>NC_139497.1:722500-9760000 GCF_008360975.1 Lichenostomus cassidix
TGTTAATCTTTTGGCTGAATCATATTGCGTTTTATTCTATCTAATTGATTTTTAGCAATTTAGTAATGTCATTATCTTTCCCTTAATTACAGATCAAATCAAATAAAAAACGTATTCACAAGTTGAGGTTCTTAACAGCCAAAGAAATATGGAAATGTTTTATTAGCAAATGTTTCTAATGTCTGCTGTTTGCAGGAGAGTTGGATATGTCCATTTAACAGACGTGCTTGTTGGGGGAAACATTCCTGAGGGAGAGAAAGTCAGGTTCTTTAATTTCTCATAGGACAGTCTTTTACACTATGCCTTTACTTTGACCCTAGTACTTGAAAAATCATTTTGAAGCATTGATAGTAATTACAGAGAAAGGGCTCACTTACAGGTCTGTTTAAGCACCATGAGATCACTAATCAAAGAGTACTTGTTTTGTAGTTAAACATTAAATGTAAATGAAGTGGTAATTGGTTTATTCTTGATTCCAGTAGAAATTTATACTTCATTAATTTTTTATTATTTATTTAAAATTTTATTTAATATTTCCCGCTCTGAATTTCTAAAGGCAATATAATGGTCAGGTTTTTTCCATGTAAATTCTTTTGTTTCCCTATCTGAAGCAAAGAGGGAAAAATTCTCACTATCTTCTTAATACTAGTAGAGCTTGCTTGATTTACTAACAAGAGCAGTTTCTCAGGTCTTTGTGGAGATTGAATTTATGAATTTATCATACCTCAGGCTGCAATGGACCTAAATCCTGGGGAAAGAAATGTTGAAAACACTTATGTCAGAAAGTGTCCTGCTTCAAAGTTGCTTGAACAGCCCATCAGGGCATTTTCACATATTTTAAGGGCAAAAGCTTGCCAAGGTTAAAGTCTTTAATAGTCCTTTTAGAGGTGCCCCCGAGTGCCACGTGGCTGCTGAGGCAGTGCAGGGAGATCCCTCCTTGCCCTGGTTCTGGTGATGGCACTGAGTGCCAGCCCTGCCAGCTGTGGTGTCACCAGAAAAGTGTCACTGTCATCGCTCCCTCAACACCATGGTGGGACATGATCCTTGAGCCTGGCCCAGCAGTGCAAGGAAACTTGGGTTCAAGGGGGTGGTTTGGGGTGTGATGCTGAGGAAGAAAAGATGTAGTGGGGGAAATCAAACCCCATCTCCATGAGCTGCCTGGCTCTGCACCACATTCTGTCTCTGATGGTTTTTAAACTGAAAAGCAAAAAGCTGTTGTGATAATGTCACTAAACACTGCAGAACAAATTTCCATGCAAAACCCTTCCTAGGTAGGAAATTCCAGTTAATAATAATTTGGAGAAAAACCCATAGTAAAACTTGAGCATATTAACCATTAAGAGTTTAAGTTGAGCTCTGGGGGAAATGATGTATCGAGGTAGGCTCAGTAAAACTGATGAGATTGCAGGCAGGTTTTACAGATGATTTTCTCTTTCTTTTAAGAATAATTGAGTCATTTTAATGATAAGCCTTGCTTGGCTTCTTTGAATGGACTGCATGTAATTAGTTGTAGCTTCAACTTTGAAATGTTTTGACAGAAAATGTATCATTTAGCGGGTACATTTTTCTTAGCATCTGCCTTTAATATTTGTTCGTTTTCTGCAACACACAACTTTGCTACTTCAGGTCAAATCCCAGACACTGCTCCGTTCCCTTTGTTATCTTGATCGTTTCCTTCAGGATGAGGGAGAATAATTGCACAGAGCATGTTTTGCAAGCAGCTGGAGCCCCATTCCAGCTGACTGCAGCACCTGCGTGGCCGGTGGCAGTGCCGGGGGCTGGCGGTGCCGTGCCAGCCTGGGCTGGGCGCTGCCACTGCCCTTCTGTGAGCTTCAGCTGGCACCAGTGCCAGGGAATGCAAAGTGTCTGGGTTAGACTAATTAGAGGGATGATTTGTGAAACGCCGGCTATTTATTTAATTAATCACCGGCGCAAAGCTATAAAACCCATATTTTAAAAATCCCTGTTAGTTTGCCATGTGGTTAATAGATTGTGGCACATTAAAAAGTGACACCGTGATGTATTAAAAATGTTCCACCTAAGGTTGGCTGATGTCCTCGAGGAACTTGAGCAGTCTGCTTTGTGCAGCAGAAGCAGAGGATTAGAGGCTGATCTGTTCAAGGATTGAATATTTCTGAAAACATTTATCTTTTTTAGAGCATCTGTTCGTTAAAATAGATCGTGGCACGTTCCTTAACACACAAATAATGTTTATGGTGTAGTTTTAATTATAAGTTTTTGTTGCATTTTGTTATTACAAAGAATAACTCTATTCCTGAGTATTAAATTGTAATGTTTATTAGTAAGTAAAATATAAATAATTCTTCTAAAGAGCCCGTTCCTTCTCCTCAGTGGCAGGAATTGGAGTATGGTTTGGGGTAACGAATGCATTTCTGCTGCAGCTGGAGCAATTGCACTTGGATCAATGGAAACATGTTTTCATCCTTCACTGGAGCTGTGGGAGCTGAGCAGAGCAGGGCTGCCCGAGCAGGGTGAGCTGGTGCCACACAGCTGGGGGGACATCCCACCCCCTGTGTTTGCCTTGGGCACACGGAGAGGCAGCGAGTGTGGGGCTAAATGCCACGGCAGAGTGACAGGAGGGATGGACAGGGCCATTTGTCCTGAATCTGACACCTACATGGACCCAAACACAGCCTGGGCTGTAACAGGGATGGACCTGGGGCTTCTCCCTCCATCCATGTAACATTTGTCAGAAAAAAAGCAGTGTTAAGAATTTATATTAATAGCACTCCAAGTAAACCGGATTTTAATTCATAGAGAGTTGTATAAATGAATGTGTGTTACTATAATTGAAACGTGTGGGTACCAGCATTATGTGTCTTATTCTTTGCTCAGGACTTACATAATTTTATTAATTGTGGGAGTGAATGCCAAGCAAGAGCAGGCAGCGATTTGGGTGCTTGATTATGTGGTTATTTATGTAAATGCTGGTTTTGAGGTGCATGTAAAGACGTGTTCAGGTGGAAGCGTGGAAGGAAACTGTCCAGCTCGGAGGTGATGTTTCTCAGCTGTGTGTTGTATAATTAACTGGTACATTAGGAGGGGGCTGGAATAAAACATGAGCATGTTAATGCAGCCTGGAGCTGGGGTTGTAGTGATCATTGCGATGCAGAGGACGCATTGCTCAGAGCTGCTGCTGCCTCTGCAGCCTGCGAAACATCTGGACCTTTAATTGACAAATCGCGTGGTGCTGTACAGAGCAGGCATGCTAAGTGAAGTCAACAATTTAGAATAAAAAATAATAGTGTGTTATTTACCTTGGAGTTAAATATTCATACTTTGTTATGCTTTGGATAACAGGAAATTACTGGGTTAAATTTTTATGAATAGTGACAGTGTGAATAAGATAAATTAAGTATTTAATGATGTTAATGGAATTTTACATCATGATCTGCTAACTCTGCAGCACAAGCTGGGGTGATACAAAGGAGAATCCTCTCCTCAGAAGGGAACACCTTTGAGGCTTCGCTGGGAAGCTGCAGGGCTGGCAGTGTGCAGGTGCTGCAGGGGCTCAGCAGTGCCCCAGCCCCTCTGGGGTGTCCTCCATACATGGCTTGAGAATAACAAAAGGAATCATGTGCCCAACATAGTGAAAAACCCCAGTGCTGGTGTAACCACCTGATGGAATAAACCCCATTCCCTTTTGGCCATGGTAGGGAATCGTGTGGTGGGTTGGAGGAGGAAAGAAAACAAAAAATATGGTACCTTGCATTGCCATAAACATCTGTGCTCTGATCTGTTAGAACTTTTGTGTGTGTTGTAAATGCTGGATTATTATGTTTCCATTTTTCCCCTTCAAGTGTTTTCTGTGTGTCGATTAAATACATAAGCGAGTAAGTTACATTCTGGAGGTGATTGCTGGATCACAGAGTGTGCTAAACACCCTGTCACCTAAACAAAAAAAAACATTTAACTGAGTTTAAAAGTGAGAAGACATTTTGCATTTGGGAACAGAAAAGCATTTGTTTCCATTTTGTGCAGTGTTTAGTGTTGTTTGCTGGGAGGTGAGTCAATGACTTGAATTAATTATAATTACTGAAGAGACATATACTGATTGAGCAAATAAAGTAGTAAGCTCATTCGTGCCAAGGCCATCTAATTAAATGCTAACTTTGGATAAGCTAGATGTGCATGAAAGATTAATTTTAAGAGGTTTTTATGACTCCCACTAAATAATGATTCAGTAAAATCTTTGCATTATATCATTAGAACATCTAATCTTAAAGTGATATAGCTTTTAGTCACAGAACTCCATTGTGCAGGAAGAGGCAGTAAATTGTCAGTGTTGAAAATCAATCACTTTTCTCTTGGAAATGTTTATGGACTTTGTTTTAATTTTGTGCCATGGTGTGCAATGAAGCAAAGCTGGAGTGAGAAGGACACTGTACATGACTCTTCCATCAGCTCCCCATTTTGCAGGTACTTCAGCACTACATTTAGGGGTGAGTTGTCCCTAAATGGACAAGCTCTCCTAAATGTCCTGTATCAGGTGAAGTATCAATGGCCACAGAATGATCTACTGAAGATACACATCATTTGGTACTGGAGGGAGGGATGCATTCCCTCATGGACTTTGATTAAAATTTGATTTTAAATGTTAGGAAGATGTCTTGTGTTGAAAGAACTGATCGTGTTTAATTTATTTTTTTTTTAATTTTACATACTGTAGGAGAGCACCAGGGAGCCTTAAAAGAATCCATCAATAAAAATACTAGGGAAATTTTCTATGATTTATTGTACATTTTCAGTGTATCCAGTTACTCCTCACTTTCTTAAAGGATTGGTGGGATATAACATTTCTAACAATAAAAGCTTAATGGAATCAGATTTGTGATTTCCTAGAAAATTAACGAGATATTTTGTCAATTTTATTCCAGACTTCATTTGTCAGAATATACAGTGTCCAGTGACAAGCTAAAAGAATTTTTTGACAAATTAACTGTGCCACAGGTGACAGATCAGGAAAATGTTAATTTAACAGCCCCTTTATGCTTCCCAGATTTATTGGAGGCTATTAAGGAAACTCCAAATGGTAAGGCCCCTGGCCCTGCATAGATTTTCCATTGAATTTTATACAGGATCTATTAATAAAGTTTGATGCTGCCTCTTTGAATATCAGTAATTGTCCTTTATCTTCTGGGTTTCCTCAGCATTTCCACTTGGAATATAGTTTTTAGTTGGGAGCAAAAAGTAATTATGGTTCCAGTAATGCCTGTGGTCTGGTTCTGAGTGATTCCTCCTGGAGAGGAGACTCCAGCACCATGCAGCTTTTATAACCAGGAGTTATCACAGGTGGAATGCAGCATGCCTGGGTGTGACTGGCCACTGAGACTAATCACTGTGTCCCTCTATCCAGTGCCACCACAGCCCAGCCCTCACCTCATGGGCTTTGAGCAGATCAGTAATTGAGCTCCGAGGGATTTCCTGCACAATTAATATTTTGCAGGATGGACTGAGGGTATGGATTCGCCCTGTCCCACAGACAGCAACCTGATGGGTTGGATTTATAATGTGCTTCTGAACAAACACCACCAATTTGCACTAAACCCAGCAGAGGTTTCCTCCAGACCCCCTTGACGTGGCACTGATCAGTCTCAGCCCTGACCTACGGCTTTATAGAAACATTTCCTACCCAGTGTGACAATGGATGTTCTCATGACTGCTAGAAGATCTAATTGGCTCCAGGTTTCAGCTTCTCTAATGCCTCATGGCAATCAGCTTTACAGACCTTTAATTAATAAAAGTATTTCTCTGACTTTTTAAAAGATCTTAGGTATAAAAGCAGTGCTTTGAGCTGTTTCCCAGTCCTGCTGTTGTTGGGATTGCTCAAAGAACACTTGGAATCCTCATAGGTGTGTCAGTTGTTCCTTGATTGAGTCACCTGTCATTTGGTTGTTCACATTGGGTGTTTGTGAGTAAGAGAACAGGATTGCTCTAATGGAGGGGGTTTGGACAAGAAGGATAGTAAAAACAGGATGGAGGAGGTAGAGGATAAGGAAAAAAAAAATTAGTTAAAGCCAGCAAACACAAGTAACTCATAGTGTGGGGCAAGGCAGAGCCATGCTGTGAGAGGAGCCCCAGGAGTGTTACTGTCAGGTGTGTGATAGCTGGAGATCAGAGTCCCTGATTTTATACCTTCAAGGTTCTGGGTCATGAGTTCACACAGCACATGCAGTGGCTGATGGATAATCTCTCTGGTTATTAGTCCCAGTTCCTGGCTCGTTTGTCCATTCCCTGCCTTGACACTGGGTGTATCAATTGTAACCTTGGCATCGACTCCCACATCTGGTTGTCCATTTTTCTTGGATTTTCCATTATCAGGATCCAGCATTACTTACGATTCTGCCCTTCTTGGATTTATATATGTAACTGACTTGGCGTGCCAAGGAGTCACATCAATTTCCTGGGAGCTGCTGTTCTCTCCTTCTCTTGCCAGGACACTCTCAGCCCAGCTCTGGGGTGTCTCTGCTCAGAACCACAACATCACCAGCCCTCTGTACCTCACGTGCCTCTGGCTGTCTGCACCTGGGCAAAGACAGGTGATTTGTTTCCTGATACCAGTTTATTTCCCCTTAAAATAAGTCCTGGAAGTAGAAAAGCAAGAGACATGGAGAGAAAGCAACACACCCTTGTGTTTTTTACAAGCTGTAGCTCTGTTGTGGTCATGATTTCATAAGGTTATGGGTGATGTCTCAGAGGGTCCTGGGCACAGGAACTCAACCAACGGTTGTTAAAGGTTTGTCCAAAAAAAGTGAAGGAATGTCCCATGTTCTGCTACAAACCTAACCCTCCCTTTTAATGGGTAAAACCAGTTTCTTCTTACCCTAAAAACATGGGAAGAGGAGGTATCTGTACTATAAAAATGCTTTCTTAAATAACAAATTTATTATGTTGGGATGGATTTTAATAATACTTTTAGCTATGCCAGTATGAATAACTTTAATCTTTAAATTCCTATTACTTCTCTAATTTATAATCGCACTGAAGGATCAAATGGTTTTTAACAATATATTGAAATTAGCACATGGCATTTAACTCCCTGTTTTATGCTCTCATTATAGATTTATAGCATTGAATCCTTTTATTCTGTTACTTAGAATCCAAGTGATTAATTCTAGGAACTCTTTCTCTTCTCAAGGCCCTTGTAGTACAGACAGAGATGGAAATACAGAGTTACTTTGGGCGCTTTGGAAGAAGGGATCAGGATGTGCAATCTTTTGTTTGTTCAAAAGATTTCTGGGTTAAAGCTGCAGTCCTACCTGCAGTGGATTAAACATTTTTTTCCTTGTAATGCAAACTCTGTAGATCTCTGTGTTGCTGTGTATTTTATGGTTTATTTAAATGTCAGTGTCCACAGCGCCAAATGGATTCTTTTCATACAGTAAGTTCTAATAAATCCTAATATTAGTTGATTATTCTTGGTGTCTTCAAACAGTTGAGAGCACTACAGTGGCTCAGATGTGTGTTTGATTTTGTTCTCCTCTTGGCAAGCCAAGGCCAAGCCTTGGTGAGTGGCAGCTGTGTCCCTCTGGGCTCCAGGGGCTCCTCAGCTTCTGGGCAAGAACTGCAGAAGAGAGCAGAAATGCAGAGACAAGGGCAGTGCAGTTCACAAGTCTTAGGCTGGTTTGTTAGGTCCCTCTTCCTCCCCATCCCACACATATTTGGCATTTTTTTGGGTTCTGTAGGAATATAGGATCCTGCAGCAAAGTTCAGGCTCTCTATGGAAATCTGTGAAATCATGTCCAAGTATTTCATGTCCTTTTTACAGATAAACAGCAGGGAAATAATTGGAATTTAAATGTTCAAGCTTCTTCCCATTTTAAGCTGTAGCAGCATATTTTAGTTTTCCTACTCTAGAGTGTTCCATCCACCCAGATTTTGCATTAACTCTGTCACACCTTTTTTATACATTCTAATGAAATATGTTTTCTCAACAGGGCCACGTTGGTACAACAGCAACCAAAAAAATTGATGTCTACCTCCCACTGCACACAAGCCAGGACAAGCTGCAGCCCATGACAGTGGTGACAATAGCCAATGCCAAGGTGCACGACCTGATTGGCCTCATCTGCTGGCAATATACAAGTGAGGGACGAGAGCCCAAGCTGAAGTAATGCTCTTTCTATACTACCTCTTCATCTTGAAATTTCTCCTCTGCAGCCTTTTTGCATATTGAAATGGATTTCTATGTCAGTGTTTGGATATATACATCTTAGCACCTTCACATTTATCAGTATTTCCCTCTGAGCAGTACACATGCACCTCCAGCCATTTCTCTTTCAATTAACTGCTGCTGGAGAATGATCAACAAGAAAGCTTGGATCTGTAAATGAATCATAATTTCAAAACTATGTAAAAATAATGCAAACTTTATCTCTTTTGGTGTCACAGAGGCATTTGTTATTTCATGTTCCATATATTTTTTTGGTAGTGTTCTTGACAGCTGAGATCACAAGATGTCAGATAAAATCCAGAGCTCCTCTAAGTCCCTTTGCTGTGCTGGAGCACTGGTGGTGTTTAGCAAGAGCTGTTCCTTTTTCCTGGCAGACGACTTGAGATGCATAAACAGATTCTTCAGAGCAGTTCACCTGAGCAGCTTTTGTTTTAAAACAATTCTGTGAAATACTTCTGATTTTGCTGGGCCATAGAACATAAAGTAAGAACTTTAGTAGTTTGATATAAAGTTGTTAGTAGCAGTTACGTGTAGGGTACTCATTCTACATTGGCCATTTGTTCCTGATTCAGTCAGGTGAGAGTGTAAAAAGACAGAATGGGGATCATTGTGATACTGCACTGAAATACATGGAGAGAGTGCCTCAGATGTGGTATACAAAGCATGCAAAGTGACAACTATACCTACTGGTGACACTGTGAGAATAATGAGGAGGTTTTAGACTTTATAATTAGGAGAAACAACCCCTTCTGTCTTTAGGAAAAGAATATATTACTGCCTAATTCCTTTTCCTAAAAGATAGGTGTAAGAGTCTGAAGTGAGTGAGTACTAGTTGACAGCTTTGAGAACATTCTGTATTCAATTAGGCTGCTTTTTTTATTATAATTGTATTGTATTTGTCTCTATTCAGTCTTTTGGTACAAGGAACCACTGACATTGTCAGCAGCCCTGTCCCTGGCCTCTCACACACGAACTTGGGTTGTAACCCAGCAGACCATTTTCTTGCCAGCCCCTGACAGATGTGCTGGAATGATTCCTCCTGCAAAAAATAAACAAAATCCCTTTCTAGGAAGAAATTAATAGTGAGATGCACAATTCAAATACAGTTGCTATTTTTAGAAGTGAGAAATGCTGTTACATCTCTCAGTTGTACTCAACTTACAAGTTCCCAATTTCGATCTCAGCCTGGTGGAGGTTCAAAGTGCAGAAGGGTTTTCCTCAGTTCTTTTAACCCATTGTGACTAATTCTGTATTAGTGTTCAAGAGCCCAATCCATGATTGAAGACATTTGTAACCCCTTTATTCTATGAGATTTAACCCACGTTGTGCATTTTCCCTGTATTTGCTGGGGACAAGCTGGTGGCACTCGGGTCACTGGGTGTGTTCTGCTGCCACATGTCTGTGTGTTCCTCCAGCTTTCATGAGAGTCATGCAAACCCGTCAGGTTCCAAATGAAAATGCTCAGGTTATTTGCCCAGAGCTGTGAGTGCACCCCAGGCTGTCAGAGGAGTAGGCTGGAGAATCAGCAGGGCAAGGCAAGAGCACAGCTGTGGGAAGGTGTGCATCGGATGACTGGTCAGACTGGAAATGTCACAGCATGAGGGGACTTTGAGTTGTGCTGAACGGGACAAATGAGCATGCAGTGCTGGTGTCTGTATTCCCCCAGCATGGGAAGGATGTGGAGCTGCTGGAGCGAGTCCAGAGGAGGCCACAGAGATGCTCTGAGGGGTGGAACATCTCTGCTGTGGGGACAGACTGGGAGAGCTGGGGGTATTAGAGCTCCTGCCAGTGCCTAAAGGGGCTCCAGGAGAGCTGGAGAGGGACTGGGGACAAGGGATGGAGGGACAGGACACAGGGAATGGCTTCCCACTGCCAGAGGGCAGGGAGAGATGGGATATTGGGAAGGAATTGTTCCCTGTGAGGGTGGGGAGGGGCTGGGATAGAATTCCCAGAGAAGCTGTGGCTGCCCCTGGATCCCTGGAAGGGTTCAAGGCCAGAAAGTTTCTTAACTAGTATTGCAGAATTTTCAAAATTCAGAGGAGTAAATGTTGCTGAAATACCTTTTTGTTAGCAAATTTGCAGCTTACATTAACAGCAATGCATCACTATTCCCCATTTTCTGTAGGAAGTGTCTTAGTCATGACAAGTTGCCTATAGATCACCAGGACTAAGCACTCTCAATAAAGCACAGTTGCAACCAAAGGTTTGTGAATTAATTGAGAAAATTGCAAATCAGGTAGTCAGTGAAATAATTCATTGTCACATCCAATCAATAAACTTTGTAAATCAACTCATTTAATTCAAAAAATGATCTATATAGATCAAGCGACCAATTAAACAATTAGCATACACTTTACAATTAATTAATTTAAGCATCAATCATGCAATTAAAACTCCAAATTTAAACTGCAGAGTTTAGAAACACACTGCCACGTGCACTTCCAGCTTTACTGCATGGCTGGGGAAAGGCCTGAGTGCTGGCAGGTTTACAGTCAGAAAGAATACTTATTTTCAGGTCAATAATTTAAACTGAAGTAACAGTTGAAATAGATTTCAGTGTTAGGAAATTATGATTAATATCTGTTTGGTAGCTATAAATAGTTATTTCCCTTTGGGCTTTCATCTGTGGAAAGAAAGAGGCTCAGCTCTTTATTTCTTTCACATTGTATCTGTTAAAACTTTCTGTGTTAGTTCTGCTTGTTGGTATTTATTAATTTGTAACTGCTTTTAGTGACTTAACTTCTTAGATATTTAGAGAAGGTAAGTTTTCCACTAATCATTTCTACTATACTGGACAGATTTTTTACTTTGCCCATAGTTCATTATCCTGCTTACCTGTCCAAGAGCACTCTCTGCTTTTCCAACAGTAAACTTCCACAGTTGTTTGATCTGTGAAAAATCACAGACACTGCTTGTTTGCCTTTAGTTCTGAAATGTAGTCATCATATAAATAAATAAATTTTCACAAATGGAGAAATATTGAAAAAGAAAGCTTTATGAAGCTTTTGTATATTTTAGTGTATTTTAATCACAGTCAGGTTTTGCTTGTAGTGCAGTTAAAGACGAACACTGACTGCTTTGCTCTGAGCTTTGGGGTATTTCTGTCAGCACATGGTTGTGGCAGCATGGGACCTTTGGGGACATATTTTCCAGGTGTCACCAGTGGCTCTCAGAGTGTCCCTCCTGTGCAGGTGGCTCTCAGCAGCTCTCCCTGCCCATGGCTGACCCAAGGTCTCTGTGTGTTGCAGTGACAACGTCAATGCCTATTGCCTGCACATTGCTGAGGATGACGGGGAGGTCGACACGGATTTTCCACCCTTGGATTCCAATGAGCCCATTCACAAGTTTGGCTTCAGCACTCTGGCACTGGTGGAAAAGTACTCCTCCCCTGGGCTGGCGGCCAAGCAGTCGCTCTTCGTGCGCATGTGAGTACAGACCTGGCCTGGGGACAGCTCTGGGCCAGGCCACCTCCTGCCCTCTTCCTTCTCTGCTTCCCTCCAGCTGAGTTTGTCCAAATTTGGGGGCCACATGTATTGGTGATGCTCTGCAGTGAAGCAACTGATTTTATAGACAAGTAGTTGCAGTGTGTAGTGTAGTGGCTGAGAAGAGAAATGGGCAGTAACCAACCACAGCAGTTGGAATAAGGCTGGACATTCCCCTCCAAAGTCCAGAAGAATTTTGGTGAGGGAGATCCCATCCACCCCTGAGACTTGAGCTGTCTGACATGTAGCTCAAGAAGAATTTGCTCTGTCCTTATCAGTGAAGCAGGATTATATACTGTGCTTGATCACTTTTATTTTTTCTTTACTTGGGAATGAAAAATCTCTTAAACCATCAGAAGGCCTTAATTACTAGAACAAAATGCCAGGAGCATAAGCCACTTCTTACTTGGGAAAAATATTTCACGTTTGGAGCTCTTGAAATGAAAATGCTAATAGGGTTTCCCTGGTTATTGGACATTACTTACATTTCTTAACACTACAGCTGCTTCCAGTTCTGAATAATCAGACATTTATTAAAAAAATCTCGCTTATTTAATTAGTTTTTATATTCTTTATTGTGTACTGTGTTTCTTAGCGATGTTCCAAAGCATCCTACAGAAAGCCATTGTTGGAAATCCCACGTGTATTCCCGAAGGCCACATTCACTTTGTTCCACTGCATTAGGGCACTGGGAAATAAAATATTCTGGCCCCAGTATACACAGCTAAGTTATTCAAGGCTGAGATCCTGAAGCAGTGGTGAGGAAGGGGATGCAGGGAGGAAGCACCGCAGCCTCCCCAGGCACAGTGCTGATATTAGGAGCTTCCTTCCAGCTTGGAAGGTGCTGCTGAGGATAAACAGGACAACTGCATCGTAAGCAGTGCTCTTCTGAAAGGGTCAGTTTGGTGGTTCCAGTGTCCACATTTTAATTTTAAATGGCTTGTGATTACTGTGTAAATAGTTAGGTTTAAATTAGAATTTTTAATGTGTCCCTTAGAATAAAGAATGACTTGATCATCACTTGATCAAAAGGCTGTTAGCTCTGTGAGTTTAAATGTGCGTGCTGTCTTACTTTTGTAGGGATTTGTTGTAAATTCTATGTCTTCTTGCTCCCCTGTCACCCTACCAGTGCATGGAATTGTGGTTTTATATTTTGCATCTCTCTTTTTCCTCCTTGTGCTGAAGTATTTCAGCTGCTGCCCTGTCAGCCTTGTGACTTGTAATGTTTATTAATATTGAGTCACTGTTGAAAAATGTTGATGCTTGTGAGAAGCTCCATGCTGAAGCAACGTTTCATCTCCGATCTCCCCGTCCTGCGTTGGATGTTGGTGCAGATGTTGTGCAGTTGCCGAGCTGACAGTGGTGGAACCCCGCCAGGGACCCTGCTTCAGCAGGACATGTTTGAGCAGAAACAGTTTGCAGAACTTTATACACTTCAACTCCTGCCAAGGCAAACTCTGAGCCACTTGAGTTAGTTATAAATACCCAGAGGTGGTGGCTGGAAGTTGCCCACAGTGCAGTTTATATTCTGAACTGGATGTGAATGTCTTTGTGGCTGTACAGACTAGTAAATAATTGAGTTTGATTAGGGAGAGGGACCTCATTATCCCCCCACCTGTGCCCAGCTGGTAGGGGAGGGTCGAAATGAAGCCATTAGCTGTCGCTCTTACTGGCATCTCAAAGAGCTCAAATACATCTGTGTCTTATTTTCTTTTCTGGCACAATCAGTCGAGCAAGCTAAGCAGGCATGACCGAATTTGGCAAGTTCCAAGGACTCTGGCAAAGTTACACAAGGAGAAGACGGAGGGCAGTCATTCTGGCTTCTCACTGCCCATTAGTCTAGCGAGTTATGTTTTTGGAAGGTGGCTCTTGTGGAAAGCAGAGCTTTGTCCAATGTCAGACGCAGCGCTTGCACACAGCCTGTGGAGGACGTTTGTCAGGAGGCAAACAAAGCACCATATCCATGGAAATACGGACTTCTTGAGGTGCTGAGGTCATACCTGAAAGGCTTAAAATAAATCTGTACCATCATTAGAGCTTTTTCCCTTGGAAATTTTATTATTGGCACTTGACATACTCGATCTAATGGTGTTTCGAGGAGCTGTAGCTCAGCTGCCAGTTGGCACACAGAGGAAATTTGGCATCCAGTTCCTCTGCTCTGTAGCACTTTTTTTCTGTTTTGATATTATGCTTAAATTGCTTTGACTATTATATACAAATTTTCAAAGCAGCACCTCTGCCATACCCAGTAGTTTAAGGTTTGAAACCTTTTAAGAATACCAGACTTGCTTCGTGCATTTGCAGATTCAATTCAAAGCCCTGAAATGTGTTTTTTCTTGGACTCCAGCAGTACTCCCCAAAAGGCCTGTTCCTGGTTTGTACGTTGGGGAGGGCAATCTGCAAAGTATATTTTAGAATATTCATATAAAACTTAAGACAGTTAATGTGAGTGCAGAAGTTTAAGCAGGTGGCTCCCAGGAGAGTGGAGAGGGAGGGCTGTGACCCCAAGAAGGGCATCAGCAGACTTGGCAGAGGTCTAAGCACTGTTACAGTGGTGTCAAAATGCTGCCAGTTAAACTCTGTAGTGCACAGAGCTATCTGAGGCCAGCCTGAGATGCACAAAAGCAGGTCATTTAGGCTCAGAATAAAAATTGTGGCTGGCATTAGTTAGTCTGGTTCCTATCACTGTGCACTTTATCTTAAAAATTACCCAGCTTAGGGTAAGTCCATTTCATCAGCTGGGATTTTTAGTCTTAACTCTGACTTTGTGCTGATCAAGTGGAAATTGCTATTCCCAGGCACTTCCAGCCATGCCAGCTGGTTATGCAGTGAGCTCTAAGTGCTATAAATTCCACTTCTGGAAAATAAATTCCACTTCCGTGTTAAAAAAAAAAAAAATTAAAAAATTTAAAAATTGCTCCAGATTGGCAAGGAGCTTTTCAAAAAGTTCTCTTTTCATTCAGAACAGAAACCTTTTGTCCTTCCAGCGTAGGTTGTTTTATCTCGTGGCTAAAGGGGGGACCCTGCCTGTTCCCATGGCACTCAGACCATCCCTGTGAGCTGCCGGAGCTTCTGCCTGTGCTGTTGTTTCCTTTTCCCTCTCCTGAACCTTGCCACCCTGGCTCCGGCACGGAGGCTGTAAAAGAAGATGGAAAGCCAAGTTACCGCAGAATGATCACTATCATTAACATTCACGGGTGGTTCACTTATCATTCCTGACTGCACAGACATGGCAGCCGTTATGAAACGTCCACAGGTGTAGCACGATGATACATATTACATTGTGCCACAATGGATTTATGTATTCTGTAACAAAAGAAAAGTGTAATGAAAAAATACAGAAGGTAATCCTTTATTCCTCCACTGCACAATTTATCAGTAATGCCTGTGGATGATAAGTGCCAGGGATTTCCTTTGCTTGATTTAACCTTGTCACCCAGGTATGTTTTTGCAAAATGACAGAAAATACAAGCTAAGGAATTTCTTTGGCTTCCAATTTGCCAGCAGCAGTTTTAATTGACTGACCAGCATCTGCTTGTCTGTCCCATTTTCAGTGCGTTGACTTAAAATAAAGGTATTGCACTTTAGCAGAGTGAGGTAAAACATGTCATTTGTAATCACAATTAAGGATGTGCTGGGATTGGGCTGAGTGAGGACAGTCCATGCCCATGGCCAGTGCAGAGCAGGCTGGGGAGTGCTGAGGTGGGGTGGGTGATGTTTCTCCAGCACAGCCTCCTGAGCTGTGGTCACACAACGCAGGGCTGGGGTGGATTGATGATGTTCCAGGTGATCCTGTGCCGAGTGTGGCTCCAGGACACCCTGCAGTGCTGTCAGTGACAGGACAAGAGCAACGGCCTTTAACTGAACCACAGCAAGCACCTGAACAGGAGGAAGATCTTCTTCCCATGGAGGGGCAGAGCCCTAGAACAGCTGCCCAGGGAGGGTGTGGAGTCTCCCTTCCCAAAGCCACCTGGACACGTTCCTGTGTCCTCTCCAGGTGACCCTGCCTGGCAGGGGATCGGACAGGGTGATCTCCAGAGATGCCTTCCAAGCCCGGCTACTCTCTGATTCTCTGGGGCTTCTCCTGTGGTCACAGGAAATGTGCTGTGGCACGCTGGCGTTGCCCCAGGGTGACAGCAGGAGCTCTTTGGTCTGGGCTTAAATCCTCCCCTGGCTCAGATGTGTGGGGCTGCCGAGTGCTGAAATGTCATATTGAGGTTCTGTGGTGCATTGTGAGAGGGAAAGCAGCACTGAGTGAGCCAGGGCAGGGGAAGGGAGCAGCTGAACCAGGATGGGGTTTCGGCCCCTCTGGCTCTGCTCCAGAGCAAATAGCCAAGAGTTTACAAAAGCAGGGTAAGCTCTGGATTCAGTGCTCCTGCCAAGGACTCACTTACGGTTCGCACACTAAATATAGTAAAACACAGAGGGTTTCTTATTTTGCTTTGATCAGTAAAATAAACTTTTAAAGATTGTTCTGGGATGAGATCCAGCTTCTGAGGCAAAGAATGGCCATGGCTCAGGCAGGGGTTAGTAATGGAGTGTCAGGGAAATCAGTCTGACAGTTCTCAGGCCAGCTGCTCAATGGAAAGAATTGGCCGAGCCGGGATGGCCCGGAACACGAGCAGGATCACAGCTCTTTAGCAGCTGAAGTGTGAGGAGCTCAAAGGGAATCTTCCATTTTTGGGATGTTCCTGATCCATGGGGGTGTGAATGGCCCTGAGCTGGGGCCATCTGCCAGTGGCCACTCCGTGCCCAGTGGGAAGGGGACTGCTCTGCAGTTTGGGGTAAAAAATGTTGGGACGCATTTTGTACTAAGGGTTGTTTTGGTCAATAGCAGGTTCTAGAAGACTTCTGTTGCCTTTGCAATTTCTTTTTTTCCCCGAGTAATTAATTTATTTCCCTGCACTTTGGGTGGAGTTTTCTGGAAACTTCCTGCAGGTATTGCAAAGCATTGTGTGAATTACCTGGAGGCACCAGGTGTTGTGATGGTCTGGTCCAGCTTGCTGGGCTTTTCATGTAGTGCTTCAGCGACAAACCTTGTGTTATTTAAATAAAAGCACAAAGATAGTTTCCTTTTTTTAATTATAATTGTAGAATAGGTTTTTCACTTTAAAGAATCCACTGAATCTTGCTCAGCAAGTCAGTAGGGACTGAAGCTGTGAGGTTTTTGGGAGGCGAGGGATTGGCCAGGGTGCTGCTGGGTGAAGGGCATGGGTTGAGTGGTGCTTGTGCAGGTCGTGGCAGCTGCAGGGGAAATTTGTTCCTCAGTGAAGTGCTCAGGAAGATCTCTGCTCACTGTAGGTGTTAGCCAGAGCCTCTGAGCCCTGGGGCTGTTCCCAGGACAGCAGTGTCACCTGCACACGTGGTGGCACTCCCTCCCTCAGCTTTGCTCCTGCTGTACTGAACACACAGCAGAAACAGAGGGAAAAGCAGATACATTAAAAGATTGGGACGATTGAAGACGAGTAAGATAGAGTTATAAATAATAAATGGTCTGGAGAACATAAATTTGGGGCTTTTAGGCAGTTTCATTTTGCCAGGAACAAAGGGAATTGAAAATGAAATTCAGATGAGACCAATGCACAACTGAAGAGAGGGAAACAGCATCTTACACCAATGAGGGGGACATCTCTGGAGCCTCAGCTTGTCTGCTGGCCCCAAGAGCACGAGTGGCCTGCAGGACAGCGAGGGCAGGGGGTTCCTGGCCCCCATGTCATGCTGCAGTCAGTGCCCTGAGCACAGCAGTGAGAGGTGGGGCTCAGAGGTATCGTTTCTCCATCACTGTGTCACGGCATGGGCTGGGGATGCCACAGCTGGTGTGACCTGAGCTCCAACCTCTAGTCCCAGCATTTGTGTTTCAAAGTGACATGTAATATGGGCTTGTTTTTCAGGATGTACTTGTGTTGCTTGGATTGCTTTCGCCTGCCAGTTGCTTTTAAAAATATTCCAGCTGTGATGTTCGTATAGAGCTGTACTCCCTGATTAAAATTCCTGGTTGCCAGATACAAAGCTCCTCCTCCTGCCCAAATATCTTTGCAAACCAGTTTTTTCCATGCAGAGCAATCTCTCCGGTGGGAGCCTTCAGCTCTTGGATTTCCCTGGAACTGTCTGCAGTGACATCTACTGACACGAGCCGAGACTGACTGCGAGGGCTAAGGGGCAAAATTTACTGATATGCTCATTCAGTGTCTCTTCTATTACATCATTATCTTCTGTGCTTCCCCAGGGGTGCACCTCTGGGTGCAGCAGTAACCCCCTGCAGCTGTCCCCATGCTTTTTGCAGTCCTTCCCTGTGTGGCCTCTCCCGTGGTGATGGCCAGGACAAGGACCCATTGGATCTTTTTGGGAGCTTTTCTGCCACTGTGTTCACAAAAATGTGTACAAAGAAACCCCTTTAGGATTGAAATGATGCGTTGAAATAACACCTTGATAGTGCTGCAAAGCTGCTGTCACCACACTGAGGGGTTTTCTGCCACTTCTCCCTAACGGTTTGTTATGTGTGGGACGTGGATGAAAATGCCACTGCAAACTGCTTCCCTGTGGTGTGCTGTAAAACACCCCACAGACACGAGCTGAGGAGCTGAGGAGCCCCCAGGTGCATTGGCTCATTTTCCTCTCCTAATGCTGAGCACAAAGTGATCAAAAATAACAATAAATTAGGAAAACCCATACACCCCTTGCCTTGAATCTCAATCCATTTTGGCTGGTTTTGTCTCTGCCTTGCTAAGGCAGTTTGCCTGGTTTCTCCTTTTAACTTCCCTTTACAGCCCAACTTCGTTAACCGTGTGCTTAACGAGTGCTTTGCTTGAAGCTAACGAGGACTGCGGGGAGCTGCCGGTGATGATTGTTTTGTAAAACTGCATGTGCATCTGTCTTGCAGAAATGCTGCTCATGGATTCTCACTTATTCAGGTGGACAGTATGAAGGTCACCATGAAGGATATCTTACAAAAGGCCTTAAAGAGAAGGAAGGGATCACAGAGAGGCTCAGGTGGGTTATTTATCGTATTTTCTAGAGGGCAGGGTGTTTTCTCCATGAGTATATTTTATATCTCTTTTTAACTGTTATGAAGGCTGCTCAGGTTTTGGGGGGGTTGTGTCCCAGCCCCACTCACAGCAGTTCTGTGCACAGGTCTGTGTTCTCCACGCTGGCACAAAGCTGACAGTGCAGGAGCTGCATAATGTTTGCTGCAGAGCAGTATATCCATTCCTGCAAATATTTATTTATGATAACAAAGCCATTTGCATTCAGGACCAGTTCATGGTAATTTGGGATGATGGGTAGAAGTACAGCAAGTCCAGCCCATGGTAGAGTTTGTATATATACTTTTAATTTACGTAAGAAAATTATGCTTAGCATGATTTTAAATAATTTCAAGGATTCATCGTTACTTGGTAGTAAAAAAGAAAAATTTACTTTCTGCAATGTTGTCAAAATAGTGCTGTTATAGTTAAGGCATATGAACACTTAAAAAAAGAAAATGTACAGTACTTGTATTTCTATTTTAAAGCAATGTTTTTCTGGGGGGTAGATGTGCATTCACATATATGTTAGTGTATATATTTCAAAAGTATAAGGCTGAGAGATCTTCCCAGCAACAAGAAATAATTACTGAGAGAAATTGCACTGAGTCTTGTCACGCAACAAAGGAACTTTAATATAAACCCATCTATATAGTGGGAAAGATAAGGATCTTGTCTTTGTAAATGAATGAAACCTCCTTATACACCCTCAGTTTTAACTATGGGAAAAGAAAATAAACCCTGTTCTCTTTAGAAAAAGTAGTTCAGTGCAGTTTTTAAATGTGTGTATAATCTGTCATGGATTTAATTAGCTATCTTCAGATGAGAGCTGAAGTTTTAATAAAAGTTAGAAGAGATAACACAGTGAAGGACACGGATGAGCTGTCTCAAGGCCATATTCCAAGGGAACGATAAGAGCTGTAAAAAATGGCAGAGAAGAGCAATTGAATGGAGCAATGAAAATCTGATTCTCGTAAAAAAAAAAAAAAAAAAGGAGGGGGGATGGAAAAGAGCAGTGCTGGGGGGAGAGGAGCAGTGCTGGGGGTGGAGAGGAGCAGTGCTGGGTGGAGAGCAGCCCCGCCAGTCTGCAGCAATTTGGAGGGTGGCCAGGAGCCATCGCTCACCCTCGGCTGCGGCGCCTCCGTCCAGATGTGCCAGCGGCCCTTGCCAGCTGACTGCGCCGTGTGATAACCAGCTCTCTGGATGCCCATCACTGGCCGCAGAGATAGAATTAAATGATGATGATCTTCCCACAAGTTGGGAGAGGAAACAATGCATATAAATCTTGATTTCATCTCAGCGTGAGAAGTCTTTATCCATCATCACTCATAATGAACAAGTCGTTAGCGGCGATGAATGGTGTTGGGGTTTTTTCAAACACCTCTTTTGTTCACTTTTTGGGTGACTTTTATTTATTTCCTGGGGTCAGATTTCCCTTCCCCTGAAGGGAGGTTGCTAAAGGATTCACTTAGTTCAGTCTTTAAACTGCTTCCCTGCTTTGTGTAACAGATGTTTTATTCTTTGTCCATTTGAAATCTGATTCTGCTTTGACTTTGTTACTTTTGCTCAGTAGTTTAGAAAGGGAATGGACCTGGCATTTGTTCCTTCAGCTAATACATTCACTTCTGCTGCCTTGGCCCTCCTGCTCAGAACCCTCTGCAGGAGCAGGGTATATAGGTGTGCATGTGTCATTTGGCATGGGGGATAACTACATAAGCAATCATTTAAATTTACTTTTTATTAATTATCCATGTGATATCTCACCTCTTTGAGAGATCACCAGCACCCCTGCTGTGGATATAACCATAGTGGAGGTCACGATTACAAACCTTTTGGTTACTTACAGGCATGTTTACATGGGAACAGGTAATTGGATTTCTTGGAATACTCAGTGTTCACAGGTTTCACTTACGTTTGTGTCCAGGCACAGCCAGAATTCCTGCAGCTGTCAGCTCTGTGCATTGGGGTCACTGCAAGCAGTGTTCTTACTCTAGGGAAAGTTCCTGCTAGAATTCCCAAACTACTGGGTTTCAGAAATGAAATCTTTATTTTTTAACTGCTGATAAGAACCCACAGTGCATTCTTGGAATTGTCCTGTAATGCTGGCACATGGCTGAAGCAATTTCTCAGATCAGGTTGTGTATTAAATTGGTAAATCAGAAATTTTTATTAACATTATCTTAGCTTATCCAAAACTTTTCCTTAGTGCCAATTACATCCCTCTCC
Organism: Lichenostomus cassidix; assembly: GCF_008360975.1. NCBI lineage: Eukaryota > Metazoa > Chordata > Aves > Passeriformes > Meliphagidae > Lichenostomus > Lichenostomus cassidix. The sequence continues at coordinate 743,425 of NC_139497.1, forward strand.
CAAATATGTGATTTATCAGGCTAATTTAGGAAGGATGTGAGGGCTTAGGAAGGTCTTGCTGTCATCTTTAAAGCAGCAGCAATTGTCCTGCTAGTCCCCATCTGCCATGGGCTGGGAATGCTCCTAGGAATGCTGCTGAGGGCAGGGAGAGCTCAGGATGCCACCAGAGTGGGCACAGAGAGACTGGAGCAGGAGTAGGAAAAGATTTTGTCATCATTCCTCACCTACCACCAAATCTTTCATGTCTGGAGAGGATGTGCCTCTCACTGTCACTGGGAGATGCAGGGATAAATGGAATTGCAGATCAGACCATGAGCACAGCACAGGCCTGGGCCAGGGTGGTTCAGGTCATTGTTAACCAGTGCATTAGGATGTCAAAGTTCTGAATAAAAGATAAGACATAAGTTAGGAGAAGCATTTCTCCTCATTCAGCAATGTTTCCTTTAAAGCTGATTGGTTTGATTTTTAAAAAGTTGTTACCAAAAATAGACTGAATGTGTTTATTTAAAGTTTTTTGAAAGGTTTAATAAAACTGAAATGCCTGTGAGCTTTTTTGCCTGTCTCCAATGGGCTCCAGATGAGCCTTTTCAGGACAAATTAGTTTATTACATTACAGCTGATGCTGTTTTCAGGCCTTGGTAGAAGCTGTTGGTTTCTGACTTCTTTTCACCTCTGACTTACAGGACATTTTTCAGACTGGTCCTAAATTGGTAGGAAAATGTAAACCTGGTTTGGCTGCTGTGGATGAGGAAAATTTGAGGAATCCCTGTGGTACAGTTGGGAAAGGTTTGTTCAGCATGACCAGGTCTAAAACACTAGACTAGTTTTCTCTAAGTACTTTATTCAGCCAGGAGAGATTATTTGTTACAGCAAGATCCAGGTAAGTAGGAGACAGAAGTGGGCTACAACCTTTGCTTCACAGAAAGGGGCCTGAAAAAACAGAACCAATACTCTGACTGTGCGTAGCTCTATTAAGATAAAATTATTGCAAACTGCTCAAACTATTTCATGTTCCTTGCAATTCTCCTTTCTTAGCGTCTCAAGGCTTTTGCCGTATGAACTCTGACCGTTTTTAAGTAATGATATTTGAGTCAGGCAAGGGGAAATGCAGGTGGTGAAATACCTGGAGAGAGCTGCAGTCCCAAGTACATTCCTAGAGGCTGTGGTTGTCCTGCAGCAGGGCTGTGGGACTTGGTGACCTGTCACACCACAGGGCTTAATGGGAACACTGGATCCTCTCCTGCCACCAAATAACCAACTGGGAGAAGTACATGGGAATGGCTGCAAGTTAGGCAAAAGCCTGCAACAACCAGTCAGTGCTGCATACTGGAGAAGATAAATCTGCAGAGGAAATCGTTGAGGCAGATGTTTAATTAGTTGGAGCCAGGCTGGATAAATCAGGATAGGAGCTGTCTATGCAGATATGCCGGTGTGCCTTCCCTTCCTCTGGGCTGGTGTCACTGGCTTTAAAAACAAACTGTTCTTTTTGCTGAGGAAAGAAGCAGCAGAAAGAGTCATATAACCTCTCGCTTACTGTAATGGATTCCCCTGTGTACACTCATAAAATAGAAAATGTAATTGATGTTTTCTTATGGTAATGAAAACTAACGAAGTCGAATACTTTATCATCAATTTGTTTAACCTATTGCGTGCTCAGCAGCGTGTATTGCACAGGCATGTTTTATGGGAGGGCTGGAAATAAAACACTGCTGGCTGTGGGATGAGCTTCTAGGGGAGACTGGTCTAATCCAGGAGGGACCACCTTGAGGGGGGCTCAGGGGCACTGCTGATGTTAGAGGGTCTTCTGAAAAGAGCACAAATGGGAGAGAAATAGCCCAAGGTTGGGGTGATGCTCCAGCCACGGCGAGCTGGGAGCTCCATCAGTGCCACAGGGTCCTGGCTGGGCATGGCAGGGGCCTGGCAGTGCTCAGGTGATGGGATAAAGGCCCTTGGAGACCCCCAGTGTCCATAAGTAGTTTAAGGATTGTTTTGTGTAATCCTGCCATGCCTACCTCTCCTTGGGAGTGTTTATTTGAGCACTTCAACAGCCCATGGTGTAAATATAAAATCTCTCTGCAGTGTGGCAGATCTGCAGAACGGAGCTCACATGCTGGAGATCGGGAGCATAAGAACTTCCTGTTCTCCTTGAATTTATCAGTGCAAATGTCAGATATGGTGCTTTCTGGATTTTGAGCAGCTCTAATAACCGAGTCCTGAAAAGCTGTTTTAGAAGGTGAGATTTGGGTGTTTTAGTACTTGGTATAATTCTGCTCCCCAGAGATCAGTAACAGTCTTAACTTCTGGAGCAGGTAGCTGTTAGACCTGCTTGAAAATCCCACCCTGGGGCTTGGCAGAGGAGGTTTTGTAGGTGCTACAGATCATGTTGCAGAACTGTAAAACACCATTACCCCGAGAACTTGATTTGCTTTCCTGGGAAATTATTTTCCTGTTCAATCAGACTGGTGTGTGTGTTTCTGCTGGTCTTACTTTCACCAATACTCATGTGTTACCCCGTTAACGTGTAAGAAATTTGGGTTGTGGTAGCTGTGCATTTCAAATCCTGTGTTTTAGGAAGGCTCAGCTGGACCAAGGCAGGCACAGCTTTTCCAAGATGGAACACAGGCTGTGCTCTGATCCCACGGCTCAGCTGAGGCTGACAGCAGCCCACAGTGTGCAGCAGGCAAGGAGATCTTATCGGGCTTTTTATATCTGCACCAAAGCCTGTGTTCAATATTCCCTATAAAATATGTTTGCGTGGATTACGATTTTAAGAACATAAGAAAGATGATGACTTCATCCTTGATACTTCATGTATCTCGATGCCATGGTGATTCTCAAATTAAATATGGGCAGGAACTATATGTATACTTGGAAGTTATCTCCCTGCCTGTGAGCTGTCTCATTCCTGCTGCTCTTCAACAAACACATTCCCTGGGATGCCAGTTGCCTTCTCCTCCAGAGCTTGACTGAATGGACTATAAATACTAATGTAAAGTAAATAACAATGCAGAGAGAATGTGTGCAGAAGCTTTGTTTTCAAACAAATTAAGCATCGATGTCAGTATATAAAAACTGAATGTTCTTAGAAGGAGATGAGAGACAAAACTAAACATAAAAAGCTGAAATGGTGGAATAATCCTGCCTGTTCCTAGTCTGTGCCAGCCCCTCTTCATTTGAAATTTCTAGTGAACAGAGGAGTCTCCTCTGATTAATCTTGTCTGATTTTAAGTAGAAATTCTTTGCAGGGTGAACATGCTACTGATTATTATTTAATAGCTGCCTCCGACTGCAAACATCCCCAGACCAGAAAGGCTCAGTCCTTTTAAGAACAAAATGCTCTACAAGTTTAATTGTTATAAACAAAACCTTCTGCCAACATTGCACAGACGTGACCTGTATTTTCCGTAGGTTAGAGGGAGAGTTATTAGCTCAGTGTTCTGTGAGTTTGGAGAAAGATTAATACTTTTTCGATAAATGAAAACAGCTGCTTTGCAATAACATTCAAGTCCCTAACAGCTGTCAACCAGTGCTTTTTGCATTCTTTAAAATGTGTAAAGTGACCAAAAATAGTCTAAAATAATCTTCCTGGTCTGTTTAAGTGTATTATTCCACTGCGACAGGAAGCTGAATAATAAGAAAAGAGAAAGATGCAAGAAACAGGGATAGGACTTAAAGATAAAAGTCTCCATATCATATTTTAGTCTCTATAGCAGAATCAGAGGAATTACAGCCTGCCAAGGCCAGGGAAAAGAGCCTTTTCCATCCCCAGGTACCTGGGAGCACAGCCTGTTACAGACCCAGCTTTTGTGGTGGTTGATTATTCCCACGTTTTAGATTTGTTCACACGGAGTTTAGGTTACCCCTTGGAACCTGGAGACTCTCAGATTAAGAGTTCTGCTTGGGGCTCATCTTTGAGGAGCAGCTGGGGAGGAGAGATCTGAGTTGTGTTTGAAAATTCAGTTTCTGATGTGTCAGTGTTAGCACCACATTTCATGACGTAAATGTTCCAAAACTGCTGCTGTGGAGGAGCTGTGGGTCTTGCTGGGGTTTTCCTTCCTCATCCTACCTTGTTAGTGGGAGAGTAGGACAGAAAAATGTCTGTAAAGGGAGGTGTGTGAGTGTATTTTGATTGCACATATATGTATTTATTCATACATGTAGAAAAGGAGAATTAAAAAGATAAAAGAAACTATGTAAAGCCACAGCCCTGTGATTAAAGCACTTTCAACAGATGAACTACAGTTAGAATAAACTGTCATTAAAGTTTGATACTGTCATGGAATGATGGTAACTGAGGAGTTTAAATTTAAAAGTAAATATGTTCGAGTAGGCGATGCATATGTTTGCTCTGACTCTTTCTGGGATGGAAGCCCCAGCATCTGTGACAGTGAAGAGCCAATTAATTTGTGTTTCCTTGTGTTCACACTCGTGCTTTTCTGCTTAATGGTAGTTGTGAGTTTCTCTGGCTCTGAGTGCTTTGTTTTGGATCATTACAGCATCCCTGCAGAGCCTGGTGCCCGGGTTATGAATGGCTTTACCTGGAAATACTTCAGCAATCCTGGCTTTCCTCACATTAAGCTGTTTTATCAGCAGGATTTGCATTACTGAGAGCACCAATATCTGCAGAGCCCCGGTCAGGTCCCTCCAAGGCATGAGGGGGGCACACAGCCCCTCTGTCCCAGCACTGTCCCCACTGTCCCAGCACTGTCCCCACTGTCCCAGCACTGTCCCCTCTGCCCCAGCACAGTCCCCTCTGTCCCAGCGCTGTCCCCTCTGTCCTAGCACTGTCCCAGCACTGTCCCCACTGTCCCAGTGCCATGCTGGCTCAGGAGCTGCCTGGCTCCTGCAGGCTCAGCACCCTGTGCCAGCATTCCCAGAGCTGAGCTTGGCTCTGCTGCTTGCTGCTCCCAGCCAGGAGCTGATCCAGGAAGGGGAAAAGCTGCTCACTGCTTGTTTTTTAGGGAATTTCCTGCAGCAGGATGGGTGAGCAGGGTGAGCCCCTCAAGGGGTGATGGAACTGCTGGGAATGATTTCCTTCTGCCTCCAAACCACAGCTCTGCTCTGCAGTGAGGATGATTTATTCCACTCACCCTTTCTCCCCAGCCTGCTGACGCTGAGCAGACCCTGGTGTGCTGGGGGACAGGGATGTCAGGAAAAAAGTTCGTGAATAGTTGGTGAGAACAGCAATGGCTACTTAGCCCTGTGCCTTGGGCTGGTGTGGGGCTGGATATCAGCCTGGATGGGTAAGAAGAATTTTTCATGCTCAGCCTCTGAAATGAAAGTGAGCTTAAAATAAAATCTGTATATTGGATTTCTGCTGTAGGTGCTTTACGTTACAGATCAAATATGATGATTTTGTCTCAGCTTTATTTAGAGCTACACACTGCTAATGCAAAAAGGTAGCAATTAAGTAAAACCCTTCTGTTGATGCTGTGCACAGCCCAGGTTGCTGCTGGCCGTGCTGCACATTTGCTGTTCCCCAGAAAAGCAATTCAGAAATGAAGTGTTTGTTTCTTTTTAAGGGGCTTTTGACTAAATTCTTTAATTTCACTGGCTGTCAAGGTAGTGTTAAGTAAAATAGGTTTGAACTGCTGTAGTTTTTGTGTACTGGACTAGATGTCAGAAACCTTTGCCATCACTGGAAATTCTGTCACTCTGAATTTACTATCTGTTTCCCACAGCTGAATTCCTGAGCAGTGTGATTTAACACCTTGGCTCTCCATCAACCGGGCCTGGCATTTATTTGAATGCATTACACCACTGGTTTCCATAAACTATTTTACAATTGTTTCATATAAATGACTGTTTATTTCTACAAAAACCATCTGTATTTCTGTGGAGAGCGGCAGATAACTGTGTGTAAAATTCAGTAATGTCACAACAGTGCAAGTTAAGGAAAAACAGATTGGACTAGAAAAAAACCTCTCATGCTTGTGCGTAATGTTAAAAGTTTGTTTTCACTATTTAAATATCTTTATTTGTTAACAAGTATTTGCATTTGTAATGATAAAATCTTTATTCCACTTCAGAGGTGTTGAGGGGCTTTGGGGATTTTTAGCAGATAAACAGATTTAAGATGTCCTCACAGCAGCAGGATTGGAGATGTAAACATTCTGCTCTGCAGCCAGTTCCTCTCACACTGTTTACATATTTTCTGTTGTTTTATTGTCATTGCCAAGCAAACAATGGAATCCTGCCCCTTCTGTCATGCTCTAAGAAAAATCCCACAGAAGGAGGCCTGAGTCCTCTCCCTGTTCCCACTTTCTCTCTGCAGTGCATTGATCCTGCTGCTCCCTCAGCCCTTTTTATTTATGGTCCATTGCTCCCCCCTGACCAGGGTGTGCCCAGCATCCATGTGGAGCCAGGGCTCCCTGAGCCTCCCCAGGGGAATGAGGAGCTGCCTCGCTTTCCCTCCTCCCAGCCAGCACCCAAGGAGCCTCCACACTGAGCTATTTTAATTCCTCCATCTGCTGCCCATGTGCTGGCAGAGGGAACACTGGAATCCAGCAGTCTTACACTTAGCACGACTGATACTTTCTGACAGACTATTTGAAATGATAGAAATACATAAATCTCCTCTTTTTTATGACCTTGTAATAGCTGCAACATATTTCCAGCAAATATTTTCTATAGCAATAATAAAAAAGCGATAACAAAAAAATAAATATAAATATAGTTTAAACTCAAGCGGAATCACGCTTGCAAAGCCCAGGGATGGAGCAGCGAAGCAATAAATCACAAATCCTTGTGAAAGGAGGGACTTGGAAAGGAAAGTCCCACATGCATCAGTGTTAAGTGTTTATCAACGGGGGTTTTTTGACTGCTCTCCTGTCTTCTGCCTGTGGACAGTGCTCAGGCACAGCTCCATTCCCTTTTGCTTGTTCCCTCCTGCCCAGCATCTGTCGCCGTGGCTCTTCAGCTGTGCCTGCCTCACTGTCCACATTTCTGACATTTTCTTTCTTATTTTCTTTGTTGTTTTTTTTCCTTTGTTATTTCCTTTCCAGAGAAGCTGTGGCTGCCCCTGGATCCCTGGCAGTGTCCAAGGCCAGGTTGGACAGGGCTTGGAGCAGCCTGGGATAGTGCAAGGTGTCCCTGCCATGGCAGGGGAAGGGACTGGATGAGCTTTAAGGTTCCCTTCTGCCCTGACCCATCCTGTGGTTCTGTGGTTCTTGGCTGCCCTGTGAGCAGCAGGAGTGCAGAGGTGTGCAGGTCAGCTCTGAGATGTGCCCCCAACACCATATTTATATTTAGGTGTTGCTCACAGCAGCTGCTCTCAGGGTGGGAGGTAGCAGAGCTTGGTGGAAGGAGTTCAAGGACAGAGCACTTGACCTGGGCTTTCTCACCAGGCAAACTGTGAAATTGTGACACAAACCCATAGCAAGGAGCAGAATTAATGGATGACATGAGAGCAAATGCAATATGCAGGGCAAACACAGGCATGGCTCTGGCAGAGCAGCACCAAGCAGGCTGAGAGGGAGCCAGAGACCATCTCAGTGGGATGGTGGGTTTTCCATGGCATGCTTAGATTTCCGAAAAAGATTTGACAAAGGCTCATAAAGCAATTAAGCTGTCACAGGATGAGAAGGAGGATCCTCACATGGATTAATAATTGATTAAAAGACAGGAAACAAAGAATAGGAATAATGGCCCTCGGTGATTAGTAACTAGGTTACTGGTGGAGCTCCAGTGGAACTGGTGGAACCTGCATTGTTCATTAATGTGGGGCATGGAAAGGATGTGAATGCTGATGTGACAAAATGTGCTGTTGATACAAAAGGGGTAAGAATAGTGCAAATAAAAGCTGTCTGTGAAGCACTGCAGAGGTATCCACAGTGCTGAGTGACAGGACAATAAAATGAGAGAGGGAATTCAGTGTCAATGAGTACAAAATAATATACATGCTGAAAAGCAACTGTAACTATATGTGTACAATGATGGGCTCTAATTACCTTCCATCAGTCAAGAGAAGTATCCAGCATCATCATGGCTAGTTCTCTGAACACTTCAGCTCCATGTAGGAGCAGGCAGAAAGACAAATGGAACATCCAGAATTAGGTCCATAAATCCCAACCTACCCACATCTTAATTGCTATATTTTGTCTCAAAAAAGAGAAGTGAAGAGATGCAGAAAGGGATGAGCATGAAAATGCATCAGGCACGTGAAATGAGGAGCAGATGCCAAGGAGGGAAGGGCTTTTCTAGTGTGCAAAAGGCAGAACTGGGTACAAGAGGTGTCTGTGAAGTGCAGGTGGTGGGGACAGTGAACTGGGAAGGTTTCATCCTGGTAATTCAGAGACACGAGCTGCTCACCCCAAATATTGGGGTGGCAATGGCTCTTTGGAACAAAAGGAATTCTTTTCCTCACACATAAGTGTAATAAATTCAGGCAGTAAATGTCATGGAAATGGGAAATTCAAAAGTGTTTTGGACAAATGCACCAACTGTAAAGGGAGCAGCAACAGCTGACAGTTAGCACAGGTGGAACTGGGGTGCTGGTGAGAATTATGGGAGCTCTTGCAGGTGAAGAGAGGGAAACACAGGCATAGGGATGTGTTTTGTTGCAGAGACTAATGCTGTAAAATATAGGCTCAGTGTTCAACAATTTGGGGGCTTTTGTTGATACTGGTCTTTTTAGTTTAGGCTTGACAAGTCCACAAACATTAACTATTCTTTCTATAATGCTTATTTCACCCTAGTAACTAGTTTGGAGATGGAGAGGGCTTTGGTTGGGGTTTTGTTTAAAGCCTGGTTCCCTGTTGCAGTGTTAGTATTGTTTATTGTGCAGATTCACCCCTGACCGTAGCATTCTTCATTGCTATTGAAAGTTAATGGGGGAAAAATTGCATTCCAAACATTTGAACCCGTAGTAGCCATGGCTGAACTTAGTTGATCTCTGGTGATCGGTTCAATTTAGTTACGATTTTTAGCCATTAGGCTGGGGCTGAATGATGGTGATTTGGTTGAGGCCAAATGTCTGCAGAAAATTGGCTGTTTGATAAGAGCCCTGTTATCAGAGGGGGATACTTTCTCATTTACATTTAGATGAGTATTGATTATTTATTTACTCAGAGAAGTGAGATTCGTTCCCAATCTTATCTCTCTAGTCTCTGCTTGTCAGCAGAAAGAGAGAGAGAGCTCCTGACAACAGCCCAAGATAACAGCACTTTGTAGTGGAGATAAAAGTTGGAATGGGCCTTTTTCTAGTCTTGACTGAAAGGATAAGTTTTAAAAATTAGAACTGATGGGTCATGCTTTCAAAAGCCCTTTCTGAAGGCTTTGCAGCTTAAATGGCAACAGAATTGGTTTGTTGATACGTGGGTGGCCATTCCCTGCTGCTAGGGGGATGCTTAATTTGATTATAGGGTGGATTCTTCCCAGGCATCTTCGTGTGTGTACAAGAAGCTGTGGGTCCTGGGGTCTGATTCCTTGTTTTTAATTCCTGATGAACATTCCTGTCTCGAAAGGGGTGACTTGAAATAGCCAAGTGGGTATCTGTGGACAGAATCCATGGTGAGAGTGGTTGAACAGTGATTTAGATGGAAGGGATGTGTGTGATGGAGAATCATCCACAGGTGGGGTGTGGAGCCCTGGGAGCTGCTATCAGCAGCAGAGCTTGGCTTGGGGCACTGGCAAGGACAGTCCATGCCAGGATTTTAAAGGTTTATTTTACAACTGCATTGAACATTTGCATGAGATTGCAGAAATCCATAAAATCCATCTTTGGTATTGCCACTTGAAATTTTGTTGAAATTCACAGAGCTGAATTCCATTAGGAGAACATTAAATTATCCAATATTCCTACTACAATGACATCATTTGAACTTGTGAGAGAAGCCTGGTAGTAAAACTCCTCCACAGACTCAGCCTAACATTCTTCATCTGTTGGGAAGCAGAGGTCAGGTAAATGTGGACAGATATTTAAAGCAAAATTGAAGAGTAGATACTCTAAAAATCCATTTACATTTTTTTATTAATTTCTCAGTATTTTTTTATTAATTTCTCACTATTTTCTGTTTTTAAGGAGCTATCCATAAGGCAGGTTGACCTGGTTCCTGCTCTGGAGCTCTATTTCCCTGCTTTATTAGCAGAGTTAATACAGGCTTGATGCAAACTGGATAAAAGAATTTACCTGATCACAGAATTCTCAAGCTGCTCCAGATAAAAATGATCCTTTGCCACTGCCTGGTGGTGCTGAGGTGATCCCTGATGGCTCTGCAGGGCTCAGCAGCATGGGGAGTTTCTGCTGTGGGTGATGTGCTTTGGAGTGGATCCAGCTGGTGGCATTGGATCCACACAGAGGGACAGCCAGCCCTGCCTGCATTTAACCTTTCCCTGGTGTCCATTCACCCTGAGATGATTGTGAGGCTTTGGAAGTTGGTGTTTTTTGCTGCTCTGCTGCTGGGAGGCACCAGGCGAGGCTGGGGCTGCCTCTGCACCACACTCAGCTCCAAGGGGGGAATCTCACTCCTCCCTCTGCTCTGGTTTTCCATATTTTGGGGTGGGAGCAGGCGAGGCTGCATGGGAACACGAGTTGGGGCACAGCAGAGGCACTGGAATTCAGAGCTCCCAGTCCTGGTGATGCTGAGGCTCTCTCTGCTGGGGGAGCACTCAGAGCAGGGCTTTGGGACTGGCTACCCACAGCACAGAGTTCAGATGGGAGCCAGCAGTTCCCTTGGATGTAGCTTGGGAATCTGTGGAAGGTGCTTGGAATGAACAGAAATTGGGTTTTGCTGTTGCTGGTCCTGTTCTTAAACCTACACCAGATTTTAAATCCAAATTGATTTACTGCTTTGAGATTTGTTTCAATTCAGTATATTTTGCTTCTCCCTAACAAGCAGGCCTCTGTTTATTTAATTTGTTTTAAATTTAAATTGTTAATCACATTTCCAGTAGCTGGGAGAGGAGCAGTAATGGTGCTGGGTCTGTTTGCCTTTCTTTGTGCTGCACTGAGATGTCTCTGCTGCTTTTCGAGTGTGGTTTGCACTGCAGATGCCTCAGCAGCTCCTCGTGCCATCCCTGGTTGTGCTGGGCAGGATGAGAGCTGCTGGGTCTCCCCCTGTTTCCTGCAAAAAGCCTGGCACTGTGTCTGCTTTATTATTATATTATTTGGAATAAGGGGTGTCCATAATGCTCCACTCGAGGGGAAAACACGCCTGGGTCAAGCAGTGAGTGCTTCACGTGGCTTTGGGGAGATGGAATGAGAGGCTGTAATTGAAATTCTGCTGCAGTAAATTTAAAATTAATTGGCTAACAAATTCCATTCCTTAGGCATGCCATCCGAGGCTGAAAGACTTAATTTTTTTATATATTTTAAATATTTCATCATATATGCTCATAATTCAAAGTCAGCAAACAGTCAGAAATCTTTTAAGTACTGGTGAAGAGGGAATAGATTTCATTATTTCAGTACAAGGGTTTTTTTTACTTTGAGACCTGGTTAAAGGTGCTTTGAATCACTTAAGATTTTTCAGGAATCTGTTTAGGTTATTTTACTGGATTAAATACCATTATATACTGGATTGTCATATTTACTGAATTATACACCAATGTGTTCTGGTTTTGTTCCAGTTAAGGCATGTAATTTAAGGATCCATTCAGCTAAAAGATTATTTTTTAAATGGCCTGGGTTTTGTAAAAACAGTTTTTTATATATTTTCTCTAGTTGTAAAACAGCTTTTTAAGTGGTATTGTCTTTCCCTTGGGGATTTGGTTGGGGAAGAAAGAAGTTGGCACCTGAATCTTGAAGATCTGCTGTTAAAATGTGAAAATAATTCATTCAAAGCAGCAGCATCTGTCCCTCTGCGTGATGCAGCTCGGTGGTAATAGTGCACAGAAGTCCGGAGAAAGCTAAAATCCACCTCTTGGGGAGCTGCCTGCTCCATGCAGCCCTGGAGCTGTGGCACATTGTCCCAGGCCAGCCCTGGTCAGTGTGAGAGCAGCCTGACCCCCTGCCCAGGTGGGTTTCACTCCAAATCCATTCACAAGGAAGGGCTGATTTCCTTCCCAGGTATTTCCCAGTGCCCTGTGCAGCAAGAGGGATGGGCAGCAGGGAGCAAACACAGGGAGCTCCTTCCCTCTGCAAAGATGCCCAGAAAATCCCCCTGGATGTTCCCCAAGGTCTGAGCAAGAGTTTCTCTCCCCAGGCCACCCTCCTGTCCCGCAGCACAGGCAGGGGGTTTGCTGCAGGCTCACCTGGTGTAGGAACAACGTGGGAGAGTTGCACAGGGTTTGTCAGCTCTCACTGGGGAAAGCTGAACACAACAGGAATGTGTTGTTTCCCTCCACACCATTCTCCCCCCTCTGACAGACCAAGAGCTCTGAGACATCAACACCCACCTGCCGTGCTCTGGGCTGCGAGAAACCTCGTGTTAGTTGAACGTGCTAAGCCATCACTTTGTTAGAAAACAGATGATTTTACAAGTTACTTTATGTTTCAGGTCCTCAGTATCGGCTGGAGAAGCAGAGTGAACCTAATGTCCCAGTAGATTTAGACTGTACCTTGGAGAGCCAGAGCACTTTGGAATTCTGCCTTGTCCGGGAGAACAGTATGTTTCCCCTTTTCACTTTTGCTCTTGTAAACTGCTTAAACTCACATAAGTTATGTATTTTGGAACACAAGCTGTACTGTCTGGGCAAGTACATTTTGACGAGACTCTCTGTCCTGAGGCACTTCTTCGTGGTGCCAAAACAATATTCCAGAGGGAAATGATGGATTTCATACCTTTAGTAAATAGTCTGCATCCTGTTTATCACTTCATGATTAATCTTTTGCTGTTAAACTCTGCTCTGTAAAGTTATGACCAACCCTGAAAAACACGAAATATGAACCTGTCTGTGCTGCAGACATTGCTCAGTGAGTCGAGGGGTTGGTCTGCAGGGTGTTGGGGCTGTCAGAGGCACCAGGGTTTTCTAATAAAATTTAAAGAAATTAGCCATGCAGAAGTAACTAGAGCAGTTGATGATTTTTGAAGTGCCAGACAAATAATCTTCTCTCCAGCTATGCTCAAATATTTTTATTCTATTACTGTTTTAATGGTCCTAATATTTATTTTCTGATTTATTTCTTTACATGAAATGACATGAAACTTTAAAAAAAAGACACTTAACATTGATTTGTGTTTGTTCTCCATGGCATTTTGGCCCATTCTTCATTCTTTTCCACAGCCATGCTCTCAGTTTTGGGGTTCTTTCATTCCATTTGGTGTAAAAATGTTGATTGTACTAATAAGTAAAACCCGTCCTGCTCTCAGCCAAGCACACTGCACAGAGCCATAGTAAGAGCCTGTTTCAAGTAGTAGAAGAGTTTTTTTCTTTCTGTGCAAAGGTTAAACCTTTCCACTGATGCTTTTTGACCACAGCAGCTGTGTCTTACCCAGAATGGCAGCAGAGCATCCCCAAAGCTCCTCCTGGTCCCAGCAGAGAGCAGCAGCCTCTGCTCCCTTAGGGAACAGCAGAAGTGAGACAAAGCTCCACGAGCTGCTGGGGCTGAGATTAACACTCACAGCTTTGCCTGCTGCTCCCAAAATATTTCTGCTTCTCCTGGTTCATTTCTGCATAAAATGGTTCTGAGAAACTAGGAGAGACCTTGGCAGGAGGGAGCAGGGGGGCTGAGGAAATGGAGCAATTCTGACCTCACTAATCGAGTTGTGCTCTTCCACAAGCCAGAATTCTCCGACGTCTGCATCCCACCTATTATTTTTGTATTGATTTTTAATCTATGAAACGATGCACACTAGTCATACTTTCATGGGTTTTGCATGTGATTTAAAATAACATTTTTTAAACTCAGGCTCTGTAATTAAAAGAATACTATATATACTGCATTTTTAATGTATTTTCATCATCTGTGGAGGAATCCAGGCTGTGGCATGTAGCTGTATCTCCTGCTCTCATGAGTGACTGGGTTCAGGTTGCACCATTGCTTAAAGAGTAAATCTGTTGTAAGTTTACAAGTGGTGTAGCAGGAGGCAGTTGGTCTGCTCTGCTGCAGGAGAGCCTCAGCAGCCTTGGCTCAATAAATGTCAGTCGCAGTGTTGAGGGGGCACTTTTCCCTTCTCCTGAAGTCCTGCACAGTCAGAAAGTAGATTTTGGGGTGCTTAGGAGCTATTTTTTGGCATGACATTAAAATAGAAATATTGACAGTTTTGCACTATTAATAAACTAATGGCTTGGCAATCCTGTCATCAAACTGAAATACTCACGTTGTGCATTCTGTCTTGATTTGCAATACTTTTAGCTTTGATATGCCAGTCAGGAAAAACTCTGTTGTAACAGCTATTACTTGTAAATGTGCTCTTCACAGTCTCAGAGTAATTTGTAAATATATATATGGATGATGCCAAGCATCTGCTGGGAGAAGAGCAGCCACGTTCCTTTGGGCAAAGAGAAAGTTTATATTTCAGGGTATTAAACGAAACAAAAACTTTCCATTATTAAGAAATATGTATGGAGAAATCCCCTTTCCATCCAGCATTTACTAATAGCATTCAGGCTAATAAACTGCTTCCAGTGTGCAGAACTTTTAACTTGCACAAAGATTTATCTTTAAACTGAAAGCTGCACTTTGTAATGTGAAATGCCTTTATGTGTGGTAGCAAGCCGTTCATGGCTAATTTAGTTTTATTCTTGCCATCTTACTTCTGGAAAGTTCCTCTTTCTCATTTTATCATTAGATAGTAATTAGTATTCAAGGGAAATTGGTCTTAATATATTAAAATTGGTTTAGTGCCTTTAGACCTATAGCAAAGCCAATGTCTTATTGGAAAATGTAATTGGGGACTCTGTGTATGTAATTAATTGTATTGCAATTAAGAACTTTCATTAAGCAATATTCTAGTACATTAAAGTAATAAGGGACATTTTTGCAGTGCAGTTAACTTTGTATTTTGTTGTTTTATCGAGGAAATACAGGTTCACTTGCTCTTGAATAGGCTGCATATGACATTTCAATATTCTGGTATTCCTAATGTGTCATTTTTATCTGTCCTCCGGTGCTGGCAGGGGTCCCTGTCAGAGGAAGCTCCTGGTTTAGCTGAGTCCCCGTAGGAGGAAGCTTCTGGTTTAGCTTCTGCCTTGTTCCCAGCTCATGGATCTGGTGCTGTTGTTCCACTGCTGTTGGTCTCATTTGAAAATCAGGGTTTTCGATTGGCCCAAGTGACCAATTTCACTCTGTTTCACAGGGGTTCAGGTCTGTCCTGGGGGCTGTGTGGGCAGCCCAGGGTCAGATGGAGGGGTCAGTTCTGCCATGGCAGGGCTCCTGTCCCAGCACAGGGTGGGGACAGGGCTGTGGGGACATCCCAGTGGTTTGCAGCATGGAGGAGAGTCCTGGCTGGCTCTAGTAGCAGGGCAGCAGTGCCATTGCCATCCTCCTGCCTCACTTCCAGGCACAGCCACAGCACAGTCTTTCCAGATGCTTTTAAGTGCACCAAAAAGTTTGACATATCTCAGTGTATCTTTGGAGTAGTGCAGCATGAGGGTTTGACATGATACATTATGATAATCCATGGTATAGAGACATTAACACAGGGGTCTGTGACAAAATGCATTGTAATGTCTCGGAAGGAGCCATTACAATTTATCTTGTCATTCTGGAGCATGGAGTGGTTGCAGTGCTAAGATGGCTCTGCATAAATTCACATGGAGACTGTTTAATTTGATTTTTGGAATCCTTTCAAGTCGAGTGGCACAGCCCAATTTGTAGCTTAACCCTTCAGTGTCCCATTTCCCAAAGGAAGGTCCATGGTGCGTGGGGAGAGCAGCACTGGGAAAGCTGTGGTGGAAGTCTGGGACATGAGAATCTCCTCTTTGTGCTCTCCATGTGGTTTTGGACTCATTGCACAGCCCATGCTCACGTTGCTTTGGCACAGACAGGAAAGATGCTTATCATAAGTGACATTATGGAATTAGCAGGGAAACAAGGGAACACAGCAGAAGTGCTCCTGCTCAGGGGGTTCTCTTCTCTTCTGCCACCTGCACTTGTCCTGCTGATGGACACAACTCCAGCAGCTTCCCATGCTGCAGCAAGGAGTGTGTCCAGCAGCTCTCCAGCTCCCTGTCCAAAGGGATTCTGCTCCTCTATCCACAGTCTGTGTCAGAGACTTGTGTCAGAGGGTTCTCCTCCCCAGAGCCACAGCCTGTCCTGGCAAACCATCCACTTGTCACTGGAACTGAACCATGGAAACCCACCACAGCTTCCCTACAATCCCTGAACCCATGGGAATGTAAATCCCAGTGAGAAAGGTCAGCACAGGAAGTGTTACTGGTGAGGCTGCTCCAACAATACAAATCTCGAGCAAAATTAATACTGAAAAATCTGACAAGTTGGTACCTGCTTTGCTGGAGCTTTAAGATCTGTACTAAAACTCCATCATCTCATCTTCCCGTTATTAAAATTTCAGCAAAATATAAAGTTTTCATTAATCTCCTGCAGCAAATTTAGTTCTCTGAACTGGCAGTTGGTTCAGCTTTTAGGACTACATTAGCCAGGATATTAAACAAAACGTGTCATTCCTCAGGATCTTCTGTAAGAAGCTAAATCAGTTTTCAAACATATTTATGCCACTTTATCTACCAGTTTCTGAATGATCATTTCTAGCTGAGGTGCTTTATTAGCAGCTGGCATTGAAATTACTCTGTGCAATTATATATCACATTATAGTAATGTTGAAATTGGTGTTAATCCAACGTCATAAAACGTAAAAAATCTTTAAAGTAGTGTTATATTTTTTCAGTAATTGGCATTTTGGCTTAATGAGTTGTTGCCTTTTATAAAGGCAGTACCTGCAGTGGTAATGAGAATACTAATCAGTAAATAAAGTACAGCTTCACATCAGAGTCCCCAGGGTGCTGCTGGCACATGGGAGATGTGTGCTAGTGCTGGCATCCAGGGTGGCACCTCTGGGGACAGACTGGGCACTTCTGGGGACAGACTGGGCACTTCTGGCCCCATCCCTGGGCTCCTTCCCGGGTGACAGGCATGGGTGCCCAGCAGGGATTCCTGCTCTCCAGGGCTGCCTCGCCACCTGGGAAGCACTGCTGGGATGGTGTGCTGCTCTTCCTGTGGCCACAAATGTCTGTCCTCATGGCCTTAGTGCCTTGCTGATTTTGTCCTGGGATGGAGGGTGAAATTTCCTGCTCCCAGAGCCACGGAGCTGAGCGTTCAGTGTTCCCTGAGCCAGCTGGGCGTACGCCGTGTGCCAAAGCTCTCCTTCAGGACTGTGGCCTTGTTTTGCAGGTTCAAGAGGAGAAGAGGTCTCGGAGGAGGATCCCCAGATCGATATTGCCACGGTGCAGGACATGCTCAGCAGCCACCATTACAAGTCCTTCAAAGTCAGCATGATCCACCGGCTGCGGTTCACCACGGACGTGCAGTTAGGTAAATCAGTCGAGCAGAACGGAGCTGCTCCAACCCTTGGCTGTGTCTAACAGCTGCCTGGCCATCTCAGGCCATTTCAGAGCACTCATTATCACCTTGGTCCATTTTCTCACAGAGCATTTGAAAGTGCTGCTGGCATTTCAGCAGTTAAAAATATCGCTTTCAGTTGAAAATGCTTCAGTATTTTTATTATCCCCAATCAGTTGCACATGTTGCCTCTGAACGAAGGCCATTATTTAATGACCTCGTCTCTTTTTTTCAGTCTAGGCTTCCTAATGGAAAGCTTCTTGCCAACTGTTTTGTTATTTTTAAATGAGGCTTTGCAAAATTGGGAATTATTGGGTTTTTCCTTTTCTGAGACTGAAAGAGTTTAACGACCTAGTGGAAACTTGAGGTGGAACAAAATAAACGAGCATTCTCTAAAGGTTTTATATTGTCCTTATTGGCTTGCTGAATGCTTTTGAAAACCCGAAGGCCAAGGGCTGACAGAATCCTGAATTATAAAAGCCCCATTACTGTTTTAAAATGATTGAATGGCTTTTTATCTTTGTGTTTAAATTGTGAAAATTTGATTAATGATGCATTGGTAGGTGACCTGTGACATTCCTGCAAATACTTCCATAAAGAAACGATTCAGCAGTAAGATATTAAGTGCCATAATGTTTACAAAATACATTTATTCTGTGGAATTCAGTAGAATTGTTAAACTATACCAACTCCTGTATTATTGTCAGTACAGTCTCTTCATTCTTCCATCCTGAAGCACATGTAAGAGTCTGTAAAATTCTCACCGAAGAGGCTTTTTTGGTTTATTTTGAGCTGTCTAGTTAAGGCAGGATTTATCTGCTGGTGCTGCAGCAGGGCAGTGCTGGGCATGTTGGCTGCGTTTGAGCAAACTCTCGGGGTGTGATAGTTTGCTTCCAGTGAAGTTTGACTCACTGTATCTGGGAAGTGTCAGAAATGAGAGCTTGAAAAGGTCATGACAGATCACTAAAGATAAATGGTTAAGGGAGAAGAGCTGTTAAATGAAACAAATGGCTTAACTTGTGCAGCAGTGGAGGAGCTGACCCTGCCCAGTGCTGTAAGGACCATAAAATTTCCCTTTTATAACAATCTGTGAACTTGTGTGATTTTGATGGCAGTGCACTGACAATGGGGTTTTGTAATCTTTTTTTTTTTTTTAATCAAAGAAAACCCCAGCAGAGTGTTCAAAGCTTAAGCAAATGTAGAAAATCAAAATCTTTTGATAAATTCAGAGTAAGTTGCTGGGGTTTCTCCTGAATTTTTTTGAGATGTTAGAAGAGCAGTGCTGGTAAAATAAAGACGGAGAGGCTGTTTGTGTTTGGGCTGATGAGTGTTACATGTTACCTGTGAGTGACAGACTGCCTTTTCCTCCCTGAAAAGGAAAAAACAGGAGCTGATTTTTTGTCTTTGCTCACAGTGAGTGGTCTGGAAGCTGTTTTCCAGCAGTTTGGTGATTGTCAGTTGCAAAGACTTCTTTGCAGCATTTTTGGGCATCAGTTCTACCTAGCAGGCACAGCAAAGCAAGGATGTTTGAGGAGCCCAAGAGCCCCAGGTCATTCCTCTGCTCCTTGGTGGCTGACCAGTGGTGCAGGGGCTGTGCAGTAGTGCATCACACTTTTTGAAATGTTTCAGCTGTTTTGAGGCCTGATCATTGAATTTGAGACAAGGTTTATGAAAAATGTGGGAGTAAGTTTGGTTTTCTGTACGCTGTGCATAGCTCTGTGGTAAAAGGTGATATGTGGATGGCCATGGGAGGAATGCCCAGGGCTCTGAGTGATGGGGTTATTGCATTTAAGGTGTCAGTTTAAGGTCTGGGGTTTGTGTTTCAGCCCATATCACAGAGTAATGCACACACAGCAGCACTCTCAGCAGTTTTACAAAGGCTCCATCGAGTTGTGGAGGAATAAGACACATTTACTTGTGTATTACATTAGCAGAACTAACAGGAGACTATTGTCTGGGAAAACAACTGCTGGAAAGAATTTCAGAACAGGGGGGGCAGTTGCAGACCCCAACAAAGGGAGCAAGAACAGAACAGTGTTACTAGACCCATACATTGATGGCATTTCTTTTGACTGAATGAATGAATTTAAAAAATAGTGGAAGAAGCATTTTTACTTGGGTTTTGAGTATGAATGATTTGTGCTGCGAGACAGAGACTGCAGAAGCCACAGACACAATACTGTTTTGATTTTAGGTTTCAACACATCCAGATTGTGAGAACAATAACACAAAAAAGACAACATTCTTTGTCAATGTGCTCTCTGGATGTGGGTGAGCTTGAGCCAGCGATGTCAAGATACAGAAATAATGGATGAAGTATACAGCAACAATTTGCAGATAAAAATAATAGAAGTTAAAGTGTATTTTACATGATAAAAAAAAGATGAAAGAGGAGGAAGTCTGTTCCATCTGAGATGGTTACAAAATGGTGAAGTAGCCTCTGCTGAGAAGATTGATGCAATGGGGAGTGACCTTGGCTTGGAGCAGGAGCTGGTGATGTATGTATGAGCATCTCGCTGCTAAATGGACCCAGATTTGTAGCACTAATATACATGGAAGCCCAGAACCAAACTCAGGATGGCAATAAATCAACAGCCACTTTGGGTGTCATTTCTGGTTTATATTCCACTATTGTTCTATCACTTTAATTCATGTCACTATCATCTGTTCATCTGGAACAGTTTTATATAATTTTCCAGTGGAGTTACCTGACAAATCCTATCAAATTAACAAGGTGCATTAACAGTATTGATTGACTGTGAATTCTAAAGTTGCAGGACCAAACGGTGATATTTATTTGGGGATATTTTTAGGGGTGATGCTCTTAGAGGAAGGGATGAGGAACAGCCCTCACACACAAAGAATTTGCACCTTTATTTTTAGAGCTTCCCTTGACGTTTTTTTTAAGTGAGAAAATAAGACTTTGTATCATCAACTTCCATATTTTCCTGAAACTACAGCAAATACCATTTGGAATAGTGCACCGTTACAGTGAAATACCAACACCAATTTTACATAATCTGTCCAAAATTAAATCACAAACCAAAATGGGCTCCAGATACAGCCTCAGCCTACTCAAATTAGTGAGTTCCAGCAGCCTGGGTGTTAATTGGACTCTTGATACAATGCTTAATTGAAATGTGATCTCTGTGAAGTGACACATTTAATGACAAAGCGCATTGCTGGATTCATGGGGTTTTCCCATAACCTGTCACAGGGTGGGTGAGGCTGACCTGGGCTTGGGTCAGAGCAAGATCTCCCCACAGGCTCCTGCCTCCTTGGCTCTGGAGTTGCTCAGTGTCCAAACGGTTGTGATTTGCAAATTCAGACATGACCAGGTTTTAAGAAATACTGAGTTAATTTTGGAGGGCCTGGGAGAGTCGTGCATGTGTGGCATCTTCCCTCTATTTTGTCACATCTCACAGAAGTTCCTTATCAGCTTCTTTAGAGTTTTCTTGTGCTTCAGATGAGCCAAACGGGATGTGTCTGAAAGAGTCAGAGTCAGAACTCTCAGCGGGGAGAAAGGTCTCTTCTGTTTTTACAGAAAAGGAAGAGTTAAATGATACTTAAATATTTTTTCCTGCATTGCTTCCTTTGTGAATGTCTCATTCACTTCACCCTGTAATTCATGACTGAAGACACCTAATTGTTTCTGAGGCTCTGCACACCTAGATGTAAAAAGCTGCCTGGGAAGTTTGTTCAGCTGTGTCAGCAGCTCCTGGACTGGTTCCAGCAGGATGCTCTTGCCCTCTGCCCTGGAGTGGCCTCACCTTGAGCACTGTGTGCAGTTTTGGGTACTGCAATGAAAAAAAGACATTAAGCCATTAGAGAGCATCCAAAGGAAGCCATGAGAACAGGGAAGGGTCTGGAGGGGAAGTCTTGTGAGAAGCAGATGAGGACACTTTGTTTGTTCAGCCTGGAGGAGGCTGAGGTCAGAGCTCATTGTGGACTTCAGCATCCTCATGAGAGGAAGCACAGGGGCAGGTAGCAATCTCTTTGCTCTCGTGACAGTGACAGGACTCGAGGAAATAGCTGAAGCTGAGTCAGGGGACATTTAGGTTGGATATCAAGAGAAGGGTTTTTGTCCAGAGCAGGGCTGGGCTCTGGAACAGGCTCCCCTGGAAAGTGATCACAGCACCAAGCCTGCCTGAGTTCAAGGGACATTCGGACAATTCTCTGAGGCCCAGGGTGGGATTCTTGGGGTGTCCCTAAGGGCCAGGAATTGGACTTGGTGATCCTGATGGGTTCGTTCCAGCTCAGCATATTCTGAGTCTCTGGTTCTATTACTGTGTGATTCTATGTCTGCTGTACAGCAGATGGAGTGGGGCCAGTGGTGATAGTGTCTGTTACACAGAGCAGTGGTGGCTGCAAAACCAGCACTATCTCCTATAAATTTCGCAGCTCATGTAGCTGCTGCTTCCAGAAGAGCTCCGTATGCATTTGGAAGAATTTTTTCTGTGATATTTCTTTCTTTTGGTATGCTTATGCAGGAGAATAAAATGCAGATTATCAATGCAGTTTGATAACCATTTGCTTCTGGTTTCAAAAGCTCCTGTGCTTTCAGAAAGCCCAGAAGGGCAATATACCTTCAGCCCATTTAAGATTTATAAAGTGTGTCAAACGGCTGATATGAAATCGGTTAAACAGATCACTGTTGTGGCTCTCTATTCTTTCTCATCTCAGGTATTTCTGGAGACAAGGTAGAGATAGACCCTGTTACTAATCAGAAGGCCAGCACTAAGTTTTGGATTAAGCAGAAACCCATTTCAATCGATTCTGAACTCCTCTGTGCCTGTGACCTTGCGGAAGAAAAAAGCCCAAGTGAGTAGTCCTTTTTATTTATGTTCTCTCTTCTCTGCCTCCCTAGATGTGCTCGATGTCCAAAGAATTATTGCTACCATGTCCTTTTCTTTCTATAGGTGTATTTTATTCATTACAGGATGTTTTTAATCTGACTCAATTCTGTTATAGAGAACACAGCATAAACAGACACACATTTTACGAGTGTCCTTTGATGCTGCTCTCAGCTAATGGCATCACTCAGTGTTTCTTGCTCACTGTCACACCAAAGGAGCACAGGCTCTGCCCAGCTGTCTCCAGCCCTGCAGCACAGCCAGCAAATCCATGTTTCAACATAATTGCCATTTTTTTGAACTTTTTAACTTCCAGACTTTTTAACTTCCAAATGTCTCTGGTGCAGCTGAGGATCTTGGACATACAGTAAGTGTCAACTCAGTCTGAATTTGCCTCAACCGTGGCTGCAGGGTCACTGGGATTGAAAGTGCTGCTCTGGGCATTCTGTTCTGTAGTGGTGGCTGGGCCAGGATGGCAGTGACAGCCAGGTCTGGGGACAGGCTGGGCATCCCAGCTCAGTCATCACCAGAGGTCAGAGCTGGCTCTGCAGAGTGCAACTTCAAAAGCAAGGGCTTCTGCTTGTTGTGTCAGTAGAGTAATGAGAGTCTCTATCTGGAAAATTTGTTTTAAAAAGCACAGGATGGGCCCTGGGGGAATTGGGCAATGGCTCCCAATGGGGCCAAAATGGAACTGTCTACTATCAAAAAGTGACTGCAGTTCAAAAGCTCAGATGGATTTTATTGCACTTGTGCCTCTGCAGGGTAGTGAGATGCTGGTATTAAGTACTTATCTGCAAGGTGACAGAGAGGGAGAATTACGTGATACATATTTACAGAGGTAATGATCTGTTGAATTCTCTTGGAAGAGTAAATTTATGGCTGCCACAGATTTTATCAGCAATTATTGAACTATATCCTTCTCCCCTTCATTACCCCTTCCTACTCCATGTTCTTGGTCTAGTCATTGTCTTCCTTTTCTGTCTCTCCATCAAGATTTCATGGTCCTTGGGTAGGCACAATCCCAAGTGGAAGCTTCCCCAGTGACCTGGTAGTCTGAAACATGTGAGGATTTTGTGTGCAGTGCAAGGAGCAGTTTGTGCTGGTGAACAGTCACACCTCTGCCTCAAGCCACATTTCACTGCAAATGCAAACATCTGAGAGGATAAAAACATAAAAGGAGGCTGTGTTTGGAGAGCTGACATGGAAGCTGAGGTTTCCACTGCTGCCAGCACACCAGAGCACAATCCCTGGAACTCAGACCCTGTCCTGCCAGGATGGGGCTCTCCAGCCCCAGAGGCAGCACCTGCTCCTGTGGAAATTATGTTTGTACCCAAATCTTGCCAACCCAGGAATTTCAACCCCCAAATAGAACCCAGGTGCAGAAAGGCAGTAGCTGCATGTGGGGACCATTGAGGAAAGAATCACAGTGGCTTTGGAGAGGACACTGGCAGGTGGCAACAAAAGCAACCATTACAGTACTGAGGGGTTTATTTGCATGTTTTCGTGTACATCTTAAACTTCTCCTGCTAAATAATTGTTCAGCACAGTTCCAAAAGGAGAAAATACTTCCTCCTGAAATCACTGACCTTTTCCCAACTCACTAAAGATGTTCCAAAAGTCATTATTTTAGGCCAGCAGAAAAGACTTTTAGTGTGACATCTCAGAATGATGCATTTTGGGGAACTGAACAGCAGATCAGTATCTCTTGAATTTTAAATGGAAAAAAGTTATTTTAGTAGCATAAAGGAATGAAACTCACTGTATTTCACAAGTTTTGTCTGTGATTTTTATCAGCACCGTGATGTATGTTTGTAGCAGAGTTTACATCAAAAATTATTCTTGGATCTTTCTTGAATGAATTATTGCAAAGAGAGGCTGAGTACAGATAAGGTCTTTGAGTTCTGCAATATATTTTGTCTTCATGTTTTTATCTCTTGTAACACAAACATGCTCCATCTCCTCTTTCAGAAGTGCTCATGCTTGTCCCAGGCTCTGGGTTTGGGGCTTCCTTCCCTCTCCAGGCAGCACAGTGGGGTCAGAGCCCAGCTGAGCTCTGCTTCACTGGGCTGAGCTCTTGTACCTCTGCAGAGGTGAAGGGTTTGCTCCAAATGTGACTCTGCTTTCCAGCAAGGGGGCATTGGGAGTGGAGGCTGAGTGCTGGGAGCAGCATAACAGTGCAGTGTTCTTCAGCTTGCTCTGAACTGGGCTGGGCAGCAAAGCTTTAGTGGCACTTTGGTGTGTGTGAAAGGACTCAACAGCTCCAGAGATGATGTGGTGGGAATATTGATGGACAGCTCAGAGCTGTTCTGGACAGGCTGAGTTTTCCTGTGCTGTGAGTTCACAGAACTCCGAGCTGCCTTCAGTGAGGACAGAAAATGAAAACAGAAAGCTCTGGCATCTCATTTGCCATCAGTGGGGGGTTTGTAGGCAGGGATGGCTGATGATTTTTGTTTGCCCTTGTAGTAGCCCTGGGTCAGAATTTGAAGTTTTATTTGTAAATTAAATCAGACTCCCTGGATTTAGACTGAGGGAAGAGGTAATGGCCCTGCTGGCTTGCTCCGCTGCCATTAGAACCTGACAACACTGGGCACAAATGTCTTCTTTAAATCAGTTTCAGCCTGATTATCACGAGAGATTCTGAATGTTTTGAGTCTTGAAAGGAAGCATCCTATCATGGAGAAATAAGATTTAAGCCTTAATAAAGTAGTTGTCATTTTTATAGCTGAAAAGAGCTTTGTATCTCAATTAAGTGTACATAATATAAAGTCTTAAGGAAGCAACATAATATGTTTAATACAATTATATCCCTTTGCAATAGTGTAATTTAAAGGAAATCTGATTCTGGTAATGTCTCTTACATTACTTGGACAGGGGAGAAACTTCAGTGTCACTGCCCACTGCCTGTGCAGTGCTCTGTGGTCCGAGTGGCCGTGATGGATGTTCAGGGCTGCTGGGCACTGGCTGAGCCAGGGAGGGAGTGTGGAGCCCAGGGCAGCCCTATGCCAATGTGCCTGATCAGCCTGCCCTGGGCTTCCCCCATTCATCTGTGCTTTACACTGCAGAAATTGGATTTATTTGATCATTTACCTGAAACACTGAAGCAACATTCTCTGTGATCCTTTATCTGCCTTTTTTTTGTTTTCATAAAGCAGAGACATCTCAGTTGCTTTGTCAAAACACCCTCCCTATGAAGGTAAGTCTAAACAAAGGTGTTCCATAGGTCATGGAGTACATGGGTAACTTCAGTTTGTGATTTAATTGCCCGCTTTGCACCCTGCAGCTGAAGATTTCCTTTAAATTCTGATTCCATTGTTGCACTGGGGCTTAACAGAGTGTTAACCTGGTAATAGGCACAGGGCCTCCCCATTATATGTCTCGCTATCGAGCGGTTCTGCATGACTAGTTAAAAAAGATGGCAAGAAGATTAATGAAAGCTGCGAGTACAGAAGGGGGGCAGGTACCTTGGTAAGACTTCCAGCGAGGAGATATTAGAGCTGAACCAGAGCTTGGCTTTTTCTTTATCCTGTGACCTTTGAACCTGCCTTACTGTCGAGAGCTGCCAGCCGAGCTGACGTTTTGATTGATGTTGCTACACGAGTCAGTCTTTCCCATTGAATTCCACATCTGCACGAAAATAGCTTTTCCAGCAATATTCATCCTGGCTGTAAGTGATAGCCAGAGCGATGCCTGAACCCCCTTTATACAGTTTTCATTTAAAGCTAAAGGTATTTGATGTTTTAATTCAGTGTCTAGTTCCTCCCAATTATGCACATTGGGTGATACTAATTTAATGAATTGGTTGTTGGGTTGTGAAAGGACTGAAAATACCCAGAAAGTGTTGGGAAGGCTTTGGGTTGCTACTGCTCTGGGAGCTCAGATAGAGCCATTGCAGGTTTGCTCAGAGCCTGCAGTGGGGCCAGAGCAGAGGCAGTGTGTGCTCTGCAGATGGTGCACAAAATATCACAAGCTGGTTCCTGATGTCCCTGCTCCCACAGCAGAGCGTGGAGTAACACGATAAAATTCCTGCTCAATAGGAGATTAATCACGGGTCCTGATCAAGAGGTAAAAAACAGGTTCAGCAGAGAAAATGTTCTCAAACTTCAGGCTTGGAGTGAAAGAAGTGTCCAAGCGTGGAACAGAAGGCTGAGCGCAGGCTGTGCTGTGCAGGCAGGGCTGCCCGGGGGACAGCAGTGGCACAGATGGCCTTGGCTGTGCCAGGCTGGGCTCGGGGGCTCTGCACGATGTGTCCCACCAGAGAAGGGCCTGGCAGGGAGGTGTCCCAGTGGCCCTGCAGAGGGACAGCCACGGATCAGGGATGGCAGTGCTGGAGCAGCCTGGGCTGTGCTGATTAACTGCATCCCCCTTGAACAGCCTCTCCATAAAAGTTCTCCTGAGCGCAATCAGGAGCGCGCATTGCCTCATCCTTTTAACAAATCTGTTTTGTAGCCCTATTAAAAGGGGTCTTCATCTATCCTGTCAAAGCTATTCTGCTGGGGTTTTTTAGTTTAATTACACTATCCAATTAAAACTCCTCGCCGCATTTTGATTCTCCTCTCCTCGGGCCTGAGTGGATGTGACATTTACAAGGCTCGCCTCTCCGGCAGACAATGCGTGATTGATGAGGTGCAGACGCAGTGGAGGAGCCGATTGCCATGTGGAAACACTGCATTTTGATTTATTTATCTTTTTTCCCAAACAAGGTTGCTAGTAAAGAGGTTTTGGGCAACCCTGAGTTGCGCCTCAATTTTCATCATTTTTGCAAAGATCTTCATTAGTATTCTGCCTTTGGTAATAATTTGAAGAAGAAACAAAAGGCTTTGGGGGAAAAAAATCCAGATGTGTGAATAGTTACCACAATTTGACCCCAAGTGGGTGTGTGCTGCACTTCTTTAATTGCAGCTCTGCTTTCAGGACATCTGGACACAGGGCACCCTCTAATAGCAATGCTGAGTAACAAGCCTACAGTGTAACATAAAGGCTTGGAGGAAAAGAGATCATGGAAATACTGCTCCCTGAGAAAACGGGGCAAGCCAGCCAGACCACAGCTGTTATTTTTTTCCTTAACAGTCTCATCATTTTTGTCCCCTTGAGTACTGCCCTAGTTTGAAGAGTTACACCCCAGGTTCAGGATGAGCAGCCCAAATGCATAGGTGACTCCAGTGGTATCAGTGGGGTCAGGATTTCATCCAGAACTGACTGCCCTCACTGCCTCTAAATTATGCACCTCTGGGATAAATATCTCTTGCATCAAATGGGATTAACCCCACTTGTACACTCAGGTCAGCATCCCCATTCAGTCTGTCCCTAACCAAGCTCAGTGCCATATCTGGATAATCCAACTGCAGCCATGGCACAACTTGAGACTCCTCTCTGAAGTTGTTTTGTCACCACAGGGTGTCGGGAAGGTTGTTGGGTGGTTTTGGTGGTAATGCAACTCTTAGGGCTTTGTAGAGCCTTCAGGCCCTCTTCCAGGGTCACAGCAACATTTCTGAGGTACCACATGCAGATTTCCCCAGAGCTTTAGGGTGAAATATAGCAGTGGTTGGAGAGCAGAGGCTCCCCCATCTCATGCAGGGTTTGAAGGAAATGTGTCTTTGTACAAAGAGTATTGCTGGTGTGTATTTTATTTTCCTCATTCCTTGCCTTTTACTGGTGTATTTTTAATCCTTTGTCATCCTTTCTGGGCCCATGAAAAGAGATTTCAGAATTTGAGCTTGTTGAGGTCACAGTTTCTGAAGCAGTGAGAATCAGTGATGTCAAATGATGTCCATAAGTGCTTTGTTCTTCAGAGAGTCCTTCTCCAGCTATTTATTCCACTAATAAGTCTTAATTGTTGACTTCTGCCTTATGGCCCTGTAATGACAAAGCAATCATCAAGGTATATTGAAAAATTAACATAAATTTGCATTTCCCAGTGTTTGTTTGTTTTCTGCTTTGTCCAATTCATGAATATTCTTTTCATCCTCCATCTAATTAGTGATTTAATTCCGTGCATTCTGTTCAAAGAGTGGCATTGGAAAAGAGAGGGTTTGGGTAAGGGCTGAATTGTGGGGTGGAAGGAAAAGACGAAAAGCATTTTAATCTTGACAGAGTCAGTAAAAAAATTAGCTTTTCTTGTGCAAATTCCTATCCTTGTTTTCCAGGCAAAAACTGTGTTTTTTAGACTTTGATAAAAAGAGTTTATTACTTAGATTAGAGTGATTATTTTTTCACCTGTATCAGGTGCGGTGTGGTGGCTCGCCAAGGATTTGGATGTTTTCCCAAGATTGCAGGAATTAGCACAAGATTTACTGTTGCCTGTATAAGCACATGATGGTCAGTAATTTGGAGCTGTAATTCCCCAGGATTTCTCCCTGCTGTGTGTAACCAAGGGCACATGGAGAAGTTGGGGTTGGAGTGCAGGGTGGAGGTGCACGAGGAGTTTCTGCAGTCCTTGGAAGGGCAAGGAGAGCCAAGAGCTGCAGTACTGCAGGGCCTCTTCCCTCGCCTCGTTGGCAGTGCAGTGGTGCTAAAAATCAGGAGATGGGGTGAGCAGCTGAACGTGAGGATGGTGCTGAAGGAGTAAATGAGCTCTCCTTGGTGAATTCCCAGCGAATTAGCATCCTGCCCTTCCGTCGGCGGCGGCTGCAGGCTTCTCTCCAGGAGTAACCACACAGGAACCCATTAGTGTTGGGGTTGCAGAAGATTTATCAGCGTTCCAAGTGGAGGCCAAAGGGCAGCAGCAGGGAGATGTTGCTCTCCTGCTGCCTCACAGGGCCAACCCTGGCAGGGCTGGGGGCTCAGCAGTGCCAGGGCTGGTGAGGGGCACTGGCGTGAGCCCCCTGGGCTGTGCTGAGCTCTGCCCACCCTGTGACAAAAGCTCTTGGTAACAGATGAGTTTCTTTCATTCTGTTTGTTTTCCATAACTTTTGTTTTAACAGAGAAATGTAGTTGGGAATAACATGGATTTTCTGTTGTTGTGCAGCTGATTAATCCTGATTGCAGGACACTGAGGTTCCCTGCAAACACCCAACCACTGCTGGGGTGGAGTGATGGTAACAGAGCTGCTTGTGCAGCGTCTGCCTTTGGTTTAAATCTCCCATCACGTGCAGTAGGAGCCACTGGAGCTGCTGCTGTTTGTTACCAGATCCTCTCACACGGAAACATCAAACCATGGAAGCTCCTATTGATCTCAGAATTGTCAGGGGTGGTGCTCTATTGGAAAGAGGTACATCACATATTTAAGCACTCTTGGAAATGGAAATCAATCTCACAATTCATAAATTCCATCTGGCTAGAAGAGTAGCAGAGCAAAGTGCCAGTTAGGATTTCAGTGCACTCATATTTCATTCTGTAAGTAGTGTGTTGTGGACTTGGAGCTCATAAACATGATGCTGTAATGGGGCTTTCTAAGGAAAAGTCTTTTTGGCTTCTTCCCACTGAATTACTATTCCCAGCAGGACAGGGCTGACCTTCCAAGACCCAAAATACAGCATCTCGTTGGGATCCTCCTGCTGGTGTTTCTGTGCCAGTTTAATTTATTTAGTGACCAGAACTGTGTCGAATGTTCAATGTCCAGGGAAAATGGCAGGAGCTGGTGGAGCACAGTGCTCTGTCCCATCCCCAGGAGTGGTGCACTGGCACTTTTGGAATCATTAAGATGCTGTGTTCCAGGCAGAGCTGCATGCATTAACATGCTGATGAGCTCCCAGCTTGGAATTCCGCATTTTTAGTACCACTGAGGCATCATTTGTCAAATGATTTAAAGGGTTGGTTTTTTATTATTATTATTAGCCAATTTTTCAATATAGAATTTATTTTCCAGATTAGTGCATCATAATGGTGTTTAATTAACATGCCACAATAAAATACTTGCATCTCAAATTTCCTGGCCACCAATCTGAGCATATATCAGTCACTTTTTGGAAATCTGGAGAATTAGATAATGTAAATAAGATTTCCAATTAGCTTTCCTGCAGGAAAGACCTGGATTTACAGTAATGTGGCTGCTACTTTACGGATTGCTAACTTTGACTGTTGAACTGAATAAATTAGAAAACTGTTGGAAAAGTATCATGTATAGAATACATTTAATTTTCATTTTGAAGCCATCACCATCCATACAAGTGAAGGATATTTTGCCTCCCTACAGGTTCGACCTTTGTATCTAAGTTGTCCCACCCAGCCCTGTGTGTCTGGAGTTGTCCTACTGGGCCAGCACTCTGTGACCACTGGGCCAGCAGGTGGAACCCGTGTGTGGGACAGAGGCCTGAGCTCCAGGGAAGTGCCAGCAGGTTGCAGCTGGAGTTGAATTCCATTGTTGCAGTGTGGGAAGGGCAGTGCCAGCCCCAGGCTGTCTGGTGGCAGTGCAGCTCTGCCCTTCGGTGCCCCGCGGTTGGTGAGGCTCCCCTTCACCAGCAGCAGCCAAATGAGCTCGCGTGATGTTTTGGGATGAGGGTTTGGCGTGAGGATTCTGGGATTAATTGCCCTTTTCTTTGCAACACAACACTTCTCCCCCACACAGCCTTGCCCCCGGAGCAGCTCCCAGCACAGCCCTGCCGCGGTGGCTGAGCTGCAGCGCCGTCGTGGGCCGAGCAGAGCTAACCAGCCATTTGATGGATTTTTGTGTTTCCTGCAGTGGGGATGTGATGGGAAAAGGAACTTTATTGACTGGAGTTCAGCTGCTCCTGTAAGCCACCACTTGCCTTAAATTGAAATGACATGAGAAGCCTGTCAGCATTTCATTGCTTCCTTCTGTCGTGCTGATGGTACGCTGAGATCACCATCTGTGGTTTTCTTCTGTCAGGCACACGAGCTCTGCTCAAACTTTACAGGAATATTCTAAGCAGTTTTTTTCTCATCTTTGCAGGTCATGCAATATTTAAACTTACATATCTAAGCAATCATGACTACAAACACCTTTACTTTGAATCAGATGCTGCTACTGTCAATGAAATTGTACTGAAGGTGAGTATTAAATTTTAACGTGACCCAAAATCCTGGTGTTTTACCACTTGTTAGACATGTGAGTATTCAGGAGGCTCTGGAAACACACGAGGGTGCAGTGCCTGAGGACCACTGGGGTGTGTTTAACCTGCCAGGATGGCTGCTCCGTGCCTCCTGTTTTATTCATCCTTCAAACAGCCGCGCGGCCGCTGCCTGTCCGTGTGTAGCATTTCCTTTGTGCTGGTTTCTAGTTAAGAGAAACACCATTTTCTTTGGAGTTTTGTAGGAAACTACCCATTTCATTGTTCCCGGGTAGTTTCCACCTCTGGACACATCAGCACCCTGTGCATGCAGGGGTTGGGTGCTCCTGCCCCTCACACCTCTGCCCCACACTCAGGTGTTCCTACACAGCACACTTTTCTACCCTGGTCCTCTCTCAGGACTGTTTGCTTCCCCTGGGGCTCTGTACAGACATACACTCCCTTGCTTTGGGAAACAAATTTTTGTTACACTCTCGAAAGATTAAATGGAATTTTCCACAAGTTCATCTTTCGTAGCAAGTCAAAATTCAAAAGCAGTAATTTTGGCAAACCATCTGTTATGTTTGCTTTTATTGGCTGTGTGGAGTTTAGAGGATTGTTAAACAACTGACGTGTGATAAAATAACTTTTATTCATTACACAGAAGGTCAGTGTATTTGAGGGGGTTTCTATTTTGTGAGCTGTTAGGCTAATTCTTCTGTTCCCACTTTATCTTAGATCAGCTATTGCAATCCAGAACACTTAGAATCATGGAATCATGGAGTCATTAAGGCTGGAAAAGACCTCCAAGATAAAGTCCAACCTTTGCCCAAGTACCCCCATGCCCACTAAACCATCTCATGGAGTGCCACATCTCCTCAGGTTTTGGGCACTTCCAGGGGTGGTGACTCCACACATCTGAGACTGGCCATAAAAGAAGGCTAAAAAAAAAAAAAAAATCTTTACTGTCAATAACATGGATATTCAAGAGAAAAATAATATTGAACTGTACTTTTTTCTGAAGTTGCAGTTTGTTTATGTAGAGCATTCTCTGGTTTCATGCACAAGTCACTGGTTTGTTTTCAATTCCATCAGCTTTAGAGACTGCAGAAAAATCAGACTTTTCAAATTAGGCTTTTTACATGATCAAGTGAGAAGGACCGAGACTTTATTGACCATGAAAATTCCCTATATTTTTATGCCTTAAGCTGTAATATGCAATGAAAGTGAAACACTCTACAGTGCATAAAATTGTGCAAGTTTTAAGCCACAGCATATTAACCAGCTAATGGCAGACCAAAGGGCATTTTTATCTTTTTGATTCTTGCATTAACCTTCCATTAAAATTATCTCTGAGATTATCACAAAGCACTGGAGATAATAAATTTAGGGAGTAGCAGGCTTGTTAAATATCATTTTAAAATGCTTTCATCAAGTAAAATGTGCCAAAACACAGGCAAACTCTGAGATTAGCTGAGTATGCAAACATCATAATGGAAGAATTCTTTTCACTGAGGCTGATAAGGTCCTTTATTGACACTCATTACTGCATTATCCCAGCACTGGGAGGTCTGTGCAGCTCGCTGACTTCACCAGAGGTTTGGCTGACCAGGCAGCACGAGGGACACAGGAGGACAGGCCAGGCTGTCCTGGCACTCCAGGCTCTCTCTGTCATCATCGTGCTGATGGCCACTGGGACCACTGACACCAGAGTCATGGTCAGTGGGTGGTGTGGGGCTCCCTGCCCACCCCAGGCTGTCCCACTCAGCCTCCCATGTAATTAAACACCATCTCGTGTCTTGCAGGTTAACTATATTCTAGAGTCGCGAGCAAGCACAGCCAGAGCAGATTATTTTGCTCAGAAACAAAGAAAACTGAGCAGGAGAACAAGCTTTAGCTTCCAGAAGGAGAAGAAGTCGGGACAGCAGTGAGGCTGAGCCTCGAGGAGAGCCTGTGTGCCACATTCAGAGGAGCTGCTGGCCGCCCGGACCAGCCGGAGGGAGCCAGGACTGTGGGGCTTCTGCTGCCCAGGGCAGGAGCGGCCGGGAAGGAATCTGAATTATCCCATCTCTCACGGCTGGAAGATTATCCCTCGGTGGTGATGGGAAGTCTCCCCTGTGACAGAAATAAAGAGCCATATCAGCCGGAAAGAAGACTGTTACGCTTCAGGTTCCTTTGATTAGAAATAAGAGAATGACGTAGACTGGCATCATTTAATTACTGTATTATGTACAATCACAAGAAGAGATGTGATTACATATTATTTCACAGCCTGGTTAAAATAAATTATATACATCTGTAATCCACCCACGTACACGCAGGTATTGCTTGTGACATGATCAAATTTCTAAAAACAAAATGTAGGACAAATGTATCCATTTTTACTATTAATAAACAGATGTAATCTTTTTCAAGGTCCATATGATGCACAGTTCTTTTGGGGGGAGGCTGCAGTCCCAGATGGTTTCACTTCTGTTGCTGAAGTGCAGGAGGCATCCGTGAGCCAGGAACAGCAGCCATGGCAGGGGAGCGCTGAGCGAGGGAGCACTGAGACAGTCGAGTCTGTTGTGTTTGTTTTGTTCAAAAATATTTTTATTTAACTGTGCTTTTCAGCTTTGCAAATGCTTTATTGGGCGTTCCTTGCTGAAGGCAGCATGATGGTTGGAAATCCATGTCTTGGTGGTGGAGAGGAGCATCCTCCTGCCCAGGAGCTTCAGCTGCTGCTGCCCCAGGACTGGCGTGTCCTCCGAGGCACCTGGGACTGAGAAATGCCTTTGTCTTCTCTCAATATTATTCTTTAAAAATAAAAATTAAGACCTACTTTGTACTGGGATTTGTAACTATCTTGGCCTTGTTCATCCTTAATACATCAGGGAACACGGGAATGGGATTGCTGGGACCCAGAGCTGCGTTTTTGGTTGAATTCACCAGAGGTGTCTTTCATCCATCTCTCCAGGCCGCTGGAGCTCTGCACACACATCCTGCTATCATGGAACTGCCCCAGTTCCCCACGGGGCTGGGGGCAGCTCTGTCCAGCACTGCCCACCCTCTGCCAGCCTCCCACCTTGCTTTTGTACAGAGACAATTTCCTGAGCCTTAACACCCTGCAGGAGCAGCCCCGGGGCAGAGGGAGGGTTTGTGTCTCACTGTTGTTTACCTTCTGGGTTTGAGCGGCTCAGCCCTGCTCCACCGAGGCCAGGCCTCCCTGCACGGTCTTCCATGATATCTGCAAAATAAGAGAAATCCTATTTTATAGTATTCTATTAATTTTTTAAATATTTTCTATGTGCAAATGCAGCACAGATACAATGGGAAAAGCCCCTTCAATGTAAATGACTCTTTTAACCAACTCTGTGAACTATTTAACATTAAAGTTGTTCTGTGAATGTTCTTCGGCCACCCAGTTTCAATTCTTTTTAACTGAACTGAAGAATTGCTTATTTGGTATCAGAAACTGCAGCAATCTCCTGTTTCCATGGCCATAGTGCTGTTGCCACCCCCTCACTTGTATTTATTATCAGCAGGGATTCAGCATGTGCAGGTTTGCTCTCAGTAGAGCCCAAAAAATTCAAATAATAACATCTCTTCTGTCTGTGGTGACATCTGTGGCACAGTCCTTGCCCAGACCACTTGTGTTCACCCTCTTGTCAGTCACCTTCCACCGACTGTTCCTGGTGTCCCTGGGAACTGAGCAGAGATGGATGGATGGATGGATGGAAGGATGGATGGATGGATGGATGGATGGATGGATGGAGGCTGACGCTGGGGGCTGCTCCAAGGGCTGGGTGAGGAGCAGGGAACTTTGGAGCCCAAAGTGAATTTATTTGCTCCAAAAGAGCCATTGACAATTAAAAAGCAAATCTGCTTCCAGTGATCAGATTCAGTTTGATACGTGACATGTAGGAAACCTTCCTTAAATCCTGTAAAGATCCAGCATTCCAGGAGCTGAGCAGCCTCCCCCCCAAACAGACATTTCTGCTCGTGAGCATTTCTGAAGGAGTTAAATCAGAGCTCATGGCTGCAGTGTGTGCACAGCTGAGCACGGAGCCATCTCGGGCTGGTCTTTCCCTGGTAGCTGTAGATGTAATTGAGTCAGATGGGCATTCAACTGGGTCAGCAAGGCAAGCTGTTCCTCCATCCCTGCTACCGGGCAGAGCAGCGCGGCTCACGCCGAGGATGACTCCGGCCTGCCGCACACAGGCAGCTGCTGGAGGCAGCAGAGATTCCCTGAATTTTCTCTGACTCCTGCTGTTGGAGGAGTCCTGTCCACAGGGCTGATCCCCCCTCCATGTCCTTGGCTTTACTGGAGAACACCAGAGTGACCTTTGAGCAGGGGACACCCAGGGCACCCTGGCACATGCTGGCACCCAAGGCCAGAGCACTGGATGCTCTCCCTGGGCTCCCCAGAGGTTTGCCAGAACTCCCAGAGGATCAATTCCAGCCAGAGGCACCTTTGTGTTTGGGTTGGGGGAGCTTTGTGCATCCATGGGGTTTTGCAGCTGCCCCTCAGGCAGGGCTGAGACCTGGTACTGGGACAAGCAGGCAAAACCCACTGCACAGCTGTGGGTGCAGCCCTGAGATTAATGGGGGGAGTTATTTATGGAGACATGTTTGTAATGGGCCCATGAATTCATGGAAATGCGCTGCTGTGGTGGCGGGTGGGGCTGGGTGCTGCTGCTGCAGCTGAAATTAATGCCCCTTAAATCACATCCCAGCACAGCCACCCCTCTGCAATGCTGGGACAAGGACAGGGATGTGTGGGCACAGTGGGCACGTGGCCAGCTGGGCCAGCAGGAGGGTGCCCTGGCCAGGTGCTGCTCCCTGGCATTGCTGCCATGACCGTGGGAGATCTCAGGGTCACCAAGGAGCTGGGGCACAGGGAAGGCTGGCCCTGGGCACAGTCCCATGCTGCTGTTCCACTGCAGGAAGGGTTAAGCACTGTCATGTTTTATTCTCCCCACACACCTCTGCTTAAATGCAAAAAGAGAAAAAAAATCTCAACAGGGTGTTGTTCACTCTAAAAACCCTAAGCATGATTTGTGAACTCTCACAGCCTGGGTAATCTCATCAGAGTAATGGGATTATATTTCAAATCACCATGGCCTGTTCATTACACATTTAAACTCCTTTGACAGAGGAAAAGTTAAATAAAATGTGTGCGTCAGCCCTGGTTGACTTTCCCAGTTCTCTTTCTTGATTAGACAAACAGATGCTGAGCTCCAAAATGAAAAAATAATGTGCTCATTTATTCATTTTTCTGACAAGTCACAATAGATTTTTAACTACAAATGAGCCCCCTCCCCAGGTGGGAGCGCAGGGGCTGCGTGTGCTGCAATGGGCTGGGAGCCGGTGGCGAGGGCTGGAATGGGGCACAAGTGGTCATTTCCGTGCTGTGAGCATGGGGACACTGCCACAATTCCCCTGCCACCATTGCCACTGCTGCCACCGCCACCACCGCCGGGTGGATTTCTGCGAGGAGCTGGAACTGCTCACAGTCCTGCCGGGAGCACAGCCACTGCCCACAGCACTGCAGCCCTGGCCGAGCCAGCCCGACCCACCCTGGGCACCCAGAGCCTTCTGGCACCTCCTCCTGGCTCTGCTCAGCCAGGCTGCAACACACCCAGGTGGCAGTGCCAGGGCTGCTGGGGCCATGGCCATGGGGACAGCCGTGCTGTGGCCATGGGGACAGCCGTGGTGTGGCCATGGGGACAGCTGTGGTGTGGCCACGCCGAGCACTGCCAGCCAAAAGCACATACCTGCTTAGCGTGCTGGAGCTCCCAGTGTCTCTCCCGATGTCTCTCCCGATGTCATTGCTCCCAGCCCGACCTTGGCACGAGCACCAGGCGTGCGATGGGGCTGCTCAGCCCGAGTGTGGTGGGTGTTGGTGCCCCAGGTCCTGCGTGGAGCCTCAGCAGGGCCGTTCAGCCTCTTCCCAGGAGCTGCAGATGGAGGAGCACGTGGGCTGCTGGAGGCGTCGGGGCTAAGCGGGCTGGGATGTGCTCCTGCTGGAGAGCAAGGTCTCGTCAGGGAGCACCGGGACTCTATTAGGGAGCTGAAATGCCAGATAATTAGAAATACACCAGCAAACCCCATTATTGTCAGGAGGCTGCAACTGCGTACAGTAATGAAGCAATTATTAATGAGCAACTGCAAGGCTGTCATTAATTTCAGCTTTTCAGGATCACAGGCTACGACAAGTTAAACGTTACAGCAGAGCCGGGCTGGGCTGAGTGGGGCTGAGCAGGGCTGGTCCCCACCCCAGCCGGGCACAGCAGGATGTTTTGGCATCCCCCATCCTGGGTGGGACACCCCCTGTGCCCACGGTGTGCCCCACCCCTGTGCTCTCCTCCTTGCTCTTGATGCCAGCACCAGCCCCTTGGGCATCGCAGGCCGTGGCATTGACAGGGATGGGGACAGGGTCAGGGACAGGGTCAGGGGCAGGGATGGGGACAGGGAGGGAGCGCTGCCCCATCCTGTCGCGGCACAGGCGGTGCCGGTGGCTCCGGGTGTGCTCGGGGCCGGTGCAGCCGGGATCTGCTCCCGCACCAGCGCAGCCCCGCGCCGCAATCTGTCACGGCGGCTGGGGCTCGCCG
Organism: Lichenostomus cassidix; assembly: GCF_008360975.1. NCBI lineage: Eukaryota > Metazoa > Chordata > Aves > Passeriformes > Meliphagidae > Lichenostomus > Lichenostomus cassidix. Next base: position 781,217 of record NC_139497.1, read on the forward strand.
GCTCTGCAATATGTACCTCATGTCTGGGCTGTCATCGGACATAATTCCTCCCTGCTGGCATATTGCTGATTTGTGCATAAGTGATGCGTGCAATCCACCTGAGCCGGGAGTCAGGGGTGCCTCGATCCGGGGCTGTCAGGGCAGAGTGTTTTAGTGCCTCCTGCGATTAGCTGGAATTGACAGGCCCTGAGAGCCGGGAATTGCACAACAGGGGAATTAACAGCCAGGGCTGGAGTGGAGTGTGGCACTCGTTTAATCTGCAATTTATCAGTTTGCGTGGCTCCTTGTCGCAGGCAGAAGATTACACTCCAAAAAAGACGACTCTGGATTTTTTGTAGTGCCACCAGACAGGGAGTGGGCAGAGCAGTGCTCGGGGTCACCGGTGTCATGGGAAGGGCACCCTGGGGTGGGATACGGTGGGGACAGTCCCCGTGGGCTGGGATCCTCCACAATCTTGTGGGGCAGGTGCAGGTGCCCCTGCCCAAGGTGCCACCCCCAGCCCCGGCAGTGGCTCCCTGGGCCACACAGGCACCCTGCAGCCCATGCACCCCTCAGTACCTCACACACAGCACTTGTGCTCCAGAGGAGGATCTGTGGAGCCACAGCCCCATCCCGCTGCTCCCGTGGGCTCTCAGGGCACAGAGCGTGCTGGCAGCAACAATGAATCCTCAGCCCCCACCACACCATGAGCGCTCCAATTTTGATAATATCATTAGAAGCTGATAATGGTTTCCAGGAACTCTGCAGCCTCTCTGCGAGGTGACAGCCTGTAAAGGCAGCGTGACAGATAATGTATTCTGCAAGGGTACAATAATGTGACTCTGAGCACATTAAACTCCTTTAATGTGGGTGACATACACCTTCCTCCTCACATACATTACCATCCCGGGGGCACTGCAGCCACCCGGAGCCAGAGCCCCCGTGTTTGTGCACCCCACCCACGGTGCTCCACAGCCCCCCAGCGCCAGCCGAGGCTCCCGCGCCAGCCACGCTCCTCCTTCCCTGGCACCAGGACATTAAACCACGGGATGCAGACGCTCCCACTGTGTGCAGATGATCTCCTTGGCCTTCCTTGGTGTCCTGCTCTGATACTGGAAACCTTTATGCAACCTCACGGTATCAAAGATTATTTATAATGAATTAAATACATTTTCAGCAGCTTCTTTCCACGCTTACTGCCACACTTCCACTGCCACTTCAACTTAATTAGGGAGAGTTCGCTAAAGAGATGGGAATAAATGCATCTATAGAAATATATCTATGTATAAATGAAGAAAGCCGCCACCGCAGGTCAGACCAGTCCTTTCAATTTATTGCCCTGGTACATTCATTTGTAAATAGCTTTGCCTTGCTGGTTTCTAAGTGCAAGGCTAATGTTGGAGTGCTTAAATTAATAGTGACGCACACCTTTCATTATTGCTATTAAATTAGGTGCTGGGCTTTGATGGATTCACTTGTTGCTGAACTAAAAGCCTCGTGGATGTGGGTGTGCGTATCCATTTGGTTTTACAGCAAGTTTAGGTCTTAATGTCAAGGCAGGCAGAGCTGAGCGGGTTCCTCCTCAGCAGACTCCAATTAGCAGGAGGGCACCTCCCGCGCCCCAGCCGTGCTCCCCCGGGAGCCAGCGGAGCTCGCGGCCCCGGCGGGAGGGAGGTGGCTGGGGAGAGCCAGGCAGGAGGACACCCCACACCCACCAGTGGGTTTGGGCTGCGTTTCAGGATCAGCATCCCTGTCCCGAACACGGGCGGGGGCGCTGGGGCCCCCAGCGTCACACCTGGCACCAAAGGGCCGGGTGGGTCTGTGCCATCGCCTCCCGTGGGCACCAGCCCCACACCACACACGGCATCCGCCTTCCCACGCCTGGAGAAACACACAGAAACACGACAAGCACCCCCAAAATCCCTGGAGACACGCACGGGGTATTTGACACATACCATCAGCCCGGTCCTCTCTGAGATGTGACTGACACAGCCCCGTGACATGCGGAGCCTCACGCTGGGTGTTTGCCCCATGCTGGCCGGGGGCTGTGGGTGCCCCAAGGCCCCCGACCTTGCCACCCTCATGACCCCGTTTTCCGCAGCAGTGCTGGGATTTTTGCCGGTGGCATCGTGACCCTCCTGTTCTGTCCAGGGACTTGGGGCTCTGAGCTGCGCTGGGAGCTGCGAGCTGTGCCTTTGTTCTGCCGCGCTGTTCCCACTCTTACGGTGCCACCTTGAGGCCGCCGATCGCACCTCCGGAGCGGCACTGCCTGCGCGACCATCGCCATGGCCTGTCCCCTGCCGCTCCCCTGTCCCTGTCCCTGCTCCTGTCTGGAGGACCAGGGACCGCCCCAACCCCCTGTGGACATCACCGACCCAGGACATGGGGCTGTCTGACACTCGGGATCTCGGGATCTGGTCAAGTTTTCGGGGTTTGTCTCAAAGAAACAGCTCAGGACAGACCTTTGGGGCCAAGTTTCTTATTTCTGGAGAATGTCCCAAAACTCCCTGCACTGGCCCAGGCAGAGACTATGGGATCCACCAGTGGCATTTTCTGCCCTGTGCCACACGACTAGCAAGGACCAAGCACTGCAGCCCTGCCTGCAGCCATCAAGGGACTGAGACCCCCGGCAGGGCTGCCAGGCAGGAATGCACAGCATCATCCATCCACGGGCTCTCCAAGCAGCTGGCATCGACAACCAGGTCACCGTCTAGCCTGAGGGACCAACATCCCTGTGTCCAGAGCTGGGGCAGAGACATCTGTTCATTGCAACTTCCCTACGGACAACAGGGAAGGGGTGGGATGTAGCTGACCCCCTTAGCTGACCCCTCCAGCAACACTGAGGACACAGGTGTGGAGCTGATGACCATGACAGGTCACACTGGTTGCTCTGTGTCCCTCTGGCATGGGCAATGCAGGACACACAAACTACCCTTCTCTTGCTCTTTGGCATTTTAGGGATAATAAATTCCTAACCAGCCCAAATTCCTCCTTGGTGTCCTCCAAAGCAATGCTCCAATAATTAATTATAAACCACAAATACTGACCAGCTCCCATGTCCTCTGCCAGCACTGGCAATCATTAACCAGAATATCAAATTTATAATGCTGGGATGAGGAACCTGGTGAGATGAACTGCTCTGCTTTTTAATCAGTTTTATGGGATGATAGAAAGCATTGATCGACAAAGACAAGACACAGCCCATGTTCCTGTGTCTGTAGCTGTGCAACCTTATTAATTTCGATTTACAAAGGGTTGGTTGAGCTGGAGGGGACAGAGCTGAGGAAGTCGCCTTGTGCTGGATGGACCAGCGCAGGATCCCACATGGATGGCAGCTGGAGGGGGTCTCTAGGCAGGGGGCTTACCAGCAGTCTGGCTCACCTGGCTCTGGGCAGGGGTCCCAAAAGCTCAGCCACGGAGGCACAGGACCCAAACTGCACCCAAGCACCATCCAGGGTGATGCTGGTGGGCCCCACGGGTTGGGCCCAGTCTGACGAGCTCCGGTGCCATCCCAGTGACCTGGCACTGGGCAGCGTGTGCCTGCCAGCACGTACATGCCTGTGCCTGGCCCTGCCCGAGCCCTCCCTCCTCCCCCCGAAATGCATCTGTGACTGGGGCATCGCCTTCCCACCCAGTACGGCCCGGTGGCGGCCGGACAGCTGGTAACCATATTGGTGTGTCTTGCGCTGTCATATCGCATTTGCACGCCTGCTCCTGCTCCGCATCCGGGGAGGCTGCGCCGGCATTTTCAGGTCAGAGGCTGCATCCTGCACAGGAGGAAAATTCCCATTTCCCCACCAAGACTTTAACTGTGAAGTGGCCTGGACTCAGCTTCTCCATCCTGGCAGCAGCTCTGCACCATGGCTGCCCTGGCACCCAGCCCTCCCCTGGCACGGCCAGCCCTGTGCCAACCTCGCTGGACACACTCACCCCTCCGGCCACACTCACCCCTCTAGTCTTGTCCATGCTGGGGAAAAGCTGAAGAGCTGGAAGGGCTGCAGGTGGTAGCAAGTGGGGCTGCAACCAGAGCCAGGGGCATTGCTGGACGGGAAGTCAGGCTTGTCAAAAAATTTGGTTTCATTCCTTGAATTTAAAAGTTTGCCTAATAAAAGTAACTGAGAAGCAGTGGTGTGCTTTGCCTTCTGTTCGGCATTTGATTTAATAGCACATGACGTTTTGATTAAAAAATTAGCTGTATATAATATCAATAGAGCTCACATTAGAAGGATTAAGAATTGGCTGACTGACAGGTCTCAAAAAGTGGTTGTCAATGGGGAATCATCATCAGATGATGATGTTCAACATGTTCATCTGCGATTTGGAAGTAAATATCAAATCAGTGTTGATAGGATTTGGGATGACAAGGATTAGTGGGAAGGTGGGAATGCTGACACGGGGGAGCTGTGGGGAGCTGGGATGATGCACTGCACAAGCGGCCACCCCACACTCCTGCCAAGGGGAGCTGAGGGCAACCAAGCCCTGCGACCACCAGTGCCACTGCAGAGTCCTGAGTGAGCCTTGAGCCCTCATGAGACATGACACATTGGAACCAACACCTCCCCAGATAGCTGGAGCCCTCAGCAGCCCTGGCATCCCCCTCAGCTGCAGGTTGGGTATGGCATTTCTTAGAGTGATGGAGGTGATGAAGGTCTGACCCGTGTGGTGCCGCTGGCTGCTCCCACACTACAGAGGAGCTGTTCCTCCTCTGCTGCCCTGGGTAGCCATGGATTTTTGAAAGTCAGATCCCTGTTAGTGCAGGGCCTGTGCCTAACCCACATGAATTCCCAATTGTGAGTGCTTTCAATTAGCGACCGCAGGCACTCAGACCCTGGATGTGTTCATTAGTGACACGGCCCTGCCGCGCAGTGACAAGCCACATGACAAACCTGTCTGAGGGATGCACGAGGTTTTGGCTGTGGCACAGCTCCCACATTAGCCCTGGTAAGAGACAGGGAAGGGAGGGTGCCTGCAGTGGAGCAGGGATGGGTTCCCACCACAGGGCACATGGAGCCCACACGGACCAGGGGACGGCAGAGCCCCAGCAACCACCTTCCAGCAAGGGCCTGTCCCAGTGCCCATCACGGTGCCCATCATGGTGTCCACTGCTGAAGGAGCTTCCCCTGCCCCAGCTCAGCACATCCACCAGCAAGAGAGGCACCCACAGAGCCCCTGGGTCCATGAGTGCTGAGTCCTGTAAATCCTGCCGAGCAGATGTCCCTGAGCCACCTCCAGAGACACCTGGCAGTAGAATGACACCTCTTGTCCTCCTCCATAGGCAGGGTGAGCAAAACCACAGCGACTTCAGTGTTTGTGTAGGGCATCAACTCAGGGGACTAGCCTGGGAGACACATCCCAGCACAGCTGAGCTCTGGCAGGGATGGGCATCACTGCCCTCCCAGTGCCTGGGTCCATGAGCCCCCAGCTCTGAGCACCCGTGGCAGCCAGTAAAGGCATTGTGCTTCTACAGGGCTCAACTGGCCCAATAAAAGATTATCAGCTAAATAAAACAAGAAGTGAGTGATGCCACGATGCCCTGTTGGATTGGAATTGTGTGAGCAAAGTGGTTTTCTCAGGGAGATTTATTTCCTCTGCTGGCTGCAGGCAGGCAGCCCAGTGAAGGGAATGAGCCTCTGGCTCCGAGGCCGCTGCTCCCTCGTGCTCTCAGCACACAGCTTTTATCCCATTGTTCAGGGAATCAGAATAAAGGAAATACAAACAGGTATTTTCCCATTGCAAAGTACAGGAGCACATGTTCCAGTCCTGCTCCCCTGGGCCCTGCTCTCCTTCCTGCCTACACCTTGGCCCCAAAATCCCACCTGAAACCCACAGCCAGATCCAGAAAGGCAATCCCATGCCAGTGGGGACAATTCCTGCCCCAGGCCGAGACATGGCATCAGCTGTGACAGTCCCCAGAGGCCCTGGGACATCTGTGGCATCTGCCATGGATGATGGCAGCAGACCCAGGGGCTCTGCCTGGGGCAGTCTGCAGGGAGCTGCCCTGACACCCAACACTTGAGGAACCAAATCTCTGCTGCCCAGCGTGATCTTCCCGCAGACAGTGTGGCAGAGACAGAGCCTGCCTCTGCTCACCTTCACCACTCCTGCCACAAGCTTCATCTTCAGCCACTTCCCCTCCACAAGGACCAGGCACTGATACCTGGCAGGGAGGTACAGAACAGGATCCCCAGGAATGAGAAATACTGCAAACTGCTGGAGTCAGCACTCTTGCTGAATTTTGCTTTCAGCATCTGCAGCCCAATAAATCTTTGTCTCCTTCCGGTGAACTGTGCTCCCGCTCAGGCTCCAATTTACATCCCTCAACACTGTCCCCACAGCACACGGGCCCCGAGGGCCCCACTGCCAGCCTGGGTCATCGCCCTGCGGGGCCAAGGGGACAGCGAGGGCTCTGCCGTGGGCAGCTCAGCCCCAGCAGCACCGACTGGCCGCAGCTCCGTGGGGCTGCTGACCACCAGCACTGCTCGCTCTGTGCCAAAACCCTTCCACTCGCCAGACCTTCACTGGCCCTTTTTTTTTTGTTTTAATTGTTTTCAAAACAGATTTCATGTGGTCCCAAAATGAGACCATGATTGTAAATTAAAGTGTAATTAGCCTTTACGCTTTTATATTCATTAACTCTTCTCTGTTAATGATGCAGAGGCTGGAGCACAAACCCAGCATTATGAAACCACATCCAGGAAATAAAATAGTGATTTAGATAATGGCCAGAATGTATTGCTGCTTACACATAATTAAACAAATGCTCAATTTACACTTGGAAACATGAATGAATGTTGATTAACCCCAGCCCAACGACTGTGCTGGCGCCGTGGCTCAGCGCGGCGCTGCCGGCGGGGCTGACACGGTGGGCAGGGCGGGCAAGGCTCTGCTCCTCTCAGGGCTCCCTCAGCACCTGCCCGGCCCAGGTGCCACAGTGCCACACGGCAGAGGGCACTGCCATGGGGGCACACCTGTCTGCACCGCCATGGGGACAGCGGGCCCGGGTGGCATCGCCCTCAGCCCGGCCGAGCGGCACCATGGGCCCGAGGCTCCCGGCGCCGCGGCTCTGCCCGCCGCTCCCGCACAGCCTTTGTCTGCCGTCCCCTGTGCCTCCTGCCCTCCAAATGTGCCAGTTACTATGGAGACATCTCCTTCCCTGCGCAGGAGGAGCCTGAGCCCCCCTGTACAGGATAACGTTCTGTTTTTCTGCAGATCTGGACGCCAGGAGGCCGGGCGGGGGGCCAAGGGCCGGGTCCCGGCTCCATCTCCCCTCGGAGCAGCACGGCCGTGCCTGGGCTCATTGCCGGGCTCTGCCCGCGGCTGCACAGCCAGCGCCGCTGCTGTGCTGAGCAGAGGCTCACAGGGTCGTGTCCTGGGAACTCTCGGCCCCGCGGAGCACGAGGTGCCATCCACCATGGGCTGCTCTGCCCCATTAGCTGAGCCTGAGGAACAGACAAACTGCACGGCTGGCTCCGGCCCCTCCAGGCGGAGCTGGTGGATCCAGAGCTGGATCCAGCGCCAAGCAGGGTTCTGTGGTGTTTCCCGGTGAGGATGGCCGTGGGCTGCCATCGGGACCGGGCAGGGGCTCTCAGCGGCAGTGAGTGACCGACAGAGCCCCACAGAGGTGTGTCCAGTGAGCCAGGGCTCAGGTGGTGCTGGTCACAGGAATACCTGTGCAGGCACCAGGAGAGCAGGAGCTCAGGGACATCCCTGGGGCCCAGTAGAGCCATTCCCAGCTCAGTCTGGCTCCAGGCTGCCCTCCCCAAATCTGTCCCTGTCCCCTCACCGTGTGCATCCCCCGGGGCTGCAGGATGGCGCTGGTGTGGTGTGCCCAGGCCTCTGCTACCATGAACCCCTGTTCATGGATCGTTGCCTCAACAGGCCATAATGGCTCCATCTATCGGGGTCAATACGGGCGCCTTTGACACATGATAGACAATAATTGCTCTTGCTTAGAGACTTTTTAGTTCATGGATCATTGACCTGATGGGCTGTAACAGCTCCGACAGAGGCTGCACACCCCTGTGCTTAACCACCCTCAGGAGCAGGCAGCTCTGTACAACCACATCCACATGGAACACATCTCCCCAAATCCACGCTCCCAAGGGGCCTGGGGCCTCTGGAAGCCCTTGGGGTAGCCCTCCTGGTAGCATGGCCATGGAGGAGAGGCTGTGCAGGAGTCACAGGGGCCCAGGAGAACAGGCCAGCACACCCCAGAATCCCTCAAGCACCATGGGACAGGACCAGGATGCACAGGACCAGGTCACCTCCCAAGCTCTGCAGGCTGGAGATCCCCGCTCTGACAGCAACTTCCAGGTATATGATTTAATGAAAGGCACAATAAGAAGTGAAACAATTAGAATTTCTGCCTCATTATCATGGTAATCTTATCAGTCGGATAATGAGGTATTAATGGAGATTTAATGTGCCTCTCATAACAGAATCCCTTGGAGAAAACACATAAGGAAATTGCTGTAAATCCACTTAATGATGGAAAGGTCCCCAAACACCATATTCCAGAGGATGAAAAATGCCGGATGCAAATGAGAGAGAATCAAGGTCAATAACACTGTGGGGACCAAGCTCATGGCAGCACCGTCACCGCCATGCACCCTCCCTGGCCCACCCGCCCTGATCGACAGCGGGACTGGGGTGGGTGAATGACAGCTAAAGAAATCCTCCTGTCTCATCAGAATAAATGAACATTTCCCAAGAAATAAGATGCCAAACATAATACTTTTGGACTTGACCATTCCCAACAAGGCTTCAAACCTCAGCCAGCAGAGGGATAGGCACGGTCCTGCTGCAGGCAGAGCTATTTCTTTCCTCTCCAGCTACTAGAACAGCCAAGCTGCAGATTTAAATATCTGAGGAGCTCTGTGTTAAGCAGTCAATGCAGCGGTGCTTCCTCTCCCCTTTACTGGATTTTGGTTCTTTTTTGCCAATGTTTCTTTCCCTGTGAGGGGTAAGGATGCCCAACAGAAAACAACACAGAGTTAGTGGGAAGCTGCTCACACTCGCAACTGCCATTCCCAGCACAACTGCTGATGGCACTGGAACAAGGCAGAAACGTCAAAGGCAGGCGGTTAAACTGCTCTCCTTTTAATCAGTTTTTACAGAATAATACATTAATAATCACGTTAAGAGACAAGATGGGGTTCCTGTATACAAGATTGTGCAAGCTCGTTAATTTAGATTTATAAAGGCTTTACCAAAGAGGAGAGGCAGTACAAAGCTTTTCAATAGAGGTAAAGCACAATTAAAAGGTACAGAACACACACTACTAACTCAGCAGAGGTTAATTCTCAAGTAGTACAGGCTCAACCACGTCCCCAGCTGTACCCAGACACAAGCATCCTACCCCCTCCATCCCCACTGCCTTCCTGCTGCTCCAGCTCTCCAGGCACACTGTGACTCACTCGTGCCAACACACAGTTCTGCTGCCAGCAGCTCTGCCCCCTCTCCTACCCACTTCCCCCACCCCATTCCCATGGCAGTGAGTTCTCCAATTCTGTGAGAATTTGGCTTAACAGAACAAGAACATTTTCAAGCAGTACGAACCAACACTGTGCTCACCAGACTCACCCACAGGAAACAGCATCATGTTTGTGGCTTTTTTTTCCTGAAATTTATGGCAGTTACATTCAGCATTTGGTAGATAAAGGTCTTCAAAACAAAAACTTTTAAACTCAAATCCTTGATAGGCCAGACACATTCTGATTCTCCTTAAAGAGGATTTAAAAAAGGTTTAAAGAGGAATCTCACTTAGGAGCACAAAGGAATCTCCTAGAGATGAAAAACCCAGCCCCTTCCCTTCCCTCCTCTACCCAAAAAGGAAACCAGCACCTCTGTAACATTCTCAGGCACAGACATGCCATTGTTGAACGTGGCAGTTCCTCAGAATGTGCCAACAATTGGCGCTGAGACAATGACTGGGCCTGTAGCCCACGACTGTGACCTGTTACCGAGGACCTTTCCCTGCTCCATCTTGCCCAAAACGTTCCTTTCCTCCTCCAGTGGCTGAAGTAGTTTAATTCACAGAAAGCACCAATATTACAGCAACAGGCCCGTGGCTGGCACCTTTTGGCAGCAGTTCTGGTACTTTTGGTCCTTTATGCACTGTCTTTTCACCTTCACTATTGCACATCAAACCTAACAACATCACTTCCTAGACATGGAATTTAGCATTTTAAAACAAAACATTACAGGACACCTGGAAAAACAGTAAAAGGACATTACAGGCAGGTTTTTAATTCTTTGGAAAGCCTAATTCTCTAACTACACCTATCAAGACTATATAAAGGACCTTTATATAGGCTGGAAAAAAGAAGCAAAGGACCATCTTGCTACAAAAACTCTTGGCTCACCTGGGGCTCACTGAAACGTCTACTGGTTTTAAAATAACTAAGTAACATTTAAAAAAAGACTCCAGTTTTTTAAAGTATTTTTCTATGCAGAAAAACCAAGTGATAAAAGCTGTGAAGGAAATGGTTCTTGCCCCTTCCATAAAGGAGAGCAAACCTGAAAGCCCCAAGAGAGGCAACACACAGGGTGATCACCAGCTCCTGTGTCCTTGTGCCTTCTTCAGGGATCCTACAAATACTCTCCTCAACCAACACCCAAACTGGAGAACTTTCACACATCGGTCTTAACATCTTGGATATTCAAGTAATAATTACATACTACAGGACACTTCTATAGAAATGAATTTATATTGCTTTTTGATATGATCTGGCCATATCTTCAAGGGCATATTTGTGCTTTGCTGCTGAGTGTTATTGGTCAGGGCTGTGCTTGCAATATTGAGTTACGTGTTCAGCACCAAAAACCCATCAAGGCTAAATAACCAGAATATTGCAATGCTACACAGACTGAGTCACCAAGTAAGGCAGATCAGAAGAATTCTGTTTTGACTGAGTATTGCTCCTCCACACAATCAAGTCTCTAATAGAGGAGAAAGACTATAAATAAAAGGAAAAGGTTACCATCCCACCACCTCACCTGTGATTAGTTTGGCAAAACTGCTAGACTGAGTTATATCTGAGAGTCATAAAAAGTAAGTTTTCTTATTATGCCTTGACAAGTAGCACAGCCAAATCAAGCACTCAGTACTTTACATAAATTGCTCTAATTCCAATTAACCACATGATTTTCCCAAGTACTAGTCACTTACAGGTTTTAATCATCAAAATGCACACACACACAAAATGAATCAATCATGTTTTGAAAAGAATGTGAGAAAGATTTTGTTTTCTTTACGACTCACAGACACCAAGTCTTACCACATCCCTTTGTCAGAAGTGCAATTAACACTCTGGAAAGAGCAAGAAATAATACTGACATGAAAAAGTTCAATGCTTGCTGTCCTTTTTCACAGTATTCAAGCTGAAAAAGAGCAGCAAGTGCTTATATACAGCCAACACCCCCTGGCCATGCCCCAGACCACCTCACTCATGAAAAACCCATGTGGTGTTGTGCATAAAAACCTCTTTAAATTGCTAACTGTCAGTTTAAGGGGAAGGCGGGGTGAGAAATCTATAAAACACCCTGAACTGATGTCATGATATGTTTCATAAAGAACAGTGTTATATTATTTTAAAATATTTTATATGAACAGTAAAACTTGCACTGCTGCATAGCAGACAACACGAAGAACATTTAGTAAAAACATTCACTGAACCCCCTGGCATATGTATTTAATGTCACTAATCAAAATATATATTACAGCCCAAGGTTCTGTTAAGGATCTCTGTTTGGGGTTTGTACAGTATACACAATAGCTCAGAAAAAATATTACAGTAAGGTATTTTATTTCTCCTTTTTATATTAGACTTCTCTATTGTAACTTACAGTCCCTCTCCTCTATATACCCAAACCTCTGTAACACCCTAATGCCCTAGCCAAGAAGTGTTCAGCTAGCTAATAAGCCCTATTATAAATTCCAGTTTTAGAAATTTCAGTAATCTTAATTACATCTTAATAAATAGTTCAGTTCGCCCTTTTTAAATCTTAGCCTTTTGAGGAAGTCCTTTTGTCACCAAAACATGGTACATTACAACCTGTTAGAGGTCAGAGAGGCTTTTGCTTGTTTATTCAAAGGATAGTAAGTCCAAAGATACTTGCAATGCATTAAATATAGTTATATAATATTTACACTGTCCTCTCAGATTTTAAATTTAGGTGAAATATAATCGATAGCTGATGTCAGCTACTACAAACTTTCAGTGTGGCTGGTGTTTTCTTAATAAAAGGTGTATTCAACTAGAAAGTTTACTATGTGGCTGCCCTGATTCCTCGTTTCAGTTTTCTGTTAGAAATTAAATGAAGTGAATTATTCACGTGAATAAGAATTCAGGAAGAGGGGAGGTGGAAAAAAAACATGAAGAATTTTCTGAATGTTTTGAGATTCCAAAATACCTGAAAACTGTGGTCCCTTTTGCAGTGCCAGTATCTAGAGGGGAGAAAAACGCAACCCAAAGAGAAGAGGAAAATCTGTTAAATTAATTAGATTAGTAAAGGTGTGTTTTAAAATGCCTCAATTCTGTACAGTATTTTACAAGGAAAGTCTTTTCTTCAGCTTTTGCAGCTGTTGTACATTCTTAGAAGCTCCTCTCCTGCTCACAGTCTGCCTATATGCTGTGTGAGTTACTTGCGATCATCGATAGTTTTGATGAATTCCACTGCTGCTGTGAACTGCATCCACCAGTAGGACTCCTCTCCAGACAAACAGTTGGCATAGAAACTGCTGATGTACTGCACTGTGGACAGCAGGCAAGGGGGGTTGGCCTGGGGGTTGAAGAAGAGAGACACTCACAGCTTGTTTGCAAAGCTCAACATCATCAAACATCACAAGATACACAACAGAAACCTTTGTGCAGTGATCCTCATCCTACAGGGTATGCAACCTACCTGCAGGGTAGGGACTGTATCCTCACCAGCCCATTTCACACACTCAGAAGGCATCAGGTTTGATGAAAGGAACATTTTTCCAACAAGGAAAAATGACTAGCAGGCCAAGAGAAAGAAGGGGAACACTGACAGAATCTGTGAAGGTCATCAGGACCTCAACCCATGTAAAGCCGGTTGTTTTAGCATCTCACACATCAGACCATTCTCCACTCATGTCAAAAAAGACCAGCAAAACAACCCAGGTCTGTCCTGGTATGGACCCTGGTCCTGAGAGGACAGTGTGAAGCAGGCACAGATGACAGATGCTGGTGGACATACCTCAAACAAACTCTACTCCACACACATCTACACCCCAATTCCCTTGGTTCCAAATGCAAAGCTTGCTTGGATTCAAAAATCATAACCGTGACCACATTTGTCATGTTCTCATTCAAACCCTGCTGAATCAGATCTGTATTTGAGCCTCACATGCTCCCCATGATGCACAGGCATTATTTCTCCTCCTAAATTTGCTTGTTTATTACAAGAATTAACTGGGATTTGTGATCTCTGCAAAAGAACTCACCTTTATGAGGACAAAGACCAGAACAGGAACAAAATCATCTGCCCCAGGTACCGAATCCTCGTTGGCCAGACTGAGCAGGTTCATGATGGTGGAGCACATCCTCAGGATACACTGCACCTTGTCCCGGGGGGTTTTGTAAGCACTTATTGTGCGGATCTCGGACTGTGCCGATGGCCACGGTGCCTCCCGGAGATACACCTGGGGAAAAACCAACCAGTCCTCATGTGGGCAAGCTACTGCTGTGCACCACAGAGCACCTGAAGTACCAGCATGGGTACAGTCTGTTTTTCCTGCAGGTTATTTCAGCTGTCACAGACAGAAAAGCAACCCTTCTAAGTGTAAAACAGAACAATCTTCCCCCCATCCCAATCCCAATCCAAACCCCAACACACATACAGAAGCAAAGGAAAGGAGTTGTTACCTCAGGTATCTGAAGTGCCTTGTGGTTTGCAGTCACTACTTTGGATAACCTCTGTATGTGCTCATGAAGGACCCTGAAAACACAAAAAACATGAGTGAAAAGTAAGCAGCAGCCAGCCAGGTAGGGATTCCCACTTGTTTTATGTTTGATAGGACACGAAAGATCTTCAGGAATGTGGTCCTACAGCTGATGGACACCAGGTCAGTGAGGATGGAGAGGATTGTGCTCTATAGCCAAGAGCAACCACGTGTCCCCTAGAGCATCCCAACAGCATCTGTTCTAAACCACAAAAACCCCAAATGCATGGAAAATACTGACTCAAACCAGAAAACAGAAGGAGTCCTGAACCAGCTTTTGATCATTCTCTCAGCACACACACTAGCAGAACTGCCAGTCTGTATTCCAAATCATTACACATAACTTCACTCTGTTCCAGAAGTTTGTTGCAAACACATTTGCACATGATGCTAAAGCCCTTCCTTGTTCTTTTACAAAATGTTCTGAAGGAAAACATGAGCTTGTGTGGCCTGGCTGCCTCAGACAAGCCTGTCACAGGAGGCCTGCACAGCTTCCACTGCACCAACTGCAAAAGAAGAAAAAAGTCCTTCAAATTCCATTAACTTACTGGTCACGCAAAATATCTCCATCCTGATTAGGGTAGAAGGCGAGTTTGAAAATGCGATTCATCACACTGCGCTCTATGGCTAATTGTGCATCCTGGAGCTGTTCCTCACTGGCATTCTGCCATATGGCATCCTGAGCCATAGCCCCATACAGGAACTGGAGAAAATCCTCCACTTGGGCTGTTTTATCATCTGCTGCTGTGAGTTTCTGGAAATCTGATAAAAAGGAGGAAGAAAAACAACATTCACTTAAGTTAAAAAATATTATTTCCGATAGGTTTTTCAGGTACATTTAATATGCAGCACTATATGCTCCAGGAGCAAGAACTGACTCCATATTCCTTATGTGCTTCATTTAGTCAGGTATGTGCATAGAGAACATAGAACCAGTTTGGTGTAAGTGGCTGTTTTGAGTTCCCTGGTGCCACTATCTCTTATGCTATGATACTTTTGAATCTTTGATTTACTTGATTCACACTATTACTATCCCCCATATCTTCTAATGTGTAACCCTAGGGTTACTAAGGACTCAGAACTGAATGCTGCAACTTAATTTTTCCTGTATCAGTAGATATAAAATAATTAATAGTATCCATGCTTCTGCCATGGGGCAGATAATGTGATTTAGCCTAACTTTTTAGGCCAAGTAAGGTCAAATTACCTTCATTCTCTCAGCCCATGAAAAATGCAGACAATTACCATGGCTTAGCTGCCAGAAAATACTGTAAAGTCACAGTAATCTGTCCATTTAGACATTAATTCACCAGCTGAAATTAAAATAATTTTAGGAATCTGCTCCTCAGATCCAAAGACAGATTTTATTATATTAACCCAAGCTACCATCTAAACGTGGAGTAAAAATATACACACTTCGGTCTCCATTAATCTTACCTTGAATAAACTCCCTTATTTTCTTTTCCTTGCTCTCCAGCAGTAACCTCACACATACTGTAGTGAAGTATCTGTTGGCCACTTCTTTATCTCGCAGGACTCTCTGTAGCAGCCTTTCCAGGTGTGCCTGTGTTGTCTGCAGGCCTTGGCGACAGCGAGTTAAATAAGCAATATATGGAGCTCTTTTCCTAAAGCAAAGAGGGCTCTGCATCAGATTTGTAAAAAAAGCTAATAGCTTTACAAACTGCTAAGTTGTAATGCAAAGGATTCTTCAACTTGTTGCTTTTAAAAACAAAACAATGCCTGAATTCAGAAGTTCACCTCACACAGATTTCTGTGAGTTCACTGCCCTGACAGCACTCAAGAATACCAGAATGAAGCAAATTTCAAACAGCATCTCATGTGTGATAAAGCTGAGCATTATCTGCAAATCGATTTAACCTCAGTTTATTACTACATGGACTGACTTAAGGCTCCCAGATGGGTGAGACAATTGCATCGTTTTGTGGGGAAGCAGAGATGCAATAACCTGGTTTGGCAAAGTACAATTTAAAACAAAAGGGATCTTCCCAATCTGCTAGTGAATAAATATACGAATTTGGAAATCCATTACTAATGAGATACTGAACAAAGTACCTGTAGTCCTCTGCAATGGATGCCAGCAGCTTCCGGCAGGTCCTGTTGTCAAAGCGACTCACGCAGCGCATCGTCTCCTGCAGCTGAGCCATCAGGTTCTTGTCCTGCAGGTTGATGGCTTCAGCAAGCTGAACTTTCAAGAAGCACACAATCTCATTATCTAATAAAGAACAAAGGAAAAATATTAAGGAAAAGAAATGTAGGCATGATGAAAACAAACTAGTTCTGAATATGGAAAACACATTAACGGTTTAAACAAAACTTCTGTACATTGGGCAATATTATTTTAGAGAAATTAATAAAACTTTTTGAATTCTCCACATATCAGAGAATAAGCTTTCATATCATATCTTATCTAGTATTTAGCACCATTCTGAAATGTGAAGAGGACCACATAAGGTGACATATTCACCTGTCTGCAAATAAACCTAGAATGAATGGAGGGATACAACACAAAACATTTATACTAAGTCAGCATAAAGACTCAGTAAATCACCCAAGTAGCACAACTCCCAAGAGCACAGGTATTTTGAGAGTCTATTCTATAGCTTCAGGCTCTACCTGTCTATCTGTGATACTTCATGACAAAAAAATCTTAGACTAGGCAGAGATGGCAGGTTTGTCTGTGGAGTAAGAATGAAAACATTCTGAGGGCAAAAGGCAGCCTGTGCCTCCAGTATCTGTGGCAAAGAGAAGTGACTATAAATGGTGCAGTGCAAGTGCCATTACATGGGGATAAGGACAGACACACAGTGCAAAGAACCATTACCTTCAGGGTCTGTGTGGTCTGGGAGACCATTCCTTGTTGAATGCGTCAGCATTGGGAAGGCAACAGAATCTGCTGAACAAAGAGCCAACCTCAATTTCTTCTTTGCATCCCTTAAAGAGGAAAAATATTTTCTTAACACAGTTGATGAGAGGTCTGCTTCTTCAGTAAGAAGTCTTTACTGTTTTTTTAATTTAATATTGCCTAGAAGTTGACATCATTTTAATATACCAACATTGTCAAGACTTTAGAATATCAGTTCTTTTGACAGAGCACCCAGGCCATTTTCAAATGGATTTTCCTAAACACTGAATTGCTCTGTCCTCTCAGATTACAACATCCCTCCTTCATCAGCAGAAATGACAGCTTGAGATGCTTAAAACTAAAAGCACATAAAAGTTTACAATGAATCCATATTAAGATTGTTGTGGGAACCAATCACACAACTTCAGCTTTGAATTCTACTTTGTGGGCAAGTCAAAACCTGCAAATACATTTACCTATAGGAGAAAGCAGAACTTTGTGGCTGTGCTACTTGACTTGCAGAGTCTGGGAGGTCATCTGCAGACATGTTCTGCAAAGCCTCATCCCGTGGGGAGTCATGCATGCTCTCACCATCCCCAATTGCCTCTGTGGAAATGAAAAACACATTACACCTGAAGAGAGGAGTCAGAAGAAGAAACCAGACATTTTCTGATTGTTACTCTGAGGTCAGGAGGAGAGTGGAGACAGCAAATAAATCAGCTTGTGCTGGATAATGAAAAAAGCTTATTAAAATATACAACCTAGAAGCTCCTAAAAAGAAACTGCAAAAGTTTTGGAAGGCAATACACTTCTTCAGTGCCATTTAAAACAAAATAAAACAAAAAACTGATAGGAGATGTGCTATCAACAACGTGCCCCCTCAATGGCACTATGAAAGAGCTGTCCTTGGAAATACTGATTTAATTCCCAGCCTCGGAGGGACTGTCCCACAGTTTATTTGACAAACAATAAAGTTTTTTTGTGTTCAGAGCTCACATTGTTCAGCTGCTAATACTAACATTGGTCTAAAATACTGAAGTGTTTTTATCTTTAAGGAGGAGAAACTATTTTGGTGGTGATTACAAGAGCCAGGTTCTCACCTGCACTGTCATAGTTCACAATAGCTCCTTCGCTGGGACTCGTTCTCTTGATTGCATTCCTGTATTTGTCCAGAATGTCCTCAGCAGCTTGTGCCTGTGCACTGAGCCTTGGGCTGGGATCATCTGAAAGGACCACAAAAAACAAGAGGAGTTACCCTGGTGTTGGGCCAACTGAAAGCAAATACAAAAACTTAAGCCTACACATTTGGACTCTGTTTTTAGCCACATCAAACAAAGGGCTGCTTGTGTCCCATGTAGCCCAAATTCAAATGTATTACTGAAGTCTGAAGCAAACCAGAAAACAAACAGTACAGAGTGAATAAATAAAGTCAGATCCTGAGCAGATCCTCGACACATTTATATTGCATACTCAAATGGCTCTTGGATATCTGAAGACTTCTAGAAAGGATCAGGCAAACAGAAAATGAAACACCCAGGTTCAAACCATGTTTAATTTAACACTTAAGTAACTATTACAGGACTGTGTGTACAGCTATCCTTACAGCTCACCCGTGACAAGGACATGAGCTCTATAATGAAGGGGGGGAAAACTTGAGCTGAGAATCCACTACATGCACAGACAGACATGACAACTTAAAAACAGCCTTCAAGTCAGGAAATCTTCATCCATTTTCTTATTCAAAACGCCAGTTGTGAACATGAACTGCAACAGCACGTACCTGTCTGTCAATAGCTACCTCGTGGGCACTCTGGAACTGCAGGAGGCATGTTCTGAGAGAAAATTACTATGATGATGTTATTCACATACCTTGAAGCGTTGCGTATCTGTCAGGCACCATGTCATCTTTGTCTTTTTCTTGTTTTTCTTTCTTCCTAAATGGAATAGGAGCTGAAAATGCAAGGTACCTCATCAAAGACTACTCTGAGATAATGGCCAAGTAGCAGAAACTTTAAGGAAGTGGCTAATGCAGAAAATTGTCATCAAATCAACTTCAAAAAAAGCATAAGCGTATCCATGGGGTAGAGCATGGATCATCATCTGTCATCATCTACAGCAAGCTCCACCTCTAACAGACATGAGGTCAGGCAGAACAGTTTTGCCTTCCAGGTACAGAACACTAGGGAACTACTAGCCAAGGGAGTCAGCTAGCTTCCCATTTTTATTTACATAATTATTTATACTTTAACCATAAGAGTGACTAAAGATATAATAAAGGCAGTGTGAACTCTGACTGAAGTACAAAACCCAGACAGACATGATCCTACCTTTGGGCATGGCAGACACAAAACGTTTCCTCCACCAGGGCTTGTTCCTGTCAGACTTCTCATCATCACTGTCTTTCCGTTCCTCAATCTGCGGAAGGGCAGAGTCTAAATTTGAGCATTTACCAAATCAAGTGTAAAGAGAAAATTTTTCCTTCACATCAGCTTTTGCTACACTAACTGTAAAAACAGAACTGCAGCAGAGCACATTTGGCAGATTAGGTCAGAAATCTCTCCTGAAGAAGTCATCCTGCAGATGCAAACCCAAAGTCATGAAGTACCATAGATTTCATTTATTTCTTTTTTTAAAGAAAATTAATTTTCAGGCTGCTGCAGCAGTTTAATACTGCAATGAATGTGTTTCTGAAGTACCAAAAAATCCAGTAAACCCCATCCAGTAAATTTAAGAGAAGCCAGATCCATGTAAACCACTCAACATCTGTAGCTTTATCTTATAAAACATTATCGGCCAACATTTAAAGAGAAACCAAAGTGTGTTGTAATTCCTTGGCTAAAGACATTTGATTCCAAATTCCTGGCATTAGATGTATAGCTAAAGTGGGCATGAGAGATAAAACTAAAATGACAAATAGAAGGCTCACCTCTCCCCTGGAGGAGTCCTTGCTGGGAGATGAAGATGATGACTGAGACGCGGCTGCCAGCACAGCTGCCCCGGCGCTGCTGGAAGCCATAGGCAGCTCCCTGTCCTCATTGCCAGCACGTCTGTTCCACCCTGGATCACTCATAGGCCTCCGAACTGAGGACACAATGTCTGAGCTCCTGCTGCGGACCAACCTCTCCGGGTAGGAATGTCTCTGCTTGAAGGCCTCCAGGTCGGTTGGAATTAAAGCATGAGACCCAAAGTTTGGCAATCGGGCCTCGTTACCTCCCACAGCTCCTTCCAGGATGGGTGGATCTGGAGGTGGATGAGAGGGTCTTGCATAGTGCACTTTAGGTCTTACTACAGCTGACACACCTGTGGTCATAAGCAGAAAAGAAGCCACACACATTTCTTTTAATATTATTCCAAATTACCTGGTACTAACAAAGAGGCATAGAAAATGCGTATAATATTTATGACTCACCCTCATTTGAAGACAAAGGGTCAAACAATGCAAGCAAAGAATCTGTCTGAGAAGGAGGAGATGTCAACTGACTGGCTCCTGAAATACAGAGAGAACAAAGTTAGTGCTGTACCAAAACAGCCTCCAACATGAGGCACATCGGAAAAACAGGCCTTAGCAACAAAAGTTTACAAAATTTATACTGCAAAGTATTTGTAAAGCTATTCTTGTACGGAAAGATCTCTGTAGTGCATTGAAGTAATCAAAGCATTACATCCCAAAAAGTGAGGAATTCTTGAGGAGCAACCCAGCTACAAAATGCAAGAGGACAGTCAATATAATCGAACTGAATTAGAGATATTAGATGTAGTACTCAAGCTCTATTACTGCAAAGCACTGGAGTCTTTTTGTCAAACAGATACAGTACTGGCAAATACGGAAAATATTAAGCTTAGTCACCAGCATGTTGAAATTGGGAGAAATTGTAAAATTTAAGGATTCCATAAATGTCACTGGTGCTTATCAGAGATTCCAGGTAATTAACTTACCATGGGCTGTTTCATCCATGTCGGGACTTGTTACAGAATCTTTTCCCCCAAAGTCAGAGCTACATTCAGACCTGAGATCCTCAATCTTGTTAGGAATATCTTCAGATGTTGCACTAATACCTTACACATAAATAAGAAGAATCTGTAATAGTCTTTCAGAGAGCAATGAAGCAAAATCCTGAGGCTGTTAAAATGTTTGGTGGACAGCAAACAATGAAGTTCTAACTCACAGTAGCAACTACAGACAGTAGGAATATCTGTGTTCCTAAAATAACAGTTTATTTCTGCTCTACATCTTCAAATGTTTTACCATAGCCACGAATATGCTTTGACAAGGGGCACTAGAAAGACATTCCACTCTTACAGAATGAAGTAATTTTGCAGAAAATTAAGAACTAGAGCTATGATTTTAATAAAAAAAGTTGTGATAATAAATGCAAGAAAGTTTGCAGTTTCTTCCAAACGAACACTCCTCTCCTAACCACTGCTATTGAATGCACAGGGCATTCACCTCTCTGCTGCCTTTTTAATTTCTCCTGTGAGGTGAACAAAGAATCGCTGCTTTGAAAATTCCAGAATGAGTGCAGGAAGTTATTTTATGAGTGATGTATAAATAAAGCATGTGAGTAAAAATAAAGCATGTGCAGCAAAGTGAGTGCAGCATTTTCAGGCAGTTCCACACACCTGATACAACACTCAGGCCGGGAGTGCTGGGCCGAGAGCTGACCTCCCTCACATCTGTGTCATCAGATGTGCTACCCAGCCCAGAACAGCTCTCCAGTTCTTGGAGTCTTTCCTCCTGTTTTAAGTCTGGAGCCTCTACAAAAGGGAGACAAAGGAGAGTAGAGAAAGTATCATTACTCAATGCTATGCTCCCTAAACATTCACAAGCAGAAGGAAGGGGTGGAGGGTTGATTTACTGTATCAAGTTTTAAGGTAATTCAACCACTTCAGCAAGAGTTTTCTTACATCCTTTGGTACAGAAGGCAGGACTCTGCACAGACAGCAATGCTCTGTCTGCACAGGCATGCTAAGGAGTGTTTACTGTTTTTGGTGTTGTATTTCTTACACAACAGGAACAGTCACATCTTCACTAACCAAAGTAAACCATGGTCCGGAATAGCTCCTACTCAACACCACAGGGAAGGAAAGCAAGCATAAGTTTGCTTTGCAAACCCTTCTCTTCCCCTTTGGACCTTAAGAATTTCTTAAGTAACAGAAGTCTCTCCCAATGCTTTCCATCTTCTTTCTGTTTAGGAAGATTTTGTCCTTTTAATCCTGGAAGTAACCCTAGGACAGTAATTTCTTGAAGAAAGAGGAAGAGGCTGTTGTTTTGTATTCTATGCCTCTGGAAGAGTCTTAGAATCATGCTAAAGAAATAAGCAAAAACTGCCCGATTCTGACCTGAATCACTTGGTAATACTTCCACACTCCACGCCTCACTTGTGGTTTCTGATATGGTTGAACCTGTGCAGGGATCAAGCAACACGGATCCTGAACCTGGCAAACACAGCAAGCTGCCTAGCATGTTCTCTGCAGCTGCACCTGCAAAAGTAAAGCCGGAGCGTATGGCTAGAGCTGGGCTTGGGGAGTCAGCTCTAGAGAGAAAAGTAAGAACACATCTTAAGTGTCCTTGAGAAAGCAATCGGGAAACACAATGTTGAAAAGAAACAAGTAACTAAGTACAGTCCAGGTCATGCACACAAAAATCCTCCGACAGCAAATCTCCAGCTGAATCCACGGGAAAGCCCCTGCTGAGGAAGGGAGGAGGAGGAGGAGGAGAGCTCTGCAGCCTTGGGGTCCAGAGCAGCACCAGCCATACCCAGAGCACAGCCCTTACCCGCGATTTCCTGCAGCCTGTCCTCGTCGATGTTGGGGTCAAAGTCACTGCCCAAGACATCTGTGCTCCAGGTTTCGCTCACAGTTTCTGATATATCTCTGTCATCAGTCAAACCCATCATGTCACGGATTTCAAACTTACGGAGTTTGTCATCCAGATTATCCTGAGTTGTGGCTGTGGAAAAATAAACAGTTCTTAATTTGCTGAAATGCTTCTCCAATTACTTCAGATTGAAAACCTGTAAGACTACCTTAGAAATAAAATTCCAAACAAACAACCTCCTAATTCTGTTAGGTAATGCAGTGGTTTAAAGGAAGGCCTGTAAAGCACTATTCTACTATTCAAGAAATGCTGGCTGCAAACACATTTGAGACATAAGTACACATAGTGACCTATCAACTAAATTTCTACTTTTTTCCCCCTGAATTAGTCCATTTTGCAACCTCTTTCCACAAGACTTTGCCTTTAGCATCTGCAGCACCTCAGGCACTTGTAAGAGGGAATTGGCACCTGCCTTGCTCATGCTCCAGCAGCTGCAGAGCCTCAACGCCATTGCTCCCAGAAGGACCTGCGCCGAGCTCTGACACTGATTCCCCTTCCAGATCCAGAGATGACACAGAGTTGGAGCGATTGGAAGGACCTGGGAAAACAGATTTTCTTTAAATCTAATTTGGATAACAGTTCCTAAATATACAGCATTAACAATTCAGGACACAAAAACTCACTAGAAAAATTAGAAGAAATGAAGTAGAAGTTCAAACATAAAATACTGAATCTCACAACTACTGTATTAGCTGTAACTAAAAAGCCAATAAAGTCTTTGCCTTTAATTTGTTTACTTGTTCATGAATTTGTTTTCTTATTTTGAGAAGACAGAGAGCAAAAATGAAGTTATGGAAGTTATACAAAATAATGCAGAAGCTGTGTGTCCAAACCTCTTCCATCCCACAGACACCTGTGCTTTGTTATGTCTGAGGTTCATATAGAGGAGTTGTGCACAAAGTATTCTGAGATATGTAACAGCTAATTTAAACATGATGAAAAGTAAGTCTGAGAAGTCCAAGTTTAGAGCAAGTTAGATTAACTTAGTAACTAGTAATGCACTTAAGTTTCAAAAAAAAACCAACTCTATTTTCTCTTTCTACATACACTTAGTTTTTCTCTTCTTAATTCTCAGACTCAGTGATGCCTTTGTAGGTCAAAATTTAGCTCCAGGCTTTATTCTCTGAACAACTATGAGTGAAGACAAGCTCTCAGGGTGAAATAGCACAGCCTTCAATGCAGCAAAGACAAGATGCTGTATTTAACACACCTTCCTTTTAGAGTTAAGGGGGGAAAAAACAACAGAGCAACAAAACTTCTTCAAGACTTAAGCAGCCCTTCACCTTCAGATATTCCTTCCAGATTATCACTGCAGAGGGAAAAGCGCAAGGTTTTATCAGGTTTACCATGGAGTTTGTTCTCGTCAATGGGGACATCTCCTTGCCCGCCATCTGCAAGCTGCATATTTAACACCTGGAGAGTGGGAGAAAGAAACAAGGCTTCATTAAAATCATCTGTTTTTCCAACAATTAAATAGCGAATAAAACATTGGAGATGTGGTTTTGTATTGTTAATGAAATAATCAAGATTCTAACATTCTGTCTGCAAAAAGACAGCAACGTCTCAGGTCAGAGCCTGGGGAGGAGGCAAGGAACCACCCCATGGACATCAGGCATGTCCTGATAACAGCAGAGCCATAGATCCCTCATCACTCTACAGAGCAGTGCAATATGGAAAGGATCTGCACGAGGCTGCCAGAGGAGATAACCCCAACCACCAGGCAAGGAGCAAAACTGGAAGCAGCAGCTGTGCTACGGCTGGAGAAAGAAAAGGCTGAACACCAGCCCTGCCCTAAGAACAGTCTGCAGGCACTGATGGCACTGTGAGCTCAGCTCTGCCCTCACGAGAACCTCAGCCTGTGCCTTTCCCAAGCTGTCAAAAGCGTCAGGATCAGTGCTCCAGTTCTGTCATTCACCTGTGTCCCTGGATCCAAAGGACAGGGCATGCAGAGAGACACATCAGTTTCTTCAGGCTCAGAAACAATAGCCCAAGTTTGCTCTTAAGCTTCTTAAGTAAGGGGAAAAAAACCACCTAATAGAGGGAAATTTGAAAGCTACGACCCCCAAGTTCAGTAACAGAGTAAGGATTTTAATTCCCATTCCAGATTTACTACCAAAACTTAGACTTGCAGCCTCACTACTTTGCTATTAGAGAAGACAGAGGCTGCATGGTTCAAAATATTTGAGATGTCATAGTTTCTGGATACCTCGTTTTCCGACATCATTCCTGGAGTAATCTGTGGACCTGTCCCCAAGGAAATCACCAGCACTTCTTCTGGCTGAACTTCTGGAATAGTCTCCTGGGAGGATCCTTCATGATCTCCATGGTCCATTAGCATGTTTGATCTACTTCTGCTTCGAGTGGCTAAGAAAATATTTTGAAATATTGACATTAGAAAGCGTTTCCTTCTTGTTTGAGGAGGAAAGAAGACAATACAATGGACATACAGAACTGTAGTGTTTTAATTAGCAATACATCCTAAACAAATTTTCAAAATCAAAGTCTCATTAAACTTTTGAGAGATGGAACTGGTGTTTAAACTTGAGTACTGCCTTGTGAAGAAGGAAACCTTCAACATAAAAGTTGAGAAGCAGAGAAACAAGGTACACTGTGACCTGTTTGCCTCCACCAATTCAGCATATTCCAGTCACAGAAAGACCTTTAATACATTATATGAGAAAATTAAGTTAGTTACTAAAAATGGTCTAGGTTTCTGTGGTTTAAAACTCCAATTTGTTTAAAAGAGTTTTTCTCCTAAGAAGCCAGAAATCTTATTCTAACAGGTGTCTCAAACCCAGACACACAATACAACATCAGGTGGTTTACTCCGATTACTTTGCCATTCTCAAGTCCTCTTTTCAATTGGCCTCAGATTCCCACATTTGGCTCCACGGAAGGAAAAACACCCACATGAAATTAAGATTTCTAAGAATGGCAGCATGACACCAATTATTTCTTGATCTGACCCAGGGAAAACAAGGCAAGTGCATAGAAGTCGCAGCCAAATTCTGATTATCACACAAAGGCACACAATGGGTTTTTAAAATGCACATGTACACAAAATGAGTTCATACACTGAAGAAATCCACAAAGGGAACTGATTGCCAGGGTAACCCAAAGGCATGCTGAGTTACGTGACATGAGCCAAAGTTTCACAGAATGGAAAGAGGGCATTACCCACCAAAAGGGGTTACTAAAGTTATGTGAGCTGACAGATTGGTAGCAGAGGTATCCCAGGCAGTAATCGCTGCCAACTGCTGTCCTGGAGTTCGAAAGCATTAAAATGAAACAAAAGAAACAAAAAATTTGAGCAAAAGCTATTTTATAACATAAAATAAATGCTGTAAAGTGCAACTACTTTAGAGGTGTAAGACCAGAACCATTTGAAAGCAGAGTTAAACCAACATGGGACAGGTTTGTTTTGGGGGTGGTTTTGTGGGGTTTTTTGCCACTTATTGGCCTCTGTAAATTTTCATCCTTTTACACACCAACATCAAGTCTCTCAAACAAAAATACCCCATGTGGTCATATTCACATAAATAAATACTGAAGAAAAATATCACATTTCCCATTTTAAAAGGAAGTATTATTAATATGGAAAAGTTCAAGACACAGAAATCCTATTCAAAAAACAAAACCCAACGAACATAAAATTGCAATCCAGAATACTGACAGTTGGAATTAGAGCAAGCATGAATGGAGAAAGGAGAAATCTCTTCTCAGCACATACTCTAAAAGTCCTGCTCCTGTTATTTGTTCTCTAATAAAAATGTTAAACTTATTCTATCCCACTAATTAAATTCCCCTGCTTCCATCTTACTACTTTCCTAAGCAATTTTCCCACTAGATGTGCTTCCCACCTTCAAACTTTCCCTTCACTAGGAGTGCCAACCACCACCATTATGACTACCAACCACTCCAGCAATTTCCTCCAGTTCAAGCTGGAGTGATGAAGGTCATCCATCACACTTGAATTAGACACTAAGGAAGTTACCTGGTTTTCTGTGCTAAAGAAAATTCTTCATCTACACAGAAGAAGTAGGAACTGAAGGTGTAGGTTAAGAGTAAGCCCAAGATATGACTGAGAAAATGGTACAGAAATGCCCAAGGTATCAGAAACCATGCGGGAACTTCGCTTGCCCTCCTTACCTATCGGCAGTCGATTTTTTT
This sequence comes from Lichenostomus cassidix, assembly GCF_008360975.1. Taxonomy (NCBI): domain Eukaryota; kingdom Metazoa; phylum Chordata; class Aves; order Passeriformes; family Meliphagidae; genus Lichenostomus; species Lichenostomus cassidix. The sequence continues at coordinate 808,076 of NC_139497.1, forward strand.
TGTTAGCTGGAGTAGTTGCAGGAGAAAGCTGGGGGGTGTTATACGGAGTCATTTCCAGGCTGCTGCTTTTCCCTGGTTTGTTCTGGGGTAAATTTGCCAGCAAGTTTTCCAAAGCCATCCGATCTTCCTTAAGCTGATCGCTCGACATTACATTCCGCATGAAGCCAACCTAAACATTGACAATTGCTGTTGGTAAGAACTGCAGTGCAAACGACCAGCCTGCCTTCTCTAAGGTGGGAACACATGGTTAGAAGGAACACATGGCTGTTTGCAGGAGCAGGAGGCATTACCAGGGCAGTGAGCTGGCTGTAGGTCATGTACACCACGGTGCGGCTCAGCCCCTCCAGCAGGTTCACAGCCGACATCGGCGGAGTCTCCACCGCGCGCCCATCGATCACCACGTCCAGGAAAGCAGCAACACAGCTCTGAGAGACAGCAGAGAGTGTAAATGAGAGAACATTTCCTAGAGTTTGGAAAGAAACTTATGGCAGGAGTTAAGTAGATTACAGAATAATTCAAGTTTTGCTTCCTACTTTTAAAATCTTAGGATAAAATGGCAGTTATTTTAAGGTTACTGAAAAGCAAACAACAAATGTGTGCAGTTACTTTTAGCATTTCCTTTGTTCCTTTCCTGCATTCAAAAGTGTTACTTACTTAAGTGTCCTCTTACAATTTAAAGAAAAAAAAATAATGGCAATTAAACTGAGCCTTCCTGAAGAATCTGCAGAGCACAGCCTAAAAGTGAAACAAGGAAGCAACAAGAGCACTTTCTAATCTGATTGAAACTGTTACTTGTACAATAAATGTGTAGCTTTGTGTGGTGACTGTGTAACAATTAGAATTACTAAAACCTAGAAGGATACAAGGTTACCAAGGATACTAAGGATAGCAGCAGATTTTTAAACACTTGACAATATATCAAAGATCATCTGCTTCACTGTTGCTCTGATGAAGGTAACTGCCTTATGGCTATGGATGATTAATAGTAAGAGAGGAAACACTGAATTAAAAAAAACAAAACTATGCAAAAAAAGGAAGAGAAGTTACTAGCACTAACAAATTACTTGGTGGTAAAACAGACAGTGTACTAAGTTTGTCTTCAGATCAAAATGTTTTGTTAGGTTCAGTAGAAAAACCACAGACAGTAATTTGGTATTTCAGAGAATCATAGAATCACAGAGTCACAGACTGGTTTGGGTTGGAAGAACCTTAAAGACTACCCAGTGCCAACCCTCTGTCATGGGCAGGGACATTTTCCACTAGACCAGGTTATTCCAAGCCCCATCCAACCTGGCCTTGAACACTTACAGTGCTCAGTAGAAAATGTCATTTCCTTTTTTTAAAGGAAATATTTTCTTTTAAGTATTAGATCAGAGCAGAAGCAAGAATCCCCAACCCTTAATTCTGTTACTCAAGATTTTTTTCCCCGCTTTGTGCAGGATTTAAGCTGCTTCTCATTACATGTAACTTGGAAATCAAACTTAGTCCTTTGCAACGTCTGAAAAAGAAAGCTGCAGAAGGCTGATGATGTATTCACCAAGTTTGGGTTTTTTCAGCCTGGATTCTTACTTTGTCAAATTTTGCAAGGTTGCTCTTCGTACGTGGATCTCCCTCCTCAGAGCCTGTCATTGCCAGCTGCTGCAGAAGTCTCCCGACCTGAAATTAAAAAGAAATACAAAGAATAAGCCTTTCAAAACAACATGGTGGACCTGATTATAAAAAATACTCAAAAAACCTCCTCCATTCTAAATTCTTTTTCATTTAATACTCCAAGGAATACTTCTGATTGAGTACACAGAGATTTGTGCTTGCTTTCAGGGCAGAAAAAAAGCAAGAAGCTTTAGAAAAAGCAGTCATTGCCTTTAACAAGAAAATGTGCACACACAGTAGGCTGTGAGCATCCATACTTCCCCCTCCCAGGAACAAAGCATGTTTTGTTTTTACAACACGTCAGAATTGAGAGTTGAATCTAGGTCATCTAAACCTAGAGATTTTGAAAGGCTGCATATATTTTACTAAGGAAAAACAGCTAGGGAGCTAACCCTTATTTCAGAGCACATATCCCTTATTCATCTACAACTGCAAAACAACCCTCAGTCTAAAGAGTCGCCAACTGCTCTGCTACAGCACATGAGCAGTGACACACGAGAGGACTGCTGCTGGATTTTAGAAAAACACTGAGCAAAACTCACCAGCATGATTGCACTGTGAGAATCACTCCCTGCCCACTTTAGAGACAACAGCAAAAAGCAGGTTTTGCTCCTCACGTGGAGGAACATCCTCAGTCAGACCAGCGTTGCTCAACACCTTCAGATGACTCCTCCATGTAATATCATTAAACTATCCAAGTATTTGCATAATGACAAAAACTGGTCATGAGGGCTGTGGAATGCTCCCAAGTAGAGCATTGGGCATTACTGCCAGACAACAGGGGTTTTCAGCAAAATATTTCATTATTTTTTGCAAAGCATGGTACAATACTTAATATTAGCAAGAACAAGACAACATCCATTTACACACATTCCAGAATTCATCTCATAGCCCTTTTTATGCCTTAACTTCCATCCCTCATAACAGTTGCAAATATCCTTTATCTAAGCTCTTCTAAGGGGTAGAGGAATCCATGCTGTCAGTTTTTTCAAGTCAGTATTTTAAGCAAACAGATAAACTTTGGAGCCGCCTTTTCAGCAACAATTAACACAAATATTTTGTTAGCATTCATTTTATAAGCGAGAGAGACAGTACCTTCACTTTTACTGCAGTAACATCAGTTCTAGTGGGAAGGAAAAGGTCATTTACATATTTTTAAGACTGCCTTAATGTGAATCATACCTGCATCAGATTAAATCTTGCCACCTCATTTATAGGAGCATCAGAAATGATCCCATACTGCTCGGGGTTGACGATGGCAGGGCAGATGAAACAGGCCAGAAGGAGATCTGTGCACATGGCTCTGACCTCCCCAACCTCCAGCCTGTCCACACACGACAGCGTTTTGTACATCTGTGACACAATCCACCTCAAGCTGTGAGGAAAACAGTAAGTGTTTTGTTTGAGATAGCCGATGAATTTGTTGACCAAGGTCACCAGCTTGGCCTCATTGGAGTCAACCATCTCTTGGACTCTCTGCTTGAACTTTTCTGTGCCTTTCTCTCCAAATAACTTTTCCTGCTGTACTGGGGAGAATCTCTCAATTAACTTGTTTGCATCGGTTTCCAGGTGGTCTTCATCTTCAACCAGAAGCTGCATGATTGGCTCATGTAAGGTTGCAGTAAGAAAAAGTTTTGCAGAAAAGAGTCCTTCAGAGAAAAGCTTGAACAAGATGCTGAAGGCACAGGTGCCTCGTCTCAGCAGCCGCCTGGGGTTGTCGCTTTCCTTGAGCTCAAACTCAATCAGGTAACGCAGGACCTGGAGGAGGTAACTCTCATCCTCCTGCATGATGCAGTTGCCATAAATGGAGGTAAACACTGTGTGAATGACACTCTGGGTGTTGTCCTGGTTGAGTTTCTCTCCGGCAACCAGGCAGGATGCAATAAGCCTGGGGTTCTCTCTCAGTCTGTTCAGGAATTCTCCGTAAGCAGTCTCCTGAAATCCCAACTGCTTGTATCCATCCACGAACTGTGTGTCCTCCAAGATTTTTGCATGCTGGCAACATTCAGCAGGAGATGCTTCAGCACTTTAAAGAAAAACATTGAAACAGTTTAAGTAACTCTTAAGTACACAAACTTGCTAATAGATGCCATGTGGTCAATCTATTAACCAGGCTGCCAGGGAGGAAAAAAGTCTTTCCAGATAGTTACTACAAATTATTTGCAAATTCAGGAGAGCTTGTTCCCATGAACAGAAGCAAAACAAACACAGGTATTAAAAAAAAGTTGCCTAAATGGCCAACAAGTAACTTTCAGGTGTGTAAGATTCCCTAGCTGAGGTTTGCTTTACAACCTCGCTATTTCTATGGTTAGTACAGGAAAGGCCTCCAGACTGTGAGGATTGTCTGTAAGTGCCAGAAGCGTGGGGGTTTGCTGCCCCTGTCACCTGGTTATGATGAGCCTGTCGAGGTTGATGCGCTGCTGTTTGGAGATCCAGGCGGTGCGGTAAAGCCGCTCTGCTGTCTTCAGCACATCTGCATTCAGCCGCTGGATCAGCTGCTTCTCCGAGGTCACATAGAGCCTCTCCTGCTTCAGGTGATGGGCCAGAGTGTGGATGTCCAGCTTCACCATGGTGGGCAGCAAGCAGGAGGCACAGCAGCCCTGAGGCACACAGAATGCAGCAGGTCAGTTCCAGCAGAGGGGATGAGTCCTGTCAGCCCCACACAGTGACACAAGTGGTGCACAAACTCACAGCAGGCAGGGAATGCTGCTGAGTCTCTCCTCTCAAATCCACCACTCAGCCACTCTCTCTTAACGCAAGGTTTCCCAAGTGCCACTTCCATTGTTCTGTCACACGTCAGGGACACGAACGGAGAAGCAAATGGTATTTTCAGCTCGCCCTGGTGAGCACAGCACTGCACAACCGCTGACCACACCTCAGCTACATGAGGTGGGAACCTGGCCTTCACCTGGGGACATGTGGCCCTTGCCACAGCTTAGGTGACAAGTGCAGGGAGATGAAGACCACTCCCATTCCCACTCACTGTCTGGGGAACAGACACTTACTCCTTCATCCTAAACCCACCCACGTAACCCAGCACTACTCAAGGACTGGGGTGTTGTAGTCTCTAGCCTGTTCCTTCTCACCTATACACCAGAAAAACTGAAACAGCCATAGGCTCTCAGAGCACATCAGAGGCTAAAATCTACACAAACTACTGTTCTATCTGAACATAATATCAGCTCTAACTTCACAATTATAAAACACCTCAGCAGAGTACTGCACCAGTAAAGACACATTCAAGGAGCTAATCAATTTAAAAATTAACTCTTTGGGAGGAAAAAAAAACATCAATTGCATTAATACTGACAAAAGAAAGGGTACAATCATGAAATCATGGAATTGATAGTTAACTGCTTTATGTCCTCCCAGCCAGAATTAACAGCCACCCTAGCTAATTGGGAAAGGACAAGGGTTTGAGGCAGCTATGATCTGTAACAGATCATATTACACCTGTTGTGTATATCAGTAATTGAGATATGTCAGAGGGCTCTAGTGAGGAGACCTTCAAGGCCATACTACAGTCAAAATAAAAAGTTACTTCCCACAACCTGCAGTGACTCTGGACAAGCCTTGCTTCACAAACCCATTTAGACCATGCTTGAGAAACTACAAATAATGTGCTAGAATACCATTTGCTGGCCCAGTGCTCTCCCCTGCTAGTGTTTTAAAGATCTGTGTTTCACTGTTCAGCAGAGCAGGAGGTGATTCTCACTGAAGAATACAGATTAGCTCCCTAATTAGGCACAGGTTTCCCATTTGTTGGGGGTTTTGCAGCCTGATAACCAGGTGCACTGACAACCATCACTGCTCCTTGTGTAATTAAGTTCTTTTATCTATAGATTTAACCTCACAACCAGAAGCCAGGCAGAGATTAACAGAGAAGCTGTCAAAAGTCTTTATGCATAAAAAATTTGCAATTTTATTACACCTGATGGTTTAAAGGCCACTCCTAGCAAACACAGACAACTGCATACAAAGCTCTTTAAAATAACCCCTAAACTCAAAAAGATCCCAAACCAAATTCAACAACCTCAACCAGAGGTTACAGCTGATGCATCCAAGAATGAGATTACGACAGGAACTTGAAGGATGTGCTAATTCAGATGTTTTTAACTAGGACAGTCTCAGAGAAATGATTAGAAGAAGAAACATTGCTGTTACTGCCAAAGTTCTTTGTGCAACAAATAACAACTTCTTGCAACAAATTTATTTTTAGTCTCAGAATGTAAGAGCTTGCAAAAAAAACCAGCAGTAAACTTGCTACTGCCTGCAAACACAGTAGTAACCAGTTCTTAGGCTGTGAGCTACTGCTATCAGCCAGGAAAAAGAAGTTGAATCCATAAAAACACACACAAACAAGACCTGCAGAGCTACCTTTTGGCTTTTCATAGCTTCCCACTGTAGGGCTGTGCTCAAGAGCTGCTCACACTTGATCAAACCTGAACAGTTTTAGTTGGCATTTTCCACTTTAGGGTGTTGACGCACAGTCTCCGCTTTTCTGGACAGAAAGTCAGTCCAAGTGGATCTCCTGCTTCTAAGCAAGTTTGGGAAGGAAGGGGAGACTCACATGGAGTACCCCCATGAACAGCCTGTTGCCCCTTCCTACGTTCCTATGCCTTTGCTTTGCCAAATTTCAAAACAATTCTCTATTTTTGTGTCACTGGTTACAAACCCATTTAAGAGCAGACAAGCTGATTAAACAGCTCCTGAGGTGTCTCCTACACTTACAAGTGATTTCTCTCAGTTTCATTCAGGGTCTTTTTCTGGCTTTTTACTAGAGAAGATGTTTTCAGCATTAGGGATAGGCAAAGCTCCCTGAGAGCTTTCAGCCTCTGAGGAAGATGCTCCTTCCTCCTCTGCCCACAGGTCAGAGCAAACTCCAAAAGCCCTGTCAGCAAAACAGACAAAGGTGTTCTGGAAACAAAAGACTTTTTCTGGTAAGGTATGTTCATCAAAGTAACAATCACATTGCTGGTAACCTTTCCTGGAGCTATTGACAATGAAAAAAAAAGAAATTACAAAATTATTTAATACTCAGGAAGGAAATAAAACTCCCACACAGTCCAGAGCCCTATTACACATGCATCAATCCACCTGTCCAGCAAAAAGAGGTCAGACTCCTGCACTGTACCATTTGTGATGCCACATGAGAAAAACTTGACAGCATAAACCTCACCCTTGCTTGAAAAGTGAACCACCCAACAGAGGAACAACTTGGGCACCTCCTCATGAAGAGCATCTCGGCCCTTCCACAGACACCGAGGCCCTGAGAAGCTGTGGGAAGTTGCCAACTGCTGTGCATTCTGATTTTTCCTTTTAAACTAATTGCCTCTGTGAACTCCATGCCCAAAACAAGGCTCCAAAGATGACTCTTAGCTGCATCTGCACTGCTAAATATACTGGTCCTGTGACTACCTGATAATATCCCATCAGTTGGCCACTACCCACGTGTGTATCTTATCTGCCTCTGCTTCAGAACAGCAGAAATAACGAAAGCAAGGGGAGAACTGATTCAGAACTGAGCCACAGCAGGTTACTATGCACCACTGCTTTGTCAAGAACTGTGAAAATCCACAGGATTTTCCTGTCAATCCACAAGAAGACAACTGCATGACAGCAGCTTTCACCCTATGCACAATAAAATGGGATCAGCAGCTTCCCCAGCTTGGTAACCTCCATAAAAATCAGTGACTTGACTGCAAGGATTGCTGCTGAGATCCACCTCTGTGGAGAGGAACGCCTCATCATTGCCTTCCACCAGTTTTTAAATGAATTATTTTGAAGCCACGTATACACAGCAAGCAACAGCACAAGCAACTTTTTCTTCATCTGAGGTCTCTGGCAGACACCTGACAACACCAGAGATGTAAAGCAGCAGTTTAACACACAAGGTACTTCCGCAAGGCTCAGTAAAGAAAACCCAAAAAACCCAGTTGAGCAAGATGCATGTGCTATTCCTCTCTTCAGACACTGCTATTACCAACACAGCCCATCCTGAAAGAAGAAACTACTGTACCACTAGCAATCCTACCTGACACACACTGCTCCTCCCAAAAACCTCTTCCTTTTACAACAGTATGAACAGACAGAGGCTGCATCCTCTGACCAGGCTCCACAACGTTCACTCTGGGCCAGCACTTGGGCCAAAGCTTCAGCAGCACTTGGGCACAGCCAGCATTTTGTGACACACCATGGAACAATTCTGGAGCAGAGAGAGATCAAGCCTCTGCTAATTCCAGAACCTCGTTTGTCAGATTACCTTATCAGCTGCTCATAAACAAAAAGATGCCCGTAATTATCCAGCAACCTGATTTATGACTACCATGCACATTTGGAATAGCAGATATCTGTACACAGCTGTATAAAGGAGTCAGTTTAGGGTATTTAGATATCCAACAGCCTGCTGTGGCAGAAGGAGCAACAGATATTTAACACTGTGCTATGCGCAGATTACATTTCAATCCTGGAATTTCATGTTGATATGAAAACATTTCCATTTTCTGTCAGTTATTTCAAGACTACTCAGGAACCTATAAGTAACTGTGACACAGTAAGAGCAGCTTAGCACAACAACTCAAACAATTTCCCTTCATGATGCTCCACATATCAACAACAAAGACTGCATGACCTGACAGCAGCCAAGATGCCTTGCCCTGCTGGCAGCACACATTTGTTCAGAACCTGAGGCAGTCTATCCTTTGATGAACACAGGACACAAATTGCTTCCTAGTCTTAAAAGTCCTGGAAAATGTGACATTGAATCTTTAGGTGCTGACCTCCGCCTTGCAAAATCCATGGGTTTGTCCTGTGACATACAGGAATGAACCACGTCTCTGTTGAGCATTTCTGTGATTCAGTTGACAGAAAAGAGATTAGGTAAAGTGGTAAATACTGCTGGTACACCAGATCCTTCTTCCTCCTCCTGTGTTTCCTGCTCAGGGTTAGTTGCTCCTCCTGAGTCTCGCTATGCAAGACTCAACTTCCAGAGCAAGTTTGGGCAGATCTAATGTAGGCAGGGCAGGGCAAGGCAAAATCACTCTGTCCTGCTGAAAAATAACTCCTAAGCAAGCCTGAATAGCTTCCAAGCTAATTCAGCCCTGATGAAGCACCACTTTTCTCATCAGTATTTATAGTACCATCTCACAAGCCTTATTTCTTTATACAAGCTAGCTGCCTGTCTCCCACAGTTGAGCAAAAAGAGCTCTTTTTGCACTAGGATGGTTGACCATGACCTAGGGCTCACTGCTGAACCCTCATGTTACAACACCCACCAGCTCAAACACATGTGCAACACCCAAAATGCAGTTCCACTGCCTAATTGGCATTAATAAGAAACTCATCCCTCACGTCAGGGTTGCCTAGCGGCTGCTCTCAGCTAGCCCTGGACATACTGTCCATCCATGTGCAAGGAGAACCTCATTTCTCATGCCCCATAACTTATCAGTAAAGCACAGGATCAGTTGGCTGCTAAATTATCCATCAAGGCTTTACCATGGTGGCATAAAATGAACTAAAGCACGTAACCAGGCTAAAATCTATTCCAGTTGTTTGTGATGCTAGAAACTGCAGCTCCCTTTAGGTAAGGGTCACACTAATAAACTTTTAGTCAGAACAAGTGCAGAACTAGAAGCTGCTCAAACTGATAAAACCAACCTGTTCCCAGCCTGTTCTCCCAAGAGCAGCTCCCTTCCCATCCACCAGGAAGGGCAGCTGCTGCTCAGGAGAGTATATTCTCCAGCACCTGACAAATGTCACATCAAAACCTGTGTGTGGAGCATCTTAAATATTTTGGAACCCTTCTTGGCAGCAAGAGTTGAAAAGCCTGCTTCCTAAAGCCACCATCCTGCTGCTTTTGGAGAGTATTTCAGATTTCATGCACTGCCTGTGCCATTTCCCCTCCATCCTCTTCAAATTGCAGCTTCTACTTGTGAGTCAACTGCATCGTCCACCAAAATAGCACTTTACCTATCAGTAAGTGTAGTGTCACATGCTCGCTCCGAGAGCTCCATCCCAACAGCTCTCAAGAGCGCGGTATCATGACTTTGCAAGAAAAAAAGCCTGATACTCCCTGGATCGAGTTCTCCAGCGTTAGGGGTCTGTGAGTAACCAAAAAGGGAAGTCGCCACACTCGTCAAGTTTCAAGTTTTAAACCTGCAGCACACAAAAGCCGTGAAGGAGACCCGGCAGCGAGCGGCTGGAGGGCCCCGCTGCCAAGGGCTCTGGTCTGCCAAACAGCTCCGCAAAGGGACCGCCGATGCCCAGAGCCATCGGGCAGGCGGGGCTGGGCAGGGGGACAAGGGCACAGCCAAACCCCCGAGCAAAGCCCACCAACAACTTCTCCTGCCGCCCCCGCACCGCTCCCCCCGCCTCCCGGGCGCTCTATCGCGATAAACCCACCCGACATACCCTCCTCGGCTCCGTGTCTCCTCGGCTGCCCGCCTTCCCTCTCTCTTCCCTGGAAAAACCAAAAGGTTTTGTCAGGCCCCGGGCCTTCCTCCTCCTCCCACCGCTCCCTCCTCCTCCTCGGGAGGAAGCCGAGCGCTGTCGCGGGATCCGAGCTGTCCCTACCCGGCCAGCGCCCCGGCGGCTCCCGCTGCGGCCCGGGCGGGCGCGGCACTGCGCAGGCGGCCACGGCGCTCCTGGGACTTGTAGTCGCGGGCCGGCACGGGAGCGGGCCGGGCGAGGCGGAGCGGGCCGAGGGCCGGCGCGGGGGAGGCGGGGCGCTCGGGGAGCTGCGCTCGCCGTCAGTGCCGCTCCGCCCGGCCGCGGCTGCTGCGTGCGGGGCTCGGTGTCACGACATGGCGGGGCCTCGCGACCCGCTGCCGCCGGCGGGACGGGCAGCGGCTGCTCGGGGCCGGGTCCCGGTGCCGTGTCCGGGCGCTGGACGCACACGTGTCACCTCACCCCCGACCGGTGAGGGTCGGAGCTCTGCCCGCAGACCCCGCAGGGCCCGGCCATGATGCCGGCCCGGCTCCAACCTTCCCGCACCGCCCTCCCGGCAGTGCCCCGGTACCCCCCGGTACCGCCCGGACCCCCGGTGCCCCCGGGAGGTAGGGGAGCCCCCGACACCTGAGGGTTATCCCCCCCGGCCGGTAACCATGGAAACTTCCAGAAGTGCCCCCCCTACACGGCGGTCGTGGTCCCGCCCAGCCAATGGGGACGCTCCGCTTGGCTCACGCTTCCCTGTGGCCGCGGCCGGCGGGTGCAACCAATGGGGCGGCGCGAGGGGGGCGCGCCGGGCACGGCAGAGCGAACGCGCGGTGCTCGCCAATCGCGGGAGGCCAGCTTGGTAGCAACCGGCCAATGGGAAGGCTCCAGCGAGGGCGCAGCAGCCAATAGAGAGGCTCCACGAAGGGGTAACGGAAGGTATAAAAGGCCGGGCGGCGCGGCCTGGTGGCTCAGCGGCGATCGGGGCGCGGCGGTTCTGCACGGTGCGGGTCGGGCGCGGTAAGGGCGGCGCAGGGCTGGGTCGGTGATGGGGGGATGGTGGTTGCGGGCACGGGAAGAAGGACTGGGGACGTGGGGTGATTCCGTGCGGTGGGAGCTGGGCGCGGTGAGGGCGGTTGCGGCGCGGGGAGGGGGGGCGCGCAGCACGTGGCGCTCCGTTGTGTAACTGGCGGCCTGTCGGCAGGTGGGCGCAGGTGAGCGGTCGGCATGAAGCTTCTGCTGCTGACGCTGCTGGCGCTGGGCGCCGTCTGGGCGGATGACGAGGAGAAGAAGGAGGACGTGGGCACGGTGGTGGGCATCGACCTGGGCACCACCTACTCCTGGTACGTGGGGATGGGGGGCGCTGGGCCGATGGGCAGTGCTTGGGCCCCGAAGCGGCGGTGTGCAGGTCCTGCGGGCCGCGGCAGTGCTGGGCCTGCAGGGGAAGGAGGGGGGTTGGCTGCTGGCATGGGCAGTGCTGGGCCCTGCTAGGGAGGCAAGGCCTGTGGGCCCGTGGGAGGTGCGGGGAAGTGGCTGCAGGACACGGGAGGGCGCCGGGAGGAGCAGAAGGGGAGGTAGGGGGGATGCGCAGGCCCAGCACCACCTGACCGTTCCGCTCCCCCCCGCAGCGTGGGCGTCTTCAAGAACGGGCGCGTGGAAATCATTGCCAATGACCAGGGGAACCGCATCACACCGTCCTATGTGGCCTTCACCCCCGAGGGGGAGCGCCTGATAGGGGATGCTGCCAAGAACCAGCTCACATCCAACCCCGAGAACACCGTGTTCGATGCCAAGCGGCTCATCGGCCGCACCTGGAACGACCCCTCCGTGCAGCAGGACATCAAGTACCTGCCCTTCAAGGTGGGCCCCGAATGCAGAGGTGGTGGGGAGGGAAATACAGTTCTGGTCAGAAAAGGCATCTGCCCACAGTGACCCCCGGGAAGATTTGTGTATAAACAACACTTCCTGGTGTTAGCTACACTTAAGTTATGCCTCTTATAGAGGCTTTGCTTGATGTGCAGAGAGAAAGAACCACTGGAACAAGTTGGAGTAGTTAAATGGGATTGTATCCATTGTTCTCTTCAGGTGGTTGAGAAGAAAGCCAAGCCCCATATTCAGGTTGACGTTGGAGGTGGACAGACAAAAACCTTTGCTCCTGAAGAAATTTCTGCAATGGTCCTGACGAAGATGAAAGAAACAGCAGAGGCTTACTTGGGGAAGAAAGTAAGTATATGGAAAATAGTGGTAGCAACTTGAAGCAGCATCTTTAGGAAATGGGAGAAAGGGTAGGCTGAGTTAGAACTAACCTTGCCATCCTGACCCCCATTCAGTGCTGCAGGTCCAGTCAGCCCTGTTAAATGGGCTTAGCTGGCGGTGGGTCTTCATATCTATAAAGACGGGCTACTCATTCCCAGCACTGCTCAGAGTGGCTGGTACTGTTTATAAACTGTTTTTTTCTCATTTCACTAACAAAACTGTCCCTCCCTGCTCAGGTGACCCACGCTGTTGTCACAGTGCCTGCCTACTTCAACGATGCCCAGCGCCAGGCGACCAAGGACGCCGGGACCATTGCAGGGCTCAACGTGATGCGGATCATCAACGAGCCGTGAGTACCTCACCCTGTCCTGCCCGAGGGGAGGGGTAGGGTGACACCCCCAGCTCTGACAGCCTGTTGTTCCCTGTACAGAACCGCTGCTGCCATTGCTTATGGACTGGACAAGAGAGAGGGAGAGAAGAACATCCTTGTATTTGACCTCGGTGGGGGAACTTTTGATGTCTCCCTTCTCACAATTGACAACGGAGTCTTTGAAGTTGTGGCTACTAATGGTGACACCCATCTGGGTGGAGAAGACTTTGACCAGCGTGTTATGGAGCACTTCATCAAGCTCTACAAGAAGAAAACTGGCAAAGATGTGAGGAAGGATAACAGAGCTGTGCAGAAACTGAGGAGGGAAGTGGAGAAGGCCAAGCGAGCCCTGTCATCTCAGCACCAGGCCAGGATTGAAATAGAGTCCTTCTTTGAAGGAGAAGATTTTTCGGAGACACTCACTCGAGCCAAGTTTGAGGAGCTGAACATGGTAAGTTTAGGAAGGTAAAGTTACATAGCCTCAGCTCTGGTCTGGGACTTGGGAATGTGCAGCATCTCATGCTGTGACATTGCACTTTGGAGTATAAATAACTCAGTGTAAGCTGGCAGCTGTTGCCTGCCAGGGAGCTGGGCCTTGCTGAGGCTGCGCATCAGCCATTTTGGCATCTCTGCTCCGTAGTGGTTGTACTTTGTACCCCCGGGGCTGCACAATGGGGCACGCTGGGAATAGTCTCACAATCCTTGGGTTTTTGTCTTTCCAGGACCTGTTCCGTTCCACTATGAAGCCTGTACAGAAAGTCCTGGAAGATTCTGACCTGAAGAAGTCCGATATTGACGAGATTGTCCTTGTTGGTGGATCGACTCGCATCCCCAAAATCCAGCAGCTCGTTAAAGAGTTCTTCAATGGGAAGGAGCCTTCTCGTGGCATTAACCCAGATGAGGCTGTGGCCTATGGCGCAGCTGTCCAGGCTGGGGTGCTGTCTGGGGACCAGGATACAGGTAATGACACCTTCACTGCCACCTGAGAGAGCTGACTGAACAGTGGATGCTGGGTATTGACAAGTAAATGCAGAAAAACTTAGATCTTTTCCAGTCTTTGGAGCTCTGTGCCCCTGAGGCCTCAGGATCCTGTCTGCAGTGTTGGGATGTTGTGGTTTGTGTTGAACTTGTGTCTCAGTCTTGCCTTTAATCTGTTCCAGGTGACTTGGTGTTGCTCGATGTCTGTCCCCTGACACTTGGCATTGAGACTGTTGGAGGTGTCATGACCAAGCTGATCCCAAGAAACACCGTTGTTCCTACAAAGAAGTCTCAGATCTTCTCCACAGCTTCTGACAACCAGCCAACTGTGACAATCAAGGTCTATGAAGGTGGGTGTCACCTGTGGTGGCTATAGGGTTTTCATTCTTGATCCTGCCTTACGACAAAGACTGTAGGTACTTTGTAGATGGAACTGTGTCACTCATAGTTATGCAAAGTACAAGCCACAGCTGGGAAAGAAAGTAACCCTGTCTCATTGTTTCTTGCAGGTGAGCGTCCCCTCACCAAGGACAACCATCTCCTGGGAACATTTGACCTCACAGGAATCCCTCCTGCCCCTCGTGGTGTCCCCCAGATCGAGGTCACCTTTGAAATAGATGTGAATGGCATCCTCCGTGTCACGGCTGAGGACAAGGGCACCGGGAACAAGAACAAGATCACCATCACAAATGATCAGAACCGCCTGACGCCAGAGGAGATCGAGAGGATGGTGAATGATGCTGAGAAGTTTGCCGAGGAAGACAAGAAGCTTAAGGAACGCATCGATGCCCGGAATGAGCTGGAAAGCTATGCCTATTCCCTGAAGAATCAGATTGGGGACAAGGAGAAGCTGGGTGGGAAGCTGTCCTCTGAGGACAAGGAAACAATAGAGAAAGCAGTGGAGGAAAAGATCGAGTGGCTGGAAAGCCATCAGGATGGGGACATAGAAGATTTCAAAGCACAAAAGAAGGAGCTGGAGGAGGTGGTTCAGCCCATCGTTAGCAAGCTGTATGGCAGTGCTGGCCCCCCGCCCGGTGAGGAGGAGGCAGCAGAGAAGGATGAGTTGTAGATACCGGCGTCTCCAAATGTGGTGTGTGTATATATTGGACTCAGGAACACTTGTTTAAAATATTGAACTCATAATTTGGAATGTAACTTTGAATCTTCACTCGTGAGTGGAGCTGGAACCGCTAGCCCGACGTGGCTGTATCCTGCTTTTCGTTAGCAGTTGCTCGGTGTCTGGGGAGGGGAGCGGGGTGGGAGTGTAAATGTGGGTTTAGAAGTATTGGCAGTGGAACATTCTATTTAACAACTCGGTCATGTGAACTTGGTGTAGAGCTTTTCTACCTGGAGTGACCACAATAAATTTGTTATTTACACTGGATGCTGTTGTACTTCTGTGATTTCTGTTACCCAGCTCCAACCCAGACCTGGATTAACCCTACATGGGCTCATAGAGTGGGAGGTTTGAAAGCAGGAGTTGGGCTCTGTTTGTGAAGGAAGCAGGTGGCCCTTGACCTCACTGCTACTCCATGATAAGAATCCAGATAAGGAAGGGGGGATCAAGCCTGAGTAACTGCTGAAGGAGCAGCTTGCACTGAGCTGGGAGAGAAAGGTTATCCATCAGAACCATTGCCTGCAGTGGTGATAGTGCACAGCAGTGAGGGAGGGAGGTTGGCTTAACTCTGTTTTCCTGCAGTATTAAAACTTCAGAGCTTTATTCAAGTCTCATATGAAGCAGACCAGTTTTCTGAAGGCTGAAAAGTAATAAAGTAGTTTACACCTAATAAAGGTTCATATAAAAAAAGAAGCCTAATTGAAATTTGGTCTCTTTATTTGACTGATCTTTATCTAATCCATGGGCTTAATTAAGTCCAGAAGGAGCTTCTGTGGTGTTAGCTCCAGCAGTGCCTTAAAACAGCTTGGCTCTTGCCATGTTCCTGGGGCCAGGGCTGCAGCAAGACCATCTTCAGGCAAGTCCCTGTCCCTCAGGGGTGTCAGCACTGTGCCAGCTGTCCAAGGGCAAGGATGTGTTTATTGGATAGAATTAACCCCACAGCCGAGGCTGGTGCTGTGGGGACACTACTCAATGAGGGTGACCAGGCAGTCCCTGTGTATCTGCCCCTCTGTGTCCATCCCCCCAAACACCAGCAGGAGATGGACAAAGGAGTCTTCAGCACAGCCCTCACCCAGGCCCTGCTGGAGGGGCCCAGCTGTGTCACCTGCTGACACAGGTGGCTCTGGGGTGTCTCCCATGTCCCCATCTGCCCCAGTCCGCCAGGGAATGACACACATGGCATGGTCCAGTCTCCCGCTGGGCAGGGGCGACTCAAACTGCAGGAGTGTCCACTGCTGCCTTCCTGCAGTGCAAAGATACAGTCACAGCTGTAAATGTCACACATCAGTGACACCATTAATTAGAACAGTTTTGAGTATTTAGTCTTATAGTGGTGTAACTCCAGGGGAAGAAGCCCAGGACTTGAGCAGGAAATATGTTCCCCAGGTGTGTGGCATCCACCCTGGCACCCCTGAGAGCAACCTCCCTACCTGTGTGATACTTGTATGTCGTATCCAGTGTCCCATCTGGACCTATTCCTCCAAAAATGTACAAGAGGTCCTTAAAAACAGCTGAGGAGTGGGATGCCCGTCCTCCAGGGACATCCCCAGTGGCCAGGATCTTCACCCATCTCATGTCATCTGTTGCAGAAAAAGAACATGTCCATGGTTATGCATTATACAAACCCCACACGTTCTGCTGATTTAGACAAAGAGGCTAATATTTTAAACACTTAAGAACTAGTATTTCAGAAAAAAATGTCCCCCAAACCAAAATATATCCCACACAGGTACTGCCCTGCAGTACTTTCCTCCACTTACTTATATCGATGCAGAATAGGTCATTGTAAAAAGTGTCTCCAGCTAAACCTCCATGGATGAAGAGTTTGGTCCCAACTGCAACCACTGCGTGTCCATGGCGAGGAGAAGGGGGATCACCACAAGTGTCTGGCTGGGACCAGGTCAGGGTGGCTGAACATGGGAGTACATGCACATTACAACAAAACTCCAAAGCTCTACAGACCAGCAACCCCAGAGCACTGATGAGGCTCTCTAAACAAGCCACTGAGTCTGAATTCCCAGTGCCTACATGAACATAAGGCCTTGTCAGGAGAAGAACAGCAACCCATTCAGTTGGACTCATCTCCAAACAGAGCTCAACAATTCCACCCCTCTGACTAAACCCGACGGAGAAAGCTCCCATCCCTCCGCCTGGAGGATGAGGTGCTGAAGTACCTGTGTCGAACACGTGAAGCCGCTGGTCCTTCACCGGCTCCGCTCCCTTTTCTCCGCCCCCGAACACGAACAGACGGGTCCCGATGGCGGCCGAGGAGGTGTGGAATGTCCGAGGCTCTGGCTGCACCCCCTTCACGGCAGGGCTCTCCCACGTTCCTTTCTCTAGTTAAGACACTTGATTAGCAAAAGAACCCAACACGGCACGGAAGGCACGGCCGTGCTGCAGCCCCGCTGGGGCACTCACCGGGGTCCAGCACCTGCACGCAGCTGCGGTTCCCCGCGGGGTGCGCTCCGCCGAACACCCAGAGCCGCGGCGGGCCGCTGGCGGGCAGGAACGTGGCGTGTTCGTAGCGCGGCCTCAGTCCGCGCCAGCCGGCGGCGACCCAGCGGAGCGGGGCTGCGGGCGAGGACAGGCGGTCGGACCCGGGACACGGCACCGGCCCCGGGACACGGACACGGCACCGGCCCCGGGACACGGACACGGCACCGGCCCCGGGACACGGACACGGCACCGGCCCCGGGACACGGACACGGCACCGGCCCCGGGACACGGACACGGCACCGGCCCCGCCGCCAGCGCCGCCCGCCCGGCCCTCACCCAGCTCCACGAAATGCGCGTCCGCGAAGGCCCCGGCGGGGTCGGCGCCGCCCAGCAGCAGGACGCGGCCGGGCAGAAGGACGCAGCCGAGTCCCACGCGGCCGCAGGGCCGCTCGCCGCGCGGGCTCAGCCGGTACCTGCGGGGCGAGGGCGGCGCTCAGCGCGAGCCGGGCCGGGCCGGGGTCCCGCCGGTCCCCCCGCCCCGCTCATCGCTATCCGCCCGTCGCCCCCGCCCCGCTCACCACTGTCCCGGGCGCGGCCGCCGGCCCGGCTGCAGCAGCGGCAGCGCCCGCGGGGCCATAGCGGAGCAGCGTCGCCGCTCCCGGCCCGCCCGGCCGGAAGTGCCGCCGGAAGTGCCCCGCGCTTCCGCCCGCGCCGGCGGCGCGCTCCGCCGCCCGGAAGTGGCGGAGGGACCCGCTTCCGCCCGAGCCCGTGCCAAGATGGCGCCGCTGGACCTGGACAAGTACGTGGAGATCGCGCGGCTCTGCAAGTACCTGCCCGAGAACGACCTCAAGGTGCGGCGGCGGCGGGGGGCCGGGACCGGCCGGGGCGGGCCGGGGCCGGGCGGGTCGGGGCCGGGCGGTGCCGGTGGTCCCGGTGCTGACCCCGACCCTGCCCCGCTCCCTCCGCAGCGCCTCTGTGACTATGTCTGTGACCTGCTGCTGGAGGAGTCCAACGTCCAGCCCGTCTCCACGCCCGTCACGGTCTGCGGGGACATCCACGGGCAGGTAAGGCGGGCGGGCAGCCCCGGTGCAGCCGCAGGCCGCAGGCCATGTCGCTGCCCCTCACGCCTCTCTCCCCCCGCAGTTCTATGACCTGTGCGAGCTGTTCCGGACCGGCGGGCAGGTCCCCGACACCAACTACATCTTCATGGTACGTACGTTGGGCGCGGCCCGGCCCCGCTCGGTCTGACAGGGGCTTTAAGGTGAAGCCCCGCGGGGCTCCCGAGTCCCGGGCCCGCCCGGCGCTGGGGCTCTGGTGGCTCCTGCTCGCCGGTCGTGCTGCCGAGAGCAGCGGGAGCCCTGCGGGGTGAGGCAGAGCACAGCGTCCTGCCCTGCTCCGGTGTCCCGGGGCGGCGGGTCCTGTCAGGGCGGTAGTGAGGGGAGTGCCCAGCCCAGCCCTGACCCCGCGAGTGCCCAGAGTTCCCGTGGGTTCGAGCAGATCCCGGCTGCCCTCCAGCGCTGGGTTTCCTTGTGGCAGTGAGGAGCTCAGAGTGGATGTGTCACTGTGTGCTTTCCCGTGTGACTGTTGCTCCATGTACGACTGTCTCTGACTTCAGGGGGACTTTGTAGACCGAGGGTATTACAGCCTCGAGACGTTCACGTACCTCCTTGCCCTGAAAGCCAAGTGGCCTGACCGTATCACGCTGCTGCGCGGCAACCACGAGAGCAGGCAGATCACCCAGGTGTACGGGTTCTACGGTGAGTCCTGGCGTGTCACACGCCTGCAGCATCTCTCCCGTGGCACCAGCCTGCAGTGCCACTGCACCCGGGGCTCCCCAGGGCCTGGCTGGGGTGTGGGCTCCAATGTTGTCATTTGTTAACGTGGTCGTTGTGTTTGTGGAATGCAATGTGTTTAAGGCAGATCTTGCTGCTCTTTTCCTCTGGCACGTGGGATTTCTGTTTGCATTGGGGTGCCACTTTCAGTTGCAGAGGCAGAAGCAGAGCATGAGGGGTTCAGTCCCTGCTGCTGCTGGTGCTGAGCCTGGCCAGCAGCAGGACCCAGCACAGGTGTGACACACCTGAGCGTGCAGGTTCTGCTCTCAGTGTTTGCCCTGCCTGTGTTGCCTGTTGTTGCATGATCTGTGAAGAATAAAACCATTCTCTCCCACAGACGAGTGCCAAACCAAATACGGAAATGCGAACGCCTGGAGATACTGTACCAAAGTCTTCGACATGCTCACAATAGCAGCTGTAAGTGCAAACACCACGCTAACAGCATGAGCAGATTGTCTCAATGGGATCTGCAGAGGTGGTGGCCTGTGAAGGTTCCCCTGGCAGCGTGGGGCTGGGTGAATGCTGAGGCTGTGTCCACGTTGTGTCCCTGCAGTTAATAGACGAGCAGATTCTGTGTGTGCACGGCGGGCTCTCCCCAGACATCAAGACCCTCGACCAGATCCGCACCATCGAACGGAACCAGGAAATCCCTCACAAAGGCGCCTTCTGCGACCTGGTGTGGTCAGACCCCGAGGATGTGGACACGTGGGCCATCAGCCCACGCGGGGCAGGCTGGCTCTTCGGAGCCAAGGTCACCAACGAGGTAACGCTGCTGCTCGGTGCCACACAGCCCAAGTGCAGGGATGGGGGAGCTGGGGGGCTCAGCTCAGTGTCATGTTTGAATGGACCAAGGGCACTGCGAAACAATGAACTCCCCTCTCACATCTCTGCCAGTAACTCGTGGTGGTGGGGAAGCTTCACTCGTGCCAGCTGGAAAAAATGAACCTAAAAGCACAAAAATAACTGCCAGATGTACTAATACCCATCTTGCTTGTAAAAAGTATAATGCAGTAAGACTAGTTTCCCTGGGCTTTGTGTGGAATGCTTTCCTAAGGATTTAGGAGAAAAATACCATTTTTTAGGCAATTCTTGAGTTAATTTTGTTGTGTCTGCATTGAGCACGCTCCTCAGGGCTCTGATGGGGCCACATCACGATGGCCATGCTCACCCTGCATTGTCATGTTGCTTTTGCACAGCGTGTTCAGGAAGGGTCAGGCCTGGGGACAGCACAGCCCTGCTGCCTGCATTTCACAGTGTTCTCAGTGCTCGAGTTTTGCCACCTGTATATCAGCAGGGTTTCCCTCTTCTCAGGTCTCCAAACTGCCCCCGTTCTGTTTTCCCTCCCGCTGTGTGGGGCTGTGGCTGGGAGCAGGATGTTGTGTGGGCAGCAGCTGCTTAGGGCACACTGACCTTCCCCCTTCCTTTGCAGTTTGTTCACATCAACAACCTGAAGCTGATCTGCAGAGCACACCAGCTCGTCCACGAAGGATACAAATTCATGTTTGATGAGAAGTTGGTAACGGTATGGTCAGCTCCCAACTACTGCTACCGCTGCGGGAACATCGCGTCCATCATGGTCTTTAAAGATGTAAATACAAGAGAACCAAAGTTATTCCGCGCAGTTCCAGACTCAGAGCGAGTCATTCCTCCCAGGACAACCACGCCGTACTTCCTCTGAGCCCTCGCCCGCCTGCTCTCACCTCTCCCTATCCTGCCCCTTTACAATATACTTTTTATTGAGCACTTTGCTGCTGAAATGCTGCCTCTTGCCTTTTTTATTTTTAAATTATCTAAATTTATTGTGTATTATGGTGTCTGTAGCAACTTTTTTTCCCCCCTCCCCTAGATTAATTTCAGAGTATTTGTAATATGTCCTTGAGATTTGTACTACTGCATGTAGTCCTCGCCTAGTCCTGGGTTAGATGAACTGATTCCTTTAACCACCGCGCTCCGGGAGCCGCTCGGGCCCGTCTCTTGTTCAGCTTTTTGTGTTTGGTAAGTTTTAAGAAATTTCAGCAGCAAAGTCAGTGCCCGGTGTGCGGCGGGGCCGGGGCTGCCCGTGCTGCGATCACGGCGCAGGACCGAGCCAGCCTTTTCCGAGTGTTACGTGGATCCCAATAAAGCGGTCGAAGGGCTGTTCCCCATTCCCGGTTTGTTCCGTTTTCCTCGGGAGCCCGGTTAAACCCGCGAACCTGCTGCAGCGACGGGATTTGTACATTAAAGTCATTGTTCGGATTTTTTCCAGGCTCTCTGGTGTTTTTACTGAGCCCCTGTGTGTGTGTGTGTGAGATCCCCCCGGCTCCCCGGCGGGGCGGGGCGGGGCGGGGCGGGGCGGGCGCGCTGTTCCGGTTCCGGTTCCGCCGGTTCCGCCGTTTCCTGCTGGCGCGGGGCCGGGGCGCCGGGCGGGCATGGCGCGGAGCACGCTCTCGTCCCGCTTCCGCCGCCTCGACATCGACCAGTACGACGAGAACCGCTTCGTGGAGGAGCCCGAGGAGGCGGCGGCGGCCGAGCCCGATGCGAGTCCCGAGGTGGAAGCGCTGCTCAGGCAATATCCTTTGGCCGGGGGGGCGGGGGAGTCCCGGGGACCGGCCCGGTGGCCGCTCGGGGCTCCGCGGCCGCCGTGACCCGGGGGGTTCCCAACGCGTCCCTCGCCCGGGCGCTGCCGCGGGGCCGGAGCGCAGCTCTGCCCGCCGTGCCGTGCTGCCCAGCCGGGTTTGAGTCCTTGACCCGCCGCCGCACAGGCGAGGCGCTCCGGGCCTTCCACACCGCCATCCGCAGCTCCCCGGGCAACACCAGGAACCAGGCCATGAAGGTAACGGGCAGGGCTGGGGGCGTTGGGGCTGGGAAGTGACAGTAGCACCCCAGAGATCCCAGCGGCACTGCTTAATGTGGTTAATGAGCTTGTGCTGGTGCGGGTGAAGCCATGTGTTCACTCCTTCCTCCTTCAACCCCAAAACTGCTCACCTCGCTTACAGAAGTAACCGACCCTGGCCGCCTCTTGCCAAACGTGAGTCTTGGGATAACTCCCAACCGTCCTGTTCTCACATTTCTCTCTTTTCCTTGTCTTCCCAGGAGCAGGCCCAGGGAACGATGCTTAAAGTCCTCACGTCTTTTAAAAGCAGCGAAATAGAACAAGCGGTGAATTCCTTAGACAGAAACGGTGTTGATTTGTTAATGAAGTACATTTATAAAGGATTTGAAAAGCCAACAGAAAACAGCAGTGCAATATTACTTCAGTGGCATGAAAAGGTACACGTTCAGGGCACTCTTGGCTCAGCCATGCTTGCAGGGTCCTGGTCAGTGGTTCAGGAGAGCCCCTGCAGAGAAGCAGGTGATGGCAGGTTCTCATCCCTAGGAGCTCAGTGTTTCCTTTCATCTTTGGTCTCTCTGAGCCCACACTCAGAAAGCCTTTGCCTGTATTTCTAACCTCACCCTCTGCCATGGGGAGAGGAAACTTGTGGCAGGGAGTTCTTCCTGCTTGAGGAAGCCTCATGCTGCCTTTGGCACCCAACAGATGCAGCAGCTTCACCGAGGAGAAGGGGTGGGAGAGGAGATGTGGCTGGATGGACAGGGCAGCTGCAGCTTCCTCTGTGGCCGAGGGTTCAGACAAGGGGGCTCAGGCTGGCTCACGTCTGGCAGTTTTCATCAGCTGAGTCCCAGGATTTAGCCCAGGAGAGGATTTTGAGGTCTCCAAAGATTCCATTGGGGACCAGCAGGGGCCTCTTGTGTTTTCTGTGGAATGTCTGTTGGGAAACTGGGAACGTGGGATGTGTTCAGCAGCTGACTGTGGAGCCTCCTTCCCTCTCTGTGTTGGGATGAGGCACGTTCTGGGTTGAGGCACATCCCTGAAGCAGCTGCTGGGTCCACTGCCCCCGGGTAGGAATCCAAGTGAAATCTTCCCCCACAGCAGGCATTTTAGCTGAAGCCTGGCTGTCAGTGCTCCTAGGAAAACTGATCCCTGGGAATGCTGCAGCTCCCTGTGCAGGGCAGCTGCTGCGAATGCTGGTGTCATCTTCCCAAGGTGCAGAGCTTTTTCCTGTGGTACGTAAAGCCAGAGCTGGGGTAGCGTGACTCCAGCTATTGGCTGCTGTCACCAGCTTTGCCAAGCCTTGACAAGGGAGGAGGGAATTTCTCAGGACAGCAAAGAACATGTTTCTGCTTGGGTTTTTTTTTTTTCTTCTTCTTCTTTTTTCCTGTTGTTTCCACTGAGGTGTTTTCAGGTAAGCATGGGTGGGTGCTCCCAGCGTGGGAGGTGACACACCACCACCCTGACTGGTGCTCAGAGCATGCAGGGACACGTCAGGCTTCTCATCTCTGTTGTGAAAGGAACAAGGCAAGTTTGCGTAGGCTGGGCAGGGTTTAAAGCCTGGTATTCTGCTTTGTGGCACTACTGGTAAGACGTGTGGCTTGCTCAGAGTGGAGTCAGCTCAGTGGTAGTACCAGTCTGTCCTCTGGAAGAGGCCTGTGGCAGGTCTGGTAGCTCAGGAACTTTCAGGACCTGAAGCACCTGCAGGTCCTGCTCCAAGTGGGTGCTTTGCATTTGTCCAGTCGTGTTCCCCAGTGCCGTGTCTCGCACTGCTCTGATACCCCTGGGCTCTACTGGAATTGTGGCTGCAAAGTAAATGCCCAATTTTCAGCAGTCAGCTTAAATATTTATTTGTAATCGCTCCATCTTCTAGACTTCAGATGGAAACACTGTTTATGTTGAGGGACACAAATGAAAGTGAAACAAGCCCTTCCTCCTCCTTTCCTGCTCAGGGATATAGAAGGTGAGACATTCTGCTCTGTCAGTGACATGAAGCACTGGAGTCCTCCAGATCCAAAAGAGGGTTAGATTGTGAAGAATGACAGTTTCTAATTTTGGAGACGAGCTGTACTCCCTTCTGTAGCTAAACTCTTCAGTGTTTGTTCTATGTGGGATGTGGTGACTTTGTAACCTCTGTTCTTTCCCACAGGCACTGGCAGTAGGAGGCCTGGGCTCCATAGTAAGAGTTCTTACAGCAAGAAAGACTGTGTAAAGACTGTTAACTTGGACAGTGACGGTCAGGTTTGGACTCAGAAGAAGGAATGAGCTGAAATGACACTGGTCCATCTTTATTAGAGATTGCAATCTACTGAAATCCTACAGTAACCTCCTCTTGGAATGCTTTTAACCTTAAAGGTGGGGGAAGAGTAAAGGTATTCCTGCATATTCCGACTATCACATACAGGAGCCAAGACATTCTCCTGCTCCCTTCTTTGACAGGCAGAGAGAAGGCACACTACTGCCTCCTATTACTGTAAGTGAACAGGTATTTCAGATGCTGCTTTAGCCAGGTGTGGTGATACAAGCTCCTGTGTGTCCTGCTTAGTCCCAAGGTAGCTGTGTCCAGGCTGAGATCCTGCAGCTGATGGGCTGTTAGAACGGCAGCTTTGAACGTGTGGTCAAAGGACTGTTTAATGTAAAGTGAAGTGCCTGCTGCATCAATAAAGTTCTTGGATCACGTGAGTTAAATAATTTATTTTCAGCTCAATTTTAAGTCTGACACTTATGCCAAAGCAGGCCAGAAATAACCGAGTCCAAGCTAAGTGTGCACCTGTGTATGATTGCTCCTAACTCCAACTACTTAAGAGAATTTGTCCTCAAATCCAACTGTGTCCTGGAGGTAGGGAGTGAGACCAAGCTCAACTATTCCAGTCAAGACTTCTAAGGTGCAGTGAATAGAACACATAACCACGTCAGGTTTGATTTTTATATTCTTGTCCATGCTAGAAAGTCGTGAAGAAACCTCAGAACTTGTAATTTATGTATTAGTGTGTCCTTTGCACCAGATGTTTTGCACGTGCTTTGCCCAGGCAGGAGAGGACTGCTGGAGCCAGGGCTGTCGCAGGGCTCGCTGCCCTTTGGCACCAAGGAGCAGCTGCTGGGGAGGCCCAGCTCCACCCAGTCCTGCTTCCATCAGCTGCTCAAAGTGCAGCAGCAGCTGCTCCTGGTGGGAGGTGATTTTGGAGGCAGCAGTGCCACCTCATTGTGGCACAACTCCCTGTGACAGGCCTCGGGGGCACGGCTGGCACGCCCATCGTCACGCTGGGCAAAGGTGGGGTTTGGGTCATGCTGTAAAATTTGATCTTAAATAGTTATACCATCCCAGGGGAGATAACCAGAACTATAAAAAGAACGAAATCAAGATTAGGGGTTTGATCCAAAATGTATTGCACCACAAATTTCATAGTGTTTCATCATACAATCCATATTTACAGCATAGAAGGAAAGAAATCCAATGGTGATAGAAAGGATTATGTATAACCACTGTTCTGAGACAAGGGAAAGTGCATTAGCTTTTTAATACATGTATACACACCAGTCTTGCTCTGATATCTAACAAAAATTCAACACTTAAGAACTAGTTTATGGTAAGTTGATCCTGTATGAGCTTTGGGATCTGAAACTGAAGTTGTTAGTGAATACATAACCTAAGATTTTACTTTGTCACTCCGTTCCAGGCTGCCTGTCTTGCTTTCCTTAGTGTTCAGCAGTAACCTTTGAAGCCAGGATCAGCATAAACCCAATTGTCATTCAGCAGGGATTGGTGGGAGTGAGGGAGTCCTGACACCTGGTCCCACAGAAACAGGGCAGGGCAAAGGGACATTAGAAAGGAAAAAAATCTCAGAGAATAAAATCTTCCCAGAACCAACAGGGTTATTCTACCCTGCTGTATCTCAGTAGAGAAACAATTGAAAAAAATGTACATTTTGATTGTCTGTTTTAACAGTAGAGCAGGGCTGAACCCTTCCACGCTCTATCCTGTCTGGAAGTGCCAAGAATCCGGTTGCTAAAGACTGTTTGGACAAGCTTTAGTGTACCAAAAAAAAATCCTGTTGGTTTTCTTAACTTCAGATAAATCCAACCTGGCTCTAAGCTGAGGAGTATCACCTGTGCCCAGAAACAGCTCCTGGGAGTACCTGTGTTTGGGATTGGGCTGTCTGGGAGACCAGCAAGGTCTGGATCCTCTGGATCAGCACATTCACCTCCTGCTGACTGACCTCACCTGAGGGAGGTTCCACCTTGGGCACCCTTTGGAAGTGCAGCTGCCCTGCTGCACCTCCAGCCACTCCAAGGTCAGTCAGAGCCCTGTCAGCCAAGTTAAACACCTCAGTGACTGGATCTCCACTGGACAAAGCTTGAATTGTCCTGAATATATTTAATAGAAGTAGGAACTTCCTTGTAAGAGAATCCTCAGAATTGCAGCCTGTTCACTGAATTCCATACACATGTAGTTTTTCGGAAATAAGTCTCGTTTTCAAGAAGTCAGACTTAGTGCTGCTTCCCATTTGGATCCAGATTTTGCAGTGGTGTTAATAACTGTGGGCAAAATTGTGTTTCCAGGGAGGGAAGTGCCACCTTGGTCCCCTTTCTTTATTGTATTAGGAAAACAAGCTGCTGGAACCACGACTTGTTCACTAAGAGTTGCATTTTGCCCTGAAACCCCTCATGAGCAGCATTTCTTTTACCATATAGTCAGGACACAGTTAACAGGTTCATAACCATTTTTAAGCATCAGTATTTGAAGTACAGAAAACCACAACCAAAGAGGCAGATCCTGCTTATGAGGATTCGTTGCTAGCAGACTTGTAAGAAAAAAAGTAAGTGTTTAGTACCAGTATTCTTCAGTATTCTTCACCTTTTGTCACTAGGTTTTTTTTTCTTTTTAGATTTTTATTTTTTTTAAATAAAAGGTATTTTTCAGTGTGGATTTACAATACCTGGAACTCAGCTTTAAAAATTTAAAATGGTTTCCTACCCCTTTTCCCACTGCTAACAACCCATGGAACAGGCTAATGGATTAGTTTTAAAGGCGACTGAGGATTAGGTACTATAATTAAGACCATTTTAAATATTATTTTTCTTTAAGAAAAGTAAAATCAGACAACTCTAAAGTTGTGCTCTCAAATTAAATAATCATCAACATGCAGTCTTGAGGACTGCAGGCCAGGATAAATGCACCTTAAATTACACAGTGATATGAAAAAATGCCAACCATTAGTTATGTCAGTATTAGAAGGCAAGGCAGAGTTGTTTTTTGGTTAAAGCTCCTGCTCCTCTCCTGTGAAAGGCTTTGCAAACCATACCACTCTCAACACAGTTCTGCCAACACATTTTTCATTGCTGGCTTCCCACAGCCAGACAAGCAGCTTTTCTGTGCCCAGAGTCACTGGACTGCAGCACCCAGGAACAGCAGCTGGAATCACCATGCCAAGAGACTGAACTGGCAGCACTGCTGTCAGCAAGGTCCTCAGTACCCTCTGGTGCCAAGAACCCAGGAGTGATGAGCACAAGGAGCTGCTCTCATCACAGACACCAAGGTGGTCCCCGAATCCAGCCCAGAGCTGTCGCAGTCTGTAGTGAAAACGTCTCCTTGCACAGTATTAGTTTTGTAAACAGAGCCAGAAGTTCTTGTACAAAATACTGCAATGACAGTGATTAAGACACACCTGCAGCAGTGTGTTCAGCATTCTTTTCACAGAAAGAAGTGCCTGGGTACTGCCTACCACCTTCAGGTTCCCTTAAGGCCACAGAGTCCTTGGGCTCGAGATAGACGGCCGGATGCTGCCTTTGGGAGATGGCTTTGACCCAAACCACGACATCTAGGACACAACAGCACAACACACATCACACAGGGCTCACACTTGTAAGATGTGAAAAAGAAAGAATACGTTACACAGCCATGTTCTCATCATTCAATGGAAAGAACTATTTATGAATCGGAATGCTGCACACTCCAGACTGAAGAAGTGGAGGCAGCTGCATACAATCAAATTTGGAAGGAACAGCACCCACTTCCCAAAGGTGAAAATGACTGAAGATTATACTTCTATATATTCCTTTACAATAATTTCAAATTAGAACTTGACAGTCATTTAAACACGATGCCTTTAGTTGATGTAGCATTAAAGTGTTCCCTGAACCAGATGGTGAGGAAATCTCTTCATCTGCAGACTGAACATCCCAACTCACTGGGTGGGCAGGGATGATGCAGGACCTGGCGCTGAGGCAGCACTCACTGCTGAACACTCCCTAGCCACCACACGGCTGGGGCCATGCAGATCTCATCTCAGCCCATGGAAATGAGACACAGATCTTGGTGTCTGAGCCCAGTGTCAAAAGGACAAACTGAGAATTAGGCTCCTGCTGTTAAACACTGACTCTGTTCCTGCAAGAGCTTCCAGCTTCTCCCCTCAGATCCAATCCACTGGGCAAAGCTGTACTCTAACTCCTCTGAGCACCAGACAGCTGCCATTTTCCTCACTGAAATGGACAATTCCTGGCATGTATGCATGTGATCAGCTAACATTTTAATAATAAATTACATTTATTGTTGTAGATAACATTTGGAAAAAAGACACTTTTCCTAATCTCCCAGCATCTAGGAGTTTTTACTGTCTCCTGGGAGTCCCATTAGAGACATATGGCACAGAACCCTTACCTTGTACTCCAAAGTTTCTTTGAGCATGTTTTCTTCCTCTTGTGAAAAATTCAGTAACATAGACACAGCTTTAATGAGATGGAATGCCTGAAAGAAACCACAGGGTTGTGTTGCTTATGATGCTCCTGGGCTCTACACTCAGGACTACGGAGCAGCACAGAGTTCTGTAGGTCTGTCACAGGCTTCAGCAGACCAGCAGCCTACCATTATTCCCAGTTTCAATGGACTAGGATGGCCTGTATCTTACTTCTTCTGGGTTTCCTGGCTTTCTGTTCTTTAACATTAGTTTGCATGTTTTGGAGAAAGAAGACAAATGGGAGCCTGGTTAGTCAGAGTAGAGAAGCAGCCTGCTTCCTGCTTTGAAAAGTGCCTCAAACCAACACAAGGCAGGAGAGATTCTCATCATTTCAAACACACACTGAGGTACATTAACCCCACAGTGCTCACACTCCAACTGGGACACACAGGGCAGTGAGTGACAGTCAAGCACTTGGGATACTCTGGAGTTGTACAGTTATTTTTTGACCTTACCCATTGACTTGCAATTAAATGTTTTGTTGGCATGACTTTTTAACTCAATGTGGAGAACAGGAAGGCATTCCAAATACACAAGGAATTACCTCTTACAGACCAACAGCAAGTAATTTATGTCTCTTTCTCCTGTTTTCTTTCTCTTTCTTAAATGTACAGCCAATTACATACTCCATATGCTCTTCAGAGCAGTGCAGAAAGAATCTCTTGTAGATGCAGATCTTTAAGATCCAGATGTAACTACCTCCTAAAAACTCACATTTACCTTTCACATAGTTCATGGTAATCTGTACTTCCAAATACATTGTTGTTAGCTATTTTGTTTCATTGTCCCCCATTGTACATTTTCTAATTATAAAACTATGGAATTGGCATAAAGTGTCCTTAACAGGTGACAGGTGGCAATTTCTAGAGACACAGATGTAGAAAGGGAAAGTAAGTGACACCTTTACCTCAGATTCCCTGCAGGACATGAATTTTAGTACAACATGTTTAAGGTACTCAAAGTTTATCTCCCTCGAGTCGTTCAAATCAGAGTTGTTGGTGACAGTCACAGAAGCATTAGGCACTTCAGAATTTGCTTTCTCACGTAGCTCAGGTACCTCACTGTCAGGCCTTATTTTCTACAAAAGAAAACAACCAAAAAAACAAACCACAAAACAAAGGAAAAAGAGAAATACATTGGAGACTCTGTCAGTGCAGCACTGGGAGGGGTCTGGGTTCAGGATATCTAAAGAGGGTTGTATCCACAGGCAGGTACAAACTGGGCATCAAGAGCTTCTCATCCTTCATGGCGTCACACCAGAGGAGTGTCTCCAGCTCTCCCTACACTCCAGGACAGGAGCTGGTTGATGTCAGAGCTCTGTGTACATTACCCAAACCAGCATGGAATAGGCTCCATGGCAGAAACTTGGTAATTTTCTCCTATCACTAACCTGCTCTGAACCTTTCAAACGTGGGTTTTCTGCAGAACAATTTTCAAGGTTTAAAACTTCTGTTAATTTTTTTTAAATAGATGTTTTTTTCTCAGAGAGATAAACCACTGCAAGATGGATTAAAGAGGAGTTAGCAGCCAGGCTTTTGGAATAACAGTGCAAGTACCTGCCAGCAATTGCCATCTGAAGAGACTGAAAACACACAACCCTTACCAGCTCTTTCTGCAGAGTTTTCTTGAGTTCTGTCATTCTTTGCTGAAGCTGCTTTATCATCTGTAAGCACAGCAAAGGAGAGTTTAACACAGTATTCATTGTCAGGATCCCCAGATATCTGAAAAAACCCATGACAAACAAATACTGAATGAAATAATGATTAACCAACACTGACAGCTGTGAAGAAGCAACCTGAAAGGCTTGTCTTTCCAGCTGCACACAGCAGCAGGCACGTGACAGGACACTTGGGCTTTCATGTGACAGTGCCATGGAACTGAACCGAATTCACACTGAAGTGCTCTGCAGGGAATTTTTAAATAGTATCATTTGGTGCCAAAATAGATCAGAATTCATGCGGCTCTTGCTGCAGTTTTTATTCATGGTTGGTAGATCCTTGTACAATCCAGAGGAGAAGCATTTACTCACAGCGTACTGGATTCAAATTGGACAGGCCTGTCCTTTTAAGGCTGCAGCATGGGCAGCACCAATTACTTGCCTTCCTAATTAAAAGGGGAAAGACTACCAGCTCTTTCTGTTCACCTTGTTTTTCTCAGCAATTTGCTGTTCCAACTCTCTTTTATCCTTCTGAAGTTGAATGACATCTGCAGCTGCCACCTCTCCATTCTGTTCCACCACAGAGTTTTCTGAAGAAGGGAAGTGCTCATTGTTCAAGGCCCTCGTTGACTCCTCCAGTTCTAAAACCTATAAAAATAACCAGTGAAGTGGAGAGATATGACATTTGCAGCCCAAGAACACTACCCAGGGAGACAGCCAGACTTCTTTTTGGTTGTTGTTTTTGGGGGTAGCTTTTAAACTAGAACACAATAGTGGTACCCTAGTTGGCCACACCTGTCACTGGCCTGCTTATTACTTTCGTGGCTCTGTTTCATTGGTCTCATAATGGTTTTCTCAAGACAATTTTTGAGTCAAATAAAGTAAGGGGTTGTCCTTCCTAAGTCAGCCACAGATCTGACAGGAAACAGTCTTCTTTAGGAAGGCAGGGAGCAACAAACAATGGTGTTCTGCTCTGCTGGTGTTCCAGGTAATGAGCAAGTTACCAGAGCTAAGAGCTCCCAGCACGTATCACCAGGCAGAACAGAACTGGGGGGAAACTGCACACCTCTCTCTTTTCCTGGGAAGTCTGACAGAATGGATTTGCAACTGCACTCACATTTTTCTCATGCTCTCTGGCCAACAGGCACTCCCATACCTGCAGCTTCAGTTCATCAATTTCCTTTCTTGCTGTTTCTTCTTTCTCCACTGCTTGGCTCTGACTTGCTTCTATGTCCAACTGTAGCTGATGCACCTGCAGCAAGGCAGCTTCGTGGTCTGGGAAAGGAGAGACCTGCTTAGTATCAGTGCTCCAGATCAGATGGGAGCTTCTAATCCATTCTGTCTGTCATGAAGACAGAAAGCAGGGGAGGGACAGAAAGACAGAAGAGAGACTGTCTGATTGTTAGTGAACAATAAGCCATTCTGAAAATTCTAAGAGATCAAATATGGAAGAGAAATCTGGAAAAATTACAATCTACCAGGCAAGGCCAGAACTAGAGACTGTACTTAAGGCTGTTTGGGATACAGTAGACTCATTTGGTCTAACCTTGACTGAGTTGGTTCAGCTCTTCCTTCTGTTTTAGCAGCAAATCACATTTTTCATCAATCAGCTGGTCTTTCTCCTTCATTAGGGCATTCAGATGTGAAATCTTCAAAGCAGACAAACAACAGACAGAAGTTATTAATGATAAAAAACAGGAAGAAAATGTTGAAAGATTCCAACATCCTTCAGAGGCTCAGCAGGCATCACCTCCATAATGCTGCCCTCAGTAACAAGCACTGAAGTTAATGCTGGAAGAGGTTAACTCCACTCGGCTTCTGTGCCACCATCAGATTGTCACAGCCAGCAAGTCTGCGCTGTGAAAGGTGGGGAAGTCTCAAACACATTTTAAAACAGTCATTATTAACCAACCTGCTGTTGTAATTCCTCTCTCTGTTTCCGTGTTTCTTCCAACGCTTTGGCAATTTCCACACTGACAGTTTCTCTGCTGCTCATCTCATTCTGCAAACCAGAAATAATTGAGAGGTTATGTGATACAACTAAATCAAGTCAGTCTCTCGTCTTTAACCCCAAATCTATTAGGACTACATTTTTGAGTGTTCTGATGCACCACAATTTCCAAATTAGTTACATTTATTTTACTGACTGCTGCTCTCTGCATATGCAAGAGCAAGACAGAACTGATGTAAGAACCCAAACAAACCCAACGCTTAAAACATCTTTCACCTTGAAGTCCTATGACAAAGAAGCAGCTCCTTGCTACAACAGATCTTTATTCCAATTGTGTATTCAAAAGCATTCAACCATCTAAAATTACAGTCAAAATTGGATAAACTGTAAACACCAGACTAATTTAAGCTTTTAACTTTTTGGTTTGAACACTGTGAGCAGAATTTGATGTTGAACCATTCTGTATTCACCACTGCTAACAGGACTTCCAAGCTCTTCACACGCCTGACAATATGGGAATGTATTATTTCTGCCTGATTTAGGCAGACCCAAGCACTCTGGTTCAGAAAAGGATCAGCCCTTTGTAATGCTTCTCAAACACATTTCTGCTGAGTACCAGGGACGATTTACAGCTCCTAGTACCTGCACCCTGAATGTAATGGGCCTCCAAGCACTGAATGTAACCCACTGTGCTGTCCACTGCTCCCCAGCCTCAGCTCTGTCCTGAGCCAATGCCACCATCCAGTTCAGCCCTTACCTTTAGCCTGCTCAGTTCAGACTCTTGTTGCTTTAGAGAACTCTCATACTCTTCTTTGCTTCCCTTGAGGTTTTCATTCTCCTTTTCCAATTGGCTCTGTAAAATAAAGAGTGTTTAAATACACAGTACAATTACTGTTATGTTTTGTATAAACAATTAAACACATCTAACAGCTTTGCTCATATTTAGTTTCTCAAAGTATGAGATCTACTGTAATGCCAGGAGTGCTGAATAAGAACATTCAGACAACAAGGAAGCTCTACAAGCTATGTTAAAATCATTTTGTGAAGATTCCCACAACCCACGAGACAGTTTCTGTACTTACAATCCTGTGCTGAGTTGTTGTTTTATCCAATTCCCAAGCTTTTTCAAGAGCAGCAATCTGAGATTCCAACCCAGTAACCTTCTGATCATACTGATGTTTCTCACTTAAAATCTGTTGCTGCAGTTGATTTCTTTCATCCTCTAAATCAGTTTGCTAAAGAGAAATAAAGAACACCACACTAATAAAATGGTATTTTGACATTCTGACAAAATCAAACACCATTCCATGAGACACTCTCAAACTGAGGAACGTAATTCCTTTGGCAGCAGTGTCATATACTCACAGACAGGAGTTCAGGAGACAAACAGCCAGAAAACAATTGAGTAACAAAACAGAGAAGTGATTGTCCCTGGGAATGCTGAAGACTGATCTGTTACTGGTCAGTGAAACATGCAGGATACTCACAAGCTTCTGGATCTTCAGATCCTGCTCAGCAGCTGCTTCTTGGCTCTTTTTCAATGTTTCTGTTGCAATCTGTAGTTTCTGTTCCAGTTCTTTATTCTAAAATAACACCATGAATTAAATTCCTTACCCACTGGCATCTATGTTATTAAAAAAAAACTGTGCATAATACAGAGTGACCCAGGAGAGGAAGCTAAATGTTAAATCCCTGAAACCACAGAGATCAGAGAGGCTGCCTATGTGACACATGCTGGTTTTAGAAACTCTTCACCACAGCATTACTCTCTGCAATGCTTGCACTTGAGTTATTCGTTTCTTAGTACAGGGAGGATTTGCACAAAACCTCTGCCTTCACCTCTAGGCCTTCCTCCACCCATGAACGTGGGGAGATGCCCAGAGACATTGATCAATTATTCTCCTTTCAGGACTAAATGTGCAGTCTCACCTTTGGCTGAGAGTGCAGTAAGGGGAGAAGGAATAGGGCATAGAGGATGAAAACAGTGGGAATCTTTAGTGCAATTAAAAACTACTCACCTGTGTTTCCAAGCGGTTCACAGCCTCACTGTGCTGTGTCCTGTCTGTCAGTGCCTGCTGCCTGCTCTCCTCCAGCCTCTGCTCAACAACAGCTTTCTGAAGGTTACATTGAGGTGAAGAATGGGAGAAAGGATGGACAAAGACACAAGTTGGGGGGGGTTAATTAAATTTTTTTCTTTTTATTTCATTAATAAGGTCAAACTAAAATGTGACAGAATGTTTCGGTATCTCCACATAGACTTTAAACTGGCTTGAGTTTTCTAAGCCAAGTTCTTTTGTCACAGCAACACTGAGGTGATGTGACTTTAAGCACCTAGACCAGGGAAGAGCAAACATTCCCTTGTCTCCCCAAGACCCAACTGGGGAAACATTGCTCTCAGCTGATTCTGAGCAGGAGCATCAGTGCTCGAGAAAGAGATCGAGAAGCAATGAGAGAAAGGGGATTAACCACAGCTAAGTTTCTGTTTTTAGCTGGTTTTTAGCACTTTTGTGGCTGAGGTTTTCAGCATACAACATTCTGTTTGCACACCTATGTGCAAACAGTTCCCCTCCCTGCCCCACCACCCTGCCAAAGAGCAAGGAAAAGCATTCACCCTTCTTGTAAGATTAATCCAAAAAAATCCCAAATTGTTCCACCTCTTGTGGGGATGCTAAGAAGCTGCTCTTTTCCTTCTAAGCAGTCAGATGCAGTGCCCAAACAGACAATACAGAAAGGCCAACACAGACCTCTGTGCAGGATCTACACAAACAGGCTCAGTGTAGCCACCCACATGTTCTGCCCAGCACAGCCAGTGTGCCAAAACACACTGAAGGAACAAATGTGCCTGCATGACATCAGCAGCTATTCTTTCCATGGGTGAGAAGTAATGCATGACCTAAAAAACCCCAAAACAAACAACTCAGTAATACTGTACTTCTAAGCAGCCTATAACTGTGTAATTACCTCTTTGAGCAGCTCTTGCACATGTTCATCTCCTGAGAGATTTCTCTCTAGCTTTTTTTCCAGGGAAGACACCTTTTCCTGCAGCTGTTCAGTAAGTTTATTTCTCTCAGCAAACTCAAGAGTTATCTGTGAGAATGAGATATCACAGAATGTTTTTTGTAATGAAGCTTTCAGCTAATCTGCTGTGATTTGACTCTCAGAAATGCCAATAGAAAGGAAAGTCCTGCTTGAAAAGATGATATGATCCTTGAACACTTTCTAGACACTAACCTTCCAACTATACAAAGGTGTATATTACCCAAATGTGCACCTTTACACCAGTAACAGCACAAGTATCTGAAAGCACTTCACCTTTTGCTTCTGTTGCTCATATTCCACCTTCAGAGATTCATGCTCCACTTGTAACATTTCCAGTCTCTTCTCACAACCAGAACCAGCCACTCGAGCCTAAACATTTTGAGAAATTACTTAACTTTGAAACTTAAATTTCCAACACCATGTAAGTGATATCTAATCTAACTTCTGCAGACATGGAGCTCTTTGAATCAAATCTCACTTGGCGCAAACTTACATTTTGCAAGTCTACAGAAAGCTGCTGAATGACAGTTTGTAGCTCCTGTTCTCTTAACTCCAGAGCAGTGATCTTATTTTCTGCATTTGTCTCAGCTGTCATTAGTTCATCTCTTCACAGAAAGAGAATAAAAAAAAGTGACATACCGTTCCAGAAAAATATTTTTAGCAGGTAATTCTGCTGCTTATGAAAATGGACTAAGCAACAACAAAATTTTCTTGTCCTAAAACCAGCCACCACCAATCACTGCTTGATTATATATTTTCCAAAAAAGTGACAGTTAAGCATTCAAGCTATGCAAAAAATGAAATAATAAACTTATTAAACCCTAAACAAGTATTACAATCACTGGCTTGGCATTTACATCCTCATGGCCATAGCAGAGGCAACAATTCAGTCAACTCATTGCGTATATAAACTCTTCCAAAGAGACAGAACTGAACACGAAGTAAAAATACAGGAGAAACACATCCACTGCTCCTCTGAAACAGCAGCTCCGTACCTCTGAGCCTCCAGCTGCAAGAACTGCTGCTGCAAGTCCTGGAGATCCTTCCTCAGGCTCGACGATTCGCTCCTTGCCTCCTGCAGCTCTGCTTTAGCTTGGGTCAGTTCTTGAGCACATGCCTCGAGCTCCTGCTCTGTTCTGCTCAGAGATTCTTCCTTTTTCAAAAGCTGAACATTAGAAGATCATCTTTGGCATTATAGATGACCAGTAATACTGATAAACCTTTTCACTGAAACTTGCTTGTTTTACTAAACTACAGGCTGAATTGAGATAATGAACTACATGATACTATATTCAGTACCTATTGTTAGGATTTTGACACTAACCAAATCTGTGTACAAGCATAAAGGCTAAAAAAATGAATGCAGGACTACCACTAAATATTCTAGTAAAAAATTTAGGTAATAAAAAGTTTAAAGTATTCTTACCATGTGTTTAACTTTGGCAATTTCCTGCTGCTGAAAGCCCTCCAGTTCATCGATTTCATCTCGTTTTTGGAAAAGATTCAAACTTTGCTCCCTCATTTCTTGTAATTGTGTTTGGAGCATTTTTTTTTCCTGATAAATGAACAAAACCAAAAGAAACGCAAGAATATCTCTATGTTCATGTCAAGTCAATGGAAGTTTAGGTAAACTCTCTGGGCAAGAAATTTTGTCTTCCAGCCATACAGCTCCTGATGGTGTTCTTTTCAGATTCATGTCACTGTGCAAATTACCAAACTTCAAAAAAATATGAAAATAAATATGAATTCATTACAATGCCACCAATGACCACCTAAACTGAACTCTTAAAAAAGGGCAATGTTCCACCTTACAGAAGGACAACTTTCCCATCACAACCCATCATTCTTTATTTTCCCGCTGAAAAATAATTCCAGAAATACCTCCCCAAGCACTGGGGCTGGTAACAAAAGGAAGTGATAGGGCTCTCCCACTGAACAAGGATCAAATTATACAAACGGCTGAAGAGAGTTGAGTTCTGATAGAGTTGGAAGTGTGCAGACTGGTGTTCACAAATACATACACAGAGACACACTACACTCCCTGAGAAAAACCTCCACAGTTAATTACCTTTTCAACTTGACTAAGTTTTTCCATCCACTCCTGAACAAGGAAAAAAGAAAGGAGAAAAAAGAAATCAATATCCATTTGTAGACTTTCAAGGACAGTAATTATGGTTTAAAAAAAAAAAAAAACGCATTTGTATTGTTAGCAGATACTAAGCCTTGGTAATGGTTAAAAAAATAAATCAGCAGCAGTAGAGTAACAGCCAGTGCTTGAACAGATAAATGCTGAGGAATCATTTATGCTACCTGAATACGTAAGCTTTACGTAAGTAAAATAAAAGTGACAACAGGTCTGCTGCTATTGAATCTTATCAAAGCATAAGCTTAACCTTTCATTAGAAACTTTTGTGGACTCTTGTTAAAACCAGTCGGAACAGTCTGAGCAGTGACAAGTCCTGCACCACTCCTGGCACTGAGCTCAGCACTCCCTACTTCCCTCAGTGCTGGCACACTCACAGTGCTGAACAATTATTTTAATTAACAGCAACACCTGCTTAACACACCAGGGTCATGAGAGTCAAAAGTCCTGCTCAAGCTCTGTTACCTTGTCCTTTTTATCCAAGGCCAAAGCCATTCCTTCAGCCATCTTGGCTCGACTGGCCTGGTGAGCTTCATTCTGCTCCTGAAACTTCCTCATGGAGGCTATCAACAGAGAACCACCAGCTATATTAAAAACTCATCTTGTAAAATTGTTTCTCACTTTTCTGTAAGTTATTTATAACTTTAAAGAGCTTCTTCTGTAAGTAATTAGCCCCATCTTGACTGTAGCACTAAGGCTGTGCCGCTCATTCCCTCATGCTGCTTGCACAGTGGCCAGGAGCCAAAGCTAACAGCAGACAGGAATACTGTTCCTTGCTGGATTAGAACAAAGCTGTGGGCTTCTAAAAGGTCTTTCCTGCATGTTAGTCCCAAATTTGGCAAAAGTAGTATAACAACTTTGTTCAACACACTACTGCTGCTTTCTATGCTGTAAATAAGATAACAACTCATGTTCTAATTCATCCCAGTACAGAGGTGCACAGTTTGAAAGGAAATCATTAGCACACCTGTACACCAAACCCCTTTCCTTCCAACCACAGCAATTTTCAACTTTAAAAAAAACTAAACAAAAAGGAAAAAAGTACGTACAATCCTGATGTTTTTCTAATGCATTTTCAAGCTTCTCTTTTATCTTCTGCAAGTTGCGGATCTGATCGGCATAATCTTGTGTGAGGAGGGAGAACAGACCAGGAATGGGCAGACATTGGGAAAGGACATTTTTAGGGTAACAAAAAAAAAAAAAAAGAAAAAAAGAAAAAAGGATGAGTGGCAAATGACGATGATTTTCTTAATCAGAAAATCATTCCTGCAGAGGAAAACTTGGGTGACCACAACAATGAACACAAGCAAATAGTTCTGTACTGTCCACAGGGTTGGCACAAACAGGAGGGCCTGTCCCAGGGGTGTCAGTCACACAGACAAGGGCAGAACCAGAGAATGAACTACTGTTCCCCCCTTTTTACTTCATTCCAGAACAGTGATGTATTTAACTCTGTTCAGGAAAGGTGTCTGGCACTGGGGGTGCAGGGAAGGGTTAATTCATGGCCATTGCACCCATTTGCTTGTTGTTCCAGTCCCACAGCACTACTCTCAGCCTCACCCAGCAGAACTGACAGAAGGCAGGGAATAAAAACCAAAACACAGTATATGCACACTCTGGAGAAACTCCTGTACAATGGAAAAGCAGATTTATTCACTGTTTGGCTCCCTGCATGAGACTCCTGATACTCAGAGCCTCCCTCTTTTGTGCTAAGTCCCCATCAGCACTTTTAAGTTTATCTTGTGCAAGCAGGTGAGCACTTAGGCCTTTCAAATTCGATGTGAAATTATTTTTGAACCCTGTGTTTTCTTGAATTGAACAGGAGCCTGAACAATCTCCAGAACAAATTAATATAATCTTGATCTAGCTGTAACCCTTCCCTATTTTCCAAGGTTTTCCATGAGCTTTGGGAAGCAGCAGTGTTACACAGTTCAGCCCAATCTCTGGTTCCTGCCCCGTAACAGGGACGGAGAGCAGTGCCAGCCCTCACTACAGCTTTACAGAACAAGGAATTAGAAAGAAAAAGGCCTCAAGACTTTTTGTTTTATGTTGAATTCTTTGGTTTTTCTTCTTTTCCAAGCTCACTTCTTTAAGGATGACACTAGGTTACTGTAAACATCAGAAAGCTCAGACCCTATGAGATACAAACCATTACACACAAGTGGGGAGAGATGCTGTTTGAAACATGGGACACAAAGCTATCCCAGCTGCTCCACGGAATCACATAAATGTGTTGTGAAATCAGCAAAGAGACAGCTGACTTTATAAAAAATTAGCGACAATGAATGCTCCCTTGCTGTCAGTCAACAGGGTTGCTACTAATCGATTTTCATAAGACCCAAACTCCATGTATTTTTAATAAATTAAACCACTTATATTCAAAGGAAAACACTCCCTAAAGTAATAAGTTTTATATGTATCAGGGCTCATACCAGACAGCTTCACCTCCAGTTTTCTTATTTGCTCATTTCTTCTGAACAACTGGGATGAAAGATCCTCTCGGGAGCTGCTTCCATCAGAAGCCTTGGGAGAAAAACAACACTCTGTGACTTACAAAATATATAAAAAGTGATCCTGCCATATATTAAGGGACAATAACAACTCTTCTGCCTAGGAATAGCACTTGTTTTTCAAATAAAGGGGAAAATTGTACTAGCACAGCAGAATGTGTAAAAAGTGCTGAAGAAGAAAACCAGCAAGGGCTTCAATAGTGAGCTGTGCCAGGCTGCCTGCTCCCCAGAGCACAACGCTTGGGAAGGAGCTGGGAGCTGTTTGTGCAAACTGCCATGAGGAGACAGTGGAATGGTATGACTGAGGGGGAGGAAATCAGGCTCTACAGCACAGGCATGAGGAAAGGTCAAAGCAAAAGTCGTGAAAATTAAAGTAATTAGAAAAGAATCAGTAATCCTTTTCAGGTGGGATAAGCTCACTGAAGCCCTGATGCAGCAATCTGTCCATGCAAAATCTGCTGCATAACTGACTTATGAGTCCTCTGGTGGTTTTTGCTCCATAAAAATCAATAGTAAGAGCAGTTAAATGAATATTGATAAACAACTAATTCTTGGAGGTTTTCTGAAAACCACTCAAGACTTCAGTCACTGCCATTATTTGTTTTCTGTTCTCTAAACTAGCAAGATGGTAAACAGAATTTCTACATCAGAGTTTCTTAAGTGCTAAAAAAAAAACCTCAGAAAAACAAGACTAATATATTTCCACTATAAAATCTATTTAAACATCAGGAGCTCCAACTTTCTGCTAAACAGAACTGAAATTTCAGCTGAACTTCAGAAAAAAATATTTAAAGCTCAACTGTGTCAATAACTTCTTGGCTTTACAGAAAGCAAACAGAGACTTGCTGCTGGCTCTGCAGCGGGTCCTGCTGGCTCCAGCAGTGGGGTGACACTGCCTTAATCCAGGCTTTCAAAAATGCGACAGCCAGCCATCCCAGCCACCCAGCGCAGAGATGCCAGAACATTCCAGGGCTTCATTTAACCCATACACTCCTGGAATTTTACCACTTATTCAAACAATGCTTTATAATGAAAAAGAGGAACTATGTTTTGAGTGCAACAACAGCGCACACACGTTTCTGGCAGAGACATGTACAGTTCTTAGGTAGGAAGAGTACCAAGAGGTAAAATGATGACTGGCAGCATCTAGCTGGCTTTTCTAATGAAAGGGAAGCTGTGGCTGTCCCATCCCTGGAAGTGTTCCAGGCCAGGTGGGACAGGACTTGGAGCAACCTGGTCTAGTGCAAGGTGTCCCTGCCCATGGCAGGGGGTGGATGAGCTTTAAGGTCACCTCCAACCCAAACCATTCTAGGTTTCTGTGCTTCAGGAATTAATTTTACTAACAGGTATCTTGCACATAACTACAGGTTTATTCAATATGTCTATTTATCAATGTTTTGTATTGAAACAGCTTTGCAATTTATGTTTACATGGGAATAAAAGCCTTCTGGCAACTGTTATGTTTAACAAACGTTTTCTCTTCAATATTTAAGTTCACTCAAGCTAATAATACATTTATGCATTAAGAGATATGCTTACAAAGACACCACAGCACATACTCAAATCACATACTAGACTTGAAATGGTCGTCTGCAAAACCGTAATAAAAACGCTGTCAGAGAAATCAGATTTCCAAGCAGGTGTAACTCACAAAGTCGTCTCCGGAGTCTGCTCCCACAGACGTGATCGATTCCTTGCTGACAGACCTGGCGATGCGGGCAGCTCCTCCGGGCCTGGGAGCGACCGCTGCCTCCTCCGCCAGCTTCTTCTTCAGTTTGGCAAACATCTTACTGCTCTACAGCCCTGAAATACCCAGGGCCTTTGCAAAACCACGACCGACAACGTTTAATACACTGGCACTCTGTCTAAAGCT
The DNA here is from genome assembly GCF_008360975.1 of Lichenostomus cassidix. Taxonomy (NCBI): domain Eukaryota; kingdom Metazoa; phylum Chordata; class Aves; order Passeriformes; family Meliphagidae; genus Lichenostomus; species Lichenostomus cassidix. Next base: position 849,858 of record NC_139497.1, read on the forward strand.
TCCAGATGCGGAGACTTAATTCTGTGCCTCATACACTGGTTTACTGCATTTCTAGTTCCATTAAAGCCCTCAAGGCCTGACAGCGCCTGCAAATCAAACAGAAATGGGTTCCACACTAAAAAATCCCACCCGCACGAAGCATTTAAAGGTAATCGAAATCCTTTTAACATCGCATCTGTTACAACACGTTGAAAAATCGGGTCTCCCGGAGCAAAATCCGTTAAAGTCCCAAACCGCCGGCCCCAAACGGCGGCGGGCCGGACGGGGGAGCGGGCAGTGCCCTCAGCTCGGCCCTCACCACACGCCAGGGAGGCCCAGCTCGGCCCGGCTCGGCCCGGCCCGCGGCGGCTGCTCTGCCCCGAGGCACCGAGGGCCCGTCACCGCCGCTCGCCCGCGGCCCCGACCCGCCAGCCCCCTACCCTCCGGTGCCCCGGGCCCTCCCTCCTCACCGCCCATTCCCGGCCGAGTCTCGCCGGTCCCACAGCCGCCGCCGCTTCCCCGGGCACCGCCGACCCGGAAGCGCCGCGCGGGGCGGAAGCGGCACCGTCACCGCTCCTCCCTCGGCTCAGCTCCGCTCCGCCCCGACCCCGGTTCGGCTCCTCCCTCAGCCCCGCTCCGCCCCTCCCTCAGCTCCGCTCCGCCCCCGGTCCGGCTCCACCCTCGGTTCCGCTCCGCCCTCAGCCCCGCTGCTCCCCCTGCCCCTCCCGCTCCGCTCCGCCCTCAGCCCCGCTACTCCTCCCACCTCTCCAGCTCCTCCCTCAGCCCCGCCCCGCCCCGGCCCCGCTCCTCCCTGAGCTCTGCTCCGCCCTCAGCCCCGCTCCGCCTTCAGCCCCGCTCCGCCCTCAGCCCCGCTCCGCCCTCCCGTGTCCCTCCCGGAGCGGACCAGGCGCCTCGGTACGAGCGTTTACCACAGTTTATTGACAGCACAGTCCGTCGGCGGCGCCGGGGCCGCGGCGGCGGCCGGGACAGGGACAGCGAACGGCTCGGACACGGCACAACCGCGAACACCGGGCAGGAGCGGCCCCGGCGCGGCGGGGACAAAAGCGAACGGAAATCTGCTCCAAAGTCTCTGGAAGGGCTGGAAGGGCGGTGACGAGCAGGTCGCGGGGCTGGCGCTCGGTCTGTGTCAGCCGCCCGGGGACAAACGGCAGGGCTCAGGTCCATCGCGGCTTGGCTTCTCCCGCAGTGTCCAGCAGAACACAAACACGCTGCTTCCCTCCGCAGACACCCACAACAACGGCACGGTCGCTTCTGGCATCACACTGCTTTGGCGATTACAGATCCCTTGCAAAAAAGTCCATTTGCTCCAAAAAAAAGTTTATTTATATATCTCTATATATTTTAAGGAAAATATCCGTTTTTACCAAAATACGATATACAGGCACACAGCTGTAAAATAACTTTAAACCAATTCACTATAAAATTACTTTTGGTAATAAATAATTCGATTCTCAGAGGCAAAACACTCCCTGTACCTGTGCAGCTGGGCTGCCTGAGGCACGGTCCCTCTGCATTTCCAGAACGCTCCCAAATGCTCCCACCTGCGCTCCCCTTGTCCTTCTTGCCGGGCCTCGCCCAGGGCAGAAGCAACTTGTGCTTTTCAGCCTGCATGAGGCAGAATCCTGCTCCCAACAAACCAGTGCAATGGCAGAATGACCACCAACACGTGCCAAAAGCGATCTGTGAAGTCGAGGGGACAGATCCTCCCAGCAGGGTTTATTCTGCAAGGAGAAGCTGCTGGGATGGGGCTGGTGAGATCTGCTCTGCTCTGTGGCTGCTGCAGACCAGCGAGCTGTGCTGGGGTCTGCTCCCTACGGCAATGGAACTAAGAACAAAACACCTATGCACGCATCAGGGCAGAATTCAGACAGTCCTTAATCCCCAAACGATGTGTCATTCAGAAATCTTGAACTAACTCTCCTCAGTCTTGGCACAGTAACGGTTTAGACGGCAAAACAAAAGTAGTTGGCCGTCACTCCCAAATCTAAAGCAGTTACATGTGTCCTCTGCTCTAGCAGTGGACACCCGGATCTTCAAAGCACTTGAATACATTTGGTCACAGAACAGTATTGCTCTAAAAGTCCGATGTTACAAATGTAAGAGAGCCCCTTTGGGAGTGCAGAATCTGTCCTCGACAGCTTTGCCCCAGCTACTGTGCCCAGACTGACCTTACAAGGTGCACAGAGCAGTTTCCAGCTCTCTATATTAGATTTCTCCCCTTATTCATACAACTGTTGCTGCCTGCAGAACTCCCTTAGCCCCAGGAGCAGCCACAGCCACCCCGGGTCAGCACGCAACACCACCAGGACTGAGCCAGGCTCGGCTGCTGCTGCACCACTGAGCTGCACTCGGACAGTTACTGAGCAATGGAACACAGGTAAAGCTTTACAAAAGAAACCTCAAGACAAAACAGTTGTTCAGACAGAGTCCAAGATTTTTAGCTTTTGGGAAGGAGCAGACTTGCAGCACAGCATGGTTACAGGACACAGGAGGCAGTGGGGCAGGGGAGGTGCTTTCTAACTCATGCTATGGAACTGCACTTCCATCCCATCCTTAGGGGAGAAGCCTGACCACAGTTACTCAAATTGTAGTTTTTGAAGACGATTAATTGAAGCCAAATTTCCTGCTGCCCCATCTATTTCCTATGACCCTTTAAAGACATCTCTGCACATCTCCCTGGGGAACAGTCTGGAGGGGTTTAGTCAGTTGTGACTTGACAAATATTATTTTGATGAATTACTCAAAGAAAGGTCCTGAAACTTCTCAAGAAAGCACTCCGGAGAGCATGTCCCAGGTGCACAGCTTATGGAAGTTAGTGCTCCATTTAGCTTGTGCACAAAGCAAAATGTACATCCCAAGAGGAATTAAAAACCAGAGCATTAAAAGGTAACCCTACATTCCCCTATCACTGTTATTTTGAGAAGTCAAAGGGGGAGAAAAAGACAACAGCAGTAACTTTGGCAAGATATTGCAAAGCCAGTTTGAGCAGGAGCACAAACCTACTGTGGGAGCAGGATTCATCTGAGCACACCACATGCAGGGAGTAGGGAGCCAGGCAGGAGCAGTCCTGTAAGGACACAGTTGGTCCAGTTCACCTTGTCCTCTCAATGTATTACATGCAGAATTTACCCCTTTAATTTGGCATTGCCTGGTGCTGGCAAGTCTTCTCTGCTAATATAAGCAATAAAGATACATGGAGAAAGGGACAGCAAGACAAGAGGGAAGGCATCAGGCCTGAGAAGAAAAGGATTTGTTCTCTTCTCCCTTAAAGAGTTCAGTCTTTGCTTTGCTTCCACACTGAGGACTGCGAGATACAGAAACCAGATTTTCTTCAGTACACACAAGCATACACCGAGAGGTACCTACGACCATAGCACAGAGCACACAGTAGCACAAGTTTAGAATGACTTAGTTCAAACAAGACAAGCTTTTACTTGGAGGGGAAAATATCAACAGTTTCAGCTTGAATGCAGTTCTTTGGGTGGCAAGGGAGGGGCTGGCTCAAAATCCAAGGCCAGACACATCCTAGCTACAGCTAGAGCAGACAGAGGGTATGAGCCCTCTGCTTCCACAGTACAATTCCATACACCTCCCAGCACAACAGGAGTGAAATTTTTATCTTTGAATGTCCAAGCACTGAACCTTCTAACAAAGATCAGCAGGTAAGAGGAGAATTAGGAACCTCAAGAATGAATTTTTGACTTGGACAGTCATTGCTACTTAGTTCAACTTCCAAACTAATTTTCAAGGCCTATATTCTCCTCCTACATTCCAGCTTCTTCAGGGCTTTTTGTTTTGTTTTTTAAAAAGTGCATTCTTCTCTGATGAGATCTACCTTGGCAAAAAGCAAACAGAACCTCCTTGAAGGGCTGCAAAGGGTAGAAGACTTTCAGGTCACAGGTAAGGACTCCCCACTTCAGCCTGGCTAAAGGAAGGTGAGAACCACCAAGGCTTCCCCAGTCAGTTCCCAAGCAATGTCCCAGAGGTTCACCAGCACACTCGAGTGGAATAATCATCATCATCACTCCTATGCTTGGAAACAGCATACTCTTCTCTTTTCCACAGAGATGGAACCAAAATGAGAATAGCTTCATCAAAGCAAAAGCTAAAGCAAAGCAAAGCATTTGGTTGGAAGGCAGTGAGCTGGGGAAAACTGAATTCCCTTTTTCCACGCAAGATGAAAACTGCTGGTGGAGGAACAGCAGGCACGGCAACAGATAACTCGCCTCTCACTTGCTGCTGCATTAAAGGCTTCCTGCATCTTTAGCCTCCACACACAATCCCACATTTAGCACCTGGGGACCTCCTACCAGGCAGAAAGACAGGGATCAGCTTAATAGTAAATACATGGATCTTATCACTGTAATACATACAGGGGTACCCATTCCCCTGGCTAACTAAGGGCTCCTGTTCCTGCAATCAGTTATTAATTACTTCAAGGTCCAAGGGTAAGTCCCTGGAAACAGCAAATTACAGTGGCAGAAGAGCCATAACCTTTACTACAACCACAAATGATCTGCAGCACCTTGTGGAATCCACCCAACATGGCGTATGTGTGTATACATAAATTTTGTATATAGACATTGTAGTGGTTCATTCTTTTTAATACATATACAAGTACCTATACATATATACATATTTACAATTTACACCAGCCAGTAGATGTATGTGTACTGTACATACACACACAAACACCGAGCACACACATGCACACACACAAACACACACTCCATAGAACAGACTCCACAGCCCGGGAAATGAAGTCCTGCCAGAGTCCAAAGTGCAGCACCAAGGGGGGGTTTCAATGTACCAGCTTCAAGACTGCTAAGGACAAACACGAGCATTCACAGGATTTTGTACATTTGGGAAATAAAGAATGGATGGTGCAAGCTTCAGCCCAGCTACAAAGAGCCTTCATGCAAACTCCCCAGCTACCCTGCAGCCATTCCTGTTGTTCCACACTGCGCTCCCTCAGTGGAACAGATCCACCAGTGCTGTTCTGGCTGACCAAATCACACCCTGTGTGATGCACTGCACCCAGGACTGTCATGACACTATGGTAGTCACCAAGTTCTGCACTGTTTCCACCTAAGCACAGAGGCGTGGCTGGGATTCAACAAAAAGCACTCATCAGACTTGTCCTTTCTTTTCTAGCAGCCCATGGAACACTGACAATTGACTTTTTCATTTAATAAAGTATCTCCATTCCCTGGTCTTTCCTCAGCCTGCACTGCCAGGAGCTGCCAGAGCTCCTCTAGCTCTGCAGGGCAGGCAGTGCAGTCCCAAAGGAGCCAGCCAGAACAGCCCAGAATCTTCCCAGCAGCCAGAACAGCCTTCTCCAGCCAGCCCCTTCCCAAAGGCCACTGTCCTCCTGCAGACAGCTGCACTGAGCTTACGGGCTGGGGAGCCAAGGGTGCTGCCACAGTTACAGCTGCTCCTGTTACAGGGCAGGACTGAGCCACGGGGGTGACATGCAAAACATCCAGGGGGTTATGGCAGCTCCCACTTGGTTTCACCTGCAAGGGGAACATCAGCACCTCTCCCAGGGCACAGGGCTGTGGCACAGCGGGGTCAGACACACGAGTGACAGGAGGGGCTGGGACAGCACCGTACAGGACTCCTGTCAGGGAGTGCTCATGCTGTGGGAGCCACACATTCCATCCACACACGGAAACGAGGGATAACACCTGCTGGAAATGCTGGAATTTCTAATAGTACCTCAAATTGAAGAATGCCCCCTCCTCCTGTGGCAGCAGCACAAACAGCAGGATGCCCCACAGGACAGTGAGAGGTGGGGGCTGACTTTCAGGGGTTGCAATTTGTTCACCTATTGACCACATGCCCAACCAGGTCCTTGGCCAGCAGTGCACAGTTCATGCAGAAAACTGCTGTGTCAAACATATAGGGAGCATGAAGTATCTTTACAAATCCACTTCAAAGCACTGCTCCAAATGCAACTTAATTGTCCACAGTTTTGTCTCTTCACTTGCCTAAGACTGAAAAAATATATTTGTTATGAAGGAATCTGTGTTATTGCTATTGTTGGTTTGCACTGTGTGGTTCCATCTTTACCATTTCAAATCCAAACTCTTTGGGGATAAAATACTGGGTTTTCTGTTGATTTTTTTCTTTCCAATTTCTTAAAATTGTATAAAAATAAAGGATTTCCACAAATCTGGGCTAAAGGTTACCAATAATACTTCTATGCTTAGGATCAGCTGTTGGAAATGTGGTTGACAGCCACAAGACCAGAAATAAACCTCTAGTGATTCTTTCGTTTAACATTTAAAAGACATGAAAACTTCTGCTTATAAAATTGACCCCATACAGAATGGAACAGCTCAACTAACAGCTGTTTATTATTACTTTTTAAAATAATGGTCCTACATTTAAAAATAAAATCAAGTACTTCCTTTTATGATTTTCACATTATAAAACTGCACCATTCAAAATCTGTGGCCAGGGAATCCCCTTTGCAGTAAGACAGTTTCTTTTAATAGTCATCGAGTGTGTTTTCCAGGAAAACATTCCTAACATCCAGTATGGAAGCCAGCTCCAAAATGTGCTTTTGGAGGTGAGGGTTCTCCACCGTTTCATCTCTTGGCAGCTGAGGATAAGATTCGGGATAATTTCGAGTCTCCTGCTAGATGACAGTGAAAAAAAAGAGAATCAGACAATCATTTCTTTCACACCCTCTAGGAAGAAGATTGCAGAAGGCCAATTTCACCCTAATCTGTTCAGTATGGCACAGAAGAGAAAATATTCTAGAATTTTCAGTTTTCTCTTTCCATTGACTCAGAGATGGTCACAGTGTCAATACGAATGCCTGTTCATCTGAGATAGTTATCTGTATGATCACTGAAGCTTTGCAGAAAAAAATAAAAAAAGAAACACTAAAAAAAGACAAAAAGATTTCACCTGTACTTACCTACTAGGCTGAAGTTCATTTCTTGAAATTACAGATATGTAAGCATCTCCAGTGGGAGATTCATCTCATCCTAAAACAAATATCTAAGACACTGGGGGCAAATCTCTCCCCACTAATACAGACCTACTTCTCTTCCAGAGCAGCCCAGAGAGCTGACTAAGGCTTGGAGAGCTGCTGGATGTCTGCAGCTCCACAACTGAATACTGTACCTCTCTGTGCTCCACTCCCATTTTTTCCTACAGTGTTTAAAATGGAGCAGGCAGTTTATATGCCCACACTCATATAAAATGGTGTAGATTTCAGTGAAGCAGACTTCACTGTTGGCACAGCTTTAACCAACAGGAAGGGAAAATACCATCTTCCCATTTAGCTTATTCATTTACACTTCAAAGACCTTTCAAAACCCATTCACATGAACACAATCCAGAAATAATGACCCATTCCTCCCCACTTCCTCTTATATTCTTGTTCTACACCTTTCTGGTTGCATAGAAATAATAATCTTAAGTTACTAAGAGGAATTTTTCTAGCAGACAGGGCTGTCCAGAGTGACATATATGAACTGCAGTGTGCCTGCTGCATTACGTGCAGGACTGAGGCTCCTGCAAGTCAAAGGCTTCATGCCTTTGGAGACACAAAGGCACAGCCTCAGTGCAAGCTGCAGGAGCAGCACGTGAGCATCAGTCACCTTTCTGAGGGCAGGCACAGGGGTCTGCTCAGCCCTTGCACCCTCCCACCCAAGCCAGGACAGTTGTACAGCCCTGGCCTGGCATTCCCACCAAGCACAGACATCCCTGCATACCCGGAAGATTTTGTGCATCCTCATAGTAGCCGAACAGAAGATAAATCTTGTGAGAAGCAAGCGAAGAAACTCATCCCCAAAAAACTGAAGAAATGACTGATCTGTACAGAAGGCAAAGAAAGCTCAGTTTAGAAAGGCTTAAAATCCCCAGAGAGGCTCAGCTGTGCTTGGCCAGGCCATACCTATGGATCGGGAATGGGTCAGCAGCTGGGCAATGTCCCGGTTGATTTTTCTGAGGTAATCCTGACACTTCTCCCACAATCCTCGGCGCATGCTTGATAATCCAGAGACAAACAGGAATGCCATTAACGGATTGTTCAGAAAGAGTGTGAAGAGGCTACCCCGCTGAGACTGATCTAAAAGGAAAAATAAATCAATAGACAAAGGGATACATTTGGCACATGAAACAGAAACGCTGTCCCTGCCACAGAATGAAGTCACTCACCCACTAAATTCCACCACAGAGGAGCTACTCCTGTGTGTTAGTTACACCTTCTCTCCTGCCGACCTGATCAATGACTGGCAATAAAGGCTTGCTGGAGACGTGCATTAACACCAAGACACCTTAACTGACTCTGCTCCCTTTCTGGGAGTATAAAGCTGCTCAGAGCTGCAATAACCACCACCACCCTGCACTGGGCTGGCCATTCCCTCAGTCTCCATGTAGGAGAGCCTTTGCTCCTAGCACTTGTTGGAGGATCTGTGGAAGTATCATCAGTGTTGGAACCAATTATTTACCACAAACAGTAGCTAAACCTTATCATACTACTTCACGGAGTGTTAATCTGATTCAGGGGTTACATAGTAGTGAAAAGCTGTTTTTCCTGAGGAATCTTAGTTCTGTTTGGGATAAATACATGATGCAACTGCAGCTCATTGGGAAATGCAATACTGCACATACCTTGCAATGCTTTTGGATATGCTGTTGGAGAAAGCAAGCACACCAATGGCTGTCCAAATAAGTTTGTGAAATTCTGTAACAGATAAGAATTTTGAAGTATTGATGGTCACTTTGCTTGCCTTGAATATTCAGCAAGTCAAGGGTACAAATCATATTAATGACACAAGACACTAAAGCCCCTCACACAGCTCAGCATTGGCAATGCACCTGACAAGTTCATGTACTCAGAGATCACAGATGAAATACAGCCAACTACCTTTTAAAGGAATTACAATTCTCTCATTTCATTGGTACTGATGGCAGACACTAGTTTCATGGAAATATGGCTTTCAGTAGTAACACATTCCTTGGAAAAAAAACCAAAACATGTTCTGCAGTAAAAGCAGAAGCCACTGGGTTTAGCATCTTCCCTCAACACCAGCTGAACTGCCCAGTCAAAACCATTCCTTTCCCCTTTTCTTTCTACCAGAAGGAGCTATGTCTGATGAAACAGGAGGGCCCAGAGGAGAAGTTTTAAAGTAAATTTCCTTTAAAGCAAGTATTACAAGTATCACAACCTCAACGTCTGCTGTACTGAACCCTCATTTTGCAACACTCATTTCATGTCCCTTCCACCACCACCTTAAATATTGCCGAAGTGTCCTGTTGCACAAGTATGTCTGCAGAACCTGAAACACCACCATTGTCCAGTTTCACCAATATTTACCTGATAACAGTCCTACTGTGTATCTGTCTGGTGGTAAACAATTATCACAAAGGGAAAAAAGCCAAAGATCATGTACACAACCTCATTAGCAATCACCAGAACAGCCTTCTTAAAACTGAAGGCTTGCAAAGCTATAGAAAATATAAGTGATTGTGTCTGCATCCTCTCAGAACAGACTGAAACCATGTCTCCAGAGCACACGAGTACCACACACACATCTACAGATTAGATTCTTTAAACTGCAGTTTACAAGTGTAAGACAAACAACACCAGAAGAATTTGCTTGTGTAGAACAATCAAACAGTTAAATTTTTAATTATTTTTGGCCTCTGCACAATTCAAATGAACTTTCCCTTCTAGGCAGTATATTTCAGTTAAATTAGTTTTACAGAATTAATTTGATTTAAATCTGCTAAATACTAGAGACAGAAACCTAGTCTAATCAAAATAAAACATTTCCCATCTCTGACAGACTGCTGAGTAGTGCTAAAAGCCCTTCTAGTTCATTAGGAGCACAGGGAAGATTGATAATGCTGGATACTAAGGTTTGGTCTCTAAGGAAGAAACAAAGGCAATTCCCTTGCAGACAGTAACTACAGATCAGCCCAGGAATTGGTGAAAGAAACGTTTTAAACTCCAGGAGTCACCCCAGGCACTGCTGGTTTGAACTGAACACACACTGGCAGGTTTTACCTTCTCCAATAACTCGTATGCTCAGTACTCATGAGCAGATTGACATGTTTAATTAATTCCATCTTCTGCCACTCAGTTACAGACCAAAGCAGACGTGCCACCAGTGAGAACAACCCTGCAGTCCAACAGGCAAGAGCACCCCTGGGTCACTTGGGGGTCTTAAGCACCATCTGAGAGTACTCTGGACTTTGTCCCAGCAGAGGTTAAGCCAGGAAAACCTGCCCTGCAGTCCAGATGCTGACAGATCCTACCCTTCTGGGTAAGGAATGCCCTATCTTTCAGTACATGGACAACTCTGAAAAGGATAAACCCCATTTTATTTCAAAATTGATTGCTTTTTACTTCAGTGTTCAAGTTTTCCAACAGAAGTCCTGCTACTTTTTACAATGCATGTCATGTACATCTCTTTCCAAAACAGAACTACCCATCATCTCCAAAAGAAATCACTTCACATGTAAGCTTTGCTAAGCTAAGTATTTATACCACATCACTGACAAAGGCTTTGCATTCTCACTGGCTGGAGGTTTTGGTTTGGTTTGGTTTTAAAACATTGCATTTGACCATGATCCACGATCCTAGACAACCACAGCTACAGGAAGATATTGATTTAAAAATATTATTTCATCCACATATGCAGTGGTAACCTTCAAGAACACACAGCCATCTATATTTAAACGGAAGCGTTAAAAAAAAAATCACGGCTTTCAGTAGATATGCTCGATTTGCAGTTATCTTCCACTTTCAGCTAAATATACAGGGGAGGAAGCTGTTCAAGTGCCGCTGATTTGACAAACTGGCAAGTCACTTCCTGGCAGGACTTACTTCCAGTCATCACCATTTAAGCCCTCCAGAGAGAGGGAGAGGATGGGGATGCGTGCAGGAGAGCAGGAATGGGCTGCAGAAAAAGATGTGTGAGCAGTTGCTGTTCCTGCCGGTACTGCTGGCAGTGACATTTAAATGTCAGAATAGCTCCTGTCCTATCAGGAAAGATCAGAGCAGCCATGTGGAAGAAAGTCAGTACTGACTTCAACTCCTCACACAGTCGCACAGAACCTCTTTGTTCATGCCAATGCTTGAGCCTGCAGACACCTCCCAGCCCACCTGGGGACAGTCACAGGACAGCCCTGGCAGGGCACTCTGGGGACAAGGACCCCAGCACAACCACAAGCAGGAGTGTACAAGGGCTGGAAAACACTGACTTTGAGAGCTCTGCCATGTACCTTCAGCGGAAAAGAAGGCAAGATACCTAAACCCGTCCCTACACACGTCTGCCTATGTTCAGTGGCAAGAGACGGGGAAGGTGAATGTCACTTCTGAAATGCTGACCATATTTCTTTTTTAGGTTCCTCGCAGTTGTGCCCACACTGTTCTGATCTGGGTCAGTGCTCCTAGCAGCCACTTCTATAATCCTGTCCTGAAATACTTCCAAAGCTCACATTTCTGTGCTCCTTCCACATAGGCAGAGATGGATGCTCTGCACCAGCTGTGCTGAACAGACTCACTGCAGAACATTGCAGAACAAGGAAAAGAAGCTCAATGGAGGTTACAGAGTTGCCTACTGTGTGCCCACAAAATCTAAAGAAAATTTAATTATCAAATTTAAATGTAATGCAAAAAGCAAATTCTACTGTAAACACTTGACAGTTATTCTCACAAGACCTACAAATCTACATGTGGAAATCCATTGTCCCAAACAGGTCCTTTTCTCTAAACTGTCCACAGAACCCAAGTCTGTCCAGAGCTGGAATCCCTTACTCCCTTACACAGCTGATCCACTTGACATCTTTCAACAACTCTATTAGAGAGGAAGGGGGTAAAAAAACCAAAACCAAACCAAAACCCAAACATAAGCCATACTTTTTCCCCTGAAACAAAACAAATCCCCCTGATGTTATACTGGAATGAATGTCAGGAAAGAGTAGAGGGAAATAAACCCCTTCCAAATGCTCACTTTCTCAGAAAAACAAGTAAATCATTCAAATTGTATTTCCCTCCATTTAAATAAGGAAGGGAATTCAAGAAAAAGCAGACTTGCTCTGAAACCCAGTGTGGCGAACTTTAAAAAAGTGGTGTTTAAAAATCCCTCTGAGATACATTACACTACAACAAACAAAGACCCAACAGAAAGGCCAGATCATTATCTGACTGTTGGGCAGGAGTTCCTTGGCCCAGTGCAGAACTATCCTGAATCACACTGAGCACTGATTTAGTACCTCTCCTTGGCCAACACATGCCTTTAAACCAACAGCACAGCCTGTGCACACTGAACAAGGCACAAGTTCCTCTGGCCACTAGACGTCCCTGTTCCTCCTCCGAAATGCAGCTGTGGATGCTCCCTTCCCTCACTGCACATAATGGAGCTATAAAAAGGAACACAGAAGAAGTGGCACTTTCCCCAGATATAGCACATTCTTATTACCCCATTCATGAATGAAATAAATGTGTGATGCTCTCCAGATTCAACTGGCCACCACCACGAGTGCAATGCCTGCTTCTGTATTACCCGAATTGCAGATTCCCAGAGGTGATTTGGCATGGAGCAATTCTACTGTAAATCCAGAGCACCCTAGGAAGGAGGCTCAGTGTCCAAGCAAACACCACTCTACAGTAACACTGGATGCTAATTTGAGGCTTGTTACTTCCTTGGTTCAGACACTTTTCAGACACAGACACCCCGTGTTTTATAAGATCAGGCTCAATGCTTTGTCTCCTTTCTGCTGCTTAAAAGCAACTGAATGTTGGATGACTGGAAAAAAGAAAAGCACATTAGTTATCTCCCTCCCCCATGCACACACACCGAGATTTGTCTTTGGTATAAAACAAAAATAAACCTCCCACCAGAGACCTTGGAAATCTTGAACCTTTTTTCCCTCCAGGAGGATTTATTACTTTCCAATGAGCGGCTGTTCATGTGCTTCTCCTTCTTGTTCCTATTCATAGGGTCAGATCCTGACTAGCATGCACAACCTCAAAAGAAAAGAAAGACTGAATACAAACTGTTTAAAAAAATAGCCTGTTAAAAGTGTAAGCTAACTAGGGGTTGGCACTGTATCCTACCACATGAGGAGCTGCCTCCAAGGGCCTTACCTTGTAGGCGACACTGTTGGAAGAGTCCACGATGATGAACAGGGGCTTTCTGGTGAAAGGGTAGAGATCTCCAGGGTGGAGGCTGCAGAGAGAAAGGGACACCTCAGAGCACCAGAACTGCTGCACAAGTGTCTCAGACACACGGCTGCCCACAGCCAGATAAAAATCTGTGCCCACACAGATTCCCCATGCCCCAGTCCCCAGATTCATCCTCAGAGAGTAACTGCACAACTAATTTGGTATTGTCTATAATATGGGCTGTGGGACTTATTAGTTTAGTAGATGTTTAACTTCTTGAGAAGCCATCCATCACTAACGTGAAGTTTGCCAGTAATTAAGAACTTTTGTTAACTCCCGTAAGTAAAGCTGAAGTGTTTAAATAATCATTTAAAGTAGCGTATTCATTTCTAAGTGTTCAAGCCAATCTCCATTATGATGTCCTGCAGTGAGGAGTTTGAGTTCCAGAGGCGTTGATGCATTTTTCTCTATTAAAGACAAACTCTTGTGAATTTGCAGGTGTGACACCAGGACACTCACCAGTGCATCTCTTTGTAGGACTGGTTGCGCTTGTGGATGGCATCCCCGTTGATAATGTCCCTGTTACTGTTTGTCAGAACACCCCCAAAATCGTAGGGACCTTCACGTGGAAAAAGGAAACTAAAATCAGCAGGGGCAACTCACCTCTGTTAGACATTTAGTGATTACATGAAAGGGAGGAAGCAACAACAAATCCCAGAAAACTACGGGAATCTGAACTACTGCAGTTGTAGGGAGGGGGGAGAGGAATGTGGAGACTTCACTAACTGCATATTCCTTTTTACACTTTCTGAGCAATTTCAGCATCTATCAAATAGAAGCAAGGAATGCAACTTCATAACTTCTGATTTAATTATTCACTATTTATCCACAAACATAATGCAAAAGATCCAAATATTGGCTCTTGTTACACTTTAGAAAAAAATAGTAAAACCCATTACACATCTGATACAGGAAAATCAATACCTTTATAAAATTACTCTATGAGTTTGCATATTGCAGATTCAGAATTTGATCAAAAAATAAGGCTAAATTAATCAAAAGACTAGAAACACTACTATAATTTGCAGCTCTAACACTGCAAATGGGAGAAGAGAGAGCTCAGAGAATAACAAGGGACAAAACAGTTTTAACTAGAATTCAATTCTATAGCAAAAGTTTGTATCTTAAGATTTCAAAGTCAGAATTCACAATTTTCACATGCACACACCCTGGACATGTATTCCCACCGTAAGCTGAATATTCTGCTCAATTTGTAAAACTGAGCTACTCCCTGAATGTCTGATGGAGAGCAAAGATGAAAGCAATGGCTATAAAAAATATCAAATCCTACAATATACAAGAAATATTTCTGCTATTGGTATGGGTATGAAATGTCACTAACATTAATAAAATAAAGTATTAGGGCTTCCTCATTCTGTCATACATTTGCAGTCTTGGCTGACCCATATTTGGCCACCAAATGCAATTTTTTCAGGTTTGGATACAGGGCGCCTTTCCATTTAAAGGAAGCTTTGGGGATACAAAATCAGGAACAGAACAAACATTAATTTAGCACTGTTACAAACACCTCACGTGGTCTGCCAAACACATGGCTTGCAGGCGATGGACAGTGCAACTTGCAGCTGCTCTCCCTTTTAATAAGGCAGAACTGTGTGCAGACCACACCACCTTATTAAAAGAATGCAGTTGTGATGGATTCATTGAATGAAAGCTGCACTCTGGCTGTGCAGCTCTTCAGGTGACTGAGCCTGGATGCCTCTGCCACAAGGTCTTAAGCTGAAACAACACATGCAGAGAGGGGGACATACCACAGGCTTTAGAGAACACACTTCAGTTAGGACCTAGTACCAAGTTGCAGCAAGAAGGAAAATGTTAAAAGCATTAAAAAAAAATCACTGCCACCATCCAAAGCTGACAGGGATTTTTTTTCTTTTAACATTTTGAGAGCTCTACAAATCATGCACTGGGGAGGACAAAGCATGCATCTTATAAAGGAATGCAAGTCTCAAACAGATGAGGTTTTTACAATATTTAGGATGTTAAAAAGTTATTTTGATTTTTTTTCTTGAATTATATTAACAGATCTTTGGACCATGTTTACTTCAGCCAACCAGTTATCAGCTTTTACATTGCAGCTGCATCCAAATATTCTGCTAGATTGCAAAGAACAGGAAGGTGAAGTGAGGGGAATTGTCAAAAATCATGAGAAGGGCTTGAATTGTCAGGTTAATGAACGTGCAAATAGACCAGTCCCTGCAGCTGCTCGAGTCCTTTCACCACCCATCTCCTGGCCACACGTTCTCCTGCTGCCGGGGATTGGAAAGAATCACAGAGTGCCATTGAGCCAGTTTATGAACTTTACGCTGATGCATCAACTGAGCCACGTGGTCTTCAAAATTGGGAGGCTTTTAATACTTCAGATGCATCAAAAACTGGATGTGTCCTTTAAAAAGTTCTCAGGTTAATGTACACTAATTAAAACACAAAGATTTAATCATTGTTTGTGGAAAATAAAGACTATCTTACTAAGTAGACAGGAGAATCGAATTGACTTGTCTTTTAAAAGGAGCTTTGTGACATCTTTCTTGGTCACTTGTCCTGGAACATAAAGAGAATTCAAGCCCTGTTCATGACAGGGAGCATTCCTTTATTGTACCTTCACTATCCGAACGACCTGATGGAAACACGCCCGTGGCAGACAGGTAAATCAGCAGCACACTGTTTGCAGGCAGCTCCTGGAATGCAGACAAGGAGAGCAGTGGCAAGGGAAGAAAGGTACAAGTCTATTTTAATACTGAATCATCACCTTCAGAAATACATTGTCATTATAATTGTGCCACTCCTGCTTCTGGCTCCCCTCCACTCTGCTCTTGGCATGGGTATTTGCCCTGTCCCACCTCACACCCCTTCCAACAGACCAAAAGCCACCTGATGAAATGTCTGTAACTTCTCTCCACACAAACATCAGGCTGATATCACAGCTCCAAGCAGCACTGAGAAAGCATCTACTTCCACACAGACTCTTACCATCTGTCCAGATCTGAGGCTTTCCATGATATGGAAACCAAAAGCTGCCAAGATCCATGCAGACCCCAACTCCCAAACAATTCACAAAGGAAGTTTTGTTTCCAGTTCAAATGGGATACAAGACTGGAGACTCAGCAGCTATACAGTGCTCTAGAGCAACAATTTCCTGATGTTCTTCCCTGATTTTGGATTGTGCTTGGCATGAAATGAAATGAAATGAAAGAATACTCTTGAGATTCTTCTATTCTCCAGATCAGTGGAGATCCACATTTCATTCAGTCTCACACACAGTCCTGTATCTTTTTAATTATAAATAAATTCACCAATTTCACAAACCTTAAATGATGCTGCTAAAAATGTATATAGCTGGCTAAAAGTTGGTTTATAAAGTAGGTATTTATGGGGGTTTTCCCGCCTGGCTGGTTTCTCTGTTGACTCCTGTTAAAAGAAAGAAACAAAATACTACTCAAAAACCCCAAACAACAAGATCTTATCAAAGCAGTTTCATAACCCACTACTCTAAATTTCTATTTATTAGAATGTTCATCTCCAACACATTTCCCACACAAATGGTCTGCCCATTCTGCATTTCCTACTACACACTAAAGCAAAATGCACAATATTCAAACCAGAACTTTGTATTATCCCTCACCGAAACTTGCTAGCTAAATCTTTCCTACTCTCTAAAGTATCACCCAAGAAATGAGTGACAAAATTCACACTTCACCTCAATTAAATGAATAAAAAATATTTGTATTTTCTTTTGGCCCCAGATAAAACACTTTATTCTTTCTCTGAAGGGGACATTAACTTTCAGGTGACTTAGTAATCTGGTGAGTTCATGGGTTGGAGCTAGTCTTCACTAATTTCCAGTAAGAATTACACCACCTTTCCTAACTTGCTCTGCAAAGTGACAATACTGAAGGAGTACACTATTTAAGACCAACCAATCAAACAAAAAACCCATTTAAGACCTGTTGCCAGTTTTGTTACTGAAGTGGAACTCACCTGCATTCCAGGTTTGTTCATCTGTGACGCCAAGTTCATCGGTTCCCTCTCCAGGGCTTGCAGCATTCGAAACATGTCAATTGTTAACTCACTGAACTTGACCTGCAAGAGAGTCAAACAGTTTATTCTGCCAGATACACATCAAAAAGTATTTCTTTGGAATTATCCAGCAAAGATACTCCACTGCACATCAGAGAGACCATTCTCTCTCTCTCTGTCTCTCTCATCAGTGTCATCTTTGAATCTCTAAAGAGCTGTGAATGACTTCTAGAAAAGCTCACATATGATAAAGTCTATTTGTTACCGATCTGCCAGGCCGTCTCTGCATTGCAGAACCCTACTTCCAAATTACAGACTTCTCTGGGATGTGTGCAAATCAGGTGCTGAATGAGAGGTCAGTACCATGAGTCTAATATCTAACATTTCATTTTTAGCTTTTATTTCTGAGAACCCTCTTCCTCTGGCTGCCACTACAAACATCACAATAAAAATATTTCAGTGTTCTCCTCTGTTGGAATCTCTGTTGAATAATCAGAAGGGATGCCACAGGGGGAGACTCCAAAGATGCAAACCCAGGTGCCCAGAATTTCCTTTACCTGGTTGTTGCAGTTCCCAATAATGAGCGCATCTGCAAGAGCAAGCTGTCCCACTATCATCCCCTGCTCCAGCAACGGAGCTCCCGTCTCAGAAAGCCTGTTAGAGGTGATTACAATGGTGTTGTCATCATTTAAAACCATGACAGGGTCTGCCTAAAAAAAGCAACCGGAATAAATCAAGAATTCAGGAAAACATACAGATTTGCAGTCACAGAGCAGTCCACAGGTCTCGGCACTTACAAGAAACATTTCACGACTGAGGCAGATTTTTCAAATTACTTTGCCATACATGTATTTATATATTTGTATGCAAGCTACAGGGTAATGCCTTCCCATCTGGAAAAGCAAAGTTCTTAGGGACTGCAAGAAATACATGGTACAAGCACATGAAGGTACAGAGAAAAGCATACTGCCTCTAGTGACATGGACCCTGCTCCAGCTTCTCTATTCTGCCTGAATTTGTAAGGTTGTTGATGACATTTGACTCCTTAGGTATAAACTAAATATTCCTACACTCAGAATAATTTTAGTTTGCCTATTTTAGTTTGCCTTCCCTTTGTAGAAATGAATAGCAAAGGAAGTGAGTGAATGATAACGCTGGCAATATTTAAATACTCCTGTGAACATGTGTCAGTGATTAATGGGACAGGCCCTCTGTCCTTGCACTGGCACACCTGCTTCCCTCACAGATATGGTGATACAGGAACACTTCCATCAAAAAGACAGAAAACTCTGAAACAAACAACTACAGGGAATGGTATTCTCACCTCAATAAATGCTGCCACTTCCTGAAGAACCAGGTTCCACTCCACCTGATCTTCAGTATTGAAACGATGAGTGTAGTCTTCAATTTCATCTGACAGCTCCTGATGTAAACAGTTCAGAGACAAACACAGTCAGTCCTAAAAGCAGACTACTAACAGGCAGTCAGTAACCTTACATTTGGTTAGCTGTGCCGGCCTTTAAGAATAATAAATAAATAAATAAATTCCTTGAGAACATATGCAGCACACTCCTGACTAACATGCCAGCCAAAACGCGCTCTTTCAGCAGACAGAATGCCAATGCTGCGCTGAGTTCTGGCAATGCAAATTGTCTTTTACGTAGGTCCAAATGCAAAGAATATCTGGAGTTAAGTATAACCATCCCACTCACATACAGCTATGTCACTGGTTTTTACCATAAGCTATGGATACCAAGAACTCAAATTTCAGCTTGCAAGTAACTTTAAATACCTTGAGAAAGGGGATGGTGTGGCTGGTTTAGCTGTGCTAAGCTCAGCCTGCAGTTCAAGGGAGCTGTGACACAGACAGCAATGCAACCTACACAAAGCTGTCAAGCCCAGGAGCTGCTTGAAGCAAGGTTGTCAGAGGGGCTGGGAAGCATATGCTGTGGGGAGCAGCCTGCTGTTCCTCTGCTGCACTTCCAGGGCACCCTGTCTGGGCTGCAGCTATTGGAATATTTTTACTTGCTGTTCAAACAATGCTACCAGATCATTTGGGCTTAAAGTATCATTATTAAACGTCTGAATCACAGAAGATATTCACTACACTGGATGTCAGATAGACTAGAAAAGCAAGGATCAGCAACCTCCTACCCCTCAGCACCTTTATCCTGATTTTAACATACCTTTACAAGGTCCTTTACAACATCCATTTTGTTGAGCAGGAGACAAACCACTATAAACCTTGCATAGTAACGCAGCTTCTTAACCACTAATTCAGGCCTAAACACAACAACAAAAACACCACAGCCAAATTTGAGATTAATGTAGAAGAGAGGCAGGTAGCAGGGGTAAGGGACAGGAGGAGTTTAAGACCAGAGAAAGGCTGAACACTTGCAGAGTAAGAGTTCTGACTGAACTCATGTGGTGATGAATAGAGGTTTAGTTAAAATTGAGTACAGCGACATAAAAAATAATTTAAGAAGGCCACAGCCTCCTCCTTCTCCACCATCTCCTTACGAGACAAGGGCAAGGGAGTCAGATGTCATGGCTGGCTCTTCAAACCTTGCTCTACTGCAGTACGAGCTGATGTTCCCCTGAAAAGCCTGGTAAGAATCAAATAGATTCCTCTGCTTTGGCCCCACTGACCCATCTTCCAGACACAGCATTCTGGGTTGTAGCACTGAAACTGCTCAGGATTCAAAGTGACAAAACTTTGGGGCTAATGGCTTTCTATCCATTACAAGGATACAATTTCTATCCAGGACAAGGTAACAATATTCTTCCAGTCATACTGCAAAGCTCTTATTTATCCTGAAATTTTCAATCATGGCAGGAGGATTAAAAGAAACTTCCTTCAACAACATGGAATTTATCCCAGTTATGCTCCTACAGTTTATAGCTCTTTGTTGCTTCCATCCACCTTTCTAGCCTTGAAAAAACAAGGGCCTCCATTCAGACATACCTGTCTTCTTTGTTGACTTGGGAGTAGTACGACCTCTGCCTAATTGCTGAGTAGAAGGAGAAAGCCTCATTGAGATAGCTGGTTTCGGAGGTGCGTAAGCTGCAGGGGAACAATGGCATCAGCTCACTGCCTCAGAGGGAAAGCCATGCCAAACCCTCCCTTCCTGCCCCCTCAACCTTCCTGTGCATCCATGGCAAAACTCCCTCCAACATCATACGAAAGCCAGACTCCCATTCTGGGAAGACACATGTCAGAGCTTGGATGCCCTTTCAGATAATAATCAAAGCTGCCCATCTTGCACCCACATGTGATGGGCTCGCTGAACAGTTTAAAGGAGCATTAAGCTCCCAAACTCTTCCCAAATCACACTCTTCCACAACAGTCCAATGCAGCATGCATGGAAGATAGCTCGGAGGCAGAAGCGAAGTCCTTGGGCAGCACCAGTGTGACCAGCAATGTGGCACCAGGCTCTCAGGGGCCTTTCCCTGCAGCACCCCATGCAGTCCCCAGGGCTCTCAGCCCAAATACTAATTCCTCTTGACTGAGCATCCAAATATTTGGCATGGAGCTGCCACTAACCCTGCATTGCCCACCGAATCCTCTTCTGTGCTTACTTACTAATAATGATAATAGAGCTGTCCAATCTTGGAAGCAATTTCCCCAATTTGCCACCTCTTCAACCCATACCGATTGTCCAATACTTGTCTATGTCGCAAGAGAGAAAAGAAAGATTAAAAGGCATTCCCAAATTTTCCAGAATATCCCACCACACAAGACAAAGAGACATTGCAGGGCCAAATTCAGTTTCCATTAGTGGTGCAGCGCTGCCAGCAGCAGCCCTTCACAGAGCCAACAGCACACACCCCCACAACAAGGGCCGTTTATCTTGCATAAACCAGACATAAGTGTGTTGCACAAAACACACACAACAAAAGGTCACAACTTCCCAGGGGAACACTCAGACGATGCAGCCAGAGGAAGGTGTGAAGGATCAGAGCCCACGCTGCAGCAAGAGACTTCACACCATTCCAGATTCTGCTCTGCAGAATCCATCACCTCCTCAGCAAGAAATTAAAGCATCATACACTCAGGTAGAGCAAAAGGATTTGTTAAAAAAGTCACACTGAAAACTCTGCAACATTTTAATTCAATAGACTGTGAGCACTGCAGGAAGCGGCTGTTCCCTCCCTTCATGCTTGAACAACACAGTGAAATCTCAATCTTGGCTGGTGCACTGGGCATACCAGAGATTAAAGCTGCACGTAAACCCACACAATGCATCTGCCCACAACATTCCCTTACCGGTGCTGCTGTTGGAACTTCCAGAGTTTGGTGTAAACATCAAATGTTCGCCCAAAATAGGATTGCCACTGCTTCTGCCCATACTGAGGTAAATCCCTGCAAGAGACAATGACAAAAGCAGAGTTAGGGAGCAGAATCGAGTCAGCCAAACATGAGAGAAACATGTCTCTGTCAAAGTCAGAACAGCTTTGTTCAGGAATCACTTGACATACTTTAGAATTCTGCCTGCACCCAGAACTACAAGAACCATAATTCCTGGAGTATCTCAGAACCTGTTGTTACTGGACCTCTCCAAATAGGAAATGATCATGTGCCTACATGAAAACATCTTACAGTCTTGCTAAAAGAGAAGTAATTTTATGTTTATATGCACAGAAAGATAAATTGGACCCTTAAAATATCATAATAAAGAAAAACCCAAGGGCAAGCAGAATAATCTAAAGGAAATTAGTTCATTTAGATTGATAGTATTTCTTGTTACTCACTAAGGAAATAATCTTTTTCACATGGATAAGGCTGTTTGCTGTGTTTCAGAAACAGAGCCTATGCCATCATAAACAAAACTGCTGCCCCAATGTCACCAGGTCAGGTCAGCATATGGATGCTCACAGTTGACATTCACTGGGTTGTGTTACTTCATCACCACATTTGTCACCCTCTAACTCACAGTCAGTCACATGACACAACCTGACAACTGCTTTTTTCCTGTCAGCCTCCAGTGCTACAAGGTGAGTCAGCCAACCCAGTTCAGTTCTGCTCTCCTATCTCCCCTCAATTTCCGTGCTGTGGTGTATTTCCATCCCAAAACTATGATGTATTCCTAAGGATTTTGGCTTTAAAGGTTTGTGCTCTCAACCCTCACTTCTCCCATCTCCTGGGAGTGACCTGAATCTTGGAACAAATGCAACAGAGGAGACCAAACCCCTGAGTCCCACTCAGCAAACATTCCCTATACATCTACACCAAAGCTCATTCAAAGGAGGTGCACAACTCTACAAGTGGAAGTAGAACAGCTTTTCCAAGACACCATCCTTTTTCAATTGATTCAAGAATGATTTCCGCAGGGAATGCTCTCTCAAATCACTGTGCTGGTTCATGTACACCTTCAGCAGACGGGCAGAAAAGCAGCACAATCCACTTCCAAGCCTGGAGGGTAGAGACCAAGGGAAGCACCACCTTTAGGAAACCTTGCCATGTCCTCTGAAGGAGTCAGAGAAGCAGAGCAGTACACACCATCTCAGAGCAGCGTTCTGGCCTGTTTCTGCTCACTGTAATTGCTTTAACAGCACCCGAGGTAGGAAAGGAAATTAATATTCCTTTGCTCGTCAGCCAACTGTACTTCCCACACAGCTTGAAGGGACCTAGCTCAGCTACTACAAGTGAAATGAATCCCTTACCAGCTACAGCTCCTACCAGCCTGGAAAACCATTCCAGTACTTGCTGCTGATATTCCATGAAGATGCCAAGGAATCTGGGCAGGATTTTACCAAATTAAAAAACAAAAAAAATCCCCTCAAACTTGCAATTAGCTGCTCAAAATCTTAGAGCATATGTTGGTGTAGCGAGGGGTAAACAGGAATATAAACATGTGCTTCAGGCTACCAACATCTTAATTCAAATACAGCTTGATACAAAGACATGCAAATTTAAAGCATTTACTGCAAGGAAAAAATCACCACCTTCTCTTGTTGTAATAGATGTAAATATTTTAGCTAAACAAAAGAAGTTAAGGCACTGTCCGAACACACACCTAAGATACCGTGCAGACTTCGATATAAGCAAGAGGTAGCTTTAATTTAATTAGCACAAGATCCGATATTAAAATTTTGAAAAAGTGAATACAAATACAAAACACTAAAATGGATAATTTAAAAAAAATTATACAAATAAAAGTTCCCTGGCACTAACCTATAGAATGACTGAATTGACAGGTTGACTTGAAGAACCCTACCCACAGTAAAACTGCTTTCTAGGTCAGGTTGCTCAGGACATTTCAGCAAAGGCTTAACATATGGGAGCAAGAAAACACCCTTCTTCAGACACCGAGAAGTAGGTATGGCACAAATCAAGAAACAGGCAGGTAACCATGGGCTGATCATGCTCAGGCATCTATCCCTCATCAGTGAGCTAATTAATATGCTCTCTGTACCTCACCTGTCACCCCCCCATGCCACACCTTCCTCTGCCAAAGCCTAAGCATTCTAACATAATCTAAACATAAAGCCCAGCTCAACCCACTGCACTGCATTAGATTTGAGTATCTGAAAATGAGTGGTGTTTGAAAAAGCCTGTTAGTTCAGTGTCCATGTGTTTGGCCACTGCTGCCCACAGCCGCTGCTGGGTGTCCACACGGATATTCCTCAAGCCCCCTGCTCGCCTAATTGCAGCTGGCATAGCTGCACAATACCATGGATTCCTCAGCTCCCCAGGGAACGGGAAAGATCTCCATGGAAACAGACAGTAGCACTTGTTCTTTTGATAGTATTCTGACATGGCTGTAATAAAACTTCATTTATGGCAATATATTACTGTGGTTTCACCACAGCTTTTCGCAGACAAGAGCTGCCCTTACTGCCATCCCTTTACTGCTCTGTGCTGAACATCATGCATGTTGCTCCCACGTCCCAAGAAATTTTGCCATGAGAAAATGGGTGCAGCTTTTTTAATATGACATGGGGATGTGTATTATTTGGTGAGAAATAGCCCAAAAGAATCCCAAAGCCTCGTATGATTGCAGAGTGGGCTTTTAGCACAGCTTCTCCCACCAAAGGAGACAGGGAATACATGAGCCAGAAGCAATTATACACCCAACTTGAGAACTAAAGACCTAAGTTATAGCAAGACATTTTGCTACTTTCAGATGTACAGAAGATCACCAGAGCAGTAAGGAGAGACAAAGGCAGCAGGTTTTCCTGCAGGGTGTGCCCAGCCCAGGCTGCTGGCTCAGAACCAGTGGTGGGGGACACACATTCTGGCTGGACATCACTGCAGGAGAGATAAAGGGGCAATCAAATGAATCCAAATGCATAGGAGGGACTGGAGATTTGATTTAGGACAGTACAATAGCCTGCAACAACAAGTGGAAGCCATTTCCAATTTCTTGGCATTTAAAACATTCCAAACGGGACGTGAAGACACAAACTCTGATGTTCTAGAATGATGGGTTTCTCACCCTGGGCAGAGCCCGACACCCCCTGGCTGCCCCTTCCTGTCAGGAGTTGTGCAGAGCCAGAAGGTCCCCCTGAGCCTCCTCTTCCCCAGGCTGAGCCCCCCACAGCTCCCTCAGCTGCTCCTGGTGCTCCAGACCCTTCTCCAGCTTTGTTCCCATCTCTGGACACACTCCAGCCCCTCAGCGTCTCTCCTGCCATGAAGGGCCCAGAACAGGACAAGGTGCCTCACCAGTGCCCAGTACAAAGGGACAATCACTTCCCCAGAACAGAGTCATAATGTCTTTTAATTCCCTAAAGTTTCAGGCTTCTTTGTGATACTGAACACATTTAAGCAATTTTTAACATTAAAAAGAAAATAATACCAGTGCCAGTACACCATGACAAACTGCTTCCTTACACCCTCCCTCTTTCCAGCCTTTTCAAGAAAAAAGCAAGTGGGAGTGGGGATAGGGGAGAAGAGAGCCATTGGAACATACTTCATTAACAGTTTATTCTAACTTATAGCCCATGGTACAGCCACTAGAAAGACAAGCCCCCCTGTGTTATCCTAGCAGGCATGGCCACAGGAGATGGTACCACTGCAAGCACGAGCACAAAGTACACTTTCGAGCAGCAACCTTGGCAGACCATCATATGTTTTCCTCAAATGCTGTATTTGGCATCTGTTTTGGGAAGAGAGGAAGGAAATGCTACTGAAACAAAGACGTGGCAGGCTGAGCCCTTGCAATTTTTGGCAGCAGCAACAGCTAAGCAGCTGCCAACACAGCTATAGGCTCAGCTCCCTGTAGCTGAAGTGCCCAGAGGAGGTTTTGGGAAGGAAATCATTGCTCTCCTCTCCCTCCCCCATCACTTCTTTTCCATGAAACGTGGTAGAGACAAGAGAATGGCAAAAAACATACAGCAGCAAAGGCCATCATCATCTTCAAAACAGAAGGTGTCAGGCATGCATCAAATGCACTTATTATGCTGGAGAAAAAAGCAAGCAAGTGGACTAAGAATTGGGATGCTTGCCAAGACATTTCCAGGTGAACAAGCACTAACAGAGGAGATACCTAAGAATAATAATGTTGCTTTATCCTGTCATTACGCCCATGGGAATCACAGGTGTTAGAGGTGAAATGGTGGTCAAGTGTAAGAAGTAACCGTGCCAGGTTACAGGGGCATATTCCTGTTCTGGAATGTTCCCATTTTCACACAGCAGAACTGGCTGCTTAAGCCCATCTCTCTATTTTTATTGGCCACACTTCATCCAAAGGTATTTTCCATTTTCTTTTCACTTAGCTGGACAAGAAGGTTTCTTTCTGGAAAAGTACTATGGATATACTGAGAAACTCCATCTCTCATCTCGAAATCTGATACAAGCACTACCTCCCTCCACAGCCAAAGGAGAGACAGAATGGCTGGAGGTTCTATGTCACCTCTCTGATCTGAACTGGAGCAGCCCACAGCCACACATGAACTGTGTTCACTTGTACTCTTCAGTGATTTGGGCCAAAATTTCAAGCAAAATCTATCAGAAAGCCAGTGGAATGCCATATACAGTCCTGGAAACCCTGGTCTCAAGATCTCAGTCCTTTTGCTTTAGACTGTCTTTCATGAGGACTCAAATGCAATTACCAAGAACTCCTTGTCTCTACTGCCCATTTGCCATTCAGATTTTGGAGCATGAACTGTTTGTTTTGGCTTTGGTAATCAACTTCTAAAGCACATGAAAGGATTATCAATAGCGGGGGGCGGAGGAATTAAAAGCATCTTTGCTAACCATCTGTGTTAGACTAACAGGGAGCTATAAGGGTCCAAACATACAGCATTACTCAGAGCCCAGTAAGAGGCTGAACTGCCAACCAGATATGAGCTCAAACCCCTTACTTAAGAGACTCTACAGCAAAGCTTAGAAATAAAGCAGCTTTGGATACATGCTGTTTAACTCAGCATATATTGACATAAACAGGATATCCATATTACTGTCCAAACATGTATTCCCCTGCAGACAAACCAAACAGATTTTGTAGTTGTTATTGCAGCTGCTTTGTAGAGAAATGTAGATTTTTACCTTTCTCCACGGTTTAGATTAAGCATTTGTTTCAGCAGACACACACAGGGAATGCTTTGGATGTTTATGTTTATCCTTTTCTACATTTCTTCCCCAAAAATATTCCCTCTCCTCCTTTCCTCCCACCTAGGCCAATCCTTCTCATTCCTTTCTTTTTCCATGGAGACTGTGGCATTGTGAACTTGCATGCTGTTGACTGTACACAGTCACACCTAATCCTTAATTGTGCCATTCAAACACATGTGCCATTCCAGCAACAATTACATCAATTTCATGGAATTTCCAACTTCTACTTTACTATTGACTGGAATTTCTGCTCCTACGGACATTCTTATATACATGGTCCAAAAGTCACCATACAGAGGTGCATTGTTCTCTCTTAAACAAACTTACTGGGTTTGAGTTTGAAATGTTCACTGTACAACTAATTTCAGCATCACACACTGCAGTTTGTGTCCCAAGGCTTTTCTGAAGGAATACTGTCAAAAATCCACTAACCTTAAGCCATTGAAGAGCTGCTTAGATTTATCCAGTAAGTAGCAAAAGTCTGTCACCGTTTTTCTCTCTGCTTGAGGAATATCATCTTCAGCTCCCCCTGATGACATGATTTCTTTTACAGCAAGCTCAGTCCTATGAAGAAGAAAATAGCCATATTACTCAAAAATCAAGGGCTGCTATGAATTGATCCAGACTGAGATGCATGTTCAGTTCCATGGGGATGTAACACAGAGCATGCAGTTCTCCACAGGTTACTCTTCTCAAGACTCATTAAAGAAAAACAGCTGAGAATCATGGGATAAGACTAATTATTGCACAATGCACTAGTTAACAGAGCAAAATTAAAAGTAACAGTGGTACAAGAGTCACAAAATAAAGTAACTCTGAGGACTGTCTTCACAAACACAAAACTGCCAATGAAAGGACTGTAGCACAAACAGCACTTAAGGTTTCACACTTGGACAAAGAAATCCTCTCCAAATTTGCCTTCTACAGAGGTGTTTATCCTGCAGCTGTATTTAGAGAGACCAGCCTCAGTTCTCTTTACATTTCATTTTCTTCTGTAGCTCCTGAAAACCATAGCTCACCAGTTCCTATTGCTAAAACATGGCAAATTTTGTCAGATTGCTAAAAAGTACCCTACCATACTTCCTCTCTGCATCCTCATGACTGTTTAATTCCATGGCTTGCACTGCCCACAATCATACCTGCAAATCCATTTTTATTTCTTATATGAATAAAATGTTATGTTGTACAATAATCACCTGAACAAAAAACTAAGATAATTGTAGTACTGAGTAAGTAAGGGAATATGAAAGCTTACAGAGGCAGAATTGCTTTTAAAAATCTTACTCTAAACATACACAGATACCAAATTATCCTTTTGAGCATCCAAAGATGAGCTATGGATTTTGCAGCAGCAGCAACAACAAAACATCTCTGGAAATGGCTGCTAGGTCTTCAGCTCTGCCATGTTCAGGATTTTTGTGCAAGATAAACACACCTCTAACCAGGCAAATGCAGAGCTTTTACTTCCAGCAGCTTCTCTACCAGTCCTGGTAAGTGCTTCTGTTAAGCAACAAGTTTCCATTTGTGCAGCAGCTCTGTCTGGATGCTATTTGCACAAATAATTACCTACACATCCCAGTCCAAGCCAGGAAATGGCAAAGCTAACTCTTTCCAGCCATCAGGAAGCACCCAGAAGCATCTTTCAGCAACTGTCACAGAAAAATCCTTCACAGTAACCAAAGACGCTTCAGAAATATCTCCCTGAACAAATACTTCATGCCTAACAAATGCAGGAGAAATTGGCAGTTTCCACCCAGCTTTTGGGGTAAGTTAGAGGGCCACCCTGCCAACCAAGCAGTCTCATGATTTCCCAGTTTAGGCAAGATGCAGCCCACATCCACTTGTTTTTACACACTCACATGACAGCACAGCAGAGCACCAATGCAAGGCCATGGGGGCATTGCACAAACCACTTGTTGAAGAGCTCCAGGAAAAGGTAAAAAGTGTTTCCATATTGTCAGGTAACTGCAATATGGGTGCCAGAGTCCAAAACACACCACCCAGATGTCACAAGCTTTGGCATGAGCCTTGCAAGAAGGACAGGAACTTTGTGAATCACCAGCCTCTGTCTGAAACCTCCAAACATTCACATTTACACAGCACACAACAAACAACATCAAATACTTAAAGCACCAACATATGAGATTGAGGTGAACAGTGAGACCTAAAAAAACAGATGTCAGAAGTAGCCAGGAGGAATTTCAGGAGGAGGGACAATACCCCAGGTCCTGTGTGCTCCGCAGCGAGGGTGACCTAAATCCTGCAGCAAGGCCGTGGGTTCTGCACTCCACCGTGGTAGTCCAGGAACTCCAGAGCAGCTTCAGACACATTTGCAAAAATTGAGCTTTCTTAAATTGCACAATATGTTTCATACAGTTTAGATATCAGTCTTTTCATTTCACAGCAGTGAATTTTATTTTAAACAATACTTAAGTTATACTACCCAACAATCCCAACTGCTGCCAGCATAACTTGTGTTAGCCCTGGCACAGGCAAGTAAAACCAACTAGTTCTCATGTGGAATAAGTCCACCAGACCCACTGTGAAGAGGCCATTTATGCAATAAATAAAAGATACATTAGAAAATCCAGAGCCTGCCGATGTGAAAGGTATCAGAAGGCAGGAAAAATACGTGAAGCTGGCTCTTCCAGCTGACAGAAAAAGAAAAAATTAGTTATCTCATGCACTGGTTTTGGCTTATCATGCTCCAGAGGGGTGGTATTTGGTGCTGTACAAAGGAAGAGCTACTATCAGGAGCGGCTCAGGAACGGAGGAGGTGCTCCTGCACTAAGGACTGTGTTGTAATGCAGCAGCAGTACAGACAGGAGGGAGACTTATTATTAGAACAGCAAGTGGGCACAGTAAAGGGAGGAATACAGCTCTTGACATCGCCCTTTCCTCAGGGACTGCTCAGCTCTAAATGAACAATATAAATAAAATGCAACCAGGAGTACATCCACAATGGGGACCTCTCCTTCCCTTTGATGCCAGAAGTTACCACATGGATCTGTGCTCGTCTGTAGACAGACAGTTCTCCCAGTTTTGACAGCCCAGCTATATTCCAGGAATATCCCCTACTTGATTTTTGTTCTGTTTGATGCTTTTTGCTTTCTTTCACGCAAAAGAAACTGTTGGGCTGTTTTGCATGACAATTTTTCTTAAGTAACACATGTTAAAAATTGCTCTCCAGAGTCTGCAAAAGGAGACACTGAAACATTGGTTTAAAAGACTGTTAGAATAAGTAGAAAATGGTGGCTTCCAGTAGAACTTATTATTCTCTCAAAGATTTTGCCAACTCCTCAGGCCATACAAGGCAGAAAACTCATGCCAGCCAAGCAACGCACTCAGTGTGCCAGGTTCTTCCTTACACACTCTCAGAACACACAATTCTAGGTTTGCTTAGCGCTATACATTAATGGAATTTACAAATTCATCCCATTGCAGCACCCAGGGTAGCAGAACTTTACAGACATCCCAGAGGAGGGCAGCTGAACTGGAGCTGAAGCACAGCAGGAGGAAGGCTATGGACAGGGATGGAGGTTTCACAGTGCTGGCCAGTATTTTTAAAGTCAGATGTCACTTACATCACACACGTCTCCACTTCCCTGTGGTTTGCTGTCTTTTGGCTAAGGTTTTCCAGGCTTAGCTGGAAGGGAAAAAGAGTGCTGCAATTAATGGTATGCACTCCCCACTGGCCCTACCCTGGGACTCAGGCCTGCAAGGCAAGGCAGGCTTTGTGAGTGGTGAGGGAACGCTCTGGGCCAGGGAAATCAAGCTAACAATGCAAGTCCAGCATGGATATGTTCAATAAGTGCATTACATCCTCTCAGATTTGTTACTAGCCAGGATCCCTGTACGCTGCCATTCAGCTGCCTGCTGGCAGTGGGTCATCACTTCACACCCGACATGTACAAATCAACTTCATGCACTGAAGGGGCAGCCATGGTGAAACCAGAGGGCTCAGTGGACAGGAGCATGTCTGGGGTCTGTAAGCTCATATATCAGTGAGGACAGGCAGAATCAGGAGCAGTTTCCTGGAACTGCACAGCAGAGCTGGCCAGACGTGGCACCTTGAGCTCCTGACAGAACACTTGTACAACCCATCTGCCTTTTTTTAAGCCATCACTTCTCAGTTATGGAATCTTGACTGGTTTTCAAATGCTTCCCACTCTCTGCTTAGAGGCACAACCGGTAACCAAAAACCAAAAGCAAACACACTTCATTAATCTATCTTGTTGATACAGGATTTTCCCCAAACTAAGATGTTCCTAGAACTGCTCTCTACAGAAACCAGTGGTGGAAAACACATTCCAGTCTATCAGGATTTTAAAGCTGTCAAACCTTGAGTCAGAGACCAGCTCTCTTTCCACTTTTCATCCTGACACATCTCCCACAGCATCACTGCCAAAAGGGGGTGTGACACAAAGCCAGATGGCCAGCTGGTATCTATCTCTTATCTGCAAATTGACAACACAGATGAAACTAAACTCCTGATCATTGATACACAAAGTCTGGAACCATCACGTCTCAAAATCTCTACCAAAAACCAGCCAAACTTACCTTCATCAAGCAGAATGCCTACCTTGGCTCTCTATTTGCCTCTCCTTTCCTTCTGCAGACTGGCACACTCATGTCTCATGTTTTCTTTCAACGCTATACTGCACGTTTTGGGAAAACCATCTGTGTGTTTCCATGTGATCTGCTCAGAGTGCTAGTCCTGACAGATCCTCAGACAACACAAAATGCATTAGTACCCAAATTCATTCTTCTTGCCAGAATATCTAACTCTCCATCAAGAGCCACTGCCCTAAAGTTCCCAAGACACCACTCAGTACTGCCCAAAAAACACTGAAATAAATAAATAGCAATTCCCCCAGACAGGCACCAAAAGCCTCACAGCCTGCTGGAGTCACGAATTCAGAGGGAACGGCAACGAGCAGTAATCCATCAAACCACTTTTTTATAAAATATAGGGGGGAGAAAGGATTTCTTTATTATTCCAAGGTTTTTAGTAAAATTTGGAACCAAACACAGACATTCCTCCCCCCAACCACCGTTCACCTCAGGCCATGTCTGCACTGCAGTGGCTGCAGCTCTTCCAGACATATCCAGCTCCTTTTCCAGCAGCTCGTTAGATGCTGCAGGAGGCACCTGGGAGCAGGCTGAGCTCACACCTGAGCTCCCAGCAAGGCTCAGTCCTGGGGGACAGCAATGCCCAGGGCGAGTCCAGAGAGCAACCAGAGCATTTGTGCCCCAGCTCTGCTCACTGCTGCACGGATATGCACAGGGACTGCACATGGAAAAGGACATGGGCACAGCCCGGGGCTTTGGGGACAGTTTTGTCTGAACACCGCAATGATAAGCAACTTCAACTTCAGAAACAAGTAGCTATTTTATTTAACTGATCACATCAGCCAAATCATGTTTGCTCTGTCTGGATGTTTGTTTACTTCAAAGGGCACTAAGGGTAAATTAATTAGAATTATTATTTTGTATACAAACTACAGTGTGGCTGACAAAATCACCTGCAAATGCAACTAGTTCTAGCAACTACTTCCTATTGGGAATCCTCCAAGGAACTGGTTTTCCTACTAAAATACACCATTTTTACAGCTATCTTGCAAAAATACTGCTACCTCTAGAGATTAAGCAAGAGGGAAATCACTTTAAAAAATAATAAAAACGTGCGAACTCAAGTGAGCCTGCGCACAGACACAGCCACACCTCTGTACACAAGCAGTCAGGGGAGCAGTGCCTCCTACAGGGACAGGGACCTGGACTGATCCATCCCTTCGCATCCCAATAAGACCAGTTCTCCCCAGCACAGGGAAAGCTTCACTACCCTGGGGCTCCACACATACTGAGGGGCTGGCCAGATGCTTCCCACAATGTAACAACTTTCTTCTGTCTGTCCTTCCCTCTAATAGATGCACTGAACACATCACTCCAACTTCTTTTGAATTTTGTGACAATTACTCACTAGATAATATTCAGGACCTTTCTCCTTAGAGCAACATGAGACAAGGGATTTAAAAGCTGCTTGGAGAAGAAGAAAAAAGAGAAAGCCTGATAATGCAATTGCATAAACTTTCTTTCCTAAAAAAGGGAAAGGAGAGGGCAGGGGATAAATAAGAAAACAAGATAAACCCATGCAAGCACATTCCCCAGCTGCACACTGCTGTGGCCAGTGGAAGTGGCAGAGAGCAGGCACTCACAGTTACACAAGATTTGTTATACAAATTGCACAAATCTTATTACCGCAAACTGAAAGTTTACTACTCTCACATGAATGCATAATTCCCTCCCCAGCACGTCAGAAGATGAGAGGATCTGCAAAGAGCCTCGCAATAAGACCTCAGAGTTAAGGGGAGCTGCCACCTCTGCATTACCTGTGACATCTCAGCAGGAAGAGTCTCATAACTTCCTGTAGAGAAATAGGCAACACCACAAATTCAACTCCATTCTGAGTCAAATGAGTCAGAATATCCAACATGCAGTGTCAATCCCATTATTTTAACTTCAAGTAAGTGCTTTGTCTGTAGAATCAGACTTTTCATATGTTTTAGACGTCTTTAAAAATCCTTTTATTGCTTAAAAGCACACCTGTCTGTATCCAGAACTGCAGCTTTGGCATCTTTTCTCTCAGGAAAATGCGGAGGTGCTCATTAACATCATGCCATGGAAACCATGTAGTCCCTTCCTGCCTCCTACACTGAGATCATGGAAGCCACACCTCACCAGCAGACTCCTCTGAATTCACTCTGGGCGGACTCACTTTGAACACAAGAGACATGATCTCACCATGGGATGCACGTGGCCTTCAATTGCCTTCAGAACACAAAACTTTTGCTTCTCTTCTTTATGTTTCTGCCACTGACAATTTGTTCCACCTTTGTCTGTTCTGCGCCCTCTGTGATCCCTCTTTCACTGCAGTTCGTGACCTTTTGTGTATAGGATGAACAAGGGGCACAGGCTAAAAATGTCATCACAGTTGGGCCTCTGCTCTTCCACTGACTTCACTAGTTTGCTATTAAAAATAGGCTCAAGCTCAAAGTCAGACCAAAGAAGAATTTCTGGGTCATCGGAGTCCAGGAATCTCCAGAAGATGGTGCAGAAGCAGTGTGGAAGAGGACACAAGTGTTTCCTTTCATCCACATTCAAATCATGAATCTGTCGTGGTGCTTGCATACCACCTACATGGTACTTAGCAGTCATTTGCTTTGTATGAAAGAGCAAGAGAAAAAAGAACATCAGACTGGCCCACTCTTGGCAGGGGTGGGAGGGTAGAAGGGAGACAGAAAAACAGCATCAGCTGTGGCAGTGAGCTGTGTGTATTTACATTTCACAGGCTCAACTATTTAGTGGTTTATTTACACACAATGTTCTTGGAGCAGCTAAAATGCCAGTTGTGTTTTATCTCGATTTTGTGGCAATGTGCATAAGCCACAGAATCACAGGAAGAGTCTGCAAATGAGAGATGAACCTCCTACATCTGGAAAAGCATGTAAGCCACTGTGAGAAAGGAGAGAGATTTTGGGAGCACAGGCACAACAAGGGCTGAAAAGCATTAGTTATGACAAGACACCAAAATACAACCCAGGGACTCGAAAGCAACGACTTCAGTCACAACGCAACAGCTTGTGCTGCAGGGATTGCACACCCCAGGGTAACCTCACAGCCAAGCCAACCTCCAGCACGGTGCAGCGGCCTCGGGTCCCTTCGGCTGCCCCTCCATGTTAGAGTGAGGAGGGAATTGCAGTCAGCTCCATTTTATGCACATTTGATGGCAAGACGCCAACACAACTGTTGACTGAGCCAAATCTGGGCCCCCTTGAACTAAGCCATCACCTAAAGCAGGGCGGAAAAGCACATGCCTCTCGCCTCCTCAGGAGCCAAGTTCCTGAAAAGCATCCCAGTTACAAGAAAGATTTTTCTTTCTTT
Organism: Lichenostomus cassidix; assembly: GCF_008360975.1. Taxonomy (NCBI): domain Eukaryota; kingdom Metazoa; phylum Chordata; class Aves; order Passeriformes; family Meliphagidae; genus Lichenostomus; species Lichenostomus cassidix. The sequence continues at coordinate 884,585 of NC_139497.1, forward strand.
CCTCAGACAACAACTGATGTTTTAACTCTTTGATGTACACTCATTAATTTGAAATGGAACAGCTAGCATCAAGCTGCATTGTACAGCAATGTGATGGAGAGGTTTCTTTCTGGCGAGCCAAATGATTTACTGGCTGGCCCAAATGGCAGCTGAGGCCAGCGCCGATCTGGAGGGCAGCTATCGTCACACTCTGCAGCCTGTTCCATCCTCGGCCAAGGTGCCAATGGCTGCCTTCCAACTGGAACTGTACTCCGACAAAAGGGAATGCAGGACAAGCTTGGGAAAGCTTTCTGATCCCTTTGGTTCACTTTTTCCTCCAAACCGGTGTTTGGTGGGAGCTGCCAGCAAGCTTGGGAATTGCATGGAGAGCATCATCACTCTGGGAATTCACCTTCCAGAGCAGGTACAGCTCGTGAACCGTGCCTCTGCCTCACAGCAGAGAAATCCCTCTGCTGACTTCTGCTTTAATCATATTTTAAAAACCCAGCTTGTCGTCTGTGTTCCATTATATTAATAGCAATAATTAAAAATACTTCAAACAACAAGTCCTCTAAACCTGCAGTTCCATCCAGGCTTTCTGGCATCGCACACTTCCTTTCCTGACTGACATCCTCAGGGAACCAGATTGATGGCTACTCTGTTCCATCCCTGCTGCAGGGCTGTGCTGCGTTCTCTCAGCACATGTAAGCTACAAGGTAATATTTGTGTTGGCAACTTCCTTACATACTTTACAGAACCAGACCTCCATCTGACCCTCAGTGCAGCTCCCACACACAACTTGGTCCACTCCTTTGAACTGTCTCCTCCTGCTGCAACACATACTCCATACCATACCTCTTTTTCCACCCTGTTTAAAACTACACATCTTGAACAGAGCTTTTGTGCTTCAACAGTGCAACTTAGCTACAAAAGCCAAGTCTGCAGAATGTTCTTATGCAAGAGCACACACAAAAAAAATTATTATAAAATCTGCAGGTCCTGGTTGTCCTTCTACAAAGATTGCTCCAATGGAAGCAATCACTTTTATGAAAAAAATGAGAACTGTGAAAAGTTATGTGTAAAAAGACATCAACATCCAGGTTTTTATGGTCAGAATCCAACAGCTGAACTGTGCTTTAGAGGGCTGGTGGGGGCATTGAGGTTTTTTGTTTAAAATCAGTTACATTTCAGCTCTTCAGGCAGTAACACCACCTCTGAACAGATTTTCACACCAGAGATCTTCCTTCCTTACCCAAAGCACACCACGCAGAATAACAGATAAGCCAACAAAGTAATGTGTCCAGATGATCCAATGAATTCCCATTATCCATCTGTGCCGCAGCAGATCATCAACAACTCCATTTAACGCCAACAGAGCTAAACCAGAATAAAAGTGATGCAAGAAGAGGGGAGATGTGAGTGGCACACGGCAGCGAGGCAGCTGCAGTGCGAGCAGGGGACTGTGCAGAGCATCATGTGACAGGAGCAGCAGCGCAGGAGAGCTGCAGCCCCCAGCTCCCACCTCGCCAAATCTGTGCCCTCCGTGCAACGCCACCGACACCACCAGCTGATTCCAACGCACAAATGACTAGGGTAAGAAGCTTCTCGATGTTTTGAATCGTTACACTCCATTTTTATTACTTCCCTCCACAAAATAAAACAGGGACACAGAAATGATTAACAATACAGGCGAGCTTCACGTTCCTCCCGCTGGACTGCACTTTCAGCATCTTTATCACTTGTAGATCGAGTTTCTCAAAAGAGCACAATGAGCACAGAAAGCAGTATCATTCTTACACGTAGAGCAAAGCCCAACGAGACATCATTGTGATAAAATCTTCCGTCTTTGTAACAGACATGGATTGCCAATTGAATTTTGATACTACATTGTAGCCACATTTCAAGACAAAACAATGATCACATTCTCCTTTGTAGGACAACAAAATATTTCCTCTCTGCATATAGTTTCTATGAATGGTTTTTCTATTTCCTGCAGTGAAGGACCTGGCCATCACATTCATGACTGTCTGTACTGCTCTGGCAGCCCAGAATGACTGGAGAATAATGCTCTTTGCTCCTAGTGAACTGACTCACTCTTTCTTTCGTTTAACATAAATCGTGGTCCAATTTATACAGACATCTTAGACTGTACTAAACTGATTTGGAAACGAAGCCTCTGTTTTCTCCACACATGACCCCCAGCAGGGCACCAGGCTCCCCAGGCGTTCTCTCAGCAGCGCCAGGGACAACACAACCACCACACCACGGGTTCAGGCAGGGTCAGGAGACCCCAGACAGGGACTGTGCTTGCAAATCCCACAGCAAGACCCATACCGGGATGATTTTCTACAATTTGCAAAGGCTGCTACCACCACAGCAGTCCCACTGCCCGCAGGAGCGGTGGGAAGCACACGCATGCTGGGAGACTCACTCACATTTCAGTCTTGATATGGTCCCACAGCGCTGCTTTGCATTATCTTGGACAGGATGCCATGAATTACAGGTTGCACGTGGATAGCTCATGCAAAATCTGGGTATTTTTTATATGAAGGGGTCCATTTTGCAGATTGGAGGACTAGAAGTGCTTGGCCCAGACACAGCCAAAGCATGGAAGCTTGGAGTCTGGTTATTAAATACAACTCAGACATTGATGAAAACAGGTCCTATTCTGTGGTGGGACATTAGACCTAGAGCTGAAAACCTGCAGCCTCGGTCCTGAATCTTTTACTAGGTTATGGACATTTTTATAGGACAAGAAATTTGAGGGGATGACACAACATAACAACCATACAGCTTCTGTCCCCAAGGGCATCTCATGTCACCTATTGTCCAAGACATTTCCCTGTACAAGAAAAAAAATGGTGACAAGGGAACTGCTGCGATAGAAGTTTAAAATCAGAACAAACCCAAGATGATTCTCCCAAACCCGCAATCTGGACACCCGGCATTGCACAGCCTGCTCCCATAAAATCCTGCACCGTTCCATCCCGACGGCTCGGTTTGCCGCTGCCGACCGGCGCTACCTGTCAGCAGCGAGCTCAGCAGCCCAGCCTCGCCCGCTGCCATGGGAGGGGAGCGCGGGGAGGGAGAAGTTAATACAGCGGGGGTCGTTTGGGTAATCATTGCAGCTACGCTGCCAACCCAGGCCTAAGCGTTAGACGTGTCACATCGTGCTGCTCCTCTCCGTTAGCAGCACAGACAGCGGGGAGCACGGCGCCGTGCAGCCGCCGGGCCTCGGCAGCTCCCGCCCCCGCCGCCCCTCACCGCGGCACCGGGCACGGACCGCCGCGCTGCCGGGGACGCTCCGCGCAGCCCCCGCCCGCACCTGCCGCCTTACCTGGGCTCCCAATCGCGGCGGGGCTCTTCCGCCGGGGCCGGAGCTCTGCGGGGGCGAAACCGCGGTGAGGGGCGCGCCGCCGCCGGGCCTGCCCTGAGGCACCCGCAGCCGCCGCCGCTCCCGCCCGCCCCCGCCGCCGCCCCGCCCGCGTCCCGCGTCCCGCGCCCGCCCGCGCCGCCGCTCCGCCCCCCGCACCTGGAGGCAGGGCCGGAGCGGGGCAGGCTCTACGGGGCGGCCCCGCTCACCATCCGCACCCGCCGGTCCCGGTCCCGGTCCCGCTCCGGGCGCGGCTGCAGCGCCGCCGCCGCCGAGGCTCGCGGAACGCGGCTGCCGCCTCGCGCCGGTCCGCGCCGGCCAGCCCCGCCCCTGCTCGCTCCTATTGGCCGAGCGCCCAGGCTAACAGCGAGCCGGCATTCTGATTGGCTGCATCGGCCGTCACTCGAGAGGCTCCACCCTCCCGCGCGCGGCCGGTGAGGCGCGGCGGCTGCCTGGATACGGCGGCACCGCGGGGAGCGAGACCGCTCCGTCCGTCCGTCCGTCCGTCCCGCACGGCCGCCCGCGCGCACGGCCCTGTCCCTGCCTCTGTCCCTGCTCCGCTCCGCCGCGGCGGCCGCTCCTGCCCCGCCCGCCATCACGTCCTCATCACTGCCGGTGTAAGAGTGCCGCACCTCGGCCAGCGCGGGAACACCGGCTGCGCTCTGACCGGTCTCCGGCGGCCGAGAGAGGGCGGGGGCGGCAGCCGCAGCCCCGAGCGGCTCCCGCGGGGCCGCAGCCCCAGAGCCCGGGGCCGGCCGTGCTCCCCGCGCTGCCTGTCAGCGCCCGGGCCGCGACCACCGTGCAGCCCGCGGGGGGGCGCGGCGCGCAGGCTCCTCCCCCCGTCCAGCGCGCGTTGGTACGGTCCGGCCGCGGCACCGCCCCTGTCCCTGCGCGGCTTCCGTCCTTCCGCCCCGCGCCCGCCGCGCCGCCCGCCATGGTGAGAGAGCCGGGGCCGCGGGGCGGGAATCCGCCGGCATCCCGGGAACCGCCAACCGGGGATCCGCCGGCATCCCGGGAACCGCCAACCGGGGATCCGCCGGCATCCCGGGAACCGCCAACCGGGGATCCGCCGGCATCCCGGGAACCGCCAACCGGGGATCCAGCGGCACCCCGGGAACCGCCGCCCGGGGATCCGCCGGCATCCCGGGAACAGCCGCCTGGGGATCCACCGGCATCCCACCGAGACCGGGAACCCCGGCAATCCGCCCCCATCCCGCCGGGCCCTGGGCCCGCACATTGGCGCTGCGGGGGCTGAGGGTGGGCGGGAAGCGGCCCGGGGGTCGGGCGGGGGTACTGACGGCCTGTCCACCGCCCGCAGGCCAAGATCAAGGCCCGAGACCTGCGCGGGAAGAAGAAGGAGGAGCTGCTGAAGCAGCTGGACGATCTGAAGGTGGAGCTGTCGCAGCTGCGCGTGGCCAAAGTGACCGGCGGGGCTGCCTCCAAGCTGTCCAAGATGTGAGTGGGGACGAGGGGAGCTGGGCAGGGGCCGCGAGGTCCCCGGTGCGCCGGGAGCTGTCGGTGTTTGCTGTAATGTGGTGCAGTGTATGTGGTCTGGAGCACACAGTTTCTGTGCCCCGGGTTTGATCCGTGGAGCTGGTCCTGCAGGGTGTCCTGAGATCCCTTTCTTTCCCACCTGCAGCCGTGTGGTGCGCAAATCCATCGCCAGAGTGTTGACTGTCATCAACCAGACGCAGAAGGAGAACTTGAGGAAGTTCTACAAGGTAAGGACAAACAACTCCCATAAGTGGCCTTTCATCTCTTGTTCGCAATTACAGAGTTTGTGGGAAGGAACTGAATTTGTCGACTGCTACTTAGAAGCTTAAAACTCAAAGACGAACACTTATTTATGTTCAGTTTTAAAGTTTTCTGGTCATGGTTGCTTTCTAAGTATTACTGCAAGAATTCTGTACGTTTAGTGTAAGTGTGCTTTTTCAGGAGAGTCTTCTGGCAGCATCCCTTCTGTGGGGTGTGGTGAACTTCTGGAAGATGCAGTTTGCAGAAATGCAGATACTCTCATATTTAAAATTTACCCATCTTGCAGGTGACCAAAAAATGAATAACTGAATAAGGTTCTGTAGTTTTTAGAATATTACTCCTGGAGTTTGAATTAAATCAGTGGAGGGGAGGGGGAAAAAAAAAGACTTCCTAAACTTCCAGACTGTAACAATAGTCCCAAGGAAAAGAGGCTTGGGCAGTGGTGCTGGTGCTGTGCAGGAGCTCAGCTCGGAGCAGTGTCTGAACTCAACTGCTGTGTATTTTTGCAAACAGGGCAAGAAGTACAAACCCCTGGATCTGCGGCCCAAGAAGACTCGGGCCATGAGGCGCAGGCTGAACAAGCACGAGGAGAACCTGAAGACCAAGAAGCAGCAGCGAAAGGAACGTTTGTACCCAGCCCGGAAATTCGCCATCAAGGCATAGCCCTGAGCAAGCTGCAGCTCTGGGTTGGGTGGCTGAGGATGGCTCATTAAATGGAGTTTGGTTTGGAAGTGTCACTGGTGATTTCTTGGGTAGTTGTGGGTGAAGAGGTCATAAACAAGGCATCAGCTTAATGGGGTGAAATGGGAGGATTTGCAGAAAGTGTTTGAACAGTGACTGCTAATGAAAATACAGAGCTGGTAGTTTATTTTCCTCTGAGGAACAGGCAATGGGTACAGATCTATGAGGCTGGTTCACCCAAACATGTAAGAAGTATTTAACCTGAGGTTGATGTAAAATGGAAGCTTTTCACAAACTTTGGCAGTCAGTCAATACCTACCACTTCAGTTCAAAGTTTTGTCTTGTGCCAGTGTTTGTTAACAGAAATAAATTAATTAGCTGAGGGGTTTTAGGGGGCTTCATGGAAGCTGAATGATTTTGTCAGCACTTGGTTTGGATCCCTGGGCAACTTGTAGCTCCCAAGAACCCCCTTGTGGGGGGATAGTTTCAGACGAGGTGTTCTCTGTGTGGGTGTGGATGCTGATGAGGGCATGTGAGCTCAGGGTGTGAAAAGTCTGAGCTCCAAGGGTGGCATCACTGAACTCCCAGTGCATCTGTGGCCTCACTGTTCCACACTTCTGCCTGCAAAGCATGGCGCGGTTTAAATGGTTTGTCTTTGTGCCCCATGAAGTTCTTTGGGACTTGGAGATGGAGTTGCAGTTCCAAAAGCCTTTTTTGGTTCTGATTGTGGGGAAAAGTTCCACAGTGCTGCTGGAGCGTGAGGGCTGCAGCACTCATGGTTTGTGTTAGTGCAGCCAATGCATTCAAACATGAAAAATTCCCTATCCATTAGGGAGTTCCTAGATTGGATCCAGATTCTGTTTGGGAAAAATATCTTAATTCTGCTCCTTCAATTAAGGATTTTTAAGCCTCAAGCGAGTTTTATCCAGAGAGGCCTAATCACGTGTGGTGTAGGGAATTTCCCTTACATGGTGGCGTTGCAAGGGGTGGCAGCACTGGGATGTCACCCGGGCTGTGCCATGGCTTTGTTTGGAGCCCGGGGTGGATGGGACGTGTCTGGCAGCAAGAGGAGCCGGCCTGGCACAGCGCTGGGCCAGGCTGCCAGAGCGTGCCGTGGGACGGCGTGCTGCGTGTGGGAACTGGCTCCTTGGCTCGCGCTTGTATTCCCAGGAAGGCAGGCAGGGTTACAGATGGCTGTGTTTCCATGTCTGAGTGTCCTGCCGTGGCCTGCAGAGAGCTGCTCCAGGAGGACTATGAGTTTCTTCCCCAGCACATGCAGACCCCAGGAGCAGGAGCACCCACCATGAGGATCCCACATTACACACTCCCGTCCCAGGAGCCTGATGCCTGAAGGAGACAGGAGAGGGGCTGGTCCTCTGCTGGGAATGGGGCAGGCTGGGGCAGGTGGCTGCTGCCAGATCATGCCTGGGTGCATTTGGGCTTCTCTTCGGAGAGGTGTGTGCCCTGTGCTGCTCCAGCAGTGCAGCTGGGGGAAGCCTGACAGCTCTGCCATCATTCCTGACAGCATGGCAAAGTAAACACGGCATGAGCTCTGCACTGCAGAGTGGTGACTGTCAGGGTGTGCTCCAGGTGCCGCCTTCCACCTCAGCCACAGGAGCAGCTGCTGCTGAGAGAGGGTCTGCTGTCTCACAGATCTGATCTCAGCGCAAATCACTGGCATGCCAATCAGTAACAAGAGGGGAGGAACCACAAAAATGGGGAAAAACCCCAACTAAGCGGGCACTAGACATCCAGGAACCATCCCCATGCTAAAGTAGGAGCCAGCACCAGAGAACAGCTCAGGCTTTGGTTTGTGCCCAGCCCACAGCAGCCATTTGAGGAGGTGAACATGTTTCTGGCACTGCACTGAATCCTGGGGCTGAATTACTCCATCCACCCGTAGCTGTGTGACAAAACCAACCAGTCCGGCCCTTCCATCAGAACTGCCTTGTACTGTTACAGGAGACATCCTGCAGACAAGCAGCCCTTTAAGTGACCAGGAACAACAGACTGATTGAGAGGACACAGATGAAGTGATGAGCTTCCTCCAGAGCCCAGGTGAAGACACTTCTTCCTGCTGTGAGAGCAAGGCAGAGCCTGTCCTGGCTGGGGTCTCTAGTGGTCTGTGCTGGTTGCCACTTTATCAACCAGCCCCAGAGGATGTCCGTGCTGCCCCAGCTCCCTGGCAGAAGCCACTGCTGTTGGGGCTGAGTGAATGCTCTCCAGCCATGCTGGTCCCCAAAGGGAGGGAGGGCCAGTGGCAGAGCCCCTAGCAAACAGCCCCACTCCCCAGAGCACCCTGGTGTTGTGCTGCCTCTTTGGTAACCACACAGCATCTCCCCGTGCCACTGCAGGCCGTGTGGCCCCTGTCCCCCTCTGGCACAGTGCTGCCTGGCTGTGGGGTTGGTTCCTGGGACTCCATTACACTCCAGCGCTGACCGACACCAGCTCTGGGTTTAGCACTGGTGTTTGCAGAGCGTCAGAACCTCGGAGGCTCAAACTGTTTATTTGCTCCTTGTAACTGAAGATGTCCCTCAGCACTGGAGAGGCTTCCCAGGAAAAGACGTTCTTCAGCAAATAAATAATTTCCCGGGCCGGGATGAGGACGGATGAGCAGCTGCTGGCTGGCTGCAGGGCACGGCCCAAGGCTGATGCCGCAGAGGGAGCCCTGGCCCTGCGCCCTGGAATGCATCCAACAGGACCAGATGTTTCTGCCCAGCACAGCAGGACCAGCCCAGAGCGGGTGGTGTCTGTGGGAGCTGGCAGCACCCACTCCTGGACCCGATTCTGCAGCTGGGGCAGGGCCTGGGGGGCTGGGGAAGAGGGGCTGCAGAGGGGGCAGAGCAGATGTGAGCTGTATAATCACAGGATCTTTTAGGATGGAAAAAACCCTCAAGACTGAGTCCAACTCTAAACCAAATATTGCCGAGGAAAGCCCGGGACCCACCTCCCTTGGCTGGCGTTTGCTGCAATGGACACAAAGCCCAGCTCTCCTAACACTGCTCCTGTCACCTCCCTCCTTCAGGATGGTCCTTAGCTGCTACCACAGGGCTGACCCTGATTTCTGCACACAGCAGGATGTGCGAGCAGTGGGACATGGAGGGACACACCAGGTGCTGTGTGGGGCAGGGAGCTTGGGAGTGACCACCCGGTGCCCTTGGCCTTGCCATGCCATGACAAGCATGCTGGGCAGAGCTGGCCCTGCACGGCTGCGTGCGAGCAGCGTGTCTGCTGCATCTGGTGACCACAAGCCCCATGCTGTGAGCTCCTGGCCCGGCGGGGGAACACTGTGTCCCGCCAGCCTCGCGGACAGCCCAGGTCTGCCCAGGGCAGCCGCCCGCACCCGGCCCTGAATGCCCGTTTTGTTGGCCAGCCTGGGGGAGGACTTGCCCCCTCAGTGCCCTGGTCCTGCTGCTCCGTGAATACAGGCAGTGTCTGGACACAGACAGGGCTCTGCTCCCGCCGTCCTGGGGGCTCCCGGGCAGAGGTGGCCCTGGGGCTGCCAGGGCTGGGGGCTGCTCTGTGCTGGGCTCCTGGCTCCCAGCCAGCCTGGCTGTACATCCGCAGGGAAAGGGAGAAAGCCCCTGCATGGGCTGAGCAGAGCCGGGCCGTGAGAGCTCCCTCCTCCCTGCCGTGCTCTGCCGTGGAAGGGCTGTTTGCAGGTGCACCCTGCCAACCCGAGTGGCTGCCACGCTGAGGCCGGGGTGGCATGGAGCTGGTGGCGTAAGCCTGGGAAAGATTTCTGTTTCCACTGGTGAGTGAGTCAGCGGCGGCACCGCCAAGGCCCGTGGCTCCCCTCCCTTCCCTCCGGCCACCGCCACCGCCCACCACCCGCTGCCCAGCCCTTCCCACAGCTGCTCGGGGTCGTCACCCTTGGCACCTGTGTCCCCGCATCACACCACGTCCCTGCACTGCCCTGCAGCTCCCGGAGACTGACCAGAGCCCTTGGTGGCACCAACGTTCTCACACCAAACATGTCCCAGTGTGGGCAGAAAATGGGTGGCGGGCACAGCATGAGGGCTGTGGTGCTGGCACTGACCTCCTGATCCCCAGGGAGGATCTGGGGGCTGCTGGCATGGCTGGGCACCACGTCCCAAGCAGAGCCCTCTGCCAAGCCCCTGGTCCAGGAGCCTTAGCCTGGCTGTGCCCAGACAGCCGTGCTGCAGGGGATGCAGGAGGAGGCAGCTCCTGGGGTGGAACAAGGACCGAGGTTTTGGTGCACCCTCAGTGGGTGCCAACAGACTGCAGCCATGGGCAGACTCTGGCCAGGATGTGCCCTGGTGCCATCCTCTGCTCACTGTACATCCTGCCCACCCAGAGACTGGCCACCCCCTGTTCACCTCGGTCCCAAGACAGCTCAGCACTGGGCCAGCACCGTGGGGACAGCAGGACGCCAGCCTGGGCAGCAGGGCCAGGAAGGAGGCAAAACCACCACAAACAAACCAGCCCGGCCAGTAACTGAGAAGGAGGCGGGGGGGATCAGGGCTCACTGCCCGGCTGCGAAGGGCGGGAGGGGATTTTGGGAGCGAGGGCTGTTGCGCCAGAGCCACCTGCCCAGATGGCCTCGGCTGCCCTTCCCCAGGCGCCACATCGCTGTCACGGGGGCCTCGGGCACCATAGCCCCCCAGCATCCCTGTCTCAAGCTTCATTTGCTGCTTGCTGCTGAACTGAGAGATTTTAATCTTTTAATCACGTTATGAGCCGAGGTGGTGCCGGCCACGCACAGGAGGAATGTCTGGAAGTCAGCAGCGCCCGTCGCGGCGGGAGCCCATCCTGCCCCCGCAACGTGTCCCCACCGTGTCCTGCTCAGGGACCCCTGTCCTCCCCAGCCTGCTTTGTCCTGAGACTGGAACTGGGACCAGGAGCAGACCGTGGGACCAGAGACCAGGACCAGCCATCGGGGACTGGCGCCAGAACAAAGATCAGCTCACAAAGGGCTGCCGGTGCTGAAGCTCCTTACTACAGCCCAAAGAACCCAACACAACGTAGTCATCTGACCACGTGGGTTTCATTCCTCCTTTCCCATGTTTTCTGACCGAGGGGAGCAGAGGGGTGTGCACAGACCAGCCCAGCACAGCGCGGAGCCACCGCAGCCCCTGCGGAAGAGCAACAAAGCTCTGGAATTAGAGATGTCCTGGGAGTTTACTTTACCACAAAAAAATGTCAGAAATCCGTATTGTTTGGACAGGGATTTGCTGGGGATCGCTAGATAAAAGGCTGGCAGGGACCCAGTCGTGGGGAAAAGTCAACCGGCTCCTTTCTGGTGGCGAGGACTCGCGGCCAAGCGAGGGGCGCAGCGCATGGCCAGCGCGGGGCTCGGGGCAGGGGCAGGGCAGGGACAGGGGCTGCCGTGAGCCACAGGAGAACCTGGCAGCAGCGTGAGGCCAGCAGAAGGAGTGCCAGGCTGCCCCGCGCCTGCCACTAGCTTCAGGTCTGCGCAGCGGGCAACAATTCCGCATCCAGGGCCAGCCGGTGCCGGCTCCGCGGCAAAAGGCACCCGTGGGCAGCAGCCGGTGTGCACAGAGCCCGAGGGGCCGAGGGGACACTGTCCCCGCACACACGGACCGCAACGGGAGGGCGCTGGGCGCGGGGGCTGCTCTCGCCCTGCCCCGGCAGCTCCGCGCTTGCCAAGCTCTGCAGCAGCTGCTCCAGCCGTGCCCACGCTCAGCTGCTCCGTGCCTCTCTTCCCGGCGGCTCTGGGGCTGCAGCTCAGCCTGGACAATGCCGAAGATGGTTTTGCACAGGACCCGGCAGGGGCTGCTGTCCCGGGTATGTGCTGGGACTCTCCTGCCTCTGCCGTGGCACCGTGCTGGGGGAACGCAGGGTGCCGCGCTGGGCTGGCTGTGGGCAGATGTGCCTGCAGGGTGTGCAGTGAACAGCAGCAGCATGGGACAGCAACCCCTGGGCACTCCTGGCCATGGAAGTCGGGTCAGGGGACAAGGATGGTGAGGAACAGGGATAGTGAGAGATGGGGGTGCTGAACACCCACCCTGCCCACTCCTCCCTGCCCAGCTTCAGAACAAATGACAACACATGCAGCCCTCTCTCACATCTGTTATGTTTTAATACTGTTCACTTCTAAAATGACCAAAACCAAGCCAAGCGCTCGCAGCCCTCATTCTGCCACACACGGAGAGTGAGGCCCGTGGGCTGCCCTGTCCAGTGCTGGGTGCAGGCAGGTGTGAGGGCAGGGATGGGGGCAGGTGTGCAGGGGGGGTGCAGGCAGGACACCCTGGGCAGGCTCCTCCATGCCTGCTGCTGAAGGGGACTTGCACATCTCCAGTGAATGCATTTAAATAACAAGCTCATGGTCAGCAAAAGCGAAGGCATCTTAACCACGTTTCCTAAAATAGCTACTGGCACCTGTTCCTGGGGCCTGGCAGTGAGGGGGCCTGCCCATCCCACGGGGCTCCATACAGGCCAGGGCATGGGGCTGGCCTGGCACTGGCAGCGCTGGCAGCTGGCAGTGATGGCACACGCAGTCCTGGTGGGTGTGTGGAGAGTGGGGCTGGGCTGGCAGCAGAGCAGGAGGGTGCTCAGTGTGCTGGTGCAGGGTGGGTGGTGCCAGCAGTGGCAGAGGGATATGGGGCTGGGCTCTTCTCTATGTCCCTGGGAAGATGATGCTGGCCTAGCTGCCACGGCCCCAGGGGCCACGTTGTCATGGGGTGTTTGCTGGGGGCTGCTCTTGTGTGCTCTCCCTGCCCTGCAGTGCAGTGGGCACGGTGCAGGTGACAGGCAAAGTGGATGGGGAAGGTTTTGGGGTGGAAGCTGGGCTCTTGCCACAGTCCTGGTTGGGTTGGGGTGTCAGGGCCAGGCTGTGTCAGGGTGCCCCAGCCAGGTACGGCGCAGGGTGGGCACAGGAGTGCAGTGGGACCCGCCCGGGCACTCAGACCACAAAGCGGAGCCCGTACGTCATCTGATGGCCGTTGTCCCAGGCATAAAGCACCTTCTCCTTGGGATTGTAGTCAACCTGCGTGGTGAAGGAGTAGTGGTTGAGGAAGGGCAGTCGCAGCTCTGCCTCCGTGTCTGTGTGCGTGTCAAAGGCATAGGAGATCTGCCCTTCCTTTTGGCTGTAGGTGTCCACAGCGTAGAGGATGCCACAGATGATGAAGCAGTTCCCATAGGTGTTGCGCTTCAGCCCCGTCTTCCAGGTGGTCTCCTTGCGCACTGAGAGGTCCCCGGGGTCGAGTCGGCTCAGGACAATCACCTCCTGCTGGGAGTAGTCGTAGTCCACAGAGGGGTAGATGACCCAAAGCCCACTCTCATCCACGGCAAAGTCGATGTCCGAGTGGCCCCTCCACTTCCAGGGCGTTGTGTCCTCATACACCACATCATGGAGCTGTGCCCAGCCTGCCACGTACCGCTCCTTCAGGTCATACTTGATGATGTTCTTGGTGAAGGCACGGTTGTAGTAGAAAGCCCCTCTGTACACGACATGCCCAGTGCCAATCCAGTTGTAGGGCAGCTTGTAGAGGTTGCTCCAGCGGCCTGTGAATGGGTGGGAGAGGTGTTGGGACCCTCCACAGCACTGGGGTCCCATGCATGATGGCCAGAGCAGAGGACTCATGTCCCCCTTCCTGCCCTGTGGATGCTCCCCAGCTCCCCTCAGCTGCCCACTGCCCCAGGGACCGGCACAGCTGGCATCACACAGCACTAGACACACATCCAGGAGGAGCCAGGACCCCTGCACACACTTGACTCTCACCCTGCTTGAAGTTGTCAAGGCTCCTGAACTCCACCAGGCTGTTCCCATAGTAGTAGTTGGTGACATAGATGCGATCGTCCTTGGCTGCCGGGTCCTTCATCCAGGCCCCCTCATTGCGCCCGTAGCTGTGGTGCTCTACGGGGGGCTCCACCGACTCGATGGTGCCTTCGCACTCCACCTCCTTCACTGGATGCCGAGGGGGAGGAAGAGGAAGGCTTACCCCTGTCCCAGGCAGCTGACTCCTCCTCCTTCCCCATGGCAGACTATTGCTGGCTTAGCTTGGCCACGGGCACTGGGCCCACAGGGCTGGCTGCCCTCTCCCAGCTGCCCCCTGCTCACCCACCTCTGTTTGGTGTTTCGGGGTCCCTGGTGCTGTCAGCGCCCTGCCCGAGGACAGGGGCAGAGGGGCTGCGGGCGGTGCTGCGGGGGGCCGGGGCGGTGCTGGGCACAGCCGTGGTGCTGGGCACGGTGCTCTCTGTCTGTGCGACACCTTGGGCTGGGGTGCCCTCAGCTGAGGGGGGCGCAGGGCCCCTGTTCTCCTGCTGCTCTGGCGCAACTGCCCCTCTCGCAGGGCTCTCTGTGAGGGGACAAGCAGAGGGTTAGTGGGATGCAGGGGCAGGCCCTGGCCCTTCACCTCGGTGGGAGGTACCCTCCCAGCCCCCAGCCCTGCCTCATCCCCAGACTCACCCCGGCTGCCAGCCGGACCCTCTGCTGCTCCAGCCTGCCCAACCTTGTAGTATGTGATGCCTCGGACCACAGTCTGCTGGTGTGCCAGTGGCTTGGGCTTGGCTGTGGGCTGTGACCCTCCTCTGGCCTTGGTGTTCTCCTTTTTGGGCTTCTCGGGCTTCAGCAGCTTCTCCTTGGGCGCTCGAGGGCCTGCCCTGTCCCCCAGGGCCTTGCGGGTGCTGGGGTACCGTCCTGCCTCCTTCTCTCGGCCCCCTGTTGTGTCCTGGGGGGCACATCCTGATCAGACCCCCTTCCCTCCCATGCCCTCCTCTTCCCTGCTGCCACTGTGCCAGGCAGTGGGCACAGGCACCAGCCCAGGGGTTACCCTGATGCACTTGCCACAAGCCTGGGGGAGCGTAGCCCTGCATGGTGGCACACACTGTGCCCGCACGGGGCTACCTGTGCCATGGGTACCTGCGCCTTGCTCTCGGGGATGGCAGCAGCATCCTTCTGCAGCAGCTGGTAGCCCAGGTTGGAGATCTCCTTCTTGATGCTGATCATGATGTCAGAGTAGTTCTCGTAGCGTTTCATCTGGTCAGTGAGGTGCTGGACGCTCTCCTTCATGAAGTCATTCTCCCTACTCAGGTTGGTCTTGATGGTCTGCAGGAGAGGAGAGGCTGGAGCCCCATTTGGGGAGCTCATGGCACCCTAGGCAGTCCTGAGCCATTCCCATGGGGAGCACAGCGGGGATGGTGCTGCTGGAGCTCGCTCACCTCCTCCAGCGTGTTCATCTGGGCCACCACCTTGTTGATGTAGGAGTGCACCTTCAGCAGGTCCATGCTGTACAGTGTTCCCTCCAGCAGGTCCACCATGGACTGCAGCTGCAGAGGAGGCACAGGGATGCGGCCTGGGGTAAGGGCTGGGGCACAGAGCACGGGGCATGGGGCAGGGCTGTGCACCATGGGGACGAGGTCTGGACTGCAGTCCCACCACAGCATAGATACCTTAAAGAGCTCAGGTGCCTGCTTCTTCAGCTTCTCCATCTTCCACTCATTCTCACAGGGGTTGAGTGAGGAGGGCGGCGCGGTGCAAGAGCACTTGCAGTCAGCCCCCGAGCTCACCGTCTCCACGGTGTAGAAATCCTCCACGCGCGCACTGCCGTTCCTGACGCGGCTGCAGGCGTCCTTGCTGAGCGGCCGCAGGATGCACTTGCAGCGGCAGTCGGAGCCCTCTGAGGTCATCCGGACCTGGTCCACATCACCCAGAGCCTGCGGGACACGCGGTGAGCCTGGTGTCCCACCCGGGTGTCCCACAGGGCTTTGGCAACCCCAGCAGATCATCACAGCCAACTCCCTCCCTGCTGCTTGCCCAGAGATCTCCCACTGCCCCTGGGGCTCGTGGTCCATGCCCTGAAGAGTGTGAGGCATTGTCTAGTCCCAAGCACCCTGTCCCACCACACTGCACGCAGGCTGACAGTGACAAAACTGTCATCCCTGCAGCCACAAGGGTGTTTTGTGGCCCAGGGACTCCAGTCTCATTTCTGTGGCTGTCTCCCAGCCTCCAGCAGGACCTCAGTGAGCAGGGATAGCGGCAAGAAGGTCCAGCAGTGCCTCTGTGCCCCCATGCCACAGCTCCAAGCCCACACAGGGTTCGTTGTTCGTGGTGACATGCAGCCACCTCGGGGTGAGCTCGGCCCCTCAGTCTGCCGCGATGGCCTGAGGCACACGCTCAAGGACTCCCTTGTTTCCACACATGGCCCTCTGACTCACGCTACAGAGCCCAGCGTGCTTTTCAGCTGGTTTAGCTCAGTTCTCCCGTTGTGCTCAGGAGAAGGGGAGCACCCTCTGTTCCTCTCACCCCCTGCCACCAGCTGTGCACCTCCGGGGACACCTGGGCTGGCAGGAGCACGGCCAGGCTGTCCCGGGTGTCCCATGTGCTGGGACGCGCCTGCTCCAAGCAGCCGGGAGGGTGGGAGAACGGGGAGAGGCAGTGCAGTGACCCCGGAGGGAGAGGGCTCTGCCCACAGGGACTCTGACTCATCCTGGGAAAGAGAACGGTGGCAGAGCTGGGAAACAAGTTGATTTCTGGCTCCCGGTCGTCCCCGGCCCGGAGCGGAGCACAGTGCGGCGTGGGAAAGGGCAGAGGCCCATGGGTCCATGTCCTGCCCGCAGGCTGCACCCATGGCTCACAGGAATCCTCCTTCCTGCAGCAGCATGGCTGGTGTGCTGGAGCCACCCGGCCAGCGGCTCTCCCTGAGCTGGACACAGACCCCCAGCTCCCCACAGCCCACCCGGGCCAGGGGCTTCCTCCCTCTTCGGAAGGACTGCAAAACTTCACACATTTTGCATTTCAAAAACCCCTCTTTCGTTCAAAGGGAAACCTGGTCCTGCTGGCTGAAGGAAAACCCCAGGGAGCCAAAGGGCTGTAAATTGAGCAGAATCTAATCAAACTCTCAGCAGGGAGCAGGGCAGGGACCCCCTCCCCAAACACCACCTCGCCAGGCTCGCACGTCCCCAGCCCCCTGACCTCCCCCATGGCCACGCCAGCACTTGTGCAAACAGGCAGGACGATTCACAGCCCGGCAAGGAGCTGCCGACCCCTCTGCACACACCCAGCAGCTCCCTGGCCCCGAGCTGAGCTCTCCTGGCCACGAGCAATGTCCACCCTCCTGTTCCAGCCACTTCCATCCCGTGTGGGGCAAACGCACTGTGTTTCACTCTCACTGAATCGCGGCCGCGGCTGCCGCCCACATTCACGGGTGCTGTAACACTATACCTCGCTCTACCGCTTACCAGCTTCCTTAAACAGGAGCTGCATGCTCTATTTATACAGAAAAGCCCGTAAACAAGGAAGTATTAAAAACCAGGCTCCCACGTGGGGAGCCTCTGTGAGGGTCACTCAGTGTGGGACATCGGCTGGGTGCCCTCAGTCAGCCCGTGCCCGGCTATGCCCGACTCTGCAGGGGACAGCAGTGCCCACCCTGCGGCACACACAGACCTTCCCCAACAGCGTACAGGTGGGTCAGGACACAGGAGAAGGTGGCAGCCCATGCTGCTCTGCCTGCTCCAGGTGGTAAACCATGAGCTCCCCAAGAAACCTGCGTGGGTGGCTAATGCAGCCCTGCAGGGACTCTGGTGGTTCTTTCCCTGGACTCCCCCTGCTCGCTGCAGATCCCAGCCCAGGGTGCTGGCAGGTGGCTGCTGCTGCTCCTCCCGAGTGGTCCCACCTCCCCAGGGGCTGCACACCCATGGCTGGTGTGGGAGAGTGTCCCTGCACTTTACTGAGGGTTTACTCACTCCAAGATTTATGAGCTGGGTAATTTTCCCGGTTTCTGGGACCTCTTGCAAGAGCATCCATGTGAGCACAGAGTTTGTGACATTATTTGGAGAAAGCGGGACCTTTGACAATGACCCTTGGCCAGCTTTTAAGCTGTCCTTTGGCTGCTGCCAGAGGACTCGTCTCGGAGGAAAACATGCTGTGTTGATAAGCTGCTGCACCGCACGCCTCTGGCACAGCTGCTGGAAGGCATGTCCCCCTCGTCATGGGAGGGAAACCATGTCACCCTCCTCTTCCTCCTCCTCCCAGGCTTGGCACAAGGTATCAACACACGTCCTGCAGCTGAGGCAGAAGGTGCTGGCAGGGCTGGGCCGTGGCTGATGGTGGCCAGGCCCCAGGCGCTGGCGCTGCTCGGGTGTCCCGTGTTGGTCACGGGGACACGGCCATGCCAAGCGCTTGTGTGGCACACGCATGCCCACCGATGGGATCTCTTCCAACGGCAGGAACGAAGAAAACACCTCTGAACACAGCAGGCAGCACCTGCGGGGAGGGAGGGATGGAGGAGGCAACAGCACCACGTGGATCTGTGAGTCCTGCCAGCATCACCCCTGGCACCCTGCCGGAAAACCCAGCAACAGGGCATTCCAGCCTTTGGATATCTGTTCCGAGCTAAGTGCTGCCGACAACAGCTGTGTTAGCGTCGTGTTCCACCAAATGTCTTGGAAAATCCCGTCTTTCTAACATTCTGGTAATCCTAGCAGTAGCTGCTCCCACCACCATTCCGCTGGGCTGGGTCCCGATGTCCCTGCTCCGGCCCCGCTACGGCCACTGACCCCGCGGGAGACGTGTTCCAGCTGGAACCGAGGGCTCCTGGATGCACGGGGGAGGCTGGCTCCCCCCACTGCCCGGTCCCGTCCTGCTCCTCATCCCCGCGGGGGAAGGCTTGTCTGGGCTGTTCTCCCTGGCACCGAGTCGCTCGCTGCGGCGCCCATCACCGCACTGCCGGGGCTTGGGCACCTTCCAGCCGCTCGAACGCGCCCACCGCCCGGCTCATGCCCGGCACCGAACCCCCGCCGCGATGAGAGCACCGACAGCCGAACCCCAGCCCTTCCCGGGACCCCCGCGCCGGGCCGCGCCCCCGCCGGTGCACAGAGAGCAGCGACCGCCGGGGACACCGGGCCGATCCCTCAGGGACGGGGCTGCTCCCGCCCGCTCCCGAGCACCGCCGTGATCGCGATCCCGGTCCCGATCCCAGTCGGTGCCGGTGTCGGTGCCGGTCCGGCCCGTCCTTACCGTGGCGGCGCCGCGCACCGCGGCCAGCGCCGGGAGCAGGAGCGCGGGGAGCAGCAGCGCCCGCATGGCGAGAGCGGCGGTGACCGCCCGCACCGAGCGCCGCTCCGCCCGTCCCGTCCCGTCCCGGCGGCGGGGAGGAGCCGCCCGTCCCGTCCGCCCGTCCGCCCCGTCCCGCCCCGCCCCGTCCCAGCGGCGGCACCGGCCCCAGCGGCGGCGGGGCGGCGCGATCCCCCGGGTGGAGCTGGCCGTGCCCGCCTCGGGGCTCTCGCTCTACCGGGGCTGCCCGGTGCCCCGTGCCGGGGCTGTTCGCTCCCTCCCCGGCCTGACCGATCTCCTCCTCTGAGGAGGCGTGTGTCCCTCGGGGGCAAGCCCTGCCGGACCCTCGCCGGGGCCGTGCGGTTTCCCCTCTCTCCCGGTGCCCCGTGCCCGGTTCTCCCGTCCCGGTGCGCGGTGCCCGGGCAGAGCTCGGGGCTCGGCCGGCGGGTGCCCCCTGGCGCCCCGCCGCCCCCGGTGCACCGGAGCAGGGGAGCCGGGGCGGGCCGGGGCGCGGAGCCCGCGGGCGGGGCGGGGCGGGGCGGGGCGGGGGCGCGGGGCGGGCCTGGCGCGGCTCCCCCGGGCGGCGCTCGGACTACGGCTCCCGTGGTGCCCCGGGGGGGCGGGGCGCGGCCGGCCCGGCCGAGCGCGGCGCGGCCCTGGCTGTCAGCAGCGCCCGAGCGGCCATGGGGCAGCGCGGCCGCCGGGGCCGCTGAGACCGCCGAGCCCCGGCCCGGCCCGGCCCGGCCCGGCGCGGCCCCGGCGCCGCCATGGAGCTGGAGCCGCCCGCCGAGCTCCCGGAGCCCCGCGCCGCCAGCAAGGGGCCGCCCCGCAACGGTGAGTGCAGCGCGGGGTGCGGGCGGGCCGGGGGCGCGGGGCCGGCCGTACCGGGGGCTCCGCCTGCCCGCCGCGGCCCCGCAACTTTCCGCGGCCGGGGGCGCAACAAAGGGCGCTGCCCGGGGCGGCGGGACCTGCTCGGGGCTCGGCGGAGCACGCGGGGGTTGCCGCCGGCAGCGGACAGTGCGGCTCCCCTCGGACAGCGCAGCGTTTCCTGCGAATTTAACTTGTTTCGCGAAAGTCGCGTTTTCCCCATCCAGAGGCGCTTAGCGAGGTCCCGCGGGGTGTGTGGGACGGCGCGGGGCGCTGCCCGGTGGGTCCGATGGCTGCCCGGTGGGTCCGATGGCTGCCCGGTGGGTCCGAGGGCTGCCCGGTGGGTCCGAGGGCTGCCCGGTGGGTCCGAGGGCTGCCCGGTGGGTCCGATGGCTGCCCGGTGGGTCCGAGGGCTGCCCGGTGGGTCGGGGCGCTGCCCGGTGGGTCGGGGCGCTGCCCGGTGGGTCGGGGCGCTGCCCGGTGGGTCCCGGTACCGCCCGCCGTGCTCGCGGTGCCCCGCGGGTGTCTCGGCTCAGCCCCGGAGCCCTCCCTGCCCGCGGTTTATGGGCACCATTTGGGACCCTTTTACACTTCCCGTATGCAGATGCCGCATCTGCACTTGAATGTCCCTGCCAATTTTTATGGTTTACAATTGCATTTTACCATCTTAAGGTACTCGGGTTCTCTACAAAGGGTTTGCTCAGACAAAAGAGGCTTTTTATCAGGCAGCATCCTCGGTTTTAGAGATACAGGCGGTACCGAAAGACAGGCGGTGTGGGAACTGCAGAATTGGGCATTTCTGTAACCACTCTGATGTGTAACGTTGAGCTGTCCCTGGAAGCGCTTTATTCCTTCTCACTTAATTAGATGACCAATTGGATGAAAGACACTTAATACTCTTAGATACTTTAATAACGCTCTTAATACTTTAATATATCCTTAATACAGTTTGAACTTTCTGATTTAATTTGTGAAGTGTCTGTTGCTTTGCTGTCCCTAAGAGTACAACAGAATTAAGCCTTTGTCTGCATTTGCCATTTTCCCCACAGATACGGGA
Organism: Lichenostomus cassidix; assembly: GCF_008360975.1. Lineage (NCBI taxonomy): Eukaryota > Metazoa > Chordata > Aves > Passeriformes > Meliphagidae > Lichenostomus > Lichenostomus cassidix. Next base: position 905,273 of record NC_139497.1, read on the forward strand.
TTTTGGGAGAAATCTCTTTTGATTAATCAGATTAGTTTTAAGAGTTTCTTGCGTATCTTGCGTAGCTATTTCTTGTGACAGACGTACCTGTGACTGTGGTTAGTCTTTTGAATGGGTGATGTAACAACCTTTTACTATTTTGTCTTCAAAAATGCGAAATACTGGCGCGGTGTTGAGACATTGCTTGACCTTCAGTCTTTCTAAAGCCTCTGGGGGAGGAGCAGGAAAGATTGGGTTGTTAATTCATGGTTTTATAAAATACCTGCAAATGATAATTGCAAATGAAGACTGAATATTTCCTTTATTAAGAAAGATTCACAGTACTTTTGATACCTTGAGGAACGGCATCTTCACTCTTAACGAAAATGGTGAAAACTGTATCAGGACAGAGGTATAAAAGTCAGATTGTATTCTTGGTGGTGATGTTAAAATCATTAATGAACTTAAGCTCTGCACGTGGCTTCTGTGTTAACCCAGAGTAAACTGCTGCAAGTTTATTGGCATCTTCAGTGAGAGAAGCCTCAGGATAACTTTGAAATGCAGCAACGTGGTTTTATTTCAGCAGTTACAGGCAATTGCGGCCTCATTATTTGAGGGGACACTTGACGTTCTTAGAATATAAGGTGATGGTTTTTCCTTTCCAATTTGAGTGCATCCTCTTCCATGTAAGAAACATATTTTGTCATTGAGCAAATCAACGGTAATGAGTAAAATCAGGGTTTTTTTGAAGCAATTTTCGTTAAAGCATGAATTTTTACTGCAGTAGTAGCAATTATTTCTCAACAGGGTCCCATTTAAGATCAGTTTTGTTATAGCTTCAGTTGGCATCCCTTTCCTCTGTGAGCGAGACATGATGTCTTTTACATAGTTTTAATTATTTTATGTTTTAGCTAAATTAGGGTCAAAGCAGATTATCTAGAATTAAAGTAACTTTGGACACTTGATTGTGTAGTGTGGTCTTGAAAGACAGTTTTATCAGGAAACTATCTGAATTCTGTGTTCCTGTAAAACTATCAGAATTTCAGATGGGCAGATTACTGATCTGGATGAACTTCATACCAGAGAAAAGAGGAAAGTTGTCAGAGCACAAAGAATGTAAGGTTTTCAAAGAAAAATCCCTTTGCCTGTGTCCCTTCCCTTTTCCACAGCATTCCCAAACTTTACTGGCACACACTGACATTTTTAGTGGTTCTTTATGCTTGGTTGCTTTGCATCTGATGAGATAAGCCTTTGCTTAACAAAGACTATTTCATTGATATAGTTGGGTCTTAGTTTACTTGCTATAAACATTTCTTTGAAGATTTGGGAGGAAAAACAAATGGAGTTGTCGAATGGCAACGCTGCTGAAGTCAAATGTCTCTGAATAAACAAGAAGCTACAGTGTTATTTCAGCTCAGCGTTGGCTTGTTGAATGTGGATGTCTCTTGCTTTTGTAAATAATAATAGAAAATTTTACATAAAATTCTGAACTCAATTCTGTGATGGGAAATGAAAGACTTGTACTTTAGGAACACCTTAACTCCTTTTTTTTGATTTGATGGTAAAGATGGAAAAATACCTCCTGGTATAAAGTTGGAATTTGGTATTGATGGCTCCTGTAGATCATTAATCAGGAAAATGGGTTTATGCATGCCTTTTTGTGCTGAGCCCAGAACTAGTGCTGTATGTTGAGCAGATGTAATGTGTGATGTGACACTGCAACAACAGGATTTTTTCCCTGCTTTACTATAAAACAGTGTAAAGATACTGTATTATAGAAAATGAGGAAACTTCCTCGTCTGGGAGACTAATTCTTGATTGTTGGGAAGCAATAACTATCCTTCTGTCCTGCCTCTGGCAAGTCCTTTGTGGTATTTCTTTTTTGGTGGGGAAAATATGCCAGTGGTTTATTGAATTACTGTTCAACTCTTATGTGGTGGAGCTTTGAAGAGATGCATTTACACCAGCATTCTGTGAGAATGGGAGCACAGTTTATCCTGTTGATAAACTGCCTATTTAAATAAAGCCTTCAGCAGTGTAATCTGGTAATTCTAATTAAGTCATTTACATAGAGAATTGGCCCAGGGTTTCATCAGATGGCTGCTGGGGAGCTGAAATGCATTCTTTCCCTCCAGCTGTATTAAACCAGCCTTTTGATCCTGTCCTTTTTTTAGCCTTTAAGCCAGAGTGGTTATCACTGTGTAGAGTTAATTGAGAAAGGGAAGTTGGGGGACAAGGGGACCCTTCGAGCTTTAGTTTTGGTCTTAATTATAACACTTCTAATTACATAATTAGGAGATTTCAAGATTTTATGTCTTGATAAAAATGATTCTGTACAGGTTGTGTTAGGAAGAGGAAATACACCACAGAGAGGCTAGCTTCAGTGAAGTTCTTTATTGGTAACTGATTGCCAATAACTTATCTGGAAAGCAGTATATGCCTGGAGTATCTGAGTTCTCCCCCAGCACTTCGATAAGGAGGTTTCATTTACTCAGGGTGGACCACACATCCTTCAGAGAGCACAAATTACATGTCTACCTTGCATTGCCTAATCATCCCAGCTGTAGGCTTGTAGAGGTGGTGAAATTTAAACCTAGAGAAATGTCTGGTCAGTTTGAAAGATTAAATTTTAAGCCCTTTTTCCCTTTGTGAACACAATTAAAAAAAAAAACCAGTAAAAATCACAGCTCTAATGCCAGGCTGACTGCAAACTGCCATGATATCCTTGTCTGGAAATACCTCCTGGCTGAAACTTGAGGGGAAACCTTCAGCAGTTTTTATGGGAACATAATCTGGAATTGTGACATCCTTAGGACTAAATACCCAAATTCTCTTGTTGGACAAAGCCTCCCCAGCTCTTCCAGCAGGAAATGTGGGTTGCAGTGGTGGTACAGTGTCTGAAGGTGTTCACTGTGGTGGGCACTGCTCACAAACCTGCTGGTGCTGCACCCCTGGGCTGTAAATGAGCACAAGGCTCCTGTCAGTGTTCGGGTTTGTTCTGCTTGGTTGCTGCTGGGAAGCCCAGGGTTTACCTGCAGGAATTGCTGTGGAGCCCTCAGATCCTGAAGCCAAGTGATTAAATGATGGCTGTCATGTTGTAGTAAAAATTTGTAAAAGAACTTTGAGTCTCTGAAAGTTCTGCCAAACACCAGCTTGTCCTCCAAAAAATCTCTTCATTCAGTCTCACAGCTGTAGCTTTATGTTGTTTGGCAATACTTACAAGGAATTATTCCTAAGTATGTTGTTTCAGATGTCTTGTGAGTGCTTTTGCCAGGAGCCTCTCTATCCTCTGTTTTATCAACAATGCTGAGGAAATGCCCTTTCTGTGGGTCACAAGCAGGGGTTATTCTTACCTGCAAATTCACCTTGCTTGTGGTGGTGTACAAAATTGAAGGGAGCTGAGGAAAGGTGCCAGTGTTGGGTACCAATTTGCTGCTGTACCCAGCTCAGGGTGTGGCTGCTCCGTGCCTCCTGTTTTGCTGCTGCTTTGTGAAGCTTTTCTTTTCCCAGTCCTGTTTTCTGGCTTACCTGGTACTGGCTCCATCACCTCAACACTTGAGCTGACCTTTAGTATTTCACTTGGATTTACATAAGGCCTCTGCTCAGTGAACTGTCCCTATCACAGGATGATATCCATAAAAATGACACTTCCTAGTCTTGAAAAAAATCCCCAGGCCCATTGGAGACATGTGAAAAGGACACCCAGCAGGAAGAGAGGCCCATGGCCTGAAATATTCATCAATCATTTTCCTGGCACCAGGAAACCAATCAACTCTTCTAAGGGGGAGAGTGTAATCAATCACACAATGTGGGAAATGGGGATTGCCAGCCCTGCCAGAAATGTTCCTTCATGTGGACAGAAGGAAGGGGTTGTGTTGGTCCTTACTCACAAGTGGTAACTTACACCCTCGGTGCAAGGGACTCAGCTTTTGTGAAAAGCAATCTGTGCACACAACAGGCTGTGTTGCATCGGCAGGTCCAGCCTGCACTCAAGATTTTGTTTCCAGTGATGCTGAGTTGTTTTTTCCTTAGATTTTTTTCATTTGTTTGTTTACCTCTTTTCTATAGCTGGTAGGTGAAGGGATTGTTTCCTGTTCCCAAACCTCCATGTTCTGAAGTGGCAGGTCCAGCAGCAGCATGTTTTTATCTAGAGAATCAGAATTTTAAAATTTTGTTCCTTCTTCATGCAACAGCGTAAGTTTGAAACAGCTTCTATTGCAAACTGGTGCTGGGGAAGAAATGCTCCTCTGGTGCTTGGCCTATTTTTCTGTCTTCAAGTTATGCTAAAAAATAGTTATGCTATGTATATATAGATTGCACAATAATAAGTAACCTGTAGTTGTCAACATCTTATAGGATATTTTATTGCAGCATGTGGGTAGGGATTATTTGAATTCAAGTAAGAGTTCAAATAATAATTTGAAATTCAAATAATTATTCTAGTAAGATGCCATAAAAAACCAAGAGACTTGTTTTTAACTTTTTTTCCTAGGAAAACCTCTGCAATAATTGCTACACTAGAAATGCCATCGCTATGGCAAAATAAATGGCAGTGCCACAGCCTTTCTCATCTCATTCAGCCCAGAAGACAGTGGGTGACTCTGGGATGATTTTTCCTGAGCAGAGTGAGATGTTTCAGGCGTGGCCATGGTTTGTGGCTGGCTGGGGTGCAGGGGGACCAGCCTTACCCACCACTGCCCAAGCAGAACATGGCCATCTGTGGAGCACCAGTGCTGAGCAGCTTCGAAAGAAAGAACACAAATAGATTTCATTAGCAATCTGCGTAACAGTTACTTTAAAATTGTAAAACTTATAATCATATGTCTTCCAACATAGATTTCTAAAAAGGCAAAATTGTACACTATCTTTTCATGGAAATCAGCAAAACCTGAACTCCTATATTATTTAAGTTTAGATTAAATGTCAATTAAAATTCAAATTGTTCTTCAGAGCTGCAGTGTATACTAAATTCAGTCCAAAATTAATTTCTCATTGAAAAGATTAGGAGCCTTCTCTTTAAAAATGTGGATTTTTTCCTTGCATTTAAGGTACTTTTCTAGTACAAGTGGAGACAAACATCCAAATGTCAGGAAGCATGTTTCTATTCTGAAGAGCATTTTCTATCTGCCAGACAGTTTCTGATGTGCTTTTTAAGATGCCTAGATACGTTACCACAATTAAAAGCTACTAAGAGATGTGGCACCCTGCAAAATGAGATTATAGCAGCAGGCAGATGTGGCTGGAATGAGCCCCGAAGAGAAAGGGAAGTGTTTCTGGAATTGCAAGCAGCAGGAGCTAATACGGTTTGCAAACATGGAAGACAGTAGGCAGAGAGGTAGGTGGGGAAAAAGAGTCAAATTTCTCTTGATTCCTGCTTGATTGTAATCCCTATCCCTGGGAGGCCAAATGCTTTATGTGAGCCTTTCACTCCAGCAAATCCTGGGATGCTGGTGTTGGTGGCATGAGAGGGAAGTGCTCTTAATGTAGGTAATTCTAGTGGACTCTACATGGATTTTTCTATAGCGGTGTGCCTCGTGTTGGCCAACACTTTATCAGTGATCAAAAAGTCAATAAAGAATTTCCCCAGATTTACAGACTGATGATGCAATTGATCTTTCAATACTGGAGTAGGCTGGGCTGCCTGGTAGGCAATATCCTAGAAAACCAAAATGTCCTCCAGGTAGAGGAGATGCAAAATCTCCTGCCCAGGGACAGAGACAGTGTGCCTGTGGGCTGGGGTGCTGTGTGGCTGTGAAACACACAGAGAGATGATCACCTTTCTTTTAGGACAGGCTTTTTTCTTCATCATCATAATTTTTCTAAAAAGCATTGGTGCTTGGCTGTGTTTTCCCTTTTGGTAGCCTAAAGTCTAAAATAAGATGCCAAATGTGTGTAAGTCCCCTTTAGAGGAATGAGCTGGCTGAGAGCTGCCCTGATGATTCTTGCTGTTACCACGAGCTGACTGACTGTGAGGGCATTTCCTCCACACCACCCCATTTTTCAGGAGCAGAGCCTGCTAAACCTCTCAGGGAAGCACCAGCTTTCCAGAAGTGCACTGTGCTCCATCCCAGATATGACAGAGGGCTTCTGGAAACCTAGCCCATAAGGTATGTGGTAATGCTGATACCACAGCAACATGCATCTCCTTTCTGCTTTGATTTTTGTGCCTCAGGAGGCACGTCAGGAATCCTGTGACTTTTGATGGCATCAATAAATCAGATACCATGCTGACAGAATTTTACTGGAATGTAAACAGGCATTTAAAATAACAATGCTTGTAGAGAGTGTATTGAGGAATACAGTGCAGGTACATGGAACATTCAACTCTAGGTTACCTTTCAGTTTTGTTGTAAGCAGGAACTAGGATTCTTTCCATGTAAATGAAAATTAGTAAAAATATTTATCACGAGATGACCTTATTTCCCACTCCTCTCTGCAAACAGTGTGTGTTTTCAGTGCTGAGGTGAGACAAGCTCTACCCAATGTAGGGGAAAGGGGAGGAATGTCTCTGTATGGTAAAATTTAGCTGATAAGGGATAATGAATCACCTTTAACTCAGCTCTGCTGAGTAGTAGTTGCTCTGCGGAACTGCAGGCTGATCAGCCTCATCTTAGTCCCTCAGTGGGAAGGGTGTGGAGCAAATGCTCCCAAAAGGCATTTCCAGGCACTTGAAGGACAAGAAGGTAATTGGGAACATTCAGTGTGGGTTTGCCAAGGGGAGAGATCATGCCTGACCAACCTCATTCCTTCTGTGATGAAATGGTTGGATCCATGGATGAGGAGAGAGTAATTTTGTCATTAACCTTAACCTTAGGCAAGGCTTCTGATGCAGGCTCCCATGTCATCCTTGTGGGCAGTTTGGGTGAAAACCTGGCCTGTTTTGTTCAAAGGGAGGCAGACGAGTTCAGGCACTAACTGGTGGCCATTAGGCTGTGATTGTCCTTGGCAGTCAGTGTTGGGGCCAATTCTACTGAGCAATTTCATCCACCATTTGGATGGTGGGATGGACAAACTCCTCAGACTTGCAGGTGACAGACTTGCAGACAGACTGATGCTCTGGAGGGCAGGGCTGCTGTTCAGAAGGACCTTGACAACCTAGAGGGTAGGGCTGATGGAAACTTCAAACTCAGACACAAACATAAGTCCTGCACCTGGACTGGAATAACTCCATGGAGAGGTGCAGGTTGGGGAGCAGCTGGGCAGGGAGGACTTGGGGTCCTGGAGCACCTCACAGCTGAGCCAGGCTGTGCTTGTGGTGGTGACAGCTCATTGTCACAAAGTACTTGGTGCCTTCCGTGGGACACGGCAGAGTCACCTCTGGAACATCCTGTGCCTGCTGAGCCTGTCCTGCACCCATGTCCTGCTGGCAGCCCCAGGAGCAGCTCTGGGATTGTGCCTCATGGATCTGTGTGTCATTGATCCTCTGCAGGAGAGCAGCTGCTCCAAGGGGGAACACGATGGGACTCACTGAGTCACCACGTTCTGCTCATTGTCACCTCGGGATCCCTGCAGTGTTTCCTGCTGAGCTCTTCCCATATGTAAGATGACAACCTTTGGGGAGGGGGTACCACAACTCATCTTCACAGTCCAGTGCTGTGTCACAGGTTCAGGCTAAGTTCATTTCTAGGAGTACCCCTTATACCCCTTCAATTAGCACAAACAGGGACAAGGGCAGGCAAAGGTCAAGAGAAGTTCAAAATAGCATAACCTCTTTTTGCTGGCATTCCCAAATGTTCCTGATCCTGCAAAGCTCTCCAAGCTGGCCTTGCCAGTGTGTTTACCAGACCGTTGTAAAAGTCAAAGAACAAGGACTGGCTTGATACAAGGGAAGTTAGAAATCAAGGGGTTGAGAATAGGTAGCATTGTTGCTTAAAACAGGAGAAATAATTGATTTATGTTATGGTGGTCAATTAGGCTGTAAAGTGAAAAACTCCTAAAGAAACCCTGTGGCTTCAAGGCAGCTTTTTGCTCTGATTCCTGCTCAGCAAATAGGGGTACCCCAATAAAGGTCATCAGCTCCATGAGCTGAATTATTAATTCCTTTCATGCCACTAAGGGCTTGTAAATAGTATATAATACAGGAAAACAATTGGCACTGTTCAGTGAGTGGGCAGAGGAGAGGTCAGGAGGTAAATACTTGTATTGGCAGCAGCTGCTCTTCATAGCTGAGCAGACTTTTGTTCTTTTCATCTTTTAGAGCAAACCACTTTCCAAAATCTTAGCTGATTGTTAGTCCTATCATCATATCTCCTCTCCTTTAGCCGAATTGCTTTTAGGAATTCAGTGGATTACATATAATTATGAAGATAAAAAGGGCTGGAGGGAAGGATGGGGGGTTATGGATAAGAGAGCAAATCAGCATTGCCATGTTTCATAAACAGCTGTTTGAATTTTTTTAATATTGAGATAAATGTTTAAATCTATCAATTCAAGGCCAGGTATAGAATAAGCAGTTGTGCTTTTACGTGCTTAGAAAAAAAATCAAAGTGTGATTTTGAGATTAATATGTTATAAATACTGTCCATCAGAAGTAGCACAAGAACAGAAATCCTGATGTGTTGCTGCTCTTGGATGCCACAGCTGTGCCAGGTTCCTGCATGGGCTGTGGGATCACCAGGTTACCAGCAGCACCAGGCAGGACGTTGAGGGAATTCTAACCTCAAACATGAGCAGCTGGGTGGTGGTGACCATGGTGCTTGCAGTGGTGCACATATTAGAAATAGTCATTAAAACATACAATTTCAAGTAGGAACCGAAATTTCCAAGTATGGCTGGGAAACAGTTACACTCTGCAGCCTGTAATGTGGCATTACAGTGAACAATCTGAAATTTCAGGACTTAGAGAATTTGCACTGCCTCTCTCTAAACACTTCCCACTCAGAAACCTCTCTTCAGAAGGCACATGCATTATTTAGTTGCTCTTTGAATGATACCTGATAAACTATTCCAGCTGTTGGCAGGTGTAGCTTACTGCCCTAAGTGACTGTGGCTCTGGCAGCAGCTCTCAAGTGCCTGCCCTGTGCCATCTGGCCGTGTGCCGGGCAGTGACCCCGTGCCAGAGCAGCAGGTAACCCCGGAGTGACCATCTGCTGAGCCTGCCTGAAAGCTGGGCTGTGCTCAGTGCTGAATCTGCACCACTCGCACAAGAGTCAGTCACTTTAACCTGCACTTATTTTTTGGCTTAATTTGACTGTATGAGAGAGCTTATGTAGCTTACAATAGGCAAAAGTACAGCGCTCTTTCCAGGAACCTGAAATGGCTGTAGTGCATATGAAGAATCTTCTTTTACTTACAAAAACATGTATACTATATGTCCTGCTAGTTCCTTCAGAGGGTCAGCAGTTCCTAAATTAGGGAGAATATAATACTAAGGTGCAAAATAGGAAGATGCAAAATAATTTTTCTCCTCTGAGCACATCAGACACCTGAGCAGTGTAATCCAGAGCCTGTTGGGAAGTCTGCAGTCGGCATGTCATGTGCAGTTTTCTGAACACTGGTGCAAGAGCCAAGCAAGATGATAAATTAATGTGTAGATATTCTAGGCAGTAAATGTCTTGATAATTCCGTGGGAAATAGGACAGGAGCAAGCCAGGGTGCTACTGAATAAATCTGCAATTGTGTTTGTTGCTGTTCTCAGCTGTGGCTGGTGTTCAACGGGATGAACTAAAGCTGCTGCTTTGAGTAGCTACACTGAGGAAGCTCGGAGTGGTAGGAAAGTATGGCAGGAGGATTTAGTCAGTGTGGTGCAGTGTCTGCTCTCACGTTCTCTAAAAATGGTCTGCTGAAGTGTTTACATTTGTTTGTGGTTTGCCTAATTAGAGCAGAACTTTGCACTTTCAGTGTAAACAGTGCTCCTCAGGGAACTGCCTGCTGCTGGAGAAATGGGAATTGCAAGAATGTGAAAGGCAGGATTTGGGCTGGCACCAAAGCCTGGCTGTGGGCTGGAGTTGTGCTTCTGGGGCTGTGTTCTGTGGTTAGGAATGTAAACTTGCAGTGTGCATTTACTGGGTCTTAAAGCTGAACACGAGTTATAGAATATATAATTATGTGGGACAGAATGATGGAGATGGAGACTGAGCTGCTTGACTTGGGTGTTGGTGGTGATGTGCTGAGAGGGGCTGTGGTCTTTTGAGAGAGATCAGTCCAAGGAATGCATCTTTGCTTTACCTAATGTTGGGTTAAAACTGACCCTGTTACTGCACGATGGTTTTCTCCTGGTTTGGTCCTGGAAATGTGGATTCTTTCCAAAACACAGAGGGTAATCTGGCATTTGGTTTTGATCATGTTCTGACTTTGAGGGTTTTCATTGGCAAACACAAGCAGGAAGTTCTGTTTCTTCTTTCAGCTGTTAGAAAATAAAGCTTTGGAGTGTCTTGTGCTTAAAGACACTTGTTTCTGATGCTGCTCCAGATCAAATGCCAGCAGCTTGCCTGCCTTTGGAAGAGGATCTCTCTTCTGGTCAGGAATCTTTTGAAGGTTCACTGGACACAGATGGGAGATCATCCTGTCCTTTCATTCCACAGTAATGCTCTGCATACAGTTTAAAGCTGATGCAATTCAGAATCTCTTTGTGCTGGAAGTTGCTCTGAATTGATATTCTCAAACCATCACAAGTTACAAGTTATGACTGCTCAGAAAAGTAGATCTACAGATAATGTGTATGAGATAAATACCTTGAATGGGGGAAAGCTGATGCTGTTAAAATTATCTGTGTCTCAAAGCAGCTTCCTCAGGTGATTGAAGACATGCATGTTTATTTTAATTTAAGTGTAAATGCAAGTTTTCAAAATAAAACCTTCTCAGTAACATGCACATCACATCTTTCTCATTTTCACTTTCCCATTAGCTACAGATGTGGAGCAGATGAGTTCCTCCTCTCCTGTCCTTCCTATGAACTCCATGGGCAGTAAGTACCCCTTTTCTTGCCATGTGTGATGAGGTAGAATTTCTCTTTTAAGACAGAAATGTGAATTGATACTCCATGACAGAGACCCTAGAAGTTTTAGAGGTAAACTTTTTGAGACTTTGAAACCTGAGCTGCTGTACACCTAAAAAAGTAGGAATTCAGAATTCCTTCTTAACACTCCATCTAGTGGCATTTGCTGTAGGGAGGGAGCAGTCGATGGGAATCCACTAGATGGCAACAAGCCCTTGTCAGACTGGTGGGACAGGGAAACTGTCCTTAACAGGGCTGAGAACCCCTCATTCAGAGCAACTGTTCATCTCACTGTGTGGGAACTCTGCGGATCTTTCAAATGTGGCAGACTTTGAACTGACAGCTCATTTCAAAAGTAATGCTCAGATGTTCACAATTGCTAAAAGCCTCCCAGAGCCAGGACATTGTCCTTTCCACGTGCCACTGTGTGGTGGACTTGTACTTACTTTTACTGGAGAGCTGTGGATCCTCTGTGATGGGAATGAAAAATGGTTCCTTTCTTTATAATGAGAACAACCCTAAGGAATGCATGCATGGTAGGCTCTGAGGTGTAAATGTGTGCAGTAATTTGCCTGTTGATTAATAAAACACATCTTTGTAGGTATCTAGCTAGGTTTTCATGCAGTTTATCACTTTTATATGGAAGCAGGTAATTTCACATGCATATGTAATTTGTCATCTAGAGACACATATAGTTTATGATGATATATTGGATAATATTCTGTTGAACCTTTGTGGCCTGACATAGCTCAGATTTACTCTTGTGCATTGAAAGGTATTAAAACTAAATTTTGCATTGTATTCTCCCAGCAGAATGTATCTGCAAAAAAAGGCAGGGCTGTCCAACATGAGCTGACTGACCCTCTTTCCCTGAAATAACTGTATGTTATTGCTGGTGTGAGTTCGTCTAGCTGCAGCTTTCATGTCTGTTATCTTTTGCTAAACTGAAAAATGCTTGTCAAACGTCTGTTCCCTACGAAGATATTTATATAAACTTTTGATAAACTAAATAAACTGAGCTCCTTGAGTTCTTTTGATGTCTTCCTGTCTCTCGATCACCCCGTCAGTGCTGGTGGCCATTCCAGTGGGTCATGGTGATGACCCAGCCCTTGCTGTGGAGGGATGAGCCCTGGCAATTCCTGCTGGGCAGCTCCCAAACTTCCCCAGCCCCAGCTGTCCCACGGCTGTAGTGGCAGCACTGGACATGCTGGTGCTCAGTGTCACCCTGATGTGCCCCAGGGCAGGCAGATCTGCAGGGTGGTGGCTCTGGTAGGGAGCAAACAGTTGCTGACACAAACATCTAAAGCTTCCCAAGCATGGATTTAAAAACATCCTGAACATGTCTGCTAACCTGTCTTCCCTTAGTAAGACTTTTTTCTCCTGCTGTCTCCTTACCAAACATGATTAAAGCAAAAAAAAAAAAACCAAACCAAACCAGAAAAACCCTTAAGGATTTTTTACAGCCAAGTAGGAAATGGAATTTTAAGCTTATTTGTGCATCCAGAGCATTTGAGAGGTGTGGAGTGTCTGCTCAAGCTTGTCGTACATTGGCAAACTGGGGTGATGGCCTCTTTACTGTAATTTTCCCTGTTTGTCTGAAATGTCTTATTCAGACAGTTGCAGTGAATTATTTTCACATGTCCGTGCAGTAAAGATGAACACCTCTGTCAGGACTTCTGTATTTTCTACTTTCATACAGGTATACATGGGGAAAACCAGTTGGCTGAAATGTCTGTTTAAAATAACACACAAGTGCTTTCTTGTACATCATGTAAGGTGTCTCTGCAAAAAATGCAAATTGTGCACTCTCTCTCCCGACAAAGTCAGCCAAACATGCTGAAAATTTTGAGATTTCAAAGGCAGAATGTCAAACTGCATCAAAAATGAGTCATTTGTCTTGTTTCCATAATGGTAAAACAACTTGGCAGGTGTGTTTTTGGGCTGCTCACTGTTACAGTGCTGTAGTAAATTCCCTGTACCAAAGCACCACACTTACCCAGGGTGTTGGTGGAATGGAAGTGCTTGCTGTGGGTGACTGAACAGGGCCCTTCACTGTCAGACTCTGGGAGAGGGGAGATTTTTCCTAAAACTCCACTTTTGCAAAGTTTAGTCTGTTTAATGTGTGGCTGTTGAACTTGGCGGAGCTGTTCCTGTGTAAAATTGAACAAGTTTTAAGTCTTTTAACAGAACAAGCAGATTTATTTTGAATATTCACCGAACTGGAGTTTAAAAGTCCTTAGTGAGTTGTTCTGACTTGAGCTGTACAGTGAGCTGAGGGACTTTGTTCCTGTGGGATAGCAGCAGAGCGTGTCTGAACAGGCTGTTTCAGGATAATCCTGTGAGCAACTGGAGGAGCAAACAAGGTGTAAGAGAAGTGCTTGGACCCTTTACTGCACAGGGAATGGACTGACACCACTGCTGAGCAGAGTGGATCCACCATCCCTGGTCTGAGTGGCATGGGGGACACCACAGGGACCTCCTGCCTTTCCTGCATCACCCTGTGCAGACAGGGCATTCCTGCAAACAGGTATGCCATGCCAATCACTGAAAATACTTGCAGGGCAGCTCCAGAGGTTGCTGTTGTGTGTCAGGGCAGTGTCAGTTGTGTCTGTCATGCAGAGATGTGTCTGCTCCTCCCTGCACAGCCGCAGAGCAGGAGGGTCCCTGTGTGCCCCAGGCAGTCAGCTCTGGCTCCTCACCTTTCCAACATAATTGACACTGGCCCTGCCCACCACAGCCATGAAGAATCTTTTCTGCAGCAGTACCTTAAATCAGTTTTCTGCTTTGCCTCCTCCCGTTCTTCTTCCTGTCTATCCAAAACCCCACACCCTGGTCCCTTCTCATCTCTCACTGATCACTTTGTAGGAGCAGTGCTGTTCCATAGCTTGGCTCGCACAGGAGGAAGTTTAATTTCTTATAACCTGGTAAAGCTGTACATTTATGCATTACTGATAAATTTGCCAATTGGGTGTCACTTTTATTAAAACGGAACTAGTTCCTCAACTGCTCTGCTCCTTTAAACATCCCTGTGCAGTTCTTGATTAGCACTCTGATTTGCTCATGAAGGAGCTGGATGACGTATCCTGAACTTCTTTGGTGGGACAATGGCACAGCCACAGACCTGCCTTTCAGAGTTTTGGGAGGCAGAACTTGGATATGGCATTTCTTCAGCAGAAGTGTAGTTTTTCTTGCTGGAAAAGCTGCCCTGGCTTTCTGAGCAGGTGGTGCTGGGTGGTCCTTGGCTGGCTGGTCCGCAGTTTGCATTCATTGATCAGTGAGTTGATAGAAATGAAAACCCACCGACAGCAATGAATGTTGATTGCAGCCATTAGATGCTGAAGATGCCGTGCCACGGTGACGGTGCTCTCACATTCCCTGGCATGTGCTTTGGGTCTTTTCTTATTTTATGGACTGTGCAGTCCTTCTGAGGGCAGAACAAGTGCTGCACCCTTGTGAAGGCACACACTGCTGGAGCCTGCAGTCCTGCTCACCCAGCTGGGCTGGAAAAGGTTCCACACAGGTACCACTGAGGTCCCCGAGCACTTGGCTCTCTGTTCCTTCGAAAGGAAGGCTGTTTCCTTGCTTGCCTGGCTGCAGAGTGGCAGCCTGAGCAGCAGGAGCAGCTGGACCTGGCTGGGAGGAGCTGCTCCTCGCCTGGCGTTCCCGGTGAGCAGCTGCTGAAATCGAGCACAGGTTCCTGGGAGCAAATGAACTCACATTCCAAAGCTTTTTCCAGCAAAGCTCAAGTTGCCAGCCCAAATGGAAATGAGGTTTCCTTCCTGATCTGGCCTGTATTCTGCTATTTTGAACATATACCATGCTCAGATTTGTTTCCAAGTGTCCCATATGGTGTGGATACGTTCCTGCTTTTGTGCTGCCCATACAAAACCTTCCATTGATCTCTTATACTTTGTTCTGCAGAAATTCTGCTCTAGTATAAAGCTTTAATTCCTTTTTTTAAAGAGAAAACAAGCATTTCTTATACACCAACTCACTTTTAGAGAAAGTAGAACTGGAAAAACTCAACCTCTGTAGCTCTTAATATAATCTGTAAATCATGACCTGCTAATGGCAACCACATGTGAGATCTCTGAAGGTTCAGGCTTTCCATTTAACAGAGGGTTTGTGATAAACCTCAAGGTACAGTCAACGGTCGATGGTTTTTTCTAGTTCTCAAACTCACCGACAGCGTTGAATGTTCACTGAAGCTATCCAAAGATGGCTGTATACATGCACTGGACAGATTTTCCATGCATATGTTTTCCATAGACTAGCAGTGGAAACACTGCTGAGGACTGCACATTCTTCATTGTAAAGCCTTAAACTGCAAAGTATTTTAATTACAGAATGGAACCACGAGGACTAATGAATTGCAGAAGTGTAACACTCTGGTTATGGATGCTGAGTTGATGTAGTATTTCTTAAACCAGCTTTGAATATATCAGAGTTGCAGTTGTGGGAAACCTTTCCTCTTGTGGATATGCATGTTCTCTAGAGCAGCACTAAGGATGATTATAATGATTCAGATTTCTTTATAAAGTTAATTTAAAACAAAAAAAAACTGGGGGTGGGGTACACCCATAATGCTAACCAACAGAAGACAGAGAAGGGGATCTACTTCTTAGTGGAGTATGTAATGTCTGTCTTTCTATAGTTCCTGTCCCTGCTCTTGATTTAGTCTTTATAAATCTCTGTATTACATCTAATTATCTTCACCTTTTCCACCTGGCTTGCACAGTTTGAGAGAGATCAATTATTTGCAGTTTGTTTCTTAAAAATTAAATCTGCTGCTGTATCTGAAATAACTTTCCTGTGAGTGCAGTGAAGCCTACAGAGTCAGCGGGGATAATTTACTGTTTACATTCTGAGTATTTTCTCTTGTTGTAGGGATCTAAGAATTTCTCTCTGAATATCCTGAGCTGATACATGTAATTTAACAGTAAGTGTATTGTCTAATGAAGTACTTGAAGCAATCTTGCTCCAGGAATACAGTTTGTAGCCTGCACTTAAACTGATTGATTTTAATGGTATCATTAAACATCAACTGATACTGAAACCAAAAGAATTCTCTGAAAATTAGTCTCACCTTTTTCTTGCCATCTTTTGGAGTAGGAGCTGGTGGAAAGAACAAAGACAATTTGAATTAATCACAAGCAGTGCTCAGCCTAGAGTGTTAAGCCTTGGGAGTGTCCCAGTGTGAAAGGTGACTACATGTGGTAGGTATAACATAAATCAAGGAAACCGAGTTCAAGTCAAGCATGAAATTTTGGTTTTAACAAACCAAAACAGTGTGTTTGTATTTAAATGACATTGTTAGAGAGGCTTTTTTCTTAATTTACTACTTCTTCCTTCTTTATCCCTCCAATGACCTTCAAGGCAGTAACTTTCATCTTCTTGTTTCATGATGTCAGAGCTTGATTTTCTTCTGAATATTAAACTGTACATATTTCTATATCCTGGCTGCACACTTCTTCCCTTTTGCAGAGTTCAAAGCTCTCCATCAGATTTTTTGGACAGACTCCGAAATGATAAAATAGCTCTCTGGAAACTCTAAGTGGGCAATATGTTCAAGGCACACTCCAGAAATTATGGTCTGCACTGCACCTTCAACATACCTCCCTTTCCCTCAGACTTCTTCCACCTAGGAAGCACTGAAACAAGAGCTGACAGCTGCCACCTCTATTGTTATTCCTTAATTATGACTTTTTTGCATTAAGTAGACCCTCCCCAGATGCTGACAGGGGTCCCTGAAAGCCCATCTCTGTTCTCTGTGCAGGGAACACCTTGTAAACTGGAATCCCTGTAAGGCCACCAGTCAGGAGGCAGTGATTGCTGAACTAGACCTTGACTATGAATGAAAGTATTGAACATTTGGAGCACACAGGGTTTTCTTTGAAATTACAGTGCTTTCCATATGACGAAAATGGTTTCCTCAAAATTTGCATACAAACCCTGAAACACAGAGGTTAACCTGGTAACTGTTTGGCACAGGCTTGAGTTCATTTCGTGCATGTTTCTTGTGCTCCTTGTATTTATGGTGCCTGAACAATTCTTACACCCCAATCCAATCATTCTATTATCTTCTCACAATAAGGCTTTTATTTAGCAGGGCAGGAATCCCAACAGTACTGCCCTAAAGTATCACTAAATAAATTTTACATATGCATCTGGTAGTGGAACAGATTCTCTTTTCCTTCCACCCCCTTTGCTGTGGCTGTGACTCTCACGAGGGAGGTCAGTGGGACCCCAGTGATGAAAATTGGGGCCAAGGTTGTCCTGAGCTCATGACCATGTCTTACTGTCTGCCTGGAGCATCCACAGAAATGCCATGTGCTAGCATGTTTGCTTTGTCCTGGAACAAGCTTTAATTGTACTATAAAAATGTGTTTTCTTTGTCGAGGTAAATGACTTCAGCAGGGTAAGCATGCAAATACACCTTGGGGAGACAAAAGCATGGAATTGCTGGCAGTAATTTTAGTTATTGCTGTTTCATTGAAATTTGGGTGAGTGTTTAACTAGCAATGCCATGGGCAAACACTTCAGATTCAGCAGTCTTCCACAGTGAGCATTAGAGATTATTTTTAAGTGTCCAAAAATTCCTTGGACTACTACTTGACAAGTCCTGGGGCTACATGAAATCAGGGGACAAAGTTACCAGTCTGTTCCATTTGCCCTTTTAGAACATAGTGCTGTGATGGTGATCCTAGAGAAAATAAATGCAGAGCTCTTCTGGGACCTGGGAGAAATGCTGTTAAGTACCAGTTTCCAGTGATTTAGGGAGGACTTATCAAGTTCTTTTGATCTCATTCTAAGTTGACAAGCTTGCTTGTGGATGCAACATACCCTAGATTTTTGTAAGGTGTTTGACTTAATACTGAATGACAATTTAAACTGGTATGATACAAATTTGCTGTGGCAAATGTTAAAAGGATTAACAAACGACAAACGGGGAGGTCTAAATGCAATTCCAAGTGGGAACTTGATCCAGTTGGCTCAGAACTACAGCCTTAGAATGACTTGGCCACATCCTAAAGCATCGTGGTTTCTGGCCTGGGAGAAACGCAGTATCCCATGTTAGCAGGTTTGGGGTTTTTTAGGCTGAGAAGTGACACAGATTTGGATCTCTGTATAAATGAAGTGTAAGTGAATGCTTTGGTAGAGTTGAATGCAAAGTTCCATGTTTGGAACAAGGAATACAGACCATGTGTGAGGATAAAGGACTCGGCCCATGAAGCAGTACTTGCCATGGAGATAATTAACTGCATATGTGTGCACAATCTGACTCCTACTACTGTGCAAACAATGAAATATTGAACAGCAGCACAGGCTGGTGCATCTGCATTTAGTTCTGAAACTGCTGAAAGGATGCTTTAGCCAGCTCTGGCACAGGCTGCCCTAAAGACATCACTGAGCTGAGCAGGTTTCTGAAAGGTTGAGTGGAGAGCAATTAAATAATCAGAAAGACTGTCACCAGTAAAAGAAAGTTCTCTGAGGTAAACCAGTGAAGGTTCAGGAGTTCTGTCCTGTTTCTTAATATCTTCACCTGCATAAATGAGCCAGTTAGAGCACAGCAACAATGCCCTGGGTTTGGGAATGGGTCTGGCTTCATAGGGGGGAAGCAGAACCTTGGCAGTGGGTGTTAGGAAAAAAACTACTTTGGATGTTTGGGACCACTATTGAATTACAGCTGTTGACTGCAATCAATAAAGCAGTTCTGACTCTTAAAATAAAATCAAACCAGTGGCTAATGGATGTTTGGAGAAGGATACAAAGAGGAGAAGCTTGCATATTTCCTGCTAATCATCTCCTGTCTTCCAGACATTTTTCAACACACACAGACTTCTGGAGACAGGCTTCTGTGCATTCAGTCACCAGGAATGCATTTTTCTTTTCATGAATTTGCACAGCTTCCCTGTGAACTTTTATCCCCTGTCTTTTAAGATAACATTTGTTGCCGTGAAGATGATTGGCTGTGTTAGATCCATCACTTTTAATGGAGAGGAATCTCAGGTGTCCTCCTGATGGATTCCTGCAGTTGCACTATGCCCCGGCACATCTAACGCTGGGTAAGCAGCTTTGTGAGATATAAATAACATTGTCTTTTCTGCTGTATTAAACATGCTCACAGTTCTTCATCACTGAGGACTGTGCTGCTCCAGACCTAGGATGTGTTACATTTATTGTGGTGGTGAATTTAGGGTAAGTGCTCCTTCTGAAGGTCCCCCTGTGCTGACTGTTCTTCTTGGCTGGCAGCTCTGTGTCTGCAGAGATCAAAAGATTCCCCATTAGCTGTGAATTCAGGCATAGTTCCTGTGCCTCTGTTTTGGGAAGGAGAGAGATGATCCTAACTGCAGATGATTCTGTTACCACGATTGTCTTCTGCCTTTTAGCTTTTTAGAAATTGCTGGCAGAGTCATCAGTCTGACAGTTTTCACAAGAATTAGTTCCTGCGTTGCAGAGAATTGCCTTGTTGTGCTGAGGCTGGATGGAGCTGGATTTGCCAGTCTCTACCAGGGCAGGGAGGGCAGGAAGCACCACTGGTTCTCCTGCTGGTCCCAGGAGTCCAGCTGAGGTTCCCGTGCCATTGCTTCTGGATGTATAATGTAGCTGGAGATGACAATGTCAGAGAACCCTGGGTTGGGAGTTCAGGTCTCCTTTGGTGTGGTGGGGCAGTGCATTGGGTGGGCTCACACCTGCCCCTGGATGCCTTTACAGGAATCATTTTAGTTTTCCCACGTGAGATACTGAAGGCAAGTCCACAAACTGCACTTGCAGTGGGAAAACATGAGGAAAATATGTTGCAAATCAACTGGGAGAGAAATCTGAGGTGTCTGTCTTGTTGAGATGGCTTCCTGTGACTTCAGACCAGGGACGTGACCTGCATGGAATTGCTGCCATGTGCCCCTGTTCACACACTGATCATAACACTATAAAAATACAGATTAAAAAAAAAAATACTAATTGGGACTTTTATATTTGGTTCACTGTTTGGAATATTAACAATTCCATATGGATAAAAGCTTAGGTTATCTGCCTGGAAAGCAGTATGGATGGAGAGGGATCAAATGAAGGATTTGCTTTTCATAATCATAGTGTCTCCTCCCGATTTGTTGATAACTGTCCCTTTGAAGATAATTAGTTCCTGGTTTTCATCTTTATAATCCAGCAATTCTCATCTGATAGACTTCAAGATTTGAAGTTGTTCTCAAAAGAAATACCTGTAAAATCTCACTTTTTGGCTCAGTTTTGGCAGTGTGGCACCTCTGGGTCAGTTTTACTCTGCCACCTTGGAAGACTCCATTTCACAATACATTCAGTGCAATAAAGATTTTACTACCAGTAACTGTATATAACTGAAGCAAAGAAAATGACATTATAATGACATTGTAATGAGAAGGAAAATGAATCCTCACGTGGCTTTCTCCCCATCCTCCTCCCAAAGGTTATGAGATTTCTTATCCCTTGCCAACATCTGGTTTAGCTGGAAGTGTGTTATTCTTTCCATGAGGAGTGTCTTGTGAGCTGAACGGGTGCCACACAGAACAAGTGCCCTGGTCTCTCTGAGCCTCTGCAAGATCCTGGCTCCCATCTTCTGCCCGTGGTCACTCCCATTCAGCTGCCACAAGGATGTGCTCCGGGCTGTCAGGGAAACATCACATCCTAGGCATGGTCCCATCCACACCGTTTCCTTGCTCTTTTTTCCCTTTCTCACACCAAATTCATTCAGCTTTGTTTGCACATGGTCTGAACGTGTGTTGATCACACAGCGTTGGCTTCAGCCGTGTTTCTGTGAGACTTTCCTCCCACCATGTGTGGATCAGCCAGAGCAGCACGTCTTGAACTGTTCTTCAGGTGTTAAAATTTAAAATAGAAGTGTCTTCAAAGACTTGCAGAACAACTAACTGTGATTTGGGGGTAAAAAAAGAGGCGGTCTCTTCTATCTGGTTACCAGGCAAATATTCTGTTGGAAGAAAGACTTCCTCCCCCGCCTCTTATATATTTAATTTCTTTGCTTTTGTGTGCTTTTAAATATTGGATGGATGTGGATATGACCCCCAGGTGAGCAGGACTCAGCCATTCTTCTCTGAATTATACATTTAGCCTATTTAAATGCAGCCATCATGTGAAACAAAAAGGAGAAAATGTACTTATGTTCATTTAGAAGAATGATCTTTGGATAACGTCACCCAAATATTGCAGGGTTTTATCTTGCCTATAAAATAAATTGGTCCCAGTGTGCTGTGAGATGCACATAAAAGTTTGAATATGAAAGTAGTATAAAATTCAGATGAGTCCATAGAACTGGCTTCAGAATTTCGAAAAAATGGGAACAGATTTCCTAAGCTCGACGTATGAGGGAGGGATGTACCGCAGATTTTCATTTGTGAATCTCAACCTATTGGCATCTTTTCTTTTTTTATGCCCTTTCTCCTGATGCCTGATGGTATTACCCATCTTTTGTCCTGGGGTGTGATGCGAGCGGAAGTGTTCCAGATGTGTTCTGCACCCCAGCATGATAAGCCACAGAGACTGATGACAACAGTAATGCTCCAATTTGGTTGGTGGTCTTTGCATTGCAACTTCTGCAATCACTTCATTATTTTTATAGTTTTCCTTTTACACTGAACTCACCAGTGTTTAGAAAATAGTTGCTAACATTTTAAGATACACCTTCTTGTCTTCCCTCTTGCCAGTACTTACACCAACAACGGCGAGGTTTGCATGATCTATGTTCTAGTAATAGCTTTCTACCGGAACAATTAAGAGCTGTGAGAGGAGAGGAAATTTGGCTAAAATGTTCCAAATGGAAAGCTGCTTTTATGTGGTTTCAGAATGACAACCCAGCAAGCATAGGCGGATGTACCCTAAAGTGTCAGGATTCAGACTGCACCATCCTTATCCTCAGTAAACAGACGTGGTTGGGAGGGATGTCTGGATCTGGGCAATCCACACCAGCTCTCCTCCCAGGGCACCACAAAGCTCACACAGATACAAACAAAACAGCCTTACTCAAATATTTCTGTATGTTATTTTCCAAAGCAGACTGCAGAAATAGTGCATCTACACACTGGTTACTGAAGGCAAAAAATGAATTAAATAGGGCAAACAAAGCTGGAGCTAAGCTATTATGTATTTCAGATTGCTTAGTATTTGGCATGTGGACCAAATGCTTTAGATTATAAGGCATAAGCCTTTCAGAACCTTAAGTTATTTTAAAATTAAATGGATGACAGGCACAGGTCTGCTGCATGGATTTGATTTTCTTTGTGTCTTAGCAGAAGTAGTAAGCAATGTCTCTAAGTACCTAATAAAACTATTTTCTGCTATTACAGAAAGGTTTGCTATGAGAAACAGAACTGAGAGGACCACATTTTCAATAAAACAAATTGAACAGATTCTCAGAAATCTAGGTCACAGTAACAGATGACCTATACATGGTCCTAGTTTTTGATGCAACTGTCTAATCTGCTCTGAGAGTACTAGCCAGACATCATTCCTAATTGACCTTGATATTCAGTGAACAGAAAGAAAGCTAAAGCCACATGATATTTAAATCTTTAGCAGAAAATAATATATGGCAAACTTGAATACATTCCGCTTTGCAACTAGGATCTTTTTAATGTGAACCTTGTCTGCAAACATGTTGATCATCTTAAAAATCTGAATTTGAGGCTCCACCTAAAGAGATAAAGCTGACTAGGAAGAGCCATTCATTCAGCAGTTGCAGGGGAGGTTTTATGTCCGTCGCATAACCACACTGTAACACGGCTGCCCTGCTGGACTCGCCAGCCTCCCCCTGCAAGAGCAGTGTTGTCAGCGAGGTGAGAGCTCTCTCCTTGCCCGGACTGGGAGCTGAGCTCCCTCCCTGCCTGCACTGGGGGCTCAGCTCCAGCAGGAGCCCCGGGGGTACCCAGCCCTGGTTATGTAAATGGAGCTGCTGCCACTCCAGGGCACTGGCGTGCGTGCAGCTGGAGATGTAAGTAAATATGGGAGACTGGGAATTGCAGTGCATGGTGAAACCCTGACCACTTCTCACAGACCAGATGAATCCTTTTTGTTCATGACATCAGACTCGAGATGTAGCACTATTTACAGAGGCACTGCAGACTTGTACACGGGAACAGAGGGATGTGTGCTCTAATGTTCAAGTAATGTGTGCTCAAAGCCTGGAAAAAGCGAAGTAGGAAAGCCTTGAATACTCATTTGACGAGACATTTTCCAAAAAAACTACTAACAGATCTGGTTACCAAATTGAGAATCAGTAAATGTATTGATAGAATATGTTTTATCAATTTTTGGGGATTGATAACCTACAGCTGGCTGGACTCCTGTTTCAATGTGCCTGTAGTGGACAAGCAGTGCCTGTGTCACCGCTGGGATGGAGGCACCCAGAGCACATGGCCCCTGTCCCCGTGGGTAGGAGCAGCTCTGCGCTGAGGGCAGTGCCGCTGGGGGGACACGTTAGTGCTCCACGTGCCACCCATGGCCACCCTGCCCTTACAGCTCATCCCACACAGGCTGGCCTTCCTGCGGGAAACACGGGTTAGCCGCAGGGCTGAGTAACGTGGGCTTGCAAACCCAAATTGTGCATCATCCCAAAAGCCATTACGGTGGAAAGGGACCTGCTACCGAGCAGCAGAATTCCCCTTCCCAAGATTCCTGCAATATTCATTCCCACACAATTAACTGCTAATGCAAGAGGGTTCTTGGGTTTGAGATGCAGCACTCAGCACTCAGAAATGTGCAGTTTTACCCAGGTCACTGCTGGCAGTGGGGTTCATTTCTTTGTGTTGTGGTCCAGAGCAGCTGCAGATGGTTTGAGCTACTCTCCGAAGGCAGGAATGACCGAAGTCTGTTTGAAAAGGTGATGTCATCAGACTGTAGGTCCATGGTGCTTCTTAGGGAAACACATGCTTCCATGTTATCCTTAATATCAAAACACCCAATTGTTATCTTTTGAGTTCTTAACATATGAAACTGTTGAGCGCTATTAATCAACGCTGCGGGTTTGAAACGGTTACAGCATCTGCTGGCTATTATTAAGATAAAATGAAATTCTTAGGATTCCACATTTTTTGTTAAATTGCCAAGTGTATTGTGAGATCTCAGCATACCTGACACATTTTTATTGGCAACCAACCCTGTAATGCAATACCATCTATTAATGGTTGGATTATACACATGCTGGTCTTCTGCATCTGCTGCAACTTCCAAGGCTGTTAGTGGTTGTGACAGTGGTTCAGGCTTTATAAGCTTTCCCTTGGAATAGCTGTAACTGGAGTTGTGAAAGCTGACTTTAGAATTATCTGTTATTTCTATGTGCAGTTTAAATAAACCCCAACCACATGAGAAAAGCCATCAGCATCCTTTTCTTATGTGCATGATGGGATTATTCCCATGTCCAGGCTGAGTCTGCGGATGTTGTTGGGAGTGGGTTATGCCCAGACATTCCTCTTATGGCTGTTTCAATTAAGCAGAAGTGCTTTTTGCCAACTTATAATGGTCTGGTTTCCATTCAAAACTTTGTGCTTAACAGGTACTCAAACTCTTACAACCCAATTGCAAGGACAGAATTTAACTTTTCAGCACTTTTTTTTTAGGCAGCACTTTCAAGGGGTAGGTTTTAACATCAGCATCTGGATGAATATTAAGTATTAGAAGTATTACAGGCAACAGAAGAGGTTGCTGTATTTTAAGCATACCATTGAATTTCATCTAAAAGTGTTGTAGATAGAGCCATCAATATCCTTAACTTTTATTAAAAATAATAATGTTTTTGTTCAAAGGCCTATTTTAGGTAGGTCTTTCTGGGCTTGTCAGTACCAGCAAGAAAAAAAAATCAAACTAGGTGATAAGAATTGGGCTAGATTACAATCAAGCTAAGTTTTACTGAGAAGTAATACACCCAAGCCATTGTACTCCCATCAGGAAGAGAATTCAAGGAAGTTATATAATTACTCAGACAAAACTGACTCCTGTGAAAAGTATTTACATTCACATTTATATTTTTAATGTTCTGAAACAGCAGCTGAAAATTCTGTGAGCTGGCCCCTCACATGTATGGGTGTTTGTTATACAAGAAGCAGCTTTTTCAGAAAAGTGTATTCTTTTTAGTCATCCGTTGCTTCAAGGACCTACAGAAGCAAATCCATCATCTGCCTCATGGGCTGGTGCAGAGCATTAGCACTGCTCTTCCCAGGTGTCTCCTGGTGCCCTGGAACATGAACCTTCCTTGTTTTAAAACAACTCATTCCCTTTTCCTGAGCTCACAAGCATTGTGTTGGTAAAAACATGCTTAATGGCAGCAAACAGCCCAACATTTGTTTCTGTATTTTATGGTGCTTTGTATGGCTGCAGCTCATAACAAACACACACACTTCCCAACTGCAATGTACAACTCTCCCTGTCATTGTTTTTCCGGGGTGAAGAAGAGCCAAGTCATTCCACTCCTGCTGCACTCGCAGCCAGGCTCACACCTAGACAGACACCCTGACACTGTTCGCCCGGCAGAACTGTAAGTCTTATAAGCCCGTGGGGCTGGGTATTCTACCTGGTGCTAAGGTGGTAGGGGAGGTAAAATTTATGGAAAAATACCAAAAGAGAGGAGGACCAGCCCTAGCCCTCCTGCTCTTTGGGCAAGGAGTGCCCCGAGCCCAGCGCGCGGCTGTGGCGCCGTGCACAGCGAGGGGCTGGCTTCTCAGCTAATAAAACCCGCTGGTTGGTTTTCTAATCTCGATAATTTCTGCTCATTGGCTCCAATCAGCGGATTAAAGCCCAGTCTCTGAGCAGTTCTCATTTTAACTCCAGACTGGGGGGAAAGTAGGGGAAATGGGAGGTACCAGACACTGAGCGGTTTGGTTTTTCTTATTTATTTTTTGCTTGCCAAGTTGACACAAGTGAACAATGTTCTCCTCCACAGCTGGTACTGGAGCTGCCTGGAGTAAATTTACTGAACCTTTTGGGATGAAATAAGCTGCCCAGCCTTGTCACCTTACAGCCACCACTAAACCAACTCCATTAGAACACCACCCCATCTCAGGCTGGACATCAGCTGCCTCGGTAACACATCTCTGTTTTTGTAAACACTTTGAGGTTTTCTGTCCTCAAATTCTTTTAATTCCCCCCCCCCCCACTCCCCCCAAATTAAAATCTCCAGCTAGATCATGCTTCTGCCTTCCAGACCCAGGGCGGCTGAAAAGTAACCATATGGACTTCATGATTTTATGTACTGCGACAATAAAGCTTTTATGACATTCTAGGTGGTTAAAAATGGCAGTCAGGAGCTCTTAAACATGGCACAGGCATGTTGCTGTTCTGAACCGACAGACCTGCCAACAGTGCATCAAAAGCTGTAATTTCCTGTGCAGTGAAGCCCCTATCTCTGCTGCCTCCAGCTTTGTGTCCCAGGGCTTGTGCCTGTGTGCTAACAAATCTCTATTGTCCAGCGGGGCGAATAGTGGCTGGGACCAAAGAATTGCTGTCTGGTTTCTATTCAAATCCAGGTAGTCAGAGATATGAATGGAGTTTCTCGAACAGCCATGTGAATAACCTCTGCTCTGCGTGGAGCTGCAGGCGCTGTGCTGGCTGCTCTGCGCCGCGGCTGCGGGGAGCACACCACTTGGAAATGCACTTTTAACGTTCCTCACGGCTTTTAATACTTATTAACTTTTTAAATATGCTATCTCGCATTCCTGGGCAAAACATCCCCTTCTCAACTTGCTAAAGTTGTGGAAGAATTCTACTTAGAGCTTTCATAATGGGTTGTTTTTGCTGAGGAAACGGTAGGAAAAGTTTATGAAAATTATTTTCTTAGAAAATACCAGATTTTTAAGTGTATATTGAACATCTGTTACCATGCACAGAGCCCAAACATCACTGCAGAGGATTTTGGGGGAAAATAAGTTAAATTTCTTCTGGATATCATATACACAGCCCATTGCAATTGTCACAGTAAATCACTACAGATGGCTTGGGGGGGGGCGAATGCATTAAATTTCTTTTAGATATTGTATAGAGTCCATTGCAAGCATCACAGCTAATCACGGTCGAGAGTCTGGGAGCAAATACGTTAAATTTCTTTTAAAGCAAGTTACGATAAATATTCCGAGTTTGATACACCAAGAACTGGGGCAATACTGCACATCGGGGCTCATTTTATTGCAGTGTTTTTGCATTTTTAATGGTTTTGTTAATGAACGCGAGGGTGCCGGAATCGAGCCCTGCCCGGCCCCAGACGCACCCCGAGCGCGGGGCTGTCTCAGCCCGCTCCGAGCACAACAACTGTCGCTAATCCGTCGCCGGTCGCGGTTCGGTCCGCGGGCGGGGCGGCCGAGCGCTCGCCCCCGCAGGTGCCACCGGAGCCAGACAAAAGGGGGACCGGGGGCATCCTCTCCCCGCTCGCCGTCCCCGCCCGGGGCTCGGCGGTGCCGGGCGCTGCCGCCGCGGGGCGGGGACGGCGTGTCTGGGGCTGCCCCCCTCCTTTGTGTCCCCGTCTGGCTCAGTTCCTCCCCGCCAGCCCTCGGGCGACACGCGTGTCTGGTTACCGACCCGGACCCGCGAGCAACTTCCAGCGCCGCGGAATCGCTCGAGTTTCTCCTTCTTCTCCGGGGGAGGAGGGAATAAAGCGGGGAGGGGTAAGGGGAGCTGCCGCCCGTTCCCCCCTCCCGGTACCGGCGGGGAGCGGCGCTCCAGCTGCGTTACATTAACGGATATATATATATATACACACAGATATGAAAAAAAAAAAAAAAAAGGCGCTTCTGTTGGAGAACAAAGGAGCACGTGCAGAAATGAGACTGGAAAAATAAAATATAAATAATAAAAAAAGCCCAACTGTCGGCAGGTCGGGGCGCAGCTCGACCCCCGCCCCCCCGGCGGCTCCCCCCGGCCCGCCGGGACTCGGATTAACGCCTTACCTGGCGGGGCGCTCCCGGGCACGGCTGGGCGCTGGGCTCGCTCTCCCCAAAGTTGCGGCGGCGCGGCCGCTCCGGCAGGTCCCGCCGCTGCCCGGCGGCCCGGCGTGGCGCGGGCGGGGCGCGAGCGGCCGCCGGACCCACCGAGCCCCCGCGGCCGCCGCCGCCCGCGCCCCCGCCCCGATATATAGCGCCCGCTGACGGGCGGCCTCGCGCCCGGTCACGTGCGCGGTATCGCCGCGCCCATTGGCTGGGGCGGCGCGGGGCCGGCTCCTGATTGGGCCCTGCCCGCGCCCCGGAGGGTCCGTCCCGCCCTGCCGGCGGGCGCAGGGCCGGGGGTTGTTTGGGTGCCGGGCGGGCCGGGCGAGCCGAGCCGAGCCGAGCCGAGCCGAGCCCCGCACAGCCCCGCAGCGCCGGCACCCCGCCGGCCGCGCCGCACGGCTGAGCTTCCGCCGGGCGCGCCGCCTGCCCCGCCGCGGGGCTGTCACCTTCCCTGGCGGGCGGTGTCCGGGCCTGCTCCGCCAGCCCCCGAGCCCCCGGCCGGGTTATCCCCGGGCCTTCGGGGCCACTGGGAAACTGGGTCACGGCGCTGCCCCGCCGCCAGCACGGGCAGAGCCGGCAGCAGCGCGAGGCCACTCCGTGTTCGCACTGAAAGGCACCGAAATGTGTCACCGAGCGGCTGCGGCTCCTTGAACGAGCACTCCGGGCTCCTGGAAAACCTCGGGATTGTCCCTGTGGAACGGCTGGACAATCCCACCAAATCCCATTGGCAGAGTTACCCTGAACCACACGTAGCGTAGAGGAGATTTTCCACCTGTTTTTGTTTCCATTCTTTAGCACAGCAAGAACAATCGTTGCCGTTTGTGTGGCAGGACAGAATAAAACTCTTCTAAGCACGTTCTCAATGAGACCACCTGATGATGAATGAGCTCCACTACCTGGCTAGTTTCAGTGGTTTGAGACTGACGAAACTCGAAGCTGCTGCGTCTGCGTCCTTTCCCTGTGCTAGAACAGTGCTACAAGACACTGGGATGTCTCTGGAATTGCACTGAGACACTAACTTTGTTTTCTGTCAAGTGTTTCCAGAGGGAGCCCAGGGCTGAGCAGTGGGTGGAACTCAATGTCTGTGTTGCATTTTCTCTTCTCATTCTCTTCCAGGTTTCCTAGTCTTTTTTCTTTGGCTTTTTTCATTTATTGACCTTTTATTCTTCTCTGAGAACATTTTGGCAGGGGGAGACCAAAGCACAGGACATCCTCCTTGGAGGAGAGTTTGGGCTACGTGACTCCTGCGGTCCCTTCTGACCTGTGATCCTGTGCTGCAGGACAGGTTCTCCTTCTCTTCACACTGCTCAGCTGCTCTCTCTCTGTGTTCTACTGCTGTTCAAGTGGTTTCAGTACCGACTGCAGTAACCCAGTGCTGGTTCTGGGATCCTGTGGTGGTCTGGCAGCCCCAGCACCCTGGGACAGGGCAGGTGACAGATGAAGGGAAGGTGCCGCAGTGGCAATGCAGTTTCTGCCCTTTGCCTTGCTGAGTGTTTTGGCTGTGCCATGATGTCATTAGCAGGGACACAGAGGAGTGGGAGGGGTGGGTCAGAGGGCTCTTGTGGGCATTCTTGACACGGGTTCCTGTAGAATTCACCCTCAAGGGCTGGATGAATGCATAAATGGAAAATGAAAACGAAATGAGAAAACAAATGACAGTTACATGGAACTCTTCCAAAAGGAAGCAGTTTGGAAAGAGAAAGAAAAAAGAAAAGCTTGACATGCTGCTGTAATGGTGACCCAGGCTCGTATCACTGTCACGCAGCTGCTATTGATGTGGATGAAGAGGTTCCCACCTCCCTGTCATGAGTGTGAAGGAGATAACTCATATCTGCTGTCCATTCTGCCCACAATCACCATTGTAGTAACTTCTCCAGTTCCCAGATAGCTTCCTCTCTGCCTCCTCATTTGAAGATTGTCTTTTGTTTCTTGAGTCATTTGGCGATACTTCTGAAATGTAGTTGATGCAGTTGTTAAGATACCTGTTCTGGTGCTTGCTGGGTTATGAGTGAGTTTCTGACTGAAAAACTGGTATCTTTGATCCTATTTACGAGAAATAAAAAATTAACCCATAAGAGTGTTCTGGAGGGTAATACAGGCTTTACAAGAGATCTGAACATCTACAGAACCCATTTTAAGATTAGCAGAAATACTATAAAAGTCTTCAAATATGAAATGTTAGGGTCTGGAAAAGGGAACAGTGTTTTGGCACAGTGTACAAGCACAACCACATGCCAATCTCCAGGTGCCTCCTGTCCCCTCATCAGAGGTGATCTTCAAATGGTTGAGTCGTTTGAATATTTTGAGGCTCGTCCTAATTATTTTGCTCTCATTCTCAAAACACTCGGTCCGGCTCAGTGGGATGAACATCGCGATTACTAAATTAGAACCGTGTTTGACTAAATCTATGGGAAACATAATTTCCCATTGGGAAGTGAGCTGCTGGAGCAGCCATGGAGAACAAGTTCCCCAGGCAAGGGCACTGCAGCCGAGGCCGTTGTGCTGTGGCTGCTCCTCCAAGCTGGAGCCAGGCCCTGCAGGAGCCTGTCAGTGGTGATGGGGCTGGGGGCAGGAGATGGGGGTTGACCCAGTTTCCAGCCCTTCAGCCTTTTTGCAGTACTGTCATCAACTTTGTGTTACATTTTGCTGCTTAAAATTTGCCCAAGTCAAAATGAAAAAGTGATGGAGATCTCTTGAGGCATCTAAAGGAGAGGCAGTTCCAGTACTCCCTTGTGCTTCCCCCAGTTATCCTTGAGACTTGCTGGCAGTTCCCATTCTGGAGAAAGGCTGTGACAAGGCAGGGGAAGGAGGATGGAAGACTTCCTGTGAGTTTGGTCAGATCCAGTGTGCTGATCCAGACAGGCAAGACCTGGGGCAGATGGGTCTCATTTCTGTTCATACCTCAAAGACCAGCAAGCAAAGAAGTGGGGGCTTAAAGGATACACATATTTTTTCCCTCCTGTGTAATCTTTATTGAGAAATGAAGAGAAATCCAGAGTGTTAATCTGAACCTCCCCTTTTCCAGCACCCCAATGTGCAGCACTGTGCTGGTCAGAGCAGCTAAGTTATCTTTCATATGGCTCCCCATTGCTGTTCTCTTCCTTTCCTTGGGAGACTGATATGTGCCTATTGTCAAGTTCATTCAGGCAAGACTGTAAAGAAAGTATTTAAGAAAATAGTTTGGAAAAAGTTAATTTCGGTCAGGGAGGGATTAACTGAGGAAATTGTTTCTTTATATCCCTCTGCTAAGAAGTAAGCAAGGGAAGAGCTTGAAAATAAACCTTGTTGAGCCCATTTTTGGAGTTATTTTGTATGTGCTCTGTCCTTTTGGTAGCTGTCATTGCTTAAATCCATCTAACTTGATGAGGAAGGAAAGAGATTCAGCTTCAGAGCAAATTCAAAGTGAAAAGATTTGGCCAGTGACATGATGAAAGGGATAAGTGTAGGTAGAATGGGATTAAACAGAAGTATTCTTGGTATTGAACACATGGCTCAGAGGCCTTTCCTCTTGGCAGCCTTACTTGAAGCCAAAGTTGTATCCCTTTTGCATGAAAAAGGAAGGATAAAATTAATTTTAAAAAATCAATGTGAAACTGAGATAGAAATTGATGGAATTGATAGGCAGTTATGAAGCCTCACTGCAAAACATCAGAGAACAACTGCAGCAGGAGGGATGCCTGGATTTGGAGAGGCTGATCCAAAGGCTCCCTGTGCCCATGGCTGATCCCAGGGCTCCCTGTCCAGGTGCTGCACAGGGGGACAGCCCAGGCTGTGCATTCCCCTGGTCCATCGTGCAGGAATTGCACTGACAAGCAGCAGTGGGCTGTTGCATTCCTGCTCCTCTGTGCGTATTGCTTCCTCTTGGCCTGAAAACCTCAGCCTGTAAAAGTGGAATTCCCTGGGCGTTCCAAAGTATTCCATTTACTACCATGAGCATGTGTTGTGTGTGCACAACAGGACAGTGGTTGGTGCTGTATGTGGCACAGTCACACTCCCTTGTGCAAAGCCAGTTGTCCTCACCACGCTGAGAGTGAGGGAGTAGCTCGAATTCTCTCACTTGGGGAGTAAACACAAGGGGCAAATTAAGGCACAAGGCCAAAACCGAGTAAGAAGTCAGCAGAAGAGCCAGGGTCTGCTAACTCTGTGCATTATTTGTGTTTTAGGGTATGCTGCCAGTATTAATAACAAAAGAATTGGCTCAGTTTCCACACTTGGGCTATGAAATATGCATGTCTGTGTTGCTGCAATCAGGGGAGCGCTGTCCTCCGAGGAGGAGCGCTGCAGGTTAGCACTCTGACAGGGTCCCCGTGGCTGGCTGCTTCTCGGTGCCTGTCACCTTCTGTAGCCATCAAGTGGATAAAGAATTTTTGTCATGCTGCTTCATGAATGAAGCCTGTGCTCCTAAAGAGCATAAGAATTAGCTCTGAAGTGTGCATTAGCACAAAGCCGAGGATGTTGAAAATTGTAAAAACTAAAATACACATTCACTCCATTTTCCCTTTCTCTTATCCTGACTCTGAGTGGGGATGGAGTCTGGGTTTAGTTTGTCATGGTTTTTTTTCACCCTGGCTGCCGCTAAAATGCTTGGGACTGTGGAGAGCTACCAGCCCTTTGCTTTTAGCATCATTCAAAAACCTTCCATTTAGAGACCATTCTGATATCTTGGTGGTTTTTTTCTTCGTCGTCTTTTTTTAACTACTAAGGAAATTTGCATGAAAATGGAATCATTGTTTCTGAAGAGTTCCATCTGCTCCTGCTGCTTATTCTGGAGCTGAAGTCATAATCCTCCGTTTGTGAAATTTCCCATTGAAGAGATTTTTGGCTTGTTATAGTTTCAGCACAAAATTTCACAACAGAGGAAATACAGATGCTTCACCTAGGTAAAAGAAATTAAAAAAGAAAAAGCACGGAGGTGACATCAGAACTGCCAGTGCGTCTGCAGTCAATACACTGTAATTCCATAGGGACTGAGGGAGTAGGAAATAGGACAGTACATGAGGTGTGCAGGACTTGTTGTGGGAAAATGCATTTCCTCACATCATCAGAGCTTTGGCTGGGGGTAATGAAGGAATTGTAATTTTCTGTGTGGCTCAATACATTGGGATTCCTTTTGGTGGAAGTGAAAGGGCAGGATTGGTTCAGGGCAACAGGAATGCTCAGACCAGCCAGAAAAGAGCAAAGGCCCTTTGAAAGAGCTTTGCCCAGAATGGAACTGCCAGGGTGGATCCACGGGATGCATGTTCGTGTAGCCACTCTCACAGCCCTGCATGCACTTCAGAGGGATATTCTGGGAATGAGAACAGGATTTTTGTTGTTGTTCTAATTCCTTCTCTTCCGGCGTTTGCTTACATTTCTGTGCAGTGCCGTGCTCGTGTGTGCCTGCGTGTGAAGGCTGGGCACATCCCGCCGGAGCGGTAGGGAGCGACAATCCCGTGGGCTGGGAGGTGACACTTGTCCTGCCCGGACCTCTGTCGCTATGCAGAAATGCTGCGGGAAACTGGGTCAGGGCTGGCGGCGCTGGCAGTGACCGCAGGCTGCGGGATGGCAGGGATGGCAGGGATGGCAGGGATGGCGTGCGGGGCTGCCTCCGCCTGCTCCCAGAGATATTCCAGGAGAATTAGTGACCTCCTTTCGCATCCTCGTCTGCGGGATTGTTTCCCGCACCAGGTACGGCGTTTGTGAAGAGCATTGCATATGTATGAACCGGGCTGTGCTTAAAGTAGGTGATACAGAGTTCTGTTCGGGAAAGGCGATGCATCTGCAGCATTTGGCATTTTCTCTGTTAATTAGATGGTGGTGTACACGTGTGCCCCTGCGAGCAGCGCCTGTGCTCGGGAGCTGCCCTGTTAACCCTTCCTGGCATCGGCAGCTTCCAGCAGCTCTCCTCCATCACTGCGGGCTGAATTCACACATCCCTGCTGCTCTTCTGCACTCTGCCTTATCTCCATCCCGTGTGATGTCTATCGCGGTGCATTCCTCCTTCTCCCCAGCAGTGCCACGTGCACACAGCTCTGCAGCTCCTGCAGGAGTTGGGCCATGGAATCATGGAACAGCTTGGGTTGGAACAGACCTTAAAGGTCATTTGGCTCCAGCCCATCGCCGTGGGCAGGGATGCCACTCACTAGACACAGCCGAGGGGTCAACAGGTCCCATCCCACCGAGCCTGGTCCCCCAGCCACACACTCACCCTGCACATCCCTCCCTGGCTGGTTTGCACTTCTCCTTGTTTGTTGGCTGCTGAACTCTCTCCCTTCGTAAAATCTCTTAACATACTATCCCTTCACAGGAATTGACTCCTGGAGATGTCAGTCCACAGCTCTGTTTGCAGCTCAAGCATAACCATTAGCAGCTATTGAACTTTATATACAAACCAGAGGTATAATTTACCTCTTTAGGGACAAAAGGTGGCTGATACCAACAGATCAGCTTTGCATGCAGCTGTGCTCTGTGAGCTCCACAGGAAATACACTTAGCTAAACAGAGTTGTAATTATGTGCAGCTTCCAACCTCTGTTTTCGTGCTGTTCTGTACCACAGTAATGCTCAAGTACCAGGGATTTAGGAAAGCCTGGCCATCTACACCTCATCCCAATCAGTCTCTTGCTCCCTTGTTGCCAGCTGCTTTATCTCCTCCATCTTCTCTCTTATCTGTCCCTGGCCTTCAGAGCCTTTAAAAGAGATAATTTCAGTCTGCTGGTCAGGTAAAGGCTGGTCTCTTGTGCAGGTGAGGCACCACTCAGCTGCTCCATGGGTCCAGTTTTGGCTGAGAGAGGCCCTCCTGCTCTGCCTAAAGGCCAGCTTTTCATCCAGGGACTCCCATGGAATGCACAGTTCTTGCCATCAAACAGCTCTGTGCTGGTCTCTGCCATGGTACCCTCTGGAGGCTTGTCTGGAGCTGGGGAAGACACTGGGGAAGGCACCAAACTCCTGGCTCAAGGCACAGCTCTTGCACCAATAGGCACAGACCTTGACATCCCAAAAATTCATTTACTGGACACAGATTGCATGAAAAATGTAACATCACTTCTTCAAGGGGAAAAGCCTATGCTAAAGTTTGTAATCAGTTTTGGTACCTTCAGTTTTGTGGAAGGGTCCCTTCCACTTTTCTGACAACCACAGGAAAACAGGCATTTTTCAGATCTGTCAGGTGAGTTTGTCTTTGTTTTGCACTGCAGGTGAGGCTGTGTCACAGGCAGGGCTGGGGCTTTGCTGTCTGTCCTCCAGAGCTGCCCACAGAACTGGGTGTGAGCTGCAGTAGCATGTACACATCCTTCCAAATATAGCTATTTGTGTTACTGTGGCATACAACTCCTTTGTTTTTTCTTTTTAAATTAATTTCATGCTTTATTTCTGTGTGCAAAACCACAGCAACTCACATGTATGACCCGAGCACAAATTCTGCACAGCTACAGCAAAGTTCCAAATGAGACTAGAAATTACATGTAGCTCTGTGATTTAATTTTCTCTGACATATTGAGTCTATGTTTTAGCCTACAGAACTCCACAGCTGTGCCCTAATTCTCTTTTCCTTGTGATCTCAACATCGCTGCCTTTTAAGGCATTGCTATTCTTGGATCTCAGCAGGACACCATGTTAGACTGTCACCCTGCTCGCTGTATTGCCAGTGCAGAAAGCAGCTTCTCCCCAGACTTGCAGAGAATATGTGCAAGCAAACTTTGGAGCAATTTAGTGGGTGGATGAGACTAGATCAGAGTGCTTTATATCCCACACGGCAGTGTGTGTTGAGGTTAGGGTGTACTGGTTCCTCTGTGATTACTGTCTGAGGGCATAAGGAAAATGTTTGTGTTTTGTTACAAATAACAAGCAATAATGTAATTAGTCTTTGGCAAGACTCACACAGGAAAAGCTGGATGACTTTTTTGCTTTAAAGAAGAGGATCGCTGCCCTATGGGTATTTGTGTTCTGTTTTGTTAAGTGACATTCATATCCCTAGAATTCATAAGTTTAATTCCTGATTTAACCAAAATAGTGAGTGTATTTAACCCCAGCGTGGCCCTTATCTAACATCTTACATTTGCTCCTGTAGATGTAGTGCAAGTGCAGTTTGCTGAATTTGGTGCAGGAACTTGCTCAGTGTGATTTGGGTTGTTCTGACATGCAGTGTGGCACCTCATGGTGAGATCCGTGGATCTGAGCATCCAGAGTGTCTCCTGTGAGTAGCAGGAGCTGTTTTCAGGAGTACGTGTGCTGCAAAGTCATCACAACACAGCACAAAGAGCCCCTAGCTTCTGCTGATAAGATGCCTGGCGGTGAGCACTGGGAGTTTTCTGTTCACCTTGTTTTCAAGATATATGATAAAAACCCTAATGCCGATTTTAATTTTTAACTTCTAAAAAAACGCGTGGGATTATCTTGGGTGAGCAACACAAATGTATCATGCCATTGGAATGTCAAAAATTTCACGTAGAAATCCAGGCGCTGTTGTTGGGGCAGATCATTTTAATTTCAAATCTGAATCTTACATGTTTCCTCTCAAAGCCTCTCACATTTCTTGCAGCACCTCGCATTGCAGAGGATCCCTCCGGCTAAACCCGCTGTGCTCTGCTCTGCTGTGCTGGGGAGGATTTATGGCTGTGGTGTGCAGCCAGTGAGGCTGCAGGGAGCAGAGAAGCTCTGTCTGTCCTGCCTCTGTCTGAGGGGCCTCCAGAGCAGCCAGGAGAGCTTGTTTGGTGTAGCTAATCTGCCATTTTCACATTCCCAAAGCCAGGAAAACCAGGGTAGGAGTGGGGATTCTGTGGAGTTCCAGTGTTCCTCTGGAGCTGCAGTGGGAGCTGTGGTGAGGATGGTTCCCGCAGAGAGCAGCTCAGGACAGGCTTAATGAGGGGAAATCAACCCCCCTAATTCGGGGGCCACATCCCTAGGCAGTCACGGGGAGAGGTGGATTCCTCCACAGGCAGATTAGAGGCATCTGTGAAGAACTGATCACAGTCCTAACGTGGGTATCCTCTGAGGTTCCTGCACACAGAATTAAATCCCCAACTTCCACCAGCAGCTGCTTGGGAGCTGGATGGGAGGAGATGCTGCTCCATGCCACTGTACAGAGGAGCTTGGAGCCTGGTGAGATTCCAAATATGGGAATCTCTATGGCCTTGGTTCCAGGTCTGGTGTCTGTTGCTTTTGGTCCCCTAAATCCTCACTGTTCCAGCAATTCCCATGGGCATGACCAGCTCCTGCTGTTGGATGTCCTGCAAAAAACATCACTGAAGAACCATTCCCTCAGCTGTGCTCCAGCACAGCATCATCTCACACTCCTGCTTTTCCAGCAGACTGGTCTGGATGTGGATCCTCGGGTCCTTCTGTGTTCAGATGCCTTAATGAGGCCGAGGTTTGTGGTCAGGGCTGCTGACAGGAAAGAGAAAAGGCAAAATTAAAATGAGCATAGGGGAAGTGTTGTGGGAAAAGCTTTCCACAGCATTCATGAATTAATGTCCTGAGGACACAGTCAGAGGAATTCAAAGGAATAAAATCTCTATGACAAATCATAGAATTGTTGCATCGCATTTAATGTATTTTAATTGACTCTGGTTTTGTCCCCTGTCGGTTTTATAGTGCTGTCATCTGGAAGACAAAGTGTAGAGCTGTGCTTTCCCAGCAGAGCTGTGCCTGTGTCTGCACTGGTTGGATCTAGAAGGCCAGACTTGGTGTGAGCTGGATAATTACCCTGTAAATGAACCAGAGCAAATGCAGGTTTGCGAAGTCTCTTTAAATGTGAGTAAAATATTGACTAGATAGCAATTAAGTTAGCATGAGGCTGGATGATGTGAAAAATAGCATGTAAAGATGTAGTTAGATTGTATTGTGAGACATATGTACGTTGGGATCAACTTGATATCCAAAAAATTAGTTCCACCATGTGGAAAAGTTCTTGACTCCAAAGCAGACACTTGGCACAGAGCAGATCCTCTGCTGCTTCAGCTGGGGAAGTAGCTGGTAATTAGAGGCTCATCTTCTGTGAATCACCACAAAGGAAAATGAGGGCACAGTTTTTGAATGGGCTTGATGAAAACAGGGATATTTGGATTAGAGATTCATGGTTTCTTCTCTGGGTTTGGGAAAGAGTGTGATTTGTCATGGTGCACCCTGCCTGATCCTCTTCCTGTCTGCTCAGTTTGTCTGGAGGTTATTTGGGTTCTCCTGTGCAGGATGACCATTTTTCTCGGTTTCTCCTGCTTTCCTCCCCGTTTGTGAAAATAAGGGAAATTCCTTAGTACACAGAAGACTCCATTTATCTTTTAGCAGTTTCCTTATGCAGAACAGTTCTATGACTACAGGAATTTCATCCTGAAAATGTGCTGCAGTCCTGGGGGCTCATGTTATGAGCAGCCAGTTGTAGCTGTTACCACTGCTCAGTAGCTTTCCTCCTCAAGTACATTATCGTATTACCATAGATTTAAATATTTGATTTTCAAAATGTTGCTGCCTGATACTCCAGCAGTATCATATAAGACACATCACAATAGATACCGAGTTTAAAGATTGTTTTAAATGGCTTTAATACAGACAGAGGTCAGAAAAGGCAAGATAACAGCAGAAGAGGCTATGTCAAAAAGTAATTAGAGCAGGACAAATGGATTGTGCAGGCATGTCGAAGGCTGTTATTTCTGTAGGCAGTGAGTAGGAAAGGTGTTAATGTAATGTGACAGATCTGGAGCAAAAATGAGGGTGCAGGGAAAACAAATAGGAGCTGACCAATGGAATGGTTTAAATTATGAGGTTTGCTTTAACATAATTTGATTACACATGAAAGAAATGTTTAGTGTAGTTTCTTTGAAAACCTAATTATCTTAAATACTGCATGTTCGATTCAGTCTTTACACCCAAAGTAGCAGCCCCCGTGCTGGGGAAGCCTCACTCCCTGTCAGGAACAGGCATGGGAATGCTTTGCCCTGTGTGGCTTCACAAATGAGAGGAGGATGGAAGATTTTTTTTTCCCTAGTGTTTGTCTAATAAAATTGGCTCTTTGCAGTCACGTACGTCTTAATTTGGAGCCTCATGCTGACTGGGGTGGGTGGTATCTGGGCCTAGGAGCTGCTGGTACAGGTGATGTATAAATTATCCAGTTTATCAGAAGGAAAGGATGAGGACCAGGTTTAGCAGAAGGAAGACAGGGAAGTAGCATGTATTTTTTCAGGATTCAGCTCGTGCCCCATTCAGAATTGGAACCAATATTGGTAGGAGTGGGGAGCAGTGCAGAAATGCCCCAGATTGCCAGGCTGCTCCAAAGGACTGAACAGGATACAAAGATTTAATTTCCCAAGCACTGTCCTCCTCTGCAGCATCCTGCTGAAATCCTGCTGTACACACACAGTGCAGCCTGACTTTGCAGCCAGGACAATCTGTGCAGCTCGTGGGGACATTTTCCTCACACCTGCAGTAGCAGAAACTTAAAATGATGAAAGGATTTTTCTAGAGGAGCAGAGGAGTCCCCTCTGCAGCTCTGAGCTGGGCACTTCACGTTATGGCTGGGCAGTGAAAGGGGATGCAGAGCCCATGACAAATGATGGAACTTCATCCCCTAGAACAGGGCTAGGTGTGGCACTGTGCCACCTTCCCATGCTGGTTGCCTTTCCTCACTGCTTTCAGGCCCTCTAGAAAGGAAGTTGGATTTACTCAGGGATTTTTTTGAGTATGGGGATTTCTCCTTTGCTATTGTCCTCTGCCAATG
This sequence comes from Lichenostomus cassidix, assembly GCF_008360975.1. Lineage (NCBI taxonomy): Eukaryota > Metazoa > Chordata > Aves > Passeriformes > Meliphagidae > Lichenostomus > Lichenostomus cassidix. Next base: position 944,828 of record NC_139497.1, read on the forward strand.
CCATCTCCTCCTTCCTCAATTGCCCTTGCCTTTCTAATAAATATATTTTCCATAGATTTTGACATCTCACAATTTCATTTAAGCTTGAATTCATCTTAAGAAGTAATAGCTGTTTATAGATGGTTAAGCTGAGATACATTGTAGATGATAAATCACTCCATCTCGAAGCTGAGATGTTGGCAGGAGGTTCTTACAGAAGCTGGGAGTTTGGGTGATGTGTTTTTTGTCCAGTGGAATATACTGTTTTCTGCAGGGATGAATTCCTGGCTGGTTACCTGAGTACAAAGGGGAAGTCTGAGGGTACTGTCAGGGTATACCAGATAATTCCTCCATAATTTTATTCCCATTTTTGTAAATTCTGGAAGGACATTTCTGGTCAGCCTTTCCTTTTCCCGTTCACTGTCCCTCTGTCCCTCTCCGGCCGCTCTGCCGCTCGCCGTGTCCCGGTCGGGTGCTGCCCTCTCCTGTCCAGCGCTGGCCACTCCGGCTGGGTGTCCCTGTGGCCCTGTGGCCCTGTGGCCCCTGTGTCAAACTCGCTGTAAAGCCCAAGGATGAAGATCCGGCAATGTTTTCTCTCTTGCCACAGAATCGCAGCGTTTCTCTGGCTGGTGACAGCCCTGACAGCATGTGCCACCATGTGCCACCTCCCTGTCCCTCTGCCGAGTCTCACTGCTGTGTGAGAGGTATGGAGCAGCCAGGATGTTCCCAAACAGGACTTTCCCCAGCACTTAATGATCCAAAGAAGCTCCCAAGCTGCTGTGGTCACAGCAACATGTTGGCTGTAGTTGTAATTCTGAAGGTTTTTACTTCTTTGTTTTGCCATCTGACCTGAAATTTGAGGAAATGTCCTCATTGTTTCCTTGTTTTTCCCTAGGGATACAAAAAATTGCTGCTCACCACCAAGCTGGGATTTGTAAATGCTGCTCAGAACTCTAATAACTGCAGTTAGGATAACAAACTTGTTCTGTTGTTCCTATTACTAAAAAGACCAGCAACTGCAGCAGGCTGGTGTAGCTGTGACTGCAGTTTGTGGAAGTCAGGCGTAAAATCATCCTTTGGCTTTTCAGTTTAGCACTCTAATGCACAGAACTTCTGCCTCTTCAAACCTGGGAGATGCTCCCTGCCTCCTGGCCTACAGACCTCTATCTGTTCCTACATCCTGCTAAACATCATCCTCTGCCCAGGCTGGGATGAAGAGATTTTGGCTCATTTGTGCTCATGCTGGCTGATGGGCGCTCTGGTTCTGCAGGTGGGACATGCTGGGACAAAGCCCCACTGCTCACTTGGAGGGCTCTGTGCCAGATTATCGACCTCTGGGAGAAACAATTGCCCCCAGGAGGAGGTGCAATTGCCCTGGGCCTGCTGTTGCTGCAGCCATGCAGTGCTCAGGGCTCTGTGAGGCTGCTGCTGCTATTGGGGACTCAGCCCAAGAACTTGCCTGTGTTTTCCAGTATGATCTGATGCTGTGTGACCTGATTTGGTTACTGGGAGGTACAGGACATGCACTCTCAGAATGGATGGAGCCATCCCAAAGCAGGGAATGGAGCTCGATTACCTCCTCATAGAAATGTAAAGCTTCTCCCTTTGCAATTCTCCTTTCTTGTACTTTCCCACTAAGGCAGTAAAACCATATACTTCCCATGCCTACAATCCCATTTGTTTTCCTTTTCTCCTCTGAAGGCGACCTCTCTGAGGAGCCCTTAACCTCCCCCCTGCCTTTTCCTCTGTTACACAGAGCTGCTCTCTGCTGTTTGTCACCCACCAAGTGAGGTGCAATGAAATGCTTTTTGTAACCACTCAATTGACTGGGACGGCAAATTCGGTAGCCAGGCAAATAAAAGTATAAATAAACAGATAAAACCAGAAATTGATAAAAGATTCAATTTACACAATGACCTATCAAACTAGTAAGAAGGAGAAAATGGCTTAATTTTATGTGCACCAAGTGACCACCTTCACTAGAATTATTAACACCACACTCCTGGTGTGTTTAACTCCAGGGAGGAGAGGAATTACCCGATCTGTTGTTAAACCATTATCACAGAACAACTCAGACATCAGGTGGATGTTTATTATCATTCCTTGCAATTCCTTCCATAGCTTCTCTAAGCAATTTTATATTAATTTTTAAAAATTTTCTCTGAAATAGCTGCATACATAGAGTGGAATAGATCTTTTGGGGAAAGTACATGCTGTGTTTACCTCCAACCAGTTCTCTCACTGCAGTGCTTGAAAGCAGTAATGTCCACAGTACTGAGGCTGTTGAGATGTTTTAATCTGAATTTTTGTAATTTATTCAGCTACATTTGCACACCAGGTTGGTTCTGGCAGGTGGGCTCTGGTCTCACTCCCCAAGTTCCTGCGCCTGCTGACCTGCACAGGCTCAGGTGCTGCACAGCAGAGGTACTGCCAGCATTTTACCGATGGTAAAATGAAAACTAAGCCAGGAGTTGGGTATTTCCTTAGGATCTATTTGTCGCTTGCAATCAAATCCCCCTCAGTGCTGTAGTTTGGTCCGTGGCCAGCTCAGTGGTGTGGGGGCAGCCCTGGGTTTTGTCGCCTTCAGCGTCGAAATGTGCTGGGTTTTGTTATCCCCAGCCCGGACTTTGTTCCTGCCACAAAGGGGCTGATGGCTCAAACTGCGGGGACACAACAGAGCCCCGATTGTCATGAAAATGGGCAAAGCCTCGCTGGAGCATGGGGAATTATGAAACTGTGGCCGTGGGTGGGACAGCAAGAGCTCAAGGAAGGGCTGTCCCTGTCCTGGGGCCACGCGGCTCTGCCAGCCCTGCTCTGCCAAAATTCGGGATTTTCATCAAACTCTTTAGGATCGGCTGTGGCAAGTGATGGTATTGGCAGAGAGTGTCCCGGGAGACCTGTGCTGGCCTGGCCTGGCACTGTTCAGCTCATTTTAGTACTGGCTCATGATGCCAGTTCATCTGTGTATTTCTGAAAGAGTCATGTCTTTTGAGAATTCCTGATCTTTGGAACGGTGGTCTCATGACACATGACCAGGGAGCACCCAGGGACAGGGGCAATACCTCCTCTTGCTTCCTGTGCCCATCCCTTATGGCTTTAACATCAGGACAATAAATCCCTTGCAGGCAGCAGTGCCACTTGCCCACTTTTTGGCAATGCATTTGGCTTTTACTGTTACAAATTGGTGTAATTCTGAAATCTTAGGTGTTGGTTACAGCAGCATCAGTTTTTTCTGTCTGGAGTGGGATCTGGCTGATCCAGGTTAAAATAAGAACCAGCTACTTTCTTTTTCCTTTGCCCAGACTTGCTGCAAGGCCCATTCCCAGTTGGCCTCTGATTTTACAGAATAGTTCCATATCTCTGCAATTATTTTCTGCCCTTAAGGATTTATTATGGATAAATGGACTTGTGTATTTAATGTGAGTTTTGAATAATTTGGAAGATTTGGGTTGTTGGGGCAATTATCATTTTTCCCATCCAGGTTTTGTCTATAATTGCAGTTTCAGAATTAGGAGGGGGAGCTTTTTGCATTTGTTTGGTGGGGGGATGTTTGGTGTGTCTGTGTTTTGGGTCCCAACAGCAGTTGTGGGAGCAACTTTGTGTTATCTCGAGATTAAGTTGCTTTATTCCAGCCCGCTGTGTCCACAGCACACTGCAGCTACACAAAATAAGCACTCTGCATTCTGGTCACACTTCTCCGAGGGGTGCCGGCAGCCAGCGAGGGACTCACATGGGCTCGCAGGGGATGAAGAATGTGGAGCTTTGGGAGCAGCACAATTGCAAACAGCTGTGTCAATAGTGCAGCCAGGGCTGGCTTACCTTGGCCATGCGCTGCGAGGTCGGCGGCACCTCTCCTCACCCAGCCCGGGTTTGGTGACTGCTGAGGTGAAAAGGGGAGGTCAGTGCAGAGAGTGTCTCACTGGCACAGAACTGCACAGATTCACAGCATCAGCAAAGCCCAGACTGGCCCACTGCAGGGTGGGCTTGTGACAGTTTGCTCCTGCAAATGCACCTGCTGTGCAGAAATGCTGTGTTAAAAACAGGATTGTGAGTAGAGAGAATCATGGAAGGGTTGGGATTGGGGTTGGCAGGGACCTCTGAGACCCTCTGGTCAGATCCCCTGGCCAAGAGGGGTCAGCCAGACAGGGTGCCTGGGCTGCCAGGAGGACACCACTGAGCTCTGCCCTGCATGCACACGGGGTTGCTTGTATTGCGGGATGTCACCAGAAAGCAATAAAATTTCAGGCTTGGGATGGAGTGAAATATGACCTCTTTTGTTGCCTCTGTGCCTTGTTTATTCTAAGGCAGCCATTTCTCAGAGCACGGCTGGGCGCTGCAGTCCTCAGGACAAGGAGCAGAAGCAAACTGTGGCTTTTGAGCATAGCTAGCTTTGAGGCATCCAGACATCTGGAGGACAGGTTGTGTTGGGCATCAGCAGAAATGCTCTTGGGCCTTCCTTTAAATGCTGTGGTGTGGTGATTGTTGGTTTGCACTGGTCAAACACAGCTGAGCACCAGGACAGTTTATTGGGCACTAAGGACACATGAACTGCACTGTAGCCCAGGCTGAGTTCATCACCAGTGGAGGATGAAGGGGCAGAAGAGCTTCATGAAAATACTTTCAGGTGCAGACACACGGGGCTGTGCCTGGTGACGAGCTCACCATGATCAGTGCTGCCAGTGGTACCTGTTTTGAGGTGGGCAGCTAAATCAGTCATGGATTTATTGTGTTCCATACTGTATTTCACTCCAGCATCCCACTTATGCAGATCCCTGTGAGGAGGGCTCCAGTCCCCTGCCCCATAGTGACCACCACCAAAGCAGCTCCTGAATTCCCAGTCCTGGGGGAACTGGGAGTCCCAGTCCATGTTCACAGTGCTCTACCAGGCATGGGCATGGGAAGGCTTCCTCGAGGGCACTGGCCTGAGCACTGTGAGCTGTGCCAGTTGGCTGGTGCTGCATCTCTACTGCTTTTCACCAGTGATTAAAACAAAACATAAGGTTTTGGCCAATACTTGTAATCAGTTTAAAGAAATAATTTTCATAGAGTGACAAAATCTCAAAATTATTTGGGTTGGAAATGACATTAATGGTCATCTTGTTCCACACCCTGCCAGGGGCAGTGACACCTTCCACTGGACCAGGCTGCTCCAATCCCTGTCCAACCTCACCTTGAGCACTTCCAGGGATGGAGCAGCCACAGCTTCTCTGGCACCCTGTGTTTTCATACTGGGGATGCCTGGATTTTGTTTATGTGTGTGTTGGTGGTACTTGTTTCACACCACAGTGAACAGCTCTCTCAGCTTCCCTGGGAAGTTGGTGGAAGGGCTGTGCCAAGTGGTGGCCAGTGGTTGGTGGTGATGGCCAGTGTCCGGTGGCTCATGGCAAATGCCCAGGCCATGCCTCATGGCAGGGGCAGCGGTCAGTCAGTGTGTCAGTCGGTCGGTGTGTCGGTCAGTCGGTCAGTGTGTCGGTCGGTAGGACGGTTGGTCAGTTGGTCTGTCAGTCACTCGCTTGGTTGGTGGGTCGGTCAGTCTGTTGGTCAGTTGGTCTGTCAGTCGGTCAGTCATTCGGTCAGTCTGTTGGTCAGTCTGTTGGGGTTGGCCCGTCAGTCTCTGGTCAGCCGGCCGGCCGCTCGGTGTCCGCTCAGCCGCTCGGTGTCCGCGGGCTCGGCGGGGCGCGGCGGGGGCGGCGCTGACATCACGTCGTTAGCATAGGGCGGCCCGCGGCGGCGGCGATGGCCGAGCCGGGCTGCCCGCCCGCCGCCGCCATGAGGCGGCCCTAGGAGCCGGCCGGGGATGAAGCGGGACTCGACCTGCATGGAAGGTGAGCGGGGCCGGGCTTTGTGCGGGCGGTGCCGCCGGGGGCTGCTGGGGCCCGGGGCTGCCTCCCTCCGCCGTACCGAGCCGGGCCGCCCCGTGCGGTGCCCGCGGGCTGCGGGGCTCGGGCCCGGGCTGCGGGATCGCGCTGGCCGCGGGGACGAGGAGCCGTGCGGCTCTTTCTCCTTGCCCTGCCTTTTCCCGGGTGCGGGGCCGGGCAGCGCAGCGCTGGGCTGCCAGCAGGATTATGCAATTAAAAAAAAAAAAAAGGGCATTAGTTTGTTTTGTGGCTTAATTTGTTTATATTTTAAACTTCCTAATCCCTCGGACCATCTGGAGGAGCTGTTTTTAGCGCCGTTAATTATGGATGGTATCGGGGTCACGGAGGCGCTCGGTAACCCCGCCCGTCCTCCCGGCACCGGCAGCCCTCCGGCGTTTGCAGCCTTTTCTCCCTTCCGTGGCTGAAGACAGCGGTAAAGCTCATCCTCAGAGTAAGGGCGAGCTGTTTCAGGAGAGAGCACTGCTGGGTTGGCAGCACACGTTGTTGGGGTCACTGTTTGGCTGTGCCCAGGCCCCGCAGCCCGGACCCTGCGCTGGGCTGAGCTCTTGGTTTTCCTAATTCTGCATCGTTCTCAGTGCTTGTACATCTAGACAGCTTCAGTAGGGCCAAGAGAATTGGTTCTAGGCAGGTAGCTCAGGTCTTCGTCTTACCGCTTTGTAATGTGTAAATTAAAAAAAAAAAAAAAACCAACAGCAGAAACAGTGTAACCCATGGTTAATTCAGAGCGTGCGGCCGCGGCGGAGCGAGGGCAGGGAGCTTTATTTCTCTAAAATTGGCTCAGCGAAAGTTGCTCACTTTGGAGAGCGGCTGCGAGCTCGGCGTGGCTCTGAGAGGTGGGCAGCGAGGAGCCCCTCGTGCTGTCCGGGCTGCGGGGCTGCTGCGGGCACAGCTGGCTCTGCGGGCTTTTGTTCCCAACTCTTTGTGCGACAACTGGCCGCAGTTTGGGGTCCGTCCTGTCCCCGTCCCGCACAATGGAGCGGGCCAGGCTCCCGCAGCTCCCGTGTCCCCCGGCAGCCCTGCCCGCCGCCGTGGGGTCCGTGGGGCTGCTGCCGGGGTGAGGCAGCGGCGGGCTGGGGCTCCCCTGCCCGGGAGAAGTTGCATTTCACAGATGAGTTTTTGATATGCAAATGGAGATGTGTCCCAGGCAGGGGAAGAGTGATGGGTTTCATCAGCTGCACGCTCTTGATTTATACCGAGCCGAAAAGGAGCAGCTGATGATTTCTGGGTTTTTTTTTTAATGAGGATTTTCTTTTGATTGAGCTCTGCTTGGTCGGAAATGGAGTCAGGGTGGAATAAGACCATCAGTTTGGGATTTCATTACTGGAAAGGGAGAGCAGAGAGAGATGCACCGGCCATTCCTCTTGTGCAGCATTTCTCCTCTTTTCTTTCCAGTACTCACTTGCTTCTTTTTCACATGAGACTCTCTGTGAGTACAACATATTTTACAGTACAGCGAATAAGGTTGCAGGCTGCCTCTTTCTTTCCCCTCCTCTTTTTTTTTTTTTTTTTTTTTTTTTTTACAGGAGGCTTGTCCATTTAAATTAACCTTTCTCCCAGCTGGGCACACAAATGTTTTTGTTTTAGTTCACACAGGGTTAATTCTATTCAGCTCTCCCCACGGCCGGCCTGATCCGGGGCAGTACAATCTGCTCTTTGAGCCGGGCTGGCCAGGCAGGACGCGGTGCCTTGCAGCGTGGGGCTGGGACCCCCATCTGGGGGTCGATGGGGAGCACAGTGAGACGCCCCAGCCCTTTGTGCACCCAGCCACGGGCTCTGCCGAGCTCGCTGCCGTCCCGAGCAGGGGCCAACGTGCAGAAAATTTAATCCCTGTGTTCATCGATTATAAGTTAAAAAAAAAAAAGGGCCCCTGAAGCAAAGGCGCCTGGTTTGGGGGTGGGCTTGTTTGGACAATGCAGCGCTTCGTGGTGAGGGGGAGTTCCTCCGGTTCTGGGGCTTGAATTTCTCAGGATGGTTTTCTTGAGACTAAAAACTGACAACGAAAAACATCTTTAGGAAAAAATAGGGAAAAAGAAACCCCAACACATTTGTTTGTGTTCGAGGCATCATCAGAGGCGAGAGGGGAGTGAGGTGCTGTGGGGATTTAAGTAACACATGTGTGAGATCTCCCCCTCCGCCCCCCTCCCCAAACAGCTGGTATTTAGCAGCTTGAGATTTAAACCCAGCTAAAGGGTGCTGCAGGGGGCTGCGGTAGGGTCACTTAATCAAGAAGCAAATAACTGGCACACAGCTGAAAAGATGTGAAATACATTAATGAATTGCAGTGCTGAGTGTTGCCTGTAATTTTTTTCAGCTGTAAAAGATTTTCTTCATTGTAAATTCACGTTTTGTTATAAATGGGAAGTTTTGCCGGCGGCAGCTTTCTGTGTTCTCCCTCTTGCTTTCCAGCCAGGCCAGATCCCAGCACCGTCTGCACTGGGGTTTGGGTGAGGGCTTGTGCTTTCACTCTTGGCCTTACTCTTGGAAATAAAGTCTTTGTTTCTCCTCCATCACAAAGCACCGATATGGAAAATCCCGCAAGCCGGCTGCACCAACATGCCGTCAGATTTCCAAGGTAAATCTCCCAGGGAGCTGTAGTTGCTGTAGAGTTCTAAACTGGGTCTGCAGGGGTGGCTGTGATCCCCTGGCAGCCTGGGGAGCTGCAGATGCAGGCAGCACCTGGTGCCTCCGGAATGCAGCGCTGCTCCCCACGCCCAGCACCCAAGGTGTTTGTCCCCAGCAGTGGCTCAGGTGGGAGCAGTGACAGGGATGTGCTGGCTGTGTGTCCCCATGCTTTAATTTGTTTGTTGTGTATTTTATAATCTCATTCCTGTGCTATAGTGCTTTCTCTATGGGTTTTCTTCTGTGTGTTTCGGCAGGATTGTAAGGTACTTGCTTTTGGAAATTTGTAGGAATTTTCTTCTAAAAATTATCAAGACTCCTCATTCTGCTGAGGGGAAGAGCAAGTTTCTTGAAAAATTAAATGTATTGCTTTTACTGTTTGTCGTATAAAACATAGATGAGGGGAAATTTCTTCTCTTTTTCACTCCATCTTTTGTGATTCTTGTGTAACATCATCATATTCTTGGAGAATTTACATTGTATGTGGTATGAAACCTACCATGACCTCTGAAAACAATACATCCTTTAATGTGGGTTCGGGGAGGGGCTAGCGAGGGAGTAGCCATAAAAATCTTCAGGGTTCAAGATGAGGTTGAGATTTTTGTGAGTGCTTTTGTCGTAGAAGCAACTGTTTGATTTAGTGGCCCCTTCTACAATGGGTTGGGAGAACAAAGCCAGAAGATCCTGTGTATGAGTTTGTTAAATGTAAGACCCATCGTGAAAACTGGGGAGGGGAGCAGGGGGCAGCTTCTTCAGCTCTCTCCCTGAAATAAAACGTGCAAGGTATTTGAAAAAAATTTCTTATCAATTGCTTTGTGTCCTAATCTGTGTTGTCTTGTGTAGCTTTTGAAACCAGAGGAATCAGTGAGATGAGAGGTGACAGAGACAGGGAGGAGGGAGGGCTTATTCACTTAAAAATTGCTATTCTTATTATGTGTTTGGATATTCTAGTGAAATTTCAAGGCTAAGGGAGTTCAGAGCACCCTCCATGCAAAACTGCTTTGGATTTGCTTGTGCTATACCATTTCTGTGAAGTTCACTGTGGTTCTGCCCCATCTCTCCCACCCTTCACCCACACCAGGCGCTGCATTATGTGGGGTGAAAACTGGCAAAGGTCAGGAGCAGCAAACCCATGGGCACAGGGGAGCAGCGTGGGCCTAGCCATGGTCCCTGCAGGATTTTTTAAATGTCTAAACCGCTAAGACTTTCTGTGGGCCATCATTTTTCATCTCCCGGTTCTGTCTGAGCGAGGTTTGTGGGGAGCACAGACACCTCTGTGGTCCCCGAGGTCTGTGCCTTTGTTCATGGTGTGTGCTGCTGCTCGATGGCCAGTTTTAATCTGGAAAGCCAAGGAATAGTTTCTGCTGGAGGGTGTGCAGTTCCTGTGGCCAGGGAACCATCCACACCATCAGACCAGGAGATGGGGATGGTGAGGGAAGGATTCTGATTCCCCCTTGCTTTAATCACCCAGGCTTTCCACACTGGCTGGGTGACGCCCCTATTCTTCCCACAACAAAAAAGCTGTGCCTGGAAATGAGCCCTCATTGACATCCCCAGGCACGCTGCTGGGCTGAGGAGGGAGCCCCAGGATCCTGCCCTGGCGCTGTGCCGTGGTGCTGAGCACTGCAGAGTGTCCCTGGGTGTCCCTGGTGATTCCCTGACCCTGCCCGGCAGAGAGTCCAGCCTTGCTGCTGACCCTGGGATCCCCCAGCACCCGGGATTTATGGCACTGCTGTGGGAGCAGGGGGAGGGCCAGGAGTTAAGCTGAAGCTGAGTTAAACCCTGCAGATAGAGGGCTCCTCTGTCCCGACTAATCCCCGGCCCCCTCCCCGCATTTATCAGATTGCTCAAGGTGGAGATTATGCACTTAGTGACTACAAAGTCATGTTTAGCTGCCTCCCTTCAGAGATGCTCAGATAGCCCCACTCCTGATCTGTACCCACATTCCTTTGGGTTCAGCACATACCTGAGGTGGTCTGTCCTGTAAAACTGGGAACGTTTTGGTGAGAATCAGGAACGTTTCTTCACTTGAAGTTTGTTTCTTTTGTTCATTCCTTTATTTTAATGTTTTATAACAGTGAAATTTGCAGAACAGTGCAAATGTGCATGCTGTGAATAGCAAACCTTTTAGAGATTAACACAGATTGGTTTTGGTTTCTACTGGGTTTAAGCTCTGGAGAAAGCTGCTGGTGAGTAGGAGCAGCTGGCTTAGATTTTTACTTGGCTTGTGTAACTGAAAACTGGTTTAATTTCTGTTCCCAATACATTTGGCTCATTCATTTCTATTGCATTCACATGTTCTGCAGTGGTGAGAAGCTACACCCTGGTTTGTCAGCTTGCTTGGGCTTTATTGAGGCTGGAGAAGACTTCACTGTGACTCTTGCCTCCTGCTGCTCCAAAAGTCCATCCTGTAGATAAACACCTCAGATCTCACTGAGCTGAGCATCATCTCTGCTCTCTCTCTCTCTCTCACAGGCAGTGTTAGAGTCTTAAATACTGAATTTAATGTGACAGCTCCTGTTGTGGAGAGCCCTGCAATTTACATTTTTAGTCATCCAAAGGCCTTTCAAAGATTTGGAAAAGGATCAGTAAAATCACATCACTGTGCTTAACTGTACGATGGTTTCTGTAATGATGTTCACTTGGGTTCTGGGTGGTGGCTTTGTGCAATGGGGCTTTTGAAGCCCAGAGGTACCCCCAGAGTCTGTGAGATGTGACAGATTTCAGTCACTGGTGTCTGCCAGGTTTCTGTACTTGCACACCCTGCTCTGTGTGGTTGAGGTGAGACATTTTAGACCCTTTTGTGCCCTCGGGGTTTCTGCTGAGAACAGCAGGAAGCTCAATGGAGGCTGCAGGAGAGAGCTCCAAGGGTCTTGCATGGCAGTGGGGAAGGGAAGGATGGAGCTCGTGATGGATCCACATGGCTGCCAGTGGCTGCCCTCGGTCAGACTGACCCCACAGAACCTGCAGATCTCCTCAAAGCCTCTCCTGTTTGCTTGCAGATGAGCGGGTGGATCAGCGAACCTGCCTGATCTGCGGGGACAGAGCCACGGGGCTGCACTATGGCATCATCTCCTGCGAGGGCTGCAAGGGCTTCTTCAAGAGGAGCATCTGCAACAAGCGGGTGTACAGATGCAGCCGCGACAAGAACTGCGTCATGTCCCGCAAGCAGCGCAACAGGTGCCAGTACTGCCGGCTGCTCAAGTGCCTCCAGATGGGCATGAACCGCAAAGGTAACGGCCTGGGGCTGCCTGGGGCACAGCCTGGGGCAGGGCTAGCCATGGGGCTGCCTGGGGCACAGCCTGGGGCAGGGCTAGCCATGGGGCTGCCTGGGGGCACAGCCTGGGGCAGGGCTAGCCATGGGGCTGCTTGTGGTGGGCACAGCCTGGGGCAGAGCTAGCCATGGGGCTGCTTGGGGGGCCCAGCCTGGTGCACTTCTAGCAATGGAGTGGCCTTTCCCCTGGTCACCCTTCCCTCAGCTGCCGCCTTGTATTGCAGTTCTGCCTCTAAAGCTCTCCCCCCAAAAAAAGTGAAACTTCAGCAAAATCAAGCATGGATTAAAAATTATGCACAGATACTAAGTTCTGAGCTACTTCATTCCTGTATTGGAGGAACAATCTGTATAAATTGAAAGCATGCATAAATATTTGAAGAATATTTGTATTTTCCCTGAGCAAAGTAGTCACTATTCCTATGCTTCAATCTGCTAATGTGGCAAAAGTTAAAGCATTTAAACAGGCTTTTAAAATCCCAAGGGACGCGAGCCAGATGTTACCTGTTTGCTGTCGTGGGAGCTTAGACCAGCAGCTGCTGCCCAGGACTGAGGTGTGAGGGTCTTTGCTGACCACCTGCTCTGGTTGAAGCAGTTGTGGGCTGGGTTAGGGACAGCCACCCCTTATTCCCACATGTGCAGGGGTGATGAAATTCTGTGGTACTGTCTACAGGATGGAAAGTCTGAAGTAAGTCACAGATTAGTAATAAAGAACGGACGGTGGTTGATTCCAGGGTCATGTCTCTGCTCTTCACTGCAATGCTTTGTTTAACCTCTGGAACTGAAGATTAAAATCCCATTAAAAGCAGGGATTTCTTGGTTTGATGGCACAAGGGGGAGCTGGCTGTGCTCCCCTGGCTGTGAGTGAGGCAGTGCAGTGACCCTTCATCCCGCTTGCCAAACCCCAGTGTCACCACATGGTTTTAGATGTGGCTGTTGATGGCCTCTGGGCCATTGCTCATGCCAAAGCCGCCTGTCAGAGGCACTGAAACTTCCATAAATTCACAGCAAATCCACCAGGATCTTCCTTAGAAATGCATCATGGGCCAAGATGGAGAGCTGGCCTCAGCCCTGCGAGGATCAAGGGGGATCAGGAGGTGTGTTGTGGGTCTGGGGGAGCTCAGGACCCCCTTACCCAAGGGTCAGGGTGTGCTGTGGGTCTGGGGGCTCAGGATCTTTCCCTGTGGGTATTGGGGAGCTGAGCCCCTTTCCCTGTGGGTTTTGGGGGGCTCGGCCCCTTTCCCTACGGGTTTTGGGGGAATCGGCCCCTTTCCCCGCGGGTTTTGGGGGGCTCATCCCCTTTCCCCGCGGGTTTTGGGGGGCTCAGCCCCTTTCCCTGCAGTGTCTCTCACCTGCGGGGTTGCAGCGCCACCTGCCGGCCGCTCGCTCGCCTTCCCTCTTCCCTTCCTTTCCCTCATTTCCTCTTCTCTTCATTTCGTCTTTTCCTTCTTCTTCCTTCCCCAAACAGCTGCGTGAATTTCACTCACCGCCGGTGTCTCTGCCAAGGCCAAGGAGGCCGCAGGCAGCCCTGAAGCTCCTCAGTGTTGTGTTCTGGAGCTTTCTCTTCCTGCCCTGGTGCCCAAGTTATGGCATCGCTGGGTTGGGGAATCCCCTCAATACTAGGGCTAAATACAATAATTTTTAAATTCAGATGAGGTGCAGAGTTCAGCATTGGTAGGCAAACGAGCTTTGAGAAGACTGGCTGTCGTGCAGCTCAGTACCAGGATGATGTTCCAGAGGGTCCTTCTGTGTCTGGGAACCATTCAGGTCTCTTCATGCCTGTTTGATGGACCACCAGCAAAAACATTCCTACGTTTTGTTGCAGGTGTAAGCTGTTGTCTGCTACTATTATGCTTTGAAATCAAAAGACAGAGCCAATTTGTGCCTATGGCTCATAATGGAATGAGCTGAAGAGAAGCATCTAAATCAGTTAGTGGTAAAATTTCTTGGAAAATGAGAGAAATTACCACAGAATTCCTGTAGTTCCATTAAGTTAAAAAAACCTAAAGGGGGTAACAGCTAACTATGACAGGTTTTTTTACATAATTCTTTTTTTTTTAGTGAGAAACTGACACTTTTTATAAAGAGGCTTCATAGGAAATAAACAGCTTTGTTTGTTAGAATGAGTCTTCTTATCTTGCTATATCATAAGAGATTGATGTGCTGTAAAAGGTAATCACAGCTGTTTTGTATCCTGTGTTTGTACCTTCTCCAGTGTGCTTAAATGAGTGTTATCTGGTGTTTGAAATAAAAGCACTAGTTGTTGCACAGAGGGGATGGGCTTTTTGCTAGAAGAATGAAAACGACTGCTGGTCCATGCTGTGGTGGTGGAAGGCCTGTGGGCATCCCTGCCCTGCTGCTGCAGTGCTCAGGCACAGGACCCTTCCCCAGAGCTGTGCATGGCCTGGGTCAGCCCTTGGGGTTTGGGAAGCTGCAGTTCAGATCCTGTGGCCAGGTGTGCCTCTCCTCTGCCCTGCTGAGGCACTCCCTGAGCTCCAGGTGCAGCCTGGAGACACACGAGGAGCATTTGAGCTGAGGATATCTCAAACTGAGCAGCAGCGTGGCTTTTTGGGACAGAAATTTTTTCTTAAATCTTGTGTCGTTTTCTGCTCTGGGAGAGCCTCCTGCAGCCCTGTGTGCCAAGCAGGGTGAGGCTGTGCAGCAGCAAGGTCACCGTGCAGCTGGGGAGAGCCTCCTGCCAAGTCTGGCCAGGTCGTGGTGGGAAAGAGATCAGGACCTGATAAACAGGGGAACCAGCCTGGGAGGGGAGGCACACACCACTGGCTGCTGCTCTGACACTGCACAGAAGAGCAGAGGGAAGAGGAAGGTAGAAAAGCTGCTCCAGGTTAATCCCCTTAATTGGACTTCACTGGAGCTCCCAGGAAATTGTTTAAAGAGCCTTAAAAATGCAGCTGCTGTACTTGGAAAGGAGGCTTCACCTCTGAAATGCAGCTGTGCAGCTTGGTCTGGTAACTTGCATTTTAAACAACAGCTTTGCAAGCGAGCAGCAGGGTTAGTCAAACATCTCCCTTCTGTTTTCTGTAGTGGCTGTAGGAGCTGTGACCCCCTGAAGTGACAGCAGGGTTAGCAGTCACCAGTGCAGTGCTTTGTGCACTGGTTGGTGCCTCTCTGGGTGCACTCTGGCTCATGGTGCTTCACAGGGCTGTGGGCAGTGGAGTTGGACATGCTGGCCTCCACATCTCATTTTCCAGCAGTCCTGGGCATTCGTTGGTTTACTCCAGGAGTCAAGTAGGGTTTCTTACAGTGTGCCATTTCTCATATTATGCTGGAATTAATTGTGATAAAGGATTGCTATTGCTTCACTACCTGTCACTCAAGGAGCACATGAAGAAACTAAAGTCCCTGAGTAATGCTTGTAGCCCCATCAAAGTGTCCATGCCTTTTAGGGTGAGACCCATGGTGTGTGCTGCTCGAGCACTGGAGGTTTCTCTGTAGACTTCTTTAATGAAAAAAATGAATCGTTTAAGGTATAATTTTTTTTTAGAAATAAATAGGCACTTTCTTGTGTACTTTGGGAATACCCAACAGCAGTGTTCCTCACTAAGGTTTGGCTGTATCTTTCAGCAATCAGAGAGGATGGCATGCCAGGAGGCAGAAACAAAAGCATCGGACCTGTCCAGGTGAGCATGTGTGGCCAACCCTGCAAGATTCCCTTCAGCTTTTGGTTTTCTGGCCTTGGCAGCAGCTCAGCCTGGGCTGGGGCTGTTTTGGGTGAGCTTCCATAGTCCCTGCCTGTGCCTCCCACTGGTGTGGCAGGGCTCTGACTGTCAGCAATACACCATGAGCTGTAGATTTGTAAACAGAGCTGAGTGCTGCCTGTCCCAGGGTGCTGCACAGACACACGGACAGTCTCACAGCACCCTGGCCTTTGTGAGCCTCACAAGGACGTCTGTCCCTCCATGGCTCCCAGTAAATCTCCGTCTGCCTGCTGCAATCCCTTCAGTTGTGGCAAGCAGGGCACCAGTAAATGTCTTACTGATTGATGGCACAGCTTGTCCAGAGATGCCTTGTAAAGCGCAAGGTAATTCAGCACAGCAGCTTGCGCCTCACGCCTGAGAAATGATGGCCATTTCCAGCTTGCTTCTGGAACAGGGGTCTTTTAAAAGTTTATTGTTTATTTTAGCAAAATAGAAATAACACTGAAGGCAATTCCTGTGAGTCGGAGTGCCTGGGAAGGAGCACTCTGCCCAGGCCAAAGTGTGAGGAGCCAAGCAAGCTCTCCTCTGCCCTGGTGGGCAGTTAGGTGCCTGTGATCAGTGTCAGACACAACCTACCTGGAACCACAAGAACCTGTTTCCTGCTGTTCGCATTAAGAGACATACACAGAATTTTTTAAAAAGAAGTCTTTAAATTTTTGTTGCATTTTCCCCATTAGTGGTGGAACATTCCTCCAGGAGCATGCCCAGCACTTTCTTGAAATTTTATATTACAGTGAACTCAATTTTAAAGGTTTTTTTAGTCCATTTTAGCTTTGTATATGTTACTCTGTGGAACTTGAGAATTAGGTGCTCAATTGCTACTTCAGGTGCCACCTGGTTCTTATCTGGAGGAAAATAGTGAACAGTGTCTCCCTGTAAATGTTTTCCTGACTGATTTTATGTATGTCACCTTGCCTCTCTTGATTGCTTTATCAAACCAGAGCCTGCCCTACCTCCTGTTTGCCTTTTCCTCTGCCAGTCCTGAGTGATGTTCCCAATGCACTGGCCTCAATTACTCCCAGGTTTTTCACGGGGTGACAGTGGCTGATTTACAGCTCGTTGCCATGTCTGTCTGACATCATCTTTCCATGTGTCAGTTCCTCTCTGCCGTGCTACCCTCACTTGAATGGTACTGCAGGAGCTGGAGGTCATCACGATTACCTGTAAATAGAATTTTTCATGTGTGTTGTTAAATGCAGAGGAAGGATGTGGTACCTGCAGGAGGGGCAGGGGGGTCAGCCCTGTTGGATGTGACTGAACGAGGTGTTTGCAAACAGAGGCTCTGCTTTTCTGTTCCCAGCCAAGTAACCATTGTGTCCTGTATTTGACAGATATCAGAGGAAGAGATTGAGAGAATTATGTCTGGGCAAGAATTTGAGGGAGAGGCAAACATGTCATGGAGCAACAACGGAGACAGTGACCATAGTTCCCCTGGAAATGGAGTTTCTGAGAGCAACCAGCCTTCACCTGTTTCTACTCCATCTTCAAGGTGGGAATGACCCCTGGAAGAACTTGGTGTTACAGGAATCTTGGCTTTCTTTCCCGTTTTTCCTTTCCCTTTCTTTGGGGGTATATTAAAGAGCTTTTCGTTTCGCAGTAGGTCCGTGGAGCTGAACGGGTTCGCTGCACTCAGGGATCAGTACCTGGGCACGCCGGTGTCCACGCACTACCAGTACCTGCCGCACCTTTTTAGCTACTCCGCCCACTCGGCGCTGGTGCCGCCGCAGCCGCGCAGCCTCGACCCGCAGTCACACAGCCTCATCAACCAGCTGCTGTGTGCCGAGGACCTGGAGCCGCTGGGCACACCCATGCTCATCGAGGACGGGTGCGTGTGACAAGTGGCCCTAGGGCACGGGAGTGACATTCCCTGGGGCAAGGTGCAGCCACAGCTCGAGCAGCAAACCAGACTGCATCCCGTGGGTGGCCTGTGCCCTTGCCTGGGGCTGGAGTTGGGGTGCACGGGCCTGGCATGGGGTTCAGGCTGTGCTGGGCAGGTGGGTGACCAGGGGTTGGGGGGACGCTCCTCAGCCCTTGCCCAGGTGGACGCTGACCATTGTGGCTCCTGTCGCCAGGTGACACCCTGGGCACTGGCTAATTCCTTTGGCATTTGCCTCTTCAGATGATCTCATTCAATGTTTTTAATTTTTTTCTGCCTTTGTATTAACTGTGCCTGCAGGTACAAAGTGACTCAGGCAGAGCTGTTTGCGTTGCTGTGTCGTCTGGCGGATGAATTGCTTTTCAGGCAGATTGCTTGGATCAAGAAGCTGCCGTTCTTCTGCGAACTCTCCATCAAGGACTATACCTGCCTGCTCAGCTCTACATGGCAGGAGCTCATCCTGCTCTCCTCGCTGACTGTTTACAGCAAACAGATCTTTGGTGACCTTGCAGATGTCACTTCCAAGTACTCTCCCTCTGATGACGAGCTGCACAGGTGAGACACTGGGCTGAGCCCAGGGTGAGGCAGTGAGTTGTGGAGGTGGGGAGCCATGGGGAACCCAACAGTCAGGTGTCCTCTGACCACCTTCTGGGACAGGTCACTTTACCCGTGGCTGTTTTCCTTTTCTGTTTTTTAGGCAACAGTTATTCCAGGCTTAGAAAGCACATCATGGTTAGTCAGTGCTGGATCACAACTTCCTTCTGCAGGGAAGGGCACAGTGCTGCATGAGGCTGTTTGAATTTCGTGTAGCAATGCTGTTGTCCTTCAACACAGCCCTACAAGCCACCTTTTTATGAGGAGGGTAAAACTAACCAGCACTTTGGGTAACCCTGACACATAGGAAAGAAAGTCTTACTTAAAAACCTTTTGGGCCCATGGAAGGGTTGTTCACGAAGCTGGTTGTCTGTATTATCAAAGTGTTCATTATTAATTGCTATTTCATTGTTTTGATTACATAAATTGAAAGATGTTGCAACTTAGCTCTTGTTTTTCCCACAGTACAGCCTATCTGATGCTCTGAGGAACCTGCCTTTCATTTATCATTTTGGTCAGGGTGTTGTTTTTTGGTTTGGATATTTTATTTTGTAGTCTTGGTGCCAGACAGATTCTTCTTTTAGTAGTAGAGTTGCAATCTCACAATACTATGGCAGAATAGGTAGGATTTAGGGAAATGGCTGCCCATCCTCCCTTTAAACACCTGCTCCTTGCTCTCTGCCCCTGCTGGGCTCGTGATGCTGCTGGAGTCACCAGGGGATCCGATGGCTGATGAGCAGAGATTTAAAACACTGCTGTGGTCCTCAGCCATTGCAGCAACTCATGGTTCTTGAGGGCTCCTTTGTGCATCTGTTGAGCCCATGGTGGGGGAGCAGAGAGCTGGACCCAGGTGTCTCATTTCCTGGGACAGGTTCCTCCGCGGCGCTGCTCTGCACTGCCATTCATCGTGCATCTGGTGCCGCTCCTGCGAGGAGCGCTGAGGGTCATAGAAAACCACAATGACACTTGTTCCTGCATTCAGCTGTCCTTTTGTTCCTGCTGTCCTGGTCAGAGCCTCACAAGAGAAGTGTTTGTTTCATTTTGAGTTTGTGATAAATACAAGCGAGAGGTAAGACAACAAGACAAAGGAGGAATCCTCGCCCTGCAGAAACCGGCAATTCAGAGCTGGTCGCCTTGAAGGTCCTTCAAAGAAGATCTGTGCACATGGATGAAAATAGGTGTTCTTGGGAGAGGAATGCTTCTGCAGTCTCATCTTGTGATTTAGCTTTTCAAGTGTCATTAATTGTCATTAGTAACCTGGGAGAATGCACACCCAGAAAGCCATTTAGTGGGAAGCTGCACAGATGAGGGGTCTGGAGCTGCATGGCTCCCTCCCACTTGTCTTCATGGTCCTTCAGCTGTGGCTTGACTGTCTCCGGCAGCACTGGGATAGCTCATGGCTATCAGTCTCCCTGCCCAAAGCACTCGTGGAAAAGCTGCTCCCTTTGGATTTGAGGGGCCCTTTTGGAGAGGTGTCCCACTTGTGAGCATTCTCAGAGAGCCCCCAGCTCCTCTGGCATTGGTCAGGAATGACTGCAAAGGGAACTTTGTTAGAGCTCACAGCTGGTTGGAAAAAGCTCACTGAGCAGGGATGGTCTGGCACTTCAGGGTTAATTTCTGCTCTTACTTAGCAAAATGACAGGAGCAGTGCTAAAGCGAAGGTGACAAACAAAGGCATAGGATGAGCTCCCCAGCCCCTGTGTTTTAATCGCTTCTAACTGGCTAAATGTTCTGTTTGCCTGCTAGATCAAATGTTTTCTTTTATTGTGCTGTTTTTCTGAAGATGAATATGAAATGAATAGACTCCTGACCTCCCCCAGCACTCCTGATAGCGCTTCCCTTCCCCCTCCTCCCCAGCTGATCCCGATAACTCCCAGCCAGAAACTTGCCTGGTGTAAACTGCGAGGAAGAGTGTGTGGAGGAGTCAGTCCTCGAGAAGAAATAGGGCTGTGAAAAACAGAACAGCTTTGTTTGAAAGGGGGAGGAAAGTATGCGCAGAAAAGTAAGACAGTTCAACTGCAGGAATGAGAGAAGAGCTCTCCTGGATTTATGAAGTGATGAGTGGCTGGTAAAAATGTGCATGCTCTAAAAACAATTAAACCCAACAGATGACTGAGTGGTCTTTGTGCTCATTAACTTCTTGAGCTTTGCAATCTTGCACCTGCAAGATTTTTAATGTCAACTGGAGAGCAAGAAAACTTGTACAACTTTAGATTAGCCGACAAGGCTTTCATCACTTACAATATTACTTTCTTGAAGAACTGACCTGGAGTTCAGACAGCTTGTTTTCACTTCACTGAGGTCAAACTCCACCATGCATTTTACAAATAACTTTGAAGTAAACAAACACACATGCCAAAATAAGGTATTATTCAGTGAAAAAGGTTCTATTTCTGTTCTATTCAGAGATGACTTGCTGGCTGTGCTCTTATTCTTTGTGCTGCACAATGCCAGAGCACGCTGAAGCTTCCCGAAACACTTCTGTCCCACTTCTGAGTGCTTCTGCAATATGTGGTTTCTTTGAAGCCAGGGGTATTGCTGTGAGATGTGTTCCCAAGAGGCTGTTCTGGCTGTGGGTAGGCGTGGGATGGTCCTGAGGTGCCTCCACACCCTCCTGCTTCGCTTTAGCCTGGTCCTTCCCTATGGCTTTTCCGTGGTGCATAAATGGGGTGTTGCTCCTTATGAAGCCTGGTACCCTCTTTAGTAGGAGGACCTCGTTCTGCACCCATAAAATCTCCATCAGGCATTTCCCAGGAGGTTTTGGGGAGGTTTGTGTTCCCTGTGCATCACTGTGCCCTGTCCCACACATTTCTGTCACTGGCTTCGCGGCAGATTCCTGGCTCTGTCAGACCTTCTCTGCTGTCAGTACAGGCTGATGGTGAACTGAATCACCAAGAGAGGGCTTTTTCCTGCAAATAGCTGTAGATTGTGGACTCTCCATCCCTGGGCCAGGCTGGACAGGGCTCTGAGTAACATGGTATAGTGGAAGGTGTCTCTCTGTATGGCAGGGGAATGGGACTGGATTAGTTTTGAGGTCATTTCCACCCAAACCATTCTGTGGTTCTATGATTCTGCATTTGTAACTGAGATGTTTCCTCCTTATTTTTGACTTCAGGTAGTTTTGATGACAATTTTTTAAATTCTCTTGCAAAATGTTAAAACTCTGAAGTTACTTTAATAAGCTTCATGCCTTCACTGTACAGTCCACATGCTGTGTGTGCTGATGTGTGATCTCTGTCCCCCAGGTTCAGTGAAGAGGGGATGGAGGTGATGGAGCGGTTGATCTACCTCTTTCGCAAGTTCAACCAGCTGAAGGTCAGCAACGAGGAGTATGCGTGCATGAAAGCCATCAACTTCCTAAACCAAGGTGAGTCGGCAAAGAGAAGGTACACTTGTTCATTTTGTGCTTCAAAGGGTGAATTTGTAACACCAGTCCTCCCTTTTTTAAAGCTCTTCTGACTCATAAAAGTGTTTACCTTCGGGGATATATCCTTAGGTTACTTAGCTGGTTACTGTTTTTTAGGTTCTATGCCTAAATCTGACTCTTCACAGTGAAAGGTAATCACAAATGAAGTATTTACATGCAGGCCGTGAATTCAGCTGAGGAAAGGGCTGTATCCTCCTGTTGATTAAGCAGCATATTAAAGCTGGCAGTTCAGGCTCCTTCAGGATGCTGGGCATTTCAAAATCCATGCAGAGGCAAATGCTCGGTGAATATTGTTCAGCTGTAATTTTGGAAATAAATGTCCCCAAAGTCTTTTGTACTGTGAAAGATAGTTGCAATCTGTAAAAATGTGCTGCAGGCTCCCTCCTCCCCCACTCATTTCCAGAGGGAGATAGTGCTGACACTTCAATCTGTGCCGGGCTGAGGTTCCGGTTTGCTTCCCTGGGCAGTTTCCTGACACTGGATAATACACTTCTCGAGCTGTCTCCATTGTTTTCCAAAATGTATTTTCATTAACTTCCTGTCTTCTTTTATTTTTAGTTGAAGTTTGCAATTTTTTATGTGAAATACCTGAGACTTATTTTTAAAAGTCAGCTTTTAGGCAGTAGATCAATGCCTCTTCCGTCAGATGGTCTCCAGCACTGAGCCTGCTCCAAGGCTGGATCCTCCCCAGGACCCGGCAG
Source organism: Lichenostomus cassidix (assembly GCF_008360975.1). Classification (NCBI taxonomy): domain Eukaryota; kingdom Metazoa; phylum Chordata; class Aves; order Passeriformes; family Meliphagidae; genus Lichenostomus; species Lichenostomus cassidix. Next base: position 966,893 of record NC_139497.1, read on the forward strand.
TGCCGATGCTGCTGGTCACACTGCACGCTGCCAGTGGGACTTCCTGCCTGTCCATCTTTCCTTTGTATGTGTTGCCTGACACTGGCAAAGCTAAATTTAAAAATAAGAACTTGACAAGTTTATAAAGCTCCTGTGATATAATTCATAAGCAGATGGGGAGAAACGTGACGATACCTTGAATTATGGAGCTGAGCGCTGTCCTCAGCCAGGATGATACAGCTGAAGTCAATGTGTTTCTGTCTGAGGAGGTGTTACACTGATCTGCTGTGAGGACTAAACCCTGACACCCAGCTGTGTTGTGCCAGGCAGGGATTTCAGGTTGCTGGGGCTGTTCTCTCCAATAGCATTCAGCAGTGTAGGACATTACAGAAGCTGTTCTCTTCCTGACCTTTTGTGGAGGGAAATCCAGGATCCAGACCTGCCTGTAAAGACACATCCATGATGCCGGCACAGCAGGAGGAGAGATGGGAATTTTAGTATTGGTCTGACTGGGTGCTGGAAGCCAGTCTCCAAAGCAGGGACCCAGATCAGAGTGACTGAAGTCAGTCTGTCCTGAAGAAGTGGCAGTAAGTTCAAGGCTGCTGCTCTTCTGAGATGTTTTTGTCATGTTTTCATTACTCAAACTGTATTCCTTTCCAGATATCAGGGGTCTGACCAACGCATCCCAACTGGAGCAGCTGAATAAGCGGTACTGGTATGTTTGCCAGGACTTCACAGAGTACAAATACCCCCACCAGCCAAACCGCTTCCCTGATCTAATGATGTGTTTGCCAGAGATACGCTACATTGCAGGTAACTTCCTGAGCACTTCTCCCGCTGGGAGCAAGCTATGAAATTTGCTTTTAAAAGATAATTAACTTACAGCAATGAAATTCTTGTGGACTTTGGTCGTGGGACATTTTTCTATCAGAGCTTCTGTCCATCTTTAAGCCCATCCTGTTGCCCTGAGCTCACCCAGAGGGGCTCTTGGCAAGGTGTCCTGGTGATGCTGGTGGGCACAGGGTTAGTCCTGCTCTGGGAAGAGGTGGCTTGCTCTGACCTGACACCCTTTAAGTACATTGTTCAGTCTCTCCTTTTCTTCTTTCACTCCCAGCTGGGGGGTGTTTTGTCTCAAAGGGGTGCAATCCTGGTTTGAGTAGTCATCTCATGAGTTAGAGAGATCCCTGAACTAAGCAGAAGGTGATCAGCAGAGTTCAGGCAGACCAGTGTAACCCCCAGGTTTCCACTCTGGGCCTCGGAAATCTGCAGGTGAATTCTTAACTGCCGTTGTGTCACTAATTAGATCTCCAAGGTCTGGTGTTACTAAAACTGTTTGTTCCTGAGTGTTATGGCAGAGGGAGATGCTTGCCTCCCTGTGTCAAGGCTCCGTATGCTTCATCCTACTCCGTCGTAATGAACTAGATCATAATCTCAGAGTAGCTCTTGTAATTTACTCATGGAGATCAACAAGGGAGTTTAAGGTGAGACAGGATTTGGTCTTTCTCAGTTTCTATAAATACTGCTCTATTGTGGAGAAATCATTTTGATCTGACTTTGCCCATTTATTTTGCTTTCTATTCAGTAAATAATAAATCACATTGTGTCCAAATGAATATCAAATGTCTAATGTAGCTGTAGGATGATTAACTGTTTCTGTGAGAGGTTCAAGGTAAAACCATCTCCAGTGCTGCTGGCTTAGGTGGCTCTGAAATCTGATTCAGGAGTGGCTGCTAATTCTGTTTTTTCTCTTACCAGGAAAAATGGTGAATGTCCCCCTGGAGCAGCTGCCTCTCCTTTTTAAGGCTGTTCTACATTCCTGCAAGACGAGTGTGAGCAAAGAGTGAGCGCGGCTGGCCCGGCTGGTGCCTTAGCTGAGCCTCGGGCCGGGAGAGGGGCAAATGCCATCCAGGCAGGAGACAGGGCAGTGGGCCTCCCTGCCCTTGTAGCAAGAATCTTTTTTGTTTGTTTTTGTTTTTTTACTCTTTTTCCTATATATTTATTTCACGACAGAGTTGAATGTATGATCTTCAACACGATGCACAAGGTTCTGTAAGAATGCCGCAGATGCATTCTCCAGCGGTTTACAGAATGTGAAGATGTTTAATGTTACAGTGTTTGTTAGGGTTAGTTCTTTTGTATTTGGGGACCGAGATGAATAAGACTACCTCAAGGAGAAGATGCTGTTCATGCACTGCTCTTTCCATGATTTGCATCCAAAAGCATTTGTCATAGCGAGCAAATGTCAGCAGAGCTGTTAGTATCCCAAAGGGGGACAACTTTGGAGAAGTGGGTGCTAGAGAAGTGCCAAGCTTTTTCTTTAATTTTAAAAAAGCAGGGAGTGGAGAAGGAGAATTGTGTCTAGGCAGTTGGTTTCTTTTCCCCTGGCAGTGTCCAGATGCAGGTTTCCCAGTGGGATGGCAGTGCTCTGAGGGGCTCGCTGGCCCTGTCCCCTCTGGGGAGCTGCAGGTGGGGTCTGCCCTAGCCCCTCCTGGCCAGCTGCCCTCTTACTATTGCCATAACACCTTCTAATTTCTCTGAAATTGTGTTCCTGCAGTTTATAACAGGCTCCTGGCATTACACAAAGGTGCTCCTGTTGCTAGAGAACTGCAAGGACTTTATCATCGCTTCCTTAACATCCATTTTAGGTTTACAAAAGCAGGAAAAACCTACTTAGAGAAGAGGCAGGATTGCCCTGTTAGTGTGTTCCTCTAACATGGTACCTGACTCCTGTGGCTTCTGCATTGCAGCAATCCCTGTTTTGGGAGCAGTTTATGTACCCTGTGTTAAATGGGACCTGTGTAACAGGGTGAGGGATTCCAGTGTCCTCTGGCATGGCTTTCTCTGCTGGACTCAGGGAATGGGTGTTCCATAGTTATATCCTGCCAGGACTGTCTTGTTCTGTGTGGAATCCCAGGAAAAACAACATTACTGCTGTGCTTGGTGGCCTGCTGTGCTCTAGGTGTTGCAAGGCTTGGATTTTCCATCTCGCAAGCTCCCCACCAGTCCAGATGGAGAACTGGTTTAATGACAACTGATGAGCTGATTGAGTGATTGTTAAGTGCTGGTGTTTAGCTAAAGTTGGGAATTCTCATGAGTGACCTCATGGTTTCCTTCTTGTGGTGTGGAGGTTGGATGAGATGCTCTTGTTCTCATCTCCTTCATTAGGAATTAATATTCAAAGAGTCAGTCACTCTCCTAGATAGCCTTGGCTGGATTTCCTTCCCTGTCTCCTTAGATGTAAATCTGGCATTCACTTAGCAAGGTGGCTCATTGATAAGTATTTGAATGCTGATTTAAAAATATTTGGGGAAACAGCTCTTGTTCCTTCAGGGCAGGAGGGATGAGTCACTACACTCTTGTCTTTCCCTGGTGACAGTTGTGTGGCACAGAGCGAGCACAGCTCAGCAGGGCTGCAGCTGCTGCACATGAATGTGATGGTGAGCAGGAATAAAATCCCATTGACCAAAGTCACCTTTCTCTCCCTCCCCCTGGCCCAGCAGGTACTCCCTGGGTTGCAGCCCAAGGGAGGCTGTGAGCTGCTGGTTTGGCACATCCTGGTCAGGCCGGCAGTGCAGTGCTGATGGCTGCAGTCACACTGTGTCAGGGCCCTGCTGCTGCCTCACTGCAGGCATCCCACTTGGGCATCTCCCAGCTCGACGGTTTCCCTTCTCTAGAAGTCCATAGCTGTTCATTTTTCATTATTTAAACAGGATGTTACGGGTAACAGCTGCTGGGCCCAGCAGCAGCTCAGCTCGATGGAGCTTAACACCCAAAGGTGGTTCCATAAATCTCATTTACTTTTTGACAGTACAATGAGACGTGTGTATTCTCAGGAAAGCCTTCTGCATACAGCCAATACCTCATGTGTTCAGGGGAAGATTTTAATGTACCTGTTTGTAAGTTAGAATGTATTTCTCAGCTTTTAAATTTAATTTCCAAATAGCTTGATATGATCTTTTTATTACGGGTTGTTTCTGGCTTGCTGTTTTATACACTCAAGGAATTGTTAAAACTGCATAGGAGTAATTTTATTCTACAGTTAATGAATTATTATAATCTGTTGATGAATAAGTGTTTTAATTAGTGTACATAAAAGCAGTCATCTTGTTGCCAGCTATCCAACAAAAATAATCTTTTAGATGATCTGTGGTTTTCCAAAATAGCCTCCCAAAACTATTGCTGTACCAGCAACAACCAAAAATCTAAATTCAGTTATGATGACAAACGGACATGAATGTTCTGCTTTCTGTTCTAGAAAGCAAATTTTACAAAGGTTGATTGGCAGCAGTATCCGTTCCCAAATACTCATTTACTATAGGGAGTAGAAAATCCTTCCTGAACTGACAGGTAAGGAAGCAGCAAACAGACCAGACAGAATCACCGGTCATTCCTGATATCTTCTGCACCAAGTCCTCTAATGACTTGTATTTTTTAAACAGGGTAAAGTGAATGTGTTGCATTGCAAACTCAGGTATTATGAGAAGGTAGGAATGTAGCTAGAGATGTAGAGATGTTAGGTAGATGTATTTGTGAATTTGGTTTGAAGGACACCCTGGAAAGGTTGGAATTTTAGTTCCATTCTTCACGTAACATTCGGTTTACAGGGACTCATATTTTATTTGTGCTTAATGCTAGTAGGGGGAAGTTCATTATCTTTGGTATCTATCTGCTCTTGCTTATCTGACCTTCTGTCATAGAGAAATCAATCAACAATAATGGTCTTTGGTAGAATTTTCTGCCATGACAAGTCAATTTTTATCTCCGATTTGAAAGATAAATTGGCTGGCTGACCCCCTTCTCTCCTTCAAAGCATCAGTGCAGATAGAAAGCTGAAGAGTTACTTTTAATCTGAGCAGAGATTTGGGACATAAATTTGAAGCACTCAGGTTCACGTGCTCAGGGGAGGCTGCCGGGGAGCCCTCGCTCTGTGGTGCAGCTGGAAGGGTTTCCCACTCACAGGGCTTGGTCCCAGTGCCACTGCCAGACCCCGGGGCCTCAACAAAACCTTCTGGAAAGTGAGTTTTCTTTCACTTTAGCTCAGGCTCCTGCCAAGGGGGCTGAGCCTTGACCCCTCAGTGTGGGTCAGTCCCTGTCCTCAGCATGTCCAGTCCTGTGAGAAGGCAGGGGGATGAGGGACAGCCAGGATGCTCAGGAGTGCCAGGTCCCCAGCACTGCTGGGCTCTGGGCACGGCAGAGCTGCTGCAGTCAGACCTCGTGCTCCCTCCGCTTCCCGTGCGCACTGGACACTGCTCAGCTGAGAGCTGTGCCAGTGCCCTTCATGCACTCACTTCTGCAGAGCCACTGCATGCTTGGGCTCATCAGGGAGCAGCTCTGGATTCTTCTGTAATTCTTAAATCCAGAGATATAATTCTTAAACCTTTTGCCATCTCCCATCACATGCAGGCCAAAGGGGAACACGGCGTTTTCAGAGTGACCAGTGGTCAGTGGCACCGCCAGTTGCAGGGCACCTGCACAGGGGATGTGCCACCCCAGTACCACCTGTTTTCCCAGTGCTGGGGTGTTGCTTTGAGGGAGCCCGTGAGAGTGAGGGGTCCCAGGCGTGCCAGGAGGGCTCCTGGGCTGCTGTCACTTGCCAGTGGGGGCCTTGGTGGCTCTGTCCCCACCCATGCAAAAGCTCTCACTGCCGTCCCTCCCTGTGCCAGCAGGATCTGCCCTTGCTCCCTAGGCTTCTGCACAGACCCACCTCAGGTAACGGAGTTTAAGTCCTGTCCTTCAAACCAACTTTTTTAAAAAAAACTTGAAATTCTTTTTTCTTTACTACATTTTTTTAAAGGAAAAAATGAAAAAAAAAAAAGATTCTCCTGTGAATGTGCTATTTCCCATTCATTCTTTCTTCCTTCTTGGTTTTGATTTGAAGCTATGAAGCTCGGTGTCTGTGAAAATGTTGTTATTTCTCAGGATAATAAGCGGCAATCATCCCTGCCACATGAAAGGCAGGAGAAAGGGGGAAACTTGGGGAACTAGTTTAAGTATGAAACTAATTTTTAAGTTGTAGATGATGTGTAAATGGAGGGGAGTGCATAGCTATCAGTATCAAGCTGTGGCGTTTCTCTGGGTTCACAGTGTGTTGTTTCAATGCACAGAAGCTCAGGGATAAGTATTTAAAATGTGACCCAGAGAAACCCTAGTTTTGATGTTGCAACAGTTGCTTCTTTCATTGCTTGTCTGGAGGACCCCTTGAGAGCTGACTGAAGCCCCATATGGCGATTCTGAGGGAGAAGCTTTGGGTTTGGCTGTGGGAAGTTTGCCTGCTGAAGGCTCAGGCATAATTTCTGGTGCTCTACGTTCACACTGAAGCACATTAGCTGCTGGGGCTGGGGGAGGTTGGCCTCTATTTCTGCATTACCTCCTCCAGGATCTGCAAATCTGAGTTTAAACCAGCCCTGCAAAAAGCTGGGGAAGCCAATCCTAGCAGTGTCCTTCCCTCAGAAAAAAAATAGCTCCTGTGAGCTGCCCTCTGACAAATCTGTGAAAGAAGCAACATGGTTCAGTGGAAGAAATGCCCCCAAGGGCAAAAAGAAACAGAAATTGAGACCAGATGACGATCAACCTTAACAAAGCCTTTTGTGATTCATTGTTTTCTTTCAATTTATAAAATGTCTTGTAATAGTTGATAACATTATTGACTCAATTTCCATAACTAAACTACCTCGTGTGACATCCTGTTTATCATCTCAAAGGGATTGTGTGAAAAACTAAATGCTGCCAGTGTCTGTTGCCAGTGAGGAACAGGAGCTGTGATTGCTGGAGTTGTGTTTCCCTTCCCATGGGCTGGGGCTTGGCTCCTGTCACTGCTCTGGTGTCCTGCACCTGAGGCTGAGCTCTGGTGTTCCTCCCTGGGGAGGATGTGGCTCCTGTTCGTTTGGGTTTCATTGGTGCCCATCAAGCCACAGACCTCATTCCAGCTCAGTCTTGGTGCAGAGGCTGTGTTTGTAGCCTGGGACCTCACAGGACCTCACAGCTCCTCGTGTGTCCATCCTGGGCAGCCTGGGGAGGCAGTGGGTCAGGTTTGCTGCTTGTATCAGCCCATTGCTGACTTGAGGGATGTTCCCAAGAGGGTCAGTCCCGGTTGCTGGGTCCTTCTTGGTGATGTTCCAAGCAATGGTTTCTCCCGTTCATTTTTCCCACAATCCCTTGTGTAAATCAGGGAAGCAGGATGTTGCCTCGGCATGACACATGGTGAACATTGGCACACTCAGAGCCAGGGCTGGGGCAGGAGGGTGTGTCTGGCCCTGCTGCACCCGCGAGGAGCAGGCACAGGGAGCTGCCCCTCCTCACTGTGCTACGACCAAACGAGTGTTTCTGCTGGCACGTCTGTGGCACCTGCCCCTGCTCTGCTGCTCTGCTCTGGGACTTGACTACCTGTGGAAATGTGACCAATAAGTGTTGAATGCATGTTTAGTGAGTGTTTAGCTGTATGAACTAATAAATGTGAAATGTTCTGCACCGCTGATGTCTCCTGGCTGCTTGTGCCTTCCCCTTTTGGTGGTGGCTCTCTCTCAGGGTGGGGGAGCCCCGTGCTGGTCTGGAGGAGAAGTAATCCAAACAAGCAAACACACCAGAGATGTTTGACCAGCGCACTCCGGAGTGAGGAGCTGCAGGAGTTGTTAAGTGATCCCTTGTCTTGCCGAGGTGGGTGTGTGTTAAAAGCCTGAGCAGCACTTTCTGTATTTATGCTCCTGTGTATGGGAGTGCACAGGAGGCTCACTCAGGAGTTGCTGCCACGAAGGCAGCTCCAAGTGAGCTCCAGTCCCCCTCTACTGCCAGCCCCCCTCTACTGTCAGCCCTCCTCTGCTGCTCCCTCCTGCAGGGCCTCACCTCAGTCCCACACTGCCCGGCTCCTCAGCTGGGTGCTCTCGTGCCTCCTGCCCTCTCCTTGTTATTTTTCCACATTTACGTTGTTCTCCTCCTCCGCAGAAGAGCTCCAGCAGCTCTGACACTATGCTATCCAGGATTTACTCCCCATGAGGGGGCCTTGAAGGTTGGCAGTGGTGGGGCTGCCTGGTAGGTGGCAGAGGATGCTCTGGGCACATGGGGTGATGGGTTTGTCTTCAGCTTCAAACAAAGCTGGAGCCACACAGAGGTGACGAGGCAGCCATTCCCCTGACCCTATTCTGGCATGAGGCACTGCCTGGAAAGCAAGGCTGGAGTGGGAAAAGTACCAGCACATTTTAATTTTCAGCTCAACCCCTACTGACCACTGTATTTTGATTAGAGCTCTGCTTCCTTTTCATCTCGGTGCTCCAGCGGGTGACAACTGCCACAGCCTCGTGTGCACGGCGCAATAGTTTATCACCGAAGGCCAGCGGCTCTATGAATTCAGAGCCAGCGCGGAACAAATCACACTGTCACTAACGTCAAACTTGTTAACCTGATCTTTGGTGGATCACTAGTGTCAACATTGCACGGGACATACATTATCGGGCCCAAGGACTTAGGGAGATGCGTTTGTCAGGCTGCTCTGTCACAGTCCCACTCTTGACCTTCACAAAGTAACTTTCAAGGGTAAGCTGCTTTCCCCTTGACAGGAGTGGCTCTTCCCAGGAGTGTGTCACCCCATGGGTGCTGGCTGGGACAGGGCTGCGGGGTCAGCTGGGTCACCTCCCTGCAGTGGCACAGTCAGTCCAGCAGTGGGTGATCTGCTGGGAGGGTCCTCTGGGACCTCTTCCAGAGCTGGGGAAGGTTCTCCATTGATGTCCACCCTGCCCATGTCTATTCCATTGTCTGGCCCATTACAAGTCTCACACCTCAGTTTGCCAAGTGCAGGTGCTTCTGATGGGGTTGGTCACTGCTGCAGAGATCAGATGAAGGATGGGTTGCCATGGCTAGGCTGGTAAGAGAATGGAATGGAGGTGTGTGCTCCCAGGGAGCTTCTGTCCAAGCTGCTGTGGTCCATTGGGTTTTGCAGTACTTTAATTGGGGTGGTGGACCATCCCTGCAGTCTGCCTTGAGTAGGAGGGGAGAGGTGCCACAGGCCAGCCTGGGCATGCTGTGGGGCTGGGTGCTGGGAGGCCAGCAGTTTGGGGCTGTGCTGGAGAGGATGTGGCTCATGGCTGGGAGGACCCCAAGGCGAGTGCTGGGTCTGTGCTTCGCGTCGCTGTCCTCGTGGGCCGACCCTGCTAATCAGCTGTGAAAGAGAGAGAGAAAGCTGGAGAGAAATCTTTCTCTCTGCTAACCTCATCACAATAAAGATTCCTATAAAGAGCTCTTATCCTTGAAGAAAATGAGGCACATAAGCAGGAATAGTAAACAAAAGGCTGTCATTTTGACCCAGGAGTGCTTCATGTTGTTGGCAACTGCCAAGAGGAAACATAAAGAGAGGCTGCATCCAAGTCCCAATTATGCAGAACTATGTGACTGATATGTCAATGAGTCCCCCCGGGAGGAGACCACCAGCGCTTCCCAGTGCTGCCTGCGCAGCATCTGCACTCGCCGCCATGGCCGGGCCGCCCGCGCCCCGAGCGAAGGCGTGTGTGGCATCGGAAGAATGCAGGGGACAAGGTAATGTCATCGGGAACGCTATCGCCAAAGTCCTCGCCGCACGCGCATTATCGGCGCGGGCCCTGGAGTCAGGGACTGCGGGCAGGCAGCGGCGTTTGGCAAACAGTAGTGCTGGCCACACCTGCTGCAGGCACGCTCCGGGAACGTGGCGCAGGCAGGAGGGCTGCCCCGCGCCGATAAGCTGAGTGGATGGAGATAAAATCCGAGCAGGAGATTTGCTTTGCTGAGCATCAAGGCTAAGCACCAGCAAGGAGCCAAAGCACAGTGTGGCCTGCAGCGGGTGGTGTGGATCTGCAGGCTCTGGCCGCACTGTGGCCGTGTGGGGAGGAGATGGGGCAGGGCAGTCTCCAAACCAACAGCCGGAGCTTTGGTGACAGATGTGCCAGTGCTTGGACCCATTGAGGGCACAGAACTGTGCTGCTCCCTTGGCCATGACAACACTGCATCAGGGCAGCAGCTCTGGGGCCTAACCCCCGCCCTGAACATCCCCTCCCCAGCACATCCCGTGCCGCTAGAAGCCAGAGCCACCTCATCCTTCCCTCCTAGGTGCTGTGGCCTCCAAAATGTCACCCGTCTGTACCTCCTCCCTGTGTGCAGGGCCCCTGAGGCTGCTGGGAGCCAGCCCTACCCACTGCCTGTGCAGCCACTCCAGCGCGGCCTTCCCGAATTCACCCTCACAGATCCACCCTCACGCCACTGGCCAGGCCCTGCTGGCCTGCACTGCGGCCCATGCGCCGGCCCTGACCACTGCAGGAGCCAGGCCGCAGCCTTGGCCAGAGCCCGCGCAGAGGAAAGTGCCCAAGGCCAGCAGGGACGTATTTACCCCCGAAAGCACCTTGCTGCAAAAATAGCAAGTGGCCAGTGTGAGGCCGGGGCTTCCCAGGGGAACAATGCCTGGCAGGAGGAAGCGGCCGCGGCCGGCCCGCAGCTCTGTCCCGCCTCGTGCGGCGCTGAGCCGCAAGCCGCTGTGTGCCGGCCCGGCAGGGACCTTGAACTTGACACAGATTTATTTTCTCTGACATTGGCATCACATCGGAACATCTGGCATGTGGCTGATAATTGCTGGGGATCGGGGCGGAAGCCACTCCGGGCCTGGCGCTTCTTCCAGAGCTCTGTTTTCATTAGTTTTTCTCCTCTCTTCAGCTGCAGAGTAAGGAAAAAACAAGCAGGGCTTTGCAGCCTGTGCTCCCACTCCTCTCCCGGCAGCACCAGGGCCTTGCTGCTTCCCTCACACTGCAGGACACACCACTGTTGCAGCATGTCACAGCTGTCTTGATACAGAGAGAGGACAAGCCTTTCCCTGAGCCTGGGATTGTGGGTCCTGCTGTGCCACCCTGGTCACCAGCAGGACCCACAGCAGCTGCTTGGCCAGAGCAGAGCCATGACACAGCCTTCACTGTGCTGGTGTGGGGCTCAAGGCCATGGCAGCCACCCCTTCTCGAGGCTGTCGTCACTGTGGGATGAAGCAGAGAGCACGACACTGTGCAAACATGTGGGGACACACTGGTGATGGACGGCCAGAGTGCGGGGCCAGTGCTGGGAGCAGATTCCCACTCTGGCAGTCTGGGAGGCTCTCTCATGCAGCCTCTTGCCTCGGCATTGTAGTTCCTGTGTTGCATAGGGCAATTGGAACCCGAACTCTGCCGGCACAGTGCCCGTGGGTAGGACTGAACACAGCAGTGGAACATGGGGAATCCCACAGGGCAAACACAGCCAAAGCTTGGCTGCCAAGGGCCAGGGGCACTGGCTTTCTGCAAGTGCTGTTCCGGCACATGAAGAACCACTGGCTGTGGGCACTGTGAGCCCCAGGGACCCGGGAGTGAGCATGGAGGAGCCTCCTCCTGCCCTCCCTTGCAGAAGAGACGTCTCAGGGCTGAGGAGGCTCTGGCTGCATCCTGGCGCTGGATGAGTGAAGTGGGCTCACGTTCCTCCCAGAGGTGTTCTGCTCCATGCCCTCGCCGCCCCCCCTCCCACCCTGGGCCGTAAATCAGGGTGGCTGTGGGTGCTGGGGCACTCTGGTGCCCCCCACCTCCCTGCGGGGTCTCCCTCCTGGGGCACCTTATCTGCTGCAGAGGTCCCACTTATCTTCTCTGTCACTTTCTAATGCTAGTTTATGGGCAGCGTTTTGTAGCTTAATTATGATGTTTTTCAGCATGGTCACGTGGCCCCAGAAGCCAATAAGGCACCGAAGTGGGTCCATCCTGGCTGAGCCTGGCCCCCGTGGGGAGGAGATTGGCCGGTGTCCTGCCCGGGGCGGTGTGTGCGCAGCCAGAGCCCCGACACCTTCCCAGCAGACACAGGTCCCCATAAATCCCCCAGCCTGCCGTGGACGGGGCAGCAGTACCCACACCCCACGGAGGTTTCTCGGTCGCAGCTCCTGGCTGGTGGCCGACCAAGGCTCTCCCACCCACCGGCCCACGCGCAGCAGCCGTGCAGCCGCCTCGCGGTGAGTACGTGTCCGTGGGGGGAACCGCGGATTCCCCATCCCACCCATCTCCCAGCCGCTGCCGCCATTCTCCGGCATGGTGGCGGCCAAGGCCAGAGCTGGGGACGCAGCAGGGCTTGACAAGGAAGCAGGAGTCGTGTGTGGGCCTCCGCTTCCCGTCCCATCCTGTCACTGGGTGTGGGGATGGCGGCTCTGCAGATCGTGGACAGCAGAGCGAGGCCTTACCATAGCCTTGGCCCCTCAGCCAAGCCGCTGCTCAGGAATGACATATGTGGCTGCTGAGAGGCTCTGGGAGCACAGATGGGGGTGGCTGGGGGTCCGTGGTCACCCAAGGGTTGGGAGTTGCCCAGAGGAGCACAGGCAGCCTCCACTCCCTGGAGCAGGCATGGGAGCATCTAGGACCCCTTGACTCCTGGGGTTGACTGAGCCTGTGTCCTGTCCCCATCCCGTGCTGGCAGGGATCATAGCCTTCGGCTCCTGTTTGCTTCTGTTCCTTGCAGAGTTTGCTCACTTCTCCCAGCCCAGAGCCCCTCCTGGGTTCCTCTTCCCGGATGGCAGGTCCTGCTCCATGGCTGCCCAGCAGCTCTCCCGGGAGCTCGTGGCAAGTGTGGGGCCATGGCCGAGGGGCTCTGCCGGTGATGGGAGCACTCCTTCCCGGTCTGACCGGCACTGCGGACTGCTCTGCTGCTATTCTTAGCCCCGGCTCCATTCCTGGTGGCTCTGGAGTGATGCTCCGCTGAGCCCATTTCCTGTTTGCCGCTCTCCCTGCCAGGGCCGCTTCCTACCCGCTGCACCCGTGGGCAGCTGTTGTGTGGGGCGAGAGTGTGGGATGAGGTGTGTGGGATGAGCCCTTCAAGACAAGTCATGCAGGATCAGCCGTACGGGGCCAGCAGCTATGGCTTTCCTTTGCAGGGCACTGCCAGCAGCACAGACTCAGTTGTGCTGGAGCTCCAGGCACCCAGAGCCTCGGGCCCTGGTGCTGCTGTGCTGGCAGCAGGCTCCTGCCATGCTAGGACAGGCTCTGGGTCAGTCCTCCAGGATGGGCTCAGATCCAGTGTCTGGCTCAGAGTTGGAGCCTCAAGCTCCCCATAGCCAAGTCCTGGGTCATGGCATATGGCCTGGGAGCATCCTGATAAACAGGACATGCCAGGAGCCAGGGTGCTCCTGTGCTGGTCTGCTGCCATCATGGAACATTTCATTACAAAACCCTAATTGTAAAGCATTGATTTAATACCTGCTGTCTGACAGGCAGACAAGAACATCATTGAGAGTGGGTGCTCCAGGAAGGGTGGCCAGTGGTAGGTCTAAACTGTCTCCTCCTCAGTGGTGGCTGCAGAGATGTTAGGAACCACTGCACACCCCAGTCTTCCCCACACAGCCCTCCCTGGGCTAGCAGGGGCAGCTGGTGTGGGGTAATGGTGTGTTCTGACAAAGCTGATGTTCCAGGGCTGTGCACAGAGCAGAGCAGGCTCATGCTCAGAAATGGTCAGCAAAATTACTCCAGCCCTGAGACTCCTGGTTCTCAGCAGGTCCTGCTGCTTTCGGGCCAGACACCCTGGAGAGGCTGGGGGGCTTGTTGTTCCCCACAGATGGTGTGGGGGAGCAAGGAGGGTCTCTCACCCCTTCCCGCAGAGCGGTGCCCCTTGCCTGTCCACGAGGGAATCTCTGGGGGGATCCCCGATGCTGAGGAGGCCTGGCCGAGCAGCTCCCCAGCCCGGCCGCCGTGTCCCCGGTCCCTGGGCCGGCGGGTCCCTCCGCCCCCGCCCCGTCCCCGCCGCCGCGAGCCGCTCGCTCTCCCAGAGGAGGTTCCCCAGCCCCGGGGGGCTGGCCGTGAGCCCGCACCAACATGGAGATGCTCTTCCAGGCGCTATAAAGAGCTCTGGCTCCCGCACCTGCCTCTCGGTCTCCACCGCGCCCACTCCCGCTCCGCACCCAGCGCCGGGGCTGGGGCCGCCGTCCGTCCCCTTCCCCGTCCCATCCCGTCCCGCTGACCGCGGCTTGTCCCGCAGCAGGGCCGCTGGAGGGGATGGACTATTCCTATGATGAGGACCTGGACGAGCTCTGTCCGGTCTGCGGGGACAAGGTCTCCGGGTACCACTACGGGCTGCTCACCTGCGAGAGCTGCAAGGTAGGATGGGCCGGGGCGCGCGGAGCCGGGGCTGTGCGGGGCCGGGGCTGTGCGGGGCCGGGGAAACGCGGCTGGGGCCGTGCGGGGCCGGGGCAGCGGGGCCGGGGCTCTGCGGGACCGGCGCCTTGAAGAGCCGGGGCTGTGCGGGGACCGCTGCACGAGAGAGAGGGGTCCGGGGCTGTGTAGGGAGCGGGGAGGGGACTCTGCAGGGACCGGGCTAACGGGACCGGCTGCGGGGCTTCTCTTGCCCGTTTTCGTTAGCGGCGGATTCGCTCCCGGCGGCGGGAGGGGAGCGCGGCCGCGACGGGAACCCCGAACGCGGTGGAGCCTCTGCCGAAGGCGGGTGGCGGGGACGGGGTGCGGGTGCCGGGATGCCGGTGTCGGTGCCCACCGCATCGCCGCCGCCCGCCGCCGCAGGGCTTCTTCAAGCGCACGGTGCAGAACAACAAGCACTACACCTGCACCGAGAGCCAGAGCTGCAAGATCGACAAGACCCAGCGCAAGCGCTGCCCCTACTGCCGCTTCCAGAAGTGCCTCACCGTGGGGATGCGCCTGGAAGGTAGGGACTGCCCGGGCGCGGCGGGGCGGGGGGTGGCCACGGGGCTGGGGACCGTGCGGAGAGTGTGCGGAGACTGTGACGAGATCGTGCGGGGACTGTGTGGGGACTGCGCGGGGACTGTGCGATTGCCGGGACCGGTCGCGCTGTCCCCGCCGCGGCCACCTCCCCAGGCCGGTCAGTCCCGCAGCCGCTTCGATTCCGTTTTTCCTTCCCAAGTTAAGAAAAAAATCGTTTTTTCGCGTCGTCTCCTGCTTTTCCTTGTTTCGTTTTGTTTGTTTCCCCGGGGTTCTGGCTGCTACGGTTTCAACTTTCCAGGATTTTTTTTTTTCTGGCAGGAAGGTTGGGAAATAGCAAATAAATTATTGTTTTCCTTAAGCACATAATTCCAGAAGCCGAGGCTTAAGGAAAACGTTAAAAATTATGGGGATCGCAATAAAGCTGCCGCAGACCCACCACGAATTATATTTTTCATCTCGGTGACATTTAGTAAAACGGATTTCTGACCCCCGGGGGGGCAATTCCAGCCCCAGAGCCGCCGCCTCTCTCCCGTCGGCGCAGAGGATCCCGACATCAGAGTCGGGCCCTGACAGCCCGTGTTGTAGCGTGTTGCGGGTCCTGCAGCGCTCAGCATCCGGCAACGAAATATATGGGGGGGGACAGCTCGTTGGCACCGGATGGCAGAGCAAAAGCAGAGGCAGAAGGAGATCCTCACCCCTGATTAGGCCTCCCCCTCCCCTCTTCGCTCTTGAAATCGTTTGTGTTTTGCAGCGGGTGGAAGCTGGCTGAGTCCTCCCGCCTGGCCCTGGCCGGGCTGAGCCCCTCGCCTGCCGGGCTGAGCCCCTCGCCTGCCGGGCTGAGCCCCTCGCCTGCCGGGCTCGCTGCTCGGGACACAGTGCGGTTAATCGGAAAGTCCTTCGTGTTCTGGCAGGGCGGCCGCTCGCTCCGGGAGCGGGGTGGGAGCCTGCGAGCAGAAGCGCAGGAGTAAGACACAACACCAAGCTGAAAATTCAACCCCGGCAAACTCCCGGCGTGGGCTGGCTTCCAAACAGATCCCAGTTCCACTCTCCTCCCTGGGCTGGAGTTACTGGTGCCTTAAATCCCTCGGTGCATGCTCTGGCAGTTTTGATCGATGTCGCAAGGGGATTTGGGCACTGCTCAGGGGCTGGGGACCCTACGACAGATAGGCAGGGACAGTGCGTGGGGTGCCCGGCGGGGAAAGTCATGGTCTCAATTTGCCCCTTTTTAAGCAGTTTTTGCCGTGCTCACCGTGGAGGTGCTTGGGTCCCAGAGCTGTCCCAACAGCCTTTTCTTGTGTATTTTCTTGCTGTTGGGTCCTTAGCTGGGCAGACAAGGCAATCACCCAGGCAAAGTGATATTCTCATGGAACCATCTCTTTTGTGGTAAAAAACAGAGACCACTTTTTTCATCTCCTAGTATTTTTGGGCAAGGCATCCGAGGCGGTGCTTTGGAGATGTCTGTAGGTTCACACGACAAGAGCTACCCCGAGGTGGTTGATTTTGGGAACACAGTGTTGACACAGGCACCCCTCAAAGTGGCTGAAGGGAGGTGGCAGAGAAACTTGCCCAGGGACCTATGGCACCCTCCATGTCCCTGCCCAGGCAAAGAGAGGTGGCCAAAGGGAGGCAGACCCTAGCCAGCAGCCTGCCCAGGGCTCTGCATAGGGATGAGAGCAGGAAAGGCAGTGGTAGTGGGAAGGGGGCTGCAGGGTGCTGGAGACCCCTCCTGCCATCATGTGAGTTTGTGGCTTGGGGGCCCACTGCAGATGGTTTTGGGGACTTTGTTGGGGGTGCAGGCACTTCCTGGGTGGCTTCACTTGGGCCCTCTTGCCCTGAAGGTCAGGGTGCATCGTTTGCTTCTTGGCTGTCAGCCAGGGCACAGCAAGTTGTTCCCAATCTCAAGTGTGGTACAAATGGCAGGAAAAGCAGAGCAGGAGGGAGTTAAAAGGCCTCTTCTCCCTTTGTGTTCTTACTGGGAGGGGGAGGAGGTGTATTCAGTTGCCTCTGGAGGGTTTGTGAGACCCGACTGTGAGCACATCTCGCTGTGTGTGGGGATGCACAGACAGCACCGGCGGAGTCCCTGCCTGTGCACCCTTGCCCAGCGTCACAGGGGTCCATTTGGGATGCGATCCCTGGGAATCATTGGGTCCGACCTCGAGCAGCGGCGGGAACACGTCACCTCGAGAGGGTGTAAGATTTGGTTTTCAGTGTGCTCTGGCTCTGGGGTGTGTGGTCGGGGCTGCCAGACCTGCCTGTGCCAGCTCGGGCTGCTAGCCTGTTTGCCTGCGTGGGACCCCGGCTTGTGGGTTGTGCACACGTGCTGATTGTGGCCACCTCCCTTGTACCCCTGAGCCCAAAGTGCCCCGGGACAGCTCTCTGCTGCCCAGAGGGGCGAGGGCCAGCTCTCAGGAGCGGGGGGCCACATCACCCCTCTCTTCAGAGGCTGCCGCTGGCCGCCCGCTCCCAGTGAGATGCTGTTTTCATGAATAAAGAATGAGGGAGGAAGCCAGGGCGGCTCTCCTGGGAGCACATTCCTGCTCGTCCTGGAAATGCTGCTGCTCCCGGCCACGCTCCCGCCTTTCCAGCCTGCCTTGGGAGAGCTGGGGAGGTGCTCCAGCTCTCCGGGGTGGCTGGCTGGGTGCCCCAGGATAAGTAGGCAAAAGAAAGGCAGAGGTAACAGCTGAGACGCAAAGGAAGACCCGCTGGCTGTCAGCAGGAGCACAAACTAGCAGAGGGCTTTCGCCTTTGATGCTCACTGCGGGCTGTTCTCGCTGGCACACTCCGCTGCACTGCCGTCCAGCCCCCAGCTCTGCCTTCCAGCGATCTGAGGCTCTTCCAAGGGGATGCCAGGGCAGCAAGCACAGCAAGGCAGTGCAGGGGGTCAGGCTCTTGCTGCAGAGAAGCACCCGCTCCCTTGCATGCTGGCAGATTCTTGAGTTTCTTTTGGTGTTTGGCGGGAACCTCTGCTCTGTTGCAGCCGTCAGAGGGACTTTGCCAGCGGGATGCTCCTCCAGAGCCCTCGTCGGGACTGGTAGCCCCAGGGCTGGCAGCCTCCTGCCTGAGGCCAGTGCAGCCCTGCCACGGGGTGAAGTGCACCCGCTGGGACCTGGCAGCCGTGCTGCCCGACAAAGGGACAGAGATTTGCAGAAAAGTAGCACATGCAGCCTAGATGGAGGGAACCAGGATCCCGAGGGGGCTGTGGGGTCCCAGGCTCTGCAGAAACAAGGAAATCCCAGGGCTGGCCCAGTGACAGGGGTCGTTAAAATTGAAGTCGGTTTTAAACCCCCTCCTCTGCTCAACCCACGGGGGATGAAAGCTGCTTTATCCCCCAGCTCGTTTTGTAGTGAAAGCCAAATGTCTCTTCCTTTCCTGCAATCCCCAGAAGCTCTGAGGGTGACACTGGCTGTGCTGGGAGTGACACAGCCTGCCATTGCTATTCTAGGAAGGTCTCCCCAGTGCCCCCCAAATCCTTTCTGCCCCTAAGTCATGTTCCCCCGCATTTTCTCTGTGCCCTGTGGAAGCCCTGGTCTCTCTCCATGTGGGTTCACTGCAGCCTCTGCCCTCCCTCTGTTCCCAGCTGTCCGTGCAGACCGGATGCGTGGAGGGAGGAATAAGTTTGGACCCATGTACAAGCGGGACCGTGCCTTAAAGCAGCAGAAGAAAGCTCTGATCCGTGCCAACGGCTTCAAGCTGGAGACAGTGCCTCAGATCATGTCCCCGGTGCAGAGTGACTACAGCCTGTCCTCCACCATCCACAGCATCCACGCCATGTCCAAGACCCTGCCGCCCAACCCGGCTGCCCTGACGCCCGTGGACTACGAGCGCAGCCCCTACGGGACGCCGTCCTTGGCAATGACTGTGCCTGGCCATGCGCCGCTGCCCAGCTACCACTACCCCTCCTTCCCCAACCGCACCATCAAGTCTGAGTACCCTGACCACTACACAAACGCCCACGAGTCCATGCCCGCTTACATGTACCCAGAGACCTACCCCAGCAGCTCTCCCCCTGACATCCCCGAGGTCATCCTGAAGCTGCTGCAGCTGGAGCCCGATGAGGCCCAGGTGAAGGCACGGATATTGTCCTGCCTGCAGCAAGAGCAGGGCAAAGGCCGGCACGAGAAGCTCAGCACCTTTGGCCTCATGTGCAAGATGGCTGACCAGACCCTCTTCTCCATCGTGGAGTGGGCACGGAGCTGCATCTTCTTCAAGGAGCTGGAGGTAGGACCTGTCAGTGGGCATGGATGCTGCTCTGGGGGGACAGTGGGAGGCAGGCAGGGTTGAGGCTGCTGTGATGTGAGGAAGCGAAGAGGCTGTGGGCAGGATTGAGGGTGAAATGTTGTGAGGACAGGGCAACACCCATGGGCATAAGCCTAGGGCAATCACTGCAGATCTCTTGGCACATCCCAGTCTTGCTCCCAGCTCCCTGCATGGCAGGGCTGGAGGTGCCAGGGCCTGGCTGCAATGCTGGAGCGATTCCCACTGTCGTGTGGGGCTAATGATTTCAGATTCATCACGATGGGGGCAGCTGTTGAGGCAATCGCCGGCAGAGTGACTGTGGTGTCAAGCTCAAGATATAATTGAAAAATGTAACGTTGAGGAATTATAGTTGAGACAATTCTCTCCTCCGCCTTTAGGAGGAAAATCAATGTGGTCAGGAGGGTCTTATTAGTGCCAGGCACCCAGGGCAGGGCTGGCTGGAGCAGGGGACACCCCCAGCTCGCTCCATGAGCCACATCTGCTGCCAGCAGCCCATGAGTGTGCCCAGCTGGGGACATAGAACTGACCTCCATCCTGCCAAGATATCCCCTCTAGCAAATGCTCCTGAACGTTTACTGGGGCCAGGAGTGGGGCAGCAGGGCTGAGGCAGCTTCTGCCATCCTACACACCTTGCCAAGCTTTCATAAATTTTTCATTCATGTCCTGGGATGACTTAAGATCCCAAGCTGGTGCAAAAATTGGAGATAAAAAATTTGCAGCATGGCCAAAACCCAGAGTGCAACGTCCTGGGGCACCTGTGAGACTCAGGTGCTTTCTCTTGTTTCTGGCATGATGCTATGCTGCCTGGCTCTGGCCAAAATCACCTTCTTCCAGTAGAACTGCACTGTGGGACAGGGCCAGGCTCTTCCCTGTGCCATGGGTGCCATGGGGCTGATTATAGTCAAGCCTTGTGGCTCAAAATAGCCCCCGGCTGCCAGAACAGTGTCAGGAAACGGCATTGTGGGGGTGGGTTGGGCTTGTTTCAATCATATCAGTGTCCAGCCTGGATTTTGGGAACAGGGTGGTTGTTGTTTTGCAGGAGATATTGTAAACAGTGTAAATTCAGTTCCCAGCTGTATTGCTGGGTAGCCTTGTAACTCCATTGTCAGCCTGATTGTGCCACCAAAATAGGCTGTTCCTGTGTGAATCAGTGTTGGTGGGTGCTCTGGGGGGGATGGCAGTGCCACAGGCCTCACCTGGACAGAGCTGTCAGTGTCCTGTTGGGAGAAGGGCATGTGTCCTGCCATGATCAGGAGATGGGGTTCGGTGCTCAGCTGGTACCCCCATCCATCACTGCCACCCAGGGACCTCATGCCCTTTGCCTTCATCCCATGGTGACTGTGGGGAGCATTCCCAGCATTTCACAGGGCTGAGGACTGCAGGACAGCACAGCCCACCCTGGCTCCGGCAGGAGCAGGAGAACGTGGCAGCACCGTCCTTGGCTCCCTCCTGTGCGCAGCACACCCAGGCAGGTCTGAGTCCCAGCACAGAGCGGAGATGCCCGCTGTCCCCAGTGTCCCTATGGGTGATGCTGGGGCTGCCTTCTGCCCACCCCACATGGTGCATTCTCCCTGGCCAGGGTGGTGACTTTTCCTCAAGCACTGGAGAGCAGCCAGTGGGAAGCAGGAGTAGGTCTGAGATCTTGAATCCCCATTCCTGCTCCTGCCTGGCACATAAAAGCAAACGGCTGCTGGGACGGTAAATGAACTCCTGCTGGCGCAGAGTTTATGGCTCTGCCCTAAAGGCAGCTCGGAGGAGCATTGCAATCTCCGAGATCGATGGGACCGGCAGTCCCCGCTGGGTGCTCAGGGCTCCTCGGAGCAGAGATGCCAGCAGCTCTCTCCATCTCTGGGAAGGTCAGTGTGAAGGCAATGGTTCCCAGCCGCAGCAGGGAAGGGCTGTTGGCTGAGGCCAGTGCGGGGATCCCGGCTGAAAAGGCACTGTGCTGGGACACCACTCCAGGGCATCATGCCAGGCTGTCACTACACGGGGAGGGTGTGCAGGTAGGCGAGAAAGGGAGGTGTGGGCAGATTGCCCCATCATGGCTTGCCCTGCCTGAGCCCTCCCAGCACCCCCATGCTCCTTCCACAGGGCTGTTTGCAGAGACCTGGCTTCTCCCTGGGGCCTCAGAGGGAGCCTGGAGAGGAAGGAGCAAATCCTCACAGACATGGGGAACTGCTGTCTCATGCCTGGTTAGGACGAGCCTTTGGTCCCTGCCCAGGGAAAGTGGGAGCAGTTTCCCCCAGAGCTGGCCAGCCTTTTTCCCATTCCCATTCCCACCCTAGTGATCTGGTGAGGGCCAGACTGGGTGCCTTGCTGTCTCCAACACTGCTGGCCAGGTGGCTGGGCTGGGGGACACTGGGGAGAGCCCCCCTGGCTCCAGCACTGCGCCCGGGGAAGGAGGGGGCCATGGGCTAATGGCCTCTTGACATCGGCTCACACGCCACGTCCACCCGCAGGCGCAGGGCAGTCAGATTGAAAACAGATTTAACTTCCCAGATATATCGTTTCATTTAAGGGCCAGTAATTCTGTCAGTCTGCCACTGACAAACGAGGGTCCCCATGCCAATCCGCCGGGAGACTGATGTCGCGGCGTTCATCTCGTGTCACCAGGAGGAGAATTACGGACTGCGCTGGCCTTCGGAGGCAAGACTAATAACGCTGCACGGCAGAGGGGGATTTGGGGGCCTGCTTGTTTATCGAGGGCTGGCCAGGCAGCCGCGGCGCGAGGCCGCGCGGGCGGAGGTGGAAGAGGTCAGCGCTGACGCCCATAAATACGAACTTTAACTGAGTCTAGATGAGATGTGTCAGGACTGAGGGAAGATTTGCAGCATCTTTTCAGGAAGAAAAATATGGGCCAGGGGTGAAATATATTTTGTTGGGTCGTGAGTCTCAGGCAACTTTGTCCTTTCAGATGTAATTTTTTTATATATATATGGAGAGAGATAGACGGAGGGATGTGCACACACGTGCACGCTTGCACGCTCACATTCTGTCTGGTTTTGGTGTGGTTTATACACACACATCTCGCACAGCCTGGTTTATATAGGTGTCACTGCCATACCTACATATCAATATCGTGTACACAGGGTTGCTGTGACCTTTAGATTGGGATGAGCAGCCAGGAATGTTAAACAAATTGCCACGGTTTCAGCCCGAAGGCCAGGCTGGGCTGGGTGTGCGGCTGGTCCCCGTGCTGGTGGAGGGATGATGCTGACCCCCCCCCCCCTCAGCCCCTTCGTGCCAAAGGGCTGGGGCAAACCACCCTTCCATCCCCAGGCAAGCTCCAGTGATGGGGAGGATGCTGAGGGCAGCATTGTTCCCACAGACCCAGGGGTCTCTCTGTCACTGGTCTGTCTGCTGGGCTGCTCTCCCTCAGTCGTGCTTAGAGATCCCAGAGCCATGACAAAGCCTATTTGCAGTCAGTTCCTTCTCTGCCTTTAACATGTGGGTCATCTTGACCCCATCTCCTGGCCAATGGCCAGAGCGTTTTTGGCAGATTTAAAATCTCCTTCTGGTCATGGATGCTGCAGCAATGTTTAGCATCCCATGCAGTGGGGGAAATGTGACTTCCCTGCCTGTGGCGTCCCAGCCAGCGCAGCCCTGCCTGCAGAGCCTTGTGCCCACAGAGCTAGGGCTGCAGCAGTGTGGGAGCCAGCAGGGAAATGGGATCCTGGTTCCAAACTGTTGATGATGGTTATTTTTTGCCCGTTGTGGTGGCATCTGGGCAGCGCAATGGGGACCTTGGACGTGTGTGAGGTTTTGGCTACAGGTGGACACTGATCCACTTCTGCACTTCTCAGTAGCCAAGGTGTTGGGTCCTGCTTGCACTCAGTAATTGCTGAGGCTGCAACTCAGGGTGCTGCTGTGTGCCATGCACCTGCCAGAGGGCTGTGGGGCAAATCTGGCATTTGGGAGGAGGCCTGGAGGGCATCTGTGGGGTTGGGGGCAGGCTGGGGGCATCCAAGTGCTCCTTGTGCCTGTGACTGCACCTGTGCCCAGGCAGCACCATCCCTGCCTCTGCATACCCTGCCTCTGCTCTGGCATCATCCCAGACCCTTTCCCACAGAGAGCTGCATTTTCTGTGGGTTGCAGCCCATCAAGGATTGCTCCTCCAGTGTTTGGAGGGTTTCACTGTGCGTTTTGTGAATGGGTTAAATACTCGCTTTAAAAAAAAGATAAAAATTGCCTCTCAAAGACAGCTTGCATCAGGCCCTTGATGAAGCACTTTGTGGAAAAGCCTTGACATTAAAAGAGGAAGATCCTTTGCTTAACTTTTAACGGCGAGTGTGTGTGTTGCCGCCTCGCTGGGAGGATTGATTGCCTCTGAGTGCCCCTCCATTAGCAGCCCTCTGCTCCCAGCAGGCCTGGCCAGAGCAGGGTGCAGCCTGGTGACCCAGCCGAGCCCCCTGCAGCAGAGCCTCAGGGCTGTGGGGACTGCCTGCTTGGTGCTGGGGACAACTCCATGGAGCCCAGCCAGCCCTGACTGGCCCACTGACCCCCTGCCCACCCCATCATGCTCCCAAGCACATCCCCTCATGCCATGGCCATGGGGCTCTGGTGCACTGCGATGCTTCCAGGAAACACCGCAGCATGTTGGAGTGTGCTGGTAAGGAAACAGCCCTGCAGCTGCCATGCAGGGTGAAATGTGCTGCTGAGGGGCTTCAGGGAGGGACCAGCCCCTCCACAGAATTTGAGAGAAACTGATTAGCAATTTTTAAAGGAAGAAAATAAGATTTCAAAATTGTTGAAGCGTGTTCTTTGGAAAAGCTGACTTTTAAAAATGGTTTTCAAGGCAAAACTTTCTGTCTGTCTCTTCTGGAGCTCATCCCGCTCAGGAATGAGGCACAGGAAAGAACTTCCAAAACAACGCCCTGACTGAGCCAGAGCAGAGGCGCTTGACACTGGCTAGGATCGTGCAGCTGGGCTGGCCCCAGCTCCCTGCCAGGGCTGGCCACTGTCACAGCCTGCCACTTGCCTTCTGGCAGGGGTCACCAGGGATGCAAAGTCTTAATTTTGCTTTAGTGTAGAATTAGCTTTTTCCCAGTGTTTTGTTGAGCAGCTGAACAGGAGCCTCACGCTCTGCAGTGCTGGGCCATGAGCTGTGCTTGCTGGCCTGGCTGGGGGATGAAGCAGTGAGCACAGCCTCAGCAGCCCCACAGTGCCCATGGCCCTGAACTGCTGGTTGGTGCCATCGGGCAGGAGTGGTGCCACAGCCCAGCCACTGTCACTGCCTTGCCACCTCATCTCACTGCCTGTGCTGCCGTGTGATCCTCTCTGGCCACCCACCACACTCGAGAGACAAATCCCGGCGGCTTGCGGGGACTGCCGGCTCTGAGACCATAAAGCTCTTTCTCATCTGGCTTCTATTCCTTTTGCAATCTCCCAGCGCGGGTTTATTGCAGCCTCTTCAGCAAAACGAGGGCATTATCCAGCCCTGTGATGCTGCATCTGTCTTCCCGCTATTAATGGGGGAGCACAATGGCCTGCAGAGCTCGGCTGCTGGCACTGGATTTGCTCTGCAGGGAGGTAGCAGAGGCAGTACTGTAATCCCAACCCATTTTCTACACTGGCCCTGCAGGAGAGAGGGGTCCAGGCAAGGCAGGAGTTCAGTTCTTTGTGGAAAGGAGTTGGGGTTCAGTGGGGAGCAGTGCCATTGGGATGAAGCTGGTGACCCATGGTGCTTCTTGACAGGGCAGTGGGAAAGGCAGCCCAGCTCCCTGTGCCAGGACAGCAGCATGCCTTCCTCTTGCCACAGCTCCAGGCACAGGGGCCTGGCAGGGCTTTTAGTTCTTCCAAATGTAGTTGTTGGCTCTGGCAGCTCATCCCTCCAGTCACTGGTGCTGCCTGCAGTGCCCAGTGCCCTGTGAGACCTTTGGGGACCCTTCCAGCTGGTGTGCTGGCTCGAGCTCCTCGCAGGGACAATCCCAGGTGTCCCTTTGGGCACACACAGCAGCACAAGTGCACGTGATTGCACGTGTGTTGGTGTGTGGGCAGGGCTGGGCTGGCAGCTGCAGGGCACAGCGATGTCCTGTGCCTGGCAGCTCCCCCAGAGCCCTGCTGCCCCCCCAGACCTGCCATCCTGGGCAGGGAGTTGAGGATGGGCACTGTCTTCTTTCGTTTTAAAGTATCCAGAGGGGCTGTCTGGACACACAGGCTCTTTGTGCAGCCAGCGTGTGTCCCTCCCTCAGTCATTTTGTTAAAATTTGTGTGCGATTTGGGGAGGTTGTGCCTGGTGGGGGAAGACCCATGCTGATAAGAGCCAGCAAGTGCCACTGAAACATGCTGAGCTGCTTTGAAGCCAGCTCTCTACAGCCACCTGCCCACCTCCTCTCCTCCAGCCCAGGGTCCCCCTTTCTGGGGTGCAGCTCCAGCTCTCCGTGCTCACCCCAGGGTTCCTCCCTCCCTTGGGATATCTTCCAGGTGCAGCGAGGGTGCTGTGCTGTGCAGCACAGTGGGTGTCAGCCGTGCTGCTCCTGCTCTCTTTCAGGTGGGTGACCAGATGAAGCTGCTGCAGAACTGCTGGAGTGAGCTGCTGGTGTTTGACCACGTCTACCGGCAGCTGCAGCACGGCAAGGAGCACAGCGTGCTGCTAGTCACTGGCCAGGAGGTGAGAAACAGCCTCTGGGACTGCGGTGGTGCTGTGGAGGGGCAGTGGGGCTGGGCAGGGGCTGCATGGAGGAAGGAAGGGACTTTTTTCTTTCTTTTGTCCCAGTGTGACCAACTCGGCATGGGGCAGACAGGTGTTGCTGTTACAACATGGGTCTGCTTGTGCAGAAGGTCCCACCCTGTCCCATCCTGCCATACAGCTTCTGGTTGCAGAGAATAATGTTTCTTATGGAAAGATCAACAGTACAACCTGTACTCTCAGTGGTGGGATGTGAGGATGGGCTCTCTTCCCTCCCTGGAGGTGGCTTTTGGAGACGTGGTGCCTTCAATTCCAGCACTCTGTGAAGGGTCCCGTGTTTTAAATGGTGTTCCCGTTTCACCTCTCAGCCTTTGCTCTGACACCCCTAACTCTCAGTCAGTGCTCAGGGCTGGACCTGGCTGTGCCCTGAGGGTGCCCTGCAGCAGGTTTTGGTGGGGCTGGGGCTGCCCAAGCTGATGCCATTGCTGTGCCCGCAGGTGGACATGTCAACCATCGCAGCGCAGGCTGGCTCCATCCTCAACACGCTGGTGCTGCGGGCGCAGGAGCTCGTCCTGCACTTGCACTCGCTCCAGGTGGACAGGCATGAATTCGTCTGCCTCAAGTTCCTCATCCTCTTCAGCCTCGGTGAGTGCAGTTGAGGGGGCACTGGGGAGAGGGGCAGCCGCTCTGGGGTCATGGCTGTGCTGCTGAGTGCGGGGTCTGGGCTGGGAGTGCTGCTGGCGAGGACACACAGCCCCGAGTCCGGCTGTGCGACAAAGGAGCCTTTGACGAGGAGCCAGGAGCGAGAGCTGGCACCTGCCTGTCCCCTCTCACCAGGGATCCAAAACGTCCCCCACTGCGAGGCTGGGCTCTGCTCCAGCCGCAGGGGACATTGTCACATTGTCAGCGGAGCCTGTTTTGGTCACTCGCCCATCACACCGGCAGAGGAACAAGCGCTGATATGGCTGAGGGAAAACAGGAATGTTGACAGCGGCGGCCGTGGCAGTATCTGCCGGCATTTGCGTCAGAGCGGCCGTGCGCCGCGCTGGGCTGAGGCTGCCGGGCTGCTGATTAGCCTCAGCCCGGAGCCTGCGGTCGGGCACAGCCGGCAGCTTCACACGCTCCCACCTCACCCAGACTAAATAACCCCGGAGCCGCGGGCTGCCAGAGCCTGGAACGTCCCTGGAGCGGCAGAGCAGCTCTGCCCCTCTCCTGCCCCTGGGATCCCTGCGGCAGCCGAGTGCTGGTGCTGGGATGGCGAGCTCCCCACTGCCTCCATCCCCGTGCCAGCCTGTCCCTGTTCCAATGCCCCGCTCTGTGTTACACCTCTGCATCCGTGGGATCCCGTCCGGGGCGCAGCGGTGGGAGCTGCACCGCTATCCCATCCCGCACCTGCAGCATCTCCTCCCTCAGCTTTCCTTTCCCCCGGAGCTGTTTAGAAATCCAGAGAAACGAGACACGAAAATTCGCTGTTCAAACAGTGATAAGGTGTGGCACAAACAGTGCCCAGGCTGGGAAATGAAGGAGCTGGCGGGGTTTGTACCCAGAGCCAGGACCTCCCCTGGCCACTGCCCCACGGTCTCAGCACCAGGAGGGCCAGGTCCCCCCGGCTCCCCCCGTGCCCCCTGGCATGGCACAGCACAGCACAGAACAGGAGCAGTGAGTTCCCTGATGGCTTCCCCAGAGCAGCGGCTCTTAGGGAGGGCGTGGAATCCAATAGCTGTGTTTTCCCATACATCATTTTGCCCCAAATGCAACTTTTTCTCTCCATATTGCAGAGCTCACTTGGAGTAATTTGCCCTTCGCAGGCTCAGCTGTAGAGGATGGGATTGTGTATTATGTGCAGGATGTAATTGCCTTTAACAAGAGAATTTCCACATTTACCACTCTGCCACAGCACAGTCAAAGCCAAGCCCTGCTCACAAGAGCTGCCATTTGAGTTCTAAATAGATTTCTCTCCTGAGCAGGTAAAGAGATTTAATTAAAATTAGGGCTTCTCAAAATAGCAATATTTATGAGGACGGCACAGGTTAGCTTTGTTCTACAGAAGGGCTTAATAGAGCCTTAATGGATTGACCTATCATTCGATTTCATGACTTACATTCATGAAGCAGCTACTCTTGGGGAGGGGAGGAAGAGAGGCTTTTATAGCCCACATTCCCTTAAGCGTTTGCAATTTATCAGCAGCTTCTCCCAAACAAAAGGAGCTGTGAATAGGAAGAACACTTGAGGGCATAGAAATAATCCCAGGCATATCTGTATGTGTGATGGGAGGCTTTGTCACAGGACAGTCTTTGCAACTGCTGCAGTGTCTCTAAATGAAGTGAGTCAATGTTATTTGGACAACATTCTTTATTCCTTGCAGGAATGAAAAGATTATTCAAATATTCAATTAAACAGTGAATAGGGTCTTTCAGAGAACCAGGTGAGTTCATCAAGTAGAACTAGCTATTGTTGAGCCAACTCAGGGGATAGATTTGACATTTATCAATATAACTTCTTTTTTTTAATGACATGCACAATAACCTTATGCAGATAAAGAGATTTCATAACAACAACCCGGGTAGCAGGAGACAATAGGAGCAAATCTGCCGTCAGAGTGAAAAGGGAAGGGTGATCTGATACACGGCATTTTGGCACAACCTGTGCCCTTTGTGCCTGCACTGGCAGTGCCCGTCCTGGCCATGGGCATGGGCTGAGGCTGGGGCTCCCCAGGGGCTCACAGCCCCTCAGCTGTGCTGTGTCTCCCCTCCCTGGGGCTCCACAGTCCCCCCAGCCGTGCCTCTGCTTTTGGCTCTGACCCCCGGGGACTCCCAGCTTTGCTGGGCTGCAGCAGCCTTGGGTGCCACAGTGCCTTCCAGGGAACCCCAAATCCCCAGCCACCTAGGCCAGAACCTGTGCCCAGATTTCCCTGTTTCCAGCCAGTGAGTGGGAATTTGGCCATGCACCAGGGGCCGTGGGCAGCAGAGCCAGCAGGGCTGTCACTGAGGCAGTGCTCCTGAGCACCTTGTCCTGCACAGTAAATCCACTAAATCCACTTGCCCTGGATGAGCTGTGCTGGGGTTGGCAGCAAAGTCTCTGCTGGGCAGGCATGTGGTACCAGCACTGCGTGCAGCTGTAGGTGGGGACAGGGCAATGCCCAGCACTGGTTCCCTAAACCCACCGAAATCTGTGTGCAGGGACAGTTGACCCTGCCTGCACCTCAGTCTGCCACCCCGCTGGCAGCAGGATTATGGGAAGCTGCTGTGGCCCTGGCGAGGCATGGAGGATTAGGGTTTCCAGGCTGGTGAGCCTGGTTGCCACATTGGAAATACCAGGTTTATCAGGGAATTAATTCAGCCGCTTCCTCGACCTTCAGGAATTAAAGAGGGCTGATGGCAGCGACTCCCAATGTGTTGTCACAGCTGGCAACACCTTCTGCCTTTGCAGCTTCCTGGGCAGTGAGGGCAGAGAGACACCAGTCCTACTGCCAGGGGGGTTGGAATCTGTCTTCAGCATCAGGGGAGACCTGGGGAGTAGGGCAGGGATGGAGTACCCGTGGCTGGGTCCCCTCCTGCACTGTGTTTTCACGTATCAGGGGCATTTGACCCAGGAGAGTGGGAACCTCCTGGCTCACCCAGCACAGCATGGCACTGATGGGGCAGATGTGAGTTTGGCACCATTTCATGCCCATCCTCCCCCCGCAGATGTCAAGTACCTGGAGAACCACACGCTGGCCAAGGATGCTCAGGAGAAGGCCAATGCAGCACTGCTGGAGTACACCGTGTGCCACTACCCCCACTCCACGGACAAGTTCCGCCAGCTGCTGCTGTGGCTGGCTGAGGTCCGGGCGCTGAGCCTGCAGGCTGAGGAGTACCTGTACCACAAGCACCTGAGCGGGGAGGTGCCCTGCAACAACCTCCTCATCGAGATGCTGCACGCCAAGCGGACTTGAGCGGCCACCAGCACGACCCGGCTGAGCCCCAGTGCCTCCAGCAGGGGCAGGACTGCTTCCCCGGGGCCCTGCCTGCCTCAGTGATGCTATTTAACCTCCGCTCTTGGAAACGCCCCAGAAGGTGTCATGCACAGCAAGGACAGCTGAGGCTGCAGGGCCGTGGCTCGGCTGCTGGCCTGCCCCGTTGGCAGTGCTGACCCCCAGCTCCACTGCACACCTGGTGCCCAAACCTGTCACTTCCAACGCGGCTCAGCAGCACCAACAAAGGGTAAAGCCTGTCCCGGCTTCTCTCCTATTTCTGCTCCTCTCCTGCTGCCCCCACCAGCCATTTCTTCACTGCTGCCATCCCTCCCCAACCCTGCCCATGTCTCAGGGCCCCTCGTGCACAGGGCAGGAGAGAGGGGAGGTGAACCCCCTCCATATTGTGGTTTTATGGTGGTTGAGGTGTCTCCAGGCACCAGGGAACACATGGAGGTGGAGGATTTCTGCAGGAACCACACAGAATGATGGGGCTGGGCTGCAGTTGTTGGCCCCATGCAGCTGTGCCAGGACCCCGAGGTGCAGATGCCAATTGCTGTCAGCACTGTGTCCTGCAGCTGCCCTGGCCAAGAGAGGGCATGCAGGGATGGGCAGCGCTGAATCCTCAGCTGAGGTTCATTTTCCTAGTGCCTGCCAGTGCTGGAGGCAGCAGTTCTGGCTTTGCAGCCTGTGGCAGCCGCAGTGCCCAGAGCCCACAACTGCCCATGGGCAGCACAGCTCTGTCCTGTCTGCAGGTGACAGTGGCAGAGCAGCCAGGCAGGAGGGAGGTGCAAGCTTCAGTACATGCCCAGGAGCTTGGGGAAACTTGGGGAGTTCTGCAGCCCCCTGGCATTTATCTGCTAAGTGAGTGGGTAAGGAGGAATAAGGATTGTCCTGCACTTCATGCTGGGCCTCCCAGCCCCTCTTGCACCCTGCCATGTCCCCAGGGGACAGCAAATGCTGTGCCCAGCCACAGGCAAAGGGCTCTCTGTTCCTGCCATCACAGGACAGGGGCTCACAGACACGACTGGGAGCACTGGGGGTCTCAGCCCCCAAACTGGGCCGTGCTGGACTCTCACTGCTACTTTCTCTTGGTCTCAGCGATGCTCTCCTCTCCTCTGCCCCAGCACCGGGCAGTCCAGCACAGCCCTTGCCCCACAGACCCCTGGCTCTGCCAGCCCTGCAGCATGGCTGGGGTTGTTCAGGTTTGTTCCCCAGGGCAGGGGATGTCCTTGTGCCCTGGGGCCACTGCAGCTCTGCAGAGCCATGCCTTGAGGAGCCACAGAGGCTGCGCCCAGAGCTGCGCAGTTTGTGAAGCTTGTTAGACACAGAAGAGCATGTTTGTCTCTGCTTTAACACATTTGTGCATTTTCCTCCTGAAGTCTGTGGTTTGGTTTCACCTTCTTCTTTTTGTGAACTTAAAGAACTGGAGAAAATGTTTTGGGAGGTAAAAGATGTTTTATTTTCAGAAAATGAAAAGTGTCCTTAAGTGTCTCTCTCTGTCTCTTGCATCCTTTCCTGCCTTTCATCCTGTCCTTCCCCCCTCCTTCCCCTTCCTTCCCAAGCAGAAGGTTACCAACTTCCTTGTCAGGAGCAAACCACTGTAATAAATTTTGCAGTTCATTTAAAATGGCAAACTTTGTCTTTTTATGACTGTCTTTCTAATCCTTGTGGCTGGTGCTTGGCATGGGGAGGGCTGGGTGTCCAAGGGAGCACGCCTGGGGTGCCATCTGCCCTTGCAGGACAGGGACAGGGACAGGGACAGGGACAGCATGGCTGTGGGAGGAGGCTGATCCTGCCTTTGATTCAAAGCATTGGAGGTGCCAGATTGGTTCAAAGTGCTGCTGGGAATTGCCATAGTGACTCTTAGAATGTTTTGCAAGTGAGTGCAGGAACAGCAACATTTATGGGCAGTGGGCAGTGGGCAGTGGGCAGTGGGCAGTGCCCTGGTCCTTGCTTCATGGCCAAACCCCCTCCACTGTGCTCAGCCACATAGAGCTGGACATAAGCTCCTTCCCTTGGACACAGTGCAACAAGGAGAGGTGGTTGTCTTTAAAATCAGCATTTACTGTTGTCATAATCAGCAAAAACCCATCACATTTTCTATGTTCTAAAGACTACAGAGGTAACAGGAGAACAGGGAAGGAAAGCAGCTGGCGAGGGGCCAGGCCAGCCAGGCGAGAACCCAAGCAGGAGCAGGGAGAGGATTTTTGTCCTAAACAGCAGAAGATGCTATGGATGTTTAGAAAAGGCTTGAAGCCAGCTGCTGGCTTCCCTAGTGCATGTGCTTCGTCCCCAGCCCGTTCCCAGCCCTGCCTCAGCTCAGGGGTGCTTCCATCCTCGCTGGCACAGGAGCATGGGCACTGCCTGGGCAAAGCTGGGCTTGTTGCCATCCCACTGCTCCAGGTCCCCCAGGCTAAACAACCTCTATTGGCAGCAACAACCAAGCACCAAGTGGTGCTGGTGGTGACGTGAGGCAGCAGTGGCAGTGCTGCCCCAGGCCAGCCTTGGCTGCCCCAGCAGATGCTGCAGGAGTCGTGGGGACCCCAGAACACAAATACCTGTCTGTTGAGTGCCTGCCTGGGAGAGGAGCAGGGCAGTTCAGCAGCAGATGAAGCCCCATGAGAGCCCACACTGCCCCTGCCTTGGTTTGGCTGCACATGGTGCTGGGAGGGAGAGCAGGGTGACAGCTCTGGCCGGGCTGGAAGCTCTCCAAGGGAAGCCAACTCCTCCGACCTGCTATCCTTCCTGCTGGAGGAGCCTCTGCATTGTAGGCTTGTCACCCCGAAACTTCTCAGAAACCTAAAGCAAAAGAGAGAAAAGTCTGAGCTGTGCTGGCGGCAGGGAAGGCAGGGGTTCCTGCCAGGGCAGAGGGAGCACAGGCAGTGTCCCACAGTGCACTGGCAGAAAGCACAGCCCAAACCTGCTGCAGGACAGGGCTGTGGGTGCAGGTGGTACTGGTGTGGCACAGCCATCCCTGCCTGTCAGTGGTACAGTTCTGCCATCTCAGGGACCTCCCTGTCCCTTTTGGGACATCTGAAATGTGGTCCTTTATGGCAGGGAGCCAAAGCAGGGCCGTGGCTGTAGAGAAAGTGCTTTTTCCCTGGTCACTCATCAGCCTGAGCACAGCACCCAGGGCTGAGAGCACGGAAGAATGAGCTTTAAATGGGATTTAAGGAAAACAGCAGTTCTGCCTTGGCGGGAAGCACTGGTGCCACATGGGCTGCATGTCCTCCACAGGGTACACAAGGGGTACCTCAGGAAGGGCCATGGCACCAGTGGTGATCCCACCACAGGCAGCCCAGCAGGGTTGGCTTGGAGGGTTCTCCCCATGACACTGAGGTGCTTTCCTGGCTTCGAATCCCAAAGACTCATAAATTCCTTATGATAGCAAACCAATCTTATTTAACACAATATGGTGAGAGTTGCAGAATTACTCAGTATCGATCAGAGGAAGGCTGGGCCATGGAGACAAGATCCATGTTGCTATGTGTGGCTTAGCAACATATAAATGTATTCAAACAGAATAATGAAATTATCGTGGGGAAACAAAGCAGCCATCACTTGAGGAGATGGAGGGCCTCAAGGAGGAGGAGGATGTGGAGGCCTCTTGGAGCTCTTGTTTGCCAAGACAAGGAAGATGGGACTTATTGTTTCTGCAAATATGTGACCCCCCCCAGCCATCCCCGGCTCACAAAAAGTGTGTAATGAAGCCTCGCTGCACAGTGCAGCTCCCTTGGGCTGGGCTGGAGCTCATTACTGTGGAATTGCTCCATGGACTGAGCCCTTGCAGGGGGAGGCCATGCCTGGCTCTTGCCACAACCACAATGCAAAACTCCATTTCTCCAGTTCTGAAACTGGCCTGGGATTTACGTGGATTTTACCCACCCTCATCCTCACCCATCCCACCTCCCACAGACCCACTGTCTGTCTGTCTCTTGCACTTGCAGCCAGAGCTCTCACAGAAGCGTGGCTGAGGCCCTGGAGCAGAGAAGTGCTGAACCCCATCCTGGATGCAGCACAGCTTTCCTGGGAGAGCCAGGTGGGCTTCTCCTGGGTCTCTGCCAGAGCTCCTGTTGCCAGCAGTACCATTTTCATCAGCTGGTTGGCAGCTTTCAGACAAAGATATCTGGGGATAAACATGTCTCTTTTCTTTACACTATTTGGGAGACAACAAATAGAAGAGGGGACAGTATCTGTGCTGGAATGATCTGTCCCCATTCTGGCCCCCAAGAGCTCCGCAGTGCTTTGCTCTGTGAACAGAATGTGAAGGCACACGCCTGTGTGAGGCTGAGCCACCCTGAGCTCCTCCAGCACCCCTGCAGCTGGGCATTACAGCCTTTTATTATCTGGTTTAGTGCCTGGAAGCACTTGTGGCTGAGCCTGGAGCAGCACGGTGGGGCTGGCGCTGGCGCTGTGCCGACTCCATGAACACAAGTGTGACAGGAGAGCTCTTCTGGTTCAAGATCTTCTCGTTCACCCCAAGCTCAAGGACTGCCCAGCCACGGGGGCAGCTTGGGGGGCTTGCAGGGAGGGTGGCTGTGCACAGCATTCCCTCCAGCCCCAGCCACTGCCATGGCACCGAGCCCAGCCTGGCGTTCTTTCACCCTCTGTGCAGACCTGGGCTTTTAAAAACACACGGAGGGCTCGCCTGAGAAAATAAAACCAAACTAAACAACCCACTTCTTTGCACAGCTGGAGTTTAATAACACATGTGGGTCATAAAATACGCAGAAGCAGGTGAGGGTGGGTGGACAGAGCACAAATGCACTGCTGGTGCAGGTCTCGCTGCCTCTGAGATCCCCACTGCTATGCCCGAAATGCTGCTGCACAGCTACTCCTGGATGCCACCATTTCTGCCTTTCTCATGTGTCCACTGTGGGGAGGAAAGCTGCACTGCTTCTGGGTGGCATCGTCTCGAAAATAGTCTGAGGATGCTCTGCTTAGACACTTCATGTGGAGCAAAATCAGAAACCTGCTAATGCACTGCTTGCCTTGACAAAAGAAAATGTCACAATGCAGAAAAAATATGATCACTCCATCCCTGGTGTATCTTTACTGCACTGTCCACCTGAGGGTCCCCATCCCAAAGCTGCACTGGGAGCACTGGGAGTACCCAGCAGGGGTTGTTAAAGAAAAGAAAGCTAAATATCCTGTGTCCTGAGAAGCTGGGGACTTGCCCAAAGCCAGGCTGGGAAGCTGAGGAGGTAGCAGGGAGCTGCCATCAAGCAGAGGTCTGGGGCTTAGAAGGGATTTCTGGTTTTAATTCTACCCACCTCCATGGTGACATTGGCCTTTCTACAACCTGAAACAGAAGAAGCTAAATGGCTGCTTTTAAGCTCATAAATCCAGTGCTGTCTGAGCACCCCATCTTCCCCAGCTCCCTTTCTCTGGAATCATGGCACTCCCAGCACCCACCAGCACCTTCTGCTTTTCTGACAGGACCCACCAGGGCAGCTTGGAAATAATATGACTCCTGAAGCCTGAGCAGAAAGCAGCTGCCCTCTGGGCAGCCCTCCAACCCACAACCACAGGAACCAGCATCAACAGTAACAAAAATTACAGAAAATTATGTAGGCAAATGTTACCTGAGGATTTGAATGCTGTCAGCTCTACGGCCTGAAAGAGGGGAGAACACAAGTCAGCAGAGGGTATGAGTCTGATGGCTTTGTTGCTGGTGGCCCCCAGCACACTCACTGGGGCCAGGCAGGGCTCCCCAGCACCCAAACACCCACTGTCCCAGCACTGAGTGGCTGCACAGGCTGGGAAACAAAGCCTTCACCCCAGCCCTGAGGGACAGGCACCTGGCAGTGTCCCAGCCACAGCTGCACCTCTTGGCAGTGGGGAGTTGACACCCTGCTCCAAATGCCCACTCTGGGGACCCTTCCAGACCTGTGGTGACCATGCTGGAGACCACAGGAAAATCCAGGAAAGGATGAGAGAGCTTTGTCCCCCTGTGCTGCAGTGGAAAGAGCCCACACAGTCTGGGCTCTGTGCTTAAGGGATGGTTAATGCTCTGGGAGATGTGAAATTCCTACTCCCAGTCCAACAACAACAAAGATCAACAAACAACATTTAAAAAAGCTCAAACACGAAGAACATCTTGTCTGTGTTTGTATCTTCATTCACTCAGTGTTTTGTCATTTTAAGTGTTTTCAAACGCTTTTAAGTAGCATCTTCTCTTCATCCAAACTATTGTGCAGCTGCCAGTGACATTCTGAATTCGCCGCTCCTCTGGTGAGCACCGTGACTCACTTAGCCAGGGAGCAGGGAAAACAGCTCTGGCTTATATAACTGAGGGGCACTGGAACAGCCCCAGCCAGGCAGAAACAGCCCCCACACAGCACAGCGTGGCACACGGAGGGCACAGGGGTGCCCACCAGCTCTGCAGGGCAGGGGGCTCCATGGACCCTCCTGTGGGTCACACCAGCCCTGGGAGCACTGAGCACAGACACTGACAGCCTCAGCCCTGCAGCATCCACAGGAGCCAAAAAGAGAGCAAGTGCATTAAAAATGCAGTGTTTATGCACCAAACATACAGCAAAGCCCTCAGTGACCCTCTCACGGAGGGAAGCACTTTCTGTCTTTGCCTGCTCAGAAATGCCACGGCCTTGGCATTTAGGGGATGTGCTGCTCCTAATGCCCCTGCCTTAGGGAACTCGGGTCCTTGGGCTAATCCCCGTGGCCCACGTCTCACATCCAGTGCCAGGAGCTTAGCCCTGACCCTGGTGCACACAGCCAGCACCTGGCTGGCTGAGAAAAGCATCACCTGCGAGTGAGTCCTGGTGTTGCTCAGCACAAGCAGCCTGGCGCTGCTGCATTAACCACAATATAAATCGTGAGAGATGGAAATATGGATTTTATTGAGCGGCTTCAGAACGATATGCCAGCTATAGAAGTATTATCTATTGGATAAATAAGAGCTGTCTATGTGACACAGGTTTTCAAAGGATAAATATTAGAGAGGGAGAGAGATCCTTCAGTGAGAGACTCATGAAAGTAGTGTTGGATTTTATTCTGAGGAAATTACAGCACTTGTATGACAAGTGCACAAGGATTGATGATCATTTCAATAGCAGGAGGTGGAAGTGGGAGCACAGTAGTCAAATTTAAATTGTTCCCTGCTTTAGGCCATGCCTTGCTAAGCTCTCCATCCCAATGCAGGTAGCACAGCCCTCCTGGGAGAGATGGGACTTTCCCATGGCATGTGCCCCACTGCCTGATGCAATTTGCTGTCCTTGGGAAAGTCTCCTGCCTTGTTTCATATCAAGCTCAGTTTAGGGATGTGGCTTGAATTCAGTGGCACCTCGTGCTCCTGTAGGGCTCTGCTCTCAGCACCCTCCTGGAGTGGCAGCAGCACTGCTTCCCCATGGGCTCAGGCTGAGCCCTTGCCTTGGAATTCACCTGCTCCTCTCTGGAATTCACCTCCTCTCCTGCCCTTGGAAATGGGCCCTGCTCTGCTGCCCTGCTGCCCAGGCTCAGGGGGTGTCCCTACGTAACTGCTGGGCTACAGGTGGGGTGAGGGTGGAAGAATAGCACAAGATGTTACATACCGGTCTCTCTGGTGACATAATCGATGAAATTCCCATGGGAATTTTGGCTCCAAAATTTCCTAAGGGGTGAAGCAGCACAATGACTCAATTGATCAGAAGACAGAAATATTCATGCTTTACCAAGAACTTGGTGCTTTGTGTCCCCCACTGAAGCAAAGGGACCAAAGAGGTTTTCTGCCTCACTTCACTTCATTGAGGAATGCAAAACCTTTTCTCCCCAAAGCCAAAATCGCTATATTTACTGCCACCTTTGCCTTTCCTTCTGCAGAAAATTAGGACACAAACATGGATTTTTGCCTCAGGAGAGTGCAATGCTGCCTTACATGCTGCTGACACCCCTTGCCCACTCCCAGCCAGGCTGCAGGCATGGACCTGACCCACTCTGAGACCCACATGCATGAGAACTCTGCCTTTGCCTTCAGCAGTAGCAGCAGCACAAACCCTGTGAACAGGCATATTGTGTAAATGAATTAATGCAGTGCCAGGTGCACTAAAATTAAGTCTTGGGAATAACATTTCACTGTGGTGTCATTGGCCAGCCTGGGCTAACAGCTACAACAATTCTTTCTTACCTCTGTTGGTGATGTTCTTCACTGGCAGGTCTTTCTGCACAGGGCTTGTCAGGACACTCTCAGCTGCAGGACTCAGCTTCCCTGTCTCCCAGGAGGTTGTGTTTCTTGGACTTGATAAGTAGTTGATGGGATGAGAGCAGTTCTGGAATGACAGGCAAGAGATACGGGACAGTGAAAATTGCAACGAGTCTTCACTACATCCAGATCCAACTTTAAAGATTGATTTCATCAGCACTGCTTTGGCTCCCATCCTGGCCTGGCACAGCAGGCTGCTGCCTAATAGAGGTAGATTATCTTTGGGTCTGTGCTGTCCAACAAGACCGCAAAGAAGGGAGGCAAAAGTAAAAAAATAAGATTTCTTTCCATCATAATCTCCTCAAAGCAGAGCCATGGGACAGCTGGGACCCTCCTCTTGTGGGTGCCTGATGGATGAAGGGGCAGCAGGCATTCCTTCCAACTTACTGTGAATGAGAGGGCTTTCTTCTTGTCCTTCATCCTCTGGATGGCATTCCTCACCTGGAGCAGAGCAAGGACATGAGAGAGAGCCACAGAAGTTCCAGCACAGCTGGAGATCCTCCAGCCAGCCACAGAGAAAAAGCAGTCACTGTTCCAGAAGCAGTCAGGGCTGTGCTGCCTGTTGCAACTGCCACAAGCCAGCTGCCCCCAGATGCCAATACACAGCTGCTGTGACGAGTGACTGAACTCAGCAGGGACATCTCTTACCTCACTGTTTAGGATTACGTAGACCAGGAATATGTAGAGGCCCTGGAGAGGAGAGAGCAGAGGAAGGGTCAGAGACATACAGCTGGTTTAGGCTCCTCTGCATGGAGCAAAGGGGCAGGATGAGCACTGGAATGGGTGAGACTGGCACAGAGGGTGGGCACAGCACAGCCAGGAACAGCCAGGCAGGAAGGATCTTCCACCCTTGAGGGCAAGCTGTTCACAGCCTGCTGCTCTCACACACTGAGGGACAGCAAGCAGTGACACCTTGGTCACCACCAAACGCTGGGCACAGCTGTGTGAGGGATGTGCCCAGGGAGAGTGCCCAGGCCAGCCCTGGAGTGAGCATAGCCCGGGGGCCACAGCCTGGGGCTAATTACAGCTCCAGACCAACCATTTTGGCCTTAAAGCAGCCCTATCTGGCCCTCCAGATTTATGTTATATCTGTGGGGTGTTTTGTTATCGCAGCTAGATAAATCAGCTGCAGCAAGAGATGCAATTCATCTTGTCTTCAACGAGCCTTGCTCTCATCTGCGAGCTCTTGGCAGGCAATGGCAGCAGCCCCCTGGCACCACGCCGTGACCTGTCCTTCAGCCAGCAATGCTGGTCACTCCCCCAGACCAGATTTCTGGCCAGGCTTCCAAGGCAGGTCTTCCTTGAAAGAATCATTCTGGATGAGCATGGGGAGGGGGGAGCGGAGAGGTCGGCTGGGAGGAGAGAGAGGAAGGAGAGGAGGCCCAGCTGCAGCGGCAGGCGGGAGAGGAGCTGCGTTTCTGGAGGAGCTCACTCTGCTCCTGCTCCTGCCCCACAGCACTGCAAGCTCCCTGCTGCTGTTCAGCCACTGCCTGGCCTCCTGCACTGCCTGGCTGCAGAAGGAGTTGTCACGTTTGGTGCTGACACACGGAGCAGCCTTGAAGGCAGGCTGGAGCTTCCGCAAACAAACAGAAAGCAGCCAAACAAAAACCAGCCCCAGCAGCACAGCAACTGCACAGGACCAACATGGGAAGAAACACTCTGGCCTCAAAGGAAATTCCAAGTCATCCATAGGACAGTCAGCAAAGGGGCTGAAATGGGATGGCTTTCTCTCAACTCTGCAGTTTCTCACCAGCACTCTGGGGCAATCTGCAGATTGTCCTGAACTTGCTAATGAGGGAACAGAGGCAAATGAGTACAGCACAGTCATTTCTGTCACACAGCTCTGAGTCTGCAGTTCTCTGCTGCTCAATAACCCAAGCACGGCACGAGGAGACACAGAGAACTGATGCTATGTTTAATTATCATTAAGACAGGCCTCCTGCCATCCTCCTGATGTCCTTAAGAGCAGAGATGGGGAGAGGCAGCCCTGGTCTGGCCTTGGGACATCCCATCGGAGCCCCGACGGATGTGCGTGAGCAGCACTGCCTGCTGGAGCTGTGCCAGCCACAGGCAGAACATCCCTGAGCACCAAACCCCTCATGTGCACGTGGTGATAATGCTGGGCTCACCCTGGGAGAGCTGTGCCAGTGCTGCTCTGAAAACAGCCAACTGTGCCAGAGGGAAGCACCACAAACCCGGCTGCTCCGTAAGCTCGAGCTACAGCAGGAGCCAATTTCTATGGAAATCAAAGAAAAAAGGGGGATGGGAGTGGAAAACTCCTTGAGTCCCAGTGGTTTGGAGGGCGTGCCCAGTTGCTCCCTTGTGTTCCCTAGAGTAGGATTTGTCCCCAAGCACGGGGCAAGGGACCCTGAATAGGCAGTGCCAAGAGCCAGGAGTGCCCAGGGAGCTCCCTGGGACAGCATGGGGGCAGGCACAGCCCCAGGGCTGCTCTGACCCACGCTGAGCCCCTCAGCTGCCTGCAGAGAACTCTGTGCTCCCCTCGGGACCATGTTGGGAGCAGTGGTGTTCAGGGGTGCTCAGGGGTGTTCAGTGCTGCTCTAGCTCCATCTACAGCTGCCTTCTCTCAAGGTTTGCAAGGCCTCTGTTAATGCTTTGAATTGCAGGTGGCAAGCACGTGTTCCAGGACTTTTTGCCACCGTGTGTCCCTGAGTTCCAGATATCCCGAGGTCCTGAGAACAGCCCCAGCTTGGTGCAGAGCTGAGCACTCCTGGCTGCTATGACTTACACAATTTGCCTTGCTCCCATAACCACATACCAGCTGGTTAAAGCTTTAAAGTCTTTTGTGAAAACAGTAAACTCAGAAGTAAATATTAAGTATTGCTCTATGCATCCGGAAATGATGTTACTTTCTGCCCTTCAGAATTCCCTATTAACATTAACTTCTTAGCAACATGACTGAAATGCAGCAGTCATGGCCATGGCCCTGGGAGATACCAAGACAAACAGAGAGTCTTAAAAATGTAGCCAGGTGACAAAGAGGAATGAAGAGGATGAAGGAGATTATATGATCCACACCGGACAAGCCAGAGCTAGAAACAGCCCCCAAACTTCCAGATGTCCCATGCAAGGTTCTGATCACCAGCCCACCAAAGCTGCTCCACCAAACACCCCTGCATCTCACCAGATCCCAGTACAGCTGTCACTGGGCACTGGGACCATTGTTGGGCAGCAGCTGCATGGCTGCAGTCAGCATGGATTTCTGGGGTAAAGATTTTCAGTGCTTGATTCCTAGTTCTTCCCCAGTCTCCCTGCAGTAAAGCTGAACTCGAGGCAAGGGGAAGGTGGCTCTGCCTGTGCTGTTCACAGAGATCACAACCTCTCAGAATGTCTGAACAGGAGCCAGATGGAAACCACCCATCCTGGAACACACCATCCAAGCAGCACTCAAGCACGCTGTGCCTGGGGGTGACCTTTGGCAGGCTCTACCAGGGACAGTGGCACCCACAGCCCAGCCCTGCCCTGCTGGGAAGAGGCTCATTTCCCGGATACAAACAGCAGGAGGGATGTCTGCCCCATTTGACTGCACAGGTGCCATTTTAATTACCCATTATATGAGCAAATAAAAACTGTAATGAGTTTGTAACTGCCATTTTGAAACTACATTGATGTCAGAAAACCTAACACAAGGAGCAAGATTTGAACTGGAAAACTGTGGCACGAGCAGGACACCACCAGAGACTCGTGCTGAGGGCCATTAGATGAGCAAGGTCTCCAGAGTTGTATTTTGTATCTTGGAAGGATGAACTGAGTTTCCTCAGACAAAACAGCCCAGTGGCTTGGGAAAGCTGGGCTGGCTTCAGAGCTGACAAATGTCCCTGGCCACAAGGACAGGTGGAGTACACTGAAGCACAGGAATCTGCTTGGCTGTGACCTGGGGACCCACCTGGAGCAGGACTCACCTGAAGGGAGTTCAGCGCGATGAAGACATAAGCCCAGACGATGCCGAGGTGGACGAGAACCCCACACACCCAGGTGAGCCCCAGCACGGGCAGCAGCACCAGGATGGGCTTGGCTGTGGCCCTGGCAGGAGGAAGAGCTCAGGGTTACCCGGGCGCATTTCAGAGATGAAGCACTACCAAGACAGTAGCTGTGGAACAAATTCCTTTGCAAACAAAATAAGACAGGAAAAACCAAACATTTCACCTTTCAGACCCCCAGTGCCAGCCCTGCTCTTCATTTATCACTGCAAGTTAGCAAGAAGGGATCTCTTTGACGTCATTAGCCATGAGAAAACAGCTATTTTCCCCCAATTTCTGCTACAAGGAGGGTTTCTCTGTTTGTTTTATTTGCACATGGATGTCACCCTGCCCTCCAGCAATGCCCTATCTTTGTGCTTCTGTAAATTTGGGAAAATTTATTTATGCTACAGGGGAACAATGCGTGTCTAGCAGGGGTATCCGGCGCCAGCTAACAACAATAAAGATTCACTGAGCATGATAAAGTAATGACTCAGGCAGCAGTTTTCTAGAGGTCTCTCAGTATTGACTGATTACAGAAGTCCCCACTGCCTCTTCCCCTGTGTATGTAATCCCCACCAGCCTGACTTTCAACCCACCAAGTCTCAATTTTGGCTTTCTGCAGGCACTGCTGAGGATCTCCCATCCCAAAAGGGTGAGATTTAGGAGTGTGAGTGCAGATGGAGACCAGCACAGGGCTCCCCAGGCTGAAGGTGCTGCCTGGGCTTCTCAGCTGGCATTAGAGCAGCCAGACTGTCTTTGGGTGAGACACAGCTACCCCGGGGGAGAGAATCCCTTCTGCTCTGACTCTCACAGCTCACTGTCTTTCGCTTGGCCAAGCTTTTCTGGGCAACCTGTGCCAGTGCCTCACCACCCTCACAGGAAAGGATTTCTTCCATGTATCTAACACCATCTCATATATTTCACACCCAGAGCCAGGCCTTTTCCTGCTCACCAGATCTGAGTTCCAATCTGGTTCTCCAGGCTGCTGTTGGGTGTCAGCATCTTGGATCTCCTGCGAGCACTGGCCACAGTCACCATCACCACCCGCAGCAGCACGAAGGTGTTCACCTGCCAGGGGAGAGCTCTTACACTCAGTGACATTCTGTAATCTCAGCTCCAGGGGGTGAGAATTTTCTGCTGGAAACTAGTGTGAGAACTTGAGGACAAAATATCATTACCAAGAAAGCAATGAAATCAAAGACTTTGCAGAGCTATCGACACATGTATGAAATCTAGGGAACTTATCCCAAAACGTCTCCTTCAGAAAGTCTTCCCTGTTAAATGTCTTTTCTAGACCCCTTACACATTGCACCAGAGGAATCCCACGTTCCCAGCAGGGTTTGGCACTTACAGCCAGGATGAAGAGCACGGGCCCCACGAAGGCCCAGATGGCGTTGGTCTGCACGTTCAGCCAGCAATGGTTGGCTGCCACATACTTGTTAAAGGAAGTTGCAAGGGTCACCCCCACGATAAGGACTGGAAGCCCTGCAGAGAAAAACACAGGTTAAACCCTGGGAAAAGCAGAGATGCCCCACACAGGGCACTGTGCACCAGACAATTGCTTCAAAACCC
Source organism: Lichenostomus cassidix (assembly GCF_008360975.1). Lineage (NCBI taxonomy): Eukaryota > Metazoa > Chordata > Aves > Passeriformes > Meliphagidae > Lichenostomus > Lichenostomus cassidix. Next base: position 1,010,133 of record NC_139497.1, read on the forward strand.
CCCTGACCAGACACAGTCCAGCAGGAGCCTCCGAAACCCCACGAGCAACATCAATTCTCTGCAGCTGAAATCTGTCCTGGCTCAACACAGCCAGATTTACAAGCTGTCAGCATCTTTCTCTAAGGTATAAAGCATTCCAAGTCCTTAGTCCTGACCAAAGCAATTTATTCCTCAGATTGCTTTTTTAACAAAATGGACAATCAAAGACATAAAACAATCCAAAATACTTGAGGTGGTTGCCCAGTGTCCAACTAGGTGTGTGTTCTTCAAGCAGCACATCCTCAGAGAGGCTCCTTTTTGACACAAAACTCAGCTTATTCAAATGAATTCTATGTCCCTAAAGGGCTCCCTCAGAATAAAAGGTGCTTAGTGAAGAACACATTTATATTTAATTACCATCAGACAATAGTGATGCTCTCCAAGAACAAGAACTTACCATAAATCTCCTCCTCCATTTTTTTTTATTGAGCACTTGGATTTTGAAATATAACAGCTGCTTTACTTATACTCTAAGACTGGAAATTTGACAAATAATTCAAGAGAGCCTCTGCAGAGCACTGGCACCCAGCTTACATATTGAATTAAACCAAACATTTGTGAATGTCTGCTATCAAAACTTTCACTAGAAAAAAAAATTTCCTGAGGACCCCAGGCAGAGAAGTGTGCAGATACCCCAGCCTGTCACGTAGTAGAACTTCATTCTCCTGTCTTCGCTCATGTTGACTGCTACCACTTTGCTCCAGAGCAGAAGCCCCTCTACCAGCATCCATGAGAAGGCTGCCATGAAGAAGAGGTGCAGGAAGGCAGTGACCATGAAACACAGAACCTGGAGAGGAGAGAAACCACAATTGCAGAATGTATATAGGTGCATGTCCAAACACAGGGACATAATTCTGTCCTAGATGCCAGTTACAGGTAATTAATAAAAGGGTTTACACTTCTTTTCTGTTGCTCTGACAGTGATGCTGGAGCCTGGGCTGAATAGGACATTCCTGGTGAGCTCACCTGGTTGGTCTTGGCCAACTCACTGAACATGAGCAGAGCTTCTCCTGCAGCCAGGGCAAAGATGAGGTTCTTGTGCACAGTTGTTCGTTCACTCTTGGGGAGGCTGGGGAGGCAGAGAGGGAGCCCTGAGCTGCAGCCAGACAGGAGGGTGTCCTCCCTGTGCTCTCCGTGCTGTGCAGGCCTGCCTGGGCAGCGTCTGGTCTCTCTGCCACTCACTGCAAACATGACAGTCTAAGGGGCAGGGGACAGCCCTGCTGAGCAAGCACGTGGTGCTGGGGACACATTTGGATACAGCTGCTCAAGCCTTGGCCATGGCTTCAGAGAGCAGGCAGTGAGAGGGAGGTGCAGGGAGCCTCTGCCGTGCTCACAAGGCAGATATCTGTGCTTGCCAAGTGACACAGAAGCGTTGGCAATCAAAGAAATAGTCCTTGCTCCATTTATTTTATAAAAATTAATTCTAGCACAGCGGCTTTTATAGTAAACATCGTTAGCAATTGATAAAAATCTTGACACAGACACCCAGGTGTGTGCACAGCTCAACGAGCATCTCCACAGAAACAACCAGGGCTGAGCCTCTCTCCAGCCAACAGCCACTCCCCTCTATCACAGACTCTGCAGCTCCCCACACACCTGCATCACCCTGCTGACAAAGGACACCTTGACAAAGGCTCTGAAGTAAAATATCAAGGAGAAAATACAGACAAGGCTACAAGTGTCCAGGCTTTTCTTACCGAACTACCAAGAATAAAATGAAGGTGACTGTCAAGGCACAGAAGGAAACTCCACATCCAATAAAAGTCAAGGTCTGCAACGTGAACTCCTCCTTGGAGGTCCTCTGCTCCAGACATGAAACAACAGAAGACACAAATTCCCCATGAATTAACCACACACCCAACCGCAGCAGCTGACAGGCTCCTCACATACCTGCAGCTCATACACCTGCAGCAGGATGGCAAAATTTGTGGTGTGGTTGCAAAAACAGGCAGTGGAATCCAGGAGAGACATCACCACAGAGCAGCCAGCTGTGGACCACATCCCACCAGCATCTGGGCTAACACGCAGCAAAAACAGAGAAAACACATGGAAATTACCTTCCACTTCCACAAAAAACCAGAGCATTATGGGAATGTCATTCTCCCACAAAAGTTGAAAGCAGGTCTTCATGTGGACTTCCCTTTGGTTTACACTTTCTCTTAGCAGCTTTGCCTCATCCAGCAGGCACGTGATGAAAATAGATCTAGTGTCAAAATGTGCATTAAAAAGCGGAGTTCAGCCACCACAGCTTCAAACAGAGCCCAGTAACTGCACGGCTCTGCGAAGAGCTCCCTGTGCAGCCCATTAACTGGGGATGTCTAACTCTCCCCACCAGCTCAGCCTGCCACAAACCCAGCACAGTGACACTGGGCTCTGGATCCCCAGGACAAGCCAGCCAGTCTCAGCCATCCAGCAATGCTCCCATCTGGCCTGCCTGGGCAGGGACCATGGCTGCAGCTCTGTGCCCAGGGGCAGCACTGCCCCTCTGAGCCTCCCCAGCACCACAGGAAGGTCAGGATCAGGGCAGGGATGCTGGGAACCTTTGGACAGTAACCATCTGCTTCCAAAAACACACTCTTCCCACCTTCCCCAAACTGATCCATGCCTGCTACAAGTCTGGGATTCTAAGGAGGTTTTTTTCACTTGAATGACTTAATTACCAATCCATAATATATCACAGCCTCAGTGCTCTCACAGCAGTGACATTCAGCAAAAACATATCCCAGTGCCAGGCAGGATTTATGAGGCTGGGAGTCCTGCATGTCTTTGGGCCATATATCTTGGACAAACTCTTCTTTGTCACAGGCAGCAATCAAAATTAACTAGGGCTTTTCATTTTAGTTGTATATACCTCATTAAAGGTCACGTGCTTGTGAGTGACTTCTCCAAAGGAAATCTTCCCAGGAAAGCACTCTGTTTCAGCAGACAGGAGATGTCAGCATGCAAAGGAGGCAAAAAATCCCAGATCCCTACTCTTACCATCAAATTTATATTGAGATGTTTGCTTTTCCAGTGGAAATAAAAAGCTCATAAATCTGGGGAGTCAAACTGAAACAAGGCACCTGAGGCTGAAGTTCCAGAAGGCACAGATGGGCCCCACCAGAGTATCGGGCAGGTCCTGCAGGCAGAGAGGGGAGAGAAGAAGTCACACAGCCAAGCCCATGCTGGGCACAAGTGGGTGCAGGTCACTCACACAGCTGTAACAGGGTCTGTCAGCACAGGACAAACATCCCCAGGGACACAGGAGTCAAGGTGGGAGCCCTGGGCGTGGGACACCCGTCAGCCCAAAGCTCTGGGGTGCTGAGCCGTGCTGTGGACAGCCGGGTGAGGCTGTTTGGTGCCGCTGGCAGGAGGTGGAGGGGAGCACAGCCCCTCGGGGTACCTGGACACGGTGCTGCAGGCGGTAGCGCACCGACGTGCTGATCTCCTGGTAGTCACTGAGCAGAGCGGATGAGATCACAGCTGTGCCCACCGTGGTGCTCAGGTACCTGCCGGGAAAGGACGCTGCTCACAGGCACGGCAAGCACAGGATGTGCTCAGAAAATGACAGGACAGGTGGAGAGATCCCGACAGCTGCCGAAGTGCACCGGGGCCGCCAGCAAAGGGCCTGGGCACGGGGCAGACAGATTTTGGGATACCTGGCAAACCCCACCACTGCCCGTCACTGCGGGACAGGCACTGGAGCATCCCAAGGATTTCAGCTGTGCAGCGCAGGGCTGAGCGTGCGCGGGATGTGCGGGCGGCCATCCCCACCTAGTGTTCGGAGCTCCGGGAGAGCAGCGCGCCCGGCCTCCCGCTCCGGGAGCCACCATCGCCACCAGCTCCAGAGACACCTTCTGCCCAGCCAGACGGAACCTGCAGTGGCCCCTGCGGGCTCTGTCCCCTGCCACCCCAGCAGAGCTGGTAAGCCCCGGGAACTAGAGGCACCCACGGTGCATCTCGGTGCACAGGCAGCCCCAGCGCCGGGGCTGGGATGGATCAGGGTGAAGGTGATCCCAAAACTGAGGCACCAACTCAATGAAGATTTGAAAATGAGCTATTCTGTGGTGTTGAGGGCAGTCCTGGGGCACAGGGGGTTCTGTTTCACTCACTTCTGTCCCCCATTAGAGGCAGCCACGTCCTGGGACACAGCACTGGTGCCAGTGCTGGACAGGCAGCGCTGCAGGGAGCTGTAGCCAAACCACATGTTCTTCACTGTGACTCTGCGGAGACCTGGAGGGAAGAGCATGGGGACAGGTACAGAACACAGGGCAGCCCTGGGCACCACTGCCCTCATCTGGGGTGTGACACTGGCGCTCCAGAACACCCTCAGCTCCAAGCTGTGTCTCTAGAGAGGCTGTACAGAGTCTCTGCCCCACAGTCCATCTCCCTTTTGCTGAGGGCATCCCCTCCCCACACCCCTCCAGACCCCACGAGTGCAAGGTAAACAGTTTGTACCATTAAGGGAGGTGCTGCAGAAGTACCAAGGGAAGTTCAGGTGTCATAACAAACCTCTGGTTTTCAGCCTTTGTATTTCTTCCGCAGGCACTTCGATGAGGTCGTGCCTGCCTTTCTCAGGGGTCTGGATCACGTATGCCTCACCACTCAGCTCCTGCTCGCTCAGCTCCAGCTCCCTCACCTCCATCCCTGTGCATGGGTAAAACCAGCTGCTGAACCAGGGTACAGCCTTCCTCCAGAGCTACTGCTACAGCACAGTACCACAAGGACACTACAGCCCCAGCCAAGAGCCCCAGCAGCAGCAGAGAGATCCCTTTCTGTGCAAACCGTGGGCATCTGGGCTCTGTTTCTCCCTCTGTTTCTCCCAAAGGTTTCTTACAATCCTCTTGCAATCCACTGCATGAGAGGTACCCTCACACTGTGACGCTCTGGGCAGAGGAAACAGGGAGCAGGCTGCAGGGTTGGCAAGAGGTGAGCCAGAGGAGGAAAGGAGTCAGGAGTGGACCTGGACTGGGAACCAGACAGGGTGACTGATCTGGGTCACGGTGAGGTTCCCTCCAGTGCCACTCACCAACATTCCCATGTTGGATTGTGATCTTTGTCCTCTCTGCAGTCAGCAGCGGCATCAAGAGTGACACCATTCTGTCACAGAGCTCAACAACAGCCATGGGTCCCCTGATAACCTGCAAACACAGACAGAGCAATGGAAATCAACACCTGCATTGTCAGACCTCCCTTCCTACAGCTCACAAGAGTTTCCTTAAATGTTTGATCCTTGGCAGAAGAAAGAGAAGTTGGGACTCAAGGCTTTGGCTTTGCTTTTCTGTGACTTCTTTACTAAGGATGTTCCCAGTTCCTTCAGCAAGGAGACAAGTCTGGCAATGAGGGAAACTTGCTGTTCTGCATAAAAAGCCATTAAACAGCAAGGAAATAAATAACTAAATGAGCTTCTGGAAAGAAAGATCTTTAGACTTGACTCCTGATTTTTGCAAATCTGTAGAACAACCATCTGCTCTTCCTGGAAAAGGTTTTACCCAGAAATAGACTGTGCAGCTGAAGGGCAGCAGAAGAGAATGGAGAAAAACCTCACAAGGGTGGGATGATGGAAATCCCTCATGCAAAGCCTGATGGTGTTTGGAGCAGTGTGGGGGCTGATGACAAACAGGCACAGAAAACAGAGCACACTATAAAAGGAAGGACCTTGCCCTGCTAGACAGCAGGATGTGGGAGCAAGGAAACTACTCAGCACCAGGAATCTGCAAACTCTCAATCCAGGCTGACAAAGTGGAGAAGTTTGAAGAGAGCTGAGTCAACCACTGGAGGGGTTTGCAAGGAAAGCATCACTACACTGCACTTGTTTGCACAAGGGCTCAGTTGTACCTCCAACAAATGAGGCACCAGGGAAGCAGCAGCCCCTGATCTGAGCTGGTGAAGAGGCTCCATGCCTGTGCTCGCAGCATTTTCACATGATCCAGAGCGTGGCCACAAAGGCTACAGGTGATCATGCAAGGACAGCATGGCCAGCCTGTGGTCATGCAGAAGGCCAGGGATGAACAGATCCAGCACATGGCAGTCAGAGTGGTGACACCATTACCTGGCTGATCGATGACCATGTCCCGACATTCTGCTCCTCCAGAATTAACTCTGTCACTTCCATGTAATACTGGCCCAACTGCTCCAACATCTCCAGCTCATCTCCCTCCTGGACTTCCATATCTGAAACTTGCTTTAGTAGCTGAAGCACTGCAAGGAGGTCAGATGGCTCAAGCATGGGCATTTCTCCTTCTCTCAGAACAGTTGCCAAGACATCAAGAGCATCAAGAGCCACAGAGAGGTTCATGTCTTGCACATCACTTGTGAAGACGCTGTCAGGAATCTGTCATGGAAAAGATGATTTAGTTCAGTGCAGAGTCCTGACTCTCCTTGATCATCAGCTGTGCCTTGGCAATGCCCTGGCATCAGGACACCTGTCTGGCCAACCAGGAATATCCTGAGGGAAGGGATCTCTTGTCCAGACTCCCATCCTCAGAGAAATGAGTCAATCTGAAGCAACAATTTGCTTGTTTGGTCACAGCCAAAGTCACAGCTGTGTTGGTTTCAATCTCCAGCAGCAGTTCAGGAAAGGTCACAGGCACAACTGCTGGCAAAGTGACCTCAAGCAGCAGTAGGTGTCAGCACACCCACCCAGCAGCTCCCACCTGCTCCAGGTGCCACTTGCCACTGCTGGGGCTGCAGGACTCACCACATTCCTCGCTGCAAGGTTGTTCACACGGCTAGCAAGTGAGTGATTGGACTCCAGCTGAGCTCTTTTCAGTTGCCAGTATGCATCTGGAATAAACCAGAACCAGAATCACTGCTGAGGTGTCCAACAGCATGGGTAACACATGCCATATTCAAAGCCTGGGCAATGGTCCTCAGATGGTGGCTAAGTCTGCAGGACAGGCAGGACAAGGAGACTTCACAGCTGTATTCTATTTTCAACACAAGATCTCATCCAGAGAGACAGTTTAACACTCGTTTTCTACCTCTACCCATGCTCCCTTGGCCAATGAGTCTGGAGATGCCTGGACTGGGAGGCTCTCCACAGCACTGCATCCAAAAGCCATGGAACGTGTTCCACCACTGCTCAGCTGGGGAGGAGCCAAAACCCCTGTCAGAGTGCAGCAGCTGGAGCAAAGTCCCAGCCCCAGCAGGTTTTGCATGCGACCCACTCAGAGCAGGCACAGGGCCTCCCCATCACTGGCCACCACCCCAGCTGGGACCTCCAGGAGTGTGTGAGGTGGAAGCAATGGGTAAATTACTAGCAGATGCCGTACCCTTTCTGTAGCGACAGATGAAAGGCAAAGTCTGCAAACAAGATGCATAACTGAATCCACTGCTGCCAGCTTCCAAAACTCTGCATTCCTCAACAGGCCCTGTGGAAACACACACAGACAGAAGGGCCAAGTCTCCCAGGGACACGCCATCCTCAGCAGGTATCACTTTTCCTGCAGCAATCCACACACCCTGGTACAACAAACACCATGGGCTGTGCCTTCAGCAGCCCCAGAGCCAGAGCAGAGGAGAGGCTGGGATCAGAAATGGCTCCCAGCTGGTACCTCCCCTCCAGAAGAAACTGGGAGGTGACAGTGCCAGGTCCCGAGTTCGTGGCTGATCAGTATTGTCACCCCAGCTTGGCTGAATGCCCGAGTCCCTCCTCCCAGCCAAGAATCAAAGGGTTGGTTGTACAAATGGACAGAGAATGTCATCCCTGCCAAGGAAGCCATTTCTCTCAGTAGAAGAGAAATCCCATTATTAGCTCAAGACATTTGAGCAGCCGACTGTGCCAGGGTCATTGCAGGGGTCTCCAGTGAGCAAGGCTTTCATGATGACTGTGACTTCAAGTACAATTTTGAAACTGCCCAGCCCAGCTCTGAATGTGCTTCTGCTTTTCTTCCCCAAGGAGAAGCATCATTCCAAAAACTGCAGCAAATGCCCTCTCTAAGGCTAGGACTGGCTTCTCGGACTGTCCTTGCATGCTGACTCCTCTGCAGAAGGGCCTGAAGCCACAAGGATAGTGAGACTTACCTGGGCAAAGAAGCTGTGTGGTGACTGCTTGAACAGTGCTCTCCACCTCCAGGGCATTTGAGCTCCATGCAAAAACAAGGTCTTGTTCTACCACCCAGCACGAGCGAACTTTCTCAATCTGCTCGGCGCCAAGGACTTTCTGCCAGATGTGCAAGTCAGTGATGTTCCCACTGAAGGACTCCTTTGCCCTGAAGGTGCCCCCTAGGGAATCTTGATCCTGCCCAATTATGAAGGTCCCCTGGCCAAAGATGGCCTGGGGGGCAGATGGCCCCACAGAACACAAACCACTGGCAGACGCCCTCCTTTTCCCATCGGCATAGATGGCCCAGGTCCCATTTTCCTGCTGCCAGGTCACACAGAAGTGATGCCACTGTCCATCAGCACGGAACACAGGCAGGTAAGGGGAATGGTGCCCGTGGACTATGAGAGCAAACCGAACAAAGCCTTCCTCATCCAAAAAACCGCGGAGCTGGAACTCATTAATGAAAGCAGGCGCGGCATAGGAGAAGATGGTAGCGATCTCCTGGGTCCTGGTGTCCCACTGGAGGTGGGCACAGGCTGTGACAGCAGGCAGTGCTGGGAAGTCAGAGAGCACCTTCACATATTTTGTGTCTGTTTTGTTTCTGAATACCAGGACTGGTACAGTGTGGCCCCCTAGAAGGAGAAATTTCAGTCAGCAGAAAGGAAGAAGGACAAGTCAATAAAGTGACAATAAAAAAACAAGTGACAACTTTTCCAGTCATATTTTTCAGAAGGAAAACATATCTCCAAGTAGCCCATGTCCACTTATACTCACGTCTCCTCTTTGTTTTGTGCAGGACACTGTCCCTTTCCCTCAGCCAGACAGAACCTCTGATGTGGTGGGACTGCAGCAGTTTGCTGAAGGAATCTTGCTCACTGTCCTGGGGCTCGAAGAGCAGCTGAGCAAAGCGCTGCTCACAGTACCTGTCAGCTTGCCACCAGTCCAAAGCAGTGGCCACGTATTCATATGTGTGTCTTGGTGTCTCAATTGTGACAGGACCAAAGCCTGGAGAAAGACACACATAGCCATGATATGGAAACAGAAACCTCTCCAGCTCGCTGTTAAAAACACTGCTGGTGCTCCCTGCAGGAGCTGATGGCAGGAGCTCATCTGCCCATGCAGCCCTTGGGATGTTCCGTGGGCACAGTGTGACAAGCTCACACTATATTGCACCTAAACTGAGGGACACCTGTGAGTTTGCCCCAAAGCAGCTCTCTGGCCCAGGGCTGTAGCTGGGCACACTCCCGTGGGACACACAAACCACACCCAGCTCAGCTCAAAGGAAAAGCTCACTGTGCTTTGCCCAGGGATGGCCCTCAGAGAAGCATGTTCAAAAGAGTTATGTAAAAAAACCTTTTCTTGTTTTATCCCCACTTCCCAGCTCCTCTCAGCTTCTGCAATTGCAGATGCAATTTACAGGCACAAAATAATCTGTTTGGTTTGCAGTTGCAGTGGGGCACAGAGCAGCAGCTGAGCAAACAGCCTGGCAAATACCAGCTCTGCAAACAGCATTTTAGGCACTAAATAGGGTAACAGAAAAAGTTTCTTTACCTTTGTTTCCACAGCCAGACACTTTTTGTTTCTTTGTGCTGGATATTGCTTGTAAAACACATAGAGTGCTGATAAAAATACTAACCTTTAGAAGTCTGGTTCTTGGCAAGGGCTGCAAAGGCAAGGAGACTCCTGGACAGACCGACCTGGTGGAGAGGATGTGTTGTAACATTCAGAGAAACATTATTTCAAATAACCAGAATAAAAAACCAAAAACTGTAAAACTCACCAGAAAGCTGAAGAACCAAGAATCAGGTCTCAAGTCTCTCCTAAGCATGCTGCCAGCTGGAAAGCTTTCACCCTTTGCTAGAATAAATAATATATTGCTGGAGATGCATCACCGAGATAGAAGCATTCTGCAGAAAGCCAGTTCCCTGACAAAGCTGCTTCCCTTAGAAAGTCTCGAATCAAAAAGGAGAAAACAACTCCCTCTGAAGTACCTGTCCTGGACAGCATCTTATCCAAAGAATTTCCAGTTCTTCTTGAAGAACTCAAGGTTTCAGTTTAACATTTGTTTGCAGGATACAAAATAATTAAGCACAAAACATAGAGATGTGCAATATTAACGAACAGGCAAGTTCACAGAGCCTCTTTATCTGCATTAACTAAATTAAAAAGCCACCATAAATGGCATCATTAAACAGTGTTGCATCACCGGCAGCTTTTCCCGTTGCCTTTAAAACCCGCAGAAACAGAGCACCAGAATAGACCCCGCAGAGCAGTAAATCCAGCCTCCATGAGCCCAAGCACAGAGCCCAGCACCACGGAACCGTCCAGGGGAGGTGCCCAGCGGCAGGGCTTGGCAGTGAGCCCCCGCCTCCCCACCTCTGCCCCAGCGGGAGGAAACCCTGGGTGCATGGCAGTAAAAAAACCCAGTAAAACCGTAGATGAGGGTACGTAAAGACACAAAGATGGAAACAGGCAATGCAAGCGCCAATGCAAACAAGCCCTACAGCTCTGGGCACTGGCACTGCCAGCGTGAGTGATCTCTGCTCTCAGCAGGGCTCTCCCGTGCGCGCTGTAAAAACACATTTAAGCACTTTGCTGCTAAGGGACTTCGGAGATCCGGCCTGCTCCCGGGCTCTGTGTTCACAGTCTTCCAAAGTTCAGCAGTGACTTTGGAAACGCTGAACACAGCTCCGGGCCCTCCGGGGGAAAGTACAAATATGATGTTCGAGAGGGAGCCACGGCATCAGCAACCTCCCACTCCTCAGCCTGCACCTGTACCTTTAGGTATCCAGTTCTCTAAGGAGAGCCCTGGAGATGGTGCAGAGGAAATCCCGAGCCCAGCTCTGGCAGAAAAACCGCGGCAGTGGGCAGTGCCCGCTGACCTAGCTGGGAGAACCCAGCGCGGCCCGGCTCTGGGGCCGAGCTCCGGCACAGCCGCGGCGGGACGAGCGCTGCAGCCCGGCGGGGCGGTGGAGCTCAGCTGCGGGGTCCGGAGCGGCGGAGAACGGGAACGGCGGCTGGTCCGATCCGCAGGACCACGGCTCCGGACCACGGCTCCGCACCCCGCACCGCGCTCCGCACGCCGCCCCTCGCAGCCCCGCGGCAGCTCCGCGCCCGGCGCACATAGTGATGCCACCGCTCCCCGCACCGAGTCCTGCCGGCCACCCCCGCGGGCCCGGCGGGACGGCGACATCGAATCCCCGGTGCTGGGTGGCCCCCGCACCCCACTGCCCACATCCTCACCCCACATCTCACCCCGGGACGCCCCTCCAGCCCACCGTCGCCGACACCCTCGCCCTGACAGCAAAGCACTCACGACCCTCCCTGTGACAGCAGCACCGGGATCTTCTTCCCTGGCAGTCACTGCTCCGTGGAAGTGTCCAACAAACCTTCCCAGAAAATCTGGCACATGATCATGGTAAAGAAATCAGGGAATGGGGGAGTTATTAGGGATCCTCACAGTAGCAAGAGCCCGAAACAGCCTAGGAGTGCAGGTGAAGAGGGACAGGTCCAAAGATGTCTGGCGTGTTCCCGGCGCAATGTCCTCACCGAGTGCCTAGGGTTCTGGCGTTTCCTCAGACCGGGGCCTGCAGCTGCCCAGGGGAGAATGCCAAGGCTGGAGGGTCCAGGTCACCCCCATGGCTGTGGCACTCCCCACCTTACTGGCCAGAGCTGCTCCTTTGGTTGATGCCCACTCACTTTTGCTACAGCAACAGGCACACAGTTCCCACTCCTCCCGTCCCAGTAAATGCTTGAATCACACCATGGATTCACCAGCAACTGGCTTTTGTTCTTCAGGGTCTTCGCCTGGGAATGAAGGCGATTTTCCCATCCCAACGCCTCTGTTCTTGGCAATAAATCTCCCACAAAAGAATGGACCTTGGAGGCAGCTGCTCTGGGCTGCTTAGTCACTGCTGCCGGTTGGGAAATGGCCTGGCAGTCCTGGGCAGCGCAGCACGGAGCGCCAAAGACCTGCCAACAGCATGGCAGCACTGGAAAGGGCTCTGCTGCTCGCTGTGGTTTGGCCAAAACTGCATCCTGCTTCCCTCGGTAATGGAGGGAGCAAAGGGCATGAGGCAGAGCCCAGCTTTACGCCAAAGATCTTCAGAGGGAAAATGCAAAGTTATTTCAAATTTAGGGATGGATTAGGTTTAATGAGAGTTAGAGTTTCCCAGCAGACAGCGAAACTGTGTTCTTTGTGCCTGTGTCCTAGACAGAATGAATCACCTTTTGTAGGAGCACAAAATACAGTTTTCTGGTAGCATTAGAAATGGGATCTGGCCCTCAGCCCCAATCTGCATACACAAATAAACCTTCATGTGTGCACATGCAGAGAGGTGAAAGGAAGTTTCCCATGATTTCCCATGAATGCCACCCATCCTCCAACCTCACCTACACAAGTTATCTGGATTTAAACATGAACTAATTTCCCGAAGTATACACTGGACTTTCAAATAAGACTTGATGCTTTGGCTGGCATGAAGGATGGCTGTAGAGACCTTGGCAAGAAAGCATCACTGGCATTTAAAAGAAAAGGTCACAGCCAGCAAGTGGAAACCAATAGTTGGCATCTCATTGTGCTTTCACCTAAAATCCCACTGAAAAGGTCCCAAAGAGTACATCTCAGAAAGTGTGGTTCCTTTGGACCTCTCAGCTCTCTGAAGGATTTCCATGCACATGTGGGCACTGCCATCTGTTTGCTCCTTGCCAGGGAGCAGATTTGTTGCCATCAGTGCTGGCAATTCCTCATTGTATCAGTACTAATTCCCACAAAGCCAGTCAGCTGTCTCCTTAGGGTAACTGTGGTTTCTGGAATCACCTTTCATGCATTTTAACATACATTAGAAATTACATAGTTCCTAGAGTTAAGAGGTGTCCATCCAGCACATGAAGACCGTGGCAAGCAGACATATAACCTCAGGATGGCTGGATGGCAAAATCCCAAAGCACTTTTAATGCTGGTAAATCTCTCTAACAAGCAGCTGAGCAAAGGGCAAGTTGTGTTGTGCCATTTGGGTGATGCTGTCACTCTGGGTTAGCTTGGTTTGGAATAGGCTGCAGCTCTGTTTACACTCAGTCAATTTAAAAAATCAGCTCAGGTGCATTTTAAGGAACATCTCCTTAGCAGTGAGTAAACCCTGAGCTGCCACCCTCAAGGCACATCTTTCACATAACCCTTGGAAGAGCTTCCCAGCACATGGGGGAGCAACATGTTAATCTTTATAAATCAAATATTTGCCAAATGGAGTAGAAACCATGTGTCTGAGCAAGATGCACTGAGAAATGGAACAAAGCATGGAGTGTGTCAGAGATCACTAGATCATGTGCAAGCCTGTCCCTTGCAGAGTTATCCTTCAAAACAGCATTCCCCTAGCCCAGCTGTAGATGTTATTCTCCTTCAGTCTTTTTTCCCCTTGCTTTTTACTGCTCATAACTGACACTCCCTCTAACCCAGCTCCTCCTCATTGAGTTTATTGTCACCCAGACTTTCATTAGAATAAATTCTGAGCCAAGGCAGGGTTTGCCAATGGCTGACTCAGGAGGCACTGGTAGAAGAGAAGCAGACTTACCTCTGTTCCCAGTACTGGGGCTGGGAAAGTGTGTCACACAACTTCCATATCTCAATTATTTTACACTTTCACACATCTGAATGTTTCACAAGCTGCTGCTGGCTTTTGCTGCTGCGGGATCTCCAGGCCAGCACTCCCAAAAGAAGATTTATCAGCATTCAGGAAGCAATTAACCCTGTATTGCAGTGCTCCGGTCATGGCACAACTTCCTGCTGTTCCTGCTCCCAGGGAGCCCTCAGCTCAGGACATCCCATCTCTGTCACTCCAAGCAAGCTCCTAACATATGTTACCACTCTCACATGGATCAAATTAGCAGAAGCAGCAATGCCTGGAAAGATCTAGACAACTCTCTCAGCCCCTCTGGACAAAGGCACAGTGTTACCACCTGGCCTCCACCCTACCTAGAAAACTGGTCTGTACCTGCACAGCAACCACTGACTGGCAGGCAGGAGGCATCAAAATGCACAGTTTGGACTTGGGATGGCAGATGCCATTTCCCATTCACAGCTCTGCAGGGCAGGGATGTAGAGGACACGTGCTGAAGCTATTTCTTCAGGTATTCGAACAAGTTCCACCCCCTGCACACTGAAGGTCTGCACTAATGTGATTATACAGCCAGACACCCGCATGTTTGGCAATGCCATTATTTGTCTAGTTCTCTTAGTTTCCTCTCCCCTTCCCCTTTCAAGTCTGTCACATCAGGGCTGACCAAACCTCCTGATGCTACAGGCTTCCCATCAGGAGCCTGGTAGGTGATGGATATGTCCTCCAGGAAGCTGAGGGGAGAGGGCAAAAGGTCACAGGCAGAGTGATACCTCCCCAAGGGGACAGAGTGACCAATGTAGGTCTCAAGAGCCTGCTTGTACTAGCCACCTCCTCACACAGAAAATGCACAGCTCTCCCTGCAGCCCTCACCCTCCCTGTGCCCCTGTCAGCAGCAGGTGACTTGCCCTCAGCACAGTGCTCACACCTCAGCCACCAGTGAGCAGGGACATGCAGGGGCTCTGCAGTGGGAGCTGTGCCCCTGCTTTGAGCTCTGCCCACAGCACAGCATGGGCATAAACACTGGAGACCCCCACCCACTGCTTTGGGGCATGTGGCAATCCTAAATTACATCCCTGGGGAGATGAAGCTGATAGCGAGGAAAAGATTTTCCCAATTTTTCTCTGGCTTTCCTGATTCCTGTGGGTTGGAAGGACACCTGCACCACAAGAAAAATATGTTTGAGACCTGCTGACCAAAGGAGTTCTTTTCTAAAAGCTGCTCCCTTCTAGGTTCAGGACAGGTCACAAGAAGTCACTGACACTACCTGTGCTACTGCATTGCTTTCAGGGCCTTTGTAGGGCCACTGATTTGGGAGACTTTTAACCATTCAGAGTGCAAGGTATGGAGTATTGCCCTGAGCTTGGAACTTGCATTAGTCGGGTAAAAAAATCTCTTCTGTGGAGGCTAAGTCCTGCTCCTGGCTGAGCAATGCAGAACTCCCAGAACTCTGCAGTTCCTGAGTGCAGAACCCCTCTTGGTTTAATTTCCTATGATACACTGACAACTACAAGACATGTCAGCTGAGAAGAAAGTTTCCTCCACAACCCCAGACTTATATTTCTAATGCAAAGGATCCTGTTCCAGTGTTATTTTGCTTTCTAGACTTGTTTGTAGAGTTAGATTTAACCACGGTTTTATTTTCTTATTTTTGCTTCTTAAATGCCCCCAAGTCTCAGTGAGGTTTCTTTCAACAATCTCATGTGGACATGCCAGCCTTAATCTCACTCTTCCAGGCCCTTCTCATTGTCTGGGATGAAAGCCCAGCACAGAGCCTCCCCGCTAATTGCCAGCTTTCTGTTTCCCAGTGACAGGTGTATTGTCTGGAGGAACAGACCCAATTGTGTCCCTGCGCAGTGGGACATCAGCTGCTGATATTACAGAGCCTTTCAGGGAGCTTGGGCATGGCTGGTTATTTAGTGCCATCATTTATAACAAATCTGTGTAGCCTAGAAACTTAATAGAAAAAACAGGAGCTGCCTGTATTATTAATCTTTTTGGTGTTTTTTTCTCAAGCTACTAACTACTCCTAAATCTCCCATCCTCCTCCCAGCAAGACAGGGCATTCGGTTCTGATCCTCTTTGAAACACTAAATCTTTCTGATATCTTTTTTCCATAGTTTTCTAATAAAGGGGTTTTGCTGGTTTAAACAGACATCACTGTGCATCTACTTGAACTTGGAATCACAGCTCGGAAAAGCTCTGCAAACTGTCATTTCTGCGAGGTGTGGATACACACAGGCTCAGATCACAACCATCATGGGGAGATGGTTCATATCCTCTAGAGATCCTG
Organism: Lichenostomus cassidix; assembly: GCF_008360975.1. Classification (NCBI taxonomy): domain Eukaryota; kingdom Metazoa; phylum Chordata; class Aves; order Passeriformes; family Meliphagidae; genus Lichenostomus; species Lichenostomus cassidix. The sequence goes on from NC_139497.1 coordinate 1,026,103, forward strand.
AGGAACACTCTGAGGCAGGGATCTGGCTTTGGGGGACAGTGACTGCACCTGCTTTATCAAGTAAAGAGAGGAGCTCTGGTGCTCAGAGTGAGGAAAGGCAGCAGCAAGAGAACTCCTGAGGGATGAGAGGAAAATGTACAAGAACAACATTAGACCCAGACTGCATCTGTCTTTCCCACTTTTCACATTAAAGGATAAAGCTTTCCATACGTGGCTGTTGCACAACAGCAGAGCTCCAGCCACTGCAACAGCACCAGCGGCCAGAAACGCAGCAGACCATTAAGCAGATGGCCCAAGTCTTCTCTGCAGGAACCTGGCAGTAGAGAAACTATCTCTTTACTGGGTTTAATCATTTCAGTCACAAGACAGGAGGGTCTACAAAAAACTGGCATAAGCAGTTCCACATCAGTTTACAGGAACACAGATGTTAAGAAGGAGGAAGCACATTGTGTCCAGCTGAGCCCTGGGTGTCTCCACAGTTTTGGAGTTCAGTCAATTCAAGTGTATATTCCCAACCTGGATGGACTCCCCACTTCACATCCCTTTTGCTGTCATCCTGTCCCATGGAGGGAGACACTCTGTTCTCACATCTACACCTCTGCCAGAAGTTATTCCCATTCAGAAAATGGCTCTTTCAGAAACTCTTGGGAACTTACTTCACATCTCACTGCATCATCATTGCAGCCTGCACCACTTGTCTGCTCCAGCTTCAACCTCTTTCAATTTTCAAAGTAATGAAGGCACTCACTTGGACTTGCCAATCCAAGTCAACACTCCATTTCCTCTAATGAATTTAAATATCTTGAATAAATCTGCTTTTGGAAGTTTCAGTTAAAATGAAGAAGTTCCCAGCAAGCTTACCTTCTGTCCTGACCTGGGCAAGCACTTACTCGATTAGCTTTGGTTTAGCCACAGGTTGGTAGAGTTTGAGTCTATCTAGTTCTGATCTTGTCAGAATTGTATTTAAGTTCTTCTGACAGATTCTTGGCTTACAGCTTGTTAACAGATCGTTGTTGAGGCGAGATGTTAGAAATTAGAGTGGTTTGGAATGGAGAGACACATGGTGCATTTATTCTCCAGTTCAGCGATTATCTCCCTGCCTGGCTCTGCTCCTAACACAAGTTCACCTTGGGACATTACAGGAGTTGCTGGCTAGTTGGGCAGTTAGGAATACACCCCAACCAGGAATATGTTGGAATACACACCAGACACAGCCATGATGAGGGGTCAGGAGCACCATCAGTGTTTTCAGCTCTGAGCCAGTTTGCATTGCCTCTCAATGCAGATTTTCCAGTGCAAACCTGTCCTGTGCAGGGCTAGGTGGGTGGTGCAGGGCCCAGCCTCACCTGTTAAGACTTGGCTTTTTGTAAATCCTGTATTCTAGAGAGCAAAAAATTGCCTGGTGATTTCTTCTAGTTACCCTGAAACAGCAGGTTTGCCTCACACTACAAGAGCAGGTGCAATCTTCGTAGAGTAAAACTGTACAGAAGATTTTATTAAACCTTCCAAGTTACCCAATGTCTCTTCAAAAGGTCCAAGAATTTAAGATGTCATTTGGCACTCACATTTTGAAAAAGCACTAAACACAAAACTGAGAAACCAGGCAGGTGTCAGTGAAGTCACCAAAATACCTGGGAGTTTATACATTACACACACAGAGTCAAGACAGACCTCAGCTCCAATGCCTACCTGCTGAGATAACACTAAACATTCCTCCTATCCCAAGTAAGTTTTAAAAAATGTGTCTGGAGTGCTATTTAACTTCCCTGTCAGATGTCTTGTAGGATGATAAACCTGGATTGCAGCTTTGTTAAGGCTAGAAACAGATTTCAGGATTGCTTTAAAAAAAAGAGAGAGAAAAGTTTGCATTTTTCAGGCTTCAGTGCAGTTCATCATAGCAAGTTAAGGTGACCTCTGAGGTGTGCAGCCCGAGGTGTTCCCAGATGTATCTCAGTGTGGAGCTGACCTTCCTTGTGCCACACAGCCACTGCTGAACAGACCATTTGCTGACTGCCAGGAGACCATGCAAGCACTTCTTTATAGATGGAACCAGAATTAAAAATTAATTGAACCTGACACTGTCTTCCCCAGTGTTTATTCTTCTGCATACTTGTGGATTTCCCAAGCTCTTTAGAACAGTACAGTGGGAGTCCAGTGGCAGGGATATGCCCAGGGACACCTCCTATTACCCATCACTGCTGTCAGGGTTTAGGGACATCTGCCCCAAAGGGCTCTGAAGGGCATCAGCACACACCTGTGTCTACAGCAGAGGCATCAACCCAGAAACAAAATTTACAATATAACAGGTGTGAAAAAGCCCATGTCAGATGACCAGAAGACCTTATTCTTTCGACCATTAGTTATATCTACATTAATGTGACTGGAAATAGGTATCCCAGAAAGCTGAGGGAGAAACAAGGACTTGTCTGACTCTCAGCCAGCCATTACCCAGCAATAGATGGAGCTAGTGGTGCACCAAGATGGCTTTGAAGCAGGGAGGAGCTGTACCTGCACATCTGCAGAAGGGCCAGTCGCACACCTGGGAGGATGAGAAAAGGCACTATATTACTAGAAGGTAAAACAATAATTGTAGGACATCTGCTTAGTTGTCAAGGACCAAGAGGGAAATAAAGCTGTTGTCCCCTCTAGCTAAAACCTGCTGTTTCCTTTTCCCCAGACTCATCACCACCAACTGCTCTACAGTTTATATGCCAATCCAATTTTGATGCCTGTAATTCACCCCAGGGACTGTTTATTTTAACTTTATCAAGTGAAGAGAAAAACAACTGTGTTAGAATGAAAAAAGAGCATCTGGCAGCAGGATATTCTGTCTCTCAGACAGCTTCCCAGCTTTACTGGTGTACAAGAACATGGGATTTCAGTTACCCAGGGGCTGAAAGAAGGGGAGAAGAGTGTGCAGAGTTCAGGTTCTCTGAGTGTTTACCTTAAGGATGGTCTTACCTGGTCTGGTGGCTTTTTTTCTGCAAGACTGGCACAATCAAGAAAGAGACTGGGGATTGGCTTTCTTCCCCATGGCTATTTTGTTCTCTCCCATTGGCAAGTATTTTTGAGCATTGGAAGAAAAAGTAGACATTGCCCAATAAGTTTTCCCACGCACCCCAATTTTGTTGTTCATCTGGAGAACACCCTGATGGAGAACAGTAATTTTTCCACAGTTAGGAGGGACAGGGCAGGCATGCAGATCTGGTAGGACACAGGGGACCCCAGCTTCACTTTCCTACAAGGGAAACGGTGTCAACTAATTAACATTTAATGTTTGGAACAAACGACACTTTTTTTTTTTTAATCAACAAGATTTTTAATTTCAGGAACTTGTGTATCTAGAAAGCAATTACATATGTGTTAGTCTTTGGAAAAATCTCACTCTCTGCCTTGCTTTAAAGCACACCCTTTCTGCAGATGTGGCCAGAAGTTCTACTCTCTATGGATGTACATTTGACCATTCCTTTAATATGTCGGGACACTGGAGGAAAAGTTAAAGTGAAGGCTGGATGTAGCTTACCCAGAAAAGACTAAATTAATTTTAACACAGCCGAACTCCCGTAACTTTGAAAATTAACTTTTATTCTTTTGCCATAGAGCCGTTCCATTGACAGCACGTCGGTTCCGGGTGGGTTCCGGGTCGGTTTCCACTCCCTGGTGCCGTTTCACGCTGCTTGCGGTGCCGAACCACAGCCGCCGCCACTGTCCCCTCAGCGCCGCCACTGTCCCCTCAGCGCCGCGCCCCGCAGCGCCCCCAAGCGGCCGCCCCGCCCCACAGCGCCCCGCCCCTCACAGCGCAGCCCCGCCCCTCGGCTCCCTCACAGCCCGCCCCGCCTCTCCCTCCCGGCCCCGCCCCGCCGCCATTTCGCTGCCCCGGAAGCGCTCTCGGCCCCGCCCGCTCCCGGCGGAACATGGCGGCCGTGTCCGTGCTGAGCGCGCCCGCCGGCGGCTTCAGCTTCGACAACTGCGCTCGGTGAGGCGGCGGCGGGAGCGGGGCTGGGAGCGGGCCGGGAGCGGGCCGGGAGCGGGGCTGGGAGCGGGCCGGGAGCGGGCCGGGAGCGGGGCTGGGAGCGGGCCGGGAGCGGGGCCGGGAGAGACGGGAGCGGGGCTGGGAGCGGGGCCGGGAGCGGGCCGGGCCGAGGGGAGCGCGGGGGGCGCGGGGCCGGGCCGGGCCGGGCGGCAGCGGGGACCTCATTTCCCCGCCCATTCTCCCCTTGTCGCAGGAACTCGCAGCTGGAGGCCGAGCTCGCCCAGAAGGGGCTGCGGGTGCCCGCGCCGCGCAAGACAGGCACCACCATCGCCGGCGTGATCTACAAGGTGAGGCGGGGCGAGGCCGGGCCGGGCCCGCGGCGGAGGCTCCGCGGTGCTGAGTCACCCCGGTGCCCGGCTCCATCCCGAGCCCCAGCTGCTCCCCGGGAACGCTCCCTGGGCAGGTCGCGGCTTTGGGAATAATGCTCCTTTCCTGCAGGATGGCATCGTGCTCGGAGCGGATACCAGAGCAACTGAGGGCATGGTTGTCGCTGACAAGAACTGTTCGAAAATACACTTCATTTCCCCTAATATCTAGTATGTATTACTGGTTTTTGTTGTGTAGTAAATTGTTTGTTGTGTACATTATTGAGTAATGGTGTTGGTACTGGGATTTTTAGCCGTGTTCTTTACTAACAGCGAATATTAAGCTCTGTTTCAAAATGATAATTTATTAGCAAGGCTTGGGAGTTTGTGGTATTCCATTTACACACAAGCGGGCTGTCTTGTTCATCATGCTCTGAAAATGCTGACTGTGTGAGAACTGAATTTGTTTAATTTTACGATGAGACAATTTCTACTTGTTGCACGAAGCACAGCGGTTTGTGTCTCGTTTCCCTCATTTGCTCATCCCACTCCTCAGCTGTTGCGGCGCTGGAACTGCTGCAGACACCGAGATGACAACGCAGCTCATCTCCTCCAACCTGGAGCTGCACTCCCTGTCCACAGGACGGCTCCCTCGAGTCGTCACTGCCAACCGCATGCTCAAGCAGATGCTCTTCAGGTAACCAAGTGGGTTTTTTTATTAACAGTTCTGGTAAAACCGCTAAATAATGCTTAAGGAGCACACTGTCTCAGCCTGCTTAACCTTCATAACAGGACTTCGGGAAAGATTTCATAATTGGTCTTTGCTTCGTGGGTTTTTGAACTGAGGTGGAAGAGTAATCGAGTTTATGGTGTTTTAGAGAGTAAGTTGTGCTGTGATGCAGTGATCACACAGCAGAAATGGAAAGGTATTAGTTTGATGTGCTGTTGATCACACCTGTGAAAACTGTTGTGTATCTTTGAGGTGAGGAGGCTGGGCCAGTAACAGGGTAACGTGCAAGCTTGTAAAACTGGAATTTTGTGTGACTTGGAGTAGAACCACTGCCTCAGAAAGTCTGCTGGACATTGAAATAAAGGGTATTTTAGTAAATTTTGTGGTTTATTGCTCCCAGCTGGTAAAAGCAGCCTGTCTAGTACAGAGCTGTACCCAGGTGGTCGTGGAACAGTTCTCAAACGTGTTAAACAGCCACAGCTGAGCTGCCAAACTCACAGCCAGCCTTTGCTCCCAGGTACCAAGGCTACATCGGTGCCGCCCTGGTGCTGGGGGGAGTGGATGTCACAGGACCCCACCTGTACTGCATCCACCCGCACGGATCCACCGACAAGCTGCCCTACGTCACCATGGGTGAGTGCTGCTCCGCAGGCAATGCCTCCAACTCCTACTGCAAGTGCTTGTGTTTAAATCCCATTGTTTGCTGGGAGCTCTGTGGGCCTCACTGCAAAGATGAAGTTGTAGCTGCATGTATAAGGCAGGTGCACTGTTCTGTTTCTTCACAAACATGGGCTGGGATAAAACTCAGCTGCCAAAAAATGCTATTGGGAATGTTGCTGTGTGTGTCCCACACCTTAAAGCACAAGAACTGTGGGATTCCCAGAAACTTGGTGGAAAAAAAACCTTCTAAGAACCCTGATTTGCATGTGAGATAGTCCTAACTCATGATTTAGACAAATTTCACTTGGGGAACTTGTGTTTCATTGGGAAGGTTCTGATCATTTTAGATGGAAGCTTATTTTTGTTAGAGCCATGGAAGTGTAATGGAAAGTCCAAATAAATATATCAGAAGACTGATCTGAAAACCAAGTATATCAGATTAGTAAATCAGCCTGTGCCTGGTGCAGCTTTTATGCTGGTCCTGTGGTGAGAAAATACACCTTTATAGATTTTCATTAATATCTTCTGTTTCTGGCTGGCGTCTTTGGCTAAAACGCCTCCTTAGGCTGTTGCCGGAGATGGTGAAGGTGTTTGTGTCGGTCCTGGCTGTTGGAGCCGCGCCGGGTAGCGGTGTAAGGAGGCTTTAATTAACGCCGGCAATTAGCGGGCCGGGCCGGGCGGTGCTGTGGCGGCGTGCGGGCGCTGGGGGGCGCTGCGGGCCCGGGCACGGCGGGCGGGTCACGTGCTGTCATTGTGCGACGGGGCTGGGGACACGGCACGGGGCTGGGGACACGGCACGGGGCTGGGGACACGGCACGGGGCTGGGGACACGGCACGGGGCTGGAGAACCGGGCTGGGGACACGGCGCGGGGCTGGAGAACCGGGCTGGGGGACACGGCACGGGGCTGGGGGACACGGCACGGGGCTGGAGAACCGGGCTGGGGACACGGCGCGGGGCTGGGGACACGGCGCGGGGCTGGAGAACCGGGCTGGGGACACGGCGCGGGGCTCCGGGAGCTGCTCTCCTGGTGCAGGACACGCAGCTCGGACTCTGCACGTGCTGACTTTCCTGCCTCGGGTTTAAAAGCTTTAGAATGTGTCCTGCCTGAAGATCCTGGCTGCTCCTCTTTCCCGCCACGAAAATAGCATAGTAGCAGACTGAGTTCAGACGAGTAGGAAGCAGAATATCAGTCGATTAAGTTCCTGGTAGTTTAAACTTCGGTTTGCTGTGGGCAGTGCCAGGTGTGTGGCTGGTGCTCACAAGCTCCTTTTGGCCACACTGTCAGACAAAGCCCTTCTCAGCATGTGTCCTTCACCCTCCCACACCTGGTGCATTGACACTTCTCCAGTGACCAGGATATGTTTTACTAAAAAATTAGCTAATGCATATAGGTGAAAGATAGTTTTTCTGCTGTCTCAATTCTATCAGAAGTCAAATTGGAGATAGCAGTTGGAATTGTATTTCAGTCTTTAGACTAGTCTATTAATAGTTTGCTGGGGTTTTTTCCCGCAACTATTCTAAAAGCAGTTTATTAAATCTGGGCAGGTCTTTTTGGCCAGTTAACTTCTGGAAAGTCAGTATTAAATACAAAAGGTGGCTGAGAAGTTGGGGTTTATTTTGGTGTGCTGGTTTGTCTGGATGGACAGAGTGGTGTCCTGCCTTGCATGGGAGATTTCAAAGGTACACAGCTCTTACTCAGGAGTGAGAACATCAAATTAAACTGTTTATGCTGACAAAGGACAAAATTGGATTTCAGCAAACGATGCAAGATTGTCTGATTGCTTGGCTTGTCTAGGAGAGCTTCTGGCCAAGACTTATAATGAAATGCATGCATAAAATTAAAGCACTTGAAGTGTGTAGTTGAGCTTTTGGAAGCAGGCAGAGTGTTCAGGAGTCTCTTGTGGCTGGAGCTGCTCCCCTGGTGCCAGTGGTGCTTCATATTCATAAATCAGCTCTTCATGCAGTGGCAGTGTCGTGCTGCAGAGCAAGAACTCCCACTGCTGGGAGCCAGCCCCCAGCCAGGAGCCATGCTGAAAAATGATCCCAATCCAAGGGGCTGCCGAGATCATGGAATTCTTACCTGGGATGAGCAGCAAATTGAATAACAATGAGCGCGTGTGAATAAATGCCCTGTCAGGGAGCCCTGGCAGTGATGGATTAGGAAGTGCTAAATGTTGCTCTCTCAAGGCTCTGCACATCCTCTGGTGTGGCAGCAAACAGGTCCTTGGGTAAGGAGGTGGACTGTACTTAGCAGTAAGAACTTCAGTGAAGGTTCTGCTGAAAGGATCCAGTGCATCTGCTTTAGAAAAGCTCCTGCAGCTGTAATTCACAGCGGAAATTATTGTGAGCTGCACTTTTTGCTATGTATCAATAATTATCTTTAAATCAATATTGAAGTGGTACAACTACTCAAGTGAAGACCAGATGGGATTTTTAAAGTGAATTTATTACAGTTGCATGCTGAAAATTTAACTTAGTTGGGAAAATCAGGAAATTACCAATGTTACTTAAAGGAGAAAACAATACATTTTCTTTTTGTCTCATAATGTACCTGGTTCATGCTAATCATCAGACTGAAAAGCATTTCCCTCTGAGTAGAGCGCTACATCTCAGCTTCTACAGTTCTGCAGATTTTTCTTTTGCAGTCAGTATTTTTACATATGTAGATATTAGATTAATACTTCCCTGAATATTTGGTTCTAAAGTGTAGCTTACCGAAAATATGTGCAAAAATAAATTCTTTGGAATTTAGATGGCAGTTTTTACTTGATAGTAAGTGTAAGAATTCCTAGCAGTTGGTGGGTTTTAAGGATCTGAAAGGGTTTTTTCCTGAATACTATACAATTTAAATAAATTATGACTTTACCAAGTATCCTTTGTTTTAATTATTCTTACTGCTCATACACAGAATGAGGGATTAAACTTTAAACATGTGGGGGAAAGAAATCCAACAAAGAAAATTACCTCTTTCTGCAAATCTCAGTTTGAAATCTTACCTAAGATAAATACCTGGTTTGGTATTACTTTGAGCTCAGGTAAAGACACTATTTAATGACACGTTATCACACAGCCTTCCTGGAGGTTTTTATGGATTTGAGGTTGAACTGCTGCTGAATCCAAACTGGTAGTGACTCAAATCAGCTATTGTGTGTATGAGGTGGGAACTCCATCCCAAGTTAATGGATGGTGTTTTGCCATATTTGGATTTTATCTTTCTCCAGACATTATGTTTGGGAATTGTGAAGCTTGTTTCTGCATAAAGGCAAGGCATGCTTGTTAAAAATGAATTATTGGTGGGCACCAAGTGCACGGACAAGAGAGCAGCTGTTTCCCCACACACAAACAAGTTCTCCATAGACCCTTAATATCCAAGTTTTCTGTGTTTTTATAGGAGCTGCAATAAGAAAACGGTACTTGCAGTGTTTACTTAAGTTCCCAGTTTTATTGCCCACTCTCCTGTCACAATGCAGCTTTCACGAGGCAGTTGAAGCAGTTGGAACATTAGGGTTTGTTTGGATGGTGTGTGGAATTTGACAGGAGAGGGAGGTCGGTGTAATGGGATAGTGAAGTTCTCGCCATGGTAGTGACTGTCCATGGCCGCATGGCCAGGGTCAGTCCCAGCAGTGCAGGTGGGCTTTGCACAGTCCCTGTGCTCCAGGGGGATGTCTGCATGCCTCTAGGGCTTTCCACAGCAGTTCCTCTTGCTGTTGTCAAACATGCTTTGTTTTGATGGAGACACTTGGAAGTGTTCTGAAAACACGGCGCTTGCATCTGGTGCTGGGAATAGTGAAGAATTTTCATTGTACTATTTAGGATCAGGAAAATCTGTCCTTTCAGAGAATGCTTACCTGTGCTGGGAGGCTTTTGCTAAGGCAAATTTTAAATGCAAGCTTATAAAGCTTATGTTTAGGATTTATAAGCACTAGGGAAAAAAATGAAGCGACTCTATTCAGCTTTTCCAACTTCCTGTTTTGTTGGAAGCTCCTTAGGATCTTGGCTTTCAGATGTAAATGTCTACATGTAGGTTTAATTAAGTTAAAACTTTCAACAACTCTTTGAAAATTTACATTATAGGACTGTCTGGATTTATTTATTTAAGGTTGATACTAGATTTGGCATTTATTTGTGTCTTGGTAACATAGTGAGATAAATAATTAAATGTAATTCTTTATGTATAAAGGATTTCATGTACTGTAATAAGATTCCCCCCGCCTTTTTCTGTTTCTTTTTTTCTTCTTTAAGTACTGTTTTCCTGCCCATAGATTCTTCTGGGAACTTCTTTTAAAAAGGAACTGGAGGAATTATTCCAGCCTGAGCCATGTGTGTAATTGTTATCGATAATTTTTGTCAGTAGATGTTTTAAGAAATTAAGATCACTTTTCCTTAGATAAATAGCTAATGTAGTCATTTCAGTCAGAGATTACATTTTATACTTTCTTCCACATCTTCTAGTCTTTGTACTCTGATTTAGTCAACCCTTCCCCAAGAATAGGGTTGTTTTCCAGCTTTGAGGCTTCCCTCTCAGATCATGGTAGGCCTTCATTAGGGTGTAGCAAGAATGCGGTCTTGGTTTGAGACCATAGCCCAGATTTTTTTTTTCCCTCTCATTAGAAATATTCCTGTGTAATTCCAGAAGAATTATTTTCCTGTTCAGGTCCTGTATTTGTTTTGGTATATGCTTTATTTTGACCTTGTTTGAAGGATCAGTAAAATTCCTTTTATTTGTGGTTTTTTCTGTGCCATCAGCTGTTTGCATCAGCAGTTCAGTTTTGCCATTAGTTGCTTAAAAATCTTTACTCTCAGTTTCAGCATTTAAAAAATGGAGTTGTGTATTGCTCCAAGGTGTAAATGAATAGTCATTGCCTGTAATACAAGTACACACTTAGAGTGTCCTACTGCTTTTAGATGTGATGTATTTGGTACTGTAAAGGTAATGATCCTCAACCACAGCAATATTCTGTAACAGGAATATCTGTCATATTCATCGGGATTACCATGTTCATTGATTTGTGTCTGTAAATCTGCTGTTTCAACCCTTTAAATTTGATCTATAATTGGACCTCCTTAAATGGTTCAGCTAAGGTAGTCTGTATTTTCTCAACAGTGTCACTGTCAGCTTCTCCTTTTTCATTATACATTCAGCAGACTTGATAAAATCAGCAGGACACCTCATTTGAAACTGTTTAATCGCTGCCTTTTGCTTTCACTAAACCATTGAGGTGGTCAAGCGATATACACAAATCATTTTAAATAGGAAATATGGCTTTCTCTGTGACCCAGCTAAACAGATAGCACTATGCAAAACAACTTAAAAAGTAATAAATGCCAAAAAATCTTCTAATTGGAGTAAAAAATTGCAGGTAACTTTATTCACTCCCCAAAAGTAGTGCTCTCTGAAATATGGGTAGGCCACCGACAGACAAGATAATCTTCCTGAAGGCTCACTCTTTCTGAACAAAGCAAGTTTACAGTTTTAAATAGTACCATCCTGCTTTTTGTGTTAATTCATGAAAAGCACATTTATAACCCTGCAGTCACAGTGCTTTGGGCAGAGATGGCTCCTGTTCCACCACTGTACTTGTACCTCATCTCTTCTGGAGAGGGAACGTTAAAAACTCGTCGTTTCTTCTTTGGCACTTTGTTCAGCTGTTACTGTTTGGTGTAAAAATAATGGCACAAAGCAGGAGCACAATTAACTGTTCACAGCTGTAGGGGAAATCAGCTGGTGGCAGAGCCCCCTGCCCTGTGCCCAGCACTGGGGTCACCTCCTCATTCCAACACGCCCTCGGACAGGGGTGGCCACGGAAGCAGGCAGGAGGGATGGAAGAGTAGGGACTGCAGACTGTGGCATTCCCTCAACTCTTTTTTTCTAACCTCGTTTTCATATCTTAATGTTCATAATGGTAAAAGGGAAAGGCTGTCAGGGTGGGCCTGTGCAGAGTCTGTGCACACAAGCTGTACCCCTAGGACTAAACCAGGTGCTGATTCTGCAGTGTAGAGTAAGCTAAGGTAGGCTTCAGTGTGCTGTGTGCTGCTGAGATTTACTATATTTTTCCTCTAAACAATGCCATACTTAAATCGACTGGCTAACGGGGTGTCCTGATGTTGTCACCACAGGTTCTGGATCGCTCGCAGCCATGGCAGTGTTTGAAGATAAATACAAGCCTGACATGGAGGTAAGTCTTGGATTTTTTAAACCTCAGTGTTTGTGAGAATGCAATGAAAAGAGTTCAGGTAGTACATTAAACAGTTCTAGTTGATTTGGTATGTTCAGAACTCGTGTTTGCACTTTTAATATCTACTTAAAAGCTGATTATCAGAAGACTCATGATGTGCATTGCCAGCAGATTTAAAAAAAAACAAAACAGTCAAACACCCCACCTTGTTTTGAGAAGTTTGCCATTAGCTAATTGCTTAAGCATTAGTAATAAGCAGTTTTCCAATTATCCCTGGCCCCTTTTCTGTCAGTACTTAAGCAAGAGCTGTGGGTGCGCAAAGTTATGGACACATGGTGGGATCAGGATTCCTTGTGATTTGGGCAGCATCCGAAGCCACTGGATTTCTGGCCTCAAGTATATTTACAATTGTTATCAGAAATATTGGAATATGTTTAATAGGCTCTCCAGTGTCTCTGGGAAGGATCCCCACAGCAGATGGCTGATAGAGCCACTCGAGGGAGAGGAGGACTCTGTTTTTCCCTCTCCCTTCGTGCTGCTGTAAGAATGAGAGTCTCCTTTTCCAGCCTCCTGTGTGACTGTGCACTTGGCACGTGTGCCATTCCACTGAAAACATGGACTGCAAATCCTTGGAATCAACAGCTACAGCACAATAGTCCTCTTTCCAAGATGCAAATGGTGAAGAGCTGTGCTGGGGAACTAAAATTTTCATCTTATTCTCAGCTAGCTTTCAAGCTTGTATTTTAAGTCATTTCTTGTGTAAGAGCAACCGAAAAAGGCACCAAAAACTGGTAAATCTCTAAATTTTCCTATTTAGAAAGGTCATCCTCATTAAGCTGTCTTCACACACAACCATAAGTGGCAGCAGATAGTCACTTATAACAAGCATGTAGAAATGCAGCCTACCAATTTGTTGAAATAGATATTTAGATCTTTGAGACTTGCATGCACCTTAACCCTTCCTTTGGTTTTCCTGGACAGTCTGCTACCGAATAACAGTTCAGGAATGGTATTAACCAAACCAGCAAAGGTTCAGGTGATAAAGCTCAACTGTACTCCTAAACACTTCCTCATATTCTGTTATGGCTGTGAGTTTATAACACTTACCTTCTAAGTCAGATATGGGTTTTTTTCAGTAAATTAATAAAATAACAAATATTTCTATTGAAATTAATCCAAATCTGAAGTATGCTATGCATGTTTTACATAAAATTTGCTATGAAATTGCAAGGAAGAAAAAATTGCTGAGATTAATTTATTAAAATACATAGAAAATTATTATTTTTCTGTCAAGATCAATGCTCCTTTCTTTTGCACTAATTGTCAGAATAGCTTGCTAGGGCTACTGGAGGGTAGTGGTGTGCTTCAAGACCATCACATCACAGAAAAATGATTCAAAGGCAAACTGTCCTGCACCCTCTGGTATCAACTTGCAAATTAGCATCTGGAATGTAATTAAACAAGCTTAATGAAAGTAGCAGCTGAATACTACTGGAAAAGACAATCAGCTTTTTTGCCTCTGATATATATTCTGTACTATTGAAGCTGATCACCAAACACATCGTGTGAGCACAGTTAAAAAAAAATTAGCATTTATTTGAAGAATAGGAACTGTTTTTCATTCTGTTATGCTTTTGGCATGCTCTGGTGTCCCAGGAGAGCAATGCCACAGCAGATAGTGCACAATATTTATAAATCCATGACAGGCAATAATAGCAACTTGAAAAATTCTTTTGCTAGAATTTCAAGTTGAGAGCTGCCAAAAGCTGAGAGGATCAAATCTGCAGTGGCAGCTGCTGTGCCCTACAGTTAGAATCGTAGACTTTGAAGATGCTCAACTTAAAAAAAAAAAAAAAAAAAAAAAAGGAAAAAAAAAAGACTGCAGGCTTAGCCAATTTTTGCAGGTTTCTAGAGCCCTGGCTCTCTGCCTTTTGAAGATGAGTTGCTGAAGCTTCTCCCAGTGCCTGAGGCATGCTAACACCAGCAGGATGTGTTTTTTTCCATAGACTTAGTGTGTCTTCAGATTTAAGTAGCACATGCTTTATCAGTGCCAACTGTGATGGTCCTTTCCCTGGCTGCAGTGCTGGGAGATGATCTTTACCCACCATCCTTGCGAGGAGCTGCGGAGATGGATGGTGGTGTCCCCGAGTGCCACTTGTGCAGCCTGATTTATGGAGGCAGGGGTTGTTGGGAAGGAGTGCTGGCCCCTGGAGGAACCATTATAGATCGCTGAGGATGGGAACACTTTCAGCCCTGAAGGCCTGTAGATGCTTCAAAAATGTAATGCCAAGCACCTAACTACTGGGGAACAATATTAATCTGTCATGTGGGCAGCTATAGATCTACTTTAAAAAACGTAAGTGGAAGAACAGCACATCTAATAGAGTGTTTTGAGCTTAGATCTTTCATTGCAGCCAATTTTTCTTCCAATGTAGTCGCCACTGGTTTTTAAACCTTACAGTCATTTTGTAAATGCATTTGTGCCTTCTGGTGTTAAACAATAGCAAAGAAATACTCGAGTCAGTGGATACAGAAAGCATTGTGAGCTGGGAAAAAAATGTCTACAGTATTAAATGCTGGAATTCTGGCTTTATCTATCCTGTGGTTGTTGAATTCCTCAGGAGATGGGAAGGGGGAATATATTTTCTTCTCATATTTGATTTCTGGTGTTTGAAAAGTAGGAGCATTTTGTCTGTAGAATTACTTGATGCACAGTGGGGCTATGTTGTAGACTTCTTGTTTAAGCAAGGAAAGGCTGCTTGTAACTTCTTTTCTCTATTTCATCAAAACAGCCAGCTTTAATAAAAAGAGGCTCCAAAAGGAAGTGAATCAGAAGCTAAAGAAAACAGAACTCTTGCAAGGAAAAGAAAGTAGATCTTGGAGTAATGAGTTCAGGAGCCGAATAGGTGGAAGAAAGGAGATAGTCTGGCAGATACTTTACGATTATTTCTAGGATAGATCACCACAAATATAGCAGATTATAGTCATTTATTGTACCATTTCTTAAGTGTGGCAGGAACTCAAGTGGTACTGAACGAAAACAAAAATACCCTGGAGGGTAAGAACAGATGAAAAAGGAGACTGTTCTGTGTTGCATGTGGAGCACAGGCACTCTCCATCCTACAGCAGCTGTGCTGTCCCAGCAGAGCACAGCCCTCTGGTGACTGCTCTGCAGTGGTGGCTTTGGCTCCCCTGTTTGGGTGGGACCAACATGGGCTGGGAGCAATCTGATGGGCAGTTTGGTGGGCAGGTTTGGTAGAAGTGGTTTTTAAGGTACTTCTGAGTAGCCCCTTATCCCTGAGCAAAGCAGCTGAGGCATGGAGGGAGCTTCCCTCTGGATGCTCCGTGTGCTCTGGGATATTGGGTATATTGAAGTGCAAAGTAGCCTGAATGGAGCTTTCACTGTGCACTTCTCATTTCAGTAAAAAATGCATCAGGCACAGTACAAAATACTATGAAAACATGTTACTTTCTTCTGTTTTTAAGCAGCTGACACATAGATCCTTCAAATATTCCTGTGCTCCCATTTTCTACTGTCCCTCAATATGGTAGAATTATTTTTGTTTATTAACTACCAACAATAATACTGAGCTATTTTTGGAATCTGTCAAAAGTCTCTAATCTTCAACAATAGTTGTCTCAGCAGCCTTGTCGGCCGTGTCTGTGTGGCTGGGGCTGGGGAGCAGTGACAAGCTGCAGATGAGCCCTGTGTTCATTAGTGATGGTGATCAGCTCTCGGGCTCAGGTGTGGCAGCCGCGGCTGATCCTGCCAGCTGACACCGCAGCTTTAATGACTCTGCAGGATGGTGACCACTTGCTGGGAGGTTTGTGGGCTCCACTCTGGCAGCAGACAATGGAGATCAAGCCAGACTATGGGAGTTAGGCTGGAGAGCCTGCCTGAGATACTTGAACCCCTGTTGGTGTCAAACACGGAGATTAAGTAAATTGGGGGGTGGGGGGTGGAAATCTGACTTGGTGAGCAAAAATCAGGACTTTGTGTTTCTGTGCCCTGTGTATCTGTGTATTTCATTACCCAGTGACAGGAACTGAGGCTGTTAGTGGCATATCTTCACTCCTTGCTGCCAGAGCTTGTGGCACTGCAGTTTTCAGCTTTCCTGACATAGCTGTGTTTGTGTCTCCTGGAGACATGGATTTCCATGGGTAAATATCAGGTGTTAGTGCATACAGTCAGGCAGAAAATAAAGGCTTATCATACCTGTTTCTTATTCTTAGGTTAGATCACAATTATCCCGTGGCAACATGGTTTCTGCCTGACACATTGGACAGTTTGTTCTGTTTTCATCATCTTTCACAAAACTGTGCCCTGGATTGATTTCCTTTGTGGAGCTAGTGTTAAACAGGGAATTTGGGCTGATGTGGAATGTGCTGGCTAGGTATGCTGTGGCATGGCTGGGATTGCAGGTGAGGTGTTTTGTGTGCTTTCTGAAGGGGTGAAAGCCTGGTTTGTGTGCAGAAGTCAGTGGGCTGCTGCTGGCAGCACCAGTCTGAGCTCCCAGAGGTACCCAGTAGTGCCGCCTTCCAGTTTGCAGACTCTACGGAGGGAAATAAATGTTACTTTCGTGTAAATTGGGCCTTGCTGCATGACAAAGAGCAACAATTTCTTCACCTTTATGAAAGTAACACTTAAACTTTGTCCGTAATAATGTAGACAAGCTGGCCAGAAGCAGGGCTCTGTGTTAAGAGATCATTTCACTGCACAGGGTAGGGGGAGGACAGGTAATTATTTTTGATGCATTTCTCAGGAGCAGGTGTTCCACTTTAAATTGTTCCAGTTTGTATATCTCCCATAACTCCAAAACACAGGCAAAATGTACTGGAAAATATTTCACATGGCACGAAGCCCAAGTGCTGCTCCTGTGGCGAGGGCTGGCGGGGCTGAGGGCAATTGCTGTGAGGGAACAGGGAGGAGGAGGTGGGAGCCAGCCTGGGCTTCTTGCAGCATTTTGGTGTATTAGGAAGGATATATTACCAGAGGGCCCAGGGCTTCTTTTCCAAATGAAATGTTGACCTTCATTCCCTTCCATCCTTTTGTCAGAGGTAAAGCAATAGTTTGGATGTTCACTTTATTTGAAGCCAGGCGTGTTACTGCTTGATATTAATTTTTTTGTATGCAGTAATATAAAGCAACTTTAACCATAGTCTTTTGCAGGTTTTGCATATCTGGGTGGCTAAGGGTCAGTGTGTTAGTGTACAGTGGGGCCAGAGGAGAACTTGCAGCCTGGCAAGATTACAGCTCTGGTGCTGTTGTCGAGACAGTTCGGATTTTGAGAATCAGTTCCCTAAAAACCCATGAACTTCACCCATGCGTAAGAAGTGATGGATTAAATGACGTTTTGTATTCATTCTTAGTTCAGAGAACAGGAATAGTATTAAAAGAAATCCCACAGTTGTGAGAGGAGCTTGTAATTTAATTCTGTGCCATTGGAAATATGAATTGTACTAATCCCTGTGTAGGGAATGACATACAGCAACTAATGTTATTGAATAGTAGTTCCGAATCATATAAGTTTCTTGTCTTGGCAGGTAATTTGGCATAAATTGTTAATGTAAATCCAGGTTAGTGGGGAAGACATTATTTTACTAAAAAAGATAAACTGCTGATTAATTCAGTATAGAACTCAATTACAAATTGAAAGTGTCTCTGCGGGACGCCAGTACCCTAAAGACAGCAGATGTTGAATTGATACTCCAGCATATTTCACCCTGGTATGAAATATTAACGTGGTTTATTATACTGGTGGTGTATGATACCAGAGAGGGGGTGGGGATGAGCCTGGGCTCACAGGCAGCTTCCTCAGAATGGGGAAAAAACTGTTATCTCTGAGAATAATAATTAGGGAGTACTGAGCAATTTGTTTGGAAAGTTCTTAGCAGAAAATTGTTAGAAAAATAAACATTTACTGACACTTAAGTCACAACGAACCTGACATAAAATGCACAGGTCTAATTAAAAAAAAACAAAACCAAGAGACAAGTTGTGTCATTCCTTATTCTGAGGCAGCACTGGAAATGCACTTTTTTGGGGGGAGACTTGTTAAACCTGAGTGGTTTAAATGACACATGCCAGCCCCTTTCCTGACAGCCAAACCAAATCCATTCTGGCTGCTGGAACCTTCCAGTCTTCCCTTACAAGAAACATGAAGTCCTTTGCTTCTCGGATTTGTTCTCTTTGGACTTAGAGCAGATTTCAGCATCTCTTCAGTTACAGATTGATCTCCCATACCCCAACCCCTCACACCCCGTGTGCTGCTGATTCTCTTCCAGAGTCTAATTATGCTCCTGTAGGTGCTTATGTCCTTCAAGAGGCATTGCTTTCTAGCTCCAAATTCCCAACACTCCTTCATGGATTTTTTTTTTTTATTGTCATTGTCCTTCTTGAAGCTTCTGATTTTTTTTTCCTTCCCTTCTCTTCCCACACAAGTCTTGGGCATTCTCACTTTAAGTAGGATCAACTTTTTATATTATAGTATTTGAATAAATACCATTGTCACAAAAGACTATCACAAAAGTATTTGCATTTGTTTATTTTTACAAAATACTTGTTTGCTTATGTTCATTTTATAGTAATATTGATTGTGCACTGCATTTCAAATCCTTCTAAGAATTACTTTGGAGAACAGCAATGTGTATTGCATCTCTAACAGCGTCCTGGCAACCTGCAGAAGGGATTAATTTCATTTTGGTAAGAATTAGAAGAAAAATAATAATTTCTAGAGTTTTGAAATCTGGACAAGACATCTCCTGTTTAACTTGCTTGTGAAGTTACCAAATGTTGAGGAAATAATGTTCACAAAGCTATTCCTGCTGCTCCCTTTGCTGCTGGAGCGTAATGATAAACTTATTTACAGTTTATTAGTGAAGACAGTGTTAATAATGTAGAAATAGCCTCATCTCCTGTAGGAAAGTCTCTTTTTTCTTTCAGTAGCACTTGAAATTTGGAAACTGTTTAAGTGAGACGAGAAAGTTGATCCAAGTCATATACAAGAATAATGTGTAAAAGTTGCTCCTCGGTGCTGTTTGGGACTTGTGGCAGAGCAGCTGTGAGAGGTAATCCATCAGCTCTGAGTGTCTGCAAACTGCAACTCTCCAGATAACAGGTTTAAAGTAAAGATTTAATACAGGCTCTATCTACTATGATGTTGCAGTGACAGTTTAAAACTCATTCTCTAAATCTCAGCAGACTTTATAGCCAGCAGTGGGCCCATATAAAGCTTAATGGCATTGCAACACATAAATCATCTTTTAAAGACGCTACCAGTAGCGCCAATATTAAATGCAGACAATTGTCTGTGTTATAAATAATTTATCAAACACTGTTTCAGATTAGCCTTCCATGCTGAGTTATTTATTTTAGCCTTTACTGCCCTATTCCTCAGGCACCCTTTGGAAGCCGTGCTGCAGGTCACTGTAATGAACTGGGCTCTGTCCCACAGCACAGCTGTGCTGACCATTACAGCACGCCGGACCTCGCTGCGCCTCTGCCAAGCGCTGCCCATTTGTCATGCGGAGGTAAATGGAGCTGCACATTGGAGTCCAGGGACACATTGTGGGCTGTGTGATGGGGACAGACAGATCGCTCCATAAAGTGCTGCTTGTCACCGCCGCCTCGCCGTACAGTTCATCACTCGGCTGTAATCTCATTTAAGGAGCAGTGGGGGCCCCAGAGGAGGATATTCCCAGTTAGCTTGGTCTTTGCAACCATAAAGCAGGAAGTGCTCCTTTTATATACTCTGAACTTTTAGGGTTTTTTAAGATTAATTATTACAGTGACTCATTGAGGGCCTGTACTTGAGACTGTGTCAGCACTTTCCTGCTAACCCCCTATTTTGTGACTGTAAATAGCAGTCCTTGCTCAACTCCATGCAGGCTCTCTGTAAGGAATACTTTGGGTTTTTCTTGTGGCTGTTCTGTTCAGCTTTCTAAATTGTAAAAAAGAGGAGCAGGAAGCAGCACTGAGGCAGGGTTTTCTAATGACAATTATTCCATGTTCACAGACTGAGCTGCACTGTGTCAGTGAAGGAGCTGAGGTTACAGCCTGGGCTCTCTGTGAAGTGATTGCCTCAGTGCAGTTACAGCTCAGCTCTTCTGACTGCATTTTACTGGGTATTTTTAGAACTATTTTGATAACAGTGGGTTGATAGAGTACATTTAGAGTACATTTGCTTTTTTTAAAAGCAAATCAAATTTAAATTAGAGGAGTCTGTGAGGTTTACAGTACTGTCTTAAAAGGATGAAATTAAAAGGAAGAGTGGAATAAACTGCCAATCTGCTCTAATTTTCCTAAGATGCTTTTCTTACACCTAACACTCAAGTAGCTTAAAATCATTCTCCTTTTGCTACCACTTAATTTTTAAAATAATCTACACATACTTTGGTTTATTTACTTTCACTATAGTACTAAAATAACCTTAGTTTGCAACAAATCATTGACAGTCTTCTGTCAGTTGAGTGAGGAATTACTTGCTTACCCCGGTTTTATTACCCAAAACACTGGAAGGAAAGGTACAGGAATTATTTTTGCAGCTTGGCTGTATTGTTCTAGTCAGCTTGGTAGGAAGAGTAATTCAATTTTTTTATAAAGAGTCATAGTGGTAAAACTGGGAATTAAATAATAATTGCTGCTCTTTCTGTAGTTCACTGTGCACTGCTTCTGTGGCTGTTGGCACAGGACCAGTGTCATTCCCACTGTTGCAGAGGGGCACCAGGGAATGCAGGGCAGGCCCTGGGCACAGGCAGGCAGGAGCTGAGCTAATTTTGGGCTCCTCTTGAGCTGTGCTCAGGGCTGGAGCAGCTGCAGGCAGGAGCTGCTGCTGCTGGCACTGCTGCTGTCACATGGCAGGGTCCTGGCACAGACAGGCTGTGAAAATGAGGCACATTGGAAAAGGCTGCATTTATCAAATTCAGCGTTGACCCCATCTCTTGTTCCTGGTGTCTGGTGGCACACGATTATTCCAAGGTGTGAAATAGCAGCAAAGCAATGAGGAGTGAGCCTGGGAGCCTTGGCATTCCGGCAGGATCCACTGATCCTGCTGATCCTGAGCTGAGCAGCAACTGCTGCACACAACCTGGAGACAAAACGAGTCCACACCTCTGTGTCCATGGATGTGTTCCAGTCTTACTATTTCTCTGCTGGAACTAGCAGTTCTAGTCAGTGTTTTCAAGTAAATACTTACATGTTTGAGAGAAAGTAAGGGATCTTAGGTATTCTGGTTTGTACTTCCTAGGCTGCTGAAGAGATTTGTGTGTGTGTGTCTGTGTGTGTGTATATACATCCATATTTGTATTTATACATTTATAACACAACCTGTTTTCCTTAGCTGCAGAGGGAGCCAGTGCTGCTGGAATGATGGGGGAAGGCTGTCAGTCCCATCAACACTCGTTGGGAATGCAATGCCTCCACAGCAACAGCAGCCCTGTGTTATGGGGGACGGGGGGCATGTGATGATTACAGATTTGGTTTAATATTTTAATGGATATTTTGATGAATTTGAAATGTTTCTGTGTAAAAGTTACTCATGAATGCTGTTGTATAGCATGGGCACTGTTGCACTTGTGTTCCTTCCAACTAGTAATTGTGTCTCAGTTACATCCATTACTGTAGCAAAGGTTCCTTTTCTGTTTCATTTAGGTGGTAAAAACGAAACTAATTGCAGTATTTTCACTGCCGTACCTGGTGATTGAAGGGTTTGATGTATCATTTATTGTCCCAAGCTCAGCCTTCGCAGGCACAGGGATTCACAGGCCTGGGAAATGCCAGCACAAGGGCAGTGATAGCTTTTTAACCTTTGCAGGAGGAGGAGGCCAAGCAGCTCGTGCGAGATGCCATCGCAGCTGGCATCTTCAATGACCTGGGCTCGGGCAGCAACATCGACATCTGTGTCATCAGCAAGAACAAGCTGGATTTCCTCCGTCCATATGATGTGGCCAACAAGAAGGGGGACAGGTGAGTGATCCTGAAGCTCTTGTGGGGTCCCTGCTCTGCCTGGCAATTTTTTTTGTAAACAGAGTTTTCTCAAGTTGCTGGTTTACCTGAAACTGTGTCAATTATTGCAGTCAGTTTAGATTTTGCAATAAGCACATTTTGCAATAATAAGTTCCTTTACTTTGGATTTTTACAGGAAATTTCTAAAGCTGATCAGTTCTAAAATTTTAAATGCAAGTTTTCCTCTACCATCTTCCAGACTAATTTTTCCCCATTTCTTTATCAGGTTTGGTAGGTACAAGTGTGAAAAAGGAACAACTGCTGTTCTCACAGAGAATGTGGCACACCTGGAGCTCGAGGTGTTGGACGAGACTGTGCAAACCATGGACACATCCTGAGTGGGTGCTCAGACAGCAGCTGGTGCAGAATAAAGAGGGCTTTGCCCAATCTCCTGCCTGTGTCTGTACCTGGTGCTGCTGCTTCTCCCCTCCTCCTTTAGAACAGGTGAGGCTTGTGCAGCCCTGAAGGGCTCTGGAAGTGACACAGAGGTGTGAGCAGGTGAGAGTGTCAAGGTTTGACCCTGGCTAAATGTCAGGCTCCCCTCCAGGCACCACCCTGCCCTGGGGGCAGGAAAGCAGCTGTTTGTGACCTCACTGCAGGAACAAAACAGCAGGAGTAAAACTGCTCTGCAGAAGTCTAATTTGGTAAGTTTTAATTTAATAGAATGTAAGAAAACAGTGAGTGTTGGTGGTTCTGAATTGCTGCTGTTGCCCTCCAGCAGACACTGCTTTCCTGCTACCTCACTGCAGGGTAGCACTGGTGACCAGGGGATGATGATGTTACTGCTTCCTGTTTTCTGTAGATACAGACAGGATACAGGGCAGATCCAGCTTCATGTCAAAGCTGATTGTCTTGTCCTAAAATTCTGAGCTGGTACTATTTGAGTTAAACTGCTTTCAGACTGTTTCATACAGCACCACATAATCCTGAAAAAAACAGCCAGCAGGAACCCCTGCTGTGCTATTTCCTGTTTAAGTCAAAAGGGAAGGTGTTGGCATTGACAGACAGCTACAAAAGGTGAATTGGTGCCAGTGCCCAGTCATGGAACCCTGCAACAAACATCCTGCAAAAACAGCTGTGATGTCCCACAGTTCAGAGGGTGTAAACTTAGACATTTTCTACTGGGACAACTGACACAGAAATCTCCACTTGTCATTTTCTGGAAAAGCAGCTACACACAATAGCTGTTAGGTAACAGTTTCACACATATTTAGGCACTTTTTGGGTTTTGGTTTGAGGTTTTTTAGTATTTCCTTTAATACTGGACTTTTTTGTTTTTTAAACAAAGGTATTTATTTTGGAAATAATTTTTTATTTATCTAAAAATGCACAATTGCAAAAAATTACCTTTTGAAATACATTTCTTTATAAGCACTAAGAAATTCTATGTAGCAAGAAAGTGACCAGACTTCTCCAGATACTTGTATTTGAGCTGAGCTTCCCTGGAAGCCATGGCTCCAAGGAAAGCTGCAGTGGAACAGGACAGGTTCAGGCTGAACCCTGGGAAGTGCTAAAGAAAATGGTATAAATAACCAAGCTGGTTGGCATGGGAATGGTGGGAGCAATTTGGTGCCTGCATGACATTCTGCTGATTTGAATTTCCCACATATCTCCTGAGAGCAGCAGCCTCAACTTTCGGCTGAGAAGCCTCAATATAATGGCACCTTGCATTAATGATACCAACCATATTCACAGCAATTAATGGCTTTTCTTGGTACCCATATAAATATTCCCAAATTTGACAAGAAGTAGTTGAAGATGGCACTGCAGTTTTCCTTTAAGTAGAGAAAAGTAGGTTAAAAAAATCCACTAAAAGCATATATATGTATGTAACCCTCTAACCCTAATCTTAGTTCAAAAAAAATTAAAGATTGTAAGCTTTCCTTAAGAAAAAAAAAAAACAAACAGGCACAGGCTGCATTTGAGCTGTCACACACAAATGTACACATTGGCACGAGCCCCTGTCACACGTGGAAGTGGCACTGGAGCAGCACAGGCTGAGGGATTTCCTCTGGAGCACCGAGTGCAGCCCTGCTCCTCCTGACAGGCACACGGAATGGAGACACTGGAACGTGAATCCACAGCTGTTCCTAAAGCAGTGAGTATTTCCATTGACAGTAATGAAACAAATCATTGATTCAATGAATGAATTTAGCTGGATAACAATTTTCATGCAGTTAAAGATGATGACTCCTTCAGATCAGGTTGAGATTTTATAAACATTCACATTCTATAATGAGCTTTCACAGTTTGAGAGAAGGGGCTGATCCTATGCAGAATTCCATACACAAAGCATTTATTTTTAAAAAATTTTCCAAGTGTTTAAAACACTGCTGAAGTTCCACCGATAGTACCCGACGTACTATTGAATGTGTAAAAGTCTCTGCACCAAAACTGAGTTGGCTTTGATAAACACTGGTTTTAAACAAGAACCTGGAGGCAAAGAAGAACCATTCCAAAAGGGAAAAATGAGGATAAGGAGCAATTCTCTGCAGGAGTAAAGCTGGTTTGGGTTTGCTTGGCATGTTGGTCTTCTTTTCCTCAGGCTCATGTTTAACTCATCTCTGACGGAGAAATGCATCAGCAAAATACTCCAAGTTTTCAGTTAAAAAAAAAACCAATGAAACAAAAGTGTTTCCCACCCCCCAACCCTTCCCGTTCCTAAGTGTGAAGAGGAGGGAATTAATAAAAACATAAATGGCTGCTTTAAAATATACCAAGTAAAAACTGAATTTGCTATTAACCATTTGCAGAAGAGGCAAAGTAGCAGTTATACAAATTACACAAAATCTACGGTAATTCTTACATTAGTATAAAGTGATTTCACTGAAGGAATTATTTCAGTATTTCACATTACAGTTAAGATAGAAGGTCTGGCAAAGGCCGAGCCCTCGGTAATAGCGGCTATCCTAGATTACACACGACAGTTTTAAGAAAGGACCCTTAAATGATCTACATCCGTAACATTGGCTTTAAAAATAAAAAATAAAAAGAATCACTTGCACTACCTCACAGAATCTTCACGTTAAAGCACGACCACCTGTAAGAGTCCTTGTCAAATAACCTGCAAATGATGGAGCCTCTGCTGCGAGTGCTCAACCTCCCACCTGTGTGACCTGGCACCAGTCGCTTTCAGCTGAGAAAAAGAATTCAAGTAAGACTGAGCTGTGCTGGCTCTGCGTGGCCATGGCTGCTCATGTGCTCGAGGTCCACACGTGCATTTGTTTGGCTATTTGGTGCACGTAACCGATGTCAGGCCTTTGATCTGGGTCGGGGTATATGCACATGCTGACCAGCTCCCGCAGCTGCAAGACACAAACACAGGCAAACCTCAGTGAATCCACTAATGTCTTCCTGGAAAAGGCCACAGGAACGTCTGCCCGAGCTCTGGAGGAGCATGGGACAGAGGGAGGCACCAATGGCACAATCAGGACACAGATGAAGGAAGGAAGGAAGGGAGGGAAGGGGGAGCTCAAACAGAGCTCTTGGGCACAGCAGCTGTGCTGCCCTTCCCACACCAAGCCCAGTACTAAACCTTTCAAGTGTAACAAGTCTGACCAGCATTTCGGTATCTTAAGCTACTGGACACAGCTGTGAGACCCTGGTGCTTCCTAAAAACCTTCATGAAGAAGAGAAACTGGACATTGATTATGTTTAATAAATAAAATGCAGAAGGGCTGGAGTCTCCCCACCTCCCAACCCTCTTTATTGTGCACATGAAAGATTGTAGCTTTTAATTATACAGACACTGAAAGCTGCTCATACCCCTGAGGCACCGGGAGAAACAGCCTTGAGCCTCTGATCTTCTCACATCCTCCCAGTAGCCACAGTGCCAATTATTTTAACGGTAATTAAAAGCACGGCCATAAAGCTATCAAGCACATGGCTTCAGCTGCATTAACAAATGTACGCCAGGTTTCCATCTCTGGATGGAGCAAGGCCCAACCCTTGCTCCCAACCCAAACCCACTGCCTGGCCCTGGCCCTCCCCCATTCTCTGGTGACAGGGACATTGCTGTCTTCCTAAACCATGAGACCCCACAGACTGAACACATATCTCAGCCCTGACCAGCCAGGGCCACCACAAAACTCCCACAAAGAAATGAAAATGCTTCTAGAGCTCTGCTCAGGGCCTGTGCCATCAATACCCTTTGTCCAAAGAGTAGATGTGCTCCCCTGTGAATGCAGCACTGAAACTGCCTAGGCAGTTCTGTCCTCACAGGCATTTCTCCAGCACCTACAGGAACCAGTGGGCTGAACCTGGATCAGCACTGCCAGCCAGCATCTCCAGTTACCAGCAATTTGTTCCCAATATAGAAAATCAATCCTGGCTGGATCCCAGCTCCTCCTCCTGCTGCCAGCAGCATGCAGTTGCTCACATGAGGATATGGACTGGTGAGGCACAGAAGGCCACAGAGAAGAGGAACATTCCTGAAAGCAAACTAAAGCAGAGGCTCTGCCCCAAACACCACCTTGTTCCTCTTCCTTGTTCCAAATAGCACAGTGGATGGTTGTGGTGGAGCCCTGTTCTAATTCCCAGTTTGTACCATTTCAGTGAGCAGCCAATGCAGCCGAGGAGGTGCAGCCACAGGCACAGCCTCACCAGCATCCTGTTAATAGTGCATGAACCATCTGGAGTTCTCTGGGACCCAGCGCCTTTGAGCTCTAAACCATCCTTCTCACCCCGATTGTATCACTGCACTACACACACTCTTTAGCACTGCCAGAGGGAAGCAAACAGACAGTAATTGTAAAGACAGGAAACACATCTGTCAACTTACACTAATTCCTGCTGCCAACAGGCATATCCTGAAATGCAAGCGGCAGCAGCACGGCAAAGGGATGCGCGAAACTGGGCGCTGCTACAGAGCTTGGGGCAAAAAGATTTTAAAATCCACTTTTACAGACTAGTTCTCAAAAGCATCGTCTTGCACGAATTACTGGGGCAAGAAGAAATGAAGCAAAAAGTAAAGAGTGGTGCAAGGTCCCTCCCAGGGCGGAGGCCAGACTGGCTGCACTCGGTATTTCCCGGCATCCTGCCTCCTCCTCAGGATGCTGAGGTAGAGTGAAACAAAAGAAAAACCCCACAGGATACAGTGAACATTTAAAATTCCATTAGCCACTTCCTTTCAAATAGAAGGCAACTGTAAGGAATGAGGAGGTTAAGGAAAACCAGCTGCTTTGTCTAGGTGAGGCAGAAAAAGTCAAGCCCATCTCAAGAGGCCCTGAGGAAACGCAGCACATATGTCTGCAGCTGGATGAGCAGCAGTGGGACAGTGGGGTTCATGCTCCACTTCAGATGCTGCTCCCCATCCCTCCTGTTCAGACACACAAACCCACACTTAAAAAGCCCCCATGCAGCTGCTCTAGAGGGGCTTATTGCATTAAACTAAATGGCTTTTCTTCTCCTCTTTTTCTTCGAATGAATCCTTCCCTGCTTTGTCACACACTGAAGACTTCATAAACAAACATATCAGTGCTCTCTTACGAAATGTTTTACAGGAAAGGAAGCAAGGAGAGGGCTTTCCCACGGCTCACTGCTGGTTTCTGCCAGCATCACAGACTTTCAGTTTCACAGTATTCCCCGCAGGAAGGATCTTTTTTGTCTTGATTGAGCTTGTCAATATTCAGACATCACAAATGTCATTTCCTCAGCCAGGTGTCCAGGACCCCCTCGCCATCCCCTGTTCTTCCCTGGATGTGCTGGGTTCTCCTCCTGGGTTCCCTCTCCCTGTGCTACGAGGAACTTCACTGCACCTCCCCATTCTCCTGCAACCACATTCCCCATTTACCTTTTCAGAATAATGTTCAGCTGGAAGAGGTGGGTAGTCACATTGCTCTATTTTTTGGCAAAGAGAAAACAGGTTCATTTTATCTCCATAAAAGGGACTTTGCAGAGCTGCCATCTGGAGAGAAAAAACCAGAAAACATTTCAGAAACACAAAGGATTTGGAGAGCCCTCAGTGCTGCTGGTTTGCAAGAGCCAATTTTGTTCTCTGCCAGTAGGCAGAGCAAGGGATGTTGCTGCTCCCAGCCTAGGCTGCTCTGAGATCCCAACAGCTCTGCAGCTCCTGCAGGGCTGGTGCCAGGCTCTGCCATGCTTCCCAAGAAAAAACCCCAGGAAATAGAATGCACAGACCATCAGCCCATCAGTAAGAACTCAACTGGCTCTAAGACGACTCTGAAACCCTCTCACATCTAATAATCTCTATCTTTGGACATTTAGCTGCTTAGAATATGAAGAATCTTATAAATATGAGCAATGTACTTCATCTTTTAAAAAAACCCAAAACAACTTCAAACCAAGTAATAAGCAAGTAATAAGCAGGCAAATCAGTGGTAGAAAAATCACTGAGTCAAATTAGAGATTGTATTCCCCACTTAGGATTGATAGCAAAATGCTCTCAATCAGTTAAAACAAACTGGAGAGCCCAGCATGGACTGTTCCAGGGAAGGCACAGAAAGCAAGGGTTAAACGGGGTTTCCAAGATCTCAATACACACATCAATAATGCTAGTGAGGTTGAGGGATTTTCCAATTCCCATTAACTTTCCATTCCAGGTCTAGTTAAGTGCTCATGTGCAACAGGGGAGGAATGAAAAGGAATCACTGTGGGGTTTGGGATGGTAAATGCAGGGAATTAAAGTGGAAAGAGAAAGCACCCAGTTGTGACTACAGCAGTCAGGGCTGCAGGGCTGTGACCACAGGCACTCCAAGTATCTCACTAACTACAGCTTGTGATGCTATGCTGGGGTTTGCTCCTGACATTTTGATTAGAGCAATTACCCCAGGCCAGGCAGATCTCCATGGAAAATGCCCACCACACAGCATGACTGGTTCAAACATCCAGAGATGGGAATCCCTGTTAGTGTTTAAATTGATCGTCTTGCCAGAACTGCTGAAGTCATTGCTTGTAGCTACATTCTGGGAATTAACAACTTATTTTTATCCCCTCCAAGTTATCTTGCTGACAGATATCTACAGGAAGTGAGGGATGAAGACAGTTACTACTATATTGATAAGATTTAATAAAAATCACTGTATGATTATCAATGTCAAAGTTAAGTGGTGCTATGTGGCATCATGTCCCAAAGCCCTCAATGTTCCCTAAGTGGATTCCAGTGGACACACGTGTCTCTGAAGGCAATTTGTACATTAAATCTCTCTGCAGCTTATCTACGCAATCTATCTGGAGAAATATCAGAAGTGACTCATAACCAAACAAGCATCCCTTCCTTACTTCTAAGCCAAATGGAATAACATTCTCCTTACAAGACATTAGAGCAGATAAAACAGTTCCTTCAAAGCCCCACAGATCTGATGCTTAATTTTCCAAATTCGAGAAAGTTTAAAAAGTCAAGTAGCTGTTTAACTATCGAACGCAAAATTGGTACCTGTCCAGTCCTCCTGGAATCTGCAATATCTCACAGCTCCTGTTCCCTAAGTTAAAGCTTACCTACGTAGGAAGGAAATCTTAAAACGCTTCACATGCCAAATCTTTCAGATGTTACTGTAGTACTGCTACTCCTAGCAGAGAATTATGTTTAGTGTGCAATTAATTCAGCTTCTTGAAATACAAGGAGTACCAAGACTCCTGTGCCATAAGGGGACCATATTGCCTGCAACAAAAACATATCTTAGCACAACGCTAAATATTTCTCTCTGCATAAATCTGGAATTCCATCTCTGGGAGCTCAGCCTGGAGTGACTCAGAGCAACCCAGCACTGCAGCAGCACCCAGGGAGTCCAACTGGGGCCACTCTGACTGCTCCCAACAGCCCAACACACCAGGCCAGGGCCACAGCCCTCCACTCAGAGCCTTACAGATCTTCTGGGAAAATTTACTTTTATCCTGTCTTGTCCTACAATGTTTGTTTAATCAACTAGCTGAAGCACATGATCAGATATAGTAGTTTTCATATCTGATGTGCTCACAAAATGAATTACATTTCTGTTTACTCTCTAACTCCATGTGATTACCAGAAGTTGCATTGAGAAGCAAAATGTCACCAGTTCACATAATTTGTTAACCAAAGAGGATGTTAAGAATATTCTTCACTGAATATCCCAGGGATTTTTATTTCTCTGGGCTGGGATAAAAGCTTTCTAAATGTTGGCATTCACTGTCACTTGAATTAAAAGAAGCATCCATCTAAAAAAGATTTAGATTAGATTATAAAGGAATACAAGACTGTTTGATACCCTTTGATTCCTACTAAAAAAGAAATCACAACACCAAAAGCACAGTTACAAAATCATAGCCCTTATTTTCAAAATCCCATTGCACACTGGGCAGTTCATCCAAACATGTCTGCTCTGGGTCTGTGCCTCAAGATGTAAGACAATGCACAATTAGAAAAACTTCCAGCCATAATCTAGTAGTTAGAGAAACTGCTATCACATTACACAGAAACCCTGGCTTTCTTTATTGAAAGTTCCCAAAATTAAAATACTGCAATTGGTGAGAATTCCATCTAAGAAACCAATAACTTGCATTCAAATGAATTTTCTATTTACAAAACAAATGCAGTCAGGAGAAACTCTGACTATGCTGCCCTAACAGAGATCTGCTCCCAGCAGGAAGGAGGGATGCAGTGAGCTGGCTTCTCATGGCTTCATCCTCCACATCTGCTGTGACCTAAATTAACTTTGTGCAATTCCTGGATGGCCCAGCCCCTTGCTTCATGCTCAGAAAGTGCGTGACAAACACAAAACGAGTCAGCTTCTTCTCAGGATTCTCAACAAGTTGACTACAGGCACTCTGACCTACTCAGTTCCTGTCCTGAACTGCGTGGTCATGGAAAACCCAGGGAAAAAAGTGAGAAGATACTTGCCTCATACAATAAACAGCCCAAAGACCAGATATCAGACTTAAAGTTATAGCCGTTCTCATGTATTCGCTCTGGGGACATATAGTAGGGAGTTCCCACTGCAAAAACAAACAAAGCAGGGGTTATTGTCTGACAAGTGACTGCAACCTGTGTCATACAGAGAGAGACTTCATTAAAGGGTCAGGTGTAGCACAAAGAGCAGATTAGAACCAAATATATCACATACAGAGCAGAGAATGGTGAATACTGTCAAAATATCTTCTGATTTCTCACATTTGAGAAACGTTTTGTTTCCCTTCCAGGCTCCCAAGAACGTCCAGGGTGTCTTGGATGGACAGAGCCACTGGAAGGGATGATGCCCTTGGTTCACCAGCCTGGGCACAGAGTGTGACAGTGACCCAGGGCCCACAGGGCCCTCCGACAGGTCACCAGGCACTGCAGGGGACACTAAGCCCAGCAGCAGCCAGGAATGCAAAACTTGTCTGAAAGAACCAACATAAGCATTCCAAACTTTAAAACCCTGCTCCAACTTGCAGTCATGTCAGAAGCTGGGGGATTTCTGTGTACTTCCACAAGTCTGTGTTTTATCAAAAGAAATTTACTCAGTATTTTGGATAGAAGTTACAGGAAATTATTAATAAATTCCTTACCTCAAAAAGGTTCCTTTTTAAATCCTAAATAAGTTTCAGTCGTGGTACTGAAAATACAAGACATCCTGGCAGTCTCAACTACATCAAATAATCCTCAGATACATCATTTATTAAAACATCCAAGGACTGTACATGCTCTTTTCTCCTGCTTTTCCTGCTTGTCCGTCCCCTGTCAATTTTTTTTTCCTTTTGGCATTCCAGTGTATCCTTCTCCTAATTAAAGACCTTTCCTCACAAGATGGCAAATGTTTAATTTGCCTGTAACATTCAGTTTACAATTTCTCCATTTGAAATGCTGCCTGCAGACAGCTGCAGGACTAATAAGCAGCTGAAGGATGGTGCTGGAGGTAGAAGAGCAGCCACCACCTTCCCCAGTGCTCCTACAGAGGGATCTGCACCCTGTGGGAAACAAATGAGCTCTGGGGCACAAAGCAACAGCCTTGAGAGCCAAACCCAAGCCCTGGCACCTGCACAAGTGACCCAGCACAGAGAAGGTAATTTATTTGGACCCCCAAGATGTTCAGCAATCAGCTGCCCTGTGTGATGAACTCAGCTCATACTTTCAGGTCATTCACTTTAGAAATTACTTCCCTTTCAATGTGAAGAGTACCCTAATGAGAAGTTACATTTTTGCAAGTTCTACACGAACTACAGGAAAAGTAACACATGGAGAGGACTCTGTTTCCATGCTCAGGAGGAGCAGGTCAGACTGGCAGAGTCCCAGACCTGTCTGGGTTTAATCACCATGGAAGAGACCAGAGTCCTGCTAGTGGTTAATAATTTTTACTAGACTACATAGAGTAACTTTCTGGGATACCAGGAACAGACAGGACTCATTCAGAGGCTTTCCACGGCTCTCTCACATGTGCATGCAACACCCACACGATGGACAGCACAGCTCTCCCAAGTAATTCCCACACATCTGCCAGGTTTCTGAACAAGAACTGACTTGGCTGGGATAGCACTGATTCATTTTCTTGCTTAAAAATATGCAGCTGCAGAAGAAACGGTGATTCATTCCAGGAAATTGTGGAAGACAGTTCTGGAAGTCCCCAGTGGGGACCAGTGAAGACACTTCCCTACCTGCAACTCCTCCAGGCTGCTGCTGTGCCAGCCATGCCAAGAGCTCTGGGCACTGTGGAGCACAGGGCTGGCAGGAGCAGCACCATCCCCACCTCTGTCCCCTGCGGTGCCCAGCGCCTCGAGCCACGGCTGCTGTGGCACTCAGTTATTCCAGGTCACTGCTTGGGCACCTCGGAGCAAATAACATCGTGTGGCTCCCCAGCCAGGCCCTGCTGCCCTGGGAGCAGCTCTGCCGGGCAGCCCCACTGTCGGATCAGATCACAGCTCCCCCGGCCGCCGTGCCAGCGGTGACAGGGCTGTGACAGGGCTGTGACAGGGGCTGTGGCACGGCTCAGTGCGTCACCGACCCGCACGGGGCACAGGGCTGCTGCAGCCATTAATGGCTCGGGGAGCACTCCACACCTGAGCTCATTTTGTGGAGTCCACCTTGCACATTTACCTATCATTACTGTAGTCTTGTCAGCAAATGTACAAACAAGCAGGTCTCTGCGTTTCAAAACTGATGCATTAATTTTTAACTAACTGTCATGATAAAAGACTGACAAGGCCAATTCTCTTTATGGCCTGTCCAACATTACGTGGGAATCTCCTGTAATGAGCATCTTCTAGAAAACTGCACAAGGCTTCCAGTGCAATCAGTCAGGGCTCGCCCTTGCATCCCATTAGTCAATTTGACAAGAGCAGTCTAATCGGAGACTATTAATCAGAAACTTTCTTCAGCATTTGCCCTGCTGAAAAATCAAAATATTGCTCAGATTCAGCATTACTCTCCAGGTGGTAGAGTAATGCATTTGAAGTTATAAAGGTCACAAAACCATAGGGAAAATTCTGGTTTAAGGAAGGAGCTTCCTGCTCTGTTCCTGGAAGTTGAAACCTTTCACTTCAACATCAGCCACTTCAGTGATGGCAGAGCATTCCCACTCTCCCAGCACTGCCCGTGGGCAGCTACAACAGCCCTGGGATAGCTGCAACATTCATGGTAGGGAAATGCTAATTATTCCCAGTTAAGATTAGGAGCAGAGTCTCTTATTTCACTAGGAAAAGACAATATTGGCTGAGGATGTTTTCAGTGGATTTCTTGTGTCCACTTTTTCTTACCAAATCCTGCTTATCAGCCCCTCCAAG
This sequence comes from Lichenostomus cassidix, assembly GCF_008360975.1. Lineage (NCBI taxonomy): Eukaryota > Metazoa > Chordata > Aves > Passeriformes > Meliphagidae > Lichenostomus > Lichenostomus cassidix. The sequence continues at coordinate 1,059,699 of NC_139497.1, forward strand.
CCTTTGGATTTTGTTTCAGATGGCAAACTGGCTTGGCAAGTAAAAGAAAGAAAAAGAGAGACAAATAGTCCATTTGTTGAAGAGCTATTTAGTTCTTCCCTGTTCACCCTCATGTCCAAACAGGGACCAGAAGGAACATGTAACACCTCACATACTCCAATCCAGGCCTATTGGAATGTCTGAAACTGGAAAGATTTGACTTATGCGAATCTCTTTAAAGGAAAATCTGCTCCAAGTATATTCTTGCCCAAGAATAAATAATAAATAATCTGCTCCAAAACAAGACTATTCTGTGTACAATTGGTTTCTTTTGGGGTTTGGTTGTTTTTCTTATTCCTATTGTTTCTTCAAAATTTAAAGCCAGTCAGCTGTGGATAATGCCAAATTTATCTGGCTAAAAATGGACATTATACCATTTCTCAAAAAAGCCATCCATTGTAATATTAATGGAAAATCTCTGTATTTATTACAGCTCCTATTAAAACAAGATCTACCAGCTTAATGTTAAGTTTTCCTAAGTCTAAAATTAGGGAAGGAGAGTGAATCACCGTGCTGTAAACAAGTAGTAAAATTCACCTTAGCCACACCCAGTACCTTTAAAACATGAATTTGCTGGTAAGGCTTGTGCAGGAAGAGCTCTTCCCTATGGAAAAGCATCCTCCATCTTCTCTCAAGGGAAAAGGGGAAGTGGCAGCTGAGGTGGCACCCTGTGAACTCCTGCAGCCCCAGCTGGTTCCTGCTGCCTCTCCCAGCACCGCAGGAGGCTGGAGGTGTCCACGTTTGCCCTGTGGCAGGTGAGCCCGTGGAGCTTTTCCAGGGGCCAAGGCTTTCCCTGCCCCATGGTCTCCTGCTGCCCCAGCGCTGCTCCCAGCTCCAGCCAGCGCTCGGAGCACAGCGCTCGCTGGCATCTCATGAGCTGTGTACAGGCAAATCTTTCATTTTTCTTTCATTACCCCGGCATGTACTGTCACTTAATTTTTATGTATGCAATCCTTCCTGACAAATATGATCTGCTGCCTGGTAATTCATCTGACGTTCATTCTGTTCCTTGCTCTAATTACGGCTCCGTTCCGCGGCGGCGGCGAGTGCTGCCGAGCCCCTGCTACACCTGTCAGCCGGGTCGGGACTGCCTGATGCCCTTTCATGCCAGTCTGCTGCTAGCAAATACAAGCAAAGGGAGAAATGAGATGAATATATTTGCATAAGCTGCACATTGAATTCATGGGTCAGCAGCCAGAGAAATGATGGTTCAGGGCTGTTGCCGGGGCAACGCAGCACGGGGAAGTGCCCAAGCTCGGCGCTGCAGCCTGGCCTGTGTGGGTACCCCGCTCTGCTGTGGGGTGTTCATCCCTCACACAGCCTTCAGCTAATGTCTTCATTAAACCTAACCCACCAGCAGTCCATTTCCTGCTGCTATAAAACCTGTATCTCGGGCAAATTATCCAAAAATATAGGAAGAAGCTTCAAAGTCTGTATTTTTTGATTGCTAAATGTTCTTTTTCACTTGGATCCAAGAACTGCTGGGAATGGTGGTGTGTCCATCCCTCCCACATCATCTCCAGTCTCACTCACTGCTGCTCCCTCAGTGTCCTGCCCCTCTCACCTGTTTGCAGGAGGCCAGAGACGTGAGGCAGGGCAGGGTTTGTGCACCAGGGGCTGAGCTCTTCCTACTCCAGCTTTCTCAATTAAGAGAGAGCAGCCCTGGTAAAGGTCACAAGCTTGGCTTACATGTGCAGCCAGTTTCCAAGCCCCAATTTATTCTTATTAATATAATAAGTGCAGCAGTCAAACTGGATAAGATCATATAATTAGACATGATCATATTTTGGCCTGTTCAGATGATGTGATTGTAACTTCCTGTGAAGAGGATTTATTTTCATCTATTAAGTACGGTGGGAATAAATCCTAGGACAGCTTTTGATACAAAGGGAAGTCTGAAACCTCCTATTTTTATGAAAGTAAACTATAGAAATGCCTCCTATTTTTTAAGCACATGCAAAACAAGGCAGGCATTTTCCTTCCTTGTGCACTGAGAAGCCCAGAGCTGTTGGCCAGTATCAGCAATAAAGTTTGCTCACATCTAAGGAAGGATTCAGCAAGACACACTCAGTGGAGGAAATTGCACAACACAAACAGTGAAACAAATATTGTGTGTTCCAAAGCCAGCTGAGAGAGATTAGTTTAAAAGAGCTTAAATATTGTACCAAAAGCCAGAGTTCCTTCACTGCTGTAATACAGAAGCACCTTTGGGAGTCAAAAAATTCAGACCCATTAATAAAAATGGAAAATCAGCCACCTCTCAAGAGGTTACAGACACAATTATGAAATACTTTATACTGTAAGACTTAAAGAATGAACTGTATAACTATGCAATTTTCTACAGCACTGGAATTAATGTTAGCGGTAAAAATGGGGAAGACAGCCTTGAGATATGTAGGAGATACAAAGAAAAGCTGGACCTTTGAAGCATAAGCCAGATTTCAAGTGAAGCCCCTTTTTGGAACAGATGAGCCATGAGGGCTTGGAACAGCTCACCCACCTCGGACAGCCACAGCCCCAGTCAGGGCAGAGCCCTGATCAGCACCTGCTGTAAAAGGTGTTGGGCTAACATCGAATTCCAGCAAGCAAAGTGCAGGCAAATGGGCGGGAAAAGCTGCATTTGTTACATTTGCTACAAAACACACACTTAGCAGGCCAGGCCTTGCAGAAAAAAAACAAAAAAAATGGATTTTAAAACAGCAGATACCCATAAATGCCTACAAAGAGCATTTAAGACACACATGGCTGGAAATGCAGTCCCCATGGCCTGAGTCCCACCCGTGTCACCACAGGAGGGAGGATGGACACCCTGTGTTTGAACATCACAGCTGACAGTGCACGGCAGGCCCAGCTTACCTAAGGAATGTGCTGCAGTGGTTTTAGAGCTAAAAAACCGGCCTAATCCAAGATCTCCCAGCTTCACCACCCCTGTGGCTGTTATAAACACGTTGGCTGGTTTTATGTCTGCAAGAAGAAAAAGGTAAAAGGTCAAAGCCACAAAAGGTTATTTGGTTCTAATGCTGCAATAGAAGCATCGCCTGGAGCGCTGGCGGTACAAAGAGGCTCGAGCAGAACCGTGTTTCTTTAGAGCTTTGATAGGCTCAATCTTCCAAGGCTTCAAGCTCTGCACAGACACAAAAATCAGAGTGTACTTCCCAGCACACGAGAAATACCAATGAGGGAAAACGTAGGAAACAGCTCAACAGAACAGAGGTAACCTCTCTAACTGCTGGAGATCAAAGAAATGAGCCCAGTTCTCTTTGGGAATGATCACTTTCCACAGGAAACTGCACTGCCCACCACCATCCCCTCATGCAGAGGCTAATTACTGTTCCATAGATACATAAATTCTGGGCTCTACACAGCCCAGTTGGTTCACGGAGGGTAGAAATCACTAGAACCCCAGTTTCCCAAGCAGCCATGTCACACTGAGTTAAGAGGCTCTTTCCTCATGTTAGAGGAGCCTCAACATGAGAGGCCCCACATTCCAGCCATCAATTACAGACCTAATTCAGATACAATTGATACACTGCATCAGGGGATGCATAAAGGAGCAAAAATGATATCACATTGCTGGAAAATGTAGCGAAGAATTCACTCCTTCAAAGGAGCAAGGAAATAACAAGCAGCAGAGATGGGTTTTGGTGCCTTTTGGGAAATTTGCATTTCCTGAGTCCAGTCCTTCCCAAAGCACTTCACTGACACTGAAAGCAGCAGTGTAATTTTTGGATAGAGCTCAAAGTTATAAGATGTTCTAAGACAAGAGACTCAAAAATAATTAATGAAAATAGAGAACAGGTTATGAGAGTGTGGGACATATTTGTATTAATATTTCAGAAAAGCCTGCAAGACAGGAAAACTCTTCTCAACTCTCTAAGGTCACAGCTAATATAATGAAGACTATTTCTTAGAGTTCACTGTATCCAGGAGTCTCAGCATTTTATTTCTGACACTTTTCTAATGGCAAGTTTGACACTTCCACTTAATATCAGTGTCTGGAATACAAAGCAGCTCATCTTCCTAATACCACGCTCACTTCAGCCTGAATCCTTTAACAATAAGGCAGAGACAGAAGGAGAAATCCATCTCGCAGGCTCCAGCCTCTCTAAACATGCATTGGCTGAACATCAGCATAATTGTTTTTGAATGTAGGCGCTTACTAATTGGAACATTATATTATTATTCAGTGAAAAGAGACTGAATTAATGTTACCTCTGTGCATCACCCTGCGGGAGTGCATGTGTTCCACTGCACTGCATAACTGCACAAAATATTTCCACACCGTCCTTTCCGGGATTAACCGTTTCTGCTTTTTAAAATACTGTAGGAGGAAATAAATAAAAGATCAGTGAAAAGGCAACACATTTGACTCGTTCCTGGAATTGTGTTAGTCAGCTGCAGGTTGCTCATGTCTTCCAGATCTGCATCTGCATGACTTTTCTTCTGGTTAGCTTTTAACTCCTCCTCTCTGTGTGGAAACTTCGATGCAGTTCCCTAATTAACAACTATTATGAAAAATACGCTTAAATAGGTTTGACATTTTTGAATGGACACAATTATGATTAGCATTAATCTCCTTAATTACCTTGCAAAACATATTTAATGCCTCAAAACAACAAATGTCTCGAATATTTTGCCTTAAGAAACAAAAGACCATTAAAAAACCCCCTTGTAAACATTCATTATTGCATCATCTACTAACAAGGATAAGGAAATCTGCTTCCCTTTTTTAAAAGATGGCCAGAGCATCAATAAAGTATCTGTGTTTCTTCTGTGATCAGGTAGAATTATATATACTATTTCATGCATAATAGGAATACTAAATTAACTGCACCCTCCAGTGAGACAGAAAGACACTCCTGATCAGCTGGGTGTGTTTAGGCAGCGCTGAGCACAGCCAGCTCTGGATTCCAAGGACCTCTGGATGCCTCAAAGCTCTCAGAATAATGGGAAGCATAAAGCACCACCACGGAGTGCAGCATGGCCCTGGCTCCCTGCAATACTTAAGTCTTCTTCAGCCCACTACAGGAATAAAGAACCAGCTGCACACTTCAGTGAAGGCCAAACATTACAGACCTTCAGCTGCTCTCCTTCCTTTCCAGGAGGCACACCAGCCGTGCCTGGCACTGCACCCAGGCATCCCAAAACTGCAGGGCTCAGATTGTTGGTCCCTGGCTTCTCACTGAGCCAGCTCTACATCCAGAGCATTAACAAAATACACCTATAACACTTGCAGAGGTTTCAGATTGCTCCTCCTGACCCTCCTGCCAGCCCACAGCTGCACTTCCTTTGCATCGCAGCCGTGAGAATTCCCATCTGCAGCAGGAATAAAGGAAGGCAATGGTTTGCTGCCCCTTTCTGCATCTCTTGCTTTCCCCTCTCAGCACTGACATCTGATGTCCGTTGTCACATTCTCTATTTTATGTGAAATGCTGTTACCAGTTCGTGTTTGACTCAAGCAACGGCAAATTTTCTTTTGCAGATCAGCTGTGAAGGGGCACGACTGTGCAATTCCCCAGGCAGCAAATCTGACAGATTGCAACAGTCTCAACCCAAAACTCGAGAGAGAGCACAGAGGAATTACAGAGGGTGAGGGAGAAAGTGTTATATACACAATAAAATTATTTAATTCTCATTAAAATATTTAAGAGTGGATATGCAAGACCACAAGTGATAATTTTCTAAATGTCATGTCCAATAAGGTTCACCTGACATTTACAAGGAAGTCCCAACTCTCCGGTGGGTTTTCCTGCAGCTCTACATCCCTCATAAATAATGCAGGCACCGGGGTGTGACAGAGACAGGCCCTGGCTTTATCACCCTCACACCTTCCCAGGGTTGTCACTGCTGTTCCACTGAAAACCTGTGCAGGAGCTTCAGCTCCCCGGGGAGGGAGAGTGACACGGAGGGGCCAGCGGGGAAACTCCTCTGCTGCATGCAGGAGGAAGCTTTTGTTCCCTCTTGAGTTTAGGGCTTGGGGTTTTGTTTAACTTTGTTTAAAAAATTGAATTCCCAGATTTGCACTGATTAAAAAACTTCATTTGTATGACCTTGAAAAAAAAAAAAAAAGCATCTTCTTCATGCCTAAAATACAGAGGGAACACAGAGCTGGGGACACCAGCAGCCAGCACAGTCCAGCAGTGGGCAAGGCACCAATCCAAGAATCTACCAGTTATGTTTTGCAAAATGTAACTCTTATTATAATGACATAAAAAATAATTTTTAAAAAAAATAGCCAACCCTAATAAGCAAATGAACATATTTGTCAGTATTTTTAAACTAAAAACTACAGATGACCAAAAAATACAAGTATTTCATATAACAAAATCTTAAATTTCTGCAGGTAAAACGTTTTGTAAGCTAAGATTGAAAACTCAAGCAGAACCCTTGCACAGCTCAGGACGGTCACACACTGCCCTAACTCCTCCTCTCACAATCCTTGGGTTTTTTCCATCTTGGACCATAATCAGAAAAAGCCTGAGATGAGCTGCACGTTTCCCAGGAAATGGTGGGAAAATGGCAAAACCCAGCAGAAGCCCCAAGGAAACAGCAAAGCCAAACCCAGAGCTGCTGCACAGCAGAAGAGCTGCTTTGCCTCCACAGCTCCTGGGGCAGATCCACCTTCCCTTCTCTGCCTGGGGCTGCAGAGTGAGGCTGGAGCTGGAGATTTGGGGTTCTCCCCAGCAATGACTGCCAGCTGCCTGCTCCCTGCACTCGCCCAGCGAGGCTCTCCTGGGAGAGGAAGCAGATTTTCCAGGATCCTGTAAATTTAGCCATTGACTATGGACTGAGTGGGTAACTTGTTTGACAGCCTTTGGCCTAGTGCCTCAGCTCTGCTGGCAAAGAAAACAAATCTGTTAATAAGATATTTTAACTGTGACAACAAGGAGGAGGAGAACTTTCCAAACATTCGTTTATGATAATTACAGAATAATGATGGCAAAAACCAGGTAAAACATGGAGAGAAGGTTGAGAGTGCTAACAAACATGATATAACACATCTGTTCTCACAAGGGATGTATGTCTAAAGATTAACATGTCAAAGAAAATATAAAAGCAGGTGGTAACAGCTTAACTAAAGCTGGTTTGCAGCAATACAAGTATTCCTAAGAGCAACATAAAAGAAGAACAAGTACTTGAAACATTTTCTCAAACCCAAATCCCCATTGCAAAGAAAGTCAATACACTTCCTTGAATGTCTTCAGAGTGGCAGACAGGCGATGTGAATAGTGAACCCAACAGTAATTAAGTGTCCCCATCAATCACAGACTGAGTAAATCAACCTTGCAAATAACACACATGTCCCACCAGATCACAGACACTTCTCCCCTCTGCAGCACTGACCAGAAACTCAGGGCATGCCCTGGGGTGTTAAAAATGCCACCAGGCACTTTGGTTCAGATCTGGAAGCAACCTATGGGTGTGCAAAACTGCAAGGGGAGAAAAAAAGTGCTTCTAACACAGCTGTGCTCACCCCACTGGCCAGGTCTGCCCAACCCTGGAAGTCTGTAGCACCTGCAGGCAAGGACACATCCTTACCTTAATCATCTGAGAGAGATCCCCAGCATCAGCCAGCTCCAGGACAATGTTGAGTTCATTGTCTTCAATAAAAGAATCCAAATACTTAATTATATTAGGGTGGTTCAGTTGCTGCAGAGGGAAGGAATGCAAGAGGAACAGTGACAACGTGGTCATGACAACCCCCAGACACAGCACCTGCACCTCCTGTGACCCAAGTGTAAAACATTCACAACAGGAGCACCCACAGCCCTGGCTGAGCTGCTACAGACAAAATCCTGGGAGAAACAGCATTTCTGACAGGCATAGCACCATGAAATGTCCTTAGCAAAGAGCAATTCCACCCCGAGTGAAACAATCTCTTCTATCGGAAACTTGCAGAACATTTAAAAGCAATGTCTTGGATGCCTTGTTAAGCAAAAACTGATTTTTTCCTCCATTAAATAGAAACTAGATCCTAACTGTTGGTTACAGTACTCAAGGTCTCTTTGCCCCTTAAAAGAACAACAAAACTAAATTAAAACTTTGATGGAGGAAAAGAACACACAAATTGCACATCAGTTTATTATCTAATCATTTATGTTGGCTTCTTCACTTATTCCTTTATTTCATTTCAGTATAGTTCATTCTTACATTCACAACTGATACTTGATTTTTTTTCTAGAACCCAAAAATACCACATATTCTCTTTCTGAAAAAAAAAAGAAAAAAATAAGAAAAAAAGTCTTTATAAAAATTCTTACCTTCAAGAGGTCAATTTCTTTAATGCAGTCTTGCCTTGCCTTGGCATCCATCATTTCAAAAATCTTCAAAGACAAAAACAAAGAAGATAAAAATGAAACAACAAAAAAAGTACTTTATACTTTAACAAGCAGTTTGTGTTTCCTTCCCCAATTTGTACATCCTCTACTGTAATGAGTATTCACACAATCCCCAGATCAAAGAAAGATCAATGTTTTCTTTATTTTGAAACAACTGCAGGGATAACATTGGGGTAAAACCAATTTTAGAACCCACAGGCAATATTCTAAGCAGCACAAAAAATAAAGACACAAGTTTGTGAATTTGCTGCTGTGATTTTCATTGGTTTAGTTATTATTAATTTCATATAGTAAATAAAAGACAAAATATTTACTGTTCTCTTTTAAACAGATACAGCTTCCACTGATTTCTCTGTAATAATTAACAATAACATTGAGCATTAATATTCATTCTGCAACAACCAGAAAGTCACTAGAAATGAGAGTCTGGAGAATCTGTTGAAGAATTAAAGGCAAATTTCTCCAAACAAAATGCTGTTCTGAACATTGCCCAACACTTTCAGCCAAGTTTAAAAACTACACTTCTGGTATCCAAGTTTTCAGAAATTTTTCTCCAACTCCACCAACAAGCTCTGGCATTTTCCCCTTCCATGCTCAGCTGTGCTGGGATGGCAGCTCCTCACGGCACCAGCACAGCCACAGGGCCCCCTGTTTCACACATTTAATAACAATTTGGTGAACCCTTTGCATGAAATAAAAGGTGAAATTTAAAAGAAATATGAAATGGCACTACCGCTACGTAATCCTGATTTGGACACAGGAAGCCACTGCAAGGTGATGAGGGACAACGAGCCTGCAGGGCAGTTATCATTCCCATTCTGCTCTGGACACAGGAGAGTCTGGGCTGAAATGCTCACCTGCACTTTCTTCAGTGCCACAGGTTTCCTGTCCAGAAGACAAGTTGCTCTGTAAACTTCGCTGAATTGGCCTCGTCCGATCTTTTTCTCAATCTGAAAATCTGCCAAGGTGCAGCGATACGGGTACGACGTTAAATGTCTCTGTCGAAGGAAAGGCAGTCAGGGACCTGCAAAAGCCACTCAGCCCCTCCTGCTCTCACTGCTCATGGGCAAGGGTTTAACCTCCACTGATCAGAAAGAAGAACAGGCTGACCACAAATGCATTAATTCCTCCAGATGTATAAGCAACACACACTGGAGGAAGCCAAACGACTTCTTTAAAAAGGGAATTAAAGTCTTGCCTTCCGTGTAAGTAACTAATTAGTCCCCAACTGCTCTCCCTCGTTGCACAGCCTCTCATCAGCTCTGCCTGCCTGTGTCACCTGGGAGATGCCGATGCTGCAGCCGAGCAGTCCCAGGTAAACAGCCAGGCAGGCAGGGAGACACAGCCTAACGAGGAGCACGGACTCCATGGACTGCGATTGCTCCCGAGAGCCCTGCTGGTCTCCTCTGTAATTAGCACGGCTGCCAAACAATGTTTAAAAAAGAAATTATGAAAATTAATTACTCAAAGTTACCCCACGTGCCAAGTAGAACGTTTTCAAGTTTCAGCATCTTGAGCCATTTCAGAGTTTCCATCAAAAGCCACAAAAAGAGAAGTTCCCAGCACAGGCTGGGGGTGGGGAAGGGTTTCCCAGGGATGAGCCATCGCCTACAGCCAAGCCTGGAGCAGCCAATCCCAGCACGAGTGTCCCGGGAGGGCTGCATGTTTTAAGGAATGACTATTGCTACCACTGCCATTTCCTAATGCAGCAGGAGAGGGCTGGAATTGAGATTTAAAATGCAGGCAAAGCTTTCAGTCCAGCGTTAGGACCTGCAGCTATTTCTGAAGGCAAGTCCCACAGAAAGAGGAAGGTCATTTCTCCAAGTGCTTCCTTCAAGCTGTTCAGAGCATGGTTCCCTTCAAGAACACTTCAGTCTCCCCTACACTGTGGAACAAGTCACCAGCTATTAACTGCTATCAAAGTTTGGGTCAGCTCTCAGTGCTTGTGCTCTGCTTGAAATTGTGCTGCATTGACAGAGAGAAAAAGAGCCAAACCAAAATTAAAGTCTTAGGATTCATTTCTCCAAGTTTGGCAGTGTACACTATCCACCAAGCTGGGAGCATCCTTTCACTGATGAGGGAAAAGGATTCCTACAGGTCATCAGAAAAAGGGCAGAAGGCAAAAGTTGCATGGCTGTATTGTTTCCACACATTATCCTCTAAGTTATTAAATTGTCACCAGAGTAAGGCAACATGGGATGAAAGCAGACAAGCAAATATTCCAATTAATCAGCCCCCACAGCCTTCTCAGCCTAAACTGGTTGCAATCCCTCTTTGCAGGGATCTGATAAACTGGAACACTGCTCAATACCCACCAGAGTGGATGGGAACACTCAGCTCATTCCAGGCAGTGTAGCAAACATCACTTTCCCTGCACTGTTTGCACGACAAAGCCAGCAGAATCTGCACACAGGGATTTGTCCCATTTGCCTGCTTCCCACCAGGAACATCTCCACTCCCCAGCTGTGTCACACATCAGCTACTAAGCAAGTTCCTTGACCTGTTCAGACAAACCACTTTCCCCAGGCAAAACAAAGGAGTCAACACATAAGCCTATAAAGTACTTTTGCTTAATTTAAAAATAGAAAGGAATCACAGCATTTCCCTCACCATGCCCATGTGCCTCCTGAGCTGTTCCTGAGCAGTAAGAAAGTCTGAGCAAAAGCTTTTCTAACTTGGAGTCTCTATTCACAATAGAAGCAGCACCTCTAACAACATTTTATGAGGCAACTACTACAAAACTATTTTTCATAAAGAAATCCACACTGCAATCAAGGACAGTTTCCCCTTGCCCTTCTTAAATCATTAAAGTGTGTGTTTACACTACGAGTGCTTAACTGCAAATTAATATTTCAAACATGTGCCAAGAAATATCTACCAACTTCTGAACTTGAAAACATAAATACACGTTATGCAAGGGAGAGGGGAATGTGTGTCCCATCCCAGCCCCTCTGCCTGCTGCTGCTGGGGGTGATGCTGGCCATGCCTGGACACCTCAGCTGATGTGTTCTGGCACTGGCAGCACTGCAGCTGCAGATTTACATATGCAATGACCTAGATTTGCATGTGCTATCACAACCTATCAGACCTAATTAAAGTAATGGAGCTTTCCGAGAGGACAGGAGATGTTTGATTATGGAACAAACCAGGAATCCTCCTCAGGTTAGACCAAACAGGACCAGAAAGCTCCCTGCTGATCACAGGCCACTTTCCCTTATGTTTAAACCTATGCTTCTCTTATGCTTTGCTGTACTTGAATGCAAGCAGGAAACTCTGCTAAATGCTGTCATAAGGACACATAAAACACCCAAGAAATATCTGCCTTCTCAGAGTAACACCCCTCTAGCCTGACCTTACACACATTTCACTTATTTCATGACTTTTGACATGGGGAACTCCATTGTTTTCAAGTCCTTCCACAATTAAGCATTACAATTTTTCAGAAAGCTGGAAAAAGAACCAATCCCTATTCATTCAAACAGCCTGTGAGCTTTATTTCTGCAAACCTCAGAGTTTTCATGTACAAATATAAATTGTGTGTACTTAGGTACCACCATCATTGTCAAACTTGTCCATTAAAAATACATGTTCCCCCCTTTAGGACAGGTTCAGGCTCAGGTTTCCATAAGTGCAGTAAAATCAAGCCCCTGCCTAGATCAGGTTTCAAGGGCAATGATGGAGCTTGAATTGGAAAAAAAACCCAAAAAACAAAAGAACACTAAATATAAAGAAGAGGAAAGAGAAAAAACAACCAAGCAAAAAGAACCCCAGCCACTGGACACAATGAAAATTGGGCTGCTTGCACATTTCTGTTCCCAGGGCAGCTGTAGGAAGGGCCCAGTCTGGGAAAAACTCATTTTGAGACAAAGGCTGTTCTCTTCATCCACACAAGGAAGTCTCATTCTTCTCCTACTCCATTAAAAAAAAATAAAAACAAGCCAAATATTAAAGTCAAAGAATTCCTCATGCGAATAAAAAGGCCATTCATTTTTAAGAAGAAATGCAGAGATTATTCCAAGAACAAGCTCTTCTGGACATCTTCTCTGGCATACATGTGCTCTGTGAGAGAGCACCACTGGTGCCAGAGCACAAATTCCAAAGCTGGCAAAAGCAGGCGACAGCAGCCCAGTCACAGAACTTCAGGGAGAAGTTTACCAGAGCTTTTGGCCTCTAATTTTGAGGTGTTACAAGATCTTCTGCAAAACAGAATTGGAAAGGCTTCATAATACTAAAAACCCGTGATGAAATAAAAGCTTCAGTTCCCTTGTACCTGAACAGATCTGGGGAAAACCTGAACAGCCACAAGAGAGCTGTGGGAGCAGCTCTGCCTGCAGCCTCTTAACCCCTTGTTTGTGGCCAAGGGGCACCCTGAGAGTGAAAACAGAAATATCATACACATGGCCCTGCTACAGAGCCAGGCTTGTTCCTCTGCTGCCCCAGAGACACAGGAAATCCAAGCCTGAATGGGCTGAGAAAGGGAATATTCCCTGCTAACTGCACAGTACAGAAACCTGGAGTGCTAATGTTAATTAATAACGAAGTCAGTTGTTTTACTGCTGATTGGCATGTGGAAAACAGGCACCAGCCAGCCCTGCACAAAGGGCTACAGGCATTTAGAGTATTTGTAATCAACCTAAAAACTGTTAAGATTGGTTAACCAACGGTTAAAAAGTCAGACAGTACAACCTTCAGATGTCAATAAAAGCATCTTTCCTGTAGAGCCATGAAATGAAATATTCTTTAGAAGAGTAAAAACATACTCGCCCAATTAATTTTCTGAAATCTCATTAAAAAATTTAGCCCGACTAAGTCATACACTTCTGACCTGAATTTTAATTATCTTTACGCTGGATATAAGGTTTTTTCTGATATTTGCAATGCATCATTAATTTTAAAGGAATGGTTTCCTTGCTTCTAAAGTGCATACTTCATCTGAGTGACATTTACTGTAACTAATTTCACCTTTAAAAGACATCTGCAGTAGTAATGGGGGAGCTCCACCCCCCCCAGTAGAACATGCACACATTACAAGCAATGATTTACTATCAACATCAGTATTTCAAACCCTTTTAGGATGTCCAAAATTATACACCTGCCTCCATTCAATAATGCCTACCTGAAAAGAATTTTGCATACTTTGAGGCTGAAATTCCAGTGTGAATTTATGGGAACACATTAGAACAGATTGATTAAAGAAAGAACTTCTAAGCTCGCAGGAGATGAGGAAACTTTTAAAATATGGATTATCCTTCAAACAGGTAGCTAAGTAATTATTGAAGAACACATCAGGTTTTTCAATTTGAGCTTCAAAATTAGACTGCACAGTCATCATAAAATATCCTTCACCTGACCTGTTACCTGGAATTTAAAAGTTTGCTGAAGAACTTGGCTTAAGTTTCAAAGTTTCAGCATGATAGGGACCTATCCTGATATCCAGATATTCTGTACCTGTCTAGACATTTGTACTAGAGCACGACAAGGGAAGAGAGAAATATCAGCTTGGAAATAGAAGAACAAGGTGATATTCACAAAAATTAAAGTTACCGTAGAAATAATTGTTTAGCAGCCCTGCCACTAAGCTGTGAGTATATAAAAGAGTTGTTTAAAAGTGAGTTATTGTGTTTATTTAGTATGAAAACTAAGTGAAAAATTACAACTCTATATTTTTATATTACTGATTTACTCCTAAATAACTTTTATTGCTTACTGCTATAAACACTAAGTAATCTAGAGACTTAAAAAATTAACATTTTCACTCTGGAACATTACTAGATAGTGTTCTCCCTCTTGCTGATCTACTTCCTCGGGGTATCTCTGGGCAGGTAAGGGAGCAAAAAGCCAAAACTGTGATTTTATTGGATTTTTTCCCAGTTCTCTGGTAGACTGGATATTTTTGTTATTCAGGTCATTTGATGTTATTTTGATGGCAAAACCAAAGAAAGTCTTCCTACAATTCTAATTCCAAATTAGATCATTCTCAGCACAGTTTAATAGAGCCCTCCATTAACACAACTGGGGTATTACCAGAGTTGAGGGGAGGTTTCACTGAACAATGACCATACAGCAAAATGAGCCCACTCAGCATCAGCATCACAGCAGAACATAGATTATTAGCTACTAATTACACTTAACTATGTCATTACAAATTCTAACATGTGCTCCAAGATGCCATGAATGTATCTGCTGCACAGGAACACTTCCTAATCTTGTTCATGAAATAATTACAGGGGCACTATCCTGCCAAATGAGGCAGTAATTAACCCTAATTGCTCAAAATGCAACTGGCTAATTCTAGGAGATTAATCAAGGGGATTCAATTATTATTAAATGACTTAATATGACAAATTGCTACATTAGGAGAGGGGGCTTTGCTCCACACCATGGTACTTTCCCAGCAGTGCATTCTCTGTGTGCAGAGCCTGTCCTGAGCACTGACAGAGCTTTCCCAAGGATCACTTCTTGCTCAGGGAATCTGGATCCCCTCTGGGCTGCTCGGTGGGAAGGACAACTGATCACCCCCAGGCCCTCCCATGGTCACATCACACCACAGGTACAATGCTCTTCTTTCTCACAGCTTGCCATGATGCTTTTGGTTTACTCCTTAAAATAACAGAGGCAAAACTGAACTGCTCTGATCAACAGACAAACAGGCTGAAAAGGCAAGCAGCCAGAACTCACAAAATCCAAGTTGCATGATTACACAGACTGTGGGTTAACCCTGGTTTTAGCTCCCTTCTGCAGAAAGGCAGGAAGAGAGAGGAGCTGCTACAGTGAAACTTCATTATTGTATAGAATATACATTGCAAAATACATTGCAGGACAGATTCCAGAGACTCACAGAGGGCCTACAGTTCCATGTAGGATGAACCTTTTATTTGGTAATTACTTCTTCAGCACTTATTATAAAACTATAAAAGGAGATTTATTTATTAGATTACACAATCATCTATTTTATTTTGGCCTTTTCTTCAAAGAATCAAAACAAGAGAAAGCCAACACAGTATATTTTCATAAGATGATTTAAAAACACTTGATTTAAGCAAAATTCAAACTATTTCCTTTTTCTCTTAGTACAGTCAAAAACTGGGTTCATGAATCTCTGGCAGGCTGGCAGAATCCTAAACTGGATATCCCCTAAACCCACTGTAACTGCACTAAAAACAAAAGGAGAGGGGCAGAGGCAGTTAAATGCAAAGAAATCAAGAGAGCTTTGTAGAACGAAGGGATGAAAAGACAGAAGGAGACAGATCAGAGACACCTGCACTTACCTGAGGATCATGCTGGAATTCCTGCCCTGGCAGCTTGCACAGAGGGTTGTTCTGGTCCCCTAGATGATGAGGGTGGTTGTGCTGCCCTTCCATGGTATCATACCAAACTGTGCCTCTTGGCTCTGCTGGAGGCAAAAGAAAGGGCAGAGGTTGGTCTGTCAGTGCCCAGCTGGTGCAGGAGGAGAGCAGCTCTGCCTGGGCTGTGCCTACAAGTGGCTGTTCTGCTCAGCCAGAGAACTGAGTCCTCCCCTTTCCCCCGGACTGACTCACAGCTCCGAGACAGCCCCGGGCACTCGGCCGGCTCTGGCAGAGCAGAGGCACTGCTGAAAGGACCCAGCCACAGGTCAGAGCCACCCACCTCCAGGCATTACCAAACAAAACCACCAGGAGCACAAATACTGCTGGTACTGTTTCACAATAAACAAAGGGGCAGAAAATGGGTTTACTCGGTCAGTGGTTTGTTATCTACTAAAGATCCTGCTTGTGTCACCTGTAACAGTAGCTACTGTCACATCCCCAAGGACTGATGGTCCCCAGTACTTTGGGGACATCCAGAAAGGTCAGCACATTTCCATTTGTAAAACAAAAATGGATGTCCCTCCAGACTGTTGCTGCTTCCTTGGTGAAAGACAACAAAAATTTACCCACAGTCTTTTTTCCCCTAATTACAAGTTTTCATGCAGATTGGCAAGACACAGGAAGCAGGAGCTAGAAACCACATTGGATTCAACATGATCGAAGTGTTGTAGGAACAACAGACAAACAAGAGAAAACTCTATTAATTAATCCCTTTGCTACAGTTTCAGGCCAGTCCAACACAGCGATCAGAAATGAGAGTGTGCACCCCTTCTGAAATGGTACCAGAACATGCAGGAGTTGTAAAGAGCTGCCCATCAGACAGCTGAGACATTCCAGTGCTGGAACAACACTGTGATCCCAGATTAACTAATTCTCCTCTGGCACAGGGCTGTGCACACATTTCAGGAACACGGTGGCCAACAGCAACGGGGCAGCTGTGGGCTTTGGGCTGAGCAGCTCTCAGAACATCCTCTGCCTGCAGAGGCCAAGCAGACTGAACACACTCGGATTTTCCAGCCTTTCTAGGAAACAAAACCCATACTTGAACTATTTATGTTCAAGCCTGACTCAGGGACAAACTCTGGCAATTCTATCAGCTCCTCAGGGAACCAGGAGTGGATCCCAGCACTCTGCTCCACACCAGCCCTGGCCCCGAGCAAAGCCAGGCCCCAAATACAGTCACAGCATTTACAGAACACCCACAGTAATACACTCAGGTCCCTTCCCCACAAAGGGCCATACACAGGTTTTGGTTATCCCTTACCCACACCCTCTGTCAGTCCTAGCTGCACCATTCCTGTCCTTGGCACTGACTGAAGCCTAACAGTGACAAGGGAAGATTTAGTGGCCAACACAAGCATTTGCAGAAACTTATTTCAAGAGTTTTGGCAAGTATTCACTCAGTGAAAGAACACAACCTGACCTCATTAGTGTATTAATAGTGCATGCCTGGCACTTGGGCAATGACTGAGTCTTAATTTAAAATACAAAGGTATTTCAAATATTTGTGGGAGTGGGGGAGAAAATAAGATGCAGAAGAATTTCTGTAGCAAGTAGTGCTCAATTCTTTTAACAGTTGTCTGTGAAATAAGCCTTTAGCTCTGGTAGATCATTCCCAGCACCAGCTATCACAACATGGGGAAAAGCAGAGAGAGGCTCTTCTGGTGTCTCAAGCAAATTACCTTGCACTCTAACAAACACTCACTAGACAAAAGAGCTGCAGTTACATTAAAAAGGTGAACACATGGGTTTCTCTCAATAAAACCAGTTTTTCAAAGTCAGTACCACGAAACTCCAGTGGGAGAAGGAGAATCACTGTTAGTACAAAGAAGTTTGATGTAAAGATTCTTTCAGTGTCAAGCATCTGTAGGTTTATTAGTAACCAGATGAAAATATTTAGGCAAAACTATGTTTCTTAATATCAACATTAAAGCATCCTATGAAATTTCTACCTTATATTATACTGCTGGAACTATCTTAATTATTTTATTATTCAAGATTTGGAAAAGGGCTGTTTACTTGAAGGGAGAGCCACGTGTTCTATCTCTTCCAAGTCCAGGCACACAGAGCAAACCCTGCTACCAACACCTGGCTCCTCAGCCCTGAGCTCCACAGGAACCCAAACATCCCCCATTCCAGGCATGTCCAGGCACTGCCACATGGAGTGTCTGCAGCCTAACGCTGATCAGACGGTGCATCCACTGTGTCCTGCCTTCAAAAGGACTAAAGCTCAAAAAAAGGGAAGGGATTTACTTCTGAACATGGGAGCCTGACTGATCTGACCATTCCCAAGTCTGCGCATTCCTGAGGGAACTGTCACTCTCTGGCTGTCATGAGGAAACTCAAGGAGCAATTCCTGGCTGTGAGGGACCATTGGGGCAGGCAGTTCACAGCCCAGGAGAGCCCATATGCCATGGGCAGGGATGGGCAGGATCTGCACTCGGGCACTGCTTGCTGGAAGTGCTACAGCTGGAAGCAGAGGAAGGAGTAAGAACAAAATAGCAGCTTTGAAAAGAGATCCAGCAGAGCTCACATGACAGTGCTGAGCTCGCTGACACCTCGGGACAGTGTGTCCTGCCCCGGGCTGTCAGCTGGCTATTCCGGGCTCTTGGCACTGCAGAGGAGTGCAGGGGAATCCCCAGGCAGGGGCTGCACAGAGGATCTGCAGCTAGCAGCCAACAACACAAAGGCACTTCACTACGTCAGAAAAGGTACCAGGTACACTCTTTAGATAGGCACATTTTTACTGTACATTGCCTTAGCTCTGCACTTTTCCTTCTCAAGTGACAGGCTCTTTTATTCCTGCTTCCAAATTTCCAACAAAGTTTTGCAGTATCAATTTTCACACTGAGTCTTGACACATTTTCACACTGAGTCTTGACTATGACTGTAAATCAAAACATCTTTAAATTGCATGAAGCATCACATACATTTCCAGAAAGTGAATAAAAGAACAGGATCATCATTAACATAATAGGAAATATGACCACAACCCACGTGGGATGAGCAGCTCCTTCTCCCAAAGCTTTCTGCTGTACAGGTATTACTACATGCAGCAGCACTCACAGGTAACCTGGAGTTTTTCCAAAGCCAGGGAAAACAAAAGCCCTCTTGTACAGTCAGTTCGCCTGCCACATCCCCAGCTGCAGTTCCTCTCTGGGTACCTGAGTGTCCTTACACCCCATCTCTCATCAGCAGAGCAAAACACAAAACCCACTGGAACCCATGGTACCTTGCAGGTACCTGACAGGTGGGATTCTCAGGGCAGAACAGCCCAGGGCACTTGGTAGCAAAGGCCATGATCATTAGTTACGAGCTGCTCATTAAGGAGCAGAGCCTCATCAGCATCCTGGCATTCAGTGCCAGCCGCCCTGGTGCCCCGGGTGCTCCTCGCTGAAGCAGCTGTGACCAGTCTGATCGGGTATCACCATGTGTCTCGGGATGCCTCCAACTCAACTGCAGGCCAAATTATTTGCTCCCAGATGTATAATCAACATGACAGGACCATGCACCTCCCGAGCAGGCAGCAAAGCAGCAGCTTGTGCTCAGTGTTACAACCGTTTTCTGTACCAGCACTTTTCACCTTCCTGCAAGACACACCAGCTGCTCCGTGTGCCCTGTGCTCGGCCCTGCTGCTGCCCACCACACTCACATACATACATATACACACACACACGTGTAACTGACTGTTGGGGAGCTGTCAGGGACTGAAATGCAGCAGAGCACACCCAGCAGGCTCCCAGCCGGCTGTGAGATCCGCAGGGATGCTCTGCCCTGGGAGCCAGGCTGCTCCTCCTCCCGGAGCCACTGTGCTGCTCACTGCAGGCTCCCCAAAGACTGGAGCAATGCAAACTGTTTGACAGAATAAACACAACCACAGCAGCACCACTTTCTTCCTCTCTGCTGCCCAATAACATTCTTCCTCTTCCTTGCTCATAAAATAAATCTGCCAGGATACTCTATGAGATTACCTATATATTTAAATGATGATCTGGGCTTATGATTACATTATCGCTGTGGTTCGGGGTATGTGCTCTGGGGAAGGCAGCCCAATCCTAGGAGAGTATTATTTTCCAGTGACTTTTATTGTCCATTACCTTACACCATTTCTGTCACAGCTATGATGTCTGGTAGGAACAGTTCACAACAGAAATATCTTTGTCGTTAGTATTCTCATTGCAATTTAGTCAGATCAACCTTTAAATCTCATCCATCATACTGAAGAGCTTTGGCAAAGCAAGCACAGTAATATATGCTTCCATGCAAAACCTAATTACAGGCTAGGTTAAAAAGCCTACCCTGTTCCTTCTGCAGTGCAAGGTGACAGGAAATCCTGAGCATCCCTTGGTTTCTCACTCTCCCTTTTTGCTGGTGAAGTGCGTAACCCGTTCATTACAGCAGACTGATTCTGTCTGGCACATGACAAACTTACTTGAACCTAACAATTAAACTTCTGACAGCGTTTCCAAAAGCAGAGAGTATTTACTGTAAATGCCTGACAATTTTTTCCCTCTCTGCTCATTTCTCTCAACAGTCACCTTATGATGACTGGAAATTACCATAAGCAAATAGCAGCCTAACATCCAAAAAACCCCTCATGTTAATGTGAAATACACACCTGCCAACACTGAAAAAAATATGAATATGAATGTTAAAGGAAGCAACACGAGGAACAGCACTGAAATGCTTGAGACAGGAGAGAATGCTGCAAGAGCACAGTTAAGGAATGTGATTCAGTAGAAAATTGCCCAGCAAGAGCTGTCTGGGGAGGGTGGTGGTCATGGCATGGCCATATAACCCAGAGAAGGACTGGGGCTCCTCTCACCAACAGCTCCGGCTGCACTGAGGGAACTCAAGCAAAAACTGCTAAACAGAGTCCAGTAAATCACCAGGAAACAGTTTCCAAATTTTAAGCTTAGCATCAAGATGAAACTGTGTGTACAGATTCACACACACAAATGTTACAATGTGAGTTACCTGCAATTTATAATCCCTTCAAAAGGATGAGGGTCTTTGTAACAAATTGACCACTGAAGAGAAGAACGGCGGTTTAGTCACACCTCACATTGCAGAGAGCAGTGCAGATGGGTTTCTGTTAAGACTTTGTGCAAACCAGATTTTCAACAGCCAGTAAGCGATGGGCTTCTGAAAGACCCCAAATCCACTGACTGAGAATGTTTCAGAGAAATGGCTGAAAAGCCCTGGAGCTTTTTCATACCATGTCAACAACTGATATTCATTAAACAAATGCTGTGACAGACACCATAATTCACTGTTCCATACCTAGAAGCAAAATGACATTAAGTCAACTATTTAAAGCTATTCAGAGTCATCTCTTCGTGGATGTCAATAAAACAAATGCTTCCTGCCAATAATTAACTGTATGAAACATCCCACTCTGTTTCAAATCGCTCCCCACACCCAGCTCAGGTCCATATTCCCATTCTAAGCAAGCACAATTATAATTTCAAATACTCTGTCTTCTAGTTTGGGGAAAAATCTAATATAAGGGCTTGAAAATAGCAAGGTCTGGCACAGTATGCTCAACTGTATCGCTGTGTCTGAGGATGCTACTTGAGCTTGTAAAACACTTTTGAGAGAACATTTCAAGTGCCCAACTCTCAGCAGGTAGGCAGGTAGTTTATTTCTAATTTTAAAGTTGTAACTGAGTTAAGGGTTGGGTTTTGTTTGGTTGGTGTTTTTCTGTGATGTAGCACCAGCTCCCTAGAACTTCGTCCTAAACCAAATGGCATAATTGTATAACTCTTCTGGATCCATTTCAGATGCTCTGCAGATCCATCCATTCCAAGGGATGGTTTCACAGGGCTCCTACTAAATAGCTCCAGGATCAGTGCCAAGAGAACTTGGTGATTTATATTTTAAGGTAAATGTTCCTTTTCACCAGCATAACTGGACTACCCCTACCTCTTCTTTCACTGCACTGAATTTCCTAGTGCAACAGCACATGTAAATATTTATGTGTGGTGTTTGTGCAGGATGTAAACATCAAATACATATTCTCATCCAAAACTGAGGATGGATAGCAGTCAGCAGCATTTAAAGGGACAATACTTCCTTTGAAGAGAGGTGATTGTGACCATGCTACAGCAACAGCCCATTGCATCCTTCCACAACTAGTTTTCACTCATGTGTGTTTCAGATGAAGTAAGAAGCCAACCTTAATTTATATTCTCGCAGTTGCAATTTTGAGCCCTCCAGAAAATTCACTGTATTCATTTTTATCACCTTTGGACCATTAGAGACAGATCTCTCAGGCCAGCACAGCTGCTAACAAAACACGTCAAATATAAACACATACCAAATCTACCTGGAATTTCACTGTATTGCTTACCAAGCATGCAACGACACGCTCACCTTTTAATTTATAATGCAATAAAGCTTTCAAACATGAAGCCAAATTATTCAAGAACACTTCTGTTATCCTTCTTGGAATTCATTCACTTCTGATGAAGGAAAGATTAAATATAGGCTGGAAATATATTCATAACATAAATGTTCACAGAAACTGCCAGACATTTTCACATCATTAAATGCTAACTGAAATAAGTCCCATCCCATGGAGCCACGGAACACACACGATCTGTACCAGCACTGCCACCCCCGTTCCAGGCTGCCTCCTGGCACAGGAGGGAACAACCTCACTGCACCCCCAGCCAGGTGACAGTGACAGGTGAAACACAGCTCCACTCTCCAGCAACACCTGAAGAACCCTTGGCAAAATGAAGAGCCAAAACTCAAGCACTTGGGCAGATGGATTGTTCCAAGGCTATGGCGGAACTCCTCAGTTTAAACCAACCCCTAAAATAAGTTTCTACCAGAACTAAGAATCCAAGCTATTTCCACAGCTCACTCCTATCAGACACCTTTAGTAACCACCCATCCCACACAGGAGCACAAGTGGATAGACCAGATCCTAAGGCAGTATAACAAAACCAGCAGCAAGATCCAAAGTACAAAAAAAAATTTGAATCAGCTCTGCTGCTACAGCCCCAAACCCTGAATGTGGGATCTATTTAGCCCAGCCCGTCCTCAGAAAGTTTAACAAACATACAACCTTGAATCTTAAAGTTTTACAGAAATCTTTATGTACATAGTGATTGGAAACACCACCACTTAGCACTTATAAATACATTTTAATTAGAACACTTCCAAGCACTCGAGAAGCATTAAGCAAACCTCACAAAAATACTTCTGTAATATTGCTGTAATTTCTGAAATGTTTAAGAAAGGTAGATCAAAGTACAAGAGCCTGTGTCAGATGGGCTTAAAATGCACAAAACCTGCTGTAACCAACCCTGCTCATGCAGCTTCTCTCTACAGCTATGCTGTTGGCTATTAAAGACTCAAATTATGTCTCAAATCCAGGGAAAAGAAACAGAGGAAAATACAGATATATGTTCCCCCAACTTCAAAACATCAGAACAACAGCTTGAAGTATTTACACTTCCCATAATCAGAAGGAAAAGGAAATGATGCTGAGAATTGTGCAGCCCAGCCAATCCAAAGATTCATGTGATTCAAATCCAAAGGCAACTTCAAAGCTGCCTCATAAAACTCTACCCAAAACATGCAGGCAGCCAGATGTTGGCATCACAGGAAGAGCTTTCACAGCATCTGGATCCTGCAAGCAACAAGCCAAACAGAAGCAGAAACTCTTCTCTACGTAAAAATATTTAACATTTTTCTACTTACAAAAATAGCTATGGCAGAAATATTGTTAGTATGTTTTCTGCCCCAAAATACACCAAGTAAGACTGTATTATCAATATTGCTACTAAATAAAAGTCCACTTCCCTGCACATTCCTGAGTATCTGGAACCAATGGCACAAGTTTTCCAAAAACTAATGCAGCTCTTTAGTTCATATCCCCACTTCTGTATCCCCATGCACAGCACATCTCCATTCCCTTCCCACATGGGCACAGCTGTCCTTAAAGAACAAGATTCCTTCACCAGTACCTTGCAGACCAAGGCCACAGGGTAAAACAAAGAAGATCTGTTCTTTATAATGTCTGCAGAGCTACTTTTATTACTTATTTTGATGACAGACAGGGTTAATGAAGTTCTTGCAGAGAACTCTCCCTTTCCTGGGCTAAATGCCCAAATTCTTTCAGGATTCACAAGAGTTGTCTATTTAAATTGGGTCCAATTTTTTTTTCCTACAGAAAGGCCTGCACAGAATGTTCTGAAGAGAAGCTGGGAATTAACCTTTCAAGAAAATTATAACTAAATGTGCTAGCTCTGTATAAGAGACAAATCACATTTCACACTGTATTCTGCCCTCTGTAACAATTTTCTATTGCTCTAATAAGCTTCAGTGTTGGAGCATAAACTCGGTAGTATCAGATTATTAAAAATCACGAGCTTACTGATGGAAACAAAAGTCTTCTATCCTGCCCAGCCTGCATTTCTTTCCCAGCCTCCTCAATGTTGATACCTTATTAATACCTGTGAATAACACACTACTACTCAACAGAAATTTTTCAAGTCCAGCAAAATCCAGGTGCAGCCATCCCTGACCAGGGAGGTTGGAAGACATGTGGCAAAGCAAGTGCAAAAGCAGAACAGTCCCTCTTCCTGCACTGGTGATGAAGCAGAAAAGCTAAAATAAGACATTACAGATACTTCAAAGTGCAAACCAGAGGGACTAAAAGAAATCCCAGTAAGTCGGTCACGGAGTGAGTTATTGCATACCTTAATATACAAAGAACTAAGAGCAAACACAGGTAGGGAACCATCCCCAACACTGTTTACTCTTGGATGGTAAAGTTCTTACATCTGACATAATGTTATAAATTGAGTAATTGACCCACAAGGAAGTAAAGAGCTCAAGAGAGTTAAAAATTACCCTATAAATACCATAAAGATTAACAGATTTGTAATACCCACCCAAGAAGCGCTTACTCTAAGTAGAATGATTATGAACACACAGCAAGAATATTTACTCCACGGCCCTGAGTTCAGTATATACAGACTCCACATAAGGCAGCACTGGTTCTTAATACAGTGACAGCTGAGAGTCACTACTTAGGTTTCCCAGCTGATTAAAGGGTGGCACACAGACACCCATTTGCTTCCTTGAAATACATTCATGTATTTTTAAAACCTTTGAAAGGCTGCTTGGGGATTTTTGTTCCAGTTTAACATTTTTGAGACTCTCATTTTTTAACAACTCTGACAGAAGAGCTAATGAAACACCAGCAGCACAAAGAATGAAGCAGAACCTCTGTGAATGAAAGAAGAAGGACTTCTTGTGTTCATGTTTGATATCTATGCTACCCTGAGTCCCTATTCTTGGGGGAAAGAAGCTTTAAAATGCCTACAGATTTTCTCCCTATCTCCTCACTGTAATGACACAGATTCAGAGTGCTCCTATGCAGGAAACAAAATGTTCCAACAAGGAGAAAACCCACACCTTTTCAGGATGGCAGCAACAAGTGTCCACAGGGTCAAGAACAGGACAAGACACTTCAACTGAAATTCCTGAAAGGATTGTATTGAGTGTACTTTGAAGCTGTCATCTATCCTGTAGGTCAGCATTCCCCGATTATTGCACCATCTGCAGCGATTTTCCTCTCCAACTCCACGGTTTAAACATCACTAAGAAAAACGTTACTCTCCCAATTCAAAGGGGACAGACAGTTGGCTCCAAGAAAAGAAGAAAATTGGAACTTACATTAGCCTGCATTACTTGAGGCAGGAGACAGCAGGAAGTGAGCACCACCAAGCAGGGCTGAAACACTGGGTGCCACCCCCAGCAGCCCAGCCCTGCAAGGAGCAATCCCAACTACCCAGCACTGCTTTTCCTGTCTGCATGCACTTCAAGCTCCACTCCATGCACACCATGAGCCTGGTGGATACTTCCTGCCTCATAGCAAGTGGGCTTCCCAAAGACCCAACGACAAAAGTAACCGGAGAACAGATATGTCACTGAGCTCTGCAAAATGAAAGACTTGCAAATCCTCCCCAGGGCGTGGAGCAACACCTGCTCCGTCAGCAGGCTGGGCTGGGACGGGGTCAGAGCCCTTATCAGTGCAGTTTTTGGTCCCTGCAATACCACACACATGGTGAGGAGACCGTGATTCATGTGGAGACAGCACGTGAAGGAGCAGGATGGCGACAGCCTCCCCGAAGGGACAGCACATCCAGTCCCGGGGAGTCCCACCACATCAAACACCCAAGGGTGTTTGGCTTGAACGGTGGGAGGATGCTGAAATGAGACACTGCAACCTCCTCAGGAAGGTCCCTCAGGTCTGCTGGCAGTGCTGCCCCGGCTGGTGAGGACACTCTGCCAACCACTTGTTTTGGAAAGAGCTGTGCAGTGCAAAATGTTATTGCCCTGCCCAGAGGGGAATCTCTGCCCTTTTCTCCAGCACTGCCACGCTCAGGTTTATCACCCATGGCTCCTCCAGCTCGGCTGGTTTGGGAGAGGTTTGAGTTCACACACTCCCACACTCCTGCGACTGGCAGCACCGCTGAGAGGGCTCACTTCCAACAGGGGTTTCTGAAACAGCACCAGCAGCATCTCCACACTTGGGGAAACAACACTTCAATACCATTTCCAACTGATGTTATGCAAACAATCCATCCACCTGCTGAATTCAGAAAAATGCCTGTTACACCTTAGATTGAGATAAACCCACCCAGAGGTACAGCCACATAAAGCCCTGGTGAGCTGAGAAGAAACCACTGCATCAGCCAACAGGGAAAGCTCAACAGCTTCACAGAGAGAACTTCTTCAAACTACAACTCAAACCAGTCAATACTTTAATAAAATAACAAAATTAATTGACTTCCTAAAAAACAAATGCATTCATCTGTCCAGACTGGTACCCAAGGTCTGTCCAAGGGCAGGGGATGGGCTTGATTCATCATGTGAAGCACAATTCAAAGGTTGGAGTCCAGAACTGGAGGCCAAAGTTACTCAAAAAAAATAAGCACAAAAACATTAAGAAGTGCCTATGAACTGTAAAATGCCTGTAAATAGTCCGGAGGGGTTAAAAAAAAACAAAGATAGCAAGGAAATCTCCATAAAGGAGATAGCTGGATGCCAACAGCAGCAACTTTGTCATTTAAAAAGAATGATCTTACTACCTTCTGCACTTTGGGATCTGACATGTCATAACTATTTTAATAAGTTTATAATTGCATTGGTGAACTAGCTCACAGAACAATAAACCAGCACATCCAATTTATAATCCCAAACTTCATGCAGCTCTGTACAAAACCTCCATTTCTGCCATCTTGAAATCTTAGCACAAAACACTCAACCTTAAACCTATTCTTTTTCAGACCTTGTTACACCTGGACTCTACTAAAAATATGTATTTGCTGATAGTTCCTAAACCACCTGGTTTTCTCGGGTAAAACACAGTACAAGCACAGGACAGACAATACCACCCGATCTTAGCAAAACACAGCAAACCACAGAAGTCATGAACTACCTGCAAGGCCTTTTTTATTTTTTTTAAGATGCAATAAATAATACATCTGACTGCTCAACAAGCATCTGTGAGGTTTCAAGAATGCTTTGGAGTATGAAATTCCCAGAGTCGCATTAACTTACACCACTTGGTTTCAAATAGATACGAGTCTGCTGTCGGTTCACTTAAACGTGTAACAGGAAACTCAAATTTGACTAAAAGGTTGTATTACATTACTACAGGGTTTATATGGAAACCTTTTTAGAAGGAAGAAGCTAAGGGTTTTTTTCCTCTCCCATCTGCGACAGACAGCTGTTCACTGCCTGGAATCTCTGATAGCAGACACTTAAAGTAGCACCAAGCTGAAGTAAACAGTTTAGAAATTTAATTTCTTTAATTGTACTGACAGCATAAAATTATTTGTAATTTATTGCATTATGCCATGTGATAAGAAAAGTCACTGGAAGCTGTATACACTGTTTTAACAGAATAAAAATACAGCTTTGTTCTGAAATACTTTAAAATGTTAAAAAACAATCCAAGAGACTTCTCATGTCTGGACAGACACAGCATTTACAGTGAGTCCAGATGTTTAAATACTTAGCACAGGTTAGAACTTGAAGTAATCTTGATCCAATCCAAGGTGCATATAAAATATAAGCCAAGATAGAAAAATACTTATCTACCTGTAAAAAGATCTGACAGCTTCACAGGCTTTTGCATTTGAATCACTATTAAAAATAACTCGTTGTGCTTTTCTGTTTTTAAACACAAGTTCACCTACAGGCTCTAGAACTGCCACTCGGTCACACACTCAGAACCTCAGATTCCCCCTGTCCTACATTTCAGGCAGCTAAAGACAGCAACTCCCAGCCTGGCTTTAGAAACACACACCTCCTCACACCCCCAAACCTGTGAGAAACACTTTTTGAAGTATTTCATGCAGCTTAATTTTCTATGTAATTTAGACACACTGCAGCAATTCCAAAAAAGCACTATGACTTTTAAATCAGACCTAAATCTAGATTTTGCAGGCAAATGTTTTGGCTTCTGGGTTTTTTCCTTCAAAAAGAAAAATACTGACTGGGCCAACATCACCTTTCAGTTTGAACACTTTGAACTCTTTTTCCATGTCCTAGATACTATTTTTTCCTCCGTTTAACTTTAGAGACAGAGCTCTACAGTGAAACATGGAATTCACAAGTGGAAGAGACCCAGGGTCCAGCCTGTTCCCAGGACACACATCCCATTGCCTGCACTGCAGCAGGCTTGGATCCCTCAGTGCCACTCTGGGAAAAGGCAAGGACACAGCTTGGGAAAGCACCACCTGTCCTTCCAGCAGCCACAAAGTCAATCGGTTCAACTCCCTCACTTAATCAAACTCTTTTTGGTTCCTTGGTTTTACAGCAATTCACTCTGAGCTGAGCCAGCCCCAGGATTGGGAATGCAGCCTGGGTGAGCAGGGAACACAAGGGAACCTTCCAGTTTGGTAGCAGCAAGCTGTGTGATGTGAGCTCAGCCACCCCAGGACTGCCTGGTGCTGACACAAGGAATCTCCCTGACTGTTACCATCAGCTTTAGATAACTGCTCTTATCTCCCAGAGCACTCCCTGACCTGCCGGTGGAAAGGCACTTGCTGAGTCCTGGCATGTGGACGTACTGAGAGCTTTACAAAGGAAGGGTGAGTACAATAAACACAGTTTAACAGTGTTTAGTAACAAAGAACTATTTGCTAGGCCTCTGCCTTTAACGGGAGAGTGTTCACTTTGCCCATTTTAGACAAACTTTAACTTCTACATGACTTTGTACTGGGAAAGGCCACTCTGTCCAGTCCAGGGAGCATGGCACAGACACGTGTGAGCCTCCTCTGCCACTGTGCCTGGCCTGGAACATTTTCAGCATCTTCAGTGACAAGTGGTATCAAGGCCATCATAAACTACATTTCAGCTGCATGACTATTTATTTTTTGCTTTCAATATTACAAGGTTTTCTCCTTGCATCTTGCATTTATACTGGATATAACGACACATATCACATAATTTCCTACAAACAACCCAGTTAAGCACCTGGAGAGGTGTACATTGGATTAGTCACCATCTGCCCATAAAAGGCAAAACAGACTGGTTAAGTGAGTTTACAAGACAAATGCAGGACTGTGTCACAGGCAGAATGGCCATTCACAACTTCCTTAATCATAATTCAGTGCTCCAACATTCACAGCATCATGACCACTCTGTCTATACAAGTGTTGAGCTGCAGCAAAACCGTGGAAGTTGCAATTAGAAACAGGTTGGTTCAGTGGTGAAGATGAGCCCAACTTTTAATAAGAGGTTCCACGTACTTATGGTTCTCATTTGCTGGAGATCACCATGAAGTTCTTTTGCAACAAGAACCTCTAAGAAAAGCAAGTTGGAATGACAAAAATTAACGCACAAGTTGGGCTATTGAATTCATTTTCCCTAAGGACCCAGCTAGGCTTTCATTTAGGACAGAGCAAAAGTCCTACAAGCCCCGGATTTCTACTTTGGTAATTTCATTATGAAATCTTAAATTAAGCACCTCCTCTGCTCCTCCAGCCATAGTACATTTTCTTGCTTTAAATTCAGACTGAATACATTTGATTTCTCCCACCTGCCCCAGCTGTTGGCTGCTGCAGCCACAGGGCTTGGCCTGTACTGCCGGGTTGGTGGTTGTTATACATTTTTCATAGCCTTGAGGTTAAATATATTTCACACCACATAAAGGAGGAAAAGATGCTAAAATACATCCCCTAATTAGTCCTTTACACATATAGAAAGCTGCAGGTGTTCAGGAGGGGGAATTGCTGGTAACCATCCCCATTTTACAGCTCAGAGAGCAGAGGCAGAGCAGGAGAAAAACCCCCATGGGTATTTCTGGCTTCTACCCCCATTCAAACAAAAATACTCATTTTACTCCGAATAAACAACAGCTCATTCAGTACGCAAAAAAACTCTTTTAAAAAGCCACTGTAGGAGGCCTTCAGACCAACAGGTAGGTGTGGGCAAAGCCCAAAAGCATGCTGCAGGAGAAGAAACTCTCATGATTTTCTCCAGTACAGCCTCAATAACCACAAGAAATGAGAAAAAGCCAGTGTAGGCTCAATATTTTCAATATACATTTCAGTGTTATAGACTGACACAAAACTTTTCAGGCAGGATCACAGAGGACAAGTACTGCAAAAAAACCCTGTTTCCCAGTATGGGCTTGGAGTCCAAGTTATTAATCTTCACGTGGTTTTCTCCCAAGAAAATGAACTGTGAAGAATTTGAAAAGGTATATTAAAACTCACATTCCAATTATGCGTCCATCCTCTCTCATAAAATACCTATTTGTCAAGAAAGAGAATTCCAGAGGAAGGAGGGAAAAATGAAATGAGCAGAAACATCTTATGTATCACAGGTGTTAAGAAAGCAAAAGGTTGGTTCTGCTCTGACAATTCCTTTCAGGTGACAGCAGTCACTCACACTCCATCTAGAAATCTCACTTCCCACAGAAGATGCTCTTTTTCCATCATAATAAAAGTTCCTCACAGTTCCCATTTTTTTTAAGTCTCTAAGACTCAGAGCCAGAGGAAACAGGCAGCAACAGTCTTATCTAAAAGCAGTTCCTTCTTTTTTTCTGTTGTTGCTTAACAGAATATGACTGTCACAAAGAACGTCTACAGAAAAAAATTACAGTGGAAAGAGTTTGACGCAATGTCAAGAGATGTACCAAATGTAAAAAGCTGTAGAAATGCTGGAGAAGTTAAACGGTTGCTTACGGTGATTCACAAAAAAAATTAACTTTTCAGGGAGACACAGAACTGACAGCAAGAAAGTTACAATATGTCAGGAACTTTTATCACTGGACTTCTAATTGCTACAATATTTCCTATCAAAATACTTCTCCTGCAATAATGCCATGGGCAATCACCATAGGCAGAGATATTCCATGTGTGCGAACAGGCAGACAAACAGATGGGCTCAGAAATCCACCGTTATTCTAAACAAGCATAAATCACACTTCGGAGGGAGGAACACGTTGGGGGGGAAAAGATGGTATTTCCTAGTTGAGCTCTGCCATGTGCTCTCCCCAAAGCCCTGTGTAATCCTCCGGCACTGGGTTACCGCGGAGCTCCGAGCTCTGGGCAGAGCGCGGCAGAGTCACCCCGGCAGCACACGGGACCAGGGGATCGCCAGCAATGCTCTCCGGAGACCCCAGCGCGGAGCAGCCGGGCAGGGGCTCGGGGCCTCCTGGAGAGCCGCGGGTTCTCTCCGCCAGCCCCGGGAGTTCCCGGAGCCCCACCGGGCAGACAAACGAGCACATCCCGGGCTCTGGGGGGCAGCGGCGCTCGGAGGGGCGCGGGGCCGGGAACGGCTCCTCCGGGAGGCGTGTGCTCGGAGCACAGCTGCCAAAATGGAAAAAAAACCCCAAACCCTCCGAGCGAAACGAAAGCGCGCAAACACTCGAGTTCGTAGCACAGTCGCAACTTTTCTCAAGTCGCAAGGCCGCCGCTCGGCCCGTCCGGCGGCTGCGGGGCTGACCCGCCCGGTGCCGGGACGTTCCCGGCCGCTTCCCGCTCCCGCCCGGGCACGTGCGGCCCCGCGGCCCGGAACCCCCGGCTCCCGCACGGCCCCCGGGCAGCCGCTCGGTCCCCCCGCCGCCCCTCGCTCGGTCCCGCGGCCGGGCCGGGGCTGCCCGGAGGGGCCGCGCGGCTCCGGGGCCCGCGGCGGGCGGGCACACCCCCGACCCGACCCTGCCCTGCCCGGCCCGGCGCGGCACAGGGCCCCGTGTGCTCACCTGCGGCGGGCGGAGGCGCGGCGGTGGCGGTGGCGGTGGCGGCGCGGGGGCGCGGGAGCCCCGCAGGACCGAGCGAGCGGCGCCGCGTCCCGCACGGAACTTCGCCGCGCGCGCGCCCGCCCCGCGCTCCCGCGCACGCGCCGCCGCTCGGGCGCGCGCGCCGCCGCTGCCACGCAGGCCGGGCGGGGGCCGCGCGCGGGGGGCGGCGCGTGCGCGCTCGGCGCCACCTGCGGCCTCGCACCTGGGGCGGCCCGGGGCGCGCGGAGCCGCGGCAGCGCGAGCAACGGCCACCGGGAGCCACCGGGAGCCACCGGCACCGGCACCAGCACAGCCACAGCACCGGCACCGCCACCGGCCCGCGGCTCTCCCCGCCCCGGCTCCCCGGGCCCCGATCCGCTCCGCCGGGGCTGACGGAGGGCGGCCGGGGCACTCCGCTCGGAGCGGGAGCTCACGGCGGGTCCGGCCCGGCAGCCTCGGGCCCCGAGTGAGGCACAGCCGAGTTCCTGCAGGCACGGCCTGAACAGGTCTGGATCCAAAATCTGTCCAGAGTCTGGGGTAGAAAACACTCACTCCGCAAAGTAAGACGTGTATGAATACTCGACATAACTTCAATTGGAACTTGAAATTCAGCAGGTTTTTTTTACAAGTGACCACAAACTTGAAAGTGAACTTGGCAATAAACACAAACCAAAAGAGCAAGGCTCAGCAATGGTCCCTGCAGGATGACGGGACTGCAGACCAAGGCAATTGCTCCTGTTTTGTCAACGGTTGTAATTTCTGTCAAACTTGTGTGGAGCTCTTTGCTGGTACAACTGGAAACTCCCAGTGCTGGCACAGCACAGTGCTAACGCCAGTGAGACCTAGAGCAGCTCACAAATGAAACATGCTGTGCCAGCGAAAGCATCTTTGCTTCTATAACCATCTCCATGCAGCCTGTTGCTAGTTAAAATACTACTTTAAAATGCTTTTTTTTCCCTTTTTAATCAGTCCTCTAAGGCAGACCAATTGAAGTGCCCTAGCAGCGAGCAGTGAGCATGGAGCAGGAACAGGAAGGTCAGCCCGATGCACTCGGGCTAAGGCCAGGCAGCCGGGATGGAGCTCACGGGGACTGTGGCTCCATCCCGCTGTCCCATGCCTTGGCCTCTGTGTTCCCCAATCCCTTCAGGTGTGCTGCAGCTGTCTGGAGAAGACAGTCGTACCCAGTGACGCCCTGCCCCGCAGCACCGGGGATTTGCTGTGCGCATTCCCTGGGAGCAGCGGGAAAGCCCCACTCTGCATTCTCTGCCCGATGTTCCCAAACAAGCAGCTTCCAAGGAAATGCCTGCAGCCCTGGTGGCGTGTGGCTGCTGTGTCCCCTCTCCCTCGCCTGATTGCATCACCTACACCTACACCACAGCTGTGGGGAACCTGCTGCCCAAGACATTTCGGTTCACATAAGTCACTTTTTCCAGCAGACTCCACTTATGTACGTTGAGCTTCAAAATAATTATGTGTTTTACAGAACCTGAAACATGACAGCAGATCTTCTTAGCCTATGGATAAAAGCTCAAATGGCTTTTATCCATAGAAATTCCTACTTTTAGGAAAACCTTCTAAGGCAGCATCCAGAGAGACCAGAAACTGCCATGGTGGTTTGGGAAGATTTTAACTGTTTCTTCTGGAAATGTCGCTCGGTTTTGATTTTTTTATAAAGCTGTTTACGCCTAACTAATGGAAATTCACTATATTCAGTTTGGGTGAATATAAACAAGATCCAGGGGCTTGAGTTTCTGATACATTTAAGACACAGTGAAAATAGATTCTCTCTCCCAGAGCATTTCTGATGGTGCAGAGTTTCTCTGGGGTGCAGATGCCTGCACAGCTCTGCAATGCTTCTCACTAGAGACAGAGCAATAGACACAACAGATGGAAACTAAGAGGCCACCTGGTTTTAAAGCAAATCATATCATCAATCTATCAGTACAAAATCTGAAACATGGGAAAGTGCTTAGAGAAACAAAATTAATTCTATTTTTTTCTTCAAACTCAATTTTCCCAAAGTCTGTTGATGTAGCATTTGCAAAAATGCATTTCTTCCTCTTAAAATGAGAATGTCAGTGGATTGAGGTAGAAGAACTTAAGTGCTTCACATCAAGACAACAACCAAAAAATATCTATTGTTAGGCTGCCATAAGTTACCGTCTTTCTATTCAGAAAAGCTGTTTTTAAAAATCTCCTACATTCTTTTGCACAGCTCCAAGATCCAGGTTTTTCATGGCTAAATTAGACAGACCAGACAGAATTAATTTAAATTATCAACAGCAATTCAGTTAGGAAAGAAAATTAGATTTCCTCAATTAAGTCTTGACAGAAATAGACTTTCTTTCTTATCTGTGCTACAGTTCTGTGTGAATTCTCTTTTAAACAACCCCTGAAGTGAGAACTTTCAGATGTTTACTTTACTTCTTCCGTGTTTCAGTCCCTGTAAGAACAGCCACAGATCAAGGCTCCTGAAGTTTAAGAAATGTATTTTAACACACACATCTAAATGAGGGTTGCATCATTCACAGATCGCAGTTAATCATTTCAATTAATCAGTTAATTATTTTATACAGTTCAAGGACGGGTTGATGCACATCTTCATCTGCAATACTTAAAATCCCACTGATTCAACTGTCCAAAGGAATTCTTAGCTGTTAATGTAAGTCTGTAAGGAATGTTGAACTACTTAAATAGAAGTATTTTAAATCACTTATTTTTTAACCTAAAATATGAAGAAATAGTTTTTTGTGCCTCTAAAGCATTTATACCCAATACTCACATGGTTGTAGAGCACCCACAGCCTCCTCACTATTTCCAGCCCAGTGTTGTAGCACTGACCCACTGGGAGTGAGGCCACTTTATGTTAATTGCTCCAGCAGAGCCAAGCACAGCAAGGGAGCACAGCAAGTAATATCAATGGGGGCTGAGAACATTAAACCAGGAACATTCCTGTATTACCTGTGGGTATGGAGATTGACAAGTCTGTTTTGGGAAAACTAGAATGATCTTGACCCAAATCTTTAAGGATTTTAAATCAACATACAGTCAATTCAATTGATTTACTTTATTCTGAGAGCTAAATGCAACTGTCAATGTATCCTTCATCCGCAGTCCATTATCAATAAATTCCTGGCCTTACTGACTTAATATATGCCTATTGACTTATTTATTTTCCATTCTTAATAGCACACACTGAGCAGACTGCTAGAAGTTATTTTCAGGGGAGGAAAAGCAACACAAAAAGAAAACCCCCAAAATAACCTACTGCCTCAAATGCAAATTGTAGAGCTTAAGGAGAGTCAGTTTTCCAGCAGTAGCTGGAGAAGCCAGGCTGTGGATTCCTCTTTCCACAGGCAGGGCTGCAGCTCTCTCCACGCAGGCTGAGTTCCACAGAGCGGCTGCAGCCTGCACGCTCCAGCTCAGATTTCCATAAGGTTGGGTCCCAGAGGAAGCATTAATGCTGAAGGAATGCATACCAGCGTGGAACGAGGCGAAAAGGCAGCACAAAATCTCTCCAACAGATTGCTCACAGAAACACCTCTTTTGTACCATATTTAAGATCTGTGGATTGATCTCATGAGCATTTGCGCAGCAGTTTAGTCTCAAACTGATAAGCATGCTCCGAAAGGAGAGAAACAGAATCAGGGGAGAATAAAAAGCACTGGTCTTGGGGAAGATAAGGAACCAAGATCCACCACGTGACCCAGAAAGCGCTCCAGCCTGACCGCCTGCAGATCTCATCAGGGAACCAGATGTGACCAGTGGCAGAATATCCTTCTCAGCGTGAGATCTGGAGGATGTGATTGCCATCCAGGAAAGGGGAGATGGGAAAGTATGATGGGGAAAATGGCCTTTTTTATAGAGTTTAATTGCTTAGAAGAAAGACACGTTTCCTTTAAAACAAGAAGGGATGCTCGAAAACAGGCTCAGGAAGGTGTCTGGAGGAAGGAGCAGAAGAATTTTTCACATGGACAGAAAACTGAACATTGCTTCCTCTTTTTCGGTGGTTGTGTGTTTGAAATGATGAAGTGGCAGAAACAGTTCTCATTCATTTCTTTGGTCAGTTGAAACCAGGGCGGGGCAGCACAGAAAAAGTGGAAGAGGCCAGTTGTCCTCTTATCACAGAGCAGGCAATTGTGGGTTTTCATTCATGGATTTGCTCATTGTCCTGCATGGAGAGGACAGCTGGGAGAGGTGTTTCACCCCAGAGGAGGGAACACCTCGGCCTTAGCCCACTGTCCTTGGTCCATTCAGGGCTGTCCTTGTCAAGCTGCTGGGTGGTACCCACCACTCTGCAGAGAGCTCATGGCATGAGCTCCACCTTGCCTCACAGAGGCTGGGGGATGCCTGCTACTGTTGCTTTTGTGGAAGGGTAAGTGGAAGATGGAGTTTTTCAAGCACCCAGTCTTGTGGTTGCTGCTTATTTTGGGGCAAGGAAGAGGAGGAAGTTTGCTGTACAGAGCTGGAGCTG
Organism: Lichenostomus cassidix; assembly: GCF_008360975.1. Taxonomy (NCBI): domain Eukaryota; kingdom Metazoa; phylum Chordata; class Aves; order Passeriformes; family Meliphagidae; genus Lichenostomus; species Lichenostomus cassidix. Next base: position 1,096,158 of record NC_139497.1, read on the forward strand.
GGACACAGAGTGGGCTGTGTGTCCTGCACTCACAGAGAGCACTCACTGTGCTCTTGAGAGAGAGAGAGTTGTGGATGCCTTGTCTCAGCCTCAGCAGGTTTGGATATGAAGCCTGTGCCCTTGAATCTGTATTCCAACAAAGAAGAGAAGTAGTGCAGGGAGAAGTGTGCTGGGGTGAGGCCCCCAGCAGCCCGTGTTGCCAAGCAGATGGGCTGCCGTGTTCTCAATCAAGTGCAGTTTTTAAGGTCATGCCTAGATAATGAGCATCACAGCACCCAAGCCTACAGATCATGAATATATGGATGAATATTGACTCATGCGTTTTCCTTTCTGCAGTTCTGTTCCTGAAACTGTCCCTCTGCTCCAGCTGTGTGAGCCTGGAGCTGCCACACACTGGTGTTACAGCTCACCCTGCCCCTGGTGCTGGGCTTTTGAGCACCTTCATTCAGGCTCAGTGTCTCCCTCACTTCTCTGGGCAGGGTGTCAATGTGGCTCACTGGGCTGGAGCCACATAGCAGTGGGATAACTGCAGAGACTGGCCTCAGGTGTGAACTCAAACCATATGTTAGGCTGATAGTGAAGATAAACTATTCTAATACTTCATTATTGCGTAAGCAAGACACAAGCTTTACTGCTCTGTCTCCCCGTTTTCTTAATGAACTGCCTTAAGTTGATCCCTGTTTATATGGTTTATATAGTGTCCCTGGTCATTAGTGAGGCTCAAATGCCTCCCCTTATGTGGCCATAGAAGAGGAGAGAAGAAAGAATTAGAGAAAAGAGAAGGAGAAAACCAATTGAAGCCAGATTGAGCAGCTCTGGCTTTAACAGTCCTAGGCCCTTCCCCTGTTTTCCCTGACATTCCTCCTGGTGACCCTTTCCAAGTGTTCTGGGCGAGTTTCGCAGGAATGCACAGCTACGCTCTGTCTTCGTGAGCTCGGCTTGTTATTCCAAAGGAGCTGGCAGAGCTCCCCAGCTTTCACAGCCAGATGTTACAGGGGTGACCCTGCCAGACACTGCAGGCATGCACCTTCCCATTCCCAGCCCCTTGCATGGGGAATAGTTTCTGAGGAATCTATTCTGGGTAATACTTTTCTTTTGTGATTTGTTCTCTTCCTTCACTCGGAAGATTGGTTCATAGCACCAATGCTGTATCATTTCACAGCTAGAGAAAGTGAGATGAATTTTGCCATAAACTTTAATGGCAACCGGACAGATTTGTAACACTGAGGGATTTTTGGGTCCTAGTCATGAGTCAGGACCCAAACTATGCTTGGTGTTGTGCAAAAAGCACAGAACAAAAGGAGACTCCTGACCAGAGAGAGCAGTGGGTAGTTTTACATATCAGACTAATCACATGGATCCACAGATACAAAAGAATGCAAATGAAAAATAAGGCACTATTGGTAGTAGAACACACAGGGATCATACAACATCAACAGCTCTTCTTCCATCTTTTCTGTGCCTGTTCCAGGTATTCCTCTAGCTCCTAGACAGTTCTGGTGATGCCTGATGATGGATGCACATCTTCTTCCTCTTCTACTGCTGTTCATAGTTTTGAACCAAACTGTAAATTCTGTGGGACAAAAACTTTGTCCATTGTAGGAGTACACTGGGTTCCCAACCACTGTGATGCTTTCCAAGAGCTACAGTGCTGCAAATACTTAAAGCGTGTCTCAGAACTAATGACTTGTCACTTCATTTAATTCATCAAGATGTCAAATGGAGATTGCACTTTACCTCAAAATGAGCTGGGGTGGAGGTGGAAATAATGTCGTTTAAATTTAATATCATCTTATGGTCGTAACATTCAAACATTCAAACAAATTACAAATTTAACCTTTAAAACAGTATTTTGAAATACTGTTTTTTGCAGAGCACAGCTCTTAAAGTTGAAGTACTTTCTGTTCCTGCACTGAAAGGTGCTGCAGAAATGCAGAGCATTATGTTTATTTATTAATAATCCCACAAAGAAATTTTCATGATCGCCACTGGGGACTGTCTGACAGGTGACACAGGCGACCTTCTGCCAGGAGTGGCATCTCTCCCCTACAATTTGCATTCTTTAAATGATTTGCGATCAAATTACTTATAGCACAAATTAGCTTCTCCCCCCACTGTTCACTCTCACAGCACTATATTCAACTGTTTGTTCCACAGGGCCATAAAAATAATAAATGGAAAGTCAGTGCCTCTGCTTCCAACATGGAAACAGTGCATTGGCCAAGAGATCGATTCCTGCACTCATTTTCTCAGGCACTGGGATTTGCATCTGGGGGAGATGCAGGTCATTGGCTGGAAAAGAGCATCCTGGGTTCACATTTTGATTGCACAACCCGATAAACAAACCAAGTGTCCCAATTAGAGGGAAGAAAATAATCAGCATTCAGTGGTACAGGAACTGAACAGACTAAGGAACAGCTTTGGAACAGTCAAAGAACAAACCCCAGACATTTATTGGATGTTAGAGAGACTGTAACAATCAGTGGCAGCGAAATGGTTAAGAGAATATATTAAAGGTGCAAAGGGTCTCCCGACCTCTGCCACTGTCAGTTCTGTCAATGGGCCAACAGACGCCAGCGGAATAATTATGGCCTATATTTAGATTATGGATGCATCGGACAGGGTGAAGGTTGAACATGGGGAACATGGTTGTTTGCAGTTCATTAGTGATAGGAGCAGCCAAGGGTGGGAGGAGGGCACTGAACTGGATTCATCCCACCTGGAGTGCTTGTGCTGAGCTGCATAATGTCAGGGAAAGAGATCTGATTAGATGGGGAAACAAAAGCAATAAACAACTGTGTTCAGACTGTCACACCCAGCGAGCCCAAGGAAGGAAGGAAGGAAAGAAGGAGAGAGCAGGGAAAGCAGGAGCAGGCTCTGGCTCTCAGCCATGCTGCTCCTGCAGCAAGGAATGCAGCTGAAACACCGGTGGAAATGCAGAGCTGGGAGCTCTGTGCATGTGATTGCAGGGTGTGTTTGCACACGTGTGTGTCACACAGGAGCACCACGTAGAGAGGTCTCCAGCTGTACCCTGTGCCTGTGGGAGTGGGGAGGCTGCTGTGGGCTGGCGTGGGCTGTTCTCCGAGGTGGACAAGCGGAGGCACCGCAAGAAGACGTGGAAGGACTGTGATGACCCTGCCAACCCTGCTGCTGCACAGGTCTCCAGCTACTGACTGGTTGACACAGCTATTAGTAAATGGCGAGTCAGGCAAAGAAGAGGTTGAAGGGAATGTAAAATGGAAAGTAGATGCCACAGCATCACATCAATTCTTCAATGCAGACTACAAATGACTGACAGTTTCCCATCATACTGACTACACAGGGCCTCAGTCAAATGGCTGGCACAGTTTCTTTACTCCGAAACACTGGGGATAATGAATTCAGAAGTTTCTGAACAGCTGCCTTTCATGGATCATTTAGAATTTGCGATGCAAATATGAAAAATCCATGTTAAATGCCCTCAACTAATTGAGTGGAGAACCGCAAATACAAAAGAATAGATCGCTGACCTTGGTAAAAACAGCACAAAAGCCTTAATCTGCCCAGAGAGACCAAGAAGGAAACTGAGGAGTAGGAGAAAGCAGAAGCCTGTATACTCTCCCTCAAGTTCCTAATTCCGCTTGCCAAGAGATAAATACAGACATTCCTTTTGGGACTATACAACAGCACCTACCTCCCTTCCTCACAACCCACAGCAGTGGAGAAGGAGCAGGTGGGAACTGGGGTTCTGACAAACTGCCAGTGTCAAACTTGACAATTCAAGGCAGAATCTGACACTGGGGGAGAAGAGACAACTGTTAAAGGGTAGCTGTTAGGAAAGGTGGGGAGGTGGCTTTTAACAGCTGAGAAGGCACAAGATAAGAGGAGAAGAAAGGCAGAGCTGGGTGGGAGAGGGGTGGGTGAGAAGCAGGATGGCTCAGACCACTGGGGTTACAACACTGCTGCTCACAGGCAAGGGTGACATGGAAAATGCAACACTGGCAAAACTGGAAACAAGGGACAACTGTGGCTTTCTAGGATGACGTGGCAGAGCTGTTCACCTTTTAAAAACAACGAGCTCATGTTGCCTGGCTGTAAACTGCAAATCCCTAACATTTTTCCCTAGCTAGGTGTATGCTCCAAAGGTATTAATTGTTGCCCATCAGCTGCCTGAATGAGGGGCTGTTTTTGCTGAGCAGGCTGGACAGATAAGACATTGCTCTCCCAAGGCTCCCTGTATGGAAAACAGCAGCAAGGTCCAGCGAGCAAGCAAGTCTCCCCAGCTGTAGTTTTCCAAAATTGGAACGTCACGTCCGCTGGGCTGCACATACCAGCTCTGGTCCTGTCAGCTGTTTCTCACTTTATCATCATGCTCCTTCGAGGGAGACCAGATAACTGCTCTCGTGTTGCTGCAGGCACCACCACACCTTTTCCAGGTTGTGTCTGTGAGGAGCAGCAGAACAGAAACACTGGAGAGAGAAGAGGCCAATCTATTATTTATACCCAGCTACTCCCCTTGGGCCTGAACAAGCAAAAAGCTCTCTTTAAAGGCTTATAGTTCTTGGTCAGGTTCCAAGAAAGACAAAGGGATGTTGTAAAAAGAGTTTCATATGAGCTTGGTAAAACACTCTCCTAGGGAAGAGGCAGCAGGTTTCCTTTGTGTGGGAAGGCAGGAGGTAGACGATTTTGTTTAAATTTACATTCACAATGAAGGATTTTCCTGTGTGTTTCAATGGCTCTCATTCAAATTTACATTTCTTTGAGCAGTTTTCTGCATTTGTAGGGTTTCTGTGCCATTTCTAAAGCACCAACCCTGTTTCATGCCCTCTTAAGTCTGTACCACTCAGGAAGTTGAAAGTGCTGACTCAGCTCTCTGGAGAGCCCATGAAGCATCGCTGTCCTCGCTGTTTGCAGTTCTCAGATGTGAATAACCACAGAACAAATATGTTTCAGTGCCCCTGGTTCCAGTGCTGGGCAGACATGGGGCTTTCTTTTGAACAGGAAGGAAACAAGGAGGTACCACAGGGGTGCCACTGCTGCTGAAAGAAGAGCAAAGACAACTGAAGCAATCGAGTGTCAAGAAGAAAGCAGTGTCGCAGTCAGGTGTGGTGCTAGAGGCCTGGGAAAACACTTGGAACGTGCTTTTGCTCCACTAGTTTCAGCCAAGTTTTAAATGCCCAGAAAGGATTTGGAAGATTGCCAAGACAACAGCATTTTTGAAAACCACAATGTTCAGGTTTGGGTGGAGATGAGGAACATGTTCAAGTCATTCTGCAGTATCTGGAGTCACAAGCCAGCAAGAGAGCACATGCGGTCGGTAATGCCCAGCATGAGCCGACACAGCCGGCACAAAGTCCTATTATTCCTTTTACTCAGCACAAACCACATGTTTTTCATTAGGTCCAAATTGTAAAAGAAAATATATACATATTAAACCAAATACCAGAGTTGTGTGAACGTGTGTTTGGCAGTTTGAGTTCAGGTTACAAATGCTCGCAGTGTATTTTACAAAAACGCTGTTTTACAAGGTTGTGATCTGCAGTCAATAATGCAAGACTCGCCATATTCCCAACCATCATTTTGGCCCACACATCCTCAAAAAGCAAATAAACAAAGTAAACTAAATCATCCTGCACTTCAACAGCTTGGTTGGTTGGGTAGATTAGTGCCTCAGAACAAAAGGGTTCATGGATCAGAGACCTCTTCAGTTTCCTGAATGTTTTAAGCCTGGCTTCCTAAGGACGCAAGACTCCTGCATTCACACCATCCATCTGTCATCTCCCCCCACCTCCTCCACCCCCATCTTTTTAGCTCACTGGCCAATTTTAAATAATTTTATGTAATTTGGCAGGCAATTGAAGGAGGCTCCAACACAGAATTCAGTTTGCCAAAGTTTGTAAAAGATCAGTGGGCTAGAAAGTGATGAGATGAGTGTCCGTGCTGAGCCCTGCGGGCCGGGAGGGCACGGTCCGGACCCTGGACCCCAGGGAACAGAGGGCCTGTTGTGCCCAGCAGGGTGGTGTCACACACACACGTCAAGGCACTTGTCACTGGAACAGTGGCTCACGCCGCTGGGTTTGGATGTGGGATGCTGCTGGCCCTTCCTCCCAGCATGCTGTTCCCTGGCACTGCACACGGCCTGGATTTTGCTGTTGAGAAACTGCTGAGAACAAGCAGTAACTGTTGAGCAGCAATACAAGTGAAGGTGGTGTTTATGCCATAAAAGTATGCTGTGCTGGTGAGACATGTATAGAAGGAAGCAGGATCTGGGAAGCGATTGTTTTATGAGGGATTGACTTTAAAATGACTCATTTAGCACAGAGCAGCAATTGTGACTTTATTAAAAATCACCATGTTCTGGAGTGAACTCCTTGGCTTGGTTACATGTGCTGCCAACTTCAGCTTCATCAGAAAATAGGTCTTGCTGAATTCCCATGGAAAAGGCCTGGAGTGGGTCCCAACTCTGTCTCCCTCTCCGGGGATGCTGCTGGCACCGTGTCTGTGGCGCGGCAGGGCCGGAGCCTGATCCTGCCCTGGTGCAATCCCATCTCCTGCTGCTTTTGTAACAGCTTCCTGTTGTTATTGCTGCTCCTCCACATTCTTTAGGTACATTTTGTGCAGTGCTCAGATCAGCACTTCAAAGTGCTGGTATTAAATTAAGCAAAAATGCTCACTTGAGATAAAAATCAGATTTCTCACAGTTTCAAGATTTCAAACTGCAGCCCCTTCCCCGCCACTGCCAGCGGCTGCGGCACACGCCAGGGCAGGATGTTCAGAGAGCACAGAGCCCAGGGAAAGCTAGTGTGGGAGAAACAGGACTTCTTGTCATTAAGTTTCCATAGCCTTTAAGAGGATCCAGCAAAATCCAATATAAAACAGACTGCTTCACATTTTAAGTGTATGGACTTTACATGGCCAATTTAAAACTGCATCAAACTGCTTTTTTCTCTCCCTTCCCCCCAAAACAGGTTTTGGGGATGGAAATACTGATCTAAACTAAATCCCAGGAGCCTGACAATCCTTCTGCAGAACTTCCCTGAGACCCTGAGATGTTGCCAACTTCAAGCGATGGAAAGGAAGATTGCCAGGTCACAGGACATGCCACAGATGGGATTTGACTTCTAAGCAGTCATTTAATTTAGGCCTGGAACAAGATTTATGAGACTCTATCTGAAATCACAGAGAAAGAAAAAGATACAGGGCTGTGGGGATGAGGCAGGTAGATGTGAATTCAGATGAGACAAACTCTGTCTGAAATGTGTAGAATACTCCTGTGAGGCTTCTAGTTTCCATCTCTGTTTTACAGATTGGGAAATAAATGCTTCAAGTAAAAAGTCCATGCTAGCAGAGAGAATAATAGCAGAGGGAACAATAAGGACATGTAAGTCCTGCTGCCCAGCTTTATGGTCTGAGCCTCCTCCTCCTCCACACAGTCCCCGTGCAGGGAGGATGGGGTGAAAAGGAAGACATTTTGTGTTATTTTATGCTTGTACCAAACAAGGCCTGTACAACTAGAGATGCACCATGGGGTTGGCCTTGCACACACATTAGGCAGGAGAGGTCCAGCCAGCAGCCACAGAGAAGCTTCCCCTGCACAATCTTTTCTTGCAAAGGAGGCCTTAGCTCAGTGAGAGAGATGGGTATGTCAGTCCTGTTCCCTGCAACAGTTTCACCAGCTACCTCTAAGGCGTTGCTGCTCATTGTTTTCTCTCTTCTCTCTCCTCCCCTCAAACAAAAACAAAACAAAATAAAACAAAAAGAAGCAAAGAAAAAACGAAAACTATTTCCTCACAGGCTGCCAGCATAAGTGAGATACAGGTGCAGGCTGCACAAAGCTAATGAGTTCAAATCCCAGGTCCCCACACACCCTCCCAGGGGATGGCCAGCCCTTTGCAGAGTGAAAATGAGAAGGAGCACGAGTGGGTGCTCCTGTAGGAGCCAGTGGATGCTCCTGCTGCAGCGGTGCTGGTGGCAGGACCCTACTTCAGGATGCCATGCTCACTTCACAGTAATGCCTTTCCCTGAAGCACTTACAAGGACAACTTAAACATCAGCCTTTGGAGCACTGCAGTGCTCACCCTGCTGTGCTGCTCCCTTCCCCATCAGCTGTGGCCCCTGAGGTTCAAAAGCTCAGTCAAGGAACTCAGTTCCCTCCTTCTGTTAGTGGCAGTGACTGGTCACCAAGGCAAATTTAATGTAGAGGGAGGAAATTAAAATGGCTCCTTTCCATTTTGGAATAGCAGGAGCCAGGTGAGACTCAAATTAGGCCAGGGGTAGCAACGTGACACCACCCACCCTGTGAACAGCACAGCCACGGGTGCTTTCCAAACCAGGACCCACAAAGCTTCCCAGGAGAGAGACACCCTCACCAGGACCAGCTGTGCATGGAGCCAGGGACCAACACCTCGTCTCCTATCTCACTTCAGATCCCTGTGAAGTTCTGTACCTCACCCTGTCCCACAGGGAAACCACCTAATAGCACCTTTACACCTGGCAGTGATGTGTCTTAATCACTGCAAAGCTCTGAAAGTCAGTGGGAGGAGAAACATGTTCCTACAGCTTTAGATGGTGCTTTCCAGAAGTGTCTCTCACTTTTCTGTTGGCAGCTTAGATTCCTATTCTTTTGTCTCTTTGGCACATCTGGAGAGGAGGGGAAGCTGCCTCCTGTGCCTGCCCTTGACCAGCTGTCCTGCTGCCAAGCCCTGCATGCCACTGCAGTGACCAGAGGAACAAAGGGCTCACACTGCCCTTGCAGAGACCCAACTCTACATCTCAAGTGTTCAGTTGCCCTCCCTGCCCTCCCAAGGGTCACCTTTCTCCACTCCCCAGCCACCAGCTTGACACATGTCACACTGCAACTTGGCAAACTGTACTGAACCCTGGAGCACCTCTCCCACACCCCAGGCTGACAGGGACACATTTTTCCACTCCACAACATTCCCAATCATGTCCCAAAAAGCTCTGCTGTTGTGATGCTTCATATTCAGAGACTGTAAAAGTGTAAATCCCAGGAACAAGGACACAACACTCACACCCACAATCCAGTGCCTGAATTAAGACAGAAACCATTAGATCCTGCAGCCAAGAGTGGGTGGGCACTGAGATTCCCCAGAGTCACACACATGAACCACCTAACAGGAAGAGATCAACCCCACCGCCCTTGAGACAAGGGGTTGGGAGATCCAGGATAGACTCCCCTTGGCTGGTCTGCCCAGAGGGCAGGACACTGCTCCTTGCATCTTGCTGGGAGCAGCTGGTACTGGTGGAAGTTAACCCTTTCCTCCACATCCCACCACTGTCGTCTCTGCAGCTGGCAGAGTGCCGCAGGCTGGGGCTCTCCGGGTGCCACAGGCTGGGACTCTCCGTGGCTGCAGCCTGGGGAAGCCCCTGCGCCGTGCCAGCCAAGCAGCGCCTCTCCGCAGCATTCCTGCCCGGGCGGCGTTCCCCACCTTGGCTGCTCTGCCATTTACTCACCAGGAAATGTTTGAGCTTCACCGAGTTGCAAAGCTCTTTCTGCTGCTGGTTGCTAACCAGGGCAGGGCTGCAAGGGGGGCCAGGAGACGAGCTGGGAGCCAGGCGTGCTCACCCCCCACCCAGGTCCTGTGCACGTCCAGCCCCAGCGTCACAGCTGGTGACAAGGGGCTAAATCCATTCTTGGTGCAAACAAGTGGGACTCACAGCCCAGCCCCAAAGGCCAGCACAAAGCCTGGCTGGAGCTGGACCCCGTGGGGTGGCAGGATGCAGAGCCCAGAGCTCAGACCAGCTGCCTGTTTCCTCAGGGAGCTGAGCCAGAGCTCTGGCCAATGTGCCTGATTTGCCTCTCATTTATTTCAGATTTTCAGCAAGACATTTCCACAGCTACTCCCGATTTACACCAGTGGGAATAAGTGATGGTCCAGGCCCCTCCTCCCAGAAGCCTGGCCGGGGTTCCTCAGATTTCTTCCTTGCAGAAAGCATTGAGAGTCCATTTTTTCCCTGTTAAATCATCTGATTTTTTTGGCTCCCCTTTTGAGAGGAATTCTTTCTTTCTTTTGAATTAATTTTGCTCAGTTCCAGCACTGACCCATGTTTATGAAAGGGGCTTATGAGCTGTAATGTTAACTAGCCTCAGTTTGCTGATTCAGCAGCAGAGTAAATAGGTAATTACACTCTGCCATATGTGTCTCTAATTCCAAATAGGTGGTGTCCAAAAGGCGCTGTGCATTACCAGTGGATGACTGGAGTTGGGACTGTAAAAATGAGTAAATTGGTCCCCAAGGCCAGAAAAAGCTCTGTCAAATCCCACTGTTTATATCATACTGAGTGGCTGACTTGTGGTTATTTTGTAATTTAATACTGCTAAATGTCAACGGGAAATCCTTTCAACTGCAGTTTGATACCTAGTGACAGAAAATCATTCAAGACTTAGACAAAGCAGCAAGCTCAGAGAGGAGCATTTTTTCTTTTAATCTTTGCATAAAGAGTGATCCTGCAGCAGCTGCCCTGCCCCGGGGGGACAGTGCAGACACACTGCTGCCCCCAAAGATGCCCCCGTCCTTTGCCATGCCCATAGCAGTGACTGCCAGCTGCTGGGCAGGGCTGCAAGTGCCTCCACCTAGAGCAGCAGTCACTGGGCTCTGTGTTCCCTGTGCCTTCCCAGTCAAGCCCAGCCAGACAAGTTTCCTTACTCCTTGTCTTGCAAAGCCCAGTGTAAGAGCCCAACTCTTCTGCCTGCATGTTTGTTTTTTAAAAAAACAGAAACCCCAGATTTGCTGCATTGTCCAAATGCTTTCTGTAAACAAATCCAAATACTCAAGCAAGAGCTGCTCAAGCTCTGCTGGTGAAGGACCTGCAGAGGAGATTGCGAGTAACTTGCAATGTGTGTCTTTCAAATGATGAACTGACTCTCATGGACTATGTTATACAAATGTCCAAACTCTCCCAAAGCAGCCTACTGCACGCATTCAAGGGGCTCTCCTGCCCCAGTGAGCTCTCTGAAGGACTGCTGCTGGGGAGCCATCGAGTCAGCAAACAGGAGTCACCTATTCTGGTGCTTCCAGCTGCTGGTCACCTCCTCAGGCAGGGATGGACATCTCCTGTTCCTGACATCAGAGCATCGCAGTGGCACATCGGCAAGGAGGAAGGGACTCAGCTCAGAGCTGGCTGGGCACAGCCCAGGAGGACTTGCTACCAGCTCTGCACTTCAGCAGGACTTTGTGCCATGGGGGAGCACCAGCCTGCAGCACACATGGCCAGGAGAGCTCTGACACAGCCCAGATGTGCAAGTAAAGGGTTTTTTCTTCCCAACATGCAAGCACAGGGCTCTGCTTGGCCCAGGCTCAGGCTGTGTCCCCACAGCTCTTTGTGCTGGGCAGCAGCACCATGTTTCCGAGGGCTGCTGTCCAAGCAGGGTCTGTCGCACCTGATGTGCTCTGCTCAGTCTGTCTCCTGCAGATCCCTCATCTCTAGGGGCTGAGCAGAGTAATTAGAGGGCTGAGAGCTGGACAAAGCCTGTCTGGTGGATGGCTAATTTACAAATGCTCAGACTGTCCACAGTCCTAAGCCAAAGAGGAAGCTTAATTAGAGGCACAGGAGAAATTCATCTGGGAGAAAATTAAGTCAGAGAGAAGCTCCACCCCATCAGAGGCAGAAGGACACCTTCAGTGCAGCCTGCTCCTTCAGGGAATCCTGCTGGCATGGGGCAGGGACCAGGGCTTCGCTTGGAGGCAAAGGGCAAGTGGTGGCCCTGTGCCTAAAAGCAAAAAGGGCACAGTGATTGCTCACTGAGTCTTGCTCCCTCCTGCTTTGGGAAGCTCTGACAGGATGCACTGTACAGCTCAAGCATCTCTCCAGGGCTGCAGGGCCTGGCCTTATGTTGGCAATTCCAGCTCAGGCTAATGGGGTCTGCGGGGAAGCTGTTTCACACTCAATTCTGCTGTTCGACACTGCTGGCTGCAAAGTGGGGGGAGCTACACAAGCTGCTCTGGCAATATGTTAGCACAGATCCCACAGGATCCTCAGTGACCCCTTAGGATCTAGGCTGCTTCCTCAGCTCTAGAAAACAGTGAGTGAACAGCTCAAACCTGTCTGTGCCAGGCTGGGGTAGAGCAGTGTCACACGGCAGGAGCTGCCTGGCTCTGTGTCGCATCAGGGCAATGGGCACAATTCAGCCCAGGCTAGAGCCTGTCACAGCACCAGGAGTGCCAGCAGCTGGTGTCACAGCATCTGGGGCTGTGCCAGTAGTTCCCTAAAAATCTGGAGAAGCCCTGTGATCTAGGAGATCGTATTCTCCTCCCAGTATCTCCTGGAGTAGGGATGAAGCTATTTTGTGGCTGAGGCAGCCAAAGGCTGGGGTACAGAATGCATGATCGGCTCCAGCCATTTGCTCCGGGACTTTAAGCACATTCTTTTTGGCCCAGCTTCTTGCATGCGCCTGACAGAGACAGAAACCAGTGTTTAATGCATTTCTGCTCTCTACTTCCCCTCTTGTGAGCTGGGCCAATGCTATCTCAGCTCTTCCCAGGACAGTGTGTGTCTGCTTTAGTGCATGTGAAGCACACCAAGATCTGCAGGTAAAAAGAAACACAATAATGCAATGAAACAATCTCTGTGCTAGCCCAGCATGCAGAAGATGGTGCCATCTTTAATGCCAATGTGAGTGCTGTAACATCATTTCCATGTGCTAAGTACTGCCTCTCCCAGGCTCCCCATGAAAACCAGCTCTTTGTGAGGCTTTGGGCACCTCCTAGGTAGGTCAGGTGCTCAGGGCAGGACTGGCTCCAGCACAGCCCGCCACCAGCTTCTGCTGCTGCTGCCTGAAGCCAGAGAGGCACAGGAGAAGCAGGGGACATGTCTAGCCACTAGGAATTACTATTCATGTGATCCTTCTTTCCCCATGGCCTCATTTGGCCCCAGCCCCAAATTCCACAGCACCCACACTGTGCTGCATCTTCATGCTTTGCCCTGCCTGAGGCTGTTGTGCATTGCATGCCTGCAGCCTCTGTGAGTGGAGATAAGGCTGGGGCGCTGAGATAGCATGTGCAGGGGATTTTCCAGCTTGTTCCATACCACACATCTCTACTTTTGAGATGAACATAGAGGGGAAAGTCTGGTTTGCACACCAACCCCTGTGCAGCAAGGCATCTTCTCTGTACAGAGGGAACAGTTTCACTCTGATGCTCCCAAAGCCAAGGCAACTCCTGAGCTGCTCACCCCTAAGGCTTTCCACAGTCAGACACAGCCCTCTGGGGTTCTGAGGGGACCTGTGACACCAGGGGTGTGGCTCCCCTCTGCTCCAAAAAATTACAGCTAGACACCCAGTCTTGATTTGTGTGATGAGGGCTCTGGGATGGCCCCTCCTCCTAAGTGAGGTCCATTTTCCCTTGCATCCCTGGGCCTTACACAAGGGGCTGTTGACTCAGGCATTGGAGACCAAATGCCATGAAGAGGCTGCCTAGGCACACAGAGTTGCACTGGGTCCTTCACACTGAGCATGGCTACAGAAGGGGCTCTGGCAGACAAGGGGAGAAGAACAGTTTTGACAGAGTGTGACTGACCAAGAGTCACTTGAGAAAAACGGGGACACCTGCCCTGGCCAGGGAGGTGACAGGTCCTAGCTCCAGGGACAAGGAGAGATCAACTCCTCAGAGCTGCAGAACCCACAGAAACAGGGATGTGCTCTCTGCCAGGGGGTAAATGGTGTCTCGAGGAGGAGGCCCCGGTGAGGGGACAGAGGACGTGTGGCTGTGCTTTGGCAGGCCAGATCTACCCTGTCACCCCAGCCTGAAGTGACACCTGCCAAGCCCTTCCACTCGGCTGGGAGAGATTAAAGGATGGAGTGGCTGGCAGTTAAGGCTCAGTTCATTAGAAAGAGTCCTGTTAATTGGGTATTAACTGGCCTCTGCTGGGGATCAGGGACACATGGGCTGGGAATACAGGAGCTGCAGTGTGATGCTTGTCAGACATTTGAACTTTGGCAGGCTGGTGTAGCTGGCATGGGGAGGGCAGCCCAGCCCTCAGCTGGCATGTCAGGCCGTGCCCCTCGGAGATTCACGGCTTCTATTGTCTTGGCCAGACTAATCCCTTTTACCGGGATGCTGCTCTGGTGTTTCCTCCCCATCCCAGATTGTCTATCACACCTCTTGGGCTTTTCTCAGTTTAAAAATACATGTTTAGGGCTTAATCTGTGCTGCTTTAGGGCACAAAGACCAGGCTGGCCCTGAGATCACCTGACGTTAAGTCCTGAAACAAAGCCCTTAGGGCAGAGTCCTCATACTCTGGCACTAAAGTCTCAATTCCTGTCGCCTGGAAACATAACAGGATTGTCTCCGTTTAGTGGGATTATGTCTGAAAAAGCCTTTTGTTACTGCCACTCTCTGCTCCAGGGTTGACAGCTGAATCAAACCAGATGGGAGTCCCACGGTCAGAAGGAGGAAATGGTGGAGGGCTCCTGGCTCTGACATGGGCTGACCTTGGACAAGCGCCTCCATTGCCCTACACTCGGCCTTTCCTTCCCGGGGCAGGGACGAGGAAAGGCCTTCAGACACCAAAAGCCTTTTGCTGCAGCCACGCCAGGAAGCTGTGAGCAGCTCGAGTAGGGCAGGGGTTCCTGTCAGTTGTGTCCCTCCTTGACCCCACACATGAGTCTCCTATGCCAGAACACATCCTGCAGTGCGAGAGGGTGACTTCTGGCAATACAGCAGGTCACAGTCACAGTGGGCTAAGGAAACATGGGAGTGCTGAGAACAAACGGGAAACATGAGGCTTCCCAGGCATGATTCCTGTCTCCCCGTCATGTCAAACCCCATCAGTGTCCCCTCACAGCAGCAGGCTGTACTAGAGGCCAGGCCTCTGCCTTCTCAGGGCTGGTGGCATGAAAGTGCCCAGCCTGAGCTCACCCTGAGCAGTGCCCAGGGAGGAGGAGGAGGGTGCTGAGGGGCCTCTCAACACCAAGCTGCACCCAGCCTGCTCCCCCTGACACTTGCAGAGCTGCAGCATTGACGGAAGCCTCTCTACCTCTAAGGCATGAGATATGCTATACACAGCAAGAAGGTTTGCCTAATTAACTCCGATTGTATATGACATTGTCATGTTGATTTACTAAATATACGCGGGAAATCTCTTTATTTCACCAGCTGATTGGTGACATAATCTAGGTCTGTAAGGAGCAGCCTTGACACCAATTCCCTCTGGTTATGTTACCTGTCTTTTCCACCTGCAATCGCATCAATGAAGCCCACAAGGAACTTCAATAACTAATTTATTCATTTTGCTTCTGATTTATAGTAAAAAGGAAAGGATGTCAGGATACACTTGTCTAGAATGACAATCAAGCCCAGAACCCTTCCAAGCTCACGCCTTCTCAAGAAGTAGAAGGCTTCACCTTAGCAGCATGTGCACCGTGCAGATTGCAATTACCAACACTTCTGTGTTACTGCAGACTCTCACCAGCTGTGAGAAAGTTTCCAGGTAACACCAGCATGGAAAAGTCAATTACCTTGTTCCCTTATGTGCTAAAGGTATGGCATCCCTGACTGACACATGGTATGTTCAGCCATGCTCCTCATGTCCCCACTTGCCCCAGAACAATTCTCCAGGTTTACCAGCCTGTGCTAAGGTCCTGCTTTTGTACAGTGCTGTGGTGTCCGCAGAGCCCTGGGACAACTTGTATGAGCTGCAGGCACAGGGAGAAGACTCAAGCTGATTCAAAAGACTCCACAACTGTCCATGGATGAGTCCCAGCAAACTGCAGTATGGCTCAAGGACTTCCTCTTTATTCAACCTTATTTACACCAAAGTACAGATATTCAATCTGTATTTACTATCTAAAGAAAATGGACTCCAAGACAGCTCTGAAATCTCATACTAAAGCTTCTCCCCTCTCATGCGACATAGGAAATTTTCAAAAGTTTGTTTTGGCAGGAAGCTGTTTCCAGTATCTGACCATGTGCCAGGAGGTCAAGGCTTTCCTCCCCAGATGGAAAGCAAAGGAATAATTACTGCTCTCCTCTTTGGAGGCCCCAGTGAAATCTCTTTCCAAAAGAGAATACAGTGCCTACTGATGTTCTGAGAAGAGCAGCAGTTGTTAGTGAGTGGTGCCTCCAGAGCACTGCTGAGACTGCTAAACGCCCAGGTTTGCACTAAGAGGGCTGGTCTGTGCCCTGTGCAGCTCCTGCAGAAACTGACGGGAATTTTTCAGGGCTAAGAGAGACCAAGAGCCACATTCCTTGCTCTCAGTACAGCAGTGGAAGGAGCACTGCTGTGCACCCTCCGCAGCTCAGCACATCCCAGTCTGCTACAGTGGCATTTCCCATTTCCCACAACTCTGCTTTGATGTTGTTTCCCACATTTGGAGGGTTTTTTAAGGCTCAGTCCACACTGAAGCAGAAGTTCTCAGGGGCTGGCAATGTCAGTGGCCTTACACTGGCAGAGGCACCCTGGGAGACCAAGAATGCCTCCTTCAGCAGTTCTCTGAGCTGCTCCAATTTCTGCCTGGAACAACTAAAGTTACAGACCAAACCCACTTCCTCCCGCACATGGACCGTCCTCATCAATGCAGCACTCCTGATCACAGTGAAACCAGAGCCTCATTTGGCAGAGCAATCAGGGGAGCAGGGTTAGCTGCTCAAGGGGATGTGCAGATACTCTGTGTCAGGCGTGGAGCCCAGCTCAGCAGCAGGGAAAGCAGGGGACAGGGCAACACGCAACTCCATTGGAGGAGAGCCTAGTTAAGACCCGTCTGTGTCAGCCCAAAGCTTAATCTGGATTGATGCAAACTGCAGAAAGTATCATTAGGGACTGTCTGGGGAACTCACGGAGCTTCTCTGCTCCCTTCTTGTCTTCCGCAATAATAGAGATATTTCTGTTTACAAAGGTGGACTTGATCCTCAGAATTTCCTCTGTAGATCTCTAGTATTTGCATGTGTCACCCTGTTTTCCCTGGCTCATTAATCACTCCCTGTGCTTGTCAAAGTGGAGCAGTGCCTGCTGTGCTCCCACAACCTGCTAGAGGGGCCCCAGGCTGAGTGTTTGTGCTGCTGCAGTAGAGCTGTGTTATGGCACTTGGGCACGCAGCCCTCGGGGTGCCCAGTGTGCCCCCACAGCCCCTCAGCAGCCCGGGGCACAGCCCTGGCACAGCACATGGCTCCTGGCTGCTTTCCTGGCTATGGAACAAAAAGCTTTCCCTAAACTCCAAAAAACCCCATCTTTCCCCATTCCAGGGGCCAGTCTGCTGTCTGACCTTCACTGTGCCTCCACTGAGCCTGGGACAGGGCAGCCACCCTGGGGAGTGGGTGAACCGTGGGGAGAGAAGGAGGATATGTCAGCAATATGTCAGGATTGCTCCTGAGCCAAGAGCTCTTTACAGCACAGACAGATCCAGCTCCAGCCTCAGCAAGGTCTCTTGAGCCGAGCTGTGGCTCAGGCCTGTCTTGAGCGCAGTGAGATTTGTCTCTGCATTGTGCAGTGTCTCTGGCTGATTAGGAGCAAAGCCCATCTCCTCCTTCCTGCCTTTCCCATCAGCTGGAGCACACAGCTTACAGGAACAGCTCCTTGTTTTCTTGTCTCCCATTTTTAATGACCAATCTCTGTGATTGGCATGAGGAGCTGAGTCCTGGTAGGGCTGGGGAAATTCAATATTGCTAAGACCAGGACAGGAAACAGCAATGTGTTCCTGCAGTCACAACTCCACATTAAGTAATTTGTGTATTAAACTGAAGATGACACTATGAAATGCTGAAATTTTCTGGGTCCATTCCAGCTTACAGGGCAAAATAAAGGGGTTCAGGTTCTAAGACACCTATCACCTTGTTATCAAGCTTTGAAGCATGTATTTAGGCATTTTTCAGAGCTGATCCACTAGGGTGGGGGCAGCATCAAGGGAGGTTCAGTCACAGAACCTTGTGCAGAGTGAGGAACATGCTGACAACCCCCCTGCTGAGCCCCAGGGCCATGGGACAGTGGGATCCCTGGTCCAATGCCCATCTGCTATGCTCAGTCTTAACAGCTGAAGCTGCAAGAGCTGCCACATGGTCCTAGATAAGGAAGCTCTGCAAGATCCCTATCATACCAAGCAAAGCAGGGATGACTGGGGCAGGAAGTGTTTCCCTGGGCATTGAAGGGGAAAATCCCACAGGCTAAGGTAGTTCTTTCCTTCTGAAGATTTTTAACAAAAATATCCCTGTGCTTGCTGCTCTGCAGAGCTAAGTGAGAGACTTCTGCAAAGCCAGGTCTCTCAGGAGGTTGCCAGACTGCCTATTTTTAGTGAAGTCAGAAGCACTCCAAGGTAGTGCCAGTCAGGGCTGAGTGACACCCAGGAGGGCAGCTGGGCTCTGACCCGGATGTGGAAAAAGGGAACTGAGCTTCATCTCCAGTGTCAGAGCCTGGAGCTGAGAGCTGCCCCAGCCAGGACCAGCAGGCACTGCCTTTCCTCACTGTGCTCTGCTTTGCTCTGCTTTGCTCTGCACCCCACACTGAGACCAGGCTGGGACCTGGGCACTTGCTTGGAGTGTCCCTTTGTCCATGGAGTGCTGTGAGACCCACTGAGGCTTCTGTTCTACCTCTCCCTGTTTAAACTGTTCTCTAGTGAAAATCAGAATTTGAAGGACAGTCTTCACATTAAACTTAATGTAAAGGTACTTTTGAAGTTCTAATGAAAGTTTAAATGAAACCCTGCAAAACTCTTGCTGAGTCCCATTAATAGCTATTAAACTTCCCAAAGGAGCCAATAACAAGTTATTGATTTGTATGCTCAGCAGCAGAACAATGAAAAGAAAAAACCAAGATGACAGAAATCTGGGAGGGCATTGCCAGCATCACACTTCAACACAGTCACTGAAAAATATTTCATTTAAGGTTTTCCAATGTCAAGTCAATAGAGGAAACACAAAAAATCTGTTGTCTTCATAAGTGCAACTGAACCGCCATAATCCTATGGATTACTTCAGGTAGAACATATGCCTTTTGCACAGTGTGTGATAACTTCTTTCCCACTGTTCATTAGGAAATTGCAACAAAAGCCTTGTGTACACACACTCATATATGTCTGTGAAAGGGAGGAGTAGGCTGGTGATGCAACTCTGCCCTCCTCACCAACTCACTTAATGATGTACTTAAGTATAAGCTGCTGCTTAGTCACATACCCACGTATACACACACACTTCCATTCATATTTCGCTCATCTCAAACTAAGTATTTCTATTAAAAACCTCTGCAAATGCAGAAAGCCAAGACATACCCCCAGTATTGAATGGCAATTAAGCAATTTGCTTTCCTCTAAAACTCGTCTTCTGTAATCTTCATCAAGAAAATCAAGCAAACCCAAAGCAAATTAATATAGATATGCCTGCTCAAAGTAAATAATTGTTAGAGCAATCTCCCTACTGGGGAGGGTTTAATTCTCTTCTTTTCTTACTGTTTACAGAGCCACTGCCAAAGAAAGGACATGTTTCATTTTCTCCAGTTCAGTGGGGTGATCTAATGGACCGGAGTGGACTCACTAAAGCTCTAGAGCATGGTATAAATGGGCAACAGCCATTAGACAATGCAAGAACAAGACAAATCAACCCTTTTTAGCTTCAGGTCCTCTACATGGCCCATGGGATTGAGCTAATGCAAGCACTAGGCAAAGAGAAAACCAAGGATTCAGTCCCTTAATGACAGGAGCTGCTTTCCCTCAGGGACAGAATGCTTCCCTGCAAGCAAGACAGAGGGACACTGGGAGGGGACATGGTGGCAGAGAGCCACAGTGAGGGGGGCTTTGTGGTGAAGGTAGCAGGGGAAGGGGATTTTCCACATCGCATCTTACAGGGAAGGAGTTGGAGGAGGCAGTGGCACAGTTTCCCTGGCCCAGGTGCTGGGAAGGGACAGGACTGTTTTCAGCTGAGGCTGTGGGTGTCCAGGACAGACACAGCCACACAGCCCAGCCCCAGGTTGCTCTGTGCTGTCCTCCACAATACAGTCACCAGTCAGGGTAGTCCAAATTCCCTTTGACTTGTCCCTCTGGGGCAGCTCTGCATTTACTTGACTGACTTTGGGGAGCATTCCTTGGAATAAGTGATCAGGGGAAGGAATTTTCAAAGTCACCTAAGTCAGCATCACTCCCTCACCAGCCCAACCTGTCCCTCCCACACAGAGGCACTCAGACCAGCACTGCTCACAGGCTCTTCCAGTCTAGGCACCAGGACTGAGCCTGTGGCCGATGTTATCCTGAGATCAAAAGGGCAGAGCTGGAGTGTGGGATATCTGTGATCAGTTCATGGAATCAGAGAGTCTGAAATAGTTGTTGCAGAACAGAAGTGGAAGTCCTACTCTGACACTGCACTGTGCTCCGGGAACAGGCACAGAACTAGAGGAGATCAGTCACTGCTGTGCCCTCATGCTCTGGCCAGCATGGAGTCACAGGGCTGAAATGATGCCACTTCCTCTGAAAAATGAATCAGAAGTCTAATGCACACCCCACTTCCCAACCCAATGCAGTTTCTCCCAATTCCATTCTATTTCTACCACTGCTCCAATACTATGTCCTTTTGAAACCCTTTGAAGACGCCTGTCCCAGCTTGCCAGAGGGTTCCATTCATGCTTTTTTCCCACATCTCTTTCCACAGCCTTGCTTGGTTTCTCTGCTGTGAAAATGACCACACCAGCCTTGCTGCAAGGTTCATGAAGAAGAGTTGCTCCACTAAATGAGAGAAAAAACCCTGGATGAAGATCCAAGCAGAAGGCAGGCAGCAATCAAGCATTTCCAGGGTGTGTTGGAGGATGAGTATGAAGACCTGCAGTGCATTTGTTGCTGCTGTGGGTGCATGTCTGTGCCTCTGTGTGTGCTGGCATTCAGACAGGACAAGAGAGCTTTGCTGCTCCCACTGTTTGCTCCATTTAGGCTCAGCACTGTGAGTGGACTCAGGTCCATCCTGGGCTCCTGTCTCCTACTTTTCTCCCTGCTGTTCAGTCCTTGTGCAGCACCATGCACAGCTTTGGAAAGACAAGTGCACTTGAGAGTGTGACCCCCTGAAAGGCATTTACAGCTAATGGGGAAAGGCAGAGAGAGAATAAATATGCATTTTTTCAAAAGCCAGTGTAAAAAAGGTGTAGCATTAAATTAGTGAAACAGAAATTACAGCTGTAGCCCATGATCCAGGTGGAATAACTGAACAGCTGGAGGCCTTGTCCTTGAGGTGGAAGGGGTGGTTTGTTCTTCAGACAGGTATTTACCACTTGCACTATTCCAGATCTATTGCAATATTTTGTTACAGGCTTGTTTCAAAACAATGTTCCCCTCTCCTTACACTGACACAATTTTTTTTTTAAAGGTGATAAAATACAGAGTAGCCACACAAGCAACTGGAGGTATGGCAGCTCCTACCCACTGGGTATAATTTTTAACAACCCAAACCAGCTCCAGAATAAAGCACAGAAAATGTCAGCCCTTTGTATGAAAGGGCTTTTGAAAAAGCCAAGCTGATTCCAATTTGCCAGAGGCATTAAGACAGCATATGTCACAGTGCCTGGGAACTGAGAGGAGCAGAGTTGGCTCCGATGTGCTGGGTAACGAGCTGCTACTGCAGGTCCAGCGAGCTCCGGCTGCCACCCTGCTCCTGGTAGCAGTTTCCAGCATGCTGGCACTCGGTGCAGGCCACCTGCAAGCCAGATCTGGTCTGTCAGAGGAAACTGGGACCTCTTTTGGTTGCCCAGCTGCAGCTCAGCTCATTTGCACGAGGCAGGCTGCCACACGAGAGCTGCTCAAGGAAGCACCAGGAGGGAAACCAATCTGCTGCCTCCACACACAAGATGGGGAGGAGGGGGTGTCCCTGCCCTTGCTTCCACGGGAGCACAGGGGATTGCTGGGGCAGGCAGGAGAAGGCAGGAACTGTCTCCTCACCAAACAGCCTCTCTATTGCCATCTATTCCCAGGCCTGGCCTTTTATCAGATACAACTTCCTCCTCTTTACATACACTCCTGCTCTACTGCCAGAACGCAATCTCAGACCCAACAGCAGGGATGACTGAGCTCTCCATGCTCACACATAGCTCTGTATCCTCGTTCCTGCTCCAGCTGCAAGGTGTCTGCTCAACTACCCGTGGAGAAACAATAAAATTGTCCCTCCACAGTCAGTTGTCAGCTTCCAGGAGAGCAAAGCTGTTCAAGGCTATTTATGTTTCAATAAAAAGCAGTAAAAATACAACCACAGAAAAGAATACAAGACCTCTGTCCTCTGGAGAGAAAAATCAGCCATTCCCATATCTATCAGCCTGTTTTCTTACCAGAAAGCAATGGCCAGGTGGGATGGACAGGAATGAGTCAGACCCAGGACTGGTCATAAAGCGAGCAGGAAATGAGAAGTACTGTCTGTGCAAAATGTGCTTATCAGAGGGCTGGAATGAAAAGGTTCATTTTCTTAGGGAATGTTTTTAGTGGAAATCTTCCAAGTATTTTTGTTAAGAAAAAGGACTAATGCTTCAATTTTTTCACTGTTACTTTTTTCATTACAGAGAAAAGTTTTACAACCATGTAGAGGCTGTTATTTGAGGGATAAAATGCTCTTCTGACATTAGCCTGCAGTGAACATCCCAGGAACGCTGGTTTACTGGTAGGAATGATCACAACCCAGCAAGTCCTAAACCACCCTGAAAGAATGTTCCATAAAGGGAATTAAGGGCTCATAAACCAGCTTTTGCACCTGATGCCATGAGTTACACTCCCCTGGTTTGGGAAGGGAAATGCTACCACGTGCACTGCATGTCAAACCAGAGCAAGGTAAACTTCAATTGTACAGGCTGGCAGCTTCCTGTCACAAACAAACTGCAGACCAAGAGCTCCTCATTACTACCTCAGTCATTTCAAAGCGTAAATGTAATTATCATGATCTGATCAGGGACAACAGAGAAAGAGGAATAATTTGCTGACAACAGTATTTGCAATGATTAATCTCCCAGATCTTGTCTTACAGGGTCATGGACGTCTTGAAATGGGAAATGGGATGTTTAAATCATTTGTGTCCCTTTAATCATCTGCACCAGTCAGGGTGACTCAGGGACTCCTGCCCCAAGTCTGGTGTGTCCAGAGAGGGCAGGCAGGGCTCGGCCACTCCCAGGGCTCAGCAGGGTCCCCTTTCCTTCCCCTCTCCTTCCATGCACCAGGACGTCGCAAATCAGGAGGAAAAGCCCTGCTTTCAGTTAAGAAGGAGCCATAAAGCCTTTACAGACATCAGTCCAACCAGCATTTATCATCTGGGGCAGTTCAGCACGAAGGCTGCAGCCCTGAACCAAAATGCCATCCAACTCAGCCCCCAGCCCTGGGTTTACAAAGGGGACTCCTGGGGAAGTTTCAGCTCCACTGAGGACTAAGGAGACACCCAGAGAAGGCGTAAGATCGGTAACCAGACAGCGTGTCTTGAGCTGGCTTGTGGGCAGGGAGGAGTCAGGCACAACAGACAGGGCACCAGCAGGGTTTAGGAAGCCAAGCCAGGATTAACCCTGCCCTGTGATGTGCTGGAGGAGCTCAGCACCCAAAGCCTCACTAGTCCTTGGACTAGCTGACAATGCCCACAACAAAGCAGTGACGGTCAGTGGGAATAGCTGGATGCTGTGCTGAAGATGCTTTCACTGCCTCACAAAAATTAATGATGTGTGTCACATCCTGCCTGTGCTCTGTCTTTACAACAAAGGGCTTCATTTCAGCCACCCAGCTTGCCCCAG
Organism: Lichenostomus cassidix; assembly: GCF_008360975.1. Classification (NCBI taxonomy): domain Eukaryota; kingdom Metazoa; phylum Chordata; class Aves; order Passeriformes; family Meliphagidae; genus Lichenostomus; species Lichenostomus cassidix. The sequence goes on from NC_139497.1 coordinate 1,119,810, forward strand.
GAGGGAAGGGATGACATGAACAGGGACACGTGTGTTCCCAGGTCTGCCCACGTGCTGCTGGTCCTCACGGCATCCAGGCAGGTGGGTGGTGCAGCAGGAGATGGGAATTGGCTGGTGCTGCTCTAGCAGCAACACACTGTAAAAATGAGCCTCAGAGAGAAATATTTCTTTCATGGGGGAAAAAGCCCTGCTCACTTGAAAGGCAGCTGAAGCAGAGATTAAAAAGGGAGCCTGAAAGAGGCAAATGGAGCCAGAATGCAGCTGCATTTGGAGGCACCATTTCCAGCACTGAGCTCTGGCCCCTGGGCTGAGATTGCCTCACTTTGCTCCCTGGAATGAGGCCTGTCAAAACTCTCCTACCTTTGATCACCTTTTGCAGGAAAATTATGTACACATTAGATGCTCATTAACATTTATGTAAGTCATCTGCTGCAGTAGCAGCTTATCTTGTCTGCTACTTGCCTGTGGGAAAAAAAAAGAAAACCCACAAAAGGCATGCACAGAGAAACCCCAGGACCAGTGCACTGGAATGGTGGCGCTGCAAGGTCCATCTGATCCCTCAGCACCAGCCTTACCCTGTGCTCCCACAGTCATTCCCACAGAGGCAGCTCCGGGGAAGCTGCCCAGCCCAAGCCTCAGCACTGCTGTAACAGGTGAAGTGGTTAACTGGATGCGCTCTGCTTTTAGAAAATGGTTCAGTGAGCACAGCTGTCACCAAACAACAGCAGCAGAGCCTGAACAAATGCATTCAGGGGAAATCAGATAATAGAGGTGGAAAGTGTCCTGTGATCCATTTAACTGTGCCTGCTCCCACGAGAGCACTGCAGAGACTGCTGGATTTGGTTAACCAGCCTGCCCGTGCACACGCACAGGGTGGAACAAGCTCACACCAGCAGCCCTGGGCAGGGCAGGACATGTGGCCCTGCCAGCAGGACAGGACGTGTGGCGCTGCCAACAGGCTGCGGGAACCAGCATGGACTCCACTAATGGGCTCTGGGAGCAGGTCTGGAGGGAGGGACGGGCACTGTGCTCTGACCAGGACTCATCTCACTGAGCTTGTTGCTTCACAGAGCCTGTTGAGCAGATGAAATCTCATCAAAGCACTGTGTGGCGTTCACACTGAGCCAGGTGAGTCTCGCAGGCCCCCTTGCTCACCTGGCTCAGACAGACTCAGACTACTCTTCCCACTGCTGGCTTAATAATTAAGAAGTTGTTCTTACCAGGTTAAGGACACATCCTTCTTTACAGAGCAGCCGGCTCAGTTTACCCCTAATTGCACTCTAGGTAAGAGGTTAAGAGGAGAAAGGATCTTATTATCTGGGTAAGCTGAAAAAAAATCCCCAACCAGGAGGGCCAGTGCAGCTGTTCCTGTTTCTCCAAGGGCAGGACTCTGCATCTGGAGCCTCCCCAGAGCCTCACCCCTACCCCAGAGAATTAATTATCTGTTCTTTGTGCCCAGGCAGAGAGTGGAGAGAGATGATTCCCTTGTGTTAGGAGAGGAACTGTGAGACAGAGGAATTAGGGCTCACTCAGTGTTCAAAGTCAATCCTGGCCCAGCTCAGGTCTGCACAAGGTGTGCAGAGTCCTGTGTGTGTCCACATAGCCTGAGCTGCATTTCCCACGTCACTCAGAACACATGCCTGTCCTGCCCAAGTAGGGCTGCTTCTGGACACAGCTAAGAGACACTGGAATACACTCTGTGGGAAGCACAGTGGGCTCATGGCAGGAATTGCTTTCCCATTTCCTAAGCACACCACTCAGTTCTGCAGCAATTTCTCCTTCTCTGTTAACAATGTAAAGCTTTGGCAGATTACCCAACTTAAAAAAGTAATTTAAACTGCACTTATAAAATATTTCATGAAACATTTCTAAAAACATTGCCACTTTCACTCCCCAGCCATGACAGCAGCAGTTGAAAGGAGGAGAGTGCAGTGAAACAGCTCTCTTAAACTCAGATCTCTTGAAATTTCTGCTGCTTCAAGCTGCTATTTCTATTCTGTATTCACTTAAAAGGTGTGGAAAATAGGCATATTCAATATGAAATTTTGTTGTTTTAAAACTCGTGGAAGTAAATACTTTGATCTAATCACATGTAAATTATGTGTCACTGTTAAAATATGGGGCTGCATGTAAATCTCAGATACAAAAGAAGTCATCACCGTCTCCATGTAGAATGAAAAGAAATGTAGAATATTAAAATCAGGAGGTTCAACTTTATTAGCATAACAGCTTCAGTTGATATTCATGTGCGCCAAAAATGCATTCACAGCAAAATAACTCAGAAAGAAGAAAAGCCCTGATTCAGCATAGTAATTTAACTCATATTTAGCTTTGAGTATGTGCTTAAGTCCAGCTGGGCTTAAGTCCAGATGAAGAAACATCCTCTGGTAGATGAGACAAAGTCAGTAAAAGTTGAACAAATGATTGCAGGCTAACCAAAAACCCCAGAATAATTTTAATCTGTGTTCAGTCATTGTTTCAAGTAAGTTCTGTTGTTACAAACCTCTTTGTCTGGGCCTAAACAAAGCCCTCCAAGGCTGATAAATTCATAATAAACACTATCCTTGAAGGATGGGGAACAAAAGCTTTCAGGCTGCATCCGTGTTCCATTGACAGAGACAGAGGGAGTAGCTACAGGTAACAGCAGCAGAAGCCAAGTGGAGCAAACTGGTGTCCATGCAGAGCTGAACTGGAGCTGTTCTTCCTCCATTTTGTATGAAAAAATCCAGGAGGCTGTGAGTTCCCACCTGCTCCCTTCTCCCTCCTGAGCTGAGCAGCAGTCCAGCACTCCATGGCCCGGCAGCCACAGCGAAGGACACAAAGCACTGCTGCCATGCTTGAAGAGACAGCAGTATGTTAAAAGCTGAGTAGGATAAAAATGATAGGGAATGGTTTTCAACCTCTATTAAGTAGAGGAAATGTGAGTTACCCTTCAAACTACAGCACCTGACTCTCAAACAGAAAAGGATGGAGTCTCAGCTCACACACATGCAAAGGCAGACAGATGCCAGCTGAGGGTAACAGACCCTAAGACTGCCTGGGGAGGGTGGTCTGGGGCTGCTGGGCTGCAGGGGGCAATACTGGGACAAGGGGGAGGAACTCTGCAAACCCCTGCTCACACCAGCCCTCTGCTGATAACAACAGAGCTGCTCCTTAAACCGTGAACAGCAAATTCTTACTATGTACACCTAGAGAAGGCAAAATACATTGTCAGTGGAGCCAAAGATGTTAGGATAAAAATTACAGTTGAAGAGAATTGTTCTCAAATTGAGGATGAAACACACCTGAATAATCTGGGCAGTGGACTGTGCCACTTGTGAGCACAGGTGTCAGCAGCAGGGTAAAGCATTTTGTCCTTTTCCAAACGACTTGATGCCCTAAAAGCTCTAAACTCCAAAGAGCCCTCTTTGGTGACACGAATTCAGCCATTTCCCAGCAATCTTCTTTTGCAGAGCAACAGCGAGACACCCTCTTTCAAGGCACTGCGGAGCGTCGCTGGCCCCATGCACACAGGAGGAGATCACTGCTTCCTCTCGCTGCACATTAGGTGACTTCACTCTGTTTGCTGTGAGCTTTTGCAAAAGGTTCCTTTCATCAGCTGCCTTTGAGGTTCTTTGAAAAATGGAAATAATTAGGCATGTGTATTTTCATTGGCACAGAGAGGCTGAAGCCTGATCTGAAAGGCTTTGCCTCTGCAAGAAAATAATAGGTCCAATTAAATGTACTTTATTCTGTGAAGTTCAAACGCCATAGCTTTGGGGGCAAGAATTACGTGCAGAACATGGATATAGGTATATATAGGACTGGGATTAAAGATACTCTGCTTGGGTTTACAAAGCAATGATGCTGATGATTAATGGAGATGCAAAGGGTGCAAGTGTGACACTCCTGTCCAGAGGGACAAGGAAAAGTCCTGAGTCCACTGACGCTCAGTCCACTGAGAATCGAGTGACTCCATCTGCATCTGCAATATCCAGCAGCCTGCTAAAATGATGGATGTAGCTGTGATAAAAACACTCTGGCCCTGAAGGGAGCTGGATCAGACCCCTAATTATCACTCATGATTCCTTGTTCAGTTAATACTTGCAAGAAGTTTCTAAAGTTTCAAAGGAATATAAATCTTATAAAAGTATTTCTAATTGCACGTAAGTGACAGGTACTGTGTCATTTAGCTGGGGCTGCAGGGAAGGGACAGCAGAGCTCTCCAGAACCAGTGCAAAGGTCTAACACTGCATTCAAAACTCACAGAGAAATCACACCTTCATATAAATGTTAACTGAGAGCAAAATTGCAGTTAAAAAACAGATAGGATGCTCTAAAAGTAATTAAAAACCAGTGAGACAAATCAACATGCTCCTCTGCTTATGGGTCTGGGCTCTCTAGGGGCTAACGCCTGTCTCTGCTGCCTGCAACGGCTTTCTGTCTGTATCCTTGGACAAAAGACACTTTATTACAGTAATTTATCACCTCATAAAAGTGGCTTTCTTGTATTGCTGAATAATTTTGAAAGAAATATGTTTTAAAAATTAAAAATGCAGTCGGTGTACACACACTCGGGTCTGCTGGGAGACATTTCTGCAACTACTGTAACTGCCTGGGTAGTTTTAATACCTCTACCTTCTATTATTTAAAGTATGATGATATTTTTTCCTTCTTGGAGCTTTGTCAGCTATAAATAAAAGATAAGGGTTGAATTGTACAGGGTATCTGTAAGCACTTCCATTATTGATACTTAATGTTACTTGGAGGGGGTGGTGAGACCCTGGTGCTTCTCATTTGCACCTAAACCCTGAGGCCCAACAGAGAGGAGTGGTAGGTGCATGTTTGAGAGGTCATTTTGTCTGTGTATGCTTCCATTTTTTGTCCTCCATGAGGCACCTTCCAGCATGAAAATGATACCTATCCACAGATATTGAATGAAACATTAAACAAAGATGTTTGGGGAAACTGTGAGAACTGCCTGATGGGACCCAGGATCAACCCTAGGAAAGGCTTCCTAGGATAATTTCAGGACTCAGTAGATGCTCAGACAAGGCCTAGAACTGGGTCTGTGATCCTGAGATAACAAAAACTTGTTTTGCATTTTATTCTCTTAGACCTAAAGTGTCCTTGGCCTGCTGAACTAGAGCTGCCTTCTCTCCAGCTCCAGAAAAAGTGAGATCCTTTTCTTGGCACATTCTTGCCATTCAAGGTATTGCCCTTGTTTTTAGCACATCAGTCTGTGCCTTCTCAAAAGCAGTAAATTGCAGGATGACATAAGGAAAAAGAACACACTGAGATGGGATTAGTAACAAACACACTCATCAGACTGCTGCAGAAGCAGAAGGGTTGTGTGACCTGGAGTCTGTCTGAAAGAAAAGGAATGTGTTAGTAATGCCACTCTTAAGGCAGAGCTGTAATTTGGTTTTACAGGTTCCAGTGTCCTTGCTCCTCACTCTGCTGTCTCCACCTGCCCCAGCTCAGCATCCTTAGGCAGCACATTTGCCCCAAGGTGAGCGTCCTATAATCCCTTTATTTACAGCTGACTCACACCCTTGCTCCTCAGGAAAGCCTCAGCAAACCAAACCTCTTGCACATTTTTTCTGCCCACTGATGTTGCTATTTCAAGAAAATTTTTGCTGTTAAAACAGACAGACTCTTCAACAGGGTGAGAACTACCCACTCCATAGGAATCGTCATCTCCACAACCCCTTGGGACTGCAGAGTGGCAGAAACTGGGCTCGGAACAAACACAGGGAAGTAATCCTGATGGATGAACTGGCATGAATCCTGTCCTTTGTGTCAGTTCTTCAATGATTTTTAGGACCATGTGGCAAATTCTAGCCCATCCAGCCAGGTGCAAACCAAAGCTGGAGAACAACTGGGAAGGGGAGTCAGTGAGAGAGGGCTGTCTGTGTATCCACAGGGTCACACAGGGAAAAGGACCACTCAGAGCAACACTGCTCTGAAAACAGGGGCTTTTCCTAGGAGCTAATGACCACTTTGGCATTTACTGTGGCCCAGCGAGATCAGAGTAACCAGATTGCTTGGCCCTGGAACACCCAGCATTTCCCTGATGGGTCAATCAGCACCCTGAGCCGAGTGTCCCCTTCTTGTTCTGCTTTCCATCTTGCCTCAGACCTGGTGAGGACTGTGTCAGACACCCTGTGCCAGCCAACTAACTGCAGATCTGCAACTGGTCTGATGCCTCTGCAAACCACAACGTGACAAAATTAGATCATTACTCACATCGCTCTCTTTGCCGACAATTATCAGAGGGATGTAACAGTATCTCCCCATTTCATTTTCTAAGAAGTGACTTCCAGACCCAGAGAGTGAGATAGTGACTCATGCTCAGAGGTTTCTTCACCAGCTTTTATTTAAGCAGAACTAACAATGAGAAGAGACGCTCCCTGGGCACAGAGATCTAAAAACTGAACACATATGTTCACACTGCAAGAACAGCCACACAAAACCCTAGGCAGTGTGTAAATCCAAATCACTGGTCTACATTTTAAAACCAGAGGGGCTGCTAGGCAAATTTCAGGCACCACTGAAAGCAGAAGAGTGGAAGTCTGCATCCAACCACAAGCATAAGGGACAGTCCCTTATCTCACTGGCAGATGGGCTCCTTCTGTGTCACACATCCTTGAACTGCCACTACAGTTGGAAACACACAGCAAACTAAGGCAGAGACACAGCAGGGTGCTTGGAGAAGCCTCGACAGACACTCATTGCACTGGCAGATTTTGGTACAGGTACAGAGCTGTGTGTGACCACAGCAGTGGCTCCTTGAGCCAGTGTCCCATCTCCAGCAGTGGCCCAAGACAGATGCCCACAGTAGGGTTTGAAGTCAGGCTGCTGTCTGTTAGGGCTGATCCAGGTCAGCTGTTCATTTAGGGATTCATGTAGGGAAAGACACACTGGGTTGAGCTGGACATTTCCCAGATAAGCATGGCAGCATTCCTGATTTCCCAAAGTGCTGCAAAACCGCAGCCCCACTGCTCACACTCCCCTAGCAGCCAGCCAACCTTCCAAGCACTGCTGTCTTTCCAGGCATTCCCAGCCAGTCCTGCAATATCACAGATATTTTGCAAACTTGCCCTGATTACACTTCATGTTACAGTCCCAGTTTTACACAGCTTAAAAGGCATTAATAAATAATGAATTGGAGTGGTTGGCCTGTTATATATATAAGCAGCATGTGTTCAAAATGGTTACCAGCACATCAGTGCAAGTTACCATAGATAATGATAAGCTACAATTAAAAGCAATCTATTGCTCTGCTGGACTGTGTAACAGTATGCAATAAAAGATTAATCACTTATTAAAACAGCTACAAGTATTTCATTAACCTTTATGCATTATTTCTAATGGGGCTTGCCTACACTGCAGTCACTGCAGTGACTAAGTGGGCTCGGTGACAGGAGTGCTGGGCAGGATTTAAGCAGCCCAGTTCTGTGCAGCTGCTGCACTCAGAGCGTTGTGGTGCTCAGCCCCTCGTGTTTACCCAGCTCCTCGGGCTGGGGTCTGGCCCTGGCTGAGCCCCAGCACGGCATGAAGAACAGGTTCTGCTGAAGTGGGAGCTGCAGCTGCTGTGTGAACACACTCTGAGATGGCTCTGCACCGCACAGCCCTGCACCACACTGCTCTGGCAGAGCCAGGCTGCTCCCAGGGAAGTGCCGATTCCCAGACCTGGCATCCCAAACTGAATGCCCTGGCTGCCTTCCTGCATGCTGCAGAGACATCCTGCCTGCGCATACTGGTCATTCTCTAGTGACCAGCTGAGCTCTTGCCACCTGGTTTCCTTCCCAGAATACAAATCAGATAGGTCTGTTTTCTGGAGAGGAGCTCTCCAAGGAGCCCTCCAAGAAGCCCTGGATGTCTGTGCTCACCTTCACTTAGTGTGAGTGTCACCTATGCTGGGAACACTCATTTTGCCTTTTGCACCTGGGGAGCTCATTCTATTTAGTGTGTTCATCATCTGTTATCAGTTGGACCTGGGTTTACACAGACATACAGAAACTCAGGCAAGATCTTTCCCCGAGCACATGCTATTAGCTCTGCTGATTACTCCCAGCAGTACTTACCACTGGATAAGAGAGGCTTTCAGAACTGAAGTACTTCAAGGACTGCGTTTCTTTCAGAGAAGCCAGTCTGCTTCTTCAACACCTTGCTACTTGAAGCTCTCTGTGCCCATAGCAGCCTATCATGAACCTGCAGAAACTAAATCAACTCAAAAATGATGTGTGCAACTGCAAAGTGGCTTTCAGGAATGCTTTTTAAGTGTGTAAAATAACTCAATGCCTTGTTGAAAGCCATCAAGAGGAATGCTTGAGAAATAGTGTTTGGAGACAGCAGAAAATAGTTCTTCATTCCGAAGGACAGTGAAATATCTTTAGTTCTCTCTTCCTCTTCTATGCAAATGTTATCCTTTAATGTGGCTGGTCCAAGGGTCATAAAGGACACACCATTCTCCATCAGACGAAAGTGTGATCTCTTCACTGTGTTCCTTATCACACTTCCTCTGTGCAGGAGGGAGTCTGAATTCTTCCTTACTTTCTCAGATTCTGCTGTGTTTAAGCTCAGCATTACACCCTATTTGGCTCTCCAGCCCTTCCAGCTCTCAGACAGAATCATCTGAGACACTGCCTAGGCTGCCACCCTCCTTTTTGTCATATTAGTGGGACCTATTCACACATAAGGAACCTCCATTATGCTTGATCTGAAAGATATGTGACATGTGGAAACAACATACTTTGAAACATTCATGCAGCAGTTCTGTAACCTCAGCCAGAGTTCACAAGTTGTACATAGAGAAATTCCCTAAATCACTCCACTGAAACACACTGTTCAGCAAAGCCACTTCTCCTGTGCCTGGGTGCAGTTCCTGCCTGTTGATACCTTTTGCTTTTGAAGGCTGGAACTCGTCTGATAGATCAAGGCTGGGAGAGGAAAAAGTATTTTGCTCACAAAGGTTTGAAATCCCCATCAGTTTGCACCTGTGCCTTTCAAGCCAAACAAAGCTCTTGTATTGCTGGATGTTACCACAACAATATAAAGTGTTGCTTTAGCCCGTGGTGCTGTTGCTCCCCAAATTCCTCAACAGCCAGGTTGCAGTTCCCACATTGCCAGCAGCTGCCAGAGAGAGAAGAGCCCGTGGTGCTGCCCAGGGTGTGAGTTCCTCAGACCCCCTGCAGCATGGGGCAATTCAGGTCTGAGCAGCCAGGACTGGGTACCCAGCCCAGAACCATCGGGTGGGAGTAATGAGACAATCCAGAGAGAGATGCCAAATGCCTTTTTTTTCCCAGATGAGTTTTTGACACATATACAATAATTTTGCTGAATTCAAAGTATAATTTGTATAAAGAAGACTCTTTTTGTTATCTTAAGACTACTGCTTTGCAGAACATTATTTCTCTGCAAGACTTGTCACGGTGTAAACTGCTCCAGTGCTGAAATGGGAGAAGGTTAATGAAGATTCAGCAGGTAGCTATGGTGCCTTAAAACTTTCCTTGGGCATACGTCTCATTTGGCAATAAAAAGGGATTCTCTGCTGTGGACATTATAGAGAGGGTGTGGAGCACAAGGAAATTTGTGAACTGCTTTCTGGAGTGCAAGTGCCTTTCAGTTCTGCTATGTACAAACTTACATCTTCTGCTCAATTTGACAAGAAAGCAGAGTTTCACTAAATTGTCCCTGCATTTGCTCCATCCCACTTACTGCTTTCACATGCAGAAAGCATTCTTCTTCTTTTCAAAGATTCAAAGAAGGCAGGTCTCAAAAGAGAGCATTCCTGCCCAGGGTTGGATCCAGAGCTCTGCACTTGACTCAATTAATAACGGGTGTCCCTGAACTCACTGTTCATAGGATGAATGAAATATTTTTCACCCTTTGTTTGCCTCCATTCTTGGCACTTCTGCAAACTATGAAAAGCTGAAAAATCTGGAGCTTGCCAAGAACTGGTAATACGAAAACATAATCTTTCCTCTCTGGTCTGGCAGTCACATGTGTCAAACAACATTTCATGTCTGATCTTGGACAACACCTGAGCTTTTCCATAAATAATGGAGCAGAGTTGGGGCTCCACACACATGTTGTACAGCTTTCCCTTCTCATGCAATATCAGGAGAAGTCAGGCACTGCAGCACAGCTCAGCCTTCCTGTGTGCTGCTGTCACACCTACCTAGTTTGGCCTGTGCTGCAAAGTGGTCTCTCTTGACAAAGCAATATTCCTCCTAACATTAAATATTTTGTCTCTCTTCAGCTATGTCAAAGTTGAATGCAGTTTCCCACAGTGCAGAACACAGTACTGTGTAACTGGGTATGTTGAGCCAGATACCAGGTCTGGGCACTCACAACTCCTGCTGCAGCCAGGAGGTGCCTTATGCTCCCTGAAACCACAAGCCCTGCAAGTTCAGCTCTCCGTGTCCCCACTCCCCAGCTCTGAAGCCAAGCCTGCTGTATTCCCAAGTACTCCAGACTCTCAGCTGATGTAAATGAGCCATTCTGCACTGAGGTCAGCTGGACCCACACACTCACACTGGTGCTCTGATCCCAGCTTTGGCAAGGACACCCTGGGGCTGTTCACTGTCTGGCCCATATTAGTGTTTCAAATGTATAAAATACTGCATGCAAGATGAGATGAGATCGTTTGAATGAGATAGGGATTATCAGGAAGCCAGGCCAGGCAAGCAATTGCGTGATGTGCTCGTCTTGTCCCATGTCCTGAAAGGCAGCACCAGGCACTGCACTGCAGATCCCTGCTGGAACACCCAGAGGCAGTAGCAACGAGCAGAGCCGGGCTGGACACCCCAGCCCTGACAGGCTGTAACAGGAGCTGTGCACCCAGCTGCACGTGCTGTAAAACTCTCCTTGACACCACCACAGTCTGCTCTTTTGGAGCCCTGGAATGGTTTCAGCATTTCTCAGACAGTATCATATCAAATGACTGAAAGTATTTTCAAAGAGGTGTTTGCTTCCCTACATTTTGTTTGAGTTAATAAAAAGTGACAGAGTTGGAGAGAAAGCAAAGCACATGTGTTCCTGGAAAGAAAAAAAGCCCGTCAACAAAAAACGCGACCAACTGGAGACCAGTGCAATCAGGACAGCTTGGAAACATCTGCAGCCAAAGAATGAGGGAAGGGTCCGGAAAGAGAAGGAATGAGGAGGGGAGAAGGCAGCTCTGCAAACCTCAGGCAGCCCCCCATGTCCTGCACTAGCTGCCTTCTCTTACAGAACAGGCAGATAGGGCCAGCATGGCACAGGAACCTGCTGCACTTCAGCAACAGCACTTGGCTCCTCAGGAACAGATATAGTCTCCAGGCTAGGAAGGAGAATCAATCTCCAAGGCTGACACTCCAGTGCCTTTTAGCAGCACTAAACAAAAGATGGTGGCAAGAAGAGAACAGGACTATTTTATTTACTTTTAAGTGCCAGAAAACAGTTTTTAGTTTCTTTCTAAGGTCAGGCATGTGTTTGTAGCTTAGAGCTAATTAAAATGCTAAATTACCTCCAGCAACTGCAGAGAAAAATCATAAGTTAATTACACATGACAAAAAAAATTAAGTTTCTTAGTTCATTTTGAGATAAACAAATGAAACCACTAAGATTTGTTGCATTGGCGGCTTTTCATAACAGGAAATAGTAATAGCACATTTCTGTCTGTAGGAACTTCCTCTGGTTCCCCTCTTGGCACTAAGGGAACTATAGGAAGCTGCCTGAAACAGGCACAAAAGCTTTGCTGTGGCAGGAAGCCAGTTCCGTTCACTTTCTGTCTCCTGCTGAGGTTATTGGGACCCCCTGAAAGGCTGCTGGCACTTGGCTAGAACAGGAAAGGAAAGGTCTGTGTCCGGCAGCTCTGCACTCCTAACTTAGACACACAAGGGAATTAAAAGAGGAAAAGCAATGCCCAGATTTCCTCTCCCAAGCTCTGTTTCTCAAGGCGATGCAGCCAATGTCCCTCCAGGACCAGAGTGAGGCAGTCTGATCCCAGGCCGAAGCTGCCAACTCACACGGGCAGGTACTGCCCTCTGCATTCCTGCCAGCCTTCTTGCAAGCTAACATTAAAAGGCAGACAACCGCCGTGGCAACAAAATGAAAGCTGAACTCATCACAAATCAAGTCCTTTGCCATGTCACATAAGGTCTCATTAAAGTGTCCACACCCCAGCCTTGAACACCCCTGCTGGAAGTTCCAGCCACTCCAGTTACTCCCCCACCCCTGCTCTGCCAACGTGGCCCAGCTGCAGGCTCAGAGCAGAGGCTGCTGCACTCCAAGTTTGCCCCTGGTTTTAAGAAGCCTGTTGGTCACTGCTGCTGGAGTTCAGTCTGCCAGTCACCACCCTGCCTCTGCGTACACAGAGCTCTACAGTGCTCTGTCACTGCTGTGTGGGGCCAGGGCTGCCTGAGCACAGTGCAAAGAGTGCGTTTTCTACAGTGCAAAGAGCAGCCAAGAGTCACACTGCAGTTGCCCTGCATGGGACACCTGGAGGGGCACATCTGACACTGCCCTGCCAAGTCTGTGCCACTGCAAGGGGCCTTCTGTGCGCCAGAGCAATAGAGAAGTCCCTGAATGGTCACTATTAGCCACTGAAGTATGTATCTCACTCAGACACACGGTTAAAATACATCTTTCTAATTTGGGAAAGCAGATTTTGCTATCCTCCCCCTCTTCAAGCTCAGAAATGTTAACAAACGCTGCGTTCAGAGGTATGAACACGGCTGTCCTAATAATGTGTCTCTCTAGATTCTTGTCATGCTGCCCTGGTGATATTCAGCGTGATAATGAAGGCAGCAGGGAAGGAAGAACAGAGAAAATAGCAAACAACCTGGGAATAATATGGAGTTGCCATGAAGAGTCACAGATTTGCTTACTGGAATTTAGAGAGTTTGATTTTTTCTCTGCAGTCCTGCTTGCTGTAGCAGAAGCCCATCCATAGCAGAACCACTCAATGGCGCTCAGCACTGCAGGGGCAGCTCAGGTACAGATGAAAAGGTTTGTCCTGGGCACTTTGTCAGCTCAAAGATGCTCTTAGCCTACAAGATCCAGATGGAATGAGAGGATACAAACAGCCCCAGGGCTGACATCACCTCACAGCCTCCAGACATTCCTAGTTAAAATGCAGGAATGACCTCTCCTTTCCAACCAGCCCTGAAAAGCACCTGGGCTGCCAGTCACTGAAGAGATCAAGGGTCAAGAGAGCAGAACGGAAAACTAGCTCCTCCAGTTTGCTGCAGGGCCTCAGAAGGTTATTGCAGGTGGGAGGGAGAGAAAGTGAGAAGGGATGGAGCAAAGAAGAGAGGCAGGACCTGCTTGCAGGGGAAGGTGCAGGGATAGAAGTAGGGCGCAGAACGGCTCTATTCATGCACTCTGGCCTTGCCTTTTTCTCTCTCACCCCAGCTGCCACTTGCCTGCAGTCGCTCCTCACCCCCAGCACCACCAGCACACCCAGCCCTGTGCTCTCTCCATTGTTCCCCAGCAGCCATGGGGATCTGTATGGAGCAGCTGTGACAAGGACTGAAGTGAGATCAGCAAGAAATCCAGACTCCTCCGTTCCTCCAAAACTACGATGCACTGGAATGAAGTTAGCTTTTTCTTTTCTGTTCATTTATCTGAACTTTAATGATATGGTCAAGGTGGCAAAACTTCACTGCTTAACTGGACCTAAAGCAGTAAGAGCCTTTTGCTAGTTTCTGCAGAACTCTGAACATATAAATTTATCAATCTGTGAGATGATTTTTTTTTGTCTTTTTTTTTATCTTTCTTAATAGACACAATGTTTAATTCACTGTAACTAAAGACACTGGGATTTTAGTGAGTTTTCTGTCAGTTCCCATAACTCATTTTGATGGGAACCCATTGGATTTTAATGGAAACCTATTAGGTGAACATATTGTGATCATTAATGAACTTGATATGCAATTATACGGGGAACCACCTAAAGGTAATTAAAACCTATCAAGACCACTAGGGAATAAAGAGAAAGGAAGTTACTCTTGTTTAAGACAATTAGTGCAGACAATGATCTGAAAACAAAATAAATGATCCCTGATGAAGACAAGCTGTGTAGGTGGCTACCCTGGAAGATATAGGCCATGCAAACAAGGGTTTCTTTAGAATACAACAATTACTGTAGCTTTTTCTATTGCAAATTGTGTTTTCACAGGGAAGTTCAGCCTTTTCCTTCCTATTGCTTAATTCTGACATTTTGCTAATCCTCTGTTTCTCTGGGTCTGGGGCAGAAGAGCACAGATTGCTCTGACACCTCTGTGCTTGTAGAGCCAGGCCGAGGGAAGCAAAGGAGCATTAATCCCTGCTATTTCAGATGGATCTGCTGATGACATTGTGCCTGGATTGTACACACACACACACACACACACACACACACATGTTAGCACGTGGCTAACAGAGCCCAGCAATGGCAATACCCCAGCAGATGGGTTCCAGCATGGCAGGGAGCAGAGCTGCGATCCATCCTTGTTTCAGAGACTCGAATGCAATGAAAATTTTCCTTTAGTCTACTACTGTTCTGCCCTGTTGAAGTGTTGCTTGATACCAGGGACATATCCCCCTAACTATGAAAGACCAGCATCCCACTGAGCAAGCAATCTGCACACTCCAGAGGTGCCCCCAAATCACTGCTACATTCCTCAAAATCACAAGAAATCTTGTTGCTTGCCAACCACTGGACAATTAAAGTGTCCCTCACTCCATTGTCCTTGATCTGCTCTGCACGCCTTTGGTGCAGAAACAGGGAACAGAATGTAATTAGCTGGCTAGTGATGTCCACCAAATGTCATCCCTGAACACATTTGCTTTAGTCCCTATTCACCAGCATCGACAGCAAGGCTGCTTCCCCATCCACTGGCAAAGGCTTTCGCCAAGATTTTAGAATTCAACAATGAAACAGGCCTGCAACTAAAACATTTATCTGGCAGTTTTCCCTCTTTAAGTCAAAGTGTTATGTTGGCACACGGCGCTGTGGGTGGCGATTTGCCAGAGAAAAGCATGTGTTGGAAAACCTTGCTCAATATTACAGCAATCTCGTGCTCGCAAGCCTCGTACGACTCGAGGAGGAGACTCTGCCAGGGGGGCTCCCGGCATCCTCCCCTTCCCAGGGCAGGCACGGAGCAGAGCTGCACACTCGCCCCGAGCTATCGACAAATGAGGTGTGGCTGGCCACAGCCTGGTCCTGCTGAAGAGGAGTGGGACAGCTGGGGGCTGTAGGGCGACTGCCTGGAGTACAAGTCAGCTGGTCAGCAGGAGGCTTTGTGGAGGATAGCACAGAAAGACATTGCTTTATATTTTTTAAACATTGCCCTGCAGGTCCTTAAGTTTCTTTGGGACCAGCCCAAATGTTGGACAGCTCTGGCAGGCTTTTTATATGGGGCAGATAATCCTCACTAAAGCAGAAAGAAAGACCAGAGGGACTTGCCTGTAGTACAGAAAAACATATTGAGGAGGCAGCAGTAACTTAATATGCAAGAGAGACCTGGATTCAGAAGTCAGTTGCATCATTCATTTAGCAACACTCAAGCCACGGAGCAAGAGCTGGGCTGCCAAGTGTGTGCACTGGGCATTGTGCTCCTGCCAAGTTACATCTTAGAGGGGCCAAGGAACGAGCCAGGACAAAAACAAGAGGATGGAATGGAGTAGTACTGAGCCAAACAAAATCAGGACTCTCTTCCCCCTGGCCTCAGTTGCCCAGGTATGTGGCCAATGATGGGAGCAGGAGGACAGGGCCTGTGCAAGTGCCCATCCCACTTTCTGGGTCAGCGGGGCAGAGCCTGTTGCCACAGTGGAGCTCAGCACCTGCAGAGTGCTTCCCCTGGCAAACTCTGCCAAGCCCTTCAGCTAAAACGTTCCTCTGGCCATCCAGCTGAAGTTGAGCCCTTCGGGGCACTTCTAAGCAGGAGGTCTCTGCGACACGAGGTCTGCTGCTGAAAGAAGGGCTCTAACTCAGCTCTGGCTTCTGAGGCTGTTGCTGGGGGTCACTGGGTGAGATAGGGGCCTCTGCTTTTCAGCCAGCATGGTCCAAGCAAGCCCTCTTCCCAGCGAGAGCATGAGCAGAACAGAGAGAACAACACACTTTCTGTTGTAAGACAGCTACCTACACAGCTGTTACCAGAACTGGCAGCTAAGTTAGACATCAAAAAGCCACAAAATAGGTTACCATTCATTCTGCTTCTTCAGCATTATGTACACTCGTATTTCAAAGTCTTCAGACATATCCCTATCCTGCTCCCTCCTCCATCCCCACAACAGCCTCCAGGTCTGATGTTCACCAAGCACGTGGCTCTGTGAATCCCACCAGACAATGGCAAACTGCACCTCCTCTGTCATCCAATTTTTCTCTCTCAGCTATAGTGAGTGACAAATACCCTTTTTCACATCAGTGTTTTTTAATATAAAGTTGTGCAATGCCTCTGTGGTCTTTTTGAGACTCTGGCTGTTGCTGTGCTGGGACAAGAGTTGCCCTGTGATCACCAGGAGTTACAGACCCCATTGAAAAGTGTAGTTTGAGTTTTGAATTCCTTAGTTTGGATTGTAATTTCTCACTACACTTTAAAAATTCAAGCAACAGGCTTCAATCTTGTGCTATGTTCATGCAGCTGCAACACTAGAACTGGCTTTGAATCACCTGGATATAGAAGATGCAGGACAGGTAAATGTGTAATTTTCTGGGTGCAGTCTCACAGCATTGCAAGCTCTTGAGCTATGCCAAGCCCTACGAGTAGTGCAGCGACAGGAAGTGACAGGCCAAGCTGCTACAGCTATCACCGAGTGTGGTTAGAGCAAAAGCAATTTCATTTCCCTTTAATGAGGTTTCCAAGTAAAGCTATTCTGGGTTTTCCAGGACCTTCATCTTGCTCTATTTCAAACTGCTGGCAGGGCAGATGTCGCACAGGAAATCCCAGTGCTGGGCAGCTCCTCCTGCCCAGCAGAGCCTGCTCTCCTGAGCTGCAGAGCAAACACTGGAATCTAGCACACCTCAGTGGAAGTCAGTAGAAGAGCCCCCTTGTCAGGGCTCCCGTGCTTGGAGCACTTTCTGCTCCAGCTGCCAGGCAGAGCAGGAGCCTTTCCAACTGAGAGGTATTGGAAGGCAACCACTCTGGAAGAAAAAGTCACAGAATAAAACAGCCCTGCACCAGGTACTCAAAATTTCTCGGTAAGCAGAAGAACATCTCACTTCCTCTGAAAAACAATGTAAAATCAGAAAACAAATTATGTGTAGAGCAGGAGGAGAAAATAATGTGGCTATGATTCATACATCAACCTTTCATTAATAAACCTTTACATTTCTATCTACTCCACCTCACGGATGTCTGGAGCTGCTATGCTTTCACATGGCTTGCAATGCATACTGGGTATTTAAAAAACAAAATAAAGATAATACAGTAATATTGTGCTAGTGCAGTAACACAAGTCATCTTTCAAACTGCTCCCCTCCTGACAGAAGTGTATGCAATGTACGTGCCTGAAATCCTCCTTAGGAATCCTAGCCTGTTTCGTCTTTACCCTCCATTTGAAATGAAGCAGGAGATGGGAATAAAATCCTTTCATTTTCTGCAGTGTTCTTGCCTTTTGTCTCCATGGTGTGGCTGGCCTTGCCCCTGCTGCAGCTGAGCCCATTCTTTTGCTCCATGTTCCAGTTGGGATTTTTGACCTTTGGAAGAAAATAGCAGTTCCACCACCAGCAGGTTCTCAGTTCAGAAATACTTCTTCCATAAGGGACACCACTCCATTCTCCTTTCCTCTTTCCCCAGACCACCAACAAAAGCTTCAATTACCTTTTCTTGCCACCCCCTCAAGCCATTTAACCCACTGCTTTGCCCTGGGCAAGCTCAGTAACTGATTTGCCACTGCTTTGAGCCTCAGTCTCCTCAGCTATCTGAAGCAAGACAGATCAGAGGGGCAGACATGCACAAAAACTCGAGGTAGGAGGTGGGATCTGGAGTGGTTTTACCTTTTTGCCTTTGTTTCATACGTCTCTCTTCAACCTAGCTGCTGCTGATGGAGGCCATGAGAAGGACTTGGAAATGCCCACAGAAATGAGGGAATACCATAGGATCCAGGATGTCGTTTTGTGTTTGTTGTTCCAATCTAATATATCTAAACATTAATATTGTCCTTGGATAGATTTATATGATCTTTGGTGTTTGCATTCCCTACACTTAACGGAACCATTCCAAACCTGTCACAGTCACTGTAGGCTGTCACAGACCCTTCCTGTAGGGTGGGTATCAAACCCACTGCTTCTGTCTGTCTGCAGTCACCTAAACCAGTCCAACATTGAGTCCCTGCTTCCCAAGACACACAACTTCCCTGTGCCAATATAATACTCGGATCGTACCTGTATATCACATTAGCACTGTGATAGCCTATTTTCATCCCAATCCTCACACTTACTCCTGGCTCTAAATTGTTCTTTATAAAGAGGTCTGCAGGGACCTTGTTATTTTTATTGCTGTAATAAGGCAGCTCTACAGGAGAGAAGGAAAGTGTTTAGAAAGATAGTAAAGGCCCTGAGGCTGTCTGAATGTCAGGGAAGGCCTGTTGCAGAGGCCAAGCAACTTGGGCTCTCACCTTGGTGAACACTAATCAATTTGGCTTGCAAAATGTGTGCCAGACAATAAAATACAAAGGGTGGAGGTGCCCAGCTCAAGGATTAACCTGCACCAGTATCTCTGACCAAGGAAGGAGGAAAACAGAGATAAAACCCCTCCTCAGAGGGTGCTTTGGGGTGGTACTCCTCCGTCCATACCCAGGGAACTGGCACCTTCAGCTGCAATGATCTGAATCCCCTGGAAATGCTCCAAAAAAGCAAATTACCGGCAGCACTTTTATGTATTTCAAGTAATTCAAAGCACAGTCTCATCAGGCAGGTGCTTAATGGTGCTACCCAAGCTGTGTGCTCAGCAGGCACAATGCTCAGCAGTCCTGTTAGAGGATGATGCATGGATGGATGGATGGATGGACAGACAAACAGACAGACAGACAGACAAAGTGTCCTGGTAGACTTGGAGGAGATGAAGTAGCACTTTGACCAGTGAGAAGTGTCTGTCAGTAAGAGAATCAGTACACTGACTGAAACTGCCATCGATCCCATCAGTGCTGCTGTCTGCTCCAAAAGCAAATCCTCCAACATGCATGACAGAAGGTCATAGGCTGGATTTAATTTCCAAATCATGCAGTAATAATGCAGAGAGAGATAATGCTAGAGGTAGAGCAAGTGTAAGAGACTTGCAGGGTTACAGCTGAAGCAAAAACAAACATTAAATAAATTGGGTGACAAGAGCTGTGCCCATCCTAGCCACAGCCACTCTGGCTGAGCAAAGATGCTCCAAATGCTTTAGACCAAATGTCAAAAATCAGGAAATGCTGTTTCATCAAGAACAGAAGTGCTCCCTAGGAACATGGGCAGCTCAACAAAGCTTGAAATAGGAATACTTCTGAACAATTTGTTCCTACATTCTGAAGTCTATATCCCTATATACTTTATTGTTATATATCGTCTCTGACACTTGGAAATTATTGCAAAGAAATGCTTCAGTATTAGAGATTTGTAATGGGTTGATAATGCTATTTTGCAGGTTTTTTCCCACTGAAATATTTCAAATATTTTGACTAATATAACATTTCAACATTTTGATTTTTATCACAATTTAGGACCAAAAAAAAAAAAAGTGAAATACCAGAGTTTCTTGGGGGAGCAATATTTTGTTTTCCAAAAACCCTTATTGCTGAGGAGAAACTAAAAAGTTAGTGTCTTGGGAAGTGATTCAGTGCTGCAACAGCATCTCCGACATGAGAGCACACTGCACTAATAGATGAGGCTGTTGTATGATGCTAATGTGGAAACTGGAGCTCCAGCAAACCGTTCATCTCCCTGGTGAACAGCTGAGCTCAGTAGCTCACAACTGTTTGCTTTATACGCTCCCTTGTTGTTGCCATGAGGCCAAGAACACATATTCAGTTCCCTCAGCATTCCTGCAAGACTTAATACTCATTCCAGGTTCCCTCTTGGCACAGAGAATTTGCTGGCTTGATCCAAAAGTGAAAGCCTCTTTTCTTGTCTCAATCCCATTGCTTTCAGCAAAGTGGCAACTCGCTTTTTCGAGCGTGCTGGGATTGAAAGAAAGAGCTCCCCACTCCATACCTGTGTGACCCACAAAGGCTGGGCATGGAAGATTTGCAGCGGGAGCTGTTCTGCCACCATTATCTCAGAGCTCCTTTTCAGATCTTACAAGGCAGTGATTGATCTGCCCATTGCAATGGGTTTGACTAACATTTCATTACCTGTCCCCACTGAAAATGTTGTTTGATTTAGGTTCAAAGAGCTCATTATGTAGGGTTTTTTTCCTCAGGAAAAAAAAAATGAAATGCAGAATAAGGGAGTATCAAGTCCTGAGCTAATTACAATTTTCCAAGGTTTGGTTGGTATATGAATGTGTCTGAGATTTTGCTCATTACCAGTTGTATAATATGATTTCTACTGCACAGTTAATTAGTACCCAAAAAATAACCTAAGGAATTTACACAAGCCTAGTTGAAGGACAAGAAATAAATCACTGAGGAGCAGGTCTGGGGAAAGTCCCCAATGAGGACACTTGCACTATTGATGTAAAACACTCAGAGGTTTAACTTTCAAAACAGACATTTTGGGAGAGGCTCAGAAGCATCACAAGGAGAGCCTCTGTGCCATAGTCAGACAGTTGAAATCCACCTCACTTCATGAGGTCAGTGCTTTTATGCAGCTGATGTCAGCAATCTCCAGACAGGCCCCAGGCCAGGCTGGGGATGCTGGTGTCCATTGCCTTGGCGGAGGTACCGAGGTGACATCCAGCCTGGCTGCAGGCGGCTGCCTTTCACTGCAGCACTTGGGTTCCAAGACTCCCCTTCTCTCAACACCTGAAGCTGACTTAGAGAAACTTAAGCACTAGCACAGACACCTCTTCCTTCCATGACCACAGTATTTACCTTGAGACAGTGGAAAATGTCACTGATCCTTTGAATTCAAGAGAGCCAAGATAGACCAGTTGACGGATCTGCGCCCTCACCATCAACCAGGCTCAATCTGGTTTCATATTGACACATGAATTACCTTCCCAGCTGTGCAGTGTGACTGAGGAATAGTCATCTTACTCCTAAAAGGCTTCATCTTGGCTAGTGCTGTTCACCACTGCAGGAACGAGACATACTGGAAAGACGCCACTTCAATTTTGAGGCAGATGGGTTTTACTACATGTGTGGGTTTGGTGGATTTGGTTTGTTCTCAAGGTCATTGAGCTGTTCTGACCTTTGGACTGAACCTCAAAGGACCCTCTGTATATTCCTTCTAACCAGTTCATTCAGTCCCACGTTCTGCCCCTTTCAATTCAAAATGCTTTTGCCCTTTCAAATAAGTGCAGTTGTTCTATCATGAGTTCTACCAGCCAAAGCAGAAAATAAAATTTACGATGTACACAAGCAGACTCTCAGTGAGCCTCTTCCAGCAGCTTGGCAAGAAATAAAGCCTACTGGGAAGTATTAAAACCAATGACCATCCCAGAGTCTTTAAAAAGAAGTTAGATACCAGTAACCCAATATGTTGCTGTAAAATGTCTTGCTCTGTCTAGGTCTGTGTTTGTCATCATATCAAAGCCTAGAAGTGGTCTCCACTTCGCTTGTACTGGAATTCTTCATTATTCACCACTCCTTCCAAATCTGATGTGATCTGCAAACTAGGAAATCTTGCTTTCTATGTCCTCAGCCAAGTCTTTCATACACTGTAACTATCAGAAAGACCAGGATCCGCCAGTGCAGTCTCCTACAGTACACGCTCCTTTATTAACTTGTCTTTCATCTTGAAAGGCTTCTATTTATGCCTCCTTTCCCCACTCTGCTCCTGTCCTCTGGCCAATTTTCAATCAGTGAGCCAATTCTTCCCCTTTCCAACTCCCCACCTTTAGACATTAACCTCCGACGCGGGACCCTGTCAAACACCGTCTGAAGATCCAAGCCTCTCCTGACTCCTGCTTAGCCTCTTGTCTATGCCGACAGGAGTGTATGTTCTAAAAAAAGAAATTTCCAAAAGTTAGCGAGGCAGAAAAGGTCCTTTCCGGAAACCATACTGGCTATCTTTGGTCAAGCTGTGCGTTTCTCAACAGGCCACCTTTCATCTATTAAAACATTTTCTAAGACTTGTCTTCACCTGAAGGGAAACGAACTTCCCTG
This sequence comes from Lichenostomus cassidix, assembly GCF_008360975.1. NCBI lineage: Eukaryota > Metazoa > Chordata > Aves > Passeriformes > Meliphagidae > Lichenostomus > Lichenostomus cassidix. The sequence goes on from NC_139497.1 coordinate 1,142,007, forward strand.
CAAGACCCTGGTGCACATCTGGGTCGTTCCTTAAATAATGGTGGGAGGCTGTCCGCCTTCCACCTTTGAGGAATCTCCTGCAAAACACTTCAGCTCTGTGAAGTGCCTGTGAAAACCTTTCCAATTTAGACCCACAGTTCCTTTAACCTCTTTAATAAGAGAGCCATGGAGTAGGGGGTTTGGTACCAACCATCCACTTCATACCCTCCAGCTCCCTGAAAGCTTCGTTTTCTGTGCTCTCTTTTCCTTTGAGGAATAAAGTCTGGTTTCCACCTTTCTACTTACAACTTTGGTCCAGGCAGCTCCTCTCTGACTCAGGTGTATTCTCTCAGCCAGTAGCCAAGCCTGATATTTCTACTTGCCTTTTCTCTACTCTACAGCCAATAGATTAAAACAAAATTACTTTCTGTCTTTGCAGCCAGCCCTTTTCTTCCTGCTGACGTGCAGACTCTGGCAGCTTGTTCTCACCCTGCTCAGCTCCAATGCCAAAATGTCCCCAATTACCAAAGAATCCCATATATCCTGCTCTGTGTGTGATCATTCCTGCACCATTACCTGCCTCTCAATTCATAGCCTCTCCCAGAAGCAGCAGTAAACCTGTCTCAGTGTGCCACTTTACACCCACATTGAGTCTCTCTGATCTCCAAGGAGTGTCTCGACTCAGTCACCTTTCTGCCATGCCATTTATTGAGATACCTCTGTGCACAAGCAGCTTCCTTCTTTGCTTGCCACACAAGATGAATATGTTGCTTACAGAGCCACATAAACAGGTATTTTCCCAGGCCACTATGTTGTTTTGCATTATTGGAAAGAGCTGATTTAACCACATTCCCACAGCTTCATGGGCTTGTTGCAGTACATCATGGGGAGTGGCTGCAGATTGTATCCTCTGGATGTTCATACTGCCCTGGACAAGGGTGCTACATCCCTAAGTGGAAAAGAGCAACATCAAAACTTAATTTGGGCAGCTGTTTTCGAGTTTGAGTCATTGTTGGTGCTTATTGTGGAGCGATAAAAAGACCAGCCCTAAGTAATTTTTATGTCCAGCGAAGACTGAACTCCTCACAGGCTGCGCAGTTCATCCAAAATGTACCAGTGTAAGGAGAAGTAAAAACGGTTCTGCTCTATCTGCCTGGCTTCCATGTTCTCCCCACCAGGGGTAGGCAAGGCAGAGCAACTCTTGCCTTCATCTTCTCTTTCACTGTCCTGTATTTAGGTCATCCAAGGCAGAGACAGTTCCTTGCCAGAAACCCTTCCAATCTCCAGGAGAAACAGAGGTAAAGCAGAAATTCTTCTGGCAGCTGGTGGAGCAGAGGACTGAGAACCAAGCGCACTGCTCTTCATGGCATTGTCCCAGGCAAACAAAGCGGCTGACAAAGCTTTTCACTGCAGGCTACTGTGAGCAGCAGCTATCTCAAGAGGAAAAACAGCAGCTCCTCTGGGTTTTCCTGAATTGCTCAGAGTCCAAGGGCTCCCCAGCCCCAGCTGCACCCACCTGGCCGGGCATGGCCTCGGCAATGGTTCATTCTGTAGGGAAGAAAGTAGGTCAGGCCTCTCACGGGTGCTTTCCAGGCTGCCTGTTACAGCCTTGATGAGACCTTAAACCATCAGCTCCGCAGAAGTGGCAGGAGAGGCTGGAATGGTGGACAGGCCCTGGCAGGCACAGCCAGGGCTGAAGCAGGGACAGCACAAGGCATCTCCCCTGCTCAGGTGTCCTGGCTGAGAGGTCATCTGCTGCTTCAGCTCCAGGCCCTGACTGCAGCAGACTCTCATCCTCTGGACTGCGCCTGTTCCCCTCGGCCCCAAAGATAGCCAAGGTCACATTTGCTGAGTTCCAGGCTCCACAGAAGCTTTGTTTGTTTCAGACAAGCCGGGGGGGAGCAGACAAGAGAGAGTCAGTCAGTGTTATCACAACTAATGCAGCTCATTAGAATTGTTTTAAGCTCTGAAAGCAAATGAATATCTAATGAGATTTCCCCCCAGGTGTAATTAGCAATAAGCTTTACATTGCTCTAAAAATACCCTCCAATTTTTTGAAAAACTAAATGCAGATAACTGGAAGCTCTAGTTACACTTAATGAACTGAACAAAGCACATTGAAAACTAAGAATATTTTAATTGTGTTTATTTAGCCTTCAGCAAAGGATCCAAGACATTTTCATAATCATCAAATTAATTTCAAAATGCTCCTTTGTAAGTTGTCCAGCCAGCAATGTCGATGTTGATCATATGCAGAGGACTGTTTCCTGATCGGACAGTCCATTTACTAAACAATGCATTATTCAAGAAACTGGAGCCATCTCTTCACCAATTCTTCCTCCCATGGGCAGTTTAGAGTATAAAAAGAATTTACTAATGCAAGAAGAAATACTGCAGTTCTGGTTAGTGAAAATAATCATGATTACATATCTTCTTTCTCTATATTTGCCCCAAAAAGAATGGTGAGGAAAATATTCCCTTCTTTAAAATTCCTAAAAATTACTGAAGTAGGCATTACCTTTCACATTCACTTCAATTGGAAGTTGACTTTGTATCACTGAGTATCCCAAATGACCAATTTATTTTGGCAACTATCAGCCAGAGCTGTCTAAAACACCAACCTCTGAAAAAAAAGAAGATACAGCTTGATGCATGTATCATCTTTCCCTAGAAGTGTTTAGGACTCAATCCTGGTTTTGATTAAACCAGCAAAATACCACTAAGATTTTGTCTCATGGTTTCTCTGCCTATGGTAGTTGCTGCCAGGCTTCTGAGATGGAGTGTGAGGTGACCACTTTCCATCAGACACCTCCAGCCTCAGTATGCAAACAGAGCTTGAGCCAAAGAAATGAATCCATACAATGGGAGCTGCGATAAGACCTTTCCTGGGAATTATCAGTATTGTTCCACTATAAAATTCAATCACAATTCCATCACAAATAACAGCACTGCTGCTTCTTCACAGCTTCATCCACATGTCCCTGAACAAGCACAAAAGAGCAGGACACAGCAAGGGACCATGGCAACTCTCCTGCCTGCTTCTGCTAATTGTGCTCCACGCACGGCCTGTGGAGCCCAGGCTGGGGCCAGCATGGCTGCACTGCCTCAGCTGGCCCAGGTAGTCACATCCCATCCATGTCCTCTGTCTCCATGCTCGCCGGCTTCCTCTGAAGCATCGCAAAGGAGAGTTAATTAATTCTGATCACTCCTAATAGTCTTCTAGGTCACAAATTGGTGATTCAGCTTCATTAATTTGATTTCTAACATTTCATCCTTTGCACTCTCTGCCCGATTAGCTTCTTGAAATTTAGTTTCAGTAAATGGGATGAGCAAGGCAGAAACTTCCAAAGAGATTTTCCTCACTGGCGTTCGGAGGACACACCATAGCGCAGAACCCCTGGACTCACAGCCAGGGTGAGGTCACCTCAATTTTGCAAACTTCCCCATGACAGGGTGGTGCAGCCAGGCTGCAGTCCTAGTCACTTTGCAAAGGCAGCATTGATTCTCCTTTCACTCAGACAGGCCTAAATCAGGAAAAGCACCAGCACAAATTGCACTAGAGCAAGATTAGCACAGGAGAAAAATCAGACCACAGCATGTCTTAAAAGAACAAAGAATTAATTTTTCTGATAGTGTTTTTAAATAAAAGCTGACATTGATTTGGAGGAGTATGTAAGCAGAGATTATATATACTGAAAAATTTGCTAATCCCTCAGGCATCTACACAGGCAATGTTGGGAAACAAAGCCCATCGTGTCAGCCACACTTCAGAGGAGTAAGGACACTGCAAGTCACTGAACATTGTTTCTGATCTTAAGGCATTTTTAGACAGGTCGTTGCTATATGACCCCTAAGAAAGGAAATATTGCAGGTAGAGCAAGTGAATATATTATACTGTATTTGGGATCTGGGTATGGTTGAAGAACTAAAAGACATTTTTTGAAATTACCCAAAGATTGTTCTGGCTATATTTCTGGTTTTCAGATGAGAAAACATGTATGTTCATGCATTGTAATATGGTATGTTCATATTTGTCTCCCTGATGAGTTTTTATTGTATTCTACTGTACAGCATAACTCTTCCAATGGGAGACCAAACCCACTTCTTCCTTGGACAGGACCTAGTCCTCCTTCCCAATAAATAAAAGGTTCAGACTACTAAAACATTCCTGAAAATCAATGCTGCACACACAAAAATCATAATTTCAGCTTCAGTGGAGGGAAAGAGGGCAGGAATAACATCAGTCATATTCAAAAAGCAGCATGTAATTCTGTGAAAGTTTCATGAGAAGGTCAGAGGAAAGCTAGAAAATGTTCGATGGTCCAGGCAGAAAATTGTACCTTTGTCTCCACACAGATTCCTGAGAAGCAACGTCTTCTAACCTAAGTTCATTGTGAACGTCAGCCCAAGCCATGGCTTTTCAGCCAGGTTTGAATCACAGAGGTGCATGTGGTTTTGACATAAAACCACAAGACAATACAAGTTTGGGGATATTCTACCAAATCTAAGCTAAAGTTTATCAGAGCAGAGCCATGTGAACTCAGGTCCCACCTGCCTGATGGGTTTCACTGCACACACATCACAGAGCTCCAGCTGCAAAAGGAAACACATTTCTGAGGCCAACGCAAATCTTGGGGTGAAAATATTTTCTAGGAAATTAGTTGAAACATGCAGATGTACACCCAGAGCAGCACAACCTGAGAGAGAAAACAAACCACAGCTGTGGCTGGAAAACCCCCTGCCCTGTTGGCAGCACAGCTTTTCACATCACAGGAGCCAATGAACAAGTGCTCGAGTGTTCTCACTGCTCAGACATGTGCAACCTGGACCCTTCGCTGGGCTTATTGTTCCCTTGCAAAAGGCCCATTTAGAGCAAGCCCAGCAAGCCTGAGAGGGGAAGGAGGACAATGGCAATCTCTCCCATTCAGCAGCACAGGCCTAGGAAATATTTGCTACTCCAGGAGAGCAGCAGAGGCGCCTTTTCAAAGCTCCCTTTGCTGGGAGCTGAGTGACAGCTGAATCACAGTGCTGCTTTCCAAGAGCCAGACCTCAGTAGCACTGCCAAGAGTGGCCCGTTGTATTCAGAGCCCCGACACAGCTGCAGTTACTGGGAGGTCCTGCCATTGTCCTCCCCCAGCAGAAAGATGTTTCTGTCCCCCCTTCACAGACCTCCATCGCTGCCCAGTACAGGCAGGCTGAATGAAAATGTCAGCAGCAAGCACGGAGCAGATGTGAAGGGACCATGCTCTCTGACCTGGATTCACCCATCACGTGGGCTAACGCTGTTCGATTGAGAACCCTTTGTAAGGCAAGTTCAGGGGGATGGGATGCTGCCATGCCCAGCAGCCTGAGCACAGGGCACAGGGCTGACCAGCTCAGGAACAGGCAGAAATTCTGCCAGGGAGACATCCACGAAAAGATCAGCACCGTAAGAGTTTTGCAGGATTTGTGCACTCAGAGTATACTGAAAACTCTCCCTGTCTAATCCCACTCTTAAATTCTGCACCGTACATGTGGGTCACAGCTAATAGCCCACTTCTGAACAGTGACTGTAGGCTTCAAGTCCAAGCTTCAGTAGAAATAAAACCAATAAAAAGCAAAGGTTTTAGAAATCATTAATGACATAGCATCTCCTGGAAGTAAGGCAAACAGTTTGTGGTATCATTCTGTCTCCAGAATAGTAAAAGAAAATTTATACAAAACAAACAAAAAAAAAAGTTAAAATAACTAGTGGAGTCTCATAGTCCAAAGTACATAAGATGCAAAAAAAACCAGAGCTGAGTAAACAGAGAAGTGCCACAGATGTTCAAAACAAATTTTAAGCAAATTTTGTCCCCATTATGTTTGTGACAATTCTTCAGTGAATGCTAAAACTGCAATTCATTAGCCTAGTGCTCACGGTGAGATCTTAAATATTCATCAGAAGCATATCCAAATGCCTGCCTACACAAAGACATCCCTGGCCTGTCCCCGTGCCCAAGCAGAGCACTCACTGCCCTGGGACCTGCCCCTGCTGCAGCCAAACATATGGGCACAGAGCTACAGCCACTGAGGAAAGCACCAAACAACACAACCGTGGCCGGGTAAGAAAAGGAAAGGAAAGGAAAAAGACTTGGGAGGTCTGTCAACAGGGCAAGCAGTGTGGTCCAGGGGGGATTTTACTTCATTTGGGAAACAACAGGACACTTACAGAAGGGCCTGTGCTCCTGGGGATAGTACAGGAGAGCAGCTGCTTTACACTGTCAGCCAGATCACAGACAAGTCTGCATCCAAGGGCTGGATGTGAGCCAGGTGTACTAAATGACTACAGAGATACCTAAGATACAGGGATGGTAATCTCTCACCAGGTTTGAAATGCAGATGAGGGTCTGCAGAAAGGGCAGCAACACAAATATCTTGGAGCTGAGAAAAGCCAACTTTGAAGGGAAATGAGACAAAGCTGAAGGAAATTGGCTGGGATTCAATAAAGCCTGAGAAATGCACAATGGAAAGAGTTTAATGTAGTCAGAAATTACATTAGAACGATTCTACTTTGCAGCATTTTTTTGCATCACGAGAATTTTTTTCTTGTCTCTCTCGATCAGTGGCAGAAGCCAAAATTTCACAAGGAAAATGTCTCATGTGTCACGGTGCTAAAAGCATGGGATCCACGGGATCCTCGACTCCTCTCAGCCAAGGAAGAAGGACCAGAGCGAGGCAAAACCTGTGCAGGGCGCGGGCGCGGCTGTCGGCGGGGCTGCGGGAAAGCCTCGGCAGTTTTACCTGCCTTGGAGGGCTCTCAGGTGTGCAGGAGGAATGTCCGTCAAAGAGCTCACGGCAGGAAGGTCAGTGCCGTGAATGACAGAATAAAACTGGAGGGATGGAGCAACTTCTTACCCACACTTCAAAGCAAACAAAGTGCCAGTACAGACTGCACAATGGGGCCATTGAAAACGGAGAGTGATAATGGGAGAGGAGGCGGCACCATACAGCTTAAAACCAAAGCAGATTCTTCCCAGAACTCACTCCCAGAGGCATTACAAACTGAAGGGAAAAACAAGAGAGTAAAAATAGATTCAACTCTGATCCACAATAATTGCACAACAGGGATAATAGGGATCTCAGAGGTGGAGATCGTGAAGTGGCAGAATTTTAGAAATTAAAATTGTGAACATCACAAATTAAAGCAGAAGTTGATGAATCTGGAAACTACAACCTAAAGTGCTGCTTCAGCTCTGGGCTGGCTGGGATCTTTCCCTACATCCAAAAAAAGTGCCTTCAAAGATTCCTTCTGCCTTGACAAACAGAGCCCCTTACCAGGAAAGTGGGGTATGTGCAGCTTCTACAGCCACTAAACCCAAGGAGAGGGAAAACTATTCTGCCCCTACCCCTGGCTGTAAACAGAGCAGGCATGAAGTCTCCAGCTCTGTCTTCTCCCCAGTTCTGGAGTTATCCTGATGAACTACTGTTTTCCAGCCCAGCAGGATTCTTCCATCTCTCAGTTCCAGGGGGAGCTCACACTGGACAAACGACGTGCGCTCTAACTTTAAAAGCTTGCTCTTCCCATGTATCTGCCTTTGTCCTGATTTTATCTGCCTCAGAAGGCAAGATAATTTTGACTAACACAAAGCAATTAAAATGAGAGACCTGAGTCTTAAACTACATAACATTTGGATTTCTTCCAATTTACTGATTTCTAAGTAGGTTAGACCTGGTGAGCAGGAGGCCTGATGCAGAAGCAAGAGCAGCCTGTGGGGTTTGGGCACAAGAGGGGGCAGAGCATCAGTGTTGCTCCACACGTGGGGAGTGGCAGTCAGACTCCAGCCCAGGGACAGCACCACAGCCAGCAGTTCCTGGCCATGTTCTCTTCTCCCATCTTTTGCCAAGAAATTGCCAGTGTCCTCAGCTCCCAGGGGAAGGCAGATCAGTGCCACAGAGACTGGGCAAGCACTGAGTGCAGCTCCTTTTTTCTGTGCGTATCAGCAAGCTTGGAACAGGGGTAATCGCAGCCACTTTTATGTGCTAAAAAATAGTGACTCATTCTTCCTCCCCAAACCAACCACGTGATGGAGAGGAGAGATATACTTTGTTTTCTCTTTCTTTGCCTTCTGGTTTCTCATCTATTGGCTGAATTCATTTCATGTTTCAAAATGTTCTCACAAAACCAGAAAGATTAGAAATATCTTTTGGAATGTGAGAGCTCAAGTTGCACAGAAGAAAAAAAATTCCCATCAAATATTGCAGGACTTAGTCACACTACCAACAAGAAGGAATGAGCCCTCTTCTAGCAACCACAGCCTGATTTGAGCACCTTGTTCCCAAGAACAGTTCTGTCTCAGAAGAGTTAGGCAAAGTCAGAGAGCAAACCTTCTGCTATCACTGCTGCCTCTACTCAAGACCCTGAAGAACAAAAGCATGGCTTATAATGACTGACAGTTCTCTCACACATAAGAAAATATTTCCAATATTACACGTACTCCTATTTAAACAGAATCTCCAATCTCCCTGCCTTTACAGCAACAGCAGAGGCCTGATGAAAAATGGAGCACTGGGTCTCTCTCAATGTCCCACTAAATTTATACAGACCTCAGAGTAGAGGCATATGTCATTCTTCTCTTATTAACACATTTCAAATGGGATCCAGAAGAGTCTGATGGGGAAACAGGATTTGGAGGGAAATGAGGTGGTTTTGATTCAAACCCTAGCTTCCATCAAAATGCTGTGGTTTCTTAGAATGTCTGCGGACAGTATTTTACAAGGCACACTTACACACACACAGAATCCCTGGGGGTTTTAAACACTGACTTGCAGCAGGACCCAAACTAGAAATTTGTGCAACCAGACTGCCTGGAGCCCCTGCCTGCACCCCCAAAAGATGCTGAGATGCAGTGGCTGCACCACTCCACACAGGCTCCTGGCAAGAGCAGGCACTGACTGTACTCTCACCACAAAACCTGTGCTGCCTCGCTCAGATGATGGGGATTTGTTCTTTGAGGAGGTTCTACAAGTGCCTTAGGACTAGATTTCTGAAAGCAAACCTTGACCTTGTTGCTGGCTTTAAACTCCACTGCAGCTACCTTGGAGGAAATGTTTCCTTCATCCTGGCTCCTGCAGCAATGCCCAATGCATGAGGCAGCATCCCCCATATTTTAACTGTCTAGTAAATCCTTCAAATGCTTCTGGCTCACAGTACAAGCATTCCAACTAGCCTTGTCCCAGGGCAACAAGCTACCCCAGTGTATAAAGAGCAATGGTTTATGCCTTTCTATCTGAGCACATGAGAGCAGTAGCAGAATGTCACCATTCTTAGCTAATTTGGCACTTCAAGCAAGAACAGGGCTTTTATCTCTTCCTTTTCATTACAACGTGGTGAGACAAACATTTGATATCAATAAGTAACTAAGCTGGCTACAGAGGACAAACAAATAACTGCAGACGGTTGTTTGGTAAGTGATGAGCCGTTTTGGGCTTGATCACCACCTGTAGGCAAGCTTTGATTCAGACATGAGATCATGGAGGAGAAAATCAGGAACAAAGCAGACATGCACGAGAGCAGCACCTCATCTCTTCTGGTACCTGGGACAGCAAACAAGTGCAGCTCCTGTAAATGCCAGTGGGGGAAGGGGCAGAGGATATTTCTCCAATGCAGTTCTTTTTCCTACCCAAATTAATATCTATTCATTCTATTCCATGTTCACCTTCCCGTTAGGAAGGGACTAGAGAAAATGTCTTTTTCACTTGTGCATACACATGAGCACACACCAGAGCACCAGCCCGAAAAGCATTTCCTTGGGGCAGGAGACAGGTAGCAGCAATAACACAACAGCTTTGCTCTCATTCACATAGCCAGGAGGAAAATGGCTTTAACCATAACCTGCTAAATCTGTACAGTGAGGAGAATTTGGTTCTGCTTCAGGGAAGTGCAGCCAGGCTGAGATGCTGCTGAGGCCAGGAAGGAACCTCAGTGCATCAGCCTGGCACAGCAAGACGGCGTATGGAGCTGACTCCTGGCCCTGGAGGGCTGAACCTGACACAAATGTTTCCAAATTCCGACTCCAGTCCGGGACTTCTTTGGCCTGACAGCATGTTTCACCTTTAAGCGAAGCTCAAATGTCAGACAGCTGCTAAGCCAAGGGGAGTGGAGCTGTGAGCAGCAGCAGCACGGCAGCAGGTGAAGTCGGGGAGCGGCTGTCGGCTTTCACTGCGCTGTCGCCAGCGCAGGCGGGTTTAACCGGGGGCTGGTTCGGACTCCAATATCAAACCTAGTAGCCACTAGATGGCAAACTCACAGCCCAAACTGCACACACTGACCGCCGGACTCCTTCAGGGCTCTGGAATCAAGGGTGCCAAAAGCCAGCGGGAGGGGAGGGATGCGGGTGAGACACACACCAACCACGACTGGTTCCTTCACCAGGTTCAGTCTCTCCGTGTGTTTCTGTCCCACCACTAAACTGCACAATGATAAGCCATAAACTTTGAGCTGCCAACTGTGAAAACCACGTTAATTGGTGTTAACGTGGAGGTCCAAACATCCCAGGCACAACTGTGGCAGAAGGGACAAAACAAGATTCCAACACATCCACTAAAAACATATTGCTTAAGCCAGAAAAAAACCCTGCAGCCTGCAAATAACATGGCTAAAGAAACCCAGATTGCAGATGATGTATTATTCATTGCTAACATCACTGTAAGCCTCCAGCCAATCTCGCTTTTTCAGTGCTAGCTGCAGGAGAGGTGGGGGCACTATGTAAATCAGCAATATCTTGCAAATGATTGTTACATATTAGCTGCATGGCTCTGAAAAGAAATTAATTGCATGGTAGCCAAAGCTCTACACAAGCAATTGTCTTTGTCTAGCAAAGTGGCCATTTGTATTTTATCTCAGCCTGTTATTATCCTGAATCAGTTCTTGAGCAAAGATCAAAGCTAGGCTGGGAAAAGCAGTCCTCACTCATTACATGCTGGTAATTTCTCTAAGTGCTTTGCAGGAGCTGGAGTCACAGCAATGGGCACTGCTATGTGCAGGGGTTCTGCAAAATGTCTGGGTCACCCTGGGTCAAAATTTCAGCCAAGCTGCCTGCCCCAGAGAGAATGGCTGGTCAAAATTGCTGTGCATCTGCAGGAATACAACGGCAGCAATGCAATGGTAATTTTACAGAAAGCTCTGAACCTCTCCTTTAGCTACAAGGGGAAACATCCCTTGCTTCAAGAATAATAGAAAACAGAAATATTTTTATTTAGTGTCCAAATGTAGAACTCACTTGTGATTTTATCATGCTGCTGTACAGGGCACAACAAACTCTGAGGCAGTTCACTTACCTTGTATGACTGTAACACAGAGCTGAGCAAAACAAATTTCAGTTTCACACCAGTTCAAGTTAATGCTCCCCAATAGTAGGACTGTTTGTGCACTCAAAGTAGCAGCAGTGCTGTGTACCCAGACTCAAATACTCTTTCCATCCATAATTACTTTCAGAATGTCAGGAAAGTGGTTTTGAGTGTGCAAAGCCTGTCACCAGAAGAATCCATTTCCAAGATGACACTTTCATGCAACTTATCAATACATTTTGCACCATCAGTGCTCAATTACAGAAACTCCAACAGATCGGGGGATCACCAAAGCCAAGGAGTACTTTAGTCATGACACTCGCAATAACCATCTGCACCTTGTGACTGTGAACCTCAGCTCCAGAAAAAGATATTTTCATTGATCCACTTTCCAAGAATCCAAACTGAGGTACTCTGAGGTCCATTCATACAGCTCATCCATATATACCCTCTCTGCTCTGCCTTTTTCAATTAGATGGATTTACACTGAATAAATTTCTCCTGAAAGTGTGCTGTGCAACCTTAACCAACAACACATTGCTCCCTTTTGCTATCCTGATTCTGCTGTTTCCCTCATTTGCATCCACTCCTATAAATTGTTGACCCATCTCATGACCGTGTCCGTTATGACCAACATATTTGATCAGTATGTTGCAAACCTAGCACTTGCCCATTTAATGAGCAATATTTTAGACATTTTCCAAACTTCCTGTCACCAGCATTAGCTAACACACGAGCGATCCAGACAGACTCTTTTGTTCTGAGCAGCTGTGCTGTAAAACAAGCTGAGTATCTCTGCGGCCACAAACTGCTCTCCAAGGTCTCTCCATCCCCAGTCTGCCATATGTTGCCCCTATAGCTTGTACAAACTCTTTCATTTCCTCTCTATCCTGTTGCATTTCATCAGGTTTCACTAAGGCACACACCAGAATCCCAAAGCCTGATTGTTTGTGGTTCTCTGTGCTCTGCTCTGTTTTGCAAAGGGCACACAGCTTTTCAGTGCAGATCCTTACAAGGCCTCTCACTAAACTTCTGTTTTTTAGGGTTTTCAAAACCTTCTCTGAGTCTTGAAGCCCATTCCACTGGAGTGATGTGAGCACTGGAGGTGCCACATCCAAAGCAGTCTGTAGCAAAGACAGTGCTGCAGTGGGGCTATCTCAGGTCAAAATCAGGAAATCAAAGAGATTCAGATAAGGAAAACCACACCATTTGGCTACCAAACAAACACGGAGTATCTAACTCATCTATAACTGTGGAGATAAAGGCTTGTGTGAAGAGCAAATTTTGAGAAAAGCAGACAGAACCATAGGTTGGAAGCAGCCACGGGGAAAGGCAGAGGCTCTGCTGTACAGAGACATTATTTGTCCCTCTCAAGGGGAGAGTTTGTGTCCTCAGTGGGTTCCAGGAGTGGCCTCACTAACATGACATAGCAGCAATGCTGAGAGTGAAGAAACATTCACAATCCCTTGAGCTCTGAACATGAAGAGGAGCTGCTCCAGTTCTTCTTGGTTTCAACTTTGGAGACCCATGAGACAGGAGTATGTGTCCAGCTTCATGCCAGAAGGATGCTAACATGTATATATAACCCAGTCTGATTGGCAGCCCCACTATCCCCAGGTTTGCCAAACTCCAAAGGGACTCACCACCCAGCAGTCCAGCCCCAGCAGCCACGGGAGTTTGCTCACTGCGGAGGATCAGCGTTTGATTGGCAGCACTGCACTCCTGCACCTGCAGCCTGCAGCACATGCATGTGTGTTTCTGTCTGGACAGGGCTGTGTGAGAGCCATTCCCCAGCCATGACCCTGCTGGCTGCACTCTGCACTCAGGGGAATTTAGGAAGCACTGTCCCTGCTCCAGGAGATGCTGCCGAAGTCAGCAGAGCTCAGTCAAAATGTCAGTTCTCCTGCTTCCCCTGCATCCCACTGGGGGACAGCACATTCTCCATTTCTCTGAACAATCTTACTGAGCTGCAAGCATCAGCAGCACTAAATTCTGCTCTTTTTTGGGAAGGAGCCAAGATTGCCAATGTAAAGCACAGGATGTGATTTCCTGCCCCTCCTGGAAAAGGAAGCTACAGTCCAAAAGGTAGAGAAAGAACTATTAATCCAAGAACAACCATTTTAATGTTGATGATCACATGATGCAGCTGCAGAAATACCAGTTCAATTCAAACAGAACTTGTAATGTGCTAAACATACAGGACTCGTGATACAGAAAAGGAGATACCAGATCCGGGTGCCAAGAAGAGGAACTACTGTTCACAGTCCCTTGAGGAAAGATTCCCCCAGGACCACTGCTCTTCTGACAGAACTCTTTAATCAAGAAAATACTAAAAAAACCCATTAAAAACTAATAGAGATTCTCTACAGAATCTCCTACAGTTCTACTCTATAGTGTATGTATGAGCCGATTAGTAGCAAGGTGCTGGGCTCCTTGGGAGAGGAAAAGCTTATGGTGTGAAAAGAAAACCAATGCACAGCCCCAGCAGGTTTACTTTTGCACAGGCTTTAAAGAGATGGAGAAATACGCAGTGCTATTTGTTGGTGCAGAGATGGCCTGTACAGTTCCAGTAGCTACTGCCTGCTTAAGCACAATGTAATAGGATGAATAGGAGTCCTAATGTGGCTACTCACTCTCATTACCCAACGGCCTAAAATGGGGGGTGGTCTTCTGAGGAGATCAGAATGTGTATTTTCAGATATCTCAAACTGTGAGTATATATGGATTATGCAGCCCAAGCCACAAGTGCCCATTATTTTCCATCTGTATGGCTGTAAGAACTCTCCTGTGTACAACTACTTTTGTTTTCAGAGTGTCTGCAACCAGTTGCAAAAGACTGACAGACGTGTGCAAAGACACACACCCGTGCTGTCACGGGGACTTGCCTTCTGTTCTTTCTCACTACAGTTTTCCTCAGCCTAAAATAAAAGCATGTTACATGCAAAAAAACATAACACCGGAGTGTTTATTTGCCTATGAACACTATAATCTTCATAGATTGATATTAAAACCCTTCACACTTGTTTTCACTGCTGAGTTCAATTGAACTTAGCAATCCCAGTGTATCTTGAGAGAGTGCTGAACAGCTGCAAACTAGCCAAGGGATCACATTCCCACAGATGGTATTAGAGTCCAAAGCTCTTCCCATTTGACTGTGGGATACGAACAGGTCAAATGAGAAGTTACTTTGTGGGGGAACAAAGTTTCACAATCCTTGCAGATTGTTATTTGTTTTTACACTTCTGTGATTTTATGCTGTTCACTTGGAAACTGTGACATTACAGGGGTTTTCTGTAGAGGCAACGCAAGGCCAATTGGCTCCACCAGAGCCCATCTTCTATGTAAGCTCAGGTACATCCCAACTTTGTAGCATCTCTGCTGACTGATTAAAGGCAAGGTCTGAAATGATGTTTTCAGCACTGATCTGACAGGTGTCCAGAGAAAGGCTACACAGTGGTCAAAGGACCTCAGGGCCATAAACTCCAGATCTGCTTAGAACTGTTCATTGTGCTCTGCCAAAGTCCCTACCCTCTATTTACAATCTGTCAGAGATCCACAGTGCATTTCCTGGGTTGGGAAAAGGAGGATGTCCATGGCTGGCTCTGGCAGGCACTGTCTGCTATGGCCTGTGCTCAATGTCATGTGGAAGGTGAGGCTGTCAGCCCTGCCACCAGCTTGCAGCTCATGGTGTGAGTGGCCAGCCCAAGGACAGCCAGTGATGACAGAGTTCACTCATCAGAAGGCAAAGGGATGATGACAGACACAGCAACTCGCTCATGATTAGTAGCACCACAAAGGATGTTACTATGTCCAGAAGGACCAAAAAGCAGGCAAGAGGCCTGTTTTGGAGAGAAAATTACTCTGTGCATATATATATGAGAGTAAGAGAGAAAAAATGGGACAAGGGGGAGAAGAACTGGAGGAAGCACCAGGTGATTTTTCCAAAGCCCTGCTTCCCACAGACAGATGAGTGGGCCACCCCCTCCACAAACTGCTCAAATAGTTGTGACCTTCCATGAAAGTGTCACCTTCCAAACTGAAAGAAAGAGGTAAACACAGATGCAGAACAAGATCTGCTGCTGATTGAGTTCTTCCTCAATGCCTGGAACCCACCTATCCCATCTTGCATTGGCCTGTCCAGGACACCTACAGCCCAGAGCCCCTGACAGTGGATTGCCACTCAGGGCTCTCCCCAAGACGCAGAAAGACAAGAATTATCTAATCGCACCTGTACAGAATATATCTGCATTGCAGCAGAATGGGCAATCTCAGACCTTTCCAGTGGTATTCAGAGAGTCTTTCTTCATGTGAGCTCCCAGAATTAATCACCAGTGTATGAATTTGGCTTCCCATCCCTTTCCCCAGCTGACAGGAATTGATGGCACCAACTGCCATCACCACGAGAAATAAGTGATTCCTTCACTAGCATGGCAGACATATGCCAGCTAGGAAGAGAAGATCTGATCATCAGACTTGCTTGTTTTGGCTTTTCAATGCACAAAAGGCTGTTTTTCTCAGAATTAGGGTGACTGCGACAATCTGTTTTTAGACAGAGTTAGAACCACAAGATAAAAGAGGCAGAAATCTTCTCATCTGCATATTTATCATCAAAATGCAGCAACTGCATAATTTAAGCTTAGTGTTAAAAATATTGTATGTATATTTTAAGGTTTTCCTACTCAGGTGAAAAGGAGACATGCTTTCACTAAGGAGGTTAATTATTTCCTAATGGTGTGAAAACAACAGAAAAAAAAGAATCAAAAGGAATTTTTTTACCCTTCCCCCTACCCTGAGGCATGACAGAGAGGTATCTCTGTCCATATCCTTCACAAACACACACAGTCAATGGACTCAGAACAATAGAGCAGAGGATGCACTGGTAACCAGGGTGCCACTAGGCTCCACAAGGGTCTGGACACTGCCACAAAGGTGCAACAACAGGACACTTGTAGAGAGAGCAGGAGCGTCCTCTCAGCTCATCAGACCTTTCAGCTGAGAAGGGAAGCACTCCCACAGGCAGGAAATGAGCACAAAGTGCCTGGAGGGCTCTGACAGAGGACACCGAGAGTCCAAAGGTGCCACCCAGCCAGGTGAGCACTGCACCCAGCTGCCAGCAGCTGCCTTCTCTGCAGAAGCAGAGCACAGCTGAGCTCAGGCTGCCCTGGATCACCCTCCTCACCCCATCCCATGCATGCTCAGGGAAAGGGGAGGGGTGCTCTTCACTAGGCCAAACCCTGCAGGGAAGAATGAACCAAACACAGGCTGCCTGTGTGGTACTCAGTGATACCGCGGCAGTTTCCTCATGGCTCCTCCCTATCCCTGTGTACACACGGAGTCTGTATTCCCAGCAGAGCTGAAGTGGCTACTCTAGCTGTACATGAGATGTAGCTTCTTATCAGGAGGACTTCTTCACCCAGAGGTGCCCTGGTTTATTGGCCTTCCAACCGCCTGCCTCCTTAATAGAGACTCTTCTTATATGACCTCTGCTGCTGTCCATGCAGACGTGTGATGCTCCAGACAGGACCTCACTTTCCCACTAGGAAGGATCCTGTCCTCTCCAGCACTGCCCAGGAACCCTATGGCACGATCAGTCACTGCTGAGAAATGTCTCTGGGAGCTTGGCAGCCCCTCCAGCGCTGCGGAGTGGGCTGGCCAGCCGGCCATCTGCTGCTCCCCCAGCTGACACAGCTTTCCCATGCTCTCTGCTGGCTGCCTTTGCGTCCTCACATGGCCACACCATGCACTCTGCTCTGACAGCCCCATCCCTCAGATCCCAATCCCTGTAAGTACCTGATATGCACATGTGCTTCTGTTTAAAGAGACAAGTTGGAAGGGCAGTGCATGACAACACACCGCAATCTGAAGACAGCCAATCAAACCAATAAATCCCCCCTCGCTCCCCAACAGCTGTAGCCCAATTAAACTCAACAGTTCACAGGTGTTCATGTAATGACTTTAACACAAAAAAAGCACTGCTCCCTTTAGGGGCCTTTAAAAAAATTTAGAGCTCTTTAAATTTTATATACCAACAACATCAAACCAAAGTAGGAAATAATAAAGAAGGAAAGGAGATAGAGCAAAGAAAATACACAGTGTCAGCATCAGCAACAGCCTAATTAAACAATAGCCAACAGGAAAATGCACATTCTGCTCACCCAGCCACAGTCCTTCTGGAGTTATGCTGGATGCAAAAGCAGTTTTCTTATATCCCTTTCAGCATGGCTGCACCAGCCCTTTCCATTCATGCAGTCCCTCAGCCTCCCCAGAACAGAACTGTGAATGAATTCTCACTAGCAGAGCCAAGGCCTGCAGCTATCATTTCTCTCCAATGCTTTGCCTCCCTCTCTACCACGAGGTCGAGCCTGGGCTGGTCTCCCTGGTGTGCAGGGGAGGCAGAGCTGTTCACCTCTGGAAGTGACTAATGACCTCACCACGTCCCGCGGCCTTGCAGCTCACAGTTGGCTGATCCAGGGAGCCCTGGGGAAGCTGACACCATGGCTGGTCAGGTTGTCTGCACCATCTGTTTGCGGTGTGCCAGCAGCAAGCTCTTGCTAGGTCCTTCCTTGTTCCTGGGTTTCCTTACACCTGGCTGGCAGTTCTGGCCACAACATCGTTATTTGCTTTTGTAGTTTTCCGACAGATTGCAGGTGTTCCCTCTCCTTGTCACTCACCTTCATCCCCCTTGCTCCCACAGACCTGCAGGCATGAGCCCCCAGCAATGTCAGCATCACAGCTAGGAGCTGCCACATCTACTCACTGCAGGAGGGATGAGGAGACAGGAAACACGATTCCCATAAACCTAGGGAAGGCTGGAAAAGAACAAATTCTTGTGGGACCCTGCAGGGGCCTGAAGAGGCAAAGAGTTTGCAATGCCTCAGCTTTGGGGCAAACCCAGTACAAGGCTTGTAAGTGCCCCTGCTTTGATTATGCGTTTGCATCCCATGGTGAAATATTGAAGCCAAAGTGAATGTGATGCTTCTGCTTTGATGCAATCCTGGTTTCAGCTCTTCATTCTTATATAGAAACATGAGGTCTTAAAAAGAAACATTTGTGTCCAAAAGACATTTTTTAAGTGGGGCACTAAAAAGATACTGCTCTATCATAAGCTAGAAGGTTCTGGGAGGCGAAATCAGTTTCTTTCCATCTTAGGAAGACCCTAAGAAAATGAAATATTTTGAGGCTTCAAAAATCAAGTTACAATGCCAGAACAGGGAAGAAGAAACCTTTTCCAGGGTCCCTAAACAGGTAAAAGGCCATCTTTGCAAACTTGTGAAGCCAGAAATTTGGCCAGGAGCAAAGGGCAGCCATTCTCTGTCCTCTCTGTTTAGTTGGACTGCAAAATGTGATCTCCCTACAAATAGGAGGTTCAGAGAGCAGTATGAAGGTCTGTGCTGCCACATATCTCATTCATGCACCTACAGCACCTAGCACACGGGGTCCAACCTGGGAGATTCCTTTAGGAATTACTGTAATATAAATAGTAAATAAGTATGAATAATTATGTGAGGATGATAACCAGTGATTTAGCTACGAAAAGGCCCCAGGATGCAAGCGCTAATCTCCTGAGATACTTAGCCATCCTTTCAAGATGCATGAAGACATATAAGTAGGCTAATTACAAAGGAAAATGTCTCTTGTATATAAATCTCATCTAAATTCAGAAGTGATGCAAAAAACAAACTGAGAAGATACCCAGGAAAAGTTCAATAATGTTGCTGGGGAAGGTTAATTTTTAGAGACTTTTTTTAAGATAACCCAGAAGATCCTTAAATACAAAAATAGTTAAACCTTAAATAGCAACTGCAAGTATCACACCAGAAAGGCACTCCAAAATGAATAGAACTATTGAACTGTGGAAGCGTCATGGCAAAAAACACAATTTCATTTTCTTAGTTTAGTTTCAATTTATAATTCACACAAGTAGCTTAAACACGTCGATTTGAGATCAAAACAGAACTTCAGGTTACATAGCATCTGTTCTATAGGAGGGTGCTGTGTGCACTGAGATAATTTTAGATGAATGTGTTATAAACAAGATCTGTGGAACATTGCAGAGTAGCAAGTTTTGAGAGAGAAAAACATACAGTTTAAATGCATAAATTGTTTAGAATGTTTAGCATGTGGTTGTAAAGCGATCAACCAAGCGATCTGTTTTCCAGAGTAGGACAGCTTGCACAGATGAAACAGCAGCTTCCTCACTATTTAATGTAAGACTCGTTCAACATTCAGAGGAACAGCTTCTTACTCTGCAAACTTGGTGATCATAAAGCCAGAGTTTTTAGCCACTGCTTCTGCTCTTTCCCAACACCTCCCTGAGCTGTGTATCTAGAAATGTAAATTAGATGAACATGGTATATTTCTTCGTAGCTCTTTTTTCTGCAATGGGCAAAAGAGCACATGTATGTGTAACACAGGAATTTCTAACATACTATGCTTCAGCTCATGGATACCAAAGTATTCTACATTCCAGCTCCTCCTTTAGTCAAAACTAAAAGATAGTTCATGGTAATGGTGTAGTTTTGGTCAGAAAAGGCATTTCATATGTTAATGCAAATGATGATGCATGAAAATATTTCTCCTTTTACAAAAAAAATTTAAAATCCAAGATTTTAAAAAATAATGTGAAACAACCTACAAAATAGAAGACAAAATCCATTCAGTTGGTTGATAATCCTGTTCAGGCTGCAGTGGAAGGTCTCCCCAAAATGTCTCCTCTTGTACTTGGTTATTTATGGTTTGCTTTCCAGCCTGACTGCAGCAACTGACACCATGCAAAGACTCAGCATCAGAGGGAAAGCAGCTTCCCCAGAGACAGCCACACCTTCAGGTATCTCTTTCCAAGCCCTCACCAAAGGCGCTACAGGAGCCCCATCCCGCTGTGGTGCTCCTGACGGGCTCCAGGTCACACTGCCCCCAGGGCCTGCAGCAAGTAGGTGTTTGCAGGAACCCACTGGCTCAGAGAGCAGGCTGTGGTGAGGGTAAGGTGCCCATCTGCTGTTTGCACTGGCTGCTCACAGGGCACGCTGTGACCTCTTCCCACCCTTCTGCAGACACCAGCCGCTTCCATACGTTCATCCTCCTGCACATTGAGCCAATGCGCTGTCACTCCCAAAGTTTATATTTAAATAAGACCTTCTGTTGAACTCGAATTAAATATAGCCCTGTTGAATCTAATACCATGAGAGAACCAAGGTTGGAGGCGAGAGGGAGAATGAGGAGGAGATCACAACTGAACAAATACATTTAAAGCTGCGAAGTTAACACCCGGCTGCACATCTGACTCCAACACACACTGGGGTTGTTTCTTTTCAGCTCAGCTATAGTATTAGTTGCAGTCAGGTCACCCTTGCATGTCCTTCTGCTTTATGTCTCTTACTAGGCAGACGCACACAAATCTTCAAATTTTACAGACACAATGAAAATTCAGACCAACATTTGTCTCCCTGACCTGTCAGCACTTACAGCGGTGCCTGACTGACAGAGGTACGAGAGGGCAAGTCAGAACCTCTGAAAAGGCAGGTATCTCAGGACTAATTCTGGAGTCTACTGACAACAATAACAATCAGCTCTTAGTTAACGTAAGAGAGCAACAACAAAGCCTGCGGCAGCTTGTGCTGCAATTCCAGCCAAGGGCTCATTCTGGGCTCTCTCCTGATGTGGGTGGCCCTGCCAGCCAGTTTTCAAACAGTGCTTAAAATCTGGTTGGGGAGAGTGGCATGAGTGGCTGGACATGAGAAACGACCAGAACTCAGTGCGTGCATGTTAGCAAAAATGTAATTAAGAAGCCGAGGCAAAAAAAAAAAACCAAACCAGAAAATGGAAAATGTGATCATAGCAGTAAAGGAGTAAAGTTGTACCATTATGGTACGAGAGTTCACAAGAAATAATATAATAAAGCTAAAACCCAGATCTTCAGGCCTGTGGGACTCAGGTGTTCAAATCCACTGGGCTGTGTCCTCAATGACTAAAACTTTTCATTAGGCTTCAGGATGAACTGCTTCTAGCAGCAGAAGAGATTTCATCCAGGTCAGTCAGCCACAAAAAGACTCATCAGTCATCACATGATAACCCTGACTGAACCATCTATATATATTTAAGATACCGGTCCCATTAGCTGCACTGTAAGGAACCAAGCCAAATTGTTCCTATTTCTGTCCCAGTATCCTAAAAGCTAATCCTAAAAGCTAATCCAGCCATCCTTTGCTCTGGCTGACTGACTTCCCTCACAGCTACTTGTTGTCTTTGACAGGAATGAAATCCACTATGTCCAGCTCCAAACTGGACCATGGCAAGCAGCAGCAGAGGGAAAAGCACATGGAGTGAACCAGCTGGGCTGGCAAGAGTTAAAGCTGCTGTGAGCCCTGGTGCCTGTGGACTGTCTGCAGCACGGATAAAACACTGTGCATGGAAACACAGGCTAGGCAAGCCCTGCTTTGTCCTGATGCAATCTCTTCAATTATTTTTTGTGTTGTGTATTTTACAAAGGATAAATCAGGGAACATTTCAAGAAATGTTTTCTCATTCTAAAACTTATCAAAATATTGCTGACACTGATCCATGGCTGGGAATGTCATTCCTGAATAAACATGATGTCATTCTCATTCCATTCATACTTCTCCTGGACAGCTGCTGTCAGCCTCAGTGAAGAAAAATGCCACCTCACTGGTGACAGCTGCCACTTGAGGTACTTTGTATATCAGCCTCCATAGGAGTAAAAAAAAAAAAAGAGTCAGTCATGCACATGCTATTTAAAGTCTGTTGCATCTTGATGAGAAATGCAAAAGTTAATATGGGGCAGGTTGCTCTGTGTCAAAAGTCTGGACAATGAAGAATAAGGAACTTTCCTGGTCTCACCTTCCTAAGAAGTAAATCTCAGGCAAGGCACTCATACCTGTGCTGTATTTGCTTTAAAACAAATTCATATTCTTATAAATTGTATCACAACAAAACTAATGAAACAATCATAGTAATCCCAGAATGGTTTGGTTTGGAAAACACCTCAAAAACCATCTCATTCCCCACCCCAGCTCACTCCAAAGCCCATCCAGCTTGGACTTGAGCACTTGCAGGGATGGGGCATCAACGACTTCAGTTCCAGCACTGGAACTTCTTGCTTTTTCCAGTACTCCAATTACATTTGCAATTGCTGTAGGAATTGCTCTGGGCTGGGGTAGCTCTCCAGTTGCTTTCCAAGCATGGAGACAGACAATCCCTGCCCCAAAGAACAGCCCAGACTAAATCTGTTTTCTGTTCCTTCTGGCCTCCAACTTGCACTGCTGCTTCAGTGTCAAAGGGGCAGATGTATAATCTGGGAAGCTTTCCAGATGCATCTTGAGCAAAGCAAAGCATTGTGAATCACTGGTATTAAGCGGGATCTTTCCATCTGTCACAGTACCACTGGCAGCACTCACTATGCTCTCACAGTACACACAGGATGACAAGCACCTCATGGAGGGGACACCAGTATCCACCAGCGCCAGATTCTCAAAGAACAAATAAATAAGTTCTCTTGCCTTGAGCGCTGTGGTTTTCATCCCACAGACTGGGCTCCAGCAGCACTACTCAGCCCCACAAAAGAATGGCAGCAAGCCCATGCAGGGCAGGAGCACCTCTGCAGCCATAAATGTTGCATTAATAAGTTTCTTTCTAGTACTGGGCCATCACTTTAACTTTTATTATTTCTCCTGTCCCATAAATGCTCTCAGGTGCTCTTCCAAGGAATCTGAGCAGATTGCCAAACAGAGGAGAAGAATGACAATGACATGGCCTCTGGCTCTCCCCTGAAACAGCAGCTTTTCTGTCATCCCCTGGAAATGCTCCAGTTTCTTTACAGCTCTGGAAACGTGGCTCAAGCAAGGTTGCCAACACATGTTCCTCTGTGTCAGACACGACTCTGATTCTGGAGCTGCGAGGAGCCTGTCAGCTATCATTCTGCCAGGAATACCACAGCCCTGGCTCCTCTGCTTTCAAATTCAGTCTGCGTTAGTTTGAGTAAGAAGGGCTGACAGGTATCTGAAAAAACAATAGCAGCTCTTGCTTTAATTTGCATGCCCAGCATTGAAATCCTTTGTCACTAACTCAAGTGGGCAGTGGATAAAAACTAAGTGAAATATAATGATGCAATTCACATAACTGCATGAAGAGAACATCTCTGCGCCTAACCTCACAGTTTCCAATGCTCTGGTGCAGATTTGTTGTGTGAAAGCATCAGAAAGTAAGTGGACATCCAGCATGCTGGAGACCCCTGATCAAAATGAGGTTTACTGAGTCTCTGGGCAGGCTGTCCAGCTCTCCGGATTGCAGAGGAATGACATGTCACCAGTCTTTTCTTTAACCTGCTCAACCCCAACACTGAGCACCCCTGGCCCTGCTGGGGCTGGCTCCAGCACCGTCTCACACCAGGCTGCTCCGACATTTGAAAGACAGAAAAGCAAACCTCCGTGCAGGGTTTTTTTTGTACGCTGTCTCTGGCTGGCCACAGAGGTCCTGTGCTTGTTGCCCAGCTGTTCCCGACAGCCGCTGTGTGCAGCCCTGTTCCCGGCCCGTGCCCCGGGAAGCACCGCGCACCTCGGGCAGCCGAGCGCGGCCCCTGCCAGCACTGCCAGCCCCTCGCACCTTGCGGCAGGAGCCAAACGAGGAGCTTCAGCACCTCCTCATGAAACACAGCCAAAGCGCGGAGCCGTCACCGACACAGGACTTCCACAAACGCTTGTTTTAAATCAGCACTGAAGTACAGCTGAACTGTGCTCCACGGCGAACCCGTCCCTGCCCGCAGCCCTGCTCCCGATGCCGTCTGCCGGCCTGGCAGACTCCGATTTCCACGGGGCAGAGGTGTGACACACACCAAACCCCACGTCCCTCTGAATAAAGGACTGTGGCCCCGCCAGACCGTGTTCCAGGAGCCTGTGCATCCCCGGCCAGGCCCCCATGGCCTCCGCCTGCCCCGCGCAGGGCCGAGTCCACCTCGGGGAGCCACCGAGCCACCTCCCGCCGCTTTCCCCTCCAGCCTTACCTGGTGTCGGCTTCTGGGCGCTGTTTCCTCACACGGTGCCCACCGCAGCCCGCCTGCAGCAGCCCGCGGCACGGCCTGCCCTGCGCTGCCCTCCACGGGACGGGGCTCGCCTCACGGAGCTTCCCGCCATTCCCGCCGCCACAGGGGTCACTGTGCCCAAGCGAGTTCTGCCATTTCCTCCACTTGTGAGGACAAATCACCCCCTTTACAGAGGCCACCAGCTCATCCAAAGCCCCTTGCACCTGGGGAATGCCGCGGCTTCCTGCCGGCAGCCCCTCAGGGCCCCGAACTCCGTGGGACGCTGTTTACCGGAGCCCGGCGGCCTCTCCGGCGCGGTGTCCCCTCACGAATGGCGCCCACAGGCACTGCTGCGGCCGCTGTGGGCAGCCCTGGCGGGGAAGGGCTGCCGGCCCAGCCCCGGCTCCGCACAGGACCCGCTGCGGCTCCAGATCCCTCAGCAGGGCAGGGTTGGAAGTCTGCGGGGCGCTGGTTGTGGAGGAGCCGCCGTCGAGGAGCGCTGCCCTCACGGACACGGCCGGTGCGGGAGCCGCGGGTGCTGAGGGAGCAGAGCGGGAGCCGCCGCTCCTCTGCCCGAGCGCTGAGGGGAGCAGCGCTGCTCCGGGAGGGAGCGACACGGGCCGGCGAGCCTCGGCGAAGGAAAGCTCTAGAAACCAGTTAATTAAAGACTTCCAGTTCCCTTCGACGCAGCCCCGGTCCTTTGTGAGCGCAAAACGAAGCCTGGGCATTCCCACTGCTAATTGTGACTAGGTTGAGGAGCTGTTTGATACTAGTGGTGTGGATCAGACTGGTGCCATACAGTGCACACAACACCCACGTAAAACCCCAGTGTGTTGGCTGCATTGTTCGCTAATCCAGCTCCATGTGGGATTTTCAATCAGACATGGTGCAGCAGCCTGAGCTGGAGCTCAGTTCAGTGCCATAGAAAAAAGCATTCTGGACTTTAGTTGGACTAAATGTTGCAAACATACTATGCCCATCAGGTCCTCTGCAGGCTGTGTGGAACAGTGAGAAAACTGTGCCACAAATGGGAGGATGTGGAGTGTTTTCCCAGTGCCATCGCACCCAGGGCTCTCCCCTTGCTGTCAGAATTGTCATTATTTACAGACCTGCCCTCACCCCTCTGATCACCCCTCTGGTGAGGCTGATCAGGGCACTGCCATGGCTCCTGTTGGGCATCGATTTCCCCCAGAATACCCCATGAGAACCCCAGGAAGAGCCGTAAGATGTTCCTCCGGTCTGCTCCAGAGAGGTGACACTGTCCATCTGTCCACACTGGAGCTGACCTTCCGAGCTCAGCTGACCACACCAGACCCCAGTGCGAGCATCCCAGTGGAGCAGTGAGGGGAGCAGAGAACGATATCTGTGCAGGGGAATGACTGCTTCAAACAGGGACAGAATCAGAAAGCAGAAAATTAGAACTTCAACCATAAAGTTCAAAGAACATGGGGAAACACACATGAAAAATAATTTTGACACTTTGAAGTAGAACTCAATTGTTCCATTAAACTGTATTTTTAATAAAAAATAACAATAACAGCATTCCAAATATCTATTTTATAAGCTTTACTAATGTATATTTTTTTAATACATGTCAGAAATTCTTACTTGAGGCAAATGCAATATTTATAGAAAGCAAGAGACTTCAAAACAGCTCCAGAGACTTTAAGCTCTCGATTTATTCACAGATTTAGAATAACTCAGGAATACAAAATGACAAAATGTACATTTTTTATATTGTTTACTAATGTATTG
Source organism: Lichenostomus cassidix (assembly GCF_008360975.1). Classification (NCBI taxonomy): domain Eukaryota; kingdom Metazoa; phylum Chordata; class Aves; order Passeriformes; family Meliphagidae; genus Lichenostomus; species Lichenostomus cassidix. Next base: position 1,168,078 of record NC_139497.1, read on the forward strand.
TCTCTTGTCCCTGATCCGTCATTTTCCTGACTGGAGGAAACACATTCAGCTTCTTCACTCCCTTTAATGCTACACATTTCTGGAGGGAAATATTCCCATTTGGTGAAAATCTATCACAATTCTGTCTTGTGGAATATCACTCCTAGAGAATTATGTGAAGATCATTAATAAATACATTTTTGCAATGACAATCATTTCTTCTTTGGTCATGATTTGTATCTATTATTTGCCTCAGCCTCTCCAGTTCCCAGAGAAACTGCTGGTGAGAGTGAGGAAGAGCAGAGGCAGTAGAGCTCCACATGAAGCCAGAATGGAGGTTCACCAGTGGCTGTACAGGCAAGGAGATGTTGGGTTAATTAACCCCAGCTGGACATGCCATGGGGTGTGGAGAGGTGTCCCCACTGTCGGGGGACACTGTGCCAGGAGCTCCCTGTCTGCCCCGAGGGACCTCAGGTCACAGAGCCACACCTGAGGCTCACCCTTCCCCTGAGCCCAGGTGGCACAAACTGCTGACCAAGAGAGTCAAAATAGTCCTTCTGTCAGGTTTGTACATCTTTCATTTTCAAAACCAACGATACACAGAAGTGCATTGTTTAATAAGTACTCCTGTGTATAATCAAAACCTCCTTCTGTATCCTGTGAGACATTCTTCAGTCTGCAGGCACCTCTGAAAGTGTAGATTTTCTGCTGGTTCTTTCTGCCCTTGCAGTCAGAGGTGACAGGTGACAGTTTCACTGTGCTGGCAGTGCTGTACCCAGGAGTGGCACTGTCCCTTCTCATGTGTTTTTTCATGATATGACAGTGCACCTACATTTTTACAGCCAAGCCTGAATACTGCTGGAATGGAGCACTGAGAAATTTCGGAGCAGCCAGTCTCACACTCCACCTGTGCACAGCTCAACATCACTCCAAGGAGGATGAAGGGAAAAGCCTCCAGGAGCCTTGCAGCATGAGCTGAACTCTGCTGTCCCAAGCTGTGGTGGAACAAAGTCGTGATGTTCAGTAGCAAATATCTCATCAGTGAAGTTTCCAAGCCAACAACATCTTTTGCTCAAAAACCATAAACACTTTTTACTCACTTCTTTTTATTTCCACACCATGTAAGTTTCAGAGTGAAAATTGTCTGATGTTCTTCTAAAAAGTAATCTGGTTTCTGATTTTGGGGTGTAAATTTATTCCACATACTTTACTGTGTGCCTACCAGAGGACACTGGAAGGCAGAGGAATTTGTGACCCACATACACAAATAACTATATGTGCAGCACAATACAGATCTGGGCAGACGTGGGGTTGTTTTTCTTTTCCAAGAAAATCCTGAATCAGAATTAGTCAGAAAGACATGCTACCCTGCCAAAAGATAAGTCCAGAGCTCTCCCAAGTGTGCTGCTGCTGAATCAACAGTGAGAGCACTCAGCTAGTCCAGGCTGTGCTGGATACACAGCAGTAAATGCTGGACGTTTGCTGCACACCCCATGGCAGCGACGCTGTGCTCTGAAAGGTGTAATGCTGAAAGATGAGCAGCACACACTGCAGAGGGTTTCTGTTCTCATTAAACTTCCCCTAATGTTTCCAACTTCTACCAGGGTGTGACTTTTTTTTTACTGTTAGAAATAAGTGCTTTTAAAACTGATGCATTTGCAGTCACCAGCCCACCAAAGAGTAACTCAGAGCACTAAATATCAACAATTTAAAACTAAGTGTTGGGATTTTTTTTTCCCTGCTAGGTCAAGTTCAAACTATGATTCCTCACACAGTGCCTTGAGTCCAGCAGTTGGGCTTTAAGAAAAACAAGAAATTGTCCAATGGCATGTGACAAAATCATTCAAGTTGTTAGGAGTAGAGCCAGAGGGGTAGAAGAGACTGGTGAGTCAGCTTGTGACAGAAACATGTCTAGAGCTTAACTGGCTGTAAAACCCAACAAGGGCTGTGTGTTCCGGGGCACCAGGCCAAAACATGCCCAAGAGCCTCCAGCTCTGTGTGACAGAAACTCTATCATGCAAATGGACAGGGACAATTTCACTGCTAGCACCTGGTACACCCTTTGACCAGAGTTATTTGATTTTATTTGTCCCAATATACACAAACCCACTGTTTTGCACAAAAGCCAAGGACAAAGCCTTGCTGACACCAAAAACAACCCCCATGTTCACAGCTGCTGCAGGAGCAGTGCTGCCATCAGGACTCAGTGCAGCAACTGGAAGGGGAGCGTGGGGGAAAGATGCATGTGCTTTGGACATGCTGGATGAGCAGGACCCCCCAGCTCCTGTGCCAGGGGAGCTCCTTTCCTCTCTGGTACTTCATCTTAGCAGCATCTCCCATTCTCGCATCTTGCTCCAGTGCTCATTCACAAGGCTGACACGTATGGCTGTACCCTGTGTGGCCCCTGCTAATTCATGACAACACTAGTGACTGACAAAAGCTGGCACCTTCCCCATCAACACACACTCTGGGCCAGCATGAGCAGCAAATCGATGGTTAAGGAGTCTCTCAAAGAAAATGCTGGAGTGAGTGCTTGTGGCTGCATCTTGCAAGCACTGCTCGAGAGCCTTGGCTCCTGGGGTTGGAGTATGTGATTTGGCGTTAATATTAATGTACAAATATTAATGCTACAGCTAGCACAGCCAGCTGCTGCACGAGGCCAAGAGGAGAGTTTAGAGCAGAGTCCCTGCAGCCTATTAGTTCTCTGGGAGGCAGCAGCCTTGTCCTTCCAGATGTGTGCCCTGGCTCAGCTCCACACGTGAGCACTGTGGGACTGGCAGCTCCTCACACGCCAGATGTGTCACACACTGCTGGGAGCATCTGTGCTGCCCCACCTGCCCTGCCCCATGCTGGTGTGACAGAGCCCTGGTGCCACACAGGCACTGCAATGCCCTGGAAGTGGTAGTGGGGAAAAGAGGTCAGACAAGCAAAGTGATAGTTTTACACTTTTGTGTGTGCAGATAATCAATAATTAGACCTCTTGGTGTGTTACATATTATCCTCTCTGGTGTCACTGTCTGCCCCTAACAGACCAATGTTTCCTGCTCTTCCTCTCTTTCCACAGAGAGCTGTAAGTGACATCTACACAGGTGGGGAGCAAATTTTGTTCCACCAGCTTCTGACACATCAAACCTGACAAATATACAAGAGATGCAAGAGTAGCTAATGCTGTGTGCTCATTGCCTTTGTGCTACATCACCACTAAGGAGCGTGTAGAGGGGGCCAGTCCAGAGCAAAACTATTGTTTGCAATTGCCTTTTCCTTTTGACATTTTCATTGTATGTTCTTTTAGGATTGTAAATCTCCTGCGATGTCTTTACAACACAGCTGCGAGGAGGCAACATCTAAAAATCTGAGGAAGAAAATGTCCTGCCACCTGGGAGCAGCACTCTTCATCTCCCCAGTAATATTCAGGAGTCTTGGGCCGCTCTGGCTCTCTTCTCTTCCACTCTGATATTTTTCAGTCAATGCATGCCTGATTCTTTTTTTGTTCTTTCCTGAATTGCAGGTAGCTTTGAAAAAACACGCATGAACCAGCCCTGCCAGGTGAAAAATAAAGGCTCCTGATTGCTATCATTATTATTATACCACTAGACATTTTATTAACACTAAAGTGTGACATTTCCCTCCAAAGAAAGGCCTTCTCCTGCCCTTCTGCGTGGCTACTTTATTGAATCCAAACTCCGTTTCCGAGGATCCTCACCTGTTTAAACGCTGCTGTATTTCTAAAAGCAATTTAACCTTTCATCTTTTATGGATGGATCCTTTTTTAACAAAAATCCTATAGGGCCATTTTTCTCCTCATCTCCTTGTGATCTCAGCGATATTACGTGATGTAGCTTTTGAAGAAGAAATGCCGAAACAGCAGCTTCACCACCTGCAGCTAATGCAGCAGGAAGACGGAAAAGGCAACCTGGAAAAATCCCTTTTCAACATTTCTCTCACAAGCTCCTGGTAAGAATCCCCCAAACCGAGAATGTCTCTTGCATAGAAATGAAGGGCAAGAGCTCAGGAAGGCGAGAACAGCCTGGAGATTTGCCACTTTGTAATACCCATCAGCTTGTTTTCCAGCCTCACATCCTCTCAATACATCCATGACTCAGACACCACCCAGCTTTAATTATTTATTTTTGGCAACGGCTGTGTGTTGTCCAAGGTAACACGAACTCCTGGGATGAAGAACACAACCAGTGCCCAAGAGGTGCAGTGTTCAGAGACAGAACAGTTTTCAAGGCATTGTTGGATGATCTTACTGCTTGCTTACTGCATGGCTCACATGGGACTCCTGGTTCAATAAAACAACAGACAAACTACAGACACAGGTATGTATTTTCCTCTGCTAAATCCTCTAATCCTGGTTCAGTCCAGAGCACTCGGAGAGATTCAGCCTCTCCATGCCAACACATGTTTCTCCTTCTCCCTGCTCAGGTCTGTGCTCGCTGCCAGCCCAGCTGCCCCCAGCCCATCCTCCTGGGCAGGGATACACCCATCCCCGGGGCCATGAGGAGATCCCTTTTTCCTCCCCTCACCCTTCTCAGCACCGACAGCGAGTGCTGCCCAGAGCCCACGGGGCTTTGGAAAGACCCCCAGCAAATGCCAAGGGCTCCCTGGGCTGCTGCCTCCGCTGCCCTCCTGGCACGGCCAGCGCAACCTGACAGGCTGTGCTGCTCCTTCCCCTCTCCCTTCCCCTCTCCCTTCCCTGTCCCTCTGCACAGCAGGTGCCAGTTTGTCGTTTTGGAGCTTTTGCTTCAGTAAAGCTTCTCCCAGTCACACCTGGGAACATCCTCTCTCTGTGGAAGGTGTTACTGTGCCTTTCTCCCCCAAATGAAAGCCTGTGCAGTCTCACAGATGTGCCACCTCTAAGCTGCAGTCAAAATCTACATTTATCTGTAATTTACTTTATAAAACACATTAATAAAAGTAATTAAAGCCACATAGCCAGAGCATCCACCAGCCAAAGAGACATCATTAACATTCCCTGCACCTGAATAACAAGCAAGGAAAAACAACACGGGGATTTAGAGTTCAACTTGCAAAAGATAACACCATGCATTAGAAGCGAATGAGCCTCCCAATGGGAGCAGCAGTAGAGAATGGAAAGAAAATAAAGTAGGGCAGTGTGCCAAATTCAGGAGGTTTTAAAAAAATAAGCAGCACAGCCATTACAAAAGAATCCCCATTTCAGCCCAGCATGGGAGGAAGTATGAACTGAAACCCAACGAGGATTTCCATGTTACTGTCTTAATTTGTAAAGGCTTTGAAAAATAACACAATGCTGAGCTAGTCTTTCTTTTTTGGGAAGAGGGGAGAGGGTCAAAGGGAACTGTATTGGTTATCAAATAATGACAGAAAAAGCTATTCTCTCTGGCTCTCCTAAACTCCCAAGTGACTTGAAGGGACACAAAACACATCCAAAGAAACCCTCACACGGGAAGGCAAAGCAAAGCCTGCACCTTTCCCCAGCGTGCTGCTCTTGTGTAGCTGTGCCCAGGCTCCGTGCTGCGCTGACACACAGCAGCTGTTCCCAGAGGGCTGGGGCTGCACCTTGAAACAGAGACAGACGTCTTTCCTCCCGCAGGAACACAGCCTTTGGTGCTACAAAGCACGGGGCAATAATGGCAGGATCAGACCTTGTGCAGTCAGGGCCAGTTCTGGGCACTCACCGCCACCAAGGGCTCACACCTTATTATTGCTGGTGCAAGCTGGAGGGAGTTTTAGCTCCTCACACCCGCAGGGACTGGACATGGAACCTTTTTGGCCACATTGTTGGGGGATGCCGCATTCATCTCTAACTTTTTCTTTGCCTCCTGTTTTCAAACCTGTTCAGGATCTTTGCTTTTCCCCATTCTTACTCTGACGATTTTAATTGTACAAGCCCAGCTTTTCACCTTTTGTTGCTCCACGGATATAGGAGAAGGCGAAATGCAGGTAGAGCACCACAAAAGCAAAAGGCAGGTGAGCTTTGAAGGAAAAGGGATCTAGGAAAGGGACAAAAAGGAGCATAGAAATGGAGGGTTGATCTCTGTTGTACTCACAGCATGGAGTAAGCCAAGCAACAGCTACTGTACCTTAACTAGGCAACCGGTAGAAAATCAAACCTTCCCTGTGATCAATAGGATAATGGTGAGAGTTTGATTAGCCTTGGAAAAATTACAATAAGGAGAGAATTTTTTCTCTCCATGGGTTGGGTGATTTCCCTGTGAAAGTTTTTACAAGAATGAGGCTGCATATAATGCGTCTTGTTAACCCAAATTACATGCACTCGAATTCCCTCTCTTTCCCCAAAGAAATCAGAGAAGAAATCAGGCGTGAAATGGCATGTGGGTGGGGCTGAGCCGAGGCAGCACCACTCTCGTAATTAAATGAGACTCACTGAGCCCCCACTTCTCAGAGCCTTTCAGTTCTTCTGCTGGGCTCTGCTCAGTGCCCACAAACACGGGGCTGTACTAGTTGTGTACAGGTTTTACACACTGTGCAGGAGCAAGCAGCCTGTGGGAAAGGGGGAGCTTCTGGCCTTTCTCCAGGTCAGGGAATCCTCAGACCCGCACTTCGGGTGCTGCAGCCCAAAACCTACATTGTTGAGTCCACTTGTCAATATTTCAAGCAGAGCTCTATCCTGTTTGCTAGGGAGAACTGGACCATGTGGTGCACTGCAGTTTAATTTAATCATCGTTTCTAGCAGATAATGGCACCAGCCATGCTGGCAGCCCTTTGCCCTGCCCTCCAAGGCTGACCCTACACTGCTGTTGGCCCTAACCAGGTGAAGGTCCCTGAGCTGGTCACTGTTAGTGAAAAGGCACCTGTGACACTGCTTTACAGCCTCTCCTGTTCACTTGTTTCATTAGCAGGAGGCCTGGGAGGCTCTTGAGCCTTCATGTGGCTCAGCATTGCAGGGCGTTAAAGTCTGCAGGAGTTTTGCAGAGGCCAGGTGAGCCCTGGCTGAGCACACAGAGGTGTGACCCTGTGTTGGTGTGACACTGGAGCAGGCAGAGCCCCCTGGGAGCCTCTCCATTGCCGTGACACGCTCAGAACTTAGGCAGGTGAAAGGAGTACTTCAGCCCCACTCTTGCAGCTGAAAACAGAGCTGCCAGTAGAATTCAACGGCGAGATGGATGTTTGGTTATTACAAAAAGATGTTGTGACTCTTTGGCTTTGCCATATGTTTCCCTGTGCTGGTGTAAAGAACTGCCATAGCTTCCAGGCCTGTGCTGCTCCGACTCTGTGGCCCTGCTTGTCCCTGGAGCCCGGTGTGTCCTCCTGGGCTTGTGTCCCTGTTTGTGCTGCTGGTGAGCTGGCACTGTGCCTGCTGGGCTCCTTCCTTCGCAGGCTGCCTCCCTCCTGGCTTTGTCTGTGCCGCTGGAGCACTCGCTTCGGTGCTCTGGTGATGCAAGGCGAGGCTGCATTGCAATAACAAACCGAGCTGCGCCGAGCGAGTAAAGCCCTGGGGGAGCAAGCTGGGACAATGCAGCCCCGGTGCTGCCATCCCCAGGGAGCTGGGACAAGGGACAGGAACAAAGGAGCCCATGGCAGAGAGGCAAGCAGGTGGCACTGGGGAGGCGGCAGGTGGAAGCGAGACAGCGGCACACAAAAGATGAAAAGAGGAATGTAAGGAGAATATGAAGCTGGAAGAGATGCTCGATCTGGGCCAAGGGAACGCTGGAGAAGGAGCCACGTTTTAGGCCTTTGCAACAATAGGTTGTGAGGAGGTCTGCTTAAGAGAGGATCAGCTCTCCTCCTTGACTGGCAGCTGCTAAATGTGTCAGTAGCTCAAAAGGAGATGTTTTCAGTGCATGCACCTCAGGCTGCCCCTGCTGATCCGCTGCCTCAGGTCAGGTATGTTTTATACACTATAAAATAGCAGAATTTCCAGCAGTTCCTGAGAATCTCCCCTCCTCGGCACTCATCAAAATGCACTCCTCATTCACACTCTCCTTCCGACACTGGGAATATCTCAACCCTTAGCAACAGGTGATGACAGGGCATGACATGTTGTATCAGTGTTTCACTCTCTAGAAGATTAAGACTGGATTTCTCCCACTTTTGCATTAATGTCCTGTGAGATGCACAGGGCTCAGCTTGCAAGGAAAGTATTGTGTTTCCTACACACAGATGTATGGCTGAGCTCTGCAACAACACAACTGATATGTTGGGAATCCTTTTATGCTATTTTTATAATTCAGACCTTTACTCAGAGCCGACTTAATGCAATGCTTTGACAATCCAGATGCCATGGCAAGAACACATAAACTCGTTTTTCATTCATGCCCCCTTAAAATAGCAAAGATGGTCTTATGGAAAGCACAAGCAAAGCTGCTTTTTTTAAAAGATATTTTGTACAACTCAGTAGTTTCGAGATGGGGCTCCCCAGCCAGCTCCACCTGCTAAGCAGGCACAGCCCTGGGGGTCCCACTGTGCCTGGGGCTGGGGGCTGTGGGCCAGGGGCTGCTGGGGCGGCCACTGCCTGGTGACACAACCTGGCTACCCCACAGAGCTGACCAGGGAGTCACCTGGTAAACCCCCACAATTATGTGCTGCAGACTACTGCTTTTAGTCTTGATCTGTGTCCAAAAGCAGTAAGGAGAACAAAGCAGGGGGGGTCTGATGTTATTTAGGTATTTACTTCTTGTTCTTCCTATATCCAAACATTCCTAGAAACTGTTAGGAAGTCTGAACACCTGCTTGCTTCTTCGTGCTGTGCCTCTGTGTAGAGAACTGTAAGCCCAAAGCAGGAGCTCTGGAAAAGACTGCGTTCAGTAGCAGGAGAATCTGCAGATTTAGTGTTAATCTAAAGGAATTGCTGCAGCTGGGCCACATCAGCCCATTTTTGCAAAGCAATGGAACGGGTGGGGACAGACAGGTGTGGCACACGGGACCCAGACGGTGGGAGCTTTCCCAGAGAGGTGACAGCTCTGCGCACAGCTGCTGCATTCCCGAGCACCATCGATCCCATCCTGCAGACCTGCGAGCCTTCCAGCCTCCCTAATGACTCCGTTAGCTGGATCATTAACAGTGATCAGCCATGCAAATGGCAAAAGAGTAACCAGTTATTAACAGAGGGCTCTTTTATTGTTTCTAAAAATAGGCCCGTGCAGTGAGGTGTTTTCTTGTTCTCCGTGCACACATAAAGAGAAACTGCAGCACAATAAACGTTAGTATTTAAAACACCCAACTTAAGAAGGGCACTTTCACTGTAACTTTCCTCTTTATGGAGGAATAACAAAGGATCCCTAAGCTGCTATGGTTCTACAGAGACTATAAACTGATTGTGAGTTTAACTGAATCTTTCCTGGGTTTGAAGGTATAAGATTAGTGTCTGTCAAGGGAATTGGCTTTGTTAATACTTGAGGTTCAGTCCAGCTGCATTTTCCCCGCATTTTATGACATCTGGTTTTGTCACTTTCAACAGTTTGGTAAAGCACCAAGATAAGAAACATACCCAAAATTAAACTCTGTAAAAGGAGAAATTGGGCTTAGAGCTTCCTGTTCCAGGCTTTGTAGTGTAGGAAACCCAGCAGCCAGAATCGTGTGGCACCAGTGCAGTAAGTGACATTTTCCTTGTCAATTATTCTTACGTAACAGCCGATCTGCTGCTAAGTAAATACATTTAATGAAGAGAGCCAGCTTACGGCAGCAAAGAGCAGTTTGGGGTGCAAAATAGCCTGGATTTGTCTCCTTCAGATTTCTGACAGAGCACTTGGCAGTGTGAAAGGGAGCACACAGCCCTGTGACACTCCTGCACCTCTTCCCTTCCTGGAGCAGCCAGGGTGGCTGTGCTGAGCAGCTGGGGAGGTTGGGATGTTCAGGTATTCTTACACACCAGAGGCAGCTTTGACCGGTGCAACCAGAGTCTGAAATTGTTCCTCAAACCAAAAGCCTTCCCGGAGGCCTGAGGTGGCATCACTTCTAACACAGTGACTTCTCCTTATCCTGGGAATCCTGTACTCCTGACCTCCATGCCCACTGTTCTTCCCAAACACTGCTCAGTGGGTTTTGTACAGAAATTGGTCTTTGCTTTCTTTCAGTTGTAAAGCTCCTGGGACTTTGTCTGTGTCTCAGGGAAGGGAGAGGACAGACTGCTCATGCTCTCAGCCTTACCTGTGCTGGCTGTGTTCAGTTTCCCACAGCCCTATATCCCAGTTCCCTGCTCTCTCATCTCCAGGAACCATATTTATAACCTAGTGCCTCCTTCCTGGAAAAAGGAGATTCCCTTCAGTACCTTCCACTCTAAATTCCTCTGAGTGTGTTGTCTGGGATTGATTTGTTCCTTCTCACACACCCTGCAAATCCCTGAAGGGACGTGCACTAGTTTCTGGTTTCTGTTCTCCAAAGTAACGTAAGCCAGGCCCTCCTGTCGTCAGCACGGCCGGGTCAGCAGCAGTCAGGAGCCAGAGGTGAGGCTGGAGCTGCACACGTATGCTCACACTCATCTGCTGCAGTGCCATTTTCTCATGGCCTCCCACGGGAAGTGTAATGACTTCCACTTTGCCTTTTGCTCCACTTTGGCACTGTTCAGTCCAGGACTTCAAAGCACTTTCTCAAAATAACACTAAGTAAGCTCTGGACAGGCGCCCTGTGCTGGCCACAGAGTGTCTGTGGTGGAAGCAGGAGGCAGGAGTCCTGCCCTGGTCTCTGCTCCAGCCAACAGGCAGAAAAAGAAAGAACAGAAATACCTGGAGTCCTGCCAGAAACACATTCTTCCCTCTAATGCCTGGCATCAGATCCAGTATAATTCTGGAATTAAAACGGATTATATTTTTACGCAGATCTTGTAAAAGCAGCCCAGCTTTCGGTCTGCTCTAAGGCAGCTGATAATGATGGTAGCTGCATGTAAGTGGCTGCAACACACCTTGTGCTCCCAACACAGATCCACAGGAGCTGGAGCTGTTTTGTGAGGAGAAAGTGATTCTACAAATAGCTGCCAATGTCTTTTCTGAGACTCCTCTTTTGTGCTGGAATAGCCAGAAGGGACTCTGGAGAATCCTGTCAGTGCCAGTGGGTGTTGGTGTGCACAATCTGTAATCTCTGGGACAAAACAGAGAGATAGAAAAAGAGAGTATGGACACAAAGCATGAGTAGGAACTGTCTGCACTCGGGGAGCTGAAGAGTAAAGAATCACAGAAAAGACCATTGTACAGCTTTTATATTAATCTGACATGGGTTCCTGAATTCCATACGCACAATAGGGGCAGACCTGGAAAAGGCATGCAGAGAAATGAAGGCCACAAATGGCCTTCATAACGTTGAAAAGCCTGTCAGAGTGTGGGTGGTTGGGCTTATTCCTGTAGCGTGAGTGGCACTGGCTGTGGTGGAACTTCTGCTGTCATTCAGGGTGTTGGATGAGGAGCCAACGGGGGTGAAATGGAGAAAGTCTGGGTCTGCATTAATGAGAGTTGACTGAACGAGGTGGTAGGAACTGATTTCTGTAAGCATAACATCAGCTCCAAAAGGCATCAGCAGCTGGCCAGGGCAGGACCTGTTCCCAGGACTCTCCTGTGAGCCCTGGCCAGATGAAAGTGAGCACTGCAGCCAGTGCTGGGGGCAAGAACCTGCTTTCAAAGAGCAGTGCAAGCTCCAGGCTATGAAACATCTCTCCCCAGCCCACGGGCAGTTCACACTTGTCTGCCTGCTTCTCAGAAACGGTCAGATCATACAGGAACAAAAGCGGAGACAAAAGCTTTTGAGCTGCTTCTAAGGGATCTGTGCATGTGAACTAACAAAGGCAAGTCCATGGTCAGCAGGGTTAAATTCACCAGACAGTCTGTGCTCCAGCAGAAAGTGTTCTGGGATGTACAGTGGGAAAGAGCTGAAACTGCCTGTCTGGGATAATCACAAAAGCAATGATAAATAAAGTGTTCTCCTGCCTCAAAAAGTTTCATAGGACCATTAACAAATTCTCAGAAGGCCTGGCTTCAAGTGATGAGATGCTTGGGAGGCTTGGTCCAAGCAGTGATGTCCCTTTACCCTCTTATCTGTCTGTGGGTGACAGACTGACCTCTCAGAAACTGCTCTTCCCCACATTCCCAGAATCTTTGCCCAGACTTGGCATCAGCTTCTCGCTCAATCACAGCCTGCAAAGCCATATTACAGAGTATCTCTTTTGTTGGGCTTCTTTTCCAGAGGAAGGACAGCAAAAAAACGACTGATGAAACACAAGGAAATTATGTGGGAAGGCCAAAGAAATACTTGGTGAAAGAGCAGTTTCTGTAGGCTGGAGGTTGAAATCAGAAAAGAATGGTTGGAACCTGTGCACTCTGATGAGAACATAAATGTGTATCTTGGACTCATTCCTTCCTTCAGTCATCACAGAGAGCCAGTAAGGTCTGTGCATGGAGAGCCACAGGGAGAATCTGAGGGGTTAGCTCTGTGTAGGGAAGGATTCATCTCTGACTGTCTGCTACAGGCTTCAGCCAACACAAATAATCCATGGATTAGAGCTCTTTATCACTGATACTCTGTATGGGACCAATATGCCCATGGAAAATCAATACCTGTTTCTAGGAACACTAAATTACCAAAGCCTGAGGATCTTCTCACTGGTTTTGAGTAGTAACGAAGGAACATTCCATTCACAATAATTACTGTTCCATGGATGGATAACAGCCTGGGTAGTTTTGTGTCACTGCAAGAAAAACACCTGGTTATTTCAGTGTTTGCAGTGCTGCAGATCCATTGTGGCTTCCCAGCACTAATCACCCCAGGGTCTGGATGCACTGAGGGAGGCAGCACTGAGATTTATCAATTAAAACAGGTCAGCACACAGTGAAGTCATGCTTCCCAAATATTTGTGTCCCTCTTGTTTGGGCTGCTACTTTTTTCCCCCACCATAGCTATTGGGCTAAGCTATGCAGGGGGAAAAATAGATTTCTTTCATTAATGAAAAGCTTAATTATTTCTTTTTTTCTAGATGTTGTTGCAAAAATGCAGCTTCCTGTTAAGTGCTGGATTTTACAATGAATTAAATTGATATAGTGGCATGTAAACAAGCTGTGTAAATATATATGCAGAGCCATGCCTTCTACAGGGCAAAGAAGAACTTGCACAGAAGTGGTATTCTCCAGAAATAATAATTTGCACAGTGTTATGCATTAGTACAATAAATGATACTGCAAGGTCTGAATTTACTGACGGCAGGTTGCATATTTTAAGTACTATGTTTTGCTCATATCAAAACCCCCAAAATATTTACTGGCCTTAGTTGCTACAAAAATCCAGTTATTAGGCCCAAAAGAGCTGCTAACCTCATACTAATCTGAGCAGAAATCCAATAAATGCCCAGTGTATATTTTTCCCTCGTCCTTGAGAAAAGGAATTGTCAGATTGATAAATGCCATTCACAGTCCTGGTCCAGTTCAGCTCTGGTTTTCCCAGGTGGAATGGTGGCGTGAAGCACTTGTTTCATGAGTCTGGAAGGCTGGGGGGAAGAACACAATTGCAGCAGAAATGGCAGTAATAGAAATGTCTGTCTCTTAGGCCTGTCAGTATTTGCTGCTTCAGTGGAAATAATTTTTGGGCTGGGCTCTGTGTCCTCACCCTGGACAGGTCTGATGCTTGAAGGAATTCATTTGTTGTGTGTTCTCCCTGCTGTGTGTGGCAGGATTTCACCTTTGCAAAAGCAGGTGAAAAGGACCTCAGAAATGCACAGCCCATTCCATTTACAGACTGGATGTCAGCTATGGACAAATTAATTGCTACCAGGGATGGTATAAACCCTCCTTCTTCAGCAAGGGTAAATTCCTGTAGGAGCAGGAGAAACTGCTCTGAAGTGCTGGGGTGACTGCAGGGTGACAGTGCAGTGACACTGTGGGAGGCACAGGAGAAGTGTTTGCCATGCAGGGAGCAGAGTGAGAGCTTTGCCAGGGAGCTGATGGACCTGTCAGGAACATCAGCTGATATATCATAATACAGCCTGGGGAAGAACCAGGGTTAAAGACTTGGAAAGCAGAGAAAAGGGGAAAAATGTCCTCTTTCAAAGCTCAGGGCTTATCTCTTCACGCTGATGCTCTGACTCTTCCTAATGGCAATTTATGTCAAATTGCATTTTAAAAAGAGTGACAGAATGGTGTGATTAGCTCAAGCAAAAAGCTTGCTGAGGTTAGAAATAAACAAAAAAAAAATTATAAATCACCTACTTTCAGTTAAAATCCCTCCTTCCAAGCACTATTAAGTCACTGCAGACTATAAGCATGTACACACAAAACTTCTTTCAGACACCTGGATGTCTTTGCCATCATCACACCGAAGTACGAAGCCTCATTCTTATTTTGATTTGTGTCTTTTTCTCCTTTTCCTTTAGAGGAAGATTGTTCCTACAGGTGCCCAAGCTTCCTTCCAACAGACAAAAAATTAGCGAACAGTTACAGGAAAGCAGTCTAATTACGTGGAGTTTTTAAACAGCCGGGAGGAAAAGATAGTTTGAAAACCAAAATATCTTGGAGGCACCTTCTGCATCCATAGTATATTTGATAAATTGACTTTTGCTTCCAGGGCACACATTCAGCTTCTTCATTAGTATAATGATCCTTGGTCTTGCTTCCCAAACTTAGATAATTTGAATAAAAAATAAGTTTTATGAAATGTAGCCATTAACAGAGTCAATAAATTTTAAGCTGTGGTTACATATCACTTGCAGCAATCCCATCCCTCTCTGCTGTAGATCAAAATATATTCAGCATTCTTAAAATCAAATGTCCTTTCTCTGTTTGACAAGAACAATCTAGTGTGCTGGTGAGTACCAAGGTGACTTGAAAGTTTTTCTAGTGTCTAATCCCCTTTTATATTCTATATTATGTATGAACTCAAAGACAAAATATCTGAATTATCTTAAGTAAACTAGATAAAATGTATTTCAAAAAGCTTCTTGAGTCAAAAAGTAGCAAATCATTGTATGTATTTCCATATTTGTATAGTTTCATTATATTCTTGTTCTAAGTTACTATTAAGTCTCTTTCATATTTAAAAAATGAACTACACACCTATCATGCAAAATGTAAAGAAGTATGTTCAACTAGTTCAAATTAGATATACAGTAAAAATACACTTCCAAAGAAATATCATTTCCATTTTTGTTCATGTTTTTAACAGAATTTCAGACTAATACATCAAACTGTGGAACTGTACAAGAATGTGAAGAAACATTAGGATTGCAGTAGTAAAAAAATGTACAGCATTCAAAACCAACAAGCTCTAAACAACCAAACAATACCACAGGATTGAAACAATCATGGGGACAACATAGGTCATCGGAGCCAGAGTGAATCCTAATGCACCTACATAAAGACCCTACATAGAATATTGTCTCTTATTTATATGCAAAATCCCTGATTTGATTAAACCAGACAATTTCTCTAATTGTCTCGTATAGGTTTCAGATAAGATTAACATGAGAGTATTCCCCTTCATGAAGGTCAGGTGTTTGAAAAGGCAATATTGAGAATTGATTTGAAAGGTATTTCCATTCACGTGGATTCAGGTAGTTAAGATACAAGATCACAAATAATAGCAGTACAATTTTAAAGAACCACTGGAATTGTTCTCCGCTACATTTGCCGTAACACTTCGGATTTCAGGATTCAGATTTTTTAAACTGTTTACAGGTTAATACACAGGGGTTTTATTAAGGGCTGTAACCATTTAAGAGTGGACCAAAATTGCCTTTTAAATCAAGAAAAGATCCAGCTAAGCATGTAAAAAAAAAAATCTCCAAGGTGATTGACAATGAACAAAACATTACAAACAGCAGAATCTCCGTGTCGGAACAGCTTTGAAAGGCAGATATGTATCTGTTACAGTCCACCAACCAGCACAACGTCCTTAGCAGACATTTGAATCACGAGGAAAAATGTCCTGGACAAACCTGTAACATTTATAAATTCAACACAAATTGTCTTTTCTAATGTCTCATCATTGTGCATAAACTCAAGGGACTCTGCCACCCGTGGGTTTGGTGAGCAGACCCCACTCCTCTCACAGATCTCAGCTAGTGCCCATTTTTGAGGACTGTCTTGCTTTTCCCATAGCTCACCTGTGGGGTTTTTTAAGTTGAAGTGTAAAAAAGGTTAATAAATGACCTAATTATGTCAGCTTTTCTATCCCACAGTCCTCATGCTCTGAAATCTCTCCCTGATCTCAATAGGAATTTGGCTTGCACAAGAATGGCAAATTTGCACCTCAGAAAGCTGAATAAGTGTAGCACTTTTAAAACCAAAACATTGTTAGGAAAGAGTCCAGCCTACAAAATCATCTTCAATGCCCTGAGAAGGGGAAAGAACACAAATCTGGGCATCTATCTTGCTGTTTATTTGGAATAACTTTTTAGTAGTTCTGATCCAATGGGAATGAGGGATTAGTTTTAGAGAACTGGCCAATACAACCCAACATCTGACTGAAAGAACTGATTGGAACAGGTTTGAAAAGGAACAACCATCTGTATCTTATGTACCACTCCAAACCTCTAAACCTACTGGGCAAACAGCATAGTGTAGACTCGTTCTTATACATATTTAAACTTTGCTGAGGTATTTCTTTTATTATAGAAAAACAACTTAAAAAACAATAGGAAAAAACCTCAAAATATGAGTTATATTCTGCAGAGAATTTTGGGGAGAAGGAATTCAACTGTATTGAAAGGTCCATAATCATTACAGGAATAACCACTTTCCGTGTCAATAATATATTCTTCCTTGGCTTTTTATTCCTTCAAAGCATTATGAAAAATGTAAGGCTGTGACTTTATAAAACATGATTTTGCCTCGACTTTGCCCACTAGTGTTGTAAAATAGCCTGAAATAATTCTGTCTTTTTCCTAGGGAAAACCTTTCCCAGTGTCCACCTCCGTGATGGACTGGCTGTGGCCACACAGCTGTGGGAGCTGCACTGGCCTCCTCCAGGACATGGACAAGCCACATCTTGCACAAAAGCGAGATTGTTTCACACAGGCTGGCCAAAGTCAGGTTTCCTTCACTCAGCAAAATTAAGTATAATTCTTCTGGTTGAGTTGTCACATTATCTGATAACTTCTAACTGCAACAAACATTATTTCTCTACAATGAAGATACCTAGACCGTTGTACAAGCTGGATTTCTCACCCATATATACTTTGGGAACAGGAGGAATGTGTACATCATATTTAGGGTTTTTCCTAGGCAGACACTGTGTTTGAAATGCAGTTTTCTAACCCTTTAAAATCCAGTCAGCCTACCTCGATTGTGACACTAATGTTAAATGTAACTGCAGCCATTACCAAGTAGTTTCCGTAAGTGGTTTTATTACTGGTTAGATTTTACAAATTCTGGTATTCCAACAGACTTCGACCTTAAAATTCTAAAACAACAAAGCAACCAATGAAAGGCTTAGGACTATTCAAAGTAACAAACTCTTCAACATTTTTGCCCTGGTCATAAATATACAGAGAGAAAAAGAGAGAAGTGGACATGGAATCCAAATAATGTAGATAAAACAGTATATAAGGCACATGGCAGTCTTTGAAAATACAGAAGCTTTAGCCAACTTAAATTAATTGCTGTTTCCCTTGCTCAGTCCACAAAACTGTACAGTTACACAAATGTTGTGTTGCAATAGATCTTCCAAGTTATTCTTCAGTCCATACTCCGTAATACCAGAACACTACATTTCCTTCTGTTTTTCAGGAGAGATCCTAATTGTGGTTAGTCAGTTGCTCAAAGCCTCTATTAAAATACACTTGGAATTTCAGCTAAGAATAATTTCTTTTTTAAAGAAATTATTAAGAAAGAGTCATCAGAAAAGATTTGTAAGAGTTGTCTGTGAAGGACTTCGAGATTCATGAACCTCAAGACTTCCGGGCACTGATGTCAAGACCGATGTCACAGTTGGCATAGTAGGATTAGTCAAGTCCGTTAAAGTAGTGGGAGTGCTGGATGGACTCATGGAGGCATTGGATATTTCTGAGGCAGGACCTGAGGGGGTCCCTGCTTGGAGTGTTGAGTCTGAAGTCTTATCCACCCCTGTGTTTTCTTGACGTAAGAGGTTCCGTCTGAATTTGGCTCGAGCATTTTGAAACCAAACCTGAAATAGTTTAATATAACAGGGTAGCATTTAAAGACCTGCAGTGTTCAAAAAAGCAAAAACATATTCACAGATGCATCAATGCTGGAATTGGGAAAGATGTTTTTACTGGTAACATATTAGAAAAGTAGCCCTAGCCATGAGAAGCAGCCTCTGTCTGCAAAATATTCCTCCTTCCCTCTCCTTCAGACCCTGGAAACTGCCTGGGACGGGAGTGCTCTGAGGACAGAGGATGACAGTCTGTCTGCACAGGGTATGTGAAAGGATGCTCAGAAATGTGTCAGCCTGCAGGAATCCTTGCCAGCCCTCGACCCCAGCAGCATTTATCTGTGTGAGGCAGACACCAAGCACCTGATGAACACAAAATCAGGAGTTTTCCTGCCTTATATCTCATGTCCATCTCCCTGTCTTCCCAAAGGCTCCAGCTCACCCAGGAGCTCCCTCACATCCCCGTGCCTGCAGTGTTCCTCTCTTCTGAAAGGACTGTCCCTCTTTCTTGCTCTTCACTTGCTCTTTCTCAAACGCTTCAGCTTCCTTCGCCTATGCCTGTTTCCTTTATCAAATGTTTTCAGAACTGGAATTGTGTGAAAAGAGGCTGGAGTGGTATTAAAGACCCACAGTGCGTCAAAAACTGTGATTTCAGTACGAATAGCATCCACACGAATTTTTCTCAAGGTTTCTACCTCTTGCATTCTTTGATTATCGGAGTGAAGGACAGGGAAATGGAGTGTGTGGGACTCCTGAGGACACAGCAGAGACTGTGCTCGAGGCTCTGGAGCTGCCTGGCCCTGCTGCAGGATGGGCTGAGTGCCGGGAGGGAGCGGCGTGGGAATGAGGGCAGAGCTGGGGAGCTCTCACTGCATCCAGAGCTTGTGGATCTGCCTTGGCTGCTTCACCTCTCTCCTCTTTTCTTCTCATCTAGGGAAGCTCCAGCTGCAAATTCCCCCAGTTGAGCACTCTTCCTTCCCTGGGAAGCTTTCTCCCCCAGCCAAAGGTCTTTAATGTGCACACCCTGTCTCTTACACTCTCTCCAGGGAATGCTACAAGGAAATAATCCTCAGGCACAAATTCAAGGGCCATGCATAAATCACATCCCTACAGGTCCTTCTTTCTGGAAGCTCAGTATTTTAAGCCAGTTTATGGTGGCATTCCCTTTGTTAAAATACTTCATTTAAAGGCTATTTAACAGTTTCATATACAAAAAGACAAGTTCTGCTAAACCAGCACAGGTAAAAATATCCTCATGATTTGATAAGAGTCCAGTATAACAGTGAACCTGCTACAGACCGGCAACGTGATCAAATGTTAGACATTGAAAATACCATATAATCTTGCAAGTATTACTCAAAAATAGAGAGTATATGACTGCTTTCACTCCCTTCCTCACTGGAATATTGTCAAGGTTAATCAGTTAATGGTTATAAGGCTCTTTAAAGATGTCTAACAAAAAATATTTGTATTATTACTGAAATATATCTAATTATTCATTAATTTAAATTCTGAAAATACCTTGTCTTATGATAGAAAGGGGTAACATTGTTATCACCATAGTGACATCCTGGTATGTGCTTAAGATCTGACAACACCCAGCAAAGCCTTCATGTTAGAATGGTGAGAGATGAGCACTGCTGTGCCCTGGGCTCTGGGGCTGTCCCTGCTGGTGGCCCTGGCCATTGTTCCAGCTGGGACAGGGCTGGAGCTGGGGCTGCCTGGCCAGCAGAGCTCAGACCCTGCACCTGTATGGGCACGGCAGAAATAACCACCCAAACACACACAACTGAAAGAATCCTTCCAGAAGGACTTATCTCACATCAATTACACAATTCCTTCAGGACTGAGGCATAAACAAAATCATTGGGAAGTATTTAGTGGGTTTCTGTCCAACTGTATCAGTACAAGGCTGAGCTATTTCAAATCAAAGGGGAAAATATGGACCAAAACTCCCACTGAAAAATAAAAAGCAGCTGCAAGACCCACCACTGATGCTCCCACACTCCGGTGAGCGGGGCTGGATGCATGGAGCTGGGCACTCAGCAGCTAGGCAGAGTAATATTTACTGAGGTGAAAATACTGCACTGCCTCTTCAGCAATCTGTGCAGCCAATTCTTTGTCTCCACCAAGTCAAATAAGAATAAAATAACATCTCCATATGATAAGGTAGTACTGAATATAAACACACTAAGTATTGTGAGGGATTTGGATACTAAAGGGAATGGGATCGTCACCTTAGGTAACTTTATTTTCTGGTTTGTAACGCCTCCATTGCTGCATCTGTTACATATTAGCTGTGTGAGCAGCTTCTGCTAAAAGCAAATTTTTAAACACAAATTTGCTCATTCAGCTACCTGGAGATGTTTAGGTTCTCTGAATTTCACTAACAAGTAAGTGGAGAAACAAAATATAGAGGATGCATCAGCACAAAGCCGACTACATTCACCCATTGCACACACAGTGATTACTCTGCTGTAATTAGTAACTGTACAGTCACAGGGATGTCAAATGAATGGGGGCTTGGGAAGAGCCTGCAGCCTAAAGCAAATCTTCGCCCAAGGCCAGCACAGGTCCCCACACGGGCTGAGAACATTTTAGGCTTTTTGGCTGCTGGAAACTGGACTAGCAAAGTCCAAATGCATGCAGTGGTCTTTGTAGGGCTCTGGTAGCAACTTCACTGGGGACTGATTCAAGAAAAAATAAGTGGTGTACAAGACACCCACTGAAAAATGACGCTTTATGTTCCTACAATGGTTTGGCTGTGGACAATCTTATTCCTAACCCCTGGGGAGAGAAGAGGTACAAACCTATAGCTAACACACCATACCTCCTCAGGGCTGTCTGCTTTCACCTTCCTTTTCTAAACTCACAGAAAGAAAGATCAGTTCCCCAAAGAGCAGCATTTATGCCAGTTAAGTTAGTTAGCTCACAGTTAGCCAGAGCCTCTAATTATGAATGATAGCTTACAATAAAGGGCTTGTGTTCCCCAGCTGTAGTACAAGAGGTATACATGAGTTAAATTGCAAATGTAAACCTAAATTGCAAGGAAACAAAACAAAAATAGGTGTTAAAAATATAATTAAGCTTGCTGTGATTCTAATATGGCTACTTCAGAACAGTGTGCATTACAAAGGCACTGAAGGAAATGCATTCTGAGAAGCAGAGTGTTACATCTCCAGGCCATCCCACCACTGGACATGTGCAGCTGGTGACAAATTGTATATAAAGCAAAGATATCAGTCAGGGCTTCCAACTCTAGTATCACAGATCATTTAGAAAATGCTCAAATTCTCTGCTAATCTACGAAGTCCCCTCATTACATGTCGTGTGGAGCTGTCTCTACAGCAAGGGCACTACAGCTGTTCCCTAAACCACCAGGAGCTCTGCTCTGTGTGTTTAAGAAGTGCATTGGTTTCAAAACAAGTGAGAATTTCTTTCTCCCAATCTGCTGCCCTGCATTTCCCCTTAAAATACATTCTGTGAATAGAATCCACAGAGGCAGGATCCCTCACCAGATGAATGGAGATCTGAACACACAGAAGATCCAGCAGGTCACAAACACCTTACAGGAAGTGTGGCAGAGTCCTGGCTTGTGGCAAGTGTGCCTCGACACCTGTGAGTCCAAACTCCTCGGCTGTGGGACTGACTGATGCTCATGTTTGTTTAGATCAATAGTGTCAGTGAATCACTTTGTGCTCAGTGAGTGACACAGATGGAATGCCAGCCTTTCTGGCTCCAAGGAATTAACAAGTGACGCTGTCTCAGTAACCATCATGACAAGTTTTCCCCAGCAAAGAGCAACCTTGAAACTCATATAGGTGAACTTTAGAGTCTGAAAAATTGCCACTCACAGGTAGAGATAGATCAACAGGGCACAAGGAGACTTGTGTGCTGTCCATGATGCTTCCCAGGACAGAACTTGCAGCCCTGCCTGGCTCTAGGAAGGTCACAGATCCTTTTTCTACAATTAAGATCCATTTAAAATTTTCAGCAATAGATCCTGGAATGCCATGGCTCCTATATGCCCAAATTTATCTCTAGGTATAGGCATTTGGGTAAGTGCTCCTTAAAATTGGCTTCTTGAGTCAGAACTATAAATTAAAATGCAGCTAAATCAACTAATATTGTCCCCTTCCCTTCTCACAAAGGCTCAAAAGGAGTGTGTACCCATGAAGTAAGAAAAAGTACTTTAAAATGCAGTTTCTTTTCATTCTACGTTACTAAATTATGAGCAAAAAATACATTTTTTAAAGTCGTAATTTATGTCCACTTCAGTCATGAAAGAAAAGCCCTCCTCCTTGTCCTAATAAAATGAATTCAAACTGTTGATTAATTTCTTACAAAGGTAAACATTGACATGTTTTCTGAGTTTCTAAACTAAAAGCTCTCTATTTACAGTGAGCAAACTAGCCAAAATAAGTCACTTTTTTTTACAGCAGCCTAGAAGCTAAAACATGCACCAGAATTAAAGAACTCCAGGAAAAAAGCAGGGCTCCATACCTTCACAATTCTCATAAAAAATTAGAACCCAAGTGATCTGCTTTAGAGAATCTGAAAAGAAATAACTCTTCTCATACTTTCTTGGAATCAACTTAGCCTCAGAGAAGGTAAGAATGATTAAGGATAGCTTGAAAATCAGCAAAATCCATGGCATTTTAAATATAAAATTGATACTTTGATCCCTTTTTGAGACAAAAGACTGCTCTTACCTGAAGAACTCTTTTGGTGAGGCCGGTTTTCTGAGCTAGCTGTTTCAAGTCCTTGGCATCAGGATTGTGGTTAATAGCAAAGTATGACTTCATTGTCCGCAGCTGGTGGTGTTTGAAGGATGTCCTCATGCGCTTGGTTTTCTGATTGCTGGGGTATTGCTGGTCTCTGTCCAGGTGGTCACCATCGTTTTCATTGCAACTTAAAGCTTAAGGCAACAAGAGGAAAAGGCCTGTAAATCTCTTGCTCCACAGCCAACGTTTCTCCGAGTGCAGCAATTAAAATAACACACCACAGCACCAGCCCTACCTGCCTTTACTCCATTTCATAGATCTGTAAAGCAGTTTAATTTGGAAAAGCCCTCTAAGGTCATTGTGTCCTACCATTAACCCAGCAGTGCCAAGGCCACCACTAGCCTATGTCCCCAAGAGCCACATCCGCATGGCTGTGAAGTCCCTCCAAGGATAGCTGCTCCATTGCTGCTTTTGAGGAAGAGATGATTCCCAATATCCATGCTGTCCCTGTTCCCTGGGAGCAGATCCTGACAGCCCAGCTGTCCCCTCCTGTCAGGAGCTGTGCAGAGCCACAAGGTCCCCCTGCGCCTCCTTTTCTCCAGGCTGAGCTCCTTTCCCAGGTCCCTCAGCCTCTCCTGGTGCTCCAGACCTTTCCCAGCTCTGTTTCCTGTCCTGGACACACTCAGCCCCTCAGTGTCTCTGCTGCCATGAGGTGCCCAGAGCTGTCCCCAGGACTGGAGTTGCCCCAGCAGTGGGACAAGGACAGCCCAGGGGCCGCTGGCCTCTTGCCCACCAGGGCACAGCTGGATCGTATTTCTGCATCTCCCAGCCATTCCCTTACAATAACCAGCCTGCAAGGACCCTGAGCTGCCCCTCTGTGGCTCTTAAAATGTCAGGTCTGTTTCCTTTTCCCTCCCCTCCACCGCCACAGAATTTTTCCTCCACTTTCTGTGGGAGGACAGTAGCTGTCCTCAACTCCGTAAAGGGTTTTACTGTACTTGATATCACCATAAATTGCACTATAACACACCAAGAGAGCTGCACAATACACTCCACTTAAATCTCCATGGAACAGACTAGTTAAAATCATAATTATTTCTTCCATCAAACTAAACCCTGTAGAGTACAAGAGAGACCATTAAATGAAACACTGTAAAAGAAATAAAGTTTGTGGCTACCAGACAGCAAATTACGACTATAATCTGACTAGCTAAAGAAATAAAACTGTTAATACAACATATTCACTGGCATGCCAAACGCAAAAGCTTTTTAATTATTTATATGTTTATATTTCCATTTTAAAAAAGGTGTTTGCAAATACTAGTTTGAATGATCACTTTTGTCATATCCTTTTGAAATCAAGGAATGACACTGGTTGTTACACTTGCAGAAATCAACCACAATAAGGTCTGTGAGCAAGGAGCACTGTAAAAATTATCAAGTAGTATTAAATGTTGAATGCCAAGCAAAATAATCTTGTAGACCAAAAGTAGTTTTACATTTATTTGTGCATACACTAAACCATAGAAAACCTCTTAAAATAACATTAAAGATTGATCTTAAATCCAATAAAAAAATTAGGGATATAACTGAAAATTAGCTGTGACAAACTGTTGTTAATTAGCTTTTCCTGTCCCAATATCTACAGCTCCCTCCTAATTTCCTGCAAGGTTTATGCTACAAGTAATGAAAAGTCACTCTTTCTGTTCTATGCAGCATGTGAAAAATTACCGAAAAAATTATTTTAAAACATGAATTGTCGCTGAGTTTCTTAAACACATGAACAGATTTGTTTTTAACTGTCCACTACTGCTGTTTAATTACAACTGAGTAGATCTCATGGACCTATCTTTACAGTGTTACTTGAATTCATGCTGTCCATCAGTGGGTCTCAGCCCTAGTGAAAACACTCACATTCTGAAAAGAATTCATTAAAAACAAGTTTTAAAAATACACACAAAATGCACAGATTCCTAAGGTTCCCTAAAAAAGTTTACAGCAGCTACAGTAGCTGCTTTACCAACCTCAGCCTTTCAAAACCTGCTAAAAAGATGTGGCACAATATAGAGCAAAGGCTGCAAAAATTCAGCTCTAAGCCCAAAAGCACGTTTGTTGAACAGATACGCCCAAAGTGTCCAAAACCTCAAACTTTTCTGTGTTTCTGTTCTCCTATAATTTAAAAAGCAGCTAAAAAAATGGTACTGTATATAGAAATGTGTGTGTCTGTGTGCGTGTGTGTGTGCATGTGCATACATTTGTATAAATCCTTTCCAGACCTCGGGATCTTGTGCCAAATTCTGGCAATAAGAAACATTTCTGTTTGTTTTCCTAGGGCAAGGAAAACTGCAAGCACCTGAATTTAAAATGTGTAAGATACTTAAAGTGAGATAGTAACAATGGAGTTGTAATAGAGCTGGATGAGATGCAGCAAAATGTTTTTGGGTTTAAGAACAGAGACTTAGTTGCCCATCTGGGGTCATCCCATGTGCTCCAGTATCCTCCATAGCTACAATTCCTGGTATAAAGAGCCCTGGGATGAATAACATAATAATGTTCATAGAAAATTCTGTTATGGAAATGTAAAACCAAATCATGCTTGTTTCTAAAATGTAACCAAACATTTTTAGACATTAGTAATGGAAAAGACCTTCGTGTGCCATCTTAGAGGCTTTCAAACACTCCAAGAAATAACAAGACAGAGACATAGGAGGAAATGCATCAAAATATCTGTCTGCAGGACTGAGGTCTGGTTCCTGTTAATACACAACAAAACAAAGCCTAGGGCTGCAAGGAGTTGGATTTTAACATGTCCCATAGAGAATGAGATACATTCAGAATCCAAGGATATAGAACTAATTCTAAACCCTCCCAGAACATAATGAAGGTGTTAGCTTTTCACCAAGCTCTGATAGGACAAAGAACAACTTATGCTTGGAATTTCTCGTCATTTTACCTCGTTATCTGCTAAGTAAAAATAATATTAAAATGACAGTAAACATGTACCATTTGAGAGTGGCAAAATGTTCTTGTCTGTGCTGGAAGTTACAGAACAGATTTGGAGAGTGCACGAGGGCGTGTGCTGCTCGTTGTCTTGCGCAAGTGGTTTGGCTACTCGCAGGCATCACCCAACATGACATAAATAGTCCTAGTTGGTGCCAATTCCCTGCGTGTATTTGGTTGTGGTGCCTGGCACCATCCTCAAAGGCTATTTTATTCAGTCTAATATTATCTGCATCTCTCACAGAATCTGCAATGTCATTGGGTGTTGCAGGCATAGAAACACAGAACGGGCCAAGGGTGTAAGTGGAGATTTTAAGAGCTGAAGAGTTTCTGCAAAAGGCATCAGGGTGTAAAACTAACACTGTACATGCTCCTCACGCAACCCTCTGTTTTTCAGGCACTATCTTCCCTGTTCTTTTGTGGTGTCCTGTGTATCTCCCAAAGGAATTGCTGAACTATCCATATGTAACATTTCCATTCCATTGCAGTATCTCAGGCTCCTGCTGGGATTTCAGAAATACAATTGGTAGAATTCCAGTCGAATAGAGGAGCCTTAAATTAACTAGCATTTCACTCCTATTTTTTGATAAAACAAATTCTGAAGCAGTGCCAAGTCTCTTTTTTGACCCTAGAACATTTCTAAGGCCCTGTGCCTTTCCCCAGACCCCACACCATTGCCTTTGCCCTCCCACCTTGGCTGGTGCAGCAGTGGCAGCACTTACACCCTCAGCCCCATAAGGGCCACCTGGTCACAGGATGGTGATGTCCATGGACAACATCACTACTTCCCTACAGATTAAGATGAAAACATTTTATTTTGATATTGGCAGCTAAAATACCCTTTGCAGATTAATGCGTAACACCTCCCCAAACCCAGCTGCAGGAGCATAAAGCAGGATGTGCTGACTCTTTTGTAGCAAACTCTAGAAGAGAAGAACTTTGGGAGCATTGCTTCACCCTCAGATCACCAGAGCCCCCCATGGCTTGGGATTCGGGGCAAAGCATGTACTTAGTAAGTTGCTAAAGATATGGCACATGAAGATGAGAAAGACAAATTTCCTTTGGGGGAAATTTTGTTCTCAGTAGCTTGTGTTTGACATGTTAGATTATGCCAAAAGAAAGAAAACTAATCCTGATTCTGAAAGAATGATGAAACAAGAGACACGTTTGGTGTGTGCATTATCTCTCAATAGTGGCTCAGGAACATACACCCCTTTCCTTTGTAATCGGAGTCAATCGGGGGTGTTTTAACCTCCTGCTGCCTGGAGAGGGAACTTGTGATTAACTAGACCAGGCAGGGGTGCAGCCGCATTTGTTGTTTGGTCAGAGTGTGTAGAGGACTTTGTGGTACCCATGTCCTCAAAGGGGACAGAAGTGAGACAAAGCCCTCTGAGTAGTACTTGGGACAGGAACAGAGATAGTCTTTCTCTTTGGCGGAAGGAGAAGACACTTGGATAAGGCAGATGCCTGAACTTCTCACCACAGGAATTAAAAGGGGTGAAGCTGTGGCCCTGGGAGCAGGCAAGGTACCCGTGGCTGCTTCTGAGGTGCCTGGTGGCTCCAACGGGAGACTGGCTCTGCCAAGCCATGAAGCAACAGACATGACAGCGCTGCCTCAACCTTGACATTTCCAGAAGTGTTTCTGAGGAGATAAAGCCAGTCTCAAGGAGCCCAGGCCGAGCATCACAAGGCCAGGAGGGAGCAGAGCCAGGATTAGAAGCCCTCTTCCTCCGGCCTTCCCCGGCCGCCGCGGACAAAAGGGCTGCGCGTCCCGCTGCCCCCCGGGGCTGCCGAAGGGCCAAAGCCCCCTGGCCGCGGTGCACCCCGCGGGGAGCGCGGCCGGGCCGGGGCTGCGGGGCGGGAGAACAAAGGGGCCGGCCAGGGGCGGCCGGGCCCGGGCCCCGCGGGAGGAACCGCCGCCAGGGTTTTTCCCCTCAATTAAGCCAATTGAATGGCGCTGAATGGCCGGTGCGAGTGCGCGGTCAGTCCCTGAGCGCCGCGATTAACCCGGGCAGCCCCGGCCGAGCCGAGCTCCTCGCTGCCCGCCCCGCCGGGGGAAGGGGCTGCGGCGGGCTCTGCTCCCGGGCCCTGCCCGAGGGACCCCGGCCCTGCAGCTCCCGGGGCCCCGCTAGCTCTTCGGGGAGGCAGCGGTGCGGCGCCCTGCCCCAGCCCCGACCCCAGCCCCAGCCCGACCCCAGCCCCTGCCCCGGCCCCGACCCCAGCCGCAGCCCCCCGGGGAGGGGCCAGATGCGCCCGGGGACCCGAAAGGTGACCACGGCCCGGGGGGAGGGAGAGAAGGCGGAGAAGCAAGAGGGTGGAGAAGGGGTAAACTCTAATTTTTTCCTAGGAAATCTCTTCAAGACATCCGATTTTAAGTTGAGATTCCTGTCTTCTCGCTCTGTCACATTAGTCACAGGGAAGCTTCTTGTGAGCTTTTAGTCCCAAGGGAAACGAGGAAGAGAGATTCGCTCTTCAAAACTTTCCAGGCTTTTCGCATTTTTGTCAGAAAAGAAAACCAAAGCACTTTTGACACAGCCACTTGGGAGGGTCAGCTCCAGGCAGCCCCGGCGCTGCCCCGAGCCCTGCCGGGAGCTGGGTCGGTGCCTCCGCTGCCACCCTCCCCGGCAAGAAGCCACCCCCAGCCCCAGTCCCCATCCGCCGAGGACTTCCGTCCAGCCTGGATATTCGGTCACCCTCTCAGCGAAGCACTAGGCATTTTCCTGCTAGCAAAGGAAGGAAGTATTTCTTAATATCTTGGCTGTTTGTACAGATTATGGGTATTTTATCAGCTCGTCGTGCCCCAAGTTTGCGCAATACATCTGTCATTTTCCAGGATATTTTAGTGACTTAAAGCCAGACTAGATACAAATGAATAAAACATAGCAGGCTGTGGGAGGTTTGGGGTCTAATTCACAAAGGGAGTATTCAGAATTCTTTACAGGTGCTTCTGTGTTCAGCAAGCTTTCAGCCATTGATTTACTGACCTAAAAAACCCATCAAACTCCATTCCAACAAGTGAAGAAGGAAATTATGATCACAGGAATACACTTAAAAAAAAAAAAGAAAAGAAAAGAAAAAAAAAGAAAAGAAAAGAAAAGAAAGAAAAAGAAATCTTTTTGAAGTTTCAGCATCCTTCTAAGCTATTTTCCACTTGTCAGGCTCTATCCACATCTAAACCCATCATCCCCCTGCAAACAGAGTCTCGTCTAAGTAGGGGAAAAAAGTCAGTCTAATTCGCGTTGCAGACGAATATTTGCTGCAATTTACAAAATAATTTCGGTCTCGACTCTGCCAATTTTATGGGTCCCCCTTTTCCCACCACCTCTGGGTGTGGATTTATTTACACAAACTATTCTACACAAATTACCAAGAACAGATCCCCTCAGAGGACAACATTTTGCATTTCTGGTGCACTTCTGAGAAGGAAATGACAAGTTTCACTACGAATAAAAAGAGAAACGATCACATTTTTAAACGGTTTTTCTTTTAAAAGCACAAAATCGAAGGGTTTGCAATAATTCGCTTGTTTGTGGAATTTTACATCAACAAGCAACTCAGTCTGATTTCCAAGATCAATGGCACTTATTACCGCATAAATTAGTCAATTACAGGTCTAGTAAATAGTTAAGTAGATAAATAGCTTAAGCAAAGAAGCCAAAGGTTACTCAAGGAAGATCTCTAAAGATTCAGTTGCAGGCTATAAACCAAGATTAAAAGACAAAAAAGTCGGAGGGCAATTACTTTGTAAACGAATTTTTCAAAATGCAGTTACAGGCAGTTTATTTAGGAAGTCAGGGAGCAGTGAGACTTTCTCAGGCTGTGCTCCCATCCAGGACAGATGCCGCTGATTCGGTTTACAGGTCCTTTGAATCTGAACATCTGCCCTGCACAGGGAGACAGCGGAAGGACAATTAAAAGCTAATCCCCCCGAAAAGGAAACGTTTTTAAACGGGAAAGATGTATATTTGATGCATGTTTTAATGCTGAACTGTTACTCGCGAGAACACTACATCCACCTTTCATCAGCCTTCACCACTGGGACTACTACCGCTTTTTGCACAATTTCCAAATTATTCAGCAATTAGTTCAACCAATAATAGCTGGCAATTTCGCTCCCGAGGTGCGCTTGCCGGTTAGAGATGCGCCTTTTCTCCCTTCCATTTTCGGTACAAACCACCCCATTTCGTCGCTATTGCTACTCCCTTTAGGCGCAAAACACCCGCAGCCTCCCCTTGCCGGGCTGCCTCCCCCGGCCCGAAGCCCGAGCCCCTCACCAGCCCTGCACTTCTCGCTCTCCCTCCCGCGCCTTCCTCCCCCCGTTCCTCCACCTCCTCCCCGCGCGGGCGGAGCGGCAGCCGCCCGGCTCAACCCGCAGCTGTCGGGGCACGCAGAGATGCGGCTCGAAACAAACCGCAGCAAACTTGGCCTTTACCGAACGCCCTCTCCGGGAAAAAAGAAACAT
This sequence comes from Lichenostomus cassidix, assembly GCF_008360975.1. Classification (NCBI taxonomy): domain Eukaryota; kingdom Metazoa; phylum Chordata; class Aves; order Passeriformes; family Meliphagidae; genus Lichenostomus; species Lichenostomus cassidix. Next base: position 1,198,273 of record NC_139497.1, read on the forward strand.
GTTAAAGGCAAATCTGCGACCTAAGGGACACGTACGAACCAGGTAGGTTAAAGAGAAAACAGGCAGGGACAAGAGGAGGAGCGCAGAGAGCACCGGGGCACGGAACGGCGCAGGGAAACGAGCTGGGTGCCCAGGATCTGGCGGGACGGCCCGAGCGCTCGGCTCGGAAAGCGCCGCGAGGGGCGGAAGCCCACCTCCGCCTTCAAGTCCTCGAATAAAACCAACGTTTGGGAATTTTGTTTTGTCCAAGCATTTTTTTTTCCCCATGCATACAAGCGGCAGCACAGGAAGCCCCCGGGATGGCAGCCGTTCCGGTGGCAGCTACACGGGGAAGTGGAGCTAGGGGAAGGGGGGAGCGGAGATGGGGGCGCAGGAGATTGCTCGACTTCCTTCGCCTGTAAAATTACAGTGCTGTGGCGATGGGGAGGTTAAACGAGGAAACATGTCGGAAAGTTTGCTGTCGGGAACAGAGAGCCCTGGCTGCTGCCAGGTTCGCTGCCGCTCCTCCTGCTGCCGGGCCCGGTTCAGGGGCAGGGGCTGTGCCGCGGGGCAGCCATGGGCTGCCAAGGGGATGCTGCGAGTTTCCCGACTCTTCTCCGAGTCACGTCTCACGAACAAAACTCCAGCGGAACTAGTCCCCGCGTGTGCAGGCTCTGTGCTGCCCGCAGACACCTGCTGCCCGCGGCTCCTGCCCAGGCGCACCCAGCCCTGCACCCCCGGCCGCCTCCCACTCCAGGCCCTTGGGAAATGGCCACTTCCTCTCGGTCTTTCCTTCCAAAACTTTGGGGTGTAAGGGCTCAGGACAGGGCTGAATAATTCTCCCATCAGCAGCTTTAGAGTGTAGCCACTAAAGAAAATTCACTGGTCTCTGAAGTGCTAACTTAAAATCTCTGGTTTCCAGATTTTATTTCAGGCTGCACTCCCCCTTCTTCCCCCCCTTAACCAGATGACCTTGCTTCAAAACATTTTATTTCCAGCTGAAGTGAAAAATGCTAACATATTAGCTTCTGTAATTGCAGTTTGACAGCACTTGATCTCAATAATTATGCTGCAGCTAAACTATTATTAACAGTTTAAGCTAAAATAAACGGAAATCCCCCTTTGGAAGTGAACAGAAACAAACCATTTGAACTGTTCTGGGGAAAGGTGGGGGTCTCTTACCTGCATTGTAGGCTGCCAGATCTGCTCCAGGCCCCGGGCTTTTTCTTTTCCTGGGTCTCCCCTTCTGGACAGTCCCCACGCCGTTGTAATAAGGCAGTCCCAAAGTGTTGGCAGAGCCCGCTCCCAAAGCCGGGCCCTTCCCAGCAGCTACATCCGAGTGATTGAAATGCACCTGGTACTCCCCCTGGATGAGAGTCTCGAAATGGAGGCGGCAGTACACCAGATTGTCCTTCATGCCAAAGTGATCGCCAGTGGTCAGCATCTTGTTGCAAGTGGTGCAAGTGAAGCAATTTAAGTGATATACCAAATCCCTGGCCCTCATGACCATCTCGGAGGCAGAAATCCCCAGGTGACATCTCGCACATCTCTGCACCGAAAACCTCCTGCAAAACAGAAAGGCCAGAGGGGACGGTGAGAGGCGCATTCCCCCCCACCCCGTCCTTGGTCGGTTCAGCCTGGAGGGCGGCAAAGGGCTGCGAGTCCCAGAGCGGCCACCTCGGCCGGGGCAGCGGCACAAAGCCGGGATGTTCGCGGAGCACAGCCAGGCGGGCATCCCGGGACGGGAGCGCGGGGACACTCCGTCCCGTTTCCCAGCTCTCTGCGCAGCTCCTGCCCCGCCAGACCCCACCAGGACAAGGCACCGACCCCCGCCCCGCCAATGTACCCGCGCTCCGGACCGGAGGAGGCACCGCCGGCGGGCGAGAAGCAGTCCCGCTGCCGCCACCGCACCCGGCACAGGAGGCCGAGCAGGGCACGCCTGGTGAAGGCCCCAGCAGCCGGAGCAGGCTCGGGGGGAACTGTGCCCCCGGACGTGCCCCTCTCCCGGCAACACTGGACTCATCCTCAGCACGAGTCTCCCTCTCCAGTGGGAGGTTTTAGGAGCCCACAGCCTGCCCCACGCGTGCCCACGGATCCCCTCCGCAGCCTCGTCAGGACGGGGTCTGCTCAGCGGGGGGAGCGGCGGGCAGTGCCCCCGTCCCTGGCTGGTGGCCGAGGGCAGGCTGTACCTGTAATAGTCCTCCTTGCAGTAGATGCTGCCGTCCTTGCTGAAGCAGGTGAGCTCAGACTCCAGGTTGAGTTTACATTCACAGCACTTCAGGCAGCGCATGTGCCACTGTTTGTCCACAGCCAGGAGGTAATAACGGTCGGAGATTTTCCCCCCGCAGCCGGCGCACAGGGCAGCCCTGTCACTGCTGATGGAAGGCATGGTCTGCTGGGGGAAAACAATTACAGACCGTTAGCGAGAGGGAGAAACTCATGAGCACGGCTGGGCTCCCCCTCCCCCTGCCCGGCCGGGGCCGGGCTGCTGCTCTCCTGGCAGAGGAACGGGGGCCCCGAGCCCGCCACCCCGAGCGGCCCCCGCGCCCGGTCCCCAGGGTCCCGCCGCATCCCACCTTCCCGGGAGGAGGCGGGGAAGCGGGCGAGACAAACAGAAAACCACCCTGGCTTTTAGAGGAGGCATCCAGACCAGACCCAGAACTTTTTTTCTGGTGGATTTTTCAGTCCCAAACCAAGAAAAGATGCTGTTCAATAAACAGGCGCAATAATAACAGAGTAGGGCAAATCGCAGACAGTTAATTTTAAAATTTATTATTATGGATATACTGAGAGTCTGCACAGTTAATGCTCTGTGAGTGTGTGTATGCGGAGCGTGTCTGTGTGTGTATTTTCCTAGCTATAAAATTCCGAATGAATTACGATCAAACCCCCAGTAGTCACAGTGCTGCAGACACAGCTCTCTGCAAGCTGGTTCCAAACAACACGGATCGCGATCTGCTGTGACCCAAAGCACTAAAGGGATCAGTAAATAAAGCTGCGGAGGAGATGAGCGTTACTAAACCCGAGGTGCAGAATGTTTTATCAGGAAAACGAAATAGTGGGAAACGTGTAGGAATGAGAGTGGGTAAAAACGAACAGAGCACTTTAGATTATGCTGGGATAAACTTGGAAGCAATAAAACTAAATATAAGCCCTATATAATTTAATAGTTTAGTGTCAAATCGCAATCCAATCGAAACCCGCAAAAACCCCCAAATTCATACATATCCTGTCAACTTCTACCGAGCAAGAAAGAGGGAGAAATGTCGGAACCGTTTAAGCATGCTTATTTATTTCAGCAGACACCTTAATACAGCATTCGAGAGAAGACGCTCGGTAGAGCAGCGTTTGGGGCAGACCTTGCAATATGCTGCTTTCCACTTCAGTCCCAACTCACTCTTACCCGCTTTGCCCAAAAGCCCACGGCAGATCTGTTCTTGTGCAAGAGAACCCGAAACATTTCCTTACAGCTGTGACCAACACGCAGTTTGTTTTTGTTCGGGGCGGGGGAGAAGTTGTTTGTTTGCTTTTACCTCCTCTAGAGCCTTAAATCCTCGCGCAAAGCAAAAAGCAAAGACTACGAATCGGGGGAAATCGAAAGGAACCGAGGCTGATTTTCCAGCACATGCCAGACCCATTGCTTTCATCCTGTGCTTGCGGGGATCACAAAATCCCATCGCTGTGAGCACTCCCGTTTGCACTGCACCATTCCCACTAGGAGAACTCCACACAAATAAAACCCTGGCACTCCACTGGTGTTAGTCACAGGAACCCACCGGTAGCTTGTTTCTTTAAGGCATTAACTGAACTCCGAGTAGGGATCGTTTTATAACCAAAGTAGTTTCTTGTAAATCCACTTAAAATTAAATAACGATTTTTTTTCTACTTTACTTTTTCAGTAACAAAAATATTCTGAAACCTACAAATGGTACTCAAGGATCCAGTATTCCAACACGCTATTTGTTATATACACACGTGTATCCATATAGATTGTATATAGTTATACGAAGCTATCACGCCACAATATTTATTTCAGCAAAGATCATTGGATGTTGTTTAATTGTACGGAGAAATATTAACTTTTTAAAAGAAAATCAAAACCGTTTAGATTAGAAATTGCATCCCACCCTTATAGTACAAAGGCCGTTTTCTAGCCGCTATTTCAGGATTAAATAGTCTCACTGTCACCTTTAAGCAAATTTCCACATAGCATTACAAGAAAGAACACATACTGATGAACTTTGAAAACCTGAGAACGGATCTTCCTTGCATATGCCTGTATCAGTTTACAAGACAGCATTTAACCAATGTACGAGATAATTTCACTTCAGAATTGTAATTTGTTAACAAAAAAAAAAGTATACATAAATTGTTCAATCACTTAAGACACTTCAGAAATTCCTTCCACTTCGCCAGCTTAACACTAGTTAGAAGGATGCATCTTTTTATTATCTAAATGTATTAATATACAAAGACTACGCATCAGCAGATAGAAGATAAAATGCCATAAAGTTATAAAAATTCGCATCCGTCTCCCTGAGACATATCTCCTAGTTCTGTTTGCTATGTTTACAAACCCACATGTTAAAATTATTGAAAAAAACCCCCATAACTTAAAGACACTCGGGTTTGTTTTTTTTCTTCTTAAATAAATGCTATAAAGACTATCTCTGTGAAGACATCCTACCTGAAAAATAACACAGAATTGGATTCTTTGGTGTTTGTGTTTCCATTCTGTAGACAAAAAATTCGCTGTGCCAAATTGTTATTGGTATAAAACCACACTTTGCCTCTTCCTAAAAACTTTGGAAGGCTGGACAGGCTGGGGGAAGGGAAGGAGTTCTCGGACGCTACCAAAAGGCTGGTCTATCTTTCTGTTTTCTCACAAGAGTAGTACCGTTCATTTCACCCAAGTGTTACTATTACTATGCATATTATTAATAATTAACAGTTTCATGCCTTTCCCCACGGTTTCATTTAATCTTTTGGGGTGCCTGTATGCTTAATTTTCTTCTGATTTAGTATTTTGCATACGTTTCCCCCCGATCTGTTATTTTAGGGGAAAAGCTGTATCTGTGAGGGGTTTGGTATGTTTAGGGATGACTCTCCCATTCCTTCGGCTCCTACCGTTTCCGTCTCTCCCCTGTCTATAGCCGAGCTGATGGCCGGTGCTTCGCTTTTGGTTCTCCGATCCATCTCGTCGATGACCCCGTGCATCTCCGAGCCGGAAAGACTGTGGAAAAGCATCGCTGAGGAAGCAGAGGAGGAGGGCCCGAGTTGCTGTTGCTGCTGACAGTTGTCGGGGTCCCTGCAGGAGCCCAGAACTTGCATTAACCGGAGCCCTCCCCCATGCATCTAGCACGGCCGCCCCGTCTCTCCTTGGGCACCGGGTTTTTCCCCCGGCAGAACTCTTCGGAGCGCGGCGCAGGCACTGATCCGAGGTTTCAAGGGATGGGATGCAGAAAAGGCGGGCGAAGGGGATGAGGGAGAGGGGATAACTGATGGTGTGAGCTTCGGGGCTTGGATCTAGTCTGTTGCGCGGCCCCGGCACATCCCTCTAGGAGGCTTCTTCAGTGCAGGACTCATTGCCCCAGGTGCAGTCCCAGGCTTTATGCGCTGGCCCAGCTGGCAGAAGGCTGGGCACGCTTACGGTTGGGAGGGATTAATAAATAGTAGAAATATTATAAAAAAAATTAACCATCTTCGGTGAGAAATAAATAAGAATTACGGGGAAAAAAATTACGACAAGCCTCCTACATCGTACTGTGCGAAATTTAGAAGAGGAAAGCAAGGGACAGGGAGGTTGCAGAAGGCGGAGAGCAGGCTGGTGCCGCAGGGAAGCTGGGGCGGATGCCCACCGTACGCACTCACAGTCCAGAGGGCTGGCAGCGGCGGCAGCTCAGGGGCAAAGTTTGCTCCTTCCCCCGCTCCTCCCCCAGCCCGCTGGAGCTCATTGGGAAAAGAAAAAGCCAAGGGGAAGGAGGAAGAGTTGGACGGGCACCAGATGGGACGGGCACTCGCGGCCCCCCTGTGTCCTTAAAGCGGCGCGGCCCGCGGGGCCCGGGGCGGGAGCGCAGCCGGAGCAGGAGGCACCGCGGTGCTGCGAGCGGCGCGTCTGCAGCGCGGGGACCGCGCGGGGCTCCGCGCCTTTTCTACAGCCCCTCTGACATCATGTCCTGCCCCGCCGCCATTGGCTGCGCCGCGCCCGGGCCGCCGGCATGTGCTCGGGGCCGGGCGGTGTCCCCGCGCTGGCCCTGGGCGCTGTCCCCGCGCTGTCCCCGCGCTGTCCCCGCGCTGTGCCCGCGCTGTGCCCGCCGCCCGGGCACCGCCAGCGCTGCCGCCTCCTGCTCGCCCCGCGGCCTCGGGAGCCGGCCCGGCGCCCCGCGGAGCTCGGCATTTGTCGCCTGCTGACCGTCGGCGATGTATCGTGCCATGGCGCGCCGAAGAGGCTGTGGGGCACAACTCCTCCGGCGCAGGAGATGGAGGCGTTCGAGAGTTTGTTTCCACTCCGACATCATGATACCCCAAACATTCATGGCTAGTTGGATGCACCCAATAACCCTCGTTATGAAAAATAGTCACTGTTGGAATATAATAATTTGAGTCGCTCCAGTTTGTGGAGCCTTCCATTAACCAAGGCTTCTCGCCTCTCTCATTTCCATGTAGGCTGTAAGAAAACCAGGCCAGGTGGGTCTCTGAACTCGAGCAAAAGCTTCAGGAAGTCTCCAGAAAAGACAAAGAGTGCACAGGGAGAATGTTTGTGATGTCTAAATATTTATCCAGGAGGTGGGTAGTAAGGAAGGACTAATTAGTATTAAAGATGTCAAATATCACACTTCTAATTATGTTAGCAAAGGTAGCACAACGGAAGGTAAATCTGAATGCACATCTGAGATCATGAGACTCACTGCCTAATCCGTGACCACGAATTATTACATCAGTTGGCGCATTCCCATCAGGTGTTGTTTTCTGACAGTGATTTGCCTCTTACAGGTGTAGTGCAGTTAAGATTATCCTTGCTAAAACTGGAATTCTTCTGTTTATAGTCAAACTTTGCTGGGTTTATGCGTTCCGTTCTTACAATAATTGAGGCTTTTTATCATCTTTCTGTTGGGATTGCTCTGAGTAGTTAAAGACATTTGCATGTCACAGAGGAGAACAAAGTGTCTCTTGTAGAAATGCATATGAAATAGCCACAAGACCACTCAAGAACCCGTACAGAATGCAAGCTAATTTGGCATCTGTGGGAACTATCCAAAGACTGTCCTAAAATCAGACCTTGGAAACAATGGAAGTTCATGTTTGAATTCAGATTAGAATTCTGCAGCACAGTTAGTGGCTCTGTATAGTATTTATCTTGATAAAATCATCCCTCCCTTCCTCCGCAGAGCCGCGAGATATTTCCAAGCCCCGCCTGTGCTGGAGCTTTGGTGCCAGGAGCAGCTGTGGAGCATTGCTCACCGGACACCACCTACCCCATGGTGGGACAGCACCAGCTCACCTTTGCTCAAGCAATTTGCTGTAGATATCCTCACTCACAGCTGTGTACCCTACTATCCTCAGATGTTTTAATACCAGATTAATTCCCTATCACTGAATTGATTACGTACATTTTACACTTAAGAAAGGTCATGGGTTCGTACTCTATCTGACATTGCTAGTTATCAAAAATATTTTAGATATTTAACAGAATTAAAATACAGTATTTTATGCTACAGAATTGCCTCAGTGGATGGAACCAATAACACCAAGAGCAAGCTGAAAAAGTATGGCACGGCCTCCATTTCACAGGGTATCTCTGATTATCTTCCTAATGGATATACAAACAAGAAGACATCCAACCCTTGCTACCAAAACACAAGGAGAGTAACAGAATGTAAACATAAAGCTGCTAATGTACACACTGACACATGAATGACATTTACATTGTTCAGAATAAAATCCAGGATACTCTCGAATAATGAGCCACAGAAAAATTGCTGGAGCAAAATCGTCTTCAGAATGAAACACGGGCTCATTTGAAATGAGAGTTTTTTCATTTAAAAAAATGGTGCAGCTAATAATAAAGTCTTTTAACCTGTATTTTGTTATAGGTGACAGGTGAACAAATCACAGGTCTTGAGTTTCTCTAGCCTGCCTCTCTAGGTAACGTCATCTCCAGTACCATCTGCTACCTACCAGACAAACAGACCAACCACATAATGAGGACCAGCTTCCACCCAGCTACCGTGACTAAATCAGAACAAAAGATTCAACGCCTCCTTCAACAAAGGAACACAAGTCTAAGCTGTCTTTGCTAATTGCTGGGTTTCAGGTTGTCTGTTACAGATTTTAAGTGAGCTACAAACTTCCATCAGATACTTATAGCTGTTGGATAAAGGTACTAAGAATAAAAGATAAATGGAAGCAAAAGGTAAGAGAGAAGAGAAGAAAGCTTAGAAAATAACTAACTACTTATGGTAATTTAAAGGCTGTGGAATAACATAAACATGAAAGACCAGGGGGCAGAGTGATTGATATCTCATATGTTTTCGATGCCCCTACGGTTATTAGACTGCAATATATGGGAACATACAATAAACTACGAATTAAAATGTAATTGTAGCTTCAGGCATCTTCTTCATTGTCTGCTGTGGTGTTATGTCTTCATGCACCGTGATTGACAAGGTGTAATTAATCATCTTACTCAGTTGTAAATATGGGCACCCTTCACAGTAGGCATCAGGAAGTGTGTACCAGCAAAGGAAGCAATAGTTGACGCTGAGATACCATTAAATCAAAATCAGAACGCGTATATGTTCAGAAATGTGTGTTTGGTGTGATGCTGTTATCATTTATTTCTAAAATACTGTACCAACAGATTTACTTGATTTGCAAGTTAACTACAACATTAACTGGTTTTATTTATTTTGTCTCCTTCATTTTTATAGGCAATGATGTTGTTCTCCTAAAATGTGAGCCAGTTTGCTTCCTGTCAGCAAGTGGAGCTCAGCTCAGCTCTTCCTCTCCCTGAGCTGCTGCAGACAGAGCAGCAGCTTCAGTCAGCTGCTCCATGGACTGACTTGAAATGGTTCAGGGAAATTATTACTCCATTCATGGAGCACTTTTCGCACTTCTCTTATACTGAGTTAGACACTTCTGGTAATTTTAAAGTGAAAGAGAATAATGAAATTATCTTAATGTGAAATACTGTTCCATTTAAAAATAGGACATTTCTTGTCACCAATGCTGTCCCCAAATTGTAAATGAATGTCTTTTCAAGGACTTTTTTTCAGTATTCCAGGGTAGGAAACATACTATATCTGTTTCTTTTTCTAAATGATTGCTATCCTTATCTAGTTAGTACAGAAATGGTGTCTGAGTCATGGGAAATTTAAGTGGTTTGTCTCAGGAAAATTTGGTGGTATGCATGTTTTTGATGCACGTAGAGCTGCTGAATGAATAATTGGCCCCTATTTAATGTCCTCCGCTTTAAAGCTGTCTAGTACATTTGCTATTTTAAAAAATGTCTTTCAAAGCTGTTAAATATGTAACAAAAAGAGGTTGCTCTCCCCATTCTGATATGAACAAAGCCATACAGTGAGCTGCTCGAGGTACTTCCAGCATGGGATTAATTACAAACACAATCATAAATGGAAATTTGCAAAGTTTTCTGATTCTTTTTCTTTGAAATACCAGCTGATGAGTATTTGATAAAAGCATGCAGTAAAAATATCAGTCCAGGAATTAGCTATTAAATATTAAGCCAAGCATTTTTCAGAGAGAATGGGATCTGTTGGATCTATAATTCCAACATTTACCCCTGATGGAGTAAGATTTCTGGCTGTCTTCAAAAGCAAACCGAGCTTAAAACAGGAGCGCACTCTCAAGAAGATGATCGACTAAGAATGTGTTTTATTTTGATTTGAAAAACTGTCAATCACAGATAAAAAAGACAAAATAATATTATTATATATACTAGCTAACTGTATTTGTCTGGTGAACCAGGCATATCCAGGAAAGAGAAATAATACAGTTTAAAAGGAAAATATTCCGAAGGTTTTGCCCAGATGTTGTGCTGAAACTGTTGTTCACTGGTACAAGCAATCGATTTCGGAGGAAAATACAAGTATGTCTCTATAGATGTGAGAGAGAAATAAGATGTCCAATGTCTTACATATTTCAGTTTATATAGCCACAGCTATTTAAACAATTCCAAAACTGCCTCTACGGGTGTCAAAGAGGGAGGGAAATCTTCAACCACATGATCTTCTCTCCAGAGTCCTGTTAAATCCACTGAACTTAAAACAGAACAAGAAGTGTGAAATATGGGTTTGAACATGTTATGTCAGAAATGTAAAGGTTGGAAGCCTTTTTAGTAACCGATATTAATATTGTATTAAATGTTATGAAAAGGTAGGTGTTGGAGAGAAGGGCTGGGCTCATGTGCAATTTTGTCAAGGTTTTTATCTGTGATTATGATTCCAGATGTATCTATTCCCTGAGGAGAAAAATGAAGTAAAGTTGGCATGTGACATGTGTTTTAAGGTGTTTGGCACAGTTTCCCAAAGTGATGACAAAATGTTCATTTTTATTACAGTGAATTGGTAAAGAAAATACGATTCTGAAGGTCAGTAGCTGTATGTTTAAGGTAGCTTTGGAGTTTTATTTTGGGGAATACACATTTTTGGTGATGTGCTTAGATCTGATTGCCTATCTACCACAGAAAATAATGTCAACAGAATAACTTTTACAAAATACGACGTGGTAATTACTAGAAATTCAGTAAATTCATGCACAGAACATGGCAAAGATTATGAAAATGTCTCTTTTTTGCATCCAGTAGCATAGCTGCTTCTTAATTTTTTAAAAAATCTGTTTACTGCAAACTAATCTTTTTGCTCTGCAGTTAGAGCTCGAGTAAGTGTAACAAGGTGCTTTGTATGAACATGTTTTTAATGCAAATGGACAGATTTTAATTTTTTATGACAAACTGGGGAAGGTATTTTTGGGGGTGAAGAGTATTTTGCCTAAACGCACATGAAGAGCTGAGCTAAGGAAGTTGCCTGTGGCTGCCCAGCTCCCCCTGCCTCGTCGCTGCAGCCCCTGTGTGTGCAGCAGTGCCGCAGCTCCATGCTGACAGCAGGGCACCCCGGGCTGCAGGACCAGGCAAACACTCCCTCATAAACATTTTACAAGTTCAGCATCGACCAATCGGCGAGGTTTGGGAGCCTGTCCTGATTGGGTGTATCAGGGATTTGGTAAACACGGCTACATAACAAAAACAAGGTTTGTAGAGAAAAGGCTCCAATAGTATTGCCTGCTTTGAATATTCAGAGCCTAAGAATATGATTAATTCCATACTTTGTAAGTAAACTTCCCCAGCTCTGTATCCATCTGCAAATATTCAGAGTGATATGCTCAATGCATTCCTTTCTGTTCTACAACCACATTTCTTTGTGAATTTAACCACATCAGAAAGCACTTCGGATTTCTAACACAAATATTCGATGCATTTAATGTAAGGAAGCTTCCTTTATTGGAGGTGATTGGGAACATTTTGTATTTTATAGGTATATTTAAGAGGTTAGCAGTAGGGGGGAATCGTCTGTGGAAAATCTGTCTACAGCTGAAATTCTTAGATGCAGAAGTGTTGCTGAAATGCCTAATACATTTACATTCTTTTGTTAAGTAGCTTACAGGACTATCCTCTTAGCTACCAGATACCCAGATCCCTTTTTTTTAAAGTCAAATAGCATTTCTCCTTTTTTTTTTTCTTTTTTTGTTATTTCCAGGAGTATATGCTTGGTTTGGGGTTTTGTGTGCAATTAGAAGATTTTCATTTTCATGGGCTTTTTTACTCTTTTCAGTTAAAATTTTGTTGTTTTTTTCAATAATCTTCTGCAACTTTATTTCATCTCTAATACATGCAGAGAAGCCCCTCATTGGCTAGTGCATTACTGATAATGATTTACAAGTTTTCCCAGATTAATTTTCTATGGGGTAATTTTTTGCCACTATAACATAGCTCCAATTAAAGAAAAGAATGTCAAAGGTTAAGGTATTTTGTAATAAAATTGAGAAATTAATTTTTGAAGTCCTTGTGTTTGTATTTTAAATTTAGAATCTATTTATATTTCAATTTCAGAAAAATAATGTGGAGAATTTGAAAATTAGTAGTCTGGTGTTTTCCAGATACTGAAATGTGCCTGCCTAATGAAGGCAGAAGACTTGCTCACTAGATTTATTTTAAAGCAATGCTTTTAGATATTCATAAATTAAAATGGCAGTTTTCAATTGGATGCTTATTACTATTTTATTTGATATTTGCAAGATACCTGACCATTTAATATTTATCCTTTATTTCTCTGAGCTGATCTAATTGCACCTCTCTATTTTGCATTTATTTCTCTTTGCAAACACTACATTATTCACTCTCTCCTGTGCTTATTAAACAGTGCCACCTGCACCAAATGAAACAAAGCTTCACCATCAATCTATCCCAGCTAAAGAACCCTGACTATATATTATAATTAATTGAAGCTCAATTGAACACTTGAGTCTGAACTAGATACAGTAACCACAAAAAACATTAAAAAAATTAGGATGTACTTTAAAGAAATCTTTTAAATGAAAATGTTCACTCAAAACTGAGAACCTAACCTTGCACCAAGCACTCTTCATCAGCTCTGCACAGTACCTCAAGTAGCAATTAGCAGGTCCTTTAATTAATTAACTATTCCCTGTACATCACAGGGATTTTTGTGGCACTAACGTCATCCTTCATAAGTGAATACCAAATCCAGTCAATATTTTGTCACTCTAAACCCTTCTCTGGACTACCTGAATGCCACCGCCTGGCTCTGCAGCACCATTTCCCAGCCCCGAGAGCAGGTATGGAGAGCAGAGGCAAACTTTGCGCTGCAGCCTGGGGAGTGGGGATGGATGGATGGATGGATGGATGGATGGACGGACGGACGGATGGATGGACACAGCCACGGCCATGCAGGGCACCTGACGTGTAAATAGTGGCAATAAGGACTCAGATAAGATGCAAATTGAAATAGTGGCAATGAAATCTTGTAAATGTACTCGAGAGAGGTGATTTGATCTAAAAGCTGCATGTGTTGTGAACTTTGCAAGTGCTGGAGGCTTTGCTGCTGTGCTGCCTCTCGCTAACACTGTCCACTCCCAGACAAGAGCAGATTAATTAAGTGGCAGGTCAGACACGAGAAGGTGAGAGGGCATTTCCCACCAATCCGGGACATTTTGCCTAGTTTATACTTTGCAAACTTTTTATACAAATGTGGCTGATTCTTTTCAGTGTAATTCTCATTTGCAAAATATTAAGTAATTTTCAGGGAATTACCGTTTGAAGATGAGGCACAAAATACATATTGCTGGTTTTAAGATTTACAAAAGATGCAGTATGTAAATTTGTTTATATAAATATGTATAAGATATATCACAGTATGAGGCTCTGTGTGTGTGGATGAACATATGTGTGTGTAACCATCTATCTATTTGCAGATTCAGACACAGACATATGTTATCATTTCTTAGAGGCAAATAGCTGCAGAAATAATTCTTTGTGTTCAGTAGTTTTCTTCAGTGTGTAGCAAGTTTCTCTTCAGAGGTTTCTGTGTTCAGGAAAGATCTTATGAATTTATGTAATGTATAGCACAATGAAATCAAATAAAGTATGCCTTGTATGATTTTGCAAGAATTATACATTAGCATTCTCTTTCATTATGTGTAATATTTTGAATTATGGGAACCAACTTTATAGATAATTTTAAAAATGAATAATATATATGATGGACTTGTAGAAATAGATACTGTAGAAATCTCAAGCAAGAAGAAAGAATTATTATTCAAATATTTTGAGATGTTTGCCAAATGATATTATAATTTTAGAAAACCCACCACATTTAATTTGAACTCTTCATGAGGAGTAATATGTATTTAATTACTAAAAGATAGTAAATGATCCCAGTAAGATTTGATATTTACTAAGAGTTACAGAAATTTCCATTTTCACCTTATGGATTCTCCTGCATTACTGTTATTCCAACTTCAGTTAAAAAATTTTTGGCATGAGCGAAATATGAAATAAAATATAAAGGTCAACTGATAAGATATGATTGTATCTCTGTTTTTGCTGTGTAAATCTGCTCTTATCAATAATTCACTATTCATGTTCTACAAAGACTCTGTCTTTACATTTTTAATTAGCATTTAAAATTTTACAAAGATAATTAAAAAAAGGGAGATACTCTGTACTTGGAATCTTTATGTCATAATTTACTACACATTTTTTCCAATAGATTTGGCAAATGAATACTCTGTTTTGATACATCAATCTCAAACAAAGGTGGACTCTGATGCAATTTTTCACTGTTCATTTCCCTGAACCTTTTGGGATATAAAGAATCGTGAACAAATACTTAACAGCCTGATCAATAGCCATTGACCATTTGGAGCCCCTCGTACCCTAACAAGCACAGCTTGATCATGTATATTTGATCATGTAAAATTTCAAAGCACCTTGATAGAGCACAGCAAGTCTTTCTATGGCATCTTTGTGTTATTTCCTAAAGCACATTATTTCCCATGATTTAGCTTTACCATTAATGGAAACTTATTGCACATATATTTGATGAAGATCAAGATCATGAATTTCAGTGTTATATATCCACAGTATTTCATAAGAATGGCAAGTATAAAACACTATCCTAACATTTTAGGATAGGAAACTCTGGATGTGCCTATGGATTCAATGGACCCCAGAGTGCAAATCTAAAAAGCCCTATCATTATAAATCTTGCATTCCTGTTAAGTGTTGGCATGCACATTACACTGAGGTGTGTTAAGTTTATTTTAGTGGAAAAATTGCAGTAAAAACCTTTCCCTTGATATCCTTTTAAATACATATGTTCACATATGTATAAAATAAAAAATATCCAAGTTCACAGCAGTGTTAGCCCTCAGCCTTATTAATATCATGGAGAGAGATAAAGATCTAAGCAAAAAATATTTACGGTGAAAAATTTCTTTGCAGAACTTTATTATTGTTCATAATTCCATATCCAATATTTTTCACACAGGAATTTTAGTTTATCATTAAAATATAACACTGATGCTACATTTGTATAGCTGCCTTTTCTGCTTACAATCATAATGTTTATTCTAACTTTCTGGGCTTATTATTTTAGACAGATATCAGTTTAATTAGCTTAAGCTGTCATACTCTAATAAATACAGACGGGTTGCCTGGTACGAGAGGAGGAAGGTGGCTGCAGATTTCAGAAGCAGAGACACTTAATGCCTTGTACATTATCATGTAAACAGCAAAAGGACAAAAATAATTACCTGATAAACTTTCCATTTCTGACTGTCCCCTATATGCTTTCTGACCAATTTTTCTATAGAAAATCCATTCAAATTAGGCAAGTCCTCTAAATATCTGCAGCATCTGCTGGTTCAGACACCTTCCTTTATGCAGAGTACCATTTTCATATGATAATACATGTAATATGATATAGAATGACAGAATGCATGACAGTTGCCCATAATACATAGAAAGTCACTCAAAGGACAGAAGCGACATTTGGATAATTAGCATCCATTGGGCAGTCAATCATGCGAATAGAAAAAACTGAACAAAACCCACAATGGAGTTAGAAAACAAAAGGGACCCTAGCCAGTCTCAGGATTAACTGCTCTAAAGCGATCTAAATGCTTTTGTATCTAAAGAACTGAGGCTCCCAGGGCTGCCCTGTTCCCCTCTAGATACCCAGGGAACTAATTGTGGCGATCAAAGTTAAAGCATTCTCTCTTCTTTATAGACTGCTAAATACACAGAAAAATTATTTCTCCATTTGTGTTCATTAAACTATTTTAAAGTTAAAAAACTGATGCCACGTTCTTTTGCCAAGTGAAATGAGCTAGAGTATTGAGATTGTCCTGCTTTTATGAGAACACAACAGACCTTTTAATTTAAACTCTGCCTTTGTTTGATTAATATTATTTTGCCGTTGTCCAGTCTGCTATCTCTTTCTTTTTGGATAATGAAGGCAATTGTCATTAGCAACTCCTGTGTGAGAAAAACCTGAAAATAGGAATAGGAATAATAATGATAATAACAAAGCCCATTAAACAAAATTAAGCAGGAAAGGTCTCACAATTTCTTAGTAGCTTCCACTTTATAAAATAAATAAAATATTTTGTCACTCAATATATGCAGCTCAAAATATTTCCTTTCCCCAGATTAGATGGAAGATGAGGGCAGCTTCCTTTAAAGCTCCATCTAACAGAAGAGAAAGAGAAAGAGAAGAGATACAGAGAGAGCCCCAGGATGTGGAAAGTCATGAAAATACCTACCCTGGAGACAGTATTCCCATAGGATCCTTTTCATACAAATTCCAACTTGCCTAATGCCCTTAATGAATGAAATAAAAAGAGAATTCAGAAAGGCCCATGCTGATGGCTCCTGCTGGAAAGTGTGTGGTTTAAGGCATAGCTGCAGCAGTTCTGGGAGGGAATCAGCTCCGGTCCCCATCAGCCAAGCAGACAGGAATCACTGGGGCGAAATCTTCCCCCTCACACATTTGCAAATGACTTGAAATAACATCACGACACCTTTGGATAATTGACGCCTTCTTACCTTTCGTTGTCCTTTGTAATTAATATTTGTAGATCTAGAGGTTTCTCCCAGCCACAGATAACAGGAAGGTGGAAGGGGTGGGGAGAGAGAGCGTGTGTGTGCGCGTGAGTGTGTGTGTGAGTGTGTGCGAGAGAGACAGAGGCAGAGGGAAGGAGAGAGGCAGAGAGAGGCTTTGGTTGTGTCTCTGCTTGGGGAATGGAGTGCTGGTGTATTTGTGTGGATGTGCACTGGGGGCTTTGCAAACCTCTGGAGTTCTAAAGGCAAGGTAAAAAGTGAGAAGTAGGATGAGCTGGATGTCCCCTGTCAGTCCTTACAGAGTTTCAGCAGCCGTGACCTTCAACCCTTTAGCTGTGTTTCAGCCCCAACTTGAGCTCCCTTGCCCAGCCGCTGTGCCAGCTGCCAACGCCGAGAAGGGAAAGGGGACAGCAGAGGGAAGGAGGCAGAGAGAGATTGAGATCAGAAGGGCTTTTCGCCCAGTCAAATGGGCCTCTGGTGACAAATCAATCACGGCCCGTTCAAACCAATGATGCTGCCAGTCTGCAGCTCACCAAGCCCTCACAACCTCCCCCGGCTCCTCGGGCTCTCCTACATGACACTCAGCTGATGACGGGGGCTCCAGTCAGAGCAGGGCTGCTTTTTACAGGTTGATTTGGCCATTAGCATCATTTCTTCTCTATCTCCCCCTCTTGCTCTCTCTTTACCTGCCATCTATTTATTTATTAAATATGGAAAACTAATATTAGAAGAGGGATTGAGACACACAGAAACACTTGCAAATAAGTTGGTATACTGCCTTGTTAAAGGAAACCAGATTTATCTATTTATTTGATTTTGTACACTTAGGAAGAGCTACCTGTTTTAATGTAATGAGTTCATCTGATCAATATAATCAGGGACAAAGAGAGCAGGCCTTACAAGATGCTCACTTCACCTCGTCCTTCTCTTTATTTATTTTACACTAATAAAAAATTGGCTTTAATGATTTTTCCCACTATACCCATAGGACAGGAATTATTTATCAATTTTTTTTGCAGCCATTTGTTAAAATGCAATTTTAGGTCCCTTTTAAAGCTATGAGGAAGATCTTTATCTGGAACAAATTTGCACTATACAAGAAGTGTACAGTGATAAAGCCCTAAATGAGGTAGAAAAAAACTCTCAAAACTACTCCTAAATCCTAATAAGTACTTCTTTCAATACTGGCTTTTTTCTGAATATCTGAAAAAGTGTTTTAAAGCAGTTACAGAGAGAAACCGTAATAGAAGAAGAGGGCTTAAAAGTTCAGGAAGAACAAAGTAGTCTTTTGCAGATTTTGTGATCATAGGAATTACATTCTCTGTTTCCTCCTCTCTTCTCTCCTTGCCACGCCCCCCCCCCCCCAATTCCTAATACATAGGAGAAAAAAATCAAAACAAGGTCTTAACAGAGTATATCTTGCTCTGTCTTAGTCTTCTTTACCTTAATCCCTGGAATGAAATCCTCCTACAGCACCCCCTTCCCCCAACCCAAAAAAAAAAAAGAATTTTGCACATTAAGGAGAAGGGAACACTCTCTTCTCATCCTCGCTGATCTCCAGTGCCAACCTCTTGGCTCAGAGCTACCGTGTCCCTGCAGCCAGGGAGAGCAGTGCATGTTTTAACTAACAAATTTACATGTTGGCCATCTGAGAGCAACTGGCCAGGGTGGGGTGGGGTGGGGAAGAAGGATGGAAATGTGTAGAACGGAGCCCAGCTCTTCCAGGCCCTGTAAAGAGAGCCTGGGCACGATGCAGTGGTATAAAAAATATAGTACAATATACTCAAAAATGTCTCCCCTCTCTCCTTTCTACCATGAGTGAACTGTGGAAACTGAAGTGAAGTGCATTGCAGACAGCAGTGTGGGGTGCTGAACAGCCTGTAGCTGGAGAGTGCTTCGGTCTTTATCTTCAAAGCTGTCCTGTCAAATACAAGGTCTTTTAAACATCAGAGGGATAAAGTTTCTGATTCTGAAGGGTTCGTTTTCCTCTTGGTTTTCCTCAATCAGAAGTTAAGCCCATACGACCCCCACAGTAAGCTGGCTCCGGGATTGCTGCCCTGCTACTTGCCCCATGATTTGGGGATGCTTGGATAGAGCAATCTTGATTTGCTCACTGTTTGTTGAGTTCAGTTTTCTTCATGTTAGTTCTTTCTTCCATCTTATGTGTCTTGAGGCTTTTGCTGTGTGGCAGTGAATTGAATCTTATGAACTTAAAAGAAAATTGTGGCTGGGACCTGGAGAATATTCATCTGTTGCAGAAAATGCTGAAGTCTGAACATGTGAGAATTGAACTAATGAGTTTTCCCCTCATTTCAGTCCCTCAGTCTCTTTTTTTGCCATACCTTAATTGCAGTGTTTTGACAAAATAATCCTAGCTCCTAAAAAAATTTAAGTGTGCATCTTCATTTCATTGCTTGTACTTGTTTCTACCAATATAATAAAAGAAATTAAGATGATTTACAAAATAATGTGCCTTTCTGTCATCTTCCTGTCAATAAATAAGTACTACACCTAAATCTAGTTGATTTTTAAAATGAAAATTCATTACATTTCTGGAAACTTGAACAATCAGCTCCATGCATTTTAATTAGATTGCCTGTTTTTTCATTTATTACTAATACAGTCCTCTTAACTATGATTTATTTGTTAAACAAAGTGCCATAATCCGTCACTTATTCATCTTAATTTCAGCAAAATTAAAGTAGTCGCTGTTATATTACACCTAATTGCACTTGCAATGAAAAGAACGGAGATGTTAATCAAAATAAATTGAAGATAAACAATAAAATCATTAAATCTTTGCTGCAGTAAGTGTAACTAATCAGTTTTGACTTGAAGCGACCGAACACAAATAATGAATCTGTCAGTGAAGACGCGCTCATTAAATCCAGCCTGGTCCGCCCGGGTCCTGCAGGCAGCAGGCACCCCCGGCCCCGCAGCCTCCGCGCCGCTCCGAGGGGACAGCCAGGCGCGGGGGACAGCCAGGCGCGGGGGACAGCGGATCCCAGGCAGGATCAGGGTGCCCAGAGACTGCCCTGGGATCAGGCGAGGATGCAAACGCCACAGGTACGCAGGAACTCCTGTAAGCACCGCGCCAGGAACAGGGAAACACTCTTTGTTTTATTCAGCCACCAGCAGGTCAGAGATTAGAAAAAGGGGGGGAAGGGAAATGAGACCCAGAAACTCAGGCATAAGAAGCACTTGGTTTTAAAACTTATTAGAAGTATTAGTTTCATGGCAGATCGATGTAGTTGGCATTGTGTTAAATAATATATGTTAAAGAATACGTTTTGCAGTAGTACGAGGTACTGATTATAGTCCTCTGCTATCCCCACGGAGTAGGGACAATGCCTGGATTAGCAACAGAAGCTGTTCATGTCCTCATTGTCTTTCCACCAGTTACCACTTCTGGCCTCACTACCTCATTACAAGGGACAAAATGGGCACTCCAGTTATTTCCAAATACGTTGTTACACTTGCAAGGAGTCCTATATCTGAGCAGGCTGGTGAACTAAGCTAGAGCACTCATCACTTTCTACTTCAGCTTTCAAATTGTTTACTTAATGATTTCAGTTCCCCCAATGGAGTATTTGTGAATAATCACTGGTTAGCAGGAATTTACACGGCAAGGAGCAATATATCTTAAAATAGTTTTGCACGACACGCTTTTGTCTGATCTGAGCCAGCAACTAGGTGCAGATAGAAAATACAGCAGTGGTCCTTGCATTTAGTTACTCTGAACAAAGTCATTATTTTCTTGAACCGTTATCAGATCCTAAACAGAAGACACTGTTTCGTATTTTTATGTTTCCCCTCCCTGTATTTTACCAATCATTTTACTTATTTACAAATCTTCCTGTGCTTTGTCTTAATAATTTACTTAAGCAATATAATTCAGCTTTAAATGTTGATCAGCACAAAGGATGTCTGCCTGGCTCCTGGAATCAACATAACCAATTAACATTTTACAATGCTAATGCTTTCTCTTGTATTTTAAACAGTGGTCAGTACAAATACATGTAAGATAGTTTAACAGTTAACATGCTCTAGCTCAAGTATATTTGAGAATTACACACATTTTAAAGCTTATTTTTTACTATCTTTGGATAAGAAACGGACAAGATAACCCAGTGCCCTCTGAGCAGAAGGCTAATTTCAGCTCAGTTTTCTTCTTTCTTTCTCTTTCTCTGTATATAGTTCACATTTGGGTCATACCAAAAGACAATAATCATGGGACAACAACAGCCCAAATTCAGGTTTGGATGACTACTAAGCAAGTTTTTCCCCTCTGTTTTTCTCATACTGGTGTGATTTCATATCTGTGAATAATTAACCTTCCTTTTTTTAATAAAAAGTCCAGCTGATGGACCTTTTAGTTTCTGTTCTGCATCTTTCCAGCATTTATAATGCTTAACTTGGGACCTGACATCTCTCAAGGTGCTCATTTGGAATGATTTATATGGGCTTTGTTAGTTCAGTGGCAGGTGGGTTGTTCTAGAAATTAAATATTACCAGTTTTTTATTGATATAACTATAAGCACTTAACAGAATTAGTAAACATTACTGTTCCTAATTTCTAGGAAAGGTTAAAAAAAAAACCAAACTGAAAAGTGGCTAGCAAGATAGGAACCAGGTAATGATAAAAAATTACCGAAAGGACGGACCTGATCCTTCATTAGCCAAAAACTCCTACTGACTGCAGTCAAAATCTGCCTTGAATGAAAATGATGGAGGGCTCTGGAGCTGTGGCCAGTGTAAAGTTAATCTGAGAATCTTATTCCAGTTGCTTTCAGCAGGTCTCTAAAAAATATTCCCCAATACAAGTGGCACTAATTGGACCCCATGTTGGGAGGCTTCGCAGAGGAGCTGAGGATTGAATGGGCCCTGGCAAGTGAACTCCCTGTGCTATCTGGATGCTGCTCCTGCAGGTCACACTCACAGCGCCCTGGGGGGCAATGCACAAGGTCGCTTTTCCTTTACTTGTGCTCTACCTTTGCTGGGGCAAGAATACTGCCATATCCAGGCTTCTCAATGTATTACTTTCTGCTTGCTCAATATTTCAACTACCCTTTCTGAGCTTTTTTCCTTCCCTTTTTTTTTTTTGGTTTTTTTGTTTTTCTGGTTTTTTGTTACTCTAAAGTGTTTTGGACATTCTTCAAGTTAAATCCATTTTCAAACCAGAAGCATTGACCATACATGGTGAGAAGCTGAATGACATGCAGTATGTACATAGTGATTAAGGAATCAGCGGGGGAAGACTGCAGAGCAGGAAAGAGGGAAGGGATTCTGTTTAGTCCTGTTCTGAACAGCAGATGATGGTGAGGTATCTACGAAGACATTTCAAGAAGACAAAGTGAGATTTCACGTCAAACAGGAGAAGACAGGTTTGGAACAAATAAGTGGATCTGACAATTGGGAACATAGAGATGATAGCTGAATCTGTTTGACTGTGAGATTACACCAAAATAAGATTGGATTGGAAGGGGGAGAAGGCAGCAAATAATATAATTCCACTAAATATCTTCAGAGACTTGGAGATGTGATGTCAGGATGAAGGATAACTGAAGAAATTATTAGAGAGGCAACTGAAGAACCATGAAAAGACAAGGTCAGGGAAATCAAGAAGGACAAGATGTCAAAATCTAGAATTCAGTCAACAATTCTGAATGGTGAAACGTAAAGGCAGACAAAATTGGAATAGTATTTCTCAGCTTTAACAAAGAAGTCTGTGCTGTACAATGATCAGCCTAACTTAGGTATTCACCTCCTAGAGTGAAGGTTTGTGTGAGTATGTAAAACAATTCTCGCTCTAGATCTCTAACTCCCTCCCACAGCTGGACACACTGCCTTGCCCGTTGTTTATGCCTGTGTGCAGCACCCTGGTTTGCCGGGCAACCTGTGACTTCGGAGAGCAGCACAACTACTACATCAACTCTGACACAAGGTAGCAAAGGATGGGAAATAGAAGAGATTCTTTAGAAACAGAATCATATTCAACTGTATCAGAATGTATTTTTGAGCATAACAATGTAAGTAATTAATATCCACACCTCCAAGCTCCCAGTCCCATGGAGAGAAAAAGGCACTTTCAGAGAGGGATTGGTCCCCCCATTTTGGGGTAAGACCCCAGACCATGAGGGCTGTCAGTTTGCTTCTCCTAATAACAGAAATGCTCCCCAGTGAGCCCAGACTGCCCTGGCTCTTTACTGCTGCACACCCTAGCTCAGCCAGACCACGCCTGCACCTCTAGCACACGCATGCCTAACATTTACTTTTTATTTTACTACTGTTTACTGTGAGGCCATTTTCAGTTGGAAATGAGTAAATTTCAAAACATTCAACTAGCTTAGTAGATATGTTGGAGGTCACTGTCCTGGAGGGCTGGAGAAGCACATCCTTTCAGGACAGGCCTCTGAATTCTGATCACATCACTCTAACTTAAGGGATGGGCAATTTTATTTTAACTGGTTTATATTTCTTACATATATGGATCTCTGTGTTGTCATTTCTAGAACTACCCTTCACACCTTTAAGGGGATAAATGCTTTCTACTTTAGTATATGTGCTGATTTTAATCAGATTTTCTGTTCTTGTTGGTAGTTCAGAAATTTCTGTTTGAAATCCCCTTAGAATTTATTTATTTACTTGCCAGTCTTAGGAGTCTCTTTTTATTTAATTTATGAATTTGTTCCAGCACATCTTTTAATACCTGTGTTTGACAAAACCTCTTCTATATTACATAAGAGGAAAAAATTTGGTCTATCTATTTTACCCTAAATTCTGTGTGGAAATGCTAATGCAAACAAGTCATTTACCTTCATTTCAGTGTCTCTGTATTCTCATTAGTTTTCTTACTTTTCTACCAAATAGCCCTCTGGACTTATAAAATGTCTTGCAGGCTTGCTGCTTCTTAATACTTGAAAAAATCTTATTTTCATGTCAGGCTATCTGCTCCTCAAATCCTCTGTCATCCTTCTAATCTCCACTGGGTATCTTAGCCACTGTGTTTTATCCCTATTGACTTCACAAGTTATAATTCTACCTTCAGAAAAATATATGTTTGACTATACAATCTCGTTGAACCTTCCTGCAGCCCTGTGGCTCATTTTTGCTTGTCAGCATCCGTATTTGTTTGGGATTATGCGTGCCTTCTGCTACCCTGTTATGGTTGCTCAAGTAGCCTCCATGCTGAGTCTAAGGATTTTAATTTCCTCACTTCTGACTTTAGGGTCTTTTTAACTAGCTTCCTCATTTTTTGTACAATCTCTCCCCTGAGGATGTTGAAGTTAATTATATTGTGGTCACTATTACTTAGTGGTTCAGCTTTACTTACTTTATAAACTAACTCCTGTGTATTACTTGAGAGGCTTTTCTTGACTTAGTTCTTTATAGCTCTACGATTAAAACAACTAACATATGTATCAAAACATTTTTTTAACATCCTAGCAGGGCTAACTGGAAAAGTCTAGCAAAAGGCTTACAGGGGAATTAATAACAAGGACCAAGAACATTAACCCTGGTGAAATACCACCCAGTCTCCATTAACTGTAAGACCAGGACAAATCAAACCACATTTAACGATGGCTCCATTTAGAGGCAGCAGGATAGGAGCATACTGGTATCCCCACCTTATAATTTTAAATTATACCACAAAAGTGTCAGAACTAGACTCAAAAGAGCATTTCCAGCAGGATGTTATCCCCATTTTAGAGAAAGGGAGCATATTTGCTGGCTCGCAACACCACCTATTTAAAGTTTCTCTATTGAATTCAGAAGAAGTTGGTATTTGCTAGCTCATGGTATCACTTCATTATACCTTGATCACATATAGTTGCAGTAATTACACAAATAAAATTTACTTCTCGTGAAGTATAAAGTAAGTGTCGATGTTTAAATAAGTGCACTTTGGTTTGTGTTTGGTTTTTATCCCCAATATGAAATGGGATCATTAGCATCAAAGAATTAATTATAGTAACATCTAGAAATAAAGTACCACTCTTTTGTTAAACAATGCCTACAGTTTCAGAAGAAACCTCTCCTATACTGTGACCCTGTGGAGTCTGTGAAGAATAACGCTACATGCTTAAAAAAATTAAGTAAACTCCAGACACTAATCAGTGACAGTATAAAGACAATACCCAAGTTAGTCAAGAATCCCTGATTTTTTAATAATACGACCAGGCTTCTTCCCCCACCTGGCACAGGACATCACACACATCTTATTTGAACTCCTTGAGCAAAAGGGGAGTACAACCAAGAATGGACAGATCCGGAACTTACTTATCCTAGTATCAATCACAGGTAACATTACTGATGTCTTCTGGATGTCGACGCAGGAAAATCAGTAAAAGAAATGTGTACATCAACTCCATTTTATATATTTAAGTTCAGAACAGCTATGGCCTGCCTAGCACTAGGTGTTGTCAGAAAGGTAAGTTGGAATGTTATGTTTCAGCAATCATATGGAATTATATTCATATAAAATGAGTATAAGTTACATAAGACTTAGGCCCCTACTATTCAATCATTCTTAAACTGTTGAAGATTGTAGTAATTCAGATATTTGATCAATTCTCCACACAGCAATATAAATTAAATCTTGATTTTAACATTATGTAGTTCAATTTTGATATCAGCAGATACTTTCCCATTGTTAAAACAACCAGCTTACATTACAGAAGTGCCATTTGATGTTTTCTTAATAACAATTCAAAACTAATAGCTTATGACAACATGTTGTCTGACAACTTAATAAGTAGTGAGCTATCAATAGTTATCATGTTCCCCCCATCCTATGGCAGAAAGGACAAGCAGATTTCTCAGGACAGTGAAGCTGACACTGCTACTGGTCTTTTGATTTTTGGTGATTGTAGTGATTATATTTGAAGCCTGGCTCAAAACATGCTTTAATTTTTTATTTAAAAGTTCATTTAATTGCTACTGGAAAGTCTGAAATTAGGATCCTATCAACTCTGTGAGATGGGGAAAACCCAGAAAAAATAACCCCACCAACACCAATGCTTCATATCAAGATTTTATTGTTCTTATTTCTGCAATGAGTGCAACAAAATATAGCATCATGTTTCAAATAATAAACATTACCAAGTTAGAAATACTGTATTTTATAAACTCCTTGTTCTTTGTTCATTCATTCATTTGTTCACACCTTCCTTTCTTACTTCTTTTTTTATCTCTTTCTTTTTCCTTCCCTCTCTTTCATGCTCTTACCAGCTTAAGCTGGGCACTACTGTACAAGAGTTTAGTATCATCAGAAGTAAGTACTTCACTCTGCTCCAACAACTTATGTCTTGCTGTTCTGGATTTCTCCTAAGTATCCTTGTTCTTCCAGGCTCATTAATAACTTAGAGAGACTTGAATGTAGCAGTCTGATTTACATCAGTGATCTTATTCCTTTCAGCTCAGGAGGGTTATCTTTTCTGTGACAAAGGCTATCACAGATATGAATAACTATTTTCATACTGGGCTTTTTTTCGTCTAGCCGGAATCACACCATCATAGATTTTGCCTCATAAATCTGACTTCACTTTATAGAGCAATAACGGTACAGTCAGCACTCTGCTATCACAGCAAGGTGAACAGAGAAGAGTAACTTAGGTCAGTTGCTTCTTTATTATTGGCAGATGAAATAGTGTCTTCAACAGCTTCAGAGCAAGAACAGGCAGGCAGTGTTTGTGCTGGGAAGGCAGAGCCATTCCGAGAAGCCAGAGCCAGACAATTTTTGCGAGATGCAAGGAGAGGTCTGTAAGCCCCAGACTAAAGCAAACCACTGAGTAGGCAACCTGCTGTTGTTACCTACCTAGTGTTAATTTAAAACTGCTTGGGTGAAAATTTGGAGAATGAAATATGTGTGAGACAGTATCAGGTAGCAAAAATACTGGAGTTCTGTTAACTCTGGTAGACTGCAAAGAGGAGGATAAACACTGCAAAGCCAATTCCATCTAGTTAGAGTTGTATTAAAAGAAAATTTGGGACCAGTCGTGCAGGACTTTGTCCCTTGGAAAGATGGGCATTTCCCGCTTTTCAAAAGATTTGAGTGTTTCACTATAGCTTTCTTTACTTTTCCTAAGTTTTTTCTTTAGTCTACCTCCTGGTATCTTTGGTAACACGCAGAGTTATGTTCATGGTGAGCCAGATATATTTTGGGTGCAAAACTGCTGTTCTCAGCTGGAGAATGCTCTGAAGTCAAGGCAAAGGTAAAACCCTACAACATTTATAACAGGACCAATTTCTGAAATTAGAGATGAGCTTAATGATGATACAGGCAAACAGATCCAGCAGGTGAGAATAAAAGTGATTATGGGGAAGATGCTGGCAGGAGACAGTATAAAAACTGTCTCTGCACACACCAAACATGAAACAACCACCAAAGGGTGCTCACTCTTTTACCATAATACTTTTCTAAGCACTGACTTCTTCATGCCAAATTGGCTACTTCTCTCCTATGCAAACAATAGAAATAAGTAAAGAGAAAAAAATTTTCTGACAGAAAAATCACTGCACAGATAAAATCAAATAACCAATTCCTGTTAATCATAAGAGATTCTGATGAGGAAGTTGTTGTCTGTTGAGAGACAGTAGCACAGGGAAATATTTGCCATATTTAGATCTCCTTTCATTAAAAAATGAAAAGGCCATTTCAGGTCAATCATCTTGAGCTCTTTTCTTTAGGGGAATGACTCTCCAGCATGGCTCATTACATTAAAGGATTTCATGGGCCTGAGTTACAGCTATTGGTATAATCACAGGTATCAGAAATAAGAATAGTTACTTCTTATTTCTTTGTGAATGGAAAATGAAAAGGTCATTCAGTGTATGGTACTTCAAACACTTGAAAGGGAAGGTATTTTACTGCTTGCTTAGCTTTTAAAAGGAAGCCTACAGAGGGTAGAAGCAAGGACAGGTAGACTGAGAGGAATACATAGAAATTGTCTTAACAGTCAGGTATCAGATCAGGAAAGCTAAAGCCCTGATAGAATTAGATCTGGCCAGGGATGTCAGGGGCATCAAGAAAAGCATCTACAGGTACATTGATAATGGGAAAAACAGGAAAAAAATGGGTCCTTTCAGGAAGGAGATGAGGCACCTGGTTACCCAGGATATGGAGAAGGCTGAGGTACTCAGTGACGTTGTTTGCAATGACCTGATCCATAACTCATGAGGCCTATTGTTTGATAACAACAAGAATTACAAAATTAAGGTTGATGAAATAACTTCTACTTGACATCTAAAAAATAAGCTTTCCATCAGTTTATAAACATGGGTGGAGATTTTCCTAATATTCGCCCACTGAGAAATTAGGAAAAACGTACGTGAACATTATAATCAATATTAGTCAGATAGCAGGATATTCTCTTCGAAGGCACAACCTTTTACATGGAGCTTTCTATTGATCTCTAAAGTCAGCATTTTTCCCCTTGCCATTCCCATTGGCTGAAATGTAGCAGGGAGAATCTCCCCAGTAAATTCAGGTTACATTGTGCTTCAGAAGGGTTGTCACAGCACAGAAGAAACAGCAACTGTGTTCTCATGTACATTTGTTGCTGTGGGTGTGTTATATATTAAAATACAGGTTCAGCCACATTCACCAAATCCATCCTAGAAGTATAAGACTTCTATTTCTATGGTATTGAACTTAGATTTTCAGGTCAATCTGGAAGCATCCTAAGGCTTTCACCAAGCTTTTAATTCCTGGATTATTTTCTTCTGCCTGAAGTTTCCCTTCTGCTTCCCTTTTGTTTGCTATTAATGCTTCATCTCTTCTGGGAGGGTGACTCACAGTTAATCAGCTCATCTATTCTGAGCCACTCACACCCAGGGCTCCGTGGCCAGGCCAGCAGGCATTGCTGGAACCCTTCGCTCTCCTCGGGGGCTTCGCTGTCCCTGCTGCCCTGTCACTGGGACACAATTACATCAGCCATTGGGCCAGCTGCAGACATGGGGGCCATCCACACAATTGCAGAAAATGGGATTTGGGGTACCTAATGAGCAGCTTATTTACATAAATACAGCAGGTAAAGCAGGGGGAAAAAGGGTTCTACAGCTTGGAACACAAATTATTTTTAAGCAGATAGAGAGAAAAATTTCCTGAACTTGGAGAGGAACATCTACATCGTGTTTAACATTTTTTCCCATTTTCTTTTCCACAGAAAATACAGTTTTCACAATCTGAACAAATATTTAAATATTCAGTGTCTATTCAGTTGAAATTTGGAATGAATTTGCCTATTCTATTATCAACATTTGGAGAGTACAAGCATGTTCTGTATCCCAAATTCTGGAATATATCTGACTCTGCTTGCTTCATATATGCAAAACACAATTAGAATGCACATTACAAATTCCATGCTGAGTGTCTGTTTTATCCTTTAAGTAGCAGGAATTCTGGACACTCATCCTGTCCTCACCTTTCTGGTTTCCTCTGACTTAGCATTACACCATTTACAAGCTCACACCTATTTTATTAGGCAGTCTGTTAAACCAGAGTTTCCATAGACTGAATTTGCATGTTTCCAGACCCATTATGTCTTCTTTAGCAAGGACAGAACCTTACAATTTTCCATACATGCCCACTTATTTTTATTACTTAAATTCATCTTCATTAACTGGAACTTGAGGTATGTAATCACCTCCTTGAAATACACTACAATATTGTTTTTCAGATATATTATGCTTATCACATGACCTATGTGACTGCAGTATCTCTTGCTCAAAAGTTCAGGCATACAGCTGCACAAGATTCCTGGTTGAGAAACTGCTGATGAACAGATACCAATATGAGGTTCCCATTATAATTTCTTCCCCACAGGTAGGAAAATATGCTCATTACAAATCAGTCACCTACAAAACAGATGTTTCACCGAGACACATTTAAATGAAGTTACAAAACACTATTTTTCCTGACATTTGATAGTTACCAGGCGCTATCAGTTCATCCACCACCGCAGCTATCTGGTCCTGTTCTTGAAATCCACCTTTCATATCTTGTTTGCCCCAAATTGGGGTGAATGAACACTTTCTAACCACTCACTTTCTCTGTGAGAGGATTTAAATTGCTCATTTGAATCACACAGCCTTTTATTCCTTAGCATGTCCAGTCTAAAAACTATGAAATATAAAAGTCTACTACTCTTGCATATGTCTTCATTAAGTATTTCACCTGTTCACATTAGTAAGTTTACCAAATCTTTAAAAAACTCACTACACAAAACAGAGCAAAACTAAAACTGAGAGACTGTAGCTCTGCCTCTTAAATTTAATGTCAATCCATATTCCAAAAAAGGAAAATGTGATGAAATGTAAGGGTGATGAGATGCAAGCAATTCTGTTAGCCACTCCTAAAATGCTGGGTTTTTTCCCACATTGTTATTTTACACTGCATCAGCATTGTATTTATCAGCTTCCTTATTTTTTAACTCATTACTGACCATAGAGGTTTTTTTTTGCTTTTGTAACTGATTTTAACAACATTTCTATAAACTTACTCCACTTGATGTGTAACCCATAGTGCATGGATTTGTTTAAAGGGTTAGAATTCCCTGGTCTGGACACAGTAATTTTGGTTACAAAGCTGCTTTACGTGGATACAGGTACATCTGAATGAGACAGGGAACACCACTACAGATCAAACAGTGATTCAGGGCTGGGGAGAAGTACATCCACACCACAGAACAAGGCAAGGCTGAGGTCAGAGCTTTCACAGCTCCTGTGGCAGAGGCTGTGGGTGGAAGCCTGTGGTGGAAGCACCTCATCTCAAGTACTCAAATTAGTACTAGAAACACTCCTCCTCATCCCTCCAAACATGTCTTTGACTTACTGTAACTGTGAATAAATCTTCCAGGATTTTTTGCATAGTGTTTAACATGTTTTAAATTTATTACTTGAATGAGGGTGGTATGATTTTTCCTGCCCAGTCTCTCTAGGGAGCAAACGTAATGTTAAAGGATCACAAATGGGGTATGTTCTCCCCAGCCTTTCTAGATGACTAGGTTCTTCAGCTAAGCACTTGGTGTCTACAGTGATTTGCACTTTTAAAGACAAATTTTCAATTCTTTCATTCCTCACTGTAGATCATCCCTAACTCTAAAATGTTAGAAATTGCTAAATTATGCTAGAAATACTCCAAACCTCCCTGAAAACTTCCTGTAAATCCTGTTTAATGAAACAGTTGGGTACCTGTTTGTTCCTGTTTGCCAACTCCAACACGACAGGTTTCAAAAGCTGTCTGCAATTTTTGAGTCAATGTAAGATGTGTTTCCAGCAGACTGCATTCCATCTCTCTTTGAGAAATCTCCAGTCCCCTCTTATGACCTTGCTCGGCCTTGTGATTCTCTCTAGTCATGTTTTATTGTCTTTTCAGCCGCTTTGGTCTCTATGCCCAGCAGTGCACAATGTTCTGTCACAGCTCTGCCAGAGCACTCCCAGCTCCTCTCTCTGCCTCTTTCCTCTTTGACTTCTGCAGTGCCTGGACACCAAACACCTGAGACTGCGGCCTGTGCCTATGGGGACTGCTGCCTCTGCACAGGGCTTTTCAAGAGGGACAGTCTGGCCTGGATATCAGTGGATATCCGCGGCTCGGGATCAAGCTGGTGGCGGTGCCTGGCAATTCTGCCCCACTGACGGGCAGGCAGCTGGCTCCTGCCGCCGTCGGGGTGAGTTCCGTCAGCCCCGGCCCGGCCCTGCTGCTCGGTGTTCCTCCGGGCCGCTCCATAGCCGCTGAGCGCGGCGGGTGCCTGAGGAACCCTGAGGGGAGCGCGGCCGGCCCTGCCTGGATCTCCGTGAGGGGAGCGGGCTATCCCGCCGAGGGCTCCCGCCTAAATCTCCGTGAGGGGAGCGGGGCCGCTCAGCGTCGCCCTTTCCGACCCTCGGTGCTCCCGGCCGCCGTCACAGAGACACAAGACGGATCGGGTAGGAAGGGACCATAGTGGGGCATCTGGTCCAATCTCCCTGCTCAGACAGGGTCATCCTAGAGCACATGGCACAGATAGGATTCTGCCCAGACGGTTCTGGAATATCTCCCGTGAGGCAGACTCCCCACTCTCTGGGGACAATCTGTTCCAGTGCTCGATCACTCGCACAGTGAGGAAGTTCTCCCTCGTGTTCAGGTGGAACTTGCTGTGCACCGGTTTCTGCCCGCTGCCTGTTTTGCCGTGGCTCGGCAGCACGAGCAGAGCCCGCTCCGTGCCCTGACGGCTGCTCCGCACTCGGGCACACCGCCCGCCCCGGGCCCCGCCGCACTACAACTCCCGGCAGCCCCCGCGCCGTGACTCGGCCGGGGCGCCGCGGCGCGGGCCGGGATGGAGTGAGGGGCGAGCGGCGGACAGAGCGCGGCCCTGCGGCCCCCGCCCGTGTCTCGCTCCGCCCCGGGTCTATGCGGCCCCCCGGAGACCATGGGATCCAGGATCAAGTGAGTGCCCTCCGCAGCTCTCCAGCCCTGCTCCAGGCCCTCGGGAGAGCGACAAGGGGACTGACTTCCCCGCCCTCCCTCCGCTCCGTGTGAGGCCGCGCGGGCGGGACCCCGGCCGAGCCCGCGGGCCTCGGGGAGGGCGAGAAGGAGAAGGGAGAAGGAAGAGAGTGCTGCCCGCCCCGCGGGCCGCAGGGACGGGCAGGACGGGCCGTCAGAGCCCAGCTCCGGGCGGAACCCCCGGCCTGCCCCAGGAGAGGGGCGAGAGCCGACCCTGCCTCAGCCACAGCGCTGCCCCTCCCGCGCTCGGGGCCGGGCGGAGGGCAGTGCGGTGTTATCGGTGCAGGCCTGAGGGAGGGCGGGGGTGCTGGGATGGGAACATCTTCATTGCCAGCACAGGCGACGCCTCTTCTGGGGTGTGGAGGGGTCGAGGGAGTGCAAATTTCGTTTAGAGTGTGCTGACGGAAGGACCGCAGTCTGGTTAGGAGATCTTCAGAGCGCGTTAGCGACGGGGTTGGGGAAAGGAGAAGAATGATGCTAGTGACTGATGTGCTGGGCCTGCAGATCCATGCCCTCAATGTTTTTTTAAATTTTCATAAAACTGGTGGTTGATTTACTGGTAAGCCCTGTTGGTGTGTTTGGTATAGTCACAGTAAAAGTCTCAGTTCGTTCATGTGACATTCGAGGAAAATTCAGTCCCTTGGAGGCAGGTAGAGGTGTAATAAAGCTATTGCCAAGCAGGGAGTGCTGACATCTCTGTGTGTGAAAGGGTTATAGAGAGGAGAGACCCAGGTAGATCCTGTTTTGTTCAGCAGTTTCAGCAGGTGCTGTTGAGCAATTGTTTTTCCTTCTTGAACACAGTGATCTTCAGGACTACGTTGGGATTTAACTTTTCCACTTCTTTTGTTTACAAGGGTACAAGACTGGAGGGAACATAGTTTGTGTGATGACACATCTTCATGTTCCCCAGCCCATAGGCTGGAGAGATGAAAATGTGTCTTTTCAGCCAGGTATTTTAAGAAAATGTAAGTAGATAGTGACTGTAATGATAGCACTGTGGCAGTTGGTTGGTTCCAGAAAGGAGTGAACCTTCCTTCCTTCCTTGAGCATACTATGATGTATGTGTTCTCAACTGTTTTTTGGTGTATGTGTTCTCAACTGTTGCTGCAGAGAAATGAAAGCCTGAGAAACTAGTAAAACTCTTACAGTCAAATACAGGTAGAATTGAAAATTGTAGGTATTTTGGCAGCAGAGCAGGCTTATCTCTAACTTGCACCTTCAGACCTTGCAGCACTCACCCGTGCTTGAATCACTTCAAGATTATGATCCAAAATAACTTCTTATGGTGACCTTATCTTAAATCTATTAAAAGGTTGATGGTTACTTTCAGTTTCTTTTGTGTGCATACTGAATCCACAAGTTATGTTTGCCATCTTTGGGTTTGTGATTGCTGATTGGACTTCAGTGGCTTTGAGCAGACCTTGCTAAATGAGAATATCATAGGCAGGTGAGGTGCTCCAGCTGGAAACTGGTGTCAGGGAGATGTAGCTTTTAGAAATATTCAGTGCAGCCCATGGAGTTTAGAACTTTTTCTGTACAGTCTTTCAATGTGAACTTGTCTTTAAAGATTGTAGGTAAAACCCATGTCTTTCCCAATCACCAGGGTTACAGAGGTAATAAACCCAGGTAAACATTGCTTTTCATTCTTCTTGGACTTTGTGAGAAAGCATTTTGTCCACTGAGTGATTAAGCAACTTTGCCTTGAGCAACAATTAATAAACTGCTTTTTTCCACTTTGGACAGAACATTGTACCTGAGCAGTGCAAGGACAAAATTTCAAAACAATCTTAAAATATATAGAGTGAGAGAGCCTGTCTGAGTAAGAAGCTTTTCTGGTCTGCCTTTCTGAGCTGGGTGTTTAATCCAGCAAAGATTTTAAAGTTGATAATTAACTCCCTTATTGGGACAGGCTGGGAGTGTGAATGAGAAAACTGTTTGGTAATTGGGTAGGTTGAGGCACATCTCCTTTAGGGGTGTCAGCCCTCTGTGCTGGAGCCCCAGTAAATATCCAGTAATCAGATGTCTTGCTTCTTGCAATAGATTGATAACTATGAGGGATAGTAAACTCCTTGGCACAGGATCCCTTGCATGCACTGTGATAGACTCTGCATGAAACCCGGGCGTATCTGTCAGGTAGTTTTCTGATGGGTGTGTAATAATGAGTCATTTGACTGAAAGATTGCTTAGAGAAAAGTATCAGTAGCTGCATCAGACTGAAGTGAAAGAAATCAAGGAATTGCCAGCAGTCCTGTAAGCTTTTAGCTTCTGTATAGCTGCAGGCAAAAAAAAAAAGCTAAATTGAGTGTTAGGTTATAGTGCTGGCTTAATCTTTGTTGGGGCATGTCACAGGGAACGTGCCAGGCACTCTGTGCCAGCCAGGTGAGGTAGGATAGGAGCCTTGTTAACCTGCTGCTGTCACTGCTCAGGAGCCTTTGAACTCCACATTACAAGACAGAGAGGATTTCTTATTTATTTTACTCTGCATAAATCTCTTATTGTTTGGTAAAAACTGCAGTTGTTGATTGTAAAAGGTACCTAAATGTCTTATTTTAAGTATTATCTTCAGTGTAAAATTGAATTTTATATTAATTGCTTTGATACTGAAGTTATTTCTACATCAGAGATTTGAAGTAATTAATACAACTAGCATTTATTTTCTCACACAGCTCCTTTCTGAGTTTGTGTTTACAAAGAAGTATTGCATTTCCTTCTGAAATTACTTAATTCTCAAATAAATGAGGTACTAATGTTTTTGTACCTCTGTGTCCTATGTATTTTTTTAAATTGCATCTGTTTGTTCACTTGATAAGTGACTGGGTCTGTAAGTGATTTTTGGGTAGGAGACAAAACTTGGTGTGTGTATTCAAGGCTCTCGTGCTGTGGAGGATTGCAGGGGTTGGGGTTTCAGTGCATTGCACAAGTGACATTAGACTGCAGAATATACATTTTATGGTCATGTTTATGCTGTATTTGCAAACTGTATGAAGTCTCATAGTGACTTGTTTCCTTAATGCCTTTGAAAAGTTATAAAATATCCACAATCCAACAATGACTTCATTCTCATACTGAGGTGTTGGTTGTTGAATGCAGCCTTTAATACTTTCTTAGTTGGGAAAGCCACTTTAATTTCACTGTTCATAGAAATAAATGGACGTTTGTCACGGAAAATTAAAATACAAAATGTGATGTCTTTTTGTCTGAAAGTTTTGGTATATAGTCTGTGCTCCTGCCAGCTGTGTTACACAGTGCTTTCACTTAAGAATTTGAACATGGGCTCTAACATAATACTAAAAAGGTGTTTGTTGTTTTAACCATTAGCTGTAAAAATATAAAGTTTATAAACTTTTAATTAAGGAAACAGGGTGCTAAAAATAAAGACACAAACAACTAAGGTATGACAAGGCTGCCCAGCAATGTGTATGAAAGGAAAAATACATTTCTGATGCTCTGTGGATATCATTCCATCCTCACCCTGTACCATGACTGTTGGAATGTAGCTAAACCCCAGTATTTGCAGATTATGTTCAGCAACTTGAGTTGCACAGTGAGAATTATGTAAGTTTGGTTTATATTGCACAATAATAGCTGACTTTGGATTTCTCATAAGTTATGAATGTAGTTTTCTGAAAAAAACAGCTGCTTAAGACAAATCAGTTGGGAACTGGTGGCAAATTAAATTACCATTAATTGAGTTGTGAACCATTGTTGCTCCTGAGAGGTGCTCTGTAAAACTGAGGAGTGTGATCCTGTGCTACTGAAAGCAATGGTAGCTTTTTTGTCAGTTTAAATAGGTGTGGGGTTTGGCTTGGAGCCACTTGAGTTAGACTAAATGGGCCTGTGGCATGGTTAGAAATGTTTTCCTTAATCCTTTTGGTGTTAAAGTAGGATTAAAAATAATAGAAATTCTCTGAAGAGTAAGCTGAACTCCTTGACATGCTCATATGTTTTGTTTGAGATGTTGGGTAAGGTGAGTTTAATTCTTTTAATTATCATTCAGTCAG
This sequence comes from Lichenostomus cassidix, assembly GCF_008360975.1. Classification (NCBI taxonomy): domain Eukaryota; kingdom Metazoa; phylum Chordata; class Aves; order Passeriformes; family Meliphagidae; genus Lichenostomus; species Lichenostomus cassidix. The sequence goes on from NC_139497.1 coordinate 1,234,394, forward strand.
GAATTTTAGCATATATATTTATGGATTTGTCATTATTTTCATCCTTAGCTGTTAGGGACTTACAAAATTCACAAGTTAATTATACTGCTGCAATTTTCTAATGTTAGCTTGCATTAACACATTGGAGACAATATTATCACTATACAATCAACCATAAATTTGGAACAGTAATTATGCAATTTTGATTCTTGATTTTAACCAGAAAGTCTAAGAATAAAGTGTCACATGTTCAGACCTGCAAAATCCTTATTTCAGTAGCTAAACAACTACAGTCTCTAATCTCATAAAAATATCTGGAGTAGCTAAAATTGTTAGTCAGGAATTAACTCAAAATATTCTTTCTTATATAATCATCTGCTGCCTTTACATACTCATTATGAGATGTAATTCCAGAGCATCACTTACAGAGTTAAAACGGTAAGAACTGAAAATATACACTAAATAGTTTGTTTCTTTTGAAGTAATATCATTAGCTTATTACTTTTACTACTGTATATTTATAACTCTTGAGCAGATTAAATCTCTCTCCTCAAGCATCATTTACATCTTGTAGCTCACTTTGGTATGGTTTTTGACTATCGCACCTATTTCCTAGCATCTGGCAAATTTCTGGATTTAAGACTCTGGAGTCTCATGAGACCAAACCTTGTGCATTTGTAATATTCTCCAACATGGCCCTTTTTTGACAAAGAGAGAGAAATATTTTGACAGGTATTAAAAAGGGGCACTGTCTGCATCTAAATACAGCCTCTTAAGTTTTTCAGTAGTGTGTGCAGAGAGTGACTTTTTCTCCTCTTGACTGCAACTTCTTTTTTTTTTTTTTTTAACTTTTTCCTGGACAAATAGATGCCATGAAGTTGAACTCAAGGGTCACAGTAATGAAAATGTGAATCTGGGTTGTTTATTCAGTGTTGGACAATGTGACTTTCCAGTCTGGTGAAAATTTTTCAGGACTTTTTTTTTTTCTGAAAAAATCTTTACGTCCAGGGCTGTAAACCAGGAAATAGAGAATCTCTAGTTGTCATTGTACTGTGTGCCTTCTGAGAACCCTTTCTGACTGCCTCATTGCAAGTACACTTAACCCAAATTCTCAGTGTGGTATGTACCTTTCTTTTGTTTCAGACAAAATCCAGAAACTACCTTTGAGGTGTATGCAGAAGTGACCCACTCAGGAATCAGTTGCATTGGGAAAGGTACCGTTTTGCACTGTAGTTCTACCTATTTATTGGCTAAAACTATTCTTAAGAACCATATATTGTGAGATAATGAAGTGTATTTAATATTATGCTGTTCTGGCTTTTAAAAATGTCTTAATCGCCAGTTCTGTGGAATCTTTTACAGTTAGGATTAATAATGAGAAATTTATGTTTCTGTGCCTAATTATGGACGATTTTCTGGTTTCTTTGACTGTTTTGTCTCTTTTTGTCTTTTAAAATAGAAATAACTCTTTTCTTGATTAGGTTGAAAAAGTAAATGCTTTTTCTGGTTGCCACTTGCTGCTCATGTAAGAAAAGGGTAGTTTTAAACCAAAAAAATTCCTTAAAACGTCTTGTTTGGAATTTATTTTTACTTCCTCTTTCTTACTTGTCTACAAGAGTATTTTTATCTGCTTCCAGAGTTCTCACTTTGATCAAATGACTTTATCTGGAAATTAGGCATGGATGCACTTATGATTTAGTTAACTGTTATTGAGACATACTTATACAAATATTTTTCTACAATATTATTTTTAATAAGTATTTCTATGTTTATGGTAGAGAAGTCCCATAACTGCTGAAACCAACATGTAAGTACATTTTGGAATTTTTAATTGCATTTTTATCTAACCTGAGGAACTTGATCAAATAAGCAGGAAAAGCAAAGGTTGAAATTCACAGTTCCAGGGTTGAGTTCAAGATACTGTTATGTGAGTTCAGTCTCTAGAATGGTACAAAAAGGAAGTTTGTCAAAATTAAATAACTATGACTAGTCAGCATATACTGAAGTAGTATTTCTTTTATTTTTTATGAAACAACCATGCGTGTTGTAGATATGTTAAAGTGAACCAATTGTAGATACGTTATAATGAACCAGTTGAAAGGATTTTTATATTTTATTGACTGGAAAGCCACTTACCTCCTTTTATATCTGTATTAGTTTGTTACAGTCTGTGAAAGTCCAATAGCTGCAACTCCTTGCTTGCCAAAGCCTCCATAGGAGTTGTAACTGGAATACAGTTTTGGCTTGTCCTACTGCTCTGTGCCATCACAGCTATTTGATGTAACTGCAGGAGCCCTTTTAATAACTGGTCTTTGTTTCTGCACATCTGACCTGGATTCTAGTGCCAGAAAATCTGAACAAATTTGACCATAAACATTACATTGTACAGTACTAGTGTCTGGGTATAATCTTCTCTTTGAAGTTTGTTTGCATCCCCCTGGAGGGATTAATTCCCTGCTGTGGGAAGGTGGGTTAAAAAGCACGGAAACTACTTTACAGGTTTTTAATTGGAGAATTTAGTATACATTTTGTTCTATAAACCAACTGATTCTGTGGGAGTTTCACTTAGTTGTGTTTTTAGGTTTGTTGTATGCACTTGTAGGTGCAAAATCTTGAGAAATTCTTTTTAGGAAGTAAAGAAAAAAGTTTTTATAGTTATTTTTACAAGTCATGTATTCTGAAGTTACTCTCTCTGAAGAATCTTTTAAGAGATTTTTCCCAACCAATTTTTTTATACTTGAGAGGTGCCTTTTATTCCCAGAAGCCTTAGACTTGTGTATACCCAAATACTTCGTCCTTCTGTTCTGAATGAAGGTTGTCTGGTTCTCTGCAGTTATATTTAACAGTTGTACTGTATCCCAGGCAAATCACCATTCCAGAAATACAGACCTAGACACTGCCATGTAATCTGTGTCCACTTCTTGGCTGACTGTTCTGTGTCAGAAAACTAAGAATATAGATTAACTTTTATTTTTTTGCAGTCTGGGAGTGTATGTTGCATGACAGGGAACAGCTACTGTTGAGAAAAGCAAAATGCATAAAAGGTGTATAAGAAACAAATTATCAGGCAGGTTTAAATCTATTTCTCCCCATTTAATTGATCCCAAAATTAACTAAGACAGCTATTTTTGAAGTCTGTGTCTAGTATAATAGTGCTGTTGATACTTCCAATGCTCTTAATTCTGGTATCCATCTTCTACTTGGTCTTGAGGAGAAAGAATTGCTCCAAAGTTGTAGCTGTCCTAGAGTGGGGGATTGTCTGGCTTGTGAGATGGTAAAACTTGCCTCTATTTTGCTATTCAAAAATTTGTGTAGCTGTCATAGATTAACCCCAGCTGGCAGCTCAGCCCCACGCAGCTGCTCGCTGCCCCAGCCCTGGTGGGATGGGGGAGCAATTGGAAGAGGAAAAGTGAGAAACTAGCAAAGGATGTTTGCCATGTGACTGTGAAATATCAACTGAAATTTGAAGCTTTAAAGTATTTGAAAGTTCACTTGCATCTTGCAGAAATGGGAGACACTGACTTGTGTTCAAATGTTATTTGTTTCATAAGTTTTAAAATTGATGAGAAGAGCATTTTCCATTTGCTCATACAGAATTATTTAGGTTGCAAAAGACCTTTCAGATCATTGAATCCAACCGTAAACCTGATGCTGCAAAGCCCATATCCCTGAACACTAGGACTTGCACATCTCTTGGATACCTGCAGGAATGGCAGCTCCACCACTGCCCTGGGCAGCCTCTGCCAGTGCTGGCTGTAGAAGAGTCCCTCTTAATTACTGAGACAGTGGACTGCAGAAGGGAAAAATCTGTTCTGGGTTCCAAGGAAGACATTGATAAACTGGACCAAGTTCAACGGAGGGCCACAAAGATGGTGAGCGAGCTGGAGCTCTTCAGTGTGAGGAGCTGAGTGCTGGTCTGGTCCAGCCTGCAGGAGGCTTCAGGGAGCCTGAGCATCAGCCTTCCATACCTGCAGAGTTCATTGGGATGAGGTATCCAGGCTCATCAAGTGATGTGTCGCAGGAGGACAAGATGCAGTGATAGACTGAATCGAGACATTCTGAGTGAATATTGGGAACGTGTTCACCATGAGGAGTCAAGTATTAGAGCAGGTCACTCTAGAGATGTTGTGCATCTCCATCCTTGGAGGTTTTCAAGACCCAACTGCTTTCCAGCCTGAAGAACCTGCTCTGACCTCACACCTGGCCTGTCTTTGAGCAGGAGGTTGGTCTAAAGACCTTCTGAGGTCCCTTCCAGCCTGAATTATTCCATGATCCTAAGATTTGATTCATAGTAATGTAAGCTTCAGGATCATCTGAGAAATGTTTTGTACCTTAATGAGGTACAAAGAGAAAAATTTCATTGAAACCTAAGAAGTTGAAAAAGCAAACCTAAGAAGTTGAAAAAGCAAACCTAAGAAGTTGAAAAAGCAAACATTGTTTTATTCCAGTTTGGGCAGAACTTTGCCAAACCACAGTGAAATGTGAGAACTGAGAGCGGAAATGATTACTGGATCAGCTTGCTGTGGTCTCGCTGTCCTTTCCTGTAAAGAAGGGATGGGAAAACGTGTGATTTCCCTGTTCTTTCTGTTATTGTCAATGTACCTATGGAAGCTTTCCTTGTTGCTCTTGGTGTCCTTGGCCAGATTTATTTCTGCCAGGGCATTAGCAATAACCTGATGCCTGGTAATTCAGACAGTTTCTCTGCATTCTTTCCAGGCCATCTTTCCCTGCTTCCACCCTCTGTAAGCTGCCTGTTTGTGTTTAGTTTGTCCAGGAGCTCCTTCTTCATCCCTGCAGGCCTCCTCTTCCCTGGTTTCCTCTTTGTAGGGATGCACTGCTCTGGAGCCTGGAGCCTTCTCACCGAAAGTGAGAAGCTGCAAACCAGAATAGAAAGGAGTCTGTGTTTTTACAGTGACAGTGTATGGAATTTATCTAGTGAGAAATCTGTGTTGTGTGTGTCAGGTATAAGTATGTCAGGCATAGGAACTTTGCAAGTCTAATGCTTCTCACCAACTCCCACACATTTACTTTCAGAAAGAGAAGGAAAAATAGCTATGCTTTTATTGTTAAGATGAAATATTTTAGGGAAAATATTGGCTCAAAGTTAAACTAGTAAGTTTTGTGTCTCTGGTACATGGTCTTCTCTTATTCATTGGAATTGTTACATGACGTGGATAATCTGAGAGCAAAATAGAAGCTTTGCATGAAATACTGCTATTTTACTGGATTTCTTTTCCTATATTTAATCTTTGTCTAAAGGAAGGAAAAAAGCATTTTATAAGATTATGATTTTTGTATTTGTCATGGCATTTTGTAATAGTGAAACTTCACAGAAACTGAGGTAGTAAATTACAAAGAACTTGTATTGTTTTTTTTAAAGACCATAACTGCTTAAGCTTACTTAAGCACTTGTAGACACCCAGTTCTATCCTGTTGACACATTGTATACAAGTAAAGAGCATTGCAACTGTTTCCTGTGTTTTTAATCTCAGCTAGAAGCTTGTTTTGTGTGGTTTTTTTAAGATGCAGAAGTAGAAAGACTCTGCTAGCAAATTTAGTTTAAATACCTTTATAAAGAAAGTGAAAGCTTACTACTTGTGAAATTTTTCTTTTAACTTTCAAAGCACTTTATGATCTTAAAACTGCTGCAGATCATTCATCAAAAATAGAATGTGACAAATTTAAGGCTGTTGCTGGACCTCAGCCAAAGATTCTCTCTTGTTAGAAAGGGCTGTGAGGAGAATTGTAGTCTGACTGTCAAACTGTTCATATAGCAAAAGAGAATTTGTTAGTCTAAAGTAACCGATCAAAATAGTCTCTGAAGTAAGAGCATTTGAAAGTAAATGCTCACAAGAGTAAAACACCCCCTACACCCCTGTCTGGGAGGACGTACCATGCTTTTGTGTGGGGTTTTTGTGTTCTTGCCAAAGCAGACATTATAAAAGTATGTCAAATCTGTAGCTTTACCATGTAGTGTGCCAAAAGGCCTTTCTCTCCAAGGACCTCATCTTTCATCTTTTTGTGAGTGTAGCATAAATTCTTGCTGTGTGTTCAAGGAAAAAGCTGAAATGGTTTAGTACAGCTAAAGGATTTCTTTCTCAGTGTTTTTTTAAAAACCATGGTAAGTTAGAAGCCTAAATGCAACCGCATGGACAAAGTGTAAGTGTGTTAGAGTTTAACAAATGTTCACTGGATTAGGAAAGGAAATGTAGTTTATGCTACTTCTTTTATGACAGAATTTAAAAGGTCTTGCTGTAAGGCTCTCCATGTGCTTTCTTTTCTCGAAAACATACCACTAAGTTGAAAAGGGAGATGAATCTTAGAAGGAAACTATTAACTCTGAGGTAGTTTATCATTGTTTGAGTGAAAGGATGAAATTTGCATTTGAATTGGCTCCTAGAGTAGCATGTACTACTAATCTTGTTCCTACTAGAAGCTTGTGAGTAGTTTAAGTACTTCCTTCTTTACTTTTCATGTTCTAGCCTTGGGTTGTAATAGCTCATTCCCTCCCTCCCCCCCTTCCCAGTAGATCACAAATGTATAACTTAAACTAATCGAAGTCCTTAACTCTACTGGGAGAAGTCACGGTATACTTGGGCCCTAAAATTATTCTACAGTTGTCACTATGGTTTCTGCGGTAGGACTTTCACAGGTAGAGAGAACTAGCAGGTTTCTGGCTCTGCAAGAGACACACTGCTGCTCCTTATCATTACCTTTTGTCATAGATTATGATGTTACATAGCAGAGCAGTGCCTCCCATATTGATGAAGTATTTTCTTGAACATAAGCAAAGTTACTGGACTAGGATTAATTTAAGAGTTGGTCATTCAAAGGTTTGTAAACCTTACCCGTGCACGTCTCAGAGCAGCCTTTATTTTTTTAAGATGAAAACATTTTATTGGTTCATATCTGCCCATTCTGTATTGAGAAATAGATAAAGTGCTGAAAATTTAGGAATAACAAAAAAAGTGCAGAGTTCAAGTCTCTTTCCATTAAACAAGGGCTTTCCATTGAAGAGGTGCTGGAATTCCCATATAATGAGTTTTCCTATGGCATCTTTACAGTGTTATGTTGCTACACCGAACTTCCTAAGGCAGGATTGGAAAAGTAACCAAACCTAAGTAGGTAGGTGGTATTTGGGAATTCTAATTCTCCTAAGCTGCTGCTTTGCTTTTCTGTTTCCATTTGATTGCTTTGCTTCTAAGTACAAACAAGGTGGAAGATTTTAACAAAGAGCTTACTGAGACTGCAGTGTCCGGGTAAGTCAATAGCACTGTTTGAGCTGTTTTGTGTGAAGACAGTTCACAGTTTGGTTTTTACAGTATAAATGAAATACAGAACTCAATTTGAAGAGAAACTCACTTAATGAAAAAAATATTAGAGTCTGTCATATTGCAAGTCATCATAAATTTTATCTAACACATTTTTAGGCATATTCTTATCTGATGACACTAGATATAATGAACCCCTAAACCAGTAATACCAAGTATGAGTGTTTCTCTGTTGCTGTAGGGTATTTTGTGGGAAGAGAGCTGTTTGGCCTTTTTGCTTCATGCTTTAACTACTTCTGTCTACAGTCTTTCCTATTTCACAAGTATTTACTAATCTGCACTATATTGCTATGCTGGCACTGTTTAACTAGACAGAAAAATTCAGCACAGAAAGTCTCACTCACAAGACTTTAAACTCTTTTGTTGATTTATATTTTTTTAAAGGAGCTTGACATCTTCATCAAGTTCACAGTGGGCCTGCTTTGTTTGCTTTCTCTTGAATGCTTGATAAGATTTTTCTTCTATTGTTTTGTGCAGCAAGGACAGAACTTGCCATGGCTGAGGTGGTTTTTTTGTAAATCCACAATATGGTCATTGTCTGCTGCTGAATAATTGTGACTGCTTTTTGTACAACCAGAACTAAGGCTTTGGCTGTGAACAGATTCCTTCTTAGCGTGAAAAGAGACTAATCCATGTAAATACAGCCCCAAAATAAAGCTTTACAGAAAAAGGGAAAGGCTGCTAAGCAGGAGGGCAGAGGTCAGCAATTTAACCTTTAACCTAACAAATAAGAAGCATGAAAGTTCCCGAATTGGTTTACAAAGGCAAGCTCCTGTGATCTGTCAGTTTTTCTTTTCATGATAGAGTTGGGTGAGAAAACTGACTGACAGCTAGTGCCTTTTTAACTGCAGGTTGGAATTAACTGCTAAACTGAAACTTTCTTAGGGAGGGTTTTTTCTAGTGATTCTAACAAATTATTTTCATTCACTAGCTATACTTAGAGTTTTCCTTGAATTTATGGATTAATTTGAGTGGTTGTTCCTTTTAAAGAGTTCTTGAGAGACTCAATTTAGATATCCAATACTACTGAAACATTTAATATTTCAGCATTTGAAGCATTTAAGAATTTGGTGAAGCACTTGTTGCAATTAACTCTCTGTTACTGTGCTGCTTTAAGAGTAGGGCTGCTCTGCCAGTATCTGCATAGAGTCCAAATGTTGATCTTAAAGGGATGTGGGTGTGTTTGTGTGTGACTTTATTTAAGGGAGTAGCTTTAACTTTAGTTCATTCTCAGTCACAAACATTTCCAAGGTGGTTTGTTTTTTGTTTGTTCTCACTTAATCACAACAGGTAATCTTGTTAATGAGTGTTAACTTCTGCTCAAAGCTTAGTGCGTTGGCAATCAGCAGTTAACCTAGATATAGACATTGCTGTAAAGAACTTTCAATTCGAGTGTCATTCAGGTGAAAAAGAAACAAAGTAGTAATGACTTTAAAGGAGACTCCCCGTAGATTTAAGAATAGCGACTTTGGGTGGTTGCTTTGCCTAATGTTGTTAGCACCATCCCAGAAGTGACTGGCTGGTCCATCCACAGTTGAATGATGCTTCCTATGAACGTTTTCAATAGAAATACTGGAATTTAGAATTTGTATCTATCTTTGGTCTGTTGAGGTGTAGGTTGGTAGTTGTACCAGAGCACTACAAAGTGCTTTAGAGCCCTTAACAGAGCACTGCTTGAAGTGCTCCACTCAGGCAAAGCAAGTTTGGAGAAGCAAAAGATGAACTACATCTATTTTTTATTGCTGGTTCTTTTTGTTATGGGGAGTTCCTTGCAAGAAAAGAATGTAAACTTGAATTCCAAAAGAGGCCTGGCAGAGTGCCCTAGGCAGTACTGGCCTGTCTGCCTTTGGTGTGATATTTTTTGTCGTAAACAAAAAGTGACATTGTCAAGTTTTCTTGTGGTTTCTTGTTAGTTTTGTTTTGTGGGTTTTTCTGTTTGTTTGTGGTTTGGGTTTTGGGGTTTTTTTTACTTGAAATGGAATTTAAAAGAGAGATGATTTGAGGTTAGATTATTATCGAGTAAGTGTAAAATGAATGCAAGACTATTGTTTTTCTTCAGCAGTGGTTGTCAAAACCCAAGAATAAATCAAAACAAATCCCAAACTCCACCTTCTGTGCTACCAGAGACAATTTACATTTTGGTCTTTCTGGGCTAGCAGGTTTTGGTAAACCATTTGTCAAAATTCCAGATGCTGACAGATTTTTGGCTCCTGGGAAGATGATTTTTACATGTTTTCTTAGATGAAAACAGCTTTTTATATGCTTTTAGTATTAGTTATTTCATGGAAGAGTGAAATAGAAACCAAGGAAGTTGAACTTCAATATTAAGGTTCATAACTTTGGATAGAGGGATGGGAAGAGACAACTGATAGTGATAATCTGTTGTCTGGAATGGGTTATAGTCTGGAGAGTTTTTTCTGAACACTTTCCTGACTGGAATTTCCACCCTTAGAATTTGTGCTGGGATTTTAATGGTGGTGGAGGGAATTAGACTTATAATTGCCATTGCATTCTACATATGTTAACTCAATCCTGTATTTGGTTCCTTTGAAGAATCATTTACTTTGAAACTAGTAGTTATGAATATAAATAATGGCAACATGACCTTTTCATGAATTGATTAGTACATTGTTGCACCTCTTAAGTAAATGACTCTAATTTATGTCTCTAAGATACTTTGGAGATCCTTGAGGTCTTCTGTTCCAAAGATTCTAAAACCAGATTATCACTCTGTGGAGAAACACCTATCAGAAATAATTAATGCAGACTCAAACCAAGTGTGAAAATGTGAGGGCAGAATGGCTGATTGAGCACTACAGTATGGGCAGACAGAAGAATCCTGTTGCTGATGTTTCTTATTTGTAAGCTGAGTATTTGACTCAGTGTTATTAAAATGGTGTGCTTTATGTTTATGTGAATATGGCACTAAGAGTGTTCAAACAAGTAGGGAAGGAGCCCAGGAGGTGAGGAGCAGCTCTGGAGGAGTGGAAGCTGGCACATGCTGTAGGCTGGGCTGTATGTCTGTAGGACAGAGCTGCTCAGTGGGCAAGGGCAGCAGCAAACCCTAATAACACATGGCAGAGGAAAGGGAGAAAGCAAAAAAACCCAACCCCAAAACAAAATGCAACACCCAAAACTTTCCTTTGGAATAGGTATGAAATTTTCTTCTGAAACCGTGCTTCGCTTGCGCCTGAACTAGTTTCTGGTTTTATCTGATATTTGCCCATTGGTGATTGACTGTTTAATTTGGAGAGTTTATCAAACATGTTAAAAAGATTCATTAACGTAAAGGACCCTCTATTCAAGCTATAACCTATGTCCACAAATGCATTAACATTCATACTCCTTTTTTACATTTGCCACAAACTAATATATTGATCTCATCTTATTCCATTTTATCCAGTGGTGATCCTGGCACACAGAAAAATGTTACAAATATGCTTATTTTGCTTCATGGTGATTAATGTCCTTCTACAGTAAAGATCAGGTTACATTTGCTCTGTGTGTTTGTGGCTTGAGGCCTTACTTGTGTTTGTGATGGTCCATCACCTGCTTTTGTACACAGTAGCGTTAAAAATTGTTTTGATTGTGGTTTGGGAAAATGTACTTGTAAATTATTAGCTAAAAATATCTACCACTACAGTATAACACAGATTCCATCAGTACTGTATAATTAAAATATATATATTTAAGATATTTTCTGCCAGAAAGAATTAACATGTTAAAACAGAAGTGTGCAGCTTTGTGTGTACCTTGGCAGTGTTCATAAACAAGAATAGATGTAGTGAGTAAATAGAATTATTTGACTTGTTCAGTATTTTATTACTTAATGAACTGTACAGGTAAAGAGTAGTAAAATCTCACCATTTGCCATCTCTCTTGCATGGATGGCAGAAGTGTGTTTTGTTGCACTTTTGTGGCATCCAGTAATACAGTAATTACAGCTTTTGATTTTGATGTATTTCTTGATTGCTTTGCTCTACGCTGGCCATGGGATTAGGTCCTTCACTAAATCATCTTGAGACAATTCTGTATCTAGACTAAATCCTTAGAATATAGTGGGTATCAATCACGCGGACAATTAAAATTGAGTATTGACATGTTTTTAAAATAGTCATACATCTCAATTTTGTTTATCTCAAAGTTTTAAAAACCTAATGACCTCATTGCAGCTCGACTATAATTACCATGTTTAAACTTCTATGCATTTTTTAGTTTAAACAGCCTTTGTGTTTTTTTAAACCAAAAGAAAATTAATGAGAAGAGACAAAGAGACATCAAAGAGGTTTTCCCTCTGATTGCAGTGTTAGAAGTTTTGCCTGAAAATAGGTTACATTTCTTCTGTTTTCAGCTGAATCCTCATTAACTTTACATTTTAATGATGTCCAGAGCAAATTATACGATTATGGTAGATGCCTTAAAGGGAGGCTTAAAGGACACCTTTTTAATGTTTGTTTCTCTATTGGTGTCAGTATTTGCACCAGTATTATAAACAGCATTAGACCACTAGAAGTAATTCTAAAACATATAAAAAATATGTTCCATTTTTGCCATATATGTAGTATAAGTGTATTAATTTAATATTTAACACAAATGGAACATGTTGGGGAAGATCTTCATCTTTGTAGAAGAAAAATGTAAATCAGATCCTTTGAAAGAGTTTACAAATTACTTGTGCATCTTCTACTCAGTTTAATTTATAATGATAAAGTAAAATGGAGACACATGATTTAACAAAGTCTCTGAACTATTTTGTTTTCTTGAACCTTCAATGGAGACAACAGTTGAAATGTTAGTAAATTGATAGTTTGTGTTTTTACAATCACAAAAAGCGTTATTGGGGGAACTTGGTGGAATTTCCATTTATTCTGTTTAGAGGAACTCTAATTAAACAGCAGTTCTGTGTTCTAATGAACTTTTCCTACTAGAAATTAAGATTGCATAATTAGCTTTCTAGATGAAAAGTTGTGTTATATCAAATGCAGCAACAAAATCTTGTATTCAGTGCACCTTAAACAAGGTTAACTGAAATTGGCAATAGCTGGAATGGAATTTGGGTAGTTCAGAATGAAATATGTAATTTCTGACTGTAGCTCAATGAAAAGTTAGAGCAAAAGATCTTGTGACAAGTGGGGTCTTCTGTTTCCCTGCCCTGACACTTGGTGTCTGTGGTTTATGAATAGAACCTTTGATTTTCTTGTGCTGCACTTTAATCAATACATTTTTGGGAGGTGGGATTATGACAAGGGGATGGGAAGCAGTAGGAGAGTCCCGAAGTACAGCTGCAAGGTAGAACTCAAAATCCAGTTGACACAGTGAAATGCTGCCATTTGAGATCTGAAAGGTTCATCCTTCCTGTCTCCATTCCATAATAAAAGTGAATTCCTAATAATCTCAGATTATGCCCAGAGATACAGTTCGGCTTGGCATATGGTTTGATAAAGCTCATTATTTCAGTATTTCAGATTGGTATTTCTAAAAATTTTCTTTGCAATGGAGGCAATCTGTAAAACTTGTTTTTAATAAAATCAACCTCCTAATGTTGCAGGCTCTCCATTCCTGGTGCTGCCCAGGGTTTGGTGTTGGGGCTCAGTGGAGCTTCACTCACATGTACTCATCTGCTGCAAGAGGTTCTTGAGATTTGTAAATGTGACGATCAAAATATGTGTCTTGATGGAAGCATTTGATATGTCCATCATTAATAATCATTGAATAAAGCAAGAGTTGTTAGACAAAAAGAAAACTAAGTTTAATCTTTCCTTTTCAGCGTGATTTTACGTCTTCTGTTTCATGTTAATTTTCTGTAGAAACTGTTCAGAAGTCTAAATTGTCATGATTGTCTGGCAGTTACGGCAAACCCAAACAGCACATCCAGAGTGGTGTGCCTTAGGTGATATTGTGTTAGAAAATGGGCTTGGGTCTTTCAAAGGCTTGGCTCTCTGCAGGCAGGAAAACAGATGTTGTAAGCTGTGGTTTAAGTTCCTAGTTTATCTTAAATCTTTCAGCTTTGATACCTGCTAATGTAACTTTAGCTTGAAGATGATATTGCTGAAGGAAAAAAAGGTTGAGTGCAATTTCCTGGTTTTTCTCATTTTAATTTTATAATTATCAGAGAATTTACAATCTCTAGTTGAGATGCAAAATAAAACTACAGTTTAATAAACTCAGGAAAATTCAGATTACCGAGTTCTAGCTGACAGAAAGATGTGCATGTTATTTTTATTTCCTTGGCATGAAGGATTTTGTATGGAATCATATTAGCACTGAAAACATGGAATGTTCTTCCTGGTAACTTGTTCTCCAAGTATTTGCTGTGTGACTGTTTCCAGCCCGTTATGTGTTAATGATAGTGCAAGGCTGAAGCATTCCAATCATTCATATGTCTGTCCTCCCTTTCTCATAAGGGCTTCTTTGCTCAGGGTTTTTGCCTTATTCCTTTTGCTTTGTTGTGGTCAATTCAGTCAGAATAATAGCAGAGACACTGGCTTTTTTTCCCCTTTTTTTTTCTTTAATAAAGAGTTATGTTAGAGATATACTATAACAGCGATAAGAGCTATTTATGTCCTAAGCTATTGATTTTTAATTAATGTTGCCTGGGCTCATGCATGTTGGCAGAATTGCTAACAGCTTGTGGCATTTTTTAATTCACATCTTCTTTTTTGGTATTTTGACAGTGTCATTCATATCTCATGAAAAAGTACCTTGTCAGGTTAAATGTGTTAAAACACCGAGCAAAAAAAAAAAAAGGAGAGAATGGAACATAGGGCTGCCTAGAAACCTTGATCCATTGCCAAAGTATTTAAACAATTTAGTGTTTTGGTTTTCTAGCTCCAAGCTGCTTCTCAAATCCCTTGCTAATTAATCCAGTTAATTCTTTGTAGACTAACTGTATGCAGGGCTTTTTCTTGGGCCTCTATCGCTGAGAACCCTGTTTTGTTTGAAGCAAACCTAAGCTCTGCTATAAAGGTTGTAGTAATAACGTGAGTACTTGCAGATGTAAATACAGTGTTTTGAGCCTTTTTAAAAGGAGTTGTGTTTGTGTGGGTAACTTCTAATTTAATCTTTCATGTTTAAAAATTAAGCATATATGCTTGTATAAAAAGATGGAGAGAACTTCATCATTAGTTTGATCACTTAAGAAAAGGCTGTGGAGCCTCTATGGAATGTTACGTGGTTCAAGTTGAAACAAAAAGGTGAGGGTGAGTCCTGAAGGGTACAAGGCCAAGTTCTGAAGTGTCCCAATGAAATAATTATTGTGTTCTCTTGTGTATGATCTTTTAATATATGAACTTGCACACCTGAAAACTCAGGAATGTGTTGGTGACTGTGGAAACTGTTGGTCAGTTCTGTTTCATAGCACAGGTCTCTGGGTTGTAAGTGCAGTGAGGGTGAGGCTCTGAGCATGGCTACACTGGAAAAGCTACAGCCAGAGCACCACTATGGAATCAGCTCCCCAGAAATGCTCATGAGGTTTGGCTGTCCATTGTTGATGAGGACATGGATGAATCAGATTTATTGTATGGTAGATAGGCTGTATCTTACTGCACATGCCCAAAAGCATTTGTGGTGACGTCTCCACTGCAGAGACCAATAGAATTGTGAACAAGGTTTGCAGCGTTTCATCTTTGACAGAATCGTTTGTTCTGTTCAATGCCATCCCAATAACTAAAGCATCCTGAACTGAGCAGAGATGCACTAACAGAAGCCATCAAGCCCCCCAGCTGGCTGTGCAGTTCTGTTTTCTCTGAGCTCTGCAGTTGCTGTGCCGCAGGTTCCATCAGAGGGTGTTTGTGCAGTCAGTGACAGAGCAGTGTCTGGGAGCAGTGCTGCTCCACTGCAGTAACACATGGGCACTTGGAGACTGCAAACAGTTGGAGACTATCAATATTGAGAGTATGAAAGTGGGGTCAGAGTTTGAAACATTAGAAAGTTACATTGCTTGAGGCTTAGAAATCAGTATTCACTGTTGCATGTGTAACAAAGAAGGTTTCTCTCTGTAGTTCGGGCAATTATCCAGTTGCTCAAGAGAAGGGTTGTTGTTTTTCCTTTCTTAGTACAACACTTCAAGAACTTGTGGTTGGCTACTACACTTCGGTTCCACGTCCTTTTTCAGTCAGTTCAGGTTTTCTTCAAAGCAACAAATAAAAGTTACCTGGTTGATACGGGAAAGTAGAAAATGTAACATTTCTCATAAAATTGATTGATTAAGGATTTTTTTGAAAAGAAGGTGCTTAGTATGCCAGTGTTAGGTATGAATTCAGTTGGCTAAAAACTCTAATTTTATCAAATATGATTTATTTTTGCTGCTGTACAAAGTGAGTTTAGAGAAATTGTTTTGGGTGCCTGTGCTTGGCCCTTCAGCAGAAGCAGTAATCTCAGGCCAGCAGATAGGCATACAGAAGCTGTTTGAAATACATGTCGTGTAAATATTAAAGAAGTGACTGTTTCTTATAAAGCTGTCAAAGCCCTGGTTGCTTTGGTCCTATCTTGAGAATTTGCATTCTGAAAATCTAAGTCAAATTATGAGGTTTAGACAATCACTGCTTGTATTTGGTATTGTTAAACGCTAGATGATGCACTAATTTGGATTAACTAATTAATCAAGGTTCATTTTTGCTGCATGTTAGCTAGATGTGATAAAGGTCTTTTTATTTTTCTTTCTTTATTGCTTTTGAGACTTTTGGAAAAATCTTAGCTTGTAAATCCTGCCCTGTGTGGTATTGGCACTTCCAGACTGTCACATTTAAATCACAGCCTGAAATATTAGTTAACTGTTTCTTTCATATTCCCAGGACAAGGAGGGTTTGCCAGCTGCTGTGGAAGTGGAGAGACTGTCACCCGGCAACTCTGCTGTCTTGGAATATAAATACAAAGAGGCAGGAGAGAAACAAATTCAGTATTCATGGCCTGAGCACTTGAAATACATCTCTATTAAATTTATAGAGTGTCAAAAAGGTTATGAGAAAAAACATAGTGATCAAACACAAATTTTAAAAATTATTAAACCCAAAAAGAGCCTCTTTAAAGTAGGTGTTCCCATGCAACTTCTGCATTTAAACTCTTTTGTATAATTATTACAGGCAGCCTGTAAAATGTTTCAAAACACTTCGTATTTCATTTTGTAAGCCAGGCTTTGTGGATTTCTTGACCATTGAAGTATGATTTTACCTAATTATACTTTTTCAAGTTTAAGCTGCTGTATAATTTGTTGACTTAAATTACAAGGGGGAAAAGAATTAAAAATATAATCCATTCAAAATTTGCAGTTTGCAGGACTCCTGGAGTTTGGCTTAGATTTGCAGGAATACTACGTTTCTGGGTTGGTTGAAGAACAGATGGTTATCAAGAGAAATATCCCCTTAAGTGCATAGTAAAGCAAACTCAAAAGATTAATCAACTGTGCTTTAATGTGGGCTTGAGGTATCACCAAAGCCATTAACCAGTGCAGAGAAAAGATCTGAAGACCTCAAATGAAGATGGGAGAAACGTGTAACAAACAGGACCTGAAATAAGTACTTTTTTGGTCTTCTGGTTTTGATCTTTGTTACTTTAGTTTTAGCTCTAGCCTGTGTATCCCCTTCTTACAGTTCTTGTTTTAGTTCTGTCAGTATCAGCAGTTTAAAGATTAATCTGGACTGAAAGCTTCCTGCTCTTTGTAAAGAAATAATTCTGAGTTTGCTGATCACTGTAAGCATCTTATGCTTTCTAATGTCTCCTTACTCGTAGTAGTTTAGAATATCAGCAATAGCCATTAACCTGCACCAGTATACAACTGGGTTTTGTAAATCTGAAATCATGGTATGGATGGAACAAAAGAGTTTAAGGATTTAATAGATATTTCACCAGTTGTATTTCATATTTTGAACGCTCTGCTCGCAACACAACTGTTTCACAGCTTCCATTAAAAGAATTAGTAAAGTTTTGATTAAACCTGGCTCCATTCCATATGAGAGTGCAAGGGAGTAAATAATAGCAGTTAAGATGGAACATGTTGCCTTATAGAAGGGTCTGACTAAATGTTGTGCACATGGCAAACTGGGCAGTTCAACAACTTTCCCTGACACCGAATAATTGATGAGGAAACCAATGGAACCTCTTCTTGTAAAAGGCAATGAGTGCTTGTCCTGTCTTCTTATCCAAGAAGTGAGTGTTGTTTCTGTTTATTTAACAGGATTGTAAAGTGAAGCAAGACCCCTTTAGATAGAAAGTTGGTTTGTCTTCTAGGAACGATGAAAATCTCATATTTAGTGTTTACTCTGTTTACTTGGAATGGGTTATAAAGCTGCTGCTGGTCTAGTGCCTGCACTGGAGAGCTGAGGTGAGGGGATCAGAAAGCCTGGTGTGCACCCCAGATGTATGGACACGACTCTGACAACCTGTGCCACTTCTTATGTTGTTAGAGCTGGTGCCTCTCTATAGCTCTTCATTCCAGAATGCTGTATATTGCCATGAGTACAAATCTGCAATGAAATCTGTAGTTTAACCTGCTTTTTTTTTTTTTTTTGGAAGGATTTTTAAAAGAATCACAGAGGTTGCTGAACACTGCCTAGAAAGTTTTGCTCCTCACTGCCCCTCTGGCTCTTGATGTGTTAATAATATAAAAACAATTATGGAAATCATAGTGATTTGCTTAATCTGTTCTGGTTTTCCCCCTTCCTTCCTGTTTCCTATGATGTATATTTTATATTGCCTTTGCTCTCAGTCTTTCCTGCTTTCACATCACTTTACTGAAGCCTGAACAGCATTTTTTGTGTGAGTTACAAACCTTATATTACATTTCTAGATAAAACTTGTGAAAACCATTTTCATGTGAGGTTTGAGTACGGTTTCTGGCGCTTGCAGGGCAGACGTCCAACTGTTCTGTTAAAGAGAGGGAGGCAAACTTGCGAGTCTGTTTTCTGTGACATTAATGTCAGTGGCCTCGTGCACAGCAGCTGATGTAGCAGTCCTGGCTGATTCTCTCAGCTGGTGCTTGCTGGGGATTCACAGAACCTTCAGTACTGGCTTAGGCCTAAGCTGTCCCAGGGAGGCAGCCTAGATCCTGGGTGTGGGATATTTGTTTGCACTGTGATCTGCTAGGTGAAGAGGTTGATTCCAGACTATTCTCACGTGGATTGTGTGTTTGAGTGTGGAACCTCTGCAGGTGCTTGCTGTGCTCAGTGATTCGTGGGGCAAACCTCAGTCTCACACACTGTGGTGCTAGCAGGCAGCAGGGTTGTGCGATGGGGTGGAATTCTACTTTCTGGTAGAATTTTCTTCTACATCTTGATTGTTTTCTGACTTGTATGCTTTTAGAATAAAGAGCGCTTTAGGAAGAAAATATTGAAGGCTTAAAGCTGCATATTAAATAAAAATGGAAATTTTTATTCTATATGTATTTTATGCCAGAACTTGTTCTGAGGTTTCGCGTCTGTCTTCTTGTGTCTGTAGGTTTTTTCTTTCCCACATTTTCTCCACCCATCCCCGCCTTTTTCCCTCCTCCCCTGCTTCCCCCTCTCTGAGATGGTATCTGCAGGCTGAGCTGCAGCAGGTTAGGGGCAAGCAGGAGTGTTCGGCTGTGCTGAGTGCAGGACACCAAGGAGTTTGCAGAGGTTTGGAAAGAAGTTTGCATTGCTTTTAGTTGTGCTGCATAAGGATGAGAATGTGTAGTGGGTGTTGAAATTAAAAGTTACTTGGAATGGAATTCCAGTTCATTTTAGAGGGATTGCAGCTATAAGGACCTTAAAGAAATGAATGAGGTAAAGAGTTAGGAGAAAAAATGAAGTAATTTTCACTATATTTTTCAATTTGGGATTGAAATGAATTATTTGTAGCCAGTATGGATTAAATTGGCTGGTTTTTATCAGAAGAAGCAAGTTCGTTTTTATTGGGTTTGCATGGTTTACTCTGGGAAGTATTTTGTTACAAGTTTTTGAAAACTTCCCTGCTTTTATAATTTCCATACAATTCAAATACAGACCAGTTTGAGCTGTGCTATTTGTAGAAGTAATTAAGCCTGTGTCTTTTAAAAGCAAAACTCCTCACTTTATGATGTAAGAAAAGAATAAAAGAGCATCACAGTTACACTAATATGCCATTGTAGCATGTTCCCATCCTGTCATCTGGAAAATTAAATCAGGTTCCAGCATGGATTAACATCCAGACTTGTGTGGAGGGGAAGGTAGTGTCTTAAATGCCATGAAATTGAACAATGGGATTATACAGTTCACAGCTAATTTCAATATTCTGCTGTATTTGGCTTTTTGTTGAACAAGATTCTGTATGGAGAGGCAGGGATAGCTTTTAGAACTTGGAAACGTTCACATATTTAATGAAATACTAACAATAATAGCTGGAATATGGTTGAGTAATCAGTGCAGTGCTCTATGTAATGTTCACAGACGTGACATGGAATCTCTACTTCCAGAGGGATCTCCTCCTGCCCTCGGCTGAGCTTTCAGAGCTCTCTTAAGTTATAGGTGACTGCAGAGCTTCAGCTCAGGGCTTTGCTGTAGCTGGGCAGGAGGTTGGTCGGGATCTCAGTCTGGCTCTTCCCTTGTTCTGATGTCAGCAAATAGATTCCACTCTCCTGAACTTGAAAAAAAGTATTTTACATGTGTTTACTTTGCATCATTTCACTCGAAAGCCTGTTAAGTACCTGGAATAACAGCGTTCCCTGTGTTTTGAGCTGCAAAGGGCTTTCTTACTGTCTAGAGCTACAATGGAGCTGCATCTGACTGTTTGCATGTGCTGCGCAAAACAAATTACTGCGAGTAAAAGTGTTTGAAGTTCCCAAGTTACTTTAGTTTTACAGGCAGAGTTGACAGTCAGTTATGTTCATGTGTTTACCAAGTATTTCACAGAGTGCTGAAGCAGTTTTCGCTGGTGCTTGTAGTGCTGATTAAAGCTGAATCCCGGGGGCTGGTTCGGCCTATATCCACTTGTATGACTGTTTTCCCTTGTTCAGAATAATTTGGATATCATGTGTGTAGAGATTATTGGGTGAATTGTGCTTATCCTTTCAGGGAAGAGCCTGGATGGGCTGATTAATAGCAATGTTTGGTTTAGAGATGTTTGTATTTCATAAAGTCAGGTGTCTCAAAGGCCACTATTTTATGTATTGATGTCAGTCCTCTTGGTGTAGTGAGGGTCGTCCAGCTTCCTGAACCCTCATGGCATGACCATGTAGAATTTAAATACTTAAATATACTTTTATTGTGTATATATGTGTAGGTAAGTATAGTTGAAAACACCTTTCAAATGCACACTGGGTAACCAGTGAAGAGTGGATGCAATAATGAAAGATATTAAGAGGTGAAGTAGTTTCTTTTTCCCTTGTGTAGTGTTTTCCAAATAAAGATACTGAAAGTTTAGTAAATATTCCCAGACCATTTAAAAGCTAAAGTGATGGAGCTGACGCAATGGTAAATAGAAAGGACTTGTAAAAACATAAGGACCTGTGGCTGCCAGGCATAACTTAGAGTGATTTTCTTACCCGTAGGGTTCCAGTTTATAATACAATAAGCCATCCTGATGCTGTTGCGGGATGTGTCATCCCAAATGGCCTGTGGACAAGCTGTGTCCCTGTGGCACACGGGCATGTGACAGGCAGGGCAGTTCCCTCAGGTGGGATGGAAAGGCACTAACAGGAATGTGTTTGCTCGAGGGGAGCTGTAGCTGCCTGCGCTCACGGTGAGCGCTGGAGTCTCACAAAGCCCTGCACAGACCTCTGCCTCTCGACCCAGAGCTGAGATGGGGCTTTCAGGCTTCACAGAAATACACTCCAGTAGGTTTCTCTGGGCTGTCCTTCATGGCAGGGAGTTCCAGGAACACAGAAGGGCTTTCAAGATGCTAAGAAAACAGGAAAAATACATGTTTACACACACACACACACACGATTACTTTGTATGGCTAATCTGTTTTGTTGGATTTTTCAAGAATGAGAATGTGGGTTGCCATCTATGGAGGAATGTGTTTAGCGCAAACACACTTTGGATTTATGTCAATTTGAGTTCCTCATTTCCCTAAAAAATGGTAAATGATAAAATGCTGTGTGTGGCAGTATGTGTATATGTATTTATATTAAATTTGAGAGCAATGGATCAAGAGAAGTGGGGGGAGAATATAGGTATAATTTTCAGATACCATTACAGATATCTTCAGCAATACAGATTTATTGCTTTCATTGATTTGGGTTTTTTTGCTGTGAAATTCTGAAATCTTGCCCTGTGATAATTATTTAAAAATTGTTTTAAAACGTGCATCCTAATAGATGTGGCATAGTTTCATCTTACCACTGATACTGTACTTGTTGTGCCGAAGTGTGAAGCCATACTGTCTTACTAATTCTAATTGTGTGCAGAGGGTGCCCATGCCAGCACATCTGGTCACATCTGTTTGTGTGTTTGGGCACTTTGCTCACTTACTTGCGTGAAGATTGAAGAATTTTCAAAGCAAGGCTTTAAAAGGAGATCCCTTGCTTTCTGTTTCTGATTTGCTGTGTTACTGTAGATGGGCTTGTGTGTTTGCAGTGTGATACACTGTATATGTGTCATGGTGAAATGTTAAGACCAAGCATCTGATTGTCTGGAGAACGTGAAGCTGGAAAGTTTAAAAAGGCCCAGGCTGTTGGATTTCCCATGTGGAAAGAGAACACCTTGATAAAGAGTTTGCACCTGCTGCCAACAGAGTCACCATCACTGAACTCATCGCCCAGCTAGCTCTGCTCTGAGGACTCTGGGCTGGGACTGCTCTGAGACACCAGTGGTGCTGCCAGTGCCACCAGCACAGCTCCCTGCAGCACTGAGCCCAGCTGTGACGTGGCCTGCAGGGCTGTGTCTGCGTTTGGACTCCGTG
Source organism: Lichenostomus cassidix (assembly GCF_008360975.1). Lineage (NCBI taxonomy): Eukaryota > Metazoa > Chordata > Aves > Passeriformes > Meliphagidae > Lichenostomus > Lichenostomus cassidix. The sequence continues at coordinate 1,256,539 of NC_139497.1, forward strand.
GGACAGCATCCCTGCATGCCAGGCCCTGGCACCAAACCCAGCGGGGCACCAAGGAGGATGCTGCCAGGGCACCACTCACTTTGCCATGCCTTGCACTTGAGTTTGAACTCTTGTCAGAGTGTTGTATGATTTGGGTTTTGTAATTAAAAAATAATCTTTGTAGAATGGAATGTGGCCTTCTCCAAAGTATTCCTTTGAAAAACGGATGGCTTTGAAGAGATCTGTTTTAAATACGTTGTCGTATAAATAATTTCAATCATGATATTCTGTTGTTTTATGAGCATCTCTAATTAAATTTAAGATAACTTCTCAGGGAATACTATCGTATTATTTATTCTGACAGCCAAAGGAATAAGGACATTGCGTCAGTCTTGAATGCTTGCTGTCTGAAGTGTTTCACACTTGTTTTCTTGATGAGAGAGGTTCCAGGGCTGTGTTAATTGCCTCTTTCAAATTCTGGATAAATATTTCTGTTTTTCAGGGAGCATACCTTAACGTAAGTAAAAAGTAATTTGAGGGATTTGTAATGTGGTATCACTGAAAACTGTCTATGGAGATAAATCAGCACAGTGTCTGGAGCTGGCAAAACTGGTTGTCTGAATTTAACCAAAATGGTGTGCATTGGGTAAACATTTGCTGGTGACAAACTCAAGTGGCAAATTGCAGCTGGAAAGATACTGCACCAGGTAACAGCCTAAAGTTCAGTCTAGCACCAGGGCTTCTCTTAAGAAGTGATTTATATATATATGTGTGTGTATGTGTATGTACACACACAAATTTTGGTTTCATGTGTTTTGTGTGTGTTTTATGTACAGTTTTTTTCTTTCTGGAGGAGGGTTAAGGGAGAGCCTTGAAAAGTCCTTCCCTGCTCTTATCAGCACAGCAGCCTCAGCTGCCCTCCTTGGATCCCCTGCCAGGGTTGCTATCATCTTCTGATCAAATATTAATGTGTGATTCTCTGCTTGCTCACTAATCCAAAGCCAATTAATATTATCTGTCAATTATTTACAGATCCTGAGGTGCGGAGGCAATTCCCAGAGGGCTACAGTGACCAGGTTTGGAATGCGTAATTAATTTTTTACATGACAAAATTTATTTCAGGGTTGTTCAACATATTATTGCTGCTCTTTTTACTGAAAGAGATAAATGCATTCTTAGAAAGAAAAAGAAGCTGTAATTAGAAGCAGAAGGATAAAAACATTTTTACATTTAAAGCAGAAAATGGAAGAATTTGGATCTCGTAAGATTAGTTTACAGTCTCATTTTTACAAGCAAATATGAGAGCGAGAAGGAAAATTGATTAATAAATTTCACTTTTTGCCTTTAGGTGCCAGAGCCACAGTTCATTTGGCAGAGCTCACTGCATTGTCTGAGGTTTATAGCTGTGTTTAACTGGGCACCTGGCACTACAGCACATTTTTTAAATTCTTGCCTGATCATGCAGTCTCTATTCTGCCTCAAAAAGATGGTATAAAACCCCAAATGTGTGGGTAGAACACACAGGCATTTATCTTTTAGTTTAAACACCGATTGAATTAGGAATTTTTCACAGGATCTCTATCTGACTCAGGAATTACCAGCTCCATATTGTCTTGTCCTTCCCTGTCCCATGGGGAGTGGATTGGACTGGGGATAGTTCTGGGGTGTCAGTAGGGAGCACTGGAGTTCCAGTGCTCCTGCCAGGCTGAGTGCTGGGCTGGCACTGCCCTGGACTGCTGCCCCTCCAGTGCTGGGAAGAGCTGAGGCTGTGGCACGCTGGGGCTGTTTAATAGAACAATAAATGAGTCTCTGATATTGGGTGATACCAGGTTAGGGTCAGCACAGCTATTTTAGCTCAGATCCTTTCCCTCTAATTATGTTTTCATACAACAGGAAATTTTGTGGCATTTAGACTAAAGCATTTAACAAATTGTTAGCTGTGACGGCTCACCAGGGCCAAGACAAGTGGTTTCATTTTTGGCTGTAATCACTCTGTGCAGTGGGACCTTGACCAGGCCTTCTGGGTGGTTCTGTAGTAATAATATTTTTTCCAAAACACCTATTGAAGTACCTGACTGCTTTTCACTGTAGTTCATTGTTAGGACTTGCTGTACACATGGAGCTAGCATGGAACTAAACCTTTTGGAGGACTGCATCCTTATTGGCATGATGGGTCTGTAATTTGTTAATAAACAGCTCTGTGAGTTTGGATTGCCAGAAGGACTAACTACTCTTCAGCAAGTGTTGTGTGTCAGGGTGAGTGAACAGATGGTCCTTCAGAACCTGGATGGTCAGACTGTCCATGATCAAGGTGTTACAGGAGAGTCTAGTAATACAACTGACTTTATAAAATTCCTAACAGTCCCCTTTCTTCTGCTGGAAATGGTTAGACTTCTATAATATTGCTATGAATATGCAAGACTGAATGAAACTCAGAGGAGCCACAGGCTCATAAAAATTTGTGAGATGTTCACCCAGTTGTAGTCAGAATTTCCAATCGCTGATGTCAGACCCCCCAAAATACAGTGCTGGGTTTGTGTGGTTGTGGGGTGGGTGGGGTTTTACCTTGTCAGATATTTAGCAAATACAAACTTACAGGGAAAGCAAAAGAAACAAGACTGAAATTCTCAGACTTGAGAAGATTTCAAAGATGTTTTTCCCGTTGATGCACAGAAGGAATATTTTTTGATCCTGGTAGCTGGACGTTCTTAAAGAGGAGAACACATCCAGAGCTGACAGATTTAGATTTCAAAAATCACTTACTTGTGAAGATTCAAGTAAGCCAGAGAGGAAGAGCTACATCCATGTTTGTCCTGATTGATTTAGAGCTCTGGGAAGTACATAGGCTGCAAATCAGTCAAGTTAGGTTTATTTCTTAAAACTTATGGTTTATTATTCTTTGGAAGAAAAAAAAGTGTAGAAGTGCCAAGTCACTGCAGATGAAGATCCGTGGTAAGAAACCCTTGATTTTTCTGTGTGTATTCTGTATGCAAAGGAGAGAGATGATCTGCATGTTAGTGCAGGCAAAAATTGTTTCTAGCAATCAAACATTTATGATTTAATCCAGAAGGAATATTTGAGTTAAATCAACACAAGGTAAAGCACTTATTAGTAAGAGAAAAAAAAAAAGGAAAAACACCTCAAGTTTTTTTTATTCATCTAAACTCTCAGTGCTTGTTTTTACATACACTGTATTTCCCATGTACCAGCACATCTGATCAGAGACCCTCGCTGCTGCTAGATGTTTTATTCTGTGTGTTCTTTGTACCTTACAGTAAAAGAATCTGTCACAAATTATTGTGCCTCACTGCTTTAGAAACTGAGAAAAAAGGGAGGTTAGATTGACATCTGTGACTGAATAATGATGACCAGCCTTTTGGCTCCCCTTGAGCCACAAAGCCAGCATTGCCTTTAGAGAGGAAAAAGGAGTAAGAAGAAAGGGGAGGGATAAAAGAGAGTTACAAATCTGTGGTCCCGGAGATGTATTACTGTTGGGCCAGTTGTCTGCGTGGTATGATAATCCATTTTGATCTTCTGTCTTAATTGTCTGCTAAAGACAAATGGGCAGTAAAAGTTCATCAGTTTCATCTTTTGCTTCTCATTTAGAGACAGAATAAATGATCCATGGCTACAGAAGAAACCTTTCTTTCTGACACGGAAGTAATGCAGACCCAACACGTTTTATTAAAATATTTCTCCCTCATTATTTCAGTCCTCTCAGCTCTGATAGATCTTACTGTTTCATGAAAAATGTAATCTGAAATGTAAATAAGGGGTTTGATACAAAGTCAGGAAGTAATGAGCAGGCCAGCCACATTGCAGGAATTTTGATTGTAATTACTGACAAAGTGAATTCTGCATGTCCTGATTTTTTTCCCTCAAGTTGTCTTTGACATGTTCAGACCACAATGACATCTACGGTTTAAATCTGTTAAATAACTGTATAAGGGAATATTTTATAGAAAATGTCATAGACAAGGTAACTGAGGAGCCTTACCAAGGGGAGAAAATGCTAATGATTGCTCCAGGCCACTTGAAATGGGTAAAATGGGGCTTTTTTGAATGGCAGGAGGGGCGCTGGAGTAGTCTTGAGATACATTTTTAAATATGAGAGTGTTTTAACTTCTTGGGCTGTTTTATAATAGCTTTTAGGAACAAAATGGGTATGTATGTGTTTGTGGTTTTACCTAGCATGAAATCAGTAATTGTTGGTATTATAAGCAACAGTTTTCCAGTGTTGGATTTTTAGCATGACCTCAGAATTTAAACCAGATGAGAACTCGTAGTTTTTCTTTATAAAATGCAGTCATTGTAGATAGAAGTATCCTTTTAAAAACCAGAAAAATCCTTCTGTATCGCTGTATTTTCTGGTTTGGGTTCCTAATAAAATGTTATTAGTGAAGTTCTTGTTTTGTAGGTGGAATCTGGTGCTGTTGGGATATTTTAGACACCAAGCCATGCCTAGGTCACCATGTGAATTTTGGCTGTCCACTGTTTGGAAGATTAATCCCAAGATTATCAGGTCTCCTGGGCTGATTTAAATACAAGGAAGTTTGCAGCAAAGATACAAACTTCTATCAGAAACAATACAGCAAATAGTTGTTGTATAAATACGTAGAAATGGAAAATAGTAAAAGAATCAATGGAAGGTGTTGGAGGAGTTACACGATCTAGTAAAATGCAGTATATTTTGAATTATTTTTTCCTTTGAGTAGTGCATCATTTGGTTCCTGACTGGTTTAATCTTTATAGTTCATCTGGAAAGGAAAGAAAAACTGCTGTGGTGATGGCTGCCGTTTGTGAGCTGCTCTCAGTGCTATGATGGCTTGTCTGTAATTTGATGAACTATTGTATGTTCAGTTAATTACTCCAGGAATGACTGAGGTATGCGTGCTTGCAAGCTGGTACTTATGCAGATTGCTACTTCTATTCTGCTGGTAATTTTTCTTTCCACTGGCATTGAAACAGAGTTTATAACGAAACCAACAATCTTTATACATTTATAGATAAACTATAAAACTTTTATGGCAGTCTTTATATAGAAACTAATGGTCTTTCTTGTACAAAGTCTATGAGCATTGTGCAAATATTGCACACAGGGAAAAATAAAAAGCACTTTCTTTGTGTCATTGAGAGTTGTATGATTGGAGAGTAGTTACACAGTGCTGGCCACTAATGGAGCATAAACCCCCTGTCTTGGAAAGTCTGTGCACTAAGGGGACTCAGTTGCTTGAAGAGGGATAATTATAATCCAATTGGATATTTCTGAATCGCACATAATATCCTGAGAATAAACTTTTTACCTTACAGGTTTACCTTACAAAGTATGATAAAACGTGCCTTAAGAGTAATTTAAAATAATAGCTGTCCTTCAGAGCAAATGAAGAAGTTGGGTGGGAAAGGCTGAGCAATTAGTAATTTAGAGAATTTAGAAAAGTGGTTCTGGTGTTGTGAAAGCCACTTTGTATTAAGTCAAGGCAGTGTATATAGTAAATATACAAACTATTTGATACTCTCAGTCTATACAGAACTCTCACCTTGCATTTGAACAGGGAGGCTTTTAAAGTGAAATCCAAATAAAGCAGGGCAGGTGTGACCATGGCACTGTGCAGGGAGCACTGTCAGCCAGGTGGGTAAAACCTGGGGGGAGGCAGTGAGGGCACCTTTGGGGGAGCGGTGGCTTGGGAAGGTGTCCCTGGCGCAGGTGAGGAGCTCCCTGTGTCCCTCAGGTGCTCGTGGGACAGCAGCTTTTCACTGGAGTTTCTGCAGGTGCTGTAGTCATGAGGACAGAGGTGGTGGACAGAACCAAACCATGGACTTTGACTGTAGAACTGAGTGCTTCCTGAATTCAGACTGTTTTTCTAGAGAGTACCTGAGATAGTGTTGGACTCTGGAGTCTCTCTGTGAAAACCATGTCGAAAGCCAGTGTCCAGAAGTCAAAAGAATTCTGAACAGAAATAGAGAAATAATTGGGTTCAACTGTGAGGAAGTGTGTTCAAGCCACTTTCTAAACAATTTCAGTTCTCTTTCATGTAAAATTTGAATTGATATTGGAAGTTTGCTCAGCACGATATGATTTTACCTCAGATGATTCAGCGAGTGCAAATATTACTGGCTACAATCGCATGGCCTCTGTTATACAAGAGGTCAGACTAGATGATCATAATGGTCCCTTCTGGTCTTAAAAATCTGTGAATATATGAATAATTTAAAACCTGTCCTGCCAACCCTTATTCGTTGAGGTGGTCATATTAAAATCCTTTGGGACTCCTCGTGTGAGTAGAGGTTGTGGGATCAGGCCTAGAGTGAGTAATCATTATCACTTATGTTTAAATTTATTGATAAAGGTATAAAAGATTCACTGCAAGTAAAGCTGGGTTTCTTTAAAATGGGAGATGCTTCAGCAGTATTATTCTACTTGGCTTTCTTGAGCGAGTCAGTAGCCAAATAGTTTTGGAGGTTGTCTTGTACACCAGGCTCCTGAACCATTTAGTTTTATACTGAATTACGGTGCTATCAATCAATTCACAAACTATTTCAAGATTATTGTTTAGAGACTTGTAATATGTATGAAGCACCTTTGTTTAGTTTAAAAAGAATATAAAGTCACATTCAAGGTCCTGCCAGTGGGGGAATGGGCATGTTGAAGTACAGCCAGCTCATCTCCCTGCATGTAAAGCTCTTCCTTGCTTTGACTGCTGTTGGTGGTTGACAGGAATGTTGGGAAGGACTAGTGAATATTTTTATAGCTCTCAGGTAGACCACCATTCTCTCTAGCATATTCTTGTATTTGGAAATCTGAAAGTTGTGGAAAAGCTGTATAAATTTGAAAAGCTGTATCCTCTTATAACCTTCAGTTGTCTGAGGTTATCACTGACTCCATCTCATCTCTGCAAAATATACTGTTAGAAAAGTTCTTCTTGCCCTGGGGGCAGGAGTGTCCTCATCATACTCATAATTTTTATCTTGGTTCTTTAGGGAATTCTCAAACAGGTGTGATGGGAGTACAAGCTTGAAAAAAGGGCCTTGGGAAGTTTCAAAGTTGGTCAGCTGTTGCCCCCTTTGGGATGGTTGTTTAGTTTTGTTACATTTCCTTGCTGCAAAAGGCCGATATTACCTGGGTGAGGGAGGTGTTACATAACTTCATTAGGGGCAGCTTGGAACATGTTCCTCAGCAGTGAGGAGCATCTTGGGCACAGCAATTGGACACCTGTGAGGAGGTGAATCCAGGGATTGTACCAACTTCTGGGGTTTGATAACACTGTGAGAAGTGCATCCTCAGCAGCCATATTTAATTTTTAGGTAACAGCTCTCAAAGTGGTGTTCTGGTTTCTCCTAAGTCCACTGGTGCTGATGGAACTGGTTTGCTCAGTACTTGTCAGGAATTAGGGATTTGCTCAGTTCTTGGTTTGGATTCCCAGTCTGTAGCTTATTCCTGCGAGGGCTATCACTGATGGAAGATTCATGTTTTGGAATGACAAAGGGAATTCAGGATTCTCTTTGGTAACCAGTGCAGGAAGAAATTGAAGTCTAATGTTAATCTCTCACAGTTTTTAATGCTTTGAATTTCTAGGAAAGATCTTTGCAGTAAAATGACTTAATTTTGCAGTGAGAGATGGTAGAATTTCTCTAATATGGAAATGGCAGTAAAGTGATTCCAGAGGCCTCCTGTGTACAGAGGCAGAGATTGTTGACAAATCTTTACCTTGTCCTCTTAACCACAAAATTCTGCTCATGGCTTTAAAGTGTTCCAACATCGCAAGTTTCTGCACATCCTTTCTCTTGAGCAAGAGACAAGAGTTGATTTTTAATGATATTTACTATTTGTTGAACTAAGTTGGTTGTTTGTTTCTTTCTCTCTCTTTTTTTTTTTTCTGGTTGTTTATTTATAACATCCTAAGGATTAACTTTTCCTTTAATTTAGTTTCCCATCTGTTGTGCCTGGATGTGGCAGAAGTGTCTATGAAAATTTGCACCCAGCTAGAAGAGATTACAATCTTTAAAAAAGTAAAAACTGTTTGTGGGGTTTTTTTCCTACCTCATGAAAAATTAATGTCTTGTTGGGGCTGAACTACAGTGCAGATTTATAGAGGTGTAACAGTCACATGGGCAGGATTTGATTTTAAGTTTTAATTTCAGTTTGGAGCTCTAGCCCTTCCCTTTTAACATATTATATTTGTGTGAATGAATTCCTGTGGCTTGCATTATCTGATTATAGCAAAGATCAAATCTGGTTGTGTATATGACTGAAAATCTAATTGGAATAGTGCTGTCATAATGGTCTCCCGTGATCATAAAGTTTGTGTTTGATGAACAGAGCTCATTTTTAGGTACTGCAGCAGACACTGCTTTCGAGTATTTCCTTGCCTGCATTTTGGGAGGCTGCACAGTGGCTGGGGCAGTGCTGATTAGCAAAGCCTGATCCTGCCCAGTTATGTAAACAGGGCATTTCTTTCGTGCATGTCTTGTTAACTCTCCGGTGCAGACCTTTATTGGTGCTTCTTCAATAATTTGTTTAAACTGTGCAGTACAGATTCCTTATTTTAGCACTAAGACTTACAAAGGCTTCTTTTAGCAGCCTTTAATTTTGTACTTATGTATGTGACATAGCCTGTGGCTGTGATCTCTGCTGTGAATCTGCAGTTGTTTTGGGATGAAAGCAGAAGGCAGCTGGAAACTCAGTAGCTACATCTAGCTGTCTACCTAGAGAAGGCCTTGATTTCAAGTTTATCTAAACAAGCTCGACTAATCCCAACTATCTGGGGGGATCCACTGTCAAAACAAGCAGCATGGCCCTAAGGCAAACACAACCATACAGAAATGAAGGCTGGGACTTCCAATACTCTGATGACTGCATACTGGAGGCTTTTTTTTCCTGAAAAGAGAGTAAGAGAGGTACAATTTGCATAATGCCTTTTCATCAGGAACTTTTGGAAAGCTGACAGAGGTCCAGCTTATAGCGCTGTAGCCACAATACAGAGTCTATAGGAGAATCCTTGAATGACCTGACCATATTGAAAGAAAAAATGAAAGCATCGAAGTATAGCCAAGTGAGTGTGGAAAAGAGGGCTGGTGCATTGTCTAACATCTGCTCTACTTCTCGTTAGTTTTGTTCTTTGGTATTCTATGTGGACTTTGGAGAAACCTAAGACAGCCTAACATGAATCCTATAATCTTCCTTCTGAATATTTATGTAGTGTGCCAGCCTCTAAGCTGTCCTTTGCATCTTCCTACTTCCCCCTCATTTTCATGCTCTCAAATGAGGCCAACATTTCAAAAGCTAAATAAATGTTTGTGAATGTTTATAAAAGATTTGCATAAATTTGTCCTTGTTTGACAAAGATCACTTTTTTCTTATGCCAGTTCTGAAATATTTTAAAGGTTTCAGTGCTTGTCTTGACAACAAAGTCCTGCCTCAGAGAACAATGATTGCTGATTAAGTGGGTATGTGCTTGGAGCTGAATAGAGCGATGGAGACGACGGCTGAAAGGGCCACTCATCTTAAGCCAGAATTATAATATTTAACAAATGCTAACCGAAGGATAGATTTAAAACCTTGGTTGTGGTGAAGTGTACCTGTGCAAGTGACTTACAGGCTGAGCAGGATGTGATTATCTTTTCACAGCTAATAGTCCTCACCTAATTTCTGCTAAATCTGCAAGTGAAAATACTCCTCGTTTTTAGTCACTGAATGTTTAAAATACATTTAATTGAATCAGTGTTCCAGCTTTCTGATATTGACACTTCTTGCCTTTACCAATTGATCACTGTTTATGCACGTAATTGGACCTGATTTTTTTTATGCCTCTTAGGATAATTTTTCAATTCTTTGTGATTTAAGACTGGAACAATTATTTAACAGTACAACCGTAGCTGTAGAATTTTTTTTTTATATTGTATTAGCTAAAATCCATTTCTCTTAGACTAAAACTAAATCTCTGCTTTTACTGAAGGGGTTTTAAAGACATTTGTTGAGGAAATCTCTTTGAAAAACTGCTTAAATATTTAGTCCAGCATTACTTTCAGATTTTTTTCGACTGGAGAAAAGTAATAGTCGTTCCCGTTCTTTTGTTCTATGAGTTGAGAGGTTGAAGTTGTCATTAAGGCAAAAACTAGAGCTACTTCTCTGACACAGTTTTTATCACATCTGCTAGGCCTGTGTCCCAGGAGGAGCTGAGCAGAGCCCGGAATTCAGCATAGGCCCATTATCTCCTGTTTTTGCGTGTGTTGTAAAAGGAGTGAGACCTCAGGGAGGCTTGGAGCCTCCTCCCGTGTAATGTCCAAATCAGATTTGAAGGACTGGTGGCAGGAAAGCTTTGGCCTTGGGGTGTGAATTCTAAGAAACAGAGTCACAATTAGGTTTAAAAAATTCAAGGATTTTGAGCTTTATCTTGAAATATGTTTTTAGTAATGCAAGGAGAAAAGTTGCCCATCTGTGCACATATTTTGTACGTTTAAAATATTTAAATGCTAGCAGGCCTCAATATGCTTAGGAAATGTTATTTATCTCCTGCACTTCCTGTTTCCAGGATTGTGGATATGTGTGTTGGGGTTCTTTTTTTTTTTGTTTGTTTGTTTGTTTTTTTAAAACAGCATTTTTCTGAGAACAATCAGTTACCTTCCATAAAATCATGTTATTTTGCATAGCCGTGTTCCCCTGCTGACCCTCAGACAGGGAGAGGTGACTTTGGTAGAAAAACCCTCCTGTAATTCAAGCTTTAGAATTGCTCACAAGGAGCTGATGGATTTCTAGAGCAAGAATCAAATGGATAATCTAGTGCAATGACGTTGTACTGGAATAGCAGTAGAATTAGAATAGTAGAGATAAAACTAAATTCAGACAATTTAAAATAATTCTATTAAGCAAATTATATCCTGATCTTTTTGGGCTTCCAATTTCATCCAGATTTTCCTCAGGTTTCCTAATACAGGTCCTCAACCTGTTGGTTAGTGTGGTGTGTTGTTTCCCTGCTCTGACTCACGTTCATATTTAAGTATCATGCCTTAATCACTCATCATTTTTCACAGATCTCTCTGTATTTTAATTTATTTTCTGTCCAACTTCTCCCTACACTTCTTGTTCCCCTTTGCCCCTCTGTTGTCTTGTGCATCTTTCTAAGAGCAGATCCTTTGCAGCAGCCCCTTCTCTAGCCCAGCCATTTCCACATCATTTATCAGAGCAGTTTTATTTAATTGCAGTTGCACGTGGGATATTCGTTAGTGATGTTCATTTGTGCAGGAGAAGTGAAGCAACCCACTGTATTTAAGAGAATCTGAAGTTGTTCTGTTGATTTGGAGCTGGGAGCATACGGTGAAGAGTTTAAAAATAAAAAGACTTCAGCTACAGCTTGCATATTAAATTCACAAGTGAATGTGCACATTTTTTCAGCATTGTTGAGCTTTCTTCACTATTTTGTTGCAACAGAGAGATGGTTTGGGACATGAGCCTGCTGTGCTTTGTGTGTATTTCCCAGCCTGGCTTTCCAAGTCTGCCCTGTGTGTGCAGGAAAGCCTTGCAGAGCTGCCTCACCTTCAGGGGTGGCTGTGACACAAAGGGGCTGAGCGTCGTATTCCTACCTCATTTATTTTGAAAACTTTGCTACCGAAACCAAACTTAATCAATGAGCTCTGTGTTGTCTCCGATAAGTTATGTACTGCCTTTATTGATTGGGAAGGATTTTAGAAAAGCCGTGTGGGGTTTATAATGTCAGCAGTGTTTTGATTATGAAAAGAGTTGGAACCTTGGGACAGGGAGGCAGGTGGTGGCTGTCCTGCAGCCCCCGGTGCCACGGCTGCGCGGTGTCCCTCGGGACACGGTTCATGCCCTGCACTTTAGCTCTGGTGACTGCCTGCTGGAGATGCACTTTCTGCTCATTAAAATGTTAAAAATCAAACTGCATGTAAAAAGATTTGCGAAAATATAAACTTGGGGATTGATCCAGAAAACTGGCGTGTGATCCCCTGGAGACCCCGGCTGCAGCTCCTGGGTAATTTACATTGATCAGCTGCCTGTCCTGGATTGTTGGGGGGGTTCTGGGCTTTTTGGGGGCTTTTGCTTTAGAGGCATTCATTTAGGTTTTTCTTTATGAAAATAGGCATGAGGGAGTAAAAGAAGAAAACAGGCTATTGATACTTCCTCTATGCTGCATGTTGGGTAAAAAAAAAATCCAATTATAAGATGTTGACATGGAGTGATTCTAGGTTTTGTTTTGTTATGGTTTTTGTCTGAAATATGAAGAAACGAAGATTTTTCTAGGTTATAAGTAATAACCCACCTAAAGAGGTCAGGTAGGATGTCCTATATGAATGATGTAGGTATTGCTTATCTTCCAAACTGAGGAGTATTTAAAGAATTAAAAAAAACCCCAGCATTATATTTAGAGTAATGAGCTTGCAACTTTAGCAAAAATGGAATAGTTCTCCAGTAATTGTTTTTCTTACATGCAAAAGATCAGCACTTTCGCTAATTAAAAACTAATTCTATGTATGATATTTATAGTCTTTTGATAGTTACCACTGAAAAATAAGTCTGCAGTTAGCCTGTGTTAGTCTCAATTTTTTTTGTTGTGAATTCAGCCAGATAAGAATTGGTGTATAATGAACGGCAAATTATGTCTAATGCCATTACAAAAGCCAGATAATAATATCACTGTAAAACCTTTCTTTAGAAGAGAAGGCAATGTGGAGCAGCACAGAGCCAATATATTGCCTGTTTAAGTGAACATTTCATTTGCTGTGCTTAGGAAGCTGTAAATATCAAGGAACAAGTGCAGAGTAAATTCTGAGTAATGCACTTCTACTGTGACACAGTGCTGATGAGATGCTGAATGTTTTGTTATGGGAATGGTTTTACTTGAAGTTACAGGAATTATTCAAATCATCAAAATAATGGGGAGAATATATTCTGCCATTTTGAGGTGACTGATGGCTTATCTTCTAACACTGTTTTATTTCAGAATTTTATGTGTCTATATGGTTTTGTTTCTGAAAAAATAGATAAACAGTCATAATTTTGAGGACAACGTGGATTGATATGGCCAATAAAGATACAGGCATTTTGCTCTCCTGCAATTATAATTTCATAATTTTAGAATTCTTATGGGGGGTTTTTTTGTTTGTTTTTTAACATTTTGCACTGTCAGATTCCAGTTGTGACAAAGGACACAAAATAGTTGAAATTTATCAAGATGTAGTTTTTGTGCCTGAGCAATTGGAGTTGTTCAGCTTGTGCAAGTCAGTGAGATTCTGCACCAGGGGGAACCCGATCATATTAATGAGACCTTTGCTATCAAGGCATTATTTTGTATCCAAATAGAGATTTCTGCAGAGTTTACTCTGCAATCTACATAGCTCCTTTCCAAGTTTCCTGCTGCAATTCAAAGGAGGAGACGTCTTTGCTCTACATGGCATTCTTCAATAGATCCTTTCTTGTTCTTTAAAAACAGGAGGTTGTTAAATAATCTATCAATAAACTGTCAAGGAGTCAAAGTTTCCATATCTGTTTTTGCCTGAAATCCTCAGAACTTGCCACATTTTAGTTGTCAAGAAACCTCCAAAGAAGAGTGTGAGCAGTTGAGCCTGAAACCACGGCTAAGGATGGGCTGTGCTCGTTTGAATTATGCAGGAGGAACATGTTCCTGCAAGGGAGTCAATATGTTTTGTGCTTCACTGAAGAGGTTATTAGATTGATGGAGTTTATTTGAGAACGATGGCATTTGGGTTAGAAATAAATGAAGCGAGAAGCATCTATTTAGTTATTGATGATAATTTATTGCTATTGGTCAGAAAAGTGTTGAATTTATCAGAGGGTTTGTTGTTTGTTCAGGGGTCTGAAAGCAGAAATAGAATTTACACTTCAGGACCTGAAATATTGAAATGTGAAGGAGAATGAGCAATGAATTGGCTGTAGGAAAGATCTGCAAACTGGGAGACCTTTATGTGGGTTACAGAATTCAAATTTGGAAGATCTAATGGTTTACTTTTGTCTATGAACACAAGTATTTTGTGACTAACATATTTCTGGTTTTGCCTCTTTAGTGACTTAATTGGTTTAATCTTGTAAAATTGAAAATTATTAATTTATCTGCTGATCATGTTTTCACTTTCCATATTCATCCTTTTCTTTGCTCTCACGTTTAAACGTTTTTCTGTTTATGGTGCTGTTTTGCAACTTTTAGAAAATGGTGTGTAGGTTAAACAATCCATATTAATTTTAATACACATTATTTTAATCAGTCTTTTAACAGTCAGATTTCCTTTCTGAAAGCAGTAGGCAACATTAAACATTCCTGCTATGAGACCTATTGGCTTCATCTTTTGTTATTTATCTTGCTGATGTTAGGAAGTATTCTCTAATCCCCCAGACCTCTGTTCCTAGGTAACAGTCAAAAGCTGTGCCAGCAGAAGTGGTCCTGCCAGGCCAGGCCCATGTGGTTTGGTGTTATTCACTCCAATCCATATGGTCAGGGTAGGGATTGTCCCCAGAGAGGTGTTAACACTCAACAACCCAACCTCCTCCTCCTCTGTGGAGAATTGCTGGATGGCTCCTGCTGCCTGCCCATGTGTGAATCTTGATTAATTTTTCATTTTTAATGAAGTTTGATCATGTTTATTATTTCACATGATTGACTGCCTGGTACTCCTTCCATGTAATTGATAAAGCCCATATTTCTTCATCTGTCTCTTATTTCTTCAGGGCAAAGTTGTGAAATTGTGTGATGTGGTTAATATTAGATTTATTGGTCCCCATAGATGTATAAATTATCTTCTTTTTTTTTCTCTCTACAGGAAGTTCTACAGACTCTGACCAAGTTTTGTTTCCCCTTCTATGTGGACAGGTATTGTTAGCTTTTCAAACTTTACAAGAAAATAAGCTTGTCAATAAAACCCCTGTAGAAAATAAAAGCCATACCATTCATAGTGTTCTGTCTGTGTGACTGGGACTTAAAGCACCCGAGTGCAAATTACAGTCTTAGAATCACTTTTTCCTGGGGTTTTTATGGGCACCATCAAAAAAAAAGAAGTTTTAAAAGTTAGAGTTGTTCAGTGGCAGCACTGTGAGGGCATTTTGTTTTACTTCTGCACAATGCTTGATGGAAAATGCTTGCTTAGGAATTGTCAAATACGCATATTAATGGCAAAGCTTTGTCTGCTTATGCATTTCTATTCTTAATTGCCAAAATTGTGCTTTACTTGGTGGCTGCTTAACGGGACTTCTAATTTTGGGGGGGAAAATTGTAAAATGAATGTGAGAAGATCTGAGAATATTTAATTCCTTTAATTTAGAAAACTCTAGAACTTTAGTTTTGCTTTTACTGTAAGTTATTTTTGATGGTTTCATGAAAAGAACAAGAATTGAGATTTTGAAAGGATGCACCAGTGCTCATCTCGTCTCTGAGCATCATTTAATTGGTCAGAATGACTTGTCTTCATCAGCTGAGACTCTGAATGGTTTGGGTTGAGGGAATTGACCTTTACTGTCATTAAACTGCTGCAAGTCTTTCTCTCATTTTAGAATTTGGAATCACTTTTTTGCTGCTCATCTTCTTCATTTCCTAAGGGGTAGAAGTAGGGAAATACTCATATATTTTTGTCATGTATATGTGTCTACTGGAAATATTTATGCTTACTATATGTAGATTTATTGTACCTAGGGGTTTTGTTTGTTTTGTTGTTTTTTGGTTTTCCTCAGCAATATAACATTTTGAAAGAGAGAACACTGAAAACCCATATGGGGTGCAAATGAGAACATAATGAAAAGTGATTCCCATTTCTGGATCCATTTGTTTGTCTGAATTTCACAGACTGTCACTGAAAGAATGCAAGCCAACCAGTTTGAACGTAAAGGAGACATTGTCACCTATAGCATAATTAATAATTTAAGATGGAGAATGGACTTTCCATGCTGCAGGAGGCAGAGCACAGCCCAAGTTAAGGCTGTGGCAGCTGATGGAGATTCTTGTGCTCCTTCTCCTCTGGATGTGAAAATACACAGTTGTGTCACTGAAGGTTGTGGCATTCAGTGGCACAGACACTCCATTCTTCTCATATTGATTCTGTTTATAGATACTGTGCCAGTGGTCAAAACCCCAGGGACTAGTTGGCCATTCTTGTAGTCAGTGGACTAGGAGTTTGCTGCTGCTGTGGTGCTGGAATCAGGCAAAGGCTCTTCTCCAGCTGCAGGAGTGCAGAGATGCTCCTCAGTCCAGCTCCCTGCCAGGATTGTGTCAGGCAGCTGTAGGTGCTGGGGGTGATTTTATGGAAGTCACTCTTCCTCTCTCCCCTTCCCTCCAGCCCTAACTTCTGTCTGCCCCGTTAGAGATGAGATTTATGTTGCTTCCATCCTGTGAGGCTCTGAAATAGACCTTCTGCCCATTTGAAAACAGAGCTGCCAGTCTGAAGGACTGATAGTGAAACCTTAGGCAGAACACTTTGTATTGGGAAGTTTATCCTTCCCTATGAAGAACTTGCATCAAAACTTGAGCAAGTCCTGTCAGTGAGGTTTGGTTTCTCCAGGTCACATAAATGCAGGACTCTAGGTTTGCTCTGGAGGAGCTCACTAGCTTGTCACTGTTGTTTAATAAGCAAGCTTCTCCCTGCTGCTAATGAAACATGTTTTTTCCTCCCTGTTCCATAATTTTAATTGTCAGCTCGAATGCTATTTCTCACACATGCTCTGCTCTCAACCTTGTTAAAATTAAGCATATAATCCCCTTTTAAAACACCATACTAAAATCACCATAGTAACATTACATCCAAGCTTTACAGATAAAACACACCACCAGTGAGGGATTTTTGGGTATCCCCAGCAGCTCAGTGTGGTTTATGGAAGTGGTTGCTGTGCTGACATTTAGATTTCAGGAGGATGATAGTACTTACATTGGCTAATTCTCAGACTACTGAAATGCCTTAAATATCTGTGGTTTTGTTCATCTTCATCACTGCATGTTTGTCCTTCCCTGTTTGGAATCCACTGAAAGATTCTTCTTTCTAAGCTGGACATCTGGATCCAGCTTTTACTTCTGCAAGTCTGTTTTTCCTTTGTTTCCTGTAGGCACTGAGTGTGTAATCTCCCACAGAAATTGTTTTTTGTGTGTGGAATCATAGAAGAGAATGTTTTAAGGCCTGTGACTGTTAGTTAGATGGCCTTGAATTTAGTAGGTATTTCTTGCAGTTGGTAGGAGTGACTTGTAAAGCTGCACATGTCAATGTAAGTCAGATTTCTCAGTTCTCAGAAAACCTGAAAAACCCCTAGAACATGACCTGAAATAAGTCGTAATTTCCTATAATTAGAAATATTTTGGGTTATGTGAGAGAACATGGGGTCGATTGCTGGTTGATAGTCAGAACCATTTTCATTTAACGATAACTCATTTTTAGTATCCTCCCACACTTAAAAAACTGGGGAAAAAAAACCCACAAAACTCCCACTCCTCCCTCATCAAGCATATTTAAGGTTCTAGAGGGTGCATACTTTTCAGTTAATTTATGAAAAAAAACTCTGCTGAAAGAGGAAATGTTATAAGTTCAATGACTTGGATGTAATGCTTAGAGTTAGCTCAGCATTCATTTTTCTTTCTTGCTCTGTGTGTTTCCAGCCATGCCATTAACCAAGTTGGGCAGAACTTCACATTTGTGCTCACAGACATTGACAGCAAGCAGAGGTTTGGATTCTGTCGCTTATCTTCGGGGGCCAAGAGCTGCTTCTGTATCTTAAGGTAGGTCTGTGGTTTTGCTTCTGGCTGACTGCAGGAGCAGTGTTTGACTGTGCAGTTACACTGCAATTACCATTTCCAGCTGTTCAGAGTTATTTCCCTATCTGGTCCTCAAAGTCACTGCTCTTCTGCACAAGTCGTGCAAAATCCCTTGCACTTGGAGTTCTTCTGAAGATAACTGTATTTGTTTGTAGTCAACGTTCTGGAGTTAACAAAGTGGAAAAAGTCTCTTTGCAGTAATTTGATACAACATAGCATGATGGCAGCTGTTATCTTTAGCTGTCACAACTGATCTTGTTAAGACACTTTGTGGACATTTTGTATATGCAAGTTTTATTAACAAAGCATCTGTTGGTAACTGAGAGAAGGTCACTGATGCTCTCCACAGCCCCGAAGTTTGTATGTGTGAACTTCCCTCTGTCCTGTTGAGGGTTTTGTGAAGTTTGGCATAATAAAGACTGTCAGTGGAAGCTGGAACTATGCATTTCACAGAAAATGGGCCAAGAGCTCTATCAGAGTACTTTTTGATAACCTCCCACAGTCGTGTTGGAATACAGTCCAGAATTTTCTATTTATATTTGCTGCAAGAAATGATGCCAGTAAAATCAGTTTTGATGTCTACCAATATTTTAGTTCCGTTAACAACTTCCATGGATCAAAGATTTTTATATGGTATCTGGTCTGTCTTCCTTTAAACAAATTTAAGAATTGCCTGTCTTCTGCTTTCTGCTTTTCATGTGTTTATGAGGAATGGGCAGTTTAGGAGCAGTGGCCCAGGTAAAGCCAGCCCAGAGTCACCTCTGGACAGCCAGGGAGGTGACAGCACAGTTGGGGCTGAAGCCTCACAAATGAGGACACTTTGCTCTGTGAGCAGCTGGAAACATCTGTCAGGACCATCCCTGGCTGGCTTTGCACAGGACACAACCAGTGTGAGGACAGAGGAGCTTCTCTTTGTCCTTTGAGTGCCATGTGGGGCACCTGAGAGTGTCACCCTGGGTGTGTCTGACTGCATGTGCCCTCTGAAGCATTCCCAGGGGACATTGCAAAATACAACGTCACCTCTCCTTGCAGGGGGCTGCACACAGTGTTACGGAATGGGAGCTTAATATTTGGAGAAGTTGTTGTGAGATCTAACAAAACTCCTAATTAATTGAGTGGGAGGCAGAGTGACAGGTGTTCGCTTGGTATCTTCTTTCATTCTGTCTTTTCCCTAGCAGACACTTCAGTTATTATTAGCTCTGGCAGTCCAGCAGCATGGACTGAATCCTGCAAGCAGGAAGGTGTTTCCCAGCTCTTCCCACAGAGCTGCTCCCCTGTACAGTGGGGTGCTGATTCCCTGAGTCTCACGTGGGCAGTGTCTGCTTACAGAAGGTAACTTAGCCTGATTAATGTCAAATTAAAGGAGAAACACAGTTTTAAAAAGAAAATCTGAATGAGGAATAGTGTGGGTCCCTTCTGATCCCTCCTGGATAAGAGTTCTTTGCTGTCAGCTCCCTTATGTTGAGTGAGTGCCAAGAAGAAATGGAGGAGTTCTGTTGTAGTTAAATGCCTTCTGCTTCAACTCATAACCAAAAAAAAACCAACCACAGTGCCTGAATTGGGACTCTTTGCTTCCTTCCTGTTGCCTCTTTCCCCTGTGCACTGATGAGAAAAAGAAAGTTCATCATTAATGCAAGTTTATGCAAGTTTTAGAGGATAATAAAGAGTGTAAATCAGCTTACATGAAATCACTTCCTCTATTCCCAGGACTACAGCTCCCATTATTGATGTGAATCTTCTCAGTGTCCTTTATGTATTAAAGGATGGTGCATTGTAAATGGATGGAGAAAAACATGCTGAAGAATGTGAGAATGATAAGTGAAAGCAAATGGGGATGAAAAGAATGTTTGTTTAATTGTTTTTAAAGTACAGATTGGATGGCAGCAAGTTTCAAGTATTCCTTGCTATGCTCAGCAATAGTATAAGAATTAAGTGGTGGTGTTTATTACTAGAGATGGTATTCACATGCTTATCAAGGATTTTCTAGGACTGACCATGGTAAAATGGTTTGGAGGTGGAAAATCATCATATGTTTAGATTAGTTATTGAAGAGGAGCAGCAGAAAAAGGAAATTCTTTTCACTCAGAGAGTGCTTAAAAAATTTCTGCAGCATTCTGGAAACAGACTTGGAAGCTGACACAGTACTTGGGGGCCAGAAGTCAGGGTTTGGCCTTGAGCTTTGCAGTGACCCAGAGACTTTTCCCTGTGGATGCAGAGCACAGTGAGGCGCCTCTTGGAGTTCAGTAGCAGTGGGGTTATCCTGTGGCCAGCAGAAAGGCAATTCCATTTGACAGGGAACTGCTTTGACTATTTTACCCAATACTGCTTAGAAATCCACTTTTGAGGTAGTTACCATAGATTTTTTCCTGCTGTAGTAGCTTACACAGATTGATGAACTCTCTGATAACCTTAAAACCTGCTTTTCCGGGTGTCCCTTGGTTGTCTTTAAAGCAGAACCACTAAATTCAATGTCGAACCTGCCTCTCTTCTTCGAGTTCCTTTGCCCTGCGCCGATTTTGTCGCTCGAGGTGAAGCTGCAGGTCTGGCTGGGGTGACCCTGAGCGGCTGCGCTGCGGCGGCGGCGCCAGCAGAGGGCGCGCGGGGGCGCAGGTAGGGCCAGGTGAGGGACAGAGCCTGGAAGGAGGGTTTGGGGTGAGCCAGGTGAGGGACAGAGCCTGGAGGGAGGGTTTGGGGTGAGCCAGGTGAGGGACAGAGCCTGGAGGGAGGGTATGGGGTGAGCCAGGTGAGGGACAGAGCCTCCCCAGAGGATTTGGGGTGAGCCAGGTGAGGGACAGAGCCTGGTGGAGGGGTTGCAGTGAGCCCTGCTGAGTCCCAGACCCTGCTGGGTTTGGGGTCTGGGCCCAGGTGAACCCCAGACCCCCAAGGCTCTTGTGGCACACACCAACATCTCCCAGGGAGACTGGAATTCCAGACTTCCTTTTTCAATGCAATATGGTACAAAACTTAAAATGTGCTTTTGAATTATTTTCTTTACAGTAGAGTAAGAGCTGATGTCCTGTCATCAGGACATTCTGAGTTCTGATTTGGGAATTTTAATAGCTTAGAAAAAATTTCACACCCAAATATCTTTTCTTTTTAAGACACTATTTAAGAATTTCAGGATTTCAGCTGCAGTGGGATAAATCCTAATGGATATACATTAAGAGGCTGAACTTTTATTGTTCCACTCTAACTTCGCATCAGATTCTGCATGGGCTTTTGATGGAGACCAGTGTAGATAGTTCTGGATTTAGTGAAGAGCTCTGATCTTTTATTGAAAAAGAAAACAAAACCAAACCCAACTTTGTGTAGTTTTGCTTTGGTTCACAAACTTCCCGGGCAAAGTTACTGGTTTGCAAAGATCCCGTGTGCAACTCTGATTTCACTTTTACTGAATTTGAAGTTTTCGGTGGGTATTCAGGTTTTGTACCCAAACTGAAATAATTCTTTTGAAGTGAAATGCAGAAACATTTGTGTGGAAATCCCTCTTGGCCAAAATAGCTGAGCTCTGCACCGCTCTTTTTCTAAGATAAAAAGAAATGAATCCATAATAGTTTGTGACAGATGGCAGAAAATGTAACTAACTGAATGTGATTCTGTATGGAGTTATTTGAGGTTTTTGGTGTGATTTGTTGTGAGTTCCTCTCCTCCCCCCTTCCCTTCCCTTTGATTGCAGTCTTTGTCCATTTATTCTTAGGACAGAATAAGATTTCTGAGCAGGGGCCTCTCTTGTGGTGCAAAGTGAGAATTGTTTTTAATTGAGCAGAAACATGTGGAAGGATCAGGAATATCTCAAGGGATTACAGAAAAATTCCAAATTTGTACTACTTACAGCTTGTGTTTAGAGCGGGGTCTGCTGGGAATAAATGTTAGTTAGTGTGACCTGTGACCTTAAAAACTGTTGACATGGATTTCAGCCAGAAACTGGCCACAGAACTCCTTTGTTAGGCTCATTCATAGCTCCTTGAAAACTCCAGTCAGTGAAAGTTGCCAGCTCAAATCTAAGGAAAGCAGAGCCCTTTTTTTTCCTTTTTTTTTTTTCCTCCCCCCCTTTTTTTTTCCCATGCTTTGGAAACAGTGGCCGCCCCTTAACCAGCAAGACTTCTTTAATAAGGCTGCAGGGCTGGGTCCTGATTGGAACTGACAGCTTCCTGGCCCGGCTGTGCCAACTGGCAGGGCTGTGACCATGGGCCAGACAGCTCCGGGGGCTGCACTGCCCTGCAGCCCTGCCCCAGCCCAGCCCCACTGCCTGCTGCCTCTGGGCGAGGAGACAGCCTTCTGCTGGGGCTTGCTGCATACCAATTTCTTGTTATCTTCTAGAATCTTCCCTTTTCATTGATTTGGCCAAAAGCCACGGAAAAATATTGACGCCTGAGGGAGAGAATGCGTTTTGATTTTAGAATTTGGACGTTATCGTAAAATGGGGCTGCATTGCACTTTGAGAAACCTCATTGTCAAAATATGAAGGGGTTAAATTTACAAAACCTCTTTTATGTGCATGCACTTCTTTACAAGTTTTTCCACTTGCTGGGTTCTGTGTGTCTTCAACTGATTCTGCAGTGGGATTCAGTATTTGGCTGCACAAAGGCTCACCTGCCTTAAATTGTACTTTTTCACCACCCCATCAGTGAGTTCATTTATTTACCATGACATTTTCTGTTGTTTCTCAACTGTGATGTGAGATTACTATTATAATTACTATTTAAAATAAGTTCATATATAATACACTTATTTGGAAGGAGGGGAAGAGAACTGACAATGAAACTGGGCTGTCCTACAACAGAGGAAGAATTTCTTTTGCTAGTTTAAAATTGTAATTATGAGTCAAAGCTGCGATCAGTGACTGTATATAACCCCTGGGCAGAGACAGCCTTAAAAAAAAACCAACAAAAAACCCCCTCCATCTCTCTCTCCATATGTATCTCTTTAACTTGATTTCTTTCCTTCCCCTTTTCACTGTTAGATTTCTGGGTAGACACAAAGTTAGACATGTTACATTCTAATTATGTAGGAAAAAAAGTCCAGGCTTTATTTTCTGAGGATTTACTATAGTTGTATGTTGAATAAAATGATAATAAGTGAAATCAATGTTTTGCTTCTATATGTATCTATATGGTACTTTGAAGCCTTGCAGAAGGTGTTTGGTAATGGCTGGAAATGCTTGGAACACTTTTTGGACAGGCTGTTTGGTCCTGGAGGTGTATCGACCCTGCAATCCCTGTTCTACTTAAAATGCTTGGGAGATGAAAGCAAATGGCAAACTGCTTCTGTTAGACATGGCAAAGGCCACAAAATACATGTATAAATCATGGGAAATTGGATCTCCAATTCAACGCTACAACAGAATTGTTACTAATAAAAATGTTGCTGTTGAGCCTCTGACGCCTTCATAGATTTTTTCCCATTATTATTTTTTTAGCAGTGGCTTCAGCACTCGCACTGACTGTCAGTGAGAGCTGGAGAGCAGAGATGCCTCAGTTCCTTTGCATGGGCCTTACAGAGAAAAGAAAAGAGGGCAGGCAGGCCTCGGAGCTGCAGCCTGACCTTCTTTGACAGAAACTGGAGTTTCTTACAAGCTGTAACTGTAGCAAACCAGGGCGACTTTCTGTGCTGGGTGACAGGAAATTGAGCTGAAGTGGCTCAGAAAATGTGCGAACGCCCCGAGTGCGTGTGCAGGGCCAGAGGGGCTCCGGGTGCTGCAGGCATTCTGCCTTAACTTGACATGTTTATAAAACAGTTTACATCTCAAAAGTTTAGGGTTTTTACCCCTGCTGATTCGCTTAAACAGACACTGGCTTTTATATTCAGTTGCTTGTCAGAATATATGTGGAAAAGTGATGAACCTAGTGAAGAGGGAGCTTGACATCAATTAAATTTAGCTATCTGCTTTGTGTTTCTTCTTCCTGATACACTGTCTCCAGTATGACTTTTCCAAACTTCCTGTGGTTTTTCCTTTATTGTCTTTACAAGTTTTACAAGATAGAAATGAGCAATTTGAAATTACTGTTCCAGGGAAAGAAGAATAGAATTTTGTATTGCATCTCTTCATTTGTTATCTTCCATTTTCATCTCTGCCATTAAGCTTTTTGTAGACTCTAGAGATTTCTTTCAGAAAGACTATAAGGCTTAGTGTCTTCTCTTGCTCAAGTATCTTTCAATAAGATGATAAAAATAATTTAAATATGCTAATAATGCCTTATGGCTGGAGTAGGGGATGTGACGTCACTGCTGCAGAAGGTTTGCTGTGTGTGATCAGCTGGTGATGATATTTGAACCAGAAGTTCCCCTCTGTTTCTATCATTTTTTCTCTTACTAGAAACTAGAAACAGAAATTATTTATGTCCATCCAGCAAGCTCGAAGTTTTACCTGCAGGCATGGCTGGCTGCACTCAAATGCTGAGAGATTAAGAGGTTACTTGGGTGATATGGGGAAGATATTCTTTCCTGCAGAACTTCCTGGATAAACTGGACCTGCTCATTGATAAGTGTGGCCATGAGCTCTACAAAAAAATGGTATGTCCTGGGAAGTATTGATTTTAGAAATAAGTATTAAAAGTCAAATTTTCAACAGTCAAACTTAAGTCTCTCCCTACTTGTAAATCACAGGTTGCAAAGAATATCCATATGGTGCTTTGCACTGGAGAAAAGATGCTGATTTTGTCTTCCACTATGTATGTGCATGTACACATCATTGTTCTTAGTTGAAGTGTTATCCTTTATCACTGGTGTTTATTTATTTCCATGTTGATTTTGGTACCAAGGCTGAGCTGTGCACTTGCATTAATTTTGTAGTGGGATGAAGTTATCCCACTTGTGAGTTAGCAGCAGCCAGAAAGTACAGGGAGTTGTTTACAGAGAGCCCATCGATTCTGCCTTTCTGTGGAAGCATTCAAGCAGCAAGGGCTGCACAGTCTGTTTGGCACAGTAGCTGCTCTCAGCTGGCCCCGTGCCCTCCTGCTGTTCGGCAGGGCAGAGGATGTGCCAGATCCCGGCTTGTGACGGAGCAGAGCCTGCCTGCAAATCTGCTTGTAGTTAGCCTGGGGCCTTTTGGCAGCACTCTACAGCCGATTGATTTAGTTGCAATCCCTTTTCCTTAATATTTTCCATCTGGCCAACAATGACCTATAATGACAGACACAAAACAGAGTTTGAATTATGAGCAACGTAATTGTGCAAATGCTTCCAAATCTCGCTCTAGAACCTGCACTGATGGGCTCTGCTGCCGTGTGGCTGCAGGGGTTTGCTCCACACTGCTGGTGCAACAAGGAGAAGCCTTGGAGCTCTGGAGTTTGAGCTCTGGCACAGAGAAATGTGCATTTCAGTTAAACTTGGAGTGTGTTCCACTCTTGCTTTTCCTTGTTTTCTGTTGGTCCTGAGCCGGGGGTGCAGCACTTGCAGCCTCAGCCTCCTCACACTGCCAGGGCTGAAGCAGCCTGTGGGGCTGGAGCCAGCAGGAACAAGGGATGCTGGAGCAGGGCTGGACAGGGAGAGGAATGTGACTATGGAAATGCTCCAGGACATGCAGCAACAGGTTTGGGGCCTTGCACTGTCAGGGATGTTCTGAGCCCACAGAACTGCAGCCATGCTTTCCAGAGGGAGCTGCTTCCAGGGCTGGGCTCTTTGTCAACTCTCCCAGTTCTGGACAAGCAGAGTTATTGCTTCCAGTACAGTGATACTGAACACTTCTAGTCCTCTGTGTCTCTGAAGTCTATATCCTTGGAGAAAATTTGTGAACTTGCGCAGTTTCATGCATTCCAGCAGTCCTGGCCCTGCAAGCTTTTCTGTGTACAGTTTGTCACCTTCTCCTGGGAACGCTTTGGGGTGCAAAAGGATTCATGTTTTTTTCCATGAGAGATCTGAGACCCAGGATCCCTAAAAACACTCCTCCCCTTTCTTCTCCTCTTCCTTTGCATTGCCAGGGCAATAGTATTGTAAAAGACTTTTAGTAAATGTGAAAAATAGTGAAGGTGTGTTGAAGGAAGTTTGTTACAGATTTTGTTGAAGCTTAATTACTTGATTGCAAGTCAAAACACTTTTGTAAAATATCAATGAGAAAGATCACAACAAAAATGTCAAGTGTTAGTAATGTATCGCTACTGGTGGAATTGGATAAAGCTGAGAGTTCTGCATTCAGTCCAGCTACTTCACTGGTCTTGCCTTCTGACCAGAAACCAATTCTACTTAATTAATTAGGCCTTCGTGTTGCGCCTTCTTTCGTTGCTGAACAACTGTAACAGAAGTAATTAAATCATGTCACTTTTTATTACCTTTGGCCCTGGCTGACTGGCTTGGAAACTTCATCTTAAAGCTAATACAAACTGAATTAGTGCATCACCTTGGGGAAAACCCTGCTCCCTGGCATCAAAAAGGTAGGGAGGAAGTAGTTAAAGTACAAGATGGATAGATCCTCTCTTCCACAAATGGATCACTTTTGGGTTGCTGTCTGAAGGCTTACAAATGCATCTGTCAGGAGTGAGAGCATCCTGTCCCTGCTGACAGATGTGTACAACATTCCCAATGAGATTACATGGCAACTTCCTCCTTCAAAACTGGAGCTGTGGCAGAGCCCTCGGGTTATGCAGAGGTAATTGGAGACTCCAGGGCTGCTCCAGAGGTGGAACTGCTGAGAAAAGCTGCTTGAGTAACTTGTGCATATTGTTCCAATAGAAACCGAGATCCAGGCACTCTGTAATCACAGGAGAGAGGCTTTGTGTGGCTTCCTAGAGGCAGAGTTCCCTGGGCTGTGCAGGGAGCCCAAATAAAACCCCTCATTTGTAACCCTGGCTGTTTATGAACATGCTTGATAAGGGACAGATCTTCCTCCACACAGAGCAAGCATCACCTGCAATAACTTTCCTCAGTGTGTTTTAACGTTTATTAGTGTTTGAGTATACAGAGAATAAACTGATTGTGGGCAATTTCCTGTTTTAATCATTTGCTTAAGCTGATGGTTAGACAAGAAATATCATAAATAAAAATTTTGCTTGCTGACCAGGAAATGGGCCTGAAAAACTTTCCTGTTAATTTATGTGTCACATTTTCAGGAATTCTGTGGATATGTTGATCAGTGGTGTTTCTGCAGGTGAAGAGTCAAGCACTATAATTTTGTATGCTTATTTTTACATCTGAATGTTTGCTGTGAGTCCTAAACCATTGTACACTGTGGTCATAAATAATCTTTACTCAAATGTCAGACTCTGACTTGATCTTTGTGGCCTTCCACTCAAGGACTGTGTTGACATCTTGCTCTGCAAGTGCCTGTTTGCTGTAAGGTGATTTTTGCATGCCTGGCCCAGCTCCTTGCATTCTCAAATTATCAGTTGCAAGTACCACAGCACTGACATAATCATGAATTTTTCACTTGGCTCTTTCAGCTCTGCTTGCATTTGAGTTTAACTTTTGTGACTTCCTACCAACTTTGCTTATTATTAGGAGCCATGTGTACTCCCTCTGAGCATGTGAGTATTTCTTCCCTGTGATGAAGCTCCCTCCCTGTGAAGGGAGCTGTAAAAGCCCTTGCTTCACTTAACTTTGTTTCTTTGCAATAGGGAGCACAACTGGTTTGGGAAATGCAGAAGAGGGGTACATGTAAATGATTTCTCATCTGTTACTGAAATATCCTTACTCCCTACCCCAATGTTGTCTGTAGTTAATTTACCAAGATGCAAGGAATCACCATTGTGTCTCCTGAACTCACACACAGGGATCACAGATACACACCTGATGCTCAGCTGCGACTTCTCAATGTATGGCAAATCCCTTTAGCAGCCGAGCACAGCTGGCTGCTGTGCAGTGGGGCTCCTGAACACAGAGGTGTGTAAAATCTTTCTTCCCTTCAGGAATTTATCTGTGTTACAGATGGCAACACAAACTCTGTCCCAGAGTGGCTTTGGAGCTCCCTGCAGCATGTGCCAGAGCTCAGGGCCTGGAGACTGGGAGGCAGCACTTTTGATTTATAATAAAAAGTTCACAATTCTAC
Organism: Lichenostomus cassidix; assembly: GCF_008360975.1. Classification (NCBI taxonomy): domain Eukaryota; kingdom Metazoa; phylum Chordata; class Aves; order Passeriformes; family Meliphagidae; genus Lichenostomus; species Lichenostomus cassidix. The sequence continues at coordinate 1,284,250 of NC_139497.1, forward strand.
TGAAATTTCAGCTGAAACTTACTACTAGAGGGCATAGCTTGACAAGCACATATGATTGGAGTCAGTAATGAAAAGGAGCTGTTTCTCTGGTCAAGGAAAAAGGGTTAATTTGCATTGGGATGAAAAGGCTGTTCAGGATCTACTATTTCAACCTGTGATAGACTTAACAGCAGGCTTTGATCCCCAAATGAAATGTGATGGATTTCAACTGATGCCAGATGTCTCAAACCTAGTGGGATCTCTGATTGTCTGCCACATCTAGAATTCTCTCTTCCAGCACTTTCATGTGTGCTTTTAAACATGGTTTGAGAAGTGAGATTCCTTGACAAGCTAAGCCTTTGGAATCCTCTCTCTGTATTGTCACTTTGGCGAGGATCTTGAGGCTCTCATGCTGTCTAGTGCATCCTGCTTTTTAAAATCAAGCTTCTTGTGCCAAACTGCTCTAACTCCTTCATAACCAATTTTTTTTAAGCCCAGATAATTTAGAGCCACCGTCATCTGTAACTTTTCTCAGTTTGGGGCTGTTCTCTACCTTCTTCTTGTTTGCTATTTAGAGCATTTTACCCTGGCCGAGTACAATGGTTGGTCGATGTGTTTCTGTTGGTGTTAAAGGGAACGTAGTGCTTCAGGCACCTAAAACCCATTGCCTTCGGATGAAAATGTTTTTCAGTGAAAGTCCAAGGCATGTTTTTTGTGAAAATACTGTTAATTTTTCAGACTGTAAAATGAAGTTGTTTTGTCCCTTCTCTGCACACCCACGAGAGGCCAGGAGGTGGCTGTAGGTGCTGCACGGTGCCACACTCTGTCGTGGTAAACTCCTCTGAATTCCTTCTATTTACAGAAATTCCACAGCGCAGCTGCACTGGACTCTTTTCTCCCCCAAGGTTTTAGAGTGACCACAAAGAGCCTGGGGAAGGGTGACAGCTTTGTCCCACTCAGCCTGCCGCTCCCATTGCCATGTCCCAGTTAGATGTCAGTGCAGGAACAAAAGCCCCTCGGAATGGGCATCTCAAGCTGCCCTGGCACTTCTCTGCTTGACTAAAATGTGAAATTGTTACATCATAAATCTCTTGGTTACAGTTTTCTGGCTCCGTGTTGTTCTGGGGTAATTCAGCTCTCTTGAGCTCCTTTGTGAGCTGCAGCTCCAGAGTCCTTTGGGAAGGGCTGGGCTCAGTGCTGGCATTTAGGGAACTTGGGAGGCTTTGTGCAAGGGAGACTTGCTGTAACTGCTCAGACACAGTCACACTGCCTAGGAGACAGGAAAGGGAATGGTTTAATGGACTTTTATTGGTAATACACAGTGGCAAGTCAGCAAAGTAAGCACCTGCTGTTGACACATATATTAAGATGCTCCATAAAATGAGATCCAGTTCTATGGGGTTTAGTACTTCTAAAATATGTACATGAGTCATGCTTAAGCAGCATAATTTTCAACCGAATCATGGAAGGATCACTCATGGGTAATAATCAAAAGGAAGTTTATTACAAAATTGAGGAAAATGCAAGAAGAGAAGAAGTCCTGTGGGAGCAAGAAGGGGCAGGGGTGCAGCTGGCTTTGTGCACTGGCAGGGCACTTATGGTGGGGCAGGTCTGATGCACAGACAAACCTGAAATAAATAAATAAAAAGCTGATGTTCAAAGGAGGCTGTTGGCTGCTCCGGTGAAGGTAAGGCTGCATCTCATCCACATGCACAGGGGTTGCTATGGAGATTTGGGGTGTCTGTGCTTGAGCTTGTAAGTGTGAGAAGGTGTCAATAGACTGAGTCTAGAGCAGAGAATAATGTGGCACTGAGGTCCATGAGGTGGAAGGGAGACACTGGAACAGAGAATTGGCTGCACTGGGAATTTAGCCTGCCGAAATTCCCAAATGAGCCTAGGGATGCCTTGGTTCTTTCAAATGCATTTTGTAAAGATGCTGGGAACACTGGGTGGCGGAAGAAGGTGGGGAAAAGATTTTAATAGTGTATTTCTGCGAGGAAAATAATATCATGTGGAGATTCATCCCTCTCTTGAGCAGAGAAAAGGGATTAGTTTTAAAATTTTGTAGTTTGATGTCAGTTTACTTCATCTTAACTGTTAAAAATTAAGGTGAAATGTAGAAATAATTAAAAAGGGAAATGAATACTTCTAATGAAGGGAAAGAAAGTGTTTTGATGATGTGTTTTTGCTATTTAAATTCATGTTTGTGTAGAACCCCTAAAGAACATTGTGACTTGGCAAACATAACTTAGTTCATCATTAGAACATGAAATCACCATTATTAACTTAAAATAGAACATGATTCCATGGTGAGGAATAATGCTGTCTGGGGGGAGAATCACTGGTTGCCAGGTATAGGAGGATGGAAAGAGGCAATATTGGGTTTAAGTATAAATTGCAGAGTTTTATCTTTAAAGGCAAGAAGTCTTAAGATAACAAGTCACCAAGAGACTGGAATAATTTTTGATCTATTTTCCATCCTTGCATTTTTTCAAACGCTATGTTGGGATTATCCACAAGGATCCTTCTGAGTTCCTGCTGAGGATTTGTCATTTGTCCTGCAGGAATTGACAGGCACTATGAGTCAGAAGATATGTTCTGCTTCACCAGGAACCTTCATTGGGTTCATACATGGAAATTAAAAATGGCAGTAGTAGTAGTGGCAATAATAACAATAACAACAATAATAATAAGCAACTCCATCTCTTTTGCTCAATTTGCTGAATCTTGGGATTTTAAACTCTCATTGCCATGCTGGAGTTTCCCCATTGGTTGCAGTGCTGTTGTGTGGAGGGGACTCAGGGAGAGGTGCAGGTGCCCCTGTGGCACAGACTGTGACCCTGCTGGGCTCCACGGTGACATCACTGCCACAGCCAAGGACCTGGTCACTTTTATTTGTTACTGTCTGTTCTTCAGAGTCCATGAACTGAAGCACTGGGTGTTTTAGTGGCACATGCATGAGTCGTGCTGGCAGAAGAAGCATTTGGCCTGAATTTCCTCTTCCTTACACTTTGTCAGTCAGGGATTTCTGGTGAAGTTAGTGATGGTGCATCTATAGTTCATATAATAACTGAGGTCATGATTGCATTCTGTATTCTCGGTCACTGTTGGTTATTGTGATGAGCAAAAGGTCAAGATTTGGGAACTCCTTGAAACCAATCCTGGCTAATACAGACAGATTTTGTAAGCCTGTCACCACAGAGAAGTGTGCCCATCTGCAAAATGGAAATGACTGTTCTGTTTTGCAAGGGAGATGGCAGTTGGTTATGCTGTTATCAAAATATATATAGTATGTGTTATAAATAAATACATGTTAAAAATTCCACTTCTGATCTGTGTGAATGGAGGGAGTAAAAGTTATGAGTGCTTGCAACTCAGTCTAGGAGGAGGTGCTGCATGAAATGTGTTGATGTCAGACTCCTTACTGAGGCCACTAATTTCAAATGAGAGCTGTACCTGAGTGCAGCTCAGCGTGTGCACAGCCTAGGAGCTGCTCCAGTGCTCCTGGGATTGTGTGAACCAAGGTAGGACTTCACAGGTCCAGAGGAAACCAAAGGTACCACAGGTACCTTTCCACAAGGGTTGGCTCTGCTTTTTCACGGTGTCAGCACACCAGGAACATGGAATGTTGGAGGTGGCAATGTTAAAAGTTAGTTTTATAAACAGTTGCTATGGCAATTGGCAAACCTTCATAAATCATTTGAAAAGGTCCCCCTTGCCACTGGGGTTTGCTGCTGCTGCACTGGAATATGGAGCATTTTTGCTGGTGAGGTTCTCAAACCATTTAGTGCTCCATGGGAGTTGGTTTTGATGATTTCTGTGCTCACAGATTGGTTATCTTGCTATTGCTTCCTCCTTCCTGATTGCCTGCTAAAAATAACAGTGGAAAATCTCTGCCTTTTAAAGTTGACTTCACTGGAGATTTACCTTTCTCACAGTAGGTAAATTCCTGGTTCCACAGTGTGTTTGGTGTTTGCCCAGCCCCCTCTGCCCTTGCCTCTGGATGGACATGATGTCTGTGGGATGGCTGCAGGATGTGGAGAGGTACATGCTGTAACTTATGACTCTCCTTCATCCTAATGAGTGCTCGAAAATATCAAAAGAAATTATAATGGTGGAATTTTCACATCTAAAGAAAGGACATTTATTATCAAACCCTCTCTTCATTAGTAATGCTTCAGAACTGGATAAGAAACAGCTGTTTTTTCCTGAGGAAAGCATCTTTTCCTTGATCAAGAAATCAACTGGATGCCAGTGTAGATCTTCTTAGAGATTTCCCCTGTGCTATTCTGTGTTGTTGCATCTTCTGACTTGGGATAGAAACAGATTAAAATGAGGCATCCATTTTTGGTGTGTGTTGTGGTCTTTGTGGTCTTTATCCAGAGGTACTGTTTGACCTGGCTCAGCTTCAGGTGCTCATTTCAGTGAATGTCCTGGGGGAGGCAAAGCCCAGAGCCCCACGGCCATGGCTGGGCTCCTTTTCATGCTGATTTGCTCCTTTTTGTCCCTTTGCTGTTGGCTGAGCCTGGCCCTCCGTTGTTGGGTTTTCACCTCTGTTTAAACCCCACAGTTTGGAGCCCTTTGTGTTTCCCCAGCAGCTCAGTGCTGTTGTCTCAGGGCTCTGCCTGCCCTGATTGCTGTGACACATGTAAGTAATGATGTTTTGTGCTTTCCAGGAGTACTAAGAAGGTGCTGACACATGAGTTAGTGAATGCAGCACTGTGCAGGGAGCTTGGGCAGGCCTGGCTGGGGCAGGAGCAGCTTTCCTGGCTCGGGCAGTGCTCCTCAGCAGGGCTGCCTGTGCTGCAGGGACTGTGTGGCACCCGCAGGCTCAGAGAGCAGAATTGCTCACCCATCTCAGCTCTGAGGAGCCCCAGCTGATGGGGCTTTGGTTTCGTTCTCAGGGCTTGTGGCAAATCTGTCACTATCACAGTGAGGAAACTGAAAACGGGGGTAAAGCTAAAAAAACCCTGAAATTTCAGATTGCCCTTTTGTTTACTGTTCAACCCCAATCTGATTTATGCTCATTGGAGCCTTTGAACTTCAGCTCCCCTGGATGCTGCCCTGTCCCTGGCTGGGTTGGTGTTGCTGGCAGGGGCTGCTCTGCTGCTCTGCTGCTCTGGGCAATCTCACTGCAGAGAGCTTCCCTTCCTTTGCTTAACCTCTGACCTGTGAAAACAAGAGTTAATCAAAAGTTCTGAGGTAGCTAAGAGGAAGGGGAAGTGTTTGGTTACAAATTAAATATGAGCAAGTCATAAGCCATAAATCTTCAGTAGTGCTACCAGTTGTGCTACTTAAGGTCCACGCGGTACAGAAAATTTTGGGTTATAAATTCAGCCTCTGTTTCTTTGGAGGGGTGTTTAAAGGCTGCCTTGAGGATTTGCATTTTATAAGAAAAAAAAAATATTTTTTTTCTTTTTTCCTTTTGGCAGACATCTAGAAACAAATTCAGATAACTATATTTCTTGGGGGATTTTAAAGGTGTTTTTCAACTTTAACTGGTCACAGTTTGGTCTAATAAAAGTAGGACTTGTTTTATTCTTGAGTAGTCAACACATGGAATAAGTGATGAAGTAAAAGTATTGAAGATGGCAGGATAAATTAGCTTTCTAATGTATACAGAAATTTTGGGTTGAGAGAATCCTGAATTGTGCAGTGACAGTGGAGGGAGGTGAAAACTGAAATGAGTTTGTTCACATAATTTACACAGTTTTGTGGAGGGTTTGTTTTAGTTTATCTTGCCCCTCTCATGAGCAAGAGCCACACAGATCCCCCTGTGTTGTGGAGTGCTGAGTTCTGCTTCAGCTCATTCAGCTGCTTCAACCAGCTCATTTCCTCAGATTCCAACCTGTGACACTGTCCTCAACACGGGAAGTTATTCTCAAAGTAGAAAAAGAAGCAGTTGTGGTGAGATGCTAACCCATCATTTGGAAAACGAGGAGGAGTGGATGTTAAAAAAAGGACACTAAGTTCATCAGAGGATACTGGTGGAGAGAAGGGAAAGCCAGGGAGTCACAAGTGTAGTGGAAATAGGGCTGTGTCTTTTTCTGTGTGGAGGGTTTGCTGGAGTTTTGACATTGTGTGAATATGAGACTTATCTGGGCTATTTTTATTAGAATCATAGAGGCTCTTTTCTAGGTGCTGACTAAAAGATGTAAAATTGGTTTGGGCTGGAGTATTCTCATGGCTGGAGCCTACAGATCTGTCGTGTTGGGTACATGATGGTAATAAAGGAAACTCCCTGGAAGCTGCAGAGAAATTCAGCAGTGAGCACAGGACAGGACAGATAAGGGGAGCTCTGAAGGACACCCAGGATCTGCCCCTGCTTTGGGGGCTCAGCGTTGCCCCACTGGGTTCCTGCTCTGGCTGCCCTGGGCCCTGAGGAGGTGGGATCCTGGGGGAACCTGCTTTTGTTTTCCTCTTTTGCAAGACATGATAAACAGACATTAGAAACACAGCTATGGTTTTAAAGATTCTCATTTTAACTCTGTAAATGTATTTTTCCAGCAAAGTCCCTGAGCGATTAAGTAGAACTTTTAATTGTGCCTCCCTGAGAGCAGCTTTGGTTTCCCACTGCCAGGGAGCTTTCTGCCTTCCTGCTTTTCTGTCTTCTCAAACTCTTTTGATAGATGCCTTGCACGGATTTGTTTACCAGGTTCTTAATCTCTACTTAGCAGATATGTTTGGAGAGGATTTCTTGTTACTCCTGTAATGGCTTTTAACTCGGCTGAAGTTTATTTAACTAAACACAAAGAAAGAAACTTATCTTCTACCTAATCCTTCTGGATTGTTTACAATATAATGCCAAACTTAAATGCTGTTTAAAGTGGTAATTGTCTGTCTTTCTGCTCTATTCGAGTACACACTTTGTAAAGATGTTTAGAGCATATTAATTTAAACGATAATACTGTCATATAACATGAAAAGTTAAGTTGCTTATCAGTATATTTTGATAAGCTACTTACATTTTACAGTAGCATTTGCAGGCTTCAAACAAACGCTAATGATGGAGTGCCAGTCACTTTGTCTGTCTCATATAGAGCTTCTCACCTCATTTATCACCAGAGCTGCACAGCCAGGGACCACAGGGCACTCCATTCCTTACAGCTGTCAGGATGTAGTCATATTTTATAAAAACTTTAAATCCTGTCTAACTATATCAAAATAGAATCCATTTGCTTCAGAAAGCAGCTGTGATTAAAGAGCATCAGGGAGTGCATCACTGACTGGCTTTGCCTTTGCCGCAGCCGAGGAAATTCCTCACTGGTGTTGGAAAAGGGGTTGAAATGAAGAGCTGTGCCATGAAAACAGAGCACAGAATCCTACCAAAGGTGCAGTGAAAATGAATACCCTCGCTGTCTTACTTTATGGAATGGAGATGTAAAGTAAATTAAAAAGGTGTGATTTCTTCTGCATGTTTCCCTTTTATTTTTGTTTCTTCTTCTCTTTTGGAAGTTGTGTGCAAATGTACTGAACGTGAAGTTTCTATTTGACTGAAGTAAGGGCTAGGCTAAATACAGTGATGGAGTGAGATTTGAAAACAATTAAAAACTGAGATACTGACATACAATTTAAGAAGTCCACTTGTATTAGGATTCAAAACCAAAATAACTGTCTTTTCTTTTTCTTTTTTTTTTTTTTTTCAGTTACCTCCCATGGTTTGAAGTCTTTTATAAACTGCTCAATGTCTTGGCAGATTATTCAGCAAAAGGACAGGTATTATTCTCAAATACTGACCCTCCTTTTCCTATCCCAATATCAAATGAGTGAGGTTGAGAGGATGAAACAAACTGTTTGAAGAAGTGGCTCTGTCGGAGATGACCATGTGAATTATTATTCTGTATGATGCAGTGATGTAGAAGATCATATTCAGCTTGGCAAATGCCTCTGAAAAATAAATGTGCATTTAATTTTCTTTTTGGAAAAGATGAAGTCCAAGCCTGTGGCTGTGGATCCAACACAAGTCCCTGCAGTCACCCATGCTGGGTTTATTGACTCCCTGACGTGTGTTCACCACCATTCCTGCAATTCCCATATTGCAGAGTCCCATGAGTCTGCTCCGTGTTTGCTTGTCATGGGCAGTAGAAGTAGAACTGATCTTATGAATGTACAATGTTTACCCATCTGGCATCCTCTGGCTCACACTGCCCTTCTGCCTCGGAATTTGCCTGGCGACAGCAATGCCCGCTTAGTATTGCTTGGTGTTTCTCCTTCTCATTTCAGGATAGTCAGAGGAGTGAGCTCCTAGAAACATTTCATAAACTTACCATCCCTGAGCCAGGAACCTCTGTTCATCTTGGAGTGGTAAGTGTGTGGGGGAGATGTAAACTAAGGAGTTTAATATCAGAAGCATGTAATATATAATTAACTGCTCATCACATTTTCTGGTTCCCTCTTCTCTTCTTCTCCCCCCTCAAAAAACCTCACACAAAAAAGAATGTATTTCATTTTTATATCTTGTGAGAAAATGAAGCAATGCACATTGCTTAGATCCCTATAGATGTGAGATTTTATTGATGGGATTGTATTTTGAATTTAGTCTTTTGGGGTTTTTGTCTTTGAGAGTTCATGTGGACCCTCCTGGGAAGTCTCCCTTCTCTTTCCTTTACTCCTTCTCAAGCACTTTGTGGCAACAAGCAGCTCATGCCCCTCACTGCCCCCAGGCTGGCAGTGCCCAGGGAGCAGCTGTGTGGCCTTGCTGGTCCCAGCTGGCCCTGGACATGTCCCCAGCCCCTCGGAGATCCCTCTTGAGGAGCAGCGTTTCTGTTTAGGGCAGGAGCTGTCTCCAAGGCCAGGGTCACTGGGGATATTCCAGTTTTTCATACCAGTGGTTCCAAGGAATGCTGCCTGTCTCCCCTTGTCTCAGACATTTCATGGGTGATGAAGCAGGAAAGGATATAAAAAAGCAGCTCAGAGACTGTGTCTTTCTCATTTGATTTTGGCTGTTTCTGAGCCCATTGCAGGGTCAGAGTGAAGTTCCTCTACGTGATACAGCTCTGAGTGCTGTTTGCTCTCTCTTGGCATTCCATCTTTGCAACCAAACCAAACCAAACCAGTGATGCATCAGAAAGCAAAACTTGTGTTTCTCATTTAGTGTCTCTATTCAGTGTAGCTGTGGTCCCTGCCTGCTATTTCAGGTTACAGCCTGATCAGGAAGCACTGAGATGGCTGAGATTTGTGTACAAGAGAATTGTGCCAATTGTGGAATTATGCCAAGAATGGAACAGCCTTTAAGGCTTCAGCCAATAATTAATAGCTAGTCCTAAGACAAATTGTAAAAATCTTAAAAATGATGCAAACTGTATACAAGTCACATTCTCTCCTTTTCCAAAGCCCTGACCAAGGATCATGCAAGTCATCCGTGGTCAGATTGGGAGCTGGAATGAATCTGGGCTCCTGGAATGCAGACAATTAAAAACATTGAACAATATAATGGATTATGAAGTTATGAGAGCAATATGGTCTTTCCAAATGTGCTTTTAGGGTGTATAAAAGTGACCTAGAACTGTTGAGTATTTTTCAGGTAAGCAGGCATTAAACCTTAGGAAGCATTTCCCAGTACATTTCCATAGCTTCCCCCTTGGCTGGAATGAACCTCTCTGGTGCTGTGAGTCAGAGGAGGCCCTGCCTGCTGCTGTTCCCTCAAGTCCATCCTGCCGTGGGCTGGGGAAAGATGGCTTGAATTACAGCCTGCCTTGGAGTTTCCTTGGCATCTGTCACAGCCTGTGTGTCTGCCTGTAGCAGTGTCTCAGAAGAACAAAAACACGGACTATAACTTTCCAGGAGCATTTGATACTTTCTATCTTAATGCATTTCCTATTGCCCCGGTGATCTGGGAACCCAGCCTGGGCAATCCAGGACAGACAGCTCAGGCTGGTAGTTGGTAACAAATGTTCTGTCATTTTTGCTTAGCTGAGCAACTGCTGTTAGTGCTGCTGCTAATACCAAGCAATAAATTTAGATTGCTTTTGACATTATTGAAATAATCAATATTTGCTCTTTTTGTAGCACTCTTACTTTACTGTGCCTGACACCAGAGAGCTTCCCAGTATACCCGAAAATGTGAGTATTCGAGAGGACCCTGCACTTTATTGTTTCTATTTAATACCAGCAGCTACATAGATGACAAATATTACTCTGTTTGGAATAGGTTATATTCTGTAAAAAGCTGAACATGCAAGAGCTGACAATCTGCATGTGTGATTAAAAGCTGAACTGTATGAAGGACAAGGTACTGTTGGACAGATTGATATGGGTAGCAGCTCTGCTAATCCTGCACTGCCACCCCTCTGGAAGAGTGACCTGAGAGAGCAGGGAGAACACTCTGCTTGGTAGATTGCTCCTGAAAGTGCCAAGCACACCTGGGCTCTTTAGAGCCACTTTCTGGAGGCTCTTTAAGCCTTGTGCAGTCGAGTGTGTTCCAGCCTGGCTCAGCTTTCCAGCCAGATGATAAATCTGTGGGAAGACAATGCTGGCATTTGCTTCTCTTAAATACTCTTTAATGTGCTCCTGCTCTGTCTCAGCCAAACTCCTGTGCCTGACATCTCAGTTTTCTTTCCCGAGCATTTTGCGGTCGGTCTCAGCATCGTATTCTTCAATTGATGGCATGAAAGAAAAAAGGGAATCATCAAGACATTCCATCTCATTTGTGGGTGATTTGTATAGCAGATAGCATTCGGGGCTTTTTGTTTGGCTTTCAAAACACTGTTGCTGGTTTTTCTGTGTTGCAGACTCTTCATTCTGACACGTCTCCTGACAGGAAATGTAATAGATGTGCTCTTTCTTCTGAGGTGCTTTATTTTTGTACAAATATGATATGTTGGGTGTAATTCGGGAATCAATTCCTGAGTCGAAACCAGCCATCAAATCCTGTCGTAATTCACAGAATCATAAAATCCCAGAATGATTCGGGTTGGAATGGACCTTAAAGCCTATCCAGTGCCATCCCTTGCCATGGGCAGGGACACCCTTAGCTATCCCAGGATTGTGTAGTTTCTTAGGAGGTTTTTATCTGTCTGTTATTGCAGCTTTCATGTGGAATTGGAGCATATTAGGGAATAATATATTAAATGAGCATAAGTCTGCTGTATTTTAATCAATTGACCTGATTTATTAAAAGTTATAAGTATCTTACTAGTAATTGCACTTAAAACCCATATTAGCAAAAGTTTTAGTGGTGCCAAACTTTGAACTTGAATGTGATGATGAATGGAGAGCTGCAGAGAGCTCTGTTTGGAATGTTAACAAACCTCTTGGAATTATCTGACTTTGTGTCAGATCAATGTGTTTAATGAGTCACAGAACCATTTAGCATGGGCGCTTTCTGTAGCAGCAACTCATTCCCTGGCTCAGGAGATGGGAGTTTTGTGAGGGATGCGTAAATGCAGTGTGACTTCCGAAATAAATGGGGTTGGTTGCAGGAAATGCAGTGCAAGACTGAATTTCCTGGCTGTAGCTGTTGTGTTTCAGAAGTAGCAGGTAAGTTAACAGGCTGAAATGATGGCATTTTCTTGGGGTGATGTCCTGGGTATTTTTGTATCACTGGGTCCATCTTCCTCATTAGATAATGGTGGAAGAGAAGTAAGTGAATTTTACTCTCAAAAGTCAGTGTAGTCAGTTTTTATTGATACTAAATAGCAAAAGATCAAATAGATGATTGATCTGGGAATGAGCTTTCAGAGGAGCATGAGGGAGTTTTGTAGCACTCTTGGTGAATTTTGAGAGGAGTGGGGATACCTGTTCTGAAAATCCCCCTTTTTACTGCCCCAAGAAAGGTTTAAATCCTAGGAAGCAAAATACATAACAATTATCCTGCAAATTGGAACGCTTTCATTTGTATTTATTTAACTCATTCATGGTTTTGTCACTTACGAGACATGTCTTTCAAAATACATGTGTAAGTCCCAATTTCAGCTTCAGAGCTGACAGCTTTCTTATAAATACAACTTCGAGGGAACACGTGAATCTCCTCAGTACCAATACATTTCCATGCAGCCCACATGGTTCCCAGGTGTCCTTGGCAAATCTCAGAGAGCAGACAAGACTAAAGCCTTACAAATCTTTCCATCTGAAGGTACATTTGTGTGTCATGTCATCACAATAAACTCGATGGAAGAACAATTGCAAATCAAGTCCCCATGTCTATTTTCCTCTCACAGTGGAGGCTGTTGCCTCCCAAACAGATCCCTGTGAAGCAGAGCTGCATCCTCACGCTGGATGCAGGGATTGTGTGCTGCTTTTGCTGTGCCCCTGAGTTGGGTGGCATCAAAGGGAGTTCAGGGCTCCTTAAACATTCTTTTAATTCCCTCTATTAGCAGGAATTGTGTCGTCACGCGCTGTGTTTTGGCGTGGTGGAAGGGTGGGTGAGAGGGGGAAGAAGAGCCGTAGAGAAGACAGCTTATGTTTAGACAAAAATATCATGTTAATCAGCACAGATGGGATGAGAAATACAGAAAAAGTACATGATAGTTTAATAGGTTTTTGGCAAAATGTGTTGGCTTTTTTTTTTCTCCTTTGACTGTACCTGTCTGTGGCTCCAGCTCTGCTGTAACAAAGACCTGAATGATTGTTTTATTTTACATGTTTGAAGCCAACCATAATGAGCTCAGTTTTTATCCCTCTACATACTGGTACCAAAGTCTCCCAAATACAATGCTTAATTTTCCTTCAGTTCTTTGTGTTTGGATGGCAAGCTGGGGAACATATTTTTGCACAGTATGAAGCATCTTGGCAGACTTCTCAGGCCAAGTATCTTGGATCTGTCAAAAGTGCTAATAGGCTTTGTTGAGCTTCTTTAAGTTTCTAAATCATATTTGCTTTTTGCTTTTCTGCACTTTTTTATTTAAGGATGATTAAGATTGCACTTGAATTCATGACTAATCTAATTTTGCTCTCACATGTGCTTTTTGTATAAGGCTGTCTTTATCCGATAGCAACCCTTTCATGTCTGTAAGAAGCTATTGGAAAACAAAGTCCCAGCATTTTTGGGTATTGTCTTTTCCTTCACCTCTCCCCTTTTCTTTAATTTCTATGTTTTAAGAAGGGAAATGTTCAGAGAGAGAATTCCCAGCCTCCTTCCTCAGTTTCCCATGGGAAGTTCTCCTGTCTCCCACCCTGGCATGTCTGAGTGCCCAAAGTGAGGGGTTCAGTTCAGACAATTGGTTTTAATGTGTGTTAAATGCCCAGATGTGTTTCCAATAGCCTGAATTATTCTAGCACAGACTAAGCTCACAATTGCATTTGTTTTATTACAATTGGCCTCAGAGCTGCTTTTAGTGTTGGGGTTTTTGGTACTTTATCAGGCAGCTTTGAAGTTTCCATAAAAATGAGTCAATTTTTTATTTTTCACAGAGAAGTATATTGTATTCAAAAAACTGTGTGTGAAACATCATCACTTTTATTACTCCGAGACCCAGCTCCCCAAAACTTTTGGGAAAGATAACTGCAATTAGAAAGGCCTCTGCCATAAGATGAAATCCTGCTTTCTTTTGTTAAGCCACATACTGGATGTAGCATAATGGGATGAAATCTCTTTGGTTTTGGTTTTTTTGTTATTTTGTTAAGGACACTTGGTTTTGTAATATCATGAGTCAAAAATTATCTTCTCTCTCCCCAGAGAAATCTGACAGAGTATTTTGTAGCAGTTGATGTCAACAACATGCTGCATCTCTACGCCAGTATGCTGTACGAGCGCCGCATCCTCATTTGCTGTAGTAAGCTGAGCACTGTAAGTAAAATGCACAATAATTTCTTCTATTCACTGTATTTAATTTTTTTTTAATTACAGTCATAGGTGGAAAATTACCTGATCAACTCCAGGTCCGTCTTTCAACCTCAGTTATGCAGACTCAGCTCAGTTCTGTGCCTTATGTGAGGATTTTACAGAACTTGTGTTGGCCCCCAGTGTTTAAATGAAAAAGGATTTTTTGGATACAGGGATTTTTGTGGCTGTTTGGTGCATGAATGTTCAAAGACTTAGGCCATAGTGAAGTCCTTTATTCAGAATTTACTTGACAGGAAAAAAAAAAAGATAAATGACACTGTCAAATGGATGTTCTAGTGACCCTTTCCGGATGGACCAGAGGAGTGGGCTGAAGTACATTGACAATGCACAGTTTTGCAGTTGTGTTTGATAAGGTTTAGACTTAATGCTCCTTAGGCTCCATCAAGTGTCTGAGAGATGAAAGCTGCTGAATATTCTAGAGTACTCTCTTCTAAAAATGGCTGGAGATCAAAACAAGCACAGGGCTTGATTCAGTTCAAAGTTTTGTGTTACGCATTTCAAGGTTTAGCAGTCAATAAGATTGTGATTTTCGTTATAAAAGCAAATGCTCTGTGGTCATCATGTTTGCTCTGTAAATGGCTATTGATTGCTTTGCTTTGTGAGTGCTGAAGATGGTTTAACTAATTTTGGTTTCTAGTGCTGTGGGCTGAGCACTCGAGCAGTCCTGGCTGAAGTAGAGCTGCCATTGCCATTTCCTGTGGCTGAACTGGTGTGTGGCTGTATGGCCAGAGCTGCTCTGTGCTGGAGATTCAAACTGCCTCATGGCACTGGATGCTCTGGAAGGCTGGAATGATGTCCACAAACCCTCATAAGTGTGGGCTGTCAGCACAGGGCAGAGAAGTGAGAGCAGTAAGACCTCACACTTAATGCCAGAATAACTATTACAGCATCATTTTGAAAGGTACATGAAAGGAGGAGAATTACAATAGCCTCTGGGACCTAATAATAATTATTAATAATGTTTACAATCAATCCCATATTTAACTGAAAGCATTTAAGTATTATAAAGTTTAATACCATAGAAAACTTGTAAAATCATAACTTCTCTATCTGCCACATGTTCTATGTCCTCACTACTAAAATAAGGAAAATTCCATCCAGGTGTGGTAATGGAATAAAATGAAGGAGAGGTGTTTATTTCAGCAACCTACGGAATGAAAATAACAGAAAATGATCAGAGAGGAGGGAAAAAGAGAAGGGCTGCCCAAAGCATTTCAGAGGTTGTGTGGTTGGTTGGTTTAATCTCTCCCTTTGTGACAGAGCCTGGGAAGAGGAATTACTTACCTGTCACTGTGCCTTCCTTAATGAGCTGCTTCACAAGTGGGGCTGGGTTTTTTTTCCTCCCTTTCTGCTATTTCTCTTCCTTTTGCCTCTGTCCAAGATAAAAGCACGTCTGGTTCTTGGGAGGGAGGGGTATTCATACTGTGTGTTCTTAGCTTACAACTTTATATATAAGCTGCTGGCAGATTGGAGTGGCAGTGTAGGACAGGTTTGAAGAGCTGGGCCGGAGCCAGCGGTTGCCGCTCGCCGTTCCAGCCCAGGAACAAGCTGCACACTCTGCTTTCAGCCTGTGCTCAGCAGAAGCCAAGACCTTGGCACTGGAAATGCACCAAACCCTCCAGTCTGGGGTGCAGCCAGCCCGAGGTGCTGCTCAGGGGCTGCTGCCTTTGGTTTGGGTTTTTAGCTTTTTAACAAAAAGGTGGGAGGGAGCTGTTTGCAGTTCATTTCTGTTAGCTTTGGGAGACACAGATTTAAGGCTTGAATTTAATACTAGGTAAGAGAGAGAAAATTAAACCATCCTGGGTAGAAAGTCTTTTATGGTAGAATGAATTCTGTGCTACATCATCTCAAATCCATATTTTGATTTTAAGTATCCTTAAGTTGAATAAAATTTAGAGGTAACTGAACAAAACTGTGTTTGTTAGCTGTTTTATAAATCATGTGTACTGAACCTATGGAGAAATTATTGCTGTTTTCTTGGATTTTATTCTGCTTTTTTGCAGAAGGAAATGCTGATAATTTCCCAAAATGTTCAAACAGTTACTCCTGTTAAATTTTGCTACATGTTCTGTGATCCAGCTCCTCAAGAAAAGCCAGATATGAACCAAAATGATAAACCCCCTGTGCTTGGCAGAAGCTCCCCTGCTGGTGGGAGCATGCTGCTGCAAAAATGAAACTAAAGCTCTCCTTGCACCCAGAATTCTCTTTGCCCTCAGACCTTGCAGCTCTGCCACCCCAAGGTGCTTCCTGACTGTGAGCAGAGCATCAGCCCAGTGCCTCTCTTTAGAAGGTGTCTTACATCAAGCTCTGAGAAGGCTTAAACTTGGGGACTTCAGCATACTGAAGTGGATTTCTTTGCCTAATTGTCCTGTGATTTTTGGAGTTTTCACACAAAGCAAAGAGTCCCATTCTGACACAGATGCTGCTTTGATCCTGGAGCAGAGCTTCCCGTGCTGCTTCTGCCACGGCTTCGGGAGCTCTGACACAACGTCTTATTCCCTGGCTGGGGTCTGACGAGCCTCAGAGCTCTGAGGATGAGGAATTAAAACAACATATGATCAATTTGATACCCCACATGTCCTTGTGATGCTTCACAGCTGAGAGCTTGCCCAGCTCTAGTGCCACAGCTCTGTTGCTGTCCCTGTAGGTGTTGGCCTTCGCACTCCCCCTTTGTGACAGGCCACCACAGGGACCTGAGTCCCTTAGGGTTCATCTTCTCAGGACTTGTGAGCAGCTCTCCCCCTTCTTCCCCTTGCCCAGAAGGCATTAAAGGCTCTATTTCCTCCTGCCTTCTGAGAACTGGGAGGATTTGTTGAGTGTTGTGTTCAAAACATCTCCCACCAGTGAAGCACAGTTTAGTGCTTGTGCTGGGTGTCCCCAGAGATGAAAGGACACTCTGAACTGGGAGCACGGGCAGGGTGGATGTGACTCTTCCCTGTCACCTCCGAGTCTGCCTTGGATGTGTCTGTGTGTGAGAGCTCTGAACTGATTGATTTGTTTCCCCAAGTGTGTGTGCTCGTATCCTCTTCTTACAGTGTTTTGCCTATAGCTTTTGCTGAGATTACCTTATTGAGCATTACCACCTTCTCCATATTAATATCCTTAGTGAATGTGACAAATATCCTGCTTATCTTCTTTTTGAAATTAATAATTATTGTTTGAAATAGGATTGAGAGCAGTAATTTCCTCTCTGAGGATTCTCACCATGGCTTCACTGGCACTTGCCTTTGCTGTTTCGGTACCTGCCACATCAAAACTCTGCTGCATGGGTTTTTAACAATATAACTGAGAAAATCAATGGATCAAATGATTAGGTGGAGGGCAATTAAATCAAATTCCCTTTTAAATCATCAAGATTTAATCACT
Source organism: Lichenostomus cassidix (assembly GCF_008360975.1). Classification (NCBI taxonomy): domain Eukaryota; kingdom Metazoa; phylum Chordata; class Aves; order Passeriformes; family Meliphagidae; genus Lichenostomus; species Lichenostomus cassidix. The sequence goes on from NC_139497.1 coordinate 1,301,378, forward strand.
GGGTTTAACATACTGTGTTTTTAAGAAACGCGTGCCACATTTTTTTCAGTTTGTGTTATAATTTCAGGCAGTTCTAGGATATTTAATGGGTGGTAATTTCCAGGTTTGGGAGACTTGCCATTACTATTTCTTAGTTCCCTTTGTGTTTGCATTTCCATGTTTCTGTTGCTTTATAAAACATTGGGTGTTCTTTGCAGGTTGGGTTTGTTGAGTGAATCCTGTTCACAAAGTCAGGTGGATGACAAACAGTAATGCTCCCCCCAAGACCCTTGTTTTTACTAGCAGTTTTGTGTATTTTCTAATAAAGCATTGATAGGAAAGCCGAATTGATTCTTTACTTTCTTGCCTCTAAGTTTCCCCTGTGAAGCTTGGGGTTTGTCTCATTTACGCTGTGGTTTCTCTGTGTGTTTTCCAGTTAACTGCCTGCATTCATGGGTCTGCAGCCATGCTCTACCCGATGTTCTGGCAGCACGTTTACATTCCTGTCCTGCCGCCACATCTCCTGGACTACTGCTGGTAAGGCCCTCTATGTGTGTGCATTGCTTGTGTGTGTTACGGGTGTGTATATCTGTCACTCAGTCCCACAACACTGTGCACGTTTCAGAGTATCTGAAGCCTTCTCCTGATGCAGCTGTTCTTGGGGATCCAGCTGGGATAACCAGCAGTGAGCGAAGGCCTAGGAGCTGAAAGGTGCAGGTTGAAGGGAAGTTTGCTCCTCTGCAGCTGATTTAAATGTTAAGTGTGTGCCTGCGTGGGGCATATGGGGAGCGGAATCTAAAGACTGTTATCTCCTGTGGAAATGAGCCTTCCCTGACTCCCTGCGCAGGAAGGGCAGATCCCAGTCATTTGCAGTGCCAGCAGGTGCCTTTCCCTGGATAATGGGCTTCTCACGTGTAATTAACACTTGGAGAGGCTGCCCCAGCTCCCCTCAGGTACCTGCTGCTCGCAGGGCTCAGCGCAGGCTTTGCCTTCTGAGATCAGTTATTCATCGACTTCCTGACAAAGGCAGGGAAAGGGGCTGCTCAGAGGGTGAAAAAGCAAACCCTGGGGCAGGAGAGAAAGCCACGAGTCACTGAGCATCACTGAGGGATTCTTTCGTGGCCAACACCCGGGCATGGCAGGAGGGAGCCAGGCTGTGTGCAAAGAATGGTTTCAAAATGTACAACTGTTAGGCAGCTCACAAATGCAACAACTGATTTCCTTACCCAGCCAGGAACTTTAATTGGAGAGGTAGCTACACACTCTGTCATTGTTTGAGTAAGTCAATTTAGCAACAATTTATGTGCCATAAGTATATTTCCCAAAATAGAGTCCATCATCTATTTTGTAACCATGTGAACTTGGAGATGTCATTTTTGCCTGGGAGGACTGAGCAATCAGCTCCCTGCTCCTTGCTTTAAGGCAGTATTTCTGCTAACTGGTGTCTGCCTCTTAAGGGAAATGACCTGAGATTATTTAAAATAGAAGAGTTTCATTTAATTTTAATTATTGCCTGGTTATTTCTTTTGCAAATATGACATAAGAATTTTAGAGTGCTGAAATGGGAATGAAACTTAAAGCAATGAGAATTCTTCAGTTCTTATGAATACGGAGTATCTTGTTCATTCAGTTGGCTGTGCTCATTTACTGACTGTGCTGTGATGCTTTTGAATCTTCTCCTGCTCTTTTGAAACTCACAGAAGGATGGATAGACTGTGTCACTCGGGATCTTTGAAAGTTTTTGAAAAAAGTGTATTCCACCTGTGATTATTTGCCTTTTGCTTCCCATTCCCCTCTTGAAAGGATTTTCTTAAACATAATATTTCTGTTCCCCTGCATTCCTCACTGATGTACCTTCCCTCAGAACTGAAAATGCCAAAAGGTTGTGTCTCCCAAATGTTTGTTCTCAGTGCACTTGCTCTGTGGTGGGGATGCTGAGTCAGTGCTGGTGGTGGGTCTGGAATGACTTCAGTCTTCTCATCCCTGTCATGTAGATTTGTTGAGGACAAGGGGTGGCAGGGGAAGCAAGAGTGCTATCCTTTATTTTTATTTTATAATTAGGCTCTGCTCTTTAATATGTTTTCCGCCCAAGGAAAGATTCTGGATGGAGTAGACTAAATACTGTCATTAGATTTCACACCTTAATACCCAATTGCTTGTTCCTTTGAATGCAGTATAACAAAGGAAGGACAGCAGCACAGCTGCACTGCTGCTGGTTGGTTTGGGGTGTTTGGTTGGGCTTTGTTTGTTTAGAGCACATGCCAGCAGGTGCTAGAAGTCGTGGTCAGTGAGATGCTGCCACCAAGCATTGATAGTCAAGCCCATACAACTATTTAAATTTGACCAGATCATCCATCTATTTTATCGGGACTTTAAACATATCTTGATGTGAAGGATGCAGTGTATCAATTTTCCTCACTACTTTTTCCAGTTTGTTTTTTGTGTGCTGCAAAACCACTTCCACTGTGTCTGTTTGCTTCCTTTTTGCTCTCAGTGTCTGTGTGTAAAAGGAGCCCTTAGAAAAGCCCATCTTTGCTGAGCTGGGACACAGCTGAGTGTGTGCTGAGCCCCAGAGCTTTGTCACCAGAAGCAACAGTACATTTTGCAGGGTGATTAAAACAGTCTTTTCTATCAGACAGACAGCTTAGCAGCCAACATGAATATATTCTGGGAGCACCCTGGCACAGCTGCTGAACAAACCCTTGTATTGGGGCAGTTTGCTCTTTCTCCAGGAGTTTTTTTCACTCCCTTTCTATTTTCCAAATCTGCATATAGTCAATGTGCTCCTCTGAGTAGGTGGAGGGGGGAGCTGGAGTCCTCCTGCTCCTGGGAAACAAAAATTCCTGCCCAGGGAGCTCTCGGTGGGCATTTCCATTGAGGCTGGCACACCTGGGCACTCTCTAAAGCCTCTTGTAGAAGCTCTCCTGGTGTTGGAGCTGTGTGTTCTCTGCATTGTTCCAATTTATGCAGTCAAGTTTCTAATTTGCATCAATTACCTCAATAAATTTTGGGTGGAATTCTGTTGCATATCAATGAGGGATTTGAAGAGAAATTGGGAGACTGCCCTGGAGAGGGAAGTAGCAGTGGTGGGACAGAGCCACCCGTTAAGTCAATGTTTGTATATCAAGGCTTGAATGTGGTAAATGTGATCTCATCCATTTTCCTGGAACAATGAAGCAAAATGGTGAAATCCCTGTGTAGCTGTAAATAGGAACCTTTTGGAGATCCTTGGGCTTTTACATTACTTTTCCTGGTGAATTGCAGTATTTTTCAAGGCTGGGCTTTTTTCACTTAAGAAGAAATGTCCCTCTATTTCACCTGCTTCTCTTCCAATTAGTAGTTGCCCACCTCTTGGGAGCATAATTAAGAGGTCTCTAGTTTGCCTAAGGAAACGAATTAAAGAAATTGTAAAAATGCAGCTGTAATAAATGGGCAATATATAGCCATTATGTCCCCAAAATCCATATTCATGCTTATGCATTGCTACTTTAATGATTTGATATTTACCTATATAACTCATTTGATTATAAATAAGGCTGATTGCCTTGGGAGCCAGTGTAGCACAAGAGGAGTAATGACCCCTCTCTTTGTTCCGAAAGGCTCATGCAGGCACTTTGTTTGAGCAGTAAATACGTGTGGTAGAAACTGATACTTCTTAATTTTGCACTTAATGGCTATTGGCTGCCAGCAAACAACTTTGAGTAATTAGTAGTTGTGGCTGTAAGAAGCCCTAGGACTGATGAAGTGTCAAGCAGTGGGGAAGGCCTGCTCTGAAGGGCAGTTCTTTAATCTGCCAGGGCTCCCAGAAGGATTAAAGGTTGTGCTGAGTGTTTCTGCCCTTTATACAAGGGATGTGTCTCGCTGAACTTCTCTTGGAAGTCTTGCAAGTACAAATCTACCCTGATAAAATATTAAAAACTCCTGGAGTGTTCCACATCTCAGGACCTGAATTGCAGTGAGGAAGGGCTGTTCCAGTGTGCCCTGGGTGGGGAAGGGGGGACACATTACGTTCCCCTGCACAGGATGCTAAAGGTCTACTTAAATAATGGCCTATGATTAACTCCTGGTCAAGAGAAATAGTGATAAAAGCAATTTATGAAGTCTGACATGAACTTTCAGCATTTACTCCTAGGTGTGTTTCCTTTTCAGTCATATTGATGAGTGATGACGGAAGAATAGAATCTCTCTGGTAGATTTTATTGGAAATATTTATGTTTTTTACCAGAATTACATTTTATTGAGGTTATTTATGCAGTCCTTGTAATTGTTTTATGTGCTGTATTGCCTTTACATGTAATGTTTGCCACTTCAAAACTGAAAAGATGAGTCTTTGCATCTAAAGCTGATCCATGTATCTTAAGCCATATCTTTTCTTTCTCCATTTGAAGATGTAAATAAATGGCTGGTTTTTAGGAATACTGCACTCTTCCTGCTTCCTTTCATTACATTAGCAAAGGTTCAACTAGATGAGACATTTGCAGGCTTAAGACTTCCTGCCGAGGTTCCGACTCTGCATTGTGGGGATTGAAGCTGTCGTGTTGCTGGAAGTGCTTAATTGGAACCACATTGGTGGCAGTGGCACCAGAGGGGCTGGGGCAGCTGAGCCCAGCTTGTGGGGCTGCAGTGCAGCCAGAGCCAAACCAGTGCTTCATTCTCAGAGTGTAAAATTCCTGGCTGTGTTCTTGCTCCTGGGCTGTAGCCACTGGAAGTGAAGAGGTGGCATTTGTAACAAATCAGATGTGTGCTGTGACAAATCAAACAGTGCTCAGCTGAGCAGCACTCGTGTGTCGTGGGTGAGTGGTCAGAGTCTCTGTCCAGGGCCTTGGGTGGATGTTGCAGTTGTCACCTGTGGAATTCCCAGGGAGCAGAACATCCAGGACAATTCTGTGCCATATCAGCCCTTCTGGCCTGTGGCACTCATGGCAGTGATGTGGGACAAGGCCCTGGAGTGTTCTGCCCGTGAACTGGGAAGGGGCTTTGGAAGTTGGATGTGTTTAATGTCTTCAAAAGGAAAAAACATGGTTTCACATGAAATGTCTGCTGAAGAGGCTGTTTCCACCTCAGCAGAGCATCCTACAGAGTGGCGGTTTGAGGGGGTGTATTAATAAACAACATAAATATTAATATGCTTATCAGTAAATATGTTTTAAAGGTATTTCTCAGGAAAAGGAGAAGCAGGGATTTTTGCTGGCCTGGTGTCTCAGGAGCTTTTTCAGCACCGTACTGCTCTTACTGAGCAGTAGGCACCAGCTTAGAGCAGCAATATGGGAGATATTTTAATCCAAGGCAGTACAGTGACATTTCTCTCATTTTTTTCATCTGAAATTGAAAATGAGCTCTTTGAGCTTCTGTATCCAAAGCGAGCTGAGGCTCTATTTTAGAAGTTGTGTCTGTCTGTGTGCGCTGCGTTTCACAGGCAGGATGTGCCATATTTGCAATTAGCAGCTCTGGCAGCCTCGCTGATGGCTCTGCTGCTGGTCCCTGATTGCCGAGGGGAGTCTGCGAGCAGCTTAATATCAGAAATCCTCTACACAGAGATGCAGCTCCCATTCAGGGCTCTGCTGGGAGGAAGCCCTGCTCGGTGTTTGCTCACATCAGGGCAGGAAGGTGGAAAACATCAGTCTTCCCTTAAACACTGCCATTCTGTGGGCTAACAAAGGTGTCTCACTTGTGTCCGAGGCTACAACCTGGCCCAAGAGCCTCTAGGGTATTTCAGTTTTGTGTTCTGAGGGGAATATTGGTATCAGCAGATGTCCCAGGAACTCTGGAGTTTATCAGGGGCTTCAAAAGCACTTTTTATGTTTTCTTTTACAAAGGAAAAAGCGTCAAGACTTATACTTAAAAGTAAATTACTTAAAAATATGTCTGTACTCATTCAAAGAGTTGTGGACTTGTACTACTGGGTGATAGATATACATTAAATTAGCCACTTTACGCTACAGCAGGAACCAGTTTTTGAAAGAATACTCTTAGAAAAGTCTGGGTATGTTTTTTTAAATTGCAATAACACATTTTATTTGGTTTTCTAACAAAAGACCCCAGTGTTGGGAATATGTATAATAGCTGTCCTTAGGTACCTGCCTAAACTTAGTCACTTGGAAATTCTGATGTCAAGAAAAAGTAAGTCATACAGGAATGGGAGGCCTTTGCATGGTAACAAAAGTCTTTCAAATGTGGAATAACATTTTGTTCACATGTGATTTGTTTGTATATATGTATCTGTTATTTTTTAAGCAAAATCTAATCCAGTACCCCAGTGTTTTCCTGTAGCTAATTTTATAAGTCATGTGTGTTACTCACTGTTATGAGGATGTAAAGCCAAGTTTCTTTCCTCTCCACAGTGCCCCCATGCCCTACCTCATTGGAATACACTTAAGTTTGATGGAGGTAAGTCTCTCTCACCATTTCTGAAACTATATATAGTGCTATGATTTAGAGCCAGATTCTGCAAGCAATTACACATTCATTCATATGCTTAAAAATGAAATAATCCTGTTAATTTGGGAGTGCTGAGGGAATAGAGTGGAGCATACATGATAATGTTGAATCTTCAGGAGCCTTATTTGCTGCCCTGTGCTCCTTGGGCAGACTTCCCGTTTGCAGCTCGGCGGTGACAAGCTCACGTCGTGCTCCCCTCCCCACCCTGGGGCTCCATTTAATCAGTTCAGTGCCTTGGTTGGACTCAATCACAAAGGCAGACTCGGTATTAAACCACAATGTTGACAGTTACAGTTCTCTTTTAGGTTTTTGCAGACAGATTGTAATTTTTTTAATGTTCAAAAGATCTGAAAAGAAGGAACTTGCTGTTAATGTTAACACAAAGCTGGCAGAGAACCAGCCCTCACAGAAAGCTTCTCCTATAAACAATTCCCAGTAATTCATGTGACTTTTTAAAAACTCTAAAAGTGGAAATAACACATTTGCTTTTGCTTCCAGTACTGGTGAAACAGTCGATGACTTTCCTCAAAAGTATCTGGGGGACAAGAAAAAATACTGACTTAGGTGCCTATGAAAATTGTCATCCTTGGTGATTGTGTTCCTTCCCAAGGAGTGCTCCGGGAGGGAAGAGGCATTCCTGTGCAGGGAGCTCTGCCTCTCTGGGGCAGGGCTGGAGAGCTGGGACTGCACATGCCATGGATCTGTGGATCTGTGGATCTGTTTGCAAATCGAGCCTTCGTGTTCAGGATACAGAACAGTTTACAAAGCTGGGGTTTACATCACATAAAGGAATCTGTAGTACTAGGATAATTGTTCTTGTATTGTCCACAAAAATGCATAATTTCTCTGGAAATATTGATCAAGTATTCTTTCACTAGGGGAATTGGGTGTAATAATGATGCCCTGTTTGTTTGTTTGTACTGTGTAACATCCCCCCTTTTCCAGCATTAATGGGAAGTAATTTCAGAAGTGAGTTTATTCAGAAGAAAATAGATTGCATGTGCAGGATGTCTTTTCTTCTTCTTACCATCCTGGGTACAGATGATTTTTAATGCCCTTTATACTGCTAAATCAAGTAAAGAATTGCAGTACAATGTGTTAGTGAATAACCAATTAGTTTAAAAGTCAACATGTACATTTGTTTGCACATCATGTGCTTCTGTTCAAGGGGCTTCTCATAATCACCCTTGGATACTGCATAGGCAGGAGCAAGGAAGGAATTTATTTTTCATATTGATTGAGAAACTTTCTGCCCCATGTACGTCCCAGGCAATCATTGGTGTGATTATTGTGGTATCTGTAAAAGACAGAAGAGAGCTGGTAGAGGATAGGATAATATCTCCATACACACACCTGTCAGCTTTCACAGACATTTGTGCTCCCAACGAGCTGTGTGGTTGGCCTGGGAATGGATACAGAAAAAGAAATTAATAATTACACTTTGGAGTTGCTTTGTGTGATGTCTCACTCCTGCCTTGCTCCATAAATCCATTGCCTCTTCCTTTGTCTCTATGTTTCGAACTGCAGGGCTCTGTGGGCCTTCCAATCTCCATCTGTAAAAACTCAAAAAAAGGAGTTGTTCTTGGAGAAGCCAATTTTCATCCATTTTAGTAACTTGTGAAAAAATCTGTTTAGTACTAAATCCAGTCTGGCTTTTGAATAGCTGGAGATTCTGGAACACAGACACGCTTTGGCAAAGTACAGTTATTCAAAGTGCCTTATCAAATAAATTAAATAAATAAACCAAACTGTTTGCTCTGCTCTGATGGATAAATTGAATACAGACAGAACTACATCTTGCAGCTAACTCTGCTTTTTCCATTGACAAATAGCATAAAATCTGACAGTGGCTGGTGGCTCTGTCTAGTGGCAACTGCTGCAGAATTTCTGTGCCCTGGGCGAGGGAAAGGTGACATTTGTCACATGAGCTGAACAGTTCCTACGTTGCCTCTTAGCCTGTTTGTGGTGCTGCATGCTCACTGTCTTTGTCCCTTCCTTTTAAAGCTGTGTGTTTTATTTGTTAGAGTAACATCACAGTTGCAACAGCAATTCTTTTTCTCATGATCTGGCAGTTGTGTATTCTCAAAAATATATTGTCTTTCCCATATCAAAATAATTTTATAAACTAGAACTACAAACTACTGCCATTATTCCTTATTCTCTAAATGCTGACATTTCAGCAAATAGGACTTCAAAAGTGTTCTGTTAATCCACATGTTCTAGTGCCAGGATAAGGGATTCACTCCCCACTCTTCCACTGCAGTTGAGGCAGGTGGACTCCTTCCCTGGTGTGGAGCCCCAGGGGTGCTGCAGGTAAGTCTGGGCTCAGGCTCTGCCCCAGCAGCTCCCACGGTTGGATTTGTCCTCCTTGTGCAAACGTTGGCAGCCTAATCTTGCCCAGGGAAAGCTGTGGTGTGAAGGCGAGAAGGGATTTGGAATATAGGAAAAAAAATTTTCTACCTCTAGTCTTGTTTCTGTGGGTTTTGCTGTCTCAGTGTTGGAATTGGGCCTCTTTAAGAAGCAGAAGTGTTGGTGATTTTAAACAAAAGACAGATTTTTTTCTGAACTGTTTGGTACCTTAAAGTTAGTTTGCAGTTTCCCGTGTTCCACAGGGGCTCTGTAGAAGGAACAGTTATTTTAATGGAAAATGACAAATTTTTCTTATGATTAAAATATCAAGCCTATCCATTGACTGTTAAATCTAATTTGCTGTGACTGAAATGTTCTCCAGTGAGATAAGATAATCTCCTGTTATAGGTCAGAGGGCTCCAACTGATTTATGGGGGAAACCCTTGGTAGAAAATACAGAGCTGTGTTTTGTGCTCTTATTTTTCAGCTTTTCTATCATCACCTAGTTAGTCATTCTTTATAAGATTTCCATTTAGCAATCCATAAAGTGACTTCAAAGAAGGCTAAAAGTTTATAAGCTGTTGGATAAGCAAGGCTGGAGCTATCACATGAATAATGGAACATGCTTACGGAACTAATTGAATTCATATTAGATGAAGATAAGTACTTAGCAGAGATAAATAATGAGATAGGAAAATGAAACTCTATCAAAAGAACACACCCCTTTCATAATGTTGTTTTCTGCCTGTGCTCTGTAGGCTGTTTTAGTCTTCAAATTATATTAAATTGCCCTTTGTGTTGGAAGCTGAATCAAATTTAGCTGCAGCCTTTTACATTTTGTCAGAGTAAACAACTGTTTCTGTAGGAAGGTTATCAGTGTGATGGTGCTGATGGAGGGGGAATGCCCTTGACCTAGGGATCCCTGCTGGAATTTGGGCACATGTGGTTTTGATTGACTCCTGGGGATGGCTGTGCTGGGCTCTGAGATGTGGAGCTCCGCAGCCAACTCCAGTGTGCCAGGATCCACTCAGGAGAACATCCACCCTTTTCCTGCTCTGTTTGGGGCACAAACCCAGCATTTACAGTTAGAATTAGTGATTAGAAAAGTATGTCTTGTATTTTTTTATTAGTATTACAGATATTCAAGGACTTTTTCTGGGACTTTAAAATTGGAATTCTTGTGAGATTATGCAGGATTAATTTGTGTGTGAAACTGCATGTTGCATTTCAGAATGCTTTTCTAACGTTCTTCCTGAGGAAAGACGACAGTAGTGTGTATCATAAAAGCTGTATGAGCAGATTTTTGTTTTACTTCGGCCTTGTATCAGTAAAGATGTTCATGTGAGGAAAGGAAGGTTCACTGGAATTGCTGTTGTGTGACACATTGGAGGACATGGCTGATCTCACCTGGTGCCAATAATGTATCCTTGTGCAGCCAGGGAGGTGGAACTGGGGCCCCCTGAACCCCACACACCCCTTTGGGGAGCGCTTTTTGGCACATTCCCCTGCACTGGTTCAGGGTGAGGATGCTCTGCTTGGGATCCAGTGTGACCACAGCCCAATTAGTGTGCACTGAGTCTGAGCTAACGAGCCCTTAGCACGGGTTCTGTGAGGCTGGGCTCAGGCCTGACCCTGCCATGGGGCTCCCCTTCCCCACCACACACCCTGAGAATCCATTGACCACTGGCATCTGCCGCTGCTAGTGTTAATTGTTAATTATAGTTTTGATTGGGGTGAGAAGCAGTAATTAGCTTTTTCCACCCATTTATACTTAGTAAATCAATGCCTTTTCTACTTGAAACTGAAGAAGTTCAGCTTTTCCATAGGATTTTAATGAAGGGGTTATAGATTAGCTTAAATCCAGGTCTTAGACCCCTAAATGCAGTTTAGCCACTCACAAATATTACCAATATGGCTGTACGTGGTTTCAGCAGCATTGGTAAAAATGCCTTTAAAAATATGGCAGATTGCGTAAGGAATTGTCTTTTACCCAGTTCTTGGGAAAATGGAAATAACAACCATGTGTTAATAAGGGATTCTGGGGGGATGTCTGCGGGTGAGTTTTCAGAAGGCCAAGCCCTGCAGTACTGAGCAGCCTTCCTCAGAAGCACAGAGGTTTTCCTCGTGTGCCACAGTGCTGGGGCAGCCCGGGTGCTGTTTGTCACTCAGTTGGCAGCAGCTGCTTGTGATAAGGATCTGGGGAATCACCTGTAGAGGCTCAGGGTGCCCGGAAGGGTGGGAGATGTGCTGGGGGGTGCAGCCCACCTGCTGTGCCCGGATCAAAGGGCTCCGGGGTCAGGGGCCACATCCCGCTTAAGCAGAGCTGTCTGCTGAATAGCCATTTCAGATTGTAAATCTGGCCGTGATTTCATTAAGTCCTTCTGGCTGCTGTTGGGGCATGAAATAATAAAATTTTATATCCGTTGCCTTTCCTGCTTCTGGCAGCCAGATTGACACATTGTTGTCTGCAGCGTCGTGGTGTTTTCCTTAAGAAAATAAATGGAAACTATTAATTCAGTAGAGACAAGTCATTAAGCAAATGGATTTTAGACTTGTTGTGAATCATACTTTCTTAACAATTTCAAACCTAATGCACAAGCTAGCTAGAATGTTAGTTTTTGTTAGGAGTTTTGCCTTTCCAGAAGAATCGGTGGAAGGTATGTTACCTTTTTACTGTTACATTTTTTAACATGTTGATCACATTTGTACCTGGTTATAAAACCTCATGATCTACTTGGTTTATGTTTTGGCAGCAATTTAGCCATGAAGTTATGCAAACCTGGTTTGTGGGAGGAAAGGCAGGGGGTGCTGGTGTTTGATGGTTATGGAGGTGTTTTGTTTTGTTTTGTTTTAAATTGAACTATTCAATAAAATTGTTCACCTGAAAGAAGTTTAACTTGCGATTCTTTTATGGCAGAATATGCAAAACCTGCCAACTGTAGCCAGTGATGATAAAATACCATTTAGTGTAAACTGGTGTTATTGTTATGGATGAATATTTCTTCTATAGGGTGTGATGGGAGTGAGATGGAGGAGCACCCCTTAATACTTCTATTAAAATATGGTTTCTGAGTTTTTGTGAACTTCCACATAAAACGTTTAAATGACTCAAGCGTTTGGCTGCCTGTGAGCAGGGCAGGCGCCCGGACTGCACTTATTTACGGACCTGGTGTTTAAGGCCCCCTGGAGTTTGTTTGAAAAGTTAAGAGATTTTCACAGTAAAGGTGCCATTTCTGAAATTTAAAGTGCTCTTTTCACCAGGAGATAAGTTCTCTCTGATTAAGTCAGTAATTCTTACTAAGCCATGTTTATAGAGGCCATAAACAATGGGTTCAGTGTGCTTGTTAAACCAGCTTTCCATACCTCTCCACTCTTTTAAAAAGAGACATTTAAAATAAAAGGCAGGTGTAGATGTTAGCTTGATTTAGATGGATTTTAGGTGATTAATTATGGCTAAAAGTAATTGGGCAAGGATGGTTAAGAAAGGTTTGCAGGAGTGAGATGTGATGCACGTTTTCACTGAATCTCTCCTTTTGACTCAGTACATGCCTGCTCTGAAGGAAAATGAGATAAGGAAACTGTAATGCTCATGTTTCCTCTTGGCCTTTTCTTAGCCACATTTTTTTTCAGCAAAATATAAATCTGCTGAATACAGTCCAGTCTGTTGCACAGGTATCACTTGTAAGATTTTGTTTAGCTCTTCAGGAAGCTGTGAAATATGGATTGGGACTGTGTGTGGCTTGTGGCTGTCCCTTCCCATTTCCAGAAAATTACGACAATGCACAAACTGTACTTGTGAAAAATTATCTACATGTTGTTGTGATTCATAGAATCCAATGGGGTTTAATGTGAGAATTGCGGTTGAATGATGGGAATTTTTACTCAAGTTCCAGCAAGAGAATAGATACTGTTATTTTGTCTCGGTTGGGCTGATTAGGTGCCAGGTTTAGTGAAAGAAGCATGTGATAATTGAACAAAAGCCCTTATAACTGTCTGATAATCCTTTATCAAAGATGATAGTGACAGGAGAGATGATAAAACCAGCTAAGGATTAAGATGAACTGGTCAGTATGCATTTCTGTAGAATGAGACACAATTGGACCATCAAAAAATTATATGTTTTTGAATGCATTGCAAGACAGATGCTATTAATCAAGTTAGTCTCCAGTGTTTTATTAAATCTGAGGGTTGGTCTCAAGGGAAATCCACTGCCTTTGTACAAATATTATGAAGTTTTACAGTGAGGTTGAGCTCTTGTTTGTGTAAAGGTGCAGCCCAGCAGAGTTAACATCAGCTCCCTTTCAGATACCACAATTTCTGGGCCAGCTGTGGGGTGAATACACTGAGTAGCATTTACAGTCCCTGCACCACGAGAGCATCATTCTGGCTTGTCCTCCCTGCCTGAGCCTTGCTGGGCACAAGCCTGTTCTGTGCTACAGAAAACCCCAAATTTTGCTGAAGGGGGGGAGGTGCAGGTTCATCACCAGAGTTACACAAACACCCCTGGCACATTCACCACACGTGTGCTGCTTCTTCAGTGGCAGTCGGGAGAGAGCTTTCATTCCTTCTGTCTTGTCCTGCCAGCACTCCAGTCTGACAAGCTTCTGGCTTTGGTTAAGTACTTTGCAAGACCTTTTTGTTGGAGGTTTTTAGAGTCCTCTGAGTATAAGTGAGATTTTTAATTTTCTGAAACAGGAAGGAGCAAATCAGTTTGTCTGGTGCTTCCGGACTCCTAGAAGGAGCAAGGCTCCTGGATTGCTTTAGAGTTTATCAGATGCAGCCAACGGGGTGACCTTTGGTTCCTGAAAGGCAAAGTACCTGGTTTGTTGGGCAGTGCTGGTGCTTTTTATATGGAAAGCATTAAATGTAATATTCTTCTATTTAAGTTAAAGAAATGTCTCATGAAGACCTAAAGTTAAATGTCTACAAAGTGGGTTTTATGGTTGTTGGGGTTTTTTTCTGCCCTAAGTACACAGCAGTTTGCTTTACAGACAGAGGACTGAGCCTTGAAAACTGAGGGTAATTATTTAGCTGCCTAAGGCTCAACTTTGCCATTGTTTTAGGACTTCAGTTCCTTTCTTTTAAAGGAAACAATTCCCTCCGCCCCACAAAACCTTAATTAAAAATTGAGTATGTTTTTGTTCACTTTCCTGCTCAGTAACTTTCATTTGGTCCTGTGTGTAGGTAGGTAGGTATTTAATAGTTATTGACAGTGTCTCTGGGATATTTCCTCAATTGCCATATTCTGTAATTCCAGTTTTTCTGATTTTGAATTTTCAAAGCTTTATTTGAAGAGATTAAACCTGTGTGATTAGTCAGTAAAAAAAAAAAAAAAAAAAAAAAAAAAGACACTAAGACAAACATGAATAGAGCTGCTTGAAATAAATCTTTGCTTGAATAATCACAGATTCTCTGGTTTGACAAATTTCAGTGTGCCTGATATTAAGAACTTCCCTCTGCCAACTGAAGGTTAATTTTTTAGCATTGTAAAATGAATACATAAAACAAATGATGACAGGAAGTCAGGAATGTTGATTGTTTTTAAAAAGGTTGAGGTTCTGTAATGTCATGTTGTTCTGCCATCACTTGTGTCTTTTATGCCTAAAATGTAATTCCTCCTACTTATATTTTCCTTTCCCTTTTCCTGAATTTGCTCCCATATAGAAAGTAAGAAGCATGGCCCTGGAAGATGTGGTGATTCTTAATGTAGACACCAACACACTGGAAACTCCTTTTGATGATCTTCAGAGCCTCCCCAATGATGTGGTATGTATGGAGAGACTTTTCCAAGGGTTCCATTCCCTGGCAGCAATTCCTGCTTGGTGTGTGACCGAGGGGTCTCACTGGGAACTCTCGTTGGTAGCACTAAACTGCTTTACCTCAATTCCTTCTGTCCCAAAGTGTTTGGGAATGTTTGTTTAAACATTTGCAGACATGCATTGAAGCCTCCCTGTGAAAATCAGCTAATGCTCACATGAGATAGAGATCTTGCATCTTTAGTTAACTTTTGCTTCCAAATGAAATGGTGTGGGGCTTTTTTCCTGTGACTGCATCCAGGTGAGCTTTAAGGAACTTTGTGCATTTTATATCCTGAGATATGATATGAAATGGATGCTTCACATTCACTTCAATCACTGCTAGAATTCAGAACTTATTTTCTTTCTCATTCACCCTTTTGATTGGTAAATGTATTTCATTTTTTTAATAACTTGATAGTAATGGTGTATAAATACTTGACATTTAACGGGACACAAAGACATCCCACTTGCTGCTGCAATCATCTCCACTAAAGAAGCTGAGAGGAGAGAGCAGAGGAGTGAGAGTGTCAGGTGCTGTTTTTAAGGCAGAGAGTGAATGTTTAGGAGAATGTGGCAGGGGAAAATCTGGATTTCCTTTGCTAGTTGGAAATATTGTGCTGACAGTTAGATCTGAACATTTTTATGTGCAGTTGAGAAATAAAATTGATATGCAGGGAGCTCAATATAAGCTGGTGTGTGAGGAGAAGCTGTAGTAATGGTGAATGCCCAGTGCCTCCTGCTGTGATACCTCAGCATTCCGATGGGATTCATCCTTCAAAAACAGGGAGCTCAGGAGGAAAGGGCCATCTTGACTGTGAACAATTTGGCTTTAGTCAAGCATTTAGTCTGTAAAAGTTGATTCCATGATTTTTTCTGGCTTTATATAGTTTTTCATTTTGATTTCACTCCCAGCATCCAAATCTGCCAGCTGGTCACTGCTCGTGCCATTATCCACAACCCGGGGATGACAGACTTGTAAATTTCATGGAATTATGTAAGAAATGTCTGGATACAGTGAGCATGGGGCCTCAGACATGTATATGATTTGTCAACAATCAAGTATTATATTAGATTTTATGAGACTTCATTAAAGGAGCTGTTGTGGGCACACTGTAGAACATCAGAAGAGACTTTTCCCATAAACACAGAACTTCAAGCTTTGGAATGTAATAAATTTTAAGAGACTTCCTTCCTTTCATTATTTACTTTTACTTCACTTTTATAACAGTAGAGAGTTGTGTTTTATTAGTTCAAATTTCTTGATTCAGTTTTCCACAGGTCTATTTAAAAGCTCCATTTTATCTTGGAGGATGTTGAGAGCAGAGCAGAGGAAGTGCTGCCAGCAAATTCAATTAACTGGCAGGGCTCACCAGTAGCGTATGTGGGGTATTTTTTTTCACAACTCCTATATAAATACAGCTGGGATTAATATTTCTCACAACAAAGCTTTAAGTTGAGTCGTGTTGTGTTGTGTAATTAATGTTTGGGCTGAGGATTTATGTGGGATTTAGCTCTGTTGCATTGTTGGAGTTACCTGGATGATGCAGTTCCCCCTCCAGGTCTCTCCCTTCACAGGGTTCCAGAGTTGGCTTTGACCACTAGAGAGCAGCTGCTCTGCTGTGCAAGAATTGAATTTCTGTCAGTTCTTTCATGCATCATGTGTTTGGAACTGTAAGTGGATCAAGTTGTTCATCTCAGCAGGGAGACACTAAAGCCAATCCATTATACTTCTTTTTCTTTCTTTTTTTCCTTTTTGCTTTCTTGGGAGATTTTGGGAGTGTGTCTCCCCACTGGTCTTAGTCTAAGTAGATGCATTTATGATCTGAGAAACTAAAAATGTCTTCAAGGGTTTCCTGATCATAAATGCCTGTTATGTCAAACTACTCTGCCAGTTTTGCTACTTAATGTGAGCAGTGAGCAATTAATGCACTGCTGAATAGACAAAATTTACTTTGCTAAATTAAATCTATCTATATTCATCAGTGAGCAAAAACATCTTCTCTGTAGTGCATTCACCATCAGGTAATTAATCCAGTGGAAAATTTCTAAAGCTGTTTTCCCCCTCTCCTTGAACAGCTTTTTTAATCAAGTGAATGAAGTCTTATGATTATTTTAGAGCCTCAGGTAGTGAGTTGTTCTTGAGTTTCATCATAGTGATGCTGCTACCTAAACTGTTGATTCTTGGAAATTTAGAGCGAATTATTCTTTAATTCTTAGGATCCAAACAAACATAGGACACAGTGAAAGGTCTTTCCGGTTAGAATTTGTGTCAGAGGAGCTGGATGGAATTCAGGCAGTTCCAGAAGTCAGCTCAAGTTGTTCCTTTGCCCCAGTTTATCTCAGCAGTACTGCTGCCTGTCAGGCTTCTGAACTGGTCAGGTCAGGTCCCTGAAAATCAAGGTTTGTACTACTGTGTTACTGATTAACTGTTTGAAATGTGAAAAAGTGCCCCTCCTTCACCTTCTGCTTCTCTTGTATTGCTGGAAATCTGGCAGCATGAGAGCACCCTGGGAAGTAACTTTCCTTTTAAAATAATCAATATTAAAAAAAGAGATTTATTAAGGACTGTGATTACAATAAGTGCATCTGCTGCTGACAAGTCTCCTACACCACCGTCTGTGTTGCAACGAATAGCAAAGAGGGGGTAGTAATTTTTTTTTTTAATGCAACCCGTATGGATTTTTCATGTATTTCCAAATAAGTGTCATCTTCTAGTCATAGTTGTAGTCAGAGCTCCACGTTACATGGAAGAAAGCATAAGCTTGCTCTGTCAGCTCGTAGTTGTTACTGAATGAAGGCCTGGTGTGTGCCAGGGGATCACGCAGAGCCGGGAGGTCTACAGGGGTCAGAGAATGTCCTGGGCTCTTGGGCTCCAGCTGTGAGCTCCTGCTAAAACTCCATTCTCTACTGAGCTACCACAGGTAGGAAGCCAGCACTGCTGGTTTGCACACAGGGAAGTGAGCTTCTTCCAGGGCAGCCAGGAATACCAAACCGCAGCTCTGTAGCCAAACCATTTTCCTAAAGGTGAATCCATTTTTATTTCTTACGCTGTGTTTGCAATAGAACATTTCTTGCTTTATTCATGTTGACAACTGAAAAGCCTTGGACCTAATTAAAAGAATTTCCACTAGCACCTTTACTGAACCATTTCATTCTGCTGCATTGCACAGATTGCATTCTGAAACATGGTGAGAGTTGAAATCGGACCTTTAAACCTCAACTGCCAGAAGTATAAAAATCTTCTTTAAACACACTCTCAGGGTAGACTGCATGTATATGTGTCTGTTTGGCTAGAAATAATCCCCATTTTCTGTGGTCACAGTTTTGGGGTTTTTTAAAAGTATCACTGCCTCTTTAGGCAGGAAACAACCTTAATTCTGCTTGTTTAGTCTACTTTGTATTATGTACTAATTTATTTGAGAGAGTAAACACGAGGGTGTTTTGGTTTTGTTGGGGTTTTTTCTGCTACCCATTAGGATATTAAAATATGTTAACTTTTTTAATTAGAAAATTGACATGCCTATTGCAGTAACGCCACATATATATATATAAAATGGACATCCTACAGCGCTCAAGGAAGTAGCAAAATACCTGTAAATATTTTGTTTCTGTCCCAAGCAGGGGAGCTGAAGCACAGACAGGCTGTGACCCGCCCTCTGAACTTCTGGTTTGCTTAAAACAAAGCCTAGAGCTTTTTCCTTCTGTTTGGCTGGCACATTCTGTATCTTCACTTGAATGTTTAAAGAAAATGCCCTGTAACAATGTTTGAGATGTATTTGAAAGTTGCTCAGAGCTATGGACATTTTATTATACTTTTAAGAGCTGTCTTTACGTGGTTTACATACGTTTGTTCATATAGAAAATAAATGCATATTTCATCCCTTCAAGTCTAGACCCTTTCAAACATGAAGTGTGCTGTTTGGGTTTGAAAAGCTGCTGAAGCTTTAATATTTAGAGAATTAGAGAACTCCTTGAGGGACTTTATCTCAGCGAATAGGAGTGAGCTTATTTTACAGGCTTCAGACTAAATCTGGTATCATGTGTTACATTAATATGGGTTTGTGGGCTCATTAATGCGTGGATCATTGGCATAAGCATTCAGATTTATAAACAGCGCTGGACACGCTCTTGGTTATTTCTGTTATACTAAATAATGAAATGCCTTTTACAGCAGAATCTGCAGAAGATTTAAAAGGAAATGTCTACGCAACTGTTTTAGTAAACACAAGTGCAAAGATAACATCTAGTTCTAAAAGGAAAGCAAGTAGTGCCTGGCATGGATTCTGTATTTAACACCCTTGGAGCACAACGAGGTGCTCATCGTCCCCAAATCCCAGACTGCTGCCGGAGGAAGTTTAGGGATGTGCTTTGGGAGGGATGGAGCTGTTCATGAACAGTTCAGGAAAATCACGCTGCCTTGGGCTACCAAGGCAGGCTGGTGACAACACCTCAAGGCTGAGGAAATTCAACTCATCTGGTAGGATTTTGGAGATATGGATGAGGCAACGACAAGATTTCATTGAGAGCTGGAGGATGGGAAGGTCTTGAAAGTTAATTTGAGCATTTGAACCATCGGCTTACATTTTATGAGGTGTAATTCTTACTTTCTGAAAACAGTTAGTTATGGTCACTACAACGAGATCTGCTCACTCTGGTAATAATATTCCTACAGCATTTCTTGCCTAGTGTGAAGTACAGAGAGCTACCCCATGGAGATTTTCAGTATGGCATTTGAAAAAGGAAGATTTGCTCGTTATTGGCTCTTTCTGTTAAATTCATCATATGGATATTTATGGAGTCAGTCATGTTCTCTCACAAATCGGGATAACTGGGGATCTCCTGCTGTTCTGCTTTCCTCCTGAAATTGTGGCTCCTGCCTGGTTTTTGTGTCAGGTATCTCACTAAACTCAGACTTTGCACATGGCATGGCTGCAGCCTCTAAAAGCATCACCTGAATTTCATTCAATACCCAGTGCCTAGGCAGTTGGGTTTGTGTAGCTCTGAGTTGTGTGAGATTTGTGTCACAACCTCAGCTTGTCCTGTTCTGTCTGCAGCGCCAAAGGCTTTGAGGGGCTGGGAGAGGCCGTGAGGGAATCGTGAGGAAAATCGTGAGGGGTCCTGAGGGAGCCGTGAGGGGAATCGTGAGGGGTTCTGAGGGAGCCGTGAGGGAATTATCAGGGGTTCGGAGGGCTGTGAGGGGCTGGGAGAGACCATGGGGGAATCATCAGGGGTTCTGAGGGGCTGCGAGGGAATCGTGAGGGGCTGTGAGATAACTGTGAGGGAATCGTGAGGGGTTCTATGGGGCCGTGAGGGGTGGCCGGCGCAGGACACGGCCGGCGGCTCCCGGGCACGGCCTCGGCCTCGGCAAACAACTTCAAAAATATGTAAAAACAGACAAAAAGCCCCACGAGCGAGCGAGGAAAAGTGTGAGTAAAGAGCGGCGGGAGGAGCTGTCGGGACTGATGTCAGCGGAGGGGAGGTGGAACGGGGCGGGGAGTTGAGCCGAGAAAAAGCGGCGGGGGAAGGTGTTTAAGTTTGTGTCTTTGTTTCTCCCTATCTGTATTTTAATTGGCAATACGTTAAGTGAATTTTCCCAATTGGAGGCTGTGGCTCAGGGGTCCATGTCTCCCTGTTTCCCCGAGTGCTGCTGAGGGGCAGCGGGAGGGCAGCTGGGCCAGCCCAGGGACTTCTACTGACACAAACAGCCCTCATCGGCTTGCTTCCCATCCAGCCTCTGAAATACGAGGGAATATAACCTTAAAAACCCCTTGCGTTTGTGACAAATTTTTCAGACCTCCAGGATTTGTTCTTAACCTTGGTGGTGAGGGATGGCCTGGTTGTGTAGAGCGGTTTCTCTTATTAATCTGATGTTTGAATTAATTTAGCTGCAGTTCTTTCATGGATTCTAATCAAGAATGACACAGTTTCATGGACTGCCTTTAAAAGAGTACTCAACAGCATGTTAACAGTGGATTTTAAGTAGGAGGGAAGGTTCAATGAAGCTTTTAGTGTCCTATTGGTTTCTGAATAGAATCCAATAATATCTTAGAGAAGCAAAACAGCTTGAAAAGTAATGCTTTTAGAACTGAAAAATTCAACTCTGAATTCACAATGTCGCCTTTTGTCATAACTGCTGCTGTGGTTAGCACATTTTTCATTTAGCTGTGCCCCAATGTGTTACGCTTTGTTTGTGATATGAGAGTGATCTAGACCTGCTGTGTGATTTCAGGTTTCTGCACTGAAGAACAGATTGAAGAAAGTCTCTACAACCACTGGAGATGGTGTTGCAAGAGCGTTTCTAAAAGCACAAGCAGCTTTCTTTGGGAGCTACAGAAACGCCCTGAAAATTGAACCTGTAAGTAGGCAATTAGTAGGCATAAGATGTAAATCTGCAGCTGTGGTGGAGAAAAAACCTGACAATTCAAAGTGTAGCATAACCTGCTTTTACTGAGGTCAGCGTGGTGGCTCTTTGGCTGACTAGTACTGAAAACAATGTTCAAGTCTCCAAAATGAAAGAGGTGCAACAAGCATGATCCATCACACAGGGAAAAACCTTCTTATGGAAAGGTGTGGGTGTTGCTTGGTGGTTTTGAAGGCAGTTGAATTAGAGGAAAGATGATAAAGAATAAATTAATGATCATAAGAGGCTAGTGCTGAGCTGACCATTTCCTGCCCTGAAAAACCCATCTTTTCATTGTGTTATTGTGTTAAAACGTGGTGTATTTGCCACTCTCCTGCTCATTGAAGATTAATGAAGAGATCTGGCCTGCAGACACGTAATAAATATAATTTTAACCATGATGTTAAATGGTTACATGGCCGAAAGTTGGGCTACATGTATAGTGTTTCTTGAGGATGTTTCAGGAGCTAAAGTCTCTTCAGTACTGTAGTTTGTCTTGTTATTTTTAAAGCCAGGAGGAAAACACAGCTCACCCTGACTTTTAAACAGCCAGTTATCCCCATCAAATAATTTCATTTATGATGCATATTCCGGTTTCAAAAATTACTTTTTAAGTCAGCACAAGTCCTTCCCCATCTTACTGAGGGAATCCGTATGTGTATAAAAAATGAATTGTGTTGACCTGTGTGTGTGTATGTCTGGGTGTAGGAACTGGGCTTTTAAAGCATCTCAGGTGAAATAATGGGAGGTATATAAAATGAGGTCCATATAAATGACAAAGATGAAACTAGCGAGGCGCTCTGGCTGTGAGCCTCCTTTATCCCTGCTGGGGAGACACTGACTCCCCTCCATCCGTGCAGGCTTCCTTGTTCTCCACTGCTCCTCCCTGTAGTTGCCAGGCAACTCTGGGAATATTGGTGTATGCTTTGCCTGGATGTGTGTGTGAGATTAACTAGTTAAGGGGTTTATGAAGGAAAATAAAAATTTAAATTGCTGTTCTGGAAATACCATCTGGTATTTTGAAGGCTGAATGTTAAAGATGAACATCTGAAATGAGTTGACAGTGGCACAACCCCTAGAAACTTCGAGGGACAGCTAACCTGAGGAAGTAGCAGAAATGGTTTGGTTTGCTCATCATTCCATCAAAGAAAACTTGTAAACATAGCTGCACAAATATGTCATAAAACCTACTTTAATAATCAGGAAGTGGAAATTTTCAGGGCTTTCTTTCCCAAGTCCTTTTGTAAATCAAAACTTAATTTCTGATTTCATGTTTCAGTAGTAGATTTAGATAAAGAAAATTTGCAAGTGTTTCATGTATCACCTTCACATGGAGTAAATACAGGGCATAAGCAATACCAGGTGAGGTGGTTCTTTGCATTTCACGTCCCATAACTCAGGAAATCTGACTGTTCGTTTAAAATCATTGATAATTAGGACATAAATTCAAAGAAGCAGCAGCTTTTCCTCCTTTCATAGTTTCTGTCTTATAAGACAGTTTAATTTCATGGACTGTCTCGTTGTTATGAGCTGACTTTTTGGGTTAAATGGTGTGAATCTATTTTTCATTATTCTGTGTAGGCCCAGAATGTGTGTCAGAGCAGGATGTAAATTCACATTATTACACTTTAGCATAGTAAGAGCTCTTATTCTGTTCAGAGGTTTTAACTCTAGAGGTACAAGGTTGTGTAATAATAGTAATAGTAATATTTACTTGACAAAATAACTGATGCAGTGCTGTTTCCTACTGTATTTCCCATAGCTGCACTAAGCCAGTTTTTAAATACAGAAGAGTATCTGTTGGGTGTGATGTACTTACAGCCCCCACAAAGCTCTGTTGCTATTAAGTACAGTCAAACACAGCAGCAGCAGGGTGTTCACTGGGCTGTATTGAGGCAGATTATCTTCATGCATTTGGCTTCAATTTCTACCAGTGACACCAGTGTGAGCATTTTGTTCACTTGAATGACTTTCTTCAGATTCCCAATTTTTGTTGCCATTTGCAGAGGGTATGTTTTTATCTCTTCTAAATATTTAATTCACACAAGGAGGTCATCCTCAGCAGACTTACTGTGTGAATACAAGGTGTGTGTAAAGGTGCTTTGTAGGACTGAGCAGTTGGGGGATGTTGGGAAGCGAGGCTCAGATTTTCGGGATGGGAGCCGCGGCCGTGCACTTTCTTCTGCTGACACCTAGTGGTTCCAGGCATTCAGTCGGACTCTCTCCCAGTGTTGGTGAAGAACAAACCCCACGCACACCTGTGGGTCGAGGTAAGCTCCGGGTGGGGCTGACCCAGGGCACTGAGTGTGGGTGTGACCCAGCACGACATGTGGGCTCTAGGGTGGTGCTGCTGCTGCTGCAGCCTCAGCCTTGTGGGCTTTGTTCCCCTCTTACTGCACGAACACAGCAACTTTCTAATAATTCGTGAATTGCTGATCTAATGTGAAATTACTTATTGAGACTCAGAGATGTGTTATATACTCAGTTGTCGCAGTGCTTTAGCTGAACTACACTGGATGTTGGAATGTATATTATATGCATGTTGCTGCCTAAGGTCTGTTGTCCTGTCAAAGCCTGATAATTTATATTTTGGTTTTAAATACAGAAGACAATGTACTACCAATTTTCAAAATTGTAATTTTGATACAAATTTTCTCTTAATACAATGCAATTTGAGCAGTGGTGGCAGAAGAAACCATTATGAATAGGAGGAAATAGGTTTTTTACCTTTTCGACATAACACTCAATCTGACTGAAGGAGATAATTAATGCATTAATTATTTTATATGAATCTGTTGAACAGAACATAATAAATTCCTTCAACAATTCCAGATCCATGAGATCAGAGTCAGAAAAGAAGTGATATTTGGTCAGAATAAAAAAGCAAATGCCAGATGAGTCAAAAAGGAAATTTTGTTGGAATGTGTGTGCAGTAATATAAAGCAAGTGCACGCTACGTACTGGTGCATAATTCATTTTGCAAAGGCTTTGTAGCATTCAGTGCTTTATCTGCTATGAAGTATGATTGTTGCCATGGTGAATTAGTTTTTTAAGTTATTCAGCAGAAGAGTAAATAGTTGTTTCCAACTCCCAGTAATTGCCACATCCCAGTTCCTTCCTCTCCATGGCCATCTTCTGCCTAGCTTCTTTTCCTTGCATGTATATTTTAAAGGCATACACTGCATGTGGAGTAGATACTTCCCTGTCACCAGAGCTGCCTCCATAGTTCAGAGCTTTAGGAGTGTTTGTCCATCTGTAGAAAATATGAACAAGGATGATCCCTTATGCTTATATAACTTGTGCACAGACCTGTTAAAATGAGCCCCAAGCTGTAAGAGAAACAGTGAGCAGAAGCTTGTTCAGTAGAACTTTTTGTTTTACTTGCAGTTTTCTTTGTTCCTTTTAAAGTCAGTGCTGATGTATAGAAATAGGAATTTTCTCCCACCCATCCCTACTCTTTTCCTGTTCATGTGGTTGAGCTCTCAAATCCATGCCTGTAGAGACAGTCTAGCGATGCCTAAATGACAGTAATTTCTAAATGTCATCCTAGTGACTTTACTAACAGGTAGGAGTAGACAATGAGAACAGCACTGACAGTGACAGTGTGTAAAATCTGATTTTTTGTGATAAAGATGGAGATAAATTGAGTTTCTGTATATTCTGGAACTGAAATTTAAGACTTTTTTCTTCCTACTCTGAAGATTCTGTGTTTTGTGACATTTTAAAGACCCGAGGTTTCAGCAACCTCCCTTAAAAATCAACTGTAACTATTCCTGTGTTTTACCATCCATAGGAAGTGCTGTAGAAGCTGTACTAACCCAAATTCACAGTCACTGACTGGAAAAGATTTAGTGGGGAAACACAGTTTTGTTTGTTTTCTGTGTGATGTTTGTTTTCATTTCAATTCTGTTGCTGTTTCCTCTCTGAGCCTTACTGTTGCTATAGACAAATTTCTGCTTTTGCTGTTTTAAACCTTAAAAATGGCTCTTTTACTAACAAGCAGTTACTGTTCTTCAAAATGGCATTTATTATTCTACATCTAAGTCTGTTGAGATATACATATGTTAATGAACCTGAAAAGACATTTTCTTTAATCTCTTCTAGCAGTCTGGTATGTAGTAAATAGAATTGTTTTGTAATTTCCAAACTGTTATAAGATCCTATGTTATCTAGTTCTGTATGCCACACTAAGGGGAGGGGGAGCCCAGGATTCTGAGGGGAAGGTAATAAAAAGTAATATTTGAGGAAGTTAACATGATCCTCTGGTGATTGTGGTGTTTCTGCCCTGAAAGGTTAAGGCAAACTTCCCTGTCCATCATACATGTTAAAGTAAAAATCCAACAAAACCCAAATCAAAACAAAAATAGCAGAGACCCCCATTCCCCCTCAGATCCATCATGGGAATGGTTTTGGGTCTAGGAACATTCCCGAAAGTAAACGATGGGGTGCTCTGCATCTCTCCATGCAGGAATAGCTGAAACGTGAGTTCCTTTGAGTGTGGTGTCAAAATGGGTACAGGTCTGCTTTGAGATTACTAATGTTTTCCTGCTTCATGGTGATGTTTAGGTTTTTGTGGTCTCTTAGTTTGTGGAACCTTTGAGCAGGCTGAGATCTGTCTTGGGTTTTGTCTTAGTAACTTTGCAACCCCCCATAGAAGTTGTGTGTTCAGCCATCAGCCTGGATCAGGTCACTCTGCATCTTCTGTGGTGGTGCTGCAGAAATAAAGGAGCTTTGTTCCAAAGCCTCTCAATCTCCCTGTTACAGGGCAGGCTGTGCAGTGAGCAGCAGTCCGTGGTCTGTCAGCTTTGCTGTGCGAGGATTTGGATATTCACTTACTCGGCTGTGCCTCTCACACCTGATTCTGCAGTTTGTGCTGTTTGATGCACTTGGTTTTGTTTCTTCTCAATTTGTTTCAAGCCTTTGGTTGTTTGTTTTAGGCTGACTCTTGTCTGTGTTTTCACTGCATTGTCTCCTGATACTTCAGTTCTAATTGCAAGTGCAAAGCCTCGTGCAAATGCCTCCATGCAGGAGAACCTGGAGATATTTCCTGAACTAATAAAGCGCAGGGGACTTAGAGGGGAACAACGAGCCACGTAAACAAACACCAAGCAGAAAATAACATCACCCTTGAATTCAGCTTCTGTGTGAGCCACTCAGTGACTGTATTTTTTCAAATGAGCTGTTGTATCTGGTATTAGGGGAAAAACAAAAAACAACCCAACACACACAACCCCATGAGAAACCCCACCCCAAGGATCTTTCAGGCGGATAGGCAAGGAGTGAAATGAACATTCTCAGTAGTATGAGCAGCTGTACAACTGAAGAAAAAGTATCACTTCCCTTAACAGAAGATAGGGGAAGAGATTTTGGGATTTGGATTTGTAAAGTAGCCTTCAGTAGCAGACAAAAGTGGTGAAATTATGATAAAAATTAGAATATTTGATCAGGTTAGAAACATAGTAGAGAAGTCATGCCACATTTGGCTTTCACATTGTATATTGTGTATAAATGGGAGTGTACAATTTGTACTGCTGTGGTACTGAAGGAGGCAGCTGAAAGGCAGTAATTCACAATTAGCTGTAATGATTGGCATAGCTGGATGATAGAGCTCCTGCAGTGATGCCTGGAATGCAGTGGGGCTAAAGGCAAAACGAGCCCTTTGCTCGTGAGCCAGGACTGACAGTGGAGTGTGGCTGCTTCCATGGCAGCCAGCACAGGAGCCCTGCCATCCTCCGGAGCTGCACTTCCCTTGTGGCCACAGGGGAGATTCTGGCACTGCCTGGGGCTTAGCAATCCCTCTGTGTGCACTGGGAAACACGGAGGGGACCAAGGCCCCTTTCTGGTTTGGCTCTTGCATGGCATCAGAGAGCTGGGCAACTGCTCTCCACAAATACCATTGGTTTGGTATGGGCAGGGCATTAGTGAAAAACCAATTCTGGCTCATGGCCAAAATGCTGGATAGGCAAAACTTAGTCTCACACTGAGGACCACCTTTTCCTTCTTTATTCTGTTTTGGGGAGCACAAAAAATATGAACTCTGCAGAGGGCAGATAAGTGTGTTGTTCTTTAAAACACACGCTACTTCAGTCTGGTAAAATGTCAAATGAAAGCATTCTGTCCTTTCTTATCTTTTTCTAATTTAATTCATTGTTTTCTGTGCCTTTCATTCAGTGAGTAGCAGCTCTGGCAATGACAGATATTCTATTGTGACTGAAATATGCATTTTGTAAGTCATAACTTTACTTGGTATTTAAATAAACTGTGTATGTACAGCGTGCAAGATTTATGCAGAGCACAGCTGGAGGTATTCTGCTCAGAATTCCTATGGTTTAAAATGTCTCTTTCAAGTTTGAAAATGTGTTGTGAAGTAGATACCATTATGATAATTGGAAGTTCAGCTTCTCTGTCTTGCTCTATTATTTTTTTTTAATACAATTAACACATCACACACATTTCACCTGGTCTCTCCTCATTTACCTCTGACACTTCCTTGATATTTATTTAGACACATGTGGTGTCTTTGCTTTGAACTCAATAGTTGGTATATTCACTCTTTTTTTTTTTTTAATAAACATTTTTCTCATTTAGAGATATACAATTAGTTCGCATTGTTAGAGAAAGGTACACATATTGATGTCAATTTAAGTCTTTTACTTATTTGTTAGATGATCAGGACATAAATTGTATAAAGATTGTAGAGAAAACTGTGATTACTCTCAAATCAAAATACCTGCTGTGAAGTTGCAGAAGCAGCTCATTTATTATAGTTCTCATGAGAAAACAGTACAGAGCTGATATGCACAAAGCTGTCTAGAGAAGAAATTAAAAAAATATATATGAATAATACATTTAATTTAGAATTGCCATATTTTCTTTAAGGTAGCATAAAGATGCACAAATCTCAATGTTTAGTTTGATTTAAGCTTTATTCTTCTGGAGTCAGTAGCAGTGCTTTTATTTCTGATAACAAAACAAAGACTAAGTTTTGTTTTTAAAATATTGTCAAATTCTTAAACTGGAATTAATAACATGCTATTGGCATAGCTTTAAACTAAATTAATGTATGTGGTGTGCTGTGTTATGTAACATGTATAAAACTAGCAACAGAACACCAGTGGCCTCCAGAAGACAATTACAAATTATATCAGGTTTATAAATTTGAAGGGAAAAAAAAAGCATCTGTCACATCACATTTCAGTGATCCAGGAGAAAATAATATGAAAGTACTGTTAGATGTATTTCATTTATGGAAAATAGGCTTGGGGTGTTCTTTATTTCTTCTTTTTTTCATTTAATTTTGGTTTTAGGAAGACTCCTAGTGCTTGGAGTTTTAATAAGGAATAAGTCCAAAATCCAGCTTAAGCTTGGTCCTCACAATAATACAGGAAGTTTTTCTGGATTATTGCAATAATTTTAGCTGCACTTTGAAATGAACTGGGGCTGTGATTTTGCAGAGTTCCTGTTCACTGTCCCTTCCTTTGATAGCTGTTTCCGTAGGATTTTCAGTAACTGCATTACTGGAGATGTCTGAGATTTGTAAATTAGTTTATTGCAGGAAAACAGTATCATCCACCAAATAAGAATTCATTTTCTTTATCTTAAAATTGAAGTGATCAGCTGCAAGCTTTTCAGGCCCAAGACTTTCCTATGACAGTTTAAAATCCCCTCCCTGAAGGGAGTTTTTTGTTGCCTTGGTCAGTGCAGTCAGGGCCACGGCGAGAGCCCTTGTTGTGCAGCTGCCTCTGCTGGAAGGCTGAGCTGCAGAAACCTTGGGAACAGGCATTTGCCAGGGAGATCCAAATCCAGGAGAGCTAAAGGAAACCAGGGGATGCTTTCAAGGTACCTTGGATTTGGGCTTTTCAAAACACACACTTAAAATTATCTCTATAAAAAAACTCCTTGGAAGAGTGTATACATATATATATCTATATATATTTATTTATTTTAATGAAATAATTCTGTAATAAAATATTTCAAGTCCTGGCTAAGCTGTAAAGCTTAGGGCTGATAAACAAAGCATCTGAAGCCAAATGGCCCCTTAGCTAACCCCAATTAAAATAAAGATTTCATTGCGCTCTGTCCTGACAGAGAGGGAACATATTGTTGCCTTTAAGGGAGTTTGGTTTAGTTAATGAAAGAATTTATTTCATTTTTTCAAATACAGAACCTAATTAAATGAGTTTCAACTTGACTTGTAGTTGAGGACGTTTTAACTCCTTAAAGGTTACTCTTGTGTCCAAGTATAGCTGCCTTTTAAATAATTCCTGGTGCAGTATTTAGTTTAGTCATTTAAATAATAAGAAATTT
Organism: Lichenostomus cassidix; assembly: GCF_008360975.1. Classification (NCBI taxonomy): domain Eukaryota; kingdom Metazoa; phylum Chordata; class Aves; order Passeriformes; family Meliphagidae; genus Lichenostomus; species Lichenostomus cassidix. Next base: position 1,330,649 of record NC_139497.1, read on the forward strand.
TATAGTAGATCTCATGTAACTGTTTGCCTGTTATATATATGTCATAAATATATGTTGTTGATTCTTAAAGTGTTAAAGTTGTTATTGACATTACATTATTTCCACATATTACATTAATTTGGCATCAAGTGTTACTCAGAGCTAGTAACTAATACAGCATTCTTAGAAGTACTGTGGAAATGAAGGTGCCAAGATTTTGCTTTGAGAGCACTTTAAAAGCAGTAGATTATATATGTACTTTGCTTACTCCTGGTGCTCAATGAAAAGAAAAATATATCAAAGAATTATTTAGGTGAAGCTCTTCAAGCAGTAGCTAAAGTCTGTATGTCCAGAACACTTTTTCTTAAGGAGGATTAATGGTGAAAATGAAAGCCAATTGTGAGGATTATATGTGTGATTAGTTTGTCTTAGGATCCGTCTGTACTTGTATGGATAAAGCTCATCCCCCATTTGTCAAGCAATAATTTATTACATATTCTCAACATATTCTCAAGAATGTATGAAAAATAAAGAAGACTTCTTATTTATTTTCCGATAAGTAACAAAATATTTAGTTGTTTAGGAGGGGCTTGCAGAGACTTCCTAGTTGAAAAAGAGTGTTCTTCGGTGTGGGTGTGAACATGAATGAAATTAAGGGTTAGATGGTATTGGGGTCCTAAAAATCTCTGACTTATTTGGCATATGTTACAGATCCTGAGGTAACTGAAATACAGTGCTGTTCTTTCCTCTTCTGTGAATTTCTGTGGATCATTATAATTAATTTGTGTTTCAGAAGTCTCAATAGTTGCCAAATGTAGCCAAAAATAAAGCATTGCATCCAGCCGGAGTTCCAGATATCCTCACTCTGCCCTAAAGCCATGTTTCCCAGCCATTATCTTGTCATAGCTTATTGTGCTCAATTTTAATTAAACATTAATAGCAATTTTGCAGTCAGAACTGACATGAAAGTTTTCCAAAGATTATTATACCCACAGGATATCTTTATTATGTGTTTTTCTTGTTTCTTCTTTTTCATCTTGTCCAAACCCTGTTCTTTCGAAAAGTCTTTGGTGATGGAGAACATAAAACAGAAAATAGTGCAGTGTCTTGACTGACAAGGATCGGTTTTACAAGGACTCATCAATTGCATTTTGTATTCTTCAAACATCAAAAACTTAGCTGTTTGATAAAGATCTTGAGGTTTATTTGATTTTCCTTGCTGTGGTGTATACACTGAGTGTTCTACATTTAGGTTTCAACACAGAGATGCTGAATCTTTAAATACAAAAAGGACTTGGAATGCTGCAACCTGTAGTCCTTGTGTCTCTGCCTTTAAGGGTGTTGTGTTCACAAATGGTAGGCACAGCTTATACTGCTGGATATTGGATCACTGGTTCTTACTGCTGTATAGGAAGCCCTGTAGTATTAATTGGTTGTCAAATCCCTAAGAAATAACAGATTAATGTGCTTGATCACAGTGCCCTGTTTAGAAGCTGCAGTTTGCCCCTGTCCCCAGCCTCTCCATGTAACACAATTACAGATGTGCATCCAGGACATTTAGTGGATTGCATTTCATTAATACAATTTGAGCAGACAATACCAAGTTGCTGTCGGGCCGTGCTGACAGCTAATTACTGAAATGAAGGGTGTGCATGGCTAAGGAACAATGGAACATGTCTCAGGATCAGGAAAGCAGTGCAGAAATTGTGCCACATCTTGGAATCACTCCTCTGGACAGTTTGCTGTCTCTGCAGACCAGCTTTTGTCACATATCTCATCATGGTGGGGAGTTAGACTTCAGGGAAAAAAAGGTTGTTACTGTTGACAAAAATGCAGTGTAGTTCTGGTTTGCCCTTTCCTCTGGTTAATTCAGACACTTGTATGTACTTACTCGACTGCTGACCACACTTACCTCTTGCTTACAGACATCACTGCACATTTTCCCCATAAAATGTCCAGTCTGCTGATTTGAATACCAGAGATATTGTGAATGTCAGTCAATTTTGTAGCATTATTTATGGGGAAAGCTCTCCCTGACAGTTTGAAGGAGGAGGATCAGGAGTGACTCCTCACTGTTTCTTCCAGTATAAGAAACCACAGGCAGTCAAGTGGGGTTTGTAACAGCAAAGGTTCAAAATAAACATGGAGTGTTCTATGTAGGATAGGCAGTAATCCTGCCAAGGACTTGATCGAGCGATGCTGAGGAAGCTTTTATTGGTTTGAGGGAATTTGGAGAGATACTTGGGAGAAACCTTGGTTCAGGTTTGTTTAATATGCAAACACCCCCTTCACTGAGCACTTCTGGACCTGTCCAAAAACTCTTTGTGCACATGTTGTTCTAGAGCAGAGGAAGCTAAAGCACAGGGTGTTCACTACTGGGCAAGGGGCTTAGTTCAGGCTTTTGTAAAAACCTCTATAGCCCCATGGGGTTTGGTCTTTACAATATATCTGCAGAATTATTAAATATAGTGGGATGCTGACTGCAAAGCAATTTTATCATCCAATTCATTCATCTGACATCTGCATTGTAAGATAAAGTGCTAGTTATTGTTGGAGATATTTTTTCTGTTGATGCTCAGAGAACTCTTAGATTGCCAGTGTGACTTAACCATATCCTGATGGTAATGAGAGCCGGTGTCATTTCTGAGCAGCTCATATTATTTAGTCCGTGCATCTTCAAGTCCACAGGTAACATGGAGATAGCAAATACTCTGTTTCTTGTTGAATTGAATCTAAAAATTTTTGATTCAAATCTACTACTTAGTTGGAGAAAAATAAAGGGACAGTAGTAGGTTGTCAGTAAAAGATCCATTCTGCCTGATGAACTCAAAAATTCATGTTGAGGTGCTGCAATAGTTTGCTATTTTTGCAATTCATTTTACAAAACAAGTTCCATATTGAGCTCTGCTTCCCTGTATTCTCTCTCCATGGAAATTATGTCCTTTTTCTCATTTCAAATTAGATGAGTACAATGAAATCCTTATTTTACATATTTATTAACAAGGCTTTCATCCCTGTGGTATTGTAACTACCCTCAGTACTTTATGCAAAGAAATTACATAGAGAACTTACAAACCTTCAAGAGGTGTATGTGGTCACTCTTTTTCAAGCATTACTTCTCCTGTCTGTATTATTCTTATGTGTTATTCTACTTTATTTTGTCCCCTTCCTTTCCAGAAGCTGTTGGTGGCATTGAGTTTTTTGGTTTTTTTTTTAATTCTGAAATAAATCGCATTAAAGGCCTCATGCCAAGTTTGAATCTCTTTGGATAGTCATTGTTAGAAAAGTGATGAGTAAAGAAATTATGTTGAGTGTGCTGTCTGGCATATAGAGGGTTAAGGGAATTTTTAGTCTCACCAAAAAGTATTTGGTCAGGTACTCAGGTGCTGGAAATTTTCTTAGCAACATCAGTCACCTAGGAACATGATCATCTGCTGTTCTGGGGTAGAGATTACAGAGCTTAATGATTAGCTTCTATAAGCTGCAGCTGATGCCAGACTCTACCCCCTTTACACCTAATTAGCCTCATTAATGAGCTCTTCTGCTCTCCACAGAGAGGGCTTCCTCCTCAGAATAGGAGGTAAAAATACTTCACCCAGGTAGATGTGCTGAAACCTTTAATTATTGCCCACACCTGCAAAGCGTTGTGTGTCTGACAGCAATATTGCTTACCCGAAACTGCTTATTTACAGTGACCACAGCACCAAGCATTAACTCTTCAGCACCATAGGAAGTGGTTTGAACCTTTGCAAGTATTTATAGAAGGAGGAAAGGAAGACAGTTGAAAATGTAATGCTTAATCAAGTTAGATGTAATCGTGAGAGGTTGTATGTGATGCAAATGTTTTAAAAAGTTTCTGAGTATTTTGTTTAGTCCTGAAAAATGAGCTTAAATTGCTGTTGCATGTCAAATATAACATCAGCAGAACTGAAAGCACTGTTAGGCAAGTTCCATTCTTTAAATGAGCAACTTCTGTGTTTGAAGAAATGTAATTTAGTACTGCTAAAAAGGAAACATGGAAAAATACACTTGTAATGATCAATGCAGCAGGCAGTAACTGAGCTAATGAAGTGTTCAGGGTGATTCTGAGTATAGCAATTCCTGGTCAATATCTAGTGTAAACTTGGCAAATTTAGTAACATTGTATGTTATTGGTTTTTAGATGGAATGCTGAGGCAGCTCTGTAACATTTTTGCATGTGCATTTGGCTCCGTGTGGACAGTTAGAGTTGGTTGGTTATTTAGTAACTCTTCCCACTGTCGCCAGCTTTGCTGAATTTTCGGCAGGAAGTGCCTGCTGTGAGCATTCCCAGCGGCCATGGTGCAGGTTCTCTGGCACTGGGAAGAATCACCATCAGGTCGGTTCTGTGGAGAACTCGGCCTTCTGGAAGCTGAATCTTGGGCTGCAGGATGCTCTGGGGCTGCTGGTAGCTGCACTCACAAACTGGGCATCTTTCTGAGGGAGTACGAGACAAGAAAAATGTTTTCCTGGAAAACTCATCTTCTAAAATGACTAGAAGATTGTGTGCTACCTGCAAGGCATGGACAGTGCTTGTTTGAGTGAATGGGCTTTTCAGCCAAAGTGATGAGATTTCGTGCATTTTAGTCAACTCTGTTTCCCTTGAAGATGCTCTTAGCAGGCTGCTGAACTCATGTGAACTGAAGCCTTTGCATTGAAAAGGAATTTGGAACAGAAAACGTGTCTTCATGCAACTGAAGATTATTAACTGAAAATAGGGTCTCAAAGCTGTGAGGTCACTGCAATAAGACACATTATTATTAACAATTTTTTTATTATTATTATTAGCAATTCTTTTGAATGTGTGGGATCATTTGTTTTACTTTATTAATAATTAAAACAGCATCAAACATCCCCAGCCAAGATGGAATCATGCACTGTGTGAATCACAGAAATTCCTGTGCGTTTTTCCAAGAATTCAGTTTAAACTGAATGCCAAAATAAAGCATCAAAATTAGTGTTTTTTCAAATATTTGGATAATGTTTTGTCAATTGCTAGTGCTTCTCATCATCATTACATAAGTGGGATGCTTGCATTGCATGTGGACTCTCCTGGTGGAAACGTTGGCAGGTTCTGTTCCGTTTGCCCGGTGGAAGGCAGAGGTTCCAGGGCAGATGAGAAGGACTTGTGCAAGATGATGCTGCTCTCTGAGGGTGTGCGGGTGTGGAGGGGAGCAGAGCCCGGCGGTCCCTGCCCATCTGCTCCCTGTCAGAGCACACAGCCGTGCAGCTGGCCCTGTGCCCCGGCCGGCCAGCTCCGGGCGCTCCCGCCTGGTCTCCACGACAACTTCGGGAGCTGCCGAACCGCTGCTCCCTGCCAGATGCTTCCCTGCACACGGGCTCTAATTAGATGGCGTTTTCCCCTCACAAAGGAGTTGGGAATTTTGCATGGTTTCCGTGTCAGAAATGTGTTGCAATAGGATGAGAGTTGGGAGGAGCCCTGTGGCCAAACCCGACGTGATTCCACTTGCTGCAGAGCTCGGCGTGGGAGCTGTGGGTTTGCAGGAATGCACGACAATTCCTCTTTGGCTGCTGCTTCGTGGATGGAGCAAAACGTGTGGGGAAAGCGGAGAAGCGAAAAATCTGCTTCCTTTTTTGTCCTCCCACTGGGTGCAACTTTCTGTTTATGAATGTACTAGGGCAGAACTGGGGGACTGAGGCAGATCACAAATCTGGCACTAAGTGCTTGGAAGACCCAGCATTCCCAGGCTCTCAAAGGCAAGATTTCCCCAGAGACCTGTACGTGACTCAGGCAGGAGGGAATGGAACCTTTTGCCAGTGTTCCTAATCCAGTGCCCCTAGTAACCTCTCTCAGGGAGCAAGATCCTAAGGTGAGTCTTTTCTGGCTGTGTTTTTCCATGGCAGGAGCTGAGGCTTCCACATCAACTTATCGAGTGCCATAACACGAGGACAGATCCACCCCCAGTGAGTTCTGCTGTAGCATTTCCTTTGCCAGTTACTCTGTGAAGGAGGGGGCACTGCAGGCAGTGCTCTTACATCGTATACATCAGTGGATCTGCCAGTGACTGCATGTGTCTAACTCAGTGCAAAATTAAAGTTTCATTCCATTATATCCACTTTATTTATAGAGACAGGGGGTTTGTTACTTAGCTAAGAGAGTGGGATTTTGTGACCTCTCTTTATGACTAAGGCTTCTCTCACATTGCTTTAGTGAAGTTAAAAGCAGTTTATTCTCTTTCTGCATCTATATCAGCATCTAAATCTTATAGTAGAATATCTTGCTCTTCAATATAGCTGTTTATTGAAGGTGGTTTTGGGGATCATGAGACAAAGGAATCATTTACATCGTTCACAAAAACATATTTTGACATACTTACTTTATCTGGAAACTTCATTGATTTGCTTGAGTTTGGGCTTTTTACATGTGTCTAAGAAATCAAAAGGAAGCAAAATATTAACATTTGTGATCTTAAGGAAGCAAAATATTAACATTTGTGATCTTAAGGCACATTGGTCTTTCGTAAATCTTGGCCAGTGATTTACTACTTCTGCAGGGATTTTTTTTCATATTTAACAAAATACGTTGTATTCTACTGAGTTTTGATAAAAGAAGCAAAAATAGCTCATCGTTTATCTGATAGGCAATACTTCATGTAGATTGTTTTTCCAAGCACACTTTTATATTTTGTCATAGTATAAAATAGCTCATATAAAGAATTGCACAGCAATTTTTCTCCTTTTCTGTATTGTCACTAATATTGCACAATAGTTAAAATAGAAAAAGCCTTTTCATTGCAAGGACCCTGAATTGGCAGCTGCTTTGCATGCCGAACGTCCCAGCTTCAATGGGAGCAGTGCTCATGGAATGATTGCAGAACCAGGCCCTGAAATTACCTTGCCAGCTAATGATAAAATCGCATGCGGGCCACAGGGGTTTTTGTGGAATAAATATAAGAGTGGAACAATATCCAGTACACATTATACCAGTAATTTAAAGCATATTCAGGACAAAGAGAGAGTTCCCAGTGCAGGCAGCATCATAGAGATTTGCTGTATCTGATAAAGATTAGGTTTCTCAGCTCATAATACCATACTATTACTTTCCTTTTGTTAGTCTTTCAACACCTACACTTCTGCATTGACACAATATCAAGTAGGAAGAGGAAGAATAGCCTTGTATTTAAGGGACTGAACAGGGATTAAAGAAATTTCGGTTCTTTTCCCTGGCTCTGCCAGAGACTTTTGTGACCGTGTACAAGTTACTTATTATTTTCATGCCTCTATTCTCAATCTATGAAATGGTGATTTTTTTTTTCTTTCCTTTTACTCCCAGCCCTAAATGGTTTCTTGCTGGCTTCTTTGCACTTCGTGTGCCAGGCTTGTTGCTTGAGTTCCAGCTACAAGGCTGCAGCAGTTGCTTAGGGATAGGAAGTGTCTGGCTGTTCCAGGTGATGAATCAGGGCAGGCAATGGCTGGAATTAGCCATATAAACACTTGGAAAGCTGGCTGGATCCATTCTGGTGAAGGACTTCCATTAGTTGTGAATATGAGTGTGTGTCGTTTTACTTGGTCTAACAGGAAAATGCCAAGTATCCTCATAAACTAACAGGGTTTGAAAGGAGAAGCAAAACAGTTGCTCTGCCATGTAAGTTTGTGGCCAAGTCTCTGAGCATGTGATTTCTTTGTTCCTGAGCTGCATCTTGAGATGCTAATAAAGCTCTGGTATCATTCGCTTAATGCGGAGAGTTTGATCTTGCTTTCTGGATTCGTTATGACTGAGGTGAATGCAAAGAGCTCTCCTGTGCTCAGCGTAGGGACTGGTTCAGGGAATTTGTCAGTGCAGTTGCAAGCTGAACAAGCCAATGTCCTATCAGGTGTCTGTCACCAATTTCAGGTTTTTTTATGGAGTCCTGCTGGCTGGCTGATGATCCTTCTTCAGCTGTGATGAGCTAATCTTCCTGTGACATTGCAATCACAGTTCTGGAAAGGTCTGCAGAGCAGTGCCTTGCCTTTGGCTGCTGCTGTACTTGACATACACACGTATATATCCAGCTCATCCTCCTATCTTGCTTTCATTATAATTCTGGATGGAATTAAGGCTGATGAGTCCTGGAATATCCCTACTGGCTTTACTTTGTCATTTGCAGCCTAACCAATGTAAGTATAGAATGTGGTTGTTTGCAACATCCAGGTGGTAATAAACCTGTGATACATGGCTGGCTTGCATATCCTTGGTTTGCTGTGTATGAGGGATCATGGTGAAATGTTTTACAGTGTTACTAAACAAAGTTGGGCTTTATCTTTTAATTTGCATTATGGCTTCTTAAAATAAAACATCAGGTTTCCTGAAACTCCAGAACAGTCTGAAATAAGTCCTAGACTCCTTTTGTTTTCCACTTGCTGCCTTAAGTAGATTCAACCATTATTTTAGAAAGTAACAGAATTACACTGTAAAAATAGGTCTGGCAGCAGATCAGATGTGGGCTGAAACTTTTCAGCTTTTTAAGGGGTCATGAGATGCAGCACTGCCCTGATGAACTTCATTATGCCAGATGAATATAAAGTAGTCATATGAAGGGAGATTTGCAAAGACAGAAGGGAAAGGCACCTATTTTTTCGGCGCATCTGGGAATCTTAAATCTTAGTCTTATCTTTTAAAGTTTCTTCTGTTGAGTTTGCAGATTAAATGTGTACATTTTTGTAATAAAAGTAATTCTGTGATCCAGTCTTGAAATAGATATGAATTATCTGTAGCATTACAGATCAAGTCAGATTCCTCATCGAGTCATACAGTGCACACATTTAGAGTCTTTCAAATGCAATATTTTAGCCTCTGTTAGGCATTTACAGCTGGGCAGGGGATTAATGGATATTTAAGATGTTGATGAATCAAGGCCTAAATTTTAATTGTTGGAACCAGCAAGTTTAGAATTTGCTGAGGTTTTCAGGAGAAATTATCTTAATTGTTTTACATGCAAACAAGACTATTCATTTCACAACATATCTGCAGCATGTCCGCTCATGTATAATGTCATTTGTCAGTAAAAGCAGAGCTGATTAGCTTTATAATTTACAGTTAACCAGATCTGTCAGGAAAACGGTCTTATTGTCCAGCTTGTCTTTTTGTCCTGACGCTGTGGCTGGGGGTGGAACAGTGTGTGCACCTCGGGGAGGTCAGTGAGGGTGGAAGGGACTAATGCATTCTGAGCTGCAAAGCTCACGCTTGACCTCGATGATTAAAGTTTTTCCTGTCATCCAGCAGCAGTTGAGCCTGAATTGTCTCTTAAGAAGTCAAAAGGTCTAATCAACCTAATGAACAAACTCAATCATTAGTACTTTGGGAAGGAAGTGTGCTAGCAGTGCTGGTGCCCCAGCTGCAGTGTGTGTGTTGATGGGGGCGCAGGAGGAGCTGCTGGAGGTACAGCAGGGCACAGCCCCCTCCCCTTCGGCAAGGCTGAGCTCTTGCCACAGTGTCCATGCTCTTCTCTGGCCGTGGGAGAAATTTTGGATTCTTGTAGGTGATAGGAAGGGCTGCATATTCCCTTTGAAGGGTTTTTTAATGAGGATTAAACAAAAGCTAAACCTTCCCCAGGTGAATGTCTCTGCTAGTAAACTAATCTTCATTTTTCTTCACCCATTCCTCCCATCTCTTTTCACACTCAGATTTCTCTGATGTGGATAAAATATTTTTCAGAGATCACTTGTTATGTTCCAGTATCTGAAGTTAATGGTAATGCCTTTTCCATACTGGTCAAGTAGCTGTTAGTCATTTAAATGCAGTAAAACCTTTCAGACAGTGCACACTGGTGGCCAGAACCTTTGTCATGTGTGTCCTGGAGACTGGCACCAGTGTCTTGTGTACACTCACATACCAGCCAGACCTTTTTTGTTTATTTTAAAATGAAGTGTCTTGGAATTCTTTATTCCGATGAGAGCAAAGCCACAGTGAAGAAGGAAAAAAAAAGGTGGTTTTTTTCACACTCATGCTTCTTGCCTGGAAAGCATGTAGTGATTTTGGTTTTCCCTGTAAATAGAGTAAATCAAAACCAGGTTATTATTTTTAAAATAAATTACCCTGAAACTGTAATTATCACATAAGAGACTTGTTTTTTTCCCCAAATCTGTGGAAATTTACTGGCTCAAGCAAGGGATGACAGAAACTCTGCTAAGAAACTGACTTCTTCCCTGTGTGAAGGAGACCCATCCTGTGCTTAGACAGACACTTGCAATTGATCCCTGTCCTCAGTCATTTTCGTGGCCCTGTTGTCTTGATTTTACACAGCCAGTGGTAAATTAGATTGCTAATTTAAAGCTTTGAGAAATGGAATTATATTATCCATTTGAAGGGGGTGCATTGAGATGTTTTGCTATGTAATGTTAATTTTGAATACTCAACAGATGAAGAGTCCAAATATATTTTAGTATGAGCATCCATAATAATTATACATCAGTATAATTTAATCCTTTTTGTTACTTGTTTTTAATTCAATAAATATATTTGCTTGCTGTGTTGTGAATTTGTGGAAGTGTGGAGGAAATGGGTGCCCTTATGGCAGATACACAGCAGACTTCAGCATTACCATTACTCATTAAAATCAGATAAAAGTAGAGCTGCAAAACAATTTCTGCCTTTTGCCAACAAGATTGTGAAAAAGGGAAATTCCATTCCTCCAATATAAGTTGAGTCTTTCAGAACTGTGGACAGAACAGAGTGAACATTCCTGACCTGTTTGTGCTGGGTATGCTGAGGCAGATAAGCAAAATATACAGAATTCACATGACTGTGTGTCATATTTTGGGGACAGTGAGTAAAATTAGCTTTTTGGATGCTGAAAGTTCTTCACCAGCTCTGGCAAAATGTGTGTGAAACCACACTGGTTTATTTTGATGATCTGCAATTTTCCAGCCTGTTTTTCCATCCTGTGGCTGTAACCTGCAAATAAAGTACAGTTTACTCAATGCTAGCTAAGACCTGCGTTACTCACCTGTTCCTTTTGAAGGGAAGAAGGTCAGATGGAGGCAGGGGATTCAAATGGACTCAGTCAAGGCTATTTGAATGTTTAATGCTCTGAACTCTCCAGGGTGAACCCATCACTTTCTGTGAAGAAGCATTCGTGTCCCACCGCTCCTCTGTGATGAGGCAGTTCCTGCAGAATGCCATCCAGCTCCAGCTCTTCAAGCAGGTACTGCCCTCCTGGAAAAGCAGATTCTCTAACAGTTCAGGTGGGGTTTGGAGGGCTGTTTCTATATCACTTGATCCTGTCATTGAGTACCTCAGGTCCTGCTTGCTGGCTTCTCAGAGTCAGGTGCTGAGGCTTTCTCTGTTTTAAGAGGTGGGTGGGTTTTCCCACTAAAAGGTCTCTGAGCTCAGGGGTTTTTCTTATGTGAGCATACCTAGACCCAAACCACATATATATTACTGTTAAACATGCAATTTACTGCTTCAGGGCAGCCGAAAACATGGACATGTAGTGAAACATGAAACCTGTTTTTAGCAAAGCCTCACACCTTTGGGCAGTGGTCAACATTGTGCCAGTTCTGGTGGTATTTTCATTCTATTTTGAGTCCCTACCCAGTATGAACATCGAGGTTACTCCAGCTAATGAAGGGTAAAGCCTTTCCGAAGAGATGGCTTTCTGGGATGGCTGACGTGGTTTTGTCTTTTAACACTGATGCAGTTCATTGATGGACGTCTGGATCTCCTGAACTCTGGTGAGGGCTTCAGTGATGTATTTGAAGAAGAGATAAATATGGGAGAGTATGCAGGTAAGAAATCACTTCTTTTAAGGTAATTTCATGCACTTTCGTTGACTTACCATTTGTGGGTTATCATGATGTAATTGATCATTGCTGCTAGGTAAATAACTGAGGCTTTGTGATCCTGGTAGCCTGAAGTGTCTTAAATTTTTGTTCTTTCCTCTGTCAAGTACTTTGAATAATGTATTGTAGTTTCAGTAATGCCTGTTCAGTCTTACAAAACCTCAGCTTTACCACTTCAATAAAGTACAACTAGTTCTTGCAGTGGAGGACAAATCTTGGCTTTACCCAGAACCACCTCCAATTTCTTCTAGTGAACTCACTGTTCTCAAATGTCTGAGACAGCACAGAGAAAAAAGGAAAGTGTAAATCTGTCATCACTGTTCTGTTGTTGAGTTTCTCCTAAAAGAAAAGCCTGACTATCCTGTTCTGTTCAGGCTCCCAGAACCGTTAAGTGCCAGCACTTCACAGTTTGACCTTGTTTTCTGTTCAGCAGAGGGTTACAATTTGTTTGTTTGTGTTTGATTCCCTGTAGGTAGCGACAAACTGTACCACCAGTGGCTGTCCACAGTGAGGGTAAGCACACGAGATCCTGCCAGCACACCCTGTAACTGTTGTGGGCCCATTGCAGCTCTCTGGGGCTGGGAACCCTGTCCTGCCAACACACTGAGCTCAGCTGGGACCACCCCAGCCTGGCTCAGCATCATCTTGATAATTTGGAATTATACATATTTTATAGCAGTAATTTAATGCAAATCCATGGTATGGTTACACAGGTAAATAAATATACATAAATAGAAACGAATGCGTAGGATGACAAGTAATCTTAAAATTATAAGAAAGGGGAATGCCTGAGAGTGGATGTAAAAAATTATTGTAATAAATTCAACAATTTTTCTTGAAGATTATTATAGTGACAGAGATAGTAAACCTTAAAGCTGTTTACATCTGATTGCATATATTCAAATTTGATCTCTGGAAATGTAATTTTGCTCTGAAAGGAAAAGGATTGAAGGAAAAGAAAAGAGCAGTCCAGAAACAGCTCTGTTCAGATTGAACACCCAGGCTTTCCTGAGACTGTTTCTGCCTCAGACGTTGAGTGTTGGTCAGGATACTTGTGTCTTGTTTAGGATTTTAATGGGATGTACAGGACAGCCATGAGGGTGAGTGGAACCACCGAACACCGTTTGTGAAAGGACCTGTAAGACAAGGACACTTGGGAGACACCCATGTTTCCCCTTGGACAAGTGCTGTATTAAACAGAATTGGGCAAAACCACAGCGACATTCAGTGGGTTTTACTTGTGCCTGTTCTTTAAATCAGCCCTTTTAATACTCAGCTCTGCTAATAAGCATAGTTAATGCTCTGTTACTTTAAGTTAAGAATAGTGGATTTTAGATTGCTGTTTGCTTTAAAGAGCTTTGATAACATTTCTTCCCTTGTTACTATAATTACAGAAAGGAAGTGGAGCCATTTTAAACACAGTAAAGACCAAGGCTAACCCTGCCATGAAGACTGTCTATAAGTTTGTAAGTATGGAGTATTGGCTTACTACTGAGATAAGAGTCTAATTACAATTCTGTTTTAGCCTTTCAAATGAGACTCAAGACTTACATCCATTTTTCTGGGACTCACAAAATTACTCAAAATATGCATTCATTCAAATTTCAAATTTAAATGAAAAAGTCATTTTGAAATTTCAACATAATTGAAATGCAAAGGACAATGGGAACTTGTGATTTCTTTTGAAAGTACAGATGATAAATTCCATTTATTACACAGAACTCTTTCTGGGAAATAGTGCCTATGTGCTCTGCTAAGCAGCTCTACCATCTCATCATTGCTCTGTTGGAAATCATTGTTACCTCAGCTTTCCCTGCTTGCAGCTTTGTTGAAAGAAGGGAATCCTCTCATTTTCCAAATTGTTTCCGTCTTTTCTAAATGTCAATTAATTTTCCCTAGAGATTTCTTATACCTGCTTATTTAGAGCCCAACTTACTGAGTTATTCTTTAAATGGAAGTGTTTTCAGTGCTGTTAACAAACAGCTGGTGTGTTGCTGTGCTGTCGTGTGTGGCTGCCAGCTCCACTCTGCCAGATCAAACAGCACAGAAACAAGTGAGGATTTCTTATATGCTCAGTTCTGGGGAATAATGCTACAAAAAGCATTGAGATAACGCTTCAAACTTTGGTTTTTTCCTGCCTGCTTTTAGCCTGAGAGAGAGGAGTAGGGTGATATTGGCTCTGCTGAATGGAACTGGCATCCAGAGCACTGTGAAGAGAGTTTGCAGGCTCACTGCCAGTGTGGAAGAATAGAAGTTTATAGCAAAGATAAATGCTTACAGGGGAATGCTGAGGCTGTGGAATGCAAAAAAAGATGCAAGAGGTCTATGGCTTCAAAACAGGGAAAACAAAATTTTTGCAACAAAAGGTGGGGTGGTGTTTTTTTTATTTAGGGTCTTTTTAGCTTTCTGTTTGTTTTAATGTGTTTTCAGTATCCTGTTACATTTTTTGTTGCCTTTTTTAGTAACTGAAAACAAACTTATTCACTGCTGGAAATAGAAGGGAATTTTAACTTAAATTAATTTTTCATGCAGGCAAAAGATCATGCAAAAATGGGAATAAAAGAAGTGAAAAACCGCTTGAAGCAAAAGGTACTTGAAGTTCTTATTCAAAATGTATAAGCACCACGTCTGGAATCTTTAGCCACTGAAAGCATGATGTGATCAATAGGAAGCTGTTTGATACAGTGTTGTTAGCACACTTCAAAATGCATTACCAGCTGTCCTGGATTTTTCACACTTATAAATATTCACAGACAAAAAAAAATGGTCTTCAAATACGTTAATGCTCTGACTTAAACATACAAAAGCCAGAAAATTTAGTGTTCTCTGTGGAGTGGTCCTGCTCCTGTCCATTGTGCTGGGGCACTCTGGAAGGGGACTGTGCTGGGTAACTTAATGAATAGCTGGGTAACTCTGCCATGGATTATTGCAAATATTCTCTATAGTCTGTGAATCAGAGCTCAGAGACAACTGAAGTTCTTATTCAGAAATTTGTATTCAATTTGTTGCATAGGAGTTTGTTGGTTTTTTTTAATCTGTGCTCACTCTGTAAATTTCTTCTGTAGATTTCTAGACCATCCTCTTAAGTTAGGGGTACAAAAGTGTTCATGGGCAGACAGAAATGCACCTGAGCCTGTCACCAGACTGTTCTTCCAAAGGGGTTTCTGTGCAGCTGGGCTGCAAAGTGAGGAATTACCTGTGTACAATAAAGTTGCTTCAGATGCTTTTATGCTGTTTTATTTTATTACATTACATTACACACCACAGATATAATTTGAAAAGAATAGAAACATGAAGCAGTTTTCTTGTACATGGATTTCTTTGTGTCATTCCATGTGTTTCATTTCTGGACATAACCTTCATAAATAATAAAATGTTTGGCCTTCTCGTGTTTCTAAAGCAATTGGAGCTATGTAACGTAACCAGATTTTTTCCTGCATTTTAAATGATAATAGAATTGTGTGCTGTTGTATGACATTTGTATACGAGGCTGAGAAAAGCCTCTTCAGTCATTGCTTTGTTTTATTATTATGTTGTCCTCCTGGTCTGTCAAGCAGCAAGCTTCTCTGTAAAAAACACACATAACATTTGCAACTAAATGGCCCAATTTTGTTTCACCTTCCTTATTATGTGGTGTTTCTGTAAGTGAAATGCTTAAACATGATTGTTCAACATAGGCATTCACAAGAGCTTAAAAGATTGCTGTGAGAAGTTGACACACAGTGCTCTACCTCTCCTTCCTTTATTATTCTGTCCTTTTCTATCCCATCTTCTTCTCCATGTGAATGCAGATAGGAAGGTAACTCTAAAATTAGGGATTGCTTTGTTAAAAGTGATAAAAATAGCAAACACTGTTTTGGTGACCCTCATTTTTAGTCTAAGTGTCTGTGCTGCTCCATTATGGGACTGTTATGCACAGGTCTATTAATGCGTCCTTCTCAATTTTCATCTAAGAGCATTGTATTTATCCTCTGTTTTCTCACTAGCCCATGTGAGTATTAACTGTCTGACATTCTGGTATCATTAAATACTTATTTTTTGCCAGATCTGGGATGCTAGTCTTTCATCTTCTAAGAGTAACCTAAGGTTATTTTTAAACTGAACTTACTATCCACTGCATTTTAACATACTATTTTCCATTATTAATACAGAAAGTATGCAGGCCCCTGGTAAGGAAAAGTCAAATATAAACATCCCTTTTCCAGTTTTCGCTGCCAAATCTGAGCAGCTTCTGTACAAGATAGAATTTAAAAATGCAATAAAGCTGGAGGTCTGCTTCCTCCAACTCTGCATAGCAATGGTGACCTCTTAAATATAATCAAGAGCCCATTTTGCCCTTGGTCTGCTCCAGTCTTGGGTTTGAATTGCAAATGAGAAATGCAGGATTGACCTGTTGAGAGGTCACTGTGGTGTGTGTAAGGTCCTTCTTTAATATGATAGTGGAGATTGAATGGGGCTCCATTTCCATCCCTTGTTCATTTGTGGTGCAGTATTTCAAAGCAACAGAAATAGGTTTCAGAGGATTCTTATGAGTGAGAGCAAATAATTGTTAATAGATACAGTCTGGTAGCTTTATTTTATATCTGATACAGTTCTTTTTTTCTTTTTTTTTCTCTTTTTTCTTTTTCATTTCCTTTTTTTTTTTTTTGGCAAAGCTGCTTTTTTCCGTCTCACAAATGGACCGTGGTGGTCAAGTCCCTCCGTTAGTGGCTCATTTGAAGCTTAACTGCATAGAATTAGGAAGAAGGAGGAATATGAATGGTACCATCCTCAACTTTCAGCCAGGAGAATGGAACTTACTGAAAGCTCTGGCTAAGACAATTTATATAAATGGTTGGGCACTTGGCATTAATGTATTCAACATTATTTTAGTTACTAGAGCCCTGTGTGGCTCTAGTTATGCCTGATATTCTAGAAACAACTAATTTGGAGCTTTTTAACATGACCTGCACAATGTTCAAGACGTTCAGAATGTGTTTTGCTCCTTTCTAGCCAGTGTTTGCAGTCCATTACAAAATTTAAGATCAGGTTTCAGTGTTTCTTAATTCAAATGTATTTTCATTGAAGGTAGAAAACAAACTTTTGTGGATGCCTTTTGGGGATGTTGAAAAATTAGAGAGGACTCAAATACTTTAATTCTCACATTTTATTAAGCAGGTTTTTATAGAATATGTTGTGGTTTCTTCGGAAGTGTGTGCACCAAACAGTGCAAGTAGGCTTTAGGATATGCAATTATATCATCAGGGAAGTAGAGCCAATCTATAGCAATAAAAGCTCAAGGATTTGTAGTGATCGTTACACATCTGAGGGGATTTTGCTTAATGGCTTAATCTCCCTATAATTTATCTCCCATTCCCCTCATGTCCAAACTTTTGTGTCCTTTTTCCTTATAGCAAAAAATTTTGGGGGGAATTTGCCTGGGAAGGTGCTTTGCTTTCCATTGATTCCCAGCTCTGTGCTGCCTGGTTGGAGCCACAGCTCCAGGTGGGGCTCTGCAGGGCTGGGAGCATCCCCTGCTCAGTGCAGGTTGGGTGGCCCTGGGTGTGCTGGACCTTTGGCAGCTCAAGGCACATTTAGTGTGGCTTTCCCCCAAAATATGTAAATAGAGTCTGTGTTTAGTGGCATTACAGCGAATGATGCTGCCGTAGGCTATGTGAGTCCCAAACTGAGCACATCCCTTGGTGGCTCAGTGCTTTTTGGAGCTGCAGTAGCAGTTTGACAGACACTCAGGTTTCTTGTCACTGTGCTGTTTTGGGGCTCTTTGATACTAATTTGGTGGACTTTGTTGTACTTTTTCAAGACAAGGTGGCATTGTGCAGCTGGAGGGCAGGGGGGGGAGAAAAAGTTCTTCTCTCTAGTTTGACCTTAACAGGTTGTTAATTCCCCACGATCCTTGTGCCCATATTGGGGAACCACTGCTCTACCAGCTGGATCTAAAGAGGGGTCTTAGCTTCTCTGTGGAGCAGACAAAGCCCCTTAGAAAGTCCATCCAGCTTTTTGTTTCATTTGACCTAAACACATTAGGTCAGTATGTGTCCAAAGGAACCATTTCTAATTGGCCATCAGCTTACACGGCTCATTATTGTACCTGAGCGAGCCGGGGGCTCGCAGGGCCGTGTCAGAGGTCAGGGAATCAAAGCCCTGCCGGTGGCAGCAGCCACCCTCAGGTCAGCCTTGCAGAGTTCCAGCATGTGCAGCCTTCTCTCCATATTTACCCAGCATTATTTCCTTGGCATTGTTGCAGAGATGTAAGCTTTGGGGCCCACTGTGTTACAGACTCTTTCTCAACTCAGTTTCAAACTCTTCGCTCCTCTGATTCCTGGTGTCTGCAGGCCTTTGTCTTTTTCTTTGCTTTCACTTGCCAAGTCTTCTAACCTGGGCTGGTGGGTCACTTCACTTCTGGAGATGAGAACTGATGTCAAAGCAAACAAAAAGTGTTCTGCCAGGCAGCCCTTGGTGTTGGACCCTCTCCTGGAGCCATATTCAGTGCACACAGACTCCAGGATGAAATGCAAAGCTAACTAAGTTCTGAGTTCCATCTCTCCTTGCCATTTCCACCAGTAATTGTTCTGCTATGGATAATTCTGTGCAGTACATAAATGGAATTACTGTGTTCATTTAGGTTTACAATAAGCAGAATGCCCTTTCCCTGGGCTTCTGTTGAATTCATTTCTAAACCAGAAAATCTGAGCTGTTTTTTTTCCTCCACATGCACTTCCTGGCTTTTGTGTGTTTAAGTCAGACATTTGATTGAATGTCCTGTTTGCACCACTGGTGCTGGGAGGAGAGAGGGGTTGTGTACAATCTCTGATGGATAAAATGTTCTATTCTAATGATGTTTTCTTTTCTGTACTTTAGTGTTTTTTTTCTCCTAACATCCAAATTGTTAGTCGGCATTATCCTCTAGTGTCTCCTTTGTGCACCTCACCCTCACTCAGGAGTGTTCTTGGCCATGCTATTCACCTTTTCCTGCCACACAGGACATTGCTGAGAACGGCTGCTCAGCAGTGCCGGAGGAGCCTCTGCCAAGGACAGCACCATCACCACTGGTGGAGAAGAAGGACCCTAAGTTAAGAGAGGACAGAAGACCAATCACAGTACATTTTGGTCAGGTAGGTCTTAGTATGAGGTTTTTCTCAATCAGGTCACTCAGCAAAAATAGTTCAGAGAAAAGTCACAATAATGAATATGCCAAACATTTCACTATTTTTTGTCACTGAATTGTGCTATTTTAATTTCATTTCTGTTGTATCTGTTTAAAGGGGATTCCAAAACCTGATTTTTCTGGAGTTTACTGATTCCTTTTGTTCATACAATGATTTTGAGGAAAATAAATCATAAGTGAATGGAGGGTGAAGCATAATTATTGAAGCAATTTTATGAACTATTTTGCAGCTGTTTTAGCATGCAAGGTGCTGCAGCCTCCAGGACTGAGGATATAGAATTTAAAATGCCCTCTGTTATCTAGCCAGATCATTAGTGTCAATGTGGAACATCCAACTATTAAAGCATTTGAACATTCTCTGAAAATTAAATGCAATGAACTAAGATGGAAAAATCAATTAATAGCTTGTTAGTGTACTCTGTATTCAGTATTGACAGCTGAGCTGTTCACATTAGTTACTCGTGTAATGTTTCTTTTGATTTGTGTGCAAAACAGAGAGTTTTGGGGGTTTTAACAGCTAGCTATTTAGAAAATGTTGTAGTTGCTGTGATTTTCATGAAAAAACATCCACTATTTATTATCGGTTTGCCTGTGTTCCCCTATTAAGTGTAACCTGACTCAAAAAATAACACCATTTGTTTTCACAGTTCTCTTTTCATTCCCTGTTTCTATTCTTTACATTGTTTTGACCAGAAAACATGAGGGAATATCTGATTTCTTCTAAGGAAGCAAAGTGTAATTGTAAAGCAATTGTAAAATATTACAAAATGTGAAGCAAATCAGAGTTTTAGAGAAGTGTCTCTGAACAGAAACAGTCAGTGGCTGCACTGACTGTTCAGGAGTTAGATGGGGCTACCTGAGGTCTGAGCAGTGCTCAGAGCAGTGTTATCTGTATCATTTTAGAATTAGTTTTATTTCTTTCAGAACTTTCACCACTGTACTAAATGTAAGTTCTCGGAGACTTTTTTAAAATCAGATTCTCTTCCAATTAAGTATTTGCAGTAGTGATTTATTTTTCCCTCGCTTTCTGTGCCAATACAGTTCAGAGGAATTGGGGCTACTGGAGGAATGCAGCCATCTAGCTCCAGCAGGGACATGTTACATTTCATTTGAAGCAGTCAGAAATCAGATAATATTACAATTTATTTTCAGTTTTTCCTTTAGATTCTTGTGAACGATGGATGGTTCAAACATTATGGTAGATTAATGAAATATATATTTGAGTGGTACATGCAAATTTAAATTCATTACTTTTTTTCACAGTCACTTTCAAATTTTTTAATGATCGCTTTCTCTTTGGCAAAAGAAACACACATCAGCTTTCCTGACTCCTGGCTGTGGGGAGAGGCTCACTGGCTAAATGCTTGTTGCTGTCATTACTTTACAAATGTTGGTTTCCAAAAACTGATCTGACATAGCAGTTGTAGGGCTCTCTCACTCACAGCCTTCATCCTGGCACAGGTCTGGTTTTCCTGATAGCCCAGTGCCAAAACAAAAATGAAATCATACTTTCATTCAAAAGGAAAGATGTTCAGGTTTATGAAATATAGATTAAGGCTTTGGGGAGGAAAAAAGCAGCAACATTTACTGTTTAAATGGGAGATGGCTTCTAACTCGTGATTAAAGGCAGAGATTTTAGTGTCACTTTTAACTCCATCTAGAATACAGAAGGTGGGAACAATTAAAAAGACGCAAGAACTCTGAAATCAGGGCTGTTTGTGCATTCACAGCTCTCATAAACCGAAGAGGATGAAAGAGACTTTTTTCTCCTTGTCAGGGGCTCTCTCGGAGCGCAGCATTGTGCGGTGCTGGCGGAGAGGTTTAAAATGCAGGCGTGCGGCTGAGGTCAGGGCCTGCGCTCGGGGCGCTCGGCGATGCAGGGAGCTCAGCCCAGCGCTGCAGCACAGCCCGGCAGCCGCCGCGCGCCTCTAATTGAGACGTGCTGTCAAAGTGACAAACACATTTGCATACAGTCTATTTATTTTCGTCGGAAAGGTCTGCAGTCTGCTGTTGGTTGAACATTCTTAATCAGCTCGCTGTAAGTGAGCCGGCAGCGAGCTGTCCTGTGCTGGGTTCTTCTCTTCATTACATGACAGATTAGCTAAAGGGGGATGGGCTAGCGAGCCAGTAGCAACCTTTAATTTTAACTCATTATCTCTCACCCTAGAGTGAGGGAGTTGCTAGCTTTCCAAACACAATTGTGTATCTGCAGTTGTTAGGCTACAAAAATATCAGTAAAATATCTTGAAATGCCTGTGAAAGCAGAGCCCGTCTGCTGATGGTTCACCAAAATTTGGCAGTAATCTGAATGGGGGAGATTCTGTATGTCCTGGCTCATCTTGGTCAGTGGTGCCTGGGCATCAATGGAGAGCCTTGTTTATTATGGAGTTGTTTTAATGATGCTGTCTGTAATACTGAGACATTGTGGGAAAGCTCTCCTTGATGGTGAAAAGAAGGATTTTAGCCAAATAGCCTAGGGCAGTGCAGTAAAGTTTTAAACTGATTGTTCTTAGTAAGACACCACCGTGGGAGGGTGGGACCACTGCTTTTCCTGGGTGGGACTTTGCATGCATTACCCAGGTGTACCTTTCCTGTTAGTCCCTGGATCAACCAAAACCAGGAACTATCACCTCGGGCTGTGGGACAATGCAACTGCGCTCAACACGTAGCAGGAGCAGTATGGGTAGCTCACGGTTTAATGAGTGGGCAGAAGAGGGAACAATTTTCAAGCCAAGGCCAAGATTCAAATGAGAGGTTTGTAGTACGGAGTAGTGCTGTGTGTTTTGGGGAAGAGTAAGTTTAGTTGTTCCGGAAAAGCCAGTGCTACAGAGAGCATCTTTTGTGGTGCTGGGCTGATGGTTGGACTTGGTTTTCCAGTCTTTTTCAACTCTTATGATTCTATTAATGTCCTATTACTTGCTTTCTTCTGGATTTTGCCTAAACCTGACCTTAAAGCACTGGAACACATGGTACATGTTCCACTGCCAGAGCTGTCCTCAGGATCCTTCCCAGTGTGGCAGGCAGGGCAAGCACTGGGAGCCCAGTAAGCCCTGACCAGGGCAGAGTGGGACAGTAATGCAGATGATGTGTGACTCGGGGGTTTGGAGCTCTTCTTTCTTGTACTTTTTAGGTAGAATGCATGTGTCTGTGTTATCTTTGAGCTGTTTGGAGAATAAACACTACACAGTGTCATGGTGACTGTTTTGAGCAGGTTCCTTGTCCAAGCAAGCAGCTGTTGGGGCTACTTTGGCAGGACCCACAGAATTCATACAGGACTGCTACCTGTGCCCAGTCTTCCCACCAGTCTGGGAGGGGTGGTGTGAGCATGCAGGATGAGCCCAAGGGCTTTAAAAACAAACCTACACTTAGGAATGTTCTTCCTTAGGAGCTTTCCCACAGTCAGTAGCACCACTGATTTAGTGAAATTAAACCAGCAAATGATAAGCTGCCAGAAACATCATTTGTTGGGAAAGGGAATCATTTCATTAGATGCAAGTGATCCTGGCAGTTCTGTACAGCTCTCTAATTGTGTCTGTTGTAATTAGAATGTCTTTTGTCAGCTTAGCTGGGTTTATGTTTTTATGGCTTGTTTTTATTTACCAGCAAAGAGGATATTGCATTCTGTTTATGTAGAAAAAGGTGTAAAGCTTAAGAAAATACAAAAGACTCTTCCAAGTGTATCTGTACTGGAGGGATTCAATCATGTTCCACTCTTGATGCGAACTACAGAGAATCAGTGCTCTGGGGACTAGTGTAAATACCTATGAAACAAATGGGAAATGCACTCATGTACTGAAGCAGCTTGTCTGACTGTGGAAAGGCTTCTCCGGTTCTTTCTCCAGCTCATTCTGACTGCTGTTAAACTTTTGCAGGCCACAGCATGGAAATTGCCATCTTATTTGCTGTTTTGAGCCCTTTTGCTGTAAATGAACGCGTTCATTTTTCCTATTCACAATCTGCACTTGGACACGCAGAACAAGCAGCTCTGCTTCGTGGGGCAGTGCTCTTCTTCCAGGAGATTAAATGGCATTAAGAGGTCAGGGGGAAGATGGGGGAACACCAGCCAGCTACATTCCAGGAATGCAGAGCTGGATCGCTGAGGCCAGAGGCAGCAGAGGAGGGATTATCTCCAGGGTAAAAGGGATGAAGTAGGGAAGGGAGGAAGGCTCCTTTGCCAGACCCTGTGACTCCCTTCACACCCAGGTGCATCGGAACAATAGCAGATTCCCCTGGATCACAGCAGGCATTGTGTGGCACTGAGGTAGAAACCAAAGGGGAAAGGGGAAAACAAGTTCATTTGCTAATATTCGTGCAACTGTATGCTCTGGTTGCAGAGCCAGCTCCTCTTCTGGCCACTCTGAGCTGCTTGGACAATAGCAGGACCTTCATTAAGAAAATGAGCCTCCTTTCCACTCTTCCCCACAGATGAGCGATGTGGGTTCCCATTTCCTTTTTCTGGAGCCACATGGGGTTTCCTCCCTCTCCCCATTTGATTCTTTATGGATTTAGCAAAAGTGCAAGTTCTTTAAAATTATTTTATCTTCAGACAACATATCTTCTACGTTAATTTTTTCTCCTTTCTTTGCATGTTCCTTTCAGGAGGGAATTCAATGTTGCTCAGTAAAAGTCACCTTGCAAGAAAGGTCTCTGCTCGAGACCTCCCAAATGTCCCATCAGGTTCTCAGGGGCCAGTGTACTTAGTCAGAGGAGTAAAACCAATGTCAGTAGACAAGACAATGATGCATTGGATTGAAATTCTGCTTAGTGGTGTGCAGGATTTACAGAGATGGCAATCTGTGGGGTGGGAGTTAGGGAAGTCCTGCAGTAGCCATGTGTGCCAATCTGGGACAAGCGTAAGCAGCACCTGCAGAGCGTGCCTAGCATCTCTGCCCCTCCTGCACCTGCTCCCCAGGGAGCAGCCACAGCTGAGTTCTCTCCAGCTTCTGCAGCAATGGAGTCCCTGTGGGCCCAGTGCCATGCAGGAATTCGTGCTTTGCAGTGAGATTGTGGTCCCAGTCTGCATCCAGCAGATGTGTTCAGCCACGAAAAAGCACATCCCAGACTATGGCTTTTAGTATTTTCCAGCTGTCTCGGTATTTGAAGCACTCCTTACACAGGGATGTTAGGAATCACTGTCCTGCCCTGGGTACATGGTGTCAGGTGCTGCAATGCTTGGATGTGTGAAGGGAATGCTGGCAGAGCCGACCTCCCAGGGCTTGTGACAAGCGACAGCAGCTGTAACATGTCTGCAGAGTCTCCTTGTTAGTCCTGTTCTGCTGAGGAACCCATAAATATCTTGTAGAGAGGATCTTGGTCCATCACTGCTGGCATGTGGAAGGAGAGTTGTGCTTTATAAATAATGCATACATAGAAAATAAATACATCAGTACATGCAAGGCTAACCAAATCACCTAGATTGACAACTTGAGGAGAGCTTGCAGTGTCTTATGGATGACTTGCTTCTCTCTCAATGTAGATCAGCATCCAGAAGCTTCTTATGTATTACTTATGAAGTTGATATGTGCAGTTAGGCCAGAACTGTCTGAATTGACCTCTGGGCCACTGGATTAAACCAGGAGATTAAAGGCAAAGAGTGTATGAAACATATGATTCTTCTAAGTGCTGACCCCACTGTGTCTTGTTTGTTTGGCCAGGCATTTTTGGATTTGCCCTTCAGAGCTGGGCTGATGAATACCAAGTAAAACAGCTCTGAGTGCCAAGCTGCAGATAGAGGGTCCATGTCCTTCTGTGGGTGTGTGGGGGAGAGTGTCCACCCAATTATGCAGCCTGGCTTGGTGAATGATGAAGCAGAGAAACACTGCTGTTTATAGAACTCCATAAATAAGAGACCATCTCTTTTTTCTTTTTCTTTTTTTTTCCTATGCAAGTATTCCACTTGCTAGAGAGGAATAGCTGTTAAGAGATAATAAGGGATTTGTCCGTTTTCCAACATTTTAAATCATGTGGGTTACACGATCTCTTTGATTTGTATTCCAGCATCAGGACCACAGAAAGCCAACATAAAGCTGGCAAAATGACCAGTTAAAAAAGAAAACACACACAAACCAGTGTGGCTTTTTTCTTTAAATTTAATATTGCACTGCTGGATTTTCTAGTATTTTAAATGAAAAATATATGTAGTTAGTTCCATGTTGACAATGTCCTTGAGGATTTGACAGTGAGATTTTCCAGCAGTTGCTCTTCGTTAGAATCCTGGTGGTGTTTAATAAGGCAGCCAAACTGCTGGCACCTCGGGCTCGTGTTTGTTCTCCGAGGGCTCGGGGCTGCTGCAGTAAGCACATCGACCAGGGCTGATCATTACAAGGGCGTACGCCACCATGAATAAAAATGTCACACGTTCTCCCATCTCACAGCGGTACAAAATGTCAGTCCTGTCAAACAGACATTGCAGGTAGCAGTGAGCAGTCAGTACAAATTGGGAAGCCGAATATTCCCCCAGCTTTCTGATATTCTTCATCTGAAGCAGAAGAAAAACAGTTGTTAACCTATTAGCTGTGATTTTAAACATTGCTGAGGTAGTAGATGGATAGGCCTTAACACATGGGGATAAATATATTCCTGGGGTCTGGGATTTTTTGCAACATGTCTCTCCATCCATGTATACTGAGAAACAGACAGAATGAAAAAAAAACATAGTAAAATGAACCTCATTTTGGTAGAATTCCTCTGGAAAAATGAACATCATCTCAATGAGATTCTCTTTCACCCCTTCCCTCTTTTACCTCTGTTGTACAAAAGCTCTCCTTGCTGGTTTGCCATAATCCAGACAGGGCCTGCTTCTATGAGTTAAGGGAGTTTTCCTTCCTGGTCCTGTCATTATGCAGCAACATCACAGAGAATTGGGGTTTTATTCTCCTTCTGGACAAATGAAGGTTGTGCTGCTTCAGGGTAAAGGCCCATTGCACAATGGAGAGTCCATAGGATATGTTCCTTCCCAGCTTAGTACCAGGAACACTGCCTGAGGGGGGCAAGGAGAGCAGGTAAAAGGGGCTGCAGTTTTCTGTGTCACAGTGAGTATCTCAAAGAAATGGGCTCAAAGTCCATTCTCTGAGTAGAAATTTCTGTGTTTTTTCTCTGACACCTCAGAACAAAAACCTGGGATGTGTGTGTGTGTGTATTTAGAATAGTGAATCGTGACAAATGAATCCCTTGCCTGAACAGTGGTGAGTGCTGGAGCAAATTGCCAAGGAAGGCCCAGTGAGGAGCAGGGATGGCAAAGCTCTGCAGGAGCGGAGCAGAGCAGGTGGAAAGGGGAGCAGCAGAACCCCAGCCTGCTTCTGCCTTCTGTAGTTACTGTCTGAAGCAGGATCCTTCGTTATCCAGGGCCTCACTACATAGGAACAAAATGGAAACAACACATGTGAGGCTTCTTTGAACCAGAAAGACTCTAAATGGAATTAAATATTCTGTGTTCTACAGGCACCTGTTTCCTGTGGGAAGAGGTACCTGCTGCATATAGCTCAGTGTGCAGAGGCTTTCAGCCTGGTCTGCAGCACCTGGCTCTGCGCCAGGTAAATGAGAGGCTGTTGACAAGCATCTCCTTTGGAAAATGTCAGGAGTTCTCAAACTACAAAGTGTCAGATAATATCAGTTTAATGGTTAAGGGGTGGTTTACATTTTTTAGAAGAACTGAGTGCATGTATAGATGGGAGGAGGTCAGGGTTGATGTTCAACTGCTCAGCAGACAGAAAGTGAGAGAGGAGAACTAAGTGGTCACAATCTCAGATTTTGCTGATACCACCTTCTGTGGGTTTTACTGCTGGTTTGTGTAGGACAGGGACTTTCCTGTCACTGGAGCTAGGGAGTGATCAGAAGTCTTGACAGATCTTTAACCACAGATACCATCATATTCCTCCCATCTACATCACAAAACAACACATGCTACTTCAGGCGTGGCCTGTTTAAGGCACTTGAACACACATAGAAAAATATATCTGTGTCATTCTCAAAATTCTTCCATTTTTTTCTGTAATTGCAGACAAAAGAAATAAGATGCAATTCAGTTCTACAGCCCAGGAGTTTATTATTTAAGGCATGTGTTTTTAAAATAGCATCAGTTATCAACAATAATAATCCACAGTGGTGTTCCTGTGGTTTTGGGATTTTGGCTTTAGGCATTGCTGCATTTTTGCCAGACTTGTTCTACCTTCCCAATCTACAAATGTGGCTTGAAGAATGAGGCATCCCTTAAAACATGGAGATTATTTTTATCACAGGACCCAGCAGATTTCTGTTGAAGTATTTCAGAGTGTAAATTAAAAATATATGCTGTAAAGCATACACTGTTCCTGTCAGCCCAGTTTGTGAGCTGTACATATGGGAGCATGTAAAAAGCAGAGTGTGCTGTGCAGGGATCTGGATGGATAATAAAACAGCTGCCTCGTAGATTCCATCTGCTTTCTCTACTGAATCTTTTTAGGTACCAGACATTTTTCAGTGTTGTTATTTTCTCCTTTTTTTTTTTAATTGAGTGTTCAGTTGAGGTCCAGCATGTTCTCCCAAAGTCAGCACTTCAGGTCTCTTGCAGCCTGGTGTGTGTGAGCCTGGGCTCATCCAGCACAGAGCACCTCTCGCCCCTGCCTTATTGGCTTTAAAGTATAGTAGCAGCTTTCAAACCAGTCCTCAGTTTCTGAAGGAAATAAGATATTCATGTAGAAAAGCTTTGCTTTGGAAATCATTGGAAACACCCTCACTGCTAATTGAGAAAGAGAAACACTGCTTTCCACATCCTGAAAAAACAGTTTTCAATTGGTTGTGTTTCCTTTATGCATTTCCTTCCGGTTGCACTTGTTGCTCTACATGAACTAGCACCTCTAATTTACTCACAAGGCTCTGTTTAGAACACTATTTTAAAAAAAAAATCTAAAGACATCCACAATTAGTTTGAGATAATATTCTGCTCATGAGCTGTTACCTCACAGACCAAAAATGATCCCATTGTAATGTTTTCTCTAGTATAAAACCCTGAATAGCTGTACTGTGAAAGTGCCTTGGGTATATGATAGCTACTTTATGAGATGTGGGATCTATAATTTTTAAATAGTGTTTTGATAGTGTAAAACTGAATGTAAGATTTTTCTTGCTCCACTATCTCATAGCTTAAAGTCACTTGTCTGATAATTAGTAAAGCAGAGCCAGATCTGCAGTCATAAAATTGGTTTTCTGCAAATTTTCTGTCTTGTTACTTCAGAAGTATTTAGAACAAGACAATTAAGCAAATATCCAGAGGAAAAAGGTATGCTGGTAAACAACTATTGGTGAGAAAGTGCTAATTTAGACATTTCTCTCCTTCACAGAAAAAGCCATAGTACATACATTTAGGACTGTACCTAGAATAGCAATTTAGCAGCTTTTAGCACCGTAGCCATGTGCTGGTTCGTGCCCATTCATCCCTGCAGCCCAGGTAATTAAGTTGATATTCCAACACAGCTTCACCTGGTGACCTTTTAGAAACAATGTGTTTTGCTGCATTAACAAATTAACTTCAAATCAGTGGCTCTTCCAGTAAACACGATCTGCACAGGGTTTGAGTGTACTTGCTTATCCCCCTGTGGTGACAGACAGGAGCACCAGCATGGGAAGTGCAGCTCTGGTAAAGTCCCTGTCCTCTGCCCTGGGCCTGCCTGTCCCTCACAGCCCTGCTTTAAGCCATGCTTGTCCCTGCTCAGTGCAGAGAGCACTGCTGCAGTGGGGAGCTCTGTCTCACCCTCCTCTTGGATTTTCCTGGGGCTCAGCAGTGCAGGATATGGTGCAGTATGAGCCTCACAACAAACTCCATCGCTGGTAGCACTGCAGTGGATAACAGGAATTTGAATCCTAGTGTTGAATTTGCTTGTGTTGTTACAAGCACTGAGGTCACAGTTCTGAGAGTTAACATGATGTCTGTTTGGAAGTCCAAGAGACAAAAAAGTTTCTACACCTTTAATCTTTTCCCAAAGCAGCATTTCTATGACTTTATTGTGGAAACACATATAGTTATTTTTTTGATGAGAGATAAAAGCTTAATCATATATCTAAATCTCAGCTGGAAAAAATAATCTAGTGACAGGATAAAGATATGAAAGTATTGGCTCCTGCAAAGGAGTAGTTTATTGTAATATAAATACATAGAGTATTTGTGGGATGCTCATTTTCGCTTACACAGAACTAAAATGATACTTGCTGAAATAGTTTTGAATTCTAGGCCATTGTGATGCTTTAAGGTCTTCCTTGTAATTGTTGGTCAGTTGGGATTGAAATCCAGGACAGGATCTGAACATAAAATCTCCTTTAAGTGCATGAAAAGTTTAAATGTCTGGTTTGAGGCCTTCTCTGTAAGTTTTCACAAGCACTAAACTCACTCTAGATTTTGGTGAAAGTGTTCTGTGTATCCTGGTCTCCATTTGCATAAATGTAGTCTAGAACACTTGGACCTCAAGGTCCAAGAATGCACCTTGGACATCTTTGTTCTGTCAGTGAATTTTGGCTGTCTGTGGTGTAGTGCTGCCCCTGCTGCCTTTGGTGTGCCAGGAGCTGTTCAGCCCAGGCAGACAGGGGTACCTGTGCTGCCAGGGCACATCATAGGTCATGAGATTTCTCACTGGTTTGGAAAAATAAAATAGGAAAAATGCCATTTTGTGAGGTGAGTATGAAGGTAAATCACGTGCTGTCACATGCTGATGCTGCTTTTGCCAGGACATCAGAGGTGTTTCCATGCAGGTGACTTTAATTCAGTCTCCACTTTGCTGCAGCAGCACAGAGTCCGCCCGCCGCGGCCGCCGCCCCCAAAGATCCAGCGCTCCTCCAGGCCCGTGAGTAGCTGGGGATTGTTTCACTGGCACAGCTTAACACTGCCTGAGTTCCGCTCTTCGTAGCATTACTAAACCCTGGTAGTTTGGATTGTCAAAGTCTGCACAAAAGCCATGTGTGAATTATGCTCCTAAACTGCCTTCTCTCTGCTGCGGCACAGCCCTGGGACCCGCGGTTGTTCTGCTTTTCTCTGGCGAGCCCTGCAGCTCTCGGGCAGCTCTGCAGGTAACTGGGGCTGCTCTGGCCATGTCTGGTGTGACTTTTGCGGTGATCTCTTACATACAAAGCCCTGCTAGACTGGCTGGCAGAGTTTTCTAGCCAGTGAGCTTTTGAAGACTTGCACTGAACTCAAATATGAAAGGAAGCAGAAGTCTATAGAGAAAATACTTATTCTCTGCAAGTTAGGCTCTAAATTAATTTGGGGTGCTTAATTCTCCATGGGACAGACATGTGAATAGACTTGAAGAAAGCAAGGTTGATCTTTGGCGGTAGAACATTGGCACCATGTTCTGGATGACACACACTGGGTAATTCCATGATGTAAAATGAAGGCACAGCAGGTTGGCCAGAGGAAGGGACCCTTCCATGGAAGAACTGCACAGAAATTACTGGCAGTGCAGTACCTGTACTGTGTTAGGTATCCATACACATATGTGCATAAGAAAGAGAAAGATGCAAGTTTTCAAATCTAATCTTGCTAAGACTTGTTAAAATGTGTTTTGGATGAGCAGGTAGCTGGTTAACAAGTGCAACTGGGTGTGTGTTTTAACTTCTGATCTCTGGTGCATGTGCCTGTGTGACACTTCAATGGCATGTGTTTCTTCTCCTCCTTCTTTTTAACTCTGGGTGTTTATCTTAATAGAGTCATTTATATGGATTTTTTCCCCTGAAGATTTCTGTTTTCTGTGGTTAAAAAGTAGCATTGACTATGATTATGTGTGTTCTCTTAAATGGAATGGGCATGGGCAACCCTCACGGATGTGTTTCACTAGGATCAGACTTGCCATGTACTGTGGGGCTCCTGTAGTGCTTCCATGCCCTCGTGTTCCACATTTGGCAGGTGTAAGGGGGCATATTGTGATTCCTCTGTACCAAAGTTGCTGAATTGTGTTGTTGAAATGGAGTAATTTGTTATGTGGAGGTCTTAAGACTGTTTAATTTCCCAGCTGTAGTGTATTAATAGTCCTCACTGTGACATGGTTGGTTCAACTGTCTTTCCTCCCAATGTGATTGATAAAAGGGTGGAAAAGTAATAATGAAAGCGCCTGTTGCATTCCTCTGGCTGTGTCAGTAAGTGGAACAGAAAGGCTTCATTCAAAAAGAGGAAATTCAAGATAAATGTAAATTATTATAATCAATCCCAAAAATATGCTTGTACCAAATATACATAAATTTGTTGTTGTTCAGAACTGTTATTTGGCTTTTAATAGTTGCAACACATTTCTGTATGTTTAAATAATACTTTGTGCAGGCTGCTTTTTCCCTCTCAGGCTTGGCAGCTCTTACAGAGGTGGATATCAGCAAGTGATTTATCCTGGCCTTGTACACAAGCACTGAAGAAGGAAACTAGGTCCCTCTGCTCTTCCAACAGGGCCACATAATACCAGAATTCCTGAGAAATACTTCATGCTGCAAGGAGGGATCCATGGGCACTAGTGCTTGCAATATGAGTAATTGCTAATTATAAAGCCAAAAACACAGACCAAAGAAAGGTTAAGGAAGCAGAACAGAGATGTTCTTTGCATTCTGCTGCTTTGGATATGAGTGGTGTTGGTATTATGGAAGAGAGAGGATTGTTGCTTCTAATTAATGGAGATCTGTTTGGATTAACAGTGGCTGTTTGGAAACTTCATTCAATTAGAAAAAGTTAAAATATAATAATTATGCATAAAGTTGATAGGGACAGTAATAAGCACATTCAACCATTCTGTCCTGGAAGTTTACCTTTTTTCTTTTGGCTGTGTGCTCACGTAATTGGATTTCTTTGCTACTTTTGCATTTGATAAGCATTTAACCTTGCCTCTCTGGCTATGTGAGACTCAAAATCCAGCAAGGAATTTACTTCATTTCTGGCTTTTCCCTGCAGTTGCCCATGAACGATGCTCTAAATCCCACTTAGCTTTGTCACCCCGCGTTGCGCTGGGCTGGGGGGCCCCAGAGCCACCCCAAACTCTCATGTCTCCCCCTCCTCAGCAGCACACCCACCTGAAAGGTGAAAGTGTTCCCAGCACGCTGACAGGCCAGCTTTACACATCAGCTCCCAGCTCCCATTTAATTAAGCAGCTTGCTTTCTTCCTCTCTTTCCCTTTCTCCTTCGCGCTCTCCTCTCCCCCGTTCCTCCTGCCTGTCCCCCCCTCTCCCGCACTCCTCTCGGCGCTCTCTCCCTGTTTTATCAGCCCTAATGAAGCAGTATTCTTCATCGATCCTGCTGATTGCCAGCCCATTCCTTTTGTTTGTTGGCACCGAGCCATTCTGCCGCGCTCTGACAGCTCAGCTCCTCTAATTAGCTCTGTTGTTCTTTTCCCCATGTTTCACCACGTTGCAAGTTCAGTTGAAGTTGCCACAAACTTAATCCTTCCATTCCTGCCATAAATTCACATTCTTAAGCTGTCTTTATTGTAGAGAGGAGCAGCCTTGTGTGGGGACTGATCTCCAAGACCTTAACATCTGACC
Source organism: Lichenostomus cassidix (assembly GCF_008360975.1). NCBI lineage: Eukaryota > Metazoa > Chordata > Aves > Passeriformes > Meliphagidae > Lichenostomus > Lichenostomus cassidix. The sequence goes on from NC_139497.1 coordinate 1,363,074, forward strand.
TTTTCATAAGCCCTTTTTCCTAAGAAATAGTGGCAATACAGCTCTGGATTTCTTCATCATATCTGCTGTGCACCATTTCCTTTGAAATGAAAATTCAATGCAATAATGCTGCTGCTGTTCTCTGCATACTGGTGTGTAGGGCAGAAGTGCTACACACAATTTGGTGGCTTTCTCTTGGCAGGAAAATTTGAGGTTTATGTGCCTGGGGAAAAAAAATTTAAAAAAAACAAGACAAAACCAAAACAAAGCTGGAAAGCCCACTTTCCCCAATAAATAATGTTTTTAAAAACCTTCCTTAGTCATCCCAGAGCACTCAGGCTGTAGGCCCTGAACAGCTCCTTCCTGTTGTGCCTCTTAAGGGAGCACAGGCTCTGGGAGGTCAGGAGCTGAGCTGTATTCCCAACTTTATTTGGGTGTTTATGGATTTGTGTTGAAATTAGCATTGAGCTGAGCCAACAGATCTGACCCTATTTCAGGTGGAGTTGTACTTTCTTAACAAAACACGTGAAGCTGGTTTGTACAGCCTGCCCCTGATGCTGCAAATTCCCACATTTGACTCACAGGGATAAGTTCAGCACAGGATTACTCACTAGTGTAGGCTGGCACATACACAGACTTTGAGCACAAGTGCTTATTCCCTTCCTTGAAATAAGGCTGGTTTGCTCATGGAGATCCTGGTCAGAAATCAAGCTGAATTTCCATACATTAGGAGGTGATGGATATGTATTTCAGATTCATTGGCAGCAACATCATCTTCCACAGAAAAGCTTTGAATTTTGTTACAGACAACAAAAGATTAGCATAATACCAGGAGTGATAATGACAATATGGAACAAATTTGCTAATAGCAAACAGTTAGTGATAGGCATATATATCTCATTTGCAAGTCGTGGGTCCATGTGGTTTATATTCATACTTTAGATTCATTGATGTATCCACCTTCATTTGTAACATTGTTGTGGCACAAAAGACAAAGCAAGGCGGAATGGAAGATCCCTCTAGGATACTGGTGGTTCTCCATGTGTTATCTGTGTGTGCTGCTGGATCAGGGGAAGTGTTTGATGAGATGTCTCTGTATGTCACAGGTTCGCCCCCCAAGACCTCATGTTGTTAAGAGGCCCAAGAGCAACATTGGAGTGGAGGGCCGGAGGACTTCAGTTCCCAGCCCAGAACAGTAAGTACTGTGCTGCTCTGCTTCTCTCTACTTGTATCAGCAAACAGTGTGTCCAGAACTGAAACTAACCACAGGAGACATTGAAAAGTACTACAGATCAAAGTTAGTTTTTAACTAAGAAAAAATTTGACTTTAAAAAAAAAAATTTGGAACATTGTAGAGGAAGTGTGAAGAAGCAAGTAACCAAAGTTTGCTTATTGAAGAATTCTGGTTAGCCAAGTTACACACTCTCTGATCAGCATCTTCAGTGAAAGTTTTTAGGTTCTGGAGGTTTGTTCATTTTTTTGTTGTTTTGTTTTGCACTTTTCTTTCAAGGAAACTGTCAGTTCCAGCCTTGCAGATGCAGTGTTCTTGCCAGGCTGTACCTGGAGGGTGCAGAACTCTTTATTTTACAGTGATGGCAGAAGGGGCTGTGTCTGACTCTTGAGTGCGTTAGCAGGACCGTGATGTCTGTGTGAGCTCTGTGGTGAGGGCTTCTAGGGCTTCACTTAGCACAGTACCAGCAAATTCATCCCCACTTTAGCTATGGCAGTGAAGAGGGAATGTTCCAAATCAGTTGTGCTGCTGCAGCCCACTGCTCCTGGACAGAAGGTGTTGGGTTCCAAGTGTCTGTTGTGTGCATTGGAGTGCAGGCATGTTCTGTCACCACAGAGAGGTTTTTTCAGGAACTTTCCCAATTGTCACTTTTTCAAGGATTTTTGCAAAGAAGACAAGGTGTATGTGTTGCAGATTCCTGATAGTGCCAGAGTGGAGTTAGCAATGGTGACCCTGACCAGGGAATGGATGTACTGAACTTGCCAGCACAGCCCAAAGGACACTGCTGTGTGTGATGGACACACTGGAGGGGCAGCAGTGGCCATCAGTGCATGGACATCTCTTTCTAGCCATGCCAGGGTGGGGACATGCTCTGTCCCCACCTAAACTCAGTGGTGACTTCTCAGTTGTACAGGAGTATTTGTCCATTTTACAGTGGAATTTGGTTGCCCTCTTGTGGAGCAGATGCAGCTCCTGCAAAGGGCCGTGCTGGCCCTGCACAGAGGTTGGGAGGATTTTTAAACTAAAAGCATTTTCCTAGTGTTTGATCTGATGACTCACTGCATGTAGGTGGAGGATAATTGAATCAATTTAACATTTATATGTGTTCCTGTGGAGGATTCTGCATGTTTGGGTTAAAAAGCTGCTGACAGTCCAGTGTGGCTCACTGCTAATGTGTATCTTCAATTGCTGCCACTATCAGACCACAGATAAATAGAAACATGGACGATAAACATTATACCCATGATGGAAATAGATTGTATTTTAATTTTTTTTTATTTAGTTTATTGCTGTTAATTTTAGTCTTTACAGTTCTGCTGCTTCCACAAAATACAGAATTTTCATTATGTTTCCTACAAACTTTCTTTCTTCTGTCCCAGTAAGTAATCTTAATAAGTCCATACACCCCTTTGTACCATAATCTCAGTACTCAGGAAAAGGCAATACTGTAATAAAATATACTAATTTAATTTTCTCATAACCAAAATATAATTTAAAATTATTACAGAATTCTCCTTATTAATTCTCATATCCTGCACTCCCATTTTCTGTATATTTTCTTTTCTATCTCAAGTACATTTAGGTGTCAATTAAATTTGAAATATCTACATTTGTCAGCATTTCATTTTTGGCCAGCGTGATGTGCTGCTGATTTGTCCATGCATCCTGACACATGAAAAAAGCTCCTGAGATGCAGATCTTCCTCATTAAAACGGAGCCCCCACTCCAGGCTGGTGCTGTGGAGCGAGTCCTGGCTGTGCAGTGCCGGGCTGACATGGGGATGGAGGCGAGTGGCTGTCAGTGCTGGCAGCAGCCTGCTGCATGCTGGGGTGCTGGCAGGGACTGATCCTTCCCTTCCCCTTCCCTCCCCTCCCCATGGGGAAAATTAGTGTCACTCTGGATTGCTGGACATAATTTTGGATTTTCTGGAATCATGTTAGATGGTAGTTTGCTTTCCTAAGGAACAAAGACATATGTGTCTAAATGCAAAATAAATATTTGTAAAGTATCTTTGCTTTCTAATTTATTTTAGGTGGAGCCTTCTGTAACTGTAAATTGAATTTTTTCATAGTTACTTTAAAAAAAAAGGTTTAAAAAAATGTTAAAACAAATGTCTCCTGCTGCAGTGGCCCCACCTCCTTCCTCTGGCTACCTGTTACAGCAGAAGAGGGGAAAGAAAGCAATGCACCAGCTTTAATTGGAATAATACAGACTGTGGTTTAACACCATCAGCTGCAGCCGCTACCACCTGTTAGAGACTTTTTATTAATTAGCTCTGACCTGACTGTGAATAAACATTCATTGGCACTGGCAGCTCAGGCCCTCTTGGGCTGTTGGTTGCGGCATCTAACTTCTCTTTTCCTGACCTAGTCTCTAAGAACTAATTCTCAGTTAACCACTGAGGAAAGAAACATATACACCTTACTTGACAAACTGCATTTCATACTAGTCCTTGGACAGCTTAGGTTTTATCCTAGAGTGAAGCAGTTTCAAATTTGAAAAGTAGATGGAAGTAGGAAGAGGTGCCCTGGAGTCAGCTCCTCTTGTGCATCAGGCTGTTGTCAGACAAAATGTGTGAAAAGCAGAGAAGGAGATCTAATGTCTGTTTGCTTATAGTCAGAGCTCAGAGAACCTGAGGAGCAGAGCTGTCTAAAGAACAGAAAGGTGCCCAGCTCTGTAGGGAATGTGGTGGAACAAAGGTGGTTTGTGTATTGTCCCCTGCACTGTGGTGTGACTGGGGATCATGGTCCCCTCCCTTGGGCACCCACAGTCCCTGCCTTGGGAGAAGGGCTGTGTTTTGTGTCTGGGCAGCAGAGCTCAGCACTCCCTGCCGAGCTCTGTGCTGTGCACTCAGTCAGGGTCAGGATGATCTGGCTCTGCAGAGCCCTTGGTTTCTGTCCTCAGGAGCTGTCACTGTGACCACTCGATAACTTCCTTTTCTCTTCCTGTTCCCCAGCCTCGTAAAGCCCATGCGACACTATACAGTCTTCCTCTCTGAGGACTCTTCTGATGATGAATTTCAGCAGGAAGAGGATCCTGTCTCTGGCTTCTCTGAAAACTTTTTCTTCTCTGCTCCTTTTGAATGGTCTATCCTTTACTCTTTGGTTGTGTTCATGCCAGCTTGGAACAGTGGGGTTTGCATTGCTCAGGACACCTGCCCTGTACTGGGACTTTGGAAATGCTCCTGGGGTCTCTGTACAGTGCTTGATGAATGACCAGCATTTCTCCTGCTTGTTTGTTTTGATGTTGAGCAGCATGAAAAAGCATCCTCCTGCATGAAACACTGCAGCAACACACAGCTTATGGGTTTACATCGACTCGAGCTCTGTGGGATGTCACCCTTCCATTTGTCCTTTGTTCCAACATGCTGCTTGTGCTCCTGTCCAAACCTTCTGCCATTCATTCTTGTGTGGTGCTACTGTGCGTTTGGGTTGTCCTGTAAGCCTTGTTCCAGTGCAGGTATCAGCCTTTTCCAGTGTCACTTGTTTGATCCCAGCCTCTGTGCTCTCTCAGGTATCACATCCCTGCAGGTGTCCTCTGAGGGCATTGAGTACAATCTGACAATTACACAAGAAACAGGAAGTTTGTTGGGTCTATTTGTATCCAGTTTTTGAATTTGTAACTTGTACATTTCCAAACCTCTGTAAGTCAGTCTTGAAAGACTGTGCTGAGCAGCCAGGCCAGAAGCACTTCTTGATGCTGTGGCTGGAGGGTTCTGTCCCCTGCCACGGTGCCAGTGTGAGGTGAGGGGAGCCCTGCCAGCTGTGGGTTCAGCTGCACTAAATCCCTCTGCCTGCCTATTTGAACATCCCAATCCCGGTGGGCAGGTCTGAGCTGAGCCCTCACTGAATGTCAGCAGAGGATTTGTTATTTCCTAACCTCACCTGCTTGAGGATTTCTAGGGGATAAAAGGGAGATAAATTGCATGGAGCTGCATTCATTCCTTTAACAAATGCAGTCACTGGTTTGACCAGAACCTGTAGGAAGAGAGGCCAGGGTATTGTGAGCTGCTGCTTCAGAAATTCACATGATGCCACATGCAGGCAGTTCAGGAGCTGGGAGATGGATGATGCCCAGTCACAACTGGAGCCTGGCTGTCATAGCTGGGTCAGACCAGGCTGGAGAAGGAGCCTGCAAGTGGCACAGAGGGGTCTGCAGTTGCTAAAATCCATTGTGTGCTGCAGACTCAGGTTCGGAAGCTGACAGGGATGGGATGTGACTGCAGGAGGGTGGGATGGGGAGGTTCAGGAGGAAAGGGCCAGAAAAATGTTTCCCCACTCGTGTTTGGGGTGGAGGAGGCCAGTTTTGTTTGCAGAATATCCCTTGAGGGGTTGCAGTGTGACCTAGAGCAATGTGAGACTGAAGATACAGTGAGGTTTGTGAGATCCCCGCCCTGAGGCCATGTGCCATCACTGTCTGCCTTGTCCCTGCAGTGTCACTGTCCTGGTGCTGGCTGAATGCCTTCTCTGTGTGTGGTGGGGAGGGAAGCAGGCTGGGCTCTGTGAATTTGCATGATATAGATATATTATGATAAAATATGGAAAGATGAGGAGGGTTCTTCATAGGATGTGTTTTTGCAGGTCTCACAAATATTTTCTTTTAATTGAAAGCTTGTTTAAATGCCACAGTACAACTGGCTGCCAGTCAAGTGCCAATCCCCACAGCCATGTGTGGCACTTGTTGTTATTAATTGGATGCACATCGTGCTGCTGTTCTCTGTACACACACCAAAATGCAAATGTGCTGGTTCAGTTTTTTGCTGAGGTATGTGCAAGAGAAGCATCCTGCTAACTCAGCCTTGGCTGGGAATGTACAGGAGGTGTCTCCATAATGGATTGTGGTGTTTCTTGATAAGATGACACCAATGAAATCATTGGAACCTGCACAGTGTTCCCAATTATTGCAGGAAAACACAGAGTTGTGCTGTGTGCTGAGTTAGCTTGAAGCAGGAGGATGTCAGTGCCTGAAACATGGGGTGCAGAGGCCGTGCCTGCCCCAAGGGCAGGCATGGGGAGCTGGTATCCCATTATCCCTGCTCCGAGAGCTCCCTCCCCAGCCTGGCTGTGCCTGCATGACCACAGCTTTCCTCTGAGCTCTTCCCCCTCGGGTCTTGCCCTTCTGAGCACCCCGGGGTGCCAAGTCCCCTCTGCATGCCCCCTGCCCTCGGGCACTGCTCCCAGCCTGCTCTGCATGGAGCTCTCTGAGCTCTATTTGCCACTCGGGAGCTCTTTGTAGCTCATCCAGCTCCTTAGGAAATAGTGTTCAAAACAAAGAATTAGAAATATGGTCATTTGTGATTTTTGGTTCTGTGCCAGGCCTCAGCCATACCGGGCCCTGAAGGAGTCGGACAGTGCCGATGGAGAGGATGTGGGCAGTCCAGAGAAAGCGAGAGAGCCACTGCCCCCGAGCCCTCTGCTCTCCAGCAAGGCCTCAGATATCAACCTCCTGGAAGACATCTTCCCCAGCCTGGAAGTGGAAGCCCAGCCCCAGCCTCTGAGCCAGGCCAAGAGCCTGGAGGACCTGCGGACGCCCAAGGAGGAGGTGGAGCAGCGCTGCACCTTTGAATACCAGGTCAGGGGGTTCCTGTGCCCTGGGGTGGCACATAGCTCATTCTCTGAGGAACTTTTTCATTTTACTGAGTAGATCCTAATAATAATAATCATTATCATCATTATCATCATCATCATCATCTGTTTTCCAGGGGTTTGCTCACATGTTTCAATATTAATTTCTGAATTAAGGAATAGCCTAAATGGGACTCTCAGTTTTAAGATCCTCTTCCCTCACAGCAGCCTGAACTCACTTCCTGCTCTGTGTTGTGAGGACGTCACTGAGAGTTAATATTTGTTCTGCTCTCTTGCAGAGAATGGATCTTGGTGTGTCCGAGAGGAGCAGGATTGTGCCAAGCATGAAGCTGTCCCACCCTTACAACAAGCTGTGGAGTATGGGCCATGATGATATGGCCATTCCTACCAAGTATTCCCAAAGCTCACCGGAAAGACCCTTGGCTGCCCTGGGTAATGTGCTCCCCATCACACGGAGACCCCAGAGCAGAGACAGTGGCCTGGCTCCTGCAGAAAAGGATGAATCAAATCCTGCCATTCAAGGGAACATCACCATTCCTAGGCCACAGGGAAGAAAGACTCCAGAGCTGGGGATTGTGCCGCCACCACCAGCACCCAGGGCTTCCAAGCACCAGACTGCAGCTGGGTCAGCAGAAATCCTCACCACTCATGGGCGCAGCCACTTGGTTTCAGATCTTATCCCAGAGCCCTTTGGGGCTGGGAATGTGTCCTTAGACCCCGAAATCCAGCAGTCTGTAAATTCCTCCTCTCACCCATCCCAGCTGCTGTGCAGTGCTACAGGCACTGCTGAGATGCTGCAGCCAGTGCGGCTGAAGACAGAAAGTGCAGGTAAAGACAGTGACCTCCTGCTGAGCCTGCTGGACCCACTGAGAACCACGGCCTGGCCGGGCAGGGCCCCGCAGGGCTCAGCCACTGCGCCCTCCTTCAGCACCCTGCCAAGTGACTTTGGGCCTGCAGCTGCTCCCTTTGCCCAGCCCCTTGGCTATCCTGCCCCAGCAGCCCCTTTGCTACAGCCCTCCCCGAATCCCTTCACCCAGACACTGCCAGGAGCCCTTCCGGTGTCCCTGGTCAGACCCTCGAGGGGCTCCTTCACCCCTTCCTTAGGTCATGCCTACAGCTCCAGCTTCATAACCCCCACTGCTGGCTTCTACCCACCGCAGAGACCTCAACCCCACATGGCCACGCTGTCCATGCCAAACCTGTTCAGCCAGGCTCCAGCTGTGCCAGCAGCTGGCTCCTTGCTCCTGCAGAGCCACAGCCCTTCTCCCACCAGCTCCCTCCAGCCAGCGTGTCTGGGTGTTCTCTCCAAACCCCGAACATTACAGGTGGGCCAGCCCAGCACAAAGGTAGATCCCAAACAAACGCTGCCTCTCCTGGCCAATGAACCCCCTCTGGTCCCTGCCAGGCCAGCCAAGGGCTTGGAGTTGGTGTTACTGTCCTCAAAATCTGAGGAGACAAAAGATCCTTTTGAAGATCTGTTAAGAAAGACCAAGCAGGATGTGTCACCCACACCAGGTAAGGTGGAGCAGCTCAGAAAGCGATGGGAAACCTTTGAGTGATGCTCCCGATGGCCTTGGTGTCCTTTTGGAAGTGACAGAGGGGTTTTCTGGTTTTTTTGAGCCAGCATAAAACCAAGCATTTCTTTTAAGGAAGGCTGAGCCAGGATCGCTGCAGGACCATCACTGAGCTGCATCTCATGAGAGCTTTTTGCCCACAGGTCAGAGTCCCCTGTTGTCCCAGTCCCTGGCACTGCTCCCTCACTCCCCACCACCCAACCCTGGGATTCCTGCACTGACCAAAGCATGAGGGGAGGTGGGTTGGGTTGGGATTTCCACACACAGCTTTTCAGGCAGTACTACTGATGCACAAGTTACTCCTTCCCTGTATTTTCAGTCCTTGGCACACCTGGAGTGTGACACAGCACACTACGCTGGGGTTCATTCTTGCCTCTGGGAATGGGCCTCAGTTTTTCTGGAATTACACACAGAAATATAACATTTTGTTTCCACGCAAAGTGCAGCAAACCAGCCTGACCTGTGGGCTGCACTGAATTGATCCCTCGGGCTCTGCTTTGTGCTCCTTGAACCCCAGCCACTCCCAGGGGCTGTGCTGTTGGATGGGCTTTGGTGGCACTTGTGACTTCCTCCCTGAACAGTGACAGCAGGGACAGAGTTGTCACAAGGCCTGGAAACCACAGCACAGAAGAGCTGCTCAGGGACTGGTCCTGCATCTCTGTTGGGAAACTGGAAACACCAGCAATTGTTTTCTTTTTTTTTTTTTTTACTTTGTTTTTGTTAAATTCATCAGAAAATAGAGGCCATAAAGAGTATCCTAGTTCTTATATATGTGTATCTTAATATTATCTATCAATATTATAAATGGCAGTATATGAATGGAATGTAACAATATCTTACTTGATTATTACAAACAAAAAAGAGAAAAAACTTGGGGTATCAAGGTTCCCAGCTGCTGAGATCAGGTGAAGGCCTCTGTGCTGAGGGGCTGAGGGCAGGGCGTGTCCAGGAGGAGGATGTGGGCTCTGTGGCCTCGCTGGAGCCTCGGGCTGGTCCCACCTGGCCTGCGAGTGCAGAGGGCGCCGAGCAGCGCAGGGGATGCTCAGCTGGCTGTTCTGAGCCCCCCTTTCCGTGTTCTCCACACATTTCACAAGAGCCTCAGCATCCCCCAGGAAAGCTGCTGTCTCTGATCATTTCTGTTTCACTTCAGTGGTGCTTTTTTGGTTTGTTTTGTATCTGGGCACACTGGTGTAAAACCTGTCACTCTCGCAGAGGGAATCATGTCACCATTGAGCCTTTGATAAAGGAAATCATCTTGGACACATGGGGAAATTCTTGTAAAGCTTTATCTGATTTCCAATGTATCTATTTTATTCATGTAATCTTGGAAGTTTTCTTACTCTGGGGAATGGGAATGGCTGTCTTTGTGTTCGAATCTGGGCAGTACAAAAGAAAAATGCTCTTAATATCTGAAATGCCGCTGGTTTTGGAAAGACTACAGTATTCCAGGAATATTTTGTTTCTGTACAGTGCTGTTCCTCTGACAAGCCATTCACTTGGATTTGTATTTTCTTTTTGTGTTGAAAGACAGATGGGTTTAGTATTGCATAGTAAAATATTTAAAGTCTAAGAACCAGTTCCATTTTATTTTATACAGTTCAGAATATGAGCGTTATATAATTGTCTGGCATTTCAGAGCCCCTTTGCTATAAAACTTTCTGGATTAGGGTGGATGTGAATGGGCATTGGACAGTCCTGCCTGTGCCAAGCAGGGCTCCACAGGCTCTTTTTTAAACTCTGTAATGTCACACAGTGATCAGACACTGAGGAGCCTATTATAGGTGCTTAAAACCACTCAGGAAATTCTGTCCCACTGCACTTCATTTCCTTCCCCAGTTACTTTACCTATATTATGGATCATTTGCTAAGTCAGTTTTGGGGCACTAAGGAGTATTAACACCAATTTATTTATCCTTCACTTTATTTAGCACCTCTGAGACCCAGGAGGACAAGGAGTTTGTGACTGTCCTCACTTCTGGAGTAGGGTTTGCGAGCAGGAGACTTTTTTGGGGTTTCTTGTAGCATAGGAATCAAACTACCCTTAGGACAGCATTTAGGGATTTTCGTCTTATTTAAACTCAGGAATTCCTAACATGATTCATTCCTGATAGTGCCAGATGTAAACAGTTTGCTTGTCTGGGAGAGCAGGCAGGCTGTGAATCAGCTCTAGTTCTGAACTAGAAGGAATTGGAATGTTTTTAGTAATCCAGCATAAAAACTGTTCCTGGTATTATCCATCAGTCACTTTATACTCAACTTTGTCATATTCCTGTACTCACGCTGTGTTTGATACCACTTTGCTTATTTACAGCTGCTTCCTGCCATGAGAAATAAGTTTATTTAAAAAAAAAAAGACTGAAACCAAGAAAAACCAACCTCTTCAAAGTTTGTGAGGCATCTGCTGCTGCACAGGAGGTAAAACCAGTTCTGCACCTTGTTCACTCTGGGTGGAGGCTTCCAGTTCACTGCACATGGACAGCCATTGGACACAGAGTCCCTTTTTCCCACATTCTAGTCTTTTTTTTGCCCATAAAGTCAGGGACTAATGGTAAAATGTAGAGCACAGGCTCAGTAAGGTGAACAGAGAGAGCAGAGGTTTCCCCAGCTCCCTCTCTTTGTGTTCTGCAGCCCTGTCCTGGCCTGTGCTGAGGGCTCTGAGCAGTGACAAATCATCACAAAAATACTCCTTGAACTGCAGAGAGCCATTGAGGTTTGCAGCTGTGCAGGGTGTGTGGCACAGACCATGATCAGCCATCCAGACAGCAAGGTGTTCTACAGGGAAAAACAGTCATAAGTCAACAACTAGGTCTGTTTTTAGCCAAATTTTATTGTAAATTTCTTTTGAAGGACATTCTAATTATTTACAAATTATAAAATTTACAATTAAAAAAGAAATTGGGATCATGATCATCAACTACAGCAAGTCCAGTTTTGTGAAAAAATATATTCAAAAATTAAATATCAAAAGAAAGTTAAGTTCATTATGAAAAAAAAAACCCACCTTCCATAAATTATTTTGCAGAAATGCTCAAGACACTGACAGAGTATTTTAACACCTTTGCTAATACTGGCTTTGGGTGCTTGGAATCCAGTCCTGAGGAGCCACTGCTGGGGCACAGCCAGACCCGCTGGGGGCTCCAGGGAGTTTGTACCTTCCAGGGAATTGCAGGAGCTCTGGGAACACAGCCTGCAGTTCAACAGCCCACAGGCTGGAGGAACAGCTCTTCTAGATCCTGCTGCTGCCTCATTTCTGTACAGTTTAAACACCAGCGGTGCAGTGCAGTGAAAAAGCAGCAGGACTTGCCCTGGCAGCAAGCTGGGGTGGCAGAGTGGAGTTCTCAGAGAGCCCCCTGAGCTGCAGGAAACCACAGCGACCTTTGCATGGCAGCACAGGAGCTGCCAGGGCTCTGCTCCCCACTGCTCCTGCCAGGAGAATCCCCCACTCAGCTTCCCTCGGGACAGAGGCAGCCCAAGGAGGAGTTTGTGTTTGTGCTGAGCAGTCCCAGCCCAGTGCAGGCATCTCAGCCCCACCATCCTGGCACAGCTCTGCTGCCCTGGAGCCTCCAGGGCACAAAGCCACAGGCAAAAAGCCCCTCACTTGCTCCCAAAGTCCCACTGCCACGAGGGGACCAAGCGGTGCCACTGTCTCTGTTCTCAAAGTGCACTGGCCCTCCCCAAGCAGCAGCTGGAAAATGCCCAGAGCAAAGCAGTGACAGCAACAGTGACAGCAACAGTGACAGCAGTGTCACTGCTGATAAATACAGAAAAGCAGCAGCCAGCTCCCACCTGCAGCCAGGGCCTCTCTGTGGCACTGCCAGTTCCAGCTGCCTCCCAGACACAGCCAGCTGGGATCACACTTTCAACTCTTCTCCACTATTAGAGGAAAAGTGATCTTACAGACAAAATATTGTCTCCCACTCCTTTGGTTTTTCCTATTTTCTAAAATTTCCATTCTTCTGCCAGCAGCTGCCTGTGTACAGAGAACCTGTTCAGACACAGACACCTGTTCTTAAACAGACACATCTGATCAGTAGTTTCATGCTCCTCCCTTTGCTTGGAATCACACAAACATTTACAGCTACAGTAGAAAAAAAAAATCCAAAAGCAGACCAGAATAAACAGCATTTTCTTCTGGCGATGAGCTACAGTGGGCAGGTTCCCACCCTGCTTATTAATAGTATTTTGGAGATTAAAAAGCAGACACTGTGTTCTAAAATACTCCTCATTGGCAGCTGTAGTCATTATCCCAAAACACTAATGGCATCAGACCTTACCTGGCGTGCTGTGCTGCATTTTCTTCCACAGCCTCTGCCACATTATGCTAAAGAAGAAACAGCACATTCACCAGCTAAAACAGTAACACAGGAGAAGTGAAGCCACGAAATCAAACCCCTTTTTAGGGCAAGGAAAAGCAGATGCTGTGTCACTACACCAACCCTGGTTTGGGTTAAAGGATTGGTTAACCAACTTCCACTCTTCTGTACCAACAAGCCCAAACCTGTCAGTCCAGAGGTCAGGTCTAAAACTATTTCTTTCTCCCCTCAACCCAGCAAGTACCACCTCAGTTACTGGCTCTCACAGTAACTGGTCAGTTCTGTGGTCATCTCCAAGCCCCTGCTCAGGGGTGGCAGAGCCAGATCATAAAACATCCTCCTTCCAAAAGGGTTAAACTGTACCTGGCAACTCAGGATCAGAAAGGCACTTCAGATATTCCTGTGGTTTGGTCTGGTCTCAAGGAAAGCTCCAGCAGCCATGTCCAGCACAACTCAGTGGGACTTAGTGCCATGCCAGCTCTGGCCCAGCTGGAAGAGCAGCAGCAACTCTAGGAAGGATTTCCCACCACTCACTCACCTGGCTTAGCCTTGCAGAGGAGCCACAGGCACATGGTTTTTTGAAAGAGCCATATTATTCACATTATATCTGAGTACAGTGGTTTAATTCCCATTCACTGGGCCTGCCTCAGGGTGGTTTTTATGTTGCCTGCCCAGCAGTGACCATTCCCACAGCTCTGAGCCGTGGTGCCCGCAGGAGCAGCAGGAACAGGAGCCCAGCTGGCTCTGGCTGTGACACAGCCCTGTGTCCCCTGCTCTGCCACAGCCACTGCTCCCTCCCGCTCCTCCACTGGCTCTCAGCAGTGGGGTTTTCCTCCCCAGCGCTGCTGCTCGTGTTGCCAGACAGTTTGACAGAGATTGTCTGTGGGATGAGCTGCTCTAAGCAGCCCGATGGAGCAGTGGGAGCAGGCAGTGCCTCAGAGCCATGCAGAGCTGTCCCCCCCAGCCTGCAGCACCTGGGCAAAGCCTGCAGCTGCTCCGTGGCCCCGTAGGTGACCCCAGCTCAGATCAGCCGCTCCGTCGGGGGCATCTTGATCACGTTCCACATTTCCACTCGAGCCCCATCCTTCTCCTGCCGGCTCGGGCTGTAGGTTCCCTGAGTTGCTCTCCTCCTCTTCATGGCAATTGCCGTGGCTACAACCAGGGCAAGGAGCAGGGCAGCCCCTGCAGCCCCGACTGCTCCCACCACGGAGGAGTGGCTGAGGTGTGCCCACACTCGCTGCTGCGGTAGAACAGGGAGTTACTCAGAGCTTCCAACAGGACGCTGCTGCATTTCACACCCCTCAGTCCCTCAGCTGCGCTGTGCTGACAGCGGTGCAGGGCAGGAGCTCCCTCTCCCCTGTCCCCTCCCTGTCCCACAGAGCCTAGGGAATGCAGAGGAGATTGGTGACTTTTCCTGCTCCTCTCCCCTCCATGCACACCCAAAGTCCAGCATCTAGCAGCTCCAGCACTGCCCAAACCCTGGAGTCCTGCCTGCCCCTTCCCTGTGCGGTACCCATGGGAATGTCTAACAGCACCACATTCAACACTGATTTACACAAGGATTTTGATCATTCCTGACAATTCCCTGTAACACTGGGCTGTCACAGGGCAGGAGGTCACAGCTGCTGTTGCTGTTGAAGACTGTGAAAACCTCACACACCTGAGCTGAAAGAGTTTGAATGTTTCTCAGCTGTTAACAAAACCAGAGCAGAATACACAAACCAGCCATGACCCTCCTCAGCTCCTGAGGGACCCAGGGAGCTGAACCTGCACAGGTGCCTCAGGTCACCCTGCCTTGGAAAGCAGACTCAATGTGCCACTCCTGCCTGCGAGGGGCTGGAGCCAGAGTGACTTCAGCTCCTGCTGAGGTGAGCAATGGGCATCCAGGGCAGGGCAGGAGGGAGGGCAGAGGCTCCCTTGGAGCCACTGGGGTGCAGCAGTGCCAGGGCCCAGCTGGGGTGGCGTTCTCAGGCACTGCTGCCTCGTGTGGAACATCCATGTCCTCGTGACCAGGCCTGAGGGGAATGGGATGGGATGGATCTGCTGCTGCCAGTGCTGGAGGAGCTCAAGGTCCAGGCAGACCTCGCAGGTGCAGGTCCTGGGCACGGCAGGGCCTAGATTAGGCGCTCTTCGGGTGGCACCTTTAGGACACTGTCCATCTCCAGCCGAGCTCCTGCCACCTCCTGCTGGCTCGGGCTGTAGGTCCCCTCGGACTGGCGCCTCTTCCTTGCCGTGAGAATCATGAATATGAGACCAATACTGAGGAGCAGCACAGAGCCACAGGCTACAGGGACAGCTACTTCAATTAGTGGGGAGGGGAAGAGAGCACCTGGAGTCCCTTTCTGTAAAAGAAATTAATGGAGAAACAATGAAACTCCAGTGGTTACAATAACTGCAATAATTGACCCAAATGGTCAGATTAGAGGGAAAAGGATTTTTAGAAAAGCAAAAATAGCACTTTTTCACACCAGGACAGCCCCTTAGGATGTAAATGCTAGTTTACTCAGCATCTACAGTGGGAGTCTTTAAAGGTGCCTTCTTATCAATATCAGAATCAAATGCATGGGTGCCACTGGCAAAGTTGTGACCAATGTTGCAGAAAAAACAAAAGAATAAATCCTATAAAGTTAATGCAGAGCAATGTGAATTTTCAGTAACCCCAAAAAAATTTCCCAAAGCAGGGGAATGATACTAAAAAATTCAATGATGCCTGTAATGGCAAAGCAGAGAATTGATTTAGCTGTTAAACCGAAACAGAATTGAAGAACGTGCAGCAGGAAGGGGAAGATATTATAAAGGTCAGGATATGGATGGGAGATGGAGATGATAAAAAAGCCTAAGTACTGAGGAAAGAAATGAGAATTCTCTAGATTCTGGTGGAATGAAGGATGGCATGGAAGACAACAAGTAACTAAAAACAACTGTGGAAGTTTTGTCATGAAAAAAAGCTTTAAGATTACAATAAACTTAAAATTAAGAAATATTTCTTATTGCTAACAATGGTATCAGCCACCTTACAGCTAAAACCAAAACAATTCAAGCTGGATTATTTACAGCTTTTGGATGCCATTCAGTTTGTGTTCATGTCATAATGCAAAGAAGGAACATTCCCCAAGGATCTGGAAGTCTTTCTGCCCTTTCCAAATGCCTGAAGTTCAGGTGTGTTCCCTGAGCCTGCCCAAAGCCAAGCACCATGCAGGGTTAGTTCTGGACCATGCAGGTTAGTCCAGCACCACGAGGGCCCAGCAGGGCAGCCCTGGAGCTGCTGCTGTGGGAGGGAGAGCAAAGGGAGCTCAGCTGAGCTCCAGCTATCCCTGTGGCACTGAGCACCATCCCAGCCCCTCCCTGCCCCACCAGGGCCTGGCCTTGCAAGGGGGAAAGGAAAGAGTGAAGAAAAACAGCAGTTGATGAAAATGAATACAAGGAACCCACAGGAAGTGTCCTGGGGCAGAGGAGATGGAGATGCCTGAAGGAGTCTGTGCATGCAAACTGGAAATGTCAGGGTGACCTTGGCACGTGCATTACAGAGCCCTGGGAACAGCAACAGCAGCAAACCCCGCCTGGCACACAGCCCTTTCCATGCAGGATGGGTTAGTACATTCCCAGGTTACCCAACAAGCTACCTGTCCATGCAAGAGCTCACAGAGAAAGCAGGGTATGGATCCCATCTGCCCCAGGAAGGATCCCAGTCCCACCCAGAACACTTGGATTAGGCACACAGGGACAGCTCAGCCGGGCTGGGGCAGCTCAGGGCAGGACTTGGCTTTTCACACAGACCTGAACCACTCTGGGCCTGACTTTATCCAACTTCCCTTCTCCAAAAATCCACTTCTACTTAGATGACCTTTGGAGAGGGAAGGTGCTTTGTAACTCATCCAAGATAAAACACCAAATGAAATTCCATTCTCCAGGAACCTGGGCCAACTGCAGTAGTTGGATTACTGTCCAAAGAGTTGTGAAATCTATGGAAATGTGCAGAGACAGCCCCAAAGGACATACAGCAGCACATGCAGATACTGAGGAGTATTTGCTGCAGTTGTTTATATGCTGGAGACCAACAAGCAGCAGCACTGCAGCAAAAAAGCATTCAGCATTTCCCAGCTGTGCTTTAGGCTGGACACGAGCAGGGCCAGCCTCAGCAGGACCCCAGAGCCCCCTCCCCCCGGGCAGTGTGCAGGGACAGCAGGAGCCCCAGCAGAGCACAGTGCTTACGTTGATGTCGCAGCGCTCGCCGGTGTAGCTGGCGCTGCACACACACTCGTATCTGTTCTCAGAGTCCTGGCAGGTGCCACCATTCTGGCACGGGTTTGGGTCACACTCGTTTATGTTGATTTGACAGCTGGAAAGGAAATTGTATTAGAATTGTCACATACATTCTTGTGCCATAGAACACAAGATCATCCAGTCTAAAAAGGCCTCTTTTGTTTGAAAAGCACCTGTTGCAGCTTTTCCAGGCACTTTCTCCAAAGAACATTAAATTCTCCCCCGTTCACACCAACCCTCCTGTTGTGGTTTCTGTGGGACTGAGGCCAGCACAGGTCTCCAGCACAGGTAGTGTGCTTGAAAAACTTAGAAGCAGTTCTCACTGCAAAAACTGGTGTTGGCAGCTGAATGATCTGAAGCCTCCCTCTGCTGCAGGTAACAGCTCATGTTCCCTTTAGGAGCAGCTGTTTGACTGGCACAACAACATGGAGGAGGATGAAGCAGTGGCCCTGCTCAGCCACCCCACAGAGATCAGGATGGGAGCACTGGCTTTCCCACACCATCCCAAAGCAGCACTTACTTCCTTCCAGTGAAGCCAGGCCTGCAGGAGCAGTTGGCTCCCCAGCTCTCAGTGATGCACCTGCCACCGTTCAGGCAGGTGAAGTTCTTGCCACACTGCTGAGGGGGGAATGGCCACCTGGGGAGAGCAAGAAACAGCCTTTAGAGCACTCAAGTTTTGGGGAAGGGCAGAGTGTTCTGGGGCTCAGGGGGAATGGGGATGGCAAGGGTCATAAACACAGTCATTGGTATTTCTAGGAAGGAGTTTGACACAAGTGGAGAAGGGAATAGTCCCAGAAATCGTTTGTAAAATCTTGGATCATGCCCAGAGAACAGACAGGAGCTCTATCAGCACTCAGAATCTCAGACAGGCCTGTTCTTGCTAATGAAAATATAAGCAGGGACAGGACAGTGCTGGAACAGTACAGCCAGGCACCAGGAAAATCATCCTGGATAGATCAGGTAACTGAAACTCAGCCATGTCAGTATTTAACTCCATGTTCCATTTCAACTTGCACAAGCTGTTTTGTTTTAAATCAGTACAGGAATATGGCAGAGGGGAGTCAAATCCCAGAGATGATGGACTTCTTGGGGAGTGCTAGAGGAAAGGGACAACAGGCCAGACTACTTGCCCTTCAAACAGCTCTGAAATGTAGCATGGTGATTAACCCACATCAAAAGGAAGGATCCTTACCCTGTACCAGGCTGAGCCCCTGGCAGTGAGGATTTGGACCTGGACAGCACTTTCCAAGTCACAGCAGAATTTAGGTGCTTTACCTACCAGATGCTTGCAATGAAAACTTTTCCCAAAGTGTCTCAAAGTAAAAAGTCCAGTTTATCTGGGGGCTCCTCTGCCCCTGTATCAAGGCAGCCACGGCACTTACTCGCAGCGAGGTCCGGAGTACTGAGGAGGGCACTTGCAGGAGTATCCATAAACGCCATCGACGCAGGTGGCGCCGTTCAGGCACTGGTGCCGCACGCAGTCGTCCACGTTGATGTCACACCTCTTGCCGATGAAGCCCCGGAAGCACTCGCACTGGAAGTCTGCCACGGCATCCACGCAGTCCCCGTGCACGCAGGGGCTGGGCTGGCAGTCGTCGATGTTGGCCTCGCAGCGCTGCCCCGCCCAGCCCGGGCTGCAGCCGCAGCGGAAGGCGTTGAACAGATCCTCGCAGGTGCCGGCGTTGAGGCAGGGGCTGGAGGAGCACACGTCGGCCCCGGAGCAGCCCAGCTGCACGCTGCCCCTGCCGGCCCGCTGGAACTGCTCGGGCTGTGGGTACGGCTGGTGCGCCGGGAAGGGCAGGAAGATGCCCCCGATCTGCACCTGGCCCAGGCAGCCGGTGAAGTTTTCAGCCAGAATGACCAGCGCGTTATTCTTGAGGAAGTCCAAGTTCCCAGCATTTCCCGGCAGAGTCACATTCACCGACCCATCCAAGCGGAGCAGCCACCTGGAGGAGAGTGCAGTTGGCTCCTCCATGGACACGGAGATGCTGTGCCAGGCCCCGTCTGTGATGGGCTGTGGGCTCAGGAAGCTGACACCCTCGATGCTGTTCCCACTCCTGATGTCAACCAGCAGGGAGGAATTCTTAATGGCTACCTGGAGGGAATCCACCTCTTCCACAGCCCGAAGCAAAACAGCATCTTCATCCCTGGTCCTGAAGTCCATGTGGAGGCTGCTCAGAGTCCTGGTCACTGATGCGTTGGTGGTAAATTCAATGGCAGCATAACTATTAAATGTTGCATTAGCCAGACCTATAAATAAAGGGAGAGAGCACGAGGGATTTGAAAGACGGTTGGTGTCCTGTTTGAACCAGACCAATGGCACACCCCTGGCAGGTTCTCTCCCTAAGAACCCATAAGCTTAGCGTGAGCAGGATTACAGGCGAGCTGCTGGCAGCCTTAAAGCTCTTCCTGTTTACAATTGCACCTCCCGTAATAATATCCAGCTTTTAGGTAGCAATTTTCACTCCTCAGCTGGGCTCTGCCACACCTGGGGGCAAGCCCAGAGCCCTTGCTGCCTGCAGGAGGTTGTACCTGGGTACCACTCGTGTCCTTTTTGCAGCATGTGTTTGTATTGTTTTCAACAGCACAACCTGGGAGTATTGATTATAGACAGGGAACATGGGGGGTTTTACCAACACACAGGCAGGAGAACAGAACTTACACACATATCCTGCCACAACGTCTATGCAGGTGGTGGCTTCAGGACATGGGTCACTTTCACACCAGACTTTCTCTTCGCAAAATTTCCCAGTGAAATTTGCTGGACAGCTGCAATGGAAATCATTCCAAGTGACAATGCATCTGCCCCCATTCTGACATGGCTCAGACTGAAAAACAAAACAGGGGAATTTAGGGGCAGAGTAATTCATCTTTAGGTCTAAGAAAATTTGGTAGAATTTTGACAATTGAGCACGAGCAGCATTTGAATTAAGAGAGGAGGAAAATAAAACAGCAGCTCAGCAGCAGTGAGGGAAGCACAAGGATCTCTGTACAAGAAATTCCTGAGCCCCTGCTTCCCCCTTGCACAGCACTGACCAACAGGAACTCCAGCAATTCGGCAAAGAACAAGGCACAAAAGCACAGGTGAGGAACAGATGAAACAAACTGTGATGCTCCCAAGGAGTTTGCAAATTTCTGTCACTGGAAGGACACTCCTGACACCACAGGTGTGACAATACTTCAGAGTAAGAAGGGCAAGATGAGGGGGTATGGGCTCCCCATCACCAGGTATGCCAGAGAGGAGAACCAGGCTCTGATCCAAGGGCACATGGAGACAGCTTCTTCAGCTGCTGTTGCTGAAGTGGCAGATTCCTGGGGAAGAGGTTGTTGTGCAATTGGAACAGGATGAAGGGAGGAGCTGGCAAGGTTACAGGTTAGAGAGGGGAGTCTGGAACCTATGTGGGCTCAGCAAAGTGGAGATGGACAGCACTAAAGTCCCTGCCCAAGTTCTAAAACCCTCAAAAACTACAAGGGAGCTTGAGAAAGCTCACTGTTTAAATCATATGTAGCATACTGAGTGAGGTGGGAGCACACAGAACCATGTGTTCTTCAAGACATCAAAAAAACTTCTCCTCTTTCTGATATCAGCAACAGCCAAACTTTTGTGTAATCACAGAACTACAACAAACCCCTGCACACACAGAGACAAACAAGACACAGCACATACCTTGCAGGTGTCATCAGAGATGCAGCCATTCACAAGATTCCTAGTTTGAGTCCCATTGAGTTCCTCTGGCAGACTGTCATTCTCCACCTGGAAAAACTGCACCTGGTGGCTGTTGAGTTGAATGTCCTGCAAACAGCCCTTGAAATAGCCCCCCCAGAGCTCAGCACTGTCGGGGTTCGGGTGTCCCCCAATGAACACTTCTGAGCCAGCTAGCAGGGGTTGTGCTGAGAGCTGCCCCAGCTCCACATACGTGTCTGACTGCAGAGCACCAACAGAGCCTCCCTGGAAAGACAGGGCTACCAAATGTCTTCTCCCATCAACCACATTCCCTGGGAAGGTCACAGTGTCCGTAGGTGACATCTCTATGCTCAGCTGGCCATCCCTCAGGTACAGGGTGAGGCAGGGATCTGTCCCATTGCAGAGCTGCAGTAACAAACCATTGGGCTTCCGACTCCGCAGGAAAAAGGAGAGGTTGAAGTCTGCACCAAGGCTGTCAGAAAGGGTGTAAGAGGCAAAGCTGGTGGAATTCTCTAGGCCAAATGTTGCTGCTGGGTGCTCTGGAAGAGAAAAGAAACAGACTTCAGCTCACAGATAAAGGGAACGCAGCTGGCACAGGGATGCAGCTTCTTAGGAATGGAGCAAATGTTTCTTCTCAAGGTTTTCCATGTGTGCCAGAGTAACCATGCTCCTCTCCACAGGTCTGTGAAATTAAAAAGTAAGTGAATGTATCCCTGCTTCCCCTGGAGGGCACAAATTCAAGTAGCATGGGAGTGAAACACAAGTCTAGCAGAGCCCTTGCCAATCCAGCAGATTTACTCAAGGACTTTTGAGATACAAAGTTGCTTTTAAAATTTGTAAATTTGGTAATAGCAGTACATGCCATGTTTACAGCTCAGAAGTGTCAAAAAAAGCCCCTGGAACAATACTAATACAAGCCTTACTAAAGCAAAAAATGCAAATAGATAAGATTTTAATTCAAAATTGTCAAAGAGCTTCCTTTAACACTTTATAGTTTATCTATAAAGTAATACATGTCTATTCATCCTCAACTCAGAAGCTCAAGATCAACTTTTCACAGAAAAACAAGTTAAGTTCCCTACTCCCCTGCATTCACACAGATCTGTTACAAAGGTGAAGTCAGAGCCTCTGGCTCAATGAGGAATAACCTGCACCACAAAACTGACAGTCATTCCTGCAGGAGCAAGTGACAGGAAAGGAATCAATGAGAATTTTTATTCACAGAGGTTTTTGCTTTATTTGTCCCCCAGACAAGTAGAAAACACTGTTTCCAGAGCTAACATCCAAGATTCTCTAGTACCTGTGGAGCTGGCAGGTGTTAATCCCGTGGCACTTACCGTATGAGCAAGCTGGGCCCCCGTAGGGCCTGGCACAGTCACACCTGAAGGTGGCCCAAAGGTCCACACAGAGCCCTCCGTGGAAGCAGGGCTGGGAGAGGCACCACTCCGTGCGGTCACAGCCTGCCTTCACCGGGCTCGACTCCCCCAGCGGCAGATCCGCCGGCAGCACAGCCTCAGCGTCCACCTGCAAGTCTTCCAGGCAGCCCACAAAGCCTTGCTGGCTCCGTGTGTTGTTGGCCATGGCATCCTCAGCACCTCCAATATACAGATTGAGGAAGGCAGGTGGGATCAAAGCAGTGCTGGGTGGGACAGGAGAGCTCTGCAGGCAGACCCCAGCCTCACAAGAGCCGTGCCAGAGCTTCAGCTGCACCGTGCTGTGCGCAACAACTTCCACTTTATGCCACTGGCCATCGTCCACTCTCAGCCCCTCGAGGAGCAGCGGGTAGCCAACATCCTCCCTCCTCAGCTCTGCATGCAGGATGCCATCCAAGAGCTCCAGGAACAAGTACTCAGCTTCATGGCCTCGGTAAAAAAGGACAGCGCTGGGCAAGGTGGTTCGGAAGCGGAGGGACACGCTGGCTCCTCCTGCGCCCCTCCCGCTCTCACTGTTCTCGGGCAGCTCAATGAGGAGATACCCTCTGGAAGCAAAGGAAAACGTTGTTGGTGTCGAGCATGTGGCATCAGAGAAACCAGGCTGGCACTGGCACAGGTGGCCATGGCTCTCAGCTTGGTAGGTTGGGATGCACAAGGCCTCGTTTTGGCAGTCGTGTGTCTGGCACCCAGTGAGCTGGACAGAGCAGTTCTTCCCTCCCCACGTAATGCCATCCTGGCCAGGGGCACAGTGGCAGGAATAGTCAGCAATGCCATCCTCACAGACAGCTCCATTCTTGCAGGGACCCTCCTCACACTCATTGATGTTAACAGCACATTCCACACCTGTGAAAGAGATTTAGAGATGGGATCTCACTGTGGGATCTCACTGTGGGACTGGGATGCCCTCCCAGAGCCTGCCAGGCACAGCCCTCCCCAGCTCTCTCCAGGGAGCAGCTGCCAGCAAAGAGCACCACACTCTGCAGAGGGTCCTGCTGATGGTGCAAGAGCAAGAACACCTAACTTCTGTGTCTTCCCAGGTGCTATTTGTAGAGCTTTGGCCTGTCAGCTCACATTCCCCCACCAACTGCTGTCCTGTCCCAAGCTCAAACCCCACAGGCAGTCAACTTGCAGAAGGTATGGGAGGAGCAACACAGCACAGACAAGGAATTTATGCTTTTTTCTTAATAGATTTGGTATGTTGAAATGCCAATTAGGTCTATAGATCTGACTGGAGCATGTTCCAGGCACCAGTGTTGCACACAGCAGTAAAGTGGGAAGTTACTGGAAAGCCTCAGTTAAAGAAAATCAAATTCCAAGACGACCCACCAGTTGTAAAACTCACAAAAACCAATTCATGACCAAACAACAAACACAATATGCTCCACAGGCACTCTGCCATGCTGGCACTAAGCTGATTTCATTTCTACCCAGTCCTGCAGAAATGAACTGGGTGAGGTCCTGCACTGCAGTTCTGTTTCCTGGAGGCACATGGGTCCCAATGGGGCTCAAAGAAATTACAGGCCATTACACCAAATCTGGCTAATGAAAATCTGCTGTCATTTTCCTGAGCATCCCCAGACTGACAGAAGAGCCCTGAACCAGTTCACTTTATCTGGCCCATAACGTTGGTTTTCACTAATCTTCAGAGACAGTCCCACAGATAAACCAAGCATGGATTATCCCAATCTAATAGCATTACACCCGATCCAGCCAGCAAGCACAACAAGGGCAGCAGGAAGAAAAAGAAGGAATTCACACACAAAGGAGGGGAATCAAAACACAAAGGACATTTGTAAAGAAAAGCCACTAGACAGAATGTGCATGTCAAAGAGATTAGAGAGCTGCCTGGGTGACAGAGATGAGGGGAGATGGGGCATTAGGTGCACTGGAGCTGGACTTGATGTGTGATTAGAAATAAAAACTTAGCAAAGATACAAGTTCTTGAATATTTGCAGTGATGGTTTGTCCCCTGAGCTCTGCAGAGAGATGAGGACTCGGCAGCAACTTCCAGCTCCAAACTGTCCAATTGTGCCAGTGTAGGGACAGAGCTCTGAGAAGCACTGGAAGAGAAATGCAAGACTCTAATTCTGCACTTTCCAGCTATGCCAGAGCTGTTCTGTAAGCAACAATATCTTCATCACCTCAGCTCAGCCCTATTCAGCTTACTGCTGGGCTTGTTTCAGCAAGGAAACAGCAGGGACAGAACTAAGATTGCAGCACAAAGCTATGCAGGAAATGTGTTGGAGTAAACAGTGTAAGGGACATCACTGAGCCTGGAGAATCCCAGTTTGGGAGCAGATGGGAAGACTTCAATTGCAACTGGGAAAAATCACTAGAGCAGTATTACTATGTGAAGTGGGTTTTCTTGGACAGCTCTCCAGGCTGCAGGAGGCAATTCTGCAGTCAGATTTAAGGGGAGAGGCTTTGAATGAGGAAAGACAGGTTTGGTATAGTCCCAAACCCTTGAGATGCTGTTGTTTCAGAGTTGCTGATATTTACCAAGGCAATGAGGGGCAGATAACATTGGTTTGGAAAACAAAAGGAGAGATGCCGTGAATTTTTGCATTTCTGAGAAGGCTGGGAGGCAGTGAGAGGCCCATTTTCCCATCCCACATTCCCAGCCTGAGCAGGTCTCAGCTCTCTCTGGCACAGCAGCAGGAGCACCTGCCTGGGCTGTTCCTGCCCCCCAGACCCCCGAGTGCCTCACACCAATTGGGAAATGAATCCCCAGGGTAGGTGGCTGATTAAACACCAGGCTTGCCCATGCGATGCAGCTGGTTTGATTTCTTAGATTGTTTGAAATGGGTGAAAAGGAGATTGCACAAGAATTCAAAAAATCTGGCTAATGATAATTTTTTTTCCAGGAAGCCTTGCTGAGCAGTTACCTGGAGCTACATCACTACAGTTTCCAAAAGTACAGAGTATTTCCTGGATATCTGTTATTCTAATCTTTTCCAAGACATGGACAGTTGTGTCTTTGCAGACCCACTGGGAAGCAGATATTAAGAAGTTGTTCAACACTAATTGGTTTTTCTAAGAGCAGCATAGGCATCCCTTTTCAAGTATGTTTAAAAAAATAGAAGTGGGAGACATGACTCTGTTCAACAAAAACAAGTTACAAAAACAAGTTATTCTCCTCGTAAACAAGTAGAAGTCTCCTCTGTTCCCTTTAAATTTCTTAGCTCGAAGGTTTACTATTATTTGAGCCATCAATAGTAAAAGCAACGTTGTCAATCTGATTCATTACACCATTAGAAGACCTTAAAACATCTAATGAGTTCCTTATCTAGTTGAAGACTAACAATAGCAAACCAGTGGAACTTCTTATCTGAAAATCAGACAAATGGTATTTAAAAGGCTGCTATCTGGAGTGAAGGATTTCAAACATTCTGGTTAATTCAGCAGTGTCTGAGGTAACAGTCCCAAGTCACCAACCCACAGGGGCTGGGGCAGAAACAATCAGAAGTGGCTGAGCTTTCACAGCCTGCAGTATATTCAAACACAAATCCTTCACCACATTCAGAGGGTTACCACTGCGGTGGGAACACTCCTGTTTTGTAGATGCAAGTGTGATTAAATCCACACAGCTCACCACTCCCTGAATGCAGGGAATGATTTACTGGCTGCTATTAATAAGCAAAGATTCATTGTATACAGTGTAAGAATCTCGTACTTCAACAGATATATAAAATGTTAAAAGAATAAGCGCAAATGAAGTGAAATATTCTAATTTAGCTGTCAGATATCAAAAAACCTTGAAGGACAAGGTCTATTCCTTGAAACACGAGAGTTCAGCAGGGCTGCCCGGCCAGCACCGCCTTGCCCTCTCTGTAAGGCAGCTGAATTCCTAACGACCTTTCCCTGCTGCATCCTAATTAGGGATTGTATTATTATTATCAAAAGGAAAAAGGAGGGGAGGGAGAGGGGGGAGGCAGAGAATTAGCCACAACAAATGGACCCCAACACAATTATATTTGCACAATTACTGCCATTTCCATGGCAACCCCTGCTCTGCCGCTCTCCCACCGCGCACTCCTGCTCGGGGTTGGGGAGTGGGAGGAGGTGGGGAAGGCACTGACCACCGAAGGGTTTGGCCTCTGAGTTACAACTACAGCTACTTCTCAATAAGGCAGTTTTCAATCGTTAAAGGAAAGATGAAAACTGCAAAAACATCTGTAAAAAGCAAAACTAACGCTTCACAGAAGTAGCCAGGAGACACCTGTGTGTCTCCAGAGCCCACCTGGGCACAAAGCCGGAGCCTCAGAACAGCCCAGCTCTGACACTGCACCACAAGGCAGAACAGCACAGAGTGTGGAGCTGTCAGCCAGAGCCGTGCAACAAGGAAATTCCTCACCCTAAAGTTCCCAAAACAAAACTTTAGGTCTCTTCAAAATAAAAAACATTCCTCCTTTCCAATCAATTCTAGTTCCTCCTCGTGCCTCCAGCTAGCACTCATCACACAGCCAGCCCCATGCCCTGGGCAGGCACACACACAGGCAGGACACACTGCAAGGACTGCACACAGCTCATTACCTGCTAGCAGAAAAACTCCCTTCAGGATCACGCCAATCAGCACAGATTTCATGGCCGACTCCTTGTGGACATTGGTGACAGTAAAGGGGAAAAAAATGGGGGTGAAGGGGAGGAGGGATGACAAAAAAGGCCGGGCTGACAGGGCAGTGTGTGCAGGCGCTCGCTGGTGCCAGTCACACGAGAAGGGATTGCAGGGAAAGAGCCGAGGGAGCAAGCCCTGCCCTGCGCCAGGTCTAATCCAGCCCGGCTCTGACCCTCCCAGCTGGCCCCTGTCCGTGCTGACACCAGGAATGTGTGCTCCCAGCATATTCCTGCTCTGTGCCTCACAGCAGTGCCCAGCAGTGCCCACAGCCTCAGCTCGGCAGGGCAAAGCCAACAGACAAGCTCTTGCCCTTGCTGCATTCCAGGTGAGTCTGCCAAATCCCACAAAAAAGGCCAAAATGTTCTTTTTATAGGCTAAGCCAAAAAGCTGCATTTCCACCATTGTGCAATATCTAAACCATAGGAACAAGGAGAGTTCCAAACACAGAGTGAACATGGGCCTCGCTGCACATTCCATACTGAGAGAATCAGGGTCCATCAGGTGCTTTTCCTCCTCCCTGTGCTCTGTTCCAGGGATCTGTAAGCACAGGCATTTCCACTCTGCCATGTTCACAAAGAAAAATCTCAGGTTTTAATGACCATGATCTGTTTCTCTGAAGTCAAACTGGATGGAAGGAAATTGCCTGTATTATGCTGAATGTACTGGTTCAGACATGGCACTGCACAATCAAAACTCTCTTTCCTCATTAGCCACCTTATTATATTAGCTGTTGCAGTCTTCTTTTTCCTCTGTGGTTCTGGGTTTTGTTTTTGTTTTGTTTTTTTAATATAGTTACTTTCATATTATAAAATTCCTGGAAGCAGAGTTGTATTTTTATGTTGTAAGGACCCAGAGAAATTTCTTATTTCTGTGAGGAAATGTTATCTGGGAGCTTTTCCCCAAACTTGGAGTTTCTATTTGTATCAACATCAGGCCCAAGCAAACAAAACCTCCCACATGTCAGCGTCTGGAATCTGCATTAGCACTATCACTCCGATATTAAAAAAAACATTCCAACAACTCTTGTAGCTATTTCACTTTCATAATTTTGCTCAATCCAAACATGCCAGTCAGTTTTACAGATACTTGAAGCGGTAGGGATATGGTGAGTGTTTGTTTGGAGTCAAAACTTCTCAGAGAGCCACAGACCTGTGCACACACAGACCCATCCCAGCACAGATTTGGAGCATTATCTTCATTAGCTATTCTGACCCTTCTGTTATTGCTCCAGAGAAAACAAACAGGCAGTTGTGCACATTCAACAGGCAGTTGTGCACTACTGCAACAAAACGTTAACAACTGTGAAGACTGCAGAACAGTCAAGGTCTTCAAAAAGATGCCTGTTTTGGTTTGTGCACCCACACCTTTATCTCCACATACACACACAGAGTCTACCTGCACACTACTGCCTGGAAATCCATCACACCCCAATGCACCCAGCACGGATTCTGCTCTCACCTGGCACCAGGCACAAGCAGGCTCTGGACTGCAGCACTCACAGCCTTCTGATCAGATGACAGGGAAGTCAAAAGGTCTGATTAACACGGAGCTGTGATCCAGCAGGGAAAAGAAACGTGGAGCGGAAGGCAAGGGGGGGAGCCTCACCAAGTGCTGCCTAGCTCCCTTCAGCTATATTTACCAAAAGGGATTTGGTTGAAGGGGGAACAGGCCTCTAATCTCTTTACTATCTTAACCTTTTAGCTGCCCTTGCTCTAGAGGCTCCGTCTCTAAAACAAATCTGAGTTAAGAAATACCTGCACAAAAAAATTAAATCTATCCAAAGGTGGTTAGGAGGAAGAAGCATCTCCCATTTATTTCCTGACCCATGACCCAGGAATTCAAGCCCATTTGATCTGGGCTGGCACCCTCACAGAGTCACCATTTATAGCTGCTGCACAGAAGGTTTCTACTTCTTTAAGGAAACAAAGACATTATGGCTGAACAAAGTGAGATGGTCAATAAGCCCTCCAATTATACTGGGACACATTCACACCACATCACCTTCTGATTTCTCATGAAAGTAGAAGTGTTCCTCAGCCATGTGCAGAAAAGCTCGCAATGTTCCCATGATCACAAGGTGCCACTGCCCCGGGCTGGGTGACTGCGGTGGAAATTCCATGCTCATCCTCCCTCATCGGGGCTGCCCAGTGCCACAGAGCCATGGTGCAGGACATGGCCTTTTCCTCTGCTTGAGCACAACTTTAGCAGCACTGGGAGCACTCAGGCCATTTAAAAGTTTTTAAAGGATGAATGATCCAAACTCCACTTCAGTGATAGCATTCTTGCAGGTTAAAAATCAGTCAAATGGAGATGCCTGTCTTTTTCCTGTCCTGGTCTAACCTATTGCCTAATAAACACATGATGGACTGAAACCATCTCTGAAAAAATTAAATAAGGAATTCATTTTGTTGGATTTCTTTTCCCCCTAAAAGACAGACTTTTCCTCTTGACGACAGTTGACATAATTTCCAAGAGTATACAAGATTCCCTCTCCTTCACACTTCATTTAGTACCCATGAAATCTTCTGATTCACACTTCTTGCATCCTCTCAGGGTACATATATGCTCTGCTAAAGCACAAACCATGTGCTGAACAGACTCTTCAGGACCTGTTGTTCTCTCAGGAATGAGGCACCAGTTTTGCAAAACACATTTCCGAGTGAAGCTTCATCTGTCTGCGTTGCACTGAGGCACCACTGAGGCAGTTAATTTGCAAAGAAAGAATTTCTCCTGACTTGCATTGTTATCCCAACACTCCCCAAATTCCTCAGACTGAAGAAGCAAACACACAGAAGGAACCCCCTGCCACCCCAGGAAAGCATTCTTCATCAGAGTAGCAAGTTCACTTTAATCAGCAGAGGCAGCTTAAACCCAAGTTCATGGCAGATCTAAGCTGCCACAGAAATGTGTTTTGAAGAGAAACATTATGGGAAGCTTCACAAAGTTGTTCTGTGATCCTAATATGAAGTAATAAGCTGTTTACCCAGCATGACTGTACTGGGATTAATTGACAAAGGAGGGGAGATTAATTGCTATTATTTCCCTGTCAGCTTCACTCCTCCACACGCACTCACTGATCTCACAGACTGCTCCCAGCCCTTCGCTGTGTTAATGTGTCAGAACTACCTCAGCTGAGACAAAGTCCTTTACCAAAAGCAATATCCAGAAGAGCAACCTGCTTCTAATCCCCTTCAAGTACTAATGAACCCAAATTCGAAGCAACAGAATGAACTCTAGCACTCCTTTGCCCATCAGCCCATGTTTCTGTCAGCTTTTCTGCCCATGAGCATGCTAAGAATTGGAAAGGATTAAACAGATCTGCAGCTTGGCAAAGCACAATAAAATTCTGAGCTCTGTGAGGGTGCTGGGGCACTGCAGGAGGAAAAGAGAACAGAGCACAGATGTGAGTGGGAATTCTGACAAGAAGGATAAACTTTAAACCATCTCTTTGGACAAGATCTCAGTTCACGAGTACAGCATTGTAACTGCTTGAGAAAGCAGCGATAACGAGCTTAGATAAAAACTGATTTTCAAAGGCGTCATCTACAAAAGCAAATTTTTCTTGATCTGGCCTAAATTAGCAAATGAGATAGGCCAGGAAACCCCACAAATAATTCAGCTCAGTTACAGAAGGTGTTAACTGGAAGCTGATTTTAGATCCTGGGAATGAAAGTAATAGGTCTTCCCAGGGAAGAGCTGGGCAGAATTAAACCAACACAGCTCAACCACTGCAACCACAGAAGCAAAACAGAAATTTTTCCCATGCAATAAAGGCCTGAGAGAGTCTCTGGAATGTTGTTACCTGCTGTTGCAAGTTAAGGGACAGGGTTTTCTTCTGGCTTCAAGTGTTTCTTTTTCCCACGAGATGGCAGCCTGGTATCACTGTGGAGAGGTTACCCTCAGCTCAAATCCAGCAATCCAGGATTGTGCTGGGATCACCTTTCTTATAAACTACTCTAGTGTCAAATTTCCCAATACATGTGGAATTAAAAGATGAAGACTGAGAACGAGTAATTTAAACTCAGATGAGGTTTAGTACCAGTTACTAGAGGACCTTCCCAACAGGGCTGACATTCACTATCCCCCAGATTCTCAACCAGCAAACTGAACCCTTAGGGTCAGGCAGGGCATTTGGGGAAGAATCCAGACTCCTCATTCCCTTGTAAACAGAGAAGGCTTCCTTTGCTCACATCACAAAGACCTTTTGACCTCCTACATAGCAGATCACTGCTTTCAGCCAAAAATGGCTGGATCTTAATCACCTCTTATCATCCCAGGGTGCTAGTGAATGGAGATGTTTTACAGATGTTCATGTGCTGGTGAGCCAATCTGCTACAGCCACTAGCCTGTGACAACATTAAGCATCCCTTTTTTTATTTAAGGGTTGGTTTTCTATATACTTCATCCTACATGTATAGAAACTCCTCCAGTTCTCCCAGGGAACTTTCACTCCAGGATACAAATCCCCTGGGTACTCTGATCTTAGACTCTATTCTGTAGCTGATCTTATGTCTCCAGATCTAGTTCATGGCCTATCAACTGACTTGCCCACAGTCACACAGCTTTCCCGTGGCATTTGAGCCCTGAGCTGCAGACACCCTGCTGCACACTCCCAGTCCAGCTCAGTCCTGCCCTCTCATCCTGCAATCCTGCAGCCAGGCAGCAATGCAGGAGCTCAGCATTAGCCAGCCAGAAGGATCTGATCCCAGCCACCCCCCTCCCCAGGGTTACCTGAGTAACCAGGGAGGCACTGGCAGAGGAAGCCATTCACCAGGTCCTGGCAGAGCCCTCCGTTCTGGCAGGGCTGTGACTCACACTCATCGATGTTGGTAAAGCAGGTCTCCCCTGGAAAGTGAAAACATAACAGCCTCTGAAGTGCACTTGTGCTGCACTGAAACAAAGAATGACAACTGCAGTCATAAATTCTGCACTTCTTTTCTGTCACCTAAAAAATGCTTAAGAATTTCTTGAACTCTGGTGTGTCTCTGCAGGCACACAGACATCAGCACCAAAACAACAGGGGCAAAATGAAGTATGGAATGATTTTCCAGTGTCGAACACTGGCAAGATCAGAACTTCTGAACCATTCCCATCTGTGCAATAGTGGACCAAACCCTCATCTTTCTCTCATAAAATAATGGAAGTATTATTGTTTATGCCTTCCCACTAGGGAATTTCCCCAGCTGTTAAATCCAGCATTTTATCTGTATCTCCAATCCAGGGAAAGGGTGATATTTCAGTGGAACATCCACAGAGCTTCTAGCTCCAAGAGCACCATATCAATAAATCCCTCTTCTCCCCCTCTGAGTTGCTGTCATGAGAGTAGTCTCACCAAGGAAACACCTAGAATAGTAATCTGTGACTCCAGGGAATTAGCTTCCTCTGATGAGGAATTTCAGAGATATCCCTAGGGGTGAATTCTGCCATATGCATGAGAGACTGACAAGGGGAAAACACCCTGGCACCTGCATAGCCAGAGGGTATTCATGGAAGCATAGGGAAATGCATAGGCTGCTGCCCCAGCCTGGAGACAGGTTTGGACAGGGAATGACATTCAGCTGCCTGCAATGGGAGCAGAAGCACATTCCTGATGCATCAAGCTGCCACCCCCTCTGAAAAAACAGTCCTTTAGTGATTTTTGCTGCAGAGATAACATTGCTCCATTCCCATCTCCCCAGACCAGCAGCACTAGGCAGTGCAGACAGGATGAACTTTTGCTGTGCAGCTCACCTGTAAAGCCTGGCTGGCACTGGCACAGGAACCCAGCTGCTTGGCTGTAGCTGAAGTTGCTGGGGAAGTGAGGCTGTGTCCCGTAGTGGGCTGGGTTGGAGCGCTCCAGGCACAGCCCCCCGTTGTGACAGGGCTCTGTCACACACTCGTCCACATCCTGCTCACAGTCCTGCCCAGTGTAACCTGCCACGAGACACTGCTGTCAGCATCGTGCACAACTCCATGGGAACTCAGCTCCCAAACACTGTGGCTCTCCAGGGTGAGAATAACACCCACAAATCTGCAGCTCATCTAGCAGGGAGTCCCCGGCCCTTTACTTTCTCCACTTTGTCAAATACAGAAGCCAAAATCAGCAATTTACAGGAAAGCATCACCGCATGATAGAGAAACTAGTGATGGAAAATGGCAGAAAAGTGAAAGAGAACTTCATGGTTGAGAATCAGGGTGATTTTTGCAGGTCAGTTGGATTTTGGGATAACCTGTAAAGTGCAGCAGTGCAGCCTCACTGTTCCAGACAATGAAAACTCACTGTGGGCCATGCAGTTTGATCATTAATTCTCTACTTCTTCAACGCAGCAATCTAGCACTTGCTGTCCATGGCCATGTGCCCACACACCACACCAGCACAGAGCCCCAGCCCACCTGGCCAGCAGGCACAGCTGTAGCCCTTGATTCCCTCCAGGCACGTGGCACTGTTGTGGCAGGGGTCAGAGGCACACTCCAGGATGTCCAGCTCGCAGTGGGTCCCCTCAAAACCGGTGTCACTGCAGTCACAATGGTAGCTGTGGGGCACCAAACAGAGCAAGGCATCAGCTCTGCCTTGGACAGCAAAGCCCCGGGTGAGGAAAGGGCAAAAGAGCTCAGCTGTCAGTGCTCACACCCACTTGTGTTCACACCTTACCTGTGGAAAGGTAAATTCAGACACACAGGTATGTTTTCAGCAGTTGCTTGTGCTGTTCATGCTCTGCAAAGCTCTTTGTGTTTGTTCCTCCCTTCCTTTAAGCACCCCTGGAGTGCTGGGAGGGGGCTTCTCCCTTATTGCCACAAATCATTGTTACTGCCACTAGGATGTACAAAACACTAAATCCAATCCTCCCCACAGCTTTCTACTCTGATTTTCACAGGTTGCACTGAGTAGACTTTTAGATCAGTCCTGGTTTCTAACTGCCCCCACCACTGGTTCCTCACCTGTTAACGAGGTCATGACATGTCCCATTGTTCTGGCACGGCTGGCTCTCACATTCATTGATGTCCACCTCACACTGGGCTCCTCGATAACCTGGTGCACATGTGCAGGTGTAGAACCCAACATGATCATTGCACAGGGCCCCGTTTTGGCAAGGGTCTGAAGCACATTCATCTATTTCAGTTTCACAGTTCACACCTTTGTTAAAAAACAGAAGAATATCTGTGTTACAAATCCAGGAAAGCGTATATGTGCTGCCTGGAATTCTGAGATGAAATCACACGAGTTGTGCTATCAACCCCAACTGGCCACCAGAACGATCTCTACCTACTTTTCCAAAATATTGTTCCATTTATTTCAATTCTGTTTGTAACTTGCTTTGTGATACCCAGGGAAAAAGCACTCAAGCAATGCAAAACACTGGCTACAGTGATACCTGATGTTAGTAAGTGATTTTATTGGGAAATGCTATTCAAAATTTAATGTTAGCTCCACCACTCCTGGTCACAGATAACTGCAAGTGACGCCTTTTTGGTCCACAGTCCCAACTTCCCCAACAGAACAAGACCTCATGCAAGATTTCTATGCAATTATCTTATTTATGTTCCACCTCCTTGAGTTGCCCATTGCCTGGCATCACCTCCAAACCTTACTCATTACAGTGGCACCTATCAATCCATCTAATCTGCCCTCCTTGGCAAAGGCTCCCCACAGAGTGGGCATGGCCATCCTAATCCTGGCGGAATGTGGGCCCCCTAATCTGGTTCAAACCCCTCAATACCCACACAAAACTTCCTTCACCCAACCAAACTCCAGCTGCCAGCACCAGGAAACAACCTGGCCTTGCCAGCCAATGGCGCTCAAACCTCTGGATGCAGAACTAAATTACAAGGCTAAGCCTCATGTTTGACATCAGAATAACTTGAAGCACAACAAACTCCTCCAGCTGCCTGGGTCCCTTTATCACTCCTTTGGCAGGGAATCCCACAATCCTGAATTGAGGATTCAGCATAAAGATAAAAAAAGAAACTGATTTGCAAAGACAGAATTATGCTTGATACTCAAAATCACCAGTAACCTTAGGGCCCACATAGAAATTCTGTCTTTTTTCTCCTTCATCTCTGTTCATTTTTATCAGAGAGTGAGTCAGCATCAGGGACTGCATTCCTGATGTTGTAACTTCTCCTCATTCCACTGGTAATCAGCAGCATTCCTTCACAGCAACCCAACTCCTTAAACAGTCTGTGAACAGGAGGAAGGCTGAGAAAGTTCATGTGCGAGGTGGTACCAGGCAGACGTGGACACATTCCACCCCACTGCACTCTGATAAGCAGGGCTGCAGGAAGGAGAGCCCCCCACAGCCACCTCCCAGATAACTCACAGGTGTGGATTCCTCTCTGACTCACCATTAGCACACATGCACAAATGAGAAATACTTCAATCATATGCCAAATAAACATTCCCCAGGCATGAAAGAATTGGAAATCTCCAACTAAAAGACACTTTTTTCCAAAAGATAAGTACCCCTTAGAAAAATCCTGCTAGACCAGACAAAGAACTAGAGGCCAGGTCGGCAGAGCTAAGTTATACCCAGAAACACTATGTATCCATTTCCTGATGAAAAATCTTTTTATGTATACCTCCCTTAATTTCATGCGGAGAACTAATCACAGCTTCATGTCTAGTACTCAAGTCTCAGGTAATCCACTCTTGGATCCCTGTCTCTCAACACCTGCACCATCCATGGAATTCAAAGCCTCAGGGATTGCCTGGAAGCCACTACGAACAGCCCTATGCAGTTACCGACACGCAGCCCCAAACTCTGCGGGAATCCAGAGACTGAGGCAGCTCCTCCCACCGCAGGAGCGCAGCAGCAGGAGGCAGAGCCCTGGGGCCGGGCGGTACCTGTGTATCCGGGCGCGCAGTGGCACTCGTAGTGGTCCATGTGGTTGAGGCAGGTGCCGCGGTTGTGGCAGGGCCGGGACGCGCACTCGTCGATGTCGATCTCGCAGTTGGAGCCCTGGAAGCCTGGCACACAGAAGCAGCTGTACTCGCCCGCCCTGTCCCTGCAGATGGCCCCGTTCCGGCACGGCCCCGAGGCGCACTCGTCGATGTCGTCCCCGCACGTGGCCCCGCTGAAGCCGGGCTGGCAGAGGCAGCTGTAGCC
Source organism: Lichenostomus cassidix (assembly GCF_008360975.1). Lineage (NCBI taxonomy): Eukaryota > Metazoa > Chordata > Aves > Passeriformes > Meliphagidae > Lichenostomus > Lichenostomus cassidix. Next base: position 1,398,835 of record NC_139497.1, read on the forward strand.
GCCCGCAGCCTCGACACACGTGCCGTTGTTCAGGCAGGGCTGGCTGGAGCACACGGAGCTTTCTGCTCGGCAGCCTTCTCCCCCGGGGCCCGGCTGGCACCTACAGGTGTATCCTGTCGTGCTATCTACACATTCAAAACGCGGGTCTGTGCAAGGGCTGCTCTCACACTCATCGACATTGTCACAGTCAGTTCCCGTGGAGCCAGCTGTGCACACACACTCATATTCCAGCAGGCCCAGAGTCCGGCTGCAGCTCATGTGGGCAGGACAGTCATGTTTAATGCAAGCATCATAGAGCAGCTCACAGTTCATGCCCATGTAGGCTACAGGCTCCACAGGGCAAGTGCACTGGTAACCCACTTCCAAATCCTTACAGCTCCCCCCATTCTCACATGGGGATGAGGAACAGCCACTGTCATTGTCAGAGTATGAAGTTCCTGTTGAGTAAACAGACTTTTTGTTAGTCAGAATTTGTAATCATTTTCTAAAGAAAAGAAGTTCTGCTGATCCCCACATACAACTCAGAGATTGCCCACCTAAATTCCACACTCCAAAGGGCTGTTCTAGCCAGGAGATGAGAAGGATACTAGAGAATCAAACATTTACTATAAAGAAGACAACATAACAGCCCTTCACTTGGTGGGAATTGGGAATCTCTTGCCAAATTGGGTAACCAGGTGCCTTCTTTTTTAGGAGACACTCACAAACCAATTATTTTACTTGTGCTTATTCATCCATGAGTCACTTTGAGAGCAGTGACACATATCACCTTAAATCCATTCACAAGATTAACTTCGTGTAAAATTCCATGACCCCTTTCAGTGGCAGGGCACAGCACTTGTGCTTGGAAATCCAGAGAGGCAGGATGAGTTCAGGTATTGGCTGTGGCTCTGTATGTCCCAGCTGCTCCTTCTGGGGATACAATTTTTTTCTCAGCTAATCCAGAAGTGATTTGAAGATGCTCCCATAAATAACCCAAGGCAAACTCCAAATGGACACATTTCACACAGTCTCTGATTACATCAGGCAGTTCAGGTTGATAACCACTGATCCTTACTCACCCTTTGCCCATGTTAGACATGTAAATTTACACAGCAGGACATTTTTAGCAACAAAAATCAGGGACTGATGTGATTCTGATGGCATTGTAGATCCAAACACTCAGTACCTGCTGAGCCAAAACACCAGTCTAACAACAGATACCAGGAACTAATGTTGATACCAGATTCCCCTAAATCTGGGAGCATTTGGATGTGATCAGTTAATTCACACTGAGACACAATGCCTTGCTTTCCCCACAAAGGCAGAGTTTAAAAGGCTCTTGCCCCAGTAAGTAACCAGAAATGTGATGGGATGTGCCCACTGAACTGCAAATTTAGTTCATATCAATGAGATTATGTAGTATATATGATTAGGGGAAAAAAAAAAAAGTTCAACGTAGATATTTCAAAATGGAGCAGAATGGAGTAATAGGAGGAATCCTCATTTCTTTTCCAAAAGAAGTTTTAGATTTACTTTGTGAAACAAGGGGCAGATTGGCCAAAGGGCAGGACAGCCCAGGTGAGAGGAGACAGAGGCCTTTATATTAGAATTAGGATATATGTCCTGGAATCAATGCCACAATTAAGCACTTTCCAAAAGACATAAACCAACCAAAAATAGAATAAAGGCACAAAGGCAGTGCGAACTGTGTTACTGGAATCTGTCTGCAGGGACTTCACTCTGTCTTTCACAAAGGCAGCAGTCATTAGCACCTCATCCCACTGTGGCCTTCTGAGATCAGAGCTTTTTCATTCTGCTCAATTCCAGGATAAAAAAGAGAGAAGCTGTGTGGTAGAGATATCCCAGCCTAATTCCTGCATAAGTGTTATGAAACATCCAAACTTGGAAGTAACTCTGCAAACAACTATATAGCAGATGTTTGGAAAATGTCTATGAAAAATGGTCTCAAAGCAGAGATAAAGCTCATGAAGGAGCAAATAGTATCTGAGAAATTGCTACTGATGAGACAATCCAGACTTCCTGGTGTTGGTAGTCAAGTCATCACTCGAAGCCTTTGGGTAAGCAGCTCTCCAGCCTTTCTGCTGCCCTATGTCCCTGTGGCTCAGGTAGTGATGTGCCTCAGTCTCTGCAAACCCCACAGAGCTGCAGGTGGAGAAAGGGCAGAATCCCAAATCCCCACAGCTCCCTCAGCCCTCGCTCCATGAGGAATGTTGCTTTACCCTGCCATGCTCCATGCTAAGGACTAGCCAGGATCACACACCACAGCATTGCTCCTCAGCTGACCTTCCACATTCTCTCACTAGTGCCAGCATTATCCCAGCCCAATTTTGGTCACATTTGCCTTGCTCTCATGCACCTTTTTACACCCCCTGTAGTTAATCTGTGTCCGAGGTGCTCTATCAGCTCTGCCCCATCAGCCCCTCAGTCTCTTTGTACCTGCAGGTGGAGAGCACCAACTTCAGGGCCTGAAAGGGATTTGTATGAGACTCTGGTTTACAAAAGCCTGCCCCTGCTCTGACCTCCCCCAAATTCCTCCCACCAAAGACTGTAGTGTTTCTAAGTCTTCTTTTAAGAGGCTGGGGGAGGGAGGGTGCTCAGGGATTTAGGCAGCCCTTTCTTTTCCCAGCATCATCTCCATGGCCCACCCCTCCCTTCCCCTCTCATGTGATGCTGGGGAGAGCTGCTGAGCCCTGCACTGTCCAGCAATCCCATTATTCTGCCATCAACCCTTTTATTCTCAGATTCCCAGTCAGGCAGAAAACAAGGATGACGGAATCTGCCTGGAATCTCTGTGGCAATTAAGAGTGGAAGCCCAGGAAACTATTCGCAAAAGAGCTTTACTAGGCAGGAGATACCAGCCTTTGTAGGCTTAATGAGTAACCCGCCCCAGCCTGCACTTTCCACAGGCCAGGAGCGCAGTTCGGGATAAAAAAGGAGCCCCAGTCCTGTGCCTGTTGGGAAGGAGCTGCACCACACTCCATCTGCAAAGAAATTCACATTTCCACACAATCCCCAGGCACTGCTGGCATAGCCAGGCTGAGTCACTGCCAAGGCTCATGCATGGCTTTCTGCTGCCATGAGAAGAACACAGGCAAAATGCTTTTTGCAAATAAACATCAAATCCCTTTCCTACTTCCTGCCTTTCCCGAAGTTCTTTCACAACAGACACACCTTTTTGTACTTGCTCTGTTTTGATCCATCATATGGCTGAAATGCTCAATGATCTGTACGAGTCACTAAAGCCTGTCTCTTACAGAAAGATGTGTGACAAACATCTTTGTGGCCATCTGATTTTGTTGTTTTCAACCATCAGTCCTATGGCATACAGTTATTGCTCTCAATTTTGGAAAAGATTATTATATGAATGTAAATATCACATGAATATGCATCAAATGCTAATAAGAAAAATTATTGCTGGATGAACAATTACATTCAGAAGTTTTCCTTTATGTTTCACAAGAAAAATATGAATTAGTGATATTTGTGAGAGAAAAAAACATTAAAAGTGTATTACAGTCATACCATCCTGCAAGCCTACTCTGAATTGAAACTGGAGGAGACTACAGCTCCTTTGAAGAACAGTTCCAGGCATTTAGGGGTGGATTAGAAGGAACTTCAAAGGCTACCAGAGTCCCATATAAAGCATTCATTGAGCTCTGTCAGGACAGGGCTGGTTTTACACTTTAAAGGTAGCTGACAAAGATTTTCCCCAAACAATGAGGTGTGTGACCTTTTGTAACACTTTAAGGCAAACAAGCTGCATTACCAGATGCTGTTTTAATAATTGACTTTAATAATCCTATACTTTATAACTTCACTATGTGATCTTGTCAAAGTTGCAACAGCAAGTTTTCTAACCACAAAAAAATCAGAAATTAATGAGAAGTTAGGCAATTACTTCTCTGCTTGGAGATACTGCTTTAGCATTACCTACTGGCTTGTGTTTTGGGGGTTTGCTTTTCACAAGTTTGTTTTTCCAAAGTCTTGGGTAACTCTGATAGAGGACAGATGTCCTCAGTCTGGGGACACACCTGACCTTGTGGAAGCTGCTCAGTGCTGCACCGGTAACTACCTTAAAGGTGTCTTAATGATCACTTAAAATCCCAGCAGGGAAGAGGAAGCACTGGGGTTATCAGCTCACAGATTACCTTGTTCCATTTGTACTGAAGGACAGAAAAAAAAAATTCAAGCAGAGGCAGTGGTACCTACTGAAAATCCCCATCCCCAAGTACCTGTTCATGCACATGCACTGCATTGGGTGAAACATGAAAATGTACCACCACCTGTGCACAACCTCTGCAAAATGCTCATAACCACAGACACAGCCCCCAGCAGAGTCAGGATGCCATAATACTATTTCCTGGCCTAGCAAAAACTGAATGTGAGCTTGGATAAGCCAGATCCACCTCGAGTAGAAAGAACCTTCTTTCAGATGTATTTCACCTGCTCTACTCACTACAACTGAAAAAACCCAATTTACAACTAAGAGGTGAGAACAGCAGGATTCCCAGAGCACCACAGGTCCCAGCTGCACCACAACAATATTGGAGCTTGAGGGATTTCCATGTTCCCAAACCATGACTGGTCAAACCTCAGCCTGGGGCAATTCTCACCAGTCAGGCTGTGCTCCTGCTGCTCATCCCAGCATACTTCCCACTGGAGAAAGATCCTGAGGCCAAGGGGAGAAAGGGAACCCTTCCACAAGAAGGGATTCAGAGCAACACAACTACTAAATAAACTCTGAATAAAGGAATGGAGAGTTAGGTCTCCATGACAACAGGAAGGCATGTGCTTATATTAGTAAATCCCTGCTGACCTCTGCTGATCTTTCCCTTTCCTGGTCAGTGTAAAGGATTAGTGGAAGGGGACACACTTTGGCCTGTTCCCAGAACCCACACAACCAGAAAGGAAAATGCACAAGCTTGAAAAGAGGCTTTCATATTTGCCCTCTCTCTATCCCACCCCAGCTCACCTTGGAAGGACAGCAATGGAAGGGAATGGCAGGATAAAACCAAATTCTTCTTTAGGAAGCACCTTCCATGTACCTGTTCAGGGAGGGTACAAGGCCTCTTCAGGTGGCTTTACACATCCCTAGGGCTTTACAAGCCCCATTTCCTTCCTGACACACAGAGATTAAACCTTTTTTATGCAGACCTGAGCTAAGCACCTGCTTTCAGTAATACCTGCACCAGAAAACAAGGTCTGAAACTCTCTGAGACTGTTGACAAGCTCATGACATGCTAATAATTGGCAGTGATATTTCACCTAGGCTAAAACATTCTATAACCTGTATTCCCTGCCCTGTTTAACACAGTAATGGCACTTGTGACAGCAGCTTTAACAGTGGGCTTTTCTATTTTGCCTCAGAGAAGGGGATGTGGGAATGGGAAACCCTCCAAGATACCAAAGTTTGATCACAATTACTAAACCCCTGGGCTGCAGCAGCTTCCCACTGCTCAGCTCTGTTGGAGTAACTTGGTGACTCTGGGCCCAGAGCCCAGGTCTTCCTCCCCATTTTTTAAAAGGGAGAAAGGACTCTGAGATATATCTGCTGGCTGAAGCTAAACATTATTGTTACTGTCTCAGGTTATCAGCTTATCAGATCTGATAATTTATTTGACACAAGACGTGGCACTATGACCAAAAAACCCAAACCCTGAAAATAAAGATTAGCTAATCCAAAAGTAGTGTTGGCAATCAGCAGGCAGGACTTCTAAGACTACTGAATAAATGGCCTGACAAGACGCCAAGGATCCCAGCAATGCCAAGAGTGTCTTTTGGAGAAGTCATTTTTTAAAAGAGCCTTATTATCCATGTCTCTGCTTTAATGTCTCTTGTAGAGTTTTGGTAGGTTAAACACACAAGCCCAGTATCTCAGCCAAATACCACCTTGGATACCAACTTTAAGACATCTCCTGATGTCTCTGCACACAGGCCAAATTACAGTTTTACCTAGTTATCATGTGTCCATCACTTCCCAGACTGCTTCTGACATTGTTTCTCTGTTACTGGAGACCAACAAATTCCACACCACATCGGTACATGAGATTTTTGGTATGACAGGGTTTTTCATGCCAGATATATGTACACAGTCTACTGGTGCAAAATATTTATATAGAATTTACGAAGGCCTAGACTTGGACTTTCATTCATTCAGGCACAAGAAGTGTGGCTCAGGCTCTGCTTGTGAAATATGCAGAATATTTAGCCCCTCGAAGAAGGAAGGTGGCAGTTCCTGGCTCTCCCCCCAGCTTGCCCAGTGAATTGCTAAAAGGTGCCAAACAGTGGGCACCAATCCACAGGGCCCAGCAGTGCCAACATCATGGCCTGAGGCATTAACAGCATTAGTAAGAAATATCACTTCAGGGAATTGAACTTATTCTTAACACAGAGCAGGAAGCCAGCTAGCTTGTGTTCATTATCTGCTCACTGTTTTACTGAAGATTTGAAGGTGTAACTCCTATTATGCTTCTAGCACTGGGAGAAAGACAAGAGCTATGAATCCCTGGTTTATGACAGCATTGATTATATTGCCACAGTAACTCTTTGATCTTCTGTGCTTAGGACATCCCAGTATTTTCCCTTAATAAACACTCCTCCAAGCTGACCTTCATGTTTCACACGTTCTCTGATCTCTCAGCCATTTCCACAGATCAAACACTGGGACAGGGACTTTCCTGTGTATTCAGTTCACCAGAGTGAGTCACAGGCTTTAATTTCCAATTCTTATTTAAATATACTGACAATCAACACAACAGCTGGAAAGATTGGTTTTGTTTGTTCCCTGGTTTAGAAATAAGCCTTAAACGGTTCCTATGTCCGAGCTAATCTCAAGAGTTGGCAGTAGTGCTGACAGCAAAAGAGGTTTGTCTTGCACATGGTCTCCCTCAGCAGGCGCCCAAAGCATCTTCCAGGCCAAAGGTATGTAAATTCCTGTGTCTGCTGATGGCTGGAGCTGTGGGAACAGAAATGAGATGACACTCCTGCCCTCCAGGATCTCCTTTAAAGACAAGGAATTAGCTGGGAGCTATTGCATTCCCATTACACAGAGAGCAGCAGTAAAACGGGAGTCACAGGCAGAGCCTGCACCGCTGCCCCTGCAGGGTTTCTTTTAAACAACTGGAGATAGTGAGGATCTGGCTGCAGGATGCTCTGATAGTTACAGATTGCACCAGGCCAACTGCATGCTCAGAATTTCCACACAAATTTTGAACAAATAACTTAGGCACTCTCTCCTTTAATGACATTTAGACAGTCAATTAGAAAGAAAAGAAGCATTGATATGGTTCATAAGGGCAAGAAAAGACATTTCTTTATGGCCTTAAAAACCTACAAGTGCTAACTAAATAGCACCATTCACTCCAGTTAAAATCTGGCAGAAATCCCCTTGCAAGATAGGAGTAGGTGGAAAGGCTATGAAAATTGGCACTTTCCTTGAGCTCTCCTGGCTCCAGCAAGAAGAGTCATCCACCTGCACTCAGAAGAAAGCCACGTTCTCAGTAAATCAGTGCTCCAGAGAAGAGCTTTCTCCAGGAGTGAAAAGCCATGAGTGCAGTGGTCAAAGAGCACAAACCCTCCAAACCATGGCCCAGCCCTGGCAGCCACACACGGGCGATCCACCCATGCAACTGGCCTTGCTTCTGCCCAACACAAAGCCACCGTAATTGCTTCACACTCCAAACCAGTAGCTATGGTTACTAGATACAAAAGACAGTCCTCCTGCTTCCCTGTGGCCAGAGGAATTCCAGGCACTTGGAGCAAACACACCAGACAAAGACAAGCTGGCACAAGGAAGAGAAAGAAAAAAAAAAAATCAGACAAAAATCACAATATATTCTGGCTTTCACATTCATGGTCTGAGGTGGTCAGAGCAAAGGAAATCTTGGGAGGCTTCAGAAGGAAAAAGAGAGACTGTTGGGGAATCAAAGGAAAAGCTGAAAACTTTCTCCAAATCTCAAAAATTACACAAACATCACCTACTAATGCAAGAAAATGCCAAGGGCCGTGTTCAGCAGACACGAGCAGAGAAAAGGCTCTGTATTTACTCAATGCTCTCCATCTTTTACATCCATTTCTTCATGTCCTGGATCATCCCTGTCCTGGCTCAGTGGAAACCAAACCTGCCTTGTACCTACAGGTAACTGGCCTGGCAGTTCCGAGGACAGGATAAGGAGACCAGTTCAATCCCAATCATACTTTCCAGTAAAAGGCTGGATGTGTTCCTGACATGACCTTATAATCCCTAGATGGCTAAAACAGATGTCTAGGCCCAGTAGATCTCTAGGCACCTATTCCAGAAGAAACAGAGATACCTATTTTTAAGGGAGCATAAGATACCGTAAACAAGGGTGACAATGGAAACCAAAGACATGGTCTTGGGAACTCAGAGAATCCCAGTGTACTCAAGTATATTATTTGGCTATAAAATAAGTTTTCAATGTGGAAAAAAATACAAAACAAAACAACCCACCCAGCAGTGTGATAGACTCTTGTTACCTCATCACTTTTTGCACTTTGAAGATGGTTCTGCTTTCTTCAAAATTTCTAAGTGAAGACATTCCTGTCCTGTGATCCCCCTCCACATTTTGTAACAGATGTATCTGGTGCTACACTCCCCTGGGTACCAATCCTCTTGTGCCCAGATGTATTTCTAGAGCATATAGGATGGAAATAAAGCTCTGTGTTTCTTCTGTATGGGCACAACCAAAACATTCAGACCTTTCCAATGGAGAAAATGGTTGCTATAATAGCTGAATACCTAATTACATGAATACTTAATTAATTTTAGCTCTTGTGAATAAATGCATACATACATGTGCACAGGGAGAAAGATGTAAAGACACAAAAAATAAATACAAGGAAAAACATATCTAGAATGAGATGCCTGTTTATCTTCCAGACAAAAGTTTTCAGGCTTCAAATCTAACTGTAAGATGACAATTTGTTCAATGTAAGAGCAGGTCACAGATCTGATCCAAAGTTACTGCATAGTAGCTGGGTAAGAATCAGGCACAGAAGACAAAAACTTACCCCAAAACAAGAGGAAGAGTGGCAGCAGGAGAGCAGCATTGTACGGCCTGGAGGTAGTTTTCTGTAATTCCATGACAAGTGTAGAGTGGCTATTCTAAAGCCCTCCGGGGAGAGACAGGAGCTGGAGCCCAGCAAGCCCCTCCTGTGGCCACATCACGGTGCGGGGCGGGCTCTGGCCAGGCCGGCCGCTCGCCCCATGCTCGGCCGGGCCGGAGCAGCACTGAGCCCGCGGACAGAGTCTCGGAGTCCCGCAGAGCCCCGCTCGGAGCGCGCCAAAACCCGCCTGGATCGCGCGGAGCGGACTGCGCCCAGCAGCGCCGAGCCGCGCCCGAGCCCCAGGGAGGGCTCAGGGGAACAAACGGGGCCGGGCGGGCTCTCTGTGCCCCTCTAGAGTGCAGCAACACACCCGGGCTCTCCCCCATAGCTGTGACACCAGCTCACAACTGCCTGGGGACAGAGGCTGCTTGGAGGATGCAGGGTTGTGTATCAGCTCATATTTACAAACTCCACAGGAGGATCGAACGCAGTTTTCTGAGAGAAGCTGCTTTGTTCAAAGAGGAATAAGACAAAAGCACTCTGTTAACCCCAAAGAGTTACTCCACATTAGTCTTTACTGTGGTCTCATCATGGGATGGGTGATCCACACAGGTGAACTCACAAAATGCACAGTGACCCTCTTCCCAACTGAGGAACAGTTACAGAGATCAGCAGCTATATCTGCAAAACACGGGCACCAAATCACACCACCTTTTGATACATGGGTTCAGTTTTAGAAGTGGAAAAAGTTATCAGAGTGCATTGTTTAATGACAGTAAGTGGAAAAAGACAGAGCCCACACTCAGCTGAGACCTACTAAGTCCCTCTAAATCCACATCACAATTGGATTAAACCAACTGTAATGAGAATTAAGTACATTGCCTCACCCTTCACTAACAACTAAAAATAGAACACAGGTAGGATGCCAGACAAATTCCTAGTTTAAACAAGGAATATGCAAGATAGCAAGGAATTGGTGCAGACAGAGCCAGGCTGCACACGAGGAAAACAGGAGCAATCCTACAGTGAGTAATCTGTATTATCCCAAAATGCTTGCAGGGCAGCAGAGGCTGGTGGGATATATGCATGGAAATGGGATCATTACTGCAGGGGTTTTACCTTCAGTGCAGAAGCAGAAGGTATTTTCTCAATGTTCACAACCACAGCAAGAGCCTTTTCACCACTCAGACTCTGCAGTTCAGGAACAAATGGTTCATCTCACTGTCCTGCCTTGGAATGCTCCAAAGATGATATATCATGTGTTATCAACATTATCTGGACCACCCTGCCCCCACTTTCATCTCTGGTGTCCTCAGTCTGTTTTCTCAAGATCAGCCTCAGTATTAGTTTCTTGCCAGTTACCACAACCATCTGGAACTCATTTCTGTCTCCTCAGACTCTTGTGTCAGGGGATGTAACCAAACACTGACGTGTGCAGGATCCTTCTGCTCAGAATATTTTTGCCTACCTGTGTGAATTATGGTCCCAACAATCCACCTTTTCCAAATCCCACCAAATACACATTTACCATTGCATAATTAGCACCGCAACAAAGCACCACTCTTAGCTAGACACTGCTGTAAGTCATGTAGTGCAACACATCACAACACCTGGAAAACACACTTCTCCATGGTACTCTGTGGCTCCTAGGACTACCTGAAGGACCTGCTCAGCTTTCACAAGACAGAATCAGTGTGACAGACCCCCCCACACACAGAGTGGAGGTCCTCCCACAGAGGCTGAGGTCTTGTGCAGCCCTGCTGTTCCTGCTCTGCTGTGTGGCCTGTGACACTCCAAACCCTGGACAGAGTTATGACTTGTGGCACACTAGCCAGGCTGAGGAAAAACAGTTACATCCAACTTCCTTATAATATAATCAAAATACCTTAATTCATTGTCTACCTGTGAGGATATTAGAACTTCATTTTATCAATGTTCATGGTTGCAATTTCATGCGATTTTGCCAGCATAAATGGCAAACCACTCCTGTGCTGGACCCCTGGGCATACAAAAGCCAATGTGGGTATTAACCAGCTTAGTCCAATTAAAGGACCCTAATGCAACCCTGCTAAGGCCCTGATTTGTTAGGCTTGACTACATTTCTAAAGGAGCACAATTGGGTGGATTTGTTATCTAAAGCATAAGCTCCAAGTCCTTAGTCATCCTTGCTAAAGCCTTCCCCAAACTGGTCATGGTTTGTGCTACCTCCGCATCGCTGCCGTCCAACGTCACCATAATCTGCTCTTTAACATAGTATTAAAACTAGAGCCAAAGGACACAGCTGCTTTCCTTGGTGTAACACTCATTATGAGAGATTTAAGGACAGCATAACAGCAAGGCTTCTATTCTCAGCCCGGAGCAGGAACCTTTGCAAGCCGGAAATGCATGCCATGGAAATGGGGCAGCAGTGGACAAGCTGGATTAGGGGAAAAAGGAGAAAGTAGGTCTGGGGTACTCAGCAGAACCTTCCTGTCTGCTTATTCTGTATTTGTTTGTATACTTGTCACAATACAATCCCATACATCTTTCTACAAACAGTTCAGAGAGAACCATGCACCAAGTACCTCAGTGAAAGTCTGCTTTTCATTCAAAGAACAATATACACTTGCCTGAGTTTCACAACCTTTCTCTCACACAGGGCTTAAAATAATCCTAATACTGCAGATTGGATACTGGAGACGTGTGACAGGCCAGCAAATATCAGTGGTACAAATAAAGCCATTCCTATCTCCTGTCACGTGCATGCTGTAGCTGCCCAAGAGGACAGAGCCTCACCTTCCCTCCTCACTGTCCTGAGCCACTGGGCACAAACCTACCTTACTGAATTGAACAATGGAAGCCAACAGCATCAAAATTACGATTTTTTTCCCCAGCTTTATCCTCCAAGGGTCATAAAGCACAACCATACACAACGGAGTCCATACTAACAGTGGCTGCAGGCTTGGGAAGTCAAGTTAGTAAAGAAAAAACCTACCAGTTCCACTCAAAAACTGTACCAAACCTGACTGCTTCCGTACACTCTCCTGTTTTCCATCACTGCTGAAAACTGCCAAGAATATTTTTTAAAACATCAGATTTTGGAATTTCAAGCCTCCAGACTCACAGGCCAATTCTCCATGTTGAAATATTCAAATACAAGTTGGTGTGTAACTCTCAAGGGTTCCCCAGAGTCCAATCTCTAACTGGAAATTGGCTCTTTCCTGCTGCCCTGAACACGCTGTGTCCCCACTCTCCCATCAGCCCACTAGATGTCCCTTTTGCACTGCCAAAGTCGCCAGAGGCCCCGTGTGAAAACGGGAGTGTTGGAAAGAAAGGAATGTTACAGCAGCACTGGGGAACCAGAGCAACTGGACACATCCTGAACTGCTGCAGGACTCTGCCAGCGGCACCCAGGATGCTTCAAGAGCTATTGCAACATCCCCAAAATGGAGCAGGCAAGGCAGAGTTTGGGCTGCCAGCCAAAACTTTAAAGTTGCTATTAAAAACTGGAAAAATCACACAAAATTTCCAATCTTGAGAAATCCTAATTGCATTTTTTAGACACAATAAATTTAGTTTCTTATCACTGCTAATCAGAACTGCTGGCAAGCAAATCATGCTGCCTGATAAATGACAGAGCCCTGAGCTTGTGACACTGGTCAGTACTGGGCAACGGCACTGGAAAAACTCAGCTGACGAGGCAGAGCAGGAAGGTTATTGTCTGGGCACTGGCTTGGGTAGGCAGAGTTCTGGCACAGCCTCACTTTCCTGGAGCATGATCATCAGTTTCAGATAAAATTAAAGTGCTGAGAACAGGAGCAGTCCAGCAGGACAAGGGCAGAATGAAAATGTTTGCCTGAGGTCTAAAATCCCCTCCTCTGCCTTGCAACATCGGTTGCTTGTTCAGAGATCTTCATGACACAGCTCATGCCAAAAAAAGAGCAAGTTGTAAGGACTGTAACAAGGATATCCAACATGTGCACAGCACCCACACCTTCCTCTCCAACAGATAAACCCATTCAAACACACAGAGACAAAGCTGTGGTAAAGACAGGGCCACACTCCTGCCAAGTTATCTCTCGAGGAAGTCACAGAAGTCAGGCTCTGACCGTGGATGTACCCTTTGATCTATGTGAGAGACCCTGCTGGACTGCTGCAGGTCAACTTCATGCCCTTTGATCCTCTTCTCCTGCTTACAGCTGCCTGGTGGAGGTGAATCCCTTCCAAGGGCCTCTCTGGCAGATGGGAAGATGAGAATGTTGACCAGCTAACAGGAGGCAGCCAAAACAGTGTAAAAAGGGTCTCAGGCAAGACTTTCTGCAGTAAAATGTTATAGCAGGAAGGATGTGCCCAATACATCACCAGGATCTGAGGGTGTTTTGAAGGCATGTTGACTACTGAGAGGCCTTTTTGCTGCTGTTTTAGTCAAAAATGACCCAACATATTTGTAAATAGCTGCTTTGCAGCAGGGCTCAGCGGAGGCTCTGGCACCACTGGAGGGCAGGTGTGTGCTCCCAGCCCCAGAGCAGCCTGCAAAGGTTGCACGAGCAGTGTTTGCTGCAGAGCTCCGCATTGCCAGAGCCCTGGAGCCAGGCTGGGCTTCAGGGGAAAACCAAAGGAACCCACTCTCAGAGCCAGAGGGAGGGAGGCTGCCCTGCAGCACAGCTGGGCTGAAGGAACCTCCTCGTGCTGAAGTTTGTATTCTGTGAAGGCCAAACAGGGGAGGGGGAGAAAGGGGTATTTTGGACCTGGAAAACTAACACATCCAGCTGCACTGAGTGAGCTGTGAGCCCTGAAGAAGAGTGTAGCCTCAGTCCTGTCTGACATCTCTCTCTGCCATGGAAATTACACCTTAGAATTCTGCATCAAATCAGCAAGCTTTGTAACAATTTTCCTTCCAGCTGCAATCTCTGCTTTCCCTCACAGCCTTCATGCACACAGGCTGCTCAGTAATGAGGCCTCTGGGAAAGCTGGACATTCTCATCACAGTAGGGAGCAGTAAAATGGATGCAGACCACAAATGTGCCAAAGGTTGAGGAATGACTAATGTTCTCCAAGAAGCCAAAGATGTGGGGCTCATTTTTGTGTATTTGCACCTTAATGAACACTAAACACTTCTATTATCTCCAAATCTAACCCAGGTAACTAAAGACAGATTTGTCAATATGAAGGCAAAGGACAACTCTACAGGAACAGCCCCACATTCAGTTTCCTGACTAGAGCTGGGGACATTGTCCAGTACTTTCAGTATTTTGAGATGGCACACTCCTGCCTTTCTAGGCCATGTTCCACACCAGTATGAGCATTATTACTTCACAGACTGAGGCACCCTATGAATCAATTATTTCTATTTCACAAATGCCCCAGAACAGTGGCCCTAACTAAACTGGGTGTGCACAAGCTGCTGGATCTGCTCTCACTTGGATGGGATTACCACAGCACATACTGCCATTTTGCTGGGATGCTAAATCCTGGTGTTTCCATCGCCAGCCATTTGTCAGATTGCTTAACAAACCTCTAAGAATGACCAGTACAGATCTGCACGTCAGTGTTAACAGCATTCAAGCTTATTCTCATGGTCTCCAAATGAGTACCTTGTTTGCTTCCACTTGCAGAACCAGACCAGAGACAAGGGCTTCAGCACTTCCCTCTGCCCTGAGGGAAGCTCTGTTCCACTCCTCTCAGCCAGCATGGCTTATGCACATTTTCTACTTCATGTCTCCCAACAGCAGGCAAACTGAGCTCCTGCTGGGCCTCTGTCAGAAGAGATATTGATCTGCAGCACAAATGCTTGAATCTCTTGCCCTCCTAACTGGTGTACTGAATGTGCACAAGAGCTCATCAATATATCTGAAACAAAATCCGCTCAATGGCTGTCAAAAAAAAAAAAAGCCAAACAAAAAACCTGAGGTTTCTGATGAGGTTGTATACAAAATATTCAAGTGGATGGATCTAGAAACTTTCCATGAATGGTAAAAGCACCATGAAGCACCACTTCATCTGGTATACAACAGTTTCAGTAAGAGCAAGAATAAGCACCAAAGCATCTCTCTGATGAGACACACATAAGGCTTCTTATAAGGCCGTATAAAAAAATATTGAAGTGGATGGATCTAGAATCTTCCCAAGAAATACAGGGAAAAAAACAGAGGAGTTATAATACTTGAAATCGACTATTTAATGCCAATCCAGCCTTGCCATTCCCCAATTATATAAATAATTTCTGGAAAGAAACATAATTGACAGCTTATTGGAACACTACCCATTTTATCCCCAAGAAACTTCACTGCATCTAAGCCAACTTTATATATACCCCAGTCAGAAGCAGCATCTTGTATATTTAAAGAAGTTTTCCATGCCAAGGCCAGTGTGTCAGCACCATTTGTTATGCTTGAATGCTTTATGAGACAGAAGTCACAAACCTGACAATTTAATTCTCATTAGCTTTGGGAGTGACTCCATGTGCCAGCCTAGCTACACTCTCTGGGCCAATGACAGACCTTTTTGCTTCCAACTCAGCTTTAGGTCCCCCTCTATTACAGGACTTTAGCAATATTTCCTTTGCTGTCTCTGGGAGCAGAAGGGAAGCCAAAGTACAGATGGCTGAGCTTCCCAGAATCCCAAAGAGCAGCAGAAATTCGGCTCTGCTCGGTGGTGTCCAAATCGATCTGTGGCTCCTTGGCTCTGCTAACTCACACCTCCAGTGGGTCATTGAAGGGTCATGAGGGCCCATCAGTGCTTTTCAAAGAAAATCTTTGGCTGAAGATTTAAACTCCATTTGATCCTAACCCTTTTTTAGTGCATGACTCTGAACTAGGGCACTTTCCATATTTCAGCCAGTCTCCCTTCCCAGGAGGTCACTATGGCAAACACGCTGGAGAAAATAGAAACCAAGAAAATTTATTTAGGTATGTGATGTGCGTGTGTTCCGGGAAAATGATAAACCACTGTCACTTGTCCTATATGAGACTAAGTGAAAATTTCTTCAATTCCATTTCTGCCTCCTGTAAAGCTTGTTAAAACACAGGTTCCCTTATCGTCTGCATTTCCTTGGATTCTGGTGAGACAATGGAGATTACTCAGTGCCCAGTATCCAGTATTTCTGAGATTTCACAGCTTCCTTTCACTTAGAAAGGCAAAAAAGTTAACTTGTATGGGCTGTTATAGCATTTCCTCTTTTAACTTGGGGAATCATACAGGCATTTCACTGAAATTGTGAATGAGCAAATGATTACTTTTAATTTTATTTTGTTAGCCAGAGTTAATCCTAAGTAATCTTCCAGAGTGCACATTACAATCTGAATGACCCTCTTATTATAACAACCAAAGTTTTGGGAGAGCAGGAATGAGAAAACCAAAGCAACCAAAATGCAGGGGAGAAACCCAGGAATGTCAACACATCGTGTTTCCCCTTGAAACAGTTTCTTCCCTTTCATATGAGGTTATGTCCTTCAGACAGCATTCTAAAACAGTGAATCCCACTTCTGGCTATTAGCTTCCACACTGATACACACTTAGCTTACACACTGATACATACTCCAATTTCCTTGTTTCTTTCCTTTCCTTATTTAACCCTATTGGCATGATCTGTTACAGAGAGAAAGCTGACATTGTATTCCCACCACCCAATACTCACTGAGTTATCACTGAAGTCAAAGCCACAGTTCATCCTCTTTCCATTACTTTAAAGCTCATAATCCTCTGTTACATCAGCCATAAGGACAGTGATTTGTTGAATCTGCCCAGCAGACTCTTGCCTTTTTTCTACTGCTTTGCAGAGATGGTGCTCCCATTAGAAACGCATCCTCGAGGGCTGCTGGAATCTCTCTGCTAAGCCAGAATTGGCCCCTACGATGTAGGAACTAAATGACTTATTTGGGCAGTAACACACAGAATTGCTACAGCAGCAGTGGACACAATGCCCCCCAGTTCATTCATCCATCCCCAGCTGAAACTGAGCTTTCAGGGGTGAAATAAGGTCAAAACAAAGTAAAGAGGGAAATGGAATCTGTCCAACAATAAACCAGGTGTCAACATCCGCTGCACAGAGCCTGACCAAGGACAACACGGTCATTCTCTGTTAGCTGTGCTGGGATGTTGGGAATTTTGAGCAGATGTTAATAGGATGAATGCATACCAGTCGTACAGTCTCAGAATAATAATGCCTGTGAATGCCAAAAGCATATTGATCTCCTGAAGTGCATAGTCAGAGCATCTAATGGCTCTAGAGAGAGCAGGGAAACAGAAGGGGAAGGAAAAAAAAAAAGAGAAGATGTTTCAGATTGGAGTTTTATCAGCTAAAAGAGCCTTGGGGCACACAGGGATGTTAAACTGCTGCTGCACAGATATGTTCTGAGGGACCCAAGAACACACACTTTGTGTACAGGAATGGAAGAATGAATTTACAGAACTTGTATAATTGTAACGGGTCCAAACCACTTCTTCTAGGTAGAATATTAGAACCAGGAAGAACCTAAAGAGGAAAAGAAATCCTTACAGCACTGTCCTAATGGACCAGAACCGTGGGAAAAGAAAAGCTAACACCAGTGACACAGACAATGCAGATACTGTTCAAAAGAAATTCAAAGGGAAATTCTTTCTATTTTAATGACCTCAGCTGTTATTAGTGATGCAGATCAGGGCTTTGTTCTAAATGGAAATCTCATTTCTAACCTGCGGTGTCTTTTTCAAGTGGGAGACATTGAAAGCTCCTTTTTACACAAGGGCTGTGTAACTGGGAAATTCAATTCATTCTCTTTGCTTTGATATCTATTTAGTTCAGCACTACCCACACCGTCAAAAGCAAAATGTTATCCTCCACTGCACCTGAGTGCCAAGTGGTCCAGTGGCATATGCTCCACAGAATTGATGCAGTGTTTTCACCCTCTCACAAAGACGTGCAGCTCTTTGAGGGAGGACAAGACTCTAGGACAACAGGACTGCAAATTATCAGCTTGTTCAGAGGGGTTTTTCTTTTTTATGAGCTACAGATCAGACCAAGCTACACTAACAGAGAGATGCTTGTAAAATTCACTCCCAGCAGTGCCACCATAGGAGCATATGAGAATTCTAGCAACTCTGGTCAATAGTATTATATATCCCCTGAACCACTAAGGACATTAAGCAAACACATTGAAGAGATGAGAAAAGATTCCAGTTATCCTGAGCTTCCCACTCTCTGACCACAAAACCACACTCTTGCATCAAATGGGGAATGCAACTCAAGGGACATTTTAATCCTACACCCCTATTCTAATTAATAATCCTACTTTATCAATATTTGATGGAGCTGTTATTGTGTCTGCTCTGACCATTTCACTTTTCAGAGAATGCTCTGAATTATGCTGCTCAAAAGCAATGCAAGAGCAATGCCTCCTTTCAAGGCAGTACAGATTGGAAATGCAGCACCTCCTTTCCTAAGCCAGTGCCTCTCCTCAAGCTGCTGCTTCAGAACAGCCTATGGGATTAATTGGCAGCTACAGCATCTGCAACTGAGCATCAACTGATGCAGAAAGATCTACTGACTCAGCCCTTAATGACCCCTCCCTGTTGTGGCCCACTATGCCACCATTGGATGGGAAAGAAAATAAACTCATATCCTGAAAACCAAACCACAAGAAGAATTGCCCAAAGAAGCAATTAAAGACAGCTAGCAATTACAGCAGGCTTTGGTTCAGACCAACGGAGAACCTGTTCCTAGGGAGCTCTGTCCTTCCACATTTCAGCAGGTTGTGACAGTCATGAGATTGTCAAAGGTCAGAAAAACCACAGAAGGAGGGAGTAAATCCTGAGTAACAGCTGTCCGCTGAGTCAAAACCACTGGATCATGCAAGCTTTTAGGGAATTTTTAAGTCATCTGTTCTGTCTTTAGGGAGAAGAAAAGATGCAAAGGCACTATTTTTTCACAGCAATGATACAAGCACAGAACAGCAAACTGATGGAGGTGTCATAACAAAGTGTGAAATAGAACAAAGAATAAAGTGAGAGCCCCTCCACTTGAGATTCTCGTGCTGTGAAATCCTGTTTGAAGTGACCTGTCAGGAAAATGCTTCAATTACTACAGGCTGGGATAAGCACAGGTACTTAACCTCAGAGACACAGGGTCTGACATCCCCCAGGGATGGCTTGGGGATCCACACCACGGAGAAGGGCAGGCCTGGCACTGGGCAGGGTGAGGGCTACAGCAGTGCCACAGCAGACCCCTGGCTTGGGGTTGGAAGTAGCCCTGGAATTTAACCATTTGCAGGAGTATTCATGCAAATTCTGAGTAGTGGAGGTCTTGAGATGTGCCAAGTGACAGAATAATGCTTTGGGTTGTTTGTTTCCAGGAGGAGAAAAAAAAATGGAAAAGTACAGAAGAGAAAACTTCCCATAAATGGAAGGAACTAAATGTTATCCAGAGAAAACAGAAAAGGCTTAATACAGACTATCAAAGACTATTTATCCCCACCACAGCGCATGCTGGCAAGGTTTAACTGAGCAGCGTAGATTTTGAAGGACACTGTTTCATCTATAAAAAGAAGGTTTGGAGATGTTACAACTTAGCTTTTTTCCAGGAGATACTTTATTAAACTTGCTGTAAACAGTAACTTGTTCAAGCAAAGAAGAGGCTCTTCCTGCCACGAGCTCAAAAGGATGTTAGCCTTCAACTCTGTTTTTGAAGAATGTTTCAGATATTGATTTCTGCCTCATACTCAACATAAGTTATGTTTTCTTCACAGTTCTGGTTCTCAGAGCAAAAAGAAGCAGCATTTACTTAAATCTCCTGAATCTCTAAACAGTTCTTTTTTAACACCATGTTCTCTGAACAGATCTTCCCAATACTTCTCCATCCCATAACCCAGCCGTTGTAGCAAACCAAAGTATTTGGCAATACTGAATTACTCAAAGCAATCTGACCCTTCTCTCTGTTCACAGATCTCCCTCAGGGCCCTGAGTGGGTTGCAATAGCACAGACAGTTGCTCTAGATAGCTTGGATCCAAACACCCTACTTGGTGGTGATTAAACATATAAAATGTCATGCATCCAATGTTTGAAATGCAAAGGCCCAGGGCACCTCAGCAATGCTTTCCACACAGAGCAATTATAGCACTGGAAGTACTGGAAATACCATCATGTGATCCAGTCACAAACTATTGCTCTAAAGAGAAGGAATCTAGAACAGAAAGAAACAGTAAGAAAGTTCGAGATGTACAATTGATGATTTTCTGTTTAATTCCATGTGTTTGTTGCAGACCTGCATGAGCAAACAGATGTTATACACACTCAGCTGCCTCACAGACACTGCTCCTAGCAAGTATGATAGTCTAGGCCACACAAGGCAGAGCTTTTCTGCTGCTACTCTGAGATCCGCAGCCTTTAAAAGTTAGGGGTTTTTAGTTTGAAAAGGCTGTACTTTACAAAGATGTTGCTAACAGAGGAAGTGACTATCTGATGCTGCAAATTAATTAGACTTTGTTATATAGTTATACTTTTCTCTAATAGAATACTAATCCTGACAAGTGGCACTGATTAGTATTTTGGAAGTGGTTCTCAGAAGCTGCTGACTCACTGGGCCGTGGTCCCCACTGTTTCAAAAAACTACAGAACAGGCAAAGCAAAAGCACAGACAAGGCAAAACCCATCTATGGCTCATCAAGTAATTTAAATACATGAAAGTTAGTATGGCTTTATAATCCTTTAATTATGTATTGCATCTGAATTATGTATGGAGCACAGGGCACACAGGAATTCTGGTGGAAGGAAGCAGCACTGTGCACTAGTACTTCCTCTCCAGGATAAGGCATGAATGTGCTCTGCACCAGGCTCTCTCCAGTTTAATGGAAGCCTGCAATTCCCAGGCATTTTGCACAGCCATTCTCATGACAAGGAGCTGTCTTCTCCAGCTCAGCAATTCCCTGCTGCCCCCTGAGAGGAGCACATTTCCTTTGCTGGTGAGCAAACACTTTCCCCTAGATCCTGCTGCGCTCTTAGTTAGCCCAAGTACTCTTCAAGAATAATGCAATCCATAGGTACTTTAAACCTATAAAATCTAACTTAATGTCAAGTGTTTAAATGCAGATCATGCCTTTCATATCAGTCAGTGCCTTTGTAATAAACAGCATTTTTCTCATCTGCAGTTTTACCATTCTGTTGACTGTAATGACTGTTTTTGCTACTCTAATTCAATATTTATACCTTCACCATTCTTGTGAGGGACAGATATTAATCACCTCTTATAACACCATATAATCTGGCTGTAAGCTCCCTTGGAAACAAAAGTCAACTTTAATCATTATATCATTAGCCAATACTAACCATTATCCCAAGTTCTGCCATCTCTACCTATAGTGGATCTATAATTAATGCATACATATACAAATCATGCATGAGTACAAAAACTCCATGTTCAGTCCTTAATTCCATAATCTTTTTTCCATTTAGTTTTGTTTTCTATTTACTATTTTTCACTTTAAATGCACAGTTGTGTATTATACGTGAATAAATACAGACCATTTAGAGAAGTGATAGTGGATAAAGGATTAACGCTCTGAGACAGTTTTACAGGTTGGTCTGTCATTATCCATTTCAGTAGCTAGACATCAACAAAGAACATCTTTCCACCTCCACCCCACCTCCTCCTTAGACTGTACCTTGCACTGGGCAAAAGACTAAACCCTGTTCCCTGAAGCAAGTTTCATGCAGAACACAGACACTGTCAGCTTCAGATACAGCCCCACATGCAGGCTGACGTTTGGTTTGTGCTGGGAAAACTTCTGAAACTCCAGGTCTGATTCTGCAGAAGGAATATTTGTGGTTTCGTCTTTCCCTGAGGCACAATGACCTTCCCCTGAGCGGGAGCAGCGCAGCTCTGCAGCCAACCCCAGCCAGGCACTGAGCTGCAGCTGCCACGCGGTGGCAGAGCTTGGGTATCGTCACCACAGCGCTGCTTCCCAGGAATGCACCGGGAATGCTTATTCTCTGCTCAAGGTGACTCTCATGATGATTTCTTGCCTCCTCATTAATTACTATACATATTTATAGACAAATTAAAGATTCAAACAAACGTTTATTCAATTAATCGCTTCGAGTTCTAGTGGAATAAACAGTATCAAACCAATTCATTAGCTCGGGGGCTTATGGCAACTTAACACAATTTAATTCTTTTCCTGTTCCCTCCCTGCAGTATCATGTCTCACACAAGAGTTAAAACACCAAACACTGGCAGAGTTCTTTGTAACAGAAGGAGCATAAGAAGTTCTGAACCATCAACTATTTGCTTCAATTCGCAATGAAGAGAAAATTGATTTGATGCAATAATCAAGTTAGGCTTGCTTCTACACCCCTCTCCCAAAGACATTGGGTCTAATCTTAAAGTATTTAGCTGATAATTCAATTACCAGCCTATTGAAAGCAACTACAAAGACAGTGTATGCTACTCACTGCGATTTGGATCGCGTGAATGAACAGTATTCCACACAAGGTGCTTCTGAATGCCTGCTTTGTGAGACCTTGCCATCCTCCCACTTCAGAGGAAGCTGCATATTTTATCCTTTAAAGATGCTACAACAGCTATGACTCCATGTAGCACATTCCATGTATTTTTAGATCACACCAGGTCAACCAAACCCCTTTTCCCCTCTCTGCCACACCATTCATGAACCCCCTAACAATGCAGCACAGCTTAGTTCTGCCCTCAGTATTCCAGCCTTGCCTTCATACAGTTTGGCCCAATTCCTCTATTCAAACCCTGCAGAGTCTTCTGCTTTTCAAGTAATTAAGCACTTCAGCTGTGCCAATGCACGTTTTTATTTGCAGTTCTACATGGTTTTGCTCCATGCAGCACAGCACTCAGCTTTAACCCAGGCATGCCATGGCCTGGACAGGGCTGTAGAAGCAGCCCTGGCCCTGCACACTGTGCCCTTCCTGCCGAGCACAACCCAGAAAGGCCACTGCCGTGACAGTGACAGGGACTGGCACGGTGTTTAATGAGCCACATACACCACAGCACTAACAGACTGACAGCTTGGGGTTGGTGGTTGTCGAGGCTTTTTAACACCAAATTTCCACCACCTTTCTAATGGTAAAGCACCTGAACTAATCAAGAGTCAGCTGTGACAAAGCAGCATGAATGATTTCAAGCACTTTTGCAAAAGGAAAACAAAAACCAGGCACAGGGATGCCTTTCAAGGCCAGCATGACAAATATTCTGCAAAGAAAAATAATTTGAGAAGGTCACACTATACTTGCCTAGAACTCATTTTGCCTTTACAGGATCTGAATAGGAATATTCATGCTCTGTTCTAATAAAAATGGAAGTGGAATTACAAAGTGAGAAAAGAACAATTTGCAGGATAGGGCTCACTTACAAATTGCAAGAACAGGTCACAATGGACAATTTTATGCTGTCCGTCCTTTCCAAGTTTCACAGTTCTGCAGAAACAAAATAGAAGATCAAATAAATTAAAATGTTTATGTATTAAAAAAAAAAAAAACCCATCCTAGGTACTTTCACTCTTCCCCTTTACATTTTCCACAGAACACTGTTTTTGTAGCTGCCAGTTCTGTGACCTTGCTGGAAGTGGCCAAGCCAGAGATCAATTAGTGAGCACAGAAGAGAGGAGCAGCTTTGCCTGAGCTGTGCTGTCCCTTGGGAGGAGGGCAGATCGTTATCCAGGGGGAGTGCTAACACACAGATTGGGACTCACTGCAAGATGCACAATGCAGCAAACCTGAAAGGAAACGGGAGAATCTCCTTTTTCCTTTGACTTTCACATTTTACATTTCCTCATAATTTAAAAATACTTTAATTTTGCATACAACAAAGCCTTGTTACACTAATGATATCTCCAATAAACACACCATGCTGGCTTCAAACACATAAATTATGAAGCAAGCTTTCTAAACCCTCAGGAAATCCCCACTATCACCCATTTCATAGCCAGGATGACATAAAGCACAGAACTCAGAGATTTTAGTGTTACACACTACAAACCACAGTACTAAAGAAGGCTAAAAGCCCCAGTACATGAGCTCCAGGTCTCTAGTAAAGGGCGCCAACTGCTGAATGCCTCCAGAACACAACTGGGGAGCTTTCCACTAAGGACACAACTGCTGCCTGACATACAGCCATGTTCTCAGGACTGTGTATTTAAATGAGTACATAAATATTTCACGTAAGATTTAGCCTAAAATAAGCTACCTGCCTGGTTACTACAACATTACTACAGCCTGTCTGCTTGCCTTAACTTGCAGGCAGCGATAATGCTGCTTGTGAGACACACTATTCCTGAAGTTCTTCCAGAAAAAAACTGTAAACCCTGGGAGATCCTTTACTGGTGAATGCTCATCACAAGGATAACTATTTATCCAAACATTTGGGCTGTCCAGGGAACCATCTTTACAGACTGGGCTCAATTTTCCCTTCACGAGAAATCTGATACACTTCAAAACTGATAGTCAGCGTTGCAGTCTCCATACCTCCTACGACACAGGCATCCAAATCTTCCCCAGAGTTTCAGCAGACACACGACTCATTTGCTAGTCACAGCTCGCTGACATCTCCAGCTACTAAATATCCACATTTAGATAACATTTTGGCATATCAAAGTTGATGAAATTTTGAGGTACATGCCTGAAGTCTGGAATATGACTTGTATCTGTTGCAGATCTGTTTTCCATTTATCACATTATGTGACAAAACTAGTTAGCTCAGCAGCAGCTTCATGGGTACATGCAGTCAAGAGTCTCAAATATGGAAAGGTTATTTCTGGTTTGTGCAAGGTGAGGGGACAGCACATCACCACAGACGAGACAAAGCAGACTGCAAAAAGTCCTTGGTTCTGGTCAACACCCATTTGTCACAGCCAGGCTTCAGCATACTAGACCTTCTCTGTTTGCCGTGGTGCTTTGACCACTTGGAGATGAACCAACAGGAGGCTGACAATCTGCTCCAAGCCACATTCCAGGTTGGATTTGGCTACTGGTGCGTTCAGGAAACATCCTAACCAGCTTCAGCAAGGTCAGTTTTATCCCAAGGGTACAGCTTGGGAGAAATTTTCAAACGCCATTGAATTCTGGCTCTAGTATCACAAAATTTTTGATGAAGTTATAAAACTACTTCATTATAACCAAAGCTCTCATTACAGCAAGATTTTTAAACCATATTTCTGACCACAGTTCAAAGTGAGACAATTACAATTATTCCTAAGAGATCTCCACTGTCTGTTGATGAAAAATTAATCTTGGTAAAGCTTTTTTTGAAAAAAAAATATTATGACTGTACTGCCAGCTGCACTCAAACAAACTCTGATTCACATTCTAGGCTTCAGGGTCATTGATCAGGGTCACTCAGCTACTGCTGCCATCAAAAAAATACCAATCGCCAAGACAGAAACAGATACGGGAAGGAGAAAACATGCAGTTAAAAAAACCAGAGGGAAGAAACCAAACCCAGTGAAAACAAAAACTTTTTGTACTAGAAACAGATTGAAAACAGAAAGGAAATTAGCATTTAGGAATGAAAAAGCCTATTCACTGTTGATGTTAAATACAACACCCAGGGAGAGAGAAGCTGGGTTTATTTTTGATAGCAGCATAAACACTAAAGATAAGCCAAAAACATTTAGAAAATATGGGTGCAGTACAAAGGCTCATGTGATGAGAGCTGTTTTGCTTTCAATCTTGACCTGGAAAACCTCTTGTATGACAGAGCCTCTTTTCAGTGGAGTCAGTCCTGCCTAGTTGCTCTGCCTATTAGTGATAAAAAGGCCACCCAAGTTGTTTCTGCTTTGGAACGATGGCAGGTTTTCAATCTTAAACTTCAAAGGAAAAAGAAAAAACCCACCCTAATATATCTGTCTAAGGACCTGCACCAAACTCCTGTCATCCCTTATCTGAGCCAATCACACTCTTCCCTAAAACAACAATGCTTACAACTGTATCTCTGTTTTTTTAGAAGGGACATACACATACCCCCAAATATTTATATCTACTTGCCACTGATATAAATGAAAATACTTCTATTGATATGAGATAAACACATATCATGTCCTACCCACAAATGGCAAAACCAGCTGATTTCCAGATTGGTTCAGCATGTCTACAAGCCCAGTAACACAGAATTGCAAACCACATCAACCACAAGCACTGGGAGGGTTCAGCGATCAGACTCACATCTCAAATGTGTATTGCAAAGTGTAAAGACTGAAAGCTGTGAAACTCTGTGAAGTTCAGTTCTGCTTTGGATGTCTGTTCACACAGTCCAGGCATGTCCAGAGAGCAGAGCTGCAGACCAGTGCTCAGTCTTTGCAATTTCCCACCATTCAATTGCAGTGTGTAACTTGCTGCACACGATACTGCCAACCCCACAGGCTCAGTGACAAAGGGACCCTAGAACCTTCTTTCTGCCCCTTTTCCCTTGCAGCCCACACAGCAGAGATGCAGAGCATCTCTGCAGTCCTCCATTCCCACAGGCAAAACAGGCAAAAGCACTTTCATTCACAATAAAAATGCTGAAGTCTAGATCAAGTACCAACACCCCACGTTGATATGTAGATCAGGAGACTTCACATGACCACTCAGGGCATCACCTTAATTAGAAACTGTAATTAAATGCCCACTGAAGGTTGGTAATATCATTTGCTTCCAGGCCTTCTTATTTCATGAGGAATGCTCTGTTGAGTCAGATCAATTCTCCCATGGAGCCTGGTACTGTCCCTCTAAGCTGTGTTCACTGCTATGAGTTTTGTCATGTCCACCAGAAGAAAAGTTTTAGACATTCATCAGTTGCCAGATGGGGTGAGAACACAACCAGAGCACTGAGGGCAGCACAGTCTACACAACCGAGCTGTAAGAAATGCCAAGCTGCACTGCACTGTGTCCTAAACAGCACCAATAAAAATAAGAATAAAGCACTAGTGTTTACAAATGGTTCAGGAAGCTGCTAGCCTGCAGGTCACTGCAGACACTGCCTCGGGCTGGCTCTGGCCAAACCAGGTTAGTGCAGGATGGTGTGACAGAGCTGCACCATGGGGGCTGGCAGGTGAGTGGCTGCTGCACTCAAGAGCAAGTCATGTGCTGGTTTAAGGAACACTCTGTACCACGACTCTGCAAAGCTCAGAAAACTAACAAGTAGAGAAGCACATATTGAGACCTGCACTTTTTTTTAACCTAGATCTTTGTTGTTTTTAATAATTGATATAAAGTAACAGATGACTCACTAATTGCACTTCTAAATTGTAACCCAACCTGGAATCAATCACACCTGGCATAACTTCTGTTCTTATTTGAAGCTAAATCCACCACAGTGCCTGCAGTAGTCTCTCTAATAATTGCATTAGCCATAACCTGAAAGTATTTCCCATTTCCTTAGTTCCAGTTTTGCTTGCTTTTCAAGCTGATCCTCATCCCTATCGCTAAAAAGATCTCTGAAATGTTACCCCCAGAGCCAGCTCTGGGACTTGAGGAGCTCTGTGCACCACTTCATGGTGTGATTCCTCCTCTCTTGGTGTCTAATTTTCCTCCACTACCATTTTATCTCCTTTGCCCAAGCTCCAAGATGGAGATTCATTTAGGGTTGCAACAGATACTAGCAAGCACCACGTAAAACTTGGTGATGAGTTAGGAACACAAACGACTGCCAACATAAATCATATCTTTGGTTTTGCAGCATAAATTCTCAGTTTTCGCCTATCCTCTGCATGGGATACTTACCTGTTTGATTCTCTCCCTTCTATGCCTGAGATACACTTCAAAATAAAAATTAATACAAATCTTGTATGCATTTTTCAGAATAAAACTCTTTGCCATGTCAATCTTATGAGAGTAATTTCCCATGTAAAGACAGCTTTTTCTATGATGATTTTTAAAAGACATGCAGAGAGTTATTTTTTGCAATTCAAAGTCTATCCTCAGCTATCTTTGCACAAATCCCATTACCTTTAGTATATGTCTAAAGGCAGAATTTGAAACCCATAAAGAACTGGGTCACTGGACAATGGTGAGTCTCAAACAGAGATTTCTAACAAGAAAAATCCCTCTTCCCTCAGGCACTACGTGAGCATTCCCATTTGTCTGTAAACAATATTAAACACTTAAAATATGACAGGCTGCATTTCATCCTTGCTCACTTAGGGGTTTCCCCTGTCCTATAGCTAATGGCCACTTAGTCCCCAGTGTAGCATTTGGGGCTGACACTCCATCCCCCAGTGCCCATCCCATGGGCTTCCCCTGCACAGGGCAGTGCCTCCCTCATGCCAACCTCAAAACTGGCACTACCAGCAACTTCTTGTAAAGGGTCCCTTGTTTGTCTAAGGGATGCAGGTAACATTCAAGAACACGTGACAATGTCTTAACTAAACACACATTATTTCCATCATAGTTATATATTTTTAAAAAATCATTCTTCCTATGCCAGTATTTTGTCCCAAGAAAGAGCATAATAATTGTTAATTACTACAACTTTCATCAAGGAACTCCTAATTCCATGTTGCTTTTGGCACCATTCAATCCCCATCTTTTATTGACTATACTTAGAGCTATAAATTCAATTTTCTTCCTTTTTATTCCATGAAGCCTAAAGACAGATGTTAACTTTTTTTCCAAGCCTCAGATGTTCTTTTCCTTGTTAAATGTATATCCTTGTACTGCAGCGCCAAAGCTCTTCCAATCCTCTGTATTCTAAATTAATCCATCAATCCCCTTTCCTCTGTTTTTGCCCTTGGCAAATCATTAGCCCAAGGGAGAACTCAACAGAAAAATTCAAGATTTCACTCAGACCACAGCTCAAAACACCTTTCTTCTACCTCTGCAATAACTTCTCTACCTGAAATGCCATCTCTTGCAGATTTTTCCCTCCTCACATTTCCAGCAGCACTGCACAGCCACTCATTTCACAGCTGCTCCTTCCCATCCCACCACCCCCCCAGTAGCCTTTCTCTAGGCTGTGCTTGTGCTGTGTCTCTATTTGATGTAACCAATTTCAAGTAAAACTGTGCTCATGTTAAGTCCTTGGACCAGTCCTTGATTTCCAACTATTATCTTCTGCCTCTTTTTAATGCCCACACTAATATTTTAAGGTCACACAGGAGATTTGTCTAAATTCTTTTATTGCTTTGAAATCTCTCGATTTGAGACATGAAAGCAGCAACTGAGATTCCTCATATTTGTTTCTCCTTTCAATCCTCAAACACGACAAGATAAAAGTCTGTTACAAAGGCAGAGCAATGTCTGACTGTTCAGAACCAAGGTAACACTTCAGCCACAGGCTTGCAAAGAAGTACACAAAATATAAGTCTAATTGGAACAAGGTGGACCTCTCCCTGCGTGTAAAGTTATTAATACACATGTGCTTTCTACTTCCACACTAATGCTGAAATCACTCTTTTGAATGAAAGTTACTGTTTCACTTCAGCACCACAAATCTCCTGATCCTACAGCCTTTGGCCAAAGTTCCCTCAGGGGCTGCTTCAGCACGGCACATTGTGTACTGATTATTTTGGAATACAGCTCCCCAGTCAGCAGTCTTTCATCTTCACAGCCTATATAAAATCAGTTTTGAAAAGTATAAAAAGTGATATCAAATACGACTGCTATGCATTTGTATGTTGAAAGCAGAGTTTGAAAAGGCATTTAACCTAGAAAATCTGGCAGAAATTTTGAAGCACTCAAGTGAATATATCGGCCGTTTGAGTGTTGAAGCACATGGAATGTTGAAGGATTACGAAGTTCTGTAAATGTTCTATGGAATGCACATACAAAGAAAAAAGAAAATCCCATCAGACTCAACCCTCTCTCCTTGTACCTGAAGGTTCTGCTCCTCAGGGCTGCTCAGGGTCTGGTGAACACCAGCTGTGGGAGCTCTCCTCAGCAGGGCCATCTGCTCTTCAACAGCCACCTGTCTGCGATTGGGAACAATTATTGCCGAGAGCTGAAAACTAGCTTAAACCCATTGATCCTGACCTCTACAAGACAAAGATGGAAATCATTGACCACCACACTCCTTGTGCAGCCCAAACCTGCCCGAACATACCACGAAGGTGCCTTGATTTGGCCTCAACAACCGAGGATGCCACAAGGAGCTCAACTGCTCACATGGAAACCCTATTGACTATCACTCACTTTATCCTATCAACTCACTTTAGGAACCTGCTCTTTCTGCCCTATTTTGGGTTCGGCAGTGGATTCAAGCCCCCCAAGGCCGCGCACTGCGTGAGGGGCCGAGGCCTGCCGCACCCCGCCCTGGCCCCCTCCCCTCAGCCCTGCCCCCGGACCCGCCCGCCGCCTCCCTCAGCCGCCGGAGCCGGGGCTGCCGGCGCTATTGCCGCTCGGGTCGGTGCCGCTGCAGCGCCGGGGCTGTGGCACGGCCGGAGCCCGCCGCGGAGCCCCGAGCACGGCCGAGCCGGGCCGGCCCTGCCCTCACACACCTGCCGGCCCGCGCCCTCAGCGCTGCGCCCGGCACGCTCGCGCTACGCCGTTTGCGCAGCGGGAGCCCTCAGGTGCGGCGCCCGCGCTGACGACATTACGGAGAGTCCGTAACACACACCGACCTCTCGGAGGGGCTCTACGCAAGCGGCGTTTCCAGGTGCGGCTCGGCCGCTCCCGCCCCGTGCGGCCGCGGGGCGCTCCGAGCGGTTGCGCCGCTCCCCGGCCGGCGGGCGGGACCGCGCAGGCTGCGCGGGCAGCGGCGGCCGCAGGTGGGGAGCCGGGCGGGCCGAGCCGCCCTGCGCCGATTCCGTAAGGCTGCGCCGGCCTGCAGGAAACGGCCGGCTCGGCGGCGCTACGGAGCCGGCGCAGGGCGGCGCGGCGCCCCGTACGCAGTTGGCGTAGGGCGCTCTCAGGTGCAGGGAAGGGGCGGGCGCGCGTTGCCCGGCAGCCGCAGCCTATGGGGGCGCGGGGCGCGGTCACGTGCGCAGCCCCGCTCGGCGCTGCGGAGCCGGAGGAGCCGGACGGGGCCGCGGAGCCGGGACG
Organism: Lichenostomus cassidix; assembly: GCF_008360975.1. NCBI lineage: Eukaryota > Metazoa > Chordata > Aves > Passeriformes > Meliphagidae > Lichenostomus > Lichenostomus cassidix. The sequence continues at coordinate 1,429,832 of NC_139497.1, forward strand.
GGGCCGCGGGGCAGCGCCGGGGCCGGCGCCGAGCGGGGTGAGGCGGGCGGGCGGCGGGGAGGGGTCGCGGCGGCGAGCGGCCCGTCCCCGGGCGCCGCTCCTCCCACTGCACCGGGCACTGCGGGCAGGAGGCAAGGGCAGGACACGGCGCGGGGGGCGGCGCGGGAGGGGGGGCGCTGCTGCGCGCGCGGAGGGGCGCGGTGGGGCGGGGGGGCTCCGAGCGCCGGAGGGCCGCGGGCGGCGGCGGGGAGGGGCTCGGGGCTCGGGGCTCGGTGGCGCCGGGCGCGGGCGGCCGTCCCTCCGCTGTCCGCGGGGCGCGCTACCTGTCCGCGGGGCGCGCTACCTGTCCGCGGGCGCGCACCTGTCGGCGGGGCTGGGGCGCAGGCGGCCCGCTGTGCGCGGTGTCTCCCGGCGCTCCCGGCCAGGTGCGGGCTGGGCGGTGCGGAGGCTCGGGGCTCGCCCCGGAGTTCGCTCCGGCATGGTCGGTGCAGCGCCTTCCGCGCCGCGGGGCAGCCGAGTCCCTCCGGGCCCCAGGCAGGCTCCTGACTCTGAGGACACTCATCCGTTCTATGGTGCATGGTTTGTTTGGGTTTTTTTTCTTCTTTCATTCTGTATTTGCTTTGCACTGGATTTTGTAATGATTAACCCGCTATTCCTTCTGGAAGTGAGAGCATGAAAGGGATAACCAGGGAGTCACATGCCCACTACTGAGTGGAGCAAACTTGAGTTTTGAGTCAAAGTAGAAATATGCATTATCGGGCTAAATGTCTTATTATTTATTTACATAGCTCTGAAAATGGTGCCTTGTGATTTACAGAAAGAAGAGAGTGAGCATTCCAAGCAGCTTCTGCACAGGGCATGGTAGAAGAGAAAATTTGTAACATGGGGGGTCGTAGATATGTTGGAATTATTTTTTTCTGTATCTCTGTCCTCTAGTTTGTTAACGGTTTTTAAAAGTTTTATTGTACTTTGTCCTGACAACTCAGAAATGCTAATTGTAGTTAAAGCAAAGAAAGACTTAAGTGGGGATTGTGGTCAGGAATATCACATATTTCAGATCTCCAGATCCAAAAAATGTTTATGAAACTGTAAGTTAATTAAAATAGCTGGGCTATTTAACTTAAATTAAAATAGTTGTGTGTTCTAGCAAACATTTGAAGCCTGGCCTTCTAGGGTAAAGACAGAAAATGAAAATAATTTCTTCCATTCATGCAGAATACTTTGATATCTTTAGAAAGAATGGAGAAGAAAGGACTGTTTGCAAACTTGGTCTAGTTTTCTTTGATTTTTAAGGACATGTTAACCATTTCTGAGACCCAAAGGAAGCAGCAGTGGTGGCAGAAAGGAAGGAAGGAGTATGGAGCAGTGCTGTCTGTACTTGGAGGGGAGGCCTTAAAACTTTTGGAATGGGAAGAGAGGAAGGCCTGGCAGTGTCTCTGGAGAGGTTGCATTGCTGTATTCCTGTATCTGCTCAAGGTCGTTGTTCAGTCTCTAAAGAGCAAAAGTATTTTCCAAGAATTTAAGCAGCCCACCTCTTCCATGAACCATGAGGAAGGTGTACAAACTGGGTTGGAGTTATTCCCTGCCGGTGTAGATAGGAAGGAGAAGTCCATGTCAGCAGACTGCAGCTGGCTGTAGCTTCTCCCAAATTCCTGGTCATTTTTATGTACTTAGACTCATCTCTGGAAGTTCTTGGTATGAATAATTTTCTTCTGCCTGGAGCTTTCCAACTATTCTCCTTTGCTTCATGTTGTGTAGAATGCAGGGAGTGATGTGGGTAAGGATTACTAATAACTGAGGGTTTCGTGTTTTCAGTTCTCTGTTCCTCAGAATCTCATCATTGATGGTGCCAGTCTGGTGCTGCTTTGGCATTTGTAGTTCAAAGAGAATCTTTAGTCTTGCTGCTTTGGTTAGTGCTGGTTTTATACAGAGGCTTTGGTTGCACGGGTTATTCATCCAGACTCATTGTCACTGCTGAACTCTTGGCAGTATTTTTCATCTCTGCACAAAGAAGATGCTGATAAAGCGCCAGTTCTTGCTCCATGTGGTTGGAGAGGCTAAATACGAGGTGGAAATCTAGGACTTGATTTCTTGGGGAACTGGAGAAAGATTCCTTGTAGAAATACGTGTGTGTTGGGAGCTGGGGGAGCCCCAGGGGTAACTGGGAGCAATGTTGCTGAGGAAGTGACCAAAGCCAGCTTTGTGGTTTGTCCTAGAAAGAATTTCACACACAGCTGATTTCAAACTAAAGGTTTGGAAGTAAATGAGAAGACAGTAAGTAGTTGGAAAGGTACAACAGAAGATGGCATAAGGTGAGCCATGCCAGCCCTAAACATGAGAGAAGTAGTTTAAACTCTGACAAATATGTGGGTTTTAGTGGCCCTTGTTTCTCACTTGTATGCAGTTATTCCATGGATGTTCATTCAGAGTGCAATGCTTAAGGTCGCAGAGCTCTTTTCTTTTGAAGCCCCTCTGTTAATGTTCCTCAAAGGCCTGTGGGTGGACTGAGATTTTTTTTATTTTTTGAACTGTGAAATCTTGTTTGGAAGTAAAAAAAAAGTAAAAAAAAAAAGTAGTCTAAGAAGCTGCTTCATGTTGTGAAAAACCTCACTGTAGAATCATAAAAGCTGCAGTTTTTCCATGTTGCTTTGTAGCTCAGCATGTAAATGGAGCTCTTTGAAGAACATATCCATGACTGGAAAGGGGAGAGGGAAAGGCTCTGGCTGGTTAACAAGCTTCTGAGTGTGTGAAAAGCCACCATGAACATGCTTGGTGAAGTGTTTGTTAAAACATCGCAGTCTGTCCTTGGCTGGGGTGAGGCACATACACCTAGAAGTGGCCAATGTGTCGAAGTAAAAATACAGAAACAGTAGAACAGTGGCAGTTTGTGTATTTTTCAGACTGGGCTGGGTGAGGGAAGTGCTCAGGGCAGGTGGGAGGGAAGTACCAGCATGTTCTGGCTGCTGATGGAGACGCTGGGGGGTGAGGATGCAGAAGGTCAGTCTGCACTTCCCTGGGCTCACCTCCAGCTCTTGGTGAGTAGGGGTTAATGGTGTCTCTCACCATGCCAACAGCAGACTTCAGCATTTTGGGGTCTGTGCCTTACTTTGTACTGGGGTGCGGAGAGCGAGGACTTGTCTGACAACAGCCACATGAGAAGCACTTGGCTGGTGTGGTGTCCTGGATTTGCTGTAGCCCAGCAGTATTGGCAAGTGAAGATTGTTTTGCTGCTGAATATGCTGCAGTGAGGAAATCAAAAGGAAAATTCCTGTTTAAAGCAACATGAAAAAGCTGTTAGAGATTTAAAGAGCAGAAGAATGAAAATCTCAAACCCTTCTGTAGAAGCCATAGTTTGACTATGTTTGTTGCACTCGAAGCATGGTTTGAGAAACAGAAACTTTGTACTTGATGTTTAAGGAAGGAGAAGCCTGAGCTGCCCTACCTGAAAGCCACTGCTGGTATCTGTTGTTAAAAGCAATAATTCATACAAGCTACAAGGCTAAAGACAGTATCTTTTCCAGTTTTAACTCTGCAGTTCTTGGCAGTTGTGTAGTTTTTCCTTCTTATGGGCAAGCTTTTCACTGAGCACTGATGACAGAAAACAGTGTCACAGTTCGTGCCTGTGTCAGCTCACAGAGGGACAGTGTTCCTATTTAACTTCTTTGAAAACCTCAATTCATGTCCCTTAACAAAAAACCTGCAGAGGAATTCTTATGAATGATATGAGCGAGTAAACATCTTGCACTTTGGATTTTTAGACTTTATTTTGTAGCTAAATTACCCTATGTTTCTGGTCCTCTCACTCTAGACACCAAGGAATAGGAGAGGACAGAATTCTTGGAGCCCACTCCATGTTGGTCTGTTGCCTTGTGCTCATAGTTGTGCTTTGCAATGCACATCCTGACCTTTCTGCTAATTTCCAGTGCAGTGTTGGAATGTGGATGAGGTGCTGGCTATAGGAGAAGCCCAAGAACAAATTCAGGGTATGTCTTTTGTTCTGCTGTTTGTGAAGGGTATGTAAAGCATGGCCCTGAGCTGCTCTGTCCCTCCTCTGTGCTAAACCCAAGACCTCTGCGACTAACCCAAGGCTGAATTTTCCGTGCAGCTGAGCCAGGCTGCTGGATCTCTGGGCAACCTGCACATCTGCCCACTGGCTTCTCCAGTAATAAAGGCCAGGGATTAATTAGTAAACCCCATGCCCTTGTGGTCATGTAGTTGATTTTTGTATTACTATGCAAAACTTTCTAACTCTTCTGTAGTAAAATATTGTCATAACCTGCTGGTAACGTAAAGGTGTAAATGGACGTTGAAGAGGAATAATCTTATGAAATCCATTTTAGGGATCTTTTGGATTGTAGAAACTGAAGTGATCATGCCACATGTGTTGATTTACATTAGTTCCCTTATGTTGTGGTTTGGCATCCTATTTAAGAGCCCTAAGATGCTACTGGTGATTGACATAACAAAATGTAAATTATATGCTGTTTTCCTAAGGTCTAATTTATCTGTCGTAAGGTTTGTGTACCAACAGTACTGAGCTCTTCTTACAATAATGTTTCTCTTTCATGTAGTGCCTACACAGGGGAATTAAATTACCCTTAATCGTATGCTTAAAAAGTAAATAAAATTGGGGTGTGTATGGCTATGCCAGTAAATTAAATTTTGCTGCTTCTTGTTCTTTTTGTGCATTTAGTTTTAAATTGTCTTTATTGAAAAATTTAATGTTTGAGGATCTGGTTGGGAAGAACACTCTTACTCGTGGGTAGCTGTGAGATGTCACAAAACTTGAAGAAATCTTATAAACCAGAATTAATTTAGATTTTAAAGCAGAACTTGGCATTTGGCTTGGCAGTAAATGAACTCAGTAGTGAGAAACCAGTGTTGCCTCATAGAAATTGCCCCCCGGTAGGAGCAGAAAAGGACAGGCTGTTTAATAATAGGGCCTTTTACTTTTCTTTTTCTCTGATTCTTGGGAGGGAAGACACTTTGAACACATTTCTTAAACGTTTGACTTGCAACAGAACAGATTGGAGTGTTGGCACAGCGAGTTAAGTGTTGGGCCCTCAAGAGTCTTTAGTATTCCCTGGGACACAGGGATGATGTTCCATGGGGGAACATTCCTCAGGAGCTATTGGACTGAGTAGATAATGACCCTAAACCAAATGTTCCCTAATCCCAGTTCTTAGCCGGCAGTGGAAAGGCAGGCAGAGCCCACAGGTGTGTGGGAAGCTCAGCCCCACAACCTCTGTGCAGCTGCTTTGTGCTTCCAGAAGTGAGCTTTGGCCAGACACTCCCTGGAGAGGCTGAGGAGGCCTGAGGCTGTGGGGAGGGGCTTTTTGGGAACACAGCACGATTTTGCCAGAAAATGGTCTACCATAGTTCCATTGACATTGTGAAATTGATACATGTTTTTTAGTCTGTATTTTAAAGGGGATGGGTCTTGTACTAGGATTGTGGTAAGCCATGGTTGATCTAGAAGGAGGCATAAAAATTTTCATTACTTGTTGCAGTGCTTTGTTTTTTTGTTACAGTGTAGCAGCCAAAGCACAGTTCCCAATTTAACCCTTTCCATAAATATGGTATCATTCTTCATAATGTGAACTCATAAATATGATATCTGTCTTGGTAAAGAGACTGCACAAAATTCAGCAAGGAAACCAGCTGACATGCTGCACTCCACTGAATTTAGTTGCCACTGTTTACATAGGTGATGTTTTAAAATTGCCAGCTGGGATATAGCTGAATAAAGAAGGTGTTTGATTTACAAGGTCTTCTTACAGCCTTAGCAAGACACTGAGCAGTTGGACCAAACACATCACCTGGAGACTGGGTGAAGGCCTCCAGTTAGGACAGTATGAATAGGTCCATTCAACAAACAAATTACAACTTGTACTAAAAAAGAAAACAAGAAGCATTTGAGCTGCCCTCCCCATGGCAGTCAGCTGGTGCTGTTCCCGCTAGAGTAGTAGCATGATCATCAAGGCTCCAATGGTGGCACCTTGTATGGGTAAGATCCATGGAATTGGGCTGCAGATTGTTTTAACCATAAAACAAATAACAGCAGTGAATGTGGAAGTGCTGACTAACATGTGTTAAGGTTTAATCAGTTCTGAAGCTGAATGCACCCAACAGCTATTTATGAGGTGTTCATTCCCTGGCTGTGGTGGCAGTGACCCAACCTGCGTGGCTGGTTTTCCCAGCTGAGGAAGCTGTGTGATGTTCTGACAGGTGTGACTGATGCTGGGGCTGGCTGAAGACAGCCATTTTCCAGTATGAAGACAAGGAGACAAATTAGTAATTTATCCCTGTTTTTGATAGTGCCATGCTGAAAGGGGCAGTTCTTTGCATCTGGAAACTTGTTCTTTTTCTCCAGGTATGGGGGCTGAGTTTGCTCTGTGACCCTCTTGGTGCTTTTTTACTTTTCCTTGTCCACTCTGCCTGATTGCTTGCTATATGCCTAATGTGACAATTTGGGGGTATTTGCTTTAATGGAAAATATTATTTAATGGAATAGAAGGCGAGCTGTAGGTGTATAGCCTGTGACTTCAGGGACTGAAGTACCAGAGAACAGACACAGCTACTGGAAAGCTGAGGGCTCTCATGTGATGGAACAAGTAGAGAGATACTCGATGGGATTTCAAGGAAACCGATACAGAGACTCAGAGTATTTGGGTTTCTGTTGCTCTTCCAATCCCAATCTCTTCCCCTTTACTCTGACATCTGGGATAGCTCAGTAGAAGATAAGGGGAAAATATAAATGTCCAAGAACTGATTTTTCTCTGGGAAGAAACATCCCCATTTCGAAAGGATGCCTTTTCCATGTCATACTCTTAGTGACTGTCATCTTTTCAGAGAGCTAAAACTCTTTGGTGAGCAGTTATTCCGTGTCCTAATGCTTCATGATCTCTTGATTCCATGTCTAGGTAATTGGACTTGGCAAATAGATTAGGACTTCTTTGGTTACCCAGTCATGCTGGCCAAATCTTCAATCATGCAGAGACTTAATCTGTTTCTTGTAAGTGCTCAGCTGTGCCATTTGGGTGACCTTAAAGAGCATCCCTGGGCCTGAGCTGCAGCGTGTGGTAAGCGGGGATGGGATGTAGGAGAACTGGGAGCACTCCTTCCAAAACTGGAAACTGGTAAAAAGCCCTGTGGGTAAAACCCTTCACTACCAGGCACTGAGCACCCCTGTGTTGCAGTGAAGAATGTCTGGTGATTAATATTCAAGTATTGATTAGGGAAGCATTTGGCTCCTTTTCAGGTTCTGCTGCTGACTTACCACACAATTTCATTTCTTTGTGTCTGAAGTTCCCACTATAAAGATCTGAAATGTTTCCATGTCTTACAAAAACTGTTATTTTAAAACCAGTAATAAATGTACTCTGGTAAATATGGTGACAAGTGTTCTAGAAAAGCCGGGAAGAAAGGCAAATACTGGGAAAAGGGGGGGAGACAAAACGGATAACTTTGCTTCTGGTGGGTGAGGGTGAAATTGGTGACTGCCAAAAATATGAGCTCAGAGAAGTAGCTTGTTCTGCTCTGAGCCCACATCTGTACACACCTCCTCATCTCTACAGATGGCCAGAAGGCTGAAGAGAGAACACAGTTGTCTAAATTTGTGTAAGAGAAAAGAATCATGACTCCCACCTTGGAGGCACATAAGAACCTCCTGTAACTGGGGGTTTTAGACAATTTAAAAAATTTGGTTGAATTTTCAGTCTTACCAAATTTTGTGGAACCTGACACTGTTCATAGTTGCTAAATAATTGCTTTTTAAATTTTAATTTGTATTAAGAGATGGTTGTCTGGAACTGTAATCTTTATTCCTTCAAAACGAGCCTGCTAAGCAATACATTTGATCTAGAAGTCATCTTTGCCTGCTTATACTTTAGCAACTTATAAGATGCTTTTCCACTTTAGATTTCACAGTACATTATATTTTAGATAAAACAACTGTCACAGTCACAATAGTGATGGTTCTATCTAGATCAATCATGATAAAACACGAATTTTTGCCTTTATGTTTCTTTTCTGCTACCATTAGTGTGGGAATCAGATTGTCTTTTACATTGAATATTTCCATATGGTCTGCTTTATCTTTTGGGGGAATTCAGTGCTTTTCCTTTTGTCAGCCCAGGAGATAAAGGATATTTTTTTAAAGCAGGTAGTTGGGAGTCAGCATTATATAAGTAGTGATCTCTTGACCAAAAACCTGGTTTTGTGGATGTGGCCTTATGTAATAAGCCAGTAAAAGAGAGCACTTTACAAAGTGCATCTTTGACAGGTCTCTGATCAAGCCCATTCTTTGCAGAGGGGTTGAATACTGAATGTCCCCGAGTTGTGACTGTAGATACTGTGCTCTTCCACCCCAAACACTGAGGAGCCTGAAAATGGAAACTTCCTGACCCTTTTAAAGATGAACAAGCAATTTTGTTTAACTTCTTGCTGTGGGTCAGGAGCCTGAGCATCATGCCAAGTGTCAGTGTGATCCAAAGTAACACTTAAGGAAAAACTCTTGCAGTATGGAACTGTTGAAGCTGTGACTGTTGAGGTGCTGTGATTTATTGCAGCAGATTTTTAAAAGGAGAATCAGTGACGTCCTGCCCTAAACATCCTTCAGTAAATGACAATTCTTAGGTGAGAACTCACCAAGTGCATAGATGCAATATTTTGTGTTCTTTAATATGGCTTCTGCATTAGTGTTAAAACAGCCACGTTACAAATGGATGTGCTCTGTCTGTGCAGCTAGGTGGTAACTGGCCTGTTTTGGTTGCCCTTGAGATGCTTCCAAGTGTGCTTTTAGTGGTGCAGCACCAGCCCAGTGCCACTGTCATAACAGCATTCCACCCTCCGTGAGGAGTTGCAGCAGCACCACCATGGATGCACTGGTCTCTCCCTCGCAGGATGAAGACACTCATCCTTCCAGCACCATGTTTACAGAACTTTCTCTGATGGCTGTTCTATGAAGTTTTGAAGGGGAACAAGTCTGCTGAAAGAATATTAAGGATAAAGAGGATTCAGAAGCATTTGCAGAGAAATGGGCAATTCCAGAGTTGAACTGAGCTGATTGGGATCAATGGGTTGCCCAGGGAGGCAGAGGGAGTCCAGGAGAAACTGTCAAATGTTCCTTCTGGAGTATCCATTTACTGATGCTTCTGCAGTTACTGCAGGGTTTGAATATCATTGAACTGGTGCTTCTGCAGTTGCTGTAGAAACTGTTGGCTCAGGCTGTCTCCTTGCAGTTCTCCTTCAGAGGAAGGACTGCTCAGGGAGAGCTTGGCTGGGCATGGGACTCACTGGTACGTTCCCTGTTTCCTTTCACACTGCGATCTGCAATCTTTATTTTAATACAGATCCCTTGGATAGCTTCTTTTCTTTTGCTTATAAATGTTTGATCTGTATGTGGTACTCACAGTAAAGGAGTCCTCTTGTGCCAGAAGAACAAAGACTTGCTTTCTGTTGGTGCTGGCCACCACTGATTTGCAGTGGCTGCCTGGTTTGAGTGCCAGTTTTAGCAGGTGCACCTTGTCTCAATGAATTCTCTTTGCCCTCATCACACAGCACAGTGGCAAGTCTCATGCACAGTCCATAGAAGACTGAATTTTGATGGAGAGCTTAGGAGTTCAGGATTTACTGTACTTCCCCTGTCCTTTCTTTCCCTTGTTCTGCTTTCAATTTTTTGTGCTCCTCTTGTTACAGTTGGGCTAGGTGATCGATGTAGGTCCTTTCCAGCTGACAATATTCTAAAAGAGTTTTAAATATCTCCTGAAAAGATCAAAGGAGCCATCCTGAATAAACTCACAAGAGTTAAACTGCTGTTGGATGGCTGTAGCTCTGTGTGGAGCAGACAGAAGATGTCTTCTGTGAGGGGTGTGATTTGGGGACAGGCAGGGGAAGCAATGCCACATCCACTCCTGGTCATCTGGGAGTTCCCAATAGTTTTTCTGATTTGTGAGAGATGCTCTCAGACCCTCCATCCTTTACATCTGATTCTGGGTGTTTTAGATCGTCACCGAATAGCTAATGTGAAAGCTGGGTTTGGACTGGTTGATTATTTTGTTGTTCATAGCCTACTCCTATGTCAGTTGGAGCTTTAGAAAAACCAAGTGACAAAGAGAGCATTTGGGTTTTTTCTTCAAAGGCAAACGATATGCTGGAATTTGGTGTGCAGAGTGAGCACTCAGTGCTGAGGAGCTGGCTGCTTTACAGAGTGGGGCTGCAAAGCTTCCCCTTATCTTGCAGAATGGCTCAGGTCCCTTGCTTGAGTTCTGAAGTGTTCTTGTTTTTTTGGCTCCTGTTCTTCCTAAGAACAGACTGTGTGTGTCCTGCTGCCTGACAAAAGAGGGGCTCCATTGTCCTCTTTTGAAAAAGACACAAGGTTCCTGAGTCCTCATCAGTTTGACATTCAAAAGAGCACAGTGCTCAAAAAATTTGATGCCTGAAAGTAGGACACATAGTGAATTAGGTTCCTGAGTTTAATCATACCATATTCAGATATTGAATTGCTAATTTGAATCTCATGAATGGACAGGTAATTGTTGTCAAGTGTTTCCTGTGCCAGTTTGCCAGGCTGACCTGTGAGGAACTCATGGTTCTTCAAGAGAGATTGAATAGCAAAAGCAGCCGGGAATGCAGTGTCTGTTCAAATTGAACTAATGAAGCCTAAGGAGGTGGAAAGATAGAAAGGGGGAGAGGATGCTCCATGCTTGGTGTGTGTAGTAAATGAAAAACTTACACTGCTCCAAGTGCTACTGTGGCACTGGGCAAGTCACTTGAATTTTTGTTTTCTGTTTTAACTTTCATGGCAATATTCCAAGAGGAAAAAACAGTACTTAAGTTTTGTTCTTAGCACAGAGGTAAGTGGAATGTCTCTGTCATTTGTCTGAAATCATGTGGTGAAAGGCATGATTTTTTTTCTAACAGTTTTGCAGAGTAATAGGGCAGACCATGATTTGGATTGCACAAGACACGTGCTGGATTACTTTAAAGTCTGCCAAGTTCTAATTTGCAACTTCTAGAAAATTTAGAGCAGAAACATCTGAGTGTCTGCAGAAATCATGCTTCTAAATTTAACTTCTGGATTTTTTGTTGGTAAAGCATGAAATTGCCTGGTAATATTTGTCCACTGACTTTCAGGGACAGCCTTTCCTTCTGTTGACAGTGCTGCGCTGGTTGTTCTGCTGTTCTGTTCCTGGTCCTGCAGTGCGTGAGTTATAAATGCTTTAGAGCAAAATGCTCAGTGAAAAGGTGTTAGCTAGGTTTAATTACTTTTTGTTTCTGTCAAAACAAGTAACAAACCTTTGTAAGAATGTTCTGTTACCTTGTTATTGTTTTCTTTAATGTGTTTCTGCTGTTAATAAATAATGAACTAACTTTCCCAGGCCAGTAAGAACTGTTTCTGAACACCCTGTTACAGCAAGTGTAGGAGTTTGCAAATATCACTGAGAAAGCCCAATACAAGGACTTTCGTTTCCACAACAGAGGAGCTGTGCAAAGTGAAGAACCCATAAACTAGCAGAATCAAGCTCTCTTTCAGTGCACGAAGCATTGATACTTTTTTTAAAAAAGGACTTTTTTCACTAACACAGAAGTGTCAGGTTATAGAGATGATTTTTGTTTGAACTGTGGAATAAGATTGATGGCATTATAATCTGACATTATTTTATCACTAAAAGTACAGTTCTGGACTGAAAACCAGGCAGGTTTTTTGTGCTAACAAGAGTAGAGTTCAATATAATGATGGTGTTGACGGGGACACAGATTTCCTCAGGTCGCTAAGCAGGCAATAAAAACATTTACACTCTAATGTGGACTGAGGGATGAAAGGGTTTCTATCCTACTGCCCACCTGAGGAGAACACCCTCAGTGTGTGTGGTAGGTGGTTGCTAATCCTGGTTTTGATCCTGCCTCTGCATCCGGAACTGTGTGCTCTCCTACCCTGACAGCTTGTGGCTTCCCAAGTGCAACTTCAGAGAAATAAAATAAACCCCATCAGTGCTGCTTTTAGTAACAGCAGGTTTCCTGTTATCGAGGGAACTGAAGTGGCCAGGCACAAACTGCAGCTAATGGCCCAAGTAAGCTAACGTTGATTGTTTTTCTCTAGTCTTTCCCCTGATGGTAATTTTAAGTGTTACTTTTAGCAACTCTAGTGCATGAAGGGAGCTTTGGGGAGAGAGTTCTGTTGTCGTGAGCTGATGTCCCTGTAAAGCTGAGAGCACTTGCAGTGCTGGCATTGACTGGCCAGGCTGTTTGCTCCTCCTGCAGAAACTGGCATTTGCCCCCTGCTCCAGGACCTGCAGCAGCTCCCATGTCCAAGCCTGGCTGGGGGTTGCTAACTTGCCCAAATTCACTGAGAAGGAGCTTCCTGTGGCTCCTGACAAGTGGTGCCTCCAAGATGCTCATGGTGATCCTGTTTTGCTGTTCAGAGATTTGTTGTTTGATGCTGGTGGGAGGATGGGGTATGAGTCTGGAGGAGAATGCAAAGACTGAGGAAGCTTCTTTAGCAAATGAAGAGCTGGAAGTGTCTTTCCTGCTCTTGTGAGTGGCACAATGGAGATTACATCATTATCTATAAAGAGAAATTAAACTCATTCATAGCCCTGTAGGAAATGTAAAGAAAGAGGACAAAGCAGAAAAGTTGTGTCTGTGGGCTTAAAAATGCCTTCCATCTGGGACTGGTACATTTATCCTGAGAGCTCCTTCTTCTCCCCCAAGATTTTATTTGAAATTCAAAAGATACAAAAAGACTGACTATAACTTCTCAAGTTGGACATCAATTACTTAGCACAGTTGTGTTCTCCAAAGATACTGGAGAATACAGTATTACAGACACCTAATTTAACTAATTTTTAAAAAATTTCAATGACCTATTAAAAATAAGCAAACTGTAAAAGACCGTGGAATTCATTACTCATCTGACAATATTCCTGAGGATAAGACTGACAGATATAACTTACACTGAGAAATTAATTTTGCAACCTAGCTTGTGGTCTACAAACTGAGCATTTCTACCACTGAAGGTCCCTGCTAAAGTCATCCTTCTTTTTTCATTTTCATGGCTGTACTGTGCCGTGCGAACTGGAGAGAGGAATAATACATGAGGTTTGAAAGTGAAGTTGGCAGATCTGACAGCACATGCATGCAGTGGAGATCTGCTGAGGCAAGAGGATGCAGGATTCAGCCAATTTAAAATATTTTTAGACTCATGGTTGTCCAAGGAAATAGGACTTTTGGTTTTATTTATTAATTCTGTAAATCTCTAAATATGTTTGGGGCTCTTCTTCTTCCTCTTAGCCAAGCTGGGACTTTCTACTACAAAATCTTGTCCAAGGCAAATGGTGGCCTTGGGTCACAAATGATGGCTCCTTCTCTGCCATCTCTGGTGTGGCGTTTTATTTTGATGGATATTGTTGCTAGCTTTCATGCCTAAGTAACCTAATTCAAATCTTTTGGTAGGGTTATCATGCATTTGAAGTAAATAATTGTGTTCTGAGGCTGAAAATGGATGGCAGCCAGGGTACTCTTCCCTAGAGAGAAACCCCAGAGCTCTCTGTTGAAGGGGTGCTGGTGCTGAGTTCTGAAGGGTTTCAAAAGAGCCAATTCTGTCCCCTAAAAAGCCCAAGATTTTAGTTACAAATTCTGTTTCAGACCTTTCTGTGGCATTGCATGTTGTGACATTGAATCAGACTTAAAATAATGTGGTTGGATGGGCATGAGATGGCAAGAAAAAACACTTAAAACCTTAAGCTTTTAGTGACCAAGAACCTTTGACAATGTGTTCTTTGGCAAAACAGCCAATTAGTCAGGAAGTAAAAAATTATCCTGAACTTGTTCAGGAGTCACAGTGGAACTAAAACACGGGAAAAGTCTGATGGAGGATGTGCACTGGCTGGGAGTACAAGAGCTTTTTTGCACAACACTCACAAAGTCTAGTGATCTTCCATTCCAAATCCTTTTAAATCTTCTCTCTTTAATTAAAAAAAAAAAAAGTCACTGAGGCAGCAAGACTGACATACTAGAAAATGCATTTCAGGGGAGAGTCATGAATGTTTAAAGTGGCTGAAAGGCAGCTGGGCACAGTAACCAGGGGGGGTTTGCAACACTTGAAACACAGGGTCTGTATAATTGACATCAGGGAAGAAATTCTGGGGAGAAACTTCCTTAAAACTTCACTGTTGAGAGTTGCTGAAATTTTAGTCAGAAGGAGAGCATTTATTCTTAAAAACTTCTTAATGCTTTGACACGTCATGTAAACATTGGGAAAACACAGCTCTCAAAGACGTATTTGCATTGTGTTATTTGTAAGAACTACAAAATTTGCTTTGTTTATAACCAGAGCTTTAGAATCCATGTTGCTTTTCTCTTTCCTCTTACTAATTCCCAGGATATGCATTAGGCTGGGCTGCAGAGCAGGGGACAGACAGCAGAGCCAAAGCGTTTGGCTGTTGCCTCATGGAACTGATGAAAAGTACAAACCACCAATACAAGCAGATCCAGCGTTACTGTAGGACAGTTTGGGCTCCAGCCTCTCTCTTTTTATTTAAATTTTATATTATTTATTGCCAACACAGAGGGAATGCATTGCTTTCCGCCTTTGCCTCCTTGGCGGCAGTTCCCCCATCCCGACTGAGTCACTGAGCTGCAGCTCGGTCCACCTGCAGAATCCCATATTCTATGGGATATGAATCACAGCAGCAAAGAAATTGGGGCACTGCAGCTATTTCGGTGAAGCTGAAGGGTGCTGGGGAAGGAATGTCCCTGTTCTGAATCTCCTCAACATCGTGGCTGCTTCCCGCAGTGGTTTCTGGACCAGTGGAAGCCTTGCAGGTAAAGGCAGTGCACACAAATCCAGGGATGTGGGAAGTCTGGGAGTTTGGAGATTGCAAGGCTTTAGTGCTGGGATGTGATGCAGGACAGGGCTGGGGTGGTGAGGATCCAGCATGGCACAAACTGGGTGGAGGAGGTAGAACTGTGATTCTCTTTTGGAGAATGTGATGTCATTTCAGGCATAGATCCAGAATTT
Organism: Lichenostomus cassidix; assembly: GCF_008360975.1. Taxonomy (NCBI): domain Eukaryota; kingdom Metazoa; phylum Chordata; class Aves; order Passeriformes; family Meliphagidae; genus Lichenostomus; species Lichenostomus cassidix. Next base: position 1,444,854 of record NC_139497.1, read on the forward strand.
TGCTTAAACCAGCTCTGTCTCTGGGAAAATGACATTGCAGATGGTGAGTGTCATTTCAGTGTAATGTAATCCTGTTATTAATTTAGTTAATTCTTCAACTATAGATGAATGTAGTCTGGGTTAAGAATTTCAGATGATTTTGAGTGTGGGTGTCACATTATGACTGCAAAGTACCTTCATGTTTCCATTGACCAGTTTAACCAGGAAAACAGGAATGCAACTTTCTCAAGTCAGAAACCAGTTCAGTGTTTCACAGACATTGAGAATCCAGTGGTGGTTTCTGCCTTGTCTCAAATGAATACTTTGCTATTCATTATTTATGTACTACCTAATTTGTGACTATTTAAGACACCTGCCAAGAAATGCACCCTTTAAGAAGTTTTGTTTTCTGCAGTGCTCAGTTTTGCAGGCAATTCTGTTTTGGATACTTCTGACCGGTTGAACAGGAAAGCCATTAAACTGTTCATACATTGATTTGTTACTTAAGGGCCAGCAGCCAGTTTTTAAAACTTTTTGCACTTGGTCTGTCTCTAGTCAGTCTTGCATCTTGATGCCCGTACCAGGAGGTGAAGGCAATTTCAGAATGATCTCATTAGAGACTCTCTGTGGCCCTGGCTGTGCTGGGGGTTGTGAAGTTTCAGGGAATGTGAAGCCAGATAGAAATCAAGAGGGAGATCTATGTAAAAAATACCTCGAGGTCTACAGCTGGTGTGCTGCTCTGAAGACCACCTGGTGAGTGTGCTGAGGCACCTTCCTGTCCTCAGGAGTCAATAGTAGGTTCAGTCCCAAAGGAGAAGTATTTATATTCTTTCCAAAACTGTTATCTTTCTTACCCATTACAATTCAATAGCTGCAGTTATTCCTACTAATGTCTTTCTTTCTGAGACAGGATGGTGTGATTCTATCTAAAATAGAGCATTTTTTTCTTCCAATGATTGCATATGTGCTCACACAGTGCCTCTGTTGTTCCTTTTTTAACCTTCCTGTTAGGCTGGTAATGATTTCCCCTTAGACCATCTTTTCACCTTCTTTCCAGGAGCTAAAAATATGAGCTGCACATACTCTGCACATCCCTGTTTCCTTTACCGTAATACATTAATTTAGATTAAGCAATTGCTTGCCTTTGATTCTTCAACTTCTTTAATTACTGTACCAGTGTGATTTATTTTGGCTCTTTTTTCATTCCTTACTCCACAGTCTGGAGGGGATAATGTGTTCACTGATTTTCAGTTTCATCTTTGACCCAAGGGTCCCCAAGTTCTCCATCTGTGCCTTGGCACAGATGGATTCTCTCCAGGAGCTCTCCAGTAGCTTCCTGCATGCTGACAAGTGGGCAGCTGTTTTCCTTGCACTGTGAGCATTGTCAGAGCTCTGGACCCTGGAAGGTGACTTTGATTCCTCCTTTCTGATGGTTACAGGTGCTGTGGTTCCAGATCTGGTGATCAAGTATGTGCCTACCCTGTCTTTGGCACTTAAACCTGAGTGTGGGGACTGCCTGGCAGGGGCTGCTCCCAAGAGATCTTGGATCCCAAGGCTCCAAGGCACAGGAGGCTTTGCTTGAAATATTATGAGAACTGAACAGGCAGGAGTAATCCCAGACTCAAGTATTTGTTGTATGAAGTATAAGACTTTGCCAGAGGAAGTACCTTTTCAGCTTCTAACTATAGTGTTGCTTTGTAATTATTCATTTGGATGGAAAATTCCAGCCTTCTAAAGGCTATCCCAGATGCAACTTTGCCAAGAAATGCATTACATGGAAAATAAAACTCCTATGAATACAGTCTCCAGGTGAAATTGGATGCTGAGCATACTGCTGGAAGCAGTCTGAGCCTTGTTAAGTAAGTGTCCCAGTGTTACAAGGCACTGCTTTCCACTATGCTGCTGGGGCTCTGAGTGGCCAGGATTTCTCTTCCTGTGGTGGGGAAGGAGGAAGTTCCATACAAGGAGCTGGGATTTTAAATAATGAATATCTGCACAAGGCACAGGTCAGTCATATTTTGCAGATTTCTCTGCCCTGTGCTCCCCTCTGAATCCTCATGAATTGTATTTCTTATCTGTTCCCCCCGGTTTGTTGATACTTTTAACATGAGGGAAAACTATTTTGATACTTCTCTGTCAGTTATTTTGACATTAATCAACACTGCAGATCTTGTTTTGTTTGGTGTCTGGGTACATCATAAAGAGAGTTGCTGAAAGAGTTCAATTACAATATCAGCATCTCTGCCAAATGTATTGAGCTGTTCTGAAAAGCGGCTTGTCTTTTCTGACCCAGATACACAGTTTCCAACTGTGGGAGATGCTGCCAGAAAGACTCTTGGCAGAAGGCCAGCAATAAAATTATACTGCAGAAAAACACAACATATTTTCAGCAGCACTTTGTGTGGTGTGATGAAAAATTACCTGTCTCCTGAATTCAAAGCAGAGGCTAAAATAAACTTCCAATTTGAAGTTGCAAGCCTCTCATTCTGACTTTTGAAGGTAACAAAAACCAGCATAAATTCCAGTTATTTTCTGTTTCTGTGTCCTGATACCTCAGGCTTTGTTATATTCTCATTGCTTTGTTATTAGCAACCTCTGTTGTTCTTGCTCTTCTGTCAGTATAAACTGTCTGCTCTTGGGGTGCTGCACACTGCAAACTGCAGTTCTCCTGGGCAGATACTGGTGTCAGGGTAGATTAGGAAGGTGGAGGGTGTTTTTAATGCTTCAGCTGAATATTGTTAGCGTGTGCCTTCTTGATGGAGCATTTAAACCAATTTTCATGGTGTTCTACTTGGCCTGGCCAGGAGCCTGAACAGCAGCTCAGTGAAGTGAGGGGTTTGGAGCTCTGGTGTCCAGTGACCCCAATTTCCTCTTCTCTGTTGCACCAGTAGCACTTCTGTGCAAGGTGCTGCTGCAAGGGGATACTGGGGTGCCAGGCACAGTTCATGTCTCCTTTCTAGAGGCTCAGAGCACCCGAATTCTGGTATTTCAGTCCCCATGGAATGCAAGTACCTGTTTCTCCTGCCTTTTCACTTCTCTGTTCACAGGCACTCAGAGGTAGCTGAGTATATTCATCACCCCTAGCTGTTTAACTGTCTGTCCCTTGGGAATGCAGATGCACGAATATCTCCTACTACAAAAGCCTCATCTGAATTCTTTTGTGTTTGTCTTGAGCCAAAGCATAAACTTCCTCTGTGAAGGATGAGATGTTTAATGGAAACGTTGCTACACTGTCATGGTGTTTTAATAACATTTCTAATGTGTCAAATCCCCAGTGATTTTAAACCACACTGCAGACTCTGCTCGGCTCCGCTGTGACCTGGTTTGGAGACAGAGATTATTTACTCTTGTTTTACACTTTAGGGGCACATGATGCAGAGGAGAAGTGACTTTTTCAAGGTCACCAAGGTCTCGGTGGTGCAAGGAGCTTCCTGTACAAGTTTTGTTGCAAGTGTGGGTGGCAGCCCCTGGGTAAGACAGCCACACATTTAAAAACTGTGCTTTTTAGTCTGGGCATCAGCTGTTACTTCCCTGAGGATGCAGGAACAAATATTCTGCTTTATTCTGGTAGTGGAATGAAGCTGTTGGATTTATGGAATTGCTGCTCACTTCACATAATGCTTTCTGATGTATTTGGTGCTGAGCTATGTTATACTGCCTTAGTCCATATGGTTGGAGCAGATTTGATTTTGGTTTTCCTTAATTTAATTCTGTGTGCTGTCAAATGTACTTTATTCCATATATTGTGTCTGCACTTTTATAGTAAACTCCCTCCTGTTTAGTGCTTTTGTTGAAAATGTTCTCTCAAAGTCTGAACTAAATTAGGGTTTCACTCCTATGCATGTTCCTGAAATATTCGTAGGATGTTAATAACTTGGAAGACATCATGTATCAGCTTCAGCTCAATTTTCAGGATTTTCTTCCCAGCTTTCTGAATTTTATAATAAAGATCCCTTTGTAATTCAGCTGTCTGTGCCCTGACTTCAGCCATACACTGCTGAGAAAAAGGGCAGGTAAAATAGAGCTTATAAATACCTTCATCCAACAACCTTTACTTATCACTGAAAACTGAACCTGTCTTGAAAACAAGAAAACAGGTCACTGCCTGCTAAGGCAGAGTATGGAGAGGTGTTGGTGTTTTCACTTCCTCAGCCCAGCAGAGATTAACCCCCAGCATTCATTTCCAGCCTGTCCAGGATTTTCCAAGAACCTTGAGAAGCACCCGGCACAGGCAGGATCACCCCCGAGGAGTGTGTGTTTCCAGGGCTCGGGGTTGCCCTCTAGACAACAGCCTGCTCAGCACTTACTGAGCACCAGAATTTGCTCAGCCAGCTATCTCTGTCCATCTGCTTTCCGGAGCCTGGGCGAGCTGATACGCAACAGCCTGCAGGAGTCTTGGGAGGGAGGCTGGGCTGGAGTGTTGCTGGAGTCTGGAGACATTGTACTGGGCATATGCTGAAGTCAGCAACACATTCCAGTGCCCTTCTCTCTGCCTGGAATTGCCAAGTTACAGCTACCAGGAAAGATAACAAACTGAAAATGTGAAATGTGGGAGTGACAGGGAAGAAGAGTAGGTGAAGATAGCTGGAATTCAGTTTGGAGAGAGATATAATTTGAAATAGATTATCTAGAAATGTGTCTCATAAAAGTCTCTCTAGTTTGCTATCTGCTGACTCGAGTTAATATTATTAAAAAGCAAAACGACCTTGTAATGAGTCTGGTTGGTTCTGGAGATGGTAAAGGCTGAATATGGAGTAGCTTATGACTAGCTCACAAAATAAATATTGCCCAAGCAGTGATCTTTGCTTAGTTTTCCTCCCAGATGCCCCTGTCTGACTTTCAGGATCTCTTAAGAGAGAACATCCCCTTCCTTGATTGCTTCTGGGAAGCAATTTGGTAGAGTGTTAATACACCTTGGTGGGCACAGAGCCTCTGTGATGAGAAGTGGGGTCACTCAGGTTTTTCATTAGCTTGCTTTTCCCAAGTATTTTTAGTATGACTGCACTTAACTCTCTTGGGGTTTCTTCCTTGGCAATTTTCAGCTGCTGGAACAGACAGGCCCCTGCACTTGTCTGGTTTTTTGTTTTACCCAGTTCTACATTCTAAATTCAATGGTGTGACATACAAACAACTATCAGGCCCTCGCTCCCAAAGCTACTGGTCCTGTAAACCTGCTTAATTTCTTCCTAACTAGGGAAATAGGGAAGCAGGATTTGTTGTTACCTTTTCCCCTGTCACATTCAAATCTCTGTGGGATGCAACATTTTAATTATTCCCTGTCATATCACAGGTTTAAATATCTTCTCAGCTTTCAAGTCATCTCACCTATCCTTCTGCTGTTGCCAAACATGCTTTTAATCTCTAACAATGTCAGGCTTCTCTGACACACAATATGCAAAGCATTGCTGGAGAAGGGGGGTCAGCATACAGGAGAAAAAGAAAATATTTTTGTGTGTGTGTGTGTGTGTGTGTGAATCTGCAGAAATTTACTGACTGGCTTTCCAATTGCTTCAAAACATTGCTGGACAGCTGATGGAACAATATGTGTAGTGAAAGAAAAACAGGAATTTTTCTGCAAGGACTGGAGTGTCTTGCTGTGCAGTGAGCTTATGCTTTCTTCTCTCATATTACCTGCTCTGTTATTCTGCTCTTTGCTCTCATAGAGCATTTCTTTGCAGTTTTATGCTGCCAGTGCTGGTGTTGTTTCCCAGTTTAGTACAAGAAGGCTGCTCTTGTAGGATCTTTTCTGTGCTGTGTGCTGGGAAAGGTGGTGTATGGGCAGCACAGGCAGTGTGGGTGATTTCAGCTCCTCGCAAGTCTGACGTCTGCAGTTTGTTAGAATGTGCTTGTCTGCCTTTAAATAACAACTTGCAGTTATTGCAACTTGAAGCCTTGGTTCTTGTGCAGCATCTGACACAGGATTGAGGGCTGCACTGGGGATTTCTACAGAGAATTACTTTTCGGTAATTAAGTGTACCGTGTTTGATTTCTAATGTGCATGTGACACAAAAATAGAGACTTCTCGAGCTGGTTGCACATAGAGCGCATTTGCCATATTGGATTTTCTGTCTTCCTCGTCCCAGAAGCTGGGATTGCCAGGTGGCTGACAAACCTCCCTGGGATCAGCTCTAACTGGCATGGGAAAGTCATTACATGTGTGTGGGCACATCACAAAAAGTTGCTTTCCACAGTGACATCTGTTTGCTCAGATATAAATGGATCAGTGACTGTCTCATCTGGAAGCTGGTGTGCCCTGATCAGTGGTTTGCCTCGGTGTGCTGCATCCAGCACTTCTGGAATCAACACGCCATCACTGTTGGTTTCAAGTTGTTTCTCTCTTTTTACAGGTGAATTAGAGAAAGTGACTCCCAGAGCACCTTGGCTGTATGAACTCTTGAGCTGTCAAGGGACTGAGAGGCTTATGAAGAGGTTCTGTCAGGCAAAACAGTGCTTAGCAAAGACACCAAGGAGGAGGGAAAAGGAGAAAGGGAGGGAGAGAGACCTGAAACACTAACAAACCATGGTAGGTATTTGTTGTCTTTCACTGGGGTGCATTAAAAGTGTTTTCTGCTGCCAGTCTTGCATGGGGCCTGATCAAACCCGAGAGAGGGGATTTTCTGACCTTGTGCTAACTGAGGGATGGTACTGTGTGCTTTGAGCAAAGCCAAGTGAGGTTTGATGTATTGTCAGCCTCTTAAAGCCAGAGAGTGTTCTTGTGAGCCTGCAGTACATGAATTATTAAATACGAACGAAGGGGATGCTCATAAGGTTTTCTAATAAAACTGGCATTAGCAGGCTGTAGCAAACAGCATCAGTGACCTTGAACTTGCAGATTTCATCACCACATGCTCACATTCGCCTTCCACCTCTACCTCACAAAAGCAAGTTCTGATTATTCACATCTCTGTGTGTGTGATTAAACGTGCCTCTGTGCACACTTTGTAGCAGTGTAGATGAAATGTGTGTAGCCAAATATACCCGGTGTATATTGTTTTAGTGAGGAGTCACTTCTCATCTGCCCGGGTTTGGCTGCAAATTAGGAATGCCTGAGATGTGGGATTTGTAAAGGTATTCAAGTATGAAGTATTGTGATGGTGAGATTCTGAAAGTGTGTTCACAAAAAGCCAATAAACCTACTCAGTTCCTGAACAATATGTGTGGAGAGCAGTTGAAGCATATTTATATATTTTTAAGCCCTCTAAGGTTGTTACTGAGAGAATGGAAATGAGAATAAATGCAGTAAATTTTAAATACAGCTGCTAACATTTGTGTGGCTGGTTGCTGCTGGTAGACTATGTGTTCATATTTGTATTTTAAAAAAAGACCTAAACCAAGAATTCTACCCGTTACAGAACAAAAGGGAGAAAACTCTGCTTTGCAAAGTGTTCTAATATATTGTATTTTAAATAGTGTCCCACTTTATCATTCTTTTTGGCCTGAATTGTAATGAGGAATTGATCTTGTCAGCCCCTTTTCATTAGAAAAGAACACATGTGTCTCATAATTAGGAGCTACCAATTTGTTTGTGTTTCACTATTGTGACTGACATTTCCTAAGGTAAGAGATGGTGGATGAGTTGCTAGATGCAGCTTCTGCTGTATCCATGTTGTGGATAACCACAAGAGGGACCTCCTGGAAGCATTTTGCAGCCTATCAAACAAGAGGGGATAAAACCATCCCCTGGCAGATGAATTGTTACTGCCCAAATTATCCATCTGGCTAGGAACACAAAAATTAGGAAGGGAATGATGTCATGACCTTCAATGGAAGACACACAGGGAGTGCAATAAACCAGGAAGCTGCGGACAGTTCCTTAATAAGGATCCAGCCCAGAGATGTCTGAGGTTGTTCAAAGGCCCTTTGTGTCTAGGATGGGTACCACTACACACCCATGAAGTAAGGGTGAAAATGACACCTAATTAAGGTGCTTAGCATGTGTGAGGAACAGAGGGAGGAATCCTCTGCCAGGGAGGATTCCCATTCAGACAATGTCTATCAATAACCCAGTAACTTTGTTCTCTTTTTCTCCTGTTTCCTGCTCCACACAGAGATCGATCCGATCTTTTGCTAACGATGACCGCCACGTAATGGTGAAACATTCAACCATTTATCCATCTCCAGAGGAGCTTGAAGCTGTGCAGAACATGGTCTCAACAGTAGAATGTGCCCTTAAGCATGTCTCTGACTGGATGGATGAAAACAAGTCTACGAAGGGTGAAGGTGATGTGGAAGCCAAGGAGGAAGCTGCAGAAGGCGCTGCCAAGTGAGTGAAGCCTCAGCTCACAACGTGTCCCTGTGCTGCTCTCAATGGCTCCTTTCCTTCGAATAAGAGCTGTAGTGTTACTTGGGTCTGCTGCAGATGAATGTTCATAGAGGGAGGAGGATATATTTGGGCTTTCTGAGGTGGAAGCATGTGGGGGGAGTGCAGGGAATAGCAATAAGTCCAGTGTGGGCAGCAGTTGCTCCCTATTTCTTTGTTTTACTGAGATGTTGTGAAGTTGCATTTAGCAGACAAACCTTTCAGCAGTTTAGTTAAATACATGTCCTTATAACACACCAGTGCAAATCGACCATGTGACTGGGGGCTCCTACAATCGGATACGCAAAAGAAGTTTTTATAATCCAGCAAAATGACTTTCCCAAGCCTCCATTACCTTACATTATTGCCATGGTTTAACCCCAGCTGGCAGCTCAGCCCCACAGAGATGCTGATTTTTTATAAAAAAACAATCCAAGTGTGCAGTAAATGCTTTGGAGACAACTGGATAAGAGCTGGTGCTGGCCTGTCAAAGAAGCATTTCTTGCATTTTACTCCATGATTGTAAACAGTCCTGGTTGACAAAACTGGCTTTTGTCATAGTCTTTTTCTCAGCACTCAAAAATTAAGTTTTCCTGTGTTGCTTTGAAAATTCTTTACTCTGGCTCTTAAAGGTTCTCCTAAACTGTAGTTGGAGACTAAAATACCATTTTAATTACCCTAAATTGTATCATTTCCAGGGATCAAGGTGGTCGGACATTATGTGGTGTTATGAGAATTGGCTTGGTTGCAAAGGGCTTGCTGATAAAAGATGATATGGATCTGGAGTTGGTTCTCATGTGCAAAGAAAAACCCACAAAGACCTTGTTATGTATCGTTAAAGACAATCTCCCAGCTCAAATTCAGGTGAGTTAATTGGGAGCAGTCCTTCCACAATTGTTGATAGCACTTCAATGGATATTTGGGAAAAGGCTGGAATTTGTTCCAAGAAGAAAGACAAGTGAAATAAAGGAATATACTTTGAATCTAGGACAGCATCTGGGGCATGTGACATGTTTAATGTGGTGACATGAAGTCCTTACTCACAAAATGTAACTTCTTACTGCTGTTGTTGCCTACTCCCATTTGTGCTGGCAGTCCCTGGGAGGACAGCTGACCTTTGTGTGTGTAACTAACCCCGTGTGGGTTTGGGCTTTCTGGTCCAACCAACATGAGCTGAACTGCAGAAATCTTCCCTGCTCAAGTGTGTGACTCAGTCCCTGTTGTTGTCCCCTGCCTGAACCTGCAATTCCCCATTGCAGCTGCTTTGCTTGGGCTGTTGCCACATAAACCCCTCTGTGCTGCTGAGGTGAGAACGTGTCACTTTAGGTGGTCACTCATTTTGGCTCGTGTTAATCATGAGCTCACATTGTTTTTATTTATGGCTACTTAATTCTGATGGTGGCATCCAGTGGGCAGCAGCTGCAGCTTGTTTTAGGGATACCACCTCTGTGACAGAGTTCTGAGGCTGAGGAATCAGCCCAGCTTCCAGATTCACCAACACTGGTGCCAAGGAGCTGCCCTCCAATATTCCACTGCAAGTGTCCCTCTCCACAACCAAACTCAATCTGCTTTTCTCCTGGTCTGCTTTTCTCCCTGTGTTTTGCCATTCTTGATAGCTTTTTGTTCTCACCATTCATTTTCTCACACAAAGGGCTTGTTTTAATGAGCTAATGTTGGTCCTAGAGATGTGGCCCTATCCATAGCTAAACATGCAAAGGATCTTTTGAGTAGTAAAGAGTAAATTTTACTTGTTTGAAAATGACAGGGATGTATTGAGTATTACAGATTAAATTTTGTGGTGAGGCATGAAGTGAGGAGGGTTGAAAGTGAGAAAAAAAGTTAGTATGTGCTTTAAAAAAAGTGAGATGAGAGAATAATTAAAATATGTGAAGACTGAATAAATTCAATGGACAGGCAGTTAAAATCCTGTGGGGAAGGACTGTGAGGGATTACAGAAAAGATGAGGGAAGAAAAGGACTCTGACTCATGAAATGCTACAACTTTGTGGGCATGGAAGATGAGGAGAGGCTCTGCAGAAGGATCAGATGCTGGAGGCAAAGGAGGGTTTAGGCCCATTTGTGGACAAAAGGAGCAAGTGAGGTACAGAGACTCAAGAGCTTCTGCTTTGCTGCTTTGAAGGCTCATGGTGAGCAGATGCTCAGCCATTTTCATCCCAACAATAAAGGAGCTGGCGAGCAGATTGCAGCAGGGAAGGAGTTAGAATAGACATCCTAACCACCAGTCTGCTGAACCAGACTCCACACAGGAGGGATGGCTGGAGGACTCTGAGCCATCTGGGGCTGTCTTTATGCTTCTGGAGGTTGAGAGAGGTCCCAAAGGGCTGCTGAAAGACCTGCAGAGAGATCACTGCAGAGAACTCTGATACAGTGCATATTAATGGAACAAACTGTAAGGCAGTTGTAGCACTGGCTACAGAAGAAATGTTTTAAATTGTTTTTAATGAGGGAGGCAAGGCTGCCTTTGTTATTGCAATGCCCTGTAGCCTTCTCATTAGCTGAGGCACATACACAAATTCTTCACTTTTTCAGTTGATTGGGAGTCTTGAAATTTTTCTTGGTGACTTTCAGAAACTTACAGAAGAGAAGTATCTGGTGGAGGAGCATGTAAATGAGGCAGCTATTGTTATCCATAACACAAAGGAGCCCAAGCTCACTTTGAAGGTGATACTCACATCCCCTCTCATCCGAGATGAAGCAGAGAAGAAGGAAGGAGGTACACAGAGCGTTTTAACTTGGTTTTAAGACTGTTCTAACTAAATGTCCTGACTGTGCAGCACAGGATTAATTGGGAAGTAGGCTTTTAATTGTGCATCATGTACTGACTAGACTGGCTATTGCCACCATCGGTTACATTATTTGTGCCTTAAAAAGACAACAGTCACTTAATTTTCATGTCAATATGCCTAGTTTTCCTTCGCAAGTGATATTCCTACGGTGTTAATTCTGACATACAATTAGATCTTAGTTCTCCTTTCTTTCAGACTTGCTACTTAATTCTTGAGCACCTGGTGCTGCACAGTCTTGTTTGCAAATTAAGTCAGTCAAGTGGGATTGGTTCATAGTTTCTTGAAAAACTCATAAAAATGTTTCTCTTTATGGAAAAGCCCTCTCCTGCAAAGCTCGCCAGTGTGTCATCCTGGCCCTCAGCTTTTATTAATTGATGATGTGTACGTTTCTGGCTTTAAGAATTTCCTAACTGGGATACGATTGAAGTTATGGTGCTGTGATACAGCACTTTCGCTTCTGAATTGAACGTTGTACCTCATGTCCTTAGAGTAAAATAGTTCTAGCAAACTGTCACTTAGTCCTTTCCGTTCCTTCTCCCTCACCGCGGTGTCCGACACAGTTCTGTGCCCGTGCTGCAGGAATAGTGACTGTAGTACCAGTGAGGCTGGAAACAAACTGACAGCAATAGAGAAGAGCAAATGTAGCCATACTTCATTGTATTTTAAAAATCTTGTCAGTAATTTCTGCTTCCGCTTCCCAAACCTATCCCTAGAAACTTTGCCACTGGATGATGTCAGACCTTTGACCAACTGGCCACTCTCTGTCATGACAACTGAGGCAGCTGGGCCCGTGTGGGCTAGGGAACTCCCTGTCGCTCTCTTCCCATTTCTAGACTTGCCACAAGTCCTTTGCTTCCTCCCTCTCCCACATGGAATACGTCGGGATGAGAAATGTTGGTCAGTTTCCCCTTGTTTTGTTGGAGGCGATGGCAGGAAGGATCCCTTTCCAAGTGACATGTACCACTTTGGCAGCAATTGAATGCAGAAAAATCTTACAGAACAGATGAATGGCAAAGATCCCCAAATTATGCTGGCTGTTTATTCTCAAATTAGCAACAATGTTGTTTCCAACACCATTAAAAATAAACTGCATATTGCTTTAGTTGTTCAGCATCCCACAAGATGCTGTGACCAGTCCTGGAGCTGCTGCAGCTCATCCGTGTTCGTGAGAGAGCACAAAGTGCAGGACAAATTTCGCTGGTGAAGGATTTGTGAGATTACCAGAAGGGGATACAGTTTTGCACAAAGACTTCTGCCCAAGTATTTTCTTGCAAAATTTGATGCAGTTATGCCAGTGAAGTCCAGGAATTTCTCAATTAATCTCAAACTCAAGGAAGATTGGAATTTTTATGCTTTCTCATGCTTAAAATGTAGGTGGTCTATTTTTTTTTCAGTATCTTAAAATATTCCTCTAAGGTCTCTACTATATTTTTTTAACTTAATGGTTTTACCACCTCTCTTGAAGTAGTTATATGCTGTCATTCTGTTAGGGTCATGGTCCTCATTTTAAAGCCCAGGTTCCTTGGCATTGATTCATCACAAAGAACAGAGACATTTATCATATTCCTTTTCAAGGTATATGAAGCATTATGCAGATGTCACTAAGTAAATCGAAAGGAGGGATGCATTTTTTGTAATCTTTCCAAGCATATTTAGATTAGAATCAGTTAGATTCAGACCAAAAAAGTTTCATGTCTAATATCAAGGGAGAATACTAGTAAAAACACCTTGATCTCCAAAGCAGTGCCATATTTTTTCAGTACCACTGAACAGTGTCAGCCAAATGTAAAAACACTTTCTATGCAGTTTTAAAAACCTGTCAGTTGACTCCATGCATTCTTTTGACTGAAGGAACTCAAAGTGCTGCTGAACTTGCCTTTCATCTTCCATGTAAGATAGGCCCAGGCTGCCTGAGCCTGTGGAAAACTGACCAAGGTTTCTGTGGTGGGATTAGCACTAATCTGTCCTCTAACAACCCAGGTCAGGCCAACGGCCCTCGTTACCAGTGCTCCCATTGTTCTGTAGGAATGCTGTGTGTGCCTTCATGCCCTGATGTCAGAATGTATCGAAAAACATTCCTGGATTTCTCTTCAGTCCCCACCTCTTTGGAAAAGTGTTCATGTTTAAGATGTGGTGTTTGTCCTATTTGTTTTTGCTGCTCCTTAGCAAAAATAAATAGTGGCCCAGTGTGTGTGTGCATTTTGGTGTTTCTCACAAACAGCTACCCATAAAGCTCTGCTTTCTCATGTTGAGAAGTCAAGCACCTAAATTTCCTGCATTTTGCATCAGTTTAAACTCCTTAAGAAACCGAATTTTTAGTCACAGCATCAAACATAAATTGGGCTTTCCAGACCAGAACCTTGTAGCTTGAAAACCAGTTGTTGTCACTGAGCATACAGTAACAACAAATTCTGCAATTACAAACAAGCTGGTTCACCAAAGTGGGGCTGAAGTCCCATTGCTCCTGGAGCAGGACATGGCCAGTGATGCCCCCAAGGGGCCAAGTGCCTCTGAAGGGTCAGCAAGCTCCAGACTGAGCTTCCCTCTCCAGAGAAGACAAGGCTCCATGTATGGCTCAAATGCATGGAGCTGGCAGCTCCTGTGTGAAGACAATGCGTACAGCAGTGGGGAGAGAATTCCTGAGGGATTGGTTCTGCATTGCATAGCGTGAGCTAACATCAGGGCTTTAGAATTTACTCTTTACTAAACTCCTTGGATCACTGCCCTTGTTAAAACTACAAGGAAAAAAGGAAAGCTTTGCAATCCCATTTGAAAATTTTGATTTGGTCTCACTTTCCTGACTGGCAGAGCATGAAGAAACATGCCATTCTCCCAAGGGGGTCCGAAGGGAGCCCGCTGCAAGCCGCTCGCCCTCTTCACTGCCTGTTCTCTTCATCTTTCTGTTTAATAGAATCTTGCACCCAAAAGTTGGCAGACTGCAACATCAGGGCACTGGGGCTCAACTCTCAATTGGCAAAATTCTCCAAGATATTTGTAAATTAGACCTTGCAAGATGGCCTTAATTCTGTACGAAAATGTATGGTTCTAAATTGTTGTAACAAATCTTCAGAGATTTTTGATTCACCTGAATGACAGACAGGTGACGTGTTCTGTCTGGTTTGTAGTTTAAAGGAAAAATGAATTTACTTTGTCAATGGCTGCAACACTCTTTAGCAAAGCCTTATACAACACCAAGCCCCAGTTCATTGTAAAAAATTAATGATTTTGCAGTCAGTCACCTTTGCCATTTCTAACGTTTTAAAATAAGATTCTGATCATTCATTGACAGTACTCGTTTGATACAATACTTGAGCTTTAAGCAGATGTTTATATTGTCTGCAGTGAAGTTTTCTCAGATAACTACCCAGATGGATGTTGAGTAATCTTGTGCCACAAAATGTCACTCCTGAAAACAATGAAACTGCAAAGGAAATTTAGAAACAAACCTTGTGTTCCAAAGTGACCTTTTGTGCTCAAAGAAAGCCAGAGCTTTGAGACTTTGCAGCTTTCATTTGGAAAACAGACAAGAGGAGTGATTAATCCCAATCCTGGAATGCTGTTGATGAGGGCAATAACAAACAATGCAAATATCTGCTGTGAAGTTCACAGGGGTTAGAAAATAAGCCTATAGCACTTGGGTCAGCAGCTGTGAACTGCAACCATCACCTGTCAGACAAGATTCTGGTTCTGTTCAGTTTTACACTGGTGGGGTTTTTTGGCTTTGGCCTCTTCTATTCGTCATAACGTCAAGTGCTTTACCAGAGTAACCTTCCAAGGGAATGGCTTAGGAGAGGCAGCCTTAACAGTAAAGATGCAATTGCTTATGCAGCCAATCCCATTCAAATTAACCCACGAAAATGTACTTTGAGATGGCACCAACAAACTGATAGTGCTTTTTTCTCCTAACTTGTCCTATTATTTTAAAAATCTTACTGGATTTTGCTTATCTAGCAGAGTCTTCAATTTGGAATGGATTTAGTATTTCATTCAATTCTGCAAAGGTCTCTAAAAGTCTGGAGAATTGACCATTATGAATAACAAAAAGAGTGTATTTCCAAATTATTTAAGTCAAGAGTAATTATTAATACACTTACGTATTCATAGGAAAATAACATATTCAAGGTTTTAGTTGAGCCATGGATTCACTTTGTTATTCCAGTTGTTCTCAACATCAGCTAAAATTAGTATCTTTGTAATGTGATTTCACAGAAATGTAGGATCTGTCATTTACACAGTTTCCAGAGAATCTAGATGTTATAAATTCCTTTGGATTAAAATAAAATAAATATGGAAGAAAGGACTGATGGAGAATCCCCCTTAATGCAGAACTAGATGTGACTGCTAAAAGCAGTTTGTTACAAGCTGGTTGATAAAAAGAGAAAGGGGGGGAAAGGAAAAGAAGTGTAAACCTGGACAGAAAAGATCAGTGTCTTGTCTCTCAAATCCATCTTTGAATTTCCTCTGTTGGTTTCAGTTGCTGTTGGGCAGATTTTTAGCAGAGGGCACTTCCTCTCAAATACATTAATGACCTGGAAGTTACCAACCCCACTCTTTCATATGCTCTGGTTATATGAAAGACTAATCAAACTAAAATATTGTACTAGCATTTCCTGTATATTTCTTTCATTGAACTATACTGGCTAGTACTGTTCATGCAATAATATTTCAAATATATTCAGTGCTTTTCTTTGGAATTCTCAGCAATTGCATGGATGTAATTTCACTTTCTACCTATTATATTTTTTTTATTGCCCCCTGAGAATATCTTCCTCTTATCCAAAGAAGCTTTGAAATTCTGTGCCACCTTTGTGGAATAAAAAACACAAAGAAGGGAAAGAAGAGGGGGAAAAAAGCCCAATATATCCCAACAGAAAAAAAAAAAAGTGCTATAGAGCTATTTTCTGCCCTGAAATGTGTTCTACATTTTTAATAAGATCCCAGATTGTCTGTAGCAGTGGCCATCTTTATTATTACTATTATTTTACCAGGAGTGAATGCCTTTGCTTCTGTTGCACACGTGCACATTTACTACCTTTAATGGCTTGTTTAAATTAAATAACACCGTGCACTTAAATTCTGGGAGTCTTATTATCTCATTGAGATGCTGCCGCTCTTTTTGTATTGTGACAGAAACCCCTTGGTCAAATTGTATCTGTCTCTTTTTATCCCATTTTTACCAGTAGATAATGTTGCGATGAAAGATCCTCCGGACTTATTGGACAGGCAGAAATGCCTGGAGGCCTTGGCGTCTCTGCGGCACGCCAAATGGTTTCAGGTTGGCTCTTTGTTCTTACCTTGTTGTTATTGTAGCCTTGCGAGGTTTAATTTGAGACAGTTTTAATTTTAATGCCTCTTTAATTTCTGACTAGTCCCTCCTAGGGCAAAGGTCTAGAATTCCAAACCCAGTGCTGTACTGTGCGAGGGCAAACGTGACAGGGAGACAGTCAGCTGGTACTGAGTTGTCATGAGGCTACAAAAGCAGTCTTGACATTTCACTGCCTTTTTTATTCTTCTCTCTAAATTCACATGTTGTACTTTTATATAAGTGTTTTTATTTTGCATGAAGCTGATTAAGTATTAAGTAATGATAATTTAAAAAAAAATCTATCCCAGGACTCTGTGCATTTAAAAAGAAAAGCAAAAGTGAAGGCCAGGCTTTTGCAGGTGTATTGGAATCATTTTGTTTGTTTTAGGCCAGGGCAAATGGATTAAAATCATGTGTAATTGTCCTTCGTATTCTGCGGGATTTGTGCAACAGAGTCCCCACATGGGCACCACTGAAAGGCTGGGTAAGTACAGAAAGAGCTGAAGGCCACAGCTGTGAGTTGTAGCAGTGTCAGGACTGGAGAAAGAAGAGTCTTGTATGAGACTCCTTCTTCCACCCCATCTGTTTGCTCCCCATTAACTGCTCCCCATGTAGGGAAGAGAAGACGAGTAGTACTTGAGTCTGTGACACACTGATCCCATGGAAAAGGACACACTGCTATGGGCCTTGTGCATCCTGAAGGATAGGCAATAGCCTCTCACTTGTTACCTTCTATCCCTCTTGTTTAGTTTTCCAAAACTATCCTGCTCCCATGACAATGTCGCTCCTGCCAGCAGCTGTTTCCCTTTCCTGGGGCAGGTTTGCTCTGCATGCCTGGAGAGGACACCCTAGGGCAGCAGAGGTGGTGCTTCTCTTGTGTGGAACTGAAAACCCTAAGAGAAGAACAGAACACTCACCTGACTTTACTTTAGAGACCCCCCTCCTTTTCAACTTTTTGGGCAGACAGTGGAGATCAGTTGGGTGTCCTCAAAAGGTGAGTCAGAGCAGGTGACAAAGACGTGCCCTGAACAAGGACGTGGCCTTCTCTGGAGTCGGTCTCTGTCCTTTAGACCTGTAGTGGATTAAAGACCAAGTGACCTGATGTGATTGTTCATCCCCTCTGCTCCCCATGTTTAACTGCAGTCACAGTCACCCTTATGTCCATACTAATCATAATTTAATGTCTTCTAGCCACTCGAGCTTATATGTGAAAAATCTATAGGTACTTGTAATAGACCTTTGGGCGCTGGGGAAGCGTTGCGACGAGTGATGGAGTGTTTGGCATCTGGAATTCTACTTCCCGGTAAGGGGCCAAAGGAACTCCAGAACACAAGGGCTTGGTCAGCCAGCCTTAACATTTAGCTGTTCATGAAGGATTACATGAAAAATGCCTGCTATGAACTCTGAACCTGATGTGGAGTGAAATTAATGGTGGTCACTGTGTGAATGATACTGCCACTGCAGGAGAAGTTAATGGGGAATGTTAGATTTGTTTATAAATTACCCCTACCTCATTAAGGGATTGCAAGTAAATAGACTTAATGATTATCTGGTTTCTGTAGATTTCTTCAAATCTACATACATGTCCAAATTATTTGCTGGTTTTCTTCCAAACCTACAGCTTTCAGTTCATGTTATTACCCACATGCAGTGTTTATCCTGCTAAGTTTGTGGCCACTGCAAAGGTATAAAACCTCGGGTCAGTTTGCTTTGAGTGAGGCCTGAGTCCCTTCTGGAGAAGGGGTGCTGCCCACTCTGCAGCAGCTGGGCTCAGCTGCTCTGTCAGTCCCTGTTTGCACTCTGCTGCTCGTTCCTCCCAGTAATCCCTACTCCTCTCCCTGCCAGGGGGCCCAGGTCTGCACGACCCCTGCGAGCGTGAGCCCACGGACGCTTTGTCTTACATGACAGTTCAGCAAAAAGAAGCCATTACACACAGTGCTCAGGTAGGGAATTTGACCTGTGTGCAGTAACAATGAGGAATTCAGCTCCTTAGCACCATTTATTCTCTGCCAGTGTGGCTTGTTTTCATGGCAGTCCTGACAGTTCTTGTAAAGCACTGTCCTGGAAAAGTTAAGTCATAGTTCAGGAGTGCAAGAGTTAAATGTGTGTGAAATCTCATCCTTGCAATAGCAGTGGGATGTCTGTGCACCCACCTATGCTCCCAGCAGAGAACCCCTGGGTGGGCTCATTGTGCCCTGCACTCTGTGTTACAGAAATTCGTGAGTTGTACATTTTTAGACATTAGCATTTTCCATTCACAGCCATTGCAGAGGCCAGCTGTAAAAGCTGTCTTCTTGTCTGTCAAAACCATAGAATTAGTTTTGTGTCTAAAGACTTACTAAAAACCTTGGATAAATGAGGTGAAATCCTGCTGTGATTAACTTGTGTTTCTACTGTTCTTTTCAGCACGCGCTCAGATTATCAGCCTTCGGGCAGATTTATAAAGTTTTGGAAATGGATCCCCTCCCATCAAATAAGTCATTTCAGAAATATTCCTGGTCAGTAACTGACAAAGAAGGTAGGTATAATCTGTTCCAAAAGTCACTAACTGGGCAGTAAACTAGAATGGATGAAGTTCTGAATTATGTGCTGTGAATGTGAACTAGAAGCTTTTCTTTGTTGTATGGGAGGTGATTTTTTTTTAATATTTCATTGTGAGAAAAAATGTGGAAGCTCTGTTCTCTAGAAATACCAAGAGAGGAGAGGCAGAACAACAACAATATCGCTGATGATTTTTTTTAGGCACAAAGTTCTTTGGCATCTGAAGAGCAGTAGTGTTTAATTCTTATGCTGGGGAAGGAGAGACTGTAGACTTGTCAAAAAGCACATAATGAGTGTCCATAATAAGAATGACTCAAAAATTCTTCTTAGAAAACAATAAAGATCTAATAAAAAAAATTTCCATGTGTATTTTTTGTAAAAACAATACTGTGGAGGTCTTGCTTAGACTAACTGTGGAAAACAGCACTGCAGATTTGCAGTCCTTATCCCACACCTGATACTGGGCACAGAGGTCCTGCATGGCCTGGTAGAGTGAGCAGTAAACCAGTATTGGCTTTTGTGTAGCAGTAAGAAAGCTGTGACTGATGGATGACTTCTTTCCACTATAAACAAGCAAGGAACAGTGTGGGGCTAATCAGACTCCTGCTGTGGGATCTTGTTTTTCTAATGGCATATCTGTATTACAAGGAACTTTATACCCTAGGTACAGGCTCGTCTGCTCTGAAGAGACCATTTGAAGACAGTGTTGGGGATGATAAAGATCCAAATAAAAAGATGAAACGTAATCTGAGGAAAAGTAAGTGCAGCACTTCCCCATTCTGTTTTCAAAGATCTATTGTACAGGGGGTGCTGGTTTAAAAGCTTCTCTGTTTTAGTGTGGTAGAGCATGTGAAAAAGTCTTTGGAAAAAAATTGTTGTCTCTATCACCCTGCATTCGGAATGTCAAACACATCTCTTACTGTGCATCTGGATCTCCCCTGACATGCTTTACTAACTGAATGATTTGCATTTTTAAATGAGACTACCCATCATGTTGCACCAGAATTGAAGTTGCCCAACCAGCTGAGATATTTTATCCGTCGCATTCCTGTACTGTGGGGTCTTTTTAAAGTACTGCAGTGACTTTGCTGAGTGAAGATTGCACTCTCTTAATTCTTCCCTTCCTGAGGTACTTGTGGGTCTCTCAAGACCTCCCACAAGGAAAATAAAATTTGCAAAAATGTTAATGTTGCACATATGCACAGTCTAGAAGTCTCTTGACATTACTGGGATCCAGGCATTCTGGGGGCTATTTTCATTGTGCTGCTTGAATGCCAGTTCTGGATCTGGTTCCCTATTAGCTACAAAACTTGTTACTCCTTTTACAGCAGCCAGGAAGAATATAGGTAGCTGCAACAGAATGGTGTTAATGTAAAACCGGGTCATTATAGTTGTTACCCCAAATAAGAATGGCTTATTAAAGACATAATGGCATTATGGCTCTCCTCACCCTCTTGAGAGGCTGAGGGATGGTTTTGCTCCTTGATACAGATAGAAGGCACTGAAATGCAAACTGTTTCATTTTTCTGTTCATCTTGTTTTGTTCATTTTCCTCCCCCTTCCTTCCCCCACCCCTTCTACTATCTTGTACTAGTACTAGATAGTAAAGCAATAGATCTCATGAATGCTCTGATGAGGCTGAACCAAATCAGGCCAGGGCTTCAGTATAAGCTGCTGTCACAGTCTGGTCCAGTCCATGCCCCAGTCTTCACAATGTCTGTAGATGTTGATGGTACGACTTATGAAGCATCAGGACCTTCTAAGAAAACAGCCAAGCTCCATGTGGCAGTGAAGGTAAGGCAGCCTGAAGTAATCTGCTAACCCCAGATCTTGGGATGGAGTATGAAATGTGGTTAGAACTAGTAATGTGCAAGCTCAACATTAAAAAAAAAATTGATTAAGCTGAGCTACTCACTGTGTGCTCTAAACACAGCTTGGTTCAAAGAGCATCACTGGTTTTGTGCTAGTGGTGGGGAAGATCTTCCCAGGGCTCTGCAGGTCAGCTCATGCTGCCATGGACTGAATGTGGGGGTCAAATTCTGGATGGGAGGGGCTCACTTGTGTTCTGTTCTACTCCTTCCTCCTGTTGGTTTGGAAATAGCATGTTGGTGGCTGCTTCTTTCTCCCCCTCCTTCTCTGTGTCCATTCCGGGCTTGTGAGCTCCTGGAAATATGGAATTCTGTTCTCAGTGTCTGAAGAGTACCTCTGTGTACTGGGGTAAATTATGGAAATTATTTACCCAGTTAAATTTCCAGTAGGACACTGGTATCACTCAGGGTCAACCTGCTGTTGGTTCCCATACCTGCTCTATGACAGCAGGACAGACTGGAATGCCCAGTGTGAGCACCCATCAGATGTGGTGCTTGGGGACATGGCTTAGTGGTGGGCTTGGCAGGGCTGGATTAACAGACGGTTGGACTCGATGGTCTTAAAGATCTTTCCCAACCTAAATGAGTCTGTGAAAGAACCTCTGTTAACAGAACTGCTTTTCTGATAGGAACAGGCCCATCTGTCATTCTGTGCCTCATTTTGTTTTGAACAAGAATTTCCTTTATAGAATCTTCATCTGGCAACTTTCTGCTTCCCTTTGATTTCAGTTTTGAAAATCCCATTGTCCTGTGTGCTTTCAAGTTCAAAGTGTCCAGAAGTATCTGAGGGCATGTGTTGTTCCTCCAGGAAAAGTAGCTCTCTGCATGTGTGTCCTTCCAGACCTTCTGCCTTACTCCTTTATTTTGCCTTCCTCCCTGCAGTTTAAAAAACAAAACAAAACAAGCCCAAAAAACCCACTTGCCCTGAAAAACTGTGACTGCTCTACCCTTGAACCTCTCTGCGTCAGCCAGATCTGTGCTGGTGCCGACCCAGCTCTGTTTTCTCTAAATTTACACATCAAAACATCCGCGATTCAAGCCAAGAGGAAATGGGTGGTGTGGTCGAGACTTGCTTTTTTTTCTTTCTTTCCCTTCTCAGCAGATCCAGACCCTGCCTTCCCAGTCTTACCAGAGGGAATAATGTGACTGTTTCACTTTCTAATCTGATCTTTTTAAAATGCAGAAGCCCTGAAAATGCAGCCAGATGTACCCCAACTGCATGGGAGCTGAGCCTGGGGTTACCCAGGCAGTTCTCAGCTCAGGGTTGGAACACAGTGATTTTTGCAGACTTTGTTCTTGGGACTAAATTTTCAGCAGAGCTGCAGGTTCCTTTCAGTTTCTTTTGGCCCTGTGCATGGTAGCTCTGTACAGCTGGGTCAGGAAGCTGGTTAAGGGAGAGGCTGGCCTTGCTCATGGAGGATGTTTTTGAAGGAACTGAACTCCAGAAGTACCATCTTGTACAAGATGCTTTAATTCTCACAAGACTGTTTGTCACATTTGCCCCACAGTCCATCTCTTGATCTGTCCATAGACACAGAGAGGGGGGAAATCGTGCATGCAACAATTTCCTTATAAGGCCATTAAAGTGTCTTTAATCTCTTATTTTACAAGGAATTCTTGAGATGACGAATGATCCTCATGAGTGTCTTTGACACTAAAATTCTGCTTTATGTTGATTCCACTTTTGGAAACCTGAAATTATTTTCCCCATTGATACTGTATTCCCCCCTTATAACTATTGAAGTGGGTATCTCCATTTCAATTAGGAGAAAACTAAGATTCTAAGCAATCTGCCTTTTTTAAGTGTATGGTGGACTGTTTTTTGTGTTGTGATCAGCTTTGTATTTGTTCCTGTTCTGCTGCCTCTGTCTCAGTTAATTTCATGGGGCTTTGTTGTAGGTTTTACAAGCGATGGGGTATCCAACAGGTTTTGATGCTGATGTGGAATGTGTAAGTTCTGATGAAAAATCAGATACTGAAGGTAAAAATGAAACAACATCTTCAATCTCAAGCAATAATAATACTGGAAATTCCACAGCTGACACCTCCACTACCCTAGAGGTGAGGATTGCATTGAAAGTACAAGTGACAGAGAGGTTTGGGGTTTCACTTTTCATTGGTTTTTTTTTTTTTTTTCTGTTCTACTTGTCAAGATGGTAAAACATTAATTTCTTCAGCTGGGAGACAATTTCTAGACAATTTCTGGGAGACAGTTTCTAGTGTGTAATCATGCATAACTCAAACCACATACATGTTTAGTCCACTGAGAAATTTCAAGGGAAAGGGGAATAGAATATTTTTAATGGAACTGCCCTGTTTTTATCCATAGCTGAGAGAATTCTATTGCAGACTGATCTGCTGGCATGCTAAGATCTCCACTTTACCTTGCTTTCCAAACAGTTACAGATATTTCTACTGAACCACGTGACTCAGGGCATGAGATTTCTTCAGTCTGAGCTTGGTAGTGCCAGGACATAATTAGATGGGGCACAGAGATGTGTGCAGGGTTGGGAATGCCAGTCTCTCAGTGTGAAAGCCTTCGATTTCAAGGAACTTGACACCATGGCCCCACCTTTAACATTGAATTCTCTCAGGGTTGCAATTCCAAGTGCAGCTGGTGTCATGTTTAGTTTGTGCAGGCACCAGATCAGGCCACGAGGACAGTTGCCCTCACCAACAGAAACAAGTGGGTGTGACTTCTGTGACACCTCTGTTTGTCCTCCTGCCCTTCCTTAGAGAATCCCCTTTGCTGTGCCAGCACCACAGGTTATGCTGCATCCAGGGCAGGGTTACCTGTGATACAGGTCTGCAGAGGTTTGTCTGCCTTCTGAAGAGAGAAAGGCTCTGAAGTAAAACTCTGCATGTCTCTCTAGGTAAGAACTCAGGGTCCCATACTCACAGCAAGTGGCAAAAACCCGGTGATGGAGCTCAATGAAAAGAGAAGAGGTCTGAAGTACGAGCTCATCTCCGAGACAGGGGGAAGCCACGACAAGCGTTTTGTGATGGAGGTGAGTGGAGCAGAGATGCAGCTGCTGGGAGATTATTAATGGCACAGCAGAGTCACTTGCTGCTGCAGCTCACATTTTTTCTATTTTGCTTTTTGCAATGCACATCTGTGGTGGTGATTTCTCAGGTTTCTATGGATCTTACCGCTGCTCTGCATATTCAGCTGGGGAAAGGAATAGCCTTTCTACTTTAAGGAAATACAGTGAGGATTAAAACTGGATTCTGACAGCCCCAAATTTCATGACAAGGAAGACTCCAGGGTATGGGCTAAATCCAGTATCGAACAGATACACTGGTCCTCTTTGAGTTGCACTTGTAGTTTCCAGATTCCCAGTACCTGTGAAACACTGGTTCCCAAAATCACCATGGCATCCTTTAGCAGTTTCAAATCTAGAATCAATAGAAATTTGCCACATAAAAACACTGAGAATGTTTTTTCCTACTGAAGTCCTTTATGGGTGGCACATCAGCTGAGTGGGTGCAGCATGGTGTTCCCGTGGATCAATACTAGGCATAAACTCATGTCTTAATTTTCAGGTAGAAGTAGATGGGCAGAAGTTCAGAGGTGCAGGCCCAAACAAGAAAGTAGCAAAAGCAAGTGCTGCATTAGCAGCACTTGAAAAACTGTTTTCTGGGCCTAATGCAGCAAATAACAAGAAAAAGAAGATTCTTCCTCAGGTAAGAACTGCTTTTTCGATCATTATCCCAGCTCTGGGTTGCTTTTTGGTACAGAAGGCAACATTCTAGTAAAGTGATGTTAACACAGGCTGGTGTTGTCCTGAGCTGGTTTTTTGGGGGTGAAATCCTGGGCCTGCTGCAGTTACATGGGTTCAGGAGGGAAAGGGAGATGCAAAACCAGTGCTGTAGGTTGAGGACAGGAAGGTTGTAAGGAGATGGGAGACAGCAGGGAGGAGGAGCAGAGAGAGGATGAGAATCCAGTGGTGTCCAGTCATGCCCAAATCCAAGGTAAATAAGGCACAGTCTGAGGGAAGAGATTGGCAGGGCTGAGCACAGGGAACGTGCTGGGCTCTGCAGGCAGTGATGGGGCCAGGGACCCGCTGTGTCCCTGTCACTCACATCCTTTGGCACAGCACTGTCCAGTCTGCGCTCAGCCAGCCTGGCACATTAGCCATGTTTACAGAGCCCTCTCAAAGGGGGTGATTTAATGCAGGTGGCCTTGTGTTCCAGCATCACTTTCACTCTCTGAACTGCTGTTTTTTGTCACTCTGGGCAGACTAAAGGGGTTGTCAATACAGCTGTTTCTGCAGCAGTCCAGGCTGTTCGAGGCAGAGGACGAGGTGCTTTAACACGAGGGGCATTTGTTGGGGCAGCTGCTGCTACTGGATACCTAACACCAGGTAAGGCACTACACATATAGCTGATAGTTTAGTTTTTGTCTGCTGGGGTGTCCTTTTTCATTCACCTGTGTGTCATTCACCTGTGCAAGTGATTTCTTTAACCATCCTGAAGATGAAGCAGAAGGCTTTCATGGGGGTTTAAATAAATCAAAGAGCTGGAAAGCTGGCAGAGTGTATCCTTTATGAGCGTACAGCTCAAAGCCTTGTGTGCACAGAGCACATAGTTATGGGCATAATGGCTTTCCTGGCTTTATTATTTTATAATTTGTCTTCATAGTTCGCTGCCATGGCACAATTCCCAAAACTCTCTTCCTACCTAAGAACCTTCTGGATCATGTGTTGTTTAGCTTTAGGAGTGCCTTTCCCAAGAATCCTTTGTGAGCATGAAGTCAGCAGGCTCAATGCAGTCCCTGAGCTCCCAAAAACTTTCTACATGAATTCCACCTGGAAGCATCTATTACTAGCTTCTGTGGTGGCCAGAAATTGAAAGAATTTCTTTTCATACTGTGGCTGATGTGAAGTTATCTGCACACTGCATTGTTCTGATTAGCAGAAACAGCTTCTGAAGTCCAAGGGCTTCTGGTTCCCATTTCATGTTTTCACAAAAAAATGTTAATGAAATGGTCACTTTCTCCATCCTCTTGCTTTTCAAAGTGCATTTTCTTTGTGACTCCACAAAGCATGTCTGAGGTTTGTGGGTGACATGTGAAAGGAATCCAGACATTGTTTTCACTTGTTATAAGAACCACACATTTGTAAGAATGAGATGCTGAAGGTGCCTTAGTCAAAACCAATCCAGTAGCTTCCAAGAAATAACACTTCTATTCCTCATGCTTAGGTTTTCAGATTACAGCGTGAGCTCTAATTACACCCTCCAGCAGCTCACACTTGCTAATAGCACAGCCCTGTTGTTTGGGAGCCTTCCTGCCTGGCACTGTTGGCAGCATGTCGTCTTCATTGTTCCTGTATGGTCATGTCATTTTAAATATTAAAACCCAGTAATTCATTTTTAATGGCTGTTAACATTGTTTTTGGAACTGTCTGTCTGCCTGAGGAGTCATTTAAGAGACACTTTAACCTGCCAGGGGCATGCTTCTTGCCAGTGTGGAATTATTCCAGAAATAATTTTTATTTCCCAGTCACTGTAGTTAAGCTTTTATTGGCCTTGGCCTTCACAGATTATTTCTCTCCATCCCATATTCTTCTCAGAAACCTCTTACTTTTTGTGATGACACAAGCAGTCTTACCAGAAAAAAAACCCTCCATGAACTACTGACAGTAGAAACCAATGCTGGTGTTACCTGCTTTGCTTTTTTTCTCACTTCAGAGTCACACTCTGCTCTCTCTGAAAAAATTATCTGTTTGTGTGGAGGTGTTCACATGTCTTCTGTGGAACTTTTTCTGTTAGAAATGGCAGAGAAAGCAGAATTCACAGGAGCTTTACTGAGGGGGATGTGGCATCTGCCACAAGCATCCAGCATTCCCCTCTTTACAAAGGAAATTTAGGCAAATGACTGTTCCTGCATAGACTGCATTTGTGTTTTAGGTAGAACATAAGCAAATATGGGATGTCTGGGTCATACCAACTCCATGTTCTGACAGTGCAGACTTGAGGGATTTGGTCGAAAGAAAATGCTGAGAAAACGAAATAGGGAATTTTAACTCATTGATGCTGAGGCCTGAGAAAGTCCCTGGCAGCTTGTTCTTTGGGCCATGTAGGAACATTTCAGTGTTATCAGCAATATTTGTATATATTGGTGTGAGTTTGGTTTTGCTGTGCTCCTGCTTGAGGCACACAGTCCCTGCTCATGTGCAGGTGTGCAGACAGTGACAGGTAGTGCAGGGAATGACCCCCATCCCTCTGTTTCCCCTGCAGGCTATGGAGCACCGTACGGATATAGCACAGCAGCACCAGCCTACGGTACGTACAGCCCTGTAATTAACACATTAGAAATTATGCAGAAACTGTTGTGGCAGTCCAAATGTGGCACTCCAAGGAGAAATCCAAAGAGATTAAAGCTCTTAAACCATGACAACGACACCACTTTTATGCCATAACCTTGTGGTTCTTTTTTGGTTGGAGTAGCTTTTTGCCTCTGCTTTGCCTGGTCTGTGGAAGGACTGCTTGTTCTAATTGCCTGTTCCCTTCATACTGGAACCTGGTCGAAGTTCCCTTACTTTTTACAGCCAGTCTGTGCTCCATTCAAAGACTACCGAAGGGCCTATTTCAGCATCTCTGACCCAGATTTAGCTAAATGGCATTACAGTAATATTGGTGAAATGTTTGTCTCCAAGTGTAAGTGACTTGTGGACAAAGCTCCCTTAATGCTGTCAAATACCCCCTACCCCCACAGGCTAAAACACCACTGCTTGGGACACCAGGATGGGTTTTGGGTAGTTTGTACTGGTATCAGTCAGTCTGTGAGGCAGCTAGGACATGGTCACTTGCCACAATGCTTTTCACTATGAAACATGTTCTATTAGGCTGGCAAAGCACTGGTTTCACGGAGATTGTAAAATGAGCTGATAACCAGAGAGCTGTGATGGGTTTTTCTTAACTCAGCTTCTCCCTCCCCACTGGCTTGTTTTATGCTGGACTAACAATGCATTCCTCTAACCGGCCCTTTTGGTTACTTTGAATGAGGTTTATGTGGCAATGGGAGCAGGGCAGTTTGGAGTCAGTGATATGTCCTGGCACACACAGTGCAAGCCCACCAGGACCAGTCCCACCAGCCTCTGCTGTGGCAGGGACTGGTCACAGTCTGCTGCTCAAATGACTAGCATGTTTCAAGGCCTGGAGTTTTTCATATGGGAAACTTTTGCTTTTTAGCATTTGTAATACTCATTTCTCCCAGGTCTGTCTGACTTGGGTGATACCAACTCCCCTGATATCATTATAAAAGTTTAAATATTTTGAAATGTTGATTTCGTGACTTTTCTAGAGGTACGAAGCTCTAACAGGGCAAAAATGCTGCTGCTTTATGGAAAATGTTTGCTTTGCCTGACTGGGACCTGCTGGTCCAGTTCTGTACTAAAGGAGAGGGAGAATGGGCCCACAGGCGGAGCTCAGTGTGGAATTCTGCCCTCAGAACTGGAGCAAACCTTTTGAGTTTTACACCTGCTGATTGGCCTCGTGCTCTGACAGAAGGGCAGCTGGCAGCAGGGCAGCCCCATGGAGTGTTGTCCTTTGTGGTGCATCACACAAGGAACAGTGACATGTTTTCTCAAGGAAAAATGAAAGAAATTTTGTTTGGGGTATGGATTTTTAAAAAAATCCCTTGGTTCTTTCCAAACAACAGTCTCTGACTATAACTATAATTAGTTGTATCTGCATGTCTGTGTTTTTACAGTCAGTGACATACTGTGACATGAGGAATCCTTTGCCTGCTGAAGGCAGGAATATAACTGTTACCAAGTCTCCTTGCAGCTTTTCTTGCTTTTTTTCATTCATTCCTTCTGTTTTGTGGGTTTTTTTTCTTGTTATGGCTATTTTGGGAGCTGGATTTTAAGCATTTAGCTGTGTATATGTGACATATCACTGACTTCAAAGCATTGTGGAATTGGATGCCCCCATTTTTCACATAAAGAGTTTCTGTTCTTAATGTCTTATGATTGTGATGCAAAGTTCTGGGATAATGCTTTTTGGCTGTAAGGTAAACATGTCTCTTTGCCTTTGTAAGCTGTTGCATGTTGGGAAACTTCACTTTGATCATCTGGTGCTCTGGAATACCTGCTGTTGCTGCTTTGTGATTTCTAAATGGATACATAGGTTAAATACTAGAATTTAAATAGGCAAGATTAAAAAAACAAACAAACGTTTAATTGTGCAGAAGTTTGTGAGGCCACAAGAACTCTAAAATAATAATGAAATCAGGCAGATGTCAATCTTTCCAGATTTAGTCCTTCAACACAGGAGAGGAAGTGCAGAATAAGGAAGCAGATGCAGAATTTACTGTAGGTGCTTGATTTTTGGCTGACCTACCTGGATGCTGATCAAAACTGCTGAACAGTTTCCCTGTGAGTTGTATTTTATGCACAGCAGTGCCTGTCTAGAATATCTGCAGTTGCAACTGGCCTGTGAAATTACCTCAATGCAGAACAAGCTAGTAGAGATTAATTACCATAAAGATTATGAAATAGAGCTTCAAGTCCAAATACACACTCTTATTTTGAGAATATTGCTTCCTTTAATTTTACCAAACACCAGGATGAAAATAAAGCAGACTTTAAGTTATAACCATCTGTCTGAAATAGTGCAAAGTGGTGAAGTGTTACTGTTTATGGGACTCTGCATCCTGACATCATATTGACTGACTGATCTGGAAAAGGTTAATGAGAACACTACTGTAAGCTCTTATCTGACTTTCTTGGATTGCTGAACTTATTTGGAGTCCTCTCCCTTTCTTCTCTCTGTAGGTTTACCCAAGAGAATGGTTCTGTTACCAGTTATGAAATTCCCAACTTACCCCGTGCCCCACTACTCATTCTTTTAGCAAATGGCAGAAGCTAATTCCTATTGATTGAACAACACAGTACAGTACAGAATGTTAGAAGACAAAAAGCCTTTTTATCCTGTTTTCTTTGAACACATACTTGAGCAAAGTCATTTGTAAAGAAACATCTTTTTCCTACTTTTTGATTTTAACAAAATGCAAATTTAGTTCTCTAAAACTTGAAAAAAAAATGTTCTGTGAAATGTTACCTCATTTTCAAATAACTTATACCAGCCTTCTGTTATAGGGAAGAACTAGAAGCTTAAATCTTACGTTTTAAATGAAGTATCCGATTATGTAAAATTAAATTTGTGAAGGATGTATAGAATATAAAACACTGATCACAAATAAACTGTTTTGTTGTAACACAAGAGTACTGCCTGTTTCCTAATGCAGTCACACAGACTCAGTTAATGACCTGTATTTGCTGTAGGGTTATTAAATGCAGGGCATAGTTCTTTAAAAAACAAAAATAGAAATTTAAAAAAAACAAAACCACACGATAGAAACTTTACAGTTAACATTTAACTTTGTAAATATTATGGTGTGTAATAAACTTAGTAAAATATGGGTTAAAATATTGTTTTATCTTATTTTTTATAGTTAAGCATCAGTACCTGAGTTTCCTTATAGATCAGCATACTGTAACTGTGATTTTAGACACAGTCTTAATTATCCAAGAAGACTTTTCACTCATACACAAAATGCTGAAAAACAAATGAAACAAAGGGAATTAGTCTGTCTCTGTATAAGGCTGCATTCTGTGAAACAAGTATTAAACAAAGGAAGTTCCCACAGAAGGATGCAATTCCAGGGATACACATTACACCCGTATTGCCCAGAGAAAGGACAACAATAATGTTACAATCAGGTTCTTTAGAGCTCAAAAGCTACATGTTTTCCTTTCTTTTCTGTTTTTTACAAAAAAAAAAGAGAAAAAAAAGAAAAAAAATTGCACTTGTTCTTGTGGCCTTCTTCACTTTTAAGATTGTCTGCCCACCCTTGATTTTCCATCCACCATTTCTACAGAAAGCATTTTAGTTGTCAATTGTATATTAAACCAAAGGTTCTCCTTTTCCCCCTTACATTTATAAGAATCTAAAGCAGCAACAAGGTCCCCATGAAAACTTGCTATTTAATTGTCCCAGTTCTTGTTGAGTGCTGCTGTGAAAAGTGACACACTTCAGCCATAGGCCAGTACTTTTTTAAGAGTTGGTGCTCAAACCCAGAGTCCTCTTTTTGATGAGGAGTGTGTGCACCTGTCTGAAATTCCAGGACAGGCCCCAGCTCCAGGATTGGAGTCTCCGTGGATTGTGGACTGCTGTGGGCTCTAACGAGGGATTCCAGTGGTCTTTATTAAGGTATCACCCCACAAATAAGCAGCGTTGTTGGTTGCACTCTCTCCTCATCCCTCACCCTTTGCTTTTCCATAGGCTGGTTTAGTTCCTGCTCTTCCAAAGATTTGCCTTTATCCCCTGTTCTCTAACAGACTCTGCTGCTGAGGCAAGGGGAGCTTTATCTGTGTTGAGGGTGTTGTAAGACCAGTGCTTAAAGCAATGTAAAGTTCTTCCTCCCCACAGCCCCCTTAGAGGGAGAGAACTATTAGAAAAGCTGAATAAGGGGTGGCTTATAGAACAAGCTGCTTTCCCTGGAATTAACTGCAGCTGTTATTCTTAAGCTAAGTATTTGTGCTTAGGAATGTGTTTTCATTTCCATAGTTCTCCTTTGCCCGTAGCTTTTGCTTCCGTTTGGTGTTGGTGGTACTTTAATAAAACGTAGATGACTGCCTGGGAGGGTGAGCCTGGTGTCACCCACAGAGCAGGGCCTGGGGATGGAGTCAAATTGAGAGGTGCTCAGAAATCACTGACCTGTTTTGCTGGCCTATGGATGAAAGGAAGCCATCACGGAGCAGAAAAAGCATGGCTGATCAGAGCCCATTTTTGTTTATCAAATATTCATTAAAGGAATCTTTCCTCCGTACACATTTTTTGCCCCCCCTCTTTTGGAGTTCCCCTGATTGGCAACTGTTTGTAGTTTCCTTTTTCTTTTCTGAATCCCCAGCTTTGTAAAATTCCAAACAAAATATTCCTCGAACCAATTCTATACAATGAACATTTGTAACCCAAAAACTTGTTCTTATTTCAAAGACAAGAAGGGCGCTATGCTCTTTTCCAACATGATGGCAGTCATTTCAGATGATTTATAGAAGTCATTTTTTATTTTTTGTCATTTGTTGGGAGTTACTAACCACATTGTAAACTTGCCCCCTTGCTGCATATTTTACATTTCTCTGCTTTACTGAAAATATGAATGAGCTGTCAGTTCTTTGTTTAGAAAGTGGTAACCTTGGAAGTGTTAGATGTTTCAATACCTTCAAAGAATTCAAAGTGCCCATTTTACAATGAAAATTCCACTTGCAGCTGAAAGAGCAGAGAAATTTAAATGGAGCTTTAGCTTCAGCTAGTCTCAGAAATTAACATGAGGTTTTTGCTTCTCTGCTCTTCTCCCACTGTAGGTGGTTTTTTCATTGACAGTCCCTATTGCCAGCCTCTCAGCATCGCACCTTTTATTATTCACTTGGGCCCTCAAGATTTCTTCTCTGACTTCTAGAACCATCAGGTTGTGTGGCTCCAAATGGCATTTTGTACATGTCTTAAAAGCAAGAAAAACGTGGCTCGTTTTGAGGTTTCTCAACTTCAGACATGGAATCTGAGCTTTTTTCCTTTTTTTATTTTTTAGTGTTTTTCTCACTTCTTGAACTTTGCTCCATGTAATGAAAAGCAATACTTAGTCCAAGCCACAGTCCTCTCTTTGGGTACATAGCAATAGATGTGTAAATACTCCTGGTTATTTCTTTACACTAGAAGGGGAAGGACTGGTGTGTTGGGGGGTGGGGGGGAACCAAACACCAAACCAAGGCACAACCCGGGTCGAGTGCTGCTTCAAGCAGTGAAATCTGCCTTTACTTTCACTATTGAAGTCCTTCAGAATTTTAATACTATGCTGTATTTGCATGTTTCTATAAAAGTTGCTACAGAGCTGTGCAATGGTCACTCCAGAAGCAGTAGTGCTTTGTACCATTGTGCATGTCAGCAGACATGAAATGTAGCAAAATGGCAGAAGAAAAAAAACAGTATATTTTTTTCCAAAGTGTAACTGAATTATATATTCTCTCTCTCTCTTCCCCACATTATTGATATGAGGCACAAAAATGGTAGGCCTGAACTTGAAAATCAAGTGGATTGCTTTTGTGTCTCATAAAATCATCACCAAATGATAGGAAAACACAGTATTTGGGAAGCAGCCAGTTCAAAAGACTTTGCTGCTCCAAATTTACTGAGTTTTTTTCCTCTTTAATATTTGTATGTTGATATTTTGAGATTGTCAATCAGCAATAACTGAAAGGTGAATGTTTTTTTAAATGGTATTGGAACATCTATATGTTGCAGCTTAAAACTTCTAAGCAGTTTTCAGCAGGTTAATTCCACTTTATTCTCATTCTCTCCGGACCTTCATAGCCATATGCACTTGTATAAAATAAGCAGAAATGTAGTGACTGTAAGCTGAGATCGTGATATAAAAGGTAAGAGATTTTATTTTCAGCTTAAAGAATATTTTTATTGCTTTTTTTCTGAAAATCTCATATACCTGTGACAATCTTGTATATATACCACACGTTTTTATTATGTCTTGTTAACTCAGTGTTTAAAGAGGTAATACATAGGTCTGAATCCCAACTTTGTATTTCTCAAGGCCGATTCAAATACTCCAGTTTCAGTTCAAAAAGAAAATATTACCTAACACTTAAGAAATTGTTTGGTTTTATCAACAGACTGTTCTCCTTCAAATATTTTTCTCCTGTGTAGCATAAAAAGCTGTGTTGATACTGCTGTGTCAGGCACTGCATTCCCTGCATCCCTGTGGATACATTTGGGTAGGTACCAAAGCCAGGCCATGGCCTGCTCTGAATGCCACACCTTGGTTCTGGCTATGTGGGATGGGTGACATTAATAATGAGAGAAATTATTTCCCTAAACTATTAAAGCTAAACTCCAAATGAAGAATGAACACCATTGATGATACTGCAGTTAAAATCTGTAGAGATCAAATTACATTAGGCCAAATTAATTCAGGAAGCAGCCAGGTTTGCTTCCCTCCTCTGGGTGCAGTGCAGGACAGGAGGGTAGGCAGGCAGGGATTTATCTCTGCGTGAATCATTTGCTTCGCTGTGGTTTTCTACAGCTGCAAATTAGGATACAGCCATCCATAAATAATTGTTTTCCGTTCTGTAGTAAATGTTTTAACAATATTTTATTTAGATTAAAATGGGTTTGGATTATGACCTATTCGTGCACATGATATGTGTAGTTTTAAAATACTAGTTTTTTATTTGTCTTTTAAACCTTCTGTTATGCAAAGTTGCAGAGTACAGTACTCCAGAAGTGCAGTACTTGCAGTACTTGAAGTTGCTGGAAACAACTCTTTTTATATAAAAATGGTTAAAAAATAAAAAAGTGAAAGGGAGCAAATTGTTGATGATGATGATGTATTAGCATTTTAGGGTCTCAATTCAGATATGAAAACACAAACAACCCCTGACTGGTAACAGTTGACACTGGTGTCAAACAGAAAACCACTTGGTACAGGAATATGTAGTGGTGTATCAAGCCCAAAGATGTGCATCAACCTATTAACAGCAAATATAACAAAGTATTTTATTTTAATATTGAACTTTGAATTATCAAATTTACTAAGTAACTGCATGTATAGGTTATCCATTCCTTAGGATATTTCTGGATATATTTCATAGTCTGGTAAGAGAAAAAGAGCTGTTCAGCAGTGTCAGCTTTGCTCCTGTGGGCAGGAACTTGCACCTGGGAAATGAACTGAGGAACTGTTCCAGGGGCTGACCCTGGCAGCACATAATCCTTCCATGACATTTGCAGGACAACTGATGAGCAATCAGAATGTCCTTCCTGTTCAGGGAGCAGGTTTCCATCTGCTGTTATCTTCAAGGTGCAAACTCAGGGCTGGATCTGCAGCTCACCTACAGTTCAGTCCCTTTTTGAGCCTGGCAGGCCCAGCAGTGCTGATCCTGGAGCAGCAGGCTGCTCTGCTCCTTCAGATAGGATTTTATATGCATTAAGGTGCATTATAATGAACTTCTCCTGAATATTCCTTTCCTAAGCTTAATGGCTGTCAGCCTGACAAACACTGTCCACTTCAAGGACTGATAATAAACATCTTGCTGACTCTCATTTGATCTACTTCTTCGTGGACTATGCTTGGCAGCTTAATCCACCTGTATTTCTTTCTATCAGAATTGCTTTGACTGTGAATTTCCGTATTTTTCTGTCATCCCTCTTTTAACTCTTAAAATCTTAAGCTTTCCACTCTACTGTTTCTTTAAAATTCTCAACTTCATTGGATCTCTTTTCTCTAGACTTCTCTAATACACTGTTTGTAATGAAGTAAAGCATTGCAGTACTTATGTCTGAGATGGCCCCCTGCCTTTGCTGCCTCCCTTTTCAGCAGAAGAGAAGCATTTTCTGATGTGAAACACAGTCTACTTAAGACTCCTAAATCCTGGGTTCTGCAGCCACTGGGAATCAGAGATAAGACCCTAAGGTGCAAGACTGCCTGGGAAACCCCTCTCGTTGATGTGGAACTTGAGCAAAATAGCCCCATGTACTGAAAGGTCACAGAGTAGGCTCTGAAATGCCTGATCTTTTGGCATTTGAGAGAGCAGCCAATTCTATCAGTAGGTTTTAGCCTAGTATCAGGCTATTATCTGATGAGTAATTTGGGTAACACCTGCTTCATCAATGTTGTAACAAGCACTGTTTTGCTAAGGCAGAACTACAAACTCCTTTCTTTTGCATAATACTTGTTGGTGTCCTTTTAAAAGCCTCCTCACAGGAGTATGGTCTGAAGTGCCCTTTCTGCGGGGTTGGAGGTTTGTGTTATGGCTACTGAGCTTTGTATTGCTGCATGTACCCAACAGCCAAACATGTAAACTTGGTTTTCTCCATATGCTTTGTGCAGCTTCCAGTAACGTTACCAATTCTGTGGTACCTTTTCAGTGAGGCAGAAATGTTATTTTACAGTTTGAATTTCTGGTTCATGGAAAAGAATTCTGAAAAAGTTCCTTTCAATTAGTACATCTATAAATAGGAGACCAGGGAAAGTCTGTGCCTATACACTACCCACCTTAACGCTAGTTTTAGCTAACCAGATGATCATGTGTATTTTGGGAGATGGTGTCTGGCACTTAAAGGATTAAAAGCCAGAAATTTACAATAAAGAATTGACCTGTTTAATGTGTTCTCTGTACTGGAAGTGAATGGCATCACTACTGACTTTGGAATAACATCCATTAGCTTTGGGAGTCTGCTTCAGTCCAACTTTGCCATGAAATTCCTCCAGGCATGCTCTACCTGGAGAAGGGTTTAGAGTAATCAGGCTGGTTTGGAGGGCTTGCCCAAAGCTCAAAGCATATGTGGTGTTTCCTGCCATCATGTTCTCTCTCTGCCAGTGCTTGCTGTCTTCCTTAAGCACATATTCAGGAGTTGGAACATGGTGACCTTATTCCTGGGCGTTACGCCAGTTGGATGGAGGGAGGCCAGCCTATGCTCCTGAAGGGAATGTGTAACACGAGGCCTTGGTTGCCCAAGCAATTTCTGTTGGACACAGTGCACAATCCAACCCTCACAAAGGCAATTTAGTGCCTGGGTAGGTGGTTCCTAATCTGTCTAATTTGCTGTCGTGTAGCCAGTGTGAGCTAATTAGATGATTCAGCAATTGTCATGGCTCTCCAGTTAATGTGCTGTAAATGCTGCTGCCACCACTTTCACTGCTGTTAAATACCTTTGCTTCTGTGAATTCTGTCCTCGTGCCCTGCCTTTTTTGATAATCTTCTATTATCCCAGTAAATAACCTATTCTCTCATATGATGAAATCATTACATGTAAGCATCTAGATTCTTAAAAACTTTTAATCAGACTGTGAAGCACTTCAGAGAAACTAGTTTTCCTACAAATATTTCAACTTATTCATGTGCCAGAGGACTATTTCTACTCATTAAAAAAGATCTGAAAACTGCTCTGGTATCTCTGATCTCTGGAGACAAGGATTCTTTCTTTGAGAACACTTGCCTTCTGGTAGGAAAAAAAGATTTTAAGTGTGTCTTAATAAAAGACTCTGCCCTCAAGCCCCTGAAAGAACTTAATTGGAGAAAAGTGCACAAATCTAAAATTATTTGAGGCTTTTTGCTTTCATTGCATATGTGAGCTTTCATTGAGCTATTGAGAATAATTTCCCTGACAACAAGTTCTTCAGATTATTAGGATGTAGAAAATGCAGGAGGAGGGGCATGAAGATTTTTCAAGTAGTCTAGGAAAAAAAAATCTCCTGTTTGTTGGCTGTTCAGCTATGGGACATCATTCCCTTGTCACTTCTTAATCTCCAAGACAGCAATAAATGTGAGCAGCTTTAACGTACCATCTCTGATCCAGTCCCAGCAATGTCCCTTGGAGAGTGAGCCTGGCAGTCCCTGTCTTTTCTGCCACCAATTCCCTGAAACAAAGTGTCCCTTGCTTCATTGGTAATTCTGCATCTGTACTTCTGAGCCAGTCTAGAGGATTTCTCCGGATCTGTAGAAAAGACAAGACAGTATTTCAGTCTTTACTCACACAAAACTGCAAGTCTCCTTCTGCCTCTTGTGCTTGGTATGCCAAGATATGCTCACTTCTTGCCTGTAGCTAAATTCTCTCTAAGACAGTTCCCTGTTACTTAATCAAGGGAAAGCTATGTCCCAGCCTCACTGAGTTCCAAGTCACAAAGCGGCTTAACAAAAACAGCTCTTATTTCCGGTGGCTCTGGGAAACAGCACAAGAACTCTGCTGCTGTGGATTCCTTTGGATACACGACGAGATATGTAAACATGGAGTTCAGATTGTTGTTCTCAGTCATGAAGCTGACTAAGACCTCCCCTCTCTGGCATCAAAAGAATGAAAATGAGCTCTGTGCTGGGCACACTGAGAAGCTCTGTTAGGAGCTGTTCTGTCTCAAAAAACAGTAACTCAGCTCGAATGCTCAGCACACAGACCCTCTTGGGCTTCCTGCTGAATAATCCAGTGAAAAATGAGGTATTTTATTGACTTGTTTAAAGCAAAGCAAAGAGACAGTGTAGCTGAATCTGCTGTCTATAGTACAGGAGACAGCCTGTCTAACGGCTCATTGGTTTCATTCCTCTGGGAGTGGAAATTTTGCTAAAGTCATTTTAGAACACTTCACCAGAGAAACCCAGCACTGAAGTCCTGTGCCTATGGACCACAGCAGCAGTTTCACATGCACTTTCTTTTGAACATAAACCATTTAAACTAGTGGTTAAGTATCTGGCATTAAGAGAATTGTCACCACTAAACTTTTATTACTTAACCCTAGAGTTAAGTAATAAAAAAAAAGTCTCCTTAGCTTTATTTGTGTCATCCAAATCCATACTTATTTATGTCCAGGTGTTCCGGTGCTTCTTTTTTCTGCTCATAGAAATAGGACTGATTCACTTGTTGGTTTGTAACCGATATGTGAGATAATACAAAAGCACAAGTAGGACATATCTGCCTGTTCCTCTGTCTATTCCTCTGTCTGGGGTCTCCTAGGAGAAAGGGGGCTCTTCCTGCCAGACCTGTCTGATGCTGTGCAAGGCAGTGCTTTACTGTGAGTGGTGTGAGGTAAGAGAAGTTCATGAGACAGTAAGGTTTAAATTCAGTAAAGTGTTTTTTCTCCAGTTCCTGTGATTGCATGAAACATTCAGACCACGTTGTTTGCCTTGATGTTCATGAGGAACTGGATGTCCAAAAGTGGTGTGAGGAGACGTGCAGTTCTAAAGCATATTCTCTTATTTTGGATGTTGTTTTATTTGTATTTGGTGCCTTAACTCTACAATTCAAGGTCATATATACTGTACCACACATAGCTGAGTAGTTAAAAGTGTACTTGAAAAGAGCCCATCAAGCCTAGTCTATAGAAACTCTTTTACAGACTGAAGCCTTCTCAGGGGGAGAGTACTGTTCCATCTTTAATTAATAATCCACCAATAAGTGAGAGTTCTCAGAATGTAAAGAGCATATAAAACTTTTAACTGCAGATACAGAATTTATCTGAGACTGAATTTATCTGATTTCTAACTTCAAAGGTTTGGGGCAGTAAGATAATTAAAGCTGCAGTCTCTTCTATGCTGCGTAAGTAAACAATTTCAAAATGTTTTCACACCAGCCAGAACTGCATGTTTGTGAAAACCTCTGGACTGTTATCTCTAGTAAAACAAGTAACACTTAATTTTAAAAGGCATTAATTGAATGTAACTAGCTATCTTTCATTAATTAGTACAAGAGAGTTGGAATGAGTGAGAGCTGCAGTTTATTTTTAATTAATTACATTTCAGCCTCATTCATACCTCTTACCAGGATCTAGAAGCTCCAGCTGTCTTCTGCTGCTGTGCGGTTCATGAGGGGTAGTGCATCAGCTTGAACACAGGATTTCTGAAAGCATCTGGTCCTGGCAGAACGCACTGAGGCAAGAGACAGAGAGAAAAGAGAATAAAGGAAGTAGAATGTCCTTCTCCAGCCTTAGAGGTAGAGCATCACAGATAGGAAGTTGGAGGAAAAGTTGCACTGCCTTTTCCAAGTCCATTAAGAGAGTCTGTGGCAAAACCAGGAGGTTTACGTGTGCTGGGGAAAGCCAGAAGCCATAGTGTACTACGAGGAGGAGGAGATGGTACTGTTTTTTCAACAGTTAGTGAGAAATTAGGTAAGAGGTTTAAGCTATCCATATAGCAGGCTAAAAGCTGCTAATGATTGCTAACAATAAAAGTTGCTACAGGAGATGGATTTCTTTCTTCTGTTCAGTGAAGAAGTCCAGGACTATAGGTTTTCCAGAGGAGGAACACGAGAAAGCCAATGGACAAGTTCTATTTCCTGATGCAGCCCTACCCAAAATAAGGAGACAGCTCCAGGCAGTGTACATAGCATGCAAATGAATTTTGGAAGGGAAAGGAATAATAGTAATTTCCTCAGAAGGAGCACTAATTAGTTCTTTCTGCAATGCCTACAGTATTCTAGACAAGCTGCCTTTACACAGAGGAGCATGGCAACATGGGAAAGCAGATACTGCTCCCACAACAACCTGTGTGATGTACGCATTTCAAGTCACCAATATTGGTGTAACTCCTTACGACAGAGTATGTTCATCTTACCAGCAAAGTGTATTTTGACATTCTATCTACTTGTATTTTTTAAGCTAAAGGGGAGTTAATCATAGCACTCATCTGCTTTGAAGGGAGTAGAGCAGAAGGTAAGTTTTAACTCCATACTTTGAAGCTGCTATGAATAGATTAACAGTGTTCCACGGAAACAACCTGATGTACTTCTTTATTTTCTTTGAGCTTCAGTTCTGTGTTCTTGCAAAAGCACAAGCTTGCCTAAGTGTAATCAATACAAAGTTACTCAGGGTACTGTATCATCTCAGCAATGGACACTAACTGCATCTTAAGTCAACAGGCACACATAAATCAAGCTAATTAAGAGGAACAGGACATCTTGGCAAATTTTGCTTTACTACTGGCACTGCTACAATTTAATAATCTATGCATACCGAAATGCGTGTATTGCTGCACTCCCAACAGAACGTCAGTTCTGTTAAGAGTGTCCTGTAAGCTAACAAATTCAGGGTAGGAGAGACAGTATTTATTCTTCTGCCACTATTTTCACAAAAGAACTGTTTCTAAAGTAGATGGAAAGTCATTCTGCTCAAAGGAGAATAATGGTGGGCTAGAGAACAGCATTCAGAGCAGTACAGCTTTTGAAAAGTTAGTGATCCTATGAATTTTAAAATTCTGATTTGCTGTACAGATTCTTCCCTGTGTTTTCAAATTCATATCACTGTTTTCCTGCTCAAAATAACAGGATAAAGACAAATGTAGTTTTCTAATAACATCTATTCCCTGGAAATCCACATACGCTGGAAGAAAAGGGAGGCTGTACTGCAGAGAGCATGTTCAACTACAGAGCCATTCTCTGGGCAATGCTGCATAATTTACGAGTGGGTAACCATGCCTTCAGGGACAACATGACACAGAGCAGATGGTTAAAAAAAAATCACAGAAAAAAGCCTCCAAGCTTTGTCCAGTCATACATTTATTCCTCCCTGCAAAAGGGGACAGGTACATTCATACACGCATAATGAGTTATCTGTCAGGCCTCACAGAGGTCCTCAAGGACAAATGTTTTGGAGCCAGTCTCCTTTTGGACAGAAAAAGGAGGAAGTTGACTCTGTCTTCCAGTTCCAAGGTGCAGTGTCTTATTTCTCATCCTAACCCTAAGTCAATATTTATTGATCAAACTGACTAAGCTTTTTAGGCCAACCAGCTCTCTATGAAGCAATTCTGTTCTCTTGAGCCTCTCTCTGCAGGGGCCAGTAACTGGTGCTTAACTACTGCTTCCGCTCCGGAATGTCACCGTCCTCCAGCTGCCCCAGAGCCAGGCTGGGACACTTGCACTTCTCAGAGAGCGACACTGCTGGGGGTGGGGGCTCTCAAAAGCACTGAGGTACAACAGCAGAGCAAGTCCCAGTGGGCTGTATGCTTTTTAAAGTCCTGTCTAGTTCTTAGTGACAAAGTTGAGCATGAAACCTGTACTGCCAAATGTGCCAGCCCCTTGCTGAGAAGGGCATTGATGGGAAGCAGTTTCAGAAGTGGAGACTTTGAGGAAAGGCTGGTGTTTTCCAAGGCCAACTCATACGCTTTTTTTTTAAAGGGTTGAGTTTCCACCCACCAAAAATCACCATCAATCAAATCAATTAAAATTGCTGCTAATTTGGGCTAAAATATCACCTCTGTGTAATCCAAAC
This sequence comes from Lichenostomus cassidix, assembly GCF_008360975.1. NCBI lineage: Eukaryota > Metazoa > Chordata > Aves > Passeriformes > Meliphagidae > Lichenostomus > Lichenostomus cassidix. Next base: position 1,486,416 of record NC_139497.1, read on the forward strand.
CACCACCATCCATTCATCTAAAGAATTCCTAAGCAAAAACCCCTCAGGAGGCAGAGCCCTTCTGACGGGAAATCTGGCAGTGCAGCATGATGTGACTTTTCGGATGACACTTACTTGTCTAAGACAAGGAAAAGACAGAGGCAGTGCTTTGAGGCAGTGTTTCATGCTCAGCAAGTTTGTAGAGGGAAGGAATGCAACTCTATAAATCACTTGTACTGTATTTGTTTCTAGACTTGAATGAATTTCACTTTTCCTTTGTGAGTCAGCATATTAAACGTTAAAGAAAAGGTCTATTTTTCTAAATCTCTTTCACCAATAGAGGTCTGACCTGCAGCCAAGAAATGGATTTATTTATCCACAGAGAATGGAGTGTTTATTTTTAAACTAAGATTGGATATGGCATTGAATAAAAAGAAGTATGACCTTTAAACTATCTAAACCTTAAATACTATGAACGAATTCCACAAATGAGTAATATGGTGGACAATTCCATCTTTCTTCCCAATAAATCTCTCTCAAAAGAGGTTACCCAGAATTAAACTTCCAAATGAAGTACAAGAGATCCTTGTGGTCTAATTACAGACTACTTTCAAAATACTTCAGTTTTCTCCCAATTTGTAATCAGTAGAGAACAATGACGACTGAATTATTCCCAACTATAAATAAAGCAATTTCAAATAAAGTAATTTGGCAACAACCATAGCTATTTATAGCACTAAAAATGTAATTTGAACATTCCAATTTTCTTAATTTGGTAGCAGTCAAGTGGGAAGAAAAATAACTGCACAGTGAATTTTAAATTGAGCTGTATCTACTCACTAGCCAAAAAAGCCTGCAAATGTAAAGGGAACGCTCTTTGTACCTTCAGTTGCTTCCTCCCGTGCTGCTATACCCTGTACACTTGGCTTCATTTGGCTTCTGTGCTGTGGTTTGTACGCCAGCCACTGTTACTGACTGTACACAAAACAATCTGCACTGTAATCTCGGGTCATTTGCCACTGATTGTAACCCAATGCTACAGACTTCTCTGTATATACAACCAGAACCATGTCCCATTTGCTTCCAATAGCTCCAATAAAGACTTATCTCTGTAAACAGGAATTACAGCCTAGTGATTGGTTGGGGGGGTTTGGTTACAGCAAGCAAACTGCTTTCAAGGGGTTTCTGAAGCCTGGGAAGCCAAACCACAGAGGTCCATTCTGCCTGAGTCAGGGTAACAGGCTCAGCAGAAAGGGGAGACAGGCGTCCGAAGGCCACAGTGTTGGCAGAGATGCAAACATAAAGCACATTTATGCTGGAACAAGAAGAATGCATTCCTTCACAGAGGTGAAAGTGAACAGAGCACACAGCACTGTAACTTGTGAGGGCTGCTGCAGGCAAGTACCTCTGGGTACTTGCCTTGAAAGAGTACCAGAAAAGCCCAGAGAAGGCCATGATGAGATCAGCCAGGAAGGCAAGTTTCACTCCAAAAACTGGACAATTCCTAGTATTTAGCTAATTACAAATACTGGGTATTTTCTTAAAAGATAAATTACACATATAAAGAATAAGCAAGGTTTTCTCAAGCTTCTCTCCATCCCTCTCATTTCACTGCATTTCTCAAACATTAAATTCTTGTGGTCCCAGTTTGTCCTCTGAGGGTCAAAGCAAATCCAAGGAATTTCCTTGTCCAGAGCCACTGAGGGCAGGAGTTGGGGATACCATGACAATTGTGTGGCTGCCATTGTTTGCTTGAGGTTGCAAATCATGGTAAGATTTACTAAAATACACACATATGTCCAGTTGCCTGGAGTTATGGAACCCAGCTTTACTCTAGAAGAGAAGTCACTGAACATACAGTCTTTTCTTAGAAGTGTTTTTCTGGTCTTGAAATGCTGAATTGAAGTCCGAGTGCAGAGGTCATTAATCAAATTCAGAGGAGATCAGACTTGAGAAGGGATTAAAAATTGTTACGAGCTGACTATAACTGAGATTGCTCTTAATGAAATGGGATGTATGAAATCCCACAGCTTAGAATGTATGATAGTTTGTTGTGAGACTTTTGCCAAGAGGTCAGTGTTCAGCCAGCCCAGTCTGCTGGTGTGCTGCAAACAAGTCAGTTATGCATAAAGAGCTACTCAGGGACAACTGTACCCAAACCAAACTAAACCACGCATCACTTAAAATTCAGAGCTGTATCAAATATTTAGCATGTAAGATCCACAAAGAACTGAACAGAGTCACTTAAGAAAACATCATTAACACTTGACTGAAACTGAAGTCAGTCTTACCTACTGCATTAGCATAATGTGTCTGTGCTCAAGCCTGATGTTAGCTGGCTCGGTAAGAGGTCATTCCGAAAGCTCCTTCGGGATTATCATCTCGGAGGTGCTGAGAAGGACGACAGCTCTTCGGCAGCAGCCTGGCAACTGCAGGTCAGTGACAGCTCACTAAGCGAGCCGGGCCTGCTCCAGGAGCTGGCAGGCGTTCTGTGGCCTCACAGGAATGGAGGAGGGGCAGATATGGGAGTGGGACATGGGAGAAGCCACACAATGCTGGGCTTAGACTGATGAAAGAGGTTGGCACATCCTTCTTTCTTCACTGTAAAATGCCTGGCATTTCCTACTCAGTTTTACTCCTGTCCTGCTGTAGCTAAACTAAATTTGCCCAGGCAGTTACAGGGTTTAAAGAACAGGGAAGCTGTGATCTGTGGCCCCTCATCCTCCTCCCATGCCCCGCAAACCAACAAATACCCAAGTCCATCTACTTTCTCTCAGCAACCTGCAGTGCCTCTCACTATGAATCTGCAGCTGAATGCATACAGTGAAATCTGCAGCAGAAAGCTCCTTCATTTCAGGCCCTCCCCAACAATGCTTCACTGCTCCATCCCTTGCTGGCACGGCACTGAAAGGATCCATGCAGAAGAAACCATCTGCTTAACAAGCAAGATGTCCAGTTTATCTTGCTGCAAGAAGCAAAACCTTGAAAAAGTGTATTTGATTACAGAGAAAGCAGGGAAAAAGTATTGATTGACTGATGTCCAAACAACTAACAAGCCAGCCTGTAACCTCCATGTGCAAAGAACTGCTGCGTCTATAAACCTGCCCAGAACAGCACCCTGCTTTCTGCAAGTAGTGTCACCTCACTTAATTGCTCACAACATAATGCTGACTTGGGTGGTTTGCTGCAGGGTTGAGTTCCAGCAAGTCAGCTAGAAAGAGTTTTTCCCATTTGCTAAGCTGTAAATTATCCTTCTCTTTTGTGACCCCAATCCTTGGTACAATCAACTGAAACAAACTGGAGCTGCCACCACTTCCAGGGTCCTGAATTCATCTTCACTTTGGGCTATACATTTCAGCGCATTTATTTGCAAAGCTGTAAAAAGCCTGTGTGTACTCTTGGTACAGTTACAACAAAAAGCACATTCTTGGTCCAGCCATGAACATGCAGCAAAATCCTAAAAAGGCCTATAGATCCCAAGAAAGGGTCACATACCCTGCACAAATAACACTTCCTTCTTCCCCTTTGCTTAGGTGCTGGCACACACCAAAGGTGGGATTTCCTGCCTACAATAAAGGCAGGCTCAGCTCTCTGCTGATTCTGATTCATTCAAAGGGACTTTTTATTTTTTTTAAATCTGGGTAATTTTGGATTACAGTAGAAGAGGAAAAGCTAAACCAGGGCAAGATGACAAAACACAGCTCAGAAAATCCAATTATGTTGCCCTGCAAAGCAGTTCCACACAAACTCCTATACTGCCAATACTGCAAGTTTTGAGGTAGCCACAGGACTCCTACATCCAGCACAAAAGCAAGCATGGGGACAGGGGTTTGAGCTGCTCAGGTCAGTTATCCTGTGTTTATCGAACAATGTGGTTTTGAGAAAGATGCTGTTACATGTAGAAGATATGTAACTTCTTCTGTCTCTACATTAAACTATTCTCACTGAGATCAAATGACTGAAAACTTGAAGAGAATTTAGAACTTTCCAGTTACAGTAATTACTGGCCTCCTCACTCTGTCCAAACCATGGCAATGCACAGCACCTGTAACTTCCACAGACATTCAGAGTTCAAGCTATTCCTGTAATGCTGAGGCTGGAGCACCCAGGAGCTCTAGTCTGCTGTTCATGTCTACAAGCAGCAGCCATGTCACCCATAATCCAGAGCAGTCTGGCACAGACTCTCACAGCCACTTTGGCTGTAGGTTTGCATTGTACCACACCAAAACCACCTCAGGGAGATGCACAGTCATCATCATGCAGAAACACCATCCTTTTCCCTGCTCCATGCTAGGCGAGATCTTGTTCCACAAGTGATTCCCTGTGGTATAATGCAGCAAGCCTGCCATGCCCTGAGTGGGTAGAGAGCTCAGATATACACTGCTCTGCAAGCAACCAGCCTTCATCCTCCTTCTCCTTCCCACCCATTCTCTCTTGCACACCACTATTAATTACCATCAAACCACTTCTTTAAGCTAGCATAGCCTCCAGGACACAGAAGACACTAAATCACTCCCCTGTCTTCCTGGCAGCCAAGAGTTGTGTCAAAACCACAGTGGTTTGCTGTGGTGTTGTTCAGAGAACTGATAAATCCCTTTTGCTTACACTGTGACAGCTGACAGTGGCACAGCACTGTCTCATCTCAGCAAGTCCTTTACTACCTTTTCTCAGGCCCAGCAATTGAACAGAATCTGCACAGCAGTTTTCTTTTCCCTGTGTGGCACAATCTGACCAGCCAGATGAGAACACTGCATCAGGAGTCATTGCAGTGTCCCCTCTCACATGATATTTACCAATGTGGCTCCAAGGCCCCCCTTCTCCCCATCACACTGCCAGCTCTGTGCATGAACAGACGCTCCCAGCAGGGAGTTTAAACACACAGCTTGGATGTTTTCATGGCACACACTAACTGTGCTCAGCATGAGGAGGGCTTCTGCTCAGAGCTGGCAGCCTGCAAGTCTCATCTCTTCTGCACCTTCTGGAGCCTCAGAGCCCAGCAGAGCTGTGACTCCATCTCAAACACTGCAGCACCTTCCTAAAAATCATTACTTTTGTCACCCAAGCTGTTGATTAAGGTGGACCTCTGCAACTCCGTAACTGAACCAGCCTGCTCACTCCCATAAAACAACCTGCACTTGGATTCCTGATCACCTCCAGTGACCACAATGTTAAACCACACCAAGAGCCCTTAAGGTGAGATCACGAGAGACCAAGTCATGTCACCTTCAGCTGTAACTCAAGCCACTAAATCTGATTAAAAAATACTTTTACAGTAACATTTTAACCAACACACATTTGAAGTTTTTTTATTCTGAAAAACTTCTGTAATAAACTCTTGCTATGGAGTTTGCTACATTTCCTGTATCAATCATTATTGGTAAGCAGAGGATAAGAATGATTTACCAGTACTTTAAGTTAAGTTCAAGTGTATTAGAAACACATCCCACAGATTTACTTCCAAACATTTCAATTTTACTTCACTTCCTCCTAGCAGATCATTTTTGTACAAGGACGTAATACAACTTTCCAATCAGATTTGTAGGAGAACAACACGGGATGCTCTAGTCTTGTAACTGCTCCAGGTATCAGACTGTAGATTCTAAACTTTCTAGAAGGAAATGAGAGTCCACATAGAGCAGAAGTTTCTGCTGAGTACGTAAATCTGCATTTCTGGCTGGATGCTATTTGGCATCCTGACAGATCCTGTCTTTATTAGTTCATTGCTTGAATTACCTAACTGCTGAATTTTACTAAAATAGACTTTAGCTCTGTAAAATAGGGAGAACATTTAATTTCCCATTAAAATATCTTCAACAAAGATGATTTCTGTACAGAACCCTGCTATTTAACATTGCTCTTTAGAAGTATTGCAGGGCCCAGGACTTTTACAGTGCCATCTGTAGCAATTTCATTTATGTCAATTTGGGCCAAACACTGTAGTAAAATTGCTCAATTAAAAATACAAGGTATTTCACAAAATTGGTTAGCAAACTCCTTCTGCAGTTCTCAGGGTCAAATCAGGTAAATCATATTCTTCTCACATTACTTCTGGACTGAAGATCAGAAAGTTCTATTTGCAACAGTTTATCCTATGTATTTGTATGCACTGCATGTATAAACCTATAAGCTACAGTAATAATTTTTTTCTAGTCACTAATTACTGCACAGAAATAGCTGCCCTTTAACATCTGTCCAAGCATGAACTCAGTGATTCTAAGATTTATACAGGTGATTTATTTTTCCTTTTTTGAGCTTTCTGTACTCCCAGCATCAAAACACAACTAAGATTCACCAGAAACTCTAACAGGGTGGAAGAACCCATGAATTACTTAACCAGCAGTCAGTGGTGTGACTGGCTTCTCATGCAGGTTCTCCACGGGGAGAAGAGCCCACAGCAGCCACTCATCACATTACAGATCAAACGACTCCACTTTATTAGCTCTCACAGCCTATTTCAAAGGTTTGCACCTCAGGAGGCTTCAGCTCAGCCCTGCCGGTAACAGGCTGCCATGAACATCACCCACCTCCTGCTGAAATGCTGCTGCTGCATGGCCAAACCTCACGGTTTTCCTCAGCCTCAGGGGCCTGAGGGTGTCTGCAAGGGGAACAGAACAGACGAGGCCATCTAAACCCCGTGCGATTTAAGGGAAAATTTTACATCTTCTCCACGAGGGTCATTAATGCACTACACGTTCTGTACAGGTTTCCCCCACAGTATCACTCGTCTCCAACGGTTATTGTTTCAATCTAAAGCTCTGCTGTCCTCCACTGCCCTGGTGCTCTTCTGACACCCACAGACTCTGGAAGAGCTCTGGGAGGATTTGCACGGTTCCCTCAGGAAGCACCGCCCCGCCCGAAGGCCGCTGCTCCCCTCCAGCCCAGCAGCTCAGCGGTGTGCCCGCGCTCCGCACCTCGGTCCTGCCGGCAGCCCTGCCCAGCCTGCAAGGCTCCTTCCCCCGGCGCCCCGCCTCGCCTCTCGCAGCCCTCACGGCAAACAAAATGGCGCCGCTGGCGCCTCACCCTCCAGGGCTGCTCCTGCTGCCAATCACCCGCCAGCCAATCAGAGCTCGCCGTGGGCGCCGCGGGCCCCGCCCCCGCAGAAAGCGCGGGAATGGTGAGGGCGCTGAGGCGGCGCCTGGCGGGCTCTGGGCAGCTGGGGGATTGGTGTTGTGTTTGAGGCTCTCCTCGGTTAAATCCACCTCTCACAGACCGGCTCCACTTCATTAGCTCGGCTCCACTCACTCCCCATTTAGCAGGAACTTACACCGCCATGAGGAAACACTTGAATTCGATGTTAAACCCAACAAACACTGCACCCCAGCAGAGCCCTCCTGCTTGCCTCACAGCCCGAGTTTCCTACAGCGCTGGTAGCCAGTTTATCCCGAGGGAAAGCCCTCAGTCCTGAATTACACTCCTGTGTTCGTTAGCATAATGAAAATGCAGCATAACTAAGCCTGTGTTGCTCAAACACACTGGGATGTGCAATGGTGAATTCTAGCAAAATCTCCATATGAAGAGATCTTGATGGTCTCTGCCAATACAGAAGGAAAAATACTGCACAATAAAGTGATGGAAAAAGGAAGAAAAACAGAAATAGAAAGCAATCCTCAGCGTGTCCATGGATGGCTCATTTTCAGTATTATTTTTTTTAGGAAGGCCCACAAGAGCTTCCCTGATCCACGAGGGCTCCAGGCACAGGCCGCTGAGCTGCCCGCCCGCAGCGCTGCCCCCACGAAAACCTCCCCGGATTAAACTCTTATGTTAGGCACCTCCGAAGTGTCTAAAGTTAGGCTGGATGAATGTGAGCCAAGCTGTTGAACAGATGGAGTGAAATCCTCCTCTTGATAACAGGAACTTTATATCACCGCCACAGATAAGAAGGGCAGCTAAAAAAAGTCAGGGAGGTAGTTATATAAATTTCGAGACGACTTACCAGCAATGCTTAAAGGTAAAACTTTCTGATAGATCCTGAATACCCACTTCCAGCTGCGGACCCTGAGCTGCCAAGAAGTTCTGCAACACAAATGAGATTGTGACACTCGAGCTCCCACACTGAGACCATTGGAACTTAATGATACAGCACAAACACGCAAAGCATGTGGAAGTTGGAGCCTGGGGCACGGGAGATTAATCCCAGCATCAGCAGACTGGCACTGAGCTGGAGCTCAGTGCTCAAACCCAGCTGAGACACATGTGAGCAGAAAGGTGATTCACTGCCTCAACATAACCATCTCATTAATGCTCGAAATGCTACCAAACACACTCATTCCTTTTCTCTTACAGGGCAAAATACTTGTGCTTACAGCAGCTCTGACTCAATGTAGTTTTCTACCTTCCTTATACATAGTTTTGAACAGCTGCAAATTCAATTCCTCATCTTAATACTGACCTGCTTCCTTGTGTTTCACATGTAATTGTGCTTCAAAAGATGCACATCTCAGCACTGGATCCATTTTTCTTAATTGGCTGTGGGTATTTCAGATGGAGTTGGATGTGAAATACAGAGGTAATACTTATTTCCAAGCATCAAAAACTTTCACGTAGGCATCTAAAATAATCCATGACAGGAAACTGACTAAAAAGTGTTTCATATGAAATGCTGTGAATCAATTATGCATGTTCTGCATCCATACTAAAATGGGAGTATATGCTGCATGCAATTTGGAGGTAATGTTTACTTAGAGTGGAAGAAATCTGAACAATAAAGCAGCTTTTCCCTTCAAGTACCTCATTTTCGGAGGAAAGCACACTATTATGCTATTTCCCAGTCCCCTTGAGGAAGACAAGTGGATGAAGTGCTTTGGGCTTGGGTTGCTTCCTCTTCTCCCGTACTTACCTGTAAACTTTCTGTAAAAGTTGCAATTATCGAGAACCTGCAGAGCTGACCTTACCAAGGAATGCACCTCTGGGAAGACAAAGCAATGGAGACCCCAGACAACCACACAATGCCATTCCTTAAAGCAAAATATGGCTGGAAAAGTGACATCCCAGCAGCCTCCTAGAGCAGGGCTGCTTTCCACGTCACCTTTAGTCGTTTTGGTGACAAGAATCCATCTGTACTCCTGGTTACCTCTGCAGAACACAGGCTGGGGAGCTGAACTGCCCCATGACCCAATTAGTGCAGCCCTGAGCCTCCTCCCAGCCACAGCTACAAACCCTGCTGAAGATGACATGAACAACAACTGACCCCCCTGAATTCGTTATTGATGGTGATAAGCAGAGATAGCCTACATTTATTTTGCAGATTTAAGCAGAATTTGGAGGGCCATGGAAAAAAAACCCGTTCTAAATTGGATATGTTTGAGAAATACTGAGTCACAAGTTTCAAGCTGCACAAGGTCATTTTTGCAGTTTCTTTTTTCAAAGCAAACCCTAGGTTTTATTATATAAAACCAGTGTTGGCAGCACTCAGAACATGCAGTCTTTTTTAGCAAAGCCCTTTGCAGCATGACTACGGTTCCAGTCTTGGAGAAGCCTGCAGATGCTACTGCTTCTACTTTAAGAAGAGAATTAATTTTATATTGCAAAATATTTAATAATTTCCTGTCCAAATGAAATGAAACAACAAAATAGTTATACAATTTTACTAGTTTATATTTCAATTCATAAAGTATACACACTGCAACTATGCTACCACAATGTCCACGCATCTAATATTGATGGAGTTACAGTATTTTTTTTTGGTATTAAACAATAGAGATAATGTATGCAGTTAAGGAAAAAAGCTTGGACATAGCATGTTCTATCCCGTAGTTACAGAGTACATTAGCTAGCATTAGTACAGTAAACAAGAAAAAGGTAGAAATACAAAATAAACCAAATATCTTTATATACAAACCAGTGCCTCTTATTGTTACCAGCTTATACTCACACTGCACACAAAATTTATCCACTGATGCAATAGATACTTCAGCATAACACAAACCATTATAAATTAAAAAAATTACAAGGTGCAAAACTCCATTCTACAGCTTTCTGGTGAGAACTCAATACAATCCAAGGAATGAGAACTCCAAGCATGTTTAGCACCTATTAGTGCAACTGCATCGAGCGTGAAAAACAACCTACACCACCTCAGAATGCTACCAGGGAAGCGAGTTGGACAGCTAGAGATGCTCGCAGCTACACTCACGCTGTGATTTTTGCCTCATATATATCTCAGTTTATTGTTTCTTTGTCCCATTCATACCTATGTGCAAAACTAAAACCTGGAAGCTCTGTCAGAGCTCCGCAGAAGGCCTGCTACAGCCGGGTAAAAACAAACAAACAAAACCAAAACAGAAACCTGACAAAACCCAGACAGACTCCATTGAATGTCAGACCATCCACATAATTAGTACTCATCAGCAGTCCTGGTGCTGGGGATTTGAACACTGTTGATATGTGGATCCAACAATATGACACAAATGAAACGGAAATTTGCCCACAATTCCGACTATTCTTGTCTAGCACTTCGACAAGTCTCCCAGCCTCCAGTGGCGAATTTGTTTGGCAGCCCATGCCAAAAAAGCCCAGAATTGCATAGAATTGATTAGTAACAGAAAGAAATGCCAAACACAGAGAGATGGATGCTGCATCTACTAAAACAAAGTGGGGTTGCTCCACAGGAATGCTGAAATCATCCCCATTCCTAAAGCAGAACATGTCACCTCCTACTCTCCATTTCCTACCTCTGGGGACTGCTTTCTGGCACTGATGTAGTTCTTGATAAAGTTGTATTTTTTGTTGCATTTTTTTTCTTTTTCTTTTTTTTTTTTTTTTACTTTGTTAGTGACACTTTTCCTTTCAAATAAAATATTAAAAAAGGTTATAACTGTAAAAAAACCTATCATATGTAAACTTAACAATTAGGGTTTGGTAAGTTCTCGTACCTAGTCTGTGAAAAGCCTCCAGCCAGACGCAGAATGGAGTGTTTCTCTGAAGAGCTTCAATCTAGCTACATCACCTGTTAAATATCAGTAGTATGAACATCCCATGTCTAGCAATAAAACCTCTCTTGTGTTTCCATCCTCTTTATCACTGACCTATTGAAATCCTGACATGCTGTGTTTCTATTATATTTACATTCTGGTCCTCTCATGTCACAGAATTAAACATCTGGCCAAGGAAGGCAACAAAAGGTGTTGTGTTAAGAAGGTGTGTTTGACAGAACTGCTTTTCAACAAGTCTCTTTTCCTTGGACTCCAGTCACTGTTTTTATAGAGCTTATTGTTCTGTTGAACCATGTTTTCTTTGCAGCTTGTACTTCATTCAGGGCCAGACCCAAATGGTGCTCCAAATCCTGCAAACAGAAGAGTAATTTCATTAATTTGTTATATATTCACAGCACAAGGTTATAGCAGTCAAACCTAGAAGACTCTAGAACATCTACAAACTCTTGGCAACTTTAGAAGTTAAACAAGTCTTACATAAATTAATGGCAGCACAACAAGCTGACAAAGAGAAAAAAAAAGCTTTGAAAAGCAAAACAAGACTTGTGTCATTGCCCTTAGTGAAACATTCCGCTTTCTTCAGTACATCCAAACTCTTTAATTCTCTCCCAAATGACGAGGAGCTACTCCCACAGGAAGTGGACTTTCTACAAACGAATTTTTACCTTTCTGTGAACAAGCAGCACTGACGTATCAGTTTTAGCCTAAAACCACAATGTTGTCACGTTTTACAGAAATACCTCAAGTACCTGGAGTGCTTTGCAATCGTGTTTAAGAAACATGTCTAACATTTGTCAATGTTACTTCTTCATTTAACACTGATTGTGAGATAAAGACATGCATGATTCAGTACTCTGTCAGAGCTTGGGCTCCTTCCAAGCAGTTGCAGGAGATCAGGCAGCCAGCACTGCACTGCAGACAGGCAGATGTCTGAAAGCTGTAGCGGCTGCTAAATACAGTTCATGCAATTTCAATTATATCGTCTGCATACAGCAAGTTTCAGACGCAGTGTTTGGTTAAATAACCCATGCAGGAAATAGCAGGTTACAGTTTCAACCAACAGGAGCTGTTCCAATGCCTCTACAACTCACACACATTTTCTAGGAATGCAGACACACTGCACAGACTACAAAACAAACCTCCAGAGCATTACCTGTATTTTACATTCCGCCTCCACAAGCTGCAGCTTGGTCTGGGCCAGCTCAAGCTCCATTTCCCTCAGCTGGTTTTTCAGTGTTTCCTTCTCCTCATCTGTGTCCTCGTCTGAACCATCCTTGGCAGTGCTGGCAACCTTCACACGGCCTTCCTTATTGAAGAACTCCCGGCAGTGCTCGCAGTCATCCACCTTTTGCTAAAGTAAACACCTGGCTGTGAGCGAAGTGCTGGGGATATGATCAAAGCCTGCTCCTGCCTCTCCTCTGGAAGAGCAGCTCAACACCAGAGGAAGCACTACTGGGAACTTTTGGGGAGGCACAGCCAAGCAGGAGCTCCTGCCAGCCCCAGACTCACAGGCTTTGGAAACACTGCTGTGTTATTTTGCTACAATAATGGGCTCTGTCCCTCCCCCCTGTTACTTTAAGGTAAAAGACAGTTGGAGAAGCTTTTCCAGAAAAAAGAAGGATCCCTCAAAAAACCCCAGCATCAAAAACTCCCACTATAGCATGAGAGGGCCCACAGCTACTCACCTTTTCTCCCAGATCTCCCCCTTATAATCTTCTCTTTTTATCTACAGGGACTCTCAGCCACCATTTCAGTAATGAAATAATTTGTGTGTTTGTTGTTATGATTTTGCTAAGAGATTGAAACATTGTAGACTGTGGATCTATCTGGTCTCTTACCCGTATTTTCTCAATTTCAGCTTTATTTGCTGTTTGTTGCTTTTCCAGTCGCTCACTCAGCTGGGAACAAATCTGACAAGCAAAATTATGTTACCCGACCATTTATAAATGTAAATTCCCTCCCAAATGAATGCTAAAGCACAAATAAATGCTGCTGCAATATTAACATGGATAGTCTGAGGACTCTTTGAAAGCTAGGAAAATTGGGATGCTGCCTTAAGTTGTCTCATCATACATTTTCCCATTCTCTGCATATTCTTCTATCCCCACAGGAAAAGGTGCAGTTCTGACAGAAGTTATTAGCAGTTTGGCATTGCTAAAGGACCCAGAACAGGTTAGGAATAGCACGGCCCTTTTGTTGCCTTTGGGAGAAAAGAACAGGCAAGACAGAGTAGTGAAATAACCCTTATTCATTCCCTGAGAGCTGCTATGGGCCTGCTAAAGAGACACATGAATTTGCTCCCTTGGTACCTTCTGATCAGGAGCTTCAATGCCAAAGTAAAGCCTTGAAAGGAAAAAGGCATCTTATTTTTATTTCTCAGGTGCTGTTACCGTTTGATTGATAAAGGGAAGGTAGGAGAGAACCTTTTTTTGGCATGAGGTGAACCTTTGATATCCAAGAGCCCGTTTGAACAAGGTTTGGCTGTAAGTGAGGCTGTGGTGACTGCTGATCTACAAATACCCATATCAGGGTCAAACAGGACTGACCACTTCAGGATCTTGGCCAAAGAAAATGCAAAACCAACCACATGCTTCCCATTTAGAACAGCTAAACTGTCTCCTCAAATGCATGGTACAGAAGACATTGATTTCCAAAAATCTCCTAGAATACCTGATAAAGTCTTGCACTTTGATAGCAAACCACATCATCATGAAGTTGTACTTACCTGTTTGTAGTCACCAATAATAGAGCTGTTCTTTTTGATCTCTGACTCTGCCTTATCTAGTTCCCTACGACACATTTCCTTCAGCTGCAGGGAAAAATAAAAAAAGAAAAAAAGAAAGGGTTCATATAGTTGTAGTCTGAAACACCCAGGTGGTATTTCCTCCTTCTCCTTCAGCTCACTGCTCTGCTCTGCCCAGGGACCCAAAGTCCAGCTCAGCTCCATGCAGGCAGGGAAAAGCTGGGCTTTGGTGGCCATCACTGCCAGAACAGTGGGTTTGCCAAGGGAAGGAAGTATTCAAAAAGTGCTGACAGCTAACGTCCTGCACTGCCTCTCTGTGCAGCATCTCTGGCACAGGCTGTGACTCTGTGATTTAAAGTTAAAAATTCCCCACCCTATGAAGCACCTGGCAGGAAAGTGCCAAATTCTGCTTTGCTGACGTCCTTTACACCACAGAAGAGAGACAAACATGACTTAGAACATTAAGCCCTTCCCACACTTGTTACTTTTTATTTTTATCATTTCTGTACTGTACAGAACAGTGAGAATGACAGAAATGCCCCAACCTGAGCAGATTCTTCCTCCAGGCGCCTCTTTTCTTCTTCTGCATCAATCAGCTTCTGTTTGGTCATTAGCAGCTCCTTATTGAGGGCATCTGCCTTCTCCTCTGCCTGAAACACAGAGAGGAGGCTGAGCAGAGGCTTCCCTGCTGTGCCTCCACCAGGACAGAGCCAAGAGTGCAGCCATTCCAGTCTTATTAAGGTTTGGTTCATTGTTATTAAAAACAATAAAACTTTATACTGGAAATTATTTTTCTAAAACTTCCCATCTTCAATAGCAAAGCACCAACACATCAAAATTAATGACATGTACCACTATACTCCAGCTCTCCAAAATGCTTCCTTGAATTCAGTGATTAGTTTTAGCAAAACTGGAGTAGGGATTGCTCCAAAGAAATCCAATACCAGAAATAAGTTTCATTTTCTCATCCAGTCTGGAAGTTGACCAATACATTTTTGAAGACAAACAACTCACAATGTGCAAGATCAGTAAAAGACTAGAGCCAGATCAGACCTAAGTTTAATTTGCAAACATTCAGCCTTGGAATGGAAACAGAATTAATGAAAAATGCCTCTAGAATGTTTTAAAAAAACCCAGAACTCTATAACACTTCCCAATGGATGTGATACCATCCCAGAAAATACTGCATGAAAAATCTGAATGGCCAAAGCAAACATAAGAGTCAGGCCCCTCTCTCCTTCCTCCTTAAAGGAAAGAAATGTCCTGCCAGAAACCAACAATCCCTTTTACTGCAGTTTTTTAAGTATAAAAATATATTGTTGAGAAATTTCCAGCTCTTTATAAACCACTAAAAACTCTGCAAAGTTAACATATCTTTTCCTGTCTCATACACACAACACAGCACTTCCCAATAGGTGTATGGATTCTACATAAAAATAGATCAATAACTCAGCTGATATATAACATCTTCAGAAAGTAGCTGTACCAATTCCCTTCAAAGGAAGAAAATCAAAAAGTGAATTTTAGTCCCTTAAAGTCCTGCTGATCCTTTAAATCAGACAGCAAAGGCAGAGAGAACATCTTTTCATTATAGTTGGGATTTAAGCTGTATTAAAGTTAAAGAACACTGGGATGTAGGAGCCCAATAACAGTGGAAAAACGAAGCCTATTTTCTGGTCTAGTGAAAGGATATTAAGGAAATTCTTGTCTTTCCAAATGCTTTGTTTTGATCTTTTAGGTTGCAGATTTCAGTCGTGCCATGCAGGTGTTAGAAAAGGTGTGTTAAAGTGTCCTTTGGTACTTTCTTTTCAGGACCTCAGGCTGGCAGAATGAAACTTCTCATTTCAGGATCCAATTAGAAGAATTAATCATGTCCTGAAGCAGGATCAAACCTACCTATCTCCTCCCAGGGGATAACCCAAATGCTGCCAACATCATTTACCATCTTTGAAGACAAGAGTATTATATATCAAATGAAGCAAATCAATTTTGCTTAATTTTGTTCCTCTCCCAGCTCTCCATTTAAAAAACCAATGTAAAACTGTGCCTCATACAGGCTCAAGCAGCCACAAACAACAGTTAAAAACTGATAGAAAAAGCTTCTTCAGGACAATTTTTGCTGCAGTCCAACCCCTGAATGCCTGCTGGGCTATTACCAGTGTATAACCTTCTGGAAGCTTCACTAATGAAGGGAAAAGCCCAGGTAAGAGGACATGAACATACCAGTGTGCTGTGAAAACCTGCTTCTAGAACATACTTCTATGATTCACATTTTAACACCTAAGAGGAGGAGATGTAAGAAACCCAAAAGTCATAAACCAAACCTCATTATGAGCAACACTCACCCATTGGCATTAACATTTACTATGAATAGTTTTCCACCAGCAAGTTTCCAGGAGACCATGGGAAACCTTAAATTGTCTGAGGCAGATACAGTGAAACATTTTAAAGCCTGTCAGCTCCTGCACTGTAAAACTTTCAGAATCTTCCTTTGAGATTTCAGAAATGCACTTATCTTGGTACAGAACAAGAATGGCAAAACAGGAGCACTTGAACTCTTCCCCTCATCCCCCCAAGCAGACAGACTAAATGCTGTTCTATCCTTCCCTGTGCTAGAAATGCCAGTACCTTTTTGTCTCTGCACATCCTGGAAAAAAAAAGAAAAAGCATATCCTAATAAAATCTCCCCCACTTGAATATGTAAAGAAGGGAGTGGGACAGCAAGCTGAAAAAAAATTCCTGTAACACAAAGCAAATCTGAAGTTTCCTCCTGAGAGCTCTACTGATCTGGAAACAAACCAGGATAAGGAGTTCACATGGGCAAATTTCAACAAGCCAAATGGAAACCACAACAACATTTTCAGAGTTGCCCAAGGTACCTGAGAACCTGATCCACACAGAGCCAGACAGACTCACACTTTTAAGTTTATCAGACACTTTGCAAAACCTGTCTGCTACAAAATTGTATTCATAATAATCCCAGGAAAACACAAGGCAGCATCCATGTTATGATCTCTGTGATGGTTCAAAGACTTGACATAGCTCCTGCTAGACTTCTTTAGAGAAAAGAAAGCAATTATTCAAATACAGGCTCTCCTTTCCCTCCAGTTACTCTAAATGCTTTTCAGAGTAATGAATGTTTCAGTCACCAGTCCTGTTTCCCATGGAACTCTGTCACATGCCTGTATGTTGTCAGTGTGCAGTAAGGATGTGGAGGAAGCAATCCAGTCCCACGCAAAAAAAATTCTCCATGTATCTCCTCTCCAGTGAGAGGAGGAACAAGGAATTAGCCCTGGTCTGCCCTGGGCAGCAAGAGGACATGTCTTACATTGTCCAGGTCCTTCCTCAGTGCAATCTTGCTGGTGACCAGCTCGTGGGCGAGGTCGTCGTTCTCCTGCTCCAGCCTCATGTTGGCTTCCTGCAGCCGCCGGTTCTCCCTCTGCAGGGACACAACAGTGCCAGTCAGGCTCTGACACACAGCTACTGTGTAACTCACAAAAACTACCTTGCAGCTTGAGTGTGTAAAAACAGCTCTACCTGCAGGAAGCTCCCCGGGGACAAAACTAGCCAGCCGTAGTGTAAATGTAAAATAAATACAGGATTAGCCTTGAGAAGAAACCTGGTGTAGATAACTCTGCTCAGTCATTATTTGTTGAGCTACAAAATGTTCTTGAAGCCTGCAGTAGTAGGGGTATCATCTGCCATCAGTACCTCGCCAGGAGCTTCCTACAAGTATTGCTTTTCTTGGCTCAAAATAGAATTTGCATGCTGGAAACAGGTAAGAGAGGAGAATCTTGGGAAAAATACTCTATTTTCTCCCTCCTGTTACAACTCCCAGCACATAGACTGATGCTAAAGACAGTTTACATAAAACTTCTCTGATTAAAATACGTAAATTTATTATATATATGTCTGTGTGTGTGTTATTGTGATATGTGTGTGCACACATAACTTTACATGTGTAGTTTATTCCAGTATTACATTTATTTGATAAGTAAAATATTTATAAAATTATATACTTACTGCAATATACATCATTTGAAATTAGGAAGAGGAGTAAAGGCAGGATTATAATCATGGAAGGCAGTGTTAGAATCAGGCATTTCCTTTCTGTTCATGGTTTTTGGTGCAATCAGCATGGTAAACAGGCTCTACTGAAATAGTTCCGTAAGCCCCAATAAAAATTCATACTATTCCTTCCTTTTGCACAGCTGAGCTTACAAGAACCCTATCCCAATTAGTGTTGCCAATACAGCGACATTCCCTTCACGCTCATGGAGCTAATTCCCCTGCTGCATCCAAATTGGTCAGGAAACAAAACCAGCTCAAAAAAAAGAGTCAAAGTAGCAACTCACTGTAAAATCAGACTGGAGAAGATAAAGCATTACCTCAAATCTTTCTATAGGATCCTCCTGTTGAGCTTGCTGTTCTCTCATGGTATGATATTCCTTTTCATATTTCTTCAGCTTCTTCTGGCTAATCTAAATTAAAGCAGCCCATTAGTTCCTGCCCAGACCATCGATAAAAGAACCCAATACACACAGGATTATGGAACAAGCTAGGGGCAAGTCCTGCCTTCTACAAAGCACAGCTCATGGCTTCACCCAGTTCTGAGTGTCAAACCCTCAGGGGTGGTCAAAAACTTGGTTCCACTCAATATAATGACAGTGGCCTCTTCCTCTCATCCTTTTGTGGAACACAGGGAAGGTTTCAAAAGGCTCCCAGAGCATGTTGCCCCAGCTCCCCCTTGGTGCTGCAGCCCTGGTGCTCCACACACTGCAGAGCTTCAGCAGAGCAGATCCCCACGAGACGTGGTTCATTTTTAAACTGGCTGATGCTGAGCCTTCTTCAGCTGCTTTTTCAGCTGTAACATTTATCATCACTCAGAAGTACTTGGTTTACTTTACATGAGACTGTAAATGCTGAAAGGGCAAGTGCAGGCTCAGCTGACATTTCTGCCAGTGTCACTCAAGCTCAGCAGAAAACAGCCGAGGTGTCTGGGCAAGCACCAGCACCTCAGAGGCACAAGTGCTCTGTCCTTGGCTCTGACACACACACAGCCAGCAAAGCCACTCTCACAGGACCCAACATTCCCCTCCTGTGAGAAGGGACAGAAAGATGATGTTGAATTCAGTATTTTGTGCCCAGTGTTCAAGTCCTGCAGCATTTTTCCTGGGGTCACCTGTGCCATATATTACAATGGTTTAGCAACACAGACCATACAAAGATCACTGTGAGCATTTCACATGCAAGTCACTATGCATCAATATTAAATCTCTGGCATTAAAAATTGTAGCTAAACCTTTATTATCATCTCAGTAAACACAAAAAATTTAAAAGCTACAGCTATGACATCCTCTTTAAAAATCATTTTCTGAGAAACAGTTTGAATTTTACATGCATAAATGACAGAATGGAAAATGTGTTTGGTTTCCCTTCAGTCAGGTTTTATCACTAACAACCTTCCTTGGAAGGAGCTGCAGAAAGCTGGTGGCCAAGCTCCCTCTAGTGAGAGCTGACCAGAAACACCTCTCTGCTCTCGGGGGGACATTTCTTGGGAGGTGCCAACCCATTTACCTGGAGTCAGTCCAACCACACCACAACTGCAGGAGTTATTCTTGCACCCCAGACACCCACCCAGAGAATTAACCCTGCACTGACCATGGAGCCAGTAACTTGAGGAGGTTATTTCACTGCTCTGCCCCTGCTCAAACACTGCCCAAATTCTGGAGTTTTGCACCCCAAATCTCCTGCTATGTAAAGTTAGATCTCCACAAGTGAGACATCTACCATGTGAGAGGAAAGCAAGGCAGGCACACCACTGTGTTTTCATCTTCTACTGTTCAAGTGCATTAAGCCACTTTTGCCTTTTTTAGGCGAGCTTGAGCAGACTTGCCATTATCTCAGTTCTGGGCACTGGAGGCCTGGGGAAGTCAGCAGGGATTCTGGGTTTGCAGAAACGAACACTGATGTCCCACCACGGGAGGCAACAGCAGCTCTGCTAACATTTGCTGCCCAGAGAGGTTGTGAACATCCATCCCTGGAAGTGTCCAAGGACAGGTTGGATGAGGCTTGGAGCAGCCTGGGATAGTGGAAGGTGTCCCTGCCCATGGCAGGGGGTGGAACAAGAATGAGCTTTAAGGTCCTTTCCAAGCCAAACTGTTCTGTGATTCTATGACTTGAAGGCACCATTGAGGAGTGACTTTAAGAATCTGGTGTTCTCTCCAGATGATCACTTCCTGACCTCCTTTCCAGCAGAATGCTGTTCTAATCACAATGCCTTAGCCAGGCTACTTCTCCCTTCCTATAAATTATTTATTTTGACATCAGGCCCTTTTCTGCTCAAAGAAACACTTCCAAATACAGAGCTGGAGATTTCTACTGACAGCAAAGGACTTACATTTTAGGTCAAGGAAAGCAATTATGTGCAGCACTCCCATCAAGGATGTGATACAGAAGTGCTCTGTGCTGAGCCCAGCAGTGCTTCCTCCATAAGCTCCCCTTTAATCCCCCCAAACCACCCAGCACTCCAGGAAGCCATGGGGAGCCTTCCATGTCCATTTAGAGACTGCTTGTGCCACTCCACACAGCACTGGGAACACAGGGAATTTTGGCACAGTGGGAAGAGGAACAAGTTGTTATTTGGAAGCATAAAAGGCAAATACACTCAGTTAGGTTGATGTGAACCAGGTGCACGAGGGACATTTAATCTGTGCCTAATGCTAAATGATTAGAAAGATAAAATAGCTTTATTCTTGATTATTCCATCATTTCTACGCTGGTTTCACACAAGATATGCTTGAACTCTGTGTAGAATACTGGTATTGATACTGCTACTGCACCAGTTTCACAAAATGCCTGGAATGCTAACATGCCAGGGAAACTGTGTGCTTCCACACTGACACTGCAAAGAATTCCTCTAGGGAATTTAAGTAAAAAGGACACTTTGAACCATGTCAGTGTATTTGACTCCAAATTAATCTCCATGATCATAACCAATTAACCTGTGTTTGCCTTTGGACAAGGCACAGGAGCTGCTCCCAGGCTGAGGCTGCAGAGCCCTCCCAGCTCACCTTCATGTTGCAGGCCAGCTCCATCAGCTTCTTGGCGTTCTCCTCCGAGCGGTACCGCTTGGGCAGCTGCACTCGGAAGAACTTCAGAGCCCCTTCAAAGTCAGTCAGCAACAAATCATCCTTGGTAGTCTGGAGATGAGGAAAGAAACACCACAAAAAGCCAGTTTTGTACAGTTACTGAATTCCCAGAGACAATAAAGCAACAGCAGTTTTGGAAAGCTCCAGTAACATCACTGCTTCTCAACCTTCTGCAAAGAGTGTTTGTTTCTATTTCTGCAACCTTCTATTCCACCCCCCAAAAAAAGCACTGTGCTGCACAGGACATGCCAGATTACAGCACATGTACCACAGGGAGTTGTTAGCTTCTCAAAAAAACCATCATATTTTTGTAACAGGCATCTTAATTTTTACATGGTGCATGATGATGCATAAACCACAGTGTAACACTGTATACTCACTTTTAACAATCCCAGTGCAACGTTGAAGATAACACTTATTCCCTGGAAAGCAAAAATAATGACAAAATAAATTAATTTCTCAGTATTTACAAGCTTGGATATGAACTTATTTGGTGGGTTTTGTTGTTTGTCTGGCTTCTGTGAAAAGGAGAACCAGGAAACATGTGTAATCAGGTGCTATTTAAATCAAAGGCACAAAGAATGACTTTGCAAACAATTGGCAAAATCTCTTTTCTGGAGAGTCATTATAGAGAGCAAAACAATCAACACTGATTTTATTACCTCCTTGGCAGTCTGAAACTATGAAATTATGTTGTGCACTTAATTTTATTTCCTAATGAGTAGTTGGTCAGCTTATGAAAATCTAATTTTCATACAGCAACTTCTAAAAACACTGATTCCAACACAGCAATATGTACACCAATATATTAAATCCTGGTCTTCACAAACTGGGATAATTCATGTAATGAGAAAGAAAGTGACTCACTTAGGACAGAGGCCCACGGCACCTATTTTGCCCCTACTCCTTAGAAGTGTTCTATTTATATTATCCAATTAAATACAAACAGTTCTACAGTCAGAGTAGCTTACACCTTCTTCAGGGGTCCCACTCATGACAAATTGCTCATCTTATTTCAAGACCCTGCATTTCTTCTTCCCACCAACTTATTCTTTCACTATTACTTTGAAATTATGAAAAAACCCTGAAAACTTCCCTGTGAGCACATTTACTATTTACGAATGGAAAATGTGTTTCTAAACAAACAGAACTGATTTTCTCCATACCATCTGCTGCTTTCTATTCCACTGGCACATGGACAAAGCAAGCAGCAGACAGAGGGAAAGGGCAAAAACATTGACCAAGAGGTTTGTGAATGCTGAAACCCTTCAGCCAAGGAAAGGCAGGAAATCAGCCACTTCACAGGAACAAGTGCAGATCCAAGGAAGAATGGATGCATAAAGTTACCCAGCAAATAATTAAAGAACTCAAGGATGCTTAAGTACAAAACGGGATTTGTTCACTGATGGTAACAAGTGCTGACTCTAATTACACTGCTTACCCACATCCCATCACATACACTGCTCTAAACATGATTACAGACGTCTCAAGGTAAATAATTTTGCTCTCTAAATATATGCTGTGAGATATAGAGAGACTTCAAGTTTTCCAGGAGGAAGAACTTCAAGCTTGTTAGATTGCCAGCATGAGAGTTAGCTGGGCAATTTTATACACAATGGCATCCATGCAGTAATATTGCAGGAAAAATAAAAATTATCATTGTATATATAATATGACTTAAGAACAGAGAAACCCACATATTTGTAAATCAACTCTCATCCCACTTTAAAGTCTTCTCACATAGATTCAACAGTGCCACAGGAAATAGGAGATTATAATCTTTTATACAGCTATTGATTCCTAATTTGTTTATTTAAAATACTAAGAATCTTTTTCATTGCAGAAATGTAACACTTCTACATAAAAATATCACACGGCTTGCTGAGAGAACATAGTAACAAGGACATGAACCAAGATAGTGACAAACTGTCAAAAGCTGGGAGCTGTGCAAGTCTCCAATTATAACACATACCTCACATAGGAGTAAGTCAATAATATGGAAGACCATGTAGAGAGGGAATTTTGCAGTGAACAGGGTCAGGAACCACTGGGAAGCATACATGTGTGCTTCAAGGCTGATGTCCAGAAAGTGGTTATACAGATCTGGAATGTATTCCTACGAGTAAAACACACAGAAGCACTGAAAGTTAATTTAGGCTATTTTGGAACTGTAGCTGAACCCCCAAATTCCAAAAGGAAGTTGGGTAGAGTGATAGCCAGTGCAGGGTCCTGCACCCACCAGGCCTGACAGGACAAGGGCCTGGGGGCCTCAGGATGCCAAAGGCTTGTCCTGGGGTGGATGCCCAGCAGGACCCTGGAATTTGCCTCAGCAGGGCCAGCAGTGGCCACAGCAGAGCCACTCCAGCTGTCAGGCACATCTGCCTTCCCAGTCCCTGCCAGCAGCACCACCCTGCTCCCAAGTTCTCTGCTGAAACCCCTGGGATGATCCTCGCTCTCCACCCTTACTCACAGCTTACAAACACCTTTCACCCCATGAGGAACAGCCAGAGCTAAACTGCAGACTCAGTTCACTGTCCCCCAGAGTCCCACCTGCATGAGGCGCTCCAGCTGATAGAACTTGCAGTGCAAATCTTCAAAGTTCTGTTTGAAAAGTTCCCTGAGTCCATAATCAAACATGATTTTGACCAGAACACTGAAAGCTTGCTCCTCAGGCATCTGTGAGAGAGGAAAGTGGATTTAGCACCCAGCATTTAAACCTTTCTCATCAGCTCAATTTACCTCCCTTCTCCCTCTGACTGAAAGGCTGAATTGCCACAACTTTTTAATCCAGTTTAAATGTAAACAAGAGTACTAACACAAAAAATGAGGCTTAGTGTTGCAAACGGCATTTCAGTGGAATAAAACACCTCTCCATCACTCGACTAAAAATACCTCTGCCAGACATCAAGACCAAGGCTGTTTCCTGGTGTCTTTGTTCCAAATCTTGTCAGAATCTGAATTTTACAGATTTTTGACCAGTCTAACCCTTTGTCACCTACATAAATAAGGCAGAAGAAGTATTACTAGAGGATGTTAAACAGGATCTTTCCTTATTCTCAATGATAGATTTACCTTTTCCAAAGACATTATTACGTTTGATGTTTATTTATTAGATGACATGTTTATTTATTAGAAGACAGACCAGTAACTGCTAACAGAAGTTCCACATATCACAACTCACCAATGGTTTGGGAAGGTTCAGTGTGCCATTCCTGCCAAAAACTGAAGAAACACTTAAAGCTCATCAGTATTTTGACATTTTTCCCTGCCCTTAAAATTCAGTTTTTATATTTATGTAGAAAAGTCTGACTTCGGGTCAATTGCTGGTTCCTATAAAGGACAGAACATCCATCTCAAGTATTCTATTATTAATCTGCAGATGGAGTTTATTAAAACAGAAAAGTTCGCTGAAATATTCCAAACTGGTAGTGAAGGACTCACTGAAACTTAATTTCCTTTTCTGCAACGTTTGTTTTTATTATTTATTTTCCCTAGCAGCCACACTCCAAAGGCTGACTTCAAAGAGTATCAAATAAAAAGAAACTTATTTGAAATCTGGCTTTTTTTTTTTTTAATGCATATATTATTCCCAGAAGCCACAAGTATTGTTAAAGAGAGAACTCTAGAATAACACATGGTTCAGGCTTGAGAGTGAATCAAATGCAAGGGACACAGGACAATGAAAATCTAAAAGAAAGCACATCTGTTTCAGTAAAAGTGTTCAGTTCTTGTAGCAGGAAGTGTTGCCCTTCTCAGTCTGATTCAGTGAGGAAATAAAGAATTAATTGCTCATCTAGGAAATATTTCAGATTACAGTTACAAAGACCTAAAAGGTTGTTATCATTAATCACTTGGCTTTTGTTTCACAAGAATGGAGCTCACAATCTCTTCTGCATCCTCCCCTGACTTTACAACAGTATGGAAAATCCTCCCCTGAAGGCCAAACTTCCTCTTCCACCGAAAACTGCAGAGAACTCTTCATGCTCAGTCCTCTATGGCAGCAACAGCACTGAAAGCAGCTGGGGAAAAGAAATCTCAAAGCACTACTGGGCTTAGGAACTCTGCAGTTCCAGCTACCCTTGCAACAGAAACACTGACAAAAAGCAGATGTTACTTTGAAACAGAACAGTCTATAAATATATAAATACAGATTTCTGATGCTCTTGTATTTCTCAAGCGTGAGTGAATCTAAAACTTTTGCTCTGGACAACCATAAATCTCTCTAGCTTCTGAACACACCAGCAATTAAAGGATATTACACTGATGAGATCACTTCTATCAACAGCAATTAAGTTTAAAAAAGCATAATACAGTTTCTTTTAAAAATATGAAGGTATTATTATATCCTTCCCTAAGCTCTTGAACCAAGAAGCACAAAGACCTACAAGACAACAGCCACAGGCAGCACAGCCTGCACTGACACCTAATGAACTGACATACCTTCTATGTCCTAAATACCCTTCTGTGTACACAGGACATGGCAAACACCATCTGTATTTCTGACTGATTCCAATAGAAACATCTTATAAAAGTCTTAAATCTGACCGTGAAACTGTAATAAAAACATTTACAATGTTGGCTTATACACAAATACCATGCCTACTACTGCTCATGACTACAAGCCTGAATGGAAAGGTCCCAGAACAGGAACAGGAACACAGGGACATGAACACTGAGTCCTTACAAAGTAACTTACCACAGTAAGTCTTAAACAAGGTACTCTTCCCTGTCTAAAATCACTTTATAACCGACCAACATATGAGTGGATTTGTGCCCTGCAACCCTATTAGTTCAGAAGTATGTTCCAGACAAGTGGAGCAATATTTACTCTAAATCAAACAACTGAGGGTAAATGCACCACTTACATGTAATAGCAGCACAGCAGCAAGAAACGACTGGCCTTGGCAGTAGCCAATCTCTTCATCATACACCGAGTAGGCCTAAAAGAAGAATCAAGACTTTATTTGTATCTGTCTCAAGCTACAAACACAAATAAAACAGAACACTGCATTGAACACAGCTCCATACAATGCTCACTAATGGAGTGCAGCCACTGCCATTCTAACAAAGGGAAAACCTGTGTGAGAACCAAACTGGCATACATAGAGGCAGTGGCTGGTCACAGTGGTGCACCAAGGTTGCTGCAGCCTATTAAACCACTTATCTGAGTGTTTTTATTCCTAAACAGGTGCCACAGGGACATTAGGAAGAGGGAGAAATATTAGGAGTTCAAAAGAAAGTGCTGGAAACTTAAACCATTCCAGCTGAGACACCTGAATACAATGAGCTGTCCATTTTTGCCAATTTCTTCCTTTTAATAATCAGCTTCAGTGCATGCCTATGCCTTCATAACATTTATGGAGGTACATAGCCATCTCCAGTTACACAATTTGTCCAGCTTGATCCAGGCTGACAGGTTGGGAATGATGTGAAGTCTTTGCACCAAACACTTCAGTGCTGAGGAATCCAGAAGGGCTTTAGGTCTGCAGTGTGAATAACCATAACCATAATCAGCCCAACAGCTAGCATGGCCTGAGCCTCGTGCCAGAGGCTGTCTCCGTGACAAGAGAATGGCAACACATCCCCATTCTTCTCAGCCAACAGTCACATTGTTGATGATGTTGAATACAAACTACCAAAACCAGCCCAGAAGTATTTAAAGAATACCTTGCATATTTTGTACAGGGAGTCCTGGCCATCTCCCCCAGTATCTTTAAAATAATCATGAGCAGGGAACGTTCGATTGATGTCTCGGGTGATGGCACTGTCTTGTGGAGACTCCTATTAGAAAAAGAAAATAACATGCAAATTAAAACACATCAAAAGAATATAAATTACAATATGCTAGGACTGAGATTCGGGAGATTAGCATTGGGTTCTGTGCACTGTTCTAAATTTAACAAAACTCAGTGTACCCTAGCAGAGCAGGCTGGCAGCTCCAGACCACAGCTGGGATGGATTTGGGTACCTCAGCACATCCAGGGAGGTCAGAGAGTGGCAGAAGGAGCACATTCACTCTCACACTCACTCACACTTGTGTTCCAGGCCAGGGCAGTGCAGATGCAGCCATCCCTCAGAG
Source organism: Lichenostomus cassidix (assembly GCF_008360975.1). Classification (NCBI taxonomy): domain Eukaryota; kingdom Metazoa; phylum Chordata; class Aves; order Passeriformes; family Meliphagidae; genus Lichenostomus; species Lichenostomus cassidix. The sequence continues at coordinate 1,513,299 of NC_139497.1, forward strand.
GCTCCTGAATGCCAGCACTGCCCAAGCTCATTCCTGTTATCTCACAGCTGCAGCAGTCACAGTCCAAAGTAAGCAGCAGCTGTCCAAAATGCCATCGCTGCCGTTCAGCTGGAGGAACCACTCCTCATCCCCTCCTCAGAACTCAGCTAGAAAAAATAGATGAGTTTGAGCCCTACAGAGTGTCATACAGGAAAACATGAGGGAATGCAGGGACAGGTCTCATGTGAGCTGAGATTTCAGCATGAGGGAAATGGAACTTTGTTCTCTACATCACCCTGATGCCATCAGTTTCAGATGCCTTGGACATTTGGGAAGCTGAACAGTAATGAAAAGGAGTTTAATCTATCCAAATAACCCATGTTTCTGTTGGGCAAATGGAAAAAGGTTAGAAGTTAAAGATAAATTAAAAAGTACACAATGTAATCAGTGTAAAGAACATTCAATACAGCTTGTAGTTCTGTTTCTTCACAAAATTATTTTTCAAACAACAACAACAACAACAAAATTACCACAGTGTGCTTCATTTTCTCTTCTGATTTTAATCCAAGGTTAATGCTCCTCTCTGGGGCTTAACACAGACATTTCATTAGGAAAGCATTATGCTGCTATTAGAATCAAGACCAGATTGTTTTGGAAATTATATCAAAAGTACTGTTCAGCATTCCAATTTGATAATATTTAACATACAAGAGGTCTGTCTCATTATAAAGAAATCAGAAACAAACAAAATCTAATGCTCAATAAATTTCATATAAATACACACCTTTTAACCCAAAGACAATTATGCTAATGGCTGACTGTCAACTTTGGCTGGTTTTGCAAGCAGGGAAAGACTCAGAAAACAATTTGGAAGCCAAGCTCAGAAACAATACTGAAAACTTTAAACATGTTCATACAGACTGAGTGATAATTTTTAGTTTATTGCAAGTGTGCAAGACTGAATTGCAGTGAAGTTCTCCCAGGAGCACAGGTTCTGGTCACTGCCAGCAGTGGTACCACACAAGTGGGTTTGCTGAGAGTCACCTGTGTTCTGCTGCAATGGCAAAATAATCTCAAATCCACTTGCCTTTTAATCCACTTATTTAACAGCAGAGACCAAAGCATCTGGTTGGAAACTCTTAAGAGAGGATTCTCAAGCAAATCACTCATTATGGCTGAAGAGAACTAATTAGTGGGCTCTCTGGCTTTGCGTGACTTGGTCAGCACTTGACTCCTGTCTCTCAGTACAATTCCTCAAGCAGTCTAACATGAGTTCCTGCAGCTGAAACACAGCTTGGGGAGAGAAAAATCAACGGAAATGATAAGGTTTAAAAAATGTTTTTCAAACCATGGCTTTGAAATCTCCCCATTAGTACAAACTGCTGCAATCCAAGCATTGTGTAACCTTTTCTTTACTCCTATTTTTATACCTTGCTGTGAGAATTGGCTCAATGGGCAATTTCTCATGCTTTCAGGGGACTGGGAACTGAAGGAAACCCTTCTGAACCCACACCCTTCGCAAACTGGGACTGAAAAATAGAAAGCTAAGAATGACAGGAAGAAAAAGAAAGTAATAAAGAAAACAGAGTGGAAAGCAGCCATGAGAACTGAGGCAAGTGTAGTAAAGATTAAAATTCTCATAAACCGTTTGCTCCTCTGAAGGAAAGTAGGAAAATGTAGGTGCTCAGACTCAGAATATGCCCTTCCTCCCCCTGTCATGCACTTTAAAATATTAGGGGAGTTATATTGAAACCTTCCTCTCCAGTTGATTTAAACAGAAACTACATGAGTAATTATGGAAACCAGGATGCAGTCCAGCTGGGAAAAGCCCATTTATTCTGTCAGGCTGTATATAAGAGCATATTGGTTCCCACCTCCTAAACCTGACACATCTAAAAGACATTTTCCATGTATTTTCATGATCCTGAAGGGAACATCCCAGGATCTGCAAACCATGTCACGCAGTTACAGCCTTGATCAACATATTCAGACTGAGACTGTTACTTTAGAAGCTTTTTTCTGTAGCTTAAGGCACAATTAAAGACATGGAAGAGCTGCAGTTCTGTCTTCCTGGGGCTGATCTACTTGCAGTTTTCAGCAGCTCAGGTTTATTCCTCCTAATCCCCTACATAAACCCAAGAGGATGAAGAAGCAGCAGCAAAGAATTGCTAAAGGACAAGATTTGTGATGAAAAAAAGTTAAATAAGAAACCCCCAGAGAACAGAGGAAGCTGCCTGCTGGAAATGGCTCATCACCCAAAGATCAGCTCCTGTCCCACCAGGTTGCTGGAGAAAATCCCATGGGGGTATAAAACAAACCTCGACCTGGACACAGATTGGCTTCAGAACCACCACAAAAATAGAGAAATCGTGAGCAGACCAAACTTGAGTTTCCCCATGCCCCAACCCCCAGAATGATTCCAAATGTGGAATTTTGCTCACTGGGTGAGTTATCTGACACACCCACAACAGCCCCAAACTGCCTCTCACTCTTGCCACAATGGATCTATTTCCACATTCCAGTTATTCCTTAGGAAGGTCCCACTGGCTGCAAGAATTCTGTCACACGTTCAGAGATTACTGTGAGAAGGGTCTGGAGGCTCAGTCCACAGTGGAATTTTCCTTGCTTTGCCCAGGGTGGGATCAGCACATGGTGTGTTGCTGCAAGGCATGGACAAGCCACCCTGGAGTGCACCAAGCCAGGGACAGATTCCAGCACATCCAACAAGCAGAGAGAGCCAAAATTCTCTGCAGCTTTCATGGGCAGCAGCAAGGGTAATATTACATGATGGGGATAAGTTATTTTGAGCAGATCTGTACATTTGAAGTACATTCGAAAACATGAAATGGTTTTCCAACAGCTATTTTCAATGTTAGTAGGATCCTGTGCCACCAGGTCTATTCTGCAGGCTGATGGCATTCCCATAACTACTTTCATTAAGCAATATTTACATTCATTTTTACACAGAGAGCATTTCCTGCATTTGTCTTTGCCCAAACCACTGGAGAAGGTTTTGGTAAGAGGAATTACACCTGTTACCGAGACCTTAAGGAAGTGACACAAACCACACTTTCAGAGTAATGCACTTGTTAACTTCCCACAAGGAATGCTGCCACAGAATGTGTTACCTGGAGTCAGCACTTACCAAGAACACTCACAGATAAAGAATATTTGTGGAAAAAACCTGAATAATTCAGACAAATTTGGACTGGTTAGACACTGCAATTGGATACAATAGTGCATTGATACAGCATAGTTTCAGGCCAAATATGGCAATATAGTGCAATTCTAAAAATAAAAGTGAATCCCTTGTGATATCCAGCCCTTTCGCTCTGTTCGTTTCCTTTTAGGGCTCAAGTTTCCCACAGGAAAATTAAAGCGAGGAGTTTGCCTACAGTGCCCTGCAGCATGTATGGATAAACCATAAACACAAACCACCCTGCGAGGTTCTCCTGCTCCTGCACTTACTACAAGACTATTTAGAGCAACCAAGATAAAGGAAAAAGCCCCACCCAGTGCCAAGGAACACACCTTCAGCAGCACAGTTACATAAAAGTCATCCGAGACAAGCCGTGAAAACATGTGACGTATCATTTATTTCTTAAATGTATTTATGATCCATTCAGACCTTTCAAATAAAGTGTACAAGTGCATTTCAGAATAAAAAACTACACTCTTCACACAGCTCTGTAGAACACTACATTTCATCAAGAAACTTGAAGCAAAAACTTCCTATTAAACCACCCATGCATCCTTTGGCTACAATAATATCACTGATCAACAAGTACTGCTAGTCAATTCCGAGTTTCCCTTTAAAGAGAAGGAGCACCCTAAAATATGCCACCCCTTCCAGAGACCTCTCTTTAAAGAGAGAACATTAAATAAATTAGCTAGGCTTTTAGGCAAAACAGTAAGGCTACTTAGTACTGTTGATGCATGATCCATATATTTGGAGAACAGGCAATCCCAGGCTATGTGAAATGCGTCAACAGCCCTTGAAATTTTAGTAGTATCAAGATTACATCAATCCAGAACAAATGGCAGACAAAAATGTAACCAGTGGAACAATCACTGAAAAATGTGCAGTTTCTCGTAGGATGGGAAGTGCTGATAACAGATTCAGAAAAGTGTTTATAAAATCCGCTAAGAACCACACTGACATTCTTAAAATTACATATTGTACAAAGCCCTAAACTCTGTGACTGTACAACCACTGCCACGTCAAACTGCTTGTTTGGGGATACATACACACACATATGTAAAATACACAGATATACCTAGTTGAAAACAATCAATTTAACATGGCAGTGACTGTACAACTGCACAGCACACAAATATATATATATGTATGTACATCTAGAGCAAAAAGGAAACAAGCCAAGAGATGTATGACACAACTGGGGTACACGCCATCTCAAAGGGAATAATACATTTCTTTGAGTTTTAATAGCTCATAGCAAAATTACCTCTTGGAAATAATTATGCAAAGATTTAGAATCAGATATTTACATGCTTCTGATTTATCTAGTTCCATGTAATAATTAAAAATATGCAAGTATTATTTTAAATCAGTAACATTTGTCATTTTTGGCTCAACTGTAGTTTTTTTTATTATTAGTCTTAGTTGAAAAATCAGCTACAGAAATGTCTATTAAAACGACGGGGTGGAAGAACCCCTCTCCCCTCTATTTTATCAACAGTTCTGAGTTGGCACAAAACAGGTAATTCTGGAGCCCCAACATTAACTCTTCCTCAGCTGCCTTGTGCATGAAAACACCCTTCCCTTGTCTGAGCCAGAGCAGACCCAGCAGAGCTGAGGACCATCAAGGAGTGTCCCCTGACACCCTGACAGCCCCACTCTGTCAGAACTAAACCAGCATTAGAGAGTCTTGAGGGTCAGACTGGCTCTAATTCACCTGCTTGCTTTTCTAACCTGCTTTGGTGGAGGTTTCTCCCTAGTTCTTCCTAGCAGGGGTTTCACACACAGCTCTTTCTCATCTTCTAACACAAAACAATTTCCAGCATTAAAAGGTGCACAAAGCTCTTACAAACACACACATACACATTCTCACTTGTGATTTTATCTGTTCTTGGCCTTTTCACTAACATTAGGGAAGAAACTACCAGTTGGAACACTACTTGTGTAAGGAGCTGGATTGTCTCCCAAACAAAATTCCTCATGAAGACCTCTGACTGTGTCAGATCTCCACAGAACACACCAGAATAACCCCACTGGTGGCTTCTGCCGTACCAGGTACTGTGAAAGGTGCAAGGAGACAGGCAAGACACAAGGAAAAACGAGCATCACAGAGCCATGGAGTGGTTTGGCTTGGAATGGACATTAAAGCTCATCCAGTTCCACCCCTGCCATGGCAGGGACACCTCCCACTGCCCCAGGTTGCTCCAAGCCCTGTCCAGCCTGGCCTTGGACACTTCCAGGGATCCAGGGGCATCCACAACCTCTCTGGGCAACAGAGAGGTTTTAAAGTAAGATCACTCCACTGTATTTCGTTCAGCAAAGCAACCTAAAAGCACATGCACGCACAGCCTCCCATGCTCGTGGTTTAATTGTAAACAGCATGTGAAAAAAACAATTAAAAAAGGTACGAATACAATTTTGAAATCCCTGAAGAAAAGACATACCCACGAGTATTAAGAACAGTAAAAAAGCTCATCATTAGCAATTGCAAACGTGTTTCCATCCTGTTGCATTCATTAGAGGAATACAAAATTGAATCTAGTGTTTACATGCTAGAATTACAATAGAAACTAGATTTCAAAGGTTACATATGGAGAGAAATGTATCAGCATAGGAACTTGCAAAAGACTGTGCTGTACAGCATTTCTAAAGACATGAGTCTGTCAAGACAATACAACAATTGCAAATCCTTTCAGACAGTTCAAAAGCGTGGCTGGAGGTAATGCTGCTATCTGTTCTCTGAAAGGATTAACTGCACCAGTATTTTCAGTAGGTTTTAATGACAATTTAACCTCAAGAAATACCTAACCCCTCAAAAACTGAGGTGATCAGAAACATACAGGTACCTTACAGCCCTCAGGTTTTATTTCTTTGTACACTAAACATCAATTCATTCGACAGCATCTACAGAAAACGTTTTAAAAAATGTTTTATGAAATACTTTTAATACTCAGTAATGCTAATATTTAAAAATACTTCACAGTGTGGTACTAATGTAACTTCATAAAACGAGCAACTCGAGTTCGCTAAAGCTCAAAGCCTTACGTTATATTAAAATAGTCCAAAGATTCCACACACACACAGAATCACTAGCACTACAAATATACCTAAGCCACTTTAGTGCAAAGTCTGGTTTTGCTTCCCCTGACAAATCCCTCTATATTCCTGCCAGCATATTAAAATGTCATCCTTTACTAATCTAATTATTGATTTTCAAGGATTCATTTACAGCTGAAATCCCAGAAGAACTTTTTTCAATTTACCATAAAAGTAATGACTTGGTTTATTAAGCATTTGATTGCTTGATTCACGTGGTCTCTGTAACACTGAGAATGACTCACATATGCACAGCAAGACTTGAGTTCATCTTTATGAGGAGCCACTCCATTTCACCTTTTAATGAAAGGATCTCCAGTAATGACCATCAGAGAGAAGCCAAAGCTTTGAATTACAAAATTGCTATCCTCATCTTACAAATTCACAAACAGAAGTCAGAACAGAAAGTTTGGACTCCCTGCTCTGTTCCAGCCCCCCTATGCTGCAGCACCTCAGGCCTCACACACAGGCAGGTGGAGCATTCCCCAACAGTTTCCTTCCACACATGGGTGTCTATCTAAACCCCTACTCTAAACAATGTAATGCAATGTGCATCCACTCAGCATTTCTAAAAGCTTCTCAGCAAGTAAAGCTAGTGGTTATCAACCCACGAGCAGGACTGCCCCACAGGGCCCTGGTGCCTCCTGGTCTCTCCTGGAGCAGAGCCTGCACATCCTTTGATCAGCTCAGGGACTCTGACACTTCCCCAGAACAGCTTCAGGACAAAACAAAGGTGACTTTAACAACTTCTGTTTCTCTGCTGAAACAACCACAGAATCACCAATCAGAGAATCAGTTCTGACTGCACAGATTGCTGAAAGACATCTGAGGCTGTAAAGAAACAACCTGGACCAGAGCACAGAACATCACTTCTGTTAACATTTTCATTAATTGCTAAAGCTCAAGAGATGTAAAGAGGATATGGGTGAGACCCACAAACTCCTCCATTTGCAGCCACCACTGAATGCCTGCAGAGCAGAAACAGACTGATGTTTGTTTTCCACTCTGCAAGGGGAATAAGAACTGACAGATGACAGAACTCAGTACTGCATGGAGAACCATCAGCAAAGCTGCCTTCATAAGTAAACATTTCACCTGCCTAGAAAACAATGTCACAGGAAAAAAAACCTGAAAAGCTGACCAAACAAACGATATCCCACCAGAGGAATTCCCTGTGGCTGGAACACTTCAGACAGACAACCATGACACGGACTGACACTACCCAAACTCACATGAGGGGCTGATCATCACCCCAGGTCTGCAGGAAATCCCTTTGGGGCTGTGGCAGACCCCAGGCTCAGAGGAGCTGCCTCCAGGGAGCAGCAAAGCAAAAGCAAGGTTAAATTCCATATTTTAAAAAAGTGTGTATTGTAAAGAACACGACCCACATTAAATACTCCATTGTTTTGACCGACCTCCAGCAGGTTTCCTCTCTTTGTTTCCATCAGCCACAACTTTCAGTTTCTTTCTCCAAATACAACTGCACCTTGATCATCACAGCACTTGGGAACACCACCATAAATAGCAAAAGATCTGCATATTGAATTTGCACGCTGAATGTTTCCACCTCGTATCACATCCAGGCCTTGGAAGTGTCTTTTTTCAGAACAGACAAACTGAAATTTAGGATTCTCACACATAAAGCCTTTATATGAGCGGGACGGAAAAATGCCATTAGGAATTCTTTGTCTCTTGCATTTCTCTGTGCCTCGGTACTTTGTACCCCTTTCTTCCTGTCAAAGACATGTGACAAATATCCAAGACTGCCCCTTGGCATTCTGACACTGAATCATGTCAGAATTCCAAGTAGTAGAAACATATTTCTGAGCGATAAGAAGTTAAAAACAAGTACAAACTCCCCAACAACAAATAAAGACTGTAGAAACTGGTAATATTTACTTTAAAAAAATTAACAGCAGATAACAGCAAAACTTTTGTTTCACACAGAAGATTGCTGTTGAGTTTAAAAATACTGTCACTTGATTGAGATCATAAAAAAATATTTCACAGACATTTTCCCAGTCTATTTGGAAAATGACAACATAATCACAACTTAAATTTCCAGTAATCTTAAAAACAAAGATACTTCTACATGAAGCAAATTACCATCTTCTGAGAAATTGTGAGTTTAGAAATCCTTCCCATGGCACTAAAAAAAGCCACTGAACTGCATCCTGCAAATTGAATCTTCCAGCAGCTTAATTTTGAAGTGAGGCAGATAACTCTAATAAAAAATAAATTCATCATCTGAGATGGAACTTCAAAATTAGTTCATTTAATCATATCACAACCCTATTTTTATGAAGATGCAATTTGATTTCTGTCCTCTCCTCAGTGTGGCACTTAACTGTGCAATGCTCTCAACACTGATTTCCAAAGCACCCAGACACAAACACAGCCAGGAGAGGATTCGGTTCAGATGTGCAAGGATGAAAATGATCCAACTGCAAAATTTGCTGCCTGACCATTCCTAGCATGGATTGTGATGGGAAGGACTCCTGTGCTGTGTTGGTTGCATGACAAAAGGTGTTCAGTGCACTGCTGAGAAACAAAGTAATGTTTGCAAAATTATTTCTCCCATCCTTGCACAGTGAACAGAATTCACCACCTGCAAGTTCACTGAAGACAACAGACTTGAATGTTATAAATATTTAAAATATCTAAACACATACAAACCTACATCAACATTAAATTAACTTAAAGGGAAAAAAACGCAATTTAAATTTTTAAAATATCAATAAATTAACACAGACAAAAAGAGAAATATTTGACACTAAAACTAAGCTACTGAGGCAACACTAAAAGTGTCTGTACAGTGGATGAAACTTGAATGCATCAATTGGCTGCAACTCCTCTCCATCCTCATCTCTTGGAGACTTCCAGATTCTGATTTTCATCTCTTACAGAAAATGTCTGAGCTGAGGAAGACTTGGAGATGAGTAAGGCAACTGAAAACAGCCTGGCTGTCAGGAATGTTAGAACTGAACCTTCGCTGCAAAGCAGCAACAGCTGCAAGAATGCATCTGCATCTGGAACAGCCACCACGCTCCAAGTGCAATTCCAGGCTCAGGGCTGAAGTAGCAACTGCTTCAGCTCCAGTTAAATCTCTGTGCCATGATTTAGATCCCCTACCAGCTTCAAAACCCTTCCAAATTCTCAAAAACTAGCACACAATGCTCCTATTTAAATCCTCTATTTAGCCATTAAAAAAACTCAAAAGCAACAGCCTATGCTCACCAGCGTCCACTTAAACCTGAAACTGCCATTTCTAGGGTTTTAGGCCCCAGCAGATTCTTCTCTTCTATTAAGTTTAATCAAATGCTATTTCAATGATACACTGCATCACTTCAAAGACTTGGAAATGTTAGATAAGGTGAAGAGTCAGAGAAAAGCTACTGGGAGTTTACCTGAGAGGCTGTTCCAAAAATACCACATGCATACACTTTGATATTAGTGACTAAAGCCCTTAAATTGTTCCCCGAAGCCCACCTTTGCCATAATTCCCACAGACTGCCTGAGAACAATTAGCCATGATGTGCTGTGAGCTTATTATCCCACTTCTTTTACAACTGAGTCACTACACCCCTGTGCTCCCCCCACGACTGTCTGTGTCTAACCAAAATTCCGACTGCGAAGGCTCTGCAGAGCAAATCACCCCGGGCGTGTCTGGAGGATCCAGCACAACCCCCAGCTCCACACTCTGCTCTTTACTACAGAGAGAACAAGAAATGCTGGAGTGAAGGCAGCAGGGTTTAGACACCCTGCGTTCCTAAAATTTCCAATGAACTGAGGAGGACATTTATCTCGAGAGGTTTGGACTATGGATGAAACACGCTGGAAGCAGATCAAGATACCACTGAAATGCTTTGCCCCAGAGGCCTCCAACAGGAGCAGGAGTAGCAGGGGGTTCTGCCCCATCCTCCCCAGAACAGGTACACACATCCAGGAGAGGAACTCAAGTGTACCAGCACTGAGTGCTGACAAATACGTGCCATGCCAGGAATGCTCCGTTCTGCTGCTGTCTCTCTCCTTCCCTGTTTCCTCACTGGCAGCCCCATGAGACTGCACTGGAGCAAATGTGGATGGGCAGCAGGCTGGGCTGTAGCAATCGTGGCATGTGATGGGGCAGAGACACAAGCTGGTATCCTCCAGGGTGAGGCACAGAGAGGAGAGGCCAGGGCTCACAGCACAGCAGAGAGGAGGGGGGAGTTTGCAGGAGGGACAGGGCAGAGTATTAAAAATATGATCTTGATCTAGAACAACACAGACCTGAAACCACTGAACAAAAATACAGTCTTCCCTCTGGCCAAGAGAATTACCCCAATTCTAAAAATACCACATTATTTTTCCCTATCCTTTTTTCATTCCCACTGTGACTAAGAGCACACAGCAGCTGTACCAGAGGAGCTCAGGGAATTCCCCACTCAGCAGCCCAAGGCAGTGATGAGAAGCACAAGGAGAGACACCGAGGGTGGATGGCTGGGGGGCACAGGCTGCTCTCAGAGCAGGAGAGACAGAAGTGTCCCTGCACCAGGGACAGGGTGACAGACAGCAATCCACCACTACAGGAATACTTGGTTCACTTTCATTTCCAAAATGGCATCAGTAAAAAGACAAGAATATTCTTTAGGAAAAACTCAACAATTTGAGGGCCATTCTGCCTTCTTTGCAGCATGATAGTACTCAAAACATTTAATCCAGGCTAGCTGGAACAAGCTGTGGTCAATGAGATTTGGTTTCTCAGATATTGCCTTTGTCTGACCAGTTAGATACGCTTTTGCCAACAGGATTTAGCTCCTGCTATATTTGAACCATCTTTAATCCCATGAAGGCTAAAGAAAAATGTCTCTGATTTAGCTCTGTGCACTTATGAATAACTCAAATACTACAGTTAAATTTACAACATAGTTCCCTTAGCTGTTTAGAAGACAATTGTTTTCTTTCCTTTCCCCTTAAGTTCCAGTATGTAAAATATCAGAAGAATTTAGATTAAAAAAAAAAAGGGACATGTTATTTTTAAAGTTGTTCTTGAGAAAATTTCCACATACAAACCCGTGGCATTTCTCCACTGGTTTGAGAATCATTTTCACATGTTGGCATCATCCTTGAGTGGCTGCCACAACTCTGGTATCATAAAGCAACACGTATTTTCTCTCAGCTTATCAAAACACATTTTATTTAACTGCTAAATTTGGTCTGATCCAAGTTTTTCTTCTTACTTCACAACAAACAGGAAAACGCAGATGCCGCACTCTGATCCAAACATGCATCCTACCAGGGGAACAGGGCACGGAAACCAGATCAGCCCTAAGAGTATGACTGCCCAGATCACATCGCTGTACTCATGGCTCATTACCACTGAGTTCACACTGAAATGTTCACATTGTTCACTCCTGTTCTACAAGTCCTGTCTAGGTAGAACTGAAAAATAAATTGTTTGGCCCTTTCTGTTCTGACGCTGGAACGTTGTGTCAATATACTTTGGCATGTATTAAAAAATCCCTGTAATATACCATAGACTGTGACATTTCCACTTCAGATCTATCATTTACATGTGAAGCACGAATTTCCAAAGAACCCAGTAAAGCTGTAAGAAAGACTACATTTTGCCGAAGCTCTCAGACACCCACTCCATTCAGTCACACCAGCTGGAGAGGTAAGTGTCAAGATACAGCTTTATTCTTTAAAATGAATGTGGAGGTGAAACTCCACAGCCTCCTCCACAGCAATCATTTTTTAAAGTGAAACCACAACGATATGTGCTCCTGATTCTTCTACGTCAGCAGCATTTCTCAGAAACCTTTTTGCAAATCTGGACAGCTTAAAATCATATCTAAGTTATTTTGCAATCTACGCAATTGTCCCTGCACTCCCCAGTCCAGCTGACAGGCGTCCTAGACATGACATCCATTGGAAGATCTTTTGCTCCTAGAGGTAGAGGAGTCCTTAGCTACCCTCTGTCTAGCACACGAGGCACAGATGGCCCCCGAGAGACGCTTCAGCCCCTTCTGAAAGACACTGTTGGAGAGACTGTAAATGACACAGTTGCAGAAACTGTTGCTAATGGCAAGCCAAGTGGTCAAGAAGGACGCGACGCGGTTACTATAGACATTGGAGCTCTCCAGCAGAAAATAGATGATGTAGGGCAACCACAGAATGTAGAAGACACTGGTGATGCGGAAGAGAACCATGGCATAGCGCTTGTCCGGGCAGGGCTGGGCCTCCCCAGCCTCCCCATCCTGCGAGCTGAAGCGCACCCGCCGCTCATTGATCTCCTTGGTGTGCTGCTGGCAGATGCGGAAGATGTTGAAGTAAGTGAAGCAGACGATGAAAGCCGCCGGGGCGTAGAGCATCACCACAATGAAGAGGGTGAAATAGGGATCGGTGTCCCAGGAGTTGGCGCACCACTGGAACACATCCCCGTGGTATCCAGGCTTTCCCCAGTGAAAGGAGGGTAAGAAGACCAGGCAGGAGTAGAGCCAAATGGTCAATATGCAGATTCGCAGCCTCCACGGGGTAACCAGCGTGTTGTAGGTCAGTGGCTTTGTGATGGCAATGTATCTGTCAATGCTGATGCAGGCCAGGGAGGCCATGGAGACGCTCTTCAGCACTGATACCACATAACCAAAGATTTGGCAAACCAAGGACTCACTTAAAACAATAGGATAGTGCAGCAGAGACAAAGAAGGCACCAGACAGCTCACGCCCACCAGGAGGTCAGCATACGCCATAGTCTGGATGAAGTAGCTGGTGGTGTGGTGGTTCAGCAGAGGTGCACAGTGAAAGACAAATATCACAATAATGTTGCCCGAAATAATCAGCACCATGAGGAACACAATAATAACCACTTCCAGGAGGCAAAAATTGATGGTCTCCAAATAGCTAATGGCCAGGAGACAGAAGGGCCGACCACTCTGGTTGCCAACCAAAGAGGAGTTCATCTTGAGCACTGCAGTGATCTCTCTACTTCATGCTCCTGCCTGCTGCCTGCAGCCACTCCAGGCAGCTGCTGTCATTGCGGCTGGTGCTGTGTGTGCAGCAATGTCAAAACCGGAGCTCCAGTCCCCAGGGCTGCTCCAGATGCTGCTGCTGTGCATTGTCTGCAGCACAATTCCCCTTTAAATCCGGCTCCCCGCCGCTGCCCGTGCACCGGGACCCAGCGGCAGGCATGTCAGCAACTTCCCCGGCACACAGGAGAGGGCTGATACCGATGCCCTCCTGGGTGGGCTGCCGCGCCGAGGAGGGATGAGGGGCTGGGGGAGAGGGAGAGGAACCTTCACCGAGTCAGGACGAGAGTCCTCCCAAAGGCTGACAGAGAGAAGGGGAAAGTGTTTTACAGAACCGCCTCTCCCCCGCGCTGCCACCTCCGCCGCTCCCCTCCTTCCCCACGCCCTGCTCGGCGCTCCCCGCCGGCCCCGGCTCCAGCCCCGCTCCCTCCCCACGCCCGGCCGGCGGCAGCGGGAGACGATGCCGCCTCCCCGGAGCCCCGGCAGCCCGGCGGGGGGATGCGCGGCGGGGAGGGCGGGGGTCCAGCCCTTCTCCGCTGGCTCCATTTTGCACGGCGCTTTTGTTCGCCGCCTCTGCCGGCCCCGCCGCCGCCGCCCCGGCCCCGCCGCCGCCCCGCCGCCCCCCGCCCGGCCCGGGACCGGCCCGGCCCCGCCGCCCCGGCCCTACCTGCAGCGGGGAAACAAAAGCGCGGAGCATCCTCGGGCGGGCGGCGTGCGCTCCGGCCGCGGCGATGCGGAGCCGGGGGCGGGGAGGCGGGAGGAAGGGGAGGGAGGCGGCGGGAGCGCGGGGGAGGGCGCGGCGCGGCGGGGACCGGCGGGGAGCGGGGCCGCAGCCCCGGCCCCCATCCGCCCGCCCCGGCGCGGGGAGCCGGACACCGCCGGTGCAGCCTCCGCAAGGCGGGTTGACGCTCCCGGGCGCTCGGCGAGGTGGCGGTGGGAGGTGGCCCGCGGGCGGTGGGAGCCTCACCCGGCGCGACCCCGCCGCCCCCGGCAGCACACGCGGGTCTCGGCGCTGCCCGTCCCCCCGCAGCCGGTGCCGCAGGGACACACAGCCAGCGCGCACCCCGCTCCTCCTCCTGCACCCCTGCACGGCGAGCGCCAGCCGTCCATCACCGCCCCGAATTCACGCGGTGCGGCGTCACTTAAAGGCTTTTCCATCCCAGCCCTTTTGGGGAAATACCTATTCTGGAATAGCCGTGCCTTTCCTAGGTGTAGTGTGTGTTGCTTAGGAGATACCTGAAACCAAGGGCAAAGCTGAGAACGCTGTCCCACCATTAATCCAGATGCTGCTCCCGGTAGGCAGGCACCTCCCGCCATACATATCACATACACAGAACGCCAAGGCATCGCTGTCCCCGACAGTCCCTGGGATATCCGACACCAAAACAGAAAACCCAGCGACATTCCAGCCAGCAAACACGCGAGAGATTCACAGCACAACACGTAAACGTGTATTCACACCCTAAGCTAATACCATCTCACTATTTAACCAGAAAAACCTCTTTGAAGGCAGAGAGGCATAACAAGGTACAGATCTTGATTATTGTTTGTCAAGAGCTTCAACTGACAGGCTGGAAAACATGATCCCATGGTATGTGGGAGTTCATTCTCTGCCCCTGATACCAGATTGCTCCACTGCCACAGCCTAGGACAGGCCCTTACTACAGCAATTTATATTTCAATGGATCAAACCAGTAAGAGGCTGGAGTGAGGCTCTTCAGCAATCAAAATCATTTAGTCAGACATGAAAGTGTGCAGCTGGCATCCCTACAAGCCTGAGTCCACACACTAAATTCAACCAATACCAACAAACCCAAAGTTTTGGTTTTACCCGAACGTCAGTCATTCTGCGGAATACCTAATGGGAAATTAATTGTGGCCAAAGGATAGATCTCAAAGCAATCAAACTGCAACTCTCAGGTTTTCAGCTGACCAGTAAGTAGAAAAAACATTTCAAGATACACTTGTGTTGGCCAAAAAACTGTGCTGGACAACATGACTTGGCAGATTTTTAGTGAGACTCATACAAATGCCTGAAAACAAAAATTCGTGGGTTCTCGCCCTTTCTTAAATCCAAAAAATATCCCTTTGCCATTGTCCATAATTTTTTTTTTTTTTTACAATTTACGGTGTTTCTACTCATGGCAACTGAAGTACTAGAACTGTAGCTAGGAAACATAAACTTTGAATTAAATTTAGGCCAGGGTATTGTGGTTTTACAAAAAACAAGCAATGATTGAATTACTCCTGGAGAAATGATCTCCTGTCTTTCCAAAGCAGAAAATGATTTACATACCAATTGATTCAAATAGTATTTCTGGATCCTTGGGCATGAATAGACACACTATAAACATCCCCAAGAAAATAACATACATTGAACTTTCTCTCTCAAGATACATGAAATCAAGGTAGCAATGGAAATCCTGAGCCCAACCAAAACAACATCTGGCTGCTGACATTTAAACAGAAGATGCGCCATGAAATCAAGAACTCCCCAATGTTCAGGTTTTTATGAAAAGCTTAACGCCCATAGAGCCAAGGTATTTCTCTAGAAGAACCACGTCTGTTTTTGCCTTTAACTGACACATCCTATTGTTTCTCCGAAGCTGAGAGCAATGACTCCACTCAGTGCTCTTGCCAACTTACTCCTGCTTGTTTAAAACACCCAAACCAGCAGTATCTCTAGCTCCTCCTCCTGCCCCTGCACCAGCAGCCAGCCCAAAGTGGCCCAAGGATGTAAACTACAACTGGAAGGCAGCTGGGGTACAGTGCCTGCTCCCCCAGCTCTCTGGTCAGGTGCACCACCAGCCCACCATGAGAGCCACTCCAGAAGACACTAAAACAAGTGGTTGAGGCTGGCTGAGGTTCACAAGACTGAAAATACTGCTGTGGTACAGAAACTTCTCCCATTCTATGCCACGGTGCAGCACCACCTCATCTAAGGCAAAGAAAAGCACTCAAGAAATTATTCAAAGTTACAGTGATAACTCTTGGGAAAACTACTGCCTGTAAAAGATAATTAAACTTTTATCATCATGTGATCAAAACTAATCAAACAAGGGATCTCGAGGTTCAGGCACACTGACAAGGCTACGTAATCTTACACTGTGATGCACAGATGCATGGTAGGCTCCATTTCAGTTGATTGTACACAGTCATGGCCCTCTGTAGCCCTGAAAATTCAATGTATTCTTTTTAATTTAAATGAACATATGGAAATATGATTGTGATACAAGTGGAAAATAAGTGTTAACCACCCACAGCTAAGGTTCTGTCACATTTTATGCTACTGATGACAACACATTCAGTCAAATAACGGTAGTGACATTTTAATCTATTTCTTCATTAAAAACTAGCATCACTTACACCAAGACAGGCGAGTATATTTGGTAGAACGTCTGTGTTCTATAATTCTCATCTCATGGAGACAAAAAGGTGGGAAGATGAGAAAGTGGGTAGCAGAAGTCCTGCTATAAGAAAGACTGGAACAAATTAATATCTTACCACGTCTGGGATTTCTACCAGCAATGGTGACCCCAAGGTAACATTCCAGGATACTCCTCCTGACACTACACTATTATTTTTTATTTTATTTGTGCCACAAGATGTCCCTCTCACGTTGTAATTTTCTTAATATAGTGTATTTATCTGGTACAACAGTTCATGGTTTTTTCCTTTCAACATTATTTCCTCCCACACAGAGCTATATCCAAAAGCTTTTTATTTTCTCCTCAATATTGTAAATGTCAGGTTTTTAATGTTGGTGTTATGAAGAACTTCTCCACTGAGAGATTAAGTAGTTGTCTTAATCCTGTCTAAAATGTGGCTGTTGTCTCTTTTGCTTTGTATCATGATTATTTATCTTTTTTTAACCCGTCTGGCTCGCTTTACACATTTTCTACTCAACACCACTTTCCATCCACCTATGACTGTCAAGAACATGCACTATTTTTCCTGCAGGTGTCCCTTAACACCCGGAGTGAGTCCCCATGTGTCTTCTGCTGCCTTTCAGTGGCTGGAAGCCTGAAGATTAACAGCCCTAACTGTGATTGCCAAAGTGCTACCAGGACCAGATGCCTCTCCCAGGGATTGTCTAGATCGTTTTACCTAGAGCTTGCTTTCTGTCCCCAGTAGGGACATGACCTTAATTCACTGCACTGGCTTTCATCCACACTCCCCACCACGGGCATGGCAATCTGGAGTTGCTAAAAGCTTTATTATTGCACACAGATGGTGTGCAAATTCTCAAAAGTAATTCATGGAAGCACCACGATGGTGCAACTTCAACCTTACCGCAATAACAAAAGCGCAGAGAACAAAACCCCAGCCGGTGTGTGGCAAAGAAAAAGGGAGCAAATTATTAATAAATGCTGTCATGATGACTAGAACAAAATGAGCACACCTTGAAGAACAGTTTCAATGCCATTTTTAAGTCATACTCAGGACACAGCTCTCCTGTGTTGGTAGAGCACAACAGGAGACATTTCCTCTTCAATCCTTCAGTAGCCACAACTCAACAGTAAACAAAAAAACTTGCAGCAGTTAATTTGCAAAGGAAAGCAGAAACCAGACATTCCCTGAGCCTGCTCAGGAAAGAAGAAGAAATCCTGGGGTGTTGCATCCAACATTCTGTACACAAGGGAAAAAAATCTCTGAAACAGGCCAGAAGGTTTTGAAGCAGCTGTCAACACAGATCCTTATTAATTTGGGACTGTGCTGCCGTATGGGGTCATGGAAAGCCTGGCAGAAATCAAATGGAGCTACAGGAATAGAGGTCAACATCAAGAGAGAAGGGGCACTGCATTATGAGCACTCACACAGGTTTCCTACATCTCCTGCTCATATTCCAGGGTATAGGTTTTGCATGGACTCCTTGTGCTCCTGCACTACACCACAGCATTTTTTCTCCCATAAATGCCCTTCAAGGCATGGCAACGCAAATAGGCGCAGGCTTGCCAGGGAAGAATTGGCATTAATGACATGCAAAACATGGCAAAGCATTACAAAGATGGTAAAGCAATGTAATATAATGGACCCTTGCCTTCATATAATTTAATTTTTTTTACCCAGAAACATTTATTCCTATGCACTGCTGCATACTGACTGTAACTGAGCTGCTATTTTAAGAGCAGTAAGAATTAGTCACATTAGAACTCCAAAATTATCAAATTTCATGCCTAAGAGAGGCATGAAAACAAAAATTTAAGGCCAAAGTGCAGCCCAGCATTATTATACTCTTGTAATAGACTCTAAACAAAGGGTCTGCAAACATTATATTGCTGGGCCTTGAATTCATGTTCTTCTCAGCCTCCCTAACAATCCTCGCATTTTTTGCCTGTTCTCCTCTTTAGCACCTCCACACAGCCACTGAGAGATAACCCTATTTAAAATCTTACAATTCTTCCACTGCCTGCAGACTGAAGAAATCCCAATTCCCCTGTGAACCAAGCACTGTTCTGTTCCCAAACACTTCTCAAACACCAACCTCTGTCCCTTCTACAGAAACAGTCCCGGCCTGTTTCCATATTTAAGTCACAACAAAACAAACAGCCACAAGCACTGGGCTAATATGGCACTTCTAGACTAGGGAAGCTCCATTTTCAGTTGCTTGAGCTGGCTATGGCAGCATGCTGGTGATACACTACAGATCTCATACGACTACAGGAGGGCCTGAAAATGATCAGTCAGGACCCATTCTCTTTAATTTCTTAATTAGTTTCCATGCTGAATGACCATTGCAGGTATAGCCAGTGCTTCTGAGCAGAACACAGTGCTGGACCAGCCTACTCTCCTCTGGAGTATTTGGACTCCAGAGATGCCTCCAACACATTAGTTGCAGGTTACTTTCTTTGTCTCAGCCAAATGAAAATGAGTGGAAAGGTTTCACAGGTTTAAAAATGAAATGTTACACTATTCCCTCCTCGCTGACAAAGATAGTAGCAGAACGTGTCACCAACTGTGCCACAAAGACATCATCTTCTGCATTCTGATACCAAAACACTGAAACAGAGAAACAAGTGAGGCTGACAACTACTCACCAGGCAATTAAAATAACACAACAGGATAGCTGTGATCACTCCTTGCCAGAGCACTCAACCTCCACATTACTTATATGATTTATTCACCATAAAATCCAAGTTATAGCTCTACAATGCATAAACCAATATTAAGGAATTTGGATCAAGTTTTTTCTATATTCACCAAGTATATGGAAATACTTATGGCAGAACATTTTTAGCTAATCTAACATGATTCATTCCCATCACGTAGGATCCTTCCTGCATGATTCCAGCAGAAACTGAGTTTAATTTCAGAAGCCCTTCTGCCCTCAGAATATGGTCTTTAATTGCTCCTTGTGAATCTGTGCCATCAGAATATAGATATACAAAGGCTGATTCACTTGTTTTGCTTTTTAACTGGTGAATAATTAATTTCTGTTATATTTCTACTAAAGCTGCATCATTAATAATTTCTAATACAGTCCTTCTAGACTTCCATGTTTGATGAAAGCAATAAAATCCAATGTAGCTATACAGATAATGGTTAAATCCAAATTAACACATCAGTTTTCTGGGTAAGAAAGAAAGAGACATTTCATTTTGTGACCCATTTGTTACTTGAACTTTGAGAATCATGGAATGATGTCTGTACATACAATTCTTATACTCTTTTCCTACCTTACTGAGGTCAGCATTCAAGATGAGAAGTTACAAAACTGCTGTCTAGTGCAAAAACATCCACATTGTTCTGTTTCCTTGCTATCAAATAAAGCCGTGATTTCAACTAGCGTTGGATTTTTAGCGTAAACATTATGACAGTTCAACTAAATACAGCTTCCATTCAGAAAAGCCAAACGAGCAAAGAAAATTAATCTGTCAATTATGAGAGGAATTAATAGGATACTTATTTTTCACAAACTAACTCAGAACTCGTCTGAGTGGAACAGGACTGTAGAAGGAAAGCAGTGTGGTGCCACCAGCAGCTGTCTGTTAGGGGTTTTGTTGGAGGATTGAATCACAGTCACTCAAAAGTTGATATGTTCAGATACACTCATGGACCCTCAGGCAAGACAGCACCTTTCCATTCGTTAAGGTATGGGGGAAAAAGCTGAAAAAAGCCTGGGTACCTTTGTGATGAGGATCCTGTACTTCTCCACGAGGTGGTCGTTGTTGTGACACCCTGCCAGCAGCTGCCACACCTCGCCGCGCAGCGCCTCGGGGACACCACTGCGCACCAGCGCCGACAGCGTCTTGGGCCGAACGCTCAGGTTCAGGTGCCTGCAGCAGGGGAGAGCAGTCACTGCACCAAACAGGAGTAAACAACCACCCCAGCACGAAATATTCCTGTGCAGCATCAAACATGGCACACAGCAGAACTGCAAGGAGGTCCAGATGTCACCAGTGTAAGTGAATTTCAAGTTATAAAAAAAAAAATTGGAGAACTACTTCCCAAACTATTTTCTTAATCCCCATTAAATATAAATATATGTATATAAAACACTCAACAAACCAAAACACTCCTTCACATACTAGAGGACAGAGATCACAATGTGTAAATTCCAAGTTCAAACTATTCCAAAATGAGCAGAGTTTGCAGAATCCTACACTGCTCAGCTGCCCACAGCCCAGCAGGCAGGTGACCTTCTCAGGGAGGGAGGGACAGATGACAAACAGAGCTCTAAAAATCACCTCTCCTGATTATCTAACTACATCCCTGCATTAGAGCAACCTCCACTGCACCAGCCAGCCCCAGCTGAACAGCTTTTTCCAGCGAGACCACTGACAGCTCATAAATTACAGCACTGCAAGTTGTAAAAACTAAACCTACATATAATTTATGCAGTTACAGCAAGTTAAGCTGAACAGCTCATTTGTGGCTTAAATATAAAAATCCCCAAAAGACACAGACCTTAAATCATAGAAATTACCATTTTTCTGCAGTAACTAAAAAAACCCAAACTTCTGCATAAAACCATCACGAACTGACAGACAAAGCCAGGCAAAAAAAAATGAACTTGTGTCACATCAATCGCATTATGTTCTTAATAAACTGGCATTTATTAATGTTTGTAACAGTCTAACAGATATGTGGATGATAATTTTATGCAGACTGGGACTCCCTATTGCCTTTCTTCAGTCTACAGTGTTCTGACACAGAACAGTATCAGAGACTAACAATGCAGACATTTAAATCAGTATTTACTGCACAGAACCCAGGACCATCACGCCCTCCTTCACTGTACTTTCTCTAAAAGAAATCAACTAAAATTAAAATAATATTTATGTAGTAGCTACATTAATATAAATATATAGTCATACTTATAGACATGTATTTATAGAGCATTTATTATGCTTTTAAAATAGGTAAGTATATTTATATAAAACACTTCCTATATACAAAATACTCAATGTTTTTATAAAGGCCTATAAAACTGCTTTGGCTTAATCTCAGATCAGAGTAAGTACAACAGTAGTTGCAATGAATATAGTCATGAAGGCTGTAGACTAAAAGCTACACACTACTGGATTTTTCCAAACTGCTTTGGAATGAGAAAATTGTGTGACTCAGCAGTTATGAAACATCAGCCAAATATTCTTTGAAAATCACAAAATACCAAATATTTAATTACTATACAAATCTAATTACACAATTCTAAAAGACTAGCATGGAAACTACCTGAAGTCTGATTTTTATGAATTTCAATCCTCTTATGTTAAAAGCTGGGGGATCATTGCTTCCAAATACACGTTTTTAGTTAAGAAGGAAAGCCCTTTAACACATATTAAAGTTGTTGCCAGCATTAGCACAGAAGCATTTCATATCCTCTTAGAGCTGCCAAAACATTTCCAATGGGAGTCAGGTGGCTTAATTATCTCTGAGCCCTTGGAAGAATTACAAAAAAATTCAAGTTTCTTTCAACTTTCTCACAGCAGCAGATGCAGAGAGCTCATCTGGGAAAGCTGTTTATTCAAATCCAGGAGAGGGAAAAGGGATCATGTATCATTTTACCACAGCCTTTCCCTCTCTTACAAATATGTCCATTTAGTGCAAAACCAAACTGGAAGGAAAAGTATTTATTCAAATAAGCAATAACTGCAGAAAATACTAAATAGTTATATGCTTATTTTAAAGAGATTCCTGGCTATGTGGTCACATCAATTCTTTTTCTCATCTGAGCTACATGACTGACTCTAATCTCTGCTGTCCTGCTCCTCAGACCCATTCAGCCTTTGACTTGCTGCACAGCCCTTGCCCTGCTCCCACTGACTTTAGGAAGCAAAAGGCCATAACTAAATCCAGAGTCAAAATGAAGCCCATTTGAGCTCAATCTCATGTTGCCCATCATTCCACTTTATGGGGAAAAAACAAAACCTAACACAAAACCTGAATTTTGCAACAATCAGCATCAGTTTAGAATTGCTCTGGCTTCTTCAAGATGAATAAAAGATCCCTATGTCTCATCAAAGGGGGATGGTGTTGCATTAGCAATTGGACTGTCAAGAAACACTCTTCTTGTACACTGACATTTTCCAGGGAAAAAACAGCAGAGCTCATGTACTTCCTTCTTGGCAGGCTCTGGAGCCTTCCTTTAGATAAGGGAGGAAAAACATCTTCTCTATCCAAGTCCAAATCTCCCATATTCTCAAGCTACAGTCACTAAGATATGACAGCTGCAGGAAAAATTGGCTGTGAACCCCATCAGAATTACGAAGAGGAATGGAAGTGATCTGTGCAAAATAAAGACAAAGCAAGAGCTGCATTTTCTTTATACTACTTAGTTGAGGTTTTCCTTTAACAGAATCCCAAGGAACCTGAAGATAAGTAGAATACTCATTTTAAGACAGAACCAACTAAAGACACAGCATAAGCATATTTCTATACATTAGGCATGCGCTCAAAAATTAAAATACTTAAAACACTCTCTAATATACCAGAAAATATAAAGCCAGAGAATAAGGGATGTGGTGGGGGTGGATAGAGGACTAAATCCATACTAATCTTACCTCAAACAGCCTCTGGAAATAACAAAAGCTCCAAGCAGAAGGAGCAAATAGAATAGAATGAGAATATTCAAAATTGTAATTTTCAGAATGTGACTTTGCCACTTACCACTTGGACAGCAGCTCTCCCCACGTCTCAAGAATTTTTTCTGCACACTCTTTGGAAACATCGCCAGAACCACTTAAGAGTGGCTCATCATTGTCTGCCAAGAGAACAGAAGGGACACTTCAGCTAAGGCCACATGGAAGGCCAGCAGGAAAAGTGAAAAAGCAGAAACCCAGGTTCTCTCCATTTCAGCTCGGAGCTGTAAGGCCAGATGTTTCTGTACTCAGAAGTGGTCCATGGTTTGGTTTAAAAGAATTTTTTAAAAGCAGAAAGTAGTTCTTGAAAATGCATTAAGGTTCAAGCTGGGCAGGTCCTGGTACAGTTTCATCTCTCACAGATGTCTGACTCTCCACTAAAACACTGCCTGCTGGTACTGCCAAATAATACCAGCTTCTCCTTTCTGCTCTCAAATCTGTTCACTGCTCAGGGAGGAGCAGAAGCTACACGATAATCCCCAGTTTTTAGGAGCCTTTTGTCACATTGTCCCAAATTTACACCCCAGGAGGCCTGGGTTGAGAACAGCAAAGGACACTGAAGTGTCTATCAGATGAGGGAGAGGCTGACAGTAATGCCAGGACACCAGTTATTGAAACCTGCAGTATTCCAGCAAGAAAGAACCTGCAAGAAAGAACCCATCAGTCTGGCAGATTCTCACTGGAAAAGATCCTACATGTTTGATAACCACGTTATTTACCAACTGCCCTCTCTCAAAGTCCACAAAGCACAGGATCTGCTGCTTACCTTCCTCTTCATCATCCTCTGGAGGAGATGGGATCATGGAGCCCTGTGACCCTGACTGGGGCAGGCGGAGAGAGGGGCTGGCTGTGGTTTTCCTCCTCTCCCTCTCTGACTCACTTTCCAGGCACACAACCTCATACAAGGTGTCCGAGTTGTTCTTCCTGTCCTTTTGCTTTATCTGCAAAACAAGTTTCATTTTACTGAGGAAGCTACACAAACACCAGATCACTTCCTAAGGCTCTGCCTTCTCCTTCTGGAATAGGAGAGCTGAGCAACAACTGCCATACCATCCTACAGTGAGGAATGTTCCCACTTGGAGCACACTTAATGCAAGATGCAGGCTGTCAGTGCTTCTGATGGCCTGAAATATGCTGGGACTGTGCTGCACCCAAAGGCACAAAGTGTCTGTCACAGGCTGAAGTGTCACTTGGATCTGCAACCCACAGAGAGCTCACCTTTCCAACCATAAATGGACCAGACACAAATGCACAGATTTTTAAAGCTATAAATGCATCTGTGGTCTAAGAGATGAAGGTTTCTCAATATGAAGTAACTTTGCCTTTATTTAAATAGTAGTGGAAAATTAAAAGCAAAACCTTTAAAATTATGTCAAATTACTCTTTGAAGAGAATTTTAAAAGAGTTAAAAACCAGAAAAATTTCTGGGGATACTGATGGTGGCAAAAGTAGTCTTAAAGGATTGAGGACTTGGGATGTATTTTTTCCTAAATGAATAAAAATAGAGAGCAGAAAAGTGAAGAAAAGAGGGAAATAAGATTTATAATTATACTCTACACTAAGCTCCCAGTGCTCAATTTTATCCTTCGGAGCATTAAAAATTAAGATAAGTGCATCAAAACTAAAAATTACTAAATCACTAAATGTAATCGGAGCAAATGAAATCCCTTTGCTTTCACCATTTCCGAATAAAGAAACACTGCCAAAGTAAGATAAGCCAATTCTACACAGCTGTATTTTTAATAGGCTAATCATGACTTCACAGAAACAGGTTTCCCTTCCAGGCTTATCAGGCAGTACATTCTATATTTGTTGTTTCCACTACAAGTTTAGATAATCTTCCATTAGTAAACACTGAAAGTTGGATAACCTGACAGTGTCTGTGGAAAACGAAAATTGGCCAAGATAAGTCACAATGCCTATAATTTCCTAAGACAAAAGATACAAAATTAGCTCAGTAAGATAAGCTTCCTTTAAACTGCCGAATAGAAAAGGCTGTAGAGGTTAGGCTTTTGGAGGCTGTAGAGTATTTATAGGCCAACAGCCTCTACTGTTCAACATCTCCATGTTCCACCTCAAAAAAATTCTAAATAAAAAGGCTGAGCTCATCCATGAAGAATTTTGCCACCTTAAATTCTGAAGGAAAGTTGGTTTTTTTTTAACATAAAGAATCCTTGGCGGACTTCATCTTTGTTACTACCCAGATGCCATTCTCTGTTAGCACTTAAAGACAAGTGTAAAAAGAATGAAGAAAAGTCTCTTGCTTAACTCAAAACCTCTTTGAATAAGAACACTTATCAAGAAATCAGGACTCCAACATTGCTTTTTTTTTTGGAATGCATTCAGAATTACTAAGCTTTGAAAGAGCACGTACATCCACATTGTTATTTGCTTTTATATATTTCCCTTTCTTTAAACAGGACTTTAATTTCAGAAGAATAATTTCTAGAGCAGAAGAACACCAGCTACTTCAAGTACATGATCTCTTTAGTGACTTGGACCTTCAATTTACTAGCCTTATTTCAAGATTAACTTATTGCCTTGCACTGCTATTATGAACATCCTGGACAGAAATAATTCTTCCATTTTTAGTAGATGGGTAAAAAAGTAAGTTGGAAAAAACAGTAAAATGTTTTAACAAGTTCTAGGGATTTTTTGTGGCTGCTTGGATTATTTTCCCTGGGGCAAACTTGGGGTATGTGTGAAATCTCTGTTTCCAACCATGTAGAAGGGAAAAAAAGACTTTGACAAAAAATAATTTCCTTTGGAATTTCATATGGATGTTTGCTCATCTAAAAAATTTTAAAAGAAATGTTCAATTGGTATGATAAAATCAGTTCAGTAATATATCAGATACCATGTCACCAGGATTACAGTAAGGATTTTTTTTTCTCTTAACCCTTCATTTTACACAATTACCCCACTACACCCTCATGGCAGCAAGTCTCAGCATAGCCTCAGTTTGCAGATAAATCCTCTCTTCCTTTTCTTTCTGTGGTTTGGCTGGAAAATCCATAAGCCTCTCTGTAAATTCACAGACTCAAAGCTATCCAAAAAGCTATTTCAGGCGCTTTATGGGAACTGCAGATAGCCAGCAACAATCAGCATAATAAAGGGCAGCTTTTCTAAAATTGAAGTGCATTTATTTTACCTCTTTGATTCAGAAGGAAAACATTGCATTATCAACATTATATTAGTAAAGGTTTTAGCAATCATAGGGAGAAACAGCCTATTAATTGTCAATTTTATTCCTTTATTTTTTAAAGCATTACCTGTTTCAATTTTAAGAAAAAATTTTCAGTTGAGCTCCGTTTGCTGAAGGGCCAGAACAACCTTTCATTAGGTGAGCAAACTCTGACTTTAGTCTCCAGAATGAACCGAACAGGTTCCTGCACCTCAGTTATCACCAAATCCACAGCAGTGGTCATGAACAAGACTTTATCTAGAGAGAGAAAAGGATGCCATGGTATGAAAAGAAATAGTTCAAATAAAACCCTTTCCTAGTAACATGGAAGAACAAAGGAAACTTTCCTTTCCAGAATTCATTTTCCCCCTAATTTAACATCTCAAAACCCTAGTAAGTTTCAAAATAGGGAAATCAGATCACTATTCACTAGAGAGTAAGGAAACTGCAGCCTTCAAGCCAAGAAAAAGATCTTGTTAAAGAGAATAAAAATTCTGCTTTTTCAAATCCCACTGAAATGTATCCAAAACCTTCATTAAGTGTTAAAAAGGTTCTGTGCACTTAACTGCACAATGCAGATCTCTGCCATCCAGCCTAATTACACTTCAATTCTTTTTTGGTTTTAGAAGTTACTTAAGTGTTTAATACCATGATATTAAAGGCATTTAAAACCATCTCAGCCGTGACATTCCGAAAATTGACTACACAATCTGATGCTCCAAAAGAAGGCAACAGGGCTCAGTGACCTATGAGATCTCTCTGGCAGGGAATGATAAATTGTGTCCTTCAGGCAGGATGGCATTCACTCCAGCACCAGATTGTGCCCAGCAGCTGACTTTTACGACTTTGCCCAGTCAATTCCCATTAACTTCCCAACCTTTAGCACACAACTGTGACAAGAGATTGAAAAGATGATAATTCAGCTGACATCTTAAAAGAAATAATGACAGATCTCTTTCAGGACTCGAGGGAGCAATGCAACATCAGCTATTTTTGGATGACAGTTACGAGTGGTTTACTTTCATTTTCACAGGTATACGAATCCTTCTGTTTTAATTAAAAACTTGGGTTTAGAAAAATCTGAACTGACCACAAGACACTGAGCAAAGCAAATACCTGCAAAAGCAATTTTGTGCAATTCTCAGTGGGATTCTTAAGGAGCTCCAGTGGTGCACAGAGCACCTGCATCCTGTCCCACACCTGCACAGCCTCCTACTAGGACACAGTTCTTACAAGGCAATACTGAACACAGTTTGCTTTTAGTTGTCTTTTTTTTAATTATGTGGCATTTAGCACCCTATTTTCTGAGAACATATCCCATCCTGTGAAAGTCTTTTGTGGGATTCATCTGAAGGGAAAAGAGAATTGATCCTATGCCTACTATGAAAGTAACTTCCCTGCCCAGGGAAAAGACCTGGCAACATTCATACCTTTTGGTGTTTCTTCATTTACAAACTGGAAGTGTGGAGACTTTTGATTCCAGCTCCCAGTGATCACATATGATTTCCCATCAGAACTTTTACCCATGGACTCCTGAAAACAAGGTAAGTTTATGTATTTTTATTTCAATTAAAGGAATCTTTACATTATGTAGTGCCAGCTCAACAGAAGAGCTACTGCACTGGCAAGGGAAGGGCAAGCCCATGTGTCAGAGGCTGTAGCAGAGATCAGCTCTGAAGGCAATTGTTAACAGAGTTGCCCTGCAATCCTTGATCTCCATGCTGACAACACAGAAAGGCCAATTAATACTAATTACTCTACATGTACATGTCATGACCAGTAATTTTGGAGGTGGCCATTTGACAGCAACTTTCAGCTCACAGAGGTATAGGTGAGAACATAACATGTTATTCAGCCATTAAGAACTGAGTCAATATTTTATTTAATGTTCAGCTTGTCTATCTTCCCAACAACCTTATTTTCTGGGCAATCCAAAGCCTGGTAAAAAGCAAAATTATTCATGTAGTATTAAACCTTTTTGAGTACTCACTATGTACTGCATAAATACTAGCAAATTTGTTGTCATTTCACACTTGTGAAGTCGAAAGATCTCTATCATTATTTTATGGAGAGAAAAGTGAGTCATAAGAACAAAGCACTCACTAGTTCTCAGTGTTACATTTGAAGCCTCTCAGGCCTCAATTTTCACAGTGATAACTATGCTGTAAAACTTTCCATGTTCAAAGCACAGCACTTTAATATTCAGCATGTCTAAAAATAAGGTTCCATGTCCCTTATTTCAGGGCCCTGAATGAGAACAGTCATGACTGACTGTAAAACTGGGCAAGTCCCTTGACCAAGCCCCAGGTAACATTCTAACTGAGCAGCAGAGGCAGGGATTCAACTCAACTGCCCAGAGCGTCACCCTCAACAGTGGAACAGCATCAATTCCCATCAACAACTGTGGAAGTGCCCAAGTATTTTCTGTCCATCCTGAGATCATGCACAACCAAAATCAAAATTATGACTGAATTTTGTTAAGAAAGATCCTTACCAAATCCAAAAGATGCATATCACCACTCCGAACATCTTTCCCACGGCTAAGGAGAAGGCCAAAACATCTGCAAAGCCGAGCAAAAAAATTTAACTGCAAAAATTAGACATGCTCATAAACCATTAACATTTCTTATCTAAGTATTTGCTCTCATACATCACAAACAGCCCATGTATCTACTGACAAACATCAACAAATCTTGACATTTGAAAGCAGCATCAAGCATGTCCAGCAAAACAATGTCAAGCCAATATTAAAAATATGAGCAAGATTTCAGAAGCATATTTACAATATGGTTTTACCCTGCTTGGAAATTGTTTCACTACCTTTCTTTTAAAGAGCAGTGTAAAAAGGTCACTGCTAACAAGGATTCCTTATACCACTGCAACACTTGGCCTGCAATCCTCTGCCCTTCCTTTGGTAGTTTGTTTTCTTTTTTTTGAGACATATTTGCATAGAATTTGCTCTTCAGTAGAGACAAGGATCAGATGAAGAACAAAAATCTCTTACATGATTTCATTCTGGCCTTTTCACAAGGATTTTTTGGCCCACACAGGTATGTCCCACTTCATCCTCTGGTCTACCACTCAAACTCACACAAATGGAGCATCCACAGAACAATTATTAACCTGCTGCCTCAGAGGCAATATACAAACATTAAACACATAAAGCATCTTTTACAAATTGATGAAATTACCTTTCAATAGCAAGTTCTTTATTTGTTGTCTGTTGCACATAAATCACTATCTTCTTATCAATCCCTTGGCGGAGTTTGAAGCATTGCCTGTCCTTGTCTTTGGGAACTGCACTGTTATTCATCAGGAAAGGAAAAATAAAATCTCAGGGGATCATTAATCTGTATTCCTCACATATACCAAACCCAGTATCAGACACTGGTGCAGCTCCTTACACCAATGCACTCAAGACCTTTCCTCCTTGCATGCTGTGATCAGTAACATGAAAACCATATGCTGTATGAAAGAAGAATCTCTACCTGAAATAACCTTTCCCATCATCTTCTTTGATTTCCAGTGACACAGAGAAGGTGAAGATGTCACTGTCTGGAGTCTGGGGGGTGGCAGTGGCTGAGAGTGGGGTCTGTTTGGCAGAGCGCCGGAAGGCAGTGGCAAAGCTGTACAGGATTCGGCTCACCTGCAGCCAGAGTGCACAAACATCAGCGGAAACCTACCTGGATTTTCACTAACTCACAATGAAATGTACAAATGTAATTCAGTTCTAGCATCTAATTAACTGTTTTTCCATACTTCCTAGGATAAGCTGTTAACCATCCATTCTTATCCCATTACTAACGTTTGTATAATTATCTTAATTTGCAGAAGAAAAAAGCCAAAAGTGATGAATTACATTACTTCTGAAGTGTCTGAAATACTTCACTTTAATTTCAGTAATAACATTTACACATACATAATTATAATTTGACAAAAAACTTGCACTTACAGCCTCTTGGATTTCACATCGGAAGACATGAATCCTGAAGAGTTCTGCATTGTAGTGGCTTTCAGTGAAAGCAAAGCAATCACTTTCAGGGGTCCCATCGTGCCCTCGTACACAGAAAAGGATTTTATAGATTGGATAATTTGCTATTTCTGTGTTTGTCTGAGGATCTAAAAGTCTGTTAAAATAGAGAGAGGGAAAAAAAAAGCAAGCTTGCACCTTTAGAAGAATTATTTCAGCAAGACATTAACTTGCAAGCTTTAACAATTTCATACCTACTAGAGAAAGTACACCACAAAAACTAGCTCCTGACTTATTTACTGCAAAGCTTCACAATAATAGTGTTTAAATTGAACAGCACAAAGACTAGAATGGCACAGACATTTCCACCAATAATTTCCCCATGGTTTTCAGGGATTAGTCTTCAGAAAGTTACACTAATATTTGGCAGTGGACAGATTCATCCCTGTTAAACCTCATGAATCAGACGTTCTCCAGCTCTACAAACCACTTTCCAGGCTACTTCCAATGAGCCGATCAATAACCAATCCCACTATGGCTTTGGGAACAGCTTGGCTCATCACAATACTTCTTGGTAAAGTCTTCGGTCAACAAATTCAAAGCACCCCTTTTCACAGATGTCTATAAAACCCACTTTTCCCACTAGACAAAATCCAAGTTGCTCAAGTCTCCTGCCAGGTAAACCATCAGCTTTGTCTGCTTTGAAAAGGAGCTAAGATGAAATGCAGAGTCACAGAGTACCCGAGTGAGCTCCGTACCTCACAGTCCCTTCAGAGACATTAGGCACCGACAGGGTGACATCCAGGGAGATCTGGCACTGGCCACGGAGGATGGACATCATCCGCAGCGCCTCCACCTCGCTGCGCGGGGCGTTCACCGAGGCACAGCCCAGGTACGTCAGCTTGCTGAACACCACGCTGTCCTCATCTGTCACAGGGGTGAATGGGCTCAAATCCTCACAGTCTAGGGCGAGACACACAGGGGAGTGTGAGAAACAAGGCAAGTGAAGTGTCAGAGGCTGACTCACTGCCGACTAAAAGACAAAAGAGGCTAAGAAACAGAAAAGTCAGGTCAGACCAAAATACTCCAGGGAAGCCCTGTACTGATATTTCACACTGCCAGGCAAGTAAGCTCAGTATCTCTACATACATCTCAAGGCTGGCAAAGCAGTGTTTTCAGAAGAGAGGACAGTTCAGCAGATACTAACTCTTGTATCACATACATAACCTGGAAATGACTGCACTATGTGATTATAATGTGAGACATGGGAAAGCCTGGTGGCCACACTTGTACCTAAACTCTTCACTTTTGCCACAAAAACAAGCTCATAAGATACTACCAGGCATTCCCACCCTTTTTTTTCTAACCTCCTGGGGATGCTTTCACAGGCAAACTCATTTCTGGTTTCTGGAGTCCTGCCACCGACACTGGGTTAATGGTAGAGGATGCTGAGGCTTCAAGCACAACAGGTTCTTCCCCATCTTCATCAGCTCTAACAACTTCTCCATGGTCCCGGTCACTGGACTGATCTTCCATGGGTGGATCCATCAGCACGTCTTCAAGCTCCCGCTGCAGCTGCTGTTCGCTTCCATTCCCCACAATCTAAGAGCCACAGAGTTGGGACACACAAAAAAAAAAAAATATTGTTCAAACAACAAAAAACACCCCTCAGGCA
Organism: Lichenostomus cassidix; assembly: GCF_008360975.1. Classification (NCBI taxonomy): domain Eukaryota; kingdom Metazoa; phylum Chordata; class Aves; order Passeriformes; family Meliphagidae; genus Lichenostomus; species Lichenostomus cassidix. The sequence continues at coordinate 1,545,491 of NC_139497.1, forward strand.
CAGGGTCATTCATATGGCTTTTTATTTACCAGCCAAAGCAGCAGTTAACAAATTTAACACAACCTCCAGTGTGCAAATGCACACCAGCATGGATTATACCCTCCCTGCTTTAAAAAAAATCAGCAAGCTCAAAGCAGGAATTTTCCAGCAGTGGAAAAAGCAAGGAGATTACTTTCAAACTAGTCTTTAATCACCTACTATCCTCAGAAAGAATTTTAGAAGGCACCATAACCACGCTTTAGGAACAGAAGAGCCCTGCTGTTCTCATAGCCCCAAAAATCAAGCGCAACAAACCAGCTGCCTGCAAACTGAGGCCTAAAACACAAACCAAGGCTAACTTCACGTCAACCAAAGTATCTCACACAACCATATGAATTCCCCACATCATGGGAACAGAGCACACGAAGGTGTACACATGCCTGAAACCTTGCTGCAGCCAAACCTGGCTGCGTGGAGCAGAACCAAGGGCAGAAGGGAATAATAAACAGGTGCACCTGATAAATGCTTGAGGCTGAGCAAAGAAACCATTGCCCTAATCATGGCTTTTTCCATTTCTCACAAAACTGAAAACAAATCTTACTTAACCTTTAACTAAGAGGTAGCAAACTTCCTTTACCACACCAGAGGATTTATCTGGACTGTGATTTATTCCCTTCTCCTGACGCATGTGCTGCCAGCCTCTGCTGGGAGGTCTCATTGTGCCAGGGAGTTCAAGTACTCCTGCTCTACAGCGTGCTCCAGAAGCAAAGCTTTCCTAAATCCAGTCCAGTCTCACTGCCAGTGGGCACAAGCAAGCACAGGAACAATACTGGAAAGCAGAGACAGCTGGCAAACTGTATTTCTGGAAAGCATTCACTGACAAACCCTTTTTAAACTGAACAAAGTATTTCAGCACTGACAAAAAGCATAAACACATCTGTGAATTATGACCAACTGAAGAAAAATACGGTTCCTGACTATATTCAAAAGAAATATTCCTCTGTCTGGACTTGAGGAAAAAAAGAAGTGCCAAACAAAAACTTACATTAATTCAGTCCACAGCATTATTACTTAGAAGTACAGCATTATCAGCAAATTTGAAACAAGAGCCTTAGGCCCGATGTACAAATTTCAGAGCCTGTAACATTCAGCAAATAAAAACCTGAATTTCCAGCATCATCCTCAGACTGTACTCATTAGCAAATGAAACATTTGCTCAAACTGCTTTTCTAAAGAAACAGAACTCCAAAAAGAGACACCTGCTCAAACAAAAACCTGAACTCATTTTTTTCTTTTCTTAGAGGGCACATCAAAGAAAATAGGTTTGACATGTACAAATTAACTTAGTTGTAAGTACCAAAGCAATTGCTTCTGCCTGAAAAAAAAAAAAACTCATTTGTTCCTATGAAATACATAACCTCAGTTCTCATGCTGTACTGTTAACATTAATTTTACATGCACTACTGAGACACTTTTAGATATCGCAGTAACAACACTTTTAACACACCTCTGACAACCTCCACTACTCCACTTGACTGGCAACTGAATAGCTATTTGCAAGCTGAGAAAAAAAAACAAAACAAAACCACAAAAAACCCCAAGAAAAAAGCCATAGCCTATAGCAGAATGTCTCTTTTCTTGTAGAACAATACCAAATTACCAAAATTCTTGTCCCTAACAGCTAATAAGTCCTCCCATTTCCTCTGCTGAAAGTTTTCTCCCTCTTAACCAGAAGCAAGGAGGTTAACAGGAAGGTCCCTCTAAGGGAGAATTTACACTGCACACTGAGTGCTTGTTTAAGGTATAAAATTCCCATTAATCACTCAAATGGCAGCCAATAACCAACAGCACATGCTCTCCGTGCTGGAATACTGAAAAGCTCAAGGTGAATCACTTTGTTCAAGGCTTGTGCTCAGTCCTGGCACCAAATTCATAAAGAAGCTTATCTTTAAGACCTGCAAAGCTCTGTGGCATTCAGTGCAAAATCAGGAACAGCATAACATTATTTCACAACTGATGATCAGGAGGCAGCAGAGCTCAGGCTCTTCCTTCCTCATCAAGAGAAACAGCACACCTGTAGCCAACATTTCATAAACCACTATGGAAGCAAACAATGACACACATAGCTCCCATGTGGAGCAAGAAGTGTTGCAGACTATGGCATTTCATGCTTCCAAATTTTTGTTGGGGATAACAGGATGTAATGGAGAATCTGGCTGACAGTGTCTGTCTCCAGGGGTCTCAAATGATGCTTCAGGAACCAATTACAGACACTGCCACAGAAGCATTCTCAAGGTAAGCAGCACTATGAGACTACTCTGAATTCCTAAGTGTTGATGCTGATATCTTGATGCTGCTGGTATTTGCAGCATCGAGAAAGACAAATGTGAGGCTACAGCCTTTCAGCAGGTTTCACAGATAACCAAGCTCAGTGCTTAAGAGATGGTCACATTTTTTAGACTATTCTATGATGTGAAGTGACATCTTCTGCAACAACCATAAAACATAAGTTAACTTTTTTGCCAGATTACCCAAAAGATCAGTCTTGAGAATCTTAACTAACAGAATTAACTTTAAGTCTCGTAGAAGAAAAGAGCCACTATAACAGCACATCTTGCCCAGGACTCAAAGGAATGCAAGAGAAACAAACCAAGCAGTTGGGAGGTAAAAGCAAGATGAGCAAAAGCATCAAGAAATGTTCAATAAAGTCTCTGTTACAACTATTGCAAAGGAAAAGAGGAGCACCCAGTCCAACAGGCAGAACATAGGATTTCTCATCATCTTTAAAGACATAGATGCACCTGAAGACAGACATCAGTCTCTTCCAATGGTGGAATATCTCTTTCCATCTCCCACAAAGACCACACTAAATTGACTCATCCTAGGGAAGATCCAGTTTTCAACACATTAAAAAGATGGAATTTGAAGTGATTACCTTAATTCTGCCACTTTTCTTTAAAACTGCTGGAATACAAATTGGGATGAAAGTTGCTTTAAGTAGCAAAAAAAAAGTAGAGGGTGACAAGGGTCTCTTTTCAGAGCGGCACTTTTACAAGTGAGAAGATGTCAGTGCCCTTCCAATTCTCACAAGCCTTTCACACAGAGCTTGTGTTCTCTGATTCATGCCAAGTTGTTAGTTATAACTACACTTCTACGTTTCTTAAAGAGATCATTTCACATTGGGGAAAACTTTAATGTATCTTGGAATGAAAAGATATGGTCAAATCCACGTATGCTGGTATTGCTTTCCACCTGAAAGCTGTGATAAAATCACAGCTCCAAGTTCTTGACAATCAGTCTGTTTCATCCTAAGCTTCAGGAAGGATTCTGTGAAGTGGGAGAAAACCCACAGCTAGTGATGGAGAGAACTCTTACTCAAAACCTAATTACCACCTCTGACATCAGCAGTGAAGAAATTACTGACAAAACTGGTTCTTGAATAAGTTCTCCCTTCTGTCAAGTTTTCCACAATAAAGAAGTCCCTCTTTAAGCTCTCTATGGTTAGTTTGATTTAGAAGAACAGGGAACAAACTCAGGTTATTGGTTCTTACCTTCAGTCCTGTTTTTTCATCATCACTACCATTATTTGTAGATGGTGTTTCATCCCCTTGCCTGGAAACCAAGACAAAATCTTCACTGTTAAGAGTGGATACCGAGTCTGAAGAGACACTGATTTTTCCAACAGAAGCCTTGTCATCCATGACTTAAAAAGGAAGTTCGATTCATGAATGAGATTAAATATGTTATAAACTCCTGAAAAACAAAAATCATAGAAATACTTATATAAAACTTCATGCTAAAATACTCAACGTTTCTTTTCAGAAACCTGCTGACTAATTATAAAAAGTAACTCATCTGACAGCACAACCAAGCTCCAGCTCCTCTCTCACTGCACACTCACAGCGCTGCCTTCATTTTGCAAAGCAGCACATGCTATCACAGCACTGGTTTCCACAGCTCACAAAAGGGAAGTTAATAAATCTCTTTGCAGTATTTCATTGTTATGCCAAACATCACTTTCTACACATCACACAAAACAAGGCCCTGGAACATATACTACACTTGCTGACAATTAAGGCCAGAACAATAATGTCCACTTACTTCCTTCAGCTAATACCTGCCTTCACCTATGTCCATGCAAAAATTACTCTTATCTATCAGAGCACGCTGTATGCTGCACACATATTCTTTTCCCCCAAACAAGAGTTTGACCTAACTCCTGATATTTTGTGATAAGGTTACTCTGAAACCTTGGGACATACAGCATTTTATGAATCTATGCTGAATCTTCTGTACTATAAGGAGCAATAAAAGCAAAGACTTCCAAGAAGCAGGAAGAACAGCGTAGGCTGGATCACTACTGAGAAGCAGAGCCAACAGAGGATTTTAAAAAGCTGGAACTGGCACTGAGAAGCATTTGAAGAAAGGAACAAAAGGTGAAGTTCAGCTGCACACCTTGAACTCTACAGCACAGATTCCCAGAATCTATGGCTCAAAACAGACTGCCGTGATAAAAATGGGTGATTAAATTTCCCAGAAACCTGAATATACCCTTATCACAATGGCTCAGGTCTTAACAACTCCCAAGCATGACCAAACTCAAGTGCTTTTTCAGCCTCAAGTTCTGCCTTCCAACCTGGAAGCACCGTCCCAGCCTGGCTTCCAACAGTGCAGCCAAACAATGGAGAGAGCCCTGGCACGGGCACAGCTCATCGCATTCCTGGCTGAACCAGGAACAGTGCACCAGAAACAGCAAAGCCTGCTCTTATTCCTATCAATGCCCTTCTCCCCACAGCCATCAACACAATATGAGGCCTGCCAGGAGGACAACTTTTAACCAATTACCAATTAAGTCACTTCATGGTAATGAAATGTGTTTCAGAGGACAACTGAAAAAGAATGTAAGAGGAAGAATGGATGTGGTTTGCTCATGAATGACAACACACCTGTGGTTATTTGGTTTCATTTTCAAAAGCAGGTATGGTATTCAGATATCCTTTTCAAAGACATTTTAAGATCCACTGACTTTCAGTGGGGATTACTGGTTGGGAAATTTAGGTATGTTGAAAAATTGTGTATGTCTATCTAGCATTATTCACATGTATCTTAAAGGTAGGGTAGGATTCTTATTTTGGAAGATGCTTTTGTTTAAAGCATTCATATTAAAACATTTTTGTACAAGTTCCCTATTGCACCACTTATATAATACACAGCTCTCTGAAAATACCTAAATCAAAGGTCTTGAAACACAGACTAAAAATAAGCTTCAAACACTAAATACCCCTTTGGCTTTACCGTTTTCATTCAAACAGAGCAAACTCATATTCCACACTGACAGCAGGAGTAGAGGGGCAGGCTTTGATCACAAGCAGCTGTAAAGATCATCCAGGCAAGGATCAATTTAACACTTTATTTGGGTATAGTGTGTCTGTCTTGAAGTGCTAATTTCACCTATTTCCCAAGTCTTTCAATCCAACACCTTTCCCCATCATTACCTTCAATTCAATAACAAGCATCCCGTGCTTTTCCACACTCCATGTTTGGTGTAGCGCGGTGTAAACAAACCCCACGCGGATCCTGGGGCACAGCTGGCCCAGCCTAACCCCACAGCAGTGTCACAATACAGAATTGCAACACCAGGACATCCCCATCAACCCAACTTTGCCAGTCTAACAGTGAGCAAAAGTCTCATGAAATTACACAAGATAGGAGAGCACAAGAAAGGGAAGAGCGGAGCAGGCGACTGTGGGAAGCTTTTGTCAATGTAGCAGCAAGCAAAGCTCAGGTTCCCAACAGTGCTGGAATCAGCCACAGAGGTTCATTGGCTTAATGCTCAAATACTCAAGGTGCAAAAGTAGTCTTCAAATATTAAAATATTGCCTGAAGTTAACCAAAATTTCTGTATCCTCACACTTTGCTTTGCATGAATTATTTTTCTCCATTCCTTGCTATCACTTTGTTTCATGTAGATTACCACATGGATCATTTTCATCATTTCATCATCAGTCAGAAAGCTCAGGGTGTCAGAATCACCACCAGAAAGCCTCCAAGCCCATTAAAATAAGGGCCAGCCTAGAAGGGCACACATCAAAGACCAGCAGAGCAATTACATGTGGCTTATGACTGCTCTGGAATCAAACCCCAAGAACTAACAGCAGCAGTGACAGTGCTCCTCAGTAATACCTGCAACTTATCTCAGACCCAAAGCATTCTGCTCTCACAGCTTAGGACAAAAGACCTCAGCCAAGCACAGAGCTCAAGTTTTGATTTTCCTCAGCAAGGCAGATTCTCATCCCTTACAGGGAAAGAGGCTTTGGTTTGCTTCTGCATAAATAAAATAGGAGCTTTTGAATTCAGCACAGTTTAGCTCCTGACACAAAACTACAACACAATAATGCAGTGTTTGCCTGAAGGAGTCTTTACACCTCCATGGGAGACTGAGTGTCTGGGTAAAATGCATACGAAGAGGCAAACTTCTACCAATCTCTTTCCTTGCTCATCTGTGTAATTAAATGGGTGTTCTGGCCTCTCATCACACAACAAACTATTAGAAAGATCTGCAAAATGAGAAAGTCAACATGGCTGGCTCTTGGGTCACTGCTTTCAATTATACTTAAAATTCTAATTCTCCTTGCAATTCCTCTTCACTGCTGTTACACCTTACTCTCTCTATTCAGGATAACGTGCAGAGGAACAGCAGACACTCCATTCACCATGCTAAAATCTTAAACAACTGGAAAGCAAACCTACCAAAGTTCAGATTAGTTACACAGACTTTATAAAATATTTATCTTTTACTTTCCCTCCCTTTCCCAAATATTTGGCACCTGACCTGCAACTTGTGATCAAAGTTTTCCTTCTAAGTTCTTCCAGAATGAATTTAAGAGAGCTTAAAGCAAACAGTATATAGAAAAAAGAAAACCATAAAACCTTCAATTAACATTACTGAAAGAGGCTGAGGCTTGAATGCCACCTTGAGACACGTGCAACAACTGAAGCAAGGCACTTGTAACTATGGCTGGTCTCACTCCATTTCCAAGGAATACCCATTTTCTGGTGTTCAGAACATCAATAACCACACAAAAAGGCAGAGGGTGAATGGAAAATTCAGTATTTCAGGCATGAACTTCATGGACCTGAGAGTCAACAGCAGGTGTAGCACCCTTATCATGGAATTTGCAGGGAAATATGACACAAAAACAAGTTCTGGGTTTCCAGGGCAGAAAAGAGAGTAAGCATGAGAACAGGTATGTAAACTAGAGAGGAAAAGAGACTTTTTTCCCCATTCATATCTTTCTCAGTTTTGTACTTCAGCTGCAGTTCCTAAAGTGATTCCATGAAGTTCCAATATATGTGATACAGAATGCACCAGATAAAGAACAATACAGCAATATTAACTAATTACTGAAGAACAGCATCATTCTTTTGCCTTGAAAAGCAAAGTCAGAAAGCTTGGCATGCAAAATAAACTTATATCCTCCAAAATACAAAACCACTAAATATAGTGCTTAAAAACACAGCAAACAAGAAAGTGACATGCAGAAAAGACACTGAGGTGGTTGAAATACCTAAATATAATGTATTTTTTGTTTCTATTCCTCTGGCTCTATGCACAGCTTAACAATAAATCCAGTATGGTTCAATTTAAGCATACAAAGTTCTGCTTTCCAAGTGATCATCATTAGCATCTTAGTGTGGGTGAACAGTGGAATTTGTGGCAGAGTTCAGAGGCTTCACAGAGCACTTTGCAGAGCTGGGTTATGACAAGGAACCCAGCATTCTTTAAGACTCTGAGCTCCTACAGCCTTGGACAGTTGTGGGGTTTTTTACCTGTGCAATTCACCTAGTGCACACTTGTTTTAAAATACATTGCAAGTCCCGAAAAAAGACTGGAAAATGCTCCAGGTCAATGCCCGTGTTTAATTACAGCTCTGGGAAAAGAACAAAACAGCATGCAAGAAATCACCAGCAACCTTTTTCTTCTCACATATCACATGATTAGTCTGCTCAATCATGTCTGATCTTTACCCACCTTCCCTGTGCACACATACTCTGAAATGCAACAAGAAGTCCTTGGCACTCAAAATGAAGCAGGAAAGCCAGAGGAATACTGCATGTGAAAATACAGTTTTAGGATGACTAAAGAGTAATTAATAAAAAATAACAACTACAAGTCTAACTTTTCTGTTCATTTTATAACACACTGACAGCCACAGATGTTCTAATTTCAAAAGCCAGAAAGAAAAAAGATATTCTTGTTTGGAGATAACGGTGTCTCCAATTCCACCCCTCTCCCCAAAGATCTCAGGAAGCTGAGCAAATCATGAGACACTGTATGCAAAACCAGGCATCAGACAGAACACAAGAGTTAAGCTAATGCAATCTTTGCTAACAATCCTTAACAGGTTGATATCTATTGTCAACATCATTTTGCTTTCAATCCTAATTTGAACTATCTGCTCAGAGGACAAAACTCTAATTTTAGGCTCTCGTAATCAGTAAATTCCCCATCCCAGAAACAAGCAGCCGGTCCTGGGAAACCACAGTTTATAAAAGAAATGCTGACACTGCCTTAGCCAGCCCAGCACAGGAATGTTGCTGGAATGAATTAACTATGAACAGTTGGTTCATCCACGCGCCACAGCTGACGCTCCCCCAGCATCAGCCCCATCTCCACGCCGTGCAGCCACCACGGGCAGGACACAGCACGGGCCGGAGGCTGGGAGAAAGGCAGTGGCACCCAGAGGCTAAACAAACCCTGGGGATGATGTTCTGTGCGCTGCTGGAGTGCTCTCTCATTAGGATTCAAACACAAACAGGGAGTTACGCTCACCAGACAACCACAGCGCTTTAAAAATACACTGTGAAAGAACTGAGAAAAAAGGAGTTACATTCGGTGTGTGCTACTAAACAGTGCCTGCACTTGGGGCTGGAAATTGGAAGGAAATCCTTATGCCAAGCTCCATTTGTTAATTTGTTTACTGTGTACACAAAAGTAAGTTTGCACAGGTCCTTGACATTTTAAGTAAAGGCCTTTAAAAAGAATACAGTATTTCTACAAGTCAATCAGCAATGGGCAGTTCCTGTAATTACACGTTTTCTAAGTAGCCAAAAGTCTCAGAAATCGTATCAACTTGGGCTTTAGCAAAACCTGTAAGTAAAACAAAACCTGGAATACAGACCAAGCCATACCTGTATGTTCTAGTTCTTCTCCAGCCTGTATTCGAGAAATAAACACAATCTTTTCCCTCTGCAACCCTCTCACATGATCTTTTCCCTCTATCCAAACCTCTCCTGAATACTTTTCTACTTCTCCTCCTCTCCCCTAAAACGCCTTGATCAGGCAAATCTACACAGACATAAACCAAGTTTACTTCCAGCAGTTCGATTTCCACTTAATTTTTGCTGGTAAGTGTTTTTTTAAACCAACTTAGCACAATCTGTTTATACTGAATTTTCACCCTTAACTGACACAATCGGTCCTTAAAAATTACCTCCTAGGGACGTTTTAACCGAAACAAACACTTGCTTGACAACAAGAAGGACAAAAACCCCAAGAAACACCGAGGTTACGGTACATAAACCAAATAAAGATGCTGGCACGCAAAGAAATGCCATATTTTAGGATGCACCTGGAAGCGACACGCAACAGCCGACACCCCGCGACACGGAGAGGGAAAGCGGGTGCCCGGCCGGTCCCTCCGCGTCAGCCCCGCTCCGCTCCGGCTGGGGACGCGGGGGAAGCCCGGCGGCTCCGGGACGCGCTCGGCGGGGTCGCGGGGACACCGACGGGCTTCGGAGCGGGTCCCCCGCCGTCCCCTGCACCCGCAGCTGCGGAGCCGGAGAGGACGGGCCCGGCCCGGCACCCCTCGCCTGCCCCAGGAGTCGGCCCGGCCCCGCGGGACCCGGGGCTGTCTCACGGCCCCGCAACCGCCGAGGCCGCGGCCCTGCCGGGCAGAGCGGGCGGGGAGGCACCGCGCTGGGTGGGAGACACGGCCCCGGGGGGAGGGAGGGACCCGGCGGCAGCGGAGCGCAGGACGGCCCCCAGCTCCCGCACAGCGGGAGGGAGCGGCGGCGGGGCAGCGCCGCGGGAGCGGAGCGGGGACGGGCGGACGCGCCCCCGCAGCAGCGCGAGCCGCACCTACCCCGGCCGCCGCCGCCGCTCCCGGTGCCGGGCCTGGGCCGCCGCCGCCCCACGTGACCGGCGGAGGGGCGGCCCCGCCGGTCCTTCCGGGCGCGGCTCTTCCGGCGGGCGGACAATGCGGTTCCGAGTCGCGGTGCTGGGCTGCGGTGGCGCCTGTAGGTCCCGGCGGGCCGGCGGGGCGCGGGCGGCGGCCCCGGAGCGCGGCGCGGAGCGGCCCTCGGCTCCCGCTGCCCCCGCGGGCCGCGCTCGGAGGGCGGCCCGGCCCGGCCGGGGGCGCGGCGGGGCGCGGGGCCGCCCGGGGGGCGCGGCGGGCGGCCGGGCCCGGCCCGGCGCCGGGGCGGCGGCTCACGGCGGGTCTCCTCCCCTCTCTAGGTCCGTAGCCGGAGGCAGGAGCGGCCGCGGGTGCCAGCGCGGGGACGCGGCCCGACGCTACAGGTACCTGCTCCTTCCCTCCCTTCCCGCGGGCCGGGCCTGGCGCGGACAGCGGCTTCCCCGCTCCCGCAAAGGGCGTCGCGTTTACATTGTTACGGGAAGCTGCGTAGGCTGCCGGCCGAGCCGGGCTGCAACATCCTTTTCCCGGGCCCCGCGAGGTAGATGTGCGGAGCTGGTGCGATCCGCGGTCGGTAAAGGCCGAGGAAGCACGTGCTTCCAGCGGGGAGCCCTGCACGCCCGACCGGGGGCTTGCCTTGCTCTGCCACCCTCCCGAGATACAGGGGTTGGGCTTCGTTTGTTGCTCTGTTCTCTTGGAGATCAGTAGTAGTGGAAACTGAACGTGTGCCAAGGCAAGTCGCAACTTTGCGATCCACAGTTTCTCACGATGTAGCTCTTGTAATTTACCGGAGACGAGCTGAATGGCTGGAATAGCTGTGGTTAACAGCACAATATAAGCTTAGTGTGGGTGCTTTAACTGCATTCATATTGTGTGAATTTCCAAGGTGAAAAAAAAACAGACTCACAACTGGACTTCCCTCATCACTTTCTAGAGAAAATACAAAAAGAAACACTTTGATAATGCCTAAAATTATTGAAGATATTTCAGGATGACCTTTTGGTGTCGTTTATATTTGCGAAAGGCTGTTGCCTCTTGAACTGAAATTTTCAGTCCTAGAAACGGGGGTGAGTAAGGCAGCACTGAAGGTGACTGACAGACTGGCAGCTCTGCTTTTTGCAGATTCAGCAGAACTGGTTGTACTGCAGAATGATGCTCCCCCTGCTTCTTAACTTTCTGCAGTCCCTGGATTTTTAAGGCTTCTGAAATCCTTCCCTAATTTTTGCATGCCATACAATTGGAACATACACTTGATAAGTATGATCAAGGAGGAGGTCATGTCTCCAAATGCTGTCTGAGCTCCAAACAGAAAAACCCTGATTATTGACAGATGCTTCCAAAAATGGTCTTTGAATGCTTGTCTTATGTATTCATTCATTTCACTGGGCACAATGCCATTCCTGTGTGTACACCCAGCTGACACTTCATGCCCCAAGAGAGCAGTATCTGCTTTTATCTATTGACTTCAAAGCTTCCTTTCGAGCTTTATGTGGTGTTTGTAATAGTTGGGAGGTGTAAGTTTTGCTTTGTTTTGTAATTTTATCTAACCAAATCTTGCATCATTTAATCTCCTGTTATTTCTTCACTTCCTGCAATCCGAGTGCTCTGGCAGGATTGTGTGAACAGTGTTTCATCCAGAATCAGTGTAGCCTTATAAATTGCTAAAGCAACTGTTCAAAGACAAAAGAATGGTACTTGGTTTATGGCAGATCCACTGTTCTTCATTCCAAGCACTATCAAAACAAGAACAAACTTCCTAGAGAAGTGGTCTTCCAAAGAAGACAAGAAACCAGGCTTCCTCTATTCCCCAGGTATTCAAAACAGGGAGCCTAGTGGAGGCCATTCTGAAGATTTTTTTCTGTAATCTTAGGAGAAGGCAAAACAACACTCAGCAAACCAGCTCCTGCAGAAAAACTTGAAGGACAGTCTAAGGCATAAAACCCAGTGCTGCAAAACCCAAAGCTTGCTAAAAATACAGTTTCCTGTTACATCCTAACTCTTGAAGATACTGCTTCAGGAGAATTTCTGTCATAGCACCTTTACTTTATATACAGGCTTCATTAAATTAAAAAACATAGAAGTTATTGTAAGGTCAGATGTAAATTTGGGGTTTTTTTTACTTGTAATGGACTCCCATGTGTATCTAGGATAAAACATAACAGCTGATAAACACCCACTTTATATTATTTCTTTAAACCTTTCTAACCTGCCTTTTAGAAAACAAAAGGTTCTCATTGTTTGTTTGTTTTCTGCTGCTTTTCCTTAGGTGTGCCAAAATGTCAGAAAGATCAGATATTCTTCATTTCAAGTTTGACAACTATGGAGATTCAATGTTACAGAAAATGAACAAACTGAGGGAAGAGAACAAATTTTGTGATGTCGTGGTCCATATAGATGATGTTGAAGTTCACGGGCATAAAATTGTCTTTGCTGCTGGCTCTCCCTTTTTAAGAGATCAGTTCCTGCTGAATGACTCCAGAGATGTAAAAATCTCTATCCTGCAGAGTTCGGAAGTGGGAAGGCAGCTGCTTCTCTCCTGCTACAGTGGCACTCTGGAGTTCCCTGAAATGGAGCTGGTGAACTACCTGACTGCTGCGAGCTTTCTGCAGATGAGCCACATTGTGGAACGATGCACTCAGGCCCTGTGGAAGTTCATCAAACCCAAGCAGCCGCTGGAGAGCAAAGAGTGCGAACAGCAAAGCGACTCTTCTGAGCTGAAGGAACACCAGGGAGACGATGACTCCCTGCAGCAAGACTCGCCTTGTATTCAGCCTTCAGAAGACAGCATGGACATGGAGGATAGTGATATTCAGATCATCAAAGTGGAGTCCATCGGGGAGGTAACAGAAGTTAGGAATAAGAAGGATCAGAACCAGTTTATTTCTTCTGAACAAACTGCCCTGCATTCCTCAGAGCCTCAACACTTTCTTATCAACTCCACTGTTGAGAACAGAGCGAGTGAAATAGAGCAAAACCACCTCCACAACTATGCCCTTTCGTATGCTGGCAGTGACAACATCATTCTGGCCTCTAAAGATATGTTTGGGTCTAACAACCGAGGGATAGACAAAGGCCTCCAGTGGCACCATCAGTGTCCAAAGTGCACGAGAGTATTTCGGCATCTGGAAAACTATGCTAATCACTTAAAGATGCATAAACTATTTATGTGTCTGCTCTGTGGCAAGACATTCACTCAGAAGGGCAATCTCCACCGGCACATGCGAGTGCACGCAGGCATCAAACCATTCCAATGTAAGATCTGTGGGAAAACGTTCTCTCAAAAATGTTCCTTACAGGACCACCTCAACCTGCACAGTGGGGACAAACCCCATAAGTGTAACTACTGTGACATGGTCTTTGCGCATAAGCCCGTTCTGAGGAAACACCTGAAACAGCTGCACGGTAAAAATAGCTTTGACAATGCCAATGAAAGAAACGTGCAAGACATAACAGTGGACTTTGATTCATTCACGTGTAGCGCTGCTACAGACAGTAAGGTCTGTCAGCAGGCTGATGCCAGCCAGGTACTGGATGCAGGGAAGCTGCCTCAGGCTGTGCTCAGTTTAAGAAATGATAGTACCTGCGTCAATTAAGCAATTAAAATCCACCCTGTGTAGGGATCGTGACTGAGAGGAGCAAACCGTTGGTTTGGCTTCTTCCCTAAACTAATGGTGTGGCCCAAAAGGCTACAGATGGTTGGATTGCAAAACCTGGCAGTCTTCAGCCGTCGCTCTTAGTCTTACTTGATATTTTCTGTGAATAGCAATCCTCCTTCAGGTTTCTGTCTGTGTCTCTACTGTGGATTAAGGGGTTAATTTTTCATTTCTCTCTGATTAGGAGACTCAAGACTAACACCTTTTGAAAGACTGTTGCTGTGGGCTGCAAGTAAACCATCTGCTGTACAGTTAGAGGCCTCTCTGTGTCTGGGCAGATGGAGGAAAGCAAAGAGGACAAATGTGTGAGATAACCCAATATTTTTTTTAAAAAAGCACTGGATAACTGAAAACACTCCATAAACTTTAAATTCAAACTTACCTCTTAAATTACCTTTCTCTGATCTTACCCCTAGACTCCTGCAGTTGAAATGAAGTATTTTTGTGTCACTTTTTTGCCCTTTCTAAACTTACTTCAAGAAACTTCTGCTGCCAATCAATGCTCTCTTAAAAACTCTCAGGGTTTTTAACCTCAACATGCATTATGAAAAGATGAAACCCTAAGTGATTTGGCAGGGCGAGCTGATCATTGCATAGAGCTGTTCAAACTGACAATAAATTGCAGCTCTGGAATGTGAGAGGCTTGTGCCTGGAGTGCAAATATGACCTGTTTCTTACGCTGGCATACCTGGGATTTTTAAAGGGCACTTACCAGTGCATGTACTGAGACAAGCTAAACACTTCAAAGCTAAAAATTACCCTCCGTTTTCCTTAAGTTTTGCATCACAAACCACAACAGCTGTTGGGTTTAGAGCAAAGCTGGAGTGGAGAAATACTGCTTTTTGACACTGTGAAAAGAATATTTTTAAAGCTGCAATGTATAACAACTCCGTGATTTTTTTTTTCTTTTATCCCCCTTAGTTCTTGTATGTCTCTCCTTGAAGTCTAATAAGGGCCACATGTCACTTAATTTTAAACAAAAATACCTGCTATAAGAACTTAACATAAAGTTTTTTGATTTCTTGAACTTTTTTGAAGTGACCGTTAGTGTTTTACAGATCCTAGGATGAGGTATAGGTAGCACAATTTCTATAGGTTAGTATATCAGCTATTGACTGTACTCAGCAATACCTCTTGTATACCGCCTTAAACATCAAATGTAGCGGGAATGGCACGTTAATTGGGATTCTGGGATTATACCATATTGCTTCTCAAAAGTGCCGTGGAATTATCCGCATCCCAGTCAGGCTGAAAGAAGCTTAATTTATCTGAGGCACACCATTCCCAGTAGAACAGCACTCTTAGTACTGAAGTGTAGCATAGACTAATAATCCAGTGGCTGATCCTCGGCAGAGAACTGCTGTTTGTGTTTGGAATAAGTATTTTTCTTCCAATGCAGCTCTTTTCCACAAGGTTTGCCGTGAGGCTGAGATTATGCTTCCTACCTAAACGTAGTACTGTTGGGTGTGTTTGAGTGAGGGGTGGGAGTGAAAGGCTGCTATTGTATGGTTAAATATGTTAAACAGGTATGACCAAAGGTGTGTTAGAGCAAAAGTGTTATGTATGTCATTATCAAAAGTTGGTCTTACTCTTCAGTTGTGTGTGTGTAGAAGTCAGGATTTCCTTACGCAGACATTACACTGATGGACGTTAAAACACGATAATGTTACAGAATGTTTTCAGAAATCCACATACTTTGAAGTAGAAAAGGAAGGTGATTCTGTGAATCAGTTTTTGCAATTGAGTTCTTGAACTACTGTACTTGACTGTTACATGAACTCTTACATGGACAGCTATGAAGTAAGCAATGGAAATTACATCAGGGCATTCATCTTTCAAGTTGTAGCAAATATATTTAGGCCTAAAGTCGAACTATTTGAAACTTTTTAAAATTATTGTTCAGGTTCCTGGGGTAGAAGATAGGTTTGTGTGGGAAGAACTGTTTTTTCTCTTGAAGCCACCCGCTTTCAGAGTTGTTTTGAATTAATTTGACGTGATGCAGTGACAGTTGCATCTGACACTTGCATTCTGTCTTCAGGCAGAATCTTCTGTATTGTTCAAACATTTTGATAATATATTATTCACTAAATGGAGATAAGTTATGGTGCTCTGTCAAAATGAAGATAGACATGGAGAACAAGAGCTTGCAGAGCCAGGTCAACATGCTGTGAGGTACTAGTGAACAATTCAAGGCAATATGAATATGGACATGAAAAAGAAAATGGTCTTCTGCCACAGGAAGGAATAACACTGCGCAAATGCTAGAAAATGTGGCAGCAAAATGGACAGTATTGAAAGTTTTGTCTGTCTGGAAAGTTTTGGGTTTTTGTGGAATCATGAAGCTGTAATGTTACTGTAAGGAGAATACAGCTTGTTGAAGTAGCTGTGGGTGACTTGAAGCTGATACGAAGAGACAAGGGGTGTCCTAAGAAACAAAAAAAATTATTTGGTCAAGATACATAGGTGTTCAGTCTACCCTGTGCTGTGGTGATTTGGACACCTGAAAAGGCCAAGACTGCTGGGCTGTTCAGTTAAAGGCTGCTGTGGTCGTTTGGTGAGAGCATGGCACAAATATATAGGAAAAAGCAGAAATGCAGAAGACTTTCTTCACCGAGAATGGACACATCTGTTGGACGAAAAGTGACTTTTACTAATGTCTGTGCTTTTGGCCTGGCAAAAGGGTGCAGACCAAAAGATTGATGCAGGAGATGGCTGCGTGACTCCAGAAACACTGGAGCTCTAAGGGCAATACGCCAATGCAGAGTGCACTGGTGATAGAGTTCATCTAAGATTTGCCCCTATATGAAAAGACACGTGAAGAGTATAGAAGAGGTATTAGAAAAGCAAAATCTGGCTAATGCTGCTTCTCTGAATTACAGATTAAAATGGAGTGAGAATTATGATAAATGGAATATGCAGAGGCAGCTCGATTATAGAATAAGATGAACTTAATTGTCCATGTATGTAAAATGTTGTCTTCATTGCAATGTCCTGAGTAGTGAAAGATTAGATCCATTGGTTGTTGCTACTGATGCTGCATATTCAGATGAGGACTATGGCAGTTATCATAATCTGTGTGTTACTGTGTAGAATACCATTTGCTGGTAAGTGGATAGTCTCACAACTTAATGTGCTGTACAACTTCCTGCATATCCTAAAAATAACTGAAGTCTATTACAAAAGTATTTTAATAACTCCTCAATATATTAGGATTTTTTTAATGTTGGCATTTTATTTATTTATATTATATAGAAGAAGGAATTCTTAGAACTTAGGTTTGCCAGAGGTTTGGGCTCACAACTTGTGTGAGTGATGGTAGCTTGTGTAGCACGTGTACCTGCAGCACATGCTGTGGGTGCACAGCCTCCTGCATAGATCAGGGATGAGTCTTAATTTATTTTTCTTTTAGAAGACATGTTTTGCAAGTTAGTAACTGATCAATTTGAAGTGTCAGTCTTTTTCTCCCCTAGGTTTTTGGCAAAATGTAGCTGCCGCTGAACTTTTGTTGAAATAACGTAGAAATTAATTGTGTGGGACTGATTTTGGTTTTGGAGTCACTGGGAGGAATAACAGTGAGGAGGGAGTATCAAAATGTGATACAAACTGAAACTGTAGAGAGAATTCTGAAGTCACGTTAAATGTTAATTTTTAAAAACGAATAGGGGGACATGGTGGTGCCTCCCGACTTGGTAAGGGGTGAGAAGGCAGGACGGACGCTTTTCCTTTGAGATTGTATAATCGATGGACTGAGCATTAGCTACCTCTTCACTGACTGGGCAAAAGTCTTACACTACGTGTGATAACCAAAGCAGGCGGGTCGGCGGCTGCCGGGCGATGTCTCGTGGACGTGAAGAAGCCAGCAGCTCGTCCCGGCGGCGTTCGGGGCGGCGATTCGCCCATTCCCCCGGCGCGTCCCGGCTGATGGCGAGGAGGAGCCCCGGTAGCCGCTCCCCGGGATGCCTTACGGGGGCGGACACGTCGCTACCTCTACCGAACGATGGGCGAGGCGCGCCCCGGTGCCGGTGCGGTTTCCCCCAGCGGCAGCCGCTGTAGCAGTGCCAAGTCTTCTAATAAACGTGCTGCTAACTCTGTCTGCCGCCGCCTCTCATTTCCACCGCGGTCACGGCGCGCCGGGGGCGGGCGGGCGAGCGGGCGGAAGGGGCGGGCGGGGAAGCGGTTCCGGGGCGCTGCGGCACCGGCTGCGGGGAGCGGCCGGTGAGCGGGGCGGAGCGGGAGCGCGGAGGGCGGCGGGCGGCCCGTGAAGCCCGGGACAGCGGGTCCTGCCGGCGGTGGGGGTGAGCTGCGCCCGGCGAGACGCTCCGGCCGTGCCCGCGGGTTCCGCCATGGCGGCGGACTCGGAGGTGCTGCACTTCCAGTTCGAGCAGCAGGGCGATGCCGTGCTGCAAAAGATGAACCTCCTGCGGCAGCAGAACCTCTTCTGCGACGTGTCCATCTACATCAACGACACGGAGTTCCAGGGGCACAAGGTGATCTTCGCCGCCTGCTCCACCTTCATGCGGGATCAGTTCCTGCTCAACCAGTCCAGGCAGGTGCGGATCACCATCCTGCAGAGCGCCGAGGTGGGCAGGAAGCTGCTGCTGTCCTGCTACACGGGCGCGCTGGAAGTCAAGAAGAAGGAGCTGCTGAAGTACCTGACGGCCGCGAGTTACCTGCAAATGGTTCACATTGTGGAGAAGTGCACGGAGGCTTTGTCCAAGTACTTGGAGATCGATGCTTCCATGGAGAGCGGTACCCAGGCTGCTGAGGGGTGTCACTCCTCGGATGCTGAACTGAGGAGTGGGGATGAGGTTTTAGATAAAGATTGTGAAATAATTGAGATCTCTGAAGACAGCCCAGAGAATGAAGAATACCCCGTGAAACAAGAGGATGGGGATGGCCCACACCCTGCAGCACAGAGCTTGGTGTCGGAAAGGAAGGACACAAGATCCCCAGAAATATCAACAGTAGAAATCGGCTATAAAGATGATGAAATCTGTATCTTCAGAATGGATTCCATGAATGTGGCAAATGCAGAAAATGATCATTTTCCTCAGCCTTGCACTTCCTCTAAAACAAGTTTATATTTCCCAGAAACCCAGCACTCCTTGATAAACTCTACAGTTGAAAGCAGAAATACAGAAACATCAGGAAATCACTTTCAGCCTTTTGTCGGTGACAATCCAGAAGGAACTTCTAGTGGGGTGAATGGTTTCCAGAGCCTGGAGGACTCTGGCAGCTCATGGCGGCACCAGTGTCCAAAGTGTCCGAGGGGCTTTCTGCACCTCGAGAACTATCTCAGACATCTGAAAATGCACAAACTCTTCCTGTGTTTACAATGTGGCAAAACCTTTACGCAAAAAAAGAATCTCAACAGGCACATCCGGGGGCACATGGGGATCCGGCCCTTCCAGTGCATGGTGTGCCTGAAGACCTTCACTGCCAAGAGCACGCTGCAGGATCACCTCAACATCCACAGTGGGGACAGGCCCTACAAGTGCCACTGCTGCGACATGGACTTTAAGCACAAGTCTGCTCTTAAAAAGCATTTGACTTCTGTTCATGGGAGGAGCAGCAGTGAAAAACCAAACCTGAACAGTATTACAAAAGTTAAAATAGACTATGATTGATAGCTGGGCAATTGTGGAGTCAGACTCCACAAAAAGCTCCTGGCTAGTGAAATTCTAGATGCAATTCTAGTTCCAGATCCCCATGTAATGGAGAGAAGCACAAACAGGTGGCTGGTGATCCAGGACTGGCCTTGGAGCAGGAAACCTGCCTGCTCTGTTAAGGTTGCTATTGCTGTCAGCGGGAAAAGGTGTTTGCTAGTTGAAAGCAAACTGCAAAATACAGGAAATTATTTCATGCTTCTCTTCTGTTATTGTGAGCATATCCTGGTCCCCCAATGATGTTTTATATTTCTTGTTTCAAGAGCAGGCACTGCTGACTTTCAGACTATTACTGATACTGCAATAAGCTGAAGCCTGAGCCATGGTGTTTGCAACAACAGCTGAGGGAAGGGGGTGTTTGTATTTATTCAGTGAGTCAGTTATTCCCATCCAGTTCATGGGTCATTCATGGTTAAATCATCTCCTTTCTTACCCAAACTTTGCTAGATCTTCCAACAGAATGAAGGTGTATTTTCATACTCAAGTCAGTGATGTTTAAGGACACACAACAAACAAAAACTAATCAAAGAAGCTTTCAAATTGCCTCTTGCAAATAGAGAAATGGAAAAAGACAAAGAAACAAATAGTATTGCCTTGCAGTTCATTTGTAACTGGATAGTCAGTCCCATGAAAAGGACTTGCTTTTAGTTTTATTAAGTTCTGAATTTTTATAAACTTCTTTCTTTTAATAGTGGGGGTTTTTTCTGTCATACCAATGTTTTGCACCTGCATTTGATAAGTTTAGTCTTGTTTGTTGCATCATAACATTTGCCTTCATTTTTTTACAGATTTTAGCTATATGCACTCATGAAATTGAGCTGTGTGCTGTTGGATAATCACAGTTTCAATGCTAATTTTGAAAAACAATAATTTCTGTCTGACTAGCAATGGCTTAGGCATAGAGGTCTCATACTCTGATTCTGTGACACAGTAACACAGTAATGATGTGTGTTTGCAGAAGTGTGTTTGTGCTTTGTCAAAGTTCATTTTAGTTTCATCGCGACCATCGAGTGCCCTGTGATGCAGAGTTCGTGTCTTTGGCTGGTACATGTTTCTCCCACTTAATGTGATATGAATAAAGAGTAATTTCAGTTGTTAATATGAGATAACGATACTTACAGTTAGCAAAAAGCAGTAGTTCTTACTCCTATCTGTATCACACTTTCTTTCAAGATTCAGAAGTGCTGTTACAAGTTCATGCTCTGAGTCCAGAAGTCTGGTCCAAATGCTTCAGAATCTGGCTGTCTCTAAAATACAAGACAATAGTTTTTAATGTTAGTTCACTTTCCTTCCCTGTGTCTTTGAGTGCACCAGCCCATTTGGGGTTCTACTGATCAGCTACATGATGGGTTGGGTGTGTACAATGTCTACTGTGCACTTTCCTGTTACTACTTGCTACAGGCATGGTCAGGTGTACTTGTGGGTATTTCCCTCATGAGCACTTCCCTGTGTGCCAAAGGGGAAACAGGCTGATCTTTTGAAGTGCGTCTTTTGTGGGAGCAGATTCCGAGTTATTTTGGTCGTGCATGTAAACACGAGAGGGAGTTGTGTTGTGTGACAGGCCACCAGCATGTTCTGTTCAGTGGCTGCAGTGTCTCGGTAAGCTTTGTGAACAAACCCTGGTCTTGTGCACATCTTCACGTTAGAGGTGTTTCCTCTCCCCTGTCCCTACATGTAACCATGTCCCGTCATAACACAATAAACGAAATGCAAACAAGGCGTTGTGCCAGAAACACATCAACATTTTTTCTGACCGCAGTTAATAATTCTGTGCGTACCTTAACAGTTAGTATTTTGGCTTGCTGTGTTGAGTAAACAAGATGTTGTAAACCAAACACGGTGTTCCAGTGGCGCTCATTTAGTAACGCGTTTTTCGGTCCTTCAGAGGGGTCTGTCCGACCCACTCGGGCCATGAATCCTTCCCGCTCGGGAGTCACAGCTCTGCACCGCCGTGACCTGGGCTAAGGCTGGGTTATCTCGGTGACCGGAGGAGCGGGTGCAGCTGCCGGGTGTTGCTCGGGGGATGCCGTGCTGGGCCAGCAGCTCCTCACAGCTCGCCGGGCCTGAGGCGGCGCCGGACAGCCGACAGAGCCGGACCGCGCTTCGAACCCCCTCCTCCTGCTCTGAGCCAGCAGTAATAGTGTCATCGACTACAATTTAGAGCGACAATAAATAATCGGCGCTAGCGGCGAAAGTTATCCATTAAAATTCAAAAGGACAGTAAACAGTTGGCGCTGAGGCGAACGCTGCGCACCGAGGAACGGCTGAGGCGGCACTGAGGGAGGAGCGCCACAAGAGGGCGCGGGCGGCGGCGGGCGCCGCTCTGTCACGCCGTCTCTATGACCCCCGCTTCCCCCTGGCGGCGGCGGGCGCATCTGTACCGCCGTCTCTATGGTAACTCCCTCCCTCCCTCCCTGCGCGCGGTCACGTGCGGCGGGCGGCGCGCGGGTCTCGCGAGAGCGGCGCGCGGGGCGTGGCGGCGGTGCCGCTGTCAGCGCGATGAGGCGGCGCCGCCGGGGCTCCCGCCGCTGCCTCCGCCGGGCCGCGCGCCCGCCCCATGGCGCCTGAGGCCGGCACCGCCCGACCGCGCTCCGGCCGCCGCCCCCGCCCCGCAGGTACGGACCGCACCGCACCGCACCGCACCGCACCGCGCCGCGCCGCTCGGACCCGGCTGGGCGGAGGCGGCCGCCGCGGGGGACGCGCTGACCCGCCGGGGCCCCGCCCGCCCCCCCCCCATCACCCACCCCGGTCCTTCCTCCGCCTCCCCGCGCTGCGGGAGCCGGACGGGAGCGGCGTCGGGCTGAGCCCGTCCGGTGCGGCCCGTCGGGGACCGCGGGGGTGTCGGCGCCCGGCGGGCCCCGCCAGGCCGCGAGGCCGGCCCGGGGACCCGGGCAGCCATTTGGTGGCGGCTCCGAAATGACGGCGGGAGCAGGGCCGGGCAGCGGGTGCGAGAGCGGGAAGCCAGGGCCGGGCCCGGGAGCGGGAGCCGGGCCCAGGAACGGGAGCTGGGCCCTGGAGCGGCAGCCGGGCCTGGTGCGGGAGCGGGGCCGGGCTCGGGTGCGGCTGACAGCGGCCTGCGGACGGGCGAAGCCGCAGAGGGACCCGCGGGGCCGCCCCGCGTTCCCGGCACCGGCGAACGGAGGCAGGAGCTCCCGGTCGTCTCCCCGGCAGCCCCCGGGGAGCCGCAGCAGCGGGCAGTCCGTGCTGAGGTGTCCCCTGGCACGGGGAGAATCGCACCGGAGCCATGAGTGTTCCCACTCTGGAACACTCACGGAACTGTGCGTTGGGATAATAGTGGAGGAGAGTCGTGGTGGGAGACAGGCCCTGGGGCTGCACCCACTGTCTCACGTTTTTAAGTGTCTTAAACAAAAAAAAAACCCAAAACAAGTGAGCAGGAAAAGCGTGTCCCGGTTCTGCTGATGCTCGAGGTGCACGGAGGGTTTCCAGTTAAGTGTAGGACTCAGCACAAAGCATAGGAAGGGCAGCAGAGTGGTGGGAGAGTGATGAGTTTTCAGTTCATCCAGGGTTCAGATGGGAATGGTATGGGTCTGTAATGAGAGAAAATAATTACAAAGTTTAGACAGGCAACGAGGAGAATTTTTGATTTAGGGCTGTTTCACTTCCATGCAAACTTAGAATTTTGTTTGGGGGTAATTGTAGTTCCTGTAGCTTCTCTTGTGGTTGTTCTCTCACGGCCATTATAGCTACATCATAATAATGAAGCTAAAATTAAAAACAGCCCTTTGGATTACAAGGGTGTAAATTCGCAATTGTGGCAGAAGAAATCTAATTTCAAGTGAGAACCAACTAGTACAGCTGTAAATCTTCTGAATCAAAATACTATTTTTTGACCTTTTTTCTGTCCTGAACATATGTGGAAATACTAGAAATTGAAACTTCAGTTGCTGGTATAAGTATTATTCTATGAAACACCGAATTCCTAACTTTTGTCGTGAATCATTTTCCCAAGACCTTCATGCCATTTTAGTGAACTTTTTCTTGTTTCTGCATTGGAAGCAAAACTTTCCCCCAGAAATGGTGTTTTTATTAATTTGTGTTTCTGTCTTGTTTGAGGTTGTGGCCTTTTATCTCAAAAATACTAAATTCCAACACATTTTAGCGTCAGTGCTTTAGGTATCCTAAAGTGAACTAGTCTTGAGTGTCTATCTCATTTACTTAAGGCTTTGTTGCTTTACAAGAGATAAAATATTTACAATATCCAGAGGGTGATAGCTAGTAGCATTTGTTAGGAGTATGTTACATTTCATTTGGTGATACTTTCCCATCTCTCCATGGGATGAATGCGCAGGGTCTCTCCTTACAGACTGGACAACCTAAGGAAAGGAAAAAAAATATATATCCATGGGCATCTCAAGTCATACTGTACAGCCTTTAAAAAGGCTTTCCAGCTCCTGTAGAGCTGTCTGTTTTCTTGCCAACATCTCAGAACAGAATTAGTATTTCATTAAACTGTTTTAAAAATATTAGAATACAGAATTTCTCATCTAGAAATGTATGGTTTACACATGGAGGTCATGTTAAAAAAAAAAAAAAAAAAAAAGCTTGGAGAAGTGAACCATACATGGGAGTACTTATTCCCTGAAAATATTTCCGAAGGGTAAGGAGTTCTACACTGTATCTCTCTTTGAAGTAACTGTATCAAAGTAGATCTGCTTAGAAATAGATTGCCTTTCTCTGCGGAGAGAGTTCAACTGATTTGGGTGGCAAGGAAAATTTTTCATTTATTTGCCCTTCAGTTAGTCCCGAAAAGTCAATACTGTTACAGAAGCTGAGTTGGTATCAGGCTGGTGGCAAGGACAGGCTCTCCTTTCAGGGACACCTATGAAACGCAAGGAAAAACACCCAGTGGCATTACATAAGTATTTAGGAAACTTTTAAAATCTACTAACATGATTTGTGGGAGCAAGGCTTGAATAGGGAGGAGCAGGTGTGAACTGCTGAGGATACACCGACTGTGGTGTTGGTCTGGGGGGAGATAACCCTGAATTGAGTGAACTTTGGCAGTCACTGAGCAGCCACAACCATAAATTTGTCTTGTACCCCTGTTGATAGGAATTACTCTCCAGTCGCATGTTTTAAGGCGACAGAGGCAATTTAAGCGTTGATTTTTTGATGAGATAACAAGTGAATCCCGTAGGCATTTTGGCAAAACGTAGTCTGGGTACATGTAAATGTTCAGATCTATATTTAGGACACAAGGAAATGGAATGAAGCTATCAGGGAAGTTCAGGCTGGACATTGGTCAAAGGCTCTTCCTCAGAGGGTGGCCAGGCACTGGAACAGGCTCCACTGATTTTAGTATGTCCCCAGGGTTTCTGTTGGTGACTTTTCTGGAACTTGAATTGGGCTGCAGGTAGTCACAAGAGCATTGATGTTCACTGAAAGAATTGTGTTGAAATACTATATTTAATGGTCATTGAAGACTTTACATATAGAATTTTCACGTGATGTAAAGAGGTTTGCACGTGACAGATATTATGGAGTGTAGAAATAAGCAAGTCTGCTCTGTTAAGAGGATTTATTTTAATTTCAAGCCATCGTAGTTGAATGATGCAAAGCTGTTATGGGGATGGCCCTTCCCTAAGCCTTTAACAAAGCCAGTTTTTTAGATCTGTAGATCATGGCTGTTGAAGAGGAATGAATAAAAGATTCTAGCCCTTCCAGAGAATATGTTAATACTGATAATTTGATTGTGTGGATATGTAAGTTTTTGACCCAGCCAGGATACTTTCAGAACTACATAACTTAGGAAGGAAAGCTTGAAAAAGCTGCCTCCTTGTAGTGCAAACCAGCCATTAATCTGCATAAATGAAAAATTTTAATGGAGATCACTTTAAAAAAGAAAAGGAAATACCATGATCTCTGCAGTCAGCATTAAGAACAAATCAATATCAAGGACTCTTTAATTTAGTGATTAAAAATCAATTGAATTATAAAATTTAGGCTTAAATCCACAATAAAATTGAAATTGAACCTCAGTTGTGAAAATGCCATGTAATTTCACAAGTTTCCCAAGTGTTTTTCCTCATCTGTAGAGAAGACTTCCCTTTGTTCAGCACTGACAGAATTATTCCATGTCTCATTCTCACCCAAGCTCTGCTTATTTGTCTTTGCCTGTGGCCCACAAGGGACCTGATGGAGTCAGCTGAGAAGAGCAGAGCTGATGCTGTGGGGAAACTGAGTTAAGCCTTCAGGCCTTTCTTTGATAAGGGGTGAAACTTGCCTATCCCGCATTTTGGCAAATGCCCTGACTGGGCAGTGTGGGAGAGGAACAAACTAACAGAACAGTATGATCACCCAAGCTTGGTTTCTTTGGGAAACCAGAATTAAATTATATTTGTCATGTTGAGAGGTTTTTGAGATTATTTGTAGAGAATGTCTTGGGATTAGGTAGCTAAAAGTTAATATAAAATTAGAACACCTAAATCTTACAACTTCCATCATTTGTCGGTGGTACAGCTGTTTGAGGAAGGTTTTGAGGTTCTGTATGTCTCCACTTCCACCCCACCTTTCGATTTCGTCAGATGTTCTGGTCTAAAATGAGAAAATCTGTTGATTATCATTGTTACTCTGATCCATTGCAGCCATTACTGCAACAGGAAAATACTACTGTAACTTGTATGTTTGGCCAGTTTCTGTATCAGCCATTTCTTTGGGATTTTTTTTGCAGGGTGCCAGGGAAAAGGAGTCATGTGTGTGTGTAAAGATAGGTAACATGTCTGCCAGAATGAACAGACAGACTAAGGATAATTGTTCTAATGGAGTGTACTGCCTGTTAAAATCTAAAGGATTTCTAGTTTACCTTCTTTTTTTTGCTTTCCCCCTTGTGTTTGCTCAGTTTAGAGTGCTGGAGCAATTTGTTCTTCAAGAGGACATCCCTGAAATACATTGTTTCTGACAAGGAGCAAGAATCTATTAAACATTTGGTTTTTGCTTTTTGTAGAAGTTGACATGGTAATTAGGAGATATGAGATTGTTTTCCTACGCACTGGGTTGCAAGAGTGGCAGGAGAGCTGGCAGGCTCAATAAAGTATGGAAATTCCTCCCTGTATGGCTGCTTGAAGTTTTGGGAGTCGAGAGCTTTTCCCAGCTGTTTGCTGACTTAATTAGATTTTTTTTTTTCCTGTCAAGAAATCTGAAGGTCAACACATGCTTAGTAGAATCTGTCATTTGGGATGATTAAACACCCAGGGATAGGTCTTTAAAAACTGGTGGTGTACACTTGAAGAATCTGTTGTGTTCATTTCAGTGCTGGTCGGGAAAACAGCTGTATTTTAAAAGCTCGTGAACAGAGAGGTGATTTCTTGCAAGTCTCTGAAGCACCTGAGGAAACCAAACATGGATATTGTCTCAGAGCAGAGATCCCTGCGTTGGAGATAATTAATGAGCAGCTCCAGTGGACATGGAGATGTTTATTAGGAGCTCATTAGTGCCATACCAGCAGTTGAGCTCTGTGTACCACTGTCTTCTTAAACTTCCCTGTGTGAGTCATGACAGCCACACACGTCCCAGAATGGTCTAGTTTGCGCTGTTACCTGTGTCTTGCAGTCAGACAGCTGAAAAAGCACCACTATCAAGCCCTAGGTCAGCAGTAATGTTGGTGTTGGTATCTTCATGTTTCTGGTAATGCTGCAAAAAGCTTTAAGGAAAGTGCTTACTGCCAGGTTTTGCAGTTCTGTGCATCTCTTGTCCTGCCGTTTTGGAAGGGAAGCAGGTGTGCTAAAGGAAATGGTGGGATTCTTTATGGAGGAATCAAGAATCTTTCTAGGCATGTTGGCTCACTGTTTGGTTTTGCTCTTATTTGTTTTGCTTTTAAATTTCCTTGGTTAAAAGATACATGTAGCAATAACATGTTAAAGATGACTGGGTTTGTTCATCCCTACTAGAATTTTGATTGTGCCTTCACAGAAGCTGGATGAAAATCTTATTTGCCCAATACATGGGAATTGTCTGGCTTATGTTGACAGTGTAACCTCATCAGTTTGGTTTTGAGAGGTTCAACTTTCAGTTTGGTGTGTTTTACTATGGGAATTCATTTGGGGCAAAAATTACTGCACAATATTGAAAACCTCGCTGAGATAAGGACATCTTGTACAAGTATCCTGTTACTTAAAGGGCACTGAATGTTCATAGTACTAAATAGAATTTCTAAACAGATGGTCATAATTAACATAAAATGCATCCACAGATAAGAGTCTATTTGGTGTTCATTGAAAGTAATTCTTCCAATGGTCTGATACTTTAGCATTAATTAAACCATAGCACAGCCAGCATTGGAATTGCAGTAAGGAGTTCCTGAATCCAAACACAGAGGGGAGATCTCAGCTTCCTCACAACAATTACCTTTTTTCTGTCATCACAGTAAAAAAAAATAGAATGCCAAACATGTAATTGAAACATTTGTGTGTTTGCATTTGTAACAAGCTTGTTCATAGCCTTGAAGTGACCTAACTGGTCTGTGGGTTGCCTAGAGAGCCAACACGGTGGCACATCACAGCCCAGGGTGGGGCTGTTCCCTCCGGGGTGGAGCTCTGAATGTCAATCGTGATGACAGAAGCTTGAATGAGAACTGTTTCGATGAACTTCTTAGGCCTGGTACCTTTCTCAGGAATGTGACACATGATATATAAAACAACAATCTCCACAAAGCCGTAGTTTCTTTTAAATACACTTACGTAAACAATTTGTTTGGAACTGCTGCACAGAGTGAGATGTTTCAAGAGACAAGGAAGCCAACTGAAGTAATTGCTTGCCTTGTCATGAGTTTTGTCCTAAATACCTGGATTTTACATATATCAAAGATTTTCTTGCTCTGAGTTCATGGAAATAGCTGTGTGTAAGGTGGAGACATGAAAAGCAAAATTGAACCCAGCAATCTTTGCCCTTGAGTGCTCCACTTCTTGAAAGAAAAGGTGGAAGTAACATGAGAATTGTAAAATGAAAAACTAGTCTCTCAATCTTTTATTGTTTTCTAACGATTCTTGATTTTTGTTAGTTAA
Source organism: Lichenostomus cassidix (assembly GCF_008360975.1). Lineage (NCBI taxonomy): Eukaryota > Metazoa > Chordata > Aves > Passeriformes > Meliphagidae > Lichenostomus > Lichenostomus cassidix. Next base: position 1,574,002 of record NC_139497.1, read on the forward strand.
TTTGTATTTTACAGAAAGAGAAAATGTGTTTTAAAATGAGCAAAGCTGCCTTTAGATAGGTGTCTGAGTAAATCTGAAGATGTGCAGAAGGAAGGCATGATTCTACTTCACTTCAAATGAAAATAACATTTTAACACCCCACCTCCCCCCCAAAAAAAGGACTTTAATGCCATTTATTGTGAATAAGTTAAATTTATGGTAGTCTGGTTAATTTGGTCTGTGAGCCTTTTTTGGTACAATTGTTTAACTCAGAGCTGGGGTTTTCGAGCACTTCAGCATAAGGATTTAGTTTTATTCTGTGTCATATTGAAATTGTGGTCTGTTTTTTTAATTAAAAATCATTCTAAATTGCCAGAAAGCATGTTTTAAATACTCTGTTATTCACTTACAGCTGCCAAAACATAGTACAGTGAAATAATGGTCTGCTAGCCTGCTAAACAAGTGTCCAGCTTCCACAATGCCTGTGCAGGCAGCTCAGTGGACAGAATTTCTGTCCTGCCCAATCTGCTACAACGAGTTTGATGAGAATGTGCACAAACCCATCAGCTTAGGTTGCTCTCACACCGTGTGCAAGACCTGCCTGAACAAGCTCCATCGCAAGGCATGTCCTTTTGACCAGACTGCCATCAACACGGACATCGATGTGCTTCCCGTCAACTTTGCACTCCTCCAGCTGGTTGGAGCCCAGGTATGGTTGAAGCAGCTCTTTGTTTTGCCCCTTGGTGTTGTTACCATTTCCGTGCCAGTTGCAGTACATGTGCTGCTCTTTCTTCCTCATTTTAGCCCAAATATATGGTCAGGCTTAACTTCGGACTATCTGGGAGTCCATACATGCTGTAAAAGCAACTGCACCATTTCAGGACTCATAAAATGAAAACATGTTCTAATTGTAACCTGAATTCTGATTTTAAAAGGCTCTTGAACTGTGACTGGAGGAAAATCCCCATTGGGAAACAGGCAATTATCTGTCCCAGTTGTCAGTAGAATGAGTGAACCTGCAGATTGCACTTGTTCATCGTAGCCTTGTGAGAAATCTCCTTTCTAAATGTCACGTGTTTGGAAGTGGCTGTTTAACCAAGTTCCAGAAGTGTGTGTGTGTGTGTATAATTTTTTTTAAAATATGCCTGATGATGGCTTTTCAGTTGCGTTTGCAGACACTGGCTAATCAGGCCAGGAATGTTCCCTGCGCTGTCTCGTAGCAGTGGCAAAACAGTGATTATATAATCAGCACTGCGCTTTATGGAGACTAAATAAGTCTGTTCCCCTTATGCTGATTCATGTGCTTTTTCATGGTATTCTCTCTCTAACACCTTGGTGATGCAGTAAGATTTTTTTTCCTTTGTTTTTTAATGTCCTGTCACATGCCTTGACACAGCTATTGGTAATAACACTACGTCAGAGTGGTTTTGTTTCTCAAGTTCACGTGTTCCTTTCATTTTTTTAATGTGTCAGATCACTGCCTTGATCTTACAACATTTATGTTCATGGTCTCCTAACTTCTTGCGATGTATTTCAAACAATTAATTTATTATGACTAACACTCCCTCCGTTTTCCTTATCTGACCTTGTTACTCGGAGTTTTTTTCCACCAAGTTAAGTTTCCTACTTCTTCTCTTGGAAGATTTCATCATGCCCAAATGATGCTTAAATTATTTTTTAACTTTGTTTTACTATATTCTTGCCAGTCAGTTTTGTCCTGTAACTTCCTTTGTGTGTCTGTAATAAATCATGGTGATCTGGTATACTGATCAACCTTTCAGATCTTGTGTTCTTCATCTTTCAGACCTTGGTTGTTGTTTTCTACCCTACTTCTGTTTTTCAAGTGTTGAGTAATAACAAAACCCCATCTTTCATCACTCTATTCCTTATCTTGGACCCTTCTTGTTGTTCCTTGTGCTATGTACATGCCCTGGGTGGGTGCTGTGTTTCTGTGCTCTCAGAGCAGTGCACATCTGCAGTGTTATGTAATTAATGGTGATGTGGGTACCATCAGAGAGGTCAGCCAGGTGTATGTAATTCTTCTCCCCTTTCCTCCCCCTTGCATTTTTTTTAGGTACCTGATCATCAGACAGTAAAGTTGAGTAATGTAGGAGAGAACAAACATTATGAAGTAGCAAAGAAATGTGTTGAGGATTTGGCACTCTACTTAAAGCCATTAAGTGGAGGGAAAGGTGAGTCTCTACTAACAGTGGAATTTTGATATAGCTTGCTTTTAACAGCGTTGTGTTTTCTGCACTGACTGTAAATGTCAGTGAGATAATACTCTCATTTTTCTAATAAAATTGCCCTTGTGTCTTTAAAAGCTTATTCACACTTGTGACAGTTGTTTGTGGTTTTTTTATTTTAAGTTTACAAAATACTCTATTTAATAATACTGCCTTGGGGCTAACTTTGTACTGAAGCTGAACCTTCCCCAAAGGATGGCTTTGATGTCAGTTTAAGATTTTAATTAAAGTTCTTTTTGATAAAGAATTACACAGAGTTGCCTAATAGAAGGGAATGTACCTGTGACTGATATCCAAGTCCTAGAGAAAGACATACACTGTTAGACTTTTTTTTTTTTGTCTCACTTTGATGAATTTGATCAGAAACACTGCTTTGCCTTTTCTCCCTTTCTCTGAAGGTGTTGCAAGCTTGAATCAGAGTGCACTGAGCCGTCCAATGCAGAGGAAGCTTGTGACACTGGTGAATTGTCAGCTGGTGGAGGAGGAGGGTCGGGTCAGAGCCATGAGGGCAGCTCGGTCACTGGGAGAGAGAACTGTCACAGAACTCATCCTGCAGCACCAAAATCCTCAGCAGCTTTCTGCCAATCTTTGGGCTGCTGTCAGGGCACGAGGGTGCCAGTTTCTAGGACCAGGTAAGGGACATGTAAGATATACAGGTTTTAATATGTAGAATATGTTTAGCTGTACCTTTTCTTAAAAAAAAAAAAATTAATTTCTTCTGTTCAGTCAAAGATGTTCTGCCAGGAAGAAAGGAGAAGTGGGGGAAAAACCCCCAAATAACAGTAAAATCTGCTGGCTTAAAATTTTTGGTTGTTTCCCCTGCCTCTCCATTAAATGTTCTTTGAAATTGGAAGGAAGTAGTTCAAAACCAGAAGAGTCAATAAGCACACGCTGTGCACAGTTGTAGCAGGCTGGTTGTACTGCTGCCTGTAATTGGAATTGAATATCTGTCAATACAATCAACCTAGCTTCAGCTGCAGCATACTTTTGAAATTTATAATAATCACATTTACATCTCTGATAGAAAACAGCAAATTTGTAGTTAAGAATGCTGCTGAAGCAAGCACAGAAACTAGAAGGAAATTCTCTCTTAAAAATGCAAATTGTCCTCTCTTGATTCTGATAGCATTTCAGTCCTGTTCCCATATTTATTTTATACAGTTTCATGGTGTAGCATTGATGAGCTGTCCAAAAGGACAATGGCTACAAGACTGTACAGTGAAGAAAAGTATAAAAGCTGTACTACTGATGTGTTTATCACTGAAAGTTAGTCTCAGCTCTAAGTTTGCAATGCTTAGAGTGATTCTAAATACTTCTAAACTAGCAACTTTCGTTAAAAGTTGCAAAGCTTTTTTTAGTAAAATAAAAAGTAATAAGGAACTAGATGCAAGAGATTCAGATGCTCCTGCTTATCTGTTCAAATTCAATAGTCTTGCTGTTTTCTGGAATATATTTAACTTTCATCTTTGTGTGTTTAAGCTATGCAAGAGGAAGCACTGAAACTTGTATTACTGGCTCTGGAAGATGGCTCTGCACTCTCAAGAAAAGTTCTGGTACTTTTTGTTGTGCAAAGGCTGGAACCAAGATTTCCTCAGGCCTCTAAAACAAGCATTGGTCATGTTGTGCAGCTACTGTATAGAGCATCATGCTTTAAGGTAAAACACCAGTATTTGAGGTTTGTTACTGTGAGCTAGTGCAGCTGCAGAGAACCCAATGTAGGACTGATATCTGTCACCTGTACATGTTAGTATCTTTAACTTTTTTTCTCCTTTTTATTATTTAAGTCATATCTAGAGACTTTCCTGTTTCCTTAAATTAACCTCTCATATTGCTTAGCAAAAACTACTAGTAGAACTAATAATTACTTAACTGTATCTCCTATGACTTAAGCAAATCTGATGGTTTTCCTAGTTGGAAATAGTGAGTTGGTACAGTTCTGCACCTGTGATCCTACAAAAACTTGAAGAGCTGGAATTTCTGCCTATGCACTGCTAGCTGAGTGGGTGAATACATGGAAGAAAACAAAGTATATGCTAAATACACAAAACCAATACATTGGTGGTTTATGCTGTGTAACTGACTTTTTATGATAGACTTGAAGATTTTTTTTGTTAAAGAAGGAATGTTTAACCATTACCATTTATTAGGTCACTAAAAGGGATGAAGATTCTTCTCTGATGCAACTTAAGGAAGAGTTCCGGAGTTACGAGGCTTTGCGGAGAGAACACGATGCCCAAATTGTTCACATTGCCATGGAAGCAGGACTTCGAATATCACCAGAGCAGTGGTCTTCCCTTCTTTATGGAGACTTGGCACATAAATCACACATGCAGTCCATTATTGACAAGGTTTGTCAAAGGGATGGTTTTGGTATCGTTGTCAATTAGTTTTGACTATTAAATGTTACAATAAAAATCAAAGAACTCTATGAATTAACTTTTTGTTCCTAGTCGTATGAAATATTAATTCAAACTAGATTGAAGTTTTTTTCCCTGATGTAGCATATTCATAATATGAAGTACTTTAACTTTCTGGTGTCTTATGATGAAGCTTCATAGGGCAGATTCTGAGTTGAGAAGTAAAATTTCTCTCCACTGATTCTCTTTATATGCCATCTGAAGACACCATATATTGCATTTAGGAACCAATGTCATTAATATCATTTTAAGATTAGTAATTCACAGTTGTAAGATGCAGCACACTAATGCTCCCTTTATTTTCAGCTCCAATCTCCGGAGTCTTTTGCTAAGAGTGTACAAGAGTTGACAATTGTCTTGCAGCGCACAGGGGATCCTGCAAACTTAAACAGGCTGAGGCCTCATTTAGAGCTCCTGGCAAACATAGATCCAAATCCAGGTATGCAAATCAAGCTTTTTAAACTTGTCTTTATATTCTTCATATCTAGCAAAATAAATTACTATGATGATAACCTCCATTCCTGGTTTCAAAATTCCCATTAATTAACATAATAAGCTCTTCTTCAGGGCTCTCCGAGTTCTGTCCTAGTATTTGGTGTTGTAAAGTAATACAGGATTTGCCTCTTATTTATGATACTACTGGAATTACTGACAGAGTGATAATCCTACTTTTCACAATTTTAGATGCAGCATCTCCAACATGGGAGCAGCTGGAAAATGCAATGGTCGCTGTAAAAACTGTGGTCCATGGGCTGGTGGATTTCATCCAGAATTACAGTAGAAAAGGCCATGAAACTCCACAGGTAACCAGATCTGATCATTGCATTATGTCTTAATGTACATTTACTGGGAGATGCAACTTCAAAAATTACTGTTGATTTGAAGTATTTATGGCCTTTCCTGTGGGATAATTGATGACATTGTTATTTACTGCATTCAGATTTTGAGAACCTAACATTTGTGAATATAGAATGCAGCAGAGCTGGCTGTAATGAAATCCATACAAGGGCAACTTAGCCCCTCAACAAGGAATGTCTTTGTTTTTCTGATTAAAAATGCAAAATGTAAAAACCATGGACGTATTTTCTGTGTTTTAAGCCTGTTTTTATGTGAATGTCTGATAGATTGTAAGAGGAATGTCTTGTGGTTTTTGTTTGTTGTTATTTTTCAGCCACAACCAAATAGCAAATACAAAACAAGTATGTGCCGAGACCTTCGACAGCAAGGGGGATGTCCAAGAGGAACAAACTGTACATTTGCTCATTCTCAGGAAGAGCTTGAAAAGTGAGTGTGGGAGACTTTTTGCTTTTTCTTTTTTTCCCCCTCTTTTTAATTTAAATCCAAGTGATCTGCAGAGATTTTTGAAAACATTCTCTTCCATACATTCATTCATTTGGAAGGATTTGTGACTCTCTTGAAGTGGCAATTCTTTATATGAAATTAAACGTACAGCAAGGCAATGTCTACAGACTAATTCCAGTCTTATTTTTTATTTTACCCCATATGAGGTAAAATTTCCTTTCCTGAAACTGAGTCCAAGCTCAGTGTCTCGCAGGGATTAGTTGTATCACCTGCAAGAGAGAATGTCAATTACATTTTAATTCATTAAGGAGTGAACTGAGTTATTGAACAGCATGCAGCTCTGCATTCTTGAAGCTGTTTTCCCCCAAATGCATTTTTGAAGAACTGCAGAATGGATCTTCTAAGAGGAGAAATGATTTTGTGTTCCAATTGTTGAAAATAAGTTTGTAATTTTTTGGTGTCGTGTTCCTCTCAATCCCTTATTTTTGCTAGTTTTGCAAATCTGTTAATCTTCATAATCACTTTTTATATCATCTTGTCTTTTGTGTGTTTGTACATGTGTGTTTGTAGATATCGCTTGAGGAACAAAAAAATCAGTGCAACAGTGAGAACATTCCCCCTGCTAAACAAAGTTGGCGTCAACAGCACCGTCTCAACCACCACAGGAAACGTGATCTCTGTCATAGGAAGCCCTGAGGCAACGGGCAAGATGGTGCCAAGCACTAATGGAATAGCTAACCTGGAAACTGGGGTTCCCCAGCTGATCCCTCGCTGTGCAGACACCTCCCTGAGAGCTCTGGAGAACACCAAGAAGGGAGGAAAGACTGGAGCCAATGGCCAGAATGCTTCTGGGTCCCCCACAGAATCACTTCCTGAGAAGTAGGTGACTTTTGTTTTACACCAAGACAATTAAACAGAACATTTTGCTTTTAGATTGTCATGGAGTTTGTTCTCGGCTTGGTATCTTAGTTAGTGTTGGGTTATTACATAAAAGTAAAATGTTGTGGCGTACATAAATGACATACATATACAACAGTATACATATTGCATACTGTTGGGTTATTACATAGAAATATGTTTTTGCACACAATAAATTGAACTCAAAATTTGACATTTCCTAAAACCAAGAAGGATGCACATAGCGTGTACTTCCTAGAAACCTTCTAGTTTTGGGATTTTCACTTAAAACTTCTCAGATAATTCTGCAGGAAGCACTGAGTCTCTAAACAGCTTTTCAAAGCCTTTGTCTTTACCAGAATACACTTAGGGTATCAAAACATTTATGTCCTGTGTTGAGTTCTCCCAGAAGAAAGTCTAAGATGTAGCATCAGTTTGGGGTATAAAAAACAAAATTCCAGGGGAAATGACAAAGCCTGAATTTCCATGTTAGGTAGGAGTGTACATGAAGAGTTGACTAACTGAAATAAGTGAAGATCTGCTTAATGATTTCTTGGTAATCCTTTTCAGTAAAATTGGTTCTCCACCGAAGACTCCTGTAAGCCAGGCAGCAGCTACCTCAGCTGGTCCTCCTAATATTGGAACAGAAGTTAATTCTGTGCCTCCAAAATCCAGCCCGTTTGTTCCCAGAGTCCCTGTCTACCCTCCACATTCTGATAATGTTCAATATTTCCAAGATCCCAGGACTCAGCTGTCATATGAAGTTCCACAGTACCCACAGACAGGTGAGTGAACACTGAGTCAAAAATAGCTCTGAACTTTTCTCTGGAAAAGCCCAAATGCTGAGAAATAACTTTCATCTCTGTTTTGTCAATGTCTATTTTATTTTTATTAAATATCAGCTGTATCTTCACTTAATGAAATACTAATTTTGTTCATTGCTGGGTATGTGAGTGACTTGCAGTTTGCTCCCAGTGTTGGTGGTTCTTGTCTTTGTGTGCTGTATGTTATGCAGCTTATACCTCAGCCTCAAGAAGAACTTGAACTCAAGGTCTTTCATCTACTTTTTCCTTTGTTAGCATTTAATTGCTTTTGTTTAGGCTTGCTCTTGCTGTGGCCCATCTGTGAGGGTATCCATGAGCAGGATTCAGAGGCATAGCATGCTTCTGCTGGGAGGCTTACACATCTTTGTGCTTTCTCAGAAGTTTTCAAAAGGTTCCAGTTATCTTTTGAGGCTGCACTGTGTGTGTTTATAGTCAAGTGAGCAGCTATGGTTTACAGTACTGAGTCATTCACAAGCTCTCAAAAGGTAGAGCTGTTCAGGCAATACTCTCAAAAGAAAGAATAAGTCAAGTGTGAAATGTTATTTATACACTTCTTATATTTTAGCCATATAGCTTTTTATTTCAGAGAGAACTATTTTAACTTCCTATATAAAGAATTACTTAAGATCCTGTCTTTTCAGTTATATAGTTGCACCATAGTACATAGGAGCAATATTTTCCAAATTGGGTCCAGATGGTGAAGGGCCAGCACTGCATCTGCAAATGCGGTTGTCATACATGAAGTTATATTTAACAGAAACACAGTAGGCTCAGTAAGAGGTTTGTAAAGTGTAACTCCTCATTCTCTAAAGGTACTTATCAATGCTATTTACAGTTTTAGAAGGTGTAAAATTTTGGGTCATTTCTGGTTGCATTAAATATATCTTTTTCCACTTTTTAAGGGTATTATCCACCACCTCCAACAGTACCAGCTGGTGTGGCTCCCTGTGTTCCTCGCTTTGTGAGGTCCAATAACGTTCCAGAATCCTCCCTCCCACCTGCTTCCGTGCCATATGCCGATCATTACAGTACATTTCCCCCTCGAGATCGACTGAATTCTCCTTACCAGCCTCCTCCTCCGCAGCCGTATGGACCAGTTCCCCCTGTCCCCTCTGGAATGTATGCTCCAGTTTATGACAGCAGGCGCATCTGGCGCCCACAGATGTACCCACGAGATGATATTATTAGGAGCAATTCTTTACCTCCCATGGATGTGATGCACTCATCTGTCTATCAGACATCATTACGGGAGAGGTACAACTCTCTGGATGGGTATTACTCTGTGGCTTGTCAACCTCCAAACGAGCAGAGGACTGTGCCTTTACCAAGGGTAAGTGAGAATCAGGAAGGGAAGGCTCTATGCAGAGTTGGTTCTGAAGGTCATTGCTGGAAAGTTGGTAAATAATTAGCGTAGACATGTTTATTACAGTGATCAAGACATGTGACTTGGACGAAGTTCTTGTTTTGTTTTTAACTTTAAAATGGGCTTGTAAAACAGACCACTCTAATCTGCATTAGGACCAGAGCCCCTCTGCCTCTTTAATGCCCAGGCATGTTGCTTGAATTAATTGCATTTTTAAGATTTGAGTTACAATACATGGGCCTACAAATTCTTGTGAAATTCTTCAAGAGATACCAGTGGAGGGTTACAGACCCAAGGAAATTTGGGGGTCCAGGAGTATCCCATGCAAGTATTTTCCTTCTGGTTAGAGTGTGATGGGATATCCAGTCACGTATTTATTCTTTCCAGGAGCCTTGTGGTCATTTGAAGACTGGTTATGATGAGCAGCTGCGGCGGAAGCCAGAGCAATGGGCACAGTACCACACACAGAAAACTCCTCTGGTATCGTCAACCCTTCCTATGGCAACACCATCTCCAACACCACCTTCTCCTCTCTTCAGTGTAGATTTCAGCACAGAGGTGCGAAGCCTAAGAACTTCTTTATTTTCCCTTCCTGTTTCTGTAAGATGCCATTTAATATTTCTAGTAAAGATTTTCTACCTGCCATTTATTGTTCATAAAATTAAATTAATCTACTAGCAAAAGGAAAGTAATATCTAATAATGATGCATTTAATTTGGTATTAAGGTGATGTTAAATATGACTGCAGGAAAAAGGTCAAGATGTGGAGTGATTCAATTCAGCCTCTCTAAAGGAAATTTAATTTCATTGAACTCACTTGGTGACCCTCCAGGTTTTTGTGTAGGGAACAACAGTTGTGTTTTCCATTAAAAAGGACATTCCCTTTGATACTCCAAATGGCTTTGACTTGATGAGTAGCCTGAATTGAGCTACTAGTGCTCATCAAGTCCCAGGAATGCATATCTCTTAAAAGTAGCAAAAGGCATTGGTAGGACATTGTGTACTTCTGTGAAAAGTCCTGTAAAGGAGAATGGGAACTCAAGAAATAGCAATAATGTGCTTTTGAAGAAAAAAAACTTGCAATATTTTTCTCTCTCTCTCTAAATTAGATGCATCCAAGAAACTAGTTTGAAAACCACTGTGCCATGCACTCTTAGCTGTGGTTTGACAGTTTTGTTGGTGATATTTGAGGTGTTAAGAATGATTATTCAGAAAAGATCTTTTAGGTGTACCTGAAGTGCCTTATGGATGCATTCAAGGTGGATCAGGATTTAGTCATTTTCACCCAGTTTGGAGGGTTGTAAGTCGTACTTCTATTTACCACTGGCTAATACATTAAAGGAAAATGCATGGCTTCCTCTCAGTTAAATTACTGTAGGTTTTTGCCTAAAGAAACCTGACACTAACACAGATTCCAATCTCTCATCTTGGCAGGCCAGGCAGTTACTTGTATGGCAAAGTTTGCCCTCTGACAGCTGCCAGAGGCACTGGTTTAAAATTTGACAAAACAGTTTCTGTTGTCTCCAAGTCAAGTCTTGAATATGGCTGGAACTCCTTGATTGACTTTTGAGATAATTTATTTAAATAGCAGTAAATGTTTCTTCTCATTTTTAAACTGAATTCCCTGTTTTTATTATTCATTGCTTATTTATTCCCTTTTCTGTAGTTCTCAGAGAGTGTCAGTGATTTGAGTGGAACTAAATTTGAGGAAGACCATCTCTCTCACTATTCACCGTGGTCTTGTGGCACTATTGGCTCTTGTATAAATGCTATCGACTCAGAGCCCAAGGATGTGATTGCCAATTCCAATGCCGTGTTAATGGTAGGGGTTTTCTGCATGTTCTCTCATTAGTGTGATCATCCTTACATGCTGGAGTGTCTTCTGTTTGGTTAAACCAGCCTTTTTAAAAAAAAAAAAAAAAGTTGATAGCTTCCATTATTAGTATTTTAAAGTAGTTCTGCTCATTTGAAGTTGTTTGAAATATCCTTTCCCAGTTTTGTAAATAGGCAACAATAATGAGAACGTTACTGCGCAGCTGAAGAATGTGCACAACCTCAAATGAGTGCATATATCTCCTGTCTCCTGACCATGCAGGATTTGGACAGCGGGGATGTTAAAAGGAGAGTGCATTTATTTGAAACACAGAGGAGGGCAAAGGAGGAAGATCCTATAATCCCATTCAGTGATGGACCCATCATCTCCAAGTGGGGTGCAATCTCCAGATCATCCCGCACAGGTTATCACACGACAGATCCAATCCAGGCCACTGCTTCCCAAGGAAGTGCTACTAAGCCCATCAGTGTATCAGGTACAAGTACAGGCTCTGTGTGACAATAATTGATCATTCATACTCATTGTGAGCATTTCATCCTCTTCGTGCTTACTGCAGCTGTGAAATGCTAAAGAACATGTATATCCCAGTGAAGAACAGAGAAGATAGTGAATGATATCTTAATTCTTTTACAGATTATGTCCCTTATGTCAATGCTGTTGACTCAAGATGGAGTGCCTATGGCTCAGATTCTGCTTCGTCAGCACGTTATGCAGAACGGTACGGACTCCTTCCCTCTGTTCACAGCCTTTTCTGTAGCTAGGCAGTTCTTCAAAGTCTCAATGTGTGTGTGGGGAATCTGGAATGTCTATTAATAGACATTCTTAATTTTAAAGTAAAAGACTTTTTACCTATCCAGCATAAAGCCTTGGAAAAAACTAGGTTAAACCTGGTGTAGTCTTTAATACTTAATGCAGTTAATAGTGCACAATTACTAGCAGTGTATCCCTTGAGAGACCTATCAAAGAATTGGAGTCAGGTACTGTCAAGTTGTCATGTCAAACTCTTGAGTAGTTTCAGATTTTCTTGCCACATCTTACCCATGTGTAAAATAAGGATATTTGCCTCATGCAATGCCTTGAAGTATTGTGAGCCACAGTGAAGATGAAGAACACATTGTCTTAATCACATCCAGTTTCTGTCCAAAAATCTAACATTGATGGACTAATGAAGTTATAGGGCCTTTGATTTATAGAACTTGTTTTTAATTCCTAGTTTTGCCTTCTTTCATTTAAAGGGACAGGTTCATAGTTACTGATTTGTCTGGTCACAGAAAGCATTCCAGCACTGGAGATCTACTGAGTATTGAATTACAGCAGGTAAGACCAGGTGTTATACTAGAAGGGTTTTTTAGTTTAAAAGAAATTGTTTAGTAATGTGCTTTTAAATAAATTTTCTTGGTGTAGCCTATGGAAAATAGTACAAATGGCAAAATGATTAATAAGGGTTAAAGTAGACACCAGTCCTGCAGCACTTGGTATGCTGCAGTAAGACTGCTAATAGGAACTATTCCACTGGCATCAGGAAGGCCATTTTGGGGAGAAAGTGCTCTATCTGATGTCAGAAGTACAGAAAAAAAAAAAATGCAGTGCATTAAGAGAACACATGGTTCTCCATCTAGCAAGGGAGCTGCGAGTGCTTTTGTGAATGGTTATTTTGCCCTCTGACCACACATGGTTTAGGTGCAGTGGTTGGTAACTGATCTGTTTCTTTCCATAGGCCAAAAGCAACTCCTTACTCCTTCAGAGAGAGGCAAATGCACTTGCCATGCAGCAGAAGTGGAATTCTCTAGATGAAGGCAGTCGTCTTACGTTAAATCTTTTAAGCAAGGAAATTGATTTGAGGAATGGTGAGGTAAAGAAAGGGGTAATTGGGATGAAACAAATCTTTGAGGGTTTCTATATGTATACAGAAGTGCATGAATTTTAGCTAAGAGTTGAAACTTAGTTTTGACACTCCCAAAAAGTACATTCTGTGCAAGTTAAGTCACTGTTGTTGCACTCTTATTTCCCTGAGGCTAGGCAGGTGCACCTGCTATGCTGCTGCTCCAAACATGCATTTGTAAAGTGGGAAGAATGTGACAATCATTTTCATGCAGTCATTAGTTTTTGTCTATTTGTGCATGTTATAAATCTAAGCATTTTGCCAGTGGACTCTGTTCAAATTTCTGCCTCAGTATTCATTTTATCTCTGTTTCAGTACTTTACTGTGATTAGATTTAGCCTTGTATCCTGTGTTGTCTATGCCTGAAGTTCAGTTTGTGTCTAACTAGCTCTTTTGTATTGTAGAAATACTGTGTCCTAGAAATGCATCTTCTGTTTTCCCTTTATCACTCCAGTGTTGTGTGAAGCAGGGGAAAAGCCAACTTGATGTTTAGAGAATGTATTAATTCTTTTTCAGACTGATTATCCTGAAGATTGTGCAGATACGAAGCCAGACCGTGACATTGAATTGGAGCTGTCAGCCCTTGATACAGACGAACCTGATGGGCAAGGTGAACAGATAGAAGTGAGTACAAAAATCTGTGTGTCCAAAGAGGTCACGGGGTTCTTTCATTAGTCTTTATAGATTATGTTGATAGCAAAGCCTTTTAGATTTAGTCATAGTAATGACATCCAGCATTTACCTTATTTACCACTTGGAATCTTGTACTTCTCACTCAGATACCTGGCAGTTAATACCAGTGAAGTTAAAAACAGCTCACAGTTTATACTGCTCTTGTCGTTCACAGCCATTGAATAATTGGCTTTTCCTGTAGTAAAATGTTGTAGATGTTCAAATTATATGACATAAAAATCAGGAGTTTTATGACCATAGTCCCATTTTCATTAGCTTAATATAGTGGAACTTAATAGGAAAATGTAAAGCCAGTAGGGACAGAGTTGATGGGAATTTCTCCTTTTCTCTTGTAGGAGATTCTGGACATACAGCTAGGGATTAGCTCCCAAGAGGATCAGCTGCTCAATGGAACAACTGTAGAGAATGGGCATCTGCTAAAGCAGCACCAGAAAGAATCTATGGAACAGAAGAGACAAAGTTTAGGTGAAGACCTTGTGATTCTGTGAGTGTTAGACAAAACAGCAGTGTCTGCCAGTGTTAGACAAACAGCAGCATCAGAATAGTGGAAGCATGATTGTGTAAGGATGAACTATGTACCTGCTCAGACTTGGATTAGACATCTGCATTGTTGATACATGGTGGAGTGAGAAGAACCTGTTAAGAAATAGAATTAGGTCACAAAGCTGAAAGTCCCAGGCTGGTACCATTGTTCGTATGCATCGTTGTAATTGTACACACTGAAACGTGTCACAGCTGTTCAAAATACCTTTCACAGTCAGTAAGCAAAAAATGCAGAATATTTTTGTAGTTAACAGAAATGAAGAAAAATTTCAAAAGGTTAAATGGCGGACTGTTTGCACAAATCTCCGTGGAGAGGTAGATTTTAAAATACACTATCTTAGGTTTATATGTTCTGTAGTCTTTAATGAGTAAAGCAGCCTTTGAAAATGAGGCAGACTACATTAACATCTCGAGCATACCATTCCAGAGGAAGGTGTTTAGCCTGTTGCTGAAAATGAGTTTATGTCAGTATTTATTTAATGCACACAATTCAGTTCCGGATACTTGTGCATGTCCTTGTTTAATATTTGTGTAACTTATTTTTCTCCTCAGGGAGGAGCAGAAAACAATCCTGCCCGTAACTTCTTGCTTCAGTCAGCCGATCACAACATCTGTTAGCAATGCAAGCTGCCTGCCCATCAGCACATCAGTCAGTGTTGGCAGCCTCATTTTGAAAACTGCTCACATTATGTCTGAGGATAAAAATGACTTTTTAAAGCCTGTTGCAAATGGCAGGATGGTTAACAGCTGAAAGGCATTCATCTTTCCAGCTTGTGACCACACCATGGAAGCATTTACACTAGCTTTTTATATATATAATATATATTATATAATGTATATTTTTTTTAAAAAAAATAATATTGGGGTCATGCATTTCCTGTGGACTCTTTGATACTTCAAGCCCCTCTCGCATTAGCATTCTGAAGAAAAAAAAACTTACTTTAGTAGGGTAAGGCGTTCACTTTCCACAAATGAATGGAATTTGGACATTGTTTTACTTAAGCTTAAAGCAGCTTTTTATGAGTTTGTAGCAATCCGGTGCGGTATCTGAGCCATTCTTGTTGAAAATGGCTTCTCTAGAAAACTAACAACTCAGTTATTTAAACTAGCAGGATCCTACGATGATACATCTAGTGAAAGGAAGACTAACTTATTTGTCT
Organism: Lichenostomus cassidix; assembly: GCF_008360975.1. Lineage (NCBI taxonomy): Eukaryota > Metazoa > Chordata > Aves > Passeriformes > Meliphagidae > Lichenostomus > Lichenostomus cassidix. The sequence goes on from NC_139497.1 coordinate 1,589,142, forward strand.
CTATTTTGTTTCACGAGAGAAGAACTTGTGTCTTGTTGCAGCTGCTTTTTCTTTAGTTGTGGAACTTTGCATGGAGTGTTGTTTCCTGTTGGAAGACTGAGAAGTGGAGATTTGGACTTGAGGCTTTTACAGGGTTAACACACCATTAGCTTTGCACTGCTGTGTTACTTGCAGGTCTGTGGGGCAGTGCTTTGCTGCAGCTTTTGGTTTCCATTCTCCCCAGTTTCTGCTTTAGTACTGTAGATACACATTCACAGGCGACTTGTCCAACTAAAGTTATCAGAAGTAAATCAAGTGCCTAAGTCCTCCAGCTAATGTACTAGGTGTTGATTTCCCCAAGCTATACGTGAAACAATTTTCAACGATTTTGAGAGGTTATGCACTAACGTAACAGCAATTTTGGGGTTTTTCTTCTTTTTTTTCTTTTTTCCTTTAATAGTTCTCAACTTGGAGATTATAGGGTCCAGATGACTTGGCAAAAAGTATCAGGTGCTCTTGGCTTTCCTTTGAAAACCCTGTATCTAGTGTTTGCACTGACTAACAAGATGGTATTGCTGTTTTTTGTACTGTTTTGTTTTTAATTTAAACTAAGTATTGGGAATTTAAGGTGGTTGTAATTACCTTTGTTAAATGTTGTTAATCATAATTTTGTATTCAGGTTTAATTTTTGCTTATTCAGTGGCAACTTATTTTCAAAGACCTTGAAAATACAATGAGCTAGCATTATCTGACCTTCAGAGTACTGAAAACTGAATGAATTTATGCCCTGTTAAGAGGTGACTGAGAATCATGTTAGACATGTCAACTGAAATTTGGTTTTCATAAATACACATGAACTATAGAGCCCTGGGCATATTTTTTTTTGAGAAGCTTAAAAATCCACACTTTTTTTTTTTTTTAAGAAAGCAGGACTCTCCCTCCTGATGATTACTATCTTCTTGTTTGTCCTCTTACTTTTCTTTGTGACAAGTTTTACATTTTTTTATGTTTTTATTAACTTCTGTGAAGTTGTTTACTCTGAAAATTGTACTGGAATATTTTAAGCCAAGCTGATCTTTCACCAGGTGTACTGCATGTAAGGGCTTTTCCTGCTAGCAAAATGCTTAAAGAGGATCATGTTACTGGTCGTCTGAGTTGTTATTTTACAAAATCACAGCTATGTGGTCGGGTAAGATTTTGATAACTGTTTTGTGCACGCTTCTGGGGGGTGGGGGTTGGCATTTCCCTGAGGGTTACTGATTAGACTAAGTAAATATTGGTGTTTGATATCTCTCCTAATGAACCTGTCCATGAAATAATTATGTTGTAAATATACCTGCAAATCCAAGGGTTAGTTTTGATATTCTGGTGTCAGTATGGAAGATCTTACACATCTATTTAATACTCCAATGTCAAGGAATGTATGTAGAAAAACAGTCAAGTAGTCTTTTCTTAGTTTCCTTTGGCTGTTGCTGTACCTTCTCCAGCCAGTGCCACCTCACTCTAGGGTTAGACTGACGCTTTGTTTCACTCGCTACATGAAGTGAATGGATACAAGAACCAGACCACCTTTGTCACCTTAACTTATTTCCTATTGATGTTAACTTTAACTTAGAATGTTAGACATAAATATGATTGTTGTATATTTTATACCAAGACCATTCTGTAAATATGAATTTATATTACTTTTGAAATGCTTCTGAGATACTATTATTTGCTGTACAATGTAATTCCAAAACAGATATGCAAACAAGTATGTCTCTTTCATGGATATTTAAACAGTGAGATCTTCCATGTTGAAGGTGATGTAATTTTTTTAAAAGATTTTTAAATTTTAAATTGCTATTTTGTTACAAAAATAGAGAAAATATAAAGGTTTGAGAAGTCCTTATTTGCCCTCAGGGAAAGAGCCCTCTGTGCACCAGAACTCCACAGAACATCTTCAGCATGATCTGAGGGTGAATATATACTACATAAATTGATTGTGTATTTACCTTAACTTTTTAATTTTAAAATGGCAATTTTAAAAACTTGGTTGTGCTCTGCTGGAGGGGGTTGGGATAAGCTGCTTACACACATTTGCCTGTTTGTCCAGTGAAATGACATAAGCCTGACATTATTCCTGCCAAGGTCTTGGCATATTTAAGAACAAATGTATCTCTAGACTCTTGACTGCAGCAGGAGGTCCCACGATAGAGCAGTTCTCTAGGATGACCATACACTTCATATGGAAAGTTGGTTCTCAACTGAGGCTAGAGTTTTCTAGTTGAATTTTTAACCTATAGTGACAGGCAAAAGAATTATTTGAGGGTTTAACAGCATGCCAGCTTTGTCTTACGGTTTTAACACTGACTGTGTGGTTTTTGCCATGAAACTAATGCCCTCCAGTGCCCTGACAGGGAGAAGAAGCTGCAGGTGGGAACACCTGACTCTGGCTTCCTTCTTTGTTTGAAGTTTCAGCCCTTGACCCTTTACAAACAAGTATGTATTCATTTGTTAGTTGTAAATCAGGTGCCTTTGGGCTATGGAAGGGCTTATTTTCTGACACTGAGAGTGAGTGACTTACCTTTGTGTGTCAATAGCAGTGATGCCCATTTAGGTTTTGGCCTAACTTACTGTGCTGTCAGAAAAGAAGGCCCAGAGCAGATTGAGGAAAGAGATTGGCTCTTTTGCTTTGCTTGGACAAGCATTTTGGGTTGTTTTGGTTTGGTTAATTTTTTTTTTCCCCATTAGGGGTACAGCAGGGATTTCACATGCAAGAGAGACAGGAATTATTAGTATCTAAGTTAATTGTGTTGCCTCACTACCTGGATTCATTCCTTGGTTTGCCTCATTTCCCACATAGGTCTTAATAGAGACTAATGCTTGTGCTGGGAGAATGCTTGTGTGAGAAAGTAACTATCTGTACATTCTTAACATATACTTAGAGCAGAGTGATTGCCCTGCTACTGATATTTTGTTCCTGTAAACAGGTGACAAGAAATGAATCTTAGTGTTTATGCAGATATTGCATTGTAGAATGTATACTAGACCCTTCAAAGGCAAGGTTAGACTCTTTGCAAAGCAAACTGGCGTTGGTTCTTGGTAGTCTAGTACAGGGACACTGAAGTTTGGCATTTGATTTAGGAAAAAGAAAACAGTTGTACACAGCTGATTATGTTAAATAAGCTCTTAATTAAGCTCTTTGTAGAAGTCTAATTTGGAAGGTTTTAGTGCTTTGGTAACTCAATTGAAATTTTAATTTCTCCTGTACTCAAGAGCTGAATGCTGTTCTTGTATAATAGTGTACTAGGCTGGATGAGGTACAAAATAATGCACAGTGGTCAGAAACAGCTGAGGAAAGAACGCTTAAAATAACTCAATCTAAACTCAGAATAGTTCCAAACATTGGTTTTGTTTGCTTTTTTAAAGCACAAGTTGTCAAGTTGTACCTGTTGCTGTACATAAACACTGTATGCCAGCAGCTCCTTGATCATATTTGTGAACAGACTTCATTAATTATTAGACTGGTATTAAAGGAAGGTGATGAATTTGAGAGTGTAACAAAATGAGAAATGATCAGATGATCTATAGGATGTAAAAGTCCATTTTTATGTTGTAGTTTAATCCCTTTGTTAGGAAGTTCCCTCTCACTGAGGGACCTCTTCTGCAAGCAGAACACAATAAATGTGCTTTTTTAAATGACCCAATTTCCCAGTATAAATGAACAGCTGACTTTGGCAGTAGTCATCCCCCTGCATCTCTTTGCTGGCAAGGGAACGGGACAAGGGGAAAGAAAACCCCAAAACTGTCAGTGATGAGATGAAACAAATCTGAATAATCAAAGTGCCCAATGCCCATACAGAATTCTACACCCCGTTATTTAAGGATGCTTGTGGAAGCTTTTAATCACTCAAGATTTTGCTGTAAAAGCTGAAATAAAGCAGAGCCTGGCTGCGTTTCTTACTGCCAAAAGCCAAGGTCATTTGCACATAGCCCATGGATTTCTCCAGAGTAGATCTCCGTTACCCAAGGCATGGGAATGCATGCGTTTTCTTAGCTGGGCAAACAAGTACATTATACAGTAGTTGTGATACAACACACGTGGCTTTGATTTGTACTGCACATACCCACTGTACAGCCACTCCGAAGTATTGTGGTTAGCTTGCAGCATCTGCTGTCGCATTGATACTGTTTACTGCGTATTCTTTTCCCTGGAAGTTTTAAAGAAAATTTTTTTTTCTTGTTGCATTGATTACATTTTATAAATTTGCTTAGCTGGAAAGTTTGGGAAAAGAGGCCTGTTTGTCAATTGTACAACCGATTGTGAAGCTCTAGTGTGAATATTTTTACGTCTGTATTAGACATTTTCTTTGCAAATCTATTGTTCGATTGAAATGTAAATGAAATAAAAGATGGTGTACACCCATCATGTATAAAGCAGGCACCATCGCTACGATGGATTTAATGCTCATTTTTATGGCGCATTCTCAGCTTCTATTTAAAACTATAATTTAAAGAAAAAAAAAATCTGTAAAATGAAATGGGGATATATGGGGGAGTAAATTCTATTCCGTTTATTTCGGTTTTGATTCCCAATGGTAATGTTTCCCTTCGTGTTAGAGTAGGGGGGTCCGGCAGGACCTGCGTGTCGCTGTAGCACTGACGTGCAGAGGTTGTAGCTTTGGCTGGGCACGGATAGAGCATCCCGGTTCGGTGTTTGAGAGACTCGATGGAAGAAGTTTGCAGTATTGACATGTATTTGCATGCACGAATAAAAATTATTTGTCCACCTTAACGGGCTGTTTGTCGTCAGCGGGGCTGGGGGCGGTGCGGGGGAGCGGAGCGTTCCGGGCGGGGGCGGCGGGGGGAGCGGGGCCAGGGGCTGCGGTCGGTACCGGTGCGGGGGGTGCGGGCCGTGCCGGTGCTGTTCCCGGTGCCATTCCCGTTCCCGGTGCCATTCCCGTTCCCGTTGCCGTTGCCGGTCAGCGCGGCCAGCCCTGTCTCCTCCCCCGGCTCCTCCTTCCCGCCGTGCCCCGCGCGCGGCCCCGGAAGGCGGCGGGAGCGGTGAGGCGCCGGGCCGGGGCTGGGCTGGGCCGGGCCGGTTCGCTCCGCTCGGGAAGCGCCGCTCGGCAGAATCCCGGCTCGGAGCGCGGCTCCCCGGGCGGGCGAGGGGTGGCGGGGCAGGAGCGGGGCCGGGCGGAGGAGCTGAGCCGCTTCGCTTCGCTCGGGGCCCGCGGCTCTACCCGCCCCGGGCCCGTCCGGCAATCCCGGGCCCATCCGGTAATCCCGGCCATCTGGCGCTGTAAACGGCTGAATCTCGGGTTAGCTCCGGCGGAGCCTGCAGCGTTGGGCAGGAAAGCGGGAGGCTGCCGGAGGGTCTGTGTCACACTCACGGCCCGGCAGATCCTGCAGTCAGGTGTGAATGCAGAACAACAGATGTGATTAACGTTTCTTCTTCCAGGTCTTGATAGAAGCTTGTCTCTGAAAGACTGGAAAGCAATACAGGTCAGAACACTTTAATTTGTTTAACTGCGGTGATAGTTTTCCACCTCAAATAAATTATTGTTAAATAATGCAATAATACTCAGTAGCTGTGAATCAGCCTGATGGAGCTGTCCAGTGAGACTAACGCTTTAAATGTAGTGAATTTGAAATTGTGGCTTAACAATTAACCCAGGTGACTGACTGCACCGGGGCTGTTTGAGAGTGGGCTGTGTTCTCCTGGGGGTGAAAAACTGCCCTGAGGAAGTAAACAACCATCATGATGCATGTTTGATCAGAGATTCATCCTCTGCTTTGTTAATTTATTTTTAGAGCATAATGACTACTATGGATGATAAACTGCTTGGTGAGAAGCTGCAGTATTATTACAGCAGCAGTGAGGGTGAGGATGAAGACAGTGAGAAGGAGGATAAAGAAGGGGAGAGCAGCATTCCTGAAAGTGTGGGCGAGGTGGAGCTCAGTAGCGATGGCAGCGCTGTCAACACAGGTATCAATGTACTTCTTTGTGTACTGGAAATTTTGTATGTTCCTCTAAAATGAATTTTTTGAAATGAAAGTCCTGGTTTTATGCATATTTGAGTCAGAGAGTAATTATTTCTTGGCTGTTGTCTAACCTTATTTTTAATAGCTGTTCTTTATTTTAATGTTTGACTTCTCTGAGAGGATTCAGAATTATATCTGAAGCAGTCAGGCTTTGGATAGAAAGCGACAAAGCTGAATTGTACAATTTGGTTGATAATACGTATTATTTTTGTTCTGGTGAAAGCCATGCTAACAATAGGGGAACTCTCGTGGGCTGGTGGTTCTGTTTCAAGAGCACAGATATTAATCTTTGGGACAATTATAAGAGTAGCCTAATTAAATAAACTGTAGTCTTCTTATTAAAAAGAAATAGATACAAACTCAAGGACATGCAAATGGCAGATGACTTCTTCCATTTCAGTGTTCTGCATTTGTTATGGCAGGGTCACTGGTTTACCTCTGATTTATAAATTATTTCTTGATTGTAAATTATAGGTAAAATTGTATTAGCTTTTTTCTACAGCATACCTACCCACTTAATTCCAGGTCCCAAGGGAGTCATTAATGACTGGAGAAGGTTTAAGCAGCTGGAAACAGAGCAGCGGCAGGAGCAGCGCAGGGAGATGGAGAGGCTCATTAAGAAGTTGTCCATGACGTGCAGATCTCACCTGGATGACGAAGCTGATAAGCAGAAGCAAAAGGAGCTTCAGGAAAAACTCAATGGAAAGGTAGGATGGCACAAAGGGATTAAAATGCCTCTTAAATACTTAGCAGTTTTGTTTGCCTGTGATAACAAATAAGTGACTTAGCTGCAATACCAAAGAAGTCCAAAACCTTTTCCCAAATTTCTCTTGGATGTTGATCAAAAAATTCAGCTTCAGGGAATTGATATGAAGAGTTGTACAGCAAACCTATGAATGCTGCCTCCCCTGCCTGAAAGAAGCTTAGGAGCCCTTATTGATTTAGTATTTAGTAAGTGGGTGTTGAGAATTTAACTTTGAGCTCCAAAAGTTGAAAGCATTGGAGGTAGTGAATGTTTTTAATCAGCTGGGCTGTAAACTAGCCCTGAGTTCTACTCAGAGAAGTTGCTAATTTGCAGACATGTTTGTGCCTTCAGATGATGAAAGTTGGCTGTGCTCTCCTGTATCTCGAGTGATGCAGATAATTTTAATGAAGCAAGTGAAAAGATACAAAATACATAAAACCCTGTTAATTTCGGTTCTACAGCCTTGATGGTGCCACGAAATGTTAACTGAAAAGCTGATGAGAAAGAAGCTCATCTTAGGTCAGGCACAGTTTCCAAATCATCTCTCCCAGCTCGGTGAAAGCACATGGCCACCATTAACCTGGATTAAAGTGGGAGCATGGAGCAGCCACTTGTGTTGTTAGTGCAGCAGCTTGTGGAAACTGGAATACCCAGGGCTGAAATCACTGTTCCCACTGGACATGGTTTCTAATTAGATCAGAACAGAGTGTAATACAGAAGGTGCTTGAGCCTTCACAGGTTGCACTTAGCTGTTATTAAAGATGAGTAACCCACATTAATCCTCTTGATTTACATTCTCGTTAAGTAAGTGACCCATGTAGAGGTGGAGATCTTTCTCAGGAATCTCTGTGTGTGTTTTTTAGATGACTTTACAAGAATATAACATGATCCACAATGACGAGGATGATGAGGAATTCTTGCAGCGCTACAGGAAGCAGCGGATGGAGGAGATGAGGCAGCAGTTGTACAGTGGGCAGCAATTCAAACAGGTGTTTGAGATCACCAGTGGAGAAGCATTTCTGGACACCGTGGACAAAGAGCATAAGAGCACACTGATCATGATCCATATTTATGAAGATGATATCCCTGGCACCGAGTCCCTGAATGGCTGCATGATCTGCCTGGCTGCTGAGTACCCAACAGTGAAGTTTTGCAGAGTGAAGAGTTCACTCATTGGTGCCAGCAGTCGCTTCACTAACAATGCTCTGCCAGCTCTGCTGGTCTACAAGGCAGGGGAGCTCATTGGCAATTTCGTGCGCATCACTGACCAGCTTGGAGAAGATTTTTTTGCTGTAGACCTGGAGGCTTTTCTGCAGGAATGTGGTTTGCTGCCAGAAAAAGACCTTCTGCTCCTGACTTCTATACATAATCCATCTGCATCTTACAGTGAAGACAGTGATCTGGAAATAGACTGAATTTATGCCAAGGGCCTGTAGGTGTAGTTGTGCTGTGGGATGTTCTTGTGGTAGGGATTGTTCTCTCTCCTCCCTCGTGTGGGTGTGTATTCCTCCCTTCACACACTTTGACTTTGGCTCATTAGAAATAACAAGGAATTCCTAACATTTTCCTTAATTAATTCCATATGTACAACAAAAACAGTCTCATTTCTATGCAATTTAAATGCATTTTACTTCCCACAAAGTTCTAACACAAGTCAGTAAGTTTAGGAAATTGTCTGTTGTCATGTCTCAGTGTCCTTGCACATTTCAATTGAGATGTGGCCACCAACTCCTTAAGACAAGAACTGTGACTGCAAATAAAAGTCTTTAAAATTCAAGACTTATTAACCTGATGCTGAACTGCTCCAGTTAAAAGTGTGAGGTCCCATGTTCCATTCCACAATTTGCAGTCTCCTTCTTGGGAGTATCTTGTTCTAACACTTGGCCTTAAATTTTTGTTCCTTTCTCACTTACAAATAACGACAACCCCTGGCTTCATCCTGAAAATTGCTTTTCAGCTGGAGAGAGTTCTTCCCTTAACCTTCCCTGAGACATAAATGCAATTACAGCTCTTAATACATTCTTGTGTTCTAAAATACCCATCCTTGGAGTTCATGGTAGTCACTTCAGCAGAAAATGAGCTCTGCCTCTTCAGAGAGACTGTCTGCTACAAAGAGCTCCAACGTGTGTGCTGAACAGCAGCAAGAATTCTGTTGGCAAAATGCAGAATTAGGACTTGAATAACCTCAGAATTTCATCTCTCGCTGAAATTACTAAATCAGTGCAAAAGTTCTTTTCTGTCTGCCTTCAGTAGTAGTAAGTAGACTGTCATTACCTAAATACATGACCCAATGTAATGCCATGTTTAATGATTATATTTAATTGCAATTTTTATGTAAAGCACTTTGGAACACCAGGAAGAAATGCAAATGTGTGTGTATATCTTAATAAGATCTTAGTAAGAATGGATCTTGGGCTAGAAAAAAAAAGACTTTATAACTGTATCTATTTGAACTGTGTTTTAAAAAGTAATATGAGCAGAAAAATAAATAATCTCTAATTTAAAATGACTGAGTTGGCACAAATTGTAGCTGTTTTAAAGAAACTGGCAGAAATCCAGGTTTTCAAATGTGGTGAGAGATTATTTCTTTTCATCTCAGAACTGCAGAAAAAATACCCATGTAAGTTATATGAAATTAAATCACTGAGTGTGGATATCAGCACATTTAAGGAAAATATCAAAGTAAATATAACTTACATCCAGGATGAGATTCAGTGAGGTCTGTTGTGCAGACAGGGTGCATTTTAGCATCATCATAAAACCTGTCTTGGAGAAGGGATCAAGGGAGGGCTGTCTGCTTGAGTTGCTTTGAAGTTTTATTTTTATCAAATGCTTTTATTTTTGCCCCCTATGGCAGCAAAACTGTAGCAACATCAAACCCTCTCCTGCTGCTCTGTGTCCAATGGCCTGGAGCAAGGTGACTCCTGGGGAGGAACCTCCTGTGCTCAGGTATGGGAGAGGTGGTTTGCAGTGCCAGTGGCAAAAAAGAGAAGAAACAAGGTCTGAATCAAATTAATCATTGATGTGGAAGAATATAACAAGCACGGGGGAGTGAGGGGAGAGAAGCTGTGCCCTAACCCTGCTGCTCCTTCATGCACAGGCTGTGAGGGGGGAGAGGAGGCTGAGCTGGGAAAAAATGCTGCTGCTGCTTTGCCCTTTCTTGAAGCTGAATCTTCAAGGAGTTCTATAAATAGAAGTTGAAAAAGCACTTGTCAGGTAGGTGTGTTGCCTCTGGGGAATGTTTTGTTTTGGAAGGAGCAGCGCAGTGCAGGGAGGCAGCAGGGAATGATGGGTGTTACAGGCTGGGAGAGAGGAGTGTGGGATCACCTGGGTTTGCTCACACTTACTGATGTTCCGATACAAACAGCAGGATTTGGGCACGGAATGTGAGTGCACAGGGAAGCATGGAGTGCTGCTTGGCGAGGGCAGGAATGAAATCCCAGGATGAGCTCAGTGTGGACATTTAATCATGGTGCCAGCAGGGGTGCCAGGCAGTACAGGACAAGATTCAGCGGAGAAAACATTATACTGAGTTTTTTCGGCCTCCCATCTGCCTCTTCATTGTAAAATGTTCAAAACATGCCTTTGCTGAAAATCCAAACAAGGTTTCCTGTGCAGTCACTGGCCTGACTCCCACAGCAGAGCCTGCTGGGACAGGCTGGGAGAGTCTGGAGACTCCCTCCAAGGGGGGATTGCTTTTCAATCCAGGGCCCTTCACCTCCTGCCCAGTGAATCATTGCTTCCCAGGCCACACAGCCCCAGATGGATATTTTCATGGTTGCTGCACGAACCCAGGCAGCCCCGTCCTTCCATCCCTGTCCATCCCCACACAGGCAAGCCACAGCTGGGCTCCTCAGAGGCCTGTTTAAAAATTCAGAGGATGTCCTACGAGCTGTGTTTACTAAGAGCTCAAACAGAGGGCACTTCTGGTAGAGCTCAGCTCTGCACTGGCCCCAGAGCACAGCAGGGAGCCCTTGCTGTGGTTGGGTGATGCTGGTGGACACACCAAACACCATGTGTGGATGCAAACACTGCCTTGGATGTGGCTGCACCTTGTGATGGACAAACTGGTGAGGGTGTGAGTGTTTTCTGCAAACTGCCATGGCTGGAAAACCAGAAAAGAAAGCAGAAGAGCTCAGCAGTGCTGGGCTGGGGCTGGGCTCCTGGGGGAGATTTCAATAGTGTATTGGAAGCTCTGCCTGGGGTTGGTATATGTTGGTCCTTCAAAGAAACAGTTTCAAAGCTTTTCCCGCTAGCAGGAGGGAGATGCTTTGCTATCCTGGGCTGGTTGGAAGAAGTGTCAGGTTTGCCAGTGCTGGCTCAGCAGAGCTAATTCCCAGTGAAACACTCCTCCTAGGTGGCAGAGAGCATCCACACTGCTCTCTGTGTGCCTGAGGGACTCTCGTGCAGTTATCAGCTGGTCCCAAAGCAGCGCTGGCAGCTGGTGATAGCCATGAGCAAAGGCAGGATGTTTGTGGTTTAACTGAAACAAGCCGAGCTTGTGCCTCTTGCCAGATGGATGGGAAGGATGCTGGGGCTGGAGCAGCTCTGTGCTGGGAAGGACAGTCACACACACAGCTGGAAGTGTGCTCAGCTGGCTGGAGGCACAGGGGGCGTGGATCTGTGTGGGTGGGAAAGGACTGTGTCCTCCCCTTGGATTGCTGCTCAGCACATCTGCACGACAGTGGGACTGGGAGCACTGGGGTCTCTGTGTGCCAGGACTGGTCAGGGCAGCCCAGGCGAGCCCACAGCAGGTGAACCTGCCCAATGTGCCTTTGTGGGTCGTGTCAGCCTCTCTGCCTCCCCACATCCCATAGGAAACAAAAATCCAGATGATATCCTGGTAATGCCTCTCATTTCTGAAGGGTTAAAGGGAGAGCATGAACAGATTTGTGCCTTGGGAGTCTCTGCTTGGAGATGTTCCCTTGCTATGACTTTCTCCTAACACATCCCTGGCAAGGCACCAGCCCTTTAAACCTCCTTAGTTCAAAATTCCTGTAAAACCTCTCTAGGAATCCTTCTGGGATGGAGCAGAGGCTCAGGAGTGGTCCCCTCCTCCAGGTCAGCACAGGCAGAAGCTGCAGCTGCGTGCTCTCTTACAGACTGTGGCTATTTCACATCTACTAAACACCCAGGCAGTCGGATTTATGTGTGGATAGATTTTATTTCTTCAGAAATTTTAAAAATCATTTATTATTTTAAATGTCCATTTTCCTGGAGCTTAACCAGGATCTGATGGGCATCAAGGCCAGTGACAGTGGCTGCCAGCTACCATGAGGCTGGGCTGGGCAAGGGCTGAGGTCTGAGTGCATTTCAGGAGGAGGACAGAAGCAGGCCCTGTGTGCTGTGAGGGTGTGTTTGCTGAGCTGTTAGTGCAGGGAAGGGTGCTGATGGTGGGATGGAGAAGACTCCATCCCTGTGTGTGCACAGAGGTAGCATCTTGCTCTGAGCAGTCCCAGGTTGGCAGCCAGTGGCACATGCCAGGGTCCAAGCCAGCATGTAGGAGACACAGGAGGTCTGGAGATCTGTCCTTATGCTTCTCCCTGGTCTCCTTCAGGAGGGACACTGCTTTGGTTCCTTCTCCCAGCTGTGCACGTGTGCTGGGCAGGCTGTTGTAGGAGAATTGGATTGGAGCAGGTTCCTCCTGTAAGCTCAGCCACTGCTGGGGCAGCACAAACACTGTGTCCTCCCCATCGCTCTGCATCCCCTGCATCCCTCGGGCAGCTCATTGCTTAACCAGGTGCAGCAGGGGAGGAGGGAGTGCTCCCTGGGCTCTGGGCTCTTCTGAGCAGGAAAGAGGATCTCGTTGCTGGAAATAGATGTTGCGTGAAGAAAAGTTGGATTCCTGGTGAGTAAGAATTAAGTCAGTTAACTAAAATGAAATTTTTCCAGTCTGATACTTTTCACTAATTCAGAAAATGGTTTTCAGGCATAAGCTGGATATGACTCCTCTGGAGGAGAGGCTGCTGGTGGCCTGGTGCTGGGAGGCAGTGGGGATGGAAGGTGATAAAGCACTGGGGAGTCCAGAGTGTCCACGGGGGAACCCCAGAGCTGCTTTGTGCAAGGTGTTCACTAGCAAGAGAACAGAGTCTGCTGAGGACAGCGGGGGCAGCCACACTCCTGAGGCACTCAAGTTTTCAGAGAGCAGGGAGCAGCCTCTCCTCAAGGGCTGGCATGGAGGACACCCAGGATGGGACCATCTCCTGTCCTGTTTCTGTTGGGCACAGGGGTGGCAGATTGCTCTGTCCCTGCCGTTCCCTGCAGGAAGGAACAGGAGGATGCTCAGCACCAGGCTGGGAACTCAGCTCAGCTCAGCCTGCACCTGGGCGAGGACAGTCCCTACCTGGGCAGGTCATCCTGGTGCTAGAGCTCTGTAGATGATCCACCAGTCCGAGGGCTGCCTTGTTCCACAGCCTCTGGCACATGGAATGCCACGTATGGACACTTCTTCACATTGAGGCACACGAGCTTCTCAAGCGATGCTGTCTTAACGATCTCAAAGCCAGTTGCTCCACCAAATGTACTGGGTTTCCAGTACTCTGGGGAGCAGATGGGATTTCCAAAAAGCCCCTTCAGGGAAAATGGAGCTCCAATCTCCACCATGCTTTCCCCAAAAATGCCATTAGGCTGGGGTTTCTCCAGCAGCAAGCCTGGGTAAAACTCCAGAGCATCAATGTCTCCATATAGCTCTTCCAGCTCTGCTGCCTTCTCTTCCTCTCCTGCACCAAGCAAACATGAGAGTGCTTTAGGAAGAGAATCACACCTGGCAAGGACTGGCCTTGCAATGGGTAGTGGGAGGGTGGCTCTCTCACAGGCAGTGGCAAGCTTGACTTACAGGCCAGGAACTGTCCCCTGTACCAGTCCTCCAGCCCACAGGAGCAAGGACCCCTGAGCCCCTGCCTCAGCCCAGTCTGCCCCTCTGTGAGGGCTTGGATGGGCAGGAGCTGCTGCTCTGCTGGGCAAGTCCAGGGGCAGCTTGTGTCCTTGTACCACCCATGGGCACAGAGCATCTGCCCTGCCCCAGCAAAGCCCCAGCAGCAGCACTGCAGCCCTACCTGTCAGCTCCTGGAAGGACTTGTAGGGCTTCATGCCAAACCTCTTCCGATACTCATTGAAGGGCTGCAGCCTCAGCTGCCGGGATTCCTGGATGACCCCAACGGCCACGTGCAGGACATGGGCATTGATGGTTTGTCCCCCACCAATCTGGAGGGGAGAACACAAGGAGGAGCACATGTAAGGCATGAGGCAGCACCAGCATCAGCTCCAGAGGAGCCACTACACTGAAGCAGCCATGTCCTGGGCTCGTGCTGTGGACACCAGCATGTCATTGCAGCAGCAAGAAGAGGGGGAACCAGTGGGCAGTGCAAGAAACAACTGTAGAGCAGCTTGGTTAGGTCAGGCCTGTTCCCAGGGCAGGGCAGGGAATGGTGCAGGAGAAGTCCTGGCTGGACAGTGACCTGGGAGGAGGAGAGAGGTTATGAGCTCACAGGGAGAACCCAAAGCCCAAAGCACCTCAGGCTCAGCCTCAGCTGGGCTGCTCTGCACAAGCAAAGAGGGTCAGAAATGGAGCTGCAATTGCTTGGAAGGAAACATCCATGCGATGGCAGCAAAGAACAGTGCCAGGCGCTGCTCCAGGTCCTGCTGCTGCGCAGCAGGGCTGGGGAGATCCCAGCTTCCACAGGCTCCTGGCATCTCCGGGATGTTTACTGCAGAGCACCAAGAGCGAGCAACTGGGGCTGCCAGGGCCAGACTTAACAGGGCGCTTGTGGGGAGGACTCCTGATGTGCCATCAGGTGCTGCCCTGGGCAGAGACTCGGTGTGCCATGTGCCCCACTGCATTCAGGGTCCCTCCTGGGGTGCCACAGCCCGGCACTGGCAGGGAGGCCAGAGCAGGACCTTACCCTTCCTGCTATCTGCTTGGAAAAGGACTCCACCAGTGCCTCCACACCGTAGTCCATGAGCATGGAGGTGTTGTAGAGGAACTGCTTGTAGCTGTACTCTTGGCCCTGGATGATGAAGGAGTCAGGCATCAGCCCATGCCAGTGGTAGAGCTGGTTGAACTCCACGGCGATGCGGTTTCGGTACTGGAACTGTGACCCAAACAGCAGCTCGGGGTCGAACTTGAGGCTCAGGTAGTACCCACTGAGGTGCTGGACGTAGTCTTCAACAACAATCTTAATGGTCTCCCCTGGGCAGGAGAAAAGAAGCAGCTGGCAGCAGCAGGAGCCATCAGCTCTGCACCCCAAGGTGTTACCCACATCTACAGCAGCTTATCCCAGCATCTATCCACCTCCTCCCGACTGTGGGCTTGTTGAATTGCTTGGGAATTTTCAGTGAACTCGTTTTTCAACAGCAAATGTCAGTCTGCCAAAACCAAAGGGTTGCTATTGGAGCTGATTTGGATGTATTTCTTAGAGATACTGTGGTGACATGGCTTTTCTCTGGATTTTGATCAGAAATCACTTGTCCTGAGATTATAGCAAATTCATAATGGACATTAATAAGAAATTATTCAAAATTATGACAACATTTTTCAAAACTAGTATTTTTGATGGACCAAAGGCAATTTTATGCTGTATGGACCAAAACCCAACAATCCCCAGAAGGATGGGGACACCCAGGGAAGTGCTGGTTCCTACCGATGAGGATGAGCCGCGCCGTCTGGAAGAGCTGCTCGTCGCTCCAGGTGGGATGCTCCTGCTTGAGCAGGTCACAGACTCTGTTGTGCTCACGCAGCCACAGCGTGGCATACATGCAGAGCCCCGGCAGCAGCCCAAACACCTCCTGCCCCACGGCCAGCTGCTGCTCCTTGGGCACACCTGATGGGTACACCATGTGAACCGGAGCGTCAGTGACCACGGGAGGGTACATCTCTCCATCTACCACCTGGGGACACAAGAACAAGGTGGCAGAAAGGGCAGAGGGGATGCAAACAGCCCGGTAAAAGCCTGCCCAGCCAGGAGCTGCCTCCCTAAGGGCACCACATCTGCTCTCCTGCAAGAGGTGAGTGGAATGGAAACACCTCCCTCATACAGCCCCAAATGCCTGCTGCTATCAGAGCAGCTTGTCTCCCAGCCAGCAAGGCAAACCTTGTCTCCCAACCAGCACCCACACAGGGCGTCAGGCCTGGGGTCTCCCAGGAGCTGCCAGAGGAACGTGGGCTTCAAAGAGCCCTGGCTCACAGGGCTGTTTCATTGCCCTGGGTGGTACCTGGAATTTCAGCTTCCCATCTCTGAAGAGGCGGAGCTGGTGCTGCCGCTGCAGGGTGTCACCGTACAAGTGTCCCAGATCCACCTGTGGAGAGAGCAGAGCATCAAGGCTGCTCTGAGAGGCACACAGCCCCTGGTCACCCTGGTCACCCCCTTGCTCCCTCTGCCCCCTGCCCTCACCCCGTGCCCCAGCGCCTTGGTGAAGCCACGTCCCATCTTCCCGGACGTCTTGAAGAACTGGTGGGTGAAATGCTGGGCGAAGAAGGCAAACATCATGTTGGTGCCTCGGGGATCAGCTTCAAACTTCTGCCGCAGCAGGAACCTCTCTGCCAGGAGCTGGGGGTCAGGGAGCTGCAGCTTTCCTGCGAAGGATGGAGGTTGAGGGCAGTGCTGACCCAGCTGGGTACTGGTGCTGTCTGCAGGGCTGCTGCTGGTGTCTGCTGCAGCATCAGGCACAGACTCCTCTGCACAGACACCTTAGAGCACTCTCCCACAGGCCATGACATGCTCCAGCAGCTCAGCCTGAGCTGTCCCAGCAGCATTTCGGATGCCATCGAGCTCCTCCTGCTGTGGAGCCAGCCTGGGCAGGACAGTGGTAGCACGTGGCACTGCCAGTGGTGTCCATGGCAATGAAAGCTTGGCCATGGCTGGGTGGGAAACACTCAGGGTGCAGGCCCTCTGGGCCAGCCACATACCTTTGGTCCCCATGGGCGTGGGGCAGTCGTCTGGCACGGGTGGGAGGACACGGGTGTAATAGCTGACGTTGGCATAGGCCTCCCAGCTGATGTAGCCATAGTCAGAGTTGAAAGTGGGGGGGCTGGGGATGAGATTGGCACGAACTGGAAGGAGAGAGGGGGATCAGTATTGTGGGGCTTGGGACAGCATGCTGCAGGCTCTACCTGTGGTCCTTGCCCCTCTGCTCTGTGCTGCCAAACACCCTCCCCTGACAGCCCAAAAATCAGAAAGGTACCAGCAGTGGAGGCATGTGGGTGTCCTGGGTTCTGCTCCAAGCCTTTTAAAGGCTGGAGTTCCCTGCAGAAAAGGAAGGCTTGTGCTAATGTGCTAAGTGAATTCTTGGATGATGAATGAGATGACAAACCCATAGAAATGGTGAAGCCAACAGCCAGAGCCTTGTGAGCATGTCACTACAGCTCCAAGAGCTGGAACCTAAATATTTATGCAAAGTGATGAATATGGGGACATGAGTAACAAGGGCCATATTTCCACAGGCAGCTTTCTGTGCAGCTGTGAAAGAGCTCTTTGGCCCAGGAGCACAGCATGCCAAGAGCTGCTCACGTTTTCCAGCCAGCTCTCAGCCTGGCACAGTGCTGGGGACCCCTTATAGCCCACTGCAACCTGGCTGGGCAGCCCTCCGGGCACAGTGACAGCGTGACAGGGTGATGGAGGGGCAGGGTGACAACCTCCTGGGTCTCCTGGTGAGGTGACTTAAGCCCCATGACCACAGGAGCTGTTCAGCATTGCTGCAGCCCTGCTACCCCCACTCACACATCTGCTCGTGCCAGGGAGCCCTCGAGTCCTCCTGAACCCCAAAACCCTCTCCAACCCCTCACCTGTCAGCACGAGCCTCATGAGCGTGTCCCTGATGAAGGTGCTGTTGATAATGTCCCAAAACCACTTGAAGTGGGTCAGGATGAAGTGGTAGAAGGCAGGACTGGGCTTCAGCAGGTTGTGGAGATGTGTCCAGAACTCAGCTGGGGGAGACAGCAGGCAAGTCACTCTCCCCACTGAGGACCAAGCCCACCCACCCCTGCTGTCAGTGAGTGCAGTGGGCACAGAGCTGCCCTGGCACCCACGGGTGACAAATCCCGGCAAGAGGGACTCACGGGAGGTGCAGTTGACCCCGTAGTATCCTGTCCGTGTGCAGTCACACTCGTATCCTCTCAGGCCGACCCTCACACACACCCCTTGGTTCTGGCAGGGGAAATAGCAACAGGGATTCACTGCAGGGGGAGAGAGAGAGGGAGACATCACCATCCAGCCACCCACCTCACTGCATCTGGTGGCTCCCTGCTGCCCAGGGGGGACACTGCCTCGGACACAGCCCAGCCGGCTCCAGCTTAGGGCACGAGGTGCTTTGATGCAGCCACTTCCACGAGCCCAAACCCCAGGAAGTTCGGTGTCAGCAGTGTGCTGCAGGAGCGAGCACTGCCCTGTTGTGGTGATCTCCCACACGCCCGGGGCTGTAGCTCCGTGCCTGGGGGGCTGCTGTGCCCCTGGAGCCCAGCACGGGATCAAGCCGTGCAAACAGCGTCCGTGTTGATAACAACAGCCATTGTCAGGGCAGTTTGCTTTGGCAGCCTCCTCGCCCGCCGCCCCGAGCGGATGGAAAGGGCTCGCTGGGCTCGCTCCTGGCTCCCGCCGGGCCCCTTCCTCCACCACCTTCGTGCCCAGCCTGCAGGGATGAGATAAGGGTCCCTTCCCGCCGGTCCCAGGGCGGCAGGATCCCGTGGGACAGGGAGACCCCCTGGCACAGAGCAGCTCCCACGCTGGGGCAGCACCACCCATGCCAGGCTCCTCTGCTCTGCCCTGCAGCAGGAGGATCCTTGTAACTCCACCATCCGCAGCCCCTCCAAGGGCAGCAAAACTCGGCAGAAAGAGAAACACAGTCCAGGGTGGACAGAGACTCCTCTGCTTTCCATCAGCCCAGGGAATGCTCTGGGAATTGGGATGTCCTCTGCCACAGCTGCCTCCTGAAACCTCACCAGTGGTTTCCTCAACCTCGCCGAACCAGAACTGTCCCCACAGACCTGGGACAGCCCCGGCCAGGGTGCCCAGTGCCTAGCTGATGGAGGAAGGTCTCCCCAGCCCATCAGCTGCTCCATGTGGTTCGTGAGCTCACCAGATCCCTGCCAGACCTACTTCAGGTTCTTCTGGAATTTGGGAACAGGTTCCAGCGCTGGGGTGGAGGGATGGGCATGCAGAACAGAAACCACATTTTTTCCATAGGAAATTGCAGCTAAAAATTAACATCTTTGAAAAATAAAGCTAATTTTGTGAAGTTGCTCAGTCTCCCAGCAGCCACACTCGGGGCAGGGCAGAGAGCCTGGGGCTCAGCCGGCAGCTCTGCCGGGCGGTGCTCAGCCCTGCGGCCCCAAATCCCTCACGGCACAGGGCCTGACTTGCAAAGACAAGTTCAGCTCCCAGCATTTCCATCAGGCTCCCTTTCATCTCGGATCTTTTCATGTCTCCAGACGGGAGGCAGCAGGCGGAATCTTATTTATCTCAGACAAATTAAGGTCAGACCACCCGTTCAGATTCTTGCGAGATGGGAATTTTTGGAAAGGGGGAGGTGTAGCAGCGCATCTGGAGCATCCTCTGGGCTGTTCCCACGCCTTTAGATCCACACTCGGCTCTGCTGCAGACCCTGCAAAAGCCCCAAAGAGCAGCCCCGTGCCGTGCCCGGGGCAGCCCAGGGGATGCAGGGCTTTTGTGGCGCCGCAGCCCCAGGGCTGGCAGGATGCTCCGTGCCCCAGGCTCCGGCACAGCAGATCGTGTCCTGCCCCGTTTCTCCAGCTGATACGGGAGTCAGGAGAAGTTCACCCTGCCGGGGCCCTGCCGGTGCGGGGCTCGATGGCACGTGGAGCCGAGCGCTCCTCCGAGGCGGGTTTGGCAGCGCGCCGGGCCCGGCCGGGCCGCCTCCTCCCACGGTTCACCGCAGTGTCAGTGCCGCGGGGTCCCGGAGGTGGGGTGGGAGCAGCATGTTCCAGCCAAAGGGGTGGGAAGGGGATGGAGCGTGTCCTGGCCCGCGACAGCAACCCGCTCACATCCTCACGGAGCCTCCCTCTGCTGCAGCTCCGTGCCTCTCCCCACCCCGGCCAGGAATCCTGCGCTGGCCTTGCCAGGACGGCTGCAGGTATGGGGAGAGCCGCTGCCAGTCTCCGTGACGGCAGGGCTGCTGCACACGCTCCAACAGCGCTGAAAAATGCCAGATTTCGGGGACAACATCCGTTCTGCAAACCGCAGCCAAAGCAACCTGGGGTGAATCACGGCCGGGATGGAGCTGGGCTCGCTCAATGGGACACGGGGCCGCAGGCTTTAAAGACGATGAAATGCTTACGCACTTGTTTTTCTGATCCTGGAAGGTTTTCTCGGGCCCACGAACTGCTCACAGCACACACACCACAGCCAGATTGTCATCTGCAACCACTTCTGGCAGCACCACGAGCGGGAGCAGCGTGCCAGGGCCACAGCTGTGCTCCACGTGGGCTCCGTGATCCTCCCCTGCACCTGAGCCAGGCTGCCTGCCGGGGGTGTGCTGCAGGGGTGACACAGCCCCAGGGCTCTCGTGTGGCACCTGGCTCCACTCTGCAGCCTGGGCTGATTCTCAGTGAGCCTCACTGAGGAGGGGATGTGCTGGGAGGAGGCGCAGACCAGGGGATGTGTAAGCACATGTGAATGCAAAGTAGCTCTGCCCTGCCTTCACACAGCAGGGCCTGTCCCCAGCCTGCCCCGTGGCTGGGGCTCGGGCACAGGGTGATGTTGAGGTGCTGCCACTGCTCCTGTCTGGCAGCATGAGTTGTGCAATGGCTGCTGCGAGGTCGGTCAGGTTTACTTTGCAAAAACACTTGTACAAAACTGCACCCCTGAAGGCAAGTTAGCAGCCAAGGGCAATATCTGCAGGGAAAACTGAGAAACACCATGGGACCAGCCTGGCTCTGCTCACAGCCAGAGGAAAAGTCTACAGAGAACAAACGCTGTGGCTCAGAGCCAAGGGGCAGCCACTGAGTCAAGTGGAGAGCTCTGAGCAGCAAACATCGAGAGAGCAGGAGATCCCAGCCTCAGCCCAACATCCTGTTATTTGGTCTTCGAGAGCAGATCCGAGGACTAGATTAGAGCTGTGGTCCTCCTGGTGCAATGCTGGGGAGGAGCAGAGCCACTCTGCTGACAGCACCTCGGGGCACAGCACAATTCCCCTAATTTCTCAATCAGATACCTCCCTCTCTAATTAGGGCTTGGAAAAGAGCCGTCCTTTCATGTATATCATGTATCCCAGGTATTTCTTTTCCCCCGCACGGTGAAATTCGCTTTGATCGTGGTGTGCAGCAGTCAGCTCCAGGGCTGAACCATTCCAGCCTTGCATCTGTCCCAGCTGCCTCAGGCATGTGTGTCCCCAGCATGTCCCCAGGCCCTGTCCTGTACTCAGCATGACACACAGATGCTGGTCCCAGCTGTCCTCAATGCACAGAGGAGCTCCTCAGGAAGATAAGAGACATGCAAAGAGATGGCCAAGCCAGAGAAGGACCTGCTCAGAGGCTGTTCCTTGCCTGTCCCCACCACCTGTGGTCCAGCCCAGCCGGTGACAGCAAGGCCCATTCCCAGGGTCCCTCCTGTCAGCAGATGTGGCTGATGTGCCCCACAGTGCCTGCCAACTCCCCAGCCACACTGGGGTCACCCAGTACTGGGGTCACCCAGCCTCACAGTTCCTGGTGGCTGGACCTACCAGTTCCCCTGCAATGGGCTGTCTGCTCCACTCCCCATGCTCAGCCTGCACACATTTTGGGGACTCTCGGGTGTGGCACAGCAGAAGGCGGAGCTGGGCAGGCTGCTGGAGATGGGGTCATCATTGGCACCGTTTGAATGCAGGCGGCCAGAGCCACTCAAGAGACGCAGCCCATGTGCCTGAGAATGTTACTTTGGAGAGGAACTGTAAAATCTGATAAGGGCCCCAAGTTCCATGGTGTTTTTCTTCAGGGAGGAAGGTAATTTCACAGAAGAGGGACTGGAATCAATGCCCCGGGTAAGGACCTGGACGAATCTGCCCTGTAGGGGCTGGAGATGGAGTTGATGGGATTCGAGAATGGGTTTGATTTCACCACATGCTCCCTGGCTGCCTGCCGTGACCAACATTATTCCTCGACATCTCCGGGTGTGCTGGGGTTGGGCAGCACGTGGTGAGCTCCTGCAGCACATGGGCATGGGAACGAAAGATGGCTCAGGGCGCCGGAGCCACCCGCGCTGCTCGCAGCCCTCCATCCTCACTCCCAACTACAGCGTCACCGGGCCTGTGGTTGGGGACAGCGGGAAGGGCCCTGGCTGCCCGCACGCATGGATATTGTCCCCCGTTCTTCCGAGAAGCCCCGTCCCGGCTGGGAGGCTGCCGGGAGCAGCCGGGCACTGCCGCTCAGCCCGCTGGTGGGGCAGCCCCGGGGTGGCCGCGGGCTTGGCGGGGCTCCAGCCCTGTCGTGCGCCCCCGACCGCCTCGGGCCAGCGATGTCCCCGCCGGGCCCTGCGTGTGGCCCCTGCGCTGCCGCAGCGGGAGGCGGAGGGGAAGTTTGTTCCACCCGGGCGCTTTTGCTCGCAGCCAGGCGTGACGGGCCAAAAGCTGCTGCTCCGGGCGCTGCGGGCACCCTGACCCAGCCGGTGGTCGTGAGGCTCCCGCCAGCAGCCCCTGCCCACCCTGCCTGCCCTCCTGCCCCCGGCGGGCGCTGACCAGCCGGGGGTGACGAGTGCGATCCCGGCGGAGCTCGGCTCCGTCCCGCAGCGCCCGCCCCGCGCCCCCCTCTCCGGACCAGGCTCCCTCGCAGCCCCTGGTGCCGAGCGCCCCCGGCGCGGGATGTCGCCGCTCCAGCGGCACCGACTCGCCCGCCTCTCCCTCCCTCCCGGTGCGCTCCCGCCCCGCGTACCGGAGCCGGTGCCGGCGGCGCTCCCGGCGGCGCAGAACAGCACGGCGTGAGCGAGCAGCAGGCGCAGCCCCGCGGCCGGCGGGGCCCGGGCCCGGCACCCACCGCCCATGGCGAGAGGCAGCTCCGCCGCGTCCCGCCGTCGCACCCGGCGCGGCCCCGCCGCCCCCGCCCCCGCCGCGCTCCTCCCGCCCCCGACGGGACGGGACGGGGCCGCCTCCGACAGCCCAGCCCGCCGGGGCTGCCCCGGCTGAGCCTCCCTCCCCTGCTCCCCGTGGCCACCTTTGCATCCCCACACGTGCCCCGATTCTCGTGTCCCCCGGGGACTCCAAGTTCCCCCGTTTCCCTCCGAGTTCTCGCCTACCTGAGCATCTCCATACCCAGTTTCTGGTCCCCACATCCCGCTGCATCCCCACGCCCATGCCCTTGCTCTCACGTTCCCCTGCATTCCAATTCCACACCCTGATCCCAGGTCCCCCAGCACTCCATGCCCACCCCCTGACCCCCTGGGCTTGGCTCAACTCCTCCGACTAGCCTCTACAAGAGGCTGCCCTGGCATTGCTGCCCGGTTGTGCCAGGAGCCGGGCTGCCCACAGCCGCCAGTGGCCAGAAAAGCCGAGTTTATCGGTGGAACCATCGCTGGGTGTTTCCTGCCGGATGCTTTGTTCCCGGCGCTAACCTCTGGCAGCAGGGACAGGATCCAGCCAGCCCATCCCGGGCAGGCACCAGCCACCCCACAGGGATCCTGTGGGGCTGGGAGAGGCTCTGCATGGCTCTGGGCTGGGTGAGAGCATGGTGGGCTGCAGACCTTGCTGGGGTGTCCCCAAACTGGTGGAAACCAGAGCTCAGAGCCTGTGGTTGCTGATGCCCTTCTGTGCTGTGCTACGGAAGTGGTGGAGACCCCAGCACAGGCCTGGCTGTGTGTGAGGATTATCTCGGGTTTTGCTGAGCTGCAGGAAACCCTGTCAGGCTGGGGGTGTGCAGTTCCTGCATGGATCCTGCTTGATTCCTCTGCAGCATTTCAGCAGCAGGGAGGGAGTGTCCTCACAGGGCAAGTGGCCTTCTCAGGTGTCCAAAAACTAACAATAGCCTCAGAGCCAGCTTCAGCAGGCGAATGCACCAGCCCTGACATAAACATGAGCTCAGCGGGCTCTCGATGCGCTCACTCAGGGTGGGGACACTGTCTCTGCCTCCCACTGACGAGCTCGCACAGGGAACACAGGACAGGTTTTGCTGTTTGTGTGCAGTTGGTGCAGTCAGTGTGTGTCGGGCCACGGCTGCTCCTGCCCCCTGCCAGCCTCCCCATGGTGTCACAGCCCCAAGGAAGGCCGTGGTTCACCCTGTGGGTGTGTGTATTTCCCCTCCATTCCCATTGCAGCACCAGCCGCAGCTCTGGCCTGTCTCCCTCCCGTCCTGCACCCGATGCTTGACACTCTTGACCGCAGCACGTGTGACCTGGCAGAGCCTGACCCTCCTCACCCTGCAGGGCAGCCCAGCAGCCCTTGGGGATGTCCCGCTCCAGCGGCGCTGCCGTTCTCACTGCCCCCTCCTTTCCCTCTCATCAGGTTTTAATAACCACTCTCTTGCACAATACGGGAAACGGTTGCAACAGCCCGGGGCCGGCTGTCTCGCCAGGGCCGCCAAGGGGCTGCCATGGAGGGGCTGTCCCGGCGCTGCTGGGCGAGGGAGGGGCTGCTGCTGCCAGCTGCAGGGTGTCCTGCAGACCCCCATCACTCCTGGTGTCTCTCGAGTACCCAGACCCGTCCCTCCAGCGCTCAGAGCTGCACTGGGTTGCTCAGCTCTAAACCAGCAGCTACCGAACTCCCCGATGCCAGTCCGGCTGTCAACAGACCTCCCGCGACTCTGTCTGAGCTGCAGCCCACGATGTCTGACCTCAAGTGCCAGGATGGCTGCCAGCGCTGGGTGCCCAGATGAGCTCCTGTCCCTGGGCGTTGTGACACTGTGCTCTCACAGCCTGGGCGCAACGCCAGGGCCACCGGGGGCACGGAGCGACATCTGGGGGTTTGCCTGAGCCACCGGTGAGAGGTCACCGCCCCGGCGACCTGTCCTGCCGTGGCCGCACGTGTGTGTCCCGGCAGGGGCTGCGGAGCCCCGGTGCTGCCGGCGCGTTCCCCGTAGGGAGGCAGCAGAACACCGCCGATGGCAGCGCGGCGGCGGCGGCGGGAGGCGCTGGGAGGCGCTGGAAGGGGTAGGAGGCACGAAGCACCGCTGGTCCTGAGCTGCTCTGCCTCGGGCAGCCCTGCATCTCCCCTCCGGTCCCCTGAGACCCTCATTCCCAGCTTTAGGGGTGATGCTGTCCCCGGAATCCCAAACGTAACTGGAACAGGACAGCCTGTGACGGGTCAGCGCCCAAAATCCTTCTCCCCATCTTCCCAAGGATGCTGGAGCTATGGGGACACCCGTGCCACGGGGACACCTGGTCCTGTGGCCCCATGAGACAGGGGACAAAGTGGCAGCTCAGGGAGATCACTCGCTCTGAGTCTCACGCAGGGAGGCAGCAGTGGGACAGCCAGGCAGGGACACCCCACAACTCCCCAGTGCAGTGCTCCGGGGGTGGCCGTGCCTGTCAGGAGTGTGTCCCTCTGATCCCAGGGGATCTGCATGGCCGTGGAGCATCCCCGGGCTGACCCATCCTTCTCCATCCCTGAGCAGCTTCTCAGAGGGGGAACATTGACCATGGGCTGCAGGGGACAGCCAGAGAACACGAAAGCTGAATCCCACATTTTTCTGCTGTAAGGTTGAGAAGTGACTGGTGACAAGCCTCCGTGGGGAAGGTCCGCGGAGACAAGGGCACAGAAACAAGGGCACAGCCGATGCTGGTGGCTGGAAACACCACATGGGCATCGCTCAGGGCTGGTCCCCCCTGGCTGGGCTCCGGGGGGCTGTGGGGGCACGGAGCCAAGCGGGGCAGCAGTGGGGCAGCCCGGGGGGCAAAACCCCGGGCAAGGCTGGCGGCCCCTTCCCCAGCTCCGCCGGGCACGGCAGTGGAGGACCCAGCATTTCCTCCGGCATGGGGAGCTGACAGACGGTTTGGGGGGCTACAAATCAGAATTGAAAAGCCGGGGCTGGACAGGCTGTCTGGGAACTCGTAACCTGAGCCCCAGGAAAGGAGGACTCAGGAAAGCGCTTTCAGCAATCATATTCATCATCTTCAGCTCAGGCTCATTAGGCTCGGGGAGCCCAGCCCCGCCACCGCCAACGCCTCCCGCACGCAGATAGAGCCGCCGGCTCAGACAAATAAATGCTTCCAGCTTCCCGGTGGATGCGGCAGGTCAGGGAGCATCTGATGCCAATTACCCGCGGTGTAGAGTTCCCCGGGCAGCCCCGCGCAGCGCTGCGGCTCCTGCGCCCGACCCTCCTGCCCGGCTCTGCCCTGCGCTCGGCCACCTACACGTCCCCTCCTGTTCGGGGTGGCCCCATGGATCACCCTCTGCTCCCAGGGCCAGAAGCCATGGGGGCAACCAAGGGGAGAGTTTTAGTCTCCTGTTACAGGGGGAAGAGCAGCCCTGTGCCCCTGCACTTCGGGCTCCTCCATCCCGGGATCAGGGACCGGCACTGGAACTGATCACCCGAGCACTTCAGGGGATGGTTGGCAGCCACCTCACCGTGTGGCTGTCCCCACCGGCGCTGGGCACCAGCGTGTTCCTCCCAGGTTGTCCCCACACACGTGCTCACAACAGGGACCTCATCCCTGCTCCCTGGCACGGGGCAGAGGTTGGAGAGACACCCCAGGCTGTACAGCAGGTTTGGAGCCATCCTGGCCGAGGCCCCGGGCCCTGGGCAGCCCTTCAGCAAGCAGTGGGAAGCTTGTTGGAGCTGTGCATCGCCGTGTGACTGCCCGAGGGTGTCCTGCACCCTGCTGTACTGCCCTGTGTGGGCCCTGCCATGTCCCTGGGGCAGCTCATCCCCAGCTCAGGCCCTGAGCAAAGGGCAGCCGTGGGAGCCTCAATTGGATTCAGGTCCAAAATCACAACAGAACGTGGAAACCCACGGACAGGGCTGGGAAGGGTCCAGGTATCCATCCTGAGGGGGGATGGCATCCAGCACAGCCACGCAGCCTCGCCAAGAGCGGCGGTGAAATGGGCACAGGCAGCTCTGCTCAGCCTGCAGCTCTTGGGGACAGCTGCACATTGCCACTTCTGCAGGCTCAGGCTGGCCTGGATGTCCTTAATTGCCCAAAGGTCGATGTCCCCGAGCCCGGGGCCACGTGTCGGAGGGACCCCGGGCAGGAACCTGACACGGACGCGAGTCATTCGGGATCAACGCTGGGGGTCAGGAAATTACAACGGACACGAACCTAAATACGCTGCACGTCCCCCCAGGTAATCAGGGGCCGGGCCCGATTCCAGCTGACAGCTTAAATGCCTTAATTCCTCAGCCGCTGTGGTTTGAGGGGGTCCCGTGTGCCGTGGGCTTCTCCCAAATGGTCTCTGAGCTGGAGATTTGTCTGTAATTGGAGGCGTGTTGCATTCCCCTGAAAGTAGCCAGGTCCCGCTGGAGGGGGGCTGCGGGAAGGCAGCAATTTCCCTTATGGAATTATTTACCTGATTAGGGAGTTTATTTTATCAAAATTGCTTCAGAATGGGGCTGCTCAGTGTGTCCAGCACAGGGAGCTCCCCGGTGGGGCTGGCGGCCTGGAGACAGGTAATTTGTGTGGTTAATGGGACTAATCCACCAGGCAATTACACCAATAGATTTCACGGCTGCAAAGTGCTCTGTTCCCATTAATTAAAAATCTGTTAAGAAGATTAGCACGTAAAGGTATCAAAAGAAACCCACGAGTTTCTTTCCCCACTGGCCCCCAAAGGCGAGTGTGGGAGTGCTGGATTGCCCACATTAGCACAAAAATTATTCTTTTAAAGGTAAGGGCTTCCCATCCAAAGTCACCGCTGACAGTTTACCCCAACTTCCCTACCAAGAGGTCCTTTATCTTTAATTACAGTTTTTTAGAATTAGCACTGATTGTTCATGTGGAGTGTTAGCTTAAATATATTTGGAATGTGTGGTTCCCCTGTGTGTGGTGGCACAGGGTGAGGAGGGGAAAGGGGTCTGAGGTATCCAAACTCAGCATTCTGTTGAGATGGTCCCACCAGGGCAGGAATGGGGATGGCAGTACCACCACTGGTGCCACCCCTGGTGGGGTCTCGGCCACCAAACCCGGCTCTGCAGCAGGCACTGGGCTGTATGGGCACCTCCCTGGGGCACAAGACTCCACCAGTGGCTTCTCTGTGGCAGGAGACTTGTGCCACCACCACCTACACCCCACGGCCACCTCACTCCCATCCCCACACCACCACTGCCGGCCAGCCTGGCTCTGCTCAGCCCTTGCTTGGCCACCGGTGCAGCTCCTGGTCTTTGTCCACAGCCAGGCAGGAGCAAAACAAAAGCAAATTGCCCGGCAGCTGAAGGTGCCATTTTTACGGCTGGGCTGAACGAGGAAGTATTTTTTGATCTCTTAAAAATCCTGAATATTATCTGACAGTTTATCTTGTTTCTCGCATCCGTGTCTTTGCAGCAACGCCAGCTCATTTACATGTGTATTGCGCCTGCCTCCACGGGTGCTGAGGTCAATTGAAACTCAAGAAAAGAGGAGAAATTTATGCAAAACTGTTGATTGCATTTGTATGTAATGAAATCATCCAATATTCATCTGACTATAGACTCTAATCTGAAAGGAGAAGTGAAGGACATAAGAGTCACTGGAAAGCAATAATGAGCTTCTGTAGTGATTAAAAAAGCACTTGAGCTTTCTGAAAATCCAGCCAGAAATCGTGTCTAATCAACACGGAATATAGGAGGCAGAGATTACATTGATACATTTTGCAAAGCTCACTGTTGAAAATGTATGCGCGCTGTAAACTCTGACATGCCATCCAGGGTCTGTTGGATACAAATCCGGGCGGCACAATCAGCGCCCGGCTCGTCCCTGGCACAAAGCAATCTTGGTGTCTCTGCTCGATGACTCACAAGGAGCGCAATCACATCTATTTTGAAGAGCAATGTTGTTTTTTAACTATGTCGAGAGCTTCCAGCTTCCTCGGAGTTTTTGCTTCCCTTTGCCTCTGCTGTGCGTGTCCCTGCGGCCACAGGGCTCAGTCCAGGAGCTGGTGGAGCCTGGCGTCTGCCCTGCTCCTTGTCCAGCTGCTTGGAGCAGATGGGAGCATCCTGGTGGAGCTGAGTGTGGCTGTGGGGCAGCCTGGGAAGGGTGCAGGTCTCTCCTCAGCAGGGATGTGCACAGGGGGTCACATTCCTCACGTTGGAGTGTGACCCCTCAGAGACACTCACCCCTCCTGGCCACAGCAGCGCCTGCCAGGTGGGAACCTGCTGGTGCCCCAGGTTGATAGGTGCTGTTGGGAGAGAGGTCCCTGTGAGGAGAGCAGGGTGTGGGCAGCCCAGGGCACAGAACAGGGTCCAGCCATGGCCCTCCCTCACCCCCTGCCCTGCACCACCCACAGCATTTGGCCAAGGTCAAACCTCGGTGGCTGCTGTGGCATCACTGCCACCAACCCACATTCAAGCAGCCCAGCTGCTTTCTGGCCCAAGTCCCTTCCCCTCCTGGGTTATTTGGCACAGCTGGAGCTCCTCTGCCATCAGCCAACAACATCAGCTGCAGCTTCTTATCAGCTCTGGGTGCAATCCAGGCTGGAACCAAGTGAGAGGTTCCTGCTGGTGCCAGCGGAGGAGTGTTTGGAGCAGGCAGACCTTGTGCAGGTGATTTATGCCGCAGAGGGAAAGTGGGACCTCTCCAGGGCTGCCCTGTGAGCCAGCCAGGGGTGAGTGCCCATCCTCCCTTCTCCTGGGTGGTGCTGCTGTGGTTCTGTGTGACTGGAAGGTGTTGCTTTTTTTCTGCTTGTCCATTGGTGCAAAGTCCCACAGGGAGCAGGACGGACTGGGGGGCTAAGCTCCCCAGATTCACATGCTGTCTGCCCTGCTTTGGTGGTACCAGGGCTGAGAGCAGTGTTTGTGGGTGCTGTGGCTGCTCCTGGCTGATGCAGGGCATGGGGATGAGAGGGGCATGCAGGTAAACGGGCTCCCCAGCCCAGCACCAGGGTAGTTTTACCACAGGTTTTATTCATTGTGAGATGCAGAGGTGAATATTTGGGAAACTCCTCTGTGCAATGACTCCCTGCAGCTCCACTGCCTGCCTCCACTAGCCCACTGCTACCACCCCAAGGGCCTGGAGAATGGGAAGAGGCTGGAGAAGCCTCCAGGAGCAGCAGCTCCACCTGCCCTGGCTTTGTGGAGCTCCCAGCCCAGGAGCTGCTTGCTGCTCCCCAGCAGATATCAGGGAAACCCTTCCAGTCCAGGGTGCTGTGGGGATGCTGAGGCTGCAACAATGGCAAAAAAAAGCCCAGTTGATAAATGTCAAAAGAAATCCAGTAATCGGCTGAAAGCAATTTCCCGAGCTGTGGAACCGCCCTGGGCTCGCCATCTTCCTTTATTCATTTATCATGGTAAGGGCTTTGGCCAAAGTACACAAAGCAGAGAAATTGTTGACATGTGGGGCCCTAGCAGAGCAAATCCTTCATCCTCCTCCCCCTCCCTGCGGCACACAAACTAACTTTTGGGGAGTTGTTTATTTAAGGAGTGCAGAGCACTCGGTGCTCTTTGAACCCAAATGCCTTGGGAGCAGGGCTGGGGGGCTGCCACCACCTTCCTGCTGCTGCCACCACCTTCCTGCTGCTGCCACCACCTTCCTGCTCCTGCCACCGCCGAGGCTGTTTGCTGCCCTCGGGAAGTACCTGCTCACAGGGAGGGGCTGAGCTGTGTGATGTGCTCAGGACCTGCTCTGCTTGTGCCTCCTCCAACCCCTAAACTGTGGTGCCAGTGACTCACACATGCATTTTGTAAATGCTTGGGGAGGCAGATGCTGCTTTTGGGAAGTTCCTGAACTGGCTTTAGCCCTTCTCAGGCCTGGCTAAAGCAGCCATGCTGACAGCACTGGTTTTGGTTCTCCCCACAGAGCTTTGGGAAGCACAGAGCTCCTGTCCCCTGCCCTCCCTTGCTGAGCTCCCTCACCCCTTCCCACACTGCTGCCAGCCATGCCATGGGGCAAATGCTTCCTGTTCCCTACATGAGCCCAAGGGAACACACCAACCAGGACCTGGCTGTTGCAAGGCTGCTCCTCCACACCTCATTCTGACTTTATTTCAAGCAAAAATAAATGCAGAGGCTTGCAGCAGGACAGGCAGGCTCCTCTCATGCACGGTCCTGGCTCCAGGTGGCTGATGGTGTGGAACAGAAATATGGCACGATGTGAGCAGGGCAGTCCTTCCTCTGTGCCTCAGCCTCCATGGGAGCTCCTCCAGCAGTTCCCAGCTCTCCTTCTTGGTATTTGTCATCTCAGTTCATCCAATTCTGCTCCCACCTGGATGAAGGACAGCAAGGAGAGCTCCCCTCTCCCTCCAGCACACCCTAAGGTAGGCAATGGGAGCAGCCAAGGCACAGAGCTGCTCAGGCTGCCCTGCCCACCCCTGAGGCTCTGGGCAGGAGGGGGTGCTGGGGCATGTGGCAGTCCATTCCTGCTCGAGGGGGAGTGTGTCCACTGGGATGGACACATTTATCCAAGCAGCTCCTTGGTCTTTGCTGCCAGCAGCTTGTCCATCTCCGTGGCAGCCTCATCTGCCATTTGCTGGATCTGTGGCAAGACAGTACAAATCAGAGTCCTGCGTGAGGTGATGCCACGGTTTAAAGGGGAAGGAGTGACTGAATCACCCTCTGGAACAAAGCTTGAAGTCCCAATAAAACCCCAATAGTGCCTGAGCAATGACTGGCTCTTCCTGGGGTTGCCAGCAGCCCTCAGGGAATCTTGGACTGTGAGAGCAGGGACTGGCCAAAGGCTCTGAAAAGAGATGCTCACACAAACTCCTGGCTCAGCTTCACAAGTGGCTTGGTCAGGTTTAACAGAGAGACTCATAGGCAGAGACCTGCTGGCACCAGGGAAGAGAGGCTCCTCCAGCACTGTTGGAAGTCACAGGTAATATCCTGTGCACATGCCAAGGAATTCACACATCATGTAACAATCTGATTATTTCTTGTAAAAAAGAAAATGGTGATTGTTCAAGCCCTGCCCAGGGATCAGCTCTCTTGGTAACAACACACAGATATGGCAAGTGTGCAGAAGGGATGAAAATGTGCAGGCAGGTGAAGACTGGAGCACACCACATGTTATGTGCTAGTTTCATAGGATTAAGATGTGATTGTTCCCAAGGTCTGACAGTGACCTTTGCTCATGATGAAAAATTTGGGTACAAGAAAAAAATTCCACTGGAGATGTTACCTCTACCAATGCAGAAGACCATCTGTCTGCTCTGGGAGAGCTGCTTCCCGACAGGATTTGGTTACAATGGCATGGCCATTTTTCCTGCTTGCACAAACGCTCTGTGTATCAATGTTTATTTTTGTGAGCACACAGAGAACTGTCCCGGAGCATTTGCAATGTATCTAACTTTAGCTGTTAATAAACAAACAGCTAAGAAGTAATGGCCTGCCTTCAGAGGCATCAATTCAGCAGAACACTTAGGCTTGTGCCTGAGTTTATGCCCAAGTAATTGACTTTAGTGACATCTGCTCTTAGGGAATTAGACATGTGCTTGAGTATTTTCCTGAACTGGAGCCAAAAACTCTGAACAGAGATAATCTTGCAAGCCTTTTCATTAATAACAACTGGAGCAATCCTCATTAATACCAGTTTGCAGTGGCCAGGCACTGGTGAGTGGTGGTACAGCTGTGGATGTGGATTGCTTTGCTCCCTAAATTCTGCTGGTTTGTGCAACCATCCCTCGTAGTACAAAACCTTTTGGGGATTTTTTTTCCCTGTCAGCTTACAATGGTTCATATCATAAACCTCACTTTGAGATTAAAGCCTGAAATGTCACAAAGAGAAAGCAAATACAACAGTCGTTGCCAACTGCAAAAGTTCAGCCCAGGCCTGCCCATTCCCCCCCTGGGTTCTCAGTGCTGGGTATTTGTCAGCAAGGCCTGGGACAAACCACTGAGCTGTGAGGCACCATCATAATGCAGAAGGAAGGAAGAATTACCTGCTTTTCTAGCAGCCAGATGGTATCTTCTGACACTTTGCTCTTGAACTTCTTAACCTGGGTGATACTTTTGCTTCGTACCTTCCTCAGGGCCTCTTTGGACTTGTTGGTGGACTGCTTGGCCAGCTTGGCCAGGCTCTCCCTGTGCTCTCTCGTGACCCTAGGAGAGAGAAGAGAGGAAAA
The DNA here is from genome assembly GCF_008360975.1 of Lichenostomus cassidix. Lineage (NCBI taxonomy): Eukaryota > Metazoa > Chordata > Aves > Passeriformes > Meliphagidae > Lichenostomus > Lichenostomus cassidix. The sequence goes on from NC_139497.1 coordinate 1,621,987, forward strand.
ACACCAAAAGGAAAAGCATTGTCATGTGTAGCAGAGCCAGACTGATTTTCTGTGAAAAAAGGATTTTTTTTCTTTTCTGGGTAAATGAGTGATCCTCTCCAACTGGTGCTGTCCTGCCCAGGGACACACAAAAGCTGCTGGTTTTAGGTGGAGCTTGCTTTGTGTGAAGACCCTGTGTCCCAGGGCAGAGGGGCTGAACAGCTCAGGGCATGTTTTTATTCTGCTTTGGTCCATCTGAGAAAATCTGCCACCTCTGCACAGCATCCCAGGAAAGCACGTTTTGAGCCTAAAATGGAAAATTTCCAGCCCAGCCCTAAGTGGGGATCTTGGACTGAATCTTACTTGCTTTATAGTTGTTGCTGCAGTGCCTGAAAGTCATCTTGAAATGTTCAGACTTTCCTTACTTCCTGCTGCCAAAGCATGTGTGGGAAAGAAGAAAAATCCAGCTCCAGACTTGAAAGATGGAACTGAAAAGTGTCATCCTAAAAAGCACAATCCTGCAAAGCTGGGAGGAAATGTCTGCTCCTGAAACTCGGATTTGTCTCCCTGCAACCCAAGAGCTTCAATAGCTTGAATTATGTACCTGGAAGCTACAGAGCTTATCTTTCACTCAATCTTATTGCAGCTCACCGTGACCAGGACTTCCCACCAAGATGATGTGAACACCTGGTTTGACAAGAGGATGCTGCTGGACATGGTAAGCCACAGGTAGATCAGCCCAGGAGAACTTCAGCTGCTCCTTCCCCGTGGTGTGGGGCCAGTAACTGCTGTGGTGCCACAAGAAAATGTTCAACTTTCAATCTCAAAATGGCCATCAAAAAGCCTCAGGAACGGCTGATGTGCTCCCTCAGCTCAGGTCACACTCCAGCACCTACAGCTCACCACTGTCAACTGCTAGTGCTTAACAATATTTTAATTATTTTCACAGCTCTTGGAGTTTCCAGAATGCCTGGAGAGGGAAAAGCCCCAGTGCACTCCCTGAAACTCGCTATCAGGAGAATGCGTGGGGGTGATACTGCAAAATAAACATTTCACAGGAGTATTTAGAAATTGGCTGCAGCAGCCTGGGTCACAAAAGCCGAGGGGCCAGGACTCTGCAGAGAGCTCAGAAAATGTGGGGTGAGAGTCCCTGGGCTCTGCCCCACAGTGGGTGTGGGTTACAAGGGGCTCTGGGGGCATCCTGCATCCCCACACTGACACCTCTGGGGTTTCTCACGTCCAACTTCCCCAGCCAGAGATCCGCAGCACATCTGGAACCCCCAACACCAGCTCACAGGTCTGTGTGAGGTCACACTCGCAGGCAGCTTTTTGGGGGGGGGGGGAGTCAATCCTGGCTGCTCAGCCTGGAGGAGGGAGCTGGGAATCTCTCCCATCTCCTGCTGGTGGGAGGGAGCAGCTCGGCAGTGGGGCTGCTCAGCTCTGGGAGCCTCAGCTCGGCGTTTCGAGCTGTGCTGAGCTGTGCCGAGGGTATCGCTTGCCTGCCCGGGGCTGCCGAGCCTTGAAGGAAATGTTTTTGTTTATGCAGCACTGCCAGATTTCCTCTGCTTCTTGGCACTGGGTCACAGCTTTCATGCCTCCTTGTCTGTCTTTATTAACACCAATTTCTTTTTATCACCGCGCAGTGCCGGGGAGTTTCTCAGCGGGTTTTATGTTCCAGCCAGACTGTGTGTAAATTCTCAGCAATGCTACCAATAATGCCAGAAACGGACACTTTTCCAAGCAGATGCTGTTTCTGGTTAAGGAATCCATCAACACGAGCCAGGCCCAAGGTTTCTAAGGACAGTTGTTTTAATCCTGACCCCAGATCTGGGACTTCTAAGCTGTTCTTAGGTATGTTTTCTTTTCTGTCTAGTAACCATTGTCCCTACCCCTTCTTAAAGCCAAAACAAAGTGTGAAGTGAACTTGGGGAAGGGCATCAGATGGGGAATGAGGACAAGGTCCCACCCAGCTGCCCTGCCCTGCAGCCCATGGAGCAGCAGGGTCAATCCCTGCCACTCCCCAGGGACACTCTTGTGCTGCCCAGACCAGGGCAAAGCCTGGTGAGTGACATGCCAGGGGGGTCACTGCACACATCATCCCATGAGTAACATATTTGTTTTTCTGCCTCCCCCAGCTGCAGGGCTTTAAGCACAGCAGCCCTTGCTGTCCCACCCCTGCATGTGGCAGAGCAGACCCTCAGAGAGGATGGCTCAGCTTGGCTCAGCACAAGACATTTCTCTGGGTAAGAGCGATTTCTGTACCTCCAACACTAGGAATTTCTTGTGAAGGAGAGGGATCAGTTAAAGGAAAGCAGGATAAACTAAACACTCTGCATTCATAATTGCAGATAAACACAGGGTGCAACATTTATTGCTCAATAACACACGTGAGAGGCTCCTGATGCTGAGCAGGCACAGCTCAGAATAGCTCTGGGGTGTTTTCAAGAGAAATTTTTTGGTCCTTTCTTCCCAAAGTAGGTATCTTTGCATATTTCTTAAAGGGCAAAGGGAAAAAAAAAAAAGCTCACAATGAGTCATTAAACTTTCAAATGAGTCATCTGGCTTTCAGTAAAGCATGTGTAAAAATATTACTGATTTACAAACAATATCCAGTGTAACACAATGGGTCCAAAAAAGATGAATCTAAAAATGAGGCAATACCATAAAAGACACAAGGTCAGGTCAAATTCGGCCAAGAGATCAACCAATACAAACGTTCCCATGGCTGGTTTTCTTTTTTTCTTTTTGAATTTTTATTTTTAAACCCTCAGAGGCTACTTTTTATACAAATAAATATTGCCTATGCAGTGCTAGCCACACAAACAGGAGAATGCCCTGGGGGGTAGAGGGATCCTGGCAGGCAGCAGAAGTAAACACCAACGACATGAGTGTATTTTTTCTGTTAAAACTGCATTGCAAAAACTAAACTGATAGAATAAATACTGAAAATCAAACTCCATTTTTAAATGCTCTGCTGAAACACTCTGGAGCACAGCTGGACCTGCACAAGGCAAAATACGACACATGTGTGTCCAGCTGACAGGTCAGAGTAAAAATTGGTTTTAATAACAGGTAAGGACAATTTGGATTTGGTTTTACTTTTGCTGTGCCTCCCTTCATGAAAGAATCAAAGCCAGCAGAACCAATATTACTATAGTCTCTTCATTTCTGGTTTGTTGCTTGTTTTGCATACCTGATGTAATTTTGCAATTTCACTGCATCTGTCTGTCATACATTCTTTCATGAACTGCTGGAAATAATGTAAAACTTAACAAATTTTAAAAAGTAAATGAGAGATATAAAATTAAAGAGAGGCCTCTAGCAAAATTCCATTATTTCTGCCCTGCCTTTTTCATTAGGGGGTTCTAAAAAGCTGCAACTGTCTGTTTGTCTTTTTGATAAGTGACTGAAACTTCCACAGCCCCAGACATGTAGCTAGAGGGCAAAAGGGACTGGAGGTGCCAGTGAGGGCAGACACACACAGCACAGATCCCAAGCCAAAATCCTTAACTCAGGACTTCCCAGGCAGCCAGGAAGGGAGCAGGAGCTGTGACCCTGACACAGGAGAGGAACACAGGAGCACACGAGGCAGAGCTTCCCTGGGAAGAGAAGACTTGTTTTCGCTCTGCAGCACCACAGAAGATAGTGACAGACCATACACATTTGTTTAAAAACACAGTATTTTGTTAAAGCTTGGGATTTGCAGTTTTGGAGTTTCCTCCCCTGCAATTCGTATTCAAGGATGACCCAAGTGCCCATTAACAATCAAACCACTGTGCAGCAACCCGGGAGCCTCAGCAATTACGAAGATAATGGTGCCCTCCTCCTCCTCTGCCTCCTCTCCTGAGGAATGGGGGAAGGGCAGGGAGCACAGGCAAAGAAAATCAGCAAATAGAATGAAAATGTCATTCCCTCTCACCGACAGCAACGGAAAGCTGCAATTAGACTTCTCTGATCAGAATGCTGGGTAAAATTCCATAGAATTTTTAAAGATCTACAGCACAAGAAATACCTGGTTCGTCTTTACCAAGAAGCCACCTGCTTGTGCAAGGCAGTGCATGTGTAAGGGGTTTGTGCACAGCCTGTGTGGGAGCTGTTTGTCTTTACCACGGTGTGAAACCATGCCCAGCCACACCTGCCCAGGGTATTTAGATGCTCCCCAAGCACCCACAGAGCTCATGAACTGTCCTTGTGCCACCCAACCCTGGTGCTGCTGTGACAGGATCTGTGTGTCAGTGGGAGCTGAGAGCTGCTGAGAGCTCTCTAATTTCATCTGAAGGGACCCCCATTCTCAGGCAGAGCCAGCATCACTTCTCCTGATCCAAACTGAGGCATGTCCAAGGGCTGGGAGATACCTGTGATGGGTGAGGGAAGTGATGCTCAGCCCTTGCCCAGGGGCAACCTGCTTTTCCAGCCCTATACCAAATCTTGCACACAGCCATCTGTTACACACTGTGTATCACACAAAAGAGAGAGCAGAATTTTCAGTCAAAGCTATACATTTCCTGTCTCTCGCTTTCACCAATTCCTTTTAGTGCTCTCCCCAGCAAGGTACTACTCTCCCTTAATACCACTGCCTCACTACTGCAGCTCTGTGCTGGTGTAATTCCAGGAATTTAGAGCAGGGCAGCAAAGAATCAGCCCCTGAATTAAAGCAATGAAGTTTCAAAAGCCTTTGGCTCTCTCTTCCAGAGTGCTGCAGCCAGCTAGGACCAAGCTTCCTCTGCAGGAGGAAGATGAAAAATAAGACCAATCATCAGATGCCAAGATATGGTGACTTAGGGCTCAGACACTTGGAAGAGGTTTCACAAGATGCTTTTAAGGGCTCAGATTTTTTCCTGAACCTGAACTACAGCTCTTTGGAAAGCAGCTGCATGGGAATATACAGCAATCATGCATGTTTATCCTCTGAAGGGCACTGACTGCAATGTTCTGTGTTATCCTGCATGATGATGAGCTCAGGCATCAACACTCACTTGGGAATTGGCACCCGAATCACCGTGCCGTCCACCTCGGGGTTCAGGTTCATGCCACTCTCCCTTATAGCCTTTGCAGCTGCAGCTGTGCTCTGTAAAACAGATCAAAAGGTAAAGGGAATTAGGAAATAATCATTCCCATATGCCAGAACTCTGTCAATAGTTGGCAATCCATCTCCGTGGAACATGGAAACATTTACTTCTGTTACCAGTAAGATCAGGAAGTTACATTGGTGCAGAGAGCTTTGATCAAACCGAATGGGAAACTACGGCCGCTGGTATTGGGGTAGGGGGGCATGGAGGGGGGAGAGGGGAAGGGAAGCAACAACAAAAGAAAACTGTTTTGCTTCTTTGAAACTATTTGAATGGTTTGAGGCAACGCAGAGTGAAACCGCAATAAATTCCCAAGGCAGAGCCTGACTGTGGCAAAGGAGATGAAAGATTCTGAGCATTTAAAAATTCCAGTTGAATGTTTTCCCCTAGAAATCACCCAGTGCCAATTTTGAAATGTTAACGAACTTAACCACTTCAGCACTACAACCTGACCACAGGACAGCAGGGCAGTAGCAGATGGCTGAGAACCAGTGCCTGTGCCCAGCTCTGTTTATTTTACAGCTTACTACTGAGGATTAACTTCTCAAAACTCCCCTGCTGCTGGCTGACTCTCTGCTCTGCTTAAAAGGTGGGGTGGCAGATTTGCCTGGTGACTGCAAGGTGATTAAAAGGCTTCACCTCCATGACAGGGTGCACCTCTACAGAGTGCCAGGCTTTGGGGTTAAAGCAGAGTTTGGCCAGGAGCTGCCAGGGCTCTGCCAGGTCACCTCATTCTTGACTGACAAGCTGCAGGAATCTGTTTTCCTGTGGCACTCACGTTTCCTACCAGGCACGCTGCTATTTCTGATACTCTTTGCCATCATTAACTTTAGCTCCAGGCTGCTGCAGTATTTATGTAGCTCAGACTGTATTTATAAAGCTCAGCTTTTGCAAACTGAGGCACAAACTAAAGCTCTGCAGATTTCTTCAGGTCCCTGATGTGTGACATCACTGAATTAAATGAATGCTCTGTTGGTGTTCTGTAGGAGACAACTGCTGTCCCTTGAAACTACAAGGGCAGGGAAAAGGCAACTGAAGTGATCTCAGCACGTTAGGAATGTAAATGTGTTATTCCATGGACAGTGCTTGTTCTGCAGGAAAGAACTGCTCAGTAAAACCTGTGTTGTTTAACATAGATATTGGAGGAGACAGAAGAAGAGGAAAATAATGAAAGAAGGGAAAATATTGCAATATTGCTCCCATCCCCTTGCAGCCCGTGAAAAAAATAACTGTATTTAAAAATACAATGTTGTTTGGTTTTACAACCCTTGGGCAAACAGACTTTGGCCCTGCAAGTCCTTTTCTATGATTATTTTATTTCTCAGACTCCTCAATGTCACGAAGTACTGACTATATGCTGTAAATAATGACATCAAGTGATGGCATCTGTAATAGTTTTAGTTCAATCTATCACCAAACAGGTATGGTATAAAGCAACTGTATTTAGAGAAATGGTTCAAGTGACAAGAGTTAGTAAGCACAGAACAATGTGCAAGGTCCTTTGCCTTAGAAAGCAAACGTAGGCAATGCTATCTAGAGGGTATTTAATTTCTCACATGCCCATTTCTCAGCCTGAGCTGCAGCTTGGACATGGGACAAGCCATGGAGGGACTTCCCTGGCCCTCTCAGCGCCAACACTCCGTGGGACCTCGGCACAGTTGCTGATGAGGAGCCTCCACTCCTCAGAGCCTTCACACACACGGGATACACTTCAAGAAACACTTAGGCATCAAGTGCCTTACACTGACCTCCTCTGAGACTTTGCTGACTTAATTAATTGGGGAAAGCCTTTGCAAAATAAATAGAGATAAGCCTTGGCAAAGCTCCAGCCCTGGACGGGATGAATCGTTAACCTTGCGCTCGCTCCTGCTCCCCAGCTCTGTCAGTGGGACCTGCTGCAGGGCACCACAGGGGCCTGACCCCAAGCTGGGATTTGGATTTGCTACCTTGTTTAGCAGCAGCTCAAAGGCTCCTGCAGAAAATTAAAAGAACTTGTCTCTCACAGAAGAGAAATCAAAGGCCCTAATTCAGGTTCTGACCTAGAGGTGCTGCCAAGGGAGGAGCTGGCCAACCTCAGCAGTGCCTGAGTTGAGTTCTGTGACAGCACTTAGCACAGGCCAGCTCAGTCCCACCAGGGAAGCTCTTCAGAAGCTCACATGCTCCATCAGCAGCTTCTCCCACGAACTCTTAGGGGAATCACCAGCCCTGGTGGTACATAAGAGGTGTTTGATGAAGTCCCCAGCACAAATTCCAACTACACATCTGGTTCTGTGCACAGCCACGTCTTAACAAGGAACTGAAATAAGTACAATGGGGCTGATACAGCATTACAGCCATGTGAGCAGTTCAGGTGAGTGTGTATGTGCTCAGGACTCCTGGGTGCAATAAATGCATGGGAAACGGGGAGGGCTGGAAGGGCACAGTGAATCCAGGCATCTGGTCCATGATACTTCGTGCTGTTTTGCAGATCCAGCTGAGGAGAAAGTGTCCCCAAAGCAAACCCCTGAAACTGTGGCACCCCTTGGACACGACCCTGAGAGTAACCACAGCATGTAACTCTGCTGTGACCCTGTGCTGCTGCAGGTGAGCTGCTCTGGGAGCCACGTGGGGCTGGGGAGTTGCTGTCAGCAGTAAATGCCCCTTCTGCTCTGTGTCAGCACAAAGTGACACAGCCCAGCCCCAGTTTGCAGCCCTGCCACGTTTGACTGATTTTGTCTAAACGTTCCTTTGCTCAGCATCAACCTGTTTGCTCCCGTGGCAATCACCTCCCCCTGCAGTGCCCTCAGCCATGTGTCCTTACCTCTGGAAAATTGGTCATGTTCACTATCATGAGCTGCGGTGACTTCTGGGAGATCTGCCCCAGCTGGTTCAGCGGAAACTTCCCATCTTTTGTCACCACAGTGATGTGGTCCAGGGCCCCTCAAAAGAACCAAACACAGGCAGCTTCAGTATGATGCACCAGCGTGCAGCCATGCTGAAGAGAAACATGTCCACATTGTCCCACTTCCCTTCTGCCATGCAAAATACCGAGGTTACAAAGGAAAAAATGGTGTTTATTCAGATTTCAGGTGCTGTTTGTATTCAGGCATCCCCTGTGTATTCACAAGTTAAATATTTCAAAGCTACTCTAAAGCACAAAAACACGAAAACAAAACTCTTGTTTGTTTTTGCAGCTAGAATAGGAAAACTAAGCAGGATTGTTGAGAATTAAAGGGAAATGGTTATTTTTTTAATTCTTAGAGCTTAAAGAAAATCAAAATGTTGCTATAAAAATCAAGACAAATATTGTCTTTAACTTAGCAGTGCTCTCTTAAACTCCTCTTTTTTTTTCCAGGCCCCCAGAGGGGTGTTGCACACTGCCTAATTTAAAGTATTCAGTTTCTCCCTAAGCTACTCTTAATCTGCTCTCTCCTTTCTGCTGCAAAATGTTAACAGGCCAAAAGGCACATGGGACAGGAGGTACTTTATCAGTGCAATTTGAAAAAATACCTATGGTTAAAATAAATAGTCAAGAGCCTGAGCTATGCTTTCCAGCTCCATTAAAGACAGAAGTGCCCCTGCCAGAGCTAGGGTGGTGAATGATTCAAATTCGGTCATTGTTTAATGTTAAATTTTATCCCTGAAACTCGATACACTTACAAATGCATATGTTCAGAGTGTTATAGTAACTGTGGCTTAGTCAAACATAGGCACACTTCTTCCTAAGACACAAAATCCAGTAAGAGAACAAGGCTTGTACAGGTCACTACCCACAAAGATGCACAGCAGAAAGAGGTTTGTGTATGCCAGACACCAGCCCAATGGCAATTTCCAAAAGGCTAATTTAATGGCAATTGGATTTTTCCTGCCCTACTGCACCATTAGCTGACAACCTGCTTCTCCATCACATCTGCAAACAGTTCAGTTAGACACTTTTGACATTTCCCACTTACAAAAGCTATTTCCAGGAAGCTATTAACAAAAATGGATGCTTCCTGGTCAAGCTCAGGGTGAGGAAAGCCTCTAGCTGGGGATGTCAGGGTTGTAGGTATCGGATGCCCAGTGCATAACTCCAGGAAAAGAAAATCAATTTTGAAAAAATCTCAGTTGTCCCTTACTAGGATCTGTATCCTTATTTACAGGCTACAGAGCATCATATAAGGAAGTTACCAACCTGGTGAGGTTCTAACACTGAGATTTCTGCTGAAATCTTCTTTCAGAGCTTCTATGACTGCCTGCATGTCTTCACTGGTTTCCTCCAAATTGATAATATCCTCAACTAGGGCAGCACTGATATTCACTTTGGCTTGACTCTGCCCTTTACCTTTAGCTGCAGATTACACAAAAAAAAAAAAAATTCTATTTCTGACAAGTTAGAATGTAGAAAGAAGTCCTTATCAGATTAAGAATCGAGTCTAAAATACAGTATAGTAAATCCAAAGTATACCTGTATTTTTTAATGAGCAAAGAGCACTTGAGCATGTCAGACAAAATAACAAATATATATATAAATATATAAAAAATACATAAATATGGAGAGAGAGAAAAACCATGAAAAAAGCTGTTGTTTTTACCTTTCTTGGTAGCTAACTGTCTGCTCAGCAGCATGTGCTGCACACACTGCCTGCAGCCCTCCAGGAGCAGGGCTGGGCAGCCTCTGGGAGCCTGGGGCAGCCCCCTGCTCATGGCAAGTGAGGAACGGTGCAGCAGGGATGGGAGAGGACGGAGGCATCTCAGCGCCAGAGCCATGGCTCACAGCTCCTCTCTGACCCACCTGGAAAGAGAAAGGCAGCCTTGGTGTGCTAAAAACAAACAGATTCGGGTCTTGGTGGTGGCTGTGGGAGCAAGGTGACAGCTCAGTGATGGGGGCAGCAGCTCAGGGGGTCTGCAGTGACCAACGGGCAAATGCAGTGAGAAGGGCAGGTGGCTGCCAGCCTGTGCCCACGGCAGCAGCACGGCCTTTGCACATCTGTCCAGATGAGCCTCTGACACAAACCCCACGGCTGCTGAGCAGGAACGGCTCACCACAGCACCGAGCGTTCGCACACCAGCTGGGCTGAACCTTTAATTTCTGTCTCACGAGGTGTGACACCTGGATCACTCTGACCCCAGCACGCACAGGGTTTATTCCAGCGGGGCTCCGGGGCGGTTTGGCAGCTGCGGCAACACAGACGGGGCCGGGCAGCGGGGGCAGCGGCAGCTCTCCCAGCCCCGGGGGCACCGACCCTCTGGCCCTGCTCCCCGGTCCCAGTACCGGTACAATTCCCGATCCCGATCCCGATCCCGATCCCTCAGCCCGCACAGGTGCGCACAAGCCCCGCCCCTAGCCCCGCCCCCAGGACAACCCCGCCCCTCACACAGCCCCGCCCCGCCTGGCCCCGCCCCCGCCCCTCCCGCTCCTCAGCGCGCCCCGGGCCTGGCCCGCTCGCCCTGGTGCCTCGTGAAGAGCCGGGCCGGGGAGCGGGGATCGGGGCGCGGCGGTCGGGAATCGGGGCAGGGATCGGGCCCGGGGGCGGCGGAGGGGAGGGGAGGGGAAGGAAGGAAGGCGGGGGAGGGCGGGCGGCGCCACCGCCTCGCTCACCGTCGCACAGCGCTGCGCGTCCCAGACAGCGTCATCGGAGCGGGCCGCGGGGTGACGTCAGAGAGCGGCGCCAGGGCGGGGCGAGGCCTGCGGGTCGGAGCGGCGGCGGGGCTGTGAGGGGCCCGGGCAGCCCCGGGAGCACCGGGAGCACCGGGAGCACCGGGAGCACCGGGAGCACCGGGAGCACCGCCACCTGCGCCGCCATGGAGCCGGGCCGCCAGGCGCTGCCGCTGGAGAACGCCTCCATCCTCTCCGAGGGCGCGCTGCAGGACGGGCACCGCCTCTGGATCGGCAACCTCGACCCCAAGATCACCGAGTGAGTGATCCGCGCCCCGCGGGACCCCCGGGCGCCGCCCCGGACCGAGCAGTGTCCCCGCAGCAGCGCCCAACCCTCCGGGCGGTGCCACATCGCCGCTCCCCGGCCCTGCAGCCCCCAGGCCCAGCGTTAGCCCGAGCGCTGCCCGATCCCCGGTGCCAGCAGCTCCCCGGGATGGCGGGATATCCCCGTGCCCGGCAGGCAGCACGGGCTGGGGTGGCACTGCCAGCTCCCGCCTCTGCCCCGCAGTGAGGGGTGACAGTCACCCACTCGAGGCGATATGCACCTCTGAGCGTGGGTGTGGCTGTATTTGGGGTGTGTCTGTATTTGGGGTGTGTCTGTATGGGGTGTGTCTGTATTTGGGGTGTGTCCGTATGGGGTGTGTCTGTATTTGGGGTGTGTCTGTATTTGGGGTGTCCCCACGGACCGAGGGGCTCCGAGGCAAACAGCACCCCCTGAAGCATCTCTTCAGGCTGGGAGCCCAGGGGCTGCAAACATCCTTGTTCTCTAAAGTAGGGAAATGTAGAATATCAGGTTGGAGACTTTCAAGGTGACAGTGGTCCAAAAAATGGTAAAACAAGGCGCAGCCCTGGAGACTGTAACCCAGAGTGGTTGAGGTTTGTGGGGAAGTGAGGGTGGGCAGGGGAGATCTGACAGCCAGGGATGTGTGTCAAACAAGAGCCTTGTTTTGGTATTTTGCTGGGTGTGAGTTAAGCAGAGGGTGACTGGATGGTGAGGAGGTGGGGAGTGGTGGGACTGGCTGCTGTGGTGGGTGAGTGCATGAATCAAACACGTGTGTGAGCATTTTGTGTTTTCTCCAGGCTACAGATAATTATCTCCTGAGCAAGCATAACATTTGAACAGCTAAATTGTCCAGGGAATATGATGTGCTGTCCAATATTTGGGTAGTGTGCTGGGAAATCACTAGGTTGTATAAAAAAGAAAGCAAAGCCAAACAATCTGGGCTTTACACACTCATAACAAACAAGCATTTTTGATTAACTATTGTGTATATCTGTCGTGGAATACTTTTTCTTCCTGGTTCTTTTTGTGTGTGCAGGTGCTGGGGTTTTATCCTAAGTGTGGTTCATCTGAGCAGAGCAGCTCCCTAATAGCCTCTAAATGGAATCATTAATGCATTGTGATTTCAGCCATTCAGCTTTGGGAGGTTTCTGCATTAATTACCACTTTTCATCCCACAGCTCCGTTACTCTGGTTTGTCCACATCCACTGACCACGTGAAATGAGATACAGGAATTCTTGGGGGTTGTTTGCTGGGTCCTTAGGGATTCAGGAGCTGGTTAGTGGGAGGGGAGGAGTGGAGGGTGTGAGGGCATTGGATCCTTCACTGCCAGGGGTGATCCTCAGTGGTGTTAAAGATCCTTTCAGTGTAGGTTGTTCCTTTTAATCTTGGCCAGATAACTAATAGCTTTATATGGCGAAATTTAATATTTCCATCACTTGGATGAAGTGAGTTTGGTGGTTTCTCCAGGGTTCTCAAACCCAGAGTGCTTCCATGCTCCTAAATGTTTAAAGTTTGCCCAGTGATGAGTGACAGTGCTTGCTGCTTATTTCAGGCTTTGTAAGTCTGTGTCTTGCTTTTTGTTTTGCTTTAAAATGGCTTTTCTCTCCTTCAAATTATATTGTATTTCCATTTCCTTGTGAATAAAAGAAGAGGAAGTTCCTTTTAACACATTGTCAGTGTAGAGAAAGTGTGTGGTCAGTCAGTTTCTGTAAATCATCTTGACCCTTATTCTCTCATGCTAAGGGTTCACATTTCTACTTCTAGTTGCTCCTCTGAATTATCCCTCTTGAGGTTACTACTCACATGACAAAATCAACCCCCTGAAAATGAAATGTTTCTTTATCTGTTTCTAAAAGAGTTGCCTTTGTTATTTCTATGTTGTATTTGTTTAAGACCAAGTAAGGTTGACTGAATTGTTGGCAGAGTTAATAAGTGGTTCTGACACTCCTGAGCAGAAATGAGATCAGAATGTCTTGAATCAATCCAAGACTTCCATTTACAGAGCAAACTATAGCTGCAGTCAAGTGCTGGGGAGTTAACAGGTAACAAACAAGCACAAGCTGCAGGAACAGGCATTTATAAATGTAGAGCTGCCCACAAATTACAGCCTGGGAGTTGATGCTTTTGGGAGGTTATTGCACACCCTGAATAACTGTAAATCAGCTGGGAGTGCTGACATCCCTGGCACTGGGTCATGGTGGCTCTTCAGCTGGGCATTCCTCCTTGCTGGTAGTGTTTGTGGGTGACTTCTTTTATCCAGCATCCTTACAGGATGGCCTGCCTGAGGAAGCAGGTGGTATTAGGAGTCTGCTGAGTGTGTTCTTAGCAGCTGGAAGGAGGGGAGCTGGCACCAGGGGACCTCACAGCTGCTTGTGACACAAGATGGTGTCTCCAGGCACTCTGGAATGCTTACTGTGGGCTCTGCCACAGCAGTGCATGAGGAGAGCAGCAGGTGGTTGCTGGTGGTTTGGTGTCACCACCATCACCGTGAGCATTGTCTGGTGCAGCATTTGTGACCACAGCAGGTCACAGATGCTGCATCATCACCCCTCAGTGCTCCCATCCCATGGGGCAAAACCACGTAGTTCAGTTACGTCTCTGTGTGGCAGGTGGGGTAGAATTGCCTCCTCTGCCCATTCCTGTTTGGAAAGCCTTCTGAGACATTTCAGCGTTTTGGACAGGCAGAGATTTCATTTTCAGCTCTCTGGTGCACATGATCTGGTTTCCCGTAGCCTCCCAGTAACCATTCATTTTCCACGGGTATGTACTAGCGGGTGTTCAACTTCCTCAGCTGTTGTGCTGCTTGTCGAGGATCCCATCTTGATGAGTCTCACCTAGAAAACAATGTGAGCACAAGTTGTTGTTACAGACCCCCGCCGAGTCCCAGTGGGGCAGAATTCCTCGCAATAATAGTTTTCACATGTGGCCCGGTCCCTGCACGGGATCCTTGGGACAGCATTGTTCAGAGGAAGCCTTGCCTGCGTCTGAATAGCGCTCGGGGTGCCAGGAGGAAGAGAGGAGGAAAGGGAAATGGGGGAGCTGCAGGTTTGTCTCGCATTCACATCAGATGACAGGAAGTGGAGATGGAGGTTTGGCCGCAGGATCTGTTCAGCACGGTGGGGCTGCAGTGGTGCCAACAACTTCCAACTCTGGATAGCCCACGTTGTTGCCATAGTAAAGCTTTTTACATCTTCTCACCTTTTTTTTTTCATAAGGCTTCAGGTTTTCCATGACAGTCGTCTTCTTCCGCACCTCTTGGCCTGAAGAGCTACTTGTCAAGTTACTGTTAATGCCCTCAGTATTTTAACAATAACAAACCATAATCACAGCCTGAAGCGTTAATTATGCAAGATTTCTGAGCTGTTCCATGGAGATGAGGTGACCTGCAGTTGTAAAATTGCAGGCACGGTTGGAAAAGAGATTCTAAATAAAATAGATAACATGAGTTGCTTCTAGACTGTTAATGAAGTTTCTTTTAAAGCAGCAACTATCACCTCACTGCTAAGAAAGTAGTATTTGAACACGGATGCTCTCAGGAAAAAACCACCCAGAAAGAGTTCTTTTGGCAAGGCAGGGTTTTTAGTGCAGAACTCTGAGAATCCTTCTTGCCCTTTCCCTGCCTCTGTAATGGCCAAAAGGGGAGCAGCATCCTAGTGGAAAGGACTTTATTTCCATACTGCTGAAATTCCAAGGGCTTTTTGTGGCAGTATGTTTACAGGAATAAACCTGAGGTACGTTTACATATTTTGGAGGCTCTGGAAGTCCAACATGTGGAGTTTTTTATACATCACGTCTCCAAAGTCAGTGTTTTCACTTGTACATCTGTGTCTGCTTGTTGGAAGTGTGAGGTGGTGAAATTTGGCTACTGTGTAATCAGCTCCTTTTCTTCCCCCTGCTCTTTTCTGTTTGCCTTGCTTCCAGAGCAGAGTTTGAGAGCTCATAGGCTCCTTGGAAGACCATGCACTCCATCTGTATTCCAAAGGATGTAGGAAGCCTTCCATAATCAATTACAATGTGTGTGCTCCCCGGGGGATAACTTGGCCCTTCTGCGCTGCTCGTCTGTACACACGCTGCACCTTCACCTCTTTAAAAGTGCACATCCTGAATGTCCACCGTGACCCATCCTGTGGGATGACTCACATTCCTGGAACTTTCTTGCCTGGCTTCTGAAGCTTAACAAAGGGCTAAGGCCCTTTTCAGACATCCTATCAGGCTTTATTAGGAAAAATGTTGTCTGTCCTTCCCATTTGGACAGTCCCTGTAGTTGCCTGGTGCACTTGGCTGTCTTGGGCCACTACTGATTGTTCATGTCTGGGCATGGGAGGTTTCAGCCAGTGCCTGGTGTTATCCTGGCAGGCTCTGCAAGCACTGAGTGTTACCTTAAGCACTGAAAATTTGGGTTAGACTGCGTGGCTTGCTAACAAACACTGCTTGGGAGATGAGTCCTGACTAAGACACCCTTATTAAACACTTAAATAATTCTTAAATGCCAGGGATGGGGTCAGGCAGTGAAGTAGCAATGAGTGTCACTTTTCTCCTGGGTCAGCCAGTGTTGTTAAACACTTCAATCCCAGAGAACCAAAAAAAGCTTCAAGGAACTTTCAGGATTAGATGTGGCCTGTATAGCAAATGTGCTCCTTGTTTTATGTTGCTCAGTGCACTAGATACTAAGCAGACAGATTTACTCTGGCTTTCCCCAGTTTTATTGGAAACAGCACACTCCCCACTGGATGGCAGGAAGATAATTGGCTAAAAAAGTGTCTGACTTTCATGAACATGCCACTGAAAAGCTGTCTGAGCCAGAAGCACTGGCAGATTTAGGCTGGATGATACTGAGTACTGTCTAGAGAGGGCGAGACAGGAGGGTTATTCTTAAAAGTAGGAGTGATTTAGAGTGGCAGGAGACAAAGCCCTCCCAAACCCCTTGGGAGCTATTGCATAATTGTCCAAAAGGCAGCTATTAATAGATCTTGTGCATGCCCTTCAGCTGGCACTGCTGGGAGGGAGCTTTGTGCCTTGGGCTTTTGGAAAGTCACTGATAATACTGCTCAGAGCTATGGGTGCTGAAGGGGTGCTGCACAGGACACCCAGCTCTGCAGGGATTTGGGAATATGTGTGTGACACAGCTGAATGTGTTACTGAGTGTGAGCTGTGTGTCTGTCAGGAGTTCCTCTCCGTCTTCTCATTGTCAGTGGGATGAAACATGTCATAAATGTTTTCTCTTCCCTTCAGATACCACCTCCTCAAACTCCTTCAGAAGTTTGGCAAAGTAAAGCAATTTGACTTTCTCTTCCACAAGTCTGGCGCTCTGGAAGGGCAGCCAAGGGGTTATTGTTTTGTCAACTTTGAAACCAAACAGGTATGTTGCTTTTTATCTTAAGTTCTGGTATAGATGGCTGACTTCTTTCTTTTTTTTTTTTTTTTTTTAATGCTGATTTAAAGCTACAATGGGAAGGCATAAATTCAGTATCTTGCCCACACAAACCCTAACAGCTCCACTCTGTCACAGCCACTTTGTGACTGCTCCTGGAAGTAGCAATAATGATTTCCTTTATTCTCTGTTGTCTTTTCCTGAATCCTGCTTTTTAATGCTAACCAGAAAGGGCCAGTTGAATAAGGGTGTCAGAAGAGCCCTGACATTGTGCATTAGCTCTAGAAAATCATTCATAGCAAGGTGGAGCAGCATTGCCATAAATCTTCAGCTGCTGTGTGTCAGGGTTTTTGGGAGTGTCCCAAAACTGCTGAGCCTAGAACAGGACTGAGTGCATCATGTCCCAGTGCAAGGAGCAGTGTCTGGACTGAGCAGGGTTAGTTGTTAATGACATACATGTAACTGCTGTGATGAGTCACAGTGTTTTCTCCTGCACCAGAAACCTTCCTCCAAATGCTGTTCCAGGGCCTGCATGTTTGATATTTTCAAAACTTGAGTATTTTCCCCATTTCCTCCCCCAAAACAAACGAAAGAATAAAACAGCAAGGCTGGTAAAGTCTGGTTACTGGGAGTCTTTCGAAGGTATCCCCGGATTGGAATACAGCGGGATAAACTTTCTGTGCTGTCAGTGAACTGTACTTACAGTAGGCTGAGTAACAAAGGAAAAAAAGTCTCTTTCCATGTGAGTTGGTTTTGACTAAAGGCTTGGTTTGTTTATGGAACTGTTTTCCTGTGCAGGAAGCAGAGAAGGCGATCCAGTGTCTCAATGGGAAGCTGGCCCTTTCCAAGAAACTGGTGGTGCGGTGGGCACACGCACAAGTCAAGGTAAGCTGGTTGCTGGAAAGAACTGCTTTTGGTTTGCAAAACTGAAAAACTTTATTACTGAAGCCTTCTTATCAAGGCTGTCTTGGCCTGGCAGAATAATTTCAGTCTGTTCTAGGAAATAACTTGGGGAATTGATGTTTACAGCTTCTCTTGTCTGCCCAAGCTGTGCCGGATTAGCTGTGAGTGAGGACAGGCCCTCTAACCTGGGGTTCTTTGGGAGGGGGTTTCTGGTCAGAGCAGTGTGAACAGATTACTTCTATAAATGTCCATGTTTTAATTTTTCCCAAACATAGTGAGTAATTGGCTGGAAGTTTGAATCCTTCCTTTTGTGGTTTTTTTGGATAGGAGAGGTATGGAAATTCCCAATTACCGGTTACTGTGTTACTTTGTTCCACTTCTGAAAGCACTTATGTGGCAGCAGCTCTAATTAGTTTTGACTTTAAAGTAACATACTCTGCATCTAAGCTAAATATCCTTTTATTCCTGCTCTGTCACATAAACAATCAAGTTTTTAAGATTGACTTAGGCAGTATGTTCTGAAACGTCCTTATTTTAAATTTTTTTAATTCTCGTCTTGTTTCTCCTACAGTTATTTACAATCTCGTATTTGATAAAGCTATTTATTTTGAATAACTTTCTTTGCAGATAAACAGATTTTGAGGGAGGAAAAGAGCTTGGGTAATTTTCTTCTAGCATGTGTTGATTATCCTCCAAGCAGCTTTCTGCTCTGTCTTACCAAGTATACTAGTGCATCTGTTTCGGATGCTTAAAAAACCAAACCAGGTATCTTCATTAGAGGAGACCACATTGTTTTAGTTATTGACTTCAAGAGCTCTTGTCAGCACATCCAAGCTTGTGCAAATCCAGTCTCCATTTTCAGTAGCTGTGGAGCTACTGGAGTGCCACGTGCTTCCGGATGCCTGAGGAATGATCAGGCCACAAAAGGAGTCTGAGCTGGAGGAGTGAGTGTCTGCCCAGCTGCTCTGGGGTCTGGGGAGGAACACACATAAATAATCACCTCGGTTCACATGGCATTTTCTAATCCCTGAATGGAAAGACTTAGCAGCACAAAACTTTGGCTTATTGTAGCAAGAGTTTGTGTTAGACAAGAGCAGCTTGGTGCTGAGCAGCTCTGAGATGAGTGGCCAAGGCTCACCAGACGCTGGCGGCTTGAGCAGCTCTGCTGAAAAACAAACCTGACTCTGTGCCAAGCGAAATAAGGAAGCAGAACACTGCAAATAGTTCAGGAGGCCCATTGCCCACAGAGATGACAGACTCACAAGCTGCCTTCTGCAGAAAGGAGGTGGTTCCTAACTGATCCTTTTTTTTTTCCATCTTTTCTCCCAGCACTGCCTGATTCCATGCAGTCATGTGCTTGGGCTACCTTCTGGCTCTGCACATAAAGAGCATGGCAAACAGTGCAGTGGTTACCTTCAAATTTACCATCTTTGCTTCCTGCTTTATGTAGAGGGGAACAAGAAGTGACAGGATAAGGTTTAAGGATCCACAGTACAATGCATGTAACTGTTCAGAATCCAGTCTGCATTCCATGCTGGTTCTAACCAAATATTGTGGTTGGGATTTGTTTCAGTGTTTGGCCACCAAAATCCTTCCTAGCAAAAGCTCCACAAAACCTGAGGCGATGTTAATCCAGCTTTAAAGTCCATCTGTGGGAAATGTTTCTTTGTTCCTAATTGCAGCTGACTCAGTCCTTGGTCTTTTGCTTGCAGAGATATGATCACAATAAAAATGAGAAGATCCTTCCAATCAGTCTGGAGCCATCTTCCAGCACAGAGCCACCCCAGTCCAACCTAAGGTAAGAGATGGGTTGGGTGGGAGGTGACCCAGCTGTGGAACTGGCAGGGAACCAATTACTTTAATTTCAGTAAGATTTAGAGTTGTTGACATTGTTTCTGTTAAAAATCTAGCATGACAAAAAAGCTGGTTTTGAAAGGGCAGTGCCTGTGAAGTCACTCGATGTGGGACCTTTCAGATTGGAAGTTTATTTTTTAATGTGCAAAGCTAAGGGGCAGCGGGAAGTGAAAGAGGTGAGAAGAGGAATTTTGGCCAGAATATGCTTTGCACTTTATGTGAATTTCTGTGAGAGGATTTTTACTGGACTAATTTGTTTCAGCAAAATGCTTACGAGCAAGAAATTCTACTATAGTGGCAGAAGATTAAAACAAAATTACAGGTAGTACTTCACATAAAACTAATTTTATTATTTTTTGCCAGTGTTTTTTTGCCTGTAGGTCTTCTCTGTGGGATGTGGTTAAATCCTCCAACCACTGCATTTACCTAAAGCACATAGTGCTGCTTTGCTAATTCACAAAAAATGTTTGCTTGAAAGGGTGTGTGGTTTTCCTCTGTGTTCTGTCAGTGGAACCCTGTGAGGAACCAGGACAAGATTAATGCAGTTGCCCAGAGATAAAATGCCCAGAGATAAAATGAGCTTGGAATTCAGAAGTAACTGGCTAGGAAGTAAAGAGCAGAGGGGTTTGAGTCATGCAGATTGTTAACTGCATCAGTGGCACGAAGAGGTTGTTCTAGTGAGGATGGATGGTGCAAGAAGCCACAGCAGGGAAGGGAACATTCCTCCCCGTCTGTACCCAATGGAGAATAGTGAATAACAAAAGTCCTAGGAATTTGGGGTGTAACCTAGGATAGCTTCTCCCTTTGGGATAAACCCTGCTAATGTTGAAATAATGTTTCTTCCTGACCTAATTAGAGTCTGGGGTTTTCCCATCCCGAGCGGGCTGTAGCTGGGAGGAAGTCTGGCTTTCATTTCTGTGCTGTTCCCAGCAGCCTGCTCCGAGCTGCGCTCTGCTGCACATGCTCAGACCTCCCGAAATGACATCATTTTACATGAAGTAGGAAGCCTTATCGTGTTCTTGTCTCTCTCAGCGTCCTCAAGAAGGCACTGAGTGGGAGAAGGGGCCGTTATTTTGGGGTGCTGTGGTGTCTCTTGGAGGAGCAAACCCGTGCAGAGGTTGAAATGCAGCAGTGTGGGCTCTGAGCAGTGCATTCCTGCCTCGCTGTGCATGCAGCAGTGGGGGCTGCCTGGCCCCTCCTTGTGCAGTGAGGATTCTCATGTCAGCAGAATCTCTGGATTTCTGTAGTTGGGCTTCATGCTAAGATCAAGTTGAATTTCCCTTCTGCTTTTTCTCTTTCCAGTGTCAGTGCAAAAATAAAGGCCATTGAAGCCAAGCTGAAAATGATGGCAGAAAATCCAGACGCAGAATATCCTGCAGCACCTGTTTATTCTTACTTCAAGCCACCGGATAAGAAAAGGACTACTCCTTACTCCAGAGCTGCCTGGAAATCCAGAAGATGATGCTTGTGAATGGATGATGGTAGCAAGAAACACTGCTTTGTACACCTGGAGTCCTCCAATGCTTTTGTACTTTTTGTAGAGTGGGAAGGACAATGCCACCTGAGCAGGGCACAGCCAGCACAGCCCTCTGTCACACCTGAGGGTCTGCAGGCTCCTGCCAGTGCAGCTCACAGCTGCTTTTCAGAGAAATAGGTTCCTTTCAAAGCCTCTGATGAACACACAGGCAACCTCTCGTTAGTGTGCATTCATTAGCCAGATTAGAAACAGTAACCAGCGTTTGGAGTAAAGCACATCCAAAAATACTCCATTTAACTGATTACTTTTTAAAGTATTTTTGAACAAAATGTATTCCAATTCATGTTTTAATGGAAGGGGAAGCACTTGGTTTTGATTAACATGCTGTAGTTATCATGGAAAAACTTTTTCATCTCAATAAAACTCATTTTAAATAGATCTTGCAACACCTTTAGTAACTGCGCATGCAATATTTTATATGCAGCAAAGCCAATTGATTTTGCATTTTGATTTGCAGACTCCACAATGTTACTTTATAACCTTAAGCACAGGTATTTTCAGTGTCATTCAGGCACCAGGATTTGTGGTGAACTGGTTCTGCTGTGACCTGGGGTTGCCCCAGGGACCAAATCCACAGGTCTAATGGAAGGAATTGCACTGAACCATCTCATCCACAGCACATTTTCTCCCTAAATGTCTGCAAACTAGAAATCTGAGGAAAAAAACATTTTCTGGCAGCATTTTCTCCATTGTGCACAGAGTGCTGTGACTGCATGTGCCAGGGGGTTGTCAGAGAGCTCACGTGCTCAGGTCCAGGTGACACTGGTGTGATTTTCCAATGTCTGCTCTCCTCAGCCCTGTCAGACCTCATCGGTCACTCTTGAGATGCTCCCCCAAGCTGGTTAATGGTGGTCTCAAACAGGAGGAGGAAAACAATTTAGAAAGAGCTCTGGTTTGTGCAGGCAGGAGCTGCTCAGTGGCACAGCCCAGAGAGGTTTGTATTCCTGCAGCAGCAGCACACCTCCCTCCAGGCAGAGCTCGCTTCCTGCTGCCGAGCTGAGCACCTGGAATGGAGCCGTGTGTGTCTGTGGTGGAGGATTGTTAAAAGCCTGAATTGTTCAAAAGTAGGTCTCGTGCTGTTAATGTTTGTTTCCTAGTTTTTGGGTACCTGAGTAGAGGGAAAAGTAGTATTCTTGGGAGTTTGTACCCCTCAATGTCAGTGACACCCGTGTGCATTCCTCTGTGAACAGCCTGTGTTTGTTCCTGCCTGCTCTAACATTTGTAGCTTTCCGGGTCTGTATCTGCGTTGTTTAGAACAGCTCTGAATTCTGTTTCCATTAGGAACTTAGAAGATACCTGGTTTCAAATGGGTGTGTGGCTGTGCTCCCATCAGAAACATACTTTGATATTTATTTGTATTTAAAGACAATTTGTTGAAATTCTTACAGCTCTAAATAAACATTTAAAATGCATGTTTTCCTCCAGGAAAGCCGAGGGTGGCAAGCAGGAAGTGAGTGAGGGTGGTAAATGCTTGGCATCAGCCGAAGTCCACTGACAGAATCCGGGTACAATAGCATCAGTCTTTTTTTTTTTAAATTATTTTTTTGCACTGCCACGCTCGCTAACAGAAGTGCCTTGTGTGTCGCTCGGCCAGACTCAGACCTGGGGGAGCTTTATTGCAGGTCGGTGTTTGTGTTGGTCATTCCTGCTGCCGCCGGCCTGGCAGGCGCTGGTGCTGCCTGCGCTTCCCGGGAACGCTGCAGCTTCCTGGCAGCCCCACGCCAGCACCGACACTGCAGCGAGCCCAGAGTTCCTCACCCTGGAGCTGGGAGGAGGGAAATGCTCAGAAACGTTTTTTTTCCTGAGCATCAGCCCTGGGACTGCATAACACCATCGTAAAAGAGATTTGAAGAGCACCGGGGAGCGCGGCATTGCTGCGGCCGGAGCTGGAGCTGTAAGTAGAGAGGTTGGCAGCTGGTGGTGGGAAGGAGAGCTGGGCTTGGTGCCTGGCTCCCTTGAAGAGGAATTGGGCTGTTTCTTGCCTCCAGCATGCAGTCCTGTCCTCTCAGGGGGTTCCTTGCTTCCCCTGCATTTCCAGCAAATCCATGGGAGCAAGGTGGGTTACTCAGGGCAGTGTTTGTGTCCACAGTGTGGGTTTTTCCTTGGTATTTGAACCATTCTGCCTGTGGTGTCAGTCCCTCACTCGGGACAGGCATGGGAATCTTCACTCTGGGAGCATAGAACATTCCCAACCCCAAATTCTGGGATTCTGGCCGAGCTGCTGGTTGACACGCTGCCACCTGGTTTCTGTCTTGTACGAGCTCCAGCACTGGTGGAAGGAGCACATGGGGGTAAGGACAGGGATGGACTCGGTGCTGATACCTGTTAGCTCCACTGCTTTGCATTCCCCAGGCACTGCCCAGGCCCTGTTGCTGGTGCAGTGAGAGCAGGAGACCTGCTGCCTGCAGAGCCAAGACTTATTCCCAAGGCTGGGGAGAGGCAGAAGCTGGGCTGGAGTCACCCTGTTCCTGAGCCTGTTTTGGCTTTGCAGGGTCCAGAGAGGCTGGTCTGTAATTTCAGGAGCAGTGCTTGTCTGAGGTGCTGGACCATGGTGCTGAGCCATGGCTGCCACAGCCCAGCATCACTCTGGGGATGCAGGCAAACCCCACATGGCCCTGCCTCGACCGGTGCTGCATAGGGGGACAGACAGCTTTCATGGCTGTGTCCATGAAAACTCCTACGTGTTTCTTCTGGAGCAGCCAGAGCTAATTGAGACCCCGCCAGTGAGAAGGAAGGGTTTAAATTGTCCTTTCTCAGCATCTCGCCTCTGCACTTGTCCGTGTCCCCCTGCACTCGGCCACTGTGGAGCTGGGGAGAGAGAGGAGGACAAGCTGGCAGGCCTTAGGCTTAGTTTCCTGGGGGTTTCTCGGGCTTTCCTGCAACCTCGATGTTTAAACCTAATGCCTTGTATTTATTCTAAAATGGCTTTCATCTGATTTCCCTCTCCGTTAACAATTTAGCTGTCACAATCAATAACGGCGAGGATCCATCCCCGGCCGCCATCAGCTCACGTTACCGTCCTGCAATTACCCGGCGGTGGCACCGCTGCCGGGGCTTTGCTGGGGAATTATCAGGTTACTAATGAAGCCCGGGCAGCGGCGGGCGGCCAGACGCCGCGGCGGTGGGCGCGATCCCCGCTGCCGCGATCGGAGGGGGGCTGCGGGGCCGGCCCGGACCGTGCGCCCCGTCGGGGCGGGCAGCGGCGGGGGAGGACCGGGACGAGTGGGACCGGGCTGCCCCCTCCCCGCCGCGCCCGCGGGCGGTGCCGCCGCCGGTGCTGCCGCCGCAGGTAGCGGGGCCCGGCGGGGCGGGCGGCCCCCGGGGCGCGGCGGGGGGGCGCCGCTTCCTGCCCGGCCCGCGGCCGCCCCCGGCGGGGGAGCGGGGCCGGCGCGGTTCCCCGCCCGGCTCCCCGCCCTTCCTGCCGCGGCCGCGGGACGCGCCGCCCGCGGGCACGGAGCGCGGCGGCGGCGGGCGGAGCGGGGCGCGCCCGCCCCATGCACCGGAGCCATGGGGGCGGGCAGCCCCGGGGCCCGGGCCGCCGCGCCCCGGCCGGCGCCCAGGCGGGCAAGGTGAGCGCTGCCGCCGCCGCCGCTGCCGTCGGGGCCGGGAGCGGGGCTGGAGCGGGGCCGGGCTCCCCGCGGCGGCCGGTACCGGGGCTGGGGCCGGGCCGGGGCCGGGGCCGCTCGCTGCCTCCCGCGCCAGAGGGGTGGATTTTTCCATCCCGGCGTTTTCTGGGGCGTTTTGTGCTCGGCGGAGGGAGAGGGGGAAGAATTTCGATTTTTAATTACTACCATTAAAAAAATCAAATTTGCAATTCTTTGGGTGGCCTGATGGATTCCCTGATTGACAGCCGGAATTGACACTCTGGTACCTCTTATCTCGGGCATTTACGGCAATTTCTAATTGCAGGTAGTTTGGGGGGTTTTTCAGCGCCTTGGCTCGCATGGGAACCGAGCGATTACTTCAAGAGGCCCGGGTTAAGTGCAGGCAGGGGGAGAATTCAATCCACATTCAAATTGCTTCATTAAAGAGACGCAGCTTTTGTTGCAAAGGATTTAAATGGCCACTAGAAAGTTCTTATTTATTGTTTTGAGGCGGTTTATATAGGGTGCCCCGCGCTCGCCCGGCGCATGGAGCCGCAGCCTCCCTCTCCCGCTCTCTCCATCAAGGTGATGCCGCCGGAGCCGCTGCCCAAGGGGAGCGCCCGCTGTCTCGACCCGCACTCCCGCGCCATGGTAAGCGGGGCCGGGGCTTGCGGGACCCGCCGGGCCGGGAATGCGGGGAGGCACTGGGCCGGGGGTGTCGGGAGCTGTGGGGACCCGCCGGGATCCGCTGGGCCGGGAGCTGTGGGGACGCGTCGGACCGGGGATGACGGGGTCCCGCCGGGATGTCCGGGGTTTGCGCGTACCCGCCGGGCCGGGGATGCAGGGGACTGCGGGGACCGGGCGGGACGCTGGGCTTCGGGGCTGGGGGAAACGGCGGGGCCCCGGCTGACGGCCCCGCGGCTGCTCTGTCCGCAGTCGCAGCCCGACGGGGAGCCGCTGCCTGGCGCCCTGGAGAAGGAGGACGCCCGCTCAGCGCCCAGCACCCCTTCCACGCCGTCCGTCTGCTCCCCGCCATCCTCCTCCTCCTCCACCCCGTCGGCCGGCAAAAACGTCTGCTCCAGCTGCGGGCTGGAGATCCTCGACCGGTACCTGCTGAAGGTGAGCGGGGCGGAGGGCGGCGGGGGCGGCGGGGGGCGGCGGGTGGCCCCGGGTCTCAGCCCCTTCTCTGCCGCAGGTGAACAACCTCATCTGGCACGTCCGGTGCCTGGAGTGCTCCGTGTGCCGCACCTCGCTGCGCCAGCAGCACAGCTGCTACATCAAGAACAAGGAGATCTTCTGCAAGATGGACTACTTCAGGTAGGGACCGGGCCGGGGCCGCTCCGGGGGGTTCAGCCATCTCCGGCTGCCGCGGGGTCGGGGCCGCTCCGGCGCTGCCGTGGGGAAGGTTTGGAAAAGCCGCCGGGCTCCCCGGAGCAACCGAGCGGGAGACGACCCTCTAAAATCGGGAAGAAAGGAAGGAAGGGAGTTTGCGGTGCAACTGCACAACCGGCCGGAGGGGTTCCTGCCCGCTGGCCGGGCTGTGCGGGCCGCCCCGAGCCCCTGCTCCTCCCGGCTCGGCGGCGAGAGCGCCCGGCTCGGGGCTGCAGCGCGGCGGGATGATCCCCGCGGCGGGGAAACGGGGCTTGAACCGCCTCGTCCCTTCTCCTGCCGGAGCGCAAATAGGTGCTGCCAGCCTGCGGTGCCCAGCGGCTCTCGGGGAGCTCCTATTCGCGCTGTGGGCCCGCAATCGCCGGAGCGTCCGCGGCGGGAGCGCGGTACGGAACGGAAACGAACGGCGGGCAGCGGCTGCGGCCGCTCGGGGCTCGGCGGCTGCCCTGGGGCTCGGGCGGGAGCCGCACACCCGGGACAGCCTGTCCGGCAGGGAGGATGTTCTGGCTTCGACAGTCTTTCTGTTCTAAATCTTAAACCACGAATTTTCCCCTAATTTGACTCGCTCGAGGGAACTGAGTATTTTGAGCTCCTCGCCGGGGTTTAACTAAACATTGGAAGCCCCGCTCTGACTTTCCCCATCCTACCAGGATGAGGGAATGCTGTTTGACCCGGGAGGAAGGGCAATGGCGGGCAGGAAATGGGAATGACCCCGGCGGGGCGCGGGGAGCTCGAAGCATCCTTCGGCCGCGGCAGAACTCGGGGCTGCCCCGACGACAGCGGGCAGGGCAGCTCGGGGGGCACCTCAGAGATTCCTCCGGCTTTTTTTACTAGAGGGTCTGAGATTACCCGATTTTCCGCCGCTCAGCCCCAGCCCCCGCCGGGCTCGGTGCGGCGCCGCCGGGCGTGCGGGGCTCAGAGAGGCGGGTGCGGGGCTCGGAGAACCGGCTCGGTCCCCAGGCCACGGTGCTCTGCGTCCTTCCCTGTGGCGGTTTTTGTTGTTGTTATTACTATTATTATTATTGTTATTGTTATTATTTTCAAACTGCAATTTTCGGTGATTTCAGCGAAATTTTCCCCACTCAACAAAGAAAGGCGCAAGGGGGTCGTGGGGCCCCGGTGCTATTTTGGGGCACTTTGAGCGTTTTCATTCAATTATCACCGTTCTGGTGCCGTTGATGTTTGGTTTATTTTTGGTTTGTTTTTAAGAGCGGATCTTTCCAAAGGAGGTTTCAAAGTAGCGCGGGGATCTCGAAATGACCTTCGACCAAATATGGCAAATAACAGCATTAAAATAAATCTGTTTCGCGACCCCCGGTCCGAGAAGCCCCTAGCCCCGTCCCCGCCGGGAGCAGCCAGGCTCTGTCCGCCGGTACCGGCGGGGCCAAGGGAAATAAAACGAAAATCGCGGAAGCCGCCGCAGGATGCTCTCGGTTCCTGCGGCACCCGTTCGGGGGCCGCGGGGGCTCCCAGCCCGTGCCCCGCGCTTGTCTTTTGCAAAAAAAATGGGGGTTTGGAGAGATTTTTTTTTTTTACTTTGGTGGATCTCTGAGCGGCGGCAGCGACTGCACTGGCGGCGCTCGGAGCCCGGCGGGTGCGGAGCTGCCTCGCTCCCCCCTGCTCTGCGGGGATCGCTGCGGCTCAGGCCGAACCCCGACCGACCCCGGTGCGCTGGTCTGGGGTGGCTGGCGGGGGTCGCTCCTGCTGCCTCCCCCGGCAGAGCCCGCCGGGCTGAGCCACGGCCGTCGGTGCGGGTGTGCGGCCGGGAACCCTCGGCAGGGCTGGGATCCCTCCGGCTGCCCCTGGCAAACCCGCCTCGTTGTCCGCTCTCTCGGCCCCCTCCCGCACCCGCCTAGTCCTGGGGGCATCCTGGCTGGTATCTTCTTGATTCCAGCCAGCGGAACCTGGCGCGTGACACGGGGTAAACCCGACCCTTGAGATGGATTTTAAAATTTTTATTTATTGTTTGAGGCAGATTAAATGTGTGTGGGGCTTTTAAAGCAAAGCAGAACCCCCATCCTAACGCGTGTGGTCCTTGGAGCCAAGGCAGATGGAAGGGCAGTGGGATGCTCCACACAGGTCGCACAGACACTCTATTGCTGCAGCGCTGATTCCTCCGACACAGGGGCTGTCGGGGGATGCTGAGGGTGGAGGCTGTCAGGCACGGGGCTGTCATGTCACAGCCCCACTGCCCACGGGGAGTGTGGTTAGGCCTGCTCTGTCTGAGTGTCCCTTCCCTGTCCCCATGACGGGCTGCGTAGGTGCTGGCACTGCCACGGCTCCGTGGCCTCGTGTGCGTTTTTAAGCAAATGCTGCTGTTTCCTGTGTCTTGTCAAATAATTACATTTGGCGTCTAAGGCTCCAGTGCTTCAAGGAGAACCAAATTAAAATTGGAGCTCATTGAGCAGAACGTTGTGTTCCCGGGCGATGCAGGGGCTGCTCACAGCCAAGCTCTCATGGCTCCAGTTGCCCTGAGGCCCGGCATGACCCTGGTGTGATTCCTGCTGTGCCCTGCTGTGACCTCGATGGGCAGTCTGTGGGCATGTGAGCAGGGGGTCACTGGGCTGGCTGTGGCTCAGGTGGCCTTCACCCCTCGCCGTTATGTCCTGCTGGGATGATGTTCCTGCTCGGGCATCGCCGTGGCGCAGTGAGAAGATCCTCGCTGAGGCACCACTGCTGTGAGACTGGGGCGAGGTCTGGGAGCTGCAGCTGACTCTGAGGGCTCTGTTAGGGCCTTCCTACAGAGTGAACCCAGGAGGGGACAGGAATGTTTGGAGCTGTGAGTGGCCCTGGGGCTGGCTGCCCCTTGCCCTGTCCCCACAGGCAGGGATGGACAGGAAGGCTCAGGGAGCTGCAGGACCTGGGTACAAGTGGCGTGGGAGAGACAGGGTGCACCAGAGCATCCTCCCGCCTCTGCTCTTCCACACCCCAGATGATGTGGCCACCCCTGGGGGAGATGGGATGAGTCTTTCTGGGATGAGTCTCTCTGGGATGAATCTTTCCTGGTAATGTTGTTGTCGGTTTCCATCTCCCAGAGTTAACCTTTGGGGAGATCATCTGATCACCCGATCACAAACCATGCACTCAGGGCACGAGCTGATAGCTCTGGTAGTGGTTGGTGATGCTCCAGCTTGCGCTACAGTTCTGCGCTTGGATAAAATCCCCTGGCTCTGTGTCTCTTGCTACAGTGGGGCCCTGTCCCCATCCCCATCCCTATCCCTGCCAGGCAGGTGGCAGGAGTCAAGTGGAGCCTCTCTCCTGGTGCTCTACTGCCCCAAGCCAATGAGGCTCCTCGGGCTCTCACTGCCCTGCGAGCTCGGCGAGATAAAGCCTGTGTTATGTTTGAGCTGTTATTTGCAGTGGTGACAGGTCAGGACAGACTTTTTGCAGGCATTTCTCTCCTCGTTCCTGTGTCACTGCCAGCGGCAGTCCCACGGTGGGGGTCCCTGCAGTGGCAGTCTCTGCTGGGTGGCAGTGGGTGCTGCTGCCTGGCCCCAGCTGTGTCTGTTCAGCCCGATCACCGCAGCAGTGCCGCAGACGGGTGTTGGCCAAGAGCCGCAGCGTCAGTGCTTGCTGGTGCCGCAGGCTGTGCAGCCCTGTGCCCGCGGTGCTGCTGACAGCCTCTCCGGGTGCTGCTCCTGCCGTGGCTCTGCAGGGGACAGTGACATCTGCCCCTGCCTGTGCTGCTGCCGTGGCCACACGAGGCCCCTTGCCTTTGGCAAACCCTGCTCGGCTCCCTGGGCACTGCTGCCAACCTGGCCTGGTCCTCGGGAGACTCCTGGGTGTCTCCCCCAGATCCCAGCTGATGTGTGGTGGGGATGTGTGACCTTTTCCATGTGGTGCCTCAGTTTCCCCCAGCCCTGTGCTGTGCTCCCCCCGCCGCGGGCTGGGATTTGAGCGGCGATCACCACGTGCCATTAGCTCTGAACGCCTGCCCCTCGCTTGATACTGTTCAGCAAGTACGACTGTTTACATAGCACATTGTTCAAAGTAATTCAATTTACAGGAATGATCTTTATTTCTAAATAAAAAATTAATACAGTTCTTTTGTTTGTGCGTTTATATAAACGAGCTGGCACAAAGTCAGTTTACAATGTTCCCATCTGAAGTAAATTAGTGAAGTCTCTTAGCTAAGTCTCTGTATAATTTCAGCACAGAAATGTCCTCTTTTTTTCTCTTTTGGTCAGCTATGGTCAGGCTGAAAAATTTAGACCCTTCTTTTCCTCCCAAATAGTTTTGCTATTAGTAATCTCAGCACAGGCCAGTCTTTCCACATCTTGCTGGGCCCATGGTGGGCAGCAGTTCTGTGCTGTGGGGTTGGGCATGGGCAGCATGTTGTGGCCTGACCTGGGCTCTGTCTCTGCCTGGGGCTGCTCTGGCCGCTGAACCGAAGGGTTTGTGCTGTGGTGTCTCTCCTGTCTCCTGGTGTGGTCGTTTCTTGTCAGTGTTTTGTGCCTGTGCTGAGAGGTGCTGGAGCTGCTCGGGCAGGGCTGGCAGTGGCTCCACTCCCCACTGTGGTGAGGAGCTCCCTTGGGAGCTTGAGGTGGCAGTGGCAGTGCTGGGGCTGTGTGGGGAAGTGCAGTGATGGAGTTGGAGGCAGTACCACCTCTGGGGTGGCACAGGGGATGCTCCCTTTTCTCCTGATGCTCTCACTGCTGATCATTGCATTTATTCTTTTTAAGCAGCACTAATACTGGAATGCAGAAATCAAACCAAGGCCATGCCAGGCACCTCATGTCAGACATTGGTCTGGGAGTTCAGGCCGTGGGGGCCACATCAGCTGCTCCCTGTGAATCACCTGCCCTTGGCCATCAGCATCCTGACAGGAATGGGGGGTTTTAGGAGCACAAAATTACCTGGTGTGGGGATCCTGGCTGTCTTGTTGCCTCTTCACTGCACTGTGCTACCTTCCAGCATAGCTCACTCCAGCGCAGTCATCATCCTCTCACGGAGAGGAGACCTCCTCCACGGGGGAAAAAGCAGATGCGTGCGCCTGTACGTGTGAGCAGAACACACATGGTTTGATTTATGGCAGCGGGAGAGAACCAGCTCTGACACAGTTTCCATCCGAGTCTCACACTGTCTGTTATCAAAATAAAAACCCACGGGCTTGGAAGCTGATTCACGGCGCTGCGTCACCTCAGCCCTTTGGCTGCATCTGGCGCCGCAGGGCTGCAGTGAGTTACACCCCACTGCTGCCCACAGCACTGCCCTGTCCTGGGGAGAGGCACCGCTGGGGCAGCTCCGCTGTATCTCTCATGAATGGGTGCTGTGGGATTTGGGGTGAGCAGTGGGGTCGGCAGCAGTGCCTGCACCCCAGTGTTGTGCTGCCTGCCCTCCCCTGCCTGCCCTCACCTGCCTCTTTCCCCCGCAGCCGGTTCGGTACGAAGTGCGCCCGCTGCGGCAGGCAGATCTACGCCAGCGACTGGGTGCGGCGGGCGCGGGGCAACGCCTACCACCTGGCCTGCTTCGCCTGCTTCTCCTGCAAGCGGCAGCTCTCCACCGGCGAGGAGTTCGGCCTGGTGGAGGAGAAGGTGCTGTGCCGGATCCACTACGACACCATGATAGAGAACCTCAAGCGAGCGGCAGAGAACGGTACGGAGCGCCGGCAGTCACGGCCTTGCCACTGTGTGGGGTGTCACTGTCCCTGTGCTGGCCCTTTGCACAGGGTGTTGGGGTTGGTTCTGTCATTGCCAAAAAGGGGTGATGATTGCCTGCAGCCCGTGGCAGACCTGTGTGCCATGGGCAATGCCAGGGACAAGTGCCTGGTCCTGCACAGCCCCATGTGCAGTGTGTGAGGAAGCTGCTGGGATTTTGAGACTGTGAGTCATAAATGTAGAAGGTGGGATTGGCGATTTGACAAAACCTTCCCATCATTTTCCACCCTCCCTGCCCATCCGGGGTCATGCCACTCCCAGCTGGACAGTGTTGCACCATGGCTGGCCAGCCTCTGCTGTCCCAATCAAATCAGTGACAACTGAGGTCACGCAGCACTGCAGCTCCTGTCCCTTTGAGGTCCTGTCCCTTCCCCATCCTCCTGCATGGCAGTGTCCAGAGAGATGCTCAGAGGAACAAATCTGTGGGGTTGGTCCAGCATGGTGCACAGGGAGGCTGAGCAGTGCCAGGGCCTGTGCTGTGGTGGAAAGTACTTCAGCACATGGTGGGCACAGGGAGTGACACGCCATGTCCTGGCCCATGCAGCATGTGGAAACCATTAACAACCTGACAGGAAAATAATATGTTTCTGTTTACTGTGTTTGAGTAAGAGGACAAAACCAGAGTGCCCGCTTGGGCTGGGAGGGTCCCAGCTCAGGACGTGGTTGCAGCATGTTGGTCCATATGGTTGGCTGCTGTGGCAATGTGAGGGGTGTGATGGGCAGCAAGGATGGATGGGGAGAAGCCATGTGTCCTGTGGGAGCAGAATGGTGTGAGGACAGCAGGGTCTGGCACTGGAGAGTCTTGCAGAGCTCTTGCCCCAGCTGAGGGTAGAGATGGTGCATTTGCTGCTGCTCGGAACAACCTGCTGGTGTGGGCTGAGCACCAGTGTTGGGCAGTGCTGGGGCACCTGGTGAGTGTCAGGTGTCACTACCTGTGTCCAAGGGGTTTGGAGAGGAGGGTGGGATCACTTAGGAGAGCTGCAGTTGCTGTGGAGTTGGAGGTCCACTCTCCCCCCTCCAGTAATTACCCAGCAATTTCTTCTGCACATGAGGTTTTACATACAAGAAAAATAAACAGATGTTGCTGAAGTCAGAGTCCCATTCATCATCCGAAAAGAACAAGTCAAACTATATGAGAAAGTCCTTCAACTCAAGCCAAGACAATCACAGCCTGGTCCAGCTTGTGGAGCGATGGCTGGGCTGTGCAGGCTCATCCTGGGAGCAGGGAGAGCCCCAGCCCTGCTCAGCCACCCTCCCTCACCCACCTCCCTCACCCATCCTCCCTCACCCATCCCTCGGCGATGCTTCACCTACACTGCCGAGAGCAGCCAGGTGTGGCACAGGCTGCAGCAGGGCCCCAGTGAGGAACGAGGGACCCCAGCTTTGGCTGCTCTCCCTGGAGGCTGCACAGCAGTGTGAGAACAGCTGGGCTCACCCTGACTCTGTGCAGGGCAAGTGGGAGGTCAGTGCCCCCCTGGAGTGTCCCCTGTAGTGTGGCTGCTGCTGGGAGCATGACCACCCCAAGGCCATGGCGATGGTGCTGCTCCTGCTGCTGCTCTGGGACCCAGGAGGAAGAGGTCGAGGTGCAGGGGTGATCTGGGGCTGGGGAAAGGAGCAAAGAACCCATTGAAATGCTCTGAGCAAATGAAAGGACTGATGGATGCAGCGCCTGCGAGGGAAAACAGGGTCACAGGGAGCAGCAAGGGGCAGGAGTGATGGATGTCAGTGAGCCTGGCAGAGACAGGGTCCCTTCTGAGCCTCCCTGGAGGATGTGGCCAAATGGTGACGGTGAGTCAGGGCCAGTGGGACATCAGTGTTTGCCCTCACACACAACCTTCACCCTCTTCCTGCTGCTGTCTCCCCTTATTCCCTGTGGCTTCCACCACTTGCAGCATTTTTCTTAATTCAGCATTAAACTCTTGGGGAATGGTGGTTTCTCCTTCCTTGTGTGTTGAGGGGCTCCTGAGTGGCAGTGCTGGCTCCACTCTCTGCTCCCACTGCAGCAAGGGATGCTCTGGGTGTCACACCGTGATGCCACCAGGTTTGCTGTCCCCGGGTGGAGCAGCTGCTGCACGTGGCAGGGACAGGGGGCAGGTGGATTTCTGACCTGTGGCTCACAGGGCTTCTCTCCTGCAGGCAATGGGATCACGCTGGAGGGGGCTGTGCCCTCGGAGCAGGACAGCCAGCCGAAGCCAGCCAAGAGAGCTCGCACTTCCTTCACCGCCGAGCAGCTGCAGGTAGGGCAGGAGGGCCGGGGGGCTGGCGGGGCTGTGACCGCCCAGCCTCATCCTGAGCCCCTCTCTCCACAGGTCATGCAGGCACAGTTTGCTCAGGACAACAACCCCGACGCACAAACGCTTCAGAAGCTGGCGGACATGACGGGGCTGAGCCGGAGAGTCATTCAGGTGAGGGCAGGGACGGGCAGGGTGTGGCACCACGGTTCGAGCAGCCCCAGCAGGGCAGGGAGGGCACCTGGAGGCTGGCACTGGACTGGGCTCACAGCCCCGCAGCTCCTCAGCCCAGGACATGCAGCGCCCAGCAGCTTGGTGCTGCCTGCCCTGTGTGACCCTCTGCTCCAGCAGCAATGCCAGCACCATCCTTCCTCTGTCTCGCTCGTGGGTTTTCTATTTGTTTTTCCCTCTTATGATGCAATGAATCAAAACCCGAACAGCCCCAGCCATCCCCAATAAATCAGTGGGTGGGAAAGCTGCTGTTAGCACGAGGTCCTGGAGCGCTGTGCTCTGTCCCAGCCGCTGACAGGGAGCGTGGGAGCTTCCCCAGCAGCTGTCCCTGCCACGAGCAGGCCAAGTTCACCAGCACCAGGAAGCACTGGGATTGAGAAGTTTAAAGAAAAAGGGGTTTCACAGCCCCAGGGGACACAGTGGCAGGGAAGTCCCCATGCCTGAGCTGGGAGAGGAGGGTGAATGGTGCCGTGGGGACTGAGAAATGTCCCCTCTGCAACTCAGAGCTCACAGGCAGCCCATCTTTGCCTCTTGGTGACATTGACACTCATCACTTTAATATTCTGCTCACATACTTTCATCATACAATAAAAACACGAATGACTAAAATAAATTTGGAGCTTTCATCCAAGATTGTTTTGCCAATGGCACGTTTAAATTTTGTGTGTGAAAATCTGGCTCCAGCCTCAGTTATTGAGATTCTTCATTTAGCTAAAGATCAAGCACACTGCACACCAGGTGATTTTTTATGTGGATATTTTTAAAGGCGTTTTGAGCAGGAAACTATTTGTCAAATGCTTATGACTGTTTCTTTCTCTGTGGTCCAGTGTGCTCTGCCTTGAAGAGCTGATCTTCACTCAGCCTTGGAGAATGTTTTTACTCCCAGCTATCTTTCAAGAATTAAAGCATAACAAACACATCACCTCTTTAGCATAAAAAACCCCCATCTATGCGTGTTTTAACTCTAGAATGTAATTCCCCAGCTACTCCTTTAATTAAAAGCAGTGAGATATGATCAGAGATCTCATACCTGCTGCTCACACAGACTATGGCTCTGTCCCACCACAGTACCCTCCTTTCTCAGCTTTAATGTTCTGCTGATGGGGTTTTTGAATATAATTAAAACAATATTGTTTTCATAATTCTTAGTCACAACTTATTCTAGTTTAAGATTCTGCTAGTTTTTGTCTTCTCTTGTTTCTCTTGTTGCCAATGCTTAAGTTTCCCAACTGATCTGAGCTGTGCTTTTAAGCCAGGTGAGCTGGGGCTGCAGATTAAAATTTGAATAAGACCTTGAAAGGTGCGGCTGTCATTTGCAGGGAAATTGTGAGGGACAAAGCTTTGCAAATGCAGCTTCACTCTTGCTCTGGTGAGGTGCAGATTTCTCTATTTTATTCCATTTTTTCTCAAACACTTCAAAGAGACACCCATCCAAGGACCTCGGTGAAGGACCACGCTTCAACCCAATTGTCTCTCAGCTGACACAGCGTTCGCCGCTTTTGTTGCAGGTTTGGTTTCAAAACTGCAGAGCCCGCCATAAAAAACACACCCCGCAGCACACGGTGCCGCCCTCGGGAGCTCCCCCGTCCCGCATCCCTTCCTCGCTCTCCGATGACATTCACTACTCGCCCTTCAGCAGCCCCGAGCGAGCCCGGATGGTGACGCTGCACGGATATATAGAAAGTAAGAGGCGGCGGGGCTGGGGCAGGGCAGAGGCAGGGCAGGGGCAGGGCTGGGACAGCTCCAGGGACAGGCGGTGGCACCGAGGACAAAACCCTCCTTGTGCTGCGGGAGCAGGGCTGCTGCCCGTGCTGCTCCTCGTGTCTGATAAACTTTGCCTTTGGGATTAACTCGTCCCCAGGAAAGTCAGTGCCTGGGTTTTACCTGGCTGGTCCTTGGCCCAGTTGTGCTCTGTGTGTCATGGAGGTGTGAGTGTGCCCCGTTGGGCACGGTGGTCAGTGGTCTCCTTCCTGCTCAGGACAGCAGAGTTGCTTTCTCTGACAGTTCCCAGTGCCAGTGAGTGATTTGTGAGTGATGGGCAGCTTTGATCATGCCTGGACGGAGGTTTTGGCTCCGTGGCTCTTGTGAGGCTTTTCCCCTCCCTCGCCCATGTGGGCTCCTGCTGTGCCTCTGCCTGACCCCTGGGCACCTCCTGCTCCCCGTGTGTCCCGGTGCAAGGCTGGCCGTGCCGGTTGGAGGGTGTGTGTTGTTTGTAGTAACAGAGGCTGAAGCCTCTTCTCATCCACAGGTCAGGTACAGTGTGGACAAGTGCACTGTAGACTTCCCTACACTGCTCCACCAGTGCACCTCAAAGCAGACATGGAAGGACCACTATCTAATAGGGGTGAGAAGGTAAATGTAGTCCCTGTTCCAGGCTCTGGGGCCAACCCTCCCCTGGAGCAAAGATTTGTGTGTAACATCATTGCCACCGCTGTCCCTGTCGGTGTCACTGCTCCTCCATGACCTCTGGCAGCTGCCACCCCCCACGTGTCCCTCCTTAGTTTTGGGGGCTCTTAGATTGATGTGCCCACTGTTGGTCAAAATGTCATGGCTGTGGAGCAGGGGGATCTTCAGCATGTGCTAACTTCCCAGTTTTCCACGAGTTAACAAAAAAGATTTATTTCTTGCGGATTGCAGTGTTGCTTAAAAAAAATAACTGGCTGTTACAATATTTGAAGCAGGAATGTTATTTCACAATGTCTGGCCAGGGGACAATATTGCATGTTGATATTTTTCTGTTCAACACTTCCAGTATCTGCTCTAACACACAGATTATTGGGGGCAAGACTTCTCAACCATGCTCAGGCTTGTAAGATTTTATTTAGGACCCTGGGTTCAGTGACTTCCTTTTGAGGAAACATTGAGCCTTTGGCAACTCTTAGTGGTTTTAGCTTTTGTGTTTAGTGTTAGATGTTCTCAGCACCTCTCTTTTCAGATTTCTCACAGTGCAGTCACTTATTGAGCTCTGTTTCAATGGGCAGAAGCAGGGGCACAGCAAAGCTACTTTTTCAGTCTAAATTCTACCATTTTGTCATGATATATACCCAGCAAGCTGCTGAGTTTTCCCGAAACTTTATACAGTCCTGGTGCTGTTGTTAGAGAAGCTTCACTGCAGCAAGCAGCTCCTGATTTTAAAGCAATTACTTACTCACAGCTGTTGCAGAACAGGGTTCTCAGGACATGGAGGTGCCCCCCAACCAGCTCCTTTTCCAAACAATCACTTGCATGGTGAATTCCTGAAAACTGAAGTAGCGTTTTTTTTCCCCACATCCAAAATTTTTTTTAAAGCAGTGATAGGTGAGATCCTGGGAAAACACATTTAAATGCTGAGTGTGTGTTTCCCTCTGCCTGTGGGGCACACCTTACCCTCATTTTGGGGTGCTCAGTGCAGTGGCTGGGGAGAACTGAGCTGTGTCCAGCTGGGGAAGCAGGGAAGGGCTGTACCTGCAGAGCAGTGAGGTGCAGTGTTTGAGGGGAGCCTGTGCTGATCAGTGAGTGAGGTGGACAGTCAGGACTGCTGCTCATGGTCTTTGTCTTTCTTGGTGGCTGCTGTATCACAGAACAGAGGAAAGAAATGCTTGTTTTGGTGCGCTGTGGGTTTTGTTTGGTTTCACAGCTGAAGGTGTGGAGCACCTCAGCCACAGTCCCACCTGGGCCCCTGGCAGCTCCTTCCCTGGGCAGGGCTGGCAGCTCCCGGGCAGGCAGTGCTTCCAGAGAGGCTTTTCCCATGAGGAAGTGGCTGCACAGCCGAGCCAACGTCTGTTCTGCTGCTCCCGAAAGCACATCACCGTGGTGAGACTCTCTGTCTCTGGGATCTGCTGACACTCTATCCCGTTTCCCCCCAGGTCATCCTCTTTCAGTACTGACGGCGCGGACTCTTCCTCACCTGCCCATGGCCCTACCAGCACCACTGCCCCTCAGCCGCTGACCAGCGCCAGCCCACGGCAACCGTCACAGTCCCGCAGGAGAAGCTCAGATCCAGACTCTCAGTTCTGTCCATTGACCAGCATCTCACGTCCGCTCTGATTTCTCCGGCGACACTCTGTGTATGTGTGTGTTGAGTGCAGAGTTACATTTTACACTTGTTTCTTGTGGACTTGTAGAATGACCGTGAGTCTCTCCAAGGCAGTGCCAGACACAGTCAAAACTGGTGACTCTACTGTGCTTGCAAGTCTTGCTCCCAAACCCATGGGAATATGAACAACCCAGAACACGCTGAGTCTCAGAGGGGTCGATGATCACCTCTGAACACAAAGGAAGGAGGAATTTACGTGGTTTGGCCTGATTCTCTTTTTGCACCAGTGAAGCGGTTCCTGGACATCCCTCCTTCTTTCCACTTGCATGTGTGAAATCTGAAATCGGCTTTTTGGCTCAGCAACTCGATATATAGACAGACCTTCCTGAGCCAAACTCGCAGGTAGCTGAGACTCCACTGAGTGGAAAACATGATGCCAGCTGGAAATAGGCAGTTTTCCTTCCTCCTCAAAGTGCTTTAGAATCACATGTCCTTTGATCACTCAAAGGTAAGTAAATCTTAGTGTTTTTCCCCCCCGTTTTATAGGAGGGGAAACAGAGATGTCCTAAATTGAGAGGAACCATGAGGGTTGGTGGCAGAGCCAGGTTTAGCACACTGAAGTTTTTGATTGCTGACTTGTTCTTAGAACACTGAATATCTCTCTCCTCTCACAGCCATCTGCCAAATCTTTTTTTTTTTTTTAAAGTTTTTTACTCTTGTTCTTTATTAACAAGCTTCTTTATTTCCTTGGAGTCATATTGGATCACAAATGGGTGATTTCAGAATGTACCTACAGAAAACTCTCAGACAATCCATACTCTGGGACTGGGAAGTCTCAATGGAAGGTGGCCATAAAGGCATAGAAATGTTCTGCCCTGCTGTGGACTCAAGTGCAGTCAGTGGAAACAATTGGGTAGAAACTGGAGACTAGTTAAAAAGGTGAAAACCGCAGTGATGCCAGCAGGAATGGTCACTAGCCAAGTGGACAACAAGGGGATGGCATCTTCCTTTGTCTGGCAGCATCGCTCTGACTCCCTCTGCCCTCTTGTTCTCCCTTGCTGGGCTATGGCTGTCGGTCCTGCCAGGCCCTGGGATGAGAGTGCACCCCAGGAGAACTGCTGGGCTCACGGCAACAGCAAAGGAAGTGCTCAGCAGTCTGACCCCAAGTCAGGAAAAGGACTCCAAAACGATCCCTCATTGATGGTAATAACGAGAAGTAAACGAGTGACCTCTGCCAGCCCTTCTCAGTTTGCACCAAGCCAAGAGCAGGTCGGTGAGGAAACCTCTCCACGCAATCACACAGGTCTGTCCTGCAGTGAAGTGTCTGTGAGGCTGCTCTTCCAAGAATGTGAAAGCCTATCCTGAGCCACAGCTAGTGAGGGATGTGACTGAACCGAGCCCGAGGAGCAGGAGATGGGAATCCATCTGTTACACAACTTGTTTTCAGTTGGAACTGTAGATACACGTGTTTTCCTCTCTGGGAGATCCTGGATCAATCAACATGGGCTGGGTGGGCAGCCATCCCACTGCTCTGGCCAACCTGTACTGCACATGTGGGGAGCATTCTGCCTGTGTCCCCAAACTCCATGGGACACCAGCAGCCACACCCATGGCTCCAGCTAAACCACGAGGAACGCTGCGGGGATGATGTGAGGAGATGGAGATGTCTGCTGAGGTGGCCACCGAGATCTCTTGGTTTGAGAAGTAACTGAGTAGAAGCACACATTGATATTGGTTGGAACAAATACATATATTGAGACAGAGTGATGGTACTACCTCGGACACTTGGGCCAGTATCTGTCCAATCGCAGCCAGCAGCTCTATCCCCAATTTAAAATAACATTTGAAAGGAGAGAGGGGAATTAAGTCCACAGGATATTATTGTCACCTCCTGATGTGTGAGTGACCATTTCCAGAGTGTGACCAGTGACAAGGCTCTCCCACACGCCTGACCTGACTGGAAGCACCTCTGCAGAGATGTCCCCTCGGGGAGGGGACAGTCACCACTTGCACCAGTTGCAGTCCTTTTTGTCCTTGTCCGTAGCAATGAGTGAAGGACGGGTGTTCCCTTGGCTGGCTCTGGGTGAGTGTTTGTCATCACAGGCTGAGGAGGTTGCTGTGTCCATGCAGAACAGCCTCGAGGTGCTCGTGGGGGCTGGGGGTCACCGGGGCCTGACTTTGTTCTCCATTTGTGCTCACACATCCTAATGCCCATTTAGTTGTGGAATTAGTGCCATAAAGGATGAGTAGTTATTTCATTTAAGACTGAAGGAGAGACTTCAGGCTGTAACTTGCCCTGACATCCCACAGTCTCTGAGATTGCCACAACTGTTTTGTTGAGGGAGAAAAGGGTTTGATGTGTTTCTCTCTTCTGTCTCTGCGATGCAATGAAAGGGAAACTATGAAATATGTATCTGCTAAATACCAACTTGGTCAGAAAAACCCCACTTGTGAAATGTCCTGGATATGGAAGGGTTTGTAACGATACACAGCAGGGCTGGAGTGCAAGGCAGGGGCTGAGGGAACCTAGGTGTTTCTCTCCAGGGACGTGGGCTCACCACAGACTGTGCTCGGGGCACTTCCCCCCATAAGTAGCCAGGAGCAGCTTTGCTAATTCAGAAATCAGGCTCTGTTTATATTAAGCCCAAATTGTTTGCAAAAACTGGAAGCAATTCAGCTTGTGCAGTTTTAGAGCTAATTATGTGTATGGAAAATACTCAACTGTACCAAGAATGTAAGAAATCTTCTAATTTATTCAATACATTGTTTCACAACATATTTCACACTGACTGTTGCCACTGAACCAAACCTTATCTCAGGTCATTTGCATTCATCTCCTGTCTGTGGATTAAAAAAAAATAAAATTAAAGTCATTCTCATTTTCTTAGTTTATTCAGTAATTGCCAGATGGGTTCTGGTGCAGCAATGCAGACTCCACGCACTAAACTTTTCCAGTTGCTATTTACAAACCCTTTTGCAGACAGAATCCACTGAAGACAGCCAGCGAAAGGCTCTTCACTCCAGTTTAATAAGGTAACTCATAGGGCTCGGCTCTGGAAGTGGGATGGCTGAAGGTTTTATCACCAGTGGTTTTTTTTGGCTCATGCTGGTTAATCCCAATGCCCGAGCTAAAGGTGCTTACACAACTCACTCGTTGGGATGGGGAGTGGAACCAATCCTGCACTACTATCAGTGATTTATCTGTAGGATGCCAACTAAACACCAGTTTTATTCCATCTGCCAATCATTTTGTTGTAGCATGTTGCAATTCTGCATGTCTTGGCTACAATGGTTAAAAAAATTTTTCTCTGAATGAGTGGACAGTCAAGACTAATATTTATTTTAAAAAAGTAAAACAAAATTGTAAGCACTTTTTGTAAAACCAATGTCTGTTTTGTTACATACTTTTAATGTTGTGCTTTGTAAATGTCTTATTTGTGTAATAAATAAAGTTAATGCAAGTAGAAGTGCTGGCACTTACATCCAGAAAATGATGTAATTCCATTTTATTTTATTTTTAAATACTTTCTGGCTTACTAATCAAGCAGCAACCCACCCAGTTTTCCTCTTTTATTATTTCGTTAAACTCTGGCTTCAGGAGAGTTCAACAAACGTTCGTAGTAAATGGATATAATTTCCTAGTTAGCAAACCAGTCATTAAAGAATACCTCTGGTGTACATTATTACAATGATCAATCAATATCAAAGTACTGAGCAAAAAGAGAGGAAAGGAATTCACCAGGACAGCTAACTAAAATCTGGGAAAATAATGTTGATTAAGATGGATTTGAATGACTTCAACACCGAATCTGAGGCACTCTTTTTAACAAATTGTTTTCAGGCTTAATAATGTTTATACATACTACACTGCACACCTCTCAGGAATATTATTGTGAGTACAGTCGGCTTTTTTGCCATGGCTTTTGCTCAGCATGACTGATTAAATGATTATTTCCATTTTTGTTTGTGCTGACAAAGATGACAGAAAGATTATATTCCTGTCAAGGGAAAGGGTGAGACAAATCCATGAGGAGAAATTGCGTTTATTGTGAATCAGATTACCTGCTTTGCTGGAATATTGTTGTCTGGCAAAAACTGTTTTATGGTTTCAGTTTGCTCTCAGTTAAATCCGAGGCTTTCCGGCAGGTCCGAAGGATCCATTCATGCTCCTCATCGTCTGAAAGGGAGAGAAAGAAAACGTTAAATATCCCCATGTCAGATCTGCTCTCTGCATCACTGGGGTCCAGCTCGAACAAGCCATTTTTCCTTTGAAAAACAGACCCATTTTTTAGCCATTGGCGTCTCTTAGAACACTTTTTTTTTGTTGGTTTAAAAGATTGTGTGCTGTTGTGTGGGAATTTGTCAAGGCAGGAGGTACTGAGTCTGTGGCAAGGACTGATTATTCATCTGTTTGATAAGCTTAGCTTGGGTGAACTATGAGATTTACATGTAGAGATTTTATATTTTGTCTTTTTGGGTAAAATATGCAGGAGAAATGTTGAAACTATCAGAAATTAGGATAAGCATTTTTCAAGTACTCTGCTTGTGTTACTTGTCAGTTTATGAAAAGTGAAGATAAAGAAAATTTTATAGTAAAATCCCAGGTTTTTGTCTTCCAGCTTTTCTTTCCATGCTGTTTTTGAGATGTGTGTTGTGGCAGGTATTGATAAGCTGATGTGGTGGCTGAGAGATATTTCAGACCAACTCCTGGGTCCCTTGTTAGTATTCATGTCTGTCGTATTTATTCTGAGAGCATAATGACAGTGTGGAAAGGAAAAAAAAAGCGAAGACAATGTAGGAAAAAAACTACTGACCAGCAAAGTTTGAATAGTAATTTTGTGCATGATTTACAAAAAAAATAGCTTGGCGAATATTAAGTTGTGGCTTCTTAATTTAAGGGATTTAAATAGTCTTGTCTCCAAAAGCTGTTCTGCAGCCTTTTTTTTTGTGTTTGTGGAGGAGAAAAAAGATCTGTGTAGCAAACCAGGAAAAACAAACTTCAAAAAGCCTTGGAAAAAAAAAAAATCAAACTATTACTTAAAACAATACCTGTATTTATTTTTATATAAATGAAATATAGTCGAGCTGCTTCTTGCGTTTACCACTGTCTTAACAAATTCATATTAGGTGCTTGTGATGTGTGTAAAAGTCTAAATTCTGAGGGTTTGTGGCAGCCCGTGTTACGTACAAGCACAGATGATTGGGAGGAGGATGGGGTGTACCGCGGTGCTGTGACCATCACAGTCCTGTTTATTCACACCGCTGGGCACCCTGCTTAGCTAGGTCAAAGC
Source organism: Lichenostomus cassidix (assembly GCF_008360975.1). Lineage (NCBI taxonomy): Eukaryota > Metazoa > Chordata > Aves > Passeriformes > Meliphagidae > Lichenostomus > Lichenostomus cassidix. The sequence goes on from NC_139497.1 coordinate 1,664,999, forward strand.
ACATGGAGAAAGAAGCATTGTTGCTTCTTTGGGAGTCAAATTTTCATGGAGATCTTTTGACTGCGGAGTTGTACCTTCGTGTTAAAGCGACAGAGGAGCATTTGAAATGCAAAAGAAAGGTCCCGGGGGTGAAGTGTTAAGCGAAGTTAAAGTTCCCAGAGGGGAGGGGTATGTGACAAATTCGGTCTGATGCACAAATCGTCAAGCTTGGGGATTAATCTTGACTGTGGTGGGTTGTGAATCGAGTCAGCTTTGTCTTTCCTTTTTCTTCCTTTTTTTTTTTCCCCTTTCATTGATGGCTGAGAGCCGGGCGTGCATCTCAGGTGCTGCTCACACACAGCTCCATTGGAAAGCATCCTGGATGCATAATCTGGATAAAATAGCTAACTTCAGATCCTTCAGTGTTTCACTGATCTCTTTTTTAATTCCTTATAGATCCATAACAAAATACCCCGTTAATGGCGCATTTCTAATTCGGGTCTAAAGCAGGAGAAAATAGATGCTGAAAAAATATGTTAAAAGAGGAATTAAAAACATGAGCACTGAATCTTGCTTAAAGACCACGCAATCCTCACAGGGAGATTCCACCGAGGGCTGCAACAGGAATGCAAATGTGGTCCTTAAGCTTTCTTAAAAACAACATCCAAGCCATAATCAATGTGCTGGCTTTTGTTCTATGCTCTCACTAGGTGTTGCAGATGTGATCATCACGTGAGCCTCGGCTGTGACAGATATTGTCCAGTCTGTGTGGCTCTGTGATTTTAGCTGGAATTGCCTTCACACACACAAAAAAAATTTAAAAAAAAAAAAAAAGTTTATCTGAGTTTGTAATAATTGCATGGAAATTAGACTTTTGTCTATTTCTGCCATGGTGAAGGAATAAGCAAAACTTAAGGATGCTGTGCATCACCAGTGTCTGGCTGGGCACAGCTGGTTCACCTGAGTGTTAGAAATAACCAGAGAATCTCAGAGCCTTTGACAGAGCTCATCCAGCTGAGCATCAAGGCTATAAACACAAAGAAAGGCAGATGCTAACTTGGCTTCAGCTCAAGGTTTTCCAACATACCCTTGGTTTGGCCAGATTGTTTCCTTCTGCACTCTAGGATTTCCTGGTCTCCTAGGAGAGCACCCAGGATAAGTCACTCCAAGGATCTTAGCCCTGCCAGTTCTGCTCTAAAATGTCTTGGTCCACGCAGAGATCTGAGCCCATGCAAATTCAATATGTGCTCACAAGCCCTACTTAACTTGCATATAGTTTAAGCAGATGGAAAAACTGAGCAAATTTCAACTTCGTGCATGAAAAGGAAAAATAGATGTAATGACTCAACGTCAAGTAAATCCCTAGAACTGCCATCCAACCCAGTGTGATGTACAACTGGTCCTTGGTCTAGGTAAGGGGAAATGAAAGAAGTGATCCAGGACAGGGAGAAGAACCACAGCCCAGGGATGAGAATGGCTCCAGGGCTGGCTATGGGAGAGGAGGCAGGGAAATATTAGAATGTAAAGAGTTAAGCTATGGTAAAACATACTTTTGCTACACTAAAGAAGACTGGTTGATAATTACTGTAGTTTTAGGGCTATTTGAATCAGTGCAGCTGCAACCTCTTCAGTAGTAACCCCTGAAACAAGACAAACTGGGTTTATTGTACTGAACAAGTCTTAAAGCTCCTCCCTGATTGTTAGTAATTGGCAGCAATGGACTTAACAGCCTCTTGACTACCCTTTTTACACTCTACCTGACTGTGCAGCTAACAATTTAAATCACAGATGCCGATCCTTCTTTGTGGCAGCTGCTTGTTAACTACACGTTCCTCTTTTTCTGTCACTGGCTGCTTCCATAACCCTGCAACACCAGGGTTAGATTGGAGAATCACATTTCATCAATATTTAAAATGGAATTAAACCTTGAAGTTTGATTAATGCTACCAGATAGTGAGTTGTAATTACTATTTTGCAAATTGCAATTGTTTGAATATGTTAATATGATTGTCTAAGCACATCTTCACCTTCAGAAGTAATTTTCCTTTTAAAAAAGATTTGAAAAAAATACAAACTCTTTAATCAGTGCTAAATTATCACCCTGTGCACAATTAGGTAGAATGGAGTTCTTCGTGTGGTGTGCTGAATTTTGTGTCAGCATATTTATCTTTAAAAGTTTATCCATTTTTTTAGATTTTCCTCAGTAGTACAAACAGTGATGGAACAGACTTTGCTGAAAGAGGACTAACCATGCTGGTGTTTGAAGGTAAAGGAAAAAAGCTTTGTCTGAGCATTTCACTGCAATCTGGTATATCCCTGTGCAGTTAGTAAATGTTACCCATCTATTTCTTCCAAAGTCGGTGAAATATAATCATTATTATCATGACATATCATGGAAATCTTGAAACTGAGACAGCACAAGATTGCAATGGATGAGCTCTTGAATTATTTCCTTGTGTCTCAATAAAAATGAGATCAGTTTCTAGCACCCACTAAATATATCTTGAATACTGTGGGTGAGATCCTCAGCCAGCCCACACTGGGACAGCTTCTCTGTAATTTTTGGGATTAATTCAGGCTGTTTTCATTAAGCAGGCAGAGGCACATGGAGCCAACCCTGGCAAGCACCTGCATGACTGATCCCCAGAAACAGCATCTGCCCTCAATAGCTGACTAACCAGGGCTGCAAGTCCTCCTGCTCTCCTGGTGGACACTGTCTGCACAGTCAACAGGTCAGTCTGGAGAGTCTCTCCAGGTAAAAAAGGCCCAACTACAGCTGCTGGTTGTCATGTTCTCCTATAAACAGCCCATTTCAAAACTGGTTCTTCGCACCAAATATTGCTAGGCAAGTTTCTACCTTATTTTGGGGGGCTTTAGGGGAAGTTCCCAATGTCAGCTAGGTCCAAACAGGTGTCACAACCACTGCTAGGTGTATTCCACAGTGAGCACAAACTGCAGCCCACTTAGATCTGTGGGTTTCTGCTCCCTGCAAGATGAAACCACTTGCCTCCTTTCCAATGTTCAGGCTAAAAGTAATGGCAGAAGAGATTTCCCCAAATACCACACTCCAGATTTATCTCTCAACCGGGATTAGAAACAGCTGAAAATTCAGGGTGGCCTTGCTTCAGGGTGCTTCCAAGGGATGACATGAAAACACACTGTAATTTAGGTGCGTTTAATCTTCCTATATTAAATGCATATTGCAAAGTTTAGAATTATTTGCTTCTAACTATCATGTTTCTGCATTGCTTATGGAAACCTCAGCTGAAAGAGACTTCTAAGGACTCTGCATGCTTAGGTGCCTGTCATGGCACAGAGCTGAGACTGCCAGCAAAGGCACTATTGTCATGGAGACTTCTCTTAATTAATGCTTTCCCAGGAAATCACCTAGAAGTTGTGCTGAAATTGGAATACCCAGTGGTTTAAACAGGACAAAAACTGCATTATTCACCTTAAAAACCTTGTCTGGCTGTGTTAGGTCATTGCAGCTGTATGTGTTCCTGGTGTCTCAGAGGCTGTGTCTACACTGAAAGCCTGGTGCACTCTGAAATTCAGATCCATGGCTCCCTCCCTGCTCCCAAGGGCATGTGGGGCCAGATGGGAGTGTCACCCCTTTGTTTGCTCTGTTAAAGCCTGTGTGAGCAAGGAGAGGTGTCAGTGTCCCTGGGATGTGCCTCCACCAGCACAGGGAGCCCTCAGAGCTCTGGCACAGCCAGCTTTCCATGCCCTCCTTTGCAAGGGTGTGTTTACAACAGACCATCCTTGAGCAGCAGCTGAGCTTCCTCTCTGTTTGCAGAGGGCCAAGCACACGCAGCCCATTGTAAACAACAATATCACCGAATTCTTTCACATCCCTGACTCCTCCCAGCACCCGCAGCGCAGTTTATCATGTTCTTCCACTGCACAATTACAATGACATGTGATAGCATCTCAGCCATGGGCTCTGCCTGGCACACCCCTTCCATTTCCACTGCCCCCTCTGGATCCCCAGCACCCCTTTCCTTACTGCACCTGACCCCACCAACATCAAGGCTGGCAAGAAAATGGAAAATATGTTCTCAATTAACCTTTGCTTCCACCCACAAATTCGCACCCTTCCATTCTCTTTTAATTACTGTCATTCCAAAATGGCCCCCAAATGAACTTTCCATCTCTTGTAAAACTTGTTTTCACATGAACTGTATATTGGATGTAAGTGCCTATAAGACTTGTGTGGAACCTATTTAATGGATTCACAATAGGATGGTTAGCACCCAAACAAAGGTATTATTCTTGGCATGCCACTCTTTGGAACTGAAATTTTCACCGTTTTCAAAAAGATAAGACCAGGAAACCAGAAGGAACAATATATCTGCAAAAGCTATAGCTACTGAAATTACTGTAGTAACTTACATTGTGATGCAAATGTTAATATTATTGTTGCTGGCTATAGTCTTGCATATAAATCATGCTGGTTCATAATCTATTTTGCTGAATGAGGGATGTTTTAGATTAAAACATGTAAGCTAAATTTCACCTAAAAATATTCTTGGTTGCTCAGATGAGAAGTCTCCAAGTATCTCTGTCTGTCACCTGAGCAGACCTTGACACTGTGAAAGACATATATATGAATTTTGCAATGGCATCCAAAATATGCCTGATCTTAACACATTTCTGTATAAAAAGACACAAGAAGAGCATATGATGGGTAGGAAAATTGGTCCAACAGTTAAAAAAGTGTTTAGGGTAGAGTAAGAAAAAAAAAGGTAAGAATTTATTTGTTACGCATTGGGGATTATTTAAATCCAGAGCTCTGACATCGGGACAAAAGCTATCTAACTAAAAAACAGGAAGAGGTAGATAAGTGACACTTGGAGGTCCAAATCAAAGAGTTATAATACAATTTCTGACCTGCTTCTGGATGTAATATTTTTCAAGACTTCTGACTACCAAAGAGTCTGGAAAGCAAGTACCAGAAAGCTGGAATTGTATGAATGTAGCTAAAAAATTATGTCCTGGATGCAGGAGAAAAAAAGTATATGGGAGATGGGGGAGACAAGACCAAAAGGTGAATTTGTAGGTAGCTCTGTAGAGCCTTGTGGGCAAAGAGAAAAAGCTGAATGCCATGGCAGAGAGAAAAAGTATTTTTGCAGTGGTATTTTGGGGGAATATGAATCAAAGAGGCCAGCAAGAGGAATCAGCAGTAAAAAGGACAAGCACTCCAGCTGTTGCAAGAAAAGCTAAGGGCTACTCACATTTGTGTGCTCTACTTGTGTAAACGGAGAGCAGCATTGGCTCTCTGCTTTACAACCCTGCTTTCAGAAATAAGTTTGTCAGCCAAAGTAAAGAGAAAGAGATCAATGGATTGCAATAAACGGCATTTAACATAAAAATGAGTAAAATTTACAATCCAGTTAACTTGTTAAATGTTATAAAATCAGCAAACAATAGACACAATTTGTTTTGTTCAGAGCCCAGAGGTAGAGACCAAATCCTCTAAATTAATTTCTGCAAAAGCTGGGGGTTTTTTCCAAACAGGTCTGGATCCTATTCGTTGTAGAATATACTGATTACCAACTATTTTTAAGAGCTTTACACAAACATTATTTCTTTTGTTGTGTGAAATGCAGAATCAGCCATCTGGCAAATGCCCCAGAGCTAAAATCTTTTACATGACATATAATTCAAAATGATTAAATATACAACAGAAAATAGCTATAGCATTGCACTTAAAATAGCATGAACTTTTACTGCCGATCAAAACTGATTTCTTTAGCTTAACAAGTATCCAAAGAACAATTATTTGAAGAGCTTTTAAGAGTTTCAATATGTAGGAACTAAACCTCATCTAAATTCAGTATCTTAAGTCAAATAAAAAAGAAACAAATGTACAAAAGATTGAATGGTCCTGCCTTACAACTAGACATTTAAATCTATGGGAAGCTAAATTCATTCGAACAAAAATACTATATTCCCTCTGTATGTGTATTGCTGGGGCTTTCCTCTCCTTGCTCAGGGCATCTGCCAAAACAACTCGTACATTCTTAGGCAATGACTAGGGACTAGCCTGGAATCAGGCTGTTCATCCACTCCCTCCATCATCAGAATGGGCAATTTCAAAGAAGAACAGGGAATAAAGCTCTGTGCATGATCCCTCAGTGCAGTCAATCTTTTTTCCTGCACCACAGTCGACTCGAAGTTAAACTTGCTGTCTTTTTTCCAGAAATACTCCAGGCCTGAAAAATTGCCAGGTCCTCATCCCACACCCAGTTCTCCAGTAGTTTCTGAGAAAGAGCACGCAAACATCTGCATGTATTTGGGGTACATGAGGGTAGGTACAGAAATATTACCCTGAGCGATTATTGAGTGGTTATGGCTGTTTCTCAACTACATTTTTCAGACAAGTCAAAGTCTACATTTCCCAAAAAGCACTTGGTGCAAGTCAGATCTGAGTTGTAAGGAAAAAAAAAGTCCAAATGCAGTAGATTTCTTTCATGGATTTGCATACTTGGTTAAACCTGAAATGGCTGAACACATCATTGCCAACTGTCAAAAAAACCCTGTGCACTTTAGTTCTTTCAGACCAAGCATGAGAGCTTCCATCCCAAGGTAACAACGTGAGGAAGCTGTAAGTCTGTGATTACTAAAGCTCAGAATTAAAATGGCTTTGCCCCTTTGCCTGGGGAGTCACACCAGCCTCACAACCAAGGAACCTCAGACATTCTAACCCCAGACTTCCCTAAACTATAAGAAAATAATGTTCTTGAACCTTTTCAGCTCATAATGAGTCCTGAAGCAGCAGGATTTTCCCTGCTGCTTTTCACAAGACTTTCAGGCTTGTAGAAATGCTGATTGCTGGCTGGCTTGGGACTGCCAGCCCAAACCCCCTCTTAATAAGACACTTCTGCTGGTCTTCTGGGCCTAATCCTGCTCTTAATTCAGTTCCCTGACTGAGCTCTGAGTGTAAAGGCAGATTTTGTGTCTTTCTGCTCTTGATTTTATAGGAAGAGGTACAAATATATTTCAGGTAATGTTGATGGCAGTACAGGAAGCTCCCCTGTGCACCATACTAATTAAACCACAAGAAGAAATATGAAAATAGTAGCACAAATATCCTCATATTAGAAAGAGCAGAAGCATGTTTTACATTATTTAACCCATCCTTGGGAAAACCACAGGAGAAACAAGGCGATTTTCATCAGAAACAGCTTAGCTTTTCATCGAGAAAGGTTACCCAGGAACCATCCTGAGATCTTTTCCATCTCAGTACAAAAAATTTCCTATGTTACATGGTATTTTCTCTTTGAAAGTTATGGGCTTCTCTGATATTCAGAGAGCCTAAAATCTGACTGTCACAACTCTTCTTGTACCTCCCTGGTTTGCATTAAAAAAAAAGGTCTTGTAGTTTCTACTTTTCACTGAAACACTGGGAAATCTTCCGATCTTTCTATTGACCAAACTCTGCTACAAAGGTGCCAGGAGTCCTATTTCTGGGGGGAAAAAAAGAAAAATGAATACTCCTGGTGAAACAGGAGCCTGGTCCCAGTATCTATTCAAAATAAACAACGTATCTTCTTACAAATGAGCCTTCCCATTCTTATTTATGTGCTCAATTTTGCGTACTTCGCAATACTGGAAAAAAAGAAAAGCTTGAAGAACACATGGAGAATCGAGAGAAATTTGAGCATCCCCAAGGAAACAGAGGTTTAGGGACGGAGTAATAACAGCAAGGCTGTAATGAGAATTTGGAAAACTCTGCTAGATAAAAACGTATAACAAAGCTGTTGCTGTCATCTCATTCCCTGGGCCTGATTATGTTTTCACGATGGGCCTTTGCACTGCTCGGGCAGTGAGAGCTCTGTGAGTAAATGAGTATCAGACCTCCGAGCTAGCGAAGTGCAGAACTTGCCAGAGACTCCTCAGGAGTCTCTGTGGTGCTCAACATCCTCTCATCTCCACAGAGAAGTGCTGGAAGCGAATTCAGGAGGTTCAAATGGCTGCTTTCCTCTCCTCTGCAGCACTACCTGGATGCTGCCAGTCTGGAGGCAAGGCCGTGCCAAGGCTGAGTGATTCCTCGCTCCACAAACAGCCCAGAAACAATTAGGAATTGCTTCATAATAGGGCTGGGGTGAAAGGTGAGGACTGGAGTGTTCTGAAGCCTGCTGCCAGGGCCGAGGAAGACAGTGTCATTTTGGTAAACCTGTCAAGCTGTTGTAAGAACTTCCTGAATGCTTCCTACCATCTGCTTTTGATGCTTTCAAGACTTGGCTGGAAGCCTGGAGGTTTTCCTGCTCTTTCCTGCCCAACCTATAATGGAGTAATTCTGGATCTGTTCCCTGTCATCTCAGCCTCTTCCTCAGTTTCTTCTGCTTACAGCTGGGGTTTTTTTTAAATTTTTTTTTCTCTTTACTTTAGCAGCCCTGTGCCCTGAATCATCTCTCCTGGGGCGGCAGGAGTTCCTCTGATGTTGAACAAGTGCCGGGTTTTTCAATTGTGTTCATGTTCTTGAGAGGAAGGGTCTGGCCTACATGACACATTCCTTCTTCACACTCACATCAACAACTTGAGCTTTGTGTCCAGGCTCTGGCTGGAAGGGCCACACAAAGCCCATCTCGGTCAGGCTGCACGCTGTGCCGGGCTGCTGAGCCAATATTGATTGATATAATTTGTAGGGTTTGAGATAAATGTCATAAAGGACAATGAGTTCAAAGAACAGATTAAAAAACAATAAATTGAATTCCAAGGCGTTCCCTCCTGTACTAATCTGTGTAGGTTCCTGTGTTTTTGGAAAGCATGTTGCTTATCTTCCTCATCAGTAGGCCCACTGCATTCCAGTATTTTGGATCAATGCCATTTGTAATAATCTAGATCAGTTTTTATTCAACGTTTATAAAACAGGCCATGTATCACAGGGTATATTTTATAGCAGATGGTATCTCCAATTCATTTAAACCCCCCCACTTCCCTCCTCCAATATCACAGTGCACACTCACAAAAGCTCTTGAAAGTAGAGCAGAGCAGAATTTTTTTACAACAAATAGTAAATTTGCTGAAAAATGGAGTTTCCAAGCAACAAAACTGTTAAACTGTGGCACACTGAAAGTGAAATGTTCTGTTTTCTAGAAAAAAAACAGGTTTTGCAATTTGGACATTTGAGGAAATAAAAAAAAAAGCAGGGTGGGTGGTTGCTTTCAGAAATCAGTTTCATTTTAAAAACCTTTGCACTGAAAAGATGCTAAACACAAAGATTAAATAGCCAGAACACAAAGCAGGTTTTTTTCAGGTCAGTTTACATTTTTTGAGTTATCCCAGTGTCAGCTGTTTGGAGATCTTCTGCGGCTTTTAATTTGAAAAGTTTCTCTTTTGGCTTGGTAAGAACTAATTTTCCCCAGGGCTTATTAATTTGGGGACTTCTCCATGAGACCCAGTATTTGCCAGACTCTACTCCAAACACAGCTCTCCAGAGTGAAGGTTTCCCATTCAGGAAGGTCAGACCCAGACTAATTTTAATAAACTGGACTATTCCAACATGTAGAGATAAGCACAAGCTTAAGCACTTTGCTGGTTCACAACATGGAGCTTTTTAGCTTTCAGGATCAGTGATGTGCCCCTCACAACCACTCCCTTGCTTGAGATCATAACAGAAGAGACTGAAGATTTTTCTGAGATTAACATACCAAATGGTAATAAAATATATTTATTCATATATGCTTGGGAATACTGCATTGTAATTTTGCAAAATATGATTTCTACAGCTCTGGGGATACATAAATCACTGATAAAATAAATAAGTTGAAGATATTTTAGCTAAGTGATAATAGAACCAAGTCATGGACTTGTTTATGTTTTGGCTTTAATCAGGCAACGTAGAAGATACGAGAAATAAACTCTTCTTAGTTTACCTTGCAGCACAAGTTAAATCATACCTGCATTTCTCAGAAACTTGTGTTGGTAGTCAACAACAACTCTGGTTTTGGGGTTATAGAATCCATCAGCACAATCATAGCAACCTTCTGGGATTGTTCTGGGAGGATCCCGATTTGTAATCCGAGGAATGCCTGAAGGGTAAAAAAAAGGTGTTGGTTTGTTTTTTTTTTTTTTAATTTATGCCTTTGATCAAGATAACTAACATACATCTCCTTGGTGTTTGCTATAAAAATAACACAGTTACCTCACAATACATTTTGTAAAACATTTCATCAGTTTTGTATATGGGGAAAATGCAAATGGGAAAATGCACACACAAAGATTGTGTGATAAAAAGCTATCACTTTGATTTCCTCATTCACAGTCCTGTGATTCAGCCCACCAAGCTAACATTTACAAGTACAACCCTAAAATCCAAAATGGGGCCAGGAGAGACTGGCTGGCCTCACAGAACTACATGTCATCACTAAAATATTCTATGTATTGAGTATTGTGTGTATTATGTTACAGATTTTTCTTGTTTCCTTACAAAACCACCTTTTAACTACAATAAATAATAATATTATAAAAGTCTTTAGCAAAAATACAGACTCAACAAAAATGTTTGTTTTGGTATCTACTAAAAAACTATGTGGGGCACATGCTTGAACCTTCATTTGATGTCCTGGATGCAAACAAATTGCTTTTGCTTAACTTTTCTGTACCAAAATCACCCTGCTGATGCAGTGAGGGTGAAAAGTATAAAAGGGTTAATCGGGATATCAAAAGCTGGAGATAATAAAGCCCTGTCCTGCAGGTCATCATTCCAAGAGACCTGCTGTGGATGCAGAGCTGCAGCCCAGGCTGTGCTGGTGGAAGGTGGTGTCCACATTCTTCTGGCAGAGTCCGAGGGTTGGATGAAATTAGCCAGAGCATTTCTGCTCCATGTTACTCATGTAGCTGAATTAATCTTTCTTAAGCAAAGTTGTTAGTTTAATTCCTTCCAGACTCTTAGGATCGCAAATGCAATTTAGTACCTGGTGGTTTAAAACCAGAACAGATTTCTGAATAAAATCTCCTGTCGTAGCCATCGCAGTAATGCCATTTTTTCTCATCGTATTCGAGACCATCTGCAAAAACGTATTTCACCTGCAAAGCATGTTCGAGTGCAGAGTTAATAAACATGATGGATGGACGGAGCGCCAAGGCCGGTTGCACGGCAGAGCTCCAGCAGGGCCAGCGCTCGGCTTTTGTCGGGAATGGCTGTGCCAGCAGCATCCCCCCATCCCGAGGGCCAAACACTGCCTTGGCTCGGAAATTTTGGTATTTCACCGCCAGAGCTCCCTGCCGGCGGGGTCTCCTGCCAGCGGAGCCCCTCGGGGTGAAGCCCCCGGCCGTACCTGCGTGGGCACCCCGCGGACCCAGAGCGCCCGGTACCTGCCGCCGCTGGGCAGCAGCAGCTCGCCCCGCCCGTGGAACATGCCGTCCCACAGCTCGCCCCGGTACTCCGTGCCCGTGGGCAGCGCGTAGCGGCCGAATCCTTCCATCCTGGGGGAGATGGCGGGTGGGTGGTGGTGGCACCACCGGGTGGTGGCCTCCCCGGTCTCACCAGCCCTCCGCGACCTCGCCGGTGTCCCCACGGCCTATCTGCCACCCGCACCGCCCTGGCAGCACCCCCCTTGCCCGCCCCGTCTGACCCCCCGGCCCACTTGTCCCCTGTGAACCCCGCTGTGCCCTCCGGCCCCCGCAGTCCCCGCTGTCCCCGCAGTCCCCGCTGTCCCCGCTGTCCCCCCGCCCCACCTGCCGCGCACGATGCCCCCCTGGTACCGATCCCCCGCCAGCTCCATGGCGGCGCTTCCCGTCACCATGGCAACAGCCCCGCCGCCATGGCCCCGCCCCCGCCCGCCCCTTCCCCGCGGCCCCGCCCTCCCCGTGGCGGCGCGTGCGCAGTGCGGGGCAGCGCTGAGGGCGCTCAAGGAGAGCCGCCATGCCCGGGGTGCTGCGGGTGCCTCCGTACGAGGAGCTCGAAGTGCCGGAGGTGAGTGCGTGAGGGGGAGCGGGGCTCTCCCCACCGTGCCCTGCCTTCCCCGCCCGCCCTCACGGCCGCTGTGCCCCGCCGCAGGTGGCGGTGAGCTCGTCTGTGCTGAAGGCCGCGGCGCACCACTATGGCTCGCAGTGCGATAGGCCCAACAAGGAGTTCATGCTGTGCCGCTGGGAGGAGAAGGACCCGCGCAAGTGCCTGAAGGAGGGCCGACAGGTGAACTCGTGCGCCCTCGACTTCTTCAGGTGAGCGGCTGCCAGCCGGGACACGCCGGCCGAGCCCCAGGGCCCTGGAGGTGACAGTGCTGCGGGCCCTGCCCGGTGGTGTCACTCGAGCGCTGGCGGTCACTCCTTCCAGTGGAACATCCCTGCTCTGGAGCCAGGCTGGGAGAGCTGCGGATGTTTAGGCTGGGGGAGAGAAAGATCCGGGGTGACCTTAGTGCAGCTCTCAGTACCAGAAGCGCCTACAAGAGAGCTGGAGAGGGACTTGTGACAAGGGTGTGAAGTGACAGTACAAGGGACCATGGCCTCACACTGAGAGAGGGCGGGTTTAGATTAGCATTAGGAAGAAATCTTTCCCTGTGAGGGTGGTGAGGCCCTGGCACAGGTTGCCCCAGGAAGCTGTGGCTGCCTCATCCCTGGAAGTATCCAAGGCTAGGTTGGACAGGGATTGGGGCAGCCTGGGATAGTACAAGGTGTCCCTGCCCATGGCAGGGGGTGAAACGAGATGAACTTTAAGGTACATGCCAACCCAAACTATTCTGTAAGTCCATGATTCTCATTAAAAACGCTGCTGCCATCACAGCCTTCAAAACCTTTACTCTTGCTTCTTAAACTTTTAACTCCTGAGGATAGAGGCCATGTGTTTTGTCTTCCTTATTTATACATGAGTTTATCCTGTCATTTGAAGCTCTTAGGCCTTTGTTTCAGAGCAAGTGGCCTGGGTTTTTTTTGGGAACTCAGGGCAGTGGTGTGAAGCTGCTGCACCTTGCAGCTTTGTTGTGAACTCCAGGAAGCCAACTGGAGCATTGCATTGTCTGTCCTCCCTGTTTCACAGGTGAACTACTGACAAAGCTTGAGCAGGTGCACCACCTGCCCCTCCAAGGCACGTAATGCTAGTAAAGGACCTAATTTAGTTACCTCCAGGCATGTTCATCTGCAGTCTAGCGGCTGAAACCTCTGTCCAAAGCACGACTTCTTAAGCTTAAGATAAAAAATTACTTGGAAGCATTAGTACACTGTATAACTAAATTATTTGCCAAAACAAAGATATCCTGTAGAGGAGCTGTGAACATCTACCCAGCAAGAATACCCTCCACATATCAGTTAAGTTATTGCTGTCACTGATTGCTGCTGCAGTGAGGCAAATTTCACACCTATTTGTAGCACGTACTGGCTTGACGGAAGGTGTAGATGTTCCTTAAAGCTGCACAAACCACTTTATCCCAAGTTGAGGTTGGAATGAGCGAGAGAGAAGAGCGCTGAGGGGTGTTTGCTGAGGGGTTTGTGCCTGTGGTGTCCCCAGGAAGATCCGGACGCACTGTGCCGAGCCCTTCACCGAGTACTGGACGTGCATCGACTACAGCAACCTGCAGGAGCTGCGCCGCTGCCGCAAGCAGCAGGCAGCCTTCGACTCCTGCGTGCTGGACAAGCTGGGCTGGGTGAGACCCGACTTGGGAGACCTCTCCAAGGTAACTTCTTGTCTTTGGGGACAGGCAGGCAGATACGGCTGTCCCTCCTTGTGCACGTTTTGTCCAGGTCTCCAGCATTTCCTGGCCAGATGGTGGTTTGTGAACTTGGCACTGGAAGTTTGTGGGGTAGTAGAACTCAAGACTGGCAGCATTTCCCAGGGTTGCTTTTCCAGAAGACTTGCGCTTTTCTTAGACAGTGAAACTCTTGTTTTTTGCTTTTTCTGGTGTAGAGACTTTTCCTTTAGGAACGAAGCTCACACTCGCTTGGAGCTACTCTAGTTGTGATGAAACACCCCTCCCTTCCCTTTTCTTAGAAGTATTGAGGAGCTTTCATCAACTGAACAATGTGTCCTTACTATTGTTTGGTTCTTCTTGGTAGTTCTTCCTTTAGGTTCTGACTTAACCTGGCTATTAAATGCTGTGAGAAGTTGTATCACTTCTTTGCATTTCTTTCCAGGTTACGAAGGTGAAGACAGACCGTCCTCTGCCTGAGAATGCGTATCACTCTAGACCCAGACCAGAGCCAAACCCACCCACAGAAGGGGAGCTGAAGCCCTCTCCCCTTGGCAGCAGGCTCTTTTTCTGGTCCTGGTGAAGTGGGCAGGCTGTGCTGTGACTCAAGTGCAGAGATGTGGCACTTGCACATGTAAATTGTGTGGTGTGTGTTGGGTGTTAACTAATAATTAAAGAGCCCCAAATCATTATGTGGCTGAGCAGACTTCTTTAAACTCATAGCAACAAGAACAATGCATTTCCCTGTTTTGCTCAGAGCTCTCTGCAATCACACAGCCCTTGGGACCCTCTGGGCACCAGTAACGTCAGCTGGTTGATAATGATTACCAGGATTGTCTGTGATGTGTGTAAACGTAGTTCCAGTCATTGACTGCTGTCCCATCAATCACAAACTGGCATGAGACTTGATTTACTTGCTGAGAACATTGCCTCATGGATCAAGGAAACTCTGGGAACAAACAAGTCGTTAATGTCTTCCCTTAGTCTTGCAACTGATAATTGTACATATTTTCCAAGGGATTCCTGTAGAGGTTTAACCTAAAATCTGTCTTGGAGCAAAGGGTGTTGTGGAGTCTGTGGTGTTGGCTAGGTAGGAGGGCAGTGCTGTTTCTGCCATAAAGATCCCTGTTGTGATTCCCAGCTGCTCATACAATATTAGTTAGTGACTTCCTCTTTTTTGACTGTTTTATTGGGGGAACACAAGCTACTTTATCAGAAAAATCATACTAAATTTTCAACACCTTTAAGGAAAAATTTTCTCCTAAAGGATCTTGTGCCCCATTAAGTAGTGTAAGAAAGTAGCTTGTATTGTCTCAAGGCCCTGACTTAAAGGGTTTGGGACAATTTTTTGCTGTGATGTTCTTTTTGATAGAGTGTTACTGAGCTTTTTTTAAATTTATCTTTTCTACAATATCTGAAAGTCGTGTTTTTCGTATGAGTTGGATCTAATCATTCATTCACTTCCACCCAATAGCAAAAGCCTTGTAAAGGTCAGAAAGACTTCCGTGAACTTGTTTTTCCAAAGCAATGTGCAGTTTAACTTGCTCTGGGTGAGATTGTCTCACCTGGACCTTGGCAGAGAGTGGAGCTGTGCTCCTTGTGTAGCCTGCTGGTCGTAGAATCTGAAGATTTACCATCTCCTTGTTTGAGGTAGGATTAAACTGTAATGGTTCTATAGCTGCAGCATATGTTTCTGATCCATGGAGCTAGAAGCAAAATTGTATAACATTTATCTAAAAATAGCTCATGCACTGTGTGGCTTCTGGGTTCTTGCTACTTTCTGCTGGGGTGCATTGACTGAAACTCAAAGCAGGTGCTACATTTGCATTTTAATGTACATCCCAGGCTGTCTTAGCAGCTCCTTGTCTAAATCTGTGAGCTGGGGTTGCACCTTTGCAGTTTCTCCTTGCAGATCACTGCCACCATCTTGGAGCAGCCATGTCTTGCTGAAGAAAGATAACCCCTCTGTGCAGAGTCTGCAATTAGGACAAGCTTGAGGTCTAATTACATTCAGCTGAGTGAGTGAAATGAGGTTTGGCCGAGCAGAGGATAAATTGTTCTGGGATGTTAACACGTATCACATCAGATCTTTGGTTGCTGACCCACTCCAAGAGTTGATCAGGAGGAGTTTTTAGATCTTACTTACCATGTTCTGCTAATAAGTTAATATTGTCAGCATATTGTATGAACCATTGAACTGCTGAACATCTGCTTTGGAATAAACAGGCATGGGCATTCCAGTAGTCAGCCCATAATCACAAATAAAGAGGTTTTTTTTCTATTAAATGTCTTCTGAAAAGAAATATGTGCATACATCGGGGGGACAGGTTTTTAAACAGCCTGTTAGGAACCCCACCCTTAAGTTGGCTAGTACTGTAGGCAAAAAAAAAAAGCAATTTATGCTGCAGCCTCAAAGGTTTAAGATCGTTCATCTGTTTCTTGACAGCTGAATCTAGAGCCTCTTGGGTCAGAGGTGGGGGATCCAGTAATGATGCACTGATCATGGTTTAAATGTCAGAATTAACTGTCTCTGGCCTAGATTCCCTTCTCAGTTTCAAGCAGGACTAGGCAGGTGAAAGTGCAAAAGAGATCAGCAGAGGAGGACAATGAAATTATAAAGTCAAGTAGAATTCATCTGTACTCTGAACATTTCCTTCATTAACCTCTCTGAGATTATTATTTCTTGTCTTTACCTCTTGGGTAAATCTCTCTGGAAAAGTGTTGCCAGAGGCTTTTCATGGTGCTTTGGACAGTCTCTGTATGCATCTATTTCTGCTCAAAATCCCATGGCTTTACTCAAACCTAGATGCCCCTTTGGAGCTGCAATGGAAACTAGAACAAGTGGATGTCAAGACTGAGTAAAGACCATAAAAGTATTTTTGAGAAATGTGTCTTGACGATTTTTTGGCAAATGGAGAACAGATACAGATTCAACACAGATATTTCCCTGGCCCTGGGAAAAGTGTTACTTGTTATGCTTTGGGCTCTTGACTTTGCCAGAGTTTCTAATCACGTGTCAAATTAACAAAATGTTAAGCCAGTGTCGCAGTATGGGTCTAGAATGGATCGATAAGGTATTTCCCCCACATATGAAAAACCCAAATCTTTATACTGATTCATGGTTTTAAAGAACCTTTACCTTCAGAACAAGGATATTCCTGTAAAGCTAGAGAAGAAATTTGGAGCTCAGAATTGTTAATCCTTTTGAAGCTCTCTGTATGCTTTTGTGCTGAGTGAGTTTAGAAGCCAGAATCCATCTGGGCAGTAACAGGAGATTTCAGACTCCCTCTTGTGGCTGCATTAAGCTGATTTTGGGCATTTCTGTGAAGATTTTGCCATCGCGAAAATCCAAAGGCTACTTAAGTGCAGAAACTTAACTTGATCTTTTGTCATTGCTATAAAATTTACTTAAACATTGTCTCAACTCAATTTTTCCTACATATAAAAACTCTTGAGTATGAAGTGAGAAAAGGAAGAAAAATGGTTTGAAAATGTTCTGATTACCTCAGTCACATTTGATGTGATTTAAGGAAGTTAAGGTAGAGTTGAAGTAGATGGAGGTGGTTGGGAAATCAGTGTACATTTTAATTCCTTCTCTGAATCCAGAAAGGAGATGGCCCTGGTGCTGCTGAGAGCAGGGTGCTTCTGCACCTGTGGGGTTGGTGTGAATGGTGTGGGACAGGCAAGGATGGGGAGCACGTTAATTGCAATATTTACCTTTGCATAAAAGCACATTATTTCTCTGTGTTAGGAACAGACATAGCCTCGCCTAATGGCCTTAATAATGTTAATAATTCTGTTAATAATTTTCTGGTTTTTCATGTGAGCCCTTCTACCTGGGACTTGATCTGAATCTAAGGCATCTTCTGCAGGGTTGAGTGTGGTGCAAATAGTACTTTGGCAAAGGGAGGAGGTCTGAGAAAACACAGCACAGCAAACTAGAAGCAAATAGTCCGTGGTGTGAGTTTGGCTTTAAAGCAGTAAATCAGCACTGCAAGCAGAAGCAGATGCTGGAGGAGAGGTGGCTCCCAGACCTCCAAGGCAGGTCAGCAACAGCTCACTCACTGGTGCAGGAGTTATTACTGGGCTGGGTTTCTGCTTCAACAACAAGTTTCTCCACTCCCACGTGCTGCCAAAGCTTTTGCAAGCCCCACACACGCCTGGTGCAGGTTCCTCTGTGCTTGGTGAGGGCAGGCAGTGAGGGAGGAGAGCTCCATTCCCCTGTGCCCCAAGGCTGCCTGGCTGTGCAGTGCTGCTCCAGGCTGTGCCAGGGCTGGGACACAAAGAGTTTTGCTGTACCTGATGTATTCAGGAATTGGGGCTCAAAGAAAAGAGGAGAGCGCTTATGAGGTAAAAGCTCTTTTACCTTGCCTGCATCCCAAGCATCTCCCCATTGCTGCTGCTTGAGAAATATCTTAGATTATGTTTGTCTGTTGCTGGTGCCTGAACAAAAGGATTCCAACCTGTGAGTTTTACTATGCTCTTGGCTGGGCTTGGCGAGTGCAGGTGTTTAAGGGAGTGTTTGGTTCTTGCTGTGTTCTGCAGCACAAAATGGCAAACAGCTTTTGCAGTTTTGATAGGGTTTAAATTAATTTCTCCCTTCTCACCAGGGTAAATGAGGGCTGGGAAGAATGGCCATGCCTGTTGCTTTGTTAAGCCCTGCTTTGGCTCCAATTCTGGCACCAAGAAAGGAAATAAAATATAGGGAAGGGGAGCTCTATGAAAGAGCTATGGGTCTGCTCACAAGTTGATAGGTTAAACCACACAAAACCCTGAATCTGAGGCATTGCTCTAATATTTGTAAAATCAGCGTGGCAGCTCTGTTAAGGGCTATGAGTCACCCTGAGGGTGGTTCAGCTCTTTATAAGTAGTAGCACAGCCTTCTGCTTCCATGCAAACAGGAGCGAGGATTTTAATGGAGTCAGAATTACCCCTTTGGTTAGAGCACTGTCTGACCTCTGCTTTGTTCTCGCTGCCTCCCGTGTGCGGCTGTGCCGAGAGAGGAACCTCACCCAGCTTTGGGAGGAAAGGGCTGCATGGAGCCCCCAAATGTGGGATCAATGCAACCCTCTCCCTCCATCGCCCAGCCCGGGCTCTCTGCAGGCTCTGCCGCTCGGCTCCTTGGGCTGCTCCCGAGGGCCGTGGCGCTCAGGTGTGGCCGCCAGGGCTGTGGCTCTCAGGAAGGCGCTGACAGCGGGGCTGACCCGGCCATGTGCGCACAGCGGGAGGCTCTGCCCGTCCCCAGGCGCGGCCTCAGGCGCTCGTGGCCAGCCTGCGCTCCAGGCTAAACAGAGGAAGGTGAGGGTCAGCTGCCGAGAGCTCTGCCCAAGGCTCAGGAAGCACATTTTGGCAGAGGAAAGAAATACAATACAAACAGGGAGGGAAACACGACTTCCATCCAACCCCCTCCAAGAAGCTTTTGGCTCCCTACAGCTGCTGGAGTCTTTACTACCAGTTACTGGGCTCTTTATTTTTACAGGCTTTCATGTGTTTGTTTTCTGTCTCTTAGACCACAGTGTTGCAGAGGGGACAGAGCAGAACAGGAGCAGTGGAGGGTACAGCCCTGCACAGGGGGACAGGCAACCCAGTTTCCCTTTCCTGCCTGTCACTATCTCATTGTGTGGCCTTGGGGCACTGTCACTTCCCTCTCTGCCCTGGCTCCTCTGCGATGGGGTGGTTCCACCCAGCACAGCTCTCTGCTTGTTTACAGTCTTTGTCTTTGTGAAGTGCCTTAGAGGAATCTTGGGGGAAGCTCTGCCTGGGCAGGGCAGGCACAGCCCCTGGCCCAGTGCTGTTCTCCTTCCCCAGAGCAGCAGGAGCCACACGGTGACAGGGTGTGGGTGGGCAGAGAAGTGGCTGTCACCTGCCCTGCTCTCTGTGAGTGCCCAGCTCTGTGACTGGGGAGGCAGCTGGAGACCTCACTGCAGGGTGAAAGATGAGATGTTTTGCTGAGCAGTCTTGGGAGGGGTATTTTGCAATTCTGAACTCCTGCCTTTCAGAGCTCATAATGGCACCCTGCCTTCTGCTTGGAGCTGTTCTTTGCCGGTGGCTGGGAATGGCTGGTGCAGGGAGCCAAGGTGAAAGGGAGGAGGTTGCAGGAGACAGTCCCCAGAACATGTGTAGCATCCAGTCCTTGCACACCCCTCTCTGCTCTCCATCATCTCTTCCTCAGAGCCTTTGTTTCTTCTAACCATGAGTGAAACCAGTTGTGGGAGGTTGTGCTCAGGCATGACATAATCTGAGTCTGGGACTCCACTGGAGGAATCCTTTTGAAGATTTACTAGTCTGGCTAATTACAATAAAACTATGAAGGTGGCATGCTCTAAATCATCAGCAATTAATAAGTGGAGGTTTCTGCTTTCTTGTGCTTTTTGCTAGGACACAAACCAGAGCGATTCTGGCTACATCAGTGGTGCTTTCTCTCAGGAAGGTCTGTCAGAGGCACTTTAGTGTGCTCACAGAGCCATTGTCCATCTCTGGTTTTGGTACCAGATAATTTGATTAAAAAGATGTCACTTCCTTGCTCTTTTCTCTGTGCTTTGCCTTTCTGTGCTTGTTTCAGCTTGAGCAGCAACAAAGGCCTGCAGGATTTATTTGCGATTTATTGACATTTTCCCTTTCTGATGTGCATCCTTACATTACCCCACAGAGTTCAGCTTGTGTCAGCCACAGACAGATGATTTGAGGAAAGGCAGCATTAGCTGGAAATGCCCCTTCCACCTTCATTCCCTCACAAAATACCCACATTAGCAATTCACTTAAAAATTCTGAATTTGAGTATCTACTTCCCTTTTAGCTGTTGTTGACCTTAAAATATGTATTTGCTATCCATTTCCATCTGTATCCTACTTTTGATAGGATGTGTCATTCTTTGTCATCTGGAGTAAGCCTGTAGTGTCTCATTCTCTGCTGGGAGCAGGTCTGCTCCCTCTCGCTGTCCCTACCAGGCTGTTCCTGCCTGGTCACTGCCTTTTCCTCTCCTCTTTTCCCCTGGGTTTGGAGCAAAACCAACACAGGTCACACAGGTTGGTATCTCACCTGTAGCTTTTGCATCCACATTCACAGATAAAATCCTGTTAAATCAAGACGCTGGAGCTGTGGAGAACCTTGATGACTTCACGCCCCATCTCGTTCTTTCTTTCAGCCACCACAGGCCAAGTGCCCCATGGATCTGGGGGGAGAAAGGCTGAGCCCCACAGGCACTGCTGGAGTTCTGTGTCCACCTGTCTCCAATGTTTCCAGAGCACCAGCAGCTCCCCAGGAGCAGCCCAAGCTCCCAGGTCCTGGCGCTGGGCCGAGCCCGTCGGCGGGATGTGGGTGGCTGGACCCTGGTGGGCAGGCAAAGTGCTGTCGGAACAAAACTGAATTGAAGTGATTCTTTTCCTCTCCCCTTGGCCTGCGAGGAAATCTTTTTCCATTTACTATAAAACATGGTCCTTAATAGTGCTGAAGTGTTCTACATATTTTAAATAAACATGAGTGGATTTGAGCCCAGGAGGACATGAAAGAATGCAGCATTTGCGGGGTACCGGCCCGGCACACATGTCAGCAATTTGGCTGCCTTGTGTACTTTGGCTTTTAAAAAAGCATTTAAAAGTAAACAAATGAAGGAAAATCTGGCAGCTGGATTTCAAAGTAAATTGCTTTCAGCTGATATACCCTGTTTCCAGCTTGCTTGGGTAGTATCAAGCCATACACATCCAGCGAGAAGAGTAAGCGGCCAAGGAGAAGAGCGGGGGTGGGAGAGAGAACAAAAGCAGGGAAGTTCTGTGGATTTAATTCTTCCATTTCCTTCCTTTGCACCAAACTCTCCCTGCCTGTCAGTGCCCTCTCAGCAGCCCGACAGGTTCATGCTTCAGACAGCAAACTGTGCTCCATTTTCCCCTGGGCCTTGTTCTGCCAGGCTCTACCTCCCTTCCATTAGATCTAGAGCAGGAATGGGATGGTGTGGGATGGAGTTCTCCCCATGCTTGGTGGGGCAGTGGCTGGGATGAGGGTTTGATGGAGCAGCTCGAGCAGCACTACAGGTCACAGCTGAGCAGCATTCTGTGGACCATTCCACAGCCCAGACCGGCAGGATGAATCCATCCATGAGCGGTTTAGGAAGTGTGGGCCAGGATGTTGCTCCCCTTGGACTGCCAGCATGGGGTGGGCATGCTGGTGGAGGGAAGCAGAGGTGGAGGTGACAGAGATAACAGAGTCATTAGAGGAGCAGGGCTGTGGGGAGGCCCCACTCCTGCGGAAGAGCCTGGAGTGTCCCCAAAGGAGGAGACTCAGCAAATGCTGACAGATGACAGTGAGGTCCCGGGCTGGACAAAGAGGGAGGTTGCTGAGGTCACACTTCAGCTCAGCTTAGGGCTCCTTCTGCTTTGACTTGCGTTTCCTCAAGTTTATAAAACTTAATGTGGGTTGGTTCAGTGGAAAGGGCAGAGGAAACTGGTGGGTCTGGAATCCTGGTGGTTTGGGGCCAGGGCAGGGCTGCTCCAAGCTCTCTGGCAGCCCCTGCACGCACGGCATTTGTTCCTGGGGCTGTGGGCTGGGGTGAGCCACTGAGTGTCCCTAAGGGGCTCCCAGAGGTGACACAAGGAGGATGTGATGCTGTGGGCAAGAGCCCTGGCTCATCACCCCTGTGGAGCCCCAGGGGCTGAGCAGAGCACAGACACCTGAGGTGACTGTGGTGCAGGTGTGGTGGCCCCATGGACAGTCTAGATGGGACCTGCTGTGCCTGCATGGGGATCTGTGGCATTTGTCCAGTCCTTTGTGAACTGCAGCCATGCCACTCTGCCCATCCCCAGGTCTCTCCACACTCCAGGGGCTCGCCGTGCATGGCCAGGCTCTGTCTGCTGTTTCCTTATAATTTAAAAGCCTTCCTCACATTAATCTTTTTATTTTTATTTTGACAAATGTATGTTTCCAGGAAGTTGCTGAGGTCAAAGCAGCATCTGTTGCTCGTTATTTTGGGGGATGCAGAGGGTCTTTGTGAGGGTTTCCAAAGCAACAAGGAATTAAGTGGTTTGTAAAGCAGAGAGCAGGAATGAGGAGCAGGCTGGGGCTTCCCGAAAGGCAGCTGAAGATGCTGATGAAAATCAGATCAACTCGGCTCTATTTTCTTGGAAACTTGATCTATTTTTCTTGTACAACTGTCAGCCTGACTCCCGTATTCCAAGTGCTTGGCCACCGCCAGCTCCACGTTTCAGTGCTGGGATTAGCGTGGCCCCGGTCAGACTCACTTTCCCCAGCTCGTGCCAGGCACTGTGGGATGGGAGTGGAGCTTTTGGGAGTGGCAGTGCATGTCCCCTGGTGTGGCCCTGAGTGGGGACATGGGCCAGAGATGCCTGGGATGGGCACCAGTCCCCTGTTCCCTGCCCCAGGGCAGTCCTGTGCCCCCCAAACTCACACCATGAGTTGCCCAGTGCACCCCCCCAGGGTCCTGTGGGCAAAAGGGCTTTTTCTTTCAAAACAAGCTGAGGAGAGTCTGGTGCCAAGGCGAGGGCTGTGAGGAGCCCTGGAGATTTATCGCTGAGGAAATACTTTCTCCAGCGAGGGCTGACGGCCGCAGCAGGAACAATGGGAGATTCGCAACGTGAACAAAGCTGATTTCGTTCTTCTTTTTATCAATGCTTTTTCCTTGCGGATCCTCCCTTCCTGGAAGTGGGAGATGCAGCTTCCCCCGCGCGCCGGCCGTGTAATCAGCAGGAATGGCCATATCCTGGCTGGGAAGCGAGCTGTGAAACGCTGTCGCCCGCAGTGATTTATGAGCCCGTGGCAGCGGCCAGCGGCAGGGCTGGCCCGGGGACAAGGTGCCAGGGCGCGTGCAATATCCACGTATTCTTTCTGCTCCTTGCCGCGTCCCCGGGGAGCCGCCGGAGGAAGTTAATGGATTAGACACACACGTTCCACTTGATTTTTATTTTTTATTGCCGTGTCTTTCCAAATGCTTTTAGCAGATGCATGAGCACAATGGGGTCGGGCGATGAGCATCCCGGCCGGGCGGGCAGCGGGGCAGCAGCCAGGCTGGAAAGGTCAATGTGGTGAGTGCTTGCGTGGGGACAGCAGGACAGCCTGTCCTGGCGGGTACAGTCCTGCCCCACTGGGACTGTGCTCAGCACCAGCTCCTGCTGTGGAGGGCACGGATAAGGTGATTCCAGCTCTTCCACAGCCAGCGCTGACTAACAGCCTAAGGCCACCGCAGCCCATTGCCCGCGGGGTCATTGCCATGTCAGAGGCAGCCAGTGCTGAGCAAGTCTCTCGCCATGCCTGGAGCTGTGATGTCCTTCCCGGGGGGGTCATGGCTGTGAAAGTGGATCGTTCCACTCCCAGACTCACACTTGTGCCACATTATGCAATCTTCGCCCGATACTGGGAATATGAAATAATTATTCCAAGTGATCAGATTTTAATTATGCAACACAGAGGATGATTATTGTACACCAAATTGGTGCCGAGTGCTTAGTTATGTATATGCCAAATTTAGTCTATACTATTATACCCAGTGGGTGGCCGTAGACAATCAGGAAGTAATTAGTTTTGCTGGAGGTTGTTCGCCTGCCTGGTTCACTGTGCTGTCTGGGGAGCGTCTTGCTGCGCTCCGTGAATACCGCGAGCTCCGAGTTCAATACCGTCTTTTTGTGACAAGCTAATAAGCTGTCTGCATGGCGGCCTGTAATTAGCGCTGTCGATATTCATTTGGAAACGGAGACCGCGCTGAGCGGCTCTGCCGACGGCGCTTCCCTTTGTCGAGGCTCTGGGCTGTCCCTCCTCACCTCCGAGGTGGGCGATGGGTGTGCAGGGATGAGGATGTGGATGGGTGTTGGAGGTGCTCACGGTATGCAGCACCCTTGGGTCCCTACCCAGGAAAGCACCAGCCATGAGGGTGCTGAGCCCCTGAGATCAACACCTGCCCCCCACCCACTCCTGTGTCACCCCAGCCTTGTCCTCTACAGGGAAGCTGCCACTGACCCCAGGTGTGGGATGTCCCCAAGGCTCTGTCCGGCAGTGCTGCCCAGGAAGACTGAGATGGCATGGGGTGTATGGTGTCAGGGGGATGGGGATGTGGAGAGGGCTTGGGCTGGAATGGCAACTGCCTCCCCAGGGTCGTGGAGCACTTGGGGAGCCCTGAGCATCACTGGGGTGTGCTGGGGGTCTGCATGATTGCACCTCTCCAGGCAGCCTGATCCTGTGGGATCTGGGCTCTTCCGCTGAGGTCTCACATGCAGAATTCCTGAAGCGCCTGGGGCTACATGAGCTGGGAGATCACTGGAGCATCACCCCCCTGGGTGGTGTTTGCAGCTGGTCAGTGTTGTGAGGGCATCAGGAATGGTCTGCTTCTGTGGGAATGGTCTGGATCTGCCGGGCGGGAATTGTCTGAAGTATGGAGCAACTTTTACCTCTGTTACACAAAGGAAACTTTCCTCCTCTTTCTGTCGGAGATGCTCACTCCATTGAGATGATTGGCATACTGGAGAGCTGAGAAACTAAATTGTTTATACACTAATGAATAGAAGCTTGATTGCAAGATCCTGTTTGGAAAATTATAGTGCTGAATTGAAGCCGTACAATTACATCCAAAATGCTGCATATTCATTTCATCTGCTTTGCATAGAGATTAACAAGCGAGCCCTAAAGCAGACTCTGAAATTAAAGCTAACACCAGATTTAGTCACAGGTTACAAACTAAATGGCATTGTTTGATGGATATGAATCTTTACCACCTGCCTGCCTGATGATTGCTAGCAGCTTAGCAGATAGCAAAGGAAAAAGTTTCTTCCCATGAAGGAAGCATAATAAGGCTCTGGGCTGGAAGTGCCCCCTCCCCATGCAAGCAGCCCCCCCGGCAGATGTCTGCAGTGGGCCTGGGGAAGGGGCTCCCTGCTCCCCACTCTGTCATGCTGGAGGATGCACCCTCTCTGTGGAGGGATGGAGAGTGACCCTGAGACCCCACAGAGGTTCTGGGTGCTCCATTTGGGCTCCCTGTCCTGCATGGGGGGACAATCTCACAGGGTGTCTGTCCTGGAGTCTCCGTGCTGAATTGCCCCTGGATTCCTTTCCTCACCTTGCAAGGGTCAGGAATTTGCAGAGGGCAGGGGTCTCTTGCCTGTCCTGGCTGCAGGCAGCCCCTGGGGATCCCAGCTCCCTGGCATGTCATTGGTCCCATCCCGTCCCATCCTGCAGCATCACACTTTGCCATCTGCCTTCTCCCGCCTTGTTCTGTGTCCTGGGGCCAGGATTTATTTCAGGAGCAGAAATGGGACCAGGAGAGGGCAAAAGGAGTGTGTGGGGAGCAAGGCCCTGCCTGGTGGTGCCCATCCAGGGAGCAGCTCTGGGGCTTAGCCGTCATTCCCAGCAGGGATCTTTCCTCTTTGGGAATACCCAGGAGTTCCCAGTCCACCCCACAGGCTCAGGACCCCCTGTGCAGGGACCCCACGGGGCAGAGACACAGCACTGGCTCTGCAAATCTGACACCTTTATTTTTTTCTTTAAAAGTCCATTACCAAACCGCAGCATCCTATGGAGGGGCTGGGCTGTCACTACCGCACTACAGGACAGCCCAGCCGCAGCTTTACAACCCCCGGCTCTGTCACCAGCCGCCCCCCAGCTCTGTCACTGCCACGGCAGTGCCTGTCCTGTCACCCCCCTCTCCCTGTGGGAGCAGCACCATGCCAGGGACAGGCAGCATGGCTGCTCCGAGTCTCCATTTCTGTTTGACACTTCCTAACTTGACTTTCCAACACTTTCCCAACACCCTCTGACAAAGAACCAAGGTGGAAGAGCATCCCCTCAGTCCCTCCACAAAACCTGCCCTTCATGCCGTGCTTGGCATCTTCCTTAAACCTTAACTCTTCCCAGGACACTCACATTTCCAGACCAAACCCAAACCACACCATCACACCCTGAAATCAGCGCAAGGAGCAGCGTTCTGCCTGCAGTCACCAGCAGTTCGGGGGGCACAGGAGGGCTCTCCCACCCTGACCCCAAGACATGGGGTGCACCCTTCCTTAGGGGGTCACCCCCACTGCTGCAGGCTCCCAGGGCCAGCCCTGCACCCATCAGTGGCCTCAGAGGGATGGCCCAGCCTGTGCGGGCAGTGGGTGCTGGGGAGTGGGAAAAGGCACCTATGGAGGCAGTGGTGGTTTCACTGTGTGGGGACACAGTGGTGGGGCTGCTGTCCCCAAAAACAGGGCTGGGAACAGTGTGGGGCTGGTGGACACTGGCAGCCTTGGAAAGACCCAGCATGGTGGCAGTCTGGGACACACCTCGGGGAGTTGGGCAGGGGAGTGACACTGTGGTTATGCTGCGTGGCCGCAGTCAGGTTGCCACAGGTGGCAACTGATAAACCAGAACAGCCTCTTGTCCAGGTGTTCACAGCCCTGTGCCATGCCCTGCCCAGGGCTTCCACCCTTCAACTCCCTGGGAATCTTCTGCTGTGGAGCATCCCTGGCTGTGTGGGCAGGGACAGGATGGCAGTGTGACAGCAGTGTGAGCTGGTGCAGACCGAGGCAGGGCTGGCCAGGTCCCATCCTGTGTGGTGGCCCCATAGGTGGTGGAGGAAGCTGTTACATGGGACAGGGACAGGAAAGGGACCTGTCTTGTAGCCTGGGCACAGGGACCCCCAGTCCCAGTGCAGGGTTTTGGATGGATCTGCTGGGGCTGCCAGCCACCAGCTGCCACCTACTGTGGCCCCACTAAGAGGGGACTCTGCTGGGCCCCACGGCAGTGTCCAGCTCATCTTCAGAGAAACTGATGTGCAAGCAGGTGTCATCTGCAGGGGAGAAGGGCAGTGAGCTGTCCGTGGGGCTGCCCAGGGCCACCAACTCCTTGGCCAGGGCCTCGCTGGCTGTTGGGTCATGGATGCTGGCCACAGGGGACATTGGCCCGCTCTCTCCAGTCCTGTCCTTGCCCAGAGTGCGCTGGCAGGTCCTGGCAGGGCCGGGCTCTGTGCTGGAGGCAGCGCTCCGTGCAGGAGTCCTTGCCTCAGGGTCCAAGAGAGTGAAGGAGCTGGCAGTGATGCTGGTGAGGCTGGAGATGCTGGCACTGGGCAGGCTCAGGTGGGCAGCACTCTCGGGCTTCACCTCCACTTCCAGGCTCGGGGAGGTCTTGCTTGACCTTTTGCGTAGGATGGGTGGTGGTGGGTTGAGCTTGGGAATGGGCGGCTGCCGCCTGGGGAGGGAAAGCAGAGAGAGGAGGTGATGGGCAAGTGCTTTACCTGCACCACTCAGGGTGTTCCTGCTGCAGCTGGCAGGAGACAGAGGTGGCACACTCTACCTGTCCTCGTCCCCTCTGTCTGTGTCGTCCACCTTCTGCCGGCTGCTCCCATTGAGCAGAGCGAAGTCGCTGACCTCAGAGCCCTCCACGCGCCGGCTGAGCCCGTCCTGCCCCTCCAGCACCGCCAGGCACTCGTCCCCCTCCTTGCTGCTGTAGCGGTGGCTGCCCCTGTCCAGGCTGACGAGGTTGAGGTAGGAATCCCTGGGGCCCAGGGAGGGCAGTGAGCCAGGGGCCACGGGGCTGCCCAGCACGCTGGCGGGGGTGGAGGTGGATGGCAGGTGGACATCCAGGCTGTAGTGGTTCTTCAGGTTCAGGGAGAGGGACTGGGCCAGAGACAGGTTTTGCAAGGAGCGGTCAACTGTGAGAGATGGACAAGGGACATGTGAAAAACTGGGGATTTCCAAACCAGCTGTTTCCCTGGACTATGAGGGGTACAGAAATGCCCCAGACCCCCAGAGCCTGCTGGGATGGTACTGTGAGAGCTCCAATTGCTTCTTGTGACCGCAAGGGATGCAGTGATTTTCCAGAGGGATGGAGCTGGGGGCACCCCAGCACCCAAACAACCCCTGTGAGGGTGTCACTGCGCTCACCCGGCTGCCGATGCTCATCCCGGTGCTCCTCGCGGGCCTCCAGCACTGACAGCTGCCGCACCAGCAGCGACACGTGCTGCAGCAGGTCGCGGTTGGTCAGCAGGAGCTGCCGCACCCGGGCCTGCGCCTCGATCCGCGCCGCTGTCTCCGCCGCCAGTTGGTCCTTCAGCAGCTGCACCTGCGGGACGGGGCGATGCGGATGGGATGGTGAGGGACGGGATGATTCGGGATGGGATGATGCAGAACGGGATGATTCGGGATGGGATGATGCAGGACCGGCGGTGCGGGACGGGAGGAGCATCCCCGGGAGCGCCCGGTACCGGCGGCGCCACAGCGCCCCCTGCCGGCCCTGCCGCGCCACCCCCCGTGGCCCCCCCGACTGGTCCAGCCGCGGGCGGAAGATGCGGCGACATCCCGGGGCTGTGTGTGGAATATCCTGCTGCCCCCCCGGGAACGAGAAACGCGTAGGGGAGGTGCCCAGCCAGGAGACACCGGGGTCCCCGCTCTGATGCTGGATTGGGGATGGGATGGTTTACAAAAATGGGATGAGACGGTGTGCAAGGTGAGCTGGGGGCTCTACCAGACCCTGCAACACTCCCAGGGCAGCCTGGGGCTGTGTGTGCAGCCAGCTCCGTGTTCGGGGGAGCTCAGCTGTGCTGCAAGCGATGCTGCACGTGGCACTGAAAGCAATGCTGCGAGCTGTGCTGCAAGCGATGCTGCGAACTCTGCTGTGAGCTGTGCGATCGGGAATGCTGCCAGCAGTGCTGCGAGGGCCTGGCCTGCTCCCACCTGCCCCGCTGTCAGCCTAGCCCAGCTGGATGCTGGAGCAGGGAGAGGAGAAGGGCTGGTGCCACCTGAGGGGAGGGCAGGACGCATACCTGGGCCACAGCCACCTGCGTCTGCTGCTGTTGCTGGAGAAGCTGCTGCTGGAGCAGCTGGAGGCAGTGCTGGGAGGCCAGCGGGGTGATGGAGGCTGAGGAGCAGGGGCTGCTCGGGCTGAGCAGCTGCTGGGAGCTGGCCAGGTGCAGGGAGCAGTTTTCGGCATCCTGGGCACAAAGAAATGGGCAGGTGAGCGGATGGACTGGCTCAAGATGGGATGTGGTGCCCCACAGCGCTGACCCCAGCGCAGCAGAGGAGCCCCCATGCTCTGGGCTCTAAGGGGGATGTTGAGGGACAGCCCTGGGCTCAGTGCCAGGCTCTGCACATCTGTGTGATCCCGGGACAGAGTGTTTCAGAGCAACTCCTCCCAGAGAGCTGGCAGGGCTGCCTTGGCTGTGTCTGGGGAGGGCAGAACCCCAGGTCTCCCAGGGAGGAGACAGCGGGGAGTGACCCAAACACTCCACCACCTTTCCGTGCTGTGGCTGCCCAGGCTGGGCAATATCCTGGTGCCTGGAGCGTTTGCCAGTGCCTGTGGCCACTGCCCTTCCTGCCCCTGCCCTCCCCTGCTTGGGCAGTGCCTGAAGGAATGTGCAGGAAAGCCCAGCCTTTCCAGGCACGCAAACGAATCCCACGGAGCGCATGTCACTGCAGCTGTTTCCAGCCAGGCCCTGCGAGCGTTACTGTGGTGTGAGCTGAAGCAATGCCATTCAGGCCTCTGGGAAAAGCTCCCAGAGCTCTGTGGAGCACCCATTCATTAAGGTGAAACCGCTGCTCAAGCTGAACGTGTCCCGGGAGCCTGTGCTGCCAGGGCTGAGTCCCCTCGGGACATTGCTCCCTGGGCCTGGAGCCTGAGGGGAGCCAGGGATTGCTGCCAGGGCAGTCGAACAAGTAACTGCTGCAGAGCAGCACTGAGGGCACAGAAATCCACCCCGGGTGGTGTTTGAAGCCTGCTCAGCCATGCGCTGCAGCTCCACCCCTGCCTCTGCTCTCAACCCCCCCAGCACTGGGACATGGCCTTGCTGCAGGTAAACTGGGAGCTGAACAGCTTGTCCTGAGCAGGGAGCCAGAAGGGAGGTCTGCAGTGGGGTGTTCATGAAAGCACCTCCAAATCAAGCCATGATACAGGTACCCTGAGCAGAGGGCCCTCAGCAGCAGCAGAGCATGTGGACCATCCTCCAGCCCACCCCCCGTTACCTGGCCATTCTTTTCCTTTGAGGCTTGCCCAGGTTTCAGCATGCTGAGGTCCCCCCTGGCACCTGGCAGCTCTCTGGGTCCCCTCTCGGACACACAGATGCCACCAGTATCGATGCCAACCTCGTCCACATCCGTGATCTTGGAGCCCTTCATCTGGTGAACTTGAAACAAGACAGACACATGAATCTGACCCCCCTGCCCTGTGCAGGATCACAGGAAGAGCCAGGGCCCCACGCAGGGCTGGGAGCTAGGGGAAGCTCAGGGACAACAGCCAGGACTTGCTCCAAGTCTCAGCATGTTGTGAAGGGGCAGGAGGGAGGGAACAGGTTGACCAAGGGGCTGCAGACCCTTTGCTTACTGGATGAGGGGTCTCTGCCTCCCCCTCCCTAGTGGTCAGTGGTCAGTAGGAATGGGCAGACAGGGCAGATTCCCCATGCTCCCCAGCCAAAGGGGCCCACGAAGGTCACGACACCTTGCGTGTCCCCACCCCAAAGCACATCCATGCCCACTGTGCCCCTCGGTCACCTTCCAGCGGCTGCTCCTCGGCTGATTTGTCACTGGCGCCGTCAGCCTGCCCGTCGGCGTTCTGCAGGGCGTGCTGCAGGCTCAGCTTGTGGCACACCTCGAAGGCTTGTCCCACGGTGCGCACCACGCGCATGGCCTGGCTCTGCAGAGCAAGCCACGCTGCTCAGCCCGCGCCGCTCCCACTGCCACCCCACCCTCCATGGGGAACAGGGAGCCTTCCCTGCTTCCCACCCCGGGCTGCTGAGTCTCATCCTGTGCTGGGTGCTCCAGCAGCACCCACTGGTTCCTCACTCTGGATCTGGGTGCTCCTATCCCTGTGTGGCATGTGCTGCTGCCCAGGCTGGGCAGGAGGGGACAAGCACCAGGCGTGTTCGGGGGACACCCAGCAGTGGTGCTGCCTCAGTCACTCCCCAAGGATCTGCACCCTCTGACCCACCAGTTATGAGGGTGTATCCCCAGGAGTATCCTACCTTCTTCTTGGATTTGAAGACGTTGCACCTGAAGGAGTTGTTCGCGCCGTCCCTTGCGATGTAACTAAATATCTTCAGGTCTTGTGAGTCATGAGAGACATAGAAAATTCTAGGTGGGAGAGAGACAAAGGGAATTAACATCCGTGAGAGTCTCTGCCCTTCAGATCACCTCTACTCCTTTGTGTCCCCAGGATGGGCTGGTTTGCAGCCCCCAGGATTGGCAGTGCTGGTGCATGGCCCCTCCTGCAATTTTCAAGGCAGGAGGCAATGCATTTAGAGAGTGTTTCAGGCTTGATGGAAAACCTTCTGGTTTCTGAAGTAGGCAAAAGCTTTTTAAAGATGCTGTGGGAAAGTGAAAAAATCTATAGTCCTGGAAAGCGAGTGGCTATTTTTAGCCCCAGCAATTAACCCCTGCCCAGGCTGCAGCGTGGCAGAATTGCCTGCATGGTGGTGACAGTCCTGCCACTAGGGCAGCCAGCCTGGGGACCCCGAGGGTCCATCCTTGTCAGTGAGCAGGTGGCACAGCACAAAAGCCTCTCGCAGGGATGCTGAGTGCACTTGGAGGATTCTTCTCTCTCATGCGCAGGCTGATTCTCCTCCTCGTGCTGCAAAACCATTTTGGAGATTTTTATATGTGTTTGATTTAATTGGGTGAAAATGTGACAAGTGAGTTCAGCTCTGAATAGAGAAGAAACCAAAGGGATTCTTGAAATGTTTTTTTCTTCTGCTCTTTCCTGTCACTGGAATTTTTTGGGCGTTGAACTTGCAATTAGAGCAGTTATTGCCAATGTACCACATCTTGTAGTAATCTTCAAAGAAGCCAGAGGTGAGAAGCGGGCATGGATAATGCATCAGCACATTCTCTACTCCTTATCTCCTCACCAAGGGCTCTGATCCTAAAAACGAGTGTTGGGGATCCCAGTTCTCAGGCTGTGGGCTCTGTGCTCGTGGTACAATTATTCACTTTGCAGATCTAACAGCCTGGACCACCCTGTGCTCTTAACCCATCCTCAGGCCATTCACCATCGCTGGTGTTGCTTCCCATCCCCAGGGGCTCCTGAGGCACCAGGTTTGCACTCAGTGTGAACCTCTGGGTGGGGCTTGTGGTCACTGAAATACCTCAATATCCCATGGAAGGTGCTGTAGAAAGTCAGTGCTTTCTTGCCGCATCTGTAAGGGTTAATTCCCTGTGAGCACTTACACCTTAGAGTGAGGCCCTGCTTCAGAAGCACAGGGAGAGCCATGCTCTGAAGGAAAACCATGGGAAGCCTGTCTTCAGAGGCAGAATCAGAGAGTAATCCAGGTTGAAGCATCTCCAGGGTCACCCAGTCTAACCCTGTTCAAAGCAGAGGCAGCTTCAAAGCGAGATCAGTCCACCTCGCTCTCAAAAATGAATGAAAAGGATTCTCCATCTGTACCCTCGTTAATTTTAGATGGTCCTTTGGAAAGCCTTGGTGGAGGTGTCTCAGCAGGTGGGAGGAAGGGCATGGATCGCCCAGGGCTGATTTGCCCTCACAGGTTGAATCCCCTGCCACATACCTGTACACAGGATCGTGCATCACCACCATCTTACTCTCGTCCCAGGTCCACTCCTTTCTCTGTAGGCAGAGAAAAAATGACAGTGAATCAGGTGAAAGTGAAACTCCACCAAACTGAAGGGCAGGAAACCTGGAGAAAAGTGCTTTTGTCCCAAGCCACTATCCAGGCTAAAGTGTGACTAGATAAGCCATGGCTGTTTCAACAGTATCTTGGATAAAAATAGATTTTTTAAAGTCATTTATCATATCTGATCACAGCCTCCAGGGCTGAAAATGGTCCCTAAGATTAATTTATAACATCAAATATGCAGAAGACTTACACATTTTGAGGAAGAAGGGGATTAGATCTGGATTCAGTTACTTGGTGGAAAGCACAGTTGGGCAAAGAGCTGAGGGGGGCTCAGACCAGGCAGCATGGAAAAAGCTTTCAGGTATTAGCAAGAAAAAGAAACAGTATCTCCTGAGAGATAAATTTTTTGATAGAAAAAAATCCTCTTCACACAGTGTAATATTCCCATTCTCCAGCAATGTTTTGTTGTTAGTTGGATGGAAACTGGAGTGCTTTCATGTGAAAATTCTGGATATTTTATAAGAAAAGGCCAGTTTTGTTTAGAAGTGTGACTATCCCGAGCAGCAGTAGCACCTGGGCAGGAGAAGCCTCACCTTCTGCTTCTTGCGCAGGATCACCTTCACCCCGTCCACAGACACGATGATGCTCACCTTCTTCTTCTTAATGTTCTTGGCTTTGAATTCATACTGGTGGGAAGCAAAAATCAAGTTTAAAAGAGTCTCGGGGGTACCTGGGGCAGTGTGTGTTAGTCAGTGTATGACATGAAAATGTCAGATTTTTGTTTAATCCCAGCTGCAGAGGGAGGAGGGAATTTGTTTTATTCTGCTGAGAAAAACTGTATTGGGAAGGACTTGCTGCAGTAGCTGGGATGCCAGACAGGATCCTAGCTTTGTCAGGAGCATCCCTTGGGAGAGGACAAGTGGGGCTCAATCATCTGGACTACATCCAGACTGTTAATTTGGATCTGGGAAGAGCTTACTCGATGCATTGGCCATGCCTGGTCCTGCAGGACTCTGCTCCAGAGGTCTGGTGGGGAGGTGGCACCTGCAGCAAACACCAAGCAGTGACATCCCTGGTGCCCTTGTGTGTCAGCACTGCGGTGCAGGGGGAATATAAAATCACTCAGGAGCTGCAGGGAGGGCCAGATGGGCGGCAGTAACGCAATTATACCTCAGTTATTTGCATAATCACATTAACCTCTGTGGGATCAGGATCTCTGGAGAAAAACCCTGCAGGTGTCTGAAGCCTGAGCTCACCTCCATTTGTGTTAAAAATTAAACACTGGCTTTTAAATGTTGCTTTTAGCTGACAGTTAGGAGCGTGGCAGAGCCCTTCTACTCTGGAGACCTTTGTTTACAGCACTCATCCTTCCTGCCCCCACTTTAAGCACCATTTTCAGCTTCCAAATACAGCACTTTGGTACCTGGTATTTTTTGCAGTCCCTGTCTGAAATCTACCACTTTGTCACGTTGCTTTGGTGAATCAATACAGGCTGTGATTCGTGGATGTGGAGGAGAAGGCAATGCCAAGCAGTCAAGTGCAGTCTGAAATCTACCTAGGCTATGTAATTAGACACCTAATTAGAACTCTGATTTCTTTACACAGTCGGGGAGGTGCAGGGAGCACCCGAGATGTTAAGGGAGTCCAGGCACCTCTTTTGGGATGCTGAAGTTGGAGGACTGTGTGTGGCTCTGTCACTCTGCAGAGAAGTTACACATCTCCCAGCTCCTCAGCACCCATTGTAAGCCACGCCAGCCTTACAGACAGAAAATTGGGTGGCTTTCATGTTTATCAGGCTTTTGATGCTGCTCATTGAATTCTTAGCACTCTGTAAGGTTTATGGTATCAGACAGACCCCGGATTAAACCACAGCCTTTTGATCTCCCCATGAATTATTACTTTCAGACAAGCTCTTTAAAAATCTATCTATAGCGCTATTGCGTGTGAAGCTGGAACTAAATTTGCTATACACGTTTTTTATTTATGGGGAGGAGTGAGAGGAAGGGTGAGGTGGTGAGTGCATCCTGCGGGCTGCCGGGGGACCCACGGGGATGCAGCAGCGCCTGAGGGTCTGGGGCCAGGCAGATGGGCTCGCCAGGCTCAGCACCTGAGAGGGCTTCTCCAGCCTCCACCCCTCACGCCCAGTTCCCCCAGCCCAGCTGCTCCCCCTCCCCTGCGCTCACCAAACTGTTTGTCCTTGTCTGCTCCGTGAATGTCAATAAACCCGGGATAGACTGTTCTGCCCGCTAAAGAGCTGTTTATCTTTCTTTATACACAAATGGCTGGGAAAATACTAGCTGAGCTTTCCAAGAAAGAGCAATACAGTGTATTTTCCCATTGTAGCAACAGGGGTGCAATTACATTCAAACAAGGCTCTTTACTCAAAGGCTTTAAGCAAAGTCCAAGCCTGGATTTTGCAGAGATGCTTTTTCTTTCTCTCTTGGACAGAAAGGAACAATCGGGAGCAGTGGCAGCGAATCTGCGGGTGCTGCCAGGAGTGATGGCAAGACTCTAAACCCAGGGAACTCCAGCCAGCTCCCACACAGCACCACTCCAGCCTGCCTTTGGGACACATACAGGGCTGCAGCTCCAGGCAGAGCTGTGCAGCACCGTGAGCTGGATGTGGCCACAGTGGCCTCAGTGAGGAAGGGGTTTTTTGGACCTTCTCTCTCTGTGGAGCTCGTGGTCACTGCTGCATCCTTGTCAGAGCACACGGCCAAGGTATGCTCCCCACAGCGAAGGTGCCACAGCCAGAACCAGCTTGGCCTGAAAACAGCTAAAACTCATTGGGCCCCCAGATCTTTTCTAAAGGGTGAAACCCCCAAGCAGCAGAAGCTGTAGGATGTCCCATGTCCCAGCACAGGGAGCAGGAACATCACCTGGGTGAGAGCACTGTGCCTCAAGAGGGCTGGACAGATCCCCACGCTCACATTGCACCAGCTCAGCTTGGACTCTCTCTCCATCTTTCCACAGAAGAGGCAGATGGAATACAGCTTCAGTCATTTAATTGCTTCCTATCAAGCAGGAATCAGTATTTTAATGAACCGTGATTTATTTAAGGACAGAAAAGCACACGGAAAAAGACAGCTGACTTTCTCCTATAGAGATGTTCATGCACAACCCAACCTCCATCCTGGCACGAGGCTCCTGGCTGACCTGTCACTGCTGTCACAGCACAGTCTAGTCACTGATTTTCTTCTTACTATTGAATTGATGTGATTTTCTTCCCCAGATTTGTTAAGGTTACCAACAAATCCAAACCCACACAGCAACATTTCTCTCTGCTGCCTTCCATGATTCCATTGTTACTCTCCTGTTGTTTGTGCTGTCCTATGGGGAAAAGCTGTCTGGATGCTAAAGGATTTGGAGTTGCCCCTACAACTGGCTATTCAGCAGCCTGGCAGCTTTCTTAACTACGGAGATGAGGCGGGACATTTTATAAAAAAAATGCAGGTCAAAAAAGGGTAATTAATCTCACTTATTTTAGCAGCATCATTAATTCTGTATCTGCTGTGTTTGACCTGGAATACTTTCCACTTCTGCTCTTACACTTCTGTGTTCAAGTCTTTGCCTTTTATTACAGTCCCACACACTGCTGGCATGTAATATTAACTTACCCACAAGCTAAGACTGTATGACTAGAAATGTTAATGGCGCCGTGTGATGCATATTTCATCGGATAATTCCACCCAAGCAGATATAAATTACACATGCAGTTACCAGCTTCCATCTGCTGATGAAACTTGGGCTAATGCACATTGGAAATCATGTGCAGTTTCCAGCACTAGGAACAACCTGCATGAATAGAGTTATTCAAGGAAGCAATTCTTAATGTGATTAATTACTGAAGGTATCAGGGTGTTCATTATGCAAATGAAAACTGTCATAAAATAGAGAGTTTGCAGGTCTTGGAGGCAGTCTCTGCTTCCAAAAAATGCATCTTCTTCATTAACAGGGAGCAGCAAGGCCGGAACATGCTCCTGGCCATGGTTCAAATGCTGTTTTAAGTTGTATTAAGGGAAATCAAAGCAGAGGCTCTCCAGGTTTTTGAAACAGGAGTATGTCAGTGCCCCCAGTCACAGCTGGCTATGTACTTATTTGCATGCCCATAGGAAGATGCCACAGGCCTGGAAAATGATGACTTCTTCCTGTGGCCATAAATTCTCCAGCCAGCCCTCAGCCTGCTGTCCTGCCCCTGGCCTCCCCTTGCCCCATCCCTGCCTGGCAGGTTGCAGGATCTATGTGTCCATAAACAACCCCCAACAATAACCTGTCCCAACCCCTCCCAAACCTCGGGACACAGCGAGCATGGCAATGAGGAGGTGGGAATGAGCTCGGCTCTGCCCCCAGACTGACCGGCTCCGGGCAGTGTCACCCCAGCAGGACCCCCCAGTCCTTGCTCCCATTGGAATACGGCTACATCCCAGTGGGATGGGAGGCATCCTTCCCTTCCCTCTGCTGCAGTGTGCAGCCTCTGGTACTATCTGAGTCCCATTTTAGGAATTAAAGCCATGATGGATCAAGTATTTCCAGCTCAGGAATGTAATTAATTTCAAACCGACTGACCCACATGGCGTGAGGACAGGGTGTTATCTCGGCTGCTGTTTGAACTGCCCATGCTTGGAGTGCTGCCCTTGGAACTGATGCTAAGGAAAACTCCGGAGCTCTCCTCCCAGCCAGTGGGGCTCAGCTGAGCTCTGCACACTGCCTTGGAGCTGGCGAACCAGCAGTGTCATTCCCACAGCCTGGCACCACAGGCTGCTCTCCAGGCTCTGATCCCCCTCAGCATCACATCCCACCTTCCTGCAGCAGCTGCTGCCGGCCCCGGTCAGCGCAGCCCTCCCTGCGGCTCCGTCTGGAAACCGCTGGGTTATGGCCTTCCCTTTGTGCCTAGGGGGAGGCATGTGCTGTGTGAATCCCGTGAACCCCCCTGCCCGCCGGCAGCACACGCTCCCGGGGCCGTGGCCGGTGTGAATGCGGCCGGGCATAGTCTGGGGCTGTGCTGCAGTAACTGGGCAACACGGACACAAAAGCAACGCAGGAAGCGGTGGAGACCAGGAGAGCACCTCCTGCCCAGTGGAAAAATGAGAATTTATGATCCTTGGAAACATAAAACTGCTCACTGGAAAGCAGAAACCGAAGGGGGAGTACAATAGGCAAGGAGAATGCTGGCAACATACTCTAAGTCTTTTTTTCTCATTTAAATGAGCTCCTTCCACCATCCAACAAACTCTCTGTAGATGCCGCAGACTGCTCCCCATGCACTGAGCTGAAGGGGCTGAGGTGCTATCATGGCCCTGCTGGGTTTTTGGGAGTCCCTGGAAGGGCAGCAAGGACATATGGTCCCAGAGGATCCCTGGGTGGCCGGTGGTGCTGGCTGACCTTGGGCAGGGGCTGTGAGGATGCTGCCCTGGCTGCAGCAGCTGGAGGCCAATCAGGTGAGGGGGAGGAAGGGAAGGAGCTGCATTTTGTCCAGGTCTCCTTTGACATCTGAGGAATCCTGCTTCAAAGCATTCTGACGGACATGGCAACACAGGCCTTCATCCCTCTTCCCCTCATTTTCAACAGATCTCATCCTTGGGAGGTCCCAGACTACTGAAGCCTCAGATAGACCTTAAGGATACCTTGATCTTTCCACCTAAAGGTGACATGGCAAAGGACATGGCTGGAGTTCAGGTATTCCTCTGCACCAGTCAAAACAATGTGGAGGAAAAAGCAGTGAGTTGTACCCACAGGGGTGAGTAGGGCTCCTGCAGGTGATGGGAGCTGGTGGGGAGCCCAGGGCTAGCAGTGGCTCTTTAATTATTCTTTTCCACCTCTGAAAACCCACAGACTGTTCTAGAACAAAGCTTCTTCGCCTGCTTTTAAAAAAGGGTGGGACAAAAGCAGCCTTTTCATTGCCTCCTCCCTGTGGAAGAGATAGTGCAATACTGCTGAGCTCCATCCTGAGAGGCACAAGCAGCCTCACAGCCCAGTGCAAGGTGACATCATCTGGCCTTTGGTGCCTCTCTGACAAAAGCACCATTGTGTGTCTGTCACTTCCAGGAGCTCCCTGCTGTCCCCAGGTTTAATAGGGAGCTTTCCCACACACAGCCCTTCAGTCCTTGTTTTGCCAGGGCAGGCCAAGCCCAGCTCACAGGGAAGCTGGTTTTTATTTTCCTCCCTACCTCTATTCATTTTGCAGGAGAAAACAAATTACCTTTTCCATCCGCAGTGCCTTGGATGATTAATTAGCGTCACTAATGAAGTAGTGTCTTGGGACTCCACCCCAATGGAGTCCACGTACCAGGAACTGAGTGCACAGGAGCATGAAAATGTCCCTACCTGAAAGATCTGCTAGGTTACTGCAGATAAAAAGTGCTAATTTCATTAGAAGCAGGTCAGATTCACCTGAAATAACCCTGAGAAGTGAAACTGCAATTATACACTGCGATATCTTCAAGTAATTCCACATTTCCCTACAAACATCTGTGTCACGAGGCCCTGCAGAGAAGGCCCTGGTTTAGTACACGTTTCATATCCCAGTTGCCCTCCAGTCTGGTATGTAGGACAAGAGGCAAGTTAGGAGGTTGGATTGCTTTAAACCTTGTCCATCTATGTTCACACAACAAAGCTCTGAAGAGCAGGAGCCAGGACTCTGCAGCAAGCTCAGAGCTCCATGAAAAAGCCTCAGACCCCCTGCATGGCTGTGGGAAGGTAACGGAGTATTTTCTACGTCTGTTTCTCACTCACAAAGCAAAGATATTCATTTTCTGCTTCATTCATTCAGTTGTTCTGGTTACAGCCAGTCCCTGCCAAGTGACAGCTACCCAGCACCTCGCTGGCAGGGCCAGGCCACCAGATACTGCTTGTGCAGACAGGGGCAGGAGGCAACTGAGGATTTCTGCTGCCTGCTCCAAAATTCCTGCTGTACTCTCAGTCCCTACCCAGCCCTCTCCATAAGCCTGACAGGCCACAGCAGGGGAGATGCTCCTGGCTCACTTCCTGGTATTTTGGCTAAGCTGAGCAGAGAGGAAAAAGAGGAGCTGATCCCCTCAGAAGCAAGAGGGTGAGATGAGGCAGAGGTAATTAACAGGGCTGCTTTGCTCTGTCTCTGTGAGTTGGTGTTTATTGCTTGTTAGGAGAGAGAATAAAAAGCCAATTTTGTTCTTCTGTGGCTTTTCAGAGGTGTGTTTGTGACGCTGTTCTTCAGGAGAGCAGAGCACTGTTCAGCCCATGAGCAGTCTGTGGCCACAGGAGCCAGGCAGGGCTCACCACTGCACTGTGTGGGGCAGGGGCTTGATGAGGGTCCTGGCAGGGACTCACTGCCACAGCACAGAGATGGGGAGAAAACCTAATCCTGCTGCCATGCCGAGGCTCTGGCAAAGGCAGGTGCTGGGATTTTAGGCCTCTAAATAATGCAACACTTTGTGTTTATGTAAGGATGCTATTTTAGTGTAGGCTGTCCAGGGGAAGGGGGACAGCAATCCAGAGGCAATGGCAGCCAGCGAGGCAGGCTGGGAGCCATGCTCTGAGGGCAGGGATGGAGGGGGAATGTCGGTGCTCCTGAGAGCTGGGGCAGGCAGGTGAGGCTCAGATGAAGAGGCAGAGAAGTGCCCACGTATTCAACCTGATAACCAAGTCAACCCAGCCCTGGTTCCCAAGAGGGTCAAATGTGACCTGCTCTGGGTCTCCACTTGCAGCACTGTGCTGCTCTGCAGCCTCCTCCTGAAAGCCTTGGTAACTTCATGGTGTGGAGGAGAGCGATGCTTAGCATGTCCTCCCAGGGTGGATACATACTCAAAGGAGAGAAGGAATCCTGTTTGCTGTTGAGAATCTGGAGAAGGTACATCTGCATGACTAACACCTGCTCTGTGTCAATGCTGCAGGGAGAGAACATCTCCTGGCTTTCAAACTTGCTATCACACCCCATATGCATCTTGGGTGCTGTCCTCCAGCTCTGTGTCTTGCCATTTCTCCTAGCCACCTACTAGGGAAATTAGCATTTCCTTTGCATATCCACAGCAGAGTCAGGAAGCTGGACTTGGCACCTTTATCTTTGAGCATGCAGAATCCAAGCTAGAATGAAGACTTGATCTCCATTTGCATTCAGAACCAGCACTTGATTACAAACTAGACCAGAATGACAATGGGGGGATGCTGAGTGTGCTCCTGTGTGCAGACCAGGCTTCAGGACTCCTCTGCTAGGTGCAATCCATCTTTGTTCTCCTTCAGGGCAAAGAGCTCTTTGTTAGCTCAAGCCCTGGGTGCAGCTGAATCTTCCTACCCTCAAGGCCAGCAACTCCCAGGAACAGCCTTGCTATGTACTGGTTTGAGACAGTCAGAGACCAAAATAATCTGCTTTATTGCCAGGCAAGGAGACTTTTTCTATGTAGCTGTTAATACTATCGATCTCCAGCAGTTCCACTTGAGAAAACATTTCTCACAGAAAGCCCAGTGACTTATAGTCGACCTCCAGGTGCTGCACTGAAAGGATGTGTTTGCATCTGTGAGCAGCAACAGTACAGCAATTCCAGCCAGGAACAGGCCATTGAGCTTGGAGGGGGTCAGTCACCACAGGGCCACAGGGACTGTGGGTGTAAGGTCTGCTGGTAAAGACTTGTTGTGCAGTACTGAAACG
The DNA here is from genome assembly GCF_008360975.1 of Lichenostomus cassidix. Lineage (NCBI taxonomy): Eukaryota > Metazoa > Chordata > Aves > Passeriformes > Meliphagidae > Lichenostomus > Lichenostomus cassidix. Next base: position 1,706,754 of record NC_139497.1, read on the forward strand.
TCCTGCCTCCTTAGGAAAATCAGCAGGCAGTCCCAATGCTCAGATGCAACTGCTAAGAGGGATTTTCTGAAGCACACAATTCCTAATTCCCATTGACTTCAGAATGTTGGTTGTTCTGAACAACACATGGGGCACAAATGCCTTTTGAAATCTGCCCACAAACACTTGTATTGTGTGCATCCTGGAATATAGCAAGAGGGAAGACAGAAGGGAGCTCACCACTCTCCTGCCAGGCTGTCCTAAGTATTACCCAGATGTGCAGCCCTGAGTAGAGCCAGGCACAGCACAGCTCACTGAGTGCTAATAAAACTGCAGTTCCTAAATTTAAAGGAAAGTCTGTGTGTTCTCCTCAAATTGTCCATCAAACTTCACTCAAATTTGGAAACAAGACTGCTACTGTAACAGAAAGAAATTCAAGTCTAATTGTGTCATTTCCAAAACTCCAGAATATTAAGCAGTTCAAGGACTCTATTAGCCTCAGGGGAGCTACTGAGATTAGTGAATCATGATGAGCAAAAAGCCTGGGTTTAGATATGGAAATTATGGAAAAAGAGGGTTTTACGCTATCAGTATTTATTGTCACTGAGGTCTTGTCACCAAAACTGTACCAGAACAAAACAGGCTCTTCTCTCCCCCCAGTGCCATTCCCGGTGTCCCTGGGCTTGCAGTGGTGACAGCAGTGAGGTGTGAGGCTGTGGACATCAATGCATCCTGCACTGCTCACACAGAGGTCAGTGATTAACCCCAAACAGAGTTCCCTGCCCCAGCTCACAGCTCCTGCCCCAGCTCTGTGCCCTGCAGTTGTCACTCACATTAAGGCAGCTCCTTGTTGCCAAGCCAATCCAATGTGCTCTCTACACTCTGGTTACCTTCTCAATTACATTTTTTCAGACACCAACAAAGAAGCAGCTTTGAGTCGTGGCTGAGTGTTCTTCACCAGAATGTAATTTGAAAGCCATTATATTTCATCTCTGTAATACTCTACAACCAGTAGCATAATTGGTGAAAAAGCCTCTTTATTTCAAACTAGATAAAAGCTTTGCAGAGATCTCATACAGTGATATTTTAGCTGGTGAAATTAAACGCTTCAGTAATATAATGATAATACTGTTAAAGGCACTTTATTTTACAATTAAAAGGTACCTGCTTCATTGCCAAGATTCAGCATCAGACAAAAAGCTCTGTCTTGTTCTATTTAGCACTAACATTTTAATTTAGCTTTTATCCATTTAAATGCTGCTTTTATTAGCCTTCAACTAAACTCCAAACCACCATGACTATTATGCAAAACAGAATTAATGTGCCTGACTGGTTCCACCCCCTCGCTGGAGAAGCCATGGAGTTCTGAGCACTCTGAGGAAGGCACTAAAGGTCGCCGTTGCCTGGAGATGACACATTTCACTGACTGATCCCTCCACCCATCTGTTATCAATCCTGCACTCTGAACAGGGTGGAAGAAATGAAGCATCCCTAGTCACCGGCCACTCCTCAAAAACTGGGTCAGAGCATGTGGCTACAGAAAAAAGCCCTAGGCTGCCTTCTGGCACAGTGGCCTCTATTCACAGCTTGACCAGTCCCCACTTGTTTCAGCTCAGAGGTTAAGTGACAGAAGGTAACTAATTATTCTGTGGCAAGAAGTCCAGAGGTGATTTAGGGTTGAGGAGGAGCAGGGTGGATATCTGCAGGATTCTAAGTCAGTGGGGCAGCTCTATGGCACGGTGAGACCCCCCCAAGCAGTGAGCAGAAGGTTGGATTCTTGTGTCATCTCAGAGGTGTTTTTTCCTCTCCTCCCACTCAAGACGTACAAGCATAGTGAGTTCTCCACCACACTCACACAATGCTGCCTAGAAACACTGTGCATGATGCCACTGCAGAAACAGCTCATTAAGAGCTTCTTGCCTTTGTGTTAAGATAATGTGAACAGCAGAAAATGCGTAAAACAAGCTTGGGTTTGTCTGAGACATGGCAGACTCAATCCTTCTAGAAAACCAGCTTCCACATTTTGAATTATATTTTTCATAACACTAGGGAAGCAGCATAGCCGTGGAGCATACCAGAGCCTGTCAAGGTGATTGTAGACCAGAGAACACATGGAGAGAGGCCTAAGGAGCTGCACCTGCATGACCCACCCTTCCCAACCCAGCCTTTCCCTTCCTTGGGCCTTCCTGGCAAGGAATCTCAGGGAGATCTAGTTCCACCTGGTATTTTGGCTAATTGGTGCTACAGGGCAGACTGGGAAGGGAGAAAGGCTCAGTGGCAGGGCAGGAAGCCCTTCCTGGAGGCAGGATGGGAGCAGGGTGAGGAGCAGTGCCTGGGAGCTTGCAGCTCCCACAGTCTCAAACTGAAACCATTTGTTTTGCCTGGAGAAATGGATTCTTGCCAGATCTTGTGCCAGAGGGCTCACCTCCTTCAGCATCCTGTGCTGTACACAGGTAAGACCTGTAACATGTCTGTCATCCCTTAATGGAACGTGGCATCTCTGTCAGGTCCTTTATCTTCCTAAAGACCAGGAAACAGACTGTGGGAACGAAACCTGGGGGCCATTTGCAGTGTGGAACAGTAAAATGCCTATCAGTAGAGCAATGCACTGAATGTGGTGGTGTCAGTGCTGCCTGCCCTGGGTAGGAGCAGGTAAGAGGCTCTCTGGCAAGGCTCGGGTAGGACCTTCAGAGCACATGGTGGGATTCCTGCCTTCTGGGAAGCCCATCCTGATCCCCATCCCTGTGCAGGAGACTCTGCTATAGCTGCAACAAACAGGAAAACAAACTAATGAGGCATTAGGGCTAAACTTAGCTGCAATTAACATTTAATTACTATCCTGAAAACACTTGCTGTATTTTGCCAGGGCCTAGAAAGGTAAACTCAATTTGCTTAATCTTGTGTGGTAGAAACCTTAAACTGGTTCAGATGCCTGGTCTCATGGATGGGACCCTGAGAGTAACTGGTGTTTCTGAGACCTGGAGCTGAGCAGTCATGTGGGCTGATCATGTACTGCTTGTGTGAAGCTGTAGGAGCCTTTCTTAGACCTCTGCTTTGGATAAGAGTCAAAACTGACACCAGACATTCTGCAGAAGGTGCCAGAGCAAGTTTGTACGTGCTTGTGTCTATTGGTTTGGCTGCCTATAACCACAGCTCTCTCCTGGGGGCCACAGGCTGTGTCTCACAATTCACAGGGTAAACAACGCCTGCATGGTTCTCCAGAGATGCAGGGAAGGTATCCTAGAAAAAGATGCTCTCTTGCAGCATACTCTGGGGTGAATACATAGTCTTCTTAGTGTGGGGGAGAAGGAGGAAGAGATGCTTGTGTTTCACACTCTAACCTTGTCAGAACTGTCATCTGTTTCTCCTGCACCTTCCTGTAAATGAAAGGAAGGTGCATGGTGTTCTGAGAACTAAAGAAAGGTCCACCCCAGCAGTCTGAGGCTGCTGAAGTATTTTAAGACACAATGATTGTTGTCTGTCACAGCCCAAGGCTATGATTAGCTGAGCATTTGGATGCTCTTCCAAAGAGCCTGAAAGGGAAAACCCTTCAGGAACTGCAGCAGAACAAACTCCCATCCAACACCAACAGCTCCTGGTGTGCAGCTACAGAGGTCTGTACCCCAGGGCACGTGCTCTAACTGTTTGCACTTCCATGTTTGAGTCTGTGCTTCAGCTACAGCTGACCAAATAATTTCATTATAGTGGAAGAGGCTGCACAGACTAACCAAGAAACCCATAGGCTGAGAGTTCAGCTTGTCTCTTTCTTCCAGCTCAGATTAACATGAAGCTGGCAGGAAGACAGCTCTGAGCATAATAACCCAGGAAGGGCTTATGGGCAGAATATGTCAGAGGAATCTGTGCAGCAGTTTTCTTGGTGAACTTCTGTAGTGAGAAAGCTGTCTGCCTGGGAGAACTGGGGGAACTGTGTTCTAGAACCATCTCATGGACGAGCCTATGAAACATTTCTACCTCTGAAACCTGTCACAGAGTAATAAATTAAACTGAGAGGGCTGAAGGCAGTCTCCTTGCACTCTGCCAGCTGTCCACCTGGTTCCTCTCCTTCTGTAGGAAGAGCAGATAAATCATGTCCATATTTGCTCCTGAACCATCGGAATTTACAGCCTGGCAGGGCTTTTAGTGCAAGGTGCTGTGTGAGGCAGCCCAGCTGTGGGACTGGGAGCTGCTGGAGCGCAGAGGCAGGTTCTCTGCAGCTCTCCCTGCTACCTCTACTTTGCAAGTTTGCGCAGTAGGACTGTAACTTACTCATCCTGATTTAAACTGCTGTCATGTCACACTTCAACACTACTAGTTGATAGTTGGCAGTCAGTCTGACTTACAGTGTGGCTGGATTGCACTTCCTCACTCAAATAGTGTATGGAGAAACTGCAAAGTGCTGAGGCTCTGCTTAAAGATGGATGCAGCAAGAATGATCATGATGAGAGGGAGGCTGAAGTGAGAACCCAGTTCTCATTCCAAGGACAGCCCTTTTCATGTATCCTGTGTTGAGATTTATAAATGTTTCTGTTTCTCTGGCATGCTGGCCTCTAGGGAAAAAGGCTTCTCAATTAAATTAAGCCCAAGAAATGGGGAGGTAACAGAAGACACATTAGTCTGGATGCCTGCCTCCTGTTTGCTCATCCTGGTGTTTGGATGGGCACAGCACCAGTTGGCTGTTCCCTTATGGAATGATTAAATAACCCAACATCTGGCTCCCTTCTGAGTGTCAATACCTGCTTAGGTCCAAGCTAAACCTTCCAAACAGAACTGAAATTTGTAGGTTTCAGAGATTCTTAATTGCAAATTCCAGGAAAACTGATTCTGTGCCTTAAAGGTAGATAAACAGAATATCTTGGGGAATTGCTGGCAGCAGGCTGTCTGTGGGGATGACAGGCTTTGTCACTTACTCCTACTGTGTCCTTGTACAACACACCACTCAAAATAGCAGCATGTCACTAGGCCTGCTCAGCTGGCTGTGAAGTGCTGGACTGAGGGTGGAGTTGCTCTAGGAAGGGAACAGCTATCTCCTCTGGTCAGTGCTGGCTCTGGGGAATGCATGCAGGACATGTGATGTTAACCCTGCACTTAAAACCATCCATTCCCTGATCTCCCAGGCTAAGATATTCCAAACAATCTCAGGAGCTTCAAAGAAATGTTTTGTGTTTTAAAAAACCCATCTTCATATTAGCTGCTGCTTGACTTGTGCAGGAGGAAAAATCTTGTTTTGTACATAAGCTCCCTGTAGTGCTGAGAAGGCTCCAATACCTGCAGAGGAATCCACTCCACCAGAACACTGACAGCATGGGAGCTGCCAGACACCCAGACCTGCATGGCCTCAGGCAGCTGGAGGCAGCAGATGCTGTTCCCTGGGAGGTGGGGGAACACCTGCCTGGGGTGCTTGGAGCTGTGTGAGGAATTGGACTCTCCTAAGCAGGCCCTCGCCATGCCTGTCAGGGTACAGTGTACTTATCCAAGCTGCAAACTCATTTCATCACCTCCCCTGCCAGGGCAAGAGGTAGAGGGATTAGCTTGAACTCTGATCATATAATAACAACATGGCAGCTGTAGGCAGCTAATAATCCACTGGGAGGATTAGCAAACTTAAAGTTGTCTAGCTCTGCATAATGGAAAGCTAAGAACAGCAGCTTCCCTGTTCTACCTATTGCATTTGCATTCTCTCCAGTGGAAGCATAGAACATGATGAGACAAGGCTTTCCAGTCTGTTATGAAATGGGATCTAATGTGTGACTAATGGAGTATTGCTAGCAATTCTACAAGCATCCATTCAGCCCAGAATATGGATTTAAGCTTTGCTAAGAGAGTGCACCTCAAATACCTACTGCCAAAGAGCAGGTCACGATTCCAGCGGGCTAATGCTGAAACTTGTTATTTGAGGCTCTCTGGGAGTAATGTCCTGAAGTGTGCAGGCAGACTGCTCTGCTTAGGCAGGGAGAATCCCACTGAGTGAATACTGGGTTCCCTGGCATAATTCATGTGTGACACAATTCAAAACACAGAACATGCCAAGGAGTAGACTTGTCACCTGGCGTTGCTACTTTCCTTATGACCCTCTCAGGACACTTGGAGTGCTGGGCAGCTGAAGGTTTTTCCCCCAAGGCAGTTTTGGCGCTTGTATCAATTTACTGATGAATAACTAGAGTAACCAGCTCTGACACAGCCTGGAAAAGAGCTGTGACTCCTCATCCTCCTCCCTGCTCCCTCCCGGAGCGGCAGAAGCGGTGAGTAACAGCCCTCCTGTGCCGTGGGCTCGCTCTGTCAGCGCCTGCATGGCTCACACCTCCTCCCATGTCGCAGGGCACAGGAGTAGCACAGGGAGGGTTGTGCTGGGGCTTGTACTGCGCAACTTTTCTCTTCCGCTCCAGTAGAGAATTCCAGTGCAACACTGGAGTGCACAAAGGATGAAAGCTTCACCACGACATGCCCCTGCCAACACTTGGCAGGGCTGTGGAACCTTACTCACTCTTGCAGTGCAAACAGGCACTACCACTCACAATAACATAGGAGCAAAATACTCATTTTCCCCAATAGCTTCTTCCACCGTTTCCTCCCAGTTGCAACTGGTGCTGCTGAGAGTCCATGGGAAAAAACTCTAGTACAGACAAGGCCTCTGCATGCAAATGAACACTATATAAATAACCCCCATCTTCCCTCAGTTCCTAGGTTGGGTACTCTGTGCACTAGAATTCTCTTCAAAGACCTCCCAGTTCATTCTTTATGCTCTAATTAAGGATCAGTGCCAATTAACTATCTTCAATAGAGGAGCATCTTCCGCTCAGCAGCCAGGAAGTGTCTGAATAAGATCCTGCTGTACAATGTGCACATGAAAAGGGAAGCCCTCCCTTTTTCGAATGAGCTTCCAAGATTAAAAACCCAGTATAGATTACAGGATGCCTACTTTAAAAATCTTGTGTGACAAGATTAACTGACGGCACCCAGGAATGCAGAATGGGTTTTTTACATGTTTCTTGTGGCACTCAAGGATGCTATTACACTGGCAAGGCTGTGAGCTAGGTACCACTGTGGCAATAGCAGGTGTGAAAACAGAATGTGACACTTTAAGTGATATTAAAATACTGTTTGCTTTTTCTTACAAGGGCATCATAGATCAGCAGAAACGCGGTGTCAAATCTGATGATAAATATTGATTTAGATGAAAAATTGCCAATAATTATGCTAGCACCTAAACTGCCCTGGTAGTCCTCACCTACTGCTTTTACTTCCTACAGATACTCACTTTTTCCATAAATAACCAGGCAATTTAGACTGCTGCTGCACTGTGTTTCTGAGCAAGAGCTGTGCTAATAGTGTGAGCAGGCAAAGGGAGGGGAATGTCATTTCTGAGCTTGGCTGGAGATGAATACATCAGCTCCCCAGCCAGTTACAGGCTAAGTTTAAAAAGCACTATTCTAAAGGAAAATTAGATGGTTAAACACTGTGGGGGAAGGGGGAAAATAGGATAATCCCTTCAAAGCTTTAAATGGAAGATTCTCAAACTTGCTTCAGCTAATGTGAGACATATGAACAGCCTCAGAATTAAGACCCCTGCAAAACTTCAGCCAGACACAACAGCTGCACTGCCTTTTGGGGGAGATGCACTTGAACTGGTTATACACTAAGCAGATGTAAGCCACCCAACCCTGCTAATCACAGCTAAATCTGGGGACCATTCACAGGCTGCTCTGCAGAATAAAGGGGCAGAGCAGGAAGAGTGCAGGTTTGGTGATGAGAAACAGGAACTGTAAAACTGTACTGGAGGATGGGGAAAGCAGCAAATTATTCTAGGAGCAGCAGCATCTACAAAGTCTAGTCAGATGGGATTTACATCAATCACATCTGTCAGGGCACTGATATTTCAATATATAACACAATATATTTGGAACTGTCAATGAACTCAAGTGCTTTTGTGGAGCACATTGTGTACAGCTTATTTTTCACACATGCGAAATTCCAAACAGGCTAAATAAATCTCTTAGGTTCAAGGAGAAGCCCCATGGCTGCTCAGCACAGAAGAGGGGGTTACGTTTGAGTTTTGATAACTGATCCCTTTACAAAGAGCACAGAATGGGCTTATGCTAAGATGCCTTGTGAATTTCTGGAGAAGCTTGTTGCAAACCTGATTGTGCTGAGATTTGAGCTCCAGATAGGAAAGGCTGGAGGAAATGCAGATCAGCAGATTGCAACCTAGTCACTCCAGGGAGTGTAACCTTTAAGTCTGTGTGGGGCTCAGCTCTTCTGAACTTACCCGGATCCTTCTCATGGCTGCCACAATCTCCACACGGCTGTTGGGCCTGGGGACATCCAAGCTCCCGATGTACTGAAAGACACAACAGTGAGATGTCTGTGCAGTAATGTGCAAGTTCATGGTGTGGGCTTCTTCAGAACAGACAGCATTTCTCACTTATTTAGTCCCTCCTTGGTTAGACTCCTTTGACCCAGGACAGGATGGGAATCTCTGTTGTAGATAACATTATCAAGTCGGGGATTTCTGAGGTCGGGTGTGAGGCTCTGACCTCATCCAGATTCTGGATGTGCCTTTACCAGTGCTTTGCAGGGCAATGGCTGCTGCTAATTGAGTCAGGATCCCGTGTGTCTGAAAATGGGACTGTCTAGCCTTTGTTCTTCCTCACTACACCTGCTCAAAACTAAAAGCAAATAAGAGCTGGAAGGCTGCCAGGATGTGCAGCAAACACCTTTCCTGGAAAAGCCTTGTGATTCTAGCTTGTTTTCAGTCTGTACCATTCTCCCTCTGGATACTGCTGTCCCTGCTTGGTTGGACCAGCTCAGCTGTCTGCAGAATCCTCGTAAACCCACCCAAATCTGTGTCCTACAGTCCTATTTTTAACTCTGCCTAGGGGAGCTGCAGTCCCAGCCATGCTGTTTGGGGTTGAGTGCCTGTGCCAGTCCTAGCAGGGTCTCTTACTGGGATCTGACACGTGGCAGATGGCAGTTTCCCATCACCTCCATCTCTACCACTGCACCACAGCTACAGCTTCCTTGAGCTGGCTGCTGTTCTCCTGCATGGAATGGCAGTACACTGCCCATGCCCCACAGGTTATCATGGAAGACCTGCAGGCAGCTTCCTGCTGCTGGCATTTCTCCCTGCTGTGCTGCCTGTACCCTCCCCTTGTGTGCCAAGGCAGAACCTGCTCGTGCACCTGTTGGCAGGAGGCAGCAGCTGCTGCACGGTGGCACCAGTGACAGCACATGTGGCACGGCTGCAAAGGAGTGCCCCAGCCTCCCAAATGGAGGAGGCACAAAGCTGCCAGCTCAGCCTTGGGAATGAGGAACATGTGGCGTCCTGGACAGTCACACTGCGTGGGGAGCAAAGGCCACTGATGCTGTGAAGTGGTGTGGTTCAGCTCTGAGGGAAGACCTGCACACCCAGGGCATGTTGGTGAGGACAGGAAGAATGTGCTCTGAGTGACAGGGTGAGGCCTGATGCCAGCACGTGCTGCAAGTGGCCCTGGCAGCTGAGGGCAGATCCTGGATTTGGTGCTGAGGTGGACACAGTGGAGCCCATCAGCTCCCTCAGGGTAACCCAGCCCATCTCTGCTGTTGTGGTGGGGACAGAAGGCAGTTCACACAGCTTAGTGACCCTCCCAGGAGCATTTGGCTCATGAACTGTTTCTGGTTTTAATGTGTGTGGTTACAAGTTGTTAGTTTTTTTTAAATTGTTCCCTTGTGGAGAGGAAAAGGGCAACTCATCAGAAGACCCCTGCAAACTTTCAGGGTGATATTATACATATGAACAGAGACAAAATAATTCCTCAGAACAGCCCTATAGGTATTGATGGTACTGACACAGCTCTGGTTTTATTTCTCCACTGTACTACTTGCAGACTGCAATGGGTTTTATCTTGTAAAATGTCTACTTAAAAGGGCTTTCAGAGATGAGCTCTCCTGGCTCAGTATTTACTGCTCTTTCTCCTGCCTTGAAATAAACACCACAAGCAATCTGAAAGGTCATCTGGCTTTGCTGCTGCTTCTGTAAATGCCTTTGCAAAATGGCATTTTTAAGAGCAGTTAAGTTCAGCTATAGCCTTTGGTAAACCACAGGAGGAGCAAGCTCAGAGCATGAGAGCTTGAGGGCAGCAGGGAGGGGAGCAGCAGAGCCAGGGCTTCCCTCTGGGCTGGTGGGGAGGGCAGAGCTGTATTGCTCTGATCTGTGGCCTCTTTGGTGTGCAGATCTCCTTCCCTGCTCTGCTCTGGCCTTCAGGACAGTCACAGATAATCCAGATGAGCTCCCTGCAGCTGGCTGGCCTTTTGTCTGCCAACAGCAGAGCTGCAGTGGGGAACAGGCCATGCTCCTAATGATGAATTTATTGGGGCAAGAGGACAGCTGGTGATTGCTGAGCTAGAGGAGATTCTTTCAAACTCCCTGCTCTGGTCTGGCTGCAGAGTTTGGATATCTGTGCTCCCACCCAGAGCCATGAAACTCATGAAACAGCACACAAAGCTCTGCCCAAACAAGCAGCTCCCAGTACTGACCTCCTGAAGATTATAGGGGAAGTAAGGCAGTTTGGAATGCGGAGATTAGAGAGTGAGCATGGTCAGTAAGATTGCCTGGTGTGAGACACCTGCAGCCAGCTGCAGCCTTGTCATTGTCAGCGTTGCAGCTGACTGATGTGCCCACAATGAGCAGCATAATTGGAAGAGACAGACTGTAAAGCAGAACTGAGCAAGCATGTTACTAAGGTAATGCAAACCCCATCCCAGACCCACACATCCTAACAGTGTGTTATCCACTCACTAGCTCTGGATGCCTGGAGCTGTCAATCTGAAAAGCCAGTTTTACTCAGTTAAAGGTACAGTTGCTTCCCGTCTTTTAAAAACCAAATTAAGGATTTTTCTTCTCCTCGGCACAGTCTGCAGCACAGCAAATGTTAATTTAAATTGAGAAATCACAGATTAAATGTTTTCTTCCCTAAGGAAGATAGATTTTTAAAATACATGATTAGCTGTCTATTCAGATTCATCCTGTATCCTGCTTAAATCTTACAGCTCTTTCAGCAGGAAAACCAAGAGGCGCAAAATCCGTATTTCAAAGCTTTATTGGAATGTATATGCCCCTTCTTTCCAGCTCAGGAGACAGCAGGCGTGAATTCCATTTCTAATCTGTGTTAGGCCACCTGCAAAGAGGGGAAGGGAGCCTGTGAGTTGCTCCAGCAAAATGCAATTCTTCTTGTCAGCTGAATTATAAACCCTTTCCCCATGCTGTCTACAGAATGCCAATTTCAATGGAGTCACTTTCTGAGAGTGCTGCTGTGCTGCCAGGCTGTTCTTCACGATCAATAAGAAATTTCTGACAATATCAGTATTCCTTTCTGATGCCTGAAGGCTGCAGACCTTGTCTGTCCAGCTTTTCATGCAGAGGTCAGTTGGAGTAAGGCACTATTATTTAAGCAGCACATAGCAGTCTGCTGGTTTCCAGGGGAATAGGGAGATGTCACCCTGCCGTGGCAGAAGACAGGGTAGCCAGATGGGGGACAGGACAGGCACTGGACCAGGCAGGGATGAGCACCTGGGACAGCATCCATGGTGCTGTCAAGAGGGGTCATTCCAGAGCAGCTCTCAAATGAAGCGCACAAGGCAGCGTCTAAGGATTACACAGCTGAAAAATACTAGGAAAAGAGCAAGAACCTGTTTGATTGTGCTAATTAAATGTAAGGCTTTCATAATTGATTGCTATTTTCTTCAGATTCGCTCAGCGTGGCCCAGAGGCACATCCAGAGCTGAAGAATAACCGAGCAGAGCTGGGGGGCACAGCGAGCCCGGGGCCAGCGGGTGCCACAGCGGTGGTGCTGGACAGCACCGCACCGCAGCCCGCAGGGACCCCCCGAGCCCCTCTCTGCAGCAGCCAAAGAGGGGAATCCTCCCGGGGGTTCGCTGCCAAAGCCCCGAGCGCGGGGCTGTGCCAGGCTGGGGAACCCGCTGCGCCCCGGCCCAGGGGTGTGAGGGGAGCGCGCCCGGGGCTCACCTTGGCCTGGAAGTGGATGCCGTGCTGAAAGGCCTCCTCGTTGTGCAGCGGGACGCGGGAGTCGCAGCCATCGTCCACCAGGTTGTACCGGTTCTTCACCGGCATGGCGGCGGGCGGGCAGCCGCCTCAGCCCGCCTCAGCCCGCGGCCCCGCCGGGCATCGCGGCCGGCAGCGCCCGCCCCGCCGAGCCCCGGGCGCCGTGCGGGGCTGCGGGCGCCAGAGCCCGGCCGCGTTTTGAATGAGCGTCCGCGGGAGCGAGCGGGGCCCCGGCCCCGCCGCGGCGCCATTGGCCCGAAGTTGCCTCATGTGATGCGGGGGGCGGTGGAGCCGCCCGGCCCTGCCCGGCCCTGCCCGGCCGCCCCGCCCCGGCCCGCCGCCCAGACACCGCCGGGACCCGGCCAGCGCCGGCCGGAGCGCGCCGGGTGCTCCGCTGGACCGACGCCAAGGTGGTGAGGGGTCTGGAGCATCCCGCTTAAGGGGGAACCCTGCGGGAGCTGGGCCTGCTTAGTCCGGAGAGGACTGAGAGGGGATCTCGTCAATCCGTACAATTATCTCCAAGGGGTGACAAGGCGCCTGATTCTGTTCTGTGGTGCCCAGCAACAGGATGAGGAGCAAGGGCCATAATCACACTAGAAGTTTCACCTCAACGTGAGGGAGAACTTCTTTTCACAGATGGTGGCAGAGCACTGGAACAGCTCCCCAGGAGGGGCTTGGAGTGTCTGTCTTTGGAGACATTCCAAACCCGCCTGGATGTATCCCTGTGTCACCTGCTCCAGGGCACCCTGCCTTTCCAGGGAGATTGGACTGGGTGATCTCCAGAGGTGCCTTCCATCTCCAACTATTCTGTGGTTCTGTGGCCAGCATTGGCTTGGCTGCTTCTCTTGCTCCTGGCCTTCAGCACCTTCCTTCATGTAATCCTGGGTCCAGCCTGGGAAGTTTGGTCATGGACGGTTTGTCTCTCCACATGTCCAGAATGTCCTGGCCTGGTGGTGCCATCTGAACACTGAGGAGCCATTTCATACCCTCTGAGAGCATAGAATGCCAAACCCAGGCTGTAAATGTCTGTTTTCCATGTTAGGAACTCTAATGATGATCTAGGATCACTGCAGCTCCTGCATGAATGTCACCTACATTATGTATGTCCCTTGTCAGTGTGACTTTGGGCAGAATTACATGTGCTCCAATGAATCTCATCTGGGTTCCCCCAAATTAATTTTTGAGTCATACAGATAACTCCCAGCCAGATGTTTGAATGTTGCTGGACACCACCTTTTATGTGGCTTTTGCATTAGCAAGAAAGAAAAGTTTGACCACAAGCAGACAGTGCACAGTTCACTACATCCATCTCAGGAGCGTGATCACCCTGAGCTTCTTGGCGTTTCTGAGTACTAGTAAGTCAGTGGGAGATGGGCAAGAGCCAAAAATCCAGAAATTTACAATTAAGAGAGGGAGAAAAAGCCCGGGGAATTAATATTGGTTCACAGACTGTGACCCTACATGTTCAAGTATTTTGAGGTATTAGCAGCTCTTTCTGGGGAGTGTTCTGTGGTCAGCCTTCTGTGTTTGTGAAGTTCTTCTGTTTCCAGACAGACTCCTTTTCTTCCAAGCTATAACACTGCATTACCCTCTCATTTAAATATTCACAAGTTTATGCTAATCCCACTTTTACATAGCATAACTCAATATGGGTTTTGTCAGTTGGTTTCTGTCCAAGATGCTCCTCTAGATACACATATCGCCTGCAGATGCATTGGTTTAGTTCTTTGTTGGTGATTTTTTGTGTGGTCTGTGCTGATGTTTAGTGTGTACTTAGAGCATTTCATAGCACTTTTTTTATCTTGCACATATCTCGATCAAAAAAATATCTGTTGACCTGAATGAATAACCTAGATTTTGTGTGCAAATGTCCTTGGACTGATTGAGCAACATTCAGGTCTTTGGTTCTCCTAAGCCCAAGGAGGAGGAGATGCCACCCAGTCAGGCTATGCTCATGCTTCCTTTGATGCTAACGCCAGCAAAGCTCAACTCATATGGGGAAAAACCTAACACAGCTACCACTGGTGAGTGTCTACATTGATTCTGCAATACTGCATTTCAGCTGAGGCGTGCAGGAACCTGCCATCATGCTGAGCTGCTCAAAGCCTCTCCTCATTACCCTCCCATTGCCACAAGAGCATTCCTATTTACGTGGGAGCATATGGACTTCACTTGGGATACTTAAATTTTTAAACCTGATAGAAAGAACAGGATGAAATAACAAGAATGGTCTTTCTAATTCCATTCTGGTGCTCTCCAGTATCCCGCAGATTATAAAATCCTTTGGGTAGGAGGAAAGAAATATCTCATGGGAATCCTGAGAAAAAGAAGGCAACTGTGATTTAATAAAGCATGCAGTGCCAGTTTCTGTTAGATCACAATTGAATGGAGGTGTTTAATACTCCCTGTTCATGAACTTCTGTGAACTTTTCATAGGGCTTAACTCTCCTAAGGTTAACGGTTTGGATCTGTGTTTGAGAATTGAGTTGGAAGGCTGCTAAACTTAAAAAGCTGTTAATTTTCTAGTTTGTTTGTTGGGCAAAGAAAATTCTTTGACTCTGCTGGAAGTAAGAAAGCTGTATCTTTTCTTCTGGACAATGAAACTGGTCAAATATGTGGAATGAAGCATTTACACAGGACATCGTCACGGATTTAGAATAAACAAACCCTGAGTAGCATTGAACAGTTGGCCAAACCTCATGGTGGGTGTTTGCATCACATGGAGGTACTAAGCAAGTTATTCCTTTGATGTGCAAAGCACTCACAGAAAGTCCCGTTTCTCTGAAAACAGTAGGAGTGAAGCCCCAAGACAGCTACTTGGCTCGGAGCTGCAATTTTTTTTGCAGGGAGCAGGTTTGTATCAGCTTTATTTCTTGGGCACAGGCTCCCAAGACTTCTTTCCTTCTCTTTCTCTCACATGGGTGCACATTTCTTCCTGCCCTGAAACTTAGTCTGCATGGAAGTCCCTCTTACATAGCTTCATTTTTTGAAGAGACCTCGAGTGGGGTGTAAATCAGGTGGTGGGTGTTACATGCAGGGTGTTCTTTAATCTGTTCCTCAGTTGGTTTGTGGGGAAGGGAGCTTTTGCTCCTGTCTGATCCTGTCAGGTTTTCCCAAACCCACCTTCACAACTCAGATGAAGGAGTCCTAGAGGCACTGCAGGCTTTCTACTTTCCAGAGGAAACCTGGTCTTGATGCCAAGGAATTTTTCTCCCTTCTGCTAACCCTTTTAAGCACTTACTTCTGCACAGCAGAGCTGCAGAGATTTTAAATGATAAATAAGATGTGACATAGGAAGAGCAACCAGACAGACATCCAGTAATGGCAGACAAAAGCTCTGTTACAGGAGAGCACTTCCATATAACATATGTAAGGGCTTAGAGATCTGTGCATGCTTACTATCCTAGGAGATTTGGGTTTGTCATGCCACTTTATCAACGTGATTAATATTTACTTGTGCTGGCGCAATTTTTAGAGCAAAGTCTCCTGTATACTAACACACCAGGAGACTTCCTAGAAATGCTGCTGTGGGATGAAATGTGGGCGCAAGGATGGATAAACTATTTACTGTTGACTGAACTGTGTGATGCTACCCCCGATGCACTGGGGATTTCACGAAAACCAAGAAAACTCCCAGGCAAAACCTTTGAGTCTCTTGAGCTGCCATGTGATGTGAACTCAGAGGTGACATGAGGACCTCATGGTTTCAGCCCCCTCAGCCAGTGTCATACATGTCCCCAGCGAACACAGCGGCTGCTTGGTCAGATGATTATACCAGATTTGTATTGCTCAAGAAGAAACAGAAGCTTAATGTCTCGGCGGTTCAGCTCCGCAGCACGGCCAGGCAATCTGCCCGTCAGGACTGCAAACCTCTTTCATGCATGGCCAGTTCCAGAGGGCTGTGCAGCAGGACTTGGCAATGAAAAATGTCATCTACAATTATGCATATTTTCATCATCCTCTATCATGCAAATCCCCCCACCCCAAATATGCAGCAAATGTTTTGTTTGCATATGTGGGTCAACCACAAATCTTCTGTGGTCAAACATAAACATGGGCAGCACGGGGTGATGTATATGGATTTAAATCCAGGCTGAAGCATAACTCCACCACGGACATTTTCCAAGTGGAGTCTGTTTACTAGATTTGTTTTCTTCTGACTTTTCATTTTAGAGAGCATTGCTTTCTCATGGATTTGTGAAAGAACAACTGTCAGGAGATACCATCATTGCAAAAGGAGCTATTAACTTCAGACACAGATGGATAGTTCTTCATGAGTAACTTTTTTTTTAATAATAGCTTGAGGAATGTGTTCTTTTTCAAAAGGGTACAGTAAAGTATTTCTGCAAATTTGTCACTGGCAGGAGGCCAGTTGTATACGATATTTTAAAAAGATGGTATGTTCTTTTTGCAAATTACATGCTACTTTGTTTTTCTTGTCTTTATCTTTAAAAATGAAAACTATAGAGAAGAATACAGTTACTGTCCTTATGATGTTACATAAAAGCTAAAAATATTGATCCCAACTCAGAAACAAAAAATCTTACTAGGAGAAGGAAAATTTGTTATTAAAGAAAAATGTTACTTGATAATCTCATAAGCTTGACATGTTCACATGCTCAACTCATGAATTCCATGTACCACAGGTTGGCAGTACAGTTCACCCTCAGTGGGAGCTGCTGGGATCAGTACAGTGTCATGATGGAAAACTCACACTGTTCAGTTTGCTGCATCTGTAAAACTGCTTGATGCCCGGATTCCTCCTTGGATCTGGCAGTTACCTGTGCACACACAGACATCAGGTAAGTGACAATTTCGGGTAAATGAGAGTGAAGTTGTTACTCTGAGAGATGAGTAAAATACTGTACAATCAAACAGTATCCTTCCCCACTCCCATAAAATTAGGCCAGTACCTCTGTTGTATTTGATATCCTGAATTTAATTAATGAGAGCATAGGGACATTACGGTTCTCCTAGATGGAATACACATTCTTGTTCACTTATTATCACAAGATAGCAACAATCTGTTCTTATCAACAACTCCCTCTGAGCAAGGGTCTCAGGAAACAACCTTGTGCTTAAGAGCACACCATAACTCTAAATTTCCCCTCTCCTCACGGGGGACAGATGATCTCAAGTTTCCTATTTCTCTCCTGCTGCTAGATCCAGCTTGCTGTATTTAGCAGGATATGTTCTCCTGCATTACCCTGTGCCTCATTACTGCCCAACCTATACTTTACTCCCCACCTTGCTGTACCTGAATGCCACATACAGTCTGACCTCACGCTGCACTCTGCAGCCCATCTCTATTTATCCCAACAGGAAATGAAGGTTTTATCCACACCTCACAGGGCAAACCAGGTATCAGATATATTACAGCTTCTCTGGTAGAGGAACAGCTATGCTGTTATTAGCTTGTAAGAAATGTGGATATGTGATAATAAGATATAAAAATATTTCCCCTTTGCAATCATTTTGTTTGGTATTTCCCATGCTCCAAAGCCTCTTAATTATTTGGCCCATCTTAACTCTTTCCCTGGCTTTCTTTCAGCGGTGCTGACATTGGTGGGGATAAATCTCTGTGTTTAAAATATTCATCTGGGAGCCTGGCAGTAAAATAAGAGACAGAGTCAGGTCACCACTTTAAATCACACTTCAACATCTTTGAATTGCTTTTCTTACGACTGAATTTTTTTGCCAATGTTGAACATAAGCAAAACACTAATTTTTCTTCTCGATTTGTACCTGCCCATGGAAGAAGTTTGGAACAAGATCATCTTTAAGGTCCCTCCCAATCCAAACCATTCTGTGATTCTGTGAGCTGCTGGTGGTGGTGAAGCCAAGGATGTGCCTTCATTGATGGATATGGAAAAGACACCACCCAGACAGCTCATCCTGCCAATATTACCAGCCCCCCTGAGCTCCTGCTGGAACATAGAAATGCTCCCAAGTTTTTAATTAAAAGCTGTCACTGCTATAAAAAATTATGCACATCTTTTAATAGCAACCTGAGAGCAACCAAGAGTGAGCTACCCGACCTCAGCCTTCCTGGTCACTTCATGTTGCAAGACACAACTCTAACTAATTCATTAGTTTCTTTGTTGCCTGCAAGGGTAAATGATGGAAGATTGGTGAGGCATTGTAAAAATAAGTGTCTTGACATGACCATTTTATTTTATTTTGCAGCGAACTGGCAGTCCCAACTTTTGCTGCATTTATTTAATTTTTTCTATAATTTAAATAATTTCTGCTGATATCCTGTTGCAGTCCTGTTGCAGATCAGGACTCTGGTGATCTCTCTTTCACACAGAACCCTGATTATTCCTGTTTTTTCCCCCCGAAGTCTCGCCTCAGCCTGAACTCCTTGCATCCAGGCTGGATTTCCCAGGGCGCAGCGCCACCGCCTGCCCGCAGCTCCCCGAATTCCGTAAATCTCGTTTTGCTCCAACAGCCGCTTCACTGCTATGTTCTCAGGTTCAGTGCCTCGTAACTCTGTCGTGAGGGATTCATGTATCCCGGAATCAGAGTTCTGGAATGGTTTGATTGGGAAGGGATGTTAAACTGATGTAGTTCCAACCCCCTGCCGTGGGCAGGGAACCTCTCCGCTTGCTCAGGATGATAACGGATCTGCTGTTAAGATTGTTCATTTCATTACTGAGAGCGGAAAAGCCGTTTTCGTTATTTTCTTGGTGTGGGTAAGAGTGTTTAAAATCCGCAGATGGGGCTCTCCCAGCATCGGTTCAGCTGGACCTGAACGGAGCACGGGAACACCCTTTGCGAGAGGCAGAGCTTTGTAACGGCGGCGGGAGCCTCGCCTGGGATGAAAATCCTTCCGTCACACGGTAAGGAGCGGATGGAGTGGCTGAGCCACCCGGGCGGCACGTTCGGTGGAGAAGGGCACGGCGGGCACCGCGCCGGCCCCACAGCCCGGCCCCACAGCCCGGCCCCACAGCCCGGCCCCACAGCCCGGCCCCACAGCCCGGCCCCACAGCCCGGCCCCACAGCCCGGCCCCACAGCCCGCCTCAGGCGGCGCAATGCCCCTTTCCAACATGGCGGCCCCGCCCCACAGCCCGCCTGAGCCGGCGCAATGCCCCTTTCCAACATGGCGGCCCCGCCCGCGCCGTTCGAAATGGCCTCCCGAGCGGGGCGGGGCCTCTGCCCGCTCCCAAAATGGCGGGGGAGGTGTCAGCGCGTCACGGCGGCGGGGCGGGGCCTGCGGGTCACCGGCAGCGCCGCTGCCATGGCAACGGGCGGGGAGCGGGGGCGGGATGGAACCGGCGGGCATGGAGCCGGCCGGGACGGGGACAACGGGGATGGAACCGGCCGGAATGGGGACAACAGGGATAGAACCGGAGGGGATGGGGACAACGGGCATAGAACCGGAGGGGATGGGGACGGCGGCAGTGGAGCTGGCTGTGCTGGGGGCGACGGGGATAGAACAGGCCGGAATGGGGACAACGGGGATTGAACCGGAGGGGATGGGGATAGCAGGGATGGGGAAAGCGGGGATAGAACCGGCCGGGACAGGGGCAGCGGGGATGGAACCGGCCGAGATGGGGATAGCAGTGATGGGGACGGCGGGGGTGGAACCGGCAGAGGCGGAGACAGCGGGGATAGAACCGGCCGAGATGGGGACAACGGGGATAGAACCGGAGGGGATGGGGACGGCGGGCATAGAACCGGCCGGGACGGAGACAGCGGGGATAGAACTGGCCGATATGGGGATAGCAGGGATAGGGACAGCGGAGATGGAAGCGGCCGGGATGGGGACAGAGGAGGTGGAGCCGGCCGGGATCGGGATCGGGATAACGGAGATAGAACCGGAGGGGATGGGGACAGAGGAGGTAGAACCGGAGGGGATGGGGACAGAGGAGGTAGAACCGGAGGGGATGGGGACAGAGGAGGTAGAACCGGAGGGGATGGGGACAGAGGAGGTAGAACCGGAGGGGATGGGGACAGAGGAGGTGGAACCGGCCGGGATAGGGACAGAGGAGGTGGAACCGGCCGAGATAGGGACAGAGGAGGTGGAGCCGGCCGAGATGGGGTCAAGGGGGATAGAACCGGCGGGGCTGGGGACGGCAGGAATGGAGCTGGCTGGGCTGGAACCGGCCGGGATGGGGACAGAGGATATGGAGCCGGCCGGGATGGGGACAGCGGGGATAGAACCGGCCGGGATGGGGGCGACGGGAATGGAGCTGGCTGGGCCGGAACTGGCCGGGCTGGGGACGGCGGGAGTGGAGCCGCCCGGGATGGAGCCGGCGGAGATGGAGCCTGCCTGCGAGGCGGAGGAGCCTCCGGGGTCCCCGGCCCTCCCCGCCGAGCCCCCGCAGGACGGCCCGCCCGCCGCGGAGCCCCCGGAGGAAGGGGCGCTGCCCGCCGCGCCCGGCCCGGAGCGGCAGCGGGAACGGGAAGCGGAGCGGGAAGCGGAGCGGGAAGCGGAGCGGGAAGCGGAGCGGGAGCGGCGCGGGGCCGGCACGCAAGGCTCGGCCGAGCCGGCAGCGCGGGGCAGGGCCCGGCGGGCCCCGGGCCGCCGCAGCGGGGACAGGAGCACCCGGCGGCCCGGGGTCACGGTGGACAGCTCCAAGGCCAAGACCTCGCTGGAGGCCCTGAAAATCAGCCTGCGGCAGCTCCGCTGGAAGGAGGTGAGCGCCCGGCAGCTCCGGGTGTCCCTGCGGGGCCCTTTCCCCATCCCCGCTCCTGCTCCGGCCTGGCGCCGGCCGTGCCGAGCCTCCCCTCCCGGCAAAGCCTTCCTCCTCCTCCCTCCTCCTCCTCCTCCCTGCCTCTCGGAGGGCCGCTGCAGCCGGGGGTCGTGCCGGCTGTGCCACCCCGGCCCTGGGGCTATTTCTGACCAGATGTCGGGTCCGGAGCTGATTTGATTCACCATCACGACTGCTATGGCCAGTTATGCAATGCATAAGTAATCGGCTATTTCGCTTCCGAGCTTAGACTGATCATAGAAAGGACAAGAAGGAAACCTGCTCCCATGTGGAAACGTTTGATAGCGTTGTGGAGATTTGCATTTCTTCCCTCCCACCCTTCCCTCGGGGCTGGGTACACGGGACTGATCCCAAGGCGTGCCACAGAGCACGGTGCGTGAATGCAGGAGTATTAAGCCAGCCGATAAAGCACACATAACAGGCTTTAGCCTGCTAATTTACTTTATGTAGAGCAGCTATGGCTATTTTTTTTCCCCTCCTGCTGCTCGAGTCATGTGTTTTCTCGATGCTTTGTGAGGATTTCAGTGAGTGCTGAACTGGAATCAGGACAATAGGGGAAGTGGGGCAAAAGTGATGCTTTGCAACTCCTTATTTAAATCCTGGAGATTTCTTAGCTATATCTTACTATAGATGGTAAATTGTTCTCCAATTATAAAGATTTTCTTTCCCTAACAGCTTTATAAATGGCTTTATACAAGTTGAGATGTATAAATGCCTAATCCCACAAAGACACGTGTGGTCCGTGTCAGGAAGAGTAGTACTTTCTCCTTCTCTGACTTAATAAAATCTTATTTCAAGATTTTTATTCTTTAAATCCAGTGGCAGAATTTCAAGACCTCTTTGCACGAGTGCCCCAGTTCTCAACTCCTGCTTGTACAGCAAAATAGTAACAACATACCAGAGACTTGAAATTCAAACCTGCTACATTTGCCTCTCTTAGCTCTCAGTGCACCTGTGGGGTGTCTGTCAACAGCCTTGCTCCATGTTTTATGCGGTGACATGCAGAGCAGGGGCCCTTCACACTTAATTTCTTTGTTTTTATGGTTAAGTTTTATGTTCTGAGGGCTGGGAGCAGTTCCAGAGAGGGTTTCTGGATCACTGATGTCTGTTAGCCTGCAGATTGTGCTGGGAATGAGCCACACTTAGTGGTTAATTTTGTCTTTATGGTTTCCTGAGACTTCACTGTTTTGCATGTCTTGCACTTGATAGCCTTTCCTACTAATTGACTTGTTTCACAAGCTCTTGTTCCTCTCATGAATCTCTATGCTGCATTAATCAGCTTTTTCCTTCCTGCTTTGCATCCCCCAACAGCAATTGCTGCTGCCTTTACTTCATCTCTCTTTGTTCCCTGTCTCCCTCAATATCCTTTCTCCTCCATCTCTTTCGTCAGTCAATATTTTTCATTTAGTTTGTTTCCTCCTCTGGCCACTTTGTCTCTTAATAAAGAAGAGGCCTAATATGGAATTTTGTGATGCTTGACAGCACTATCTGGGTGGCTAATAACTCATTCCCTATAAACAAGTCACTGTCATGTATTGTTGTATATTTTCAGCTTATAAATGGGTTAATAAGTATGCGATGTTTCGTTTTGTCAAGCAAGTATACACTGGTATGAGAAAATACGTGTCAGATCAGTTTTCCCTTGCCTTTTCCTCCGCCCCATCCTGAAGGTGGGAAGAGGAATGAGCCAATATTGGCTCTGAACCTAGTGCTGGTTACTTTGTGGAAAATATGAAGGCGAAATTTGTCTAGAATGGGGGCAAAACAAACTGCTGCCTTCCAGTAGCAGCCCTCAGTAAACACAGGGAGTCAGTTAGCTGACTGATCTGGTCAAGATTTGAAGACAAAAATAAAGAATCTTGAGACGAGAAATCCAAGGAAAACTCTTTTTTCAAGCTACTTGTAATTTTGAAAGCTCTTCCTTTCAGATGTTTAGAGAAATAGCAGTAAAATATTTGTTCAAAGCAGTGTCAGTGATGGCCAGAGCCTTGGAGCTGGTTGCACTGTTACAGCAGGACCAGCAGAGGGAACACGGATGTTGCTTGTAGGATCCATGAAAATGCAAAAAAAAAAAAAAAAAAATCTGGGAAGTAGTAATGAAATGCATGTATTTTAAATACTGATGTTTCAGGGACTGCTCTTCTACTGTTATCCCTTGTATAATACTTCTCAAAGGACTGCACCTTGTAGTAGATTTTTTTCGTTTTCCTCTCCACTTTTTACATTTTTCTATTCTTGCATTTGTTTCTGCTGTTTGCTGCTGGATGTTTTGGCTGGAATATTTTGTTGGGAGGAGATGGTATAATGTGCTACTTCAAGTAGGCTCCTTTATATCCATGACTTTTTCTATCTATGGATAGCATTCTTACAGTGCCATGTATAACATTTTTATTATTTTATCTTGTTTTAATTTGTACCTTCTGAAATCTCTGTCCTGTAGTTTCCCTGCCTTGCTGGAAGAGCTTGGTTCCAGTCACAATCTGTCCCTGCAATGTGCTTCACGATCATTTGTAGAATTAAGACATAATGCACCGTGTGATTACAGAATTGGCCACATGGTAGTAGTTCATTAGTGAACTGACATATGGTAAATGCCATTATAAAACACACAAAAAAGGGAAGAATAAACATTGGCAGTATTGGTGAACAGTTTATTCTGTGGCACTGATATGTGGGGAAGAGGTGAAGGAGTCCAAGACAGCAAATTGACCATTGAGATTCAGAATCAACAGACAGGAAAAACCCCAATTTTTGTTTGAGCTGTGGGAATTTTGAGTAATTTAAACGATTAAGTGTGATAGGGCTGTGTGGGTGGACCTTTTCAGAAGCATTGCAGAGTTTCCATGTGTGTGCCAATTCTGTCGCTACCCTGGACAATCTGATCCAGCGTGTCAGATTCTTTAAATGAACATGATATGCCAAATGAAATAATGGGCACAAATTGAGCTTGCATCCCGAGTTTGTTCATCACTTAATAAATTATTTCTTCAGCAAGCTTTCAATTACCAGGAAAATGGAAGAAGCAGATGTCCCAGGCATCAAATATCCCAGCGTCGAGCGTTTCATTTGTCTCGCTCTTCCGGAGCTGCATGGAGGCGTGGGGAGAGTTTCAGGTTTTATGCTGGGAAAATCTGACTGGAAGAGGAGTCATTTAACTTGTCATTAAACGTGATGGAACAGACTGATGTGACCTGTGAGACAACTTAAATTATTAGCTCCTAATCCAAAGGTAGAAATGACCTGTCAGGCAGATTTGACTGTGATGGATTATTAATCATGTCAAAGTTGTAGAAACAACTCTATTCTTTTTGTGGCTCCTTGTATATTTTTTTTCTGACAAATCCTGCCCAAAACTGAATAAAAAACATTTAAAAGATTTTTTTAAAAGGGTGGTTCAAGTCACATTTACAACCTCCATCCCACTGTGGCTGGAACCACCTTGGCCTTGGCACTGGGCAGTGCAGAACTGAGGCTATTCCACCTGACCCAAAGCAGCTGAAGATACAAGGTTTTAAATACACCTTTCTTTTAAGCCACTGCCCCACACCAGGAGCTGGGGATATGATGCAAAGGCCTCTCCCACCACAGTAAAGTTAATTTGTATCTGCCTGGCACTGCCAGAGGCGCCAAACAATCGAACTGTTGGCTCTTCTCCAAACACTGCTCTTACATAAAGTGTAGTGCAGAGGTTTCAGAATCATCCCCAGCTCATTCAGGAGGTGAGTTTGATCCCATTGTTGGGTAAGTCCAAATAAGGTTGATTTCTCAGGAGCAGAGCCCTTGCTGTACTATCCCAAATTTCCAGTATGGGGGTGCAGTGCCTCCATCTTCCTGTCCAGAGCTGCTCACTCCTCCTCCTCTGTTGTGAAATGATTTTGGTGCAGTGTTTGTAGAGTGCTTTGATATCCTCTGTAGATGAAAGGTGTTATATAAATGCAAATTTCGTTCCTTTCATTTCAATTTCATTTAATAAATAAATAAATTGTTCAGGTTTTAGTGGGAAGGGCACTTGGAGACCAAATGTTGCATCTGTATTCTGGATATACCTGTGGAGAGAGGTTAAGGCCACTGATTGTCTTTCAGAGCCCAACAGAATTAATTTTCACTTGTACAAAAACAGATTTTGCAGGCTGAATAATAATGAAATAAGTGCAGAATCCACTGGCTCTTGTTAAATTGGGTTTCTCAACCCTGCGAATAAGGAAACAGAAAGGATGCATTGCTCAATTAGCATTTTAAATTAATTTTTCAAGGCTATTTACTGAGGAAACTGAAATTTTAATTAAAGTAGCAAATAAAGTAATGCACTCAAAAGGTTTATGCAATTCTTTTTTCTGTCATACTCCAAAAAAATTCCACTGCATAAAAAACGTTTTAAAGCAAGAAAAATTACATTTCAAGTAAAGAACAAGAAGTTTCTGCAAAATACTGTGGTTCTTTCAATAAGTAAATGGTGCTGGGTGATGAGGGTGGTAGATATTTAATGCAAATGTGTCCTAAAATGCTAAATATAGCAGATTTATTTGAAAAAGATGTAGCCTAGTAATAGAAGCTATTCCTGTGAATGTATTCCATATGGTAGTTAAATGGCATCTTCATGGAGCTGCAGATAAAATGGGTTTTTTTGGATTGATAAATGGGGCCGTGTCTAAGAGAATAAGCATGAAAAAGAAGAGCACCTTCTTTACACAGAACTAATTGGGTTTTTTCTAAACCACTTTACTACTATTAGAAACTTGCTCTCAGTAATTGGCAGTGCTGCTTCTGAGCTCTTCAGGCTGCTTAAAAAGAGGGTGATCGTTTTGATAATTGAAAACAAACTACAGTTTTCCAATTTACGGTGAAATCTTGTGTGAATGGGAAAAGAACCTGGAATACTTAATATTGTTGAAATAATCGCCTTAGTTCTTAAGAGTGGAAACATATATGCTCAACAAATGATTAATTGAATTGCAAGCTTTTCGTTTAATTACAGGCTATTAGTACCAGAAAGGAATTAATGCTGTAGAAATTAATACTTATAACTGCATATATATAAATGAATAATACAGTTATTTCACTAAATGTCTTGCTTTGAGTGTCCACTTTACATTTACAACTTGACTCAAGTTGATCAGAAGTGCAGGAGTTCTCAGTACAAACCATGCCTCAGTCATTTGGGTTTGGTTTCTGAACACCTCTCTTGGTTTGTTCACTTTAAAGTCTTGAACTGATCCAAATATTCCCAGTTTTGCAACCAAAATACAGAGCTTGTTTTCTTTTGACAGTCAAAAGACTGTTCTTGGTTTTAGCCTAAGATGAGTGTTTAAAGAAGACAGGAATTGCCAGATTGCTGAAAACTTGTCTCCTGTCTCTTTTGCAGTTCCCGTTTGGCCGCCGCTTGCCGTGTGACATCTATTGGCATGGGGTATCATTTCATGATAATAACATCTTCTCAGGGCAAGTCAACAAGTTTCCAGGTACTTCACTTCCCTTTCTAGTTTAAACAAATGCTTTAAAAACAGGATTATTTGACGTAGTTCTGTGTTTTACTGGTTTTTAATGTGAATTACTAGCCTAATCAGCTGATAGTATTTTTAGCATATTACGGGGTTTGGTGGGTGATTTCTGCTGAGACGGTAAGGTATCAGAGTGGGTGTCTTGAACAATTTGTGAACTGAAATTTGTTTTGGAGAGAAAGTGGTTTTGATGAGAAGAATACTTCATACACAAGAAGTTAGGAAAAAGAAGAGCGTTAGGCTATAATTTAAGTGAAGTATGCAATTACTGTCCGTTATCTGGCACTGATAACAGTGCTGCATCTTTGGATTTGGTTTTGATTCAAAGTGGAAAGAATCTGTTTTGTTTCGTACTCTGGCTTATCTCAGGGAAAAGCTCGAAGCAGAATTCCTTAAATGGATTTTTTAATATTGAAGAGTTCATGTCAGTCCTCATCTTATGATGACTCTTCTACTTTTTTAAGCTCCTTTTTTTCTCATTTAATCCCTGTTGAGATCTCTCTAAATAAGAGCTAAGAGCTTAGGTATTGACTTATCTAAGCCCTTTACTTCAGATTTATGGCTGTTGTTAGTGTGCTGTGAGCATAAGAACCTCAGATACCGAACTCCAGGCTTTACTTACCCTTTCTCCTGCCTGAGGGAAGTTCCCACTCAGGTGTAGGATGGTCGTGTTTTCTGGTGGTTTAAATCAGTGTTAGATGAATGTTACCTGTCTGTATTCTGGATTCTACCTGGTGAGCAAGTGGCTGTGCAGGAATCAAACCACAGCCCTTCAGAACTAGACCTGATTTCCAGGAATGTTGTGCTCATTTGATGCACGGTTTTACTAGAAACATTTCCATAAGAATAGTTTTTTAGTCATGTTCCCAATGGACATAGGACTTCAGCAAATGTATGTGGGTTAGTTTGGCTGTTCACAAAATAACCTGTTCTTTGTGGTGCAGATACTTAAATAATTGCAGAGTAAACACAAAGTGGTTGATTATATTCAGGTTACATTTTTACCTATTTCTGGAACAATAGGTTAGAAAAATAATTTTGGATTAAGGCAAAGGTGGTAGTTAATAAAAGTTAACTAAAGCTTTCAGTCTTTTATTCTGAGCAGTAATTTTGAGAAATATTTTTTTTCTAATATGATACAGTAACACATACAATAGGAAATATGGCAGGAGAATGCCACAATTATTGTGTCAGATTTTAAATCTGAAAAGATGTTCAGCTTTATTGACAGCAGTGACCAGAGTGCCTTCCCAGCAGGGTGAGTAATGATACTCTGAAATGATACATTTACTGGTAGCATGAGACTTCAGTGTGGGTTTTTTGTCACTTTGTCTGTTCTCTTCCCAGGCATGATGGAGACAGTACGGAAAATTACCCTGAGTAGGGCCATGAGAACAATGCAAGATCTATTTCCTCATGAGTATAACTTCTACCCTCGATCCTGGATTCTGCCAGAAGAACTTCCCCTCTTTGTGTCTGAGGTATGTAACTTTTACTCTCAGAATGCTACAATTTGTTGGATATTGTATCCATGTCATTCTTTTGTCTTCTACACCGACTAGATTATTTAAAATCACATTAGGGGGCTGTGGATGACATATTTTCCAGTTTGCCTGGGATAGTCTGGATGTCTGGATGTTAGCTTTGTTTGATATGTTCTGGAATAAACTTCAAAACAAATCTATTTCTCTGCTGTGCCAGGAGAGGTGTCTTAAAATTGATCCTGGTAGACCCGTAAACCCTTTCCCTGCATATTCTAGTGGCCTGAGAAGGTTCCAGTACAGTGTGGGGAGTGTGGTGCTTCATCACATTCATTGTCACTGAAATCCTTTTAGTCCACTTGGCCTGTTTTATCCAAATCCTTCAGATGAGTATTTTGTACCTGCAGTGTTAAATACACTCACATCATCTCATGTCAAACTGCTGTTTTGTTTAAATATTCAGAATGTAATAAAATGCTTTTTCAGCTTTTTCGTTTTCAGCTTTTTTGAAAGAGAGTGATGCTGTGTGTTGGTATTTGGTTCTGTTATTACAAATATTTTAAAATATTGTATGTGTTTGTTTAAGCCTATCTGACTTGCCCAGGGTGTTCTTGCATCCTTCAGAATGCTCTGCTTGGAAAAGTGAGAGAAGAAAGGTCTGGGCCTTAACAGACGCCTGTACTGGGTGCAACTTTTTAGATAATTACCATATCCATAATCCAGCTGAATTCATTAACATATTTTAATACATGCTCTTCAGGTGGGCTGGGTCACTGCCATGGCACTGCTGTAAGACCTGTCTGTAAAAGGAGTGTTTAGCAACCACAGGTGGATCAGTGCACATAACTTGGAGTCAGGTTTTGAGGAGGGTGCAGTGCGGGGTGGGGATGAGCATTTTGGGAGCCCAAGGCTGGGCTGAGCACAGGGTGAGCTGCAGGTGACACTCTCAGCCCCATGCGCTGGCACCAGGTGGCACTGCGAGTTAACACTGCTCTGCTTCCTCTCCCTGCGCTGCAAACGCTGCCGTTTGTGTTCCAAGAGGAACAGATGTCCAGTAACACACTCCTAGGAGTTTCCTTTGCATATGTTCTTCCATCTGTGTTGGAGAAAAGCATAGTTCTTGTTATCAAACATTATATTTTATGTTGTAAGAGTTTATGTTCTACTTAACACAAGTTCGGAGTGTAACCCCTCCAGAACAAGAAAAAACACAGCCCAAACCATTCCAAATCCCCTGTGAACCATAGAAGGTTCAGAGCACTTTTCACTTGCAGTTTGGTGAGTTCTCAGCAGGAGTTCTCCAGTCTTTTCTGTTGTTTATTTGTTCATATGTGGTTTTGTTTGCTTTGCAACCCTAATGCTGCCAAAACCATCAGCTCTCTGAGATTGCTTTTCAGCTTGCTCACAACAGACAAGTGGGAGCAGCTTTGGTGGTGCCTGCAGGTTAGACATGTCCCTGGAGGAACTAGAACATGATGGAATATGTTAATTACCAAAAGTCACAGATTGTGCCAGTGCAGGTGTAGGTTAGACATGAGAAAACGGTTTGGTGCTGTTTGTTGTTGTTGCAAAGGGCTGGATGAGAAATGAACACCTGTGAGATACTGCCTGTAACAGAAATGAAATAGAAAGAATAAACTGCTTAAGAATTTGAATCTCCTTGCCTCCCCCTGATGCACTACAGTATTTCAAAACAATTTCTCTCTCAAATATCCTTATTGTGCCTCACTTCTGAAGTCATGATAGTGAACTTTTTCATACATATGTATCAATAATGAAATCAAATCCTGTCAGCTTTTCCCACTTTCCCCTATATCTACATTCAGGTAGAAAACACTACAGGTAATCTAATATTAATCTTTGGTGCTTTGAAAGCCAGTAATTGAGAAAACTGCACTGGGGTTGTGGTGGATGAGCTTCATTTTGGAAATACCAACAAAAAGCTAGTTCCCTTAGTGTCATTTACATTGAAATGAGATGGTGATAGGTGTTTTCATCAAGGGCTTAAAAGTTCATTTTACTAAGTAAATATATATTTACCTATTTCCAATATTCACCAATTTTTTCTTTCTAAAACATTTGTACTAACATGTCACTGTAACAGAAGATGAGTTACAGATAAGCAAATCTCTCAGGTGCTGCAGTCATGGTTCCTTCACTAGCAGGAAAGAATCTGTTGGAATGTGTGACATGAAATGCCAATTTCTTAAGAATAACTAGCTTGGGATTCAAACCAGGACCGTGATTGTTCTCATACCTCCTTCTTTTTGTTGTCTGTGAGGATGATGAATAGGCCAGTATGATTAATTTTTAATAAGAATCTAATTTGGACAGTCTAATTTCCAGCACAGCTTATTTTTGGTGGTTTAATCAGGTTTCAGCTTTTGGATACCTCTTAGGCATAGGCATGAATATTCTAGTCTTTGTGCTGTCAAATCTTATGGCCCATTATATGCATTTTTTCCAGAATGCTATATTCATTCAGCCTGTGTTTTCTTTTGAAAGCCAAACCTGCAGATTTTCATCAAACTCTCCTCTTGCTGTTAACTGTAAATGGTTAATGATTTTTTAAAGAGAATTTCTTTCAGTCAAGCAAAAGACACAGAAATATCTCATTTCTTATAAACTCATTTTCCTACATGACTGAATTTTCTAAGTCTGGACAAGCCTCCTCATAATGAGAATTTGAAAAAATATAGTTGAGGGGATTGTGGAGAATTTGAAGATGACTGTTGGGAATTTCCTTGAAGATCAAGAAACCATCTGTTTTCTTCAAGACAGTAAATCTGCTGAAAAACAGACTGACTTTGGATTACTGTTCCCCCTTTCCCCACCAGCCTATCTTCCTCAGCCATGTGTAGGTTTTGATGGACTAGAAAGCCTGAATAATTTCCAGGCCTTTTAGTCCATTAAAAAAATGGGTTAGAAAATTATGGAGAAAATTATTTACTTTCTATTTTAAGAGAAGAGAGATCTCAGAGACCAATGATTGTTACAGTGCAATGTTTTTAAAGACAGGTTCTTTTGCATCTTCAGCCATAGTCCCTGGAAAGGATCGTCTCTTTTGGAAAGGCATTGCTGGAGCAGAGCCCACATAGCCTGAGGGGCGAACAGCAGACATGGGACAGGGAAGCAGTTTGTTCCACCTGGTGTCATAGAGGTTCTTCACTGCTTTCTGCCCTAGGAGGGCATGATTGGCACTCTCAGCAGGAGTCACAGCAGGGTGTTTGGTCATGGAGGGTTAAGGTTAACCAGGTGTCTCTCTGTGGTGCTGACTTCAACAACGGTGAACCAGAGAGCTCCACTCCTCTGAAGGGTAATGTCACATCAGGGGAAGATTATTCTATAGCGGTAAAAAGACTAGGACATAAATCCTGATTTCCTTCTTTGCTCATCTAGGCCTGCTGATCTACTTGGACCTATTTATCCACATGCCATTTATGTAAGCCTGACCTCCACTGAGGCGTTTTATCCCTCAAAGTGACCTATTTTGAAGAAGGATCTTTTACTGAATCAGTGTGACACCTGTCCGTGAGAAAAATCCTAGTCTGGATAATGGATCTTGAATTTCTGCCGCAGCTGGTAGGAAGGCTTTTAGCAATGTGACTCTCAGTGCAATAAATAACTGGGTAGGGTGGAGCCACAAGTCCTTGGGGCTTTGGGAATGTCACTGCTAACAGAGCTGGGCCTTTCCTGGGGGTCAGCAGCCTGGTGTCACAGCAGAGCTTGCTGCTCTAAGATCACAGTGATCTGACCATGCTCAGCCTTTTCTTGTGGGCTGATTTTTTCCTCTTTCATTCTGTAGTGCCAGGGCTGATGCTGGCAACTGATTTGTTCTTTCTTTGTTAGCTTGTTGTCCTCAGGCTGCTAAAAGTCAATCTCCAGTTGTTGCTGGAGCTGCAGGGTCAAACCAGATCTCTGACTCGGCTCAGCACGTGCCTGAGTGAAGGGAGAAGGAGAGCAGCTGCAGGGCTGGTGCCCTAAAATGTGGGAATGCAAGAAAGGAGTGGTCAGTGCTGGGACATCTCTCTGTTCTGGAAGGAAGAGGTTTTGAGTGCTTTATTCTTCTGAATTCCATGAGCAGCTGATAAACCTTCTAGCCTGTATCCTGCATTTCTTTAGCTGCCTTCTTTGTTAGAACTCCCCTTTCTTTCTCAATTTCATTTCTGATTGAGGCATCCCCATCTCTGCAGTTCTGACTTTTGCTATACAAGTAATAAATAAACTAGAATTTGTTTGGGCAGTGGGAAAATACACACGTAACACAAAAGGTCTGATATTCAGCAGATGTGTTGGTGACATAGTTATACCTCTACATGGCTTAGCATTCCCCAGTTTTATTAACGCTGGGTATCTGATGGTGAAAAATTCCCAGTGGTGGAAAAAGGTATTGCCACTGCCAAATTTTTACTTTAGTTTTCCTTCTGGTAGTATATGCATTCACACCTCAATAAATAAGGCACCTTTCCTCAAGCTGATGATTATCTTTGTCAGTAGTTGTTCAAAATGGAGCATGAAAGTTTAACTTTGCAGTTTCATATACATTAATGACTACTAAAATAGATCTCGTGAGATACAGCACATTTCCTTCTGTAAATTGATACAGAACATTAAAAAGAAGTTCCTAAAATGATTTATACAATGGTTTGTTAAATAAAATGACTTTTTATCTCTACCAGTAATTCCCCACTTGTGCTTTTTTGTTTCTCCTCATGCTTGTCAGCACTGTTTATCTTCTGCCTGTTTTTGCATGGTGTTTACTACTCTGGTGATGTGATAATGCAATTTTTATTTATTTTTGTGTACTGGCTTTCACAGTATCAGCCCTTCTTCCCCTCCCCAGTTAGTGCCTTTCACTGTAATGCTTCTCCTTCTAGGTTCGTAGGATGAAAGACAGTGATCCATCCTGGAAGCCCACTTTCATTGTGAAGCCTGATGGAGGCTGCCAGGGGGATGGAATCTACCTCATCAAAGACCCCAGTGACATCAGGCTGACAGGGAGCATCCAGAGCCGGCCAGCTGTGGTCCAGGAATACATTTGCAAACCACTGCTCGTGGACAAACTGAAATTTGATATTCGTCTTTACGTCCTGCTGAAATCCTTAGAACCCTTAGAGATTTATATAGCCAAAGATGGACTTTCTAGATTTTGTACAGAGCCCTATCAAGAACCCTCTCTCAAAAATTTGCACCAGGTTTTTATGCACTTAACCAACTATTCACTAAATATCCATAGCGGGAATTTCATCCATTCTGACAGTGTCAACACTGGCAGCAAGAGGACTTTTTCAAGCATTCTATGCAGACTGTCTTCCAGAGGAGCTGATGTCAAAAAGCTCTGGTCAGATATAATTTCATTGGTGATTAAAACAATTATTGCACTGACACCAGAACTGAAAGTTTACTATCAGTCTGACATACCAGCAGGAAAGCCTGGGCCAACTTGCTTCCAGGTAAGTTGGAATTTCTGCCAGGAATGCAGTTACTTCTATGCATAGATTAATTTTCTGTGTGTTTAATGCCTTTTCTGAAAAGTTTCTCTAGTTATGTTGCTGATCACTGGCTGGGTGTAGAGCTGAACAGCACTGCAGGAGCTCAGAGCTCCTCACCTGAATCAAATCTCAGCCTCCTGACCTGTGTAACTGCCAGCCCTAAGCAAAGACAGAGAATTTTCAATGGGTGTAGATTGTTACTAACAGTATTCACTCCAGATTCCATCTTCTACATGTTAGAAGTGAAGCTGTGCAGGTTCTTAGCACAGTTTTGATCCTGGCACTTTTAAGATCCGCTTGTCACGGGTGCCAAGATCCCATGTTGGCAGATGCAGTATTTAGGGATGGGGGTGGTGTGAAAGGAGCCATTAGTCTGGGAGACAAATGGCTTCTGCACTTATTCAGCACTGTGTAGAGTTTCTCAGTTATTTCTTTTCTGCTCCTCAAATGTTTCTTCCTGCTCAGTGTTGCCATATGGACAAACACTGCATTCTGTAGAACACTGTGAGTACAACTGAAGTAACATATTGCTTGTTATGCACAGATTTTAGGGTTTGACATTCTCCTGATGAAAAACTTGAAGCCAATGTTACTGGAAGTAAATGCAAACCCCAGCATGAGAATAGAACATGAGCAAGAGGTAAGAGTTCTCAATGTGATATTGGAATGAAATTGCTTAGGTTGGGTTTTCTGGGCTTTTTTTCTTGTTTGAAAGATGAAAGCTGTCTGCTAATATGAAACCTCCAAGGTTCTTTGTAATTTTCTGCTTTGAAATCATTGCTAATCTTATACACTGGAAATATGACTTATTGGAATTGTGAAAGCTCTCCATCATCTCTGTCATAAATGCATTTATTCATCATCTCCTGCAGTTGTTAATTGTGTTTAGGGGATTGTTAATAATCTTTTTCATGTTTGTATACATAATATAAATGGCAACATCAGCAACAATCTTTTTTTTAATATTTCAGTTTACTTGAGAAATTTGCCACAATTTGTTGTAACATCAAACTGAAAATGCAAAGGTATTTGTGCATCCTTGAAGAAGTACTTTGTAATCCATCATCATGTATTTCAAATATAGATGATGTGCACAAAGTTTGAGCAAATGTGGAATAAGTAACCCTTAGTTCTGTGGTGAATAATGATATCCCTCTGTGATGTAAAGCTTTCTCCTGGAGTATTTGAAATTGTCCCAAGCCCTGTTGATGAAGAAGTGAAGGTTGCTGTCATCAGAGACACTCTGCGGCTGGTGGACCCTCAGAAAAAGAAGAAGAAAGATACCCAGTAAGTGTGTTGATTTTCTTTGGTTTTGCATCAGCCTTGCAATAAGTAGAAAAGTGAAATATTTTTTTCCTGAGAAGGTCCACAAGCTGATAGTAAATCAGGATATACCAGTTCTTCTGGAATATCTTACTCTTAACTGGTGCAAACAGTTTATTAACTCAGATTTATTTATTTGTACTTCTGCTTTGAGGCCTCTTTTTTTCATCCAGAACAGTCATGAGACATAAATTTGTGTATTAATTTGCTCGAAAGTCACAAATTACTCTGAATGAATTGCCCCACTGGAGCTGAAAAGTATGAATATTGTATTTAAAAATTGCTTCCTTAATCTATTATAATAAACAGAGTTAAATCTATGATCTAGAAATGAGAGGAAATGCCTGAAGGAGCTTGCACAGGAATGCCTGTGGTGGGATCAGGCTGAGAGAAACCATATCTTCTTTTTTGATGAAACACTTTATTTTAAGCAGTTCCTTGAAGACATGAAAGGGTGATTTTTTAAATTTTTTTTTTTTCCCTGGAAATTCTTGCTCATAGGTCTACTACCATGCTAGAGTGTCCATTTTGTTCTTCTCTTGGCCCTTAGTGCTAACCCGAAATATTATTCACATTCTATAATGATTTCAAATGCAAATTTGCTGTCCTTTTGTAGACAGAGGCCCGTGAACAAGACATGACTGATAATGCTAACAAGTTCTGTATTATTGTAATATTATTATAAGATCAAACTCTTCTTTCAAAGGCAGTGCCACACATAGAGGTTGCTGTGGTCAGTGTACAGAACGTTTTGCAAAGCAATTTATACTCTGTGTAGCCTGTACTTAACCTCTACCCTTAAGATTACTTCAGTGCATGGAGCTGAAAAAGATCATTTTTTAACCTGTAATTATGTAACTAGTCATGTCTTTTTTTTTGCTCGAGTTATGTCAGGCATTCATTAAGCACATATTAGATATGGAAAAAAGGCAAATGATAATTACAAATAAATTGCTAGAGGACGCCAGCGTGTGTGGAAGGCTCATTCAACTGAGGATTCTTCTCTGATACATTCTGAGTGCTAAATAATTTCTAACAGGATTAGTTGGTGATGAGATAAACCACTGGCTCTTCACAGCAAGAATTCATCAGTGGTGCAGCTTTTCTTTCAGGGTAATCTAGTTAGCAGAGCATCTTGTTGATGAATATTTCTGTGGCTGCACCATAAGTCAGCCTGCACAGGGCAGTGCCCTGGGGCCTCTTTGTGTCACAACTGCCCACCTTCCACTGACATTCACCCCTTCTGCTTCCCAGTGCTCTTTACTGAACTGGGTGTGGTGTCTGTAGCTCCTTGAGCAAAATCTGGTCTATAGATAGAAAAAAAAATGGGAAAGAATTGCTCTTCTGACAGCTAACCAGCAGCAAGCCTTGTAGATTCAAATTTTGATGCTAATTAAGTAATGGGCATTAATCTCAGTAAAGTTTTAGCAATATATATGACATAGAGTTTGAACACACAGGGGAAATACTGAGAAGTCTGAGCTGCATCTCAGGTAAATATTCTGCTGTGGAGATGGATTTGATTTTCTTCTAATTATCTCCCAGATTAAAATAAATGAGGCATCTAAATGAAAGTGAGTTTTAGAAGTCATCCTGAAGTACTTCATTATCAGGAAAGATTAATAGCTCAGAATTTTTTTTAGTTTAATTTTCCTTCATCTTCATGGAGTTTTGATACTTTCTTCCCTGCTTCCTATCATGTGATGTATAACATTGAAAAAAAAAGTTAAGCTGAATAAGATCAGTTTATCATTCCATACATATCTCTTCATTTTTCCGATACAACTCCAGTCTTTTCATGCAGGGATTGCTAGTAATTATCTTGGCACTGCTAACAATTAGTGATTGAAAATCTGCAGTGATACATATTCAAGTCAATGTATTTAAATATACATGGTGGCTTTTCTTCCACATCAGAACTAATCTTTTCCTTGTTTTAAGTCACTTAATGTAGAACCCAGGTTTCACTCATCATTAAGAAATTAAAACATTTAAAAAAATGACATGGAAGGTACTGATCTTTGCTCTGTTTGTGTGGCAGTGCTGTTCTCATGGATTTTAAGGCTTGAGTAGCTGATGGCAAACATCCAGGCCATTGACATGCTGCAGCTAACCCAGAGATTTGTGTGACTGAAACTTATCTACAGCTTGTGTAGTCTTAAACTTGCTCTGGATTGACTCCTTGCAGCAGAGGTGCTGTTCACAGCCTGCTGGAGGTGGGAGAAGCCTTCAGCTAAAGGAAGTGTGCACAGTTAAATGAACGGTCTAATGACACCGAACAACATGTAAAGTAAATCAACGTTACTTATGTAAACAGCAGTTTAATTAAGATAATCACTGATGCAAATCATTGTGTATGTTGTGCCTCCAACAGAAAATCCATGGCAAAAGGCTTTGCAAACTTCTATTTTTCTGTGCCTAATTTGGAATCTTGATAGTAGTAAAAAGGTTTTAGTTTCACTGTTTGTTTAATTATCCGCAATTTAGTCTTTTTCAAGCTGCATTAGATTGGAGGAGCAAAAAGGAGTCTCAGTCTCATGTAAATGCTGTGTATTCTCCACTGGATGTCAGATGTTTGGAGGTATAATGGCAAGCTAGGAGGATCATTTGGAGCAGGACTGCTCAGCATGTTTTAGGAAGATCATTTATATCATCTCAAAAATGCTAATGATCCGCTTTCCTGTCCTGTCAAAAATATTTATGCCCTAGTTTATTAATGCTAATTAATCCAGCAATAATAAGGACTTCTTTGTATTTTGATGGCTGTTGTTTACTCTGTGTCCTGGTGTGATCTTTTGAATTTACATGCCTAGTTTCTTACATATTTCACGACAGAAAATAAGGATTTTATTCTTTTGATAAAGAAATCATAGTGTTATGGCATGCATGTCATTAGAAATATGAGTTGCTCATGGAATAAAATCTGCCTTTTCCTTGCTAGATATGATGAAGGTGCAGCCCCCTAAGTAATATAATGACTTTTATTCAGCTCTGAAATAGCCATTGACAGAAGAAAGAATTGAAACACTTTGGAAATGAAATTAATTTAATCTATGGCTGTTACAAAAACAATCAATTCCTTGTGCCCTCCAAACTGAATGCTTTTGGTTTATTACCTATCATGCCCTTGCTGTTTCATTGCTAGTTTATCTTTTCCTGGGTGCTATTCTCTGTACATGCCACTGCAGTGCTTTTTTCTATTTGAAACCAGCCTTGAAATTTATTTGTGATGTTCTGATTATTTTTTTCCCTTCTTTTTAAAATATGTCAGGTGCAATTCTCTTCTCTGGGTTCTGTGGCTCTAGCAAATGTCAAATATGATTAACTAATTTCCTGAGCAGGAAGAACCCCAATGTGGTCTCTCTCAAATTTTTGCAGGATCAGCATGCAAACACTGGCTAATGTCACTCTGTTCTGAGAGCACCCTGTAAATATTAATGTCTGTCAGACTGACTTTTTGATTCTATTTTTTTTATTGTTAGGAGGAAATTCAGTCAAGGTTTTGTAGAACTTGCTACACAAAAGATCTTCCTCTTTTCTTGCACAAAACAAGATGGTTCATTCTTTCCACTGTGTTGATTGCACAACTTTCTCTCTTGAAATGATTCCTTTCTGTGATAGAGGACAAAATGAGTAGTTTCTGGGAAGAGAATGGGATCTGTATTTAATGAAAACATGAATTAATTTCTGGACATTCTACTTAACATGCTTTCTGCCTGAAATGTGACTTATTTTAAAGTGGCAGCTTCTTTAGGAGATGTCACCTGCTTTGCTAGTGACCAGTGGGTCTGACCTTGACACTAAACTGCAAGAGGAATTTGGGTCTTTACTTAACCAGGCCTTTTGTATGTTCCAAAGACATTTTCCAAATCCTAATGCCATTTTTAATTTCTTGATTTTGAGGAGCAATTTTGTACTTTCCTAAGGAAAGTCAGGACACCACCTGTTCAGCTGTACTGCATTTATTTTCCAGACATTTTTCTTCAGTTTCATAACCTCCCCTGATGTTTGAGTCATGTTTAATGGAAAAATGAAAATACAGTGAGCAGAGATGTCTCGAGAGTATGATTAGCCTAGATTTTGTTGATGATAAAGTCATTCTTGCCATTTATTACTGTGTTTATCTCACTATCCGTATTGTAAGATTATGATTGTGTGACAGGGGTGGTTTAAGAGGGTCAGAAACTCAGTGCACAGACATGGAGAGGCTGGATGGAGAATGCTGGTGCTGCAGCTATCACTGATCAGAAAATAATGACTGTTCTTCAGGCTGCCTGTAATGTATCTTAGTTTCCGCTGCTGTGAGCAACTGTATTATGTTCCTCAGGGATTCATTACTCAGGGTTGTCAGTGCCTTTTGCATTATATGGAGTGAGTTTAGTGCCTATCAAAATCAGCATGTAATAAACCCAGCTATGGAAGTATCAGTGTTTGGGTTTCCATTTGCTAATTGACTTTATGAGCTGACTGCTGGAGCTTTCGGTTGATTCCTGTATCCCTTTGCTTGGAAGTCTGCTCAGGTTTGCAGCTATTCAAATGCCTCTCAAGCACCACCTCTTCATTCCAAGCCTTATTTCTCTGCCTGAGAGTGTATAAACTCATATGAGTGGCTTTCTTGAGATTGATCTTTCTCCTCTGGTTCATTTTGCAGGCTGACACAATTTTTTTCTCCATCAGTCAAAATGACCCAGCGTTCATATTCAGGCTCATTCTGCCAAAGCCCTTTGGAAGCACATTGAATTAGCCCTTTTCTCTTTCCTAGAGGGCTTTCTGGTTTAGTCCTTCATCAGGCAATCTGCCAGCTCCACTATCAATTCGTGTCTGTTACATTAGCCCGGGCAGCTTTTGATGAGTGAGGCATGTGAGGGAGACTTTTAAATGTGATGTTTGTCAATGTTCCTTCAGTTCAGATTACTGAAATGTTAACTTGGTTTTTCTGTAGTTGGAGAGTATTTATTTCTACTGCTATTTCTCATGCTGCTCAAGAAGAACTTGCCTGAATGACTCCATTCAGTTTTGTGAAGCAGATGGTGTGGTATCTTGATCCTTGCTCCCTGTTCTTGCTTTTCCAATTATTTATCTGCTACATCCTTAAGAGCATTTAACCTTTCTCCTATTGATTAGGACAGGCCCTATTGGAAATTCTATGAACTACAGTGTGAGATGTCCCTCCATGAAGGGAAGGATTTGGTAGTGCTTGACTGACAGAATGGTTCCACATTGATTTTAAGAGCCACTTATGTTGTACTACAGCAACTGAAAATGCAGTACTGAGTGCAGAGCATTGGCAAATAATTTGAATGTGCTGTGGCAAAGTCCTGTCACAGAAAAGATAATAAAATCTGATTATAGATCTTTTAATTTCTAAGTGGCTCTAATCTGAAATATAATCTGAAATGTTTTAATTGACTAAAAATGGGTAATAATGGGTAATAACATTTCTTTAAAAATAGCTAAACCCACATCCCTTGCATAGATACAGATTAATTTATGATTATTCCTGTTTTAGCCTTCACCACTGCAAAAAGTGCTGTTATTCATCAGTTTTGCAAGCAGGTCTGTGTTTGCTCACACATTGTATTCCAAGCACTCACATCTTGGCTGGACAGGCTGTATTTTAAATTGCACATAAAGAGTGAATTCAGTCTTACCCTGAATCTCCTGCAATGACCCCATATTGAGGGACAGCTGGAAGTGCTTACAATGTACTGAGCAAGTGAGCTGATGACAGGCCCAGCTCATTTGGAAATTTTAATGGACAAGAATTGATATGGGTTGCAGGATTTGAAAAGGTTTCATTTTCAGCACTGTGGAATTAATTGGCCCAAGCCCGTGGTGTGCTTTAGCAGTAATTGGTGTGTGCAGTGCCCCCGGCTCCAGCCTGAGCCCAGCTCTGGGTCTGTGCTATCAAATTGGGAATGGAGACTAGTTTGGCCAATTAGACTTGAATCACAATGTTTTGAGATGCAGCTAATCTAATTAGTTTTTTATTGACATCTCTTTTCTTTCTTTTCACTCTCTTGTGAGCAATAGAGGAAGGATTGGAGATAAACTGAGGAATGTGACCTGTCACAAGTGTCTCCATGAAATCTGAACTTTCCAAACATTTGAATGGATCAAAACATGCAGTAGCAATTACATCTCTTAGATATTCACATCATATTACATTTTAAATTGATCATTAAGAAGGAGGTTTTTTGCTTTTTCCCATCTTACAATGATTCTTACATAAATTAGACGTGATTTGTGATAAAATACAGAGAAAAGAAAAAATATATCTC
Organism: Lichenostomus cassidix; assembly: GCF_008360975.1. NCBI lineage: Eukaryota > Metazoa > Chordata > Aves > Passeriformes > Meliphagidae > Lichenostomus > Lichenostomus cassidix. The sequence continues at coordinate 1,747,560 of NC_139497.1, forward strand.
TTTCCTCTAGTTTTTGTAGGGTAGCCACAAGAGTTGCTGTAATCTCCAAGGTTTGCCCAAAAAGAAGGGAAGTCAGGAATAAAGGGGTGGCTGCTTCATCTCTTTCCACATGGCATCAAAATGAACATCAAGGCAGCAGCTCTAAATACATCTCTGCATTCAGTCATTTGATTAGAGATTGTCAGTGAGTCTTGATGGTAAGAGAACCTGGTTTAAGGCAGGTTTGGGTGCAGTTTGTGTCAGCTGCTGAAGCCTCCTTCCCAAACTGCCATGTGGATCTTGGAGCTCCTCTGCTGTCTGCTCCTGCTTTGGCTGAATTCTAACAAAGTAAGCTGCTTTGTGTTGCTTTGTTTAGTGTTTTAAACCATAAAGTCAGCAGTACTTCAAAGCATCCCTGGGAGCTGTGTTGCATACAGATGTTTGCTGTATCCAGGCGTTGCTGACGGGAAGCTTCAGCTGAAACCAGTGAAAATTCAGGTTAAATATGGTCAGAAATCTGCTCAAGTTACATTGGATAGGAAATAAAACAATAGCAATTTTGGTCTTATTCATCAAGTACTGAAGTGTTTACTGAAGTGTTTGGTGGAGTCAGCCTTCTGCTGGAAGGGACCTTAAAGATCATCTCATTCCACCCCCTTTAATTTCCTCTTCAGTTTTCAATACAAGAAAGCTTTTCTGGTTTGAAGTTAAAAACACTTTTTTTTTCATCTCTGAAAGTCTGGGGCAGAGGCAACATCTGTGTGTGCCTTCCCTGTCCAGGGGGGTTCACTGAATTTCTGTGTTCATACAGGGAAGGGGATTAATAGTTAGGTTTGAGTGCAGAGTGTTTTTTCCTGACACTTCAATATGTTAATCATTTGAGCTGAGTTTCTGTTATCAGCAGAATCATCTTCACCTCTAGGTAGCCTGTAGCTTGCTAACATAATCTACTTTTTGGTATCTTACTGCAGGAACAGTGATTCAGCTGCACTCTTTACTACAGAGCTTTTTCCTGGCTTTTGTATGTGCACAATTTCCATTACTAATCTTTGGTTAAATGCTTCTTGAATGAACTTTGATTTTCAGAATATTAGCTTAATTGTGTTGTCTAAAATGCAGGATATATGTTTATTTAATTTGACTTTTTTTTTCCGTTTCACCTTCTTGACTGTTTGTGCTGCACAGAAGCAACTCTGCCTTTAAATTAATTTTCCCAGTTGCTCTGTAATGTAAACCCCAGTAACTTCTAATTTTCTGTAATCTCTCTCATACTGACTTGCTTCCCACCAGATAGTTTTCACAGCATAAGTGTACAGGTATGTACTATGAAGAGAAATTGTAGTTATAGAGTGTGTATTTAAGTCTGTATGTACAGCATGGCTATGTGTATACAGTATAAATATGTCTTATTTCTTACCTTTCTCCTTGACATCTTTACAACCCCTGTGTTATGTGTAACTAGAACTACAACCAACTGTGACAATTTTGCATAAAATCTCTGGGGGGAGCCTTGAATGCTTTGTCTTGGCCTCCAGTTACATCTTCCAGTTCCTCATGTGACTCCTGAGTTGTGGATGTGCTTTGTGTTCTCCCAGGAATGGCACAACCCATGAACAAATTGATTTCAAAAAATCAGATTTCATGCAGCCTAGAAGATGTTAGAACCAATCGATCAGCCAAGGGCAGACTAAGGTGCATCACCTCACCAAGAAAAGAAACAAATCACTGCTTGCAGTGGGGCTCCTGGGCCACATCACACAGTTTTAATAGCTAACAGTGAAATGGAATAAATGAATGTGCACTCACGGATTATATCCCTGAACGCCACTGCAAGGTTCTTATGTACAAGTGCCTTCTAAGAATTAGAATTTAAAATAACATGGATATGCATGACAGCTGGAAATACTTTTTTTTTTTTTCTTCAATAGGAAAATTGTGATTTTTTGGGACAAAGTTGAAAATTGTATCTTTTTCTGGCAAGATGTTTACATTTCAAAACTTTTTCTTCCTGTTGCAATTATGTGATAAATGCAAGCATTTATATTTGCTAATATTTGGTCTTAAACAGACATGGAATTAGAAGGAAAAATGGAGACTATTTCACAGAGTTTTTGCAGGAGGTTTATTATTCTCATTAGCTTCAGGCCATCAGAAAGTAACGTGCTCTCAGGCTCTGCACATAATGAGAGTGAATGTTTGATCATAAACATATTTGAGAACTGTTTGCTTATTCCCATGTTTGTACTCAAATAATGGTGAGGGAGTGCAAAGCAGGTTTTTAAGGGACAGCAGTATTAAGTGCTTGGATTTTGGTTTGACTTAAGCAGAGGCATTGAGCAGAAAAATAACATTTTCCCTCTTATGGATATCCTTCAGGTGTCAGTTCTGCAGGATCTGGTTTTATTACATCAATCACAAGCAGCTTAAGGCTTCCAAAAACACAGTCACAGACAGATGTTGAGCCTGTCTGGGGATTAGAAATATCCTCTTCCATTAAGTATAAATTAACTTAATCACCAGGTATGAAAGATAAGCAGCATAAACATCATTCCCTGAAGCTTTCATTAAAATTAAAATTCTATTTAAAACTAGGCTCGTACTTTCTATGACTTGATCCCCCTTCAAAGAGATTATATCTGCTGTAAATTTTTACAGTGACAGAGTGACAGAAATTAATGTATTGGGGGCAGTGATGTTCTCTATAATTTAACTTCTGCTGCTAGTCATCTTTCAGCAAGAGAGATGATTGGCTTATTTTTAAGTAATAATTGGTCTCTAGTTTCTGAAACACTGAGAAAGCAATAAAACTGCCTGGTACCCAGTTGCCACAAAATGAAAGCATGGAGTCACATGACTTAATAGCAGTGTAATCATCAGTAGTGTTATTTTGTGTATGAGAATTCACCTGCTTTAATGGGAGGATTAAGGCTGATAAAATGCAATAGCACTGCTGCTTTCTGCTCTGTTGGATGACAGGGTAAAGCTCCTTTTCTGTCCCAGCATAAGCACAACTGCTTTCTAAGAATAATTTCCACATAGAAGAAATATCCTGGGGTTTCTTTTTTCTTTCTGTTCTACTGTAAGACACTTGGTGGTCTAATTTCAGTATTGCCAGGCTTTAGAGCTGGTTTGCCTTTGCACTATCCTGCATTATTATTTGTCAGGCACACTTTTCTAAAGAAATGAAAGGAACTCTGGAGAAATAATGAGGCACATAAGTACCTTGAAAGCAAATAGTGAACACAAATAAATCTAGTAGGAATAATAACAGCTACCTCCACAGAAAATAAAGTACTGGGGACTATATTTAATGATCTTTGTTCTGTAATAATTTTTGCTACAGTGGAACAAAGTCTTTGGATGCAGGATTTGCATTGCTTATCCATTATTTCATTACAGTAATGCCATATTTTCTGCTGCACTCATAGCTGTCAGGTAACAACATAAGCATTCACTGCTTGTGTTACATTAAAAGTAATAAATCTGTTGTGAATACAGAATGATATCACCATTATTCTTAAGAGGAGAAAGTTGGAAGAATCTCAATTAATAATTAGGAAATAGTGGGTTTTTTTCAGCACCTGAAACTCCTCAGATGCATTTCTCCTTTAATTATTTAAACTACGTATTAGGGAGAGCTATAGAAATCAAACCACAGCTCTAGTCTTGTCTGCATATGAAATGAAAATGTCAGTAATGTTCTCATCCATGGCTCTGTGTCCCTGGTGTGGAGCAGATCAGGATCCATGCCAAGTCTCTACATCTTGGAAACTCTCATTAACACTGTGTGAAGGCAGCAAACTTTCCAGTCTTCTGTTTTCTGCCAAAAGCTATTTAATCTTTAATGAGAAGTGTTTATTTTTATAATAAATCCATCAATCTGAAGAGGCAGTGAACCATCCTTCTCAGAAAGGGGACTGATGGCAGTGGCAAACAAACAGCACTCCAGGGACAGAAACAGGGAGCCCGGAACGGGCTGTGCTGCGGGTGAGAGCTGCTGTGATGGCTGCTGACAGGCTGCAGGGGCTTGGGCTGAACTTTTCCTACACTCTAATAAATTATTGTGGTTTTCTTAAGCAAATGGCAAAGCTATGGAGTAGATTTTATCCATGGATTCACCTAAAATGTGTTTGCCAGCTCCCTGAAACAAGCAGCATGCTCCATGCCTTACTCCCTTCCACAGGGAACACTGTCAGGCCTGGAAGCTGCAGGTGAAATTTAAAATCTAGGTGAGGTGATTTACCCAATTTATTTCATTAACTGAGATATGTGTCTTTTTCTCTCAGAGAGAGATGGAAATTCTGCTTTCAGCACTTTGTGCTTCCCAGAGACAGGACAGCTGCTGTGTTTTCAAAATGTATTTGGTGTGATCAGAAGATCATTGTCTGCCAACAACATGGTGATTATCAATCCTTATGTTTAATCTGATTGATTCTGCTCTTTGAAATATGGACTCCTTACTGGGATTGCTTTGCCTGCCTCAAAGCATTCTCCAAAGTGTTGAATGAACTCTATCTAAGAGCCCTAATTTTCTAACAAAATGTCAAAAATCTCTTACTCTGTGAGTTAAACATTCTTTTAATACTTCTATCTTTGGGCAACTATATTATTATTTTGAAAGGTGGAAATTCTTGTGCTATTAATGTGTTTTTACTTTGCCAGAGGGTGAAGAGGGGATGAATATTAATTTTCTTCAAATGACACTCATGAGTGGCCAGAACAAAACAAAAGCTGATTACTCACACAACATGCAGGCAAACCATGAAACTGCTTGCTATGACATCCTGGGAGTGCTGGAAGTCTCTGTGTTAATAAAAGCAATGGGATTAGTTCATAAAAGCAAATTCATGAATGGTTGATAATGCAGAGACACTGCTCTAGCTTGGCCTTAGTTTCCTAAATGATTTATTTCTGTGAATGAACACACAAATATATTTCATTCCTGCACGCTCCAGGTACAAACATTTATCTGTTCTTTGGGAGGTCCATATTCTGTGGTGATAAATGGGTGGATAGATAGATTTGTCATGCAAAATATTCTCTGCTTTTAACTATGTTAACATAGTCCTTGCTTGGAGAATAGAGGCTCAGCTGAGCAAATAATTATAGCTTCAGAATCCAGAACATAATATTTTCTTTTATTAGGTAAGCAGTTGTAAGCTGATACTGAAATTGCTTAATTTATACTTCTAGCAATGCCCTAAATGTAAAATACATCAAGTGAGCATTCTTAGAAATATTAATATTGTGATTCTTACCCCATTTTACTCTGAATTTTGACAGCTAAATTTTATACACAAGTATACAAAATGCTGCAAATTTTGAAGCCTTTAATTAGTAGTTGCAAATTTGTTTGTCCCTTAGCAACTTATATTTGCATAAAGATTAAGGCTGGTCAGAAAGAAAGGGATAAAACATAGATGGAGGAAACATTAATAAATTAGTAATCATGTATAAAAGATAAGTAGTCTTGGATGTCATTTCCATAAGCTTTATTAAAATTTAATTTTTTTTAAAGCTGCACCACAGTTGATCATTTCTAAAGAGTGATCTGTCATAAGCTGCAGAATTAGAGAAACGAATGTATTGAGGTCAGACATTAGTATGTAAATTAAGCTTTGCTTTTTTCCATGTGGCAACAGAAGCATTACCTTATATTTGACCTTTCATTCATTTGCCTGACTCAGCTGTGTCAGTCAAAACAATTAATTCTAACGAGCAGCATTAAAGAGTGGGGCTCAGCTTTCTTCTCCTCCCCTTGCCTTTTGGAAATCCCGTGGGAGAGGAGCTAATGGAGAGAACCTGGGCAGGATTCTCTGGAGATGTGGAGTTCCTGCTCCTTTCCCCACTGCCCCACTGCAGCACCTCACTGACAGTCCATGAGGTTTTCAGGGCCAAGCCCTGGCACAGAGTGCCCAGAGAAGCTGTGGCTGCCCCTGCATCCCTGCAAGTGCCCAAGGCCAGGCTGGACAGGGCTTGGAGCAACCTGGGACAGTGGAAGGTGTCCCTGTCCATGGATGGAACTGGGTGGGCTTTAAAGATCCCTTCCAACTCAAACTATTCTGTGATTCTAAGACAGGAAAGTTTACCGAAATGAGTACTTTTGTATTTTCCAGTTGACTGCTGAGCTAAAGGCAGACATGGAGATCCCAAAAATCCCCCTCACATTTTCACTGTTGCTGGACTTGGAGCTGTATTTCTCTCTTTGGAGCTCCTTCCTCCTGCACTCTTCATATAATTTCTCCTCTCTGCTTTTTTTTTTTATTTTTCCTCCTTGTTTTCCCTTCTGCTTTGCTCTGAGGAAGTTGCTGATCCTGGTCTTTGACTGTGTGACCCTTGGGGACTTCTGCCCTCCGCCTGCCCCTGGCGGTGTGGCGCTGGCAGATGGCAGCCAAACGCCCGAGAACACGTAATGGGGCATTGCAAGGAGTGCAATTTGTCTGAGTGCTGAGGCAAAACATGGGCTGTGCACCCTTTCTTTGGGAAAATACGCAATCATGGTAAAATTCTGTATTTCTAGGCACTGCAATTGACTGTGTGGATCCACACAGGCAGTTTGTCTTAATTAGTCGTGTTGAGACCACACTGAGGGGAGGTGGGGAACACAGGTGTGTGAATAATACAGAAAATAAACTTATGTTGAGGTAGTGTCTGTGGTAGCAGTGGAGAATTAGCAGGGTACAATTCCCTGAATATAGTCAGTGTAAATCAGGGAAGGTGAGTGTGCAGAATAGACAGGTCTGCGGATCAATTCATACTGCAGACACAGACAAACCCTTGTGCAGGTTTGCTTTGGCAAGTCTGAGTTTTATTGAAAGTGCAAAATATATCACTATAATTCAAATTGTATGATCATATTAACGAAACTCTGGTGTATTAAAAAAGGAAATGCAAGGAAAGCTTGGGGGGGAGCTAAAGAATGAAAACAAATAATTAAATTTTATAGAAGTCCTAACCTGCAAAAGCAAACTAAGAAGTATATTCCATTTTTTTTTACCGAATGGAAGTACAACATTTGGCAATAAAGCCTAAATTAAGTTTTCTCGTTCTGATTTAAATATTTTACAGACTTTCCCAGTGTGTAAGTGGAAGGGAATGAGACATGCAGTAGCATACCAAAAAAAGCTGGTTTTAATTTTAAAATACTTTTCTAATAAGAGGTATGGATTTAAGAGGTCTCTCAGTAAAAGTCTGAAATGGGATGCTGGTTCTGAATTTTATCCATGACCTCAAAGACAGCTGTAGGCTTTTTTCCATAGAAAGAAGGGGAAGAAGGAAATTCTAGGTGGTAGTTCAGAGCCTCTGCTTTATTGCATTCAAGAATATATTTTCCTTGACCAAGATACAATTTTTTTTCTATGACCCTAATACAAACCAGAAATATTTTAATAATTTGACGGAGTCCATTTCCCCTCAGCCATGGTGATGTGTCCAGAGCACTGCTTCTCGTTTGGGTGTTCTCTTCATGACATTTCTCGATGCTGTGGAGGATGGAGGCTGAAAAATGAAAGGCTGAAAAAACCCTCTTAAACTACTTCCTCAGAAATTCCAGGGACTGCTATTCAGCAGGGAAGAGGTGTGGGTTTGTGAAGGACCTGCAGGTTTGCAGATGAGGAGATATTGTTCCCAAGCCCCATTTTGGGGAGTTGGGTGGATGGAAAAGGCTCCAGCCTCACTCCAACAGCACTGTGCCAGAATTCAGGGCTCTGAAGCTGATCCCTTTAATAGTTTCTTTACTGTTTTCTATAAAAAATGAAATATCCTCAGTTCTGCTCCCGCCTTTTAAAGTAAAGCTTTATATTTTTTTAACTAAAAACATGAATGATGAATGAATAATGTACAATCCAAAACACTGTTGAATTTAGAATGAGAAAAGATTTGGGGCTTCCAGGCATCATTAAAATGAGAGTTATGTTACAAACAGCACAACCTCCCCTCTACTGAGTACAAGGTTTCACATTTGGTCGAAGTCTGGTTCAACTGGCTGAAGATTTGAATTTTTAAATTCATGAACAGACCTTTTAAGCTTAAAAATAGAACCCTGTGTGCTTGTTGTTTCTTGGCTGTACATACTCTTGCTCTTTTGGCAGGTGTTCAATGGCAGTGGCACCACCATCCGATCTCACATGAGAAAGAACAAAACGAATAACTTTAAGCTCTACTCAACTAATGACAAAAATAACATTATTTTTCTACTTTTCTATCTGCAGCAAAGAGGAACATTATCAAAGCACTACCTAAGGTTGCTACTTATTTTTAAAGACTTTTTAGGCTTTTATAACAGTGATCACATTTATAGACATTCAACCTCAGTGAATCTAAGCATGGATACAAAAGAATACCATTATTTGAATATTTTGCAGCAACAGTCTTGAACAGATGCTTTGGGAGCTGCAGTGTGATGGTCCCACCTGAGCAGCAGTTGGCTTGGTGTCCACGAGCACCCTGGTGGTGTCCCCGTGGCAGGGGATGGATGAGATGATCTCCAAGGTCCCTCCCAAGCCAACTCTCTGTGGTTCTGTCCTGCAGGAGCCAGAGCCTGGAGCAGGTGCTGGAGGCAAACGAGGAGCTGCCGGACGCAGGGTCAGCGGTGCGGCCAGAGCTGGACACTCCCAAAAACCCAGAGGCTGCCCTGCCCTCGCTGTGCCTCAAGCAGGTGTTCCCCAAGTACGCCAAGCAGTTCAGCTACCTGCGGCTCGTGGACAGGGTGGCTGCCTTGTTCATCCGATTCCTCGGCGTCAAAGGGACAACCAAGCTGGGCCCGACGGGATTCCGCACCTTCATAAGGTCAGCTGGGTGAAAGCACCCTGTTGGTGGTACTCTCAGCTTGCAGGGTTTGTAATGCCTTCCATAGTGGAAGCATTGCCTGTTGTGTTGTGTTGTAAAACAGATACATTTTCATCATTCCAAGCTCCTGAAACACCTGACCTAGGAGTCTGTGTCTAGGAGGAAGTTGGGTCTTTATTTGACAGCAGATCAGTGATACTCTGGCAGATACAATTTGCCGTCTTCGTCAACATGTCACATTCCCAGGAAATGGTAGAAATATCATTGTGAGGAAGTGACAACTGAAATTGGGTCACTTGATCTGATTCTGTCGGCTGTGGGGTACTGCTGTCTGCCCCAGGCCGTGGGAAGGATTCCCAAATGCCAGTTCCTGATGCAGTGTGCAGGGAGGATTTGCATTGTGAAATTGCACCTTGCAATGTCAAGGAACTCAATTTATTTTTTCACATACTTTTTATTTAGGAGGGGGTTTTTCATTGTTTTTTATGGCTGTATCTGTTCTAGTCATGGTACAAATACCTCATTTTCTGTCTTTCATTGACTATGACAAAAGAAATGAGCAGCAGCAGCAGATGTACTCTTAAAACACAGATCCTGTTTCTATGCAGATGCATTTAGCATTCAGGAATGAATATAAAACAACTTGGTTTATACAAATTACGATACATAGAAAATGTCTGAAGGCATCTGTTCTATCCACAGACCAGCACAGGATTGCATCCAGTTCTGTATTTTTTGTAGTTTAATCCAGCCTTATTTTGGCACTTGTCAGAGGAAAACAGAATAAGTGCCAACATTTTCTTTTAAGAATATTCAAATAAATTGCCATATCTCAATGAAATAGTATTTGCAGTTTCTTAATGCATGTTAAATTAAACTTTTTACTCCTGGCAGATACTTTGTTTATTTTCTCCCAGAGAATCTATATCAGCTATAAGGCCCTTTTCTGAAGAGCTGTCATTGCTGCTCATTTCAGAAGGAAGGTCAGGTTTCTGTGTGTTGTATCACTTTTCAGGAATAAAATGGTACATGAGTGGGATTCCATGTGTGGGCAAGTGCTTGCAGAGACTGTCCACCCAAATTCTGGCTCATCAAAATCTGTTCTCCTTTAATATTTTCTTCATTCTAAAAAATAACTAAAAGGGAAACAGTGATTGTGTCTCTAGTCCTTGCTTGAATACTGCCTGAGAATTTTTGGGACTATGCAGGCCAGACCTTATTCTCTTATTTTAAGGGAGCTCTGCTGGGGTTAGTAAAGAGTGAGATTCATTTCAATTATCTGGGTTCGGGGTGGGGTTTTTTGGGGTTTTTTTCTTTTTTTCTTTTTTTTTTTTTTTGTTTATTTTCTGGCTAGAAATTTTGGCCAGCTCTTTGGCACATGCAGTGGTTGCAGCCAGGCTGCCAGACATCTGGAAATCCTGGACACAGAGCCAGTTCCCATAGCCTGATCAACACTGCACTGCGGACCACACAGGAGTCACAGCTCCACATCCCACAGCCCGAGCTGCATCCAGAGCTGTTCTCCATGCTCAGTTCCATGAGGGCAAACCCCATCACTGTTCAGGCATGGAGAAGCAAGGCTGTGCCTGAAAGCTTCCTCCAGCCCTTTCCAAACAGGATCAGTCAGACAAATAAAAGGATACTTCTCTGTGCAAACTCTGCCTCACACAGATAGTCTGTGCAGATCTGTGGTGGGTTTTGCAGTGTACCAATTAATTCCATTCTCTTACAGCCTCAGAGTACTGGCAGTAGCCTGGGAGGAAGCTCTGTGTAACAGTCAGGTCATATTTTTAATTGAAATATTCCAAGTTTGGGCCTGTTCCATTCAGATAGGAGCAATTCATGAATGCTGGTCTGTTTGCTCTCTGGTGTGTTTTGTTAGACTGAGCACTTTACAGTGGGTCTGTACACATGACATGGGCAAACTTCTCCTGCAAGTTGCCCTTGCAGAATTTTTCCTAACTTGGGAGTTTGTATGTAATCAGAATATCTTCTTTATTTTTTTTTAACAGAAACTGCAAACTGAGTAACAGCAATTTTTCAATGGCTGCTGTAGATATTCTATATATTGATATCACAAGGAGGTGGAACAGCATGGGCATTGACCATAAAGAATCAGGAAACCCAGGTTTGTATTCAAAAACTATGAAATTTGGCTTTTGGGGTTGTTTTTTTCCATTTTAGTAGCTCAGGTACACCTCAAACATTCAATAGAAATGGGAACAAGCCATGTACACCTGAGGCATGCACATATACAACCAATTCTTCTGGTCAGTGGTGTGGCACTTACCCTTCAGGGTAGTACTACTTTGGGTATGTGAAACCTCAGTTTTGTGGCTATCTAAAATTTGCATTTAGCAAAGTGTTGGCTGAGAGAATTTCACTAGCAAAAATAGCAGACATGCATTTGAATCTTCAGGCTTTCAAAAATTAGGAGATTTGTGGATGGTGTAAATGAACCAGATGATTTTTAGGTGTTAAAACACAAAATACCCACCTGCTTCTGTTGGCTTTGTGTTCAGCCCACTCCCAGATGTAACCAAGACAGGCACGATTCTGTTGTTCTGAAATGGCTTCTAACTTTTTTCATGATATGCTTCACATGAGTGTCACTTCTGAGGACAAAGTGTGTGTGCTACCAGAGGTGCTTTCCCTGCCTGCAGCTCACCGTGACTGATAAAATAATTTACTGAGCTGGCAGCTGCTGCTTTCAGATAACTCAACAATTCCTTTGCAAGCTGTTTTACAGCCAAGATCGTAAACGACCCCAGCTGCAGCCCTGGTTGAGAGAAATTATACTTCAGAATGTAATTGTCATATTTTGAAAAGGTGCCTTTCCTGCAGCATCAATAAGCCAACATAGTTAAAAACCCCAAACCTTTCAATATCTCATCCTAAAATAAACTTCTTAAGTGTACGTTCAAACTGGGAGAGCCAGTTAAAGCACAAAGCAGCTCTGACTGTGCCTTGTGGCTGGCATTCTGCACAACCAATTGGGGTCTTCTTAATTAAGAGTTTGAGTAGGTATTATTTCAAGGTTTTAAATACAATAATTAGTGTTAATATGCAGCTCCTCTTCCCCTTGGCTCTGGTAATGTGCTGTTAGTGAGATGTGATCGAACAGCTCCTGAAGAGTCTCTACTGCAGCATGTGGCTTCTGCAGGGGACTTTTGTGTGGGAAGGGGCAGAGCAGTTGTATTAGAGCAGAGACATTTTTTGGCACTGCACACTTCAGCTGTTTGTTTTTCATTCAGTTGAAACAACTGTTGTGGAGTTGCTGGGTATGACTGAAAAAATGGCCTCTTCACCTTCCAAAGGGTTTGTAGCTGGTACAGGCTGTGCAGAAACAAAGCAGTGCTTCAAATAAACTCACATCTTGCTAAGGTGATACTTGGTAATGTTGTTACCTTCATAGTGCTACAGACTGAAATAACACACTGCTGTGAACTTTTGGGTCAGATCCGTCTCTAAAAATACAGGGTTGAAAAGACTCAATTCAGTTTCCGACATAAACTTGTTTTTCTCTCCAGCTGGATTGTTTTCCTTGATGCTCAGTATGTTACTGTGTCTTGGATTTGGTTTCAACTTAATAATTTTGGCAGCAGAAATCAAGGCTAATACTACATCAATTTAATGGTGCAATATCCTAAAATGGGTTCTTGCTGTACCATTTTGCCCCTGGATTCCAGGCTGAGGTCTGCAAAGCCAGAAGCTGCCCCAGTGATAGAGAATGTCACCCATCTGTAACCCAGCCTGGGCTTAGCCGGGCCCAAAACACCCAATGAGTGTGACATGCAAATAAATCCTTGGCTTTTGGTCTTAGAAGGACAGACGATTTCTTTTCTTTCTGAGCATTCCAGATGGCTGCCATTTAAATGAAAAGATGTGAAGTAGCAGGATTGTTTGTGTTCACACCCATCACACACACATTTGGCCTCGCTGGCACAAGAAACAGGAGATAGCATTATCCCTACGGAATGCAGGCTGCTAGAAATGCCATGCTCCCAATCTCCTGTGGGCACCTTTTCCTTGCAGGGATGTGTCTGCAAGCCTTTGTGGAAGCTTTCTTCTGCCTGGCCCAGAGGAAGTACAAGTCGCTGCCGCTGCACGAGCAGGTGGAGTCGCTGATCGAGTTCTGCGAGTGTCACCTGGCTGCCCTGCACGGGAAGCGCCTGGTGTGGGGCTGTGGCATCGCCGAGCGCCGCAGCCCCAGGGGGACCTGCTAGGCAGAGGGGCTGCACCTGGCACTGCCTGCACCAGCCCTCCTCAGCCACACAGCCACGGCCACCCAGTGTGCAGAGTACAGAAATCATCACAATTAAGGGCACTGATGTGCTGGGACAGAGCTGGGGGTTAACCCCCAGTTAGGTACGTGTACTGCTGGAGGAGAGGCTCTGCAATCCCTTCATTTGAGAGTGACAACTATTTATTGCAGATACATTTTTTATTTATACTCTTCAAAAGGTCTATTTCAACCTCCTGTTTTCAAGTAAGGACCCTGGCAATGGCTATTTCTTCACCTCTCTGTGGGATTTATGGTGCACATCTCATCACAAACTGTGCATTCATCCTGAGTGTGTGGAAGAGAAGGACCAAAACACAGGGGATGATAACCAGCATCATGGGATTGGCTGCACTGACCGAGAGGCACACTCGTGTCAAAGGGATTACATTGCCTTGTGTGCACAGGACATGTCACAGAAACCAAGGAAGGAACTGCAGTCACAAATACCAGACTGGAAAACTGAAACCTGGAATTACACTTGTTGTTAGACTTCAGGCTTTGACCCTCTTCTTTCCATAGCTTGGACTGTATATGTTGGCATTGATACAGATTTGGTCAATGTCTATGTACTTGTTTTTTAAAGTCAGTCTTAAAACACTGAAATAATATTTTGGCTTCTACTTTTTTGTACATGTCTTTGCCATGACAAGTACTGTTAGTTTTTTTAAAAGAAAAACTAAAACTGCTTATCCTTTTGCTTCCACAGAACCAATAAGCTCACACTTATTCACAGAAAAAAATTTACTTCCTTAAGTCAAATTTGGTGAATCAAGTGGTGGTTTTGTCTTCAGGGATGCAGCACTGCTTCTGCAGAAAGCTGTACAGTGTAAAGGCCTGAGAGGTCACTAAATTCCAGTGGAACCAATCCTGTCACTGACTTTAGCCTAAACTAGCTGTCCTCTAGGTTTGCTTATCTTTTGTCTTTTGCATGTTTGTTACCCTATTGAGACCTGCAGTAACACCTAGAGCAGATATTTTTTGTATCTTTGCACATATTCTTCCTTGTTCCCTTAAATAACAGCATAACTCTCTGTGAATTAGATCTAAGGATGTTGTGTCAACATGTGTAATTCTGGGCTGTACCCCTGAAGTTGTACAGAGGAGTCTTATTTTTCAGGAAATGAACCATGACTTCCATGATCACACACTTCTTGTGGGGTCTAAGCAGAACATGAGAGTGGCTGGAAGGACAGGAATAACTGGGAACTTCAGGGCTGTTGAGTGAAATTCATTGTGGTCTCCTATTTTATTACAATAATGAATGGCTACATCTGAGCTTGATTTCCTCCTTTGTTCTACTCTTTAATGTTAATGACTTGCTTATGTTTTAGTGTCCCCCATGCTATCAGAAATGGCAAAGCTATAAGATTGGCATTGAGCTTTGGGTTGGAGAACATTCCCTGAGCTCCATGTCAGAATGTTCCAGTGGCTGGTACCCCAAACGTGCTGTGTCAGTGAGGGGGAGTCCCCTGTCTCATGTCAGGGACTAAGAGCACACAGGGTATCAAGTGAGTTTTCATTCAGGGAATGTTTATAGAGTTTCTTTCCTGATTCCAGTTTTAAGCAGCATGTGTTTTTCCCAAGTGGCAATAGCAGCATGGCAATGCAATGCAGGAGTCAGGCTGAGCCCACACAAAACTAGTCCCCAGCATGTTAATCTCAGATGTGGGCATCCCTTCTCCTTATCTTTTTCTGTAACACAAATAAAATAGTAGTAGATGATATTTTTTAGTCCAACGGCCAGACTGTTTGAAATTGTATGTATTGTACATAAGAGGACAATTGTAGACTAACTAATGCCACTGCCCTCAGCCTTGTTCAAGTTTCATAAAGATTATTGCAGTATGAAGATAAAATGCCAAACTCCAAGGTCTGGCACCTGTCAGAACAAATGAAGCTGAAAGGGTCATTTTTTTCACACTTTCATTGTAATATATCTGAAGACATTCACAAGTTGAAAAATGGTTACTTCTCCTTTTGTGACATCTGACATTTGTCTTGCGATTGGCAGTGTGTTACTGGAAAATAGCTTACAGTTCCTCTCATCTCGTGATTGATGTCCTGTAAAGACACAGTTACAGAGGAGTCGGATTTGAAATGCTATGACTGCGAATGCCTTTCCTTGCACCTTTGAAGTAGTAAGATGTGTGGCCTAAAATGTCCCAGTTTTGCCATTGTATAACTTACCCTGATATCAGTGGAATAAATTAACTATTGTATATTGAACACTGATAAGATCTCTCTCTCTCTATGGGAGACCTTTATACTCTCTGGATCTAATAGAGGTTTTTATAGCTCGTGCATCCACAGGCTGATGCTGCACGCCCTATTCATCTCCCACTTCAAATGTGAAGGGTCCCTTGTAGAATAGTCAAAATATTCAATTATCTGCCTCTAGTAATCCAGTGTTCATGTATTTATATAATTGGAAAATTGAATGCCATATTATTCTCAGAGGGGGGGAGGGAATAAACCAGGAATGTACTTTAGAGATTTAATGGCAGTCACATTTCTCTTCCCTCCTGTCTAATTCAATTTCCTCTGAATATTATTTAGCATCCAATTTCATAGAGCCTTTCAGTTACCAGTCTGTGCCCATGCAAATGACCAGAGACACTTTATCCAGGATATGAATGCTAATGCACTGATAATCTGTTAATCCTGAGGTACCTCTCTAGCTAAAGAAACAATACAGGAAAGGTAGCAGGCGTTGGGTTTTTAATAGCACTTTTGTATATATTCTCTTCAGAGAATACCACAGCACTGCACTGATAATTCTATTTATGACATATATGATATGAATATTGTATACCAGTGAAATCGTTATTGTTATCAGACACCGAGTCTGGTATTCCTTTCTGGGTAGAAATCAGAATAAAAGAACATCTAACAAAAAGCTGAGGCGAGTCCAGCATTTCAACCCTCTTCCCTGCAGGTTTGTGTGCACGCTGAATGTGCCCAGACTGGCTCAGGGATTCCTTGTTCCGTTTGAGTTCTTCCTCTCCATCAGGCTGTTGCAGGTAAGTCACCTGAAGTTCGCCTGATGTGCTGAGCTCTGGACACTCCCTGTGCTCTGTCCAGCGTGTCCCGTGGCTGCCGAACGTTCTGGAGCATCCAACACACCTGCCGCACACCTGCAGCTGCTTCCTTAAAAGGAAAGGAGGGGGCGGCGCTCGCTAATTACCTGTTAATGACCAGCTGGGACACCCAGGGCCAGCTGTGCCCACTTGGCCCAGCGCGAGCGGCGGCGGTTAGCGCACAGGTGTCCCTGGGAGCAATCTGAGCCCTCAGAGCTCCTGCACGGCGGCCTGCCGGGGACGGACGGAGCTCGGAGCGCTGCTGGTGAGGAGGCATCTCGTCCCGCTCCTGCCCAGCCTGGCGGGGTAGGTGTGCTTTCCCTTGTGCGGGGTGCTCGGGATTTTGGGGCTGAGCGGGCAATGGTTCCTGCACTGCGTTATGTGTGAGGATCCCGGGCGCGGGTAGAGCCCGGCGCTTCCAGAACCTTCCTGCCCGCGGGGCCGTGAGGGGCCGTGAGGGCGGCCCGGGCTGAGGGGTCCCGGCGGGTTGCCAGTGCACACCCGGAGCGAAGCGGGCCGTTTCCGTAAGGACGTGTTCATAGCAACGTCCAGGGTTTCCCCTCAGTGCGCCGGTCCGAGCCCTGTCCGCGGCCCGGGGAGATGAGTGTGAAGGAGCTGGTTGGTACGTGCTGCGGTTAGTGCTTTGTTCCACCTCCCGTCTCCGGCATCGCAGTTGATTGGAACCTCCTGGAGTAGGGAGCACTGCCTGGCATAGCTCCGTGTGGGGAATCTTATGGACAGGGACACCTTCCACTAGACCAGGCTGCTCCGAGCCCCGTCCAGCCTGGCCTTGGGCAGCTACAGTCACACCTCAGCCTGGGAGAGCACACTGGGTCTGTCCCTTTGCCCACTGCAGATGTCCTGGGTGGATGAGAGATGCTGTTTGGGCTCCAAATTCCTGCTGAAATATCAGCAGTGAGGTGTCTACATCTGCCCAGCTACGCTCGACTTGTCTCACTCTGCCCTCTGGTTGTTCGTCCATAAGGGGAAATTGATAAAGTATTTATTTTTCTCTGGCTGTTTCCATCTGTACTGCCTCGAGAGCATCCTCCAGCTCGCTCGGTTTGTTCCAGCAGGATGAGGTCCCGAGCCTCCCGCTATCCCTTCCCCAACAGCACGCAGCCCAGCTCGTGCTTTTCGCTCAGATTATTTCTGCCTTACTTACCTTCACTTCACCTTAAGCACACACACAAAAAATCATCAGCACTACCCAGATAAATCCATCTGGTCTCTGTCTCAGCCTCATTTAACCTCCCATTGAAGAGATTGTATCACATGGTATTCAGCTGGAACCTATTACCTTGCATGCCCAAGCATATCACATTGAATTACCCTGGCCCACAGGCCTGCGGTGTTTGCTAATAGCTAATGGCTGCTTTTAACTTAGAGGTGATTTATTTGAGCGCGTTTCTATTCGCGGTGCAGCGCGGGGGTGTGGCTCTGTGTTAACCAGAGCTCGGCGAGGGAGCGCCGGCGGGATGGCTGAAGGCAGCTTGGCTTCACACCTCCGCCCAGCTGCTGACGTTTGCCAGTGTCCCCATTCGTCACCGCTGTCCCTGATGCAGCGTTAGGGACCGGCGGTGGCTGCTCCTGGCTGCACGCAGCAAGAGGTGCGGGAGGGCACAGTGCTTTGCTTGCTTGTCACCAACCTCAATGCCAGGGTGCTCAGGAATGTCCCGTGAAAGGGGCAGTGTGCCCTGTCCCCTGCCCTCTGCCTCAACTGCCTCTGTGGGAGACAAATATTTTTTTGCAGTTCTGATGGCGGAATTAAGTTCACTTGTGTCATTGGTGAATTTACTGCAGGTGTAGTGTAAAAGTGGTATGAAATTGCAGTAAAAGACAAAATCTAAAGCCTGTTATGGTGATGTGATGCAATTTTTGCTGTTCCTTTGCCTCGTGAGTGGAAATGCAAAAGGCCTTCTGCAGGTCAGGTTCAGATACACTGGTGAACAAGCAGGAGAAAGGGAGAATGTGTTACGGATGCAAACCCAGCTCCCTGATTTGTGGTTTGCTGAGTCTTGAGCCTCATGTTTGTCCTCCTGTCAGCCCAGGTCCCCCAGCACACAGCTCTCCTGGCTCAGGGGGTGAGGAGGGACCATGGCTTCCAGGAGGAAGAATAGTGATTGTAATAAAGTTAATCAATTTGGGAGTTCTGTTATTCAGGCTTCATTCTATGATGATGTAGCACAAAAATCAAATGGTTGAGATTATTCAATTACGGTTCATAACACCAGTGGGGAAATCTGATCATGTATGGGGCCTGCATCAATATTATTTATGCGTTGAGGAGCTGTGCTGGCTGTCAGGGGGGAAATAGCAGAAATCCTACATGTGTCCAAGTCCTTCTCATTCTTCCTCTCACCTTAATAACCAAGTAACCTGATCTGCTGTCTGTCTAAGACCCATAAGAGCACAGGGCACATCATAACAAGCTGGAAAACATTCTTCTGAGTGTCTCCGGACACTGCAGGTGCTGAGGTGATGGTGGGGAAGGAGGTGCTGCTTGGCACAGGACACAGACCATCTCCATCCATGGCTGTGGGCAGCACCGCTGGTCCTTCCTGCAGGATGCAGAGGAGTGTGGGCAGTCAATAGACATGGGTAAAATAAAGTTGTGAACAGCAGCAGGAGCTGAAATAGCAACATCAATAGCAGTTTCCAGATAATGATCTAATTAGCACAAACAACAAGTTTCCACTAATGACTCTTGTTCTTCCAGCTCCTTCCTTTCTGCTCGCCTGTCATTATTGACTCTCTGGCAGGGAGCGGCTGCGCTCCCTCTCTGGGGCCGAGGCTTTGGAGGTTTGTTTACTGCCTGGCTTTGAATTACTTCTCCAGAGGATGTTTGCTCAGGAGCCTGGGCTGCTGTGCGTGGGATGGCTGCGCACAGAAGGCGGGAGGATGGGGGAGGAAATCAGCTGTTTGGCTTTTGTAGCTTTTGGGAGGCCTTGGGAAAGTTGTGCTCCTACTGCACATCCCTGTTGTAAAAATAAGGATGCTGATGTTCACCCACTGCAGTGGGGTGGGAGCTGACTGCTTGTGAAGGGCTTGGGAAGCTGTGAGGGAAAGATGCTTGTCAGGAGCCGATTAGAGATTATTACTGGAGGAGCAGAAACAATCTGTTTCTGTTCCTTCCCTCCCTAGGTATGAGCCTTGTCTCTGCATCTCCCTGCCTCCCTCCCACTGAAACAAACAGGTTTTTCTGTGCTCTCAAGACCCCAGCTTGGCAAGTATTGGCTTAATGCTGTCACTTCCTTGGTTGTCAGTGGCCACTATTCTGGCTGCTGCTTTGTCCTCAGTTGTGGTTGGCAGCACTCTTGCATTTGCCCATTTTGGAGATGCCCAATTCTGACATCTCCCAGCTGCCAGTTGCTGCAGATGGACTCAGCTTTGCCAGGGCGATGGAATGAGACCATGGCTGCCCCACATCAGCCTTGCCTGAGGTGCTCACTGGGCTGGGCTGGAGAAGGCACTGCCTTGCACCAGGAGCAGGCCTGTGCCTCTCACTAAACTCAGAACAAACCCTGTAAGGGTGCAATTACTGGAACATCATTATTGCTGATGAGTCTTATGCTAAAATGACTCTCCAGATTAAAAACCTCAAGCAAACACATCTGCGCTCCCCAGCCTCCCAGCCCCGTATTCCCATGGCTGTTCTTGCTGCTGATCTGCAATTCCGAGTCTCACTTCTCCCAGCCCTGCCCGTCTGCCGGGGCCCAGTGGGAGTGGCTGCAGCCAGGCTCCGGAGCCACAGATGCTGAGAGCTGTCAAGTGCACACAGACGTTCTGGGTGTTTTCGGCTGAGAATTCAGCTCTGCTCTAATGAAGCCGAACAGCCGCTAAGGAGGTTTTATTCAAGTCAAGGTGGTTTTGACTAATCCCTCTTTGCAGTGTTTTCTGAGGTGCTCTGTGTTTCTAGGGCTGCTTTTTTCTTTTTTTCAACCTTCAAAATCAATGTTGGGGGGAGGTGGCAGAGTCCTGAGGGAGGATTTTGGCCTGGGTGGGTTTTGCCTTTCCTCCCTGGGCAGGAACAGGAGGGTTCTCCCGGGTGGGTGGCTCAAGCCACTGGCAGCCAGCAGAGCCCAGTGCCCATCCTGGCTCCAGCACAGCTGAGCAGGGGAATAGCCACAGGTGCTCTCCACATCCTGAGTCATTTCAATGCAACCAGCCTGTCTTCCCCCTCTCCCGGAGGAGCTAATTATGGTGATGTTAATGAGGCAGAGGTGCTGATGCTGCCCAGGGTTTTAATGACTTCCCTCCAAGTTTTCTGCTACTTTTACTGGAGGGAGAAGGGTGGCGGGGGCAGGAGCAGACGTGGTTTTCAGACCCCTTAAGCATCTGAAGGGAAGGTGGTGGAGCCAGGTCAGGGCTAAAGTACTACTGGGAGCAAATTTCAATGATCTCTTTGGGGAGGCAGATAAGACAGGTTTGTGTCTGCATGTGGCATGTGCCAGGATGCTCTAAAAGCTGGAAATGACTGAATAGAGGTGCTGGAGCACTTACGTAAAATATCTAAATAAATCTTTAATATTTCTAATTGCAAATGTACATAAATTGCACAGCCACATCATTTCTTTGAACACCAACAACTTTCTCTGTACATTATTACATAGTTTAAAAGGAGCTGAAGGAGATTCAGCAAACACTTCCACTTTGCTTTTTTGTTTTTTTAAACATACTTACAAAAAAAGATTTGTTTTTCTTTATAAGAGGATATAAAACATAGCGACTGCTTATCAGGAACAAGTATCAGCCTAAGCAGATATACAGAGAGAGGTATATCTTAAGACACAGTGATGTATGATAAAGGAATATGTGAACATGGAGGCTGCACTCCGGGGTACTGGTAGCTGATACAGAGCCACATGGCATTTACAGCAATGTCACAGTTCAGGTGATCTGTGAAGGTCAATGCTTGAATGTGACACCCTTTTCCGAAGCGTGGTTGTTTCTGGATGTTGTGCAACGCCCTCAGGATTGGATTTGGTTTGGAAAGCCCATGAGCTGCATGTTCTCATGCTGCTGTTGTCCTCCTGCTCCCCCACCTGTGATTTTCCCCAAGGGAGAAGGAAAAGGCAACAGTTACTTGTGCGAGGTCAGAGCAGGGCAGGTGTCCCAGCCTCGTGGCTGAGCAGTCTCCTCTGAAATGGCCCTGAGGCTCAGAGACCTGCTGGGGATGGGCAGATGGAGTGTCCCTTCCTGTGGCCACTGAAGGGAGCTCCTGGTGGCCATGGCTCTGACCCACAGTTCTGGCCAGCCTGGAGGCCTCGATTGCTTTGAACGCAAACCTTTGGGAGGAGGTGACCCCAACAGTCACTGCAGGTGGGAAGGACGGAGTGTCCACCCAGGGACAGTGTCACAGTTGTTCCCTTTGGACTTTTGCTTTGCTCTCCAGGCAAAGCTGTGTGTGAAGGACAGGGCAGGGACCTTGGTGGAGCTGCTGGACCAGCTGGTCACAGGCTGCTGTCAGAAAGGCCTCACCCCGAGGCTGCTCCCCCTGCCCTGGGATCCCTGATTTTGGATCAGACCCCTGGGCCTCAGCCTGTGGCTGTCCTGGCTGAACACATCAGTGCATCTGCCATCTGTGACTGAAAAATCCACTCCTTGTTGATCACAGAACAGACCTCAGCACGTTTTCTATTGCATCTGGGCGTGGACATTAGAAACAGGAAAAAAGCATATGAGCTATCTATACTTTGGGAATTATTAATTCATTGCTGATTGCTTTCCTAGGAGAGCCTGTGACACCTCACTTAGGTCCAGCAAGTCCCTTTGCCCTTTAGGAATATTCATAGTAGCAGAACCTGTGTCCTGCACCCTTGCAGCAACCTCTGGGACTGGCTCCCAGACCAGAGGGTTCCACGTGTTCTCACAGTGCAATCAGTGCTTTACAGCTGCAAAAGCAGAAAACAAAACCAACCAGACTCAAATAACAACGCGGAGTGACACTGGACTCTTTGGATGGCAGCAGGATTTGCTTAAACTGGTGCAAAAGGGGCTGGTGAGTACACTGTAGTATTAGTTGGCATGGGGAAGGACTTGGGTCCCTCCCATCTTTTGGCACTGAAGCCATAATCCCTGTCCAAAATGATGACACTTACAGTCTGCAGGGACCTTGGGATACTGGTCAGTCCATTTCATCCCCCTTTACACAAAACCGCTCACTTTTTCAGGAGCGTTCGCTACAGTTTAACAAAACCCCAAATCAAAACTCTTAGAACAGAATCTCTGAGGTGGGCCCACCACAAATCTGGATCCATGGCTTCACTCCCTTCCCCTTCCCTCAGATCCCCAAGAGAGGAGGCTGGAATCAGAACGTGGGTCTGGATCCAGATTTGGCAGCCCGAGCCCACCTGTCCAACACAGCAGTGAGATACAGCCAAATCCCGACCAAATAAGCAGCACCAGAAGTAAGTTACTATATACAACTGTTAGTGAGATAGATACGGTACAGTAAACACTGAGAACATTTACAAAAAAATATTAAGACTTGTATTAAGATAAAAACTGTAGTGTTTTTGCTTTGTTTACACTTTGACGAGTTTGCACTAGAACAGCCTCTTACTGTAGAAAGCGCAAGAACCGAAAAGGAAGTGGAGCTGATCAGAGAACCTTGGGGACAGTGGTGTTTTGCTCTGGTGCTGCAGCACCTCTCGGGATCCAGGTATTGCTAGGCCAGGCACCAGCTCCGAGGGCAGGGCAGGGAACACACGGGGCTCCCGCACTCACACACACACGCACACACACAGAGAAATGTACAGCTTATAAATAACAGAAACACAAACTGAAGGAACAGAACTGAACTGAGCCTGGGCCTGAACGCCTGCCCCCAAACCTTTTTAGGGGAGGGTCACGGTTAGGTCCAGTTGTTGACAGTTGCAGGGGAAGGAAACAGGATAAAACAGGGTGGGGGGAATCTCTATTTGTAACAAGACTTTGTTCTGATTTGAGTTTCTTTTTGTACTGGTTTGGGAAACTAAGCAGCAACTCCAGAACATGGTGGCATTGGAACTTTTTAAGATTTTAATAACTGGCTGTGGAAAGATTTAAGCATTCCTGCTATTTCAGCAGAACAATGTGTTCAGTAATTTGCAAGTTTGAGGGAAACCAGGAGTTTGTGACAGATCGGGGTGGGGTGGGGGGGAGCAGTGCCTTGGCTTGTGGTTGAGGAGAAGATTAAGATGTACTGTGCTTAGCTTCAGCACTAAACAATTGGTTTGTGGGTGTTTCTTTTTCCAGCTCTTTTGGAGAGCACTGACTGCATCCCAAAATTACTTCCATGTATGAATGGAAACGTTGCTGGTGGGGCGCCCGCCCCGTGCCCTGTTAGCGTTTCCATTCCTCTATGTCACTTCTGTCTTGAAAAACTCCGGTCTCTCACAACACAAATACTTAGAATTCAAAACAATCAGCTCTAAACACACATCTCAGGGCAACAGCATTTAAAGTAGTCTTTTTGCAGGGTTCTTATCATGTATTTGACTCTGAGACAGTGGCAGGTGTAAGTCTACGTACCCAACGGTTAACAGTACCCTGTATACTCCTAACCTGTCTGGGTCTTTCTCCAGTTGTAACCTTGTCAGATTTGTGAGGTTCTTCAAAGCCATCTGTGCTAGTCTCCAAAATTCAAAGGTGACTGTACTTGCCATAAGTACTGAGTTATGACATTGCTCTGAGGAGCTCCGTTTGGGGTCTGCTGTATGCTGCACCCCTCGGCAGGTGTTGGCGGGGTGTGGAGACCTCAGTGCAACACGTTCGCTCCTCCTGGGCTTGGCCCAGGGCTTCCAGGGACCAGAAAAACGTGTAGGAAAAAGAGCATCTTTAATTTTGCAAACGATTGCATGAGGAAGAATGCTGTTAAGGAGCCTTACGGCTGTGGGGCAGCACGGCAATGCAGAGCTTACTGGCAAAATGTCCTGCTCAGGCAGCCTGGAAGTGTGAGGCTGGAGACGGTACCTAAGCAGAGCAGAGCTCAGGGAACGTCCTAGTCCCTTGGGCTGTACATTTACACATGGCAGGAGGAGCTAGGACAAGCGTTGAGCAGTGTGTTAACCTTTAGAGGGAGCATAGGCAGATGTCCTGTACACTGTACACTGTCATCCATATCTCAGAGAAACCTCTGGCTCTTGGTACGAGGGACCTGCTCTGAGAGTGGGACTTGTGAAGGACTAACTGAAAGAACCACAAACCAACAAACACACCGTGGTGGCAGGTGAGTGGCACAACCCCCGTGAAGGGGTGCCCCCTCCGCTGAGCACAACGTGTCTGTGCCGAAGCTGCGCGTTTCGGCGCTGGGAAAGTCTAATCCTGGCTTATGCCTGCACAGTGCTCCTGACAAGGGGCCTTTCGGTGGTGGCTGCTGTTCTTGGTGGTTACTCCCTTATGACCATGTTTTACATTCTTCAAGCCGGTTAATTTCCATGCAGTGCTCATTCCCAATTTAAAGAGGACAGTATTCCAGAAAATGGGATCTTTTTTTTTCTAATGCATACTGTGAAAGAAAAGAAATACAATTACCGATCTTCATGGTTCTTCAGGGCTTTTTCTTGTTTCTTTGTTTGTTTTTCTCCCCAGAAATAGTAAAACTCTCAGCACAGAGCATTCCATCCCCACAATGAACCCTTGATCAAGCAGGAAGCTGCCACTCCACGTAGCCCCTCACTCCCCCTCTACCACAACAGGCACCAGTAAATCCAGCCCCTGTCCCTCAATCACAGCTCAGGGACCAAGCTCAGGCAACATTCACTTTATTCTGTGGTGGGAAGTGTGTGTGGGACAATACCTGGGGCTATTGCTTACAAAACTCTTCCCCTTTGTGAGAGCAGAAGCTGTTGAGAGGAATCGAGTTGCCATTCACCAGGTGCCAGCTCCTCCCTCCACTCACGTGCCAGAGCCTTGGCCTTGCTCTGTGCCTCTGGGCTGCCCAAGGACCCTAGGAGCCCCAGCAGCACCAGTCCTGCCCCCCTGCCACTGGGGTTCCCCACACAGCACCCCTTTGGCCACCACACCGCCCTGACCTTCCATCTGCACTGTGCTCCCTGTATGGGCGGAGTTAATTAAACACTAATTAGCTGCATAAATGCCCTGTGGATGCTGTAAAAGTCAGTGGCCTCACAAAAGCCACCA
This sequence comes from Lichenostomus cassidix, assembly GCF_008360975.1. Lineage (NCBI taxonomy): Eukaryota > Metazoa > Chordata > Aves > Passeriformes > Meliphagidae > Lichenostomus > Lichenostomus cassidix. The sequence continues at coordinate 1,772,814 of NC_139497.1, forward strand.
AGAAGGACGCTGGGCTCGGCTGGGGTTCACTTTGGGAGGGCTGTGCTCCGGGGGGAGTCACAGGAGGAGCGGGCCAGGCTTTGCTGCCGTCCCTCGGACGCTACATCCAGCAGCATGCTTGATGTGGACTTACTGGGCCCCTGCCTGCTGCAGGCTCTGCCCAGCTCCCTTTATTTCGCTTACTGCAATGACAAGGACGTTACTCCTTGCTGGGAGGGGTGAGGCATATCCTTTGGGCAGTTTAGAAGGAAAAGGTTACTTTTGTTTAAACATTAAACACTGATTCAAATCCAACAGTGACAGCGATTCTCAAATATATGTTATTTCCTTATGCCACTCATCTCACACTCGACATTCCCGTCCCTCAAAGTGCTGGCAGGACATCTCCCAGCAGGGTCAGTCGGCGCCGTCCGCAGTAAGGAGCTGGTGCTCGGGGAGCAGCCGTTCTCTGAAGCCGCGGCTCACGCCTGCTGTGCACGGTCCCTCCGGCCAGGCCTCTCCTGCGGCAGCGCCCTCCGCGCGTTAACAATTACTGCTGTTTCTGAATTCTCCATTCTCTGTAATCTGCAATTTAGTTGGGTTTGTGGGGGAGATCCCATTACGTGTCTGCATGCTGTACCTCTCTTTCAGCTGAGTAAGGGCACTCATTAGCCGTGCGTTGGCAGCATCCAGGGAAGCAATGCGTTTCTCCTGCAAGCAAATGGGCAGAGGGCACAGTCAGTGAAAAGGCATGAGCCCTGTCCTTCTGGGATGTCAGCCCAGACGCCTCTTGGACCAGGACCTTTCTCTTTGGCATTCTTAGGTGAGGGGGGTTTAAGTGCTACACAGCATTTTTCAAAATCTGCTGCTCTTAGCAGGGCTCCAAATATCCTCTGCCTGTGCAATGTGAGCTACGTTTATTTTAGGATCTTGAAGAAAATGGAGGTAACACAGTTGCTCTAATTATTCAGTTATACACTGTACTGTTTGTTCTAACTCAGCTGTTACAAAGATGGTAGGATTCCATTTCTAAACCCAAACTCTCCCAAGATAGTTATTCCTGTCAGTGTTTAATTAGTGCAAATTAATAGTTTAAACGACTTGTAGCCTCCCAGGCTGTCTTTGATGGCAACTCTCACCAATTACAGCATTGTAAGGATGGGAGCAACAGCTTCCATGTTGCAGCCTGGTTCTACCACTCCTGTTCTTTGTGACACTGAACAAATGTTATCCTCATGTGACTGCCACAAGCAGAGGAACAGAACCAGCTCAAGGGCACAGCGGTTGTCTATGTGTAACTCTGAAGGTCTGTGTATGAACATGTCCAATGCATGTGCAGCCTGAGGTGACCAAAAGAGAACAGTACAGAGCATGCAGGGGCATGGTGAGAACCTCATGCGAACTCCACGAGGTGCAGGGGACAGGAGAAGGTCCCAGAGCTGCTGGGAGGCTGCAGGTACCACCACTCACACCTTAGGGACACCCTGGGTCTGCTTGGCTTTGCTGGAGCATGAAACAGAATGGGATGATTTAGCAGCCTTGAACAAATTGCTCCACAGAAAAGCTGGGTTTTTTTCACAAAGTTACTACTGTCTCATCTCCTTTTTAATTAGCTGTACAGTGAATTAGTAATGGGTAGCAACTCATAAGTGAATAATAGGGTTGTTAAGTGTAAGCCCAAGATACACTATCACCTAAGCCACAAGCTGTAGGGAGGCCTGGCTGCTGAGGACATGCTGGTCTCTGTTAGACAAACTAAAAGATTATGGGCTGTATTTTCAAATTTTCTTTTCCAAGCACAGTGTTTTGCACTCATCATGATATGCTCCTCTTCCACTGTAACTGACTGCAGTAACCGAGCTTCCCAGTCCTGCAAATCACAACCCAAAGGCTGAAAAAACACGTTGGTTTGGCTGTGGGCAGGCTGTGTGTTCCTTGTATCCAGGTCCTGTTCTGATGATCCAAGCATTACTGGGTCATGAAGCACCAAGCAGTGTTTAGGGGATATGATCCTTCCACTCACTGACTGAGCTGTGGGCACAGTCCCTCCCCAAACTGCCACCTCATGCCCTCTGTGCCTCCTGCCATGCTCCAAGGCTGCAAACAGCTGTGACAGTCACTGCGTCTGGCTGCAGCAGCCCTGTCCCTGCCTGCAGCTTGGTGCTGACTCACCCACACAGTCTCACGCCAGGCTGGCACTGCTGCAGGGGGGGACTGTGTGTTGGCAAACCCACCCTGAAAAATGCAGCAGCCCTTGGCATGGGGGACTCACCTGTGCATCGATAATCTTCTGCTTGGAATCCACGGCAGCCTGCATTTCAGCGTGGTCCTTCTTTAACTCCTCCTCAACTGACATCAGTCTGGGAGACGAGCACACAAGAAAAAATTACATTGGCTGGGCTCCGCTAAGCCCAGGTATTAGCCTCACACACTACCTCCTCTTACCCACAAACCAAGCTTTTTTTCTTGGCTCTTACTCTTCCCTGGAGCTCTCTCTAGCAGAGTGCCTCAAAGCTGAAGTGACACAGCACAGTGAAGGCTGACCCAGTGGTGAGAGCTGACTGAAAGCATTAAGTGGGCTTGGCTCAGGTAAAGGTGAGACCAGCTGCACTGGAAAAGTCTTGGACAAATGTAAACAGGATGTCCCACTGGGTGGGAGAAAGGGATTTAGAGTTACAAATAAGGGATGGTGATGAGATCCTGAGAGCCTCTGAGCTTTCCCGTCCTGAAGTCTTGCCCTTGTGCATCAGGAAAATGTTGGGCTTTTCTTTGTCCCAGGTAACACTGAGGGGAAAACCCATATGTGAAACCTGCCTGCACTGCCAAAGAAACCTGATTCTCCTGAGAAGGGGTGAGCTCTAACGCCAGCCAGGCTGCCCTGCCTTACTGCCATCCCCAGCACTCCCATCTCCCTGTACCTGCTGATGATGCCCTTCATCTGGATCTCCTTATCCTCCTGCTGCCTTCGGAGCCGCTCCTCACTCTCCTCCAGCCTGGCCTGGTACTCCAGCACCAGCTTCTGCGTGGTCTCCTCCTGGCATTTGAAGCGAGTCTCATACTCCTCCAGCTTCTTGTTGGAGATGCGGAGCTTGTCCTGCAGCACCACCAGGTCCTGCTGGTACTGAGTGTGCAGGGACAGACACAGGAGGAGAAAACACACGTGGCATGTTACCTCGTAGGGTTTGCCCTCGCCAGGGTTTCCCCCAAACCCGCTCACGCCCCTCTCCTCGTATCAGACTATAGCTGCAAACCCGTATCAGACAACCCTGCTCGCCGACACCTCCTCTTCAGTCTTCTCCGCGGCGCCAGGAGCGATGCCAGGTCCGCGGGGTGGGCAGGTCGCTGGCAGGTCAGAGAGTGGGCTGTTAGCAGAGTCTGGCATTTCACAGGGGAAATGCAGGTTAGAGCGGGCCAATGGCAAAGGCGGCGGGCAGCTTCTCGCACTGACAGCGCGGGGCTCGCACAGGCAGGAGAGGCTGCAGCCATGGGATTTGGGGTTCATGCAGAGGCTCTTCAGTCTGCAGTGAGAAACGTGGGGGCTCTGGGCAGCCTGGATATCGAGCAAGAGCTGCAGTGACAAATGCAGGACACTGCTGTCTCATCACCCTTCATCGAGCCAAGGGCACTGCGCTGGCTGAGCAGAGCAGAGCACTCCTGCCTTTTGGGGTCCAGCATTTAACTCAGATCTCAAACCAGGGTTCAATCCAAGAAGAGCTGCTGCATGAAGCCAAGACCCCACAGTTGTACTGTTCATTTGGGTGAAGCTATAAATCAGCAGCAGAACTACATAAAGCAATTAAAAAAATTAAGAGCTTTTGAACTTGGTAAAACTGGGTTCAGCTATTGCAGCAGCACAGCATTCAGTAAACTTGCTTTGCTAAAGGAAAATCCAGGGAGTGTGTGCACAAGAAAACTGCCTTAATTTCAAAAAATTGTATTTGGACACAGTATTTAAAAAAAGCATCTCAACTGAAATAACTTCAGAATAATTAACATGCAGCTGATAATGCGACAAGCTGCTTTCAAAGAGTCAGATATGGGAAAAAGGGTCCCATCTGAGTCATGAAGGCTGTTAAAGCTACAAGTGGTATTAATGAACTGAGAAGTGCACTCTGTTGTGTCTTGACTTGTCCCTTCCCCCCTGGCCATCTCACCTGGGCAAGCACTGCAGTGATGGGCTGGATCGTGTCCCAGCTCTTAGAGTCCTCCTGGACCGTGTGACCCCCAGACCAGCTCTAGGGAGAGGGGATGGCAGCCAGGCTGCTGCTGGAGACTGCCCAGCACTCCACTCACAGCAAAAATAACTGCAACTCTCAAGGATTGAAAACTTATGAAGCTGATGGTCTTCCTGAACTGCCAAAGTACTGGAGCGAGGTGGTTTTCCTTTAGCAAAGCTCTTACTGCAGCACAGGAACGACACGGTTTGCACATGGAACCTGGAGCAATGAGGGAACAAAGCGCCCGTACAGCTGCACAGAAGCACTAAAGTCAGACAGCAGGGAGTTGCTTGAACAGGAAAGATTAAATACCTACCCTAGCCTTAAAATAGGAGCAGCGTAAGTGAGCTCAGAGGAGAGCAGGAGAGGCCTCAGAGCCCGAAGGAGTCGCTCCTGTCTCTAGAACACTTGTCTCATTCTCTGTTACCATTCAGGTCTTACAGTAATGGGGAGAGAGGTTATGCTAATGGTGATCTTGAATGTCAGTGACTGATGGGACAGCAGAGTAAGGAAAGATGCTGCATGGCAATGAGACAGCCTGGGCCGGGGCTCCCGCTGGGCTTGGGGCAGGGACTGGGATGTTGCAGTGCCATCGGGGTTTGTAACCATTGTAACCATTGCCTGCCCTGCACCGAGTAAGGATGGGCTGAACCCACAAAACTGCCCTGATCTTCCTGGGGCAGCTGGGAGCTGCTGCCTTGTACCTTACAGGTCCTATACACCTGCCTTTGGCATTTTTCTTGGATTTAAGAGGTGACAGTCCCCAGATGACACAGCACAGCAGAAATGAGCACCGGAAGGCTACTGGATCAAAACCAGAAACATGTCTGTTCTGGGAAAACAGCTTGGGGGCTTGGGAAGGGTCATGTCTGCAGTGCTGGTGTGACAGAAGAGAAGCACATTGAGGAAACATCCCAAATGGTATCAGTGCTCAAGTGCTGCAATCCTGGCAGAGCCAGGGTGCTGGGAAAGAGCCTTGCAGAAGCAGCAATCAGCAAAGATGGGATTTTACCAGCTTCTTACTGCTGGATCCTCATTTTTATTCTTTTTCACCCTAGCCAGGCCTACTTTGTCTCTTCCCAGTTTCCCCCACCCGAAACTTGCCCTGGAAGGAGGGGAGGGGAGCAGCACCCCTCTGCTTCAGAGGCACAGGGCCTCTATGGGACCAGGGGCTGAGACTGAATTCTCAGAATATGGCTTCCTGGAAGTACCACAAAGTCATTCCAGGCACCAGTGCTGCCTCTGAGACCAAAATTTGGACTTAATCTTTAGGTCTGTGAACAGCCCTTTGCCATGGAAGCTGCTTCCTGCTCCATGTCCCTGTTGTGAGGCACGAAGCTGCCTGTGCCTTACTCCCTCCCTGTTGCAGGTGTCCTCAGTCCACTTTTTAAAGTTTCTTCCCAGCAGCTGGGGGAGTTGGAATGGGAAGCATAAGAGGCACTGGCAGAGTTTGATCAGGGTAGCATCAGCACTTAATTCCTGCCTCCTGAATTTCTTACTTGCTTTTAGCAGAAAATGATTCCAGTCACTGAGTGTGCGAAAACCTCCCAAACCTTCCCCACAAATTCCCTGTGAGGCTGAATAGGACAGGGAGCACCCTGGCACCCTTGCTCCTAGGCAGGGACCTGCACACAGCCCACCTTCTCCCCAGGGTGCTCAGGGAACAACATTAAAGGAAATCCTCTCTCTATTCAGAAACTTGTTTCAATCCAATCAGGTTTTACCTTTTCTGCTTGGCTGAGCTCGTCCTTATTCCTGAGCTTATCCCTGTGCTTGGAATCTGGGTCAATGCTTTCATCTTCTAAAAACTGCATGTTCATATTCAAAAGCCAAGCAGCAGTGCGGTCCAGGGCATTGGGGTTCACAGGAGAAGGGGCCTACAATGAAACAATGATACAACCATGACAAAAGAAAAACCTGTAACATAAATGGTCATGAAGCTGGAGAGTTTCCTTTTGAGCAGAGCCTCTCCCAGGCTGCTCAGACAGCAATGAGCCAAGCTGAGCTCCCAGAGCAGCTGGGGCTGGAGTAGGAACAACTCCTGTTCTGCAGATGGACATTATTTTGGGTCAAGCAGTGGGGTTCTGCTCGAAGTCATGGCCCCGGTGTCTGAGCACATCGTGTCACCTCACAAGGACACAACCTGCAAAGGCGCCGAGCCACAGGTGAGTGGAGTGGCTGGATGTGGTTTATTCACTCCATGTGCAGAGTTCTGTCAACTCTTCACTTGTTATGAGCCATCTTTGCTTCCCATCAAGATTCCGTAGAACAAGATCTGAAAACCGAAATGCTCCTTGTGACCGCACAGGTGCCTTCTTGGAGAAAGATCCTCCTGTCTTTTTTTCTTTTCAGCTGAGGCTACACTAAAGGTGCTAAAGAGGTCTCAATGCTCAGTATCACTTAGTAGCAGTGATATTCCATGATCAGTGAGTTACAGTCACATCTGCTGCCTTTCAGTCCTTGCCTGGGCAGGGACTGCCAGTGGCATTGCCTAAATATTTTCCAACCACATTACAAGGCTGAGGAAGTCACTCTTCAGCTATTTCCCCTCCATCCTGCCTTGTTATAAACTGCAGTAAACAGTCAGATGAATACATAGAATATGGATGACTTGGTCATTCAAGTTAATGACTTGGGAATTCAAGTTAACAAATCAGAAATACCAGAGACTTTTTCCATCATTCCAACCTCTGGACAGAGAAACCCAGTTATTGTCAGGAAGCAGAATAGGAGGTTCTGTGTCAGAAGGAGTGGGGCCTGGTTTGATTTCCTCACTGGGGTCAGAGGCTTTTCCATGCCATCTTCAGTCTGGTCTTCTACCTCCAGAATTACGAATCTGAAGCATCAGACTTGGCTCGCGAACATTGCTTGCTACAAATCCTTATGCTGTCAACATGCAAATAAAACATGCCAAATGAGGGTGAGAGAAAGCATTCTGAGACTTCAGGTCTGAAGAGAAACTTCAAGAGGACCACAGCTGTGGGTGGAGGAATCTTCTGTGAAGAGACCCTGGCCAGGGCTTTCCAAAGGTGACCTGGAGAATCCTTCTCCTTCTGGAAGAAACCCTGCTACAACCAGGCCTCTGCTGCTTGCAGAGCTCTGTGCCCTCTGTCCCTAATGAGTATTGATCGTGTTACACAAAGGCTGCTGCATGGCGCTGCTAATGCCAGTGCTGACGGATCGATACCGGAATCACGGAACAGCCCTGGATGGGAGCATCTGTGGGCAGCACTGCCCAGGCTCCACGGCTGCCCTGGGCAGGAGAGGCAGGCTGAATGCTGAAGAAGGGCCTGAGCTAGCTCAGGGTCTGGGTGCAGTGGACTCTTGATGGTTGTCCAGTCTCTGCATTTGCATTTATTTTACAACTTGTCCTTTAGGCACAGAGGCCCTACTCTGTAATGTTCTATAGGGCTGGCTTTGAAATGTAGAGTGAATAAATAAGCACTATAAAAACCATTTGTCCATGCCAGGACAACCAGAGGCCCCATAGCCTGTGACCTACTGCCTTCCATTTTACCCCCACGGAGAGTGGAATGGAATTCTGTGCAGCCCAGCATGTGGGCTGGGACTGGGATCACTGCAGAGCTCTGCACAGTGAGAATGTCATTCTCAGCTCCTTCCTCTCAGCTCTCACCTCCCAGATGCTCCTATGGGAGGGTCTCACAGAGCAAACTGGAATGTCCACGAGCGCCATGGCCCCGCTGGAATGGGAGCAGCAGTACGGAAGCTCTTAGATCAGGGCCTGTTCCAAGCCTGGGAGATGGCGTGGGGTTGACTATGGCATGGGATGAGAGCCTGGGCATGGAGAGGCAAAGCAGTGACAAGATGGTAGCGCAGGACAGTGGCATGGCTGCCATTGCCCTTGAGCCTCTGCCACCTACCGCCGTCACGCTCCACTGTGCCACGTGACGGAGGGACACCGAGAGTGGATTCTGCTCTGTGTTCCCATCCCTGGAGGACCTCCGTCTCAGGCCGAGCTGGGTGCCAGAGCTAAGGTACATCCCCACATGTGGTGCCACCGTGGGGCTAACACTGATGTGGCAGCTCAGAGCCACATCCCCTCCCATGGCAACATCCTCCACGGGCTGACCCCACCTGGCCCTTCAGCGCCAGGGCCCGGACAGCCCGAACTCACCTGTTTGTGCATCGTGCGCTGCTTCATCTCAGGGCTGTCACCCTTGGAGGAGGAGGACTGCTGCCGGAGCCGCGCCCCGCTGCCCGGCCAGTCGGGTGACGAGGACATCATGCTGCCGCTGGAGGGTCGCTGGTACTGCACGGTGTTGAGCAGGGAGGGCGGGGTGCGGCCGCGGGTGACGGGCGGGGGCGGCGGGGGCGGCTGGTCGATGCGCCGCTGCGGCCCCGCGCTGTTCTGCCGCGGCATGGTGGGCTGGCCGCCCTTCTCGGTCAGCGAGAGCTGCCGCCGGGCCAGCTCCCCCGGCCGGCGCGAGAAGTCCTCGCCAGCGGCGGGGCCGGCGAAGCCGTGCTTGTTGGCCGTCAGCTCCTCGCTGTTGCTGTGGGAGCTGAGCGAGCTGTGGCACTCGGAGCCGGAGTCGCCCAGGCCGCGGGGGGACAGCGGCAGCCCGGCGGCCATCTGGTACACGGGGTTCTGGAAGGACAGGGGTGCCAGCAGCTGGGGCCGGCCGGGCGCGCTCTCGCCGCTGGGCGTGGTGGGGGTCTGGCCCACCCGGCGCACGGTGGCCATGCCCGTCACGCTGTTCTGCTGAGTCCGTGTGGTCCATACGCCCTGCAACTGCCCCAGGGATGACTGACTGTCATTGAGCGAGTCGGCCGTGCCGGGCGCGTTGGCCCCACTGTCCAAGAGCCGATTGTCCTGCAAGTCCACCATGGACAAACTCTTGCTGCCATTAGACATCTGCACGTCGGGCTCATTGGCCTCTGAGTAACTGGAGCTTCGGGCAGGCGAGGGCTGGGCCCCAGCAGACCTTGTGACAAAAAACAAGTCCTTGTTTTCAGGGGTTGGAGATGGTAACCGTGTGAAATCTATCAGACTGCGGGGAAGTCAGTGCGTAAGGAAGAGGAGAGGAAAACAAAACAAAAAAGAAGAGTTGTGAATGCTGCACCAGAGCAGGAAAACGAAATCACTCAGAAATCAGGGTGGCGCAGCTGTGTGGGATGGGGATGGGGACAGGGACAGGACCCAGCCCCAGCGGGAGCAGGAACAGGGCTGGCCCAGCTGGGGACAGTGGGAGGAGCAGGAAGGGTGCTGTGGAGCCCAAGGCTGCCCTGGGAATGGGCAGGTGAGTGAGGGCAGTGTGTGCACACAGGGCACTGCACTGTCTGGAGGCTCAGGGACACACTCCTGGGGGCTGCTCTGCTCTGAGTCAGTGTGTGTCACCCTTCATGCTCCCAAAGGCTGTATCTGTGCCAGTCCCATGTCCCTTGCTCTGCACCTGGGCAGCAAGCTGCAGTGGGCACACTGGCCAGGATTTGGACAGCACAGAACACCGTGGGGGCCAGATCTGCACCAAGCCTCCAGGGTCAGTGCGCGCTCACCCAGCCCAGCTAAAGCCTGGCAGCTGAAGGTTATCCCTCCACTCCTGCTGCAATGCACATTCATGCAATATTGATTTCTTGGGGATTGGAAGAGAGAGCTTTGCTGTAGCTTAATGTGAATATTCTGCTGATCAAAGATGGTGCATTGTAGGCAAGTATTTGGGGGGGAAGCATATTGTCAGAGATCCTTTATAGCACTGGATTTAAATAATTGCACCTCATGCTGGGAGGCACTAGAGATGAAAGCTCTGATTAGAGCAAGTCCAGTGCCATTGCTGCCTTTCATTCCTAATTAAACTGTTAAATATTATGCAGTTTCCACTTACAAACTATTTTACTAGCAGAGTCTTTCTGTTTGTGTGGGCTCCATTTCGTTTTCCACTAACAGAAACATTAGAGGTCTGCAAAAGCCTCATCCTCCCCATGAATTAAGCTCCTTACTTAATCAGGCCAAAAAGTATGTAGGTGACTCTGAAACCCTGCTCAGCATTAAAAATTCCCAGTTTTATAAAAAGTGGACAGAGTAGACTGGAATTCATTGTGAGGTCTCTACAGCTTGGCAACTGTTCCAGAACTATCCAGGTTTGGATCTCAGTGAATTCAGCACACACCCTACATTGTACAAAGATGGGCGAGGCCAATCCTGTTCATGTCTCACAGCCCTTAACAACAACACCCATCACCTTGAGGTCAGCACAAACAGACCCTCAAGTCCTCAAAGGATGAACACTTTGCTTCTGCAGCCATAACTCAACAGCTGAGACAGGAAACAGCAGATTCCTTGTTTCCCAGGCCACATCCCCAGATAGAACCATGGACTATCACCCTCTGCTCTCTCCAGAGTCTGAGCTGAACTACATACAGCACCAGTTCTGCAATGGGAAAGCCTGGTCAGTGGATCAGGCAACTGCACACTGCACCCTGCCTGTCCCTGCACGAATGCTCCAAATGTCCCTGGTGTGCAGCCAGGCCCCTGTTGGTCTCTTACCCAGATAAGTCATTCTCTATGACCATTTTCTGCAGCCCTGCAGAGATGCTGTTGCCAGCACTGGGCGTGGAGGCGGCGTGGTCAGCCGTGACCGACACCTGCACACAGGCTGGGTTACTGAGAGCAGCGTTGACGTCCCGCAGGATCCGGGGCAGAGGCCCCAGCTTGGTAGCAATGCCCTGGGAAGAAAAGAGAGCAGAATTACTGCCAAAATCTTGTGGTTTTGCTAGAGAACCGTGGGCTTTGCCAATTGCTGGACAGTCTCTTCTGGGAATCACATGAACAATGTTTTCTCCATCATTTCCTGCCCCCAAAGCTGTCCCTGCCATCCCCTGGATACCTGCTCAAGTTGGGAAATGACTTCCCAGAGTAGTGAGTGCAACGTTGACAGTTCCCGGCCCAGGTCAATGTAGCCCTCAAAGCCAGCTGTGTTTGAGATGGTTTCAGGATTGGAAATCTCCAGGAGGAATCTCTGCATGTTAGTCCATTCAAGTTCCAGGAACTGATTCATAAAGGACATGTATTCCTCTTTGCTGCCAAACCTATTGAGAGAGCAACACAAATTTGAGCTAAATCCAGGGAAAATAGTGCAGTCCACAGAAAGGGCAGGTACAACACAGCTAAAAGAACCTTCCTCTGGCATCTCAGCCTTTCCAAACCTTTGGGATCCCTGGGCTGTGAGCAGGCACCAGGGACACCTCACTGACCATGGAACCAAAATTAACCCCAGCCTGATCCAGCTAAGCCCTCGTTAGTGGGGGATCTGCGCAGAACAAAGGTGAAAGCTGGGGAGACAAAGGACTTCTTGGTAACACAGTGTCTCACTGCTGGGTCAGGGCGCAGCCTCCAGAAACAGGACCTGTCACTGGAAATCAAGATGCTGTCACTGCAATCAACTGATTGGAGCCAGTGACGGATGGGGGCAAGAATCCTGCACTCCAAAAATGCAGGCACAACTGCCCTGGGATCACCCTGGAGAGCCACCCCTGTGGCTGGGCCAGCCCCTGATCCCCTCAGGCTTCCTGCCACCTCCTTCTGCCCTCCAAGCACTTCACTCTCAGTCTTTTGTCTGATTGAGAGCACAACATGGAGGGCCTCATGGTTGGACTGTCCTGGCAGCAGTTGGTGCTGTGCCAGCACCAGCGGTTCGCTGGGACAGGCTCGGCCCAGTGCCAACCACAGGACAGCTCGGCTTGATCACTTCAGCTTGACTAATGTCAGCTTAGTTAAAGAGCCTTTCCTGCAAAGTGCTGGAAATCTGAAAACCCTTTAGTTAGGGATTGGTCAGGAATACAGAGAATTTCTGTCATCTAGTGTAACACACTTGTACATCTCCTGCCGGCGTCCGTGGGCGCGTCTGTGTGTTCCTGACTGCGAGTGTGAGCACTAAGCCAGTTTCCAGATCTAAGAAGCTTTAGATAGAAACTGTCCATTCATGTTTCAGAAAGCTCATCATTTTGTTATCAGAGCTCAGGGTAAGTAGCTCAGAGCTACAGCCAGTGGAAAGATTTTCAGAAATCTCTCCCTTTGTTACCATCAAACCAATGGGCTTAGTTAGAAATTGATGGTGTCCCTGTTCTCAGGCCTTCCTAGTTCAATCAGCTGCATTTTAATAGCAGGAAAGGTCTCAGAGCTCAAAGGAGGGATGGAATAGTTCCTGAGCCGAGCACATCACTGCTGCTGGTCAGGTTCTGGTCCTACACCCGCAGGACATCACGGGACAAAAGTCCCTGCTGCCACCCCGCTGCTTGTCCATGTGGTCAAAATAGCCTGTTTTCCTGCTCATAAAACGTGTCCTGATTTGGAAATTTGAATGATCTCCCTGACCTGACAGCGAGGGAATGAGTCCTAGAGAAATGTGGGGAAAAAGCCAACAGGAAGCAAACAGGCCCTTTCCAGCGAGGAAAGGAGTGGCCAGGGTGAGACTCTGTGCCGGCGCCATGGCTCTGCCCACACACCCGGAGGTTCTGCCCCCTCCCCGGCCCTGCCCTGCCCACAGCCTGGCTTACTTGGCAAAGTTGGCGAGGTTCTGGGTGACCTTGGCAATGAGGGTCAAAGTGCGTGCGGTGCGGTCATCGGGGTACTCCTGGAGCAGGCTGAACAGGGATGGGGACATGATGGCAGGGCACAGGAACCGCAGGAACAGGGAGGCACTGATCAGGCGCTCGCTGATGTCAGGGCGGCCTCGGTTGCTGCACTCTTGTCTCCACGAGGCAAAAACTTCTTTGAGCTCTCTTGGGAAGACACTGAAATGACAGAAGGACAGGCAGTGTCTGTCAGGGTTGGAGTGTTAGGAGTCTCAAACCATGTGGGGAAAGCTGCTCTGTAAAGTTTTAAGGGAAGCAGCTTCTAATAGACCTGTGCTGGATTCCAAGACCTGAGAAAACTGGAAAGACTGGGATATGAAACAAACTGCACAGCAGCTCATCAGGACTCAGTGGCTGTGCCATGGGGTGCTCTGAACTGGAGGAAGCAACAAGAGCATCTCCTGAAGAGTCACCAGCAGCACTGGCATCTGGCACAGCTGGAGCCTGGAGAGGGGGCTGTGCAAACTGTAATACTCGTGTTCAAGCACCTGGATCAAATCCCACTGTGCCTAGTACAAACACAGAGCCCCACCGGAGTTACTCCAGCCTTGTAGCTGCACAGACCTCAGCCTGCCTTTCCCGGATGCCAGAATCCCCTGGGGGCCAGCAGACACTCGCTGCAGCAGCCCTTATCGCTGCAGAACTGCTGCCTGTTCCTGCTCGGCCCTCCCCAGCTCCCTGCTCCCACCTTATCCTGTTCCCAGCACGTGTTATTCATTCAGCTGGATACTCCCACCCGGGAGCAGGCTGGCACTGGGCTGCCACTGGTCCTGGTGTCCCTGGCACACAGATCCCATTGCCCTGGCCAGGAACCACTGTCCTCATGTCACACCAGGAGCTGTTCCCTGGCAGCAGGGTACCACTGCAGGTGAGGGGGGGTCAGGCTCCATTTTAGGCCCTCTGACCTTCTGACACAGAGGTGACACTCCACAGTAGTGCCTGGAAAATGCTGCCATCCTGTTAAGCTTCTGCTCTGTGCTGCCTTTCCACTTTCACCCTCACAAGCTTTACCCTGAGCTTTACAAATAACATTAGCCAACGTCTTCAGCTGGATAAATTCTCTTCTGTCTTTGGCTTGATCCACACAATTGGACAAAACCCTTTCACTTCATGGTATTTGCCCAGAAACAGGAGATCCTTTAAGCAATTTGAGGCTTGAATGATCAGCACAGGTTGTGCAGTGACTGGAGAGCAAACCCCTGAAACACAGCACCCACACGTTCCTGTCACAGGCTGCAGCCCATGAAAGTTTAATTGTATCACAGCGGATGGAATTTGGATCGTTGGCTTTATGTGACAAACGGGCCCATAATTCATTACCCAACTTCCCAGTAACGAGCTTCCACATGCTGAATTCTGCTTACTCTGAAACTTTCCAGATGTCCAAATTATGTCATAATTACAACAATTTTCGGTTATTGTGAACCTCTTTCCTCTCCCTGACTCTCTCCACAGATGAGCACACACACTCCAGTGCTCTATTTAAAGCAGGATCGTTGGCTGTTGGGATACCTTGGCCAATCCCAACACTCATCAGCCCAATTAATCCCCAAGAACCGCTGAGCTCAAAGGACTGAGGGGGAACCACTCAGAGCAGCAGCTCAGCTGCTCAGCTTTCCTTGGAAAGGCAGGATGAGAGAAACAAACTTCCTGTGCATTCCTGACTTTCCCTGGGTCACTTTTCAAGCCTATTTTTAGTGTGACCTTTTAGTGCTGCTTTGGGTATTTTTAGGAAGACATTAATTCAAACCATTATAATCCACTGCTGACTAGAAGTGGTGAATCCCTCCTGGGAGAGCAGTTGAACGCCATGCCTGAGTCAGAGTTATTAATTGGCCCAGGATAAGGAATAGGATACCTGTGAAGAACCTGCCCTCTGTGTACCTGTGGTAGATAACAGCAGCCTGAGTGAGCCTCTTCCTCCTCGCTTTCTCCCTGAGCAGGATCAGGAAAAGTAATTCCCTTCCTGGCTTCCAGGAGGGCACACTCAATATCTTGGGAGATTATTTATAATAAGTTTTCTGACCTCAACACAACAGCTGGGAGAGGAGAGAAAACAAGAAATCCTCGTTATCAGACTTCCTTCCTCCAATATTATCTCAGGTTGATGCTTTGCAACAACAGTGTTGCTACGAAATACATTAATAAAAACTAAGCCCAGATTTTAAGCGGAAAGGCTGGAAATCCAGCACTGAGACAAAAAGGCACTTTCTCTCATGATCAGGACCAAAGGTTCTGGGTATGTTAGCAAAAAGTAGAAAGGTAATATTTTCATTTCTCCACGTAAAGAGAGTCCCAGGTCCATCTTTTTCCCCTTTGAGGTCACTTCTGCAGGCAGCAGCTGTCACACACAGGGACTCGTGGCTCCCAGCCCCAGCAGGAACACCATGAGCACAGCTGTGCCCAACACCCACCTCCACAGCAGGATCCACTCCTCACACAGCCTGTTTGGGATACTCAGGCCTGTCACAACCAGTTGCAAGAACCTTTACCCTGAGAACAAACAACTCAGAAATGCCTCCAGCTGCATACCAGGCCTTGGGCCAAGGAGGCAAAGGGCTCCCATCACCCAGCAACCGCCCAGGGCTGGGAGACAGAGGGGTTAATCCAGAGGAATGTGGGATGCTGAGCCAAGCAGGCACAACAGCATCCTCTTCCCAGCTCCAGCACTCTGCAACCAGACAACATCTGCCCAAACAAAAGCTGCCTGTGTTGGGGCAGCTCCTCACAGGTGCTGCCTGCAATCCTGCCTGCTGCAGGATTTCTGAGCTTTGCTGGATGCTCATGGAGGTGTAGGTCCATCAAGTCCCATCCAGACTTGTTCCACAGGTGGAAGATGCAGGACATGCATCTCTGCCCTTTATTCCAGAATTTCATACACACCTGGCATCAAGTGTCTCCCTGAATTGGTCATACTGGGTGTTCCCTAACTGCCACTGCCCTGTCCCTGTGCCCCAGTGACCCTTCAGCACCTCTGAAAACAAGGGTGACAGAGAATCCCAGAGGGTGTCACATCCCCAGAGTGGATGCTCCAAACTCTGGCAGAGCCCTGCAGCTCCCCCTCCAATGCTCTGCCAAGCTGCCACCAGCAGAGCTACAGGACAGGTCTCAACTCCTGCAGACACAGCACTCCATGAGGATGGAGTGCCACTCCAGGAATACCCACCAGTAGGAGTTGATGATCTTGCAGAAGGCCAGCTCGCAGCACATCTTCAAGTTGCCCTGATGTTCTGGGAGGTCCGAAGATGAACATTTGCTGGGATCCACCTCACAATTTTCATCTGATTCATACAATGCCTTGATGAACTCCCCTGTAAAACAGAGTCGGTGATGGGTTTGGAGACATGAGGGGTGCAGTCTTCAGGCAGCTCTGTTCCTAAACCCCAGTGCCCGAGCAGCTCCCTGGCACCCATCACACTGAGGGGGGGATATGAGAGCAGGCAGTGCCCCCTGAGGCAGCTCTCCAGCTCTCCCTGTCTCTGAGAGGACCCAGGGGAGATCTGCAGTGTCTCAGGAGTTCACAACCACAGCACACCCAGCACCCTGCACATTCCATCCCTGTTCCCCAGCTGGCAGCACTGTCCCTGTGGCTCTGGGATATTGCGTCAGGACTGCGCTGCCCAACACCCGCCTGACCCCCTTGCACCAGTTCCAGAGATGCTCCCTCGGGCTAATCCAGGAGGAAGGATGCTGGCAAGCCCTGTAATTATTGGTAGCACAGCCTGCTACTGCAGCCTGTGCCCTGGTGCTGACAAACCACTGTGATTCACAGGAGAAATAGGTAATTAAAGGAAAGAAACAATTTACTTGGTTTATTTTGAGCTGAACATCACACAAAATGAAATTAAAATATTTCCCTGAGTTTTCCTGGGAAAACTCTTTGTTGCCTGGCTGCTCCTCACCCTTGCAGAAGCTCACACTGGGGTGCTCCACCACCTTCTACCCTGGGGTACCTGGGCACAGCCCCTGCATTCAGGGTGGGGGTGTCAGTCCTTCATCCCAGCAGTGACAGGGGAGATCAGGGGACAGGACAACAGGGAAGAGGAGGCAGCATTTAGCTTGGGTGATGTTCTGGGAGAAAGGTTTGCTTTGGTTTTCTAATTCCAGTTGGTTTGCTCCTTGTTCCTGACTCTCCTGGATTTTCCCATCCTGTTTTTTCTCCATTCCAATCTGCATTCCTTCCCTATTGCCAAAACAAATTTTAATTACATACTGGAGAGCCTCTCCAGTGTATTTTCAGCTCTGCCAGGGAGCTCTGGAGCCACTCTGCTCGCCTGCAGGTGATGCCTGCTGTGCCTACCTGGCCCCATCACCTGCTCCATGGTTCCAAGGACAGTGCCACGCTGCCCTGGGGCACCTTGTGACATGCAGGTGATTCATCTCACTGAGAAAAGGTCACTCAGAACCAGCACCCCACAGTGAGCAGAAACCCCAGGCTCCTCCTGCACAAGTTGGAACTGGCCTGGCAGCACTGAGCCCCCAAAAGGGAGTATTTCAAAATTCTCTGATATCATTAATCTCCTGGCTTTAGAGAATTTTTATGAGTAATCTACTTACAGACTTGCCTTCAACCAGAAATCATTACAAGGCAGAAATAAATAATATTCTTTTTGCTATTCTTGTGGGCTCTCTGCCTGAATTTGCTCAATTATTTCTCTTTCCTCAAGGTTTTCATCATTATTATTATTCTCTTAATAAAGTATTTATGCTTCTTTGCTCCTTGCTAAAATTACACAAATCCACTAGCAGGAGCCCAACATACTGAAAAATTAACACCTCAATAGAAACTCTGCTCATCCTGCCCTGGGATGTGGATCCAATGGAAGCTCACAGAGCTTCCCAGGCAGCCTCTCCCCATCCTCGTGCTGTGCTCCCTGCATGCAGCAATTCCTTCCTGACCTGCCCAGAAGCAGAAGCTTCTAATTATTTTCATTTGCATCAAGAGAAATATTTTTGGAGCCATAAACAAAGCCAGCACTTTGAAAAAAAACCACCAGGAGGGTTCCCAGTGCTGGATGATCCGGGAGGCAGCGCATCACTGCAGCTTGGGAGATCTCATCTGACTGGGGAGTGCTGCAGGAGCTGGGCAGTGTCTCTGGTGGGGTGCAAGGGGGGAGATTCAATCAGCCTGTGACAGGCAGTGCTGAGACAGAAGCCCTGGCAGGCAGCAGAATGCCTTCAAACATGCACTTGTTATCTCCTCTGAAAGCAGATGAAGGCGTCAGCTCTGCGGTCACCTTCACCTGGCAGCAGGAGCTGCCCACTGCAGCCACAGCCACGTGTGTGCTCAGAGCTGCTGCCAGGGAACCCTCCAGCAGGACAGCTGGGGCCTCTGATGGCATCAGGGCTCAGGTGACATCCCCACCATGCAGCTGGGAGAACCTCTCTGGGTGAGACCTGCCAATGCTCTGTACATACCTAAGGCATCTTGTAAGTATTTCTGCCCCACCAGCTTCAGGTATTCTTCGATTGCTTTGGTGGCCAGTGTGTTCTCCCTGAAAATGAGATGCTCATTCTCACCACAGCGATCAACTTCAGACATCATCAGGTCAGTCAAGAAATCCTGGAAAGCAAAACCCATGGTGGGTGACCACACACTGACACTGGTTCCGCAGAGCAGCACCTCCCCGGCCCCAAGAGGTCCCACCTTCCTGAGACACCCAAGGGACTGGAGGTGCTGCAGGTGATCCTGTGTGAACACACTGCCTCACCACCTGCCCAACTTTCCTCACAGAGACACAGAGAGCTAAACCTCTGGAGAGCCTCAACTTTTGCACCCCAACAATGCCTCACCCCACACCCACATCTGCCTCTCCATCAGTGCTTCTTTTTGGCTGGTCTGGTGTCAGCCTCCCGTTTTGTGGGTGAAACCTTTTCTTCCCTGTTAAACATGGCTGTGTTTGGTGTCCAACTGCACTGGCTGCAAACCAGGGCTGTGCTCTGATGTCATGAGCTGTGCCCACACTTAATGGCTGAGAATCAAACCTCTGATATGCACTGAGATGCTCAAATTTCCCATTTCCTCCCTATTCATGGAGATAAACAGCACTGCGACAGTGCCCATTTTGGGCACATTTTTGGTCTGATGTGCACACAACCAAATCCATGGGATGTGATAATCCCTTGTGCTGCAGAGCAGTGGAAGGGGTGAGCAGGAGCAGCCCCTGACAGCTGCCCCTGCATCAGTCTGGGCTCAACAGCAAATTCCAGAGGAACAACAGAATTTTCGAGTGAGCTCCAGCTCTCCTTCAGCCACAGCATTCACTGAGCAGAGGGTCAGGAGCTCCTGTGCACACTGCTGATGCTGAGTGTGCTGCAGCCAGGGCTGATGCAGGAGGAATGCCAGGCACCTGCTAATGCTGATACATGTTCTCTGCACTGCTAATGGACAGAGCAGCTCTGCCCAGCTCCTCCTTGCTGCGCCAGGTGCTGTCACCACTCACCTGAGTGACAATGGAAAGAAAGAGGCTGCTGGCACTGTGCAAATCACCCACGCTAACCCTTTGGTGGGTGCGGGAGACAGAGAAATGTTGACACACATTCATTCACCTCCACAACCAAGGGCACCTTTTTAAACTCCTCTCCATTAAAACAAAATAACCTGCTTTGTAATAACCTTCCAATAAGAAATTCTTCATTTCCCCTGACAGTCCCAACCTGTTCCTGGCAGGGGCAGCCGGAGCACCCCAGGCTGCCACACAGTGCCCCAGGTCCTGTCCCTGATGTCCCCAAGCACAGCAGAGCTCCCAGAGCTGCCATGGTCCAGTCTGCTCCAACCCACACTGGGGAGAGGGGACGTCAGGTCCCACTCCTGCCAGTGGCTGGATGGGAGCTTTGCACCGGAGGCAGCTTGCTCTGTTTCATTTATCACATGGACTTCTCTGCATGGAAAGTTTAATCAAGGTTCAACAAACAGCCTTCCCTGAACCCAAGAGACCCAAGTAATTGAATCTACAGAGCCTCCATCACTGTGCTCTGTCCCAGGCAAAGGCAAACCGTGAGGCAGGCAGGTACATCCCTGAGTGAGAGCACAGGAGAAGGGGAGATGACATCCCTACCATACCCAACGATCCACTGCTCCCACCTTCCCACATCTCTGTGACTGGCACCAACACACTGCCTTGACCTTCCCCCAAGACCCCCCAGAAAAGCCAGAGGAGGAACTTCAGGCTAAAAAAAAAAAGTAATTTCCATTATTTCTTTAGCCAGAAGATGCCCTTCCTCAGATCCTGCTACGTCTGCAACACTCCGGCAGCTGCAGAGGCAAAAATCCCTCCTGGAAGCAAAGCACGCGCCTCCCTCTGCTATTTTCTCTCATTTTGCCCTTTTTATCAGCCAAGCTGGAATGAAACTTTAAACCCTGCTCAAATCCCGTTAGCTGCTATCTGGGTAACTCTATCACCTTTATCTTCCCGGGGCTCTCCCAGGGTACGTTTCAATTCCAAGCCACCGCTCAGGCTGACACAAGGTGCTGATTCTTAATTAGCAGCCACTGACCTTGGCTTTGCTTGATTCTCTTTCCTGTCACTTTCCCAACATACTAATTATCTCAGGAACACCGAGTTTTACAGCGTCTCTCAGCCAAGTGTTTGCTTTTCCCCCTCCTGTCAGCTCAGGAATGGCTGCTGAGTCCTGGAAACCCAGGGCCAAGTGGGAGCCAGAGATAATGTGAATTTGGGTGATTTGAGCTGATCCACAGAATTCACTAGAATTTAAAATGAGGCAAAATTCTGTGACAGGACTCAACACAAAGCCAGAAGAGATCCCCTAGAAATCTCTGCTGTGCTTGTTATTCCCCATGGAGCATCTGCAGCTCAACAGCTGGGAAAAGGACCCCTTGTCTGCAAAGTGGAAAGGAAAGCTGCTGAAGCCCTAGAGAGCTCCATTATGGCACAGCACCCAAAGCCAGGGAGTAACAACCTGGCCTTGCAGCTGAGCAGGGAAAGACGGGAGAGCCAGGACACCCAGCAGCATCCCAGGGGTCAGGATTCTCCCTGTCCCTGCAGGTCTGGGCTGCAGAGCCATCCAGCCTGGCTGCAGGACCTGGCCCTGGGATGTGCCAGGGATCAAAACTCCCCCAGCCAACGTCCTTGGGTGAGTTCCTCTGCAGGGACTGCTCAGGGCAGCTCCCTGAGCCGCGGGAAAGGCGCCTTGGCTGTGGGTCAGTTCCCATGACATCCTGCCGTTTCTGTCCAGGGCCATCGGCCAGACCTTCAGTCCTTCCCTCCCCTCCCCACAGAAAAGCCACATCGGCTCTGGATCACACTTCTGCTATCTCTGCCTTAAGTACTCCAGCAGCCAGCACTCGGAAGACACAAATGGAATGCAAATACTTGTGGAATCCCTCCGGGGGCCTCACTCACCCACATACAAGGTCCTGAATAAAATGCAATAACTAAAGCCAATAAAACTCCCTGTTTCTGAGCAGCAGAGATCAGCAGGGGGTTGTTTTCAGTTAGGGCCCCTGGCAATGGAAGAAAATAAGATGCTTTATTTCATTACACTGGAGTCGAGAGGGGAAGGAAGAGGTCTACAGTCAAAATTAAGGGCTGTGGCAGTCTTCTTCAGGCTTGTTCCCATGTTTATTTTAAGGCTTTTTGCTTCAGACTGGATGGATCTGAACCTGTGCAACCCCAGTCCCTGCACATATGCTGATAAAGAAGAGCAATTCATAAATAAATAAATTCAGAGCATGACAGCACAAGGCTGCACTGGTCTCCAGCACTTTGCACATAAACCAGCCTCTGCTATTGCAAGGCAGCTCCTCTGGTGCTCCAGAAATGCAGGCAGGAGCCAGCAGCCCCAGGCCTGAGGGGTTCCAAGTGCCAGTCCCTTTGCCTGGGGGTGTCACTGGCAGTGCCTGGCCCTCCAGCTCCTGAACCTGAGAGGCACAAGGATGAAGCCAGCTGGGTGCCTGGCAGGGCTGTGGTGGGAGCAGAAGTGCTTCCGAGGGAGCCAACAAGCAACACAAGTCTTGCAGGACTTATCCTGTCCAAACCCAGGAAGGATTCTGCACCTTGCCATCCCAGGAAGGTCTGCCCACCCCAGCCTCTCTGGCCCAGATGTGGAGCACGTGGGGTGACCCACAGCCCTGCACTGCCTGCTGGTCACACACCCTCTGGGCTGCAGCTGATTGCTCCCGATATTGTAACTGACTGATAGGCAGATTGACTTTGAAATAATAAGGTTCTCCAAATCACAAGCCTGATTAATAGGATTGACTTAACCTTAAGAGGATTGAATTGATAAAGGTAATAAGATTATTGCTTATTTCAAAGACTAGCTCAGAGTCCAGCTGGGCCTTTATGCAAAGGTGAAAAACACCACTGGTTGGTAGTGCTGCAGGTTTCAGGTGGAGTGTTGGGACACACCCACAGGGGAGGGAAATGCAGCACAGGAGGGTGTGGAGTAGGGAGAGTGGCAGAGGGGCAGCAGCTAGGTCCTGACAGAGGGTGTGAAACCAAGGACCCCAGCCCCAAATCCTCGACCTTTCCATCATACAGATCCTCTGAGGATCTGCTCCAGACACTTCTCTGCCAGGAAATGCAGTGATGGTCCCTCCTCTGAACCCTGGAACCCATCCTTGGCACTTCAGGCCTTTTCTAATTCTCCTTGGGAAAAAGGTGGTGAAGTGAGGGTTAACTCACAGGAATCTGTGTCCATCACCACTCAGGGAAATGAGAAAACCCGAGGGATACAACACTAATACACTGAGTGACCACCGCCCTGAGAGGGCAGAGGGACCACTCACATCCCTGTCTCTGCCTGAGCCCAGCAGTCACTTCCTGACAGCCCTGTGTGGTGTCTGCAGCTCCCAGAGCCCTGACCCAGCACCAGCTCTGCCACTGGAACGTGGGGTTCCAGCAGATCCACACGGGGGGAGCAGCTGCATCTGCTCAGCTGAGGCACAGCCTCGCAGCACAAACAAACAGGGACACATGTTTATTCCTCACTCTGTTCCCAACACCATAAATATTTATTTCCAGTGAGCAGCCGGTTAGTTAGAGCTTTGTCTAATGTTGGGTTTGATCTACCAGCTCTCTGGACAAGAGAGGGTTTTTATATATTTATGGTCATGAACTGAGCCCCAGGAGCTCTAAGACAGCCCTGAAACAGATCTAAGCATGGGAAATATTCTGGAAGCATCAGAAGTTCATTGGGGAGGATGCAGCCACCTATCCACAACCACATCACAGGGGCCACACCAAGCCCTGCAAGGCAGGACTGAGCACTCCTGGTAACACCAACACTGCAGCAGAACTGCCTTATGACTTCGTGTCTTTCATCTGTGGGGTGCAAAACACATGAAAACAGTGGGGCATCTCCACATCCTTACAGGGAACACTTCATCAGAGCGCTCACCAGGAAGGAGGAAGCAGGTAACAAGTGCAGGACTGAGCTGAGAGCCCACATCTGTGTTTCAGCCACCAAATATCCCTTTCAGCCTTTCTAGCCATAAAAAGAGACAGGGAACACCCGTGTGTGCCGAGAGCTGCTGCAGCACTGGATGTCGGTCAGATTTTCCAGCGGGCTGGGGCAGCTCCCTCCCTCCCTGACTGCCTGCACTCAGAACCTTATCAAAACCATTTTCCCCTCCTCTCCACCCACTGCCTTGGCTGCTGCTCAGGGCTTTCCAGGCGTGCCCTGTGCACACCAACCCAGCGCTGCAGGGATGAAGTTCTTTCCCTTTCCCACACAAAGATCAAGGGAAGCATGGACTTTGACTGCAGAGGGGACTCTCTGCTTTCATGCTCCACCTTTTAATCCATTGTTACACAGCTACACAGCCCAGGAAGAAGCAGAGATTTAGGGAAAATTTCAGCTATGGCTCTTGTCTCTCTTCCACCTGCAAACCCAAGTGTCCTATCCCCCCAGCCCCCCAGCAGGAGGGACTCTGGGTTTTGGCAGCTCCAGGGAAGCACTGTTGGCTGGCAGGGATCAGCTCCATAGGGGGTGTCTGTGGGTAAGGATGGCCCTGCATGCACCGGCGGGGCTGCACAGGGACACTGGTGCCTGGGACCTGGCTGTCCCTGGCACGTGGCACCATCACACCTCTCCTGTGGCACGTCTCCTGCCCCAGAGCTCCGGGCAGACACATGGGGCAGACACACAGACCGATCCCAGCCTCATTAAGGGATTACTCCGTATTTACAGCAAATCGCTGCAGGAAAACAGGGCCCGAAACAGCACAACAGCAATTAGCTGCTAACGAGTCTTCGCAGATAATCTACTGGACACTTGTTTCGAAGTCCAACCGTAATTGCTGCTTTAGCTCAGCTACAGCAGCCAAGAGCCACAAAAGCCCCTTTAGCAGCAAAATCAATCAGTGGCTGCGATGGCCACGCCTGCAGGGCAGGGGGGCTCTGCAAGGCTCACCGGGAAGGCTCCTGGTGATGCACGAGAATGAGGAACACACCTCTAGGCCTAGGGCAAGCTTCCCAGAGTAAGGAGGGAGCAGAGGCACGGAGAAGGGGGTCCCTGCCCTGCTGTCCCCACACTCGGGGGTCAGGGTGGTAGGCCAGCCACAGGCAGCTCTCCTGATGGGATGTACCCATGTCTCCCAAGCAGGGCTGAGGGGGTGCTTTCCTCTCTCATTCATTATTTTTTTACCTTACTGCTGCTTTTCCCTCTCCCTGCTTGTCCAGCCCAGGATGCTCCACCTGGTTCCCATGCTCCAATAACTCCTGTTGCTCTGACAGCTCCCCAAACCCTGTGCTAATGCTGATGGCAGATGACAGGCAGGGAAAGCAGAAGCTCCATTTTAGGGGAAAAGTCATCAAGTCTGTTTACTGTTTGCTGTGTCCCCTGTGCAGAGCCTCTGGGATCTCAAGCACTGATGCAGACACATGTCTGGAAACACACTTGCTCTCTCTGGAGCCTCTCCAGCACTAAGAGGCAGAGGAAAAAGGCTGGAGCCGTGACAACCACTCTCAGCCATGCCCACACATGATCCACGGTGATTAAGACTGGGATGACACTTGAAGCCGTTTGCACCAGAACTGTGTAAGCCATGGACAGGGTCCTTCATGGCAATGTTATTCCCACAAAGCCCTGCCATTAGTGCTGCTGGAGCCACAGCGAGGGGCAGCAGAGCCCCTGGTACCAGCACAAGGCAGGGATGTGCCCAGGAACCACGTGCTGACAGCTCTGGAGCACTGGCATGAGGAGAGACACCAACCACATCTCCTTGTGGAACCCCAGCGTTGTTCCAAACAGGACCAAAATCCTTCCCTGTGCCCCTGGGGTCTGAGGCTGCTGCCAGGATCAGGAGGGCTTTAACGGAGCTATTTTCTGTGCCGCTGCAACAGCAGGCTGCAGCTCCAATCCTCTCAGTGAGCTTTGCCTGCCCTGAACTAGATCAGGAGGCCAAGCCACTTCTCTGTCCGACAGATGGTAACTAAACCTAATCCACGAGCTCGGCCACGGGCCCTGGCAGCAATGGCAGCTGCTGAGGAGGCAGAGTCTTGTGATTCCCCCTCAGGTGAGGAGCTCATGTCTCCTCAGCATGCAAAAGCTTTAGACATCTTGCCCTTCCCCAGTTCTCCCCTGCAGAGTTCAGGGAGATGGTAGCAGAGAAAACCAGTGATGCTGTAACTCCTGCAGAGCACAGAAGCTACCAGCTTCCCCAGGAACACCCAGCACACACAGACTGCCCAGCTCAGGCCAGCACTGCTTACATTCCATCCTGCAAAACTGCCTTCTTGCTTACTTTCACAACTGTGCCTGTTTATACAGAAAGAGCCTGGCCCCTGAGCCTCCAGAAGGAGAAAAGTGACTCAGCTGGTGTCTTGTGGTCCCACCAACCTCTCTGCTAATTAAGCAACTTGTGCTGTGTGTGCTACCAACTTGTTTGCAATTAAAAGAAAAGCAGAGCATAATAACGATGGCCTGAAGCCCAAGTGACGCAGAGTTTTCCCAACCCAAGCCCAGTCTGCTCCCTTTGGTGTGTGGTGGGACACTAGGGATGGTGGAAGGTCCTACCTTGGCCTTGCCTGTGCTCTGCAGGATGTGCACCAGCGCCGACGCCATCTCCTCCTTGTTCTTCACGCTCAGCGAGGGCTCCAGCACCGAGCACAGCACCATGTAGTTGTTGGTGATGTACTCTGCAAACTCCTTGTACATCTCCATGGGGAGGATGCTCATGCTCTGGTAGCGAGACTTGATGCGGATCATGGGCCCTGGGGATTTGCCCTTGCCGGGGTTGGGGCTCACCACGGGGTACCACTTCTCCACGAACTGCCGGCCCGTCACCGAGCTCACTGGGATGTTCACCTGCCCAATGAAGTTGGTCTTGTCCTTCTTCTTCTTCTTGTCAGTCTCTTTGTATAAGTGCACAGTAATGTTTTTGAGCGATGGGAGGTTATTAAATTCAAAGTGCTCCCCCCAAAAGACATTATCAGTTTTCAATTTACAGGTAGTTCGTGCATAAAGAACGTCATCCAGGCATAATTCACACAAGTACTTTTTCTTAGCTGGCAGGTCCTTGGCTTCAATAATCCATAACTTTAACATATTCTCTACCCTTCTGCTGTTGTCCTGAAAAAAAGATGGAAAGGAAAAAAGGTCAATAAAAAAGCCCCACAAAACCAAGCACAACAAAACTGGAGATATGAATTAATTATTTCGGATGTGCTAAATGAGCGGAGGCTTAATTACACTTTATTTTAAGGAAATACTGGCTCTCAAGAATTTGCATAATAACACTACTTATGTTAATTTTCCAAAATATCATCGTGCTCTCCATGTCTGTTGGTGCCAATTAATATAAGGAACAAGGGAGATAAAACCCCTCCAAATCATAAATGTACCATTTCCCATTCCCTGCCAAGAGGGCCTCTGAAGAATCTGAAAGAGCCTCACTGGTCCTGAATGGTTTTTGCAAAGCAGAAGCTGCTACAGGTATCTCACAGTCTCCTCCTTTTCCAGGAGAGCTGCTTTACAGCAGCACTGAGTTCATTATATTTACTGTAACACAGCAACATATAACAACCTGAACACACACCCAGGGGTCACCTCATCCACATGGGAATGCCACCACCTCTGGTAGAGGAAAAAACTATTTGTTTTTTCACCATGTTTTAGGGCAGAAGCCCAGAGCACCCAAGTTAAACACAGAGGAATCATAGGAGAGAAAGTCCCATGGGAAAATCATGACAATTCAGAGACAAAAATCTGCCTTGGATATCCTTTAAACAATAACAGAGCCAAGAATAGAGTGGATCTTTCAGAGCTCCCTCATGATGCTGACCTCATCCTGAAAGAACATCCAGGGGTATTTGCTGCAGGAGTGACTCCAAAGATAAAGTACTGGCAGCTGAACCACTGCTGGGATTCTGCAAAACCTGTTTTGTTTGGAAACCCCTCACTGAAACAGCAACCATGGCTTACTCTGCTCAGCCCAGGAGTCTGAGCAGGAACATTTCTGCTGGAAGTCCACAATAGGGTACTGTAGGTTCAGGAAGTACACACAGGAACTGCACAAGAACACTGAATTCCTGACAGAAATACCAAGTCAGATACTGAGAGTTTATTGTCTGCGAACTCAAAGAAAGGTGGAAAATCAGCCATCAGTTACTGCAGGCTTTGAGACAATGGAAACACTTCCAAATGGATTTCCACTCAACATTGCACCTTGGAGCCACAGTGACATGCCCAGCCCCACCTCACATTCCCAGGAGATCTCTCCTGCTAAGTGTGACCACACAAATCTTACACAGCTCTCTCCAGTCAGGGCTACCAGGAACAGCCTTTGGAAAGCACTGGAGCCACTGAACTCCATGGAGGAACACACTGCCAGAAGCAGAAGACCACCTCTGCCCACCACTGCTCATCCACTGAAGGAAATCCTTTATCCTGACACTTGGCACTGTGCGGGGAACAACAAACTCCGAGACTGAGGGCCCTTTAGAACCCACCAGGCCTGGACTGAATTTGTGTGCACAGCCAGGAGGAGTTCACAGGATCCCATCATTTGTGTCTTCTCCTTCCAAGAGAAAAAGACTTGGTTGAGCTCATCAGCTGTGGAATCCTGCATTAATCCTGACAACCTTTGCAGCCAACTCCAGCTCAGAGAGGAAGAAGCAGCTGTACATTTTATTTTAGGATGTACTTAGTCTTAGTGGGCCATAAAAATGCATACTGCGTGTCCCTGTGTTCTAGTGAAGAGAAGGATTTGTTCCTGTAAATCCCAGGAGATGACTTTGCACCTCAACTGGCTGAGAAGGGAAAGCTACATTCCACTGTAGCCTCTGGAAAATGGACATCTGAGCTCCTCCATCACTAAAGCAGACTCTGTGTCAGCAGCTGACACTTGAACTCTTCAGACTATTCAGTCTTGTGACTTTGCTGGCAGCTACCTGACATTTGTCCCACAGCTTTTGGGAGGTGAAAGTCCTATGGAAGTGGCAAGTACCATCAGTAACAGCAACACTGAAGATTCTTCAGGTCTGATCAATTCTTAGTAAGAGCTGAAGCAGCATGTGTTGAGAAAAGAGGGGAAGGAATAATTGGCGCTTGTCTGTAAATATAATTGTGGAAGAAAGCAATATGGAAAAAGGCTGACCTGGAGTTCCACTTACTCACTCCAATGACAATACATCCCCTGCTGCTCCCATGCACTGGGCTATAAAATGTAATAACGAGGAACTGAACTAGAACAGAGGCAATTCCTCACAGCCACTACCTTGTTGGGGTGCACGGCACGCCGCAGGTTCTCCATCCATTTATCTCGCTCTGCTGCCGAACGACACGAGAAGCACTTACTTCCTGATGAAGTCGTCACCTACAGGGAAAGGAACAGGATTATGTCTTGACCAGCACACTGAAGAGTGTGGTTTGGGGGGAGAGGGGGACTTAGGGAAGATGCTAGTGGATTTTTGAATTTTTTTTAAGTAAACAGTTTTACCCAAGCATGAAGCAACAGCCCCTAAGGCTGGTGGAAAAACAGGACAACTCTGTATGTCACAGAAATAATCATAGAAGCAAATTCCAATTACTTCTCCTCTTCCACACCAGAAAACACTAGATAATGGGCCCCATGCATGTGATGCTTTAAACCACCAAGTTCCACAACTGAGAGAGTGCAAATCCTTAGATGAACTAAAGATAAATTGGATCTCCAAGTGGTTATTTGGCATTCCTCCAGGCTCAGCCCCAAGCCTGTGACAGTAACAACCCATTCCTTGTTTTGGGCAGAACACCAGACTCGGAAAGGCTTCCCACCTTCCCCCTTTGTGTCCTGCTGCTTCTGGAGGCCGTGCTGTGAAGAGCATGGACACAGGTCTGTACCTGTCTTGGCCACGGCACAGCTCATCCCAGCTCATGGCCCAGCCAGGGGCACTCAGAGCTCACAGCACCCATCCCCAGCTGGGGAGAACCAGGGGGGCTTCCCAACCTGGACATGGCTGGGGAGTGCTGCTGAGCCCTCCTCTCACCTCTCACCCTTCCAGGATCACCCCAGAGGATTTTCTGCAGTATTTGTGTGACTGTCTCTGGCCATTGGGAGTTCATAGCCAAGGTTTAAGAAACACACCTATAGCAGGGATATTTCCAGGTGCAAGTACCTCTTATTCCTCATCGCATTGCTGCTACTGCAAGGAAACTCAACCCTGCTGAGAGTCCATGGAACACCACTGCCTGGCAGCTCAATGACAGGTGCCAAATTTCCCTCCTATGCCCCCATGCTAAATTCCTCAGCATCAAAGCCAATAGCTCCCTGCACCTTCTCCTCACACAGATATTCCCCAAGCTGCCATCTCCTCCACACCTGCTGGTCCTGACCACCAGAGATGTGGCTCCAGCTCCCTGCCCTTTGCATTTGCCCAGCAATATTCTCCATGTACAGCTCTGCTGGGAGGCCAAACGGACCTGGCTGCTACTTTAAATAACTCCCCTCTGAGCTTCATTTCCGCCAGTCTCAACCTGCAGAGTTATTTGTGAGTGCTTTATCATCTTCCAGTGTTTGTGTTTACACACTGTGCACTGGGTTATCAGCTTCTGGGAGACACAATCTCCTTTAATTTCATGTATCTCCCAGAAGCCCAACCTGTTCTTACAGCAGAGCTGGCACTCGCTAAGATTTGTCATTAGCAAACCTCAATGATAAGTTGAACACATCTCTTCCTTTGAACACAGACCAGGACAGAATGAGAAGAGGCCTCTTCTGTCTTTACATAAAAACGCAAATAATCTTCCAACCCTTGAAATTCCAGAGGGTTTCTCCTTCAGACAGACACTCTCCCTGTTCTTGAAAGCTTTTATACTCTGCCTGTAAAATATATTCTGAGCACCAGTTCTCCTGTAGTTCCAAGAACAGACTCCATCCTAGCAGGCACAGCAGTGTGATCTTTCCAGCATCCTTTCATGCTCCAGAGTATTTCCAGCTTCCTGAAAATCTCTCGTGAGAAACCCACCCTGCATCTCCTCTCTGCTGCTGCTGACGCTCCTGTGAACCTCCATCCCTGAGCCTTCCCACAGGGAGCTCTGCTGGCACACAGCATTGTCACTGTGCCCATGGTGTGGGATCCCCACAGTCCTGATCCTTTCCCAGGAAGAGTTCGCACACCTGGCAGGCAATGACACCTACAGAGCAGCTATGCATGGCCACATCACTGCTGCCATGGTGTGTCTGCTTAGCTCTGAATTACACCTGTGAACATCCCACAAGAGCCACTCAGGAACAGTTTGCAGACCAGAACTTGGAGGGAAATAATACTGAAGTGAGAAAAGGGGAAAATCGTGTGTCAGAAATGAAGTGTGCCTTGGTCTGATGGGAGCTGAAGGCCACATCTACCATGTGTGACCAAAAATGTGGTTTTCCCCAGATTTGCAATGACATCCCAGCTTTGAGTCCTGACTTAAATATTATATGGCATTAATGATATTTATTAGGTATTAATTATCTTTATAAAGAGAATATTCTGGTTTCATCAAAATGTTGGATATGCTGGAATACTGTTAATGTACAGGATAAACTCAATTAATAAAACTCATTAATTTCCAAACTGTTACTTATTCCTGTTCATTATCCCCAGTCCTTGGATGGGTGACCTCTTCAGTCAGATAAAATCCTGTCTTTTTAAGACAGCCTTAAGGTACAGGGTGGCTTCACTTGAAGGGACATCCCTGGAGTATGTAAGTGTCCCAGGGATTTTCCAAGGAGCAGTCAGGGCTCAGCTGCACCCCTGGCCCTGCAGCAGCTCCAGGCATCCAAAGGGCCACATGGCAATGGCCAACATTTGCACAGCTGGATCAAATTTAGTGCTGCTAAATTTAGTTCCACTAAATTCTCCCTTGCTGAGGCAAGGCCAGGATGAGGCAACAGGCTGTGCTGGAGCAACCACAGCTTGTCTTTCCCCCAGCTGTGTGCTGGGACAGCTCAGCCATGGGCTGTGCAAGGGACAAGGCCAAGACCTAAGAGAGCCAATCAGCCCTAATGGCCCAGGATCCCCCAAAGAGCAGGGACAGAACAGCCTCTGGTACTGGCTGAGATGCCCAGTGTATATTTAGCACACACAGCATGTGCAGTGGCACGGGATGATTTGCTGACTGAGGAGTCTTACAAGGAGAAAGAAGATGATGCTGAGTAATTTTAAAAAGAAAAAAAATCAATGAAGGAAACAAGTAAATACTGACTGCCAAGTACTCAGCAAGTGAGAAAAAAGCAAGTTTCACAAAACTAAGTAAGCAGAAAAAGCCAAATGCAGCCCATGGAAAAGCCCTGCCCTGGTGCTGACTGTGCTCCCTGGCAGAGCACTGGGGCTGAGCACGTCTTAATGCAGGGTGGTGGAGATAAAAGGGAGGAACGATTCCCTGCACCTTCATCCACCAGCTGCCTCCCAACGAGCCACTTGGTTGTTTTCCACTGCAGATGGCTTTGGCACCTCTCGCTTTTGTCTCCGTCTGGGTGTGCTGCCAGTTCCTCTCCGAACTCACTCTCCTCCATCTGCAGCCGTGTCAGATCTTCCTGGCCAGCTCCCCGGGCCACGAGGGGGAGGAGCTGTGTCAGGTGAGCACTGATGGCCACCAGCCAGCTGGGGATGGCAACAGCACCCGAGGCACTGTCCCTTCCTGGCCACCCCACTGCTGGGAGAAGGTGCTGAAGGATTGTGCAAGGCTGGCACTGCCCAGCAGCAGCCCCATTTCTCAGCTGCAGGCAGCAAAGGTGCCTGTTTCCAGCAGATCTCCCTTGGGAGCAGATCCACAGCAGCCTCAACGGGCAGGGATGAGGCACCACCAACTGCAGCACCTTCCCAACCCACTGCACAGAAAACACTCGGTTCCCCTTGTCCCTGTGACCCTGGCATGGTCTTCCCACTTGGCATTTCTTGGCCAAGGGTGCTTTTCCAGGACATCCACTGAGCTCCTTTGTGTCCATCAGTGGTACCCGAGTGCTGTGGGCTGTAGGCACTGCCTGGCACCCACCAGAGATCCCAGGAGACCTGCAAACTCATTCCAGTGCTGACCTCAGTTCCAGCTTGGAAGAGGCTCTCAGGAGACACGAGACCAAAGCATTGACACAATGTGCCATTTAGCTCTCACCTCAGTCCTTCCCACTGGAGCTGTTGGTGAGCAGCCACCAGTGACAAATCAATGCTCCTGCTGTTTCCTGGCATTATTCCTCTCCTCTGCAGGGTTTGCAGAACAGCAATTAACACGTTCTTTTTTTATGGTGTTACTCTTCTGTATACAACTCACTTAACCCCAAAATTTTCTTCCTCCTTCCAAGTGCGTGACTTGTGTAACTTCCCTCTCACTCAACTTTCTACAAGTTCTGTTCATATGCCTTCCTCTCCTCTTGTGGGCTGAACAGAATTGGTAAACAACTCTTACATTATGGATGTCACATCTATTTTCCATCTAGCTTTGTTTTATCTTTCTTGAGTGGAATGTAATAGAGGACATATAATTTACAAAACTGTTCCCCTCCTGACCCATCGCACTTGCTCAATTCCACAAAGAATGAGCAGCACTGCAAAATTTGTACCTCAGCCCATTACAGAATTTATGTTTGGGGCTGCTTTTTGTAAGACTGTTTTCATGTTACCTGCTTATATTTTAAGTAATGGGCCTTTTAACTCATTTATTTCAAGAAAAATGTCTTCATCTTTCCAGCCTGACTGCTCTTGAACACTGACACGTGCTCTCATCCAGCACTGCCCATCCAAGGACAGCCTGCAGCCCCATCACCCCTACAGCACATTCCAAGCATGGATACCCCATTTATCTGCTTCTCTGTGTCCAAGCACTAAAAGGTGTTACTTTCTCTTCACAGAAACACAAATATCGACCACCTTATTACTGAAAGAAAACTATTTCCCAGTTCTGTACCCAGCCACTGCCATAAGCAATAATACTTTGCCATCCACAATTCAGGACAAATGATTCCCAAGACATCCTGCATTGAATTATCCAACTCCAGCCTGGGCTGTACGTGTCCCACTCCCTCCCGCTAGCACAGACCTTACCACATGCCAGAACAGATGTCAAAGTAATCTGAAATACTCACAGGTTTTCCTATTTACCCAAACAAGGTAAATAAAGGGTTTTCTAGACAAAGTCCTCCATGCTCCCACTGACAGCAACAGGCTGGCTCTGTGACCACATGTAATGTCTTTGGGAACACTGATAAGGATTAGCACTTCCCAATATCTGTATGAACATAAACTGAACGAGCATAAACAAATTTATGCTCTGCCGATACACAGCCCTAAGCAGTGCAGCACCTGTGCCAGCAGCTCTGCTGCGACAGCGCTTACAAGGAGCTCATTGCTCTGATTGTGTGGATATGATCCTCCTTGGAAAGATGGGAGCAATTTTCTGCCTCTGAAATGGTCTCTGTGTAGCAATTCAGAGCAGCAGTGTTTGGTAACAGCCAGAGCCCCAGATGGCAGCCCACACTTGGCTCCCCAGGCAGCCCCACGGCTTCTTACCTCAAAGCAGTAGTCTTGTCCCAGGATGCTACTGTGGACTGGCTTGATGACTACCTCCTCCTCCATACTGAGATCCAGAGCCTCAACAGCACTACTGGGACTGAGCAAGGACTCGTGGGAGCGTGATTCTTTCAGCCTCGGCATTAGATGGGATCTGGAGGAAAAGCGGAATGGTGTCAGTGGATGCTCTCCTTCCCAGGAAAACATTTTTTCCCAAATCCAATGTGGTCAGGAGTCAATTATTTAGAAGTTTGCAGACTGTGGGTCTCTGAACAACTGAATCCAACTCTAAATGGACACCACACCTGCTGAGGGAGACTTCCCAGGTGTGATGTGTTCCTAAACGAGATTCCCAGGTGTAGTTTGTTCCTAAACGAGATTCCCAGGTGTAGTTTGTTCCTAAACGAGACTTCCAGCTGCAGTGCATTTCTGAGCGAGTACATGGAAGGCCAGCTGGCCTCAGCACCCACTGCTGTCTCATCAGCACCACCAGGTCTGCAGCAGAACCTCAGCAAAACACCCACGTCTGGATCTGCACTCTGTCACCAACAACCCCTGGGCTCATGGGCTCTCTCTGATTGTCACACACATCCCTGGGGTGGGGACAGTGTGGAAAATCAGGCTGTGATAGCCCCATCGATTGATCTAAATGCTCTGGAGTCCCACTGGCAGCATTTAGCAGTGGGGAGCCCACAGACAGCAAGCAGAGCACCATTTTTGAGACAGCCAATACAATCAATGGTGCTGTAACTCTTAAAACCAGAGAGCTCAAGGGGAAAAAAAAAAAAAAGATAGTTAAGTACTCCCAGGGAAAACACAGCAAACCCATAAAGTGGCAAGGAAAGAAATAACTTGAGAGCAAAGGGAGCAGCTGCCTTCTCTATAGCCTGTACCACGTCAGATGTTTCTATGCCAGAGCTCTGATGCTGGTAACTCTGACCTTTAAAACCGCTGGAAAGCACTTTGGGGGCTCCCAAAGAGACCAAGTGTCCCTGCCTACAAAGGGAGTGTGACGCCTTCTCCAAAGGCACGGAAGGACAGCAATAAGGGGAGTTTGTGATATTCTCAGCATGGCCTTTCATGAGCCAAACAACAATGCTCCCAGTATACTCCCAGCTTGCTCTGATGTGTGTGTTGAGTTTTGTTGTTCTCCCGAATAAAGCTGACCAAAACAGAGAGAAATGTCAACAGGGTATGCAAAATTCATCGCTTCCAGTGAATCACACGCCAGGCTGGATCCAGAAAACAGCCCAAGGAGATTCTCAGATAAATGGCAGCAGCAGATAAACAGGTGCCTCTCTAGATTTGCCATTAAGATTCAGGCCATGGATGAAGCCCCAGGTGATAACGGCACCACCCACAGCTGGTTCCCTGCCTGAGCTGCTCCATGGACAGCTCTGAGTGCCCGGGCCACCCCCCTCACCAGGGCCACCCAGCCTGGGGACACGCTGCCCAAGGGCTCTGGGACACTGCCCTGCACCTCCCGAGGTGCCAGCCAGGACCAGCTGTAGTGACACCTGTCAAACATCTGCAGAACAACCACCAGCACGGTGTTTCTGAGGGGACAATCCCAGCCCTGAGGTGCTGAAAGCTCTGCTGGGGTTGGCACAATCCTGTGCCAGATCAGAAGCCCTGGGTTCCCAGCAAAGGCTCTCCATGCCATTAGCTGTTCTCTCAACTGCCCACTCACCCCACATCTCTATGGAGAATAAATTGATCTTTGGGAACCCAGCACAGTCATTTCCCAGTACTTTGTGGCAATTTTCCACTATTTTCACAGAAAAGGGTCCCTATCCTTTTCCTCTGAATGATACTGTAAATTAACTCTAATACAGGCAGACAGATCAAGTTACCTCTGGATGCTGAGTGCAGAACTAATATCCAGCAGCTCAAGAACTGACAATACAGACTGTTCAGCCAGCCCAGATAAACCCAGAATCGAGGCATTTATGGTAAATCTTATTTCCATATTTTACAGATGAAATTAGAAAAGGTGAGAACCAAGCTGAGACTTGCCTTCTCGTGTAGACAAATATAAATACTGATAAAATAACCCTGCAATCAGTACATCACTGAGCTGCATTGCTTCACGCTGGCCTAAGAATTTTTGTACAAATTAAAACAAGTCTATTTTTCATTTAAAACTACTGCAGCTGGATGGCCACGAGTGGGAGTACAGATGTGCAATACGAAGGATTACCAAGGGGGAGTTTCTCAGGACACATTACACTCTCACCAGATTCAGCAAATGTGTATTTATATCCCTCCATGCTCTGCCGAATGCCTCTGGGAATCCTAAAATTAATGGGACTTTTTTTGGGAGGTTATTTGTCAGGTCCTTGCCCCAGCAGGACCTGCTCCCACGATGTCTCTCACTCCTGAGCACCCGCTCAGATCCGGCCCAGGTCAGCAGCAGACACATTTCTCACCAGATGCTGCTCTGTGCAGGGGGAATGCTGCAGGTCTCAAACCAGCCCTAAAAACCCAGCATCTGTCTGTGTATCAAGAGCTAAGTGGGGAGATGTCATTAATTAGAGCTGTTGGGAATCTCAGCAGCAGGGATGAAGGATCTCTGCCAGAGGCAGCCCTGGCAGGGCAGGACGAGCAGAGCCCCTCCCAGGGCTCTGTCCCACCTCTGTTCCACCCCCCTGCCTTCAAAGGGCACACGGTGACACGGTCCTTTAATTTAAATCCAGGGCAGAGAGCACTCATGTCCCTCGTTGACATGGCATTTGTGGCAGGAGCCCATTTACTGGAAAACATTTGCCATTCCCTGCCGCTGCTCCCCCAGACTTCCCCTTGTACCAACAGTAAGAGAAAGGCCACAAGCTGCTTTGCTGCTCCCGAGAGCAGCACCCACAGTGACAGGGACACCAGAGCCCCTGCACACCTGTGCTCCCCATCAGCCACCCCACAGCCCAAGAGCCACACGCACCTGGAACACCATTTGCTGACCATGAATACACATTTTCAAGATGACAGAGGTACTTTGTTCACATTCATCTCCCTCCCATCCCTGTGAAGATGCTGCCTGTGGGGCCATCCGATCTCTTGCTCCAATAACTCACTGCGTATTCCAGGTCCTGTCCCGGTTTACGTCAGCTGATCTAATTCCAATCCTACACCTTTGTTTTAATACGCTGGGAACGGCCAGCTGCCCAGAGCCATCTCACAGCAGGAACCCTCTTTCCAAACAGCACATTCAGTTCTTTTTGCCAAGGGCCTTTTTTTAATCCCTTTCTACTTGCCTAAAGTTCAGTTGAAATGAAGGGGGGAGGAAAAAAATCTCATAAAAGACCACATTAGTTCTAAAGAGAAATAACATTACTGCTACTGGCAGTGACCTGGCGAGTCCTGCGGAGCAGCAGCCAGTCTCTGGTTATTAAAGAAAGAGCTCTGCTGCCCGAGAGCAATGAGAGAGGATTGCTGTGCTAAATAATAAAAGTCATAAAACATTACCACGTGAAGGGATGTATCCCCTCTGCCTGTGCCCTCAACAGCCACTCAAGTATCACCACATCCAACCAGGACCATGTGGACTGCAGGGCAGACACGGAAAAACAAGCATGGAGGGACAATCCATCCATCCTCTCCTCACTCAACTCCAGGGCTGGGTTTTGAGCAATGGAGACAGCAAACAGCACTGCAAAGAGGCAACTCTGTCAGTCCTCATTTCAATTCCTCACCTGCCTGAAACCACCCAGCTGCTGCTCCTGTGGTTTTATGATGAAAACGTTCCTGATTATTTCTGAGAGACAGAAACAAACAGGGAACCTGGTGGGTGGCTGCATAGGGATGGAGCAGACACAAAACCTAACACCAAAACACGAGGGGAAAAAATGAAGAGCCTTTCTTAAATCTCCTACTGCTCTGCTCTGAGAGCATGAGCAAATTGGGGAATTCTGAAGAAGTCCAGGCCCTAAGCTGAAGAAGTCCCGTTGGCAGCAGCTGCAGAGCTGGCAGTGTGTTCTTCCCCGGTGTCAGAAGGATTTGATCTCCCAAATTACAGGTCTGAGTCTGTGACACGTCTCCTGGCCAGGAAAGATTCCCTGTGTGCAGCTTTTTGAGGCTGACAATTCTTTTCTGTGCCCAGCTGGGAGCAGGTTCTTTAGGGCAGCCCTGACCTCCTCCCCAGCACTCGCCTGCTGCAGGGGGTCCTCGGTGGCCAAGCACAGCACAACAGCCCAGCAGATCCACATGCAGCATAGACAGAATCTAAATCTGTCTCCAGCCCGGGGATTAGGGGTTTGTTATGACCGAGAACAAAGTGCACAACTCCAGTAAATTGATTTGCAACATCAGATGGGAGAAGGATTTTAGCAGTCGCAGATGGGAGTAAACCCACCATCCTCTGCCAGTTCCACCGGGGAGCTCTGCCCTGTGCCTCTGACCATCCTGAGCCTCACTGCTGCTGGTTCACTCTGGGACGATGCTCTGCAGAGCCCGGACTGCTCTGATTTGCTTCCCACTCTCC
Organism: Lichenostomus cassidix; assembly: GCF_008360975.1. Lineage (NCBI taxonomy): Eukaryota > Metazoa > Chordata > Aves > Passeriformes > Meliphagidae > Lichenostomus > Lichenostomus cassidix. The sequence goes on from NC_139497.1 coordinate 1,811,003, forward strand.
TCCGGAGCAGCTCTCCCCAGGGCTCGGCAGCAGCCCTGTGTGACCCCCCCGCCGGGGGCTGACTTCCCGCTGACCTCCGGCCGCTGCTGGCAGTTCTCATCCCTTCCTCCCCTGTGCCTCATCCTGCTTCAATGTAACAAATAAATATCAAAGCGATGTTATGGGAATAGCCACCAACAACAGCACACAAGAGAACTTGCAGGCTTCCAGAAGATGAAGAATGTTTTTTTTTCCCTGTAGGAGAGGACGTGAGGATGGAGTCTCAGCACGCAGCAGCACATCCTTCTCCATGTTCTGCTACCCTGAACTTTCTCCTGCCGTTCCCTGAAGTCCCAGCTGCTGATCTCTGCCTGGGAGACACTGCTCAGCACGATGGGAACCCGGCGTTACAGGTTGCCCTCACTAATGCAACACCTTCCCTGAGCAACACAAAGGACATGTAATTAAACTTATTAATGCCTGCCCTTGTTTTCAGACTGCTCTCAGTTTCAACAGGCAGCAGGATTAATTACAATTCAAAAGGACTCCGTCAGCTCATACCAGATTCCAAACGTTGTTTTGGCCAGAGCAAACCTGAAGGACGATTTTAACCTGTGACATTCACCTGAGTGTGGGTATTTGTTTAACAACGTGCCACCGCAAAGTTTGTCAGGGGCAGCCTGCAAGCCCAGCACAGGACAATCGATGACATTTGTGATGTGCAAGAGGAGAGGAACTGCAAAAGCAAGGAAAGGGCATCAGGAGCAGGATGGAAAAAGTAATGAGAAATATACCTGAATTTCAATCATCAAAGATGTTTTTAAAGAGCCTCTTTCCCATAAGCAGAATGGCATCAACATGTTACTTTTAACAGAAATCAACACTTACATTAAAAAAATACCTTTCGTCGTATCAGCCTAAACCAGCCTAAAGAGTGCCAGATCTGGGGACATCTGCTGCAAACAGCAGTGACAGATCCACCACTCCAATTTGGAGCCCGAGCCACAGCACAGCCCTGAGAACAAGTCATTCCCACAGCACCAGCCTCTGGAGCCAGCAGGGACCATAGGGCCTCAAAAACCACCTGGGACACGTCCATGGCAGCAGAAGCAAAACGGGGATGCAGGGACCGAGCCAGAGCCACCTGCTCCCTGCCAGAGCTCCCGGGGTGCTCCCAGCTGCGCCCCAGAATCACCACCTTCCCCGAGCGGAGCAGGGGGGAAATAAAGGGTTTGATTTTTATCACCTAAATTTGCATAACATCAGTCTGGAGGCGGAATCAGTACAAGGCAGCGAAGGCGAGGCAGGATGTGTCCTCCTGGACCAACCACACGGAAATGGAGCCGCAAGGCCCATCGCCACAGCGCGGCCGCCGAGCCCGGCCACGGCTGATGAAACGCCGCCAAGGATGAAAACAAACCGCGAACGCACGGAGCGAGGGCCGGAGCGCGGCCGCACATCGCCGAGCCGGGCCGGCCGGGAGCGGCTGTCAGCTCCGGTGCCTCCAGCGCGGCGGCCTCCGCGCCCCGACCGGCCCCGCTGCGCGCCCGCCGCCCCCGGCCCGTTCCGGCCGCCGCCAGCCTCGCCCCGCCGCTCCGCTCGCACCGGGCGCCGTGCGGGAGCGCTTGGGGCGCGGGGCCGGGCGCGAGTTGGAGCTGCCCGCGCACCCCGGCACGGCCGCGCAGCCCCGCACTCACCCGCAGGGCCCGGCCCCGGCCCCCGCCGCGCCGCCGCCGCGCCGCCGCCCCGCTCGGGCTGGGCCATGCCGCGCTCCCGCCGCCGCCGCGGGCGGGGACCCCCGGCCCGCCGCCCCCGGCCCCCGCCCCGGGCCGGCCCCGCCGCCGCTCCGCCCCGCCGCGGCCCATTGGCTGCGCTGTAGCTGGGCAGAGCGCCCCGGGCCCACCGCCCCCGGAGCGCGGGCTCGGCTCGGGGGGCAGCGGGCGCACCTCGCTCTCCGCCGCGGCCGGGGGTCTCCGCTCGCCCTCCCGCCGCCGCCCGGCAGCGCCCCGCGGTCCCCGAGCCGCTCACCCCTCGCCTCATCCCGCCTGTCCCGCCCGCCGCCCTCATTCTGTTGCGATAAACAGGAGGAAAGCGCAGCTCTCCGGGAGCCCGTGTCGTGCGGCGGCTGCTCCGGGCACCGCTGTCCCCGCCGCGTCCCTCGGCCCGGCACCGGCAGGGGAGGGACGGCACCGCCCGCCTGTCCCTGCCCTCGGCCGCGCTCCGCATTCCTTTCCCGTTTCGGAGAGTCGAGTCACTGACCTTTGCAGCAACGCGATCCACAGCAGGGAGTAGCGCCTGCAGCAGCAGCCGGCGGCCCCTGCGTGAGCCATGGTCCGCACCCCGCACCGAGCGCGCCCGCATCGGCGCGGAGCTCAGCGGGGCTCCCGGCCGGGCTCCGGGGGCGCGGGGCTCAGGCCCGGGCGGCCTCACGGAACGCGGGGCCCGGGGCGGCAGAGGAGCGGCAGAGGAGATGGGAGGCAGCGGAGAGGAGACGGGAAGGCTGCGCGGCATGGTCCCACTGTCCCGACTGCCACCATCCTCACCAGCCCACGCCGACACGTTCCCAGAGCCAGACTGCTGCTGTCATCTTGGCGTATTCAAATGCCTCCATTACTCATCAAGAACAAAGTAGGACTATCTAGTAAATGAAAAACCACCACATGGCACTGTCCCCTGCCTCTTACTGATGGCTGCTTCCTCTTCCACTTTTCAAAGGCTACAGTCCATGCCTGCAGCAAAGCATAAATCCTAAAGCTCATGCGAGGCAGGTCCGGATCAGCGGAGATAGCCGGCGCCTCGGCTGCAAACGCTGGTCAGCTCTGGAGGGGCAAACACCATAGCGGTAAACATTCCCAGCTGAAAGGAATATTCGGGGTTCCCTCAGAGCACAGCAGAAGGAAGCAGAGTGGGAGACGGGCAGGTCCTGCCCGAGGCGGCAGGCACAAGTCTCGCCGCCTCCAGGGACACACAAGCCGGATTCCCAGACGGACCATCCCTCCTGCCAGCGCCACTGTGCATGGCACCGACAAACGAGTCAAAATTCGCAGGTTCTCTGCCCAGTTCCAACACTAACTCCCCGCACAGCCTCACCTACGTGCCTCTCCTCCTCAGCCAGAGAGGTGGCCATGATCCTCTCACTGCCAAAGGATCCAGAAAACGTGAAGCAGCATTATTGCTGGGCTTGGCTAACAAGGAGTGCAGTCACCTAAGGCCAGTGGAGTCCCTTCTTCTTTCCAGAGCAAACCGGTCCCCACGGCACTCTGGGGACAGTGGCACCAGCTCACCAGCCACGCTGGCAGCAGAATGCCCCAGTCTCTGCCTGTCCCTCCTTCCCTCCGTAGCGGAGGACATGCAGACCCCCTTTCTCTTGAAGTCTGCCAACAGCGCTCTGGATTTAGCACATTTTGCCTCATTTTTGCCTCCCCTATTCCCCCCACCAGCGGTTTGAAGTTTTCTCACCCTTTGCTGGCAGATGCCATGCAGAGAGACAAGCTCGCTGTCCTTGATCTGCTTTTCAGGGCTTCTATAAAGTAGGGCACCAGCATCAACCCAGCGTCAGGTTTTTGATACATTGCTGGAGTAGCCAAAAATAATAACAGGCAGCTTCAGTCAATCCTTTCCTTCTCAAATCTGCAGCAGCAGCAGCACAGGGGTCCTTTGTGTGGCGGAGCAAAAATACGGTGCACGCCAGGCTGCAATCCTGGTCAGCAATCCAGAGCCATTCCCGCCTGCAAGCCAGGCTCCCCCACGGCTCCCGAGTCCTGCATGTGGGTCCTCAGCACGGAGCTCTTGCCTTGTGGGGTCCCTTTCCCCACAGCCATCCGTGTTTTGCTCTCCGTATTTCCTTTAGCACCTTATCTCCGCGGCTGCTACGAAATGCTAAGGTCAAGTTACAGTTTTACCAACCCTTTTATCTTCCTAGCAAGGCACGAAAACGCAGAACCTGAACTTTGGAACGAGCCTTCGCACCTGCAGTGGGTGGAGAGTGGAGCAGACCCAAGGCAGTGGGAGAGGGAGAATTCGGGTTCTCTCTGCAGCCCAGCACTGAGCAGTCTCTGTTGCACATTCAGACACTTTATTAGGACACTGGAAGGAAGCACTGGACCCACCATGTGCTCTGGCCTGTGTTCCTGCAGGAAGCTGGCTCTGCTGGGAGCTGTGGCAGCTCCAGCTCACACAAGGACCCAGCACAGCTTCCACATGACAGCAAAGGACCCAGCGAAAAGCTCTGTCTGCTGGGAGCTGCCCAGCTGAATTCTCCCTGTCCCACACCTGAAATTCCAGACGGTTGGTCTGTGCAGGACTGGGAAAGGAGCCAGGCATCAGGGGATGAAGTAACGTTTGACCTTGGAGCCTGTGGGACTGTCGTGCTGCACTTTGATTCTCCACACACACCTCAGCGAATGACAACTGTGTTTTCCTAAAGTAAGCTGGGGAGTGTCACTGTGCCCCTGCCCTATTGATCACACTGGGCTCAGGCTGGCGTCTAAAACACACACACTTGTTGCGATACACGTCTGGAATACACAGGCCATTCCTTGCCCTCTCCACAGCCTCTGGACTAAACAGCCGTGTGGGTCATGAGACACAGAAAGAAACTAAAACTCTGCAGAGCTGGGCCTTGGGGACTGCTCCTGTCCCCGTCCCCAGGGAGTGCCAGGCCGTGAAGGAGCCACATTCCACTGACTCAGTGTTCAAATACTGCTGCAGGGAGCATTTACTGCCACCAAGAAGAATCTGTATGTTGAAGTCTCGGCTCATTTTGTCCAAGCCACGGTTTATCCAGCTTCCTTCCAGCAAGCTCATACCTCACTCCTCGTGTGCACAAGGTGTTGTTTCCCGGCAGAGAGCTGTTCCCTGTGTTCAGCAGGTGACACAGAGGTGTATGGCACAGTCAGAGCTGTGAGTGCCCCTGCAGTGCTGGCACTGTCCCTGGGCACTGTACGTGACCTCCACCACACCCCTTCTCCACATTTACACCTCCTGTTCCTGACAGGATCCCAGCACCACCCAGCCTGCTCACTGCTCAAGAAATGGCATTTGTGAAAGGAAAGCCACTGTGCCCAGCCAGAGGGCAGGTAAAGAATATTTTTCCATGGGTTATTACAGGAAGTTTTCCATTCCCAGTTATTATTGGTATTATTTATAGGCCTCTTTTCTTGGGTCACGTTTTCTCCTCTGGTCCCAGCCAGGCCTGGCTGGCTCTGTTTCTTTGGCTGGGCAGAGGAGGATGGTCACAGCTTTGCCTTCAGCCCTCCAGGCAGCAACCTTTCCACACTCCTGCCATGTTTACCTTTTGGAGCTATTAAACCCCAGATATCTCTCACCTTTTATTGACTGTGAAGCCAGTGCTTTGTGCTTTATGACCACACTGTCTTTCACTGGGAAACAAACAATTCCTAATAACCTCAAGGAGGTAGCAGTGGAAAGGACTGTGATTATCCAGATCTACTTCGGATAACTTAAAGTTACAATCAAATAGCCATTGATGTCATAAAAGCACTTGTTTTATAAAGTTTGAACAATCCCATATTCCAGCACAATTAACATTACAATACATGGACTTACACAGCTGACTGGCTGTGACTGTTCTTCACTGCTGTATTGACTCCCAAAGCTGAGCTGCAGTGATGGGGCAGAGCTGACTCAAGCACCCCTGAAAAATGACGCACTGTTTCAATAGTGTTTACACTGAAAGAATATTTCACTCTGTCTCCAGCCACCTTTCACAGCGACCAGACAGTGCATCTGACTGGCCAATTTCTCTTTCTGCTTATAATTAGCTGCACTTTTCTGCTCTCCTGGATAAGCATTAGACTTTCCTCTAGGAATGTAATCCCAATCCACAGGAAACCTGTCTTTACTGAGATGCCACTCATCTTTTCTGCAGGTTTTATTTAAAACAGAACATTGTTATTAGCAGCAGATTTTTCTAAACCTTTTTGTGAGGTCCCATTCCTGCAAACATCCAATATCATTCCGTGCGATTAGTCTCGCTTCAGAGACACCACTTAACATTCAACCACAATTTGAGCCAAGGCATTTGCAGGAGTCAAGTTCTGAATTTCAAATCTAAACTACAGAGGGGTATCAGTGGCGAATGACTTTGAGCCTGACAAACACAAATAGACGTTTTAGCATCTAAACTACATTTTCCTGTGATTTGTCCTTCTGTCTAACAATACTGGCCTCTATAATGGCTTCAGCTTAATAGAGAAGAGCTGACTTTGGAGGCTGAATGATGTTCAACAAAACGATGTTCTTAAAAAGCAATATCCAAAGAATGCAGTATTTCTAATCAGAATAAAGTTGGGATAATATTCTTTTGCTGCTGCTCAACCTTCCCTTAAAGAAAAAAGAAGAAAAGCTCAAAGCAGTTTAAAATTCATTTGTGTTTTCTTATCCACAGTTAGTACCAGGATATAAAGCTAATTTCTTCCAATTGCTATCTACCTTTTAGACAGATAGGTTTTAGTGTCTTCTAGGGATGGATATAAAGCACATCCTTCTCATGGGAACCTCCTTTTCAGGTTCACACTGAGGAAGTCAGTGTTTTTTCTCTGTCCTTTTCTGGGAATGACCCATTTGTTTCTCCTGGAGCAGTGTGAGGTCCAGCTTAGCACCAAAACCAGGTCAGGGTTGGACCATCCTGGCTCTCACCATTCCAGACTCCATGACCAGGGATTAAACTTGGCAATACTGGGGTGCACTGCATCACTTCTCCAGCTCATTTTTTTAAGTGCAAATATCATTACTGCATTCTCCATGCAATGCCAAGGGCTGCTACTTCCAGATGATGTAAAAATTGTTATTAAAACTTACAAATTGTGAAAAACTCTTTAAAAAGTCCAAATCCTGGCACTGCCCTAAATTAAATTACAGCCAGGAGCTGCCAGGAGTACCTGGATAAGCACAGAGCCAAGCGTGCGTGCAGTCCTTATCCACAGCCCACACCTGCTGCTCCCTCCTGCAAGTTTCACTAATGAACACAGTGTACAGCCCAGAGGATTTCAGATAAGGGAAAGGTCAGGGTGAAGACTCAGGAGTGAAGAACAGACTGAGCGGGGTTCATAAATGAAACCCCCATTTTAAATCTAAAATTAATTTTTTCAATAAATTAGGGCAAGTGAGCTTTCCTCCAGCTCAGACAATGCAGCTTTCCCTGGATATGGACCACTGGCGGGAGGGGAGGCACGTGTGCTCAGGAATCAATGCTAATACCCTCAAAAATTAATCTCTGAAAATTGCTTCAATGGAATAGAAACGATTTCATATAAATCTCTGTATAGCAACAGCTGACAGAATATCACAGTGATACCTGGAGTAGGTACAGACTGAAAAAAACAGGCTTTGTCTTTTTTTCACAGGGTTGGTGTGGTCTCCTTGCCTTTATGTGCCTCAGTTTCCCCACTGCAGACACAGGCTGGGCCATCAGGGAGTCTGTGAAAGCTGTTGGGGTTTGCTGAGAGCCAGTTGGGGCTACACAGGGTGGATGTGGCTTCCTCAAAACAGAAACATTGGCTGTTCCACTAGAAATGAGAGTCATGGCTTGGATTTCAGCATGCAGCCAGGATGGCTCTCTCCAGGGAAGGGAGGGCCAGCGCTTATTGCAGCCACGGGGAGTGTGTTGGACTCAGGATGTGCCTGTGAATGCCAATGGCTGTGCACACTGTGCCTTCTGCTACCTGCAGGACAAAGCCAGCCATGGTGGCAACAAGCTTTGCAGATCTCAATCAGCCCTCAGAAGAACAGAATCTCTCAGCCTGGTTGAGTAACATATTAATTAAGAGAAGACAATGAGCAGTGTGTCAGCTTTGCTGCTGGGAATTCACCCAGGGAGCTGCAGACCTGTAGCTCCCCCTCTGCTCCACCTGATCTGTGCCCTGCTGAGCTTCCAGAGGCTCCTGCTGCTCCTGCCCCGAGCTCCCAGCCCACACCTCTGCACAAATCCTGGGAAAGCAAAAGGAGAAGGAGCTGCAGAGCCATTCCTGTAAATGCACGACAGTCCAGACCCAGTGAATCATCTTTACCCGGAAAACTTTTTACCATTTTCTGGAGGGGACATGGAGATTCTGAATGAGTTCTCCACATGGATATCTCCACCCTCATCTTCTGAACAAGGGAGCCAGAGGGCAGCTTGACCTAAAGCTTCACCCTGTGGAAGGGAATGGAGGCAGGGCTAGGTGTGACCCCCAGTTCAGAAGCTGTGCAGTAGAAGCAACTTCCTTTTGTAACCAAGCTGTTTTAAATCAATCTAGTTAGACAGAAGCAAAGCACTGACACAGATGCACTGAAACTGGTTTGATCCTCGCCTGAACAGGATTAACTTGCCTTGGTTATTAACCAAATTAAACCCAGCTCATCATCATTGCAAAAATGACTGTATTTTACACTCACAGTTGTGTGGAATTTTTGTAGACAGAACCTGGAAGGATTTTCCTTTGTGACAGGTGTTCAGGGTCACCACAGAGCTCCCCACAACTCGGCCTGCCCTCAGTTAACTCCCTGAGGCAGACCTGTGCCTGTCTCACCCACAATTTTACTCCATTCTTAATGTCTAAACCTACATTTTAGGCCATTAGCCTGTACTGATCACAGGAAGAGTTAAAACTGCTCAGACACCCTAAGAGCCTGGGTTGATGTAAAGTAGATTGAGTTAAAATAAACAGAGTTGCACAGACACCTTTTCTTTTGCAGATCCAGCCAGGGTTCACTCCTTACTCATAGTCCTGGCTCTGCCTTTTCCACTCACCACCACTGGCATTGCTTTGCAGTTCCCAACTCTGCAGGGTTAAATCTGCAAAGCAGAGCCCAAAAATTCCTATTTTACTTTCCTCTGAGAAAATGCAAAATATTTGGATCTGGTTTAGGTTTTGTTCTTGTATTTAGTTTCTCAAAACACCAATTTCCACAAATATTTTTTATTCCTCTGATGGAATATAAAACCATCATCCAAGCAGGAAGAGCTGACAATCCCCTCTGCCCTGCTGCCCATCCGCTGAACTGCTGTTATGCCACTGCACTAAACCAGTTTTTCTTATCCTGACAGATGCTAAGCTTAGGTCAAATCCCTGGGAATACGCAGGGCCAGCGTATGTTCTCATAAACAAAACTGCAATCTGCTCCTGAGCTGATGAGGCTGCCCTGGATTTACACCACGGCTGGAAGCGATGTAGAGCTCATGGCAGAGCCCAGAACTCCCAGGTGCTATGAGCAGCAATAAGGCAGAGAGGAGAATAGGGGGTGCTGGGGTGGGCAGTGGGCAGGCAGAGCCTGGGAATCCCCCAGCCCAGGGCTGGGGATGAGTGGGACTCACCTCCCTCTGGTGACAGGAGCTGCTCCTCCTGGCTCTGCCAGACTCCAGAGAGAGCCTGGATGCCTTTATGTACCATCAGTGTACCGAAACTGAAAGCACCAGGTGAGTTTCCAAATGAGAAACAGTGCCCTAAACACAGCAAAAAAGCAAAGTCCATCCTGGTCCAACCAGTCCCAGCTGCTTCCTGCTCCATCACAAACAGGAGCCCCAAGCCTCTGATGTCACCATCCTGCACGAGCAGCATTAAAGCCTAAAATGGTTTCATAAAACAACTGGAGCTGTTTGAAAAGGTCATTTGGTGTGGCCCTGGACTGTGCTGTCCTCTTTAGCACAGGACCCACAGCCATGTCCTGATGTCCCTGTCACAGGGTTGGAGGACACAGGCACGGCTGAACGCCAGTGATTCAGCTGAAGTTCCCAGAACAATTTAGGTGAAAGGGAAGCTCATTTCAGTAAGAGCTGTGCCACCTCTCCACCCAGGAGTCCACCCAGGAGCCCAGCCACCACCCCACAGACGAGTGTCCCCTGCCCAGGCTGCTGCCCAGGGGTAGGTGGGGCTGCACCCCGTGCAGAGGTGTGGGGTACCCACTTTGCACCCCAGCCAGAGGCCATGTGGGGCTGCCAGGGGGGAATGGCCCTGGGGGACCTCATCCAGTGCCACTTCTGGAGTGCCCCTCAGAAGCAGTTCTGGCCACCCCTGTCCGTTTGGTTTCGAACTGTGAGGCACAAAGCTGCATTTCCCATTGGCAGCCCCCAATGTTTGCAGCTCCCAGGCCGGGCCAAGGCTGCCAGCTCCGGATCGCAGACACACACACTCCCACACAGCACTCAGGAATGGGCTCCTGCAGCCCATCACGTGTGCTGTGATTCACTCGGGCTGAGCCGTGCGCATGCCTGCCTGGCAGGGCTTTCCATGAGGAAATCAGCAGCCTGTCAACAGGAATTACACAAACAGAGCGTGCCTCTGCTGAGCGCCCGAGCACTGTGACTGTCACTGCAGAACCTCCAGTGCTAGCTCTCTGACAGGGCACCAGGGTGACAGTTCACACTGCTGGGCTCACAGGTGGGACAGGGACAGGCCTGGCACAAGGCAGACCGCTGAGAAATTAGAACAATTGCCAAGTGAGAAAAATGTTCCATGACTTCTTCACTTCTTTGGACACTTGAGAAAAAGTGATGAGAATGTGGCTGGCTGATGGGAGGATAAAGCAGGGGTAATACGAGCAGATCTTCCCTAGGATGAGTGTGGGTTAAATGCTCTGTGCTCTCCAACCTACAGCTCTTGCAAAATCCAGATGTACCAGCAGCTGCCACACAGAATATAGAGAATTTGGGAAAAGCTGCCAAGTGTCTTGCCTGTTAAGTGCCTACAACACTCACATCTATGTTACAAATTATGGGATAATAACGTAAGATTTTTTTGTTTATGGATTTTTTTTGTTTGTTTGTTTAGCTTTGGTTTTTTATAGAGAGATTAGAGCTGGAGGAAAGTGTTAGCCCAGTCCCTGGGCAAAAATCTGTTTTAGTTCAGGGAGCTGCAAGGATGCAGCAAAGGACTGAATGTTAAATCCAAGTCTGAACATTGTGGGTTGGGAGAAGGCAGTAAAAACCTCCCTGCATTAGGTTGCTGTGCAATTCCTGAGTACAGTCTTGGCCTGCCTTTGACATGTGGCTTCCCCTATTCCATCCCTTAAACACTTTATTACCTCATACACTTTAAGAAACAAAACAACTTTTTAATTTCTTTGCCTAGAGAAGTGTGAAAGCAACTTCTTCCTAAATGCAGTGAGATCCTAAGTGGAGCCAGGAAGCCACTTGAGTTGTGCACCATAAACACTTCGACAATGTGAATTAATAAGTCTCTCTGAGGATTGGGAAGTGTGCCACATGCAGCATTTCTGAGTCCACAGCCCTTTTATCTAAGTTGTTTTTTTCCTTTATCCTTGTCTCCCTCCATGACAGTTTGGAGATTTTTGGCATCCAAACTGCAGCCTGGCTTGTCAAGCTAAACATCAACTGAGCCTTTATATGTACGTGAGAAATGAGAATAGAGACAAAAATAGTTATTAACTCTGCTTTTAGAATACTGAACAAGCAGAATGGCTGTGTGCCAGAGAAGGCAGGGCTTTGGAGCAGTTCTGATCCACATCTGTTTAACAGTGTCCAGGACTGCTGGCTCCAGCAGAGCTGTTCCAAGGGCTGGACGGGAGATTTTCCACCTCTGCACGGTTCTGTCACCCCAGTGATGCCGTGTTTGGGCTGTGACCTCACCAGCAGGTAGCAAGGGACAAGTTTGAAGTGGAAGACTTGGTGCTGCTGCCCTGTCTGCACCCCAGGAGGAGAGGAGGCTGCTCCTGGAGCACATCACTGGGTTTGGCTCCTGCCTGGAGCTGGGATGGCTCCGTGGTGCAGATCCAAGCACGGCACGTGGGGACAATGGGGACTGTCACCTCCCAATCCACCTTGTGACACTGGCCCTCATTCCAGGGGGGAGCCAAGTCCATCCCTTGGCTCTCAGAGGGCTGGAGTGCAGTGCAGGGTCTCTGCTTCCAGCACAGGGATGTTCCTTCCCTCAGTCACATCCTCACAAACTGTTTCTCGGAGACCATTCCAGCTTGCTGCAAACACTGAAACAAGTTTGGAACACACTGGGAGCACTGGACTCCATTAAAAAGAGGCAATCCAAGCCAAGGCTGAGAGAACAGGAATGTGACCCAGTGGGACAGCCTTGGCTTGCAAATGGCTCGTGGACAAAGCTTGCTCTTTCTCCCTTGCTTTTCACTATTGCCAAGCAGTGCCTTGCTCCCTTTATTCTGGCAAGTGGCTTAGGTAAAATGTACAAGAATTTCTCTCCACAGAAGGAATTTTAGAGGAGAAAATGGAAAACGGTGCTTGGTGACCAGCTGGAGTTCAGCAAGGTGCTGGAGCAAAGTCCTGCAAGACTATTATGGATGGCAAAACACCCAGCCCAGGACTGCAGGATGCTGAATAAATAGGAATAACAGGCATGGCCAAGATCCTCACCCACTGCCTGGTGTTTTCCCCACACTTTGAAATAAAGCCACTAAAATCAGAGATACTCAACTCCCCCATTACAAGACTGCTAAAAACTCCAGTTCCTTTAGTAATTACTATAAAATACTTTCAGACAGTTTTTAAATGCATTAGTGAGATAAAATGAAGAAAAGAAATACTGCTGTTAAAGGTATGTTAACCATTCACCTTATCATCCAGCCACTTTATTTTAATGAGGTTTGTTTTACTTCCAGTGTTTACTTTGTCACACGGTGCAAGTCTCTGAGTATTTCTGGGTGAGATAAATGACTTTGGAGCAGGTGGGGCTGGCAGTCTGTGGGTTGGTGGATGCCAGCCAGGCTGGGCACGCTGGAAACGCAGCTGTCACTCATGCCCTGTGTCACTGTGGGCAAGAGAAGCCTCTGCTCCCATCCCAGCACAGCTCTGAGGGCTGCAGATCAGTGTTTGGAGAGAGCCACACGCCGATCCTGCGAGTGGGAATGCAGCTACAGGAGCTTTATTTATGGTGATATGAAATATGCAACAATCATTCCCCAACATCAGAGTAATAAACATCACTGCTCCATCTGATCTGGAATCAGCAAGCATGCTTCTCACATTCACAGGGAGAGACAAAATGCTAAATTATTTATGCTTTGACTATGAACAAATATAGAGAAATAAGTGAGTTTGGTACAATGCAGCAGAGCAGATTCGGGGCAGATTATTGTACATCCTTCAATCAAAATAGACCCTCTCATTACTCTAAACAATTGTTTCTCCTCCAAAAAAAGTGGGTTAAGGGAGTTTAATTAAGGGATAAGCAAAATAATTTTGGGTAACTTTTTTTAGGTCTGACTACCCAGGTACAACCATCACCCCTCTCAATCCCTGAGTGTTTATCAGAATACAGCACCCATTTAGGATCATTAAAGCTATTAACCAAGGAGGGCTGTGAAGTTTCAGGACTGTTGTGCAAACCTGGGGAGCTCAGAACCCACCACAGTCTCTCCCTCATTCCCAGCCCCTCATTCCCTCTGTGGGAAGCAGAGCAGTTCTCTGACTGTGCAGTGCAAGGCTGTGCTGAGCCTCAGCCCTGCCACTGACGGATTTTCAATGTTCCAGGAAGCTCTGTCATTAAATGAATGAAAGGAGGAGACTCCAGGGCTGCACAGACACCTTCCTGCTTCCCACACAAATGCAGGATCACTATTACACCTTCCACTGCCCTGACACCTGTGGCCAGAATTAGCTGATGTTTGCCATGCCCTGCTGGCATTTCAAGCTTGGCAGGAATAAAAATCCACAGAGAAAGTGGTGCAACTGCAGGAGGAATGACAAGAATTCTGGGACAGGAATTGCCCTCAGAGCCTGATTTTCAGCAGCCACATCAAGCCCTCTGCTACCCACATGTGTGTGCATGTGATAGGGAAGGGGATGAGATGGGAAAGAGGGGATGAGAGCTGTCCTTCAATTTCTCAACAGTTTCTTAACTTAAATCCTTCATTCTGAGCATAAGTACTAAATCAGGCTCAAGGAAGGAAAAACTTAATTAATCAGAGGTAGCAAGTTCAAAGTGCGCCTGGGGTCGGCTTTATTACTCTCCTCACTTTGGAGGTACAGGGTTTATGGATAATCCCTGTCTGCTGCAGAATGACAACTATGTGGTGCTGAGTATTATTTCCTGGCAGTAACTAAATTTGAAGGTCTCCTTTCCTTCCACTCATCTTTTAAAAGTTTAATATTGTCACTGAAATATAACCAAGGGCCATATATAGCACAAGGGTTTAAAATACTGTGCCCAGCCTGGTGTCACCTGGTACCAGCTCCACTCATACCCTGCAGACTCCCCTCACCAAGGCTTTTGATCCCAGGGAAACTGGGAATTACTGGAGATGAGCAAGGGCTGCCCCGAGGTAACAGGCAAAGGAAGCTCACTATCATCTGCTTCCTGAGTATCTCCACATTCATAACTCCACTGCTCAACCCGGGATCTGTATCATCATCAAAACCACTTGATTATCTCCATAACAAACACTTGATTTTCTCCATGGATAGAATCACTCAGGAATTTAACCAATACCAACAGCCATCCATTACCTGATTAAACCCCAGCAGTGATAACACCATCAAAAGCAGAAGCAGATGTTTGTGGAGCACCCACAGACAGAACCAGCCTGCAGAGCTGCCCACACACTCTGCACCAGCCATGGACTCAGGGATCTTCATCCCTTCCAGTGAGCTGCCATGTGTTCCCTGCCCACAGTGCTGGGAGAGAGCAGCAGACACTTCCCATGGGTATGGAACATCCACAGTTCCAGAGAGAGAGAGAACCCCATTCCATGAGCCCCACCATGACCTGGAGCTGGCTGGTCCCTGGCCAGGGCTGGGCAGGTGCAGGAGCTCCCCAAGGAGGGATCTGTGCCAGAGACCAGCAACTTCCAGGGATGCATCTGTTGGGCCTGGGATGAGGAGTTCTACCCCATGCCTAAATAGTAAAGCCAGCATTTAGTTCCTTCATCTCCACACGAAGTATCTCATTTCAATTTAATTTCACAGTTGTAATGGATTTTTCAAAAATATTCAAGAACATATTTACTTTCCAACATCTTATTTCCTTTCACATTTGAAAAAACTTTCTATCTAATCCCTCAAGTCATCCCACAGTCTGAATAATTTCAGGTTTTTAATCAATAGCTGTCAGACTTGTCAAATTACTTTAGGGACCACAAAGCAATTTTTAAACATTCATAAACCCTCGTAGAACAGTTAAGTGCACTGAATTTTAAAAGAAAGAGGAACTGAATAACACTGATCAAATAGGATTATATTCTGGCAAATTATAAATTAGTTTTTTTATGAATCTTCTCATAGCTACTTATCTAGTGTCAGGCTTCTGTTGCTGCAGGAAGAAGTGACTGTTCACCTCTAGAGAAAGAAGCCTTTTCTCTCCTGCCCCTGAGCCTCCTAAGCAGGAGCAGGGTGCAACGCCTTTTTTGTTGTCCTTTTTAAAAGCAACATCATTACCCAGCCAGCTACCCCGGGGTTCTCTCCATCATCCTGCTGCCTGGGCCAGAGATGGCCAAGCTGCTGCTCTGAAGATCTACAAATGCATCTTGGCTCCTGGCACCCTTCCCAACACAGTGTTTGCTTCCCAGTGTGCTTCTGGCATGTGCATCTGTCTGACATGTCAGTCTAGAAATGAGGGTCGCCAAAAGTTCTCAATTTATTGGACATCTGTACCAAACCACAGCTTGAACCCTTTATGGGGCTGGTTTTCCACATTGCATGAAGTCAGACTCTGAGGTGACTGTGGGAGCCTGTGCTGCTGTTGCCTGTTCTATACTTGTTCTGGGAGGAGAGATCAGGAACATCTGAAGAAGTCAAACATGTTTCTCTAGAAATTACTTTACACACCACAGTTCCACGTCACCATTGTGACGTCTTTCTTAAATTTGAGGGATGTGGCCTGAATAGGGAGAAAAAAGGGAGCTTCAGAGCTACACTGAGAATGCTGGAAGTCTTCCAGGGAAAAGTACAGCTCAGATCAAAGAGGAGCTGAAGGATGATGAGAAGAAAGGAACATTTGGCTGGCCACGTTTGGCTGGCCACATGCAAACGAACAAGCCTGAACCCTCTGTCCTCCTCCTTCCAGCCAAAGTGACTCCTCCACTGCCTCAGAACCTCCCCAGACACACCTGTCCTGCTCCTGTCCCTGTGGGAAGCTGTGCCCCTCTGTGGAAGCATCCCTGTTTCAATGGGAAGAGCTGGGGAGAACCCTGGAGCCCTGTCTGTGGCACTGGATCCACCGTGACATGCTGGTGACACCAGGGATGCTGCGGTGCTGGGGACATGCAGGACAGAGACAGCCAAGGATCAGGGCCCAGGCCTCCAAAGCTCTGGAATGCTGTACCTTGTCCTCTGCCTTGTTTCAGTCTCTGCCCTTTCCTGGTGCTCCTCAGCCCCAGATTTGTGGCTGCTCAGCACTGTCAGCCCTGCTGTCACCCCCTGCTGCTGAATGAGCACTGAACACATCCCCAGCTCCCTGCATCTGCTGCAGATGCCCTTTGCCAGAGATGTGCAATTTTGTCTCAAAGCCCCTAAATACCAAACAATGGCTGCTTTTAACCTCCACACTGGTTTCTGGTTTCCAGAAGGACTCTTGCTGCTGCCATCTCCACCAGCTCAGCACTGACAGCAACAGGGGAGCCTCGTCCCTCCACGGTGTTGCTGCAGCCTGCCTGCAGCTGCTGCTGCCTGCCCAGGCACAACTGCCCCGGAGCTGGAGATCAGCAAACACACATTTTTGATATCCAGCTGACCTAGTTTTGACAATGGTTCCATGTCTATAGCATTGCTCTGGGAGCTGAAGCTGTCCCAGCTTTGGGAAGCCTTGTTCCTGGAGCCCAGGTGGCCAACATCTGCCCCAGCTGCTTGCTCAGCCTTCAGCCAGGGCCTGGGGATCATTAACACCAACAGCTCCGAGGAGCTGGGAAAGGAGACTGCAGGAACTGCTTGAGAGTTCAACTCAGCCACAAATGGGGGATGTCTGACTGATTCACAGTTGCTCCTTTTTGCAGTTCAAGTTGAAGATGCAAAAATTTTTCTCAATGAGAACATCTCGGCAAGTTCTGAGGTTTCTGAGGCTTGCTTTGCTTTTCTTAGCGAGGTGCTTAGCGGGTTCGTCAAGCTCGACATCACAGACATCAAAAAATGTGATATTCTCATTCAGTTTTCTCTATATTTAGCATCTTTCCCTGCATTTAGTTTGTTTCTCCATATTTAGCTTGTTTTCCTGTATTTATCTCATTGCTGTTTGCCCACTGAAGTACAAAACCAAACATACCTCACTGTTAGCACTGTGCTAACACACAGCAGCTCCTGCAAACACATATTCAGTTACATGTATTGTATGTTCCAGGCCAGAACAACCATCTAAAAAACCAGTAAAAAATAATAAATCTGAATAAACAGAAGCAGGACACTGAGCAGATGAGTTCTGCATAAATGATGGAGCAAACCTTTCCTTTTAAATGAATGATTAATCCCCCTGAATGACACTTGATAAGGGTTCAAGAATGTCATTATTTTGCACTAGTAATAATAACAACAATAACAAAAATCAAAGTACTTTTTGTCGTGAGATACCCCGATCAGGGATTTGTTAAAGAGTATTTCATTACAGGGATAGTTCATTAAATGTAAAAATTAAAAATACAACCAGACAAGGGAGGAAAAGCTCCAGAAACGGAGTAAGAAAGTTTAACAACTACTTCAAACGTGAATTTTAAGTTGGCTACAGTGTCCTCAATCTGTTTCTCAATCAGCTGGGTACATTTCCTTCCCCACAGGGCAATCCAGAGGCAGCAGGGAGGGGAGGCAGGAGCTGTCCTTGCCACCACCCTGGTGTCCCAGTTCCCCCACTGCTCCCGGGGCTGCCCTCCTGCACCCTCACTGCAGCTCCTGGAGAGTGTTTGTTTTCCAACAGTTTGTCCTCATCTGTATTTGTGGAAGCATTTCACAAACTCCATCAGTGCCTCAGGGAGCTCTGAATGGACTGGGAGCTGGGAACGACTCAGGAACTGGAATGGTTGAGATCCTACATGTGGAGGGGTGGGAGCTGATCCAAGATGGGTGGGAAGAGAAAAATGATCAAACAGAAAAGCTTGGATCTCTCTGAATACATCGGGCTTCTCTTGAGCCAGGCTGTATCTTCTCTTTCCAGAACATCTCCCTCACACCTGCCAATGCATTTTTTAACTTTTAAAATAGTTGGTGCTGCTTCCAAAAGGTGTCTGCAGTACTTCCAAAATTGATATTTTCCCTAATAAGAAAAATAAAGTCCCTCCTGAATGCATGCTATCATTAATAACCTTTTACTGCCATGCTGGCCTCCTGTTGTCCCCAAAATCCCCAGAGCCCTTCAGTCTGTACCTGCCGGCTCACGGCGCCTCTCGGAGCCCAGCTGTGGCACTGGGACTAAATGGACTCCCCACCCAGCTGGGCTGCTGTGAGCACTGGTGTTAATGGACAGAAACACCCCCTGCT
The DNA here is from genome assembly GCF_008360975.1 of Lichenostomus cassidix. Taxonomy (NCBI): domain Eukaryota; kingdom Metazoa; phylum Chordata; class Aves; order Passeriformes; family Meliphagidae; genus Lichenostomus; species Lichenostomus cassidix. The sequence continues at coordinate 1,829,361 of NC_139497.1, forward strand.
TTCAGATCCATGAGTGCTTTTCACAGCTGAGTAACTCCAGTCACCAGCCAGGCCACAGCTGCGTCGGGAGAGAACACAGAGAAAACGCCGCGTGTCTCCGAAAAGTTTTGTGCTTGTCATCGTCTGCAACAGGATGCTCTGAACAGAGATCAGCTACCAATGCACAAAAATTAAGCTCCATTTTTAAACTCCACTGAAATGCTCGATGCTGCAGGAAGATTTCTAAGCAGAAAAGTGGAGGAAATGCCATATAAAGTTGTAAAATGTACAGACAGTCCTGCTGAGGAGAGCATTCTGGCATGGCATGTGAGTGGTACTGGGACAGGGCTTGGAGTTCTCCTGTATTGCACTTCATTCCTCTCATTAAAACAATAAACCTGGTTTAGAAATACAGTTCCATAGAAATACTGTGAGATCTGGCCTCAATACACAGGTTTATAATTAATATCAACTTTAGTGTCTATGTGAGCAAAGAGGTCTCCAGGGTCCCTGATCAGGGAATAATTCTATTTAAGGCCCGGATTGATGGTGTGGTACAGCTGTGCAGAAAGGGCTCAGGGCTGCAAGAGTTCAGTTCCAAAGCACTTCTAGGGGATCTTCCCACAGCACAAAGGACACTCCCTGGGCTCCTGGTGATCCATGAGGCTGCCAGGGCAGGGTAGGGACTGGAGCATCATTTCCATCCAGCTCCTGACTAAGGAGGAGGAAGAAGCAGAGATGGAAAATACCCTGAGGTTATAAGATGGTATTTAAAAAAATAAAACCTTCCATTGAGAAACTATTCCTGGGATTTGATTTGCTGCCATTCCCAATGGCATTTCTGGGAAATTTTCTTTTTATAAATAAAATATATTTTAAAGTAAAATGTCTCACTTCTAGGTTTTCTGGTGCAACCCAGCGAAGAACACTGCATAATAACTTTGTAGAAAATAAAGCTCAATTATCTAATAGGCCTTGGATCTGTGCTGCAATTGTAGCAATGGGATGGGTGCCCCGAGCAACAGGAACTGTGCAAATATAGAAAGTGAACAAAGCCACAGAGATTCACCGTCTCAAACAAAAACTGCTACAGTCATCCAGTTACTCATTTCTGCCATCTGTGAAATGGAGTATGGTCTGTAGCTGCTGCCTTGTAGAGAGCCTAGAATCAGAGAATCATGGAATGTCTGGGTTGAAAGGGACCTTAAAGCTCATTCAGTGCCACCCCTGCCATGGCAGGAACACCTTCCACTGTCCCAGGGTGCTCCAAGCCCCAGTGTCCAGCCTGGCCTTGGACACTGCCAGGGATCCAGGGGCAGCCTCCCTGTGCCACGGCCTACCCACCCTCACAGAGATAAATTTCTTCTGTGTTTGCCTTTCACTTTGAGCCAATTACTCTTTATCCTGTGACTACACTTCCTGATAAAGAGTCCCTCTCTGATGTTAGGAGGACTTCTACAAGAGTAATTAGAAACCATTATCTATATGTGTTAGATGTTACTGTTCCAAGAGCCTTTTCCTGTAAGCTGCTGGGAGGCCTGGCTGGCTTTGTGGCCTTTAGACAGAGATTCTTCCCTGTCCTTTCACTCCTGTTCCCAGCCCCATGTCCCAGAACAAGCTCCATCTAACATCTATCCTGCCTCCAGCAGGAAGGCAATCTTGTTAACAGAGGGAAAATACAGTTCCTGACCCTTGAAGGCAGGCAGGCAGAGCCCCGAAACTTTTGATTTACTCTTATTGCTGATGTTGGTTGCTTAGCTACAAATATTCTCAATGCTCATAAAAGCCTTTCTCCATTAGTCCTCACCACAAGGTTTTAAGTCCAGCCACAGTTTATTTTTCTTGAAACCTAGGTGATGAAATTTCATGTTGCTGTTCCATCTGAGATGGAGAATGCCTTGTTCCTTATGCAGAGCCCAACAACTGCCGTTAGCATGAGCAGGAGCAGAGGAGATGTCACCCTCCAGCACCGAAGATGGGCAACAGAGCCCAGCTCTGATGTAAGAGCACTCTTAAAAAAGGAAACAGAAAGGGAAAAAAAAAGTAAGAGGCAAGCCTGATGAACCAAGCTGAGCCTGCAGCTCAAGCAGACCTGCTGGCAGCTCGTCCCGTGGAGCTTGTCCGAGGCAATGCCCTGCACTGTGACGGCTCTGCTCGGCATCTGCTCCCAGGCGACGTGTGCAGCCGGCGGCTCCCGGGCTAAACCATCCGTGGGCAAATCAGGCTGGATGGGATCAGCTGGTACAAGTCTGGCGTAACAAGGGCAAAACATCCCCAATGCATGACGCCATCCCCACAGAGCTCCCTGTCCCCAGCCCCTGACGTGTGTCCTGCATTGCCTGCGGAGCGTCTGGCAGCCACTGACAGCCCTCCCGGGCTGCTACGGTGGGAGCATTCCTTAACCTCAGCAGCACAACTCCATCTCCTACCCTGCACTGCCTCTGTGGGAGGGACAGAAAAAGGCCATCAACAGGTGACGTGAGTCACTGGAAATTATGGTCTGGTCTCAGACAGGGAGAAATAAAATTGCTATGAAAACAATCACCTCGCGGAGCTGCTCGGCGGAGAACAAAGGGAGTGGGTCTGGGTAGGAACCTGGGGACAATGGTGGCACCAGCTGTGGGATCAGGGCAGGCAACAGGACTCAAAAGTGGGCTTTTTCCTGCCTGCTGAAATTAGAGAACAATGAGCAAAACCTCTGTGGTAGGAAAAGGAAGCAGCTTAGCAGGAACACACAGCTCTGACACCCAAGTGCTTCCAGTAGACCAGCTCCTCCCGGGCCAAACTGGAATTCTGTAATCCCAAAATTACTGGATAGGAAGGAACAGACAAGCACAGAATGCTGTCACATTCTGATGACTAAAAGCTGGAGCACTTGAACAGTGAAAAGCACCTTTTGGGCTCACAGTGCCTCGTGTTCGGTGAGCAGGTAACAGAGGAACACGCTGGGAGTCAAGGGTCTCTTTATCAAACTAATTTTTTAACGAACAACCTTGCAATGATGCCAAGAGAGAGCAGAAAGCTCCCAGTCAGCACTGCACCGCAATCAGCGATTAATTTGTTGCCCGACGCTTTGCTTGCTGCCCATGACAGAGCTCATAAATCCTCATTTTTATTGATGTCCTGGCCGAGAGGCCACGCTGGAAAAGGCTGGCTTGTGCTGCAGGTGTCCTGGGCAATCACCTTGCAGGATATGACAAACTGCTTAGAGGCTTTGGTAAAGCCTTTTAATCATTTTATCAGTCTAATTCTTGTTTTTATTGTCTTTGCTGTAAATTTATGGCAGCAGCTCAATTTGCATCCTGCCCTTTCTGGGAAATGGAGTGTGAGACCCTCCCATGGCAGCAGGGCAGAGGCTGTCACCTCTCAGTGCTGCAGCCCCAGCAAAACACAGAATATCTCCAGTGCCACCAGCAAGGTCCCAGTCAGGCCCAATGAAACTGGGGCTGTTCTCCCCTTCCACTCCTGGGTGCTGCTGTTACCACAGTGGAGGGGATGACATGGAGAAAAATTGTGCCTGTCAAAAAAAAAGACAGAAATCTCCTATATGGTGAAGAGGTGGAAGAAGGAACCAGTGCTGGGGGAAGGGAGACTCTCCTGTAAAAAGTTTCTAGCCACCAATGTCTGCTGGACAAGTCTTTAAAAGTATTAAAGTCTGAGTCTTAACAAATCTTAAAATCTGGGTCTCCAGCACCTAAAATTGTGACTGAGCAGATCAGTGCCTTTACATGTTGGTATCCCAGGTGATACAACTCCAAGTTCTTTGAGTATCTCCTCTCAACACAAGTGACAATTGTATCTTATTAAATCTGTCATCAAATTGCAGGTCTCTGAAACGGTGCAAGTCAAAGAGAAGCAGAGCAGGGGGGTGTTTCTGTACAATACCCAGTGGAGCTGAGGGAGCCTTTTACATAAGAAAGGTGTTATTTCTGCCACTTTGAGCAGAAGGAAACTCAGGGAATTACTGAGTGCTTTCTCATCCCACTCACTATCTTCCCAGCTTCCCCAGTGCACTCCCTGGGGCCAGGACAGCCTGGCAAGTGGCTTTGACAGAGCTCCACGCTCAGGGGTCACTACAGGGAACAGTGACATCTCCTGAGGAACTGGGGCTCCCTTTGTCTCCAGCTCTGCCATTCCACCCGCTCTGCTTACATGTCCTGTGCCAATATTGGCACTAACAAGGCCACAGGAGGCAGCTCAGCCTCACCACAGCCTCTGTTATCTTCAAAAGCCCCACGGCAGCGTTCTTCTCCTGGGCTCCAGTCCTGCCCAGGGACACTTCCCACCAATTGCTGTGCAGTGGGAAGGAGGATGGTGCCAGGAGGTGCAAATAATCCAGAAGGTCACACGTGCTGCTGGCTGCATCTCTCCAGAGGTCACCCAGACCCAACCCTGCTTCATCAGTGCTGCTCAAAAGGACTGAAGTGATGGCTGGGAATCAAGAGGAAGCAAGGAGAGTCCTATCAGCTTACCTCTGAGCATTAACACAACCATTAATTACCATTTGCTCATCAAGCTACAGCTTAATGAGAACCAACAGAGACGAGGCTATGACCTTTCCTCCCTCCCTGCACTCTCCTTTCCTTACACCCATCCTCTGAGCCATGATCCCTGCTCCTGCCTGGGGCAGATGCTCAGTGTCACTGCTGGACAACTCATCAGCTGTGACAAGCTCACAAATCTGAATGAGGCTAGTCTTCATACAAGGATTCCCTGCTTCTGTTATATTTAGGTGTTCCTAGCTGTAGGTATCACAGAACCCCAGGATGGTTTGGGTTGGAAGGGACCTTAAAGTTCATGTTGTTCCAACCCCCTGCCATGGGCAGAGAGCCTTCCACTACACCAGGCTGCTCATATTATTATAACTATGCTTTGTTTTCAAGCTGTGATTATTATTTGCTGCATTTATTGGCCAGTGCATGGCTATGAGGGCTAAGAGGGATTCTGCTGCTGCTTAAAGTATTGCAAGGGATATTGGCCACCCTGCAACTTTTGGGAAAAAGGAGATGGGGGGGCAGGAAAAGTGTCTGAAGCCTAATGAGGACACAAGCACCTGCCAGATTTTAATTTGAAATACTTTCTTTGTTTTCAACCACATCCTTTTCCGCTGGGCTCTGCAAAGAGCGGAGCTGGACAATCGTACGGGAAACAGGGGGAAACTAACAATAGAGGAGGAGTGGAGAGGGGGAGTGCAACCAGCCTGTCTCCTTGTACTCAAAATGAAACATGATAAAGAAACAAATTGCATAAAGGATGACTAACAAAGACAGCTTTAAAAATCATTTCAGGGTTAGTCTTCTCAGGTTCACAGCAGGGACAGCAGGAAAGGACATTCTGTTTCACACATTACGTAAGTTTTAGTCCATCTCCCTTTCAAGTTCTCCGGCTGCTCCTACCATGTATCCAGCCACCCACACCCTCCTGAGACTGCCTGCAAACGCCTCGACCCCCAGCCACGGACACTTCTTTCTTTACAATCACAGAGATCTTTTACAATGGCTTTGAAAAATCTGTGAATTCTGCCTGGCCCCTCTGCACGCTCTGCTCCCCACGGATGAGAGGGAATCGCTTGCTTGTACACTGAGCTCCCAAACCATCAGATCCCTTCTGCAAGAGCATCAGGGCCCAGAGTAAACACCCTTCCGGCAAACCATTTCACCATTTGATTCCTGCATCCTCGTCTCTCTCCCCACCAGAGGAATGCCAGAGGAAGCTCCGGACGCTCTGCTCCTTGGCGGGTGATGGAATACAGAGGTTGGCTCCAGGCACAGCTGGCCCGACCCCCATAGGCTGATTCCACAGGAAACAGCACAAACATCTGCACCACCGATCCGCCTGACAGACCTCGGGAGAGCTCTGCTCCAGCGATCCAACCTTTGGAAATCCGGCACACTGCAAGCTGCCGTAGCCCCAGCAGCCCCCACCGGCTGAAACAACGCGCTGGAAAGTCTGTTTTCGCCGTATCTGCTCCCTGTCCCTTTTGAAAACTCAGTATATGAATTCAAAAGATTGTAAAGGTCCAGCTTTTCCAATCTGGATCGTCCATTTCCAGAGCAAGCTCACAAAGGTGCAGGAAATACTTTGTCATTGCAGTGCCATTGCACTTTGGCAGATCCTAGTCAACCACCGAAGAGAAAGGTAAGTGGAAAACTACCAGGCACTTACCCAAGCCTCCACGGGACAGAGAAATAAGATCAGGACAGAAAAATAAGATCGGGACAGAAAAGCAATGCTGAGGTCCCCAGGAAAGTCAGCTGCTCCGGGAGCAGGGCGAGTCCATCCCCCCGGCTCCCTCCCTCGGCCGGCTCTGCCCGGTTTGGGCTCAGCTGCTCTGGAAGCGATCGCAGACTGCCGGACTGCGAGACTTCCTCTGCAGCTGACAGTGGGGTTATGAAAGTAAACTGCCTATTGCCCTTTGTGAGGGGAGGAGGGGGCTGGGAAGCTCAGCCCCTTCCCTTCCTTTGTAATTCAAGCCCTTCCTCGAGGCTCAGTGTTTTGGAGGAGAGGCATCTGCTCCCAGCCCCTTCCGTGCTGCCGAGAAGCTCACACCGGTGCTGGCTGCCAGCCACGCTTGCGAGCTGCACTCCGAGTTTACATGACAAAGCAGCTCATTCCTAATTAAACTTCATCCAGCGTTTTTCTGTCTCATACATAATTAGTGCAGAACAACAAACATAGAGGTAAGAAGGGAGAGCTTGAGCACGGGCTGCTCTCTCTGCACCTCTGATTAATTTTTAAGATTTCCTCTTTATTTATGCAGTAACTATCTCCCATCACTTCCAAAACATTCCGTATCCACCATCCCTGCTGGGGGCACTTGGCCTGACGCAGTGCTGGGAGGATGGATGGAGGATGGAGGGATGGGAGGAGGCATGCTGGTTGTGTTCAAGGTGTGCACATTCCCGAACCCTTCCCGAGAACGGCGCTGCTCCCGAAGCCTGCCAGTGCAGAATCAACATCTTTCCATAGGCAACTGCATCAGGATCGGGCAGCTCTGATCTTTATTATTTCCTGAAGCAGTTAATCTTTAAAGCTCAAACTATAACTGCTGTCAGCTTAGCTTGCAGCCTCTTTCTATTGGTATTTACAAGTCACATTTTAAATTGTAAAGAAGTCCAGGCGTACAGGAGTTTGTCCACAAACCAGACAGACAGGAATTAAAGCACATTCTCCTCAAATCTGATTGAAATCTAAACTTTTATTATCAGCCATCCCCAGTGCGATAATAAACTCTAGTCCCTGACAGCAACATATGGATCTCATCTCCACTGTATTCCAATATTACAATAATCCACAGTGATCTGGTAAACAGGCTCAATCCAACAGATTTTACCTCACCCTGTCAAGGAGAGTTCTGGGATATGACAGAAATAAAAGAAAAACCCTGAATATATTGTTTAATTTCCCACAACCCCCTACGACTCCCCCTCTCCCGACACACATCCTCCTCGAGGCAGAGGTTCTCACTCCTTTCGGATGGCAGATGTTTGGATTTGCTGCTCTGGTGATGGCCACAAACAGAGGGGGATGGCCAGCTTATCCATCTCAGCTGTTTGCACCGTTCCCAGAGTGAACGAGAAGGGGAATGCAGAGCATCTGCCATGAGCCAGTGCTGCAGCAGAGCCCTGAGCAGGGACTTGCTGCTCCTCAGGACAGCATTTTACTGACAGAGGCAAGTGGATGGGTGGAATTGCAAGGGTGTTTCCTCTCCCATCTCTGCTCAGCACCCAACCTTGTGACAACAGCTCACTAGAGATTGTGAATAATCCCAATAGTGAACTTCACTATCACCCCAAAGCAAACACCATCCCTCTAATCTCCCCAGGGCCATTTGCTCAGCTGGCTCGTGGGACATGCAGGCACACACTGCCTTCGTTCTGAGCCACTTTGTACCTGAACTCAGGTGTTCTCACATCAGAATCCTGCTGCACCCACACCTGAGAGATAAGAACAGAGCAGGTTTTGCCATACCTGTGATGAAGCGTGTTTGGTGTCTGCAGGCCAGATGCCAACCTAAGTGCAGTGCTGGTGTTCCCTCTGACTTAGCAGGAGCAGGATCTGACCCCAAAGCAGCTTTCATGGGATAACTGCAAGCCTCCCATTTCCTGGGATCTCTTCCTTGCTCACACCAAGGCTGGATTGGGTCTACTATCAGACCAACACGTTAGAATTCACCTTAACTTATGGCCTTAGGGCACCACTGGTAGGTAAATACTAAATGGCACAATAAAAACATAGACAGTGGGAGGTAAGACTGGTAAAAGAGACCAGCTAAGCAAACAAACAAAAATCCCCAAATATGTGTGTCTGTATTGTTCCTAGACACAAGGAGCTTGTTTTTCTTCTAATTACACTGGTTCAAACTAATTATTCTCATTTATTCTCCATGTATATGAGCATATCAAAATAGAAATTGACCCAGCATCAAGTATTCCCTGTTTTAGGAATTATTCCAGCTGCTTGTAACACAGAAGGTCCATGAGAGCCTGGGAGAATGTATCCACATGCAGGCTTATCTCTTCATTTCAGACCATTCATCATTCCTTGCCTGGAAGCAACAGTTAATTTACAATAACTCAATGTCAAGATGGCAGTTTAAATCCTCTTGAGGATTGCCCCAGGAGAAGATTTTGTCCCAGTTCTTCTGAAGCCACTGTAGAGTCAGCCTCTTTTGAAGTCACTCAGTTTTAGAGCATGATAGAAATAAAGAAAGAGTGAAGATCTGCTGGTGCCCAACCCAACCCAAGGAAGGATCATCTCTTGGGATTCACGAGGGACAGAAATTAAAGACACAATCAGAATGGTTTGGGTTGGAAGGGACTTTAAAGATCATCCATCTCCATCCCTCCTGTCATGGTCACATCTACCACTATTCAGAAAGGAAGAATAAGGCCAGCCAGAAAATCCTGCACATTATGGAGATGATTTCCTAGGGTTTATAATTTTCTCTGAATACAGATTTAAACAACTCTTGCACAAAGCAGGAGATACTTCCAACTTAAAATGGAAAAGAAGGACTTGAGCTAACACCAATGGACTGGACATCTCTGAAAAGGCCACATCACAACCAGACCTCCCAAACAGCAACCCTGACAAAATCCCCAGGAAGAACCCGCAGAGCAGAGCAGTCTCGACATCCCCTGCCCTCCTTTTCTGTCTCTTACAATTATTTGGATTCAGCTTTATCTCCTCACTTGGAGCACTCTCTCACCACGTTTTACTGGTGTCGATGGCCCTTTTACCAAGGACAATCTGCATCGAACATTTTGGAAAGCAGTGATTTAGAAGCTGCAGGTAGCACGGCAGAGTGGCTGACGAGCCATCTCTGAAATCAGAAGGTGTCTAAAGAGGGTGTTTACAAGCAGAACGCTGCTAAAAGTCTGCCTTGGTTGCAGATAACAAGGCTGAGACAATGACAGATTTCCTTCCCCTGGCAGCCAAGAGCAGCTCCCCGTGATTGCCTTGCCGTGTTTATCCAGGATGCTGGGAGAGAGCAGGCACCAAATATGCAATTAATTGGCAGTTTGCAAGAGCATATTGCCTAAAGATAAACAGAGTGGGTGATCGTGTCGTATGGAAAACGGCTGAGTGCTGCAGATGTAGTGTTGACCCAGTTAAAAAAAAAAGAAGTTTTTTTTGTTCTCTTGGAAAATAAATGTATTGAAATGAATACTTTTTTTTTTTTTGCATGGTCCCTCTGGCCTTTGAATATTTTTGTGTGTGTAAGCCATTCCAGGTTCTCTCTTAATCTGGAAGTACATAGTAAATTATGAATTAGCTGAAAAGTTTTCCTGCTGACATCAGTGGAGAGGGGGCACACTGTGACACGGTGTTAATGGCCTTTACTCTTCACAGAGGGTGTTTTGCAAGCAGGACAAGACATGACTGCTGGATCGAAGTGGGAATCAGGTGATGTGAAAAGGAACAGAACTGCCTAGGACAGACAGAGGGGTGTGGAGATCAGGTCTGGGGGAGGAATGGTTATTCACAGAATCACGGAATCACAGAATGGTCTGGGGGCAAAGGGCAAAACACCTTCCACTATCCCAGCTGCTCCAAGCCCTGTCCAACCTGGCGTTGGATACTCCCAAGGATGGGGCAGCCACAGCTTCAGGGAGGATCTGGACCAGGACCAGGGGCTTGGCAAATGGAGAATGCTGTGAGTGGGAGGGACAGGCTTCACTTTCCAAATACAGATATCGTCAGACAAAAAGGCACAAAGATGACATGAAACCCAGAGTCAGGTAAGGAAAAAATGATAAGGGACTGAATGCTACTGAGGAGCTCAAGATAGGATACACACTGTGGAAAATATGCTGAGGCTGGAAAGGGAAGGGGAAAAGCAACCTGAATGTGATGCTGATCAAGCTGGGAAGCTGGAGAGACATAAGAAGGGATATCTGTGACATGATCAGGGCAGCAGCACAAACCTGTGGATCAAGTGTGAGGCACAAATGCTAAAGAGACAAGCTCTCACTTTCAGGAGACAGAATTCATTAGGAGGAAAGTCCTCGATGTAGAATTTCAGACTTAATGTTCTGCAGCTCCCGTGCACAGCAGTAGCAGGCAATGAAAATCAGTGCCCTCACAGGACAAAAGGACATTCTCCCCTCTCATTTTTTTATATTCAGTGCTATAAAACCCAAGCCCAAAGCATGTGAGAGATCTCTCACTTCATTTTACTGCGACCACACTGACCTTACCAGCACTGGTCAGATCCAAGAGGAAAACAAGTCACGACCTGGCAACTCCTTTGCAGGGACAATACACTGAGATTGTATCTGGCCTGACCAACATGATGACCCCAAAAATGCCTTTACAGGAACTCCTGATCCCATGGAGAGATTGTTACAGCAAGCATTGACTTGTTTTGCTGGATACTCTCCCTGTGCCCTCGGCCCAGGCTGTGAACAGAGTGGACAGTGTGCACTGCACATCCCACAGGTGAGGACCTTCCTGCTTCTACACCGAGGTGATTCCAGGTGAATTCTTCACGCAGGACTCAGCCCAGATTTCCTTTGAATTCCCCTCAAGGCCAAGCCTCAAGGAGGAATTGGAACACCAACACAGGAGCTTGGTGTTTGAGAAGCATGGCAAAAATTCAGCAGCTTTTTAAAAAATCTTTTTCTTTTAGATCAAAGTTTCTGTATTTGGGTACCTAAAATTAGCTAGCAAAATAAGTGACATTTTATTCAGAGATGCAAAATTTCCATTGATTTTAATGGATTCAGCATCCCAGAAAACTAGGCCACTTATTTATGTACCTACATAAGCATCTGAATCCCTGACTTGAAGGAGCCAAGTTTGTAAATGATGACCTTATGTTTTAAAAATCATGAGACAACTCTGCATGCATCAGTCTGTTATTCCCTTTATTTCTGTCAGCAAGGCTCATTCAGAGGTAGATTTAAGCTGTAAAATGTGCCTTTAAAGTTTCCTGCAATAAGGTCTCCTCTATTTAGCAAAACACTTAGGAACAGCTTAATGTCTTCCCGAAGAGAAGCACTTGAGTGAATCAAGGCTAACAGCTTCCTCACAGCCCTCCTTGAGATGAGGAACGAATCTCTGTCTCCCCACAGAAAATTGCTGATCCTGATGTGAATGGCTCAGCAGCCTTGAAGACTCTTTCTGCCTCATCACTTCACCCTAGGAACAGACTAACATTGTGTTGTACTTGGGTCAACAAAGCACAGCAAGGCAACAACACTGCAAAACCACTTCACAGGTGTTCCAGGCCAGGCTGGAAGGGGCTTGGAGCAACCTGGGACAGTGAAGGTGTCCCTGCCCATAGTGGGGGTGGCACTGGATGGGCTTTAAGGTCCCTTCCAAGCCAAAGCAGTCTGTGATTCCAGGATTCTGCAGGGCTGTGTGTTTTGGGCAGCGCCAGGGTGGAGGGAGGGAAAGGGGCAGCAAGAAGCAGCAGGACCCCAAGCAAGAGGTGTCCCTGGGGAGGGCAGCTGTAAAGCAGTGAGGCACCATCCCTTTGCTGATGCAAAACCTCAACCTGTTCCTTATCTTGTAATTTACCTCTTTTAATGCCACTGAATGCCCCTCAGTGAACTGCCATGTGGCTGCTAAAGGAAAGAGCTGTATAATTTACCTCTGATTGTTTCAAACACTTGGCAGGAAACAATAGATAAAAACTGACAGGACTTTCACAGTTAACAATGCAACCTAATGAAGTGAAATACTGCTCAGAGAAATATTGTGACAGGTATCCATGGATTCAAATAAAGGAAAAGACGTGGTGGGGTAGATTGGGCTCTGCAGTCCCTCAGTCTTGACTGTGAGAAGTCACCAGATCTTCCCTCCCTGTCTGCTCTTGTGTCAGACTGGTTTGGTTACACAGCACTGAATGCAAGTTTGTGAAAGTACAAAAGTTAAAAAATTTCCCAGAGAGGAGCTAAATGACTTGCACTCCATTCTGCCACATTTTCACATTCCCACAGCTGTTTCCAGCAGGAGCTCACCAGTAGAATGACACCAACCACGGGAGGGAAGCGATGGGGGAAAACCCTGAATTTGGACAGACAGAAGCAGGACTGAGCTTCCAGCAGGAGCATTTGTGTGCAGGTGTGCACAGGGACAGCTCTAGAGGAGCTGGGCTCGGGGGCTCTGGCTGCCCAGTTCACTCCTGAAGGCACTGGCAGGATACCCAACCTCGGGAGGAAGAGTTACTGCCACTGCAGACAGCCACAGGCACTTTCTATTTTCCTTTATCTTACAAATTGCAGCTCAGAGCCTGAATTATTCAGAGCAGACTCCGCTGACAGCTCCTTGGAGCAGGGGGGACACAGCCACACAGATGGCTGCAGTGCTCCCTGCGCAGGCGTATCCTGAGTCCCAGGGGGGTTTGGCTGGACAATTAGTGCAATTTGTTAAGCAGGCAGGAGGCAGCGAGGTGGAGCACACCGTGCTGGGCACACGGAGGGGGATGAACCAGCCCCTCTCCTCGTGGTGTCCTCAGAACAGAGCATGATGAAATGGCTGCAGCCAACCTGCCCTGCCAGGGAACAGACCCCAGGATGGTTATTTGTGGTGTCACCCACTAGCTTGGCTAAAATGACATTACAGAGCCCAAGGAAACTAATGATGAAAAGCACTGTCAGGGAGCTTTTCCCTGTTGTGATCTTCCTGTAGGCAAGGTGAGATTGCCTTGGTGTGCTGTGAGGTTCTGTGCACAGAGCAGGATCAATAACTTGATGATAAATCTATCTATATCTATATCTGTATCTACACACTGCTGACTGTGACACAGCCCTGGGTCACCCCTCACAGCAGTATTTCTGGCTGCTTGGTCACCCCCCATGCTGCCAGCCTCCTTCTGCCTTGGCTACAATGGAGAGAGACATGAGGCTGCAGCTTTCCCAAAAAATCACAGACAAACAGAGCATCTGGACTTTGAGGGAAGTTAAACACTAGGAACTAATTTGGTTTCCATGGTGAAAGATTGCAAAGTTTCACTTACCCTCAGAAGAATGGGAGGTTTCCATTTTCTGGCCTCAGGTAAAAGTGTAAAGAAAATTACATCTGGCTGGGAGTGGAGACAACTGACTCAACTGACTGGGAGAAAACTACAAAGAAAATGAAGGGGGGAAGTGGTGCCTGAGTAACACCAGTGTAATGCACCCTGGCCAAATTTTTGTTATTACCTGTCCAACTCTTTTACACAACTCAATAAAGGACACCCTGACCTGTGGTGGGAATGTGCTCCAGCAGCTCTGAGGAAACAAACAGGCAAACCCCTGGCAAGGCAGGAGAACAGGAATCGTGGTGTGTGGATGAGTGGTGAGCCCACTGTGACCCCTCCATCCCAGCCCTCGGTCCCAAGGGCAGATCCTCTGCATCTGTGGCCACAAAGTTTATCTGCTCTGGATAAACCTAGAGAGAGAACATTTTTAAAAGCATCTGGTCTGCTCCCAGCAGTCCCTTCCAGCACCAGGATGCAGCATTCCTCTATACTTTAAGCTAAAGCTGTTCAAGGGAATGTGAGACGTGCCAGGCTCTGTATTTCTAATGGGAGCTGACACTGCCAGCACTGGAAATCAGATGGGAAGAAGTCCTCAGACAAGGAGACTGATTAAAAAACATAACTGACACTGGAAAATAGCTTAAAGGATTTAAAACCCCCAAAACTAAATCCATGCTCAACCCAAAAATAAAACACACAGAAAATCTTTACTTTTATACGAGTCAAAGTTAATTTAAAGGCAAGGAAATACTCTAAAGGCAACATAGATCTTTCACATATCCACATACCTGATAGTCAAGGGTGTTTTCAAATTGCACTTGAAATTAATTTAAAATTTACTGATGTTTCTGAACTCATTAAACTAGAACTTCACAGGAGAAGGCAAATAGGGGCAGCTGGATCAGCTCAAACACCATTTTCTGGGTGGCAAGAGGGAAGAATCCTCCTGCCTGGAGCACTGAAAATATACCAGAACTCCTTGGAGCAGCTGCCCCTCTGCCCTGCCCTGAGTGCTGCACCCCAGGCACCAAAGCTCTGGACATGCCTCCATTCTCAGCTCCAGCCCCCCAGGAGGCAGGGGAGGTTTGGGACTGGCATTGGCCCCACAGAAGAGCCCACTGCCTCACAATTCCCTGCGTGGCACAAACATTCCTGCCAGGAATGGCACCAGTTTTGTCTTGCAGTGTGTTGTTCTCTCTGCGCTAACCAGAACTTAAGTTTCATTCATAGAAGAAAATCATGCCTTGTGTGAGAAAACACACAGCAGGCTTGAGTGTGACACTGCTGTTACCACGCCCCAGCAAATATGAGAGAAACAATAATAATAGTAACCAAAACTTTAAAAACATCTCTATGCATATTTCACTATGACAGAGATTTGCATGTTCATCTCCAAAACTGGGTGAAAAGAGTCTTAAAATATTGTTTTTGCTATTTTAACTGTAAATACAGGAAGCTTTTTCTGTCTCTACCTACTCAGTGACACCATTTCAATACTTTTTTCTACATTTTCATCACACAAAAAGGGGGAAAATAGAAGGAAGGAAATAAATAAAGTCCTGGCTTCTGACTGGTGAAAACTCAGAGTGGTCAAAGTTATAAAAGAATTTTATGAAAGTGGGGGATGTTATTAGCATGGAGTGACTCAGAGGAGATTCTGGAAAAGCTGCCCAGGGCAAGTGACCCTGTGCTGTGGCTGGAGCCAAGGACAGGATTGCAGGAGGGAATCTCTCTGAACCAACGTGTTTGAAGGCTGCAAACAACCTGGATGTTCAGTTTGGTGAGTCACAGCTTGTGGCAGCCCAGAAAGACCTTTGTGTCTGCTGTGACTGTGATTAATCTCTCAGATCCATCCCCAAAATCAAAGTTGCAAAGGCTGCAGCCGAGCCGTGGCAGCACTGCTGGGTCCCTGGGGAATGAATGCTTCAAACCTGCAGCCCGTGACAAAGCTGCCATTGACTCCAGGGACAGCAGCAGGCTGCAGAGGGCACGGATGGAGCCTGAGCTTCCCACCTGGACCGTGGCTTTCCCTGGAAGGAGCTCAGCAGCTGGCAGGGATCAGGAGTTCCTGCACTGATTCTCTCCCCAGTACCTCAGTGAAAGCCCAGAGTTTTGCTGCAGTCACCACATCACAACCCACTCCTCCCGTGTCCTCCGGATGTCATTAATAAATAATAAATGAAACCACTTGGAAAGAGGGAGGAAAAACACATCTCCAATTTTTTTGGAGCACACTGAGAGGCCAACAGCAGCAGCAGGCACGAAAGGAAAAGTCTGAAGGGCTGAGCTCTGGGGAGCAGCAGCTCAGTGTCACACAGGCAGGTTTGCCTTTCACCACCTCCACTTCCAGTCGTGCTCACAGAGGCTCCTGGAGCTGCTGGCACTCGCTCCTGCCTCACTAATGGGCCTTCTTTCATTGGGACTGAGGGTGGAAGAAATCTGCTTCCCATCAGTTTTCCTGCATTTGGACTGTGGGAAGTGTTATTTCTTAGAGGATGAGGCAGTTTATTGGCCAGGGATGTTTCTAGTGCATTTATTTTGTTGTTGTTGTTGTGAATTTGGATTAGAGGCATCTCCCTCCCGACAGTTGCTAGCAGCATGCTGTAAAAATATGATTAATTAAAGTGTGACTACGAATCCACTCAGAGGCTTAGCGTTTTCCTCCTCTTAACACTAAATAGAGAAAGGGCCACTTAACAAAGTTCAGACCTTGAAGCAGATTTCAAAGTACACTCAGTTTAGCTCAGCAGTTTAGCTCAGCACAACAAGGAGGTTCAACCTTCAATGTTTAAAAGCTACAGGCCCTTGGAGAGAAGAGACTTCTGCTTCTGGTCCAATCCCAACCACAGAAATAAATAAATAAGAGATAAATAACCAAGCCACGCTCAGAAAGGACTCCAGAAACACACTGCTCACCTGGGGGACTCCTCCTTAGCCTACGTGACATTTTTACCTTTGTAGGCAGCTCAGCCATGGAACACATGCAGTCCTGAGGTTTTAGATTAAAACAACACATTCTGCCTCTTGCTCTGCAAGAAGCCACTGGAAATCCTGGAAGACCTTCAAAACTGAACGGTATAGTACTTGAAAAAGAGACACAGCTTGACTAAATTGAAAAATCTGAATTTCCTAACATGGACTTAAAAGGTGCTACTGAATCTTTAATGAGTGCAAGATAGAGCTGGCTCAATCTGAGCAGGGCTCAAGGTCTTCTTTTGAAGAAGTCAAACTTAAAAAAAAATAAAACAAGAAAAATATCTGCTACATTCCAAGGTCACAAAGGGTTCCATGAAACTCTGTATCTCTCCCAACTCCGACTTCCTAAATGACAGTCACTTGTGAATCCGGAGCACCCACTTCAACTGAGCATAATTAGCTGGGGAAGGAAAACACACCAGCCTAAAAGAGTCTTTCTCTAACAAGAGGTTGTGAGGGGCAATGTGCTGCAGACACAGATGGAAAACGTGGCTATTTATTTATTTCAAGAGCACAGAATTCCTATTCATTAAATGTTACTTTTAAGCTGTTTGGTATTCACAGTTTTCTGACTGACTGATAGCTCGGAGGGACGGCTGGAGAGTGGGAAGCACAGGGTTTGTTGCTCACTGGTATCCAAGGGGTCATTCCCAGCCCACTTTTCCAAGCTCTCACACTAATTTTCCACCACCAGTATTATATCCAAGCCCCACTGTCAGTCCCTCTGCATCATTAATTCTGTTTTAAACAAGAACCCAGGTGACAGTGAAGCACCTGAACAGATGAGCTGTAAGGCAAAGCCATACATTTAGATGGTGCAAGACTAAGAATGCACATTTGAAATGAAACATTTAAAGTTTGGGCAAGGGTAAAAAAGTACATAAACTCTTTGAAAGGATAGCCATTACTAGAGATTGTAAATCTGCATGCTAATTTATGTGATTGCAATTGACATTTTCTGTCTAATTCGGCTTTTAGCTCTTTTCTTGCATGCAGATAAATTCCAGGTAAGAGCATCGTGATGTGCAGAAGGTTTAATCCAGCAGAAGCCCCCTAATATGCAATTGAAGGATCTCAGGTTCATAATAGTCCTAGGAGCAGCTTGTTTAACAGTTAAACAGGTATTAACAGGTATTCTCCATCCTCAGTCAATTTACTGGGCAGGAGGAAACAGGAGAATCCCAGAAAGGTCTGTTTCCCAGAGATTCCAGCATGATCTGTCCTCTCTGCAGGCATTTCGTTAAGAAAATAAAACGAATACCCAAATACTCTGCCTCTCATCAGCCATCGATTCACCTACTGGCAGTTTCAGTAATAAATTAGATCAATGTAATTATTGTGTGTGCACACAGATGTCAAATTACAATCACTATGATCAGCGGGGTGTTTCCTAGAAAAACAGCATTTATCCATATTTGGTAGAGGACAGGAGGTGCATCTGCCCATCCAGAACCCAAAGCAGGTAAGTTTCCCAATGAGGTTTCAACACGATGTTTCATGGACTAAATCCTGAAAATAACTGATTTTACTCTGGGAAAATAACGCATTATTATTCTAGCTCTGTGCTCTACCCAACTACTTCCTCTTCAGTAGCTCCAACTAAGCGAAAGGCCAAAACTTTCCCAAACTTTGTAGCTTTCAATGCACTGGAATGAGTCAGTATTTTGTGGGCACAACGCCCACCTCAGGCAGCAGCTGAGCTGACAGAGAACCCAAAGGAAAGCACCAAGAGCCCCAGAGAACAAACCCTCTCCCCAGGCCAGAACATCCCCCACAGGCACCCAGACATCCTCCCCCAGACCTCCCATTCCCCTGTGAACCTCCCTGCTCAGACCCAGACTGGGATCCCCTGGTGCCTCCGGGAAGCAGAAGAGACCTGTTGGGTGTTTGACTCCTCCAGCACATCCTCCAGGCAGGGTCAGGGATGGTGAGCTTTCCCTGCTTCTCCAGGCAGCCTGCTCACACTGACACATGGGTGCAGGCAGGTGAATTCTACATCTTCCCACCTTGTCTCATGTCTACCTGTCAATTATCCACCCGAAATTCCTTCCCCTCCCCTCTGTTGACACCTCTGGAATACATGGTTATGAAATTCATCCTCTGTTATCTGTCAGCGACCCAGATAACAGCACTGCCTGTGCTCCACGCTCCCTTCAGCATCTCAAGAACTCATCCTTATCCAGGCAGAGCTGCTTCCCTAACTCCAATCCGATGCTATCAGGGCTATGTTTAGATCACACATCAGGGCCTCGTCAGACGCCATCCCAAGGAGCACCCACCAGAGCCTGAGCCTACTTTGCTGCCTCCAATTTAGCTTGTTAACCATTCCCAAAAATGAGTATATTTTAATTACTGTTTTCTGAGAATTGGGATTATTTTCCTTCTAAATATATTCGTCTGATTATCTCCAGGATGAAATTCATTTGGTTAATTACCATCTTTTTAATTTGTTTAAGACTGTGTTTCTGTTTCCTGTGCTGTAACACCTCCCTGCCAGCTCTGCCTGCATTTATTCAGTGTCTGACAGATTTCCATCTCAGGGAACAAACAGAAGGTTTCCATAAAAAACATGCAGCGCCCCGAGCCTTGCAGGCAGGCTGTGATCCCACCTGAAATCCAGGGTAAGGGAGAAGCAGCATTCCAATGTTGGCCCTTCTCAGCCTCCAATTCCACTTCCAACTCATGCACTCAACCCAAGCCCTCCTGGCAGACACCTCCTTATGGAACATCTCATTCATCTGCCAAACCCCAGCAGTTTGGTACCTGGATTATTTTATTGTCATCTTATTACTACCCCAAAACAGCAATAGACAAATTCCAATTTCATTACCAAGTTCTCGTTTCCAGTCACTGACGTATTTACTGGAAGAACCTAAACGTAATTTTATTTCCAGTTTTCTAGACTGTCCCAGTAACAAAAAATAAAATCTTCCATGGGTGATGCAAATGAGACCAATGGAGACATTAGGAGAAATTTCAGATATTCTGAAGCCAATAGAAACATCACCCAAAGGAAAGATCATGGCATCTAATTAAATTATATTCATGGATTTGAGCTGCAGGAACACCAGCAGAGCATCCAAAGGCTTGGGGAAAGATATGGAGCAGTGCAAGTTCACATGGAGAACAGTCTGTCCCAGCTGGGTGGACATGGACCTTCCTCTCACCATGCCCTCAGCAAGGCTGATTCCCTCCTCAGTTTGCAGGGATTTTGCTCTCCCTGGGCCCAGCACAGCCCCTGGGCCACCCCAGCCTCAGCTGCACCCACGTTTCTTTTCCATGCCAACATATTTCCATCTTGCTCAGAAAGCTGTTTGTCCCTTAATAGGGCACATTTTCCAACCAGCTTTGTTGTTCTGCAAATTATGGGCTATAAAGAATTAATGGTGGAATATAAATCAATTTAGTTCACTGAGAGAGTGTGTGTTTTATGTGGTGGAGGTTTTCAAAGAAAAGTAATTAGTTGATTTGGCATTTTAATCTTCAGAAAAATAAAGAAGCTATTTTTCTCCTAAGAGGATGTGTTTGAACACATAAACATATGCTGCATTTTCTGAAACTATATTAAGAAATATTATTTATTGGTTAGATGTGGCTGATAGCTATTTCTATTGTCTCAGAAAGATCTTTGTGATAAAGATTTCACTACAGGGACTGCATTTCACTTTCCAAAATGCCTGACTAGAGGCTTTTAAAAAAAAGCCAGAGAGGTCCAGTTCACTTCTCTCCCAGCTATGTCCCTTTCCCAGGGATGTCCCTTTCTTCCCCAGGTGGTCCCTTCTAGCAACTGTTCCATGGAGATTCCATGAGCACAGGGCTGAGCTGTCCCAGCAGTTCATCCCTCCATGCTGCACCAGGGACTGTCCATCTGGCCACTTCCACAAGCAGCAAACAGGCACCAGGAAGCAAAAGCCCTTCTGTGGTGGCTGTGTGTGTGAGGAGCTCCGGCAGAGCCTGGGATGATGGAGAGCGAGCAGCCTCCTCCAGGGATTGTTGCATAAGATGTCTCTGCTTTGCAATTTGTTCTCTCTCTGGCTGCAGCCCGAGTGTCCGAAGCCAAAGGGCTGTTTTGTGCTTTGGGAGAGAATAAGCCTGTCTCACTGGTGAGTCTTATTTGCCCTCTCGATGTCTGTGTCACAGAAAAAAGGATTCCACCTTCCTCCCTCTGCTGAATTTCCCACATTAACACCCTGGGTGTGTTCAGCAGAGCCAAAGCAAAGCCAGCCAGCCACGCATCTGAGTTTGCTTTCCCCCTGCTCCCCCATAGCAACTCATTTAACAGCAGCACAGCAATTAGAAAATCGATATTCCATTCAGACATGACTGTTTTGGCTGCAGCATTGCTTAAGGAACGTCTCTCACAGCCTCGTCTTTGCCTGGACAAAGGATAAGGCAGGAAGGACACCCCGGTGTTAGGATATCTGATTGATTTAAGATGATTTCTCTTAAAGCCCACACGGTATTTGCAGACTGTTTCAGGTACAGGCAGTGTGGAGATGACATTCTCCTAATAAGCAGCTCTGTGCCAGGAGTGTGCGTATAAATACAGCTGCAGAGAAATGCAAGCTTGCTTTCTTGTTTAATATCACACCACCCACCTGAATAAAACAGAGCCTGACACATGTCATAAGGAATTACTGGAAGAACACAAGGCCCTTAGGCACCAGAGCCCCATTTGTATTCCAGTCGTATTAACCAAAAATAAAATAAATAAGTAACAATCACATCTTTGCCATGAAAGGATTTTCCAGCCATTCAAGCACTTACTACGATGCTGCTACACACTCCTGTGCTGGAAGTGCAAGGGCAGCAAAGGGGAGGGAAACAGAGACAAAGCAAAGAGCAGAAATCACATCAGAGAAATCAGTGAGATTTGCTGCTTTAGAGTTCTTACTGGAATGCTCAGCCTGGCCCAGCTCAGCTTGGTCCAACCCAGGCCAGCCCAGCCTCACTGACTTCCCCGAATTCTATAATTAGTATCAGTGATTATTCCAGCAGGATCCAGAACCCTGCCCATCTGCAGAGTCCAGGGTGGGAGCAGCCTGCTTTGTTTTCATGTTATTTAAAATAAGAACCGTAATTGCCAATTGTTGTGGTGGAAAACCACTCCCTTATGGAGACAGGCACGATGGAAAGCACTCTGTGGGCTCGGGAAAGCCACCACCTATCCGAGTCACTGGGGAGAGCAGGAAAGCAAAAATTCCCCAAACTCTGAGCAAACCCACCCACCTTCCCCAGAAAACTGAAAATCAGATCGATGGTAACTAAATTAAGTAGCAGGAACTCCTTTTGCAGGGAACATGAGTGCTGAAAGCCATCCAACTTCGGAGGCTTCCCAAGTCCATCCCACATAGCAGTTCCTGGTGTGTTTGCCTGTGTGTGCTGTTGTGTAAGCCATAATTATGCAATCTCACAGCTTAGCACTGAGGACATTCCCAGCTTGTTCCAGCTCAGCAGCAGCAGCTCATGGCCATAACAGAAAAAATGAGACTTTTTCCACAAATTTATCAACATGGAATAATGTGACCTCTTGTAGCATGGAAAAGGGCAGAGCAAAGATGAGCTCTGGGAAACAGGGCGACTGCTGGCCAAAATTACCAGCAGTGGACTTCTAGTTAATGCAAAATTAAGCCAACCATGGCAGGGACATGTGGAACCTTTAAACTGGTCTGTGATGAGGTTTCTATAAGTTGGATGCCCTGACACAGCAAAGTGGGAGCTCTGTGACCTCAGGAGCAGCACAACAAACAGCTACACAGAGAGCCACTGGACTGAGAGAAAACATTTCCCAGTGCACTTTTTGATGGAAATGGCAGATAAAATCCCTGGACAAAACAGCCCATTCTCAGTGATCATCACAAACCACTGCATTTGATGATTTTTTTCAGTTGGGTCATTAGTCACCCAAATAATTTTTCAACAAAAAATGAAGATTTCTCAGTAGATTTTTCGGGTGAGACAAAATGAGTCTGATTTTGAAGATTCACAAATAGTTGTAAGTAATGGTCAGATGCCAGGAATAGCTGTAATCACTGCTTCAAACTATTTAATCTCCAGAGCTATCCAATGGGTTTTGAAGATCTCTTTGTTAACTCAATTCTGAGGCTGAACACAGTTAGGAGGAGTCACTTTCTCCAATGCTGACACCCAAGTGTTGTTCTTTATGTACCAAACACCAGGAGCACAAATCAAATTTAATCCTGTACTCTTTATGCACTGACATTTATAGAAAGAGGAACATGTCAGAGGAAGAAAAGTGTCCACAAAAGTACTCAGGGCTGAGTGATGCTTTCTCAGCTTATCGGTGACAGGGGCTGTGGTTTCAACACATCACACGGAGGCAATAAAAGTGCCAAGATGCAGGTGATACAGCACAGCACAGCCTGTTCTGGGAGCACTGACACTGCTCCAGCCTGAGACTCACTGCAGCCAGGACCAAGAATGCCAAGGATTTGGAACAAAGTAGGATAATGGGCTGGGAGAAATCAGGGGCTGTGAAATTATCACAGAATGCTGGATTGGTTTGGGTTGGGAGAGACCTTAAAGTTCATCTCATTTCACGCCCTGCCAGGGGCAGGGACACCTTCCACTATTCCAGGGTGCTCCAAGCTCTGTCCAACCTTGGACACTTCCAGAGATCCAGGGGAAGCCCCAGCTGCTCTGAGCATCCTGTGCCAGAGCCTCCCAAGCCTCACAGGGAAGGATTCCCTCCCACTTTCCCATCTAACCCTGTGGTCTGTCAGTTTGAAGTCATTCCCCCTTGTTCTATCCCTACATATCCTTGTAAAATTCCCTCTTAAATGTTTAAGGGAATTTGATACTTCCAAAATCTTCAGACTTACAATTGGGCTGGTGAAATTATTTAGGTCAAGTCCTGCCTTGCATGTTAATTTGCAAAAATAATCAAATCTAACGTGAGTTTCAGAACGCCAATGCCAGGGCAGCCAGAGCAGGAAATTATTGATGAGCTTTCAGACAGGACTGAAGCAATTAAGAGTCACTTTTGGTTGCCTGAAAGCAGCCTGGTGACCTGAGTCCAGCTCTGAGGCAGAGAGAGGAGATCCCCAAGCTGTCCTTCAGGGCTCCATTCACACACAGGATGGTTTTTTCCCATTTCTAGAAGCTGTTATTGGAAAACGTCACTATTCATTGCTGAGGTTCCCAGGATGCAGCAACTCTCATTACACCTAAGCCTTCTCAGCACAAAGTAGCCACTGATAACCTGGATGAATTTGCTGCAGCTGCTGTTCCATAGGCTGCACTCCTGTTCCGTGGGGGGATTCCCATCATTATTGGCTCTGTTATTTTATATCTCGTTCCTCTGTGTAATGCTGACTCCAGATCCCTTCATTTGAACAAAAGGATGTGTTCCTCTACACGAGCAGGGCTGAGGAGTCTCAGGGATGGAAAGGTATGCTGGAGCAAAGGCAGCAGGTCATG
The DNA here is from genome assembly GCF_008360975.1 of Lichenostomus cassidix. NCBI lineage: Eukaryota > Metazoa > Chordata > Aves > Passeriformes > Meliphagidae > Lichenostomus > Lichenostomus cassidix. The sequence continues at coordinate 1,853,227 of NC_139497.1, forward strand.
ATGTGCCTGGGCTGAGGGCACAGGAGCTGTGGAGCCTCTGTCCAAAGGAATGAATTGCCTGCTTCTATTTATTGTCTTTTCTAACATGGCCAACGAATAGATAGTAAAGATGAAAGATAACGGACTTTAATAGATTAAAAACTGTCAGTGTTATAAATTATGTACCACAGTGTCTGTCTGTGGAACTCATTGACACAAGATGTAATTGAGACCAAAAACTTCACACCATTCAAACAAGATTATTGTTATTTTTTAAGATGATGTAACTTTGTCTACTGTTCAGAAGAGAAAACAAAGCTCTGGAGTCAAGGAATAGCAGGGGGCTGGCACTGGCTCCTTGGCCACCCTTTGGACATGCTGGAGTCCCTGTTTCTCACTCCCCTGCTATCAGTGTGTAACTGAGGGTGTGTGGAGGCTCTGCTGCTGTGTGAGAGGTTGGGACTACGATTAATGAAGTGAGGGAGAGCCTCAACATGAGTGACTTTATCTAACGAGGGTGAGACACCCTGTCTTGGCTGCTACAGAGAGAGAGCTTCAGATATAAAGGCATCAAGGCAAACTTCTCTCAAGTGTGTGTCAGAGCAGGTACAAGAGGGCCGCGATAATGAAAAAAAAGACAAATAATTCTTTGCCCTTTTCTTGCAGGCTTCACTTGAGGACTGGAATTGCTCTATGAATACATATCACAAAGCTGCCAACAGACTTGGGAGGCAGCAGTGTTATACAAAGATCATAAGCCACGCTTAAGAGATGAGAGTTAAAAAAGAATCCAATGCTGCAGTCAGCTGATGATTTTTTCCTATCTTATATCTTCTGTTAGAGCATGTTTAAACAGAATCAGAATTATTACCTGCTCTGTAGGGCTCAAATGCCCGTGTAAATGAAGCTGGGAGTAACTAGTTAGAGGAAGAAGGATTGAGGAGATTAATGTGAGCTACACTCACTTCCCTAGATGGCCCAGAGAGCTTATAACAGAACTGGGATGCTGGAAAGCAATTAAAAGAACTAACTTAAATAAATCTCTAGTGCTGAAGGTTTGCCAGCATATACTTCTAAATTCTCCTCTGATGCAGCCAGGCCCCTTCCTCCAGGGATGTTCTAACAACCTCTCAGACATCAGGATAATTATTGCAAAGTGTGACCCAGACTGTGGTTACTGGTATAATCAAAAAAACCCTCGAGGTTTCAAAATTAGACACAGTCTCACCGGTGGAGCAGAGTTTCCAGCCCTTGGTAACAGTGTCGTAATGACTGAACTCCCAATTCCACAGTCTGTGGGGGGGATGGCCCCGCTGGGCTGGGGTGATGTTGGTGCTCTGGGGCTGCTCACCCTGATGGGTTCCTTCTCCCAGAGAGGATTCCTGGCAAGGAGCACTCTTAGGAGTAGCAAGGGGAGACGAGGGATAAGGGATCACAGAATCACAGGATATCCTGAGCTGGAAGGGACACATAAGGATCATCTAGTCCAACTCCAGGCCCTGCACAGACACCCCAACAATCCCACCCTGTGGAGCTCTGGCAGCCTCAGGCTGTGACCATTCCCTGGGGAGCCTCTTCAGTGCCCAGCCACCCTCTGAGGGAAAAAACCTTTTCCTCATATCCAGCCTAAAACTACCCTGGCAGAGCTTCATGCCATTCCCTCAGGATAGAAAGTGAGTATCTAAATGCTGTTCTTGTGAGAGTAGGATATGGCTGGTAAACTCCCTGCTCCAGCAGACACTGCTGTTCCCTCACAACATTTTCTAAGCAAAACATGTTCCTCTGATATTTCAACTTCTCAAACTGACTGAGTGTTTGATCCCTTGGGAAAGCTTAAGGACTGTGGTGGATTTGCTGGTTTCTGGTGCACAGGGAACTTCCACTGCTGGGATGTAAATCCTCGCTTGGTTCTAACACGCAATCTCCAATTTAAGCAAACAGGGAGTAAAGGAAGAAATGAAATACTAATTGCAATCCAAATTGCTCCATCTTCCATCCACCCCCTGCCAACCCTGCTCCCTGCTCCCTAATCTATAAGGTCTGAGTGATGATCAGTGAATAATTAATTCGGGGGAGCTGGAGAGGGTTCCTGCAGAGAGCCTCTGCAGGTTCCACATCCCGTTCAGGAAGGGCACTGGGAGCATCTGGCGGAGCCTCGGGGTGCTCAGCACCTCATGCATGTGGCCCTGTGACACTCACTGATGACACCTTGTTGGACAAAGCCTGTGCTCACCCACACTGCACAAACAGCACCAACTGCCACCTCCACTGGGAGCATTAGTAGATGCCACGATGCAGGGAAATCATGGACAATGCCATGTCATGATTAAAACCATTCACATCCTGGCCTTGCTGGGTGCTCATGAGCATTGTGCCCAGGCAGAGGATAAACACCAGACTCCAAGACGAGCAACAGCACCCCTGAGCCTTTCATTCCAATCCTCAGAAGCCAGGCATTGGTGAGAACTCTGCTCTCACCAAAAGAATTTAACATATAAATCCTTCTCTCTCTCTCTCTCCGTGTATTCCCATCAGCTAAAGTGCTACTATATAGCAACAAACACATCCCTAATGGAACAAATCTCCCCACACAGCCAGGACAGCAAAATATTAATAATTCAAGGTGCATAGAGGCGAGTTATGTAAATCATTTGGGATCTGCCGCAGGCCCGCTCTGCACAGGGATTCCTGCGGAGAGGCGGCACTGGGGGCTGGGATGGGATGTGGTAATCCCCCCTGGAGATGGGGGGACAGGGGACAGGAAAAGCTTAATCCCAGAGACATCTGTAAACGTGAGCAAAGGGGACAGCCTGACAGAATAGCTCTGGCTTTCTAATTCCTACTCCATTCCATCATTTGGAATGAGGGAATGCTGCCCTCCTGCACACAATCAATCACGTACAAGGCACACCACAGCCCTTTCTCATCTAATTGCTTATATAACACACGTGGATTAAAACTAAATTCATATTTCTGGCTTTAATTCAAATCAGTTCAGTATTTTTAAACAAATTACATTTTAATTCCAGCTAAAATGCATTGGTTTAATTCAATTAAAATCAGTTCTCGCTTTTTTTTCATCACACCTGACCTGAATTGTGTGGAAGAGAACCTAAGTAAGATATTCTGTAGTTGTACTGAAAACTTGAATTATAAACACTGCCAATCAGATAAGCAAGATCATAATATCACTATCATAAGATATCCATAGGAGAACAAACTACTTGAAATCTCACTAATAACCATTTCAGAGGCTCCACATCATAAGGTTTTATTAAAGAATACAGTAAGGAGGAAGCATATTTTTTCCTCAATCTGGCTTTTCCTTCCCTGCCAGCTGATGGATGAACTTGACAGAGTTATTTGGTATTCACGAGTCCTGAACATCATTACAGCCAGTGCTCTGTACAAGTCAGAGCCAGCAGTGAGCTCCAGCTGCTGCCTCCAGCTACAATCAGGGGATTTCAGTGCCCAAGCACTGCAGTGAGAACTGGGATAACAAGGAACACACGTCAAACATCGGCATCTCCCAGCTCTGAACAAAGGCTTGGAACCTTTCCCCACCTCACTTCCATGTTCACTTGCAACTCTTTGCAATCTGCTCACACAGATTTTCCAACTGAGGTTTTGCAAGGTTTCAATAAAGAACAGAGCGGAAGTTGGTTTTAAAAGTTTTTTAAAAACATTCTTTCCTTCCAAGAGAGAAAACCATTTATTGCTAAAACTAATTGCCAATAGAAATGACAGAGTAGAAGACAGCAAAGTAGTAGTTATATCCCATTAAATGCAGCTGCACATGCCAGAAACAGGGAAAGTCTCTGCTCTGCCATCTTCCTGCTTCTCTGCAGCTACAGGAGTTGGTTCAGTGCCCCCACTAAAGAGAGAGTATCACCCCTTGAATAACCATTTCCCATTGAATCCACTTGCTGCCCTTCCTGAGACTACCTGATGCCAGGATCTGCTGGAAGCGGAATGTGGGCAGGAGGCAGTGGGCTCTTAGTATCAATTGTTATCAAATGCTAATTAAAAAAGCAAAGAGAAGAGTCTAGAAGGAACAGAGAAAAGCTGCAGTGATGGCATTTTCTTTCTCTTTTTTTTCCTTTGAGGTTATTGACATGAAGAGTAATGCTAATGTAATTGCACTGAAATTCATGCACATGAAAACCTCACCAGGGCAAAGTCAGAATAAATGGTCTGTTTGGAAACAAAATGTTAACGCAATGGAGTAGCAGTATCTGTCTTCAACCTGAGGAGTATCAAGACACCATGGGCCACAGTGCAGCAGAACTGTCACCCTGGCTCAGTCTGTGCTTGGGGGACACGAGCAGAGCTCTCTGCTTGTACCCCTGAGGTGTGCACTGCTGCACCACCACATCCCAGCTGCCAGGCAATGGTCACAGGAGTCAATAATGTGTATTCAGCCTGTGAGAGCAGCAAAATGAAAGCAAGCATCCTTGTATCCATTAATCAACCTGATCCTCGGCTGCGGAGACAATGCCTGGCGATTGTCGGCATTTCCCAAACATCCCTCATGCGCTAACCATCTGCAGCTGGAATACAATGCTTTGATTACAAACGTCAAAAAGATAGAGCAGAAAATTAACTTCTCCTTATTTAGTAGGTTTGGAGAAATGTGGCTTCACGCTACACTAATTCAGTGCCCTCAGTATGAAAACTCCCCATTACGATGTCTCGTCAAATTAGAGCCGACGATCCAACGATGTCATCTCTCTCCTCACACAACACTCTATTTTGTAATTAAGCAGGACAGGGAAACAATGGCCTTGCGTATAGAGAAAAGGTCAGGGATGCAAAACATATTTTTGCAAGCTAATTGTAAGATGCATGAAGCCAATTATCCCAGCAGTGCTGCATATGCCGAAGCAGGAAGGATTTTATAATTTTGCTCCGTGACTCCAAGTCGAGTCAACGCGCTGCCTGCACCCCGTGGGGCACGGGGCTGTCAGGAACCAGCGAGTGCAGAACTGGGAAAAAGGCTGTGAAAATTCTGCCATGATTCTATGATTCTAGGAAAACCATTAAAGCCTCTTAGCCCTTCCCTCGACATTTATTACGACCTGAAGAATTACTGGCAGTTAATATAGACAGGTGTTAGGCATGACCCTCCGTTCAATTAGGAAGTTGGTTTGAATGTGTAGGATAAGGGAAGTGTTTCTGTACTCCTCTGAGAACTGGGAATGCATTTACCTCAGGCAGCCCCTGATACAAGTTCACAGGTATCTGCTAAAGCCACGTTAACAGGAGGAACAGTTGTGACTTTGCTGTTGCTTTGAGAGAAGCTGAAAGGCCCCATGTTGATTTCAATCCATCTCTGTCCTTCCTGGAGTTATTAAATTACCATTTTTTTTTCTTTCAACGCCTCCCAAAAAAACCCCTTTCAAAATGCCCTCTTTTCCTTTAACAACATGCTCCTTTTTAAAATGTCTAAACTTCCTAATACCACAAGAAGAAGATGAGGAACATCACAGTTTATGGAGAAAAATGTAATTTCCTCCTGCATCTCTCCTTCAAAGCAGCTCTCTCTGATTTTACTCCAGCCTCTTAACACAGCCATTAATTAGAGATCAGTAATTAACTTTCTGGTTCAAGAAATATTTTGCAAAAGAACCCCATTAAAAGGCTGATTTGCATATTCCAGGACAAAGCAGCCTTGGTATAAATGCAGGTACTACATGAGGCCAGTCTGAATTCTGAGACTGTTCTTGAATCTTGATTTTCTGCCGAAATCTGTTCCCTGGCATGGGGGCAGTGGGCACAGACACCACTCCCGGCACCAGTGACATCAGTACTGCTGGATGCTCCTGCTCCTGGCTTTGCAAGATGTTTTATTCTGCATTTCACTCACTGCTGGTGGGGCTGCACAAAACCTCTGCACAGTGTTTCCTCACAATATCTTCATCACAATAAAACCTGAGCCCAGCTGTCCATAGTGTGCTGGCAGTGCCACCCTTCAGAGGGTCCCCACTGGTGTAAATTTTCCTACTCAGACAGCTTCCCTGGATAATTCCATTTAAGCAAGGAGCCAGAAGAGGAAGCAGCTCTCCAGCACTTGTTCACACAGATCTGAAAGCCCTTCATGCATTCTGGGGTCTGCCAGTGCCCTACTTCTGCAGGATGAGTCATTCCTCTTTCCAATTCCAGAGGAAATAGAGCAACTTCATCCTTCGTCATGCAGCACTCACCATATTCTCATCAAACTTAACCAATTTCACCATGCCGAAAAATATTTGGCATATCAGGTTTGTTGGGAATAAACAAATGGTAATTAGATCTCCAAGAACTCCCAAATTAAGTTTGCTGCAAGAGCACAGACATTCATCAGTTCCTCACATGCACCAAAATAAGCTTTGTGCACCTGGAAAGCTCAAAAACAGACAGCATGGGCACTACAGTAGGAATTAAATGTGCTGCAGTACATGACTTGTACAATTCCTCTTCCCTCTGGGGGTTAGAAGCAAAAATTTTGGATAGGCTAAAGACAAAAAGTAGTTTAAAGAGGAAGTCTCGGTAGTGCAAGTTGCTGCTTTTATTAATGCAGGGCTGTACCCCTTCCAAGGCTGAGGTTCATTTAACAATCAACCATATGCTCAGGCTTTTGTAGCGCCAATAAAAGCTTAAATAGAATGTTATCTCCTGGAATTATATTAAAAAAAAAAGAAAAGCAACTCACAAAATAGTCACAAATGCTGGTAATCCAGAGCCCCTTAGCATTAAATGGATTCTAGGTGCACTGAGGGAAAAGTGTCCCCAGGAATGATCAGTTCAGGGTTTACATCACAACACAGAGTTGCCCAGAATACCCATTTTCCACCAAAGCATGACAATCTGAAGGCATTTGTCCCACACAGTGACACTGTGGCCCTGCCCTCTCAGTGTGGTGTAAAATCACCTTTGCTACCACAAGAAAACCATCAGAAATGCATCCTCACCAATAATTAACAACTGCAGCAGAACAACCTCCTCTCCCTTCTCTGGCTCTATGTCCAACCCAAAAACTTTCTCCATCACAAATTTTGTAGGAGAAATGTGGGCCCAATTAAGAAAAATCCATCTGCCAAATGCTTGATTTGTGGCTGATTCCCAAGGCCACTACAAAGCCAAGCATTCAGCGCTCCACGATAAAAACTTAGTGAGCTGCTCTAATAAATCAGGAGGCAGGAGACATTGTTAGCAAAAACCCACTTTTTGGAAGCCCTTTTAGCTCTAACAAGCAATATGACCAGCCAGCAAATTGAAAGGAACACTCATTCCACAATCCTCCTTTAGATCTCATATTTGCATACTCTGATTGTATCACATTAATGCACCTCAGAATGTGAGTTACACTCGCTCTGATTTTGCTCCTTTTACTCACCATCAATAATTATATTACTGTTGCTATAACAGGAAAAAAATTCAGTCTGCACAAGACTGGCAAAATTTGGCCAAATCCATCCATGTGAACCCCACAGTAATTTAGTGAAATATATTTGTTTCTATTCTCTGCCCCACACACAAGCCACATCCATGTAATCATCTATCTGAACATGCATGTGCTCTGTTCATGTATTTCATATATTCATCTGTTGGATAAACAAGATGTGCAAGAAAAGGAAAAAGAAAGGAACTAAGAGGCAGGAACAGTCCCAATTTAGACACAAAGAAGCCAAGTAACAGAAGCATTTATGATCTACTGTAGCTCACTATTTCAACCTGGAGTGTTTTGACTGCATTTACTGCACTATTCATTTTTGCTATGGCATTCCCAGAAAAATTGGCCCACGCTCCAGAGCAGAGCACTGCTATAATGGTGACTTCCACGAGCAGAGGAGTGGTTCCTGAACAATCAGCTTCGATACAAGATGGAGTCAAGAATCAAATATTTAAGAGGCAAATATTCCAATACCAAATGCTTTCCCGAAACAGTTCTTGGATTACAAGCAAGACAAGCACAGCAGAAAATGCACGAGAATGATCTGAAAGACCTGAGCTCTTTCATATACATTGTGCACATACAATGGGATGGGAATGTTCAGGAAGATAAAATTATCTTCTGTAACCAAAGCCTCGCTGCATGACTGAGAGGCCCAGCTGCTGCTTTTCTTTCACCTCTCTGAGAGCAACAGTCCCTAAGGCCAAGCTCTCCTGCAGAGGATTCCTGCTCACCTGACAGATCTGACACTGCGATGGCAGCAAGGGACCAAGAGCCTGCTGTCAAAAGCCACTGAGCCTCAGTGTCCTGCAGCTCAGGGATGTCTGTGTATCACAGATGAAGTGCGTTTTTGAGTGATGCCTGCCTAACAGAAGGTATAATCGCAGGTATCATGAAGGTATCATTCATTCTCAGTTTCTCATACTCGTATGAGCAAAGTCTCCGTTATTCGAGGCTGCCAAGTGCCACCTCTCCTCTAAGCCACCCTTTAAGCTCTAACTGCAAATACACACCATTCCCCGAGTCTCTTTAAGGAGGAGTTGCATTACATCTGGCTCTCTGGAAGCCCAGCCAGCTCCCGGGCTCTTGTGCTGGGAGGGCAGGGAAATTACAAGGCTTAATTTGGGAAAATGACTCTGGCTGCAGGGCTGGCCAGAACAGTTAATTCCCATGTCCTATCCTGCCAAGTCACAGAACGAAACAAAACTCATCCAGGTAGAAAGAAAACATTGCCTAATCTGCCTGTTCTCTGAGCAAAGCAGCGGCACTGGAGGCTCATTCCCGGCCACCCGGCTCCGCTCGCTTCCCTCTGGAACACAGTGCCCTACTTCGAGCATTTGGGAAAACTGCAGCACAGCAATCAAATCAACTCTGTCTGCTCAGATAGAAATCCCCGAAATCTTACTCTGCACTAACCAGCACAATCATTCTACTTGCAGAATCCAGAAGGAAAAAGCTTAGGAGGTTGCAATAGGTTATGTAAGGAAGAATCCAGATTGATAACTGTTATCTGTGGGCTTCAAAAGCTCATAGCCACTCCAGTAAATAAGCACAGCTAAAACAAAATAAGTTGTCATTGCTTTTCAAAGTGAAGCATTTACTCAATGGGTTCTCAAGTACCATCCTGGTATATTAAACTGCCCCTGCTCCGACCTGGTTACATCAGGGTGGAATCCAACCTGGTGGAATTTTCAGACACAGACTTTTCCTGACACTTCAGTATTTCTGTCACTTCCCAAAATGATTTGTGTAAGGTTAAAAAGATCTTCCTTTTGGAAGCAAACCACTGGTTTGTTTCCATGGCTGGTAAAGGAATCTGTCTTCCTCAACCATGACCTTGATCTGCATGTGAATTTAAACACAAATTTACCTTGAACAGTGCTTGTCTGATGCTCACACTGACATAAATCTGCACGTACATAAATACACACAAATCCACCAAAGAGCTGCTCTACTTTCTAACCGGCTGAAGAATAAACCCAAGATCTCATTTCTCTTTTATTTTGCTCGCAATTTGCTCCAATATTTGCCATCCCACGTGAAATGCTTTATCAGATCCATCTGCACATTCCCTGCAACGCATCCCTCCTGGCCCGAGCTCCTGTCATGGCTCAGACAGAAGCAGCAGCTCCGGCCACACGCCGAGGCTCCATCTCCCAGTAATGACGGCAGACAACGGCGGGATGGAGATGGATGTGTGCGAGGGGGGAGAGAGGGATTTGGGGAGATTATGGTTGTTATTGTTCCGCGTTATTGTTCATACCGTGTGTAACCCAGTTGTGATCGGTGTAGTCCAGTGTGGGAGCATCCCTCCCCTTCCTCCCTCACCTGCATCAGTCGGCTCTGGCTGCTGCATCTCTGTGCTATTTATATGCTGGCGCATCAATTTAGGATTTATTGGGGAAGAAAAAGCAGAGCAGTCAGGCTTCTCTGCACCTGGAATTTAACCTGAAAAGGGAGGGCTTGCACCGTATCCTCAGCAACAAATTAAAACTACCCCTCTTGCAATTAACCAAGTCTACTCCTATCAGAGATGCAGCCCTTGCTCCGAATAAGATAAGATCTTAACAAGAGCTGGAAAAATCAATATCCTCCTTCTCTCTCCCACACCCTCCACGAAACGTCCCCTTACCTTTCATGGTCCACACTCCTGAAGCCAGGTAAAATGTGCCGGAAGCTGCTGTTCCTATCGAGCTTCGGTTGGCTCTTTGTCCTTTTGATGGAGCCTTTAAGCCGACGGCTGAGGAACCCCTGTGGGGTGAGACAAGAATACTAAATGACAAGGCAGAGGGGAGCGGGCAGCGGCAGCGGTGCCGCCCGTGCAGCAGCAGGGCACGGCGTCCTCGGCAGCTCCCGCCCGAGCGGCGCTGGCAGCGCCCGGCTCAGCCAACATCTGCTCCCAGCGCTGCCAGGCCGGGGCTGCGGCGCGCCAGACTCCCCGAAGCCTCCGTTGCCCTGGCAACCATCAGCTCCCATAAAAATCCCGTCGGAAAGACAAGACTGGCACATCGCAGCGCTGACGGGAGCAGGGGCTGGCCGCGGCTCCGGCCGCCCCAGCCCAGACGCCACCCCCGCCGCAGCCGCGGGCGGACGGGCGAGCTCCGTTACCTGCTCCAGACCGCCCGCGTTCGCTGCCATGGCCGGCACGGCCGGGCCCGGGCGCCTCGCTCACATGGATGGAGCTCTCGCAAAGCTCATCCCAGTGAGCCCGGGGGCTCGGGGCTACAGGCACCACCTTGGAGAAGACAGAGAGCCCGGCTCGCTCCTTCTTCTCCGCCGAGCCTCCTCCCTCACGGAACATAAGTCACGGCTCCTGGAGAGCTCCACGGCAAAGCCAGCACTAAACGTTTTAATAGCAAAGCTTCTAATGTGTTATTTGCTTACTGTTAGGAGTTAATGTTCTACATAATCTGAACATTACATTTAATCTCTCTGCTAAATAAGGCAATAAAAGTATAATACTACTGTGCTGGCCGGCATTTACAGTGTATGAGAATGGTCTGAGAGGGTCAAGCACTTTGGCCAGAGAAAGTGTGTTGGGGGTTTTAGAGAGGAACCGGGATTTTGGGGTGAAGCCTGAAGGTGTGTTCCTTTTATGGACCATCACACTAAAGAAATCAATCAGCTCCACACAAACAGCTCAGCTAATCCCCACAGAACCTGAGGTTCTGCACACACTGCTCCCCTTCTCCTGCCCCAGGAAAGGGGGAAGATATCCACGGATCAAGCACAGATTCTGACGTGTAAAGAAGGAAATGTGAGAGCACCACAGCAGCATCCCAGCCATGCCCACAGTGCACCCTCTGCTCCAGGCAGGAGCCTCAGGAGTTTCTCCACTCAACATACAGGAATGGATCCTTAGCAGCTCCCTTTTATAAATGAATACCTTTAATATGTCTTGCAGGGAGATAATCACAGTCTAACTTCTATGTAGCCTGTCATTTGTTCATGCCATTTAAACACTCCTTCCCCACCTTGGATATTCACAGCTCACATTATGTCTTTCTCAAGCTGCAAAATCTCCCCGGGCACTCTGTGTGGCTCTTGTTATGGAAGTGACTTTCCTGTTCGTAAGTGCACCAAGAATTTCAAACATCTAGATAACCAAAGGTGGTTCACATTTATTAAGTGCCACTTTACTTACAAACGAGGTATGTAACATGCATTCATGTGAACTGAATATTTCTCCGGAGCTATTTGCATGACTGAAATAGCAGGAGGTATAAAACACAGGCCATCCCATTGTACACTTTGTCATCCTGCACAAAGCCGACCTGGGAGATAACAAAGGCCTTTTCAAAAGGGCTCTGTCCCTGAGAAATACCTTCAGAGAATTTTTATAGTATAGAGAAACATGGCTGTGAAAAGCAAATTTGAGGATTTGCATTAGCAAGAGCATTGCAAAGATATTTCCCTCAGTACTCAGACCTCAGCCAGCCTCCCACTCACGGTATCAATGTGCTATCAGCCCCATACTCATCGTATCAGCACAGTATCAGCCTCACACTCATCATATCACCTCTCCATGCTCTTGTTCCTGACTGAACCAGGCTCTGGTGGCCTGCTGTGGACACTAGCCAATAGTTGCTGTGAAGGGAAAATCCAAAATACGCAACTGGCCAAACATTTGATGTTGCCCTAAACTCCACTGGTGAGCAGGTTTTGGCCCAGGAGCGAGAGATTGCACTTCCTTCATCACTGCCAGCCCACCCACAAATATGTCGTCATTTTATCAAGCCACTTCTTCAACCCAGGAATAGCTCTGAACTCTGGACAGGGAATTGATAAGGAAAAGCCCAAATGCCTTCTGCAACCAATGGTGACACTTTTCTTCCTCCATCGTGTATTCAACATCTCCACAACTGTTCCATGATTCATGCAGGATTTGGAAATTGGAATTTAGGGTTGCAGTGAGACATTACTTTCCTTCTGTTTCCTATTGTTTTTACATTTGTTGCCACCAGAAGGAGATCACAGTGAGCCATTTTCCGTTTTCCTTGCCAGCTTCCTTGGGAGAATGAGATGTCAGAGATTTTAATGCTGACAAATTATGCTGCTATAGTGATACTTTGCACCTCCATAGTGCACACCAGAGATCAGAAAGCCTAATGTGTGAATTAATACCTCCTGTAATTTTTAAGACGGGGTAAGAAAAAAGGACAGACATTTGTCTGTGAAAATACAAGAAAGACAGAATCTGACCTGGGGTGTGACCGCCGAGCTTTCCTAGTGAGATCATAAGGACATGATCCATTTCTTCTTCATTTAAGACTTTAAACAACATTTGATTCTGATCTCCAGACAAACAAGACTAATCCCACCCTCTGAGCATTGCCTGCTCCTCTAGCTGAGCTGCATTCTTGTCAGTTCCAGCAATTAAAGCACTGCCCTTTGCATGCATGCTCTTTATACACTTTTAAGTTTATATTGAGAGCTGTCTAGGGCAGAATTGTGTCTTCCTGTGTGTGGGCAGCATTCACCACCAGTAAAAATATCTTAGCAGAGATTAAACTACTTACTGAGAAAGGTTTCATTCAGAAGTTAATAGTCTCTATGAAATGACAAAAAATAGAAACCTGCAGAGCCCAAGAATCCTTTCAGATACAGTAAATCATGAAATATCCTTTAGAAGGTAAGCAGAGGTTCCAGCTATATAAATTCATTGCTCACACAGCCTAAGGTCTGAGAAAGAGGAGATATTTTAGGGTCTTTACAGACAATCATTGTGTGTCAAGAGCGTGGCTCCATGCAATCCATGAAAGCCCACGAAGGAATGTGGCACAGAATTCATCAAGCCTGGCAAGAAAAAGGGATGAACCATGAAATCCTAGAGTGGTCTGGGTTGGGAGGACCTTAAACAGCCTCACCCTCTGCCATGGCCAGGGACACCTCCCACTGTCCCAGGGTGCTCCAAGCCCTGTCCAGCCTGGCCTTGGACACTCCCTGGGATGGGGCAGCCACAGCTTCTCTGGGAACACGCAGAGCTGGCACTGAGCACTGATTTCACTTTTCAAGTGCACAGGCGTTGCTTTTCTTGCTTTGTTTCTGCTGTTTTGCCTCTGACATCTCCAAGCCCGGAGTACAATCGCTCTAATCACAAGAGCTGACTGAAGTCATAATAAGACACAAAGAATGAAGGCAGAAGAAAACAAAACAAATCCTTTTGAGGAATGGCTTAATCACAACCACAGCAACTTCAGCTAAAACAGGACGGCACAATTCAAAACAATTCAGCACAATTAAGTCTGCTGTGATTTGGGCTCTTTTCTAACATATTTGACAAACCCAAAATCCAACGCCATCATCTCACTGCAGACTGAGGAAGGTGGGACTCTCATTTAAATTTTTCTTATCAAATTTGGCATTTTCAATTAGTCTAGAACCTGGAAATAATATTTTATTCTATTATAATGTTTGAATATTTTTGGTATTATTATACTTTTAAAGCATATGTGCAAACCCATCAGCACCATATGCCTTTGAGATGCAGGAACTGTAGCATTCCACACACCCTGGGGCAACAAGAAAAAAACCAGAAAGAACAGAGAAAAAGGGAGGGGGACAAAACTGAGCAGAGTGCTAATGACAGCAAAATCTGGAGCTCCTGTTTTATTAAACATAAAGTAATGATGCAAGTCTTGTGTCTGGAGCTGACTCCCACACCAATAATGTTCACTCGCAGCGAACCCACACGATAAAGTTATAAAGGTAAAAATTCAGCACCATGGAAACACAATAGAGATAAAATTTTAAAAATGATATATCAATAAATCAGGCTGGCTGCAGCTTTCTTTGGAAGAGTCCTGGCAGCTCTCCATATTCTCTAAGGCAGGAAAACAGGGAGAGGGCTGGTCAGTGGGAGGGTCAGGGCTGGGGCTCTGGAGAGCACTGGTCAGACAGGAACACAGCCCTGCCTCTGCTCTCATCCCAAACCCACAGAACAACCCCTACAAAGGCAGATCACAGCAACTACTGAACAGATGGGGTTGTTTTTGTAGTTCTTCCACATCTTTTTGTTTTAGTTCAAGCAAATCTCGACTCCAGGGGACATGAGAGGACATCAGAATTTTTTTCACTGCTCGTAATAAGGAAACTGCTATAAATAAGTGTTTGCTGCGAGTCCAAATGTGTAATGCAGCCTTTCATGCCAGGTCTCCATGTGTTCTGCTATGTCAGGGATAAAGTATAAAACTGGGAGTAAATATTTTCTACCAGACCCATCCTTATTCTGGGCTTTACAATTTTTATTTTTTATATTAAACTTAATTTAATTCTGGAATTAGTTTGGGGTTTTTTCTGCTGTTGCACAGCACATGGAAATACCCTTTTATTGAGGCTCCACTGAATGGATAACTAATATTTGTATTTGTGAAACAAGTAGGGCTGTGCCAACGCTAAGCATCCTTTTATAGCCATAAATGTTCCAAACAAGTGAGTTTACCCATTTCTACAATTACCAATTTAGTCTGAGCTTTCAAAATAAAAGAGAAACCTTTTTGGGAGCATCTGATACCATTTTTTACCAGGTAAGGACATCTAAGTGCACATTTTCACACTTCTCTCTGTGGAACAGGACTGCATTAAGCTACCCCAAGAATGCACAGACCAAAACAACACTGAGGGTGAGTTGGGCACCATTTGTGTCTCTTGGAAGCCCAAGAACAGAAATAATCCCCCGAGTGGTCCCTGGCACTGAAACAGGGCAGGAAGGGAATTTCTGTACAGCACTGACCTTTATGGATCAAGTATTTTTCATTTGTTCAGTGTTAGAGGCACAGGGCTGGAAGTGTCTGTAGCCCCTCAAACACTTCATATATCATTTATTTCTGTCAGCTCTTTTGATTTGAACTTTGGAGTTATAAGTTGCTTTCTGTCCTGCAGCTCTGCTCCTGTCAGGTGTGATGAAGGGCTCTGCTCAGGAGGTGACTGAGCACAAGGCCCCCATGGAATTCCCTTCCCCAAAAAGTGCATTTCCAGGATTCATGAAGCCTGAATGGGGTCTGTTTTTAACTTGGGCACAAGGGAGGCAGAGCAGTGTCAACCTTGAGGCTGAGGACACCCCCAAACTTATGAGAAACGTGCAGAAACCTTAGGAAATTACAGTTTTGCAAGTTTATCAACCAACAAACCTCTATTCTGTTTACGTGACAAAGCCCAGCTTGCTCTGATTGTGAAGATTTGCACAATGAAATCCCAGGGAAAGGGAAAAGGAGAGCAACAGTCTCCCAAAGCCTGCAGAGCAGGAGAGATGTGAACTTCAAAGGAAAACCAAAAGAGAGGGCAGCCTGTTCCAACACTGGACAACCCTTTCCATGAAGATATATTCCCAATATCTTATCTAAACCTCCCCTGATGTCTCACTAAGAGCAAGGAACCACCACTTGCTCTGACTGTTGGCACCCTAAACCATCATTCTATAGGGTAAGGAAAGCCCCTCTGAGACATGAGTGCCTTGGAATTAGGTTAAACCCCAAAGGAATGACAAAATAGCCGCAAAGCCATTGCACAGTCAGTGATAACTGGCAATAAAAACTCCAATTCTGCTGCTCTACACGCGGTGTTCAGACTGGTACTCTGACACCAGGAGTTAAAGGATAAACATGGAGATACAACACTTAGGATCATGAGAGGGGATGTCTGGGAGCCAGGCCATAAAGCAGCCCCGGAATGTGAGAACCAGCTCGTGTTGGAAGTGCTGCTTAGCAACACTGCCCTGCCACGGCCAGAGATTAATCAGATCTGCAGTGTCATTGGAAACACTCAGCTCAGCCCATTTGAAAAATCAGATGAAGATGCACTGATGTCCCCCAGGTCACCCAGGGGACAGTGTGGGTCTGTCCAGGTCAGCAAAGCTGGAATTACGTCAAATGAGAGGCACTGAGGGTTAATTATGAATATGGCAAATCTCACACGTGTGGGTATCAGCAAATCACAGAGAAGCTGCAGTAACAGAACACATTAACACACAACAACACTAACAACTCAACCCTTTCCCACCTCTGGCCATAAAGGATTGCTGCTTGAGCTTGATTTTTGTAAAGATTTCACCTATCTTGTTGAAACTGCCTTGGTCATGGGGTCTTCTCCCACTGCCCTGGAGAAAGAACTCCACTTTCTGGAGGACTGGCAGCTCTCAGCTCAGGGCATTCTCCCTGGTATTTTCAGCTAAACGCTTCTTTGCAGAATTTCACTCTGTTCCTTTTCTGTTCTTTTCTACCAGGGAAAGATTCCCGTCCCAGCCTTTGGTAAAGTAACAGAAACGTTGGGAAGTTTGGGTCTGGATTCTCCAGTTAGCACTGACAACTTCCATGGGACATGGACAGGGAACAGGTGGGATATTAGTAAGGTCAGAATGAAGGAATACAAATCTCAGGAAGAATCCAGAAGACAACCACATTTTGACAGTTGTTACTGAGGGATCACCTGGTTCTTCAATTTGGATTCTTTTGTTCTCCTATTAAAACAAACACACACTACTCTGGATTATTTGTTCCCAGCTCCGTAATTATCATACTGTCAACATTTCATATCCCAACAAGGCAGACAAATATTCCTTGGGAAGGCAGGAGAAGGATAATTGAGCAATCAGGGATGAAGGATGCGGAAACAGAGACAAAGGCAGAATGCAAGTAACCTTGAAGAGCAAACCCAGTTGTTCACCCAAAGAGAGAGGGCTGGGAACAGCCTGACCCAGGGGAGCCAAGCTAGGATGGCACCTGCACAAGGATTTCAGTGGGATGGAGCAGTTTCCTAATTTAATGGGCACAGTGGAGTCACCCAACCCAGAGGACAAGCTGCTATATCCATAACTCCAAAACATCCTGATGCAGGTCCCTTGGGGCTCTGGCCATGGGCTAAGGAGCCCAGGAGCTTTCAAGAGCTGCACTTTGGAGCTGTTTCTGTGGGGCAACACTTCAGCTCCAGGGGTCACTGACCTCTGGGCTCAGTCCAATTACAGCAGGTATAAAACCTGTCTAGGAACAGTTGGTATCAAACACTGTGCCCTTCTATTTCAGGAAAAAGGTATTTTTTCATATAAAGCAGATTAATTTAATTCTTTCACAATCTCAGAAATGAGAATATGCCTTCTAAAAGCCAGTCCCCAGGCAGATCCATGCTTCAACAAGCTTACTGTCCAAGGAGGGAGAAACCAGGGCACGCTGGTGGAGGTGGAGAGCAGGTAGGAAATGCTGTCAAAATGGGTGTTTTTGGCAGGTCACAGAGGGAAGAGTGTGAAGGCAGAGCTGTCCAAGTGATTTGCTACACTGACTATCCCCAGATAAGCTGCAGAGCCAGGATTACTTCTCAAGAGCTCATTCCTATGCCAGCACTCCAACCATCCAAATACACTGCTCCAGGTAAAACAGGTATCAGAGCTCTCCAAGATGAGCAATAAACACACAGGGGAAGGGAGAAAACCATCTCCATAAATCTCTTTACATTACTGTTCCCTTTTAAAGTCCACCTCTGGATGTGATGCAGAGTAAACTGGTCCATGAGAGTGTTTTATCTCTGCTTTCCCTAATTTGATTTATGGCCTCAGAGCAGCACATGGATGTCCTGCTGTTTCAGGCATCTCCCTGCTCACCTCCTCCTGAAGGCTCTGGAGCAGAGCAGACATTGGAAGAGAGAACTGCATTTTCCACAATATTGATGGCCAACTCAGTGTACAGGAAGGTATCAACACCAAGCTGCCTCATTTTCACTGACAAACCTTGTGTGCTTTTAGTAGCACATTTTCTACAAAACCAGCTGCCAAGCCAATAAATTTTAAAAAGCAGTTGGTAGATCATGTGTTTAGAGTAAAAAAAATATTATTATCTTTTGAATGTAGGGATTCATTGTGTAATTTTGCAGTAAAAGTTACTCATTCAAATATGAAACTCATGTTCCAGGCAGATGCTCTTGGCTTCAAAGACTTTCTCCACATTTCTGCAGCTTAAATTGGAACATTTGTATTCAGCAATAATTACAGCTGCAATCAAACAAAAATGCTCACTTTTGTAAAGGTGTGGGGAATACCAACTGGAATTCAGATGATACATCAGTCTTGCATTTTCCCTGTCTCCCTCCCTAGACAGCTCACTTCCCAGACATTGTGCAAATACTGAAGATGAAGTTCATTTATCCCCATCTCAGAATTTATGAAAATAACTATTTCAGTTTGATTCACTGTCTACTTACAGCTTTGGAAAAAGGGAGAAAGATTACAATGAAAGGATAAATATAACACACATATGACACTTCCAGGAGTACCAGCCTGGCTTTCATGATTTCTTCATCCTTCAGGACACACAGATCAGAGAGCTTTTTGATTAAGAAAGCTCAGAGAGAAATAAAAACCAAGGCAAGACTACTCCCTGCTCTTTTTCCCCACCTTTACTCCTTTCCTTTTCCTCCTCAGCTCATACTTTGTGTCTGATTTTGGGCCGAGGTGCTGAGGAAGGTGATGTGCAGCACAAAACTGCACAACTGACAATTCTGTTAAAACGCTCGAAGATATATAAACCAAATAGAATATCCTTCAGGAACTGGAGGAAATTAAGTTCACTGCTGGTTTATCCCTCAAAATAATAAGACAGACATTGCAAGTGACAGATCCTATTTTTGGGTCTTAGCAGTGATTATTTCTTGCCTAATTATTAGCAGTGGATTTACTATCTTTAAAGCAGAATTTTGTCACCCAGCAGGAAATTTCAATTCTGTCAGGCAGATTTAAGTGTCATTCGCTTACTCCTTAACTATTTTTGACTTGGTTGCTAATTATTAAGGAAGGCTTCATTCCCAGAGGGCCTGAGGGCAGGGCCAGTGTGTGTCCCTCAGTCCCAGCCAGTGCCACACCAGCTGGGACACTGCCTTGTTTCCCAGGAAAGGATATGAAGGTCTCCTCCACTGCCCCCTAAGAACAGCAAAACTTTTACCTCCTGTGTCTAAACAGCCTCTCTCCAGGAGCAAGCTGTAGCCATCACCCCTTGCCTTTTCCATGGGACTCCTTGGTAAAAGTGAAGTAAAATTAACCTTGAGTTTACTCCAGAAAAATAACCTTCATGATGTATTCCAATCAGGCCAGGCTGTCCTGTCATGGGAATGACATGGAGATGACCTTGCAAGAGGCAGGAATGAAGGGAGGGACAGGGACAGGTGACATTGCTCACGGTGAATCCTATCCTGCAGAGCTGTGCAGGGAACTCCATGGAGCCATTCAGGAAATAAAGACATGATTAGTTCTGGAGCTAATTTCCTTGGTGCTTTGAAAAATGTTGCAGGGAAGATATGATCCACTGTAATTATGGAGGAAGATAAAGACAAGAAGTTGCTGGCAGAGCGCCAGACCTGGGAACACCTGAACACCTCAGGAAAAGCAGCAGAGCTTCCCCAGCTCTCTCTCAAATTATCCTCGATGCCTGAGCCATGAATATCACTGGGAAAAAGAGTGTGGGGAGGACAAATACAGCTTATTGCTTATCTGAGTGCAGAGCTAAGGAAAACTGACAGCATGGAGGAGAAAGGGAATCTTGTTTCCATGGCAACTAAAGTTTGAAAAAAGTATATAGAAATCAATGTCATCTTACCATGTGTGCTCCACCCAGAGCCACGGAATCAAAGTTCTCTAGCTGCAGTATCCTCACTCCATGCAATCACCAGGAGCCCATGGAATCAGCCTTGCTGTTCCAAGGAGCTGCACTTGGTTTGGAACAACAGTGTCACCACCTGGAGAAACAGCCTCACATGAGGCAGCGCCAGGCTGGGATTT
This sequence comes from Lichenostomus cassidix, assembly GCF_008360975.1. NCBI lineage: Eukaryota > Metazoa > Chordata > Aves > Passeriformes > Meliphagidae > Lichenostomus > Lichenostomus cassidix. The sequence goes on from NC_139497.1 coordinate 1,873,392, forward strand.
GGAGGGGAAGAAGAAACCCCCAAAACAACTTCCAAACGGTGCAGCTCAGCAGCCCTGCTCAGCAGGAAGGGCCATAAGCTCCTCTATGGCTGGTGAAGCTCAGACACTTCCACAGGAGTGAGCAACACAGACAAGATCACTTCCAGCTGGGATGGAGCATCTCTCACATGATTTCCTGTCACTGCACCCTCATTATTGTCAAAGTACACAGGTGACATGTGACCTATCTACAATGAGAGACCAAAATATTATGGCTCAAAATATGTTCTGGCAATTAAGGAGAAGTGTTTAGTCTAAACAAGAGAAAAAACATCTGTCTCGGAAACAAAACTTGGTAGAAATGTGTTGAAAACTATTCAGGGTGAACTGCAGCAATGACACAAATCTATTGATTCCAGTGCAATGAATTTAGTATTTAAGATAATACCTAATATCCCTGAGCTAAAGCAGTACAAATCCCAAATGGAAGAAGTTCAGGGATGAAGGTCCTGATGCAATGAGCACTCATGTTCCACTGAAGGTCTCCAGGAGATTCAGATAATACCTTCCACTCTGACTTGTTTTCTGAAAGCACAATGTCAGTGCTATTGAAAGAGGGAGAATGGAATGTGTTTATTATCCTACCTTTCATATCTGCAGGACAATTCTTTATCTGTGACCCAGAAACAAATTAAAGGGACACTGTCATGTTGTATATTCTAATGGCCCTCTTTTCTCTGTGCTACCAGCAATCTGAGAGTTTTCAGTGCCCAGAGGTTTGAACAAATTGAAGCTTTTGTTTGTTTACTTTGTGCCTTTCATTCACTGCACAGAAATGAAACCAGTCAGGTCCATTTGCCTCCCTACAGCCTATCAATTAGTCCAGGCTGTTTGCATTTGAGCTTCCTGGGAAGAGACTGAAACACTATCAATTTTTTTTCTTGTAGTAGTTTTGCAATGAACATTTCTGTTCAAATCATCCTTTGGAGATGGAAATCTCTAAAGAATAGATATGAATCCAAGTACATTGCTGAAACATCCAGTGAGAATCTGAGATTGTTCCTCTGTCTTTGTGGGGGGGATTAAAACAAAAATACACCAGAACGCCTGAGTGTATATTGAATTGTTAAATTACCACAAAAAAAGCCAAATAAATGTGTTTTAGAGAGTAAAGGCCAGTTTAAACCACTTTCACCATTTTAAATGATGCCTTGAGTGGGTTTTGTTCCTTATGAGGTGACCAGCAGCACTACTACTCAGTCCCAACTGTTTTATACAGATTTTGAATGATAGGGAAAGTGGTATAATCTTCCCAGGCCTTAGTTTCCCATTTATTTTAGGCATTATGGTAAATTGCAACCCCACAGTGCCTGCAAGCCTGAATTCATTCAGATTGGCAGAACACTTTAACAGCTCCAGATGAAAGGTGCTACAGAAGTGCCAAGTACTATCACTGTAATTATCATTCAATATACACTGATCAAAAGAATGAAATGTGAATTAGCATTTCCTATTAGCCCTACTTACTGCCTAAATGTTAAATATTCCTCCCATGGGCTCTCTCCACGAAAACACACAGGAGCTGTTGGTATTTCTCATCTGGCTACAACACTGCTTCCCCAGGAGTGAAGGAATGGAGAGATTTGAGTAGAGTCGTGCAATCAGGAGAACACCACATGTTTAACCCACACAAACTTGCTCAGGCTTTCTGGGGAAAGGGAGTTTGAAGCTGCTTTCTCTCTCTCATTCTTTCCTCTCTCATTCCTGGCACAAGGAATCTGTCCCAGTCCCAAGGATTTTCTGTTTACCTCCCTGGGACCTCTGAGTCATGGGTTTCACACAACCCATGGGATGAGTCCAGTGTCCTCAGAGGTTGAGAAAGAGTAAACATTTGGAGTAGCTAAACAAAACCGATGGAATTGTGCCAATTTACTCTCTACAGAGCCAGACAACTTCCTGAAACACTTGTTTTCCCCTTTCCCACTGGAGAACTACACAGCATTTGACTTTATTTTCCCCAGAAGCAGAAGCTGTCCTGCTTATCCACTGCCCAAGCTTCCCACAGGAAGCAACAATGTGAGCTCCTGCCCTAGTCCAGAACACATTTCAGTGGTGTTGGGGCACAGAAATTCAGTCATTTGTGGCATTTCCCTCTCGGTGGAGGCTGCAGGGTAAACCAGGGGCTCTGCCAGGGCACTGTGTGGATCCTGACAGATGTCAGAGCACCAGGTCACATCCCATCCCCTCCTCACTGCCACCACCACAGCCAGCCCTGCCACTGCCCTGGGGAGCTCTCTGCTGTCCAACCTCGTCAGTGTGACAGCAATCAAAAGCAGGGCAAAACCCCAAAAAACTACAACAGGATTACTAATAGTTCTATAGAAAAGTGGCCTCAGTGTGTGAATTAAGCTGTTGATGAGCCCTTATGGTCTTCCTTTCTCTAAAACTGTGCTTCAGACAGCTGCAGGCTCCAAAAAAGAGACCTCCCTGGAACACACTCAGTTCAAAAAGGGAAAAAATCCATACCCTGCCTTGCTGAGTCCCTTTTAGTGAAGCAGGTCATAGCACCATGTCTTTTATCCTGTCATTCCTGTCTCCTGCTTGATGCACATCATAAATCCACAGTGGTTTGGACTGCAGCTCTGTGCTGAAATCTGACAGTCTCTCCTATCTCTGACCAAGCTGCCTTCCAGTATTCTGCAACTGGAAATTCCAGGCTTACTTAAAAAAAATTTCAATATACAAGGTCAGACTCAAAGAATTAAACATATCTTTACAGTCAGGTACACTTTCCAATCCCTGTGCTAGGGACCACTGAGTAGGGAAAAGGATTCCCTTTTTCAAAACTAAATTTATCCTTCAGACCTTAGCTAGAGTTTATCTCATGTCTCATAAAGGACAAGCAAAAATGAAAGATCAAAATACCCACAGATTTATGTTAATAAGATGACTTAGAAAAATAAGGCAGAGAGCTCTAATTTAAATAACAAGCTATTAGAAATTTGACAACATGAGGTGCTGGCAGAGAAAGTAAGAAAGCCAAGGCATGTCTGCCCTTGGAAAAAGGACTTTGGAATCCAGAAACCCACTTACTCATTTTCACATTACAGCATCAACTTGGAGAATATTTAATTCTCTTGAAACTGTGGAGGATTTCAGAGAGGTAATTAGGAATAGCTTAGCTAGTGGTTAACACCAGGATTGGGAATTAGAAATGAAGAAATTCAGCTCAGGACATATTTTTGGGCTTTGGAGCACGATCAAATTTAAGTTACTTAAGTCTTCCCTCCCTCAATTTTTCCAGCTGGAAAATGAGGGTGGTAAGAATGAACCCCCTTTGGGGAGAGCCTGGAAATCCATCCACAAAAGATGCTTAAGGCACAAAGTCTGAGTGCTGGGGCACCTGACTGTTATGAGAACTGTTTCAGCCTCTGACACTGACAAACCCTCTCTGATGGCCACAGGAACCCTCCTGAGTTCTGCTAAACAGTACCAGGGAGACTGGAAATAATGGCAAAGACTCCAAAGGACCTCAGTCTTCTTCCAATCCCTAAAATGCTCACAACCTGAAAGTTTCCAAGCATGTCCTGTTGCAGAAGTGGTGACTGAACTGACAGATACATTCTCCAAGTAATTTCCATATTTCTTGCTGCCACTAACTCTGGTTACCCAAAGTCAGTTGCAGTTGACAGTTTAATGATAATGGCTTTATGTTTATATATCATCTGTGATGATGTTCCTATTCTCCTTAAATTCAATCCCTGTAAAAGGGGCACTTTAATGTATGCAGCCACAGACCAAAATGATAGTAATTTTCCCTTTGAGCTGCAATGCTTTAGTAAACAATTACATTTCAATTAAAGAGGGGTGATCATGCCCAGGGAAGTGCCATTCCACTCTCCACATAATACAGGAACATAAATTCTCCAAAGTCAAATCATTATAATATAATTTACATGACTGCTTTAAAAAAAATTAAAATGGAAATAGAGTGTATTATGCACAGGCAAAAACTTGGGGAAAAAAAAATCCTTCAATATCTTGTCCACAGCAGCTTGAACTGGGATCCCATTATTTAGGATTATGTTCAGTGAAGAGGAATGGCAGAAGGGCTCTTCACTTTCATCTCTCCAGGAGTTTCCATTTACTGCCATTAGTATTTAATACTTCATTTATCAAGGATTAAAACCAGGATAGATGGAGGAATGCCATGAGAGTAGCTTATGATGGATCACTGCAAATTCAGCTGTGTACTGAGCCCAAACAGGCAGGAAAACTGCAGGAAAATAAGTTCACGTTACAAACAGAAGGAAAATTAAAACCTTCCCAAAAATCCTACTTATTTGTGACTATAAATCTGAATTATTAAAGGGCCTGAAAGGCAGAAGGATGACAGACAGACCACAAAAGAGAGCTCCTGCTCCCAGACATCACACTGCAAGTGCAGCACCAGAGACACCAAGCAGAGGGTGAAGAACACAGGAAAACAAGGAGTTGATGCTCATCTTTGTGACTTTTTGACCACTGGAGATAGGGTGTTCCCCACTGGGTTTCCCCTTTGAAACTTCTCTGAGAATTGCTTCTCTTCCAATCCAATTTACACAATTCCATGGATGGACAGCCTGACTGTGTAGCAAGAGCTGCCATGTGTTTTGGTGTGGTTTTGGGGGACTTTTGGAGTCAATGTGGCTTCAACCAGAAGCATTGAAGTGGTTTTGGTGCTCCTGGAAGGCAAATTATTAATACTAGAATTGAGGGTTAAAGGTCTGGAGAAAGTAATCCTAAATTCTGTCTGGTAAAAGACAGAATGAAGATGTTTCCTCAAGTTCTTTGGCAATTTGGACTTGGCTTGGCCTGGGATATTTCCCTAGAAAAGGAAGTAAATCAGGCTCTAACAGAAGGAGTCAATAGATGGCAGTGCTTGATGGGATGGGAGTGAATTCTCCCCAGGAAGCCTCAGCAAATCCACCCCTGCAAAGTGGGCACAGTGAAGGATTTCACTAGCACTCAGCAGACTTTCACAGCTTCTGGTCCCTGAGCTTGATAAAATACCCCACAAATTTCAGGTTTAACCCACCTCACACCTCAAGCTGTTGGGATTCAATGCAGAGAGGCAAAATGCTTCTCTGGATTTTCCTAGAAGCAAGGCTTTGACCATGGACATGGAAAAGGGACACACTGGTGTCTGCAGCCCTGGAGCATCACCAGCTGCTGCCAGTTGCCCCCTGGAAGTGGAGACTAAAATCTGAACACTTGGTCTGAGAGGTGGCTCAGAACAAGGGATTTCAGCTCACTGAGCACTGGAGTTGGAGCCTCGAATTTCTCATTCTGCATCAGTTCATACAGAGCTCTGAGAGCACGGAAGTGAAGGGAGGGATTTCCATGGAAGATAATTATTGTACAGCAGGAGATAACCAGGACTAGGGAAGATTTTTCCAAGTTTAAGAAGCTTAATTAAAAATTTCTTTTAGGAGAAGGAGTAAGAACAGTTAGTCACATATTAAGATACAGAAATCTTAAGATTTGATTTTCAAGACTATATACTGTAATTCAAAAACTACCATGAGCTCTTGTTTTCAAAAACCACAATGCCCAATTTACTATAACCTGCCTGACAAACTTCTGCATAGGAAGGGAGCTCCCAAGGGAAGTTCCCAAATTTCCACCCTAGTTTGCTTTAGTTTTGAAATGAAAGAAAGCAACTGGAAGTGCAACACTGCCAAAATAGCTGAATCCAACAGCTCCTGAGCTTCCCAGGCCCTTGGAGACTCAACAGCAGAAGGATGGAGATGTCAGAGAAGAACAATCAGCTGTAAAATATGAAAAGCCTACAATTTCCAAACCTACAACAGCAGGCTCAAAAGTAATAATCCCATTACCACTAAACTAAGGCACTAATTACTATTCCCAGTGGCTGGAGTGGACTGACTGCTAATGTTCCTCTGGTTAATGAAGGAAGGTGAGGGAGAATATATTTCTAAAGTCAGACATCTGCTGAAGGCTGGGCAGCAGCACCAACTGTACCTAATGAAGCCATTCATATTAATGCAGTGACACTCAGAGGGGGAGCAGGGGAGAAATGAGATGAGGGTGGATTTTAACTCAGAAAAGACAAATGTCATGTATTACCCGTGTGATGACTCCCCTTATTTAATTCACACTGAGTAACAGAGCTGCTCAAAGCAAGGAACTGCATCCCACGTTGGCTGTTCCACCAGCAAGGGCTGACCTGCTGAAAGCTGGAATAGCCTCTCTAAAGACCCAAAAATGCAGGATTTATGCCTTTGGAAAGGAATGAACAGCTTTTTATTTCCTTTGATTACAAGGACACTCAGAAAAATACTCCCAAATCATCTGTCTTGTGAAGAATCCAGATTTTCTCATCATGTTTTACCTTTTTCACCAACAAGCAGTAGTTGTTTAAGGTTCAAGGATACTCATTCACTGAGATCGATAGGTTCTGATGGTTGGAAGAACAATTTATAGAACTAAAATAAACTCCTTGTCCAAACTGCTAATCATGACTCATTCACCAGTGCAAATGTTCTCAGGTGAACTGGGTGTGTTTAGATTTTTTTTTTCAGATTGCACCATTGTCTTTCCTTTGCAATTCTGGTTCTGCCTCCCTGGGTTTGGTAAGCAGCAGCTGAGTCTGTACAGAAGGTGTGGCCTGCAGAGAAAACCTGCATGGAGCAAATGTGCTCCACGACCTTTTGTGTCTTCTCTGGGTAGAAATCCCTGTGAGCAAGCTGAGAGCTAGCCCAGGGAGGAGGGCAGGGAGAGGGGAGGGCAGCCCTGTGCTCAGGCTCCTCACACTGCACTGACACAGAGCCAGGGCTCAGTGCTAGCAGATCCCATTCTTGGGGTCCCTGTTCCTGCCTGTCAGTGGACACAGCAGTGCCCTTCCCATGGAACACCACGACCACTGTAAGTCGTGTTAGTGAACACCCAGTGACATCTCAAAGCAGAGGGACTGAAGCCATGGAAAAAGTGAATGGCTCCTCCAGGCTCCTGCTGGGACAGGATCCCAGGCTCTGGGCAATCCCAGCTTGGCAGGTGTCCTGAGCTAATGACAGGTTCCTCCAGAGGAGATTTTCTCTCTGTAGGAGTATGAGCACACACTGTACAGCTGTAAATACACCTAGGAATACACTGCACCAGGACTCACCAAGGAAACCTCTCCAGGAAAGTCTCCCATGTGAAACAACTTACCCAAACTGCTCCAGATTCCATTCAAATCCTACTGCTCTACCAGGATACATTTGACAGCTGCTCGTTGCTAACAGTATCTAACACCACCCCATTAAAAACGAGTAACCAACCAGTTTCACACACAGAACTTCTTCTCTCAGGGTGAGCAAGTTCCTCTCCCCCCTGGCACCCCCCAGGACACTCATTAGGACCCCCAGCAGCCCTGAGGAGGGCAGACACTGACCGTGACCCGGAAGGGTGTGGTGGCTGCAGGCTCCATGGTGGGGTTCTTCTCCGAGATGCCGCTGGGCATGCTGCGCCTCTGCCCACACCTCTCTGGGGGGGACTCTGGGGAGGGACACAAAACAAGGGACAGTTACAAACCCAGGAGCACAGGAACAGCCCAGCAACACCAGCAGGCTGTGCAAAATGTGACATCTTCCTCCAAGATGTCCCTGCAAACAAGCCAACACGGTGACCCCATGGATTCCGCTCGCATTTCCCCGAGCTGCCTGGAACAACATTCCATCAGCAAGACTTTCACCTTCAACAATTAGCATTTTTTATACAACTGTAAGCTTCAGATAATGCCTGACAGGTTGGCATTATCATTATTTCCAGTCTGCAGATGAGTAAACAGAAACCGTATTGAGATGAGTGAGAATTATATGCAAAATACAGATCTGTGCACTCGTAGATTTGATCCTCCTCAGGGAAACTGCTAATGGGGTTAGAGGCACAGGATGCTTAAGTTACCTCTCTAATTCCTCTAGCAATTTGCTTTGGAACCAGGAAAAAATCATTAAATCTTGCTTTTGCTAAAGTATAGAATGAGGATAGGAATACTTACCTCCTTCCCCATCAGCGAGGAAGGGAGTGGGCTGAAAAGGCAAAATTAACAAACATACTCAACACTGAGGAGATCTAGAAAGATGTTAGGACAGGTCACCTGCAGCACTGTAAGGTGGCATTTCCTCAGTTCACAAACCCTCCTTGAAAACACCATGGAACTCAGAAAAATAGATTTATTTCTAAGCTGCCATTCAGTGATGCTCAGACCTTGTAACAAGCCTCCCTTCCCCAAACCATTCTAGAGTCCTCCTCAGCCAAGCATTTCCATGGAGGTTGTATCCTCAGCAAGGTTCTGCCCTTGCCAAAGCCTGCTATCACCTGAGATCTGTAAGAAACAACAAACACCAGCAATTCCACCCAAAAATTCCTGTGTGGATGTGTCTTAAACTATCCCAAAAGAACAGACTGAGATTCCAGCCATGGACTGGGTGAGGTGCTGGCTCAGTGACATCTTCCCTGGTTGCCATGTAACCTGTGTGAAACTCAGCCAGCCCAAAGCAGCAGCTCACTGCCTTCCCAGCTCCCAGATCAGCCTTCAAATGTCTGGGGCACTTTCTCTGCAGAAAGCTGCACTTTGAATCTCAAGCAGTAAAATCCTTTGGTGTCATCTCCTCTCAGAAGATTCAGGCTCCCACCCCATTCCTTTGAGCCTTCTTTGGGTTTTGGACTGTCATAAAGAAACAACTTGATTACAGCAGTTTGAAAGTGAGCTCGAGATGACAACTGAAGAAGCTGCTTTGCATTTTCTTAATGACCGGAAAAATCAACATTGTTTAAAGCATTTCTCACACACCTGGATGAAAAACAGGAACGATGGGATTATGTGAAAGGCAGCTACAAGAAATTACTTTCCCCATGTGCTCCCCCAGCCCCAAACACTGCAAAGCACCTGTATGGGGGTAACAGCCCCCCGACTTAGCTTCTCACTTCACCCTTAAAATACACCCCAAGCAGAGCCAGCAAATACATTGGTTTGATCCAGACCAAAACACAGAGCTGGCTTAGGACCTAAACCCTGCTATAATTATTAAACTTATGGTTCTTAAAATGTTTGTAGTCAAATCTCCATCTTAGCTTTGTTTAAGCACTGTGGGTTTCACTGCAGGAGAGACAAGTTACAAAACCCTCTGTAAGAAACCAGAAATAACCAGAAGGAGGGTTGGGTGTGGGTGTTGGGGGGGATGTGGGGGGAGCTGTTTGTTTTAAAGGTTAATAAAAATAGCTTACAGGTAAATTAGTAACTCCAGGAATGTACAGAACAGCCTTGCATGGTGAGCAGTATGAATACAGAAAGGTTTAAGTGCCCTTTTTACTTCTTCAGGGCTGGAGGCACCAGCTCAGGCTGGGTCACTCTGCCCAGGGCCTGGCATCAGCCACGCTGCCACTGCAAGCCCAGAGCCATGTAAGCCAATGTAAGCCAATAATAAAAACTCTCCACAGTCACTAGAGGCTGAAAATGTCTTAATTTGCAGCAGAAGATATTTTGCTTAGGCACTGGAAACAGTCCTTTCTTGCCATGGACAGTTACTGGGATTGATGGTCTGGAGAGGGAGAGCTCTCCCTGCCAGATGAGGTTCAGGGACAATGGGCTTCCTTCCCTCCCCTCTCCTGGGGCAGATGGATACCAGACACCTCCTGAAATCCTTTCCAGCCTTATTTTCTGTGATTGCTGACAAATTTGCCCACTTGTGCACAAAACAGGCAAAGCCACAAGAGACCTGATTTCAGCCTTTTCTTCCCAACCTCTCGTGAACTTCCTTCTCTGGCTGGACAGACTTGGTGGCAGTTCTGTGTCACCTCTAAACAGCACATGCTGTTTAAACAGGGCTCATGCAGGTTATACAACACAGGAGAGAGAGAAACAAACAACACGGCTTCCTGCTTTTCCAAGTATTTACAGAAAGCTGCAATGTTTTGGGTATCCCCCTGTGCAGAGTAAGATCTTCAAAGAGAAACTTCCTTGAAATTTTTAAGCCCCTGAAAGCTCTCCCAGGTTATCCCACGCAGCTGGGCCAACACACTGTTGGCTCTGTAAGGCACCAGGAGGTCTTTAAGTTGAACACATCCCACTGCCAAGAGGACACACAGCATGGCAAACACTGCACATTCATTTAGGACCTCGGATTTATGAGTATTTCTGAAACTGTTTCTGGACAGCAATAAACACATTTGGTTTGTTAACTAATTCAAGGCACTGGAACTGACAGAATAATTAATCCTCACTCCACTCTTCCATGTCTGTTTTTCATGCTGTGGAATCGTTACTGGAGCAGGACAGCAATTCCCCCAAGGCTCCAGGGCAGCACCAGAACAGGCTGTGAGGAGCTCCTGGCACCCAAACTCTTGTTTAACGCACCCAACATCACTGCCTTCTTTGCTTCAGCTTCTCAGACACTGCTCCAAGCAGGTTGTTATGTGTAACAAACACACAAACAACTATTACTACTGTTTACTTTTCACTTAGCAAGTGAGGTGTTCTGACATTTGCATTACCCGCTCCTGTGAATCCCAACTAGTCCAAGAGATCATCAGGATTATGCTCTCATTATGGAGAATAAAATACATTAACTCCTTCTGTTTGTTCATCTCTCTTCACGCTCCCCCCCTCTCACACAATTCCAGGGATCAGCCAGTGGGACAGACAGCGTGAACAAAGGCAAAGAGAGGCGGCTGGAAGGAATAACAACAAGCAGGCACTTCCCAGCAAGTTGATTTCCTGATAAGAATCTCCAGCTCCAGACAAGAAAGGGAGGTCCAACCTGAGTGCTGGGAGAGAAGTCGGCGAGGAGAAATCATCTCCCTGAACTCACCACAAGGAAGCCGTGCTTGTGAGCAGCGCACATGCCATGGCACTCGGAACGAGCCAGGAATGAGAGAAGGAGAGGTGATGACTTCATCAGAGGCAGCAAGAAAGAGAAGTATGACTGGAATGCCAGAGCAGGCAGCAGCACCGGGAGACACGGCAGGAGGGCAGGTCCTGCTCCGGCGCCGGGACGTGCCTACGGAAAGGAGACTCTGGAGCACAGTAAAACTTCACTAGATGGTCTGGAGGTAACGCAGGAAACTAGGGCTGGTGGGAGAGGTCCCGCAGGCAGCCCGGGAGAGGTCAGGCTGCTCCGAGCCCAGCACCGATCCGCCGGTGGAGCTGAGCTCCTCCCTGTCCTGCCCCGCCGGGCACTGCCCGACATGGCTGGTGCCCCAGCGCTGCCAGGGTGGAGTTTCTGTGAAACCAGGAGGAACAGGAATTACCGGTCTCCTGCTCATACAATTACAGGCCGTGAATTAATTTTATTGCTTAATGAATTTAGGTGTTATTCCTCTAATTTCTGCATTATCTAATAAGTCCTTATTGCAAACCCAGGAGAGGAGAGGAGGAGGCACAGTGACAGTGATTTAACGTGGCTCACGGTAGCATTTACGAATGAAGAACAATCCCTGGAGAACAGGTATCTGTAGTGTCTGTGTGATTCCAGATCTCAGGAGATGCTGCAGAAAAATCTACATTTCAGACAGCTTTGGGTGGCCACAGGAGCTCAGGAGAAAAGATGGATCTTTAGTCTGAATCCAAATGGGGATTTATACGGGAATAGAGACACTTTTAAAAAGCAGAATAGACAGCAACAGAAAATAATAAACACGGAGCTGAGCCAACTTTTCCCTTCACAAGGCGTGAAGAACTTTGAGTGGGAAGCAGAGATGCCAAAATATCTCATTTCCAGTGGTCAAAGAAGCTGTGAGAGTTTACAAAAGCCCTTCCTGCTCCCATCAGCTGGCTCAGGAACACAGCTGCAGGGCCACCTTCGTGGTTCAGTTACCTGCAAAAGTATTTACTGGAATACATCACCCAAAGCCCTGCTGAGCCACAGCGAATTCCAGTGGATCCCTCACAGCAATATTATAACCATTGTGCCATACAAAATTAATTAAAAGTCAAACCTTTATTAGGCAGTAAAACAGACTTAGAAATGAAAATGGTCATGAAGCAGATGTCTAGGGCAGCTACTGGTGCTCTCTGAACAAGCAGACTCATGAGAAAGCAAAGTCCATGAACACAGAGAGGGTTGTTCTTCAGGCTAAGGGAAGTTGTGTCACCCCCACTTCTTATGTTAGAATAAAATTATTTCTTTTTGCATCTTAGAATCTCTGGCTTAAACATTCATAAACTTCCATAAAGCCCAGCAATTCCCCTGGCTGTACCTACAACTCTTCCACATCAGAATCACTGATTTACTCCCCACTCATTTCATGCTCCAAGCAGAAATAGTTTCACATTTTCTCATGCTCTCATGACCCTTCCAGACAATTAAGGACACTGTTTACAGAACTACAGCTTGTAAAAATCCCTCTCCCTTATCTAACTGTTTACATACAGAACAAAAAAATAAATTGGGTTCATTACTTGCCTTCTGGGCTACACTGTGGCACAAAATATTTAGAATTAAACAGCTGATCCTACGCCTATAGCTAATGCTCCCCACAGTGACACCAGTCGGAACCAGCTTCTTACCAGTACCTCTGTTTTCCCCACAGGTGATTTCAGCATTACAAAGCATCATATCCAGTGTGTCTCTGGCTCAACTGTGCCCCTGCCTAAAAGCATCAAAAGGCACCTGAAGCACCACTTAGAGCCACAAAATCCCCTGCAGCTCCCTGAACGGTGGCTGGGACAGTTGTGTGAACTGAAGAGCCTTGTTAGAAGTGACAGGAATACAGAAAACAAATCCCAAAACCATCAGACCACACTGGTTCCCTCAGCTAAAATTCATGACCACCTTCTCTCAAAGTGGGACTAAGAACTCCCGAAAGCAGAGCTTTTCCTTTGTTAAATAATGATTTGGAGTGACACTGACCTTTGCCACGGCATGCTGTGCACTTTAATGGATCTCCCCTCATCTCTGTGCCAGGTTCCTGGATATCATGTATTTAATATTCCTCATCCTGCTCCAGAGCCAGTGCTATTAATGGCTCTTGAATCTAGTACTGAAAAAAGCTCTGCTATTTTTCTGAGTACTTGATATGTATCTATTCCCCTGTTTTCTCTAGCATTACCCAAGAAGAGAACTCTTTTCCCAGCGGCTTTTCGATGTGTGCAAGCAGCAAGGACTCTTCTCATGTCTTTCTGCAGGCTCTGGCTGCCTGGTGCTGCAGCCCCTTCTCCCCTGGCAAGCTCGGGGGGATTTGCATCCCCCAAAGCTGGGCTGAGGTGGCTGTGCCCTCCCAGCAGCGGGATGTGACAGCCGCAATCGCAGCGCCTCACTAGATGGAGCTGGAGGCCCTTGGCTGGCCAAGCACTCCCAGCCCCGACCCAGCTGCGCCGGGAATTCTCCAGCTGTGGTTTAGCTGCTGGGTCACTCGATGGGCAGTGGAGTTAAGGGCACTTTCCCTGCTCTTTCCCTGCTGTGGTGCCATCCCAGCACAGCCAGGCACTCAGCTCCCCCTGCCCGGGCACTGACAGACACCCGGGGCAAGTCCTGCCCCCAGAAACCCAGGGGGAATACATTCCTTACCTGAGCAGACAGATAAATGTATTTGTCAAAGCAAAATTACTCTCCGAGGGCAAAAGGGAAAGAAGAGGATAGCACTAATGGGAGAGGAAAGCTGAGGTAATTCTCACCATGAGGAGTCTGAAAATACACACAGCAACTTCTCAGTGCTACAGACCTGCAGGAGACCAGATCAGATCCATGGGCAAAAGGCACAGCTGCAGGTCCCAGACCTGTGCCAGGGAGAGAACATAAGGCATGTAGAAATGACCCTCCCTTTCTAAAGATAAACAGCAAATCATGCTGACTGAGCAGCCTGTTGTACAAACTCCATTTTACTGTCTGGTATTTTTTAGCTAGATATGTATATATATTTGGTATTTTTATTCTTTCTTTATTAGTCTCTGCAATAAAATATGTATGATATTTATCTTTCGCTGGTATGATATCCACAGAACAAATTCCTCCTCTGCTAACGGCATATCATTAGGAGCCTTTTCTCCAGGGTGAAACTGAAATCAAGCTCAGACTTAAAAAATACATCAGAAAAAGCTGAAATTCTATCCTGGTTGGGGGCCAGATTGTGGCGACTGCCAATACCCTGGTTAAAGTGGAAAGGATGATAAAGTGAAGTGGAACATCAGCTTCCTCCCATGTGATGATAAAGACAAGCAACACGGAGTGTGGGGAACAAGGAGTCAGCTCTGGGGAGATTTAAATTAGGCTCATCCATCATGCTGAACCTTCCTGCAAAGATTCTGCTCTGTCACCACGCTCTTTCTTGCAGCACTTTATCCACAGAGGCAATCTGAGGGCAAGGAGAAACTTCCATACCTGCAGTTCCTGTCCCCTATCAGCTGCAGTGTCACCTGGACACACCACCCAGGACAAGGCTCACGTCTGTCCCCTGCAGCAAGGGCTGCTTTGGGGTTTTCCCCAAAACTGACCACAGCTGAGCTCCCAGCCAGGCCAGAACAGCTCACTTTACATGTAAACACCCTCAGGATAAATTAAAAACTTCACACACTTTAATTCCCAGGACATTCTTCCAGCCATGCATGGTGGCTGCTGAACAGGTCTGTACTGGTATATCACAAATTAAATAAATAAATACTTAATTTATAAGCATGATTCATCAGAGGTTTCATCTTCTACAGCAAAGAAACAGATGTTCTATTGATGGCACTTCATTAGAGAGATAAATGGGGTCACACACGTATCCCTGTTCACATCCATCTGCATAATAGACCAAACATTAAGATTTGAATTTCACATGGTACATGTGGCTCTTACAGCAGCCTGATAGAGTCTCAATGCCCAGAGCCAACTCACCCACCTCAGATTGCCTTAACAGCCAAGGAACTTTAACCCTGCTCAGGAAAGCAGAAGGCTGGGATTTAACACTGGCTATTTAGGATACAGTTTCATTGGAAACACAGAAAAGTACTGGATTTGAAGTGACTGGATGGCAGTGATTTTTGGTAGGTACCCACCAAAATATAGAATCTGTCACGAGGAAGCAACTCAGAGCAGCAGTGACAGCAAAGTCTGGAACTGTTCTTCCTCCAGTTCCAGAGGGTTAGGATTAGGGATAGGGATGGCTGAGGAGGGGGCTTTTCTGGTTTTCCAAATGTCTATGCAGGAAGCCTAAGAGTTCCCCTATAAAAAGAAACAAGTCTCCCTCATATTAGTATGCATTAATAGAAGATAATGCTTATAAACTGAGCATTATTTTTGCTCAGATGTTGTGCCTTTGCTGTGTGTGCACAGGCAGGTGTGTCAGGTACAGCAGCTCTGCACACCTGGGCAATGCACCCCTGTGCCCAAAACACTGCTGGGAATCCATCCCTCCTCACGACTGTTCCCCATCCATCTCTCCTCTGGCTGCTCAGACTCTCTTAGCAATTGTTTCGCTATTAGAAATTGTGGAATGTAAATCCTAATTTATTGTGACTGATCCTTTTATTTCCTCTGGGGGTGGGTGGGTATTTCTGCTCCTCTCCCACAAACCTGCTCTGCAAACACTCGCAGGTGGCAGCTGCACACACTCACCCTGCAGTTTTGAAGCAAACAACACCAGTGCCAAGGAGAGACAAGAAACATTAAAAGCCAGGCATGTTTTCACTTCCCAACCTATTTTTGAAAAGGGAGGGAGCAGGAGGATGTTCGTACCTACACCAACACTGACATTTGCATTTTCCATCCTAACAAACCATGCCAAATCTGTGTTGGAATTCCTCCCCCCACTACTGCCCTGCAGTCACTCTGAGGAGCAAATGGGCACTTGAACAGCAATGCCAAAACCCTGCAGAACAACTCAGCAATTTAGGGGCCAACCTTCACCCTTCTGGGGAGCTTAATGCACCCCACCCCGCTCTCTGAAATTTTACTTTGGTGTTCACCCAAATTTCAGCTGATCCTAGAAGCAAAGTTATGTAAATGAGCACCAAATGTTCTCACTTCAAACACACCAGCCCCATCAAAACGTGTTCTCGTCTGAGGGTATAAAGGTAATAATTGGTAACCTTTGACTGCTAAAAATGTAAAGGGAAAATATCTTTCATTTAAAACTTGCTCGTTTGGTTACCATGGACACTGCTTAATCATGAAGGATGACTATTACTTGTTCCTATAGAAACCAAGAAGCTTAAGAAGCATCCTGTAATTTAACTCCAGATGCCAAATTTTACACCAGTCCACCTATTACCACATTTGGGTACTTCAGAACAAGCTCAGGCTTGATCTCTGACTCTAAAAGAAATTCACTGATGCAGAAGTGCTGTAAGAAATCAAAAATATGAGCACATAAGGTACAAAAGAAACTTGCACTTCACATAAATTGGTTTCTTCAATAGGAAACATTAAGTGCTCAGCATCTGAGGATTCCTCTTTCAGAGCAAATGTTAATGAAGCAAAACTTTGGTCGTCTTTATTCCTGTCAGTGCTCTCCAAGTCTATACAATTGCAGGGCATGTTTTTCCTCCAATTGAATGCTTCAATGCTCAACTTAAGATGAACTTCTGGAGCAATGTGAGAGGCTGGGATTCCTAATGAGCCTCTGGGAGTCAATTGTGGTCCCAGCCTAGCTCTCCAAACCAGACCTACAATAAAAACCTGCCCCTCATGCAGGGAAAAAAGCAATGGACAGGATACACCTTCCAAATTCAGGCCATGTGTTGCTCTAACCAGTCTTTTGGAGTTTCTGCTTATTAATAAAACCACAAGACTTGTCTGGCAATGCTTGTCACCTCAAAGCTTTACTTTCAGCACCAAAGAAACATTAGTCAGAATCTCTCTCTCGTGCAGATCTGGGGGAAAAAGGCTTCCAGAAATTACCTGTGGTTGACACTGCTCCTTGACCCTCACCAGCTCTCAATGGGGAATGGATTCACAGTTCTCAAAAAGTCACCCATTTTTATGTTCTCTGATTCCCCAAGGGGCCTGAGGAAGCTCAGTGTAAAAGCCTGACCCCGAGGCTGCACAAACCAGTGACATGAAAAGGGAAGTTCTGTGGCTTGTGCACCTTTTTTAATAAGCATATACCCAAACATACAAACAACTAGCATCTAACTCCAAAATATTCTCTGGAGTGTTGAAAAGGAAAGCAAACTACCCTCAGTAGTGTCTGAGCTGGAAAAAGCAAAACTGATAAAGCCCAAATGAGAACATTCCCTGACCCAGCTCGTTCCCATCTCGATTGAGAGCAGAGTGAATTAAAGGATTAGAGAGTGCCTTCAGTGCAATAACTTAGGGGATTAGTGGCACACTAGAAGACCTTCAAGGGAAATACAGGTTTAAAAGCTTTAAAAGGCAGCTCTGTGTCTAAATTGTTTGGACTGCCACAGCTGTAAGGAGACAAACTTACTCTAATACATGAGTGATCATGAAAAGTCTGCTGAAACCCCTCTAAGCATGTTTTTGGAAGCAATTCTAGTCTGGACTCAGACCAGGGTTTTTAACCTCATTCTCATTTATTACCTATGGCTTGTAGATAAAAACTCATTCAGCATTACTCGAGAGCAAATCTGCTACTTATTTCCTTTCAGAGCAGTCAGCCCCTCTTAGGAACACCATCAGGGGAAAATGAAGGTAATACCAGAAGGAGAGGGCTGGAAACAGAGATAAAGGAAAAGATGAGCAAAGAGTGACAGTGCTCCTCAGAGATTCCCACTGGTGCTTCCCAGGGGAAGTTTGAAAACTTGATTCATTTTTGATCTCATAGGAATTTTTCACAGGAAACACTCCCTAAGTGTGGATGTTGCTGCATTTCTGACATGTCTGGAGGAGGTGGTGCAGGTCAGTGTTTGCTGTTGGAGCACAAGGAGTCGAGGTACTGCTGCCACCTCGTTCCTGCTGAAGAGTCAGTCCAATTAATTTGCCTCCAATAAATTCACTCTGAATTTTTGCTTATTAAAGGGATTCTGAGATTTAAGCAGTGTTTAATATCAAAACAATTCCAGAACTCCTCCATCATGCACCACTTCCCAAGTCATTAAATTTAGTCTCGATTTTTACTAGACAATGAAGCATTGAACAAACACAGCAAAGTCTCAGCTGGAGCACTGGTGCTAAAAATAGCACAGCTGCCAGTGAATATTTCCTATAAACAGCACAGCTTAAAACATTTTGCATATCTTTTCTATGGGCATCTGTCAGCCATGCTGTTAAAATTTCAATGAAAAACTGCAAGACTTCTGTGGTGAAATAGAAAATGCCACAAAAGAGACTTGAAAAACAAAGCAATGATCATTAAAAAGTGCAAAGCAGGAAGGTCTCCTTTTCCTGACATTTAAAAGACACCACCCTTGGAAAAAAAAAAAAAAAAAACCAAGCCTATTGCTAATATTTATTACTGGGCTCCTCACTTGCCTGCTCCCAGCCCTTACATGAAAAACAAAGTCCTGCAGAGGTGGAAAGGGAGAAATTCCATGTGGCATTCCTTGTCCAATATCAGTTTTTCTTAACGTGCTGCAGAACAGATTTTCAGCTAGGAAGGATTAGTGAGAGGTGAGTGCAATTTCAGTTGGCTTTAAATATAATAAAACCTCCTTAGTTGTTATGTCACTCTGGGACGTGCTGGGACAATTTTCCAGTCGCTGCTTACCTTGTCCCAAGCGAGTGCCTGAACCTCCAAGGTATTGATTATTTGGGTAAAAGCTGATCTCTCATTTATCACTTAAAAGGTTTTGATTTCATCAAACAGAGAGAAAAAGACTAAATTCCAGCTGTTTTCAACAGATGTGCATCTGAATAGCCTGTGCTGAGAAAAAAACCCAGCCTGACCTTGGCCTCCCAGCTCAGTGTTTGGTGCACTGAAATTCTGGGCTTTGCTGAAGATCAGTCACTTTGCTCTTCACAGCAACCATCAAAGGAAAGGAAGAAGAAAGCCTGTTTAATAAAAATCCTTTTCAGAGAACACCTTGAAAACCATCTGTGATAAACAGAACTCAGAGCAAGACATTTATGTCTGAGGCTGACAGAGGCAGAGCTATCAGGAACACTAAACCTTCAAGATCAGGAACTCAAATGTTCTCAAATTCTCTGGGCTTTGATGACAACTGATTGCCTGCAGAGTTTTACACAAGAAAGCCCTGAAGCCAAAACTGCATTTGGCTCAGAGATGGGACTGTGAAGGGAGCACCTATGAAGGGTTTCTATCAGCAGAGGGAATTTTCAGAACACTTCCCACTGATCCCTATTCCTTCACTGTGTCCATGAGTCAGGAGAAGCAGAGACCCTGAAGAAAGCCATGAACCAAGTGCAGCCACAGCAGGTGCTGCTGTCACTGAAGATTTCCCTTCTCCTCTCTCTGCCTCCCAAGTACCTTCCACTACATTAGATGGCTCACCTGGGAATAATTGTAATTACTGCCACGATTCCTCCCACAGTCCCACACATCTCCGAGCTGAACAGATGGTCCAGGGGTTCTGCAGGTAGTTTTTTTTATCTAACTAATGTTTACCTGCAGCATATCCTGACTCTCTGTGGAGAGCAGAGCCGGGGGTTTCCGACACTTTCCTCATTCCAGCAGAGATTAACAGTGCAGTGAAGCCTGTCTGCTGCATCCACTCTCAAACAGCACTGGTTTAAACATGCTGGAGGCAGAGCAGCCTTCCCCCCTGCTCAGATCTGCCCTCCCCACCAGGTTCACTGTTCAGATATTCCAGCCTGGCCTCCCAAAGGGACAGAGTGACAAACACACTGAAATGTGATGAATGTGTTAAAGGCACCAGGGCTGACCAGAGAGCTCCAGAACAGAGGATGCCATCACATGAACCATTGAACAAGCTGCTGTCACTGCCAACAGCTCAAAGTCCTGGACATTTTTCCACACACTGCAGCAGATTGGCTCCATCTGGAGTCCCAACACAAAGCTCTCCCCTCCTTCCCTTAGATCCTCGCACAGAAAATGCCAACTCTGCTCCCTTTGCCCAGCTAAAAGCACCACAGCAGCACTTTGCTGAGGGAGAGGCTCTCTCTGTACCTCAGGAAGCAAAATCCATTTCCCAATCTGGCTCTCAGCCCTCACAGAGCTGTGCAAGCTGTAACCCCAGCCTGACTTTCCTGCTGTCCTGTCCCTCCATCCCTACCAAGGGCTGGCAGCAGCAGTGTCAGAAGGGCAGGTGTGGGAGGGTGGCATTGCCACTGGGGGGAGAGTGGGATGTGGCAGTACATAAATCCATGTTTTAAGCACAGCTCCAGTTCAGAGCCTGCTGGCTATAAAGCAGAGGGGGCAGAAGAGGGGCTCTGACACAGCTCCTCAGTCTCCTGGGTGCTCCAGCCTCAGCTCCATCATCCAGCATGGATGGAGCACAGGGAATGGTCCCACATGGGGACAGGGATCCCGTGCCAGCAGAGATCTCCTCCTCCCTGGTAAATGTGTAATGACTGCCTGACCCTCAGCAGGCTCCCTGTCCAAAAGCACGCTGAGCTTCTGCTGAAGTGACATCCCCTGGAAAAGATCAACTTCCAGGTAGCACTGCTCCTCCAGCAGAACCACAGGCTCACCTAGGCCCCGTGGGGATCCTGGCAAAGGGTCCAGAGACTGCAGAGTGCAAAAACTGCCAAGAGGATGTCTGGGAAACACACATGTGGCAAACCAGACATTGCCAATTCCTGTGAAGTAACTCCAATATGTCTGAATTTATGGCAACCTAAGGATTCCTGATCTCTGAGTATCCCAGCCAGAGACAGCAATTCCACTTCAGATCAGCCTTTGAGGAGGGAACCCTCAGCTCCTTCCTTCATCCAGACTTGTAGGGTTTGAACATTACATCAGCCCCCAAAATCTAGAACCACATTCTGATTTCTGCATTTCCCACAGCTCCCAGACCCCTACAGCCTCCTGTTCATCAATCTGCCAGCGGGAACAAAACTGCCAAGGAAAGTATTCCTGTTGCATTATTCCAGCACTGCCATCACCCTGCCCAGATGACAGTGAGTCCAGCCTGGACCAAGCTCCCCAGGGACCTGCTGTGTGACACCAGCACGGCACAACCAAAATGTATCAAACATACAGAGAAAATTCTCATCCAGCTTTGCAAATCCCTTGCAGATCTAGAAATAAGAGGAGCTTAGCTAGTGCTGAGAGGCAGGAATCCCAGAGACAAACACAAAATACTCCAGGAGAGATCAATAGCAGTAAGACTTCAGCTGGTTCAAATCCAATTTCTTACAAACTTTCGGGCTGATTCCCATTTCCATCAAATGTGCCTATATATTCCTTGTGTTCCTGACAAATTATGCCATTAAGTTCACATTGGGTTACCTAAACAAAACTAAACACATTTAGTTTGTCACAGTAACTGAAATGACAGTAAAATATTTTGGTTTTGCACAGCACACAAAAAAAAGAGAGAAAGGGAACTGGGACATGCTTGGGAATTTACAAACACTCCTCCCTGACAGGCAAAACAACAAAAAAAATCATGCAAAGAAAACCACTGTCTGCTTAAAGGAAAATCTGAAGCTCAGGGACTGATTTAGCTTCCTATTGTTTTCTCAGCTATGATTCAAAATCCTTAGAAATGTCCTGAGTGCCAGGAAAAGAGGAAAGAGGACATCGCACTGAGCTAAATCTTGCAGTGCTAGAGTTGAGTTTAAAATCCACTTCATAAATCAGAATTAACTGCAGTGAGACAAGTCCAAGCCTGGATTTGCGCAGACACCTGATGCAATGTTGCAGTTGTGCTTTTTATTCACACAATAACAAGAAAAAAGGCCTTATTTTCAGTTAATGGCTTTGATTAAGCTCACAACATGATAAATATACCAGGATTGCCAGACTGGAGGGCAAACACAACCCTCTCCCCTCCTTTCTGAAAAGATTCAGTAGGAAAACACTCACAGACTCCCACTTTTGGCTGCTTTAACGACAGGCAAAAGAACCAATAAACAGTTATTTCACACTAGAAAAGAAAGGCAGAATGGCTTATTTTAAAAATGCAACTGGGTCAGTAGCTGCCTCCAGGAGAAGGAATGGGCTGACTGAGTGAGTGTGCCCTACAGAAACATCCCTCTGTGGACCTCCCTCCTGCTGATGAGGACAAATAGGCCCTTTTAGAGCAGGATTTTTAAAAGTGCAAAGAGATTTGGGGCTTCAAGTCTCACAGGTTTCTGCAATGCCTTGGGAACACAATCTTTAGGCTCTTTGGAAAATCCTACCCCTAAACTGTTCTCAGCTTTGTCATCTCAAGCCCCTGGTGACACTCAGCCCATGAAGAACAAGAAATTCCAGCAAGACATCTCTGCAGAGAGACACCATCTCCTAAGCATGGCTTTTCAGAGCTCTAAGCATCAATTAGGCCTCCAAACATCTCGAAAAAGTAGTTAGCTTAATTACACAAATTGAAAAACTGATCCGTGGTTAGTTGGAAAGGGGTTAGTGACCCTGCACGGTGTTAGAGCAGGCACGCCTGCCCCAGCTCGGCTCTGCAGCAAACCCTGTCCCTCGCACACTGACCTCTCCAGAGCCCGACCCGCTCCCGGGCTCACTGCCCATCCTCGCCCGGCTCATCCTCACCTACCTACCGAGCTACCTGGAGCGGCAGAGCAGCGAGCTGTGCGCGGCAATTAAAGAGAACTGTGGTTGCAATTACCCCTGCTAAGCCTGTTCCGGCTGCGGGATCTGCTTCGCTGTCTCTGAAGTCGTGACCTCCGGAGCAGTCGGTAGTAGTAGGACGGTCTCCCAGAACTTTTCCTGCTGTTCATGGACATTTTTTGGATCTATTTTACACACACACACATGCAGGCACAGGTTCACTCTCCCCTCTGGCACAGGAGCAAAATAGTCCCAGCGTTTTAATGAACTGGAGGGTGGTTCTTTGGAGTGGAAAGGGAGAGGGGGGAAGAGGAACTCTTCACTTGACACATTTAAAAAGAAAAACAACAAGAAGAAAACATAAAAGAGAGAGAGGGAGGGAAAAAAAGCACGCGGCACCGGAGTGCATGTCTCAGCTGAGGGAGGACTCGCAGCGAGCAAGATAAACTGTGCTAACAACTCCTGCCCCCAAAAAGATAAGCCTGCTGGAGTAGGAATAGGAAGCCAGAGTTGGCCTGGGCTCCTGAAACGCGAAGCATAGGCTGGAAGAAATCCTGGACTGGATCCTCTCCGCCAGACAGCAGCATCTGCTCGAAGAGTCCTGGAGCGAATGGCAGCTCCGTGCGCAGCGCACCCCGCGGGCTCTGCTCCGGCCGCTCTGCCCCGAGCAGGATCAGCAGCAGCAGCAGCCCCGAGCATCAGCCCAGCGCCGAGAGGAGCTGCGCCTCTGCTGCGGGACGGATCTGCGAAAGGCTGCGTTGGGCAAGGGGATAATGATTTCCTGGCCATGGGACACATGTTAATAATCATCATGGAGCAAAAGCCCCGGAAAATAAAGTGAAATTTGAGAGGGGAAAACTTTAATTAGAAGTTGAATGAACAGAGCTCCAGACTCCCCTGGAGGCCCATTTCCTTTCAACATTCAAACTGAGTTATAGCACATCCCACAAATTAGAGAAAGGGCCTATTTACCATTTGGATCCTGATGGCAGCGAAGATTCTGCCTCCGGCTCATATTGCTCCATAAAATTACATTTCAATGGGCAGAATTAACACTTTAAGCCACGGAAGAAAATAAAATAAAATATATCTATTAAACAGATAAAAAATTTCACTCCATATTTACCCTTTAAAAAGGTCAGAAGTGAATTGTCGAGAATCCTGCACCTAAGCTCCTTCCCTGGCTGGCACAAAAATGACTCTGAAGGAAGAGTGACAGAACACATTTCAGAGACCCAGGATGGTGGCCAAGAACTTAACGCGTGGCTGCTGCCTCTCCCAGGCTGGCAGGTAACAGAGAAACCTCATCCGAGTGGGATGAGCTGCAAAACAACATCTGCACAATAACTCTCTGTATCGTGTCCTCTTTTTGTTGTTTTTCCCAGACTTCTGTGCAAATTTATCTTTGTGGTGTCTCATGACCAGACACAGGCTTGGCTGTGGATGAGCTCTGCTCCCCAGTCAGCAGGAGTTTCTGCAGAAGCTGGAAAGCTTCCCTGGATTATCCTGTTTTGTACCTTCAGTAACAAGAGGCAGAAACTATTCCAATTCAGCAACTGCACCAGGACAGGAGTCCCTTCCCCACCACTAACCATCCTCCCTAATTTTAGGATTTCACACATTTCGGCAGTCACGGAAAACATCCCAATTCTACAAAACTTGTGCTTTCCTATTAGCATCGAGAAGTAAACCCACGCTGTGTGTCAGCTGCGAAGGCCCTTCCCGGAGGAAAACCCCAATCTCGCTCTTCCGTGCAGTCCATGCCTGGTTTTGAGGCCACACGGCAGGAATTCGGCGCCAGCTTTCAGGCAGTGCAGGAATGAGCAATCGGGAGGGCAACGACAAGTTCAGGTCAAGGAGGCAGATCCCAGCTGGACAGCGGAGGCTCCCTGCCCCGGCGGGGGGATGCTGCAGGGCACATCGCTCGGTGCTTCCAGCGGCGCTCACCACAGCCCCGAAAAGGAAAAGCCTTCACTTACTGCATATCTGCCCTCTTCTCTGAGACAGAATTTTTTTTTTCATATTTGGGTACATTAAAAAAAAAAAAAATACAGGGACAACCCTAGCCGTTTTCCAGAAGAACAGACACTCATCCTGTGCAGCTGATTCAATTCCCAAATGGAGCTGAGAACATCCAGAAAAGAGTGATGGGAAAGGCTGAAAATACTGAGGTTTGGTTAAAGATTTGCTGTAGACGAGAACGCAAATATTCAGGTGTCTCTCTGCAATTTTGTTATAATAACTGAGATGAAAGCTCTGAAGAGAATCTTTTACAATTATGCTTTTATCACTAGAAAGATCTTTAAAATGGCCTATCCAATTTACTTTTCCTTTTGTCATTCCCAAAAGCAAAAAAAAAAAAGCACTGATGGAAATGAAAGTTTAAACAAAACCATTTTAAAAGCTCACCCAAATTCAGATGATCTGAAAGGCGAAGGTTTGATTTTGCTTAACTGGAGCTGGGTGACTCATCGTGAAAGCACTGGGGATGCCGGAGAGGCGCGTGCCAGGGATCTCCCCAAGCTCTGAGGGAATGTGAGGTGGGAATGCTCAGGCAGTTTTATTTTTAATCAGCCTAGTACCTTCAGAAACATTCATACAGGTGATGACAAAGCAGGAGAAGTTAATGAGGGACTATAAACTATTCTGACAAGAGAAAGCAGCCCTGTATGAAAGCATAAATAAATGGTTGGGAGTTGTGTTCCAGTTTTGCCAGCTTGGCTCTGTCTCTCTCACTTAGCAACGTTTTTGAAGGTTTTAACTTCAGATGCTACAGAGCAGCAGGGAGGAAAATGAACAACCCACCTGGGAGAGATGTGACTGGGCTGAACCTTTCCAATTAATCCAGCACTGCTCTGTTTTCTTCATTCTTTACTACTTTTTTCTCTTTTTGAAAGCCACACCCTGACACACATGCTCCATGTCCAGCAGAATCTGCCACTCATGAACGTGGGATTATGAACTGCCCAGGAGGAAAACTGACAACATTTAAACTCTGTCTCTAAATTAGCACATCCCAGCCTGGCTGCTCCCTCCAAAAGGCAGCTGGATGAGCTCAGTCACAGGGCTCTGCTGGATCTTTCAGGAAGAGGAGCAATTGGAGATAAATGTAGCACCGATTTTTGGGGTGTTAACTCCTCCTCCCCAACACAGAGCACAGACTTAACCTATTAAAAGTAAACCAAACTTCCAGTTCCCAACAGGTTGAGTTTTGGGTCCCATTTAATTTCTGCAGCTTTGTGACAGTGGGAATTCCCAACACCCTGGATGCAGCTGGGGTGGAACAGGGCAGCAGGAGGTGGCCAAAGGCATTATCCCTTGTGTTCTGTTAGCACACAGGGATGCAGAGGGAAGGAGCTCTCTGTCCCCAGGCAGAGCACGGAGAGCCAGCGTGGCTGAGAACCCCAGGAGACATTTCCTGAGCCCACGGTGATCTCTGGGAATGGGGAGAAACACCGAGGCTGACCTCAGAGCACAACACATTTCCTGCCCACTTCCCAGCAGAACAATGGAGCTAAAGAATATCAACTTCTTAAATCAGTTTTCAGTGAGCTGGGGGAGACCAAAACAAAGTCACTTCACTTGCTCCACTGACACGTATTCCTGATGATAAAGAACACTCAGGTACGTTGGTATATGACCTGACTGGTAATGATGCTAATAAAATTTAGAAAGTCAAAAACTATCCAAAGATCTGTGCTAAATTTCCACAGACCTAATGAAGAAATTAGGCACATGGAGTCCAACACAAATTGAAGAAACTTCTACCACAATCAAACATCCTGTGCCTCAAACCTGCCTGCTCCTTTCAGCAGGAGGAAAAACCCAGGAGTGTTAAGTCTCCACTGTACAGCAAAATTCCAAACTAAAAAGAAAAACCTTGTACAAATCCCTAAATCAAACAAAGCTCCCCAGACATAACTGGGAGCTGCACAAAACTTCCCAGCACTGTGTGTCTTCCATGCAGAGCTGCTGGCAGGAAACATTTGTTTAAGCAGGACTATTCTTTCCAAAAATCCCTTATTACTAAAATAAAATGTTAACAGTGATTCATTGAGTGATTAACGGAGTAACTTCAGCTCTGGGTTTCCCAGATCCCCCACTTCCTTCTCCAAAGACAAAATTGGGGCAGTTCCCTGCCATGACCCTGCAGCTGACCCTGCGGCTGGAGGAACTCTAAAGGGACCTCAAAATCTCACCTGGTCCAACTTTCAGTAGAAATGCAGCCCAGATTATGATCTTTACCTTCCTATCTACACATTTAAACAATCAAACCCACATCACCTCTAGGTTAGGAATCTAATTATTAGATGTAATAACAAATGATTGTAATAAACGACGTAATCCACATTGACCTTGATCAAAATATTCATATAACAAAATAAATTAACTCCTAAAAATATTTTTACTTTGTATTTCAGCAATAAACTGCTGTTGTGTTGCTGCAGGGAATGAGTTGATAAAAGTCTGGCATCACTGACTTTCTGTGCCAGATTTATGGGTTATTATTAGCAGAAGGCTCAGCTATTTATTGTGAGTTCTGTTACAATGGCTTTCCAATGTGGCGTGCTAAAAGGTCAAGGAAGAAACGATGAACCTTTCAAAAAGTTGCTGCAGGGCATCACTCTCCTTGCCTGCATGGAAGCTGAGTCTGTTCTAACTCAAGGTGGGGAGAAGAGAAAGGTTTTACAGGTGTTACAGAGCCCAGAGCTCGCTCTGTGCTGAGGAACACTTTCCCAGTCTCGAGAATGCAGGGGGATCCAGGGAAGCAGCAGCTCTCCCTCTCCTCCTGATGCCATCCTGACACCTGAAACTCTCCCAGCAGAAATCAGCTCTTGGGGTGTTTAATCTCACAACATCCCACTGAATGCAGTATCTCTGCTGCCAAGTGAAATGAAAGATTAACTTGATTACACATGCTATGTAAAACTTATTTCCTGATTAATTAATAGATTAGGCACTTCCAATTCATGTTTAAATGCCTGATAATGATCTTACGCTCATATAACAAATCACTGATTTATATACACACAATCTAAACTTCATTTTTCATGTGACAGATTATTTTCTTCCTTTCCTTGCCACATAATTTGCAAACTCCACTGCAAATATAGTTGCTCGTTTCACTTGCTTTTTGGCATCAGATGACTCATCCAAGGAATATTTTGGCAAGAATGATCTTTAGCCATCTTCCTTATCAGGCTGACATGACAGCGTAGCACAGAAAACACCCTCTGTTTTGAAAGAATTCCCTGTTAACAAGTTGAAAAATGAAAACGTCGCTATTGTTTTTAAAGACAGGTTTACAAAAGTGACTGGAAATCCTGCAATCAGTTTTTAAATACCATTGTGAGGGTGGTTTATTTAAATTTACGTTTTTCCTTCTGGCACAACAACACAATGCTGCCCTGAGAGATGTTATTGTCCAAGTGCAGCTGATTGCAAAACGTGGAGAGCCTCCTTCAAATCACAGAAATATGAAAAACACTCCCAGAGCAAAGCAAGGGCCAGGACGTTTTGAAGTGTGGAACCTCAGGGCAACCAACACCTCCAGTGCCTGAGCTCTCCTAAGTCAGGATGGAGCCCTGGGAATTCTCACCCTGCTGGGTTGGTACCTCACCAGCCCTGTGCAGGGAACTGGGTGGTGGTCTGATAAATGACACTCCAAATAAAAGTAACAGAAAACATCTAGCAAGGCATACAGGGCTCAGTAATGCTCTTCCTATTTCCTTCTCCACCCTAGAAAAGAACTTTGTTGCTGGCCCTCCCAACGGGTCCATCTGAGGCAAACACAAAACTGTGAAAAGAGAGCAGCAGGCAGGCAGGGCAGAGCACTGGCCAGCACTGGGGATGAGGCATCACTGCGCAGACATTCCTTGGGTTTCACTCGGGGAGAAAATGCAAACACCTGCTGCAACTCCAAGTGCAGGATTTCAAAACAAATTCTGCAGAGAATGAAGAGTTGTGTGTGACTTTGATAGAAAACACGACTGAGTCTGCAGCCCCTAAACAATGCACAGATGTCTATACATAGATCTAGATCTACTCCTCTCAGGGCAGCACAGCTCCTCCATGCTGCCCAGCTCCCACCAGCCTCACTGCTCAAACCACACAGTCAGTCCTTGCTAATCTCGGCCTAACTCAAAACTCTACTTATCTTTTCCTTTCTAAATCATCCCCAGGACAAGACTGGAATCTCTTTTGAAATGTAAAGGTTCTATAATAAAATTTAGAAAGCACATATGGTACAAATATCAAGCGTGAACATCTCTTCCCATCTTGTACGTTTCAAAGCCTGTGCAAACAGCACTTTTCCCTGGTTTTGATCATGCAGCCAAAATGAGTCATCTGTGAACAATTATGGCTCTGGCAGGGGCCTGACTGTTGGAGAATGAAAGGAAACACTTTATTATTGAAATGATCAGTGTGCCAAGCTGAGAGGCGACTGCAGAGAATGTTAAGAGTCCTTTATCCTCCTTCAGCCAGCAAAATTGAAAGCAGTGGGTGCAGCACTCCCCTCTCAGACACCTGAGAACACCTGAGCTCAGGATGGGCAGTGCAAAGCGCGAGGAAGTAGGAGCTGTGGAGATGAGCAAGAGAATATATGGCAGGAAAAGGAACACAACCTTAAGCGGGAGGCCTGGCTTAAGAAAATGTTGGTTATTCCTGGCTTAGTTCTCCCAGGGGAGTCATGAACGTATTAAAGGAACACACAGTCAGAGGCTGCAGAGCTGAAATCCGAAACTATTAAAGGACATTTGTTGGGAGTTTGGGACTGGCTGAGTTTAACAGGCTCTTATGAAAGGGGATGAATGGAATTCCCCTCGAGGAGAAAAAATAGCAACCAACAATTTAGTAGGAACACGGATCTCCCTATGTGCAGCCCGTTTTAGCAGTGATACTGCTGCGGCTGGGTTTGCTGCCAGCAGGGACTAGGTAGGATCCCTCTGGAATTCCAAGGGTAACTCGGGATCCAAGCTGCTCGCTGAGAGCTGGGCAGGGCAGGGAGCTGGGCAGGATATTGGTTTGATGCACTTGGCAAATGAGACGAGCACGAGATGATCTTAAAATTGGACTGTGAACAAGCAATGTATAAGCAAGTAATTCTTGTCCTCTTTTCCATGAGCAGCTTGCAGAGGGATGGGGAACAACGTGGTGATCACCACCCAGAGCCTACAGGCTATTTAAAGACCATGAGGGCTGACAGGATGACAAGGGAGACTCATGTGCACAGAACTGCTAATGCAAGGTGTAGGGGGGAGATCAGGGAACAATCTGGGAAGAGCACGTTTTGCGCTCTGAAATTCAGGTCCAGCTCCCAATAGAAGAGACGTTGGAGGAAATTGAGATCAATATTCTGACAGCAGACCCTCTCAGGTCTGAACATTAGCTGACAAATACCTCTTGCTGTCTCTGAAACTCCATGCTTTGACAACCTTTGGAACAGATTATCCCACCATCACCACAGTTTGGGCAGCACAGATCCCCAAAACTAAGTGTGCTGGCAGGCCTGGAGCCCAGGCTGAGCTCACAGGATCTATACCTCATTAGGAAGCTGCTGAGGGCGCAGGCTCACCAGGATGAGGGATTCTTGCTGGCCAGGGCTAAAATGTAACTTCCCTGTGATCCTAAGCAGGCCAGGGATGTTTACAGGCATGGTATTTGTCTTGGCAGGTGACAGGCAGCAATCAGTTTTGGAAATGTCCAGATTCTGCCTTCTTCAGCCTCACAGAGATTAGGAATCTCATTCTTACTGTGTCAGGGTAAACCCAAGAGACTCCAAAATTCTGGAACTTTGGAGGGGGTTTTGGAGGGTCCTGTTTAGCTCCTTATACTATAAAGGCACTTTTGCTCCTAACAGAACTTATCAGGACAGGGACACTGATTTCCTCCAGATCTACTCCAAACAAGAGTCTGGCAAGCCCTGACACACCTGAAGTGGTAAAACACTTAGCAGCAATGCTGAA
Source organism: Lichenostomus cassidix (assembly GCF_008360975.1). Lineage (NCBI taxonomy): Eukaryota > Metazoa > Chordata > Aves > Passeriformes > Meliphagidae > Lichenostomus > Lichenostomus cassidix. Next base: position 1,903,904 of record NC_139497.1, read on the forward strand.
AACAGACATCAGGAATTGGAATTTCCCAAAATGCTCATTCTCTGGAACTCCAGGAAGTAGCCCATGGTTATCTTTACCCAGTAAGTGGCAATCCTACACGGAAGGCATCTTGTTACAGTCAAGAGCAGCCTGGAATCTCATCTTGGCAGCAACTGGAGTGCTCTTTTTGTTTGGGTCATGTCACTCACAAACTTCATTCCATATCACACCGAGCTGGGTATAAACCCACATAATACAGGGTATTGTGGAGCTTTTCCCAGCTGTGTCCAGGCTGTACTTTGCACACATACAGTGTACACTTCTCTGCAATTTGGTTTGACTTTTCTGAGCATTCCTTGGTCACAAACAAGACCTCAGAGTCCATCAATGCTTTGACGATTTCAACAGAAATTAGGCAGTTTCAGTTTAAACCATATAAAACCAGGACAGTGTCAGTGATCTTGGAAAAACATTCGTTGTACACGCGGAGCATGGAGGGACACGGGAGAGGGGAGGGAGCTTTCTCAGCTGAAAATGCCAGAAACGCCAGCGCTGTGTCAGCACGTTCAAGCCCGAGGAGAAGTGCGCTGTTCCGGACACAGCCCTGCTGCAAATGCAGCTGCTCACGGGGAATTCCTTCCCGAGGTGCGAACCCTGCTGCGGGCAGCGCTGGCTCTGAGGTGGATTCCCTCATTATCCCCGGCAGGGCTGTCCCTGTGCCAGGGCTCAGGCGGGGACAGCAGCGGCTCCGCACGGCTCTGCTGCCGCCCGCAGGCGGGAGGCTCCGGCTCCGCCCGGGATCACTGCACATCCCGCTCGGCTGAGCGCTCCTCCAAAGAGCGGCCTTCCTCTGGAAAACCCTTTCTGCGGAGCTTAGGAAACATGTTCACTGCTTTTCTGCTGCCCCCAGAAACTCCCCCGGCCAGGCTTCTCATTCCTGTTATTTTACCTGAATAAACTCTGCCTCTAGCATTAAAAATTGCCTACAGAAATAAATACAAGGTATTATAAATAAAGATATAATAAATTCGCTGTAAATCTATATAAATAATAATGTAAAAATATATAAAAATATATAATAAATATCTACAATTCCTCCGTACAATCATTTTCATGCCCAAATGCTAAAGAACATTTAAAAAAATAACATCCCTTTTGCTCAGCTGGAAATCCCAGTGAAGTTTGCTACTCAAGGCTTCATTACTTCCAACCTAAAAACCCCAACAAACCACCAATCCTTGTGTTTTGGAATAATATTTAAATGAGGAATAGTCCAGGTGAGACCATGACAAGTCAGTTGACAAGTAAAGTCACTGGCAAAGCGGCAGAGTTAAGCACATGCAGCTTTTATTTCCAGTAACAAACTGAGGAACAGGTTCCTAACCGTGGTGCTGTATGCCAGGTGAGTTTGTCCAGATTTCACATACAGAGAGGTCAAGTGGGTTTTTTGGGCTTCGCTGCATTTTCTGTTCTGCTCACGAGAAAGGTGTCAATTATGTAAGATGTAGAAGAGTCTGAGGGCAAATTAGCAGAACTCTCACACCCATGCATAATTCCAGGAATATGACTGAAGGAAATCTAAACACCCCAGGTTTCATTGCTTCCATCTGTAACAGCACACAGGCCTGGGTACGCTCCTAATCTTTCACCCAAATCACTTCCTGGCCATCACAAAGGTTTTACAGCACTGCCTGGGAACCTGCCCAGCTTTCCCAACCTGCTTTTTTCCATGTCATACTAAAAAGCATATATGGATTTAATAATTGCTAATCCTATGACTGCATTACTTTATTGCATACAACCAAGCTAAACGTGCCAGCATCAAATGATCCCAGAGCCCTGGACAAAACTGAATGTCTGGAAAAAACCTCTGCTTTCAGAAACACATGGGATATTGGCTGGAGCCAATAACACTATGGAACACCTCCTGTGCCCATGGCAGACCTGCCAAGGAATGGGACTGAGGTGGGAGCTGAGGATGGGAGAGCTGAGGTACAATGCCCAGCCAGCCTGAGTTGCAGCAGCACCTGGAGTAGACTTGAGGGAATCTTTTCCCTATGAACAAGGGGTGAGAGAAGTATTGAAGAACAGGAGTTATTTATTGCTGCAGCGCACTCCAAGACCTTGGCTGGGACACAAGAAGAATCAAGGACTTGCTGGGTGATTTGTGCCCATCAGACAAAGCAGCTTCCACTCTCTCCCAAGCCCACTGGGACATTGTCACCATTCCCAGTGGATCTCCCCTCTCCCGTGGAAGGAAGTGGCTCCAAGCTGAAGCACACCCAGGATTTTGGCACAGCTGCCTCAGCCCGAGCAATGCTGTCACTTGCTGTCCCCTGCCAAATGCTCTGACCCATGGGCTCAGCTCTCCCCTCTGAAGTCCCAGAGCATCCCCAGACTGTGGAAGGATGACTAAGAACATCCCACCAGGAGCACGGGAGAGAAGGAGCTGGAGGAAGCTCCTGGCTATCTGCCAAGCCTCACCACTCTGCTTTTTCATTTTTAGTTTCTGCTCTTTGCTGGAAAGTTTCTACTTATGCTCTGGTTTCCATGGCAACTGCATTTCTTGCCTTTCTTCTCTAGCATTAAATTTTTTATTTGATTTCCCTCCTTCCCAAGACATGATTCTCTTTTCCTTTTGTAGAAAGGAATTAAGTGTTGTCTTCTCTTTGGTTGTTGATATTTTTAAAGGAGGTAAGACAGACTTTCACTCAGCCACAGAATCCGTCTAGAACAGCAGCAGAGATTTAATCTCCCAAGGAAGAACGTCAGGGGATTCCCTAGCAGAAAACCCATTTATTGTAATTATCTTAACAAGGTTATGACATGTAAGAGTTCCAGATACCGTGGAACCCAACATTTTTTAAAAATTGGCTGGCTGTTTTTATGAGACCAGACCTGGCCATTTTTTCCACAATGAAACATTTTAATTTTTTTTTAAGCATTACTTGTGCCTTTTGAGCAGTCTCAGGAGAATAGTTGAATACTGGAAGCGCACTAGGAATGTGCTCTTCAGTTCCAGACTGTGGGAGAATTCAGATCTTTTCACTGACAGTGTTCTCACCTGGCTGGGAATGGTGCTGGGGTGGGTGACAATCAAGGGACCTTCCCCTGCCATGGTCCCTCACCCCCAGCAGTGCCCTGCACACCCTCACACAAAGCACTCAGAAGACAAAACCCTCACAACTCATGGAGCTTAAGCTAATTAATTTGTCTTGCCCTTGTCATGTCGAGACGGAATTAATCTGACAACCTGAATTAATCTGAGAAGGGAAAAAACCATCAAAATAGCAAATCTGGATTAGATCTACCAACTTGGTTTTTCCAAGCTTTAGCTTCATCATAAACACAATTTATATGCTGCAAAGCCCTGAAATAATACAGATTTCCATGCCAGTTCATTATGAAAGATTCTCCCCACATCTAAATTCTCCAACATTCAGGCCATAAACTGACCCTCCTGTACAGTTGTAGATTACAAGGTTTCCAGTCTTTATCTCTGCCTGGTGGGATTTCACAGTAAATTCTTTCAGGACTGAATAATTAAAAGAAGCAAAACCACAGCATTTGGCTCACAAGGCAACACAAACAAATCTGTCCATGGGTGCTATCTTGTTTGCAGCACATGTGCACAGATTTACATGTAGGATTGAGGCTTAGCGCTCTGTTTGTTTGGATTTTTCATTATTCAGTACCCCAAGCATAAGGTAAATTGTATAAAGACTGAACTTGGAACAACTTTAAGAATAGCTGATCATCTTAAATCATTTTATTTACCCAATTTTGTGGTATTTTAAGATTCTTGCTGCTCAGAAGAAATAAGGGAAATGGGTCAGAAATGAGGAGTCCAGTCTACCATACTTGGTTCATGCTTCTTGAATTCCTTCTTCCAAGTAATATCTAGGTCAGAAATTCACAGGATCTTATAGAATTCTGGCAATGTTCAGTGTGTTTGTCAGCCAAGCTATTTTAATTGTCAGATATTAAATATATGTGCCAGGATGTGAATTGTAAAATCCCATTACAACATACACTGTGCATAAACTCCCCACGGATTGGCTTCACTGCAGGCCACGTCCCCCACTTCGAGTCAGGAGGAAAGTTTTAGACATCTGAGCATGGCCTCCCTGCTTTCTTCCCTCGGAGCTCCCAGGATTAGGGATTCAAAGAGCTGCTTTAGGCGTAGTCCCCTAAATCGCAGCCATAATGCGGCTTTTATGTGGCCACGGACAGGCTTCATGTCTGCACTGTTTCAATTCCCAGTGTGGGGATTGATTTAGGCAGACAGCAGCTTACTCAGCTCTCTCAGCTGCTGTGCTGAGGCGAGAACATCCAGCAGCCCCTAGCTCATCCTCGCTTGATTTAATGATTTGCTGGCCAGACTACAGAGAGCAGCTCAGGAACTCCTACCCAGCGTGCCATGATTTGTGGGTTGCTGTTGCTCATCTGTAATTGCAATGAGAAATGCTCATCAATCATTGCAGCTCTCCAACAGAACGTTGGGAGATACAGCAATGGAGAGCTTTCAACCTGGCCTATCTTTCTGAAAACATTCTAATCCTGCAAATAAAGATCTGGACGCTGTCCCGGTGCCAGGCTGGGAGCAGCTCCTGCCTTCTGACCCTGAGGGGCACAACCAGCCCTCGGTGAAAAGAAGCAGGGACAAGAGGAGACTGGGAGTAAAATCTGCTCATCTTCATTGCTGCACTCATTAATGCCAAACTCTCAAGTCACAGAATCTAAATATTTTTCTCCGACTCTCTTGGAGCCCTTTTAGGCACTGGAAGGGGCTCTAAGGTCTCCTCAGAGCCTTTTCTCCAGGCTGAACTGCCCCAAACCTCCCAGCCTGTCTCCAGAGCAGAGGTTCATCCTTCATCATTGATCATAAATATCCTGCACTACAGTGTGACACAAGGATGTCCCTCTCACAGTCTCCGTGCCTGAGCTATCTGAGCCCCATTGCAAATGTTCCCTCTCCTCTGTGAAGCACAAGCTGAAAATCACCATCACTTAGTCCCCAGCTGGACAAGAGAACCCCTGTAGGCAAACCCAAGACTGAAGGGGATTCCTGGGAAGCTGCACTCCATCTCTACAATCCTTATCACCCTCATTATTGCTCAGCCACATCTGAGAACTCTTTTTCCAACAGTACTGTGAGCAACACACCTTCCCAATAATGTCCATATCCGAACCACTCTCATTAATTTCCTGCAGTCTAATAGAACACAATCTTAACACGATTTATTGAGACAATTAAAATTCAGAAAACAAGCTTCTCCGTGCTCCATAAAGCACAGCAAATTTATTTGCTGCAGTCAGTAAAACTCTGCTGCCTAAAGCTGTGCAGTAACTCAGCAGGGCCTGGCCAGGGACTGCAGGACCCTCAAAGCTCACGTTGGGATAATCAATTAGAGCTGGGTTTGCACTGGGGCAGCTGCAGGGACCCTGCAGCTCCCAGAGCCTTCCACACCTGGAGAAGCAGAAAAAAGAGTCAGGAAAGAAAAGCTTTGGAGTGTCTATGGTAGGTCTGTTGTGTTCAGCTGCCATGTGTGCCAATCCTACCAATAATTGTGACCAATTTTGAAGCTGTACATTTATACTTTCTAGTATTTCAAGTTCCCTTAACCAAAGACAAAACAGAACAGATTTTTCATCCACCAAATAAAAAACAACCCCTAGTTGGAATCATTACAAATGTGTGAGAAGGCTGCAAGCATTTGGATACACCACACTCAAGCCCCAATCCATACATTTCTGCAATGAAATCACTTAATTTGAAACAGATCACCAAAAAACCAGGCTTTGCATTTAGGCTGCCTTAAAGAAGAGATGTCACGCTAGAGATTTTTCCAGTTCCTTATAAAATAATCAGTTCTTTAAAACTATCTGGTTTTGAGAGGTAATTATTAAATGACTTTGGAAAAAAATTGCTCTGAACACTGATAAACTTGTATTATACCCTGAGTAAGCACTACAGGCAGGTGATAAATTGCAAAAGTAATGCTACATCAGTTTAACTTCCTGCCGAGTCACCCTTAACTGCTCCAGCCTTGCACAAAATAGCCCCTGCTTTCATTACTAATAAAACACAGAATTAATTACTCAAAATAAAAGAGGCCTTGAAAATGTGCCCAGACACTGAACCATGCTGGCTTCTGCATTCTTTTTCCCTTTCTTTTTTCTCCTATAAAGGAACCTCAAACCCATTGCTAGTCATTTCTTTCAAGCCAGCTGCAACACACGAGATTTTGTTCCAGGACTCTTCTATTCCCAAGTGGATGCTCAGGACCTGCACACACAGCAGAGTCTCCAGTCACCATACTCCTCTCAAAATACTTCAAGTGATGGCTGACTGCACCATAAATCTCATTTCTCTGACTGGATTATGATAAAAAATAGCTCCATTTTGGAAATTCACTCAAGCAATGGAAATCTTTTAGACCAAGATCCAAATTTTTCAAATGTCTAGTGCTGGACTGGAGTTCTCCAGGGACTTCCAGGCAATTCTGCTCCAGCTTGAACAAGAAGAATCCCTGGCTTGCTATTATTAGCAGCTGGGAATCTTTATTTCTCTACTCTCCTGTAAGAAGGATTCCAGCTTCTCCCAGAATCTCATCATTATAGAACATACAGGTTTAGAGCTGCGCCTGTTTTCATCTTAGCAGTTCTCCAGGAATTTGATTAAAGATAAAAAAACCACCCAAAGTTTCCAGGAGATTTTAGCTGCTGTCCCATTTGTGTCACCCCCCACACGCTGCCACAGGGCTCTGACAGTGGGTGACCTGCATCCTCCTCCTTCAAAATGACCTTGTCATGAGCAGGACCAGGAACAAGCCATAGAACTTCTTTAGAGAAACACAAACACACCGACAAGGTTCCCACCAACTCGTAACCAGAGCCTGTAAAAGCTCTTGGGCACCCATCCAGCCCTTCTGGCAGCACTGTGTTCATGCAGGAAGAGAACATGGGAGAAAGAGGCAAATCCAACAGGCACAAGAAGCCTGAGCAGCCAAGCAGCTGCAGGATGGGCTCTGCAGAATTCATTTTGTAGCCCAGCTCAAGGCTGAGCATAGCCTGGGACCTCACTGTGACAAAGTCCCTGCTCAGCCTTGGGCACCTCCTTTCACCTTGGGGACCCTGAGTTATGGCTTTGCCTGCTGAGAGAAAACTCTTCTTCCCTTTTCTGGAGTGCCCAGCTGGGGATGAACCCTCCAAAGAAGAGGGTTTGGAGGTTTTCTAATTGCCAGAGACAGCGTGGAAGGTGCTTTATGGACCTCTCAGTGTTTCCCTACAACCCCTCCTGACCTAAGAACGTCTTTTGTTCTGCTGAGCGACTGCAAAGTCACTTTTCCAGTCTTCTGAGGCGAAGTGTGACACATAACGAAGGCAGGATTTAGAGCGTGGGCTGAATCTCCTGTGAGAAGATTCTGACTGCAGAGGTAAAGTATTGGCTAAATTCTCTAATGATGGAGTTAATTTTGTTGCTAAGAAAAGCAAAGGCACGATGAGGACTGGCTCCAGAGATTACACAGTGTGTGGTCTCTGCACTTGAAGAGCTCTGCACAGCACTCGCTCATGTTACATCAATTACTTTAACAAAGTTAGATTCAGAATAATATTTATAAAGCTGAGATCCACAGACCTTTTTGCAATCACCTGGGCACAATCACCTTATTCACAAAACTGGCTATAAATTATGCTAATCAGTGAAACACTCAGAAGATGAAGAGAGCTTTCTTGTGTAATTGTAAATGGATTCCTATAAAGAAAAAAATTGGGAATATATAAAATTACAGAGTTTCAGTGCACATTTCTATTTGAATCTTGGATGTCAGTAATATAAAGGTTAAAGCACTATGATCAGGAAATTTAAAACATCATTTTTATTGTGGAACCCCTTCTATGTCTCCACAATGATTAAATGTAGTGCTGGAAGGTTTTGGTGGATGTGGATGTCATCTTTAGCACCAATCCTGACCACTTCAGCGCAACCCAGATGAAGTGGTAATTTTGCTCTCAATATGAGTCCTATCTCTGATTCAGTCCCTCTGTTGTATTTTACCATTATCTTAAAAATAAACATTTTGCTTTGTGGTTTTCATAAAACAAAAAGTTAAACACTTCATGTCCTTTTGGGGGTTATCAAAAAATTATTTAACTTTACCTACCTCTAGTGTGTATTTCAGTTAGTGGCAAATTCCTGTGCATTACTCAGGTAAGGCTGCACCTGCTGAGCAGTTGGTACTCCTTGGAGGCAACTAAGAGTAGAATGAACTTTGCTAAGTCTGTGGTTCTCCCTGTAAGCCCTGGTCTGTAAGAGCAGGACTGACACTCCTGAGGGACATCCTGGCCAGGATCAGGAGTGTTCCCTGGTCATGGAGAGCTGGCAGGTGTCTGACTGCAGAGCTGCACTTCCACCTGTCCAACTCCTGAGTAGCCAAAACAGTCAGGAAAGCACAGCCTGGGAGGCTGTGAGATGATTTCCATCTTCCAGTTCAGGCACGAGAAAGGTAATATTCCACATGTTTTTAAACAAATCCCAGGATTTGAGGTGAAGTACGGGAAATCCCACATTAGGTGCAACATCTGGCAGCCCTTATTTAGGGCTGGATGCTGAGAAGTGAGGAGGATAAATGACTCTCTAAAGCCAGGACTGGGCTGTGGGCATGGGCTGCCCTGTTAGCTGGGCCACTGCGCTTCTCCAGCTGCCTCTGCCTTTTCTAGGATCAAAGGACAAATATCCCAGCCCTGTATCCCACGCTTGTATCCCAGGCTTGTATCCATGGTTCTGCCTGCCTGGTTCACAGAGCTTGGCTTCTCCACCCTTTTTGCCCAGGTTTCTGTTTATTCAAGTCAGATTTTTTTCCCCATTTCCCTGCTCTGCTCTCCCTTTACTGTTCACAGCTCATCACCAGGTACAGACACAGGTGACTCTTCACTTGACTTTGCTTGATGATGTCTCAAGTTCAGATTCCGTGAAATTAAAATCCCCAAACAGAGGTTACAACTTGCAGAAGTTCTAACTCAAAGTGTCCAGACTTTTGAAAGACTCAAGCACTTTGCAGCTCACTCCTGATCCCTGCAACACAGCCCTAAGGGCTTTAAACTATTAAGGAATGTCCTTGTGTGTGAATTCTTCCTCATTTCCATGAGGTTATTTGCAGACACACTGAACACTGCTGCTACTTGGGACACAAAACTCCATTAAGAGGAGTGATGCGCTGTCTAAAATTAACTATGTATTTGTTTTCTCTTCAGTTTCTATAGAACATGAGGAGAGATGCAGATGGTTAACAGCACTGAGATTATAGTGATAGCTGTAAAATTTGATGACTGTTATCAAAAGCATCGTATGGCTTATGAGAGCAAGTAGCAATTAAAAAAAAACAAAAGAAGAAGAAGAAAAAATATTTCCAAGCTCACCCTGGGCAGGGAACAGGAATAGCAAAGGGAAGTTAAAGCCAGTTTCATACTAAAGGATTTATTAAAATAAGAAGATCACTACTTCAAACCTTGACAGACACAGGTTATCTGAAGCAATTCAGATGTGAATGAAATAAATGTCTGTGTGTGAGCTTGAAACACTGACAAAGGGAGGTTTAAATGTGGGGTGGGGATTTTCCTGCTCAGGAAAGCAAGGCAGGGATCAGCTGCCCTGATCTGAGAAAAAGGCCAAGCAATTGCTCCAGGATCTCCAACTGGCATTCCAGACAGAGCACTCTTTCTCCATGGCTAGAAAAATGCTGTACTGCACCTTGTTACAGGCAGGGAGATGCCTGACAAAATGAGCTGAATCATTCCCTTTCTCCACTTTAAACCATAACAAGACTTTGTTCCACCTCTCTAGATGAAATATTAATCCAACCTGTAAGAGAATGATACCCACAACCTTCCATCAGAGACCTCTCTGTTCAGACTCCTCTTTGGAGAATTACCTTTGCTCTTTCCCCAGCTGGAAAAGCTCTTGTATTCCTGTTTCCCCCTCCCTCTTCTGAGCTGCCATGACTGGAACTCCAGACTTTCCAAAGCTACGATGATTTATTGAAACCAGTTCTACTTAGTGAGAGCTCTGGCAAGCAGAAGCTGTGCTAATGCACCCAGCAATCCACAGGGCAAGATAAAATCTCCCAAGAACATTTTCAAGAGGTAAAGAAGAGATGAAGGAAGGATAGGAAGTTTTCAATGCTGCCTGGAACACAGGAATATCAGACACAGAAAAATTAGTATATTTTCTCTTAAGGTGCATATCTGCCCATTCCCTGGAGGAAAATTACTGATTGACTCTAGAAATCAGGAGAAATGAAAGGGCAGGACAGGCTGTTCCTTGGTTTGGCCTCCAGAGAACACATCCAAAGCATCTGTAAGAGATGGACCTTTAACCCTCAAACATGACAGAGCTTTCAAAATATCCATGTTACATCTACTGGGATACAAGTCTTTTTCAGTAGGAGAAAGTTTATTACAACCCATTGGGGAATATGTTTCTCTGTGTTGGTTTTTAATTTATATTTAATCTCTATCCTACCCCAAAATATGTACATATATAATTAGCTTAAAATATTCAAGAGCATTTCTTGATGTGGGATCCATTTCCAAAGAAAATTATAGTAAGCATCAAAATTGAACTGGTTTACTGACAAAGCACCAATATTTTCAAAACAGAGCTTAAAAAAATGTACCAAATTGCTCTTAGATGGCCCAAATGCCTGAGATGAAGAAGTCAGGCAGCACTTTCCAAAGGTACATAAAACAAAAGCAGTCTCAAAAGGCCTTTTTCACCAAAAATACTAAAATAAGTTACTGGAGACCAGAACATACCCCCGTTGTCAGTTCTCTTCCCATCCCTAACAATTGGCAATGGAAAAACCAAAGCAGTATGATATTCTGGGTCAGGGATGTAAGGACAGGAGATCCTTAGATCCACCCCAGGAGGTTGTTGGCACAGTTTCCTGTGAGAGAAGAGCAGACGTGGGAGGAAATTCCTTGAAAGAAAGAAGGACTTCCAAAATTTCCATGAGGAAATTCAAAATCAAACCTCCTTTTGCTGATTTTCACTTCCACAGCTGCTCTGTCAATTGGCTTCACTTAGTCTGAACCAGGAATTCTCTGGTCTCCTGTGCTAGATTGTCCCAGTTTTTCTGAAGTTCTTCTCTCTCCATTAATGCTTCTCTTCTCTTTAAAACACTGCTTTCTGTGCATCTGACCTACATGGAGGCAAGATATCAATTTTTTATCTTGATTTTCTTATCGTGGTTTTATCTTGGTTTTTAAAATGTTGATAGTCTCCTGGCAAGCACCAAGAGCAATGACATCATAGCAGGAGGCGGCATCTATTCCAAGGAACTCAGAGCCAGTAAAAATACTCCCAAGATCACAAAAATAGTTCCTATTACATTTTACTCCTTGGCAAAGGACTACCAGATTATATAAAAGGCAAGGCTAGCATAGATACAGTAAAAGTACTTCATGGTAATGGTGGAGCCTCATCACTCTGGGTCATGTCTGCAAACTGGAAACCTCAATTCTAGGTAGGTCAGACTTATCCTAAGCTGAAGTTCACTAAAAATGTCCTGATTTAGGCTCCAGGCACTGAGTATGGCAGAAGGAGCCACATTCTTTGTGAATTAACTGAGACTGAACTCCCAGAGAAAGTCTGGCAACCAAGTCAGACAAGAGTTGTGGTGGAGGAGAAAAAGAAAGGAATCCATGTGGATTCCTGAAATTAGGCTGTAAATATACAATGATGTTGCATTGCCAGAGCTGCCACTTTAGCGAAAAAAAGTACTTTCATGCAGTGAAAATGAAAATTCTTTATCTTCATGGAACTAAAAGCCTGACCTGCTGAAAAACCTGTACTGAGATTTTCCAGACTCCAAAAGATGTGCCAGGTGGATTGTGCTCTCCACAGCAAAATGACAAATGTCCTCCAGCAATTTATAAACTTTAGAGGGAACATAGAGAGAAGAAGAGCAAAGAAAAGGAAATGGGCAAGAAGGAGGACTGTGGAGCAAGAATGGCAAAGGATTAAGCAGGAACACAGGAGATCCTGTGCCACTCCAACACCATGAGAAAAGCTCCCTGTGTGTGACCCTGGACAAGGCATTTCTAATTCAGCTCCCCTTCAGAAGAGGATAAAAGCAGCACATTTAAGCTGGCATGAAGTCATCTGGATTAGAGAGGGAAAAAAAACACTGGAGCATTGCAGTGCTGATGACCAGAGCAGCACATCAGCCATAGGCAGGCAAACAAAAAGTGTTTTGCAGCTACACAGGATCCCATTAAAAGGAAATACTGACCAATGTTAAGCTGGGGAGAAGTCTGGGAAAGATCCACCAGGAATTCTCTGCAGATTTCTTGTAACCAGTAAACCCTACCCTAGCAAAAATATCTATCACAGTCAGACTAGTGAACCAAAGAGCTGCTGTTCGATGAAGTATAAAAAGCAAAAAATAAACACTTTTACAACCAGCTGGTGTTTGATCTGAGCATGCATATGGACAACCCACAGAATTACAGAGCTCTGATTTCACTGTCCCATTTTCTACTGGTCACTCCTGCCAATGGCTGAGAAACCTTCTGCAGCCAGGTCTGGAATGGAAGAGATCCTACCTCTGGAGTTCAAAGGTCAGGATTTTATTTCTCAATGACAGGGTAGGAAATTTATGACTGACAATATAATTCCAACAAAAAATACTTAAGTGAGCATTTGTTGTTGTTATCAGCAGCAATGGATGAGAAATAGTTTTTCTATCCCCAAAATGTGATATTACTGGAAAACCCCATTTGGACTGGTGCATGCATGACCTTTCAAGGGAGGTTTGGGTATCCATAAAATGAGTGGCACAGGTGGCACTGTGAGACCTCAACCCATATATCTGATGTTCCCAGCAAGCACAGAGCCCTCCAGCTAATGGAATGTCCTGGTTCTACACCTTGGTCTTTGCACCAGGATTCTCCTTCACAGAATCATGGAATATCCCGAGTTGGAAAGGACCCACAAGGATCATCAAAGCCCAACTCCTAATTCCTTCTGTGACTTGCCACAGTTTTCCCGATTTAGGCTTCAGCAAAATAAATTTTTTCTTCATTAAAGGAGTTGCTTTTGATGATCTGGCAGTCAGCCAGAGAAATGACTAAGTGAAAAGATGCCTCACTGTCAATGCAACAGCTCTTTTCTGTACTCCAAGAACATTTGCTCCACAGGTCTGGGTGTAAGAAAGCACAGGAGTATGACCTTCTCTTGTTTATCTGAAGTTGATTCAATATAAAAAGTTTGGGTCAGATCAAGGATCAGTTACATAAATCCACTGTTCCCTTAATGATAGGTACTAAACATATGCCTTGGAGTACATGCAACTCACACGCTTGTTACACGGTTATCATTAACATACCAACACAAAAGAAGCTAAAAATCATGCATTTCTCAGAAATAAATTATGATGAACATTCAGCACAGTCTTGGAACTAGTTTTTGCAGATTTCCCCTGGAACAGACCACAGTAAATTGAATAAACAGGCTCACTGGAAGGAGGGCCATGGTTTTGCAAACCATCAATACTTCTTGCCCTCCTTTCACTAACTTTGCCTTGTGTATATAAAAGAGTCTGACTGAAATGGAACCTGCAGAAAAAGGATTGTAACCATATTTTAGAGGTCATGTTAGGATGTGCTATCAGGGAGAGAGTGGTGGCCCCCAGGCTGGGGTGTCAGGCCTGTTGTCTTGAGGGTGCAGGAATGGCTCCAGTAGGGACTGAGGCTGCCCCAGCAGGTCATCAGCGAGCAGGATTTAACAGGAGCACAAACTACATTTTGTCTTGTGGAAGTGGAAATCCAGACTGCTGAAAACCAACTGTGTTTGGTCTGACATAACAGAAAAAGAGATTCCATAAGCAGGAAAACAGAGCTGAGAGAGTTCTCTGCATAAAGATACAAACCCAAAAAAAGAGCTGCTGTTCTGAATTACAATTACACTCACACTGCAGAAAGTTTGCGTTGAGACCTATTGTAAAACAATTTCTACACAAAAGAGCAAAAGACAATCATTGTTCCAACTCTGCTCATTAAAGACATTTGGAGACAAACCCCAGTCTTTCATCTCAGGCATTGGTACAAGGCAACTGTACAGTGCAATGAGGCACAGTCATTTCTAACAAAACTAACCCCCCCACAAGTAAAAAGTCAGTCCCCAAATTCTGAATTCCCCTGCTTACCTTTTTACGAGCAGGTCAAATTTTTGGAAGTAGTTTCTCAAAGCAACTCAGACATTCCATGTTAACTCTCGTGCTGCAATAAACAGCTGCAAAACTCCCTGATTTATTTCCTGGGTTGGTGTGCATGCTGAACCCCAGAAGAAATCCCAAACAGGGAAAAAAATAAAGGAAAAACACCCCCGAAACCCACGGGAGAAGCAATTCAGCCCTTGGGCAAAGCACAAAAAAAGTTCAGCAGGCAAGCAGAAAGGAAATCCAGTGACAACTAAAAGTTTGGATAAGCAAGAGGGAAGGCAAGCCTGCTCCCGTTGCCTGGAGTCCTGGCTAAAGGTGCCTCTCCAGCAGAATTCACGGAGGCTCCCGGCTCCTCGGAGCAGATGGTATTCACACATTATTCCCGAACAGCAGCATTCCCCAGTCCAATCAGGAGGCAGCACTCAAAAGCCAAGCGCTTCCCAGACTCTGTTACAGTTTTCAATAGCTATAGCACAAGATGAATGACTCAGAAAATGAATAAGCAGGGAAAATAAAACCTGCCTCTCTCCTCGGCAGAGGCACAGGCAAGCGGTTCAGCAGCCCTCAGTCTGTTGAGCACTGGTTTCAACTTGAATGCACCTGCTTTTTTTCCCTAAATCCTGATTACTTTTTCTTGAATTTGTATGATCAGCTTCATCTTGGGTTAAAAGTCACAGTAATTAAATCTTCTCTTTTTTTCTTTTCTTCAGTCTTAAAAACAACAAACATTTGTGTCACAAAAAAAGGATGAACTGTGTGTGTGCTTTTCCAGACAACTCAGACAAACCCCGCATGCCATCTCTTGCTGAATAAATCAAATATGTTTCTAAGATTAATGCCTGACTTTGCAGATCCTGTTGCAAATGATTTGAAATAGATTAACACATCCTCTGGTTTTGCCTGAAGTTTACCATGAAACTTTAAATTACAATAAAACAAGACTGTATGAAATAAAAATGACCACCAACTTTCAGGGAAAGTACAACCATTATCCAAAAACTGGCCAAACTGAACTGCAAAACTACTTTCAACTGCTTTGTGTAGCTGATAGACCATCCCGTCCAGAGGGCACTTCTAAATACAACTCCTCAGCTCAATGCCTGTTGTTTTCTGACAGCTGCAACCCAGTAATAAAGGATGATCTGCTAAACAAAGCAAGTTACTCATGGAAACAGGCACAGCACCCAGTTTCTCCCTGGAACACCACAGTGCACTTCTGAGCTTTCCACAACATGCTGGAATTCTCCTTAGCTTTGTAGCAGAATGCAAGGAGGTTGTGCAGTGTTTGGTGCTCCTGCCCCAGCTCTGCTGCAGCCCCAGACTCTGTTTTCATTGCTGCTGCTCAGGGCTGAACTCAGCAAAGCTGGACATGCTGCAGTCAGGCAAGTGGGATCACTTAAATCACTGAAACTATTTAGGGTGAGAAACATTCCCCCACGTCCCCCTGGACATTTTCAGATCTTTGTCTCTGGCTGTAAATTGATCCTTTGCATTCCTGTCTGACACATGGACTGTGAAAAACTCTTCAGGGATATTCCCTCTGCCAGGAGTAAGGCCCTAACAGCATTTCTGCAAATACAGGGCCAGTCAGAGAGACAATAAAATTTTGTGAACTCTGGACTAACTTTTACAATTACTATTTTGTCTTTTTTTTACTTTTCTTCTTTCTGGACCAAAGAAGGGAACTCTATTTGCATTTTACTTTCCTATTTTCAAAACACCAAGTATCAGGATTTCTCCCTGAGATTCAGAGCAGAACCCACATCCAGAAGCATCGTTTTGCTCCATCAGCCAGGCCATGCCCACCCAATGCTAAGCAAACAAACCTACACAAGCAGCTACAGCACAAAGAACAAGGGCTCGTGTTGTAACATCTGCCACAGCTGCCCACAGCCTCCAGCTGCAGCTAGAGAAGTGTTTAAAGGTGTAAAACAAAACTAGAGGCATATCTAGATCTGCTAGGAAAACAAACACTTTCTGAAGCTTCATTTTGGCAGGTATTTTCTGATCCCTGCATTAAGCTCCATAGCAGCCAAAATCATTTTGACAACTGACTCACTGAGCAAGGCATCTGCTGGGCCTCTGAGCCTCTACCAGCAGGAGGAATGCTTGGCAATTACAGCTTTTCCATGTGCTGGTTCCTTGGAGATGCTCGGAGAGGAAGCACATGGAAATCCAAACATTATCACCATAATGCTCTAACTGCTGGGATAACCCCATGTATGCCCTGAGGGATCTCCTGGGCAAACATCCTGATCAGACATCACAAAGAACATTGCAGTGGCTCAGGGTAAGCAGCTCTTTATTCCATACATCCCTCTGTAGGGTGGATCTGTTAGCCAGGAATGTGAGGCATCAGCACCCATCCATCTCTCTGAGCACCACCAGAACAGGAGGCTCCTGGCCAACAGCTGAGTTCTATCTATGGGATCACAGTAACCCTTGACTGAAGGGCTCAGAAATCCCACTGTGCCAAAATGTGGGGCTCAGATCTCATAAATACAGGACACTTCCTTCTGTGGCTCTTCCAGTTCCTGTCAGCTACTACCAGAATCTCTGTAATTCTAAAGTTTCTCACCTATAAACACCTTGACATGTTAGATGTATGCTTTGAACTCCTCCTCAGCTCTGCTCCCAGGAAATCCCTTGTCTGTGCACTCTTCCATTCCATCCAGTTATACTGAATTCACCTTCCAGCTATGGAAGCTCTGAGACTAGCAGTGCTGTATTGAAGAGACAGATCTGGGAGGTTCCCTCACAATGTTCTGCTTTGAAGTTCCTCTCTTTTAGAAGGGATATAAAAGAGGCCTTGAGCTTATCTATGAAAAGACCCTTTTCTTTAGTTCCAAAGAACGAAGGGATGGCTGTTTCCCACACCTTCATCCATTCAGGAATGTTCCTTCAGGATTCCATCTGAATGGTTCTCCCTTGTTAAATGCCCATAATCCAGTGGGATGCTCATTTATTGATTTGCTCTGCCCTAGCAGGGACAGAGAGGAAGCCACTGCATGCAAGGGTTGTCCCCAGCTCAGTCTCCAACTTGGAAATTGCAGAATGCATCTACAAATCATTATCCAGTAATCTTCTAAATCCTTGATCTCCTATTCCCATGGAGCTTTCCCACTCAACTCTGCTACCACACATAACAAAAAGTTCTGTGTTCCCAGCCTGCCCTTGCTTCTGTTTTCCTCTCTACCAAGTGTGATTTTTAATGCACGTCAAGGTGTCATTGAGGCCAGGATGTCATTACTGCCCTAGAACAGTGCCTGAAGAATCTAAATTACCAATAGCAGACAGAGTTCAAGCCTGGCTGTCATCCAAGTAATTCACCTGGTTCAATGTGTATGTCAGAGACTGAAAAAAATATGCTGTAATTATTGTGTTATTAAAGCAAAATGGTTTAATTTTATTTCTTTGTGGCACAAAATCTGCATCTGTGATTCACACCTATTGTGTAGGGAATATGATTCCACTAAAACCAGTAGTTGGGATCTGGTCTACAAGGTTGTTCAAAAAGTCTAACAAAAATCTTGTGCTCTTTTTAAGGATTAACAACCAAATCACAAAGAAATATTGTGATGACACAGAAAAGAAAAAACTCAGAGGTGGTTCCAGTGTTGACAAGAGCTGTACAAACTGAGATCTGAGCAATTAGAAGACACAATGAATACATAATTCATAGATATTTTGTACTCAAGAGTTTGCACACAAATAAAACATCTTATAAATCTTCACCAGCTTGCAGAAAGCTGCTGAGCTGTCTCTTATTCTTGGATCAGCAAGTGGCTATAGTACAAAAGAGAAATCCATAGCTCTGATATGTCATCCCTCCGAAATGGGTAATTTAGGGTTATGGTTTTGGAATCAGCACATTCTTCAGCAAGTTTCTTCCAAGAATTTTCTTTCTTTTTTTTTCTTTTTCTTTTTTTTTTTGGTGAAAAGAATCAAGTAAATCCATGCCAGTACATTAAAAAGAGCGCTTTAAAAAGTCAGAGCTGTGAGCCGCCATAAAATGACAATAATCTTTCTCTACACGCCTGCATTCTAGAGAATGGAAAGAAAATAATGGCTGGGGGAGAAGGAGAAAATAATGTGGAGGTTGCTTCAATGATTTTTAAAATCCATATGAGAACCTGCAGCTTTCTGTGAGCCTTTATCCCATGCACAGGAGAAAAGTTTCAGAACTCCTGCACAAACATCCAAATGAAGAGCAGCCTACCAGGCTGTGTTCAAGGCTGTCAACCACTGCACCTCCATGGAGGATCACAGAGAAAAATTCAGCACCCACTGCACCCAGGTGATGGTTTTATTCCAGGGGCTGTTAGCCCTGGTTGGTTGAGGCAACCAACACAGCTTAAATCTCATTTCAGGTCACCACGTAGATGCGTGGAGATTCCCTGTTCCAGCTACAAGTAACAATAAATCTAAGAGGCATCGCTATGAAAAGTTGGCAACCTAATTTGATTAGGAAAAAACCCCCTCTGCTAAGAAATGAGACACAGCTTCCCAATCTTAAATATTCCACCAACGTCCTGCGAGCTGAATTCATGCATGTTAGTAAGCAAATGCAAGGGCTGCAGGAGGCATAAAAAGCAACTCTCAAGTATATTATTGCCACAAATTCTTCAGAACAGCTTTTTCTGTCATTAATGATCTATTGATCAGGCTGGCAATAAGCAACACAGAAGGAACTGAGGCTGAATTTTAAGGTAAATGGTCAACCAACATGGACTTCAGGTAGATCAAAAATTAAAGAATTTACTTCATTGTGCTGGGTGAAAAGGGGACTTGATTTGGTTGTCTTGAAGGCAAAACGGCATTTTTACAGCAAGTACAGGAGTTTCAAGTCATGGTCACTCCCCAGGGCAGTAATACTTGTCACATGAGCAACCCAGTGGGATAAACACAACTGTTCCCAGCCTGTGCAGAGCTGCTGGATATGGAAGGGACCGAGGGGCTGCTTCCAGAACAAGGGAAAGTTCTCAAGGGGCAAATCTTTCTGAACAGCACTCTGCTGGCTGATTTCTGAGAACTTTCTGTTTCCTGAATTAATGCAAAATAATGCCTGGAATCTCAGAACAGCAGCTGAATCCCTCTGTCCTGCAGTGCCGCAGCTCCAGCAGCAGCACAGGGGAGGAATTGACTTTCTGATCAATAAATGGTTCAACCCATTTGTTTATAATGAGATAGTTTAAATCAAAGTAATTAAAACAAAAAAACTAAAAGGAAGATGGGGATTTACAGTTAGGATGGGGAAGCAGTGAAGTTTTCCCCAGATCCTTGGTACTGGCAGTGCTTGCTTATCTCTCCTTTCCCAGCTTATGAACCTTCCCAGTGTTTGCCCACTTATTCAAATATTTTGTAGGAAAATGAGTTTTTACACAATGGGACAGGATATACTTTAGGTGTCTGTAAGAAAAGAATGAGAAAACCTGTGTATCTTAAAATATGCATTCTAAATTTAGTGATGCATTTAACATATTAGAGAAAATAAAGTTAAACTTGTATTTCCCACAGAACCCAGATGCTCTCTGTGACTCCTAAAGGTCAGATTCTAATGTCACAACAGGCAAGAACACTTGCACATATGTTTGTTAACATCAGCTCAAACTATGCATGCACTTCTCTGAAAATCTTAAAACTTCCTGCTGCAAAGAAAACAAGATTTAATTCTGAGTCTCAGTGGTCTAAGAGGAGACGTAAGACATGAGAGGTAGATGCTGTTCTTCTCGAGAGGAATTCATATAACTACATATGCAATAGAATAGCAGAAATAAAAAGTGCGAGACTCCCCTCTTAATATTTTCATGCAAATATCACCATTTGAAACGCCACCAAAATCTGTTCTTGATTATTTTAAATTCGATTTCAGCAGGGTACAGAGCCCTAAGTAAAGCAGTGCTGCCCACTTATATCTGCCCAGTCAACTGTTCACATAGTTTAAATGTTACTTCATTCCCTTAACCACATTCTTTCCACACAGTTTTAGGTCTCTGTGATTTTAACACTGCAGTTGTGTTGGACTTGAAGCTTTAGTTATCAGCAGAGAATATGCTGTGGGAAATCCATAACTACTTCCTGAACAATATTTATGTAGGAAGTGGAATATTTAGTGGATTTCAAGCTGTATTCAGAATATGCCGAATGCATATTAAACAGTTGAGAATCAATTCATTCCAAAAATCACCATCTGAAATTGTTTTCATAAACATGAATACTTTGTTGTCCTCAATGCAGCCAATTCTCTCCACTAACAGAGAAATAAGACTTGCAATTGCAAACAACTTTTTCCCTCAATTTATGCTTTTTTGTATGCCTTCCAATAGACTGGATAGCAGAACATCAGCATGTGGAATGCTATAAATCCATGGAATAGCTGCATTTTTAACCATGGACTTTAATTCCAGGGTGAATTTATGTGGTCCTTGGCTAAATATATCCTCCTAAGTAAATTACTCATTCGACTGCCTGTAGGAAAGCTTTCTGCAGATAAAGAATCTGTTCCCAAATGCTACGTTTGATAGCACATACAGCACAAAGTTCTATTCTCAGTGGCAAAAAGCCCCCCAAACTGAATAAAGTGAAATGCACAGGTCCCTCTTCCCTCTGCACAGACTGCTCAGGAGACAGGTTAATTTCTGCCTGCTTCCTGCTCCTTCCAGTAGAATAAATATCTCCATGTATCAGCCTACTACATGTTTGTCTCCAGACCCTGTAAACAGAGTGATTTCTAAGCTCTTGTGAAGCACATTCCCACATTCATTTCCACTTATCCATGCAGAAGACAGTACAAACACATGCCTACCCCTGTGCCTTTAGCAGGATGGGTAACTCAGACACTCTCATTATCCTTTTTTTTCCCTCTCTCTTCTATGTTTTCTACTTCTTACCATTGGAGTTGTCCTGGTCCAAAGGATTATCTGGTTCCATTACTTCAAATAAAAGCATCCAACATGCAGTTCTCCATGCAGCAGAGGCATAAAAACACAGCAGTTGCCTAAGCTGATTCACCTGATTTATGAATTAGTGCAGCATCCATAAGAGGCTGTGTTTCTTCTTTTGTATTACATCTGGCTCCTTTTCCAACTCGATGGCTGGGTATTACAGCATGCAGGCCTTTTTCCAGCATCCTCTTAATGCATTATATTTAAAGTAGCAGCAACCTTTTTCTCCCATCCCCCAGACTAAGTTACAGCAGTAACTAGGCTGAGCTGGCAGCGAGCACAGCTCATTCAGAACAGGACCTGCAAGCGTTCTCCGAGTCGTGGTGCTGCATGAAGAGAATGATTGATACAATAAAAAGTAAGTGGGCTTTGACACAGCACGGTATGCAGTGCACAAAATCCCACCAAAACCAGGCGAAGGTCCTGAGGGTTTGGGGAATGCCTTGCCGAAGCCACCAGGCTGCACCCCCTCACGCATAAACACAAATTATGTCCTGTTCCCTCCTCCTCCCCCCCCCCGCTCCAATCTTTTATAACCCTGGATCTCCTCCAGCAATAGTCTGTTCCTTTACTCAGTTTATAATAAACTCTGCCATTCCCTCGTGTCCCTCGGGCTGGCTTGCAAAGGAAGGAGGCTGTTTGCAGAATGAATAGCCCAGCCCGTGCCTGACTGGGAGGCAGCTCCGGGACGCTGCGCCGGGCACTTGGAACTTGCTGCAGCAGCAGCCTTTGGCTGGGGACCTTGTCCTGCATTTCCCTGCTCTGCTGAGCCAGGACTGCTGCTAGGCTGGCATTTGAAAAGCTTCTGCAAAGGAGCTGAAGGACAAGCCCCAGCTTGGCTGGACTCGGATGGTAAATGACACCAGAGTCTCTCCACAGAGCCCATATCAGCTGACAGATCACAGCAGTACCAGTCAGGTCACCTTCACTCTGCTCCTTGGGTCTGCCACTACCTCCTAGAGACCTCTCGTAATTCAGAACTGCTCTCTGTGCCTCAATTTTCTGTGATAGTGACATTGAAATATATCTTATCTCACAGGAAAGGAGCTGAAACCTCCCAGCTTTACACGCTTTGAACTTCTTGGATAAATGATACAGTACAAGGGCTGAGGAAGAAGATTCCATCACCTGGCTGAGGAATAAAAATTTCATTTTCTCTGAAGATATGTCCTCAAAATAACAGAAAAATATATCAAAGTGCAACTCTAAACCAAGCTGTGCCTCCAAAAGGTAAATTCATATTGCTGTTACAACAACCCTGAAATAATTTTCCAAATCTAGCTTTCAGGATCAATTTTACTTTGAACCCACAACTCAAACTCTCTTCCTCAATACTCCAGCTAACGCATTAAAACATACCTCGTTTCAAAAGAATGCTTTTCACAGAATCCAAGGCAAGAATCACTTTAACACCTAGAGCAGACTGAGTGCATTTGGGGGTTGCTGTGGCTGGTGGCAGAGCACTGAGGCAGGCAGGGGCTATTTTGGGGCTCTGGGTAATGCTCGTGCCTCAGCAGCTCCCCCTTCCCAGGGCCCTGGGAGCCGCGCTGTGGAGCTCCCTGCTGCCGCCGGGCGCTCCGGGCTGTGGGCGGACAAATGAATTGCTGGCTGAAGGCAGCAAAACACCGAGCTCTGCCTGGAGGAATTAACAGCAGCCTGACAGGACTCTGCGGTAATTGTGCCTTGCAAAACCATTTTAGCACTGTTCCTGAGAGCTAGGCCATATTAATAGAAGAAAGACTCATTTCCATCTATTTGTTTTAAGTATTGCGCAGTCTATAGCCCCTATTAAATACTGTTCTGAGATCTCTGCCCTGGGGGAAATTACAGTGCTGCAAACCCTCTATTCTCCCCCCTCGCACCCTACGCTCCCGATGTTCTTTACAACTTCAATGCTTCTCCCACTCGCTGACAAAACAAAAAAACCTCCCTCTTTCCACCTTCCCCACAAAAACACCTACTCTGTGACTGCAGGCACATGGCACAGCCTGTTAGCAGTGCTCCACCTGTTCTGGGTCATGTCCACAGGCCACCATCAGCGTCTGATGGAAAAAGGTGTCTTAACTTCTGACATCTTGCATCCCTCCAGCCTGTCAAAAATGGCCATGGAAGGGATTTAGAGATGTTTTGGGGGTGAGGAGGCCTGAGCAGGTGTGATCTGCCTATTCTGTACCCCAGGATGTGGGGATATACAAACATAGGCTGAGTGACTCACTGACTCCTCGATCACAAGGGACTAAAAATGCCTGGAGAATCAGGACTGTCGACGTAAAGGAATCCATAGCTCTGCAAGGAACATCTGAGTCAAGACAAATTATATACAGAGAAACAATTTGTATTCTGCCATGAAACAGATGCTGCATATACATAATAGAGACAATTTAGAGCCACAAAAGAATAAACACCTGTGAAATCTTTCCTTGTGGAGAGTCAGAAATAATCCAGGAATGCTCCAGAATAACTTAGATAAAGAAATCAAGATAGGAAGGTGAAAAGCAATAGTTATTTAGACCTCAATGATTTTATGTGACAACCAATGTAATTTTAATGGCATCCAAATGATTTGCTAATCTCTGGTTACAGACCTTGTAAAAATTAATCCTTAATGTGTAAGTCAGAATGATGTCAATATTTTGGCTAAGACTATTCACAATTCCTAACAATTGAGCAATTGTCATACCTTCTTTGTTTGAGCTCAGCTCATGCAGTGAGGCAAAGGAGCTCATGCCATGATTGTGAAAAACAAGGGACAGTTGGAAGACCAGGGCTTTGATCACTCGGGATTTTAATTGCTCAGGCACTGAAAGGAAAACTGCAGAAGTGAAGAGGGAAATGATTTTCAGACAAATGGCTGAATGGTCAGAGGCTGTGCTAGACCAAATCCTAGGAAATGAGCCAAGCTCACTGAACTAATGAGTGTGGAAAAGAAGTCCAGTGAGCATGTTCTCTGCAATACCCATGAGGTTAAGTGGAACACAAAATGTAGAATTTTGGAAGGCTGACTATTCAAGGAAGGAATTTAGAAATTGTTGGATTGAAATGGAAATTAAGTGTCTTCTGTTACTGTCTAATCAGAGCATCTCTGCATTCCCCTCAATCGCTGGTTTGGAGACAGAAAAAGAAGTTCTATCTAATTGCCTAATGGCTCCATGATGTTTGCTTCAGCATCTTTTATGGCCCAGGCTCCAGTCATGCTCAATATGTCAGACTTTACGTCGGATGAATTGGGAGCTGCTACTTCCTAACTCCTATGTCTTTTCCTAACAGATGGAATCATCACTCACATTGGCATTTATTTTACACCATAACATGAAATTGTAAACAAGAACGATGACCCTTGCTTCTGGTTTGCTGTAAAACTTGGGGCAAATCACCTCATCTCTCTTTTACCAGCCACACAGATCAGCACTGAATCTTTATCATGAAGTAATTGTTTATTTCCAGATTAAGCAATACAGTCTAAGTTTGTGGCACACGTGTGGTGATATAACTGGTCTTGGATTTATTTCAGGGGAAAGGACTTCCTTTGCAGGTCTGTTTGGACCAGGTTTTCCCACTTCATGTATGGTGGCAATGGAATACAGACAGCAGAGTCCATAAAAAGCCTGTTTTCTGTTCTTCCAGGTGCCTAAGGATCTATAGGAGAAAGTAAGTAGAAATATTGTGTGCAGCCAAGGGACATTGTGAGAACAACACTCCATTCTTCAAAATAATATTCCATTCATCCAGAAGACTCATCATCCTCAGCAGTGTCCCACTATGGGAGAAACCCAAGTGGGAGACAGAAAGATCTCCATCTCAACAGCTGGACTTGATGATCTTAAAGGTCTTTTCCACCCTCACTGACTCCACGGTTCTGTGATTTAAAACAAGGAGGCATTACAGCCTTTGAGGCTGGCTCTCTCCAGGAATGAGTGAGGGCAGCTTCGGTTGCTTTTCCCTGGGGAGCAGAGCAGGCTCTGTTCCTTGGCGGTGCTTGGAGGCGGCTTGGGAGCAGCGCAAAGGCCCAGCGTGGTGCCCCAGCTGCTGCCACCACCCAGCCCTTCCCCGGAACACAAATTCCCATGTAGGAGGGAGCAATGAATGCCTGCGGGTTGAAAAGCCAGCGAAGCACAGACCTGCTTAACAAAACCCTTTGCCAAGGTTACCGGGGGTGTTGTCAAAGCCTCCTCTTTTGTGAGGGCTGAATAACAATTCATACCCAGTAACCAGCTTCAGTTTCTTTGGCTTTACCTGGCACGTTTTCAAAGTCACTGCTCATGGCTGGGGCTGTTCCCATTGACATGCAGCTTATCTTGCTCTGGACAGCAAGTGCAGGGATCATCTGACTCCAAAAGTTCATGCCAAAGCCTTTTGTGCTGCTTGAGCTGAACTACAGCTCTTAGAAATGTGCTTGAATGTGCCACAAGCGCAAATGGAAATGACGCAGCCTTGGTTACTTCATACTGGGGGGAAGAATCTCCCCAAGGGCAAATTAACCATTTAATTTAGAAAAGTCAAATATAACTGGGATCTTCAGGAGGCCCCAGATGCAGAGCAGCCCCAGCTATGAAGATTCTATCCATGCAAACACTCCTGCTATTAAGTCAGTGGGCTTTTATCTTAATATTCGAGGAAGATGATGCTCTAATCACACATCTGAGGTGGCAACTTTTCATCCAGAACTCAGCAAAGCTCCACCACAGAGAAGAAGCATATGCAAAAAAAAAAGGTGTAATGATTAAATGGAGTGTGAAAAGCTGCAAGATCAGTGTTGGAGGAAGAGCCAATGTGAAAGACATTCCCCAGGATATCAGTGCAAGAACTGGCTCCTGTCACACCTTCCCTCAGTGCTCTCTGTGCTGTGACCCATGAGGAGTTTGGTGTATCAGAATGTTCTCTGGTGGCAGAGCAGTTCTGCCCAAAATAGGGCACCTCCTGAACCCCCTTTTGCCTTCAGAAACCATTTGCTGAACAGACTGAGCCTTTTATCTCTGTTTAAACCTCTGCCACAAACTACTAAATCTTGTAATCATTAACAAACTAAAGTCTAAAGAAAAAAAACACAAAATGCTTCAGAGTTACAAGGTCCATAGGAATTACAGAAAATACAACTACTTCTATGAAAGGAGTAAAAATATTCTGCCATGAAAAATGCCAATAATCAAACATAGTCAATATTTTAAAGACCCCAAAAATGAATAATAACACAAGACATTCTTTCAGGGTCACTAGAATGTAACATTACCTCTTGCTACTGTACACTGCTGAGAAATGTGTCTTTGGGCTTCTTTAGTAAAATCCTACTGGCAGTTTAATGTAGAAGAATCAAACTAAGCTGACTCCTGGGCAGAAATGACAAAAGGTCTGCAACACCCAGAATTCTGTGCCCAATTTACTGAGCTGTCTGCTGAGATTCCATCCAAGCTGACTCTACAGATTCCTCACTATGTTCCTGCAGTTGTCTCCTAGAAACAGGAAAACGAAGCATTTGCTGTTTTCTCAGCTCTTTTGAAAAACTCTGCCACAGCTCTGCTCATGTTCCGGATGCTCATGGATCAGTGTGTATTTCCTCAGTGCATGGACAGCCTTAGAGAGTGCATTTCTCTTTGCTGCCATGTAATGCAAATGAAATACAATAGCAACAGGTGTAACAAAAAGTACCCATGGAAAGTGCACTGCAGAGGAAAAATCCATACAAACGTTTGGATACTTAACCAGGATCCTGAGGACATCCAAACACTGGATCAGTATCTTTCAAGTGTAGGCTACATTGGAATTTACTCATCCCTCCTTCTTGCACCAAGCTAAATTCACAGTGAATGTAGCTCTGAAGGGATCTTACTGCACAGCAACCTAGGGGAAATCACATGCAGACTCTTGAAACATGGACAGAAGTTCCACCTGTTTGATGTTTCTGTGAAGGTCCAGGCTAAAAGAAATACTATCCAGAGAAACTACTAAATCTTTAACAGTATCTGCTGGAAAAGTAGCCCTGGTGAAGCATTTATAAATATTTTTGTATATTGAATATCATCTTTTCTTCCCTCTTCCAGGTATGACCAGTGTCATACTCAGTGTAAATGACATCTAGATCCTCTGAAATCTCGATTTCCACAGAGCAGTAGATTATTCCCACACATCCATAGTTACTGTATAGAAATACTGGATTCCTTTTCATTTACAAGATCTCTCCAGAAATCCATGGAATTTAGAAAGAAGAAAAAATTTTAGACAGTGTTTAGGCACATGAACAAAGCTGTTGCATTAAAACATAATGTGATCCCTCAAAGGCTGTCAGTTTGTCTGCTCTGAGCTGCTCCTTCTCCTTTTCCTTCATTTATAGTTTCCTGTCTTTTCCTCCTTCTCTCCCTTTCAGTTTAGAGATTCAGCCAATTGTTGTCCCTCCAAATCAAGCAGCCTCTTCATTTCACTGGCTTTTTGAGACTCAATTACTCCATAAGGGCTCCTGCATTATGTGAAATTCCCACAGCAAACTGCAAAGGTTTGGAGCTAACTTTGGTTTGTTGCTGTCACTTGGAAAGTGAAACCCAAGACAAATGATGGCTTATTCTTTCTCAAGGTTTCTTTTTGGGATATTACTGTCAGTCTTCCTTTTTGTTGTCCAGTAACTTCTGGTTTCACATTCACTTTTTCAATATTCTCCCTTGCTTTAGGCAGAATAAAAGTATGAGAACACAGTCTCTGTTCTTACTCAATTAGCTCTGCCTGAGCCAAGCCCTCAGAAATAGATCGAAGTACCTGACAGAGAAACCAGTTTTTAACTGAAGGTTTCCATAGAATTGTGGAGATATTGGTGTGGGTGTGAAGTAATTCCAGCAAATCTCATTTCAGACTTGGCTAGAAAATGAGAAACTTCACTGAAATCAACAGGAAGAGGAAACATAAGGTGAAAAGACAGAAAATAAATGCTCATATTGGCATCCTTTTGAGCTTCAGAGTTGCTATTCATTACGCTGATGAACAAAAAATCCTGACTAATCAATCATCTATTCTGCACTTCCTTTCCTGACTCCTACGATACTTCTCCAGTTAGTCCCTGTCAGGCTTATCCTTTGTCTTTTCCACAGAGTATTTTGGGAATCTAGAACAGTTTTTCAGGAATCCCACCCTCTTGGTTCATCCATCCACCACAGATCAGCCCTCAGGTGAGGGATGCATCTTCCATTTATCCCAAAACACTTCTTAGCTCAGATGAAGGTCAAATAGAATTAACACTTATTTACAGCATTTTTTAGGCAATACAGCTACAAAGACAAGAAATTAAATATTTTAGTCTACTTAAACCAAAATTAAATATGCAAGTTCCTCTGTGTGTGTGTGCAGATGATTGATACAGATTCCCACATACACGCATTCTGTCTCTCTGCCTACTTCACCCACTCATTCTAGACCCCCTTTTCTGGTGGAACATGCTGGATTTTATAACTGATCTTCCTGTATAGCTCATCTCCTCTCAAAACTCCAGGAAGGTGTGTACAACTTCTCCATGTTTTCATTAACTTTTAATTGTCTGTATCAAGTCTGACTTGCTGCAGTGTGTAACTGCTTTAGACTCAGCTGCTGATCCTGTTGACTGTTCAGACCTGTGTGTCCACCTCTCCCTCTGCAATATTACCACCTCCAGACTCTCCACTCTTCCAGCTTTGTTCTAACTGAAATTATTAGAATTGTAGGAAGAATTAAAAGTACTTTTTTCCCCCTCCTTTTTGGCAGCCTACTTTTATCTGATTTAGCTATGTCCTCGTTTGCCTTCTTATTCTGACAAGGAGATACAACAAATTTCTATAATCAGTTCCCATCACTTGATAGAATAATTTTAGTGTCAGATGAAACCGGCTTTGCCTGATGCTCAGAAATGCCTTTCAGGCTGCACAGGCTATGAGATCCCCTCTTGGGCTTCTCTTCTGCTGCAGGTTTTTATCAGCAGCACAAAATCCTCCCCGTGTCCAATTCTGCAGCCACAAGGGGCATGTCAGTAAAACACATCTGTCCCAGGATTCTATAAAGTGCTCCTCTGACACTGGAGCCAGGGCTTCAAAGCTCTTTGAGCTCCTGTATCAAACACCAATTTAATTTCCCTTTCTTCATCAATTCTTCATTCTCTCGTGATGTCTTGGCAACATTTTGTTCCTGTTCAACATTCATCATTAGCTTCTTTTTTTCTCTTACTTCCTTTTATATTCCTTTCCCTCCCATCTGCTAATTTAAAAGGAAATTGCCTGGTATTCAGCATTATCAGCCAATCTGTTTACTGTGCTCTTGTTCCAGTGAAGACCATTTCTCACACACTGAGCTGCTCTGCCTCACCCCCTACCACTGTTATTATCCTCGAAGCCTGTATTTTCTTCTATATGCCACCTGGAGAGCTAACTACCTCTCCAGAGGTATGCAGCTCCCCAGATTTCTGTCTCTTTTTAAAATCAGGATGTGGAAACAAAGATCCATGGGGAAAAAGTGAGTTTCCCAGACACAGGCCTTCCCTCCCTCCCAAGCAGTCCCAGCACAGTTGGGACACACAGAAAGGAAAGGAAAGGTCCTGGCACTGTTCTGGCTATTGGAGGAGCAGCGTAACAACCACACATCCCACACCCAGCCAGAGGAGAGCACCTCCATGTGGATCAAGCTTTTGCTTCAGAATTAGCTTCTCGTAGTCCCAAATCCTTCCCTCCCACAACATCAGCCCAGCTGTTCTTAGCAGTCCCTCCTGGAAGTACCTAAATCATTTCTGTTCCACATCGCCAGTTTTGCCAATCCTGCCTTGCTCAATATTACACAGTTCGTGATTTCATTACTGACAATAACTCTGATTTTGACCTTGTGCTCCAAGCCTTTAAGATACAAGATGAATAATACAAAGTCTCCTTTGATCCCTATCACAGTGGCTAATGCTGAGAGTAAAATGTTGAAACAGCCCTTGATAGAAACAACGTGAGAGTTTTGCTTACCCAGGACCAGCAAGTGGAACTGGTGCTAATGCTGCTGAAAGCCAGTGGGAAACAACTCCCAGGAAAGGCTTCATTAAATCTCCAAATGCCACAATTCTCCCCTCATGATCTACTGAAGTACTTTAGAGACACCTCTCCAAAGGAGGGTAACCTGTGAGTGATGGTCTTATTGAATTATTTAAAATATCAATATAAACAAAAACAAACATCTGTTTCTACAGAGATGAGATTTGCTGGCAAAAATTACCTCCACTATGAAATACCAGATGTGGATTTACAAACTGATCAGATCTTTTCAAATTCATCATTAACTTGCCTTTAAATAGAGGAGTTTGGAATATATGAGAGAACTGAGATTCCACATTATCAAATACTATAGCCTGTATTTCAGGTAGATGTTATGAAAATATCTGTGTTGATCTGAACAGAGGTTTGACATCCTCTCTCTGCCCTCAAGCTGGTCCATGCTGAGTGAGGTATTCAAGCACATCTGTAATTTTAAGCAGTGAAGCAAACAAACCTCCTTCAAAGTAGAAGCATTTTAGTTAACTGGTACTTTGATAAAAGCAAGTCTTGACAAAGCCAGTGAAAACCACACAACCTCAAAATGGCAAAGACCAACTTCTCTGGGGGTAATTAGGAAAAATATTAAAATATATATTTTTAAGTCTTGGAAATTAATGTCTCACTTTTGCATGATTTTGTTACTATTTATACAAATCTTTATGTGCTGAAATGAGTGGATTCTTGTGTGACACAAATGTAGATGAGAATAGTTTTACTGCATATTGGCGCTTGACTCCTCACCAACTGCAGAAAGTGTCATGCTGCTGTATTGTATGTTGCTTAGCAATATAATGTGAGAAGCAGCACCACAGTCCTTGACAGCACCATTGTCCATTGAAATGCTTGTGAAATATTACCTGGGTTATATAAAGGTAGCACACAGTCACAGAAAATAGCATGAAGTTTCCAAAAGCACAAAGAAGGCTGGAAAGAAAAGGCATTGCTATTCCAGTGGCAAAAAGGTCTCCCTGGATGATCTTTCACTATCTGAATACAGAGAGCATAAATTAAATATGGAGAAATCATATCTGTAAAGTCTCCCTGCAGCTATGCTTACGAATGATAGGCTGTAGAGCAACTATTCCCTCCCAGTGGAATAGTGAGTCCAGGGATGTGCCAGTGCCTTTGCATAACTGCCTCAGAAGGACCTATTGCTTATTGTTCCTCGTCCTGCTTTGGAGGAAAAGTTTTGTGCCCTCTCTCAGGCTGAGAAGAATCCGGGCAAAAGGAGGAGCACTAAGCCAAGGTGGATTTGCTCTACAAACAGACAACATGATAGGCCTTATCAGTTAGATAAATGTGAATATTCAGCACTGGAGGCCTCACAGCACCTCAGGGTTCCAGGCACACCTCCCACACTCACATCACCCCAGGGTCACAGGCACAACCCCTGCACTCCCACTCCTTGCGTTTTCTCCAGGCCCTTTAGCACAGATGTGTCAATCTGCTCCTGCTTGATTGGCTCTGACAGCCTCAGTGTAACAGCCTCTGCCAAGCTCTGCCTTCGTGTGAGCCCTGGGATGTTTCTCTGGCCTCTCTTCCAGCCATTCCCCACATTGTAAATGTGAGAGAAAGCAGCTTGGGCACTCTGCTCTCTGCCCTCCAGAGCCAATGCCAAGAGCTGGGTATTGCAGCCCACACAAGGGCTGCCCCACTGCCCAGTGCTGTCACACTGAAACTTCAGCATTCCCAGTGACATCCTCCTGCCTGGTGTCCTGTATGTTCACCTTTCCCTGGGAAGGACTTTGTGTGATTTGGAAACAAAACATGAATGAGCTGGAGTGGCAGTGCTGTGAATAACTCCAAGGGTAATGGATTCCTCTGAACTGCCGCAGTAGGAGGTCACAAACCCAAACCTGCACACAGGAACTGTGTCACCGTCAGACTGAATCTGAACTCCAGGGCCTTGCAGTTCACAACACAATCACTGGATTCACCAAGTGCTGTCAGCTGAGCAAGCATCAGGCTCATATTCTTACTTGGTCATACGGAACAAACCTCACATTATGATGGTTCATAAAGACACAGGAGCATATCTGCATCTTAGTAAAAAAATATTGAATGGACATGACAGATCCTAGGGGCCTTTCCAAGGAACAATTCAATATTCCCTTTTATAGTATTTGGCACACCACAGAGTTTATTCAGCTTGAATTAACTAATGGATTTGAGCATTCTCTTTAACAAAGGGAAAAGATGTTGAGTTGCACTGACTGCAGAGTTACAGAATGCTTTAGACAAATATCACAAACTGATTGACCATAGAATCAGTGCTGATTTTTCTCTAAACTCACAGGTACTTTTGCCTCATATTTTAAAATGAGAATTTCTAAAATGTGTTTAGAGCATTTATTTTTTTTGGTAGATGTATTACAAATAAACATGGGAAGTTACTTGCCTTTATAAACAAAGTGAAGATGGACAAAAGTGCTGTTGAAAGAAACCCCAGGAGAGAAGCAAAGGTTTCAGGTAGGCTGAACCCTTCCAATAAGCCCACAAACCCCACTGCATGAACACATGGAGCACTGATTTAGAGGAGGATCCAATTCCTTCCCACAGAGCAAAACCTCATACAAATACAAGAGTAGCAGTAGTGAGACTTAACCTGTAATAAACCTCTTTCATTTTCACCCAAGAGAAATATGATTTTGATCTCAAGGATTGAGATGATACTCAAGGAGTATCATTTGCATTTCATATGTGAGACCCATTCTCCTAAATCAACATTAAGTGAGTAGTTTAAGCAGGAAGGGCACTTAAACTGAAAGTAATTATGTTTGCCTCCATATGAAAACAAAAGTGTTTGTTGTAGAGTCCTTCCTGAGCTCACAGCAACTCCTTGTAGCAAACTGTGCAGCCTATTTGTGGTGTTAAGGACACAAATCTCTCTTCATGATGCAGGAATTCCAGAGAGGAACTGGAGAAAGGCCCTTAGAAAGAGCTGTTTCCCATATGTGTCCAAGAAGGCAGTATTTTCTCCCTGGAAAAGGAGGCAGGAGAACTTATGCAGGTCCCAACTAATCCCTGGGTGGTGTTCCCAAAACTCTGAAATAGGGACTACAGAACAATGTCTACGTCATCAGAAATATCATATTTTCATGCCAGCCCTCCTTTGGCCTTTGAATAATTTCTTTGAATTCCTTAATTTGGTTCCTTTAACTTAGATTTCTTCAGCTTCTGCCACATATTCTTGGTGTTTTAGCCTTGGCTTCCTTTCAGCCAATCTGAAATGAAGATCTATTCTGTGCTTCTAATGGATTTTCTGGTTAAACATAAGTGAATGTATCATTCAGCCAGAAGGTTTTTCATAAGAGTGCAGCCTCACAATAGATTAAAAGCAGTTAGCTTTTACTAATACAGGCCTGGGTTTGGATATGGTGCTTCAGAGAAGATCTGTAGAGACAGTCACCTGCCTTTATTTTTTATTTTCATCCTGAGGAGAGGTTTTTCAGAATCACTTAAACTAAAGTTGCTCTAGTTTTTTTTACTTTAATTTGCAGCTGAGAACCAGTGAAGGTGTCTGGCATGATACAACTGAGCTCTGTCTCGCTCTCTGCACAAATAATTTTAGCAGGAGAATAAATAACAGCCCTGTTTTCATAGTCAATTGCTCAGAATAACTTTCAAAGTCTGCCCTTACGTTTCTGACCTTCCTGAGCACGCTGGAAGCACCCAGAAGTGGGGAACAGTTTCAGTTAAAGGGTGAAGAGCAAACCCATTCCTGGCTTCCTCACAGCTGAGCCTTTCAGTATCAATCAGCATCATTTACTTGGCTTGTCAGTTCAAGGCCACAGACCCATCTGATATTCATCCTTGTGTTTCCCTCTGGCTAAGCTAAGCCTTGGGACTAATTCCCTCTGGCCAGAGGCTGCAAAACACACCTGACCAACAGCTGGGGGCTGCACCTGCCTGCAGTGTGAAAGCTCAGCAGTGACCATGCTGGGTGACCTCAGCCTTGCACACCAACGGTCTCCCCAGAAGACATTTCCTCTCACTGTGTTCCCTGAGTGGCTTCAGAGCAAACCTGGAGCTAAGGGACGAGACAATGGCACCCACTTGTGTTCCTCGGCTGCACAGAAGGAAGAGCCATCATCTTTACTGTACAGATGACCAACAACAAGTACAATTTAGTGACAACAGAGCACCTAAATTCCTGCCATGGAGACACAAGGAAACAGCTCTTCCTAGAAGACCCCACAGCCGAAATACCATGACAAGAACACCTGTGTTGGCCTCAGCATGCGATTTGGGGCAATGGATATTGGTGCATTAAACGCTTTTAACTGGGATTATACGAAGAAACCAATCTGGGCAGCAGCGCTTGTGGTGCATTTTGGTGCCACCTTTTGTTCCCCCATAGCAAAGGCTGAAACTCCCTCTTGTGGGGGATTCGGGAAGATCCCTTCCGGAAAAGAAACACCACAGCAAGAAATTAATCTCTTTCAAATCTTCCCTTTTTCCCATCCTACATCCCCTGACCAGACAAAACAGAGCCCTGAGCAACCAGATTTGACCTTAGAGCTGACCCGGTGTGAACAGGAGGTAAGAAAAAGCAGCATGGAAGTATATTAGGAACTTCATACTACTCTATTTCATTAGTTCCAAATGTGGCTGACATCATCTGCTGAAGGTTTTAGGCAAATTGCTACAGGAAACATGGAAATGTACTTCACTGTCCTAATTCCCAAGATGAAGAAAGACTAAGAATGTAACAAAACAAATATACAGGACCAGTTGAAGCATCTTAAGAGCCTCTTCTGTTTGTACCCCAAAGGAACCACAAACTGCAGCCCCAGGTACTGCTAAATTACCATTTTGATACACCACAGCCTAATTCCAAAAATACCAATATGGTTCTGAGCATCAATATTTACTTTGTAAAACCAGATAAACAATACATCTACTCAATGTTTTACATCCACAAGTCTCAAAGCACTTTGCAAACTCAGAGGAGCACTACAGATCCTCAGAGGTTACAATTGTTTACTGAGAGTTACGAGCTCAGGCAAGTGCCTGGATCTTGGGCTTTGTTGTGGAGCTCAGATCATCCCATGAAAGTTCAGCTCAGTCGCTTTGGGCTCAACATAATGAACATTTTATGAGATGGCAGAGATGGAGACAGAAGATTCAATGGCAAAACAGAATTTACCACTCAGGAAATGCTCTCATTCAAAGCCTGTATATAAGAATAAGCTCAAGAAATAAAAAGAGTATTTGAGTCATTTCTTACAACGAAGCTTTATAACATCATGAACAAGGTATCAAGGCCATGGTAGTCAAAATGCTATCCCAGTACAGCCGTACCCCTTCATTGCTTTTATTTTTAACTGAAGTCAACTGCTTGTCCTTGAATTTATTTTTAACAACCAGCAGTCGTTTCAGCTGAGGGTACAGGGTACTATGAGTGCACACTTACATATTCAGTGTGAGTGACTAAGGAAGAAGACATCCAAATCCTTCTAGATTATATCCATTCATAAATTAAATGCAGACCTCATCCTCTGAAGTTATGTAACACAAAGTGGAATGGTAATTATGTTGAGTGTTTCCTCTGGCAGAGCCAGGTTTTGCAGCTTCCTCACCTTGTTCTACTCTGCAGTTTCTGGATCATGCCCTGACCTTCTGTTCCACTGCATTGCCACTGTCAAACTTTCCACAGCAACTGAGTCACCTAATCCTGCTCCAGTGCAAATACTCTGCACTTCCATTCTTACATCCAGTCCTAAACCATCTGTTTGTCATTTCAGCCACGTCAGGTATTACATTATGCCTGCCTTGGGTTCCCTTCATCGATTAATCTTCTCACTCCCAGAAGGAACAGCATATTTGTCCTACTGTTTAGGGCTTTCTCCCTTTTACTTCCAATATCTAACAGAAGATCACTGGCTCTTCTTGGTTTGTACAATAATTAGAATACTGATTTTCCCATGAGTCTTTGAATTCATTCAGTTTCTTCAGTGGAATTTCTTTCTGTGTTTTCCATGATGTAAAGACTGGGAAGTTTCCCGCTATGGAGTTCTGATAATCCCAAACACGTATGGCTATTTACACAGGCTGCAGATGTCCCCTCTTCTTCAAACTCAAATTCTTGTAAGCACACACTTAAATTACACTACAACTTTAAGACAAGTTTAAACTACACACTGACATAGATCTCATTTCTATAATTTTTTAATTGCAAGCAATAAAATAATTTCTCATTACCAAAAAGTTATGATTGTAGCCAAGAGCAACAGAAACGGGAAAAAATCTCCATAATGACAAATTATATTTAAAATCAACATGGAAATCCAGAGATGGGGGGCTTTATGCATAGGGCAAATTCTTTGCTCAGCAGAACCAAAATCTTTTTTTACTGCAGAGGTTGTTACACTATAATAGAGAACATTTGTCTTGAAGCTGATTGAAAAGGTGGGTTTACAATTTGGTATTAAAGGACAATCAGTGACTGGAGAACACAATGAGCAAGACAGAGCCTGATATGAAATGCTACTTGTCAAGCTTGACATTTTATGTCTCTATTTATATCAGTCTCAAGGAGATGGAGTTTGCTGGCAGTAAATCCCAGCCATTAAAGCAGGATAGAATCTGCTGGAAAAGTTTGTGGCTCAGTTTAATTGGGCTGTATTTATCATTAGTATTATAGTCTTTAACATCTAACCCACTGACATTATTTTTCTCCTTCAAGCCTTTGTAACTTGTCTAGAGTCAAAAAGTCTTTTAAAGGGGTTTTTTGTTGTTGTAAATTAAGGGGGAAAAAACATTCAGTCATGCCCATAGCTACCTCGGCCTAGGTAGAGTTTTTAATCTGCGCATAACAGTAATAGTTTCTCATTTTTATGTTTTCCAGAAATCACAGCAGAAGCAAATGTTAAGCCTAATATCCCCACCAGCAGTGAGGCTCATTAGGTACAAGTTGCACCATTTCACTAGGAAAAATAATACATTTCTCTGTGATTTATGAAAGCCAAAACTCAGCCAACTGCTCAGGTCTCTCCCCAGTTGTGTTACAGCTCAAAAATTTGCAAAGGGACATTTAAAACACGTTTCAAAACAATCTGTCTGTGTGTACATCTTGTTTACAAGAACAAACTACTGAAGCTGAGTAATAAAACTTGGAGAAATGCGTTTTATAGTGGAAACACTGGCATGACTTTAATTACTTCAGTGTAACTGGCATCTCTGTGGACAGACTGTTCAGGCACTTCCATTGTATTTTAAACCTACATTAAAAAGTCAAAGGCAAAATCCATACAGCAAGAAACAGAAAAATGAATCTCTTCCAAATGCAAGATGACTTCAGCTGAGAAAGTTTGCAACCCATTAAGACACAGTCCTGCAGATGAAAGGAGTGGGATCTCCCCCATTGTCTGTGTTGATTCCAGTCTAACCAGAGTCACAGGGAGCTTTACAACAACTTAATAAGGAACAAGACCTCAAGTCTATGCCAAATTGAGCAAAAATAGTAATTTAAGAAATTGATTGCAGGCTTTGAAGGAAATGCATCTTCAGCTGCTGTGTGAGGAGAGACATTCACACACTGCCCACTCCCTGGAGACAGGCAGCAAAACGGAACAAAACCAGGAGGAGTATCAGTAAGGCCCAAACAATCAGCAAATTCATGGACTTGTGCTCAGAGCACGGAGCACTGAGAGGGTCATACACCACGTCCACCATACTGTTAATTACAGCACCATTCCTGGAGGTATATGCACATTAAAGTAAAAATACAGCGTGGTGTAATAACAGACTGTCAGCCAGAGAATTCAGCAGTACTTTGCAGATGTAATGCACTCTATGAGCTACAGAGGAACAGTTTCATCGACCACTGGGGCACATTGCAGCAGCTGCTTAGCGAGAGGAACGATCCATGGAGTAAAATCTCACATCTGAAGGATGGGAGGCACAGATGACCCAGGCTGGATCCAGAGGGCTCTCCAGCCCCTCTCAGCCATATTAATTGAATGGATCTCACCATCACCTCAAGGTCTGTGATGCAGTCACAGCAGGTCAGTGACAGCCACGCTCACAGCAGCACCTTGGGCAGATCCTCCTGACACACAGCAGCAGAATTTAGTGAGGCTCAGGGAAACTCTTCATGGCCAGAACCCAGACAAGGCAAAGGCCAAAGACATGGCACAGGATCTCGAATGAAGCAGAGGATGTCAGGGATTGCTTTACGTTATCATTTTGAATGTTTTAACTGTACCTCTATATTGACTATCAGTAGACACAGTTATTGAAATTACAGCACAATTGCCCCTGACTTGTGGTGTTCCTTAGAAATTTCTTCCTAAAACCAGGCCCTTCCCAGTGTTTGGAAACTGATTTGAGTTAAATGCAAGGAAAGAGACCACACACAGTAAACCAGGTGCTTTTCAGGAACATCCACACTGCCTATATACCCAAAATAATTGCTTCTAATTCACTAGTTCAACTGAAAACAAACAAAAAAAAGATACCAAAATAGCACAGAAGTCGGATTATAATGTTTTATGTACATACCAAACTTCTTTCATGTTGTAAATGAAAACAGCAACTTACTGCTTTAAGGAAAATAATTAACAGCAATAATCCTACAAAAGGCTTTCTAATAAATAAGTTTCAGAAAATAGCAAAAATCAGCCCAGTGGGGAGTCATAAAGCAATATATCTGTCACAAAAGTTTTTAAAAAATCTATACAGCTTTGTGGGGCTCCCTTGAGCTACTTTAGCTATGACTAATAAGAACAGATGCACTCAATATGAAATTGTCCTGCTGAAGCAGTAGAAATAAAAATAAAATATTTCTTTCACAAAGCACACCAGAAACTGTACTATGATCAGATAATCAGCTGCTCAACAAACACTGCATAGAGACAAGCAATAAAAGTCACTGAATAAAGAGTGCCTTGACAGCTCTAAAGAAAGCTTGAGTAAAAGCTTCTACAAGCAGTGCTTTATTAGAGAGATTTACTAAATATAGCAATATCCTCTTGAAAAGTTTATCATCATATCTTGTAATTTAAACATAGTCATCAAATTTATCTAACCTTCTAACCAACTAGATCTTGTCAACCAAGTGAGAGAGTCAGAGGCCATAATGGTTTAATAATTTCTGTTTTCTTTTCAAATAATGTTACTGCTGGCCCTAGGGGGTAAACAGTTTGTTTTAACACTCCTGTTCTACTGTGTAATATTGCACACAATATATTTGGAATTACTGTAGTGACTTCAGCTCAGTCAGGACTTGTAGTTAAGCATATCTATAGTGTGGATTAATCCCTAAAATTATGTGGATGCTAAGGAAGTGTCCTTTTGTCACAAGACAGGGAGTCTGAACTTCTCCGAGTGAAGCTCACATGGACATTAAGATCAGTGACTCTCTGTTTAGTACAGTCTTGTCAGTAATCTGCAGAACATGTCTGAAATCCATCTGAATTCCTCTTTAACCACCTGCAAAATGGGCAGAATAAAGTTGACCTCTCGGGGGTTAGAGATTTCACTCAGAGCAGCAACTGCTGGTCTCTGCAACCACATTATAAATCAAGGAAGGAAAAAAAATCTCTTCTAACTTGGCATGGTGATTATTAATCCTTTTCAAGCTCTGTGCCAGCAATTTACCTTTCCATAATGCTGCACTGCTATCCTAAATTCTAGGGAGAATGCAGCCAGAAGTGAAAGGAGGGTAGAATTATGAAGGCCAGAAATGCACGATGCTCATGAATTCATTTTTATCTCTTGAACTGGGAACACGTCATTGGGATAATTTCAGTCATTTGGTTTGAACAGCCTTGCAGAGCCAAAGCCAGTCATTATTTTACATTGTTCAGCTGCTGGCACCAGCCTGTTTCTGTTTGGTTTTGTACAATGGAGACAGTAAATTTTTCTCCCATTAAACCATTCTCACTATCTTTAAAATCATCCAAACCCTTATTAATTTCTCCTTTTATTTTGCGCTAGAGCTCCAAACACCTGGTGTACTCCACTCGATCTATTTAAAGGAACAAATCACACGAGCCAAAGCAGAAATATTTCATTTCCAGTATCAAGCACTTGTGTCAGAATGAAAAATCTTGAACTTTAGGGTTGCCTGGTAGCTGCTATTGGAAACAGTGCTCCTTACATTATATTCCACATTTTACTTGTGCAACAGTATTTCCCCAAAGGAAAGTAGCAGAAAACATGGGAAATAGTTCAACAAAAGATGAAGAGCCAAATCAAGAGGAAAGAAATTGCAGGTAGCTCTGAGTTTTCTGAGGAGGTGGGAAGAAAGAAAATTCCTTAAATTGGAAACAAATCTCTGCTGTTTTCCACATTACTCTTCAATTTAAAGCATCAATTCAGAAGTGAATCTATACGTGGTGTAAAAGAGTCTGAGTAGTTTCTGAACTTATTAGAGCACAAGTAGGAATACATGTGTTACTTCATTTGCTCTGTAAGTCAATATTAAAAGACAAAGATGAAGATGTTTCAGTCTCAACCAATTATAAACATGAGCATATGCTATGTTCCAAATGAAGCCATTTGTATGGCCCATGGAATTGTGAGGGAATTAATCACAGCTACCACAAGGTGCCACTGACTTCTGAACTAAAACTTGATTAAGTGAGAATCAGTCTCTGCCATGAACTACTGAAAGATCTGGTAGAAAGTGAGGATGAATAGATGGTGCATAATGAATTCTAAGGCTGTGAACTGATCTGTGTTGATTAAGAAAGTGAAATCAAGTGACTAAAAGCAGGGACAGAAATAGCACAAGGGCTCAGTGAATCACAGCTTTCATCTCTGACCAGCACGTTCCACTTATGATATGATGAATAAATTGTACAGTCTTAGTCTTGTTACCACAGCCCTTGGCACAGGGTTTGTGCAAAGGGTGCTGCAGCACCAGGGAGGGACAGGACAAGGGGGAGTGGCTTCCCACGGACAGACAGCAGGGTTGGATGGGGTGCTGGGAAGGAATTCTGCCCTGTGACGTTGGGAAGGCCCTGGCACAGACTGCCCAGAGAAGCTGTGGCTGCCCCTGGATCCCTGCAAGCGTCCAAGGCCAGGCTGGATGGTGCTTGGAGCCACCTGGTCCAGTGGTCCAGTGATGGGCTTTAAGCTCCTTCCAACCCAAACCATTCTGGAATTCCACAATAACCTGAGAAACCAAGAGGCCACTGGCAGAGCTGTGGGGAATCTGGGACTGGAGGGATGATGCTCAGCAGTGCAGGGTGGACATTTAGCAGCAGGGAATGAGGAAGTCAGAAACGTCATAAGTCAGCACTGGAAATGCCCAGAGATGTGCACAGGAAATGCCCACATCCTATGACCAAATCTAAGCAAGAAGTTAATGCTCTGATACTCAGACCCAGTAAAAACAATTAAATATTTCAACAACAGCAGCTGAATGGAAACTTACACAATACGTTGACTGCTGATCTGCAGCTTCTCTCCAGCAATCTGTCCTAAAAATCTCATCATTAAAGGCAGTGATTAAGATAGAAATGTCACCTTACATTTATATAGCAGTTTTCATCCTGAAGCACTTCATTAACTATCTTTCCAAAGACCACTTTGCAATACTAATTTTGCTGTATTTCTCCTCTGTCTACCCAATCACAAAAAAAAGGCAGATTGTACCCTTTTTAGAATCCATCAGATAAAACCTTAAACTGGAGTTTCCATAGAAACACATCATGGGGCTCTCGGTTTCTCTATCAAACCTGTTCTTAAACTTTCAGCTTTACTTAATGCTAGATTTTCAAAAACACCAATTAGCTCTTTGATTTCATGTAACAGTTGGATTCAATGATCTTAGAGGTCTTTTCCAAACTAAATGATCCCATGATTCTATAAAAAGGCAAGGGAAGAACAACAGCTGCCATGGACAGGGAAACAACAGGGAAAATTGTAGGGTTTGGTCATCAAGTAAAATCTCTGAGTGCCAGTTAACTCCCATTTGCACTTAAAATCTCCTGTCAAAGGTTGTTACAGAAATCTGAGCCTCATAGGAACCCTGACTATGGAAAAACTAATGTCATGCAAATGATGAACACGGGACTGGGATATTTCAGGAATATTCTGGCACAAACATATCACTCAGCAGAGTCCACTGCCACTGACCCCGGCTCAGAGTCGATTTTGTTGTCAATAAAACTGAATACAAATGTTTACCTTCATTTCCTTAACATTTCCTTTAGTTCTTTTTCTCCATCCAGTACATTAATCACTGCTGCCAGGAATGTATTTGCAATGAAATACATTTTTATTACAAAGTCCCTGGAGCTTTGTTACTTTTATCATCAGCTTTAGGTTGTATTGTTTGTCCAGAACTGCTTTCAGTGTCTCACACAGTTATTCTGGCTTAAAATATAGAACTATTAAATACATGGAGTGAAATGTGCAGCCCCTTCAGTATCTTTTCTGCTTGTTTTTTCAGTAACATAATCTCTTACTCTCCAACTAAATCTTTCAAGCATGCCAGTGTTCTGGAATGCAGCT
Organism: Lichenostomus cassidix; assembly: GCF_008360975.1. Taxonomy (NCBI): domain Eukaryota; kingdom Metazoa; phylum Chordata; class Aves; order Passeriformes; family Meliphagidae; genus Lichenostomus; species Lichenostomus cassidix. Next base: position 1,946,534 of record NC_139497.1, read on the forward strand.
CTGCTCCTTAATTCCAGGGATGGAGTAGTTACAAGTGCTAAAACCTCCAGGCTATCTAAGTGTGAGACAAACTTGTAATTTCGGTGACATATGCAGGAGGATTTCTTCCGAGCCTGGGTTTCTGGAACAGCAAAGTGACATTCCACTGCTGCTTTGAGGCACCTTGATGACTTCGACTTGTTCTAACACATTTGCTTGGTTCGTGTGTGTTACCTCCGGCTTTTTCTGTTTTGTCAGACACAAATTTTCTCTTTTGCCAAACCTACAGAAGCAAAGAAATCGTTATATTGAAAAATCAAAAAGAGCCCTGGCTGCTCAGATGGATCCTGGGTAAGCCCAGAAATGACAAGTAAAAGCTCTGTGCACATGACCAGCATAGGAAATAGGAGGAAGGTTTCTCCTGAAAGAAACACACTGGAGAGCTGTGGGAAAGTTGGAAATTTACAACTGCTACATCCCCTTTTCTTCTTTTCCCCACCCCCAACCTGGCTCCAGGGCTGAAGGAGATCTGAGGCTGCTAAAGTCTTGAAAAGTCAGTTCTCTGCCTCTCTGAACCGTAAGAAATACTTCAGAAAACAACAATTATTTCCAATATATTCTCTGTATGCATGAGCAAGGACAGTTTAATTTGACTTTGATTTGTGTTTATGGACCCAAATATCACTTAACAGGATGTATGGGAGGATTCAAAGGAGTTAGTTGTGTAGAATCTCCTAGATTTCTAAAATACATGTAATACTCATAGATAGTTTGGCAGTTAAAACATTTGCTGAACATTTAACCAGATATTCTTGATACTTGTAATAATGAAAGCATCCTAGGCCGGGAAAAAAACAGGCAGATGATTTTACATAATCATTTGTTTCAAAGCTCCAATGCCCCCAGCAGCAGAACCCATGGGGGAGGCAGACTGCTGTGATCCCTGGTTTCTCCTGTTAAATACATGTACAGCAGCCACCAAAACTCAGGATTCCCTCAGGACAAGCTTTGCTCTGAATGCTCTTTCATATGTATTCTCTAAGTATAAACAACATAAAAATAATGAACCTCCCAGACTGAAAGCTATTTTAAACTATAAATCTTTTAATGTGGGAGAAATTACTCTGTTTAAAGAAACCTGATTTTAGGACATTCCTATTTTGGGGTTATTATCCAATATATACTCTATTTCCACTGAAAACAAATAGTCCCATGATATTAAAATAGGCAACTAAATGAAATGCAGGCTTTTGTAGCGTGGGAAATGTTTGTGGAACTTGCATTCTGGGTTTGATTACTTTTAGATGTTTTAGGGGAAACTGATTCAAAGCAGCACTCTTAAGATTAAAGACAAAATATATGGAGACAGACCTACTGCAAATGTGTAAGGAAAAGGGTTAGGGTTCTCCAGAGAATTAAAAATTCAACAAAATATTTAAACACATATATCGCAAGAACCTAGTACATGTCCTGACATACTTAAATTCACCCTTCAAAACTCTGAATGGCAAACAGCAATGGAAAACAATGTTTGTATGATTTGCTTAAAATATATTGTAAACTGGGAAAACACACTAAAATAAGGCACACCTCATTACCAAACGGTCACATCTAATCCCTGTGGGAAGCTGACAGCACATAGCACTTCATGTGTTTAAAAGAGCATGAGTAAAACTGAGGTTTCACGTAAAATTTAGTGCAGTAAACCAGCTCCAAACATGTTTCTGAAACGGAACATTCCACATCCAGCAACTCTTTATGGCAAGAATCAGGGACAGTTTCAGGAATAGCCTTTACTATTATTCCCTAATCCTTAGGGACTACGATTTACTTTACGTGTTTTTAAAAAAGACTGAGGTGACAAACATCAGTGCACTCAATAGATGCTTCAAACACAGCTGTCAGTGGAGGCTGTGCTCAATGTCCTGCTGACATCTAACGGCAGCTGTGTACACTGCAGAAAAATCACATTGATAAAGCACATGTGGTGAATAAATACCCTGAGTGTAGAGTATTGCCTCTGTTTCCAAGGCTGATACACCTTACACAAATCCTCCTTCCAATTAACTGCCCACAGACACATCGCAATTCAAGGAAAGATTAAATAAACCACGCTTCGCTACAGAGCAGTACCAAGGAAATTTTTGAAATGATACTGACTCATGGAAATAGTAAAGGCAAATCCAATTAAATTTTCCTCTTCATAAGACCTCCAGATTAATAAATCAATTTGCAAGTCCACTGTTTTCTTCTAGCCAGACAAAAATCAAGTTCTTTATTTACTTTAGTTATTGAACTAAAAATTAGGAGAGAAGATATTCCAATATTATCATTTAGCAAAGAGGGAGAGAAGAGAGGAGGGGAAAGGGAAGGGGAAGGGAAGCTCTCCTGCTGGTTAAGGTCCTAGAAATGCCCTATGGAAAAGCACCCCGATGGCAGCAGATGGCAGCAATGCCCCACAGGATAGCGGCGTTCTTGCTCACCCCACCCTGGGCTCGTCCAACTTCCCTGGCAAACAGCCAAAGAATAAAATTAATGGAATGCAGGCCCATCTAAAATTAGAGAGAAACTTCCTCTTCTTTAAGCAAAACGCCGACATAAATTTGTACATCAGTACACATCGTGCTGCTGAGATACTCCTGAAGCAAGGTTCCCAGTTTATGGAGGATAAAGGTCTTAATTGCATCTTTTTTACTTAGAAGAGGGGAAATGAATAGGTGCTTCCTCTTCCTTGCTGAAATAAGGTAAACCCATGCTTTACATCTATTAATGAGCAATCCGTATTAATTTCCAAAGCACTTATAGAATCATAGAATCACTATCTTATTATTGGCACCAGCTTAGATTTTTCTAGTGCCAAATTTGCTGCAGATGACGAGGGTTCCTCACAGCTTATCTACTCTTTTCACAGAGCCTGTCCCTCCCATTTCCAGCACATCCTTCTGCTTCCTTATCAATGCTGATACACTCTAAAACAGCCTATCTGCCAAAAGATCCTAAGGTCAACCAGCCCATGGAATCCCACAGATTCTCATTTAAGTACAGCATTGTGATTTTTACTATCCAGGGTCAAATATCACATTGCATTGTAAGTATCTTCTCGCTATTTGAGAGCTGTGTGCAGGTGACAACTCGAGCCTGCACAGAATGATTATTTATCAGTTCTCATTTGGACAGCTCACACATTTCACCTGTGCAAAAAATTAACCCTGTGTGTTAAATACAGAGTGTGGGTAAACTCACACAAAATTGCAAACAATAGGACAAAAAGGTTGAGGAATTTCTAATATGAGAACAGCAGGTGTCAGCACTCGTTAAATGTATTAGTAGCAAACACGTGTAAAGATAATGGACAGAAGGAATTTTAAAGGGTCACTCGGGGATCTCGAGACTGATTTAGTCTTCAGTTTCACGTACTTCTCATCTGGATCAGTCTGAACTCAACTGCCTCAAGTGTGGCAGGAGGAGTTCACAGCAGCAATAGGGAGAGTGTTCATGAGGTGTTTTGCACTCACTGGAGAAAGTGTTGGTCGTTCTCCAGTGCTGTTCGTATCACTTGGAGACATCCAGAACCAAGACTACATTTAGCATTCAGCTCCACTCCTACCTCATGCCTCAACCAATGGTGCTACCAAACCAACAACTTTGCTCCTCTGGTACATAATGGACAGCAAAATTCAGGCTGTCCATTGAGGCTCTTCCAAGGAAGAGATAACATCAACACTGAAAATAAATCTCTTTTAGTTGTCTCATACCATTTTTGTTCCTAGGCTGCAATGTGTTTTCTGAAGAAGCCAGCAATTACACACTGTCAGTACAGCAGTGCAATGTGATAGAGGGGAGTTGGCACACTCATTGCCAACATCCCACAGAGAAAGAGAGGTTAAAGAATAGCCAGGAATCATTTATAGTCCTCGTAACTCACACTAATATAGAATTCAACCTCGTATCACATGTAACAATCTTTACAATCTGGTATGCAATGCCTGTGTGTGTATGATGTGCTTCTGCACACACCTTGTCTCTGTGGATGGACCTTCAGGGAAAGCAGCAGAGATCACAGCCGTGACCTCTTCCAGAAGGGATTAAAGACCCAAACTCTCCATTGGTGTCCTCCAATACGTGAGGAAGAAAAGCAATAAAACCTCATGGAAGAGTTGTCCCATCCTTAGATTAAACTACACATGAGGCCGGGCCATCTGGAACTTTCCTGGCCGCTCCCCTCACGAGGGGCTGCTCGGGGCTCACTCACCTCTGGCGATGGTTGCCCGCCGGGCTGGCGGCTCACTCCGTGCCTTGCCCTCCTGCCTTCCCTGCCCTGCCTGCTGCCCCGGGCCGCCTTCCAGCCGCTGCCCGTCCGCCGCCCCGAGCCCAGCGCTGCGGGCTGTGTTCCCTCCATGGCTGTGTTCCTGCCATGGCTGCTGTCCCTCCACGGCTGCTGTCCCTCCATAGCTGTGCTCCCTCCATGGCAGTGTTCCCGCCATTGCTTCCCCCTCACGGCCCGGGGCTGTGCTGCCCCCTAGCGGCGGGGCGGGTCGCGCGCCGCCACACCCCGGGCTCGCGGGCGGGGCGGGGCGGGGCGGGCGCGCGGCGGCGCTGAGGCGGCGCTGAGGGAGCCGCGAGGGCACGGCGGCGGCGGCGGCGGGGAGCGCGGAGGAGACCCAGGGGGGACAACGAACGGGATCCAGGGGAACTCCGAGGGGACGCGGAACGGGCTTCGAGGGGACTGCGAGGGGACGCGGGGACCATGGCAGACCACGAAGCGGGGTTCCCGCACAAGTGCCGGCGGCCGGCAGGTAACCGCCGCGGGGGACAGGGCAGGGGCTGTCTGTCCCCAAACGGCCCCGCAGCGGCCGCTGCTCGCGGGCTCCGGGCGCGGGGCGCCTTCGTGTCTCCGCTTTCTTGTCTCGGTTTTAGTTATTGCCTTGTTCAGTCGCGGAGGAAAGTTTGAAGATGCTTCACCAAAGTTCAGCCCGCGGGAGGAGCGAGGAGCGGTCGTGCCTCGCTTCCCGGGCAGCCTGCGCTTCCCCCAGAGCCGCCGCCGAGGGGTCACCGGGGCGACCCCAGCCCCGCTTAACGGGGATGCTGGGCTGCCAGCTCCTGATAACGGGGGATGCTGGGCTGCCAGCCCCGCTTAACGGGGGATGCTGAGCTCCCAACCCTGGATAACGGGGATTCTGGGCTCCCAGCCCGGGATAATGGGGTATGCTGGGCTGCCAGCCCTGGATAACGGGACATTCTGAGCTCCCAGCCCCGGATAACAGGGAGTGCCGAGCCCCCAGTCCCGGATAACGGGACATTCTGAGCCTGCTGCCCTGGATAACCGGGAGTGCTAAGCCCCCAGCCCTGGTTAACGGAGGATGCTGAGTCCCCAGCCCCGGATAACGGGGGATGCTGGGCCCGTTGCCCCGGCTGATGGGGGGCTGACCCCGCTGACCCTTCGGGTAACCTGGCCGCAGGTGGATTCCCGGCAGGTCCTCACACCGCCCTTGCGAACGTGTCGGAGCATCACCACGAGCTGCCCCGGTGGCGTAGCTCGGGTGCGTTTTTGGTGTGTGGCTTCCTTTCCTATGTGGTAACTCAGATGACAAAGGGGAAAACTACGCAAATAATGACAAACAGAGTCAACAGAAGTAAACCCTGGGGCACTGCACCAGCAAATGAGAACAAGGAGAATTTGGAGATTGGTTTTGACACTACTGTGGCTTTTCACCGCAGACAAATCCTCTGCAGGTGTGATTGGAGGAAGTGGTAGACGTCCTGAAGTGGGGCAATGAGTTGTAGCAAATTTTTACTTCTTGGTATCGTTATTGAAGTGGTTTTGTCCTTGCAGTTAGTAGGTGAGAGTATGACATGGGTCACATTTTGGAGATGATGCACTGAGATAGTACCACTGACAGTTTCACTCACTGGAAGCTCGAGTGTTTTCCTGTTAATTCCATTGTTCAGAAACAGGCAATGGAAAAGTCATGATTTATTTTATGCTTTTCTCATTTGCAACTGGAAAAGGAAATGTATTTGTAAGACTGCTTTGTGTACAAAGCCTTTGGCTGGGTAATTTGAGTTGTTGTATAAATAACCGTGGATCTCTTTGGGCCTCATGCCCAATGGCACATGCAGGTTCTGCTATCCTTGGAGAGGATCTGCATTTCAAGCTGTAACTATATTAGTTATTAATACCTTGCCATGGTCACTTTGATGCCAATCTTGTCTCTGCAAGCCTTTCCAGAACATGGAAACCATGCTGAGGTGGTTTCTCCTGCAGCTCTCATGTGATCACAATAAAGTATGGAGTAAATGGCATTAGACGTAGTTTTGGTTATTAGATGTCTTAATTTCCCTGTTTCCCTGAGAAGCATCTGTGAAGACATCTAGTTCTCATTGAAATAAACATTTTGTTTTCAATTAGGATAAATTTTTGGTGTTTGATAGTGATGTGCTTGTTTGGATTGTGGAGTCTTTGCAGAAGGAAATAAATCAAAATAAAGCATGTGCCACACCTCAAGCTGTAATGAGAACTTTCCCCTCCCATCTTAGCCTGCAGCACTAAGTGTATATTATAAATTCTTAATAGTGTTTGATGGTCCAAGTGATAATTTCTTGCTAAAGTAACGGTAACTGTTCCAGTCAGCCTTAAAGGCACTGAAGGCTCATTCAATTAAGTTTTTTATTTTTTTAATAGTCTTGTGTTTTAAAACCCTTGTGGTTTATTTCTTAAAGAGGTTGCTCAAGAACTTTTGCTTTTTTTTGTTGCTTGCCTTGATTTTTCCACGGCAGGCTATAAATCCAAGTTGTGGGCTTGCCTGCTTTTTAGCTCTGGAGAAAGTTCCGGTGGCATGTTTAGGGATACTGTCAGCCAGCATTTAGTGAGGGGTAAATCTGGCTCATTCCACAAATGCCAAGTATGTTTCCTGTATTTCATATAGTTTTCCACAGGACAGCATCTCTCTCCATTCTTCTGTTGTGAAAAACAACACATCATGAGTAAATAAAGCATCCATTTGCTCAGTCTTGAAATTTTACATCATCTGAAGTGTGACTTCTACATGAAATTCAGTATCTCCAGAGTAGGAATGTGATGTTTGTGAGTGCTGTGTGACCCTGGGACATCCCTGCTTGGCAGCACGCTCCTGGCAGTGCATTAGGAGTCTCAGCTGGCAGGTTAAGAAACTTCCTGTAGCTCTGTGAATACCTCCCAGTCCACATTTTGTCATAGAGAATGGCTGGCTTTAGCTGGGTAGCATTTGAAACCACCAGCTCGTTATTTGATCCCAGAGATACCTCCAGTTGGTGCCTTCTCCTGACAGAGAAATAAGGCATGAACAGTTTCTGGCCAAGAAATTCTTCATGGAGACTTTATTTCACATCCAGCTCATCTTGTACTGCATTTTTTTCAACTTCCAGCAGGTCTGAGAACTGTGATTTTTCTTAGATCTGCACCTGTGACAGCTGGAACAGAAACCAAATTCTACTACTGCTGTCCCAGAGCTGGCAGGATATGGGGTTTTTGCCTTTTACGCCTTAAGCAAGTGTTCCTCTGACTTCTCAGAAGACAAAAGAACAGGATTTCCACAGCTGCCTGTTAGTTACTCTACTAGAAAAAAATGGGGAAGAGGAAGGCGTTTGAGAATTGATACTTAAATGTTGGCATACTTCTGCATAAATGCTACTTGGACAGCATTTTGCCCTGAGCTATCTTGCACAACTTAGAGTAACTGATGAAAATCAAAGCAGAATTTGGCTTTTAATTTGACTTCTGATCAAAACCTAACGCATTTGGCCAGAGGAGTAGTGCTAAGAGCGACTTATTTCAGGGAGTATTCAACATAAATATCCAATTTAGGCACTTAAGTAGGCTCTAACTAAAAACTCTTGGTTTTAAAAATGTGAAAATTTCTGCTTTCTTTTAGATGATACTGAAACTGGCCTTGGTTTGTGTGGATGGATCCTGGTGATCACCTCACTTGTTTTCACTGTTCTTACATTTCCTATCTCAGTTTGGATGTGCATAAAGGTAAATTGTTCACTGCTAAGTTGGATTAAAACTTTAAGCAATGCAGAGTGGTTATTATTGTTCTCAGTTGGATTTACTTGTTCTAAACACTAATTAATCCAACTCTGTTCTTTCTTGAGCTACAGCAGGCAGTAGACAGCAGACCCCAGCACTTCAGTGCATTCATCTTCAAACCAAAAATAAAAGTGCTATTACAATGTTTGGTCAAAAAGATTCCTGCAATGACGTTTTTACTATGTCTGCCCAGTTGCCGTTAGTACATAAGCTTGTTTGGAGGATCAAAATAATTGGAAGAACTCATAACTACTCTTAGAGAACTGATACTTTTTTTAAGCTGATCTCTCCCTGTATATCATGTCTAAATAAGAAGCATGCAAATAGAAATCTGTAATTATGTACATAGATGTGGCTGCATGTGACACATTTGAAGACACGGTGTCATCTGGGATCACTTTGAGCTTGATGTTTGCAGTTTCCAGGCCGGAGGAATTATTTCCTCCTGGTTTGGCTGATGTGCAGCACCAGAGTTGGAGCTGGAAAAATCCCTGCTGGGTCACAAATGCTGGACTTTGTTGTGTTGTTGCCAGGATATTCCTGATGGCTGCTGCTGGTGCTTGGACTGCCCAGGTGCAATCCTGCTGAGAGTCTGAGGAATATTTCTTGTGGACTATTGTCCTGATTTTTCCTTTTGATCTTTGCTTTCTGACAACAATGTTTGGACTAAAATTCTCAAAAGCAGCCCAGTAGAGAAATGTGTGTTAAATTTGAAACTCAAGACTGTCTTAGACTGGTGTGTACATAATTTGGAATCCATGTGACTTCTGGAAACCCATGCATGACATCCAACAATGTGTTACAGATTATCAAGGAATACGAGCGAGCCATCATCTTCAGACTTGGACGCATCTTAAAAGGGGGAGCAAAGGGACCAGGTATGTCCTGGACAGCAGTTTGTTCTAATTAGTCATTAGCAAAACCATAATTGTGTAGAGACATTGCAGTAAAGTGGCAAATGGATTTCTCAAGAATTCTGTAACTTCCAGTAAGAGGATGTGTTACAACAGGAATTGGACGTGATGAGCCTCATGGGCATCTTTCAGTTCAGAGTGTTCTGATTCATACTGTGGGTAGAGAAGACAGCAAACTTAATTTTACCCAGCTTGCCTTTGTTAATGTATGATCTGCAGGCAGAATCAAAAGCACTAAATGTAAAGGGAGGAATAATGGCATCAAATGGGTTATTTGAAAAAAGTTTGACGTATCAGTTAAACCCGATTTCACCTTATTGCTGTAACAAGTTTCATCTGCTTGAATGACCCATTTTACATCTTCTTGAATGGATTTTTTGGCACAGGTTTGTTTTTTGTCCTGCCATGCACAGACAGTTTCATCAAAGTTGACATGAGAACCATCTCTTTTGATATCCCTCCTCAGGAGGTGAGTGTGCATTTGCCTTTGCATCTACTAAAGTACTTTCAGAATTTTGTGCACCTTGTTTTTCCTTCTCTCCTCCCAGTAATGGGTAACATAGTTTAAACACAGAATTCTTGTGCAGGTGCAATGTATTGTGAAGAATACATACATCCTTTAGAAATGTCATACAGTAAGAGAAGAGCACTGAAAGAAAACAGATGATGATCTGAGAATCAAATGAGATAATTGAATACTGGGATGGGAGGGGTTTGGAGCGAAGGCTGCTGGGCTCCATACAACATTCCCTAATTGCTTCTGTGAAATCTGGAAGATTTCCAGGCACAGCAGTGATCTGTCCTGTGCCAATTTATCTACATGTATAAACTGGCTTAAGTAATGGGATGAAATTGGAATATACATCAAGTTCTATTTATAGCGACTTGGAATGAGGGGTCAGCTCCCTCAGCTGGGTTTGTGTGCATGTGGCTTCTGTGCCCAGCACAGGAACATGAGAAAGGTGGCAGGTCCTAAAGAACAAAAGAATTACTTTGATTTCTAGTCTGATTTTCCTTGGACCTCCTAACTTTGTAGCAGAATGTCTCCAGAACATTAAGCCAGCTGAACTCAGTGCTGCCAACTCGATGGATAACAAAAGAATAAAAACCAACTGTCCCTCTAAAAATGAGTTGGTGAACAATTGTATCTGGATGGTTATAACTGCATCCCTCACGTATCTGGTGTATTTTGCAAGGCAGAGATGCTTCATGCAACCTGTCTCATGCATCTGTTTCCTGTCAGATTTGCTTGTGGGTTTGTTGCTCATCCTTAGTTGCAGATTGAGACAAATGGCAGCTGTCCTGATACACTCTAAAGGGTAATTGGGAGAAACCTAATCACTGGCAGGCAGAATGTGCTTGCAGCTGCTGATGTACCATTAGTGAGGCCATCAGTAATCCAGTTTTTCTTTTGACTCGATTAAATTACGCTTATGGATTTAGGTTTGTTTGTGTTCTGTAGGTAGAGGCAGAAATCCATTTTTATTTGAACAACACAATTTCTGTGCATGCTACTCATTCTTTAGCTTTTGTGTTATGAAAAGCCTGCTGAAAGAGGTAGTTTGGGAAGGGACAGAGCAGGTAAGTCTTGAAGGCTGAGTAACTCACACATCCCTCTCTCTTATCAAATAACACAACAGTAATTGTGTGACATGGAATGAGGGCAGCTCTGGCCATGGCCCTTGTTCTCTGAGCTCCCCTGTCAGTGCCACCCTTCTGTCCCAGGAGGCTGCAGTTCTGCAGTCCCCATGGCCCTGCTGGCAGGCTGCCTCACACAGTCCTGCTTACAACCTCACTGAAAGGCAGCACAGGGATCTACCTGAGTGTGGTTCCTTGCCAGAATCACTGGTTAACCCTTCCCAGGTAAAGATGTAATTCAAGGTAAATAATTTCTGCTTTTTTTCTATTTCCTGTCACTTGCATGACTTTCAGATCCCTCTGTGAATTCGAGGAAGTGAGTTAAAAATAACATTACAGCAAAGCTAATGGAATGCATTTTTCACTGGGAAGTTTCTAATCCCATATTTAGTCTCATCTTGGCTGAGCTGCACTGGGAGGTTTGTGAACACTGGGACATGTTCACATGCAGCATATGTGTATAAAGACTTGCATTTTCAAGACAGTGGAAAACCAGGACTTGGTGCAGTAAAACAAACGCGTGATTGTCATAATAATTAACCTTGTATTTACCAAATATTCTGTACTTTCCCCACTGCTTTTCAGATCCTGACCAGGGACTCGGTGACAATTAACGTGGATGGAGTGGTTTATTACAGGGTGCAGAATGCCACCCTGGCCGTGGCAAACATCACCAACGCCGACTCAGCCACCCGGCTCCTGGCACAGACCACCCTGAGGAATGTCCTGGGCACCAAAAGCCTCTCTGAGATTCTCTCTGATCGTGAGGAAATTGCACACAGCATGCAGGTATGAGCAGCTTTAGGCAATCCATCAAATGGCAGGTGAAGCAGCAATCCCATGGATAACTTAAATGTGTGGATTTATTTCACCTCGAAGCGATAAGTTGTGATTTGGAGCTGTAGGCAAAGGCCTGTCAAGATCTCTGGGGATAGTACTCTGTAAAATAAAAATGAGGGACTAAAGCACTAATGGACAGTGGGGCTTGCAAGTGGGAATGAGGGATACAGGAGAGAAGGGCTTCCCAGGATCCTTGTGTCAGTACCTGTTGAGGGTGACTGTGCCACAGAATTCCTTCAATATATTAATAAAGCTCTGGTGATTTTTGTTAGTTTGAAACAGTTATGTTCTTATAGCTATAAAATCATAATACAAATACTAAAGCCCTGAAAGTCTGAGAATTTGAAGGTAATTCATTTGGTTCATTGGTCATTCTTCAAATTTGGGCATTAATTTGAGCCAAGTGTGTGGCTTCACTTACCTGTCCTGCCTTCTGTAGGCCACCCTTGATGAGGCAACAGACGATTGGGGCATTAAGGTGGAACGTGTGGAGATCAAGGATGTGAAGTTACCTGTGCAGCTGCAGAGAGCCATGGCTGCAGAAGCAGAGGCTGTCCGGGAGGCAAGAGCCAAGGTAATGACATCAGCCTGGGGGCTGGACTTGGTTTTTCCCCAGTAAGAAATACACCATTCCCTCTCAAGCCCTTGTAAACACAAAAAAGTACATCTTGAAGGAGAAAATATTTTCAGCTATCAGTGGGGAATGCCTCTGGTTTCGAGAGGGAGTGCTGTAAGAAGCACAAAAGCTTTTGAAGGTTGATTAAATACTTGCATTGCATTCTCAAGATCTTGTGCCAGCTTTTGTCACCTGGCATTCTGGATGGGAGGAAAGCAGGCCTTGGGGCCTGGAGAGCAAACAGGGCTTGTGCCACGTGCCCAGGGCAGGTCACTTATCAGAGTGCTGGACAGTGGTTTTGGGGCTGAAATGGCCCTGTGGATTCCTTGTTCTGCCTGTGCAGGAGGAACTCAGTGTGACGCGTTTTGCCTCCCCAGGTGATCGCGGCCGAGGGGGAAATGAACGCGTCCAGGGCCCTGAAGGAAGCGTCCATGGTGATCACAGAGTCTCCTGCTGCTCTCCAGCTCCGCTACCTGCAGACCTTGACCACCATTGCTGCGGAGAAAAATTCCACCATCGTGTTCCCCCTGCCCATAAACATCCTGCAGGGCCTCCTGCATTTGAAAGATTAGGGTGGTGGAAGGTGCAAGCTCGGGGTCAGCCCATGTTTGCAGCACTGAATTCCCTGTGTAGTGTAGCTTGTGGCTGTGTTAGCAAAGTGGGTTTGCTGAGGAACCTTTTTGTTTTACTGAGTGTGTTATAGAATTTGTATGTCATTTTTGTGAACGTGGACAATCACAATATTTGAAGTTGAGAACCTCTCGGAAGGAGTACAAGCAGGTTGTGATCTTAAATAAGCTTTATCCACACTGTCCTGGATGGGACACCTCTAATCCAAAACCTCCTTTTAAAACAGTATACAAAACCAGTTGTGGTAGTGGTGATCCGACATTTGGAATTATTCCTTCTACAAAATGGGTCTGTAGCCCTGCAAGGGAAGTGGAATATTGTCCTGGGGACTCCTGAAAATCAGGCTCATGCCCTCTAAACCAGTCCCCATCCATGAGAAACAGTTGTTAGTGGCACTTTCTGTCTGTTCTGCCACCCAGGAATGGCACAAACATGCCGTAGTTATGGATACAACGTGCTTGTGGTCACTGATGGGCTGCTGTTATGGGATTGTGTCTATGTACAGTTATGCAGCTTTAAAGCACTGAAAAGGCCCTGCCTGTATCTGTTTCTCCTAAAAAGGATTTTAAAAAACCAAAGTACTGCATTTTATCCAGGTCTAAAACCTTATTTCTCTAGGAAACAAGATGTGTGTAACTAGCAGGGAGGGGTGGTGTTTAGCAGAAGATGCTGCACTGGTGCTTTACCTGTTGGTGCTGCTCTGTGCAGAGCTGGAGTGGGTGTTGTGTCAATAAGGGCTTACACTTCATCCCCAAAGCAGGTGAGCCTCAGCTCACATAACCCAAGCTGTTAAACTTTCTGTTTTGTACCTCTGTAGTAGATGTAATTACAGATTAAAATGAGAAGAATTGGAGTCTGCATGGGGGGAGGCTCTTCAAGCTGCCACCAGCACTGATGCCACCAGCATCTTTAAATTCTGGGAGGTGGCAATGAAACTGAAAAGCCACGATCAATGATGTAAGTGCCCTTCTCCCACTGGTCAGCATTAACTCCTTAAGTTGCTTTTATGCCTTTTCTGCTCCGATCAGTTCTGTATTTACAGGTGTTTTAGGCCTCATTACCTGTGCCTTGACACGCTGTGCCTTAGTCACTGGCAGGAGAAGATGCCCAAGTGCTGTTGCTTTTCTGCCTGTTTGCTGGGCAGGTTTCCTCTGCATCACCAAAGCAATATACTCTGTGTTTGTCGCTGTCATGGAAGCTGAGCTTAACTTTTGGCTGGGAGGGGGAGAATCAGTTAGCAAAGCTGGAATAATTAACATTGCTGTACTCAGGCACTTGGAGTGGGAAGCAGAGCAACTGCACAGCTCCAGGTTAATCCTTAGGGAAGACGAGTCACTCTGTAACTGCCTCTGTTGCTGCTGCAGGTGTCACCCCTGTGAATTCTTGTTGACAACACAAGATGCTTTTTGCTCTCATCCTGAATAAAAACGTTCTGTTTGCTAATGAGTGACTTTCTGAAAGCCTAAAATACTACTTATCAGGGTCTCAAATGCTTATAATTCTGAAGAGGGGAAAGCAAAGCAGTCCCAAACCCTCAAAATAATTTCTGTAACTATTTAGTAAAAAGTCCATGTGCAAAAGATGGCACAAAGAAGGTTTTGGTTTCTAAGGTGTGTTCAAATGTGGGATCTACAGCTGCTGTTAGTTTTCTTCTTCGTAACAAATCCCACCATTTCTGTTCTTCCCATATTTCATACAAGCTTTATTGTATTAAATATAATCAAAGCAAGGAGTAGGGTCAATGACTGGTCATGATTGTTTTCGGAAATTATTGCACAGCTAATTGGCTATTAACATCATTCCCTCGTTAACATACATCCTGCCGGAGGAAGGAGCTCTTGAAGGCACTGAAGGTACTGAACTTGCTCTGTTTCAAACACATTCCTCACACATCCACATCTGCCATGGCTCTCTGGAGAGGATCCACAGCCCAGTAGTCATCGTCCCAGCCCAGGAACCAGCCGGAGAAGGTGGGTGGCTCAAAGCCCTGCTTGACGATGGTCACAGGGGTCCTCTTGTCCCGAGTGGATGGGTCTGTCTCAATGTAGCGCTTGGCTGGGGACAGAGGGGATCTCACTGAGCACCAGGCCTGCAGAGCAGCGCCTCGACTGGGGCTCAGTGACTGCGAGAGAGGCAGCTTCACATTGTCCATTTCAACAAACAAAAAAAACACTGAAAGTTTGCACCCTATGGTTTTATCTATGCCTGTCAGAAGATAAATTGCCTGTGTCATGATCAGAGACAGTGGGAAGATGAGAAAGGGATAGTTCCGAGAAGAAAATGTGACATTACCAGATTTCAGTGCCTCAGTCTTTTCTTCTTCTTGGGCATCTTTCCCAATCCATACAAAGACCTAAAGATAAAAATATGCATATTAATTACTTCAGCAACAATCAATCTCTTTATGAAGGGATAACTTAGATGAAGTCTCAGTGAACAGAGTGTGACACAAACCAGAACATCCTTGTGTTGGTGTGCCTGGTTTGCTGACCAACATGACCAAAGCTATTGGTCAATAATGAGAAGGTTTTTGCCTGCATTTTATGTACATGAATTGTAGATCCTTGAGCAAATTCTACACTAGCTTAACATCGGGGGAAAGCAGCAGATGTTTGAACATTTTTCCATAAAACATCAAAATTTGTCTCTGAATTGCCTTGGGGCTGCTTTGTGCTGAATCTACAATACAACAGCACTTTTGGGTATTGCGATTCAGGTCTTGATCTAGAGCCAATCCGTGCCTATTCTATGCTCCTCTTGTCCTCTGTAAATGTGACATACCTGATCCCATGTGTCGAGGAGCATCACATCATCTGTGGCAAGGTCATCCTGAGTCAGATCTCCAGGGACTTCTTCAATCTGGAAAACAGAGGGTTAAGATGAGCACAGGCTTCAAGGGCCACTTCACCCGTACAGGACAAATGCCACGAAGGAAGCTCAGGTGTAGCCCTGGTGGGGAGCTCGGAGCAGCTGGGGCTGAGTTCCTCGCAGCCCTGCCAGGTGGATGTTGGATGAATCCCCAGGGGCACTCACGGTGAAGCGCCCGCTCTTGTTGGAGCACGCGAAGAGGCGCGGCGGGTGAGCGTCCATCTTCTTGTCCTTGAGCCGGGGCGACGTGCGGTATGGAGCTTTGCCTCCCAAGGCTGCCCAGAAATTGTCTGCAAAACAAAGAGAGAGATTGATACTTCACCTCTTCATAGAACCCACATCAGGGTTATGGTTTGGGGAGGTCCTGAAGTGCTCCTCTGGCTTAGGAAGTCCCAAGGGCTTAAAGACATGAGAGTGCTGTTAAACACAATGAAAATACCCCGGAGAGCCCCTCTGTGCCCATGTCCACATCTCCTTGTTCTGGGAGACAAAATATCTGTGAAATAATTGCTGAGGATGTGCAGCTACACAGAAATGATGCCAGACTCCACTGTGACCCCCTCACCTGGCTCTTTGCCCTCAGCAACCTGTACTGGGCGAGCTCCCAGGATCTTCAGCAGCTCCTGTGCTCCCGATTTCTCAGCATTGCTGGCTCCTTGGCCAACCCACAGGTAGGCAGCAGAGGGAGTTTTCAGGACAAAGACATCATTGGAGTTCAGCTGACTGGCAGTAGGATCCAGCTGAAAAGAAGGAACATTGCAGGTGTCAGATGTAACCATCCTCTACACAGAGCCTATTATTTCCAAATCAAACCAGAACCTGTAGTTGAATAAACCACATAAAAGATATTCCATATGAGTGTGTAAGGCTGTCAGATGTGTCATATATTCCCTGTATCCCAGTGATAAGTCAGATTTTCCACATGGGAAGAGTAAATAATTGTTTCAGTGTGTGATTACAGGTATATATGATCCATGGCAGGAATGCCTGGCTATCATTGTGTGAGTCCTGATGGTTATGGCAGGAGATTTAGGAACTTACCAGGGAGCCCATGGCAGAGCAGTCCCTGCTGCCAAGGCTAATCAATCATTAACACCAACTCCTCTGTGTCAACAAGGACAGGCTTCTAGAAGCTGGAAACTTGGGAAGTTACTGCAGCCATAACCACTGCCCTCCCCTCAACTGCACCTATTCTAGGATTTAATCTCCCCTTTGCTGTTGCACAGAGGGGTTAGTGTGCATTTTCTTTTAGAGCAGTGGGGCTCTGAAGTCATGTCCAGGCCCAAATTCCACTTCCATACAGGGAATTCAGCTCTTCAACTGGATCCTGTTGCCATCATGGGCTGCACACACAACACCAAGGCTGAGTCTCCCCCCACATACCTCCACTGCTCTGGTGGCTCCGGAGGTGCTGGAGCGGACCTGGAACAGCCGTGTTGCTGCAGGTGCTGTCTGGCCTCCCTCCCTGGAGGTTCCACCCTTGTAAACAATCAAGGGCTTTCCACCAAACATGCTCATCAAGTGAGGGGGCTCTTTCCCTTGCACGACTCGTTTCTGGAAAAAAGAAACTTGCTGTCAGTTTTGAGTAGCTCAAGATGTACCAGAAATGGCCTTTACAACCCTCTGTTGAGCTGGAATATTCACACAGCACCCAGCTGGGGCCAGGATTTGAATTATATATTCTTTATGGCCCCATGTTGGGGTTTGGTTTCTGCTGGGCTGTGTTTGTCTCTTTACCTGCACAGGGCTGCCTCCCAGCTCCTCATCCAGCTGCACTGTGAGGAATGCAGAGGTTGCAATTTCATCTTGTGTGGAGTCAGCGCCCTGCCTGGAAAACAAGGATAAATCCCAGCTTTATTCTCAGCCTTTCCCCACACACACACATACCTTACAGAGATCAAGAGGAGGTAAGGAAATCCTGTGTTACCAAATCTCTTCAGCACTTCATTCAACATAAAGGAGAAATTCTTTATCCTCTATTATAGCACAGGGAGTACAGGGAGAGATAAGAACCTTTCCTAGATAAGCAGCACTTTCCTGATAAGCAGAGCTTGAGCCAAAAAAGGGAGTAACTACCAGTGGGGGGAAAAATAAAAAAAAAGCTCACACAGTAATTCCCTCCATTGTTCCACTTCAAATGAAACATCCCAGACCTCTGGTATTGTTTCGTTGCAAAGGAAAATTATCCAGGGTGAAATTTTATTTGCCAAGGTTTCTCTGTAAGTGGGAACCAGCAGTGATCGCTTTCCCAAGTAGACTCTCAGCCCCAGCGTTTCCTGACTTGCCCCAGAGTAAGTCCTTACCAGGTGTATATGATCTGTCCCCGCTTCCCGTTGTGCTGGTAATCGTACAGGATGATGTAGCTGTCCCCTCCGTAGAACTGCCCGTACGTGGAGGGGTCCACTGGCACCTTCTCGGAGCCTTCTATTCTCCAGATCTGGCAGGGGAGGAGCAGAGGCGCTGCAGAACGAGCTCATTCCCGGCCCGCGTTATCCCCAAATTCGCATCCCGGAGCTCGCGGTGCTGCCGCGCCCTCTGCCGGGACTGACAGGACAACTCCCATCCAGCAGCAGAACCCGAACCGAGCTTTGAGGCTTTTCGGGGGATTTTTAAACAGCCAACCCTCTGTGGCCTCCCTTTGTCTCGCTGCTCTTGCAGGAATGCCATCAAGTAGCAAGGAAAAGTTTGGAAACCTTCCCAAAGGGATTCTGCCCCCACTGACCTGTTTCTTGCCGGAGCCATCATCCTCCATGCCGTGCTGGGCAGCCATGGCCTTGGAGCTGTGCAGGGTGGCTGCGTCGAAAGGGATCTGCTCGATCTTGGCAACGTGGCCAGAAACGTGAGGCTGCCCCAGCCCGTCTGTCTGGTCCTTGTCCCGCCAGTTCTTGAAGAATTGCTTGAACAAAGGTGTCTCACCACTCTCAGGGAGGACTTGGATCTGAAAGGAATGAGCTTTTAGAACCATCTCCACAAGAATAGCAGATTTATCTACTCCTTCTCTTCTTCTCACTTTGGAGAGAGTCAAGGAAAAGCTAAAAGAGTATCTGAGATGAAGAAACTTTAACTACCTGCAGTGTTGGGGTAAATGCTGGTTTAGCCCAGGAGCACCACTACAGAATCTCCCAGAACAGAGCAGATTACCCACAACAGGAGCTACTTGAGAGGCTGGCAGGGACACATCACCTGAGCCATGGGTGCTCTGCAGTCCCTGGCCTGCGTGGCAGAAAAGTGACCCCAGTGCTTGGGGCTGGCCACAGGTGGGCTGCACATCCTTACCTGGGTGTGCTTGGCATAACCCATCTTGTCAATGAACTCTGAGGCTGTTTTCAGTGCTGCCTTCTTCTCTTCAGAGTTGGCACCTTTGCCTTTAATGAAAACAGAGAGAAAAGAGGTCAGGGTTTTTTACCCAGAGAAGAAACTGTCCCAGGTACCTTTGGCAAAAGTAGAAGGACTCAGCCTTCCAGAAGAATGATGCCAAATAGCAAATGACGGTTGTTTGATCTCTTTTGTGCCTGTTGTGATGGCTGAGAGAGAACAACTGCCTTTCTACTTATGACATTAATTATTTTCTCCCTGGCTCTCTCTGGTACCTTTCCAAACAAAGATCTTTCCATCTGTGCCATGGTCCAGGATGAAGCAGTCATCTGTGCTCAGGGCTGCCTGGGAGAAGGGGTTCTCATCTGCCACCAGGGACACAGCCATGTTCCCAGCCCCATTGGAGACCTGTGAAACACAGCACAGAGGTCACATAAAGCACCCTCTGCTCCCTCCTGCTCCGTGTTCCTAGCTCAGAACTCAGGGAGGGGAAGGGAAATCATTTGAATGCACTGGCTGCTGCAGGCACTATTGTTTTCAAACAGGACACCTCTGACACAGCCACAGTATAACAAAAACATACCACTAACTCTGAAGATTTCCAGTATTTCTAGCAAAGCAGAAACTGCTGGGACCAAAGAAAGATTGGTCCAAAATGGTGAATATGCTCAGTGCAAAGGAAATATCTTCTAAAGCAAATCGACTGCACACAGGGACTGGAGGGTAACTGAAAACAGCCCCTCAAGTAGGGTTAAAAGTCTGAGTTCCTGTACTGACTAATGCATAAAGTGCTACATAACAAACCATCTTGGCAGATATTCACCCCATGGGTACCACAGGATGCTTCCCAAAAAGTCTTGGACATTCTTCTCCACTCACACAGCTGATGGCAGATGGCACCTTCCAAGTCATTGCATCATGTGGGAGTTAGAAAGGGGCAGATCCTGCTTCTCAGGCTCACTGTTTCTAGTTCTTTCCTGTCACCTTCCCATGCCTGACAGCACAACACAATGCCTGGCAGCACTAAAGAAAACTGCCTGTTCCTATTTGCTTCACACTCCACCTTTCCTCAAAAACTCCTGAATGTCCCAGCTGTCTCACTACAGTCAAAAGTGGTGATAAACACAACAGAAAGTAAATGGACATGCAATGTAAGCAACCAAGGTTTCTACATAAAACTTGTTAAGAAGCAGAATGAGGCAGGAGTAGGACTCAGAGCAGCTCAGCTCCTCTTTGCTATTCCAACTCCATGTAATTCTGCAAAGATCACTCCATTCTCCCCAGGGTTATCTCAGGGTTCCTTGTTACCTTGTAGAGCTTAGCCAGTTTCCTGTTGGCTGTGTCAGTTTTGGTCTCATCAGAAACACCTGCTGGCAAACTGGGCTTTGGTCCCAGGACCTGTGAGGGAAAAAAATTCATTACCACCAGGTCCAAAAGGATCTTCCTTCCCAGGTGCTCCAGCCAAGAGAATGAGTAGAAGACAATTCCAGATCAACAGTGTAAATTTGCTGTGATGTCCCAGTGGGGCAGAAGGCCAGGTCTGCACTGATCTGTGTGTTTACACCACCAACACTCCCTTTCTTCCCCACACCACACCTCCCATTCCAGCACAGACAAATGGACAAAGGAATAACCTGGAGCATTTCCTCCCGCTCGGCTCCCTCCTCTGACACGTAGACCTTGGCGCGCCCGTTGCGCTCGTTGTCGCGGATTCCCTTGGCCAGCACTGTGGCCTTCAGCCGCTCCTGCCGGTTGCTGCTGGAGCCACACCATTGGAAGATGTTCTGGGGGAAGCAGAAAGATGCTGTCAGAGCTTGACAACACCTCTCTAGATGAGACAGGACTCGGCTGGGATTGAACAATGTCAGTGTTTCAGGATGCTCAACACTGAGACGGCTTCCACAAATGGGGGAAAAAGCCTTATGGGAAGTATCCCTTCTCCTGCTCCTGGAATTCTGCCAAACCTGCCTTTGTCGTGGTACTCACACTGCCAAGGTCCAGGATGAAGCAGTCCCCTGTGTTGAAGCTGTCCCAGCTCACAGGCACCTCCGTGGCCCTGACTGTTCGCCTGCCTTTGACCTGCAGCAGCCTCTGCACGGTGACCTCGTTGGGAACCACATGTCTGAAGCCAGAAGCCACACCACCAGCCTGAGGGGAAACACAGGAGCAAGGATTCACACTAGGACTGCAGGGAAGAGTGTATTCCCATGTGTATAATATGTCCTGCCTACCAGAAATTATCCCAAGAACAAGATTCACTTTCTCTGCTGATAAAGAGATACTGGGGATTATTTATCAATGCAGGCAACAGGATCCATGTTACCCTCAAAAAAAGCACAACCACGTTTAAATGAATGAAAATAACAACAAAAGAGTGGGAAATAAACAGAACAGAAAGATCAGGGAAATCTCAGACATGAGGAAATGTAAGCACTTTGCAAGCATGTGACCTGCTATCACTTTCCTCGTGCCTTTGGATTCCTAACAGACACAACTCTTGACTGCATGTTTTCACTTCTATCCCACTTGATTGTGATGGCAGGGAGGAGTAACTCCCACTACTGTTCATCTCCTTTACCAAAACATTGCACATGCTGAGAGGGTGGGCTAAGCAGACAGACTGCAAGGTCAAACTCTTATGCAAGTGGGGAGAAAGCAAATCTCCTGGGTAGGCGTTTCCCATTAACTTTGCTGCTTCTCAAATTCATTCCAGGTGCCTTGGGACTGTTCTTTCCTCTGCTTCTCAAAGAAAAACAAAACCTCGATTCCTGGGTTTTTCTGGGGCTTTTCTTGTGTTTTATTAATTCAGCCAAATCTCTCCCACTGGGATCTGATGTTCTCCACCCCGTGCAGTTCCAACTCATTGAAAACATCTGGCTGAGAATGGGTTTTAAGCAACTGGAAAAAGGGCAATTCTCACTCTCCCGGGAACTGGGCAGGATGCCATTTTTTGCAGATTCAGTTCTGCTGTCACCCACCTTGTATTTGATGCCAGATTTGAAGTAGCCCAGGAAGGTGGGGGACTCATGGCCCTGCACCTCTCGGTGCTGCACAGCCCTGCCCTGCAGGTGCTCATCCATCTGCACTGTGAAGATGGCAGCAGCCCCACGCTCATCCTGAGAGCTTTCATCGCCTGAAACATGGAGAAAACTGGGTGTTCAACTGCGCAAACCCCAGGGGAGAAAGCAGATTCAACTGGGATATTGTCAAAGAGCCTGGGGTTTGCAGGCTGTGGGTATAGCCTTGGTATGCTAGTGGGTGACACAGACTGCAGAGGGCAGTTAGCAGAGGAGAAAATCCCACTCTCTGGTCAGCAAGAACACACCCAACTTTCAGGCAGAAAGGTTTGCATGTTACCCTTTCACCTGAGATCTTGTCTTCCCGGTAAACCTCTGCAGAACATGGACTTACCTGTCCTACTGACCAGGAAAAGCTGGTTTTAGGAACAGAGGGGTCTGTACTCTCTGTTGCAGAGACTGCACAAATATCTGAGGTGAGTAGGGCTATTCACATCCAGAAGTGCATTCTCACTGTTCTGCTCTTTATCTTCTTGGGTACCACTGACTGCCCATGGCTGGTGCAGTGAGAGGCTCAGGGGTCACTCTGGGCTCCCAGCTGCACAGGGACACTCCCAGCACTCACCCAACCAGAAATGCAAGTCATACTGGAGGTTCCCGCTCCGCTGCTTGATGGTGTTCAGCACCAGGTAGGAATCTCCAGTGAAGAAGTCTCCATACAGGTTTTTTGGCACTGGGACCAAATCAAATTTCTCGACCCTCCAGATCTGAAGGCCGGGTTCCTTCCCAGCCTTCAAAAACTCCGCGTGTTCCACCATGCTGACAGGCTGGGGGCAAGACAGAGGATGCTGTTCAGTGTGCAGGACACAAGGAAGTATTTAAATTAAATTGCTTCTCATCTCTTGACTTGTGCCAGGCAAGAAGTGGAAAGTTTCCTTTTTTCTCATGCACTGAGTTTTGAAGGGAAAAAAAAAGAATGGGTGTGGAAAGAATCCCTCTCCATTGATCCTTAATTTTCACTTCCAATCACCTCTACTTCCTGGTTGATTCCTGACTTATCCTATTCTAGACTTTATTGTCTCTCTCTTTTGATTTCAATCTCTCTATTTTCCTTACTAATTTATAACTTTTCAGTATGGCACATAAGTGAAGCCTGACGTTCCAGGCTGTCGGAAAGAAACACCTGTTAACTCCACGTTGTACATCCTGCACAAACACAATTTACAGGTTTTCTAAAACCAAATGGAAAATGCTGTGAATATCATTAAAGATTTAGGTAATTAACAGGTTTCTTAAAGCACTTCTGTTCTGACCTGTTACTTTAACTACTCCCTTGTAGGAATTACATTAATTTACACAACATCCTGTCCTAAGGACATTGCAAATTTTGGTTTAATATGTTTATTGCCATCCTTATGCAATATATTAACATGGTGCAATATCCATTTTTTAAACAAACATAATGAACACTTTTCTCTCATATAAAAGAATTCACTTTGGTCATTCTGAAAGAAAATAGAACTCTTCTGTTGTGTTGGCAATGAAGTCTGTCCATCGATCACGTCATGTCTTTGAGTGCTATCAGGTAACAGGGAAGAAAACATTACAATATTATGTAGAAGCATTCAGTACTTTGACAAAGAAGATGGTTCACAGCAGCTGATGGACAAAAGTAAAATACGCTCCGTTTTCCAGGCAGAAATAAAGAATGTTACAAACTAGAAAGCAAAGTAGCAAGTTAGGTACCAAAGTGATTCCAAAGCTGAAATCAGATATCAAAGACGGAAAAGAACGAACTGTTTCATCATGGTTCCAGTCAGCCTGACTTCTCCCAAATTCCCGCTAAAAACTGGACAAAACCTTGACAAAGAGTAATAAGAGAGTGACTCCTACAAGTAGTTGGAAACCAGAAGTTTTTCAGTGTTTAATTGTGATGTTAATCACTTACCACAGCTGAAAGCACAACAGCTGCCGTAACAACATATCCAAGCCCTGCCACAGACATGGAGCTGACACAGTTCAGCTTCAGAGCCATTGTGCACAGAATGGTGAGGAAAAGATAATTGAAGTCCTTTCTGCCCATTTCTATGAGCAAATGGGCTTCTCCCTCCTCCTGCCGAGGCTGTGGGGAGTCCCAGCTCCTCTCGCTGCTGGGGAAGATGAAGGGCAGGAGCCAAGCTTTTATCAGGGACAAACACACCCACCCCCTCGGCAGCACAGGGGCGGAACGTGTTTGTGCAAACAATCCTGCTGGAATCCCAGAGCCTCCTCCAGCCTCCCAGAGCCCGGAGCCCAGCAGGCACTAACTCCACACAATGTGCTATCCATTACCAACAGCACAGCGAGGCTCAAGCGAGCCAAACGTCCACTCACGGCGCCAACGGCAGAGGGAGAAATTAAGAGACATCAGCAACGGAGGCAACATTTTGTCAGCTGGGAGCTGCAAGTTGATGAGACACAGAGGAACAGCAGGGCTGCTCCAGCTGGCAGTGGATGCAGGGAAAGAGACTTTGGAGAAGATAAGCACTGAAAGGATTCGACTGAGCAACCTGAGGATGGGGGGAATACATCCTCAGCTCCCTGAGCGTGTCAGACGAGCAAAGTTCAGCCTATGCTTTACACCTGCATAAACCTCCACACAACACCACTGTCAGATAACAACTCGTGGGGTTGGGGATGCACTGATGGGTTTCAGCTCCTGGGTTCACAGCAGAGCATTCAGAGTCTGGTAGGTGACAGGACACAATCTCATTCAGTAATTCAGTAATTTCACAACCAAGTATTCTGAGGGTGTAGCAACACGCTGTGACAGGAACACAACAGCCATAAAACCTGCTCAGGCCAAAGGAATTACAACAGGGCTGATTGTAGCATCCCAACAATCTGCCACCAAAAAAGAGATTATTCTCCCAACTGTCTCACACTTCAGCAAGTTCATCTATCACATTTTCCAAGTGTTTGCAGCAAGTGAACTGCGCAGGAAACTTTTCCTGAGGCCCTGAGGAACAGAGCAGCCACACAATGTGGAGTTGTGCTGCTGGACACTTTTGCTCTCAACACACCCAGGGGAGAATTACTGACAGGCTGAGCTTCCCACTGTCAGAACCTCTCAAAAGAGGCTTGAATAAAGAGCCAAACCCTCCACCCACAAGAGTCCACAACAAAACTTCCACGAAGGAAAGAGCAGACTCTGCTTTGTGCTTTCTCCACTCTCTATGAGGATATTTTCTTTCCCTCTCTCATGAGAACACTCTGCTGCTCTCTTGTCCAAGCTGACGCCTTTTAATTTGAAGTGTCACCTTGGCAATGTACCTTTGAAAATTTCACTGGAAATTCTCAAACTGAAACAGACAATGAAAACAATGTGCTAGTCCTGATGGTATTTCTGATCTCTGTGAAGGAAGTTCAGAGTGTCAGAGGTCTAAGTCTCAGTGAAAAACATGTTGGAACCTTGACTCCAAGGAAGGCAGCTGTGAAAGGCTTTGGCAGCTGCTGCAAACCCAAACCAAAATTACTGGGTTGCATAACATTAGAAAGAGATGTGTCCTCTCCAAATGGAAAAGTACTATAGACTTTTTATTACTAAATTAAATACCTGTATAGTGCCACACTTGGGCTAATGTCACAGACTGAAAGCAAAAAGACCCATGATAATCTTCTTTGTTAACATCCCACTGTAGAATATATTGCAATCTGAAGATACATGCAGATATTATTTTTTTGAATAAACAATTTATTTAGTCTTCTAATTAATTTGGCACTTTATAAGCCCAAGCTTGCATTGCCAGTGAGCTGCAGCATGTAAATATGAGCAAAAAATGAAAGAGGGCTACAGAGCATGAATTGTATATTATAGAGTTCTTTCATAAATTTAATTAATCTGAGCCATTCCTGAAGGGAATAGGTGTAAATCTACCCCAACAGCTGGTTTGCTTTATCACTGCTGGCAGCAAGCGTTGCATTGTTAAATCAAGCCTCAGAAATGTTTGCTCTGGACATTGTTCTGAGGGCATTTGCCAGCTGAGGTCGCCAGGGCCCTACTGAAAAGAGTGTCCTGATGGAGACATGGAAAATAGGCACTTTTCAAGCTGCTGTTAATAAAAGTGTCCAGCTTGGTCCCAGAAAGGGTGCTGTGCACAGCCAACATCTTATGCAAAGAAAGCTGTTTAAGGCAAACAAGGAAAGGGCTCGGAATACAGGATTTCAGTGCAGACGGATCAGCTAAATGACACTTGGCTGCAGAGTGATAAAAACAAGCACTTAGGAAGATTAGTCCAAAGATTTGAGCAACCATTGGAAGACAACAATGGTCATGATGGTCTCCAGATGTGCAGTAGCACCAGCAGGCCAGGCCAGCCTGGGAATGGCCTGGGATGGAGTCTGGCCTGCAGGAACAATCCAAAGGATTTGCTCCAGGGCACCCAACAGGAAAGGTGCTCACTGATCAAAGCCTGTGCCTGGCCCACAGACCCATGGCAGCGTGGAGCTGCTTCTCCAGGAAAGTGTGAAATTATTTCCGTGGGGCTGGAAGCTGTTTGCTTCAGGAGAAAG
The DNA here is from genome assembly GCF_008360975.1 of Lichenostomus cassidix. Taxonomy (NCBI): domain Eukaryota; kingdom Metazoa; phylum Chordata; class Aves; order Passeriformes; family Meliphagidae; genus Lichenostomus; species Lichenostomus cassidix. Next base: position 1,972,970 of record NC_139497.1, read on the forward strand.
GCCCGAAAAGGCAGAGGGCCCCAGTCCCTGTGCACAGCAAGCCTGGCACTGCTGTGGCTCCTCCTGTCACAGTGCCCTGCAAGCCCCGACTGCTGCTGCTTGCACCACCTCTGACCCAGGACTCAGCTCTTGTCTCTCCTGGTTTCCATCCAAAACACCTCTCTTATTTCCACCCTGCAGCCTGTAACAAACTGCTCTGCCTAAATTCTTCATTTCTGCTCGCTCACCCCTGTGGCTGTGCCTCCCCCTCACCGGTCACAGTCACCCCATTCCCTCACAGACTGACACCGTCAGCACTTTGGCTGTTTGTCTTCATTCTCCTTGGAATTTCTGCTAAGGTGCTGCCCAGCTCTGCACCACCCAGCACAACCATACTGAGAGGAACGTCCTGTTCCCTTCAGGAGAAACTGAACCTGGAATCTCTTACTCTACCTCATCACACTGCAAAATCCATTACAAGGAATAATTAATGTGTGGTTCCTCCACATCAGTACACTCTCACATCTTCATACCTACCACCGTCTAAAGCATAATGATGTATCTAAAGTAACTTTCTACAAGATAATATCATCCAATACTCACAGCAGGCAAAAAAGAAAATCTCTATTCAGTAACTGTCCACGAACAAGAGAAAAATGAGCACAACGTTTTTTGGGAGGCACACTTAATTTGTAATAATTTGTGGCAATTCACACCTGAATATGCCCACAAATACAGTCAGGACTTACCTGCACAGGGCTGCTCAGGAAAGCTTGGCTGAATTAAATGAGACAGAAACAAGGCTAGGCCACATCCCCATGTGGTTGTGCTCATTTGCAGCTCCGGCGCCGACTCGTGATGGGTTCAGATAATTTGTCTAAATTTGCTGCGTAAACAGAACCCACACAGGAAGGGCTGCAACCAACACAACATTTCACCACAGAGCATCTAAACCACCTGCTGCTCACTGCTGGACCAATCCCTGCCTTTCTACATGGCAAAGGCTGTATTTTTAATGGATGACACTTGCAGAACATCAAAATAGCTTGCAAATACAGACTGAATTCCTTCAATATGAGAACAGTAAATCTGAGTAGAGACTGTATCCACATTACAGTCATGCAGCAAAAATGCCTCTTGTGTACCAATCCTTATTGCACCTTGGGGGCAAACAGTTCCATTTTTACCCAACAAACTCTCTTTCCTTTTATTTATTTACCAGACATTGCTTGGAGAATATGAACTGCTCTAAATAAATACCAATGTATGTCCTCAAAAAACAAAGCCTCCTTTATCTCACAGAATTCCAGACCTCCTATACCAAGTGCCAGAAGAGGTAAATCACTGCTGTATTTCTGCTGCAACAACAGGAAAACCCTAAATCCTTGTGTTTTGCAAGAGGCACAGGGGTATAATCCTCCTGGCATGATCAATCCGAGGAAATCAACAGGTTGCACTTGCCACAGTAACTCCCCAAAGCAAGGGCTGCATTCTCTGAAATAGTGACACTGAAGAGATCACACAAACAAAAACCCGAATAAAATTATTTGCTTGCTTCAGGTTTAGCTCTTTGTGCACTTTGAACACAATCTGTACTGTCTCACTACCCACATAAGCCATTTCTTTATTCTCTGATCTGCTGCTGACCCATAACAACTCTGATGAATTTACAAAGATTGAGAATGAACAGCACAGGATCACTCAAGTTCTGACAATCCAAAACTCAGGACACGATGCTGCTGAACACAGGAAAGTTCAGCACAGAATCCACAGTGATGACAGCACACCCTGAAAATGGAAATACTTGTTTATTCCTTCAACCTCCCTGCCAAACCAGTATAGAATATCAATAATTCTTCAGTAAACCATTGAAAATAACTCTAGCAGGACTTCAGCTTTGTTACCAAGGGGACAGGCATTGAAAAATATCTAAAGTGAAGGATTAGCTCAGTTTTCAGTCTCCAGACAGCCCTACATTCATATATACACAGAATTAAACCCAACCCCTTCGATCCCTTGAAGAAGCCAGTAAACAAAGCTTATTTGGGATAAGAAAAAATTGGCATCCTGCCCCAGCCATGATGACTCCATAAACTATTTCAGCTCCCTGTATGAGGAGCAGCACAGTTAATAGCACTCCCAGCAGCTACACCTTAACAGAAAAGCCACAAATCTAAAAAAATTCTGAGTTGCCTAACTCACATCAAGAGTCCAGGACACGAAGTCCAGCATTAGCTGTGCAACTGGCAAATAGCTTTTCTGCATTTGTTAAGACTCCTATTAAACCACTTTAGCAAATTAGAAGGCCCAGAAGATTTGAGTATTGTTCACTTTTTCCAGCTGTTTGTTTGCACTATGAGTCACATCAGCTCTATTCTGGTCTCTGTACCTTTTGAATACAACCCACTTAGTAAACACAGAGCTTGCAGCCCCATGCACCCAGGCAGAAAACTTCAATGCAAAAACCTGAGTTTCTTCTCAATTGCAGTGATGTAAACTGGAGAGAATATTACTTCCACGAGAGAAAGCTTTGGAGATTAGACAGGTCTGCCATCTGAAACACACCCAGGGAAAATCTGCTGATACAATCAGCTGGTTGAGAGCCCTGCCTTGAGCATAAGTGAGAGCTGAATCATGCATTTAAACACACACAGCACAGGGATGGCTGGATCAGTGGAAACCATCGACCACTTTCATTCACTTGGGAGCAAAAATAAACCCTGAATTATTTTCCAACACAAATCATTGTTTAGCGCTGAAAAAATATTTTAGGAGTGCTTATGTAACACATAAGATATAAACCAGCACATTAAAATATTACTACCTCCCCAAATTATGTCCAGAGAGAGAGCTGGTGGTGACAGCCAGAACACATTAAGGGAAGCAGTGAAGACATGCCTGTGGTCAGCTGCAGGGAAATGACACAGATGTTCTTCCTCCAGTCTCCAGGTCCTGGCTGTTCAGGGGAAATCATCTGCAACTTTATGCAAACTCTTTTTCCCCAGAGAGCAAGTTGATACATTCCTCTGCAGCACAGAAGTTGTTCAATCCATGATCCATAACCCAAAGAGGAACAGAGCAATACATTATTGCCAGAGAAAGGCTGGAATCCAGGAGAGATGGCCTAAAACAGGTCCAGAAGGGAAGCAAGGAGTGTGGCCTTGCACTCCATGTGCAGCATCAGGCCCAGGCAAGGGGCTGAAAGGACTTAGGTGTTATCAAGTAAATCAATGTGGAAACAGAGTTATCAGAGCTCCCCTCTCCATTCTGTCCCAGTTCTCCTGACACAGGCAGGTGTGGCCAGGGTGTTAATGCCTGTGGCTGAAGATGCAGAGCTTCTCACCCAGGCTATTCCCAGCTCCAGAGCCAGCAGCACAAGCCATGGGAGAAGCACAGCCCTGGAATGCCCGGAGCACCAGCTCCCATCCCGCCGGGCACAGCCACAAGAGGGCAATGCTAGAAACACACATGCCAAAATCATCCCTTCTTCCTCGCAGCCAAGTGATTAACAGAAGAGGGTTTAATCTGATTTCATTTCAAGCAGGATTCAGGCTTTGGTGTGGAGGAACCACGAGCATTGTCAGAGCAGACAGCCTGACAGAAGGGAAAGTCCTCACGGTGTCAGTGCTCCCTGCAGCAGCCTCCGTCCATCTTGAGAGATCCCGGGATGATTCATTTCCTCCAGTGTTTTAAAGATGCTGTTTTGAATTGTAGCTGTACTTTTACTGCATGTGGAAACACTGAGTAAATAACATATGTTTAAACTTTGGGTTTGGACAGTGTCCCACTGCCTGCCTGCCCTAATACAGACAAACAGTTATTTTTCCTGCTCCAGTTGTGCTGGGACTTAGCTGAGAGCGATTCCAACTCTCCAGGTTCTCAGTGGGAGGTGAATGAGAAACAAAAAAGGGAAAAGGAAAGACTAAATCCATAGGCGATAGTCAGAAAAAAACACTTTGAAACAGGTAAAAGGAAAAAACCCATAAATCTTCAGAGTCCATACCATTTAACCCTTCCATCCAGACACCATCACATCCCAAATTTTGATCACAAAAGCCTGACAACCTGGCTTGAATATCCTGACTGTGGATGCAGCTGCTCACCAAGTCCCAAAGTGGGGAAAGCTAAATGAACCAAACTAAAGGTTGTACTCCAGAAAGCAGTCTGAGATCCCCAGAACACCAACCAAATCAACCACTCCTAACACCAGGCACCACCAGGCTCCCTCGGCTGAGTGTCCCCAATCCAGCACAGCTATTCCAAGCTGGCATTTCCAGACAGCCCAGCACTGCAAAGCACTCCAGAGCTCTATTTAACTCCTCTAATGTCAGAGCTCTATTTAACCTTGCAAATGCATCATCAGTGGATAATCGGAGATAAATACCTGGCCGTCCTGCTGAGACAGGCTGCTACTGCCTTTCCTAACTTCTCTGTCCACACTTTCCTTTCCTGAGCAGGTGTGAAGTGTTGAGTTGACATTTAATGAACACTGTCAGATGAAATCACTGATTTCATTTATGACAGGATTGCTCAGTGCCACATTATCAGGCAGCTCCATCCCAGTGCCCTGGATACACTCCTGGATCAGCAGGGTGCACTCACTGATGGACACAGCCGGCCCTGTGCTGAGGCATTCCCAGCATTTCCCTGCTGCCCTGGGCACATTCCAGCAGTGCAGCTGGAGCTGGAGGGTATGAACACCCTGCTGCACAGACAGAGGCACCCAGCAGTGTCTGACAGCTGATAAGAGGCCTGATGAATCTGCTGTGGCAATTGGTACAGTTTGCTATCAGGGTGTAGGACACAGTGTAAATATTGAAAATCTGCCAACGGCTGTGACTTACTGGGAAGCAGAGATGATGCAGAGGCAAAACCTCTGAAATCCAGGCCTGGTGCACTCAGAGTGCTCAGACACTCCCACCACCAGCTCATTTACCTTTCTTCTCCTTACTGAGATATCCAAATGAACCCTCAAGTCAGAAATCCTTGGTCACAACACTTCCCGACTGTCAGTCACAGACAGGACAGACCCGAGGAAAGCTGCCTGAGCACTTTTCCATTCTCTTCTTTGTGCAAACATCTGCTGTGAGACAGAGCTGAACCAGCATGACAGCTCTGCTGTGCCCCAGGGCTGTCTCCGGCTGCATTCCCTTTTCCCACTGCTCTGTGGAGCCTCTTGCAGTAAAACACTTCCCGAGCTGCCAAACCCCAGTTTTCAGCTCAATAGCTGTGCACTATCCCCACCTAGGGAGCTTGTGTCTGACACACAAAAAATAGTTCCTGCATGGCTCATAGCTGAGAGCTCCAGCAAGTTTAGCTTTTATGGGAAAAGAATTAATCATCCAGAGCATTTCTTTCTGATTCCCTTAGGCTTCTTAATGTCTGAAGTGATTAATTAATGATTAAGAGACTGAAAAGACACACACTCGAACTAATGCTGTGAGAAGGAGAACAAATGAAGTGACAGAGGTACACAAGGAGCTGCACAAAAGCTTCGCAAAAAAAGATAACTTGAGGTTTTCTCCCAAATGCAAAACCTCAGTGACTTTTGAAAGCCATGGCACAAGACATCTTTTGAGTCTTGAATTTAAAAAGTTCCAAAAGAGATTAGAAGATGACATATGAAATAACAATATATATCATTTTCTTTCCAGTTGAAATTGTTAGAAGGGATATCAAAGACCTGGTCTGAGGAAACAGACAATAGCTAACCAACAGAAATAATACACAGCTTGTTACAGACAAAATGCCCATATCAGAATCTTCTGCCTTTCAGGAAAAACATTTGATAGTAATCAGGCAGAGGCAGAGAACTTGATTATTCACATGATAATTCCCGAGTGCTGTGGAAGAGAACAGCAAACAAGAGCAGCTGCTTCTCTCTGGACAGTAGTTACTGTGCCCAAGCTGCTTCATATCTGTGTTTAGCCATGTTCTGCTTTACTGCAACCAAGCTGCAACACTCGATCACTTCAGCTTCAAAAATTTTAAAAAGTTTCTTTCGGTCTCCAGATTCTAAAGTAAAACAGGGAAATAGTTGGTTTGTGAAGCTGCACATTTCTGTCCAAAATCCTCTTTCCCATACATGCCATTCAGTAGCAACACTAATGTCTGGGACTGGGATTAAAATGGAAAGCTTGTATTTGTAAGAGAGCTGAAAGCAAATATAAATCCTGAGCACTAAATACGTCACGGGGTTATTTTAAAAATGGTTTTGTTCCCACTGGAATTCTGTAAAACACCCAACCTACAAAAAGAAGTTATTTTGTCATTATTTGGGATGGGGGAAAGCATTGGCTCAGTCTGGGTCAGCAGCTGAACCTGCTGCTCCTTGTCCCCAAGGAAGGTCCCTATCCCTTCCCTGGCACAGGGACACTGCTGCCCACACCACCAGCTCAGGACGTGGCTGCAGCACTCCCAGACTTATATAAAGCACCACAAAACCAGCCCTGTAATGGAACACATCAGGCAGCCTTTTAGCTAGAGCTGGCAGCAATCCCCTCTGGTGACATTATCAGAGCCATGAACCTGGATTGCTGAGTGCTCCCATCCCTGCTTTGGTGATGAAAGGAACAAATTCACAACGAATTGGATTCGTGCCTGTAAAATCCAAATTAAACTAGTACCAGCAGTAGCATTTTTGCTTTGTCACCCTTTCAACATTCAGAAGCAGCCAAAGATTGATGGCTGGTTCAATTTCCCCACTGTTTTCCCCATAACACTGGAATTTCATCCAGCCAGAGAAAGCCTCCACTCTGCCAAGAGCAGGAGTCATTCCCCTGGGGACACTGCAGGTACTCAGCTCTCACTAAAGCCCATCTAAACTCTCAAACAACTGCTGGAAAATCTCTCCTTGTGTTCAAACATTTAACATTTCAGAAGCTCACCATCCACCCATGTCACCAAGGAGGTGTAACTAAAATTCCTACTGTCTTCATGCTGAATTCCACTGAAATCCTCAGAGCTGGACTTTGCACCACTCCAGCAAGTCTGGTGATGGCACAGATGAGCACTGACACTGCAGGCTGGTGCCTGAGCACAGGCCAGCATTCCCATTATCCGCTCTGGAGACAGACAGCCTGAAGCCACAGCAAGGCCAGGGAGTGGGGCGGTGGGGAGGCAGCGGCAATGCCAGCAGCACCCATCTATGGAGCAGATGTTAAACAGAGCTGACTTCTGCTTCTCTCTGCTCCTGCACAGGCTAAGCTTCCAGCTCCCACCTCTCTCTGGTAGATACTATGGAATAAACTGTCTCATGGCCAAGAGAAACCAGTTGCAATAGCCAAGGCTGTGTGAGACCCATTCCTCAGCACTCGGGTTTCGCTTCGTTTTTCCAGATGGATGTTATAAGGTATTCTGTAAAACAGTTTGAGAAACCCCATGGAGGAGAGGCATTTAAGGAACCCCCACCCCCTCTGAGTCCAGAGCAGGACACCCTGAGCTGAGCCATGCTATACTCCCACAAAGGAAATAAAGGAAATTTTTGTTTTTGCTGATAAACTTGCATCATGCAGAGTTGGTAGTGGAAAATGGAAATTGTAATGATCAGTAAGAAAAATAAGAGACTTAAGGGGAAACAATGCTAGTATCATCCTTGTTAGCAAAGTCGGATTTTTTACATCCAAAAGCAAATAACATTCAAAGCAGTTTTATTCCAAGAGGGATCTACTTACTAATGAGGCCTCCTTGAAACAAGTCATCCCCATAACTTTTTTTTTAAACACTCTTCCTAGGAAACATTTTAAATATGTTTTCAGTGTCTACATTTTTTGAATTTCTATTCAAACAGAGCTTTCAAACATTGTTCCCCAAGGCAAAGAACAAAACAAACAAGCCCCCACTGTTCCCATCACCACTCGCACTGCTTTCCCCGGAGTTCACAGGCGCACCGGGTTCGCGGGGGGCTCCTCCGGCCCCCAGCCCCGCCGGACGGGAACTGCTCCTCGGCGGCAGCGCCCCTCGGATCCCGGCACAGCCCGGCAGATCGTCGCAGATGCCGCAGGAAACGCCCCGGCACGGGTCCCGGGACCCCGACCGCCTCCCTCCGTCCCCCCGAGCCCCCGTTCCCTCCGCCCGGCCGTGCGGCGAAGAGCCGGGCGAACCCCGGCAGCCGCTCCCGGCCCTACCTGGTGCTGGCACTCCGGGCAGAGGCAGCTGCGGGGCCGGGCAGGGCAGGGCCGGGCACAGCCGGGCAGCCCCAGGGGCGGAACACGGCGCGCCCCCGCCTCCGCCCGCCGCCCTCCGCCCGCCTCCCTGGGCGCGGCTGCGGCACCGCCGGGACACCGGCACGGGCACAGGGACGCGGGCACGGGCACAGGGACACCGGCACCGCCGGGACACCGGCACAGGCACAGGGACACGGGCACAGGGACACGGGCACAGGGACACCGGCACCGCCGGGACACGGGCACAGGGACACCGGCACGGTTCACCTGGGCACGGGTACACCGGGTACCGGGCCCCTGGGCTCAGTTCACCTGGGCGCAGGGACCCCTCAGCAGTGAGGCCAGAGGCGATGCTGGTGCCTCCCGTGCCCTCCTGGCCTCAGTGTCCCCGGAGCTGTCCAGGCCCTCGGCCACCGCCGTGCTCCCCCAGTCCCCGCACGGTCAGGTCTCTCCTGCCCTTCGGCTGCACCACGAAACCCCTGCTGCCCGGGCTGGGGAGGCTGTGGGACAGGGGTGCCAAGGCACATCATCCCGGGAAGTGCTCACCAACAAGGCTAGGGAATGCTCGGAGCTCCCTGCTCTCCTCTCCCTGCAGGCCTCGTGTCTCCCTGCCGCTCCCAAGGGAACAAGGAGGGTGTTGAGGCTCCGAACAAAGCCTCCCTTCACTCCCATGCCGTGGGAGGCTCAGGCTGTGTCCCCTGTGCCGAGGCAGCAAGGCCGGGTGACTCGAGCCTCAAACTCAGCAACAGTAGGAGCTGAAGGCAAAGCAAGCACTGAGCACACACAGGGACAATGCCTCTGCCCAGGACCCTTGAGGGTGACAAGCTGCTTTTCTCTGAGCTCTGGTTTGCTCATTTCCAGCTCTACGTGGCCACAGCCTCTCTCCCCAACTCGTACTTTTCCACTTTTCTTCCAAATCTTTAACTCGAGTGTCAAGGTTTGTTCTCTTCTCTGGATGTTACTAGCCTTTTCCTGGCTTTATCCCTGGCAGATTGATTTTCTGTTTAGCTGGGATTTTCCTTGTGGTGTGGAAGACCTTGTACTAACTGGCAAATATTTCCCTGTTTCTTAATATATTGCTCACAGCTGATGGGATAAGTTTGCTTCTGCCACATCTCCCCGCCTCTTCAATCCCAGATAATGTTTTAATGATTTGTTATATGAATTTCATTGCTCATTTTTATAACTTTCATGGAGGTATTGGTATGTCCACACAAAAGCACACGTGCAGGGGGTCTATGGATGACAGTCATTAATCAAGCATCATTCCATGATACAGTGTGGGATGTCCCAGCAGCCCATCCTCGTGGTCTGGGAGCTGTCAGTGTCCATGCACAGCCCCTGATCCCGAGGGAGGGAGGACAAGCAGCACTGCTGGGGTCAGTGCTGGCAGTGCCCTGGAGGCCAGTGACCTCTTCCTTCCTGTCACCTATTTATAGACACGCTGTCCCTGCAGCCAGAGCTCCAGGACATGTGCGTGTGGATGCACAGAGAAGTGTGTACACAGAGATGTCCTGTTGGCCCTCAGCCATGCAAAGGCAATTTTTGATGCTCACCAGCTACAATGTACCTCAGAACACCTTCCTTGCAACAGGGAGTGCCCCTGGGCACTGTGAATGTAGGGAACTGGGGAACGAATTGGGATGACATGGCTAACAAGTTAGAATTGGTGGGTAGATAACCCATTGAAGCTCCTAAGAAGTTTAACGTAACCTTAAATTACTAAAATATCATTAAGTACACCCATGAAGACATGGACCTTATGGCTCATCTACTTGGGACTATCACACAGAGCACACTCATCCCTCCCGTGGTTATTGTGTTTGAAGTTTGAGAAAGGAACATGATTCCTAAAAGCAAATTACCAGTAAGCATTTTCTGTGAAACGTAGTATGTAATAACACATCTGAGAGCGAGTCAGACATCTCCAACAGCACTCGCAAACAACAGAAATTTCTAACTTCTTGCATTTTTTATGTAGTTTTTGCTCGACACTACAAGTGAGTTGTGGTAAATCTAAGACAGGCAGGCAGGCCACAGACAGCTGTTGTTTTTCTTTTGCTCTCTCCATCGTGTAATCAGAGAACTGTCTTGTGTTCTTGAGAGGAGCACTGTACCGAGACAGTGCCACCCTGGAATGGGTTCTTACAAAAACGGTTTCTATGCCACCAACAATGCCTTCAGTTGCTGCTGGAATTGTATGGAAATGGAACAATGAAATGGTTATTGATAAAGCCAGTGGTGGGTATTTCTCCTCTGTCATGGCTGTAACTGAAGAAGGTTGTTGTTATGCTTTTGTGTATGAGAACATTATTAAGCAGAATATTTTATATGGGCTAAAAACCATCTGCCACTTTGATTCTGCTGTCTGGGAGAACTGTGCATAGCCAGGGCAGAAGCAAACCTTTCATTAAATCAGGAACATCCTTTACAATGAGGTACTGACACTGTTCCACAGTCATACAAATTCTGTTTTCAGAACTTATCTACTTGATGTTCTGCATCTGCTCATATCATATCATGCATTTGTAACATCATTACACAGCTAAACCAAAAATTCTTTACCTGCAAATCAAACATGATTAATGCAAAACGACTTAACCTTTTAAAAACACTGTGTTCAGTTACTCAAGTACTGTTAAATCGTAATGTTTCCATGGAAATTGTAGATCCCCTTTTCCACAACAAACCTATTCAGCTGGAAATGCAGCCACAGTTGTGCTGTTGAGGATGTAAAAGTGAACCAGCTGGGGGAGTTGCTTTGCAGGAAGGAACCTCTCAGAGCAGAGAGTGAGATGTGGAACCACACACGTATTTAGAGCAGAACTAAGAGTGTCTTGAAGTCAGTAAGAGCCTCGAAAACCACTGTGATTGATGAGAAGGGCGGAAAGTTCTTCAGGGAGACTTGTGCTGTGGCAGTTTTATGCTCTGCACTTGCAAATCCTTCAGCAGGGAAACCCCCTGAAGTGGTGCACAAATCCCTACAGGTTGTTGTTATCAGCTCCAGAGGTTGCTTTTTCTCCAGGAGCAGCTCTGTGTGGATGGAATCTTGCCTTGTGCAAGGCAATTGACTCACAGTCTTTCACCACTGGCAGGATCTGCTCTCTGGGCATGTTGTCATGTCAACCAGGAAAACCACAGCCCTTGCATGTCTTGGAAAAGCAGATGCTGGTATTTTGCAGGCATTTCTATTGCTACAACAATTTGGTTTTGTGGTAAAATATAAGCTACTAGCTAATGAAGAAGTAGAACTACGTAGAAGTTTGAATGCTTGAGGATTCTGCTAAAGGAGAAGTGTACCAGGCGTCAGAGATAAAGGTGATCTCCAGAATAAGTCAAATAAAGTCAATGAAGCTCAGACTGATCTTTAGTCAGGATAAATGGAGTAATGATGAGCACTGACCCCATCAAGAGGGATCATTGCTTATATATTTGGAAGTATTCCCCAATACTGAAGTGTTGAAATTCATGTGGAAAGGGAAACTTCCATTCCATACTGCCATTCCCATGAAATGTGAACAAAGAGAATCCAGCTGAGCTGCATCTACTGACACCAGAATTACCACTGGCCTGAATTTTCTTCTACCATTAATAAGTTTAATTTGAAGCTTTGAGATTGTAGAAGTGCCATTGGGTTTGGGCTGCCTATTTTACATGAGATGAAGGAACTAAAAAAGATAAAGAAGGAACTAAAAAAAACCCTGACCACAGGAACATTTCTACAGACACCACAAAACTGAAATGGTAAGAGATGAAAGGAGAACTGGGAAACTCAAAAATAAAATACAAGTAAAGACCATTTAGTCATCTCTGACCAATCCAGCATTATGTGATCAACTCCCACAGAAGTGTGTTTCAAGCTAGTTCCTGAAAAATCCCATGTTTCTCCCTTCTGTCCTTGTCTAGAGAAACCTGAGCAAAGCCAGAAGATGAAGTTGGGGTTCAGGGGAAGAGGACAGACAGACAAACCAAGTGTGGACAAACCTTACTTTAGCTACCTTCTATTGACTGTTTGTGACCTGACAGTTTAAATTCTGACTGACTGGTTACTGGTGCTGCTGGGCTCCAGGTTTTCCTAACCAGTCAGATTTCCTCATGCAGTTAGATTTTCCCAACTGTTGCTAATTCCTGTGTCCATGTTGCCCTGGAAGTGTCAGCAGTGGCTGTTTTCTGTAGCTGCCCAGTCTGTCCCAGAGGAGTGCCTCCAGCAGGCCTCTTTACTGCTGTTCTTGGGAAAAACAGTGTTGCAGATAAAAAATTCCATTTAATCCCATGCTTTTTATGAATGCTGGGACACCGGCATTCTAAATCATATTTAGATTTTTTCTTACAAGGATGCATTCTAAAGAAGGAAGCAGATACTATAGACCATTATATGTAATTTATTTGAAAATAAGAAGATCCTCAAACCTTCTATCAACTGCATTAACTTGGAGTCTTTACTTTTCCTGGGGTTTGTGGTACAAAAATAAACCCAAGAGCAAGAATCACATGACCAGAAAATTTGGATGCTGTTCTCTCTTGACAGAGAACTCAGAAAGAGACACGTAGGAAAGGCTTTTTGAGAGTGGACTGACCCAGCAGAAATCCACAGGGAAGGGTGGGACGATGGAGCAGGATTCCATCCCTGGCAATTTGGTATTGTTACCAATTTAGTGGGTTTTAATTACTGTTGTGTGGTTCTGTCCAGATGTTCAGAATGAATGGGCTGAAGTCAGCCTTTTCTCAATAACTGTTGTTTAAAAACTGCTGCAGGCTTTCAAGCACTCACAAGAATAAAGAATCAAAGAAATGCAGATGCTGTTACTCGATCTTCTGTCTTGCTCTCATCTTTTGTGAACTTTAAACTTTATGGGAATATTTGGGAAAAGCCTATAAAATGAATCAAAACCAGGAGTTTTAAAGCAAATCTGTATTGCCTTTTACCTCATCTGAGAAAGGAAGATGGTTTTACATTAAATATGTTTGGGAATTTCAGTTAAAAAGCTGGATCTTACTCATATTTAGATAAAGGCTTTTAGTTTTGTTGCAGGTAAGAAACAGAAGTAATTCTATTCCAAAACTTCTTTCCATTTCTGTTCACAATTAAAATTCCTCACAACCCCGACAGCAGATTAAACTAATTTTCAGAGTTATTGAGTAATCCTGGAGATGTCTCTGTGGCCCCTGGAGGAGGGGAAGTGCCACCCTGTGAGTGTGACTGGAGAGGTGCAATGTTGTGCTTCTCTTTTATGGCAGCAGGGTGAGCAAACCCCAGAGGAGTGTGTGCCTGCCTGGGGAAAGGGCTGCTTGGAATTTCCACTGGAAAAGCAGCTGCTGCTCCAATCAGCCACTCCAACCCTTGGCAGGCTGTGCAGCCCATTGTCCTTCCCATGGATAACAGTGATAGTTACCTGTCATGAATTCCATCTTGTAAAAACAGGGAAGCTCACCCTGCCTGCCTGACTCTACACTGAACCATAGATAGAAAAGCAGTCAATGGATTTTTGTGTGTGATATTGGAACAATTCTGAATTTTAAAACCTCTTGTTACAGTGTCTGTGTTAATAGAACATTCGGGGCAATACCAAGGCAGTGTATTTTTTTCAAGTCAGTAAACCAGACTGCAACTGTGTCACAACAGTCAGATCATTTTCCGTTTAAAGACTCCCTCTCGTGGAAATCATTCTCACTGGCTCGTTTTGACCTATTTTTCTAGTAAAACTCACTCCATATAAGGTCTTGCAAGACTTGACAAGGATTCTGTTGCACAGTGTTTTGAAGTTAGAACTCTGACAGGAGTTCTAAATCTGTACTACATTGCCAGTAAATTTGGTGATTTACTATTGAATCTTTGCTTTTTATTACTCAGATATTTAGTTATTAATTTATTTAGCATGTAGATAAAGGGAAAAAAAATTCTAATTGTTTTTCATCAGTGTTTTTCACTCTGTGTGAGGTTTCTGCCCTGATAACGTGGAGTTTATCTACAGTGGAGTTTATCTACAGCCTGGTCGAGGGTAATTCGGGGGTGGCTGATTCATGGGAAGCAGAGGATTCCCTGTATGCTGCTACACCGAGAAAATGGAATTATGTTGTATAATGGAGATGGAAAATGCCCCTTCTGGAAAAATATTTCCATGGAAATGTTAGCAGCAGTGGAGAAGCTGCAGTTTGAATCTCGGACACTGACACACAACAGAATTTGATGCTTTCCATAGTGTGTGGGACAATTTCCTTATCGGGGAAATTGATTGATAGTTTTTCATCTCCTGAACCACCGATTTATTTTTTGAATATTTTGAGATTTGGGCAGCATGTTGTGATTTTAGGTCTTCAGTATCGCCTGCCAAAAGTATTTAAAAAGCCAGCTTAAAACACTCAAATCCCAAGGGAATAACTCGGAGCACCTCCCGGGCCATGGCAAAGCAGCCGCTGATGTTAGTGCAGACACGCCGGGCTCTGCAGCCCCTCAGAGCTGCTGGGCACCGTGCTCCGGCCCCGTACCTGGATAGCGCCGAACTCTTCCTGTCCGCACCATCTCCCGGCGGGCTGGAGCTCCCGGGCGGGTGGCTGGCACCTTTCCGTGAGGAAAAGCGCGGAAATTCAGCATTTTCCGCGGTGCCGAGGCCCCACTCCGCCCTGAGGCGCCGCCGCTCCTCCGCCTGAGGGCGCAGCTCCCGCCCCGCCCTCGCCCCGCCCCTCGCGCCGCGCTCGCGCCTGGCCCCGCCCCCAGCCCCGCCCCGCCGCCCCCCGCGCGCGCGCGCTCCAGCCCCGCCCGGCCCCGCCCAGCCCCGCCCCTCGCGCCGGCGGGGTGGGCGGAGCCTCCCCGGGCAGCGGCCGCTCTGATTGGCTGCGCGGCGGAGCGCTCGCGCCCACTCTTTGTGCGGCCCCGGCGCCCGTCGAGAGTGGGAGGGGAAACCCCGTGCGAGGGGCGCCGCCATCTTGGCTGCGGGGGTGATGGGGGCGCAGCGGAGCCGCGTCTGAGGGAGCGGAGCGAGCCCGCACCGAGCCGAGCCACACAGCCCGCGGGCACCGGGCACCGCCCGCACAGCCGCGCTGCACAGCTCCCCGAGCCCCGAGCACAGGTACGGCGGGCCGCGGGGGCGCCCGCCCGGCCCGGCCTGCGGCGGCAGGCCCCGCGCGGTGGCTCGGCCGGGCCGGGCGGACCGGGCGGGTCCCGCTCGGCGGCGCTTGGTCCCGCTGCCGCCCCGAGCCGCGGCCCGGCGGGCCTGCAGCGTGCCGTGCGGCCCTAAGGGCGCTGCTGCGGGCCCGGGGCCGGCAGGGAGGGGAAGGGGCGGCCGGGCCGAGCGGGGTGAGGCTGCCGGGCAGGACTAGGCCGCTTCGCTCTGTGTCACCGCCGCCTCCCACCGCTGCTCTGCACTACACAGCCGGCAACGCCAGCAGCAAACACCCGTGCGAGGCGATATTTTTATCGATATGTTTCTATATCTCCCCCTTACGAGCTGTTGCAGTTGCACGTAGGGTGTGTATGTGTATATTGTACCGTGTATGTGGCCGATGTGCAGCCTTGTCTCTACTTGTAATTGTTAAATTGACCTGTGCCATCATGAACTTTGACAGAAAAATGACTTTGAGGCTTGAGGGAAAAGCCACTTCCTATTCGAGAACGCAGTGAAAGTATTCTAGACTGTATTCTTTTGTCAAAGCTTATTTAGGCTAAATAGAAGAATGAAATTCTGTTCTTTCACCTAATCGTTTATTGCCTGTTTGCAACACACTGTAAGTGTTTATAACATCTGTTGGTGGTTTTGTCTTGAATTGAAGTTGTACTGAATTATCCTTGCACTGAAGCCCGGCAAAGGTGGGTGTCTGCACTGGAGTCTCCCTGGCAGTAGTTTTGGAGGGTATTTGGTGTTTTGGCCTTTGCTTTGAAACAAACAGGGTAGATGTGTGTCGTTGGGACATTTTTCAGAGGCAACAGAACCCCTTGGTGAATGGGATTTCCTCAGGTTGGCTGTATCATTAATCATATCTAACCCTAAATCACCACATCTTTTTCAGGAGCCAGATGTTATCCTAGGAAATGTATTGGCCAGGATTGATTCCTGTCATAGTTTGGATTGAGAGGCCCTTGTGCTAGGACATTACTCAGGAATGGGAAGAAAATACAAATCTTGGGGGCCTTAATTACTACATGTCACATAATTTAGTATGGTTTAAGAAGGAATTTGCTAGCTTCCTGTAGGGATTGGAAAATGTCATAAATCTGAGTGGAAGGAAGAAGTTCCTCTTTCTCTTTTCCATTTTATGAATAACAAAAACGAAAGAGGAGTTCTTATGAACGACAGCAGTTTGGAAACAAACCTGTTCTACTGGAGGTACAGGGATTTAAAATGTAAATAATATTTTAAAATCACCTGCTCATTCCTGTGCATCTCATGAAACCTGCTTATGATTGGTTTTCATTTTGCTGTGTCTTCCTGAAACAGGAGGTAGATCTTAGTTAATATTTATCTAAAATGCCTGTGACTTGTGTTTTCCAAGGTGATGACTCCAGAGTGTTCTGATTTGCTGGAATGACAAAAAAAACCTCTCCTGGTTCTGTATATAGTGTCCCAAACATACCTGATATCTCTGGACCTTGGTTCCTCAGCTGCCAACAGCCGTGGGCTACAGGTTGGACTGTTCTGTAGGAAGAGGAGAATAGGATAAGTGAGGGAATACAGGGATAAAGGATGGGTGAGAGGAGGGACATGGCAGAAGGTGCCCAAGCTGCTGAGGACAGGCAGGCAGTGATTAGCTCAGCTCTGCTGCTGGGGTGTGGTTAGGGAGAAATGAGGTGTGCACATATAACTGCAGGAAGTTTAGGAAGCAAAATGGAGTAACTTAATGAAGCAGGATGTGAAACCAGTAGAAGGATAACCAGCCCAGTGTGGGTGTGACTGGAGAGCTGGTGAGGAAAGTCAGAAAGTGAAGGTAGCTTTGATGTAAAAATGAAAACAAAGTTCTCCTGTAGGAAGGAGAAGTGAAGGCCTGTAAAGCCTTTAGAAAAACCTCCTAGGCCTCAGGCTGGATTAAGGTGTTTTACATGATTAAGAAATATATGAAATGGCTCTCTTCAGGAGCAGCCTGGCAAGGGCTCTGCAGGGCTGCAGCTGGTGAGTCTGAGCCCCAGAGCCTGCAGGCCTCGTGTGCTGTCACAGAAAGAGTAAGTGGATGTGGGAATAATAAGGAAATGCAAAGTGATCTTGGACAGCAGATCACAGAGGCTGCTGGGTGGTCAGAGATCAGCTCAGCCAGATTTACTGTCTTGTGCTAAAGCACCTGGCTTTGGTGAAATCCAAGTGGGGGAAGCTGGAGAGGGTGACTCTGGAAGAGCTGAGGGGTGAGTAAGGAACTGGCCAGCAACAAGGGATGTTGTCAGACAGGTGTGAAGGCTGCTGCAGGCTCTGAGACTCCTCAGGGATCAGGCTCAGCAGGGCTTTGTAATGCCAAGCCTGAAAGAATGAATAAATAAGCAGAGCAGGGTGGCTGCAGGGCATCATCTTAAAGAGGGCTGAGATGTTGATGTGGTTTAGGGAGACCTGAATGTCCTTGGTGTGTAAAAGTCAGAGAAGCACAGTGGAATTTAATTGTGACAGACTTCATAGCTTGCTATGGACAACAGACCTATGGGAGTTCAGTGCTTGGGTGAATTAAGTGATAACAGAACAGTTACTACCTTCCAGTATGCTGTGATCTTACAGATGACCATAACTGAAGCCCTGACAGACTGTTTCTAGTAGCCTGCTGAAGTGAGGTACCAGTTGAACCACATTGTTTTGTGTGTCTGACAAAAGTCTTTATCAGGGCAAAAGTGCAGTTATGAAATGACACAATTCTACCTCTCCCAGCCTCCTCCCCCTTATTGATTTCAATCTTCTCTGTTAATTAATATCCAAGTAAATCTGCAGCTTCAACTGTTAGAGCCTTTCCTGCTGCACATCCTTGAAGAATGATGCACAGAACACCTGGCTGGCCAGATGGACCACAAAATGCCTTTTGCTTCAGAGTGACTAACCAGTAGTTCTCTGGCTGCAGAATGCTGTGGTTTTAGAGGGAACCAGTAAAAACTGGGCAATGCTGAGTTTGAAGGTGATCATTGTTTTCCCAGGTCTCATCCCTGCACAGGGAGCATCCATCAGCTGATGGTGTGAGCCACAGCAGTGTCTAATAAACCCTGTGCATGCAGATTCTATTCTCATAACATGCCTGCTTCTTGTTCTGCATACAGATACTAAATTTCTCAATGCAAATCATATCCAGTGAAGAGTTAAAACTGTCTGTGTCCTTGAGCTGGAAGGAACTGCACAGGTCTCACAAAGGCTGGTATTAATCTGATATTTACAGTTATGTTATTGTGATAAAGAATGTTACAGCAGTGTGCCCAGAACAATCTTATCTCAGGGTGTACAGATGTAACTGGTACTTGAAAGAAGGTTTCAGTGAGATTTCTAAATACCTGTGTAGTGCTTATGGATTAGAGGAGGAAATGTAGATGTACTGGTATCTCATTAAGGTCATCTTTAACTTTTTATTAAAAAAAAAAAAAGCCTGTAAGGAAGAAGTTGATACATGGAAAATGGATTTGGTGACACTGCTCACTGTGAAATTTCCAGTCTTAATGTAATACAGAAATGAATGGTGCAGGCTTTGAAATGAGCATAAATCTGTGCCCAGTGAGGCAGGATGCTCTGGCCAGTAGCCATCCTGCGATAATGCTCTGGACTCCAGGGCAGCCTTACCTGTGAGGAGGGAGCCAGACTTGCTCGCAGCTGGCAGACTTTCCCGGAAGAAGGATGGCAGGTAGGCTAAGCTCCCAGACTAAACTTCTGCTTTCTGTTAACAGCAAATTCATGGCTGATTAACTTTGATGTCGTAGTGCAGAATGCCAGCAGTGGCTGAGGCTGAGCTGGGGATATTTATGTGCAACTTTCTCAGCTCTCCCAAGAGGAAAGCCCCATCCTCCTCCCAGACTGGAATTACTGAGATCCACATGTCAGGAATAGAGAGGGTGGAGGCAGAACTTGAGTTTCTACAGATGGGTGATGCTATCAACATGTATTTACCCCTTGTACTGGCATGTAGCTGATACTGTAGAATTTACTGATCCCTCTTGTGCCCTGTTCTTGTCTGGACTTCCTTCTTTCGTCTGCAGTAAATGCTGAGGTGGTCACTTTTCCAAGGCTGAATTCTCAGCAGGGTTTCTGTGTTTAGTTTGTTGCATTTTTTTTTTTGTCTCCTTCAGCAAAGAGTCCTTGTGGAATATCACTTTTATTCCAAGATCTCAGTGCAGTCTGAATTCCTGCTAATCCTTACTGGAATTTGAGTGTTTAAAAGTTTGTTATTTGGTTGTTCTAGTATTGCTTGGGTTTTTATTTTATTTTTCATTTAAAGGAGTCATGTGTTCTCCAGAAAAGATTCCTGACCTTTACTAATGGTTTGGAGTATTTCAGAATCTTTTCTGTAATGTGACCCTTGGAATGAATGTAATACCAATACCCAAGTGTTGCTTTATTTTTCAGTTTAACTCCAGAGACTGTGTTTAAAGTTAAAATCCATGTTTCTGCAACTTTCAGTATGTATGTAGACCCCCAGTTTAGCCCTGTCTACCATCAAATGGAGCCAAGCTGTGAGCACAGTGCCAGTGGCAGGTTAAATGTCCTGTAAGAACACATGCTTTGGATGCCCAGTTTACTGTGCTGGGACATGCTGGAGAAGAAAAAGATCATAATATGTGAAGATGTTCAGGAAGCTTGAAGTACTGGATGTTTCCACAGTGACACATTCTTTTGGAACTCAATATGGAGCAGTGATTTGTCTTCATTTACTGCTGTTGAAAATAACTAGTGCACGTGTTGAAGCTGGTACTGTAACTCTGGAATCTTCCAGGAAATAAGGGAATAAAGCTGCTGGCTTGCTTGCTGAATACTGTCCAGAATTGTCACTTTATTTCCTATCTTGGAATAAACTTGGTTTAGTAGAACAGTGTTTGTCTATATAGGACTTAGCAGAGGTGCTTTGCCTGCTGCCTGGGATAGAAGGACTGAGTGTTTCCATCTCCTGAGGCAGGCATGGAGGGAAGACAAGGTGCAGAGCAGCGCCTGGCACTCAGTAAACCCTTCTTAGCTGCTCTGGGAGTTGTTCCCCTCCGAGGTCTAGATAAGCATGTTTACCTCAAATCTCTGCACTGGGAAGTGGAGGCTGCTGGCTCTGCTGAGAATGAGATTTGTTCACCTTTCTTATGACTGCAGTTCACTGGGAGGGATTAATTGTGGTTCAAGGAACAGTACTTCGCTTTTGAGAAAGTCCTAGGCCTGTAAGCTTTCCTCTCTCTTTATTTCCTTCCAGTATTGATTTCATTTGTCATGTGAATGACACATGACCTAATGAAAATCTTTCTAGGCTCCAGCAGTGTTCCTTGTAAGGAGTACCATGTGTTTGTAATGGCTGGCTATCTGCCATGCAGGAGCAGGAAGGGAAGTGCTGAATTCCTGCTAGAAATTTTCCACTTGCTTAACTGATCACAGTGTATCTCATTTAACTTAAAGCCTGCCACAAAAGCAGGCATTTCCTATCCTTTATGATACCTGGCAACATCTGGCCCTTACAGATGTGTAATCCTGGCTAACTGATGTGTTAGTTGGTAAGTCAGCTTTTACTCCTTGCAGATTTAAACAGCTGAAGCCAGTTCCAATTCCCTCTGTGTTTAGAAAAGCATAGGAAAATTCTGGAATATTAGAAGTACTTTGACTGCCTTGTTAAAAAGAAAAACTGCTCAGCAGCCTTGCTGTAACAGTGCCATGCTGACAAAGCCACAGAGATGTTAACCAACTTCCTGAACATCTGATTTGTGGCTTGCACCGCTTTTCCGACATGGACAAGCAGCACCCCAGGCCCCAGTTAAGGCCACTACAGCATTCTTTGAAATCTTAGCTGTTTGCTGCAAGCTGCCCTGCTTCCTTTGTTGCTGTTGCAAGTCTCAAAAGTGTGAGGTAATAGTTCCAATTTGCTGGTTTTGTTAAACCTCTTCAGATTTTGGTGCTGGAGTCAGATTTTATTTTCAGTTCATACATCAGCTCTTTGGCGGGTGAGTGCTGGTCTGGCAGTGACTGCAGAGCGAGGAGGGACTGAGCTTTTCAACAGCTTTAAGTCTTTTTGGATAAAATTGATTAGCAGTACTACTCCAGAGCGTGTTGCTACTTGGAGGCCTTACTTACAGGGGCTCAGAGCAAACGATGTGGGACCTTTGCTGGCTGCCTGTGCCACTAATTCAGTGACTGGGGAACTACACCAGTTTGAGCTGTGAATGAAAGGGTAGTGTTGGAGGAGAGGAGGAGGAAGGGGTTTGGTTTTTTTAATATGAACTAAACTGTATGAATTAGGTTGACTTTAGGGAACAAGTATCAATTCTGATGTGTTCTATTTTTTATTTTAGTGCCACAATGGCAACTGCACCTTACAACTATTCCTACATCTTTAAGTACATCATTATTGGTAAGTACTGCTGGGCACAAACCTGTTCATGTTGCTGTGTGGATACATGAGAAACCTGTGGCTGTGCTATGCTGCTTTCAGTAGGTATTTGTCCCACCTCAGTCCCCCCCAGGTCACCACACTTCTCTACAGCTGTAGCATTTGCTAGAGCATTTTGCATCATTAATCTCGAAGGTTTTAGAATTTATGTTGAAGGCACAAGTGCAGATTGAAAACCATTGCATGAGGTGCCAGGCTATATTTTCGGGTTTAAATGTTGCTTTTTGCTGCAATTTCCTTGTCTGCTTAGTCAGGGACTCTAAGGGATTGCATTTATTGCTATCCTGGAAGAACTGGTCTTGCTGTTAATTGTTTAATTGTTAATGACTTTGTGTAGGTGTAAATGATCTGCAGTGTTATTGTACAGGTTTGTAAGTCAGGCTGCTGTGACAGCCTCAGCCTCTGGGAAAATTGGTTCTTAAAAGATCTTGCTGTGTTTTCTTGGCATTGTGCAAGAGGATCAGTGGAAATGGAGCAATTTCTTTAAATGTTCTGGATGCTTGTCAGTATTTTTAGTGTTCTTACCACAGTAAGACAGGAGCATCAAGTGTATTTTACATTTCAGTCTCTTCATATATACTTTTTCTAACCTTGTGAAATCCAGCTGTAAACTTGCTAATACAAATGAACTCATTTCTTGAGTGTTCTGCTCCACTCTTGCAACCCTGTACCTGTAACCAAAGCTTTAGTGCCAGAGTTGATAAATTGGAGGATGCAGCCAGGGATAGAACACTGCCCATCTGACCTGAGCAATGAATGTCTCTGTACCATTTGTTGTGTGGGATGAAGAAAATGTGTTTGTTGCAACAGTGATTTAACTATTCTTTCTGTAACAGGGGACATGGGTGTAGGGAAGTCCTGTTTGCTTCATCAATTCACAGAAAAGAAGTGTGAGTATTTCAGCTCATTATATTTATTCTAACTGGCATCTTCATCCCTTTTTCCTGCCTGTTTCATCATGCATGAGCTCAGTTTGCTGTCTGTCTTACTCTGTATGAGTTTGGATTGTACTGGGTCACATTTTTGGTTTGTCTTCAGCAGATGCAGAAACAAAATGTTGTAGTAATGGCAAAACCTCCATCCAGTCCTGCCTGTGAGGAGGAGGACTGGATCTGTTTTTACAGCTTTTCTGTGGATTCTGATATGGAACAAAGTGAAATTTCTTGTCTGCACTTCGCGTATTTTCAATATTGGTGCAGCTTGATCACAAGCAGTTGGAGTTTTTAGTGCTGCTAAAGAGTTCAAAAGGAAAAAAGGAATGATTTTTCTTTGAGTCTTTGCAGCCTTAAGCAGCATTGCAGGACACTTGGCCTGCCCTGGGTGAGGGTGTTCAGGGCTTACTGCAGTCTCTCTCAGGTGAAACATTTTCTCATGTATGGTGTCATCACTAATTAAGAATTAGCTTCAGTTCTTCCTAATGTGTGTTACATTGGGGTTTGCAGCAGCTGTTACCTCACTCAGTGAGTAACTCTGTAGGTATTTACCAGTGCAGGCATCACCATGTGCTACTTGAGATGTGGTAACAAGTGGGTAGGAGCTGCAGTTTAAAATGCTTGTTTTCTAGTAGAAATAGGATTTTCTCTCTGTTGTTTTCAATTCAAATGCAGTATCAGCCAATGATTTAAATGCCATTTTGCATATGGTCGTGTTCTCCATGAGGATGTCTTGTTCTTACTCTGTCAGCACCAAGCCAAAGCAGTACAACCAAACTAATGTGCCAAACACCTCTGCTGTGAGACTGCCACTAACTCTAGGTAGCCTGAGTAGGTCCTCATCCTGTTTGTATTTTCTTGATCTTTCTCAAAGATGAGCAGCCTATTAACATGAGTTTATCATGACTAGAAAGATGCCTTTTTGGATTTGATTTGGTGTGTTTGTAGCTGCTTATGAAACTGGCATTTTCCTGTGGACAGTCATGCTATTGCCCTGTCTGAACCAACTTGGGTATTTGTCTTTGAAGATGTGACAGACTTTTAAACTGTATCTGTCTTGGTAATACCCTAAAAATTATCTTTTCCTACTGCATTAAAATAGTTAACTTTTTCTGCAAGGATAGACTGGGAATCAGCTGACTTGGTACCTTCTGATATGTATGGCCAAACAGCAGCAGAGAAGGCAAGGAATTTTATAACTGTTTTTAAAACTAACAGCAGCTCAGGAAATATAGCATTTTATTTCTGGTTAAGTGATGCAGTTTGGGAACTATAGCTGTAAAAATGCTTTCTTAGAGACTGAAAATGTAGTAAAGATAACTGAAAACTTGTGGTAGTCATATCTTTGCAGCAAGGAAACCTTGTCCTAGAAAGATCTTATTTTTTATTTTTATCTCTGCTCTTATTTTTTATGACAGTTATGGCAGACTGTCCCCACACAATTGGTGTTGAATTTGGCACAAGAATAATTGAAGTTAGTGGCCAAAAAATTAAACTACAGATTTGGGATACAGCAGGACAAGAGAGATTCAGGGCTGTCACACGAAGCTACTACAGAGGAGCAGCAGGAGCTCTCATGGTCTACGACATCACCAGGTAAGGGCAACAGAGCTCTGGATGTGCTTGGTGAGGTTTGGATGCACAGCCCTGTAAGTACTGTCTTGTCTGTCTGTCCCCTTGGCTCAGAGGGCTCTGTGTGTGTCTGGAAGAGCAGCATCCTGTGGTGTGATGCCTGCAGCACTTTATCTAAATGCCTCAGTATTTCAAGAGCTGCACATGAGACACAGGGAACGATGTGAGCTGCTTTTCTTGGAAAATCTCGCTGCTGATGAGCCTGAGGAGCTTGTCATTTCAGGCTGTGACCACCTGTGTTGAAATTGCTTTAAAAAACTGGTTTTGTCCTTAAAATCTGCTCTTCAGCACATGGATTTTGCTCCTGTGGGAGGCAGTGGGCAGTGCTGCTCACCTGGCAGGGATGTCCTCAGTGGGCCTGGCAGAGTGCTGTGCCGCAGTGAACGTGCAGAACTGCCCGTGTGTGTGGAGGGGAGAGCCTGGCCTCAGGCTGACCCTGGGCCTCTTCAACAGCCTCACACTGCACAGGAGCCATCCTGGCTTCCTTCACAGGTGAAAGCTAAAGATGCTGCTGAGACAATAATGCATCAGATGCAACATGAAATACTTTTGCTTTCACACGTCTCTCATCTTCCTCTGGGGCTGTTCTTGATATTCTTCAGGCACCTCTTTGTTTTTCCCTGCATATGTAGGTGTATTTCCTGTTTGTGTAAATCTTGAGTAAAACATGACCTGCAGTTTGTTACTGAAGTGTTGTTCTGCTGCTCTGTGTTCTGAAAGAGTATTTGACAAGAACTCCTTTAATGTTTTCTGCACAAAACAGCATCAATGTTTGTGTGCAGAGCTGTGTGCTAGCAGTGGGAATTGGTCTGGCTTTCCACTGGTGGTGTAAGAGCTGCTCAGGAGTTTAAAGTTGACTTGAAATTGTGTTCTGAGTCCACACTGCTGCTGCTTTGTCTGTCTTGAGGTGGGGAGAAGAACAGGGATGATGGATGTTGCTGTGTTTGGATGCTGACTGTGCTGTCAGTACTTTAAAATATTTTATATAAGGCTAAAACTGTCCTCTTTTGATTCTTTGCAGAAGAAGTACGTATAATCACTTAAGCAGCTGGCTGACAGATGCAAGGAACCTCACCAATCCAAATACTGTAAGTTGGACTTAATTTAGCTTAAAAAGCAAGATTACTTCTCCCCAGACAAGAGGTGGGAGGCTCAGGCCAGAGCACTGCAGTGGTCTCTGCAAGAGGTTTTTTAGTGTCATTAATAATGAAGGTGGCAATGAAAAGGCTCATGAGCTTTTTCCCAGACTAACTTTGTCTCTCCTGACCCAGGTGATAATCCTCATAGGAAACAAAGCAGACCTGGAAGCACAGAGGGATGTTACATATGAAGAAGCCAAACAATTTGCTGAAGAAAATGGTGTGTTTTTTTCTCTTATACTGGTACATTTCCTACAAGATAGTGATGTTAAAGTGAATCCTCAGCATTGATAGCTGCAAGCTTACACTTCCAGAGTCATGGAATTGTATGTACAAACTGCTGTGCCTCAGGCAGCCTGGCTTAGTGCTAACTGTGCTTAGTTCTGGAAATCAGCTTGTGCTGATGTCTTAACATAGTCACAGAAATAGTACTAAAATAGTGTCTTGCATGAATGGGAAGGTCATAATGTGTCTGACTGGGCTGTTGGAGGTGTGTTGTGCACTGACTGTTCAACCTCTGTCTCTGAACAGGTTTATTGTTCCTTGAAGCAAGTGCAAAAACGTAAGTGACTTTTGGCTGCAGTAATGATTCACATTGGTCTGTTGGCTTTGATTTGAAGGTAACTTGGAAGTTAAACCTCTGGCTGCTTTTCAGGCAAAGACTGGTTGAATTCAAATGAACAGCTTTGGATTTCAGGCGTTGAGTGTGGAGTGTGTTCATGTGGGGAAAGGGTTCCTTCCCCTGTGTGTTCCAAGCTGAAACTTTGGTCTGTAGCAAACCACCAGTCCCTCCAGTCACTGAGCAATTGCTGTGCTGTGCTTGGGGCCAGCTGTGTCACTGTGTCTCCAGGGACACCAGGAAATGTGGCTCCCACTGGCACCTATTGGGATGGAACTTCTTAACAAAAGGAGGTTTAGTGGTTCCTTTGAAGCCTCTGTCAGAACTGCTCTGTGCACGTGGCTCCATGCCTTGGCTTAGTTCTTCTCCTCAGTGCTTTGGCACATATTCCATATTCGTGGCTGGTCCTGCTGGCTGCAGTGGCCAGGGAGGGAATTGCTCTGTGCCAGGGCTGGGTTGTTGGACAGGGCAATGCCTGTCAGGTCCCAGGGCAGTGTCTGCCCAGCTCCCTCTGTCAGCAGCGCTGCAGCCCCAGTCAGTAACTGCTGCTGCTCTCTTGCAGTGGAGAGAACGTGGAGGATGCGTTCCTGGAGGCTGCCAAGAAGATCTACCAGAACATCCAAGACGGAAGCCTGGACCTGAACGCGGCCGAGTCGGGCGTACAGCACAAACCGTCAGCCCCGCAGGGCGGGCGGCTAACGAGTGAACCCCAGCCCCAGAGAGAAGGCTGCGGCTGCTAGTGACCCCTCCGTGGCTCCTTCCTGACCCCTCACCTCTGGCTGAAGGGAGTGGTGCTTTTGACCACTTTCCCATCTTCTGTACATCTTACTGGGTTTAATTAAAACTCTGAGACAAGTTTAACACAGTACTAAACTGCTAAACAACTTTAGATGTAATCAGGTTATCAAAGGCAAGTAGAGTAATAAAACCTCTCCTGCATGGTAAATCTAGAAGTTTTTTTTTCCTTGATTGTCCTTGTGATAGTGTCACCGATACATAATTTAAACTGAGCACTGATGCTGGACTCCTGATTTTACACTTTCGCAGGGCTTTGTCTTGTATGGTTTATTTTATGGTTCTTTGGCCTTTCTTCCCCACCTCTAACTGTTCGAGCTGTCCGTAGTAAAGGATAAGTTTTTGCTGTGAAATGACTTCCGATGGTAGCGAGGGGCTCTGTAATGATGTGCTTTTGTTGGAAGAATTCCCTGTGGGATGTGCTGGGGTCGGGGTGGCGCAGGGAAGCGATCTGTTCATTCTTGTGCTCAATAGCTTTACGTCATTTTTTTTGCCACTTTTATCCTTTACCTTTGTTAACAGAACGTAAATATGTATAAAATTTGAAGGAACTGAGCTAACAGTTAAATACATCCTGTGTATATGATTTTAATGAAGAAAATGC
The DNA here is from genome assembly GCF_008360975.1 of Lichenostomus cassidix. Classification (NCBI taxonomy): domain Eukaryota; kingdom Metazoa; phylum Chordata; class Aves; order Passeriformes; family Meliphagidae; genus Lichenostomus; species Lichenostomus cassidix. The sequence goes on from NC_139497.1 coordinate 2,000,353, forward strand.
CTGGCATTAGAGCAGTGTGTAAGAAACCCCTGTTTGTACAGTCTGAGCTCTCTGTGCCCCCCGGCAGCACAGCCCAGCTGGGGCTGCAGCTGCCAGGCGTCACTCCCGGGGTCCCCACGGTGCTGGGGGACAGACATTAACACTAGTGGGGTCTGGCTCTCATCTCTGCACTGTGCAATCTCTCCCCTCTGCACTCAGCAGTGCTACCTGCTTCTCTTTGGCATTCTCGGGCTTCAGCCGTGGCCGCCGGGCTCTCGCACACCTCCCGCTTTTATACCTGTAACTTTGGGAATGGGCAGAGGCTGAACTGGACAGTTGGAACAACATCTGCTCTGTAGGGATTTTTAACTACTCTTGTATTTTTTAACAGTGCTGTGTGAGGGGTTTTTAAAAGGGTTTTGTTTCAAGCCTTCAGGTACATCCTTCCAGGGTGCCACAGCCTGGCATGGGTGTGAGGGTGTCACATGGTGACCCTGCCTGTGGGGGTGTTGCTGCACTAATGAGGGTTTTACTGGGGCTCCATGTGTAAATGCACTTGGAAAACATCACATGGTTTAAAAATGGAAGGGGGTAAGTGCTTAACCACGATGAAATGTCCCACTTCAGGCTTACTGCAGCATTTCAAATGCAAAGTAGTCTCAAAATCCCTCTCTAGACACTAAAACTCTACAATGTTCAGACTTGTAAGTAACCAGTGGTACCAGAGTATTGTACAGTCAATGTTAAATAAAAGCCAAAACTGGAATGTGCAGATAATAGGATTTGGGTAACTTGTGTGCTGTCCCTTTGTTTTGTCTGGTTAGTCCTTTTTTAACTCCTGTTCCTCAGTAGATGGGTATGTTCAAGATCTCCAGCTCCTGCATCCTGCTTAACCCAAGGCTGCACCAGGGTTTGCCCAGGGACCACGACCTGCTGCTGATGTGAAGTCAGTGTTGTAATGACTACAGCTTGTTGAGGTGCAATACCTGTACTCCCAGAGTAAGTTACAGTAGGTCTTACTGTTTCTGTCACAGAAAGGATCTGTTTGGACTGCTGTACTCCTCATTTGATGTAACAATGCTATTAATCTAAATATTTGTAAATAAAGTACCTGTATCTAGATAAACCTCGCTGGTGTGTGTTCCTTGCTCTGGGTGGGACCTCTGAGTGGGGGAGCTCCTTGGGGTGCTGGTATTTGTACTCAACCTTTATCATGGGCCTTGCATGGTACAAAACTTCATAGGGTTTCCCAGAGGAATCTGCTGGTGTTTTCCAGGCCTCAGAGCTGTTCTTGAAGGGAAGCAGGGCAGGGTGGTGTTTGTTCCCAGTGAACTCTGATAATGGCTGGGTGCTGCTGTGTAGAAAAAGTTTATCTTAATCATGAGGATGAGAAAGGCCAAGGCTGAGACTGATGCCAAAGTCTGGCCCTGGGAAAGGGTGGGGAGGGCTGGAACAATCACTGCGCAGCCTGTATTGTCCGGTGCCTTGTCCTGGTGCCTGAAGGATTTACAAAGTGGCTTTTCCTCTAAGTAGGAGGAGGTTGAGAGCAAGAGGTGCTCCCACAACAGCCAGGAAGTTAGAGGAACAGACAGACCAATGTTGGACACATTCCTGCAAGGAGGAGCCCAGGGCTGTGCCAGGAGCTGCTCCATCACCACAGTGATTGATCAGTGTCCTGCAGAACAGCTTCAAGGAAAAGAATCTGGAACCAACCCCAGACAAAAGCATCCATGTCAAAAGTTTATTTTAAGGAAGTATCCAAAATAATTGCATTTTAAATCTCCACGTGTTTGGCAACAGATCAGAGCTTGTAACAAGGTTTCTTTAAAGTGGAAACTGGCCACTAGCTGAACACTTAAATAAGAGGTTGGTTTGGACATGTATTTAAATACACATTTAAAATAGTTTTTTTTTTAAAAAGCAAACCAACTTATATAAATTTGTTACTCACTTGTACAAAACTTCACAGTACAGGCCCTGCAGCAGCTGTGTGGGAGTGGTGGCAAAGGCCTTTCCAGACAAGGCTCACCCAGTGAGGTAGGAGAACTCTTCAGAGGTGGCACCTGAGGGCCTCTGTCCAAGCTGTGGATGTGCTTTGGGCTTTTCTTTTAAAGCGAAGCCACTTTTCAAGTAACATTTTTACCTTAAATCATTACAAAAGAACACTTTCGTACCAGGCTGGCGTGCAACCAGCTGTACCCAAAGTTCAGAACAGTTCAGAAGAGCCCAAGGGGCTGAACAGTTAAGCCAGGAAAGTTCCTGGAAGACCAGGGATGGCAACAGCTTATGCAGCACTAACTCCATGTCCCAGGAGAGCTCCCAGCAGGTCTCACCCAGACTCTTCTGCATGACACAAACTAAACCAGAACAGCCAGCAGCCACAGGAATGCTGGCACTGGGAAAGGACAACACAGTCTGTGAAGCCACAGCTGCCCTGGTTCCCTCAGCCTTCCAGCCATTGGTGTCTCAGGGAGGTTGGAACTGGCCTGAGGCCACATCTCACCTCTGTCTTCACCGAGAGACTCCGTGGGAGCTGGAATGCAGCACTGGAGATCCCAATGCACTTCTCGGGCTGCTGGGGACCTCAGCAAGGTCTGGCACAGGGGCCTGGGAAAAACAGGCAAAGTCAGCAATTACAGTCTTCAGTTAGCAGAGACATATTAAACTTTGTAAAAAACAACCTACTGGAGTTTAAAGCATAAAAGATAAGGTAAAAAACCCCAAACCACTCTGAGGAAAGCAGAGTCTTTTTAAAGGCATCAGCTACTGCCTGAGTAGGGGCAGGGTGTGATCAACACCTCCAGAAACCCCTGCCCAGCCTCAGAGAAGGACAGCACATGGCTGTAACAACTGCCAGTGAGAGAAAAACCATTAAAACCCCCCAAATCAGAATCCTGGTCCCCAGCAGAACATTACCTGAGCTTTTGTTCCATTCAGAGCACTGTGAAGAGACCCCAGGCTGGGGCTGCTGGGCAGAAGGAGGGAATCTGAAGCAGTGCTGCTCACCAGGTCGTCCAGCACCTGGAGCTGCCGCTGCAGGCTGTGCAGGCTGCCGGCTGTCTGCCGCTTCCCCCAGATCAGCACCTCGGCCTGCTTGGCCAGGCAGCACCGCAGCTGCGCCTGCAACGCCACAGGGCATTGGCAACACGGCTTCAGGGGGAAAGTCAAGCCCTACAGGCTGGAGGGTTGAGTGTATCCCACAAGCAGGGGGCAATGTGCTTGGGAATTATTTTTAAATAAGCTGTTTCAATGGCTAAGTTCTAACTGAAGCTGGACCTCAGAGTAATCATGGGTGGTCCTGAACTCCTTTGTCATGTTGCTGATATACCACAGGATGATATGAATGAGGGAATCTTGTTGGAATACTCCAACATCCAATTAACTGTCTTGCTACAGCCAGGTTTTTACCATTCTCCCCCAAAAGCTCCTCTCTCTGGCCATTCCAGAGTGGATTTACCCCACTCCCCCAGGTTGTTTAGGTCATGTTTTGAAGGGGCCCAAGGGACATGAGTGGCACAGATGTGGCACCTTCAGCCGATCCTCATGCTGCTGCAGCTTCTCCCGGAGCGCCTCTCCTCTCCACTGCTCATCCTTTGGGAAACAAAAGCACATTCAGCCAGAGGGACCAACACAGCACCAGGAGCAGCTGCTTGTCCAAAGCATTTTACCAGTAAGAAGACTCTGGAAATATTGAATTTTTTGTCCAAGGAGAGGAGTTGTCTGTCAGCAGCAGCGAAGGGAGCGGTGTCTGAGTTATCAAACTCACACTGCAGACTTCCCCTTCTTTCAGCAAAAGCTTCCAAATCTTCCAACAGGTCTAGAGAAGATGAGCTTGGAGATTTAAACCCCGTCCTAATTTCATTCTCAACCTCCAGGTTAAGCAACGTTGCTGCACTCTCCATTTCCCTCTGTCTCTCTTCCAGGTCTTGGGCTTTAACCTGCAGCACAGAACAGCTGGGTTGCAAACATCAGTCCTGAGGGCTTTTCCTGCATAGCTGAACAAGGCTGATCTGGAAATGGTTCCATTTGGACCACTGCAGTCAGAAATCACAAAACTCCAACTCTGCCAAGGAAGCCCCTCAGATGGGAGCAGCAAATTCCAATTACCAAGACTCAACTGCTTAACCTAAACCTGCCACATTCCAGCCCTGCTTTCCCAGTTGCCAACAACATTCTCCTCTGTTTTTAAAGGGCTCAGCCCCCTGTATTTGTTACCCAGCTGTACCTGGCCCTGGGGGTTGGAGCATTCCTGTTGGGTCTGGTCCAGGTCCTCCAGGAGGCCCTTGGGTCCTGAGCAGTTACTGAGGGTGATGTGCTCAGCCATGGCTCTGACACTCTGCAAATTGCCATGCTCCTAGGAAAATGCAGGAAGACACCTTTTACTGGGAGGATCCACTACAGAACACGAACTAAGAGATCCCTCAGTTTCTTCAAGGCAGAAGCAAGACTGAACAGGAGTAACTTGGGTGTTGTGCAGCACTAAATTCCAGAGGTTGGTTGCCTCAAGTCTGGTCAGGAAGCTGATGTATTACTTTGACAAAACTGGGTGCTCCATCATTTTGCTGTTTAAAATAACCCAAATCCCCAAACTTTCTCCCCTCAGCCAGAACTTACCTGCAGTTTGCTTTCAAGCTCCATCCTTCGCATTTTCTGTGCTTCTCTCAGAGTCAACATTTGTTTTTCTGCTTCTCTCCTCTCTGACACTATCTGACCTTGGAGTTGCTTTAGCTCAGACTTGGAGACTTCCAGTTCATTCTGAAGACACTGTATTTCTCTATCTTTCTGTAGCAACTGTAATTCTTTTTCTGAGAGCTGATGTTCTACAATGAACATTAAAAAAAAATCCTGATTAGCAAAAACTTAACTATCTTGTCCCACTTCATAAACAGCAGATATTTTCTGAACACCAAGAACCCAAACAAGATAAAGAGAAATATTTTTTGTGCCATTAGCCTCAGCCCCCAGAGATGGTGACAATTCATCTGTGCAATGACTCTTACTGCTTTTTCTGATGGTTTCTTCAAGAGCTGCACATCGGGACTCCTCCTCTTCCAGCTTCCCAAGGTTCTCTTCTGTCTGCCTGACTTTTGCTATTGTCTGCTCCAGTTTCTTGTGTTTATCTGTTAGCTCCTTCTCCAATAGGACCATCTGATCCTTCACTTCAGCTGCACATTCTTCCAGTCTTTTTTCTTCACACTCTGAGTTTTGTTTGAGGCGATGAAGAACCTGCCAGAAACAACCCAATCTGAGCTTGACCCAGCACCAACTCAGGAACAAAAACCATCACTAAGAGACATTACAGAAGTAAAAGCAGCACACACTGGAAAGAACTGCAGTCCAACAGCCCCTACTGACAAAAAATGTCAATTTTTGTTGCCTCTCTCATTTTCAGAACAGCTCCCTCAGTTTTTCTTTTGGGTAACACTTTGCTAAAACTCCTCACCCAACCCGAGTTAATCTGGCCAAACCAGTCTGTAATTCTGTGATTATTTGTAAACTCCCACCTCAAACTTTTTGGCCCGATTTATTTTTAAGCTCAGGAGGAAGTGAGGCAAGTCAGGGGGCTCATTACCACTTCCTGTTGGGTGAGTTCTGCTTCCTTCTCTTCAATCTTTTTCTGGAGCTGCTGCAATTGGTTCTCCCTCTTCTTGTACCTCTCCTGGCATTCCTTCCGTTTCCTTAAATACTCTCGGATCTCCTCCTTCAGGGCTGCCTGCTCTCTGAGCAGCTCCTCCTGCTGCCTCGAGTTGTTTTCCAAATCCTGCAATGTAAAACAAGCATGTGGCAGGAGGAGCTGGGATGAGGAATCAGCCCAAAAGGTTTGTGTTTGAGAGAACACAACTGATCAGTGTCACACTCAGTGTTCTTCCACTCAAACCAGCCACAGAGTGAATGAACACACAAGGAGCCACCAGGTAAAAAGCCAGAAGGTGCTGGTTGGCTGTTTTTAAAGTATGTTTCTAAAACCCAACAAACCCACTCCACACTCAGCAAGAAGAAGGCAATAAAGCAGCCCCTGTTCCTCAGCCCTGCAGGGCTCTGATGCTGAATAGCTCATGGGCTGTCACTGCTGAGCAACAACAGACTCCCAATGTGACAAAAAGGACAAGTTTCACTAAAACCAACCTGTTCCACGAGTTGAAGTTGCTGCTTCGAGCCACTCAGTTCTCCTTCCAGTGCTTTCAGTTCTTCCCTTTTCCCTAGAAAAGTATTTGGTGACAAGAGATTTTCAACAAGCATTTTGAAATACCAATACACAGAAATTCTCTCTTTTCATAAACCATGAGTGAACAACAGAAATGCAGTTTCTAAAATTTCCATCTTTTCAACAGGTTAAAGTCTTTCTGCCTATGGACATCTGAGCATGCTGCATATTTAATATCACACAGTTCAGTTAAAGTTTGTGTTTTAATAGAATTTCTCTTAAAATGTATCACAGCTTAAACCCAGAAATTGATCTTTGCCTTGAAGATCCTCCTGGACAGCAACAATCTCTGCACTCAGTGATTTCTTCTGCTCGTTCAGTAGCTCCACCTCCTCCTGCAGGTTCTTAACCTCCAATTCCATTTTTTCCATGTTGGACAGTGCAGTTCTGCTGCTGTCTTCAGCAGCAGTTAAGTCTCTGTAAAATGTGAATCATATTCTTGGTTTGTTGGAAATCCTTGGTGAGGACTTCAAAAAAGTCAGTAAAACCCTCCCAGCCCAAGAGCATGATGGCACCAGCAGCCAGAGCAAGACAAACGTCCTGTTTCAAGATGCAACACTTTACTTTTTGTAACATTTCTCATGGCGTTGCCCAGGATATAACAAATGCTGCTGATTCCATTGCTTCATTGCTGAATATTTTCTCTAAGTCTGCTGTAGAGAGGCTTAAAGCAAAAACTCCACAGAACACAAGAAACTGCCTGTTCTGGATCACTGAGCACCTCAAAGTTAGAGCTGCATTTTTAACTACAACAAACAGACAATCCAACACTTCCCCATCCCTTCTGATCTTTGCAGGAAAAAAGACATTTCCCCACCTTCTGGTTTGTAACAGCTTCTTCTCCAAACTCCTGAAGTCTTCCTCCAGCTTTTCCTTCTCTTTGGTCAGAGCCTCAATGCTGTTTTGCAGAGTTCTCATTTGAGAACCCAGCTGCTCATTTTCCTCACGGTCCTTCTGGAGGAGTTGTTCCTGCCAATCCACTTCCCCTTGCTGACACTGAAATAACCTCTGAATGTTCTCCAGTTTTAGCTTCTCCTAGGAAAAACAGGCATTGTGAGCAATACATTTCTATGGTCCAGAAGCAGAACAAGTATTGACATCCTTAGGTGCAGCAGAGTAATTTGAGTGCATTGAATGGAGGAAGGTGACCACTTTAAGGTGACAATAGCAGGGGACAAAGTACCTTGGGGACTTTTCTAATGGTAGAGAAGATCATCCAGCTGAGTTAAATTCTCTTCCAGACTCACTCTTTGCAAGTGAGGACACAGAATCTAGATAAAGAGACTCTGGAAGCTCATGCTAGAAAATCAGCATCCATCATTCTACAGCCCAAGAGCTGCTGTGCTCACTCTCTCTCCCACGCACCAAAAAATCTCATTATTTTAAAGGGCCTAAGCAGACTTAAGACACTTCTGTGATAAACTGAAATCAGATTAGAAACAGATTGATTTAAAAGCATCAGGACTCTGTAACCCAAAGCTCAAGAGAACCACAGTTCTCCCACTCACTGCATCAGCTACAGAAGCAATTCTTACCTCTAGAACTGCAACCTGAGTCTTCTCCAGCTCATCCACCTTTTGGTTATGTTGTAGTTTCAAACCTTCCAGTTCATTCTTTTCCAGCTCCAGCATTTCCAGCACATGTTTCAGTTCTAGTGAGGTGAAATAAAGAGCAGGTTGCTGGATTAGGATGAGGATGAACTGAAGAGCTCTGGGTATTCCTTCCCAATCTGCACAAAACCCAGTAAATCCAGCGACATACCCATCTTATGCTTGGTGATCTGCCCATGTACTCCTTGAAGATTTTCCTCCTCCTTTCTAATATCCTTCTTTAGGATGGAAAGCTGTGCTCTTTTCTCATTCATCTGGACATCCAGTTCTTTCCTCTCAACACTAAGCTCTTCCAGAAGTACTTTTATTTCCTGGGAGAATGTTACAAGGAATACCATTATTTGCAATTTTAAATGAAGTTTTCCTTTAAACAGAAGTTCTAAATATTTATGTAATTATTTAACAGTCTGTCTTCAGTACTCTGGTTTAACAAACAAAAAATACAGAATATTTAGGTTAAAGTCTTGCTTGTTGATGATTTAGAGTAGTAATTCTGCAAAGATTTTGATCTCCAAGTCTTACCACAACACTGTCATTCAAGTGAATAATAGCCCTTAAAACAAAATCAGACAAGAAACCCTCACAAAAGAAAATAAACCACAAAATATAATTAGCCCTGATACTTTGTTTAGATTTCAGAAGGGAAGTACAGAATGCTTTCTGTGTAAATGGGGATGGGAACAGACTGGGGCAGCTCTGTTGTGTTTTACACACACTGATCACACTGATTTCCTTCAGCAGCTGCTTCTCTCAGCAACAGGAAGTCATTCAGAGACTTACATTTAATGTAATTTAGTTCTCAAGGGACCAATTCTGTAAGAATTACTGGAACTGGGGAGTTCTTATTTCTGCATCTGGACAGAGCTTTTTGTCACACAGAACCATAAACTTGCATGGTCTATTTCTCAGTGGCCTTGGGGAGGGCACAGAAAGCAAAACTGATTTTGTGGAAACATCTTGGAATGTTTTTAATACTTCAATTCTTTTGCTGCAATGATTTGAAAACCCATTTGGGAAACTTACTCTTATTTGGCGAAGCTTTTCATGTGCTTCAGTCTCTCCATCTCGAAGAGCTTCTTTGAGGTCACCTCTCTTTTGGGAAATGCAGTCCTGAAGGCCACAGAGCTCTTCTGTTCTTTGATTTATCTGCTGCTCCAGGAACAAGAGCTCTTGCTGCTGAGCAGAAATCTACAGAGCACAAGTTTAACAGAAGAATCAGTGGAAGCTTTTGTTTTTGTAGCTGAACACACACATGAACAAGTGCATCAGAGAGAATGGGACCATAATTATGAAATAAAGGTCAATTCCAACAAAATGGATAATTTTGTTAGGGTTAGTAGGCCAAGCCTTACCTGATCTTTCAGGGTTTCCAGTTCAATTTTCTTGCCCTGAACAAGGTTTTCTGCTTCTCTGATGATCTGGAGATGTTGGCCCTCGTTACTTTCTGCAAGTCGAATATCTGCTTGGAGCTTCTGAAGACTAAGAGAGAAGATAACAGGAGTCAGAAGAAGTGAGAACATCTTAGGCAGAGACTTACTGGAGGAGGACATGTTTAATTTAATACAGTTTAGGGTAAGTTAAAAGTCCTCACCTTTCAGTGAGCATTTCTATCTTCTGCTTTAATGACTGGAACTCAGAGTCTCTTGCAGCCACCATTTTGTTGATTTCCTTCAAAGCACCTTCTTGCTCCCTCTTGTGCTGCTCCAAACCCCTTGTGTCTGTCTGCAATAACCTAAAAGAGCATTTATGCCTTTTCATATTAACATTTGAACAGCTCTCTCTCTCCAAAAACAAAACAATTGAGTGCTTCTCCTCACCCCATGTGACACAAACCCACAAGAGCACTGTGTACCTGAGCTGCTGAGCTGCTCTCACAAGTTTGGTGGCTGTTTGCTGAGCTCTGTGCTCCAGCTCCTCTGCCTCCATCTCAGTGCAGGACAAACGCTGCTTGGCACGATTGTACTTCTGAAGAGTCTCTTTAGTCTGGAGCAAAAATTGAAGATTCAGACAATGCATTCCACCCACGTGAAAATAAACTAGACAAACCAAACAACACTCAAATCCTTCTGCCCTCAGGCTCTGCTCACCTTGCCCCTGGTGCTCTCGAGTTCCACCTGAGCCTCTGCCAGAAGCCTGTCAGCCTCTCTGAGCTCTGCTCGGCGCTTCAGGAGAGTCTTCTCTGCACATTCAATCTCCTCTGCAACATCTTCCTGCTGCTGGAGGGACTTTTCCAGCTGCAGCTCTGCAAGGAGGCTGTCGGTGTAGCCATCAATAAAGTCCCTAAGAGGTCAGGATAAAAACCATGCAATTAAAATACAAAAGTGCTGAAGGCCTGGAGCTTCTTGAAGTTCTAGAATTGTAAATGAGTCAAAAAGCTGACTTTTGCTGGGAAAAGGTTGAGGTGTTTTCACATGCCTCCTTTCAGTGCATTCCACCCAATATCCCACCTGCGTGTGCTCCATTGCTGAGCTGCTTGGCGCAGCTCTGCCACTTCACATTCCAGCTCTTCTCTTCTGTGCTCAAGTTCCTCAACATTTTCATGCAATCTTTCCACCTCCTTTTTGTATTTACGCTCAGCTGCCTCTGAGCATTTCTCTTTGTATTTCTGAGACTTTAAATAGCGCACAGTGTCTTCCAGCCTTGAGATTTCACTCTCCTGCATACAGGGAACAGAACAACAGAATCAGGATCTGTTTTCTGGCTGAGGCCTCCTGACACTCAGACAGCAAAGGCTGTGACGAGATCCAGACCCTTCCCAGCAGGGACCTTTTTCTAAGCCATTCATCAGTCAGTTCCCAAGAGTTCTTGGGAAGCCTGCAGTTGCAGCTCTGGCTCTTACCAGATCTTGATGCTCAGGCACATTGCAGTGCAGCACTCCAAGAGGAATGAGTGGTACTGTGAAGTTTGGAGGCACAGGGCCATAAACAGTCTGGGATCCCACAGGAGGTGAGCCATGGATTATGGATCCAGGAGCAACTGGACTTGCAGTGGCTGCAGGAGGAGAGGCAAAAAGCCCCATTGCCTGAGGTGCAGGAGCTCCATCTGGAGGGGCTGTGTAAATAACTGTGCCTGGTGGAGGCACGAAGGGAGAGCCTTCAGGGACAGGAGATCCTGCCTTTCCTACACCCTCTTCTTTTGATCTTCTAGCTATGAAATAAACAAAGCCAAACGTGTTATGTTTAATAATTTCTTCAGTAGAGGTAGTCTGCAAATGCATTTTAAATTCTATGTCATTTACAAAAAATGTAACAAATGTTGCTTAAACTAAGTTATTCAACAGTAATAAGCATATATTTTCAGTCATGCCCATCAAAAAACTCTCTGTGAACTCTAAGCAAACCTATCTTCAGTCTGTCCCTAAACATTCTGAGACTGACTTACCTTTGCCAGACTTTGCTTCATAGGACCTATTTCTGATTGGTGAATAAACCCAACATCCTTGGCTGGGCACATCTTCCCTGCCACAGGGCCTGTCCTGAGAATTCCCCCTCGTGGTTTGGGATGAGCCAGAGCACCCCAAACACACTCCAGAGTCTTTGGTGCTGTTGGAAGCAGGAGTTGAAGCCTAAAGAAAAAATACAGTATTTGCTCATCTAGAAATGACAAAGCATGTCTAATAAAGGATTTGTTGTAGACATTCTAATGATTTTTCAGGAACAGGCTGCACATTCTCTGCTGTCTCTCAGCTCCACTCATGATGCTGCTTTAAAAGCACTAAATATATTTTAATGGTATTGATTTTAAATTCAGAAAAATGTTCTTTTGAAAGAAATGTTTGTCTGTAACATCCCCTTTAAACCTTTACCTAAATGCCACCTGTCTCCCAATGCCATCCACCTTTGATCCCTATTACCACAGTAATGTGCTTTATCAGGGAACATTTCTGTGTGTTTTGTTTCAATATTTCTCTTATATGCCACCCAATATTTGTTCTTAAGTTTCTCTCAAGCCTGGTAAGTTTATAACATGCTTTCCTCCCTCAAATAACTTTCCATAAGGAAAACAAACCACCACATGGTTTTTATTGCTGACCTGTGATGATGGCATGTAATACCAGTATCCCCTTCTTCTCAGTGGCTCTGCTGTACTGCTGGTGTGATCATTCTGGTGGGAGAGCACATTTCTGAGGGCTGCAATTCCCTCTTGTAAGATCTCAATTTCATCTTTGTTATCTGGAAGTTAATCACAGTTTTATAGTCATAAGTAAGTCATAAATAAATACTGCATTCAACTTTTCCCTCATTGTTATCCAGTTAATCTGGAACTATACTTAAAAAAATTAATTGCTGGAGGAAACAAACTAAATGTAAACACAGTGACAAACATACATTAGCAGGTTTGGTGTTTTAAGATTATAGAAATATAAGTTTACATCCAGGTAACTGCTGCTCCTTTTCCTTACACTGATCTCTGACAATGTCCTAGAGCAGTTGCCATAGAATGCTCAGCACAATCAGTGCTTTCTAAATAGTTGTAAAAAGTGCAAATTAATGAAAATTAACACATATCCTGTATAAACCTCTACTGAAGGATATTCTTAACACTTTATTCTTCAGATTCTTAGCTGAAACAGTGAGAAATGGGGAAAAATACTCTTCTGTATCCATGTCTATCTGCAGTAAGTGGAGAAAAGAGAGAAATTACCTGTTCCAATACTATCCAGCAACCATTTCAAACGGTCAATCTCTGCTTTTTGTTGTTCCACAGCTTCACTTAATTTATTAATTTCAAACTTCTGAGTGTTTGATGCAACAGCTTTCTCACCAGCTTTCTCCCTTTCGTGCAGAACCTATTTGCAACAGAAGTTTAAATCACAAAAAGCTCTTTGCAACAGAAGTTTAAATCACAAAAAGCTCCCACTCAATGTTCTTCCCATTCTCTCATACGCCTGAGGCACAGCTAGAGCCAGACAACTGTGATGGTTTTCCTTAAAACTCAGCTACTCCAGGCAGTGAGATCTTCATTTTGTTCTTGGGCAGGTGTCAGGGGAGGGAAGAACATTGTGACTTGGGAAAACTTGAGGGGAAGAGGGCAGGGCAAGAACCTCTAAACATGACATTTTCAGAAACTCACTGGTATTTTATCACATAACATAGAGCAAACAACCTACTTGCTCTTCCTTCTCCTTCAGGAGTTGCTGTAGCAATTCTATTTCTGCTTCAGCTCTGCCAAGAGCCTGGGAAGCTTGAGCTGCCTCAGCACAGAACCCTTGGGCTTCCTCAATCTCCTGAAATTGAGATTTTCATTCGAGCTTTAGTTTGCAGGAACATTTCTCATGCCGGAGATGTGCCATTGTGAAAAACTGACCATGGAGAAGTATCACCACCTGACTGTTCTGGCATTCTAGATATATGTAAAATACTGTTTCTCCTTTAACTTTACAGGATTTGTCCAGAGCAGATGTTATTATGTAGCCAGAAGTGTTTCCCAGTTTGAAAAAGTGTTTCCAGTTTGTGTAAGCACAAACTTCCAGTCCTTTTGCTTTTCTGTCTTACAGAACATATTATCTATTGCTTGCCTTTCAGTTAAAAAGAGATTAAAGATCCTCCTCTGCCCTTCCCTCCCACAGCAGGAACATCTGTCCATCCCCAAATTTACTCATTTGTGTTGTATTTCAAACTCTACCCAAAGCAACAAGAGCTCCTGTGCAGCACCACAACTCAGAAGAAAGCTCTGAGGCTCACTTAAAGGACAGCAGCACTGCTCCCACCGCAGAGGCATCAGCAAGCAATTAATGAGTTCCCCTGATGATTTACCTCAGCTCTCTCCTGGTGAATTCTGAGCACAGTGTCCCGCAGAGCCTTGAGCTGCCTTGCAGTGCTGGAGAGCTCTGCAGCTGCCAGCTTGTCTGAGGTGATCACTGCTCTCTGCAGCTCCTTCAGCTCCTTATCCAGACTCACCACCTGCATTTGTGCCTTGGCAGCTTCCATTTTTTTCTGAAATCAGGAAAATAGACTTTTATAGTGTACTTTCTTCCATGCTGCTTTGCTCTTGGTATGACATCCTCCCCCTACCACCCCATTTTGCATTATTTAGAAAAACAAATCTAAAACAAGGACAAGCAATAAAAGTTAAGGAAAACAAAGATGTTATATTTAACCTTTGTGTTCCTACATGTGTTTCTTTATCTTAGAAAGCAAAATAATTCACAAGTTTTTGTTTCTTCTTTCCTCAGCAACCAAACACTGCATGGACCTCCCTCACCCATTCTTACCCTTTTCTCTAAATTTTCCAGCTGAGCAAGAATAGCCTCTTTTTCTTCATCTGCCTCCTGGAGCTGCTGGTCAGCAAGGCCCTGAATCTCTTCCATGCTCTTTATTTTTTCATGTAAATGTTGAATTTCATTCTCTAACTGATGGACCTTGTTCTTATTTTGCTTGTTTTCAGCTTTAACCTAAAAGTGAAGTAAGTTAGAATCAGTAGGCAGAAATTATTTCTTCCCCAATCAAAAGCTACCCTGTTTTAATGATTTAATTAAACAAACTCCTGGAAAATGCAGTTACCAACATACTTTGCATCAAAACAGAAAGGTAACTACTTTGCCACTGTAACTGTAACATTTTAGGAGTGCCCAAGTTATTTTGTTGGTGATATGTATAGTGATCTTTCAAGAAGATTCCTAGCTGTATTTTTCTAGTAATAATTAAACTCTTTGTTGCCTCTGAGACAGATCATTGAGTGAATTCTAACTCACCAAATAATGAGGTAAAAAATCAGAAAGACTATTAATAAAAAATAAAATCAGATTCCACTGTTACACAAAGGACAGAGCATAGCAAAGCTTCATCAAGTGACACGTGATCCTGCAGCTGAAAATTACATTTTTTAGACTAAGCTGAAAGTGTCTTCCTCCTGTTTTTGTTCTTTGATACATGCCTGTCTGTATTTCTCCTGAATTTCTTCCAGTTTTTCCTGCTGGGATACCATTTCTTCCTGCAATTTTCTCTGCTCAGCCCATGCTTTCTCTTTTTCTCTCTGAGCATCAGCAAGGATGTCATTGAATTCTTTCTGCAGACTTGCAAGGCTTTTCCCTAAAACATCAGCTGAATTTGGACACCTGTAAGAGAAACAATCCGGGTTTCAAGGCACAAACAGTGATTTTTAAATTGTGATACCAGATACTGAAATCATGAATGACACATACTGCAAGGTTAGGACATGCTGTGTAAATTAATTCAGGTTACATTGGAAAAGCTCTCTGAGTTCATCAAATCCAACCATTCTCCCAGGACTGCCAAGGCCACCACCAAACTATGTCCCCACTAAGTGCCACATCTAAGTATTTTTTAAATCCCTCCAGTGCTGGTGACTCCACCACTGCCCTGAGCAGTGTTCCAATGCCTGGAAACAGTTTCAGGGAGGAAAATTTTCCAGATATCCAACCTGAACCAACAATAACTTGAGGCCATTTCCTCTTTTCCTGTCCCTTTCAAACGCTCAATTCTCACTGTTTGTACTGTAATTTTACTCACTTCATCTCTCCAGCTCCTGTCTGAAGCTTTTGCCTGAGTTCCTTTATATAAGCCATGACATTCTCAGGATGAATTAAATTACCAACTGCATGGTTTAGCTGATTCTGGAGATCTTTAAGCTGCTGTTTTAGGAAATTGTTGTCTCCCTAAAGAAAGGAAAATAAAAAATCCACACAAACGTAAGTAAACAAGTCCACGAGTGATAAAAACAAGGATTTTTAATACAACAAACACTTCACCTGCAATTGATTGAACTGTAAAAGAAGCTTCTGATTTTGTTGTTCCTTCTCTTCTGCCAGTTGTGCTTTGGTCTGAGCATTCTCTAACAGTTGTTTTTCCTTTTCAAGTTCATCTTGCAGGGCTGACAGCTCCATCTACAAAACCAGAAAACCTCCAGATTAACATCCCCACTCCCAACCCCAACCTGTCACCCAAATACACAACAGATGTATTTCTTAAAACGGTAACAACATGACACCACCTAAAAAAGATCCAACAAAACAACCCCAAGCAACAACCCCAACCCCAACTTCAAAGCAGTTACAAATCCCAGTGAACTGATAACTCCCACCTTCTATGTGGGAGACACACCTAAACCAGCAATTGTTGGTAATTTAATGTTGGAGATGAGGTGGCCTGGGGTAGATAACACTACAGCTCTGCTCTTACCTGGTTAAGTTGTTTCAGTCTTTCAAATTCCTCTTTTTGCTGTTTGGCTTCAGCATCCCTCTCTCTTAATTGGGCTTCCAGCTCAGCCTCATAGGCACTGACCTTCCCTTGAGCATCTCGAAGGGACTCATTTATTTCTCTCTGCTCCTGGAGTGCACTCTCCAGCACTGCAATTTCCTGGAATTTTATATTCATTTTAGAAGGATGTACATTGGGAAAGCCAGAATTTAAAAGTAAATTGCCTCCCTTCCCTTCTATGTACACTCAGGTTGGAAAGGTGCAGCTGGAAGTGATACACAATTGCCTCAGGAATTCAGGTTTACATAAAACTCATCAGGATGCCCAGACAACTCCCTTGGCTGATCCAAGCTGCTGTCACACACCCTTGGCTAATTCAGAGGTTTCACTGATGCCATTCCCCACAGTGTCACCTGCAAATCCATTGGCAGTGATGTCTGGAAGGAAAAACCTGCATTTCTGAGGCATCTCCCATAAAGTACATATTTACTGGATGTCTCTTGCAAGTGGTTTTAAAGGGTAGATTGTGTTCCTGAGGTGTGTGGGCACATCCAATCATGTTACCATATCAAAAGTTATTTTGTCTGGGGAACTGTGCTTCCCTAGTCCCAATCTGATCACCTGCTTATTTTTTTCAGATTTACTCTTAGACACTTGAACTCGGGAAAAGAGGTATTAAGCCTTACTTTTCTCATATTTTCTGCATCTATGGCAACCACTTCCAGGTTGGTTTTTTCCTCCTCCAGATCTGCCAATCTTCCCAGCAAAGATTCTTTTTCCTTCTGCAGCTTCTTACACTCCTCATTGGCCTGTTTTGCCTGACACTTCACACTTTGCAGGTATTCCTGTAATCCAGTGATAATACTTTCCAAATCCCTTTTCAGTGCTTCATTTGTTGCTATTTGACCTGCAGAAATGCAAAACGAATCTGAGGTAGTTAAGAAGCCACATTTATTTACAAAACAATCCAAACTGCCTTTCTTCATCTTGTTTAAAATGTTTGCCAGTGGAGTAAGTAATAACAAGGACCTAGAACTCAACCAGAAAATACCTGTTTTTAAGGTTAGGATGCCAAATATCACTGTGTTAACCTGATCACTGAGAGACTTAAAAAGAAGCTGCAGCTCTTTCTGCATTCCTGTCCCCCTTTTCCCAGCCAGGTACAAGTGAGGTGAACACACAGTTTCCTCTTATATCAGTTAAGAATAGTTTTTTTAAACTTTTGTGCACATTCTGTATTTCATTTGAGCAAAGATTAACAAAAGTGAATCCTCAGTTCAATTGTCACATCTTAAATACAAGAAATACTTTAAGACAAAGATTAAAGTTTACCATCAGTGAGCTGCTGCTCCAAGTCCTTGATTTCCTCAGTTTCCTTTGCAATCCTGGAGAGCATCTCATCCAGGCGACTCTCCAGCTGCTGGCAATGTTTGCTCATTATATCAAGGTGCTGTTCTTTACTTGCTTTCTGAGCTTTCATGTGAGCCTTTCAAGTAACAGAAAGAAAGGTAAAGCAGGACATCAATACAGAATTAAAAAAATCAAATCAGGATTTTATCTCAGTTCTGCAGTGTCTCACCATCAGCAATAAAAGCCACAAGCTCAGCACACATTGTGGTGCTTTGGGGTTTGTAACTTGTTGCTATTTTTCCTCACTCTTGCCCCACAAAGGACCCCAGATAAGCAGCAATCTGTGACTAACAGCATTGTTTGGAGGCTCTCCCGTGCCCAGGGTGAATAAAGCCTGCATTTATAAATTATTACTCATGGCTACTATCTTTCTTCCTGCCTTTACATTTTGTTCTACTTCCTCTCTCAGTCAAGAACAAACATGATTTCTTCCAGAACCTTTAATCCTGTCATCCTGCATTGCCTCCACGGCAGATGATGCTTTAGAACATGTCAGGTCAGCACTTGAAGGAAAATACTCTGAACAAACAGCAAGTCAGGCCAACTTCACAATTACTAAGTAAATACTCTAAAGTAAATCTTGTTTTATTAAAAGATTTCTGGGAGATACATCACACAGCTCACAGACTTCGGTCAGGACTTCATGCATTTAGTATGAATTAGCTGATTGTTTCAGCTGTTTACAAAACCTTGGTTATCAACAGAATAAAGTGTTGTTTCTGCCTGGTATGAAATTGGTCAGAAACAATTCAAATGCCAGAAACTTGGGAAAATACAGAATTATATTGTCATGATTAACTGCATGTTTTCCTTACTGCTCAAAAAGGAATAAATCGAGCTTAAATTTTTAATATGAGCTTTAAATTTAAATACGAGTTCTCAGAAAAAAGAGCACTTACAAAGTTGCTTCCATAACAAAAGTAAGTGGGTAAAACCAAAGCTTTTTGTATTTTTAACGGATTAAACCGGAAGTTAATTTAAACATCCATATCAGCACAGTTCAACTTGTCACCTTGCAAAACACAAACTGCCATGCAGCTTTCAGAAGGGAAATTTCAACAAGTAACACCCAAGCCGAGCCGCCGCCGCTGAGCCATTTTGCTGCAGCTGCTGAATGGCACCAAAAATGCAGTTTTAAAAAGCAACAAGAAGCCTCAAGTCGCGCAACACTTACAGCTTTGCCTTTGTCTTTTCTTCCTGAAACAGCACTTGCAGAACGCCCCACCCCTGAGCGGGAATGCATTTGAATAAAGCACCGGGAGCTTCAGCACGGGCAGCAACGGAGCGGAGGAGCCATGGGCTCCGGGCGGGGGGTGGAGGTGCCGCCCTGCCTCCGCTGCCCGCTCCGCTCCCGTTCCCGGCCCCGTTCCCGTTCCCAGCCCCGTTCCCAGCCGTTGGCCCGCACGGCGTTTCCTGTGTTGTGATTCGAAGCGAGGGCTGGCCGCGGGAAGGGCCAGGCTCGCTCCTGCCCCGGCCCGACCATCCCCCGGGAGCTTTCCCGGAACGCGCTCGGTTCTGCCGCCCAGCAGCCGAGGAGAGAAGTTTAAAAACACAGAAGAGCTTTTTAAAAAGTGTTTGTGCACCTCTGCTGAAAATGGAGCCAAGCCTAAAAATTCTTTCATTGCTTACTTAAAAGCATCCTGCTTTTTTTTTTTTAAACTTTCATTTAGAGATACAAGCTTTTTAAAAATAGTTAGTAATTCAGTTTCGGTTTAGTTTCATTTCTGTAAGTGTGTGCTGTACCTGAACACAGTTAGTAACTCAGAAAAAGTCCTGCATCCCTGTAGATCATAAAGTTAGGTGGAAGCTCAAGCTCTCCTTGGCACCCCAGCCCTGTGAGATGTGACCTCTGAGTCCTTGCTGATTCTCTCAGGACTGTATGTGACAGCAGAGAAAGGCCATCAGTCCCCACCAAACAGGCTGAATAAGCACTGCCAGACACAGACCTTTAACAACCTTTAAGGCCAGACTTCACAAAAGATGCATGAAGGATTTCTTGCACAGAAATTGTCTCCAAGACTCTGCACAGCATGTTTGCAAAGCATAGAGATTTAGTTCTTAAGATGCTGTACAGCACCTGCTGGGAAAATGAGCTGTTCAAGTGTTTTACCAAAGCTGATTGGTTTGGAGGGACTTTTTTAACTCTGAAGAGTTAGTTGTTTTTCACATTATCAGTTAATGACTTTGATAAATAGAAGAAGAATATATAACTCATGAAATGGGCTCAAGTGAATAGGCACCTCTTAAAGCTACCTTTACTCCATTGCTCAGTGTGTGAATATGCACAGTGCATAAAAAATTCAGATTCTGGGTTTACTTACATGTCTTGGATCCTCAGGATTTACAGAACCAAGAGACCTCTGCAAATCTTCAAGCTCTTTCTGATTTTTCCCTATTTCTCTTTTCTGTTTCTCTATTTGTTTTTCCAGTTCCAAGGTTTCCTTGCGTAGCTCCTGCAGGATTTGTAACTTTTCACTCAATTGCTGTTCAATTGTTTCCTTGTTGGCCTGGGATATCTGGAGACAGCATTAGTAGGTCGAGGGAGTTGGAAATATATAGCTGATCAAGAACATATTTAACATTTAAATAAAGAAGATCCTGGTCACTGATTTTCAGGCAAGTTTAAAAATTAAAAATGGCTGATGACAGCTGAAGAAGTGGAAGATGCTGTTTTAGTTTAAAGCTAATAAATTAATTCTTGCTGCCAATTCTGTAGCTTATTAGCTGCACAACTAAACCTACACAGCAGGTTCTTCCAAAGAGCTCTGGGGAAAGTCAGCAATAATCAGCAGGAACACATGGGATATGTTCAGATGCCATTAATTACAGCTCCAACAGCTGATTCATAAACAAGCTATCTAAAACCTGTAAGATTTTTCTGATTCTTAACAAATGGATTCATGTCTGTACAGTGGCCTCTTTATAAGAATGGTGAGAAAAAATTGTATTTTCTTACGTCAACACTGCTTCAAACACCTTCCCTTGCTATTCATGGAACAACTTACTTTTTTCTCAGCCAGAGCATCCTCCAGTTGCTGCAGCTCCCCTGTTACTTTCAACACTTGTTGCTCTGCATGTCCAATTTCACTTTGCAGGTCTTCTAATCTTCTTTGTGCTGCAGGAAAAAAAAAATCAACACAATCCCACAAAATACATTATAATATAGAGCTTCTGTGAACAAAGCACAGCATTGAGAGAGTGATAATCACAGCTAATGTAGTCTGGCTTTTTAAAAAGTATGTCTACAGTTCTTTTAATGAGTTTTACACAATTAAATTCATGCATGAAACATGAGACCTCCCTAGAAATGTATTTTCAATAACATGTGATACATTCATCCTGAGTTATCTTAAAATAACAGCCATAAGAAACTGTAGCAGTTTTGAGACAAAAATGCACGAAGTACAGTGTTTTAACAATCACAGCACTTGCAGCCTTTGAAACACTGTTTCTATTCTTATGTCAAATCCATGTCAATAATGTAACCAGTGGAATAAGCCACATTGATACACTTATTTTTATTTTTATTTGATAAAAAAACCTTTTACCTGCATTAATCTTTTCTTCCTTATCCTGCAGTATTTTATCTAGAGTTTGGAGATGCAGTTCCAGCTGGGGTTTCCTACAGGAGTCCTCTTCCTCCTGTTGAATTTCTCCAACATGCAGCTGCTGAGCTTTGTCAGGGATGTAGCCTTCCTTTATAAACATATTTCTTTTGTACCTGGCCTTACCAATGTAGGGGCTTTCACCAGGTACATTATCAAGTTCAACCTCCTGAAATGTAAGAAGCAATATTTTTATCTCAGAACTATGGCTGCAATCAACTCATAACATACATCTAACTCTCTTATCAAGCATAAAAAGGAAAACCAATTTGAAATTAGAAGAATTAAAAGAAAACAGATTATACTTGGCTTTTTCTGGCCTTGAACATTGTTATTTTACAATGGAATTAAAACCAAGCAAATCCAAGTGGGGTGTGACCAGTTTGTTGCAAATGTCTGGAGAAACCTTTTCTTAGTGTATCAAATTTACTTAGATTCTATTTAGTCCATTACATTGTTGCACTTAAATTTTACTCAGACATTACTTAATTGTAGTCAATGATTACTGATCTTTACTTTTTTTGTGGATTTCCTGGCATCTCCACATTTTTGTTTCCAAGTGTAACAAAGGTTGGGCTTTTAATAAAGCAGTATCTATTCACAGAAAAACTACTATGTTTTTTATTTTCCAAGCTGAAAAATCAAGCGAAACAGCAATGAAAAAATCCATTATATAAAATATTTTACCTCTGAGGGAAAATAATTTAAGGGCTCAAATTTTGCATCAATCTTGTAGAAGGCCAGCTCCTGCTCCAGCTCATACTGCTTCTGGCAAGCCCGGGTGAGCTCCAGTGTCTTCTGCTTCAGCTAAAGAACCACAAAACCCTGTGAGGCTCATTCACTGCAGTGTCACCATTGTCACACACATTGCAGCTCCACAGAGAGCAGGGCACAGCCGCTAAGGTGGGAACAAAGCTCACAGCACAATTTGGGATCAAGATTATCACAAAGGGTGATTTTATTACAAGGTACAATGGTGACTAAGAGGAGACAAAAGCCCCACAATTAATGGATACAAATGATCACATGAAAGGCCTTTTAAGTTTATGTACATCAAAGTGACAAGTTTATTTTTAAATCAAACTTAGGATAAAATAGTAATTTGGGTATGATCCTTTAGCAAAATCTAGGCCAAATAAATATATTTACTGCTACTAGTGAGCATGAGAACTATTATCACGGTCTGTAAAAGAGACAAAATCTCTCAATTGTCAAGTGTACAGAGGCTGTGTACTTTATTTTAGCTTAACCATGTACTAGATTGGTTTTGAGGTTATTTTTAAGTAAAGGTCCATCATGTGATTTCTTTTTAAATCAACTTTTCACACTGAATACCTGAGGGAGAACATGCAGCACAATTCCGATAGACAGCGGAAAGCAGAACTAATGGAGGAAAAGAAATAGAACAGGAAAGGCTTAAAGAAAGATTTAAAAACCTGATAAATGTCATGCAAAAATTAACCGTTTCAGAGAAAAGAGGGAAAAATATCCAGAAATTGGCATTCCAAACCACAGTGAATATGAAGTTTCACTGAGAAATTTCATCATAATGTTGCTACTTCATGGAACGTGCAAATACATCCTAGGAATAAAACCAACCAGGAGCACAGTGGGGCTACCTTGAGTGAGGAACAAAGGCTCTGCAGGAAGGGGACTGTGACAAACCCAGACACCAGCTACAGGGAGACACAAGTGAGCCAAGTTTGTCATCCAAAGGAGAAGAGTGGCTTCAAGCTGCAAAATATTTGCTGCTAAATGTCACAATACTGAAAACTACATTTTAGCAGCAGACTGCTGGTTTGTGTGTGTGTGTGCAGAGAAGAAACAGATATAGACGTACCAAGTATAGAGAGCCTGAAGGATAAAATTTTAGAGAACAAGTCTAAAAGATAAAATCCATATATTAAATTCTCATCACGTCACTCAGCACTCCCAAGTCAGTAGGACTTTGCTTGCATTTTATGGCTACCAATGAAAGAGACTCAAACTTACTGAGTGCTGGTTCAATATACTTACTTTTTCCACAGAAAGAATACTGAAGAACCACTGGTCAATAATCACAACAGTCCCTAAGGTTTGTCTTACTATTTTAAAAATAATTCTCCAGCCTTTTGAACTCTCCCACTGACAACTGTGTGTCCAAAGATTTCCTTAGTGTCAGAGATTATCTTACCAGTTCATTTTTGGTGCCCAGATCCCTTTGTAGGTCTTCAAAGTTTTGTCTCTGCTCCAAAGCCTGTTTCTTTAGTGACTTGTTGAGCTCATCCTGATATTGAAGTTGCTCAAGCACTTTGGACTGGTTAAGTTTAAGGTTCTCCATCTCCTTCACTGTGTTTTCCAATTCTATTTCTAATTTTTCTATCTCTTCTGAAAAACCAAATCAGAGAAACATTCAAATAGAAAAATCTTTTCCTTCCTAAACTTCAATGTTGTGTCGTTCACTTTAGATTTTGCATATAATTACCTAAATTAAACCTCTCCAGAGCTTCCTGCCTGTCATGGTTTGTCACTGGCTGTCCATCCAAGTTTTCCAGTGCTCTCAGGTGGAATATGGTGTACAGGTAGTAGTGAGGCAGACTTGCAACTGGATTTTCAGCAAGGAACAGAGAGGTCAGATCTTGCAGAGGCTTTAGTTTAGCTATATCATGGAGCTAAATCAAAGGGAAATAAACAATTACTAGACATCCTTCCAAGAACAATTATCAACCCCCATTTGAGAATTTCTGGTTATGTAGAATGTTTTATGTTAGGCTTGTATTAAAGGACCTATCTTAATATTTAGGCTAAAGAACAATCTCTAAAAACCTAACAAAATACACAGTGCTATGACTAAAGTCACTTCCTAAAATCAAATTATTTTCTCTATCAAAAATAGCCACTGCAAAGAGGGTAAATGCAGTCAAGCTTTATCTTGGAAATTTCAAGACACCAAGACCTGTGGATGTATAACCTCCCAAAAACTTATGCTTTCCCAAACAACATAATATAGGTTTATATCCTCAATACCTGCAAAAAGGGAGTTTTTCTGATAAATACCTTTATTAGGCTCCCAACTGCTGCATTTCAGAACAGACTTTGTGGAAAGACACTCAGCAATTACTCATGATTTGAGTAAGCCAATTAATGAAAATACACAGCTCACTTCATGGGAAGACTCTGAACAATGCCTGTTTCTAACTAGAATCACTTACTGAGGACACTTTATTCCATTTCAAATTCAGGCTGCGCAGGGATCTCAGCTTCTTCCCAACCCACACAGGAATGTGCTCAATCTCATTCCCTGCCAGGTTCAGCTTTTGTAGGTTCTGCAAATGTTCTATGCCTTCAATTTTGCTGAAAATGAGAAGAAAAACATAATTTGTCATGAACCACAGCAAATTTAAAGTGAAACTGAGGCTTATGGATAAACTACACCAAAATCTGTCACAATCAACTAACCAACAGATCAGCAACACCATTATTTACTGCCATGGACAATTCAAATGAAATTACACCAACTTACCTACAAGGACTAAATTAAGACCAAAAATCACAGCATGACTTTCTATCATTGTGGCAAAACCTTTACTTTTGCATAACTTCATTTTAATATTAACATTATGTTAATGTGTGGTAGTTCCATTTTAATATGCAAAATATCTCCTTTTTCTCCTGAGAACGTAAGGGGACAAAGATGAATCAAAATAAAGTTGTTTTGTGAGGGAGTTTACCCCATACAAAGGAAGGTTCAACTGTAGACTGATGGCATGAAGAGCTACATTTTTTGGTGTTTTCATTAAAACTGTAGAAGAAACCATGCTAGGTTTTAGTTTACTTGAGTATTTTTTATGAGTATGTGTGAACATTAAGTGAACTGTAAGTATTGTAACAAAGTACAGCAGAATGTGCTCTTGTGACTGTAGTGTTTTTGGAGTATACATGAACTGCACATAACAAAGTCTGGAAACAGAGCAGTAGCTAAAAGCTGCTGTTCCCTTTTCAGTTCCTGTTGAGAGAGGAAGTTGTGTGAATGCAATGTATAGAAATTCTAGGGTTTTACTCACTTCCCATTGTTAATGGCTAAAATGGCAGCTTCTCTGCTGCAAGTTTCATAATAGTAAAGATCAGAATTCACTGACAGAAAAATTAACAGCAATTAAGAATTTTGCTACTGCATGAACCATTACCCTTCAACACTTTAAAACCACTCAAACAAGACACCAGGCTCTCAAAAGAGTTCAAAAGTAATTTAGGGAGTTTATGGCCTGCCTGATCAAGCCCAGTCAGCTTCCTCTCCTAAAAGAAAACTTATTTTATTATCTGTAATAATAAACAGTAAAATTTTAATTAATTTTTAATGTGTTTAATTGGGTTATTGCCCACTCTTGTGGTAGCTGGAAAGCTGCACTTCTGGCTTGGTTTCCAAGGAAAACAAATTAAACCACAACCATGGTATACCAACAGCACTTCCCAGAACTATTCATACTTCTAATACCTCAGAGCTTGTGCTTTTTAAAAAGACCTCAAAACCTGTTAGTCTTCACATAAAACTTGGAAATTCACCTCAAGTGTTCACTCCTGTGAGAGAACTCACATAAGCAGTGAAAGAAAATCAGCTTTATTGACCCTGGGCTCTCCAAACCCTTGGGTGTTCCCTCTCACCTGATTTTGTTGCCAGACAAGTTGAGTTCACGCAGCTTCAGCAGTTTATCCAACTTTTCAATCTTCTCTATCTGGTTGTTACTAAGGTTTAGTACCTCTAGTTTAAAGCACTTTTCCAAATTTTCCATGTACTGAAAAACAGAAAGTTAATCCCTTAGCACTGCAGGGTTTGGGTTTTTTAAAGAGAAAGGCAGATTTCTACTTGTTATTATTTCCAGTTATTTCCAATGACTTACCTTAAATTTCTTGTCCCCATCCTTCGGAGAAGAAAGATTCAGGGAGGTTATATATGCCAAATTTTGCTGTTTTGATAAACTCTTTATAACTGCTTCAGTTATGTACTTAACTCCTGGGCTAATACCATTTTCACCTGAAATTAAACAGAAAACTATCTTTAGTAGTGAAAGAATTGGTGATTTTTGTATTAGTCTTTTTCTTTACACTGAACACTGGGAAAACATTGAAAATTATCCCCTCCAGAAGCATTTACAGGGAGGAGTAAAAATCTCATTATTCTCCCCAGCTTTCATTACTCCCATTTCCACATTTGTTGTGTACCAAAAAAACAAGATGAAAGCAGTTTTTTCATGCTTCTTTCCAACAGAGCACACATCTTTAATCATACAATCACACAATGTTAGCTTTTAATGCATGTGGTATGCACTTTGATACCAGTATTATTTATTATACAATACCTTTCTGAAACCTCAAAGCAGGTCCAACAGTTGCTGCTGGAATAGCCAGCTCTTGGGGCCTCTGCTCCATGCTTTTGTGAGCAGCTGGAGGTGTCTGTTGGCCAATTTGTGCAGATGTGGCACCTGAACTGACAGGTGGCATTGGATGAGGTGTCCGGGAAGCTGATGTCAGTGGTTTTCCACCTGAAGTTTTTCTTACAGAGCCTTTCTTCATTGCTGAAAATACTGGGTATCACATGGCAATATCTGGAATAACAGAAACAAACATCAGTCTGTGTATAAAGCTGAATCTCAAAGGTTTTCATGACAACAAAGGTGCTACAGAAGCATGCTGTGCCAAAAAACCATGTAAGCCAAATCTCCAGTGGGTGCCAGCTTCCATTTTTCCTGGCATTGGGAAGAATGATTTTACCTTTACACTCACACCCTTCTACAGCACAGCCCCAGGACTGACTGAGCTGCTTTGTGTTTGTTATCTCCCTCCTGTCCTGCAGGCTGTGGTTTACACAAAGGCTGGCAGGTCTGGAGATGCTCTCAGCTCAGACCAACAGAGCTGGCAGGGGACAGAAACAGAGGATTGCATCCCAACTGCTCCCAAAGGCTGAAATCACCCACTTTGCAGGAAGAGCAAATGCAAGCAGAAAAAAGCAACTGAGAAAAAAAATTAAGATCAGCCTAGCATTGGCATTCCCAGAGTTTTCCTTTCTGCAAACAAACTATCCTGTGACTGCCTGGGAAATTTCAGAGAATGTTAACAGAAACTTCCCTCAGTGATGAACATATTTCCCCAGGGAAAAGAGTAGGAAAAGTCATGTCCTTTGTGCAACAAAGCCTTGCAGCAACCATCTCCAAGGGACAGAGCTTTGCTAACACCTCCACCCAGCGAACAAAGAGCACATTTTAAAGCTTTCTTTAAGATAGAAAAGTCTCCTGTTAGGGGAACTTGGAGCTCTGTGAGTGATTACATTGTGTCCTGAGAATATGCTCTTCATTGAGATGGATTTTTTTATTTCCTCACAAATTGGAAAGGAAATGAGAACAAGTGAAGGGGGGCAAGGATAAGAGCCACTCTTTTCTATCCATCACTTGGAAACACAGTCCATACAAGACCAGGGCAGTGAGAAGGGAAGAGGCAGGAGAAGCAGAAGGATGCTGCCGCGCTAACGAAAAGCCCCATTGGGCGTTCCTTCGCGTTTCAGGGAGCGCAGTTCGTGGGTTTAACGCCGTTTCCTGCAGTGGTTCGCAGTGACACCCTCAGCAGAGCAGGCTGGGGGCTGATCGAGGCCCTGTGTGTCCCAATGCCATCCCTCCCGGTAACCGCACGGCGATCCCGCCGCGGCCCCTCAGGCCTGCTTTGATTACCTGCGTTGACATGGTAACGCCGCCTCACCGCTCGCCGCCGCGGCACGGCCGGCCAGGGCGGCCCCGGGGCGCTCCCGGAGGATGGCACCGCCTCTCCGCGCACCTCTCCTCCGCCGCCTTTTTCCCGTCACCGAGCGATCGCCGCCCGCACCGCCGAGCCCGGGCGCTGCGGTTCCTTTAAGGGCGCTCCCTGAGGGGACGCCCCGCCGCCATTTTGTCCGGCCGGCGGGTGAGGCTGAGGGGCGGGGCTTTGCCGAGGCCACGCCCTCCCCGCCTTTCCCGCCTCCGAGGCTCCGCCCCCTGCTCGCCATTTCCCGCCGCTCCCCTCAGGGAGCCCTGAGGGCTTTGCGGTGACTAAACCCCAAAATCGCTGTTCGCGTTAAACCTTCAGGGATTTTGGTCTGTTTAAAACCCCAGCCACTGTGTGAACAGCAAAACTTGCTCTGCTGATAGGCGTTTTTTCCTTTTCTGTGATGGATGTGTCATATTTGCATGCCAGTGCAAAGCTCTGTATAAATGGGTTTTATTCTGTAACACTAGAAATACACAGTTATGTGCAATTAGAAAAGCTGTGTGTTCGGTCTATATCACAGTCGTTGGTGTAAATAAATCTCTTCAACGCTTTGGGGCTTTGTCAGTACAGAATCTATATAATAACTAGTGTGAAATGCAGGGTTGAAAAATCAGTAGGCTGTGTCTGTGGAAAGCGTGGGGAAGGAGCATCATTAGATTTAAAAAGCATTATTTCAGAGTATTGTTAGGCTTTTAAAGCATTTCCCTGTGTTCTTCACTGTTTGCACCTTGTCATTTACACAACATTATTGGTATTTAATAACAGATACTTTGGCCATTCATTTCAGTAATATTAAGCATTTTACATTTCGCAAGATTTTATTCTATTATTGTTTCCCTTCTCGTTCATTACCTTTGGTGAGAAGCTGACCTCACTGTAGTTTCGTTTCACATTGAACAGAAGCAGTTTGATCAATGCTTTTCCCGTAAGGATTGACCGCAATGTTTGTTTGAACTTCAGCATTCTTGCACAACTCTGTTTAACTTACATAAATCTATTTGTCGAGGTGCTATCCTGGATACCAGGCCTGCAAAGTTCTGTCACCATTGCTTGTGGGGTTTTTTTTGCAAATTTTAATTTTTTTTTTTTGCAAAATGCTGTTTAAAACAGTGCGTGTTGATATATTGTGCCGTCATATTTTCATTTTGCGGTTTTTATTTGTAATGGAAGTGGTCAGAAAGTTGACATAATCTGCAATACAAATGGCTCAAATAAATTTGTAAGAGAGTTATTTCAAATAACTCTTTCAAATAAATTTGGAGAGTTATTTCAAAACAACAAAAGAGAGTGCTCGTCTAAAAAAATCCACACATTGTTTGGTATAACTCAAATGCTTTTTTTCTTCAGACACAAATTTAAAGTCACACTTTGATTTAAAAAAATATTTTATTAAGAACAAACGAAATCTATTTTTTTGTTTGTTTGTAGGGTTTTTTTCTACCTCTGATAATTATTTTATTAATGCAGTTGTTCAAGAAGAAGTGAGGGCTGACACAGGATTGCTCTGGACATATTAAAAATTGAAATCCTCCATTAAAAAATTCCGAAGTTGTGCAGTTCTGGCATCCTCAGGAGGAGACAATAATGTTTTATTAAAGAATGATTGCAGTTAATTATTAACTGTGAGTGCAATGTGTTGGTGGCACTTCTGCTCACCCACAGCAGAGGCTGCTCAACCTGCCCTCATCAACACCTATAGTTTGCTGGTGTCCCAGGCACAATGACTATTTTAATATATTTTATTGTTTTGCTATTTTCTGGAACAGCTTTGAGCCAAGAGAAAACGTAAGTAAAAGCAAATATGGGATTTACTGTAAATGTTGCTTAGTTGTTGTCCTCTCTTTTGGGTAAATAGATACAGAATTAAGTAGAGCAGATACAAAGGGCACTACCCGAATAGGATTTTAATCAGTGTTTTAAAATAACCTAATAACCCTGTTTACTGTAATGGTGTGTACATAACTGAATTACAAACGGAAGTAAGAAATCTGAAGGAAATGCAGTTCCATGACCTTTTTATTGTTTTGTATTCCATGTACAGGTATGTCCTTACAGCACCAAAGATCTTCCGAGCTGGGGCCTCTGAGAAAGTTGTAGTTCAAGCTTTTGGTTACAAGGAGGAATTTTCAGTCACTGTTGCCCTAAAAAGCTTCCCAGATAAGCTTACTGTGTATTCGTCCGATTGGATTTCCTTAACTCCAGCCAACAAATTCCAAAATGCTGTAACTTTAACAGTAAGGAATTCAGACTTTTCTTACAGTCCTTTTGTTAGCACATTTAGTGATAAGTGTTAAAAAAGATTATGGTAAGTTTTCAGTTGTTTAAACTGGGGAGGAAGCCTAATGCCCCAATTTTTGGTCTGAAATTAAAATTATGCTGGATAAAATCAGTGTAAAGGAATGACACTGAATTAAAGGCGCAGAATTAAACGATCTTAGAAACATTACCATAATTGCATAAATTTAGAAAATAAAAAGAGAGAATCAATTCAAACTACCAGCCACAGCAGAAGCTCAGGTGTGGCCAGGATTCATCATGTAAATAAACAAAAATCTGGTAATTTGTGCTGTTGTAATCTCCTAACTGGGCTTAGAACTTTGCTGGTTTAGTTTTGGGCATGAACAAAAAGCAAATTTTCAGGAAATCTCTAGCTTCAGACCATCAACTAGCATGTAAGCAAGAATAAATCCTTGTGAGTGTTGATATTTTTTATGTCATGATTTGCAACCACAGGAAGGTAATTGCTTTTCAGGTCCTCTTTTCATCAAAAAATACTGTAGGAAAAAATACATGAAAAATATTTTCAAAATCTTCATAAACCTTTATTTCATCTCCCCCAGGTTCAACCAAAAGACTTACCAAGAACAGATAATTCAGAGAAGTATTTGTATTTGGAAGCTGTTTCTCCACATTTTACAAAATTTAAAAAAATTCCTGTTTCCTATGAGAATGGGTTTCTTTTTATTCAGACGGACAAACCAATTTATACTCCTGATCAATCAGGTGAATAATGTTTATTTCTCTTGGCTGGTATTTAATTTTTAAAGTCTGCTGACTCTGCCAAGGAATCAGGATTTAAATGTTCTTTAAACTCTTGGTTGTGTTCAATTGCCATAGATTGATACTTAATTCTTTAATCAGCAGATTAATATTTTGAACTATTTGATCATACTGGAATCATTTCTCCCTGCCCTCCTCAATCTGAACGACTAATTTGTGGCACAAAGACTGAATGATTTTCCTGGGAATTTGTTAAAAGCATTATTAAATATTTGTTTTGACTTTAAGATGTATTGCTGTAATTCTTACAGTGAAAGTCAGAGTTTACTCTCTGAATGAAGAACTGCAACCAGCTCGGAGAGACACTGTCCTAACTTTTAGGGTGAGTTGTAATTTAATATTAGTATTCTGTAGAATTCTAATAACAAATAAAGGTAGGTAGATGGGAAATCAGTATTGCAATCAATGTTAAATAAAACTGTTAGAAGTTTTTGCAGGTGGCTACACATCTTTTAAAAGATTTAAAATTGACTTTGCACAGTGGGGTAGAGGTTTTTAAGTCACAGATCCAAAGATCTTTTGAGAAGAACAATCTTTAACTGCTTATTCTTTCCTCTTATCGTTTAAAGGATCCTGAAGGAGTAGAAGTGGATATTTTGGAAGAAAACGATTTTACTGGAATAGTTTCTTTTCCTGACTTCAAGATTCCTCCTAATCCTAAGTAGATTTATTTAAAGCTTTTTTTTTGTGAATTATTAACATAATAATGCCTTTTTATAATGACTGTCATAGAGTGTTTTTGCATGATGGGCATGGAACTTGGAGATTTTTAACATTTCACATAGGATGCAACCATGATAAATAAGGACCTTATGGCAGAGTATTCTTAGAGAACAGGTAGGGGTAGGTTTTTCATGCTCAATTAAAAAATAATATTGATGACAATTCTACTGTAGAGATATAAACAGCATCAAAGGTGTGTTGATTTCATCATGGGGAAATGTTCATATTTCATACATGTATTCATACAAATCTCCAGCATTTTTCCAGGAACAGCAGCATAAAAAAGAAATATCTCTTCAGTTCTCCTTTTAGTCTTGAGAGGGTGCTGAAGCATTGCTGAGTTGGCAGAAGGATGACAGCAGGGGCTTGAGAAACTGGTTTATGACTGATTCTATTTCCCATTTTATTTCAGTGCTTTAAAATAAATTTCAAATAATTGGTGATATATCAAAGAGAATCTGCTCAAAGCTGGCATTGAACACATGCAAAAATTCGGTGCAGAACTTTCCTCTCTAAACGATTATTGCCATGAAATATTACTAAGCAGTAATACTAAGCTTTGCCTTCAACATTAATTTTCATCTCAAAAACTGTTCAATCGTTGACATTTCATAGGTATGGGATTTGGAAGATCGAAGCCAAGTATAAGAAGGATTTTGCAACCTCAGCTGTGGCAAAATTTGAAGTTAAGGAATATGGTAAGATGTGCCCATACTGTGAACCTGCATTTTTAGTATTTTCAGTAACTCAAAGCCCTTGAAATGGCCACAGTTCTTCAGTGGCTGTACAGGAGCATCTCTCAGAGCACCTGTGGATAAAACACACCCAAATGACCTTTTTTCTGCTCAATTTTCAGCAATGCCAAGCTTTTCCATCGTCATAGAGCCAGAGAGTAACTTTATTAGTTCTGATAAATTTGAGAAGTTCAGGATTGCTGTGAAAGCTAGGTAAGGAAATCTGGCTTGGAGTTCTGAATATTTTGTATTGATTCTTCTTTTACCTGAAGAATGATTCTCCTGAGTCCAGCATTTTCCTCTTTTCCTCTAACAATGCTTTCATGAAAATCTTTTCTGCTCTGTAAGAGATCTAAGTGACCTTTCTAAAATTCTTCCAAAGTGATTATTTTTGAACAGAAATGTTTAAAATACACAGACATTTGTTTCCCATCTCTTGCCTAGGCAATTACTCTTCTTGAAAAACAAATGCATTGTTGCAGCCATTAAAGTAATCTTGAAAGCATTTTTATTGTTTTATTCTCAGCTATTTTTACAGCAAAAAGCTTCCAAGAGCTGATGTTTTTCTTCGTTTTGGAATAATTGAAGGAAGTGAGAAAAGAATGATGCCTCAGGCAATGCATGTAACGAGGGTAAGAAGCAGCAAGTCAAGTTTGTGTAGAATTCACATGCATAATTCAGGACCGATCCAATTCCATTGAAGTTTTTCCATTAAATTTGGTGACAATGGACCTCAAGTCCTAGATTGCATCTACAGCTCACCAGTGTGAAGTTTTCCTGTGTAATTCTGTCACCAGGGGCAGAGAAATGCACTTGGAAATGGAACTCAGGGGCAGCATCTGAGACAATGTCATTGCAATCTGATTTCTTTACTCTCTTGGTGAAACTGTGTGATTACAATTTCTATGTAATAACTTTGTTGCTATTTATTACAGGATTAATGAAATCAAATGGAGAGAATCAGATCAAAATTATATTGGTTTATTGTGGGGAGTCTGTTCTCCACTAATTATCCCCTTTCTTCATGTAGTGAAGATATCTCTGCATTATCCCTACCTCCTGCTGAGCCTGCATACAAACTTTGCAATATGTGCCATTGGTTGATTAATTTTAAATAATTTTAAGGAATAAAGATTTCTTTATTAAAACATCTCCACCTTTGATTTCCTCTGAAAATAGACAATGAACAGAAACACATTGAATCTGCATGTAGTTTATCTATGTATTATTTCTAAATTATTGACTATTAAGTGATGATTTCTATTTCATTTCCAGATTGAAAATGGAGTTGCTACAATCCATTTTAACAGTAAGAGAGCAGCAAGTTCTATAGGGTTTCACAGTCTGGAAGAATTGGATGGGTCTTATTTATATATTGTGGCATCAGTGTTGGAGTCTTCGGGTGAGTTACTTTTTAATTGATTTTTTTCTTAATGTTTCTGCAAATGTGAGCAGAACTAGAAAAGAAAATTCTACGGATAACTTTCCTGATACTAGATTTTCTTTAATATTCAGAAATTCTTCCAAGAACTTGTAAGGAGGAACAGCCAATTCTCACTGTAAAAGCAGCTAGGGATTAATTTTTTTTTGGCTATTTGTGACATGGGGTGCCATGTTTTGTTAGGTGGCCTCAGTGGTGAAGTGGAGTATTCTGGGGTCAGATTTGCTGTCTCTCCTTACAAGCTGGGTTTGGTTGCTACTCCTCTCTTTGTGAAGCCTGGACTTCCCTTCTTCATTAAGGTCAGTTCCCAGGAGCAGTGTGAACCGAACTTTTAGTTTCCCTTGACTTGTACATTTTTTTGACTCATTTTTTAGAAGCAGCTGAGCAGCTTGGAAGCTTCTTCCTGAAAAACATCACCACTTCTTTATTCTGGTGAACAGGTGCAGGTGAAAGACACCATGGATGAATTTGTTGGAAATATCCCTGTGACTATCACTGCAAAATCATTTAATGAGCAAATGGATGAGACTGAGTTGATATCAGAGGGTGCAGAATCTGGGAGAAGAAGAACAAGCATCAATGATGGAACTGCTTTGTTTGTTGTTAATATCCCATCAAACGCCGCAATGTTGGAGTTTCAAGTGAGTTAAATTGTTCCATTAAATTATTTCTTCAAGGGTCTGATTATTTCTTTGAGGGTAAGGTCTTGAGCTGGCTTTTGTTTTATTAATCCATTTGAGCAACATACTGCAGAATGATTTTAGGACTGTCATTGCTTGTTTACTTGGGTATAATTCTGTGCTCAGACTATTCAGACATTTTATTATCTTTTCAGGTAACAACTGCAGATCCACATCTTTCAGATGAAAACCAAGCAAGTAAAACCTATGAAGCAAAAGCTTATTCTTCACTGAGTCAGAGTTATCTCTATATTGACTGGGCTTCAAACCACAAAGTCCTAGAAGTAGGGGATGTAATACATGTTAATGTATATCCACGCAGTCACTACATTGATAAAATACACCAATACAGCTATTTGGTAAGTAACAGATGTTTCTGCATAAAATATTGAATTGCAATTTAATATATATGGTCATGGATGAAAAACCTCAACAATCAAGGACTATCCTCAGCATAGAATATGTGCAGCTCAGACAACTGCTTCCTTTCACATACAATCTGTCAGCTTTATAGGAAAAAACCAGCAGTCTCATGTTTAAATTATGTATTAAGTCTGGTTGGTTTTTTAAAAAAATTTTATCTGACATTGACTGGGATTGAGAACAAGTAGTGCTAGTCTCAGGAGCTACTTCAAAAGGTGAAATGTAGATGAAGTGAAAGAAGTGCAGAGACAGCATTTCTTTTTAGTGGAAGATATAAATTCAAATCATTATTACATGTGAAAAGCAGACTGAATATAAAATTTGACTTTTTTATTCGCCATCATTTTTACAACAGATCATATCAAAAGGGAAGACGTTAAGCTTTGGAACTCAGGAGAGAATTAAAGATTTGGAATATCAGCATCTAACTTTTCAGATAACCCAAGAAATGGTTCCTTCAGCACGTCTCATTGTTTACTACATAGTCACAGGAGAAGAAACTGCAGAGTTAGTGGCTGATTCAGTTTGGCTGAATGTGGAGCAGAAATGTGGGAATAACGTTCATGTGAGTAGCAAAGAAGGCACTGAAATTTGTGGGCATGCATGCATTTTATGATCAGATTTTATCTACGAGTTACACAAGTTCTGTAACACTTGACTTATTATAATAAGTATCTGCCTTCAGCTGGATTGATTTCAGATCAATGTGCTCTCAAAATTACCAATATTTGTTTTCACTTTATAGGTTAGTCTGCGGTCAAGCAGACAGACACTGAAGCCAGCAGAGGCTGTGTCACTCACCCTCAGAACACAGTACAATTCCTTTGTTGCTTTGTCATCTCTTGACAAGGCAATATATGGAGTCACAGGAAGGAGGAAGAGAGCAATGGACAAGGTGAAGTAGCAGCCATAAAAGAAAATCAAGTTGCTCTTTGTTTCATGTTCACATTCAATAACTGATCCGTGTCGTGCATTCAGTCAGCCTGAAAATGGGCAGAATTCAAGCCAGAATGAAAGTTGCTGGTTTAAATCTACAGTTCAAAATTATAAAAATAATTATTTTGCAATCTTTTGATTTCCAGTAGAAGTAAATTGTGGTAGATCTGTACTGTCTCATCAGAACTTCAAAGACTTGGCCAAAAATGAATTGCAGTGTTGGAGAGCTCCTTGCTCAAGGAGCCATGGAGACTACAATCTCCTTCTTTGTTTTTCCCATAACCCTTTCAGTGTTTTATTTTGAAGGCATTCTGGTAGCATGGCCTGTGTGTTTTTCCTCAGATCATGCTGCAGTTGGAAAAGAGTGACCTTGGGTGTGGGGCTGGAGGAGGACAGAACAACATCGCCGTGTTCCGAATGGCCGGGCTGACCGTTCTGACCAACGCAAATGCGGAGGACTCCAAGGAAGCAGGTGAATTGCTGTGCTTCAGGCATGGAACTGTGGATTGTATTTTCTGAAATATTCTGTTGATGTTCTCAGTTATTGTGTTGGCACTCAAGGGAGTGCATATACTAATGATTTTTGTGGGAGGAAAGCATCTTGTGGATCAGTTACTGTAGTCAAAATGAGAATGTGTTTATGTAATTAAAATAGCAAACAGAAAAGGTTTTGTGCATTTGGAATGGGATTTTATGGAATTATTTTTTAGAGGGCAATGCCATTATGAAGAAAATTCATGTCTGTATTTTTTACTTTTTGGACAGGTGAAGCTTGCCATGAAGTGTTAAGAACGAAACGGTCTGACTTCACTGACAAGATACGCAAAGAAGGTGCTAAAAATATTTTAAAGTATATCGTTATGAAAGAAAATCACATCCATTAGAAATCAAGAATCTGAGTGTTTGCTTACTAATTTTGATGTATTTGAGAGAGACTGACAAATATGGAAGATGACTTTAGAGAGAACCCCATTTCTAAAGCCTTTTAGGATTTAAGTTCACATTGAAGATACAGAGTATGTTTTAGATTTGAGCAAACTGGTCTAGTGGAAGGTGTCCCTCCCAATGGCAGAGGGTGGAATGAGAATGAGATAGTCTTTAACCTGCCTTTTAACCCAAATTTGTGATTTTGTGATCTTTTCTGTTTCTGAAGAGATATAACTGAAAACTCACCGTACTATGCCATGGCAGTCTTTCGTATTCACCACCTGCCAGACCAAGCCTGTCAGAAGAGCCTTTGACTAATAAATCTGAAAATGTACTACAACTCTTCTTACCTAAATGATAGTTTTAATTCAGAATAGTAATTATTAAGCATGTGTCACTAATTTTGAAAAATAACGAGTTCATCCTCAAAAATGAGTCCTCACTGAAAAATCCTGCAAACAAGTCAAGGAGCCTTTGGAAGTAAAATCTTCATCTCAAGAATGCGAATTATTTTATTTTCATTTTAGTATCCAAATACAAAGATCGAGAGCTCCGGACATGCTGCATGTTTGGAATAAAGGAATATCCAATCTCTGAGACCTGCGGGGACAGAGCTCAGAGAATTCAGAGAAGCCCAAAGTGCATTTCTGCATTCAAAGACTGCTGTGAATTTGCCAACAGGCTGCGGCAGGCAGAGCCAAACAAGCTCCTAGTATTGGCCAGAATGCGTGAGTATGAGCTCTGGGTGTCCTGCTGCAGCACAACTGGGGGATACAGAGGACATGGAGTGTATTAACCCCTCCCTGGTACCTGCCAGGGTTATTCCAGACAGAATTTGGCCAGTCTGCCAAGACTTTGGTTGTGTATCCCTGGAGAGGGCTAGGGGAGTCTTTTATTCTGGTCAGCTCTCTGTTCTGTTCACCCTCATTTAGAACAAGCAGAGGAGCAATTAGAGAGTATTAAGAGTAAACTTGAATGCTAAATTTGAATCCTTTGCCCAGGCCCAAAGCAGCCAATGGGCAACATCTCAGGAAAGATCAGCGGGAGTGTCAAATTCCTTATCTTCCATTATCTCCCTATAATTGCTTGTTAACAAGTTAATCTGTCAGGATATTGGACAAGTATTCACATGTGTAAATGGATGAGGAGGAATTAACACAGATTTTTGACTGAGGGTATTCAGATACTTTTTTTCTTGTATTAAGTTTTTTTTTTACTTGCTTTGTTTATGCTCTTTAGATAGTGAGTCTATCTTGGAACTGGATGAGGCACAAGTTCGTAGCTACTTCCCTGAAAGCTGGTTGTGGGAAGTTCACCAAGTTACTTCAAGGTACAACTTTTCTCAAATCAGCTTTATAGAAAGGAAATGCTAAAATTGAGGTAAACTGGGTAACCTTTGTTGTACCTAAGATGTAGAGTCTCTGAAATGGAGTTTTATCCAAACTATTCCTGCCCTGTTTCCCTCTATACCCCCTAATGTTATGTGGTGCCCAGATTGCTGAGCCACTTTTCCTTTCACTTTGGACCTTTCTAAATACCAGGTTCTTTGAAATCAGCTAAAATCAGATTTATTCAAATGAAAATCCAGAATTCCTGTTTTCTGGCTGTGCTCTCAGAGTCTCTTTTAGCCACAGGAGTTGCTGGTGATGAGCTGTGCTGTTAACAGATGGTTATTGGCAATGGATAAATGTAATAACACTTTTAACACAGGCCCAAGACTCTGTTTGTCACCTTGCCTGATTCACTGACCACCTGGGAACTACAAGGTGTTGGCATTTCTGATAAAGGTAGGTGCTACAACCCAATTAGTTTGGAGATAAATAATCAGGAAGCTTTGTAGAATTGAGTTTGACATGTATGTTCTAAAATGTTCACTTCCTGGTTGCTAGACATGAAAAGAAAACAAACGTATATATTTTAGGGAAATAATGTCTTGTTATGAGTGTAGTGGCTGAGAAAACAAAGCCTGTCTTGTGTCTGACAGTGGCTCATAGGAAGTGAGTAAGAATGACAAAAAATATTAACTGTTCCCTGGTACAACTTTACGTTGTCCTGCTACCTGTAGCTCAGGGACTTGAGATTTTCCAACAGATTTGGAAATCCAAGCAGAAAATTTGTTTCTTTGGGAAGAATCCCAAAGGACTTGGCATGTCAGCAGGGGTGCGAGGAGTGGGAGAGAGCAGCCTGGATCAGGAAGCAGAAGCCTGGGCACTCTTAAAACACTTGGACAGTTTCAAAGTACACACTGAAAAACAATAAGTCATCACTAAAGTATGTCAAGACCTTTTCAGACTTGTTTATCAGAACTCTGCTTTTATGGTTTTAATTCTCTTAGGTATTTGTGTTGCTGAACCTCTGGAAATCCAAGTTGTGAAGGATATATTCCTGAACGTTTATGTTCCTTATTCTGTGGTGCGAGGGGAGCAAATTGAGTTAAAAGGATCAGTTTATAACCATAAAGGCTCTCCAATAAAGGTAATTTGTGTTAATGGGTTCTATGGAAGGATTAACATAATAAACTAAAAAAGCATTTTTCCTGGGAGTATCCAGTATAAACAGATCCTTGGATCAGAGTTCTGCAGTCCTTAAGCCAGTGTTAGGTCTTGCAAACAAAGTAGCATTAAAGTAATAGAATGCTCATTACAGGATTTCAGCGGCTTTGATATTCCTCTGATGTTGTACCTGCCATGGAAATGAAACATTCAAATCTTTCCACATTTCAGTTCTGTGTTAAAATGGCAGCTGGAAATGGAATCTGTACTTTTGGAGAATCTGCAGGAGTTGGATGGAGGACGCAGAGCTGTAAATACAAGAATCTGGACGGTGGTTCTTCCTCAGCAGTTACATTCCGGATCCTCCCGTTGGAATTGGGTCTTCACACTGTCAATTTTACATTGCTGACCTACAGGAACAGTGAAACTGTAGTTAAAACTTTACGTGTCGTGGTAAGAAAAGAAATCTGAATGCTTTTTAGCATTTTTGAGTTTCAAATTGGGTTCAGTTGAGTCAATATAGAAATTTTGCTTTATTATGATATTGTCACGTGATGTCCTTGAATTCACTGAGATGTGTGCAGTGGAAAAATGAGTATTTGAGCACACACATTTTTAAACCTTGATTATAAGGACTGTCAGGAAGATTATATGTATAGAAAGATAAACTAGAACTTTGTAAGCAATGAGAATATTTTATTCTAATCTGTTGGTTTGAATTTTCACTGAAACAGGATTTTTGGTAATTTTTCCTTTCCTAAGGTTTTATTTAAAGTTTTTGTTAAATTTTTTTAAGAATTGTGTGAGCTAGAACACTAACTTAAATTCAGGTGGAGCAGCTGTACAACAGTTAAGTCAAACTCAACTACAGAAAAAGAAGTAGAAGGCAAAAATACTGTGGGTTTAACCTGGTGTTTCAGCTGATAAATTTGATTAAGCAGAAGTGTTTCCATTTTCTACCTCTTTCCTCATAATGATTCCAGCCAGAAGGCATTAAGAAAGAGCTTCATTCAGGTTTCACTCTGGATCCACAGGGTGTTTATGGTAAGAGAATGTTCATGTGTCTTTGTGTTATTTGTTCATGTTCTTGATTCGTGATGAGCAAGATTTTCCTGATGTGAAAAAATTGGAATTTCTCCTTCCTGAGATATTGTAAATATGTCCTTTCCCAAGGATTTCTTGCCCTTGGTTTAAGGAAACTTGGATTAATACTTGGATTAATTTCTTAAAGGAAGCTTTACATGTATCTTTCAGTGTGATATGATAGGAAGCTTTCCTCAGCAGGTGCTTTATTAATGGGAATAGAATATGTTCTCATCTAACCAAACAAACCACTACCTTTAGGTTCAGATCAGATTTTTTTGGCGACAAAAGAAATAAAGAGTTTGCACTTGTTGATTTTCAAAGCTTGACGTTGTTTGAATGTGCATTTGGGAATATTTCTGATATTTCAGGTTTTGGTTGCTGAATTCTCGGATAGTTGTAACCTTAAATTTGGCAATTACAGCTGAACCATCTGTTGATTTAGATTGTGCATATATACATATATACATATATACATCTTCCATGACAGGTTCAATCAAGAGACGACAAGAATTTCGATACAAAGTCCCTCCAAATCTGGTCCCTAAAACAGAAATTGACAGAAGTGTCAGTGTGAAAGGTAAATTGAAACTTTCAGTGCACTGCATATGCACTTCCTCTATATATGTCATTTACCTCCTATTTTGCATTAAATTAATCTAATTTATTCCTAGGTTCTTTTTCATTTCAGAGAAGGCTTTGAAAGTCCCCTTTTTGTGTAGAAATTTAAGTACTTTGCAAAGAATGCCAGTCAGATTGTGCCCTTGATTCTTGCCCGTCTGTGCTTCCATGACCTGTTGTTTAAATCAATTTGGGGTTTTTTCCTTCCACAGGATATCTCATGGGTGAAGTGATTGCCACAGTCCTGAGTCCCAGTGGCCTGCAGATGCTGACCAGCCTGCCCAAGGGCAGTGCAGAGGCTGAGCTCATGAGTATTGCCCCAGTGTTCTACGTGTTCCGCTACCTGGAAGAGTCTGACAACTGGCATTTACTGGGCCCTGAGACCTTGAGGTCAAGAACTCAGCTGAGGAGGAAAATGAAAGCAGGTAGAAAAATCTACTGCTTCTCTCGCTTCAGGGTTGTAGAGGTGCATAAATTCTGCTGAGTGGGAAAGGTGATGCATCTGAGAGAGCAAATGCAATTCTCACACCTTATTTTGTGCCTGGTGTATCCCTCAGGAATTGTGAGCATCATGTCCTTCAGGAATGCTGACCACTCCTACAGCATGTGGAAGAACGGGCAAGCTAGCACATGGTGAGTTCAAAGGGGGTTTTGTTTGGAAAAAAGCTTATTTCACTCCTTTGCTTTCATATTTTTAGTAAGCACCAGACATGAGCATGGTGGTAGATTGAAGCAGTGCTTACAACTCTGAATAATATCTTTGGATTCCTTGCTTTCACTGGCCAAATCTTTTGTTCGAGTCCATAATTCACACTGTGGCAACCAAGATGGGTTTGGGATGCAATGAGTTCATACCCTGAACCACAGGAATTGACCCTAGTTTAAAATAATTTCGGTAATTACTGCCCATTTGTTAAGTTAAATATAAAATTAATCTTCATTATTTCTTTGAACCGTGGGAGTGTGTAGGATACAGAATCCCAAATAGTGCCAATTTAGGATTTGGCCCCTGCAGTGTGGGAGTTCCTGCCAATCTAAACAAACAGGACCCGTTTGCTTTCCTTGGCAGGTTGACAGCTTTTGCTTTAAGGATTCTTGGGCAAGTTTATCAATACATCGATCTTCATCAAGGCTCTGTTTGTGATTCCCTTCTGTGGCTGATTGATAACTGTCAAATGCCAGATGGGTCATTCAGTGAATTTTCAAACTACCAGCCAGTGAAACTACAGGTATGAAACCCAGACATTTTCTGTGCTTTGACAGTAAAAGCTGAAGTCACCAGGAGATACAGTGTTTCAGCAGGGTGAGATATTTTTAGATGAATTTTATTAAAACACACATTCAGGACAACTTTTCTCTTTATTCTAAATTCATTTAAAGCACAGCACAATCTTGCAAACCTTTCTGTTTTCCCACATGAAGTAGCTGCTTATCAGTTTTTAGTATTTAGATAAAGAGTATTTAGATTCATTTTACAATATAATAGTCCTTGCTTGTCAATAACTTTATACATTTTGGTCTCTTTTTTACAAATAAGCTATTGCCTTCCAAAGAGTCAATGTATTTTCAGGTTAAACTAAACTGATATTTCTCATAGGAATTTCTATTTGCTTCCATACCTAAACAGTTAGAAGTTCTATTTATTTAAATCAACTTCAATTTCTGTTTAATTGGTTTTATTATTTGATTTTTGTAGGGTACATTACCTCGAGAACCTAAAGAAAAATCTTTGTATCTCACAGCATTTTCTATTATTGGAATTGACAAGTCGATTAAAATATGTCCTACTCAGGTAAAAATTATTTTTATTTCTGCCAGCGGACGTGTCCTGGGGTTCTAATTCCTTCCATTTTCTTTAAACATTTGTTTAAAGAAATCAAGAGGGTTTCTTCAGTTTCACAGATTTATTTGCTTTGTTAGTCTTTGCCTTTCAAAGTCAGCCAAAGAACAACAAGGAATTTCTGGATTTATATAAGATATTGTAATAGATCTGTATAGTCATGACGGAGGAGATGTGTTTCCCTAAAGCTCAGTGCAATGGGTGTAAGCTGTAGCCTGTCCATCTTTTCAGAAAATCCAAGATGCCAAGAGCAAAGCAGGGGATTATTTGATGCAGAATGTGCAGCTGGCTCAGAGTCCCTTCACCATGGCCATCACCTCGTACGCCCTGGCCCTGGTGGACCTGAACCACCGCTCAGCACGGGAGACCTTCTCTGCCCTGAAGAGGGAGGCTTTTGTCACAGGTACTGCTCTGCTCCCACTGTGCTGACCAGCACTGTCCCCAGATCCACCACTGCTCTGCATCACATTTGTACTCATCACTTGGTAGACTGAAAATCAGATTTTTGGCATAGGAGAGGTGGATTTCCATCCCCTGTTCGGTGCAGAGTGAGTTCCTGCTTGTCTCCCTGGGTGGGCAGAACCTCACCTTGTGCAGCAGAGCTGCTGCTGTGCTTCCATCTGAAACCTTTCCTCCTGCTGCAGGTAATCCTCCCATCTATAGGTTTTGGAAAGACAATTTCAAAACACAGGATGAGCAAAGCCCCAGCTCTGTCACTGCACAGATGGTTGAAACCACAGCCTATGCCTTGCTCACTACTTTGCTGAGAGGAGATGAGAACTATGCCAAGCCCATCATCAGGTGGCTCTCTGAAGAGCAAAGACATGGGGGAGGATTTTATTCAACACAGGTGGGTTCTTAGATGTTTTGTCCTTATTTTGCAAGTACCAAAACGTGAGACATTTTGCCTCATCCCTGGAAGTGTCCAAGACCAGGTTGGACAGGACTTGGAGAAACCTGGTCTAGTAGAGGGGTTGGAATGAAATGAGCTTTAAGATCCTCTCCAACCCAAACCTTCCCATGATTCCATGATATAACCGTTTTAAGAGGATAATATAATTAAATGACCACACTGCCAACATCAGAGCCCCATCTATGGGATTAGTATCAAATAACTCCATTGCCATGATATTCTTTGGGAAATATGGCTTCTCTTCATTAAGTTATTATAAACTGAAATTTTATAAATAGAATCTCTGGAGTTAACTCTTTCTAACTGATTTCTGACAGGACACTGTTAATGCCCTTGAGGCCTTGACTGAATATTCCCTTCTTGTCAAACGGTTGCATTTGGACATGGATGTGAAAGTTTCCTACAAAGACAATGGAGTCCTAAATGTGTTTAAACTGACAGAAGACCATTTTGTGGGAAGAACTTTGACAGTGAGTGAATAATATTGCTTTTAAAAAGGGAAACCAGGACACTCAGCATCTTGGTAAATAATTATTTGAGGTTTGAAATAACTACTAAAGTAGCTTTTTCTTATCACAAACTGATAATAATTTGATATAGAGAATGTTTAAGGACTTTGTTTATCTGCTATATTTAATGTGTTTGAATATTCATTTGCATTTAACATTTCAGCAGAATCTGTTACTTATTTGAAATGAAAACAAGACAAGCAGATCACCTGACCTGAATTGTTGCTAATTTTATTTATTAATGTATAACTTCTTGTTTCTCACCAATCCTTTAGGCACCTTTGCATGATGATTTATATGTCAGCACTGGCAGCAGCACTGGCATAGCTACAGTCAATGTAAGTTTGCAACCAGGTTTTTTAAATGGAATTTCCAGTTTCTTAATATTGGTGT
This sequence comes from Lichenostomus cassidix, assembly GCF_008360975.1. NCBI lineage: Eukaryota > Metazoa > Chordata > Aves > Passeriformes > Meliphagidae > Lichenostomus > Lichenostomus cassidix. The sequence goes on from NC_139497.1 coordinate 2,044,867, forward strand.
GGTTTTGCTCAAGAGCTCCCCATGTCTTTCTGTGCTGATAATTTATTTTCTCTGCTTTGCTGATATTTCTATATTACCAACAAACCAGATTTATTTATATTCTCCACAGTGTGAGTTTTTACAGTTTTATGCCAGTTTTGAGGCTTGTTTAATGCTGCTTCTGTTGTGTCTGATTTATCTGTACATGTGCAGGTGAGGACAGTGTATAACCTCATTGGTACTTCTGAAGATTCGTGTAACTTTGAACTGAAGATTATTCCAAAGAGAGATGATGGTAAAGAGTTAATATAATTTTAAATGTTGCCACTCAGGTCAGTGCAAGGGAGGGAGGGAAAGAAAATCCTTGCTTTTCTTATGACTGTTTTTTATTAAGAAAGAAAGAAATTCTGTCACTTTCTAAATGAAAAACTGGAAAAGGAAATGCTGAAAGCTTTTTTTTAGCCCTGTTTGAAACTATTGCCTTTTTGTGAATAGAATTAATATTTATTTCTGTTAGGTGCATTTTTAGTCATTTATGGAAGAGTTTTTACAGTTGGGGGAGTGAGAAGAAAAATAAATGATGGGGAGTGGGATGGTGACAGTAAATTCTGCAAGATACTGAACATTCTAGTCCAGTTATTGCAGAGTATAGAACCACATTCTGAGCTTTTGCCATGAATTAGTTTTAATAATATAAACACCCAATAAACCACATTAAACTTTAGAGCTGTTGTTTCACCTGAATTATCAAAGAGGTAAATGTTACTTGATTGTGGCTAGACAATGAATTCCTATAAAAACAGCCACCAAAACAATGTAAAGAATTACCTTCCAACTATGAAAATGCCTTGTGGGAATTTTGGGCTGCTGCTTCTGGAGAGTTATGAAGTTCTTTGGCTCTGCTTGACACCAACAGGTCGCATAAAAGGAGATGGAGAACCCCTGGGGCGCCTGGAGGCTTGTGCAAAGTAAGTGCTGCTGAGGGGCTGGTTTGTTAATAATTGCTCCAGGTCTTCTGGTATTTTCTTTCTGTTTCTTCACTTCTATGTATGTGTATAGAGAATTAGAGCCAAGGTCATGATCTCTGTGGGATGGATCTTCAAGTTGTGTTTGGGTTCTCCTGGAACATAAGTATTAAAAGCTTCTTTGTGCATGATATTGGCATAAATCTGAAATTTTTCATCTGGATTATTTTGCTTCATTCTGAGTTTACTGTGGCCTAAATGTTAACAATTTCCTTATTTTTTTCTGGGGTATGTCTCTTTCATTTCAGTTATAATTAACTAATATTGGGCTTAATTTATTTCAGGTACAAGCCCAGTGCAAGGGAGCCCCGGTCGGGGTCTGCTCATGCTGTGATGGACATAGGGCTGGTCAGTGGAGTGGAAGCCAATTCAGAGGATTTAACTACTGCAAGTATTCAAAAATGGTTTTTCTCTCACTGCCTTTATATGACAGAGCTGTAATATTTACCATTCTTCATCTTTTTCTGTGCCCTGCAGCTTGCAAATGGAGTTGATCAGCTGATAGCAGATTATGAGATAAAAGATGGGCATGTTCTCGTGCAGATTGACTCTGTATGTTATCCTTTTCCTAACTGTAAGCACTGCTTTTACTCTTTTGAATAATTCTGTTCTGTTAGAGCTCCTTAATTCATGTGTCTCTCAAACAGGTTCCATCTCACAAGTTCCTGTGTGTTGGCTTCCGGATCAGTGAGCTTTTCCGGGTTGGAATGCTGAATCCTGCCACCTTCACTGTGTATGAATATCATGCACCAGGTATGTCTTCCAGGCCTGCACATCCTTCTTTGCCTTGCAGCTCTGTATTCCTCCTGAAGGATTACATTTTTCCTTCTTTAACAGCTTTTTAATTCATCTTATTATAAGCTCAGGTGACTTTTGACTCACCAAGTTTCAGTGTTAGACTTTGATTCCTGTGTGTATTTGTTATTTCTTTCTGGATCTTCTAGATAAAAGATGCTCTATACTTTATAACCCTTATGGAAATGAAAAACTCGTAAGATTGTGTGAAGGAGATGAATGCAAATGCATGGAAGGTAAGCTTTATTTTAAGATGATTTTTCCTTTCACTTGGTGGGGAAATGCAGTGTAGTGCTTTGAACAAAACCACACTAAATATAAGGGAAACATAAGGGAAAAGTCCTCATAAGAACACAACTATTTCCTCTCCAAATTTTATATTAAAAAAAAAAATTGTGTGGAGTGATCATGGAAGTCTGACTGGATTAAGTGAGGGCATTATTTTGTATTTTAAATACTCACTGTTCCAGCATGCAATCCCATACTTGAGGTGTTGCTCAGTTAACCAGGATAACGGAAATCCATATTTTCTTTGGGAAATGTGCTGACATCTCTCACCTCTGCCTTTCCCTTTCTCCCACAGCTGAGTGTAGCACAGTCCAGGAGAGGCTCGACAGATCGATTACTGCTGAGAGCAGGAGACAGGCTGCCTGCCAGAGTGACATTGCATATGGTAATGGGGGAGTTTCCCTGCCTGTTTGCCCTGCTCTGAAATGTTTGTTTGCTTGTTTACTGCTGCTGCAAAACACTTTGTTCAAATGAGATCTGTAGTGATTAGAAATCCAGAGAGTAATGAAGGTGACAAACTGGAGCAGAGAAAGGTCAATTCCACCCACAGCTTCCATCAGATTTGGTGTGGGGAGAACTCACAGTGTTTCCTGCCCATCTAACCATTTTGGTCCCCAAAATCAATATTATGAAAGGACAGAATATTCTCCTGAGCATCTGTAAGACATTCAGGATGTGTTGCAGGAACAAGGAATAACCACATTCTGGTTTGTGTCATTCTGCAGTTTATAAAGTGAACATCTTATCTCGCACTGAAGAAGGGTTCTTTGTGAAGTATTCTGCAACTCTGCTGGATCTCTACAAAAGGGGTGAGTGTTCTGTTCCACATTTCTGCTTCTGGGAGGAAGGATGTTGGAATGTTCTTGGGACTCACTGTCTTACCTGTGGCAAGGGTCCTGTGAAATGCTCATAGGTCCTGTGGAACTGAATCTGATATTCACTCCTTTTTCCTCTGAGTTTAAGCATTCCATAGATCCTTAAAATTACTGTAACACAAACTTACTTAATGTGCACAAGGCATATCTGCCATTCAGATTTAATTGAAAAATCTTTTACAAGAGACATGTTTTATATCATCAAATTTTCCTCTTATAGAATAGTGGCAAAGAGATCCCTTGGCTGTGCAGTATTGTAGAACATTTTAGTGTTTTCTATCTAATAAAGGAGTTACTGGAAATTCTCTTTGTGAAATTGTGCAATTCTTGATTTTTCTTTTTTGTTTTACTTCAGGGCAAGCTTTTGCTCAAAAAAATAATGAAATAACCTTTGTTAAAAAGAAGACCTGTGCAGATGTTGAATTGAACCCAGGAGAGCAGTATTTGATCATGGGAAAAGAAGCCTTAAAGATAAGCATAGGTTACAGTTTCAAGTAAGTCATTTGCCACCAGAATATGTTGAGATTTAATCTTAAAGTGAGGTGTTTGTATGTAATAATTGATTTTAAAGTATTCACCCAGCAGTTCCACAATGTGGTATCAGATGTGTGCACTTAAATGAGGATTATGAGCACAAAGCAAGCACTTCCATATTGTCATTTTTTTCCTCTTTGACATTTTCCTTCCCAAATCTTAGCAGGAAATGATCATTTTCTGTTCTCTTCTTAGATTCCAGTACCCTTTGGACTCCAGCACTTGGATTGAGTGGTGGCCTTCAAATCCAGACTGTACATTTTGTCAGGAGTTTCTGAACACAATGGATGATTTTGCTGAAGATCTCCTCATCAGTGGCTGTTGATTCATTTGGACAGTTTTAAAATTAAAAATCCAGATCACATCTCATGGAAAAGAATAAAAATCCTCAGCCATTTAGTAATTCTTTTTGAACTGAACACTCATTAATAGTTACCCTGAAAAAGGATCCTTGTTTGTATTTTGTAGCAGTGTGATTACAACAGAGTAACATTCAAGTATGATTTTTAAGCTTGGATGAGAGGATAACACAGATTGGTGCAAAGGCATTTGAAGTCAAAAGAAGTGGATTGACTGTAAAAACAAACATGAAAAGTACTGTCTTGTCATTCAATCCCATGTCTTATCAGAACATAAATATATGCAGCCACTTTGTAAGCTCTCTGTGAAAGAAACTTTTATTCCGTAGGTTTTCCTTTTGTACTCTCTTTTTGAATTCCTGCATTTCAATTCCTGACAGTGACTAATGCTGGTTTTATGCTCTGCTTTCTTGTTAAAAAAACCCAAAAAACCAAAAAAAAAATTATTCAATCATATGTGTGCCTTTCATTGTTTTTGTTTTAAGACACAGTCAACTGAATCAATATCCACTGTAGCTTAGGTAGATTAAAACAAATGTTGCTTTGCATTTGATTACTGGATTTGACAGTTAAAAATCTTGCCTTGCCTCCAGGAAAGTGGCAGATGAAGGGCCAATTTTCCTGCTCTCTGCTCCTGGCACAAATCAGCTTGGTTCCCAGTAAAACTGAGAGGAGAGTTTGATACAAAGTACAGTTGCACGCATTTTTATTTATATTGAAGAGTTGCCCAAAAGGAGCACATCCAAGAACTTTAAAATTACTGTTTTCCCTCTCTCTTAGGAATATCTCAATCCAGGACATTTAAGATGTGGAAAGAAGATAGTCAGAGATGATGCAATTTTTAATTTTGGCTCTGTGAGTATTTGACTGTTTTTTTTAATCCTCCAAACTTTCTAAGAAGCGCAAGAAGCTCACACTGTGTCCAGTAATAACTGGATATAAATTCAAATTGCAGGGAGAAGTACATGGAAATGCTCAGTGGGATTGTCTAGACAGCCCACCTGTAAACATTTCTACTTCTGAACTGGTATCTGTGTAGTGTGAGACCTAATTAGCTCCTTAAATAACAAGGAGCACATCTTGTTTTCACAGGTGACTTGTGACATTTAAGTTGAATTGATTTTTAGTGAGCCAGAGTACAAAAAGGCTCCTGAAGACCAGGAACCTGAGTGAAAAATAACGTATAAAAATGCTGCTCTTAAATAGAAGAGAGGATGGGAATGGCATGGGAGAGATTTCAGAGCTCAGTGCCACACCAACCTTAGAGACTCATGGTCGGATAGTTCTGAGGCACTGAACAACTCCCAGGATTAATCCCAGCAAACATGGAAATTCGTGGAATAATCACTTCTTAGGTGACTCATCTGGATTATGAAATGGAAATTATTCCAAAACACATTCTGTACTTCCAAGCTTGCTGTGGATTCTGGACATCAGAGTGGTGCCTTTCTATCTGAATTGTACACAGTGTTTTTCTGTTCTCACTTGTTTATGTGTGTGATGTTCAAGTCTCCAAATGTTCCAGCCTTTGAATCCCCAGCCAGGGCTGTAGAGCTTCCAGAAAAACACATTTCCCTGCCCCACTCCTGCAGTGTTCCCAAAGGCCAGGCAGCCCCTGGTGAGAGGTGACTGCTCTGCCTCCATGCTAATGAAGCAGCCCAGAAAGCTGAGTGCTCCAGGACAGATTTATCCTCCCTTTTCCAAGAGTATGGATGACTGACCTTGCCTGCACAGATCATCTCTGAAAGCAGGACCCACTAAGGGCAGTTAAATAAGTTGGGGCATTGTGCTTTTATTCCTTTTTCATATGTTTCCCTTTGAATCAGAAAACTCACCAGATGCCATTCGAATGTGATTCTCCCTGGATACTGTTGGCAGACCCGAGTTGGTTGAATTCCAGATTATAACAAGTCTATGGGTTAATATTGTGTTATCCTTTAGCTCTCAAAAAACCACCTATTTCTGTGCATTTCCATTTGTGTTTTACTGGTTTTTAGACAGCTAAGCATCACCAAATGAACTAATTTCTCTTTTCATCGCAACCAGAAATTAATCTCAATGATCCAAGCTGGTGAGTGACTTGAATAGCCCAAATTCCAGCCTGTTGTGCACAGTGACACATGAAACTCACACTTTGGTCTGGGCTGAAAGCTGCTGGGCTGTGCCAAAGTGCTGTGATTAATTCAGGGAGCGAGCCAAAGGGTGCCTTTCTCTGGCCATTGTTTCCTGAGCAGGGAAGGAGTGATTTTGTGGGTGTAATTTTTCAGGACATGCCACAAGCCCTAGGTAGGCTTACTCAGCCACGTGCTCTGTCAAAAATGCTTTGGAATTAGGAATATCCTACAAATTTTAGAAGAAGAATGGTAAATCCCTACTGCAGGTTAATATTATTACTTTTTAATACCTCTGTAGTGACTGTTATAATTCTTTCTTGGCTGACACAAACACATGTATGAAATACTAAGTGGAAGAGAAAAATGCTCCCATGAGCTAGGAGGATACAAGCCCAAGTTACTACATAATTTTTATTTTAATTATGATGCTAGACTCACATATGAAATTAGCTGGAGGAGAAATATTCACTTCATCATAGTGAATTTGTTTAGTGCATTTGGGCAATGCAAAGGCAGATTATCTCACCAAAATTCTTTTCTATCTTTGCACAGCAATGAGGATGTTCAGTGTAGGGACAGCCTCTCTTCTGAGTAAATAGGGGGAGCGATGCAAAATCCTTGAATAACATCCTTGGTAAGTTTCCTATCAAGTTCAAAACTTTTAATAAATAATCTCTAACACCCGTTTTCCCAAACAAAAGAGTTGTGGAATCAGCTGACAGAGGTCTGTAGATCCATCTGTGGAAGAGATGAGTAAACACATAGTAAGGAAATCCATTTCTTCTTTTGAGTGAAGATTGTTTTGTAATTTAAAAAAAATCACTCTCAGGGTGCTGCCAGTTTGGTGTTCTTCCACCGTGGGTTGTCTCACTTGACCCTACCTAGAGGGGCTTATTTTCAGTCTATGTAAATGTTAATGTTTAGACATGTCTCCCAGCAAAATGTGTTCTTAATCTCCTGCTGAATTCTTACATCAGAACACACAGAAATTTGGCATGGCTGTCAGTTATTTTCCAGTAAAACACCCACCTTATAGGAGTTACATATGCTTTCAATTTTTAGGATATTTAATAATGTTTTCATCTCTAATTAGGAGAAATATCTGGGTTTGGCTCTTTCATTCTCTGGGGAACTAAGAGTTTGGTTTTGCCAGTTGCTGGATCATTACAAAATTCCAGTCCTTGTGTTAAATTTTGCTTTTCAAGTTCTGAATGAACTTGGAATTTGGATCCATGTTTAAGAAGCAACCGATTTCCTGGAAAATACTAAACTGAATTAAACACCACAACTCTCATAAAAAGAACATTCAAGTTGAGAAAACAATAGCAGAGAAACCCTGAGTAAAGCTTACTATATTCAACCCTTTCTTTTCTATCCCAGGAAATATTTGTGACACACAGGGGATTATTTATGAAATGGTTATATTTACCCTCATTCATAGCCAGAAGTCACGAAATGCAGATTATTCCTAAGGTACTGTGGCTCAGAATATAGTTCCTTTGTTTATAAGGAAATAGGGAAAAACTTGACAACTGAAAAGGCAATTTCTTTTACAAGTAAAGCAAACAAAAAGTTTTATTTGACACACTTAGAATCAGCTGAGATATTAAACCCCCAAAATTGGGGTTTACAGTGGAAAATCTATTTTCTCTGGACAGCAGCAGCCCCACTGGTGCCAGTTTAAAGAGCACAGAGAGGTTCAGAGCTGGGTTTGGTGCACTGAGGCTCCAAGGCGTCCTGACATGGGCTTGAGTTGTCTCACTTGGCTTTCCAAGAGGAGCCTCAGCAGCACATTCTGTTCTGTGTTCCCTGCCGTTTGTTCTGTGAGCCCATGGAGAACATCCTCAGCTAAACCAAATCATTCTTTTGGAGGAGCTGCCCTTGATGCCCTGATCTGCACATACAGGATTTCTTCAATTGCAGCACAAAAAGTCAATGGGGAAATTGCTTTCCTAAGAGGAAATATGTTAGGAACACCTCACACATCCCCACTGCAGGAGATTCACGTTTCACCGTGCCAGTTTCTACCTGCTGAAAGGTGATTTGCAATATACAGACATAAACGGAGGTGTTGGTGACAGATTGGGCTCAAATGGCAGCTGTGACTGAAGTCATTCATTTACTGCATGGCTGAGTTGTCTGTCTCTGCCAGGCTCTGATTAGCTGGGTTTCCTTCATTATTTATAAAAAGCAATATGCCATAAAAATGTCATTTTCACTGCCTAAATCATAAAATTTTCCATTAAAACCTTCTGCCGTAAGGTCCTAGAGAATATTCATCCCCAGGCTCTGACAGGGAGGTAGAAATAGGTATTCATTTCCAGCACTGGTGTAGTTCCAGAAGTTTGGAGTCACCAATTGATGTAATATTAAAAGGTGGTTTTTTTCCTAAGCTTCTCTTTTGGTCAGGAGTCTCAAAAACAAGGTAGGATGAAAAACTTCCTATGGAATCATGGGGAATGAAATTAATCTGGGACATAATTCAGCAGGCTTCCATGGATTGATAGCAGAAATTGGGGGATGGATCTAAACCTCCATGAGCTGCTGTGTCCCCTTGTCTGTGGTGATCCTGCCCAGTTCTCAACTGGGGTTAATCCCAGCCCAGAACCACTTCCCAGGACAATCCCTGGGCTTTGAAACAAGATATTCACAATAAGAAAACGTGTTGGATTTTAGAGAATCAGATTTAGGAAATACTGGATTTCCTTCCAGTCCCTATCTTGCCCCAAGGAAACCCAAAGTTCTCTTGTGAAACTTCTCCACAATTCCCAACTGCTGCCCTCCAAACCAGGCTGGGATTTGGTTCCTTCCAGGCTCCCCCAGTTGCTGACCCTGGACAGATGGAGCATTCCCTGCCTGAGCACTGTGTGCCTCTTTCTCTGGCTTTGGGCTTTCAACACCCAGTTTATGATTCAGATGTTGGACGTGGAGCTACAAGTTTTGTTTCCTTGGCCGAATTCCAGGGACGCTGCTGGGAACATGTCTGGGATGTTGAGCTTTTGGAGTCCCAACACTCCCAGCTGCCAAGAGGTTGGCCTCACGAGAGGACTCTTTTATTACTTAAATCCTTACCTGCTTTCCCCTGCTCAGAGCAGACCTGTTACTCTTTATACCTGCTTTCCCCACTTCCAACTTTACTTTTTCATTCAGGCTCCTCCTATGCTTAAAATTTATTTTCCTTTCTCCTGATTCCTCCTTAAAAACATCTTGGTTTGTGAACACTCAGGCATTTTCCTTCTTATTGTACCACTATTTTGGTGAGGGCTTTGTTTTTTCTTTACAACACCTATAAAGAGGATTTTGTTTTCCTTTTGTGAAACCTCAGATAACACTTGGAATTTCTGTGTTCCCTGGGTGTGTTGCCCATAAAATACAGGTACAGATAGACATGTCAGTGGTGGTGTGGAAATTACTCAGGATTATGAATCACACTGAAAAATACTATTGGAACGCTGAGCCTGATGCTATTAGTCATCCTACAATAGCAAAGGGAATTATGGTTGAGTGGAAGAGAGATGCAGAGTCAGTCCCTTTCTGCTTCTGTCATGTGGAAAACATCTTCTAAACATCTTGGGTTTTTTTTAACTGTTAATAGCAAAATGAGCGATTTCTGAAAGGGTTAATGGAGATTTACCATAACCTTCACCCCCCCTCAGTTCTTGTCATTTATGAGAATTAACGAAGACATTAAATAAATCTGATGTTTCCTTTTTCTGTTTCCACTAATTAGTCCCAGTCAATCAATAGAATATCCACATTTTCCCAGCTGGTTTCGAGTCAAAAGATACTGAATCTGAACTTGTTTTTTCATGTCACATCCAGAGCTTTGGAAGAGTGTTTTGGCAGTCTTCCCCGTGGGCACAGCTCCCATTCCCAGAGTTCTCTCCAAAGCATTAAGAATGGAAATAAGCAGCTCAGAATTTTCCAGTTTAGCTCAGGCTCTGTGTACGTTAAGAGAACAGAAGCACAACCACAAGTGCAGCAAACCCCTTCATGTGGCCAGGCTGCAGCAGAGCTGAGCTTTGAGGGAACTGCCACAAACTGCTCCATGCTGGGCTCTCCCTCTGCACCCCACGTCTGCCCTGCTCTGGGGGCACAGTGACTGAGGCTGGAGACCACCAGGGAACTTCTGAATGTTCAGAAGATCTGCCTGGCTGCCTAAAATAGAATTCTGCAGGCTTGGAAATCTCTTCATGATTTATTCTGAAATGCTCTTGCTTGTAGGAAACCATCAAGGCCACTGTGACAGAGAGAAATACTTTTGTTTTCTCTCTCCTCTTCAGGGTGATTCCTTGGCTTGGCTTGTGGAAACTGCTTTAGTGAGTGACTGAAATAAGACACACAGATATACAGATATATAGATATATTGTATCTATTTATGGGTGCTTTTCTCCTGTCAAATGCTGAAGAGGTGCTCCAAAGCATCTATTCTTTGAGGGAAAAATTCCTAGGAAGCTGAGGATAATACTGTCTTACTGAGAATATGATCTGGGAAAAATCTTGAGGCCAAGCAGGGATGAAGGAAATCAAATTGATTCCTGATGTCTCTTTGAGGATTCCAGTGCAGCTCTTATGAAATGTAGTGGGGAACTTTCCTTCTCCTGTAATGAGAGTTGGGTTGGTCCTCAGGGTATCACTATAGCAAAGCAGAGCTACAGCTGGTAGTCAGCCCAGACAGATAAAACTGAAAAAAATATTTAAAAAGATTTTATTAGAGACAAGAGGTTGAATAGTGGCAAAGCCGTCAAGTTTGCTGAGGATAACAATATATCAAATGTAGTGCTTCTTCTTTTTTAAATCTTGAATTGATGAAATCTCACAGACACTGTTTAATTCAGAAAAGCAGTAATAGTGTGGAAGTTACAGAATTCCTTCGTATCAGAGCTCTGAACAGGCAGCAATCTTGATTTGAGGCACTCAGCTCCAGTTCCTAGAAGTACTGAATCTCCTGGGGACTGGATTTGCTTTTATTAGCAATTTTTCCTTCCTGTGTTTTACCCATTTTTCAGGTTTTCCTAGAACAAGTGCACATTTCCAGCTAATTTATGCTAATTTAAAATTATGTTTTCATAGAATGAGCCATCCCTATCTTAAACATCTCTCTGAAATGCAATTCTCATTTTGACTAGTCTTTAAAATGCAGAGCATCTGAGCCTCAATTCCATCTTAAGTGTCATATGAAATCTGTTGCATTAAAAATCTCGAGACCTTGGCTTATTTTTAAAGGGTAATATTTAATATATTAATATATTTCCTTCTGCACTTTTCCCCCAGGATATGAAATGGTCATTCCCCTTAAATAGTAACACAGTGCCCTGCAATGCTGAGCACTGGTGGAATGGCTCTGCAGTAAAGTAAAGCTTCACATTTTAATCTCTCTCTGAGCCACATCCTGTTTTCAGTTAACTGATCTCATGTGGGGGAAATTTACCACAGGAAATCTCTCTAGTTTGGAAAGTACCAAAGCCTTATCTTTAGTTTCTTTGTGTAATTCAGCACCTTTGAAGACAGAGGTGTCACAAAAACTTTCAAGTCTCAAAATGAGAGAAAAGTAGTGAATTAAGGGCACAGGGAAGAGGTGAGGCTGCCACTTCATCCCTAAACCTAACCCTGTGGTGTAACACTGATTCTAAAATTATGTCTTACAACTCATATCCCCAAATTTTAAAAAACCACATTAAAAATTTTGTTTTAAATATCTTTCAGAAATGAACTCACGTCCTGGCAGAGACTGCCTGGGCCACATTGACTAGTGATGAATTTTAACAACAGAATGAGAGCAGATGCTTCAGGCCAAGGACTAACTGAGGCTGTATCACCCTGTCCTCTTAGATTTGAGTTAGAACTGCAGCTCTGCATCCGGATCTCCATCAGATCAGCATCACAGACACGCTGCAGACCAGCCCAGCGAGGAGGGAAGTGCAACTGGAGCGTGTGTGGTGTGTGTCTGAGCACAGCCAGCTCAGGGAGGTGCCAGACTGCAGGCAAACCCTGCTGTGCCGTGACTCCTCAGCAGCTCCCAGTCTCACAGGTACTGCGGCTGATGGCTCTTGGCAGTGCAGCAATTAACAGCCCAGTGAAGCACCTAGAGAAACACCTCGGCTTTTGATTTCTGATGCTGAGCAGGGACTCGCCCCCGGGGATATTCCCCGCGAGGAAGAGTGAGCAGATTTGCATGCACAGCTCTCTTTCTGACTGAATCCTCTGTCAGAGCCTAGATAGGCTGGCAGCAAAGTGAGCTGTGTCAGGGGTTAAGAGGACCTTCTGCTGATAGTGAAACTCCCTTTGTAGAATCTTTACTGCACTCTAAGAAGGTTTTGCAGACATTACTGAACTCCTGGGTTACCTGCTGTGCTACCTCCGAGCTGCGTTGGAGGTTGAGGCACAGCGAGGCTTCCCCGGCGATGTTTCCCGGAGGTTCCCGAGGGAATCGAGGCTCCTGTCCCGGATTTGGGGCAGGGGCTGCCCCGAGCCCACAGGGCTGTGCAGGGCAACTTGGCGCTGTGCCCGCGCTCTGGGCAGGCAGGACTTTCTGAGTGAGTCCCGGCTCAGCATGTCAGCCACCGCACCGCGCCGCTTTCAGGAACCAGCCGCCAGATTCGCCCTTTCGGCTGGCCCGGGGGAATTCGCTCCGCGGGGCTTTTCCTCCCTCAATTCCCGGGACAGCGGCGGTGCCCCGAGCAGGGGAAGCCCCGCTGCAGCCAGCCCCGGGGCGCGGTCCGGGCTGCCCGCTCCTCCCGGCCGGAGCGAGGCAGCATCGCCGAAATCCAGCCGAGCCGCCCGGCCGCAGCTCCGGTGCCCGCGGTGAGAGCCCGGCCGGCCCGGCGGGCTCAGGTACGGGAGCGGCAGGGAGGGATGCAGGGGAGCGGCAGGGATGGATGAAGGGAGGGATGGAGGGAAGGAAGGGAGGGATGGAGGGCAGCGGGCCCCGCCGCATCCTCCCGCCTCCCGCTGCGGGGAACCGCCCGCGGCTCCCGACAAACGGGCCCGGTGCCCGAGCCGCGCCCCGGCAACACCCGGAGGACAGCGGGGGCTCCTCGGGGTCCTGGCCGCTCTCCGCCCCGCTGAGCCGGGATGGGGCGGAGAGACCCCCGAGGCGGGGCGGCCGGAGCGCTCCGTGCCGGGCTGCGGATCACGGGCGGTGCCGCTGAACGGAGCCGGGGCTGGGCTGGCCGGGGGCGGCTCGTCTGCCCTGTCCCCTCAGCACCCACCCGCGACACCCCCGAGCCGCTTCCATGACGTTTGTGTCGCCGGGTTGGATGTAAAGCTCCGGCAGGTTGGGCAGCCCTGCGGTCACTGCTGAATAAATACCTGCAGAGGCCAAGGGAATTGGCTAAGGCAGGCCGTGGAAAGGCTGGTTGCTCCCAGGGCAGAGCTGTAACCCCAGGGTGTGCCCTGCCCACCTCACGGCGGTCACAGCACCAGCCCGGCCTGCCCACGGCAGCCTTCATTCATTTTTTTTGGAGATTTCTTAGTCAGTGTGACTATTGGTAATACTGAGATAGATTATATACAGTACTGTTATGGGGGAAAAATAGCTTTAAAAAGGCATTATTGTGATCAAACTGCACCAGGTCCCTGGGTAAAAAGCTTCCTTGAACTTCACAAGAGACACCAGAATCAGTTTTGGCTGCATTTCCAAAAATATCCCACTGCACAGTCTGTATTAACCAAACCAAACTAGATATGCATGAGACCTTGTCATGTGTCTCCAGGTATGCCTGGTAAGAGCACAAGCATTGAGGGGTTGTGGGCTTGGGATTTCCTTTGTCATTTCATCACGAGTTTCATGACTTCAGGGAAGTCACTGTCAACACACCAGCTGCTCAGTTTCTGTGTCTGTGAAGAGAAATCACGAATTTTGGCTGCTGAGAATTGAATGTGGTTGGGGATTTACTCTACAGAAGCAATCCTGTGTGATGGGGGCTGATGGGACTGTAACTCACCTTTTTATGAGCTAAAAACTCTTGAAAGAAAACCCCAACCCCCCATTTTAAGACACTGTCCATTTCCGTGTTGCGTTTGAGGGAAATTTTAAAGGTATACAGTAATTTCCTGCTGGTGGCAGGTCAAACCCCACCGTGACATTTGGTCACTGTCACTTCAGACCCAGCTCTGTCACTGCTCAGGTCTGAGGGCTCTGATACATCCTCTCCCATCAAAGGCAGTGTTTTTGAGCAGCTGGCTGTTTTTCCTTCTCTCTCTCAGTGCTCCCTTCAGATGGCTGAGAACACCCCCAGGAGCCTGCAGGACACCCCTGGCTCTTCTCCTGATGAAAATGAATTTCCTTTTGGATACCCCACCAACATTTGTGAGGATGTGCCTGGCCAGAAGTACCTGTGCAGCAACTGCAACAACATCCTGAAGAAAGCCCTGCAGACGCTGTGTGGGCACAGGTACTGCTCTGCCTGCCTCACCTGGATCGTCAGGTATGTCCTGCCTTGTGCCACTGGGGTGACACACTGTGATCCCTCTGGGGCTCCCTGTCCTGCTGTGGTTTTCCTGTCTGGGAGGATTTTCCATGGTGGACTGCAGGATACTCTCTGCCTCCTCCTCATTTCCATCCTGGAAGTGTTCAGGGTGGATTACAGGGCCTGACAGAGTTTTCTATCTGTGACATAATAATTCTGATTTAACCTTGAAGAACTGGTCCAAGGCTGGCTTAATCCTTCCATGGGACTTACAGTCTTTTGATAAAGGATGTTATAGGATTATATGTCTATATCTGTCTTGGCAAAATGGGCATTTTCTGTGTTTTAAAGGACTTTAGTTTTCACATTATCTCATTCCTGCATGATGTTTTTGCATAGTTCATGAGATAAGTAGCTTTCCATCTTTACTCCTGTTTATGGTCCAGGCTGCCCTTATTTTACTGAAATACAGTTAAGGTGAATGGGCACAGTCCTGATCTTGAAGAACAGAAGAGCAAAGCTTTTTTGACATCAGTATGTTCAAGAATTGGCCCTTTCATGAACAAGGGCTGTGGATTCTGAGTGGAAATCACAATTATTTATTGGTTTTATTGGTGTCAGTACCTATACAAAGACCTAAACTGCAGTACACCAATGAATTGTTATTTACTTCTTCATTCTTTTTGCCAGAAACAATAAAAATGCAATTTGCCAGAAATGCAAAGAGGAAGATCCCAACACTCTAAGTGAGGAAAGCCTATTGGCAGAAGAAAGGGTAAGTTGTAGTTCACAGGTCATTAATTTATCATGAACCATTCTCTGTAGTCATCGTTGGAGTTCAGAAGGGAATAATATAAAATGCAATAGCAGTTGATAGTTACACATTTTAACTTAGCCTTTAATAACTTGGATTTCCCAGAGTTTCTGATTTTGAAAAGTGTAATGGCAGCCTTAGGACTTTCCAAATCCAGGTTCTGCAACGTAAAATCCCAAAACTCTTCCATATGATTAACTTTTTATTGTCTCAAAGTAACTGGTGCTTTCCTACTTGTAATAATATGTCTTAACTGTTACTTGGTATCCTCAGGAAGTATTTTAATGGATTTTCCAACCTCATGGCTTCTTGTACCCTTCAAAAATGAAGCTGAACTTAATAATTGATACAAACTATGCACTGGCAAATGTTTCATCTGTAATTTAAGGTGCAGATCTCTTCTTGTGTGATTTTTCAGACCAATTGCTGTGCTATTCTATATCCCAAATACAAACTGGGCCATAAAGCCATCCCAGCTTGTCTCTCCCCTCCTCTCTGGTCACATGCAGGGATATCAACAGACACACAATTTGTCTAAAGTTTTTAGGGGAAAATGCAAACAAATAGGCAGCTGACAGTGGCATAAAAGCCCAAATTTAGGAAGTGGCTGCAGCACAATAATAGATCTGCTGTTAATACTGAACTTGGGAATATCCCAGAAAAAATCCTCAATTCTGCAATAAATTTCCCAATGACAGATTTCATGCACAAAGAGGTGCAGCTGAACCCTTGTGAACTCATCCTGCTTCGACTGCCAGTTTGGGATTTCTCTGCTGTGGGGTTCTCCCTGAGTGTGCTGGGAATTTCTGCAAATTCTGTGGGTGGCTGGCTGTGAACAAACCCCACTCTGCTCTGCCTGGCAGATTATTCTGCCTGCTGGCTGTCCAGACACAGCCAGGCACCAGCAAGGGAGGGGGATCTGCCTGTTCAGATAATTTCCAACAAATGCTGCATAGATTTTAGGGAACTTTATTGAAACGTGGGCATCGTTTATAAATACTTTCCTCCCTCTTCTTGCTCTGTGTTATTCCATGGGAAATCTGCACTTCTCTGCACTCTAGTTACCTCCAGAGTATTAAAAAAAAAGAAAATGCCTTTTGCAGGGTTTCTTCTTGTGTCAAGGTATCCATTTTAATAGTGCAAAATATAATACTAACGTGTGCAGTATTTCATAATTACATAAGAATTGTACAATTCTTCATGTTTAACATAATCCAAAAATCTACATGGAGCAAAAATCAAACCCCACTCCCATCTGGTTCGTATTTTTTTAGCACACAGTGCCTGCTAAATGGAAACAGCCCAAATCTGAGCAGTGCACTCAGTGCAGAGCACTCCCAATCCTCTCTGCAGCACGTTTAGGAGGTGTTAATGACCTCGATAATGAAATGCATTCATTAAGGGACCCCATAGTTAGGGTCCTGTCAGCACATTGGCTGCGTGTGAAATATTTCAGGCTTCTGTGAAAAGAAATGTAAGATCAGAGCTGTTTTATTTTCTGGGCTTATTTTCAGTAAATTAATATAATGTCAAATAGATTGTTTTTGAATGCTAAGAAATAAATGCATTTAATAACTATTTGGGTTTCTACTACACTAAGATTAACTTGCCAGGTCGCAAGTGAAGTACAGTAAATTAAAAACAACAACAAAAAAGATTTATCAAGATGTGGATTTCTGCCACCCTGTTCCTATTCCAAGGATGCATACTGCAGTGGTTTTTTTCCTTACTGTGTTTTCTTTCCAGGCTTTTGGTGATGCTGCCATTAATAAAGAGATTTCTGAGCTCAGAGTCCACTGTGTGACCCTTGGATGCAGCTGGTCTGGTATCATGAAAGATTTTGAAGTATGTTGAAATAGAGTTTATTCAGATTAATATGCAGTCCTACTGGAATGGGGACAGAGAGACAATGAAACCAGGATATCAGCAAAAAAATGTATGCAATTAATTAGAATCAGTGTCAATGTTGTGGTTTATACCAACAAAGAATCTAAAAATGTGCCATTGATCTGTGGAAGGTTTCCTGCCTTGTGTCAATGTATTGATTGTATTCATCAATCTTTTCAGACTGATATGAAATGCTCCATGTGAAATATTTAAATGGGCAAGATTTGTGAATCTGCCATGAAAATTTGAATAATTAAAACAGGGGAGAAAGCTGGGACCAGGATCATGTTATTTTTAAACAAAAGGCCTAAGAGGTTGTTTAAGGGAGACCTCATGTTTGAATTTACCAAAAGTTGTTTGGTTTTGGTTTTGGTTTGGGGATTTTTTAAAAATTAATAATTAACAAAATAGCCCCAGTAAAGCTGGTGAATTTTTCACCAGTAATCTCAGTAACTTTGTGCAGTGGGACTTCACCCAATTTCAAAGAAATGCAGGTCAGAGCCCTGGGCTGCCAGAACAGAGACTATTTATAGATAAATGTGAATCAGCACTTTACAGGTTCCTTTATAACTTTTCACTTGCAGGAGCATCAGAGTCTGTGTGAATATGCTTTGATCCCTTGTCACACTGGCTGTGGGCACGTGGTGATGAGAAGGAAGCTGGCAGATCACTTGGAAAATGGATGTGTCAATAATGTGACAGTGTGTCAGCAGTGCCAGTGCAGCTTGGCCAGCTCTGAATACCAGGTATGAACATTCCTCTCTCAAATAAAGGCTTTATATTAATGGTTTAAATAATCCATGATGCTGTTTTTCCATCCTGATTTCATTGCACTCGGAGAATATTTAGTTTTCCTGAGTTTGATCATTTTTCCACACAGGACAAATGAGCTGGATGTGATAATCTGCTGGTGATGTGACAAAGCACCCATGTGTTCCCACAGGGACTGGGCAGCCCAGGTTTCAGCTCCTGGCTCAAAACTCATCCCATGATGTGAGGGAGAAGCAGAAAAGCACAGACAGTAGTAGGGAATGGACCTTTAAAATGGCTGGAGTTTATTCAAACTAAAACCACCCGCAAATGTTTAAGGCAGGATTCTCTCAGATATTATTCCTATTAGATCTGCTCAGGTATAAATCTCCAAATCACCAGCAGTGTCCATAGACCAAGAAGATCATACTCTGAATCTGCCACAAATATCTCAGTGACTATTCAAACATATTTACTATATATTTTTTAATGTTACTTGCTCAAAACCATGCATATTTCCCCCCCCAAATGATTTCAAGAGACCAATTGCCAGCCTTGCAGTTGGGCAGTGATTACAGACCCACATGGCAGGAGGGCTGGGAATATTTCAAAGATGTAAATAGCAGTGGTACCTCTGCATGTCCAAAGTGTCATGAAGTGATGCCTTTCCAAATCCTGAGCTGAGAGACTTACAAGGAGTTAAGAGTCCTCCTGGGGTAAGAATCAGGTGCTCTGCTAAAATCTGCTCCTTGGGAAGCTTTGGCTTCTGTTTGTAAGGAATGAACCTTACCAACCTACAGAGAGCAGAATCTGGACCCAGGCACATCTCCCAGTGCTAAATCCAGACTTTCCCACAAACTGTGAGCACCAGAAGGTGGCAACACTAAATCCTTCTCAGTCTGCTGTGAATTCAAATTCAGCCTGGGGCTGGAGGGGGAAACCCAAGCTCGGTTGTTCCCTGAGCACCCTTCTCTCCCGGGGCTCTGACACCGCAGCTCCAGCAGCTTCACAACAGCTTTCCTCCCACTCATTCCTCTCAGCTACCGCCGAGTTAATATTTTGGTCGGGAAACCTTGGCAACCAAGCAGGGGGTTGGCCTTGGGGTGTTGCTTTTTCTCTGCCTCCTGTAGTGTTTGTAAAGTTCTGGTGGCATGATCTGCTTTATTACACTTGCACCGACTTAAGGGTTTTGATTGTTTGTGTGAATAATTTGATTATTCCATGTGTCCACAACGTTCTGGGAGCAAATAGCAAGTTTGGGGCTCTGCTCTCACTCTCTTCATGTTATTCATTCAGTTATAGGTCTTGTGATTTTTTTAATATTTCTCTATTTTTAAATAAACTTCTCTCCCCCTCAAGGAGTTGGTGATCTGAAGGAGTAAAGGAGCAGAAATGAGTAAGATAAAGGCATATTTTGTTCAATGGCAAGACAGAGGGTGTTAAAAATGAGTTAGAGAGTGAGAAAAACCCATGGCTGCATTTCTGAGAATCGAAAGGGAAACCTCAGAACTGATATGCAAAGGAGTTTGTAGAGATTAAAGCCACCCCCTCTGAAGAGTGTGAATGGAAAGCTGACAGTTGCAGTGTTAAATACAGATATTACAGGAACCAATGGCAGGGGAATCACTTTACCCTTCTTGGAGCCAGAAATGGCAGGAAGCCTCCTGTGAGTGGTGATGCATTTTGCATTAGCACATCATGATGGAAAATTTGGATTCCAGCCTCCAAAGTGTTCATAAAGCAGGATGCAGGAAGGGTCTGCACATTGAGCAAACTGCATGAAATCAATGCAAGAAGAGTTTATATTTGAATTATATTTGAGTTTGAATTTATATTGGAGTTTCCTGTGCTGTGACCTGTTTATATTCATATATATCTGTGTATACATTACACAGATATATAGATATATATATCTGTGTGAATATAGAATTTCCTGTTCTGCTGGTCATTGTTGCTTCTTATTTTGTAACCCACCTGCTTGTCATTGCATGCATGTGAGTGTACATGCATGTGAGTGTACATGCATGTGAGTGTGCATACATGTGAGTGTGCATACATGTGAGTGTACATTTTTGTGTGTGTGCACAAATAACTTTGGTTTGAATCTGGCAACACTCACACATTGCCAATCTTTCATCCAATATCCCAGGGTGACCTTGCAGGTCAATCATTAAATAAGGCACTGAATTTTTTCCTTCTTGTGTTAATGACAGGAACATTCATGTGAAGGCAGTTTGGGTAAGGAACAAAAACCTGTGCAAACAGAAACAGCATCAAAGGAGAAGGTGGGTGAAAGATGAGTGAGTGCAATGCTGCTTTGTTTCAATTAATAAAATTATCATTTGTTAATTTAGATTAAATGAATGTCTGGGAATATCTTCAGATCCAGCAGTTGGATCTGGGTGTTCTTTACATCCCAGCAAAGCTCTGCTGATTGCCTTCTCTTCTCTGCTCCCACAATTACCTTCATTAAATTATCTTCTCAATTAATCTCGTAAAATTGACAAATATTTGTTTCATCTCATATATTGAGTGAGACCCGCATGAGCAAAATAGGAGCTGTACAGCAGTGTATTTAAAGGATTTTATTTATGAGAAGTTCTTGCTATGTGATCCCCGTGGTTTTTATTAAATTATGTTCTGTCATTATGGGGTCTGTTAGATGGACACTTCACTGCCAGGCTATGTGCAGGAAACTTGCAATCAACCACACTCTTAATTGATTTACCATCCATTTTCAAATGGATGTCTGGTTGGACACCAGAAGCTGTGGAGATACCTTGACTTGAATTAATCTGATTTATAGCTGCTAGGTTTGTGGCTTAGGTGTTTGTAGGGAAATAAAAGAATTGCTTTCAATTGGTGTTTGATTATTTCCTCTGCATTTTTTTTCAACAGAGCCACTCCACATCCTCAGCCAACAAGGATGGATGTCGTTTTTCTGAAGTTGGCTGTTCATTTAGGGTGAGTGAAAAGGGGTTCCTTCAGGAATGTCCCACTCTGGTTTGGCAATTCCCTGCAGGGCAGTGTCTCTTCAAACAGAATCAGCACTTCTGATGACAGCTGATGGAGCTGCACCTTGCAGTTTTTCCATCTCTGCCTCTCCCAAGGAGCTGAAGGATCACTGGGTTTGGCCCCAGGCTGTTTGGTGGTTATAAAGGGTGCACTGACAGTGATTTCTCCTTCCAGGGAAGCAAAGAGAAGATAAAGGAGCATGAAAAATCTGCAGTGGGGAACCACATGCTGCTTCTGCTGCAGCACATGAGGCAGCTGAAGGCAACCTTGTGCTCTGCTGCCAGAGCTGCACATGGCTTCACCCCTCAGCCAGAGCTGAGCTTGAACAACGTAGGAAAAAACATCTCTGAGCTGCAGATCCCAGCAGGGCTGGAAATCGGCAGGGACCCAGAACTGGACTGTTACCCTGGATCTTCTCCAGCTGAAGATGAGTCTGTTCTGCAGCAACTTGTGAGGGAGAAAGTGATTTCTGAGCTAGAAAACAAGCTGCACGTGTTTGAGAATATTGTGGCAGTGCTCAATAAGGAGGTGGAGAGCTCCAATATGGAAATCCTGGCCTTCCGGAGGCAGAGTGAACTGGATCAAAATATCATC
Organism: Lichenostomus cassidix; assembly: GCF_008360975.1. Taxonomy (NCBI): domain Eukaryota; kingdom Metazoa; phylum Chordata; class Aves; order Passeriformes; family Meliphagidae; genus Lichenostomus; species Lichenostomus cassidix. The sequence continues at coordinate 2,066,307 of NC_139497.1, forward strand.
CGAGGCCTTGAGCTGAAGGTCAGTAGCTCCAGCAAGGATTGTCTGGGTGCTTGTTGTATAGATAGTAAATGTTTACACATGTCAGGGAGAGGTGGGGTAGGGATCGGGACAGGGAGTTGGAGCTGTGAGGTGTTCAATTCTGGACACATCATCAGCATCCTTTTGTTGCTTTGATGCATTTTCAAATGGAGATCTCTAATATTTGTTCTCTAAACCCACATTTAGGTAGTGAGATATTCCTGAGGGTTTTGACTGCTCAGAGTTTGCCGTGATCAGACTGTGAGCAAGCAAGAGAGCTGTTTAATTGCCTGATCCTCTTACAGCAGCATTTTGCCTGGAGGCCCAAACAACATCTCTATCCGGTTGTTTTGACACATGGCTGTCACTTAGAGAGAAATCAAAGGGGAACTTCCAGAACATGAGGCCTCCAGAAGGATTCAGCCTCTCCTGCAGCACAGCCTGGAGAGGGGGGCTGACTGAGGACTGATTTTTCTCCTAGATTGCAGAGCTGCATCGCTGCCTGACGCAGAAGGATGCAGGGCTGAGCAGCCTGCACAAGAGCCTGCTGTTCTCAGAGCAAGCCTCCTACGATGGCATCTTCCTCTGGAAAATCACAGACGTTGGCAGGAAGCTCCAGGACTCTGTGACTGGCAGGACAGTGGGTTTGTACTCACCAGGTAAAGCACAAGATGGAGGTGGTGTTCACAAACCCAAATCCTTCAGAGCCCCCCTCATTTCTCCACACCTCTGCTTCTTCCTGCTCATGCCAGCAGGAGAACCTTTAAAACAGCTCCTTAAAGCAAGCTGCTGCTGATGCAGAGACCTGTAATCCAGGGATGTGCTTTTCCAGAGAGCTCTGCTCTGGTTTGGGCTCTCCTCCTGCACTTTGCCCTCCACCACAGCTGCTTGCAGTGCCATTTGCTGGATCCATCCCTCCTCACCCACAGCTCACCTCACACCACGTGCCTCCGGCTGCAGCTATTTCCCATGTGGGATGTAATTGGATTAGGTAAAATACACTTGTGTCTCTAATAACAGGTAATTTTCACCAAGGTTTGAGGCACTAAAAGGATTCCAATCATTGAATTTTTATTGCTTATAATCTCCAGGGGATACTGATTTGTCTGTTCTCCTCTCTGTGAGAGCAAACCACGTCACACGTTACCTTTTCCCATTATACCAGAATTATGTCTTTTTTTTTTCCCCCAAAGGAGGCTTTACTAACCAAAAGTTCTGATTTTCAGCTTTCTACACTGCCAAGTATGGCTACAAGGTGTGTCTGAGGGTGTACCTGAATGGGGATGGCACAGGGAAAGGAACCCACATGTCCCTGTTCTTCGTTGTCATGAAAGGAGACTACGACGCTTTGCTGCCGTGGCCTTTCAGGCACAAGGTAAGAAGGGAAGCTTTTCCATACCTGATCCCAGCCAAAAGTCAACACAAGATGGCTTTTTCTCTGGAGTTTTGTGGCAGTTGGGGTGTTTTCCCATATCCCTCTCCAAAGGTGAGGAGCCATTCTGGGTCATAATTTGTTTCTTACTGGAGTCCCTTACGGGGAAAGCTGCTACTGCTGATATTTCATGCTTTTCCAGGCAGGATTTTCAGACACCAGAACATGGTGTTTGGAATATTCCAACCTGTGTCCACCTGGACTAAAGCCAGAGATGCATTTTTTCTCCTGGCTCTTGCTAAACACAGATAATATCAATTTATGAGGGAATTACAATTTGCTGCCTGAAGGTGTCAGAAGGGTGAGCTGAGAGTTCCACTTACAAAGGTGCCACAGATGTCTGATGTAATCCTGGTTTTATTTTTTCTCCTGTGTGTGTGATCTGATAATGGCAACAATGGTTAGAAAAGTAGTGAAACCATGGCAGGGCTTGATCTCTGCTCTGGCAAATGCCTTTGTGGGGCAATAATTCTATAAGCCTTTCCTATGAATAGCTTTACTACAGTTAGCAGCCAAAAAAGTAGAAATCAAAGTTCCCAAACCTCACTGTATCAGAAGATTATTTTGTTTTCCAAGCTAAAGAACAGTGAGTTAATAAAGGGAGTAATGAGGTGTGAAGATTCTATACTGATATTTAGGTTGTGTCTTTTACATATTTTGCATGAGCAACTGAGTGGTTTCTTCTGATTCCAAACCACAAGAACAAAATGAATGTAAAGACTGTAACCAAACCCGGGGGCTGTTTAAGTTGTCAGGAGAGAGAGAGAGGAAAAAGTCTTTGGACTGCAGTTCTCTACCAAGAAATAATACCTTACTTGATCTAATTTAATTTTGTTTTAGAGGTAGCAAAGTTTTCATCTGGGAGTTCACATGAACTGACCTTGCAGGTTGGAAACATTGGTTACATTTCATATTGAATTATCAGTGGAGCATCCAGCTGCTTTTGCAGCACTTCTGTCCCTGCTCGGTTCATTTTTCACTCCAGTAACTCCTCACTGCCACATTCTGTTTTTCAGGTTACATTTATGTTGCTTGACCAAAATAACAGGGAACACATAATTGACGCCTTTCGCCCAGACCTGACTTCTGCTTCCTTCCAGAGGCCAGTGAATGACATGAATGTGGCCAGTGGCTGCCCCATGTTCCTCCCCTTGGCCAAACTGCAGTCCCCCAAACACGCCTACGTGAAAGAGGACACTCTTTTCCTCAAATGCATCATAGAAACAAATTAGCAAATCCCGAAATAAGCTTGTGTGGGAAGTCACCTGCTGAACGTCAATAGTTTATGACAAAAAAACCCCATCAGCTTGAGACTTTGTGTTAGTTTCTGTGTGCACACAAAACCCACAGACCTGAGCCTGCACCCCCAAATCCACTCCCATCACCTGGAGATGGGCAGCAGCTGCTGGAATGTGGCTGTTTCACCAAACCAGCCAATTCTTGGGGTTTAGCTGGAGAGGAAAAGGAGGGTGAGGGTGTGGTTCTGCCGGGGTGGCTGGCAGGGATTGTGGCTGAATTCCCTTCCCTGGGATGGACAGTGGGGTGTCAAGTGAGGCTGAGCTTCCCCAACTCCGGCAGCACTGCAGGGTGTGCAGCTCCCCTTGCTGGGCGGGAAGGAGAGCTCCTGGCTGGAAGCAGCCCCGGGGTGGGATTTTGGCTGTTCCCAGCAGGAACAAGGGCAGATTCCTCCCCCTGAGGCTCGGATCAGGTGTCTCTGCCCGGTGACCTTGGAGCTGTGAGCTGTGACAGCGCTGGTGGCTTCAGTCCCTTCCCCTGGGGATTTATTTTTTGCTGTTGATTTCAGACCTCTATTTATGTGCTCTGCACGGAGATGATGTGTTGCATCAGCAGACAGGGAGCAGATTACACTGTGCCTTGGGGGAATTACCTCTTGGATTTCCAAATGAGCCCTTGGACTTTCCCATTGCAGATACACAGCTTGGGAAGGCCAGAGCTCTGCTCCAGGCAGGGCAAGGACCCCTCAGTGGTTTGGTTTAGTGTCCAGTCACTTCTGAACCTTCGAGGCAGGTGACTTATTAGAAATTACCGATTTTTTTATTGCTTAATATTTTTGTCTGCTCTGATGTTCAAGTTTTTGGCATGCTAAAATAGAATTAACTGCCTGAAATGGTTTTGTTGTTTTGGGTTTTAGAGGTAAGGAATTAATATTTTTTTTATAAGCAAGACAAGCTTGGGACTGTCTGGGTTGTGTGCAAAATCTCTCACTTCTATCTTGACAACAGCCTTTAAAATAATTAGTTGAGATGAAGCATCAAATTTCAAAACCACCTGCCCCCTAAACAAATATTTATCAAAGCTTGTTTGGGAAGGAACTGGGTATTCTTTGCCATCACATCTGTGTGTCTTCTCCTCTATTCCATCTTTCAAACGTTCTTTCAGGGACAGAAAGTTATTTTCCCAGCAATGTGCCAACCCCTGTCACCACACTGGAGTAATTCACCTAAACATATCATGCTTTTCCTGGCTGTATCCCGTTGACAAATGCTATATTTATTACCATCATTCTTATTTTCTTACAATTCTATTTATTTCCTAAATAAAGCTCACTAACTTAGGAAAAGTTTGGGTGTTCAGTGTCGAATAGGGAACTGAGCAACTCAGAGATGTGATGATGGGATTTGGTATACAAACAGCTGTGCTGCAACACTTTTCCTTGCTTTTTTCTTTCCTTCTTCCTGGGGAAAGAAAGAAGGAAATGCCCAGAAACATCTCGGTGCTGCAGAAATGCCCTGAACATCTCTGTTCCCTCTAAGCTGCCCAGCTGGGAGAGCACTTACAGCCTCTTCAATAGAGCACACAGAGAGAGCTCCTTTCAAAAAAAAAAATACGGACATGGATCAGATCCATGCTAAATAAACAAACTGACACCAAACCCATGCCCAGTGCTCCTCCTTCCAAAGGCACAGCTGGCAGAAAGCAGCGAAATATCTGCTCCGATTGTGATTCCAGCCACCCCTCGGACCCGAGGCTCCTTCCAGAGCATCTCCATCCTTGGAAAGGTTCTCCCGGAGCTCGGGCTGCCCCTGCAGCACGGCCGGAGCTGGAGCATTCCCGCGGCCGTGAGGAATGCACGGAGCCGCTGTGCTTTCCAGCCTCGGGGCTCTGCTCCCAGCCCTGCTGTTCCTGGAATCGACTCCTCGTTTTCATCTCCAAGATCTTCAGCCGCTAAACCGTCTTGATAAGGAAGTGGCTGACACTCAAAGGAGCTGGGATTGGAGGGATATCAAGGATATCAAGAGCTCTCTGATCCAGCGAATCACTTCTGTGTGATTTTTCTCTTTTTTTTTCTTTTTTCTTTTTTTTTGGTCTGGATCAAATCAAACGATGCAGGAAAATCAAGGAGAATTTTAGTGAGTTAAATCAGCATCATTTGCCCCCTGTTTAATGGCCAGGTTGGCAAAAAGTCAAGATTCTCCTGCAGCTGCCATGGTCTGAAATAACCAAGGACAAGGTTTGGAGAGGAAAAATCGTATTTATTTCAAATGGACTAATAAAGCTGAAAAAAAGTGGCAAATTTTAGGCTTAGAAGCCCTTGTTTAGGATAGGAAAAGTGCTCAAACCTTGCACACAGTGCCCCAAACTGCTTGTGCTGCTCAGTCAGGTGGTTTTAGGGAAGAAGTGGTCGAGATCCTCAGAGCAGAGGGATGAGAGGGGGAATTAACAACTTGTGGTAGCAATTTCCCTGGTCAGGGATATGTCCTGTTGAGCTGCACCTCCTGCCGAAGTGGCACTTGGGGACTGTTCTGTGTCCCCAGCCGTGGGAGGCTCCGGAGCCAGAGTGAGCTTTTCCTGCAGATCTGATCTCCACGTCAGGCCTGGAGCTCACAGGCAGCTCCGTGTTTGGGTTTCCATTCAATATTCCTCGGCTTCGGTCGCCAAGGCTACACGCCAACATCCAACCCCTCCTCCCACTCCTGTTTTCAAAGAAAGAAAAACACTGTGAAAAGAGGCTGCAACGATTTCTGGGCAGTTTTCAAAGCAGAGAGGCAGCGCTGGGAGCTGCTCTCCCTGCACGCTCTGATCCAGCCTGGGCCATGACTCCCTGGGTGCTCCATCCTCAGGCAAGCAGGGAAGCATCTCCCCTCCTCAGCCAGTGCAGGGTATGGGGGAGCAGTTAAAAGTTTTTAAGGAAAAATAGGAGTTTTGGAGTAGTCAAGTATATGAGGCTTCATGCAAATCCTTCTGCTGGATTTTTTTTTTTTTTGGGACTTTTGCCCCAGGACAATGTTCCCGTGCTCTTTCCCCTGGCAGGTGGCAGGTTTGGGGTTCCCTCTCCGTGTGGAAGGTTTTCAGTCAGGTTCTCCCTGCTTACACCTCTGGTGAACTCGATCCAGGGTTTGATTTCCGTGTCACACCATCCGCATTCCTGTGGCGAACAACCAGCAAACATCTGGGCTGGCGAGGAGGGTGCTGCCCCCCCAGCGCCCCCGGGGACAGGCTGGGACAGGAACGCTGTCCCGAGAGTGCAGCGATCCATCGGATTCGGGCAAACCCTGCAGCCCCAGCGCACGGAGCGGGATTTCAACCCGGCAGGGCTGTGGTGCAGAGGTTATTTTAGTCCTGAGGTGACTCACACTTATCCCGGTGTGACTCACGGGGAGCTGGGGGCCGCGGCTGGGGAGAGATGTGGCACGGCATGGCACGGCATGGCACAGTGTGCAATGGCCTGGCACACGTGGCATGGCACACACGGCATGGCACACATGGTATGGCACACATGGCACACATGGTATGGCACACATGGCACACATGGCATGGCACACATGTTACACATGACACACCTGGCATGGCACACATGGCACACATGGCACATATGGCACACACAGCGTGCATGGCTTTCCCCACACAGCCCTGCACAGTGGTGTGTCAGACCCATCGCTCAGGGAATCAATCGCCTTTCCCGTGCCCTCTGCAGGTGCAGCACCCCGAGGAGCACTCGGACACTGATGTTTTGTGGGAAAGTTTGATTGAGAAAAGATTCCCAAGCTGAGCCAGTGCCGGGAGGTGGAAGGGCAGCTCAGCCCGTGCCGTGCGCTCATCCCCGCCGCCCGGGAGCTGCTCTCCTGCAGTTCAAGCTTTGTTGCTCGTGTGCTCTGAGCCTCAGCTCCTGGTGCTGCAGGAGCTCATCCATCACGGGCAGGAAAAGCCGTGCGGACTGTGCTCGCACTTGGCGCAGACCCCGCACCGGGAATCAGCTCTCCTATGGCCCGAGCAGCCTGGAAAACATTGCTTTTTTTCAGGATCTCTTTCCAACAAACAGCAAATCCCTCAGATTTCTTCTTGGCACGGACGGGAAGCATTTTTACAGTGATTGATTTTCTCTGTGAGATTCAGAGAAAGGCTGAAAGGCTGCTCCCGCTTCCAGGAATCCCGGCGAGCACAGGTCGTTCCCTCTCGGGACAATGCTGCTCAGGCACTGCCCGCATCCCACCCTTCCCGCATCCCACCCCCTGCCCGCCCCCCATCCCGGGGGAAGCCCTTTCCTGGCTGCAGCCACGGCTCGGAGGGGACAGGCGGGGAGGTCCCGCGTGTGGCAGAGGGTGACGGTGCCTCTCCGCGGGCGCTGGGTGCGTGGCTGACCCCGCGTGTCCTGTCCTGGCCCCGGGGATGCTGCCTGCGCGCTCCGGGGCACCGGGCAGCGCCGTGCCGAGCTGGGATGTGCCCTGCCGGTCCGGTCCGGTGGGTTGCTATCGATGCCAGCCCATGCCAGTCGGACGGTGCCGCTCTGTCGGTGCCAGTCCGGTCGCCGCCGGTCCGTGCCATGCCGGTCGGTCGGTGCAGTCCGGTCCGGTTCGGTCGGTGCCGTGCCGTGCCGGTGGGTGCCGTGCCGGTCCGGCCCGTGCGGTGCCGGTGGGTGCCGCGGGGATGCGCTGCGCTGCGCTGCGCTGCGGTGGGACCGGAGCCGTGGGAGGCGGCGGGGGCGGCCCCGCTAATTGCATAACCGGGACGTCAATGCCGGCGGGAGCGCGGGGGAAGCGCGGGAAGATGGCGCCCCGCGCCCGGCCCCCGCCGCGCCCCGCAGCCCCCCGGCCCCGCGCCCCGAGCGGCCCTTAGCGCAGCGCCGGGCACAGCGGTAAGGCGGCGGCGGGCACCGCGCTCGGCACCGGGCGGGACGGAGCGGCGGCGGGCGGGCAGACGGCGCCGCGGCCGCCTTTGAATGAGCCAATGGCGGCGGGGCAGCGGCCGCCGCTCGGGAATGCCCGCGGCGACCCCCGGCAGGTGCCACCGGGGCGCGGGGACCCGCCGGGAGCTCCCGCCGCAGATCGGTGCCGCCGCCCGGCACGGGAGCTCCCACACGTGTCCGCGGGGCCGGGGGGACAGCGGCGGGAGCTGCGGAGCTGCGGGAGCGCCGGGAGGGAGCGGCGGGGCCCCGGGGGGAGCGGAGGGCAGCGCGGGGGTCTGCGGGAGCCCCGGGGCGCGGAGCGGAGCTTTGCCGCCATCCCACGCGGGGACACGGCCAGTGCCGCTGCCGGGACGAGTCGCGGCTCGTGGGCTTTGCCGTGAGTGAGATCGCTCTGCCCGTGCCGGGGCTCTCGGAGCGGGAGACTCCTTACGGATGGCGGGGCCGGGCACAGGGGGCTCGCGTGGCTATCGCGGCGCCAGGACACGCGTGTCACCGTGAGGCCACATGTGTGGCGCCAAAGGGAGAAAAGTCCCTTTCAAGTAGTTTCCTTTGGGGTCGCAGCTCTGCCGCGGATGGTTTCTTTGCCTCCCGCACCCCAGACCTCGTGGCGGTGACATTTGGCCGCCTGGGTTGGCTCGCTGTGGGTGGTGCTGGCACATCCCTGCCCGTGCAGCAGTCCCGGTGGTTTGGGAGCCCACAGAACTGCGCGGAAATTGTGATTTAAAAATCACAGCATATTTAAAGCTTTTATTCATTCCTTGCGTGCCCCTTCCCAAAACTGAACCGTGCAGACCTGCGGTGTGTCCCAGTGCTGTGGGAGCCTTTCGAGGGTTAATTCCCTCTTGCTCACCAGAAGCAAAGATTTTGGCTGCTCCCTGGATTTCGTGGAAAGGAACCGTCTCATCGGCACTTGCTGTGCAGTGTCCTGAGCCCCTGCTGGTGGGGCTGAACCACCTCCAGCCTCGGTCCTCCCAGGCAAATCCCTCAGGGATGCTGTGCTCAGCTGATGGGCACGTTGTGCCATGTGGAGAGGGCAGGTGACAGCGGGTGTGTCCCCTCCAGGTTCTGCTGATGGAGACCAGCAAGCTGAACCCGCTGATCCGGGATGTGTACTCAGCCGCCGGCCGTGTCCAGCAGGCAGCAGGCTCGGCGCTGAGGGGCAGCGGCTGCCGGGAGCTGATGGTCAGGCTGACCGAGGGGCAGTACGTGCTGTGCCGCTGGACCGACGGCCTCTACTACCTCGGCAAGATCAAGAGGGTAACGTGGGCACCCCAGGGGAACGGGAGCACCCCAAGTTGTGCCAGAGCCATTCCCTGGCTCAGTTGGTGGCTCCGAGGGATGCTGGCTTGGGCTGCAGTGTGACTTTGGTCAGCAGGGCACTTTGGGATGACATCCTGCCCCGGGGATGTCGCACCCCAAACCTGACTCTCCGCAGCCCCGAGAGACAGGATCAGCCCCCAGAGAAATCAGGGAAGTGCTGGGGATGGGAGCTGACACACTGCCCGCTCTCTCCTGGCAGGTGAGCGGCTCCAAGCAGAGCTGCCTCGTCACATTTGAGGATAACTCCAAGTACTGGGTCCTGTGGAAGGACATCCAGCATGGTGAGTGTTGCCCCAGCCTCCCTCTCCACTGCCATGCTGTTGGGTCCTTCCCAGCAGCTTGGGGACGTGGCTGTGCCTGGTGCATCCCCACCTGTGTCACCCCTGTCCCGCAGCCGGAGTCCCGGGGGAGGAACCCAAGTGCAGCATCTGCCTGGGGAAGACGTCTGGCCCCAGGAACGAAATCCTCATCTGCGGCAAGTGCGGGCTGGGTGAGTGTGGCTGTGTCACCCCGCGCTCTGCAGTCCCACCCCGGCCGAGGGTGTGGCCAGCCCCGCGGCGCTGATGCCGAGCCCTCCCGCAGGTTATCACCAGCAGTGCCACATCCCGGTGGCGAGCGGCGGCGAGAGCCCTCTGGGGACGCCGTGGTTCTGCCGCCGCTGCATATTTGCCCTGGCCGTGCGGGTGAGTGGGGCTGCCCGGGTTGCTGCACCCCCGTGGCTCCCCGGTGGCTCCGCTGACCCCATCCCTGTCCCTCCCGCAGAAGGGAGGTGCCCTGAAGAAGGGAGCCATTGCCAGGACGCTGCAAGCCGTGAAGATGGTGCTGTCCTACAACCCCGAGCTGCTGGAGTGGGACTCCCCACACCGCACCAACCAGCAGCAGTGCTATTGCTACTGCGGGGGCCCCGGAGAGTAAGGCCCTGCGTGTGTGCCACGATGGGTTTGGTGGAGAAAGGAGATTGAATCAGGCTGGGATGTTCGATCCCAGGCTTGCAGGGCACTGCCCTGGGGCCAGCGGCTTTGCTTTCCACACTGCCTCTGCCATCCGCGGCTCTGCTCGCTCCAGGATGCACTGTTTGCACCAGAAATACGAGTTAGGGACAGGCTTTCTCTCTCTGGCTGGACGGGATCCACGTTTGGGAAGGAGCTGGGGTGGTGAGTGCCACACGCTGCCCTCACTGTCACCTTCCTGCTGTCCCTGCCAGGTGGTACCTGAAGATGCTGCAGTGCTACCGCTGCCGGCAGTGGTTCCACGAAGCTTGTACCCAGTGCCTCAGCGACCCCATGATGTTTGGAGACAGGTATGGCCCTGCTGGGCTTTGCTGAGAGGCTTCCCGGGGAGGCTCATGCATGGATACATCCCCAGGGTATCTCCCTGATCCCTCTGTCACCCACACGGATCAGGTGGCTCTGTCCCGCTGAGCCCTGCTGCTCCCAGCCTTGCTGTCACCGCTGGCACCCGGAGCACTGTCCCACCCTGAGCCCTCTATGGCTGTAGGAGTGATCTCCACTCCCAGGGCTTTCCCTCCCTGATGTTTTCCAGGTTCTATGTGTTTTTCTGCTCCGTGTGCAACCAGGGACCTGAATACATCAAGCGCCTGCCCTTGAGATGGTAAGATCTGGGCTCTGCCTCCTCTGGAATGTGCCCAGGTGGCTCTGGGACACCAGGCTGGCTGATCCCTGAGGTGTTCCAGACCAGGCTGGATGGGGCTCTGAGCAACCTGGTCTAGTGGAGGGGCACCGTCCTGCCAGGGCTGCTGACCCTATGTCCCCTTGGCTGCAGGGTGGACATTGTCCATCTCGCCCTCTACAACCTGGGTGTGCAGAGCAAGAAGAAGTACTTTGACTTCGAGGAGATCTTGGCCTTTGTGAACCACCACTGGGACCCTCTGCAGCTTGGGAAGGTACAAACCCACCCTGGGCTCGTGCTGGAGAGCAGCCGGGGGAGTGAGAAATGTAACCCAACTTGTGCAGCACTCGGCATGGGCAGCTCCTGCTCCAGATGAGCTTAATCCCTTTCTCTGCGTGGGATTTCCCTTGCTGGGGGGTCAGACCAGACACCTTTCCCAGTGGGAGCTCGAGCTGGGAGCGCTCACACCAAGGCGTGTTGGAAACCTGTCCCCAGGGCAGGACGGGGTGGCTCCTGAGGGTGACAGTGCCAGACCTGAAGGCTCTGGCTGGGCCTTTGCTCCTTCCCTCCCTGCCCTTGGGCAGGAGCCGAAATCCGGGGTTTGGGTTCCCCCGTCTGTTTGGATTTTGCATAACCGCAGCGGGCAGTAGCTGACTGACCCTCTGTCCCGCAGCTCACGGGCACCCCCATCTCGGAGCGCGGCGCCCACCTCCTCAACGCCCTCAACAGCTACAAGAGCAGGTGAGTCCCCCTGAGGGATGGCGACAGGGTGGCATGCAGAATGCCCCCGTGCCACCCTGGCTGAGGGCTGCTCCGCCCTGCCGCCCAGGTTTCTGTGCGGGAAGGAGATCAAAAAGAAGAAATGCATCTTCCGCCTGCGGATCCGCGTGCCGCCGAACCCCCCCAGCAAGGTGCTGCCAGAGAAAGCCCCCGGCGAGGGCGACAGCAGCTGCTGTGAGCTGAAAAAGAGGGGGAAGAGCAAATTTGTCCATAAGGACAGGTGAGTGGCCCCGTTTCCCCGGCCGCTCCCGCAGCAGCAGCCCCCCTGCCCGCGCCCCCCTCACGCCCTGTTTGCAGCCTGCAGCAGCAGAAGCGGCGAGCGCGGCGCAAGAGAGCCAAGTTCCTGCTGGAAGATGCCATTCCCAGCGTGAGTCCTGCGCGCCCTCCTCGGTGCAGCCAGCCTGGCCGCTGGAGCTGTGGGGATTGCCCAGCCCTGGGCTCGCTGCAGCTTTCCCCACTGCGATGGGCAGGGAGAGCTCCTGTCCCTCGCCGTGTTCATGCCAAGCCCTCTCCCCAGGGCAGCAGGGCCATGGCAAGGAGCTCGGTGGCCCCGGGGGGCAGAGGGTGCCAGTGCTGGGGTGTGGGCAGCAGCCCTGTGCCAGGCAGTGAGCGGTGAGCTTGTTTTTGTGGCACAGAGTGACTTCACCTCGGCCTGGAGCACCAACCACCACCTGGCCAGCATCTTCGACTTCACGCTGGATGAGATCCAGAGCCTGAAAAGGTCTGTGCAGCTGGACCAGGGCTAGGGGGGGGCAAGGGTGCTGCTTGTGCCAGGCTGGGGCTGACACTGCATCCCAGCCTATCCTATCCCATCCACAGCGCCAGCTCAGGACAGACTTTCCTATCAGATGTAGACTCCACGGATGCCACCAGCACCTCAGGCTCGGCCACCACGAGCCTCTCCTACGAGTCCAGGTGAGGACTGTGCCCCCTGGCCCCATTCAGAGGGGTCCCAGTGGCATGGCTGGGGGCGCTGAGGGGCTGCATCTCCCCCCTTCATGTTCCACACTGTGGAGCTTTCCCCCCTGAGTCCCAAAACGGGCTGGGGGTCCCGAAGTGGCACTTGCTGGGTGTGCAGGAATGGAGCTGTCGGTCCTTGCTGGGCTCCCCCAAATTCCCAGCGTGCTCCCTCCAGGAGCCATCACGGGGGGACACCTTTCGGGAGCCACCCTCACTGCTGCCCTGTCCCCTCCCCGGCAGCCGCAGGACCGTGGGCAGCCGCAAGCGCAAACTGGCAGTGCCAGCCTACGCCTCGGGGGCCAAGAGGAGAGGAGGCGACCTTGGGGGACGCCCAGCCCCGGCCACCCCCGAGGGCAGCGAGGCAGCGGCCGGCCAGGACCGCCCCGACGACGGCATCGACAGCCACACCTTCGAGAGCATCAGCGAGGACGACTCCTCGCTGTCGCACCTCAAGTCCTCCATCAGCAGCTATTTCGGGGCCGCAGGGCGGCTGGTGTGCGGCGAGAAGTACCAGGTGCTGGCGCGGCGGGTGACGCTGGAGGGGAAGGTGCAGTACCTGGTGGAGTGGGAAGGCACAACCCCGTACTGAGCCCCGCCAGCCCCGAGCCTCTCCCGGAGCCGAGGCGGAGCAGATCAGGATGCTGGGGAAGCCTGAAGCACAGGAGCGGTGCTGCTCCCTCCTGCGGGAGTCTCTGCGGGTGAAGGCAGCGCCCAGGCCGGCAGTGCTGCCCAGCAATGAAAGCTGAAGCCCTGACACTCTACCTTTTTAATGCTGACAATTTTTAGTTTCTTGGCTGTGTTTGTGCAGAGCGTGGCTCAGCCGTGCTCTCCCGATGGAGCCTTTGGCTGAGCCCGAGGCACCGTCCCGGGCTGGGCAGGGCAGTGAGGAGCTCTGGCCCTTCCAAAAGGGTTTCTGGAAGGTTTTCCAGAAGCAGCTGCTCGGGGGACACCCCATCCCCTGCTCACACACAGGGACCTCGTGCCTGTGCCTGGCATTGCCTGGCTCATCCCTGTGTCCCAGCCTGACCCAGGGGGTCCTGCTGCCAAAGCACAAAGCCCTCCTCATCCCTGGGCTTTCACAGCTGATCCCTGTGCTCAGGGGAAACTGGGGACAGCTCTTGGCGTTTTCCACCTCATCCTGAATCCATTCATGAAAGGAATGTGGTTTGTTTTACATGAGAGGAAAATGCCCCAAAACCAGCCCACTTGTGTCTGCTGTGGCTGTAGGGCAGATGTGCTCTCACCCCACGACCTGGACTGTTTGTGATGCTGCACCAGCTTCATTTCACTGTTCTGACAATCATGATCTTGGAAGAGATCGTCCAAAAAATCCTCCTTTGCCTTAAAACCACCACGGGCACTTCCCAGACTGGAGCCCAAGGCCTTTGTTTCTACAGGAATCTTCCTCCCAAATGTGCCAAACCAGCAGACAAACCAAAAAAGGCTGAAGAGGACAGCAGGGGCAGGGGAGAGGGCTGTACTGGGGTCTCTGTGACCATCCCTGTGGCCATCCCTGTGGCCATCCCTGTGGCTGCTCCTCTCAGGAGCAGCATAGTGGTGACATTTGTGAGCACTGGGCTTCATTTGTCTGCAGGAGAGAAGGAGCAGTCTCCTCCTTTAGCAGAGCAATACTGCCAGCTTGGGCAGGAGCAGAGCAGTTGGCTTTTTAAAAAAAGTTCTAATATCAGATAGATGTGTTAGATTTTTTTTTCCTTAAGACAGAGAGAGATATATTTTTACTGTTGTCCTCCTCGTCTCTCCCCCATCCCTCTGTGGCTGTCCATGGGATGGAGGGTGGGCTATGCCATGCTGGGGGCTCTGGGGTCCTGCTCCATCAGCAGACCCTGTCCTGTCCTACCTGTGCTTTTGGGATCTCGGCTCAGCCAGAGCAGTGTCCCTGTCCTTTTGGGAGAGGTGCTGCCAGGACCCCCCAGCCCTGGCAGGGATAACTCCCTGTCCTGCCTTAGCTTTGTCCTCAAAGGATCACTTAAAATATTTCCCTTCCTTGTGCCTATGGAGCCCTTGTGATTCCAAGGGGCTGTGCCAGGGCTGAGCAGGGTTGTCCCTGTGGGATGTGCCAATGGGCATCACCCTCATGGCAGCACCCACCAGGTGTGGCCCTGGCTCCTCTCTGCTCCCTCTCTGTTTCCTCTCCTCTCCTGGCTTCTTGCAGAGAATTGAATGTGGAGCCTTTAAAAGTATTTTTGTTGCAGAGTATATTTTGCATTCGCTGTAATAGAGATTATAACAACTCTGTGCACCTTCTGATTTCTGAGTTCAGGTTGCTGCTTGGAAGCAACTCTCGTTATACCCGAGTTGTAATTAATCTGTCTGATGTACAATTAAAAAGTGGGTTTTTTTCAACGTCACTGGTGTTTTGCAGTGTGAGGATTACTGAGTTGGGATGCTCAGTGCCCACCGTGGGGCAGCTGGTGCTGCTGGGGTGTGTTCTGTGCCAGGTGAGGTGTGTTCTCACCTGTCAGGTGCTGCTGGGAAGCTCGGGAATGGCAGAGGGATGGGAAGGGGTGAGGGTGGGGCTGCGGGAGCAGTGGGGGACACAGACACCCCTTGCAGGAAAGGGTTTTGTAGAGAGGGGCTGCCCTCACCCCTAATCCTGCTGAGGGGCCAAACAGCCCCAGTCCACCTCATCTTAGCCTAAAACTGGCACAGGTAGCCCTGACAGGGCTAAACAGAGCTTAGCTTTGGGTGTGGTGCTCTTCATGTGCTTCGTTCCTTTTTGCCAGACCAAAAGGGGCCTTGCTGGTGCCGTTTCTTTGCACTTAGCACTGAAAATTTCCTGCTCTCAGTGCTCAGACCATTTCCCCCCTTGGTTTTTCTTTCCTGCCCCTGTGAGCTTTCCCTGTGCTGCCTGTGAGGGCTGATGGGGACACAGATCCCAGTGCCTGTAAAACATCCTGGATATTTGTAAAGTGTAAAACACTTCTCCAGCACTTCTCCAGGAGCCTGACAGGAGCCAGGGGGGAACATCCAGCAGGACTGGGCTGGAAAGAATCACTGCCAGTCCAGGATGAGCCCTTCCTCCTGCCCAGCTGTGACCACCAGAGCCTGCCCAGGTAAGAAATGCTCCTTTTTTTATTCCCTTCCTAGTCACATAAATAACTGGAAAATGTTCCATAAGTTATATCCCACTAAACCATTAACATAAGGATCTTTTTACAAGGTTAAACTTGGCCTAGCCAGAAAGCCACTGCTCGGGTGGGGACAGGGATGAGAGCCAGGGCAATGTCCTGCTCCTGCTGGCACTTGGGTGCCCTGAGGTGGCCGCAGATGTTGCCCAGCTCACCCCAGCTCCGTGACAGGGCAATCTGGGTGTGTTTCTCGTGGCTCCTGCTAAATCCTCGAGCATCTGCTGGAGTTTGCTGCTTCCTCGGCTGTTGTGAGGCTCCGGCAGCACACTGGCCGCCAGCACGGGAGGGAGGAGCAGCACATCGCGGGGTGCCCAGCCACATCCTGCAGCTCCGGGCTGGGGAAGCACAGGCACAGCGGGGCAGGATGCTGGGGGGGCCAGGCAGGGTTCAGGCGCTGCCTGTGGGGACACATGGCACTGCAGGAGCTGCCAGGCTGGAATTCCCGGCTGGCAGCCCCCGAGTGTCCTGACTGGAACATCTACGAGTATCCTCATCGGTAGCCCTTCCCCAGCTCAGCCTGCACGGCTCCAGGCTGTTCAGCACCCCACGGGCAGCCGAGGAGGGGATATTTCCCAATCCCAAACTCCTGTGTCGCAGCAAACCCCAGAAGAGAGAAGCTGCCTCCGCGCGGCTCAGCAGGGTCCGGGTCTCCCCAAAAATGAGGCGCACTTTGCACTCCTCAGTCCCGCGGGACATTCTCCTCTATCCACTTGAGGTAGAGAGGGTTTCCTTGGTCAATCGGCAGGCTGATGATCTCGGGGATTTCAAAGGGATGGATGGATCTAAAGTGGAAACAGGAGCAGAGTCAGCGCCAGCCCTGCCCCGCGCCCTCCCCGCACTTCAAAGCTCTTGCATCTTCTTTTTGCCACGTGGGAATTTTGCTTTGAGTTTGGGGTTTACCACAGACTGCCGGGGGCCTGGCCCAAAGCTGAGTGTGCTTCCCCCTCGGGAAAGGCAGGAAATCCTGTCAGGAAGCTGTGAGGGAATAACCTGGGTGAGGAGAAGGAGAATCCCTCCTCGAATCCAGCATGGAGGGGCTGGGTGAAGCCTGGCAGTTATTTCTGCCACCTTTTCCTTTTTGCTGATGCCATCTCTGGGTTTTTCTGGCTCATAAGATGCAGCAGGAGCACTTAACCCACCCTGAGTGGGACGGGGCTGAAGGAACTCCCAAAGCTGGAGCAGGAGGTGACAGCCTACCTTGGATGGGACACCCAGTGCTCCCGAGGAGTCAGAGCCTCACCTGACGTAGTTGGACAATTCCCCTATTTTGGACGTCCTTGTTTTCACCAGCTGTGGAGAGTAAAAAACCCAAATAAAGCCCAAGGGAGCTGTGAAGGGATGGAGTGATCCTGACGTGCAGTTCCACTGCACCCACCCAGCCTGGCCAGGGCTGTGACAGGAGCCCTTCCTGGGCTCTTCCCTGGGGAATGTTCCCAAACCCAGCAGGTTGGTGCCACCCTCCCCAAATGTCCCTGAGCCTGTCCCTGTCCCTGTTTGCCACAGGGATTTTTGTGACACAGGGAATGATCACTTACCAGCAGAATTTCAGTGGATTCTTCCAGTTCCCCTTTCCAGAAATACCTGGATTTAAAAGCAAAGCAACATCAGCAAGCTGAGCTCTAGCTGCAGCCATGCCAACCCTCTGGGGTTGCTTTTCCTGCTTGGTGTTTTTTGCACGTGGCCATTTCTTTACAAAGTGGCTCAAGAAGCACTGCTGGCCCCAAAACTGCTGAGCACGTGACTGAGCACCCCAGATTTATGGACCAGGGGATCCTCCAGAGAATTTACCATGGGGAAATGGAAAATTTGTGGGACTGGGGTGTCCAAGGGAGGCTGTGGTGGTGGCCCTGCTCTGAGCAGTGGCCAGGGGATCACAGGGGACAGTGCCTGCAGGGATCATGGCGGCTGGGAGGCTGAGCTTTCTTCCTCTCTTTCCCTGCAGGAGAGGAGCTGCACTTCTCATGAGTCAGATATGACCTTTCAAAACACTGAGGCTGCCAGGAGGCCAATCTGATCTCATCTGCCTGCTGGGCTCCTGCGGGAGGAGGACTCAGAGGCGTCGCGGTGTCTCCTGAGCAGGGCATGGAGCAGAATCCAGCTGGAGCAGCCAGGGCTGAGCAGGAGCAGCTCTGCTCGGCTCTTTGGGTTTGCAGGGAAGGATGGAGAAGGGGAAGGAGGGTTTGCCCTCTGTCAGCAGCCCTCGGGGGGCTGTGGGGTGCACTGGGGGGATCTCCTCCTGAGGGAAGCTGTGTGGGATCTGCTCCTCTCTGCTGCCCAGGGTGCTTCTAGGAGAAAAAGCTGATTCAGAGCTTAGCTCTTTAACCCCTCTAGCAAGTGCAGTCCCTCTGCGTGGGCAGCTGAGGACACCTGCAGAGCATGGCTGGTCCTGTTCCAAGGTCAAAGACGCTGTTCTTCCTGCCTGAAAAAGCTGCTTCATCCTGTAAAGGCCTTTTCTGGTCCCTGTCTTGGCTGCTCTTTAGAGCCTCTAATGACAGGCACCATGTCCTCAGGACCAGAAACCCTAAATTGCTGTATGTCCGTGGGGTCAAATAACCAGTAAATAAATGGTCCCCATGGGCAGTCGGAGCATCTGTGCTCCTTAATAAGCTCAGAGCACGGTGAGGCTCATCCCCAGCATCTGCAACAACAAACAGACCCAGCAGCCTCCTGGAAACTGAAGGCTTTGTCCATCCCCTTTCCCTCCCTGCAGAGCCCAGGTTTGCCTCCTCCCCTGGGGAATATCCAGCCCAACTTACAAGGCCGAGCTCTTGGGCAGGATGTTCACGTAGGCAGCCAGTTTCTTATCCATGATGGCCCTGGGGGAGACAGGAGGGGAATTAGTGCCAGCCCAGCCCAGAGCTCACCCCCAGCCATGGGGACATTCCCTTGTGCTGCCCAGGACTGCCAGCAGCAGCTTTGACATTGGGGACAGGGAATTCTGGGTTACTTATTACACTGGGAAAACACAGGCAAAGGTGACCTTTGGCTGGAGCTACTTCAGATCAGGCTCTCCTGGCAGGGCTCTGGGACCCTCCCTGTGCTGAGGAGGGGGTTTGGGTGTTGCTCCTGGCCTGGATGGTGCAAGGACTGTGCCCAGTGCCATCCCTGTGCCCCCTGGCTGTGGGGTCACCAGGGAGGGGCAGAACTGTGGGACCACAAGAACCAGGGCTGGGGGGACAGGAAGGGGTTTGTCTCCTGCTGTCAAACTGAGCCTCTTGCTCCCAGAGCAGCCTAAATGTGCATCTTGTTAAATTAACAACATCAAGGTTTTTCAACCCAAAATGTCCTAGAAATCCGAAGCCCAAATAAATTCCTTCCCTCCGGCTGCCTCCGTTAGTTGTGGGCTGGTTTGTTATTGCAGTGCTGCTCTGGGCTGCCAGCACAAGTGATATTTCAGTGATTACAGAGCACTGAAGCAATCTCAGGGTGGATTTGTAGAAGAAAGCGGGCAAATGTTGTGTTTTGTGACCACAGCAGTGTCAGGCCTGTCTCACGGAGGTGGCAGCTGTCCCTTCAGGCAGGGCACCAGTGACTTCACCTTTGCTATTCTTTAACACTGACTGCAGAGAGAAGTGTCCAGAGAGGCTCAAGGCTGTTTGCTCTCACCATGTGTCGGCAGATCCAGGCATTTAATGCTTGTGGAGCATCTTGAGTTAATCTTTAGACCAACAAAGTGCAGCAGCACGAGCAGAGCCACCCCTGCTGGGACTGTCGTGTCACACATGGCACAAAGCAGTTTGGTTTTGCTGCCTGCAACTTGCAAGGCACTTTAGCACAGGAGCCTTTTGGTTTGAGTGCTCTGTCCCAATAAACTGAGATCCTAACTGAGATCCTGAACTTTGTCCCAGCAAGCTGAGCAGCATCAAGAGGCCACCAGGGGAGTGGGGAACATTTTAAGAAGCTGAATGTGATCTGTGGAAAATGTCTGCATAATACATGATAGCTTTGGGTTGGGCACTTAATGAGTGTTTCTCTGTCTGTGCCTCACAATAGGCCCTGAATTGAGACTGATTAAATATTAATAAGCAGAAGAGCTGAGAAAGTGATAAACACAAGTTGAAGGCAGCACTGGGGGCTGATGGGGTGTTGGGTGAGGTGCAGTGGCAGCACCACCTAGCCAAGGGGATCAGCTCCTCACAGCACCACAGGGGAGAGGCAGGGAGGTCTTGAGATGCTGAATTCTACCTGCAGCTTTCTGCTTTCACAGAGCTTGAACCCCTTTTCCTTAAACCCAGTGGGAAATTTCTATGCAGACTCATCTACCCCAGTGAGTGCTCCACTGAGCAGTGGGAAGGAAGAATAAACACGACAGCACAGGAAAAAGGAGAGGGGAAAATGAGCCTAGAAGCCTTGTGACATCCCCTACAGCCAGGGCTCACTGCTCCCAGTTCCAGAACAAAGGAATAATTACTCCACCAGTAAAACCACAACCAAAGTGCATATATCTCAGCGAGGGGGAGTGATTTATTTTCCCTTCCTTCCCTGCAAGATGAGGGACAAAGAGTGGAAAGCATTTGCAAAGCTTAAGATGAGGCATTTTCAGGAACTGAGGCTCTTTTCACCAGGTACAGTTGCTCCTTTTTTTCAGGAGACATCGAGCAGTGCAGACATAATTCTATTTGAATTTCTCAGTACAGTTGCAGTATTTAAGGTGACACAAACTCCCTTTCAGTAGCCTGTCAGCTCCTGAACATGTTTGGGAGCACTTTGCTGGATTCAGAGGGGTTTTGGCAGCAGAAGGGCAGCAGGAAAACAGCGCAGGAGGTGTTGCAGGAAACTTCACGGTCCATCATAAACACTTCCCCAGTCAACACGGGTTCAGTACTTTGAACAGACCATCCTTTGAGTCAGGGACTGACAGAGGTGTGAAAAAAACTCTGCATGCAAAATATCATGTGAAGTATCTCATGTATTAAAATGGAAGAAGACAGAATCGAGGAAAAGCCCTCATTCCCTGAGGTTTGCCTGGTGAGCAGAGTGGTGCCCAGCTGGTGCCTCACAAGTGTTTGCTGTGGACCTCTTTCATATTTTCTTATATTCATATCAGAGCACTGTGCTTTGTCCCTCTCTGTAAAAAATCCCTCCTGGCATTTTGTTGTCTGTGTTGTTCCAGAGAGGAATAAAGACTGGCAGATCAGAGAACATCAGGCTGGGGCTTAATTCATCTGAGGACCCAGAAATCTGGGGTCATGGCTTGAAAATGGGGCTTGAAAATGCAAGGTACTGGAATAAATTGAGAATTGCTTGATGTTACCATGGACTCAACTTTAGAGGCAAATGTCAGCTTTCCTCGGGACAGAACAGCTCTGGTGAGGGAGCTGTGCTACAGAGGCAGTGAAAAGGACCACAGCTTGGGTATCACAGAATCCCAGGCTGGTTTAGGGTGGAAGGGACCTTAAATCTCATGTCATCCCACCCCTGCCATGGCAGGGACACCTCACACCGTCCCAGGCTGCTCCAAGCCCTGTCCAGCCCGGCCTGGGACACTTCCAGGGATCCAGGGGCAGCCACAGCTTCTCTGGAAGTGCAAAGCACAGATGGACAAGGGAATATTCAGCTTTATTCCAGCTCTGGAAGCATTCAAGCAGCCAAGCAAGGGCAGTGTCTCCATACCTGGCGATGTCCTTGGCGATCTGCTCGTTGAGGCAGTTGACGAAGGCGATGGAATGTGTCCCTGGGATGTAGCTGCCGGTGACAGCCGAGTGCAGGTGCAGGGCCAGAGCCCTGAGCAGGGGGGACATGAGCACCAGCAGCGTCAGCACCTCGGAGAGAACACCCAGGGCATGCAAAGTGAAACCTGTGCTTTGGAAAACAGCGTTTACACTGCCTGTGCCTGGAGGGACATTGCCAGGCACCAGTTAACTTCAATTCAGGTGAGACCACGCTCTAGCCTCACTGCCCAACTTCAAGGCAGGTTTTAAGTTCATTTAATCTTCATTATCTGATACCAAAAGGGCTGTGAGCCTGGATCCTTTGGGGCACAGAAATCCCAAAGCACACAGCCCAGGCCTGCAGGGCTGCACAAACACCAACGCTCTGCCCATGGCCTGGCAGAGCAGCAGCAACAAGTGGGGTTTGCTGAACAGGAGCTGCTATTCCTGGCAAGCCCCTTGGCTGCTGTTTGTGCTCACATGCCACAAACAGCCTCCCAAAAATACAGCATTATCCCAGCAGGGATGCTGCGGGCATGGTGAGGTTAATTTGGAGTGCTGAGGACCAGCTGAAGGACGGTGCTGTTCTGGGCTGCAGCGCCTTCCCTTTGTCTTTTGTTTTGTTTTTCACATAAACAGCATCTGCCCCTGGTTCAGCTACAGTGATTAAAAAATGCTTAGAAGACTAAGAATATGTTCCTTTTCCCCCTTATTTCCACCCTCTTTTGTCCTCTGAAAAACCTGCTATTACAGCACTAACGTTGAATTTTTTTTCTTTTTAATTGAATTAAAAATGTCTCTTGTTGCAAAGCCAGGAGCTCCTTCCCATTTGGAAAATGTCTGATGAGCTGTATTGCTTGTCTCCTCTTCCCAATCCATTTGAGGAAATATTCTTTGTTACCACAAGACTTCTCATAATAATTTTTAGAGCTCCTTCTGAGCTCTTCTTTTCCCCACTAAGCCATTTAACAAATATTATACAACAAATCCCAGAAGCTACTCAGTGAGCTGCAAGCCAAACAGAGATGTGCTGCTGTACCTTTTTTTCCAGATTAAAATGTAATCATGCTCCTTGCTCAGGAAAAAAACACATCCAACCTGCTCAGCCTGGTGATCATTAATCTTCTTGGAAGATGTATGTGCATGTGATGAGGAAATCCCCAGGATCATTTGTGATTGAATATAACAACAAACATGAACACTGTCTTGTTTTTTCTCGTGTTTCCTCCCCACTTTTTTTTTTTTCCTGAAAAGGAAGTTTACCCCAATTTTTCCCACAAAAACCGTATTTGCCAAGGGATGGTGCAAAACAGAAGGAGTTAAACCTCAGGATTCCTACCTGATAAACCAACTAAACTCATGATTTGCCAAAATACTGAAGTGAACAAAACTGAAAACACCCCTGTGAAGTTTTAAGCACTTCACCAGAAAGCACCGAGCAGCAAAATGACAGCTTAGCGCAGAGATACTCAGATTTCTGCAACACCTCCTTTGGCTTTGGTGAACTAAAAGCAGCTTCAGGTGTAGAACCACCATGCTAGGACTTTTTTCTAGTTTTGATGCGATTCTGTTAAAAAAATAAACAACTCAGACAACACCACCCAAACTTCTGGCAACGCTGAGTGCAAAAAAAAAAAAAAAAACAACTTGGAAATTTGCTTCTCTCCCAGCAGATAGAGGGAATTCACCCCTCCTGCACGATGCTTTTGGAGAGAAATTTGCTAACAAACTTTCAGACAGGTTGCTCGGGAGTGGGTTGGTGTTTGCTGTGCCTAAAGAATGACCTGTCCTGCATCCCCATCCCGGTTCTGTGTCCCTCATCCCAATCTTGTGTCTCCCATCCCGATCCCAGCCCTGTGTCCTCATCCCCATCCCGGCCCTGTGTCCCTCATCTCGGTCCCGCTGTCCCATCCCGATCCGGCTGTCCCATCCCCATCCCGTTGTCCCCTATCCCGGTGTCCCATCCCCATCCCGGTGTCCCACCCCAGTCCCACTGTCCCCTCCCGACCCTGCTGTCCCACCGCAGCCCCACATGGCACTCACCACCAGCAATGCGCCCCGGCCGGGCCGCGGGCAGCCCTGGGCAGCGGCGGGCAGCGGGCAGCGCTGGCTCAGCCCCTCCATGCCACCTGCTCTGCCCAGCCCGAGCGCTGCCCGGCCGCCACTGACTGCTCCTCCTCCTCCTCCTCCTCCTCCTCCTCCTCCTCCCGCCCGCCGAGGGATGTTGTTTTCTCCAATCCCATCCTCTCGGGCTGTTCGCACAGAGCCCGCCGGGCAGGTGCTGAGCGCTGAGGGGTGCTTGTGCCTCACACTCCTCTGAGGGACTCCGCGGGTTTATTTTGTCATTTTTCCCCTCTCAGCTCCCCTCACCTGTCAGAGAGCTCACTCCTGCAGAGCACCTGAACCGCCTGGCTATTGCATAGTTGTCTGTGGGATGTGATCTTTCGCAGCGCTTGGAACACAGAGGTATTTCTTTTATTGTTGGAGAAGTTACCTGACGGCAGCGGTTTGTTTATAAAAGGTGAGAAAATCCAGCTTGAAGACATGGCAGGGAGCCGCTCCCGGCAAACCCCGGCATGGCACCGGCTGTCGCCGCTCTCCCGGGACCAGCGCTTCCCCTCCCGAACCCTGACAACGCCGTTTATCCCGGTTTTTACCAAAATACCACGGCGGCCCACAAAGCCACCCCCGCGCCCCTCAGGGGTCTGAGCCACGCCCACACAGGGACCACGCCCCACTTCTAGCCACGCCCCACATCTAGCCACGCCCCCATCTGGCCACGCCCCATCTAGCCACGCCCCCATCTGGCCACGCCCCCACGGCGCACCCCAATGGGCCAGAGCCTGCAGGGGGCGTGGCCCGCGGACATTTTGTTTACATTGCGCCCGACGCCAAGGGCGACCTTAGCGACGGCGCGGCGGTTGCTAAGGGCGGCCGCAACTCTCGCGATGCTTCCGCGAGGCGGTTGCTGCGGGCGACCTGAGCTCTCGCGATACTCCTTCCCAGCGGTTGCTACGGGCGACCCGCGTTCTCGCGAGACTCCCGGGCGATGGCGGAGGCGGCGGCGGCCAAGATGGCGCAGGCGGCGGCGGAGCTGCTGGAGCGGGCGGCGCGGCGGGACGCGGCGCTGGAGGAGCTGCGCGCCCTGCGGGTCGCTGTGCAGGCCGTGCCGCCCGCAGCCCTCCGCGCCAGCCTCGGCGAGCACCACCTGGGGGCGCTGTTCGGCCTGCTCGGCGTCAATGACCGGTGAGGTCCGGCGCGGTGCCGCGGGCCTGACCGGCCCCGCCGGGTTCTCCGTGCTGTTCTCTCAGAGCGGGGGGTTCTGCCGCCTCCCCGGCTTATTCGGGGTGTTCCCCTTCTGAAGGGCTCGCTTTTCTCTCCGTGCCGCCCAGGGAGCAGGTGTCCGCGTGTGTTTCCATCCTGGAGAGGCTCCTGCAGGCCGTGGATCCTCTGTACGTGATCCAGAACCTCCGGGAGGAGCTGCAGAAAGGCCTTTTCCACCCCGATGACTCCGTGAAAATCCTCTCCATGTCCCAGGTACAGGGTGTCATCCAGGAGGAGGGGACAGAGCTCTGTGGTGAGCTCTGGGTTAGTCCCCATCTACTGTCTCCTGCTCCAGTTTGTGATAAAAGCAGGAATTTTCCCTTCCACACTTGTGGAAGAATATTTACTGTGCAGCGTGTATGAAATGCTTTATGATAGGTCAATTATAAGGTACCAAACTGTGTCCAGACAAAAGCAACTTGGGAATAAAACCTCTGCCACGTGTTGTGGTTGAAGCTTTCCAAGCCAGCGCTGGCAGCAGGTGCTGTAAGAATTAAAAGCAGCAACAGTTTGCTGCTCAGGAGACTTTAAACATTATTGTGGGAACACCAAACACTCTGTGGGGTCCTGACACTTGTTGTGTTAATTCAAAAGAACAGGATTGTGGGACGTTGTGGTTTGGGATTTGTAGGAATTCAGCTAAGAGCAGCTGCTCAGATGTTGGCCAGTTCAGTTTTGATCCAAAACCCTCAAAAAATGGTGATTCTGGCTTTCTGTGCAGCTGTTCCAGTCCTTGAATGTCCTTACAGTGGGGAAAAAAAATGGTTTTGATGTTCTTTTTTGCAATTCTTTGATCAGATTGGGAGGATTGTTGAAGACTCACAGGCTGTCACAGAAATTCTCCGCAGCCCTGAGCTGCTGCAGCAAGTCATAAACTGCATTGGTGAAGAGAAAATAGCAGTGGCTAAAGAGGTAAACGTGGCTTTATGGTCCCATTCCTCTGCAAACTGATGTAGCTGGATGACAATAATCATAACCAGCTCTCATTAGTGAAAATAAAATTAAAATTAAATGTATAGCTATAATTACTAAGTTAATAAAAACCATTGGAACTAAGCCTGATAATCTTGGATTTTCTTCTCCACGTGGTTTTGTTCATTTGTTGTTCATACCAAGCTCCTGTTTTCGCTTGCAGGCTATCAGATCTCTGTCCAGAATAGCCCAGAGCAGGGAGGGCTTGGAGGTTTTGTTCAGGAGCAGCTTGTTGAGTGACCTGAGGAGTGTCATGGCCACGAGTGACGTTGTTCGCTACAGGGTCTATGAGGTGAGGGATTCTCTGCGTTTCATGGCTTTTAAATTCATGTTTCTCACGGCTTTGCACACTTTCCTTCATGGCTGTGTTTTGTCAAAGCCAGGAGGGAGCAGTACAGCAGTGTGGGACCTCATGATGTCATAACTTTCTCACTTTATGGTGCAAAAGTGTGAATTGCTGTTCACATCTTTTATTTTCTAACATGCAGTGCCTAAGGCATGGGAAGGGCTGCACAGAGTTACTGAAGACACATAAAGTGTTTGTTTCCTTGACAATAAAAGTGAAATAGTTAGTGCAGTCCCTTAACCTTTGGATATGAAGTGCTGCTGATCTTTAGCAAAGGAGAAATAATATGTTTTAGCCATTCCAGAGTTTCAGCACAGGAAAAGCTGATTGTGAGTGGAAATCAAATGCATGTGCTGTAAACTTGGAACTCTTCATGAACTAGCTTCAGGCAAACATTTGGGTTAATGATAAAAATATGATTATATTTAATATATAATTATTTAATATATATTTAGTATATAGAGGGTTAATAAGCATTATGAGATGTGTTTGGCTGTTACTATGAATTATTATAATGTCTTTATAAACCATCCTTTCTTTTTGCTGTTTTTTTAGTTAATAGTGGAGATCTCGTCAGTGTCAGCAGTGTCACTGAATTACTGTGCAGACAGTGGGTTAATCTCTGAGTTAATTGGGGAGCTGACTGGAGAGGATGTGCTGGTCAGGTATGTTGGTGAGTTTGCCAAGGAGATTTCCACCATCATTAAAACTCTGATATTCTAATAAAATAAACCTATTTCTGTGAGTTTCTTGTAAAACCCTTTCCAGGAAAACCCTTTATCTGCCATTTTTTAAGCTGCCTGGAGTGTAAAATACTTGATACCTTAATTTGAGAACCAAGAGGGAGTTTCCCCAGGGTAAGGTGATAATTGTAATGTTTGGAACACTTTGAATTCTTCCCAAAACATAAAGGAAGACCAGGAGGAGCTTGGACAGTTGGGGTCATTCATTGTTTCTTTGCTAGGATTTGGTCTTATGGCTTTGAGTTTTTTTCTTAATCACAGAGTACTTCCAAACCACCTAAACTAATCCCAAACATCTCTGTGTGTTGCAGAGCCACCTGCATAGAGATGGTGACCTCTCTGGCCCTCACCTGCCACGGGCGGCAGCACCTCGCTCAGCAAGGAGTCATCGACAAGATCTCCAACATCATCCTGGGGGCAGAGTCTGATCCTTTCTCCAGCTTCTATTTGCCAGGTGACACCTTGCATCCCTTCTCCCCAGGGTTTGCTTCTTGCTGTGGTAATGAGTTAATTTAAGAGGAGTGTTAAACCTCTCCTTTGAAAGCTCAGGGGAAATTTTGAATATTAGATTCGGCGTTTTTTAAATATCTGATATTTTATATATTCAGTCTGAAACATGAATAATGTTCCTCAGTAATAGTGGTAAGTTCTGGGCAGGCTGTGCTGTAGCTTTAAAGGTAGTGTTATTGTAGCCTTTTTTTAGGAATACAAACACTGTGAATTAAGCAACAGTCAAAATATTTGGCTTGTTGCTTGGGTTCTGTTTTTATTTTGAGCTTTTTACCAACACTGTTCAGACTTAATAACACAAGTTTAGCAACAGATCAGTCTCACATTAATGCACATTTAATTTTGACATTGCTGAAGTTGCTATTCTTCCACTTAATGCTTTTTTTTTGGTCTTGTTTTCTCAGGATTTGTTAAATTTTTTGGCAATCTGGCTATTGTGGACAGTCCCCAGCAGATCTGTGAGCGATACCCTGTCTTTATGGAAAAAGTCTTTGAAATGGCAGAAAGTCATGATCCAACCATGATTGGAGTGGGTGTGGACACGTTGGGAATCCTGGGATCAAATGTGGAAGGCAAACAGGTTTTACAGAAATCTAGTTAGTATTTTTTTGGTTTTCTTTAATAAAACTTTCTCAGTATAACACAAGAGTGAATTGGGTTGGGGCGATACAGAAAAGTATTGAAAAATATATTCATTTATCTAATGAATACAGTTATAATGTAAACGATGGGTAACTATTCCTGTAGAGATCTGACTGAATTAATTAAAAACACTTTTGTTTTTGTTTTGGAAGGAGACAGATTGCAAAATCTCCTAGGCAAAATAGGGCACCAGGCCAAGAATGCCCCCACTGAGTTACGGCTTCGGTGCTTGGATGCCATTTCATCTCTGCTCTACTTGCCTGTAAGTTGGGGGTTTTTGGCTTTGATTTTTCTTAAAGTCTCCAAGAATGAAATCATCACACACCTGAGTGATTGTGAAAAGACATTTTGCAGCCTCTAGGTTGGCTGGCAGTGATGCTTTCAGTGTTCTGAGTCATTGATTTGCTGTTTTGAAATTCTCTGGTTTGTTTGCATAAAGGTTTGGTTTGTTTGTAAGGAGCCAGGTGTTCTGAAATGGTAATAAAATATGAAGTCAAAACAAGGGAATGAGAGTAAAGAGGTTCATATGCTTGTGCTTAAAGGGATGGTGGCAAACTGCTCCAATCCCTGTGGAGTTCTTTGGATCCAGGGATCTGGGTTAACAGTGTAGCTCTAAATGAAACATTTGAACACATCCTGAAAACTTGAGAGCTTTTCATAATCCTAATCAAACTCTTCCATTTTTGTGTGGCATTTATGTAGCCAGATCAGCAGACAGAAGACCTCTTAAGAATGACTGAATCCTGGTTCACAGCCTTGTCCAGCCAGCCTCTGGAGCTGTTCAGGAGCATCAGTACTCAGCCATTCCCTGATCTCCACTGTGGGGCTCTACGGGTGTTCACTGTGAGTGCTTTTTGGTTTTAAACATCAGGAGTGACTTGCGTTGCCATTCAGTCTCAGATTTATTTATTTCTTTGAAGTGAATACCACAAACTTGGTGTTAAAGCCCAGAAGTGGTCAGAAAAAAGCTTTTTTCCTCGTGCCCCACTTCCATTCCCCATTTAAATAACACAGCAGACATGTCATGTCTGTAATGCTAATTTTCTAATAAATTGGAGAGGGGGAAAAAGGCAACAGCTGTGCTCTAAGGTGCTGCTTTTATACCAGAGGCACTGCTGTGATAATTCCCTTAAAACTTTGAAGATAAGCACTGAGCTCTGCTTGTTCTCTGGTGTTAAACCCTGCTGCTTGATTTGAGTGCTGGTTATGTGTCACATTTAATTTTTCCTGTTGCTTGTCCAGGTACCAAGAAACCTACTGTGTAGCTGCTTTTTGAAGTTTTAAAATGAGATATTTCCCCCCTCCCACACCTTTTGTCTTCCTCTTTAGGCTATTGCAAATCAGCCATGGGCCCAGAAGCTGATGCTGGACAGCCCAGGGTTTGTGGAGTACGTTGTGGACAGATCTGTGGAGCCTGACAAAGCTTCCAAGGATGCTAAATACGAACTGGTGAAGGCCCTGGTGAACTCCAAAACCATTGCAGAGATCTTTGGCAATCAGTATTACCTGAGGCTCAGGGCTTACCTGCACGAGGGCCCCTATTATGTCAAGGCAGTTTCTACTACAGCTGTGGAAGGAGCAGAATAATTCCCTTGGTTTCTGGGGTTCCCCTCTTGCAAAGCATATTCCTGGAGTAGGTGTTGAGGTACAAGGTGGAATCACTCTCCACACTGGAGGTTGTCTCCTTAAAGGAATGTGAGGATATTTTGACTCTGTTTGAAATGAGTCAGGAGAGCAAATTCAAGCCTATTTGGTATTTCCCCATAGAATGTCATGGCAGAAGTTCTCTGTGAGCATCATGAGACAGGTAACCCAGGTGAGAACTTAGCAGCTACTGACTGTGTTTTGTTTGGCAGAATTATCAGTCTCTGGTTCAACTGTTCTTGGATTTGGAGTTTCTGTTGTGTTTTCTCAGTAGGTTACAGTTCAGTTAGAAAAAACCCACCACAACACCTCAAGGTTTGTAACCTCAGATGCTGCCATAATTTCTGTTATTTTAATTATTTTTTTATCTGCCAAAGTTGACACTTGCATGGAGCACTCTGTTCTGTCAGAATCCTGTTGCTGAATAAGCCAGTGACACTGTCCACATGAGGGAGTATGGACTGGATTCTCTTGTTTTCAACCTGCTGGATGTGAGTCTTGCTGGAATAAATCATCCTAAATATTGTTTACATATTATGCTGAGGATATAAAAGAGAAAGAAAGCATTTAGCCCTTTCAAAAACAAATCAGTGCACTCTGTAGTGGATCAAACCCAACTGGGAGCTTTGTCTCCCTTGTTGGCTGTGCTGTGGGGTGGCAGCTCAGTTTAGTGGCTGGAGCACTACAAGGCTACTTCAGAACCAAATCTTGACTTGTTTACACTATTTTTTAACAGACATAAAATTTTTTAAAGTGTTATTTAAAGAAATGTCGTATTTTAGTTACCTGGGTTAGACTAAAAGGGGTAAGAACATGAAGCTTTTGTGTTGAAGGGAGTGAGTGAGCTGGGAGTATGGAAATGCAGCATCTTAGGAAGTTGGAATCTTCTTTTGAAGATGTCAGAATTGTGGGAGAGAATCAGGACTGGCTGGGCACTCCAGTGACTCATGACGTGTCTGTCCACAAACAGAGACCACAGGGTACTTTATATCAAAGGCTTGTATTATTTTTGTTGACAACCAAATCTGAGGAGTAGCTGGAGGGAGCAGAATTAAGCATGGAATTACTCCTTTGGGGTTTATTTTAATAATGTGTCAGTCAGGTCTCACTGGGGGAAGAACTCCCATGTCTCTGTGCTGCCAGGGAAGCAGGAGGACCATGCCATGCAGTTCCTCTCTTCCTGCCTGTGGTAGGCAGAGGTGCAGCTGCATTTCCTGCCAAAAATTGCTGCCCAGGAGTACAAATGGGCTAGGGGAGCTGGGGGAGATCCCTTAGTGTTTGATGAGCTGTCTAAATGGAGGTGATGTGCCTTGTTGTTCACAACCCAAATGTACCAGAGTTGTCATCCTACATCCCAGTGCTGCTGCTTTCCTCCTAAATGTGCCCAAATCAACATCTGCCACTGAGAAATGCACTGCAGTGTTGTGAGTGGAGAGAGCACGGGAGCTTCATCAATCCTGCATCCAGCAAACACATCAAAGCACCAAAAAGGAAGTGAAGAGAGTGTAGAAGTCCTTAGTTTGCACTTGTTCTGGGCAGTTCAGCTCTGTTATTTTAGGTGGCTTTGTGTGCTGATAACTCTGTATGAGCCATATGCTGAAATGTCAGTAAGAGAAATCGATATATAAACCTTTTCTGCAATTCATGAGTCTCTTCAGTGTGTGTTTTCAGCTGGTGCTTTTGAAGGCCACTCTGTGTGCTTAGTGTTTAGCATCTGCTTTGCATGGTACATTTGCCAAAGACAATATTTTAGAATGTGCAGAGATGCCAAACAAGGGGATTTTTTTATGTGTACACATATGCTTTATTTTATTGAGCTTTGAGCTCAACGTTGATTGATTAATTGATCACTTCCCCCTTATTACTCACATGCAGCTCCCTGCCCATGCTGTACATTGCCATATGGATTACATGCTGCTGCTGTTTCTGATATAAATGACAAAGTTGTGTTGTTTTTGTCATCCCCCGTTCAAGGAACAGGTGGAGAGAATTGAGGAAAAACCAGAAATGGAATGCTGGAGAACTGAGGTAACATGCTGAACATTTGGTTTAAAAACAAAAAAACCCCAAACCAAACCTTGTCATTTGATGGATGTTAAGCATAACTTGATGGAAGCAGCATAACTTGAGCAATTTCCACGATGGCTCAGGGTCTGTTCCTCCCAGAGCTGCTCTCTATTTCTCTGTTGCTGTAAACCAGCCTGCTCACAAGCAGCTCATTTTGTGGATGCAAAGCTTCCCCTTTGTTACAGAATTCTTTGGAAGGAGGTGATGCCTCACTCAGATAAAAAAAGGAATTTTGAAGACTCAAAAGACTGTAAAACCCTCGGTGCAGGCAAAGTCTGTTGGAATACTCATTTTTTAAATTTTCATGCATGCACTTGTGGGTACTTACAGAGATAATGGTACATCCAGTTCTGCTCTGTCACACACTGTAGCATAAATTCATTTGCTGTTGAAGGGAAGAGAGCAAACTTCAGGAGGACATCCTTAGAATGTTAGCAGGATAACGCAGCTGATGAAAAAATGCAGACTTTGCAGAAATTAACTCTTAATTGACGAAATGAAGGAGCTCGTTTTTTATTCTATCCAAGTTGAGCTGTTTGAACTTATCAATGTAGGTCAGAACCTTGCAGGACACCAGGCTGTAGTAGGTTTCCAGTAAGGAACAATCTTCCCCATCGCTCGTTTCCTTCCAGTCTTTAAATAGCTCGTCCTCTCTCATGTCGGAAGAGGTGAAAATGAATTTATAGCAGCATCGATTGTAGCTGATGTGCTTTTCCCCAGAAAAGCGGGAGCTGTGCCTGGCTGTGATCCCAGCTTTCTTAGCACAGATCCCCACGAAAGCTGCAGGAGGCACTGCCAGTGGCACCTCCCTGGCAGCCACGAAGACCTTGCGAGCCACGTCTTGGGACATGAGGAAAGCACTGCCGTGGCAGAAATCCGGGTAGAACTCCTCAGGGTACTCGTGGATGGGGACAAAGCCAGGGCTCTGGGGGTCCCTGTCAGGCACTCCTTGATGAACCACCCGGCCAAGGTAGATGTCCTCCAGCTGTGTTAAGCTCAGCAGGTAAGCAGCCAGGCTGGGGATGCCCACAAACACGTGCTGGGCTGTGTGAAGGATGTACCTGGCGTGGGGACAGAACGTCACCGTCCACTCCACGCTCATCAGCATCTTCTGTGTCTGAGTCGCGGGGGAATCGATGAAAGTGCCCTCAATGATGTCTCGGTGCTGTTGAGCCTCCTCATTGACCTCCAGCTGGGTGCTCACTGAAGTTGCCTTTCCCACAGCAAACACAGTCAGGACGCTGTAACCTCTCAAGGCTGTCACGTTGCCCCAGGTCTGCCTGATGGCATTGCGCCTTGTCCTGTTTTCTGGGCTGCTGCAGACTACAATGAGCAAAAATATCTCTTGATTGGAGCATGTGGCTGTGCTGCTGCCAGTGTAGGAGAGGTTGGCCTTCAGAGGATCCAGATCCAGCTTCCTGGCCCTCTCCCTGATCTCCAGAGTCTTTGCATCGGTGTAAGAGAGAGGCAGGGAATGCAGGAAGTATTGCTCCAGTAAATCTGCCCCAAAAAGCAGTATGTGGAACAGCAAGACATTAAAGAGGATGAAGCACCACTGGTGTGTGCGGAGCCTGCAGAGAGTCAGCTGGGGGAGAGAAAACATGGACACTGAATTCTCTTGCCACTCAAACCGAAAGCTTTCCTGCATTTTATAATATATCCATGTGAAGCAATCACAACTTTTAGAGCCTGGTCTTTGTATTATTAGTGTGAGGCTCTTTCTGATGGAATCTACTACTGGTGGCACAGTGAGATCCCAAACTGAGAAGGATGTTACTGTTCTCTAGTTTAGAAGGTCCCTTCCATCCCCAAGCCTTGTGTGAAAGCTGTGAGAGGCTGGAGCACTTACCTGCATGGTGGTGGGAGCTGTCCCTGCAGCAGGGGCTCTGGGGCACCTTCTCCCTGGCAGTGGCTTTATCTGGGGCTGCAGGATCCAGTTACTGCCCAGTACCTGCAGCCTGTGGCTTCCAGCTCACCTGCCTGGGCGGAGGAAAGATGATCCCAGAGGCTGATCGTGTTGCAGCCACATAAAACACAGAGTGAACAAAACCCTGGCCTTTCCCTTTATTAATTTCTGACACTCTGAGAAATAAGTGCAGCAAATGCTGGGGCTCAGCTGGCAAAAGGAATCCCTGGTGATGTTGGGTCTGTTTGTGCTCTGCCACTCTTGCAGCTGTGCCATTGTGGTGTTGGTTCCCCAGTCCAGGGCTGTTGATCTTTGTGCTGAGCCCTCTGCATCTCCTCACTGGGGCTTTGGGCTGGGAAATTGAGGGTTTGCCTTGTGTGGGGCTGTGCTGGACACCCCAAAGCTGTGGGTGCTGCTGGGCCAGGCTGGCTCCAGCACAGGGGGCTCTGCCCTGGCCAGGTCCTGCCTTTGGCTGCTCCGGAGCCTCCGTGTGTTGCTGTTGGCTCAGCCTTGCTGTGCAGAGCTGACGGGGCTGGGGAGCCACAGGGGCCTGGAAGTGCTGCAGGGGGAAGTGCCAAAGACACCACAAACAGGATGGAGGTGTCAGCAGGGGGGACAGTTGGCTTTGGCAGCAGCTCTGTGGAGCACGGAGGGGACAGAGGTCTGTGGGTCCCCAGTGGGTCACCCAGGGAGGGGTGGGTAATGGCAAAGCTGCTGCTTGAGGGGTGCATTGGGGTGGGAGGTGTCAGCCTTCATCTGCACAAGGTGGCATCTCCAGCCTCCACGGGAGAGCAGTGAGATCATGATTTCTTTTTAATTTCGAAGAGATTTCTCAGAGGTCAGGGTGCCTTTCTGTTCTGCATCCTTGGGTGAAAGGAGAGCACAGCACTGCTGTGGTTTGTCTTGGCTGGACCATTGCAAGGCTCCCTGGAGCATCCTTAGGGCAGCCTGGATTAGCCCAATGTCCCAGGGAGATGGAGAAGGGCTTTGATTGCTGCCTTGAGGGGTCCAGGGTTAATCCCCCAGCTCTGGCTGAGCTGCTCAGCTCTCCCAGCTGTGTTGTTAGAGGGAACAGAGGAATTACACAAGAAAGCAGGTTCCCAAAATCTGCTCACAGCTTGGGAGTGCATCTTGCCCCTCTGAAAAACTCGCATTGTGCAAGTCCCAGTGTGGACTTCTGCTTTGGACTCTCCAAAAAGAGGGAAAATTCCTTCCCCAGAGCTTGTGTTTCAGCTGGGACACAGCTCCATCCTCACCCAAGCTGTGCTTTGAAGCTGGGCGAGCTGTCAGCACGGGAAGTGTCAGCTAAACGTGTGCCCTGAAATAAAAGGCTAATAAGGAAATATTTTTCATGTGCAGTAATACAGAAATGCAACTCCAGATACCCATTCTGGGGGAAAAAAGTCCTTCTTAGAAGATATTCTGTCTCTAGCTAAATAATTTAATCAGCAAATAAGTACCAGTGTTTGAAACCTCTTACATTAAAAATTGAGTATCTTTAGAATAATAAAATAATAACAATAATAAGCCCCACATGTGTGTCATCCCTGGTGCAATTAGGCCCAGCGTGGTGCTGGCAGCACTGCTGAAGTCATTTCTTTGTCACTGCTCTGTGGTGGCAGCAGCAACTTTGATACCAAATGTATAAAATTAACACTCCCCAGCCCCAGCCAGGGCACGGGCAGCTCTCGGATGTGGGATTTTGTTTATCCACAGAGCCTGGTGGAGTCCTGCTGGGAGAAAGCTGAGGAACAGCCTGGAAAAGGCTGCTGAAGGGGAAAATAACTGAGCCCCTCAGCTCCAGGGAGTTTGCCTGGGGGTGATCCCTGCATGGATTTTAAACCCAGGTTTCAGGTAAACCCAACACCCAGCAGCTCATGGGTGATTTATCTCGCTTTTCAGAAGGGTGAAGTGAAGCTCCTTTGGGGAAATCCTTGCTCCCAGGGAGATCCAAGAGTTTCCTGTGGAATAGTGAATTCAGGACCCTGGGATGGCTGAAGTCAGGTCAGGGGGTAGGAATGCTGTTCCTACAGCTGCACCAGACGCTGCACAACCCTGGGGGTGTAAATTAGGCAGTCAACCAGGAAAGCAGATTTTCCTGAGCCACAGAGCTAGAATTTCCTTTCTGTGAGATGTTTTCACACTTTCCTGAACTTTTATGTCCAAGCAAACCTCATTACAGGAGCAGGGATGTAGTACTGTGGGCAACTTGACCTGTCCTGAGGCTGTGAGTGTCCAGACTGCAGGATGTTTGGGTTGGTTTTTTGGAGAGCACAAACCCCTGTGATGTCCAGAGATCAAAGCAGAGCTGCCAGGAGGGAGGTGGAGATGCTGTGGAGCAGGAGGAGCCCGGGGCAGGCAGTGGGTGCTGCAGGGGAGCAGCCAAACCTGCAGCTCCTTCAAACATCTCCTAAAGTCTGCTGGCTTCCCTCCCAGTGCTGGGAACATTTGGAAGGGGGAGCAGAGCCTGGCTTCCCTCCGTTCTGCTTGACTTCACTGCATGAAAATGCGAAGGCTTTGGATGACGCACTGTTCTCAGGCGATGGTGCAGGAGAGGGAGGATGGACGGGAAAATCCAGTGAAAATTGGATTGTTCAGATGTGAAAGCTTGAGCTCAGCCTGCCCAAATGTCCTCCTCTGCAGGGTGGACACCTCTCCCTGTGCCCCCACAGTGCTCCTGCTCTCAGGGCCTTCCCAAAAGCCAGCTTGATCCCCACAAACGGGTTTTCAGATTCTCACTGGCTGCCTCCTGCTCCAGAGCCAGGTCAGAACCCCAGCTGGCACAACATGCAAGGCATTCCCTGTGCCCTCATGGATTCACTTATTCCAAGGCTCAGAGATGCCCCTTGTCACCTCCCCAGTCCCCAAGCTGCTCTGGGAACACAAAGCTCTCCCAGGTCTCCAAAGAGTTTTGGATGCTGCACAAAGGATCCCCTTTATTCCAGTTTGCAGTGTTTCTCCAGCCCACACAGACCTGAGGGGCTGCAAAGGGACATGTCTGGTTTTTAATAACAGCATCAATTGCAATAAATAGCGATGGTTGTTTAGGTCTTAGTCACCTAATAGCAATGTTTGTGCTTGAAGACATGATTCAGCTCTTGCAGGCAGCTCTTCACCTTACATTCTCCATGGGCTTTGGGAAGTGATGGAAGAGGAGGATTTGTAAGAGTTCTACAGTGTGCATTTCACCTGTTATTTCATATTTAATGTCCCTCTGGGCATTAATAGAAGTAGAAAACTGAAAACCAAGCCAACAAACCTGAGCTCTGACACAGCAGACAAACAGCTCTGTGGCTCCAGGGGTGCAGAGGAAGGTGTCTTTGCTTCTGATTTAATGGCTCAGTTGATGAGACTAAAACCATGTTTTTATAGCCAAGTTTCCTGCATTCTTCTTTTTCTTTTCCTCCTTCAGTCTAGGATTTACAGAGCTCTCCTTTTTTATGGTGTGTTTGATGATTCCTTCTTGAGATTAATGACAGCTTTGACAGCTCCCTACCTCTGTATTGCAGGATAACGACAGCCTCAGCCCCCTGTGTGTGCTGCAAGTGCCACATTCAGCCTCAGCAACGCTGAGTTAAACATGAGCTGAGCAGAAAGAGCACAAACTCGTGTGAAATGTTGAGTTGTGAGGCCACAGGGCCAAGCAGGTTCCCCAAGTGGTCTCCCTGCCAAGATGTCAACTTGACAGAAAAGTTGCTTTTTTTGCAGTGGACCAGAAGTTTCCCTGTTGTTATCAATTCTCAGAGCGTGCCATGTGAGTTGCTTTTTTCATGCTTTCGTGGTGCTTCTTGCCTTGCCCTTTCATTCCCTGCAGCCAGACTGAGGCTGTATTTGTGCCTGGCAAACAGAGATTCACATGAAATTCATTTGACACGCACAACATCCGCAGCATTGGAGTCTCGACCTGGGCTCTGCTCTGATTCAATCCAGTCCACGCTCTGACAACATTTCCAGCTGGGAGCAGATCCTGTGTCACTGTTCCCAACTCCGTGGCTGCTCTGGAGCATTTCTTGGGGACCTCCCTGCCCTGGGCTGATGGGCACCCTGTGTGTCTCTGTGAAGCACCCAAAATGCAAAGCTTGCCCAAGGCCATGGGGGGAACAGGAGCTGGATGTGGTTTTTGGGGCTGAAGTGATGCACCAGCCCATCCTCTGCAGGATGGATGGATCCTCTGGATGTATCCAGCTGTGCTCCCGCTGGTGCCCCAGGGCTGGGGAGGAGCTGCAGCCCCCAGCCATGGCCAAAGCTCCAAAGCTCTCCCATCGCCCTCCTGCCAGGGGTTATCAGGGGAGCAGAGCAGCACAAGGACCCCCTGACACCAAGCCCTGGAGCCCTGTGCATTGCTGGACTCGCATGATGTGCTCTGCAGAAGATGACTTGCTCTCGCTCCCGCCTCTGACTCATCCCACTGTCGCCTCCCACAGATTTATTTATTGTTCTCCCAGACACAGAAACGGCAGAGTTGAGTCTCCCTGCCCTGTGCCAGGCTGCTCCTCGGGCAGCTGGGCTGTGATCTGTGGGAGCAGCAGGGCTTTCCCCCGCGCTGATCCCTCGGGGGTCTCACACCGGGGCTTTGCCCGTCCCAGGAGTGCCCCGTGCTGCTCCCCGAGCCTGGCTGTGCTCTGGAGAATTGTTCCACACAGCAGCCGGCCGTGGAAATGGCACTCAGCATCTCGGGATGTGCCCATTCCCGGCTGTGCTGCTCCTTCCCTGCCCAGGCGGAAAGCAGCCCCTTGGAACGCGAGCTCTGCCGCCCCGGGGGGCAGCAGCAATGTCGCGGTGCTCAGGGGACTCCCAGCACAGCTGTCGGGACTGAGGGAGTCAGGAGAACTGTCCTGTTGTAGGAGGTACAGGAAATCCTGACTAATTGTGTTCTGTGTTAATGACTGCTGGGAAACCAGGACTTGTAGCATCGATGGCATTTCGGGGTGTGCTGCGGCTGGAGGCAGGGAGGAGCAGCTCAGCCAGACCCCTGCCCCAAAATTCTGACCCATGACTTTGCTGAGAGCACTGCCTGGGCTTTAGGGGTGCAGGGAATTGCTCCGTGCTGGAGCTGGGAGCAGCGGCCAGGACAAGGACTCTTTCCACAGATAGAATGCCACCAGATGGCTCAGCTTGTCCCCGTGGTGGCCTCAGCAGCTGCCCTGCTGTGGTGGGACTGGGGTGGCACCAGTGCTCTCCCAGGCGGTAGAACCAGCGCCACTCTGCCACTCAAGCCCCAGAATTTGGCTGGGGATGTTCTCTTCTTCTGGCTCTTTCTCTTTGATTTTTCATTTCTCTCGGCATCTAACTGTTTTAAATAATTCCTCCCCCACGCCTGTGTTATCACCCGGCATGTCAATACGCTGCTGTGCCACCCACCCCTCTCTCCCGGAGCTGCACGTTAGCGTTTTGCACCAGATAATGTGAAGCAATTAGTGAATGGAGAATAACCTTCCCACTTGAAAGCAGGATGGGCTGGGAAGCATCACACGGGTGGATTGCACGGGGAGTATTAATTGCTTTTCTCTCCAGTGACTCCCCGTGTAGGAGAGTCCATATGGAGAGAGAGGAGGAGGAGGAAGAGATGCTGCGGGAGAAACAAAGTCTCCAGTGCTGGCGAGAAGCGTAAAGCCCAGCGCATGGGAGCGGGGGCTCTTCCCTCGGGATGCGGGGGTGAGGCACAGCGGGGCTGCGGCACCCACCGGGTGCCCATGGATCTCAGAGCCCGGCAGCGGCGGACGGGCAGTGCCAGGGTCGGATATCCTGGGGTCAGCGGGGCTGGGAGCTGCTGGAGACAAACCCCAGCTCCGGGAGCAGCGGGAGCCCAGCGGGGGTGGTGTCACCTTCCCTGGGTGTGACCGGAGGGGTGTGTTGGGTGACTGAGGTGACACACGTGCGTTGCACAAAGCAAAGTAGCTGTCTGGCCACTGCATTTCTGTGGGAGCAATTCCTTTATTGCGACATCTGCTCATCCGTACAGCTCGGGGGTCGCACGAAAAGGCACCAAAGCACTCCCCAGGGCACACACAACGGCCTGGGCTCTGAAAGAGAATTGAAAAAAGAAGCAAAAAGCAGAGAAGTGTATCCGAGCTGCGGCAGAACCACCCCGGGCTGTGCTGCCCCTGCCGTGTGCTGGAGGCGCACAGCTCAGCCTGCTCACATCTGGCACCTGCGAGGGGACAGTTTTGGGGCACTTCGCTTGGCCACATCCCTAGCGATGTCACCTCCTGACCCCTGGCACCTCGGAGCCACCCCGTTAACCCTTTCCTGGAGGCAGCCGGCTGGTTTCCAGGCTGCCCGCGCTGTCCCTGGGCTCGGGGCCATTCCGCAGCGGGGCGGTGTTATTGCAGCAGGACCCCCGGCAAGATCAATGCTCCCGGCCCGGCCGCGCAGCACGGCACAGGAATTCCCGGGGCTTGGCCGCGCTGCTTGCTGTCGGCACAACCCCGAGGCGCAGCGGCGCTCAACACAAATATTTGTGTGGGTAGTGGGGAAAAAAAAAAAAAGAAAAAAGAAAACCAAGTAAAAAAGAAAAGGAAATTAAAAAATAAAAGAAAAATATAGAAAAGGAGAGGAAGAAAGGAAAAGAAGAAAGGAAAAAGGAAAGGGAAGGAAAGGGGAAAGGGGAGGGAAAAGGAAGGGAAAGGAGAAAGGAAAGGAAGGGGAAAGGGGAAATGAAAGGGAAAAGATAAGGAAAAAGGAGAGGAAAAGGGAAAGGAAAAAGGAGAAGGAAAAGGAAAATAAAGCCAAGCCACCCAAGGGTCGTGCAGACAGAGGCCACAGGCGAAGGGAGGCGGACCGGGGGGATCACCGGCTGCTGCCCAGCCCGAGGGTCGCGGGGCAGGGCGGGGCCGGCGGGGGGAGGCGAGCGGTGCCGCCGGTGCGCGCTGGGCGGAGCTCGGTCCCGCCCGTCCCCGCGCATCCCCGCGCATCCCGCACCTGTTGCCGCCCGCTCCCCGCCGGGCTCCCCGCGGCTCCGCCCGGCCCCGGCATGCGGAGCTCCCGAGCGGCCCGCGGGCTGCTGCGGCGGCGGCCGCGGGGCGCGCCGTGATGGGCGGCGGGCAGCGGCACCGGCAGCGGCACCGGGACGGCGGCGCTGGCTCTGCCCGCGGCCGGCAGCCCCCGGCCCGCGCCCCCGGCAGCGCGGGGCGCCCATGCTCTGCCCCGCCTCGCCGCTCCGGAGCCCCGCGCCGCTTCGCCGATGCCGTTCTCGGGCGAGGAGCGGAGCCTGCAGGGGATCTACAAACCGGCGGGGCCGGCGGAGGGGCGGCCGGTCTGCTCCGAGTGCTACACCAACCGCTCCTTCGTCTACGACGATGGCAGCGCGCACAGGTACCGGGGGAGCCGGGCGGGGAGGATCCCCGGGGCTGCCTGTGCTCTGGGGAGCTGCGGGGCTGCGGGAGAGCGGAGCTCCCGGTGAGACCGGCGGAGCCTCTTCCCCTCCGGGGGCAGCCGGGCGCGGCCGGCAGGACCCCTGTCCCCCATCCCCACTGCTCTCCCCGTGCCCCCAGCCTGGAGGAAAGTTTCTGCGGCACTTCCAGGCCTGGCTGGGTCCCTGCGAATGCCCCTTGGGCACAGCACCTCGGGAACGGGGCAGGCGGGAGTGCCTGCGTACGGGGAAGGGATGCTCGGAG
This sequence comes from Lichenostomus cassidix, assembly GCF_008360975.1. Taxonomy (NCBI): domain Eukaryota; kingdom Metazoa; phylum Chordata; class Aves; order Passeriformes; family Meliphagidae; genus Lichenostomus; species Lichenostomus cassidix. The sequence continues at coordinate 2,107,161 of NC_139497.1, forward strand.
ACCCCCGAGCAGTCCGTCCTTCATGGGAAGAGGGTCGGTGTTGTCCCTCCGCCGAGCCCAGCGCGGAGCCAGGCTGTGCTCCGGGGTGTGAGGGTGAGGCAGGGCTGGGCTGAGCCTCGGGGGCACCCCAAACCAAGGGGCTAAAATACACACCGACAAAGCCCTGCATTCCCGTGGGTGCTGCCCGGCCCCTGCTCCTGCTTTGGGCTGGTTTGGTGGCAAAGTCACAATGTCCAGTGCGAGGGAGGGGTTGCTGTGTGGAGGGCAAGAGCTGCTGGAGGAGATCAGGGGGCTCAATGCCACCCTCCTCCTGTGCCTGGCAGCAGCAGCTGCTTCTCACGAGTGCTCCTTGCTGAGGCATCCCAGTTTTTCCTGATAAATGCTGTTTATTATCATTGTTCTGATTAAATTTGCTAGTGTGGCTCTTCTGACTGTCACACTCATCAAATGCCAGCTGAAATGTCCAAATGAATTGTGTGTTTCAATCCATGCTTGGCACATAAGGACCTTGGCTGGGTTTGCTCCCTGGGTTGCCCAGCTGGGGTTTTCCATGTCTTCATCTGCTCGCCATGATTTAAGGAAAAAAATCTTTTATTCCTAAACACCTAAATGAAAAAAAGAAGAAACAGTCTGTTCTCTAACTCTCAGTTCATTGCCACTGACTGGGTAATTAGTAAAATCCTTGAATATTGGGTTTTGGGGTTAAGTCCCTCATCATTACCCCCTGCTGTCCTCCCTGTCAGATGCCTCAGGACCCCCAAACTCTAGATAGCACCATTTGGTTGCCTTGGGCACAAGGCAGAGCAGAGCACAGTGCTTTCCCCAACCCCAAAACTGCCTCGTTTTGCAGCTGTGCTGAGAGTGTCTGCAGAAATGACACCCTCGAGGCTCTTGTTGAACGTGTCTGTGTGTGTGAAGAGCAGAGATCAGCTCGAGAGAGGCGACAGCTCCTGGAAGTTTCCACCTCCAACATTCTGGGAAGATGAGGAGCTGCTCCTCATTACTGGCACTGCAGCCCTGCCCGGGGTCATTTATCCTCATCTAGTGCAAAATCCTGGCCCAAAGATCCTCCCGCCTGTCGCTTTCAATCTGAATAGAGGAGCTTTGTTTCCCGATTATTGTTCTAGAGCTCGATGTGTTTCTAACCCCCTCAGGCTCCGGAGAGGTTGAAATGCCATTGCTTTCCATGGCTTGTCTTGCCTGCCCTCGTGCTCAGCCTTTGCTGCCCTTCTGGAGATATTAAACAAGCTGCTGGGAGCCCTCAGGACCCGGCAGTTTGCACAGCTCCAGCTCGGAGCAGACTGGTGTCTGAAACACTTTGCAGAGCTGATCAGCTGAAGAAGCAAGAAAGGACTGTTCTGGACAGGCTGAGCAGAAAGGGCAGGCACAGGCAATGAGCACCGTTAGACAATCCCAGGGGCTTCTGGCTAATCTGCTGTTCGGTTTTATCCTCTGCAGCTTGGGCTGGGGGCAAAATCCCATCTCTGGATGATCATCCACATCTAACCACCTGCTAGCTCAGCCTCCGCCTGCTGCAGGAGTTTCTGCCTCACCTCCTGCGGGTTTCACCTCATCTGCTGTGCGGTTTGTGCACAGAGCCCGGGCAGAGCAGGGCTCGGGAGTGCCACACCACGTCCTTGTCCCCTCTCTGTGTGAGCCGTGGGTGTGACGGCAGACAAGCAGAGCTGTCACCAGGGCTGTGTGTGAGGGATGTGAGAGCCAGGATATATCAGAGGAGCAAAGATGTAGAACACTTTACTGAACCTTCTGCTGTATGTTCAGGGGAATTCAGCTGGGCTGGCCCCAGTGAAATAAGTGGAAAACTCAATTATCCCCTCACTTAGCAGATCTAGAGGCGGCTTAAAAGCTGTTAAATTCCATCTTCTCGGTTGCCTGAGTGTGGAGATGTTTGTGTAAATGTCAGTGAGCTTCCTCCCAGCCCTCTTTGCGAGGGGACAATGCTCTCGAGAGTCCCTCCCACCTGGAAAGCAAGGGGTTAACTGCAAAAGCACTTGAGAGTTTATTTGGAGAGTAAATACACATTTCTGACCCCCTGAGGGCACAAATAGCCTAAATTTTACTTTCCTCCCTCGTGGGAAACCTGGGTAAATGTTTGTCCAAGGATCCAGCCTGTCACTTTGGGGAACTCAGGATTCCCTCCGGCCAGCGGCTCCGCTTCCCCTGCCTTGCCCATGTAAGGGCAGCGCGGGCACCAGTGATGGATGAGCAGCCAGATGGAAGGACTCGCCCAAAAATATCCTGCCCGAGCCAGGGGGCCGGCGGGAGAGGCAGGGATGGGCGGGAGGAGACTTGGATTTCTCCTACTCCTATGGCTCGTTCAGGAAGGAGAAGCTGGGAGGAGGCGATGCACGGAGCTGCTGCTGCTTAGGAAGGTCATGGCTTTGCGTTAGACGTAGGTCCTTCTGTTATTTTCAGGATTTTCTCCTGTGTGCTTTTGGGGTTCTGTCCGGCTGTGTGTATCTGAGGAAACCCCTGTGCTGAGTGATCTGGGTGCTGTGCCACGGCTTTGGGATTGGGATGTGGAGGGAAGGAGGGTCCCAGCTGCTCCAGTGCGAGTGGCAGAAGACTGAGGTTGGGGGCTGGACAGGAGCAGCCAGCCAGACTCGGGATGAGCCTGTGGAATGTCAGCTCCAGGGGCTTGGTTTGACAGGGGCTGTCCTCAGTCCCACCCCCAGGACAGGTCCTTTGGCCCTAGGAGCCACAGGAGGGTTGGCAGCAGGGGCAGCCAGGTTAAAAATGCCCACAGGCACTTCTGGCACTGTGGTTAAGCCTCTGGCTGAGTTCACAGGCAGAAAAAAAGATGGATGAAATGGAATTCTTGCTAAGTGTGAGCACTCATCCAGGCCCAGGGTGGCTCTCCCAATGCTTCTCCAGCTAATCTTTAGATATATCCAAGGAACTGTCTCTGTTTAGCACAAGGATGGTCCCTGCAGCTGACAGCTTGTTGTTGTCTCTTAAGTTTTCAATTTTCTGGAAATGAACGAGAAGATGCTTCTTTGGCAGAGCTTGCACTGAACCAGACTCTGTAGCTAATTAGTAATCAGCTCCTCCAGGCGAGATTACTAGTTTGGACATTTATCAGCTTCCAAAAAGTCAGCCCTGTGGATTGCAACAACTGTTGCTTTGGCTGCCCATGGGCATCCGGGCCTTGCTGTTCTGGGAGAAATTGCATAAAGCTACAGGGCCAAACACCCTGTCCTTTCAGAGTGTTTATGTAGCAGAGGAAAGAAAGAATTCTGCTCTTGTTTTCCACAGATGGTTAGGAAAGGGAAGTGTGAGGCTCTGGACTGTGGCAGGTACAGCCAGCAGCACACCTGGCTCAGTGGGAAGAGGTTTTGGGACTCTTCCTCACTATTCTGCTCCAAAAATGACCTCCAGTGGGCTGAATGTCCTCCTCAGGAGCTGCCCTTGGGCTCTGGCATGGCCGTGTCACCCTTCAGTGGAGAACAGCAAAGTAGGTCATTGCCTGTGCTCAGGGCTCTTTAGCTCTGCAAAAATATTTACAGCATCCATTTGAATCCTCCCAATTCTCCTGCAGTGACCTCTCCCTGACCCCCACGCCTGCTTCCCGAGCGCTGCACGCCATTTGTTTTGGAGCCTGCTAAGGTTTCTCTTGCATTTCTGCCAGGCTGGGCTGGAGTGTGGAACATCTCATTCATCCTTCTCATGAATAGGACCAGCCAAGAGGGCTGAGCACAGGTGAATCTGGCTTGGTGTCCTTTGAAAGTTCCTGCTGACAGGAAGTGCTGGAGGGAAGGTCCAGGTGGATCTCAGGGAGGAATTCTTCCCTGTGAGGATGGGCAAGCCCTGGCACAGGGTGCCCAGAGAACCTGTGGCTGCCCCTGGATCCCTGCAAGTGTCCCAGGCCAGGCTGGATGGAGCTTGGAGCAGCCTGGGACAGTGGGAGGTGTCCCTGCCCATGGGAGTGAGATGGGCTTTAGGGTTTCTTCCACCCCAAAGCATTGTGTGACAGGGACAGAGGGCAGGAGGGAGCAGCCCTTCCCAGGCTGCAGGTTGTCCCAGTGGCTCTGCTCCTACAGCCTGGGTGGATTCCTCCCTTGGGGTTCACCTGCTCCCTCCTGAGCCCCTTGGTCCTTTCTGCTGCCCAGAGGATGGGAGTTGTGTGCTGCAGCTGCTCTGGGACAGAACATCTGCTGCTCCTTTGAGCTGTGATTTCCCTGCTCTCCTGCAGCTCCTGAGATGTTCTTGCTCCCTGCCTGTCCTCTCTGAATTTATCTGCTTTTCATCCTGTCTCTTTCCAGGCTAAAGACTCCTCCTGATCCATTTGGCCTGTTCTTGCACAAAACACTTTCTAACCCACAGTTATCTCTGCTGCCTTCTCTGTGCTGTTTCATCTCTGAGGAGGGGAGCCAGAGCTGTGTGCTCCTCCACGGTGGGTTTATCTGGAATGAAAAGCCTTCCTAACGTGGGGTTTTGAGCACCACTGAGAGCTGCTGGCTTTGTGGCATTATCTGCTGTGCCTCTGGCTCTTTGCTGAGTGCTAATTTGCAGACCTCTTCCTGCCTGTGCAGGAAGGTGATTGCTCCCCTCTCCCTTTGGATCAATTGGAATTTACTGATGCTAATTTTTGTCTGACATTTTATCGTGAGGACAGTCAGTGCCACAAGACCTTCCTGTTTACTGTCTGGTTTAGGCTTGACTGGATAATTTGCAGTCATCCCCATCCTTTCTGAAGCCATGGAATAGTGGAGAGCCTTGTGGGACTCCACAGGTATTCACTTCAGTGTTCCTTTCCTTTTTGTCTCCTGCCTTCCAATCCAGGAGACATCTCCCCTTCATCCCATCCCATCCTGGCCCAGCAGGTGTGTGACAGATTTGCCTCTCAGGTTTATTTCTGCAAGACTTTGTATTTTTGAACAGTGTGAAAAGACTCTTCCTCCTCCCACGTCCCTCTATTATTTTCTGCTTCCATACCAGGGTTGTTTTGCAGGAGTCTGGAGCATGGAGAAGTTTTTTTCTCCACACTCCAACCCTTGCTGCTTGTAGCAGCCTGGGGCTGGGCAGAAGGGAGGGTTTTCCCAGCAGTTTATTAGCAAAAATTAGCACTTTCCCAATCTTGCAGCCTTTTTATTTTCACATGAGCCTGAAAGCTGACAGATGTGGCAGAGGATGTCACAGCTTGGGGTGAGGGGGAGTGAGATGTGGCCAGGATTGTGTCCCTTGGGATGTCAAACACACAGGCAGCAGTGGAGGGTTGGCTATTGGCTCTCCAGGAACAGCTCTGGAGGCTGTGGCAAGGGAATTGTTCTCTTTTTAGTGTAATAATCTGGTTTGGTTTGAGATTTTTCGTGGCTGGTTGGCAGGAATCATGGGCTTGGTGTTATCCCTGCAGGCAGCATCACCCTGTCATTAAACCTGGGGGGTTTTCCTGGGGAGTCTGGTGGGCACAGCCTCCAAAATTCCCAGTGGGACTGGCAGGGCCTCACCCTGAGGGGTTGTTTCTCCAGCAGTGAGCCCTGGGTGCTTAATTTCTTGATTGATTGAGCTTTTAAAACAATTTCCATGTGTTCCCAGGCCACTTGACCAACCCAGCGCTGGGACAGGCAGAAAAAGGGGTGATGTCCTTGCTGGGAAAGGGCTGGACACTCTGGGAAACAGCTCCTACAGCAGGGATAGAGCCTGATGGAAACCATAAATAGCCCTGGAGATGGCTGAGTGAGGAATTTCCCGGCAGGGTTGGTGACCTTGGCTCTGCAGGCTGAGTGAGTTTTGGGTTTGCCCCTTCTCCTGAGGTTTTTGTGGATGAGATGCTGGGAATGAGGAACCCTTTGCCCAAGGACGTTGGGATGGGGAGCAGAGCTGTGTCCTTAGGAAAGCAGGGCTGGAGTGTTGTGCTGGCAGCGATCAGCAGAGCTGATTTGCATTATATTTGCATATTTACACAATAGAGTAAACTGGTTGCAAGTCGTAGGATCACAGAAGGATTTGGCTTGGAAGGAACCTTAGGGATGATGCAGTTCCTTCCCCTGCCATGGACAGGGAACCTCCCACAGACCAGGCTGGTTCCACCACACCTGGACTTTCCATGGGGCTTTACCTGCTCTCAGCTCTGCCCTTTCATCAAAAAAAAAAAAAAGAGAAAAAGAAAATGGGGAGATGTGAGGCTGAACTGCTAATCCAGGGCTGCCTCATGAGAAAAGCGACTCCGGACCTGGAAGGTACAATTTCTACTTTTATCTTCTAGAAAACAGCATTTGCCAGCAGGGGAAAGGCTTGTGGAGCTTTGCACTGACTCACTCTTCCTGTTCATTTTCCACGTGAAACACACAAAATGCTAATTTCCCCGTGAGGCCTGTGGTGCTAAATTGCCTGTGCTTGTTGGGAGGGAAGCGCTGGATGGATTTGTCACAGGGCTCGGCAGTTCTGCAGAAGTTCTGAGCAACAGCAGCTCCTGACGTGGACAGTCCAGCTGTCTGTGGGTTTGGATGCAGGGATTGAATCTGGGGGACTGAGCTCTTCATATATTGTGAGGGTGTATAGAGATGGGTGTGTGTTCTGCAGCTGTTGGACCCAAAAACAGGACTTGGGCCAAAGCTGCTCAGGCTCTATGGGAACGATGTCTGGCATGTTGGGATGGACCTGTGCACATCCTTGGAGCTCTTTGAATCAAAAATGATGAAATCCACCATTGTATGAGTAAGGGTGTCTCAATGAATGGTGGCCATGAGTCACTGTGAGACCTTTGGGGAGGGAGAAGGGACAGTGGGATGAGAATTTGGGGCTCTACCTTGACAAGTCAAGACGTTTCCAACAGTGACTTGGCTGCTGCTCACAGAGAGAGGAGGTGTTGGCAGAGAAAACTGAGAAAACGAGCTCCCTGCCTCTTCCCTGGGGATGTCCCTGCAGGGCTGGCATGGGCAGGGCAGTGCCTGGGCACGGGGGATGCTGAGCTGGGCTGTGAGGAGCCTGTCCTGCACATGAGCTCACCCCACACGTGTGCAGAGCTGCTGCCTTCCCTCCCTGCCTGCTCCCTGCCCTCCCCTGGGCTGTGCTGTGCCAGCTCTGCCACCCCTCTGTGCCAGGAGTGCTGCCAGCCCTGCTGCAGAGCCTGGCAGGGAGGGAGGGAGGGAGGTGCTGCCTTCCAGCCCAGCTCTAGGGACCAAATCTCTGTCCCCACAGGCTCCAGCCATCAGGGGACCCCCCAGGGATGTCACTCAGAGGGGAAAAAAAACCCCAAACCAAAAGGAGAGGGGAGAACAACTGTAACCTGGTAACCAGAAGAGCTGTGGGAGGAGAAACAAACACGAGATGATTGTATATATTTAAATAACTATAGGAGAAGAAAGGGCAGAATTTCCTACATGGCTTGGTTCCCTGGAGAGGCTGGGAGAGCCTGGGGGTGGCTGAGCTTGCTGAGATGGACTGGGATGTAGGGCCAGGGAGTGAGGACATGGCACAGTCACTGGGTCAGGGGGGACAGAACATGGGACACCTTGCTGTCCTGGGGCAGCCTGGCCCCAAGGACCCTCTGCAGAAGAATCCCAGCCCCTGAGTCCAATCCAGACGTTGTCACCCTGGGATGATCTGGGTCAGCAGAGCAGCTGAGGCTCCTGCCCAAGCAGTACCTGTTTGCTGCCCACAGGTTGGGTTCTGCCAGCAGACTGTGTCCTGTGTCAGTGCCAACTGCAAGAGAACTCCCACCCTGTGTGTGATTCCTGCTCCACTGTCAGCCAGGACTGTCCTTTCCATCCCGTTAGAGGTGACAGGAGGCACAGCAGCAGCTCCCTGTGGAGTGCTGGGTCCCTAAACTTGGAGAGAAGTGGCTTTGCCTGGGGAAGGGACATTGATCCTGGACAGGAGGTTCTTGCTTTCCTGGCTGCACATCCAGACTCCCTGGCAGGGTTCCTGGGGAAAGGATGGAGTTAGAACAGAGAGCTGCCAGCAGGACCTTGTGCCTCTGGCTCCTTGTACAGCTTGGAGTGAGAGAGGAGAGGTTTAGACTGCAGCTTATGCAAGGACTTACCCCAAATCTAGGTTCACCTGTTTTCTTCTCTCAGAAGAGGAGAGGAAGAGCATTCTGGGATGGCCTCCAATACCTTTTGGTGCTGGCAGAGCAGAGGTGTCACTGAGAGCTCTGGAGCTGCTGCTGGTGCCTGGCAGGTTGGGGCAGTGACATCCCACAGTGCCACAGTGCCAGTGTGGGGTCTGTGATGACCCCAAGTGGTTTGGGATTGGTTTGTGGTGGAAGCAGGAGGATGTTCTGTGGTTTTTGTGGTGTGCAGTGTGCAAGAAAGTGGAGGAGGAACTTGGGTCATGTCCTTCCTCTTTGACAGATGTAGTCAAAAATAATAACGGAAATGCTAATATTCGTCACAACAAGCTCCCAGCCTGTGGGTTTTCCTCTGAGACAAAGCTGCCTATGGATCTGGGGAGCTCCCCAGAGGATGTGGCACTGCAGGGCACTGTGGGCCAGCACAGGCAGCTCTGGGGGCTCTCAGTGGCCGTGTGGAGGCATTTCCAGCCTCAGGGAATGTCCCTGTTGCCAGCAGGGAGGCTTCCCTGTGTGCCCAGGTGGAATCAGCAAGGGAAGAAGGTGGCTGAGATGAGCCCAGAAAAGGACTGAAGGAACCCAAGGCTGGTGTGACTCCTGCTCTGCTGTGTTTGCTGAGCTGGGTCTGGCTGTGGTTTAGGGCAGCAGAGGGGGGTCTGGCTGGGATCCCACACGGTTTGCTCCCAACTCCCGTGTTCCCAGAGCTCAGCAGGGGCTTGTGCCCCTCCCGATGGCTGTGGGGAGCTGGCCAAGCTGGGGGAGAGAGAGACAGAGCCGTAGCAGAGAGTGGAAGAGTGAGGAGGTTTCCATATGCTGATGGCAGAGCGCTTTTTTAGTGGTACGTGCTTCTGGAGGAAGGAAGGAAAGGGATGGTAAAAATAAAGCTGCAGTTCTGTATTTAGCTATAAACCACTCCAGGATTATTTTTTTTTCCCCCTTCAAGTAGTATTTGAAGACTATGCAATAAATGAGCTTGTTCATGAATTTTTTATTTTGTACCACTACAGCTTTGAAGAAGTAGCCAGGTTGCTGTGGTGTTTCCATAGCTCAGGATCCCTGTGTTTGGGAGGAGAGGTTGTAAATCCTCTCTGCCAATGTCAGGAGATCTGAGTGCAGTGCAGGAGCATTTTTGTCTAAGACATTGATGTGCAACCTCTCAAAGTCACTGTGCAATTGACAAAGACGTTTTAACAAACAAGTGAGTGCAGTACTTCTTGTAGTGAAGCTTCATCCAGAACAAACAAATGTGCCAAAATTTTAAAATTCTGAATGATTTTGTATGCAAGAATAAGAGAAAATACATTCAAAGTGTAGCTGCTACTGCCAATGGGAGAAGAAACTCAGATGCAAATAGCAGAAATTGTGTTTCCAGAGCTACTCATCTAATTGGATTTTACTACAGTTTCCAAATGCTGATAGAGGACAGTGGTAAATATTTGCTTTGTTTCATGAGTCTGACACAGGATCTGAGGCCAGGAGAGATGGATTAATTGAGATGGGAAAGAATCATGTGAAATTAAAAAAATACCAGAATGCAACCCCCTAAAATGAGTGTGTGATATCCAGGAGAATTGCTGGGTATAGCTGTGAGCATCCATAGCTCCCAGAGGGTGCAGGATAAGGATGGACCTGCCAGTCTGGAGCCCCAGTGGGAGCTGTGGAATGTCCAGCAGGGTGGCAGCTGTGGCTAAAGGTGCCCTTTCCACATGGCAGTCAGTGTGTCCATGGCTGTGCAGCCACAGCACTCGGCCTTTCCCCTGGGAGAGGAAACGATGTGCTCCTTGGAACAGGCACTCCACAGTCACTGGAGAGAGCTGGGTGTGACAAACTCCTTCAAACGCAATTACAATCACCCCCATTTGGAGTCAGGCACCTGCCTCCCCACTTTAAACCCTGCTTGTGATAAGAGTGGATAATTTTTAAAAATCACGTTTTCTCTCCCTGAGATTTCAGTTCCAGGCTGCTGTCCTGATGGCCTAGAAACAGCGTGCTTTTGGCCTAATTTATCATAGTTAAGCTCTAAGAGGAAAAACTTAATTGTGGCTTTTTTTTTTGCGCTTAATGTTAAATCCTCCTTTGCAACATGAGCTGGAGGTGGTCAGCAAACTTCGGTGTTTATACCAGTCGATCCAGAGGGAGTGCTTGAGCTGACAGGAGTTTGGCTTGATTTATCTTAAAGACCAAGATTTGGATCAATGGGCAGCATAGAATAACCTCCCTGCTGCCCAAGGCCCTGCACAGATGCATTAGTCAGTGCAGAGCCTTGGCTGCACCGTGCATATGGCAGCTAAAAGGAATTGAAAAGCTCTGGGGGGACAGAATTAAGTGGCAAATAACATCACTGAGAACCATCTGAAGCACCGAGAGGGAGCTGGGTTGTCTTCTGGGGCTTTGTTCAGCAGAAATTTTTGCATGCTGATTGCTCTTCTGGAAACTCGGGAACAGCAGCTGAGCAGGACTTTGGAATCTGGTCAGCTGGGAGCTGATTTACAGGGGGCTGAGTTGTTAAAGATAGAAGATGATCTGAGGAGCCTGAGCTCCCATCCCTGCGGCAAATCCCTGGATTCTGCTCAGCGCCAGTTCAGCATCCAGCTGCTGGAAGCTCTTTTGCCTGCCTTTAGTTTGTGCAGAGTGTACTGGAGGCAAAGCTGTGGGAAGATGCTAGGAAAGAGTTGGAGAGCTTTGGGTGAGACTCTTGGAAGTGCATCAGCCAGGAGCTGGAGTCTTTCAGCTGTTTTGCTCCTCACACCCCAAAGTTACATGTGAGGGACAAAGAATCAGCTCAGAGGCATCACATCTCCTCCTGCAAGCTCTCCCCACTCTCCCCTCTTTCCACACACAGTCTGTGAAATTGGTTTTCCTGTCGTGGCACGGATGAATGTCACTGATAAAGCCAAACCAGAAAGGATCAGGACCTTGGGTCTCTGCACTGCCTTTCCAGCAATGAAAGGCTTTGCTGCTTTGTGAAGGGAAGTTTCAATTTAACCCCGATCTGCTGTGGTCCTTATCTTGAGCTGACACGGGCAGCAGTGTCTTACCCACGTTCTGGCTGATAAATGTGCTTTGAGAAAAGAAAACCTTTAACCCTCTGAAATAACCCTCTGAGAGCTGGTTGGGTTTAATCTCCTTTCTGTGAGTAGTGGCTGCACACAGATCCCTTCGAGCCACCGCCTTGGGTGTCTCGCAGGCACTGCCATCGCCCAGCCCTCGATCGGAGCCACCGGCATGCCGAGGGGTGGGTGATGTATCCTCCTGGCCACGACACTTGGCAGCTGGACAGGCGACTGAGTCATCGGCGTTCGCGGTTTCTCATTTAATCCTGGGGTTGTTCGGATGATTTAAGTGCCAGCAGTCCAGAGAGGAGGTTGTGCTTCTGCTTCCAGCACGCTCGTGGAGCCATCGCCTTGCCTGCCTCCCATCGCTACTTTTCGCGGCGGGGGGAGGCTGGGGGTGGATCTGGGTTCGGCCGTCAGCTCTCGATTCTCCCGCGAGCAGTTTTATTTCCTCCCGGCAGCTGGGCTTTGCCATTGGCTCCTCTTGCTCTCCGTCGGTCGCCTGCCGAGCGGCAAATGTCCTGTGCCCGGCGCCGCTCCGCGGGGCGCTCCGGGGGATCCGCGCCCTGCCCGCCCCGCTCCTGAGCCACCCATGCCCCCGGGGGGAGCGCTCTGCCGGGGGGGCGCGCCCGCCTGCCCCGCAATGTAATCGCGGCCGGGGGGTGCGGGAGGCGCCGGGCCGGCCCCGGAGGAGGTGCTGGGGCGGGCGGCGGGGGCGGGCAGGGCAGGGCAGGGCTCCCCCTTCGCCCCCCCATCGCCGCTATCCCCTTCTCTCCCGCAGGCTCTCGTCGCCCGGCGGCTGCGGCGGCGGGGACGGCGGCGGGAGCCGCAAGAGCGGGGTCATTCTGGACATCGCCTCCCTGAAGATGACGGAGCTGGAGTCCGAGGTGCTGCCGCTGCCGCCCCGGTACCGCTTCCGCGATCTGCTGCTGGGGGACCAGTCCTTCCAGAGCGACGACAGGTTCGGGGCGCACCGCGGGGACAGCGGGTGGAGGGCGCGGGGACACCGACCGGCCGGGAGGGACACACCGACCGGGGACACACACCTGGGCTGGGGACACACACCTGGGCTGGTGACACACACACCTGGGCTGGTGACACACTCCTGGGGTGGTGACACACGCCTGGCTCACCGCGCTGCGCGGAGGGTACGCGGAGCTCTCCGCGGTGCTGATCCCGGGGCTCATCCGGACCCGCCCGGCGCGGAGCTCTCCGCGGTGCTGGCGGCGCTCGGCGCGGCCGGGGAAGGCCGGGCGACAAAGAGGGGCCCCGGGGCTCGGGGGTGTTGGCAGCCTGCGGGCTCTGCCATGTGTCGTCAGGAAGCAGCGGTGTGGGAGCGCCGGGATGTGCGGGATGGAGGCCAGGGGTGCCTCGGAGAGCAGCGCCGGGATGTGCGGGATGGAGGCCAGGGGTGCCTCGGAGAGCAGCGCCGGGATGTGCGGGATGGAGGCCAGGGGTGCCTCGGAGAGCAGCGCCAGGAGCATCTCGGGGCTCCAGGGTGTGCTGGAGGTGTGGGCAGGCTGGGCCCGCAGACACCGAGCTGTGTGGGCAGCTGGCTGAGGCCAGAGGTGCCATGGGCAAGCAGGAAAAGGGACCAATGTCCTGGAGAGGTGTGGGACAGCGAGGTGAGGGGTTGGTGGAGCTCCACATGCAGGATTTGGGCTGAGCACATAGGTGGATTTGGGAGGAAAGGCTCCTCCAGGCTGCTCCTGGACGCTATCTTTGCAGCAGGGAGTGCTGATGGGAGCAGCAGGGTAACTCTGAAGAGCTGCTGGGCTTGTGGTGCAACTCTCCTTTTCTTGGAATGACCAGAGAAATGTCCTTTATGTGTTGAACAACAGCCTGCTCTTCCTGGCTGGTTGGGATTTATTCCCAGGTTAAGTGAGCAACAAAAAAAATGCCATGAGTGGCAAGTGAATTCCATGGCAGGGAAGATAAATTAAGAGGAACAAGCACCTTCCCTTCAACCCTATTCATATCATAAATACCCAGGAGCTGCAGTGCTAATGGGGAGTCAGTAAAATTTTTATTTTTCCAACCAATTAATTGCTTGAAGCAAACAGAGATGTAATTCTTGTTGGAAAAAACCTTTCAATTACTGGTGAGTTGGTCCTTGACTAGCTGCTCTGTGTTTGGTGCACCTGCATCAAGGCTTTTATGCATCTCTTCTAAAGGATAATTTCATTTTTTATATGTACAAGTGTCATGAAAAAAAAAAAGTGGATTTGGCGTTGAGACTGTGAATGTGGGTTTTACAAATGTTCTCTATAAGTGTTCCTAACTTTTATCGCTGCATAAAATTGATCTGTCTGGAAAATGAGTCTGTGATCCTGGAGGTTTTAAAGCCCAGATTTCCTTAACAGACACTTAAACATTAATACAGTTTTATGGCACCAAGTGAGAAGTTAACATAAAATTCCTGCTGCAGAAAATGTCTGCATTTCAGAATGGTTATGATGTGGCTCATCTGGTCAAGTTTGAGGATTTAACAGTTTTCATATTTAAGTATTTGAAAGCACTTGAAATACAGAAGATGGAAATTGCAGATTGTGTTCTTTCTGCCTTTCACTGGTTATACTCCTTAACCTTCATTTTCATCTGCATTTGAGTCTTTCTGATTCAGCATCCCTCTTTAATTTTAATGTGGAGATGCTCTGGGTTGTTTTGTTAATTCATTAGCCTTGTTTCTCAAGATATCTCGGTTCCACTGGCTTTATATGCTGCTTTCCTTTTGTTGCTTGATTTCCCCTTCATCTGGAAAATCCCGATAATTTCATTGTGCTGGGGAAGGCAGATCTGTGAGCCCACATTTGCTGCTCGCTGGAGTCCACTTGACTTCCCTGCGAGCTGAGATGAGCTGTGGCTTTGGGAAATGCTGCTGTTAGGCCTAAATTCCAGTCCAAGGCATTAACAATCCTGGGACCTTGTGGCTGAATCAAGCTCGCTGGAGTAATTATGACTAGTTCATTAGTCTGTTCCAAACCCACTGAATCAGGAGCTGATTTAGGCTGGCAGAGAGAAAATGAAAAGCTGAAAGACTTTTTGGCTTTGCTGTGCTTGTGGATGATAAGAAGCTCGGGGTTGTGCTTTGAAGGGTTTTCTTACAGCCCCGACAGGGCTGTGCTGAGGAGAATTCCTCCACAGAAACTCTGTGGGGAACTATGAATGGTGAAATAGAGCTCGCTGGACTTAGAGATGTAACGCTGAAGGAAAACACCCAACACACCAAATATCTCATTTATTTATAAAGGAAACGCTTAAGACATTAGCGTCTCAAATATCTGCTTTTGAGAACTACCCTGGAATGAGAGAGCTGCTGGAAGTGAGGAGGTTTAGGGGTCAGCCAAGACTAAAAGGATGGGAGGCCATGGGGGAGTCAAGGTTTTGCTGCTTCTGGAGAATGAAAACGGTTTCTGTTGGAGATGAATTAGTGCATCCTCATCACAGAGACACCAACACAGGGCTGAGGCAAGGGAATGAGGTAATGCTGGAGCTTGAGGAGACGAGAGCTCGTTGGAAAAAGGAGATAACTGGAGAGCTGTGGTACAGTAGGAGGAGAGAGCAGGTCCTGATAACCTCCAGAACTGAACGAACTCATCCGTGAATGTGAATGTGAGGTGGAATGGGTAAATTAGGCTGCTGCTAATTTACTTTTGTTTTTAGAATGTGAAAGATGAACACAGCCAGTCTAACTAAGCGGGGCTTGATCTTTGGCAGGTAGACTGATTGACAGGAGAATTAAAATAACACTCTGAATGTCGTGTGGTGGATGCAGTAAATTGGCCAGGAAGCAAATAGGAAATGTCTGACTGGAAGAGGAATGTGGGAGGTAAATGGGTTTGTGAAACAGAGAGAGAAAAGCCTAATGACAAGCAAATCTAGAGTTGTCAAGTGGAAGTGCTCCTTCCAGGATCATCTTACTCATCTTTGGAACTCTCCGACACAAGGCGTTGGAAGGCTTTGGGCTTAGCTGTATTTAAATTCTGGGCTTGTCATTTCTGCAAGGCAGGTCCTTGGGTTAGAGAAACAGGATAAAGTGTTGTTCAGCTCCGAATTTCCAGAGGGTACAAACTGCTCTCAGGGCAAGAATCTGACTGATGGGACTGGGAGGTAATTTCCCCTTTGGAAACCTTGCAGCTGCCTGTGTTGTCTGGCATTAGTCCTGCCTAGCTCAGAAGTTTCTTTCCCTCTTGGAAGGTTCTGTCAGTGTCAATAGTGGGAGAGAAATGGATTTGTTCTGCTTTCTTAAGGCAGTGCTGCATTTCTCATCTCACCGGTGTTTTGTTGACATGAAAGCACCCAGAGCCTCTGGAACACGACAGCAAAAGCAGAGTTTGAGATGTAAAGAAAGAGAAGGTGAAGAACTGGAGGCACAAATGCTGCAGGTGCCTGGCTGCCTTTCCACATTCCTGGCCCAGGATTGGGCATGGGAATCCTGAGTGCCATGGAGCAGTGTGGGAGGCAGGCCAGGGGTGCTGGGGGAAGGGAGAAGGAGCTGAAGCAGCATCCCCTTGGAGCTGCAGGCTGGGCGCTGCCAGCGAGGCTCCTGTGCTGAAGGGATGCTGCAATGGCTGATTAAAGGCAGCTGAGAAAGCACATCTGCTGCATTGATAAATATTGTTTCATACCCCAAGCTGTGGCATCCCTTTGATGTTTGCTGTCCTGGCTGCGGCGGTTTTTGATCTCCTGCATTCTCTTTCCTTGGACAGTGCTGACAGCTGGGTTGGGGCACGTGTAGAAAAAGCCCATAAATACAATTAAACTGTATCTCAGAAAAGTGTCATTAGGAGCTTATTTGTTGCCTAATTTAAATAGTCTGAACGCTTTCCAGAAAATCATCATCAGAAGGCACAGTCCTATATGCAGCAGCAAGAAGTAATGGATGTCACTTTGATTAAGTGCATTTTTCTGAGGCTAATTATCGGCAAAGAATCATTTTGATGGATGACGATGCTTGGAAAAGCTGCTTGTGCAGAAGAATTCAGCAACTTCTCTATAAAATTTTAACATCTCCTATTTCAAATCAAAGATACTTTGGATGTTGCATAACCAAGAAAAGAGGATTTTGACAACTGGGGCCAATTCTTTTAAGTTTCTGCTTTCATTTTGTTTAGAGTCTGACAACTTCTTTGTCTGTGACCTGACATCTGGTCTTTGTCTCTTTAATTTGTCACTAAGTGGTGGCTCTAAATCTCAGGTCAGATTATGCTTGGCATGAGCAAAGTGAAGTGCTGCAATCTCAGCCTTGGAGGATCTTATCCCTGCAGTTTTCATGCTAACGTGCCCCAAGTGACTTCCTCATCAAATGCATCATTACATTAATGGAGCTGGGTAGTTTTGTGTTCCCAAGTCACATTCCTTGAATATGTCTGTGGCTGAATCCCCACTTCATTGCCATTTGATTTAATGGGCAATTTTCCTCATTTTATTTGGAAGATGCAGATGCTAATTTGAAAACTCCAATTTGTATCCAGAAGTTAGAGACATTTATTTCTGTGCTGGTGAGGTAATGGCCAATCTTTTAAGTGACTGCAATGTCTGCTCAGGCTGTAGCATCTGTGCTAGTGAAGGTTGGTACCTGGAATTAGGAGATTCAGCTCTGGTGTGCCACAAAATTCCCCCGGGGAAGACTCTTCATCCCCCAGCAGTCTGATCCCCTGTTTGTAAAGCAGGATGAAGGCATTTATTGCTGATAGCCATTCCCTCAATAATGGTGTTTAGACCCATCTTTCAGCAGCCCTGGGTGCAGAATCTCCCAGGGGATGACTCTGTGATGATGCCTGAACAAACCAAGTAACAAATCCCACTGGTGAAGGTGGTGAGAATCACTTGGGAGTGCCTGGGTGACTACTGGAATTTAATTACTTCTCTGCTCTTGCCACCTGGCAAAGCAAAATGAAAGCAGTTATTAGTTGTATTAGGTTGTTTCCCTGAGTCAAGGCTTTGTCAGGAAGTTTCTGTGTGCCAGCACAAGCAGGAGTTTACTCCTGCCAACCCAGCCAGCCTGCGGCAGGAGTGCCATTCCCAGTGGAGCCATCCCTGTTCCTGCTGGAGCCATCCTTGTTCCCACTGGAGCCATCCTTGTTCCCACTGGAGCCATCCTTGTTCCCACTGGAGCCATCACCATTCCTGCTGGAGCCATCCCTGTTCCCGCTGGAGCCATCCCACACCACACCACCCACCACCCCCCACCACTATTCCCACTGGAGCCATCCCTGTTCCCACTGGAGCCATCCCTGTTCCTGCTGGAGCCATCACTGTTCCCACTGGAGCCATCCCTGTTCCCACTGGAGCCATCTCCATTCCCACTGGAGCCATCCTTGTTCCCACTGGAGCCATCCCTGTTCCCACTGGAGCCATCCCTGTTCCCACTGGAGTTCTTCCTGCTCCCAGTGTGCTCCTGAGCCAGGGAACACAGCCAGCCTGGCATGTGCCACGTGCAGGTGTAGCTCTTTCCAGAGCAGATGCCAACAGCTCTGCCGTGCCAGCCGAGGCTGTGGACAAGAATGAATTCAATCCCCAGCTCCATCTGAGTCACTGGAGAAGCTGCTGGCCAGGAGCATTAGGCTGGACACTCTGTGCTCCTCCAGAGAGGCTCCTTGCTGCTCCTGGAATGGATGGGCAGGAGCATCCCAAGGCTCCAGCCATCCCCAGGGCTCTCATGGAGCTGTGGGTTTAGAGCAGCAGAGCTTAGAGCAGGGCAGGGAGAAACTCCTGGGGCAGGGTGTTGGTGTTCCTGTTGGGACAGGGTGTTGGTGTTCCTAAATCTGCTGCCAGCCCCATCCACCCCTGACACGGAGGAATAACCATGAAACCCTCACTCCACAGCCCTGGATGGTGTGAACACCTCCTCTCCAGCAGCTCCTCACTCTCAACAGAGGCAAAACCAACATATGTTTCCCCTGGATTCCTCAGCCCAGCTCCAGATGGGATACACCAGGATGAAGAGCATTGGAAGCCTGAGGCAGCTTTATAATAGTGATTTGGGTTTTCTTGTGTTTGTAGATTTTTTTTAATGATACCATCTTTAATTGAGGTTTGTTTTTTCCAGTTGTTCTCAGAGGCTGCAGGGATGATTCCCAATGCTGTGCCTTAATTGCAGTGCTGCTTGGAGCTTTTTTAATTGATGTTTCCTTGCCTCTATTGGTGTGCTCTGGTGTCTTCATCTCAAGACAGGTACCCCTGGACACTAGCAGGAGTATTAGGAAAGTTATGAAAGTAATAGAGCAAAGAAGAAACGCAGTTCTCTTGTAATTATAACTATTCTTTTATTTTAAAAAATGGCCATTCCTTTTTTTCAGGGGTATTGTTTTCCCTGTCAGCAGTGGGCCCTTGCTTGCAATAAAATAAGTGCACGTAGCAGGCTGGTGGAATGAGCAGAGGTGTCCCTGGAGTGCTGCTGAACTCACGGCTGTGCCTGGAGGAAAAGGAAGAACAACATTGATTTTCAGTTTAGTGCAATTTAACACTTTGGGCTCAGGTTTCCATCCCTCCCTGGGGTGGATTTTTTTTCTCATTTATTTACTTTCCCTTTGGTTTCTTTTCTATTTATTGGCAGAATGGGCTTGGAAGGGAAAACAACGTTTCAAAGTATGGAAGATACTTGTCTGAGAGAAGGAGAGAGCAACAGCAAGGGGGGCACAGGGCTGGGGATAGGCACTGGTTGAGATATTTGGTTTTTTGTTCTGTGTTGTGTGGAGAGCAGAGGGGAAGGAAGGACAGGGCAGGGAGAGGAGTGGCAGCCTGGGCACATGCCTAGGGGAGAACCTGAGGGCTGGTGAAATTCATTTGAACACACAGGAAAATGAATTGTTTTACTCCCCTCAAGCAGTTGTAGAGAACATGCTGGAAGTCCTAACTGAAAAATTGCCTGGCAAACAGAGTGCAGAGAGCCATGAGAAATGCTGGAGGCTTGGCTTCTGCCGTGGCTAACTGGGGCAAACCTCCTTCCATGTGTTCTTGGAAGTCTGGTGGGACATCTCTGGTTGCTCCTGGTGTGTCTCTCTGTGCCATCCCAGCCAAGCCCTGTGCCTGCAGGACTCCCCAGGATTGTTGTGCTGCTCTAGGTGATGCTGGAAGGTCGGGCTGAGACCAAAGCTGTCACCACTGCTGTAGTGACAGCGTGAGAAACAACTTGGCAGCTGTAGCTGTAATTGCAGGGAATGCATTAAATTTTACTGCTCTGTTTTCCCACCGCTTTCTCTCATCACAGTTGCATCTTTGTTCCCAAGGGAAATAATTTATTGCTGTTCTGAAGGTGGTGCTCATTTCTTTTCCTCTGCACAACCTGTTCAGTGCCTGAGTGAGCTCGAGGAGAGTCAGAGCTCAGGCATCCCCCAGTCACAGCCCTGGGGACACAGAGGTTGTCCTCCTTCTGTCCCCAGCCCTGCTCAGGTGGGAGCTGCTCTCCCTCAGACCCCTGTGTGGTGGTGGGAAAAGAGATCCCCAGCAGAGCCTAAATAAATGGGTGAGTAATTCCTCCTCTGTGCATTTTCCTCTGAGGCATCTCAGATACTCCTTTTGCTGCAGGCTGTGCAGCAGAGGAGTTTAGACAGGAATATAGGGCTGGAATTTGAATCAAAACACCTCTGGTTCTGAGAAGTTCCACCAACAGATGGGACCAATCCTTTGCTGTCTGCTGTTTGAGCTCTGCTTGTCAAGAGAGCTGTGATCACACAGCCAGTGGAGCCCTGCAGCAAGCACAGGGTTCCCTGCCATGCTGCATTTGCCTCTGCTCCACTGGCACTGCTCTGGATCCACAGCAGAGCTGGAGGTGTTCATTTGCAAATTAAATACCTCATCCTGCTCCTGACAGCTCACAGCAGGTCCTGCAGGCTCTGGCCAGCTGCTCTCAGGGCCATGCTGACCACAGCTGCCCACGAAGGGTTGGCAGTGCAGGCTGCTGGAGCATCCTCCCAGACCCCAAATCTGGAGATTTCTTCTACCATCAGTCCATTAATTTGCTGCATTGCTTCAATTAAAACAATTATCTTCCACAGAGTTCAGAGTTTAGATTCCATTTCTACATCACATTTTGTATAAATTAATGGCATTGAATTTTATCAGCTCCCTGACCTCCTTTCCTCTCTTTTTGTTGCCACTTTAGCAAATTTGCAGCTGGCTGTTTTACTGCAGGGACATGATCAAAGTCCAGCCTGCTGGAGCAGGCAGGTCCCTGTGGTGACAATCTGTGGGGAGGTGGCAGACTCTGCTCTCTCTTCTGTCCCCACGACCTCATTGGCTTTGCCTTAAGATCTCCCCTGCATAGCCAGAGGGCTGGAAGGAGGTTTTCAGGGTTGCAGATCCCCTGGTAGGATCAGCATTTCCCCTTTAATTATTCTGGGTAATAAATAATTGATAATGAAGAAGTTTGTGGGGATAGAGTTGAGATGCAGGGCCTAAGCCTTGGTGAGACAGAATTGCCATGGATGTCAGCATGTTGCCAGCAGACTAAAGGAACATTTTCCAACCTTCAATCTTTTCCAAACCTCTCAAACTCAGAAAACTTGTCCTTCAGAGCAGGAGGCCTGGAGCAGTGGGTGAAGCAATGCTTGCAAGCATTCTAAAGAGTAATTTTCTGTTCTGGAATGACATCAGCCATGTGGTGCAGGGGCAGGCGTGCTCTGCAGGGTTCATCCGTGCCTTCCTGGAAGAACTCCAGGAGCTTTGAGTTGGCTTTGCCTCTCTGCACTTGCACCGGGGCCACAATGGCTTGGTCCTGCTCCTGTCTTCCTCCAGACAGACCATCTGGCTCTCTTCTGCTCATCTTCCTCCGGGAGGTGCCTGGAGCTGCCTGCTGGCAGTCAGGCAGGACATGGAAGTGGTGCTGCCTGGCTGGGAGCGATGTTTGGGGATGGCATGGTGGGACTGGGACACCTCCAAAGCCATCCCTTGTGGGATTCCAGCGTGCTGCGTGCAGCCCTGGGGTTAGGGGTGGAATTTCTGCAGTCAGATGGATTTTCTGCGGGTCAGGGTGTCTGTCACAGGCGTGTTTCCCCGTGTTTTCCTGTGATGTTTTCCCCATGGAATAGGATCCCTCCAGCCGTGGAGAAGGTGCATCTTGCTGGCTCTCTGCCCATCCCGATGGCCTGGCTGTTTTCCTGGCTGCTCCCTGCGGCAGCTGTGTGGGTGTGCAGCCATGTGACACGCTGTACAAGTGGCTGTGGCCGCTCTGCCAGGTTCAGAGCTGGGCCAGGCCGTGGGCGCAGCCGGAGGGAAGGCAGGGAGGAAGGAGGGGTAGTGGGCAAGGAAAAATCCCACTCTGCCGGCGGTGGGTGGTGGGTGAGGGGAGCAGAAAGAGTGAAACAGCCATGAATGAGCTGGGGGAGGTGAGTGACTGCAGTGTGGCAAGGAGGGACAGAGCCAGGTGTCCCTCAGTGCAGCCAAGAGCTCCAACCCCACCTTCCCTTTGTGGCATTGCTGTGATGATGGACCAAAGCCTTGCCTGATGAGAGCTAACAAACAGTGAGGGTTGGGGTTGTAGCTGTGCCTGTCCCGTGCTGGTGCACAAATAACCTGGTTTTGCTCGGTGAGGTTGGGCACTGCTGAGGTGCTGGTGTCCCCACGGTGCTGTGCCACTGTGTCACCGTGTCATTGTACCCTCATGCGTGTGGCATGTCCCTTTGGGCTACAATTGCAGCTCCCTGGATCTACTGCCAGCTGCAGGGTGAGGAGCAGGGCTAGGACTGTTCCCTGGCAGCAGAGCAGCTTTCTGCCACCCCCAGAGGGGTTTGTGTCCCTGGGCAGGGTTGGGTGCTGCATGAAGGGATGGAGAGGAGCTCAGGTGTTCTGTGCTCAGGGCAAACCTCCTCCTGTCACCGCGGGTGTCAGACCCCAGCTGCTCCTCAGCTGTGTGACATCTCTGTCCCTCTCTCTCTGCCCCTCTGCCGTTTGCAGAGCAGGATTTCATGTTGCTGCTGTCACGGTTCCTTTGTCACAGAGGATTTTTGCTGCTGCTCTGCCATCTCACTGCGAGAGGCCCTCTGGAGGACAGAGCACACATCACTGCTGTCCAGCTCCTCCACAAAGCCGGGAAAATTGGCATTTTCTTGTTCTCTCCAGGACTCTCTAGGGTCGCCTGTCACTGAGCTTTTGGCTGTAGCTTTCCATAGAGCTGGCTGGTGTGGAGTGTTTGTCTCTGAGGCTCTCTGGAGCTGTAGGGGAGTGAGGAGTGGCTCTGTCCATGTCTCCTGTCTGGGCAGCCATGCCATGGCCACTCTGCTGAGGCTGGAAACTGGGCTCCTCCACCAGGAAAGTGCAGTTATCCCTCTCTCTGCATGCCCAAAACTCCTGGAGTTAATGTGGATCTGCAGATTGTATCTTCCTTTCCTCTTGAGCTGCTTGCTCTTGCTGCCCTGGCTGGTCATGGTCCTGGTTTGCAGAGTGCTGTGACAAGTTCTTCACTCCAGGATGGGGTTTGTCCCTCTCCTGCACCCCTGGGGACGATCACTGTGTGCACAATTCCTAAAAAAGTTTCGCTTCAAGGTGAGGCAACCCCCAGCACACCCCTGTGACTTATCTGCAGGGATTCATTGCGTTTGGGTGTGGATTTCTCTGCATGGAGATCCCCCTGCTCCACACTGTGCCCCTTGTGGGACTTTCCCCAGCTCATTCCCCCTCCCGGGCCGTCAGGCTGGTGTTTCCCCATCCCGGAGCGCTGGGGCTCGGGAGGAGCCGAGGGGGAGTGCGGCAGGGAGGCTGCGGCTGCCTTTGGATTTGTGACTCTGCCGCGCTTCCTGCAGCCCACGCAGCCTCCGGAGCAGCCGAGCGTGGCTCTGCAAATTTAGCAGCTCCCTCCAGGCAGGGAGCTCTTGCTTTCTGGGCCGTGGGCAGAGCCGTGGAGCTGTTCTGCGTGCCTCATTCCCCATGTGCCGCGGGTGACTATTAGCAAAGTCATTACTTTCCTCGAGCTTTGCCGCGGCGAGTTTCTCGCTTCAGATCGCCGCGAGCAGATTTATTTGGGAATTGGGTTTTCCTAATGCCTTCCGCGCTGCTCCCAGCCCTCTGAGCGCCCCTGGGGATCCAGCTGAGGTGTCACGGAGCAGTTGGAGCACGAAGCTCACACGGCAGGTATGTGCCACCTCCCT
This sequence comes from Lichenostomus cassidix, assembly GCF_008360975.1. Lineage (NCBI taxonomy): Eukaryota > Metazoa > Chordata > Aves > Passeriformes > Meliphagidae > Lichenostomus > Lichenostomus cassidix. The sequence goes on from NC_139497.1 coordinate 2,130,332, forward strand.
GGTGGCAGGAGCTGTCAAGGAAAAGGTCTCCTCTGTCTAGGAGAGAGGAACGTTTCTGGGGAGCAGGTGGTGAAGATGTTTAGCAAATGTCAGCTTGAGACCTTGCCATGCTGTGGGCAGGAGTGACATCGCTGAGAGATGTGTTATCCTGTCAGAAAGCAGCAAAAAATCCCCCGGCGGAATGTTTACGAGCGAGGCAGGGCTGTGCCAAAAGTGGGCGTTTTTCCACCTCGGAGACTCACGGAGCGTGAGCTCCCCGGAGCAGTGGGAATCCTGCTGCAGCTCACAGCGCTCTTACCCACAGGACAGCATCTGCCTTGTTTCTGGATGCCTTCATCACTCCCCAGAGCAGTTTAATTTCACTGTGCCCTTTTCACTGCATGCGGTGCGTTGGTTTGCAGGTGAGCAAAAAGCAGTTTGAACAGAAAGGAGACCTCAGATAGGTGCTAAATACAACATTGCAGACTAAACCACCGCCTAAAACTTCTCCTTTCAGGCAAACTCTGCCAGTGGTTGCATTGCAGAGGCTGAGAGAAACTCGTTTTCCCAGGGTCCAGCATCAATGTGTGAAATGCATAGTTGCGTCTGGGCTGAGAGCTCCGTATGGGAGTATTGTTTGAAAATTTTCTAATTTAATAAAATGGGTGGTAATTGGCTCTTAGAAGGGAGTTTAATTGGAATAATTGGCATGGACACTAGCGTGCTAATTTAGTTTGGTGTTTCTAATGCACAGTCACGGTGTTTGCTCAAGGACAGGAGTGGGGATTGGGTGGTGCTTGTGTTTCTCAGCAAGAAATCCCAGCTGGGCTCTGGAAAGGCATTCATTGGAGGGATCTGTTTAATTCTTGTTCTTGAAGTTGGATTTTGGAGATGGATTTGCTTCATGACAGTTTGATGCAATTACACCCACACTGCTGAGAGTGAAGGCCTTCTGGGACACTTCAGCTCCCACTTGAGATCAATCTTTCCACTCATCCAGAGCAGCTCCAGCTCCTCGGCATGGGGAAATTCCTGTCCTGAGGTATCACACACAAAACTGGGCAGGAATGTGCTCACTCATGAGCAAGGAAGGGAATGCTCATGTTCTCCATCCCTGCTTGTCTGAGGTCCCTCCAGACCCATCACTTCCAGGTCAGTAAATCGGCACCGTGAGGTTTTTCCGTGTGGAAAAAGACTTTCCAGTCTCGTTCCAACATGGAGATGTCTCGAGTTGCCATCTCAGAGCTGTTGTTCAGGGGCTGCATTGAGCTGGAGGCAGTCCCTGCTCTGTGGGGTCACTCAGAGTGTGAGATGGTGACACAAAAGCCATTACAGCTCATCAGCCTCTTCCAGAGCTGTCGTTTACCAATTTTTTTCCTCTTCGCCTCCCTCCAAAACGCTTTTAAAGCTCAGTATTGTCACTTTGTTTGGATCCTTCCCACACAGTATCAGCACTTAGAACTGCCCAGTGCTGATGGGGAGATTTACTGCCAGCAGCTATCGTGCGAAAATTGAGAGGAAAAACAATTTCTAGGCAGCTCTCGCCGCTGCCTCTAATGGGAAATATTTCTTTCACGCTAAGAACTTGTAAATGGTTTTAGTGCCGGATGCTGTGCTCTGTGGCTCAGAGATGCTCAGCCTTCCAGGCTTCAGCAGCACAAATGGGAGTGCAAACCTCACTGCGCATGCACCAGGGGTGGATGCCTTCCCAACGGTGTGAGTTGGAAAAAAACCACAAAAAACTCTGACCAGGAGAAAAGTCTGGATCTCAGACCACAGGAGTGAGCGAGAGGAGTGTGGATTGGGATTTTAGCAAGGGGGAGGAGAAAAGGGATGGATGTTCCTCTCTGCAGCAGGGAATTCTGCGAGCTGAGATGAAAGGCAGGGCTGGAGGAGTGCTGTGCCCTTTTGCAGAGCTGTGCTCTGGTGTGCTGGAGGAATCCCCTGCTCCCTGCCCGAGCAGGATGATTCACAGGAGGCACAGCCAGTGCTGCTGTTCCAATGTGTGTTCGTGAGCACAGGAGAGCTCCAAGATCCACTGTGGGACCTGATGGCTGTGTTTCCTGAGAAACTTTGGACAGCTGGAACAATTATCCTGGTTTTAAGGTCTTTTTCCCCCCCTAAGGTTTTCTGTCCTGTTTCCTACTAGCAGATTTTAGGGAGAGAAAAGAGCACAGCTGAACACGCTGGTGAAGATATTAATCATGATATAATTTAATTTTAATTCCATTAGACACCTTCAGTGATCAGGGAGTTTCTCACTCGGTTTAATGGACTCTTTTCCAGATGATGAAGCTGCACGGTCTGGCACTTGTTATAAATGTCTGTTTATTAAACCATCTTTCGTTCTAAAAGCCTTTGCCTGGCCAGGATGGATATAAATGGAGAGGATGATGTTTGCAGCTCAGTCTTTAAGGAGACACTGTGTAAAATATTGCAGCCTTCTCTGTTTCATTTTTTTGGTGTCTTTATGTGAGAGATGAGAAGAGGCCAATGCATCTTTTCACTGTGCTTTTTACTGTAAATGTGCAGTCGAGACCTGGCAACTGTGAAACAGCATTTGCTGTCACACCAGCTCCTGGAGTGGATATTCCCTTTCCAACAGAGGATTTGGCCATGGCAGTTGAATCAAAAGCTGAGGAGAAGATAAAGGCAAATGTGGATAATAATTTAAAATGCTTTCCAGTGGCTTTAGCTCACCTTTGGCTCCCGCCTAGGCTCACCAGCGCAGCTCTCACGTGTGTGAGGCACTTTGGGGGGAATTTCAGGGGTTTTTGTGCAAAATTCCTGCAGCCTCATCCCTCAGGGACACCCTTTCACATGGCTGACCTCTGCTCTTGGCTGGATGTGGAAAGAGAGAGACCTTTTTGTCACATCCAGGACAGCAGCTGGGCACAGCGTGAGCTGTGATTTGGGCATTGCCATCCCCTGGGGACAGCGACACCGAGCAAATCCCCTGGGGACAGTGACTCTGAGCAATTCCCCTGGCTGCAGGCTCTCCAGGCTCCCAGCAGAGCTCGCAGCTCCAGCAGGATGTTGATGGGTAAGCAAATTTTCCCTCATTGAAGTTAAAATAAGAAACGCACTCGGAGATCAATGGTCTGGTCCAACCCCCTGTTCTAGTCCTGCCCACACAGCCTGGTGAGGCTGTCACAGGCTCTGTGGAGTTCATGCCTCATTTCTGCAGCACACTGTGCATTCCTCTTCATGGGGACTTGCCATTTTCTCTGTCTTATATAATGGATTACAAAAAGAACGCTGAGAGAAATGAAAGATGTATGGGAAATGGTACCTGGCATCCTCCAGCCACCCTAGGGAGGGAGGAAAGTTTTATTGCCATGAGACATAATTGGCAGAGCTGATGGAGAGCCCCAAAGCCAAATTTTCTTCCTTGAGTGTCAATCAATTTTCTTGGATTTTTTTTTAGAAGTTTTAAGGGAGTTTTTAGATGCTAAAATTCTCCACATTTTTCAGCAGAAACCCTCAGCACCATTTAATAGGCAGACGCTGCTCTCTGCATTACAATTTCCATACTTTAAAAAGCAAAGCTGCTGCGAGAACATCATGCAAAAAAACCGGCTTGGAGTCCTTTAAAACTGCCGAGTGGGGGAATCACTCTGGCATTTTGAAAGTCCCTGTGAAATTGCTTCCTGGGGAGCTCTGCCAGGCAGCTCAGAGGTGTTTGCAGGAGCTGCCTGTGCCTCCGGAACGCCGCGGTGCTTTCTGCATCCGGAGCATCATCGGCTCCTCCAGGCACTTTGCTGCTGGGCAGGAAACCAAATTCTCGAAGGGTTTGTCAGAGGTGCGTGGGGAGCACGAGGAGCTCTCCAGCTCCTGCTGCCTGTCACACCCCCTGGGAGAAGCTGGGGTGAATCGCGGGGGCGCAGGGTGTCCCCTGGAGCTGGGAAGGTGCCACGGGAGCTGGGGTGGGAGTGTGGCTGCTGCCTGTGCTGCCTGTGATACCCAGAGCATCCCTGTGCTCTCTCCAGGTCCCTGCAGGAGGAGGGAAAGGGGGAAATCTCGGCCTCGAAGGCACCGCCGGGGCTCAGGGGGAGGCTGAGAGAGAGGAGAGGCTGGAGGGACATGAAATCTTGCTGCGGTAATTCCAGCACACCAGGTGGATTTACTGCTCCTCCTGCCCCCAGCCCGGGCACGGCGCCTCTCCCGCCGCGTTTCCAAGGTGTTCTCCCATTCCCGGCGGCAAAGGGCTGCACAGATGCTCAAAGCCATGACCATTCCCGGTGCAAAGATCACTCCTGCCGGCAGGCAGCAAACAGCAGCTGGCAGGGCAGGGCAGGGCGGTGCTTTGGGCTTGCGGAGCTCCCAAACTCCTCCCGGCTGGTTTGGGTGCTGCTCTGGCACCTCCTGCGTGCATCGCTGCTCTCCCTCCCCGCGCCGCTCGTTCTGCTGCTCAGCAGGGCTGACTCACGCTCGGGAAGCTCTGCCCATCCCTCCTGCCCGCCTGCCAGCTCCGCCCGGCGCTGCTCTCATTAAGTCTTGGGAAGCAGCTAGTGACCCCGTTATGTACTCACCTGGAAAAGTGACTTGGCCGTGCCTCGTTACTGTGCTCTGCCCGCAGACTCTTCATGCTTCCCTTGCAGATATATATTTAGATTTTACCCGAGGGCTTTTAATTTCCTGGCTGGCTCGAGCAGCACTGACAGGTACACACTTACCTTCCTTTTCCTCCTGCCATGTTAACCTGCCAGTGAAGCAGGAAGAGATTGGGAGTCACGGTGAAGCTTCAGGGTCCCATTGCTCTGCTCTTGAGAGTGCCAAACGCACCCAGAAGTGCCAACCGTGTCGGATTTGCAGGGATATTGGCTCAGCAGCTGCTCGGCTGTGCTTTATTTCTCCTTTTCCCCGCTAAGCAGTCCCAAGTTACCACAGTGGGTTTGCAGCTTTCACGTTCGTCGCTGATGAGCCACACTTAGAGAGGTAAAAATGGCTTTGCAAAGGCTGCGATGACAGTTCTGGGATTCAGCGCCGTGAGGCTCCTGCGGTGTGGTTATGTAAGAACTCCTGCAACTCCCTGGCTACCTGGGGAGGTACTGGTGAGGGGAACCTGCCCTCCCTCCTCCCGGCCAGCCAGGAGGGGTTTGCTTTGGGAATTCCCTCCATCCGTCGGGGCAAAGCCATGGGGCACCGGCTGAGCCTTCAGTGGGAGCTCTGGGTGGGAGGGAAGCTGCAGGGCACTGCTGCCCATCACTGGGCACTGTCTGAACTCCTGAGTCCTCTCCTCTAAACACTGACATCTGGAAGTTGTTAACATTTGAAATTTTAATGCAGAGAACGCTGGGAAGAGGAGAGAAATCAAAGGCTCTTCTGGTGTCAGCCTGTCCCCCTCCGGGCTCACAGCCTGCCTGCAAGCTCTGGATGTGTTTTCTTACTTTACATAATTTTCCCATCTCTCTCCATCAGCCCAGCTCTTCAAAGGCTTCCTTCTGTTTCCAGCTCTCTTGCTGCTGCTAAATATGCCATCCTGCGTGCTTTCCAAAGTGTTCCTCCTTCCCCAAAACTCCATTACTCCAGTTTATTGGAGAAGCTTCCCAAGCTCTGCCCAGGATTTGCTGGGCGATGCAGGAGCTGCTGCCTGCTGCTGTTGGGTTTTGCTGCCTGCTTCAGCTGCCAGGGCTAAATAGGGAAGTGAGGGGATGAACCAGAGCCAGTGAATTTCTGCCTGTGTCATGGCAATCCTGCCGGTGGCTGCTGTGGCCCCAGCTGGCTGAAGGTTTCTGCAGATGTGTGATGGTGCCAGGGAATATCGGTGTTCCCCTGCTCCAGGCTCTCTCCTGGTGGGTTTGTGTGGTTTGCCAGGATGCCAAGGGCTCTGCAGTAACCCCCCAAGCCCACCGTGGTGGGAGATGATCCCACAGAGATCCTTGGGGATGAGTCCAAAGGTGGAGGTAGCTGCAGCTGAGACTGGAGTGGAGACAGGAAATTTGGTACCATTGTGGTTTTGCAGGAACACTCAGCCCAACTGCTGTCCCAGCCAGATGCTGTGATGACAGAAATCCCTGCAGTGTGTGAACTTTTCCTGAAACGCTTTTAATGACAGTTTAATAATAACACTTAGTGCTCGGTGCAGAGCTTCTCACCCCTGGAACCAAAACGCTTTAGCGAGAAGGGTAAGGACCATTATCCCCCGTGCTTGCAGGGGGGAAGAGCTGGTTTTATTTGTGAGACTAATTATAACAAGTGGGATTAATCAACTTTTCATATGAATGGTGTTGCTTTTTAAAGCCAAATGTCAGAAAGGAGTCCTAGAGACAAAGGAGAGCTCACAGTGGTGTAGATCCATCTGATGGCTTCTCGGGGAACTCGTCAGAGCCTGTGGTGCAAAGGCATTAACCCTGCCCAGGCAGAGGGAGCTGGGAACAGAACCCAGGGAAAGGAGAGGCAGGAAAGGGCACAGTGTGGGTTTGCTGGTGCTCTGGTGGTGCTGAGTGGGTGTTTCCAGGAGCTGCTGCTGCCCCAGCCCTGTTGTGACTCCCTCTGCTCTTCTCCTCTCCAGCTACTCAAACCCCCAATTTTTGGGAATATTCTCCCAGCTCCTGACTCTTCTCTGGTTCTGAGTGCACTCCTTGTGGTGCATGGAGAAATCCCATTGAAATAATTGCTTTAGCAATTGATTAATTTCTTAGCTGGAGGGCTCAAGGAGGCCATGACCTCTTCCTGTGAAGTCGCTGAGTTTTGGGATTTTTTCTCTCCTCTCATCCCCCTGGTGCATCCTGGTCCTCTCCAGACTGCAGGGAAAAGCAGAGCTTCTTGTGCTGAGCCCAGGGAAATGGAAGCTTATTTTGGGGCCTCTTGGTGTGACAGTAATGGCCAGAGAATGACTGAAGGCAGGAGGAGAGTTGCCGAGATGCTTTCTCTGTGCTGCCCTGCTGCTCTCAGCCCATTACCAGATGGATTCACCTCCAAGAGAGCTGAAATCCTGGGAAATCCTCCCATTTTCTCTGGCACTCAGCTGCCGAGGGTCTCTGCTCCCAGGGAGTGGGGAAGGCAGGACTCACCACCCTGGGGTACAGAGGGCATGGCAGCTTCGAGGCAAAACACATTTGCAAGTGCTTTTGTCAGGAAAATCAATCCACAGACACCTGAGGTTCATGTCCAAAGAGCAGACAAAAAAGAGGAGTTCTGTAACTCTGTTCATGAGTAAAGGGAGAGGTCAAGGGCATTTCCCATGGGGTCTCTCAAATTTTTAGAGGACACAGCCTCTTTTTATCCTAACTTCCCTCTCTCTTTCCCCATCGGCTGAGGCACTTGAGAGGTACAGACTTCCCGAATTTCCTAATACAGACCTCCTTCTATCTAATATACATTCCCCCACTACTTCTTTTCCTTGTGTCTCTGCTCTTTTAGTTAAATCCAAGGATTCAGCACATTCGGAATTCCTGTGGAACTCCTTCCCATTGTTTCTTCTATCTCTCAGAATTGGGCTTTATCCACCAGCAGACTCACAATTTGTTTGCAAAGACACTCCCTCCTCATCCCTTTCACTTTGAATTGCAAAGTACAGCAGGAGCCTCCCCTGGCCTCACCTGCTCCAGCCCCAGGGATCTGTGTTTGTCCCACGGAGCAGCCCCTGGATAGCCCCTGGATAGCCCTGGATAGCCCCTGGATAGCCCCTGGATAGTCCCTGGGTAGCCCCTGGATAGCCCCTGGATAGCTCTGGATATCCCTGGATATCCCTGGATATCCCTGGATAGCCCTGGATAGCCCTGGATAGCCCTGGATAGCCCCTGGATAGTCCCTGGGTAGCCCTGGATGCATTTCTCTGGGAATGGCAGGTAGGAACCACCATCCCTCCCTGGCTTTCTGCAGCCCCTCAGCAAGGATTTGCTCATCTGTGTGTTTTAAAGCTCAGCATGGACAGAGCTCTCCCAGCTCCTTCTGCCATGCCAGGGCTGTGGGCCAGGGAGGACCTTCCTCTCCAGCCTAATGGAGAGAAAATGGAGAGAAGTTTTGTTTAATTGACTCGGGATCAATAGATAAAGTATTTCCTAAGCATTTTTATTCATAAATACATACATCCTTGCTGCCCAGAGTGGGTTCCCAGACATCTTCTGTAAATCCTAACATCTGCAGTCTGAAGTAATCAATGTATTAGTATTGTATGTTTAACTGTAAAAGGAACTGAAGCTCTGTGGGTTCAACTCTGTCATTAACTGTGATTCCAGAAGCTGATGGATAGTCAAAATTCCTGGCAGAAGGATCTGTACTGTTAGGAAAAGAGTTCCATGGGACACTCCTGGGCAGGGTGTGCTGTTCAGGGTGTCCATTTACCACATCCCTGTGGGGGGGAGCAGCACTGGCTCTGCACAGGGATGGAAAAGCCAAGTTCTACACAAAGAAGAAAGAGGATAAAGCATCAACATTTTTTCTTTTCTTTTATTTTCTTTTTTTCTTTTTGGCAAGCTGACTGTTTTCACTGAGACAAATGTCAGAGGTAAAAAACATCCTGGTGAGGAAGCAGAAGCTCCTTCCTCTGTGATTTTAACTTCCCACTGGAATAGAAAATGATTAGCAAACAGACAAAAAAACCAGAATCATTAGATTTCCTCAGAAATGTGGACATTTCCAGGCAGTTCTGTTGCAGAGGGATATTTCAGCTGGTGTTTTTTGTGGCTTGGCTGCAGGAGCCTCGGTGGGGTGGGAGGTGGTTTTTGCAGGGCTCTTGGCAACCTCCAAACCTTGGCAGCTCCTGAAAAGCAATTCTGCAAAGTGCCTGGTGACAATGTAAGGCATTCCCTGGCGACTCGGGGGCAAAACTGGTGCGTGTGCACTTCGTGAAAAACACCTCAGCACGAGGCTGTGCCAGGGAGCTTGGCACATTTATCTGAGCATTAGCGGCCCTCTGAGGTTTATTGAGCTGATAATGTCGTGCTGTGACATTTGTTGGGGTCTTGGAATACACGAGGTGTTGGTGGCAGTAATAAATTATGTGGGATCTTGTTTTTCCTTGCTGTTATTAAATAAAGGGAGGTCAGGGTTGCCCTGTGAAGGCAGTGCAGGGAAAGGTGATTTTCCTGGAGCTGCTTGCCAGGTGTGTCCTTAGACCCAGAGGGGTCCTGGAAGGAAAATAATATTAATTTTCGTGGTCCCTGGTGTTAACACTCTGTTTGTATGGACACAGCAAGGCTGAGAACATTTCTGAAACTCTGATGTGCTTGTGGGCACAGGATCTTCTTCCAAAATGTGTTTTCCCACCCAAGTCACTTTCCGTGGGTTTGGAATGATCTTTGCAGAGCTGATACCTTTCAAGATTTTTAAATACATTAGCCTGGCTTTCCTTAAAGAGGCTTTGCAAACTAACAGCCTTGGGCTGTATCTCAACATGGAGATACAAGGAGCAAGTCTGTCTGCCAGAAAATGAGAAAAACCCGACCCCTTCCTGTCTCATCAACTACTTCTAATGCACAGGGTGATGCTTTATTATTAATAAGTTGGATAAGCAAGAGAAGGGAGTTTTGGCAGTCAGCACTGAAGGCGGCCTGGATAAAAGGGAGAATATTTGACAATGCAGTTGCTGTGGATTCAATTAAGAGCAGTGAAGAATCTGCTTCTTTCTAAATCTTATTTTCCGAAATATTATTACCTCTACAACTGCTGCTCAGCAATTCCCAGCCACCTCTCCAGCCCCCGGCACAGCAATGGTCTGTACATAATGTAGATGCTGAAATGAGAAATCAGCACTTTTTAATGGGCTCTCAAACTAAAATTAAACATCCATTTCCTGGCTTGCAGTCAGATGGTTGGCACTCAGTTGGCCCGGGAAGTGTTTCTGGACCAGAGGAATTCCTAGCTGGGCTTTGATGTTACCGAGGTTGCGTTTTGTTGATTTTCCCCTCCCGGATTGCCCTGGAGGACGAGCTGTGCAAACAAGGTGTGGAGCTCTCTGCTGTCTCTCTCCCCTGAGCAGGAGCATGAGGATGTGTCCCTGCAGAGCTGGCTCACCACGCTGCCCTTCAGGTGACACAGCCACGGCTCTTTCTAGGAACAGGCTGTTTCCCAGACACAGGGAGAGCTCTGGGTGTCCTGGATGTGCTTTGCTCTGATTTCCTGCCTCACTCCTCCTTCCACAGCTCTTTCTGGCACAGCAGTGCTCAGGGGCTGTCGGGGCTGGGAGGGGAGAGGCTGCTGGTCTGCAGGGCTTTAGGTGAAGTGGGGAACACCTTGCGCTGCTGAGAGAGGAGCATTCTCCTGACAGAAGGAAATTCTGTCCCCTTCCCAGCTCGGGGCAGGGCTGAGAGCTCTGAGTCACTCTGTGGGATCAGCCAGACTTGTATTCTGCTGTTCTGCTCGTTCTGCTCAGCACCAGGCAACCTCTTTTCTCCCTCCAAAGGAGAATGGTTGCTCAGACCCTCAGCCCTGGCTGCAGTTTCTCCTGACCTGGTGTCAGATCATTCCTCTCTCTGGTTTTCCTGTCTCGGTTTGAGTTTAAATGCTGGACAGAAAAGGTTGCTTCATGGAGAGGCTTCCATGGGCAGATCTGAGTTCCTTAAGGAGTTCTTTGATGTGCTTTTTGTCACCTTTTGTACAGCACAATACGACAGGAGAGTTTATATTTTCTGCTGAAATTCCCCAGGTCTTTCCCTAATCCCTGTTCTGTTCACGCTGCTGTGTGAGGGCATTAGTGCTGAGATGAATAACTTAAGCATAAACCCCTTTTCACATCTAATCTCAATCCTAAAATTAATGTTCTTCTGTAATTAGGAATACAATGGAGCGTAGAATTCTTCCCAAAAAAAGAGACCTGTTCTCCCCATCCCAGTGGCTCTTGTGGTCTGGGAGGATTATTTGTCAGAGAACATTCCAACCCAGAGGGCTGACAGATTGTATTTGATGTTTGGGAACAACCCCCTGAAGTAAAGAGATATGGAGCAATAAGTTGAAGAGTCTGAATCAAACCATGAAGCAGAAAGGGATGACTCGGGTGGAAAATGAATGTATTGAGCTAATGAATCATTTTGAGGCAAAACAAGAAATTAAATGTACGCTGAAAGCTGGCGCATTAAGAAATGGGCTGCGGGTTTTTTATCCATTTTGCATTTCAAAATGCTGAAACAAAGTATGTCGGATGGTGAAATCCCATTAAGAAATAATGCTGTGAGCAGGGAAACAAGGATTTGGTTAACAGGAAATGGGAAATTTATTTCTCTCCCCAGGCTGCTGTGTGCCATGGGGAAATGATGGTTGGGTATCAATCTCTGGAGAAGAGCAGAGGGCAGAGCTCAGCGTGTCTGACAGCTCCTGGCAGGAGAGAGGAAGCAAAGGCCTTTCCTTCCCACAATTTGGCACAGGACGGAGGTGCTGGGTGTTCCAGCAGCCTGGTGAGGCTGTCGTTAGGGTGTGGAGCTGGTGCTAAAGGGAACTGTCAGCTTTTCATTCTGAAAGAAAAGTACCTTGGATCCCAGAGTTCCCATCCCAGGGAATTCCTTCTCTCAGCTGCAGCTCCCAGTCCCAACATGTTGACTTTTTGTACAAAAACATGTAAAGAAACCATGTGGTGGAGCCTGGTTGTTTGCATTGATTCGGGTCACAGTGTGGTGACCATCAGTGAATTTATTCTTTATTTCCAGCCTGCAGAGGGGAAGCATCGCCCTGTGGAGGGGCTGGGATTGAGAGCAGGGCTGGCATGACGTGTTGGCATGGCTTGGGACAGGGTTGGCAGGACATGGAGTGGGATTGGCATGATTTGGGGTGTTGTTGACATGTTAGGGGTGACATGGCAGGAGCAGGGTGACACTGACATGTTGGGGTGACATGGCAGGAGCTGGGTGATGTTGATATTTTACGGGTGACATGGCAGGAGCAGGGTGACAGTGACCCGGCGTGCTGCTGTGGTGACGCCGCTGTCCGTGGTGCTGAGCCCTGTGTCCCTCCCGGCCCGTGGCACCTTTGGGACACCAGAAGATGCTGTTTCAGGTGTGATCTCCATCTCAGCTCCCCCTTGGCCCCCATGAATTCCCTTTTCTGTTCGCTATCTGGAGAAATCAATGCCAGGCGTGTTGAAGGAGCAGCAGCTTTTGCTCTCTCCTGGAGAGGGAAATGTGGGTCATTCTGGGACAGGTACTGCACACCTGCCTGGCCAGGTGAGCCGGAACAGAGCCCTGCTGGCCTCTCGGAGAGATCAGCAGTGAGTTCCTCTCCTCCTGGGTCACAGCGGGTGTGTTTAGGAGGGGACTGAGCTCTGCTGGTTTGTGTCTGAGAGAGCCAAACCCGCTGAGTCGTTCCCTGGCACGCAGTCCACACGCTGCTCTGTACACAGAGGAATAAGATAAAATAGCTTCCTCCCCCTCACGTTGCTACCGAAAAACAGGGATGGGGAAAAAAAATAATCCTCCAGCCCCTGCCCTGGCTGTGGTGATAAGAGCAATGCAATCGTTTTTTTAACAGACTCAGGCGAGGCGATTTCATTATTTAGCAAACAAAGCCCTTTGAGAGATTTCTGCATTGTGGATGTTTCCTCGGTCGTTTTGCACCAAATTTGTTGCAGCAGCAAGGCTGGAGAGTTTGCCTTGACTCCCCTCACTACCAAAATAAATGTACAGGGCAGGATTGTTCCACTGAGCAGCCGTGACTGGGGAGAGAGAAGAAGGAAGGAGATGGTACGTGCCGACAGCTCTAAACTGATTGCGGTGAGGATTGCTATGTATGAGAGAGTTCAGGGGGGAAAGAGGAGGAAGTCACAGAGGCAGCCGAGGCTGGCAGGATGGCAAGAGCCAAGCTGAAGAATTCCCCTTCAGAGAGCAATTCCCACGTCAAAACTGTCCCACCTGCCACGACAGAAGATGTCCACGGGGTGAGCCCCTTGTTACCGTCTCGGAGGATGGGATCCATGGGGAGTGATGTCGGACAAAGGTATTGCAGGACTGCAGTGGTGCGTGGGGAGGCTGGGTGGGGGAGGCAGCACCTTTTATCTTTTAAATGAGAGGGAAAGGATTAGTGCCTCCACGGGCTGGAGGGGTGGTGGATCAAATCCTTCGGATAGCTGCGTTAAAGAGCCACGCCAGCTCCAAAGTTGTGTTATGAAATCGGGAGCTGGAGCAGAGGGAAACCAGTTCCTTTAAATCTTTTATAAGTGCTTCTTGATTTTTTACATGCCTGGAGCATGTCTGAATGGCAGCCTGAGACCGTGGGGCTGCCACACACCACTGTTAACTTGCACTGCACCTTCCCTGTGCAGCATAAACCCCAAGCTTATTTACACTGCTAACGCCACGGTAGGCACTGTACATAAGCACCATGTTTGCATGGCAGGAGGGATGCTCGATCCCCCGGCAGAGCAAGAATTCATTTGTAACTGCAAAAAAAAAAAAAATTAAAAAAAAAAGCTGCCATAGGAAATGCTGCAGCCTTCCTGCAAGCACACAGCTGAGTGTACAGCAAGGAAGGAGCTGTTTTTCAGGAGGATGAGAATGCTTTGCGCTGCGCTGGGATTTCAGTGATTCAGAGGAAGCCAGGTCCCCTAGTTACGATGAGGATGCATATGTCACTAATTCAGTCCTGTTCGTTCCATTTTTCTGTTTCATTCTTTTCCGCCATCTCTCCAGCCTTCCAGCCCATCCATGCTGCCTCACCTGTGACTGTGTACTGTATGTCTTCTAGGATGTAATTTGGTGCAAACGAGCACGGCACGAAAGCTTCTGCTCGGGGGGAATTTCACTTGTTTGGCTTTAGACCGGAATGAATTAACGCCTCAGCTTCTGCCTCTTGGCATATCTGGGGGGAAGGTGGCACCGAGCCAGGGCCAGCAGCTGTGGTCCCTGCTGGGGAAGCCGAGCAGGGAGCTGTGCTCTGCGGGAGCGCGGCGCGGTCGCTGCCGGTGCCGAGCCGTGCCGGGCACATGCTTCAGTCTCCAGGGCTGGGAGCAGAGTCCTGGTGCACTGGGGGAGCTGGGAGTGCTGTCCCTGGTGTGGTGTGCCAGTGCTCCAGATGGCACAGGTGCTGGGGATCTGGTGAGCAAACACTGGGAGCTGGTGGAGCACTGCCTCTGACTTGGCCAGGCAAAGGCTTACAGGCGTGGAGGCTGTGAATGGGCACCGTGTGGGGGCAGTGGGACTAAATCCCTGGGGCTGCCGTGGTCTCAGCACATTTGGGCAGTCTGGGTTTGCTCCCAGTGCTGTTTGTGGTCTGGTTTTATGCCTTGCTCTCATTGCTTCAAAGAGACACCAGAACCTGTCCTGGGGGTACCTGAATATCTGAGGGCACATCCTGAGCACCACTGTGGGCAAGACCTCTTCCTCTCTGTGCCATTCCAGGTTCCACTGGTGTCCCCTCAGGACAGTGTTATGGTCAAAGCCAGATGTGCTGTGGCCAGAAAAATACAATGGGAGATTGTTAGAAACTCATCCCAACCCCTGCTGATCAGCAGTGATTAAACAGGCAAGAGGAGCTTCTCCTCTCTGGCACTCAGAGAGGATTCCTGCCCAAAACCAGGGGGTCAAACCTTCATCCCAGGGCTGACCCTCCTTGGCTCTGGAGGGAGCATAGCATGAAGTAGGGATGCTGCAAGGCACTATCTGGGGGGCAGCAATTCCAAAAATCACATCACTACAGGGTTTTCATGAACCCTCAAGAGAAGGCCACTGTGCAGAGCACGAGGGAGTTACCCAGGGCTGTGAAAACACCCAGTTCCCTGGGTTTCACTGGCATTTTAAGTGGTTTCCTGCAATCTTGTTGTAAGAAATGGACGCTGTGGGGTGGAGAAGTTGGTGGAACACTTTGCCATCCCTGTGGCAGCAGGCAGAGCCCTGCAGGCTGCAGCCTGAGCTCCCTGGGCTCTGCCAGGCTTCCCTCCTTCCCTGGGCTCTGCTTCTCCCAGCAATGAGTTGGCAATTAGGATTGAGATTTCTGCACTTCTCTTTCGCTGCTGCCACAAGGGCAGGGAGATTGGTTTGGAAGTGATGGATAGAGAGCTTGAGATGCTTCATCTCCCAAAGCCAGACACAAGCAGCGTCACCGAGTTAGCGGTGACAATTGTCCCCGGGAGCTGGGAGTGGATTAGCAGGGGATGGTGGAAGGAGGTGTGTGCTATAGGGTGTTCTCAGGGATGCAAATGATTCCTCCCGATGATTGAAGCCAGGGAAATTTATTCTCACCTACTTTATTTACCTCCTTACTCTGAGTCATTGCAGCATCTCAAAGCTTTTAGGGGTTCCCAGTCAAAACAGGAGGAAAGGATTTGAATTCATCTGAGGAGAAACCACTCCACAGCTTGGAAGTGAGAAAGGGGATTTCAGGACTGCCCTGGGCTTCTAGGATAGGGATATTTGTGGCTGGTGATCTGCAGGTGGGATGGGAGCAGCCCAGGTGGAAATATCCTCCACCAGAGAGGCTTGGAGCTACTTCTGTGTGTCAGGGATTGCTGCAGGATGGGGATGGAGCTGGGAGCCTCCAGGCATGCCAGGGACCAGCTGCCTGGGCTCTGGAACTCCCCTGGCACCAGGTGACAGTGGCTGCAGCAAGCCAGGGGAGGCTGATCCTGTCCCCTGACAGTGGGGTTCTTCCTGAGGCAGGTTTGTCCCTTGTGCTGGGGGGGATTTGAAAGGGAAAGGTGTGATGGGGTTGATGGGAAACAGCTCCATGGAGCACTGTGTGTTCGGGAAGGAGCTGCTGGCAGGAGGCAGGACATGTAAATATCTGTTTGGATCCCGTTTCGTGGGCTGGTGATCTCCCTGTAGCACCGGAGGTGTGGGTTTAAAAACACAAACAATCGTTTTTACAAGATAACCATGTCCTGTTTGTGCAGCTCTGCTGGAAGCAGGGGAAGCTCTGACCACTGCCTGTCCCAGGGCGCTCTGGGACTCCGGAGGGATTGCAAACATTCCCGTTCAGTCTCTGCTTTGGATGCTCTGCCCCGGGGCTTGGCAGGGCTCTGTGTCCCCTCCCTGCCCCGTGGTTCCCCCTCAGCTCCTTCAGTTGTGTTTGTTGAGCTGCTGATAACAGAAATGTGAGCTGCTGAGGTCTGGGAAGGAGATTAGCATTGCAGAAGAGCTGGGCTTGGAGAGGGCCTGGAGGGCTCTGCTCCAAAGCTGGACTGGCTTTAAAGTTGTCCCAGCTGGCTCAGCACCAGTCCTGCTGGGTTTTGAACATCTCCCTGGACATTTCTCAGTCTCTTTGGGCGCCAGGTGCAGGGTTTGATCACTCCCAGGGTGAATAATTTTTCCCTCACTACATCTTGTACCCATTCCCTCTGGTCCTTCTGCTGTGTGTCCCAGAGGAGCCTGGGCTGCTCCTTTCCCCTCAGACAGCCCAAGGCAGCAACTGAATCCCTCCCTGCCTTTCTTTCTCCTTCAGGCTGCACAGTCTCACCCCCTGCAGCCTTCCCTCGTCTCTCAGTTGGAGATATTTTTGGCAGGAATAAATGGGACTTTGCTTCAGCCCTGGTACAGTCAACAAGGTGGCTGCAGGCTCCTCAGTGGGAACCAGCAGAACTCTGCTAGGCCGAGTTTGATGTGGGGTTCTTGGGGGTAAAGCACTCCAAAGAGTGAGGAATTCACCCAAATGTGTCTGCAAATAGAATTTCTGACCAATAAATGTCTGTTCCCCCCAGGGGTAGCTAGGTATTAACCAACAGGTCTTGTTAAATGTGGGTTTTTTTGCCTGACACTTGAATACAAGTGACCACAGAGAGGTCCAGTCTGGCCAGTGAAACCACAACAGCCACTCAGTCCTTGCAGGAGCTCTCCAGGGGATGCTCTCCATAGGGTACAGTTCCCTGCTGAACCACTGCCGTGCTGCAGAATTCCCTCCTGCAGGGATGCTAAGTCAATTTATTTATTTTTAACATTTCTTTAACAAAAGCTTTTTTCCAGCGAAGACCTTTCAGAGCCTTAGCTCTGTCCTCACTGAATGCCTCAGCTCAGGTCTGCTGCCTCAGCTCTGGGTGAGGTGGTTTTGTGCAGGAGGAATGTAATGCCAGGAACATTCCCTGTGTGGGGTTTGCCTGCCCTGCCCTGCTCCAGCCTTGGGTCTTCTGCTGCTCTGGCTGGGGATGAGGGCTTGTAGCAGAAATTCCAGCAGTGTCAGGATGGTTTGGTGAGGAGAGGATTTCTGTGGCTGTGCCAGCCCTGGCTCCTGCACTGCTCTCTCTGAGCTGGGGCTGCTGGTGCCACTCTGTGAGGGCAGGCAGGAGCCAGCATTGCTGTGGGAGCCTCGATGGAGAAGACTTGAAAGAGTCTGAGGGTCCAACAGGTTTTGGTCATGAAGCACTTTGAATTTGATGTGCTTTTGCTCTGCCTGGGCTGGGCAGCCCGGCTGGGATGTTTTTGGCAGTGGCTGTCTCTGGGTGGAGAGCACTGGGTTTGATGCACTGCCCAGACTGAAGCATGGCATCTCCCAGCCTTGCCCCAAACCACGGGCTGGTCTCTGTTTTGAGGTCCAACCCCCCTCCCGTGGGTCTGTCCCTGCTGTCCCCATGCCAGGCTGAGCATGGCCTCTCCTGCTTCCCTCGGGCTGCTCTGGCAGGCGTTGCCAGCTCAGGGAGGTGACACTGCTCACACCTCTGGCCATTGCCCCTGGGGGATGCTGAGGGTGTTTTCCGGGTGGGATCACCGCAGGAATCGGGCAGGGAGCTCAGCTGCCGGGCTCGGCTCTCAGGGCGATCTGCAAACGCACTGCTCGGTGCTGATGCTCAGGAAGCCATCCCCGGTCCCGCTGGCAGCGCAGGGAGCTGACAGCTGCCATCCTTCACACCGAGCAGAGCCCTTCATAAACACGGCAGCGATTCCATCGCGGGCTGCTCCATCCCGGCTGCTTCTTTTCCTCGCCCTGGAGCTGCTGGAATGGCACCGAGCTCTGCTCATCCTCCCCGCTCTGCCGCCACTGCTCTGCGCAGGGACAGGACTGACACCACCGTGTCCCATCCAGGGCTCAGCCCCAAGCTGAGCTTTCCCATCTGTGATTGCTCCTGTCTGTGGTCCCCAGTCCCTCAGATCCCTGTCCCCAGCCCGCTCCGGCAGGCAGTGTTTGCCCCCTGGGCACGGGGCGATGCCACCCCCCGGGCTGGGTGACAGAGGGGAGCAGGCTGAGGGTTGGGAGTGCTGAGCTCTCCTCCCACAGCTCCTGGGGAGCCGCCAGCACCGCTGAGCATCTCGGTGCCCTACATAGCACTGACAGGCAGACACGATCCCCACCTAAGGATGCCACACTCGGCACTCTCACTTGGGCTCTTGCTCTGTTTATTTTAGGTTCCTCATTCCCATCAGGTCCCATCAGGGCACAGGGATTGGCATGTTCCTCCCCCAGGGGAGGCTTTCCTGCTTGCTGTGAGGGTGGCACCCCTCTGGGTGGGCCTTGGGGGTCTGTGGTACCTCAGGGTCTCATCCCTCCCTCCACAAGGATCAGCCACTCGTCAGGGACTCATTGAGCTCATTAGCAAAGCAAGGAACTGTGTGTCAGAGCAGCATCTGGAGAACCTTTTTGCCCAGGCTTGGCACTGCCTGCCCTCTACATCTACCTGAAAGGAGGTGGTAGCCAGGTGGGATCAGTCTCTTCTTCCAAGTGACAATCACCAGGACAAGAGGAAATGGCCTCAAGTTGTGCCAGGGGAGATTTAGGTTGGATTTGAGGCAAAATTTCTTTACCAAAAGGGTTGTCCAGCCCTGGCATAGGTGGAGCCTCCACCCGTGGAGGGATTTAAATGATGTGTGATTGTGGTGTTTGGGGACATGGCTTGATGGTGGGCTTGGCAGTGCTGGGGAACAGTGGGATTTGATGATTTGAGAGATCTTTCCAGCCTGAGTCCGTGGCTGACTGTGGGAGAAGCACAGCTTTCTGGAAGGTAACTCCAGGCTAGGCTGGACACTGGGCTGGGAACAGCTTGTCCAGCTGATCACTGCAGCTCTGGCACGGTGCCTGCTGCTTCCCAAACTTTGTGTTTTAGTTGTGCTCTGGCTTTTGCAGAGGAATGCCAAGGAAAAGCACTCCTGTGATTGAAGCAGCCCCTCGGGGAGGCAGCTGAGCCCAGGCTGCCCCTGAGCATCCTCTGGTGCCAAATCCTGTCCGTGTGGCACCTCTGCAGCTGCCTGGAGCACAGCTGGATTTTCCAGGTGCCCACCAGCACAGCTGGCTGGATTCCTCCAAAGCAGGGCTGCTGGAGGCTCAGACCTTTCCCAGGGCTCATCCCTGCTCCATCCCACAGCCAGGAAGGGTTCTGCCCTTCCCTCCCCTCCTGCACGAGTTTGTGAACAGACCTGTGCCTCTTCCTCCTGCTCTCCCCTTCCTCTTGCTCGTTCCTTCTCCCCCTCTTTACTTTCTTTTTTCATCTCCTTCCATCTGTCCTTCTCACATCAGGCTATTTTGGGCTGAGTTTCTCACTGTCAATATGGTAGAGCCGTGGTGCAGCTCCTGCCTTCAGAGGCTGAGCACTGCTTCAGGAAGCCTCCCCAGGACCTTGCCTGGCTCATCTTTACCCCCCTGCCCTGACCCTGTCTTGAAGGCATTTCGAGATCAGGGTGGAAAGGCATTAAATCCTTCCCAGAGCCAGGGGAGAAAGTAATCAGATTTAATACCTTTCTGCCCCAGTGTTGAAATGCCTCTGAGCCTTGCAAGTGGTTATTAAAGCAGCCTGAAGCCAAGAGGAGTGTTGGCAGGTCATTACTTGTGTCTTTGCAACTTCCAGAGGCTTCAAGTCAAGGCATGATTTTTTTTGTTTGTTTGTTTGGGAATGATGGCTGCAAATTGAATAGGAAATGCACCACCAGAAGTGAATTTTTAATGCTCTCCATTTACCAAAAAATCGGGAGGCAGTGGAGTTTGCTGGGAGGGAAAATGTCCTGTGTGAGCTCGGCTGAGCCTCTGCTGGCTTTGCTGCTCTCTCTCTCTGAGCATCCTGGAGCACAGGGACAGCACTGAGCCCCAAATTATCTGCATGAGGCACACGAGATAAGTGCCACCTGGATCCTGCAGTGCCCTGGCAGGGCTGGGGGAGAGCTGGGGCTTGGGGCTGCCTGCCTTCCCCCTGAGAGAGGGGAATTGGCTCTGCTGCCCCAGTTCCCAGGGTGCTGGAGCCCGGGGGTGATGTCCACATCCCTGCCTTTGCTGGGAAGGGCTGGAGCTGGAGCTGAGGAGGCAGGATGAGGTGGAAGGTGCTGCTCAGCCGAGGAGCTGCCTGCAGCACGGGTGGGCAGGTGATTGCTCTCTCTTTTACATAAGCAGGGTTTATTATGGCTTTGTTCTAATAATAAATGTGCCTTTGTCTCCTCACCTGCTGACAAAACCTTCCCCTTTCGTAAGGGGCTGCAGCTTGAAAGGTGGGGGCAGATCTGTCTCTGAAGCAGAGAAGTTCCTTCCCCCTCTGCTCCTCTCCTTTCTCCCTTCTGTCTGGGAGATGCTGCTGGTGCCAGGCAGGAGTTTGGCATTGTGGTTCATGGTTGGCAACACCAGGACCTCAGCTTTCCCTGTCTGGGGACAGCTCCTCTCTGCATCCCCGAGGGGAGCAAAGGTCATTTTGCTGCCCCTGCTGTGGTTATTTTCCCTGGGAATGGGATGAGAGAAGGTTTGTCTGAGCCCATGGAGCCAGACCTGCATGAAATAAAAAGGTCAATTTGAAGCAGATTATCTAAAACACATTAAAAGCCAGCGTAACCTTTCTGACTCCATTAAATGGCTTTAGTTCTGTGTATTGTAAATCACTCTTAAAGCATTTTTGGGATCTGGAAAACGGCTGTTTTGCAGATGGGATTTGGAATGATTTTTAGTTTTCGTAGAGAAATCTCCATGTTTTCTCAGCAATTGGATTGTTGTTGGGAATTTGGGTGCCTGGTGGGAAGAAGGAGAGGTTTCAGTGGGATACCTCCAGTCACTTCTCCCCTCTGTGACAGTACAACAAAGGTCACTCATTTGGAAGCTAAAACCACCTTTTTGTGACCAAAAAAAAGGAGTTATTTTATTGCATGTGCTTTAACCATGGCACAGAGTGGCCAAAGGCACCCTTGGGGAGTTTTGTGTCTGTCCATCACTTTGGAATCCCTTCTGTTCATGGTGATATGAGTGAGGTGTTTATCCTCCTCATGAGCCCATGGGTTTGGGGAAAGAATCCTGGGAATCTCACTGGCTCATCCCAGCTCTGCAGGACCTTCAGGCCTCACTGCTCTGTGTGGTTTTGTGCCTTTGCTGTTTGGCTTTCAGGAGGGCTGCTCTGCTCTGCTCTGGGGAGCTGCAGCTGGAATCAGCTCCTGCTCCTCCAGCCTTCCCGGCTGCCAGCTGGCACCAGATTAGGAGAAAACCAAATCATTTGCTGATTCTTCCCCCATAAACATCTCTGCGAGGCACAAAAGGCCTCTGTTCAAAACCAAACACAAGCTGAGGGGCTCGAACAGCCCCTGCTGCTAACGTGGGATAATCCAATTGAGCTGGAGGGAGCTGGAGCTGGCAGGCTCCTTCTCGGGGTTCTGCTCTGCAGCTGGACAAACCCTTGATGTTTGGCATTAATAAGTGCCAGGGCTGCTCTGAGGCACTGCACAGCTGCTGGAGCCACCCCAGGGATGTCCTGGCTGGGAGAGGTGGCACAAGAGACCCCTTTGGTGGGAATTAATTTAGTGCTCCAGGAGAGTTGCAGGAGTAAAGCTGGGAATGAGCAGGGAAATGGGGGAAGATGGCAGGAGGGTATCCAGGGTCAGGTTGGATGAGGTTTGGAGCAGCATGGGACAGTGGAAGGAGCGGTGAGCTCCTCCCTGCAGCCTCCACACAGAGCAGAGCCACAGGAGCAAAGCAAATCCTGTCCCAGGGATGTTCCTCTGAGCCTGGGAGTGAAGAATGGAGCATCTTCCTTTGGACTCGCGTTTCTGCCGAAATGGGAATTTATTGCTTTTATTTAGTTTGAACTGTGCTGGAGTGCTGCAAACTCATAAAGCAAAAGCAAAATGCAAGAAAAATCTTTATGAGCTGCAGCGGCCCCTTGGCTTTGATGGTATTTCTCAGTGTCCCTGGCTCGCAGTAAATAAGGAAAGGAGAGAGGGCACTGCTGGGACAGGGAAGGTCTCAGGCTCAGTTAATGATGGGGACCCAGGGACATCCAAGGGATGTCTTGAGGACATCATAATTTTTCCCAAGGGGATTTTTCCCTTTGCAGCTGTAATTGCTGTGTTCATAGCCCTGTGCTGTCTGTCTGTCTGTCTGTCTGTGGGATGTACAGTACACGAGCACAGGTCCTTTGCCTCCCACCCACTCTTGTTTCTCTCTGCTCTTTCTCCCCTTGCCTTGAACCTCTCATTGCCCTCATTGTTCCTCTCCGTTATTTGATTTGATTTGGTTTATTTTTTTTATTCTATTCTATTCTGCCTCCTCTGCTCATCACTCCTGTTTGTCACACCAGCCCAGCAGAGACACAGTGCTGAGTTCCTGAAAGCACCAGCACTTCAAAGCCTCATTTCTCTGCACAACATGCAGCACTGATTACAGGCAGAGCAGCGACGCAGATTGTGAGACTCATTTAAAAAAAAAAAAAAATAAGGCAATAATGAGGCATAAACTGTGCTTTTATCCACGGAGCCGAGTCCTTGAAGGGCTGCACATTGGCAAAGCCATCACTGGGAGCTGAGCAGGGACATCCCAGGCGTGGTGTGACCCCGCTGGGGTGGCCTCGTGTCCCTCGTTCCCGCTGGGACAGCCCCGGTGGGAGGCAGGGCTGTGCATTCCCTCACCCTCTGTGCTGCTCTCGCTCTGTAGGCCTCACGCCGAGGATTTCAGCGTGGATTCCTCCTTCTCACAGTAAGTTCTCCGCGGGCGTTTCCCGGTGCCGCGGGAGGGACGGGGCGGCGCTGCCACCTGCCCCGGGGACTGTCACCTGCCCTGCTCTCCTCTGAGCAGAAACCCCTTGGAATTTGGGGTGTTTGGCGCACGTGGTGAGCTGAGTTTTCAGGCAGGAGCAGTGGCTAAGCTCGGCTCTGAGCTGCTGGGGGTTAGGGTGATGGTTCATCCCTGGAAGTGTTCCAGGCCAGGTTGGACAGGGCTTGGAGCAGCCTGGTCTGGTGGGATTGTCCCTGCCCAGGGGTTGGAGCCAGATGGAACCTCTAAAGGTCCCTTCCAACCCAGTATGGGGTTCCATGATTATTCTGCTTTTAGGGGAGCTGAAAACCACAGGATTTGTCCTTTACTGCTCTGGGCACCAAGGAGGTGTGTATGGGAACAGCAAACCCTTCTGCAGTGATTCCCACCAGGGACAGGCAAATTCCTTGGGGAAGAAGTGACACCCTTGGCAGCAAATTGGCAATTATCCATTAACGAGGAGCTCCGTGCACAGCCCCTAATTAAACAATGCAGATTCATCAGCACAAGCAATTACAGGAGCAGGCTCATGAGTGTCAATCTCCAATGTTGCAAAACAAATAGGCTAAAGGAAACACAGCAAGGCATTGCATTGCTTCTTCCCTTTTGGGGTTTTAACCTTCGGTAGAAGTATAATTATTTTATTAAGAGCAAGTGGTGCCACTGCCCAGCCATGAGCAGCATCCAAACCTTGGATAGGAGATGCTGCCCCATCCTGGAAGTGTCCAAGGCCGGGTTGGACAGGACTGGGAGCATCCTGGTCTGGTGGAAGATGTCCCTGGCCATAGCAGGGGGTGAAACAGGATGAGCTTTAAAGTCCTTC
The DNA here is from genome assembly GCF_008360975.1 of Lichenostomus cassidix. NCBI lineage: Eukaryota > Metazoa > Chordata > Aves > Passeriformes > Meliphagidae > Lichenostomus > Lichenostomus cassidix. The sequence continues at coordinate 2,153,910 of NC_139497.1, forward strand.
CAGCCCAAAGCATTCTGTTATCTACAGCTTGAACCCCTGAGAGTGTCCCTGTTTGCTCCAGTGCTGGGTTTGGTGCCTGGAAATGAGCTGAACACAGCTGGAGAGGGATTGCAGCTGCCTTCAGGGAATGAGGAATCGATAAAAATCCCATTCCCGTTGCAATGTCCTCCCTAATATAAAATCATATATATTTATATAAAAAGAACTAATAGTCAAGCAGGAGATTTCTTTTATATCCCTTTGGTCTGTGTCAGCCCATGGCACATGAGGGTCTGTGGGATGAGCTCAGGGCAGGGTGCAGGATAAATGGCCCTGGAGGCCAAACTCAGTCTTGGGCAGGATTTTTCCCGTAGTGGCTGCTTGGAACTTACTTTTCATTTCCCCAAAAATAAAATTGCAGTGTTACTGCTGGAGCCTGGATGACATTACCTGCACCCAGCTGGGTTTAATTTGCTGCAGAATGGTTTGCAACATCAATTCTTTCTTTGGGCAAAAAAATCACACTCCATAATAAAACAGGAGATTTTTTTTTTCTCCCTTGATTGATTCCCATGAAACCTTGAAGAAACAAATCCTTGGCCTTGTGGGGGACAAGATGTGCCACAACATCCTGGGCTCCCTGGGTGGTGTTAATTGATGTGGGACTGAATTCTGCTGATCCTGGTCTGTGATGTGCCTCGGCATGAGCTGTGCCAGGGCAACTCATTCCTGGTGCTGCAGGAGCCAGGAGGAGCAGCTGCCTTTCCACAGGGCTGTGACAGTGCTGTGGTGGCTGTGACAGTGCCGTGATAGCTGTGACAGTGCCATGGTGACTGCTGTGGTGCCACCTTGGCTGTGAGGGTGGCACAGTGGTGGCTGTGATGGTTGGCACAGTGGCTGTGCCATGGTGGATGTGACAGTGTCCCAGGTGATGTGGGACCGGCTAGGTGCTGCTGTGATCCGTGGGGATCATCTGGGATTCTGGGGTGAGGGAGAGAGCAGCTTCAGTATTGCTTCTACTGAGGGATGTGAGATGAGAAATTTCACTAAAAACGAGCAGATTTCCCCTGTTTGCAGTACTTGGCCTTTTGGACCATGCAGACCCTGCCAGTGGTGTCCCCAGTGCTCTCCTGCCCCTCCCTCAGGACCTGAAACCCCCTGAAGGACATCCCAAACTCTCCCGTTCCCTCCGAGGGTCAGCAGCGCTGGCCAGGGATGCTCTGTCCAGAGCAGGGACAGGAAATCCTGCCCCAGCTCCCCTTCCCTCCCGGGCTGCTCCGTGTTTCCTGGTTTAAAAACGTGCCCGAGATTTACTGGCGGAGCTGCTGCAGTGGGAGAGCTCCGCGGCGCTCGCACTGCCCTGGAGAAGCCGAGACTCTCCCGAAGGATGCTCCCGGCGCCGTACAGCTCGGAGGGGACAGGAGAGGGGACAGGAGGGTGTCCTGCTGCCTCGGGCTTGTGGCTCAGCATCCCTCCAGCCTGGCTGCTCCGCCGCAGAGGTCAATCCATGCACCCCGGCGCGGCAGGAGAATCCCCCGCAGCCGAGCTCGGCCCGCTCTGGAGCCGCTCTCTAGCCGGCACAGCCCTGCCGAAGCCACAGCTCTCCTCCTTTGCCTAATTGTTCAATTACTGCTTACTGAGCGTGGGGGCAGCTCGTTGCCTGTCTGTGCCTTTGGCAGGCGCCCAGGCTGGCTGTGAGCACAGCTGTACAGCGATTCCCGTCCCCAGCTCCAGCCCTGCGCCGGGAGCGGCTCGGAGCGCCGGGAGCCCGGCTGGGCAGGGCTGCAGCTGTCCCCAGCCCTGGGTGCCAAAAACAGGTCACAGAGGCGGGCAGGGCGCAGAGCTCACCCCGTATCATCTGCCTCGCTGTAGCTTCTGTACCCAAACACCCAATACCACCAAGAAAATGGTGGGGAAAGGGAAGAGCATCCCGAAGGGAGCCAGGCGGGCTGGAGCTGCAGATGTGCTGCTAGTTCATGCAGCTGCCGCCGGCAGGTACTGAGCCTCAGCCTGGCGGGTTTGCTGGTTCTTTGGGAAGGACTTTGGCTCTGCTGGCAGCGGCTGCTCCCCGGGACAAGCTCCCGGAGACAGCCTGGCCATGGCATGATGCCCTCAGAGCATCCTGCCTTCTGCACAGCATCCTGTGCTGCTCCTCGAGCCGCCGGGAGAGGAGATGCTGCAGTTGTGCCCTGCCAGCCCTGCCCTGCCAGCCCTGCCCTGCCAGCCCTGCCCTGCCAGCCCTGCCCCTCACCCTGCTCTGGTGGTACCCACAGCCCATCCCGGGGAGCCACCTGGGCCAGCAGCACATCTCTGTCCTTTCAGACTTGGCTGCAGCCTCGTTTCTTATGGATTTGATCTGTGTGGATTTCTGTTGTGCAGAGCTGTTCTCTGAGCTATTCTCTGAGCAGAAGTGGAGGGGTGAAGGGAGTGGAGGAGTCTTTGCTGGTTTGGTGGTCTTTCGTGTTTTTTTTCTGTTTTGTTTCTTTGTGGGTTTTTTTTCCCAAAATTTCTGAAGAGTCTTGCTTGCATCTTGCTCCATGATGGGAGAAATCCCTTGAGAAGTTTCCTGGGACAAGAAATTGTCCCAGGTTGGATGGGGCTGGGAGCACCCTGGTCTAGTGGAAGGGGATTGGAATGAGGTGACCTTTAAGGTTCCTTCCAACCCAAATCATTCTGGAATTCTATCAACACCAGCATTTCTCCCCCAGCTGAAGTGTGAGGGAAAGGAATGCAGCAATGGAGAGAGGCTAAGGATTTTTTTTCCTATCAAGATCTGTATTTATTTAAAAACACATTTTTCATGGCAAGAAACGTCTGCTATAAAACACTGCAAAACCACCATGGGAGGACAAGTGTTTCCCCAGGAAGCAGCAGGGAGCAGGGCGGCTCTGGGCAGGTCACAGGGCAGGCTGGCAGTCCCTCCCTTGGCTGGCCGCTGGATTTCGGAGCCATCTCAGCTTTCAGGCCAAGCCCAGCGACTGTCACAGGCTGTGGGGATCGGAGGGAGCCGCCTGCGCCCCACTGCCCATGTAAGTGCTCTGTGGGTGCAGAATTTGGGGGATATCTCCATCTCCCCATCCCTGCCTGCACTGCCTGCATGGGGGGCTGCACCTGGGTTCCCATTTTTTGTGTTTTCCTCCTTTTTAAGGGAACTGTGTTTGTCCCAGCTCTGTGGGGAAAGTGAAAGCACGGAGCAGGGTCTGTGCTCCTCAGTGTCTATTTTAATGCCAGTGGGCTGGCATGTGCTTGTCCCTGCACTTTTCCGAACAAACCATTGTGTCTTTTTTTGGGAACTCATCGTCTTACAACAAATTGCCTCTAATCTTAGATTAATAAAGTACAATAAATAACCGAGCGAAGAAAATGAAATCGCTCAGGCATTATGAAGTGCATAATAGCAGTAATTACACTTCCAAGCAGAGGGTTTGTAACTAAACTCGTAACAAGATCATTGTTTGCACGGCCCGGGGGGGTTCAGCGGGGGCGAGGTGGGGGGAGATTTGTGCTGCATGTGGAGCTGGTGACCCTTGGGGTGACATGGGGTGGGCTGGCATGGGGATGCTCTGACAGTGGGGAGGATGCTGGGAGGGTGGGAAGGATGGTCGTGGTGGGAAGGATGTTCCAGGTGGGAGGGATGCTCCAGGTGGGAAGGATAATCCTGGTGAGAGGGATGTTCCAGGTGAGAGGGATGTTCCAGGTGAGAGAGATATTCCAGGTGAGAGGGATGTTCCAGGTGGGAAGGATAATCCTGGTGGGAAGGATGTTCCAGGTGGGAAGGATAGTCCTGGTGGGAGGGATGTTCCAGGTGAGAGGGATGTTCCAGGTGAGAGGGATGTTCCAGGTGGGAAGGATGCCCAGCCCCAGCAGCAGGGAAGGGACACTCTGAGCTCCCCATCCTAGCTGAGCTGTCACGGTGTGTTTTGGGGTGGTAATAATGCAGTCAGAATTCCGCTTGATTTTTGTTTCCAGTTAACTCCCTGACAATGAAATTAAAGGGTTCGTTTTACATGAGATCATCTCCTTCCCTCAGCTGGAAATGGAGAAGGAGCTGTGATACTTTGGGATGGTGCTGCTGCCTGGGAAGAAGCCCTCCCTGGGCTGTGGGGTGTTGCATAGCAGGATCCCCACAGAGCTCTGGGCTCAGCTCAGCTCACACCGAGGGCAGGTTGTCAGCACAGGAACATATTCCTTCTGCATTCTTATTTTTTCATCTCTTTGCAGTGCTAATCACCCCCTTCCCCCCAGCCAACACATGTTTTTTGCCTTTCCAGTGTTCCTTCTTCCTGCAGCCATGAGGATGGATGAACACATGGGCTGCTTTGTCATAAAAAGTTAGATCTAATCATTTAGTTCTTTTATCCATCAGCAATTACACTCATTGTCTCGAGGTGGGCCACAGCTCTGCAGATCAGTGAACCATCTGTCTGGTGACAGAGATTTATTTTGCTGTTTGTTGCTTTGATCCGAGACAAATGTCTGGGAGAGGAATCGTGCTCCCTGAATTCTCTGGCTCCTCAAAGCACTTAATCCTCAGGGACTCTGATGAATGGGGTGCTCAGTGCTCCTGTCGGAGCTGAAAGCTAATTCCCAGCACTTCCTGGGCATTTTTAATAAGGAGAAGGAGCAATTATCTTGTGTGCAGTGTTGTGAGCAGTTGTGACAACTGATTTATGCCCTGGCACAGAAAACTGATTTGCTGAGTCTGGCTCTGGAAACGATTAATTTTAACACGTGTTGAGGCTTTGAGGCTCTGCATTAATGCTGTTTGCTCCTCAGGCATGGTGCTGGTGAGCCAGGGCTCGTAAATTCTCCTGCTCTCTCCCTGCAGTGGTGGCTGGGGTTGCCCACCTGCCTTCCTGCTCCCTTCTTGTGGTGAACATGTCCCTCTGGGCACTCCCTGCCCTTTAGGCTGGCTGGGATTGAGGGACCCCTGAGCAATGAGGGACTCGTAAAACCCCTTCCCAATTTGCTGCCTGATCAGCTGGGCACTAATGCTCAGTAAATATTTATCCCTCGGTGTCAGGGCGAGGAGCAGCTGCCTCCCAATAAATCAGGAGGGGGTGGCAGTGCCTGGCAGCAGTTGCACCTGCAGGATGGAGTGGGACAGCAGCGACTGTCACTGGGAATTTGCTCACCTTGATCTATGCCTTGGCTGGGGAAATGCCTGATGAATGAGGGCTCCATGACCTCTTCCAGGCGGTTAAAAAACCAGTAATAACAGCAGCACTTCCTTGGGACTTGTTGAACACAGCCAACAGGGGAAGCAATTGCTAATTCATGGCTCTTAGCTCCATTACGGGCTGGGCAGCAACGAGCAGACTTTGTCTCGCTCAGTCTGAAGCAGGAGGAACTGCTGGTGCTTCACAGCACTCAGCAGGGGCAGCAGAGCGATTTAGGGTGATGAATGACGAGTTTGCCAAGGGCTGCAGGCATTTATGGAGTGCCACGAGAGATGGTGGTGGATGAGCTGAGCTGGGACCAGCTTTGCCCATCCAGGTGGGATGGTCCCAGACCCTGCTGAGGTTTTCTCCCAGCCGATGTGGGGCTGGCAGGAGGCTCGGGTGGGGTGGTGGGGAGGCAGGGGATCCCAAGGAAAACAGGGATGTGACATTTCCGGATTCACCTGTGGCTCCTCCCCGCTGCATTCTGCGAAGTTCCCCGGCAGGTGACTCTCTGCCCTGGCGCCTTGTCCCCGTGCCACGAGTCCCCACCGGTGGCCCTGGACGCCAAGGGATGTTTGGAGTTGGTTGTCAGCTCCTGGGTTTTTCTGGAATGACCAAATGCGGTATCTTAGCAACAAAGGGAAATTGTCTCCTTTTAGAGCGGAATTGTTTTTTAACAGCCTCGATGCTGAGTGTTTCTCCTGCCCAGGCAGGGCCAGGGCATGCTGGGGACACTGGGGACATTGGCCTTGCCAGCTCCTGCTCTGCTGCAGCTGGGGGCTGGAGCAGATAAAACTGGGGGGGATGTCAAGGCCACTGTTCTTCTGGGAGGTTTTGATATTGTAAAGTGTGTGTGAAGGAGAAGTTTGTAAGTCTGATGCCAGCTGGTGTGAACGAAAGCCAAGCCCTGAGTCCACGGCAGAGCTGGCCCTGTGGGTCACATCTGCTGCTTTGGTGGCCACTGGGGCTCCTGAGTGCTGCTGCTGCTGGTGTGGGGCTGTGGGAACAGCCGGGGCTGAGCCCGAGGTCAGCTCTGGGGTGTCAGGGGGTCACCCAGCCGGGATGGGGCACAGGGTGGCTCCCGGGGGCTCCTGCTCTGCCCTGGCACCCCACCGATGGGCTCCTCTGGGCACTCTCCCCGCAGGGTGCAGGTGGAGTTCTACGTGAATGAAAACACCTTCAAGGAGCGGCTGAAGCTCTTCTTCATCAAAAACCAGCGGTCGAGTGAGTGATTTGCCTCTGCAGGGAGAGCCGAGCCCTGCCCGAGCCGGGAGAGCCGCGCTCGTCCTGTGGGATGAGAAGCCATTGCCATCTGCTGGTGGCCTTGTCCCCGTGTGTCCCCAGCCCAGGCTGGGTGTTGGCCACCTCGGTTTGGGGCATGCTCCTCATGGGGAGGAGCACTTTTGCTCCGTGGGGACAGGGTGACAAACAGCTGGGACAAGCTGGCTGGAGCAGGGAGGGTGTCGGGAGCTGCCTGTGGCCATCAGGGAGCAATTGTCCCCATCCCTGGCTGTGATGATGTCCCCATCACGTTGTGATGATGTCCCCATCACGTTGTGATGATGTCCCCATCACGTTGTGATGATGTCCCCATCACTGGCTGTGCTCCCCCGAGGCTGTGGGCACAGCCAGGCCAGGCTGTGAGTTTCCCACTCCTGCTCCAGCCTTCGGGATTAGTCTCCACTTGACTAATGGTGTTTTTATTTTCTTTCTCCGAGATGTCATTAGCTGTCTGGAGGGGGCCTGCTCGTTAATTTATAAATTCGCATTTTCCTTTCCTGCCTGCATCCTGTTGTCTTGTTAAAAAGCTGGAGTGCAGCACAACAGGGTGCCCACGGGGAAGTTTTTAATGAAAATGTGATGAATTCCTCACTTGTAATTTGAGTAATAACCCCATGAACTGGCTGGGGAGGGAGAGTGGATAAAGCAGCAGCTTTTCCTCGCTGTCCCTGTTCCAGCAAGCCATTGTAATGTGGTCAATGCCGGCCTGGTGCTTTTTAATGGATGCCTGCTAATGAGGGGGATACACTCCAGCAGCTCCTGTTTGTCTCTCACATCTATTGGGGTCAGCAAGGAGCTGCCTTATCCTTATTTATTTCTCTATTGGTGTCCTGTAGAGGTGACACTGGGCATGACATGGGCAGTGTGAGCAGTGCTGCTGTCCTGGGGCTCTGTGAGCAGAGAGCTCCTGGGCTGTGGGGGGAGTGCAGAGCTTGTGGGAAACCCTGGGGGTTGTGCTGGGGCTGTGCCAGGCTGCAGAGGGTGTTTGGGGTGTTTGGGGTGCTCGGGATGCCCAGGAATGCTGCCCCAGCTGTGCTGCTCTCCACCCCAGGCCTGAGAATCCGGCTCTTCAACTTCTCCCTGAAGCTCCTCACGTGCCTCCTGTACATCGTCCGTGTCCTGCTCGACAACCCCGAGGAGGGCATAGGCTGGTGAGTGTCCCTGTGCCCCCTGTGTCCCCTGTGCCCCCTGTGCCCCCTGTGTCCCCTGTGTCCCCTGTGTCCCCTGTGTCCCTGTGTCCCCTGTGTCCCCTGTGTCCCCTGTGTCCCCTGTGTCCCCTGTGTCCCTGTGCCCCCTGTGCCCCCTGTGTCCCCAGGCAGAGCTGGGCATGGCTGCAGTGGGTGTGAGGAGAGGTTTTCTCCCTCCAGCTTGAACTGGTGGTTTAACAAAACTTCCCAGCCGGAGGGCTTTGCTCCCTGCTCAAACCCCATGGATGGTGTGGGGGTATCCCCTGGCCCTGGCTGTGAATGCTGGAAAAATTCAGGTCACGCTCATTTCCAGATTCTGTCTGACTCTGTGGTCTGACTCTGTGCTCATTTCCAGATCCTGTCTGACTCTGTCAGGGCTCAGTGTGGCCTGCAGACACAGGCAAGAGCTCAGTGGCTCCAGGGCATCACCATGCAAATATTTTCTGAAGGCTGATGCCCTTGAAGACATTTACACTAAATCCAGTTTAGGCATTTGAGAGGGAAATACGTTGTGCTGTGTGGATCCTTGGGGTGATGGATGATTCCACACATCAGCTTTGTGCTGGGTTTCAACACAAGCCTATTTCCAATGTGTCCTTGCTTTGTTTAGCTCATGTACAATATGGAGCTTTTCTCAAGAGCTTGGACAACTGGCGATTTGATCTCCTCTTTGTAAAGGCTGCAGACTGCTGAGTACATCTGCGTGTTCTGAAAGTGCTTCCAGACCTGTGAGAAGGAAGCAGGACAAGGATGCTCATCCTGGGAAGGTTTAGCACAGCTGCAGTTCAGGGAATTCCACTTTGCTGAGGGTGTGAGGCAGAAGCAAGGCTGGCCAGCAGGAGCACATCCCTCACAGCCAGGCAGGGAGAGCTTGGCTCGGTGCTGCCTGCCTGGCAGGGTGCTCAGGGCCAGCCAGCCTTGTCCCAGAAGCTGAAGCTCAGCAATTTTTGCTAATTGTAACCTGGTAATTCCCAGTTCCCTGCAGCCCTGTGTTCTGCACTGTGTGCCAGGGAGTACCAGTGTTCCACAGCATCTCTGGTGTGAAGCACCTGAGGGGATTTATCCTCCAGTGATGAGATGTCCAAGGCTGCCTGGGTGAGACTTTTCCTGTGGAAAGCTCTGGCTGTAAGGATCAGGGTGTTTGGATCCATGGAAATGTTGTCCAGAGCTCCCCCAGTGATGAGTGCACCCATGAGCCCAGGGACTCAATCCCTGCATCCCTGCTCCTGCCTGTCCCTCTCTGACTGCTTTCCCTGCTGTTTCTCTCCTAGCTGGGAATGCGAAAAGCAGAATTACTCAGTGTTCAACCAGTCCACCAACATAAACTGGTGAGTGGGGAGCTCTGCCAGGACGTGGGAATGCAGGGGTGGAGGTGGCTGCTGCTGGCAGCTGCCTGAGGCTATTTCTGGGTCGTGGGGCTGCTTGAGGGATGTGGAACAGCATCCCAGGATCCAATCCATTGATAAATGCCTGTGGAATGGCTAATTCCCAGAGCAGGGGCTGCAGTAGGAAGCAGCAGTGCCTGTGCTGGCTGCTGCAGCAGTGAGAGCCTTGGATTTGCATTTGGGTGGCTGAAGACACTGACAGCTACAGCTGAGACCCTCTGGGTTTTCTCTGCAGGTCACACATCTTTTGGGTGGACAGGAAAACCCCGCTGTGGGCCGTGCAGGTGAGCAGCCCTCGGCTCAGGTGTGCAGGAGCTGGGCCTGGAGCTCTGCCCCCTGTGCCACCCAGGGGCTCCCCGGGGCAGGAGGGCTCAGGGAGCTCTGATCCAAGCCCTGGGAGTCTCCTCTGTGTGTCCCTGCAGGTCAGCATCGCTCTCATCAGCTTCCTGGAGACCATGCTGCTCATCTATCTCAGCTACAAGGTGCGTGCCAGGGCGGGGAGGGCACAGCCTGGCTCTGTCCCCAGCAGGAGCTCATTCCTCCTGCTCAGAGCTGTCTGCAGCCTGAAGTGTCTCGGGAGGACATTTGTCTCAGCCATGTCTCAGCTGGCTCTGGATGTTTTCCTTTCTCATTCCCCCCTCGGGCTGCTGTTGTGCAGAGCAGGATCTCGTCTTTTTCTGCTTTCCCAGAAATTCAGACCTGTTTAGCACAGGCTCAGTGTTTTTCGTGTCAGGATGACACATCCCAGGTTTCCCCAGGGTGAGCTGAGCTCGGCAGGTGAGTCCTGCTCTGCCCAGGTCTGCTGCCTCCACTCCCAGCCAGACAGGGAGAGGCACAAACTGACTCCTTTGGACCAAAGCCCCTTGAAATGCCCAAAACCAGTGACCTGAACAAATGGCATCTTCTCAGGGCCCAGGGGAGGGTTGGCAGAGAGCCTCAGACCCTGCATCACCCCCGGTCTGAGTGCCAGCCTCCTGTCGCTGTCACCAAGCATTGCTGTTCCCAAGCTCTGGGCAGCAGCAGGGACAGACAGAGGGATGCAGTGGCTGTGGAGAGGACTGAACAGTTTGGGAATGTTTCCTGCCCTCAGCATGTCTGCCTCCACCACTGCATCTCTCCTGCTTCCTGCACCCTATTTCCCTCATCCAGCAGGGTCTGTGGCACAGTGCGATTGTTTTAATTGTCCTCTGGCAATTTTTTAAACTTATTTAATTCTTACTTGGTTTTAATTCCTCAGGGGAACATCTGGGAGCAGATTTTTCGCATTTCCTTCATCCTGGAGATGATCAACACGGTGCCATTTATCATCACGGTGAGTGTCCCAGTGACATTTGAGAGCAGCTCTAAGTGTAGTAAGTGCTCTAGTTTTGGTGGTGAAATAAAGAAAAATGGATGTCTGGCCAAGTGGTATTTAAGGCTGGCAGGAAATTTTTCCTTCAATATTTTACAATATAATGACTTTCTCTGGAGTGTGATCCCAAATCCCATCCTCTCCTTTCAGGGAGGGAAGCAGGGCCATGTTTGGTGACAGCTCCTGCTCCACTTGCAGCAGCATCCTTCCACACAGGGAGGATTGGCTGCTCATTGCTCTATTTTCCAGCAGAGCATGGATCTTCCTGCAAATAACTCTTGCTTCCATAGATATTTTGGCCTCCTTTGCGGAATTTGTTCATCCCTGTGTTTCTGAACTGCTGGCTGGCCAAGTACGCCCTGGAGAACATGATTGTGAGTGACCCTCCTGTCCAGCTCCTCAGGGACTGGGGAGGAGACCCACGGCTCTGGGGCAGGTTTTGGAGCTTTGGTGTGCAGCCATGCCAGGGAATGCCAGGCTGTGACCTGCTGCAGAGCAGGAATCCCTCAGTGCCCAAACCACATGGACCCTGTTGGCTGCACATCCACAGGGATGAGGCATTCCAGCCATTCCCCTGTGCCCAGCAGAGCTGTCTCTCCTGGCAGCAGAGCCCAGACCTGCCCATGGGAGTGCACATCCCTTTCCAAAGGGCTTGACCTTCCCTGGGGGGGCAATTCTTGGTGCGTGGAGGAGATTTTCCCTCAGGCTCTGAGCTGATTTTCCCTCTGCTCTCTCCCCAGAACGACCTGCACCGAGCCATCCAAAGGACGCAGTCAGCGATGTTCAACCAGGTGCTCATCCTGATCTGCACCCTGCTGTGCCTCGTGTTCACGGGGTGAGTGTGGTTCCCCATCCCACCAAACCCATTCCTGATCCCGGGAATCTCTCTTCCATCCTGGGCTGCCTGGCAGAGCTGGGCTCTTGCAGGACTCACACCTTGCCCTGCCTTGCTCTGTCCCAGCACACTGCACACTTAGAGAGGGCCTTTCTGAGTGAAACTAATTATCCTCCCTGATTCTAGGGTTTTAACAGGAGGTTTTTAGGAGATGTGAGGATGATGGTGTTGTCAGAGGGAGCTGGGGGATGTGGACATGAGAGTGTCTGAGCAGCAGCTTCCCACAGGGACACGTGTGGGGTCCTCATTCCCCAGGGATAACTCATTCACCAGAACCCACCTCACTCCCCAGGTCCAGCAGAGCTCTTCTTCCCCCACCATGCACAGCTCCCGAGTTCATTTGTGTAATTGGCCACCGGGCCTCCTGCTAATTAACTGAGCCCTTCACCCTGCGCACTGCCAGCATCAAGGATGCTCCTCTGGGGAGGGGAGCAGTGCTCATCACTGGTTATTTAGCTCTGAATGAGGCTTTGAATCCTCATGCTCGGGGTTTGAGGCATATTATACCATTAAGCTGCTGAATGGAGAGGAAATGAAGCTTTTAGGCTCATGAGTTTTCGGCAATAAAGACGGTGCTCTGATGAAGATGACTAATGCTATTTCAGAGCTCAGTGGTGCTCCCAGCCCATGGCATCTCCTGCTGCTGGATGAGTTTGAGGGAGGGAGGCACAATTTGGGCCCAGGAAGGTTTGGGTGACACTGTGAGCTGCAGGTTTGTGGGGTTCTGCTGCCCTGTCTCCCCGGCTGGGCAGCCCCTGCTGTGATGGGGCTTTTTCCCCTCAGGACCTGCGGCATCCAGCATTTAGAAAGAGCAGGTGAGAAGCTCTCCCTCTTCAAGTCCTTCTATTTCTGCATCGTCACCTTTTCCACCGTGGGCTACGGAGATGTGACACCCAAGATTTGGCCTTCCCAGCTCCTCGTGGTGATCATGATCTGCGTGGCTCTGGTCGTGCTGCCCCTCCAGGTTAGACCTGAGCAGCTGAGGGTGGGGAGGGATGCAGAACCCGCCCTGGGGCAGCCCTGCCGACGGGGACATCAGCTCCGCGCCCTCTGCAGTTCGAGGAGCTCGTCTACCTGTGGATGGAGCGGCAGAAGTCGGGCGGGAATTACAGCCGGCACCGCGCCCAGACGGAGAAACACGTGGTGCTCTGTGTCAGCTCCCTCAAGATCGACCTCCTCATGGACTTCCTCAACGAGTTCTACGCCCACCCACGGCTGCAGGTGAGCGCCAGCAGTGCTGTCACACGGTGCTGGGTCACTGCTGGGCTCACAGCCTGGCTGACCCACGGCAGCCTGACCCACGGCAGCCTCTCTCTTCCAGGATTACTACGTGGTGATCCTTTGCCCGACAGAGATGGACATCCAGGTGCGGCGGGTGCTGCAGATCCCCCTCTGGTCACAGAGGGTGATTTACCTCCAGGGCTCTGCGCTGAAGGACCAGGACCTCATGAGAGCCAAGTGAGCAGAGGGACACCCTGCACATCCCCAGCCAGGAATGGCACTGGGTGACAATGGGTGTCCCTGTGGGGCTTTGCTGGCTCTGGGAGGGCTGGCAGTGCCCTGGCTGATGTGGGCAGTGCCCAGCGTTGTGGGCCCATGCCATTCATGGTCTCACTGCCTTGTCTTTGCAGGATGGACAATGGGGAAGCTTGCTTCATCCTCAGCAGCCGAAACGAGGTGGATCGCACGGCGGCGGTGAGCTGGCTGGGGATGTGGCATGGCTGGGGAGGGGACATTTCTCAGGCAGAAGGGACTGGGGGGATGCTGATCTCAGCTCTGCCCAGCACAGAAGGGTGCTGGGAGGGAGATGAGTGCCATGGAGAACCCTGGGGATGGCACTGGGAGGGCACAGGGACACCGGTGGCTGAGCCTCTATGGCTCACCTTCCTTCTTCTGTCCTCATTTCCCATCCATGCTGGGTTTTGGGGAGCAGGAGGGGCAAGAGGAGTCCTTGCCATCCATCTCCAGGGTGGCTGGATGCTTTGCAGTTCATCCCAGCTGGGGAAGACTTGGGGAAAATAAACCATCAGCCAAGTAGCTCTTGTTGCTCTTGTCCTTGTCCAGGACCACCAGACCATCCTGAGGGCCTGGGCTGTCAAAGACTTTGCTCCAAACTGTCCCCTCTACGTTCAGATCTTGAAGCCAGAAAATAAATTTCATGTGAAGTTTGCTGGTGAGTCAGAGCAGTTGCTGGCTTGGCAGAAGGAGGAAACACCCAAAATGACCACATTCCTGGGCATTGCCAGCCAGGGAACCCATCTGTCCCCCTCTCCTCTGTGACAGTCCCCTCTGCCTTTCAGATCACGTTGTCTGTGAAGAGGAGTGCAAGTACGCCATGCTGGCACTGAACTGTGTCTGTCCTGCCACCTCCACCCTCATCACGCTGCTGGTGCACACCTCCCGTGGCCAGTGAGTGCTGTCCCTGCCTGTCCCTGCCTGTCCCTGTCCATCCCTGCCCTCCCCTACCCCTGCCTGAGCATGGAGGGACAGCAGAACTGAGGTCTCTGAGCCCAGGGGAGAGTGTGGAGGTCTGGGGAGCACAGTGGGATCTGGGACCTCCATCCAGGTCAAGAGCAAAAATCCACGGGCTGGGCAACGCCAACTTTCCCGACTGGGGATAAAAGTATCTCTATGCTGGCACAGTCCTGCCAGCAGAAAGGTGAATTCACAGCATGAGCAGGCCCAGACCCTGCAGGGGTTTTTGGTGGGTGTATATCCAACATGGCTGGAGGGAGCTCTGCCAGCACCCTAGAGCAGTGGTGTGTGCCCTGCACTCCTTGGCCAGTCAGGAATGTCTGAATTTTGGGTAAAGTGCCATCGAAATAGTTATGAAACATCCTTGCCAGATGCCTCTCGCCCCGTGCTCCGTGCTGTTTGCCAACACGAGCTCTGAACCCTCCCTCTGCACCCTGCAGGAGCCCTCGTTAAATAAAAAGGCACTTAAAACCCAAAATGCAAACGAGCTTATCCTCGGCGAGCACCGACAGCTCGTGGCCATGTGTCACTGTCATCTCACCGCTGTCGAGCTCCACGGCAGCTCCTGAGATCATCGGTGCTCTGCCCAGGAATCTGGCAGGAATTCTGGGGTCTGTGCCAGCACAGGGGTCCCATCCCCGCTCTGCAGTGTCCTTCCCAGCCCTGAGGGATCCACCCCAGTGCTGTGCTGTCGTTGCAGGGAGGGCCAGGAGTCGCCGGAGCAGTGGCAGAGGATGTACGGGCGCTGCTCGGGCAATGAGGTCTATCACATCCGCATGGGAGACAGCAAATTCTTCATGGAGTACGAGGGGAAGAGCTTCACCTACGCCGCCTTCCACGCGCACAAGAAGTGAGGGCAGGGCGTGTCCGGCATCCCTGGGGGGCAGGGCTGGGGCTGGAGGGTACTGCCAGCAGAGAGGGTTTTCTCCAGGTGGGAATGCCCACGCTGTGCTCCTGGCGCAGGTACGGGGTGTGCCTGATCGGCATCCGGAGGGAGGAGAACAAGAGCATCCTGCTGAACCCCGGCCCGAGGCACATCATGGCAGCGTCGGACACCTGCTTCTACATCAACATCACCAAGGAGGAGAACTCGGCCTTCATCTTCAAGCAGGAGGAGAAGCAGAAGAAGAAGGGCTTTGCGGGCAGCTATGACGGTCCCTCCCGCCTGCCCGTGCACAGCATCATCGCCAGCATGGGTGAGTCGGGGGCTCGGTGAGCACAGCAGAAGTCTGCATATGTCACTCCATCACCTTCCCCACGTTTGTTTTTATTTAGCTTTTGCACACTCCTTGCCATCCCTCCCACCAGTGCCAAAGGCATTGAAAATTCTTTTCCATCCTCCCTCCCAGTTCATCTCACCGGTAAAATACACATTTCCTTGCACCCTGGGTGCTCTCAGCAAGCTCAAATATCATTATGAAAACCTTGTGATGTCCATTATCATTAAGGGCATTTGCATAAATGCCCCAAGCCTGGATTCAGCCCTCAATTATTTCCAAGGCTGGAAGAAGAAATGCCGTGGGCCATATCCTAAATCACGTTTATGATTCCCAAGCCGAGGAAGAGGTAGTTTTCTCTGCAGCGAGTGGTGCATTTGTGCAAGTGAAAAATACCATGAGTCATTACTTCCCGCTTGTATCTGGGGAGAACAAGTTTTGGAGGAGCTGAGCCACACGATCACATTATATTTCAGGCAAATAATTTATGTGTTTGTACTCCTGAGCAGCAATTTGCATAGATTATCCCCAGCAAGCTGCAGAGAGCTTTGCTGAGCAGTGTTTGTCACAGCTCTCGACACACAGCTCCTACACAGAGGGACCTTTGGCAGGGGTGATGAGAGGGACAGGAATGACGTGAGTGCCAGCAGGGCAGTGCTGTTTGGCAAGGCCTGGGCTGCACTTAACAGGACACTCCATCAATATGTGTTTGATTTCTGGAAGCTGCCTGAGGAAGTCTCTCTTGTCCCTTGTTGGATATTAGGAGCAATTTCTTTACCTTCACTCCCCATGCTTCAAATGATTGATTACCACCCAGGCTGCCTCTCATCCCCATGCAGAGCTCAATGCTTTACCAACCTTCCCCCCCTTAGAGCGTGTTTGCTGTGCTCCCTGCCCCCTGTCCAGGTACAGTGGCCATGGACCTGCAGAACACCGAGTGCCGCCCTGCCAACAGCAGCAAGCTGGCACTGCCAGCCGAGAACGGCTCTGGCACTCGCCGGCCCAGCATCGCCCCTGTCCTGGAGCTGGCTGACACCTCGTCCCTGCTGCCCTGCGACCTGCTCAGTGACCAGTCCGAGGACGAGATGACGCAGTCGGACGAGGAGGGCTCGGTGGCTGTGGAGTGAGTCACTCTCCATTGCTGGAGTCTTTCCTTGTCTGGTTGGTTCCACTTGGATCCATTTTGATCTGGTTGCATCCAGTTTGTTCCAGTTTCAGAGGCACTGGGACCATGGCACAGTGGTGCCCGAGGGATGCTCAGGCTCCTCCCAAAGCTGTGTCCCTGCATCTTTACAATCCCTTAGCATAGCAAAAAATGCTCCTACATATGTGTATTTGAGGAAATTCCCACCTGCTGCAGGAGAGTTTTTCAGGACATTTGCCAGTGTTGCTCTTGAATCCCGGTCTGCTGTTGAATATTTTCCCCAGCATCTGAGCTTTGGATAAATGGCAAGCTCTCCCCGTGTCCCCACACAGATTTCTCTCTGCTGCAGGTATGTGAAGGGCTACCCCCCGAACTCCCCCTACATCGGGAGCTCCCCGACCCTGTGCCACCTTCTGCCTGAGAAAGCCCCGTTCTGCTGCCTGAGGCTGGACAAGGTGGGAAGGGGCAGTGGGGGCTGCCTGGGGCTGAACCCCCCAGGGCGTGGTGAGCCCCACACTGACTCCCTGCTCTGCCCCACACACAGGGCTGCAAACACAACAGCTTTGAGGATGCCAAAGCCTACGGCTTCAAGAACAAGCTGATCATTGTTTCTGCTGAGACGGCTGGGAACGGGCTCTACAACTTCATCGTGCCGCTGCGCGCCTACTACCGCTCCCGCAAGGAGCTCAACCCCATCGTGCTGCTGCTGGACAACAAGCAAGTACTTTTCCACGGGTGTTTCCCCTCGCACTGAGCCCTCCCTGTGCTTTCATGGGCAGCTCGTGCTGTGGGGTGGCAGTGTGAGGGAGCAGCAGTGCCACCGTTGGGTACAGTGGCTGCTGGCCCTGGGGTGTGTGCCTGTCTTTGCTCCATGGCCGTGCTGAACCACCTTGCTCTCTGTGGCTCTCCCTCCAGGCCTGAGCACCACTTTCTGGAGGCCATCTGCTGTTTCCCCATGGTTTACTACATGGAGGGCACCATTGACAAGTAGGTGTTTCCACGTGTGGCTCTCGTGCCTGAATGGTTGCATTCACCCCAGCCCAGACTTTTGGGCCACCCCACGAGAAGCCCTAGGGTTGGTACCATAGAGCTGAGCCCACCTTGGGCTTCTCGGGTTGCCAACCCCTCCCTGGGAGATGGGAGCAGGTGAAGAGCTGGTCAGGAGCAGCCTGGGCTCTCCGTGGAACCCCTGTGCTGCTTCCCTGTGTCATTTCCAAGGGCTGACCCTGCGCTCTTCTCTTTGGGAACTGCCCAGCCTGGACAGCTTGCTGCAGTGTGGCATCATCTACGCCGACAACTTGGTGGTGGTGGACAAGGAGAGCACCATGAGTGCCGAGGAGGACTACATGGCAGATGCCAAGACGATTGTCAACGTGCAGACCATGTTCAGGTGAAGGGTGACCACTGCCCAATGCTGGGGACAAGCCTGGGAAGGGTGCTGGTGGCTGGGGTGGTGGCTACGGGCAGTGGGACACAGCTGGCGTTGGGTTTGCTCTAGAAAACAGCATCTAACCAGCTATTTCTGACCTCAGACAGGACAGGGGTGATTGTGGTCTTCTTCAGGCTTTAAATCCTCTGAGAGAGCTGCAGGACAACATGTCCCTTTCCATTGCAGGCTCTTCCCCAGCCTCAGCATCATCACGGAGCTCACCCACCCCTCCAACATGAGGTTCATGCAGTTCCGAGCAAAGGACAGTTACTCTCTTGCCCTTTCCAAGTTAGAAAAGGTAAGAGGAGGTTGTTCCCTGCACAGGGGCCTGGGAAGTCAACACTGACAGTGACTGTGTTTGAGTTCTGTGCTCTCCCCATGTCCAGAAAACCCAATCATGTCTCACACATTTCCATGGATTAAAAAACCCTCTTTCCCCACAATGAAAGGATGCTGCCCTGGTTCCCTCCTGTCACACCCACCAGAAACATTACACTGCTGCCCTCCCATTGCCACGAGCCCCCTAAGTTTCTGTGCAGCCTGTGCTCCAATCTCCCTTTCCTCTTCCAGAGAGAGCGAGAGAATGGCTCCAACCTGGCCTTCATGTTCCGGCTGCCCTTCGCTGCTGGGAGGGTCTTCAGCATCAGCATGTTGGACACGCTGCTCTACCAGGTGAGGTGCACCCCTGCCACCGTGGTGTCCCCTTTGCATCCCCCAGTGGATGTCTGAGCAAACCTTTTCCCTGGCTTCCTGCCCCACTGTCTCCCCAGTCGTTCGTGAAGGATTACATGATCACCATCACTCGGCTGCTGCTGGGCCTCGACACCACGCCGGGCTCCGGATACCTCTGTGCGGTACGTGCTGAGCCTGGGCTGAAACCACCCAGCCAAGCTGGCCTGGCTCTGCTGGGATCTGTGCCCAGGGGTGGGGGGTTCTCTTCTTCTGGAGAACTGAGGGGGGGAAACATCACCAGGTCATTTTTCTCCTTCATTTTGGAGCCTCAGCACTACCAAAAGAGCTGCGGAGGACCAAAGTCCCTGTTCTAGGGGCTGAGGTCAGAAATTGCTCCTGGTCTTGTGGAGTCCAGCTGACTGTTGGGATTGTCTCAGATGAGCTGGGGTGAAGCTCAGGAGCAGCCCGAGGTGCACATGGTGGTTCATGTTTGTTCTCTGCTGCTCAGATGAAGATCACCGAGGATGACCTGTGGATCAGGACGTACGGCCGCCTCTTCCAGAAGCTCTGCTCCTCCAGTGCCGAGATTCCCATCGGGATTTACAGGACAGAGTCACACATGTTTGCAACCTCTGAGGTAGGGGAACAGGGATGGTGTGTGCTGGGAAGGGGCTGCTGGTGGTCCCTGCTGAGCTTCACCCAGCAGAGGTGGATCCAGGAGGGTGTCAGTCCCTGAGGCACCTCAGAACTGCCTGCAGCAGTGGTGGGGAGGAGAGGGGAGGGCAGAACAAGGGAAGGATGATTTCTGTGTTTACTCCATTACTGCAGCTGCTCTGGGTGGTGGTATCCTGCTTCCCCACAGTGATACACTGGGTCAGGGCTGGGCAGGCACCTGGAGGAAGGGGCACCCCAGGGAGCAGGGGGGCACAGCAGGGCTGCCCCTTTGCTGGGCTGACTCTTGGTTTTCCCTTCCTTCTCCCCACTGCAGCCCCACGACATCAGAGCGCAGGTGAGTGCCGCTCGTGTCCAGCCGCGCGCTCGGGCACTGTCCCCTGCCCTGGGGCTGCTCCTGGGCTGGCTCTGGCCACCAAGAGACACCTCGGGCTCTGTGCCAACTCTCAGCCCTGCTGCCAGCACAGAGCTGCCTGTCCCTGTCACTCTGGGAAAAGTCCTCGGCGCCCTGATGTAATTAACTCGGATAAGGAGCAAGGGAGCGAGCCAGGATCCCTTTTAAATACCTTCAGTTTCCAACTTTGTAAGGAAGCAGCGGCAGGGAGCCGAAAGCTGACATTTAATTAAATGCAACCCAGCTCTTTGAGATGCTTTAAAGGGCTTTATTAATAAATTCCTGCTTACCAGTGGGGATTGCTGGGTCAGAGATGTGGCTGTAAGAGGAAAGGGAGGGAGACGAGGGCACAGCTGTCCCCTAGACAGATATCCCAGAGGTGATCCCAGAGGTGTGAGGTGCCCATGAAACTCCACTCAGCAGGGCTTATCCAAGGGAAGCTATGGCTGCCCCAGCCCTGAAGTTCAAGGCCAGGTTGGACAGGACTTGGAGCAACCTGGTCTGGTGGATTTCGTCTCCACCCACGGCAAGGAGTGGAACAAGATGAGCTTTAAGCTCCTTCCAATCCAAACCATTCTGGGATTCTATGAGATGCTCCAGCCAGGCAGTTCCTGCAGAGCAGAAATCAAGTGCTGGGCGAGCCTATTTGGGTCCCAGGAAGGAGCCCACCCATCCCATGGCAGCAATCCCACCCTGCCAGCCCGTTTTGGTCCCAGGAAGGAGCCCACCCACCCCGTGGGAGCAATCCCACCCTGCCAGCCACAGGCCAAACCCCTCTTGGCCACCCCCCATCCCGCGTGACCTGCTGGGCTTCCAGTCACAGATCTCAATCAATGTTGAGGACTGCGAGGACACGAAGGACGTCAAGGAGCACTGGGGCATCAAGACGAGCCACCACCGCAACTCGTGTTCCAGCGACCAGTCGGAGCATCCTCTGCTGCGGCGCAAGAGCATGCAGTGGGCGCGGCGGCTCAGCAGGAAGGGCAACAAGCACTCCAGCAAGACGGCCGAGTGGATCAGCCAGCAGCGCCTCAGCCTGTACCGGCGCTCCGAGCGGCAGGAGCTGTCCGAGCTCGTCAAAAACCGTATGAAGCACCTGGGCTTGCCCACCACCGGGTACGGTAAGTGCCGTTCGGCCGAGCTGCTCTGCGGTGGTGCCTCCTCCCGCGGGCTCCTCAGGTAACCCCTCAGCCTAACCCCGACCCCGAGCCGAGCCTAACCCCATGCCGAGCCTAACCCCACGCCCAGCTTAGCGCCGCGCCCAGCCTGTCCCCGCGGGCTGAGCTGCCGGGGCTGCTCCGAGCGGCGATCATCCCCGGCTTGCTTGCGCTTGTGCAGCCCAGCGCCTCCAGGCTGGGGTTCCACCACGCAGACCCCTCCCCTGCCACCCCCGGCCGGCTGCAGGCAGCCCCCCTTCTCTGGGCTCTGGGATGGCTCCAGGCAGGAGTTGGCAGTGGCAGGGTGACCCCGGCCCTTGTGCCCGCAGCAGGACCCGGTGTCCCCATGTGCCCCCTGCTTTCTGGCCGTGCAGGGAGGGTGGTTCAGGACAGCCCGACCCCAGGTCAGCACAAGCCTTGTGCCCAGAGCCCCCGCAGTGTGGCAGGGAGAGGCCAACCCCCGTCAGCTGGAGCAGCCCCCTTCTGTTCTAGACTTTAATCCATCGTAAACTCTTCCGTGGAAAACCTCTCGGTAGCTGCAGGGCTGAGTTGCTCCATTGCGTGTGGCGCCGGTGGGTGGCTGTGACAGCCACAGCGCTCAGGGTCCCTCTGTGCAGCCGCATTTCTCGTGGAGCTTCTGACTGCCCGTCGGTGCTGGCACCTGTGTCCCCCTGGACAGCCCCCACCCTTGGTTATGACAAAGTCTGTAGCCCACAGCTCCTTTTGTTTGGTTGGTTTGGTTTTTGGCTTTTTCTTTTCTTTCTTTTAAGCCATCCTGTGCCGCTGCTTGTCTGCTCCATCGTCCAAGAGTGTCTGTCCACCCCGTGCTGGCTCCTGTCCACACTCAGGCTGGCAGTGAGCCCCAGCTGGGATGGGCTTGGGATGGGCTTGGGATTCCTCCTTTCCCATCTTGGCTTTGGGCACAGGAAAGAGGAGGAGAAAATGTCAAGCAGTGCAGTGCAGGAGGGGTTTGGAGTGGTCTGGGGTGGGCATTGCCAGCATCCCCAGGGAGAGAGGCAGGAGAGGCAGCCTGTGGTGGGAGGGAGTGAGGACAGGGAATGCCAGGCAAGGACTTGCAGTGGTGAATTCCCCCTCTCTCCTTTTTTCCCTACATTCCCAGTCATTTCTGTTGCAGTTCCAGGGTGGATGTCTGGTGGCCTTGGTGAGGCTCCCAAGCTTGGGGTCAGATCAGGCTTTGCATCCTTGTCCTCACCCATCTGGCAAATTCTGGTTGGAGTAACTCAGGGGAGCTCAGACAGGAGAAGGGGCAGTGTGGGGTGCAGGACAGGACAGGGACACCGGGCACAATGTGGGGACCAGCAGCTCCTCGGGCATCCAGCAGAGCTGGGACTGTGTGTTGTCACCACGTGTCACCATCAGTGTCTGAACACCCATGGAAAAACATTGCTCTGCCTTCTGCCCCTTTTCTTTTCCTTTTGCTCACGTTATCGCTGCAGCGCAGGAGCTCGTCTCTGATATTTGCCAAACCATGGCTTGCTGACCTCTCTCTCTCTCTCTGTTTATGTCTGTGCCTTTCCCTGTATGTTCTGTAGAGGATGTAGCAAATTTAACAGCCAGTGATGTGATGAATCGGGTAAACCTGGGATATTTGCAAGGTAATTCCCTTTCCCTGGGAGTCCCGCGTGACTCATGGCGTGCAGCGTACAACAAGATCATGCCAGCTAAGCCCAAACCTCACCCTTGCCAGTTTTCACCTTAGATCCCCAAGCTTTCAGCACGGATTTGTTGGGTGGCATTGGAAAACAAACCACTGTCCCGTAGTGGTGGTGCAAACGCAGGGCTCTGCCTGGTCAGGGAGATAGAAACCTCAGGGATCCTTTTTCAGCTGAATTCCTACAGGGAAATCACAGCCCTTGGCTTTCATTGACAAAACCTTCCCTCCATGGCTCTGCGAGGTGGCTTTGGGCTGTACAGCCAGTGGAGGGGACAAGCAGGGGGACAAGTGCCCCAGAGCTGCCTGTGCATGTTGTGATGAGATGCTGGAGCTCCTGCTGGCTCAGCCACACTCCAGGGCAAGGCAGCACTTAAAAAACCCCTTTGCACCCCTTGGTTTGCCTTCCTGGATCTCTCTCCAGCATCAGCAGATCCCTTTTTCTGACTAAGGGCTGCTGGGCTCAGCATGAGGCAGCGACAGCAGCCACAGGTGCCACTGGTGCTGCAGCCACCCTGAGCACCTTGTGGGGGTCTGTGGGACCTGCCAGCTTTTCCCACCTTTTTTTCACCTTCACACCACGGTGGAACACATCCTGGAAAAGCCCCTTTTCACTGCAGCAGCCCCAAGATTAGCCATAGCCCATCCCGAGCTTTATTTTTGGCTTCACTAGCCCAGGCTTAAGGTGAAACGTTGGCATTTTCCTGCAAAGTGTGTCCTTCATCCCAGAGGCAGCCCCAGCTGGGGCTCATGGAAGCCTCGGGCCAGCAGAGTATATTGCCTGGGGCACCAGGATGGAGCAATATACTCGGTGTGCTCAGCAGGGCCTGGCTTGGCTGCATGGGGTCAGGAAAAGGCGCTTCCATGGGGCAGGGAATCCTGCCGCGAGCCAGAGCCCCTCCCCAGCTCCCTGTCATGTCACACCCCGTGTCTCCCGTCGGGTGCCAGGGTCTGTGTGCCACCCCAGCATTGCCACCCCATCCCTGGCTCGCTGGAAGGCTCAGCACTGGGTGGCCAAAGCTCTCTGGTGGCTCTGGGACAGGACATTCTGGGACAGGACATTCTGGGACAGGCTGGGATCCCCTGCAGCATCTCCCGAGGGTGGCCCCAGGTCCCCCCAGCTGCAGCACCTTCTGTGGTCTCAGAGGTGCCAGGGATGTCTGAGCAGCAGATCAGGGCTCTGGTGTCCCCTGCAAGCACAGCTGGGCAAGGTACTGGCACTGTCCAGCCCCGGGGATGTCCCTGCTGAGGCTGCTGGAGCTGCTGTGGCTCAGCCAGGGCTGGAGAGAAGCAGTTTTGCCCCAGTATGGAGGCTGAAGAGCAGCAGGGCACCCCATGCCAGGGTGATGGGGCACCCATTGTCACCGCTGTGGCAGGACAGCCTCTGAGAGGGGGACAGCAGGGCAGGGTGGTGGGAGCAGCAGGACAGGCCACAGGGAGCAGCCCCCAGCCTGGAGTTAATGCCCATCCCAGTGGCCAGGCCCTGGTCCTGCTGACCCCAAACCGAGCTCCATCTGCTCCATTTCCTCCATCTGCTGAGCTCATCCAACCCCTGCTGTGCACCTTTCCAAAAGCAGAGGTGTCCCAGTGCCAAGCCTTGCAGCGAGCTGGTGTCCCCCCTGCTCCTCATGCTGCCCCAGCGTCCGTCTGTCCGTCCCTCCCCTGTCCATCCACACCCCATCACCCCTCTGGAAATGTCACCTGCAGCAGCTTCCACCCCTCCCCGGCCTCCTGCAGCCTCGCACCCCATCCATCTCACCATGATCTTGTTCTTGGCTATTTCGGGAAGGGCAGGGGACCCCCTGGCACCGAGGCCACCCATCTGCCCCCCTGGGTGCCGCTCTTGGTGGCCCTGAGCCCCCCCGGGCAGCCCCCGTGGTTTAGAGCCGTCCCCAAAACAGCTCTGAAACTCCACGGAGGTGATTTTCCCTGGGCAGGGGAAAGAGGAGATCTTTGGACTAACGGTGTGTCTGGATGATGCTAAACGGAGTGATGGAAGGGGAGAGGTGGGCAGAGCTCTGGGTGGCCCCGGGGGGTTCAGCTGCCCTGCCCCAGTGGTTGCACTTGTGCTGTACCTGACACAGCAGGACTAACCTGTTCCCTCTTTTGCACTGAACCAAGGTAAGCCATCTCACTTTATTCTGGGGGGGAGTGGGGACTTGGAGGAGTTACCTCTGCCTGTCCCCTGGGCCGTGCTGCGGTGGGGCAGACCCTGGGGAGGTGACAGTGACATTCTTGGTGCCCTCCTGGTGGCACTGCCATTGTCCACAGCTTCTCCTGGTGCAGGGAAGAAACCTGTGAGAGCAAGAGCCCAATTATTTCATGCACAAATTTGCATGATTGCAAAATCCAGTCTGTTTCTTTGGGCTCTGAGAGATATCTTGAAATCTGTCCATGCAAAACTAGTATTTGTATTTTATTATCGCAAACTTGTGGTTCAGCATCATTTTTTGGTTAATGCATTAACTTCTCTCTGTCTGAATCTGACCGTTGTCACCATGGTGGTGAATGGGAATGTGAGCTAATGGCAGTGATTAAAAACAGACTTTTGTTCATCAGTGAAATATAAATCCCACCGATTTAATTTTGAGTCAATATTTTATGCAATCAGCATTTTCATTCTTACTTTATATTAGCCTTTTCTTAGCCTCTTCCTATAATGCCCACATCCTCTGTCATATAATCCAATGTTTTTAAAAAAGTATTATTGAAACCTAGTGATGAAAGATTGTACTTTGAAAATTGTTAAAATAGCAGAAGACATCAGACAAGCTATTAAATAAGAAGTCCATCATTTCTTGGTTTGCAATGCCAAGCCATAAAGTTTGTCTCTCTTAGTTTTCCTTGGAGAATATTGAGCTACAGTAGTAGAGTGTATGATTCCATCAAACCCTCCTGCACTCAGTTTTAGGGCTGTTTGCCTGTATTTGCTGTGTCCTGCACCTTCCAGCTCTCACAGCCTCTGCTCATGGGTGTTTCAGCTCGGGGGAGGCTGAGGCAAACCTCCACCTGCAGGCAACGCTGTCAGGAAAATCTGCTTTGTTCCTCTTGTCCTCCATGTCAAAGTCGTTCAAACTGGAAATAGCCAAAGGACTTTGATTGTGCACAAACCTGGCAGTGCAGAGGTGTTTTCCCCATTTTCCTGCATTGCTTCCTTGCAGCACTGGTATTCAGGAGCAATGCTCTGGATGAAATCAGTGCTTTAGGTAAATTTATCCCATCAGGATGAGATTCATCAATGAACCATTGTGGTTCTGGTGTGACAGTGGTGTTCAGCTCCTGGGATTTTCCCTGCCACTGGGTGGATGAGTTTTGTGTTTTTATCTGCCACGTGCCAGCAGAGCCATGGGTTCATCCCAGTGCAGCCTCTGCTGGCAGTGCCAAGCAGTGAGAAGCTGCAGTGGTGACAACTCCACCAGGACCTAATTCCTGTTCCCATCACAAACCATTCAGCAGAATCTGCCTCTTTATTATCCTTTATTTTTCTGCTGAGCCTACTGACTGTTAATCTGGATTAACCATGCTGAGGGCTGACAATAAGCGCTGATAATTGTGCTTTTAACACTCCCTCCTCTTGCAGATGAGATGAACGACCACCAGAACACCTTGTCCTACGTCCTGATCAACCCTCCCCCGGACACACGGCTGGAGCTCAACGACATCGTGTAGGTGTCACCTCACCCCCTGTGCCCCGGGGCTGTCCCCATCCCATTGCTTCCCGGGATTTCTTGTAAATACCTGCGGGTTTTGGCTCCTTCCCAGGCCATTCCTGCTCCCTGTGTTCCAAACCTCTTAGCTCCCATGGGCAGCATGGAGTTTTCCCTTGGCTTTTGCCACTGAGCAGCTCCAGGATGAATAACTCCTGATTACTTATTATTTTATAGATGTAACATACAATATACAATATGTAGCATGTAGTATGTAATATGTAGTATGTAATATGTAATATGTAATTTTATGGTTATTATTTTATTGATATGAACACCTATTGTTATTTAACACCTATTATTTAAATACCTGCCATGCTCACCGGCATCCGTGGGGCATCCCTGTGCATCCTGGCCTCAGTTCCAGGCTGAGCCGGGCGGTTCCAGCGGTGTGACCAGGCTGTGTGTGTCCCGCAGGTATCTGATCCGCTCCGACCCGCTGGCCCACGTGGCTAACGATGGCCACAGCCGCAAGAGCAGCTGCAGCAACAAGCTGGGCTCCTGCAACCCCGAAACGCGCGACGAGACCCAGCTGTGAGCATCCCCCGTGTCCTGCCGGGGAGGAGAGCGCAGCCCGGCCGGAGGGGAAGGTGGCTGCCCGCCGTGCCCCGGAGCAACGCCATGCCCAGGCTGGCTCTGCGCCGCGGGAGGGATGGCCGGAGCCCGGGAGGGACGGCCGGACACACCCACGGCCGGACAGACACACCCCCGGCTGGACAGACACACCGACAGCCGGAAAGACAACCCACGGCTGGACAGACACACCGACAGCCAGACAGACACACGGACAGCCGGACAGACAACCCACGGCCGGACAGACACACCGACAGCCGGACAGACACACCCCCGGCCGGCGGGCGTGCGCCCCGCGGATTTTAACTTTTTATACCAATACCGCAACTAGTGAGAAGTGTTCGCTGGTGCTGGTGGGACGCGGCTGAGCCCAGAGCCCGGTGAGCTGGGGAGCAGGGCTGGGCTCGCTTTGGCCCCGGGTGGTGCAGGGAGCAGGGCTGGGCTCGCTTTGGCCCCGGGTGGTGCAGGGAGCAGGGCTGGGCTCGCTTTGGCCCCGGATGGTGCAGGCTGGTTGCATTTGACGGGGCTGCTCGAGAGGAGAGCAAAACTGCACCAAAACCCTCCCCAGGTGTCCCCCAGGGTACCCAAACTTCTGCTCTTTCACCCAACTCGTGTCCTTCATCCTCTGCTGGGTTTCTGCTCCGGGTGCCTCGGTGTGGGAGAGGACACTGGTGGCCGTGGGACACACGGGGTGGCAGGGACAGGATGGGCTGCTCTGCCCTCTTGGCACCTCACAGACCAAGCCAGGCCGAGCCCAGGTGACCAGGGACAGGCCAGCTTGTGGCAGTGCCTCTGTGTCCCTCTGCTGCTGCTGGGGCTGAGCTGCCTGGGGGGTTTGGGGATCTTTGTCCTGGGGTGGATGGCTGGGCTGGCCAGGGTCACACACCTCTGCCTGGGGTGGTTTGGGGTCTCCTCTTGGCCTTTCCCCTCCGGCCAGGGGCAGTTTGGGGTTCAGCCTCCCCCACTGTCCTGCTGTCCTTCCCCTGGCCGTGGTCACAGGTTGGTCACAGCGTTAAGGCAGCAGGTTCTGCCTGTCCCCCCTGTCCCCCCTGTCCCCCACAGCCCCCAGCAGCTCTGGCCACCCCTGCTCGGCTCTGTCCCCTCTGTCCCCACGGCTCACCTGCAGCAGAGGTGCATGAATGTCCCCTCAGCCCGCGGGGACCTGGCGCTGCCACCAACACCAGATGTGGTTTTCATCTACTTTTGCACATTCTACAGCTGGATGTGGGAAGGGTTTATTTGACTGCCAAGTGAATAACTGAGTTGTTAACTTTATATACTTTTATGTTCATATCTTACAACTCCAATGTGATTTTTTTTTTTAGCAAGGAGCTTGTAAAACACAACATGGCCATGATATCCCATCAGCTTCCTGCCCTGAATGGTTTATTGCCACTGATATTCACTGTCTGCTCCCCATGACACCCCCAACCAATGTTTACAAAGAAAAAAATAAGAAAACAAGCCAAAACCTGTTTAAAATGAGTTTTAAACAGCTGGGGAGATGCCCCAGCCCATGGGGATGTGCTGCCCATCCTGCCCACGGCCCTGAGGGAGGATCAGAGGTGCCCAGGGCAGGACTTGTGCCAAGGCTGGTTCCACCTCCAGAAGGTGGTGAGGAGACCTGCAGTGCCTGGAGGAAGTTTGAGGTCCATCTTTTATTTTTTTTTTATTATTGTTGTTTTTTCCTGAAGTGCCAGGCAGGAGCCCCTGGGTGGTGACCAGGCTCAGAGAGGTACCACAGGTAAAAGCTGAGGAAAACAGAACTGTGTGTAAAGCATTTTTGGGTTGTTTTGATGGATTTTTAATGATTAATTTTGCCTCTATTTGCTTAAGGTGGGCACGTGTTTTATTTATTTCTGTTTGGAGCTTCCCAAGCCAAACCTGTCATTTCAAATGATGAAGTTTTAGGTTAAAAAGTGGATGTGGTTGAAGTACAAAAGGACACGTGGGTTCTGTGTTAACCTAAAGCCCCAAGATGCTGAGATCACTGAGTGTTAATGTATGGAAATGTCTACATTTCAGATCACTTTCCAAACCCCACTTTGCTTTCAAGGGGAGAGTGGAACAAAGCAGTATTACAGGTTAAAAAAACAAACCAAACCAGCAAACAAACAAAAGCCCAAAACCCAAAAGATGTGATTAACTGCCTCTATTTACTCTTAACATCCAATTTTTATTATTTTTTGTTTGCTTGGCTGTGGGGTGTGGGATGAGTGAGCACTGGGGAAGGGAGCACAGCTCCTCAGTTCAACCCTCCCATGGCAAGAAACTTCGATTTCTTTTAAAAAACCCTAAATTATTTAAAATTTTATCCCCCCTGAGCAGCCAGGTCAGCCAAATCCAGGGTCTATGTTGGTGTTGGGTCCCTCCTTCCTCAGCAGGCACACACAGCTCCTTCCTGCCCCTAATTTGGGGACAAAATGACCCCAAGAGGAAACCACACACCAAAAGGACTGAAGCCTCTGCGTGGTTTGTAATCCTACTAAAAACCCCTCCATATCCCTGTATTTTGACGATGCTTCTGTTTGTTCCATGTACAAACCCCTGTATTTGAAGCAGAAGCTCAGTGTACAAACCAACCCTCTGCATTCCCCCTCTGGTGTAAATTTCCAGCCTCCCTTCCCTGTAAATACTCACCTGTGGGCAATGCAAGTCTGAGAAGCAACGGTTAATTTTTCTAATTCCTTAGGACTCAGTTACGATACTAATGTAAAAACAGAAGCATTTTATTTTTCTAATGGTCCTGGCAACGTTGATGCAGCGACAAGGAGTCGTTTCTGCCGCTAAAAGGGCTGGAGGGGCACAAGGAGCTTCCATGGGGAGAATGGCTGTTGCTTCCAACCATGGAAAAATCCCATTTTCTGCAGGAAATAGCTGTGTTCCAATGCAGAGACCTGGCAGGCCCTGGGGGATGCAGAGACGAGGAGAGCTGGGATATTTTGGGGTTATTTTGGGGTTTTCCAGCGGCGGCTCCGGCGCATGTTCCGTGTCCACTGCCGGTTTGATACGCTCAATATGGACTGAATCCATATATCCTGCATTAAACTCAACTATCCAAACCAGTGTTATGAGCAGATTTATTTCCTCTTATACCCCTTTTGATTTAATCTCTAGAGAACAGGAGATTTTTATTCCAAGCTCAGCTCCTGCATGGATTTTTATCAGCAACAGCAACTCCTGGTTTTCCTCTCGGAGCCAGAATTCCGGGAGCTGCTCTGCTGGGATGCAGCCAGCCAAGGGGAGAGGGTTTTGTACAATTCTTGTGAAGATGCTTCACATTTCTGTAAAGATAAATGAAAATAAAAGAGCTGCATGCAGCAACAGGAGACACTGCTGTCTTGATTTTTTTTTATTTTATTTTTTTTTAAATTCCGGGAGTAAATGTCTGTTTTAAAATCTATGGGAAGATGTGGCTGAAGGAAGCTTTTCCAAACTTTATTTTTGAACTTCAGCTTTTCAAACCCTTTTGTGTCTGAATGCACAAAGGGCCTGGTGTGGTACAGCAGCTTTTAAAGATAATTTAACTTATTTATTTAATTTCTATGATTTCATAAATACATTAAATTTTGTGGGTATTTAACTAAGGTTTGCTTTTTTTTACTGACATTCAGCCAGGATTCAGTACATGTTCTTCTACCTGCCAACACTTCCACATTTGTCAGTGGCTCCAAAGTTTGCAAGATTTTCAGGGAAAAATCCCAACACTTCTAGAGCATGCTACACTCATACACAGAGATTTTAGCTTGGAGATCAAATGCAGGTAAGCAGAGATTGGTTTTATAAGCATTTTAAGCAAATGCTGTAAAAATCTATTTATTTAAAATCATACAGAAGGACACAATATCCCTTAAATAGGGAATGTAATTCTGGGATGAACATACATGGGAAGAAGGTGGAAGTTAAAGGGGCTAAATTACCTTTTCATTATTGGCTTGAAACCTAACAAATCTGTACATGGCAAATAAAATCCTCTTGATTTGCCAGGATATCTGAATTGCAATCCTTCCAAGGCTGCAGAACAGCATTTCATCCTCTACACCAATGACTTCCAGCACTTCCCAGCAGTGGATTCTTCCCCTAGCTGCACCTTTTCCTCTTGTTTCGCCTTCCACAGCCACAGGTGCAGAAAAGAAAAGGAAATAACACTGCAAAATGAATGAAAATTAATTTAAATCTTAGCCCTAGTTGGGAAAAATCAGCTTCTAACACTGCAAATTTCTTGTAGCAGAGAAAAAAAAAAAATCCAGAGCACTAAAATATAAAATAATGGGGTTGGTGTGGCTGGGAAACCAAAAGGAAACCAAATCCGTGAGGAATTTTTTTATTTTGCTGTAAATTCAGTTTTTTTATGGTTATTCCCTGCAAGACAGAGTCAAAAGGAAGAGGTTTTCCTTTGCTTAAATTTCCATGTAGTGCCACAGTAATTTGGGGAGGTTTATGTGCTTCAAACCATTCTTTCAAGTGCCTCATTTGAATTTTAACAAACGCTGGATATTGAATATTTCATCATCCCTGCTGCACACATCAGTTTAAGGCACTTCCCCAGAGGTTTTATTTTTTTTTTTCCCAGCCACTACAATAAATATGTTATTTCTGAACAAGTTCAGAGGGATGACAGGATTTCAGCGCCAAGATGAAAGGAAATTTATATTTAGCACAGAGGAGTGAATTAAATCCACACTGTCATTTTTACGATAGGAAGGTGCTCAGCACTTGGACAGACAGGCTGGGGAGGGAAGGGGCAGAAAATGTATTTTTAAAAAAATATGTGTATAATAATTATACACTGCCAAAAATAATATAACAATAATATATAATAATAAAAAAAATATATCATAATAATAATATATGTATTAAATAAATAAAGAAGTAAATAATCTTTCCAGTTCTGAAATGGCATTTTCCTTAAAAATTTGGGTTATTTTTTCCAAGAAGAGCTGAACTTACCACTTGGAGCAGAAGAGTAAAAAATGCACCTTTTCACAGCCCCACTGGAAGCTTGAAATCTTCAAACTCTCTAAAACCAAACCAAGCCTTAACAAACCTGCAACAGAAAGCTCAGGGAAATATTTTCTTTTTAGAGCAACAAAATTTTGAAAATTCCTGTAGTTATTTTTTACTTACTACATGGTTAGAGAAGTCCAGTGTCTGGGTGATCTGGAGTTAATTGTCAAATTTTCAATGCAATGTGGGAAATACACTTAATTTTAGTGGAGCATATGAATATTCTGATTTTGAACTGGCCTGAAAAACTTTATATAAAGTTTCACTTATCTGAAGCACCCAGAGAACATCACCCTCAGAATATTCCACAGATTTCTTCAGCTCTGCATATGAAAAATGATAAAAAACATCTCCAAAATCTTCTCCCTGGAGTGATGTCCTCGGAGAATCCCAGGACAGCCTCATCCCAAGGATGTTTGGCACATCCTGACCCCCAAACCCACCTCCTTAGCCACCTCAACTGCTGAAAATTAATTACATTTGACCCCCTAATTAACTGTAAGCCACTTAATTGGATAACAGCTTAATGCACATCCATGAGCTCTGCTCCACCCCAGGGCTGGGAGCAGCAGGTGCCAAAGATGTCACACCTTCTTTGTTGCTGCATTTAAAAAATAAATTAAATAGAAAGGGAAAAAGCAAAAAGAAGGGAAAATTCAAGTCCTGACAACTCAGTCCTGTTATTTCCAACTCCAGCCCCAAAGCTCTGGTTGTAGGAAGAGAAACTCCAGAGATTTCTCCACTCAGCTCCCCAGCACAGAGGGGACAAAAATCAGCTTTATTTTCTTTGCACACTCAGCCCTTCCAGCAGCCCAGTGTAGGTGAAGGCTTTTTCAAAAGAATATTTTTGAAACTTGCATTATTTTTGCTTGAACTCAGGTTATTTTTGCTTGAACTCTTTCCCCCACCTGAGAGCAGGATGAAAATGAGACAAAACCACACCAAGTACAAACAGCACATGGAACACACAGACTGATGGACAGAGCTCGACAGAAAGAAATTGCACTTGAAAGCACTTTAAAGATGTACATTCTTGTATTTGTTAGTAAGAAACAGAGGTCACAGAGCTCCCACTTTCTCCTCCTCCTTCTCCACAAGCAGAGCCTCTGGGAATGGTTTTTTATCCAGTTCTGCTTGTTTTGAGAGAGCTGAGAGGGAACAACCTCAGCTCCAACTAACTAATCCTGGGGAAATACAACCCAAACAAGCAGCTTAAGCTGCAGGTGCCACATTAATTCCATTTACCTGCAGGCAGCCATGGGATGGCAGCCTCTGGGGCTGAGGAATTCCCAGGGCATTCCCACACCTTTCACTGATTTCGAGGCATTCACGCTGTGCTCTGGAAGGACAAAATCCCAATTTCTAAGCGATGATTTTTAGAAGTGACACCAGCACAGTTAGCAGGGTGCAGATCATCTTATTAGTGATCTGCACATCATGATTTTCAGTCCTTGGGAGTTAAACATGAGGTTACTAAAACCACACTGAGAAATCCTCTGTATTCAGAATTCCATACATTTAACCCAAAACCCAACACTGACTAGAAAATTACCAAAATTCTGTCACTGAGTGACTGCACAGATCAAAGGAGCCCCAGCAGACAGATTCAAGAGCCTGATGAAATAAATCCTGAAACTATTTCCCAATTTTCTGAGAGCTTTTTGGTCTCATTCTTGCCCACACTGCAATCAGGGTCAGGAGAAATAAGAAATAAGCTTTTGTCACAAAGTTATTTTAGCTCCTTGCAGGCAAAGCTTTACTAAACAGAAAAGCACATCTTTAAAGTGTATTAGTTCTTGGAGGGGATGAAGTGTCACACCAACAAAAAGTACACATGAAATAAAAAGGAAATCAGTTAATGATTTTTATTAAATTTCAGTGTTTCATAAAATAAATATGGTTTATAATATCAAACAGTGAGAAATAAAGCACAAGCATGAAAAGCATGGTAACAAAAGTTACACTCATGACGGTGTTTAATACTTAGCACTTTAGAAACCATAAAGCCTTTAATTATTTACAAGCAGCAAACTATCTAACATAATTTACAAAATTGCAGCAGCCTAGTCAGGGAGTCCTGGAAGGGGAAAAAACATGGAGAGACTGCACTGGAAGACCTTCACGTCACTCTAGCTAGCCAGCACTTTATTCCAGACCCTAATTCCTGCTATGTACAATAACTCTCTACCTTCCATCATCTCCAAGGGCAATAATTACACTGGAGTTCAGAGCTCAGCTCCTCTCGAGGACACAGCAGGGCTTTCTGCACTCGAGAGACACAAATTCAAGTAACACTTCAAAAAAAAAAGTAAACATGTGCAAACCCAAGTCAGAACCTACAGGAGCTGCAGGTAATAGTGTCAAACCCACGGAGCAGGAGTTTGTTAGCAGATTAAATTAGGGGAGAACTACGGAAATCTACTTGGGAACCAGCTGGGGTCAAGAATGAGACATGGGAGTGGTTAAAAAAAAAAAAAAAAGGAACTGCAAATATACCCTGTTACCACAGACAAAAATTTAATCTGCTGAAACACAAAGACTTTTAAGGTCATAACTCAAGATTTAATATTTCAACATGAAAAGAAATCCAAGCCATTCGACTTATTTGGGCTTTTGAAACAAATGCAAATGTCTCCGTTTAAAAATTGCTTTCAAATGAGAAAAACAAATCAATATATATTAATATATCACCCAAAATAAAAAACATAACACACTCTTCATTGTAGAGCATGCTGCTCATTCAGAATAAAGACAGGACAAAGAAAGTAGAATTACATTTCATGATGTAATAAAAACATTAAAATCTGTGATCATTAAGTGCACCATCGTACAGGAGTAGCGTGCTCAGAGTGGAAATGTTCTATACCTACCAGCATCCACCTTTATTAAAGCAAACAAATCTTTAGGACACTACCTGAAACTGAAATCAGTAAGCACTGGGCTCCATTCAGCTTGCCTTAAGTTTCAGTCAGGCACATTCCAGCTAGTAGCACCTGTTATGCCTCTTCATGATTGTATTCCAGAGATCTTTACATTTGTGAACAAATCTTTTTTTATTTTTTTTTTTAGAAAAAAAGACTGGCTTTTGCAATCCTTGCAATGCTTATCCTACACAGATCCTGCAAGTAAACTCTGTTCTGAGCAGCACAAGTTGGGGCTTTTTTTTCAGAAATCTGAGAGCTGGACTTACGTTGGCAGTAGATACAGTACAACAACTGGATGTATTCAACAGTTCCTCAAAAAGGTCTGAAAGGAAGATTTCCCTAAAGACTGTTTAAAAAACCAAACCAAACCCAAAGCACTTCACCCAAGATCTGTTCAATCCTTCTACCCAAGTTCGGAGCTTGCCAACCTTTGAGAATGACAGGAAAAAGGAGGGAATGAGGTGGAGAGGAAAGAGAATTAAATTATTTCCAATTTGTACCGAAGAAATGCTTCAAGTAAAAGGAAAATCCACTTGTTCAAGATCTTGCTACATGCACAGTCCCTCGTCAGCTGAAAGCCACAGTAGTTAGCATTGGGTGTAACAGCAGATTGATCATTCATAAAAAACACTGGCAACGTTCCTTCATCCTCAAGACCTTTGCATCCACGGTTATCTGTCCCGAAGCTTCTTAAAAAATGTCTATGGTTCTGCACATTTCATACCAAACCGGAGGGAAATGGTAAACATGTCTTCTTTCAATGCAATCCCAGTGAGCCAACCTTCTCCGCAGCAGCTGGGTGTCATTTCCTTGTCTGGCTCTTCTTTGGCACCGCGGGTCGCTTGGCCTGCCACAAGTGGTTGTGGATGGTGAGAGCATCCACGCTCACAGACATGGTTTTGGCTGGGATCACGTTAAACTGTTTTCTGTCCGAGCTGTACTTATAGAGTTTATCAATCATTTTCTTGGTGATGCTCTTTGGCCCTGTTCCTGTCAGCTTGTAGATCTCCTCCGTGTCGGGGTAGTAGCAGTAAAGTGCTCGGAACTGGCAGCCGGCGTCGCGGAACAGGATGATGTAGTGGTTGGCATCACATTTCTCTAGCTCCTGCAGCAAAAACAAACAGGTGCAGGGGTTGTTCACAAGGAGGATTGTGCCAAATTTTAAGCTGAATAATTGTTTTTTTAACACTGGGTCAGTAATTATTTTGCATCCTTTCATAAAGCTACAAGCAGCACTCTAACACAGGATTGTGTTTTCCACAAACAGCCATAGGAAGCAAAAAAATCCTAAACACAGACACATCTTAGGAAATAGAATTCACATCAGTGGGATTATGAAATTAGCATTACAGACCCATTTGATTAAGAGTGCATTAATAATTTGAATGTTTACCTCTAATATTGAGTTCTTATGTGGTTCGTTCACTTTTCCAGCAAGACAGCAGTGAGATATAGCATTGTGAATAATAGGTTTGTTGGATTTGCTGCTGGGCTCCTTAAATAATTTTGGACCTAAGGAAATAAATAAGTAAAAATTATTTGCCTTACATTTATGAACATTAAGATTTTCATTTGAAGTGAAAAAAAGAAAAAAACCTTGTATTTTTCTATAATTACTTACTTTTAAATATATTAAATGGAGCAAAATACACCTGGCAACTTCTCAAAAATAACATGAAACACCACAGGTTTTCCTGACCTGATATTCATAATAAATGAATAAAACAAACTAAACAAAACCAAACTAAACTAAAACAAAGCAGGCACCTGTATATTCTGCCACTGAAGCAATAGAAGATGCCGTGGAAGCATTCTCCCAGTCTCTCTCTGTGTTCCTGCTGGGATTCCTGCTCAGAATGGGTAAGGACTCCATTGACTCAACTCTGGAAAGAAAACAAATAAAAAATTATATGCCAAGATTTGGGGGTTTGGCCCTGTAATCTCAGATAAATGCTGCTGACCCTGAATGGAACAGATTATTCTCCCTTACCCTCCCCAGAACAGTCAGATTCTCCTCACTAGAAATCAAAGCAAAACTGACTCCTCTGGAAGAAAACAAAACAAAATTGCAAGTTTGTACAGAACACTGCAGCTGGCAGCCACATAAACCAGATGAATTCAGCAATTCTCACTGAGGTGAAGCAAACTGAAGCCCAACACTGTTTCAATCCCCCAGGAGCAGAGAAAGCCAAGTGAATCTGTACCTCTGTGAGGGAGTGCCACCAGAGTGAACACTTTCAGGCTCAGTTGTTGCTGCTGAGGCCAAGGACAGACTGGAACCAGACTGAGCACTGCTCAGGTTATCAGCTACAAAACAGGAGAGCAAATGTCAGACACATTTGGTTACAGCAGATTGGCAGATCAGGGACAGCAAACAAACCCAGATCCTTACGTGTGGAAGAGCACTTTGTCCCTGAATCACTGTAGGATTCCTCACGATGGACCGACTTTGGCCTGGGTTTTTTGGGCTTGGATTTGGGCTTCCCAAGCCCTTGCTCCTCCAAAATTTGCTGCTGTTTTTTCCTTAGATACTCCTGCTTGATGAGCTCTCTCCGAGCCTTCTCCTCCTCTTTCCGTATCCTGTCCTCCTCAGCTTTGCGACTGACAAGCAAACACAACAACAGTGCATTCAGCATGGAACAATTTCCCCACCTCAGAGATTAAAAAAAATTCTTTTCTGTGCCTCATTACCGAGCTTCATCCCTTTTTTGTTCCACCTCAGCCTCCAGCTGCTGCTTCCTCAGCCGAGCCTCCTCGGCCTTGCGCTGCTGTTTCAGAAGGAACGCTGCGCGCTTTTTGGCCAACTCATCCTCTGCCTTCTGCTCATCCTGCAACATCCAAAGGGATGGAGATTTTAGACAACAGCAGACAATGTATTAAGCTGGATGTCACAAGTTTGCTGAAGATTCCAGGAAAATTTCAAGGAGAGCTATTACTTTTTGAAATCTTTACATTTTTCAAATTGGTGAGTGTAAATCAAAACTTTTTGTTGCTCAAGAAAAAAATTAAAGAGACAGTTTTAGTGTTCCCTTAAGTCTGTGAGGAGAAAAAAAAAAGGGCTCATCTTATTCTGACATGTTTTTAGATACCCTTAATCATCACAAAACCTTCTAGACCTGAAAAGTACAAGGCAACTATCATGTGGGCCAGGATGGACACCACAAATAATCCTAGTGTAATGATAATCAGTCAAAATCCATCACGCTACAAAAAGCCCCAAAGTTAAATTCACTGACATTGGACAGCCTGGGTTAACCTCCTTGAAAGAGAAATTAAAAGAGAAAGTATCATCATGTCAGCACGTTTAAGGTATAGACAATAATCACTGCTAAATACAAATTAGGACACTACGTGTTTTGAGAGCATTTCTCTCTCCTTTACCAAAAATAATTGTTTTCCAATGCAGTTTTTTTATATCCAAATATTGCAACCAATGAATGTTGTGCTCCATCAGGAGACTGGGCAACAACAGCTCTACTGCTGGGTGAGTGAGTAACAGGAACCAAACAGAGAAAGGTAACACATTTACCTTGAAGAAAAAACCCACACCAGACTTCTGATCACCTTCACTAATCATATCCGTGGAGCTATCCTGGTTTTCAAGTTCTCCTTCCTCTGGAGCTTTTAAGTCAGACAAATCTACTTCAATGAGATTAGCCTTGCTTCTCAGGGGCTCATCCACTGGGACATTTTCTTTTCCTGAGCCATCAGAAGAATTCAACCCTGCTTCCTTGAAGCTGTTATTCACCTCTTTGCTCATTTCAGACAGAATATTTGCATCTTTGGAGGTGGAGAGAACAAGTGCCCTTTGATTGCTCTCGTCATGAAGTCTATAGGTATCAAAGAAACACTTCTCTTGGGAGCCATTTCCGTGGTCAGGACTGCTTTCCAATCCCATTTCTGTGGGTGTCTTTGCCAAGCTATTGGGTGGGAAAGGTCTCAGATGTGGAAGGTTTTCTAGGCTGGGTGTTGGGGTTTTAACTCGTGCTGAGTTCTGCTGCCTGTCCTTGGGGACTTTCAGCTCTGATGGTCTTCCTGGCCGGGGTGTCCTCCCTTGGCCAAACCGCGGTGGTTTCCGCAGGCTGTTCATTCCAGTTGGAGACAAAGGCTCAACAAAATGAATCGAGGGTTTTACCTTTTGGTCCTGAGAGTTACTTCTGGTTCCTGGGGATGGCACTGTTGGAGATTTCATGAGCAGCTCTTGTTGCTGGGAAATCTTTAAGATGGCCTGCTGAAGGGTGCTGATTGTTTCGTTCAGCTTCTCAATAGAAAGGTCACATTCATTTATATCCACTTCAGTCACGTTGTCTTCTAGGAGGGCAGCGGAAATAATTTTACTTTTTTCCAAATCATGTAGAGCAGCAGAGTCTTTTGGTTTGTGTTGCTCAGCAAAAGCCAGGCTTTCCTGCATTTTTACTTTTGCTACTTCTGGAGAATCATTGAGCATTTCTTCTCTATCCTCCTCTTTCACAAGAAACTCCTCAGATTTGGAACCCAAAGAAACTTCATCTAAGTCTTCCCCATTGTGCCGAGAATATTCTTTTCCAAAATGTTCTGGTTTAACAGGTTGTGGACCATCAGGAGATTTCCCTTTTTTAACAACATGAAGGAAAGCTGCCTTGCCCAATTTTAGTCTCTGCCTTGCTGACAAAGCTTCCATCTTCTTCTTCTGAGCCTCTATCGCCCTGCGTTTCTCTTCCAGCTGCATGTGGAGCTGCACCAGCTCAGAAGCTAAAAGATTCACATTGTCTTTGTTCTGCCTGCTGGGGCTCTGCTCTCGCTTCTGTTTCCACGTGGTCAGCGGTGCTGGGCAGCTTTCTGACCCATCTGGGGTGGTTTTTTGGGAACTGCTCGTGCTGGACTTGGTCTCATAGCTGTTGAGCCTCTGTAGTTTCCTCTCTGCAAAGCTGGTCATGCGGACACTGCCGCTGGCCATGGACACGCTGCTCACCTGGGAAATGGTGCTCAGGCAGGGGCTGGAGCGGCCGCTGGCATCGTCCTTGTCCTCGTGCTCCTTCACCTTCATGTCCTCCTGCAGTTTGGCAGACTCTTCCTCACCAATGTACTTAGCCACTGTAGGATGGTCGTCTAGGGCTACCAAATCCTGGTCAGCATCTTCCATGTCCAAGAGATCTGGTTCTGAGTCGTGTCTCACCATAGTCCAGGTTGTGTCCTGAACGTGCAAATTGAGACCTTTCCCGTAACTCACACTGACTTTACTCGTTACCTCATCATCGGGTTTAGCAGCATGAAGAAAGAATCCTCCAGTGGATAGCTCCTGAGAGGAAGGATCTAAACTGCTACTAGCCAAAGGTCTGGAAGCTTCTAAACCTGCTTCCCCCAGGGTCACTGGATCTGCAGTACTGGGATCTGCAACTGGAGTGAAATCAGAGCTAGAAATTGGAGTAAAAGTCCTATTGAGGTCATGCTCACCATGACTGCCCGTTGCTTTCTTGCGGATCAAAGATAAGTGTCCTTCATTTAACCTCTTTGTTACAAAACTTCTCTGCTTCCCCTCCCCACACTCATCCTCTTTATTGATGACCTGTTTTTCCTTGGCTGGTTTCAGGACTGCAGGCATTAAAGGCTCCAGGTAAAAACTCTCGGCTTTGCTGTCCGAAGGGTCGCTGTTTGTTTTAGGAGACCACGCTGTGGCCACTATGCTGGGCACCCTGGCTGCTGCACTCTGCACCTCAGGGTCACCACGGCTTGGCCTTTCTTCAGATCTGATGATGGCAATAAGCTCTTCATCTTCATCCTCCATTTCCACGTTGTTCAGCAAGCTCTTCCCATTAGCTTTCACTGATGGAGGGTGGGGCTGATTTTTGGGGGTTACATTGACAATGTTGGAAGCAAGACTGTCCTTGCTGATGGATCTGGCCAAGCTAATGCTGTCACCAGAGCCAGGGTCCACATCAGTGCTGGCAGAGTGATGAAGAGCAAATGGTGTTGGCTGAGACAGAGGCCTAGGAAAGATAAGGATAGTCACTCAAGCACAAGTTACAATTTCTTCTTATAAAGACCATGATACAAACAGCTAAAATTGTTGTTTTATTTTAAAAATGCATTCCGTATCACAAGTGACCAGCAACACTAAGCAGCAATTTCAGATACTTCCATTTCCAACAACACTTCCTGAAAATCACATCTGATGTATTTTCAATTGCAAATCTAAAATCAGTCAGCTCTGAAAGTGCACATTAGGATAAAACAAAATTAGGTGACTGTCAGTCCAGTTCTGAGGCAGATCCACATTACCACAATCCCATTGTCACAGCACCATTTCCTCAAGCAGTGCTGTAATTCCTCAGTGTCTTCCTTACCTGGGTTTCCTCTCTGGCCATGCCAGAACTGCCCCTTTTGGCTGCCCATCCACACGGGTCAGAGAATTCGAACGGTGCCGCTGGCCTGAAATGGTTTGTGATTGACAGCAGGTTAGAAATGCTCTTTAAACCAGCACCTTTACTTCATTGAATAGCAAATATAGAAACAGAATCAACTCCTTCCCCAACAGATGGCAGCAGAAAACAGATTTGCTGCAGCTGCCACCAGACAGACACAGTCAAAGCCTGAAAAAATTAAAATTGACTAAGTTTCATAAAAGATCTTTAAGATTTACTCAAACTCAACATGCTCACCCCTTTGTTTAATACAATTTAAAATTATTTATAGAAATGAACTTATATTTTAATTCATTACTTTATTGACATTGGTAATCACTGCCTGTTGAAAGGCAAATTCAAGGCACACTTACCAGGGCTCTCTTCTCCCTGTAAAGATTTTTGTTGCTTTTGCCTCAAAGGGAGCAGGGGATGGGAAGGGCTGAAGGCAGGGCTTCCTCCTTTGCCACTAATGCAGAAAAGCAGAAATTCATTAATACAAAGAATTATTTTCTACAGTGAGAAAAAATATCAAATTGTGCAGTTAAACTGGTAAGTTACCCTCATCCTCTTTAAAATATAGTATCATTAATTTTTGAGATGTTCCTTATAGAAAAGCTTCTCTCATGTAAGAAGACAAAAGTAAACCTGTTACCTGAAATTAAACTAAGTTTCTAAACACAGCAGATTTAAGATGTTGCTTATGTAAATAGTAAATTAGAGACAAAATAAAGGCTGCAATGACTTGTAAGTCACCATGCAATTTATGTCAGCTGGAAAATCTTGTCATTAACCTTCCTGCATATCAGACCATGTTTAAGCTTGTTTTCACAGAATCCCAGACTGGTTGGGGTTGGAAGGGATCTTAAAGACCATCCAGCTCCAGTCCCTGCCATGGACAGGGACACCTTCCATAAATCCAGGCTGTTCCAACAAGTCCCTGTCCAGCTCTCTTGGAGCTCCTTCAGGTACTCCAAAGTCAATCAAAGCGCCAACATTTAGCAGCACAAATTCCCAGGTTATCCAAACATATAAACAGGTAGAACAACAGGAAGACAGACTCACAGGTAGTCAGGCTCCTCAGGGTGCAGGTAGTACCTACTGCAGGCTTCAGGGGCTGGCTGGGCTGGGGGCTGCAGCTCTGCCGGGCTTGGGCTGGCAGGAGTGGCCAGAAAACTGCGCTTGGTGGCGTTGGAGATGGGGACAGGGGGACGACTGCTCTTCTGCTGCATCACTGCTTTCACTGGGCACAAAGGGACAACAAAAACACTGCTCAGGCTGGCCAGGAAGAGAGCAGAACGGGGCAGAGAGCTTGCAGATTGCAGAGGGTACAATGGAAACTTTGTGACACAATATGACAATGAAACGCGAAGTTCTGGGCTTAATTTAAAATATGTTTTCTGGTGAGCTTAGTGGAAGTTACAAATTAACAATTAATTGTGGGTTTAGAGGGGGAAATTACCTGTTCAAAAAACAATTACCCATTCAAAAAACTACAACTCAAGTGGATCTAGGACTAATCTTCCTTCTGCTTTTAGTGCTTCCAAAGATCCTGAGCAAGAACAGACTTTGGGTAGAAACAAAGCTTCCAAGGAAACACCACTGGGCAACAGTCTCACTGCAATGCAAGTATTTTTGAAATAACATGCTATCTGTTATGCATGATTACAAACTTACCATCTTTTATTTCTTGGATATCTCTTGGTTGTACAAAGTCTGGTTTGACATTCTCAAACCACCAAAAGAGTTCTGCAATGAACACCATGACATTAGGCTGAAACAGAAAAAAACCAGAAATTACCCCTCACATCAACAAAACACTTGTGATTTACCCACATTTTACTGCAAAATATATCCTTTGTTCTATTTCTTACCTTTAAAACCAAAGGAGCATACAACATGTCCTCCAAGGTGAGGTAAAAGCATTTGTTTAGGTATTCATTTGAGAATTCTCTCAAAAGCTGAATGTTATAGAGGCTGTCTGCAATGGATGTCACCTCCTTCAAGCAGATATCTGGCAAGGGGAGAGGGATGAGTCAATTATGGAACTGTCTGAAGGGATTTCCCTTCCAGCCCCACCTCACAGAAACACTAAATACAGGAACTTCACAGACTCTACACCAGCACTGGATATTTACTGGCTACCAGTGACACTTCTCTACCTGCTCAATACCAGAGGGACAGGAAAAGGAGGAAGAAACCCACAGAGAGCAGTATCAATTCTGCATCAATTTAGAATCCCCAGGGGATTCTGTCTATCACAGCCACAGAAAAGGTGAACAGGCTACAGAGAAACACACATAATGACAAAATACAAAAGCAATTAAAACCAGACATCTTGATTTGCATATAATAAAGGGTTACTCCTAGGATTCACAGTGCTGGTTCCTTCTGAAAACACTCAGGAGCTCTGCAAGGTACAACATATCTGAGAATTTAAAAACCAATACAAAAGGTTGATTTGCAGAAGTTAATGCAACAAGGACATTGATTTATTACATTTTCTGGGGAAGAGAACTCATGTTTTGCAATGCTCAAGAGTGACAATTTCTGTAGATTGAGAGAATCTATTTTAAAATCTAGATTTTAAAATGCCAGATTATGTACTCCTAGAGAAAAATGTGAGAATTATCTGCTAACACTGTTGGACAAGTACTTCTTTTTTATGGTCTTGAAACCAAGCTCAGTTATTTGAGTAAAAAAAGCCACATCACCTAAATCTAGAAAAGAAAGGACTCTTTTGTAGCTCATATTATACAGAGCACAGTCTTCTAAATATAGTAAGTAAAAACACAAGATCAAAGAGAGATTATTTTTTAATTGCAGATTCCATGTGTGACCTGCCTCCAGCTTGCCATAGTCCACCACCTATTAGATGTGCTTCACTTTTAATTTTTAATGCATTTCTAGCTCAGCTTTCAAAGCCTGAAGTCTATTATTCCTTTTTTTCCCTCAAAACCTTTATTACATACCATCCAGTTTCATTTGCTCTGGACAATAATAGTGAATCACAGCTAGAAGAGCAGCACCATCGCTACCATCCTTCATCAGATCTTCCAGCACAGGGAAGTAGGGTAACTGCCTGCTGGAGAGGTGATCTCTTCTGTAACGCACCTACAGAGAGAAAAAAAGGTTCATGTGATGCTCAAGAGGCAAAAGGACATTAAAAAAAATAAATTAAAGGAAAAGGAATCTCTGTTAAGCATTGAAAACTCTTTTCGGTGGATCCTTTCTGGCATTCTGCTCCAAGCCAAACCCAACTGACAAGGTTGTGCTTTTCTCCCCGTGGAAGCCAATTCTGAAGGAAATGGAGTTTCCCTTTTGATCCTAGAATGCTTTGGGTTGGAAGGGACCTTAAAGATCATCTAACCCAACCCCAGACCAGGCTGCTCAGCTCCCACTCATCTCCTCATGCCCAGGAGCAATCTGTGCTGCCAGATTCCTCACTTCATTCACACGTTTTAACTTATTAGAACCAATTGAACTCAAAATCCTTCCACACAGAGGCATGAATGCAGCAGATCCAAAGAAAGAGACATGGGTAACTACATGAAAACACTGAAAGCTTAGGAAAAACAAAAGAAAACAGAGCAAAATAATTCTGATGAGCTGGTGATCTCTCATACATTACCCACATCCATGGATTTGCTGTCGTGTCCACAGACAGCAATGTTCTCTCAGAGAGAACCAGAACATGGCATGTCTGGCCAGCCAGTGTGCAAATACAGGTGTTGTGCAAAAATAAAAAACATGGCCTTTTGCAAAATAGTCAGAGAGAGGAGCAAGAAGGCCTTGACATCCCCAGCAAAATTCTCCTTGATTTATTACGGAGCAAAATCAAACTCTGGTGCAAACCACCCTGCAGCCCTCAGGGAATTTGGAGCTGCCAAAGCCAGTCAGCTGAAGAACAAATCTTGGCATTGCTTCTTGCAAGTTTTGCAAGTTCCAGGGTTGCTATTTCCTCAGCATCCACACACTAGTGCACTGGGAGGCTGTGTCTAAACTGAGCAGCAAAGCAGCTGGGAAAGCAAAAGCAAAATGCACTGCAGGGCTTGGCAGAAACACCTGGCAGTGCTGGAAAAACATCCCTTGGACACCTCAGGGCATTGATATCACTGGGATTGAACAGAATCTCTTGTCTGCTCTGCAGACACACCAACCATGTATTGAATCATCAGAGGAAAGCTGGGTTTTACCAATGGCATCCTACACTTCCCAAGGCAGCCTGGGAAAGCTCTACACACACACACACACTCCTAGGTGTCAATTTAGAATGGCACAGGCT
Organism: Lichenostomus cassidix; assembly: GCF_008360975.1. Lineage (NCBI taxonomy): Eukaryota > Metazoa > Chordata > Aves > Passeriformes > Meliphagidae > Lichenostomus > Lichenostomus cassidix. The sequence goes on from NC_139497.1 coordinate 2,198,858, forward strand.
GTGAAAAAATCTGTTCAGAGGAATGAAGATCACTTGGAGCAATGAGAACCAGTTAAATTTCTTTGTTTTTCACAAGCTATGCTAAGTTTCCCAAGGAACTCAAAGCTATCTCTATATCCTAATGCTATTTTTCCTGTCCTTTTCCCAGGTACAAATTGGGTTTTTCCCCAGCCTGGAGCACTCCACAAAGATGTAATGGAATGGGAATCATACTGTACCACACGAGCATATTCCACTGGTTCCAGCATGCAGTGCGATATGGCATGCATCAGATCAGGCTTACACAAAGAGAAACAGTGAGATATAGCATAGAGGTGATTATTCAAACAAGAAACAAAGGCATCAGCAACATCCATTATGCACTGGAAATGGGGTTGGTAAGTCTGGTAAAAGAAGTGTGCACACCAAGGTGAACTGGTTAGCTTAAAAGGGTCAGCATTTAGCCACTTCAAGTAAGCATATTAAAGAAGAAAAAACCTTCAGAAATTCTTTTCTAAACTTTAATTCCTCCTGTAGTTAAAGTAGATACAAATATCTATTTTCCAATAGGCTTAAATGGAATTTAAACCAATGACAGTCAATACCAAGACCTAAAATCTGTACGAATTCCTTGTTTCTTTTAGCCTTGGTGAAAAACCCCACAAACTTATCAAAGAGGGTTTTTACGGACTTAATTCAATTCCTTATTTTTTGCTCTCTACCTATTATTCTCTCAACCATTCAGTCTTTTATAATGAAAATTCTGAATTTTTCCTTATACTCTGAATGTTGTGGTTTGTAACCCTCCTGCCCGTGCATACAATGAATATTTGTATCATTAAAGTGCAGAAATGGTGCTACTGAAATTGAGAGAACTCTGTATTTAAAAAACCCCAACCAAACAAAAATCACAAAATAAAAAAGCACAGAATTGACAGAATCTGACAACTACTTTGGAGACTACAAAATCTGTCAATAAACCATTAAAATCTCAGTGGCACTGGACTAGCAGTGAGACAACCTTAGTTTACTCCTTCCTTTAATTTCAGATATTTGAAGTTTTTACTCTCCAGCCCATAGATTTGGTTCAAACAAACAAAGGATTAGGAGGCTGCAGTGGGACTGAGCTCTCTGTGGGAAGGCAGGGAGATCATGGGGACACTGCCTGGTCACACCTGTCTTTTCCAAGTGCTCTGCCCTTTGGAATTAACAACTGAGACAACAGCTCATCTTCCCAGAGAGACAATGAGTAACACCAGCTCCTGCAAGGGCAGGTGAAAGGGTATCAAAGCTAAGGAAAGCAAAGGAACAAAGGAAAATCTCTGCAAGTTGAAATAAACCCAGAAAACTCATCTATACTAGAAGTACAATTTTGGGCTTTTTTATGTATGTTGGAGTTGATATTCCAATTTCACACTCCAGCATAAAGGAAAATCAGTATTTTGTTCCAATGTGCAAACTCTTCCCTCCCACCATGCCAGCTCCAGGCTCCTTAACTGAGCACTCAACCCAGCAACTGTCCCACCGGATCCAAACTGGTCTGACAAATCTCCTAAAATCTGAGCAGCAGTGCTCTGGCTCTGACAGACTCACAAATCTGCACCAGAGCAGGTGCAGCAGCAGTGTAAGAGCATTATTTAAGCACAAACATCTGAGTATCTTAACTATGGATTCAAAGATTAGGCAGCCCTTTAAGCCGACCAGCTTTTCTCTCACCTCAGTGCTGTGATCAGTTCCTACTTACAACAAAACCCAGCAAATGCAACCATTTCAACTGGTAATTTTCTGGGTTTTTTTTTTTGCTGCTACTCCACCTCCCTCACTCCTGCAGAGTGGAAGCAATTTTGGGATGCTGCAAAGTGATTATGCTGTATGCTGTACAGTATGCAAAAAGCATGTCATGGAAACAAAGCCTGATGACCCAAAAGCTTACACAGGTGTTTCTCAAAGAGCAGCTAAAAAGCATTGGAATGAAAGCAAACACTCTGAAGAAGTTTAAAAAGCCATGATTTTGTGGATGACAACTGGTGTAAAAGTAGTTCACTTACAGGTACTAATTTCCAATACCATTTGGAGGGAGACTGCTCAGGAAGCAAGGAGAGGAATGTGGGAATAGGAAAGGAACATCAGCAATGCAAGTTAAAAGCAGTAATACTTAAATGCACTTCAGCAATAAACACTTTCATATTTCAGAGGGCTTGCAGCCTAGGAATTTAAAGATACTAAAATGAGACCCAAAAGCCAATAGGGTCAAATAGTTCAAGAGATCCTTTAGATCACATATCAACTTGTAAATTAAACAGCTCCTTTTGGCTGAAGGATAGTATTTTCCATAAAAGGCACATGAAAAGCCTTTGCCATTAACATGAAAATTAAATAACTGTGCCTTGTCCATATGTCACACTTTGAGCCCTTTGCCCAGCAATGCCAATTTGAGGAAAGAATATGTTATTTATAATTTATCTTAATGTTTCATGAAATTATAAACTGGGAGCTCAGATAGACATTGAATTTGAGAAAGACCTATTTGACATTCTCCAGAAATGAAAGTGTGCTATATTTTGCAATATTAGTGCATTGTGATATAATTTCAAGGGAAAAAGCTGGAAAAACTACAAACACACACATATAACATTTGAATGCCAAGAGTATCCTTTACTGGATAGAACCTGAGTAAGTCCCTAAATACACATTGGACAAAAAACCCATGCAAAAAGAATATGCCCCAAGAGCTTTCAAAATATATAACATATATTTTGTGCTGTGAAAGCGGAGTCATATTTACCCACATACAGTTGATATAGGTTATTTTAAGTTGAAACAAGTTGTTTTCATCCTACTGAAACTTAAAGGAAAGTCAGAAGATACCAGTGGGCTTCAAAGGCAAGGAAGGGCACTGATGACAGAGACAAAACAAACTGCATGCAGAAAGTCTCAGTTTTGAGGATTGGAGCCTCTCTGACAAAGAAAATACTGGTATTTAAATCCATTAATCATTCATACACAATATCCCAACTGAAGACAAATTTGTTTTACCTTTTGATGCCCTGGACTTTCCATTAGTTGTTGTTTTAATTTAATCTCTTTCTCTGTTATCTCTCTCATTTTAAGGTTCACCTAAAAGGGCATAGCATGGAAAAGGAATTAAAATACATCTGAGTGTGTTTCCACAGGTGTTCTTCTTCCTCCTGTTACTTAATGGTCAATTCATTCTACAAACATAAAAATTCATAGAAAAACATGGCACAGCAGTTTTCTAGAGCAACTCCATTAGCTGTAATCAGCTAGGGAATCCTGGGTTTGCAAGGACACATTCTCTTTGGAATGTGACCCTTGTCACTCAAAGAATTACAGTAACTTAACTGCTGCCCTTGGAAAAGCTCAATGCTGCTGCTAAATGCTGAAGCTAGTCAGAGTTAAGGACATCCTGTTATTTAACATGAAACAGTGCTTCACCCAAAAAAACTCCCACCGACCGAAAAAACACCTCATAGCAACTTGTCTGAAAATAAAGAACCCAATTTTTACAGTTTTTTAAACTTAGTTCCTAATTACCTTCTTTATTTTAAAGTTTACCAGCTTTATTCATCCCTAAGAAAAACAAGTTGCAAAAGTGGAAAAAGATGACAAATGCACAAGAAAGGAAGAAACTCATCAGAACCTTTTTAAAAACCTGAAAAGTGACAAGAAAAGACAGGCATGCTTTCCCCAGAATAAATTTTACCTTGTTAATCCAGAAAACCATGGCATCCTCCAAATCATAGGGCAGTTCTTTTGAGGCACTGAATGTAGAGAAACGCTTGACACTGGCAACCACCTTTTCAATGCTGATCATTTCTACAGTGTAGGCCATCATGAGAGCATCAATCATTGCCATATGAGAACTCTGGAAGAAGAAAATAGAGAGTATTGGAGAAGAGAATTAAGAGTATTTAAAAAAATGGTACATTCGAACTGTATTTAAAAGAAACCATTCCTAAGGTTAGCGACCTAGAAATTAAGAACTCCTCACTCCATTTCCTATTTCAAATAGCGTTAAATAAAAAGCAGCTGATTAGGTGGATTTAATTAAGCTAACCATTTTGATTGGTGCAGAGGCCAGATCAGATTCAGCCACAGGTGTATCATCACTCTCCATGACGTAAATCCCCTTGCGAGACAGCGCCTGGATGACGGATTGGTGTCCCTGCAGAGCAGCCACCTGATCCCCCTTGAGGATGAGGCTGCAGACGCGGCAGTAGAGCTCGCTGGAGAGCAGCAGCTTGATCACAGGGGGTTTGATGTGCTCCTGCTCGTACTGGTCGATGTAGAAAGGGTCCTTCAGCTCCTCCGGGACGTTGTCTGAAAGAGCGCAGAGAAGGGCAACTCGTGGGACATTTAGCACCCAGAGTGAGCAGGGAATGTTAGTGCTGTTCACGTTGGATTGGGAATTAGCAGCTGGTTGGATCACAGGTTAAAATGGGTGTCAGATAGGCAAGGTTTATGAGTATCTGCAAAGCAAAATCATCTGTGCACAGCAACTGGACAATGGCAAGGCTCAGTCACCAAGAGGGGTTGGCCAGTCTCAAAACTAAGGCATCAATTTCTTGCTGAATTTTAGCAATTCAGAACAAAAAATCTGACTAAAACCTTGAACGTTTTACAAACCAACCAGTGAGCTGATTATTTATTTCTTTGTCAAGAGCATTGAATCAAACTATTGCATCTTTCAGCCTTTAAATAATTCAAGCCTAGGAAGCAAAACCACTCCACTTGGATTAAGCAGGAACTTTAAACCAAGTCTAAAAATGAACTTCTTTTGCCTTGGCCCAATTTCCACAAGCTGTGTTAGGATTTTATCAAACTGAGTCTAGACCCTGAGTGTAGTAATTTGGAAGTTAAAATGAGCAACACAGAAGACCTCACCTTGCACACCAGCAGCCATAAACACAGTTTTACTACTCCCCAGCACAGCTCAGAGCTGGCAGGAGAGAAAAGCACTAACAACTGATATTCCAATCACTCTAAATATGTCCAAGACATTTCAAATCCATCCATTGCTCTGTATCCCAAAATAAATACTTCTCCTCATATTGGGTAATCAGCCTAGAAGCTATTGATCTTTATAACAACCTAGCAGGAATAATGAGAGTCTGCAACTCCAAGAAAAATACTTTCTAGCCTCAAGTGTATTGTCTTAATAGAAGCCTGACATTTCCTAAATTTCAAACATAAAATTCCATCTAATGCTATCCAGTCATTCTGAATATCTTTCCCCAAAGTCACTCCAGCAGTTCATTTTAAATACATACATCTGCACTTAAAAGAGTTATTAATTTGGCAGCATATTTACTTTTCATTCAGCTCATTTCCAGAATAATTAAATTTTCCCATTCCACGAAACTCCTACCCATATCTTTGAACTGCAAAATAACACAATATTTGTATATTGCAGAGCACTTGATGTTCATAAAGGAGAGGAATGGAGACAGAGTGTTATTGCATGAGCCAGAAGTCTAAGCTCCCACATCTCACTTAGATAAAAATATATAGCAAACCAGTGCTAACAGCTACTGTTAGACAGTGCTGTCTCTATTTTTCAAAATGGGAAGCTTTCTGAAGTTTCTTAAAATTAAGATAATTATTTTTCCTTTCTGTGACATTGAATGTGACTTGCTACTAAAGATAGTTGGAAGACACACAATAAAACCCACTGGCACTACCTAAGTAGCATTTGTTAACATGGGTATCCATTTTTAGTGAAATACATAATAAATTCAGATATTTTTAATCTCCTTAACATTAGTCAACCTGACCTAAAATCAAAGGCTGTTGAAAGCTAATTCCATTTAATGGCCACTGCCATTTCCATTTCCAGATACAGAACTTGAGCTTCCTTTTCTGAGGAAAGGAAGGATCCAAAAACCAAAATGCAAAGCAGCTCATATAATTCAACATTTCAGTTCATTACAAACTTCTGCACCTTTAACAACCAAAGCCACGTTGCTTTGTACTAGAATTATCTGTGAAAGGAAGTAATACAAGCTCATAAAATATCCATGAAGTTGTACATCTCTGGCAGAGCATTAGCACCACTCCAAGTTTTTAAAGGCTTTTTTAAAACAGCAACAACAAAAAAGCAAATTCCAAATGTCTGAAATCTGAAGCACTCAGATGAGGGGTTTAGCACCAACACCTGCTCTCCAGCACTCCTGCAGAGCTGGGGAACTGAGGTGATCTTCTGGAATTGGGCTGGAATGGGTGGACAAAGAGCCCTGAAATCCTTCCAGGATATCTCCTGCCTGACAGGCCTTGCTCAGGCCACCCACTCCAGATTTTCCTCAGGATTTTCCCTTCTCCACAAGGCAGGGAGACTGTGATTATTTTATAGACTCTAACCACAGCGAGCAAAAAGGTTTCTGTGCTACACTCACACACCCAGGAGGGATCCTAGCTATTGGATTGGGGTCTTTACACACATTATTAACACAGGAGAGCCACGGGAATGTGGTGCTGAGCTTCCCCTGTGACAGGGGCAGTCAGACCTCCCACATCAATTTCTGATTAAACCAGCTACATTACAATGATTTTTAAAGCCTTTTCTAGCACTAAATGGATCTAGTTCTTAGTGAGGGGATTCCATGTCACAGAAATCAATATGGTAAAAAAAACCAACCCCAAACAAACAACCAAAACAAACACGCAAACAAAAACCAGAAAAAACCCCAAAGCAAAACAAAAAAGAAAAATTGTATCTTGTCATTCAAAATCTTTTTCTTTTTTACTGAAGAACCCTCTAACTTCATGTTTGTGATCTCCATATAACTGCTTAAGGACTGAATGGATTTGGATTGACCAGGATTAAGGGTATGTCTGGGTGGAAATAACTTCTAGTACCAGAATTAATTATTGGAAGACTATCATGGGAAGTTCCCCATCAACATTAATCTTCCCATAATTGCTACTTATTTCACTGTAAACACTTGCCCAGGTTTATATTTTACATTAGTTCATACAACACTTCTGCCAGCTAAATTTGTCTGTCTGTCACACATAGAAACAGTTCTGTAGCTGATGTCCTGACTAAAGATCCACAAAAAAATTAAGATAAAAAAACCACATCAAAGCTCAAGATTGGCAATACTAACTTTACTATTTAATTTGAATTTATTTTAAGATGGCAGGCACAAAAAAAAAAAGAGAAATAAATGGCAGGAAGATCTGCAATGCAAACAGGATGCCAAATAAGTGTATAACTGAGTTGAGAAACTTCTAAATAGAACTGATGATCTGTACATGATGCAGTTATCTCAAATGGGGTAACACAGGAACAGACAAAAAAAGGCTTTAATTGAGAGGTGACTTCAATATTTGAAATCTGCATCTGAAAGTGCAACCAAAGACACTGATCTTGTCTTTTACATCACTGCTAATTACCTGCAGCACCCAGGGCTGCTCATTCTCCAACCCCCTTAAAAATGACAAAATTCCCACACTGCCAGAATTCTCAGGAATATGTTGTCACTTTTAGAACAACTACACACTACCAGAGTTAACTCAATGCTAATTTAAATCACACACCATGGACACACAGGTAGCTCCTGATGTCATGGACAGCTTTTCTCCCCAATTTTTAGGGAACAAACTCCAGATGTGTCACATGCTTTGTGACTACAAAATGTGCCAATGCTCTTTTGGAAGGAAATGTCCCAGGCTTTCCAAGTCCCAGTTTCTATCAGCATCTTTTCCAACACCTTCTTTCCATGACCTATAACTGCACTTGGAGGTTAGAAAAGTTCTGTTCATTGAAACTTGAGTTTTTGCACATTTATGGCTTAGATTTTGGAAAAAAATCAATATGAAAAAATAACTTCTGAGAAATTAACACCTGAGCTACAGCTACAAAAATTTCTGCTCGAGTAGTTTAACTAACAAAGGAAACCAAATTAAATTATGACCTTATTTTTGGCTTATAAAAAAGTCTCAAATACTATCTTAATTCCCAAAAGAAGTCACTTTAATGTTACTGAAAAGCTTGCAAACACCTCCTGCTTTTCCTAATGTGCTTTCTGAGTTGTTTACCCAGGCAAATTTTGCATCAACTTCCACACAAGTTATAGAGTTGCCAATTTTGGACAAACCGAGGGGTTCAAAAAGCACCACAGTTTTTATAGTAACTTAAATCCAACAGTAAGTAACCTGCAATCAGCTCTGTGAAGGTGAACAGCATTAATTCACTTTGCCCTAGGTTTTTTAACAGGAATTGTGGAAGAATTTACCACCCTACCCTCAGTATCAGAGCTGACTGGGTCTCTTTCACACAGCAGTTTGATGTAAATTTTCTACCACGATATTTTATTGCATGCAATCTACTTATGCTCGTTTTTGCTGCTTCCCACACTTACAAAAACAAAGGAATATCATATTTTTTCCAAGTTTCAGCAGCATAAACTCTCAAGTGTTCTTGCCCTGCTGAGCCTACAGGGGAGATGCCTCCACCACCTGTTTTTGTAAGAGATGGACTCAAATACAAACCACCATGGTTTTTCATTCAGCAATTCTTTTGGTCTGTTCCATCGTATCAATGAGTTCTAATCTCTCCAAAACTGTTTAGTTCTGAGTATAAATCATCAAGTACAAAATCAGTGAGAGGATTACAAAAATAACTTCACTTGCAACAACTGTCAGAGAGACAATAATTGCCAGACTCTCCTTGCTTCAGGGGAGGGACCATTTCTTTATCATCTCCCTTACAAAAACCTGTTCAAAGACAACCAGCTGATGATGACTTGATAAAGAAAAATACAGCAATCTGAACAAATTTGACTTATCCCTTGAACTGACGGGGTGGATACACCCCAGATGTTATTTTACCTCCAGAAGCACGAAGAACTGGTTTCACATGGAAAGGGAGCCAAGCTGTCCTGGTAAACAGCACGAAGCTTATTCAAATTCTGAGTAGGATTTCGTTAGTATCAGTATCTGTTCCCAGAATTATTCAGCACTGGATGAATGTCCTCCAAGCTGCAGAGCATGAGCATAAACTACACCTTGTCAGCACTAGGACCACCAGAATATAAACATTTTGTGTTGGTTCTCATTACAGCACTGAATTCTAGAGCCTGTAAGTGATCTGTAATAGGACACATTGAAAATTTACATACAACAGGCAGGAAAACCCCAAGCTAAAGGCTTTGCAAACTGCTGGGAGAGTGACTGCTCTTATTACCATATCTTTTGATCAAGCCACAAGCCTGGATAAAGCAGAAGAGACAAAATAATAATTACGGAATCCTTCTCCCCTGGAAACTTCACACAATAATGCTCAGTGTTTATGAAACAGGTGCAATTAAAGAAACAGATGTTTAACTGTTAATATTTGCTAAACACAACAGCTTTCTTAAAAGTAGTTTTATTAGCAGCCTGAGAAGAGAGCAGACAAAGACAAGCAGGGAATCCAGGGATTTAGGCAGCTTAGCCCAGGAAACATTCTCACACTGCCTCTACCAACTAACTGTAACTGTGGGGAGCTATTACAGTACTGTAAAACCTTATTTAGCAAGTAAGTTTTAAGTACTCAAGGACCAAAAAAAGGAAAACTTGCATTTCCCCTGCAATGCATTCCATTAGTCCTTGGCTTTCCTGCCAGCATCTTGCCAAAGGTTTCAGGCTACTGTCAGCATTAAGTCTGGAAACTATGTAAAGCTCCCAGCCCTGATAAATAAGTAAAACCCATCAGGTCCCTTTTGAAAAATCTGAATTTTGTACACTGTCTTACAGAAGCAACAGCATTTGCTATGGAAAGGGTTGGAAACAACTCACTGCCCACAGCAAGCTGCAGCCCTGGGAGACTTCCATACCCTTTGACATCTAATTTTAATATTCCAGCCATGATGATGAAAAACATAATTTCTACACATAAATTAATGCCACACTAAATCTGCTGAGAAATCAGAATTTTTCATTGTCATTGTCTGTTTTCCCAGGTGGTACCAAATAAAACCATCCTGAATATGTTCTTTCCAAGTGCTGCTGCTCAGAGCCTGAGGGGCCAGCAGGGCTGAAGGACCAAGTCCTCTTCCCAGTGCTCTGCATGGCCTCATTCCTGCTTGGCAATCTGGATCATTCCAGAGGCTCTGGAAAAGTGATCTCCCCGTGGAGGGATTGCCAAGCCTCCCTAACCCTCCCACGCTCACCCTCTGTGAACTGAAGTTCCCCACACTCAGTGGCAGCTTTGTTCCTCAAGCCCTTGAACATCAGGAATTAGAATTCCCTGAAGTGGCTGTTTGGTTCTCATCAAAGTTTGAGGATGAAAAAACAGATAATTCTTGTCTAATTAAACTCCATTTTCTCAAACCACTGTCTCAGCTAAAGGGACTTAGAATCTTTCCAGAGTGCAGAAGGTTTCCAGATGTGCTCAGACTGAGAGTGATCCATGTCAGTACTCCCAGATTTATTTGGGAAGATGGATGATACTGAATGGAGAAACCCCTTCCTTCACAGCATCCTTCCCCTGTGTTTTCTGGAATTCAGACAAACAGTTGTAGGACCTCCCTCTGGAGCCCATCTGTGCCAGCCAGGCATCCACCACAGCCAGGAGCTGCAGGTTTCCAGGAACAAATCATCCAGCCCAATTCCTCTGCAAGAAGAGGGGTTGTCTTGTAGTGTTTGGGTAGCTGCTCAGTTGTTTGGCTACCAAAATTCTCTTTTCATGGCCAGAAGGAAAAAAAACCCAAGAGGACTGCATCATCTTGCATCATCAAACAAAACAAACCCCAAACTAGGACTTTAAATTATTTGCCATGCATGCTCCCAGACATATGTCCTTAAGCAAAAAAACCAAAACCAAAGGATGAAGAATTTTCCTATTTAAATACCAGCTTAGAAGTGGAGAATTCAAATATCCTTTAACAGCAAAGACAGAATACATTTGCAGGTAAAACCTGCAGTGATGAATGACTTTCAGTAACAGCCTACACCAGCATCAAATTCCTGCTCTTGACCCTTTCCACTCTTCACCAGGAGCTCAGCCTTACCCAGATGAAAAGGAAATCCAGAATACACACCAGAGTTTGAAGGATTAAGGCACAAAATTATGTCAGTCCATACATCAAATCCAAACCTAACATTTTATAAAACACCCTCACTCACTTGAAGGCAGTTATGGAAACCTTATCAGGTAAGATTCACTGCGGAACATAAGTTTTTTAATAACACAAACAGAAATACCAAATTAACCAGAAATAAGTCTAAAATAATAAAAAGTCCTCAAAACCTTTAATCAGCATAGTGAGGTTTTATATAATAAAATCACAACTGCTTCGCAGCTGCCCAAGATTCACTGAACAACAACCAATATCTTAAAACTAAAGCACAAGCCTGAGAGATGACAAGTAATGTGTTAAATTCAAGTATTATTCAAAATTATAATCACACAGGAAACCTTCTTAAACCCATCTCTCTATGAATTAAAGAGGCTTATAAATTTCTAGGGATTGTGCAATGCTATTCCAGCAGTAATGGCTAACATGTGACAGCGACTTGCAGGAGCCATTTCAAAAATCAAACTACATTTCCATGGGCCACAGTCCTGCAAAGATACACATGGACAACAATCCTTGCTCACTGGGGAAAAAATTACTTTCTCCTATTGTTTGTGGCATTTAACTTGTGGCATTTAACTTGTATTTGTAATGTGAACGAGCCTAAATGCAAGTAAAAAAAACCTGGCAGAGGCTGCTGCAGCCAGAGATCACAGCTCTGCCACGGGAAAAGCTGTTTCTTTTTAGCTTTTAGTCACAGGAAAGCCAAATACTTTCACAACCTAAGTCTGTGCTGTCAGGAGCATAAACAGAGTTGCCATGAAGCAATTAAGTGGTCCAAGAGGTTGAGACCCAAGGCTGAGGGCTGGAGCAGCCACCACCCAGCAGCACGAGGCCACCGAGCTGTCTCTGCAGCGTAGGATCAGTGCCAGTCCTTCCCTTTTAGGATCAGCCTTCCCTCGAAACAAAGTCACAACAGAAATAGTGCATCCCCAGCTCTGGGATAGCCCTTTTATCACAGGTCGCTAAAAAGTTGCAGGAAATGTTACAAACAATTCCACTCACTGAGAAATATTTACAGGAGGAAGTGCCTGTTCTGTTCTTTTAAGTTATCAATGTTCCACTGCCACCCTCCCCAAATTCCCACATTTTCAAATGCCGTCTGATCCGTGGGATTTTTTGCCTCTTGTGGCTTGTAACAAAATACATTAAACACTGCAAACCCATAATTTTCTTTCCCCCACCATCACCACAATGAGGGGGACACTGACAGAGCTGGAAATATTTAAAAAGACAACTAATTTAGAAAAATATTCCAGCAAGGATTAATATTTAATGGCAGGAATGGACCACTTTTCTTCAGCCTTGTCACCAAGTAAGCCAGAGCTAATCCATTAAGCATATTATGAGTTTGGAGAATTAGACTTAGATTAACAGGGCCACCTCATTTTCCAAAACAAGACTCTATACATGTTTTTATTATATCTTTTGTTCTGGATGAAACAAACCCACTAGTACTGCATCCTATTTCTTCATAATGAAGCTACTTAAACTCAAGATGTATCTTGTACATCGAGACAGATCTAGTTCAAAACAAAAAAGCAATTTTCAACAGATGCCAGGAAAACACTGTACAAATATACTCCAAGAATATTTATTTTACCACGTTTGACAGTAAAAGTTTATGACAATGTGAGGGAAGGAAGGAAATCCTCTATCACCAACAACCTGCTCTTTAATGTCACAGAACCCAAACTACACCTGCTCATTCAGTATTTCATAATAGAAAAATGCCAAACATAAATGAATAATTTTTGAGATCATTTTGAAAGTAAAGCCACAGTCTGACAGAAAAAAAGAAGTTCTAACAGAGCATACAAAGGGTGTCAAGGCTCCAGCATCCACTGGCCAAGATGACCAGACAAGGAAGCACCTAAAGCCTGGAGGGACTTGGGGCCTGCAGGCAGTGACATAAAGCCCCGTGGAACAAAGTCTGCTTAGCTAAAGCAAGGATTTAAACATTTTGAGGCAGGCAGTTCTTCCCAAGCACCATCTGGGAGTGTTCACCATTAGGTTTGCTGATTCAGGGCATCTCATACAGTCCCGTTATTCCTGTTTAAGGTACCGGCAAAGATACAATATTACAAGAGGAGAGGCTGCCATGTTATTGATATTTAAAACAAAGCCAAATTTAATTACTCCTGGAACAGCAGGGGAGACAGAAAAAGCAAGAACAAAATCAAGAATGACTTCTTGATAGAGGTGATCTTACCTATTCCGTAGGCTTTAGCACAGATCCATTGTAGATTAGCAGCTATTTTTGCTCTGGCTGAATCATAGAGCTCCAAAGGGACAATCTCAACTGCACTATCTGTCAGAGCATCCATTTTTCTTCTGGTACTATCTCCACCCGCACAAACATCAACATCCACCATCTAAAACAAAAACAAAAGGCAGAGACTTTTACACGAGCCGACGATTCTGAAGCCACCCAGGAGCGGGGCTGGCCAGGCTGCACACAACAGGCCCGACATCCTTCGGGATTTCCATCGGGAGGGCTGATGCAGCGATGCCAAACACACTGGGAAATCAAAGGGCATCGGAGCCCGGGGCGAGCATCCCTTTTTGTCAAGGGCAGGGCCCGGATCGGCGAGCCCCGGGCCGAGGCGGCGGAGAAAGGCGCAGCCCCGTCACCTGCCGATGGGATAAAGGAATAAAGGCTGGGGCTCTCCCGAACAATGCAGGTACCGCCGCCCCCTCCCCGCCCAGGGGCCGCGCCGGGCCAGGGGCAGAGCCGGGGCAGAGCCGGGGCAGCACCTGCGGCTCCTTGCCCCGCCTCGGCCCCGAGAAGCAGCACAGGCTCCGCGCCCGCACGCCCATGGCCGGGCCGAGCAGCGCCGGGGGCCGGCGGCGCCCCCTCCCCGCATCCCCGCCCCGCCCGGGCGGAGGAGGAGGCGGCGGCGGCGAGGGCGGGGGAGGCGGGGGGCGCAGCCCACCCGGCGCCGGCTCCGCGCAGGCCCCCGCCGAGCCCCCGCCGCCGCCGCTCCCCCCGGCCCGCCGCGGCCTGCAGGCCCCGCCGCCTCACCTTGCCGCGCTACCGCCGCCTCATCCCCGGCGCGGGAAGGGGGCGCGGCGGTGCCCGGAGCCCCGGCGGGGCGGGGCGGGGCCGGGGAGGCTCGGCGGGCCCGGCGCCGGTGCCGGTGCGGTAGGCGCGGACGGAGCCGCCGCCGCCGAGGGGCCGCGGCTGCCACAGCGCTCGGGGCCGCGCGCGCGCGCGCGCATGCGCCCGCCTCCCGCCCCGCGCGCGCGCCCGCGCCCTCTCCCTCCCGCGCCCCCCCCGCCCTTCCCGCCGCTCCCGCCTCGCCCGGCCCGGGGCGCGCGCGCGCTCGGCGGGAAAGGGGAGAGGCGGCAGGGAGGCGGGAGCGCCTGCGCGTGCGCGCGCGCGGGGCACGGCCTCCCGCCGCCCGCGCGCGCCAGGCAACCGTTGCCATGGCGACCGCGCCGGCCCGCGCGCGCGGGGAGAGCGGACCCGCCCCTCACGGCCCCGCCGCCCTCACGGCCCCTCGCGGCCCCGGAGCCCCTCAAAGAACCACAATCCTCACCGACCCACCCCTCACGGACACACAGCCATCACGGTCCTGCCCTCGCAGCCCTGCCGCCCTCATCCCCTACCCCACCGTGACGGGCAGGTAGTGACCTGGCCTGTGGGGGAGCACAGGGGTCCAGCCTGAGGGAGTCGTGATGGAGAAAGAGCCTCTTTGGTTAAAAATGGGGTGAATGAGAGCGACTTGACCCGTGTCCCGCTCCAGTGACCTGTCAGGCAGTCCTGGCCCTCCTAACACACAGCCTGGGGGATGTGTGGGGTCTGCAGGGGTTTGGGGAACCAGCTCCTGGGCAGGAGGAGGAATCAGGGCTGCTGAGCCCCCAACCCCATCCTGATCCCATCCTCACCCCATCCTGATCCCATCCTCACCCCATCCTGATCCCATCCTCACCCCATCCTGATCCCATCCTCACCCCATCCCGATCCCATCCTCACACCATCCCGATCCCATCCTCACCCCACCGTGTCACAACCCCTTGGCATCTTTGCCTGGCCTTCCCTTTGGATGCAGGGAAGCACAGCAAAGCCAAAGAAACTTTGTCTCTCGACAAAGATCACCAGCTGTGGGAACCTTTAGGTGCATGATAGATCCCTCTGTATTAAAGCAGTAGTTTTCTTAAGTGTGAGAGAGGTTGAGATGTCTCTCTGCTGCCAGCAAGGCTCAGTAAAACATTGGGTTTGTATCAAAAAGTATCAGCAATACTATTCTTCATGATATTACAAATAATGTCCTTCAAGATTTGCTGCGTTACTCCCTGCTCACCATCAAAGGATGTCAACGACAGTTTTCAGGCTGAGGCCTGACTTACACATCTTATATGTTTCTTGGCAAAAAGAGAATTTCTTTCCCTGCTTTATATGATCTGTAACAACAGCAAGAAATGTGAGACAGGTACAAGATGCGGTGTTTTTTTGCTGTTAGATGCTCTTGTCTCCCAGCCCTGTCTAGAGGCCACTGTCCTGCTGTCTGCATGGCAAGCAGGGATCACAGAGTCATGGAATAGAATCATGGAATATCCTGAGCTGGAAGAAACCCACAGGGATCACTGAGTCCAACTCCAGACCCTACACAGACACCCCAACAATCTCACCCTGTGCATCCCTGGCAGCATTGTCCCAGTTCTCCTGGAGCTCTGGCAGCCTCAGGCTGTGCCCATTCCCTGGGGAGCCTGGGCATTGCCCAACCACCCTCTGGGGGACAAACCTTTTCCTGATCTCCAGCCTAAAGCTGCCCTGACACAGCTCCAGCCATTCCCTGGTCACAGAGAGCAGAGCTGCCCCTCGGGAGGAAGTTGTTGACAGCGTTGAGGTTTCCCCTTAGTCTCCTCCAGGCTGAACAAGCCAAGTGTGCTCAGCCACTCCTCATTTGGCTTCCCATCCAGACCCTTCACCATCTTCGTAGCCTCCTTTGGATGCTCTCTAACAGCTTTAGGTCTTTCTTGTGTTGTGATATCCAAAACTCTGTGCAGTGTTGGGCACCACAGCGCACCAGGCTTGTGATCAAAACTGGATCCTGCAGATTAGTTCACTTGACAAGGGAGTTTTAGGGCTTGTCTGGAAAGTGAAGCTGCATGATTGAGCTTCGAGCCTTTAATGCCAGCGCCGGCCAGATGAATTATCTTCATATCCATCTACTGAAACCGTGATTATAAGTTTAGCTGCACAATAGCAACAGCAGACTGACCTTATTCTCCCTAATTTTGTTATGATTCTCATAAATTATTTTACTGCTGCATGTAACGGGTAGATTATATGAATATTTCAGAATCATTAAAGATTCATTTGGGTCTGTCATAAGATTCAACATTTACTTCCCTGTGTCTTCTCAAAGTGCAAGGGGAGGGCATTCTTTGTTTGTGTCACCAGGAAATGCAACCTGGTGTCCAAAGGTTATTCCAGCCTCTATCACTCTTCCATATTGCAGGATTGTGTGCAATTAAAGTGTCTTTGCAAACAACTTGCTGGTTGTTTTATAATCTCCGTTTGAAGGGTTTGGTTTTCAACATGATGCTTACAGGCTGTTGTTTTCTGGTGTTATCACCAGAACAAGCTGCTCTTGTTTTTAGATTAAGTATTAAGGCCCAATCCAAATCCCCTTATATTCCAGAAGAATGTTTTCATTTTTGTGGTGGATTGGACATTAGATCCACATCAGGAACAGTGCGGCCCTTGCACTCCAAGAGCAGTGATCTGTATCGAGGGTGAAGGTGTATCTGGGAGAAAACTGACCTACTTCTTCCTCTGGCATGTTTTTCCTTGAGGTGAAGAATGGATCCAGTTGTTAAACTTATCAGGAACAAAATATGTTCTAAGAAGGTGGCAGACAACATCCACAAAACCAAGACAGTATCACCTGAATGCCTGAAACTCTTGGAATAAAAAATGGAAAAAGCATAAGGGGGAGCACTCTCCTTTCCCAGGCTACACGTAGGATCCTGGCCTTGGAATTACCTTTTGCTCTGCCCCTTTTCCTCCTTTCTGCATCTCTTCCAGTCTGGTGTAGAATGTGCTGCCACTTCTTCCTCTGTGGTAATTCCCCGAAACTCTGGTATTCAGGACATTTGCATGTCCTTAAGTGGAAGCTGAAATTGATGTTTTGGGAAACTTCACAGGTGATGATGGAGTGGTTTGTCAAGAACTCGGCATCATCCCACACCAGCGTCCTCAAACTTGTCCTGGAGATAAAAAGCCTGCATTTAAAGTGGGAGAGTCACCGGTGGATTGTTAAGTGTGTTTGCTTTTTCCGTGAGAAAATAAATGACTCTCCCATGTTCTGCAGCAACAAATTCATCTGTAATTTGTGTGCTGCTTGTTTCTTTCTGTGCTCCACTACTAAACACGCTCCGAGGCTTTTCTTCTGGAAAATGGTAATACATTGCTTTTCTATATGAAATAATTTTCCTATTAGTCTCCTGGATTCCTCACGCACTGAGAGTGGGTGTACACGTGAACTGACACTCACTGCACAACTTGTCTTCCAGCAGAGCTCTGAGGTTAATTCCTTTGAGAAATCACCATATTCAAACATGACACCTATTGCAGGTAGCAAAGCTGAACCCACTTGCTTGTTTTCTGCCATGCTGGATAAAAGCCTGAGATTTTGGTTCCTTCCACCATGTTTCAGTTATCAGTATTGGGAGACTGGGTATAAAATAAGTGTATCAGTTCCCAGAGTATCTGATGTCCCTAAGAACAGCAGATAAAAATTAATTTTGTAAAAAATGTATCTTCTGTAAAAATAGAAATGTTCTGTGCCCTGGGACTTACAGTGTGGAGATAGTTCCTGGGTATGTAGAGGAAGAGCTTCCATTCCTGGAATTGTTGGGGTTGGAAGGGACCTTAAAAATCATCTTGTTCCAACCTTCTGCCATGGGCAGGGACACCTTTCACTACCCCAGGTTGCTCCACGCCCCATCCAACCTGGCCTGAAACATTTCCAAGGATGGGCAGCCACAGCTTCTCCTCAGCAGCCAATAAAGGCAGGTGGCTCTATGCGGGAAGAGATTTTTGCCTTCAGTCTTGCCCAACAGCTGCTGCCTGTGCTCTCTGGAGCAGTGAGAGAAAGCACTCAAATGAATGAATGTTTTTATCTCTCATCCTTGCAAAATTTCCAAGACAGCCATGAGTGCTGGAGACGGCCCCAGCAGAGCAGTGAGAGCTCGTGCACAATCCCAGCCCTGGCTGCTCACTGCTCTCTCCTTAGGGCTCTATTTTCAGCCCTGGACTAATTTTGAACTCTGCTGTAGCTGCTTCCCTGTGCTTAGTTCTGCAGCGCCTCGTTTGCCCCGGTGCTGAGCACTTAATATCCCCAGCCAGGATTGACTTAGAGCCTGGGCACAGCCCGAGGTCACAGCGTGGGGCCAGCGCTGGCCCTGCCACTGCCTGGGGGGCAGAGGGGTCTGTCTCCTCTGTGCCCGTGGGATTTAGTATCCTCAATGCATGCACATACTACAGAGATAAGAAAAAAAGTTACATCTTACTAGAAATTCCATAAGGAAAAGGAGATGGGGTCAACATGACACTTAAAATATGTTCTGGCTGACTGGAGCCAGGGTCCCATCACACGGGGGGGAATGGGGCTGGCAGCCTCCTCATGCTCTCGCTGCTCCGACAGCTCCAAATGTCTTTTTCTCCCTTGTACAAAATGCTTTCCTGTGACAGTCCATCACGGAGCCAGCCTTAAGGAGGAGAGAGCAGGATATTATTCTTAGTAATGGAACCGTCACTTCAGTGCCGTTCCCAACAGCACGGGAACAGTTTCTAAGGCACAGCGCCGCTGTCAGCAATTCCTTATCTCCAGTTCTGCAGCTCGGCAGGAATATGCAGTGGCAAGGCCTTGTGCATCAGGGAACCACAGGCAACAAGCAACATTTTTCATGTAAATAAAGAAAACAAATGAAGTGCAGGTAGTAGGACTCTTATTTCATTCATGCTTTTGTATTATTTCAAAGGTAATATATATGCAACTCAGCTGTTATGCTGATACATGCAACAAGTTATTCAGATTTATCTCTTCTTCCCTTGCTTGGAGTGTTTGATGTGTATCAAACCCAAGAAATGGGACGGGCAGGGAGCTGGCAGCACTGCTCCTCACAGAGAGGGGCTTCCCCCCAGCCAGGGACAAGCCCCATCACATTTAAAAGAATACTTGTGTTCAGCATTTATCTTCAAAGTGCAGTGCAAACATTAATTAATGACTCTGTTATTGCCAAGGGGCAGAGCTGGCAGAGGGAGGGGTGACAGCTCACCCTGCCTGCCTTCCTTGCTGGGAGCCAGAGCTTGCTTCTCCAGCTTCGAGGAGAGGGATGCTCCATCCCCAGGCCTCTGGTTACCTTCAGCAATTACAGCTCTGGAAGTGCTGCTGGTGGGTTCTAAGTGCCTGCATCAATAATAGGAGGGGGTTTAGCCTGGAAGATATTTTTATCCACAAGATTATTTATTTTTAAAGTCCCTGGACTATGTTTAGGAGGATAACGGGTCAATAGCATTTGCAGCCCAGCAGGTTTTCCCGAGAGTCTCATCCCACCATGCCTTGTCATTCCTCAGGCAACCCCAAGCAGGGAGACCCCAGGGACAAGCTGGGTGAGCACCGAAAGGGTTTGGAGTGTTGTCATGATCTAATTAATGAGCAAATGAGATGTTTCTATCTTTCCATGCATCTTTATATTCATTAAACCATTTTTAGCAACCACATGTGGGTAGTGCTCAGACAAATCAGTTCCAGTGGGGACTGTTGATTTTCTTTCCCCAGATGATTTCTTCCTAAAATGCATTTTTTTCCTAAGGACACTTTGAGTAAAACTATATTTATCACAACTGTACAACCATGCAAAGAGAGAATGACTTATCTCCAACTTCTTCACCACTTAAACATTGTGGGAAATCAATGAATAAGTGAAAGGCAGAAGAAAGGAACAAGAAAAAAAATCTAATTGGATTCCAAATTGCAACCTCTTCCCCCTGCTCCTGGCTGTGCAAGGTGCAAGAGCCCAGAGCAAGATGGAACACACTTAGCATCGTCATCCCAATAAATGCCTTTGGGATTGCAGAGCAGTACAAATCCCTGGCACAGCAATAACCTGGCATCCAGCAACACTGCACAGAGCCCTCCTCTTGCCATCAGCTGGCACGTGGTTTTCCTCAAAAACAACATCCTGATCCCCTGTTAAGCGTTACCTTTGGGGATTCACAGCCAACTCAGCCAACCTTTTCCTAAAGGTTTCCTAAACCACCATGTTACAACATGGTGATTATTTCACCAAAATGTTCTACATTCATCGCACAGAGGGAGGTGTTCACGAGGGAACAAATCCAGGGCCGCCTTGTTCCAGGTCCCCCAGGGGATGTACAAAGGCAAATGCTGCCTGCCAGGTCCTGGAAAATCCATCCCAGACACAGGAGGGATGTACCTGACCCAGTGTTTCCCATTCCCTGTGGCAGATTTATGGTCTCATGATAATTCCTTTTTTTGAGGACAGGAAAGTCATTTCTGGATTTCAAGGCTTCTTCCTCCACAAATATAAACCTTCCACCCTGGGTTGAGGGGTCAACACAGAAACTTGCCCTGCGTGATTTTGCTGTGCTTCAGCCCAGCAAAAACTGCCTCAAAAGCAAATTAAAGCTCCTTTAATTCCCCCCCAGCAGGGTCTGGCGGGGGTGGGCGGTGGCTTCCCACGGCATTTTGCCTCATTCCCATTCAGTATTTTTAGCTCCTGCTCTTCTGGTGGGATGCAGCTCCCGGTTCCCCTTGCTGCCAGCTCCGTGCTGCAGCTGAGCCCTTCACCTGGCAGCCTTGTCCCCTCCTGCCCTGCCTCCAGAGAGGTGCCAAAGCTAACACTGCCCTCCTCACCCGCTTGGGCCCCAGCCAGCTTGCATGTGCTCCAAAGCTCTTAAATCTGCAGCCAGAGAAATATGGGAATGAACAGATTAGTCAGAGGAATTGAAACATCTCCATCCTGCTCGTCTGGGTCGTATTTACAGCAAGAACTTGACGACTGTAAAATTGAGACACCAAGCAGGAAACCAAACCATGCCAGAACCTCTGATCCACCTGCAGAGAGCTGTGGCTGATGGAGCTCCGAGCAGACTGCTGGGGTGAGGGTGGGCAGTGGCCAGCCGGGTCCCCACACTGCTGGCACGGATGCCAAAGCTCAGGGGCACACGGTGCGTGCAGATCTGGGCACAGAGGGGCCCTGCATGCCCATCTCCAAGTACCCCCTGCAGCCCTGCCCAAAGGTTTGGCACCCGCCGAGGTCTGTGGAGATGTGGGCAGGACAGCCCCACACCAGGACGGTTCCAAGAGAGGAGAGAGATCACAACACCACGAGCAGCACCCGGGATGAAACACAGCATAGCTCGTGGTGGTATCACATCCCGCTGTCACAGGGGTGACCCCTCCGTGGGGCTGGGGCACCGGGTGGCGCTGCCCGTCCTGCTGGGCAAACACACGGCTGCTGTGAGACCCCCGACAGCTCAAAGACCCCCAGCAGCAGCCCCCGGCCAGGCGAATCCCCGCAGGGATGACTTACCGGTGGCCGCCGCCGACATCCTCGCAGCCTCGGGGGTCGCCGCGGGCTCTGGGCAGCACCCCGTGGCATGGGAGCCCATGGCACGGCCCGGGCTCAGCGCCGGGGGGCTCGGTGGCCTGCGCTCCCCGGGAAGGGCTGCGGGCAGCGGGGCAGCGCTGCGCTCCCCAGCATCGCCGGCATCACCACGGCAACTGCCGGCTGACTCACGCTCCTTCCGAGTGACATCAGAGATGCGGAGGAGGGGGCCGGGGGCTGCGGGGCGATGCCGGGAGCAGATATTCCCGCTTCGGTTGTGGTTAAAGCTGCAAGGTTTTGTGCGGGGAGAGCATTCAGACCCAGCCCCGCAGGGCAGTGCCACGCAGGGATCTTGGCTTTTTTATTGCAGGAGAGCTACGAAGTTAGGATGGGAGAAGATGCTGGAGCCCATCTGAGCATCGGCTCTGAAAGGTGCTGGTGGCATGGAGGGACTGGGACAGAGCCAGAGTGACAGATGAGATCCTGCTGCTCCCCCACACTGCCCTTGGACTTCGGTTCTGTTCAAAAAAACCACAGATTAAGGAAACCAGTTTTAAAAATTACTTACTTTGGCTTCCCCTTGGTACCAGGGGTGTGAATGGGGGGAGGTCTCCTTAGGGGGATGCATTGGGCTCCTCATCTTCAGGCATATTCCTCCTGCACATCCTCCCTCTGGAACACTGCCCTGCACTTGTGTCCAGCATGGTGGGAGCTGCAAAGGGATCTTGCTTGGAAACCACTCACGAGCAGGGAGGAATGTTTGCTGGGCACACACACAGGGGGTCAGGACCACCACAAATGAATACAGACATTTTTCAGAGGGATTTGGCAGCACATTTGCTCAGCGCTGGGCCGTGCAGGGCTTCCTCAGGCACCATCTGGTAGCCACAGCCAGAAGCACTGGTGCTCCATCCCCTCCACTCACAGGCTCCGTTAGCCTGATGAGCCAGAAATATTTTTAGTGGGATGAGTCCTGCACGAGGCTCTGTGCTGAGCAAGAGCAGCGCCAGGTCAGCCAGCGATGCAGCAGCTACACCATCTCCAAAAAATAAACTTTTATCAACCCTCCATGGCAGCACACCCAGAGGCATCACAGTCCCACCAGACCCCCTCCCGGGGGCTCCTGGGCATCCCTCCTTCCATGAGGCTGGGATCAGGGAACCCAACACTTGGGGCTTTTATTTTTAGCCCAACAAACTATAAATACAGCCCACGGTAACCCACGGGAATCTGAGCGACTGCTCAGGCCGGGAAGTGACGGCACCAGGGAAGCCCTGTGGCTGCCAGAGCTGCACCACCAGGGCTCCAATGGGAAAGGCTCAGTCCTGCTTCCAGACACCTGGGCTGGATGGAAACATTTCAAACCACTTATGGATTGGGCTGCACCAGGCATGGTGCTGCTGCAATGGAGAGAGCAGGCTGGCAGGAGGAGTGGGCTGACAGGAAAGGGGAGAGGAGGGATGGGGAAGGTTCACTGGAGGCCAGAACACAGATTTCAGGGGGGGTTGTGCATTTTTTTCTTTTTTTGGTGAATGCTCCCGTGTGGGAGCAGGGGAGGAAGGTGCCTGTCTGTGAAGAAGCCAGGAATAGGGGGGTACAGGCAGAAAGCACCCCGTGATTCATCCCAGGCAGCCTGGCAACCAGCTCCTGGGGAGGGGAAAACACAGATGGAGCAGGGATGCTGCACCACCGATCCAACAGCATGGGAACAGCCAGCTGGTGTCCTTTGCAGGATGGTTTTGAAGGTCTGAACTGTTCCTTTTCTCTGGCACACTTCACAGAGGAGCTGGGCAGAGCCTGTGGGGGTCCAACAGCCCACAGCACCCAGATCACCCCAGCTAGGGCCATGGGAACAGAATGAAAAATCTAATCCCATGTGCCAAGCAATCCAGAATTGTCCCAAACCCCTCTCCAGCCCTTGCACAGTGGGAAGGGGCTGAGGTTGTGCATGACTGAAGCAGCAGGGTCAGCACAGCCCCAGGGCTTCACTATTCCAAGGGTTGTCCTGCACAGCCACTTGGAGGAGGAGCTCAATAAATAATTCAACCAAACTTTGGGCACGTGGGAGCTGCTGTGGGTACAGGACTCCCAGGCAGAGATTCCCTCAGAGGGCAGCCCTCCCTCAGAGGACAAATAGAGGTTCACTGCAACATAAATGTGGTTTATGCCCAAACTATGGCTCATAAAAGCCAAGAAACCACATCATGCATAAACACTGCAAGTCTGCCATGAATAATTCAGTCTCGGGGTGCAGCAGCAGCAGCCACACACCTGCACAGCCCTGAGAGGCTCCAACAGCCCTCACCAGGATTAGGAGTGAAGCCTCTGGAGCCACTGCTCACCCTGTGCACCCAGAGCCCTGGCTGGAACCAGCTCCTGCTCCCAAGGCTGCTTCCCAGAGTGGGAGAGCTCATTATGCAACTGCTGATGGATCTGTAACAAAACCTGTTGGAGAGCTGGTACCCTTCCCTATGACACTGGGAAAGCTGCACTGCTGCATCCCAGGGTGCAGGATGGGTGCAGGATGGGTGCAGGACCTGCCTGTGTGGGGTTTGCCTCCCACCTTCAGCTCAGCACCCAGAGGCACCAGCGACCCGCTGAGCATCACAGCTCTGAACTCAGGCCTTCTATTTGGGCACCAGCTCCTCAGCCAGGCATCTGAATCACAGCCCTGGCTTTGGAGCTGGTCACCTCTCCAGGTTTATTTTGGTCCAGCGTGGTGTGGTCCAGCACATCTCGAGTTACTGGTGTCCCTCCCCCAGCTCCAGGATTCCTGCTGACACTGGATCTGCAGGGCTTGGGCTCTGTGCTCCCATCTCAGGTCACACTCTCTGGCACTCACACCACGTTCACAACGTACACTGCAGCCCTGCCCTCTTCCCAGCCATTTTCCAGGGCCAACCCACTGGAACCACATCCAGCTCACAAGTGCAAGCCCTGCATTTGAAGTGAAAGCTTTTGAATTACAAGAGGAAATAATTTATCCCTTAATTCTGCTCCAAACCCAATTTCCCTCTACCAAACCATCCTCAGCTGCTTCCAGAGCTGCTGTTTCCTTTGGCTAATTCCTCTTCTAATAAAATCAATTAAAAAAAAAAGGCATGATCAAGCACAGACGACATGACAGGATTGTCACCAAGGGGACAGCAGCCTGGTCTGAGCTCACTGGGCTGTCAGGGCACAGGAGCTCCCAGGGGAAGCATCTGCTGCTTCCATCTGTTCCCAGAATCACAGCATGGTTTGGGTTGGAAAGGACCTTAGAGACCATCTTGTTCCACTCCCTGCTACCAGACCAGGTTGCTCCAAGCCTCATCCAACCTGGCCTTGAACACTTGCAGGGGTGGGGCAGCCACAGCTTCTCTGGGCAGTCGCTGGAACCACCCAGGAGGAGGTTCAGAGGAGCTGCAATATTCTGCTTCCCTTAATGGGATGGTGTGACCATGACCACCAATTCACAGGAGAAAAGCACAGGGAAGGACAAAACCCAGCTGCTGGGATGGCATTGGCAAACCACCCATGGAGGGGCTGGGAACAGCTCTTGCCACACCACTGTGCTGTCAGCAATGCCTCACCTTGCCAACACCAAGCTGCTTTTCCACAGCCAAGTGCAACCTGGGCTTCCCTTCCCCGCCCTTTGTGATGGATTTGGGCCTCACTGGAGGTGACTCCTGGGCTGGAGCTGCTCCTTGTCCCTGCTGGAGCACCCCAGTGACACAGCCCTGTGCCAGGAGCTGCCAAACACAGCAATTACAGCCCAGCCTGTCACTCACACAGCAGCACCTCTTCATTTTTAAGGTGTGGATTTCTGCCCCAACCTGCTGCACCAGTTTAGGTTCACAAGTGTCATTATCTAATGATACACCCCAAGCTGCTTTAAGGGTGATTTTGTTTTAATTTTAAATTAGTGGAGAGCTGGACCTTTGAACTGTCCTGCTGCTGAGCTGTGCATCACAGCAAATCTGAGTTAGGGCCTGACACCAAAACCACCTGCATTTAACACCACCACACTTACCAACGTGATCTGAGCAAGCAGCATTTTTGATGTCTCATACTCTAATCCTCCATCTCTCAAGGGACACAATGAAAATGACTCTGAAATCCTCAGCACTCACTGTAAATGCTAAACAAACAGGCTGCTGGCAGGTTTCTTGTCCTGAACATTGGGAGAAAACACTAATTAGCAAAAAAATCCAAAACCCCCAAATGAACTCTACAGATTCTCTCTCCTTTACAGAAATAACCTCATGCATTTACACCACCATCAGTTGCCTCCAAGGCACCCACAGAGGGGCCAAGGCTTGGAAATGCCTCCCAGATCTCCGGGAGCAGCACTGGCACCACGGCAGCCAGATGGGAATTTTGGTTACATCACGTGCAAGTTGCTGCATCCCACCAGCTGCTGCTTGCTGGAGCTGCTTTCCCTAATGAGGGTTCCCTTGTTGGGAAAGAAAAGACTTCAATTTGTCAGTCAACAACTGTCAAGATAAATCCCTCTTCAGTGGCATCAGGACATCCCAGGGGATCACCAGATCTTGTTTCACAACGCCCTTGCAATGAATCTCCCCAAGTGCATCTTTTCCTGAAAAATAGAGAAGTAACTTCCAGGTGCAAAACCAGCAGCTGAACCAGGATTTCCTGCACAAATTCTGTTTAAGTTTCTTGACCAGCTCTCAAAATACCCCACTTTCTGAGACACAATTCCAGCAACCTGCAGGTACAAGGAACACCGAACAACGTGGATCCATAAACCTTTGCTGCTCCTGCAAATGATGGTTCCAAACACCTTGTAATAAATCAAAAAACTTTATTTTGAAGATATATTATAAATGTACAGCACACACAACATCAGTGTCTGGGGTTATGTGTGAGCAGGTTTAAAGCCTCAGCATTCATTCCAGCCCCGGCCGTGGGTTCCACATCTCCACACACAAAAATTCCAGCCTGAACAGGTCTGGCTTTGCCAACACCTCCCTAGCTTCCAGGAATATATTTCAGAACACGACAGCAACTGCTTAAAATGATCACAAATTAGCAGCATTCCTTGCTTTTGGCCTGGAGGCTTTCTGCAGGGAGCAAATCCTGCTGGTTTTCCTACTCAGGGAGAGGTCAGCGTCCCACGCGAGCGTGGCCAGAATGAATCCCGAATTCCACAGGCTCAGGGACGTCTGCCCTAGTTTAAGCTTCAAGAAAAGTAATGTTACACCTTAGGAAGAGCTGTGCATGCCACACACCGGCGTCAGAGCCAGATCAAAGTTATCCTATGTGGTACCTAATTGTTGGATACACAGGTGAAATGAAAAAATGTGAAGTCAGTACCTTGCAAGGTAATTTCACTGGTGCTGCCTCGTGGGAAGTGCTGGGTAGCAAATCACATTCGTGTACAGTTCATTAAGCCATGATAAAAATATGCAAATTAAAAATCTCTACAGGCCTCTGTTACCTGCTGCAACAAAGACACTTGGGTTTGTGGGGCTTCATTTAAAACGTGATCCAATTTCCTCCCTCTCCCCAGAGCACGATATAAAACTATACCCAAATTCAGTAAGAATTTAATGCATTTACATTTACTGAAGTTCACATGCTGCAAACAGGATCTGCATTGAAGATCATCAAATCTAGGGCAAGAGGTCCTTAAAAAACCCCTTTTGCTACACCTGGATGTGGGGATGGAGGTGAGAAACCACCATGAGAACATTCACATGGACAAAACATCCCGTGCAGGGAGGTGGGGATTGCCCACCCTGCCCTGCCACAGCCAGCACAAATCCTTCCAAGGAGCTGTCCCAGAGAGGGGAGAAAGCAGCATCTGCACCCCAAAGCTCAAGGACTCTCAGCTGGATGGAAATACAGGCTGGAAGCGCCGCTGTTCTGCTAGTTAATAAAAATGTTAGTTATTATTAAAAGTAGAAAACCAGGGTGATTACTTTGGATGAAACACTGGCTATCCTGTGCACAAGACTTTGGGAAAATTGCCCCTGGAGCAGAGATCCCAGGGAGCTGTGCCTCCTCCACAGGCAATGGTTGCTGACAGTGTCGCTATACATTCGTTTGGTGCGATGCTTGTTTCAACAACTTCCAAAATACATTAAAAAATCCTCAGCCCACGGATCACAATGCCTAAAAAAAATTAATTGTAACAGTCCTAACTAAAAAGGATTTCAATAACCACTAAAGAATTGCTTGGATATGAAAATCGACCTCTGAAATGCAAGTTTGGTTCCAGGAGAAGAGGAAAGAAAGGGGAGGTCAAGGTTTGGGACAGGTCTGTGACAGAGGCTGCCAAGAAGCCACGAGCTGGAGGTCTTGGAACTCGTGCAGGAGAGAACCTCACACCATCCCAGAGGAGGAATGCCCTGATGGCTGCTTTGGGAACCGTGCAAGTCATTTTTCCAGCTGCATGGAGAACACAAACGTCCTCGAAATGGTGCAAAGCCCAGCGAGCTGGGAAGCAGCCGGGTCATCCCGTGACCATTTCCACGGAGGGAGGGATGCAGCAATCCTAAAGGAAGACTCATGTCACCAGCAGAGAAGGAATGGCAGATTCTTTGGCCTGGACCAGGGAGAGAGGTTCAGCAGGAGAGTTACACTAGCTCAGGCTCACAGGTCAAGACAATCAAGGTCCAAGCTGTAAAGTAGCCACTGGCCTTTTTGCCAAATACATCCCTTTAAATGCATCCCCCTAAAAAGAGAGTATAAATACGAAGCCCTGAGAACAAACTTCCATATAGTACATTTCTATTAAAAATATCAGTGTTTTGATGACAAAATTATAAGTTAGATATATTTAAATAAATAGCTGGCTACTTGCAAGAGGCCTGCAACATCAAAAGGTACAAGATTGTCTGTCTAGCAATGGGGCAAAGAGCAGGGACTGTAAGAATCACACTATTAGTCACCTACCACCCCATCCCTTTCCTGCTCCATCTCACAGGCTCACAAATAGTCCCTTGACCATGTAAAGAGAAAATTAACTCTGACATGTCTCTGCTAGTTTGAACTCGAACAGCTGAGCTGCAAGGACTGTATATCCTCACTGCTGTGAGCAGTTCTTCCTCACAAAACCTGCTGGGTTTATTTCACAAAACTCCATCCCATGTGGTCAGGGATGTCTCAGAGCAGAGCCCCAGTCCTGCACCCAGGGAACAGCACAGTCCAGCACCAGGCAGAGCCACACACATTCCTTGTGCCTGGTGGCTGTACATTCCTACTCCAGAGTGGTGACATTTCAGTTTTTGCAGCTTTTCTAAAAACTGGGCCAACCTGTGCCTTTTCCAGCACAGTGGACTCAACTCCCCTCTGCATTTCCTAGGATGAAGCAGCAATTCCACCCCTAGGGTGATGTGACACAGCCCCTGGTCTGAGTCACACCCCAGCACCACGGAGGTCTTGATCTATTCCTTTAACCTCAGGGTACCTTCTGGTGGGTTAAATCAACTCCTGTGCCTTGCTGCAAACACCACACCTCCTCAGTTCTGCTCTCCTTCAGCTTTTGGCCACTGCAAACTTCAGTTCTCACAAGCCAAGCAGGGCTCTGTTAAAGCCATCCCAAACAACACCTCAGCTGTGGAAGTGTTGAGCTCTGAACAACAAAATCCAGAAATAACCACATCTTCTCAAGCCTCTGAGCACCCTAAAGATGCAGAGTTCCTTTATCCCTATGGTTTTTTTAACTGCTGCTGCTGCTGGACCTGGCCATTCTCATGTTCTATCACATAAGAATAATTAGTTTTACTGATTTTTTCCCCCACACTTTATAACCAGTTCAGTGGCACTGAGGGATCCTGGCATTCCAAGGGAGCTCTGAGCACTTCTATCCCTCTGAGCTCCACAGCCACTCCACTCATGGACTCCTGAAACTAAAACCAGCATTTCCCAAGCCTTTACATTCTTCAAAGGCCACAACTGCACCAAAGGATCTGTTTGCTAAGTCTGAATCTCTCCTTATCCACTCAGAAGCCAAAAAACCTCCCACCAAACTACAGGGTAGTTTTCCCCAACTTTGCCTTCTAAAAACACTCATTAAAAAGGAATATTAACCAGAATCCTGACTGCAGAGAAGGACATTTGTCTCATTTGTCTCTAACATTAAGAGCTTCAAGTAAAAGAGTCTTCTGGTATTATTACAGGCAAAAAGCTTCAGGAGTAAGCAAAAAAAAAATATAAAATAATCAAAACCACAATCAGTCACAGCTACTCATGAGCAGCTCTGCTGAGCTCACTGGGGTGCAGGATCAGACTCCTAGCTTTAGTTACACGACAAGGTTATAATTTCATGTCATCTTGTCAGTCTATTCTTAGCAAGAGCCCACAAAAATGGTTTTACTGTCCAATTTGAACAGAAGAAGCATCTCTATAAAGCCTGGAATTTCTAAATGTAGAAGTAAATATTTCAGCACTCATCAACTGTAAAGCTTAATATGAAATTACAAAATTAAAAAAAAAAATCCTGGGATAGTAAGACAAGATAAAATCTCAGGCTGTTTTGATTTCCCCACCCTTCATATTAATTATGAGAAATTGGCAACTTCAGTGCCTCAGCTGCATAACAGCACAGAGCAGATGCCAAGTTCAGGCCAAAACTTGTTGTAGGGTTTCGGGTTGCATCTTGCTGCATTTTGGTTTGAAAAAACTCCAACTGCACACCAAACCCTCCCACACCTCCAGAGTGACTTGCAGAGCTGCTCAGGATCTCCCTGTCTGACAGGACACCTTTGAGCTGTTTAAGGACAAGGTCTCCACCTGGTTTCTCTGCAGTTTGGAGAGGCAGGAATTGCCTCTTGTGCCTTTCCTGCAGGGCTGTGAAGCACAAGACGTGGCAGGGATGATGACAGATGTCAATCATGTTTCCCTAAGTTGAAAATAACCTCCTTTTTTTAGCAGACTGTTAAAAAAGTAACACCTGCAGAGGCCAGTCATAAACACCAGCTGGATATTCACAGTGAGTTCTGCTCTTAATAGCTCACAATTCCTGCCTGAAATCTCAAGTCAATCTTCTGGCAAAATAGGAAAGACCCAGCCTGACATTCTTGGTATGACCATGGTAAAAATAAGTCTAAAGAAAACCCACTTCTAACTCAAAGATAGCAATTTCAAGCGTGCTTTAAATACCTTAAACAAGATAAAAACCTGTGTGGTTCTGCTGCTTTACAGATAGATCACCAGCAACCCCCTCATGCAATTCAGCTGCTTTTTTTGTAAACAGAATCAAACCCCCACGAGCCTCTTGCCAAAACTGTGCACACCAAAATGGGGAAAAAAACCACTGTGGGAACATATCCCTCCTTGTAATGGGATATGGCAGAGTGTGAGCTTAGGAATTGCAGCCACTTGGGAATTCAAGTCTTGATTTGCTGAATTCTGCCATGAAAGAGATTCTGCACCTTTATGGTACCTGACAGAGAACCTCCTGCAAGTACAACCCCCTGTGGAACTGCAACAGCACTAACGCAGCAAATAAATAGGAAAAAGTAATGCTATTTATTAGAATTTCATCTCTGAATGATTCTGCTTAAATTAGAATGCCAGATAAAACAAGCCTGGATAGAAATGTGCTTGCTTCTCCCAAGATTTGGGCTTTTAAAAAACATTTCCTAAGATTCAATTTTTTTTTTTTAAAAAGCAGTTTTGCAATTTGATAAGAGCCATAAATTAATACTGTATGGAGATGATTAACATCCTATGCTAGTGGTCAGTGACCTTTTGTAAACACCAGCCAGATCCTAGCAAAACTGGCCAGAAAACTGTCACAGGCCTTTTGAACGAGCAAGATTTCTTTCCAACAATCAGATTCTTAAGTGTTTTCACAAAACCTTTTTCCTATTTCTTTTTTAATATATATATACTTTATTTTAAACCTAATACCTGAAAACATAAACAAGTCCTCAAACCTCTTCCACTAACACTAAATCCACAAGGCAACTCACTCCTGTTGGCCGTAACTACAAAAAGCTCTCGTGGGAGAGATCGCTCCAGCCAGGATCTCCTCCCTTCCCTCCCTCCCTTCCATCCACCCCTTCCCAGCCATCCAGGCAGCCTCCTGAGGAGGTGGAGGGGAGGTGAGGGACAGGGGAAGTGGCACAGTGCACTGGCAGTTCCCTCTACGTGCGATTCAGCGTCTGGAAGATTCGGGAGATCTGTAACATCACCGGCCCCGTTTCGGGATCGTTCATCCACTGAGTGCTGTTCAAGGGGTTTTCAAGCATATCCTCGAAGGCTGCCAAGAGATAGGGATTGCAACAATTAGTCCTGCAATGTCTGGGAGGTTTTAGGGCAGTGAGGAATAGCTACAGCTCAAGGGCAGTGCCCAGAAATGGTGGGAATACACACTGTGCATTCCCAAGGTTCACAGCCTGGGATGATGCTACAGGCTTTGTGCTTTCCTCGTTTCTCAGCATTGAATTCACTGCAGACAGTGATTAAATGCTCAGCCTGCATTACAGGCCAGCCCACAAAACCTCAACAACATGGGGCTGAAAAGGTAAAGCCTTAACAAATGTGTTCAGGCATTGCTCTCCAGGATCAGGCTGTGAAATTCATCCATTCCTGAGCACTCTCCTGCAGCTCTGAATCAAAGGGATTTCCACATCCCAGCCTGGATTTCTTGCACCAGTACCCTTTTCCTCCCCAGTACTTAACCATAACAGTTTATGGAAAGCACAGTCACCCCTTGCCTGTTCCCTGTGCTGCCCTTTGGCTCCTCTGGAGAGGAAACTGCTGGCAAAGGCAGCAGCAGATGTGCCAAAGGCTGCACAAAACCAGCACAAGTGCAGCCCCTGAAGCCTCCAAATCTCAGCACTTTTATCTTTTCATAGAGGCCCCTGGAGCCACCAGAGAAGCAGCTTCTTAGTCCTCCTTCCTGGTTTCTGGAGAGTAGAGGATGTCAGAGAGGCAGAAAGGGAAAGGTTGGGGGTGCAGGAAAATTACCTCAATTTCTGAAACAGGAACAGTGGTCCAAATATTTAATGAATATTCTTTCTGTCTTTAGAACAAGCTTTGCTGTTTGTTTGCTTTGTTTTGTTGTTTTGGTTTATTTTTTTCCAGTTTTCACTCTCCTACTCATGCTGAAGGAACCAGACAGCCACTGCAAGAGCCAAGCTGCAAATCTGGCAGGAGAATGGGCCAGGCACTGATTTAAAAGCCCTTTGACAGCCACTGAGCTGGGCTCCTGGACATTTGGAGCCAGTCATTACAGAATGGGACAAAAAAAGCAGCTGCACAGTCACCAAAATGTCAGTGTTGTGAGAGCCTGGCCCAAGGTCAGGGTTAATTTTCCCAGGAGTGTCAGTGCACAAAGCTCAAGTGCCATTAGTGGGAGCTGGAAGTGCCCAGCACCTCTGAAAGGCTCCTCATTAATACCTTGCTCAAGGTCATGTAACTTGCCTTCAGGAAAGCTCAAAATAAAACCCAGATCTCCCCTTTCAGCACTTGAATTATTTTCTTTTACACAGACTCACAAGCTTAAAACTAAAGATTTATCAATATTCTGTCAGAAAGTCATTAAATGCAAAACCTGATTATTAAAACCTGTGACATAAGCAATTTGCAGATGTACCATTAGGAATATATTCTCTGATGTTCATCCAAGCTCCACAAGCTCCTATAATGGCATTTCATTTGCTATTTATA
Source organism: Lichenostomus cassidix (assembly GCF_008360975.1). NCBI lineage: Eukaryota > Metazoa > Chordata > Aves > Passeriformes > Meliphagidae > Lichenostomus > Lichenostomus cassidix. Next base: position 2,232,130 of record NC_139497.1, read on the forward strand.
TTCTGAGCTGCAGTGTGGAACCCCTGTTGCAAATGAAGAGACCATTTGTTCAGAAATCAAGAGTGGGAAGGTTCTGCTCTTGAATTATTTAAAGGCTTGCAAACTCTCCTAATTACATTTAAAGTAGTATTTTTCAAGCCTCCCTTGAATGAGCTGTGCATAACAGCCTTTATTTAAAAGCATTGCTTCAAGGAAGTTTTGAAGCCAAAGATTAAATGCAAAACTTTTTATCTACATGACAGAGCCAGTCATTGTTCTGCATTGTTACAGAGAGCAATTCCTCAGGGATCTGAGGCTCTGTCAGCCTCCTCAGCTGGGTACACACTGTGCCCACAGCCCTTCTGGCCATGAGCACACAGACTTCAGCACAGAGCTGAAACCCAAGCAGGGGAAAGGGTGTTTTCCCATTTTATCTCCATTGTGATATGCAAAGCCTCAGCTCAGCCTTCTTGTTTGGATACTTTTCCATGAGTTCCCTTCTGTCTCAGTGATCAGGCCTCACACAGCAGGAGACAGCCTTGTTTTTTCTGTGAAATAATCAGAGTTCTAGACAGACATTCCTGATTTTTCCCCTCGTGGCCAAAGGGAGCACACAAAAGGTCTCCTAAATCCACAAAAGCATTGCAGCCAGCAGCTATTCGAGTTCTGAGTTCAGCAAGTGTAATCCTGGGGAATTAGAATCATTTCTGGGACAGCCCCAAGGCCTGCTCTGGCTTCAGCTGAGTTGCAGGATGAAGCAAACAAACAGCAGAGCTGCTGCAAGTGAGGAAAAGGATTCAGAGCTGCCCCTATCCCCCAAAGAGGGCTGTCACCACCCAGCCTCTGCTTTGATCTTCTGGCAAATCCAAGTCTGTGCAGCAGGAACTCACCCAGGACTTACCTAGTAGAGTTTTAGGGTTGGTGAGCCCTAATTGTACCACTGGGTTTTCTAAGATGGCTTGGAAGAGAGGGCTGTTGGTGTCAATGCCCTTATCTAAGTCCTCTGGAGAAGGTTTTCTGTCTCCCAGCAGCCACTCACACTGAAAAAAATCATCAGGCACGTCAGATTTCATTACAACCAAAGTGTCTCTACTCAAAAGTTTTGCTAATGCGGCATTTTAAAAATACTTTTCCCTCTCACAGTTAAAGGCTGAGCTGTACATTTCTTTTCACACATTCATTTGTACCATCCAGCCCAATATCCTCTCTCCAACAGCAGCACTGGATACTTCAGAGAAGATTCCTTGGCTGTCAGCTGTGCCCACATAATTTTCTTTAACATATCATCAATTAGCAGGGGACTAATCAGTCTTGGAAAAACTTCCTATTTTCTGATTTCAGAAACTGTGGAAGCACTGCTGCCAATGGTAATTTACACACTGCATGGCTTGAATCTATCCTGGATCGTTTATTCCTGTCCTAAACCAGTTATCCTTGGGAATACCTTTTCCTTTCTCATGACAGCACAGTCCCTTTTGCAGACTGTGGTGAGGGAGTTTCTCAAAAGCTTTTTGAAAAGCTCAACCTCACAGACCCTGAAATCCTCTGAGGAGTCCAAACCCTTTGTATTCCAGTTGTGCATCCAAACTGAAAGAGGCACAGAATTTGTGCTTCTGAATCTCCAGTAGGAGTTGGCTTTATGATAGATCAAAACATGATCCAGCTCAAGGATGACAAGATCAGTGGGACACTCCTGGAGCAGCAGGGAGCAGGAAGGATGTTGTACTCACGGCTGCATTTTGCTGGTTGTTGTTCACTCTGAGTGCATCCACCACTTCCTTTTCATCAAATCCCATCTCCATCAGGGCAATGACAGCCTAGAGCAGAATGCCACAGCTTAATAAATGTCACATTTAGAACAGAAATGAAAATCATATCCCTTCACCTTCTGTTTAGAGCTGCACCAAACCCTTATTGCTTCCATTTGCAGAGCACTCAGTAATTTTATTGGCAAAGTTTCCAATTACTCTATCAAAAGTGTTTTTATTATGGAAGAAGAATAAATCTTAGGAGTGAAGGTAGTTCCTACCCTCAACACTGGAAGCTAAATGCAAGGCAAAGAGCAAGTGTACTTGGGGTAGAAAAGAAGCAAAGGAAAAGCACCTATTTTGGAACTCCTCTCCTGCCACAAAGCTTTTGTTCACATCTCACTGACAGATCAACCTTGATGTGCATTTGTGGCTCTCTTCACCCCATTTAATTTCACTTCCCAGATGTATTGTTGCTCACAACTGCTGGTGAGTGTGATGTATTTATGTAAATATACTCAGATATTGGTATGAGAATGTTTCATTGTTTAGAAATTGCAGCTTTTAACCCAAATCTCAGAACAGCCAGTTGTAAACCCAAGATGCCAGATGTCACAGATCCCACATTAGCCAAGATCCCTGAATTTAAACACTCCCTACACACCTCCACTGAAATACTGCCAAGCCAGCCCAATATCCATCTCCCCACAGGACCCATTTCATTCATTACCTACACATTTATTTGGATCCCACCAGTCCCACAGGGGATAACCAGCACCTACCCGTGGGTCTGGACGAAACTCTCTTTTCCTCCGGATCTTCTTGAATATTTCCGTCAGCTCATCCTTGGCCTCTTCCCCGCCCTCCTCCGAACTGGGACCTGCAGCTGCCTCAGCAGAGGAGGCAGCACCTTCAGCTGGGGCTTCTGCAGCAGTCTGACCTGGCAGAGGAGCATCCACAGAAGGGTCATCAGCGTGTTCTATCAACCACTCCATGGCCTGGGTCACCGACATGCTGGAAAACACACGGGGACACCGCGATGAGGAATATTCCACAGGTGACAGCAGTGCTCCACTTGCATTCATTTATTCCCATGTGGATGCACCTGCAGGTTAATTAGTACCTGACAACTCATAAATAAAGTTTTGGAGCAAATCTCAGAGCACCTCAATTCTCTGGGCATCCAGGGCACCAAAATCTTCTCTGAGGCTGGGAAAAGAGAGGCTCCAAGTCCAAGCTGGACCTGCAACCCAGATTTTAAAAGGCATTTCTGAGGGAGTCACCTTACCCTGCATCACCTGCTTTGTTTTCCAACAAAGAAACACACTGGCTGTTTGCAACTGTGGACAAAACTGCCAACAAAGCATGTTCCAAATTTACACTGGAACCACAGCTCAGGTGCCAACAGCTCTGCTCCTTAGGGAGAGGGAGCAGAACACCATGGTGTGACAGCATCACTTGCTGTGCAGTGTAACTGCTCCAACCAAGGGATTCTCAGAGCTCCCAAACACCTCTAACCAACAGATAGAAGGGAAAAAGCAAAGATAACCACAGTGCAATGAATATGTGATCCCATTTGACACACAGGAGTTATTACATGTTGGTGGAAGGGAAAGCCTTTGCCTATTTGGCTTTTCTGTCACAACATGAAAGCTGGAGGGCAGCAGAGGAGAAAGTCTTCCTGAGATACTGGAAAAGTGTGACTGGAAAATATTGTGGACTCTATCACTAAAATTCTTCAAGAATTCTTCAAACTCTTCTGAGGAGTGAGGCAGTCCAGCTGACTGTTCTTAGAGCATGAGAAGAACTTACATAATCTCCTATTTTCCTGCACTTGCTCTCTGGACGTCACAATATTCTTGGAATTTTTTAACCATCAGCACAAAGTATATTTCTACAGCTGAAAGGCCAATGTGGATGGGCTAAGTTTGCCTTGTCCTCCATAAAATCTGACTTTCAAAGCTGAAGAAAAGGTGAGTTTGATCCTTGGCAGCCCTGTGACCCACAGACCTTCCAGAGCACGTCCAGCACTGATCCCTCCCTGTGCCACCTGCACTCTGCCTGAGGCAGCACTTCTCACCGTTAATGCTTTTTCCAACCTCGATTCAGGTGACCCATATAAGGAGACAAAAAAGATGCAAATTTGTGTTAAAGCCCAAGCAGTAGGTGGCAGGCAGGTGCTGGGAACACTCACTGGTTCAGCCGGAGGGCTTTGACAGCTCTGCTCTCTGGGAAGCCCATCTCGGTGAGCTGGCGCAGCGCGATCTCGTCCACCCTGTCCTCCTCATCCTCATCCAGCATGGCTACACACAAAACACACAAACAAAACAGTGCTCAAACTCCCTTCAGCCTCACATAAAACCCCGTGTCAATGCAATGGCATGTGTTAAGGTCAACCCCCATTCTCTCTCCCATCCCTTCTTTTGTTTCTGCCCCCAGTTTGCCACCTCATCATGTAATTTGCTGCACTCAGCTCGCTCGGGCTCAGATTGATTCTTCCAGGACAAAGACTTTGTCCAGATGTGTTCAAGATCTCAAACAAAAGGCAGCTAACTCTCACATGACCACGGGATTTCCACATAATTAAATATATGAGATTCACTGAAGATCCATTAATCGTTTCTCTAGAAATTAAGTTGGACCTGGATGTAGAAGATCTCAAGGATGAGCATTTCCCACCACCTGGGTCAACAGCCACAATTTCTCCTCGTTTAACTACCTCCTTGTGCATTTTCAACTATTCTTCACCATCCCTACTAATAATTTTTAAATGGAACTTCTCATCGATCCCAAAAGGACCTTATAATGCATGAATTTTATACAATCTATATCCACAAGGTGAAACTTTTGCCACAAGGTTTTCAGCAGCTTTGCTGCCACATCAGGGTCTGAGCTTCACTCTGAGCCCACTCTTATAAATTCCCAGGATTGAAACTAGTAACCTCTAAAGATGTGTTCATACCATTTGCCTTCTTAAATAGTTCAACTGCATCTGGGTTCAGTGCTAGCAATTTCTGTGCAACTTCTATGAGAGACACTAAAATCTTCCGGAGCTCTGTCTGGAACTGCAAGAAAGGAAACTGTCAAAACATTTAGACAGGAAGTTACCAACCATCAGTGAATCTTAATGTATCTATTGTTAGTAACACAGCAGCAGCCTGGCCCTCTGCACACCAAGTTGCTTTATTAGGGCTTTATTTTCATTGTTTAGTCTCTCAAGAGGCCTGGGACCTTCCTGTGAAGTGGTACATGGAAGCAAAAGCTTCTGGGCAGAAAGGTCCTTTTATTTCTACCACACCCCACATGCAGTGGTCAAGCAATGGAAAAAATCCACTGCAAAGCCCCAAACTATGTAAGACTGAAGAAATAAACCCCCCTAACTTCACATTTGCCAGATCTTTAATATGCTCCAAGGTTTTTCCAAAAACAAATAAAACATTTAAAATCATAATTTAGGACAGTATTGTATTATAACTAAATAGCATGAGCTGTGTCTAAACCTTAAGCTATTTAATAAACATTACAGACACTTGAATTTCTCTTCTGGAGAAAGAAGAATTGCACATACAGGTAAGAGAAAAGTGAAGTGATGCAGTACTTACATCCCTCATGTTGTGGTGGCTCACGGTGCGATCCACGCTGCGGGCAGGCAGGTTGGCAGTGGCTTTCAGGATGGCATCCTTGTCAGGAGCCTTCTGCTCCTGCTTCCTCTGCAGGGAAGGGAACAGCAGCAGATTTCATAACCCATTAGCCACAGGGCAGAGAACACAGCAGAGAGTTTCATGTTCCTCCCCAAGACATCAAGCAGTGCTCTGTCACTTGGATAACAACCATGGATTAAGAGCTCCAGTATCATTCTGCAATCACAGAGCTAAACTGGCCTGTTGGGCTGCCTGACTTTCAGCCCTTGCACCTCTTGCTGTTACCTAAACAATCAGGGAAATTCCAGCATGGAGAGGGACAGTGATGTATCCCAGAGAACTTGGAGGCCTCTGAGTTTATGTGATACATCAACTGCAGTACCACTGGTGCATAAACACCATCCTGACCCTCAGGAACAATTCCAATAAAACAAAATAAAACAGAAAGGGCAACGTTTCAGCTCTAGAGGTTGCTTGGAGGGTGACAAGCCACACATAGCTAAAGGCAGAAGACAACCTGGCAGCAAGCTGACATATTTCTTTATGTTTTCAAACAAAGTAAGGCACTCCCTGAACTGTATTTAGTTATTAGACATTGTTCAAAGATCAAATTTGATCAAAATCAAATTTGTTCAAAGATCTATATCACTTCCACAGAGTGTACCAATGTGTCTTATTTTAAGGCAAATGTTCTCAGACCTACAGCTGAAAATGTAAAATTAGCTTCCTCTAAGTTTGGAAGAAATAAGAAGTAATTCCTCTAGAATTTAACTGCCTCTCCAAGGAGAGTACATCCCAGTAACCCTTCCACACAGCATCAGTAAAGCAGTCAGTCAGAAGTGCCAGGCTGGGCAGTGTTTCAGGCTCACCTTCTCCTCTGCAGACACATCTGCCATCTTGGGCAGCGGCGGCGGCGCGCGCTTCTTGACCAGCAGCAGCACATCTGCGAGAGAAGGACACTGCATGGGTTAGGGAGTGAGAACAGCTCTGCTCAGATACCCCATAAACTCAACTCTTCCTGGAGATTAACTTTGTATTAGCTCCACTGTAGCATTCATTTAACTTCCCATGTGGAAGCAGAGAGTAGATCTTAAAAATGTTACTGTTTGGGACTTGCCAAATGCTCCTGCTTCCAGACTGACAGGATTCAAACCCAGCCAACCTTACCTCTGTCCTGAATGTTTTCCTCCAACACTGTTTTTGTGTCTGTCAGCACCTTCTCAGAAGTAGCATGGATCAACTTGTGATGTGTCACAGTTTTGGGATCCTCCAAGCTCCCAGGAAGACACTGCAGGTGACAATAAATACCAAAGATCAGAAGACAGAAATGAGGCTCCTCATGAATCAGGTGGCGCTCAGGATTCTCCACTGTGCATCATTTCCTGGCTTCTCAATAGCTTAAGCCAGAGGTCAGTGCACATAAAGCATTTTATTACAGAAAATGAGGTTTGATTTGTGCCTGTGTGAGTGGATCTGTGCTTTCTCAGGACATCTCTCTCACACTAAATTCTGGGAGTGTTAGAGATCTGGAGCAAAGCGAGGATGCTCCAGGACCCTCTGCTACATTAATTCTGCAGCAGATCACTGAGGTGCCTCACTCTTGCTGAGCAGTAATTGGTATCACAAGGTAAAAATGCCAATCTACCAAGAGCAGCAGTGTTTTGCAGGAGGGAAGGCTGTAATGATGCAGGATGTTCTCATCTGGAGTGTTCAAACAGGACAGACTCCCTGCTTCACCTAATAATTATTATTTACTGTCAGAGTAAACCAGCCACTGCCAGCAGGGATTTTGGGTTATCTGACCTCAAACTGGGCAGCTTCTGCACCTTGTTTTGAGCTGAAATCAAGAGATTTGGCTGCTGCAGCTCTAACCTGGGCTCCTGCTGAAAGGGCTGAACAGAAGTTCCATTCACAGCTCTTCCTCCCAACCATAAATAACCAAAATACAATAGATTTCTTTTGCATGCTCATTCCCTCAATGCAATTCTAAATTGCATGTCAATTAATTCACTAGGAAATCAGTTCAAACCCTAAAAAAAGAGTGCTCACACAGGCCTTGAGCTGCCTCCTCCTCACACCAGAGTGGCTCCAGATGCACAGTGAGAGATTTCAGGAACATTATTACATCAGTGCATCTAGAGGCTTCCAATTTGTTGGAGTGCAAAAAAGAAAGCAAAGTGCCTGCAATTCCAGAAAGGCAAAATTAGAAATAACAACCTACCAAACCCCTGAAATTGCTGCTGCTGCTCTCACCACAAAACAGGACACTTAATACTGACCTTGCCTGCTCTGCTCACAGCAAACAGCTTTTAATGATGCTTCTAAATGTTTCTGCCAAGCCACTTTCACCATGTCTGCAGAAAACAGTGCTCATCCTTCATGTAACAGAGCCTTTCCCAGAAATCCCTGATTCTGATGGAGCTTTTAGTCCTGCTCATCACTATTTCCTGCAAAGGAGCCTTTTTAGACCATCATCACCTTTTCTCCTGACTGCAAGTGATGGAAAGCTCAGCTCCCTGCTCTTTTTCCAAACAAAACACACTTGTTTCCAACACACATTCCAGTCCCTCACCTGAACCTGTGTTTGCTTCTGATGCCTCACTAAGATTGAGGTGAGAACGTCTGAGTCCTGCTTTGTCTCACAGGAGCTCCTTAGGAATCCTTCAGCTCATTAAGTGCTGAACTAAGGCCAGGGAACACATTACCAGCTGGGAGAACCTCCTGAAATGGATCTGATAAGGTGCCCAAAACGCCTGGGTACATCAGTGGAACATCTCTGCAAACAAGCTCAGAATATTCCTGTTACACACCCCGAGAGCAAGGGCAGCTGAACAGGGCAGGTTTGAGGTGAGACACACACACCTATTACCCATTTTTCCCTCAGCACATATAAAAAACTGTGTGGGGATAATCTTGTTATAAATGTGGGCAATAATTTATCATAAAACTAATAAACTAAAAGTTTATGCAAAAAAAATTAAAATTCTTACTTCCTGTTCTTCTAACCACTTTATTAACAACTGCAGGCAATAACAGGGCAGATATGGGCACTACATGCACCAAAGAGGCTGCTGAGTCAAACACTTGGCTTATCTCCACATTTTAACATGCTCTGGAAATAGAGAAACCACCTGAGCAGCAGTGCCTGCACCAGTTCTCACCTTTTCTTTTTAATTCTGGAGTTCCCTGCTCTGCCAGGCAGGTGACAAATATTTGTCACAGGTGCCTGAAATCCTAAACTCTGGTGATGCCAAACACCACTTGCAAAGCTTCATATCCTCATAAACCACAAAGCTTTGGGTTCCAACCTGTTACAAACATCTCCCTCTGCTTCCTGAAAGAATGATTTCAAAGACTTCAGGAACATAATCATCAGTCTCTTGGAAGAGTTGGCTGCATAAATTATCTCAAGGTGCTTCAAGATTCAGTCCATGAGCACGAGCCATGATTCTTCCAGGGCTACTTTTCCCCTCCATAAAATAAAAAAATTGTAAATAGTCTCTCTCCCTGTTTCCTGTCAGCTCCCTTCAGGTACTGGAAGGTTACCTGGGCTCCTGGGCACTTTTATTTCACCCAGGAAATGAAAACTTTAACCCTTCAAATGGGAGTTAAGTGGTTGCAGATTGCAGGGATCTTCTCCTACCGAAAAGGTTTTATGTAAAAAAAAGTCTTTGCAAGGCTTTCAAGACAAACTCCCTCACCACCAAATGTGATTTAATAAATTATGCTCCCAGAGGGAGGAGCTGAAGCTCCAGCTCTTGGCAGCTCCAGAGCCACACGTCCCTCAGGATGAAATGCAGCAGGTCAGGAGTGCAGCTGCCAGGCTGGGCTGGGCTGGGCTGGCCCCACACTGCTGGCCATGGGTCACCACGTCCCACACTGCTGCTGTCAGTCAGGACAGCAAAACCCAGCCGTGCAGAGCTTCAAAACCCTGAAAGCAGCAGGTGTGAGAGTGGCACAGCAATGGGCACTGGGCAGGGCAGCACAGAGAGCCCGTGTTGTGCTCTGCTTCCACACGTTTTCCCTTCCACACTGTGAGAAGTGGTTGACCCTTTGGCCACTTCCACCAAGACCTTATTGCTTAAAGCACAGGGAGAGCATTAGAAGAGTTTTTTTCCCCCCAAAAAAACATCTCAGTTGTTCCTGTGCCAGCACAGGGTGAGGCTGCTCTGAGATTTTAACAAAACAGGTAATTTCTCCTCCTCAGTTCCTACCTTCTGTCTTTGTTCAAACAAACAAACCAAGCTGCAGTTTCTGAGGGGAAATCCTCAGAAACAGCTCACGGTGATCCCAGACACCACTGCGAAACACTTTGTAACCAAATGTTACAGAGTGATTTCCGCCCAAATCCTTCTTCTCCAGCACCCAAACCTCCTTCTCCAGCACCCAAACCTCCTCCTCCAGCACCCAAACCTCCTCCTCCAGCACCCAAACCTCCTCCTCCAACACCCAAACCTCCTCCTCCAACACCCAAACCTTCTCCAGCACCCAAACCTCCTCCAGCACCCAAACCTTCTCCCAACGGGCGTTTTCTCCCCACACAGAACGGTTCCACATCACTGGGGTGAGAGGCAGACCCAGCGAACCAGAGCACAAAACCACCTGTTCACCTGAGGTAATTTTCCCCTCTTTCTAAAGACATTCACAGGGCTATTTAAAGCCATCACAGCCCATTTATTCTCCCCCCGGGCCGTGCCCGCCTTCCCCAGACTGTTATTCGCAGCTCCTGACCTCCTCCCGGCCCGCTCCCCGCTCCTTACGTGCTTCAGGCACCGCTCCTTCAGCTTCTCCACCGTGGTGTCCTCGGCCACCTCCTCCAGCCACTCGGCGCCCTCCATGGTGCACACATGGAGCCTCAGCACCTTCCCCGCGAAGATCTTCTCCTCCTGCACGAACATCGCTCCGCTCCGCCCCGCCGCCTCACCTCAGCAGGCCCCGCGCGGCTCCCGCCCGCCCATCAAGGTGACCCCGCCCGGCCCGGCCCGGGGGAGCGGCGGCCCGGCCCGGGCGGCGCGGGGAGCGCGGCGCTGGCTGTGCCCGGCCCGGCCCTGCCCGCTGTCACCGCCGGTGTCACCGCCCGGGCCCGCCGTCCCTCGGGGACACGGCGGCGCTACGGCCGCGGCAGGAACCGGAAGTGCTGGGCGCCGCGGGGCATGCTGGGAGATGTAGTTCTGCAGCGGGGGCTCCTCCGGAAGTGAAGGAGTAGAAACCCTCACTCCCCCCACGCGCCTGGGCAGACGGGTTAGGTTTTCAATCTTTAATAGACCTTTAATAAACCTTTAATAAACTCTCCATAGAAGCTCGATGACTTTTAACGGCTTTTAAGGCCGTTGACCAACGGCTCCTCAGCGCCGCGGTTAACATGGAGCTGCCGCGATGCATTGTGGGATGGATGCTGTCCCCGCCACGGACTGCGGCGCTGCCCGGTGCATGCCGGGAGCTGTAGTTCCGCCGCGCTCCGCTGTAGTCCGTCCCGCGGCGCTCGGGGGTCCGTGCGGTGCTCGGGCAGGAATGAGGATGGCGGACACTCCGGGGGCACCGGGAGGCAGCGGGGCCATCCTGCTGTCCCCAGCGGGGCGATCCTGCTGTCCCCAGCGGAGCGGCTCGGGGCGGGACGGAGCGGCAGGGGCAGCGGCTGTTCCCCCTTTGGCCACTAGAGGGGGCGCGCGGGCTGCTGTCCCGCCGCAGTTCTTCCCCGCGCGGTTCAGTTCCATCCTAGCAGTTATTTGTTTTATCTTTTTATCCTTTATTATTGAAATTGTTACGCCTTGTTCAAACAGGGTTATCCCACGGCTCGTGCCCGAGCTGCTCCAATCACTTGGGCTCGGGTTTAGCCAGCGCTGCAAAGTTTCTGCGAGTTTACGGCACCCGGTTATTTCAATTAAAGCGATAAATTCGCTCAAGAAGTGGCTTTCCTGTTTTCCAGCTCCGCAGGTTGACAGTGTGGGTTTCTTGCGGAGGAATTTTGGGGCTCTGACAGCCCACACATCTGTCCCGGTTGTGTTGGACAGCCGGGAATGCTGCGGGACTGGGGCAGGATTGCCAGCAGAGCAGCCACGGGGAGCACCAGGATCTGTCTGTGCCCGACAATAGCTAAAATCCCAGCGTAATCCACTGCAAAGCGCTGGCCACGCTCTCTCTGCACTCTCCATGTGCTCTGACTTGTTTTCCCACAGCCTGACACGCTGTGGGGTTTTTTACTCTTCAATACACCATTAAAGGGGGCTTGAAATGAGAAAAATGTGCTGCAGCTGGTGGGGTTTTGTGGATGTGTTAAACGGAGCTGTTCTTGTTCAGAAAATCAGAGGAATCTGTGTTAGATTCATCCCTGGGAGGAGCCCTGCACTGCCCGTGCTGCACATGCAATGTGGAGTTGGTCAAACAGCAGCTAAAGCTCTCTGGAATAAATAAATCCTGACGGAATTAAACCCCGAGACGATAAAGGCAATAAATGGTTGTGTGAGGAGGAGCTGAGAGTTCTGGAGAGCCAAAACTCGATCCCATCAGAAAGCAGAGTCACTTTGGGGCTGCCAAATGCTGTCGAATGAATCCCCAAATCTCCTCCCTGGGGTCTTTGCCTTTGCTCCGGGCTGGACCAGAACCTCGCAGAGCTGAAATGGGAGATGTCCTTGATTTCCTTTCCCGCTTTCCAGCATGCCAAGGAATCCCATCGCTGTCTGCCGAGCTCAGCCAGCAGCTCCAGAGCCCACGAGAGGGAGCAAAGTGCTGCTCAGCAAACTGCCCGCCAGCAGCAGCTCCCTTTGGGAATAACTGCGCTTGGAGTTTGGGAGTTTCCTGCCCAAAAACGCAGCTCTGGAGCCCAGGGGATCCCTGGGGTGACACCAGGGGACAGCGCAGGACCCGAGGGTGGCAGTGGGGTGAGCCCAAGTCCTTGTGAAATCCCAGCCACCAAATCCACCCTGAGAACTTCTCTTTCCTGTTGATTCCCGGTGGTTTGGCTCCCTGCAGCTTTTCCCTGCTCCACGGATGGAGCTGAAAGTCAGGGATTGACTCGGGAAGGAGCCACTCAGACCCCTGGAGTTGGGGAAAACAGGGATCAGGCTTTTCTGGGAGTCATTTCAAAGCAGTCAGGGAGCAGGGGGTGATTCCCCCAGCAGGATAAACCCAGTGCTGTGGAGCTCTTGGTGAGCAGAGGATCTTCCCCAGCCTCAAAGGGTCTCTCAGCAAGTCGCTGCTGCAAAGGAGAAGCAACACCAGGAGATGAATCTGGAGCTGAGGCAGGGGGAAAAAAAGATTTCTGCTTTCTGGCCATCTCTTGGGTTGAAGCAGCGCTTGCCTAACAAAAGTGGAATACTTTATTTCCGTGCTTTGAATGCAGCTCCTGTGTGCTTGATGAAATGAACCCATAAAACTGCAAACACGAGGCAATTTGACTACTGATGGCTAATGCATCATAAGGGCCCAGGGAATGGGAGCATTTAAAAACACCCCATCTAAACATTGGGCTCTGCCTCCTTGCCTTGCTCTACAGCAGAATAAATAAACAATATGTGTCTATTACGTTGATGTCGTCCAAAGCCGAAGGAATGAGTGCACAATGTGTTGTTTGCTTTTTATGGCTGATCCATTATGCCCAGAGACCAACGTGGGAATGAGAAAAGGGGGGAATCAACAGCTCTTTTCCTTCAAGGAAAGGCTCCTCTTGTTTCCCATCTCCAGGGGAATTATTGTCCATCATTTCATGCAGCAGCAGGATGTTTTGGTCACTCAGCCTTGGCCTGGTGTGGACAGCAGATCCAGGAGAAGAGGGACAGAGCCAGGACAGCCAAACACTCCCTGCAGAGCAGGGAAACTCAGGGGGAGCAGCTCAACATCAGTATTGATTCCTGCAGGAAACAAAACACCAGGGAGCTGAGAAGGAAAAGGGGAGAGAGGATTTTCCAAGGGCCTGCAGTGCCAGGACAAGGGGCAGTGGCTTCACACTGCCAGAGGGCAGGGAGAGATGGGATATTGGGAAGGAATCCTTCCCTGGGAGGGTGGGGAGGCTCTGCACAGGGTGACAGAGAAGCTGTGGCTGTCCCTGGATCCCTGGCAGTGTCCAAGGCCAGGCTGGATGGGACTTGGAGCAGCCTGGGACAGTGGAAAGTGTCCCTGCCATGGCAGGGGTGGGATGGGATGAGTTTTAAGGTTTCTTTCTTCATTCTGGGATTCAAAGAGCAGAGGTGTGGGCAGCACCTCTGCCCTCAGCCTTCCCTCTCCTGTGCTCATTTCTTCTCCTACAAGGACTCCAAGCAGTTTATCCCAAACCACCCAGAGCTGGCAGAGTGGGAACATCCAGCTCGGGGAAATCCACACCAGCAAACCCCATAATCTCTTTCAAATTGTCTGCGAGTGGGAGGAATAAAAGAGAGTGAAAATCACACACAGCCCCCCCCAGCTCTTCCTGGGCAATCTCAGAATTTATCGAGACAACTCCTGTGGGATGCTCCATCATGTCATCCAAGACTTGAGTATCGACTCTTCTCCTGCTGCTGCTGCGGGAAGAAATATGATAACGGGAGGGATAATGAAGCAGACATGTTTTCTCCAAATCAAACCCATTCTCCCTTCAGCTGGGAGAAAAGGGTGAAGAACTTCCCCTCCACGATATTTTTCTCCCTAATGTGTTTTGACAATTTAATTTAGAAGTCATAGAGCGGCGAAGACAAAGTCACCCGGTGGGTGGACATCGGCGAGTTCAGTTGCCTTTGTGATGAATTGGTGATGGTGCAGAGATGACAAAACAACACAGGGGGACAAGGAGGAGGCTGGCAGCACTGTCGGCAGCAGGCACAGGGTAAATTGAACGCTACACTTCATCCAGGAGCTTCAGCATTCCCAGGCATCCCGAGGTAATTTATGAATTGCAATTAGCATTTGATTACGGCTCATGCCCGAGCTGCACCTATCAGCTGGGTTCAGGTTTTGCCAGAGCTGCAGAGTAAAGTTTTCTGAAGTTTAAAGCACTTTTTTATTTAAATCAGAGCGATAAATAAGAGTTTGCTTTCTTCAGCTGCAGAGGTGGAGAGTGTGGGATTCTTGTGGAGAGTTTTTGGGGCTCTGGTCTAATTGTGTTGGGCAGCCTGTCCCAGGAATGCTGTGGGACTGGGGCAGGATCAGCAGCACAGCAGCCTTGGGAAGCAGCAGGATCTCCAGTTTGGGATCTCAGCTGTGCCTTTGCTCCCACCTGGGCTCAGAGTCCTCTCTGAGTGCAGCTCCTGCACAGCCCCATCCTGATCTTCTGGGTCTGATGGTTCCCAGATTTATTTCTCCTGTCCCAAGACGTGGAAACTTCCACCTCTTGCCCTCTGTCAGCTTCTCCAGTGATCCAGCAGAGCAGCAGCTCCTCCTGCTCTCCTCTCCATCCTGGCTGGGGAGCAGTGCCCTTCTGCTTCCCCTGCCCTGCAAACAGAGAATCATCCTAAAAACCTTTCTGAAAAGCGTTTAAAGTTGGAAACAGGAGGACTTTGTGGGCAGTAAGCACCAGGCTGTGTTTCCAGGCCCCACAGCACCCCAGGATCCCAGTCAGGGATCCCTCTGCCCACCCAGCTTTGCCTGCAGCCAATTCCCCAGCGCAGGGACACAGATCTATTGTACAATTTAACTCCAGAGTCACTCTGAAAGGCCCCTGACTGTGTTCAAAACGACTCTGCAGGTTGTTATAAATATACAAAGCTTTTTGTGGGGATATTCATGAAATTCTATCACCACTTACCCTGGCTGGTAATGGCCTTGTTTATGTATGGGCTCTGTACCTGGCTTTGCAGCCTCTCCAAACACAATTCCATTACGGTGTTTAACTGCTCTATCAGTGTAGTACTTAGCTCTCTCCTGCTTCCCAGCACAGCTCCTTAATGGCCAGGAGAGGTATTAGGCACTGCAGTTTGTGAGTATTCAAAAGAAAGTTCAAATCTCACGATGTCTTTATTTTAAAATTCATGGAATTTCTAAGTACCAACTTGTAAGCCATGACCAAACAGTCATTTCTTTCTTAAACAGCTTTCTTTTTTCCCTTCCCATCTCTTTCTCCACCACCAGTTAAGTTGCTCTCACCACAGCTATGCAGATGTGAGTCCAGAAGGCAAATTTCTGTCCCACTGTAGTGTCCCTAAAAACCTCAGTGCTGGGGGGAGCAGATCCAGGGGGAAAAGAGAATTAGAATTCAGGAGAATATTTAGAAGGATGTGTGAGAGGGGAGGCAGGGTCAGGCCCCTGGTGGTGCTGGGGATGGCAGAGGTGGCAATTGTCCCTCTGTGGTGAGGTGACCCTGCTGGGCCCCAGGTGCCACCAAAGCTGCCCCACCATTGCCACCCCATTACCCTGTGTCCCCAAACCCTTCCCACACAACCCCAGTACATCAGTGTTCTCCTTTATGGCACTGCCTGGATTGAGTTCCCAAATTTCCTCCCTAAACTGAGAAGAAAAAACTTTCAACTTTATATTTAAAATCCCAAAATCCCACTTCCCACCGAGAAGGATGAATCCCCACATCCAGCAGCCTCTGCCTCATCCATCAGGTGCTGCTGAACCTGTGGCTGTCACTGTCATCTGGGTGGCAGGAGGCAGCTGGGAGCATTTGCCTTCTCTTTCCAGCTGATCGAGAGCATTTTCTCGTTTCCTCGTCTGTTTTGGCAGAATGTCACAATTTAATTGTTGGAAACAAGAGCAGGAAATATTAGCAGCGCTGGCACAATAGGATTTTAATTTAGCTTCAGGACAGAAATGGGTCTCTAGCAGAGTGCCAGGCTCCAGGATTGCCTGCGAGTACGAGGAGCCTGGAGTTTGCCTAATAGTTTGCACAACTGGGGTAATTCTGTAGGGATGTGAGGGACTTAATTGGGCTCATGCTTAAACACCCTCGTAATGCGAGGCGCACGGCGTGCTCCCAGCGCCGTTATTAACCAGCCCATTTCACTTTTTAATGATCAGCTCGGATCACTGTAGCAGCGATCAGCAAATAACCCCGGACAAATAAACATCTGTCTGCAGCGTTCCCACAGCTGGGGCTGCTGCTGGGCTCTCGGCGAGGCTGGGACAGAGGGACAGCAGTGTCCCCAGCCCCGAGGGACCCCAAATAATGCCTCTCTGGCCCTACCGAGGGGCTCAGAGGTTGGGGAATTCTCAACACCACGTTACCCCAGACAGGAGAGGTCTCCCCGCCCGCCCTGACATTGAGGTAAAATAAGGGGCACCACTAAATTATTCAGCTGGCGAGAGGGGCTCTCAGGATGGCGTGTTGCTCTTCTGCAGTGTAATTAATAGTCTTTAGATTAAATATGAAATCATTCCTGCTCATTAATAATTCAGCGGCAGCGTGGCGATCTTCGGAGAGCAGCAGCACTTCATATTCCTCTCCAGCCCGGTGTGCTCCGGGGGAGGCAGCCGCCCTTTCATCCATCTCAATTACAGCTGCTGCCTGCTCGTTTCCTCCTCCAGCGCTGCTTTGCAAAGGTGTGAAGCTTCCCTGCCTCTCCCTGCTCGGTGCTGAGAGGTGCTGAGAGGTGCCAGCCTGTCCTGAGGGAGCTGTGCTCTCCATCCGCCCTGGGCTGGAGGTGACAACTTTGGTGCTTCCCGAGGTATCCATGGCAAAGCTGGGAGATTTGGGGTTGGATTTCCACCTTCCACCTTCATCTCCGAGTGTGCAGCCCACGTTGCAGAGGGATGGAGGGATGGGAAAGGACTTCCCGTGGCTGAGGTGCCACTCGAGGTGACCTGCAGTGCCACCCTGCCGTGGCTTTTGCCATCGTGCTGGTGGCCTCAATCTGGCAAAACCCCCACCGGCGCCACCCCAGCTCCACAAAATCCTGATCCCCGTAATTCCCGGGAAACAGGGCTGCTCCTCCTCTCCTCCATCCCTGCCACCCCCAAACCCCACGGCGGTGCTTTCCCAGGCAGGACGGGGATGGTGGTTTTTGCTAACGCTGACAACGACCATAATTTAGCTTTACACCGGCACTAAAACTGGGGAAAAAATTCATGTCCTGGGACATCTGCGCCACAGTTGGTGCTGAGGGTGGATTTATGTGCAGCACCAGCAGCTCCCAGCAAGGAAAACACCCTGGTGCTCATGGAGAGGTGGAACGGCTCTGGATTGTGTCCAGCCGTGAAATCAGCTGTTCCTGGGGGGAAAAGCCCTGTTTCACCTCATTCCAGTGTGATCAGTGGGATAGGGGAGGGAGGGGAGGCAAATCCAGGTCCTTTTGTGGGGTTGGAGTTCATTCCCGAGAGCTGGAGCTGCCGGAAATCCTGCTGGGATCAGGGATGCTGCAGGGCAGGAGCGAGCAGCACTCCGGGCAGATGGATGGCTAAACCCCCCGAAGATGGCAGAAGGGATATTTTGGGATGTGGGGCTGTGCCAGCAGCAGCTCCGGAGGGTCTCTGCTTTTTGCCGAGTGCCACAATTCCTGCTCCCAAACAAAGGTTAGGCAGCTGCTGCAGGAAAAGCTGGAATCAAAGCCAAAATCCCGCGGGGCTCAGCAGCCAGGAGGGGACAGGGACAGGGTGATGCTGATCCCAGCACAGGACAGGGAATGGCAGCTCTGGGCTCGGCTGGGTGCGGCAGCAGCTCCGGGATTCCCAAACCAGGTGCTAAATGTCACCTCTCCAAGGAGCCCCGAACATCCAGGCTGCTGCCGCAACCTTTCCGGAGCTCTCCCGACTCCCCGCGAGCTGCTGCCAGAGGATAAACTTGTTTGCACACCTGGCTGGCTTTGAAATAGGTTTAATTCCTTTGTGCCTCTCCACTGCTTCCCCCGCTGAGTCAAGGACTCGGCAGCTGGCGGGGGCTGAACGTGCCGAGCCCGAGCTGCCCCGGAACCGGGAGTGTCACCGGAGTATCCCCGGAGTATCCCCGGAGCATCACCGGAGCATCCCCGGCAGGGCTGGGAGCTGCTCGGGCACGGGGATTGGCCAAAAGTGCACCCAAATTCTGCTTTGGGAGAGGATGGGGGTGATGGGAGAGGAGGGGAGAGGAGCGAGAGGTCGGGGATGCTTTAGGGGGTCAAAAACTCCCAGTGGAGCCCCATGGTATTGGGAGTTCTCCCAGGAGGGGTTGGTCCATAAATCTGGCGGATAATGGGATTCCCACGTCCTGTTGGGGTGGTGTGGGGCGATGCTGGGGCAGAATCCATCCCCAAATCACCCAGGCTGGGTGTGAGGGGAGCTCAGAACTGGAAACACCCCAGCAGCAGCTCTGGGCTCCCGGTGAGTCCCAAATTCGGGTGCTAAATGTCACCTCTGGGCTGGTGGGAGACACCCGAGGGGTGATTCCTCCTTAAATTGGACACAAAACCAGGCAGGAAGAACAGAGTGGATTTCCAAGACCCTCATCTTTTGGGGACCCTTTGCATGGTCCAGAGGGAGGGAAAAACAGAGCCAGGAGGGAGCAGATTAATGAATATGGAAACCTTCTTTTCGGGTAGTGCACACTCATAAATGAATCCACTTTATAGAGCCATAGCAGAGAGGAAATGACTATTCGGAGCCTGATTTATCTGCTCAAATGCTTTGTAGTACTTCAGATTAATAAAAATATTTAATAAAGAATCAAGTTGGTTTATGCAAAGAGAATCACATCCCCTGTATTTTTATTACTGAAAAATTGGAAGCGGGAAGGAATAATGATATAAGCTACTGTATAAATGACAAAAATACCCATTCTAGTTATATGCATTGCTGTACAATCTTTTTCTATCCTATAAACATAATATATTCTTATGCCTATTTCAACTGATTCAGTAGTCATATGCTGCATTGTGCAGTTTAATACCATCCCGTCCTCAACAGCTCTGGCAAGTGATTAAATAAGAAATAAATTTTGCTGTCATTGCATTTAAAATCAAATCAAGGATCATTTGTTACCCCAAACGAACCAGTTATCCTGCTCTGCTCATGAGGAGGCTGCTGTTTGCCGAAGCATTTAGAAATGTATATATAGTAAACTCTTTGCATAATGGCTTGTACTGTAATATGATCTTTATGAGCCTCCCGCTCCGGAGACACTCGGCAGCGCCAATAAACAGCACATTGCTTTTTTAATTTAAAGTTAGAGGTATGAGACATCCCACATTCTCTCATCTGAGCCTCGCTGGCTGTGCCACAGGGCTGGGGACAGTTTTGTGTCCCCCCGGTGTCCCCAAGGCCCTGTGTGGCACCGCAGTGACAAGCCCTGGTGCTGGCAGGGTGTCCCCAACCTCTCTGGGAGCCCCCAGGGAGAAACCCAGCAGTGCCAGAGCCCAGGGAGGGAGCCCAGGAGGGAGAGACAAACTGTCCCACTCGCTGAGTACATTAAATTTAATGTCACCGCCTCGTTAATGTCCCCTCGCGTTATAATGTGCAATATAAACTCACAAATTAATTGCCATACCTTCCAAAGCTTCTCTAACTGCTGCTGGAATGAAACCTGGCTAATAACCATCATTCCAAAGTCCGTTCTTGTTGGAAGGCTGTGTCTGACCAAACTCCTTGTGTTGGCTCATTATTGCAGTTCCTCTCCTCCCCAGGAATTGTCATTTTTCGGTCACCTCGTCGCTGGGATTTACCAGAGAGCTGCTGCTCTTTCCTCTGGGATTTCCTCCACAGGTGAGCCTACACTGCTGAGCCACCTGCCTCGTGCTCCAGGTGTGAGCAAAAGCCCCTGGAGGGAATCTCTTCCCTTAGAAATAAAAAATAAACAGATTTTCATTAAAAAAATGACCATTGTAAGGAAAAAGGGGTTCTTCGGGGTGCCCTGTGTGGCTTTGGGCATCACCATTGCCTCCCAGCCCCTCACCATCAGCCACAGCCCCACCACAGACCCTGCCAACCCCACCGGGCAAATCATTTGTTGCAAATTATTTGCTCAGCTTTAATTATCAAGTTTTGGCACCCATTAGTTAAACCGGTTAATTTTATTACGGGGAAAACAACAAATCACGCGGCTGACAATAATGAGGATGAACAGGCATTTAATTATCCTTGTTCGAGACAGAACAATTATTAATTTTAAATTGCAAAAAACTCATTTGGAAAGTTGGGAGTCTGGAGAATTAACGGCAGGGAGAGGGATGTTGCTGCGGGAGATCTGCGGCCAGCAGCTCCAGGAAATCCATTCCTGCAGCATCCCCTTCCTGCCCCGGGGTAAAAACAGGGATGAAAGCAATGAACTTTGGTGTGGGGTGATGCCAAAAGGGATTTAGGGTCACTCTTGCAGCCAGTGAAGGATTTAGGGTTGCTCTGCACTCAGCAGGGCACAGCGAGGAGAGTGCTCAGGATTTTGGGACAACTCAGATCTCTCCCCCAAAAGCAACCTGGAGGCTCAAGGAAAAGCCAAAAAAACCCCAATGATAAGTTGGGGGAATGAACCTGGAGCGGGAAGAACTGAGTGAAATCTCATCATTTATCCCCAGTGGTCAGTGGCACAGATAACATTTTTCAAAGTGTAAT
The DNA here is from genome assembly GCF_008360975.1 of Lichenostomus cassidix. Taxonomy (NCBI): domain Eukaryota; kingdom Metazoa; phylum Chordata; class Aves; order Passeriformes; family Meliphagidae; genus Lichenostomus; species Lichenostomus cassidix. The sequence goes on from NC_139497.1 coordinate 2,252,921, forward strand.
TGCAGTCAATTGTGCTTTCCCCCCAGTGCCCGTCAGCTCAGCTGGGGTGATAAATGTTGGCTTTTAAGCAAGAATGGATTGATTATTAATAGCTTAGATACCAGTTACAGGAACTGCAATAAAACTAGATTTTAATTTCCCTCTCTATTAAGGAATCTCATGTTTCATTCAAAGTAGAGAGAAAATAGGGGGTTTTTGAGAAGATATTAGATTTACTGCCACCATAAAAGATCATTGATGCACCCAACTCTGGGCTGCATTTGAGTGAATCTTCAACAAAAGGCAGCTGGAGTGGGCTGCTGAGTCTCCCTGTGCCCAGCCCTGAACCTCTGTGGCAGCAGTGAGCAGAGGTTTTTATGGAAATACAGAATAGTTTGGGTTGGAAGGGACCCGAAATCCCATCCAGTGCCACCCCTGCCATGGCAGGGACACCTCACACTGTGCCAGGCTGCTCCAAGCCACATCCAACCTGGCCTTGGACACTGCCAGCTTCTCTGGGCAACATTTACACATCTCCAGTGCTCCTGATCTTCCAGCCTCCCTCCTGCTCCCTCACCACCAAACCCAAAATCCCTGCAGAAAAATCACTCAATCGGGGTGAGAATGTTTTGGCTGTGATTTGTGTCTAAGTCAGGAGCAAAAGCATAAAAGCTGCCTTGACTGAAGAACATAGTTGTGCATTTTAATCTCTTATAACTTACTTTTATGATGTAATTCTGAATTATGTTATTGCATTTGTATTTAGAGAGCACACCAGATGGTGCATGCAGTAACACTTTAAATTAGGGTTTCCCAAATACACATTAAATTTAGATTTAATAAGACAGTTATCACACGGGAATTAAATACCAATTGATTATTTAGAAGGTACCACAGCTCAGCACAGTGTGCAGCTCAGCCAGGTCCTTGCAGCTGGACCTGCAGGGAGCAGCCAGGTCCTGCCAGGCACCCATGGCCTCCCTGGCTCTTTGTCACTGTGCTGGTGACACTTGGCACTGGAGGGTGGACATGGAGGGAGGGACACTGCTGTCCTGCCCCAGCCAGTGTCCCAGTGTCACCCAAATGGCAGCAGTGACAGCCAGGCTGGTGCCAGGGGTTGGTTCAGAGCAGCATCACCCCTGGGGACATTGACACCCTCTGGCTGTGTCCAGCTGTGCCCAGCTGCGCCCAAATCCTGCAGCCCTGTGCCCACCCCAGCCCTGCTCCTCACTCTGGGCCACATGGACAGGCTGGGCTCCTCACTGGCTGCTGGTGGCACAGAGGTCCCTGGGGACATGGGACATCCCAGCACAAGGATGGGGGATCCAGCTCTGTTTCCATGTGGGAAGTGATCTCAGCTCAGTCACTGCCAGGTCAGCTCCATTCCCTGAAAACATCCAAGATCCTCTGCTGCCACTGATTTATTTTTCCATTTTTATTATTATTATTATTATTATTATTATTATTATTATTCCAGACCTCAATGTGCTGCTCATAGACTGTGGGTAATTTACTTTCCTAATCAAATTGATTTCCATTCAAATGAATTCTCTTGTCCGTCTCCATTCCAGTAATGTTATTTTAAGCGTGAGCTCTGCCTTGGTACAAATGTCTAATCAAATGGGGAGATGCAGAGGGCAGCGCGGTGTGTCCTGGTGAATCACACACCAGTGGAATTAGAGCTGCTTTGAGGTGCAATAATGTATGTATTGTAACTTCTGGTGAGGCCTGGGGAGTGAGATTACATTGCCCTCCTGGATTTATCTGCCTTGCTTTGTGCCTCGGCATTTCTGCCTTTTTTTCCCTCCCTTTTTGTCTTTCATTGAACTGGACTGATTTAATTCTTCTCCCAGAGCCATAGAGTGATGAGATTTGGCCCCACAGGACTCTGTCTGAACCTGGCAAGGAGCAGAGCCACCAGCAGGGGTTTGGGTACCAAAACAGCACCCTCTTCTCATCCCAGTCTCAGCACAGACAGCACCACCTGTGCCAAAAATCAACCTCCTGCCTCACCTGAGCAACCCCTCATCACCTCCTCATCACCTCCATGCTGGTGGCAGCTTTCCTGTCTGAATTGCCATCACCCCACTGCTGTCACCATCCCAAGGACGTGGCCATCCCCACACTGGCACACCAACCCATCCCTGCCATCCCTTCACCATGGAATTATTCCTATCATCATTATCACTCTTAACTACCCTAAATTAACCCTCCAAAGGCCCTGGCAGCCCTGCTGGAGCTGATGGATGTGCTGGTGGCACTGTGAACCCTGCAGAGCAGCCCTGGAGCTCAGAGGCACTGGCAGGAATGATGCAGTTCCCACTCCTCACCCTCTATTTGTATTTTGTGTCCTGCTCGATCCATCTGAGCCGTCGCCGGCGCTGAGTGCTGCTCCACAGTCGATTATAAAATGGCTCAGTGCAGAAGATGCATATAAATAAGAGCAGCCCTGGAGTGCTCCGGGGCTGCTGGGCTGTGATTTATGGGATCTGCTGGGGCCTGGCTGGCATCAATCTCTCACTGCTTCCCATGGTCAGGCAGGAGGGGCAGTGGTGGCACCCAGGGCACCCCAGGGCTCACAGCCTCCTGCTGTCCTCTGCCTCGCTGACCCCCTGGGCCAGAAGGGACGAGTGGGATGGAGCCAACCTTGGCTCAGGGCTTGGCTATTGCCCTTTGCTGCATGTCCAGCTGCAAGGGCAAGGACAGCATCTCCTGCAGTGGCCAAGGCCTGCAGTGACCAAAGCCACCTGCAGTGGCCAATGCCCACCATGGCCAACACCTTTAGCAATGGCCAACACCTTTAGCAATGGCCAACGCCGGCTGAAATGACCAACACTGCAATAGTCAACACTGCAATGACCAACACCTTCTGCAGTGACCAACACTGCAATGACCAACACTGCAATGACTAAAATAACCAACACTGCAATGGCCAACACCATCTGCTATTGGCCAACACCATCTGCAATGACCACCCCCTGCAATAGCCAATGCCATCTGCAATGACCAACACTGCAATGCCCAACCCCTTCTGTCCCTGGGCTGGTGGTCCCTGACCCCAGTGCCCCTCCAGTGGTGTCCCTGTGGGCTCACAGTGGGGACAACCTGCACCTGGAACACCCAACTTTGTGGGTGGGAATGAAGACCCAAATTCAGAGAGTTCGAGCAGGTGCAGTGCTCCAACACCTCTCCCTCTGGACGAGTTCCCAAGAAAATGAACATAGGATAAGTCTCAAAAATCCATCAGTAACCAGTGATTTTTAACACCCTGGGGAACAGCACACCCATGGGTGCTCCACCGCCTCTCTCAGCCACCTCCCTCTCATTCTGGCACTGAGAAAATCACGACCCCACCCCAGGCAAGGGGGAAACAACCTGTTTTATAACAATAGCTATAAAAATAATAACATTATTGCAAAGAAAAACCCCTCTCCATCCTCCCCACCTTCGCTCCCCTCGTGTCACTGCCGCAATCCCGGCCGGCGTGAGCCAAACCCCCCTCTGCACATTTTCCCTCAGCACATTTCTACAGCAACGTCGTTTACTTGGTTAAATAACTCATTTATCTTTTTATACTCTCTGCAGATCATAATACACCCACTCTGACAATACTGCACACCAAAGACCTAATTTTAGCGCTGGTGTTTAGAAGTAATCAGTTTGAAATATTGTACGATGGGGTTGGGTTTTTTTTTCTTTCTTTTTTTTTTTTCTCCCCCTGAAATACTGACGTTTGCAAGAAAGCTGCTCATAAGGAAAATTCTGATTATAACAACTCATTTAGAATAAATCAGTTTGAAATGGTTTATATAACGCGGCGGAATGCGCCGTACGCCAAGCATCCAAGTTTCTGTGTTTTTTTCCTTTTCAGTGAGATGAGATTAAATGAAACCCCAAATGCAAGTGGTTTTGGGCACTTCTGTTTTGCTAAGCTGAGGGAAATGCAGCTTCTCAGCAATTTTATGGCCAATTGGGTTGGGGAAAAAAAGAAAAAAGGCAAAAATTACAGAGAGGAAAATTACCACCCTCCTCCGACACCCCCAGCCCTGCTGGGACACTCAGCTCAGCCTCCCTGGGTTTGGAACCTTTTTCCCTCCCCATCCTAAAAACAAAGTCAAACCCCACGACAGCCCTGAGGGGCAAAGCCCCGAGTGTGGATCTGGGGAGGCTGCAAATTCAATTTTAAGTAATGATAAAAACAACAGTAAATATTAGTTTTTGTAGTAGTGAGTGTGGAGGGAGGGAGGAGGTGTGTGATGTGTCCAGGAAAAACCCAAAAGATGCCCAAGCCACAGCAGGTGAGGTGGAGAGACAGCCCAGGGGACTCCAAAAACCCCCAAATTTATGCCAAACCCTTCAATTGGCCAAATCTGGGGCTTTTCACACCCTGAAGTGGAGCCTGAGCCCCTTCTGCACCCATGACCACCACCCACCACCCAGAAAAACAGAAAACAGAGCAAAGGAAACCTTTTAATTGTAATTTACTTTATTATTTTGTAAATGTGAATTTTACAAAGCGTTTTACAATTAATGATCACATCGGGTTGGATTTTTTTTTTTGTTTCTTTTTGTTTTTTTAAATGGATTTCTTTTCATCATATGAAAACAGCTATGAGCACAGTTCCAGCTCGGGGGGTCTTAATATTTTCTCTCTTTTTTTTTTTTAGTTACTGATATATCGTGTCAGCCATGGCTACAAAATAACAGTCTGAACTACACAGAGTAAGAGCACATAAATACTAGTGAATAATGCACGATAAAAAATAAAATAAAATAAAAAAAAAAAAAAAAGAAGCTAGCATCGTTCGTGGCTGAGACAGTTGAGGAACATAATTCAGTGGTACTGTGAGATTTCCTTACAGCACAGAAAGTATTTTTAACAGTCATGAATTACAGTACTACTTAATACCCTATGAAGACACTTTAAAAACAACCTTGTACTTTAAGTCCTTTTTTTTTTCCCCAAACATTCTGTCCAAAGGATTAATGTTCTATTTGAATCAAGTGCCATCCAAATGTTCAAGTCAAAAATATTTATACATTTATACTCAGTTGTTTTTTTTTTTTATTATTTATTAATTATTATTTTTTCTTCTTTATTCTCGTCTGCTAAAAATAGTATTGCAAGTTTTGGCTTTTTTTCTAATTTTTACGTTGACATAAAAACCACGATTTTTTTAGGTTTTATTTCTTTACTTCGTGTGTGCAAAACGCTTTTCTAACAGTGGAAGAAACTCGAGGAGGAGCGGAGGGGTTTGCAGTGGGTGTCCCACTCGTCCCCTCGCTCGCTCCCAGAACACTTGGGACAGCAGTTGAATCCCGGGATGGCTGCGGTTTGGCCACGGGGGGACAGCTGGGGGACAGCTGGGGACATCCAGGGCTCATCCTTCTCCACCCGCAGCGAGGCGTTTCCAGAGAACCGAGGGGTGTCAGGGCGAGCTGGCAGCCCCTGGTGACACCAGGACAAGCTCTGTGCTCCCCAAACGCCGGGGCAGTTCCAGTTTTGGGGTGCCGGGTGGGCACGGAGCCCCAGGAGCGCGGTGGCCTCCAAATTTGGGGAATTTCGGGAGGGAAGTCACAGTTGGAAGGACCAAACCGCCGAGGTGACCACAAGGAGATGCTCCCAGCTCCTGCCCAGCCCCAGGGAAGGTGGGGAGTGTCCCCAGCCCGGGGGACAGTGGGGTCACAGGGTCATGCAGCCCCTCGGCAAAGCGGTGTTTAATTAGCGCTAACTAATTAAAGGAGAGGAGCTGAGCCTAGGCTAGGGCAGCTGCGGGGAACTCGGGTGCTTTTACACTCTGCGCTCGTTAAAGGTGCTTGGTATAACTTTAGATATAGAATATACAGGTAATATTGCTAATAGTCAAGCATAAGAATAAAGGTGCAGACATACCATAAATACTGATGCTCTGATTTTTACACTGTCAGACCTAGATGAATGCAGTTTCCTATTCACATTTATAAAGCAGCCCCGAAAATTCTAGAATTTAAAATAGTGTCGTAAACAAAGAGGAGGAAGGAGTCGGTTATGATCTGATCTTCTTAATCCTGTTTTCCTTGGAAAAAAAATGATCAAAAAATTCTAAGGCACTCAGGAAAGCCGCATACAATCGATGGACTGCTCTGTTCTCACCTTACATTCAGTTTTAAGGGGTTATTTTTTTTTTGCTTTTTTTGTCGTTTTTTTTTTTTTTCTCGGAAGAATACAATCATTACCATATAACATTTTCAAACATATCATTAATCCTCCACACACAGGAAACATTAGTGCAAAATGCTTGCCCTCATCTACCAGATAAGGAAAAACCCAACGCCCTTCACATTTTAGAAGTTTGCCTTCCTAATAATAACAATAATAATAATAATAATTAATAAAACAAAAACCCAAATCAGGGAAAAAAAAAAAAAAGAAAGAAAAAAAAAAGAAAGAAAAAACCCCCAAAATATACAGGAAGTTGTGCTAGGTATAAAAATATATATTTTCACTGTGCAACTTGACTCTCTCCAGACTCTCTGTCCTAAGCCATTCAAGTACTTTGCTGCTGCCCCCCCGGTGGCCCCAACGGCTGTCTGGGAACAGGTTTGGTCCAGAATTAATCCCTACAGCCAAGTGCAGCCCCAGCCGGGGGGCTCAGCCTGCTCCCCACCCCCAGCAAGTGCCAAAAACGAGGAGGAGGAGGAGGAGGAATCCTTTGCAATATCTCTTCTCTCTATATTTATATATATATATGCACACAGACACACACAGAAGGGACGACTTTTGATCTCCGACACCCGGAGCCTCTCCCAGCTTGCCTCAAACTTTTGGCAAACCCAAAGTTTTGGGGATCAGGAGGGTCCTCAGCCAAACCTGAGCCCCACCAAGCTGAGCTGCCCTCCAGCAGCTGCTCCCAGGGGCACGGGGACACCCCAGGGCCATAGACCTGGGGATGGCAGGGGACAAAGCCCTCCCCGAGCTCAGCCCGTGGTCCCCAGGCTTTAGGGACGTGGCTAAAGTGCAAATAGAGCTGTGCTCATTCCCACTTCTCCGAAGCATCCCACACCTCCACCAGCCCTGTCACCTGGTCTGGGGCATCACAGTCCCCCCAAAAAAGCTGTGCCAAAACCCAAGGTGGGGCAGGACCCCCCCATCAGGGATTTGTTGTGTCAAGAGCAGTGGCACAGGCTGGGCAGCCTCGTTATTGACGATGCAAAAAATCTGCTTCAAGTATCAAAGAAAACAAAACAAATGGCCGAAAGTTGGGTTATCCTCTCCCCACTCCCCCTTTCCCAATGGAAATACAAAGAAGGAAGAAAACCCTGAGCAAAGCGCTGTCTGGATTAGGGAACTAAAGCAGGAAAGAAAAGAGGAGCACAGCCACAGGAGCCAAAAAGTGACTCTTGGTGCACCTTGTTCCTAGTCCCACACGTGTTAAAGAACAAGCTGCAAACGTCATTAAAGCAGGTCGTTAAGTCACAGTAAAAATAATCATCATTAAAAAAGGAAAGTGAAAAAAAAAAAAGGAAAAGCCAAACTTGGCTTTCATGTCACTGTCCCCACGCTTTGGGGACACCCCAGCAGTGCCACCCCTGTGGGACACCCAGCCTGGCCCCAGCACTCCAGGGGAAGCTGCAGTGTCCTGCTGGAGTTGGGGCTGCAGGAAGGATTCTGGTCACTTTGGGGTTTGTAAGGACGAGGGACAGAGGTACCTGCTGCCCATCAGGCTCCAGGGACACCCACAAGTCCCATCCCGAGGCCACCAAAGCCACCACAGCCTGGGGACATCAGCCTGCAACAACAAAAATAAAGACAAATAATTCCACATTGGGTTTTCCCCAGAAGGGGCTGTGGGAGGCTGAACAGGAGGCAAAGTGCTTCCTCCTCCCAAAAACTCTTCACAGAAGGGCACAAAGCTCATTTTTTTTCTTTTAATTTTTGCATCCAATGCACTCCAAATTATTAAAAAGCGAGAGCCTGGTTAGCCTGGGGAGGAGGGAGGGAGCAGAGGGTGAGCTGTGCATGCACCAAGCTCTGCATCCACTGCAGACACTGCCAGCAGGCAACACCAAGAGCTCCCAACTCCGAGCCCTTCAGGGCAAGAACAACGTTCTCCCCGTGCTGATTCCTCCCTAAATCCCTCCCCAGGCACTGAGGGGGGCTACTCCCCTCCCAGGAGGTGCAGAGGGGTGACACGAGCCAGGCCACCCAGGAGTGGTGACGTGAAGGTGCAAACACGGAGAAGCAAAGGAAAAGATCTGCCGGAGGGAGGAAGGGAGGGAGGGAGAGAGAAACCAAACCCAACCCCAGCAATATTGGGCAAAACCCAAACCACAACCACACCAGCGGCCAGGCTCTCCACCTGCATCCCACGCAGTCCTCCCGACACGTGCCAACCCAACTCCCACTGAACCATCCCTGCCTCCCTGCAGCCACAGAGAGCTCCCTGGGACAGCAGCACCGAGTCCCTGCCAGCACCAGGACCCACGGCCAGGCTCCCCCTGGCACCAGAGGGACATGGTCACCATCAGTGTCACCATTTCCCCCAGCCCTTCCCGAGACAAACACGGCCAGTCGCAGCACCTGCACCCCAACACGCCTCGCTTTCCTGTTCAGTGACAAAACTCTCCTTAGAGGACAAGGTTAACGATGGCTTTACTTCTGAGCTGAGTGATGGATGGGGTGATGACGGGGTGGTGGTGGGTGGGGGGTGGCTAGCTTTTCTCCTCCCCTTCTTAAAACAAACGAATAAAAAAAGAAAAAAAAATCCAAAATAAAAAAGAAAGAGAAAAAAAAAAAGAAAAAGCTACAATCTTATAGACTAACCTCAGGAATATCAAAAAAGGAGCCCAATATTTTTTTAAGTAGGTCGCCACAGACCTAGTCGTTTACAGTATAACGAATGCGATTATTTCCTTCATAAATTTTAAATACAAGCAGAATAAAAATCACATTTTTTTCAGGCAACAGTAGCAGTTCAGTAGGTAAGTGGCTTGATCACATTTTTTTGTTTTGTATTAGTAATGCATGCAAGCAGCTTTAGTATTACAGATCCCTTATAGGTCATGAAATGTTTTGCTCTCTTTATAAAGTCCCTCCATAAGTACCATCCTGTCTTCTCACGGGGGTCTCGGGCCGGCTGGAAGAGCCAGAACCTTGTTCAAAAGGTTGTGGAGTGCTTTGGGTTTCCGATGCCAGGGCATCTGTGGCAGCTGCCTCCTGGATCACCGAGCCGGCGCCTTCGGCATCCTCGCTCTGCTCGAAGGACTGGTTGGATCCATTGCTCAGCTCTACATTCACTGTGTTAGTTCTCAAGGCTACTATCGTCCCCGAGTCGCTCCTCCTCTCTGCATAGATCCTCTGCTCGAACACCTGAGCAGTGTTGGGCTGGAACTCGGGCTCCAGGGGGACAGTGTTTGTGGAGGAGCCCATGACGGTGCGGTACATCTCCATCCCCTCGGGCAGCATGGATTTGATCTTGGGCAGCCAGCGCTTGCGGACGCGCCGCGCGTTGGTGCACATGTCGGCCGCGATCACGTTCATCTCGCTCTCCTTAAAGCTCGGGGCAAAATTCTGACAATACACTGCAAAGACAGGGAGACACAGGGCTGAGGATTCAGAGGGAGAGGCACGGAGGTGATCCCAGAATCCCAGGTGGGAGCAGAGCTCTCCAAGGAGACACTTGCAGACAAGGCTCCTCAGCTGGAGGCACACAACCAGGAAGGCGTAAAAGCAGAAGGTATGAACATCCCAGGTGGCAGAGGAGGGGGGCTGGAGAAAGACTTCTCACTCCCTGGGGAGCCCCAGAGGTGCCAAGACCCCCAGGTGGGATGAGGCACCCCTAACACCCTAACCATGGGCCTGGCCAAACCAGAGGTGACCCCAGAAAAGTCTCACAAACACCTCAGCAGCAGCTCCACCAACAGCTCCTGAAGCCACAGCAGCAGGGCAGGCAAGGGTCAGAGCTCAGGGGATGCCCAGGGGATTGTCCTCTGCCTGTCCCTCACCTCGTGCCACCCAGTCTGGCTGCTCCAACCCCTCTGCTGGCACATCTGCTGGGATCCAGCAGGAGCTGGGAGCTGCAGGAGCTCTGCACAGCCCTGGTGTGCTGCTCCTCTGCAGGAGCCAAGTGCCTGATGTTATGGAGCAGCATCCAAGGAACTGCCACGGGGAATGACTGTCAGCTAAAGCTCGTGCACAGCAGAAATCCAGGCAGCAAGAACCCATCCTGTATCCTGGCACAGGACAGCAATGCCTTTCCAGCCCCTCTCTGCAAGGAAGGTCCAGACTTGGGACTCTCCAGAGTGGAACTGCTAACAGGACAACTCCACCATATCCATTATCAAACATTTGCCCTCTTATCCCTTTTCCCCACATGCTACAGATCTCCCAGGGCAGCTGGAAGGTCCCTGGAGTTCAGCAGCACAGCTACAATTAGGGAGGGGAAAGATTTCTCCTCCAAATCTTAAAAACTAAATTTAAAAAATTGCTTAGAGTTCCGTTTCCCAGCAGAATAATATTTACACAAAGATTTACTTCCCAGAACTCAAGCCAGGGTGAGGGAACACAGTGATTTCTACTGCACATGAAGCCTATGACAAACAGATTTTCTGCACCCCTCAGGGTTTCCTCCAGCCCCCAGCTCCTCCCTCCCCAGCACCTCCTGTCCCAAAGCACTCCAGGTATCCCCAGGTGACTGCAGGAGCAGTGGCTGATAGAGAGCAGATCCCACCCACAGCTTCTGTGGGCAATCAAAAACCAATGCAAACTGAAAATTAAATTAAATTTCCTACAACCCAATTCCACCACTATCACCCTACAGAGATGGCCTTCCCTGCCACCCCAGCAGCAGAGCATCCCTGTCCTTACATTTGACTGCATTAAGGACTCTGCTGTCCAAGGGCTTCCTGCTGGGATCACTCGTGGAGGATCGGATTCCAGTTCCACAGCTGTTGGCAAGTGTGTTCCTGTGGGGAAGGCAAAGAACATCCTGAAAATGGGGAATCCAGGGCACAACCACTGCCCTGCCCTCCTCCCTTCAGCTCCTACTGGAAGCATCACCAGGATTTGAAGGAAAACTTCGAGCACGGAAATGGAAGGAAGTGCTCAAGCATCACCAAGAAAACGCACAGAACTGAGTGCAGCACGTGCAGAGGGTGACACAGGGTGACACGGAGTTAAAGCCCCAGGAGATGGAGGGAATGGATCCCTTGGGAGAGCACGAGGAGCAGCAGGACTCACCGATCAAAGAAGGTGGCCAGGAGACGTCTCAGGAGGACCTTGTGTTTGACACCAGCACACAAATGGCAATTCATCAGCTGCCCCCGCGTGATGTAAACGCCTGAGCCTGCAAGGGTGAGAGGGAGAACCCAAAATGAGCCCCCAGAGCCACCAGCAGCTCCTCCTGCCAGGCCCAGTGCAGTGGGAACCTGCTCTTCACCTGCTGGAACAAGGACAGCGGGATGCTGGAAAATCCTAACAAATCCTTGGGGCCTTGGCAAGTCCCAGGCAATGATAATTCCTAATTTTATCTGTACAGCGAGGAAGTCTATGGGAATCAAATGAAAAGATTCTTATTTTCTCACCAGTGCACACAGTGCAAGGCTTATACTGTGCTTTTGTATGTACAGATCAGATTATTTATTCTTTCTGAAGGGAGAAAACCCCAATCCATTCGGCTTTTTCTTTTTTACCAGTGCAAGACTGTAGAACACAGAGCTGGGAATGAAAGAAAAAACCCATCTAGCACAGAAGAGGCACTCGGTTACAGATCTAACTGTTTCCAAAACCTCAGCCCATCACCTCTTGATACCTCTGGTGAGCAGGGAATTTTCCTCCTAAAGCACAGGAATTGCTGCCTTTGAACACACTGCCTTTAAGGATGTTTTCTGGAAGAAAAAGGAACCCCTGCAAAGCAGCTGGACACGTCCAGGGGTCTGGCAGTGCTTTACAGCAGGTTTTGTATCAAACCTTTTCACTCTGCTCACAGACCAAACTGCTCCTGCCTCGGCATTGCTTCCAGGGAGAGCTTATCCCATTTTTCAAGCATTCTGTTACATGGGAGGGTTTTGGTATTTGCTTTTAATTAAGATGAAATAATGGGTCATATGTGGATCCAGAATGCACTCCGTTCTCAAGTTATAAAAACATCTACTGGAGACATGATATCTCCTCCTGGATTTGCAGGGAAGGTGATTGTCTCTGACCTTCTGGCCACTGATCCTGCCCCAGGATCCGGCACCACCCTGGATCTCAGAGCTATCCCACATCTCTCCAGGAATTTTCCTTGTATTCTCTTCCATGCAATGACTTTTTTGGGTTTTAGGTAGTGTTACAAATGAGTAAGAGCCTCAGTCCCTCCCTGAGCTGTGCTGTGGTGACTTCAAGCCTTGTTCAAAACCCTTTCAGAGGGGGCTCTGCTCAAGTTTGCTGAAAAAATCATGGCATGAAAAAGCAGAGACAAAAGGAAAACACTCCTGCTGCAGAGTTGAGGAAAACTTTCACAGCAGGATCAAACCTCCTCTCCAGGTCTCCCCAGGTTTGAGACAGGAATTAGGTGGGTTTGTTTTGTATTTCAAGAGATAAGGCATCAGAGTGAACACCAGCCACCACCGAGAGGAACTTCACTTTAATAAATGAAAAATAGCCCAGGCAGCCACTATCGGTTAGTGATATTAATCTACTTTTTTTGCCAGATTGAAAAATGTAAATCAAGCAGAGTTGCCTCAAGCCAATTTGCAGCTCTCACTGTGAAAATAACCTGCACCACTTGATGGTTTTAAGAAGTCTCACATAAAATGTAAATGGGTACAAAATGAATATTCCAGATACAAAATAAATACTTGTGGTTGTAATGCTGTGCTTTGCCTTCCATCAAAGTCCTGTCCTCCATCAGTTGGAACCCTTTGTGGGCATCCCCTGAAATCCTGACTCCTTCTCCAGACTGAAAATGAAATCATGCTTCTCACCAAGAGAGAAATGACTGGAAGGGAAGAACGACTGATTTGGATTGACTGTGCTGCCATGTGTCCTTTTTGGAGCAAGGGCTTTGCAGGGATTAATTAAACCTCCCCACCTGGGGCAGCTCTGGGATGTCCTGTGCACTCATCTCCACACAGCTACAGCCAAGGGAAAAAACCCACAGCTACACCATGGCTAAGGAAAACTGCAGAAGGGGAACTTCTAAAACCAGAATATAATTATTTGACCCGGTCACTCCAGTTAAACATTTTCTGTGCAGTGCTGGCGGTGCTGGGCTGGCACAGCCACTTGATTTCACTCTTCATCCAGCTCTACACTTTTGTCAAAAGCTAAACAGCACCATCTTCCACCTCACACTGGCCAGAAATCCTTTATAGAGAAGGAGCAAATTTCCCCAATATAGTAAATTCCCCCCAAAAATGAAAATAAAGACAGAAGAAAGGACCAAGCCCATTCATTCTATTCCTTCCTGCTGCAGCGTTTGCCTGCTTAATAAATTTATAAAGAAACTTTTACAGGTTTTTCAAAGCTTGCTCACTGACACAAATTTTATCTCCTTTGCTTTGTAAATCTTGTAATGTGGTAATTTTTTTGGGGGGGTTTGTTGGGTTTTTAGATCTGTGAGCCCAAATGGAAACACACTCACTGCAGCCACATTGAGCAGGAAGAACACAAGCTGCAGAATTCAATTAAAATGCTAAATTAATTCAATTGAATAAATCCTGTTAAATGACACATTTTTCTATCAGCGAATTAAAGCAAAACTCAGAACTTTTCAAAAGACGATTGGCGACGAATAATCCAGAAAGACACAGCAAGGGCACACAAGATGCCCGACTCCAGCAAGATGGAGAGCACAACTCCAGCAGGAAAACATCACCAATTCCCAGGTATTCTGAAGAGAATTCTTTACCCTTTTTACCTGCAACGAGCTCAAGTTTTTCCCCAGGATCTCCCTCTGAGTAGAGCTTCGGGTGGCAGCGGTAGCCGATCTGGCTGATGAGGCTGGCGGGCAGAGCGACCAGGTCGCGGCGGATGAGCACACAGGAGCGATTCTCCAGCGGGATCTGCTCTGGCTTCTCCTGGGCAACTGCAAAATGAAAAGGGAAAACCAGTCAGAATAACTGATGAGGGAGGCACAACACTGAGAGAAGGTCAGAGTTTGAGTTCTTCGTGCAGCTGTTGTGGAAATTCCCCCCTCAGGTGCCACCTGAAATCTTGGAAAAATCCCCTGGTCTGACCCACCACGGCAGTCTCGGGCTCTGCAAGAGGGATTCTTAGAATCTAATCATGCTTTAACTTTGCCTAAGTTAATCATTAGTGAAAAAGGACAGCTCTGCATGGCTGGCATCACTCTGCAAGTGCAGCACACAGAGCTGCTGCCCCAAACACCCCCAGGAACTTCACCAGGGGGTTCTGAACAGGCAGGAAATTGCCCCAGTTTGATGAACACCTGTATCAATCCCATCACTACTTCTCTTCATGGTTTTTTTTCCAGCTGAAGTTAAAATCCAGACCCTGCAGACACCTCTGCTCCGAGAAAGGTCAGCAGAGCCTCTCCCTAGGATGCACCCACAGCCACCCCCAGCCACCCCCAGCCCACCTTCTCTTCCCCTGCCTTCTGCAGGCTGACTTTGCTTCTCACTGACAAGAGAAACCCCTGCCAACAAGCCCAAAAATGTTATTAAGTTGTAGCTTCAAAACCAAAACACCAATTTTCACAACTCGTCCCAACGCACCATCCCCAGAGCATCCCACTGGAGCAACCAGTAACATGGAAAAGCTGGAAGCACTGGGCTGTCCTGCCAGCACCCTAAAGCTGGCTCTTCTGGGAGCACGGAGAATGTGTTTCCAAAGCACACTTAGGACTGTAAAAAATACTGGATTGCTTAAAATGACAATTTTTGACAGCAATGAGGGCTGACCATGCACATCAACTCTGGGATATGGTGGGAGCAGTGACAGTGCTGAACTGCAGCCCAGCTCCACCACAATCTACCTTTTTTCCCCCAAAACTGTTTGATAACATGGCAAATACCACACACAAACCCAACCCCAGCTCAGTGCTTCAGTATCTGCAAACAGAGAGAAGCAGAAACGCCAGCAATGAGCATTTCTGCACTCAAAATGTCTCCCGCTCCAGAGGTGTCTTTTCCTGCGATTATTCCGGAGTTCTGGGGGCCACTTTTCCTCAGTGCAGATAAAATAACAAGTTTTGCAGACTTGTTGCTGCAGTAACCGCGGGCGATGGCCGCGGGACAAAGGGAGCAGTGTTCTAAGTAGGACATGCCCGCGATGCCGTGCTGGGCTGTGGCATCCTAGCGCAGGATCTGGGAGCATCCCCACCCTCCCGGCTCCCTGCTCCCCTGAGGAGCTCCAGGAGGGATTCTGGAATATCAGGAGAATGCCCCTTGCTCACTGAGAGCAGCGTTTCCTGCACTGAGTAAGGAGCTGACAGTAGCAGAATAATTCCCAGGGTGTTTTTAAACTCCTCGTGCCATCACAGCCTCGTTATCTGGGCAAAATCTGTGCCACTGACATTCCCAACTGCAGTATTCCCAGCATTCCCAAGCATCCAGATCCAAGCTCCAGTTGGAGAGGGACAATCTCAAAGAGCAGCTCTATTTTGAGGCTTTCAAAGAGTGATAATCAAGCCTTATCCAATTAAATACTGATATTTTCCAGCTTAAACAAACCAAAAGTAGAGGGACAGTTGGTTTGGAGTAGCCAGTCCTGCTCTGCTCACCTTTCCAGGCTTTTTGGCTCTGGCAAGGCAGGGACACCAGGGCAGCTTGAGGGGAGGGATGGACACCCCAGCCAGCTCCCAGAGGGAAAATCAAATCCACACCCTAGGAGCTGTACCTGTGACCCACACGATCCCCCCGAGCACAGTGCTGTGCCCAAGTCATTAAAATTGCATTTCAATATTTCATTTTTACTTTAACCAAGGACTGTGGTCAAAAGCACCCACAATATTCACCACCACCCAAAACCCAGTGGAGCTGCTGAAGGGAAGATGAATCCTGCATGGACTCTCGGATTGGAGGCCTCCAGGTATTTTTAAAGTGATATAAAGGCTGTAGATTTCCAGGGAATGTTGTTGCAATCAAATGAGACCTCAGCCTTGAGCTCTCCTCCCTTCTTCATCATGAGTCTTCCTCAAGACTATTGTCACTGAAGATATTAAATACCTGCAACACCCAAGAGGAAACAGCTCCACTGGACAAGATCAAACCTACCTGCTCTACCACCTCCTGTAGCCAAATATTCCATAAAAACCCAAATTTGGGGCGAAAGAGATCCTACAGCAGCATTAATGAGGCAGAGAAGCAAAAGATCAGCACTAGCACTGCTTGGAGAAATCTGAAGGATTTGGTGTCAAACTTCTTTCCTGAAAGAACAGCAGCTTTTCAGGACAGGCTGGGGACAGTTCTGGCTTGCAGAAATATGTTGCTTCTGAAGACATTTCATTTTCTGCACAAGGAGACACGGAGGAGTTCCTATTTCTTCCTCTGAAATCAAATACTTCATAAACCAAACTGAAATTCAGCTAAAAAGACCAAGTGCAACTCAATCCACCACTGGATTTGGGTTACATCTGGCTCCATGTCTATAAATCTCTTATTAAACACAGCCATAAATAATTTCGGGGGACTTTGTTTCCATTCCATCATTAGCACAAATTCAACAAAAAGAGGTTTGGGGCTTTCAGTGGCACCTCAATGGAGCAGATAGCAATCAGTTATGTAAAGGAACAGGACACAAGAGCCACTTTGGTCCCATGTTTCCAAAGAAAGCCACTCTGTTTGGCCTTTCTGCTCCGCAGAACAGGAGAGTATTCGCTTCTAATTAATTTGTGTCTTCAGAGGGCAGCGGCTCCTTCCCTTTGAATGAAAGGGCAAACAATGGGAAGTATTGTTAAATACAGTTTTGTTCCTGAGCAAGAAAGAAGCTCCCAGCCAGTAGAGAGGGGCAGGAAATCATTACAGAGGAAGCCACGAGAGCTGCCAGGCAAACACTGGAATATTTTATTTATTTGGATTTGTGTTTTCACCCCAAACTTAGCTGGATGCTGCAGCTGCAACAGGTGGGCCAGAATGGGAAATACCCATGTTCCTGGATTTTTTGGCTGAAGAAGCAGCCTCAAGCTAACTCACTGGTCCATGCTCCACAGCTCCAGGCTCTGCTGGGGCACATGTCCTCCTCATCCCCAAAACACACCTTAAAAGGTCCCTTACAGCACCACGATGCTTTGGTGACACCAGGATGGTTGCACGTCCCACCTGAGGTGTTTGGGACCAGATTTGCTGATCCCACACTGGGGATGAGCTGCTCACTGAGTGCCTGGGGATTGCTGCACTCACTGATCTCCTTCGTTCCTGACAATCCAAACAGCACGGCTTCAAAATGACTCATGAACCCCCAAATCCCACCAGTTTGGATTCTCCAAACTGCCCATAAACTTCAAGATACACTCCTGTGGGTAGGAAACTGTTTCTGGTTTAGGAATGGGATTTGGAGATACAGAAGGATCAGAGTGATGGAGCCTCACCCAAAAATTGAGTCCCAGCATGAAACCACACATCTCAAGCCCCGAAGAAAAAGCTCAAGAACACATCTCCACCTGCTCCATGTTACAAACACACGGATGATTCTCCCCTGCTGCCTACATGGAGAGAAGTCTCTTTTCAAACAGCAATATTTTAACATTTCTATCCCATCAGCCTATTTTCCACTGGCAGTGGGACCACCCCAAAAATATCTTCCCTCCACAGCCTCAGCATCACCAGCACGTGCTGCAGATGTAAACCTGCAGCAGAGGACACACGCAAGCACCACGGGATAGATCCATCACAGAGTCCCAACGGGGTGAGTTTACATTTCCCAAATAGTACATTTACACCAACGTGCTGAAATGTAGCCATTTGATTTGTGACCTATTTATACAGGGAGGTAATCTGGAATTAGTATAGGAAAAATATTACTGGTTTATAAATACCCCTATCTTGCCTTTGCCTCAGATCTCAGCCAGGAGTGAAACATCTGCCAGCCTAAAATTAAACATCTGTGGTTCAGAGTGAGGAAAACGGGGCTGGAGGTTTAATGCCAAAAAAGGCCAGAGGCTGAGTGCCCCCAGTTTGGGCTCAGCCTTCCCTGCTCAGCTCTGACAGTGCCAAGGTCGGGATGGAGCTACAGAGCCACTCAGGTTGGAAAAGACCTCCAAGATCCTCCAGTCCAACCTGTGACAAATCCCCACTTGTCACCTAAAGCCACACAGTGTGGCTTCCAGCAGCATCCAGCATCCAGGTGTTTGAATGCCTCTGCAAAAAGCCAAAGTGCTCTGGTGGATACCTGGAGCATCCCCTGACTGCTTCATTTCCTAAAAATCCACGAGCTCTTTGCTGCTGAGCGTCCTCCCCTGCACAGCCTGGGCACCACAGGGACCAGGGGGACCCTGCAGGATCAGGTCACTGTCCTGATGTCCCTGCAGTCCCAGCCACTGCTCCATCCCCTGCAATTATCTGGCGTCGCAGTTGTGATTTACGTCGCTGCAGCGCGTCGTGCCCAGGCTGCGCTCGGGATGCTGCACGGGCTGCATCATTTGGGATTCTGGGCTGTTCCTTGCCCTCTTTCCTTACTGTCAGGAATCAGAGGCCAGGAGAGAAAACTATTCTCTCAGCTAATTACCACAACTATTCTATAATGGCTATTTTAGATGAATTTTTAATGAAGTGTGCTCTTGTCAGTTCAGGATTTCATAACTTTCAAGTCCAGCCTTTACATGCCAGCCATTTGCTGCATAAAGATTTTCCCTTTTCCCTGCAAACCGGTGCAGCAGGAGCAGGGGAGGAGGACGGACCCTCGCACAACTTCGCTGGTGCCTGTCAAAATTAAATTAACTGCATCTGCTCAGCAGAGAGCTGACTGACAAGAACGTGGCTCAGCGCAGAAAAGCGCCGAGCATCTGCAAGTCCTGCTGAAACCCACTTCAGCTCAGGCCCACGACGCTGTAATTAACAGGGATAAAAATACTTTGCTTTTGTTTAATATTTTCTGGAGTTGTGCGTTGCTCAGATCAGATGCTGGAAACCTCATTAAGTCTCGCTCGTGTCCTCGAGGCCCACATGTTCTCCACAACCAGACCTAGTTATGGAGCAAGGAGCCATTTTACCGCAGTGCTCCCAGCCTGGCGCGGCACTGGTGACACCGTGGCCACCAAACGTGGACAGGGGCTGGGGGGAAACTGAGGCACCTTTTCCTGCAATCTCTGCCAGCACCTAAGCCTGACCCTCCTTGTTTAATCCTGGGCTCGTCCTGCTGCTCCTTTTGCAGGTCCAACACTTGTCCTGGTCCCTCAGTGCCACCACTGCCGGTCTCTTCTCGCAGGGGACAAGTGACAGGACAAGAGGAAATGGCCTCAAGCTGTGCCAGGGGAGGTTCAGGTTGGACATCAGGAGGGATTTCTTCATGGAAAGGGTTTTTAGGCACTGGAAGAGGCTGCCCAGGGAGGACTGGAGTCCCCATCCCTGGAGGTGCTCAAGGAATGACTGGATGTGGCACTCAGTGCTCTGGGCTGGTGACAAGGTGGTGTTTGGTCAAAGCTGGATCTTGGAGGCCTTTTCCAACCTTAATGATTCCATGATTTGTGTCTCTGATCCAGCCTTGGTTCTGACTACAAAAAGGGGGGAAGAAAATAAATTAAAATCGCCCAATCTTGGGGCAAGAGAAGGATTGGTGACCCCTCCAAGGGTGGTGGGTGATGCTGAAGGCAAGTGAAGAGCATCAGCCACCAGTGTCCCACCACACCCTCACCAGCATCAACGCTTCAGATGGGGAATGAAAAAGCAGAGAAGAAGAAAGAAAAAAACCCAACAACCTTCTCTGAAATTCAGGGCTTCGTCTGCTCTGCTCCTCTTTGGCTTTGTTTTTGTTTTCCCAAACAGGGCTCTTGGAAACCTTGGCAATCCCTATTTTAAAGGGCTCCCCCCTCCCCCAGGCCTTTGTGAGGCTGTCGGGATCTCCATGCCAGGAGCAGGATTAGCAGCCTTCTCTCTTCCATCTCACGGTTTTATTATTCTGCACCTTTTGAGGGTACAGTTTATCCCGAGTAATTAAAACACAGTTAGCTCTACAAGTCCAAACCATAATGGAATAGCTTAGGTTTTACTTTTTGTAATCTCTTTTTTTGTGTGCCCTCTTTTCCAGGAAGCCTGATACCTATAGCTGGCTTCTTTCAAACAGGAAACTCCCTCGAAAGGCGGAATTTTAGGGAAGAGGAATTTTAGCAGAAATGTGGGATATTTAGAGCTTTACAACCTGACTCCTCTCTGCATGGCCTCAGCATCACCACCTGGTTCTGCCTGCAGAAAGCAAGCAGGAAAACTTGGCTGTGGGATGCTCAGCTCTGCAGCATCTCCTGTGACACCTGAGAAAACTGCTTGGATTTTCACTTCTCCAACTGGGATGAGTCCTGCCCCACAAGGATCAGGGACAGCCTCAGAGCTGCTGCCTGCACTGTCCCTGGGCTGGTGCTGCCCTTGCCTTCTGAATTGGTTTTGTTGTGTTTCTGCAGGAACTGGCCCTGTGACAGGGATGGAAAACGCTGTGTCCAAGGCATTAATCCCATTGCTCTGAGGAATAATGCTGAAGGCAAACCCACATTATTCACCGCAGGCTCGACAGTGGGGAAAAGCAAAATAAACCCCAAACTGAGTGGGGAACAGCATAATTCCTGTCCAGTCTGGCTCTAACAGCAGCCAGGGAGGAGACCCTGACCTTGTCCCCAACCCTGAGCCCACCCCTCTCCTGCCCTGTCCCAACTGGGACCCGCAGCAGGGCAGGGACAGCAATCAGGTTTTGAGGCCCATTTTCTACAACCGCTTGTCCACTTTTCCCAGCAAATATTTCTAATATTAAAACAGTAACAGTGCTATGTTTTCCCCCTTTTTCACATGGCTTGGTAAAAGAAAATGTGGAAAATACTGCTTATCTGGTCACTGTCTAGCAGGGGAACATGCTGAGAGGATGCTGAGCTCCTGTTCCTTGGGATGGGATGGGATGGGATGGAATGGGATGGGACAATGTGTGGGGCTGAGCCCATTCTCAATACTATAAAACCAGAAATTCTGGTAACAGAAATTGTCCAATTTGCCAAATCTTGTTCCTTGGTTAAGACTAAAACCAAACGGCTTTCAGGAAGGCTCCTCAATGAACCAGAGTTAAAATATCTGCAACACCAGTCCAGCAATTCCAGGAGGCAGAGCAGGGAACGAAGCTCCAGGTGAGAGGAGGCTGCGTGCAGCCAGAGCCAGCGGGAAGATGTTCTCCCTGGGGAGCTGCTGTGGATCAAAGCTGCTGCCACAAACACCTGCAGCTCCCACGGGGAGGCCACTGTGAGGCTGAGCTTCCATGTGGGATGCTGCCAGCTCCATCTGTGCGGGGTGCTGGGAGCTGCTTCCACACGGGATGTACACACCCCACACCCTGCAGGCATCTCTCCTCTGGGACTGAGCCCCTGGATCTGATCTCACCTGGGCTGGCTGCTCAGGAGGGAAATAGAATAACATCAAAGCAGCCCCCAAAACTGCTTTTCCCTTTCTGACAATGCGCAGGACAAGGCTGGCAAATGAGAGGGGGGCACTTGAGGCAGTAGAGAGAAAAGTCCTTCTTTCCTTCTTTTTGCAGATTTCTTAATTAACATTTATGAAAATAATTTAGCTGATGGTTTCCTCCCTTCCTCCAAATGTTACATGCTCATCACTTTTTAGAAAATCTTATTCTAAAAAGTCAGGACAGAAGACTAACTCCCAAAGTGACCACCTCACCCTCAGTGGGCCAGAAGGGCTGGTGCTTCCCTTGCCATGGATGACCACCCCTGTTGGATGACCCATGGCGGGTGAGCTCGGCCATCACCTTGGCATGGATGTCACCAGCATAGGGCTCACGCAAACACCAGGCTCCTTGCTGACAACCTCAGCCAAAAAGCCAAGGGCTGAGCTGACCCTGGTGCATGATGCAGCCTCTCATCTAGAGTGTCCCAGCTGGGGAGCGATGGCACAGGGGGACCTGCCTGTGTCACACCTGGACACCAGCACTGAGCCCAGAACACGCATCACCTTCTGCGCTGCGCTGCAAAAACCAACAAATGAAACCCCCAAAAACCTGGTGAACAACCCAAAACTGCCCAAGGACTCCATAACCACCGACAGCGAGCAGAAAACCCGAGAGAGACATCCGTTACCAGAGTAGCCTCCTGAAGACTTGATGTACATCTGCCCGTACTGCTCCTCCACCATGGTGTCGTAAGCCTCGTCGTCCTCCTCATCCTCCTCGTTGTGGTAGGAGGTGGGGCTGTCGGTGGTGGGGATGCTGCTGGCCCCGGGGCTGGTGCGCTCCCCCTGCGAGTACTGCACCTGCTGCACGTTGGGGATCAGCGTGGCCAGGTTGGGCATGCCGTAGTAGGAGACGCGCGACAGCTTCAGTGGCCCGGCGTTGGTGCCACCGGTGCCACCGGGCCCGTCCCGGCCACCAGGCTCCATGGGCCGCTTGCCCGGCAGGCCAGGCAGGGCCTGCAGCTCCAGGTTCTCGTGTTTGACGCGTGTGAGGAGCGGGATGGGCATGGAGGGGGACATGACGTAGGGCGCCGAGGCCGACTGCAGCTGGTTGCAGGGGCTCTGCGGCTCCGAGCTGGGGTCTTCGATCATGGTGGTCTGAGAGTCACAGTGGGGAGAGCTGACCTTGAACATCAAGTCCGTCCCTTTCTCCACGATGTGCTGGATCTGCAGGAAGCCCGCCGTGTACATCACCACCAGCTGCTCGCTCGCCGCCATGGTCAGCTTGCCGGTGTAGCAGAAGGACAGGATCTGCTGGAAGCAAGCGGGAGGAACTGTCCCCGGCAGCTCAAAGGCGTTTTTGCTGTTCCCGCTGAACAAGTCTCGGAAGTAGAGGCTGCTGGCCGCCAGCACAGCCCGGTGAGCCTTGAAGGCTTGGCCCTTCACCACGATGGAGACATCGCAGTACAGCCCCAGCAGCCGCTGCTCGTTCAGGCAGCCCAGAACGGTGTTCCCAAAGTTGGGAATCTCTATGTGCAACATCTGCGACATGGCTCAGGATCGGCTGGAGCTCCTCAGACATTCAATGCAGGAATATCCAAAGTAGGGCACATCTGAAAAACGGAGAAGGCAGGGAGAGAGGAACAACGTTTTTAGGCAGTTCACCCAGGCAGGCAGGAGCACAGGAACCCACCTCACCCGACATCAAAGGCTCCAAGCCGAGCTCTGAGAGCCAACGCGGAAAAGCAATCGCTTATAAAAATTACTTATCGATGGTTTCGAGCGGCGTTGGGAATGCTATTGGTGGATGGCAAAGGATATTCCAAAAATGCAAGTATTTCCTTCAAGTTGTGGTCTGTTTAAATAAGCACCACTGATTTATTCCCCTGGGGGTTTTTACTTTATGCAGGAAAATCTGAACGATAATGGGAGAGAACAGTAAAGCAAACGAAAGACAGTCAGACAGATCTCAGTAGCATTATATAAGAAACACAACAACCAGCAGCTATGTTGAAACTACAGTAAAGATATTTATAAAACAATGTGCCATTCTGCCCGAAATAAATACAGGATTCTGCCGGAGCGAGAGCTCCCAGGAAAAAAGCACTTTGAAAAGCAATCTTCCCATTTGCACCAGAAAGAGGGAGCATTTCAACAGTTAAACCCCTTCTCAACACATTTATCCTCCAACAAAACGAGGCTTATCTCCAAATTAAGCCAGATATTTGAGCCCCAATAAAACAAACCAGCGTGCCGGTGCCGCAGCGAGCCGCCTACCAAGTTGTCTTCTTATTTTCCTCCCCCAGATCCCGAGTGGAGCAGGGGAGCCCCAGCCCAGCCCCCGGTGCAGGCAGAGCCCCCCAGCCCGCTGCCCCCAGGTACCAACAGCGCGGACCCTCCGAGCAAAGCCGGGATGCAGGCGGCAGCTCCGGCTCTGCATCCCGCCACGGCTGCTCCTCCAGGCCAGCTGTACCTTTTGGCCATGGGCAGAATTCCTGCTTCCAGCTCCCAAAAAAAGAGCCCGGCGTTGGAAGGGACCTCGTGCGCAAAGCCGGAGCAGGTAGAGCTGGTGCAGCCGGGGCGCTGAAACTCCAGCGGAGCAAATCACTGCGGATTCACCGAGCCCAGACCCCCCCGTGCTCCCTCCCCAAAGAGTCCAGGAGATTTAAAATCCTGCTTGCCTTTAATAGTACTGAAGAAAAACTACGGTTAACTAATACTGAAAGCTCGGAAGAATGGTATTTTTTTTTTAAAAAAAGGGAAGAAAAAAAATAGAAGTTTATCTGAGAAAGATTAAAAAAAAAAATCACTGGAAAGAAAATAATAACCCACAAAGAGCTGCTCTGTTCCCATTGCCGAGGGGAGAAAAAAAAAAAAGTCCTATCTGCAAGGCCACGGGGTAACAGGAAGAAAAGGGAACACACTCGGAGCCAATTTAATTGTATCTGCATGGTTAAAAAAAAAAAAAAAAAAATTCCTCCAAGCGAGGAAGTTCCCTGTGCCTTCGCCCAGCCGGGAGCGAACGTACCTTGAGCAGCGTCCCTGGCGCAGCCCTGCCGAGGGGCTCCTGTCCCCCCAGTGCTCAGGGGAGGGGGGAAAATAAAATATAGTATCAAGCCCTGGGTTTGTATCTGCTGGAGCTCAAGCTTTTACCAAGTCAAATCTCCCCGGCAGCGCACAGCATCTAAATGAATAGGCCGGATGCAGATTAACATTCAGGCTGCTCTCTGCAATGAATAGAGCCCTTTGATTAGGGACCTGAAGTAAATGCCAGTTTCAAACCGAAGCTTTAAAAACAGAGAAATATCAGTGCCAGAGGAATGCTCTCAGTGTTGGTACAAGACAGACTTTTGATGAGTCACTGCAATGCAAACAAAGATGGCAGAAATACTGTACTGTATGCTGATGAAATGCTTAGTGGTGCCACGGCAACTGAGACAGGTTTTAAATTTATAGTGCAGTTTTGCATATGAATTACGCTGTAAACTGCCTCCCCTGCCATCTAGTACATCCAGAGTGTCAAAGCATTTAAACTATTCCAAACAGTCTGCAGAGCTGGCACTGCTGCTGGTTAACTCCTGCAGCCAGGGGAAGGCACGGAGCAGGGGTGGTGAGCATCCCCTGCAACCCCCAGCATCCTCCTGCACCCCCAGCATCCCCTGGGCATCCCCCCTGCACCCCCAGCATCCTCCTGCATCCCCTCACATCCCCCCTGTATCCTCCTGCATCACCCCTGCATGCCCTCGAGATTCTCCTGCATCACCCTTACATCCCCCCAGCATCCTCAGCATGTCCCCTGCATCCTCCTGCATCCACCCCAACATCCCCTGCATCCCACCCAGCATCCTCCTCCTGCCTGGCCCAGCATTCTCCCACCTGCCCCAGCATCCCACCCCAAGAGCTCCCCAAAACCACCTGCCCCAAAGCACAGCTTTGGCAATGCCCAAATCTGCCCAAAATAAAGGTGTTTTTTGGGCAGCCACAGTCCTGCTTCCTGCCCCCCATCAGCCCCCCCCAAATACAAGAAAGCCTTTCAAATGCAGGAAAAATGTTTACCCCTTGGGGAAAGCTTCTTTCAGTCTGTGGCTGAATCCACTAAAAGCAAATCCATTTGCTTAAGTAATGAAATCCCAGTCACATTGTCTCCTGGATTCAGATTTTAAATTACCTTCGCATTTATTGAGCATGTTTGGTGCTTTTTTCTGGGAAAGAGGGTGGGGCCTCCCTTTGCTTATTTCTTTATTTCTCCCTTGCCCAGAGCGTTTTTCCTTGTGCCATTGGTCTCGGGTTTGGTTCAATTGCTGCACTGGGATGGTCAGACACAGTTAAAATTCCAGGGATGGGAGGTGAGGCCATCCCTAGTGCAGGATAACTGCAGGGAGCACAGGGCTGGTGATGCTCCAGCGTGACCCTTCCCTCCTGATCCTGCTCACAGCTCCACTTGCACATCCAAAGGGATGTTTGGTGCATTCAGTTCAAGTCCAGGGCAGGGAAGTGCTGTGCTCCAGGCTTGCTGTGCTTCCAGCAAACACCTCTGACACTGCTGTCCCCAATCCCACAGGAGCTGCAGCCTCACAGAGCCTGGAGAGCCTCACTGCTCCCTCACCAGGGCCTCCTGCCTTGGGAATGCTCAACTCACTCATCCAAACCCCACTGGGATCTCTGCCTGCTGCTGGTGAAGAGGTGAAAGCATGAGAGGGGACCAAGGTGACATCCCGTGAGGAGGTCAGAGATGTCACCACGACAACCAAGCCTGAGAGCCCAAAACCTCTTCCAACCATGACACCAACCCATCTCTGCTGCAGCAGGGATGGGATCTGCCCTGACAAACCCAGATCCACTCTGGACCTGTGGAAATTACTGAGAAAAACGTGAGTTACAGAAAAAACATCACTGCTTGGGCACCTGAAGGAAGCCTCATCCATGGGGATGGGAAGAGTATGGATGGAGAAGGATCTCCTCCTCTTTTCTTCCAGGCAGGGCTCCCCTAGAGCTGGACAAGAGACCAGGGAGGCCCTGGATGACCTCCTTGGACCCAGCAGGGCAGGACGTGTGGGACCAGCCAAGGACAGCTTAGTAGCACAGAACAAGCCAAATTTAAAATAAATATCAATTATTAATATTACTTAGAATTTACTCTATAAACAAACAGGCTTGTCAGAAACAACCCCGTCTCTCCCTAAAACCATCAAAATAGTGATAGTTTAGGGTATATTTAAGCCAAAGAGAAGAACCAAAGTGCCCCAAATCCTTGGCAGATCTCATGCACAACCTCCCAGGAGAGGTCAGAGTTTGCACCAAGATGCTGCACACAGTTGGTCCCTCCCAAAATACGACTCTCAGGGAAATGGGGCAAAATGTAATGGTGTTTGGTCTAGAAAAAGCATCAAGGAACACAAGCAAAGCCACATGAGGAAGTTGCAAAAGCCCAAACCACCCCAATAAACTATCAGCCAGGACTGCTGGAATTTTGTTTCTTCCTCCTCCCTCTGCCCCTGCCTTTTTATAACCAGAATATATTAAAAAATTGCCCCAAAACCCAACCCCAAACCACCAACAACCCCAAATCCCCCAAAACCCAAGAAATAAAACAAAACAGTCCTGAAAGCCCAGGAGAACCTGCTTACCACCAAACCTCATATTCCCTAAAAACAACAGCAACAAAATACTCCTGTGACTAGAGAGCAGGTGCAAGAAAGCTTGATAATGGCTAACCTGAAAAATTCCTCTATTAAATATGATTATTTTTCTTTTCAATAGGGCACCAAGTGACTTTTGAAGGGTTTGAAATGGCTTCAGCCCATCTGACATGGGAAGAGCTGCGCTGCAGGAGAAATGACCTTTGCAATTACGGATTTTTCCAATCTCATCTCCCAAGCTCAGCTGTCCCAAGGTGCAGGAGGAGCCCCCAGCACCAGCACCACCCCAAAAAATCCATTCCCCTTTGGGCTGGTGTGTCCTACAGGTGACAGACCATCAAATGGCCACCTCCAAGCAGGAAAACTTGGACAAAACTGAATTAAAACCAGACAAACACTGCTCACCTTGAGCATTTTACATATGTGACCATTCAAGCAAAACATCATTTTGTGTTCTGATGGCAGCCTCTTTTTTTCCAGCTCTTGGATACAGGAGGATAATTTGTACATCTCTGCCTGATTTTTGTAAAGTCATAGGCTTTGTCACAAGATGTTCATAAAAAATGCAGCCGTTATTTGAGACAACTTCCAGGAGAGTTTGGGAATTCTCAGTTTCTGCATTCATCTGCTTTGGGGAAAGAAAAGCAGGTTTGCTCTTTTCCAAACTAATTCCCTGCTCCGAGGCCTGAAAGGTCAGGGCGAGGCGACAGCAACAAAGGAAAAAAGCATCGACCTAGAATAAGACGCTGCCATCAGAGCTCCCCCAGGAGTAATCAGAAATAATTAGATAATGTATTTAAATTGTCCTTTTTCTCAGCCAAACAATAAAAAGAGACTCGGGGAAGAATCATTCCCCCAAAGCCCCCCAAATCTCCTCCAAGTCCTCCAGCGCTGCAGGAAGGTGAGCTGGGCAGCAGCTGGGACAGGGACAAAGGGACAGGGACCCTCTGGGGGTGGCAGACAAAGCAGCCAAAGGCTTCCACCCCCCCAGCCAAAGCCCCTCCAAAGAAAAGAGCTGAAAAGTCCTGCCCTTGAAGGCCCCAAAGGGTCAAAGGAAACTTCCCTTTCTTCTGTAAATGAGGAGAGAGGGGGGGGAAATCCCACCCTTGGATTTGAGGCTGGCAGGGGATGTCACCCAACCAGGCAGTGGGTCCCCAAAGCCACCCAACCCCCAGGCACAGGGGTGGCACCTGCCCTGCTCTCACTGCAGGGTTTGGGGGTTATTTCCCCACTTCTGAATGCAAAGGAAATGCATAAACCCAAGGGAAAATATGCAACAGCTCACTGCAAATTTGGTGGCCAAGTACCATTCCCTGATGCTGTAATGCCTCAAATAAAGAATTAAATAAAATAGAGTTAAATAAACTGAAGGAGTTAAATAAAATAAAAAGCTAAGTAAAGCCAAATAAAATGCACTTCAGGTCTAGGCTGAGCATATTCCTCCCCCTGCATCACAGGCTGTGTCAGGGAGCCAAGAAGCCAAAATGAAAAGTCTTTGCTCCCCCCACCTCAAAAACTGAGCATCCCCTCTTCAGGGTGAGAAAACCCAAGTGGGGAAGGGAGAGGGATTGGGGCATAGCTGTGGATTCCTGCACAGTGTTTGGCAGGGGGAAGAAAACAAGGTTAAGTTCAGTAATCAAATGACAGTGAGACTCCTCTCCTGCAGCACTGGTATCTGCAGCTCCGAAGTATTTATTTTTGAAATGCTGCAAGTGGCAAGCGGCGCGGACGGACCCTATTTTTAGTGTAGCAGCCAGTGGCAATGGGTGAAAGAAGATTATTTCTGCCTTATTAAGAGCAGAAAGTGAATTTGCAAATATTACTCAGTGAACACACGGGCAGCCCACACGCAGCAGACACGCAGCACGGAGCCACCGCGGCTTCAGAATCCTCAAAGTTCGCACGGGAAGTACAGACCTGGAGGCTCGGGCAGGGAATGGGGGAAAAAAGATGGAAAAGTGGATTGGCATCATGCTGATGGTGCAGCTCGGGAGGGGTGTGCAGCCCCAGGGCCAGGGGATGGGTGCTGGGGGGGTGGCTTGGGGACCCTGGCAGTGCCCTGGGGTCTCTCTGTGGGTTCCTGGCATAGCTCCCAGCATCTCTCCCTGGGCCTGGCACAGCTCCAGGGGTCTCCCTGCAGACCCTGGCACAGCCCTGAGAGTCTCTGCCCGGGGACCACAGCACAGCGCTGCCACCTCTTTTGGGGGGATCCTGGCACAGCCTCGGGGTCTCTCCTTGGGGACACATGCACAGCCCAGGGGAGCTCAGCAAAGCCCTGGGGGCTCTGCCCAGGGACCCTGGCACAGCCCTGAGGGGTCTCTTTATGGGGACCCTGGCACAGTCCCAGGGACCCTGGCACAATCCCAAGGGGTCTCTTTGTGGGACCCCCAGCACAGCCCCAAAGGGTCTCTTAATGGGGACCCAGGTACAGTCCCAAGAGGGGTCTCTACCCAATACCCCTGCACAGCCCCGAGGGGTCTCTCCCCGGAGACCCCAGAACAGCCCCAAGGGGTTCCCTTTATGGGGAGCCTGGCACAGTCCCAGGGACCCCGGCACAATCCCGAGGGGTCTCTTTATAGGGACCCTGGCACTGCCTGAGGGGTCTCTTTGTGGGGACCCCAGCACAGCCCCGAAGGGTCTCTCCCTGGAGACCCCAGAACAGCCCAAAGGAGTCTCTTAATGGGGACCCTGGCAGAGTCCCGAGGGTCTCTCCCTGGTCCTCCCAGCACATCCCCAGGGTCTCTGCCTGGAGACCCCAGTACAGCCCCAAGGCTTCTTTTTATGGGGACCCTGGCACATCCTAGGGTCTCTCTCTTATCCCCCAGCACATCTACAGGGTCTCTCCCCGATCCCCCTGCACATCCCGAGGGTCTCTCCCCGATCCCCCAGGGTCTCTCCCCGATCCCCCCGCCCATGCCGGTCCCTCCCCGGTGCCCCGCACAGCCCCGGGCTCTGTCCTGCTGCAAGGTGAGTCACCGGCAGCCCGGGTGCACCGCGGCTCCTCGAAGTCACCCACCCGGCAGCTCCAAAAAGTGCCGTCATTCAGCCAAGGCGAAGCGTGTTATTGCCATTATTATTTAATTAGTTTCAACCCCCCCCCTCCCCTCTTCCCTAACACTGATCTTAAGAGCTCTCAAAGCAAGGAGAAGCAAAAATAGAAAATGCAACATTTTAATTTTTTTTTTTTTTTCGGATTGCTGCAAGGGGAAGGGAGAAGGGAGAAGGGAGAGAGAGAGACACGGCTAGAAAATACAATTATTCTGCAGAACGGAGTATTTTGCCACCTAATAAAAAACTCCAGACCCCGAGTAAGTTGCGGCCACAGGAAAGCACAGAGCACCCCATCACCCTGCCTGCAGCATCCCATCGCAAGCACTAATTCCCATCCGTAACACATCAAAAAGACAAGTGCCATGCTGAATCCTATTCTCCTCACTCCTAGTACACAACAGCCGAGCTAGCAATATATAACATGCATGACTCAGTCCTAGCACCGTGCCACTACGGAACAGAAAGCTTTAAAATAAAGTAAATATCTTAAAAGGTCAATTAAAAAAAGCTTACAAAACATCAGACGCTGCTTCTCGCTAGAGCTCATTACCTAGTATGGTGGAGCTGCCTGTGTGTTTTTTTTTCTTGTGCAAGTTAGTCTGTGAGTCAGCATTAACACACATGAGAACATCAGGAATACTGCCTAGTTCTGATGCAATGGAGGTTGTAAAAAAAAAAAAAAAAAAAAAAAAAAAGAAGAAGAAATCGCACTCGGTTTGGACAGGAGCCTGTAATTCAATTGCCTTTACTTTTCAATTACTGCATAGCCTACCCTGACCAACCTGCAGAGGGGAAGGAAACTTTGCTTACATCTCTGTCTTAAAATTAATGACTTTTACTTTTGGCTACAGCTTATTCTCCCTGCTAAAAAAAAATAAAAAAATAAAAAAAGGAGACATAATATAATTAACCCTTCAAGGGCAGCTGAGCCTGTGCAGCAATCGGGATCTTGATGTTTTTGTAGGAATTTCAGGGCTGCCAAAAAGTTCTGGTGAAGGGAGACATTTGTACATTAAACTTTTAATACTCTATAAAGCAAAGCTACAATTGCATCTGAGCTTGATCCTTAATGGAAATAGAAGCTTGCAGACAAGGGGAGTTATAGACTGCAGAAATTTAACTCTGTGCTTCTGGGTTCAGACAGGCAAATATGAGACTGCACAGGAGGGTCTTCAAAAATGAGGGGTTTGGGCATTCAGCAAAAACCCCAAGAAACCTAAAATTGGTGACATGAGGTGGCCACCCTAGCCTGACACCCACTTTGACCAGGAAGATGGAGGCAAAGCTGAAAACCTGCATTTTTTATATATTGCATTTTTTATATATTGCATTTACTGCTTGTACTCCAGCAAACAATTCCCTCTCTCCCCTCCTCCCGTGGGGAAAACCCTTCCAGACTGATCTCTGCTCCCAGGAGCCTCAACTTTGAAAATGACTATTCATTTCTGCCTCTTCTGCTGCTGCAACAAAACCCTTCAGTGGGGCAACAAATTGTGCCCAAAGCTTCAGACTGCGACTGTTTCTGGATCACACCCTAAAACAGCCCCAGACAGCACTGCAGCCCAGAATATTGTATTTTATATATGCTGATGATGATTCTATGATTTTATATATGAAATATAATATAGATTATATATTACCAATATATTATATTTTTAATGTATATTACATACTAAACTACATCTGACAAGTTCTGTGCTGCTGGGAGAGCCCTGCTGATGCCCAGCACAGAAATTCCTTAAATCTGGGGTTTTTTTTATTTCTGCAGCAAGGAGGGGTCAGAGGTTGGAGTGAGAAAGTCTCCCCAGTGTTCACGACAAGCTGCAAACACTGAGCTGGTCACACCAACAAACACTGAGCAACCCTCAAAAAATAAATCAGTTTATCTAATTCATATGGATTAATAATCCAGTGGATCACAAGATATGCCAAACCCCAGTTTAGTCAGCTGGTTGTTTTCATGAACAGACACAAACACTCTAAAACACTGTTTTTTACAAGTATAAATACTTATTAATGCTGATTAACCAACACAGAGCCACCCTAATATTAGAGATCAATCACTTCTGCAGCCTCTCCTGCAGGCAGGTCTGTCTCAAACCAGTGTGAGCCTGGTGGGGTTATTTTTCCTTAAGCACGTGGGATACTTGAATACAGATGAATTGAGTTTTAAAGGAAAAAACCCAAGCAGCAACTTCTGGGCCAAGTTCCTGTGTGCCAAACTTTTCAACTGCCACAGCACAGCTCGACAGTGTTTCAAAAGAATTTAAGCACTGTTTTGAATACTGCTGACAATCTTCCTCATCAAAATTTGTAATTTAAATACCTCAAATCTGAAAAGCACGCTCCCTGGGGCATGCTTCATTCTCCCTCCCCACCGCCCACCCTCCCCGAGCCCCATTTGGAATCAAATCCATTGCTTTCCCTATCTGGCTGGGTTTTCCCCCCTCCTGCAGCCCCCCAGCATTTGCTGCATCCTGCAGGGATCCCAGTGCTGGAGCAGAGCTGCTTCTTCAGGGCAGCTGTGGGTGGAACCTCTGTGTGCACCCCAAAACACAGCCACCTTCCTCTTTTGGAGCTCCTGAGGCTGGTTTAGAGATAAAACCAGCCACTGGCTTAGAGATAAAATCAGTCACTGATTTAGGACTAAAACCAGTTGATTATTTAGAGCTAGGTCCAGTCACTGATTTAGGGTCAAAACCAGTTATGGATTTAGGGCTAAAACCAGTGACTGATTTAGAACTAAAACCAGTTACTTATTTAGAGCTAGGTCCAGTCACTGATTTGGGGCTAAAACCAGTTACAGATTTAGGGCTAAAACCGGTCACTGATTTAGGGCTAAAACCAGTTACAGATTTAGGGCTAAAACCAGTCATTCATTTAGAGCTAAAACCAGTTATTCATTTAGGGCTAAAACCAGTTATGGACTTAGGGCAAAAACCAGTGAGTGATTCAGAGCTAAAACCAGGCTGCCCTGACTCCTCCATCGAGAAAGGGTTAATCCAAGGAGCCCTATTCCCACCCCTCTGCTAGCCAGTGGATAAGATGTTCTTTCTAACACCTCCGGACATGTCAATAACTCCCCAAATAATTCCCTGTCACCGAGCCTAATTCTCCAGGAGCAGCTAAAGGAATTTCTTGGGGTGCCTGTGCCTCTGGAGCAGCAGCTCCATTTTGGCAGGAGCGTGTTTAAGATTCCCTCCCAGTGCTGCAAAGCACCTTGAAAGGTCGACGAGCGCTTTCATATTCTCAGATCCATCTCCAAACGCTGCCGCAGATGAAACGGATTGACCTAGACAAGAACTGCAACAGTCTCTGTGAAATAATCCATCACCACCCCGAGCCAGCCGCAGCCGCCTTTGTCATGGGAACGCTTGGGAATCTCACCTACCTATTGCAGCCGAGCAGGGGCTGGAGAGGCTTTAAATCCCAGCCCTGCTCTCCTGGGATGTAAGCAAAGCCGGGGCTGCGGAGCGCCGAGCAGGCACACAACAGCAAATACCTCCATATTCCAAAGCCTGTGCCCATTACCGAACTCATTAAAGACAGTGATACTTCGTAACATACTCTAATCTTTAATATTCATAGCTTGCTTCATTTGCATATCATGCCATAAATAGTTGAAGCAGAGGTAAAACACAAAGCGCTCCACTTGCATTTCTAATTATGCCTAAAATCAAATGTAAATCACAACACATCCAAGACACAGAAAATATCAAATTTGCTGGCTCTCAGTTAAAAATCTTTAAACAATTCTCCCCCCACCCCCCAAACCACACTCACAAACCCAATTATTTTTAAAAAGAAAAAATCAAAGAGGCTCACGCTGTCTGTTTTAAGAGAGGAGCTGACACATGCCAGCCCCAGCCTGCTGATGGACCCAGCAGCATTCCCAAATGTGACCCCCTGGGAACAGCAGCACCAGCTCATCTCCCCAAAACCAGCCCTAAAAACCTGCCTTCCCCACGGGGCTGGGCTGCAGCTGCCCATTTAACCTTGGTCTTTGGAGGAACAACAGGAGCCTTTTCCTCCAGGGCGGCTGGGAAAGCTGATCTCCAGCAAAGGAGGTAAATTTGAAGCATCAGCTCGAATGTGAACTTGGTGTTGGGCTGGCTGGAGGTCAGGGCTTCAGATTTGGGAGCAGGAAGGAGAGAGGCCCTGGGGCTGGGAGCTGCTCAGTCCCAAGGGTTAATGAGGGAAGTTTTGGGGTGCTGGCACTCAGCTGTTCCACATCCAGAAGGAAACTGATTATTCCTGCTCACAACGTACCAAAAGCATGCCGAGGCAGCACAGGGTGGTTTTCCCTGCTCTGTTTTCTCCTGGAACATGGAGGAGCCCTGGGAGGCAGGAGCTGCCCCACAGTGGAGCACCAGTGCTGTGGAAAAGGCTCCAGACCCCATTCCACTGAGATGATGCTCTGCCATGGGAAGGTTTGGCACCAGCGAGCAATGTGCTCTCCAGACACACCCCAAATATCATCCCTTGTTAGAGAGCTACAGCAAACCCACCTGCCTCCCCCAAAAAGGATCTTGGGGAACTGTGTGGTGCTGGCAGTGCCTTGTGGGACTTCAATCCCCAGCCACCACCACAGGAGGACTGGTTTCCACAACAACTCTCAATTTATTGGATTTTAGGGAAAAGCGAGGTCCTGGTGCAGCACCAGCCGAGGAGTCCTTGCTTCCCCCAAGGATGAGGTGTTCTCACCTGTACAGGTGAGCTGACCCCATTTCCCCCAGCTCGACAGGGGCACCACAAGAATTTATATCTGCAAAGCACCTCGATATCCTTGGATAAAAATTGTTATTAGTACATTCCTGACAGCGGCATAAATAATTTCCCTGATGCTTCTGCATCAGGCACCATAAAATCCCCTTGATTTTATGGAAAGCATTTATGGAAATCCTCTTGATTTTATGGAAGTCCATCACCACCATCATGTAAAAATGCACATTTTTAGTTCAAGAGCACTGCAACCTCAACCCAACCCTGCCACACTCCTGTCTCTCCCCACTCCCAGACATCACTCCTCGCCCACCACACTGATCCAACACTCCTGCTGCTCCCAGGAAGCTCAAACCTTCCTAATCTTCATCCATCTCCCCACTCCTCCTCATCCCCCAAGAAGTACTCACAACAGAGAGACGCAGCATCCACAGGACTCCAAGTTTTACAGATTCATTAGCCCAAAGATTGAATTAAAATCAAATGAATTAATTTTACAAAAGTAGGACAAAAATCCCACTCTTCAGGAAGCCATGAGGTGCCCTGGCCTGGCAGAGGACTTTGGAGTGAGGAAGGCTGGATGCCACATGGATCTTTTTCCCAATTACCTTCCCTTTCCCACTGGGACTCCAGCTGCATAAATCCACCACAACTTAATAGGAGGCTTTGGTGGGTGGCTGTCCCCAGGGAAAAATGCATTTTTAAGTCACTTGAACCCAGACTAATTTGGAAAAAATCAGCTAAACACCACCGAAGGGAGCTGGGCACCCAGCAGCCACCCCAGCTCTGAGCCATCGCCTCTCCCTCCTGAGACTTCTCCCTTTCAACAAAAGGCTTAAAGAGACTATTGAGGATCAAAAGTGGAAAGAAGAAAAAAACCCATATTATCACTGCCATATTATGGTTTTCCAGGGTCCCTCAATCCCATCAGTGAGTGGATCCAGGGACTTCTATGAGGTTCCCCACTGTGTCCCCCCCGTTCTTGCCCTCCCCTGCTGCTGCAGTTCGTCCTGCCCCTCTCCACACTCGTGTCCAGCTCAGCAACAACATCCCACCAGCTCTAAGAAAGAGTTAAAAGACTTTTTCTGCAATATGGACCTCCAAAGAATTCCAGAGGCGTCATTAAATTTAACCCCAAAAGGTGAGCAACCGCCCCGTGCCCCCAGCCCACGCCCAGGGAGAAGTGAAAGCGAGCAGCTCACAGCCTGCAAAGCTTTTCTGCTCTTCTTATGTACCCTGGCATCTTGCCCGGACCTATTTTTAAGCCCATTTACTAGAAATCCCACAAATTAAAGGAAATACGGATAATGTTGTAAGAATCCTTTGGGCCAAATAAAAGCTACACATAATTTTCCTTGTGCATCAGAGTAAGATCCTTAACCACAAAAACCAGATTTCCCCAAAGCTCTTTTGCAACAGTGAGAGAGAATCTTGTTTTGTAAAAAGTTGCTTTGATTCACTCCTGGATTACAGGGAGCGCAGCAGCTCCGCTGCCTCCCGGCCAAACCCGGGAGTGATTCCTGTTATGAAACAGAAAGGTGTTAGGAGAACACAAATAAATTAAACATCTCCAGCTCTGGAATGGGGACTGCAATGACAGCGAGGCACAGAGGGCTGTGGGGAGAAGCTGGAGGATGGTTATTGGGTTTTTCCCTCTCTGCAGAGGAGATTTGGGTGGGTTTATCTCCCAGCTTTATCCCAATTGTGTGTTCACAGTGCTCGTGAAGGGTCATTGTGCTGGAAAACCTCCAAGCTGCCCTGCTCCAGGCAGGACAGTCAGCACAGAGTCCTCCATCCCCAGTCCCCATTCTCTGCTGCATCCCAGTGCCACAATCAGTGCCACCTGCAGCCCCAGGATGGGGACAGGGTGATGCCATTGTGAGCTGAGCATCACCCCAGCCATGGGTCTCCACAGCATCTCCTCGGGGATTTTCTGAGAAACAGTGATTTTATACGAAAATAAATGTATCTCTGCATCTCGATTTGAATAATTACAGAGGGGTCCCTGATGGGGTGAGCACGAGGGAGGAGGAGTGCAGGAAATAAAGGAGCATCCATCTGCAGCAGGGCATTGGGAAGGAGGGAAGAGCTGTGTTTTATGCAGCATCCACAATTTTTAACTGCACAAAGACTTTAAATAAACTCCAGTAACAGCTCTTGTACTGGGGTAGCATTAAAAAGAAACCAACAACCAGATCCATGTTTCACTAAAACTCATCAGACAAGCAGAAACAGCCCCAAAACACAGCAAGTAAAAGCAGCAGTTGTGGTTAGTCCTGAGGGGAGGGAATGAGGGGAAAGCGATCCCTTCCACCATCCAACCTGACTCTCCCCTCACTCTCCTTCATCCCCAACACTGCCTCAAAATGTCCTCTCACCAACATTCCAGCTCCCTTTTAAAAAGAAAAATAATTATGCAGGGGAATAACCACTTCTCTCCTACAAACACACAGATATGAACAGTTAAACACGCAACTTCGGGAACTTTTCCAAGATTTATATGTTTTGCATGGAAAGCAAATGTGGTTTTGTATTTTTTTCCCCTGCCTGGGAAAATATTTAAGCGCTAAGTTTATGGAGCCAAGTCCATTTATTCCTGGTTTATGCTGCTGCTCAGACAGAATCTAATTAGTGATTTAAGCAGCACTGGGGGATGCAGTGCTGGACGATGCCTGAGCCCCAAGCCTGGAGGTGAGCTGGCACATGGCTCTGGGAATTCTGACCCTGACATTGCTTTTATCCATGGCCCAGGATGGCAGGAGTGGCTGATGGATGGCCATCCTTCCCTGGAGCATCCCAAGGCTGCCAGCAGAGCCCCAGGCCACTTCCAGCCCCACCAGTTCATCGCTGTCACACTCTTTGACACAGTGGAAGTCTTTTCATGGTGATGCTCTCAAAAACAGCAGTGCTTGATTTGCATTTTCCTGGCCCATTTTACTGAATCCCTGCCTTCCCTGCATGCTGATGGAAGCTCCTCCCTGTGCTCCCAGCTCAGAGCAGCTCCATCAGTGCTCCATCAGTCCCACGAGCTGAGGCAGCAGTGGGGAGCAGTCCTGTCCCATCCCTGGCAGTGTCCAAGGCCAGGCTGGATGTGGCTTGGAGCAGCCTGGGACAGTGGAAGGTGTCCCTGCCATGGCAAGGGGTGGAATGGGATGAGCTTTAAGGTCCCTTCCAACCCAAACCATTCTAAAATTCTATTTGAGATCCACTCAGTCCCAAGCCTCAACCACTTGCTCAGACCTGGAGACTCTTCACAGGCTCCTCCAGCTTTCTGCAGCAAGACACCCAGTGATTTGCTTCCATTTTTCCATTTATTTGTGTATTTTTGCAAATCTTTCTGGCCAGTTAAACCAGAACCATGGCGATTGCGAAATCCAGGAAATTTGCTGCAACGCTCTGTAACTCTTGCAAGGCAATTAGCCAAAACCTCACACAAATAAGCTTTTTTGCCACACCGTTTTAACCACCAAGCATTAACCCATTTTCTTAGGAAACAACATCTGCTGAAACAACTTCCTAATCTAGCAGCAGGGCATGGAAAAAACCCTCTGCAGTATCTCTATGCACGGTAAAGAGAATTAGCAGGCACATTTGTCCCACTCAGAGGGTACTGACTGGACCCAGGCTCCTCTCACAGATCTTCTCCTGAGAATATTTATTACCTGGGTCAGGAAAAGTGATAAGGTCAAAGTTTCCCTGCAGCACTTACATGCTTTAAAGACAGAGGAGATGCTGGAGCAGCCTGGGGGCTTTGGAGCAGGATTTGCTGAACCTGACTGTTGTGGGGTCTGAAATCCTGGGAGCTATAGGAGCTGCACCCTATAGCTGTAAGGATAAATCAGAGCACAACAGGACAGCACAGAAAGCATTTGTAAGAATAAAGAAACCACTGGGCAATAAAGCAACAATTTCCATTTCCTACCCCGGCCTTTAAACAGCTTTTCTTCCTGGGAAGATGGGAACATAGAGCCAAAATGAAGCTCCATGGTTTGCCCTAGGAAAGAGTTATCAGAGAGAGATAAAGTGAGGCAGAGCATGATAACACCCCCAGCATCACCCAGAGAAGCAGCAAGGCAGAAATCACACTCCATCCTTCTCCTTGCTCCAGATTAGAACAGCAGCCACACTTCTGTGCCATTTGTTAGAACTCATTTCCTCCCTTATTCCCTGCCCCTGCTTTCTCCACCATCCCGAAAAAGCAATAAAATAAAATAAAAAGCTTCCTTTTGGGAGGGCAGTGGTAATAATACTGCTCCCAGCTGTTGATAAGTCCGAGGACCTGCACGGGAAGGAAAGAAGCTGGAAAGCTGAAAGGGAGTCAAGTGTTTGCACGGCTTTACTGAGAAATGAAATCCAGCTTTAAACACAGTAAATCGGAGACTATTCTGAATCACCTCTTGAATTTTTTAATGCTACTCCTGGGAGCACTGAAGGTAAATATGTTAATTTGACTTCAATCATGGTGCAGGGAAAAAAAGCAGCACACTGTATTAGTTTAGGGTACCAAGTCTTAAAACTATTCATGCATTTCTGCATATTTTATACTCAGCAAATAAAGTTCCAAGGTTCTATAAGGAGGCTGCAAAATTATTCTGAGTAAGCAATAATGAGCTGTGCATTATATAAGGCTGATACTAATGGTAATCTATTATTAAAATTTAAGAGTTATAGCAGCTCCATAAGAGTCCAAGAGCAGGTTTTCCTCTCTAGGAAGGGAAAGCAACATCTGGAGCAGGGAAGTGAGCCAGACAGGAGGTAAATCCTAAAAGGAGAACCTCTAAAAGGGGAACCAAGCTGCATCCCAGGTCTTTGGGATAATCTGTCCCACGTCTCCCTAATGGTTTGATCCAGACTTGTTCTGCTTCTTTCCCAGCCCCATTCCTTCCTGGATACAGATGCTTTCCTGAGGACTGGTGCTTCAGGATCCATCCCAGAAACTGCTGAGGATTTTAAGGACAAATCATCATCCACTGAAACAGCACCTCTCAGCACTGCTGTGATGAAACAAACAGCAAAAAGCCCAGAGTTTGGCTCATTTTCCTCCTTCCTACTTCTTTTGGTGAGAATTGAAGCAGTCTCTGGAGGCTGTAAATCTGGATCTGGAGAATCACACAGAAATAGGCACAGCAGTGAGGGACCAGGACATCTCTGTGTTTAACCTGTTTAACCTCCATCTCATGGGGCTCACGGACCCTGAACACACCTGGGAATATGCTGGTCTCACCTCACCCCTTGCCTCTTGCAGGAAAATCCTCCCTTGGTTTGCACGAAATGCAAACTTAAATTTTTCCTCTGTTTCAGAGCATGTTGCAGTGTGCAGCCAAGTTCCCTTTTCCCAAATGAAATTCTGCAGTAAGTGCAGATCCTGAAGGCAACGCTCTGCCCAAACCAGAGGATAATGAAGCCTAATAATTCCAGCAGAAACAAACTTAGTCTGAGACTTTTCTGCACTGACAAAGATCTTAAACAGCGATGAGCTCTGAACGAGGCACTGGGAAGGAAACCAAAAAGGATGGAGGGGGAGCAGAGCAGGTCAGGTTTGCTGGGTGTTTATGGCATCCACCCTGCTGTATTCCCCACCTGGGCTGAAGGAGTTAACAGCTCCTCTGGGATGTAACAGGAGCTGCAGTTAGTCACCGAGGCATGTCCGGATCGGTATGAACCGGGAGCTGCCTATGAATGAAGTTGCCTTGGAGATGCAGCCAAAACCAATGACCAGATATTAACTTTTCACCACGGGCTGCCAAGGCAGGCAGAACATGTGAAACCAGCAGGACACAACTTCCAGCCAAGCTGGAACATCCGGATACAGCATCAGGGACCCCCGGGCCCCCCTGGAGGAGTGAAACTGTTGTGTCTGTACTCAAAGAACAGAAATTTCCCCTGGCAAAGCCAAGAGGGCCAAGGGCGGGCAACAAAACCCTGCTTTGGGACCTTATGGAATAGGCAATTAATGACCATAAGCAAGATGATGCTTTCCCTTGGTTTAATTTTAAAGTTGATATTAAAGATAGCAGCTCCTTGCTATTAAAGATACTTTGATTCTTTGATAGCAGAAAAACAGCTATGGGCACCTTACCCAATGCAGCTGAAATGAGATGCCATGAAACAAGACCATGAAGAAGGAGTTCAGGGGCTGGGCTGGTGGAGGATCCCAGGTCTGCCTAGGCCAGCACTTCCTCTCCACTTCCAAGGGCAGGTTTGGAGCTGGGTGAGCAAGAAGGAGCAGCTGGTCCAGGGCAGTCATGCAGCAGGAAACTCAGCTGCAAGCAGAGCTTTCTCAATCTCAGCTCAGAGCTTCCCATGGAGCGTTTGTGACCCCAGTGAAGGTGCTCAGCAGCTTCCCAAGGGGACAGTGTGAGGAGGACAGCAGGTGACCATCAAGGTGGCAGCAGGTGGCACCAGGAGGCCATCCACTAAAGCCATGGGTGAAGCCCATGGGTGAAGCACACTTTACCTACACCTCTCCTCCCTCCAGCCTCACTGACTCATGGAATCAAACAGCTTTTCAACCACAACAAGGCTTGCTGTGCGTGAGATAAATCAGAGCAGCACACTCCACCCGCACTGCTGGGGAGCACAGATCACCAAAGGACACGCCACAAACCCCAATTTCCAACCCAAAGCCCAGCCTCTGCAGGGGATGATGCATTTCAGGCCCTGCAGTGAACTCCACTGTGTCTCACAAGGGGAATGACTCGCAGGGCTGTGCTGGACACAAAGCTCAGCCCCACCAGCAGCACCAAGCAGGTGGTGAAACCACCCTCAGGACATCACGGATCCCCCTCGTCAGAAAAGCACAAAATAAAATGGACATCTTCCCATCAGAGCAAACACTGCCTTCCCATCCACACGCCAGCCCCTTGGTATTTTTTCCCTGAAGGAAAAACAGAAGATGCTTTCCATAAGCAGACGATTTCAGCAGCTAATTTTACCATCACTTATGGTCGACTTTATGACTAAGATTTCATGCTGACTATATTAATCCTGTCAAATTTCAGAGTGAGAGAGAAATGATACTGTATATTTTATGGCTGCAATAACTTCTAAGCCATTAGACATGCATGCTGACATGAAAGTAATCAAATTGATTTTTTCCTATTACAATGAAGAACTTTGTATGAGCAAATAGTCTTTCTGGCACAGGAATGAAATGCCAAGAAGCCTGTGCTCACTCAGGAAATTAGGAAATTGCCACGAGCCATCGTTCAGAGATTTGAGTTTTCTGCTTACTCACATTTTATTGTCACCAAAGCTGAAAGGGATATGTTAGTCAACCAAACGATCGACAAAAGCCAACGTGAGGGATAATCAGAGGGGTTTGAAGCCCTGTTAAATACTGCAGAAGCTGCAGTTAATTGCTTTCCCAGCATTAAAGGCTCCCCTGTGCCTTTTTTAACCTCATCAGACACATTTTGCCCCCCACAGCTCACTGGCCACTCCTCCAGGTGTTGGGTGGACAGGGCAGAATTGATCAGAGTAAGTTGCTCAGAGGGTTTTTGGCAAGTGCTGGAGACCTGGAAGTGTTAATGGATACACCACAGCCCAGGAGAAAGCCCATGGGCCAGGAGGTCAACTGAAATGATTTTTAAATGCAAATAGGTCTTTAATTATAAAATCCACTTGCTTAGTGTTTTGTTGAGGGTTGATGAGTTGGTTTAACTCATCTCCGCACTTCGACTCTGCCTACCTAAAATTCCAATTTAAAACCCTCTAATCCAACCTGCGTGTCAAGCTCTAGAGAAAGTCAGGTCAAAACAGAGCCACGGTGGGCAGCCAAGGGGCAGGGCAGAGCTGACAGCCCAGGGTGGACAGGGGCACACCCGGGCAGGGCAGGGGCTCTGCAAGCCAGGCCTTGCAGGGATGGGCAAGCCAGGCACACCTGCCAGGTGAAAAACCCTGTGAAAACCTGTTTTCTGCCCCTGCTGCGTGAGAACACGTTGGGTGTGAGAGCACAAGATCAGAGAGGCTCAACATCTCCAAAGACTCAGCAACCAGAAGCAATTAAGTGCAGATAACACAAATAACACAGGAGACTCACCTGCCTCCCTGCAGGCACAGCCACGGCTCCTCTACAGCCAATAAAGTGTAAGACTTTCTTCTAGTTTTCAGTATTTTTGTAGAATATTGGTATCAATCACTAAATAATGTCAGATCTTTCAAACCAAGCCAACTGCACATAAAAAACTTGCACAGGGACATGGCTAGAGCTGTCTGAAGGCTCGAAGAGATAGGGGTGTATATATATATATATATATATATATATATATATATATATATACATATATGTATGTATGTCTCGTTTAGCAAAAGAATTACAGATTTAATGTGCAATGAGCTGCAAA
Organism: Lichenostomus cassidix; assembly: GCF_008360975.1. Taxonomy (NCBI): domain Eukaryota; kingdom Metazoa; phylum Chordata; class Aves; order Passeriformes; family Meliphagidae; genus Lichenostomus; species Lichenostomus cassidix. The sequence goes on from NC_139497.1 coordinate 2,296,167, forward strand.
TCAAAATGCTTTGATGGCTCTCTATCAGTAACTTTTTTTTTGGTTATGCTTTAAAAAAAAATAAACAAAAAGAACGCAGAAATACAAAACCACAAAACCACAGCTACATGGATCACCTCAACCAAGACTTGCAAAACACTGATTTTAGTGAATTCCAGTCCCAGGGAATTCCTTTGTCCTACCACAGCAGCTATTTGTAAAGTCATCAGTGCTGCTGCATCCAAACATGCAAAATGTTCTCCCAGGTTTTGCTGTTCATTTATTTTTTCCACAGCATCCAGGAGCTCCAGCCCAGCAGTGCCTGGGTGTCTCTGCCCAAATTCCTTTGCAGTGACTGCAGCACTGCCAGGGATCCTGACCAAAGGAAGGGACAGACTCAGGGTGACAGTCCCAGCTGTGCCTGGGGACAGGGACAACTTGGAGAGCTTCCTACTGCTCCAGCTCCAGCTACCACCATGCAATGAACAATTCTGGAATCACGGAATCACTGGTTTGGATTGGAAGGGACCTGAAAGTTCATCTCATTCCAACCTCCTGCTGCAGGCAGCAAACCTTCCACTACACCAGGTCGCTCCATCCAACGTGGCCTTAAAGAAAAAAAAGTTGTTTTTGTTTGGTTGGGTATTCTCCTGTTGTTTTGGGGTGCTTTTTTTGTTATTATTTGGGGTTTTGGGTTTTTTTTAAGTTGCATCCAAGCAAAGTTCTCCCAACAAAACCCAAGCCAAAGCTCACCCCAGCACACTGAGCCCCATTAAACAGTGCCAACCAAAGGACTCTTCTGTGGGATCCTTCTTGTGGGATCCTTCTTCTGAGATTCAGAAGGACCCCACATTGCAGAGCAAGCCTGGCCCACGTCCTGATTTGGGATCTGCTGCCCACAGGAGGATGAGCAGCGAGCCATCCTTCACCACCTTCATCTGAACCCCCAGCAGGGAACAGCAAATCCTTTCAACCAAACCACCACACAATCGTGCTTCAAAGTTATTACCCAAACCCCCCAACTCCACAGCCTTGCAGAGGTAGGGGAAACCTCCCAGGAGAGGCAGTGAACAATATCCATGAGTTTCTCATGACCTTACGGAGATTGCCATGACAACACCGCTTCGATCCTCCAAACATGGATATATTCATTTGCACTGGTGTGATTGAGAATAATTAGAGTGAGATTCCCTGAGCCGGGGAGTCACAGCCGTGCACGGCTCTGGCAGCAGAGCCCAAGTTTCAAGGGAAGCAGCCTCAAATTTAAATGTAAAAAAGAAAACCGACAACACTCTTCGGAGCCGCGTGACCTAATTCATTATAAAGAATGTCAGTTAGCAAACCTTTTAAATAAAACATTAAGCTAGAGGTAATTTGAAGCCTTGTGGATTTTGTTTTACTCAATTATTTTCTAATGCTTCAACTTCAAGAATAAATATGCAGAAATAAAAAAAAAAAGGAATACTAAGGGTTTCATTTAATTCTTTTTCAAAAGAAATGAAGACATTCATACTAAACCAAAATACCCTCGACCAAGCTGGATTTTTAATTAAAACTTTTATGTCCTACAAGATTCTTCAAGGTTATAATATCTGCTCCCACATCGTGAGGCAGCATCACGCTCACACAAGGGCGAGTCCATCATCCACGTTAGAACAACCTGTGCTATGCATTGCTATAACTTATTTCCAAGACACACACTCACAAATTAAACCAGGCTGGAATGCTATTTCTTCCCTGCCCCATAATTTCCATAACCACTTGCAATTTTCGCTCTGTTGGGAAGAGTTTCCCTGCAGCAGACAGAGGCAGGAGATGATCACACTGGCCTCTGCTTTGGTTTTATTAATGCCTGGTGGTAAGAACACAGTTGGAGTGAGGCAGGAAGGGATGTAAAACCTGCAGAAGGGCAGCAGAGGATAAAAGCCACTGCTGATACTCACAGTCTAAAATGAGGTTAATTGGGAAAAGGGAGAAAACAAAGGGGATCACAGAATCCCAAAGCAGTTTGGGTTGGAAGGGACCTTAAAGCTCATCCAGTCACAGCCCCTGCTATGACAAGGACAATTTCCACAATCCCAGGCTGTTCCAAGCCCTGTCCAACCTGGCCTTGAGCATTTCCAGGGATGGGGCAGCTACAGCTTCTTTGGAAGGAGCTCGATGAACACTGCAAATGCTCCTCTGAGAAATACTATAAAACAAAAAAGAATACAGTGAAAAAGAGGCATCCTGTGAAGCAAAAAAAAAAAAAAAAAGTAAGTTTAGAGCTAAATATTTGATTTGATTTTGGCAGCATCACCCTTTTCCAGAGGATACCAGCAAGAAGATTTGAAGGAATGTGCTTAACACCGCTCTGCTACAAGTCCGTGCTACGAAACATTCCGGAAACAAAGAAACCTAGGATGATGAAAAGATTCCTTTCCGCCACACTGTTTAGAATGAAACACCTCCCTGCTTTGATTCATCCTTCCTCGCAATCTTTAAATAAGAAATCAGCCTTTCCCTGTAACTCATCCAGTGGGTTCTAGGAGGGATCTCCACCAGGCTCAACCAGCAGCTCTAACCTGAAGCAAGTGTGACCCCAGAGCCAACTCATGTAACCCCTCACAGCTCTGATTTTCAGGTCACAACCACACCCTGGGGCCGCTTTTGGGGTGTTAAAAGTTCCTTGTGTCACCGAAATAAAGGATTTGGTGTTGGTGGAAGGTGTGAAGGGTGGAATTCATGGCGCACATCACACCCGCCCCGGGCGCTCCAACCCTGCTTGCACCAAGGGCTCCTTTTCAGGGCAGAAAACTCCAGATAAATCCATTTCTCTGCAGCAGAGAATAAACAAGGATTAGTATTCACCCGTTCATAACAGGGAAACCCTGCAGCTAGAGGTGGAGTCAGGCAGTGCTGGAACATCCAGCCTAAGTTGCTTGACGAATGCTAACTACGACTTCCAGCTTATTTATCTAATTTGGGTTGATTTTTAAATATTGAGTTATCTAACCAGACACAAAATGAGAGCCGGAAAATTTCCCATGTTAGTGAAAACTCTCCCTGCCACTTTACACCACTCTAATTCAATCTACATGTCTGAATATTACTGACTTTTCTCAATCACATTTGTATTGAGAAATGCCTAAAAAAATTCAGGACAAATCCTTCGTTTTCTCAAAACGGTGTTAAGAGCCTGAAAAACTTAACAGAGGCTCTACAGCAAACGAGCCTTGCCAAATCTGACTGCAATGCACAGCCTGCAAGTATTTTAGTATTTTACAATATTTATCAGGGTCTATTTTTGTCAATCAATCTATAACGAGAGCAGAACAGCCAATACCTATAAGATGATCCGCTCGATTTCAGCAGAGGCTGGTTTCTGTGTGAGAAAGGGGCAGCTCTGAACTGACACAACCAGTTTGTAACACACACAAAAAATATATGGAGGAGGGATGAAGTCAGTAGCAAAATCCTCAATGACTTCAGCCGGGCCAGGATTACCTCCAGGAACGTGCTGATGCCTGGAGAAACACAAGGAAGATGCCAAGACTGGAGAAGAGGAGGCTCTAGGAAGATCTTCCTGCTCTCCACAACCACCTGACAGGAGGTTGGAGCAAGGTGGGGATCAGGCTGTGTTCCCAGGGAACAAAGGGCAGGATGTGAGGGAATGGCCTCAGGCTGTGCCAGGGGAGGTTCAGGCTGGACATCAGGAGAAATTTTTCATGGAAAGGGTGGTCAGGTATTGGCAGGGGCTGTCCAGGGAGGGTTGGAGTCCCCACACCTGGAGGAAGGGCTGGAGGTGGCACTCAGGGCTGGGGACAAGGTGGGGATGGGGCACAGGTTGGACTTAATAATCTCAGAGGTTTTTTCCAACCTCAGTGATCCTGTGAAGGTTGGATGGGCAGGAGCACCTCTCCCATCACTCCTGCAGTGCCCCCCATTCAGGGTGGCCTAACTGCCCCCAGTGACTGAGACTGGTGACACTGGACACCTGGGCAGTCTGTCCCTGTGCAATCCACCTCAGCCCTGCTCCCTGGAACTGCTGCTCACACCGAGGGTGATGCTGAGCATCCCCACCCCACAGACTCTGAGACACCACCACATCATTTCAGAGAGCACCGAACAGCTGAGAATATCAGAGCCTCTAATCACCATCAGGATGGATTAGAAACAACGATCTAAGCATGAAAACCCTCCCTGGCCATCCCTGAACCCACGAGGTACAACACACTCTCCCCAACCCCAGCCCTGCTTTTAAAATTCAGCCTTTATCAGCTTGAGTTGAGCAAATCCAGTCAAAAGGCAGAAACGGATTGTGCTAGTAAGCAGAAAAACTGTTACATCTTCTGAATGTAATTTTGCCAAAAGCCTCTGCACAATTTTTTTTGTCACGCTTTGCATTATGAAGGAAATTTCTTTTTAGAAGAACAGGAGAATGATTTGCATAATATTCTTTGCAAGTTAATATCAGCCTCTGATAATGATCTCTGCATAATGCAAAAACGTTTGAGAAGACTGTTACAACACTAAGTAATCATATTTTAAATTATGTTTCCCTTTATAGAAAGGTGTTGCAAAAACACACAGACATGAAATCTGTCTGTTGAAGTCCCAAGAACCACCTGACCATCTTCCCACTATTCTACTGTTACAGATTGCAACACTGCCTTTCAAAATCTTACAAAACAAATTACGCTGCAACAGTCTGGCTTCACAGAAGGCAGAGCTTTTTCCTGTGCTGCTGCTCCAGCACATTACATTTCACAAGAGCCTCTGATGTGCTGCACGAGTTAAGCAAGGGCCCAGAAATGAAGCTGTAACACAATCGGACAGACTGCGGTAATTGAGGTGGATTCTCCCATCTCACACTGCCACCAGGCTGAGGTGACAGCACCAGAGCATGCCCTGCCTGCCACCAGCTGCAGGGGACACTGGATTAGCTAGGTGATTCCTGCTCTGGCCCAGCTGGCTGCAGAGCCACGGATGCAGCACTGAGAATTAACCCTGTGATGCTGCTGCCACATCCCCATCAGGCCAGGTGTGCCCTCCGGGATCTTCCCAAAATCCCTGCGAGGGATGAGGTGCTGGATGCAGTCACGAGATCCTCACTCACCATCACTCATGGCTAATTAGGTCAGGAACTAAACATAAAAGCAGAGGTCCAGGAGGAAACCATTTATCCAACTGTGCCGGGCAGCATCCTATTAGCTGTGGGCGCCGGCGATTTCCCTCAGCCCATCTCCAACGGGGGATGTGGGTGGGAAGCTAATGCACTTGGATATTAAATACTTAATATGTCACTAAGACTTAACAACCACAGCCAAGTGGTTTAAACCTGAGCTAACCTTCCCTGAACTACAAGGAACGGAGAGAGTTTCCTGGGACGGCCTTTGCACGAGGAGATGAGACCAGGAGTACGAGAAGCAAAGAAAGACACTTTGGGACCAATCTGTTCCCATCACACAAATTATATCACTCAGGACAGCATGGAGCAGGATCCACAGGCTGGGCTGTGCTCCCGAGGGCATTGTCATGCAGTGCCAACACCAGTGTGTGTCCCAGAGAGCCACTGTCCCCATGGCATCCTCAGGACGGCAGTGGAAAGCACGAACAGTGCAGCCAGTGCCACCCACGCCTGTGACACACACAACAGGGCATCATTCAGCCTGCCTGGTGGGTGGTTCTTGTCCCACCTACAAAATGAAGACTAAAATTCAAATACCAGATCTGCACAGTCAAGGCAAGGAGAAAAGAGCCTCGGGGATGTCAGTCTGAGCTCGTTGAGGCAGCTCAACCACTGGCCTGGGTATGAAACCATCCCAGACACATGAGATCATTCCTCCCCTCAACAAGTTTGGGTAACTTGGAGAGTTTGTCCAACCATATCCACAGACAGGCAGGAGAACAATCCTCCACTCCATCCCATCTCTCCTTTCCATACCTTTTAACAAGCTCCAAGCAGCTCCTTGCTACACCTCATCCCAGGTTTCCTCAAATGGGCTTGCAAGCATTGGGAAGTTGAGGGTTTTTTTTTCAAAAATTGCCAGCAAATCTCCCTCTTCCTTCCCCAAAGTGACATACTGGTGGGTGGTACCACCAGCCACAATTCCTGAGCTCCCAACCCACCTCCTGTGTGCCTGACAGCTGTCACCTGGACACCAAGAGGGAAACTCCTCCCAGGTCCCAGCAGACACCGCAGCCACGGCACGTGTGCTGGGGAGGGCATGAGGGTGTGGGAACTGCCCCAGGACCCGCCTGAACCAAATATTTCCATTGCTAATGCTGCACCTCGTGTTTTATGCACTCCTGAGGTATGCAAGAGGAGGTCAGGAGCAGGCTGCAGGGTGGGGAGGAGACACCAAGCCACCCAAACAGCACAAATCCCTGAGGCACAGCCAGGGGAGGCTGCAGGAACATGGCTCAGTGGGGCTGGCGCTTGGCATGACTTGTGATGCTTCATAAATACACTGCAGCTGAACTAAACCTAAAGTGATTCAAGAAGTTTTTGGGGGAAAAAGAACCAACAAATCATGACCTTCACTTTATAAAACCTTCTGAAAGAGTAGCAAAGGTCACTGGAATATTTTGCTGTTTCAGAAGACCTGCAAATCAACATGATGCACTGCGGATATCACCAATGTACCACTAGATCTCTCTGTATTTTGATGATAGTCAAGCAAAAAAAATAGGCTCCATGCTCTGCTGGGGTGACAGCCTGGACCAGACACACACAGGCTGCAGGTTCCCTCAGTTTCTCCACCCCCTCCAAGTCGTGCTGCCCTCCTGTCCCCTTGCAAAAAGTTAAATCCTCCCTCCTGCATCATTTCTCCTGCCAAATCCAGATCAGTCAGCAACTACTGCAGGATACACCTCTCCTCAGGCACTCACAAACAAGGCAACAGCCAATCTGGGATCTTAAAGCAAAGGTAAATTAGGAAACTTCCTAAACTTGATTGCAAAAATATTCATGAAGGTATCACGTGGCTCAGGTACCTCCAGCTGCTTTGCTAAAGCACCCACTGATTCCCAAGGGAGTGCAGAGGTGTGATGGACACTAAATCAGCACTGCAAGCTGGAAGCAGAATCTACCAGTGGATCTCCAAACCACCCAGAGCCAAACCTGAGCTGGTGACAGTCAGCCTTACTGCCTGACCCCAGAGCAACCTGGGGATGGAGGCTCCCACTGCCAAACCTAAGCACTGCAAGTACACTATAGCTCAATCTACATTTTTACAGTTGCACAAAGAAACCAAACACCCAGCAGTCATCTGAAAGGGCACTTATTAGATCACTTGAAATGAGCTGAAATGAAATTCCCACAGGTTTTATTGCACCACTGAGATATTGATTCTGGTGTGCTCCTCGCTCAGTCTGCAGCACAGAAATTCACCCTGTGCTAGAAATCCCACCTGTGTGCTGGGCCAGAAACATGCACTGGCAATGTCCAGGGCTGCTTTTCCCTGCTCCCTCTTCCTTGGCCTACAACTTCCAGTGCACATCCACAAAATAATCCAGGAATTCCAGATGTAATTTCTTTGTTCCCTGCCGGCATGCCTGCCGTGCCAAGAGATGGAAGAGCACAGGGAAAAGGTGAGTTTGGCACACATTCCAGCTCCCACCTCCATCCCTGTGGTCATCACCTGGCTGCATCTCTGAGGGCTTCTGGACCAGACTTGCAGGTAACCCTCAGGAGCCTGCCAGTCCTCCTGCTCCCAGGAATTCCCTCCTTGTGCAGGATCCTCGTGGGACTGCAGGATGGGAGGGCAGGGAGAGGTCAAACACACCAGGATATTGTTGCTCTGGAGGTGCTTTCCTCTCCCTTTCCCTATGGCAGTTTAACTTGACTGGCATAAATGCTGCTGGTTTCACCCAGAGGCACAAACCACCCCCTGTGACAGAAAAAACCCTCAGTTCATCTGACCAGCTGAGCTGGGACAAGGATGGGTCACACTCTGGCAAGGCCTCCCCCATTCCTGCCATTATTTGACGGTTTTGGATCCTCATCCCAAATTCTCTCAGGTTCTAAAATCACGCAATGCCTCCACACAAAACAACAGCACCATAAATTATTTTTTTTTACCCACATAAAAAGGGAACAAAACAATTAAACCCCAGGCTCTGCTGCGTGTGCAGAGGCACCCCAGAGCTCCAAGGAAGCACTTGCATGGCCCTGGCTGCCCAACACCAGCGTCCCTGTGATGCGGTGCCAGCAGCACGCTCTGTGCTTCACGGCTCACTTCCCACGGCATGAACCCAGCCCCAGGAAACTGCCAGCGTGTTCTCCCCAGCCCTGCAGATGTTTCAGCTCCAGTGGGCTCCCTGGCCAGCCCACCAGCACCCATCCATCCATCCATCCATGAATCCATCGCTCCCTCTCCTGCCTGCCTGGTAACGTGTGGAGCGATGGCACCGCGAGCGGGGAGAGTGGAGTGGCTGGGAGTTGGCAGCTCTGCAGCTTCCACGGATCTATTTAGATTTTTTCTTTAAAAATAAATAAATAAATAAAAATTCATGCTTGCAGCATAAACACAAGCTGGGCTGGTACTCCACTCCTCCCTCAGCGGGATGTGCTCATCCTTTGAGTTCCAGCTCAGCCAGTCCCGGGGAGCATCACTGCCTGGACAGCAGCACACCCACCCTCCCAAAAAACCCAAACCCAGTCCCCATGCTGGCAAGGACAGTTGTGTTTTTCCCTAAAGGATCTGCCCTTCCCAATTTATCCAACATCCCACAGGAGGTGTCAAGTTCTTGGACAGCACAGGCAAAGCTCTGGAGGTGTCCAGGAGTGAGCGCAAGGCTCAGAGTGAGCAGCACAGAGTGTTCTGGATCAGCTGGAGCCTTGGCCAGGCTGGAGCAGCTGAGCACAGCCCATGGCCCTGATGGAGCCATGGCACAGATCCTGGGAGCTGTGTGGTGAGTCAAGAAGTCCTGATGTTGGATTCACTACCCAGCCTGTGAATTAGTCAATCCTCCTCTTTCGCCTGGGGAGGGGGGTTGGTCCCAATTCAAATATTGTGTAAGCTGAAAAAGAGCCATTAAAAAAAAAAAACAAACCCAAACAGATAAAATGCAGAAATACTATTTTGGAGGAACTGGGGAAAGCTGAAGCAATAATGACAAGCGATTCCTTGCTGCTCTGCCATTCCCTTCCTCCGAGAGCCTTAAAAAGGCTTTGCACCATCCTGCTCCGGCCCTGCTCACGTTACACCGGGATCAACCAAAGCCCAGCCTGGTGCTCATGTCCTGCCCAAGGTCACAGTGACAGCCAGTGCCCTGGAGAGCCCAGCCTGGAGCTCCCCAGGCCTCTCACCTGGCATTCCCACATTCCCAGGCATGACCCAGTCAGGTAGCACAGGATTTAGGAGTGATGGAGCAATGGGGCTGGCTTTTGTCAGCTTCATTTCCATGGACACCACACAGAAAATGAACACAACCTTCCCAACTTCCACTTTTCTTCAAGGCTTTTCCCTCTCCCTCCTTTTCTTCCCCCCAGTTCTTAAAATCCAATTATAGCACGACTCTCTCAGCAGGGGTCAGTGTGGAATAAGAATCGCCCGAGTTAATGGACATGAGACCAAGAAAGATTAATGCCTAAATGGTTTCAAAAGTTGTATGATGCCGATTTCATTAACATTTTAATTGTAATGTATCTTTTTAATCTTCTTTCACACTAATGGTTTTTATATGCTTCAAAAAAGGAAAAAAACTGCTGACAACAAAAATATCAACATACCAAAATTAACAGACGGAACTGAGTGCTGTAATGGGAGCTGAATGAAATGCAGAAAACCATGTTAATGATGCATTAAGAGTAGAAACCGTGCTCAGACAAGAGTCAAAAATTCAGCCCTACACTTGCATGCCCTGACTTTGAACAGGGCCACCTTTCCCCAGGTGTTCAGCACGATTCCATATTGTGTCTTTCAGCAGGGATGTGCTGAAGCAACAACCCCAGCAGCTCTACCAAATGCGGATTTATCCAACAAAAAAGGGTGTTGGCAATTAATCTAATTTAACCAGAGGAACAGCAGGTTCAGGGGAGGCAGCTGATGCTGTTGTCCATCCCCTTCTCCATGGATTGGCACTGTCACCACTCCCCAGGCTCAGGCACATCACCCACAGCAGAATTCCCAGACAGGAAAGATGCTGTTGCAACCGCCATGCAAAATTCTATTTTACTTAATTAGAAGACAATTAAACCTAAGCAATAATGTTTCATTAAGCATGGGCATGTATTGATGATGTTAGCATGGATAAACGGAGGCACAGAAGGAGCAGATAATTGCAGAGCAGACAGATGAAGTTTCAAACAACTTTGGGTTGTAGAAATGAGTGAGATATGGCCACTGTCACCTGCCCTGAGGGATGATGCAAAAACCCCAGAGTTTTCCCCCACAGTCCATCAGAACTTCTTAGAAGGGAGCAGATCCAGTGAGAGGGAAACAGAGCCTCCATATGCCCATTAGGAAATCATAATCCCTGTGTTTGCCATGAGGATGTGACTCCAGCCACAGCAGAACAACCAAAAAGCACATTATTCTACTCAGATTTAGTCCTTTAAGGTCACTGCAGCCTGTGCAGTGCTGAGGGAGGTTTCCAGGGGCACCTATGGAGAGGGGTTACCCCTGCTTGTGGGAATTTCACCCTACAGGATCTCAGCCAGAAGCAGTGCCTGTGCCAGGAGGGGTCTGTGCCCCACAGGGCAGCCAGGCTCATGCACCCCACTGCAAGTCTCCCAGCAAGCCCCACCTGCCTCTCCCCATGGAAAACAAATCCTTTAATCCACCTTGAAATGCATAAATCCTCACTCCCCATCCCCTTTGGGCACCTTGAAACACCAACCCTTTATTTATGCCCCACATCACACCTCTGTGCAGCACAATCCCACCAGAGCTCAGGAGAGCCAAACCATTATCACCCCTTAGCCATGTCATCACCGCGTCTCCTCCAACCTCCCTGCAAGGATTGATGTTCTCTCCAAACCTAATCCCTGTTTTCCTCATGCTTCATATAATCGGAGCGTAAATGTTTGTCCTATGACAGGGAGAACTGGCATGTAAAACATGTCCCCCCACACAAAATGTATATATATCCCAGGCTGCCATATGCTTCCCAGTGGATAGCACGGCAGGAACGAGCGTGTGGAGCAGAGCCAGAGCTGGCACAGCACACAGGACCTTCTCCACCACGGGAACACAACCTCAGCCCCATTTCACTCCCAGCTCCTTGCACTGTGCTGCTGAAATCCCCCAGACAGCCAGGGGTGGCAAACATCTGGCTGCTCTCCCCCAATCGATACGTCCAGAAGAGCCCTGATAGCTACCGACGAGGAAAGAGGAATTTTCTGCCGCTGTTTTACGGAATGATGAATAGATCCCGATATCGGCTTTAGGGCCGTGGGGATGACACCGGGGAGGTGAAGGGTTTAATCTCGTCCCAGTGACTATATATGGTCACTGTGATGGAGTCACCTCCCTCTGCTCACGCTCTGCTGCCCTTGGCTGCTGGCACTGGGCTCCGCAGCAAACTGGCAGGGCCTGGGCACGGCGCCGGCGCGCCAGAAGTCAGCAGACTCCCCACGTTCCTGTGCTCTCTCTCCCCCTTTCCCAATTTTTTTTTGGCTGGGAAAAATCTCCTATCAGTCAAAAAACAGATAGAATGCGTAAATACTCATAAAAAAACAATCTTTAAAACATTTTAAGAGCGTTTTATAGAGAATTGTTGCACTGGGGGAAAAAAAAAACCAACCTGTCAAGTTACTTATGCTTAAATGTACATTTCATAATCACTGAGAAGTTTGATAAAAAAAAAAAAAATCAATCTTTTGGTGAAAAGTGTATCAATTTATTCAGCCCACACAGGCTGGTTTGTTAGTGCAGGGTAGTTTGTGGCTGAGATTGCTGCTCCCCCCCATCCACCCACCTAGGGGAAAAAAAATGCACTGAAATATTTGTCTTCATAGGAAACGCAACGCAAAAAAATGTACTTGACACGCGAAATTTTGCAAAAAGTCTGACGTGAGGACCTCTAAAAAGCCTGAGACCAAACTGCGCCGGCTGCGAGCAGCCCCGGGAACACACACAGCACAAAACCTGTGCCAAGGGCTATTTATCTTCATTTTATCCCATTGAGCTGGGAGCTTTCAGGGGGTCTTGGTCACTGTACCAAAGAGCTGCTCTCGTCACCACTGTCCCAACCAGCGCCAGCATCCCCCATCCCTCCTGCCCAGCCCAGCCTGGAGCAGTGGGAACCTTCACCGGGCTGAAACCCCAGCAGGGAAAAGAAGGAGGAAGCTCCACATGCTGCTTCCATCCTCTCCGTGGCAGGCTCTGTCCCAGCAGTCCGATTTTTATTACCTCCGTCCCCATTTAGGAGTAACCACATGACAAACCCGAGTGCAATCCTGCCCGGGGAGCTCGCCTGGGATTGCCTCTCCCTCCCCGGGAACACAGCATTTTAGCAAGTTTTCCCTTAACAGCAGAATTTGTGGTTACAAAGAATGTAGGATTTAATTTATTTAATTTCTTTTTTTTTCAAATTCCTGTTCTGCCTCCAAACATTTGCTTAAAAACAAGTTGAACTTAAAAAAAAAAAAAAAACCCCAACAAAAAATAAACCACTAATGAATCACAGTTCCTAGCAAATGAGCAATTGCAGTTGACACAATGAATTATGCCTGAAGCAAGCTGGGAAACATATTTTGCAAATGATCTCATCCACAGGCAAACCTGGCATGACACTTGATTTGCTAAAAAAGACACAAAGCCTGTCAAAATTCCTGTCACTTCGCAAATAAAGTCAGGTAGAGAAAACCAACAGCCTCACCCTCTTTTAAGCACGCTTCACCTCTTTCTCAATTGCTCTACAGGCTTGATTTCATAAAATAAAATAAAAAAACCCCACACACACCCTCCTGTAGGTGTGCCCATCCCAGTGGGTGCTGAGGGCTATCGGATCTGCTGCCACTTCCCTGGATGAGGAATAAATGGGCTGGGAAGCTCTCTTTGGATGCCAAACACAGGCTCAGCTCGATTTGAAGCCTAATTGCAGCAAGACACGATGCTTGCTCTGGCCATTAGGTATGGCAGGGAACTCACAATTCCCTTTAATTTCCTCCAGCTGAATGCCTGGGTTTTATTTCTTTCATTACATTCATATAAACTCAAAGACAGGTTAGAAAAGGGGGGGAAAAGCCAGCGCAGCCCCCCTGCTCCTCAGCATCCCAGGAGCTGTCTGGAGCAGTTCCCTTTGGCCCAGCACATCCCACCCTATTTCCCCACCTGGAAAGCTGCTGGCTCAGAAAACCTGGAAAAATTCAAAGCCATGGCTGAATCCTCCTTCTAACCCCATTTTGTCAGGCTTGAGTATTTTTAAACACAGAGCAAAGCAGGAGCCGAGTCCCAGCACTCTTTCCCAGGTTCTTCCATGGTGTTTTGTCCCCAATCCATGTCACCCTGGTGCTGATGTGCCAGCAGAGCCAGAGCTCTGATCCCATCCCTCCAGGAGGCCTGGCAGGGACCATAGGCTGTGCAACAAGACAGCCTGAAATAAATATTTCCATTCCAAGGTGAGCTGGGCTGTGTCCCCAGCTGGGAAAGCACAGCCTGGAGGTTTCTCCCAAGCCAGCCCAGAGCTCCCTGGGTGGATGAGGCTCTGGCAGGAGCTTTGCTGGCGTTTCCTCCCCGAGTGCTGCAAAGTGGCCACGCTCCTCCTGACACCTCCAGCTGGGATCAGAGCCAAAGCCCAGTCCAGAGGGACTCACCTGGACACTCCAGCCAGGCTCAAGTTCAAGGAGAAGGGATGTTTCTTTTCTGGACTTTCCAGCAGAGAGGATGCTCCGTGTCCCCCCGAGCGTGGGGATGCTGTCCTGTCACCAGCACTGGCTGAGAGGAGCCAAAACCTGCCTCCAATCCCAGCAGACTCCCTCAGGAAAGCACAGTCATGGCTGGGGGAGCTAAAAGGCTTTTATACTGCCAGAGGGCTCCAAAAATATCACTTCCAAAGTGATCCAGCATCAACGCACGCATCTTGGCTAATGGCATCCATCTCTCAGAACCAAGCGGGGCTCTGGGAAAAGCTTGGGGAGCCCTGGACAATGTTTTGGGAACACTGCCCTGCACAGCCACAGTCCAAACACACACAAACCACATCTCTGGCCCCAGTGGGACCCCCTGCTCCTGCCCTGATGCCTGGTTGTACTTCTCTCCCTGTAATTCCGGCTGCCTTTGGAGGGTTTTTAGACAAATTTTAAGTTTCAGAAATCCATCCCCACCCTCCTGCGTCCCAATACAACAGGTTTTCCCCGTGAAGCCTTAATTAAAAGGCCTCTTCAGGAGGAAAAACCCCAAAACACAGCAGTTCGTGCCACAGAAGGGCATTTACTCTCAGGAGGGAGAGCATAAAACCCTTAATTATTTTTATATTTGCCACTTACTTCAAATCCAAGTATTATCACCTCCATCATCCACACCTTGGGGTCACAGCCTTACTGTCCTCAGCAGGGCAAACCACAGCAATTCAGCTCACAAGGAACAGCTCAGCTTTACTCTTTTTAGTGAAAAAGCATTCAGAATTTCAGAGCAGGCTGCGAATCTGGCAGCAAATGTGGGTGAGCCGTGCTGGGATGCAGCACTTTGGAGCAGCCCCGGTTCTCCCGAGCACCCCACCGCCAGAGTCCCCCCGGCTGTCCCCACGGAGCAGCAGCAATCATCCCGGTTTGTTTACCGATCCCAGCTTCTCCTGCTGTTTAATATTTCAGCTGGAGAAGGTGAGCCGGCACGCCAGCCCCTCAATTACGCAGGGCGAGAGGCAAACACTTGGCAGGCACCGAGCACATCAAGCTGCCCGCAAGCCTTGCAAATGCCTCCGGAAAGGAGGAGGGGGGAAGAGACAAAAAAAAAAAAAAAAAAAGAAGAATATTCAAATTAATGAGCCGGCGGGTAATGGAGACTTGGCTGGAAGTGATCCTGCACTTTGCCGGCGGAGCAGCACGCGATGTACCGCTGGCGTTGGGTTTTCCTAGGGCAGGGAAGATGTTTGGAGAAGTCCTTGAGCGCTGTAACTACAGCAGGCTGCGGAGGGCAGGGAGAGCCGGAGCTCCCCAGCCCCAACCCAACTCCTACCCGAATTCTCCCAGCGCTGGAGCCTCCCGAGCCCCGCGACAGAGGGGGATTGGGGCACAGCGCCCGTCCTGGGCGAGACCCCTGAGCCCCCGGGCTCCGTCCCCAAATCCCACCGTTCGGCCGGGTTTTGGGTTCCAATCTCTCCCTTTCCGCAGTGTTTCCCTCCCCCGGCAGCGAAACTCCGAGCCTGCGCTGCCTTTATCCCTCACCGCGACCTCCAGCCCCGCAGCCCCTCCGCCGGGAATCCCGCAAACCCCAACTGCCCCCTTATCGGGATCCCGCAAATCCCAACTGCCCCATTGCCGGGGATCCCGCAAACCCCAACTGCCCCCTTATCGGGATCCCGCAAATCCCAACTGCCCCCTTATCGGGGATCCCACAAACCCCAACTCCCCCATTACGGGAATACCGCAAACCCCAACTCCCACCTTATGGGGATCCCGCAAACCCCAACTCCCACCCTGCCGGGATCCCACAAAACCCAACTCCCACCCTGCCGGGATCCCGCACACCCCAACTCCCACCGTGCCGCAGCACGACCCCCGAGCAGCCCTTCCTTCCCCCGGGGCGCTGGTTCCCACACAGCCCCGGCGGCTCTCCTTCCCCTCCCCTCAGCCCGCGCCCCCGGCCCGGCCGATCCCCAGCGATGCGGGATGCGTGTGTCCCCCAGCCCGCCCGCCCAGCCCGGCCGGCCCGAGGGGCTCGGCGCTGCCGTGAGGGGCTCGGCGCTGCCCGGGCGCTGCCCTGAGGGGCTGTGGGCCGTGAGGAGCGGCGGGGCTGCGCTCACCTGCGGGGCGCCGGCCCCCGAGGCTGCCCTGGGCCTGACGCGGCGGGGCCGGGCGGCGGCAGGAAGTGATTCCAGCCGCTCCTCACATGGACTTTCCCTGACCTCGCCCAGCAGCGCCGGCAGCCGCCGCGCAGACCGGCCCGGCGGGACCGGCACCGGCAGCGGCTCCGCGCCAGGGCCGCCCGGGGAGGCGGGGAGAGCGGGGCGAGCGGGGCGGCACCGGGCCGGGCGGGGAGGAGCGGCGGGGCACGGGAGGGGCGGGACAGCCCGGTGCCCCCTGCCCGGCACAGCCCAGCGCTGCCCGGGCCGCGGCGGGGGCGGGACGGAGCGAGCGGGGCGGCACCGGGCAGGGGCTGCGGCGAGCCTGCTGCTCCAGACACTTTCGTGGCTTTCCAGTCTATTTTATTTTATTATTTTTTTTTTTATTTTCTTATTCTATTCTATTCTATTCTATTCCATTCCATTCCATTCCATTCTTCTTTCATTTTATTTCTTTATATTTTATCTCATTTTTTTATTCTCTTCTTTTTATCTCTCTTTTTTTATTCTATTCTATTGTATTCTATTTTTATTTCATTTTGTTATTTCATTATATTTCATCTCATTTTAGTCTTTTTTGCTATTTCATTTTTTTATTCTATTCATTTCTATTCTGTTTTTATTTTTATTTCATTTTGTTTGCTCGTATTTTATCTCATTTTAGTCTTTCCTTTTTATTTTATTTCTTTTTAAATATATTTTATTTCCTTGTATTCTTTCATTTTAAATATCCCTTATTTTGCCTGTTTACATATTTTAAATTTTTTTATTTAATTTTATTACTTCCTTTTTCATTTCCTTTTAAATTTCATTTTTACTCGATAATTTTTTTTTCCTTTTATTTTCCACTTAATTTTGTACTTGTTTCATTTAATCTTATTCCTAGTATATATTTTATTTACCTTTACTGCTTTGTTACCTTAATTGTTTCATTATATAACGAGCTCCCTTCTCTGCAGACAAACCCTTTAAAGCATCACAAAAAGCAGAGTTCCCCAAGGTGGGACTGCTCGAGCCTCGTGGGCACATTTCCATTCCAAATTCCGTCCTATAGCCTAAAAAAAAAATAAAAAAAGTCCTTTTGCTTTGTTGCCTCTCTAAGCCCAAAATATTAAAATCAGCAAATTTGCATGATGAAAGTGTGCGGCGTTGGCCCTACATCTGCTAAAGGAATTTCAAAGGAGTAACAAAAAACCTCTTTAAAGCAGGAGCCTCTTGCTGTCTGCTCTGCATGCGAGATTATGTCAGAACTTCTTTGAATCTGGAAGTTTCTTCCCTCTCCCCGTCGCCAACATCCATCATTTCGAGGCTGCCTTAAAATCCGCAGCGAAATATCCCCATATTTTAAAAATCAGCATTGAATGCCTAGAACTGCTCAAGGCTGAGGAATTTCATTAGCACTTGACACTTTAAAAAAACAGTGTCAGGTCAGGACAAACACATTTGCTTCTCTGCTCAAGATAAATTCGGGTGGGTTTTTTTTTTTTTTTTTTTAGAAATGATGCATGAGAAATATGTCCCCAGACTGTGTTCTGAGGCAGAGCAGTCCTACAGCCATTCCAGTGTGACTTTCCCTTCCTTGGGATGGGATGGGATGGGATGGGATGGGAAGGGATGGGATGGGATGGGATGGGATGGGATGGGAAGGGATGGGATGGGATGGGATGGGATGGGATGGGATGGGATGGGAAGGGATATTGGGAAGAAATCCTACAGGGTGTCCAGAGAAGCTGTGGCTCTCCCTGGAAGTGTCCAAGGCCAGGCTGGACAGGGTTTGGATGGAGCAACCTGGGACAGGGAATGGTGAAATATCAGAAATATCTCCTGCAAGAGCTGCCCTGGCAGAGGAGATGCCCCAAGAGTCCCCAAAGCACCTCCTGGGGGTGCAGAACTTCTCCTGGATGGCAAACATCCCTGTGGGATGAGCAGCACTGTCCCCCTGTCCCTCTCTGAGCAGCACAGCCCATGCCAGAAGTGTCACAGGGGACGTGGGGACACAGCTCAGGGAGCTTGTGTTGTCACTGACCAGCTCTGTTCTCTGGCTCAGCACAGGGCTGTGAGGTTTGGAAGCTCCCAGCACCTCTCTGAGGGTCTCAGAAAATCCAGCCACGTCCCCAGGGAGCTGCAAGAGGCTGGGAAACTCCTGTTCGTCCTCCAGTGCTCTGACAGGAGAGAAAATCCGAGCTCTGTGAGTCGCCCAGGGCCTCCCCAGCTTTGAGAGAGAGCAGAGCCTGCTAATGCTCCAGTCCAGCAGCATCTTCCCTCCCTTCAGCCATGGACGTTTTAAAAATGTTCTGTGATGGAGAAAGAAACATTTCTTAAGTACCATTTGATGTCTCCGAGTGGCTCCGGGGCTAGAGAAAACATGTTTATTTACTACTCTGCTGATTTTAATGCGAAAGATTGGTTCAGTGACTAGAGGAAACAAAACAGGCAACATTTTCCATAATGTCTGCAAAGTGTTCTTGGGCTGCGGAAATATTTTCTTTCTTTCTCTCTCTCTCTGTCTTGCCTGCGTTTTTTTTTTTTTTTCAATCTAGCATTTCAAATTGAAGAATGGCTTGAGGGCTGAAGAAATCACTTGATAAAATACCCAACATTTACATTCTTGCAGGAGAAAAGCTAACTTTTTTTTTTTTTTTTCCATCTGAACAGTGGTTTAGTGAAGCAGAAGAAACAATCCTGCAGCATCCCATGTCCCTTTAACCCCTTCTGGCTGCAGCTCTTCAGCTGAACTTTAGCTGCTCACTGCAAAGCTTTAGGGATTTTGTTCCTTCTCCAAATTCTGGGCTCTAAGGCCAGTGAAGGTGGCTAAAATACACTTTGCAGCTTGATTTCCAGGTATATTTCTGGATGCCTGGGTGAGGAAGCCAGCCTGGCTGGGGACCAGCCCATGGCAAAGCATCACTGCACCAATCTTTGATTTATTTTGTGCAGGGATGTGACTTTCCAGCAAACTTGGTAATGAACAAGACCTTCAAGGTCTTTCTAATCCTCCTGCCTCCAGAGATGCTGCTGTGGGGATGCCTGTGGACACTTTGTAGTTGTGAGAATCACCCTGAACACCCATTGGGGCAGCTCTGGGCTGGAGGGGATGCTGGAAGTCATGCAAAAATTTGGGGCTCTGCTGAGAAACTCCTTTTCCTGCAGCAATCCTTCAGAGGACTTTGCAAAATACATCAATTGTCATATTAGGAAGAATTCTTGTAGTTTGCTTTGCAAGTAGAAATAGTTTTATCTCCCCAGCCCAATGTGTGACCAATATTTGTGCAGGACGGTGAGCTACAAGGCCATGTGGCAGGTGGAGAAAATCCCCAGAAACCTTCCTTTTGGTTTTTAGCCCATTTAGCCACCACTTCAGCACAGTTGATATTCATGGAGGGAGGAGAGGACACTGCAGCTCTGTTGCAGCCAAACAAAGTTCATTGGGATTAGCATAACACCACGAATAGTGGCAAATAACAAACCAAAATGGATCAGAAACCCTCGTTTAAGTGCTTTGCTTATTGAAGCCAGAGGGATCTGATCTGCCTTTTCCTCTCCCGTTCGCAGCAGCCAAGTGAACTTTGCCAGGTGATGAGTTTTGCTTGTTCTCCCTCCTGCAGGAATAGGGACAATCTTTAATGTCTTTGTACAAAAATGACAGCTCTGTGAGGGAAGGGTCAGTTCCTTGGGGATTTGGGGCAATCAGCAGAGCACAGGTTCTGGCCATGGGGAGCAGTGACTATCCAGGTACATCCCTCTGAGCCTCAAAGCCCAAATTAGGGCTGAAGGCAGCTGTTACACTGCCTTTCCCATTGGAAAATGGACATAAAGAGGTTTGATGACAACGTGTGGCCATCCAGGCACTTCATCTGCTGGCTCTGCCTCCCGTGCTGTGCTGTCTCCATCTCCCTTCCCTCTCCAGGATTTCTCCCTGCTCCCATCAGGGAGCCTTGCTGGCATGCCTTTCACTGGGAAAGCTCTAACCCTGCTGCAGTAAATCTCTGCTGGGTCACAGGGGGGCTCATTCCAGCCCAGCAATGTTTTCATGTCAGCCCCCAGAGCTCCCCCGGGAGGCCCAGGGCTCAGAATTGGCATTTTGATGGTGTCTGAGCTCTCTGAACCTGACCATGACCCTGGGAGTCTCTGCCATGCAGCCTCCCTGTGACAAGAGCAATTGTCACTGCAGCTGGGACAGTGAACATCCCCCACAGCCTCCAGGGCCATACCTGGGAGGAGGGACAGGGTGTTAATTTTGGGACAAGCCCCCAAAGTCTTTGCTCAGCCAAAGCCACAGCACCAGGGAGATGATTTCTTACCCAAGAAAGCCTTTTGTTTGTTGTCTTTGGTGGCTGTTCAGCTCTGTCATTTTTGTCTCCATGGGATTTTCTCCATCCTGCAAGGGGTGTGATGGCTCCAGCTCTCCCAGCTCTCCATCCCCTTCAGCTCCCATGATGTCAGCCAGGAGAGGGAAGCACTGCTGGCAGGCTCTGGGCAGGGCTTTCCCACATCAGCATGATGAAGTCACTCTGGGATAAGACATGGGAGTCCATGGGGTGAAATCAGATGTTCAAGGGATCCCAGAATGGTCTGGAAAGGACCTTAAAGACCATCCCAATCCCACCCCCTGCCATGGGCAGGGACATCTTCCCCTGTCCCAGGTTGCTCCAAACCTTTTCCAACCTGGCCTTGGACACTTCCAGGGATGGGGCAAAGATAAAATTGTTATTTTTTATAAATAATGTGAATAAATCTCTGAGTCCTTTACATGAAGCCTCTGCACAAGGCTCAAGCATCTCCCCGTGCCATGCAGTTGACACGGTGCAGATGTGGATTATTTTGACTCCAGCCAGGCTTATTTGATTTACATTAAAATGATTAGGAATAAGTTAAAACAAACAGAAATGAGATGTCTCCAAGGCGGCCGCATTGTCCTGACTAAACTGGCACAAGGCTGTGTGTAAAAAGGCTTTACTTGTTAGTAAATAGAGAAATCCTTCAGATCCTGCCGGGAGAATTGCTCCAGAAGCTCAAGGCACTGCTTGTTTCCAGCTGGGTCCCCCGAGGTGAGAGCAGGACAACAACAGAAAATCATGTATCATTGGCCTGTTTTAGTAATTATTTATTATATAATGGTGTGGTGCCTGTGCAAGTGGGAGCAGAGAAACCCCAGGCCTGGGAGGCATTTTCTGGCTGTGTTAATTCGTGGCAGGTACTCAGAGCCTGGCTCAGCTGAGGCTGCCAGCCTGGGAGCCTCTGACCTCCCTGGACACACACTGCAGACTGTTTTCCCAGGAGCAGCATTAAAATAAATTTCCATAAAAATATCTGCTTTCATCTTAAAGACTCAACGTTGGTGGATAGAACCTGGCCTGGTAAATGATCGTGATATTTAATTGCCTCTAAAGCTCAGAAATGGTATTTAACTCGAGCTGGCACAATTCACAGGGCACCACAAGCCTTCCTCTGGCTGCCTGCTCTCTCTCTCTGAGCTCTGACCGTGATTTCTGCTCCCCAGATGAACCATCTGACACTTGGCTGGGGGAGCAGACATGGTGAGTGCTGAATCCAAGAGCCCTGGGTGACAGCAGCAGCTCTCCAGGGATCTCACTGCTGCTGCAGCTCTTGCATTGGAGTCAAGGTTTGCTTTAAAAGTTTGGAAAACTGGGAAGGAGCTTCTCTTTTGGGTGTGGCAGAGCAGGTAAAGCTGCAGCTTGGTCACCCCTGTAGCATGGAGAGGTGTCTGCAGCCAGCCTGAGGGATTTGGGGACACCAAACTCCCTGCAGACTCTCAGACCTCTCACAGTGAGGCTCATTTCTTTGATAAAACCATCACCTTTTCAAAGTCTTTCTTAGTTAATAATTTAATTCATTTCGAGTTGACCACTCAATTCACCACCGAGCCAGTAAATGGTGCTCAGGCTCTCCCTGCAGATTCTCCTACATCCCTCCCTGTTTGGGATTTAGGTGCTCAGGAACACAAGCAAGATGCCTTTAAATCAAGATGCTCGGGTCACCCTTGGAGGGCAAATAGCTCTGGCCAGGTGGAAAGGGGAGGAGGTGGCCACGTGTCTGCTCTGCAGGAGATGATGAGAGCATGAAACTGCCAGAGACAGAGTCAGGCGTTTGATTTTCCTGAGCTAAGCATGTAAATGAGACTGGCATAATCGGTCTGTGTTTCCCCTTCCTTTCTGTAGAGGAATATTTTGGGTTGAAGTGTCTGTGATGTGACTGATGCAGCAAGTCAGGGCTGTCAGAGCCGTGATTCACGAGTCGGTGCTGCAGTGCTGGGGGTGGGAATGGGTAACCTTGGCTCCTGCTCCTCCTCCTCCTCCTGCTCCAGGAGCCCGGGATCGGGTGGCACCGGCAGCTTGGGAGTGGCTCTGTCACCATTCCTGCTGGAAATGGGCTGACACCCACAGCGAGGGATTTCCTTGCTCGTGGACAGCTAAACCAGCAAAGCTGGGCTGCTGTCGTGGTCACTGATAATGGACCTATTGCTGCTGGACGCGAGATGATCTGGATTTTTATTGTGAGGGATCGAGTGACTCTCGTTGCTGAAGTTAAGCCAAATCTCTTCACATTTCCCACACAACCTGAGTGTGATCTTATCAGGGGAGCTGCAGCAGAGCCGTGCCTTGGCACAGCTCCTGTGCTATTGTTGAGAAAGTCTTGGTTTGGGAAATTTTAAAGGAATAATGATCCCTCCTGAAGCCTATTGTTGCTCTTTATTCTGTGTTTTCCCTGCTAGCTGCACCATTAAAGCAGAGAGGGCACCCCAGGAAAAGCCACACTTCAACTCCCCCAGGACAACACTCCGAGTGAGGGGAGAGAGTTTTGCCAGCCAAAGATCCATTGGGAAAAAGCCTTCAGCCAATTAATTTTCCAGGTTTCCCACAAGTGTTTGGAGAGCTTTTGTTTGCCATTGTTCTAAGATAAATTTCTAACCCACTCTTCAGGGATGTGATGTCCTGCCCAGCCCCAAATCCCTGTGGGATTTCTCCCACCTGTCCCGAGGTGTTCCCAGTCCTGCTGGGGCTGGGCTGAGCTCCTGGCAGCAGGCAGGAGGAGGAACTGGAGCACCACTGAATGCACACAAAAGCATGGGAAAAAACCTGCTGTGATTTACCCACACGGAGTTCAATAAACATTAGATCTGATGGCATTCATCGTTTTTTCATAGCATGCTCGATTACTGCTTCAGTTATTGCTCAAATGACATCATTCCTGGCAAAGGAATTGATTGATTTTTTAATGAATATTCATATGGCATTTCAGCCAGGAGTAGGCATTAATATTCTAAGAAAGAAGAATGAAACGTACATCCTAATTTAATGAATGATTGTAAATATGTATCTGATGGATAATGTGACGATGAGCATTTAAAAAGGCATCCATAGTCACCTCGGGGGCTTTTCTTGGGAACAAAGGGGCAACCAGGGCACAGGGGTGAGGGATGGACTGAGGCACCCAGTCAGATCCCAGCACAGGTCTCAGGTTGGGATTCTGTGCTCAGCCCTTGAATTCTCTGAGAGAAACCATCAATTGATAACACTGCTGACCCCAGGTGATGCTGGGGCTGTGGAAAACAGTGATGAGAGCGAGGTGTGAAGCTGGGCAAAGAGACAGGAGGGACAGGGAGAGCCCCAGTTTCCTCCTCTCCCCTCTGTCCCACCCCAGAGACCCCAGGCAGGAGGCAGGTAAAGCACCAGCTCAATCCCCCCGTGCAGCTCTGTCATGTTCAATTCCCTTCATCACACCACGGCTGCGAGGCTCGTGGTCCCCGAATGTACATATATTTGTCAGACATTCTTAAGATGTCTCCCCGTTCTGAGCACTGATCCTTTGTGAAGGCAACACTTGTAGTGCTTAAACAGCGACAACAGGCTGGGCTCTCCCCCCTCGAGCCATCCCAGCTTTGGAAAACGCTGAAACCCTGGGCTTGGAGTGCCAATGCTTAGAGCCTCTCAAACAGGCGTTTAGTTTAAATGTGCCTTCAGTCCCGGGGGGAGAACACACCTGAAGCATCCCCGGGAAGCAGGGATAAATCAGGGCATCGCCGTTAAAGTCGCCGAGGTGACAGGCGTGAAAGGCTATTTATACCCAGCGGCGATCTATTGTGCAAGGGAGAGAGCAGGCCCTTCTGCTGACACAGCACAAACCGCCTCAGCCCCACGTGAAATGCAAAAAGCAATCCCCGAAATTCCCTGCAACCTCGTGGAGCTGCAGCCAGGACCACTCTGGGACTGCCCTGAGACCGATGGGGACCCCAGAGGGAATAGAGCTGCTTTCTCCCCCTCTGCAACCAAACCACTCGCTATTCCTTCCAGAGCTGGCAGGGAAAAGGGAAAACATCTGGAGGGCATCTCCTGGAAGTGCCCCTTGGAGCAGCCAGGGCTCTGTGGTGCCCCAGGAGCACAACCCTGCAGGCACAGCTCCCTCTGCACATCCTGCTGCGTGGGACTGAGTTTGCCGATAAAAATACAGCCGCAGCTATGCTTGGTATGGAACAAGCAGGCAGTAGCTGCCGAAGACTTCACAACATCCCGCTTTTGGCTCGCCTCCAAAGGACCAAAACAAAACAAAATTCAGTTGGCATCTCTGCAGATTGAAGCAAGTTTTTTCTTTTTGCAGCAATTGCTGAACAAACGTTTCGATACTTGTGCTGCCGCCCCCGTCCCTGCTCGCTCCCCCGAATCATGCGCTGGGAGGATGCAAGAGATGTTCAAGGTCATGGGCATGCTGTGAACAGAATCCCAGAATCTCAGGATCCCAGAATCTCAAGATCCCAGAATCCCAGAGCCACCAAGGCTGGAAAATCCCTCCCAGACCATCGAGTCCAGCCTGTGCCTGATCCTCACCTTGTCCCCAGCCCAGAGTGCTGAGTGCCACCTCCAGGCCTTCCTTGGACACCTCTAGGGATGGGGACACCAAACCTCTCCAGGCAGCTCCTGCCAATGTTCCACCACCCTTTCTGTGAAGAAATTCCTCTGAACAAACCTGGGCATTGCCCATCTCTGTCCTCAGGGGTCTCACTGCACTCTGTCACCAGTGTGGTGACATGACTCTGTCACCAGTGTGACCTGCAGGAATAGGATGGTTTCCCAAACCACTCTGTTATCACACTGGGGCTTTTGCACCCCCAGGGAGGTGCAGCTTGTACACCTGGGCTGAATTCAACCTGCCCTTCACACTGGAAAAGCAAACTCATCTTCCTCCCATCCATTGCTGCTCCCCTGCAGCAGCCAGAGAGGAGCAGCAAACCCAGGAATTACAGCAGAGGCAGCCTGGGAAAAACCCCACAGCAATGGCCTGAAATGAGGGAATTCAGGGTTTGGCCTCATATTTCTTGTGTGACACAGGACACAAACAATGTACATTTTCTGTACATTTGAGTGGTGCAACTTGACCTTCTGGGCTTCGCTTCCAGCTGGTTTATTTATTTCCCCAAGAAGAGGCAGGTTTGTTTGAGAAGAAACAAGGTGAAACCCTGACCTTGCTGAAAGTGCTGAGAGTTTGCCATTGATTGCAGCAGAATTAGACATTTTACACAGAGTTATAACCAGGGGTTCAGGTCTGGCTCCTTGCTTCGGTTCTTTGCTGCTTGATGCTTTAAAGAAAAAGACTGAAAATCCTCTAGCCCTTCCCTGCATGCCCACCATTCCCAGCAGCACCTCCTGCCCTCTCTGGGAGCAGCCACAGTCCTTGAAGCATGAAATTTTCTTGTCCTTCTTGCGGCACATTGCTATCATGTCATTGCTGATCAGAAAACCCATCCTGTGTTTTCTCTGCGTTCAGCCCTTTCCGAAGGCGTTCACAATGCGTGAGCACGGGCACAATTCAAACAATCCATCTCTGTGGAAACCACCCCCCTGCTCCTGCACAGAGCACTCAGCGTGCTCCCCTGCCTCTGGGCAGCCAGAAATATATATTTTTGGGGGGATTTTTGACCTGCAAAGCCCTCCCAGCAGCCCCCCAAAGGCTGCAATAGCGACTTTGCAACCCAGACTCGCCCTGTACCCAGAGGAGCTCTTTGTACAGTGTCTTAATCAGTACATAAAATGCTTTCAGTGAAATGCTGCCTTCTTCTGTCTATTTGTCACAACTGATGCTCTGGTGAACAGTAAATAGGAAATTTGTTGGCAAATCAGCACTACCAGCTCGGCTTGCAAGGAAAGGCTGGAGAACAGAACTCTGCAAGTGTCTCTTGTTGGACCTTCAGTCCCTGAGGCTCAGCGAGTCCTGAAGGCACATAAATCTCCCCTAAACAACCCAGCAGAACCAAGACAGCGCCTGGTTATGTAATCCTTAGCCCTTCTGATGTTATTAAAGGGGCTGATTAAAGCAATGCATGCACAAGAATTCCCCATCAGTTTTGCTAGGCAAGCTCCACATTGCAAATCCCAGCCCTTCGAGCTGTCTGTGCTGCTCCCCCCTCCTCTCCTCATCCCCATCCCCGTTGCACAACGCTGGTTTCGTGTTTGCCACCAGACAGTTTGCAGTCAGCCTCACATGGAAAAGAAGGAAGTAACAGTGCCTACATTGCACAGAACTGCAAGCAAACGCCTTTCCAAGAAACTATTAAGCAGTGCTCATTTGAAGTTTAAATGAAAAAAAAAAAAAAGAAAAAAAAAAAAGACAAACTTGGAAGGATTTTTCTTGGCTCGGAGCTTTGTATGAAATTCAGATTTGAAGCAAAACGTGGCCAGGCAGCATCAGTGGTGCAGCACAGGCAGGGTGCAGGCAGGAATGAGCTGTCCTGGGCTCTGACAGACCCGAGGGATGCTCCCCAGTGCCCTGGTGCTGTCCCCTCCCAGAGGGGCTGCAGGAAGGAGCAGTGACCCTGGGGCACAGCCACATGCCCCCCTGTGCTGGCACCACTGCCCAGGTGCTCCCTGCTCCATCCCTCATCCCTCCCCAACCCCTCACCCCGTCTGGGGTTGGTTTTGGCCCCAAATCCCAGCCTGGGGTCAGGCTGTGGGGCTGGCTGTGCTCCCAGGGCTGCGTGGGTCTGTGTGCCCAGGGCTGCTGGCAGGGCAGAGCAACGAGTGAAACAGCTCCTTTGTGCTGCACACAGCAGCAATTGTTCCTCGGGAGCTTTGCATGGACCAGGCTGCTGTCCCCCGGCGGCTGCAGACACCCTTGATGTCAGAAGAAACGAAAGGCAGTGTTAAAGTAACAGCGTTGGGCTTTTCAAATATACATCGCTGGGATTTATTTTTTAAACCGTCGCTCGTTTTTCCAGGCAGGGAGATAAGGCTGCTCTGGAATAAAAAGAAAAAGCAGCTCTTTGCCCATCTAAATTCTCCCCATTACCGAGCAAATGGTTTGCAACAACAAATTTATTCCGCAGCGTCTCCTGTGCTCTTTTTTGTTTGAAAAAAGCCACAAACAGATTGTGATTTTCTCTAACAGATTCACCATCTGGGAAATTTTTCATGCAACTCCTTTCCTCACTGGGAGCAAGTTACTCAGAGGGGAATTCCCAGCAGAGAGCAGACTCTGAAGGGATGGGTCGTTCATTTAATTAGCATGCATAATCTGGATGTCCTTACTCAGGCAAAACTCTCACCAGGGCCAATGGGAGATTTATTCTTTTTTTTTCAAGAACCAGCTAAGGACTTTGGTATTTGTCTCTTGGTGTTACATACAGTGTTTTCCTTGCAGAGAAAAGTTGGCTTTGGGCTGCATTAGAGGCTCTGATTTACTACAGTCTTGAGCATCCAAGGTCAGGATGTGGCCCTTGCAGGCTCTGTCACAAGGCTGAGCCCTGGCAGCAGCAGCAGCAGCTCCCTTTCACACACTTCCCCAGCCCAGGGAACATCCCACGTTTTCGGGGCACTCTGGGGTGGAGGTCAGCGGGGGAAGAGGCTCTGCAGAACCCAACATGCATCAGCACAGAGAAGTGTCCTTTTCCTACAGCCCTCGTGCAAGTGATGGGGTTTTTTTTGGGTTTTTTTCCCTCTCAGCAGAAAAATTTATCACTTGGGAAGAGGCAGGAAGAGCAGGGATGCTCCTTTCATCTATGTCACCTTAAAGCTACTCCTCTGGAACACCAGCCTTGATTCCCAGCCTCCTGAGCAGAGAGCTCAGAGCAGACCCCAGCCTCCCAGCTCAGCACAGCTCTGAGATCTTACACTAAACAATTTTCACTGCCTCATTACTGGACAAAACTTCGCTTTGAACTGACGTTTTCTGGGCACGACGAGTGCTTTGAAGCAGGGAGACAAAATTAGTGCAGAGAGTTGGCAGGTGAAGAAATGACAGGATTTTTTTTTTTCCTTTCCCCCAGCAGCAGAGCTGTCCAGGAGCTATGGAAACCTTGTTTGGCTAAATAAAAACGCAGAAAGATAACAAGGCTTCATATTTTCCAGCAACGTGTTGGCTGGAACAGAGTTCTATCTGTGCGTGCTGGAGGCTCCAGAATAGCCAGAGCTGTTCCTGGAGGGAAACGTGCTGTGCTGTTTGCCACAGCTGGAATTAAAGACTGTCTCCTGCCTCCCCAGGATGCAGGGAAATCAAGTCAGTGATGCAGGAGAACCCTGGGAAGAGCTGCAGAGAGCCTTCAGGCGGGTGAGGGGTTGGTTTCTTCTCCAGTCTGCTCCTGGTGACTTTTAGAGATTTACAGCTATGAACTGGGACAGAACTTGGCCCCAAAGCTGCCTCTAGGAACTGGGCAAACAAGCTGTTCTCCAGGAGATGGCAAAGGCTCAATATCCACATATTACTGACAGTGAGAATACAACCACCCTTGCCCAAATCCTTCTCTCTTAGAAACCTCCTTCCCCTGCAAGTTCTCCACTGTGACTCTTCAGCCCCTGGGATAACAGGAAGGACATGGGGATTGTGGCTGCTCTGTCCACACAAATATGTCTCCAGTTTGGTCTGTAATGCTCCTGTCCACACTGGTTTTCCCAAACCTGTGCTGCATTGGCTCCAGCCTCACCCATTACTGGAGAACAAGTCCTGTCCAGCATCTCCTTTAGGGTTTTATGCAGCAGTACTTTCCACACAAGGATAACAGGAATGACAAAGCCCACCATAGCAGGAATATTCCCCTATTCCCATAGGAAACATCCCAACTGTGTCCTGAGACTACAGCTCTGCACAGCAAGCTCAGCTCCACCAAGGAAGCAAGGAAAGGAAAGACAGCACCTTCCAGGAATTCATTGCTGTGCCCCTCAGTGGGAAGTGACAGCTCCTTCCAGCTCCTCTACCCTGCACTGCTCTGATTGCTTCATATCATCACAAAGTCATCAATTTTGGAAAAGACCTCCAAGATCAAAGCCAACCTTCAACCTAAGGTGTGTCCCCACCCTGCCATCCCACCACCAGGACACCCCCACATCAGGAGGATCCCACCGTGAGAAGAGGAAATTCTTCCTTTATTTTTTTTTCTTCCCGACATGTTAAAAACCCAAGTTTAATGTAGGTGGCATGTTTCATCCAGAATTTTACAGGCACCCAAAACACCAGCTGGTGCCATGTTCTGAAGAGTTAACGAGGTGAAACTCCAACACTTCAGTCTCATTCAAACATTCCCAGGCTCAACAACAGCCCAAGGATTTCCCTGTCACCCAAACACCTGGAAAGCTCCAGAGCAAGCAGGACTCATTCTCCAAAGGGTTTGGAATAGATCTGCATTACACACTCTCTCCCAAATCAGTATTTCTAATATTTTTCCTAATTACTCTGAAGGATGTTTTTAGCCCACTATGTAGAATAGCAATGTTTTAAAGATCAAATGTGGAAAGAAAGGAAAAATCCCAACAAACCATCTGCTCTCGCTGTGCAGGATGGAATCTGCATGAAGGAATGCTGAAATGAAAATTTCAATAGTTTTAGAGTTTAAGCCATCTATACAGCTTTAATAGACTTAATACATTTTGGAGCCTGATCCATCCCTCCCAACAGTGAATTTGGAAAGACTGAAATATCCAAAAAACATGAACTTCCCTAACGAGACAGAGTTTGCAAGAACCTGCTCAACGTGAAATATTTCTGGCAAATATCATTGTAAGCCACTCTTGAAAAGCAGAAAGTTCAACTTCCCCTGTTTCCTTACTTGTATTCTACAAAGTTTTGTGTCTCCCTTTATTAAAAATGCCAGGTTTTTCCATTAAACTAAATGGGGGAACAAACCTCAACTTCTATTCTTTGCATAAACTCAACACAACATTTAGTCTGCCTCTTTCTCCCTCCCTCAGTTGTGGTTTGGCTCCCTTTCAGCTTCTAAGAAACTTTTAGAATCTCAATTCTGCAAGAAAGAAATACTTTGGCAAAATAATCCTAAAAGCTTTTAAAAAAAACATTAAAACCAATGAATTTACATTCTGAACCATTCCCAAGATCTTACTTATTCTGCAACCTCCTGGGGATGTTGTGAGGTTTAATTAGCTCCAGTTGGAAAATGCTTTGAAGAGGAAAAGTGCCAAATATTGCTCCACTCAGGTAGAGCTAAAATGTCTAAATTATTACATCATAAAACAAATAATTTGAAAATTAATTCCTGTTCCTTGCCAGCATGACTTCACAGGGACCTCACTTCCCTCACTGTGCTGGTAGATCACACCACCAAGGTGCCCAAGTGCTGGAAAGACCAAAAATCAGAGGTTTTTTAACTTCATGGTGCCTTTGGGGATGCCTAAATTACTTAATTTTGGGGTTGTCTAACTCTGTCCCACAACAGAGCTGAGCTTCAGGGCATTCTGAGTGCATGTAAAAGAGCTAAAGCAGCTCAGCCCCAGGGTCTCTCTGGAGGAACATCTGGGCATTTGGCAAAGATTATTTTTTGTGATTTAACAAGGACATGTCCTTCTCCCTCAGAGCACAGGGCCAGTGGAAATCTCAGCAGCCACGGTGGTTTTATGGAAGGAAGATGTAAAATTGAGGCTCCATATCCCACTCCCTGCGCCAAGGACGTGATAATGACCCAAGGCTCCCAAAATGAGGTTTTACTGCTCTGTGATAATGAGGTTATGCTCAACATCAGTCACTCAGCCACATCTGCAGCTGGCAAGAGGTGCCTCAGCCCCCAGGGGTGACCTTGGGAGGTTCCAGCTCCAGGGGAGATCCCCCATCCCGGCAGGGACAGCTCCAAACAGCCTCACTCAGCCTGTCATCCTCATGGAATAAAGCACTTGGCTGGCAGTCAAACTACAAGTGATGAAAAAGGTTGTGAGACTCCTTGTGCCCACAGCCTCCTTTGTTCCTGACCAAATTAGCGCTGGGAGAACCACCTGCTATTCATGTGTTAATCGCATGATCGCTGCTCTGCTCCACAGGCTCACACATCAAAGCTGCCTGTGTCACCCTGTTCCTGCGGGGGCTTTCAAAGGACACCGTGAAACCGGAGAAGTTCACCACTGGGGACAGCCCAGAGCTTTATTTCCTTCGGAGCAGGAACCAAAGCAGCCCAGGTTTGGCCAAGCAGTTGAGAGTGTCCATCAGAGAGGACCAGCCAGGCATGGCACCACAAATCACCCTTTTGCCCAAGCAGTGCTGAAGTTCAGCCACTCCCAGGTCAAACAGAGTCCCACCACCCAAGGAGGATCCCAGGCTGTTTGCTGGCCAGCTGTGACAGGTTTTCTGCAGGAATTCTCCATCACAGCCACCCCAAGATCCCCCAGTCTGCAAAGCTCCAGCCTGACAGCTGTACTGGGCAGGAAAGCACCATGCTGGGGATTACTGGGAATTCTCTCTGCACAGAGCAAGGTGGAGCTCAGACCTCCAGGACACTCAGAACAATCCCAGAAAAGGCTCTGGGGAGCTCTCTGTTGGGAGGAAAGTTCCAGACACCAGTCTGTGACAGATGCTGATGCTACATCTTTGCTGCAGCAAGAGCCTTTGGCTCTCTCGGGGCTAATCTAAAGTTCACACCACCGTGGCCATTATTTATTCAGCTCTGCTGTTCAGCTTGCATTATCTGTAACACTCCATAATGAGAGAATTTCGGGGGGTGCTTTAGCTTTGGGCTCCACACAGAAGCTTCTGTATTTTCTGTCCACAAGCCTCCAAACCAAAGGATGTCAGCAAAAGATTGCAGCACTCGCAAGCTGAAATGTGAATTATCTTTCCCTGTGTGCATCTGGGTTGTTCTCAGCCACACTCACAGCTCTGACCAAAGAGATGATAAGAAAACAGCCACATAATTCCACTCTTGCTTATTTCCCTATGATTGACCCCAAAGATTTCGTGGAGAAAGGTTCTCATTCATTTTTACCAACTTGTTTTCAAGCAGCTCTTTAAAGAATGCAGGGAAAAAGGCAATATTCCATTATAAGGCAAAACAAACAAACAAAAGCAGAATAAAAATAAACTTTAGGCCAGCTTCTGGGCTCCATAAATAGAGTTACTCGACTGACTGTGCAGTGACATCTTAGATCAAGACCAGTAGAACTGAGCTTAAAATTCAACAGCCTTTTTGAGCTGTTGGTAACACCCTGCAGTGCCCCCCACCCTTCCTGCTGCAGAGCTAGAACAATTTGTGTCATTTCAGGGAACAATTCTTGCCAGCTCAGGCTGCACTCTGCTTCCAATCTCTCCTAGGTAAGACAGTCTCACCTCTTTGTACTCCGTCAGACAGAAGAATCTCCGTGAGAAAACTGGAACTAATCAATTGAGGGAAAAGTAGAACCAAATGCCAAGATCTGAACGCTGAGGATCACTGCAATGGGTCCCTCTTAATCACTGCAAAATGAGAACATATTTGCCGTGACTGGGAATTTCAGGAGCACATGATGGCAAGCCCTGCTCCCATCCCTCCTGTGGATTTGTGCTGTTAGGGAAAGACTCAATTACTCAGCACTAACTGCCTGAAAAGGACAAAGCCACTCAAAGCTATATAATCACCTTAAAGTGGATGAAACAGTAGAGTGGAGTGAATGTATGTCTTGCATAAATCTAAAAATAAAAGAGGAAAAAAAAACCAACCTAGACCCCTACAGTCTGTTGAATTTTGGCACCAGATTCTTAGTAGGGAATATGCAAAATGCAAAACTACAAGAAAGATATACATGACATGCCAGAGATATTAAGGAACATTTTTAGGAAAATGGTGAAGATGGATTAAGAGTGTGGGGTGCAAAATTATATGGCTTCTGCCCTCCAGATAAATCACTGCCTTTTTCATGCCCACAGGAACACAGGAACAGCAGCAAAATAGGCTCTTATAAATTAAAAGAAACTTATATTAACCTGCACTGTGCAAAGAATAAAACACCCAATCAAGTGTTGCACTTTGATAATCAAAACGGCACCTAGACCCTCAGAAAGATACAAACTCCAGAGACAAGCACGTTAATTTATCCATAAAAATCAGCACTGTGAAATAAATTAATTTATATTAAAAAAAAGAAAGAAGAGGATATCGACACATTTCGGGGGTAGAAGAAAAATCACCTCCTGAGCCCACATGCGCTTGGTTTTATTTACATGTCCACAAAGACCATGAAACACCATCCCAGCCCTCCCACCAGCAGCATGGTCACATGGATCCCATAGATGAGCAGTTCATTCATGAGGCTGAAGTCCACCCGCCTCCTCCCCAGCAGGAGCAGGATGATGGAGAGTTTGTACTGGAAGCGCAGGAAGATGCGGATGCCAAGGTACTGAAGGCAAAACAAGATCGAGAGAGCCACCCAGAGGATGGAGGTAAAGAGGCTGCAGCTGAAGTACAGCAGGAAGCGGATGAAGCCGTACATCCATCGCGACTTGAGATAGATGTCGAAGTTGTTGTACTTGGTGCGCACCAGGTGCGTGGTCCTGACGGGGCCGCAGGCCGAGTGCAGGCAGGTGGTGTGGGGGCCGTGGAAGGAGCGCACCCGCCGGGGAATGGGGATCACCGGCATCGGGCTCTGCCCCGCGCAGCCGGGCCCAGGCCGCCAGCCGCGGGGCTCATATCAGCCTGCTGCGGCTAGCTCCGGGCGGGGCGGCCGGCCGGGGAGAGACCTGCGGGAGGAAGCACAGTGAGCAGGCTCTGCCTGGGTGCTGACAATGGTGCCTGGTGGGTTTTTGTCCTTTTGCATTTATGTCGCTGTTGAGCAGCTAGCAGAGTAATGAAGGCACCAGTTCTCAATGGCAAGAAGGAATGACCTTTATTGTTTTGATTTCATCATATATATAGAGTTCTCAAAAGTCACCCAGATTGGTCGGTCAGAAGCCTTCCCCCAGGCCTGATTGGCCAGGCCTGCACTGCCCAAGTTCTGGGACACTGCTCCAACAACATCCAAACTTTATCTTTATTTATAAAACACAAGAAAAATTCTCATGGGAAAAACCTGTGCTAGCCACACATTTATACCTTTTTTATATCCTTTTTACCCTTTACCGTTCCTGGACTTTGCGGCTAGCACAGGTTTTTCTTGTGAGAACATTCTGCTGTGTTTTACAAACAAAGATCAAGTTTGGATGTTTTTTAAACAGTATCTGGAGATTTGGACAGTTCAGGCCTGGCCAATCAGGCCTAGGGGGAGGTTTCTGGATGACCAATCTGGGTGACCTCTGAAAAGTCTATATATATATTGAAATCAAAATAATAAACTCTTTTTCTTGCCACACTGAGAACTTAGGTCCTTTTCTCTGCTAGCGACAGGACCTTTTACTCCCTGTGTCTTAGCCTCTTATAACCCTTTACAAGGGTTACCTACAAGGGTTATATACAGGTTGGGGCTCCACTGCCTTTCCAGGATGCCACTGAATTCTTGTAACAAAGGAGTCAAATTTTCCTGTGACATTTTCTAGGAAGAGTGACAGAAAGGGCTGAGGTGCTTCATGAACTCAAAACTCTCTGCACAGGAGTTGATCTAAAAGACAAAACCCTTTACAAGGGTTATAAACATGTATCTTACATGTTTATAATCCTTGTACTCTAGCCTT
The DNA here is from genome assembly GCF_008360975.1 of Lichenostomus cassidix. NCBI lineage: Eukaryota > Metazoa > Chordata > Aves > Passeriformes > Meliphagidae > Lichenostomus > Lichenostomus cassidix. The sequence continues at coordinate 2,330,937 of NC_139497.1, forward strand.
GCTCAGAATTCTTTGGAGAAGATGAAACAATTCCCACAATCTCAAGAGCATGAGGCACCAACCTTGAAAGAGCCCCATCCCTGGGACATGTTTTTGTAAACTAAGTTGTCACCTTTTTTGGGAGAGGTAATTTGAATAAGGGGGCAATTACTTCATTTGTTAGGCTTCTTATTGGGCAATTTTAGATAGGGATGTTAATCTATGAAGTCCATAAATTGTATTCAGGTGATATCGTCGCTCTCTTTTCGTTGTGGTGCACCTGGGATCCTACTAAACCAAGGTAATACCCTTTTCCTATACTGCAGTGCCTGCATCTCAATTTTTTACCAGCATTTTAGGCATCAGCAACACAGACAAGGAGAAGTTTCAGTTCTCCTGGAGCTGCTGAACGGATAACTTACTCCAAATAACTTACTCCAAGTGATTTCAGTATCGGCGCTCGCTTACTGCTGCTTTCCAAACCTCAACTTCTGTCCTCAAACTCCTTCCTCTGTTTGGCCTCTTGACCTCTTGTTCCCCAATCAGACACACACAAACACACTCTATTTTCACGTCAGATTGCAAACAAATCCCCCAGCCAGCACCAGCCATAACCTGTTGTAAACTTTATCCACTGTTAACACAGCAAAGAGGTTTGGTCTGAAATTATCCTGCCTAACTCACAGATCTTTCCTAAAGTAGCAAGGAGTCTGGTCAGAAATTATCCTTCCTAATTCATAGATCTTTCCTAAAGTAGCAAAGAGTTTGGTCTGAAGTTATCCTGCCTAACTCACAGATCTTTCCTAATGCAGCAAAGAGGTTTGGTCTGAAATTATCCTGCCTAATTCACAGATCTTTCCTAATCCAACAGCCCATCCATGTGATAACCATGTTACCCATGTAATATTAACGGGAGGGCAGTAATATTAATGTATGTGTTTGCATCAGGTCATATTTCCTTTAAAAGCAAAAAAAAAAAGAGTTCTCCAAGGGCTTTCGCAAGTGGATTCGAGATTTGTGCTCATTTCCAAACTTGGCAGAGCTGCACCAAATAAACAAACTGAAAATAACGGAAGGTCTTGGAAGAACAATGAGGCAATCATGTTTTTCACACTCCACAGGATGTACCTCCCCTGGCTCAGGCCAGCCTTGTGCTCTCACTGTCACTGCAAGGCAAGGCCAGGCAGCCTTTCAAAGGCATCCACCAGTTTATTTCTCCCCTTGGGACCTGCAGAGATAAGTGGAATTATCTTGATCTTCTGCAGTGTTTAGGGTTTCTAATCTTAACATCCTTCCAGACACCCATTGTTGTTGTGTGAGTGATGAGCAGGAGCCTCTTAGCTGCTCTCTGCTTCACCCCAGGCTCCTGATGTGCCAAATTCCGGGAATTATGAAATGACAATGCACTCATCAGATAATGCTGGAAAACAACAGGGACTTCCCCAGGCTCCTCACACACCCAAGTGCTCAGGTCCAGGCAGATCTTTCCTTTGTTGAACCAAAAATATGACAATTCTAAAAATTAAAACTAATTTAGAAGTTATTTCCAGAATTTTTTAGTTGCATTACTAACAGAATTAAGCACAGAGCAAATGATCAAGCTGCAGGAAATTGCACTTTGATATCAAAATCCTTCTCTGACACAACGTGCATCAGTGGGGAAGTCTCTGTCCTGCTTCCTGCCTCAAATTCCATGGAAATGGAAATTGCAGTTCTCATCTCTCCTGCTCCACCCCAGATTCCAGTGCCTTTTTGCCCTTACAGAAATTTGAGGCAGTATTGGCTCTACATGGATCAGGGACTAACAAAAAGGAGTAGGGGATAAATCATGACTTAATGAATTTAGGAAACCAAGGGCTGTGCTCAATTATCACAGACACCCTCATAATTTTAGGTGCCTCTTGCCCTGTTTCCTGCCTGCAGCCAGGAAATACCAAGCCAGCTCAGAAATGTGGATTTTGCAAGGCACAGAAATTCTCAGACACTGAACCAACACTGCCTCAAACCAACCCAGCTCTGTGCCTGCAGCATGTGACCTGACACACTTCCCACATGATGGCTATGTACAGTCAGTGTTTGCTCTCAGAGATATTTTTGGAGGACTAAAGCAAGACAGGTCAAAAATCACATGCTCTGGATTCAGAGCATTCAATTCCTGGCGATGCAGCCTCTCCTTGCAAGTTCTGTCACCAAGTTTTCCAGCAAACCCTTACAGTTACTGTGCCCAAACTCTCTTTGGATGCTCTTTGGATAAACTCAAATATCAACACTGGAGCAGCCACGAGCAAAGGGACATTGGGAGGACAAAATAAACTGTGAATTATTACATTTTAGGGGTGCTGCCATCCACTCAGCAGGTCGGGGCTCCGCTGCCTTTCCGGGATGCCACTGAATTCTTGTACCAAAGGAGTGAAGTTTTCCTGTGACACCTTCTAGGAAGAGTGACAGAAAGGGCTGAGGTGCTTCATGAACTCACAACTCTCTGCACAGGAGTTGATCTAAAAGACAAAATGAAAGCGTAAACTTCAATTTACTCATTTCTTCACTAAAATATTCACAATTACTAGGCCCCTCCTCAAGCATGAGTTTTGAATCCCACAAAGACTCTAAAAAGAATCTCACCCTCAGCAATATCCAGATTCCAGCTTACTGATCCATGCTGGGAACCATCAGTGATCTGGTATTCAGTGCCAGGACAGAAAATCACAACAAACCCCTGCTGGTCACCTTCTCCAGTCACAGACTGCTCTGGGGCACATGAAACACAATGCAGGGAGCACAGACCTTCCAAACTGAATATGGAATAGCAGATCCTGCCCTGTGAGGGTGGTGAGGCTCTGCACAGATTGCCCAGAGAAGCTGTGGCTGCCCCTGGATCCTGGAAGTGTCCAAGGCCAGGCTGGATGGAGCTTGGAGCCACCTGGGACAGTGGGAAGTGTCCCTGCCATGGCAGGGGATGGAATAGGATGAGCTTTAATGTCCCTTCCAACCCAAACCATCCCAACTCTGCGATCCCCCAGTCTGTATTCCACACACGATGCCTGCAAACAGGTTTGGACAGCCCTTCCATAATTTTGGGGACCAACTCGGTGTTTTCTGGCCACGATCCTACACCTCAGAGCATTGCAACTCAAGGCACCTCCATGTCCTGCTGTCACCCGCAGCGCCACATCCACGGTGGCCTCATCAGGACGTTAAAAATGTGAATAACTCTTGGTTTTGGTGAGTTTTCACCGCCTGTCCTCTGAAAAGGACGAGTTGGGTGAGGAAGGGCCGGAAATCCTTCCGTTCCTCCGCATCCATCAGGCATTCCAGCCTCGGGACACTGCCCGTGCCGGGAGGAGGGCTGGCAGGTCCCGGGACCCTCCGGCGGCCCCCGAGCGCTGCGGGAGGAGCCCCCCGGGGTTGGGGACAATGACAAATAAAGGTTAGCGCCGCGGGACGAGCGCCGGGAGGAGGGGAAACGCCAACTCCTCCTCCATCCCACCGATCCCACCGGAACCGCGGAAGGAGCTGCGGGAGGAGCTCGGCCCGGCCTGCCCCGGCAGCCCCGAACGGCCGCCGCTCGCCCCGCGGCACAGAGCCCAGGCCCGGCGGGCAGGGACCGAGCGCCGCCGCACCCCCGCGCCCCGGGGCGGAGCTGCCGCCGCCGCAGAGCCAGGCCCGGGCCCCGCCGCCCGCCGGGCCGCGCCCCGCACTCACCGTCGTGCCCATGGCCGCGCCGGGCCCGGGCGGAGCGAGGCCCGGGCCGCCGGGCGCCGCTCTGCGCATGTGCGGGGGAGGCTCCGGTCGCTCCGGTTCCGGCGGCGGGTGGGGAGCGGCGGCGGCGGCGCGCGGTGATGGCGTCATCGCGCCGCGCCGCCCCCGACCGGAAGCGGAGGGGACGCGTTGCCCTGGCAACGGGGGGCGAGGGGCGGCCGGGCCTGGTGACACCGCGGTCACTCCGGGGGTCACTGCGGGGGTCACTGCGGGGGTCACACCGTGACCGCAGCCACATCCAAGGCTTGTCCAGAGAATCCCAGAAAGACACAAAAAGTCTTCTTTAGGTGGAGGAAAAATTCAGAACGATATAAAGAGAAGGAAAGGAAATAACTCCCTGCCTGCTGTTTGCCCCTCGGATTTAATTAGGAATTCTTCTCCATGATGGAAAGAATACACAACTCTGTCACTGGCTCCCTGCCCTACTTACTGTCTGGGCAGTGCCGCGGTGGAAAAACATTAAATAATAATAACTCGGGCCATCTGTCACGGCTCCGAGCTGCTGCTCTGCTCAGGCCGAACCCTCCCGGTCCCGGGGCCTCCCGGAGCTCCTGCCGGGTCTGCTTGCTGCCCTTCCCCTGCCCTGCAGAGCAGCTTGAGCCTCAAACACACGGGGAATTCTGGATAAGGCAACAACTGGGGAGTTCTCCTGGGGAATTGGCATCTCTGTCCCCCACACAGCTCCTGGTGGGAGGGAGAAGGGGATGTGCAGAGCAGGTAAAATTTCCCAATGACAATGAACGGGGAACATCTGTTTGGTGACTCGGATAAGCACCATATTGCACCCATATTCCATCCATTTCCCTCTGCCGTTCCCTGGGATGGAAGCCATAGCCCAGAGATGGGGATTTCAGCCCAAGCAATAAAATTGTGAAAGTACTTTGTCTTTCCAGCCTTGGAGAGTCACAGGGATGCTGCTGAAGGCAAGTGTGGCAAAGGACGCTCCTGGCAGGAATCCCTGCAGGAATCCCTCAGGTGGGAAAGGTCTTTCCTCCCCTCCAGAAAACCCCAGGGAGCTCCATGGAGTGACCCCAGACCACAAATACGTGTGCACTACCGCCAAGACTGACCCTTTGAGTTTTTCAGGTCAAGATAACCTTCAGCTCAAGGATGGTTGGACAGGGCTTGGAGCACTCTGGTCTAGTGGAAGGTGTCCTTGCCCATGGCAGGGGGTGGAATGAGATGAGTTTGTAGGTCTCTTCCAACCCAAACCATTTGGTGATTCTGTGACAAAAAGCAGGCCAGCCCTGTTCAATTTTCTGCTCAGCACATTTTGACCTCTGAAATGCACGTGGGGCTCCATAAACAACCAACTGCCCCGGGGTCAGGCTGAATCGCAGCTTTGACATTCAGAGAGATCACAGCCTGAAGGAGGGCTCCGCTCGGGAACCCGCCCACAGCCCTCGGGGCTGTATTTCTTCCCCGCGCTAATTTTACTAAAGACACAACTCATATTCCTGTTGATTGAACAGTTTTGTGTTGACAGCGTTGGAGATTTGTGGTGAAACTCATCATCAGCCCTGAGAGTGAGCCATTAGTCGCCGTCAGCGCGGCCGGCGAGGGCTGGGATGTTTTATGGCCCGCTCTGAAGACAAACATACACATTTATATGTCACTTGTTGCAATATAAATGCTAACTTGTACTTCTTTCAAAACTTTTAATGAATTGGACACATTTGGCGAGATTTATGGCGAGAAGCGAGCGGCTCAAAATATGGCTTTGGAAGTATTTGTCACTTTGGCAACGGAACAAAAAAAAATCTGGAAGATATTGCCTTTAGAAATAAATCATAAATATATGCGTCTTAAAAGAGTTTATTTTGGTCATTAATAGTTGATGCTCCCTCCCCCACCCAGTGGAGGATTTAAAGTTAAATTATGCAAAATCAAAAACAAACCTTATAATACTTAATCAAACATGCATAAAACTGTCAGGGCCAAATAAATTCTCTCAATTAACTCGCTTCAGATTGTGATTGCATTTACTAATTTAATCAACACTAGAATAATTTGGAGACTGGGTAATGATGAATGGCTGCACGTGAAGAGCTGCTAAGGTGGTGTGCTGAGACAGGAATGCAAGAAATGCCTCCGAGGCTGAGGGCAAGAAACTCACAGCTGAGTCGTCACAATCATTTTAGAATGGAAACATCTTTTTTCTTCCCATTTGGAGGGGAATTTTTGTCAGTGAATTCCCATCATGGGCAGCCCTTGTGTGGATGAATGGCTGCAATGTCAGCCCACGGAGTCAATCTCATTTCAGCCCGAGATGAGCGAAGGAGTCAAACCTACAGAGACATTCCCTGCGCATTTTTGAGTCATTTTGTGAATGTGATCTTGCCCTGGGCACGGCGACCTCCAGCCCTGCTGCTGCCTGGCACCGAGCTGTGCTTCAGCCTCACTCAGTCATTTCGGCTAGAGCTGGAGTAACAACCCTGTCATATCGAGATGTCCTTTAGCTCGGTCCTTTTGCACTTGGAATGGATCTGCACTTACAATAAAATGGGTCTGACCCCTGCCTAGGAAAGCTTTCAGTGCTATTACTTGTGGAGAGCTAAACAGCACTGTTTTGCAGGCGTAAGCAAGGTTTTATGGGGAGGTTCTCATTTACAGGTTCATGTGAGAGAGGCTGTAAGGTGTATTCAACCCTATAAAATACGTGAACCTCAGAAAAATCACACCTATATTTGGTCTTTAACCTTTCTACACCCGTTTTACAAAAAATAACAATGTCCACGAAGCTGCTGTGGGAATGAACTCATTGCAGGACTCTCCTCCTCTCTTTTTCTCTCTACAAAATATATTTTCCACAGCCTAGCTGACCATTTGGGTCACTTTTTATTTGAAATGGTTATATGCTTTATAAATGTCTGGCACCCAGTGCCTATCTGGTCCCCAGCAGAAATCAGTAAATAAAAATCCATGTGCTGAAAAGTATATCCAGAAAAATAGTTAACAAGTTTCTTTGGATGACCCAGAAACAATTACTTCCCCAGCAATTCCACAGCCATATAGACAACCATAATTCTCCAGGGCTTAAATATAATAAAGTGTTAACATGGTATTTTTGGTATTTTTCTAGCATTCATTGCTGCCTTCCAGTCATATCCAAAAGCACCTTTCAAAACCAGCAGCATCTTAAATTCCCTTGGGCTTTGCTGAGCAAGAAATATGACAAATTAAGGAATTAATTCTTTTCCTTAAAGGAGATTTAGGATTGAGTCTGGCCCTTAAATTTTAAATGCAATCGATCCTCCCTGCAAATCTAAAGTGTAAAAGCTTGTGAAATAGTTTTTCCTTATTACTTCTTTGCAGATCTCATCTCACGGCTGAAAATGTCAGCTTTAATCAGGTGGAGGAGATTTGCATGTGGTAAATAATAATGCAGTCTATTAGAGCGATCAAATAAAAATATATGTAACAGAAAGTGGAACTAATTCCCAGTTCTGCAGCACTGCAACCCCCGGGTGCAGCACCAGAGCAGCACTCTGAGCCCTGAGCTCTCCCACCTCTCCAGAGCTGCAGAACAGCAGCTTTCTTTTGGGGTGTTATTTGGGGTTTTGGCAGAATTGGATAGTGAGGGATGTACTCAACACCCCCTGCGAGGCTGGGGAGCAGCAGTGCCAGCGCAGATGGTTGGGTTGTGCAGCTCAGCCAGGCCAGGCTGCTTGGCCCTGCAGGAATCCTCCTCCTGCAAGAGTTTTATGGATATATATTTTACAGGTGACTTGCGAAATATAAAACTAGAGCAGTCTGCAGTTTCTAAAGAAATAAATGATTGGTGTGAGGCTCGGTGAGACAGTAATGTTTGATGTATTCCATCTACGTGACACCTCAGGCTGCTTTCGGGCATAATAATCTGCTGCCGGCAGCCTGTGCTGCACTAAAAACAAACCAGGGGATGCTCGGGGGGCTGGGGGCTGCCTGCCTCCCCTCTGCCCGGGCAAACTGCTCCCTCCCTGCTGCAGCAATCAGGACAGAAAGTCCACTGCCAGTGCAGGTGGGATCCCAGTGAACCCACAAAAGGTTGATGTACATAAAAAATGTGTGTTGTCCTATAGCAGGGACACTTAACTATCCAAAAAGACAGAGCTTCACTAACCTGGCTGTTCCCTCCACCTCTGAGAAATGGGAAGGTAGTTATTTTAAAGATGCTGGAGTCATGGAAAGATTCCTGCTGACCTGCGGGGGCTGGAGCAGGAGCCAGCTGTACACATATGGTGAGTGAGGAACTGTCTCTAAAACAAATGAAAATAGAATAGGATGCTTTGCCAGGGACAGAATTCCTGCCAAAGCTTGTTGCTGCATCATGTTGGCGAGTCCCGATCTGGCTGATGTCAGAAACTGCATATTATGCAGAAAACTCTCGGGGAGAAGTGTCATTATTGCCTTCTGTTCCTTTGTAGGCTGGGTCTAATTTAAGCAGGAGGCAGTAAAACAGACCCAATCCATCCCTGCCTCGTGGAGCTGAGCTTTGGTGGGCAGGATTGAGAAGCCTCTCGGCCCCTCTGGCTCTGCAAAGTGCTTCTCTAAGGGTGATATTTTAGGGCAAAGTAGCACTTTTCTCTGGGAATCTCAGTTCCCTGTTTTTCCATTCGTTAATACTGTATCTCAAATTGTATCATGATAGCAGCAGATGGATCCTCTTAAACTCATTGTGGAGATCCTTCAGTGTGGGTGAGATCTGTCTGCTCCGGGGTCGTTTCAGCCACAGCCACCTCCTCCTGTGTCACTCACAGTGCTGGGCCATGTCTTGCTTGAGTGACAGGAGAGAGCAGAGACAAACCTTCGCTTGGCAGAGGGGTTTGTGCCTGAGCTCTGAATCAATGAAGTCACCCAGCCTGGGCATTGGCTAAGTGTCACGTTTAGGGACAGCATTCAGTTCCGTGGGATCAATGGAAAGCTGAGTTTGCCCGTGTTTCTCAGGCACCATTCCAGAGCATCAGTCAGAGTCAAGTCCTCGCTGGCCAGGATTAGCTGTGATGGCATTGCTGTCAGCACAAGAGGGTCCACTGGGCCAGGAATCCAAAACAGCAGGTGCTTTCTGGTGGAGTGCTCTAAATACGTCTGTAATAATGTCATTTTAACGTCCATTACTGTAAGAGCCCTTTATAAAAAATTATTATTTTTTGAAACCAATCGGGAGGAGCAAGTGAGCACCCCTGCACCCCAAACTCCCTGTGGGGCAGCAAATCGCGAGGGTCATCCCCCGAGGGTCCCCGCGGCGTGGGCGAGCTCTGGGCTGTGCCTGCGGCCGCATCCCACGTGGCGGTGCTCCTGCCCCAGGGATGCTGCGGCTGCCGCGCCGCAGACAGGGAGCGGCGGGGAGGGGGAAAACCGGCTCCAAATCGTCGGAAGCTTTGAATTCGGAGCGAAACCTCTTCCCCGAGGCTTTCTCGGGGTGAAGCAGGCATGTCCCCCTCGTGTCGCGCCCTGTCCCGTCCGTCCTGATGCATCAAAGCTGCGGGGTGGGAGCGATGCCTGCAGGAAGGACCATCGGTGGGAAGCCCCTGCATCCTCTGTGACCCTGCTGGCCCCTGAGCCTTCTCCACCTTCTCCACCTTCTCCACCTTCTCCACCTTCTCCACCTCTGTTTTTTGGGGGATAAACCAAACTCTCACATTTCTGAGGGGTAAACTGCGCCCTTTGTCCCTTTTGCTAAATGGAATTTTGTCCCTGTGTTTCCAGGGCAATCGGCCCTGCTGATCCAAGAGGTCTGAGGAAATGTTTGGCTTCAATTTAGAAAAAATGCTTTGGTGACAGTTTAAAAGAAACTTCTGGTGCTCAAAAGCTTTTTGGAATCTTTTTGGCATTAATTATGCTGAGACTGTGTAGTGCAGAGGAGAAAATGACTTTCCAGCATCGTAACAGCAGCAAAATCCATATCAATAAAAATTTATCAAGAAAAAGGAACTAAGTGTTTATAAGACAAAACTGACTGCAAATATATCAACATTAATTAGCAGTGTCTTTTTAAACTGTTGGAAATAATTGCATGGAAATAAAGCTGATTCTGGTGCAGATCACAGCAGTGCCCCTCTCCTTGTGTGGGGAAATGTGGATCTCCCTGGCAAAGTTGCCCCTCCATTGACAAGGAATATCATTTTATCACCACAGGAAGCATAGAAATAAGAGCTGAGAACATTGCTTCCAAAAATGCCACACTGAGGGTCACCAAATGATCTTGTTTTGCTGGAGTGTCCCTGCCCAGGGAGCACAGCAGGATGAATCCTGCTCCTTGCTCCCTAACTTTCCGTAATTCACTTCCAGCCTGTAACTTATTGGCGCAACGTTCTGCTCAGAAGAACATGAAGGAGACAAAAACCCAAAGCCCTCATCAATCACAGCCTGGCTCCTGGTACAATTAGCAAGTTCTATTATCTTAAGAATGACACTTGTAGCACGGAGCAAAGCCAGGCGCACCCAATATTCTAATTCTGCATGGAAAAAAGGCAAGGCTTGAATTGCATTAGCATTGCATTAGATTCCCATGACTTTTTATATCAGCACTTGTGAGTTATTTATGAATTCATTTATTTACAAGGACAGCCCTTTCTGCATTCAGTTGCCATGGTTGCTTTAACTCCTGTATCCTATTAATTCTGGATGTTATGAAATAGATATAGATCAGACAATCATTGTGTGGTGGCGAGGTTTTTTTTTTATTATTTTACTGTTTGATTCCCTGTGTCCTGACCAGAAAGGCTTTAACACCCATCATCTCTCCAGAGTATCCACTGCCAGCTGGCTGGGGAGGTGGTGTTGGGGCAATTCCCAGAGCTCTCACCCCTGCCAATCCATCCTGGCACAGAGATGCAGCCTGGCCTGGGGGAAATGTGGCAGCAGATTCCTAGCACAGAGCCACCCACTTTGGTTTGAGACAGAAGTGAAGAGCAGAGCTGGAAGCAAAAAGGGAGTTCAGGAAGGCCAAGTGCCAGCATGTCTGAGTGGCACAGTGAGGCATGGGGCAACCTCACCTTTGGGAATTGCTGCAAAACCTGTCATGATGGGGATTAGGTCTTCCTGCCTTCACCCTGCACATGGTCTGTTTGCAAAAACCATGGTGAGTCCCAGAGTGCCACAGCAGGCTCAGCCCTAGAGGGTTTTGTGTCACCCCAGAGAGATCAGAGCATGTTTGAGAGCACAAATCTCACATGCAGCCACTGCCCAACTCCTTCTGGAAGGAGGAGATCAGCTTGACTGCCCTGCCAGCTGAGAGACAGGGAGAGACTCCTCTGACAAGGCAGAGCTCTGAGGTGCTGCCTGTTCCAGCCAGGATCAGCGCTCATCCCACACTGAGAGGGAATGTCCTGAGAGGATCTGGGATCTACTGGCCAAGGAGCTTGGGATTTGTCCCTTGGAGAGGCAGAGGTGCTGCTCAGGGAGGAGGATGGTGCTGGAGCCAGGAACCCAAAGCCAACGTGCTGGAAGTGTTTTGTAATAGAATTCCAGAAGAAAATTAAATCAATTACCGAGTCTAATAAAGCTCTCAAGGTTTTTAATTAAACGAAGTTTTAATTAAGGCAGCATGAGCCCATGCTCTTTTGATATTCTGCTTCAGACCCTAGAGGATTGTGACTCCTTTTTGTAATTTACACGGGCTGGATCAATCACCAGAGTCACAAAAATGTGAGAACTGTGTCAATTTTATGGGATTAAATACTGTACATCAGCCTGGAAACTCCAACAACTCCAGGCTAGGAGAGCTGTTTAGCTTGGGATCACCTTTCCTACCATCAGCAGAGCATCAGCCTGAGCTGGTGTCCTGGGAAAAGTCCTCCCAAGAAAAACTGCCATCCAGTCCAGGATGCTGCAGTTAGTGGGAAGTTCCATGAGCTCAGTAATTCCTGTTCCACACCAGAGCTGGTACTTTTGCCTCCCACAGAAACATCCCCCTCTTCCCTCAGCTGAGTCTGTCCCCGGCTGTGGCTCTGGTTCAGGAGCCAGGCAGGAAAACTGCAGGCAAACCAGACCCACATCTTCCAACCTGGACATCTGGTAAGTGGCCCCAGAATGTTCTGTCTCTATTTTAGTCTTGTTTTGTACACAATATGCCCAAAACATGCTTTATTTCTTAAGGAGATAAGGATCTTTATGTAACCCATTTTTCCTTAACGCTAAGTCCTTTGTCAGGATTAAAGAATCCTAAAACATCTGTACAGGCTTGGGTGGCAGATGTATAGAACAAGCAGCCTAAAATAACATGGAATATTAACCTACTAAATGAGGTATTAAAACAATAAAATAAAAGGACCCTCTTGCATTCTTAGTTACAGCCAATTCCTGACCCTGGCTACCACAGTGCAGGTGGATAACAAGTGTGAAATGGGGATTTTCATCTGAGAAAGAGAGGGGAGAGACCTTTGCTCACTGTGTGTCTGCAGAGGGGACAAAGAGAAACTCTGCCCTGCCCTGCAATACTGTGGTGATGGAAACCAGGATCCTGGTGCTGTTCCTGGAAATCTGTGCCCAGCTGGACTCAGAGCCTGGGCTGAGGGGCTGGCAGGAAGCCTCTCTCAGTGCTGCTGGTCCTTGAGTCACAGGGACAGTGTATGAGAAAGGCTGGGAGCTGTGGAGAGCACATGAACTGCCCTCTGCCAGCTCCGTGGGTGCTCCTTAGCTTTGACAGCTCTGCATGGATGGATGGATGGCTCAGAGCACTCAGTGACCACTCTGTCAATACCCAAGATCAAACCTGATGCAGTTCAAAGTCTCCAGAGCAGGTCAGAAATCCCCTGCAGTGCCTTGGCCAGTTAGAGCCCAGCGTTAGCAGCCTCTGCCATCCTCATCTCCCAACCCATTTCCAGCGATCCATACAGGTCCCATCACTCCTGGCCACATCCAGCTCCCTCCCAGCCAGCCAGCTAAGGCCATTAGTGTGATTACTGGAGGTCATGAAGTTCAAACCAAAATGTCAATTTTCATTTGGAAGAATGGTCCCATTTTAGGAGCAAAGGGAATTTTTTTTCTCTCTCAAAGAGACCCCGACTGTGAAATCATTGCTCCCCAAAGACTTGCAAATTTCTGGCCAGCGAAAGGTGCCAATAGTTGCTGGAGCCAGTGAAAAGATTAACAAGGGTCACCAGTGCTTTCCTCTTTCCCTGCACTCAAAGGCTCTGGGGCCTATTTGGAAGATATTAACCATTGCCTTTACCTTCTGCACGTTCATCACCGGGTTTGGGGTCTTTATGGATTTATTGACAAGACAGTGCCATTAATCTTACCAGCAGAATGCCAGCCTGGGAGTCACTCAGGTTACATCACCCTGCAGACTGGAGCCTTTAGCCAGACTTTGAAAAGCAAGGTGGAAACGAGATGAAGGAGGTGGTGGGTGAAGCCTAGTGCTGCTCTGTGAAGCCCTGAGGCAGGGAGGGCACCCACCCAGCAGCCTCTGCCAGTGTGTGAAGGCAAAGATCTGACCTTGGGGAGGCTGCTGGACTCTGCTCATCGACTCAGTGGGGTCAGGATGACCCCGCCTGTGCTCTGGGGTTAATGATCCACATTTGGGCATGATTTGGGTGAGCTGAGAGACAGGGAGAAGATGGGTGCTGACCCCACTCTGAGCGTGCCAGGCAGGGCGGGTGATGTTATTAGAAATTTGAGATGTCTCCTTTCTGGAGAAACTCAAAACAGCTCTAAAAGGCCTTTCTCACACCAGGCTGCTGCTGGGAGCTCTGTGTGGGCCTTTGGCACTGTGGGGTGGCACACAGCAGGGCAGGGTGGGCTCCTGCCCACCTAGGAGATGTCACGCTTTTAAAAGTGGGTTTTTTCTTCTGTGTCATTGTGTTAAATAATTAAGTCTGTTCCATCTTTACCTACTGACAATGTGGCACTTAATTAAGTAGTTTAATTAGAAGCTGGCAGCTTTAATTAAGTTTAGGACTGTAGAGGTGATTGGGAGCCTCCAGCCGAGTCGCAGAGCCTTTCCCTGGGGATGCAACGTGGTGGGGGAAAAAACTTTCCTCCTTTGTCCATCCTCCTTGGACACACCAGGGATGGAACCAACATCTCCCTGCCGTGGGGAGAGGGGTTTGAGCACCCTTTGCTCAGACATTTGGGACAACAGAGGTCACTGGGCCCATGGAGCAGGAGGGATTTGGCCAGGAGGAAGGGTGGGATAGCAGGAGGCTGTCCAGAGCCACAGACTCTGCCCAAAGGGTGCCCAAGTCTCCTCACCCTGGCTAAACCTGCTGAACACCTGGGCAGGGCAGCTCTGAGCAGGACAGGTATCACAGGGTGAAGGCTGTGGTGGGCTCAGAACAGCATCTGCAATTCTACACCATGCCCAGGGCTGTCTAAAAGATGTATTGCCTTTTAATAATGTAAATATGTAAATATTACCGAGGTGCCATTAATCCTCATTGCCTCAACATGATACCACTCTTAAGAACAAATGTAATAAGAGATTATTAATATGCAAAGTAATAGTACATTAACCTGACTAACACCAATAAATTCCCAGCTTAGCACAAAGCCAGGGGTTGCTCACAGAGCAGCCTGAACCCCTCTTGCCTTGGGTCACCTCCAGCAGCACCCCAGGCTCTGCACCACAGAGGAATCCCAGTTATCCCTGTAGGATCCTTTGCTTGGGGACCCCAAACAACTGGGATGACCAGTGGGATCAGAGGGAGGACACACAGCAGACCAAAAGGATCAGAGGAAGCCATAAAGTCTGAATTTAGGGCTTGAAAAGGAAATTATTCTGTGCAAATGGCTGCTTCATTTCAAATCAGGCCTGCCTTGTAAATCCTGCTCATCCCTCTCAGGAGGGAAACCTGGTGAAAGAGCCAATATTTCAGCAGCATAGACTCCCAGAGACCTTCACCTCTCTGTGTCCTCTGAGCCCCACACCCAGGCACGGCCTGGAGAGCAATTCAGGCATGAACACGGTCATGGTTTATGCAAAAATTAACCTGTTGCCCTTACTTGGGTCAAAGTAATTCCGTTTAATTTGGTAATCTGGGCCCTTTATCATTAATGAGTCCTTGGGGGGTGGGGGTCAGAGCATCTCTTTTTTGGCTGGAGAGAGCAGCAGAGATTACTGTTAATATTCAGGCTGTTCAATAGAGCAGAAAGACCTTTTGCTATTGACAGTACTGCTGGTTTTCACCTCATTGGTGAATGGAAATTGCCAAATTAATCTCTCATTGGATCTGAAATTAATCCTCTATTTTGTGTTTAATGAACCTCAGAACCACAGATTTACCTGGTTAGAGTGTATTGAGAAATTGTACACAGTAGTTGTCTGCAAATAATCAAGATAATATCCAAGAAAAAAAAATAAAACCTAGTTTTGCTCAATTCCTTTCTGTGGAAGAATTAAGTGGAACACAGTAAAATCAGGCTGATTATTTTTCCCTCCAGAGCATTAATGACTGATGAAACTCACTGCTGGAGGATCTGTATAAGTTATCCCTATGAAGGACCTAAGAAAGGCTATGCAAATTTATGCATTATATGTCCATCTACTGCTTTTAACCTAGGAGGTCTCTCTTCACAGAGGTGCTGAAGGCTGCAGTATCAATTAAAGCACTCCAAGTTCACATAGATAAGGCTTCAGGCCAACCAGAAGAGCTCCAGTTTATTTGCCTGAGCTGTTTCTGTCTCTGTCCCTCACCAATGCCCTCCTTGCATGCTCTGCAGAGCCCCTGGTGCTCCTTTCTCCTCTTCCTCAGCTCACTGGAGCAGCCAGTTGGAGTTCACTGTGCTCAGCTGCACTTCCCTTTCCAAAACGTGAACCTTCCCTTTCCTTCCAGGGTTTCTTTTATGCATCATCATTTTAGCAGGCTCTATTGTACTGGAAATCTGTTTGCCACATGTTAGCTGGAGCTCATCTGCTAAGTCCTCAGTTAAATATTCATGGGGAGGGAGCTATTGAACTCAGGTTACACAGCAGAGATGAGAACGGTGCTCTGGCAGAGGAGACCAACTCCATATCAAGTTAAAACCCTCATGGAACTGGCTTACCCCACATAAGGCCTGGGCATGGAGAGGTAGGAAAACATCCCAGTCTCACTGTGCTGCTGAAATGTCACCCATAAAGTGGCACACAGGGCAGCCTGGAGCCCTAAAGCACTGCTCTGGTGGCAGGTGAAACCCCATGTGAGTTTGTGGCCATTAGAGAAGCCAGAAGGACTTTCCAAACAGGTTGAGCTCTTAATGGGAAAAGGAAAATGAAGTGTCCTTGCATTGCATGTTTCCATGCCCAAATGCACGGGGCAAGGAGAATGGTTGGAGAGGGAATAGCATCAAACCTGCTGTGCTAGTCTGAAAGAGAGACTTGAGAAGAGGTGATGCTTGAGCAGGGCTAGGTGGGGAGCAGCACTGGCTGTGACAGGGCCCTGTGCTTTTGGAGAAGTCTGGGGACAGAACAGTGACCTCAGCCTTTGGAGGAGGCTGGGGACAGACCACCCAGCCAGCTCCTCTCCACTGCCTCTTAACTCCCACAACTTGGGGACAGGAACAGTAAGGGCAAAAGGACAAGAGAGCAGAAGTCAGTCTGGGGTGTCAGGTAACCGGTTACCTGAGCTCTGCCTAAAGGTAACTTCCTCATGAATAGCCCAGGAGCGCTCATCAGAACGCTCATCCCAACAGGACATGTGAGGCTGGTGAATTATGCAGGACGGGGTGCTGAGCAGATGGCATCGCTGCTGTAACCTGAGCAGCCACACGACACAACACGCAAAGCCCAGCAATTAACCTTTCCCAAGGTTTCCTCTTGTCTCGGGGATTAGACCTCCTTCAACCCCCTGCGCTCCACTCCTGCCCGAGTGAAAAGAGTAATCCCCCAAATAAATAAGGGAAATAGATTTTGATACCTCCAGCAGCCCTGTGAGATTGTCACATGGGCTTCTAGGCCTCCACATGAATACCTGCAGGTCTGGAGAGGGTGCAGGAGGAGGGAGAGATCCCAGCTGCCTGTGGCACTTGCCCTTCCCAGCTCCGGAAGAGTCCCACCCTGGTGGGCTAAAGACAGGGAAAAAGTGGATTCCATTCCCTGTCACTCCACCTTGGCAGCAGCTTGGTGACCACACAGTGTGGGGAGGAAAAGAAACATGAACGTGGGCAATGATTTACTACTTAGATGAAAAAATATTTGCCACACGCAAGGCATTCACCTTGGTGCATGACAAAAGCTATTATTTTAACTATGATACTTGATCCTCTTTGTAATTAAACTGATTAATTCACAACAATAGAGTCTATATAGCCTAATACGTTTAATTAACAAAGTGTTGTACATATACTGGCAGAGCATTACTGGCATGCTTCCTAGGCAATACACTTAATTCTGTAATAAATTATTAGGACAAATGACTAAGATACATTGCACCCTGGAAAAGACTGTCAAGAGAGAAGGACTTCAGACTCTTGGGCACTGGTTGGACCATCATGGAGCAGAACAGGCTCCTTGAGGTGCCTGGGGAAAGCAAACTGTGTGCAAGTACAACACTGACAGCTACAGCACCTCCAGAAAGAGCTGAGTGCAGAGCCAGTCCTGCTGCTGCCAGCCCCAGTGACTCAAGGCTGGGGTCACCAGTCAGTGTAGGGACACCTCAGGAAGAAGAAGAGTGGAGTTACAAGGGGAAGAAAGCACCAAAATGGAACCAACGGCAGGACTTGGCCCTTGGCATATGCTGGACTTCAGAGGTTAGAGGTGCGGGATGCTTTTATGATCGATCATTAGGTCTGGGAAGGAAACTATGTCTTGTAAAGTAAGAATATGGAGGTGAGGGGAAGGATTCTATGTTTTCCCAGGTTTCTTGTAGATCAGTTAAGAGATGAGTACCCTGGGGCCACATGCAAAGCAAAATCTGTTCCTGCAACTTATATTGGATCACAGTTGAAGAACCTCACGGTCAGAGGTCATCTGTGTTACTTTAAGACACAATCACTGGGGTCAAGCTAATTAGCACCAGGGATCACATCGCAGGCTTTTCCCTTTCCTCTTTGTTTCCGAGTCCTCTCTGACCTCTGGTCAGAGCCTCCCAGTCACCACTTGCCTCCAGCTGTGTGGCTGACAGACCCCTGGCTTGGCTCAGACACTCATCTGAAGAAACATCCAGGTTTCTTCCTCATTCAGTTCAGTTTGGAATCAGGCAAGAGCCAATCCATGGCAAACACAACTGTATCTCTCTCTCCAAATAGTGAGAACTGTTTGCTGGAGAGACCTACCCATAACTGATACTGTAAGACCCCCACAGCTGAAGAGTTTTTAGCAGCACCCAAGTGGAGCTGAGCACATTCCCTGCTGCCCCTGGGCAATGTGGGTGAGCACCACTTCTCCTCTGACTGGCAGATCCCAGCCCGCTGTGCTTGGTCAGCACATCACCAAGATGAGTTTCATGCAAAAGCTGAGCCTAGCCCCAGTCTCATAAATTTGTTATGCATTACATCCAATTAATGTAAATTATTACAGTGACTAAATAACAGCTCTGCATCAGATAAGAGAATAATCAGAAGTGAGCCTGCAAAGTCCCAAGGTCCAACTGTATTAACCCTTTCCTCTGAATCCACTGAACCTGGTGGGAGAATTTGGTACCAGCCTGACTCCTTTGCCTTCATCTGGAAAAGGAGACATGGAAATGTAGTCCTGTCTCTGAGGCAGATTTAATGTGGGCTTTGGGGGGTCTGTGGTCAGAGTGCCCCAGACAGGGAGTTTATGCTCATCAGAAATGCCTCCAAATGTCTGTGCTGCTGAGACCTGCAGAGACCCTGGTGTGTTTTTCAAGGCAGAAGTGATCATCAATGTTTGCAATAATTCCTGGGCTCAGATTAAATGGAATAAAGGCATGAGTTCCGAGCAATAAATAAATAGTCCTCTCCCTGCCTCAATGTGCTCCTCATGGATTCATTCCCAAGCTTTCCTGCATCTTCCTCCTTGCCTTGCTTGTGCCCAGCTCCTCGTGGTACCTGTTTTACCTTGGCAGAGCAGCCCACAAATCATAGTGACACACCAATCAAGAGATCTGGAAATTTTTACACCACTCTGCCTCTTGAAAGATGAGTCACCTTCTGCACCACGTTCCTGGGCATCCAGATAAATCTGTCACAAACTTCTCCTTCCCTCAAGGTGCAAAATTCTCTCCCTCTTTCTGTAGAGCTGTATTTCCTCTTTTTAAGCTCCTCTTTCTTGCCCCAGCACACATTCCCACCCCTCAGCCATCTCAGTATATTTCTCCCTTTGTTCCTGTTTCACTGACAACTTCATCCTAATAGTCTCCTCAAAGGAATGATGAATGCATAAGCTGCATATTGATCACTGCAGTGATTGATTACTGGATCTCTTTGACAGATGAGCCTACTAAGGTAGTTGCCAATATGGAGGTATGGATGGCAGGGCCCCCTTGTACAACAGTCTAATGGTATCTGACCTGATAGGGCAGAAAGGCAACTCCCTCATTTCAGCAGGAAAAAAGGCCTCTTTATACTCTTTATAAAATAATTCATAGGAAACTTAAAACACTCAGACACAGAGAGATTGCAAATGGGGAAATATGATGGATTATGGGTTGAAAGGAGCCGACTTCTGGAAGCTAAATTGATCCCCAGGAAAATGTTTTTGTCTGCTGTGAAAAATGGGCAATATCTCAGCAGCTCTGGAGGGCTATAATCTGGAAAATAATTTGCTTTTGATTTCCTTTAGTTTCATGCAGCTTTTTTTTTTTTTTTTAAAGTTGGTTCCTTGCAGGCTTTGTTGCTCAGCTGGGAGAATCAGTGATGAAACAGGCGAGGGATTAGCCATGGACAAATACGAGCTGATCCTTACTTATGGTTATAAAGCCCTCACCCCACCCAGTGTCACTTATGCCACAGGAAATGTTACACCCCCTGCAAACAGCACTCTGCCTACCAAAAAAAGCAGACCCAGGCACATAGTTGGGCATGAGTGTTCGTGAAATAAGTTAGAGCATCCGTGTTGATGATCCTGCAGACTTCTGCAAGCAACTGATGTAAATGTGACAAAGACACTCCTTTTCTAAATGTCTCTGGATTGCCTGGGTACCTCACTAACAATTAGGAATAGAATACACAAGGCTTGCTCAGTCCTTGCTCAGTGAGAAAACCTCTGCTGTGAAATGGGAGGCACATTTTTGGGAGCACTTTTAGCACCAGGCAGGCAAGGAGAGAACTCTATGAGTTTATTTACTGCTTCTGCCCCTCACCAGAGTTCCCTGCCTCCCTAATTTAGGGGCTGGTAAGAGTGAACATAGGGGCAGTCAGTAAGGCACATTTAGAAGCTTCCCTTCGGAGGAGGCGTTTCTTTTGCTCCCATTTTTTATTCAGCTTCCCGCTTCTGCTGTTAATAACGAGAAATGTTTTGGCAACAACTGGAAGAGTTTTGTCTGGGTTCAAAGAGCTAAGAATAAAATTTATAGGAATAGTTACAGTCTCTCAGTGCCTGGAAATTCCTTGGCAGTAGGCTTTTGCTCCAGAGAAATATTGAATCAATGGTGTGCTAACAGCTCAGGAGCCTATTACAATAACATGCATACCTTGAGTCCAGACAATCAATAACTCAGCAGGATGCAGCTACCAGAAAACAACAACAAATTAGTTAGATTTCCATAGACTATACATTTGGTGAGTAATAATCTGTAAGTGGAAATGAACCCAGCCTGGAGAGACCACTGAGCCAAATGGAGATCTTTTATTCATGGCT
Source organism: Lichenostomus cassidix (assembly GCF_008360975.1). Taxonomy (NCBI): domain Eukaryota; kingdom Metazoa; phylum Chordata; class Aves; order Passeriformes; family Meliphagidae; genus Lichenostomus; species Lichenostomus cassidix. The sequence continues at coordinate 2,351,338 of NC_139497.1, forward strand.
TCAACCGAGTAGGATGTTTAGGGAGGGCTTCAACCTTCTAAATATACATGTGCATGTTTGACTTTACACATATTCCTACTGAGCCCAGCTGCTTTATTGCCACACAGGACTTCTGTTTGCAAAGGTTTTCCTGTATAAGCCAGGATAAAGGTCCACTAGTGAAAGACTGGCAGGCTTAAATTTAATGTATCTTATTATTTGCACATTCCTACTTTGAGGTATGGCCGAAGATCCCTAAATACAGTCCAGAGGTCAAATCTTTCTCAGGTTACATATTATTGCTGCTGACTTATAGTCTTCTAAGTCAGGCAGGATTGACCTCTGGCTGTATAAAGCACTTGGAGCATAAGAGCTCTCAGAGCAGCAGAACCACAAATCACCAGGTCTAAGCACTACAAACAGTTTTGAGGCTATGTCCATGGTTTCTCTACAGGCAAACTCCTGTTTCCTCAGAGAGATCTAAGTTCATTTTTCTCCCACTGGAATAATGAACTTTTGAATTAATCATAGGTGTCTATCAAAAGTTGATTAGCCCTTTATTGGTAGAGTTTCTGTTAAGTAAAGCTGAATGATAAAGAAAAGTGGGCAAAACCAATGGTGACATCCACATCTCCCCTATGGATTCATTCAGGGCACAGTTGTCACTGTCCTGTCCCTCACAGGTCTGGATCCCAGCTTTTGCCCAGCACTTGTACAGAAGTGAAGGGGCCAAAAAACATGATTTAAATCACTTGGCTAAATTCAAAGCAGCTCAACTTGCTCATCTAAGTGTAAAATTAGATCAGAAAGTAGCTGTGGAACATCAAAACATTAAATGTTTCTCACGCTCACCTGGTGGGCCGTTTCTGAGGAGCCAAATTCATAGGCTGGGAGCTGATTTTATCTGCTCAGGTATTTAAGTCCGCTATTCTTGACAGATTTTTAGGAGCCCTTTGCTGAATACCAGGTTTTATTTTGCCAGCTGAAACACAAATACCAAACAGGATGTGTTACAGAGATATATTTGCTTATTGCTTTTAGTAAAGTCTAAATGTCTACTGCAAGCTCTGTGGGGAAAGCACATCTGCATTAAAAGTGGCTTTTCCAACATGAGAGACCCTTCATAGCAGCTGATATAAGTAATAAAAGCTTTTAATTACACGGTTGTGACTGGACCTAGTGAGTAGTTACAACTGCAGATGACACCAACCACTTGCCTGCATATTTCTTTTTATTTTATTATCATTATGTAATTGTTTTTCATTTATAAAAAGCACAGATTTTCAAAGGAAATAAGAATCCCTATAATAACCCCAAGCTTCTGGATATTTCCCACTGTGCACCATAATCTGATCCAAGCTGAGAACAGGCAGGAAGGATTCTCTTAAATGAAGACATACAGATAAGGCTGTGCCTATCACAAGAACATACATTAAGTTGCTCCAGGAACATATGTACCTGTGGGGGTGTTGGGGAGGGTCCAAAATTGTGAATTCCATTCCAGAGAGGCATTTTCATATGGATGTGGGGAAGCATTCAGCAGTGTCATGGAGTGATCTATGGCTATTGCCAACACAGGCCAGGAACAAGCACTGCAGTGAACTTCCACACTCGTGCACGTGGAACTATTTTTCATGGATCTGATGAATTCTGCGGCGACGTTCATCGCAGTAGGACACATTATTGCTGCAATATATGACTATCAGTAACACCTACAAGCCTTTAATATTCTGCAGCTGAACTGTGGAAACAGAAGAAAGTCACTTGTAAATGCCTAATTCACAGTGTAAGTGGGTTGTCTGTCAAAATAATGCTCAGATGTGAAACTTCAAGTAGGAAGCCTAAAAATCAGAAAAATGCAAGGAACCTCTTGATGAATGTTAAAAGCAGTTTAGGGAAGGAGAAAACGACCAGAATACTTTTCTGCTTTCATCCTCATCACAGAGTTGCAATTAGTTCTGTCTGTACAGGTATCTAATCACACGAATTTCTGCAGTCTTAGCAACCATTATCTAAAGAGTAAAGAGAGTTGTTTCAAGCAACAGGGCTTTGTGGGCAGAGTATGGCAAAATGGATTCTGCCCTTCATTTTCCCACTGTAGGAAATGTCCCCTGCTTATTTCAATCTCCCAGTTAATTTGCTTCAGTGGAAATGCTGGTTAAGTGCACTGTGCTCCAGGATTCGCAGCTGCACTCCCTGTTCCTCTACAGATGGAGTTGGTCTCCATCAGAGCACCAAGTCACTCATGGCAACAGGTCCTCAAATCTACCCCTGAAAGGACATGCAAGTTAGGTGGCTGCAGGAGAATCCAGACTTGGAGAGGAATGGACTGAACAAAAGTGTTGCAACACAAGAAACACATTAAAAATGAGTATTTTGTGTTTTGTGAAGGGATTGTCCACTCCTGCCTTGCTCCAACGGCAAACCTGCTGCAGGATCCAAGGGATTTGTAGCCTGTGAGTTCATCAGACCTCACCTGTCTCTCCCTACCTGTTTGTCCTGCACCCACACCATGCTGGCACAGTGCAAACAGTCAGCATTAGCTGTGCAAGCTGCAGCATGAAGCTGAAGGGAGCTCCCCTCTCCTGAACAGCAGCGATCCAGCGGGACACATCCTAGTTGGCATTCCCGTCATTTGAACAGCCCGAAAGCTCTTTGCATGAAACATTGTCCAAGGCTTTGGCAGGAAGTTGTGCTTAACGACAGACTCTCATAGGAGGCACTTGATTATATTAGACAGATAATTATTGATCCAGCTATAGTTTATCCTTGCTGCCTAATTTCAATAAACAGAAGCTTGGGGGAATTAGCAAGGGATTCTGTTCCCCCTCCCCCTGCTTCTTCAGGATTTGTCAGAAACAAGATGATTTATGTGTATTCCAGTAAGATTCTCGTTTGTTGGCAGGCTGCAGGGATTGTTTGGGCTTGGAAGTACTAAGCTTTTATATTTAAATGCTTCCATGCGAGTATTCATGGGTCTCACTGCCTTGCATTGTAATATCTGAATAATAACTGTGACTTATGCAAACCAGTTTTCAGCTGTTCATCGGGATCAATTTTTCATTTTAAGCAACTCCCTGCCATCCCAAGGAAAAAAAAAATCTGATAGGCAAGAAGAGTGAGACCCAAGGAAGGCAGTAATACTCTTCCCTTTTTAAATAATGCACAACTCATTTCTGGAACACTTTCAAATGTGTTGCTTTCTATTAAGCGCAGATAATATTCTGAGGATGTTCCCCCCTCCTTTCAGGTGAGGCTTTTGGAATAGCAAAGGTCCACAAAGCACAGAAAGGATGGCCAAATAACTTCAGTTCCTTCAGAAAACACCTCACCGTCATTTCTCTTTTTTAATAAAAATCTCCCACTTGGACAGTGAAAGAAAATTCTTAGTACTAACAGTTAGATCTCTGCTGGTAAATAAGTTTAAAAAAATTCCTCATTTTATTTCTACTTCCTGGCTCATCTGGGAGTCCCAATTGCTGGAAGACTGCTCGGGATTTAGTTGTCTCTCACTAGCACAATTTGGAAGCTTGCTGTATAATAAACACTTCATTAAGCACCAGACTGATGAGCTACGACACGATTTACAGATGAGCCCTTGGAAATGATCTGCTCACTTCCAGGCCTGAGCTTCCCAGTGGGAACCAGATCCCTGCTGGTGGTTTTCTCAAGGCTTGTTAGATGGATGCTCTGGTATTTCAGCTTCTTGTCCAAGAGTCAGAGTAGCCAAATTTTTTTCATTACCTACCAGATGCAAAGGTCACATAGGAAATGGCTTGTGTGGGTATCCATGCAAAATCCCTGATTTGGCAATATCCATGTGCTCGCAGTCTGTGCAGTTAGGAAGAGCCTGGACTTCTTGCAGGCATCAGCAAGGAATCGTTTTGTCCAGGAAAATAGAAAGTAAACAGATTCTATACAAGGCACACAGTATTTCATACTGTCACTTGATTATCTGCTTTACTTTCAAGAAAGGTTTCAGGCTAACCTTTAAAAATGGAAAATTAAGAAAAAAAACCACTAAAGATCTCCCAAAAACCCAACCCACCCCTCTTCCCATCTTAGTTGCAAGACCTCCTTACTCCTGAGTCACAGTCCCTACTACAAATTGCAAATTTTGCCCAGAAAAATGTGAGAGAAAGACCTGTTGTAGTTTAGAATCCCAAAAAATACTGTAAAACTGGGATGGCACAGCCTGCCCATTCCCTTTGGCCTCCCACAAAAGGAATAAACCCCTTTTCCAGGAGCTTTTGCAGTGGTGGGGCAAGAGAACAGACAGACACCTGGCCTGGTTTTAAAGACTTAGTGGGGAACATCCCCACAGCCCATGGGAAGTGAGCCCAGCAGTGAATCACTAGCACAGCACTGCCTGAGAAAATTTGACAGGTTCAGTCAAGAATTATTGAAGTGAGACAGTTTTCACAAAATATTGAGGCTCTTTTGGAAGAGATCCTCTGTTATTTTTCACTCTCTTGCAGCACAAGCATCCAGGATCTCCTTTGCTGCATATTTAGTGAACAGCATCTGCAGCATCTTAATTACAGTAGCTGTTCTCATCTTAATCTCTTGCTTCAGAATAAGGTTAAGTGTAATCTGTCCTAGATTCTTATACAGATGGTTCGTTTCTTAAATACTTGAGAAGAGTTTAGTCGATCTTTAATTCCTTAATCTGGGAACCAAGACCAACCAACCTGATTCTGACTGATATTTTAGCAGATTTTACAAGAAAAATGTAATACACACATACTAACTGGGGTTGATTCCTTTCCAAGATTATTCTTTTGTTCTTACAAAAGTTGCTGGGTGTGAGAAAAGCCACATAATTCTCCTTTCCATTAAGCCAAATAACTACACAACATTATAAATAAAGAGCATCTGAATGTCAGAAGAAGCCAGCAAATATCTTTTTCTTTAGCTGAAATATAGGAATTTCTAAACAGTTCAATAATATAATCAGTAGAATTTTTTCAAAATCTATAACCAGATTGCTGGCATTGCCAAAAAATGCAAATACTGATTGGACATAGATTTTCTTTCTGCAAGAAAACTGTGCCTGCCGAATTATGATCCTGGCAAGGAACAAACTAAGACACATAATGGCAGTTTTCATATTGAAACAGAGCACTGAAAACTGATGTAAAAATTTAAAACAGGATTTTGGTTTTTAATTATTTATCCCAGCCTTGAACCAAACTTTCTGACCTTCAAACAGCCATGAAAAAAATAAAAGGATAGATTTTTCACTCAGACTAAAGGAATGAAAACCTCAAGGGTTCACTACACTTTTTCCTGTCTGGTTCAATTTCCCTTTACAAGCTGAGTTGCTCCTTTATTCCCAGTATTGCACCAAGGGAACCCAGCTGATGAGAGCACAGTTTTGTTGCTCCACACTCCCAAGTGAGAAGTGATGACAGCCCCCAAAAGCAGCCAGAGGAATTTTTTTCTGCCTCACTTATGAAATGAGAAATCACTGCCCCAAAACCCTGTGGCAGAGTCAGCCCAGGATGCCACATTCCCAGAGTTACAGCTTGTTGTCCAGCACACAGCCCTTCTTTTCCAGAGGAAATAACTGTTCACCTCTTTAAGCTAATAATCACTTCACCATTTTAATTCCCCAGCTCTTGGCTTGTGCTTATGATTTCAAGCTTTGTGTTCAGTAAGACCCTAAAGAAAGCTCAAGAAATAGTCACTTCTCTTGTTGGGCTCTTCCAGAACAGGCTCTGCTCACGCTGACCTTTGGCAAACCTCCAGGGAAGGCATTTTGGTGCTCTTTCCAGCAATCCTGGGAGCTCTGTGTGAGAATAATTGAGATGTTTTATTTCCCCTCAAAAATAGAGTGGGGTATTTTCTGAGGGCATTTTAAAAAATAGCTGTGATGGGCATAGAGTCATGGAATCGTTAAAGTTGGAAAAAACCTCTAAGATCATCAAGTCCAAATATACTTGAAGTCTACAAGGAAGATGGAGAGGGACTTTTTACAAGAGCATGTAGTGACAGGACAAATGGGAATGGCTTCAAACTGAAAGAAAGCAGGTTGAGATGAGCTATTAGGAAGAAATTCTTCCCCATGAGGGTGCTGAGGCCCTGGCACAGAGAAGCTGTGGCTGCTCCATCCCTGGAAGTGTCCAAAGCCAGCTTGGTGACTCTTCAGGGATGGTGACTTCACTACTTCCCTGAGAACCCTCTGCCAATGCCTGACAACCTTTTCCATGGAGAACTTTTCCCTGATATCTAACCTAAACCTCCCCAGGCACAACTTGAGGCCGTTTCCTCTGGTCCTGTTGCTCGTTATTTGGGAGAAGAGATTTTGTTGCTCCCCTTTGTGATTCCCAGGACTGGGAATATCTGCACCCATCCTGCAGGGTGAACGAGCCATTCCCCCAAAGCCCCAACCCCGCATGTATTACGGCATTGATCTAACAATAATCTTTATTTATGTCCTTGATAAATCAGCGGCTCCTCAGGCCCAAATCTCCCGGCAGGACCCCTCTGGAGCCGGGTCTCCCTGCACAGCCTCTTCATCACAGCCCCTTCCCCCTGCACACACTCAACTTCCCCAACTTCCTAATGTCCCTCTTGGCAAGCAGCAATTTTTCTCCGGGATTATAAATTTCCGCGGTTGCCCTGATCCGGCAGCTGCCGGGCTGCCAGCTCGCCGCGATTGCTCCCCGGTGACACGAGCAGATCGATTTCTCGCCTCGCAGCGCGCGGGCGGATTAACACAGTGATAAATGGCCGGGGATTGATTTGCACTTAATTGACAATTTGGTGAACCTGCTCTAAAACGCCGAGGTTTGGCCCCGGGTGAGGGAGAGGGATCGATCCGTGAGGGGAGCGCGGCGCGGGCCGACAGGGGGCGCCAGAGGCTGCGGGACGCTTGGCGCGCAGCCCTGAGGGGAGGGGGGGGCCAGAGCTTTCCCGCGGCTCCCGCCTGTGGAGTCACAGCTCTGAAATGGTAAAAAAATATGGATATGGCGCTTGGGGACACGGGATGGTGGTGATGACAGAAGCACGGCATGGTTTGGGTTGGAAGGGAGCTTAATGCTCATCTGGTTGCATCCTCTGCCCTTGGTAGGGATGCCTTCCAACCTTCCAACCTGTTCTTGGACACTTCCAGCGATGGAGAAGCCACAAATTCTCTGGGAAACCTGTGCCAGGGCCTTTCCACCCTCATAAAGAATTTTTTCTTACTGTCCAATCTACGCCTGCTCTCACTTTGAAGCCATTCCTCCTTGTCCCATCATTCCAGGCAAAAATAAAATAACATCTCTCCATCTTTCTCGTAGGCTCCCCTCAGACACTGGAAAGTCACAATTAGTTCACCCCAAGCCTTCTCTTCCTCAGGCTGAACAACCCCAATTCTCTCAGTTTCCCTTCCCCAGCTGCTCTGGGAGTGGTTCCAAACTCATTACCTCTGGCTTACCTGGGGCATTATGTTTATCTTAAATGTAACATAAACTCCCCCCAGGATCAGTCACCCCTGACTACAGGGCTTTATGGACAAAGCAGGAATGGGATTGCTGGCAGGAGTGAAAGTAAAGGCCAGGGAGGAAGTTAATTAACAAAACCTGTAACCTTCATTTGCCTTTTCTGTCATCTTTTGTTCTTTCCTTCTCTTGTGCCAAATCCCACAGCTTTTACCCAGTAGCCCTACAACACAGTCTGCATTATATTATAAAAGCTCTGTGCAATTCACGACAGCAGAGCAACATTATCCTCCAGTATTTATCTATTATTTATCACAAAGAACTTTAGAGTTGACAAGAGAAGCACTATGGAGTCAACCTGTTGAACAGCTCAATTCAGCCCCATCTCATGTTTGAGGTTTCTGAAGGGCTGTGTAACTGTGTGGCTGTGACTGGATTTCAGTCTCTAGGTTACAATTGCTACATCTGGTAAAATAAATCCCAAACAAAGCTAAATCCTTTATATTGAATAATTATTTTAGGTTTTACACCTTCTCTTCCCAGGAAGTTGGCACAAACTGGTGATGGGTTTCAGTTTGTGAAACAAATGCAGGATTCCAGAAAAGATGAGTCAGTAGTTTGATGCAGAAGAGTGAATCCTGCATTCCCACAGCCATGTGTGGAACTCCTCTCCCTACAATTGCAGGATTCCTCCAAGTAATAAAAGTTCTGAAAATAATCACATGAACTGCAGGACACAGTGCCGTTGCAAAGGGCTCTGACACTGCAAGGCAACCCTTCCTTGAGGGTAATCAGAATTTTTCCCAACTCCAGGACTCTTCTCCAGCTCTGTTTCAGGCAAGAATGACCAGTGCTACCAAAAAACTCAATCCACCTTCCCTACGTGGCAGCCTTCTAGACTATTTTGTTACACTGGTTATATAATGGAAAGGAGATAGAGAAGCAAATTAATTACATGGGATAAAGAAAAAAATCTTTTTAATGTCACCTGTAGCTTTGTGTCATCTTCGTACTGATTACAGCAAAGGGAAAATAGATTAGAAGCCAAGGCAGAATGTACCATCAATATGTCTCATTGGAAATGAAAAGACAGGTTTACTAGTTAATTAAGAACCATATCAAAAGGCAGCTAAAATTACATGGAAAGAAAAACTTGAAATTTCTCTGGCCCCAGAATGACCTCCACTCCTGCCTGCAGCTCCCTTTGTATCCAGTTTAACCAAACCTCTGTCTGCCCCTTGCCTGGAGAAATAGGAATGTAGCTGAGAGTGCCAGGAAACAAAATAACTCTGCATTCATTTATTGTGCCAGCCACTGTTATAGCTCCTAGCATGGAGAGGGATTAAATAATTGTATGTTTAATGATTTTATTTCCTTGTGCAGGAGTCGGGAGGTAAAATAAAACCTGATACTGCTAGAATAAAATAGCATCTTCTGACAATCCCAGTATGGCAAAAGTTGGTGAGTGCTGAGAATTCGTGTTTTAATTATTGGACACACATAAATCATTTATTACACATTGATTTGTTTTTGAAGAATGTTTGGGTAGTGTGAAAATAGCTGGTAATTAACTTGTGATTAGATAGATTTACCCCTTAGCAAAGCAGGGGGAACATCTGATGGCTTATGTTTATCAACCATTTCACTTTTAATTCTATAAACAAGTCCAAAGCTCATATGTTCTTGCTGAAGACATGGAAATACTCATGTGGGAAGTCACTAAAAAATTGTCAGAATTAACCCTGTCCTGAGGCACCAAAAGTAAAGATTTCAGATTTATAAAAATTCGGATTGTGATTTTTATTCGATTCCTAAGATATATCCAGAGGAACAGCTAATTGGATACCAGAAGTTCATTAGTTGTTCAGAAAAGCAATATTGGTAGATATAGCTGAATTCTGGGCACAGCAGGAGCTGTTTGGTTTGATAGTTTTGCATAATATAACAGAACAACATCTCCAAATTCTCCAGTGATCCTGAGCCCAGCAGCTGCTGATCCCCAACATTGCTGTGGAAAATGCAATTTATCAGCTGTGTGAACTCAGCAAGAGAAAAGACACAGGAAATGTCAACAGTGTTTTTATTCATCCAAAAATGAAATGTTTCTTCCCTTAGATGGCTATTACTGGTGCCTGTTTCAGCTAGGTTGCCCTGCAGTAAAGTTCACTGTTCTCCTAGAAAGGGTTTGGTTGCACTGGATGGGAATATTTGGGGTAAATCTGACATCAGTGCCTTTTGTGAGTTCACTTTCTGAAGCTGGAGGTGTGAGGTGGCAGCCTTTAAACTTCTGCATCCTGGAGGAATTATTATTTCTACGGCTGGAACAACTTTCAGCCAAGGATTTCAAATCACCTACTAGCCACAGATGGATTAAGTGTCCACCTGGCAGGTGCAGAAATATTGTTATCCATCATTTTAGGAAAATGAGGTTTTTGAGGAAACAGAACTCACATTTTCCAGCTCCCTATCTTCTGCTTTATTCCAAGATAATCCTTCTGCGATCAGGTTCAAAATTAGGCATTTTGGGTAAAATCCCATGTTCACTGAGGACAAGGGTCAGACTTCTGCTGGCTACTGTGGGTCAGGGTTTCACCAAAGACTTGAAAGCTTGTCAGCTGAGAAGTTGTTATATTTACTGCATTTTTACAATCAAACTCTTAATAAAGACACTTTCCTCTAAAAACAAACAAGAAGGAACGGAAACGAGCTACTTTGTAATCAGCCAAGTCAAAGCAGCAAATGAACCTGGCTGGCTTGAGTTTCTCATTCGGATGCTATTCAATGCCACTGTTATTTCTGAGCATGACGGTGCAGCCAAGTCTGGAAATGGAGGGATTTGGAAAACAACAGGAAGAAATTCCATATCCCCTACCTGTCCTGTGAAATGTTACAGGAGACCCGTGGATAATTATTACAGGGCTGTGCTGATGGCAATCTGGGTCCGCACCAGGGGACAGAGGGTTAAGCCCAAGTTATTTTGAACAATAGATTTCACTTTATTTTCCTGTTTCCTACTTTGCAGACTTACATTCTGAGGCTTTACTACTTAATCCCCACTGTAGTAATAAAAATTTTTAATCCTGTGTTTAAAATATGAGATTTACTTGTCAAAATCTGGATATACAGAATGGAATTATAATCGCTGTTCAGCAAAAGCAATTCCCCTCAAGTTCAGGCTGGTGGTCGGGAGAGTCTGTCAGGTGCTTTGTGTCAGCACTGGAGGAATGTGCAGACTGCAGAGGTCACAGCAGCTTTCCCTGCACGCTGGGGACACAAGTTCACACGCATTTCATGGGTACCAGCTCAGATTTCCCTTTTTTCTGTGATTTTGGGTTTTAATCCCCCTATTCTTGGTGGGGTGTTAATAGCAAGTTTGGCTTTCTCAGCCACTACCTGACAATTAATGGGTAAAGCATTCATACTGAAGCAAAATGAAGAGCAGGTTTGTCACAGACATGTCACAGCCACAGCTGGGAACTGCTCAGCTTTGCACAGACTTGAGTCAAGGAATTTCAGGCAGTTTGGAAATTTAGGAATTTTAGGAATTTTAGGAATTTTGGCACCAGGAGAGCCCTGGAAACCTCAGCAGAGATCACTCCCCTGCACTGGGCACCCTAAGCAGGTCCAGGATGCCCAGGCCAGCCAGGCACTGCCTGAAAGGGTCAAGGCTAAACTTCTCCTGAATTAAAGTTTAGATGCTGATAAGGAGCAGATGTGGGATCTAACACAGATTAACATCCAATTGCCAGCACTGCCTCTCCGGGAGAGGGAATTCCAGGCTGACCTCGCCACTTTATTATTAAACTTGAAATATATTCCTCGCTGGAACAAAATTTATTTTCCTCACCCTATATTTATTCAGAGCAGATTTGGAGCGTGCCACACCTACCAATCTTGTGTTACAATAATATGACAGAAAATATTAAACTCCTTATGTTTTAGTGTAGTAAAATTAATGCCAATACGCCTGAGCTGTTTACTGAATTCCTAAACAGCTGTGAGATCTCATACAGGTATACAGATAATGGAATAATTCTGTTTTCAACAAAGGCATCTCCAGGAAAAAGGTGAAGTAACAATTTATCAATGGTTATGCTGGATTTTCTTATTTTTGATTGGTTTTGAGACAATAAGCTGGGAATGCTGTATTTTTCCCAGTGCCACCTTTCTTCCACCTGGAGAAAAAGAGAAGATACTCCTTGGATTTTTTTTTTCCTTTAAATGCAAAACCTTCCACTTTGGTAATTGCACCATTCCCTTTGCATTTTTGCAGCTCATCTCCCTTATTAATTAAAAAATTTGGTGCTAGGAAAGGAAGATATGATGAGCCAACTTGTGGCAGGGGAGGGTCACTTCTCTGGGTTGTTTTAACAGAATACCTGGTTATTTCAGCATTACTTCGAGGTTGTTTCTAAACGAGCTGCTGTTTCAACACAACAGCCCTTTGTTTTGTTCAAGGCAAGAATGCTTCTCCTTCCTGGCTAAAAGAGGGTTTAAATCTCAATGAGGAAAAGAAAACCTAGGAATAGTGATTATTTCTTCTTAATGGAAAATTATAACTATCAACTAAATCATCCTTCATGCGAGCCATGACAGACTTAAGCTCTTTGAAATGATTGATTTTTAAATGATATTATGATTTCATGGTTGAAACAGTAATACTCTTTGCTTCTTCAGACCCTGTGTATCATCCTGTTCCTTACCCAGCAGAGACACCATTAAGTAGCAATTTGGAACATTTATTACTAGAGATGGAGAAAAAATTACATTATTTCAGTTGTACAATGCCCACGTGTCTCTGCCATACCAGGTCACGTGCATTACCCAGGGCTGGCTTTACCCAGGACATGATGTTGCCCTGCTTTTTTCTGGTTTCCTGAGAACTGCTCCAGTGTCCTCTTTCTGCTCAGGAAATGGGGACACAACTGCTGGATGGGCCACCCAAATCCCACCTGCAGCCAGCCCTGGCTTTCACTCTGCTGGTTAAACCACTGCTTTGTTCAGGGGAAAAAAATCTCCACGGAATACATCAAAAGCCTTTAAAATACAATCAACTCTCAGCCAAAGATCACCTCACTTGGTTATCCTGACTTGAAAACCTGTGCTGCAGAATCAGTGCAGACTTCCAACTCCAGTAGCTGGATAAAATAAAGATATTCTCTCTGCCTCCCTGGACCCAGCACAGAATCCCTTCCCGGCACATCTTTGTCCAAACACTGTGACCTAAACTGCAACAAATGGAGCCAACCTTTCCATCAAGAAAGCCTTAATTTATTGTGCGCAAAGAACAACAAATCACAGCCCCTCAGATTTATAGCCCCCAGGATCTGAATTGACCATAGAGCACAGCAGCCTTTCCAGCACTCTAGTCATTTCTTTAATAAAGTTGAAAATATCAAATCTGCATGCATGCAGAGCCACCCCATCTGAATTTTATGTAAAGTGCACAATAAGTTTATGGATGGTAGTAACGTATTACTCCTTGTAATTTCATTATGTAAAAAGACACAGTTGGGATCTCTTAGGCCCCTATTTCAACATTTATGAATTAAATAACAGAATGTATGCAAGACTGGAATTGGAGAACAACATTTTCCAACAGGCAGAATTGATGGGGAAGGGTTCTCAGTATTTTACAAGCCTGTAACAAACTCTTAGCTGCCTAATTAGAGAGAATCTGACAGAGAATGAGGAAAAATAAACAAAAGAAAGGAGAAATCTGTCAAGGTGGGGAGAAAGCAAAACTTAGTGCAAATTTAGGACCTTGGAACAAACCCATCCTGAACTGCAGATAGTTGTAGGATAAAACCTGGGTGCAAACTTTAAGACTTACATCTGTCAGCAGGATAACTGGGAACCCCTGTGGTGCCAGGGGTCAGTTTAGGAGAACAAATGGTTACTCCAGCAGCTCTGTGGATAAGCCTTTGCTGTATCTTGTCAAACTATAAAAATTTGTTCATGCCCTGGGTCTGTTCCTCCCCTCATTCCCACCTCACCCCCTAGAGATCTTGTGCTTCATTTCATCAACTGTTCAAGAGTTTGGTCATGGTGGCTGTACAACCAAGGGAGGAAAATCCTCGAGTAGACCCTAGGTTCATGAGGTATGTGTGGGATATCTCAGGCCCTGAGTTAAGTAAACTCTAACCTGTTTGGGCAATACCTTTTGGTCCATAGAAATGCCATTATTTAGACTATCACAATCAATAAATTGGATTTTGCTTTTGCAAGTGAAAGGGCTGTTATTTTTCATACAGTTTGTCAATAGGCTCCAGGTTAGGAGATATATGAAAGATATTCTACACAGGCCAGAGAGTTATGAGCTCTCAGGCAGATGAATTATTTAAGTTCTTTTCACTTCTATAAAAAAATAAATACAGAGATGGCCAAAACAGATGCCATAAATTGTGGGTTTGATGTAGGATTTCCATCTTTCCTTATCTGTTCTAAAAAGCCTGGGCTCTTTGTGCTGAAAATCCTTTTACCATTTGCATCCGTGCAGTGAAAGACATTATTATACACTGAAATATTGTCCTGTGAACTGGACTCACAGGTGAAGACTTACTACACATGAGCTGAGAAGACATGTGCATTTCTGCTGGAAGCTGCAGGGAAAGATGTCACCTTCCCAGCCTTCCCTTGTGAAAAGATGTCACCTTCCCAGCCTTCCTTTGTGCAGCTGGGGGATTGCAAACCGACTCGGGGATTCTGCTCTCTACAGACAAGGCAAAAGCACCTTGTTCTGACAAAGAGCTCTGGCATTTATCCTCCAGGACATCACAAGGGCAGATCAGGATCAATGCAACTTCCCAGGACTCTCTGGCCCCAGCCCAAGGAAGGCCACCAGCACCCACCTGGCCCAAGCTGTTGGGTCACCCTGGGAACTGAAGCAGCCAAGGATATTTAACTCCCTTCCCACTGCCCTCTCTCAGCTCCAGTCCCCGGGAAAAGGCATTTTTTCTGACATCCCTGTAATTCCTGCCTTTCTGCCAGTCTGGCAATTACCTGCCACCATGAGCTACTGTAAAGAAATCTCAATGGAAACTAATTCATTGCAAAACCCCCAAATTGTGATTGGGACAGAGAGATCCTATGTTCCCATGGTTTGTAATCTATCTTCCACCCTGCCCCTTCTCTTTGCCCCCAGTATCTCTCCAGCCCTCACGTCCCAATTCAGCAGAATTTCTGCCCTACCATTCCACTCAGACATGATCCATTATTTAATCTTAATATGCTCTATATACCTCATCAGCATGCTCAGTATGTATATTTTCATTTACCAGCATGCTCTGAAGAGCCAGGACAGAGAAAGGGCCAGATGCTTCAGGGATGTTTAAGCAGAAGGGGAATTCTTACATCCAGTCTCATGTATTAGGATATTGGTTTCTTTTCCCTCACCAGCACATGCTTGGAGCACTCTGAGCCAGCCGGCTCTGCCCTTGCTGTTTCCTTACCCAATCCACTCTAGTTAAATATCTTTTTCATAAGGAGTTTTAAATTATAAGTCTAAATGAGGCCAATAAATTATACTTCATAAAATCCTGTGCACATCATTTCCTCACAGAAAAGGCTCCAAAGAAATATTTTCCATGCCACCACCTATGTTCCCATCCCTTTGCAATATAACATTTATTCTAATATTAAAATGGCAGCTGCTCTATAAATTGTGAATCATTAGCACTCTTCATTGATTTTTCCCTTGCAGCCTGCAACCCTGGGCAGCGACTGCATGTGAATATCAGTCTATTGGATTGAGATTCATATCCTATTTGAGGGTCAAAGACCGAGACCTCATGAGCTTGAACTTCTATCAGCCTAAAGCTGATCAATACCTGGAGATGTATTTGATCCTGGCTGCTAGCACAGATTAAGTGGCCATAAATACAATCAAAAACGTGAGGCTGCTGGGGTAAGCGGCTGGGGAGCAGGAGCCCAGCCACAGACATGCCAGCTGCAGGGGGATTTCTGGGAGCAGGGACAAGGCTGCAGGGCTGGGTCCTGGACTTTTGGGGAGGGGGCTGGAGGCTCAGCTCAGCATGCAGCTGATGGAGGAAGAAAGGAAGGTTTGCAGCAGAGACAGGATGCAGCATTGCTGGCCATGATGTTCCTGTTGGACATGGAACCACTGCAAGTTCCCCCACAGTCCACACCCCAGGTATCCCAGGAGGTGAGGGGACTTCTCCTGGCACAGATCAAAACCAGCTGCACGACCACTGCTCAGCTCAGAATGGCCACCACGAGTGGGAACACCAGCAGGATTAATTGAAAAACGTCAAACAGATCAAATAAGTTCCTTTTTCCCTTGTCCCCTCTCACCCTCCCCCTCTATCACCAAGTGAAACTTTAAATATATGATTAAAGTGACCTATTAAAGAGGAGAGATTCATTCCATTTGAGTACATTAATGGCGATTCTCTGCTGGCTGAGGAACAGAAAAAATCCATAATCATAAGCCTTATTAAAGAACAATATCCTTCGAGGGCTTATTGTTTTCCCCTTTAGAGAGTGCGAAGCCTTGAAAAATAGACATAGAAACAGAAAGAAATAGAGACACTCTATTGCACTGCTCCAGACACCATGGCACTCAGGGAAATTACCTCCCTATATTTAGGCATGTTTACAACAGGCCTATTTGCAGTATTACCTTTGATCCTAAACTCTAATTTAAATTATTCTTTTAAATGCTTGGGGGATCCGGAGGGGAAATAATTAAAAGTGGCAGGAAGCCTGAAAAAGCAAGACTCTTCTGAGCAGAAAGTGGCTGTAAGATGGGGTGGAGGATGTAGCTCTGGACAAGCAGCAAAGGGCACAAACCATCCCTTGCCATGTGTGGAGGGAGCAGTGGCACCATCGGGGCACCTGCAGGATGCAGCTCCCTCCACCAGCAGCCCTTGGTGCTGATTTTAGGAGAGAAACCTCTGTCTGGTTATAATCAAATCCAAGCTGGTGTTTATATTTACACAGTTTCATGTCCTTGTAGTGTCCTTGGGGGAAGAGACTTCATTATCATAAAGAATATGTTTTTATTCCCCTACATAAGTACTACTTATTACAGTCTCATATATTTTCTGACACTACCAAGGGGTCTTTATTGTTGTACATCGAGGTCACTGACAAGTAATATATTCAATCTATTAAGTTATTAGGGAGATAAATAATTTGGATGCAAGCTGAACTCTGAACTTTTACCTTTTCCCCTGACAGCCGGGTAGTTTCTTGGCGTTCATACTAATCTCAGCTCTGCTTGAATAGTAATTCCATTAGGGTTATGGCTGCAGCTATACATATGCAATGACCTCAAACACAATTTCTTTATGGACATGGGCAATAGGAATATTAAAATTTTAAGCCAAAGAGGATGTAATGTAACTTTACATTATTTATTGTAGACACAAATCCTTTATAATATTAAGGGATAAAGAATTAATAAAAGAAAGATCCCATAAACAATCCATAAAGTCAAATGTAGTTCTTGATTTAATGCAATTGCTTTTTAGTGTCTTCTGGTTACAGACTTACACTTCATTAAAAAAAATCAAGTCAATAATCAGGAGCATCCTGGTAACTCAGTGGTCCCTGGGTGGTTTGGAAAGCAGCTTTAACCCTCTGGTTCTGCTCCTCCCCAGGGATGGTCACAAGCCAAGGAGTGGGTCACCTTAATCCAGAGTTATTATTTATTTTAGTCCCTGAAACCAGGACTAACTGGTTATTTTAGTGCCTGAAACTGTGACCTCTGCACCTGCTAAGCAAAATGTCACTCTGAGACCACACAAGCCAGATCTTCCTGCTGCCAGGACACCTTGGGATTGGCTTTAAACTGGCAATGCCCAGGGAGAGTCTCTAGAATTTGGGAGTTGCTGCTTCTCCCCATCCTGATATTTTGCCAAGTAATTTTCATTTCTGATAAACCCTGTGCAGACACTGTGTGCCTGTGAAATGGCAAGGTAGGAATGACACGTATCAGATTCTGGGAAAGAAAGTGTTTTGGAGCATCAACCCTGAATGCTGGAGCAGCAATGCTGCTTCCTCCAGGCTGATGTTGTGTGGTCCTGGTATCAAGAACTTTAAAGATGCCAAAATCACATCATATTTAATACGTGTTGACAACCAATATGTTAAAGCTGCCTTCTTGTCAATTCTTTTTAATTTAGGCTTCTGATGTCAAGAGAATGTAAACCTTGCTGAAAACACCAGTAATCTAAATAATTAGCTAAACTTTGGAGGGAGCTTTTCTCTAATGAGAACGGAATGAAAGTGGACAAAATAAACCAATGAGGCTTGCCCACCATGACTGTTAAATTTCATGTTGCAAATACCTGCTGCTGTAATATGTGACAAGAAGACAGCTATGATTATGACCTTTTTTTCTGTGTTTATTTGGGGTTGGAGCTTCCTTTACATATGAGAGAATGTTCTAATTACCTCCTGGGTGTTTTAGGACTACCACTGTTAACTAACCTGGATTATTTTTCCAGAGAGAGAAGTAGCTGTGTGATCTAATTGTCCAGGGAGATGTTTTATTCCTGCTGCTGAAGACAGAAGACAAACCCATCTGGGGCGTAACACTGCTACAGTCAGAGTTCAAGCACTTCTTTTCACATTCTCCATTCTCACTTCTTTTTTTTTCTTCCTCCCTCATTCATCATCCTCTGCCCACACCCTTTCACCACTCCTCAGGGTTTTATTCCAACTAGGAAATCTCTCAGGGGCTCAGAGCAAGTTGTTCCCCAGGCACCTGCAGTCCTGTTGTCTCTGGGGATCTGGGCTGCTCCAGCTCTGCCCCAAGCTTTTGTATTGCAATAAGCAAAATTCACTTTACATCACCACTTTCAACCCAAATCTCCCACATGCACTGTTCATTTAGATTTAATAGCAGCTATTGCTGATTAAATAATGACCCACTGGTGTTAACAGCGAATTGGGGGTTACTAAACTTGAGAAAAGAGCCTTGAAGTAGTCAGATGGCACCAGTGAAGCTGTTGTGCCCAGCAGGATTGGTGACCTGCTCTTGAGTGGGCACAAAGCCGAGCAGAATGGGGAGCTTTGGGACTCCCCCCCAGCAGCTGCTGCCTTCCCCAAGTCTGCTGTTCAATAAATCAGTGATGGATGGCTCTGTCAGGTGGGCACAGCCCTAAAGAACACCACTGAATTCTGTGGAGCAGCTCTCTGGATGCTCCCAGGAGCTGTGTTTGGCCCTTCCAAATGAGCATTCCAGCCAGAGGAGGGGGTTTCTCCAGCCAGGGTGGGCTGGGATGTTCCTGCAGCATGCTGGGGAGCACAGCCCCCCTTCTGCTCAGGGAGGAACACAGGAGGGTTTAGCTCTGCTGCTGCAAATCAAACGAATGACATGGATTTGTGGCCTATCATCTTGACAGCCTCCTTTAAACTGCTTATTTTAAAACAGGATAAAGAGAGGATTAATAACCTTGCAGAACACAGAGAGCCTGGTTCCTCCCAGGGAAGCCTCTGTAACATCCCTCCCCAGCAGCTGGGTGAGGAGCTCACCCTCCTCCTGCCCTGCACCCTGGAAATTGTGTCCCCAGCAGTGAGCTGTGTCCCCTTCAGCCTGCAAAAATAATTCAGGGTACATCTCTGATTCAGTTATAGGAATAAGGGGATTCTGGAACATGACTTTCCTCAGCACTGCTTGATTTAGGGGGGAAGAGGTCCATGTAGTAAATCTGAATATTTTCTTAATCATCAAAATAAAATCATTTCAAGGCCAGCTCATGTTCCACCACTGAGGAGCAACCTGCTCCCCCACGCCTCATTCAATTTGGATAGAAATACTTTTTCAAAACATAGTTGCAAGTTAAAGCTATTGAAAATTCAGCTATTCCTTCCAATAAACACAAACACACTTGTATTTACAAGTGAATAGCAGCACAAGGAGGGATTTCATCCAAGTCCTTGTGTCTCTCAGTCATTTCAGGGCAGATTTTCCATCCAGTGCTGCTGGATGGAGCCTGTGGGTGGAAGGGTGAGCAGGGAACACCAAGAAGGTCCCTTTCACACTTCTGCAAGACCTCGCTGACATGAAAATGCCACATTTGCAGCACGGCAGCAGCACATCTAATAAATCACATCTGTACACTGCTTTATTCACAGGCACTGACAGTTTAGGATTGACGACACCCAGGGCAACCTAATGTCAAGCACTCCTAATGAAAACTATCCCATTTTGCTCCAGTAGCAGCAGCTGCCAACAGACATAATCTACTGGCATATGGAGAAGGCCATGCTAATCCCTGCAAGGTCATTAACAAGAGGGTGAAAATTACATGCAAAGCACCAGCTGTGGCATCCCCACTGCCTCACACTTGCTGTAGCAGGGGCAACAGAGGTGAAAAATGTGGCTGTGTCTCAGCAGGCCAAGAGCTGTGCTAGAGCAGAGCTATTTCCCCCTTTCCTTCCCCAAAGCAGGGGTCAGTGCTGCTGGCATTGCTCCTGTGCAGAGGAGCATTGCACCAGTGTCACCTGTTTCACAGTCTGGAGTGACTCGAGGAGAGATGGACTCCAGGATGGTTGGAGCACACAGGAGAACAAGGAGGTTTTTGCCCACTTTGTGACATGGGCAGGAGTCATGTCCCACCTTCCTGACAGCCTGGCACTGTTGCTCCCAAAGGAACAGATGAAAAGATCATCTCTACACCCACCTTTCCAAGCAAAACCACAGAGGTGTGGTGCTTGGGGAATGCTTTAGTGGTGGAGCTGGCAGTGCTGGGTTAATGGTTTGCTTTGATACTCTTAGAAAGATTATTTTTCTCCACAGAGCACAGAGTCCCAAATGTCCTCCCAGCAGTGAGGAGCAGCACTACACAGGGACAAGGAGAAGCAAAGTCTCCAACCTGTCTTTCCTCCAACCTCTAATCCACAAATAAGACTCCTGTCACTCCAGGCTCACCTCAGACTTACACACTTTAACATTTAAAGTCACATGAGCTCTGCTTCCATAATCCCAAGCTCACTCCCAAAGAATATCCTGCCCCCATATTTACATGAGAATTCAGGATCTCAGTTTGTTTCTCCATCAAATCATGCAAAAATTTTTATAAGCCATAAATCAAAGAGTCTGTTAAAACCCCTCAGCAACGACTACCTAAAACAAATCTTTTCCAATTTAAATCCCAGCCTGCGTAACGATCAATCCCATAAACCCCCTAATTGTTAACATTACTTTGGGTAATGTTTAAAAACATTAATTTCAAAAAATGTAATAGGAAAAAAGCTCTTTAAATTGGCAAAAAGATAAATGGACTCCAGCAGCATGACCTTTTCCCATACCACAGTGACATTGAATCATTTTAAAGTTATTTACATTTTCATTCTTCCCTGGAAAAATGTTGACAAGGCTTTCACCGACCATAATGGATTCTCACTAACATCCATGGGAAGTGTAACTGCATCAGGAGCCCTTCCTTGATTCTTCTCTACACTAACCAGCTTTAATTAATAGTGGAGAGGTGACTCCAGAGCTGGCTCATTAGTGGGGCTGGCTGAGCTGTGGGAGGTGGCACAGCTCCCCAAAACCTACCAGGGGTTTAACCACCAGTGTCTTCCTGCCTCGAGCACATGTACCTTTAATTCTGCTTTTCCACGATGAATACATACATACAAAACACACCAGAAAGTACTGCTGCAGAGATCTGGGACTTTACAAAGCCATTCCCCGTGGTAGGATAAAGTCTGGCACCATCCCTGCACTAACTCCCAGCAGGAGCTGGGATAGGCTTTAAAAAAATAAAAGGTACTCATGTTCTCCCTTCCTCCATCCTCTGCTGAGCATTTGGGTCTTTAGAAAGCAAAACATCTGCCGTGGTGGAAGCAGGAGGTGACTCCCGAGTGACTTCTGTCCCCACAGACACAGCAGGGCAGGGGTGGTGGGGCCAGACAGCCCTGACTCCTGAGCCTTCAACAGCCTTCCTTTATTTTCCTGATGCCAGTCCCAGCCCAGGCATGGCAGTCCTGTCCCTGCAGCCGCTGGGCACAGCTGTGCCAAGGCTCCCCACACTGCAACTCGAGCCCTGCTTGGATGGTTAATATTGATGACAAGTAATGTGTCAACCCCCAGAGCCACCAAGGGATCCTGTTGCAGCAGTGCTGTGCCCCAAGGGGTGACACAGGCTCACCTGGGCTCCAGGGTCACCAAGGGACCAGGACAGGCATCAGGGCACAGGGACACATCCTGTGGCTGCACATCATGGACAGACTGCAAACATCTGAGCTGCTGCTTCAGTGTCACTTTGGTGACAGCTCCTGCAAACTCTGTCACTGAGGGGTGGCTCAGCACTCACTGCAGCCCTGAGCTTGGGCCAAACACTTCAACTCACACACAGGACACAACCCTCATGTTGGAGTGGGACAGAGATATCCCACCTGATCAAAGCATGTCAATTAGTGCTCATCTAAGTTAATGAGATGCTTTAACTAACGCAAGGGAATTTATTTCGGAGCATAATGATTTTTCTGTTGGCAAATCTAGTGATAAAAACCTGCACAAATCTGTATTTCAATGGAGCTGGGCTGCAGCCTGGCTCGGGGTGGTTGTGCTGCCCTGGTGCTGTGGCATGGCAAATATCAGCATCCCACAATTAGCATGCAGCTTATTAATCCCTACAAACAAATGAGCCTGATCCTCCAGTCCAGAAAAACACATGGGGGACCAATTCTTTATTTCTGAGTGTATGATTAGTACAAATTAAAAGCAGAATAAGTTTTAATTTTGCCACATCAAGCAGGTTCATCAAAACACCCTTAACCCCCAGAGCCAAACACCAATAAAGGCATAACAAGAAGATGTTTCAACTAGAATGATTAGGATAGTCCAGGAAAATTAATTTTGAAGTTCATGGCAGCCTCCTGTCAGAGCCAGGCCACAGCGAGGAGGGAATGTCCAGGAAATGAAAATGAAAAGGCTGTGCTAGGTACTGCTGGTGGCAAGGAGCAGGCAGGAGCTGGCTCTGCTCCTCCTCAAACACTCTCAGAAAAGAATCACATCACATGAAGCCAATTCAATGCAATACACTGAACAACTGGAGCACAATTCCCAAATACAGAGGTCTGCTGCCCAAATCCTCCCTCGTTTGCTAAAGGCTCTGATTTGGGCTGCTCAGAGCCATCAGAGCAGGTGCTGCTGGAGAGGATCATTGACAACACAAATGGGGCACTGAGGACAACGTGGGATGTCCAACTTCACTTTCCAGAAAGCACAGTTCAAACCAACTTCTCTTTAACACTGCTGCCTTCTGCCACCCTGTCTCTGCCCAGCACACACAGCCTTGTTTTGCTCTGTCAAACCCACAAAACACCCCTTGGGCTGTGGGATCATCATCCTGCTGCACCCAGGCATGGTGCTGGTGCAGTGATCCACAGTGCTCAGCCCTTCCTTAGCCCTAAGGAAAACTCCATTCCTCCTCTCCTGCACACACAGACACAGCCTGGCTTGTCCCTCTGTTTATCAGGACTCTCCTGTCCCCAGAGATGAGGCAGCAGCCTCACCTGCAGAGCCCGGGTGGGGCTTCACCAGGCCCATCCCTCTTTCCAGGCAGATCTGAAGCTACCAAAAATCAACTTTTCACCCCAAACCCTGCCAGCCCCCCGCGGGTGTCTCTGGGAAGGAGGCTCTGTCCCTCCTGTCCCTCCTGTCCCTCCTGCCCCTCCTGTCCCTCCTGTCCCTCCTGTCCCTCCTGCCCCTGCACTTCCCCTCCTGTGCTCTTCACTTCTGCTCCTGCCTGATTTACACCACCACGGGAGAGGGGAGCCTCACACCCCACCCCTGCTGTTAATATGTATTCCAATGGGCTGTTTCCATAGACAGAGAACAGCATCCTCCCTCGGCAAAACAGAAGTGATTCCTGAATTAATTTAGATTTCCCGCTGCCTTGTTAGACCAGCTGGATATGGCACGCTTCATCTTCCCTGCAAACAGTGCCGCCGTCCCTGGGGGACACTCAGCACTTTATAAACCTGTCAAGCCCTTAAAGCCGGTGACCGTGAGGCTTCACAACAAAACGTGGGGAGGTTTATGGCCACACACACACCAGCCAGCCCCAGAGAGGAGCTCCAGCACGGATGGGCTGGGGACTGAGGGGATGTTGTTTTGTGCTGTGCTTTCATTTAAAAGCAAGCAAGCAAAAAAAAAAAAAAAAAAAAAAGCGCCGCATGATTTATTTTAAAGCATCCAAGCTGCTGCAGCCTGCGATGCTTTGAGAGCGTATGTATATACATGGGAAATGGGAGATTGTCTCCAAAGTCATTTGCATTCATTCCCCTCTCTCCCTCCTCCATGCAGGGAGTGTTTTTTAAAGGTCTTATCCTGCAAACGGCTGAATACCTGCAACTCGTGCAGAAATCCGACTCGTGGGTGCAGAGCACATGATCGAGCTGATTTTCATTTAGAAAACATATTGTTCTGCCAGTTCCCCCCTCCAGCACTGATTTATTTCTCTACTCTTCTGACAAGCTTCATAAAATATTTTTTTACCCAAACAACATTCTTCAGCATCTCTGATCTCCCCAGGCTGAGCATTCCCCGAGCTCGGGGCAGAGCAGCACCGGCAATTCCTGGTGATCCCCTGGGATGCTCCTCCTGCTCAGAGCCATTCCCGGAGCTGGGGACACAGGGATTTGGGCTCCAGGCTCAGGTGGGTCCCTCGAGCCCTGCTCAGCTGCAGGACGCTGGCTTTCTCCCAGCTGGAGGGGCTGCCAGCTCTGTCCCTTGCTGTCCCTCGCTGTCCCCACCCGGCCGTTTGCTCAGCCTGACAAGTCGGCATCTGATGGAGTCGCTGCCGTTTGGGTCCCTCGGGGATTAGAAGATGACTGCAGCAGGTCCCAGCTATTCTCTGCAGCACAGCATGTTGTTGCTTCATTAAACGCCAAATTGTTACATTAATTCTAACTGCCCTGTAGAGATGTAGCTGTCAGGAATGATTTACTCGCCTCCAGCTGACTCAAAGCCTTTTTCCAGGCTCTGCAGAGGCTCTGGAAGAGTCTGGGTGGGAGTGAGATGCAGGATGTGTCCAGCCAGATACTGGCAGCCAGTGGCTCTGCCCTCTCTGGATGCTCTTCAGACCCCAGTGAAAAAAAAACAAACCAGGAAGTAAAAAACGTGTGGAGTTTGGTTTTGGCTGAACTGTGCACTGCTGGTGAGACAAGCTGCCTGTTAACAGGCAGCATCTTTGCTGGAATATTCACTGAGACCAAGTCTCTGGGATCTCTCCATCCCACCCTGCAGCTCTGCCTGTTCTGCAGGACGAAGATCAGGAGGTTTTCCTGCCTTGTCCCCAAGGGTGTGGGCAGGGGGAGGTGAGGTGGGACATGAGGGCAGCAGGAACACCTTTGCTCTGATGCTCTGGAGAAGCCACCAGAGGGGGACCTGAGGGTGACCTGGCCCTGTCCACCTTCCCTGCTCGCTGTGGATGAGGGGTTTCACCTGCCCACACCCCCAGAGGGACACTGAGGTCCCCGTGGAAGCTGTGTGAGTGGATCTGGCTCGATTATTCCTCCCAGCACTGCTCCCAGCCAGCTCTGGCTCTGCAGGTGATTGTCCATGGAGTGTCACATCCTCAGCACCACCTCCAGCAGAGCTGACACCCCATGGAAAGTGAGGACACGCTGAACACCGAGGAGGTGTTTGTCCCCTGGCCAGGAGGGATTTGGTTTCATTGGCCTCACACAGGAAGCCTGAATAAGAAACAAGCTGCCTCTACTGTTTGATATAAAATCTAAACATTTCTGTAGGGAACACAAGTTTAGGCACAAAGGTGAATAGGCTGTTTGCAGAAAAAAAATTAATAGGGTAGATTTTCCTCATTGAGAAGACAAAAATCTGCTGCCTTCCATGTCATGCACTGCTGGAAGTCAGTGGAGGTTGTAAAGCCACCTGCAAATTGAGCAGTGCAAACCTCCTCTTCCTAACTCTGCCTGGCTTTTACAAGCTGTCAGTCGGTTGGACAGTGTTAGTTTTATTTGCCTCTTTCAAATTGGTTTCCTTTTTAACGGGAAGAAAGCATTTATATTAATGGAATCCTTGAGCCTCGGCCCTGAAAGGAGAGGCTGAAATGCAATCCCTGAATTTGAGCTCAGGACGCTCGGGGAGCTCTTTCTCCCTGCTCAGAGCAACAACTTCCAGCCCTGTTCTGCCTTTCAGAGAAAAGCACAAAGGCAGGGGGGCAGATTGGCATTTCTTCCTTTCTTAAATTCAGCCGTCCCCTGGGAATTCCCAGAGGAGAGGAACAGCAGTGCTCGTTATTTACTGGGAGGGAAATGATGGAAAAAATATCTATAAAACACAGGTTCAATTACTACAGGTTTTAGACTGGATTTATAACAGCATTATCCTAAAATCAACTGCTTTTCTGTCTTTCTGTTGTGATTTCTAAATTTTTAGGAAATAAGAGTCTTTCAAAGTTTTTTTTGGTATTTTATAGGGAAATATTATGACTACTGGAACTGCCAAAATATTTTGATGCAAAACACTTGCCCAGATTTGGTGAGGGTGTTTCTAGACACAAAATTCTTGAAAGTACAAACTCTTCTCTTTAGGTGAAGTTCTACGATCTGCTTGTTTGAAATCCATTAGTTTTCTATTTACTCCATAAATTCTGGTAAGAAATCTCTTTGTGGTGTAACTACAGGCTGGCAGCAACAGTTGTCTCTTTTTTGCTCACTTCTGGAGAAGGAAGGAGAAGCTGCCAAGCCCAGCTCTGGGCTCAGACTCAGCAGCTCAGACCTGAAGGAGGCGAATTTTTCCCTAGGGTTCCTCCCATCTCTGCCATGGTTCTTGTTCCCTGACTTCCCAGGGCAGTGAGAACCTCAGAGCCTGTGGGTGTTAAAAAGAGTCTGTTGTTAGAGCCTGAAAGCAGAAAATCCAGCACAGCCCTTCACTGTGCTCCCATGAACATGAGGATGTGTGTTTATCTGGATATATATTTGTGTGTAAAAAAAAATTTATATATATATATATATATATGTGCATATGTTTGGTCAAACTGATTCCTCTAAGGATTTTTTCCCTTTCTTTCTGATTTCTCTTTGAAATATTTCACTATCTGTGTTTCATGTTCACAGCGCTCTGCTCGCAGACAGACAACGTCAGACTCTATCTCCTGTTGCTTTATCAACCCACCAGCTTTGCCACAAACGCTGAAAAATAACAATAACCCATCAAAAATATGATCAAAGCCAGAGCAATCCTGTTTAGATCTCCCCAGGACTGCCAGCCTCCCACGTTCTCATTTTTTTTGTTTCACAGCATTTCCACATCAGTGTATTTGTCCCTCCATTGAAAGCGAATATTCCAACATTTTGTTGAATTATGGCATCAAGTTTGAAGAACTTTTACTCTTAGTTTCAGGTTTTTTATTTACTGATATTGATGTGAATTTAGCAAAAGACTATTTAAAGTTTAGCTGACAAATTTATTTGTAACCTTGAAGTATTTGATCATCAGAGAGAAAGCGAGAATATAAATAAAAGACACTGGACATCCACATAATCTACAGTTAAATCCAATATTTTTACAGATAACAATATACATATTGTCTTGCCTTTCCTCACAATCAGCTTGCACGATATCTGTGGAAATACACAAATGCCTGGAACAGAAATCTGTCCCCAGGGAAGGGGTGCTCACTCCAGCAGTGCCTGGGGAATGGCTTGTCCTAAAGCAGCCCAACCCCCCGAGAAGATATTTGGCAACAAGACATCAGGGTGATTTTGAGACACTTTGCAGCAAAACTGATGCAAAGAAATTTGAAGGAAAAGCATAAGATCCACAATCCAGAGCCACCAGTGTTCCTGGGTCAAGAAAATTCACCTCTTGACCTCGTGATAAAGGTGGAATTACTTGGTAATAAATACATCTAGTCACGGTTTAATGCTTATATGGAAGAGTCGAACTAGCAATCTACAAATTAAAAAGAGGAGGAGCAGAATTAACATATGATTTTCATTTTACAAAGGAAAAGGGTTGTTGAGAAATGATTGGCATATTAAAGAGCATTTCCTTTTAGAAAAGTTAATGTAAATTCAAAATAAAACAAAACATACCACATTGGTGCGCTTTTAAAAAATCTGCTGGAAGAACAGAGAAGTTTCCTACCATGGATTTCTGAAGTGACTCACTATGAACATTTCTCCTATAGAAATATAGACATTGTCACACCTTTCACCGTGGATGAGGATTTTATTTTCCCTTAAGAATGTCTCGGTGTGGATGGGTGATGAAGCAAGTCCTTGCTTTGGAGAATTCACTGACAACAGAAAGCAAAATACCTCCTATCAAATCTGTAAAGCACAAGTCTTGGTGTTTAGTAAAGACACGAGAATCAGTTTGGTTTGGACGCTCCGGGTGCCAATGACTGCAGTGCCAGGGCCTTTGTCACCATGCTGTGCCAGCCCAGCTCCACAGTCCCCTCTGCTCCCTCCGTGTTGTCACACTCCTGCCCCGCTCAGCACTCAGAGCTCATCTCTGTCATTCCCACGAGCAGGCGATGTTTTCCAGCACCGAGTCCTTTCCCTTCCCCTGCCCGGCCGTGGCTCCTGTATCAAAACTGAGCGTGGTCAACCTCATCCAGCCAGGAGGCAGGGCTGGCCGGGAAATCCGGGTATCCCCCGCTGCTGCCGGTGGAGAGGTCAGAGCTCGGTCCGTTCCCTGCCAGGACCCTCATGGACTGGGGCACGCCTTGTCCGCTCTGTCCCATGATGCCCAAGCCGTTGTCGGGGTAAACCAAGCTGGAGATTAAAGGCTGGTGGCCTGGCAGTGCAGGCAGGGAAGCTGGGGACTGGGGGATGCCGTAGGGGCTGTTGGACCGCAGGTCGTGGTACTGGTCCTGGGCTGGGATCCCGCTGTGCTCCAGGGCAAAGCTCCCGTTGGTGCCAGCCGCTCTGCCCAGAGCTGGGGATGCTTCGTTGAGGTTGCTGTAAATCCCATTGGAATGGCTCATCTCGGACATGGAGGGCTCATCTGGAAAGGAAACGGACTGGTTTTACTGGGGGAGCAATGGTCAGGGCTGGAATGGACTGGTTTTACTGGGAGATCAATGGTCATGGTTAGAATGGACTGATTTTACTGGGAGAGCAAATGGGAGAGCAATGGTCACAGCAGGAGTGGACTGGTTTTACTGGGAGAGCAATGGTCACGGCTGGAATGGACTGGTTTGACTGGGACAGCAATAGTCACAGCTGGCAGCAGCCAGCCGGGAACTCCTGCAAGCTCCGGGTATAAATAGATTAAAAGGATGGGAGCTGAGCATCCACCCTCTCCCACTTGTAATTCCTTATTATTCCCATCCTTGTGGAGAGATCTTCATAGGCAGCCACGGGATTAATATTTTTTCTGAGTACAAACATCTAATACATCTTGGATTTTAAAAATATGCATGCAAAGTACATATTAAAATATAAGACTGTGATTTTAAAATAATTCTTTGGAGGGGAAGTGAGTTCAGTGTCTTTCCACCTTCTGCTTCTATTTGGTTTTGGAGTTTATCTTGAATTTTGATATCACTTTTAGGAGCTACCTGAACAAATGCAACATAAATTCCCCATTGCTCAGGAAAAGAGATATTAAATTAAGATATTTGTCCACTCAGGAACAGGCTAATGAAATCACAGGAACACAGAATACATTTGTATGACTTAAAAACACTCCTAACAAATGAGCAAAATTTTTTAAGTTCCCAGCAAAAATTGTTTGCATTCGTTGGCTTTGTGGACAGTGAGAGCTGCTCTGTTGCCTGGGATACAAACCTGTTTGAGGCATCGAGCTCTCAATAATTGTTCAACATTTTTAGTTATTATTTATAGAATATTCATATTTAATGAGCTGATACACAGTGTGTATAAACAGACTCGGAAAATCAAATCGGTTTTAGGAGCACAGGAAAGGAGCTGAGATGAAAACCCGTGTGTGTATAAATATATACTCTGTGTAAATACACACAGAGGTTTACATTTCAGTTTCCCTCCTGAAATGATACACGCAGAAATTGGGGCTGGAGCTCTGGGCTGGAGCTGGGGCTGTGAGGAACACATCCCTGCGGATTCCACAGGCTCCGAGCTCCCCACCCTGCCCAGGGCTCTGTCTGCTCCTCACGTGCGGACAGTGCGGGATGAGGCTGCGCAGGACAAGAGCTGCTGCAGGTCTGCCCTGGCTTTGCCACCTGAAATCTCTGCTCCAAACAGGGGACACCCTGCTGCAGAAACCCCCTAACACGCAACAATCTCCTTTTCGCAGCTCAGGAACAGCTGCCACAGGACTGAGGAGTCATAGGGAGCAACTACACAGATAAAACCACCCCTAAATAAGATTTTTAAAAATAAAATCACCAAGGCTTCCCCATAGTTCCGTAGTTCTGGGCTCCCTGGTTTTTGTATTTCCAAGAGACCCTTGAAAAAGCCGTGTAAGAGCAGCGGCTCCCATTGCAGTGCCTGCCCGGGGAGTTCTCCCTGCTCTTCCCGCAGATTTTTAGCCGCAGCCGGAGGCAGAGCGGAGTTTCCCCGCCGTTCCTCGGCCCCTCCTGCTCCCCCGGGACAGCCCGGTGCTGAATCCCGCAGCTCTGCCCTTCTCCCGCCTCGGCTGCTCGGTTTCACCCTCTGTATTATTGCTGAAAATCCTGCCCGCGGCCCCGAGGGGATGAAAACCGCCCTGGCCGGGGCGGCAGCTTTGCGGGGAGGACACAGCCCGCGTCCGCAGGGCTCCGGCTGGGGACAGACCTGTGAAGGAGACCTCGGCGTCGCTGTCGGGCCCCTCCTCCTGGATGCTGTCCTTGTCCGACTTGGACGTCCCGCGGGAGCGCTTCATGTTCCTGAAGTACTGCCCCCAGCGCTGCCTCCCCGCGTCCTTCTTCAGCCTCTTCTCCTTGGCCCTGCGGTTCTGGAACCACACCTGCGAGCAGGGCACGCCGTGGAGCTCCGTGCTGCGGGCTCGGTGCTGCGGGCTCGGTGCATTCCCGCCGCCCTGCCCGGCCCTGCCCGGCCCTGCCCTGCTCTCACCTGCACCACCCGCATGTCCAGCCCGGTCTCCGACGAGAGCTGCTCCCGGACGTGCCGCGCCGGTTTGGGCGAGTTGTTATAAGCGTTTTTGAGGGTCTCCAGCTGCTTGGCAGTGATGGTGGTACGGGGCCTCTTGGCCGTGGACTCAGCCTCTGCCGGCACGGTGCGAGTTAGAGGAGAAGTTAGCCCGGAGAGACCCCTGGGATGTGAGACCCCCCAGCCTCCCCCGGCTCCCCCGGCACCCTCCCGCCCGGTGGGTGAGCCTGTCCCGGAGGGCAGGAGCACCCCGAGAGCCTCCCTGCTGCCCTCGGGGGTGAAGGGACAGGGCAAGGGGTACCTCTCTGCTTGGCCGTCTCGTAGTCCGCCTTGCAGACCAGCCTGCTGTCCTCCATGAGGTAGAACTCGTCGCCGGTGGCCAGCTGCCGCTTGCAGACGATGCAGGCGAAGCAGTGCAGGTGGTAAACGAAATCCTGGGCCCGGCGCACCACCTGGGTCGGGGGGATGCCCTGCTGGCAGGCGGCACACTTCGTCCCGAAGCGCCTGAGCAGGGGGGACAAGCGGCGGCCGCTGAGCCGGGGGAGCTCGGGGAGCTGCCCGACCGGACCGGGCGCTGTCCCGGGTGCTGAGCCCGGTGCCGCTGTCCCGGTGCCGCTGTCCCGGTGCTGAACCCCAGCCGCTCCTGTGCTGCCCGTGCCGCGACACCCACCCGTGCCCCGTGCCCACCCGAGCCTTCCCCACGCACTTGAAGAAGTCTTCCTTGCAGTACACGCCGTCCCCGCGGCTGAAGCACTTCTCGGCCAGCTGCGTCTGGCAGTCGGAGCATTTCAGGCACTTGCTGTGCCAGTGCCGGTCCAGGACCTTGAGGATGAACCTGTCCACGATGTGCTGGTTGCAGCCGGCGCACAGCGGGATCTCTGCGGGGAGGCAGCCCCGGTTAGCCCCGGTTAGCCCTGATGGTTCCGCCGCCTTCCCGCCCGGCCCGGCCCGGCCCGGCCCGCCGCTCACGGGGCTGCTCCCGACCGACGGAGGCCCCGGGGATGACCCGGAGAACAGCAAGAAAAAAATCATTATTCGGTCAAATTCGTTTTCTCGGAGCTGTGTGAGCCTCAGCCCGCGCCGCGGAGAGCAGCGAAGCCCCGGGCCGAGCACAGTCCGGGGAGAGCTCCCGGGAGCATCGGGCTAAACAAAAAGAGAAGTGAAGGAAACGGAATTAAACTCCCGAGCGAGCCGCCGGCAAAGCTGCAATTATCCCAGGCTCTTTTTACTTTTTCTAAATTTCCAAAATTCACCTGCAAACAACGGCGGGGCAGTCCGAACCGGGTGGGGAGAGAAACTACCAAAATTACGAGAATTGCATAGAAAATAAAAACGTGGTAGTCTTGTCCCGTCACCTTCTAGATACCGACAGAGATCGTACAGAAAGAGATAAGGATACAGTCAGGGAGAAATAGAGATACAAAAATAAACAGATACAGCAGATAGAGAACGAAATGTACAGATATATAGACATGAATATATAGATTTCGGTATATAGTTATAGATAAAGATATGTAGGTAAAAATATGGATATGAGGTACATAAATAGAGATATATCGGTATGGATAGAGGAGGAGAAATGGATGACACGGCTGTACAGGATACAGATGGATACGGACAAGAGAGCATCTCGATGTAAGGATAATTTTATGTAGAGATACAGAGCTGGATCGCTGTGCACAGGGGTAGAGGTGGAGGTGATAATCGTTATCCCTAACAATTCACCGCGTCCAAACCAACAGCCCCGACAGCGGCAGCGCTGAAAGCAGCAGCCCCGGCCAGGACTGAGCTCCGGCACCGGCACCGGGCCCGGTAACACGGCACAGCCCCGCACGGTCCCGGTCCGGCCCGCTCCGCGCCTCTTACGCTGCATGGCGATCCGCGGGCCGCGGCAGCTCCGCTCCCTCAGGCGGGCCGCGGGCTCTGGAGCATCTTCCGCGGGGTGCGGGCTCAGCCGGGCCGGGTGCGGAACCGCCGCGCTTCCCCCGCCGGTCCCCCCCAAATCACGGCGGTTGCTGTCCCCCGCCCCGGCCGCTGCCACCCCCCGGCGCGGGGGATTTAATTCGCTAAAGCGGGTTATTTTTAGACGCCGCCGGCCCTCGCCGCCGGTGCCGGTCTGAAGCGGCGGGCAGGGCATGGCGGCGCGCTGTATTTAATCCCCCCCGCCCCCGGGGCCGGCGGCACATCCCCTCCCGCCGCCCCTTCCCGGCTGGGCTCCGGGGCGCCCCGAAACCAACCCCGACGGGGCCGGCGGCGGGCGGGGGTCCCGCCGGGGGAGGCAGAGCCGGCCGCTGCCCCGAGCTCGTTGAGAGCCGTAAACCTCGGGATTTGCCCCCGGCCCGGGCAAAGCACCGCACGGTTCAACCCCCCGGCGGAGCAAACCCCCCGGGACCGGCCCTCGGCCACGGTAAGCCCCGCCGAGCCCCGCCGCTCCCTCCCGCTGCTTCCCCGCTCCCCGACGGAGCCGAAAACCGCGGGGCCGTGAACGGGCGTCGTGTCCTGCTGGAAAACGGTGTTTGCGCGTCCTTCGTTTTACCGGGGGTTCGATTTCGGCTGTGTCGCTTACTCCCCCGGAGAGCAAAAGCAGCTCCAGGCTGCCGCGTCAAACGCGCAGCTACCGCGGCCGCGATGTGCTCACGCAGAGCCCCCGGGGACAGCCACGGAGAGGCGAACCGGGCAGGACCAGAGGCACCGGCCCGTTCACGGCGGCTGCCGGGCCGCTCGCTCCTTCCCGCTCACGGTGACACCTCTGTCCGCGCACACCGGCGGGGCTCCCGCCCCGGCTCCTCGTTGTTTTGTTTTTAAGCCACCGTAGAACGCGCTCGATGCTGGCGAGAACCGGGACTGCCCCGCTCCGGGACCGAACACTCTGCCCCGAGCCCGGCTCGGCCTCCCCCGTGAGACCCGGAGCTCCGGCCGTACCGGGGGGCTCAGCCCGGTTCTCCCCGCCCCGACGGGACTGTTCCCGTTCGTTAAACGGAAAGAAAAAACATTTAAGAGAATAATTAACGGAGTTTTTCTAAAGTGGGGAAAAAGCCGCGTGGGAAAGGGGCAGAGGAACGCGGGTTGTCCCCCCAGTCGGAGGGAACCATCGGACAGCAGAAATTCCCCTTTTCGTCCCTGTCCTCGTTGACGGGGAGCAGCGAGACCCTGAGGCAGCGCCGCTTCTCCCCGGGACGGACGGAGAGCCCCAGCCCAGACCCGACGGGACACAAACGGGTGCCTGGAGCAGCCGCGGGGCCGCCAGGGTACCGGGGGCTGCGAGGGGAGCTCTGATATCGGGGAGGAGGCGTGAGAGAGCGAGAGAGAGCGTGGGACGGGAGGGATGGAGCCTCAGATGCCGTCGGGCCGCCCGCCCTTCCCCGCAGCCAGCCCCACCGCGGCCCCGACGGTGCCCACGGGAGCGCGGAACAGACAGACAGCCTTCCGGCTCCAGAGCTGCCACCGGTGCCTCCGCGGGGGGACGCGGAGATCTGCGCGCCTCCCCCTCACCTGGGCTCCGCGGGAAGGGGCAGAGCTCCGCTGCCTTCTCCGAACCGGCGCGGACCCGCTCCAGCAGCATCGCGGCCTCCGTGGGCGCCGTCCGAAGTGCGCGGGTGGCTGCGGAGGAGTGGCGGAGCGGCGCGGAGGGGCGCGCAGGGAGCGGCGCGGGGCTGGGCGGAGCGGGGGGGCGCGGGGGGCGGGCCGGGGGCGGCACCGGGCCGCAGCTGGGCCGCCGGTTCACCGCGGGCTCTTTAGCATCACAAAAGCCGCGGGGGGAGCGCTGTCCCCGCCGTCCCACGCGTGGCCGCGCCTGACGCGTGGCTCGGGCTGCAGCCGCCGCCCTCGGGGACAAAGCCGCCCCGGGGTCCCCGCGAACCCCCCGGGAGCCGCACGAAGGGGTCTGGGAGCTGCCGTCGGGGGGAGCCTCCCCCGGGGCCCGGCAGCCCCCCGGCCGCCCCCAAGCCCGGATTTCGTTTGTCCCCGCGCTGCGGAGCTCCCCTGACGCCGCCCGTGGGCAGCAGGGGGGGTCTTCCCCCGCCGCTAATTAATTAACGAGCGGGAGAGGTAGCGAGAGTCTGAGCCCCGGCCGGCGGCGAGCGGCGGCTGCGGGAGGTTAATTGCACTAATTGAAGACGGGGCTGACACGGACAGCTGTGTGCGTGTGGAACACGCGTGTGAGCACGGCGGGCACAGCGGGGCTGCGGGAGGAGCTGTGCGGGGTTTTTGGGAGCGCGGCGGCCGTGGGGCTGTGCGGTGGGGCTGTGAGGTGTCTGTGTGTGCACACAGGTGTGTAGTTGTGCTCGGACCCCCTGCTCATGTCCTGTTCCCCGGCACATCGCGATTGTGCCACCGCGGAGCTGTCGGTGCGGTTTGTCGCCGTTTGTCCCTGCAGAGCCCCGTGCGTGTGTGCAGCGCTTGCCCCAGGCAGCCGGAGCTGATAATTGTGGTTGTTACTGTGAGCCCGTTAATCCCCCGAATCCCTTTACCTCCTGCTCGCAGGGGATTACAAATTAATAAAAGCAGCTTAGGGGCGGGAGCCTCCAAACACACATATGCTCCTGCCGACGGCAGCACGGCGACTTTCGCCCGCTCGTGGGGCGGCAGGGGAGCCCAAATTGAGCCCCCGAGATCGTGGTACCCAGCCGGGGTGCCAGAGCACCCTCCCGCCTGCTCCCCTCCTCCGGTCCCACGGGAAGAGGGCTGCTCAGGACTGTCCCCTGGCATGGCTCAGGGGACAGGGTTGAGTCTACGGGACAGCTCAGCCCTGTGTGGCTGGAAAATAACGCAGGGAGACACTCTGGGGACTGAGATCTGGAGTTCCCCAATAAAGCACCCAGAAATGCCAGGTACTGCCAGAGTGTGACCAGTCCCGTGCTGCAGTGACAGTGGGGACAACCAGCACCTGGCCCTCCCCAGGGCCATGGACAGCGTCTGGAGGAAGCTGATGACCCCCGCGGTCCCTTTTAAGCTCGGTTTTTAAGTGGATTTTCAGTCTGAGCCTCTAAGGAAGCACTCTAAGCAACCCCGTGTGCAGTGGTTGTGTTTCCCCTGTGCACAGGGCAGGGCCTGGCAGCTGTGGCTGGGCAGGAGGGAGGGCAGGGCTGTGTCCCCTCAGGACCACCAGTGGCACCTGCCAGCCCCGTGGTCCCTCACAGTGACATCCAGGACCCCACAAAAGCCCCTCGTGCTGATCTCTCCCTGCACTCCCTCCTGTCCCTCCTCACCAGGGCTGCCCATGGCCTTCCTCACTTGGGGTTCTACCATTGATAAAATCAACCATTAATAAAAACCAACCCACCTAAACATTTGTTTCTTCCTGGTTTATTTTCTCTTCACTCATTCAGACCCCTGAGAAGTCTGGGCTTAAAAATACACCTCCACAAGAAGACTGATATGGTTTATCAGGGATGTTCATGAGCTGTCCTGGCAATAGAGTTCAGCTAAAACCAATTTACAAACACAGGTAAAGAGCCCAAACACACCACTTTGCCCAAACGGTTGCAGTTTATTTTAAACAAGCACATTAATTTACAATTTAGTACAAAACAGTCACTTTTCCTTCCAAGAGAGGAACGAGACAGTAAAAACCCAACCAAACTGGAACGGACTTGGAAATGTCAAGTTATTGACTTCAAATAAATAGAACATTTAAATTACTGAAATGGTATTGTCACTATTTTCAACACCTCACGTGCAACAACACACCTGGGAGCTTCAATTCCCATCCAGTTCTGTGCAGGAACAGCAGGATGGAAACACTGCTGAAAACAGAAAATTAGGAGTTCTCACAAATAACTTCACTAGGTTTTTTCATCACTTGCAGCTTTTGTCTCTCTCTCCTGGCACACTCTACTCCTTTTAATATTTACTGTTTGCAAACATCCTGAGAGCAAAGAAAGCTCCATGAATTACGAAGGGCCAAGAAATCCCTCTTGGATCTGACTGCCCCCAGCCCAGCACGACCCCCACAGGGAAGTGGCATTGCAGGAACCTCTGCAGACAACACATCATACAAATAAACCCTCCACGGTCAGGGAGATGAGGCTTGGAGGCAATTTTTAAACCAGGAACACTTCCCTGGCAGCAGCACCCATCCCCCAGCACAGACTGTATCGTTACAGAGACACAAAATGATATAATTTGTCATTAGGAAAGACAGAAAATAAAACCAAGCAAACCAAGATTTACACAGGTGAACTCAAAGTCAAGAAAAGCTTCCCAGCTAAGGTCATTGAAGTGAAGGACTTGGCTGCTTCACTGGCAAGACTTGGAGCATCAATACTGACAAGCAACATCCTAATTTCATACTTTTAACACTCTGAAGAGACAAAAAAAAATCTGAAGTTGGAGTATTGTTCTATTTTGTTGTGCTTGCAGTAGGAAATGTGGATATCAACAGTGTGTAGCAACCACCCTGACACCTTATTCCAAACCCACATTTTGCTGGTTTTTATTGGCAAAAGCATCCCTACAAACTTCCAAAGCCTCTTGTTTTTATATGCAGATGAAAATGAACAGAATGAGTCAAAGGTAATGAAACCACATCTAAATATTTGTTAGAAATCTAACCAGCAGCACTAATGACTGATTTTCTACTTGAGAAGGTGCAATAATACTGACAGCAGGAATTAACTGCCCCCATTTTCCAGATCCAACACTGCTGTACTGGGTTAGGTTTTCCTGGTCTTCAAACTTTCAGTGCTGGGGCTTGTGAGGGAAATCAGGAGGACACACTAATGGTATAAATACAGGGAATTGGCCAGGGACTCCTCCTTCCTCCTCGTGTAACAGAGGAGTCAGCAAACATTCAATTAAATTAAAAGTTGCAAATGTAGAATTGAAAGGAAAAGCCTTTTTATATAACGTAATTAATCTGGAGAACTCACTGCCACGAGAAAACATTGAGGCCAAAACCTATTAGGATTAACTAAAGATTAGGTAATGGATAACTAGAACATGCTCAATTACATTGGATAGGATTATAAACTTCACTATCCAGGACGTGAATTATCCCCCAGCCAGGATCACAGAACTCCTA
This sequence comes from Lichenostomus cassidix, assembly GCF_008360975.1. NCBI lineage: Eukaryota > Metazoa > Chordata > Aves > Passeriformes > Meliphagidae > Lichenostomus > Lichenostomus cassidix. Next base: position 2,388,793 of record NC_139497.1, read on the forward strand.
TTCCCAATGATGATTTTGTCATGTTTTCTTGGTTTCCTCTCATTTCTGCCCCAAGGATCCCAGACTGACCTGTAAAGTTTCTTCAATGGAAGAAACTCAGTATTTGCAGATTTTTCAATCTGTTCTGCCATGGTAACACAAATCTTGCTGTCATTCACTAAAAACACTGTTTTCCTGTCCAGGAGTTCATCAGGATTGGCTTCCACCTGGATAACACTGTAATTATTTACTTTTCCTGGTTCATGAATGAGGTGAGTTGCTCAATGCTCTATTAACACATCCAATAGTGGAGCAAGTAAAGCACCAAGGGGCCAAGTCTGTCCTTGCTCACACCTAATCACCCATAAAATACTGACAGCATCAGCAATCAGAATCAGGCAGCTAATTGTGCCCCAAAACTCATCCTAGGGGACACACAGACATCCTTGGCTGGAATGCACCACAGAATGGATGAATGATTTGAACACTGAATGCTTCCTACGTTAAATAAGCTGCATAAATAGTATTTCAGAAAGTCACAGAGGTTTAGAATTGATTTAATCAGAACAGAGCTCTTTTTTCCTGAAAAAAAAATCAGAATTCCTGCTTCTCCAAATGAAGCAGCCAAGGTACCATTGAGTGGAACCGTTCAGCACTCGGGGAGGTGAAATCAGCCCTGGATGAATTAAAAAAAAATAACACCTGACTTGAAGTACACAAAACAATATCCAATTTCCTTCTCCAGCAGGCACAGTGGATTGCATAATGCAATGTTTACTCTGGAAATGAGTAAAGGATGTTGGTGGGAAGTCATGGAAAAATCTTAACTGACAAATGCAACGCTCCCCTGCGAGGACATTGACGTGGCAAAGCCTGGGGATCTCAAGGCCAACTCCACCTGCTCAGCTGAACACCTGGGAAATGCCTGGGGAAGAAAGGGGTCTGGAACAAGGAATACTGCATATAAAATCCCTGATCATAAATATTAAAGCTGTGTCTGGGACCCAACAGCCACGCACAACGAGAACTCCTACACCGAAGAACGATAATACTTCACTTTCCAGCGCTTGGATCTCATCCGGAAAAAAAAGTACATGATCATTAAAAACAAGGATGATGCTACATAGAGGATGACACACAGACTCATGTCTAGGTTGGAAAATCCAATCCCTAGGAAGGACACAGCCTGCCTTGTCCCTTGGAGGTTCACCGACGCAGCTGCGCTTTTGCCGCTACCTTGGACAGCTCCAGCATTTCCTACTGGCTTCTCTAACACCCTGGAGCCTGAATCTATTGGGCTTTCCTTATCCTGCAGCTTGTTTTCTCCATTTTCCCCTGGGTTCCTCGGCAGGTTTTTGTCTTTCACCTCCCTCGTGTCTCCCTGCTCATTGTCACTGGAGTCAGTCTGGCTCTCGGTGTATTTGTAGAGGATATTTTCAGTGCTGTAGTGGGACTTGAGGAACTGGAGGACTTGGTCTTCGTTCCAGCTGTGCAGGCCTTTGATTTCCTCGTGGCATGCAGGACAAATGTCTGGGGTTGGCCACTGAACTTTGGGAAATTTTGGGTCTTCAGTCAAATCACCTAATTGGGAGGAGAAAAAGATAAATTAAAAAAGAACTTTAATGAACTGGGAAAGCCGCACCATCAGACACTTCACAAGGAGTATTTTCCACTCCCAGGGAGGTTGGCATAAAAAGCCACAGCACAATAATGTTTGAATTAAACCAAGACAGTCACAAATTTGGAAGTTTTTTTTTTGTCAATTCTGACACGAAACATTTCAAAATACAAACACTGAATCACTATTATTTCCCTTTTCTCACAGTAAAAGCTGCAGCATTTGAATCCAAACCCAATTCCTGCAATTGCTGCTTTTAGAAGGCAGAAACCCACAACTGTCTGGGCTCTCCAGGGTTAAACTGAATTATGGTGCAAAACAAACTGCTCTTTTCACTCAGTGCTCCTTAATCCCTGTTTTCTGCCTGGTTTGCAGCAGCAGCTCCAAGGCCACAGACTCAGACATTTTCATGTTTCTGTGTTGTGAGCAATTCCACCCCAAGCTCGCTTTTCCACAGCTCTGCATTATTACCTGAGCAAACTGTTTGCAGCACTTTAAAATCATTCTCATGTTTAAAATGTATTTTTCAGCTAAAAGGCAACTCTTTAAACATGTAATACTGTCTTGGATCAGATTTAATTTTAACATTTCAGATGCTCACAGCTCTGGCCATGTTTCTGAGCTGAACACTGCAGCTGGTGTCACACTTTACTCTAAAAACCAATTTTTAAAATTTAAATGGAGATAACTTTTAGAAAAAGAATCTCCACCTGGTAAAAAATATAATTTATTTAACTGAACAGTCACTAACATTTAAAGTATTTCAGAAATATAAAGCCTCATTTTATTATTATTTTTATTCTTTTTAAAGGCAGGAAACTTCCCCATGATTTTGTGTAAAACCAGGATTCAAAGGACATTTAAAAATACTTGTCTTCTTGGTATTTACGAGCAGGAGAGCAAATTTGCTTTTTTTACCCTAAAGATCACTCAGTAATCAATTCGTTTCAATAGAAAATGTAGAAACAAAATGTCTTACAGCAAGGTTACAAACAGAAACCTCCCTGTACTTCAGGTTTTCCTGCCAAAGAGGGAAATGCTGTAAATCCTGTTCCTTCTACAGCACCAGGGAATAATTCAACAGGGCAGAGCCATATCCAGCCACCTCCTGACCCACACTCCAAGGCTGCCAAAAGGTATTTTCATTGACCAAACATCATTTCTCATGTAGGACCACAAACACAGATGCAGCTTTTAAGGGTGAAAATACATCACTGTCCCAGAGAGAAATTTTAGCAAACTTAAAAAGCATAATTCAACATTATTATTTATTCCAGTGTGTTTGTACTTCTTACTAAAAGGGTATTTTAGCTGGCTGCTGCATCACCTAAATCAATATCCATGTGAGTTTTCCAATACCTTAATGTTCTAAATAAGTGCATTGCTCCACCACTTAGCAACTCCAAGTCCTCAGGAGTTGCCTGTTCCTGTGCTCAGCCCAGCAAGAGGAACCAAAATTAGAGGATGTTTTTATTTCATCTCTTATTATTTCCTTTTTTTCCTCCTCCTCAGAGAAAGGACACAAACTATTTGTACTCACAACAGCATTTAATACTTCGTGGATCTTGGGAATTCAGCATGAGCATAACATGAACACAATGTAGCATATTTAAATTGTAACTAATGCTACATTACCCAGATCCATAACAGCAGACAGGGATTTAGTGCAAAGAGAAACCAATTTTCTTTAGTGCTTTAGTTACTTGATACCCCCATAACAGAATGGATTAAACACAACCAGTATTTTAACAGCCCTTTCAGTCGAACTGAAAACACAGGGATCTGGAGGGGGCACAGATTTCCTTCATACAGCAATTTTATTTTATTTTATTCAGCTGCTGAGCTGCCAAGAGTTGAGGCTCTTTTGTCCTGAGAAAGCCTCTTGTTCAATTGGCATCATTTTCCATGCAGCACCACCCAGAACAAAACAAAGGCAGGTTTTAACTTCTCTTTAAACTGAAAGAAATGTAATTATTTTTTATCCACAGCTAAGCAGCTAAATTGCTCCTTTTGGAGAAGGCTTTGATTTGTACTCCAGAAAGAGCCAGCAACAGGTGAAACCTCAGAAGAAACCAGCTCTGAAAATGTTTTTTATTCTGCACCAGAACTGCCCAGCTCTGTCTCAGGTGTTTGTCTCCCTTACCTGCCAGCCTGCTGTTCACCACGTTGTGTTTCTCCCACAGCCACAGAACTGCCTTGTCCCAGCTTTTCACAGAATCCATGGACTCCTTGGCCATGTCCTCAAAATGCTGAGCACAAGCCTTGCACCCAAAGAAGTGGTTGATGTATCTCCTCATCACCTGGAGCACAATCTGGGGGTTGTCCTCAAGTCCTGCAAGGCAAGTGACAGAGATGTTTGGCACTGTCTGGGCAAACAGAGCTCTGACAGCAGGAGAGTGAATGGGAAAAGAAAGGAAAAGTTGCTCCATTCTTGTTCCACACAACTCACACTTGATTTTAGAGATCTGAAATTAATCACTTTTTTAATTTAAAGTGGCTGTTTATAGTAATACATAGAAGACACTTAGTGTTTAAAATTGTGCTCAAAGTTACCCTGAACAACACAATAAAATAAAAGTCGAGTTCTCTACAGTGGAATTTCTCCTTTCAAAGAGTATCTTAACATTTGAGGGGAAAATCAAACTTAGTTAAACGAAAACCAGACATTTTTATCAAGAGTACATTGTGAAATTGTTAAAATATGCCAAGTTCACACAGTGTGTATACCACAACTCCTATGGAAGTAGAGACTTTCTCTAAGATCTTGCCCAACAAATAAATGAATATTTCTGTTATACATTCACCACTATGTTCACACCCAAGCACGAAAGTTATAGTGACTTTGCCACCCAAAAATCAAGAGTCAAAGCCCTCTGTGAGTACAGCACAGTGCCTGTGATGGCTGTTTGCTCCTCCACAATTCTGAGCAATTAGAGAGCACCACAATCTCATTACAGTTATTAATTCCACGGCTTTTTTGGCAGCCTCTGAATGCACAGAGCAGCTGCTGAGCAACATTTGCACTTTCAGGAGTAAATCAGGAGTTCCTCCTAAAATAAACACAAACACTGTGTTAAAAAATGTTATTCTTTCTATAACATTCACACTCCTACAATAAAGATAATGCAAAAGAATAATAAATTCAGCAGGAAGATAAGGTCTTCACAGGTTGAGAATTCTGTGGCCTTTACTGTGTCTGCAGGTAGCTCCTTACATCTGTAAGTGGCTCCAAAACCTGACATAATTTGTTGAAATCCTAATGGTTTCATCTCTGTCTCAGGGAATTTCTGATTCATGCTTAATTGACCCAGTAAATTATGTCAAAATGTATTTAAAAATGTACTGTGTGCTACCACGAACACACACTTGTCAAATTAAACACATTTTATGGTGCAGATTGATCAAATTACAGACTCCTGCTGCTGAACACCACAAGTAATTTACTATTGCTTTGTTTTTTTTGGAAAAAAAAAAATCATCCTCCACAAAACCTGCTGAAACTATCAGAGCACTCATCTGTTATAGATATGGGAAATACATTAAGACATCAACACCTTTATTTAGAACAACAACAGGATATTCTTAAACACAGCAGCAAAAAGAAGTCTTTAAAGCCCAAAAGAAATCCTAAAAAACAAACGATTTCTCCTCAGCCATTCAATATCTGTGATTGAACAGACATGTATAAATAAAGGCTACGAGATTAAAGCAGATTAAATTACTGCATTAAAAGAAAGGCAGAAAAATTATTCTGGAAGTTGAAATGAATTTCAAGCAGAACAGTTTTACCATTTGTACTGAAATATGTATTTAGAAAAATACCCAACAACAAACACAACAAAATTATCTGCAAACAAATTATCTCTTTGGGAGAAACTGAGATCCATATACAAATTTAATTACAAATTTAACTACATCTGTTCCTCTGTGCAATGTTACACCCCTGAAAATACATATTGGGGGGAGATCTGTCAAACTGAGCAATAGGTTAAAAAAGAAGCCAGATAATTTATTATAAAATCCACAAGCCTGTCTTATTCACACCAACAGATCCTGTTACCTGAAAATACATTTCTTATAATTAAGTGCGCTCAGGAAATGATTTCTCCAATGATTTTACACATCCTGGGGTGTGAGCAGCTCTGTTCTGAGTTCCTTTGGTTCCCTCCTCCTGCTCCCACTGCAAGCTCAAAATTCCCCATTCAGCATTCAAACGTATCAAATATCATCAAATAACATCATTTTATCAAGAAAGCCCCAGCAAGTTCACCCAGAGTGCCAGGCCCTTGAGCAGAGGGACCATCAGGAGAAACACATCTGCTTCAGAAAGAAAACAATTGCAAAATGGCTCATTTTGTTTGTTTTTCTTTTATCAGCCCCGAGATGAATCTTCTATTAACATCTGCCATGTATCATCGTGTAATCCTCCTTTTCTCTTCCCTCCCAAACTACTGCAATTCAGGGTAACCCTAATCTTTAAAGTGGACAAGAACCATAAAACCCTACCTGTGGTGGGAAGGATTAGGGAGTACATCATGCTTTTTAGTAGATGGGATTTAAACAAGCAATAAGGAGAGGAAAACCTCCCAAGACATAATCCCACAGTCTCAGACTGACCCAATTCTTTCACCATAAGAAGTGATCATCACATATCTGGCCCGATTTGCAGCCAGGGTTAACTGTGCCAAAGAGTTCCCAGGTTCTGCAATGTATTTTTAACTTCAGGCTCATGCCTGAAACACATAATTTAAGGTGTAATTTTGCATAGTTAAATATGAAGGATTTTTTTTTAGATTTAATCAGAACACTTTGGGATTAAAAGGGGAAATTTAACTCATCAAAATCATCCAATACAAACCCCTCAAACTCACCAGGCAGTGAATGCATTAAACTGTAGAAATTCAACCTACTGCCCCATGAATAACAAACAAAACAAAGAGAGAAACAAAGTCAATAACAGGATGATTTGCTATCGAAAAATAACTGTTCTGCAGGAGAATTATTCAGATTTGAAGGATTTTCACCCTAGATGCAAATAATGCTGGACAAATGTATGTATCTGTAATGTGAAATAATAAAATACTTTTTTAACATGCAATCAACAATTGGCAAATTGCAAATTTCTGAATTTTATGATGTAGTAAGAGTCCATGTAGAATTCTCATATTCCTTAGAAAAGACATTGAAAAGGCTTTAAAATGAAAACTAAATAAAACTGTAATGAAACAAAGCACTGTCCTGGCAAGAATAAAAACATACAAAGGCCAAAATTTTAGCATTAGTAATTCTATTATCATTGGGTGAGGAAAAAACATTATATATCCAGCATGTTCCTTGAACAGGAATCATCACCAGAATATTAACATTCAGCTTCACAAGATGCTGCAAGTCTAAAAATAAGCAATTTTACAGAGTGCTGGCAAAGTAGTAAATCACTGCAGGGATTAATGACAGGTACATTCAGCTGGAAAAAAAAAAAAAACCCAAACAGTCATAACAGTCAGTATTTAAGAAATAACCTTACAGAAGGATCAGCTAATGGCTCTTCATCTTTTATGGCTACTAAACTGTATGGTTAAACCTCATTTCCCTCAAATTTAATTCCCAGTGCAACCCCAGGTAACCTGAATAATTTTCACCCCTTTTCAGGGAGCTCAAAATTTCTTTGTTTGAAATTCTCCTTTTTTTTTTTCCTGCTTTATTACTCCCAGCTTTAGGGCCACACACTTTATTTAGCACATTTCCAAGCCTTCCTGCTGCAGCCAAGCTCTGACCCCTGCTGGTGCAGCCCTGCAGCCTCTCTCCTCCACAGATGGATTCCTTGAGGATTTTCCACACCAATAAAAAATATTTGCTGCTCACCTGTGTTTATCAAAGCTTTTGGTCTCAGGGCAGCCTGAACAGTGAGGGTGTGGAACAACTTCCAGAGGGAGCAGCTGTAGCCCCTCAGCTCTGGTCTGCTGCCCTGGCAGCCAACCCACTGCACCTTCCTGGGGAGAAATATCCCAGAAATCTGAAAAAAAGAGATGTATTTGAGGTGTATGATGTTGTGGGGACTAAATGAACCACTGAATGTGGCAGCACAGTTGATTCTACAGGGAATTGAGGTGATCCAAGGGTAAAGAACAATAAATGACTCTCTGCACTTGTTGCTGATGAATTCATGTTTAAGGCAAACAAACTTCTAAAAAATCCTTAAGTCTCAGATACTCTGAAGCATCATCATAAAACTCATCCCTCTTGGACATGTATTAAATTGATTAAATGGTACAAAATTTTCAGTCATTGACATCAAACCTACCAGAATCAGAACACACAATGTAGCTTAACCTGTAAATGTTTTCTTTTAAGAACAGAATGAACACAACACACAAAAATATTCCTGTATGTTCTGACAGAGATCCAGTTTCCATGGGCATCTTCAAGGTTTACAATGGTAAAGTAAAGCCTTAACTGGCTGTAAAATTCAGTATTATTTCTTCTTAGAACAAACCCACTCCTCAGTCATTGCACCTAAAATCCAGAGCAAGATTTCAGTTTCTCTCTCTGCTTCCTAAAACACACAGGAGGTTTCAAAATTTCAAATAGAAATAGGCAGGAAAGACTCTGTGCAAAATCAGCTCCATCACAGGGCTTTCCCAAAGTGGGATGGGATTCCAGCAAGGAAATTGAGGAGTATTTAGGGAAACTCTTCAGGAATAATGCTTATTTCAGTGGGGAAATTTCCCATCACTTAAACTCTGACCTTCAAGAGAATCCTGCTGATAGCAGGCAGAGCAAAGGCAACTCAGAAGTATCCTCTGGGAATCTTGCATCCCTGGAAGCTGACATTGGAGAACAAATATTGCTTGCTCATTATAAAACCCAGCCAGGATTGTGTGTTTCAATTCTCTCATTTCAATTTTGCATGCATGTGGTTTTTCTTCCTGCTAATGATTTCGCTTTATTTTCATTTTAACCTTCTTATAACTCCATTATGACCCAGGCAGCATCAGTAAGTGATGTCTTAGACTGATATAGAATCTTATCCTTTCCTAATTCCGTGTTTTAGGCTGGAACTGGGAACAGCTTACCCGCATTTTGTTGTTGACCAGATCCAGGATAGCATCATAAGGGATTTTGTCTAATGGAAGGCTCACCAGCCACTCCTGCAAGGTCTCTAACAACTTTACCACAGGCTGACGGCCAGGAAAAAGCTGAGAAAAATAATAAAAAAAACAACAAGGAAGAAAATATTATCAGCACATTAGCAGTGAGACACTTTTGGATTTAAAGAAATGTTTTTCCTGCCTTTAAAATCCTTCATTTTCTGATGAGCAAATTAATTACTTGTGCTGCTTTCAGTAAAAAGCCATCTCATGCTAGATTTTGCTTACAAAATTCAGCAGGTTTTACATGCAAAATGTTAAAAATTAGGTAGTCAGGAATGCTACAGAACAACTTATAGTTCTTTTTAGTCAGATTTCTGCAAATTTAGGAGCTGGTTATCCAGAAGAGGATTTTCCTTTTCATAAGGGTAACAGTGATTTCCAAAATGATCTAAGGGACTTCCTTAACTTGGAATTCACAGGAGCCACAGCCTGGCAAATGAGTGTGAGGAACTGTAAATCAGTGGGAAGGCCATTATTTTACACCAGAAATGGTATTTTGCTTTAATGAGGGCTATAATTACTACAGAATTAAGTATGACTACCATCCTTTAGGAGCCTTGCAGGGGAGCAGGATTTCAGTCATGAAAATTCCCCAAGCAGGGAATCAAGAGACCTCTGTGACTTTGGACTGACCATCACTATAAAGAGGAGAAGAGCATAAAAAATCTCCTGACAGAAACACCTGAAAATATGAATGAGGGATGCAAGAAAAGTGTTCCAATACTAAAAAAAAAAATGCAAATAAAGAACAGCAACCCCTGGTGTGAAAGGGCAGGTGGAGATGAGCACCTAAAAGAGAACATTCCCCATTGATCAGCAATAGGGAAGCAAATGCCATCAGCTGGCCAGGAGCCATCAGGGAGAACAGAGGATGTTTTAGGGATAATATGATGGAAAGATTACCACCACACTTTCTTAAAGAAATGAGGCCAGCTGGAGATTTCTGACCTCTGATGGCTGCAGGGGGGAGCTGGCTGGGCAAGAAACTGTCTGTCTGATTTTCAGATAAACCCAGATATTTGGAGATGGTTCACATAGGCTGTATTATGCCCTTTAAGAGCTGTTGAGTCACTTTTTAAAAATAAACCACGGTGTTAGCTACACAGTGAGTAAATATAAAGAGATATTGGTCATTTCAGGAAGATGGCATTATAAAGCAAAATGATTTTAATTTTTTTCAAGTCATATCACATTTTTATACATGTATTTTCCCTTCATGCAAGTGTAACACATAAGCAGTTTTAATTTGTAAATACTCAATTATGCTCAATAGCTCAGTTATTTCTGAATACCTATTTAATTAAAATCAGTACCTCAATTATATTCAAAATTTAGACAGAAGCTACTAAGATCTCTAAATAGAACACCATTTGCCTAGTATGCATGAATAAAATCCAAAACTCAAGAATGAAAAACAAAGGTTGTTTTAATCCCACTGAGTTACAATAGCTACTTATCCTGAAAATCTGATAAATGGACTATATTTGCAGTGTTTGTTCAATATGCTGCAGACTACTTAAGCTTTATTTAATTTTGAGCCCCCTAAGATGAAATTAAATTGCATTTGAACCCTGTAAGCATGTCAGAACAGCAAACACCACCTCAAAAATAGCATTTAAATACACACCAAACTCTTTTCTGAGCCAGTGAGAACGCACACACTCAAACACTGCGCAGGACATTTTGAGAGACTTATGTCCCACAATAAATTTTATGGCAGAATCACTTCATCCTCACAAATAATCAAAGCCCAGAAGTGCCTACCTTGGCAGAGATGGTGACAAAGTCCTTGAAGGTCTTCAGCTCAGCTCCCTCGAGTGCCTTGTGCGTGGCGAGCTCCACCCGCAGCAGGAAATGCAATCCCGACTCAAGGTCAGCCATGTACAGCCTGGACCTGCAACACACATCAATCCTGGGCTGCACTGGCAGCTTCCTCCTCTCCTCCCCACTCACAGAGGGAAAATTGATAGAGAGGAGGAGAGGAGGTGTCATTAAAGCCCCAGCAGCACTGGTCACCCCACAGGGACTGCAGTGTCCTGCCTGGGAGGGATGGCATGGCAGGGACTGTGAGTGTCACACACGGAGTTTGGACAACTGAGCCACAACCACATGTAAGAAAGTTTATTTTATATTTGACTGAACTTTTTGCCTCCCAGCCAGCTTTACCTTGTAATGGAATTATAGCCCTGGTGTGAGGAAATTACAGCTTCTCTGCTGGGCTGACCACAAACACAAAGAGGACATGCTCTGAACAAAGGGAGGTTTTGTTCAACAGCAGTGGATTCTGCACAGGGCAGGGGTGCAGACAAGACTGCAAATGTCAGTGTTGGAAAGGACTGAATTAGAAATCTTCTCCCAAAAGCAGTAGTTTTACTGCAAATCCTTTATCTCTGAGTTAAATCCCACCAGTTTTTAAGACAAGAGTTATGACAAGTACAAGTAAACCACATAAACCAAATCAAACATTTTCAAAGTTCCTTCTCACAATCACATATCTTCATAACCAAACCCACTTTACAAAGTACAAATGCATCAGGAACAGAACCCCAGCTTTCAATGCTTTCAGAGAACAAACTTCAGGCAGTGTGAGACAGAGCAATGGATCTGAACAAACAGAAGTTCACAGAGTTAACATTTCTTGTAAGAGTTCAGCAGCACTATAGTTTCTAAAAAACAGAATCAAAAAACAACCATTCAAAAAACTGGCTGGTCCCACCTCCTAAATAACATGCAGGAAAGAACATATTACAAGTCACATCATCTAAAATCATATATACTACATCTATAACTTAATTTAAACTACAGACTTACTCTGAGTTTATCTCCTTAATTAATAAAGTACTCACTTCAGTTTTAAAAACCAGCAAAATTCTGCTTCAAGTTTCTTAAATAAAGAGACATCCACATGAATGCAGGAGGTTCTCCAAAAGGATCCTGTTTAGAAGATACTTGGACTGGAGATTCATGTCAACAAGATTTAGCCTTGCTGGAAAGCAGCTCAATTTAACTAAGTTGTTTTGCTAACAGAATGTTTCATGTAAAGTATTTTATAATTGTCACTGAAAGAAGATGACACTAACAGTGTCTATGAAAGGAAAGTAAGTATTATATTAAAGCACTCAGGCCCACATCTTTTCCATCCAAAGATGCTGAGGGATTATCTCTCTGCAAAGGCTTTGCATCCTTCTCTCAAAGAGGGAAAGAGGGTGAAGATAAACAGAGGATTTGGGGTGATAAACATCTTTTACAGTGACTTTAGTATTTTCTATTATACTTGCATTTGACAAGCCCTTTTTAGTGGCTCTGCTTCACTATTGCACACACTGAGAATTTCCTACAGAAATGTTACAGCTTGGTATTTGACTATTGATTTTTTCAGGGGCACTGATCACTGCTTTCAGATAATGGGTGAGAAGTCCTCAGTGTTTTGAAGGCAATTGAGTTTTTAACAACACTTTTGAAGTAAAACATTCCTTCCATTGCAATGCAGATGTTTGCTGCTAAAACCAAAATACTCTGCAATTTCACCTGTGAGTTGCTTGAAAAGCTGCTCACAACTGAACTGGAGTGAAATGAAGTAAAATATGGGACTGCACTAGGATTTTATAATAAATTACAGCACAGCTGCCCACGAGGCAAGAAAAAGCTGTAAGTAAATTTCAAGAACCAAATTTATTAAGATCAAAGGCATCACTTACTTATCAAACTCTTTCCACACCTTGATTTCCGTGCTCTCCTCTTTGTTTTCTGGAGCAGGCAGCTGCAGTGGCAAAAGGAGTTTTTTCCGCACACCTGGCAAGGACTTCAGATATGAAGAAAAGAAAGACCGTAGAGGCTTCAAACTGCAAATGGACAAAGAGAGATTGCTTTGAATCTCAGACTGAGTGAATGTCCAAAGCAAATTAGTGTATCTATAAAAAAAGATATCCACTTTGGTTTATGTTTTACAGTGCTAGTGCAGCATGGTCTGTTTTGATACAAGGTGAAAGGAAATAATGTTTAATTTATGGTAACAAATCAGCTGGATTGGTGTGAAATTCTATGCAAAACAAGAACAAATAACCTGCATCCAAATGTCAGCTCACATTACAGAAGAAATGGGTTTTTTAAAGAACTTTGATGCTTCATTTGTTTGTTCCACTTTTTATTTTTTCTGAAGTTTGCTCCTTTCAGAAATCTCACAGTAATAAATTAAAGCTATAAATGGGCAACGGTGGTAAGTAAAAGCAGTATTAGCTCTTTTATTGATAATATAGGTAACACACAACTTCAGTCAGTACAATGAGGCATCAGGACATCAAATCTTGACACTTGTATAAGTTAAGTGAACCTCCCCATAACCCCCTGACATGTTTTTTTACTAATTAACTTACTTGTTAATTAATCCATGGCTGCCATTGGGCTGTACCAGGTAGCAGGAGGGGACTGAGGTGACCCCCAGTTTCTCCAGGAAAGGTTTATCAGAATTCAATGCTCTCCTCACCACGATGTTTTCATACTGGACCAAGTCTAAGATAACCTGGGTAATGAAAAGGTGACATGAATTATACATTGTTCAAGGAATATCCAATCTTGGAGGACAAGACACATAAACAGGAGAAGTGCATCATCCTTTAAGGGCATCATTAAGCTGTTTGCAGGAAGTGCAGCTATGACTGCTCTGTGCACACCAACAATTTCACTTAAAGAAGATTTACTCTTCTTTTCAAATTATTACTCCTATCTTCCTTTTTATTTTATTTTATTTTTCTTGGTCTATGCTGGTCTTTTCCTCCTTCCTTCCATCAGTGATGACACATGGCCTCCTTTTCTTCAGCACTATGGGAAGGTTTGTCCATTTTGTCTTGTGTTGTAAACATGAAAACAATGCTATTTTCTGTTTCACTATTCTATAAAGCTCAAATACTACATAAGGCTAGCAGATATTTTTATTCTTGAAAGCACCACTACATGTTAATCAAATGACTCTGTCTTCCCCTCCAACTGCAGACAATAAAAACAAAGCAAATGTGATAAAAAACTGAGGATCTTTACAACCTTCACATTTCTTCAGAAATGCCCACTTGCATCAGCACAGCTGCTTCCAGAGAGCAAACATCTGGAAGCAGCCTGCTTCCCAAAGTGATTCCCACTTTTGGCAGCACAATCTCCTCTGCTCATGACACTGGGCCATCTCAGCGCCAAATCTAATTAGAAATATTTTGCAGACACTGATGCTTCCACACAGATTATGCTTAGATAATTATGCAGTTTTTTTTTTCTTCACTTATCCTAGATGTTGGCAGGAAGAGAAAAGGAACAGTTGTCTGAGCTAACAGCAGGCTCATTAGGTGGGGAAAGGATGCCCAATCAAATATTTTATTGGGAAGCAAAACCTAAAGACTTCCACTCCCTCTGTGTTTCTGAATAATTGTGCAAATAATTTTATGCTACCATCTTGATTTCCCAAAATTTATATGTGAAGAAAGGGAACTGGAGAGTTTAGATTATTATAAACAGTTGTCCAAAGAATGAGTATTAAAAATGGTTCTCTAGCAGTAGCAAAACACTAATGCAATGTGACAATATTTTTGTTGTCATCTTTCAAATATTGAAAGAAAATTGTGCTAAGAAAGAAATTGATAAATCAACCTACTAAAACAGGAATGGAAGTTCACATGACATCCCATTCTTTTGTAAGCAAGTTCCTCTGTGTGACTGAACACCCCAGCTCTATAAAATCCCTGGGTTTTATGATCCCCCAGATGTGTGACCTGCTCCAGTGCTGTAATGAGAGCTGTTGCTTGGCTAAATAAGCTCAAATCCAGCTGGTTTATGGTAACATCCATTCCCAGTCACTCTGTCCCTCACAGGTCACACCTTACCTCTCGTCCAATGTAGGAGTTGTTGTTTTCAAACACAATGGCTGTATAGTGGTGGCTGCTCTTGTCAAAAAGAGATGTAATATCACTGGACCTTTGAAGAAAAGAAAAGCAATTTAGCACAGAATGCAACACATCCACTGTTATTCATTGAATTTCCTTTGACAATCTCATAGCAGAACTGATAGCAAGAAAAACTTCATCTCTAATAGGATCTTCTACAGTTTATTTAATTAACTGAGTAAACAGAGAGTAGCTACATTTGGAAAAAAGGAACTTACAGCACTGGATCCAGTGGTGGACAAGCAGGAGGTCTCACCTCCTGGGAATGGTTCTGGAGGAAATCAATCATCATCTGACGAAGTGTTTGCAGCTCTCGATCTGCTCCTGCTGGGAACAGGTTCCAAAAAAACACAGCTCTTCAGAAAACTGGGAAAAATGACTCACATGAAGGTTTTCGATGCATGTGGGTTTTCTCATGCTTTTCTGGGTCAGGTTTTTGCTTTTAATTTGGACTTAAAACCCAGAATACTATGTGGCTGAAGAACAGGAACTAAGGACTTTAATCATGAATTAAAATTTGCCAAGGTGTATCATTCCTATCAAATGGTGAGGCCACAAGACGAGGAAATAACTGAAGTGTGAGAATATTTTATTTGCTTTAAAAGAACCACAATAAAAAGCAGAAAATATCACAGATGCCCAAAAAATATAACTAATGCTCTCTTGCACAGGAAGGGTTAATGGTGCAGGTGGTCTCTCCTCTGACCTCTGGCCTTTTAAATGTTCATCCATAGAAAGGGACAACATTACTTTTGTCCCAGACAAACCACCTCAAGCTGTGATCCTGTCAAACACTGGGATAAGCCTATTTTCAGTGAGTCACAGCTGAATAGAGGCTCTCTCAGTGCAACTCAGGATGCCTGGAAAGTGGCTGAGGGATCAAAAGGCACCAGAGTCAGGATTGAGCAAATTGGATCTTGTGCTGAGGAAGGCTGTGCTGAAAAAAAAAGGGATTAAAAGAAATTAACAAGCCATTTGTGAAAATTGAGAGCCACATTAAAAAAAGTTAGGAATGGGATCCTGAAGCTCTTGAAGAAATGTTTTGCCTGGCCAAAATTCTGCCTAACACTCCACAGAATGCTTGAAATATCCTGTCTTAAAGAGCTGTTTAGTGTCCATCCCATCCCTATTCAAAGTAACTGACAGGTAAAGGGATTTTGTTTGTGTGACACAGTTCTGGCTGACAGGAAAACTGCCCTGGGAATTTCTAACAGCAAGATGTTCTTACCTTGGTAATTTTCTCCAGTTGTAAACTGCTTTGTAAATGCTTTGAAGTACTGTGTGGGAGAAAAGAGAAGTCACTGTATCAGACAAAACCCACTACAGGAACAAAAATGGTTTTCAAGAGTTTTTACTTTTACAGCTCTAACCACACAACATTTTTTATTTATCTGGTCAGAATAGAGTTTTCCCTCTTAGCCTAGGAGTTCCAAAATCCTGCTTCTCACCTACCTGAGGGCAAGAGGAAAGATATCTTAATGCATAATTCAATAGTGTCTATTGATCCTTTGCTGCAAACATTAACCCAAACACAAATTAACTGATCACCAAATCAGTGCTACCAACTGTGGGTGTACTTAGAGCACTATTCACATTTCCCAACTCCCTCCAGTGGTTAAACAGGAGATCTAAGGGAGCTTGGCTGCTTTCTGCTACAAAAAATAAAATTGAAAGATTCAGTGTCTAATATAAAGGATATTACAATTTACATATGAATCTTTGAGGAGTAAAAAAAAATAAATAGTTCTTATTATCAGGGCAAAAGATCAAAAATCCTACATTGAAATGTCTCCTGTTCCTTCTGTCATCACAGTTTATTCAATTCTCTCCATCCCCCACATTCTGCTCATACTTAATAATGTGATTATACAATCTGACAGGGAAGGTAAAAATTCCATTTACACTTAAAAATGAACAATGGCAGATACTTTTGGCTAACATGACATCCTTTTTAAAAGGCAGTTTTAAGCAAATTATGAAATGAATCATAAAAATAGTGAAGGATCAGTCAAGGGTAAATTTTTAATTGGTGATGCAATCAGCTGTTTCCATGAGGCAATTCCAATGTGCTCCCTTAACTTTCACACACCAAAACTAAAACCACTATTAGTAATCCTGTAACGTCTGAATTTGAAAAATATTTATACAAAAGGTTATTTATCTAATGAATCTATTAAAACTAGGTGTTACACACATGTAATAACATGATACTTTCTAGAATGGTATCTTCTCTCAGTAAGAATTTTTCAGATTCAGAACTGACGACTGAATTACAGCCCAAAACAGCTGCATCAGCTCTTGCATTCAGAAAAAAACCCCTCAAATTAATCTTTTATCCACTCTGTAGCTCTCTCAGCAAAGCAAAGTAAAATTCCAGCTACAGAACAATGAGTTACACATAATTTTATGGTTTTAATTACTATAAAAATGCATCATTAGCCTAAGGCAGGACGTTCTGCCACTTACCCGAAAAGTTGGGTAATAGTGAATCCCATATTCTTTGCACGTCTCGTAGTTCCCTTCTTCCCCACAGTCCAGCACTCCAACTCTAATTGCAGATTCCCAGTCTGGAAACAAAGATATCTTTCAATTTTCAGCAGAAGTGGCCATGGATCCCAGCTGATGAATTACCCTGCTTCCCATGGAAACCAGCAACAGGGCTGAGAGATTCCAGTGGCAGAAAATTCCAGCCCTCGGTCGATTCTCATTTGCCATTCATTTCTCTCTCCCAACATAACACAATCTACTGATTTGTAAAATAACTAAAACCTCCCTGTTTTTCTTGGCTGCATCGGTGTTTTCAATGCATCCAAACAAGAGGAATCCCAGCACACAGTGCAGCAGTTCCAGGGCTGAGTCCAGGAAGATGAAAAATCAGGGACAACCCAAAGCTTGCAAGGTACTGGATTGAATTCCTCAGCTTTTCCCATTAGCTGTGCTCATAAAACAGAGCATGCAGAATGCATATAACTGAATCAAATTCATCCAACAGTTACTCATCCACGTGGCTGTCAATTAGAAACCCATAAATTTGATGCACCTTGTACTAGAGCTTTTTCAACAAGCTGCTTTTTCTCCAAATTAAAATTTTCTGAGGCCTCAGAGTTACACACAACCCCCAGCTCATGGAGTGTCTGCTGAAAGCTGTATTTATCTGGCAGTATTGTTCAGAATGCATTAGTTATATCCCAAAAAAAATGAGTTTTAACCACAGTGTGGAGTCTGAGCATCACTATAAGTTTTCTTTACAGCAATAACCACGAGAGTTCAAGTATTTCCATAAATATGCTTATATAACTTCAATAAAAGCTTTCAACTAACTTACAGCTTTTTCCTTCTCTTTCAGCTGGGAATTTATCTTTTTAAGCCAGGCTTTGCTGCAGCAATCCCTTTAAGGAAGAACCACTCCAAGACAATCCTCAGTTACTTTTTAAAGCAAAGTTAAATCAAACCAGCTGTGGACAGAAATTGAAGGTCCCCCACGATTCCAAATGAAATTTAAAAAGCACTGAAATAAAAACTGCTTTTACAGCATAGACCATAAAAGCTTCATCCAAGTTCAAGAGCTGATGGACAGTTCTGGCCTAGCTGCCACTGAAATTTAGCTTGACCTCTATTTGTGTTGGAGGAGGCTGGGGCAGCTGATGGAGAGGTTTGTGCTGAGCATGCCAAGAGCTGAGAGGGCACCAGCAGAGCCCTCCAACCCGCTGGAGCAGATGGACACCTATTCACTGCAGCACAAAGGACACAACAGCCCACTGCAGCACATCACATGCAAAATACAAAAGAAAAGTTTGGCTTCTGGGTATCTCCCTCATTCAACTTTCACCACTCCTCCTCCTTTTTCCACCTGTCTGGATCCTCCTCCACGCCGTGAATAGGAGCTCGCTGAACACAATGCAAATAACCAAGCACAACAAAGCTGTCCCAGCCCAGCTAAACACTCGGGTTAAAGAGCACCAGCTGGGATGTGCTGCTTAGCATTCCTGCTCCTGGAAACGGAGCTTTGCCCTCCTGAGGGATGCCAGAGTTGCTGGAGTGCACAGCCTACACTGTGGAGTTGCAGTGGCACTGTAGCCTGGGCTGGCTTTTTTTAAAATGCTGATGAATTTTAAATTAGTACTAGTGGTGTTGAAATACTGACTCACAAACGATGGGGGAGAGGCAGATGAGTGATGCATTAACCAACACAATCTCTGTTTATGCTAAACAAGTTCCAGTGAATGACAGGACTGTGCTGGACAAACTGGAATCCTGCAGGTGGGTCAAACCTCCCACTCGAGAAATGCCACAGAACATCCAAGCAGTGAATTACAAGGGATATACTTCTGTTTCAAAAACCTGGAGTATCCTCTCCAGCTGGGTGTTTTCCAGCAGGAAGTTTCATTCAGGGAGGTAAAAGGCTCATCAATAAGGCACCTCCCCTTCACAGCTACTTGAGAGTTGCCTGTTCTGACACTTGGCTGTTTCCTGAATGATGACAAGGTGTCTGCAGCTCCCCACCAAATGTGTTCAAAGAATAATTTCTAGCAGGAAATAATCATTGCTAGATTTGGAACAGTTATTCCAAATCCTGAGGAGTGGATTGATTTTGTGTAAAATTCGCATGCTGTTGTATGTGGGATTTCCAAAGGTTTGTTCTACACATAATTCCAGCCCACAGATAGACTTAATCATCTTTTAGACAGAAAAAGGACAATTAACTCTAACGGCTACTTTGGCCACTGCTGTAACAAAATGAAATGTGTGATTAGGAAAGCAGCAGCACTGACTGAGCTTAAAGCCTGTTCCAAGAGGAAAGAGAGTATTGAAATCAAAACAGAAATTACACAAAAACAAGCACTCATCCTATTTTTCAGGAGGAGTATGTTCTGCTATGAAGTCTGCAATGGCAGTATTGCCAAGATTTAACAAATGAGAAACAAAATAAAAATTAAGTCATTTGCAAAAGCCTTTCTTGGACAAAGCTGTTGCACCAATTTAACTGGATTTTGTTTGGATGCCAAAGCAGCAAACACAACCCCAGATGTATAGGAGTTCCCTAAAGTAAATGAACCTGCATCCTCAAGGATAGCTTTAATATGCTAGCCGATGTGTAAATATTTTTGAAAAAGAAATGTTGAGACAGATTAAGTGGGCAAAATGTTTTGGGTTTGGTTTCTTTGATGAAGCTACCAGTGAAAAGTGTGACTGTTCTCAGTTTCCTCCTAAAATCCATTAATTCAGAATCCAAAATGGAAACATTTGGCTGACAAATAACACCAGAAGCCAGTAGCACTTGGTGGTTGTGCCAATGTCCACACAAATATTCAAAATCCACTTTCTAAATCAAAGTTCTTCATAAAAACTCAATGGATTAAAGAGGAGAGGCCTCTAACTGGTTGCAGTAATACAAGTGCAAAACAGCATTTGCAGTTACCATGACTGCAGGTGAGAAAGGAAATCTTTACAAGTTACAAAGGCATCACACTGCTGTAATCCTAGGTAAACATGTCCCTGACTTATTTTGACCAAAGCTCTGGCCAGTTTGGGCTCTTCATGATCTCCACTGCTGGGCTCAAACACCTCCTTGTTACTTCAAAGAAGGAGAAAATCTAATACTGTTTTGGCCACTAGCAGATCAAAGCAGTAGATAAAATGTTACATAAACTTATGCAAATTAAACAGAAAAAAGCTACTGGTTCATAAACAAAGCCCTCATGCAAGTAAGAGGCATTTGAAGTGCTCTGAAACTATGACTGCTCTGTGTTTCTCTGGTTTTGAGTTTTTGCTCACCAATCACAGTTCCTCAGCATGTGATGAGTTCACCAGGACCTATTTTTGGGTGGGTTTCCATTTCCATATATCTAAATGCACACCTAATACTGCACCTACATTTCATGTGAGTTGTTAGCACTGTTCAGAGTGTCACAGAACAGACAGAGCTCTTCACTCCCTCTCAAAGAGAAACCATGAGTACATCAGAACTGCTGTCTCCATCCTGGAAACATCTCTTGGGTGAAATGTGAAATTAAGAGTGCTTTAGAAGCCTTTTACACTGCTATATTAAGCATAACATTTCCTACAAATTTGATCTCAGGTTTCTTCTCCAGCAGAAGTACTGAACTTTAATCAATACCTGAGAGAGCTGTTTGTTTCCTCACATCTACAGATAGAGTAAAACACTTCAGCACATGCCAAAAAAACTGAGCAGGATAAGACACAGCAAGGCAGATCCATCAGCATAAGCTGTGGAAGTCACAATTTCATTTTAAGACACTAACTGATAAATCCAAAAACCTGGTTCTCCCTTTGCTTGATTTTTGTATTATTTCCTGGTGGTCCTTTTCCCTCTTCTGAATTTGCAAGATATAAACCAAATATGAGCATGGCCTCTCCAGTAGCACAGTATTTTTTTCTTTATCCTCTGAAACAGGCTGTTCTCTTTATAAAACATTTAGCAGATAAACATCATGCCTTCAAGAGTTCAATCTAAACAAACATAGGGACATTTACATGAAAACACAGAGCTGGATTGCTGTGTGCACGCAAGGTGTATTTTACCCCTGGATTCCTTCAAAACCTTTAATTTGGAGTTGTTCTTCCAGCAAGCATCCCTTGCTGTGTCCCATGTGCTGTTTTGGCTGTGTGGCACCCCAGGGCAGAGGGACGAGGATGATGCTCACACACCAGAGCAGGGAGGATGATGATGCTCACACACCAGAGCAGTGAGGATGAGGATGATGCCCACACACCAGAGCAGTGAGGATGATGATGCTCACACACCAGAGCAGTGAGGATGATGCTCACACACCAGAGCAGAGGGATGATGCTCACACACCAAAGCAGTCAGGATGATGCTCACACACCAGAGCAGTGAGTGAGGATGATGATGCTCACACACCAGAGCAGTGAGGATGATGATGCTCACACACCAGAGCAGTGAGGATGATGATGCTCACACACCAGAGCAGTGAGGATGAGGATGATGCCCACACACCAGAGCAGAGGGATGAGGATGATGCTCACACACCAGAGGAGAGGGATGAGGATGATGCTCACACACCAGAGCAGGGGATGAGTACACGCCAAGGCACCCCCGGCTCCGCACGGCCCGCAGAGCCCAGGGGTGTCACGGTGACCGAGGCCCCGCGGTCACCCAGCCCAGCGTCCCCCGGGCCACCGCCAGGCACCGCCGCGGCCCTGCACCGGCTGCGGGCACGGCGGGAGGCCGCGAAGGGCCGCGGGCCAGCGGCGGGGCCGTTCGCGGTGACCCGCTCCGCTCCGAGCCTCACCTTTGACGTCCCCCGCCAGCGCTCGCCAGGTGGGCGCGAAGGCGATGCAGTGGCCGCAGGACGAGCTGTAGAACTGCACCACCCAGGCGGCCGAGGAGTTGAGCAGCGCCGGCCGCACCGAGCCGGCCGTCAGCACGGTCAGCGGGTCGTGCCCGGGTCGGTACAGCCGCGCCGCGGCGGCGGCCGCCAGCAGCAGCGGGAGCAGCGCCGGGAACGGGAAGGGCACCGGGAGCGGGAGCAGCGCCCGCCGGCCCCCGCCCGCCGCCGCCATGTTGGGACGCGCGAGAGGGGCGGGGCGGGAGCGCGCCATAGCAACGCGCCGGCCATGGCGGCCCGGCCTGGGGGAGCGGGGGTGTGCGGCGTCCCTGAGGGGAACGACGGCTGTCCCGTGTCCTTGAGGGGAGAGGCAGTGCGCTGAGGGGAACGACGGCTGTCCGCTGCCCCTGACGGGACCGTCCCGTGCCCTCTGAGGGGAGCGGGAACCGTCCCGTGTCCCTGAGGGGAGCGGCAGTGCCATGAGGGGAACGAGGGATGGCCCGTGTCTCTGAGGGGACCGTCCCTCGTCCCTGAGGGGAGCGAGGGCTGTCCGCGTCCCCCGAGCGTTGCAAAAGACGGAATGTATAAAATTTTTATTTGAAAAGAATGTTCTTTGATGTTTGATTCAATCCGTGAAACAGAGCAGCCCACAAGCTCCAAGTGATGTCCGGGTGTTAGGATAACACTCCTCACTCAAGTAGCCGGGCAGGGAACAGGTTGCCCAGAGCAGGCGAGAAGTTTCTGTCATTGCAGAGATCCCAGAGCCATGGGGACACCACCCTGTGCCATGTGCTCTGCGATGACCCTGCTGGGGAGGATGATGCTCTGCGATGACCCTGCTGGACCAAGGAGGTTGCACTCCATGACCCACTGTGGTCCCTTCCAGTCTCATCCACTCTGGGCTTCTGTGAGATCACTCGGTGGCCAAATTGATGTGACAATAGGTATAGAAAGAGATGTTTTAACTTCACGAAGCTTCTCACTGAGTGGAGATGTAAAGCAGGGTGGCCTTTGGGTCGAGAGCTCTTTGATCCCAAAGTACCTCTCTCAGCAGGGAAGAGCTGTCTCTCCTCAAACTGAAGCTCCGATGAAAGGCTGTGCGTAGGCAGTTTGATACAAGCTCTGTCCTTTCTGTAAATTCAGGCTGGATGAGCACTAGTAATGGGTTTTAGCACGTTTTTTAGCTCTAGCCCAGTATGGGAGTCTTCTTTCATTTCTAAATACAGGCTCAGGAATTTTCATTACATTAATGAGGAGCAGAAACTGAACATTTTCCCCAGAGAAGGGTTTCAGAGGAGTTTAAAACTCAGATAATGAAAGACTGAGGTCTCTGAAAAGATATATCTTGCTTCTGTTACTCACAAACACGGCTTTTAATCCTTGAAGAACAAGTAGGAAACAAAGGGGTTTAAATTTGTACTTCAGGGCCATCAGGGTGAATTCAGGGTTAGAATCTAATTTATCATTACTTGTGGCCAACAACCCACAAACAGTACAAGAGTAAAATTCTGCCACTTTTGCCTTTTTTCTGATCCTTTCTTTCATTTGACCATTAATATCTGAAACGGTTCAGACACATCTTTTGATCCATATCCACAGCTACAGCCTAAATGGTTTCTCATATCACATCCCAGCTTTGGGGTTTTCTGTCTCTATTTTTCCTGGGTACAGCAAGCAACAAAATAGATGGTTACAATAGCAGAGCCCAGCAGCTTCAAAGAATTGAAAAATCTCGAAGCAGCTGCTAATTAGGATTTTAAAAATCTGCAGTGCCTAAGATATTTTAGGGCACATTTTATTCAGAAGAATTGTTAAATGTATGAAGATGAAAGAGATGGATTACAGGAGAATTAAATGTAGGGTTTAACTGAGAAATAATCATTTTCTATGAAAGATAATGACTCCTCTTGAGGCTAGTATCAAGATTTATTGACCCAGGAGGTTAATATTGATCAAACCCAAGGCAAACAAAATATTAGACCTTGAAGGAGAGTAATCTTGATATTGAAGCCTTGCCACTGAGTGAACAGGTCAATATATCTGGGTGCCAGAATCTCAGGTTTTGAACACAGAATGGTGGGGGATATTAAACATGTCTGACATGTTCTGTGTACACACTTTTTATTCTCATCAGCAGCAGGTACTTTATAGCTGTGTCCTTCCCTGCAGGGTTCAGGCTTCACTCACAACCCTCGTTGCAAATCTGATGGGTATCTGCCTCAGGTGTAACATAAGGCTGAAATCAAACAAGTCCTTTGGCTATTTATTCATATCTAAGAGAGATTTTTAATAGTTTTCATTCCAAACACAAGGATGCTGCTGCTGCAGCAAAAGCAAAGTGAGAACAAACTGAAAAACCAGAGTGCTGCCATGTATAGGATTTATCATTGTATCCAACAGTCTGCATGTCCAGGAGAGAAAAACAATATTGAGTTAAATTCTGCTATAAACTGACAAGAAGAAAACAAGTAACTTATGTGGA
This sequence comes from Lichenostomus cassidix, assembly GCF_008360975.1. Lineage (NCBI taxonomy): Eukaryota > Metazoa > Chordata > Aves > Passeriformes > Meliphagidae > Lichenostomus > Lichenostomus cassidix. The sequence goes on from NC_139497.1 coordinate 2,413,257, forward strand.
TTAACTAATCAATGAGGATAAACGTCAGAGACAAGGAAATGTACCACTAGAGACATGAAAATAGTTTATAGGATAAAACCAACAGTTAATGTGCTGGGGGCAGAAGTTGCCTTTTTATTTCTGTTCATATGGCAACAAGCAGGGGAGGGTTTAATGTGCCCAGCAAAACAAAAGTGCACCCATTCACTGCTGAGAAGAGCAGTGGGTACAATATAATCTGCAATTCTAATCAATTTCAGTGAAAATAAGTACAATATGATACACATGGCTTATTTTGTTTATTCAGAAAACAAGTACAAAAACAACTAAGCCAGCAGTGTTTAAAAATAAAGACATTTTATGTTTGTCTATTCCCCCAACCTGATGCAAGTATTTTATTTTAAAATGTAAGTTTATGTATAAATTTATGTTTATTTATCCTGATTTTAATTTGAAAGACACCCTGAATTAATGGAATTGGAAAAAAACCCTGATTTCTTTACAGTCAAATATTCAATAATCAACAGTTTCTGAATTCCAGTAAGAAATATTTGCACAGTGTTTATTTTAAAAAGAACTAACAAAAATTTGGTCTCCTCAATGCAAAATAGGTTGGACCACAGCAATTTCCATAGCGAACAATTACCATCCTCAGGGAATGCTTCTATTTCCTTGTTAAAATCTTGATTTTTTCCAGTTTTGCCAATACAAAAGGAGTATCGATTTCCTCTGTTATGTCTATTGAAGTACATTCTCAACACCCCACATTTGGATGTTGTAAAAATTCAACAGGCTCCTGTGAATTGCATGATAAATAACCCAATTACAGGCACATATCTAATTGTCAGAAATTGAAGTTGCTGATAGAAAAACTTCCAATTTAAAGTGCATTACATCAGTATTTGTCTCATTTACATAAAATGATGGACATTTAAACTGAATGTCTGGCTCTGGGTTTTGCCATTCTATGTGCCACTTCTCTGAAGCCATCTCCAGGCTCCTTTTAACCAGTTCCACAGTGTATTAAAATAAAAAAGATGGTGCACAGTCACCTTTAAAACAGGCTTTTCTCAGATAAATCTTATTCAGAACTCTGATTGTATCAAGGATCAAACTATCAAATATGGCTTCAGTCATCCTCATTTTCACTGTTAATTCATCATCACCATAGGAAGTCCACTGAGATTCTTCTTTGCAGAGCTCCTGAATCTAAAATATAATATGGAAAGGAATTCTTACTTCAAGAATAAGAGGTTCACAAAAGTACTGAGGCACTGCACCTAATCCAACAACTTTATATATATGCATCATTAATTTATTTAATTTAAACCACTCATATGAACTGGAAGTACTGGATTATTATTGCAATAAAAGGCAGGCAGTAAATTGAAGTTCTGAAGTTAAGTAAATGTGATTCTCACAAAAGGACGAGAATTTCTAGTTTAAACCTAGAGGAAATAAACAAATCCCCACTGGAAAGTCTGCTTACCAGAATTAGGTCCACTCTGTCTCTCTTACAGTTTCCATACTTGGTCATATTTAGGAATTTTCTTTTCATTTCTAAGTCATTCTTTTCCAGGTTCATCGTTTTAATAATTTCACCCTGAACAAACATCTACAAAATAAAGAAGGCAGAAAAGAACTCTCCTCATAGGAATTCTGGCACTGTGAAGGTTCCAGATGAGTGAGAGGTGCCAGTGTGAAGATCCAGCTTTAAATCCAGAAACATCCCAAAGTTTTGGTGACTAATCTAGAGGTAGCCGATCAATACTGCTCAACCAACATATTATAATCATAATATTACTTTAGAGTTTACACATAAAATAGTCATAATTAGGAGGATTCAAAGGCCCATTCACATTCTTCTACAGAACTCCATACATATGGAATATTTTCACCAATCAGCTCAGTCTGTATTTATTCAGGCATTTCAGAATAACACTCTTTTCTCCCATCACCTCAGCTACACTGCCATAATGCTCCCAAATGTTATGTTTTTTGCCACTGCAGTATCTGCTCTTTTCACTGACTCTTGTACTTTGCATTGCCAGAACATACCTTGACATCACTGACATCCATCCTTCTGCAGAGATGTCTGGAACAGTGAGATCCCACACTTCTTTTCAACCATGGAAACATATTTGGCTTTGCAGTCACTTGATATTCTGCACACAGCAACTCACGGCTCAAATCAAATACAACCTGTAAAAAACTCAGCAGGACACTGAAGTCAGGAGAAATGGATTCCAATCCCCAGCTTTCCATGAAATTTGGCTTTCCTGAGCAGACCCAAAGCAGACACTGCTCAGGTGTCCAAGATCTTATGGTGGAACTCTGGCAAAAGCCTGGATTCACTGCAAGGACAACTGGAATTATTCTGCAGCAGATTGCAAAATACTCCTTGTAGTACCTTTCAGTGTCCCTTTATCTACATTTAGTGTTAGCAGCTGGAATAATAGAAATATTAGCTAATATGAGACAGCCTACAGAACACTAGGAAAGTTAATTAACACTTACTGCTTTAAAAATACCTGATTATACATCCTCTTGCTTTCTGCTTCCAAATCATTCCCTGGGAGATCATTATATTCAAAGTACTTTGGCACATTGATGTTCCTGAAATTTGAATTTATGTTCTCTGGGGTCCATAATTCTTCCACAGCATATGCAGACAAATTTTTAACATAAGAACTGTTATGTGGTATCACAAGAGGAACTTCCACAGTTTTCTTCCAAGGAGCTGAGTGCCACTGATCCAATTTGAACAAGTATTGCTTTTGTGTTTGTCTCACCAGCGTGTTTTGGTCAGAATTAGGCTGATCAAAATCTTCAGAGCTTCCAAAAATACCAGCATCAAGGATTTTTTTAAGGAACTTTAACAGAGAGAAAAAGAAAAGCCAAATGACATATTCCATATTTTCAGAGGTATTGCAACAATTAGATACTGATTAAGGTTACACTTAAAACCATCTTATTCATGGGCTAAAAGATAGGCTCACTAGTGTGTCATTTAAAAAACAAATCTATTTTAACTGTATTTGGCAGAATTCAGAATTAGAAAGAATTACAATTCTGGAGTTGTGTGAAAATTATCCGTTTTGACAACTGACAAATTCCAATAAAATAATCACATTTGCTTTATTTGGATATACGCTATCCATTGGCTAAATGTGGAATGGGTCACATTAAATGAACCACCTGGTTCCTAATGTTGACATGATGTAATTTTTATGGATGATCAAAAACTGGGCCACACAAATTCCTGCCTGTATAGACCCAGCTTCAGGTCCAACACTTAGAAATAAAACTTTCTCACTGTACTTACAGGCAAAGTGGTTGGAGAAGTCTCTGGAGATAAATGAAGTACCTTGTCTGCTTTTGATCTGTGTTTCCTTTTAATCTTCTTATATTCTTTAACTGCATCGTCTATAAATTTAGTTACAATTCTGTCTGTTACTGTGTGACAACCATGAATGCAAAGCGTATCAAAATCACCCAGTAAAACATCAGAAACCTTTGCTGATGATTCAGATAAGGCAGCAACTGAATTTTCTTTGAGGAGAAATGGTTTCTGATTGTCTTCTTGCCTTAGGCCTTTGCCATAATTCATCATGTCTTTTTCAAAGGCACTTTTATATTTGTGTTCAGCTGTTTCAGAAAATGCAATTAAAATGTCAAACAGAAGTTTTTTACTGAGTTCACTTGCAATATCATCAGCAAGTTTAATTCTTTTCTGATCCTCTACCAAGCAACAAATATTTTTGCTCGTGTTTACCTCATCTGTCTTGCTTTTCTTTAGAAGTGCATCTGCAAATATCCTTTGTTTTGTTTGTGCCAGCTCTGTTTCTTCTTTTTCTGATCCCAAGCACATTAAGTTATTTTGACAGAGGAATTCATTACAGCTACACTGGTTGGAATGGCGAAACTTCTGCCCTTTTCCAGACAGCAAGGCAGTGTGTAACCTAGATTGGTTTTCTTTCACTTCTGAACTTCCTGCACTTTTTCTGTCTTCTGCTTTCCCCTCTGCAAACCACACTCTCTGCTCATCTTCAGAATATTTGCAGTCTCCATTGAGGGAGTCATCATCATAGGAGTCAGAGTCTTCATCCCCCACATAACTGGAACTATTTTTGTCAGCCTCTAACAGATGTGAAATCTCATCAGCTCTGACAAAGACCCCACAATGCTGAGCACACTCAAAATACTTCACCCCTTCATAAGTTCCACTATGGTCACCTTCAGCTTTGTCCAGTGCAACACCAGCCCAGTGGCCACTGCCAAAATGAGTCAGGCCTTTGAACATCAGAGTTCCAGGCTGGGTCTGCTTCACCACCACTCTGTCCCCAATTTCAAATGATGATAATGGGTCATCAGTGTCCTCCTGAGCGCTGGGCAGCTTTACGTATGTTTTGCATTGTTTCATTGGGAATTCAGGACTTTTGCTTCCACAAGAGGTGGTATTTAAAACAGGCAGAAACTCCACATGCTGCAAAGGCATCTCCTGTTCTCCTTGTTGGTGTTCTGATAAACCTTCCTTGGAGCTGGAAATGGCTGTAAGTGTGGATTGTTCTGAGAGATGACCACCCTGAGTTGAAAAAGCACCTCTTGTCTCTGTACTGAGCAGGGGAAATTCTTCAGGCACAATGTTATCAGGTAATGGGGGTAATGCATCCATTTTCAGTGATATATCTTCATCCATACCCTGACTAGGCTCCAAGCCTGTCATTTGTTCTGGTGGAGATGGGAAATCATCCGTGCTGGAGGCAGGGTCATCATTTTTCATTGCATTTGCACCTAAAGGGGGAGGAGGAAGATCTTCACTGGGAAATGACAAATCCTTTTTGTTCGAGGATGGCAAGTCAGCACTTCCAGAGGACAATACTTCATCCACAGGACACAGTATTTCCGACAAGATGTCCTCATCAGTTGGAGGGAGACCCTTATTGCTAACAGAGGTTGCATCAGTGCATGAGGGGCTGGCAGCTGCATCATTGCCCTGTTTGTTTCTGCTGCAGCTTTGTGAGGCACCCAGGTGTGGTTCATCCATTCCCTCAGAGGGGTTTTCAGACTGGAAGGAATGTGCTGTCTCAGTTCTGGGGGCATTTGCTTTTTCTGCTGGAATGAAAGAAAGCAAGTGATCAGTGCAGCCATGATCCAATGCATGTCCAGGATGTTTCTGGGAGTGGGATGAAGTCTCAGCTCTGTCATCCTCAGGCAGCTCACGTTCATTGTGTTTGTCACTAGGTGATGTTTCCTTTCCATTGCTCATTGCTATTGGCATCTCTTTGGAGAGATTAGGAAACACATCACTGCTGTCACAGACAAACTCTTCTGGGATACTGACATCTGTGTCCTCTCCATGTTTCAGCTCTGATTCTGGGTCTGAAATGGAACTTTCTGAGATGTCAATCAGAACTGCAGACACTTTCTGAAATTCTGAGGGTGAAGAGCCTGATTTGGCACTTTCACATTTCAAAAAGAAGTTGTTTGACTTGGACAGTGATTGGGTGGAAATTAATCCTTCAGAAAATGCTTGTAAATTTAGTTCTTCATCAGAAGCTTCATGAGAAAAGTGGTCCAACTTGTTCAAACATTGATTGTCCTCCATCTGATGGATCTCAGAAGGGACAGGCACTTCCACTTCTTTAACTGGAACATTTTAAAGATTTTTTTTTAACCAGCATTAAAAAAAAGGTATTTTATAGAAGAGGTTGCTGATAGATCACTTAGGATACACAAATCTATAGTGTTCCTCACTATGATATCTAGGAGTAAATTAAGAGTTGGACTTTATGATTCTTGTGGGGCCATAGACTAACCAAATCAGGATATTCTATTATTTTATGAAATGCAGAAAGATGGTTCATTAGTAAAATGACAGAAATAGGAAATATTGCTACAATATGTAAATATTTATAATACAGAGATTATGCATACCCAGAATTATGTAAATTATACAACTGACTCATATATAAACAGACAGTTTTATTTTTTACCTGTCCTACTGAGAGTAAGAAATATGAACTGAGGATAAAACCTGGAAGCAAAAATAACTCCAGCATGTCCTGTCCAAGTCAATCTTTAAGTGATCTATGTTCTTTTTAAAAGAACACCCTTAAATTATTGAAAAACTGCCTCAAAGGAGAGTAAATTGTTAATAACACAATCAGAGTAAGTTATGATTTTGTTCTGGGGAAGCAGTATAATCATATCTCTTAATAAACCTCTGAGAGATTCCCACCATCTTGCCCAGCAGTGATTTATGCATTGGCTATAGTGAGCAAGACACTTTGGTAATAAATGAGAAGATTGTCTCTCTTTCTGTCTGGATTAAAGTTTGATTGAAGTGGTTGAAACAGATTGGACATATTAGCATTAAATATGACTGACCTGTTCCTTCAAGAGTATTTTCTGCCTGAAGCAGGCATAAGTTACACCAAGGAGAAAGCATCCCCAAGCCTTTCACTGGGTACTTACTGCTACACGGATTAATATCTTCATTATCTTTAGGATCAATGTTTGGGTTTGAGAGAAGTGCCTTTTCCCCCAGCACAGATTCCTAGAATGCAAATATTTAGGAGACAGAGTTAATGTCTTCAGGGAAAAAAACATACATAATCAACACACAAGACTGATTTTGACTTCATGTTCATATCTGCCAAAAGAGCCTTGTGATGGTCCCATCTTTAGGCAAATATAATCTGGGACAACCTTTCTTTAAGCATTGATGTAATTCCAGAGGTGATCCTTACCAGAAACGCACACCTTTGGCCTTCTCTTGTAATGAGTGTGGATATGGGTTCCATTCCAGCCAAATTTGTAGGTTCCAGAGGTAAGAAAACATTATCCTGAGCATTTATGGACTGCTTCAAACCTGGGGATAACTCCACCTGTGTCTGGTGTTGGTCAGGTGTTTCCTTGTTCTCAGTAGAAAAGCTGTAAACACTTAGATAAGGAATTATCGACTGGGAGTTGTTTTTGTGTTTCCAAGTTAGTTAAGCACAACCAGAAGCATTTAATTTGCACCTTTATTGATTTCCTATGGATTTACCATGGCTGTGTTCACACACACATCTCCAAACCAGCAAATGAGTAAAACCAGAAACACTCTGAATAGTCTATTTATTGCTCCATTCTCCTCCCTCTCACTTGATACTGTCTTCTGTATAATCAGTTTTCTAATCTCCATACACAAGATTAGGAGACTGAAAAAATCATCAGCACCTCAAAAGCAAAACCTGAGTCAAACTCTGAACCTGTTTGCCTTCTCCGTTTCCAGTCAATTTAGCACATAAGAGTTCAACAATTCTCATTAAATTTTCTACTTTAAGTACAGCATCACAATTTTATGGACATTTGGGACAGCAAATACTGATTGTCATGGTGACTTTGAATTTCCTTGTTACTGCAGAAGCACAAGGCAACATGATTCATACTCACAGGCTTTTCCATTAGAGGTACAAGTTCTAAAATAGGCAGTTGAGTAAGTTATTCTGTCCAGAAAAAAATGCGTGTAGATTTTTTTTGTTTTGGTTTTGTGGTTTTCTGACTTGTTTTTACTTTAATCCCCATTAACACTTTAAGGTGAAAAAAGGAGGCTTATGTAATATTGAGCACCACTAACGTTTAAGGACTTCAAAATACATACCACAATTCAGAATATATATCCCAAATTCTTAGTTAAAAGTTTCTCCATTTATAATAATTACAAATTTCTGTATCCCTTGTTTTTAGTATCTTACATTCATTAGCAAAAGCCCAAACCAGCAGCTTTTTTCTGCATGTTGGTAATTTATTATTTCAGCTTGCTTTCAGTTTTAAAAGTAGTTCCCAATCCTTTCCTTCCCCTTACAACCCTGCTTCGTTCCTGATCAGTATAAAATATGAACATGCTGGTGGATAAATAGCATAATTACCACTGTGCACTCCTACACAGGACAGAGATCTATGGACAATCAGCCAGAATTTGGGTGCATTTGAGTTCCACCAGCCCCTGGCAGCTCCAGACTGACACCAATATTCACTGTTCTCCTATGAGCAGCCTTGTCAGTAATAAGAAGTGAAAGCACAGCCAAGAAACCTTTTAAAGATTTCTCTGACTTGTAATCAATAACACCATGAATTATAGATCAGTTCCATGCAGGGATTTATTTGAAAGCCTTTCCCTGTGGGGACTTAAGTAAATGCACAAACCTGACTCACCACTCTGCTAAAGATCTGGGTAACTCTGAATGAAAGGGAGTTTTAATTCATATAGATATATACTTGGCTTTAACTGTTCTGTTCCTGAAGCAAACAAGGATTTGGGTTCTCACCCACACTGCTCAGCTCCTCCAGCCCAGTGGGAAACAGGGAATGCAGGGAATGAAGCTCCTGATAAACAGGAAGATACTGATTTCGCAGTCTGACTAAACTCCTGAATTAGATCTCACTGCAGGCATTTTACATGACACTTCCATGCTTCAATTTAAGCATAAAATTTAGCCCTATGTGTTACAAAATCCTTCTGTGATTAAATCCTCAGTGAAACACCAACCTGCTCTGGGAGGTTAAGTGATACAGAGGCTCAGAGCCAGAGGATGACAAAGGAGTGAATTTCACCAATTAAATCAATACATTTCTACTCATTCCATATGGGTATTGTGAAGTCTAATTAATATATAGTTGCAAAGTGGTTTGAGTTTGTAGTTAAAAGCCACCTGAAAACATGAACTATCATTAACAATTGTGTGGCATCATTAAAAATGCCCTGAGGAATTCACCATTTTGGACAGAATGATAAGCACTGATCTTGATTTATCAAGTGTTCAAACACAGAAGTTTTCAAAATTTATCATCATAAACTTTCTCTTCAGAGTTTCTAAAGCTCACACAATTATTTAGGACGTAGCTCTCTCCATCTTCTCCACTGGATTGGGTCTTATCTTCAGCAATCACTGAGAAAGGTTTTACTTACCCCTCATCTTTCTTGCTCTGTTTTTTCTTTAGTTGGACACAACTGTCTTTACTTCCTGACTGTGATTTCATAACCTCCTGTTTCCCAGCCAAACTGTGCAGCTTTTCCTGCAGTTGTGCTGCTGAATGCTGCATCATTAAGATTTCTCTCTGCTGCTTTAATAAAAGTTTCCTTTCTTGATGGGCTGCCCTGTGGATGTTTTGCAGGTGCTGGATTTCTGCCTATGCAAAGCAGAGAAAGAAAGTAACATAGGAGGGTGAAGATAAAGAGATCTTCTTAAAAATATTTATGATGCTTCTTAACATAGGGCACTGTTAGTCCCAAAACACCCTGAAAATGCAATAAGTAGGTTTTTTTCTTTTTTATTAAAAAAAAATTGCAGTTTTATTTTTACCGGGGTTTCACCTGTGCAAACTGATGACAGGTAAAGGGATATTTTAATTGGGTGCCAAGAGACGAGACCTTTAAAAATGAATTGTCTCCAGATCATTCAACACTACAGGATGCTTTTGGGTTGCACTAGGAATTCCTTTAAGTAAAGGAGTCTTGCACTACATAAGGACAGGACAGAAATTTTCTGACTACCAAGTGTAATTATGAGCCCTGCATTGTGGAATAACTGAGACTATAAAATTAGCTGTCAGATCAATTTAATATATTCCAACATCACAAGCATAAATCAGTGGAAACCTATATTATATGACCTGTTTGTTATGGCATAAGTAGAAAACTCCACAATAACAGTGAAGTAGCAGAAGAAAAAAAAAAGATGTTTTCTTTTATCCAAGATTTACAGACTGCTGACTTCGGCACAAAACTCATCTCACTGAATGTAGGAAACATGCAGAATAATGGATGCAAAGTGGGGCTTTTTTTGTTTAAATGCAAACCCCACTTGCTCCAGCAGCTCCTGACACCTCCCTGTGCTGCATCATGGATATGAGATAAATCCCAGCTCCTCTCACTGCAGCATTACCTGTTCCCATTTCAGCTCCGTCAGGATTGTGTGCTGCTTTGCTGCCACAGCAGAGACTCCACTGCTATCCTGCAGGCTTTCCAGAATCCTGGAGATCAGAAGCACGAGAATCAGAGTCAGAATGCCTTGAATTTACACCAGGGATGGGAGCAAAGCTCCTCTCAAAGCAGCTGTGGGTGTGGAAGGCTCTGATACACTCAGAAGACATCTCACCACTCTGTGACTTCTCCTGAGGCAGTCAGAGTCTCCTGGGCACAACACTGGGAAGGGACACCATGCACAGGGGGTTCACACTGTTCCTCCTGGTCAGTACTGTCACTGGACCCTCACTGTCCATCCCTGAGGGCGTCTCAGGTTGGCCAGCATTGAGAAAAGCCTCTCACTGTCCCTGAGGGCTCCTCAGCCCGGTCAGCACTGAGAGACACCCTCACCGTCCATCCCTGAGGGCTCCTCAGCCCGGTCAGCACTGACAGACACCCTCACCGTCCATCCCTGAGGGCTCCGCAGCCCAGTCAGCACTGACGGACACCCTCACCGTCCATCCCTGAGGGCTCCACAGCCTGGTCAGCACTGAGGGACATCCTCACTGTCCATCCCTGAGGGCTCCTCACCCAGTTAGTACTGAGGGACATCCTCACTGTCCATCCCTGAGGGCTCCTCACCCAGTTAGTACTGAGGGACATCCTCACTGTCCATCCCTGAGGACTCCTCAGCCTGGTCAGCACTGATGGACACCCTCACCGTCCATCCCTGAGGGCTCCTCAGCCCAGCTGGTGCCTCACACAACCCCACAGGAAGTCGCAGTAGAAGCTCAACAGCTCTGGAGACACTAAAACCATGCTAGCTCCTTTCCTCTCCTCATGCTTTACTTGCTGCTTGCTTTCTAAGAAGATTTTATATTTGTTGTCTTCCCTGAAAGGAGGAAAACCAGTCGCGGCCTAGCAGGTCTCCACCGTCCTGCTGCCCATGCCCCTCACCATCTCCGGTGGTCCAGCCAGGCCAGCTCAGCCCTGGCCCTTTCCCTCAGAGCTTTCCTCCGGAGCTTCAGGAGCACAGCCTGCTGCCGAGCCCGCAGCTTTTCTCTCCTCAGGCACTGCTCCACCACGGCCAGGCTGGAACCATGGAAGGTGCTGGAGCCTCCCAAGTGTGGAACGGCCGCGGGAATCCACTGGGGACAAAGCAGAGCGTCGGCGTCACCAGGTGAACAGTTTGATAGACAAAAAAACCACCTTCAGACTGCTTTGAGAGCTGGTGTTACCTGGCTGTCAGAGCTGGCGTGGTCACTGCTCTCTCCAGAGTTGTCCCAGGTCTCCCTGTGGGGCAGATTGACCCGAGGTGACAACAGATTCCAGGCGTGATGGCTGTGCAGTGACTGCTCGTGATCTGCTCGTTAAAGAATTAACGTCGCCATAAATAAAATGGCTAAAACAGAAGGGAAGAAGAGACCCCAAAACCAACTCCCACAGTACAAGTTAACATCCATTCCTGAATTCAAGGTGCCTTTGATAAGTCCTTGTCAGCCAGGTCTGTGCACTGCCCTCAGTAAGAGCTGGAGGAGTCACCCTACAACTGTTCACTTCCAGGAGCAAGGTAAGCACCTTAATCTTTCTTATAAATGAAATCATGGTAAACAGGTAAAAATTTAAAAAAGAGGCCCATCAATAGGGTAAATAACTCTCAGCACCCAACATGACTTTCTTAGAAGTGCCAGGAGTACAAAGGAAGATGACCATAGTTTAAATATACAAAATGTATTTAGGTCAAAATTTTCAAAATTAGTTAGAAAATTGTGTTCCAAGCCACAGTGAATGGGGCATTTCCACAATACCACCAAATCCTTTAGCTTCATGTCTACCTCCTTGAAGCGCTGAGCAGTAAGAGCCTCCTCCTCCTGGAGGTTTTGTTTCTCCCACTATTTTGGGATCCACTGGACTGTGATCTCTTTCTATCTTCAATGCAGATCGTCTCAGTGAACCCATCTCTTGATTACTAAAAGTAAGGAAAAGGAAATATTTTCTTATTGCAGTCAGAGATACTATTTCAATTCCTAGTTGTCACAGCCGAGTCCTCTGGGGAGGCTGAATCTTTTTCAAAGCAGAATGCTACTTATTTTTATGTGATACTGAAAATTTTACCTGTGGAAAGGTGCCTTTCTGGTAATTGCACCCTGGAAGCAATTCTTGAGTCTTTATGCTACTTTAAATGATCATTAAAAAGTGCACATACAATATTCTAATTCACAGTAAAGATACGATGGTAAAGCAAACTGAAGAAAATTTTATTTTTCGCACAAGTTTCAGAGGAGTTACTTTTAAAAAAAATGCAGAATCTCTCACAACATTGGAAAGGTGTTAATACTGTTGTTTGAGCATAAATCAGAGCGAGTTACATTTACTTTAGTGCCCCAAAATATTCATGTAGGCAAACCATAGGCCAAATCCTTGGAGTGCCTCGCTGTATCAAACCTCTTGTACCTGCCAGCAGCAAGGTCACCTTCCAGCCACTGTCCTCTCTGTGTCTGCTCTGCCTGGTACAGTCTTGTCACAGCAGGATCACTGCCTCTGGAATTCCTGCTCTCCTGCACACACAGAAATTGTCACACCAATGATCTATTTGAAAGGCACAACATTTAAGCCTTTTTCCCGTCATCTACTTAGGAAAGTCTCTGGTTGTAGATAATGCTTTTCCTATGGCAACAATTCCAAGTTGGATTAACTAATAGGCTGGATACTACTACAAGGGAGAAAACTGTGTGGACATATGAGGCTAAGGTGGTACAACAGCTCATAAATTTCTGTGTGTTTAGAACTTCTCTCATGAGAAGTTCTGAATCATAACTTACCTCTGAACTGTGCTGCAGCAGGTCCCTCAAAAACCTTTGGCTTTGCTGAACCTCTCGCTTTGCTCTCTGCCTCAGCACTAGAAGCTGCTGTTGCTGGTGGAGCTGCTGGAGCTGTGTTAGGAAATGACACATTGTAAATGACACCTTTAACCAGGTGACACCACACCTGAGAGCTGGGGGCAAAGGGCAGGACAGGAGTGCACAGCCACCTCCTGTCACATCCTGCTGCCACAGGCAGGCAGCACAAATACTGCTTTGGCGGCAGCACAGCAACACCTTCTCACCCACCAGAACTACACTGGGGCCTCCAAACAGGAAAATAGGGCTGGCACCTCTCTTTTATAGCCCATGGGGTTTATGAGTCTGACTCAGCTCAGCTGATACTAACTAATTATGGCCTAAGCACATCTGAATCTGGGGATAGGGAGCACCTTTTTACCTGGCACAGAAGAACTGGAGTTCCCTTTGCTCCTTACACAGGTTTCCCACTGACCTTCAGTTTGTGAGCCAGTAGTAGGGAGGTTTGCCTCAAAATCTCCAGGTGGCTCCTGTGTTTCTTCTCCAGCTCTGTGTAGCTGTGGTCTCCCTTGCCTGCAGAAGTTTAGGAAATAGATGGTAACAGTCACCATTTCTTAATTAAAAAAAAAAAAAACAAAACTGTGTTTCACTTAATGGGTGTCAGCTGGGGAAATAGCAGAATTAACCAGGGGGAGACAGCAAAAGCAGATTGTTTCATATTCCAGTTGCTGCCCTAAAAGTGTGTTTCTACACTGTCAAAGTCTTTTGGGATTTAAGCATTTACAAAGTCTTTTCCTAGCAGGGCTGACTTCTGGGTCACCACTGAGCCCAGGATACCTTGTAAATAACCTGACAGTACCAAGGGGTTCCCAACAGAATTCCAGGACATCCACTTCTCAGCCTCCTCTGCTGCATTGCAGGCCTGACTGTACTCCCAAAACATGCCTGAGTCCTGCTACACAAAAAAGGGATCATCACAAGAGGAATGTGGACATTGTTCCTATATGCATTTTTCTTTTGAATCCTCCCTGGGCCTAATTTTGGAAGCCTCCCAAATCTGACATCTGCCTTTATTCCTGAAATAGCTTCTCTGCATACATTTACTGCTACCATAACTGTAGAAGGGAAATGTCAGTACCTACAACCTGTCAAGAAATGTGTGAGCACAAAGTCCTGCAAGTACTGGGAAGAGGCAGATTTGAAGGTCTATGCCAGGAAAGAGAAAGACTGAGGAACACTTCCTGTTCTAAGCCTGAATTTCAGTGTGGGTTATTGTAACTCTTGGTCCCTCTGCTTCTTTGCTGCACCAACAGAATCAGAGCCACTGGGTACAAAAAGGCTTCTCAACCTGGTCACTTTTTTGGGAACTCGAGCAGCATCCCATGTGTATCCTCTGTCTGTACAGGAAAAGATTTCTCTCTCTTTTGTCACAGGGTGATACAAACCCCTGGAAATAGCTTTCATTTTTAAGTGGGGATGTTTTCCTTCTAGTTCCAGTTGCACCTATTTCACTGCTACTTCCTTATTGTTCCTCCCCTGCCTGTGTGTGACACTGCAGCTGATATTATGTTTACCAGGGAAATGTTCTTGGCTGCTTGAGCTTCTCAGATGAATTGCTCAGCTTATGCAAACAGGTTGTGTGTTTATTCTGTGCTGTGCCACTGTCACAGCAACCAGAGTCATAAAAGAATTGAAGTGTGCATCATAAATAGAAATAGGTTTGACTTGGAAACTTGAGATAAAACCTCTATCCAGGTCACCTGAATCCAAATTACCCCATGGTGCAGGATAAGCCCATGACATGCAGAGTTTGTTTTTGCTTTACAGACTGAAGGAGCTTTAACACAGAAGGAGCAGAGATGTGGGCTTGTTTGCATGCCAGGATGGGTTTTGTATTTATGTGGGTGTGAGCGAAATAAAATATTAAATCTTTGAGCCTGGTGCAGATTTTCTATTAGAATGCTGCTCTGTTTTTATAAACAGTTTGATTGCAGATTTCACTTTCCTCCTACAGTGGTACTATGGGAGGCTTCTCTTAACCCTCTCCTTTTCAGAGTCAAGAGACTGGATGGAAATCTCATCTTTTATTTTGGTAATGGGCATTTCCTGGTTTTGGAGGCTGATTTGAAAAGCCAAAGTCATACTAAATTGTCTAGACATGCCAAATTAAGGGTTCATCTTTTTAGAAAGATTTTTGATTTTAGCCAATCTTTCTAATTTTGAGGATTGATTCAGAACCTTTAATGCTGAGAGTTAACTAGAGATGATTTTGTGAAATGACCTATTTAGGAAAATGGAGTGGATGAAAGAGCTGTTGTTTCTACAGGGAAGTTTTATTAGTGGTTTAAAGCAATGCAACAGAAAAAAAGATGAACAATTCTTCAGTGGGTCCACAGACAGCACTTTCAAAAGCTCCTTCAATACTAACACATGAGGTCATTTTCTAAAAACAATTACAAGATAAATTTATTAATACTTAGCTGTATGACTATCTTTTAATATTAATGTCTGCAGGATCTGTTAGGATATAGTTTTAAACCTGACAAATCTTTTCAGTTTGTG
The DNA here is from genome assembly GCF_008360975.1 of Lichenostomus cassidix. Lineage (NCBI taxonomy): Eukaryota > Metazoa > Chordata > Aves > Passeriformes > Meliphagidae > Lichenostomus > Lichenostomus cassidix. The sequence goes on from NC_139497.1 coordinate 2,428,590, forward strand.
CCTCAAACTGAACAACGCTCTTGTTGTTCTGCCCAAAGCCCAGCCAGCGGAATTGACCTCACAGTGATTAAAAAGTTTGCTCTGATCTGTTTTCCCTCCTTTTGAACATCATTTTCCTAATTGTGGCTATTTCCAGATGCATTTCTTGTGTTGCAACATCCTGCATTAAAGAAAATACCATCTGGCTAAACTTCACGTCCTTTTAGGTGATGATGAATGGCATTTACTGCCTACCCAGATAGCTTCAATGTGCTTACACTCAGCCTCGTGAAAAAAATGCTATTTATTAAATCACTTTCCGCTGCACCTGCAGAATCTCAGCAGAGCCCTGTAGAATCTCCCTGACATATAATTAAAAAAGCCAGGCTAAAAGTCTCATTTTTCTAATCACTTGAAGCAAGGCAGAAGCATTTACTGCTGCTTTACTCAAGGACAGCTTTTTCCTCTTTCTGCCCATGTCAGCAATCAGACCAACCCAGTTATTATAAAAATACATACTTGCAACTTTAGCTGTAAGCACAACTTTGGCTGCATTATTGCCTGGAGGTGTGTGAATATGTGGTGTGAAGTGTCCTGAAATACTGCTGTGGAGTGGAGCAGCTGATCCAGAAGGAATTGACCCATTTGGGCAGCCCTTCCCCTCTCCAAAATTACTGCCTAGTTTAATTGCTTTATTATTTCAGGATGCTCTACAGGCAAGGTGAAATAGCACCCAGGATTTCAACATTCTCTGTGCAGGAAGGGAGCTGCAGTGATGACAGGTAAAAAGGGGGGGAAGAAAAAGAGTTTGGTAACTCCTGATCACAGCTGAGAAATGCAGCACAGGCTGTTTGGCCCTTTTTCTGTGAGCCGAGAGCAATCCCTAGGGAAGAGATGCTAAATGTGAAGGCTCTGCCTGTTCCCTCAGGAAATCAATGGGCTGATCTGCACTCTGGAGTACCTTGGAGAATCTGTATTTCCACAGCTGCTGAATCAGGTCCTTCTCTCCTCTCCAAACACGTCTGGTATCCCTCTTAGCACTGAAGAGTAGCTGCTCACCAAACAAGGGGATTAATGTGGCCTGTGCTCTGCATATTCTGGGTTTATAGCTAAATCCTCTGGTGTGGAGGGCTGGCCTGAGTTCAGCTTCCAGCCAGATGTTGCAGCACATGGCAGCAGCTCACCCTGCTGCTGCCCCTTCTCACATAGAGCTGCAGGATAGCAACAGAGATAGCCTGAACCTGGACCTAACCAGAATCCTGAATTTCCATGGGATGCTCCTTCTGTTCCTCAGCAATTGTTCTAAACTCCCTCAATCAACAACACCATCAGTGCAGAGAACTCCAGAGGTGTTTGCAGGCAGGGCTGGAGCTCACTGGAGCTGTGTGAAATACAAAAATAAAATACAAAACACAATGTAGGATTTGGGGGGAACACCAAGAGCTGCCTTAGCTCAGCACTCTCAATCAGAGCACAACTAGGTGAAGCCATGCTGATACACTTCTGTGCTGATTCCACTAATTTAATAATTTCTCCCTGTTCTAGAAGCAAGAAGGCAGCTCCCTCTAGTGATATGAGAAAATATGTCAATCAGCAGTTTAGGGGAAAGATTTTACATATAAATATATTTTCCTTGTAGTTCAGGTTAAAATTCTGCATTTTAAGAACAGTGGGAAACAATAAGTTCACTTTCCTAATGCAAATTACTTTCAAGCAGTAGCCATGATTAAGTGCATTTCGAAAACATTTAGAAAATACTTTTTTAGCAATTAGTTTCAGCTTAAATGTTGTTATATCTCAAATACAAAAAAAAAAAAAAAAGAGGAAACAAAATTCTGGTTTGATGAAATGAGATTTCTGGCTCATTGTCCAGTCTGGCTTAATCCCTAGGATGTAGGAAGGGGCACAGGCAAAATATTGGGTTTTTTAAAATCATGTAGTTATTTGTTGAATAGAAATACAGACATTTGGGTACTGTGGGCTGTATTCAGAGGACATTCAGAGAATCAGGGAAATTATAACTCCTCTCAGATCCCTGTGGGAGAGAGCTGGTGGTTTGGCAGGAATTACAGAAAGATTTTACATAGTTTTGTAATGTGCAACCCACTTTCTCATCAGCTCACTCGGTTATACCAAGTTTTGTGCCTAAAATGATTAGAAATTCATGTAAGAGCTGTGTGAAGTACTTCCCAGTGCTACCTATGGAGACAATTTTTGTTCACCACAGCATGTGCTGATAGGATTTCCAATTCTGGATTTTACAGTGGCTGTGTTTAAAAAGAAAATTCAACAATTCAGGACAAGTTCACTGTCTTACCCCAGGCAGCAAACAAATATTGGGTGAATATTTTCTTCTCTCCGCTTTAAGATGAAATGTTTGAAATGAAATTTGTTATTTTGCCAAGGATGTTTACTACAGAAAATTTTTCTTTGGCACAGCAATGGGTGGTCAGGTGACGTGTGTTGCTCTTGGAAAGGTAAATATGTCCATTTGGCAGCAGTTGTAGAATTACACCTCATTATGCTGCGTGGGCACGGTGACTTCTGTGTCCTGTGAAAGGACACAACCAACTGCTGGGTGATTCCCCTGAGCAGACAACACAGCCTCGAGTCTGAATGCCCTGTCCCTGCTCAGGGTGGTGACAGACCCACTTGTGACCCATATTTCAAACCCACATTGTGTCCAGCACGACAGTTCTGTGCCTCCTGTGCAGCAGCATGGCCATGCTGGGAGTGCTGCTTGGGCTGGCTGCTCCTGCAAATGCTCGGGGAAGGGAAGGTTTCTCCTGGCAGAGACACCGGGCAGCAGTTCCTATTGTTCCTGCTGTGAATAGTGGATGGCTGGGTCTTGCAGAATTGGGGCCCTTAGTTATTAATAGTAAATAAACAGGTTGTCTTTCGCTTAGGGTGAAACACTTCAGACAGCAGCCTTGCTGCCCAATCGTCTAAGATGCCCTCCTGGTCCCTTGGGGGTGGGGAGAAGCACAGTAAACAATTCTGGCTTCTCCACCACCCCAAAATCCAATATTATGTATAAAATGTTGTGAGGAAAACAATGAAGAATCCTTAATAAGAGCAAAGGCTTTTTGTAAGTACCCTCTTTGAGGAAAGGTTATCTGATCTTGTTCTTTTGTCTCGGAAAAGCCCTTAAAACAATGCACCATCTGCTCGTGTTTGGTGGGAGCAGCAGAGATCTCTTCAGACAGAGCTCTCTGCACGCCACTGCTCGGCTTTTAACCCTTTCGGCCACAAACTTTCCCTTGTTTCCGTGCAAACCTTGGCTCCGGGCAGAAGTGGTGATGACCTGTGGTCTGGAAAGCCCTGAGCACCCTGCAGCACATCCCTCCATTCCCCCTGCACCCTGCCCTTGTCCTGTGCCTTGATGTCCCTTGCCGTCCAAGCAGAACAACATCCCACACTGCTCGGCTGGGGTAATTATGAAGAGTTAATTGTGAGGCTCCCAGAGACCTTCAGATGAGGCTGCAAGTGCTGGAAATGTCTCTGAGCTAAATGGGGTTTGTTCCATCTGTAGCTGTCCCTGTGAGCTGAATTCACACCTGTGACAGCACAGCATGGAAAAGGCAAGGAGTTCCCATTGCGTTTTATGCAATTTTAATAATAACTTCATGAAAAGGCAAGGAATTTCTATTGCATTTTATGCAATTTTAATAATAACTTCATATTATCTCTTAGACTGTACATGAATGTTGAGAGGACAATTTTTCATATACCCATTTTTCACCAAAATCTGGAGCACGAACCATCTATTTGAATTTCCCCCTCAGCCCAGAAGATTTTCAGCTGTAGCCACAACCATTAGCAAGAATTCTTTTGCAATGAGGGACTGTTCATTTTATTGCAGCAGCACAAGCACCTTGGGAGATGCCACCTTACCCAAGTCCTGCTCAAAGCCATCAGTGCTCAGAGTGGCAGAGGGCTGGAAATTCAGGCTGTCCCAGATCCTCAGGCTCTCTCCAGGAGACTGCTTGGCCATTTCCTCTTGGTTCTGAGCTTTCAAAATAGTCTCACATCCATAGTGATCCCTCCGTGCTGTGAGGTCTCCCTGCAGGCTGTGTCAAGGTAACAACAATAATTACTAAGTTTCTGAGATGTGGATAAAGCAATATTTTGAACTTTAAAAAAAAAGGTTATTTCATTTTAACAGAACTGTTACATTTTGTCAAATGGAAACAAAAGGCTCCCTGAGAAGTCATACCTGCCAACGTACAAACTCTCCTGTCTTGTACCCTGATGTTGTCAGGAAAGCTAAGAACACTCATTTTTACCTGCTCTAATTACTGCTCTGAAAGAGCTGAGTATTTTTCAACCTGGTGGCAAATAGAAACAACAACCTTGCAGCGTGGAAGCTTAATTTATGAGGGCTGCATTGTACAATCCGTGCCATTGTTGGGACTTGGTTGCACAATCCAGCTCTGAACCTTGGCAAAGAAATCTGTTTAGAAACACAAAGTACTGAGCTCTGTTCCAGTGTTTCTGGGACTTGTGCTGAGCATGGCTCTGGCCCAACTAAGATCTGGGAGTGATATATATACTTTAATATTTCAAAACAATGTCAGCACCAAGTCCTGCAGATGAAGACCTCAGCTAACTGATTTTACTTTGTTTTGGTCTGTAACTATCTAAGCTCAACTAAAAAGATTAGGAAAGAAGGTGTGAAAATGGGGATTTATTGATCAAGCCTCAGCTGAACCACATGCAGGGACACTGAGACACTGAAATGGTGACAGATGTTTTCTTTTTTATACAGAAAAATGAATGTGGAATTTTTTTTTTTATCGGCAATCAGCTTAGGGAAATCTTATTTCATTTTTCTCGTTAATAAGCTTTTCTTTGTTTTTCATGACCCAGAAACTGCTAAAACGATTAGTAGAGCTTCCACTAACGCGTCTTGGATGTAGTCTTCAGAAAGTGGGAGCAAAGGTGGATTGAGAGAGAAAGAACAGAGGAAACAGGGATTTCTTAAAAAGCAGATCTAATATTCATTGGGCAAATCTGCTGAGTTTTGTCTCTGCATTTGCATTGTGATGGTTTTTTAGGCACTGTTTTCTTTGGCTCTTGGGAAATGCCTATTTCTGTTTGGGGAGACTGATGCCAAGGTCTGTGTCCTGGGAAGGGCAGCAGTGGAAATCAATGAAGATTCTACAGAAAAAAAATGGGTTTACACAGGAGTGGCCAGCAACAGCTGCCCTCCAGACACAGCCAGCTCTGCATAAAACCTCAATTCCCAGATGAGGCTCTTTGGGTTTGCACTAAAGAGAAAGCATTGCTGGTTCCACAGGAGGAGGCAGAGTTGTCACCAGTAGGTGACTCTCCAGCCATCACCCCCTGAATCCACCCAGAGCACTTTCAAATCTGAACTCACAGCAAAAATGCTATGATTTTCTGACTCTCCAGAATGCAGCCACTTATAGAGGTAACTGAAACAAAATAAGGTGGAATTGCCCACACAGTTTCTGGCGGTTTGAAGAATTCCCATCGGTGAGTCATTTGCATCAGCAGCAAACCTCCGCCAGCCGCCCCTGCGGACGGCAGAGCAGCCGGGCATGAAATGGGAACATTTCTTATGGAAACAGGCACCTGCGGGATTTCGTGCATGAACACGAGTCACTGTTTCCAGAGCTATAATTAAACGTGTAAACAGCAAACTGCGCTGTTGAAACTGGCTGTGGAGAAGGTCATGCTCAAGAGCGCTGGATGTTTTGTATCTGTGAATGAGAGCAGCACACAGGCAGTTTTAACAGGTGGCTTTGTTCAGATGAGCTCTCTGAGAGAGAGAACTCTTGCTCTGTTATAGCCAAATGTGGACTCCTAACTCCTTAACAGTGGAAATCAGAGCACAGACCCAACTCAGCTGCTTTCACCATCACATTTTCTAATCCAGCTCTAGCTGCACTGATGATGAGCTCTACAGGCACAGGTTTACAAGACTGCGAACACAGCACTGACCCCTCCTGTTAGCACAGCCTGCGAAGTTTTGAGTGCAAGTCAAGAGACAGACTCCTTCACTGCCTGCTAACACTCCCCACAGGGTTCACACACTCACAGAACAAATGTTCCTGGAGCAGGAGAAATTAAGACCATGGAAAGCTCCTCAGTCACTTCCTTAGCACACTGATGATCCTTTATCGGGTGGCTTTCTGTCTGATCTGATCTGTAGTGAATCACTTCAGGAATATGAACTGATGATTCCTAATGAATCTCAGGAAAAATTTGGTCACAGGAGCCTCACTTTGTCTGCCAAAGGACTCACTCATTTGGCTTCCTTGTGAGCGTGCAGGCTTCAGGAGAGGTGCAAAATTAGACTCTACATGCAAATAAAAGATAATACTTTCCTTTATATTGTCCTCTCACTGTCACTGCTGCTGCATCACAGGGAGCCCTTCAGCCCACCAGGAGATGAGTTTGGAGTTATTCACAATACAGCCACACTTTCCACTTCTAATCTCTAAATACAGCGATATTTTATCTGCAAGTAGCTCTCCTCATCTTTTGAAGCAGCACTTGCAAGAGGGCTGTGATTTATTGTTTGAGAGGTTTTATTGGTGGTTTTTTTTGGTGATGGTCTGAGGACTTTTTAACTCTGGCTGCTTTGCTTTCTCAGTAATTGCATTGTTCAGCAGATCAGTGCAATCTGTCTTATTTCTCCTTGCTTTGATGCTTGTCCCTTACATCTGGGGGCTGTTCCTGTTGGGCCAGGGGGTCCTGCAGCTACCAGCATTACTGTGAATTTGGGTTGTGTCAGGACAAGAGTGATGCAGCCCCAGCTGCTGGGCTGTGCTCCCCAAGGTGCAGTGCATACACAGCTCTGACTCTCTCCACTGCACACTCCGAGTGCCCAGTGCTCATGTTTTATACATTTGCCACCTTCTGTGACAGAACAGCTCCATAATCCTTGCAACTGATCTCTCGGGGCAGAAATCAGCCCAACCTTTGTGAATGCACAAAGAACAGGGGTTTAACTCTTGGTAATTCCAATGATTACTCCTCATAACTTTGGTAAGCTCATCTGTCTGGATTTATCCTTCCAATTTTCATTTTCCTCCTGTTTACTTCATGCTGTAAAGCTGTACACAAACTTCTTAAAAAGAATGCTGTGCCTAATATCCCACCTTCAGTTAAAAAGAGGAAAGAGTTTAAAAAGTTAAAAAAAAAAAAGTTAAAAAGTTAAAAAGTTAAAAAGAGAAGTTTAACTGCAGGTAGTTTGGCCCAGCCTGCTCGTTCCCAGGCACCATCAGAGTGCCCATGGAGCAGATCCAGGCCATTCCTGCCTGGCAGGATCCCTCAGCACCAACTCCTCGTCCTTCTCTCTGAGTGGGACACTGGGGACGCCATGGCCAGTTTGCTGCACATATGTCCTTTCTTTGGTAATGCCTGTCCAGGTCACATTTAATCTTCTGGGGCTCAGGGGATTTATTCTCTCTGGGAAGACGTCTCTGCAGAGATGTGTGGCCTCTGTGGGGACTCTGGCTTTGTCCTCTGTGGCTGGGCTGGGACAGGCTCTGACCTGCAGCTAATGTTTGTCCCTTCGTGCGGACAAACTCTCCCTGTCACTTGAGAGGACCCACCGGGTCAGTTTGATCTCTAAGACAGGCCAAATTTCTCTCAACTGCTGTCTACATTAAATGTTTAATTAACACAGGCGAAAAACAACCTGCATTAATGTAATTCTTTTTTCTGCACTTCCTGCTTCCAAACCAGCTTTCCACAATAATTCCCGCACTCTGACACGTCGTGTCGTCCAAGGAGAGGTGCTGTCAGTGAGCAGGTGCTGTTCCTCACACACACAGAGCTGCAGTGATGGGAATCCTTCACCCGCTTTTGGGCCAAAACCAGTGAAAAGAATAACTAGAAATTAATTTTCAATTAATCCCCGCGGGGAGCTTTACCCGGGAGAGCGCTCCGTGCCCGCCCTGCCGGCGCCCTCCGGTGGCCAGACTGTGTCATGGCAGGCGCGGCCGGGAACCCACCGGACCCGGGATAACCACCGAGAAATCCCGGGATATCCACCGAGAAATCCCGGGATAACCACCAGATCCCGGGATAACCACCGAGAAATCCCGGGATAACCACCGAGAAATCCCGGGATAACCACCGAGAAATCCCGGGGTATCCACCGAGAGATCCCGGGATAACCACCGAGAAATCCCGGGATGTCCACCGAGCGCCCCCGTGGATCTGCCACCCCTGGGGATTCACTGCCCTCACTATTTATTTTAAGTACAGAGGATAATATATCTAACTTTGTTACCCCCAGGTTTCCGACTGCGTGGAGTTGGGTTTATTATTCCTTTCTTACTTTTGGGAAAGTCTAGGCAGCAGAAGGGGAAGTGCTGTGTCCAAAATCAATGGTGAAGCCACAGATAAAATTATAAGATGTCATTTCACAGATGCAATGGGAGGAAAGTGAAGCCTAGAAGACTCACTGCTCCGAGTCTGGCTCCATGCTGAATTGGTTCTCCTTATTTTAAATACATGTGAAGTGCATTTAGCAGAGAATAAAATATCCAGCTTTGTTTACCTTCTAGCGAGGAATCTGTGAGCTGGAGAGGCTGGGCTGGCTTTTGGCTTTTCATGCAATAGACTTATGTCCACCTCAGAGTCTTTATTTACAGGGAGACCTTTTAAAAAGACAAATGAAGACATTCAATTAATATACACTTCCTAAAAATGAAATGGCACAAGCTGTGGCATCTATTTGCTGCCTACTTATGTGTGAGCACTTCACTTCCATACAGCTCTTCTTATCCACAGATTTTTAAGTACATGGGGTTAGGCTTATAATTCTTTTACTTCTGGGAAAGCCTAGGCACCAGAAGGTGAAGGGATGTTTCCAAACTCTGTGGCAAAGCCACAGATAAAATTGTGAGATGTGGTTTCACAGGTGCAAGGTGGGGGGAGGAAGGTAAAGCTTAGGAGACCCACTAGTCAGGGATTTTGCAAGACACAACACTTCCAATAAATAGCCAAGGAGAGAGGAGGTTTAACCCCTGCTTTGCAGCTTTGAAGGAGTTGGGCACCTGAGCCTCCCTGTTGTATCCTGTCAGGAGGATTTACCTTGCAATGTGTTCCTCAGGTCTCCGGCAGAGCTGAGGTGCCTCTGTCCTGCCCTAGGAGTGATCCAGGGTAATTCTTCCCTCTCAGCCTTCCCACCAAGCAAAGGCAAGGGCATTTCCTTCTGTCTGTCCAGGGCTGTTGCTCCCTCACTGCTGCCCACCTCTTGCTCATCCCTGGAAGTCTCAGGGTCTGGGGCAGAAGGAGGCTCACTGTAAAGGTCCAGAGTTGTCTCTGTGGATGTTTTGGCAGCAGAGGCTTTAACCCAGCTTGCTGCACTCAGCCTCTTGCTTGCCATGTCAATCTTTTCTGCAAGCTCCTCGGACAGACTGTGAATGGCTCTCACTCGATCCTCTTTGCTTCTGAAGGGAGAAAATCCTAAAGACGAGTCCATGGAGGAAGGTTTTGCATCTTTCTGAGGAACAGAAAAGCTCAGAGGGGGTGAATGCAGAGCTGGGGGAGAGCAGTCCCTCAAGTCTTCACATTTCAGAGGACTGAGAAACCAGCACTCAGATTCCAGTGGTGCTGGAGGACCTAACACCTCTCCTTTTTTAGGTGATTGAGCTGTTGGTAGAAGTTGATTCCTATTTAAAAAAAAACAAAAGAGAAATATGTCTGCAGTGTGAGCTGAGAAAGAGGCTTTCTAGGATGCCTTCTATGGCTGAGTACCTGCCTCTGTGATCTTTTGGCACTAGGGGACAGGATGTTTCCTCCACCCAGGCCATGAAACTCCTTCCCAGGATTCCCCCACTGGTTTGCTCCTGAAAGAGAAGAGCCCATCGGTGTAAGCACTCAACAGCTGGTGACAGAAGGGTGATATTTGGCTTTTATTCCTCATAATAATTGGCTCAGGTAACTGGAAAACTGCTCATAACACACAGCAAACCTGTTCTTTTAGCTCAGGCAGTGCAGATTTCCAGGTTTTTGGCCTGAAGTTGAGGGTTCCAGCCCAACTAATGAGCCCTGAAGTTCAAACCACAATTATAAGCTAATTGCTCTATTTTTCTAGATAGAACCATTTTCCCCTAGCACTTTAAAGCATTTGTATGAAGTATTTCATGTCCTACATGGTGCTGCACTGATCAAGATTGGAGAGGTTTCAATCTGCCACTCCTTAGGACTTACTTGCTCAGGTTCACACAGAGGATTTCCTTTGGCAGAACCCTTTTTCCCAATGGGTTTGGGTGTCTGGTCAGGACATGATTTCTTCCCAACAGCTTCTTTTTGTTTCCTGTACAGCTCTTGCAACCTCTTCTTCCTTATCTCCACAGCCTGCTCTGAAGATTTTTTCTCTTCAAGGAGTTTCTTCTTTCTTTCTGCCTGTTTTCGAGACATAAATTCCCGAACACTTTCAGGGCTGTAGGGGTGAGGTTTCTTAAGGTTTACCCTCCTCTTTGAAGGTTGATTAAGATTTTCTTTCTCAGACTCTTTCTGTCTCTGAGGAGATGCACTTTTTCCTCTGCTGCAGCTTCCTGAGGTGCTGGGCTTGGCTCCATCTTTCATTAATGAAGGTTTTATCCTTTCCCCACCAAAGGCAGAGGGAGTTACACCCCAAAGTCCAGGTGAAGGAGGATGGATCTCTTGGGATTGCTGTTTCACAGCATCTCTGGTCTGTCTGTGTCCATCCCAGGACTGGCTTTGCAAGAGAAGGTTCCTGAGTGCTTGGTTTGTATCCTCAGCTGGTGCACTGCTGCCCCTTTCAACAGCCTTACTGGGAGTAACCACAGAGCTTTGGAACCCAGGGCTCTTCCCCACAGCTTCTTTTCCCTTTTCCACTGCTAGCATTGCTCCAAGTCCTCGACTTTTTTCCAAAGGTTCTGTGGGAAGCATTTGGAAACAACAACAGGGTTACTACTTCAGAGAGTATCAATTCCTAAATCTACAGTGAGTGTCACAACCTGCTTCCCACTGCAGTTCTGAGGACTGTTTGTATGTGCCTCTTGTAAAATCTGTTTAGAGATTTTAAGAGAGAAGATAAATCTGTAGAGGTGAAATTTGAAGTTGCAGTGGCCAATTTTTATTGTAAGAACCACTAGAGAAAGGTGCTCAGAAGGGCCTGGAAAGCTTTACTTTCAACAAGGTTTAATAAACACTTTTTTTGTTTGTGTGTCAAAACCACCAGTGCAGCTGTACCAAAGGTCTTTGCTGTGCTCTGCTCTCCAGGTCTGCTCCTCAAATGTGGAAATGGAGGGGGTGGACCCAGCAGCCTTCTAGCCAACTTCTGACCTTCTCTCCACACAGAAACACCAGGTAGATTCACTCCTGAAACAGAGGGATTGTATTTAATTATTGAACCCTCACATGTTCTTTGAAAGAATATTGTAACTCTCTTATTCAACTCTACTTAATGGTCATTTCCAGGAATCCCACTCAAGGTGTGGGGACATCTAAAAATTCTCAGTCAGAGCAGGTTTAAAATAAAAATTTGGTGCTACTTTGATAACAAACAGTCCTTAAAGCACTCAAACTTTGGAGGCTGCCAGGTAATGAATCAGATGAGTTCCTGAGTGTTACATGTGAAGGTTCAGTGGTTTCCTATGGCTTTACCATCAGCATTTATATCATTTAACATTTGTAATATATTCACAAAATTCTCAAAATTTTACTCAGAAGTCACTGACTCCCAGAGGCCTCAAGAACACTGAGAGAAGCTCAGGACTTCCTGAGTACATTTGAGAACTGAAGGGAAGGGGATAACAAAATTACTCTTTCCCTTGTGATTACTTCAAACTCACCAGAGTAAACGAATGCATTTTTAAACTGGTGAGAATCAGCAGGATGTGGTGTGGAAGAATCAATGGAGGATACAGGACGAGGGACAATGTATAATGCAGAAATAAACAGTGCAGAATGCAGCACACACAAATTACTCTTGCTTAATAGGTGGTGTCACATAATAGACAACATTCATCACTGTTTTACTTCATAATTTCAGATTACATTCACAGCATGCCAATACTAGCACAATTATGTATTTATTGCAAACACTTCTGCAGCACGAGGTGGCTAAACAGGTACTTAGTTGCGTTTTGCATGGAAATTCCACCCCCTCCCCCCCAAATTCTCCCCCAATTAAAATATTCAGGATTTTTTTTAATAGGAAAGATTTTACTCTGAAATCAGCATCAGCCTCAGCTTTCCAAAGGCTGCTCAGTGGGATTGCCCTGAGGTTCCCCTCTGCTTTAGGAATAGTCTAAGGCAACATCTTCTCCTCTGTACCACAGTGGAGATGGAGTCACAGCCACTTATTTTTATTTTTTCTTTTGCAGCAGCAGTGAATCATGGGTTTAGGTCATGTCACAAGGCAAATGATGTTTTTCAGACAAGGAAGAGCAATACTCCCTGTGGGACTGAAGTCACTTCCTATAATTCCATGGACTTCCTCTGGAAGCCTTCAGAGGAATTATCCTCAGATCCATGCATGGTGTTCACAGCAGGAGCACAGAGGGAATTGGCAGAATCTGTTGGGCTCAGGAGGGATCCATCCATGTTTAGGAAACACCTTGCTGTATCACTTTGTGTTCAGCAGCACTAGAAATGCAGGGTGCATTTATTTTGTAGCCTGTCTTAGTTTCTCTGAAAGCATCAGACAAGTTAATATGTGGATCTAACAATCTTTACCTCACTGTGTTGTTTGATTTCAATTAATTGTTTTTTTTTTTATCTGCATTGTGTTCCTTAACTACAGAAACTATGATGCTAAAGTTCAAGAGCAGCCTGCATTCCTGATGAGAACAGTTGATAGAAGCAAATCTTTTGATTTAAATATTCTCCTGGGTTTTTTTCCTCCCTACGAACGGATGAATATTTTATAGCCGCGGTGACTTAATTTTTTGTTAACTACAGCAAATTTATAATTCATCAAATTCCTGAGTACTCTGGCTCTGACCCCTGCCCCTCATTCATCTCCTCGTAGCCCTGCCTTGGCTCTTTCAGTGACAGAAACTAATAGCCAATAAAGAGACCATGACACTGGCAGTTACAATGATGAATGCCTCACGTGGCATGGTCTTATTATGACCCACTCTCAGAGGAAGAGCAAGCCATTTTTCAAACAATCCATTAAAACAAAAAATAAATAAATAAATAAATAAATAAAAGGAGAAGGAAATTATTACATATTTCATGTATTTTAAATCATACTTAGGTAGCTGAGCACAGGATGCCACTATGCTCATAATTCCATCTGCACGGGATTAGAGAGCTTGGATTTTTTTTTTTTTCTTTCTGTTTCACACAAGTTACTTGGTGACTTGGCTGGTGTAAAGTACAACCCAACAGCACTTCCACCTGTTCCCCACAACATCTGAATGCAACCACTTCTGTGCAAAGAAATAGCACTCAATGGGTAAAATTACGCCAGGAATTCAAACCTGCCCTTGGAAATACCTATCAAATAAAAATGAGAATGAGCAATTGAGATTTAGATAATTAATCTGAATTTTCACTCCCTTTATTTGGTCCCTGCTTGGCAGGCCAGGAAATCCCTGCCTGTGGTGCCACCCTTAATTCATTAGGGAACACAGACCTGAATAGGTGACAGACAGCTCTTCCCACTGAGGATGCATGACTTATTTTTCATTTCTGATGATTTTTAATCCTGGCAGGTCTGGAATTCAGCTGCTGCAGGCAGGTCTGTCCATCAGTCCTTGGAATTTCTCATGGTTTTCAGCCTTACCTTTCCCTGCCACTGCTTTCTCCAGATCAGAAGACTTGGGTGAAGGCTGCCTCTGGTGCTCTGTTTGAATTCTCCATGCTGAGCTTCTCTGTCTTTGGTCTTTGATCAGGAGTGCAAAATGAAACACAGGAAAGAATTAGTGTGCAGCTAAAATCACACTTCAGTCATGACTGCTGGACCAAACCAACCCCAGTCCCATTCCCTTGGAATGCAAAAGCAGGAGTCTTTTCATGGAAACTGATCACCAAACAAGCAGGACTCCTTCTCTTTTTTGTTTTTGTGGTACAAACGTTCCAGCAAAGGAGGCATTGGCCTGGATCCATCCCTGGGGCTCTGTCCATGACCCTGTTTATCCACACAACACTTCACTGGGCAAACAGCTCTGCCCTAGCTGGTGGATCCAGTGGGATATTTTCCCCCTGGTGTCTCTGGAGATCCACACCAACCTTTCCACGCAGGGCAAACACTGAATACTTGGGGAAGTTTTCTGCCTGGTATTCTGTGCTCTTCATGGGGCAAGGAGAGGGCAGAACATTGGGTTCAGAGCACTAAACCCCAGAGAAACAGAGGTTTGGGAGCCATTAGGACACAAGGAGCTGTGCAGATTCTGGTATTCAGCAGCACTGAGCTCCTGCATGTGTGGAAAGCAGCACTGAGCTCCCAAGGCTGGACTGCAGGTGTCTGACAGAGGGAATATCTGGCAAAGCAGCTGTGACACACTTTTTGCAGTGGGAGACAGACAAAGTGAAGGAGATGCAGCTGAACTGAGTGTCTGGAGCTGTTAATCCCCAGCCTCAGAGTCTGCCTGTCCTGCAAGTCAAACAGTTTGTCTGGCAGTTCTGTCACTGTGTTTTGTAAAATGGTCTGGGTTGAAAACAAACCAAACAAGCCTTCCCTTGGGAATGTCCCAGAGAGGCTCAGCCCGGATTGTGGCTTTGGCTTCTGGCTTTGGGAGGGCTAACATCAGGCTCTGGTGACAGGACAGGGGACATGGGACATGAGGGCAGCACCACAGCCTCCCTGTTAAAGGTGACAGGGAGCTAATCCAAGGGAAACACCCCTGGAAGCTGGCAGTGTGTGACAGGGATCCCAGAGCCCAGTGAATTAACACTAATGCTATTACAGCAATGAGATTTATTATGTGCAGCTTTTCAGCTCGGCTCCTCCAGTCTGTATTCCCTCAGTAATCCCCCTTGGCTGAGGCTGCAGCCCCAGGCAGGCTCTGCTCCCAGCTCCACGCCTTGCTCCCAGCAATCCCAGATCTTAAACCACTCTAAACTAAAGTGACAGCTGTAGATGGATGCTCCTTCAGCCCCAAATTTAGCAGCAAAGCAGGATAAGGACGTCTAATAATATTTGCTTTCAGATCCACACCAGTTCCACTGAATGAACTGTTAAATCCCCTGTAATGCCTCTGAACGACACAATTCCTGCTTTAAATACCTGTGGTGCCTTTCCTCATTACTGGTTCCTATTCCATGTTTTATATGCAGCACAAGGAAGGATGTGGGCGGAAAGGGGAGAAAGGAGTAGATTTGAAGCAAATTCTTTACTATTTTGCGGAAAGAAATGGATGAATTTGTATATCCTGGGGAGTAAATCCGGTGGGGAAGTGAACTGAGTGAGCAACGTGGGATACACAGCACAGGGAGGTTTGCAGCTGCAGGAAGAAATGATTTTATCACAGGAACATGGGTGATGCCCCACAGACACCACAGGGAGGGGTGGAATCTGTGGTGAGTTATTCAGCTGTGCCAAAGCAGTGCTGGGGAATACCCATTTCCAGCCTTTCTCCATAGATTCCAGACCACCACTGACCTCTGCAAGCTGGAGCAGGAGGAGCAGAGGTCACTCTGCACACCTTTCTTTTCAGGGCTCTCTTTGGCAGGGGCTCTTTAGCAGCAATCAGGCACTCCTGCTCCTGAGGTGCTGCTTGCTGCTTTCTCTTCTGCTCCTGGATCCTCTTCTTGAGCTGCTCTAACTTATTTTGGGGTGATTTTCTCCACAGCTCTTCTTGCTTCTGACCTCTGGCCTTGCTGGCTGCAGAAAGGTGGGATGTGGGAAGCAGGAGAGCCATGGGAATGTTGCTGCCCCACGGGACAGGGAATGAGCTGCTCCCTGAATGATAGTGAGGTGGGTGATGCAGGAAGCAGGGAGATTTTTCCTTCTGTGCTGTGTGACCTCTTGGATCTCCCTGCTCCCTGAAATTGTCCCTTCCTGGTCTGTCCAGGCTCTTTGCAGGGAACCCAGCTGAGCCTTTGTCATCCACAGCCAAATTCCTGGCAGGGCTGCAAGGTGCTGAGGCTGTCCTGGGGGGCAGAGGGGTCATTCTGGATGGGCCAGAGGTCACAGCAGGGCTCTCAGGCAAACAGGGCTGTGGGCAAGCAGGGAAGAGAAGAGCACAGCTTCCCTTCCTGAAGGAAAAGAGAAATAAGGCTCAGTATGTAGGAGGAATTGTTAAATCGGTCAATACACTGACATGAGTGACTGGTGAGTTTGTACAAGTTCTGGACATGATGGTGACCTCAGTGTCTCCACAGAATCAGCATTTTGCCAGTCACCAGCAGTCTGGCAAACGAAGATAATATTAGGAAAGTACAGTGCAAGTTGTGGTGTGATAAGAGTAATTATGAGCATGGGCAGAGAGCTGATATCAGGCACTGCCTTCCTCCACGGCCTTGTTTGTCACAACTGAGGCTGAAATTGTTTGGTGACTCCTTTGTTCCTTTCTTTCCTAACAAACAATAAGGTTCTAAACTTTTCCTGAAGTCCTGCATTCCAGAATTTTAAATGCCTTTCTGTGTGCTTTTACCAACTCAACCCCAAGTCCACTCAGGTTATTATTTACCTGTGGGCTGCAGGAATCTCATTGCTCTTTTTCTCACTCAAAGCTGTTTCATCTTTGTTCCTCTCACCATCTACAGCACATTAAAACTATGTCAATGTCAAAATGTTAAAAATACTCCTTAACCATTAAATCCAAACAGCAGCTTTTACTGGGAACTATCCCCCAAACAAACCTGGCCCATAAATAATTAATAAATATTAAAGGCTGGCAGTTGAAACTGTTCTCAGCCAATAAACCACCTCAAAAACAAATACCCAACATTTGCAAAAATAGTAAGTGAAGTCTGTTCTTGTCATTAGTTTTCAAGGATGTTCTGGAACTGGGTTAAGTTTCCTGCTTTCTTCTTCTCCCACTTTATCTTTTAGAAAGGATTTTAAACACATGTATTTCCTGCCAAAGTCAGCAAACAAAATGCTGTATTTGCATCACTTCAGTTATCTCTAGGGAAGAAAGCCTCAGAGGAGAAGCTTTTCCTGTGCTCTAGCTGGTGGGTGTTAATGCTGCAGCTTTTGCTTGAGCTCTCCCCAGCAAGGTGTGACTTCCTGTGCATTGTGATATTTTGCTGGGAACACTACAGCAAGCTGATAAAAATGTACACTTGCCTCAATAAAGAGAGGTTTTGACTATCTCCTGTCACCTTCCCTTCCCTCCAACACCAAAGCAGTCCCGTCTCAGCGGTTTCCCAGGAACTCAGAACTCACCAAAGCTCTTTCCGTGCCAAAGCTTTCTTCTGGCTGCCTCTGATTTGGCACAACTCCACGTTTGATGATAAAATTTGTTTTCAATCCTTTGTAGCTGTGAAAAGGCAGATTTTTCTTTTGAAGGGAGACATATGTTTTGGTTTATTCTGGGGTAGCTTTTTGCTGGCATCCACTGCTTCTCTGATTAATTTTGCAGCTCCTAGTTACTGTGTAAATACTGGCCTGCCTGAGCATGTTCCATGTGGTATTTCCTACAGTTGGAAAGAATGCAACTGACTGGGCAGATAAGAGGTGAAATCACCTCTCTCCTTTATTTGCACTTTGCATGTATGTGTGCCTCAGGTTTTTACTGATGTTTTTAGAAACAGCTGAAGCTGGAAGTGACCCCAGCCAAGAGCAACTCCAGCAGGGGGATATTGCTGTCAGGCCTTTGCTGTGCAAGCAGCACCCCGTGGATTTGGATGATATTATGCATTTATCCAAGGAATGTCAGTTATGATGGCAGCTGCTGTGCCTGATATCAACACCATCCTGTTCCCCTACAAAGAGGATAAGAAGGGACAATCCAGAGGATGTCCCAGCTCAGTGAGTGTCTGCTGTTGTTCTGCTTGGAGCTTCAAACACAAGCAAGGCAAAGCTTAGTCTGTTCTTGTCAATAATTTTGTGAGTGTTGTGGAATTGGGTAAAATTCCTTGCTTTTCCCCTTCTACTCACTTCGTTATTTGCAGAGCTGCCTGAGAGCTCAGGAATGGTTAGAGAGTCGGGAAAATCAGCTCTGTTCATCCATCCATCCATCCATCCATCCATCCATCCATCCATCCATCCATCCCCCTGCTCCTGCCAGTTCAACACTTACCTTTTGAAGCCTCAGCCAGGCGTGGAACAAAATCCCCACTCAGGAGCTGTGCAAAAGCCCTTTGGGGATGATCTGCAGCCTTTCGAGAGTGGCTAATCCCAAAAGCACTTCCGAAGGGAGGTGTCAGCAGGATCCCAGCACTGAACATCCCATGTGCTGCTCCTTCCCTGGAGAGACCCAAGAGACACATCCCAGGTCAGTCCCTGCCCTGCCCACGAGTCCTGGGAGGAGCAGCAGGACCAGAGGAGTCCCAACATCCCCTCCAGGGCTCAGCCATCGCCACACCTTTGTTTGTGTCCCTCTGTGCAGGGCAACAGCAGGCACAGCACGGGGAGAGGCTGTTTGGAGCAGAGGAGAAAACAAACAGCAACAAGAGGAGCCCAAATGCTGATCTCAGCTTGCAAACACGTGGCGAGGTGCCAGCAGATTTCGTGACAAGCCCTTGTGTCCTTTCCAGCCCCTTTGGCATGCTGGCAATGCCCACTGGCAGGGCTGGGTGGCTGCAGAGGACAGGGCAGGGTGACCAGCCTGGAGCCCAGGTGAGAACAGCTCGGCACTCCTGGGATGCCAGGGCACGGACAGAAACCAAATCTCCCCGAGTCCTCATCGCAGGGCATCCCTCATTGCAGAGCAGCTTTTCCCATTCCAGGGCATCCCTTCTCTCACCTTCCCCTGTGAGCTCACCCAACTTTTGATCCTCTATGTCACACCTGAATCGCTGCTGAAGAGAGCAGAGGGCTTGATTTTTGGTTTCTACCAGCAAAAGCTTGAAGATATAAATTAAATATATACTTAAGTCTCCGGTGAGGCTTTTTCCCCTTTGTGGGTGTCACTTATTTAAAGTTTCACAATCTTTTAAGCATTTCAGATCTGTGTGTAACCACGCAGGTTCTGCAGGTCCTGCGGCTCCTACCCTCCGGTTTTGGGTTACCCGGAGGGAACAGTCTGGTGAGCCAACAGCAGAGGGCAAACGCAGCCTGCAGACTGGAGCTGCAGAACTCAGTGCTGGGAGGCTCTCAGCCCCAGTTTCTGCCGGGATAACCCAGGAGAACTGCAGGTGTCACCTTGGACAAGACAGCCCGAGCTGGGAAGCAGCAGCAAAACTCTCGTTATAGCAGTGATTAATGTTGTTTTCGTTTTCATGCTTTTCATGGAGCACCTGATGGACTTCAGTGGGCTGTGATGTCCCAGATTTAGGTCTGGCAGTTCATTTCTTACAACCTCCCAAAATTATGGCTGCAAATAGGTATAAAACCCATTTCTTCTTGCCCCACTTGCTGCTGTTGTGGGTTGAATTTCAGTGAGCACCCCAAGAAAAGGCTCTGTATTCCCTTCTGCCACCTCACTGCAGAGCAGAGAGAACTGTGTGCTGTTCCATCAGCATTTTGGTTTATATTGAATCTGACTCCTTTTCCTAGTTTATATCTTCAACTATTTGTTCATTCTTCATAATTCTAGAGATTTTCTTTCAGCAGCAATTTCAGGATTGTAAGTGTTGGTTATTACTGGAAAGCACTCAGAGGCTGAGGGGAGACACTGGCACCACATCCTTTCATACCCACAGATCTCTGAGAAGTCCTCTTGAAGAAGCAGACTAATCTAATCAATGTCCCTGCTCAGTGCCCAGATATCCCCAGCATTTCAGCTTCTCAAGTCTAACCAAACAAGGAATTCCTGAGCTGCAGACTGCAGTCGCAAAATTCCCGTTTCAAGCTGTTCCAAGCCAACGTTCTGGCCTGATTAGAGGTTTCAGTGCTGGGAATGCAGAGCCTGTCCAAGAGGAGAGCCACAGCTATTCCTGGTGCGGAGTGATAAGAGCCCTAATTGCAGTCTCGGGGCTCAGGGGCAGCCAAGGGAACCTCAGAGAGGGGAGAGAATACAATGTGCAACCTCAGCAAAGGAGATTTGGGAGGATGGGAAGCTGTGACAGCGAGCAGGAAAGCCCAGGGCTGGTCCCAGCCTGCTGGGATGGTGGAAGAGCCAAGTGGAGCAGGAATGTCTGTGCTGTGACAGGCAGAGCTCTCAGCAGGCAGTGCTTCTCCAGTCCCTCAGGTCGGACTGGTGCCTATTTTGGCTCCGTGTTTTCTCAGCAAGCTGTTGGAGCTGACAAGAGCCAGGAGAGTGACAGATTGCCACTGTGTTATGCTGCACATCTTGGAGTGTTAGACCACAAATCTGCTGAGAGATGAAGTGAAACCCATCACTGGGCCAAATCCCACTTCTGAAACTCCCGAGTCGGGGAGCCAAGTGTGAGCTGAGGCAAAGAGGAGCAAATCCATTGGGATTTGTGTTTCAGATCTGTGTGAGCTAAACGAGCCAGGCACAGACAGTTCTGTCCTGCTGACTCCACAGCTCCTCTCACACAGAACTAAGGCAGGATCAAACCCTGTGTTTTCACTCCTATGGTATTTATGAAGCATCAGCCCCCAAATACTGAATTTCCCCTACAGAGATACTCCAGCTACCACCTACTCATTTTAGCAAATCAGAAAACAGGCTATGGCATATTCAGAGGAGGTTTTACAAAAGCCATTTTAGGCTTTTTCTGGGAAGGATATTGCAGAGTTTCTCATCTAAGGACCTGCCAAGGGAGGTGCAGCTGCCTCCCCACATGGGGTTATCCCATGAGGAGCACATTGTCCAAGTCTGAGTCTTCCTTTTCCCAACCAGCACTTTCCACTTGCACACACGATGGTGAATGGGGCAAGAACTGCCAGCTCTGCCCCACTGTGGCTCTCAGAGCTCCAGTGTGGATTTCTGGTGTTTTTGCAAGGCAAAGGCAAATGGGTTTGGTATTTACTCAACCCTGTATGAGGCTGTTTGGAGTCTGGATTTTGTTTGACACAGACTCACCTCCCAGAGGCTTCAGTTTCTGCTGCTGTGCACTGTCACTGTTTAGCAAATACTTCACCCAGTAACCCACAAGGTCTAGCAAAATTCAGAAAGTGCAGATGTATGTGAACCAAAACCAGAAATTCCTCCTAAGTCTCGGTGTTTTGAAATTTTTGCACCCTCCAGACACCCTCAGAAAATCTTAAAAACAGCCCACAGCTCTGGCAGACTCAGTCCTTTATTCCCTCACTGGTTTGCTCCCTGTGCCTGGCTTTGTGGGAGTGCTGTGTGTTCCCTCACTTCTGGGAAACATGTCCAGCTAAAAGGAAAGAAAGTGGTATTTCTTTGTTAATTTTTTTTTGCAGTGCAATTTTGACTAAGCAATTTTCATTGTAAACCATCTTCACAGCAATTCTCAGTTAGCAAACAATCGAAGCCCAAATCTAGGCTTCGATTACAAGCTGGATGTGACATGAATTTTGTAGTGAGCATATGGAAGGAAGAGGCAGCTGATAAAAAAAAACCCAAGTGCACTGCTCTGAAGTCTGACAGCCAAGGCCCCAATCCTGCACCCACTGGAATCTCTGGCAAAACTCCACCTGAAGTTAAAAGGGACAAAGATAAAGACACTTAATAAATTGGGATGTGATTTGAACATGCATAGAGCTAAGGGGACCACTATGCTTTGAAGTCATTCTTAGCATTACTTATCATCTTTCAAATCAGCAGCATAATAAGACTGAGACAAATGGGCTGCCCCATTCATAGTGCCATGCCACAGTTCCTGAGATAAAACACATTTCTTCCTGCCCAGGTAATGCTGTGAGATATCAGTGTTCATGTAAAAACACCCAGAGACAGGGGAGGAGTCTGACCCTGGCTGCAGGATTTTTGCTGCCACCACTGATAACCTTTCCTCTTTTTGTTTTCAGTCCTAGCAGATGCAATTCCCAATTCCTTGTCACGCTGTTGGGGAACAGCAGATCCTTTTCCCACGGGCTGTGCCTTCCCCTCAGTTGCTGAGTTGCACTGAGTGAGTGAGAACAGCTCTGATGCAGGTGGGAGACCTGCCAAGAGGCTGCCCAAGCTCAGGGAAGGATTTGCTGCACCAGAGATGCTTCCTTTGCTTGGCTGACAGCCAGAAACACAAGGGAATATCAAGCTTGCGTTTTCCTACTGATGTCCTAAAATAACAGGAGTAATGTGTGTCAGTACAGAACTAGACCTTCAGAATATCTGGATGTGATGCTGCCTGCCAAGTGATGTCTGGCAAAGGGCAAGTGTTCTCTTGATGTGCTAAAATACAGATCCATCAGCCAGTTATTGGGGGAAAGTGTGTTAAGATAGCAAATAGCTATCCATGGCCCATTTGGGATTTTTTTCCTATCAATAGGAGACTATGTGAATGGAATCTGAAGGGGAAAGGGGGGGCTGCCTGCACTGTGCAGTGGAATGTGGGAGAGCACAGGATTGCCATGGAAACCTTCTGTAGTAAACGGGGCTCTCCAGCTGCAGGAGAGGATTTATAGTGCCAGGCCGGGAGTGGGCAATTTAAATCACCAATCTACAGGTAAAATGGCACATTTTCTTCCACCTTGTCTCCCTGCACTGCAAAGTGAAAAAGGAAGGGTATGTGGGTGGTGAGAATCACAGCACAGAGAGATGAGGTGTCTAAAAACCTGACCTAAAATCCTCAGGAGCTGAGGCAAAGATTCTTTTGGTGGGGGCAGGAGCAGCCCTGTGCTCCCTGTGTCCCAAACCAGAGCAGCAGGCACAAAACCTGTGCCCAGCAACCTCAGAGGGATGAGAACAGTCCATTCCCTCCTTGCACAAGCCACAGATTGGAGACCCCACAGCTCAAGGGTGCTCCCAGTTTGTTCTTTTGCTTTGGAGCTGGGGAAGAATCCATCTGGTAAAAGCCCCCAGACCAGCCTATTACACCTAAAAATGGCACATAATGTGCTGTGAGCCCTGCTCTGGAAAAGGGATCAGATAAGTGGGGAATGATTTACTGTGTTCAGATGCCCCCATTTATTGACACTCAAGCCCAGTGATCTATGGAGTGCTGTGAGACAGCAGCAACATCATTTTTGCAGTGCTGCCTTCATCACCATTTATTACCAGGTCCTGAGTGCCTGAATCCATAATTTCCTGGATCAGACACCACACATCTGTGTGATCCCATTCCCAGCTAAGAACAGTGGTTAAATCTGACTTATATGGAACCACCATGGGGCCAGAGTCAGCTTTAGCTCCGCTAAGTTTAATTAATTTGCCTTGTTGTCATATCTTGTAAGCCTCAAAATCTCCTTACCATGGCTTAGTGTGACTGGATTGAAACATGCAGATTGCCACACACCTGGGTATATTTGTGTCATTAAATATGAGAAGGAAAATTCCTTTTGAGCTGGAGAATGCAGAGTCCTTGGTGGCAAAGTCTCAGAGCTCTGTACACTCTGTAAGGGTGTTTTATTGCGCTCCACAGCTTTTTCTTCATGTTAATTTGTTCTGCTTCAACCTTTCAACAAGGCATCAAACAGTTACTAAGAGTGGCAGGATTTAGCCTCTTCCTTCAACAAGAATTTTATGTTCAAAATCCAAACAGTCCAGTCAAAATCTGGGAATTGGGTCCTCCTGTCTACCTCTGTTTCCAGTCCTGCCTACACAGCAGATGCTGCCAGTCAGAGTTCCACTCCCCTGCTGCATTTATTGTTCTCCTTGAGCCTTCAGCCTTTGAAATCCCTCCTTCCACCTTTCAGCTCTTTATATCTACTCAGTAATTTGGTTATTAATCTCAGCCCTGGCATCAGAGCTGCTCTGCCCAGTCCCAGCTGGGACACCAGCAATTCTACAAGAGGTTATGAGAGCAGAAGAGCTTTATAAATCCCACTTGCTAAGAACACCCTCTGGGGTCATTGACCCTTTGCTCCTAAATTCACCTGATTCCCCTTGATTATATTTGTTTCACCACTGAATGCCAATCCAAGGCAGTGTCAGTGGAGAAGCAGCAGGCTGAGCCAACACAACAGCCCATCTCCTGCCTTGTCACACTCCATCAAGTCAGGTTGCCCTCAGATTTGCTGGAGTTTCATTCCTGCTCTCCCCTGGGATGCCAGGCAGCACAGTCACTTAACCCACAATCATTTAGGACTGACTGGAATTTGTTTGTCTGGCCTCTTTTTTTCTTTTTTTCCCCTCTGCCTCTTCAGATAATAACATAAACCAACAAAAATATTGCCTTATTATTGACAAAATGAATCCATATGGAGCTAAGTGCAAAGGAAAATAGATACCAGAGCATGCCCATCTCCATCTCCAATGGAAAATAAACCCAGCATGTGCTGAAGGTTTGATTCCTTGCTGATGTAAAGTGCTGCAGCTCTGTGCCAGCAGCCAGAGCTCTCCCAGTTTATGTAAGCAGGGAAGCTGACCCTGAGGAGCTTCTGTTTGCTGGCAGAATAGGAGAGAAAAACAGGAGATCCTGGACACCTGGAAATGATGGTTATTTAGGGGTTGAGCCACTGGGAGCAAGGAGTGCCAGCACTGTGCAAGAATTCCGTAGGAAAATGTGGACTCGGTTGATTTTTATGGTAGAAAGGTGTTGGGTTTGTAGAGACCAAGATCCAGGAGAGGGAAATGTGCTGTCCTGGCACAGCCCAGACTGGAAGGGTTCCCTCATACCCCTTTTGGTTTCTATGACAACATCATTTAGCTCTGGAGGGAAAGTGAAAAGCAGCAGGCAGGAAGGCAGGACACTGCTCCGAGCAGCACTGCTTCTGCTTTTCCAAGGAAAAGAGAGGATGGAGATCATAGAGGTAGCCTAACCCTGCTTTGCCAGTCCCAGACCTCTCCCTCAGAACCAGAACTGCTTTTTTCCAAGCGTCCATCACAGCCTGGGGGCTGCAAACAGCAAAGGACACAAATGTTTGATCCCAGTGGCCACTTGGAGCAAACGTTCCCATTCATGTTTCCCCCCAGGCTGTTAATCCCCGTGGGATCGATACACCCCAACCACGGCTGTGTGCCAAACCCAGCCAGGGACAATAGCAACTATCGGCAGATCACCCTGATCAATGGGTAACACGAGAAGAGTGTTTTCACAGCTAACGGGGCAGATTGTCTAATTAAAGATCTGGCATAACGCAAATGCTGGGGAAATGCTGCACCAGCCCCAGAAATTGTGTTGAACTGCCGCATTTTTAACCTCTCTTCTTCCAGACATCACCTCATGCAGGGTGCACTCTGCTCCTAAAAAGTTATTTGTTCCTTCATTTAATTACCTGCATTTAATCACCTCTTATTTCCAGACTGAATTGGCCTTGCTGCAAGTTCTGGATGTGCCACTTTCTGCTAGGCTAAATTCCCAGAAAATTTCTTTTCTATAAAGTTAACTCTCGCCTAAGATTAAGTCAGACTTTAAAATTCACTTAAGTAAATGGAATCAATTCACCTGCCAGTTTTGCATCCCTGCTGTAGGTGGTGTTTACAGTCTTGGCTGCAGTGCTGCTTTGGGCTCTTACACTTGGTTTGGCAGCTCTCAATACCCCCATGGCCTCTCACAGCCCAATCCCACCTCTCCCATTGACTGTTACTGTCCTAAATTCCCTTTTTTAACACAAACTTTACCACTAATGCCTGCCTACTCATTCTCTAGATCACTGATAAAATGTGGATTGATAAAAGTGTTAAATAACGCTGCACCAAGAGTAAATCCTTTTGGACACACCAGAAATTCCTTCATCAGATAATTACTTTTTGATGCATGTTACTAATTTTTCCATCCATTTAAAATAAGCCACATTGATTTTTTTTTTTTTTTGAGGACTATTTTTAACAGAATGTCATGCAAGATAAAGTCAACTGCTTTGCAGAAGTCTAAGTCTATTATGTCAGCAGAATTATCTTTATTAACTGAAATACCCAAAAGATTGCTAGTTTGATGAACAGCTTTCTGGAGCAAGGGATTGATATTCCACAGCCCTTTTGGCTGCATCCCATATTAGCATCACACCAGTATTGGATTAATGAGGTACTTGGGTAATCCCACTTACTTTTTTTCTAGGATATTCAACAGAATCACGGATGGGTTTGGGCTGGAAGGGATTTTAAAAATCACCTCATTCCAATACTAGATATCTTCCACTATCCCAGGGTGCTCCAAGCTCTGTCCAGCCTGGCCTTGGACACTTCCAGGGATCCAGGGGCAGCCACAGCTTCTCTGGGCACCCTGTGCCTCACCACCCTCCCAGGGAAGAATTTCTTTAGGCCTTTGAAACTTTCTTTGTGTTCTGCTGTTTGCTCAAAAATCAGTATTAATGCTGTCTGCAGGTTAACAGTCCTAAAATGAGAATTATTTATTTTAGACAATGCTGCTTAATGTTGCCACAATATTGTCCTGAGATTCTATTAGAAGGTTAAGAACACTCTTACCTTCAAGTGCAAGAACTGTAGAAAAATGTGTACAAACTGAGCAGAGCTGAGCTGTAAATGGTGGTATTTTTGCACTACCTTTCATTGCTGATTAGGAACTCAATAGGTTCAGACCTGAGTCTGTGGTTTAATGCTATTTTGGTGACAACCAGAATGTGCTTCCTGTCACCACGTGCTGGTTTGGGGGCTGGAGGGAGCCTTGGTGACCTCCTGGTTGGTGACTTCACCAGCAACCACTGCTCTGCCTGTCTCTGATTCACAGAATTGTTGGGAGTTAAACAGAAACAAGTTCCACCCTGAGTGTTTGGAAAGCACTTGCAGAAGCTTGACTAAATAATTCAATTACACTGCAAATATTGGCAATCTGTTTGAAAACAAACCCAAACATGCTCGTAATTAATGTCATTACCAACAGTTACAACTTAAAAAGGAAATAAAGCCCCCTTCCAAGGTGAAAATGTGTGTTTCCCCCACGGGCTTTCAATTCTTAACACAAGATTACTCTTTGTTTCACTCGATGCCAACAGGAGGTTTTTCCCAGAACTTCCAGCAGAAGAAATTGGGGTTTTGTCTGTTGACTCTTGGAAATTGAAGTTGGTTAAACAAACCCACTGCCAACATTGTAAATAGAAGCTGATCATGACTCCCAGCTCTGGGATGTTTGCCTGAGCCATAGAGCATTGATAAGGTGCCTCGAAGAAAAGCTCCCTGGCACTGCCATCGAGGCTTCCAAAGCCAGAAAAATCCATCATATTTCTGGTGAGCCCCCAAGGGACCCTGCTGGGGTTTTGGTTGAAGCTCTCTTGGGACAGGAACTCCAAGGCTGTTGAATTCTCCTGCAGAACAGCCAGAGCTGCTCCCAGGCACTGAGAAGGGAATTTACCAAGGTAAAGAGCAGGATTTCAGCAGAAGAGGAGTTGCTGGGGTTTGGATACCAGGGATACACTACATTAGCTCAAAGACATCAGGACAGACCCTCTGGCCTTGCCTAAAAAATCCCTGTCTATCTCCCCAGCAGGCCACAGGGTTCCATTCCATCAAACTCTCTCCGAGGCTGGGGACAAGGGCATTTTAAGGGTTTCTTGCTATTTATTTAATGAAGCATTTTCAGTCAAGCTCGAAAGCTGAAGGAAGCAGATGAGCTTTGTTTGCCTCCTCTGAGGCCCAGAGCAGCATTAACGAAGAGGAAATTCAGGGACATCAGAGACACAGGATGTATAAATATGCACAAAGCAAAGGCCAGATCCTCAGGTGCACCCAAACAGGAGGGAATGTGAGTTGTGAGAAGCGCTAAGGTCTTGGTGAGCATTTTCAGTGCTGTATGAGCAGAGAGGGGTGGGCAGGAGATTCACCCTTTCCTGCCCAGGCTCTGGGAAGGGTTTGCACCCATCTGTACTGCCCAGCAGGAATCTTACCAACCCCAAACTGGGCAGCTGAGCTCTCTGAGCCCCAGAGTGTCTCTGTGCTGAGCAGCTGTGGCTGTTCCACACACCTGAATTATTCACAGAGCTCGTTACACAGAGCTTTTCCTCAATGTCTGTGCTCCAAGAGATTTTTAAAAGAGACAATCACAGCCAGCAAAACAACTCTTCACTCTCTGATGATGCTCTTTATTTCAGGTATGGATAATATTCCTGGCGGTGAGTGTCTATTACAGGTTATCTGCAGATTGTAATAACCTTTTGTGCTTCTACTTTGGAGATAAAATAATGGTTCCTCACTGAGCCCTTCCCTCTGATCAGAGGAGTTTTGTTGCCTTAGGACCAGGCTCAGTGGAAAGAAGGATTGTAAAAGCCCTTGAAAACTGTAATTTCTTTCCAGGTCCCAAAAAACAGCTGTGTGGCGCAGCAGTTTTATTTAGACCTGTTCAATCTTTCAGGAGCATGGAGAGTTCTGCTCCCCAAACACAGACATTGAACCTTGCTCTTAATATGTTGTTTTAAGTAAAGGAATAGCTAAGCACTCCTGCTGAAACCCATCCCTGCTCCCTCCCCACTTCCCTGCGTGGCTCTGGGCTGTTCTGAGGAGAATGTTGTTGCAACTCATGTAATTATGCTTTATGAAAATCCCAAAGCCAAGGCAAACGTTCCTGGTTCAGACAGGCCGTGTGTGGCCCTGATCTGCACAGCAGCCCTCAGACCCTCCAGGGGCATTTTTATTATTCCCTTTGTCTTTCACAAAGCCAACTCCTCTCTTACCATCTTCACACTGCTGTCAGGCTCATTCAAACTGCTGTCACACAGCTCAGTGACACATTAAATATCTCCAGCCATTGTTCCTTCCCCAGGAGGGACAGGTAGAAGTTATTTTGTTATTTCCACTTCACAAACTGGCATGAAGTAATACCAACAGTGATGGTAAACAGGAAAGCAGTCCTGGCCAAGGCTGCCCATCATCCCCTCCCTTCCAGCCCTGTGTCCCTTGACTGGTGCTGGGGAAGAACTGAATCCAGCTGGAAAACACCCACCGTGAGCTCCCATCTCCTGCACACAAAGAAGTTAAATCCACTGCAGTATTTTCTTTTTAAAAAGGTGAAAAACTTCCTCCAAGATAAGTTTAACTCCATCTAAACTCACGACTGTGAAACTGATATAAGTCAAGACAAAGTTTCTTCATTTTGCTGTGTGGTTCTTAGACTGGTTTGAACCACAACTTCCTTGCAGGCTATGTTTGGAGAGATTTACAAAATATAAAGCAGGACAATAGCAAGGTGCTTTTGGAACATGCTAGCTTGGAAAAAAAAGACAGTGCACAGTTTGGTGATTAATCACAGCTGTTGTCATAAAGACAATTACTGTGCCAGTTCTGCAGTGATTTCAGCTGGGGTCTGGCAGCTTCAGAGTCTGAATTGCAGAGCTCTTTTTGCACACAAACCCCAGCAGAGGCCCCCAGCAATCCATTCCGTGAGCTGCAGGAAAGCTGCCGTGCTAATTAAGATAAATCTTTGCGTTTTGGAGGGAGTGCCTGGCTCTGGTGTGTCTGGATGATGAAGACATGGAGGCAGCAGAGGGATGTTCTATGTCCTGGTAATTCTGAAATGATTGGCAGAATTTACTGCTGACTTCTGTCTCACTGTCTTCCCTTGAGCTTTCTGTGCCTTCCTGCTCTCAGGCTGTCTCTTCCAAGAGGAAGGAAATACGGCTATAGTTGGAGCATTTTCATCTTGTGTTGTCATAGCTTTGGGTATCAATTTACTAAAGAAATGCTAAAAACTGCTCAAGAAGTCTTAAGGATCTTGCAGAACTACTGTTTAGAGCTGTGAGTCTGCCTGTGTTTGTAAGTGAAGGTGCAGAGACACCCAGGAACTGGGAGGAACAAGATTTTGAGCTTTAAGATTGCACAAACAAAAGATTTTGGAGGTGTAGAGGTGCATGAGGTCAAAGAAACATAACCCTGCATTGCCTTGGATGGATTCTAGGCTGGCTGCATTGCACCCTGCCCTGCTCTTCAGGATCCACTCCTCCTTTTTTCCATCCTGCAGCAGCCCTTTTCACATCTAAAGATTCCAGCTCCACTTCTTGATCTTATCTGCACTGAACAAATCAATCCTCATGCCTTTCTCTCCTAGGTCACACTTGTCACATTCATCTGGAGTCTCTAATTGCTCCAGGTCCTTCCCAACACATGACACAATGTGCACACAGCTCACCAGAGGAATTACTGGCATTTCTGAAGCACTGGTGTTTCTTTCTCTCTCTACTCTTATAATTTTCGTGTTCCATCGCAGCTCAGCAATGGATCTGAGTTGTGGCTGAGCTCCAAATCCTTGCTGGGAGCTTCTTGGCATGAACATGTAGGGTTAACCAAACCCAACCCACAGCCAAGTAATTGAATTATTTCATCTAATGAATTCAAATCTATTGTGACCTATTTGCCACTTGTACAAGAAGAAAGAGAAGCTGAGTTTGTCAGATGATAAATTATCCATTGCAAATTCATGAGTCTGAAGGCCAGAGGGGACCATTATGCTCATCTCAGCCTGACCTCCTGCACAACCCAGCCCTGGAATGTGACCGAGCGATTCCTGTGTCATTACTGTGTGGGTGACCCATTTGCCCAGAGCTCTGTGGAATACCATAGGCCTGGCTGGAGCCCAAACTGGAAGCTGGCCTCCTCCCTCCTTTCCCCTGCTCTCCTTTCCAGCATTGTTTCTCTGAAGGGAAATTCTTCTATCTTCCCACAGTTGTTGAATGCCAGCCCAGCGCTGGGGCTCAGCTCAGCTCAGCATCCTCAGTGCCTGGGGCTGCAGCACAAGCTGGTTTTCATCTTTTGCACTAATGTCCTGGTCTGGAAAAGGGGGAGGCATGGACAAAAACCCCCTCTGGAAGTGCTGAAATCTCTTAGGGTGGAACACTCCCATGTTTCCATGGCTTGTGAAAAGCAGCTTTGCACCAGGAGGTTTGCTGCTCTCTGTGGAACAACCTGGGTAAGAACCATGTGGTGTGAGGCACAGAGCCCCAGCCTGGCCCCTTCCAGCAGGGGTTCTGTGGCTGCTTACTCAGGAGTGCAGAGGGGTTCCTTTTTTTTTGGGATAATGAGGCATTCAGGACAACACCACACCTCCCTGGGTGAGGAAACAGCTCTCAGCAGGATGGTTTCAGCTTTCTCTGCTGTGGTTTATCTACAGACTTGAGACTATTCCTAAGCTGAGACACAGACACAGATTTGTTTATGGGTTTTTGTTTTGAATGTAAATGTCCAATCAATTAGCTCTTGGGAAAGAGGCTTTTGTGGTTTGCTAGTAGGGTGTTATTGATGATGTTTTTTCCCCAGCAGGAGCTGGGTTTACTCTTGAGAGGGGTTTTGAGCAGCTCCCTGGGGTGAAACAGTCCAGTAAATAGGAACAGTTCTGGATTCCCTCCGACCACAGGGTTCTGTGTGTACAGAGCAAGCTGCTGGCACCCAGTGAAAGCCACAGTTTATAGCTGTGCTTCTTTGGGAGAGGTCTGTGATGACAGTGATGTTTAATTTGTCCTTGCTGGGAAAGTGGCCCTAACTTTCAGATAGATTTCTGCTGAGTGACCAACTCCCTAACTTTCCAGGAGCATCTCAAGCCTTGGAGAACAGAGCGAGCTGGATGTTTGAAGATGACCTGCATCCTTCTCTAGCTGTGTGGGTGACAATAAATATTAAAGGCCCCAAAGTTGACCATGACACAGTTAACTGAAAGAAGCTTCTGTGGGCTGGAGGCAAAATCCCTTTTCCTGGTGGATTCCTCACCACCAAAGAGAGCAGCCAGACTTTGCTCTGTGGCTCAGCCTGGTGTGCCACAGCCCTACTGACCCAGTACAGCAAATACAGCTCTGCCAGGTGCCAGCTGCTCGTCCTGGCTGCCTCCAGGTGCAGACACTTCCGAACACAAAAGGCTTTGGCTAATCCAAAACCGACACTCCTCATTACGGCATTCACCAGCTCCAGCTGGGCAGAGATCAGCGCTGCTGCTCCGCTTTCCCTGGGCGAAAACCCGCAGGTGTGCTGCGTGTCTGGGCTGCTGCAGCCGCTCCCAGGTGAGCCGTGAGGCACTGCCGGGGGTGGCACCGGGGGGACAAGGGGGTTCCACCGCCCGCGATGTCGCACCGAGGGATGCCGAGCCCGGAGGATGCCGCACCGGGCTGCGCTCCCCGTCCCGCGGCGGGACCCGCCGTGCCGGGCGGGAGGCAGGCCGGGTGACATCAGCCGGAGGAGGGGCCTGCCCGCGAGTTTCTTTGCTCGGTGCATCACTTCCCGGCGCTGCCATACTCCGCTGCCCGCTCCCCGCCGCGGGGCCGGCGCCCATGGCGAGCCCTCCCGGCGGGGACAGCCCGGGCTCCGCCGCACGACGCTTCTACTCCCGGTGAGCTGCGCCCAGCACCGCGCCCGCGGAGCCCCGGGGACAGCCCGGTGCTTGGGGACAGCCCAGCCCCCGGGGACAGCCCGGTGCTTGGGGACAGCCCGGCCCCGCGCCCATCACCGCACCCGCGGAGCCCGGGGAGCGCGGCGGAGGGAGGGAGAGAGGGAAGGAGGGAGCGGCGATCCGTGGGAAGCGAGGAGCTGTTGCACGGGTGGGGATCCAGCCGGAGTGGAGTGCGAGCAGCCGGCAAGGACGCGGCTGTCCCTCCGTGGGGCAGCTGGTGGAGCTGGCGATGTTCCGCTGCCATCCTCGGCACTGGTGTGGAGCCGCTCCGGGTGAGGAGGCTGATGCCGAGAGCTGCTCGGTGCTGGGCATTCGCAAGGGAGGCTCCTGATGGCACTGCAGAGACTTCGAGTCTCAGCTTTAAAACTGGGCGCTACGGAAATTCACTCAGGGCTGGGGGAAGAAAATAGCTCCAGGCTGTTTGGCGCTCGTGGCAATGCTGTGTCTCGCCCATTCTCTTGATTTAGATCAAAAATGGGAAAGACTAAAACCCAAAGAAGAGTAAATGAGTCACTTTGAGGCCTTACAGCGTTGTTCATGCTGCTCACCATCGTTGTGCTTTATTTCTCCTCCAGCAGTCTGAAGTGCAGGTGATGGAGATTTTCCCCTCTAGCTGGACTAGAGGGCTAAAAACCCCAAGAATGCTTGAAGTGTATGGACTACAGTAGCTTTTCATCAATTCTCTTTGCAAGCTCTGCAGTAATTAGCAGAGCAGCTAGTGGGTTGTCTCCTTTAATGAGTGTTGGTTCATTAGGGCAGCAGGTGTTTCTTGGTTATGTTGTATTATAGAGCAACTCCAGGGAAAAAGAAAGGAGGAAGCAGATTTAATATCATTGTTCTGCCTGCTCTGGGGGAACTAGAGCTGTGGAGAAACCTGCTGGATTTTAACCAGGCTTGGGCTGCTTCTTTCTTTCTGTTTGTTTTTCTTGGAAACTTTTTGGGGACCAAATTTTGGTCACTTCTGCAAAGGGAATTTCAGTGGGAGGCTGCTTATCACAAATGTGTGCTGCACATGAGCACTGCTCCCAGCTGCTGGTGAAGAGAGACTAGAAAAGAAATGGGAAGCATTTCTCCTGTGGCTTATCTGGGTGGCTCTGGCAGGGCATGTGGTTTTAAAAGTCCCAGCTGTGCTTTTTAGGCCTTGAAAGTAAGTGTTGGTAGAGCCTCTCTGTCCTTTGGCTCTGTGAGATAAGTGGTAAATTAGTTTCTTCTTTCACTTGTGTTGCAGTGTAGAAACTTCAGGTTGAATTCAGTGCCTTCCTCTGGTGTGATGGGTGGAACCTCAAGTGACTGTTTGGGTGGTAAAGACATTGTAACTAGTACCAAAATCTTAATTTGTGATGGTTTTTTTCCTGGGAGCATTGATTGAGATGCAAGAACTGCAGAAGGTACCCGTGCAAGCAGGGAGTGCCAGACCTCTTGTCTGGGGAGCTGGGGAGTTATATCCCTTCTAGGAAATGGGGGTGGGTGGGGAGAAGTGAGCCACAAAAACGGAAAGTGTTTATTCATTTTATTGCATCCCTTAGTGGTTCCCTAAGTTCAACCCCTCCTAAACAAAGGCATGTGCTCAGTTGTGCTGGCAGCAAACAATCCGGGTGCTGACTGGGCCAAACTCCTCTATTTACAGAGACTGAAGGCAAAACTTTTGCTCCAGCAATCACCCTCCACAAACCAGGCTGTTTCTGCCCTGTGCAGCTCTGTCCATCTGCCCTTGCTCACCTTGCTGATGCCATTTGCTACACAGAATTTTGACGTCTCAAGGAGGACTTGCTGGAAGTCCAGGGCTGTGGAAGGTGTGCCTCTGGAGGGTTGGTGTGAGGCTCAGCTCCTGGTGTTGAGCATGAGGTCACTGCTGGGGATTGTGGGATTCTCCAGTTCTGTGCTTGTGCTCCCCAATTTTGACCTGACCAAGTTCTGTGTGGGCCTGAGTTACTGCTTTGCCTTCCACGAGGTTTTGGGCTGGTTCTGATTTAAGAGCACTAATTCAGCTGTGTAAACCTCTGAGGATTTGCTGGGCAGAGCACAGGTTGTGGGAGCTGTGAAATACCTGCTGGCAGGAGGTGTGCTGCTCTTCTCCCCTGCTGCAGGTGCTCCAACTTGCCTTTTGTGCTGACTGGGTGATTTTGAATATAGGAAGCACCAAATCCAGCAAATGGTTCCCCTGGACTGTGACTGTGGAGAGTGACATGCTGGGGACAAGTCCACCAGCATCCAGACAGCTCCCCTGGATTTCTCCTGTTGCTTTTTAAAGGCCACTCTGGAGATTTCTGGGTCAGGGAGTGAGACAGGGACAAGTCCTGGGGAAGCCATCACTGCCATGATGGAGATGTTATTGATCCCACCCAGCAAGAGCATTAGATAATGCTGCAGTCAGTCCAGAAAT
This sequence comes from Lichenostomus cassidix, assembly GCF_008360975.1. Classification (NCBI taxonomy): domain Eukaryota; kingdom Metazoa; phylum Chordata; class Aves; order Passeriformes; family Meliphagidae; genus Lichenostomus; species Lichenostomus cassidix. The sequence continues at coordinate 2,463,262 of NC_139497.1, forward strand.
GCATTCATCTGGCTGAGAACTCAGAAGCACACCTTGTTCCTCCCTTTCCCTTCCCTTGCTCTCTGCTCTCCTGCAGTCTCTGTTTTCTGAAGCACTGCTGGCTTTTGTGATGTTTACAAACTTTTCTTGATTGTGTCATAAACAGTCCCCATCTCACTCATTAGTGCCACCATGGTGAGGACCTGACCTGAATGTGCATCGGGCAATTAGAGAGAGCTCTGAGCACCACAGAGCTCTGAGAGGAGGCAGCTTCCTCCTGATGGGAAAACTGGCATGGAGGGAAAAAAAAATTGCTGGCCTTCTGACATGGAAGCAGTGAGAGAGAGCACAGCTCAGCCTGGTGGTTGAGGCAGAGTAAACTGGTGTTTGCAAAGCAAACTGGGGAGAAAATGCACTGTTGGGGTGAACCTCGCTCTGGAATCCTGGTTGTTTTGTGTATATCCAAAGGATCACAACACCATGAAATATTCCAGTGTTTTCCCACTGCCAGTCCTTATAAAGTAAACTTTCACAACTCTTAAATCTGGTCTTTATATAGTCCAGGTACATATATATACAGCTGTTTTCTTTCCAAGAGGTGGTATTTAATAGTATCTGCCTGAGGTGAAAATTAGCACCAGCAGCAGTGCTAGGTTTGGAAAAGTGCAATTATCTTCCTCTGCTGGATTGGGAAAGGGCTCAGGTGCACTACCAGAAAGCTGGGAATGACCATTTGGTGTCTGTTTACTCCACAGATGGAACTTGAAATTGCTTGATTATTACTTTTGTGAATGCTGGTTCAGAGGTTTCTGATTTTTCTTCTGTTGGCTCCTGCAGTGAGTCTCCACCAGGCAGAAGGACGTGTAAAACAGGACAAACATTTCTAAAATAGCTGTGCTGCATAATAGGTGGCCTGAGCAAAAATGAAATGGTAGCTTAGCAGGCAGGGTTGGCAGGGCTGGCTTTGTTGACATCTGGTTTTGGGATGTTTTGAGCAACTCACTTGTACTTTCAGCCCTAGTGAGTCATGTGGTCATCCCAGCGTGGAGCCAAGCAGAACATGGAGTGTCCACCTCAGCAGGGACAGGGACACTTCTGGGCAGACCTTGCTGCTTGGCTGCTTCATTCCCCAGGCCTTTGGGCATCTTTTTGGGTTCTTCTGTGTTTCACCTCGTGGGATGTGGGAGAAGCTGTGTCCCTCCCCTGGGATGGGGATGTGCCTTGTGCTGGCACTGTGATCCTGTTTGCTGCTGCCCTGCAAACCCTTCTTGTCCTCGGGGTGTTAACTGGGCTCTGTGCACATGCAGATGGAGCTGAGGTGATGCTCAGCCTTTCTCCTGTGCTGACTTGCACTTCTCTGATTCAAGTTCTGCCAGATCTGCTCGTTGTGCCTCTCCCGGGGTGAGAGCAATCCCTGTGGACGTTTTATCCAGAAATCCTGTGTGTTATACGAGGTGTTTGTGCCAAGCAGACAAGAAAGAGAACGTTGTGCGTTGGCCACGTGGTTGTGGTTATTCAGAGTTTGCCTCTGAGTCAACTGAAGTCACATCAGTTTGTGACTCGTGTGTGGCCTGAGGACAGCCCTGAGCCAGTTCCCTGTGGGATAAATGGTAATAATCCCTCCAGAGCTGGGTCTGGAAGCAGGGCAGCTGTGATCCTTCCCACCTGGAATGCTGGCTGTGAGCTGTGCTACCCAGGGCTCCTTGCCCAGCTCCTGAGGTGCTTTTTGCTGCCTGCTGCCTTGGCCACTGCATGCTTCCCTCCTGGCAAAGAATCTTCAAGAGCTCCTGGCCAGCAGGAGAGGAGAAACAGTGGAAAGAGTTCCTGTAAGCAGGACATTTGTGTTGGGATCACCATGACCAGATTTTGAACCAATTTTGTTCACAGGGGTTGTGAGTCCTGCTCTGGCTCCAGGTCCTGTCAGAGCTTTGGTTCATTTCTGCAGAATGAGCTGCTTATGCCACAGGAAAGTCTTGTGTGTGATTAATTTCTGCTTTCCTGGAGGATGTAGCCAATTAGGGATGTGCTGCCCCTTATTTTCAAAGTTCGGGGAAAGATGAAAACGTGTTATGAAAGCTGAGAAATGGATTTGTTCTAGAAGAGTGATTTTCAAAATCCTTTTTGGCTCTTCCTCTCTTGAGCCAAATGCAGTTGGACCATGACCACTGTGGTGATAGCTGACAGGAGCAGGCTGCACATTTCCATTGGCATTCCCCTCTTCCAGCTCAGTGATGAGCGTCCCAGACATTGGAATTTTTCCTGATATATTACAAAAAGCACAGGGGAAAGCCTTGCCTTGGTGGTGCCTTGAGGATGAGCAAAGTCATAGCCAGGAGCAGAAAGGCTTAAAATTGGATATGGTGGTAAAAGTGTGGGGAATCAGCTTCTCTCCTCACTGATCCAGCCTTGGGCTTGGAGGAGCATCTGCAGGAGGCAGATAGGGAGGGATTGCTGTGCTGTGCTCACAGCTGGAGTGAGAGCAGGTCCCTGCAGGGCCACCCTGCTGCCACCTGAGGTGGGTCTGGGGTGACCCTGCCTCATGTCCTGGGTCACCTGCACAGCCAGGCACTTCCCAGATGTGGCTCCCATCATCTGTGCTGTTTTAACTCATTGCCAGGACATTGCTTTGTCACTGCTCTCTGTAGTTTGAGCTCTCCATGGAGCAAACACTGCTCTGTCTCAAGCCTCATCTCCCCAGCTCTCATGCTCCTGCTTTCTCCTCTGTGCTCTCTTGTCTCTTCTCCAGCAGATCAGGCTTAGTGTTGCTGGAGAACCTAAACTGTGTTTTTGTTGTGGTGTGTTGATTTCTTGCTGTCTCATATTTTTGCACTCGAGGTGATGTCCAAACTTGCCATTCAACTTCATTCAGCCTTGCTTGAAGAACAGGTTTGAACTCTGTCAGGTCTTACACTGCAAGAAGGCACAAGCAGCAGGTTTCTGAAGTGGAAACATGGATTTTGCTTAACTCTTGATGCTGTTCTGCTTTATGAGCAATTTTATCTCCAAATTGCTCTCAGGTGTACCTTGTCCCATCCCTCCCATCCCAGTCCTGCTCCCTGTGTCCCTTTGATTATCCAGCTTCCAGAATTCCACTTCCCTGTTATAAAATCCTCTGCCAACCAAAGCCATGAAACCCAAATTCCTCCTGGTTTGGTCACACAGGCTGAGTATCCCAACCACAAAGTGGGGCTGTTGAATTCTGGGCCTGGGCTATTTATATTGTCAGTGGGAAAGCTTTTCATTGACTGAGCTGTTCCCTCCCTAAAGATACTTCTAATTAAATGTTATTTGACAGATCTGACTTTGTAATTGGCTTAGATTTAACTGGTATAAATGGGGTTTATTTTATTTTTCACTGAAAGCTGAAAAAAGTAGGAATAATTTGGTTGGAAGGCTTTTTGCATTCGGAGTCACGTCCATCTGTTGTTTAATGTAGTGAGCTGATAGAGTGGAAAAAAAAGCCAAAAAAAGCCCAAAAAACCTCCACAACCAGAAAGTCAATATCCCTGCCAGTGCTTGGTGAGGAGAAGGGGAAAGGGACACGGCTGCCTCTGCTTTGGAGCTCTCTAGACAATGCCCAGCAATGTTATGCAACTGCCTAGGGAAGGAAGTGAAAAATTATCATTACAGTGCAGTTTCAAGGGCAATATTCAATGAGCAGTTTGCAGCACAGCCCTGTGCTTAAGTGACTTAACTCACTTGTCCTGAGATAAAATTAACAGGGCTGGTTAAGGACAATAGCCATGACCTCTGTTCCCACCAGCAGTGGGGCAAAGATAGGTTGTTTTTAGAATTGAATCTGAGGTGTTGGACTGGGAGCCTTCAAAGTGGGCAGCCAAACCCAAACCAGTGTAACAGCCTGATCCTGGAAGTGCCTGATGGATCTCTGTCCCACTGAAAAGGGGGGAAAAAGCACATGCTGAAGCTCCTCATTTATACCTGCTCTTCCTTATTTCAGTGGAATGGATATAAAGACCTTCTGCAAGGCCCTGGACACTGGAGCAGCAACAAAACCCTGAAATAATAACTTGGAAAGCAGTGCTGCTGGCTGTTCAGTGCCTTCAGGGCAGGAGTAAATAGCTTAAAAGTCTTCTATTCCCAGTTTACTTCCAGCAAGAGGATTTTGCCCAAGGATGGCAGGCAGTGGAAGCACAGGTGTTTGCTTTCTGGCTCTGAGATTAGACAGAATCCATCTAGAGAAGCTTCACCTTCTGCTGTGAATCAGTAACTCTGTGCAGCTGCTACCCCTGGAGGGATTTTTGAAATATTGGATTGTCTTTGCTCCCCTCGTGCTTTTCTGTTACCCTTTGCATTTACACCCTCTGGGGCAGCCAGAGGGGCTCTTTGCTGAAATTTTGGGTTTGATGCAGGAGAAAGATCAAGGAGAAGGATTTAAATGGGCAAAACACCCGTGTTACATGAATAACACAGCTCAGTGTAAAAGCTGTTTCATGTTCCACCTGGGAGCAGATGTTTTGTCTTGGGAGCTGCATTTAAAAATGCATGGGCAGGACTGGGATGCATGCATGGCTGCTGGCTGCAGCTGGCTCTGAGCACACAGGGTGTGACAGGGCTCCTCTCCTGCCCTGGGGATCCAGCTCTGTTTCCCTCACACTCTCTGGCTGTCAGGGAGCAGGGATGACTCCTGGGAAAGGGAGATCTTTGCTGGTCCAGCTGTTGATGGCACCTGGGGCAATTCCTTGTGCAGCCTCACCCTGTCCAGTCTGGGAGGTTTGGCTCCTGCTGGAGGACTGCAGCACACTCAGCACGAGGGGATCAGCTTTGCCACAGGGCAGCAGAAATAATTAATAGTTGTGCTGAGCTCCCCAGGGGAAGCTCCACCCCACTGCTGGGACTGTGTTCCCATATATGTGTGAACTTTCTCCATGCCTGGATTGACAGAGCTGCACAAATGTGTATTTACAGGTAGAGCAGAGGGGTTTGCTGTGCCAAATGGCTTGCCAGCTCTGTTTCCAGGACTTTCTTGACACTCCTGTTGTTTCCCATTTGTCCTGGGGTGGGTGTCACAGCAGGTACAGTCTGAGTGTTCACCTGTACCTGGTGAACTTTGGTGTGAATTGCTGCATTTTCCTGTGCTCTGGAGCACCTTCAGCCCAAATTATCAGTGGGACAAGTTTCTCAACTCTGCAGAGTTGAGGTGGATCTTTGTGCATTCCATCTGTGGAACATCCATTCGTGCCTGAGGAGAGCTGGGAGTGCTGATTAATATTCATCTCTCTGGGGCTATTTGTTAATTACTGTTAATCATGGTTTGCGTGATGGGGCTGAGTGGATCCTGGCAGGCTTGCATCCGTTCCAGGGTTTCGGAGTGCATGGTAAACACCAGGGTTTTATTGCAGCCTTTCTGGGAAATATTGTTCCTGTTTTCAAGGGTGGGAAATTGTATAGCCTTCAGGGGGAAGGAGAATAGAGGTGGCAAAACTGGGAGCTGAATGTCCTGACTCCCACTCCTTTCCTTCAGCACTTCCTCACCCACGTCAGGGTGAGGGTAATTGTGCTAATTGTGACTTGGAGACCTTGGCTTTGTCCTTTGCTGAGCCCTGCTGGGCAGTGCAGCACTGGTGTCACACGGAATCACAGTGGCTTTGCTGTTCTCCATAACAGGGGAGGGAGCAAAAAAGTTTTTTAGAAGGAAGTTACCAGCTGGTGGATTAAATGCCAGGCTCTGCCTCTTTTACAAGGTGTGCCTTGCAAAGGTGGTGGCAACACTGCAAACCACAGGAGAGGGAGCAGCCTGGGTGGCCCTGGGGTCTGCTCAGTGTGAAGAGCCCAGTGCCAGGGACTGCCTTGGAGAAAGGAGAACAGCCCTGAATGCTCAGGCACCTGTGAGGGGGACACAGAGAAATGTTCCCTGTCAGAAAATCCTGCAAGTTAAATCACATAAGTGAGTGGAGCTGCTGGGTGCTCTGCTGTGTCTTTTGGGATATGGTGAAAGATGGAGAGAAAAGCACACATCTCTGGAGTTACAGTCGGGCAGGAAGGATTTGAGCTCTGAGGAGATTCCTGTCCTTGCTGGCCTTGCACTCTCACCATATCCCAGCTGGTGCTGCAGCAGCAACAACCCCTTTTTTTAGCAGCTGTCTGCAGAGATTTGTATGGAGGAAATGCTCTGGGGATTGGATCTTGCTGCACAACACAGAGGCCATCAGATTCAGCTTGTTTATCAGCCAAGCCTTCTGCAGCATGAAGGCAGGAATACAAACCACCAGCAGCTAACAGATGAAAATACTGAGCTTTCCTGAGCCACGTGTGTTTCTTTCCCTCCTGACAAACAAACCCTTGTGATTTCCAGCTTGGGAAACCCACAGGCCAACATCTCATGGAGAGTGAGTGGAGATTGGCATCCATGAAAGCAGCTGAATGTCCTGGGATTGTGATCCTCCACGTGTACCTCCAGGCATTTCCTGCCCTCCGAGTTCAGCTGAGCTCCTGCGTGGGTCTAAATAATAAAACATATGAGTTCACTGCAATGTGCCCAGAATTTAAAGGCTGCAGCCCTTGGCCAGCTCTTGTATGAATTGCTTCCATCAGGGCAGTGATCCAGGAAACTAGGAACATGAAGTGGTTGGTGGATGAAGTCTGTGGTTTGGTGCCTTCCTGGGTAAAGCAATGGCAGAAAGGAAAGCTGCTGTGTTTTCTGTGTTCCTCCCTTCTGTGCCCTGCTGGGAGGGCAGACAGGGAGGATTCCAGCAGGTACCACAGGCTCTGAGGAGATCCTGGTCCAGAGAAGCTTCCCAGCCTGCTCAGGTGTCTGAGGAGTTAATAATGAAATGACTGAAAATAGCCACATTCTCCTCTGCTGTTCTGAATAAAAGAAAAACTCACTCTGCGAGATGTTCTCTTCAATGAAACCATCCTTTGGCAGAAAGTTGTCATCAGTGGTGCCAGCAAGTGACCACTTTGCAGAGGGGACCAGCAGAAGATCTGTCATGTAAGGATGAGGAGTGAGCAGAGAAAACTGTTGAGTTCCCTGCACTGAACAAAGGGATTCTCCTCTGGTGGAAATCCCTTCCTGAAGGGCTCTGGCTGAGGTTCTCCCAGTGTGACCTGGATTCCCCTCAGGTTTGCTGAGCTCCAGCTCTGCTCAGGGAGCTCCATGTGCCCAGGGCAGCTGTATGAGCAGCAGCTTGGCACGGGAGAGGAAGGAAGGGAAGGCAGGAGATGCTTTGCAGACCTGGCTCCAGACAGAACTGAGTCATTTGTCAAGGCTGACGCTCTCGGTTGCCTGAGGCTGGCATGGCTCAGACAGGAGAGTGAGAATGCAGCCATCCAGATACTCACAGAGGAGAGAAAAGTAACAGCTCCAAACATGTGACTGGGATGGAAGAGGAAAAAAAAGCATCCCCAATTAAAGCCATGTGTGTTGGTGGATGGAACTGCTCCTGAAAGGTTGGTGGAGGCTGTTTGTGCAGCACAAATGCAGCCACTCCATAATGCCCTGGATTAGAACAGGGAGGCTCCTCCAGCACATGAAATCCGTGTGGAAACAGAGCTGTTCTGCATGGCAGCAGCTCCCCCAGCTCACCACCCTGGCGGGTTAAGGTAAGAGCTGTCTTGTCACCTGTCTCCTCCTCCCCTTCCCTGCTCCTGAAGCACATTTGCCATGCAGCCTGGTGCTGTGCCATGTCTTTTTTTTGCTGCTGGATGATGATGATGTCTCTGTGCAGGAGCAGAGATTTTTTTTTTTCCCTGCAGACATGCATTATTCAGTTATCAGGATAAACAGGCTCCCTGGATTTGGGCATGTGTGTAAGTCTGATGCTGGATCCTCCCTTCTCTCACCGGTGTGAGGCAGGGAGGGAGCAGGGAATTCCCCCAGTGCTCCAGAGCCTGTGGTCTGTAATCTCACTGCAATACCTGTGAGGTTGCATGAAGGATCTAAACTCAACCTTAAATAGGCCTGGAGAGGAACCTTCTTGCTGTATTTGGGAAGACTTTTCAAGAAACAGGATGTTCACTCAAACTCCTCCTGTGGAAGAACAGCACCAGAGCCCACTTCACACGGAAAGGACGTGATCTACATGACAAACTCATATCAAAATAGGTGTTTGCTGCTGTTTACACCTGTGATTAAAGTGTTCTGATGGCACAGAGTCAGAGCCAAACCAGTGTGGTGTGTAGGGAGGAGCAGCACTTCCCTCCCTGCCCTTGCCTTGCACAGGCGTGCGAAGCGTTTCCAGGGTAGGTGTTTTCTGTGGAGCCATACTGGGACAGAAGTGCTAAAAATTTGGGAAGATGCGGTGGAGGACTGAGTCCCACAATGCTGTGGAAGCAGCTTGCAGGGTGCTGGAGCTCCAGGATTCCCTGCAGAGGCAGCAGACACCCAGCACAGTGCCAGACAGTGGGGCTGTTCTCCGGATGAACGAAATTCTCACCTTGCATGGAGCTGCGTGGCTTTCTGGGAATCCTGCCATGCTGGGATTTGTGGGCTTGCAGATTAATCTGTTGGGATGCATCGATTTTTCCACAGTGCCATGGAGCACCCAGAAGTACTTTTGGTGCTGCTCTGCTGAGGCTGGGTTTGCACAGAGGAGCTGGAGGAACAGTTTTGGAGATGCTGGCAAAGGTTGCATTGGACACCTGGCTGATATCTGAGTTCCTGGGGAGCCTCTTTCCTTGCTTTTCAGATGTGGAATATTATCTTTACAAAAGGCAGAGGGTTGCCCTGTGGCTGTGTGACAGCCAGGGAGAAGGACAATGCCCTGTGTGAGCTCTTGCTCTGCTGACCAGGGCAGCTTTTTAAACCTGTGAGTGTCTCTGGGCTGCTGCCTGATTTTTGGCACCCCTGGAATTTTCAGAGCACAACAATGCTGTTAACAGCCCTGAGAGCAGGAGACAGCTGCAGAAAAACAATGTGAAATTGGTGCAATCTGCTGTGCTGCAGCTTTGCCAACAACAATCCGTCCTGCTGGCTGGCAGTGCTTCAGCCCTGACAGAAGCTCTGCCTGTGTCCCCTGTGTGACTCAGGGGAGCCACCTTTGTGAATCCCTCTGCTCTGGGCACGCAGGGCTGGAATCACCGAGGGAGGGACTGTCACAGGCTCTCACTGGTGTGCTCTGGCTTGATCTCACCCTCCTCACAGGCTTCACCAGATGGTCATTTGGAAAAGAAGCTGCTGCTTGGTTGGATTCACTGGATTTGCCTGGTCCCTATTTGCTCTTCAGTGAGTTCTGCAGGAAGTACAAGGGCCAGGTTCCTGCTGGCTCTGTCACTGAGGTCACATCCAAACCCCTTTCAGGTGCAACTGTTGGTGCTGCAAAGCATCCTTAGCATTCCCTCGGTGAGCTGGGATTGCTCAGCACCTCCCTGGCTGAAAGCCTGGATGGCCCAGGATCAGGGTGTGAGTTTTCTGATGGATCCCAAAGGCCCCTCTGCCTTGGACTGCAACCCTTGGCTTGGGGCTGACGGAAGCAGATGAGACAGGAAGGGAACAGAACCAAATTGGCTGTAGCTTGCTGTGGAGTCAGTGGAAAAAGCTGTGGTGTGAACTTTGTCATGGTTTCCCTTTCTGCTGCATCACGATGATGTTTCTGCCATGCCCTGAGCGAGGGCTGTGGTTTGCAGGGGGCTGTGGGCAGGAAAGAGGCAACATGTGAGCACTGTGTGCAGCTTCCAGCTGCTGCAGGAGGTTTGGGATGAGGAACGACACGGGCAAGAATTGGGACAGGCAGGAGTGGCTCCTTTGGCTGGCTGGGCTGTAAAACAGTCCCTGGTGTTCTGGGGCTTGGCAGCACCTTTTCCACACACAGTTATTTTCCTGCTCCCAGGCAGGAGCAACTGGCAGGCTGAGAGAGGAAGGAGCAGTAGGGGCTGCAGCTGGAGGGCTTTCCAGGCAGCTTGGAGGGAGAATAGGCTGAGCCTGTGGGGAAACAAGCCTTGCTTTCAGTGGAGAAGGTTGTGCAGGAAAGGGAACCTCTCACAGCCCCTCAGCCTGTGCAGCTGCCCAGAACAACTGGGACGATTGTGCTGGTGGCACTTGTGGAGCTGAGCTTGACCCTGGCAGCAGCTGGGGGTGGCAGAGCCCTGGGGCAGCAGCTGGGGGAGGCTGGGATGTTTTCAGCCAAAGCTGTCCCAGCTCTGCTCCAGAGCTGCTCCCTGGCTGTGTCTGAGCTCTGCTGGCACTGCTCTGTTGTAGCTCCACCAGGATCCATGAGGATCCATCCCTGGCTCAGGCAGCCCCTTCTCCCATCCCAGGAGTGCATCCAGGCTGCTCCCATGGGAAATGTGTATCTAGAGGGCACTTTTAGAGATGTCTGTACATCTCTCATCTCTTCTATGGTTCTTCTGAATTTGGGAAAGAATCCCCATTTTCAGTATTAAATCTAACCTGCATGAGCTCCTCTGTCCTGGTGGGTAATAGAAGCTGAATGGCATAAATAAAATGGGTAACACATAAATTGCTTGTTTCCACTGTGTAGTTGTTGATGAGGCAATTATTTGTTTTTCTAACGTATATGGTAATTGTAACCTGCTGTATTCTGCAGCAGGAGCAGCGTGCTTGTTTAAATCACAGCATATATTTTAGTGAGAGATGTGTTGACCCAGTTGCCCAAGTAAGTTTGTGATGAAGAGCCACTCAGGCTGCATGTCCTCTGCTGCTCTCCAGCTTCTGGAAGTGACTGAAGGAAATAGCACTTCACTGCTGCTGAAATCATCCCCAGAGTGCTGTTTAATGGCAGTGTGATGGATTAACCTCATTAAAGGTGCTAGTGTTGTACAAGAAAGCAAAACACTCTTGGAAAACTCAGGAAGCTTCCTTGGTGGTGCTGAGTTCATTCCAAGCCTCCTCTGTGACAGAACAGCAATGTCTGAAGCTGCTGCAGGTGCTGCTTTGCCTGGTGCTCTGCAGGGCACATTTTGGGGGTCAGGTGCTGCAGGAATGAGGCAAACTGCTGGGTTTGTGCTTCCTGGGAAGGAAGGAGCATCCTCAGGCATCAGCATCGTGACTCCACTTGTATTTGGCAAGCTGGTGCTCCTCTGGCCTCTGCATTTATTTCTCTTTTTCTCAGATGGCTGCTGCTGGTTGGGTTTATATTCTGCAAAGGGATTTTGTTCCAGGCTCATTCTGCTCTCATTCTTCTTGAAAGTGAGCTCGCCTGCACTGAGAATTTGATCAGTTCATGCACTTGGTGGATTTATAATATTTTTTTTTTCATTTGGGAGTCAGAACATGTTTTAACGAATTAATTTTCAAATTGATATCTCCTTAATCATCACTTCCTCAGACCCTGCAAAGTATTTGCATCTTATAATTTAAGTGCTTTGAAACTGGGTATCAAGTGAAACTGTTAACTAGGATGAGATGAAATTCACATTTGCACCTTAATCTCGTCTGAGCATTTTCAAGTGCTGGAAGTTAATTACATCCATCGTGGTCCTTTGATACTTGACTAATTTTGGAGCACAATGGCTTAAATTTGGGCTCATTGCCTGTTAGAAATTTCGCTCCTCAGCTGACACAGAAAAATTTCATTGTGCTCTCTGTTCATCCTGTGGGTCCAGCTGTATTTGGCACTTGTGAAGGGCCTGGAAGAGGCTCTGGGAATCAGAGCTCCTGGGTTCCTTTCCATTCCCTACAGCTGACTCACAGCAATGCAGAATTTCCTCACAGAGCCTCAGCTGCCTTTTTGAAAAATGGGGGAACTGCTACCCTCGCACCTCTGCGAAATATTTTGGGGTCCTTAGGTTGAAGTTTCTGCACCTACCGACTCAGCATCGTAAGCTGCTGCACAAAATGCTCTGAAAACAGCAAATCACTCCCATCTGTCCTCTGTTCTCCCATCCCCATGGATCAAAGCCACAGAGTTTGTGTAAGCAGGGGAATTCTGGGTGACTTTTGCTTTCCAGCAGGCAGTGGGGAGTTTGGATTTGGATTTCTGACAATGACGCAGCTTGTTGGAGCCATTCTGCATTGAAATGGGGTCTTATTCAGCACTGCTAATAAGAGGGTAAAGGCAGCTAAATACAGCTGTCTTCTTCCTCAGTGTCATTTGGGATTTATTAGCAAATATGCAGTGGAATTGAATCTCTTGTAAGTACTCTGCAGCTAATGGTAGATAGCAATTAGCTGAAATGACTACTGTGGAGCACTGATGCTGCATCAGTGAGGGGACAGGAAATCTGGAGCCAGCAGCTTCCAGAACTCCCCCTGGAGTAGTTTTTCCCTCTGGATTTTCTGTTTCATGCCCTTAGCAAAAGACTGCGGTGAAAATCGCTCTGTCTGGGTAATCCCTGGAGCTCCAGCTTGAACAAACACTTCCCCAGCAGCAGTAAGTTTGTGTGGATATTATTATTTTCAGCTCAGGGGTCGCTGAAAGGACTCACTGCAGTGTTCCTACCAGTGGAAGTGTGTGCAGTGGGATCCTCCTCCCCTCCAGATGTGGAGGGGTCTGGCCCAGATGTTTGGAACCAGTTCAGCAGCTGGGGAGGACTGGGTGCAGCCCTCATGGTTTCATCCTTGACCTTTTCCTCTCCAAGCTCAATAAGAGGTTTTGTTTCCTTCCCCTCGCTAATGAGGTGAGCTGTAGGTCAGGCTGTCCCAGAGGTTCTGCCCTTTGGCTGGAGGGGAAGCAGCTCCTGTCTGCTGCTTTCCAGCTTCCAAAAGTGCCTCGAATCAGGCTGATTTCATCGATATCTTGATTTGTTTGTCACCCTCCCTGCCAGCCTGTGTTTGGTACAGAAAACTGCCTGTCAGGAGGGGATTAGTGCTGGGGATGTGCTGTAGGTGGGGAGTGAGGGGCTGTGCTGGCCACATTCCACCAGAAGTGCATTTGAGAGGGAGATAATTGAGTATTTTCATGATCCTGCTGGCAGGTTGCTGCTGGGTGTGTTGATGACATGGAGAGGAGCAGTTTGGGTAAGAGGGATAGAATGATGGATAAATGCAGTGCCCTGGCAAGGGGATGGCATTGAAGGGTAGGGAGTTGAAATCAAGTGCTCTTAGGAGAGAATAATGGGGTTTTCTTCCTGAAAATTTGGGAGCAAGTGAGAGAGAGGCAGGTGTGGATGTGCTGGACCCTGCCTGGGGTGGAATAACCAGGAAAAACTGCCCAAAACCCCTTGGGAGAAAGCCCCAGGCAGAGAACAGCAGTGCAGGGCTGGCCTGAGGCTAAATGGGGATGAATTCACTGTGAATAAACTCGAGCTGTGCCTTAGGAGCATCTGGAACAGCTTTCCTCAGGTAGGGAAACACAGGAAAATACTCAGAGCTTTCACTGAGGCTTTGCACAGGGGAAATGGGAATTGATTCTGGGGGATGTGAACTGCCCCAGGGTGTCCCCATCAGGGCAGGGGACACATCTGGAGCCACCTGGGCTTGGTGCATCAGAGTCATCAGCTGCCTCTGAGGTGCAGGAGCTGTGCAGGGCTGCGGAAGGAAATTGCTGAAGGGGAATAATTCCCAGCTTTGATTGACTGGCAGCATGTCCTTAAAGAAAGTAATTATTGAAATGCGTATTTAGTTCGTTACGCCAGTGAATATTCATTTATGCTGAGCACCTGGTAAATTTGATCCTTTTTTTGATTTGGAAGAAATGTTTAATTGCCTGTCGGCAGCGCTCTGGAATTACATTTATTTTTGTATAAAACTTAATCAGATTGCAAGTAAGATGCTAAAATCTGTTGCTTCACTAACTCATATCAATAGATATTCTAAGGGGGATTTTTTACTACCCTTGGTGGCTTTGATGGGTTTTTTTTCTGCCTTACCTTCTGTCTAAAAGCTTGGAGTTTAGAACTACACGAGGTCTGATTGGGAATGAGTTTTTCAGTCGCCCCCACTGCCATGAATCAAATATCTATAAATACCTTTCCTTTTCCCTTTTCTCCTTTTTAAAGGCAGCTTCACCTTGCAGGTGGCAAGAGGTTCTCTTGCCCTGTGATATTTGCAATATTTAAGGCAGCAGACAAGTGACCCCAGCCTCTGTCTGGTGACATGATGATTTTCTGTGTAACCTGATGGATTTATTCCCAGCAGTGACAGTGCAGGGCAGCCCTGAGCAGGGTGGTGTTCCCACTCTGGAGACCTCTATCATCCCCCAATTCTAATACCCTAATTATAGTGTTTTGACAGCATCATGGTGATCATTGATAATGACACTGGTGACACCTTGTGCTGCTCCCTTTATTTCTCACTTGGCAGTGTCCTTGGCTTCCCCAGCACTCCTGGGACTGTCTCTGCCTTCTCCAAATTGCTGTATGGCTGACAGCATTTGATACGTAAGAATCTTTATATTTTACCTTTTTTAAAGACATATTTCTGCTGTGGGATTCTTTGAACAAGCTTGCAGCAGGCAAAAGGCAATCTGTGCTGCAGCTCCTCATTAGCTGCTGCCTGACAGTGATAGGTGACCCTGGGAATTCTCATTCAAGGCTGCTCCTCCTGCTCTTCTCAGCTCTTTCTGCCTTCACATCAGTTATCCTTTCAAGAAAGACTTGAGGAGGAGGGAGGGAGGAAAGGAGGGAGGCCCTGCCCATGTAGGATTGGGAAGAGATTTCCTCCTGGCTGTCACTGCACAGTACAAATCACCCTTTTCTGCTTCATTCCTGGACTGTGGCAGATGTCACACTGATGGGGACCAAGTCATCTGCCAGCCTTGTGCCACCCACTCATCCCCCTGGCAGAACTCTGGGCAGATTGCTGAGTGCATTTGTGGCCAAACACTGCATTTATATGTTGCTTTTTCAAAAAATGTTCTCTTTGTTGTTGTGCTCTGGGAGCTTCCTCCTCCTCCACTGCTGTTTTTTGGGATTTGTTGCTGGACACACCAGCCCTGTTCTGATTTCTAGATTACAACTAGTGACCTGAAAACGTCATTCTTGTCCAGCCACAGCCTCTCATGTCCCTCCTGAATGTCTTGTACTCTTGTTTTCATTTGGGACTGGGTTTGGGGAGGTTGCTGGACCTTTCTGGCTGTGTGTGGTGAGCCTGGAGTCTGGGATGATTTGGCTGGGTGATATTTTAACTCCCTTTAAACCCAAACCATCCTGTGACTATTTGCAAATCCCACCTGTCTGGAGGAACACACAAATCTGAGTGGTTTGCACTGGTTTAGGGCAAAGCTTATGAGCAGGGGAAGTGACCTGAGAAGGTTCAGCACGCTTGGGGAGCTGTGGTAGAGCAGCCCCAGTATGTCAGCCGTGGAAAAGCAGCCCGTGTTGAGCAGAATCTCTCCTGAGCTGCACCAGATGGCCAAGCCCAGCCTGCCCCAGTAACCTGCTGACTCAGGACGATGGGAATCTTCTTTCCTGGCATTAAGGGCTGAGTAGCAGGTGTCTGTTGAGGTGACACAACAGGCTCAGGCGTGTCCCCTGTGTGTCAGCAGAGCAGAAACTTCACCCCTGAGGGCTGGGAGGGAGCAGGCTGTGTTTGGAGCCCAGTGAAGCAGGCAGGGATGCTCTGTGGGATCTGCTTTCTGCTTTTCCCCAGTCTGAGAACTGCTGGGATCATTGCTGGAGCTCACAAATCTTTCCTGGGTGTTCTCTTTGGAGCATGGCAGATTGAGGAGTGCTCTGCCCAAAGGTGACCTTTTGGAGGATCCCTGAGCTCCTCACCTGACAAGGACAGGTTTGAAGCCCTTCTGCTCTTGGAGCAAACAGGAATAGCTGATGGACCACAGGGAAAAGTGCTTTGGGAAAAGAGCAATCCAGAGGGGAGGGAGCTGCTTGCCTTTGACCATTTCATGTGAAAATACCTCAGTGAGCCAAGACATTCCTGTTCCTGGAATTCAGTTGTGAACTCACCTCTTTTCTACCTGCAACAACAGTGGATGGAGGATATTGCATTTCCTAGAGGAAAGAGGACATTGCTCTCTGTAGCCCTCTGGAAACAAAAGCGATGCTCCTTAATTAGTGGCAATGCTGCCTGTGCAGATGAAGTGGAAACTGGAGAGCAGTGTGTGCCAGATGGGTGGGAAGATGCCATCAGCATCTGCAAAAGCCTGGATTCTGCCTGCCTGCAAGATTATTCCAAGTAGACCTCAGCCCCACTGCTGCCTTCTGCCAGTGGTTTTGGAGCTCTGGGTGTACATTCAGAAAATGCACAGCCAGCAGAAGAGGTAGGGAAGAACTTGGACTTTGTTGTCACTGTTTTCCCTTTGCTGGTGTGTCAGGGTGGTTCAGGTTTGTCCTTTTAGGTGGTTTTTTTTTATGGACAGTTGAGCTATGGCATTTGGAAGCTTTTCGAAGTGGAGTTTTAGTGTGCTCGAGTTTGTTCCTTGACCTTTAGTTGATTCCTCTGCCCTTGGTGTTGTGTTCTGGGTGCTTCTGAGCCTGAAGTGATTGAACTGCCTGCAAAGGTGCTTCCCAAAAGTAGCTCTGAAGGGCGGGTGGGTTTTACAAGTGGGTTGTGTTTCTGTTAATGATTTCCAGCCCTGTTTGTTGTCCAAGGCAGCGAAGGCTTGGCAGAGCAGGATGCAGGGAAAAATCCTCCTGTCCCTTGCCCTTGTTTGCTCAGGTCCCAGTCTGAGCAGTGATGTTAATTAGATAAGTCAGATACTCTGCAGAGCAGCCTGTTCAAGGACAAACAGATTTTAATTAAGGGCTGTGTGCACTGGAAGGTCATGTCACTGCCTTGAGCCTGGGCAGTTACTATGGGAACACCAGGAAAGCACCCAGAGAGCCTGAGTGTCACCGTGTGGGCTTGGGGCACAAAATTCTCACCAGGGTATGGCAGATATGGTGTCACCCTTGCAGTGTGTAACTGGGTTTTGTTGCTGTGGGAATGGGACCTTCACTTCCAGCTATTAAAATCACCCAAAAAGTTCCATGTGAGCTGCACAGCAATGCCATGAATTAGGGAAATCGGTCTCCAGCTCAGTTTTTAGGCTGTTTACAGTTGGTGAACTCAATTTCTCAAAGGGAACCTGGATATTGGGAAGAGTTTTGTTTGGGCTGAAATTTGAGCCCAAGCTGGGTTAAAATTTGCTTCTGTCTCTGCCACCTTCTTAACTGGAATCCACCATCAACTCCAGTGCTAGTGGCTCATTCCTGCATTTCAGGTTCCCTCAGGATTCATCCCTGCTAAGCTGCCTGAAATTAATCCTGTTGATTTGAGTATAAGATGTTTCTTGTCTTCCTTCAGTCCTAAATCTCCTTTCAGTTGTTTGGGATGTATCAGCAGAGACTTATCAATAGCTGATGATGATGCAGGATAATAACTCCAGTTATGGATCTCCAAACCATGGATGTACCTTGGGACTGATGGAATTTTGTGGGATCCCCAGGCAGAAGCTCATTCTTACTAATTTTCATGTGGTCTAGCAAGAGGATCAGCAGAGAGAAGTTAAATGTTTCTACTCTTAATGTTTTTATTCCTGCTATCAACCAGAAGCTGAGGCAGGGACAAATGCTGCACTGGCACCACAAGCAGCTTTCTTGTATAAATAAAATAGCCACTCAAATGTGGGCTTTGCTTTGGAATCAAATGGTTGTGTGGGAATTTGAGGTGGGAGCTCACAGGAGCTGCTTCCCAATCCCCTTTTCACTCTTGTTACTTGGTGGCTTTGGGGACAAATGAACAATGAGGCAGGAGAAGTCACAGGTGTGTTTGGAGGGAGGATTTAAAAACAGGTTTTTTGCTATTTTTCTTCTGTTTGGTCAGTCCTTGTGGTTGTCCTGCTTTGGAGGATGCCAAGGGTTTGGAATCACACAGAGCCAACTCAGCAGGGAGATTGCCAGGGAAATGGATTTCAGACACTTTATGAACTGCTGGTGGAGGAACTGGTTTTGTTTCCTGGCAGCTGGGAAAGCACCGTCCTGCCTGTTTGCAGGGAAAACGTGTCAGGGGTGGTATTTCCTACGTGCATCTCCCTGTGCAAAAAGGGGAGGCAGGAGGAGATGTGTCCTGGAGCTGCTGTGTGCAGGGCAAGTCTGCAGAGCCCCTGACTGCAGGGCTGGGCTGGGCTGGAGCTCCTGGGTGTTTTGCTTTTTCAGCCCAAACTGCTCCAGGAGGTGTCAGCTGGCAAAGTTGTTCCCTTAACTGGGTATCACCAACTTCCTCCAAGTGCTCTTTGCCTGAGAACAGACTAGAAACCACCTGTGGGCATTTATTATCTTTTGGCAGACCCTCCCTTGGACAAGGGAGCTGTGTTTTTTCTCAGCAGATGTCCACCTTTGACCTAGATAGTTCTGACTTTTAAAAATATATTGAGCAGGAAAAGAGCAAAGAGAAGCATCTGAATGGAGGAGCAGGAGCAGGCTGTGTCCATCCCCCTTGGGAAGGGGCTGGCTTTGCAGCAGCAAAGACATTTCCAGTGAAATCTTGGGAGAAGTTGGGATATGCATGGTCTAGCTGGGCCAGCTGTGACTTAAGACTTGGTGGAACACTCAGAGAGTGTTTTCTTTCTCCTGAAGCAGTGTCACTGCTCACAGTGCTCTCTCTGGCAGCATGGAGTGTGCCAGTGCCAGAGAAAGAAAGAAAATGCACGGGAGGAGAGCTGGCCTCTGAGTGCCTGTGGAAAAAGTGACAGCAGGAGAGTTAATGAGAAGCAGAGACTGAGCTCTGGGAGCTGCTCAGCCAAGAAAATCTGCACAGTGCAGGGTTTTCTCTGGTTTCCAGTAAAAACCTGTTACAATTTGGCTTCTCTCTGTGTTACCCCAGGGAAGATGGTTGAGGGATAAATACCTGGCTATGTGGCTCCTGCAGCACCTGGAAGGAAAACAGGTGTTATTCCTGTGATGATTCCATGTCTTGGAGCCAGGAGTGCTGAGCTTCTTGTCCAGATTCCTGCTGGGAGCCCAGGGGCTGCTTGCAGATGTGGTCTGTAAATCAGGGAATCTTGGCATGGTTTGGGTTGGAAAGGACCTTGAAGAGCATCTCATTCCCACTCACTGCCATGGGCAGGGACACTTCCACTCACAGGTAGAATCTGGATGCTCCTGTGCTTTGAGTGCAGGGGAAAAATTAAAGGTGTGCAATGAAGCAAACTTTGTAACCACAGCAGAGCAGAGTGGGAGCAGTGCAGTCAAACTCAGGAAACAATTCCCTTGTTTTTGGCAGGATGGAGGCATCCTGCCTGGAGCTGGCCCTGGAAGGAGAGCGCTTGTGCAAGGCTGGGGACTTCAAAGCTGGGGCAGCCTTCTTTGAAGCAGCAGTGCAGGTGGGGACAGAGGACCTGAAGACTCTCAGTGCCATCTACAGCCAGCTGGGCAATGCCTATTTCTACCTGAAGGAATATTCCAAGGCCCTGCTGTACCACAAACATGACCTTACCCTGGCCAGGTGAGTGTGTCAGCACTGCTGCGTCCTCAGCAGACACAGCCTTGAGTGAGAGCAGATTTTGTAGGGTCTGAACACAGCAACCTGAGGGATTCTGCCTCAGAAATATTCACCCAAAACTGGCCCTGGGGGTGATTGTCCTGTGGAGAGCTTGGGACACTCCAAGGATGGGTCAGCTGCCTTCAGAGAGAGCAGGGAGGTGGAGAAAGGGACGTGGATGTGAGGAAAGTGCTTGGAGCAAGAGCAGGGCAGTGATCACTTCTGTCCCCTGGTACTCCCTGTAGTGACCTGGAGTCATTAGAGCAGCTCAGCTGAGACAGAAAATAGGGAATGAGGATCTGCCCCCACAATTGTGGGAAGCTCTCCAGGCAGATGTGTGTGCTGGGAAGCTGCAGCTTGAATCTGCCTCCAGCAGCTGGTGAATAAAAGCTTCTGAGCTCTTGAACACCTTCATCTTGCAGAACCATTGGGGACAGGATTGGAGAAGCCAAGGCAAGTGGCAACCTTGGGAATACTCTGAAAATCCTGGGGCAGTTTGATGAAGCTGTTGTTTGCTGCCAGAGACACTTGGACATTTCTCGGGAGCAGGGAGACAAGGTAATGATTCCAACAGGAAATATCTCCTGGCTTTGGAAATAATCTATCTGCAAGTCAGTAAATGTGATCTGGGCTTTGGAAGGAGCTGGAGGGTGAAGCTCTCCCTTCTGGCCTCCGTCACACTTCTTGTGCTGCTGTGAGGGGGAAGATGGGAAAGGAAAAATGTGTGTTTCTGGTTCTGTTTCTAATTCTGAGCATCTCTGCCCAGCAATGGAAATGTCCACTCTTGGATGTGAAGTGTAAACCTTGCTGTTCTCTGTGATTCCTCGCTTTAGGTAGGTGAAGCCAGAGCACTCTATAATATAGGAAATGTTTACCATGCAAAGGGGAAGCATTTATCGTGGAACACTGCCCAGGACCCGGGCTACCTGCCTCAGGAAGTCAAGGACACGCTGCAGAAAGCTTCAGAATATTATGAGTAAGTATCCCAGCCTGGCCAGCCCCTTCTCCTGCAGGGAGCAGGGCCACTGAATGAGAATTTGCATGTTGTAATAGATTAGGAATATTCCCCTGAGATGCCAAGCTATGCTGGCAAATTAATCTCAAGGAGGGTGAGAAAAGGTCTTCTATAAAATCTGAGCTAAAATTCATCCTGGCACTGGCTTTGTAAAACTTGCTGTGGTTTCAATTGTGATCATGCAATGAAGTTTGAGTCTGCTGTGCTGGGAAACTGAACTTAGCTCCTGTAGTCCCTGCTGCTCTCTGCTGGCCTCCATGAGGATGGATCCCTGTGTGTCTCCATCCCTGTCACCCGAGGGAGGAGTCACTTTGAAGTCCTGGTTCTTCTCAAGGATCTGTACTTGATCTTGCTGGTAACATCCTTCCTTTTCCTAAATAATTTCAAAGATCACCATGATATGCCACATGGGAAGGTTGTCACCAGAATTTTGGACTCGTGCTTTTTTCCTCATATTTAGAGTTTTGCTTTTATAATGCAGTTTTTAAAACAGGCTTTGTAAACGAAGAGAGTGATAAGATCTCATATCCCTCCCTTCACATCTGAGGATGTGATAATGCCTATAAATAGCTCACCAGCCTTTTTCCAAGGAATGGTGCACATAGCAGAGCCAGGGGGTAAATTTGTGCCAGTGGTGAGTGTTCCACCATTCTGGGTGCTGTTCACACCTGGGTGTTCTGCCCTGCTTTCTTGCAGGAGGAACCTGTCCCTGGTGAAGGAGCTGGGGGACAGAGCAGCTCAGGGCCGAGCTTATGGCAACCTTGGCAACACCCAGTACCTGCTGGGCAACTTCAGCGAGGCCATAGCCTTCCACAAGGAGGTAGGAGACACCTCTGCTCCCTTCCTGGGCCTGGAGCAGCTTGCCTTCTCCCCACAGCCCAGCAAGCACAGGGAGATGTTTCCCCAGCTGTTTGCCTCCCTGCTCTGTGAACCCCAAAGTCATCCCTGTTGTACCAACTGAGTAAATCAACTCACACTGAGCAAATCTTACTCCATTCCCCATCAGCACCTAATGAGCAGCTTGAGGGAAGGGTGCTGTTGGCTTGGAAACCAGAGGAGGTATCCAAGGGCAAATTGCAGCTGGGTCTAGCAAGGATTTTTTTTCTGCTCTCAATTTGTCTCAGTCTAGATTTTAATAAATGCAAGCCATGAATTTAATTAAGCTGCTGAAAGAGCTGTTGATCAAGAATAAATGCTGCTTGTAGAACATAATAACTTTCTGTAAAGCTTTACAGAGAGGTGAGGTGACAAAGTCCCTGCCCCAATTCAAATGCAATTTAGCTTCTGTTGCAGTGTGTTTATCAGTTCCCTTGCAGTGGAAGGTGCTCAGCACCCTGGAAGTTCAGCCCTGCTGCTGTTTTTAAATGCTGGGGGGACAGCACTGGGATTCAACATCACTCCCACTTTTCCAAGGGGATGCTGAATTGCAGAAGAGGGAGAGGTTTCCTGCCGTGCCAGCCCTGCCAGGTGCAGCATGGCCTAGCTGGGTGGGAGCTTGGCAGCCCCAGAAGTTGATAACCAGGGAAGCTGCTGTGGGACAAAAAGATGTCCCTGTGCTGACTGAGCTGTGTCTGTGCAGCGCCTGGCCATCGCCAAGGAGTTTGGGGACAAAGCAGCCGAGCGCAGAGCCTACAGCAACCTGGGCAACGCCCACATCTTCCTCGGGAGGTTCGACATCTCTGCTGAGTACTACAAGTGAGTGCCAGGGGGTGTTCCCTGGGAATCCTGAGTGTCACAGCGAGTCCCTCAGCTCCAGGGGCTGTGACAAGGGGCCTGGGGTGGCAGGGTGGGGATGCAGGGTGGTAAGGTGTCAGCACCACATGGTGGTGACTTCACTCAGCCTGCCAGTGACCAGGGCTCTCCATTCCCCCCTGTTCCCTGCAGGAAAACACTCCAGCTCTCCAGGCAGCTCAAAGACCAAGCAGTAGAAGCTCAGGCTTGCTACAGTCTGGGGAACACCTGCACGCTGCTTCAGGACTATGAAAGAGCCATCGAGTACCACCTGAGGCACCTGGTGATAGCCCAGGAGCTGGGAGACAGGTGAGGGAGAGCCTGAGGTGAGGCTGCTGGGCACTGACTGTTCTCTCTTGCTGGGCTTGAACACCCGTGATGTGTATTCTTGAAAGTCAGAAATCTCTGGGCAGCCAGGAAATAACTGCACAGATTACTTGGTGCAGTAATTTGTCAAAACCATGATGTGATTCACCTTTCTCGTGTCATTCAGACCTGCAGCTTGTGCCCTCAGCGCTGTGGCTGTGTGGGCTGAGTGAGATTTCTGACGAGAGGTACTTCAAGAAAATGCATTGTGTTCAGTGCTTTGCCACGTGGTTGCTGCTGTGCTATCCTAGAAGGGCCTCTAGAGAGCTCCCTCAAGTTCACAGAAATCTTCCTTAAAAGCTGTGTGTGTTTAGGGCACGCAGATGTGCCACTGTGTCCTTTTGCTCTCCAGGTTAATGCTGGAAAACTTCTGTGTACAAACAAATGATGTTACACAGAGGGGGTGGAGATGATGTATTTTGTTTCTTGGCTACTCATTATGTAGAAGGCTTGACCTTTTAATTTATTTTTTTTTTTAATTTTTTGAGAGGTTGGTTCCTTTTCCCTGGATATTCTGCTGCTGAGCCCTCTTGCAGCTGAAGTGACTTTGCAGCCAGGTCGTTCAGCGTTGTGCTGAATTCCCCTGGAAGCTGGGTGTGCTCCACTAGATGGAGCAGGGACATCAGGAAGGGAGAGCTGTGCCACCGCCCGGGCAGTGTGTGCTCAGCCTGAGCTCAGAGCAGGCACAATCCCACCCCAGGGTGAATCATGCTGTGGGGGTGCAGGCCTGTGGGCTCCTGCATCCCTGGGAACACACCCTGTGAGCAGAAGGTATTGAACAGGGTGACAAGAAAAATGTTGAAATGCTGATCAACCCGCCCAAACCTCTGAAAAGGGAGTTGCAGTCATGCTGAACCTCCCCCCGCGCCCCCAGGTGCTTTTTTTATCCTTTCTCCCCCCACATCTGCTCGTTTGCAGAGCTCAGGAGGCTCTGCCTGCTCCTGCAAACAGCTGCTGGAGCTCCCAGGTTATGGGTCTGGGGTGTACAGCAGGTTCCACATCCACCTGCTTTCCCTGGCTCCTGAAAAGCCAGCAGCAGTGCCCTGGAGACCTCGTGGAAATTGTCCCTGTGCTGTGCTGGGTGCAGTTCCAGGCTGGGTGTTCCCCCAGTGATGCAGTGAACTCAGCTGGAGCTCTGCCTGCCTGCAGTGTTCTCCCCTTGCCATTTCCCTGCTGCTTTAGCTCTGGTTTGGGGAGCCCAGGGTTGGGTGTTTCATTCCCCCTGAGCATCCCTGGTTGGGTGAGGTGGAAGCTGGACAGGAGCTCTGCCTTCTCCTCTCAGGCTCACCAGTGAAGCCAAACCCTTCTGTTCCTTTCTCCACTGCTTCAGTTTTGCCCCAGTCGGTGCAGCCCTGCTTCCCAGGCTGTTGTTCATCCCCAGCTCTTGCTGACCTCAGTGTAAGAGGAGTTTAAGATGTCCAGCATGCTTCATTTTCCACTGTAGAACTTTGTGGAGCTGCAAGCAGAGCGAGGAGCCCCTCCAGTGCTCTCCAGCAGGCCCTGCCAGGCTTTGCCCAGCATTTCTGTGGTTTGACAGCTTCCTGTTCTGCAGGGTGGGAGAAGGAAGAGCCTGCTGGAGTCTCGGAAATGCCTATATCTCCCTGGGGAGCCACGAGCAGGCTTTGCACTTCGCGAGGAAACATCTTGAAATCTCCCAAGAGGTAAGAGAAGCTGGTGCAAGTCTTAGGGAACCTGTGACCCCTGGTGAGATCAAGACTATTTTATTCCAATAAGTTATATTAATGCAGTTATCTTGCTCTCACTGCTCTGGAAAGCCCTTTTCTGTGTGCTGTTTCAGTGGTGTCCTTAGGAACTGCAGAGCTTGGCTGGAAAACACTCTTTTTCTGGGAGGTTGGGGTCCCAGCTGCCAGGGGGGATCTCCAGCAGTGTCCTGATGCAGTGGATGCTGTCCCTGGATGCACTCAGCCTGCAGCCACCCACTCTGGGATGCCATGTGTGCAGCAATTCTGGGTTCACAGCTGGCCTTGCCCAGCTCTCTGCAGCTTTCCTGCCGTTTTTAGGTGGCTCAGAAGTGCAGAAAGCAAGAATTCCATTGTTTGCTCTTTTCAGTGTGTTGAGGAAATCGGCCGTGGCCTCTTTAGTCTTCCCCAGATGAAGAAATTGCCCTCTTGAAGCACTAATTGAAATCACCATATGTAAGTGTGCTGGGTGTTCTCCTGCCTGTCTATTAGGTTGGCTAAATCTCCAAGTAGGGCTGACACAGCAGCCTAATTACAGATTTAATTATCTTTATCAGACACACTGAAGAAATACTGTTCTTTGGTCCTGTACATTTGAGGACAGATTAACTTCCCCAGTTGTGCTCAAGTTGTGGCTCAGTCCTCAGAGCCAGATGTTGGCTGAAGGGCCATGGGATGATGAGCACTGGTGGTTCTGGGCCTTTGGGCATGGAGGGGAGACCCAGCAGGGTGGGAGTTCCCAGTTTTGTCATTCCAGGATGCTGGTGCAGCTCCAGGCTGTGGCAGGAGTTGGTTCCTGATGGCAGGTGGCTGATTAATTCCCCCCATCATTAGTTATGGAGCAGTGCAGGCTGTCCCTTTGACCAGCACCAGGATTGAGCCCAGGAGAAACCTTGTGGAATTCAGCCTTTTCACACTGCTGCTCCAAGCTCCTTTCCCATCACCCTTTTCCTCTTCGCTCCCAACAAAAATCTAAAGATGACATTTGAATCCAAATGAAACCTGCTTGAGGAAAACACACTGGAAGCTGCTGCAGGGCGATCAGAGGTCACTCACAAAATTCCACTGGAATGAAAGATGTTTACCTGAAAACCCTGGAAGCTCCAGGACACTGCTCTGGAATACTTTTGTCATCTCAGGGTGCAGCTCCTGAGAAGCTGAGGGCAGAAAGCAGGGCTCTGCTGTGGTGTGTGTGGCAGATCCTGCCCAGGATCATTGTTTGTCCTGCCTGTCTGTTCCTCACTTGTTAACAGGGCTTTGGAGATGATCTGAAAAGAGTAGAAGTCAGAGAAGCATTTAATAGAGCATCAAGGACTGTAAGACCTAACCAGGACATAGTAATTTCTCTGGAGATGATGTCAACGGCAAATCTCCTGTAATTGGCAGGAGGATTTATGCCTGATGATAAACCCTTTGATCTGCCTCCCTTTACTGGAGCTTGGGGCTTTGTCATAAATAATGTGGGGATTTATGGTTTTGTTCCAGGACGGCTCACACTGCTGTCTGTGGCAAGGGGACACAAAGGAGCTGTTGCCAGGCATTTAGCAGGAATCAGGGGGGACAGCCAAGGTCTTCCTCTGTCACACAGGCTGCTCTTCCTCTGAAGATTAGAGGCTGTTCTGGGTGACCTCTCTGGTGATGTGCAGCACAGCCATTCTCTGGTTTGGTTGGACTTTGAGGAGGATTCAGTGTTGTGTCCTACAATTCCTCATTTTAAGTAGCAGGAGCTGTTGGACAGATCTCTTCCCAAACATGCAACATCAGCTTCCTTGGCCTCAGGCCAGCGAGAGGTGGGAATTGGGAAAAGTGTGGACTTCTAAAAGATATTTTTTTGGAGTGTTGTGTGGGTAGATGGCTCGGAACAACCCGAAGTTGTATGGCTCTGAGCCAGGAGAGAAGGGCTGGTGGAGCCCTGGTGTGACACTGCCCACGTGGCTGTCTGGAGCTCAGTAACTATGGAAATTCTGAGCAAGGGGGCTGGGAGTTCTGGGGATCTCTGCCAAGCCGTGTGTGGCTGCAGGACAGCCCAGATGTGCACATTTCAGCTCAGTTCTGTGGCAGTGGGCGAGCTGAGCCAATAATTCCCAAATTATCCCTGAGGAGCAGTTCTGGAGAGCTCTGAGAGCTGGGCTGTGTGGTGTCCCAGGTGTGCCCAAG
This sequence comes from Lichenostomus cassidix, assembly GCF_008360975.1. NCBI lineage: Eukaryota > Metazoa > Chordata > Aves > Passeriformes > Meliphagidae > Lichenostomus > Lichenostomus cassidix. Next base: position 2,489,486 of record NC_139497.1, read on the forward strand.
CTCTCTTCTGGCTGTCCCTGTGTTTCCTTTGGGATGGGACTGGAAAACCCTTTGCTGTTAGCTTGGAGCACACCACACCTTTAACCCCTTCCCTGCTGTTTTCCCGCTGCAGATAGGGGACAGGAGTGGGGAGCTGACGGCTCAGGTGAACGTGGAGCAGCTCAGGGCAGCCCTTGGCCTGGGCCCTGGCGATGAGGACGTGGCTGCAGCTCATCCCTACTCTGGCTATGAGGCACAAGGTGAGTTTCTGGGCTTTTGGTGACATTGGGAGGTCTTGGGAAAAATGTGGTGTGGGGAGGGGGAGGCATTTGGAAATGGGCAGGAAATACAATGCCAGAGCAAGGTGAGGCTATTGGGTGCCTTCAGCACAAAGGAGATAAATGTGTTTGCTCTATGCTTTCCATAAGCTGCAAAGGCAGGGAAGGATCCCCCCAAAAGGGGCAGAGAATGAGTTAATGGAATTGATTTGCACTGGGAATGAAATTCCACATGTCATGCAGCAAATCAGCTTTTGTATCTTTTAAAGCTCTGCAGGGCCCTTTTCACTGATTTGACTGATAGCACAGGTTTTCAGGGTGACTGGCAGGGATTTTTGGCTGCTCTTGTTCCTGGGTGCTAAGCAGAACAACCCCAGGGTATGGGCTGAAGGCAGGTTGGGACCATCAGCTCACACTGGGTGACATCTCACCCTCAGAACACCTGAAGTGATGCTGAATGTGGAAACAAGACGTGGCAAGACTCAGTCACAGCAGTCAGAGTGGCTTTACTGGCCCTGGGTCACTCAGCCTGTGAGGAGCACAGATTGGTCACCACAGTGCTGCCAGCCTGCTGTGTGTCCCCAGCCTGGGGACAGTCTGCCTGTCCTGGCACTGCCCACTGCAGACACGGGTGGGTGCCCAGCATGGGCACTTCCAGCTGGTTGCTCCATCCTGGGACAGACTTATTAATTCACACAAACCTCATCCCAGGGGTGTCCACTGATTAAATCTGACCTTGTTGGCACAGGCAGTGTTCCCTTTGCTGCTGCAGGACTGACGTGGAGAGGATGATGTTGGGCTGAGGTGCTCAGGGAGGGAAGGGAGAGGCTGCTGGTCATGTTTGCTCTCATGTTGATCTCCAGGCATCACCTGCTACGTCAGTGCCAGAGCTTTTCCTGGCAAATGGAGTTGTGGGGAGGGAGCCAGCATGTCCTGCTGAGCCCCACTGGAGCTGCAGTGGGGCTGAGCTGTTGTCTCAAAGGCCACAAGAGCTTCCCCAGCCTCCTTTTGCACGTCATCTCCACTTCGTAACTCCTGCAAAACTCATTCCTGCCATCTCCTCAGGGGCTTCCTTTTGGCAAACTCTTTCATTGTGAAAGGGGAAAGAGGAAATGAACCTCAACGTTGGTGCTGTTTGTGGGTCAGAGGGAAGTGTGGATGTGGCCCATGGGCTGCTCGCTGTCCCCTGGAGATCCAGATGTGCTGTGTTAACATCTGGAGCAGGCTGTGGTGTTTCTGTCAGCTGCCAGAGCCATGCAGGTCTGTGTGTGTGTGATCCCTGCAGGATGGGAAAGGGCTGAGCAGCTGCAGGCAGAGCTCTGGAGGTTGCAGTGACCTCGTTAAAGGTTCCCTTGCTCACATTCCCAAGGCTGGGGATGTTTGTTGAGAGAAGGACAAAGTGTTCTTGGGAGGAACACCAGCAGATGACAGGGGTTTGCAGTGCAGAGAGGGAAGGATCTTGGAGAGCAGGATTTCCCCTCACCAGGTCCTGGGGAGATTGGTAAAAATCATCTCAGTGTTGGTGGACTGTGGCTGCAGGAAGGGAGAGACCACACCTGGCTGAGCCCTCAGTGATTCACACACAGCTCAGCTCAGGGGGAAAGCCTGACTCCTTCATTTCTCCTTAGATTTTATCCTAATCCTATTGAAGTTGGAGTGGAACTTTTATCCTAATCCTATTGAAGTGGAACTTCAGTGGAGGATGAGAGGCCATCAGTGTGTCTCTGAGCCCTTGAGAGAAGGGATAGGTATTTAATGACTGCCAGAAATTTTGGTACTCTCCTGTGCACCTATTAAATGATTAGAAGAGCATAATTATTTATATTATTAATAGCAGCAATTTACAGCCAGAGGAACATCTGCTTCTGTAATAGGAAGCAGGTGAGAGAGTTGAGATTCAAGTTGGCTTCTGAACCAGCCTGGCCTTTTGATGTTGACAAATCTCATGGTGAGGAGAGCTTTCCATTTCTTTTTCCCCATTCAGATTCCTTTTCCTGCTTAAGGTTACAAAATGGCTGCACATTCCCAAGGACACTAAAATCCTCTGATAAGGCAGGCATGGGATAAAACACATCAGTTTCATCAAGCAGGTCCAACAAAGCTTCATAGCAAAGGCTGAGCCAGATTTTCACTGTGATGTCCTTCACAGGTTACTTCTTGCAGGGCTTGGGCATTGCCCTTCCCTGGGGTCTGGGGCTGGAAGGAGAGCCTGATGTTTTCCTCTGCTGTCCTGGCTCCCCTTGCCGAGCTCTTTGTGATTTTAATTAATATTCTGAGAGTATTTGGTTGTCAGAAGACAAAGCTGGAGGCCAGGGAAGCAGGGCAGTGCTGCAGAAGTCTTGTGAAAGCAACGACCTTGTTGAGAAATGCAAACACACAGAGCTTAAAGCAACAAACTGAAGGAAGCTGGAGAGGAGCTGGAACACGAAGTAAATAAACAGGGGTTGGGTTTGTTTCTCCAAACAACCAAAAATGTGGCCCTGAATAAGCCTTGTTCTCTTTCACACACTGCAAGCTGGGAGTTGAGCTCTGGTGGGCTTTGCCTGGGGAGAGAAGCAAAAAGCTGCTGTGTGGCTCCAAGGGGTTGTTTTTAGGGGTGAAGAAGCAGCTCTGGGAGATGTCCTGGGGGCAGACTGACAGCACTGGTGCCTCTTGAGCTGCTGTGGGCTGAGGCTGCAGCATCTCAGGGAGGAGCTGCCTGTTCCCAGTGTGGGTTGGGAGCACCGAGCTGAGCCCATCCTGGTCCTGGCAGAGCCTGCTGCCTGCCCTGGCTGGGTGAATCAGGGCTCTGGTTCAGGTTCTGGGACTTTTCCAGGTCCCCAGTGCCATCTGTCCCCTGTGGGACACCCTGAGATGGGAATCACCCACAGGATGGAGGTGCTGGCAGGAGGCAGAGAGCTCCTTAGCCACCTCTGCACCTCTCCAGAGCCACAACTGACTCTGGGCTGCTTTCCTTCTGCTTCCAGCAGCTCGTCAGCCTCAGCCATCACCCTCTGGCAGTGTCAGGAGACACGAAGCAACCTCTGCTGGCAGCTGGGGGTGGGTGGGGAGGGCTGCAGGTGCTTGGAGGCGTTGGCATGGGGATGCTGCAGAGCTCTGGGAGCTGCTCCTGGTGTGGTTTCTGTGCTGTTTGCAGGACACAAACACCTCTGCCCTGCTGTGCCCAGCCCTGAGCCTAACTGGGAGTGAACCCAGTGCAGGAAAGCTGCAATCGTGGAGTATAAAGTGATCTTACTGGGAGCCTTACAGCTCTGAGTAGCTGGCATGGTGTTTGGCACATCTTTGATTTCAGTTTTCCCTCACACATGCAATGGGCTTTAGCTTTTCTCTAACCCAGGCTGGAATAAGGTTTATTCACAAATAAAGCATTATCAGTTTGGGTCAAAGAATAGCCTGACTTCCCCTTCTCATCTTCTGCTGAGAAATAGGTAGACATGAGGCTACTCTGCTTGCTTGGTGTTCTGCAGGTTCCATGCTTCAGGCTGTGTTCTGCAGTGGGCACAAATCCCCACTCCTTCCTGAGCACTGATCAGCTCTGTGGGGCTTTGACTGTGGGGCTTTGCAGCCTCAATGCAGTTTTGCAGTTTTCATCTCTTCACAGGAATCTTTGAACCCTTGGTTCAATCAGACTGGAATAGAAGAAATCTGCTTTTATGTTTTTCCAGCCTGTTTGTTTTTGTTTGCTTGCTTGCTTTAAATATCTTTGAAGCACCTGAAAAGTGTTTAGGGCTGATAAAAGAGGCAGGATTGACCATCCCTCTGCTGATGCAAGCAGGGAGGTGGTGATGCTGAGGCTGGGATGCTGCCCAGGGACAGGGATGTTCCTTCCCCGTGGTTTGCTCAATCTTCCTGCAGAAAACTGTCAGCTGAGAGATGTGGCTTTGTGAGAGCAGCATCTTGCTGACTCTGGGACAGCCCTGCTCCCTCGGGCTGTGATTTCACTGTCTGGGAAGCATTTGCCTTCCCCTGGGCAGATGAGTTCACATCCCCAGCATGGAACCTGCCCTGTCCCTACCAGTCACACTGAGTAAGTGCAGCACTTGAAAGTGCTTAATATTAAATATCCCCAGCTCGATTTGATTTTTCCCAGGAGCTGATGGGCTGCAGCTCAGCCCTTCTTTCATTCTGCAAATGAAAGCCTGAGGCTGTGCTGGTTAATCGTAGCTGCTGACTCAGGGGGTGATGGATGAGGTGCTGGAGAAGCAGAGCAGCTTTGGGCCGAGTGGAAGGTAGGATTGGTGGTCTGGTGGCTTTGCTGTGCTCCTGCAGGTGCTCAGAGGGAGAGATGGAGCAGATATTCCCCTGTGCCTGCAGGAAGGTGTCCAAAAGACCTGCCTGTGGTTGTCCTTCAGAGAGCAGGGCAGGAAGGACAGGAGAGCTGCTAACCCAGAGGGATTCTGGTGTGAAGGTTTAGGACTTCTAAAAGATGCCTCTTCTCTGTAATGAGTTTCTTCTAAATCTGAGTAACCTCTGCTGTTACAGCTGTGAAATGATTCCAGCAGCACTGATGGGGTGGATGAACCTCTGAGTCATTTGGATTTAAACTCAGTAATTTAGCACTCACTTCAGACTGCCCCAGTATTGGCTTTAGGAAGTTTTAAAATATTCTTTTTAAGTGTTTAATGTTCCTCTCTCGTCTTGCTGAGTACATGAGCCTCCTTCCCAGCACTGGTGTGAAATACAGCAGGAGTTCTCAGCTCACAGCAGAGGAAATGCTACTGAAAGTTGCTTTATTTTGATGCCAGGGGAGATGGCAAGTGCTGGAAAAGAGGATGAGGAAGAGGCCAGTTCTTGCAGCCTGTGGCAGAGAAAGCACAACGTGGCTCGTGGCAAAGCCATCCATTCAATCAAGATTAAATCTCTGGCTGTGGGGAGAGAGAACCTTTTGGAAATTGCTGGTTCTGGGAGGATTGAAGTTCCCTTTGGCTGCAGCTCCAGGCTCCAGCAGCACTGTGCTGTCTGCTTGCTCAGTGCACTTTCCCCAGGCAGGTTCCTTGGCTAGCTGGGGTGTGGGAAATGCCATGGCTGTGATGCTGCTCTGTCCAACAGCACAGCAGTGCCATTAGAAATAAGATTCCTCTGCTTGATGTATTTTTTAATGCAGTGATTTACCCCAAGCGAGCCCAGGGACACTTCAGAGACAAAGTCAGAGAAGTGGGCATTTGCTTTATTCTGCACAGAGCAAGAAAAGCAAAGAAGAAAGTTCTCTTTCTTGCCCAGGCAGAATGACTTCTTTCCTCTTAAAGCTTTCTGTGTGGGTGAGCACAGTCTGCTTTGGCACTTCTCTGAGCAGGGCAAGGCCAGACCCTCAGCAGAGCCACTGTCACCTCTGGAGTGACCTCAGGACCATCCTGCTTCCCTGGCAGGGACAACTCCTCAGACAGCAAACCTTGCTGAGCCAAAACACCTGGCAGAGCTCAGGATCCCAGTTGAGCTCACAGCATGTTCCAGGAGCTGCTGAGAGCTGGTGGCTGCTCACAGCAGCATCAGGGAGGAAGGATCAAGCACATTCCCCCTCTTTTTTGGAGGATTTTACTGTGGGTGTTTGATGGCTGCTAAGCTGACCCGTGGTTGCTCCTTCTCTGCCCTCCCTGAGTCAGTCTGGAGGACAAAATCGTGTCCTGTGGTTTGTCTGGCTGCTGGAGATGCTGCCCCTGTTAATTACCGTGTGTCACTTTCCAGCTAAACTCCGGGTTTGATCTCTGCTTGTTCAACACGAGCTGATAATGGAAGGTGGGAGGTCATGAGCCTCTGCTGCGTCCTGGCAGAGAAAATCCTGCCCTTAGCAGAGAGCCAGGTGTTGCTGCCAAGTCCATCTCACTGCTCTTGGATGAGCCCTGAGGGTGTGAACCTCCTCCCAGCCTGCTCCACCCAGCTCGGGTTATCTCCCAAAAGATCCTTCTGTCCCCACAACTGTTCATCTCCGAGGCAGAAGGTTGCCTGGGGGGGTTATGGTTAGAGGAGGCTGTTCCTGACAAGGCTCAACCTTCCCACAGCCTCCGAGGCTTGGATTTGTCAAGTGTTTCATGGTTGGGTGCTCCGTGTTTTCTGCAAATATCCCCCCAAAATATTGATTCTTTGACCCAAATTGCCGATGCTTTATTTGCAAATAAGCCTCGGTTAGAGGAAAGCTAATGCCCACTGCATGTGTGGGGAAAAACCAAAATCAGAGATGTGCCCAACAAGCACCACAGCAATTCCTCAGAGCTGTGAGGCTACAAATCCGATCACCTTGAACTCCAAGATTGCAGCTTTCCTATATTGAGTTTACTCCCACTGGGGGAGATAAATAAGAAAGAAGAATAAAAGTAGCTCCCTTGTGCCATTGCTACCTGAAAGGAGGACTCTTTTCCAAGTTTACCTCCTCCAAGTGACTGTGAGAGCTCTTTAGCCTGTGGTCCTGAGTGTCCCCCATATTTCCTCTCCCCATCTGAGCAGCCTGAGCTCCAGCTGCTCACCCTGAGTGCAGTCAGCAGCTGCCCCAGGGCTCTGGGTGCCGTGTAGATGTGCAGGATTGCTTCTTTCTGTTATTTTCAGCCCGTTGCTCAGCTGTCAGACCGGATTGTGGCAATGCAGAGCTCGGGTGACACAAACACAAAGCATCTTCTGCCACATCAGCCTGATGAGAGTCTCGATGCAAAAGGAGCTTCTTCTTTATTGCCACATATCGTGTGCAGCTTTTTTTAAAAGAGCAGTTTTGCCACGGAGGAGAAAACGACAGGATTCTTATTGTGGAGCAGAGTTTTGTTGTGTTTAGGGACTGCTGGGAGGTTGATATTCTGTGTGCTAATGGACAAAGGTCATCAGTGCTGGAGCTCAGTGGTTCTAGCAGAGCAGGGATCATTCCCATCCTTGTGGTTCCCAATTCTGTATCCTCACACACAGAGCTGTTGGGATTCCCTGGTCTTTCCCTGCCTGTAGGACCAGGCTAAGCAGATGGTCCTTCCCATGGATGGGCACACAGCAGCTTGGCACCAGCATTTTATGGCCCAGCCATCGTAAATAACTGATATTATTTGCTTTCTCTGTTTAGAGGAAAGTATTGTTCTACCCCAGTAGCAACTGGGAAAACAAATGCCACCATTTATCAGGCGAGTGCTGACAATAATAGAGGTCAAGTGGATTTATAGTGCCAGAACCCATTATGTGTTTGAAGACTAATTAAAGCCTTAAATGAGATGCTTGTCCTACTGCAGGCTTGATTTTTTTTCTCAGTCTTCTTCTTTCTTTTCCTGCTGCTGTGCTTGTTTTCCCCCTCCCCCTTTCCTCCTGAAGAGCTTTGCTGTAATAATGGAGCACGAGGCTGACAGAGCTTCCCTGATTAGATGTCAGCAGCGTATGATTTGAGATGCTCCGTGGGCACAGGGAGCACTGGACCGTATCTCCACTGTCACTTCGGGGCTGGGGAGGGTTTCCAGACCAGCATTCCACCCCAAACAACTGGCTGGCTGGTCTGGTTTAATTACACTGAGCAGTATTTAGGGTTGTCTGCCAGAATCAAGGTTTGGGTCTGTGCAGACTGGGGGAGGATCTGTCCAGGGCTGCAAGAACTCACTGAAAAGCTAAGTTGATATCTTGGTTAGTGCAAGTAGAGGGGGAAATAACCTTTTCATGACAAACAGCAATGATGGTGGGCTTGTTGTGTTGTTGGGGTGCCCAGCCTGTGCTCTGTAGGGAATTCAGGCTGTGTGTGCAGCTCTGCAGGCAGCAGGGCTGATCTTGGCTCCACAACCTTTCCCTGTTGCTCTTCCATGGAGTTCCCTGTCAGGTTGAATTCTGCCTGCTCTGGCACAGCCCCCAGAGGGATCCAGCCTGTTCCCTGCTGCAAATACAGATCAGGCTTTGTCTGGGCTGGGGGGCTCTGCTCTGCTGCTCTGCTTCAGAACGGGAGGGAGGCAGCAGCTCTGGAGCTGCGGGAGAGGAGGCAGAGTTAGGAGTTATCAGAGCTCATGTCAGCTTGATGAGAGCTCTGCCAGAGCTCCCTGAGTCGCTGCTACACATGTTCAGCTCGATCTTGTCAGCTGCAATCTCCTGGATATGGAGATTGGCCGTGGAGGAACACAGCTCTGCCTGCACTGTCTGCCCAGCTTGCCCTAGTGCTGCTTTCCATGAGATGATCCCATCACCATCCCTGAGAAAACTTCCCTGTGTTCCCTGCAGGATAGGTACAAGAATTTGAAAACCGTTATACCAAATTGCAGAATCAAAAAGTTAATTTTTTTTTTTAAATCCTCTTGGTTTGTGGTGCTGTTGAGATCATGGCGGGGGGGGGGAGAAGATGAGGAAGAGATTTTGAAAAAAAATATTTGAAAAAGAAACAACACCCCTGAGCAGTGAAAAGAGCAACATCCCAGGAGCTGCAGGAAAACAGGGCATGAATACAGCCAGTCAGGAGCGCTGCTCAGCTGATGTTCACAAGAAGGTTTCAGCTTGCTCGATTTGAGACCTCAGCAAACCTCCCAGACAGAGAGAGCATTTAGAAAGGCCCCTGAGGTTTTCCGTTGCTCTGCTGCAGGCTTGGTAAACATGCCAATAAATGCTGGAGGGAGAGGAAAAAACCTTCCCAAGGAACAGACCCAGGTTTTCAGCTGCTCAGTCCTCCTCATCCCTCCCTGCCTGCTGCTGCTGCTGTGGATCAGCACTGGGGAGAAGGAGGAAGAGTTCAGCTCTTGCTGAGTATTAAGTGGTGCTGCAGGTATTTCTGGGAAAAACAAGTTGGGAGAGGCTGAAAGTTCCATCTGGAGCTGTCTGAGGAAATGGAGACAGAAAGATAGAGGGACTCCTTCTGTCGTGGGATGCCTGTGAGTATGGAAAGCTCTGCTCTCCTGGAAGGTGGGTGAGGATGTGTGGGCTGAGAAGGGGAGAAGTTCCCACACCAGTGGTGGGAGTTGAGTTGCTGCTGGTGTGGATCCAGTTTCTGGTCACCCTGAGTGATAAGGACCCTCCTAATTCTTCTTGCTGCTTGTTTTAGTGGTGGTGAGCAGGGATATTGTTTGGCCCCAGCACTGGCTGGGATTCCTGGATATTTCCTGCAAGAAATATCTGAGTTGGAAGAAGTCTGTGCAACTCTGAACTTCCTCCTCTCTCAGCTCAGCTCAAACCCCACACAGTCACAGACAGACACCAGCAGCAGAACAAGAGGAAAAGATGAGTTGTTCTGCTGGGGTAGACTGAGCTGCCTGTGTCTATTAAATTAACACCAGGCAGGTTTTCTCAGCTTGGAGATTAATGGCTGCTGGCCAGCGGTTCAGTGCTCTGGGAAAGCACAAAAGCTCCTGGGGATGGAGGTGTGTAATTAATGACTCTTTAGACAGCTGGAAATGGTGTGTGTTTATCTAATCAGGCACACTTTGCTGCTTTCTGCCTTTCCTGGAAGTGCTGTGACGCACATTCACTTCCAGGGGTGGCATTGCCTCTGCAACCCAGCTGTGCCTCTGCTCAGGTGTTTGTAGGTGACTTTTATTCCAGACCCACCTTGCTGCTGTAGGTTATCCCGAGGGAGGCCATGAGCAGCTCTAGAAATGTCCACAGTGTGTAACTGGGAGCAACTGGGAATAACCCAGCCCTGAGCTCCTGCCTGGGCAAGGTGGCAGCACCCAAAAATCCTTCACCCATCTCACAGCCACCTCCTCTGTGCTGATGATGGTGGGAGATGGTGAAGGAATAGGAGTTTTCTTCAGGGTAAGGGTTGGTGGGAATCAGAAGGAGCTGCCCAGGGAGTCAGCAGCCCTGGAGGGAATGACTGGACGTGGCACTCAGAGCTCTGCTCTGGCTGGCAAGGTGGGAATTGGTGGGATTTGTGATCCTTGAGAGCTTTTCCAACATAAATGTTCCGAGCTGCTGCCAGGTGAGCCCCTGGCTTTGCAGTGGGGAAGGGTTGGGGTTTGGTGGGAACGCTGACTGCTCCTCATGCTGTGTGCTCCCATCAGTGTCACACCTCCTCCAGCCCTGTCAGTCCCTCTGAACTCACAGCCTGCTCATGAATCACCTCAAAATGGAGCTGCTGCTCATGTGCTTTTGGAGCAGAGAGGCAGAAACGTGCAGAAATGTTTTGGGTGTTTGCAGCTGCAAGGAATAAATCCCTTCAGGACACTGAGGGGCACAGAGATGAGCTTTAGGTCACTTGTGACCGAGCTGTGATGTGTGTTCATGACCTTGGTGAGGTCCCAGCTGGTCTGAGCTTCTACCTCATAAAGCTGAGCTTTTCAAAGCTAAACTGTGCTTCACCCACTCTGTTGTTGTTGGAATACTACGTCAAAATTTTATGAAATCTCAAACAAATATCTTGAGTGCTGCCAAATTTTGATTCCCCTGTCAGGTTCAAGGCAAGATTTTGCTCCCCTTAAGGCTGGGCTTATGCTGGTTAGAAAATATTTGCTCCTTCACTTAGTTTTCCAGTCTGTGACTATAGAGAAAAGCTCAAAGTTGAGTCCCAGAAACATTCTTTCAGTTAAAAACATGATGACAAAGCAACAAATCCACAGACGTATTAAATAGTCTATTTGTTATGGTTTTTCTCAACGCCAGTCCCATGACTTTTGTGGTTTGGAGTGAGGTTTGTAACTCCTGAATTCCAGAGACCTTGTCTGAGATCAGAGCCGTGGTGTGACCTGGCTCAGTAGGCAAAGCCTCACACAGCCCTGTGACAGTGCTTTGAAAAAGACCCAAAGCAACAGGAAAAAACCCACATTTGAATCTCAGAGCTGCAGCATCCCAACCCTTTGACATTTAGTTAACCAGAGAGAGGATCTGCCATGGTTTGAGTTCTCTCTGGGTGACATTTGTGCTGTTGGGGACAGCCCCTGATGGGAGTGTGTGTTGTTTGGCAGGAGCCAGGCCAAAGAGACTCCAGAGGAACAGCATGGACAGCTTAGACCTCCTCAAGTTCCCTTCTGAAAAGGTAAGCAGAGATGTCTGGCCTCCAAGATTAGGAATCTGTGCAGAGATTCCAATTGGTTTGTTGTCGACTGGCTTCGTTTGCAGGGAAATATGCAATTAGCAGATATCAGTGGAGTCAATGGGATTAACCAAAGAGGGTTTCTAGAGAGCTTGGAGGAGAGGAACAGCTGGTCTGACTAAAAAGGCACTTAACACTCAAAGCTGAAAAGCCACTTCTGGGCTTTTTTCTGAAAAAGCAGCCCTTTATTGGAAGGATCATGGTGGGTGGTTTAGCTCCTGCAGTGGCTGTGGCAGGTCCTTGTCACCCCAGTGCAGTGCCAGGGAGGGCAGACAGGAGATGGAGCATTGCAGGAGGCAGAGGGTTTGTTCCAGGCTTTGTTCCAGGGTTTATTCCAAGGCTCCAAGGATTGCCTCTGCTCTGCCTCACTGCTGGCAATGTCAGGTCTGAGCAGATCAGCATTTCCTCTGTGTCCCCAGGGCAAGGGCTGCTCCTGCAGCAGCTGGAGGCACAGAGCCTTTCCAGCTCCAGGGATCATTTCAATCTCTCAGGAAATCCTACTGGTGCTGCTGAGGGCTCAGTCATGCCTGTTCCCAGAGGAGGTGGCCAGGCCTGCAGCCATTCTGCCTTTTTGGGATGTCTTTGGCACAAATCATTCATGTTCACCCAGTGCTTTCCAGGCACAGCTCTCCCCAGTGTCCCAGGGAGCATTTCTCCTTCACAGAACTGTCACAGAGGCAAAAAAGCTCATCCAAGCTGCAGGTGGGTGCAGACAGGCAGTGGGAAACAACCTCAGACTTGAGAAAGATTTTAGTTTCCTAAAAATCCCAGTAAGCACTGGGAAGGTCAGGCAAAAGCTCCTCCCTAAATTAGCTCTCTTTGGAAAATAAATTCCAAATGTCCTGCTGTGTTTTTATCAATTCTCCCACTGCCCCTGGGCTGTTTTGGCTCTTGCCTGCTCTCACCAGCGTGACTCCATCTCCGGGGTGTCGATGGCAGGGACAGCAGTGCCCAAGGTCAGGGGACATTGGCTGTGTGTCCTCATCAGAGCAGCACAGCCCCGAGGGCTGCCCAGGGGGCTTGGCTGATGTCTGACTGCTGTTAGTGCTGTTGGTGTCCTGCTCTGTTCTGTCAAAGCCAAACAGCACTCGATAGTTCAGGCAGGGTTATGGATTTCAGGGGTGTCATGGGGAGGATGGAGCAAGCAGGAGCTCTGCAGTTAGATGTGAGAACTCCTGTCTGCCCTGCAGTGGTCCTTGGGGGGATGTGAGTTCATCTCTCCTTGAGAGAGAGTTTTGGATGCAATTCCTCCTCCTCTGCCTCACCATGGCTCATAGGAGTTCACAGCCTGGGAGTTCCTTTGCTTTGTTCTGTGCTGGGAGGGATGAGGTGGTGAGGAGTAAATCCATGGAGTGAGCTGTGATCTCTCCAGCATCCTCTCAGTACTGTCTCACCTTCTGCCCTCTATTTCTGCCAGCCAGGCTTTGTTTCCACACTTCCAGCAGCTCCTGGCCAGTGCCTCTGCAGAGCTGTGTGTTGGGAATTCCCACCTTGGTTCTGAAGCTCCAGCACATTGCAGGATTGCTGCTCCCTGCTCTTCCTGCTCTCTCCAGCCTGTCTCTCACTCCTTCATTTGAGCTTCCCTAGTTTTATCTCCCAGCCTCTTGTTTATTCCGTTGTGTACCAGACTAAAATCTCTTTCTCACATGCTGGGTTTCACCCTGAAGGTGCTGATGTGCTGTAATTGAGTCATCTCTCCTGCCTGTCGTGCACTGAGCACTGGGAGGGCTCCAACCCAGGCATTGCAAGGCACTTTCTAGTTCTGATTTATATTCATGTGGCTGCTTTTCGAGATGTGGTCACTGGCCTGGCTGCACTGGTCCCATCAACAGCACCCAGGGAATGAATCTCTCCTTCCTTGTTCTCACTATTCCTGCCTGTAATCTCTGTCAGCTCCCTTTTCCCACACCTGGGGTGATAATCCTGTATTTCTGAAATAATTACAGAATTATTTCTGCAATTTCTGTATTGATTCCTGTATTTCTGTGTCTGTGGGAGAACTGAGCACAAACCCCACGTGTGTTTCCTGCTCTGTGGACATAAACCTGAGACAGACAAACATTGCAATTGCTGCAATGACTGTTTCTTGCTTTCCCAAGGACCAGAATGGGGACAGCCACCACGTGGGAGACCTGAAGATCTCAGGAAAAGAGTTCTTGTCGTTGCCTGCGAGAACAAAGAAATACAGAGAGCACCAATCCAGCTCGGAGAGAAAATCCCAGGGGTCAGGAGCATCCCCTCTGGATGCTGGGGAAGTCCGAGTCCAGGTGTCACAGTCGGTAGGAAGATGATTTTTTTATCTCTAGTGCTGATCTGGGAGCTCCTCATGTTTGTTTTTGCCTCATTTCCAGCCTGGTGTGGGGGTGGCAGTGAGGCCTTTTGGCTGGAAAACTGAGTCTGTTTTTAACTCTGCTCTGTTTTTTGGCTCTGGGAGCAACTGGGGGCAAATCCTTTTGCTTCTTTGAGCCTCAGCATCACTGTCCTTCTAACAGAGCAGTGGTACCAATCTCCATCACAAACTGCTTGGTGATGTTGATAACCTCTCGAGGGACAGGAGCCTGGAGCTGAATTTTGCTGAGTTCAGGTCTGTCAGGATTTTCAGGAATGCCTGGAACTGCAGAAAAACACAGCAGTTTGGGTGCTTTGTGGAGCTTGGTTTGATCAGCTCCTGGGGTTCAGGAGGAGTGGGATTGTTGCCTTCACAAACCAGAGCCTTTCCCTGATGAGCAACCAGAAGTGCTGGTTGCCTTTGCCAGATGTGGGACTGCAGATGTTCTGATCCCACTGCTGGTCAGTGTGCAGAGAGATCTCTTAGAATTCATCAGAGATGGTGGAAATCATCACCCAGGAGCTTTCCTTTGGAAGTAAAGCTCATTCCCAAGAGCAGGAGCTGGCCCTGATGCCAGTGATTTCCAGATTCCTACTCCTCTATTGGCGAGCTCTGATCAATCTGTGCTTGGCTACTTGCATGCTGCTGGGGATCCATGCCCTGGAAAGCTCCCAAAGTACCTTTTTTCTGCTTTTAACCTGCCAAATCTGCTGCTTTTGGGCCATTCCCTTCCAGTTGTGTCCATGTTTGTTGTGACGCATGGCAAACACAAATTCTGGAGATGTTTCCTGCAGCTGTGTTGGGTTTGTTGCCAGCCCTGGAAAGCAGGGGTCACACCCACCATGCAGGCACGTTCTGGCTCGTGGGAGGGGGCTTGGTTTGAACTCAGTGATCTCGAGTGAGAAGCCCCAAATCCTCAGCTTGTTGCCAGGAGAGACGAAGCGTAACGGGAAAGATCAATGATCTCATGGGTGCTTGGAAGTATTTAGGTTTTTGCTTTACACTGAGTCTCTAACACACTATCACAGCTCTGTGATCATGCAGTGATTCCAGATGGAATAAATCCAAGCCAGAAAAGATAGGCCTATTTTTTTTTTTTTTTTTTTTTTTTTTGCCTTGGCATTTAAGAAAAGCGAAATTCAATATTTTCATGCTGGGTAGGAAAGAGTCAGAGCTGCAGAGCTTGGGATGAAGCCTGGCTGTGGAGTGGGGATGCTTGAAGGTGTTTCTAGCTCTGAGTCCTTTGTTCCTCATCATGGGGAGAACCCATCCTGCTGTACCTATGTGCATGAGTGTATGGACACATCCCTTTTTTACCACAGATATTCCTGATTTTTCAGTTCTCTGGCCACTGGAGACTGAATTTTTACACCAACTAGGTTTTTTTTTCTTTTGGGTTTTTTTTTTTTTTTTTTTGGCTTCTCTGAGCTCATTCTTCATTCCCAATGGTGCTCGTGGAAATGGTCTGCTGGGAAAAAAACATTTCCTACAGCTCACCGGTGCAAACATGATCATTGAGAAGGAAAACAAAGCTCATCTGAGCCAGAGAGGAGACAGCAGCATGGGGGCACACAAGGCAATACAAAGCCAGAAAAAAATCCCCACTTCTGCCAGAAATAGCCTCGTATTTTTAACTCAGACATTCAGCCAGAGACCAAACAAAAGCCACGCTCCGTCAAGAGCTGGGAAAAGCATTCTTTAGGAGTGGAGCTGTGGATCCATGGGCTGTGCCTAAAAAAAGGGCCAGTGGGGCTTTGCCAGCCCCTGGTGACCTCTTGGCAGTGCAGTGGGGTTTGGGGAGTGGCCAGAGGGCTCTGTGGTGGCTCTGGGGGACACGGTGGGGTCATTCCAGGGGAGTTTTGCAGTGTGGGGTGCTCCCAGCTTTGCCAGCCTGACCCTGCAGCAGGGTCACACCTCAGAATGTTCAAAATCAGTTGTCCTGTGGGCTTTGCCTAGAGCAAAGCAGCCCCAGTGTGTTCTGCTGCTGTGGGGGAGTTGAGAGGCTGTGATTTGTAATCCAAAGTAGCAAACCCCACCCTGATGGAGAGAAGCTTTTCCTGGTCAGGCTGTTCAGACAGCAATCCCCCCAGATTCCTCATTTTGCAAGGAAAAAAAGTGAAAATTCTCTTCAATCTATTGGTAAACTGTGAGTTCTGTAATGAGAGGTGAAGGCTAATGGCTGACCTGACTGATTTGGCTTTTCTGGGTGTCTCTGCTACCCCATGTGTGCTGCTCTGCCATGGCAAAGGAGAGCCCAGGCTGTGTGCAGGGATGCCCAGGAAATAAACTCATCCCAGCATTCCCAGGTCCAGTGACATAACCTCTGGAGAAGTCCTGCTGTCAGCACAGTCCCTGACCTCCTTCCCAAGGGCCTCCTGCAGCCAGGCAGGTCCTGGGATGGGGAGATCCTGGCATGAGATGTCTGAATCAGAGCTCCTGGATTTGCCACCCATCATCCCCTGCCTGTTTACCTCCCTCTTCCCCATGCTGTGATGGGGTAATGCTGCCTGCCTGCCTCCCCCGGGGAGGTTACAGAGGCGTGATGATGGCTGTGAAGTTGTTTGAGCTGTGGATGGCAGGAGCTGTGCTGGTGGTTATTAGCATTGGTGATGATGCTGCTAATTACCGAGCTGCTGGGAAACTCCCCATGGGAGGAGGCGGCGGAGGGGAGGCAGGGAAAGGTGAAGTGAGCAGGGGATGGAGAGGAGGCTGTCCCTTCTGGCAGCTCTGTGGGGCCCTGAGGAGGGCTCAGCCTGTGGGGAAAAGCCATGGGGATGCTGGGATGGATGGGAGAAGCCATGGCACAGGTGCTGTGGAAGGTAGGAGAGCTTGGCAGGTCCTCCTGGGCTCAGAGCTTCCTGTGCAAGAGGCTGGTGAGGAATGTGCTGCTCCTGACCCTGCTGGGGCACAGAGGGGCTTCCTCACCCTTCCCAGGGTCCCCTGAAGTGGTGGAATTGCCCAGCCGTGGTTGGTGGTCGCTGGGAGGAGAAGGAGCAGCCCTGCCTGGTTTGGGGATGGGCAAGGACAGGGCTCTGCTCAGAGCTCAGCTGTGCAGCTCTCAGGGGAATGCTCATGCCTGGCTCTCCACAGCACTGCTGGGGTTGTTCTGGGAGGAGCTGGTGAGACTGAGACACTTCTGCTCCCATTCTGGCTCTGTTGCAGCAGAGCCCTGAGCAGAAGTGGCTGTGTTAGCTCCATCCCTGTGCCTGCAGTTGTGAGGAGCCACATCCAAGTCCCTCCAGATCCCTGCCTGGCACTCGTGCAGTGCACACCTTCTGAGTTTCCTCTCTTTTAAAGGCACATCAAAGCAGAGGTTTTGTACTACATGAAGCTGGCAGACATCAAAGGCTTGCTCATTGATTTAACCCCTCTCTCCACTGTGGTGAAGGTCAGGGCGCTCCAGCTCGGGCTTGACTTGGTAGCAGATGTGGTTTAGGGGGTTGTTAGAAGGTGACTGGAAGGATGAGATTTTTCTAACACTTCAAAAATATCAGAGCTTGTGTCCCTCAGCCTTCTCTCTGAGAGAGCACTGTGCAAAAAGGAGAAGGTCCATGGAAGAAAGGAGTTGTGTGTTCTGGAAAGGATGTCCTGGAGACCAGTTCTGGGGCTGTGTTTAAGGTCAGCACTGAGCTGAAATCTTTGAGGTCGATGGGACTGAGCCAGAGTTCAAGGGTTAAAACACTTCATTGGGTCAAAACCCACCAGCTGGAGCAAAATCCATGGAGTGAGGTGAGGATCAAACCCACTCCTCTCTAGATCTGTGCTCTGGAAATGCTCCTGATCCTCTGGATTCTCCCCTTCCCAGGGAGTGATTCCTCACTCTCCAGACCTGTCCCCACCCTGTCCTCAGCCAGGCCCATTTATAGGCAGGGAAAGAGGAGCTGTGTTTGATTGTTTTGAAGTGATGACTTGCAGGGATGGCTTGCTGATGTATTTAAACACTGAACAATTTTCAAGCACTCTGCATCGCCAAACATTCCCTGGGACAAATGTTTTTATAAGGCCTTTTTTATGATTACAGTGATAAGCAACCATAAAACAAGGGGATTTTTTGTAGGTCACACAGCCCCACCCCAGAGGCAGGTCGCCAGAGTTCTTTTGATGGTTTTCTGTCTCAGGATTTGCTGGGGGATTGTTGGGTTGCAGGATGCTCATGGTTGACCCTCTGAGGGTCACTCCTGGGGTTGGTGGCAGCGAGCAGAGCTGGAGGATCCTGCCTGTCCCTGCTGGCCCTTCTGCCCCCAAAGCATCATTTCCCTGGCTGTCATGTCTTGTTTGAGAGGAAATTGATATTTCCTCAATTCCCTCAGGAGCTGGAGCATGAGCTTTACACCAGGCAGCTTTGCTCTCTGTGATGCCTGTGCATCTTCCCTCTCTTCACCTCAGGTTGGTCCCTGCTTCATGAGTGAATCCCACAACACAAGGGCAGTGCAAATCACACCCTCTTCATCCCACAGCCTCCACGTTTGCTCAGCTGCAGGGGTGTAATTATGCCATTAGTGCTGGTCAGACTCTCTGGTGTAAACGTGCTCTGAGAGAAAGGGAGAAGCTGGAGCCAGGGAGAGAGGAAAGGCAGCTGCTGCTAAATTTAAGGCTGTTCCTATGACACCTGGAGGCTGCTGTGGTGCTGTCAGTGCTGTTGGAAGCCAGCAGGTAAACAGGGAGCTGGGGCTTGTTCTTGGAGTGCTTTATCTTCCTGCTCAGCTTGTGGGACCTTCCCAAGTGCTCGGGGCAGGAGGCTGTGCTGTTCCCTAGCTGGAGGCAGGATGTGCAGCAAAACCTGGACAGCTCGAGCCTGACAGGTATGGGGAGGCTCTGCCAGGGAGCTGGGCTGTTGGGAGAAGCAGTCAGGGATGTGGTTGTCTCCCCAGAGTCACTTTAGATTGTCTGCCCTGTCTTTCTCTCTGGATTTCTTTGTCAAGCTGTGAGTCCTTCTTCAGCTCCTGTTCTCTGGTTCAGGTGCTGCATGAGCCAGGAGGGGTGCAAGAACTGCTCCCCCAAATCTGGAGGTGCAGCTGTTCCTCTCTGGGACTTTGGTGCTGGCATGGGAGGCAGGGAAATAAATGTGGGGCTAGAAAACCTCTGCAAAAAGTGGCTGCAAGGAGAACGTGGGGGGAGGCAGCAGCATTTTCTGGCTCGCGCTGCCTCTGCTGCATTCATTGCCTCAGAGGCAAATTATCAGTTTCTTCCTTGAATATTAACAGCTGCCAGGTAATGAATTCCCCCTCTCTGTTTTATAATGGCACTAAAATTGGGATTTGCCTTGGTTTTCTCTGTAATTATCCAATGAGCCTGTGTGAGTGAGAGGGAGGCTGGGCAGAGTGTCGTGCCTGGGGGATTGAACCTGAGAATGACCCTTCCTGAGGAGCAGATCCCAGGGATTGAACCTGAGAATGACCCTTCCTGAGGAGCAGATCCCAGGGATTGAACCTGGGAATGACCCTTCCTGAGAAGGGAGGAAACTTCCATGTTCTCCCTGGGACTGAGCTGGTGTTGTCTGCGTGGGCTGCAGGGATCAGTGTCCCTGATCTCCCTGTCTTTGGGATATTTTTGCTGCTTGCACACCCTCTTTCTGTGTTTTCCCTTGTTTTCCCTCCTCCCAGGCTGAGGGCAGGCTGTGGATCAAAGCTGAGCTGTGGAAGGGAGATGGGAGGCAGGATTTGTACAAGCCTGAGCTTGTGCATCAGCCACACTCAGGGAGGAGAAGCCACGGGCTGTGCCATGTGCAGGAGGTGTCCCAGCCCTGGAGCAGACTTGTGCTGGAGGTCTGTGACCCAGGCTGGAGGTGACAAACCATGCTCTCAAAATGCATTCTGCTTCCCTTGTAACTCACTGTAACTGAGTTTGCAGTTATTGGCACTTTGAAGCCATAATTGAGGTCTGCTTTCCTCCTTGCACAACCTTTTCTCCCAGCAAACTGTCAGCCATCAAGTGGGATGAGACAGTAAAAGAGATGTTACACTCACCATTTCCTAGAAACTGTCACTTTAAAGAGAACAGCACTGGGGGAAAAAAAAGGATGAATTCAAGCCAAACCCAGAGCGATAAACCTCCAAATGTTTGATTTCTCTCAAAATGTGGAACTTTTCATTCCTTTCTCGGGTCTCTGCCGTGCCTGGGGCACTCTGTACCTTCACAGTTCTGGCCTCTGGCATTTATTAAACTTCACATGCCAGAAGAGCTTGAAAAATATCATAGCCCAGGTTCTCTTTGGATGTAAATCAGCCTAACTGGGCTTAAATCCCTGGAGCTGGGATGACACCAGATGAAAAGGGGTCCTCTGGTGACTCAGGGTTGTGTTTGATTTTTCTTGCACAACCATCCCTGAGCTGCCAGCTGGGGCTGGTGGGATCTGGCAGGGATGGATCCAGCAGATCCCTGTGCTAGGAAGGGATCATGGTCTGGCTGTGCTCACTGGGTCTACATAGAGATTCCTTTCTAGACCAATAACTTGTGTTTCTCTGTATGTAAATGATATTTCAAACAGGAAATGCATGCTAATGCTATGTTTCCTGGGTTTCATTGAAGGACAGAGCTGTGTAACCAGACCAGTTTTGTCTGAGCCTTATCTCTGATAAGCTGTTTCCAGCTGCTAGAGGCTCCCCAGAGGACACAAACCCAGCACAGCCTCGGGGCAGGTTTGGGTTTTGTCTGTTATTGCCCAGCTTCAGGGAGGACAAATCACCCCCAGAGAGCGGCCATGGGAGCATCCTGCCCAAAAAGCCACCCTGCTGCCTTCAGTGGCACCAGCAGCTCCATCCCTGGAGTTTGTGGACAGGGAGGAGAGGTCAGGGAGCCAGCAGTGGGCAGCTGGGGACAGGTTGTTCCTTAACCCACTGCTTCTGGATGGACACTGTCCCATCCAGTCCAGCCCTCCTCTGGATTTAGGATGCTCTTGGGGTGAGCAGAGGCTCTGGGGTCTCTCTGGGCTCTCCTTGCACTTGGGATGCAGGAAACTGAGGCTCCTCCATGGCTGCAGGAGAAGGATGGGAACCCATCAATCACAGGAAGGTTCAAGTGCTGTTCCTTGGAGCTCTCCTGATAAACCATATTGTGGCAGCAGGAAGGTTCCCCCTGTCCCCAAATGAGTGTGAAGGGGAGGTCAGGTGCAGGCAGCAATGGAGGTGCAGGCAGCAATTCCCAGCTGGACAGAAGGTGTCCCTGGCCAGGAGGTGTCCCTGGTAGTGGCAGTGGCTGCAGGCTGGGCACAGCCTGTGTCAGGTTAACGTGGCCTCTGCTCACACCTCACCTTCATCATCCACGTTTCCCATTAGCAGTGCTATTTTTAAGCCTCCCAAGGCAGTTAACACCAATTAATCTAAAAAAACCCAAATAATGGTTTTTCAGAGCCCCCGGCTCCTTCCCATTCCCCGTGCAGCCCCAGGAGCCCTGGCAGAGCTGAGCCCAGTGAAGAGCTCAGTGTGCAGGAGAAGCTCCCTGGGGGAGATGTGCAATTAGAGCAGAGCCCCAAACCATCCCACAGATCCAACTTTTCCATCCTGGCTGGTGCTGTCTGTGCCCCAGGGGAAGTTCCAGCTCCCTGCAGAGCTCCCTGAAGAGCAGTGGATGCAGCCCTGTCTGCAGAGCCAGCAGAGAGGAGGCACTGCCTGTTCTGGCTGCAGGAGTGCCACTCCCCTGGCACCTGCAGGAAAGTCCCAGGAGGGTTTTTTTGCCTGTATCTAAAGCCACCTGAATCCCAGTGTTCTCTGGGCACTGTCATGTGGAGCAATCCCCACATCAGGGTGTGCTTTCATCCTGCCCTGTGCAGCAGCAGGGAGCAGAGCAGGAGATGCTTTGGGCTGATAGGAGAAGCTGCTCCTGCCTTTGCAGGATTTTTGCGATGTGATTTTTGTCTTGCCTGTTTCAACTCCTCAGAGCTGGGCTGTGTCTGACCATCCCTGCAGTGGCAAACCCACAGCTACCAGCCCCAGGAACCCTCCCTGCCCCACTAGGGCCAGGATTTCGTGTTTTGTGGGGTGCCTTGCACAACGAAGCCTTGATCTCGAACGCGGCCTTCAGGCATTCCTGGGCTGTGAGTAAATAATAATTAAGATCTGGGCGTTTGCTGAGCCAGGGGTGTTTATGTGCAGGCTGGATGTGTTCTGGGAGTGCACAGCTCCACCACCAACTTCCCCCATCCCCACCACCCCTGGGGAAGGTGCTGCATCTGCTCAGCTCCTTTTTAAAACATCGCTGTGCTCAGAGCAAGTAGGTGTCTAAATAAAAGTCTGATTCAAGAAAGCAGCACAGTTTTGGCAATCCAGAGACAAGCAGGGTTTTATTTTTTTTTTTTGTGAAGCGTTTTGAAAGCAAACTGTCAGGAGGTTCCAATGTGAGGTGCAGGGAGTGCAGGGATGGGGGGAGCCTTGGATTGTCTCCATCACCAAAGAGCAGCTCACCTGCCCTGCTCTGTGGGGCTGGGAGTGGGGAAGTGGATAGAGAAAGTGCTCTAGATATTAACCTTGTGCTAATTAATCAGGAATATGGGTTATACCCTTTCAAGCAACAGAGTTATTTCAGTTTAGCAAATTAGTGCTGCTCAGCTGAGACTCCACAGCAGGGCATGGTCCTGGTTCAGCCCTCTCCAAGTACAGAGTAAATCATGTAAAGAGTTGTAGCCAAACCAGTGTGTTTTGCTGCTTGGGTGTGTTTTGGTGTGCACAGCCAGGCACCACAGCCCTGGGTGAGGGTGAGCATGGGATACACCCCAAAAACTCACTGCTTGTTGTCATCCACCTCTAACCTGAGTTGTTTCAAGCACAGTGTTGGTGTTTGAGGGATCCCCCAGGTTTTTGATGGGCCAGATTGACCTCTGCAGCCACTCCTCTTCTCCACAGACTGGAGAGACTAACCTGGAGTGATGATGCTTCTGCCTTGTGTCCTTGGTTAGTAAAACAGGTTCCAGGTGCTAAATCCAGACTGGTGTGTTTCTGTTAAATAGTGACAGGGAAACCCAGCCTGGCATGGTAAATGCTGTCAAAATCCATGTGGAAAAGTTGCTATGTTAACTACAGAGAACTGTTTGAATGCACAAAAGAGAAGCCAGAAGTAATTCCCACTGGTCTCAGCAGTGAGGGCTGGAGTGACCTGTGATTTCAGGCCAGGTTGTTGTGTAGCTGAGGAACAAGTGTAAATCCAGTGTTAATGTGGTTGTGGCACAAAGTGGCCCAATCTGGTCACGGTGTCAGTGGCTTGCAGACACTCAGATCAGCACTGCAAGCAGCAGAGGTGCCAGTAAAGCTTCAGCCAGACACCCCCGAGGCTCCCTCCAAATGCAATCAGAAATGATATTTTCCCCTGCCTGCTGAGCCTGGCTTCGAGCAGGGCACTGTCCCAACAGGTCAGCACTTACTGTATTACGGAAGGAGGGAGCGTGGGTGAGTTATTTTGATTTTGTTTGGAACAATAAAACCCGAGTTATTTGAAATCCTAACAACAGAACCAGCTTTTAGCACCGGCGTTTATAGGGATGAGTGGGCGAGTTGTTTAAAGGGGAAAAAAAAAAATCTTTGAAAACAGTCCAAGTGAGGGTGATAATTTCATGCTCCAAGGGAAGCGTGTGCACGTCCTGGGCCTGGGCAGGGTGTGGATGGGCTGGGCACAGCTCAGTGCAGGGCACACGTGTGCCCAGGGCATGCTCAGCTCCCTGAGCTCCAACCTGGCGTTGTTGTAGGTGGTGTCTCTGCAGATCACAGATGTCTCACTCATTCTCCTGTGCTGCATCCTAAACTCAGAGGGAAAATGTCATTTCCTCATGTTGTTCCAAGCGCCGACCTCGTGTGTGTGGGCTCTGCCCCTGTGTTATACCCATTTTCTGCATTTCCCCCAACACCAGCTGCAGATTTTCTCTTTCAGAGCTCTCCCAAGGCGACTTAGATCAGGGGCAGAGTACCAGTCCTGGTTCATTGCCCTGTTTCCTTTCTCTATCCATGGATCCCCTGATCTCAGCCCTAGTGGGAATGGGGCTGCAGTGCTGGTTTTGAGCTCACAGGAGCTCTGCCCTGCCCTCCTTCAACCCTTCTTTCCCTTTTCAGTCAGGACCAACTACCAAGCCAGAGGTGCTGGTCTGAGGTCCCACACAGTTTCCATCTTTCCCTGGAAATTACTGTGTGACTCCTGGAAATTAATTTAAAAAGCATGGGCAGTTCCCCAAAGCTGCATTTGTTGCTCAGGTTAAGGAAATTTCCTAGTTTTGCAGTGAAAAATGAGTATGAAGGACAAGTGTGGACAGAGAGCCGAGACTTCCAGTGGGGCTCTGTCCCCATTTTTGTCCCTTTGGTAAAGTGCTTCTCTTCCCAGTGCCCCATTTCCCTGTGAGAAATTCCCATTTCACAAATGTGAGGTGGGAACAGCTCTTTGGCTGCTGCGTGGCATTTCCATCTTCCCCTGTTTAAAACCCTGTTGCAATTAGAAATTTCCCTCTGTCGAGCAGTGGTACGTTTAAATCAGGAGATGCTTATGGCTGAGCAGCCTCGGCTCTTGCAATAAGACAAAAAAACCACACATATCTAATAATACGAGGAGCAGGAGGACTATCAGGAGCTAAAAATGGTCCTTCAGTATTTTGGTGCTTTAAATCCCAACGATCAGATTGTGTCTGCGTGTGCACAGAGCGTTCACTGCCGCGGTGCCTGTGGAGCAGAGCGTGTTTGCAGATGTAGTTTGGGAGAATCGATCCCAATCTATTTTTAAGGTAAAGTGAGTGTGGCGGGTGGGAGGTGAGGAGGTGGAAGGAAAGCTAAATATTCACGTAGCTGCACTGTGTGTTTAAGAGCATCATCTAATACCAGCAGCAGCGAGGTGAGGGAGAGACAGAGGAGCTTTCTCTGATCCCCCACACCGTGCCAGGGCACGGAGCGGCTCCGGGAGGAGGTGGCAGCGGGGCTGTCGCTTTAAGCCTCAGCTCGCACCCAGCGGGTCACTAGAGCCGGCGACGTTCTTGTTCTTCGCTTCTCTCCGCACGGATCGCGCTCGGCGCGGCTAGGAGAGCCCCGGGCTGGGCTGGGAGAGCCCCGGGCTGGGCTGGGAGAGCCTCGGGCTGGGCTAGGAGAGCCCCGGGCTGGGCTGGGAGAGCCCTGTGCTGCGGAGCATCCCGAGCCAGCAGCGCTCCTGCCCGCGGATATGTGAGAGCCGCAGCCCGGGGAAGAGCTGGCTGCTGAGGTCAGTGAGCAAAACTCGGGGTTGGTTTGTGTTCCCTTCTTGCTCTGAAATGAGAGGCTGCATCGGGAGGAGGAGGATACAGAGATACAGAGGATTCACTCAGGCCGGCGTGTGCTGTCTGCGCTCGGGGGTTTAAAGTTTTTCAGGTAGCTGCGGTGCCAACTTTTTATTTTTAATGTTTTTGCAGCTGCAGCGGTGCTGAGGCTGCTCCGGGTGTGTCGTGTGTCCCAGCAGAGCGTGCCGAGGGTGGGCGGTGGGTCCCTGAGCCCGGCTGTGCTCCCGGGGGACACACGGGGTGTCTGTCACCAGCCCTGCCTGGCGGGGGGAATGTGGCAGTGGCGCCCGAGGGTTGGCATGGAAAGGGAAGTGGTGTCCTCAGCAAAGACCGGGAGAGTTTTAGAGCTCTGCTGCCTCTCAAGCTGACGAGGAGTGGAGGCTCCAGCCGGCTGGGGACAGGGACAGCCCCACTCTGGAACCAGGGACGATTCTCCAGGCATTTCACCTCCTGGTAAAACAGGCTGTGGCTTTCAGCCAGGGATTTCCTTCCACTCCTCTCCTCTCCTCCAGCCCCCGCTTGCCTCTCTGCAAACCTCCCCCTCGGAGACTTTCTCCAGGTGAGGTGGGGAAGTTCAGTGCCTGATGGTTTTGGGCTTTGGGGTTGTGGTCATGCTAGAGGTGCAGCCCCCACTGTGAGCTCTTCGGGGTGAGGTGTGGGGTGGTGCAGGATAAAGAAAAGCTGCATCCAGGGGACTGACAGGCAGCCCTGGATAAGGTGCTCCCGGCACTGGTGGTCACCAGCAGCGCCAGCCCCGCTCCTGCCTGGAGGGTTTGAGGTCGACTGCCTTGAAAAAAGAGAGGTAAGGAGTGGTGACTGTCTGGTTCACAGGGGGAGAGGCAGATAAAGCATGGCACGTGAGCTGGGATGTGTGGGAATGGATAAATGCCAGGCTCGGGGCAGATAAGACGCCTCTCGGACAAGGGCACAGATATCCAAGGGCTCTCCACAGGGGAGAGCTCAGCCCTGGGGACTGATTGCTGCTGGGTCCTGTCCCACTGTAGGACGTGGTCAGGTCACTTCATCTCCAGGCTGTGTCCTCCTTGAAATGAGGTGGAATTGTGGTGGACACATTTAAACACCAAGGCAGCGCGCTCTGAGTGGTGGCAGTGAGAGCTGCTGTGTTATCCCTGAACCTCCTGCCATCCTCACTCATCCCTGACCTGGGCACACAGCAGAACCTTCAGGCTGCAGCTCCTGAGCTGGATCTGCTGTGCCAGACCCACCAGGGTCCATCCATCGCTGGGTCCTGCCTGCAGGTCCTGACCTGCTGTCCCTCAGAGGGCTGGACAAAGCTGGAGTGAGCAGCCTTGAGCCTTACGGCTCCATCCTGCATCGGGGCAGCTCTGCAAGAAGTGAGCCTGGAGGAGGAGGGAACCAAAGGCAGGTCAGTGCCCTGGTGAGAAAAGCTGGTCTGACAGAGGGACAAGGTTTGACCCTTTGGGTGGCTCGTGAGTGTCTTTGGTTTGGTTTGGTTTGGTTTGGTTTGGTTTGGTTTGGTTTGGTTTGGTTTGGTGGGTGAAGCTCCCTTCGAAGGGGACGTTTCACCCACGTTTGGGTGACCACGGAATCACTGAGGGACGTGCCATGACTTGGCCAGCACAGAAATACCTGCTGTGGTGCTTGGGGACCTCTGGGGCACATCTGGCAGGCTTTGGTTGGGCTCAGCAACGGTGTGGGAAGAGCTGCAGTGGGGGCAGCAGGAAGCTGTGGGAGAAGCCACCGCCGGAGCGTTGGGTTCAGGGGATCTCTGGCTGCAGGTGCTGGTGTGATGAGGGGTGCTGACAGGAGGTCTGGGCTGCTCAGGTCCCAAAGAGAGATTGGGACACCGTGCTGATCCCAGGATAGGGCTTGGCAGTGGGAATGTGCCAGAGAAATGTTCTCTGCACAGTCCCGGGTGGGCAGCAGGTCCAAGGTGGAAGCCCTGCGGGGCATTTGTGGGCTGTGGCTTCAGGTGTTGGGAGCTGGGAGTGCTTTAGTTCTTGCAATGAGCCTTTCTGCCTCTGTTTAATGGCTTTCCTGAATCTGAGTGAAAATGGCTAGGGGGGTTGAGGCACAGGAATCGGTTTTGTTTTGCCTCTCTTGGGATGCCTTCAGCCTTAGCCTCAGCTGCACATCTGGGGTGGCCAGACTGAGGGATTTCCTCAGGAGATGCTGCTCTGTGTGCTGCACCTCTGGGGCACAGCTGGGCAGCCCAGGACCTTCTCAGCCAAAATCTGTGACAGGTTTTATTTGGTGTGAGAATTTATCAGAGAGGAAAATGGGTGGTTTTGTGCTCCTCCACGGGGTTTAGTGACCTTAGCCTGGGGCTTGGGGCTCCTGAGGAGCTGCTGGTGGTCCCAGCCTGCAGGGAGAAGGGAGAGTGGCAGAGCAGGTTCCTGTTGCTCTCTGCAGCTGCTCTGTGCTGCCTTTCCAACATCTCAGCTGTGGTTTTACACATCCTGAATCCACCCAGGCAGGTTAAACAGCCTGTTCCTCCACCAGCAAGGGAATGCGTGCAAAACCCTGGATGCCTTCCAGTGGCCTGTGTAAAGAGAGAATGCTGCTCTCAGAAAATGTGGACAAAGCTCTGACCCCCATGAGTGTGACCTCCACCCTTGGGATGGTGCCATCCCTGTTCTGCTTGAGGTCAGGGAGCAGAGGCTCCACACTTGTCCTTGTCCCTGTGAGGGCAGAGGTGGGAGTGTCTGTATGTCCATGCCAAGCGTGTTGGCAGCCAAATCTGCCCCGGGGGGATCTCTGCAGTGCCAGCAGCCCCCGGGTCCCTCTGCCCAGTGCAGATGGGGTTGGTTTTACTCTTTGTAACGGTGTCTGGCTGTCACAGGAAGGTGACAGCTGGCAGAATATGGGCATTTGCAGCGCTGGATGCAGAGGACAGGGGATGACGCCAGGCAGGGACACCAGCCATGAGGTGAGAAGTGGTCTTGGGGCTGGGAACCAAAGCTGGAGCCATTGAGGGATGTGCTGTGTGTCTGTGCTGTGGCAGGGCTGTTGGTCAGCCCCATGAGGGATGCCCTGGCTCTCGGGAAGCCTCCTGACCCCGGCTGTGCCAAGCCCCGGGCCAGCACGGCTCAGGAGCAGATGGCAGCCCCAGGGTGTGATCACACCTCCATCTGCCCTCACAGCTCCTGCCTCGGGGCTGGGAGCAGCCTGGCAGGGAAGGGGCCAAGCGCTCCGTGCCGTGTCACATTTTGGGCATTTTAATTAGAGAGGTTCAGGCCTGGGGCAGGGTTTGGCTGGAGGGAGCCTGGTGCCCGCAGGTGCTGCCCTGGGGCTGCCCAAGGTCCATCCCGAGCTGGCACTGCCCTGTCAGCCCTAACGTGCCCCACGGGCACCGACCTCCTGCTCCCTACTGATTCAGAGCATCCTTTCCTCTCCTGGGCACGTTGGCAGCAGGATCCTGACACCCCGAATTGCAGGATGTCCCCAGGGGGATCTGGTCTCTCTGGACAGGGAGCACTGAGCTGGGGGCTTTGGCCAAGCGCTGCCAGGCTGCTCCTGCAAGCTGGGATTTCTCCCGTGGATCCAGGATTGCTCTGGTTTACTCCATGCAGTCGTGGAAAAGCGGGAGGGAGGCTCGATGTGAATGAGCTGGTTTCCTCCTCTACCCTGAAATTTGGGTCACACAACCCAACACAGCAGAGCTGCGAGAGATGTAGTTCATCCTCAGTTCAAGCCCAAGCCAGCTTTGATTTCCGAGGTGCAGCTGCTGGTGGCTCAGAGGGTCTGTTGGAGCTGTGGCTCCATTAGTGATCAGCACGTGGCAGGAGGTGAGAGGGGTTTTTCCCCTCCCTGAACAGCTCCCACATTGCCAATGTTCCTCTCTGGCCTGCTGCTAATTTTGACGCTGCCCTAAATAGAAGCTGAGTGCATCTCATCTGCTTCGCTTAGCATACAGGAAAATTGTTTTCCTTCATTTACCCAATCCAACTTGTGGCTTTAACCCTGTCAGCACAAGTCTCTCCCCATTGCAGAGCTCCCACAAAGGGCTTTGCCTGCCCCTGCCATGGGGAAGAGCTTTGGTGGGAATGACACCACATATCATTCAGGCTGCCCAGAGTGGCCACCAGCAGAGCTGGGAGAGGGACTTTGCTTCATCAGGAGCCAAGGGAATCCCTTTCTCTGCTGGGATGTCTGGCTGGCTCTCCCTGTGCCCTCTCCATGTCTCAG
Organism: Lichenostomus cassidix; assembly: GCF_008360975.1. NCBI lineage: Eukaryota > Metazoa > Chordata > Aves > Passeriformes > Meliphagidae > Lichenostomus > Lichenostomus cassidix. The sequence continues at coordinate 2,518,414 of NC_139497.1, forward strand.
GTGGGATGTGCAGCCCCCCCGAGGGACCCAGTGCCCCTTCCCAGACCTGCCTTCCCCACTCTGCTAGAAAATAGCTCAGCAAAGACTATTGTTTTGGTTGTAGGAGGTTTTGGTTGCTTTCTATTGTGGTATTTTTTCCAGCAACTGGTGGGACCAGCTTGGCGTGTAGGGAATATCCCCAAGCCTGGCAGATGCCCCTCTTATCACTGGCTAATTTTATCTCCCATTCCAAGCAACTCCTTGGAAGGATCTGTTGTTCCTGCTGCTCTGTCTGCTCCAGATCAGGACACACAGCCTCTCTCCCTGCTGGAAGTGGCTTGGACAGGCTGCCTCCAACACCAGCCTCCTGCAGCTTGACTTAAATATATCCCTGTCCAGTGCAAGGTGCTCATTTGGGGCTCTCGTGTTGTCCTGAAAAACTGTAATTTTGTGGCATTTTCCACTGGGTGACTGTTACAAGTGCTGTGCTGAGGACACAGAGGTACCGAAGGGAAGCGCTGGGGTGCAAAGGGCAGTGGAAAAATTGGATTTAGCTGGTGGAAAGGCAAACCCTGAGCTTGGGCTGAGCCCTGGCTGGGCACAGGCAGCACTTGAGCCAGGGTGGCTGCATGGCTCCCCTCATCCCACTCTGAGCCTAGCCCTTTCCAGCCCAGAAGCTCCCCTTGGAGCAGTGCCAGGGTGAATGCTGTCCCCTTTCCTCCCCTCTTTCCCCTTCAATCTCCAGGTTCCTCTGGGTGCTCTGCAGTGACAGTGGCTGCTCTGCATACGGCTTGTCTGTGCACCAGGCTCGGGTTTGTGCTGTAGAAGTGCCTGGAGCCTCTGGGATCAGAGAATCAAGGAGCAGAGAGCCCAGCAGGCTGTGGGGCTCAGCACACCAGGGACACAGCCAGGAGCAGACCGGGAGAGGCCACGACCATTCCCAAGGCTGCACCGGACAGAACAATTGGACTCAAGGACTTGTTTGGGCTGTTCTGACTCTCTCCTCTCTTTGCAGAAAATCAACCGGACCCCTTCGGATGAGGAATGCTTCTTTGACCTGTTGAGCAAGTTCCAGAGCAACCGGATGGATGATCAGCGCTGCCCGTTGGAGGAGTGCCCGGCAGAGGCTGCAGAGGCGGCTGCCACGAGGGTGCCTGCCCTGGGAGAGCGGATATGTGAGCACCGATGCGTTCCCAAGTCCCTGTTCCTGTGCGAGTGACGCTGCTCCCGCGGCGTGCCCAGCTGTTGTGGTTTGCCGTGCATCCCGTGATGTTTTCCCTAAGCCTCAGCTCTCTGAACTTAGCAGTTCCTTGGCAATCTCCGTCATTATTTAAGGAAGGGAAAAAAAACATTCTTATGTAAATGGTTGCCGAGGGAAAGGCTGGAGAATGTGAGCTAAGGTTTGGGGAGTAAATTAGCGAGAGAAATGTAAAATATGCTTGGATATTTTTCAGTGGGTCTTTAGGTCTTGGATTCTGGAGGTTGGCACGAGGATTTGTGCCACTTCCAGTACCTCCAGGAGGAAGATGATGATGGTCATTGCTGAGGGAGCTTTGTAAGAGCCTGGGGTCTGGGACAGGCAGGGGCCAGGTCAGGCTTTCTCAGGCAAGTTAAAATATTGCCAGTTTTTGTAATAGCGTTGCCATGGAGGAAAAACTTCTGGATTTTGTACTGTTCTTGGATGCTGTGGTGATAGGTGCTGTGTGAGGACAGAGGAGCCAGAAGGATGGATAAACAGTGGGAAGCTGCACAGGCAAACAGCTCAGCCCTAGGAAGGACAGGGATAAATTGAGGAAGGCACCGGACAAATAGGCAGGGCAGGAAAGGCAGGGCTGTGTTTGCACTTGGGTTTCGTGGCTTTTTCAGTGTTCAGGGCCTTTGTTTAACCCAAGCTGGGGAGAAGCTCTAAAATGCACAGATCACCCTCACGTGCTTAATCACCAGCACAAAGGGCTCAAACCAGTTATTTAAACTGATGGATTTGTTCATCATCGGTTTCCAAATGAATGCAAAGTGCAGATGGGGGAGGAGGAGACCCCTGACACCTCTCCTGGAGCAGGTGCTGGGGCAGGAGCTGAAGCAGAGAGGGTCAGGCTGTGGCAGAAAGGCAGGTTGGTTGTGAGGTGAGAGGGTTTTTATCGTCTAAAAATAAGGTGGAAATGAGCATTGCTTTGTCAAGAGATGCATTTCTGACACTCAAGTGCATTTGGCTGTAACAGCTGTGTAATTTAGGAGACGGGGTTGAAAACGTGGAGCTTTATAAAGAATGCACGAGCAGCCCCACGTTCAGTTTGGCTCATTTGGGCTCTGAGCCTTTTGGACGTGTTATTTTCAAGGATTCTTTGTGAGCTGAAGGGGAGGAAACTCATCTCTGCGTCAGCACTGAGATTTTCTTGTGTTTCTGCAGCTCCACGAGCTGGGGCTCTAAGAACTTGTGTTGGGAGGCTTGGAGCAGAATCTTCTCCAGTGCTTTGTGCTCAGGGAAAATCACACCACTTGGGCTGGATTTCTTACAGGTTTATTTTGCTTGTCCCTGTCCGAGTGCAGTGTCTGTTTGGGAGCCTTTTTTTATCCAGCAGCTGTAGGAGCCAACAGGTTCTTTCCAGGGAGCACTGCCCACAGGCATTTCCAAAGGGTCAGTGGTGGATAGAGGACATGTACTGGTTCTGGACTGGGACCCCCAGCAGCAGCACAGCCCAGGCTGGCTCTGCTCCGTGGAATGAGGAGAAGCAGAGCCCAGGAGTGTTTTGCTGGTGCTGACGCAGGTCCTGCAGCCCGTGACAGCCAGACTCACCGCGGCAGCACCTCTCCTTGAGCAAACAGCCCAGAGTTCTGGGGGGGCCTGGGAAGGTGCTGCCAGATGAGAGGCTCAGCCAGGCCTGGTCTTTGCTGATGGCCTGTCTGGAGTTATTCCTGGCAGTTTGGACTGTGCAGGTGCCTGTGACAGCCACAGGAGCCCTCAGGAACTCTGTGCTCACCTGCAATTGCTGGGCTCTGCCTGTGCCTCTCGGCTCCAGGTGGAAAGCAGAGTGGAAGTGGCAGTGGAAGCTGCCTGTGGTGCTGGAAACAGCAGGGATCGCACCCAGGCAGTGGTTTAGCTCAGGGCACTGCATCTCCTGGGCTGAGGTGGCACCTTTGGTGGCCTCCAGGAGCTGGCCAAGGACAGGCAGGAGCCACGAGCCCCTCAGGGGATCCAGCAGTAGGAGATGAGGTGTGAAGTTCTGCTTTATCAAGGCACCTGATTCCCCCCTCTACTGCCTGCTGGGTTTGTGTGGTTTGGGGAGGAGGATTTGGGCTCTGCAGGGCAGGCAGAGCTGTGACCCTGCTGTGTGCTTCTCTCTCCCCCCAGCACAGTCCACCCTGATGGCATCTCCACAGACAGAGGAGTTCTTCGACCTCATTGCCAGCTCCCAGAGCAGGCGCCTGGATGACCAACGTGCCAACGTGGGCAACCTGCCCGGCCTGAGGATAACCCACAACAACCTGGGCCACCTGCGTGTGGAGGGGGACGCCCAGGAGCCTGGGGATGAGTTCTTCAACATGCTCATGAAGTGTCAGGTACGGCACAGGGCTGGGGGAGCTCTGACACCCCAGCTCCAGCCCTTTTCTCCATGCCAGGGCTGTCCTGGCCCTGCCCTGGCTAACACCCCTCTCTCTCTCTCTCTCTCCCCTGCAGTCCTCCAGGATCGATGACCAGCGCTGTGCCCCCCCAGACTCCATCCCCCGTGGTCCCACCATGCCTGATGAAGACTTTTTCAGCCTCATCCAGCGTGTCCAGGCCAAACGCATGGACGAGCAGCGTGTGGATTTGGCCTCAGCCCAGGAGGAGGCTGAGGAGGAGCAGCAGAGGCCTGGTTCCAGCTAAGAACTGGGCTTTGGGCTGGGGGGGTTGTTTCAGCTTTATTTTGTTTTTTTAAAAAGGAAAAAATGAGTAGGTGGTTTCAAGCCTGAGTGCTCCTGTGCTCCCACAGTCTTGTCCCGGGAACTGCACCTCCATCGTGTTCCTATGGGAAAGACCAATGGATGGGGGACAGTTTTTAAATAAGGGTTTTTTTTAGGACACTTGGCCATTGAGCACAGCACCTGAAGACTTTAGCAGCCCCTTTGCTGATCACCTAAAACCCCAGGAACTTGGAGAAGCCCACAGGGGGTAGTTAACTCCAGCCTTGATGTCTTCTATTTCCACAATACTTTTAATTATACAGGGAAAAGGAAGAACACCTTTTCCATTTTGAAGTCCTCCTGTCTTCCCTGACACAAATGGCTCTGGATTCCTCCCTGGAACATCTTGTTCAGCTTTGTTCCTTCTACAGGAGAAAAAGAGCCCAAATCCTTTAAACCTTACTGCACCCCAGCTGGATCGTGGTCCCACACACCTGAGTGTATTTTAGGTTTGCTGAGGACTCTCTGGAGAGCCCTGGATATGCTCTGCTTCCAGCTGCAGCCCTGCAGGACATCCTGAGCAGGGGCAAAACCTCACTCACCCTGAGCTTCTGTGGGCTTTGTTGCCTCTGGAGCCCAGGCAGCTGTGCAGCCCCAACTGCAGCTCCGGGGCAGGGGCTGTGCCTGGGCAGAGGGAAGCAGGAAGGTCTCTGCCCAACTGTTTAGCCCACAGCAAACAGGGACAGCTCCTGAGCTGAGGTGAGGGTGCCCAAGACAGAACCTGTGTGTGACAGGACTCTGCTTCAACAGCCAGCAAAGCTTTCTGCCTCTGGCTCATCCCTCCTCCCTTCTGTGTCCAACAGCAGCTCTGGACAATGGACATTCCCTCTTCTTGTTTCTCCCCAAACCAGCACTGAGCTGCTCAGTGAGGCACTCTGGTTCTGTCCACCTGTCTCCAGGCACTGGAGCCTCAGGAGAGCCCCACCCCACCCACATTTACTGTCATTCTTTCCCCTTTTGGACCAGCTGGAAAAGCTGGAGAAGGGGAGCAGGGACCTGACTTGAGGAGGTGCAGTGTTTTTCCTCTGCTTGACCAGAGACTGTGCTGGACTTCAAGAACTCCGAGTTGTGCCGAAGCAGCACCGTTCCTGCAGAGAATAAATCAGCACTTTCTATTTGAAATGCATTTGATTGAAACATTCCCAACGAGCAGGGAGATATTTTTAGACCAGTGATGCTGCTTATGGGGCATTTACCCTGCCTGCACTGACCATGTGGAGTGGTAGCTGCAGTTTCCTGCTACCTGGGAGCACTCACCTGCTGCTTGGCTGAGGCTGGGCAGAGCTCTGCAGAGGGGAGAGGAGGACCTGCCCAGCCCACACCTACCAGCCAAGCTGGCATTTGTAAAAGAGGAAAACATTGATGATGAAGATGACCTGAGCAGCTGCAGGCTCAGGCCTGTGCAGCTTTCTGCCAGGTGGGGAACTGGAATCTGACCATTAAGCTTACAGAGGTATTATTGAGGTATTATTTGCCATATACTTGAATGTATGAGCTTATTTATTTTTTACATGTGCATTTGCTAATGTCATTTTAATGGGGAATTTCCAACCCACAGGTACTTGTTTTTTTTCTAAAAAATAATCTGCCAAATGGATTAATATATTAGAAATGAATACGGCTCAAGGGGAAGGGGTGTGGGGGGGTTGTGCTTAATAAATATTTGTGTCTAAGCTTCAGTGCAAATACTCATTTCCATTATTTCCTGGCTGCCAGCAGGGCTAATCTGGCCCTTTGCAACAGGGATGGGGGTGGATGGGGGTCTCTGGTGACAGACATCAGCACATGTGTTAAGAAAAGCGTTGTGCACCCACCTCCACATCGCTTTACATTACGAGCACACAGGTCTCTTGGCAGCCACCACCATCCCAGCTCTGCCTGCCTGCCAGCATGGATGTGGCTGTGGAGGGAAGGCACAAAACCCTGAGAATTGCCTGCCCAGAAGTTTCCAGGACGACAGGGCAGATAGAGCAGCCCTGCATGGCTGAGAAAGGGCCACTGGAAAAGGCCAAGGAGAGGCTGAGCTGTTCCTTTCAGGTCCTGCCTGGCTCTGCCCATCTCGGTGCCACCCCGGCGCCTGGCCCAAAGCTGGGTTGTTCCCCCAGAGCCAGGGGACAAGGGCAGGGAGTGCTGGGCACAGCCCTGGCACCAGCCCTCAGACAAGACACTCACAAAGCAGCAGCACCAGCTCATTGCAGCATAGCAGGCAGGAGCAGGCTCTGGGACTGGGCTAGAAGGTGGTGTGGGAGCAGCAGAGTTTGGATCCTGAGCCCTGTGAGGATAAAGCCAAGTCACAGCTGGGCTTCCCATGCCTGCCTAATTTGTGCTGGCCACTGCCAGTCCTGACCAAAAATTAATAAAGAGCCACCAGCTTGTTCTCATCAGGTGTTCTCATGCCCTGGGGTGCCTGGACAGAGCAGCTCTGTGCTAGAAAGCTCTGTGTGTGACGTGGGGACAGAACTGTGCCCTCAGGTGTGCAGAGACTTACATTCCCAGGAGCAGATGATCCCTGTGAGTTAGTGATGGGGATCTCACCTCCAACTGTCCATCCCGTGGAAGGCAGCACAGGCTCATTCTGAGCTCCTGTGAGAAGGCACAGGGTAGCATTGAGTCTCCAGGACAGTCCTGAGCCTGCAGTGGTGGCTGCTGTGCTGAGCCCTCCCCTCCCACACTGCCAGCTTTGATCCCACGTCGGGAAGAGCTCTCCAATGCTGACATCCACCGGAGAGCCACGGGATTGCTGGCCTGCAAAGCGCTGCTGCTGCTGCAGAGTGAGACACTGGGAGCAGGACTGGCCCCTGCACAGGGCATGTCCTCTTCATGGAGAACCCCAAAAATCAGCAGAAACACAAGATGCTGCCCTCTCCTATCCAGCTGTACACAAGAACCCAGAGGCACTCGCAAGACAGAGCTGATGTCAGGCCTGGAGAAAGGTATTCAGGAGAAGGGCTGCTTCTCCTCACTCCCTGCCTTTGGCTAAAGCAAGCCCATGTGCACACCTGAGTCCCCTTTCCAGAGAAAACCCACTGCCCTGTGATACAACATTTTTCAGAAAAACCAGCTTCAAAAGAGAGCACAAAACCCCTTTCTTTACCTGCAATGTCTTAGCAGCAAATCTTTTTGTGTTATATACAAATTCCCTCCCATGATCTTAGCCTGGACCTTCAGAGCAGCAGCAAGAACTGCCACCCTCCCTGCTCAGAGCTGCACAGGGACCTGTCTCTGTCCTGCCTCCAAAGAGAACATGGTGCCAGAGGGCACTGGGACAAGGAAACACTGAAATTATGAACAGCCAACATTGATTCTGCTACATTTTTTACTCTAACACAGCAAAAACTAGCACAACCTTCCTGTAGCTGGGACCCAGTAACAGGTAAGAAAGGTAGGTAAAATGGTACAAAAAAGCCAGGTTGTAAATGAGTTGTTTCCAAGGCAACACAGATCCTGCAACAGCTGCTGTTCCACCCCATCAAAGCCATCAGCACCATGGAAGCAGAATGCTGATTTTCAGATTAAAGGTAATAAAATAAGCACTTTTCCAGCAGTGCTAATAGTTGTCAGCAGCCCAGCTCAGGGGGAGCACACAGCAGTGCTCTGAGATGCAGGATTGTTTCTCAATCCTGGGTCACTCCAGCAGCTGGTGGTTTCAGGGAGAGCTGTATTTCATCAGGATCTGAGCCCACACAAGCTGGCTGATGAAGTTCCTGCCCCTGTTTCATCACTCTGTGCTGACACACCCACAGGAACATGACTACTTTCCTGCTGGTCTGACCCAACACTTCTACTGCAACACTTATAAAATTGTTATGAACATTCCAGATGAAGGACACTCACTAAAGCCTGCAATGTCCTCACTGAGTCCTTGGCTGATGAATGGCCACAAGCACCTGGAGATGCCTGGCTGAGAGAGCTGGGTTTGCTCAGCCTGAGACACAAAGGCTGAGAGAGGTTTTGCTGCTTTCTGTGGCTCCCTAATGAGGGGAATCCAGAGGTTGTAGGACCTCCACCCTTGAAGATGTTCATAAGATCCTGAACATCCTCCTCTGACAAGGGGATTGGACTGGAATCCTCCAGAGGACTCTTCCAAACTGAATTAGTCTTTGATTACAAATTCAAAACCATAAGAAAGCAGCTAGAGAGGAAACAAGCCCTGAGAAAGTGTAACACAATCACCTTCGTGCCTGATCCCCCACTACCCAAGAGCTGCGTGCTGCCAAACACCTACATCTGTCATTTATTACTTTTTAAATTTCTAACTAATCTTAAAACACTGCAGTAGCACTAATGAGCCCCTCCATATCTGCCAAGACAACTTTCTAGGTGCTCTACTTCTCTCCATCATGCTGCACAACTATTAATTTTGCCTTCACACCCACACTCCCCCTCACCAACAAGAAGTTGTAAAACCCCCATGCTGGAGCTCAAGTGGGATTAAAACACAAAACTTTCAGCCCTGACAGGAGTGGCACAGAAACAAAACTCTGGAAGATGTCAAAGAACAGATAAAAGCAGCATTTGACTGCAGTAAGAGCAAGCAACCTGACCCTCCTGCAGGGTCATTTTGGCTTTAGAATTTTGGGCAGGATCTCCTCAGGTGGAATCAATTACCCTTTCTCCTCAGTTACCACAGCTGGGCATCCCTAAAACCTCCAGCTCCAGCTGCACCTCGCTAGGTCAAACACATGGACAAAGAATTTCTGGCTGCCTTCTCAGCAGGGAACAAAGCCAGGCACTGGACACTGCTGGGGCACCAAGAACACCAACACCATCTTTAAAGACATCAGCTTCATCAAAGGCAAAACTACACAAGGCAAAGACACACAACAGAGAAAACCCAACACCTGAGTTTATTTTAAACAAAGACAGTTGAAATCAGGGAATGAAGGTGAAGAGTCTCTTGCCCATGAGCAGAACGACCCAAATCATAGTCAGGTGTGTCCCACAGGCCACAGTCCCTTGTGTCAGGTGTGTCCCTTGCTGCCAGGCTCTGGAGGAGCTTCCCCACTGTCCCCTTCTGCCAGCTGACCTTGGAGCTCGGGCTCTGCTGAGCTTTCCAGCAGCAGTTCCAGGGCTTCCTCACCAGCCACACGTCTCACCTTCTCCCCTTTGGCTGCCAGGATCTCCTCGATATTCCTGGACAGCGATTTGAGAACCAACAGTGACACCACAGCAAAGGCCCAACACAGTCATGCACAGGCTCACTCTGCTCTCAGGACTCCACAGTGAATCACAGGAGGATCACCGTGAAAACCACCCAAATACACCACAGAAAACCACCCAAACCTTCTGGGACTCTTTTCATCCACTACGATCAATAATTTAGCAATTACAGCTAAACAGAAGCTTTTAAAGGTATCTTGGGAAGTTAGAAATCACTGGAATCCCACAGCAGATCAATCTACACATTTGAAACACTTATCCAAGGAAACCCAGCAGGGATGTGATAAAGCCTGATGGGAACAGCAAATCACCTGCTGGCACCACTAAGGATCCCTGTCTATCCCACAGCTTCTGCTGCAGCTTCACACTGATTTATTTGGGTCCTAGACAGCGACAATCAATTTACAGTGACTCTAAACTGAGATGGTGTGTTTTAACGAACTGGAGAAAACTTCTCTCTTTGAGCCACATTTTAAAAGCATCAGAGGAATAAAATACCAGCTCAGGAAGCTGCACGGGGGAACAGGGTGTGAGGACGATGCCGCTGGCACACTCACCTCTTTCCCTGCAGGTCGGAGAACCAGCCCAGGTTATCGGCGATGACATGGTGGTTGCCGCAGCCGGGACAGGTCACGATCACCACCCCGCGGTGGTAGGCGAGCTTAGAGATGGATTTGGCCGAGCGCGTCTGGCACACCTGAAAAACCAAGTGCGTGTTGTGAGCACGGTTAGTGCAGCTCCTGGGATTTTCTGGACTAAAATACTTTACTTCTGAGAATAAAAACTTCTTCCCTCCCTCACCTCTAACTATTCCAAGGCGGGTCCATCGTGTTACGATGCTGTGAGCTCAGCCCGAGACACAAAGGCTAAGGGCGGTTTTTGGTGCTTTCAGTGGCTCCCTAATGAGGGGGAATCCACAAAAACTGTGGGATCTCCACCCTCAGAAATACTCACAAGACCCCGAACATCCTCCTCCAACACGCAGGTTGGCCTAGAAGCCTCCAGAGGACTCGTCCACTCTGAATTAGTCCTTGCAAGTTGCCCACTAACAGCTAACCCCAAGGGTTTCCCTGCGGGCAGCGCCGCTTCCACACACCCCATCCTCACGCTCACCTTGCAGGTGTACACCAGGCGATAGTGCGAGGCCGGCGGTGCCTCCGGAGCGGTGCAGACCAGGCGGGCCGAGCTCCAGAGCGGCCCCGGGGCGGTGCAGTCCGGGCGGGCAGGGCTCCAGAGCGGCCCCGGGGCGGTGCAGGCCGGGCGGGCAGGGCTCCAGAGCGGCCCCGGGTCGGTGTAGGCCGGGCCCCTCAGGCCGGGCGGGGGGCGGCAGTGCCGCCATGGCGGTGACTCCCTCAGCAGCGCCCCGAGCGCGGTCCGCGCCGCGCGCCTCATCGCACTGCGCATGCGCAAGATGGCGGCACTGATGCGGCGGCGGCCATGTTGGCTGCTGGCGGCCGCCATGTTGGTGCCGGGCAGCTCCCTTCATTAACCCCTAATTAACCAGCAGGTCAGCCCGGCCCTGCCTCACACACAGAGATTTCAACCTGTTTATTAACCGCGGGGACGTCAGGGCCACACCATAGCGTCACTATAGCCCTTTTCGCAAACGGCTGGTTGGTTTTAAAATCTAAACAAGTCCTCTGAGAGTGAAATTGAGAAGCTCAGCCACAGGCTGGGGCTTCCCTCAGGGTCTAGCTCCTGAGGAGCCCTTGGTGTCGTGTTGTCCCTCTCTCAGGAGCCTTTGGTGTTGATATTGTCCCTTTCCAAGGGGACCTTGGTGCTGTCCCTCTCTCAGGAGCCCTCAGTGTCGGTGTTGTCGCTGCCCGAGGTGTTCTCCCAGTCGGCCTCATGGTGTCTGTCCCTGGGCAGCCTTCTCAGCGCTCTTTTTCTGAAAACAAGACCAGACGGATCATTTTTAGAAGGTGTTTTCTGCAAACGAGCAGCATGTCATACTGTTAGTGCGTATCAATCCCTTTTGTGCCCTCCCTGAATCTCGCTTGGGGACAGGAAAAGGGAAATATAAATCATGGATATTTCCAGGTTAGCCCTGCTTACTGCAGCCCAGACCTTCGGTAACGCTCAAAGCAGTCCTTCATCCTCCTCCTCTCCTTTTCTGCAGGTTCCTCGTTGGCCAAGCCACACTCCTTGAAATAGAAAAAACCCCCCAAAAAAACAAAATGAAAAAAAAATTATTCCAGATCAAATCAGTATTAACACCAGGTCATTTCCTGCATCTGCACAGCAGGTTCTTTAATAGGTAATACTTCTGTTTCACACAGTTTCACTACGTTTATTCCATCACATCTGTAAATTTGGGATTCTGTTTTCTGCACCGACACTAATTCTGCAGACAATTAAACTGGAAAACATCCACACCCAGAGATGAAGGGCAGAAAGTAATTAGAAGAAGCTTTTATGTACAAATGGAGAAATGTCCACTGCAAGTGTTTTGCTGTTCAGAGCTCACCCTTTCTGGAGGGCGGATTCAGAGTTTGGAAAAGCAGGAGCTTCTGACATGCTTCTCCAAGCTGGTAAATCCATCATTAGGGAGAACAATAAAGATCACAAACCCTAGTCATAGTAAAGAACATTCCACAAAGATTCTCTTACACTTGGTGATTTTGGAGGCAGATTGCTCTCTCGAGGGCTGAGCTCCTGGTTTTGTCCTTCCAGGCAATCTTCTGAAAGATTAAAAAAATCACAGCATTGGTAGATGCCACAATATGTACTTTGAAATGGGAGAGGTAGAATAATAAAAAAGCTTTTTTGGATCAGTGCTGTTTAGTTTTTGTAAACAATCTCTCGTATTAATGACTGAAAGTATCATTTAGATCTTCCAGGAGAGCAAAACAGAATGGACCATCCTCCCCAGAACTCCACCCAGTGTTTTCCTCTTACTTTTAGCTGTCTGTATATCTTCATCCAGGTGACTGTGAAGAGCAAGCTGCAGGGTAGAAACAGAGCAAGAACATCAGAACTGTCCCTCAGTCTGTAGGAACAGATAAAGGAACATAAAACCCAGGACATGCTAGAGCCAAGCTCTCCCTGTTGCTGTCAGCTAACAGCAGACTGAGCCAGGAGTTACAGATTTACTCAGGGATTTATCATCCATGAATAGATCCAGCTTCCTTTGGCCTCATTTATACTTTTGGCCTCCAGACAATGTGACAATCACTCCCACACTGAAGTTATGAACCAAGTGAAACTCTTTACTACAGATGGCTCCAGGGTAAGACTTATTTTTGCTCGTTCTCACACAAGAGAGACAGTTAGAAGCAATTCAAAATAATTCAATTCCCTTGATTTGCTTAGACTCAACAAATCTCGCTGACTAATGCCATAACTCTGTCCTACACTTAGATCTTCAGGACACAGGGATATTCTGTCACTGTTTCACTGCCTCTGTACTTTTTATGTCACTAAAATGAGCCTGAGCCATGAGAAACTGCTGATAGATGGGGAACTGAGCACAGGTGAGGAACATGAAACCATCCTAGAGGAAATAGAAAAGTAAACAAGACACCCTACTCACTTCCTGGGAATCTCTGGAGGAGGTGTCATCCAGGTCAGAGGTCTGAAACAAAACCAGTGTAGATTAATCATTCCTCACGAGTAAGGAAGTGACAGCAAGGGAAGCTATAGAAGACTGAGAGCTCCAGAAAACACAGAAGTGTGGACTTGCTGCCTCCTACACTCCTGTCTGGCCGCTTGAGAAAGTACACAAGATGCCGTGTTAATTAAAATATATCTAATTTAGTTCCAGAAAACTCAGCTCCCCATTTCATCCAAATGGCTCACACCAAGTCTCTAAATAGAATCACTCTTGGCAGTTGAGGAACCCCTCATCACCTTTGGAAATGCTCCAAACACAAACACAGGTGGAATTAGCTTGCATCTGTCCAGCTTTTCCATGCCTGGAACCAGGGTGAGGTCATAGAAACCACCCCATCCTTCATTTTCTAAACTCAGTATTGCACAGAAATAGTTTTAATTAATTTTGATGGTCACTCAGGCAGGCAGTCACTGCCTGCTGAGCTGGAGCTGCTCAGGTTCAAAGAACAGCCACACTCTGACCCCATCCCAACCTCCCAATCCCAACACAGAAGGACAATTGTACCAGCGTGGGCAGCTCCAGCTGCAACCTTTTCAGCTTGGCCTCAGTGGCCAGGAGTTGGCTCTCCTTCTGGAAGAGCTGCAGCTGCATCTCATCACACCTCTCCCCCAGCTCCCGGATCTGCTTGCGGTAAGTGTCCCTCTCCACCAGGTGCTTGGAATACTGCATGTGGAACTGCTCTCGGGTCAGGAGAGCCTGTGGGAAGAGACAACATGTGCCATTCACACAGCACCAGAGGCAGGGTTACACTGTCTGCCCACTTCAAGCAGCAGAGCAGTGATAAGCAGGGAGGAATATTTTATCACCTGGTCTCTTTCCGAAGCCACTTCCTCCATCTGCTGCAGAACAACTTCAATCCGTTTTTTATACATCTGGCAGTCCTTCCTCAGAGATGTGCACTGTAGCTCCAGCATCTCTTTTTCCTCAGCAAACTGCTGAGACAAGGTCAAAAGCACCTGGTTATGGGCAGAGCCTGAGCCAGACTGTCCCCACTCCTGCTCTGTGCCACAGATTGCTCTGGCCACAGCTCTGTGGGGTGTCTGAGCTGTCACCTGCCACACACAGAGTGCTAAAATAAAGTATTACAGTAGGAGCAGCAGGGATGGCTCCTGAGCAGCTGCTCTGCTCCACAGGCAAGGCACTGCAGGTGCTTCACCTGCCTGTCTTATCCATGATCTCAGCAGGAAATTGCACTGCAGCACCTACCTTCTCTTGGAGCACCTTGGCTCGGCGCAGCTCCTTGCGCAGGCTGTAAATGGTGTTCACCAGCTCCCGGCGTTCCTCCAGGATCTGGCTGCAGTCATTCTCCACAGTCTCCTTGGAGAGGCTCTTCTCCAAATTCTGCTCCCTGGCAACCTGCAGGACAAAGGAAGAAGTGAGACAGATCCACCACCTAACTCCATTATCAGCTCTCTCCCCACACTGCTGTATTTGACTTAGGAAAACAAGGCCACAGCTGAGCCCCAATCTTCCCCAGAGCTGCCCTGCTACAAATAATCCCTTGAGTCCATACTCAACCACCCCACCAACCTGGAGAGTGTTTTCCAGCTCCTGATTCTTGGCCAAGAGCAGCTCCTTCTCCTGCTGGATCTCCCACACCACCTCGTGGCTGGGGCGCTGCTCTATGGCGTGTTTCAGCTTCATCGTGTGCTTCCTCTCCAGCTTGCAGTCATCCTCAGCCTTCATGAGGCTGTGCTTCAGGTGATCGATCTGTGAGAAGGTTCAGAGCTCAGCAGGAGCAAGGAGGATGCTCTGGCCTGCAAAAGCAGTTCTCACTCTGTTTCCCAGACAAACACAGGGCAAGTTTCTCCCCGGTTCTGTTTTCCTCAGGAATTTTTGTGCTCTGAGGACGAGAGTCCTGCCTGTGTGCTAATATAAACATGTTTCTGTGCTGCCTTTGGGAGGACAGCCTTGAGTGAGGGTAAGACTGGTCATTATTCAAGCACAAGCTGTAAAATACAGGCCTACAGGGCTGAGCTAGGGACTGTGAAGACACCTGCTAGAGAGGATGCTCAGTGCTTCATGCTGGACTGGCCCAGCCCATCCTGGGCAAAGACAAGTCAGGAGAAACTGTGACTGACCTGTAGCACCAGGTCCCTGTTCTTCATGAGGGCCGCGCTCTTCTCCTCGCTCAGCTTGGCGTAGCTCAGGGCCAGGCTGTAGTTCTCATCCTTGCACTTCCTCAGCTCCTTGCTCAGGCTGTCCCTCTCCTCCTTCATCCTCTGGGCTCGCTCCTGGTGCTTGCGGAGCAGGCTGTCCCTGACCCACATCTCCCTGATAGTGTCCTCCTTGGAGTGCAGCCACACCGTGAGCTCCTGCGCCTTGCGCCGCTCCTCCTGCACGGCGCTCTGCAGCTTCATGATCTCGTTCATCAGCACCTGGCTCAGGCCAGACTCCCCAGCTGTGTCTGTTTGGGGGGCAGGGGTCACTCACTGCTGTCCTGGCTGCTGCCAGGCACACACAGAGCTCAGCTTCCCCTCCACATCGCTGCAGCCAACAGTGAAGATGTGTGATCGAGTTATCCCCACTGTTCCTCTTTGCTCTATTTTCCTGCACCACAGTGTCACTGACACAACAGGCAGAAGGAAGAATTCATCCTCCTGCTTCTTCCTCCCCCTCCCCAGTCCAACCAGTGATACCAGAGCTGTTCTACCCAGAACCCTCCTGAAGCACCCAGGGAGCAAGGCAGGGAGTGCTCCCTACTCTGCACAGCAGAGCAGAAGGAAGAGCTGTTGCTGAGAACACAAACATTACCTATAATCAGAGAGAAAACCCTGCTGGGCTCTTTGCCAGTTATTTTCTTGTACAGCTGTGGATAATAAAGCTCAAGACTCTCCATAAACGCCTCAAAGCCTTTTTGTCCTGTTCGCTGAAGAATGTCCAGGAGAACACCTGAAATCATGGCAACACGATATTCTATTCAGTCACTTCTCTTTACCTATTTGTAACATAACAAAAAACAGCTTCACTTTCTCCACATATAAAAATCCCTGTGATCCAATCACACAATCAGTTAGGTTGGAAAACACCTCTGGGGTCACTGAGTCCATTCTATGACCAAACACCACCTTGTCAACCATACCATGGCACCAAATGCCACACCCAGGCTTTCCTTAAACACCTCCAGCAAGGGTAACACCACCACCTCCCTGGGCAGTCCTTCCAACATCTAACTCCCCAGCCAATCCCAACCTGATGGCCTAGGAACTACACAAAAGGGTTTCCAGTGCTCCCACCTGCCTTCCGCTTGCGCATGACCAGGCTGGGGTCATTGAGAACCTGCTCCTCGTCATCCGGGCTGAGCACTTTGCACTGCCGCAGGTAAGGGGTGATCCGGGAAGGGTCAATCACAGAGATCAGCTTCACACGGAAGTTCTCCAGGTTATTCCAACAGATCTCATCGTTGTCTTCTTCCAACATGGCAGTGGTGAGGAGTGTCAGTGAGCAGTGCTGTCCTGTCTGGAAAGAACAACCAGAAAGCACACAAGCACACCCTGAGCCTCCTGGAGCAGTGTGGCAGTGGTGGAGAAACCAAGATGTTCATACACTGAGAATGCAGAAGTGTCCTAATTAGCTGTTGCCTCTGCTTTACGAGCAGCTCACTCTTCCTTCTCTACCTCCCAGCATTTGAGATCCCTGTGCTCTGTCTGACCACACAGACATCAAATCTGACACCCACACTTTACCTCAGAGGTGTAAAATAAACCTTTTTTCCCTGTTAACATCCACCATCCTGGATCACATGGACCAACCTGAGCCTTCACAGTCACAAAAGCCTCCTTGATTCTCCTCCTGTGTCCTGGCTCTGACAAAACTTGTCTTGGGTGCAGCCTTCCTTTATATTCTGCCTAGAGAAAAGATGATTCCAGGAACAAAACTGGTTTGAGAAAAGGGGAAACTACTCAGCTATACCATGAGACGGGAAAGGGAAGGGAAAGAAAAAGAGATAAATAAAAAAAGGGGAAGCCAGAATGGGTGATGGGGGAGGAGAAAGATGGCAATGGCATTGTGAGTCAGCAGCAACACACAGGCAGTGATTTTAGCTTAATTCTTATTTAGTTTTCTAATCTGTCCCACTGAAGTACTTGCTGAAGTACCTCCAGAAAATTTCCTTCTGCAGGGATTAAAAACACAAAAAAGAATGAAAGTCACAGTGTGTGCAGCTGATTTCAGGGGACAAAACAAGCCACAAAATTAGAAAAAAAGATGTTCTTCAAAGGCTTTCCAGCTGTTAACATCTTTCTCCAAGAAAACAGGTGGCAACAAGAACTCACTCTTGGTGAGAGTTCAGCTGAAAAGGATGATTTCTATATTGATGTCTCTAATTTTGGATGTCCTTAAACTGCCAGCAAAATTATGACAACTCAGTATTTTGAGGGAAAGGGAGTGAAGTCTTGGCAAAGCAGGGAACATAACCCATGATTCCCAAATGACAGACTGCGTCCCTGACTGCAATTTAAGGAGCAGCCCAGGAAGCAGCACTGTGATGATGCTGAGCATTACCAGCAGACCTGTGCCTGCCTGCCCACCTTCCCACAGCCCTGGAGCTGTGGCTGAAACCAGAACTCACTCAGAGTGTGTTTTAAAAAAGCCTGGAGAACACACAGGCTCCGGTGCCATGGCAGCATGACACATGCTCCCATTAGCTTCCCACTCCACTCTTTGTTCTGCTTTCTAAGTTCATGGAGAGTTTTTCCATGTTATCATTGGGAGTGGGGCAGAGATGCTCAGAGATTCTTTCAGCCTGTGTTTCTTGTCATTAAATCATCTTCACACTAAAAAAAGATGCAGTACCTGGCTTAGCTGTGCCCTTGCTGAAGGTAATCAGAGTGTCTGTTAATTGACCAGTTTAGCCTTGGGAGGTTTTGTTCTGGTGACAAATAAATTAATTCCTGAAAAAGGACAAAGACAGCTGCAGCTTATACAGTTTTTCCACAAAAAAAATTACAAGGGCATCTTCTGAGCAGCATTTGCAAAGGCCAATAGGAATTTAGAGCACAGACAACCTTTCCCACCAGTGCCTCACTGTAACAGCCACCCAAAACTGTGCAGCAGCTCCTGGAAATTCCAGCTGAATTCCCTGGAAAAATGATATCTACACTGGCTTATTGAAAACAGAGTACACTGCAAGAGGAAAGCCATTCCACAATCACTCCTATTGCTCCATAATGTCTTGACATCAAATTATAGCAACATGAGCACCCAGTGACCTCCTGCCCCCAGCTCTGCCTGAAGAGCCCTCATGGAAAAGCTGCAACTCTCAACTCCCCACTGCACTCAGGGGAAGTTCAGTCAGTGCAGTGGAATGAAGCTTTCACAGCACTTTCCCTCTAGATTTTATCAGCTTTGCCTCAGCTAACCTTGCACCTCTCTGCGAGACAGAAATTGCTGGGTTATAAATGAAGAAACAAGTTTTTTTGAAGTGATTTGTGATGTCTGTACAGGGCAGGCTGTGGAAGAATCAAGAAAGATTCCTAATTCAATCCTGCAGTTTTAGGCACATGAATATTCATTCCCCACATTCTCCCTGGTTTTCAGGCAGCCTGCAAATTTCGTTTTTCTCATTAGCAATCACACTCATACACACATTATTAAAAGCAGTATTTACCAGGAAAGAACCCACACAGAATACATCACTAATTTTTAAGTGAGAAAAATAAAACATCTGTATTTCAACAAATACTTAAGACTCATTTTGGTACAAAATTTGTCTGCTGATTATTCCACAGTATTCAGTCAGTTACCAAGCAAAGCCACTGTCACAGCACTAAAAACTACTCAATTAACATAATTCTGAACATGGATAAACATTCACATAAATAGGGGCTAACACAAGAAGGAAATAAATAACCACCATTGCTTGTTTCCCCAGATTTCCACCAATATTTCCCCCCAGCACCTATGGCAGGTGTGAGCTTGAAACAGCAGAACTGAGGGATTTCCCTCCAGCCAGTTTCCTTCATTTTTGCACCTTGCTTATAGATGCAGATTTTGTTGAGGGATGGGAAAATCAATCCAGCATTTTCCTCTTCCCCAAGTCCATCCAGTCAGTGTGTTGGAAGTGATAAAAGTGAACAGTGCAAAGATTATCTCATCCTGCCATGCAGGAAGGCAGAGCTCATTCCAGTGACCCCTGTAACAAAGCACAAACAGCTCCTATCAGTCACAGCATTTTTACAGGGAAGTTGCCCTTTTGGAGTTTCTAAAATGAATTTTTAAGGAAAAAAAAGACGAACCAATCTCATCTGACAACCATGTGAATCAAACATGGCTCATGTTCATTCCATCCAGTGCACCAAAAGTCTGAACAAATATTAAGAAAACACCCATTTGTACCCTACAGAGGCTGACCTGTTTCAACTGTAGAGAAATGAAGCCAAACAGGGGAAATAAACCCCAAACTCCACAAAGTTGTTCAAAGATCAAGTATTAAAGAAAAACTCCACTGTCAAGCCCGTAGAGTGCTACCAACTAGGTGCATACTAGGTAAGCAGAGCATGAACTAAAAGGCTGCCAAATGTTTGTATTTCATGAGTCTTACATAGAATTTTATCATAGAGACATCAACTTTCCCTCTCCCCAAAATATTACCGGCCTTAGGCTGTGATTGATGGCGACTACAGAACTCTGTGTCCTCAGGGAACAAGAGTAGAGATAATTTCAGTCCTTTCCTGAGGTCATGATTCATTGTCTGAGCTGAACCACAGACAAATGTGGTTCAGCTTCTGAGCAAGAAGTACAAACCACTGAGTAGCTACTAACACATTTCCTGCTCATATCCTCCTCCTCCTCTTCCTGAAGCGAGAACTTCTCCTGAGTTGAGGAGCTGTGGCATCAGCCACATCAGCACAGGAGTCCAAGGCAGACTGAGCAGTGCTCCCTTCAGCCCTCATGCCCTGCAACAGAAGCAGGAGAGATGATCAGCACCATGAGAATTGTTATACCACCTTCAGCCATCTTTTTATTTTAGGGACTTAGCAAGATTTCCAAACCCATCATTCAAAATGAAGCATCTTACCAATGGCAGAGAAAGCACAAAACACCACAGTTTTCAGAGTGAGAAAAAAAAGGCCTGATTTAAAAAATGCAGGAGTCAGTGCAGCAGATTATAAACTGGAAGGGGAAGGGAGCTTTGATTCCACTTCTGGGAACTGTCATGGCAAGTTTAGGGTGCTGCATAAACCACGGGCTTTCACCCTCCCAGCTGAGCTGCAGAGCTTTTCCTTTTATCAGTATAAAACTGTGGTTATTCACAAGGACCAAATTTCTGCTACACTTAAGAACAGTGGGAGTTTCCCCCTGAATTCCAGTGCAGTATTTATCTGGCAGTAACTTTCTGCTTTTAGCCCCTGGCATCTCTGTTTTACCTGATTTAGTAAATCAGCATCTTTGTCTCCAGGCTCATCCCCAATTCTCCAATCCTCCCGTACTCCTGTTAATTCATTCCCACAACTCTCTTCCTCAGACACTTCTTTCTCACTCTGCCACTCCTCGTCATCACTCTCCTCATGGTGCTTCCCGCTGGCTGACAGAGTTGTTGTCACTTTGGGAGGAGGCAGAGTTGCCAGGACAGCTGGGAGTGTGAAGGCTGCCAGGAATCTGGCTTTCAGCAGGAGGTAAGCAGGGTTATCACCCAGTTTCTGCTGCACCAGTTCTCCAATATCACGGAAAACATCCCTAGTTTCCCCATCCCCACTGGCCCCAGAGGGCAGGAGAGAGGCTGCTTGCTCTTCCAGGGCTGCTTTCTGCACAAGGAGCTTCGACAGGGTTTTTATGTTGCCGAGAAAAGGTGGCAAATAGGGCAGCCTGGTTTGCAGGGATGGCACCTGGACCCCTTGCTTCCCACTCAGCCACTCCTTCACCAGCCCCTCGTCTTCCAGGGAGATCAGGCTGAAGTCAAGGAGATTCTTCTCTGCACTGGAAGTGCCTGGCTGGGGGGGAAGGTCAGCACTTGGTGGTTTGGAGGCAATGGGTCTGTTCTTCAGTGCCTGGGCACCAGAGCACTCTGAGCTCCCTGGGACATTGTTGTGAGGAGCTGCAGGTCCTGGCTGGAGCACAACCCCTTTCCTGATGCTGGCTGGATTGGAGGATGATCCATTTGTTATGATGGAGTCACTGCTCTTCCCCAAGGTGGTGACACTGGGCACAGGCTGGCAATCAGAGCCCTGAGTGCTGGCAGGGAGCTGGTTTTGGGGAAGCACCACAGCACACAGGGCTGGGCTGGCAGCTGGAAGAGCAGCTGGAGCTGCAGAGGAGATGGAAGCCATGGAGGAGCCATCTGAACATGCAGAAATGGTGGATGTGGTGCATCCAGGACTCACTGAGGTCACAGGTAAGAGAACTGACGACTGATCATCCTTTCCCAAAGGAACTCCTGCCACCTGGGAACTTGGCCCTTTTGTCTCTGCACTGCTGGGGGGAGGTGGATTTGCTCCAGCTGGCACAGGAGTCACTCCCAACCCAGGGACATTGCCATTGGAAGTCACAGCTGTTTGACACTGACTCCTCCCAGCAGCAGCTGGCATTCCCTGGGGAACACCCACCACAGTCTGCACAGCACTGGGGAGCAGAGCCTGAGGGGTTACAACCAATGTGAAGGGCAGGATGCTGCTGGGAATGACAGCAGAACCAGCCTGTGGAGTGACAAGAGCAGGCAGCAGGCTGACTGGGCTCTGCTGTGCCCCATTACTGTTCAGCTCACAGGTCACTGGGGTGGAAAGGGACAATTTGTTGGTGCCAGACTCCAGGCCAAGAGGCACCACAGTGATGTGTGGCACAAAAGCCTGGTTTTGCAACACTACTGAAGCTGAGCTAGTGGCTATGACCTGACCATTGCACCCTCCCTGCTCTGGGGCCCTCTCTGCTGCAGGTGGACTTGTGCATGGAAAAACTTCTCCTTCAGGGCTGCTTTCCAAAGCCTCCTCTTTTGGTTCCTTCTTGAGCTGTAGATCTGTCCCTAGTGAGCAACCAGGGCTTTCCCCAGTTTCTGGCCCAGCTGAGGAATGGTTTTCAGGCACAAGAGCAGCAGCAGACCCTGCAGCAGGAGTCCTTGCTGCCACTGCAGCACCCTGTCCTTGGCTATCTGTACCACCAGCTGCTGCAGGGTTGCTCCCTGCTTGTGCAGAGGGAATGATTTGCTGTGGTGGCTGCTGGATTATCAAAGTCCCTGAAACCAACACCTGTGGGGCAACCAACACTGTCCTCTGCATGGCCTTCCTGGCCTGGGACTCCCTTAAACGCTTCTCTCGCAGTAATTCTGAGACAGTTTTAGGTTTCTGCCTTTGGCCCTGGGCTGGGGCACAGCTCTCCAAAGCACCAGTGGAAGCTTCCTGTGCTCTCAAGGCAGCAGTTCTCCTGACAGCACTCCTTGGTATGCCCCGTTGGGAATTCCTCCGAGAGCAAGGCTGGGATGAGTTGCCTAAGGAGGAGAGGAAATGAAATTGCAATGAATGAATAGTATTTTCAAAAGCCATTCCTCAGCTATTAAACATCAAGCAATGGGGCAAAATTCCTGTTTGTGAGAGTTCCTACAGCACTGAAGTCCTGATTTAATTGAGCCATGTCCTGACAACTGAACAAGCAGTAACTTCCCCCAGAAATCAGAGATGGGCCAGGAATGCACATTACCACATGAACTGCTCCAGTGCCACTGGTCCCCCAGCCCTCCAGTGTTTTTCCAGTCCTTACCAAAGGGGAACATGTTTAAAGATCCAAGAGCTAGCAAAAATCAGCATGACAATGCAGGTTTGTCCCAAAAGGTCTCCTTCAGTTAAACTTATTAATGCAACAGTGATGAATTATGTGCAAGTTCTTGCACAACGTGAAAATAAAAGTTCTGGTACCTGAAGAAGTCTCTGCATTTTGGGAAGCCTGTAAAAAAAAAAAAAAAAGTTAAATTATACTTGTGATAAATCTAAAGATGATTAAAACAGCACAGATGTGAATCAAACCCACATCTGCCAACCTCCTAAACAAATGGCCATACAGCCAACATTTTATTCTGCCTCTGAACCAAAACAAATTGCTAACACACAAACAGCACCAATTAAAATGTTTATTCTAGTCAAGACTTCAATGGGAAAAGCTAAAAAAAACCACAATACCTGAGGACTCCTTGCATTAGCCTTAAGCAGCTCTAACTGCCTCAGCTTCCTCTCCTTAATAACCTTCATACAGCCTTTAGTATCAATCTGGAAGAGCTGCAAGGTGAGAGCTTCATTAACATTTGATGGAAGACAAAAATGTTTTCTTGGGGCCAGTGACAAAGCAAGATAGATGGGACATGCTTCACATGCAAGATTCTGGAGACACTTTTACACTTACAGAAAAAGCCATGGCAGGATTAGATTTTGGATGCAGGATTTAATGAATTAACTTCATATGCAAGCCATGAGGGCAAATTAATCCATTAATTAGATTATTTGTTTAAGAAATTTGTTTAAGAAACAAAGATAAACCATTATTTAAGCCTCAAATACAGAAAATAAAGACCTGTTTAAAAGCAGGTAATGCTACCAAGACAGTAAAACTGACCTGAATGAGCAGTGTGAACAGAGGAGTGCTCGCCAGAGTGACTGACTTAAGCTTCTCTTGAATAGCACCAGCTAGAAAGAAATCCAACATCACAATCAGCTGGGAACTCACTTAGAAGATGTCACAAAGCAGGGACAAAAGTAGGATGGGTCCCCAGTACCTCTTGTGTGCTGAAAAGCCATCCTCCCAGCCTGCATGGTGCAGGGCAGCAGCACATTGCCCACCCAAGGGGTCACTGCCATCAGCAGCTTCCTGTCCAGGCTCAGCCTCTTCCAGCGCTGCCTAGCCTGCTGCTGAGCTCTCTCTTGCAGCCTCTGGACATCCTGGCCAGCAGCTCTGACTCCAGGGGGTTTGGCTAAAAGGCTGCCAGGAGGTTTGAGCATCTTTAATTGCCGTGCATGAAAAGATACATAATCAAAAGAGTTCCCATTAGGAAGGTTCTGTCATTAGTCCCAGGACAAACTAATCACAGGGCAGTTAGGACAAAAAATGGTGAGCTTTTCCTCTTGGGACTACAGTGCAACATCACATCTGTGATTATACCAACAGAATTTCCCACTAAGCACAGCCTGGCAGTGCTCAGGTCACAAGATTAGATAAGACACAAGAGGCACTCACCAGTTTCCTCTGGAAGCTTGTGTTATTCTTTAATATTGTTCTCACATCCTCCAGGGAAAGCTGCAGCACTTGTTTTCCACACTGGGCAGCCTTAAGATGAAAGCACACAAGAAAAGACAAAAGGGAAAGTAACTCATGGAAAATTACTTGCACTGGATATGCACAGCAGGTACAAGGATTCTCAATATTCCTGCTGTTGGAAGTATCTTACTAAATGAAATCAGCCCTGAAGATCTTTACTTTTAGTCCTTGTGCATTACCTCAACACCAAATGCTTATTTCATAAAATAAAATTTTGTAGGAGGAGTCTATCACTACCCAAAACCCAGAATTTACTGGGTGATTATCTTCACATTTCTTTGACTTACCAGTACAAGGCAATGAACAACAAGAAGTTATCTGCTCATCACATCCTCCCCTCACTGCAGCAGCTGCACTTCCCTTCTAACTTGTGATCCAAGCTCCCATCCCAGCTCACCTTGGCTATCACTTCTGCTGGATCCTTCACCACGGTGTCTGTGGAATGGGGCTGTGCAATGCCCTTCACCAGGGTGTTCACCTCACATGGCTTAGCAGCAGCTCTGTCCCCACCACAGGCTGCCCTAGGAATGTCACTGCAGCTGCTCCCTGCAGCAGAGAGGAGGGATTGGATTCTGTATCTCGCTGTGGTTGTCTCCTGCATGTCTGTCCCTGTTGGAATCCACAAGTCAATGCTGGGCACTGGCCACTCCTCCTTGCTCCTGGTGCTTCTTGTCACCTCCTCCTCCTCCTCCTCCTCTGAGCTGTCTGGCAAGTCCAGCTCCATGTCCTCACTGCTGCTCTCTGAAGGGCTGGAGCTCTCCTCAGCGTGGCGCCGTTTGGTTGCCCCAGATCTCTTTTTCTTGGTCAAAGCAAGCACAGACAGGTTTTAGTCAGTCTTCACCCCTGGTTTAGTCTAATCAATAAGTTTTCTTTTCCAAAGGAAACAAGATTTTGGAAACAACACCATCTCAACATGGTCTTAAGCAGCCAGAATTTCTTGAGTGCCTGGGACCAAAAGTGGCAACTCATGAGGTACAGACATGAAAACCTACATATATCCCATCCTTACAGGCATTTCAAGGCAGTAAAGAATTCTGGCCAATATACAAATATATAGCAAATTAACTTAAGCCCTGCAGAACAAAGGCTGCTTTACACATCAAAAAACAAAACTATGAACATCCACATCAAAAACCTTAATCGTGTGAAATCAACATCAGTTTTGTAATTGATTTCACAGGATTCTACTTTAAGGTTAGAGAAACTTAATGGAAGAGATGGGACTGTGAGATGGCAGGATTTCCACAGTACCTTGGAGCCAATCATGCGTTTCCACTTGCTCAGGCACTGAGAGCCAGTCCGATGGGGCAACTCAGAAGCTATTTTACTCCAGCGACCTGAAAAGGATCCAGAAGTTGCAGAATATTATTATTTGTGCTACAAACTGAGCAACAGTACAGAATATTATAGACACATTGCACATTTCTTGGATAAGAGACAGAGCTACTGCATGAATGGATGTCAAATCCTTAATGCACACAACACACAATACAAAGAAGTTGCAACAATCAGTACAAAGGACAGCCAGATGGTATCAGCTGCAGAGCTTACAGTGAAAGAGGAGAACAACTATAAATTCTTTAATGGTACTTATTTCTCTAAACTTCCATAGATGAAGCCACTGAAACACCTACCCACACCATGCTTTTGAACCAGTTCAATCAGCTGCTCCTCTTCCTCCAAGCTCCACTTGCCTTTCTTTACATCCCAGTGCAATGCCTTTAAGTACCTTCAAAATCAAAACACTGAAGTCAGGGATATCCAATCCTGTCTGTACAAATCAGATCATCACTGCACTCCAAGGCTGAACAAAATCCCTTCTGCATTGTCTAATAATCTAATTACCATTCCTAATTAGTTTTCCTTAATTTTGGGGGCTGGTATCTGCCCTGAACTCACCGGTCTCGGCACTGGGCATCACTCCTGCCTGGCACCTCTGTCCGGATTTTGTACCAATCCTTCTCTCCATACTTCTTAACTGCAGCCATCAGCATCTGTGTGCATCAGACAAAGCAAGAGCTGAATCCTCACCAGTAGCAATCCTAACAGGCCTGACACACAACAGTTCTATTTGTTTCCTGGGCAAATCTCTGCACAGAACTGTTTAGGAGCCTGTAAGACCTCATGACCTGTAAACTGCCCACCTTAGTCTCTTTTACACTCCTCTGTGCCACTGCTAAAGCTCAGATATACAGTCAGGCCACACCTCAGCAATCTAACATTCCCACCCTGCAATTCCAGGCCCAGAGAATGGAGCTTACAGCATCTTCCTCTGGTGTCCAGGGTCCTTTCTTCAAGCTGGGGTCCACACTCTTTGTCCAGCGGTAAATCAGCTGAGCAGAATCTCTTCCTTCCATGTAATAAGCAACTAGAAATTAAAAGGTTAATTTAACTCTGTTGTAATTAATGTTTCTTCCTTCATTTGGATGACAGTTTCAAGCAGTGACTGCCATAAGCAGCACTTTAACCTCTTAAACAATGGTGTTCAGGAAGTTTCAGTGAAATTTCCAAGATGGATAAATGTTCCAAGGGATATTAAGTTCTTGCTGATATAATGAAACTTCCAGATATGTACAGGAAAGGCAGAGAACACAGTTTCCATCAAGGAAAAGAGAATGGGAGAGTGAAGCATTCCAGGTGAATGGCAGGTTTGGCACATGTGGGTCACTTACTTTTCTTGTATGGGATATGGCTTCCCACTCTCATCTCCTGAACAAGCTCTAAAAGCATCTGATCTTCATCCTTGGTCCATTCTTTCCTTTTTAAATCTTTGTTATAGATTTGGTATTTCTGCAAGCACTGGAAAGGTGTCCTGTTTGTCTTAATACAAGGAAAACAGAGATAATCAGGTAACTGGTTATTTCTGAGAACAAAAGGCAAGAGGGGAAAAGCTAAAGTACCAAACCTTTTTGGTACTGCTCTTGGACACTTCTCAGAAAGCATTAATTAACAATGAATTAGCATTAACGTTTTTCTCAAAACTGACAAGAGGCAAAGCAAAGGTAGAATGAACCAACTTGCCACCTCAGACCTTACCCCCAGCTCCTGGGCAATGGTCTGCCAGTGCAGGTAGTTGTGTTTAGCAGCTATCTGCATCAGCCTCTCTATCTCCTCCTCAGTCCACTCCTTTTTGTTGATGCTTGGATGCTCCCAATTTTGCCAAAACTTCCTCAGTTCTTCTGGGTTACGTTGTCCATCGAACTAAAAGAAACAACAAAAGTCCATTCAGCCTCATAGCTGGGATTAAGACACCTGGACAAAGAGGAAAACCAGAATTTTGCATTCCAGATATGTCTTATTGCCAAGTTTTCCAGAATTAAATTATCAAATTTAACAAGTTGAGATCACTTAAGAGTCAACTTAGCTGACTCTTAGAAGAAATGCAAGATGGAAACATTGGATGCAAAGCAGGTCAGGTAATTCTCAAGAGAAAGAACACAGACATCAGAAGCAGTAGAACAGCTGATCCCCCAACTCACATGGATGTTTGAAATTTTGTCCCAGTCATGCTCATCAAATCTATTTCCTATTAAGTCACTTTCTGGGAGTTGGCTAAAGCAGAAGGTACAAAGAGAAGGAAAGAATCATGTTAAATGGTTAATTAAACACTTTGTCTTCTTGATCCTGCTTCATCTCATTCCTCCCACCCATTCCTGACTTCCACAGGAACTGAACACTTGGATTAGCAGGAGAAACAATTAATATCCAAATACATTGTTCTAGATTTGTTCATAGATTTGAGCAAAAGCTCAAAAGTATGAAAAATTTCAGAGCTGTGCTCCTTTGTTGCTAAAGTAAGAACCATTTAAAGCAGCATCTCTGTACTGGGTGCAATTCCATATTTTATGCATTAAGGCCCAAAACACAAGTCTGAGTAAAGGACTGTGGAGATGAGAGAGCTGCAGAGCCTCAACAGAACTTAATTTTTTACAAGCTAACACACAAAAAAACATTTCTCCAAACCTCACATCTAGAAGTAGGAAACTTTTAGCGCTGAACTCCAAGACATTTCATTTTTCACCAAGAACACAGAAAGACTTCTTACTTAATTGCCTCTATTTCTTGCTCCAGTTCTTTGATTTGCTTTTCCAAAGTCTGTTTCTCCTTTTCAGTATTGACTTTCTCCAGTTTCTGATTCCAATAGCTCATCCTGTTCAAAGACATTTTTACCACTACTTAATAAGACAGATGGGAACGAGGTCAATGGCATCAGAAGATGTACAGCAGAGACAGTTCCTCCATCAGTATCATTCCTCCCTTTGAGTTTATTTCCACACAAAACTATTCCCCCAGGATCTCCCACACGGCACACTCACTGCCCTATTCAACGGGAAGAAATAGATGGCTATAAAATCCCACAAACAGTCCACACAGGAACTTGCTGCAGGAAAGTGGAATCTCCACATCTACCTTCTCCTCCTTTCCCATACAACGTTCTCAGCAGGAGAAAAGAGGAATTTTGGGCAGTACTCACTTGAGCAGCTTTGGCTGGAGCAGCCGTTGCAGGCGGTCGCTCACCACTGATTTCTGCAGCAGTGTCTTCTCTCCAGTTTTCCCTAAACCAGGCAGAGGAGCAGCCAGACATCAGTGCAAAATCACTGTTTCCTGCACCCCTGGGAAGTGTCCTCCAGCTCTGCAGTAAGAGTTCCCTGCCTGAATCACCACTGTAACGTCAGACTTGGGCAAGGCACAGCCTCTGGCTCAGTTTGAGCTCCAAAGAGACCCCAAAAAAGCAATCACCCTGTGAGCATCTGGAGCTGCAGGTGTCCCTTGAGCTCCTCTCATCTAGGCACTACCCTTGCACCACCTTACTTGGTTTAGGAGAAGGAATTGATGCAGCAGAACAAATGCAAATGGAAAAGGAGTCATTAAACATTCACTGAAACAATTTACAAAGCACCCCATTCCCTCTTGTATGAGGACACACAAACACACAATTATGGATATATACATTTGTTATATGAATACATACACTTGTTACAGCTCTTCTAGAACACTGAACAGCACACAGACTTACACTTTGCTGAACGCAGTTGTTCAAAGGATTTTATGCCCTGAGCTGCTTTTTCCTTGGCATCTTCATTGGAGGGAGGGCCCTGGTGAGGATTACAAGGTTAGATACACTGGAGAGTCACACAAAACTCCTATTTCTTCTCAGAACTCCAGCATGAACTGCTATGAAAATGACTGGAAACTCAAACTTGTACAAACTGTCACACAAGTGAGAGGAAAAAGGTTTCAGGCTGAGGAGTGACATTCAGTTACACAACTGAAATTAGAACAGTTCAAACACATTACAATGTACAGCTATCACTGAAGACATTTCAGTCTGGAAGCTGGTTATATTTACTTACAATTCCAGTTGTTTTATCCTTAAAGTATGGCTTCATAAAATGGCCCAGAAATACATTTGCTGGTAGGTTTCTGCCATCTCCTGCCTTTGCTGTTTTTGAACCATCGAGCTCACACATGATTTCCTTCTGCAATACAAGAATTAATGCAAGAGCATCAGTGTCTCCTTCAAATTCCTGATTTCAGAGCCATCACAAACATCCCAGACATGGTTCAAATCTGCAGTACCAAACTGCAAAATCAGTGCATGTTTTAAAGGCAGAATTTGGAACTTCCTGAGTTTGGACATTGCAGATGATTAAAAAGATTAAATACTAACTTGCCACAACAAGATAAAATATAACATGTAAAATACCCATTTTTGGTTGTAAGAGCATTGAAACGTCAGTCAAACCAAGTGAGTCCTGAACTTGAGGGGAGGGAAGGATGGCAAATAGCAACCCAGAAAAGCAGAGAAATGAACATTTCACTCCTGCTTTGCTCACCTGCTGTTCTTTGTTCTGTGCAATGAGCAGCTCCACCTCCTCAATCTTTTCCTTGATGACTTCCTGGTACACATGGTTCATCTGCAGGCAGGTTTCTGGATCCTGTGGCAGACTTTCAATATCATCATCATCATCATCATCATCATCACTGCTGTCTTCTTCTATTTCCACCTCCTTCAGGCAAATAAGGTATTTAAGCAGAAAAGAGAGAGAAAGAGTAATTTTAAAAGCAGGTCTGTAATGATGAGTTTTATTACTCAGCACTTCTTTAGCTGACCCTGCTGTGTGATCACAGCCTGGGGTGTTTGAAGGGACAAAGAGCAGCAGAACCAGAGCAGGGAGGCCTCTGATGCTGTCACTTGTCACATGAAGAAATCTCTGACACTGAATAACAAAGTCCTGGGCAGGAATACCCAAACTCCAGGGCTGTTATTGATCCTTCCTGAGCACAGAGCCAGGGCCATTGCCTGGATTTACCCAGAAAAGGATGACGTTTCCCTTCCTCCTGCTCCATTCCATAGACAGATACAAATATATGCTTGAAAACAGTTACCATTTCAGCATAAGAATCTTCATCAGCACCATCTTCATCATCATCATCATCTGTTGGACAAACAAAATACAAAAATGCTGATTGTAGTGGGATAAATGGAAAGCTTTAAACCCAAATATTTTCAATTAAAACACACACGAAAAAGCAACAAAGAAATCTCATTCATGACCATCAGGAGGTTTGGACACTGACAACATTGTCAGATAAAAATTGCATTTATACTCCACCTTTGTATTGGTTTTGGGGTGTTTATTTTTGTTCTGGAGAAGGGAAAAAGAGCACCTCTGGCTAACTACAGCAACAACAAAGCTGCATCGTGGTCCTGTACATGAGAATCGCCCAGCTGTGCAGCCAAGCGAACATTCCAAGGCAGGAGAAGCACAAACTTTGCACCAGCAGCCCCTCAGGAACACTCAGGTTTGCACTAGTGCGGCAAACAGACGTCTGACATCAATTATTCAGTCGTAAGATCAAAACCCAGGAGGTGAAGCGACTCCGGACAGAGATGTTCGAACTGTTCTTTCCTCCTGGCTTTGGAAAATGAGCTTTAGGAGGCGCAGGAGGGCTGGGGGATGCTGCAGCCCACACAGCAGGTTCTGAGGCCCTGTTAGGCCTGTGATTTCCCGGCCGGCGGTGTTTGTTGGGCTCTTGGTGCAAAGAGAACCCAAAGTGCCGCTGGCTGCCCGGAGAGCGCCCCGAGCCCCCGAACCGTACCGGAGCTGAGGCTGGAGTCGGACAGGGCCAGCTGGATGTCGGCCCCGCCGGGCTCCAGGCTGCGCTCCAGCTCCTCGATCTCCCGGCGGATCCTCTCCCGCTCCGCATCGAGGTCGAGGCCCTCAGGGGAGCGGAGCGGCCCGGCCGGGCCCGGCCCGCGGAACATGGCGGAACCGCCGCTCGGGGCTGCGCTGGCCACGCCCCCCCGCTCCGCCAATCGCTGCTGCGCGCTCGGGACAGCTGACCCAACACGTCACACTGCGCAGCCAATCCGGATCGCGACCGGCGCACGTGCAGAACCAGGGGAGGCCCCGGTTCGCCGCGCCCGCCCAGGGTCCTAGAGCCCACCCGGGCTGAGCGCTTAACGGCACCGCGACACCGGGACACCGGGACACCGCTGCTTTTAACGGCACCACCGACCGACCCACAGTCCTTTCCCCCTTCACAGCAAGAGCGCAGAACGGCAAGGGAGCCCCAGCCAAAACCAGGGTCCCAGATGAAACCGGGGGCATTGTGGGGTGAGAGGACCGAAGAGGGTATGGTCTCAGCCCAGCAGGAGCAGGGATGTACTCTTGTCCATTCGGGATTTAGTGATCCACTGGTTATGGCTGCACCGTGCAAAGGGTTGGAGAAGCCAGGTCTGTGGTTTGGTGCGTTGAAATGAGGCCAAGTATCAAAAATTCACTTTTTAGTAATGGTTTCCATATGTAAACAAAGTCCTTTGTGTTGTGTGAGTCCCTTACTGTCCATCCTCTGACACCTCAGAGATTCTGTCTATGGATTTCAGGAGATCAGCGACGAGCTGCAGGGATTCTGCTCCGGAGAGCAGCTGCCTGGAACAGGAGAGATGCAGTGTTAGATGGGGGAACAGGCAGCCAGGCAGTTTTGGGGTGGTTTGCCCACACTCTGTCATTTATCAAGCAGCATTTTATCACGACTGGAGACTCAGAGACTCCCAGTTCCCAGTTGTGAAAACATTGCAGGTACGAACATGGAGTAGCTCATCTGGCACACAACACAAACCCCTGAGTTCCAATCCTAAAAAACTCACTGAGGACATTTATTTGTGAACCCAGAATGCAGCCCAGTGCCTGGGATGGTGTCAGGAGAGCTGTCCCAGCCCAGCTCACCTGATGGATGCTCGGGAGCTGGTTGTGACCTGGAGCAGGTGCTGCAGGGCCACCTCTGCATTCTGCTTTGCTGCAGCCAATCCTGCCTGGCCCACGCGCAGTGCCTCCATCTCCAGCTTGGAATTCCTCAGCTCAGCCTGGGAGGAACAGGCAAAAACCATGTGAAATAACCATAAAACTCCAGTAGATGCTCTACAACTCATTAATACATTCACACAGCAGTTTATGGGTGTGTAATGTAATAATTAACTAATACAAAGATAGTGAATAGAATAAAACAATGCAATAAATAGTCTCTGGATCCCATAATCAGGCTGCTTGGAGGGAATGTCTTCCCAGTCATTAGATTTCGAAAGGACATCTGGAGATCATGCAGTCCAACGCCCTGCCAAGGCAGAGTCACCTAGAGCAGGTGACACAGGAATGTTTCCAGGTGGGTTTTGGATGTCTCCAGAGAAGGAGACTCCATGCATTCCCTGGACAGTCTGCTCCAGGGCTCTGCCACACTCCATAGAAAGAAGTTTTTCCTCATTTTAGTTTCTGGCCATTGCTCCTCATCCAGTCACTGGGCACCACTGATAAGTCTGGCACCATGCAGGCCCTCCCAGCCTCTGACAGGACACCACAACTTCCAAGCTTTTACTGAACCTCAAACCCAATCAGCTATTTCCCAAAAGCCTGCAACAATCTTGCAATATCCTTTTCACAGGCTAGTTCCAAGATGTATCCCTGCAGCCCCAGCCAGGCTCAGGAATGTTGCTCTGTACCTGGAGCAGTGCATTTTCCTGTCTCAGTTTGGCAGTGCTGTTCTCAGCTTTGACAGCCCGTTTCTGCAACAGAACAGAGATTATTCAAACCATAGAGTTGAGGATTCCACAGGCAGCTTGAGCTACATGGGAATGAGGGACTCCAGCAGAGAACTTGGAGGGACAGCTCCCTCCTTCCCTCCTCACTGCTTCTTTCTGGGATCAAAACCTAAAGCCAATTCTTACAGTCATCAGCTGGAGATTCTGCTCCACATGCTGCACCATTGCTTCCAAATCCTGTGCTTCTTTCTCTTCTTTGATTTTGTTTTCCTCAAGCTTCTTCTCAAGCTTCCTCATCCTGAAAGAAACAAGGAACGACACACAGTAAGCACTTGTACCATTAAATACTTTAGGAAGGAAATTCTAGGGAAGGATCAAGAATCTCATTGTTTCATGTTATGAGGAGAATTAATTCTTCCCACAGAACTCCAGTTCTGGGCTGTGGCTAAGGGGATTTCTCTGTTCCACATCCACCAGCA
Source organism: Lichenostomus cassidix (assembly GCF_008360975.1). NCBI lineage: Eukaryota > Metazoa > Chordata > Aves > Passeriformes > Meliphagidae > Lichenostomus > Lichenostomus cassidix. The sequence continues at coordinate 2,551,859 of NC_139497.1, forward strand.
TTAATGGGAACTCTACAGCTGAATGAGGAACATACAAACACACTCACATGTCAGCTGGTTACTTACTTTCCAAGACTTTTTCGATTAAAAAAAAAAGGTTTGCTAGCACTTTTTAAAATAAATAGGATAGATTTCAAATACATTTTTCTTCTTCAAGGATGCTGTTTCTAGTAAGCACCTCTCTTAAGCCAGCTCCTTATGTGATTACTTCCCCCCACAGTGGCTCACGCACTTGTCTGCTTGAGTTTCAGACAGAATCTGAAGCTTATTGATCTTGCTTCTCAAAACAGCATTCTCTTCTTTTAGCTAAAAAAACAAAGCAAAACAAACCTCATTGAGGATGCATTTTTGCAACCATACCAACAATCCGAGATCAATAACAGAACATTCAGCTTTAATACTGGAAATTCCTGCACTTTCTAACACATTCAAGCTTCATTTTGCCTCCAGTTCACCCATCTGGAAACCACATCGCTGTGGGGCACAGGAACGTGGCACTGAACAAATGTGACTAATTAATGCTGCCAATTCTAAATAAACACGACCTCAAGCGGCAGGAGCACGAGGAAGTCACCTGGGTCATGTGCAGGGCAGTGGGACAGAGAAGGTACCGGACCCGATTCATGCACATTTCCAGACCTAATTCTCCTCCTCAGCAGCTGTCGGTGGCAGCAGGCTGTGCCAGCAGCTCTGTGACAAGCTGTCACGCAGCTCAGGGCTCTCCTGACACAGAGCGGTGCCGGGCGGGCAGCAGCGCTCACCTGCTCGTAGCTCGGCTGCCGGAGGGGAGCACAGCCCGCTCCCGGCGCTGCTCCGGGCAGGGCGGCGCAGGAACCAGCGCTGACCAGGTGCGCCTGTTCCACGGCCAGCGGCTGGTAGCTCTCGCTCCATTCTTCCTCCTCCTCCTCCTCGTCCCCCGACTCTGCGGGCACGGCGGGCAGCGGCGGCACCACGGGCCCGGGCCAGGCCGCCTGAGGAGGGGAGAGAGAGCGGGGCTGAGGTGGGTGTTCGACGGGGCGGGGCGGGGCGGGGCGGGGCCCGGCAGGGTTGTCACCCAGGGCCTTACCTGTGTGTCGCCGCCCGCCCCGTCAGCGCCGCGGGACTTGGAGCGCACGAACTCGCGGAAGGAGAAGGGGTTGGGCTCGGCCGAGCCCCCCTGCTCCGCCAGCGACACCGGCCCCGCCGCCATGGCCGCCTGAGGGCTGGGCGGGGCGGGGCCTCCTCCCCGCAGCGGACCAATGAGCGCGCGGCCTCCGCCGCCCCGCCCAACCGCGGCCCCGCCCCTGAGCTCAGCCCCGCCCCCTGACCCCGCGCTCGCGGTGGCGGCAAGATGGCGGCGGCCATGGCGTGGCTGCGGCGCGGTGCCTGCGGCCCGGCCCGGCGGTGAGCGCTGCCCCGGCACCGCGCGGGGAGGGGACGGCATTGGGGACCGCGGGGGGACGGCTGGGAGCGGGGGGCAGCGCTCGGGACCTGCTGTGGGAGGGGATCAGCGCTCGGTCCCGGCCTCGGCGGAGGCGCCGGGCGCGGTGCACCCTCAGCCCTCACGGTGTCCGCGGTGTCCCTCAGGTGCGGGCTGGCGGCCGGCCGGAGCTACAGCGGCGGCGGCGCGTACCCCAGCGTGTCGCTGACGTGCCCGCTGCCCGGCGTGCCCAAGGCCGTGTTCGCGGCGGCCGAGAGCCGGGAGCGCTTCGAGACGCGGGTGACGGTGCTGGAGAACGGGCTGCGCGTCGCCTCGCAGAACAAATTCGGGCAGTTCTGCACCGTGGGCAGTGAGTACCGCGGCAGGGCTGTGGCGGTGGCACCTCAGTTCCACCCGAGCCGGGGGTCTGTTTGTAAGGAGCTGGGGTGTGAAAGTGACGTTGGTTTATTCTGTTCTTGTCGCCAGTTCTGATAAATTCGGGATCAAGACACGAAGCGAAGTACCTCAGTGGTATCTCCCACTTCTTGGAAAAGCTGGCTTTCTCTGTGAGTATTGCCCTGCACTGCTCATCACGGTTCTGTCATCTCCAAGGTTGGCAAGCATTGATCAAACCATTTGATTTAAAGAATGTAGATGATGTTCTGGGCTGCACTGAAGAGTTATAAACAGTTATTGCTTTACTAATTAATAACACTGGTGTCTTCTCCCTTAGTCCACAGCTCAGTTTGGCAGCAAAGATGAAATTCTCCTCACCTTAGAGAAGCATGGAGGCATTTGTGACTGCCAGGCATCAAGGTGGGATGGTCCTTCTCCTGGTTCTGGTAACACTGACAGCATTTTGAGTCCCTTTTCCTGGTGTGGGGCAGGAAAAGCCACTTCTTGTTCCCAAGCAGCAGAAATCTCTTTGTGGTGGCTGCTGGGAAGTGAGCCTGAAAGAGTCATAAAATTCAGATCCATTTCCTCTCAAAATCATTTAATGAGTAAAACAGCTTAATCTGTGATTTCCTGATGCTGCAATGACACTGAGTGATGCCTGCAGTGACTTCTCAGTGCAGAACCTGTTTGTTTGTGTTGCAGGGACACCATCATGTATGCAGTGTCTGCTGATGCCAGAGGCCTGGACACCGTGGTCAACTTGCTGGCTGATGTGACACTCCAGCCCAGGTTATCAGGTCTGGGAACACAATTTTCTGCCTCCAAAACAACTCTCCAACACATGTTTTGCTCTTAAGAGTTCATAACTCTTGAAGAAGTGCCCTAGCAGCAGTTGGGTGTTTTCTGTAGGGTTGCCATGCCTTGCTTTGTCTCGTTGCAGATGAAGAAATTGAGATGACCCGAATGGCCATAAGGTTTGAGCTGGAGGACCTGAATATGAGACCTGACCCAGAGCCTCTCCTCACAGAAATGATCCATGCGGTAACACACTGGCAATTCCAGCCTCCTCCTGTTTGTGCCAGCTTCAGGGGTTATTTAGACTGTTCTAAACTCAGATTTTTTTTGTTACTGAGTTTGATTTTCAGTGATGAGAGAATTTGGCTGTCCTTCCACTCTAAAATCAAGCATTCTCCACATGTGGAAAATTCTAACCCAAACTACAAAAAAAGTATCTCTAACTTCCCTTTGTTGATGTGGGTGACAAAATGTTGTTCAGTTACGCTGACATTAACAAAATAATGCTCAGCCTTTCCTCTCTTAGACATGGGCTTAATTCCAAAGCAGAAAGAGGGTTAGATGAGAGATTTAGGGGAGCAGAACTGATATTCGTTACTTTAATGTCTCTGTTCCTTTTTAGGCAGCCTTCAGAGACAACACAGTTGGACTGAACAGGTTCTGCCCCGTGGAGAACACAGACAAAATCGACCGAGCCGTGCTGCACTCGTACCTGAGCAGCTACTACACCCCTGACAGGATGGTGCTGGCTGGGGTGGGGATTGAGCACGAGCACCTGGTGGAGTGTGCCAGGAAATACCTGCTGGGGGTGGAGCCCGTGTGGGGCTCTGGGCAGAGCAGGGCTGTGGACAGATCCGTGGCTCAGTACACTGGAGGCATCGTCAAGGTAAGTGGTGGAGGTGGCATCTTGCTGGGAGCTGTTGATTTCTCTGCAGGCTTTTGCTTTTCTGAAGTTACATTTCATGGGTATGAGCCCAAACTGGCCATGACAGCTGTTAACTGGGTGACATGGTAATTGGGAATGTATCAAACTGGGTACAACAGCTGTGAAAATCTGTATTAATAATGTGTGTGCTCTTCCCACAGGTTGAAAAAGACATGTCAGATGTGAGCCTGGGCCCTACTCCCATCCCAGAGCTCACCCACATCATGATTGGGTTAGAAAGCTGCTCATTTTTAGTGAGTATTAACCTAAAATCCTTCATTTTGGCTGCCTTGTATTTGGGGAATCCCAGGAATACTGACTCATTACACAAACACTGGCATTTCTGACTGAATTTCTTGTTGCAATCCAGGAGGACGATTTCATTCCTTTTGCGGTGCTGAACATGATGATGGGAGGTGGTGGCTCTTTTTCAGCTGGAGGGCCTGGCAAGGGCATGTTCACCCGACTGTACCTCAATGTGCTCAACAGGTTGGTTTGTCTTGCTGTTTAAGGGGTGGCAAAAACAGTCCTGTAGCAGGTTCACATGGAAAAAAATGAAAACAAACTCCTCCAGGTTTTACATCAGCTTATTCTGCTTGAGACTGGTTTCTCAGTTGGCATTTTGAGAGGGTGAAAGTGAAGTGCAGAAGTGACCAGGAATTCTGTCTTCCTCCACTAGCCCAATCTGTGCTTTAATCAGGGGATATTAACAGGATTTGCTCTGTATTGTCCGTAGTTTTTTCTCAAGGATGCAAGTGGAGAGAAGGGAATAGATGCCACATGAATAAACTGTCAGAGGCAAGGATTGACAATTCTCATTGCACTGCTGAGAATCCTGAAAATGCACTAGGAGGGTAGTCACTGCCCATATTTGTTTAATTTTTACATTTTAAATTCTGGCATTTAAATTTTAAAATAGTGTTTGTTCACCCACAGGCACCACTGGATGTACAATGCAACCTCTTACCATCACAGCTATGAGGACACAGGTCTCCTGTGTATCCATGCTAGTGCAGATCCCAAACAGGTACAGAGTCCTGTATTCAAAGACAGATATCCTTAAATACTAAACACATCACTCAGTACCAGACAGTACTGTTAACACAAGAAGCATTGTTCTGATCTTCTTTCCATGATCTGTTTTCCCCAGGTTCGGGAGATGGTGGAAATCATCACCAGGGAATTCATCCTCATGGCAGGAGCAGTGGGAGAGGTCAGCAGCACATTTGAACTTGCTGGTGGTCTTTGAGCTGAAATAATCCCTGGAAGTGTCCAAGGCCAGGCTGGATGGTGCTTGGAGCAACCTGGGATAGTGGAAGGTGTCCCTGCCCATGGCAGGGGATGGAACTGGATGGGCTTTAAACTCCCTTCCAACCCAAACCAGTCTGGGATTCTGTGAATGCACTGACCTTGTACTAGAGAGCAGCCACCAGAATTTTTCTACCATTGTTTGCATTTCTTGCTCATTCACAGGTAGAACTTGAGAGAGCAAAGACACAGCTCAAATCCATGCTCATGATGAACTTGGAGTCTCGGCCTGTGATCTTTGAAGATGTGGGGAGGCAGGTTTTGGCAACAAACACAAGGAAGCTACCTCATGAGCTCTGTGACCTCATCAGTGAGTAGACAATGCTTTGCCTTACCTTGAGTGAACTGTAGGTAGTTAAAATATTCTTGTAGCTCTGATGAATTGCCTCTGAAAGCCTGGGGGCATAAATACCACAGAAGTCTATTTCAAATTGAACTTAATTGCTTTCAAGCTATCACAGTGCTTATTTTTGTTAGAAGGAAGGAAAAATCAGAATTGTGGTAGAGAAGAGCTGAAGTTGATTTTCTGAGCATCAGCCTAAAGCTGCTTTGTGCTGTTCACAATGGAGTTGCCACAGCTCTGCCTTTTTTCTGTCTGCAGGTCAGGTGAAACCCACTGATATCAAGAGGGTGGTGACTAAGATGCTGCATAAGAAGCCAGCAGTGGCTGCCCTGGGTGACCTGACAGATCTGCCCTCCTATGAGCACATCCAGGCTGCCCTTTCCAGCAAGGACGGGCGACTGCCGCGGCTCTACCGCCTCTTCCGATAGAGCAGCACCTCCTGCCTGGCCTCAGACTCCCTTCTTTTTTAATGGTTTTTTTGATTCTCATGTTGCTGTACCACCTTTCCTCCCCCCAGTGCTCCCAGGCATTGTGCAACCACAGAGCTGAGCAAAGCTGCTTCGGAGCACTGGACTGTGAAGAGCTCGTTTAAGGAGCCAACCCTGGCTCTGGAGGAGGAGTTTGACCCTCTGAAAAGGTTACAAGAGAAGATGGGTGTTGACACCCTCCTCTTGGCTTTGGGGAGAACAGAGCAAGCCAAAACATCCATCACTACAATGAAAGCACATCTCTGAGCAGCCTCTTCATCACCCCAGCAGTGGAATGGGGCTGTCTCACAGCAGGCCCTGATGTGCTCTTCCTGAGGAATGTGGTGGCACCTTAAAGAGCTTGGCTTACATGTCTGAATTCAAAGAATATTTATAACTTACCAAGGTGAACAAAGACTTGGTCAGACTGAATTAGGAAAATAATAGTTATTGTCCCCTGTGAAGTTAGGCAAAAAGTTTCCTGCAATCTAGGTTTTGTTACAAATCATGGATCCATTTCATCAGTGTAATTCACCATCTGACAAGGAGTCACCCACCTGGGAACAACTTCATCATCTTGTTAGAGCTCTGAGGAAAACACCCACAACAGAACCAATTTTCTGTGGAGTTCCTCTGCAGAGGTACTGTACCTAATGGACACTTGAGAATGATCCTATTCTTCAGGTGTTTGACTTGGAAGTGAACTGTGCTAAAGAATAGAAGTTCTTTTCCTCCAGAGTTGCTATACAAACAGTTATTAAAGGAGTTGCTGCTGCTGCACCTTAAACTCGTGCCTCACTTCCTCAGTGTCACCCAGATGGACTTAAGGCCTTGCAAAAAGAAGATACAATTGTCAGTCTCACAGCACTGATGTGGCTCAGCTGAGAGTCAAGATAACAAAATGACAACATTTAGAAACATGATCTTGACTGACACCAGGTCACAGAGAGCAAAGTGCCACACATGTGACATACTGAAGAAATGGAGACTCAAAAGAGGAGTAAAACATTGGATTTCTATAATCCCCTAATACATGGGTTTAAAAACACAGATGGCTGCATTGCAGCACTTCACTGCTAGATGTCTGGTGAGGAACAATCCAACTGGGAGCAGCACACTGTGAGGCTGCTCTTACCTGCTTTAGCCCATCCTTTCCTCATGCAACTCAAAGAAAACATGTTGCATTGCTTCCTGCAGAGACCACAGTGTGGAAATCCTGTTCAGTTGTGTATGTTTGTGAGGAAATAAAGAGACCTCTGAACAACTGGAGCAAGTAGTAAGAGTTCTGAAATTCATCTGCCAAGGGTTGCTTGAACTGGCAGGTGAAACATGCTTTGTTCAATGCAGATAATTCCAGAGAAATCTGTCCTATTCCTCCAGCTGAAGACAAATAGCCCAGGTCACCCAAACATGCAGCATGCAAGGAACTCTGGTTCTCATAACAATAAAAACTGGTTCTCAGTTAAGGTATTGCATTAATTTATTTTTATTCCTTTAAAAAGAAAGGAAATCCAAATACCTGATGGCTACAGACAGGTCAGTGCCATAAATGTACCGCAGAACAGGAGCCTGTCTTGGACAGGTTGCATAGTCAGCAGCACTTCCTCCAAGGTGTTTGCATGTTTTAGGTCCTAAGGTGATTAATGATCCCATCTGTGCCCATGAGGAGTTCTTAATTATTAGCTGTACTTAACATTTGACCAGTGCCATACTGGTCCTTGTAGTATATATAGCCTTAAGACAACACTACTTCAAAAATAGCAAGTTATTCACAGTTTACTGATCTGGAAAAATAAAACCAAAAGGAATTGACTGTGATTGGAGGTAATGAAGCTGTGTGGAGCTGAGTGGCTGCAGTTGCTCTGCAAACCTCCCTGGTGACTCACTTGACATCACTTTGGTGAAGCATCACACAGTGCCTGTTCTCTGACCATGAATTCCAACTCCTGCTGCTGAAGGCAGGTAGTGCTTTATCAGCCCTGGGGAGGACAAGTGAGTACAGGAAGGGATTGCTTCAAGCAGTCTCAGCAGACATATGGCCTGAGAGTTTGGTATTTACCCCCTTAGTAACAGAAGGCCTATAGAATGATTATTGAAAGGCAATGTTTCTACACTTCAATGTACAGGAGTACATTCACACACAACTTGCTGTAGAGGACCCAGAAAGCCCACCACAGGAGCACCATCCATACACAGAACTGCCCAACTCCATGAACTGGTCCCTGTTACTCATTTACAGAATACCAACACTTGGCTACAGAGAAGGAGCAAACCCAACCTAATGTAAAAACCTGGATGTAAACTAACCTGAACAAACCAAAGAGACAAACAAAGAATTCACCTTTCTGCAGGCTTTTCTTAGGTCCCCTGCCTTGGGTGATGCCAGTTCCAGCAGCTGTGCCCCTGCGTGGAGTCCTCCTAGAACCAAGGGTCTGCACCCAGTGGCTTCCTAAGATAGTCTGGTTAAAAATAAATCAGTTAGAACTGTTTGGATGGATGTCTTAAATAACTGACTCCTTTTCTTCGGCAGAAGCACTTGAGCTACATGGATTAGCTCATGCAAATGAATCCAGGATGAGGTTTAAGACATTCTTCACAAGCCACAGCAACTGCCAGAGGTGCTTAAGCAGACATTTCCCTGCAGAGTTTGCCATGGCCTGAAATCCTCTTTTGTGGCACCTATGCCACAAGCATTGCAGAGCTCTCAGCTCAAGAAATGCTACATATGCTGCTGGCTTTTTGGTCCTTTTGTTCCAGGCGTTTCTGCAGTTCCCTTGTAATCCGCCTCCTTATTCCGATTAAATACAGCTCTCTGTCAAACTGCCCCGCAGCCAGTGGGATGCTGCAACAGAAACACAAGCCAGCAGGTCAGGGCATAAACAGCTTCTTGTTTGCCCAACATTTCCCTACTGCATCATACAACAAACACCAGAAACCTAATTTTTACTTTCTTAAGGCGTTCAGCTACTGCTGTAGGAGAAACAAGAGTTGTTGTTCCACAGTAACAAGGTTTTTCACAATCCTTTAAAATGCTGGTTGTAATAAGGAAATGTACTTTAAATTTAAGCATGAACTTGCATGCATTCATATATAGAGGACTTTCTTTCTGACTCTAAACTAAAACCAAATTTTCTAAGGAGTTCTGCTAGTACAACAGCCCACAGTAGGACATTAAAAAGTTGAAGGATCTCAAAATACAGCACTGAAATCCAGCTATGCTGAAATGCAGCCACCGCTGTGGAGGGAAAACAGAATTGATCCTAATGAGGGAAAGAGAAGAGGAAAGCTGCCCATGCTGATAGGGAAAACAAAGAGCTGCATCTCAGCTAAAACACAGATTTATATTCAGTTCCAGTGGGCTCTGTTTATCCCCCTCAGAAGGATTAAAGGACCTGGCAGCAGGGATTTCAGCTGTCAGTGCAAGGTTTAAGCTCTTACTGCTCTGACCACCAGCATATACTGGCTAAAACTCCAACAGGCTGCAGAGAGCTCTGAGGGACAGACACAGCATCACATCTTTGGGATCACTGGAGCCATGAGCAATCATGGAATAGCATAAGGAAGAACTCACTTGTCTCTGCCAGGCCTCACTTTCACACGAAACAAGGCAAACACAGGCCGGTGGTCTGAGGTTTTGATGACAGGGCAAGAGGAATACTTGACAGCCTGGATGTCATCCTTGTAGCGACTGCGGAACACGACTCGGTCCTGCAGGCAGGGACAGAGGGGACAGTGATGGGGACTCCCTCTGCACACCCATCCAGCACTGCTTCACAGGAGAGAAATCCATTCATCTAGCACACTCCACTTAATGAAATTAAAGTGTCTTGGACAGGAATCCATTCATGAAGTATGTCTGATCCCAATAGTTTTTCTGTTCCCAGCTCTGAGCACACGGGAGAATGCATTCAGACAGGATGTAAGGCAGGGATAATAAGGTTAACAGCCCGTGCCAAATTCTCCTTGTGCTCATAGATTCATCAATCCTTTCTGCCAGAAGTCCTAGTTGCCCTTATGCAACAAATCTCAGCACAACTGAATCCTCTTTGGATTGTGAAATCATCCCTTACCGTGTAGGAAGGAGTCCTTTGTTTGGAAGTGGTGTCATAGCTGTCCTTCCCTATGTCAAACTTGTAGGAAGGACGGAAATGGATATCAGCCTCTTGGAATCCTTTGAAAATAGACCCTGCAAGGGAAGGGGAGAACAGCATGAACAAACTCCTCCTTCCTGAGTATCAGGCAATGATTCTGCTAATGCTGGCTAGAAACAACAGCCATGTACATTCTAGAAAAACCAGGGCTTGGGCTCCAGAAAGGCAGTTTAAAGTTTAAAAGTTCTTTAAACAAAGAACACCTGGTCCATGCATTTCCTCTTGCACTGCAAGCTCGTGCTGCTTTGCAAACACTGTTCCAGGAAATGGGGATTGGGCTGTCATTACTCCTGTGGGTAGATATTTTTGTTCCTAGAAATAAGGGAGATAAAGAGCTGCCCCTCACCCCGACTCATCTCACTGGTCAGCTGGTCATACACCAGGAGTTTGGACACGTCAGTGTCTGGGTTCTGGTTCAGGATGGAATCCACAGTCTCCCGATCCTTATTCAGCCGGAAATTGAAGTCACCAAACCAGAAAACTTCATCAAACCGAGTGGTGACATCACCTGCAAATTCAAACCACAAGTGTTCAAGGGACGCTGCTAATATTCATAATAATTAAACCAAAATTATCATTTTGCTAAAAAATATATAATGTAAAAATTCCCTTTTGAATTTTCTCTCTCCCCTTACATTTCAATTTTTTTTCTCAAATTCCCCTCCAGAATTTCAAGAACAAAAAAAATTCATGTGAATAATAATGATCCTCAGTCTCTTTCTACAGTCTCTTCTTGTCCCTTTCTCAGTGCAGACTGAAAGACATCACACAGACTCTGCTGATCTCAGCTCCCACACACTCATGGTTTCACACTTACTAGAACTGGATCGATATGGATTTGTATCCGGAACATTCTTGGGAAGTGTAAGGGCTTGAATGGTTTTATTGTAGTCCAATTTCCTCTCATTCACTTTACTGTCCCCAGCTGCAAGACAGAAACCCCATTACTGCCAACAATGAATCATTTTCTTTCAATGACTATTTTTGATTATACCAGGAGCTTCCAGAGGGCATCAGACATTTTCCACATGTAAAATGTGACACTCTGGGAGTGTCTGCATGGAATAACAATGACAGAAAGTGTGGAAAAAGGGATACAATGGTGCAGAGTTAATTTCTGTTTCCATAAACACAGTTCTTTTGTAAGTTTGTTACCAAACAATCCTCCTCCTTTATCCTTCTCAGCTCAGCAATCCTGAGCTTTCGCTTCAGCCTGTCCTGCTTTTTCACCTCTGTAGAGCTCCCTCCCCTCCTCCCTCAACCAGGATGCTCATAGCAAGACTGTAAATGTCTCACATGTGAAGTGGGAGGTGATGAAGAGAAAGGAGGTCCCAAAAAACGTGAAGCAGATTCCCAGAGCTCCCTTGGTTTTGATCTGAGACACGATTCGAGTTGTCACCGTGGCATACTCCACTTCTGCAAGGAGCGAAAGAAGATGCTGCTCATGCAATGCTTCTGACAGTGAGCAGGGAGGCTAGGGGAGGGAGAAAAGGGCAGGGCACAGGCTGGCAGCAGTGCCCTCAGCTCCCCACACACCTGAGCAGAACCAGATGAGGTCTCTGCGGATGAACACAGACATGTAGAGCACTCCATGAGCAGCTGAGTGCAGCAGGACATAGTGAGGACCAAGGGTCTCCTGCAGGCGGATCTCCCACTCTCTTCTGCAGGAAAGAACAACAGCTGGATCACACAGACAGTACAGGAGACAACAACCAGGAGAGCAGATCAGCATGGTGCAAACAGAGCAATCCCTCTGACACACAACATCAAGCCATAAGCAAAGCCTGCACTGCCCTGAACTAAGGGGTGGCTGCTGAGATGCCACAGAAATCATCAGAGTTTTGCCATCAGCTGCCCCAACAACAGGATGAAATTCTGTATGCCCAGAAAAGCTGCTCCCTCCCTGGAAGTGTCCAAGGCCAGGCTGGACAGGGCTTGGAGCACCCTGGTCTAGTGGAAGGTGTCCCTTAGCAGAAGGAATTGGATGGACCTTAATGTCCCTTCCAACCCAAACCACTCTGTGATTCTATGATTTACAGATCTCTGTGGCTTTTTTTCTCTAAACCCCATTTCCTCTGGTGCTCATGCAATAGAATTCAGTCTTGTTAAATGGGCAGATTATTGAAAATATTAGGAATTTGATGGAGACTATTTCTAGACTAATTCAAAGCAAAATTATTAGTTAACAATAAAAGAAGATGGTTCATTACATTGTTTTTGCTACCTGTCTGGACAGCCTTCTTGAACCCCAATGACATACATGTCCTGGGCAAAGTCTGGATCTGTTGGCAATAAGAAGTCATCCAAATTCACTGGAAGTTCCTATTATACATGAATTTTAAAACAAAAAGAAAGAAAAGAAACAAAAAAAGCAACATTAGTTATGTAAATATTTATTAGAAAAATACCTTGTAATTTGGTAAAGATGATGACTTAGGTTGACAAGGAACATAGTCATGAACAGAAAAACATCACCCCAGTCCTTGCAGTAGAGCTGGGGTAACTTTACTCCTGCCAAAAGACCTGTGAAGACTTCTGTACTCCTACCTTCTGACCCTGCATGTTCCAGGTGGCCACAAAGATTCCAATATTCCGATCAGGGAAATATCTGCTAAGTTCTTCTGCTCCCAGTAAGGCACCACTTGCCAGAAGGCTGCCTTCCAAATAGCTCCTGTGGACAGAGACCCAAAAAAGAGCATCTGAGGAAAGGGAATGGCAGCTGGGATGTTGATTTGTAATGTTTGAAACTTGAAGTAATCAAGAATATACCTTTAAGAAGAAGGAATTTAATATTTATATATTGTTTTGCTTGCCTAAAGTTCCTTTCAAAGCCAGGACATGAGGATGACGGTGAGGCTGATGCTGCTCATGTTCTGTGATGAGAAGGCTGAAGTCATCCAATATTTATCCCACTAATATTTATCCAGACAGAGAACAAAGAGATTGGTTTGATAACCTCAGGTTATCCCTTCCACCCAAACCATTCTGTGATTCCACTGAGTATCTTGAAGCAGCTCAATTTATTTCAAACATAAGAACAGCTCCACCATTCCCAGTGTTCTGGCATCAAGTTTCTGCTAAGCAAAAACTCAAATTCACATTCTTCTTTCAATTCAGCTCATCAAAGCAGCTTCAAGAAGACAATTCATTTAGCCTGAGGTCTAAAAATATCCCATTTGGGAAGGACAGATGCATCCCACAGCACCTGCTTCTCTGAAGGACATGCTTACAGAGGTGAGGGATGCTGGCACAGGGACTGCACGTTGAATAAGCATTTTTAATCTTGCTTAAGCTCTGCAAATAACAATGAGAGCATCATGGCACGGAGTGCTGAGCAACACAGCACTGGCTCCAGCTGCTTCAGGGAGGAATGGCAAAGAAAACCCTCCTGGCAAAAAAGTAACAATCTGTCTTTGGGGTTTTTTTACCAGTTAATAACACTTGAATTTATCTCAAATTTATTTCCCCTCTAGAACTGACTCCCATGCTTTGGATGAATGATTAGATTTTTCCCTGGAAAAGCTGGGGCAGAGGAACTCCTGTGGGATACTGGAATAGTTCCCAGTACATGATCTGATCCTGCCAGAAGCCAAACAAGGGCAACATCTGCTCAGCACCTTACAGGATTGTGATAGTGCTGCACGACAATTTCAACTTAAAATATCTGGTGTTCTTTTTTCTGCAATTTATAATTTCAGTTCAAGCCCAACGTACTATAAAATTTTTCTAAAAAATAGTTTTCCCAACTGTCAGTGTGCATAGCTACTGTTTCTTAATTCTCAAAAGAGATTATGTAAATATTACAACAAACTGACAGCAAAGCAAAGTTGTATTTATGAAAATACCCAGCTAAAATGAGCAAATGCAGAGCATATATACCAAGCTCTTCATCTTCAAACTGTCTCCACAGCAGGTTAAGTAACACAGAACAGCTTTTGTGCTTTACCAGGAGGTCAGAAGTTCCTTGCCCCTGCCCAGTGGGATCCCTCACCCTGCTAACACCCCAAAACTCTGCCAGGAGGAGCTGGGGTGCCCTACCTGCTGCGAACATCCTTGGCTCGAATGGGAGTGAGCAGGCTGAAGGTGGATTTCATGGAGTCTGTGGAGCAATTGTCGTAGATCGTCCCATTGCCCTGCAGCCTGGAGTCGCTGAGGCTGCTGCTCACCCTCCCAAACTTGTGCTGAGAATAATGTCGGTAATCCAGACAATCTGCGTCGATCCTATTAGCTGTCCTCAGGGAGTGGGAGGCCACGTTGAGCTCCATGGGGGGCAGGGGGCGGGCCGGCATGATTTGGGACAGCCGCGGCTTGCCCCCCGCGAACCCCTTGCCCCGCAGGAGCCCCCCAAAGGCACTGGAGATCTCGGAGGCTCGTTTGCCCAGGTCCGAGGCGCCTCCTCGGCTCTTCCCCGCGGGACTGGCTTCCAAGGCGTCTGGTGAACTGTGCAAGGAGTCCGGCTGGCAGCAGGGATTGCCGGGGCTGGCCCTGCCCCTGGTGGGAGGGCTGGGGGATGCTTCCTGCAGGGAACCGTTGGAGGAGCTCGTGTCGTTGGGATCAGTCAGGCTTTCCTGGCTTGTCCTAAAGCGTCTCCACTTCCTCCAGCTCTTCTCATCCAGGGATGCAGCACGCTCCAGCCGGGGCTTCCGAGGGGGCCTTGGAGTGATCGATTTAATTTTCATGTTGGCTTTGAGTTCTTCTGGCAGAAGCTTTAAGGTCTCACTGATGGGAGTGCCTATTTTCGGAGGTCCCCTTTCTCCCCCACCCTCCTTTTTGGCTGCTTTTCCAGCTTTTTTTGCCTGCAGGTCCTGCACTGCTCCACCCTCCATGCTCCGAGTAACACACACCCTTGAGTGCTGTGGAAATCCATTTGGAGTACTCATTGTCCCCCAGGTACCAGCTACGGATGCTGCTCCAGATGTAAAGTTCCTCAAAGCATAGTTTCCTTCCTTTTGTCACCCTGTGGGTTCACAGGGCTTTACTCAGCCAGCAAGACATGGGAATTGCAGACTTTGGCTGGGAATGAAGGGCAGGTGAACGTGTAGGCAGATGCATCGTCTGCAAAATTCCAAGACGTGGGATACCTGGATTTCCCCCAAGAGAAAGATGTAAGAATTTAAAGTTATTGAGCTGCAAACTGTACTCCTCCATCAGAAAAGCACCACCTTGCAGGACCTCCCTCTAGCACAACTCAAACCTTAATGTGACCTTGTTAGAAAACCACTGTTATTTCCGCAAAAGCAGAGCAGAGAAGTGACCTCCACACTGCTGCACACATCACGGCTGTGTACACATTTCTTTAAGGCAAGGCTGTGTGTCCTGTGAGCACGAAAGGCAATTCAAAGTGCCCAGAAATCACAGCCCGCTGTCCTTGCTGTTCACTCGGCGTCACCAGCACACCCAGCCCGCAGCACCGGCTGCCCAAGCCAGGAAATTTCCAGTGATCCACAGCCGGGAAAGCGCTGCAAGGCAGGAAAAGGCGGCAGCAACCCCGCTGACACCGAGAAAATACCCCGGGGGTGGGTTGAGTGTACAGAAAGGGGGTTTGGGGGTATTTCTACCCAGGGGAAGCAGCTCGTCATTCTGCGGCTATCGCGGACCTGCCGCCGCACCTGGGAGGGAACTGACCGCAGCCCAGAGAGCGGGTTTGGCACCGAGGGGTCTCTGCCCGCATCGCCCGGCCGGGCAGGAGGGACAGGGACACGGCCCTTCCCCAGCCCCGGCCCTTCCCCAGCCCCAGCCCCGGCCCTTCCCCGGCCCTCACAGCGGCCGCGCCTCCCGCCCGCCGGGCCGCCCCTTCCCCGCCGCAGCGGGCGGGACGCAGCCTGGGCCTCACCGCTTCCTCACGGCTCCTCGTCGGTGCCGGTGGGCGCTGCTGTGCCGCTCCCCGTGCGGTGGCCGCTCCCGTGCCGCTCCCCGTGCGGTGGCCGCTCCCGTGCCGCTCCCCGTGCCCGTGCCGGTGTCGGTATCGCCGCACCGCCCGGCCCGGCCGTAGCAACGGGAGCAGCGCTGGGCCCGGCCCGCCCTGCCGCAGCGCCCCCCGGCGGCCGGAGGAGCGCGGAGCACCCGCCAGGCAGAGAGCAGCGATCGCACAGTCGCGGTTGTCACGATATGGGATTAAGGCGGCATTTAAAAAAGCAGCTTAAAGCAAACGTTTTACACTAAAAAAAAAAGGTTACCTATGGTAAGAATAAAGATTAAATGTTGAGCTTTTCAATACAAACACTGGTCACAGAATCGCAGAGTGGTTGGGGTTAGTAATGACCTTATAGATCACCCACTTTCCAACCCGTTTCCAAGTCAAATCAAACCTGGCCTTGGACACTTCAGGGATCCAGGGACAGCCACAGCTTCTCTGGACAACCTGTGCCACGCCTCACCACCCTCATGGGAAGGCTTTCTCCCCAATATCCCATCTAAACCTGCTCTGATGCACAAGCTGTTCCAAACACCGAACACTCCAGGCTGCCTCTCCTCGCACAGATCATTCCTGGACAAACAGCAGAGCTTCCTCCACCCAGCTCACTAAAGCAATAACCACAAGAAGAAAGTAAAATGTGAAAGTGCTCCAGAGCGCAAAATATTTTATTTAAGAATTTACAGTGTCAAATCTCACACTTAGGAAAGACAGCCGCTCCCAGCTCAGAGGGAGCCTCCTTGAATGAAGTTGTTTGGCAGTCTCTACTGAAAGGAGAAAATAATCAGCAGCCTGGCTGGACTAGAGGAAAGCCAAGTGTCTGATTAGGTTTCAATTATAGAAAAGTAAACCACACTGACTGCTGCTGCCCATGTCTGGAATTGAGTATGGACCAGCAAACAAAGGTTTCTAATCCCCCCAAATAGTGTTTTACTTGGGCTGCATACAAACCTTTTGGGACAGACATAAGGCTATCATGATCTTAGAAAAGTGGTGTCCAGGAAAAGAAAAAAACCCAAAACAACTGGGGACAAATACTGGCAATTTCACATTTGTATTACTTCTACTCCTGGGCAGAAATTCAAGTAAAATCAAATAGTTTGGTGGCAAATTCTAAATAAAATATGGCCTAATGATTTAATAAATATTTAAAGTTTATTTCTCTCTTTGCAGATAATTCAGATTCTTCAGTGAATATAAACGCTGCATATCATGGTTTTCAAGATTTCCTATATTAAACCTAAAGATTTTAAAGTCCATCTGTAGAGGCCTAATCCATCTACTTTTAGTAACGTTTGAAATTTAGCTGTTAGCTATTTAAGACCTTGGTTATTTTAATAATGGAGATTCAAGAACGGATTATTACACTGATTCTGGCACTCCAAAAAGGAAAAAAAAAAATAAACAACTTTCAAGCTGTTACCCCCCAGCTGCAGAGTGCCAGCAGCTTTTTTTGAGAGAAAGCAAAGTAACCGTATTGCACTTAAACGAACACTCACTCGTCAAGAGAACAGCGTTGGCTATGATACAGAGCTCCTTCCCACTATACACTTGGCTTTACAGGTAGTCTAAACCACAAACTACATACAGAATAGGAAAGAATCCAAATCGAATCAGGATTAGATTACAGTCACAGTTTTCATTCAATATAGGTCGATTTATTTGGATGAGCTGTGGCTCCCTCCCCCCTCCCGAAAACCAAACCAGCACGAGGCATCTCCTCTCCCAGGGGAACATCTCTGGTTCCACGTGCTGGCAAAGCACAGCCTGGCTGAAAGCATCATAATTGTGCATGGTCCTCTTAAGGCCACAGTGTTACATTACAATGTGGACATTTATTTTTTTTTAACCCCTGCTGGGAGGGGAGCATCCTTCAGAAATTAAGGAATCCCTGAAACTATGTCTCGGAAGGTCACGCTAAGTAAGGTTTAAAATAAACTTAAGGAATAAATTGCCTATGCAATTTACAAACAGGTTTTGTAACAGACAGCAACTATTTCCTCTCTTGTGTCTATTCTTTATCACAGCAAAGCTATTTCTAGCCAGGTTTTGAAAAGGAAAAGTTACATATATTTCATGTTTGGTAATGGTTTGCGTAGATGAGGTGCAAGCAGGGAGACCCATGAAGAAAATCACCCATCATTGGATTTCTGTCATGTCAACTGCAGCTGAAACCATGTGCCATAAGGCTGAATAGTTCTTTGCATACTCAGAACATGAGTGAGGATTCCAAATACAAAGCTGTTGTATTCTACTTCAATGTTGGATACTTCCTCTGTCCAATTCTTCCCAGTCGTGAACTTCCAGTGGCTGCAGGAGACTGAAACAAGAACAGGAATAAACAAAATGATTTAAAGCCCATCCCATTCCACCTCCTGCCATGGCAGGGACACCTTCCACTATCCCAGGTTGCTCCAAACCCCATCCAGCCTGGCCTTGGACACTGCCAGGGATGGGGCAGCCACAGCTGCTCTGGGCAATATTGGATAATAAGGATAAAGAAAATGAAAGGTGAGGCCTTTACTCACTTGTGCAAATTGAGAAGGGTTGTAGAACGGTACTGCTCCTGCTGAAGGTGCCCCCGAGGGTGGAACAGCGGCAGGCTGGGAAGAGAAAACACTGAAATTAGAGAAGAGCAGAGCCCCAGTGCCTCTCAAACATGGTTTGCTAAGTTATACAGAGCAAATATCCACAGGAATAATGCCAACAACATGGAGAGCGCAGCCTATTGGAACAACTGCAGAGTGCTGGTACAGTTTGCATCCAGATCTAGAACAGTGCTGGCTTAATGTAGGAATTGGCCAAACAATGTCACATGCATCAACTGCAAATAGCTCTGCAGATCCAAAGCATGCAAAACCAACACAAGACACCAGTGCAACTTCACTCAATTAGTACCTTCTGCCTTTGTTAGTACACCTCAGGACTTGCCCCAAAATTAACATTCTATGTCAGGTTTTGATTTACTAAGAAATATCAGAAAGGTTTGTATCACCCCTTTATGGTGACCCCACAGCTCTGGAAGTTCAAACTGAGATGAAGCATTCCTTTAATTCCTTCAGGGACTTTTGCAGATGGTTTATTATCAATTTGAGACTGGCAGCAGCAGAATGACCAAGTTTTGCTTGTATTGAGTCTTTTTAGGAGGTTTGTTGGATTTGGTATGAGGATTTCTTTTTTTAATCAACTGATTTCTTTAGTATCCCAGAAAAAAAGATGATGAAATTATATGAATCTCTTAGGAACATAAATAAAAAGCATGCCTGGATTACATGCACTCTCATGAATACACAAAACTGAAGACCCTGTTTGAGTGTAAAAAGGAACACTACATCATGATCTACTTTTGATGATATTTCTGTGAAATGAGGGGGGAAAATGACTAGAAGTAGCATTAGTATTTGAGCAAATGCAAAATAAAGAGGGGTGGGGGAAAAGTAAATAAGTTAACATAAATGAGAATGGCCAGCCACATGTACCTGATTAAAATGCTGGCTTACTTCACGTGATAATGAACTCATTGAACTAGAGCGCGAAAGCTACAAAACAGCAAGAACACACAAATACAAAAAAACACAAATAAAAAAAGTCGTCATGCATGTCACTGCCCCAAGCTTTCAGTTGTTTTATTTCACTGTCAAAGTCTCACTGCCAAAGGTTAAACCAACTTCGAGTTAAAAAAAAAAAACCAGAAACAAACGTAAAGCCAGAAGTTAGTTTAAATCAAAAGGACTTCTTAAAGCACAAAATTATGTAGGTATAGAAAACATTTAGTAGGAACAAAGGTAATGTTACTCTGCCTGGCACACAGCAATTTATTCTCCTTGTGTCTTGCACTCAATATTAGTGAAATTATATGCATGCATGGAGGCAAGAAGAGACCCTCAAACTGCTACTGACATTTTACTCTGAAAAAGGCTTTTAAATCTACTTCTATAGGAAAAAGAGATCACAGAATGTAGGAGATGGAGGGTGAATGTCTCATATGGGCTTAGAGGTCTTTTCTGTACAATTTTGGAGGCAGTCATATCCCTTCTTGGCTACTCATCAGCAATTGAATCAGTTACTTGGTTTAGATGGCCCATTGTATGACCACTACAATTAACTGTAAAAGTCATTAATTAATATTTTGCATCAAGCCTTACCTCGCCTGATTGGGAGCCATCAGGGTTAGGACCAGGAAGTCCAGATCCAGGAGGAAGGGCTGCAGAGTTTAAATACTAAAGAAAAACAAAGCACTTTTGTTAATCATCATTACTATGAGGCTATTTCACATTTCTCTTAGAGATCCCAACAATGTTAAAACACATCAAGCAAATGTAACATGCAGGGTAAGACTCTTCCCATGTTCTTGGTCCCTTCCTGGCACATGCTGCACCCATGGAACCTGCAGCCCTGCCAAATTAAGAAATGAAACTTCCCACTTCCATTTTCACTAGCATTTCCCTTCTCCTGTTCAAGTAAAATGTTAAACTACAATCCCTACAACATTATGTTTTATGTACTGTGGCTGTGAAACTACAGCTCAGAATCATGAGGGTTTTGAATCAGAAGTTCGAGTTCTATCTACAAGATTTCCCTTCTAACCCACCTCTGGTTCCACAGCTGCAGCAGGGTCTGGGTTGGTTTGGTTTGCAGCTGGTGTGTGCTCTGCTGCTCCACTCCCTTCCAGGGGCTGGGATTCCCCTGGAACTAGAGAGGAAATAGGATTTAGCCAAATACACCATAACCTTCAATAGCCACACAACCTCCCCATATCACATCCACACACCTGAGTTTGGAACAAACATGTTGGCAGGAATGGGCATTGGTGCCAAGGGGGCAAACAGGTCTGATGGGGCAGGAAGAGCACCGCTTGCCTTGGCTCCTCCTGGATTCAGGACATCCACATAACGGGCTCTGCTTCCAGCTGCAACACAAACAAAATGCAGAAAAACAGAAATAAGTCCTGGGTTAGTCATGCCTGTGTTTACTTCAAACAGTTTGCTGGTTAAAAGCATCTTTCAGGATCAGAAATTAACCCTCCAGGGATCCAAACAGTAATACCCAAGTCATGATACTGTGACAGCACTGCAGGAACTGGGCACAAGCAAAGCCACAGCTCCACTGAGTGGAGTTCCCAAACAACTCTGGAAAAGTCAAGAATTCTGCCTTCATATTTTATGCAGGAGAAAGTCTTCAAAAATCAGTGTTGGCTGTTACCTGCTCTCCTGGAGAACACGTTGACAGAGCCACCAGGTGGGCCTCCAGGTCCAGGGGGAGCAGCCTGAGCAGCTTTAGGAAACCCTGTTGGAGGTGGTGGTGGAGGTTTACTCTGCAGGGACAACAAAAAATTCCAATCCCATCATTGACTGATGTTGCACATTTTAATCCAAATTCAGTAAAAAGCAGCTCTTAAGAGGCAAAAACAGATTAAAGAAAATTGTGTGCCAAGTACAGATTTTTGTTTTCCACTCAGGAAAAATCATGAGGACTCAGATTTTTACCTCTTCTTCTGGTTCATCCAGATTAACCCAGCGTTGTTTCTGTTCATCCCAAACAATCTAAAAGAAAATCACAGTTAAAAATAAAGAGCTCAAAGCAAGCTACTAAGAAGTTTAATACAACTGTAACTATTTTTTTAAAGCCAGTCCTACAATAAGAATAATCAAAGTTTTACAATCATTCGTTTATTTATCAAAACAATGTTCACTGGCATCCAGGAGACCATTAGGAACAAATTCAAGTGTTTGAAGGTTTTTGTGATTTTTGGGGCCTTACTGATTTGTTCTTGTCATCTGGCAGGTGAGCCTCATTCTTTCCTTTTCCCATCAGCCAGCGAAACCAGGTTGCACCAGTCTAAAAAGAAATTAAATCTACTCAGTTAATTCTCTCCCTCTCAGTTAATTCTTGCCTCACTGTACAGCCAAGTTAAAAGAAACTTCCATGCAACAACACATTTTCTATTAGGAACTTCAATTCTGAGCCCAGAAGTACACCTAATAAATAGAAATAAACAGTTTACTCAGGATCTCAAGTCAGTACCACTGACTGATCAGGGATTGTTACCACATTTACTAACAAATCTCCTCCAGCTGTAGGTACCTTTCTTAGAAAGTTTACCTTTCTAGGTGCTGCCTCCTTCTTAGTTTCTTTTTTAGTCTCTTTCCCTGCAGGAGCAGAGGGAGGAGGAGAGGGCTGTTTTGCTGCAGAGTTGGATCTCTCTCGTCCCACAGAATGAGCAGAGGACTCGGAGGTGGTTCGGGATCTTCGCCCATAGCCCTGTGTGATAAACATACAGGAAAGTACCAAGTTGTCACTGCTGGATGAATCATATTTCATCTTGCTAAAAAAATTCACTCTCTGAAAAATCCATAAACAGAAGAGATCTAGAAGTTAATAAAGAATAAACCTAAAGATGGATCTTTGTCCTGGTGCCTGGTTAGATAGAAAGCCAGGACATACAAGCATAATAAACAACAGCTAAACATCTGACACAACATGAAGTTTTTATCAAGAATTTCCACACAATTAAAGACATTTAATCTGGTTATTTGGGGACTTCTAAAAACTAAGCTTCAAGACTCGCTGAAGTAAAAATACAGAGCTCCCAAATCCTGTGTTTGCATTGCACTGCAATGCAGCTGCCACTTGCTGAAGAGAGGTATGAAATAACAATACCATGTTAGCCATTCTGCCATAGAAATCATCCTCTCTCTGTTCAGGGAAGGAGTTTTGTGAAGGAGACTCTGGGGCAATTCTCTGCATTCCTTAAAAAAAAAAAAAATACATTATGTTAGCAGGGGGACACAACAGCAACAAAAACCATCAAACCCCAAAGCCCACAAATAGTTCTAAGGCAAAAGTTTTCACCAGTTATGAGTTTTGTGCTAGAGAAAAATCACGATGAATACTACAACTTTCTACAGATGATTCTATACCATTACATGGTGTTTTTAAATTTCATTACCCAAAACGTGACTTAATACTTTTTAAATATTGTTTGAATTATTCCTCAAAACACTTCATTCTGTCTATAAGGAAGAAAAGCTGTTTATTAAGATCCCAGACCTGTTTCCAGGTTTGTCTGCTCTTCTGGCCGTGGTTCAATATCTTGTGGTGGCCCTCCTGGGGGTAGTGTTGACCCTAAATATAGTGGGGATGGTTCAGTTCCATATGGGCTTGAAAATCCTTGAGGTGCAAAGCCAGGTCCTGGACCAAGAGGCTGAGGAGCCACTGGATAGAAGGGGACACTTTGGACAGATTCCTGGTCACCAGGAGGAATCATGGCAGCTGAGCCATCAAGGACAGCCTGAGGTACTGCAGCATGAAAAAAGCAAAATTCAGAGTCATAATTAAACAGGAATTCCAGTGTGAACTTTTGCCCTATGAATGACACAATGCAGAAGTGAAATCTCCCTGTTCCAAACAGCCTCTTAAGTGGTTTCTTGTATCAGAAACCCAAAACCTTTGTTCCTCTGTCATAAAGGATATGAAACACCAACCTGAAGGCATCAGCTGCACGCTCTGCATCTGTTGAGCCATATTGGGTAACAAGGACGCCAACAAGGCATTTTCAGCACCTGGACCCACCTCACGGCCTCCTCCCCCATCACACTGACTGGCACGGTCCAGTTCAGAGCTGGGAGTGCTACATTCATATGGAGGGGGAGTGGATCTGTCTGTGTTGTAGGCTATTGCACCCTCCTGCAGGAAAAGACAAGATATTGTTAAGCAAACGTTCAGTTCATAAGCAAGGAAATACAGAGCAAAGGTATTCTTAGGCGTGAAAAGAGTTTTTTAGTGTTTAGTCAAAAAATGAGTTGTTAGCCATTTATAAGCCAAGTGTAACCAAATAACTTAAAGGGTTTATTTGTTTTTAAATTGAAACACAGTTAATTTGGCCAGGGTTCAAATTTCTAACACATCTCTTCAAATAAATGGTAATTATTTCCACTCTATCACAATCTAGCAACACTAATCCACACACAAAGTATTTTTATGGCAAGTAGATCCCCTGATTACTGCAACTTAATGAGTCTTGCAATTCTCCTTGCATTATGGTATTAAGAAAAACCTGTTCCAAATACCTTTAACTATTCTCTATTGAATCTCAGGGCACTAAAGTGTGGCAAATTCACTTGGTTTACATCATAACATTTGCAATAATGACATGAATATATACAGTCACTTCCTGTGTTTCTGTGATTGATTAGCAGTGTAAGTAATTTAAAAAACTGGATTTACATTAATATTTTAAAGGGAATAATTCATATATAAAAGCACACACTGTACCTTGATCTGTCCATCCACATGTCGAAGTGTTACTAACCAGGAAGGTTCAATAAAAGATTCCTGCTCTGGTTTTTCTTTTATCTGAGGGTCAAACAGGCGCAGCTGGGATGACATCTGAGGAAACAAACCATTGCAAAGTGTGAGTTCCTCAGCCACAGCCTCCCACCTGCAATATCCACCCACAAATTCCTAATTCCTCCTCACGTTACCTGGATTAGCTGGCCTATCAGCACAGGGGAATAGTAATGTGGATCTTTCAGGACAGTTCTGGAAATCACTTCACAGTAGTGGAAAGCCTGGGCAGCAAGGCCCATCTCAGCCAGCCGACAGGCATAGATGAACTTGAAAACCTGGGGGAGGCAAGCAGGACAAGCAAACTAAGTGATCTCAACACTCTGAGGGGTAAGAAATAAAGGCAGCCTGACATTTCAGCTGAGAGATCAGATATCCCATTAGCACACCTAAAGTTTAAGGAAAAAGCATATTTGCCACGCTGACTGCAGCACATAAGAGATCAAAAGCATGAAATCTGCCAAAAGAGAAACCAAACCAGAACTGGAACAATTCTTCACCTGGAAATTGGGCAAGCAGCCAGGCTGACTTCCTAGTGACTGTGCATATTCATAGGCTTCTGTTCTTTGAATGGCTTCATTGGTGGCAAACTTTAGAAATGGCAAGCTGTTTCAAACAGGAGAGGAAAAATACTATTTAAGTTACATATGCTGACAATAAACACAGATGTGTCAATAAAGTCAGACACACAGTTCTGTCAGATACAAAATATCAACAGCTTCCACACAACAGGACATCAAATAGTTATTTCAAAACTAGCTGTGGCTAGTGAGGACAAGAGGAGCAGTGCAATTTAGTCACTCAAGGTTGCATTTTTGCATCAAAAAAGTTGTTTAAAAAAAAGAAACCCAAACCTGTGATTTGATCCAATTAGAACAAGCTTTGTTGTCTTCCTTGTGTAAACTCCAAATCCAACTTGGGCCATAAGGTAACAAAAATGAGCAGCATCCAGCAGGCCTTTGGAAGCTGTAGAGAAATAAATGACAGAGCTCAGGATATTTCAGTGGCACATTGTAACTTTTGTCCTGTATTGTTTGGCTTTGCATTCAAATGCCTTCACAATAGAGACAGGCCCATAAAAAACTGCTCCGCTTTATATATTTTATACAGAAATGGCTTGTTTTCAAAAAATAAGCTGAGCAATCTAAGTTTTTCCCTTCAGTCATCCCCCTGTTTATTCCCCAAGAGTTACCAAGAGTGTCTCCCATGGTAGCAATGGTCCTGGATTCCAAGTCCACATTATTGGTCAAGTTGGATAACACCATTGCTAGATGAGGCCTCCAGTCTCCCCATTTCTCATCTCCACAGCACTAAAATTAGAAGAATTACTAGGTCAAATCAGTGACTGGAGCTCTACATGGCTGTTTCAACCTAAAAAGGACCCAAACAACTTATCTGACATTCTAGGAAAGCACATGGAAAGATTTCTGTTGGGAACTACACCACTCCCTGCAGCTCCCAGTGAATCTTACCGTGGAGGCAGCTGGCATCCTTCCAGACATGAGCTGGTAAACAGTCTGCAGAGGGTCATTAATTGGGAGGCTGTTGGCAAATCTAAAGAGACATTGCAGAGAAAAACAAAACACAAACACGGGGTAAGCAGTTAAAATGTACTTCAGCTCTCAGCGGCAGTTAACCTAACCTAGTTCAAGAGAAGGAAGTGCTGTGTGAAAATACTACACTGAAGAGGAAATTTCCCAGCGGATATTATTTGAAAGCAAAACATTACTGGGTCTGTCACCAACATCTGTCAGTCCAAGCTAGGAAAAACCTCTGGATTCTCCCCAAGCCAGATGATTTTAACAAAACTGGTAATTGAGTTTTTGCACAGATTTTTCCAAGAAAGGCCACAGATGACGCTGTTGAAATGCCTTTTAAATGGGACAGGTGGCAGAGAATAACTTCTCAGGTTTAAGTTTATAGCCAGAAAACCCCAGAATAAAAAGTAATGATAAATAAATACACAGTAAAATTAAAGCATAATTCTTGCATGAATTACTATAGAAAACCCATGATTTTAATTAAGATTTCTGAGCACCAAGTCTCCATCTCATTAGCAGAACAGGCAGCCAAATTCTATTAATCAACAAACAACCCAGTACCTGGTCATCACTCTTGCATGTGTCCTGCTGTCCATTTTGCTGGCAAGGAGCAGAGCATGACCCCACAAACCATGCTTCATGGCAGACTCCAAAGCATCCTAATCAAGACAGAAATCAGTTTCCCAAGAATAGCTTCACATATTACTCACAAACACAGTTTTACAGTAGTACTTTGTGACCAAATCAAAGTAAATTTGTTTAGATAAAAGCTAACATGACTGTAATTTTGCTTTAGATTATAACTTATAGGGCAAAACATTTTCTGTATCAGTGTAGTTTAGTGCCATGAAATATTACATGCACTACAAAAGTTGTAAAAATAAGCAGCAGCACAAGCACTCACTTTCTTACGGCCATAAAGCAGCAACTCTCTGAATCTCTCAGTCTCCTTTTCAAAACTGTCAACTGTGGTTAGAAGATTATCAGTGAGAAATGAGAGCTGGGCTTCACCAGATTCCTCTTCCACTTGTTCCAAAGCCTCATTAGTGAAATCAATCAAGTTTGCCTCATTAGGGGACTTCCCAGGAAGCCACACTGTTTTATGATCTCGGAGCAGAAGTTCAGCCAGGTCTGTTCCCACCACAGTCTGCGTGTTTAGAGAGAAAGCAAAAATTAAAAAATCTGTTATTTCAACACTGCCTTCATTTGATTTGTCACTTCAACAGCAATATGTGAATATCAGCACCTCTGAGCACCTGAGGATGAGTGCCCAGTTTACCTGCTCATTCAATCTGTGAACTATTCCAAGATCAGTGACTATAACACATATTCCTGACCCTTACACAAAGTATTTATTTGTGTATAAAATACTCCAGGGTAGATAAAAACTCAAGCAGTGAGACATACCCCATTTTGCCTGCACAACAGTACAATAAAGTCCCAAAGCAGACTGGCAGATTCTTTGTCAATTAAATTGTCATTCTTAAAGCACTGTGTAGCTTTACTTTGTGCAAAATTAATAACATCCACTTTATGGGTCTCATCCCTGGGAAAAAAAAAAAAGAAAAAAGTTTATGAGACAAATGTAAACATTCAGGTCATTATTTGTGATTAGTCTGAGGAATAAATTTAAAGCTCATGCATTATTTAAACAGGCAAAATAGCCACAAATAATTAAGTCAGTTTAAATCCTGTAATTTACAGGCAATGAAATATTCAATGAAGAAATGAATTCTGAATGCATGAAAGTTATTTCTGAAAACTGTAAGAACATACTTAGCAAGAGGACCAGGAAATGCTCTCATCTCTTCTTGCTCTGGAGAATGTTGCAACATAGTCTAAAACACAAAGAAGTGTTTAAAAAATTGTTATAACTATAAATTTTGCTTTTTACCAGTAAAACCCTCAGACCTGAACACAACCCATAGTGTAATCAAGCCTCGTGCTCCTAAACAAAATAAAAAGGGTGACTTTGTGACAACCTGAAC
Source organism: Lichenostomus cassidix (assembly GCF_008360975.1). NCBI lineage: Eukaryota > Metazoa > Chordata > Aves > Passeriformes > Meliphagidae > Lichenostomus > Lichenostomus cassidix. Next base: position 2,579,432 of record NC_139497.1, read on the forward strand.
AAGGATGATAAATTATGAAATCTACTTTGCATGCAAGTTACTCTGTACATCATCCTGAACAAAATAAGGAGCTGGATGACCTGATCATGACTAAGTCATCTTGTAGAGGAAAAGAACTTTTAAATTTACTGTTTTACTTACGATTACAACCCAAACAGATAAAGACACATGCACTGACATGAAACAAGAGAAATCAGGAAGCAATAGATTCAAGTTCCCTACTCCCCTTCCAAAAGAAAGACCTTTATTCCATTACTTCCCATTTTTCCTTTCAAACTTTACCTCCATGCTGTGGATTTCAACCAGAGCTGGCTGGCCCTCGGAAGGCAGGTTTGGCAGTGCTTTTATTAAGAAGCCTCCAGGCCCAAACCTGGCACAGATATGAGGCACTGAAAATTTCTCAGGCGTTGAGGGCCTTAAAGGTGCTGAAATAGGGAGGAAAGATAAAATAAGAACAGGCAACCTGTCTTGCTACTAAGTAAACTTGCTGATGTATTTACCCAATTCAGTAATCCTGCAGTATTAGTGGAAAACAGTCTATCATTTAATTTGGCTGAGCTTTGTAAGAAACAATTAATCAGTTCCACTATAGTCCCAAACATCTAAATAGCTCTGAAGTCCCATATCTGAAGATTTGCAGTAACTAGAACAAAACTAGACTATAGAACTTTAAATTCCACTTATTTTTTTAAAATGCAAGGGCTTTGATTGTTTGTCTCAAACACATTTCTGTGATCTCTCTACGAACATAACACATCTTCAAAGAGCTAATGACAGACATCAACATACTCTGGGGAAAAGCTCTTCCAGAGAACGTGGTTTGTATCTCCAGCACAATGCCTTCCCTCCTCCCTGCCCAGAGTGTCCATACCTTGCTCCACAGCTGACCAGCCTGTTTCAGCAGGGTAGCCATAGTCTGTAAAAGGCTGTTGTCCATCAAAGCCGGGATCATACCCTCCATAGGGATAATCTGCATGGAGTGACACTGCCTGCGCAGGAGTTTCATAGGCATTACCCGTTAGATCGTGACTGCTCCTATAGAGCTGGCTCTGAACAGATCAGATTAGTCAGGGTTAGCTGGGAGCTTGGGGTTACACAAAGCAAGCAGCACTGCAGACAGTGAGCATTCCCTCCTGACTGCTCCCTACTCTCAATGCTCCTAGTGAACCTTACTGCAACACTGCCTTGGAGAAAACCACCCTGCAAGACCTGCAGTCTCTGCTGCAGCAAGGGGCTACAGCAGATAATTAATTATCTTTGTCTTCTCCCCCAGTGTTTTTGCCACCATTTAATCTGTTCACATCCAAGCATGTTCAGTTCTCCCACAAAAGAACTTCTATGTGCTTGTGTGAAAAGTAAGATTATAGAGCAAGTTCTGTTATCAACAACTATGGGGCAGAATCAGTGTTCACCTCTGCTGTAACAGACAGAGAATCTCAACTGAATATACCAAACAAATGCCAAAAGACTTCAAGTGCCTAAAGAGTAGTGCCAAAATGATTTCCAGTGCTACTTCAAATATTACTGAATGAATTGGAATTCAGACTGGAAAAGCACCTAAACTTCCAAGGACCATGATGAACCAACACATGAACCAACTACAGGTAAAATGACCCATTACACTAGCAAAAACTGTACCTCAAAAATTAGCCAAATATTCTCTGAGGTTTTCAGGTATCTGTACTTGTGGTGTAAGTGGATGAGTAATCAGTTAGCTTTGCTTTTTGCTTTTAAAGTCAAAATAAGGTCATTCAAATATGGAGTTAGTCCTCTAACAGATCCCAAGTTCAGTAACACAGTCATGCTTGTGATGAGAAAAATGACATGACACAAAGCCAGGCACATTGTCCGCTACAGCCAAGCACAGGGAAAGTAAAGTTCTCACAAACAGCAAATGGATTAAGTAGAGGAAATTTTCCATTCCTGTGTGTGTGGCAACTTGCACAGCTGAGTGCTGATTTTGCCTAAAGTTCTCTTGACAACTGTGACAAACATTAAGCTCAAAACAGCTTTAACTCACGGAAGTTTTCAACGCACGCATTCCCCATGCTAACCCCTGATGAATTTTCTAGTATTTCACCCACCCCCCAAGAGAGGCAGTGCCAGGCTGGTGTGTGCAGAACTCACCTGCTGGGAGCGCGAGCTGAAGCTGCTCTGGTGGCTGTGGACGCTGCGGGAGCTGCGCAGGCTGTGCCCCGAGTGCTCGCTGTGCACGCTGCGCCGGTCAAACTCATCCCCGTAGGGATCGCGCTGCGGCTCCGAGTCGTCGTCAAAGCTGCCGGTGAAGCGGGGATCGTAGCGCCAGTTGTCCTCGTATCGGTCATTCCTGAGGGACACAGAGAGCAGCAATGAGCACAGCCACCCACGGCCCTCAGGGAGGTGACTGGCAGGAAAACTGGACCTCACTTCGGTGGTCCCTCTTAAATCACTGCCTACACTGAGGTTGTTGATGCAAACAAACTGATATTGCTTCAAGGAGTTCATCCAGAATATTCCAGATCAAGACCAACATCATACTCAGACTTTGCTCTAAAACCCCCATTTTAAATGGTTTGAAAACAAGTGCTGCTCCCTTCAATCCTTCTCTCATAGTGATGTGAGAGCTCATTTGGTTTTCCTCAATGATCAATGTTAAAGCTACAGAAAGGACAAGCAACACTGAAATATATGTAACACTGCATTTTAATAGTCTGTTACAGAGAATGTGGTGCTCCAGCTCTGGAAAGAGCACTGGGAGAACATGGATTGACTGGACAAACCTGCTGCCATATGGATATGCTTCTCTCTTCTGGTAAGGGTTGTGCTCAGCATCATACCAGTACCTCTGGTCGTAACTTCTTGGGTCTCTGTACCTGGGGTCATATGGGTATCGATCCCAGCGACTTGGATCTTTGGAAAAGGAAAATAAATGGTTCAGATATTGGTAGTCTTTGCTTTTTCTACTTTTTTCTCTTTAATTACAAGCTGGTTTGGTCCTGAAGCACAAAGCAAAACCAAAGTAATTTACTTGAAGCTACATAATTAAGTCCACTCATTTTATTTAAAAAAAAACCTTAAAAAGCCAATTTCACATCTTTGTGAGAAACATGGTTGTTGCAGTCAGTTACTCTTGAAGGGACAGTGTTTACCATCAAACAGATCTTTCCTAACATCTTTAGAACTCAATCCCAATATTTGTTTTGACATTCACAGAATCGTTGTGATCAGTCTGCAGAGTGCCACGCAAAACATCTCAGGATGTGGACAGATGTTGCTTAAAACCCTCCCAGGCACTACACAAGCAATTACCTCCAGACTCCCAATGCCAGCATGTCTCAGGGAGCACTTAGATAATGATGGACAAAACCAAAATCCAGTCATGAGTCATATTCTGTTTACACCCACCTAAAATTCACTTTACAAATTTGCCTTCAGGTCACACACCAAGGACACACACCAGTGAAAGGCAGCCTTGCAACACATGGAACAAAACTGCTCTGTACATGTACAATTGAGTGTTTGCACAAAGGAAAGGCAAACTGAAGTGAGGAAAAAACTTACTTTATTTTCTATTTACTACTTCTACTGACTAAAAAACAATAGGCAAGGTATTAAGAACTGAAGTGGGCAAAAAGATCAATTTTCAGCAAGTATAATTTTATTCTTGCTGGTTGTTGAAAGGACACCAGTAGTATTAATGTGGATTCTTGGATCCTAAAATTCTTCTTCCCCATAAATTATTGTTTAAATCTGCAATTTTCTACAGAAAAAATCCCCATAGTTCTTGTTGACACCTTACCTCCATAATCATAGGAGTTTGGGTAATAGCCTGAATAATAATCACTCCATCCACTTTTTCCATAATAATCTTCTGGATATCCTTGCCTGAAAGAAAGCACACAAGTATAAAAAGTTGTTATTCCTCCTCAATCTCTCCTAAAGTCGGCAGAAGATAGAAAAAACTCTCTGCCACAACTGATTAGGTAGAGTTTCATAGTTAAAATAATGCATTTTCAGGAAATCAAAGAATCATAAAACTAAGACTTTACAACCCAATATACCACTAAATTGTTAGGTGCCATCAAAAGGTGACAGCCCTTAGTACACAATAATTTAGTGGCTTTGTAAACTGCTTTGGTGATAAGTTTAATTACTTACAGACAATTAATCACAAAAACTACTGCTGTAATTAGCATCCTTTGAACTGTCTCAACAGAGAAGTTGATAATTTAACAATTCATTAAGAAATAATGGCTCCTCCAAATTTAACAGTGTTTCATTATACAGCTTACGATGAAGAAAATACTCATTTACAGAGCTGATTGTCCAAACTAGCACAAGCATGTGGCTAAAACCAACACAGCAAAGAGTCAGTGCACAGAAAAAGATTATTAGAATCCTTGTGATGGAAAAAGAAAGATGTGGCCACTACTTGAAAAACCATAGAACATTTTATGCTTATACTATGGTTCCTGGAAAAAGCCAGAGGAAAAATGCAGTGTCTACATGTATGTACATGCACATAAATGTATGTTTGTACCTACACAGGTGCATTACACTCACAAACACACATGTCCACACACAGAGCAGTTTTAATGCCAGTGTGGAGTGATGGGAACTTCCACCCTTCTCTACAACTGGTCCTACAACTGAAAGTTGCTAACTCCAAAGTGGCCCAGCAAGTCAAGGAGTGTGGGAAGTCTGCTAACACAGCACTCACTGCAGAGGAGGAGGTCTGATCTTATCACATCAGGTGTAGCCACCCAACCAGTCCCTCCAGAGAGATGTCACTGCCTTGCCCAAGCAGAGCTTCCAAAGCTGCATCACCACCAGCGGCACACTCAGGGCAGTTTCACACACACAGCTCTGCTGCCCTGCAGCACCACAGCACAGTCCAGGTCTGACTGCTCTGGCAGGCACACACCAACCCTGACAGAGCCACTTCTAACAGACTTTGATCTGCCCACTGCCACGTACAGAAACTTCAGCCTCTTCTAAAAATAGTACTTCAGAGGAGTACGCGCCAGGAAGTGCTACTACAGGTTATCAGCTCATTTCAAGAGCTCATAGCAAGCTCAAATTCACTTCAGAAAATGGGGGAAGTTATCACATGGAGCTACAGCCATTGTTTTGTGCTCCTCAAGACCAAAATACATCTATAATCATCTGAAGGTGATAAGCAAAATATTGTATTTGTAATTTGATCACTGATCTGTGAGGGAACTACCAACAACAGACAAATACTACAAAAGGTTTAATCATTTCCAGACAGATAACTGGGGTTTCTCTGTTAGAAAGCTGCAAATGCCTCAGCAGATACCAACAGTAACATTTTGTCATTAATTTGAAGTTCATACAAATCACTTACACAATAATCATCACAAAGCAGCAATCTCTGGAAGGTAATTTGCTGCTCCTTGCTTGAGAAATATTAAAGATTTAATCCTGCTTTTATTTAACTTTTTCAAGTAGCATTTGAACACATTATTCCCCTCTCTCAATTTTTTTATTTCATATAATCAGACAGACCACGGCTTTTAAGCTTCCCTAATTAAAACCTGCAGTGAAATGAAATGAGTGGGTGGGACATTCCCACACAGCACCTCTGCCACCCAGACCACAGCCTGGGAGCTTTGTGAGGAAACCTTATCCACAGATAAGGGAATTGTCAGACAAATGGACCTGACACAGCACCAGGATGTTGTCACCTGACTCACCACTCTCTTCTGAGCACCTGAACCACTGTGTATCCATGGTGCTTGCAAGGTAAATCCCAACCAATGTGCAAAAGTGCCATTCATTAACAGAATGAAGGGCCTCTGCTTAAGTGCAAGGCAGAAAATAAATGAGTATTGATTAATAACCCCATGGCCTGCACTGCTCTTTCACAGCAAACATCAGCACTGAGGCCACAGCAGTGACTTCCTGCCTGGCAGAAACACCAACAATCCCCAGAGAACTGCATGAAAGGAATAACAAGGCTCTTGCAAGAGAAAAGGCTGGGGAATTGTATCCTTTTCAGACGTGGCATTTGATACCATCCGGCCCTAGGGCAGCACACAAAGAGGTTTTGAATTCCTCCCCGTGGTTTATGCTGTAAAACTTCACCAGGCTTTGGGGTATTGCAGATCTTGACTCAGTTTAGGCAGTGCCTACCTAGAGGAAGGTCTGTCAGAGCAGTGGCTGGCCCTGGAGCTGGGCCGTTCAGGCTCGGCATAGCGATAGCTGCCAGGGTCCATGTAGGCAGTGCTGCTGCTGTCGTAGTGTCGGTAGCGGGGGTCATACTGCCCATAGCTGTCCTCCTGCAAAACACAGGCAAGGGAAAAGCCTTCACACCTCCAAAATTAACAGTTAAAAACAACAAAAATCACCATTCACGTCACAGTTGTGATACCGGAAGAGATGTGGATTAAAAAACTACAGTTTAGCTTTTGATACTTTTTGTGGCAAAAAATTATTAATATCCTAAACTTGAGGAAATAAACCCATTATGTCTGGACAAAAGGTACTTTTAACCACTCTGCTAAACCATCAATAATTCAGGCAGCAGATAGGAACCAAATGTGAGCACCTGGACAGCCAAGACAGTCAGAACTGCCAACTTTTTCCAAAGAACCAAACAATTGCTGTGAGCTGTGCCAACTGGAAATGATATCAGCAATTACTGTTTGGATTTTCCCTATGCTTAAATACTTAATGTCAACGTTCTGCTGAATGTTGATCATGACACAACTGTTTAAATTCCTAACTCAAAAATGAAAATTAATAATACATATTAAGGGGAAGAAAGGGAAAAAACCAACTTACCATGTAATATAGGTGAGCTGCAGTCCTGGGGTCTGCAGGAGGATAAGGTGGTGGATATGGAGCCTGGTAAGCATCATAGGGATGTCTGTAGTAGTAGTAAGGGTTCTGGGGTGGACCAAAGACATCCTGAGGGGTCTGAGGCAGGGGTGGACGCTGCAGGTCTTGCTGCCCATTGGGTGGGACTGACTGAGCAGTGGTGGCAGAAGGGGCAGTGGCTGCTGGAGCACCTGGAGGCTGTTCTGACACTGGCTGCTTCCCGGGACTCGTCTGGTCGTACCTTGGCTGGGCTGAACCTGCCTCCTGGGGACCCCCAGGCTGGGGACGGCTACCCAGCACCTGGTTCTCCCCCTGCTGCAGGGCTTTAGCCCCTGTGGAAGTCTGGGAGTCTGGAGGAACTGAGGACTGCCCAGATGTTGGCTGCATTTGAGCTGCTTGCATTTGTGGCTGGGGTGGCAGCGCTCCCTGGGCAGCTCTGTCTGATACAGCCTGGTGCTGCACATCTTTTGTCACCTGTTGATAGAAATGTTGCTTGTCAGGCACCTGACCAGCACCACCAGCTGCCTGTTGGACTGGACCACCAGAGGGTGACTGATTGTGCACCTGGACAGAATTACTTGTGCTGCTTTTCTCCAACGTCCGTGACACTGTGAAGTCGAGCGCTCCAGCAGCTTCTTTGCTACTTGATTGATTTGCAGAATTATTAGCCTGTGCTATGGAATTAACAGGGGGGACTTGTCCACTTGCACTTCCACTGGGAAGATTTGTCCCAGGAGAAACAGATGAGTTAGACCCGGGCTTGCTAGCAAATTCAGGAACAAGGCCTTCCATATTAACATTCTTTTGCCCTTCCGGAGCCAAATTAAGAGGAGTTTTCATAAGCAAGTTTGCAGGCTGATTAGAAGCAGCATCAGAGGAATTAACAGGACTTTGTAATAAATTATGTTTTAACAGATTAGTATTTGGAAGTGCATTAACTAAGAGAGATCCAACTTGCATCACAGGTAGCGGCATGTTTTCCCCACCAGCATGTGAAGTTTGGGGACCCATTGCAGGCTTGTCCCCAACTCCAGAGTCCTTCATTGGCTGATTGTTTTCATTGTGGCTTAGCTGATTAGATAGAGAAATGGAAAAATTAATTGGCTGAGCCAAGTTATAGCTTTGATTAGGCTGAGCAATCAGGATAGGCTGATTTTGCAAAGACTCTGTAGGTGGAGAAGACAATAAACTTGCATAACCAGAACTTGCCTGAGACTGAAGTGCCTCCTCTTCTCCCATTTTGGGAGGATTCTCAAGATTTTCAAAAGTTATATTTCCATCCTGGGAATGCTGCACAGCAATAGTCCCTGGTTTACATGGCTGCTGATTAGACAAACCTTCTTCTGGTGGCTGAATGACTTCCACAGTCTGTTTGGCAGGTACATACACTGCAGGAGCAGCAGGAGCTAGAAGGACATTTCCCCCAAAATTCGGTAACTCGTTGTGAGCCCATAAAGTTGTTGCTGGGCTATCACACTTCTTAACTGCTCCCTGGGCTCTGGTTGAGGACCGTCTCTCAGATACTGATTGTATATTTTCCACAACAGGTCCAGAGTGCAGAGTATTTCCAGCTTCCCCAGCGCCTGCAAGAGGCACTGGGTGTACCTGAGGCATGTAAATTGTTTCCAGATTATCTGGTGGCTGTTCAAGATTGCCAGGGGATGCAGCAGGCACAGCTGTGTTCTTCTTGATATTCTTTTGGTTTGAGTGGTTCTCTCTTAATTCAACCACCATCTTTGCTTGGTCAATCTCTGCAGGTTTTATACCAACTCCGTGGGACCTCACAGGTTCAAAAGAGCTATTTGCACTTGTCTGAAACACTCCTGTAGGCTTAGGAGGACTTGGAGTGGGAGGCTGGGACAGATTGCCATGGTAGTTCTTGCTCAGGTTTAGCTCACCTGAATCACCTCCCAGAGGAGAGGAGTCAATCTGTTTGAAGAAGCTGGCAGAGGATTCCTCATCAGGCTTCCCACTTTCCTGCTGGATAAATGTACCGACTTGCTCTGGGGGTCGTGCTGAGCTGGAAGTGCTCCTGTGGCTAATGCTGCTGTAGTTGGAAGAGACACTGTCTGGTCGGACAGGATGAGGTAAGGAATCAGGTGCCTCCAAGTTTGGTCCTCCTTCAGCATGGCTCACAACAGCATTCTTTGGAAGCACCTGACCTGGGAAGGATCCATACCTGTACGGATCAGGACCAGCAGCAGGGGATGAAGCATTGATGTTCTGTGGTTCACTTGGCAGCACTTCCTGATTCTGAATGCACTCCAGGTTTTCCACATTTTCGTACTGGGACCCAGCAGCTGTGTCACCTATCTGCGCCTTGTCATCACCAGCAAACAGAGAGTGCTTAGCAGCCTGTGCCTCCTGATGACTGACAATTTTAGGGAAGTACTGGACATCCATCCCTTTCTGTACCATCTCACCAGCTGAACCTGTACCGAGCTGTGCCTGACAGAGAACATTGGTTGCCACCTGCTGAGGATGCACAGGCTGGTGATACAGGGAGGCCGAATTTGGCTGACAGGCATCAAACTCTGTTTTCTCCATTACGTAATTTTTTTCAGATGAAAGTATTTCTTCATTTTCTGCCTCATCCCCTTTGAAAAACATGGAGAGAGTTCCTGGATCTCGATCTGTGGGAATAGATCTATTTGATGTTTCAGACATAGCTGGAGACTGGTTTTTGGGGTTGTTTTCCTGAGCTGTGGGAAGGACAAAACCAGAGTCTTGCAAAGGTGGCTGTGGGTAAAACTGTTCCTGGTAAGGTTGGTTTAACCAAGGGTTTGCCATTTCTGTGTTCTGCCTAAACACATTTCCAGGCTGGATGCTGTTCATGTGATGACTGCTGTTTGCAGGGCCATTTTTCCCATTCTTCTCACAACCAGCCGATAAAGGCGCTTGCACGATGTTCTGTGGAACACCTTGGTGTCCAGGACCCTGCGGGACATTTGTGTGTGGAGGAGGGTGAGAAGTGCTGACAGAAGGCTGAGAAATGTTATGAACATCAGTCTGAGGAGACGGCTCAGGATAGGGCACAAAATTCCTAACTGGAGACTGCAGATTCCCTGGGCCAGGCCTCCACTGGGACCCAGGCTGCTGGGGAGGTGGTGGGAAGAGTGCTGCTGCGTTGGGTCCTGAAGGTGCATCATTTGCATCTCTGCCAACATCCTGCCTAGCTCCAGGTTTGTTTGCTGCAGACACCATGCCAGGATGCACACTGAAAGAATTTTCCACTGCTGCTCCTGGGTTGTAATGCAAGGGCACTGCAGGCCCACGGAGTCCGAGCTCGGCGTTGGGATGCCCTTCTGCAGCACTATTTATAACATACCCCGGGGACGGAGAAGGAACTGGAACATTAGAAAACGTACTGGTGCTTATCCCTGCTTGAGACACGGCAGCTGACAGAGACGTGTGTGGTCCGTGAGGATTGTCCCCAGCATGGGAGGGCGGTGGATGCATCAGGGCTGGCTGTGGGAACGCCAGTGCATTGCCCTTGGCTGGATTATCTAACGGGGAGCCCTGGGGGGTTTGCCTGCCGAAGGCAAACGGGTCTGTCACGGGCTGCACCGGGGCAGCTGCAGCGTTGGCTCGTTTGCTGAGCGGGCTGTTCCTCCAGTACATGTTCCGAGCCACGCCGGCGGGAGGAGGAGGAGCTGCTCCGGCTGGGACGGGCTGGGGTGGCTGCTGCATGGTGGCCTTGTGGCAGGGTCACACGGTGACAAACCGGCCGTGGATGCAGCAGAGAGATTTCTTCTTCTGCCCTGCTGAGACAACACAGGTGATAAGTCAGTTCTCTTTCTCACAATACATGCAGCAACTTCTGTTTTAGAAACAAAATCACTCAAAGAATTCAAAGTGGAAAATCTCCCTTTTCTCCACAACGTGTAAGAAACCGACTCAAAACGTATTTCTAAATCTGAGTCCAGCATTAATGAAGTGTAAGGCTGTGTGGCATCAATGCACATTATTTCACAATTCTATAAACAAATATATCCAAGTAAGAGTAACTAAATGCAGTTCAGACCTGTACTAGTGTTAAACCCTCCAATGGTATCCCACTGTTACATTTCCCAGATATATTCATCACAGACAGGACAGCAACCAGCCTGGAACAGAGCCTGCAGCACCATGCCCTGCTCAATTTAATTATGAAGAGCTGAGAAGTCATTATCTAATTCTGTTAGAGGTGATCTTCAGCCCCGGTGCACTGGTGCTCCATGTGAATAGAACTTTTCACAGGTAAGATGAGAAGCATCCCAAAAAGGAATTCATCAGATGTTATCATCCTCAATAGTCAACTCTTGGTTTAACCAAGCAAACACTGTGTGGCACGGTATTGTTATTTATTTTGAGAAAGGCAATTGGATTTTCATCACAAATATTGTCTCTTCTAGATGAACGTTGCACAGTAAAACTGCCATTTAAGGAGAGAAAAACAACCAACTCCCTGACTTATCAATGAATATTCTCACTTTAACACCAGTGGGACTTTGGCACAGTATCAGGGTTACAGCTGCATTTCAGGGTGGAAAGGACACGCTCGGAAGTAATCCAACTCCAACTCCAAACAATACCAGCCGGGAATCTGTACACAGGAAGTTCAGTCAATTCATCAGGGTGTCTTTTTCAATTTTATCACCTGTTAACAATCTGGGGAGGCTGACAAAACAAGAGGAATTCATCCATACTTGTCCAGTGGAGCTCAGTGACGCCTTAGCAACATATGATAATCTTGTTTTCTCACGGTACACAACAAATATTGTTTACAATATGCAGAGTGAAGTACCCACAGCAATTGCTCCATACCAGATGCACTTCTGTTTATAAAAGAAAAAAGCTGTGCACTTCTTTTTTGGAGTTCTTTTAAGATTCAGCATCTTGTCAGTTAGAGTAATAAAACGGGAAGCCAGAAAAGTCAGATGTTTGTAATCAGGACAAAATCTTAATAGCTATAGAGAAGTTCCAATGCAAAACACTTCTGGTTTCTAGTTATCAAAAATACATATTGAATGAACACTACATAACTACATGTTTTTCATAAAGATTTATAATTTAAAAATTCCAATAAAAAGCACACTGACAGTACCACAGCACACAGACTTTACTGGACATCAGTACCCAAAGAAAAATCTCTCCAACAGCCCTAAGTATAATCCAGGTCCCTCTTTCAGAGTCAACAGAAACTCTCAATTTCTCCCCTCTATCCATATATTTCTTAGCCATATCTTCAATTAAGCTTCATAACGTGTATTTTATTAAAATGGAAGGACAACACAAACCAGACTTCAAGAGAAGCATTAAAGCTCCATCAGTTTCATCCATCACCTGCACGTGCTTTCACCATTCTTTTTAAAACACAGCTGCTGACTTCCATCAAGGAATGCCCACAAAAAGATTTCAGGACTTTGCAATCTTTTCTCTTATTACAATGCTGAGGTGAAGGTTTTCCAGCTGGCCATGTTTACCAACCTTGCTGCCAACCACGTTTCCAGGAAACCCTGCCTGAACACCCATCCCAATTTCCACATGCCAAAGGAACCTCTGGCTGCTCTGAGCATCCCCATCTCTTTTTCATTGTGTTCTCTGCTGTATTAACCAGATTTTAAAAACTCCTCTCCCCTCCAAATAAACTCGTGGGTTTATGCAACAGAGTTTGGGTTGGGGAGAAAAAAAAGCTAATTAAACCATCTGCCAAGGCAGTTACGTCCTAGGAAGCACAAACTTCACCGAACAAAATACTGGTGTCTACTAAATGGTTCTGCTTTTCATAGAAAAGTTGTTTCTGAAACACAGCTGAGCACAAAAGCCAACTTAAATACCCACTTCCAAATTTCTAATGTGGACTTTACTCCTTGTAGTGTCTCATTAAAAGTGCCATATTTTTGTAACAGCTGGTACCAGTAATTAGCTAATTAAAATAAGTGTAAAGTCCTACTTTAAGGCAGAACTTGCCATTCCTCTACCAGGATCTTTGATGGTGCATGACAGAGGTTCAACACAAGGGATCAGCTTCCTCAGAAGCAAAGTTAATATTAACAGACTGCACACGGTAGTAAAAACAAGCAAGATCTGAGGAATTGAGTCCAAATGAAATGAACGTGCACATGTCAGGTAACTTAAACAAAAGATAACTCAGTGCTACTGACCCTCCTTTGTGCCTCATCCAGGAGCAACAGAAATGCTGATTTTAAGGAATTTGGAAATAAATATGCAAGTTAAGAGCAATCCATCTCTGCTTTATCTAGTTTGGAAATTCTCAGCTTTCAGCTGGTTTATTAATTGATAAAGCAGAGCAGCCTGCTAAACATTAGTCATCAGGAGTAACAATTGCAGAAGGTGTTTCCAGGGGTACCAAAAAAACATAACCAAAGAGGGGAAAAAAAAAGATTAAAACTCTCTAGACAAGGCAATAAAATTAATTTCACCTGACGAGCTCTATAGCTTCATATATAAAGAAATAATGTCTTTGATGGAAATTAATTATTAAATTAATCCTATCTAAATAAATTACTCTTAAACAGAATAAGTAAGACCACAAATCAGGTTACAGAAGACTAATCTGAACTCTCATTCTCACACATGCATGAACCAAACAATAAATAATATTTTGATATATACAGATTCCTAATAAGAACAAAGTGACAAAAAAAAAACTCCACTGCAATCTCAAATACAGGAACAGCTGAAAAAATGAGATTTGCAGCTTTAAAATCCGACACTACTTTTTTAGTTTTATCTCATGTAGACAGACAGCTGCATATCTGCACACATGTGGGTGACAGATTCAACACACTGTACATTTTCATGCTCCTGACAGATTCCTACCGGGCTATTCCTATTCCTAAACAGCAATCATTTACAAATGTTATTCAGTGAAAATGTAACAGCAGGGCAAGGAGGAATAGCTTTAAACTATTTTAATGGCAGGTTTAATGAGATATAAGGAAGAAATCCTTCCCTGTGATGGTGGGGAATCCTGGCACAGGGTGCCCAGAGAAGCTGTGGCTGTCCCTGGATCCCTGGAAATGTCCAAGGCCAGGCTGGACAGGGCTTGGAGCAGAATGGGACAGTGGAAGGTGTCCCTGCCCATGACAAGGGGTGAGATTAGATCATCCTGAAGGTCCCTTCCAACCCAAACCATTCTGTGACTCCATGAAAACAGCTCTTTGGCAATGAAAAGCACGGAAGCAGCACAAAGCGTTCCCATTTATTCCGAAAGGAGCCTGACCACCAGCTCTTTACCTAGCGGCTGCTCTCCTGAGTCAGCACCAGTTGCACAGACCTGTGGCACCTGACAGCTCGGAATAACAACCCTGACCTGGACCAGCGCGGTGCTGTCACAGGAATACGTGACAGCCACCATCAGACGGTACTTTCTCCTCCCGCACCGCACGGACTCGCCTCCGGAGCCCCGCAGGGTGTTCCCGTCCCACCGCCCCATGGAAACCCCCCGAGCGACCCAAACCCTGCGGGAAAACCCCCGGACTGCCGCAGCGCCCTCGCCCCTCCTTGCGGCACCACAGCCCGCCCCAACCGGGGCCGGGGCCGAGCCCGGGCTGCGGGACCCGCCGGCTCCCCGCGCTGCCACAGCCCCGGGCCCACCGTGAGGCACGGCGGGGTGAGCACCGGGGCCCGCACCTCAGGCCCGGCGCTCCTCACGCAGCCCGCCCGCGACCCACGGCCCTCCCTCCGGGCGCGCCCCGCGGTACCTGGCAGCCCCCAGGCCGGCCGAGGCCCCTCAGCAGCGGGCGCGGGCAGCGCCGCCGCTCCCGGCCCCGGGCCCAGCACCGGCCGCCGCCGCCATCTTGGCACATCCGGCTCGGGGTTCCGCCGCCGCCGCCGACGTGTCACGGCGCGGCGCGCGATGACGTCACGGCGGCGCGCGCACCCGGCTGCGTCGCTGTTCGGCGGCCGCTCGGAGAGGATCGGGGGCGGGACGGGCCGCGGGTTCGAGTCCCGGCTGGGGCGGCGGCGCGACGCTAGGTCACGGGTTCGAGTCCCGTTCGGGGCGCCTCGTCCCGCTGCCTTCCCGGTGCCGCCACGGTCTCGCTGCCCGGCCGGGGTTTGGCGGAGCGCGGTCCCGTAGAGGTCGCGATCCCCCCGAGTGCCCGGTGCGGGTGCAGTGGCGCTGGCTGCCGCCAGGGCGGGTCAGAGCTCCGCCGCTGCCGTGCTTGTCCCGGAGAGTTTCTCCCCATCGCGGGTCGGGGGCTCCCCGGGCTGCTGGACATGAAAAACCCGTGTGTACAGACAGAAGGAAATGAAATTCTATCTCACACAGTAAGCTGTGACTCGCTGCAGAGCGCGGTGCTGTCCTACACTCCATGGGGAGTTAATTAGTAAAAGGCACATTAATTGGGGAAGGCGGGAGTGCACGTGTCCGAAAGCATCAGAATCCGAAACGAATCCCAGGATCCTCAAGGCTGGAAAAGCCCTCTAAGGTTACCGAGTACTGTGTTCACCACTAAACACCGTCCCCAAGTGCCACATCCACCTGCCTTTGAACACTTCTAGGGATGGCGATGCCAGCACTGTTCCAGTGCTTAACCAACCTTTCCATGATGAATTTCCCCCAAATATCCCATGTAAACCTCCCCTGGCACAGCTCGAGGCCGTTTCCTCTCATCCTGTCCTTGTTCCTGGGAGCACAGCCCGAACTGTGTCCATCCTCCTATCAGCAGTTGTGCAGAACCAGAAAATCACCCCTGAGCCCCTTTTCTCCAGGCTGAGCTCCTTTCCCAGCTCCCCCAGCCTCTCCTGGTGCTCCAGCCCCTTCACCAGCTTCGTGGCTCTCTGACTTGCACTCTATTTTCCACAAACACTGTGCTTTTTAAAGAGGTGACACCCCTGTTCCAGCACCGGCAGAATATCTGCCATTCACCTCGCTGATATTGTCACACTGCGCCCAACAACAAGGAAAATACAGAGGAAAATACAACCACCTAAACAAACATCTTAATCAAGGGTCGTTATCAGTGCAAGAGCTGTTCCTGCCCGCTTGATCATTAAAGCAGGAGAATATCCTCAAAGCCCTGTCCAAGCAGGGGAAGCAGCACTTTGATGCTGGTGTGGGAACCAGAGGCAGCGCTGTGATTTTTAAGTGCCTTTCATCTCCCTCTTTTGTAGGAACATTCTTATAAACCAGCCTGTCAAATACAATTTCCCTGCGCAGGCATGAGTTGCAGATAAAACCCTGGCTCTCCCTTGATAGTTCCCCCAACAGGTGTAATCTGAGGAAACATGGTTTTAATTAGCCTGATTGGCTTTTTGAGTGCTAAATACCATCAATAGCTCACATTCTGTATCTATAGTTAGGTATTTGTGTTACATATTTAACCCTTTTATGCACAGGTACACGATGCAAACACCAACAATGGGATCTCACCTTTGCTGTTCTGCTGATAAATATGTGATTATAAAGAATTGTCACATTAAAGCATTCGATCCTTTTCTACTCTGAAGCTTTTCAAGTTATTTTCTGTACTCAGCAGTGGTTCTGGACTTGAGTGACCCATTATAAATGAAAACCTTTGCCAGGGAGGACAGTGTGAGTCCTTCTCTCCTGCTTCATGGAATCACAGCCTGGTTTGGAAGGGACCTTAAAAATAATCAAATTCCACCCCCCTGCCATAAGCAGGGACACCTTCCACTGTCCCATTCTGCTCCAAGCCCTGTCCAGCCTGGCCTTGGACACTTCCAGGGATCCAGGGACAGCCACAGCTTCTCTGTTCCTCAGCTCACCTGGGGCACAACACACACAATACTGACCTTTTTCTGGTAATTCATTCAGTCTTCAGGTTGCACACAACCACAAACCCAACCTTACCCCAGGATCTTGCTATGAAAAGGCTCATTCTCTGAGTTTAGGAACAGAGAAAATGCTAAAGGAGAGTTTCTGTGTCCCTTACCATCATTCTGCACCACGTTGGCCAACTGGACAAGCCGAGTTTTATTTATTTACTCATTCATTTGCTGTGATTATTCAGACTGCCCCAGCCACATTAACCCCTGTGTGATCCGAGTGAGGCTAAACCCGAGATGAATTTGGCTCCTTCCGTACATTCTTCAGGGGTTGATTTCAGCTGCAGCAACAACTCCCCAATCAGGGCTGGAGCAGCTGCGAGCAACTTTTTGAGCAAACACCAACAGCCTGGAGGGAGAAGCAATACAGAGTAGCAGTTTCCAAATGTCCCATCTAATTGAGCAGGAATAATGAAAACAAAGAGTGAAAAAATCAAGCCCTCCAGCATGTAAACAAATCGTTCAGGTGCAGGGATTCCTCAGAGCACCGACATACCTGCCATGGCAATAGCCGGTGCTAATCTTGTTTTACGCAAACACTCCTCAACCCTTCCCTGGCGTGGGATGTGATTTTCGTGCTTCTCAGCCTTTTTCACCTGGAATGCTGAAACAGCCACGCTTGCCATGATCCACTCGTTCCTCGGCATGTTCTGGTGGTGGGAGAGCTTGAAATTCAGCTCCCAATGTCTTTAAAATATCTTTACCCACTCGAGGTGAAGATGAGCTTGTGGTTGGACAACGTGGGCTGGTTGGTGTGGGAAGACAAATTCTTCTGGACAGGGAGATTTACGCCTTCATAAATATAAGAATCACTAGGGGCTAAAGACTTAAAACCCAATTTTTGCATCCTTTATCCTCTGCTACTTAGAAAACCTGAACTGACTTCTAGTTTGAATTACCTTGTGGCAAATCAATTAGTATCTATTAATTTGCTTCTTTCCGTGGTATTTAGCCCCCTCTTTCCTCATCCTGCCCCTCTGACCATCCCTCATGGAAAATCCCACACTCTGCACCCCATCTTGTTAATCGAGCCACGTGTTTTACCTCTTGCCATGTCACGTCGTTCTGCATGTCCTCACAAACCCTTTTTAAATCTATTCCAGGCCGAATTTCTGCCTTGCCCGTGAGTGAGTTGGCTGTTGTGCACTGGAGCAGACAGGAAGGGATCTTTCTAATGCCTCCTCACTTTGGGGTGAGCTTCTCCCAGCCCCACTGGGGGCACTGGGATCATACCCAGCCAGGGGCAGGAGTGCTGGGGTGGGAATGTGTGGGAGAAGCCTGGAAGGCTGGGCTGTGTGGGATTGGTGAGCAGCTCGTGTGTGAGTCACGCTGGAGGCAGACACACTTCATTCAGGGCATTCCAGATGGGATGCAGGCAGACACAGGAACACACATCTTGGGAAGCTCAGCTCCAGGATGGTGTTGAATCCTCGCTGGTGACACATTTTGGAGGGGGAAGAGGGGTTTGTCCTCAGTTAAAATACCCCTTTCCACGGGGTTTGGAGGAGTGCACCCTGGAATGTCACCTCGCTGACCTCTGAAGGTGCATTTCCCTGCTGTGGGTGGCACATAAAGCTGACCAGTTGTACAGCAAGTGTTTGGTGGCCCTGGATCTCCCTGGGACTGGATACCAAGTCCATGCACACACATGCCCTCTCCCTCCCCGGCCACGGAGTGGAAAATACCAGCATTCCAGGCTTATGTGATTTGGGAGGAGGTCAACGGCTTTGCTATTTATATCCAGTTATTTGGGGACTTTGCAGCTGCATTTGCACTACTGAATCCCTGTGGGGTAGAGAAAGAATTAAATTAAATTACCTTAAAAATCTTGAGTACAGCAGGGGCAGCAAACATTTCTGGGTGGTTTGTGCCTGGAGTGACACAAGGAAAACTGTCCCGCTGCTGCTGCTGCTCCTGGTCTGGTGGCTTCCCAGTCCCACTCAGTGCCAACCAAAAATAATTACCAGAAAGCAAAGTTGTGCAGCACTTTGAAGATGCATGAGGGACGTTCTTAAAAACAATTTTCCCATGTTTCCCCTTTTAGATCTTGGCCTGAGGATATCAGAGCACTCCCAGCACAGGTAAAAGGCTCCCTGGGCAGAGCCCCTCCTGCCTTGCTCAGGTGTCTCAAATCAGTGAGAGTTTAGCAGAAATTAAAGAGAAATTTCCATTGTCCAGAGCTGTTCTCTGAGTTTTCACACAGAGAACAAGGTGCTGGGAAGCTCCAGCCCTCTGTGCAAGAAGCAGCCCTGCAAGACAGCAGGTGTCAAATCCAGAATCCAACTGACCCCTAACAAAAACACCAAGTTCCAGTTTTAGTAAAATCTAGATGCCCAGAAGCATCATTTATTGCAAATCAGTTAACCAAAAAAAATACATCATTTTTGCAAACTACAACTTTGCATGTAGATAACTTTATTACAGAAGATATCTTTTCTTAAACTACACTCTAGTTTATAAAACATAGGAAGATTCAACACCACGTGATGTTTTTATCACTCATATTAGGCGTGTCACAATAACAATGGTCTGAAATGTTAACTAAGATGAGTGCTCAGCAAGGCGCCGTGCCTTGAGAAATATCCATTTTATTTGGTGTTCTAATAGAAAGGAATGAGGAAAAGGAACCCTTTTCTTAGGTTTTCTTGATTAACTGCTCTCTATCTGCCTGTCCCATACACATTATCTAGTCTTAGGGTGTCTGCTTGCTTTTGCACCCGAGTGAGTGATATTCCAACACCTCTACAAGGTGATATATTTATGATATATTTAAGACTTGCTCATTTAGATTTTTGAAACAAAATCCACCTTTTCTTGAATTAAAAAAAAAAAAAACCCAAAAAACATATTTACAAACAATTAAATCTGCCACAGGCTTATACTATATTTTACATGATACACAGAAAGAGTGCACATCAATATAAAAAAAGATGCATCACTCCAGGCTAACGTCACAGAACAAAATGTCAACGTTTCACAGCACAGCTGTGCTGTCCCTTTCACCCTCCAGTCTAGCCAGTCCAGCCTCCCACCAAAACCAGCAGCACATCCCACTGGGCACCCAGTGAGGGTTCTGCCAGAGCACGTGGGGCTGGCAGTGTGATAATGCTTTGTAATCTCACTCAGGGTGTCTGCACCACCAGACACACCTTCTTTTTAAAAATAGGCAGGCCATCCTTAAAATAAGGATGTGGTTTAACAAAGTTTATATTGGCATTTATTTCTTAAACAGTTACTCAAAGGCAAACACGAAAACAAACAATAAAAAAAAAAGAAACGAAACCAGTAAAGATATTAAAAGTAAAATTAAGTCTCCTTTGTGTATATACTCCATAGTTATGGGCTTGCTCTCTTGGAAGTTTGGCAAATACACTTCTTTTTGATGGGGGACAGTATTCATGTTTTGGAGTTGTGGTTTTTTTTAGCTTAGAAACTGTTCTTACAGGTCTATAATCCTGATTTTCTTTTTTTTTTTAAGATCATAAAAATCATTTAAATATATATATTTTTATATATATAAAAACAAGAGAGAACAAAAATTTCTATTATCAAGGCAAATGTACAACTATATAATACTGAAATTTAAACAAAGATTCATGACTGGTACCATAAAATGTCCTCTCATATAACAGCAAAGGAAGCATTTTAAAGTACATTTAAAAAAATTTGTCCATACTTAATTTTTTTCCCCTTAAGGGGTGGTATTTTTAGTCAATTTTACCTTCCCCTCTTCTTTCTCACCTCTCTTTCTGAGTTGAAAGAGAAAAAAAATAAATTAATGGCATTTTAGAATCACAAATCGTTGCTTATAGCTTTACATAAACATTTCCTCTCAAATCAAACACAATGAATCCCCCCAAACAAAAGAGAACGTCCTATAAAGACCTAATTTGTTGATTTCTCAAAACACTACTGGTGTCCCACATTGAGTCCTTAACAATAGAACATATAAATAAAAAGGCAGTGTTCTCATGTCAAATAAAAAGTACATAAATAAATACTAAAAAAAAAAAAAGGAATTAATCTGTCTCTTTCTTTTCTTTTTTTTTTTTCTTATAAAAACATATTTAAAAAGGATCCTTTAATAAAAGCATCCAACGTCCTTTTTAAAAAAACATCTCCCTCGAGCTTCTGGCTCCCACAGAGCGTCTCTAAAACACCTTTTTTTTACTTGAAGGGCTCGGGGATGTGTCCCATCTGTGACTGCATACTCGTGGGAGGGCTGGAGATGCCCTCGGACCAGTCGGACACGTTGGAGTGAGGAGACGAGCTGGACCACTGGTCCGGCGACTCCGGAGACGGCGTGAGGAAAGGGTGGTCGGGCACCTGGAGCTGGTGGCTGGGCGTGTTGTCCAAGGGGGAGGAATAACTGTGCTGGGAAGGTGGGGTCAGGAACTGCGTGGTGGTCATGGGCTGGGCGAGGGAGGAGGGCAGGGAGGTGGGCAGCATCTGGGAATCCTGCGGCAGGATGGTGTGCACGGCCATGGCGCTGCTGCTCACCGGCTGCAGCTCGGGCTGGCTGAGCTCTGTGCCCAGGAAATTCTGCCCCATGTGGGCACTCCCGTTGGAGCTGGGGTTGTGGTGCTGCTGCTGCTGCGGTGCTGGCTGCTGCTGGGGCTGCTGGGGCTGCTGCTGCTGCGGCTGCAGGCTGGGCTGCTGCAGCTGCTGCTGCTGCATCTGCTGGAGCTGCTGGCTCTGCATCAGGTGTGGCTGCGACGCCAGCCGGGTGTTGGGCATGGCCTGGTAGCTCATCATCTGCGACAAGCTGGTGGTGGGCAGCCCATTGTGCAGGGAGGTCATCATGCCGTGCTGCAGGTTCTGGGGCTGCTGGTGCCCCCCGGGCTGCAGGTTGCCCCTCAGGGGGTTGTACTGGCCCTGCACCATGCCGTTCTGCAGCCGGGTCAGCCAGTCGCACTGCCCGTTCAGCCCGGCCGCGCCGCCCACCGAGAAGCTCATGGGGGCACTGCTCATGCCCGTGCTGGGGCTGGACACGGGCAGGTGGGACAGGCGTGGTGGCACCGAGTCGAAGCCCATCCTGCTGGAGCTGCCCATGGCCATATCCTGCTTGCCTGCCATGTTGAGGTGGTTGATGCTCAGGTGGGCGTCGGGCATGCCTGGCAGGTGGTTCAGAGGCATGGAAGGCGACTGCTGGAACGGAGAGGTCATCAGCGGGGGAGAGGCCACGTCTGACAGGTACCCGTGGGGCGACTCCAGGGAGTCCACCGGCGACAACACGCTGGAGTTGTCAAGCAGACACCCTTTCCCATCTTGGGACTTTTTCCTCCGGGCTTTGAGGTCTTTGGCATCCTTGCCATTGCAGCTCAGCCCCTTGGTGCTCGGCTTCCTGGCCTTCTTGCCCTGGACGGCGGGCTTGAGGTTGCCGATGTAGCTGTTGGGGGAGCAGAGCGGGGGGGACAGGGTGGGTGCCCCCAGAGGGCCGTTGTGCAGCGGTGGGCTCCTCACCAGGTTGTACTCATCCAGCAGCCTGACGATGTCGTGGTGCATGCGCTCCTGGGCGATGTCCCGCGGCAGGCGGTCCATGTGGTCCGTGATGTCCCGGTTGGCAAAATGGTCCAGCAGGACCTTGGCGGTTTCGTAGCTCCCTTCTCTGGCTGCCAGGAACAGTGGGGTCTCCTCCTGGAAAGCCAGCAATGTTTGGTTAGGGTTGAATCAGAGGTTCTCATTGCCCTGAGCTCCATGCCTAACTGCATGTCATTGGGTGGCAGAGATGGTCTGCCATCATCTCTCCTCCAGTGAGGGTTAGCTCCTGCTTTTTTCTACCCTGCTGAGCCATGTCCTTGTACTGATCCCAAACCAGGAACCCTACAAGTGACCCAGAACATGCTGGGAGTGGCCACAAAGACACTGTACCAAACTGCCCACCAAGCACTGCACAGCCCCTCAACACCACCCCTACAACAAAATCCCAGTGCTCCTTTGAGCTAAATCCAACAACTTCATTCACAGCAGAACAATCAAATCAGACTCTCGGTGCCAGACGTTTGTATTTTAGGCAGAAATTGCTCTTTAACAGACTCCCATAATGGCCCTCCCCTTGCATATATCAGCCTAGGAGATCTTACCTTATTATTCTGCATGTCCTTATTGGCACCATTCTTCAGGAGGACCATTGCAGCTTCCACATTATTCACAGCAGCTGCCCAGTGCAAGGCTGACTTGCCTAGAGAGGAAAACCACAAAATAGAACACATTAATGAGTGCTGAAATCAGCAGCAAGCAGCCCTTTAGTCCCATATCTGAAGGGAATAGTGTTTTGGCTGCCTCAGTACCTAAATCATCCACAGCATTGACATCAGCATGGCAGTTGATGAGGTCATCCAGCATTCCCTCCACAGCCAAGCGAGCAGCCAGGATCAGAGGGGTGGTCCCGTCATGCATTCGGGCATCCAGGTCTGTCGCCCTGTTCCTAATCAGGATCTGCCACAAGAAAAGCCAAAGTAGAGCAAAAACAAACGTTAGGAGGCACAGACATCAAGGCCCTCCAGGTATCCAGGTCTCAGGACCTGCACTGCCCTTTCCAAAGGGCATCCTCATTCAAAGATGAACCTTTCCAAAACCCCAAAACCGGCAGCCAAGGGATCCATTACCTGGAAGACTCCTTGGGCATCGGCAGAGACGGCGGCGTGGAGGGGCGTCCGGCCCATGTTGTCCTGGATGTTGGCATCAGCGCTGGCCTCCAGCAGGCGCTTGGCAGCGTCCGAGCGGGAGTACCTGGCCGCCAGGTGCAGGGCAGTCTCGCCAGTGCGGTCAGTCTGGTTGTGCAGGCTGGCGCCCTGGTAGATGAAGTCCGAGATGACGGCGGGAGCATCGTCCTCCTCCTCGCTGTTGCCAGTTTCCAGCCCTCCTCCACTGCACGAGGCGATCATGAGGGGGGTGAAGCCATCTGAAAGCACAGGGGAACCAGGGGAAAAAAAGGATTTTTACCCTCTGTAATGCAGGAGGCTCAGCCAGATGCTCTGTCTGCGATAGATGCTTATTCTCCTGGGTGCACCAAGACTGAGTTCCTGAGTAGTTCTGAACATCAAACACGAATATCCTTCCTCTGATATGGATCTGAAATTCCTTAGTGGTATCTCACCACTCACTGCTTTCCCTATTTCATCTGCTCGTTTGCACATGCACCATTTAGGGTGCAGTTTGTAAGGAAGGCTGCTCAAACCAAATTGAGTATGGTAAATACCTTATTTCAGAGGACAATTTCACAGGCATGGGTAAGACCAAGTGTAAGAATTTAAAAACCTATTAACTATTGCTAAAAACCTGGAAAATGTACAGAAAAGACTGTGAAATGTACAGCTGGATGGGAAGAGAGGAATATAGTAGTAACTGAGAGATAACCTGGGTGATTTAATAGGTACTTCTGTAATTTCCATCTCAGTGATGGAACAAAAGAGCTCTTATGGAAAGCAATATATGACAGGGTCTCTCTCTAAATCACACACAACAGCAACCCTGAGGTGCAGAACATGCAGCAGTGACTCTGCACCAGCAAGGGACAGGCAGGGCTGCTCCTCTGCAGGGGCTGAGGGAGGGTTTGACATGAGCTGACAGCCAGTGCAGAAGTGCAAGGGGTCCTTACCCGGCCCTCTGACGTTGACATCCATGCAGTCAGCATCGATTTCCCCCTGTGGAGGGGTAGGGGCCATGGAGGAAATGCGCAGGTCAGCCGCATCCAGGTGCTGCTGGGTCCACTGCCTGTGGTCTGTCTGGTCATCCGTGTCGGGCAGCATCGCCTGCTCCTCGAACTGAGGGGAACAGCAGGGGGTGAGATCCCAGAAAAGCACCCTGGGCTGAGCTCCAGCCTGGGAAGAAGCTCTGGGAGTCTCCAAGGTGTGTGTTTGACACAGGAGCTGGGAGTAGCAATGAGGGACCCAAGAGTCCCTCTGCTCCTTCCGTGACAAACCCAGGAGCAACTGCCAGGAGCACAGGGAGGGAATGTGGCAGAGAGCTTACCCTGAACTTCTTGGTGTCCAAAGTCTCCTCATCACCCCACTCATTCTGGTTGTCATCCATCAGAGTGCCGTCCGAAGCATTTTTGAGGGGTCTTTAAAAATAAAACCATACAAAAAGTTACCTCCTCTGCAGGAACTGTTTGTGATGGACCATGTCTGTGTACATGCACAAACTGAAAGAAGAATCAACCAATTTCCTCCAGGAGTTCCCCTCAGGTTGCATTTCATTTTTTACCAAATGCAAACAGATTACAAAGCATGAACCAGATGGAACACTGGTTTTTTCCCCATGCAGAATTCTCAGACCCCTGACTTTTCTCCTCCCTGCCACACTAATAGAGAACAAAATGCGTTCATCGGGTTAGCAAGCAAATTACTCACTTCAGTCCAACAGAATCCTCCCCAAGGGGTTCCCGTCGCTTCTTCTTGCTCGACTCTGTCACTTTGAAGCCTTCAGGGAACCAAAGCTGCCCATGCTCCCTGCGCCGCTTGCGAGACACCAGCACTCCCAGTCCGATGAAGGCCACCAAGACCAGTGCAGCCACCACCACATACATAGGATACAGCTGGGAGTTCTTCGTGGGCTCAGCTGTTTCACCTACAAAACAGTGGGGCACAACGAGATGCTGAGACATTAAGCTGCATAGCAAACCAGGGACGGAGTGGAAATGAAGGAAAATTAGTTAATAGAGGTACCTAAGTCTGATCTAAATCAGCCCCCCCCCCCACCAACTCCCCAAAATAAGGTCATTTTATACGCTATTAATCAGAATTGCAAACTATCGGCAAATTCTCGGCTGCACAAGGCAGGCTGCACCAGGAGACAGCTTCACTTTTTTCTCCTTTAAGGAAAAGGATTAGCAAACTTCAAATCATTGCGCTTGCATTGAGCTGTTAAGACAAAAGGATTTAGGGGGGATTTTCAAGATACAAACTTCAACTCCTTGCATGTCACTGATTGATTGGAGCTGCTTGGGTTTTCTTTTCTTTTTCTTTTTTTAATAACTTTTAGAGTGATAATGATTTTGAAATAAAACCTGGAATAAGCAAAAATAATAAAGTGGGTCTGCAGTTTTTTTAAGAAAAGACATAAAGGGGAAAAAAAATATATTTGAGGTTATTAAAACCAGACTGTGCTCAAACGCAGCCAATTGACAGACAACTGAACTCGGGGAAGGCTGGAAAGTTTTGGCTGTTTCTCCTCCCCAGCTGGCCAGCCGAACTTACTTTTAACAGCTTCTATTTTGTAGGGTATGTTGAGGTTGCCAAGGGAGGCCAAGGCTCCCAGGAATGCTGCCACATCAGTGGCACTCTGGAAGCACTGGGAAGATGACTGGATGCACTGGCGGTTATCAATTTCCAAGTAGACGATGGATCTGTGAGAGAGAAGAGTCAATAAGGAACAGGGAGTGATGACCACACTGAGGACACAGGTGAGCACCATCTCCCTTCCCTCTTTAACCCCCATCAGTGGGAATTAGAAGGTGGGAACTCATCTCCTTGCTTCCCTGTGGCCCAAACACTGCAGCTCACACTCATGGTCTGTTGGATTTGCCTTGGTGAATGCTGCAAGATCCAAATGTTTATCTACAGGAATGGAAGGGACTCTCTGCTTCGTGATGTTTTAAAATTACCCAGACACTACAGTATCTTAAATAATGCTGTTTGGGAGCCTTCAGATCTTCTCACATCAGTTTCACTGCTCTAACTCCTTTGCTTTCAGTGGTTTTTGATTGAGTCCTTGGAGAGGGAGCAGGTTAGATGTGTATGTTTACACCAAAGATCTCCAAACACAGATTGCAGTAATTGAGTTTTACAACAAAGCTCTAGAAAGCATTTCCCAGGGAGAAAATGAGGCTTAGCTTAATGACTTCCTGAAGTCAGACAGTCGGTCAGGCCAACCTCTGCTTCCAGGTCCCACCCAGCCCAGCCCCGGCTCCCAACAATGCACAGGACTCCTTCAATCGTGAGAGTTGGAGCAGCATTGTATCAGGATTCCTGAATGATCACTCCGTTTTCCCACATGAGAGCAAAATCCGGTTTCTGTTCACACAGAAAGCAACATCTAAATACAATTATCTGGCCTACATCCTTCCCTTCCTAGCGTGTTACTATTATCGACACACAAAGCAAGTGCAGCTCAGAGAAAATGGAACCCTCTTACCCTCTGATGTCCATCTGGTCGAGCTCCCTCTTCTGCCTCCTGCCAGCCCTGGAGTAGAGGCTGCTCTTCACTTTGTTGATGACAGCACTGGACATATCTGACCAGTCCTCCGTGGACCTCTTGATGTAATGTTTTTTCAGCTCCTCCTCATTGCCATAGTATGGGAAGATCATATACTCCCCCTTGGGGTTCTTCTTGAAGACCACGTTGGTGTGCAGCACGCGGCTCAGCTCCCTCAGGAAGTTGAAGGAGTTGTTCTTCAGGTTCTCGGGGGTGATGAGGACCACCACCACCAGGGTGCCATCTGCCAGCTTCTCTGGCATGTTGTTTGCACAGTCCAGACCATCCCACTCGCACTCAAAATTGTTGCAGCCCTGGTCGCAGTGACCATCTGAGAAGTGATCCTTGCAGTACTGGTCATACAGAGGGCTGGGAGGAGGAAGAAGAAAGGCAGAAGAATTAGACCAAGTACTGCAAATAACACCTATCTGCTGACAAAAACAGTGGTGGTCCACAGGACCCCACGTTTGTATAAATATTCTTCTCCCTGACAGACACTAAAGCAGTTTACATGGAAAGAAGCTGTTTCATGCAGCACAGTGAAGCATTCACCTCTGCAGGTGAGAGAGAGCAGCTCTTAAATTATGAAAGAAAAAGGGCCAAGTTACTGTGACTCAGAGAAGGCATGGGGGCACAGAATAGTTACTAAGACCAGAGCTGGTCCAGGAATCTGGGACTAAGTTCCTGCTGCTGCCAAAGACAATGTTTGGGAAATGCTTGGATGTTAACATCATCATGTTTCCTGGCTGCTCTTCCATCTGGGGTCTCCCTGCCTTGAATCTCACTGTCTTACTGCTGTGAGTTGGAGAATTCACTTCTGTGGAGTGACACAAGCAAGGACAGGGAAACCATCTGCAATGAGTCAAACCCAGAGAGCTTCCAAGTGGATATAAATTCAGAAAGACCACAGAGAAATGTGGTTGCTTGAATTGCAGCCCCCCAGGCAGCAGAACAGAATGCTGGGAGTGAACAGCAGGCCTGAATCGAGGAGTTTTACCATTTGCAATCAGAAGGATCAGAGGGTCACCACAGAGGTCATGGGTTTTGAAATGAGAAGGTTTTAAAGAAGGTTTTAAAGAAGTCACTTACTTGCACTGCCCCTCATACTTCTGGCAGTCAAACCCATCATAGAGGCAGCCAGCATTATTGCACTGAGAGTCACACTTGCCATCATTGAAATACTTCCAGCACTGCAGAGACTGGGAGCAGTTCTTCCAGGGATCATTGAAATTGAGGGAGCAGTCTCCCCCATCCCAGCCGCAGGCGTGGTTGTTGCACTTCCCATCACAGATCTTGTTGCCAGCATACCCTGCGCACACCGCAATCTCACACTTCTCCTCGATTTTGGGGGGGATGATGTCCTGCCCGATGCCCCCCTGGAAGTCAAAGTCGAGGATGTGGCAGTTGAGGCCGTTGAAGTTGGCGGGGCAGTTGCAGCGGTAGTAGGGCGAGGCGTCGCTGAAGAACTCGCAGGTGCCCCCGTTGTAGCAGGGGTTGGAGGTGCAGGGACTGCTGGCTGGGTATTGGCACTCTGGGCCCGTGAAAGCTGGTGTGCACATGCACTTGGAGCTCTTGTGGATGGAGATGCAGGTGCCACCGTTCAGGCAGTGCAGGTTCCCACAGGTGCGGGAGTCGTTCTCGCAGGTGGCACCCACAAATCCCTGGGGAGGGGGACAGAAAAAAGGGAGTCAGAATCACTGGTGCTGTCCTACAAGCAGCATTAACACACATATGTTCTGGGAAATTAAACTCACCCTCTAAAACTGGTGATGGGCAAGAATAATCTCGAATGTAAATCCCATTAGAGCATGCCCTCAAAGTGAAGGGAGCTCTTCTCCATAGCTGCCTGCCCCACTTTGTGTGGTGTATATAACATTCAGCCTGTCCTACAGAACTGTGTGTGGTACCTTCAGGCCTGAGCCACCTTCTCCCTGACCCTATCCCAGTGTCCTTGAGGGTGTGTGTTTATTGATGCACCCTCAGCAAAGCATTCTCCCATCCATACCTATCCCTGCCTATCCCAGCTGGGGAATCCTCAGGGGTTAAACTGGCCTCCTGACCACCCCTCATGCCCATGCCCAACCCTGCTCAGAGCTGCAGAGGAGCAGGCACCTACCGGGGGACACTTGCAGATGAAGCCACGGCCAGTGTTGCTGGCAACAGCACAGGTTCCCCCATTCCTGCAGGGTTTGCCTTTGCACCCATCCACCACGGTGTCACAGCGACGGCCTGCGAGGGAGAGGAGCGTGTGAGGACCAGAGCAAGGCGTGCAGGGATGCCTGGAGGGGCTGGGGGCTGCAGGCTGGACCCTGTGAGCAGGGGGATGCAGCGCTCACCCGCATAGCCCGGTCGGCACTCGCATTTGTAGTCGTTGACCCGCTGCACGCAGTTCTGGGTGCCGCGGGCGTCGCAGGGGTTGGACAGGCACTCGTTGACATCTCCCTCGCAGCGCTCCCCTACAAAGCCAGGGGGGCAGATGCAGCTGTAGCCACCTACCCGATCCTTGCACTTGCCATTGTTAAAGCACTTGGGCCCCAGGGTGACAGGATCAAAGAAAGGGCTGCAGTCATCCACATTGATCTCACAGTGCACCCCTAGAGAGATGGGGGAACAACCCACACAGCTCATCAAACAGTATCGGGGGGCCTGCTTGCACCTCGTGTGAGCCTTCCCTGCCAAGGGGCTGAGCCTGACCACGTCAGTGGCAGCCTGAGCCACCTCTCGGGCAGGAGGGACACGGCACCACGTGGCCAAGGCAGCGTGGCCTTGATGGCTAAGCCCGCGAGCAAACACAAACCTCGCCCGCCGTGCTTGCTGCTGCCAGCCCGAGCAGCTAATGAGCAGAATCCAAGGATATCTGCGCTCAGCCCACTAATGCCCCAGCCTGGGGAATTAATTTACCTTGAGTTCCTCTGGGGCAGGAGCATTTGTAGGTATTGATGAGATCGATGCAGGTTCCTCCATTCTGGCATGGGTGGGACAAGCACTCATTGATCTCCTCTGAGCAGTTAACTCCATGATAACCAGCCACACACTGTAAGGAGGAAAGAGGGGAAATATCAGAGAGGTTCTCTCCATTCCCACATGGCTGCAGGAGCACAGCCACCACCATGGCCTCCAACTTGGTAAAGGGGCATTGCACCCAAAGGCAATATCTTGGGCAGCAGAAAGGCAGTAACTGGGGCTTTTTCTCTGGGAATTCCTGCCCCCCAGGCACCCACCTCGCAGGAGTAGCCTCCCAGGTAGTCTGTGCAGGTGGCTCCATTTTGGCAAGGGTTGGGGGAGCACTCATCCACCTGCTCCTCGCAGTAGCTGCCAGTGTAGCCAGCTTGGCAGCGGCAGAAATGAGTGTTGCCAGTGTCTACACAGAGCCCCGAGTTCCTGCAGAGGTGTGCTACATCGATACCTGTCAGGGAGAGCAGAGTGAGATGTGGGACCTCGGTGACACCCACAGACCACACGGCAACGTTGTGGCCACCACACATCTCACAGGGAATCACAGCCTCAGGGCTGCATGCTAGAGCAATCCTCGAGATCACTCTGTGGCAAAGATCCCCACCAAGAGAACAGAGTATGTCCCTGCTCAGCACAGGGGACACCTGGGGACCCCAGCCTGGCCCTGTTACCTTGCTGCTTGGCAGCCACCTCGCAGGACACGCTGGGGACATCACAGTAGAGCCCTGTCCAGCCACTGTTGCACTCGCAGTGGTACAGGTTGCTGGTCTGCCAGCACTTGCCTCCGTTTTTGCAGGGAGAGGAGTCACACCAACGCACCAGGTTCTGGTGGAGCAGAGCAGGAGATGAGGGTCAGGACCCAGCAGGACTTGTGCAGGAGTGGAGACTGCAGTGACCCCCACATCCCCACAGCAGCAGCCACAGAGGGACCCAAGCTTCCTATACCTGGCAGTTGAGCCCGGTGTATCCCTGGGGACAGGTGCACTTGTATGTCCCATAGCTGTCCTGGCACGTGCCCCCATTCAGGCATGGCTTGGAGTCACACTCATTGATGTTGTGCTCACAGTAGCTGCCCGTGAAGCCAGGCAGGCAGACACAGGTGAAGGTGTTGATGCCATCCACGCAGGTGCCACCATTGAAGCAGGAGCTGGGGACACAGACATCACACCCCAGTGAGTCACCACTGGTCGTGCTCCACATCAAAGCTCCCCCACACCAACCCAGGGGCAGCACAGGGACCTCAGCCCTTGTCCCAGCTGGCAGGACTGTACCTCTCCGTGCAGTCAGGGGTGTTGTTCTCACAGTGGATACCACTGAAGCCGGAGGGGCAGGTGCAGGTGTAGCTGTTGACACAGTCAGTGCAGTTGGCCCCGTTCTTGCAGGGGTTGCTGGCACACTCATTGATGTCCTCCTCGCACTTGGGCCCACGGAAACCAGCCAGGCACTCGCAGAAGAATGTGCCAATGCCATCGGAGCAGGAGCCACCATTGTGGCATGGATCTGGAGAAGAGGGATGTGCATGTGAAGGTGTGATGGGGTCCAGCTCTGGTGCAGCAGCCCCACAGCACTATCCCCACATATGTTCTCTGGCCACGTGGAGGAATGGGACCAACCCCATGGAAGCCAGACCAGCCCCACCAGGAGACTGGACACAAGGAGAACCCATGGGATACATTTTCCCCCAACCTCCTTCCTCCAGCTCCCATCTAGCCTTGAACTGACACAGCTCAACAAGGACATGTGTGAGGTGACCCAAAAGCCAAGCAGGTCTCGCAGCACAGCCCAGGCCACAGTGGCAGCCAGGGCTGGTCCATGCACGGGCAGGAGAATCCCAGCCCCAGGAGGGGTGATGAGGCTCAGGGCTGGGCTGGGAGCAGGCTGGGGAGCAGCCCCTGCTCTTACTGGGCTTGCAGTCGTCGATGTCGGTGTCGCAGTTGCGGCCGGAGAAGCCGGTGCGGCAGGCGCAGCGGTAGCTCCCGTTGGTGTTCTGGCACGTGGCCCCATTCCGGCAGGGACTCTTCACACACTCATTGATGTCAATCTCACAGGTCTGACCTGGGGACACAGCAGGACAGGGACTGAGTGGGCTGGGGATGCTGGTGAAAGCCCCAGGGGTGACAATGACGTCTTGGGCACTGCTGGCATCAAGATGCAGGCAATGGTCACATCTCATCTGCCTGGCTGAGCCATGGGGCAGGTCTGCACCCTCCCAGAGGCCTGGCTCCCTCCCCTCTGCCTTTCCCTCCCTGAGGGGAGCAGGGTGTTCTAACCCCCAGAAGGGCCATGCCCATACCTTGCCAGCCAGGTGGGCAACTGCAGGAGAAGCTCTTGTAGTCCTCTGACTCCTGGCACTCGCCACCGTTCTTGCAGGGGCTACCAGCACAGGGGGCCAGCACGTCCTCACAGGTGGCTCCTGCACAGGCACAAGCAACCACTGAGACCCTCCAAAAGGGCAGGTAGCCCAAGACCCTGCTACCCTTGTCCCCTGCCCTGTGCTGCTGCCAGTCTAGGGATGGCTCTGGACCTCCTCACCACCCCAGGGCAGCCCAGCTGGCACTGTCTCCTCCATTCCTAGTCACCCATGACCCCAGATCCCCACAAATTTTTAAGCTCTGGCTATCTGGGCTGCATTAAAGCACTGCACACTTCCTTTGGCAGGGAAGTGCTGCTCAGGGTGTCTTTTCCCCCTTGCACTCCCTCCCCCCTTCCCTCTCCGCTGCTTTTCCTGTTTACGTCCAGCCAAGGGACACGTTCCCTCCGAACCCCTTATCTTCCCTGTCAGCCAATATCTCCTGAACTGGCCTTTGCTATTTTCCAGAGCCTTCCCCTCCCTGCCTGCCCAGTCCCCGTCCCCCCCAGGGGTTTCTATGGCCACTGGCGAGGGCAGGAAACAGCTCATGGCTTCCTGCAATTGTGCTGGGCTGCGCGAGCGGAAGCGCAGGGCCGGCAAACAGGAATTGGCTCAGCAGAATCCCCCAGCCCCACGGCCTCGGATTGCTTTTTCCAGCACGAGCATCATGGCTGAGGAATGGGGCCACCAGCACTGCTGACCCCCCTGGGCGGTGGAGTGTGAGTGGGGTGGCCCCTGGGTGCTCCTACTCCCCAGCCACTGCCCTGGGGCCCTCCAGGAGGAGGAGGAGGAGGAAGAGGAGGAGGAGGGAGGAAGCTGTGGCTGGCAGCTTCCCAAAGCTCCTGCAAGTTTCCTCCAGCTGTCAGAGGTGGAGCTGCAGCCATGGGCAGCACCTCAGCAGGGCAGTGTGGGGGAAGCCTAAATGCTTAGTGCCAGCTCACTGCTCATGCTGGGGGAGCAGTTTGGTGTCATAGGTGAAGAAGAAACTCCCCAGAGCCATGTTGGGGCACGGGGTGCTCCCCTCACCTGTGTAGGGCAGGAGGCAGTTGCAGGTGTAGCCAGCAACGTCATCGATGCACGTGCCCTGGTTCAGGCAGGGGTTGGAAGCACATTCATTGATATTGGTCTGGCAGTTGGGGCCTGTGTCAGTAAAAACAGATAAAAACAGCTGTGATGGAGTTGTGCTGGTGGCAGGGGGCTGAGGGTACAGTGGGGATGTGGTGACAATGACAATAGCCCACACACCCATTGCCCTGGGTCAGCCTGTGCTCAGCTCCAGCCAGGAGCACCCAGTTCAGCTGGAGATCTGCAGTCTGCTGCTCTGCCTCAGCTCCCAGCCACACCTGGGGCTCCACTGTCCCCAAAATGAAGCCTCCAGCTCACCCAGCATCATGGGAATACCCACCCACAGCTCCCACAGAGGCCTCAGCAGCATCCCTGGCTGCACCCATTGAATCATGGAATCACAGAATTGTTATGCTGGAAAAGCTCTCTAAGATCATCAAGTCCAACCATGTCTCTGAGTGCCACATCCACACCCCTTCTGAACACTTCCAATCATGGTGACTCCACCACTTCTCTGGGCAGCTTGTTCCAGTGCCTGACCACCATTTCCAGGAAGAAACTTTGCAGAACATCCAATCCAACCCCCCACTTACCACTGAAGCCCTCCCTGCAGGTGCAGATGTAGCCACTGGTCATGTCCTTGCAGGTGCCACCGTTCATGCAGGGATTGGATTCACACTCGTTGTTATTAATGTCACAGTTTGTCCCACTCCAGCCAGGGTCACAGTCACACTTGTACCTTTGGGGAAAAATTGGGCCATAAAGATCTGGTCTGACCTGGCCCTCCAGGCTACACCAGCCATCATTCCTCCAGCAAATCCTGTCCCTTCAGGGAAATATCTCATGGCACTGGCCCAGAGCATGGACAAGCACAGACTCAAGGGACAGATGCTCACCCTCCCCTAACCCAGACTTTGTTGGAAACCCTTTGGTCCCTCCAGCCTACCCATTCAATCCATCGTGGCATTTCCCATGGATGCAGGGGTTGCTGTTGCACTCATTCACTTCGGACAGACATTTGGGGTCGTGGAAGCCCTCAGGGCAGAGGCAGGTGAAGCCATTGATGCCATCCTTGCACGTGCCCCCGTTGTGGCAGGGGTTGCTGGCACACTCATCGATGTTGATGTTGCACATGCGCCCTGGGAAAGGGGGAGCAAGGAACAGTTACCCCATAAGGACGCCCAGCATGAGTGCACCCACCAGGCAATTCCCTCTCCAGCCACCCAGGGAATGTCTGCTGGAGGCTTGGATCTCAGGACACACGTGTGTCCTTTGCAGAGGAGCAGGCTGCCCTGCAGGCAGGGTGACTTCACACCCTGCATCGCCTGCCTGCCTTCATTAAACCTGACTGGGAAGAGGCTGTGCCCTGGGCTGCTTTGGTCCAGGAGGGAATACCAAAGGGAGGAGGTTTCAGCCTGTAACCCTACCTGCCATGGCTGACAAAGCCAGGCTTTATTTCAGCTCCCGGCGGGCCCGAGGACAAGGGGCTGTGCAAGCAGGGAGGGGTGAGGGCTGCTCCCATCAAAGCCCTCCACCATTTCCAGCAGCGATCAAACAAACCAGTCGGACAAGGCAGCAACCCGATACCCATGGGAGTGGGCGCAGCAGGAGTCGAATTCGCGGCACCAGACACCCCTTTGATTTCGGACTGAGCCAGGGTCACCCTCCTGAACAAGCAGGAGCGCTGGAGGGTGTAAAACCTCCTTATTGCACCCTCGTCCTGGTTTTGTGAGGCACCAGCAGCCGCAGGTCCCCAGGGTGTGAGGCCCTGCTCTCACCTGTGTATCCTGGCTCACAGGTACACTCGTAGCCATTGATCTTGTCGATGCACTTGCCATAGTCGCAGGGATTGCTGGCACAGTCGTCCAGGTTGATCTCACAGTTGGGTCCTGGGGAGGAGAGGGGTGTTAGGGGTTCCCAGGGAAGATGGGGTGTCGTTAGAGAATCCCCAGCCTTGCCAAAGCAGCACCAACCACCACCACCACCCCACAACAAAGCGCCTCCGCCATGGGCAGCTCCCAGCTCCCAGCTGGGGTGTGGTTCCTGCCAGAACCAGGCACCAAACCGGGAGAACTCGCCCTCACCCAGGATGCCCCGGGCCAGCCCCGGCACCAGGGCGGCTGCTGGCGGCAGCCCAGGGCCAACCTGCCCCGGGATGAGGATGGGAGCAGGATGCCACACCGGCACTGCCGACCCGCGTGGAGCCCCGAGGGTTCCCTCCCGCTCACCCGTGGTCCCTTTGAGGCAGATGCAGTTGTAGGCGTTGTTCCTGTCCTGGCAGGTCCCCCCGTTTTTGCAGGGCTGGCTCTGGCACTCGTTGATGTTGATGTCGCAGCGGTGGCCCGTGTAGCCGGGCTGGCAGAGGCAGGTGAAGGAGGCGATGCTGTCCTTGCAGGTGCCATAGTGGCACGGGTCGGGGTCACACTCATCGATGTCAATCTCACAGTGAGCACCCGTGAAACCTGCCACCAGCACGAGGGACACAGGGTCAGCATGAGGAACACGGGGTGAGGATGGGAGACACTCCTTCTCACCCTGTCCAGGTGTGAGGCAGTGCACCGCGGTGGCTTTACCATGAGCCCTGGGACCCCCAGGAGCGGGGTGCAGGCAGGGAGCACCCCAACATGCTGGCGGAGGGGCTGGTGAGCCCCCAGCCCGGGGGCTTTGTCCCGGGGGGCACAATGACCTGCATTAAAGCCGCCTCGGCTGGAGCGGGGCCCCGTGCTCGTCCCGGAGCGCACGGGGGGGCTGGCCGCAAGCACCCCCGAATAATAACCCCGCCGGCAGCTCCTATTCTCCTGGCCGGCTCCCTCCCCGCCGGGTTTGGGGGTGGAGAGCCGAGGACAAAGTACAGCTTTGACTAGACTCCGCCAAGCCCACATAGCAGCTTTTCATCGGGGCTTGGCATTAGCAAGACACTAATTAGAGGCCATTCAGCTGGAAGATTTCTGGCGGGAGCTGCTCCACAAAAGAGCCACTGTTTGCCACCAGGGCTCAAGTCATCATTTTGTGCAACTGCTCCTTGGGTTTCGGTCGGCGAGCCCCCGCGGCCCTGCACCTTGCGTCCCCATAGAGGCAGCTTTATTCCTTCCTTCCTGCCTTCCCCCTCGCTGCCGCCCCGGCGGGCGGGAGCACGGTGGGACGGCTGCTGCGGGGCCACACCTAAGGAGTGCCAGCATTGATACACCTGGCTCCAGCAGCCTCCAGAGATCGGCTTTCTCTGCCAGCGCCTGGGAAAGGGACATCCTGCCCCGCAGGAGTCACATCAGCAGGGACTGACTGATGGATGGTTCCACCTGCCACAGCAGGTGCTTGGAGAGGTGGGCACTTTATGATTTGTCAGTGTGGTTTTACGGCACGTCATGGAGTGGGACGCCCGGGATGCAGGATGCAGGATGCCCTCACCTTCGGTGCACTCGCAGCTGTAGGTGTTGGGACCATCCACGCACTTGGCACCATTCTTGCAGGGGGTGCTGGCACACTCGTCGATGTCGAACTGGCACAGGTGCCCGTTGAAGCCTGGAAGGGAGGGAGAAGTCACGTCCCTGCTCACGGCCGGACCCGCCAGGGTCCCTCGGTGCCGCCGGGCAGCTCCCATCGTGCCCCCCCGCCCCGCTCCCGCCGGCCCCCCGCATCCCGGCTGGGGCGCCGGGTTTCCATGGGGACGGCTGCTGGGGGCCCTGAATGCGGGGCTGCGACCCACCATTGAGAGCATCTTATTTACATCTCTAGAGGAGCAAAGTCTCTGAACTTCAAAACCTCCTTTCACAGATTAACCGTCTCCCCATTCTCTGCTCCACCCCGTGACTTTGACACCGCATTCAAAGCCGCTGGTGCGGCCCCCCCCAGCCCCCAGCCCTCCTTCCCAAAGAGGGGCCTTTTCAAGTGCAAAGCCGTGGGGTTTAATCCTCCTTCCCCTCTCCCATGGGCCGGAGCTGGAGCAGCATCGCCTGCACGGGGCTCAGCCCCTCATGGCAATTGGAGAAGCCTCCTCCAAAGCATCAAGAGGTGCTCGTTACACTCTCCCCGTTTCAGAGGGCTATGAAATTTAAGGAGCCTGTTCTTGGCTCGAGCCAGGATGCAGCCTGCCTTTGTTTCCACCACAGTGGCAGTGGGATGGATGGTGGCAGTGGGAGGGATGGTGGCAGTGGGAGGGATGCCACGTACCAGTGGGGCACTCGCAGTGGAACTCGTTGATCTTGTCCAGGCAGTTGCCGTTGTGCAGGCAGGGGCTGCTGGCACACTCATCTGTGTTGATCTCGCAGTAAACCCCCTCATAACCTGCCGAGAGACACAGCACTGTCAGCGCCATGGCACAGGGCTGGCACAACAGGTGCAGCACACCTGGGCACCCCTGTCCCACTCAGCTTTAAAAGGCTGTTCTACACGTGGTGGGATCTGATGCACAAGGTGCTCCATGGTTGCCCACCCTGGATCAACATGCTTTAGCTCGATCCCAGCCAGCAAGGTTGGCAAGAGGAGCAGCCCAGGCCAGGGCTGATGGTGCCCAACCCTCACTTCTCATCCACCCACCACTACAGGAGACCACATAATGTTTACAAAGCTCCTTCTTTTCAGTGAAGCTCCTTCTTTTTCCTCCTTTTCTTGTCAGTGCTGTCCCCAGCACACAGGAGCTGTTCATCCAACCCAAAATCCACACTAAAGCCCTCCCACCACCCACCCCCAGCACCCAGGCTGGGTCCCCAGGGCTGCCCACGCACCAGGCATGCAGATGCACTGGAACTCCCCGATCTGGTCCAGGCAGGTGGCATCGTTCTGGCAGGGGTTGGAGAGGCACTCATTGACATCGATCTCACAGCGAGGGCCCGAGTAGCCCTGCAGACACTGACACTGGAAGGACCCTTGGGTGTTGATGCACTTCCCTGCGTGCTCACACGGGTTGGCTCCTGCAACACACAACCACAGCTCTCAGGACTTGCTGCTGGCTGTGCCAGAGCCTTCCCCAGCCGTGCCACTGCCACCCGAGGGAGCTGAGCCCCAGCACTCACCCAGCGAGCACTCGTCCACGTCCTGGTTGCAGGCTGGCCCCATGTAGCCCGAAGGACACGTGCAGATGGCTTTGCCATTGACGGGGTTGGTGTCGCAGTTGGAGCCCTCGTTGCAGGGGTTGCTGATGCAGGCGTCATCCAGGTGGCACAGCAAACCTGGGCAGCACAAGGCAGGTCAAGGTGATGGGCACACGAGTCACTGTGAGCCAACACCGCAGCAGGGAGCCAGGGGACACGCAGGGCAGGGGACACGGTGGGACAGGGCCTCACCTGTGCGGCCGTGGGGACACTCGCAGTAGAAGGAGGCCACCCTGTCGTGGCAGGTGGCCCCGTGGAAGCAGGCAGCCATGGCACAGTCATCGATGTTCTCACTGCAGTCCTCGCCCGTCCAGCCGTTGACACAGACACAGTTGTAGCCGCCGTGGTTGTTGTGGCAGGTGCCACCGTTCTGGCAGGCGTTGGGCATCAGCTGGCACTCGTCCACATCCTCAGTGCAGTACTGACCTGCCAGGGGACAGGGCACTCACATGGAGCTGGCACTGACCCACTCCCAATGTGAAGCAGGACAGCTCTGCCCACACTGTGCCTGACATCCCCTTGGACAGCCCTGTGCCACCCTCGCTCCCAGCATTACCTGTCCACTCAGGTGGGCACTGGCAGTTGTAGGTGTTGACGCCATCCACACAGGTGCCCCCATTCTTGCAGTTGTTGCCTGGACAGTCATTGATGTTCTCCTCACAGTTCTGACCCGTGAACCCTGCACAGAAGAGACATCTGCCATGATGCCAACTCACCCCCTGGCTGTGCCACCACCTTGTCCCTCACTGCCTCCCACCACCAGCAGGTTGTTCATTATTATGTGCCAGGTGCTCCCAGCCTGGCTTTGAAGGAGCTGTCTGGTTTCATCTTCATCCATATTCCACCTCTGCTGGAGCCTGGCAGGCAGCAGCTCCCTGTGCACAGGGCAGGCTGTCCCTGGTGCCAGAGCCTCCAGCATTGGAGTCATTTGCCCCGAGCAGTGGTGGATCTGACTCCACACAAGCAGGAACGAAGCAGGGCTGCTCCCACGGAGGCTTGTGGCACCCAGTGCTGAGTCACCAGCTTTCAATTTCACTTGTAAAGAGCCTCAGCAGCAGCACTTGCCCCCGAGGAGGATCCAAGTCCTCCGCCCCACACGGCGCTGGGCTCATCCCAGCCCACCTCCTGCTTGGGTTTGTTATCTCCTCCAGCTGATAGCGTGGAAACCCTGCCACCCCCAGGCTTTGCAGCAGGAGAAAAGCAGCCAGGCCCTTCTCAGGACGTCTGCCAAGCCACCTCTGACTGACTTTTGTATTAAAAGCTGCATTTACTGTATGATCCCCAAAGCTCCTGACCCAGCTGCTTGGGGTTTGGGATGGCAATGCCAGCCCACAGTGCCAGTGTCCATCTGCAGCTCCCCCAGACTCCCCAGGGCATTCTGCAGGTCCAGACCAGCCTGCTTACTGCACAGGCAGCTCAAAATGTCACTTGAACAGGTAAGGAATGGGTGCCCAGACTCATCCTCTGTGGGACCCCAGACCCTGCCCCAGCTGGGACCTTTCCCCTCGCTCTCTCCATGTTTTCCTCTCCCCAGCCCCACCACATGGGGAGCAGCCATGATTTTTTTATGATTGCTAGTAGGAGTCCAGAGCAGATAACATTGATTTGCACCTCATTTTTACACAGCTGGAGCCTGAGCAGCAATAACTTGCAATGTCCCAGATACCAGGATTAACTCATTTTGAACCATCCAAACGAGTAATTAGTACGGCAATTACTTTAAACTCAGGGTTACATTCTACAGCGATGGCACGATAAAACAGCCGAGATTAGTTTAACTTGAAGAAACCCGGCACGGCCAGGCCTCTCCGGGAATGAAAAGGGGACATTGTTCCAGGTTTGCTGTGCCACATACCAGCCTATCAATCACCCCCTTATCATGAGGAACAGCCCCCCGTCCCTCCTGCCTCTGCCCACGGCTGGTGATGTGTGTGGGATGGAGGAGGTGCTCAGGGACCCCCTGTTCCCCCGGAGCAGAGGCTGTGCCACCCCACGGGAGGTGAAGCAGCTCCTGCAGGATGCAAATCTCCTGGAAGAGGCTCACGGAGCCGCAGCTGGGCGTGACAGCGCCGATCCTGCCGGGAGCAGGGATCTCCCCCAGGGCCATGCCTCACCCCGCCGTGCCCGACTCAGGGAAAGTGCCTCGTCAGCAGGATGGCAGGGCAGGGCTAGCACAGCTCCTCCTGCCACCTCCACCTGCCCATCCCTGCGGCAGTCGGGACAGGGCTCCGAGCTGCTCCAACTGAGTATTGCCCCCGGGAGCTCATCCTGGAAGGAAAGGTTTCCTTCCT
Source organism: Lichenostomus cassidix (assembly GCF_008360975.1). Lineage (NCBI taxonomy): Eukaryota > Metazoa > Chordata > Aves > Passeriformes > Meliphagidae > Lichenostomus > Lichenostomus cassidix. Next base: position 2,619,997 of record NC_139497.1, read on the forward strand.
GGCACTGCTCGCCTGGTCAGCCTCACACCTCACTGTCCCTAAGGACAGGAGCTTTGCTCCAGCCTGGGTGAGCAGGGGTGGAGGTGAAGCAGGAGATCCTGCAGGGCTCTGTCTGTTCCAGGTGGTTCATGAGATTCCTGAGTTACTGCAGCCAAGAGCTTTGGGAAGAGAATAGAACCTCCAATCCAAGCCCTGCCAAGGGTGCAGAGCAGAGAAGCCACCCATCCCTTGTCCATCCCACTGCTGGGCTATGGGTGACCAGAGGATCAAACCAATCCCACAAGAGGCTCCTCAGGCATCACAGTGCTGCCCACAGCTTCCTTCCCAGGGTGAGGGAGGGTGCATCCCCTCCACATCTGCCACAGCTGGCCAGAGTGGCTGGCTGGGGTGAGAAACAGCACTCATCCCAGCAAACACAGCCTGGTCTGAGCATGGCTGTGGGCTGAAACTCCAGTTTCATTTCTCCAGCTGACCCAGGGACGGGGGGAGCGTGGGGCTGCTCAGTCCCTTCCGCTCCCTGCCCTGACCACACTGCAGCCCTGCTGTCCAAGGGCAGAAGTGAAAGGGCTTGCAGGGGTCAGGGAGCCCTTTCACAGCTGCTGTTCTTCTCTAGGGTTTGCAGGCTGCCAAGCTCCTTTCCGGGGTGCCAAGATCCCTTCCAGGGTGCTGAGCTCCCAGGACAGCCCCCACCAGGCCCCTCCACAGGAGCCCTCCATGCCAGAGGCTGTAAATCCTGCTGGGTTGCTCCAGTGCTTGCCGGAGGGAGCAGCAGCGAGCACACAGAGGGTCTTCCTTCCCCAGCTCCACTCGCACTCGGAAACTTTCCAAAATAGCTATTCCGGGCTAATTATTCCATTCTGGAAGTGGATTAAGCTAAAGCGGAAAAAGGCACTCTTATTGTGGAATATGAGCATCCGCATAGGGGCCTCTGCTCAAACAGTTGTTTTGGAAGAGCTATTTTGGTGAATCACCAAGTACATAAAGCCCCCAGATGAACTCTCCTCGTCGGGCATCACTGCCTGACGTCTTCCCAAAAGGCACAACGAGCCCACAGCCAGAGGGTTTTGCCCCTCCCAGAGTCACAACCTGCGGGAAATTTGGGCACTGCTCATTGAGGGTTGACAACAGTGCCACAAGAAGGTCCCCAATCCCTTCTCCTCCCTACCTGGCAGGCAGGTGCAGTCGTAGGTGGTGTCTCCGATCTGCCGGCAGGTTCCCCCGTTCTGGCAGGGCGAGGGGTTGCAGGGCACGTAGAGATGCTCACAGTTCTGCCCAGTGTAGGCCGGCTTGCAGGAGCACTGGTAGGTGCCCACCTCGTTGGTGCAGCTGCCACCATTCTTGCAGACAGGCGGGGAGATGTTGCACTCGTTGACGTCCTGCTTGCAGTTGGCGCCGTGGAAGCCGGCGGTGCAGCGGCAGATGTAGTGCGCCTCGAAGGGCACGCACTGGCCCCCGTTGGCACAGGGGTTGGAGGCACAGGGGTCAGCCTGCTGGCAGGTTTTGCCTGGGGAGGGCAGGGAGGAGGGTGAGGATGCAAACAGCAGCTCGGCTCATGGTGGCAGTGATCTACAGTGTGGTGCAGACCTGGATCTGGGACTGGTTGTAACCAATTTCCCTCACCTCAAACCCCACTGTAAGGAGTGTCACAGTTCCCCCAGCTGGGACTCACCCAAACCCCAAGATGGGTTTGCAGACCACCCTCCCCACCTCTCTGAAGCCAGAGCCAGAAGCTGCTCTCCACCCACGGGGCTTTTCCAGGGGCAACTCCCATCACAGGCTGTCCCTCCCACCCCGGCCGCGTCCCCAGGTGCCACCCCTCACCTGACCAGCCGGGCGGGCAGCGGCACTTGTACTCGCTGAGCGTCAGCAGGTCGCAGGTGCCGCCGTTGCGGCAGGGGTTGCTGAGGCACACGTTGTCGCGGGGCGTCAGGCACAGCTCGTCGGTGAAGCCCAGGCGGCAGGCGCAGGTGTAATCCACGGTGCTGCCGCGCACCACGGCCGTGCAGGTGCCGGCGTTCTTGCAGGGGGAGCTCAGGCACGGGTTGGGCAGCTGGCACCTCTCGCCCACGTAGGCACCGCTACACCTGGCGGGGGTGAGACACGCCGTCAGCGGGGTGGCCCCGAGGGGTTAGGGGACACCGGGCGCCCCGGGGATCGGCCCGACCCCGCACCCCAGCACGTCAGGTTTGGCGGTGGGGAGGCTCTGCCCCGGCTGCTCCGGGCTGGGAAGATGAAAGGTGCAGGGAACAAAGGCGTCCCCCATGGAGGGGCCTGTGCCGACTTGCACAACCGCAGCTGTGGTGCTGATACCCTGCGTCTCATCGCAGGGAGATCCTTCTGCCTCCCCTCCTCGCTGAAGAGGAAATCAAGGCACGAGGGGCACATGGTGGAAGCAAGAGGAGCATCCTCATACCCACACCAAATCCATGGGGACAGCCCTGCTCCCTGCCCACACCCAGGTCTCTGCTTCACCAGGGCTATTTTTATCCTCCCTCCATCCTAATCACTCAAACACAATTAAGCAGGGGCTCAGCACTGGCTGGCAACAGGTGGGACACGTTCCTGCTCCTCGCAGCCAGCTGAGTGCTTCCCCAAAGCCAAACCCTGCACAAGCAGGGCGAGTGGCCCTGGCTGCTGCATCCCCTCTGCGTGGGGGCCTTGAGAAAAGAACCCCCGATGTCACCACCGGCTTCACCATCTGTCAGCATTGGCCACCTGGGCTGGAGCAGGGGCTGGCAACAGGGACATGTCCCCAGGGCAAATCCCACCAGCCATCCTGGTGGGCCTGGGCAGGATGTGTGGCTGGCAAGACCCTGCAGAGGGGGAAAGGCACCCCCTGGGAAAGGGAGGACAGAGCAAAGCTGTGCACCTGGCACCAGAAGATCCCAGGGAGGCACAAACCCTCCCGGGTGACATCTCTTGTATCATGTCTGCAACACGCGATGCCACCACAGGTTTTGTCCCCAGCCAGCTCTGCTCACATCACAGCTCTTCCAAAGGGGATGTTCTGCTCTGGCTGGGCTGAGCAGCCCCGGTGAGCAGGGCATGGGAGGAGTGAGATGTCAGCATGCTGCTGTCCCACACCATGATGGCAATGCCACCACGACAGGACAGGGCACACCATGCTCAGCTCATGAGCCTCCATCAGGCCTTGAGAGCAGAAATAGATCCTGTATGGCCAGGAGCTCAGGGTAAGGCACCCCCAGCTGGAGGTGATGGGTGGGGAAGGCAGCAGCACCCGGGCACTGTGGGCCTGTGGTCCCCATGGTGCTGTGGCAGGTTGGGCTCAGGGCACCATGTGCTCACTGACACCTGTTGCCACCAGAGCTGCTGGGATGCTGCATTCCTGAGCCTCACAAACAGCCTCCAAGGCTCCTGTGGCAATGGGGTGACCAGGGGGGCTCCCAGGGAATACTGCAGAGCACAGGATTCACCTGCAACCCCCCAAACAAGAGCGTGGGGCTCCTCCAGTGAAGCACAACCAGCAAACCCCACCCTCAGCCACCCCAGCCTGGAGCCACCACGCCGTGCCGGCAGCAAGACCACGTTTCAGCCCCGCTCCCCCTCTCCTCCTCTTCCCCTACTTCTTTTTTTTTTTTTTTTTTTTTTTTTTTTTTTTTTTTTAACCCAATTCTGATTTCATTGTTGGGGATTGTGTGAGAATTTGTCAGGATTCGGAGACATTTTGAGTTAATGAGACGGCATTATCCAGGCCAAATGAAAAAGAAAATGTGTATAATAATAAATCAGGGCATCTGCTCGGCACACAAAGGGCGGCGGGGAGCAGGTGTGCATCCTAATGAGGCAGAGCAGCTGCCGGCGCCCGCGGACCATGCCCGGCTCGCCGGCGGCTCCGAGCCCCGGGCGCCGCGGCCGCGGGGCGACGGCGCTTCTGGGTGGCTGCGCCGCGGCCCCGAGCGGGGGAATGCGGAGCTTGGGGCCGCCTGAGAAGGGCTCTTTGTGCGGGGCCGGGCACAGGGACAGGCGAGGGGACAGCCGCGGGGACAGGCACGCCGCGGGCGGAGCGCAGTCGTCTGGCCAAACCGCCCGTGCGCCGCACCGCGCACGCTTTTTTTCTTAAAACAATCCCCGCCGCGCTCTCGAGGAGGCTGGCGGGCAGGGGAGAGGCATGGGAGGCTCCGAGGGGAGGGAAAGGCGGAAAAAAAAATAGGAATAAGGGAAGGAAAAAAAAAGTTGGTGCTGGACAAAGAGCTGCGGTGGCAGCGCGGGAAGCGCTGAGCACTGCGGGAGCTGCGGCTGTGGGCAGCCGGGAAAGGGACACGGTGCTCCGGGACCGGGAGGGGATGCTCGGCATCCCAGGCCACGGCAGGAGGCCGGTAGGGCTCTCTGGAATTGGGGTTCCTGCCCAACACCCTCCCACCCAATTAGTTTTCGGACCGTTTCCAATTCCAGCGCAGGCAAGTGGAGATTGAACACATGGATGGGAAAGCAAAGCAGAGCCCAGCCCCAATCTGGGCATGGTTATTAGCCAGGAGGTTAATTAGTGATTGGAAGAAGGAGCCTGAGGGACAGGGAAGCCCCTGCCTGAAGGCACAGGGCGGGTTGGGGTCACAGGCAGTGCCCAGGTTGGGGGCTGCCTCTCCCCTGGCTGGGCTGCTCCGGTGCTTTCCAGGCTTGTGCGTCAGGAAACCCCTCAAGTTTCATGGAGCTGGTAGACTATTTTAAAAATAATTTCTATTTGTTTGTGTTAGGATCTGATTCATGTCCACAAGTGAGGATACAGCAGGGAAGGGCTCAGCTTGGAAGGGCTGAGATGGGCACAGGACATCCTCCTCCCTCACACCTGGCAGCTTCTGCACTGCTCCTGCATCATCTCTAGATGGTTCTGCACAGAACGAAGCTATTCCTGCTCAGTCCTCAACAGCAGGTCTGAGGCAAGCAGGGAGGAGCACATTCCCAACTGTGCATGAAGCCACGGGACAAATATCACCATTCCCTCCCTTCACGGGTCCTGGAGCTCACTCAGACAGAGACTGGAGCTGCATTTCAAAGGCCCACAACCTCAGCAGCTTTAGGGAGTCCTGGCTGCAGAGGAAAGCCTGGAGACAAGTCTCACATGCAAAGCAAGAGATCAAAACCCAGGTGAAGAGTCAGGGCAATCCAAGTTGTAGTTATTTTTCTACTTTTCCAGATCTGGAAAGGCTGGATTCAGCAGAGCTAAGTTCAACTCCCAGCCATGCTACAACCTCACCATGCATCCACCTATTTCTCCAGGGACAAAAACCCTCTCCTAAAGCTCAGCCCGCGGAGCTGAGCTTTATTTTCTGTAAAAACCATGTGGTGGTGTCAGGGATTCCGGGTGAGCAGACGTCCCTGAGGGCTCAGCCAGGTGAAGATCACCCTGCGGTTTTTCCTTTGGCATTTCCCAAGGATGGCTACCCAAACCAAACCCCGAGCAGCTCATGGAAATTAGCATAGGAGACATTAAAGCTCGGCTTTAATTACAGCTATATGTGCTGGCAGAGGACAGGGCGGGTGCTCCAGGATCAAAACAGCTCAGGAGGGCCATTAGAAAGCGGCTTTGAGGTGGTGAAATGTGGCCAAGCTGCCCGGGAAAGGCTGAGGAGCCTCTGTGAAAGCCCTGCTGTGGCCACACTCCCAGCTCCAGGCGTGACGTGCAAACTGCTCCCAAACCAGGCAGGAATGGCTAAAAATACCGGTGTGTCTCCCTCACTGTTTCCGTTGAGTCATTAACGTGCTGAGGAGGCACCAAATGCTCCATTTTAGCCGGTGATGGAGTGTGACAGCATCCCCATCCCGATCCTGATCCCAGTGATCGCCAAGCTCTGCTCCAACACACAATGCTCCCTCTCCCAGCACCATTCCAGCAGACAAACTCTACACTTCTAGGATGTGTTCCACCAAGGGCTGAAGCACCAGGCAGGACAGGGGACAGCAGTTGGTCCCCATCCCTGTGGATGGAGGTGCCACACGTGCTCCTCGCAGGGGTGAGCACACTGATTTACACCCTCAAGTGTCTGGGGCTGCCGGCCATCCCGGTGGCTTTTTTTGTTCCGGAGGGTCAGGCAGAGGCTGGGAGCTGGATTCCCACAGCACCAGGCTGGGATGTGTCTTCCCCCTCGGAATGAGCACCCGGGTGCAAACTGTGGTGAGGGGGACACGATTAATAAGGCACAGAGCTGCCGGCCCATAAATCTGCATGATTCATGGCCAATGTGAAGGGTGATGGAGAAGGCCTTGTCCAAGGTCAGACAGCGAGTCCCTGGGGACAGCCTGGGAACAAGAACAGCAGTCCCAAATTCCCACTCTGCTCCCAGCACCGAGCCTGGGCCAAATCTGGCTCTGCTCAGCACGTGCATTTGTTGTGTCTGCTGCACATCCTTCAAGAGTTACAACCAGTGGCTCCACGCTGCAGCTATTCCAGCAAGGCTCCAGGAGAGCTCAGCACATCAGACAATCAAAAGCATGAATGAGCTGCAGGAGCATCACAGCCAACCAGCTCTGCTGCCTCAGCTCTGCTCCACACCTCTGCCTGCTGGGCTGCCCCAGCTTCCAGCACCTCCCGGCCCCACCAGCAGAGTTGGGGTGCCCATCCCAGCCCCCCAGCCCGTGGTTTGAGCTCTGGGTGCTCCCTGTGTGTGGCTCCGGTGCTGCCAGCCCTTTGTTCGCTCCATCCCCGCCCGCGGCGCGCAAGGCTTTTCCTCCAACCCACCAGCAACAGGTTTTGTCCCTCCGCAGCAATGCGGGCACTGAAAGCATCCCGAGGCAGATGTTTCTGCGACCTCTGACCCAAGACTAATGTTTTCCTTTCTGCGCTAAGCTGCCATCTGCCACGGCCGGCACAGATGACACCCAGGCGCTGAGCAGCCCAGCCCGCCCCGGCACGGCTCCCGCCTGGCGGCACGGGAGCTTTGTCCGAATTTGGGATGCACAGCCCGGGGGCAGGGGGTGTCCCAGAGGATGCCCTGGGTGTGGGGGCTCAGCCTGCATCACCCCGCAGCTCACACCACCCATGCTCTCCTGCCCGGCCTCAGCATGTCATCCCAAGGGACCCTGAGACTGTGGCAGGGCTGCATAAAACCCACTTTGGGCTTAAAATGTACCAAAAACCCCAACAAGCAAAATGGTAACCAGGTGTATAAAGGAGCACAGGTAAGGATTGTCCCCCGTGCCCACCCCACGTCCCCCATGCCCATCCCAGCCCCACACTGCAGAGGGGACAGAGGGCTGGCAGGGACCCCCATCCCGGCCCCTGGCCCCACATCCAGGCTGCCTCTTATCTGCTCTGCTATCACCTAACCTCTTCCTCACCCTCAACTGCTGGAAGCATAAACAGCCGGGGTTGTTTTCCCCAAGGTATGAGCAGCGTGGGAAAGCTGAGCAGGGCAGGCTCAGGTCTTTACTCGAGCACCATTTTGGGGTACTTGAGACTAATGGGATCAGGACTGTCCCTGGTGCTGGCTGTAGTGTCCCACCTTGGGAAGCAGCTGGGCTGGGGGATGTCACTCTCTGCTCCTGCTCTGGGGTACCTGTGTCTCAGAACAGCCACCTCAGATGAGCCCCACAGTCCCAGGCAGAGCCACCCCAGTGCAGAGAAGGCTCAGGACCCCAACTTGAGTGCTGCAGAGGGTCCCCCCGAGGGACCATCACACCCCCAGAGCCCCGTGCAGCAGCAAATGTGCTGCGTGACCTGCGGATGGCTGTGCCAGCATGGCCAGGACCCCATGGAGTGAAGCAAGTGGCCAAACGTGAGCAAGACACTCAGATTTCACATGCTTGCTGGCAACAGCTGAGGGAAGGAGAAACAACCCACAGGAGAGCCTCCCTGAGCTGCACAACAGCCCACAGCCACTGCTCCCAGGTGCAGAACGGTGACACAGCCCTACCCTGCTGTCCCCACACTCCTTGGGGTAACTGTCATCCTCGGGCTGACAACAGGAACCACAACTCCTGCCCCACACCTTCCCCAGCCCCAGCAGCTGCAGAGCTCAGGCAGCAGGGAGCCTGCTTTCCTTCAGGCAGCCACGCACAAGAGTCACCTTTCCAGTTGTGCCAGTGGCTCCCTGCCTGGCACAGCCTGGCAGCAACACCCCAGCTTTCTCCTGAAGTTACACCCTTTCCCGTAAGACACGTTTGCTCTCTGCCTGCCCAGGGAACCCTGATCTCCCCTGGCTCCAGCCTGACCAGAGAAAAGGCCAGCGCTTGGGGATATGTCTCCATGTCCCTGAGAGAACAGACCTGCTTCCTACTCCATCTTATTCCCCTGAGTCCCCAAAAATCCCTCCCATGATGCATGGAGCAACAGGTGCACTCTGCTGTCTCCAGGATGGCTTCCTGCCTTGGAGACATCCTGTCCTGACACAGGAGCACACTCTGGAGCCAGGGGAAAGCAGGGAGGTCTGGGAAACAATCCTGCTGGGAAATCAGAGCTCAGCACTCTGCTCTCTGCCCCCACCTCCTCACCTGGCATCACCTAGAGTCTGCAGAAGGAGACGGGTGCAGGGAGGTGGGGAATGCTTTTGGATGCTGCCCTGAGCTCCCTGGAGCACACAGGGCTGTGGATGGGCAGTCTGAGCCCCCCATGGCTAGCCTGGGCTCACCACACCTCACCTGCAGCTTTGCTCACTGCTTTCTGGCACATGGGGCTGTAAAGAATCCAAAGGCTTCCCCACAGCTCCCAGGAGAACCAAGGCATGAAGGCAGAGCTCTCCTCAGCCATGTGGAGCACCCTGGCTGGGTGATGCACCCTAAAACTGCCCTGGTGCTGGCACAGCCCCACCGAAACCTCCAGCAGCCACGACGGAGCTCCCAGGACCAAAACCCAGCACAAGACCTAAGTGGTGGTTTTTAAAGAAGTCTCATCCTTGTCCTGCTTTATTAAACACTCTGGGACACCAGCCTGGGAAAAAAGCAGAGTTTCACACAGGGAGGTGGTTGGCAAAGCAGCAGGTTACTCCAAGTGACATCAGGTTAATAAAGCAAGAGCAGATCTCCATTCTTGTTTAATTAAAAAAGCAAACTGCAATCCCAAGTCTTTGATGTGTTTTTTTTTTTTCTCTTGTTCCATTTCATTTTTGACCTAGCCCAAGTCATCTAATTGAGATTTCAAGATCCAGACTTTCATCTGGAGAGAAACTAAAGGAATTCCCAAAGCTGGATATACTCATGGACAGGACTGGGGAAAAACCTGCTAGAGCCCTGTTCCTCCTACGAAGGAAAAAAAAATGGCTTTGTTTCTTAAGCAGACATTAGTCAGGACAGTTTGGGAATCAAAGTTCCCATTGTAATGAAAAACAATATAATCCCATTACTAAGCAGAGTGGCCAGGCTATTCACGGGTGGTAACTGGCTACCTGGGAAGGAGCTGCCTTTCAATGGAGCTTCATTCACAATAAACATGAAAGATGTCGAAGGAAGAGCCCAAGACAAAACTTGCCTCATTCCCACCCTCAACAATGGCTGCTATGAAATATTTGTTTTCCCCAGTTGATGTTTTTTTATATCCTCTGCCGGTGCAAAGCTGCACAGCCCCATTGTTTGTGGGAGCACAGCTCACTCTGCTCATCCTCTTGCAGGAGCATTTATGGGGTGACCATGAAGGATGTGCTTCCAGCAGAGGATCCCCAGGGAACACAGCCTGGGATGAAGCTGCCACATGGTGCCACCACCCATCCATGTGACATTCCTGGGGCAGGAGCCCAACAAGCACCCACGGTGCTTGGGATGCCTGTCAGACACTCGAATGGCACCTGTGGCACCTGAGAGCACTCCCTGCAACTGCTCCCTGCTCTGATTCCTCATTTGTAAACTTTCCCCCCTTAATAATGTTTTGTTCTTCAAGCCAGCAGAAGAAAAAATTCAGAATTTTGGGGGGATGACGAATTTCCACCTCCACAGGCTGCCCACCAGCCCAGCACTGCTGGTGCCTGAGGTCTCTCTTCGCTCCTCACCCCTTTTGGGGTAAATGCCTGTTTTCCCCCACTCTGCACTCAGCATTGCTGCCTGTACAGGTTGAATTCACTCTGCTGTGCTCTCAGAGCTCTAGCACACACACAGCCCAGTGTCACCACCTCACTAAGTGATGATGGACTCTTTCTTTTCTCCCCTTTCCCCCTCAAACCAAGTTTTGGCTAAACACTGCGCTACCCCAGAGCCAAATATGGAAAACTCCCACTCGTGACCCCACCATCCCACTCGTCTAATCCCGAACATAAAACCTTACGATTAGGATCTGAACAGCCACCAAAAGTTTAAACAAGCTAAATTTAGCCCTGATATTTATAAACAAGGGGGAGAGAGGGGGTTTTGCAGAGCACACGGGTGCCCCTGTGGCACAAAGCCAACCCAAAGGCAGAGCAATTCCTGAATGGGATGTTTGGGGAGTGGGCAAAGGTGGTCACAGCCAGACAGGATGGATCCAGCTCCCCTCAACCTCACAGCCACAGAGCTGCTGGTTTTCCCTTGCCCAAAAATAGTTACTAACAACAAAACTCTTGCCCACTTGGAAAGCGTGCGCTGAGGGATGTGAAACACCCCAGAGCAGGCGGGTATCAGCTCCCAGATCTGCATCCCGGGAATTCTGCTGCTGCCGAGTTTAACCAAGGAAACGGCGAGAGGAGGGAGGGAAGCCTCTGCCTCCGACACCTTTTGCCGGCAGAAATCCCTGTGTCAACATGACGCCCTCGCCGAGGGAGCAGGGACAATGGTGGCGGCTCTGCCCTCCGGCCGCAGCCCGCATTCCTGCCCCCCTCCCCTGGAAACCCCCCTTTTGTGGGGAGCAGCAGGCCCTGTGAAAGGGCCGTCTGTCGCCCTGCCTTTTGACTTGGAGGTCTGTGTCTAACATTTTAATAGGGGCTGGGGGCCGGGGACAGCTCCCCCTCCTCCCGGGCTGCTCCCCCGCGGGGTCACTCTCCCAGCCCGCCCCAAAGCTGCCGGTACTGCACATCCCACCGGACAGACACATTCCTCCAGCCGTGGATTAGCCATCCACAGTGCCTTTGGGAAGGTCTGCTCCTGATCCTCCCCGAGCAGGGATGCTCCAGTGGGGCAGCAGTGCAGGGGACATGCTCTCCTCCATGGCTGCTCGCTGACAGCAGAAAATTCCTTCAAAATAAACCACTGGACACTCACAAACGCTCAATCCCCAGGCAGCGATGCCAGCAGGGCGAGTGTGGCCCTTGGGGTCCCTGTCACCCCACTGACATGGGACAGAGCAGCTGACAAAGCCAAAATCCACAGTGCCAAAGGCTCCTTTCCGTGGGGACAGGTGTGACAGGCACAGGCAGTCCTGACATCAGCAGAGGACTGAACATGCACAGCCCAGAGGGCAGAAGCAAACCTGGCACTGCCACTCTCAACCATGCTGACTTTAAATCAAGCCCAAATCACCAGGTTCCCCCACCCCTGGGTGCCCCCCTGGCACCCAACCCTCCCAGCCCACCACCACCAGGCCACTTGCCTGCAGGGTGCCCCTTCTATTAAATAAGGGCAACGTTATAGCATCATTAAAACTTAATAAATCCATTTCCCATATAAATACCATTAAATTCAGGTTTTGGGGAAGGGAATTAGGGTGAAAACTTGATAAAAGAAAATGACTTCGGCGCAAATAAATTTTTGCAACTTGACTGAGCATGAAAGTTTCCCATTAAAATGCAACTCGGCTCCCTTTGCTGGAAATGTGCAAGAGCCTAATAACCATGGCCTAAACATTAACTGTTTAACTGGCTTTTCCAATATTAACTCCAGGCTGCCATGGGGGGAAGGGGAGGACGTGATGGGTGAGAGCTTAAAGCAGACATTAATTATTCCTGTGCGAGGGAGGCACACCCCAAACTCACTTCTCACCAGCACCCTGCTCCCATAGCACACACTGGGGTTTTGGGCTTGTTCTGTGCAGGCCAGGAGCTGGACTCAACCATCCTTGTGGGTTCTTTCCAGCTCAGGATATTCTGTAATTCTATGATTCCAAACAGAATCATAGAATTTTGAGCATGATTGGCTTGTGAGGTGCTGGGCATGAGTGCTGCCCCATCAGTCAGACTCCAAGATCACTGTAGGTTCCTTCTGACTGAAAATATTCTTTTTGGGGGCAGAGCTCCCCATATGACCCAGCCAAACAACTCTCCCCATCCCCAATGCCTCACGTGGGTTTTATTCCTGCAAGTCTCACACCAATGGGAACCTCCAGCACCAACAGGTTGCCCAGAGAAGCTGTGGTTGCCATCCCTGGAAGTGTTCAAGGCCTGGCTGGACAGGGTTTGGAGCAACCTGGTCTCATGGAAGGTGTCTCTGCCCATGGCAGGGGCTGGAATGGGATGATCTTTAAGGTCTCTTTCAACCTAAACTATTCCACAATTCCATGATCACCCAATTAACCAACAGCAAATTGCTTGAGATATGTGGAAACCCCAACACTGTCCTGTACCATAAACCTTTCCCTCCAGAGCATGAGGAGGTGACAGGAGAGGACCTGACCCACCAGAAATGGCAGTACAGGTGTGAACAGAAACCACCACACCTGGCCAGATGCTCAGCTGATAGCATCACTGAGCTTCTCTACCAGCAAGACCCAAATGTTAAACACTGAGGAGCTCCCAGGTGGGCATCCCTAACCATCCTGGGGCTCTCCAGGGAGGCACATGGGAGCTGCCATGCTCAGGTGTCACTGGGACCAGCAGGGTGCTGCAAAGGCTTCCCAACATCACACACAAGCTGTGTTACAAAGTCCAGTCAGCAGGGCCTGAGCCTCACACCCCTCTGCTCCTGGGTGCCTCCACACCCAGACACCCAAAAATCAAAAATGCAGCATTCCACCTTGGCACAAAGCAGCGTTTCTGTGGTTATTCCAAAACTCTGGCTGCAGCAAATCCAGGTTCATGAAGGCACCATGCAGCAAGGCAGCATCAGGGACTGATGGAATTTGGGCACAGCTGCTGGGATGGGTGATGCAGCACCATCCTTCAGGCGTGGGGCTCAACACCCCGTGCCACGGGCATTCAGTGAGATTAAAACATTAGGGAACAAACTGGAATCACCCCAAACCATCACTGCTGGTCTTTCTAACCCTGAACACAAAGCAAAGAGCTGCAGGAGTGGCCCAACTTGGGGAGTGGTGAGCGAGCAGCTCGAGTGCCCCTTGGTGCTCCCCATCCCAGGCAGCAGCAGGAGCCTGGCAAGGCCTCAAGGATGGCTGGACATAGCCCTCAAGGATGGCTGGACATAGCCCTCAGTGGGCCAGGGAACTCTGAACACCCCTTTGGCCACTGGGAAGAAGGCAGGACTCAACCAAAACCCCACTACAGGTCTGCTTTCCCATGGGGGGTTTAAATTATATCCCAGAGGCTCTTCCACTCTGCAGCCCCAACACCCAGTGCAAAACCTTCACCTGGCAGCATGTTAACCACAGAGAAGTCTCCATCCAGATCCAGAGCTCACCAGCTCTCCCTAAGTGCACCCCGAGGCGACTCCCTCGTTAAACACACTGATGCTCTATAAATTTCACATTCCACTCATGTACACACGCCGCTACCACTTGGGACACCGAGCAACACGAGCAAAACGAGGGTCACCACACCTCCAGGCCTGGAAAAAGCAGGTTAATTTCCAAACAATGTTATTTTAAAACTTGCTAACTGCCTCCTGATTATGTTGTCCGAGCCCTTAATTGGTGAATAGCCTGGTCCTGCAGTGACTTATCCGTGTCACCCTCATGCTATATACAATAAGCCATAACAGCCTGGGAGGTGAGGCCAGGTGTGAGGTATCAGCTGGAACAAATGGACGTGCTCTGGCTGCCAGCAGGAAGGAAGACAGAGAGTCAGGTGTTGAGATGGAAGAGATTTTGGTGGAATAAAATAAACCAAATGCCACGAACGGAGTGACCTCCAGTCGCAGGGAGCAGAGCCCTGTGTGCTGCTTCACACCCCGAGACCATGGAAACTGAAGATGCCCCTGCTCATTGCAGATGACCTTTAAAGGTCCTTTTCAACTCAAACCATGCTGTGACTAGACAGCTTCAAGTTCCTGGCAGGGAATAACCCCACTAATCTCAGGTGATGAAGATCACTGTAAGCTCCAGATCTCCTCTGCATCACCCCATCTCTCCTGCTCATCTCTGTGCTGTGGGTGCTGCTGAGGACCTACTGAGAAATCTCCTCCCATGCTGGTCACACAGGACAGCCCTCTGGCCACCACAGGTACCTAAGCCATGAGAACAACCAAGCACAAAACCTCAGCCCAAGCAAAAAATCCCAAGGCCAGAGAGCAGGAGCGAGTGGGACCACCTGAGACAACTGATAACCACCAGGAAACCTTGCAGAGAGCAGAGATACAAACAGATTCTTTCAGACAAGAGCTAAAAGCCCCACTGCTGTCCCAGTGACCTCACCAGCTGGGCTTCAGTTTCTCTTCCACTGGAATCCGCAACAGGTGACAATTTTGTATTTTTAATCTCCCCTCTCACCCATTTCCACCTTGTTCTTTCCGAGAATGAGATCAGACTTGAAAGAGCCATCGAGAGTTCTCAACATGGCTGAATCACTGCTCGTCTACTTCTTTAAGAGCTTCCTCTGGTTGATTGTTCAACACTCCACCCTCTTCCTCCCCAGCACCGAGGCTGCATTTTTTCTTTGTTATTATTTCATGGAAATAACGTTGGGTTAAAGCACATGAGAAAAACCAAACCAGAAGGAAACTTCCGCCCTTTACAATGAGATAACAATGACTGAGCAGTTGAATAACTTGAAGGGCACAGAAACTCGCGGGGCTCACATCACTCCTCTGCCTTCCTGGTTGTCTCCTGAAAGAGTTTTGAGCTAAAATAATCACCTCTTCCCGCTATGGTCCCCCTCAGAATGTTTCTTCCCGTGTTTCTGGCCGGCTGCCCGTGGAAGCTGGTGGTGGCCACGGGCACCAGCTCAGGAGCCATTGCCCTGGCTGAACGACAACGCCACGCTGATTCATAAACAGAGGAAGTACTTTAGCAAACCGACTTTTCCCCCTTTTCAGCACAAGCCCAGTGATTCATTTAACTTATTCCTTCCCTCCGCCATCTCTTTGGCTTCTCTGAGCAAGAGGAGAGCCCAGGCACAGCTCCTCTGGCTTTAATGGTGAGAGGCTGGTGGAGCAGGGCTGGAAACTCAGCCCTCTTTCAATGCCATCTGCTTTTAACTAGCAGAGCAAGGGAGGTCCTGGGAATAAATGTCACATGGCACAGGGAGCTAAAATCAGCCCGACTCATTTGCAGGGATGCCAGTCAAAACTAGAGTTATCCAACAGTCTAATTAGGAGCTATCACTAGAAGTCAAAACGACCTCTTGGAAAAACCTTCTCATTGAGTCTGGGAAAATTCCTTAGTCCAAGGCAAGTGGCTTTTCTGGAATGCCACAGCTCCCCAGCCCTGCAGCAGCCACCACCTCCACACTGGACCTTCTAAAGCTCCAGCTGTGGGACAGAAACACCCAGTGCCTTCAGCTGGGGTCTGTGCAAGACACACAAAACTCTGCTGCTGCTCTTCCTGTGCTGAAAGACCCGGATAACCCTGCCAAGAGGGAAAGCAGCTCCAAAGGAGCTTAATTAGGGCACTTCTGTGGCAAGCCCTCCAATCCAATGCTTGGTCCCCTCCATTCAATTAACGCCCTGCGTGCCCCGCGCTGCCTGGCAAAGGGACAAGCAAGATAAGGCACATGGAACCCTACAAACTACCCCTGTAAAATAATAAAAGGCAGAGAAAGCTCCTGGTCTCGCACCAGTGATTCCCTTTCCGTAACAGGGCTGATAACCCGGGGTTGGAGTTATCAGAGTCGGCTCCACGTAACCCAACGAGCTCTCTCCCACCACAAGCGCCGGGACACTCGTCCTCCGGAGCAGCGTCCCCCTCATACGCTATTTATTTCACTCCACTTTCTAATTGGATTTGTGGGGGCAGCACAAAGGGGCTTTATGGCCAAACTTTGTTAAGTGCCAGGCCGAGCAGAGATGTGGCCAGCAGCCAAAATGGTGCATTTCACGCAGGCGCCAAAGGGCAGTGCCAAGCTTTTCTGCGTCTGGTATCTTGTGCTCTTGGCTCTGCTTTGTTTAAGAAGCTTGGAAGCAAAACTCTTCGTCAAGAGATATTCAAACAAAGTGAAAAACCGGGATTTTGCGAGTTGCTATCAGATAACTTGGGAAGTTGCACCTCTTTCAGTCTGGCTGTGCCTCCAATATCTGCCCACATCGCCCTGCACGGGACAAGAGCTTTAACACACCCAGAGCACACACCTTGTGCTCCTGCAAAGTAACTCACACACACTCATGAAGCATCTGCAGCCAAGAGAGAGGTGGTTATTCACAGCCAGCAACCAAGAAGTTCTTCAAAGTTAGCTTTTTCTCTTAAAAAAAAAATGCCACCCCAAGCCTACTTTGGAGGCTTCTCCAAATAGAGCTCGCACACATCAGATCTAATTAGATTCCATCACCATCTGCACATGAAATGTAAATCAGGAGTTGCAGAGACTTAAGAAAAAAAAGGAAAGAATGACCACAAGGAAAAGGAGGGGTGTAAGGCTGGGGAGGGGGTGGAGGGTTGGGCATTCTGGGAAGCCATACATGATTAGTCACACAGCATTAATCTGCCTCCCTTAACAATAGCTGCCGAATTTCGACCGAATCCCAGCTGTCGCTCTTTGAATGAAAGAAAACAAGATTTAGAGCGTCAAGCGTTGGTAAGGGCTTCTGTGCAAAAAAAAGTGGCGTGCATTCATTAGTGCCTCACAAAGGGACCCAGCCTTTGTCCATTAAATTGCTCATGTGCCTGATTGATTTGCTGATTTATTTGCACCAAAGGGTTGGGGGGCTCAGCTTGGAGAAGGGGGCGGGAGGTGCCCGGCTACTGGGCAGAGCAACGGCACCCAGGCGGATTTGCAAAAAAGCAACACGCATTGTCAAGGGAAACTGCCATTCAACAGGTTGGGATTGGAAATGCCTTCAGGTTCCTCCGCCGAGGACTTCCTATTTGGAAATTTGGGGTGGGTGGGAACGTCTCCCCGCCTGCTCTCAGCTCAGGCCATGTTCAACAGGCAGAGGGGAAATCTGGCCGGAAAACAGAGCCTTGCCCATTCACATTTCTTTTATGGAATAGTTTTAAAAAGGGAGCTGGAGTCTTATTCATTTCTCTTGGTTATTGTTCCCTGGGAGCCTGGAGTGAATCGGCCATCGCTGCGGTGGGTCGGTTGGTCCTTCAAAGAGTCCCAACGCTTTACACATCCGTTTCCCCACAATCAGCTTGGAGAAAGCCCCAGCCTGGGTGCCAGGTCCCACCAGGAACGCCAGGCTAGACCACAGCTTGGCACCAGCACTGGCAGGGCTGCAGGAGGAGGTGCCCTGCTCCTCCCCTGGCGATGCCTCATCAGCCCACGGACACCACTGGGGCAGCTCCAGCAGCCAGAGCCATACGATGGAACCTCTCTTGAGTGTTTATTGGAGATGTACTGGTCACCCCATGAACTGTCAGTGTGCAAGGGACTGAAAGGCAGTGCTTCAGGGCCAGGAGGGAGTAGCTGGAAGACAGACAGACAGACAGCCTCCCTCCCTGCCCGACGGTCCAAGGAGCGCCGCGGGCTGGCCCTACCTCCTGCTCCATCAGCAGGGCAGTCTGCATAGGCTAACACCAGCAAAACATGGCCCTTTGCCCATGTTTTTCCACCCAGCCAGGAACAAAGCCCGATCCTGCCAAACTCGCGGTGACTCCTACACAAGCAGGTTATTCTTGCCACTCAAGGAAAGAAAACGCATCTTGCCCTATTAAATCCAGAGCCTTCAAAGCAAAGTCAACATGCATGTCAATGACTTTGGTCGGGGGAGATGAAAATCCTCTGGCTGCTCCATACTTACTGGCACACCTCCGTCCCGTTGGGAAAAGTTTCACACTTGCCCCCGTTGAGGCAGGATTCGGCAAGCTGCGAGCACCGTAAACCTGCAAACAGAGGGACAGCGTTAGCCACAGCTCATCAGGGCCCTGGTGGCAGTGGGGGGACTGCAACCCCTGGTGTCACCCGGGCTGGGGACAGGCTCACTGAGACCCCTACACAGCCTGGTGAGGTGGGGGTGCAGCAACCAGCAGCCCCCACCCACAGGGTGACGGAAGGGGCAGGGACTGTGTGGCCCCTGCACTGAGAGGCTCACCTAAAAATAAACCCAGGGTGGGTTTGAGGGAAGGCTGTGCCTGCTCCTCCAGCAGGAGGGCTGACAGAGAGAAACCCCAGATAAGGCTCTTGATTGACAAATGCCATTTGGGAAAAGCCATCCGGCCCGGGGCCCGTGAGTTACCGTGAGCTCGGTAACGAAATGAGTCGCCCGTCATAACTTGCTATGAGTAAAGGTTTCATTGTCTGGCCCTCAGAGCCAAATTCTGCAGAGTTACCACAGCAACTGGCTGAAAGTACCAGAATCGCTTCCGATTTCAACCCCGGCTCGCTCTTCCCCTTCTCTGCCCGCTCGCTCTTCACGGTAACTGGTTCTGCGACACGCGTGTGCAGCCGGGGCAGTTTCACATTGAGCGACTGCAGCTTCGCATCGCCACCGCCACAAGCCAAATCCTGCCCTGGATGGCTGCCAAGCCCACGCAGCCTCGGGACACCCTGCCGAGGCTCCGTGCTCCACGGCAGACCGACTGGGGTGCTGGGGATGGCTCCGGCCGGGCACAACTTTCTGCAAACTTTGCCTCCGAGGGCTCCCAGCCCCACTGCCTTCGCTCCCCAAAACCCTCCCTGGGCTCTCCGGAGGAGGCTGCTAACCCGGCCCCGGGGCAGGGGGGTATTGCAGAGTCCCGATCCGGCGGGACGGGATGACCCCCACTCCGTCCCGCACTCCCGGTGGTTTTTGGGGCTCTTTCCCCCGACCCGCTGCCCCCGACGGTCGCGCAGCGCTTTGCGGCGAAGCTCCCTGACCCGCCCCGCAGGGGGGGCCCCGACTTTCAAGAAACAGGAAACCGAGAAAAATTTGCAAAACGGTCAAAAAGCTCTCGCAGAACAGCAACAGGAGCGCGGTCGCCCTGCGCGCCCCTCGGCCGGGCCGAGCCCCGGCTCCCCCGGCACCGAGCCCCTCTGCCCCCGACGGCAGCGAGCGCCGCTCCCCGCGGCAGCCCCCGGCACGGAGCTCCGGTTCCCGGCGGCCCCGAGCGCCTCCTTCGGGGCACCGAGCCCCTGCCGCGCCGCCGGGCTCAGCCGCGTTCCCCCGCGCCGTTCCGGGTCCCCCGAGCTCCGGCCACCCCGCGGGCTCAGCCCCGCTCTCCCCGCACGGTTCCGGCCCCGGTTCTCCCGGCGGCGACGCGCTCCGCTCCTCCCGCAAGAGCCGAGCCCGGTCCCCGCGCATCCCGCCGCACCGAGCCCCGGTTCCCACGAGGTCCCCCCGAGGGCGCCGCGATCCGGTGCTGCCGCAGGACCCAGTCCCGGTTCCCACGGGATCCTCCCGGCCCGGACCCCCCGACGGCGCCGGGCTCCGGTGCCCGCCGTGCCCCGCTGGGCTGCGGTGCCCGCCGCGCCCGGTCCCGCTGCCGGCAAACTTCCTGCGGGGCGGCCGGTGCGGGGCCCGTGGCGGCGGCCCTCACCTCGCGTCAGGGCGGGCAGCAGGAGCACCAGGAGGCCGGGCGCCAGGAGCCGCTCCATCCCGCTCTGCTCCCGCCGCTCACAGCCGCATAGATCCGCGGGGCCTCGGCCGAGCCGAGCCGAGCCGGTGCCGGTGCCTGTGCGGGTCCGCGCCGCCCCGCCGGGAGCCCCAAACACAGCGCGCCCGAGAGCAGCGACTCCGAACGCGGCGCCTCCCGCGGCTGCTCAGCCCCGGCGGGCCGGGCCGGGCGGCGGGGGGCGGGACGGGACGGTGCGGGGCGGGCCGGGCGCCACGGGACGGGAGGGGATGGGACGGGACGGGCGAGACGCTCCTCCCTGCCCAGCCCGGGGGGCCGCCGCTGGGAACCCCCTTCCCGCCACGGAGGGTCCCTGAGTGGGACGCGAGTGGGGCCGCGGGGTCCGCGCAGCCCCCACGGGCAGCCCCGGGGCAGCCGCTTCCCTCCGTGCGGCCACCGGACACCCTTGTGCAGCCCCCAACTGCAGACACGGATGCACCCGGTGCAGCCCCTTCCCTCCGTGCACCCATCGGACACCCCCGTGCAGCCCCCCGTGCAGCCCCCCATCCCCAGTGCAGCTCCAGTCACTGCAGAGCACCACCACAGCCCCAGACCCCTCCATGCAGCCCCCCACAAACAGCCCCACATTTCCCCTCTGCAGTTCTGGACACCTCCAGATCAGCCCCACCCCAGCCTTGGTGCAGACCCCCCATGCACACCCTGCATAATCCCAGTGCAGCCCCTCCACGGCTTCCCCAGTAAAGCCCCCCCAGCCCCTGCACTGCCCCTGGACTCACAGCGCCCACTGAGTGACCACAGGGAGCCCCAGGCCCAGCCTGACCCATGGTGTGTCCATGGGACACACGAGAATGGGGTGGTTTTACCGGGGACTGACCATCCCCTGGGGGTCACTGTGAGCGCTGGGAAGTGCAGTGTGGGATTCCCCTCCTGACGCACACCAGGATTCAGGTGTGCCCAGGTATGCTGAGCCGTTTCCCACCCAGCTCCCCCGTAGGTGCAGGCAGCTCAGGCAGAGCTGGGTCGGATGTTGTTTGTTTTGTGCTGTGAACTCATGAACTCCCAGGCAGAGCCTGGCCAGCCCCGTGCACCACATCCACAAATAAACAAACACTGGGAGAAGAGGGGAAGCCAAACCCAGAGGCAGCCCCACATGTGTGCAGGTGTCCTGTTAGTGCAGCAGTGCCAGGGGTCCCTGTGCCCTCATCCCTGTGTCCCCACATCCCTGCTCCTGCTCCATGTCACTGTGCCACACTCAAGCCTGGAAAACTGAGCTGTCCCAGAGCATGGGAATGTCCCACATGAAATCCACCCAGGCCCTGAGCCTGGTGTTTGTGGGTGTCTCCTGCAAGCTGTGCTCAAGGCTGTACCCACAGAGCACCACTGATGTGAACAGCCCATGTGGGGGTGCTTAAAAATGATGCTTCCTCATGGGGTTTTGGGGGCCAGGCCTGCTCAGTGAGGCTGCAGGGCCTGCAAAAGTAGGGAGCAAAAACTCTGAGCATGGACCATTTATGGTACCAGCTGTCCCAGGAATATAGGTACCTAAACACCTTTGGACTCCTTGGTGTCTCCCTAAGACCCTCTGAGCTGTTGGAGGTTGCTGGATGTCTCTTTTACACCTCTCAGACATGGAGGGATGGCTGCTGGCCTCTGGCTGAAAGCTTGGGAAAGAGGAAGAGCAAAGAGTGGTCAGCAATGGGTTAATGGGAAGGAGGTGACACTGTGGTCATCTGTGTCTCTCATCACAGGGTACCTCTCCATCAGCCCCCAGGCTCATCCCATCCCATCCCATGCCAGCCCTGCTGTTATCCCACTGCTTCCTGTTGTAAACTATTTCCAGAGCAAGTGTGAAACAATTAAACAAACCGAAGGGCAGAGTCTGCTCACCAGATCAAAGGCGTGAGCCCTGCAGCGGTACCTCGCTCCCGCGGCTCCCTCCTTGCCTGCTCCTCCTGCCCTCCCCACTCTGGGCTCTAAAGCAGTGTCCTGGTGGGGCTGGGGAGCCAGGGCTCTGTGTGGAGCACGGTGCCACTTGGGGTCCAGGTGGCCCTGGCAGCTTGAGCTTTGAACAATTCCCGAATGTGGGAATGTGGGAATGTGCCCCTTGTTCTATCCTCCCTGCAGACACAAGTAAGGTGACAACAACTGGGCATGGCATGTGACGCTAGCTGTGCCACCACGACCATGTCACCAACATCAGCCTCATCTGGATGTGCGAGGACAGCCTGAGGTGTCTCCACTGGGCCATCCTTGCAGATGGAGACCCTGTGTTCTTTCTCCATGTTTGCCCTTTCCCCCTCCCCAGCAGAGCCCATGGAGCATCTCAGCTCTACCTGCCTGGAAATACCGACCGCACTTTGCCCGGGCTTGTTCTCCCTGTGCAGCAAGCACTGTGTGTTCAGCTCAGCTGCGCTCTGGGGCTTCATCCCTGAGACTTGGGAGAGACCTCCCTTCTCCTCTGGACCATGATGGGCACACCTGGGGACATGGGGCTGTCGGGGTGCCCTGCCTGTGCCACCTGGGGATGGGGAGGTGGTGATGCTGGAGGATGTGCAGCGTGCAGGGATGCGGTGGGAGCACCGGGTGGTGGAGACACCAGATAACTGTGTGTCCCAGGCTGCCCTGGAGGTGCTGGACTGAAAGGGCGCATGGGAAGCCAGGAGTGAGCTTTCCTGGGTTTTCTCGTGGCTGGAAGGGTCTGCGTGGATAAACAGAGACAGAGCCGGGCGTGCGGCCGCGCAGCCGCGTCGCCTCCTCCCCTGAGCACACAAGGTCAAATACATCTATTTATTGCCATCACCCCGGGGGCTCGCTGACCCCGCAGCTCTGGGGCTCTGCTCGGGGAAAAGGCTTTGCTGGGAGGGAGCTAAAAGGGTCCTCTGTGGTTTCCCACGAAATGCTCGACACGAGGGTGGCTCCTCCAGGCAGGCACTGCTGCGAGATGTCCAGCTTTAATCTGGTTCCATCCTTCCCCTGGTACAGGGGGATCTGCTGCGAGATCCTGGTGGGGAACCTCCTCAAGTTTCCTTCTCCCAGACAGCTCCTCCAGAGACTCCTACCAGCAAAAGTAAAAAAAAGAGGGAGGAAGGCAGAAGTCAGCGCTCAGCATAAATCTTTTTGCAATAAGAGGTGAATAAGACATAAATCCAAAGAAACTTTTTGTTTTGAGTGGTCTTCAGGGGTTAAAAATAATGGGATTTTAGGTCCTTTTAAAAATAGTGTTTGTAAAAGGCTTTAATAGAAACCTTGGCAACCGTCCATGTGATTAGTGATTTAAAAACATGAAACCTCCACACATGTTTAAAAGTTTTAATAAGTTAAAATTAAATGAGTGAAACTCTGGGAATATTTTTTTGTTACTGCAAGCTAAGAAAATTATGTCCGTTAAGCAAAACTTAATACAAATATAAACAGGTAATGCACATCTGTAAATTATTTTCATGTCTCCAGGGGCTGGAAAAAAACCTAAGTGAGACCAGCATTCTTATATATATTTTGCCTTGACAGCTCAGGAAAAAATTTGCCAAAAACCAGAGTTAGAGCACTGGGCTGGCGTGGGAAAGTTGGTTTAGTGAGAAATTTGCCCGAGGCTATTTAAATAAAAACAGGCGTTTTTTTTTTTAATGGCAAATGCCTGTTAAATACAACCAACGCGGCTTCCAATCGCCTGAGTAACTTGTGTGCCTATTCCTTCTTGACACTTTCATCTCTTTATCATCACAATCAATATTTTGCTCTTATACCTTCAGTGCAATAAAAATGAGACTGATAAGGCAGACATCAAACTGGATCTCTCCTGCTTTCCCCACCGTGCTTGGCTTGGCGTTGCTCTGTCTGCTGCCTGGATTTCAGAGCAGCGCGGAGGGTTAGCCCTCCTCATGCTGGTACATGCACCCCCACCCTCCCTCGTGCTCTGAAAAAAACTAATTTTTAGTAATTAAGCCTGAATCAAAGCGGGTAGAGCATCCTGGAAAGTCTGAGCAGATAAAAAGCACTGGTCGTGGAGTCTGCGAGGTAGAACTATCCCAAAGCTGCTCCATGATGGGATTAAGCCACGATTCTCCAGGGCACCAGAAAAAAGAGGCTGGATTTGCAAGAATGGCCTAAATCCTGATTTTCAAATTTTTTTATTAATCTTATTTTTCTTAAATAGCTGAGTGGAGGATCCTAGATCCATAGGATAAATGGCACTGATCGTGCCATCCCTCTGCCATGGTGATGGCAGCACCTCTGGCACATGGAGGACAACTTTCCTCCTGGCAGTGCAGTGGGATTTGGTCCCATCAGGGTGTCCAGGGTTGGGATGGGACAGAAGACAGTCAGTCCTTGCTGCTCTGGGCAGAGTTTGGTGCCATGTGTGTCCTTCCCCTGGCACAGCTGCTGCACCAGGCTTGGCACCCGCGAAGTTTTCCTCCTCACGGGCTGCTGAAACTGGTTTTAATTGCAGGGTTGCTCCTGGCCATCATTTCTCAGTGTGTAAAGTCAGCTCAGGAGCTCTCACTCTCACCCAGGGATTAGTGACAGGCGGGAAGACGTCCTGGAGGAGCAGATTTGCCGCATGGTTTGTACCTGGGTGAAAGGTGCTGCTGCGAAATTGCGCTATAAAATCTGTGTCACGTTTAAAATAAAATGTCTTTATGGGCTGTGAGTGGAGGGCAGGTGCTGGGCAGGCATCGTTCAGCCCGGCCCTGGCCTCGCTGATCGCTGTGCTGTTCCTATCCACCTCCATAAAACAACTGAAACATTCTCTGTTGTGTAAACAGAGCCCGGTGGGGTTTATGGAGCTGCAAGTGACAATGTGCTTGTCCCCAGGCCCGTCCCAACCCGCATGGGCTGCTGAAATGCAGTTCCTCCTGCCCTTTGGTGCATGTCCCTGACTCCTCCGTGCCTGCTCATGCATTAATATCCACCCTGGTGTGACAGACCCTGAGTGTCCCTGTGGTCTCCCTCACCTGGGTGATTCCTCAGGGTGTCACAGACACCCAGCTTAGCCATGGGAGCAGCTCTGCACCCACCAGCTCTCACCCAAGAGGAGATGCAGGGCTGATCCCAACCCTCTGCAGTGCAGACCCCAGCCCAGCCTTGCCCCAGCCCTGGGGACATGTGGGACGCGTGGGACACGTTTGTGTTTCATGTGCATCTTCTTCCAAAGCCATCCATTCCTTTGCTTTTTCTCCATTCCTCCTTTTTCCTGCCGAGGCACTTTTCATCCTCTCAGCAAATAAATCGCTCACCGGACTGTGTGGAGTGGTTAGGATCAAACCTCCTCTAATATAGCCATTAAATAATCGAAAACCATCACTCACAGCAGTGAAAACCCAAGCACAATTCTCCATGCACAAGCCCGGGCATGAACCTGGATGATACTGGATTTCTGGACCGCCAAGCTCATCCAAGTCACGCTGGCATCCCCGCAGTTTCACCCTGCTCCGTGCTGCTGGGATTTGCCCCTCCCAGGGCACAAGCTCAAGAAAAACGTCATGCCATGTGGACACTCGCTCCGCGCAGGTTTCGGGCAGGTTTTCTGGGAGACATCACTGCCGGAGATCTGGGCGTGCCCCTTCTCGCTGTGCTGGCCCGGGGGGGCTGGATTGCAGGGTCCTGGGATGCCACTGATACCAGCAGGGAGTTTCAGGGGCAGTTCAGTGCCAGCTCTGTTCTCACAGCTCTGGGATTTGGGACTCCTGCGCCGGGATGAAGCCAGCTGAAATTCTTAAGCGATTACAGAAAGAGAGTAAAAAAGCGCTTTCTGCACCCCAGCCTTTGCCGATGCTCCATTCACGGGCGCTCCCACCCACCGCCCCCTCTTTCCTTCCGCATGGAAACGGGAAGATCGGGAGATGTTTCACTTTCCAGAGCGGCTGCAAAGCAGCCCTTTCCCCCCGAAACACACACACATCTTCTGCACCGATGCAGGGTGTGTTGGGCTGTTGCAGCAGGGATGGCAGCCCCATGCCGGGGTGACGTGGGGCTCTTTTGTCCCCTCCTGCCATGGCCGGGCACTTGTGTGAGGGCTGCTGTCGGGGAACGCTTCCCACCCAGCTCTGACCTTGGTGCCTCCCAGCAAAAACACCTCCTGGAGAAGGGCCAAACATAATAGCCAGTTCCTTCTACTCCCTTCCTTCCCAGGCAGCCACATTATCACAGGGCTCGGCCGCGAATCAAAGCCAGGCACACGAAGAAGGGAACCAGGAGAAATGGGCTCAAAGATGCCGTTTCCGCCGGGAGAAGAGCGGCTGCGGGGCTGTGCTGTCGCAGGGTGTCCCATCACCGCGGGATCCGTGGCTGGCAGGGAGGGAGGACACTGCAAATCATTCTTGGTGTAGCCGGGAGCTCCGGGAAACCCCCGCCGTGCTCAGTGCACCCCTGAGCCGGGCACCGGGGATCCCCAGAGCCCATGGGTTGCTATACGAGAGTGATTTCTTTGCCAGAAAATCACGGTGGGTTTTCACAGACTCATAGAATATGCTGATCTGGAAGGCATCAGGATGGTGGAGCTCAATTCCTGACTCTACACACGATCCTGGGAGAGATGGCATCAAAAGCTTTGCTGAAGTTCACAATGAACAACCATTTTTTCTTTAGATTTTGGCTGAAAAATAAATTATGAACAAATCCCTGTGATGCCACCATCCCTTTTCTCCCCTTCACGGGGAGGGGTCACTCCAGGTTGGAGAGGGCTGCTGCCTCTCTCAGCGGGATGCAGGCTCTTGGGGTCCCCTGGCTGTTCCCCATGTACAAGGACGATGTCCCTGCTGCCGTGGCACGGTGCAGGGACACGTCGGTGACACAGGCCGGTGACACGGGCCGGGCCGTGTGCCGTTCCACCCCCCGGCAGCACCTCTGCCTGCGGCACGGGCCGGCGCGGGTGGCGGGCTGGGAACCGGCCGGCCAGGAGATGCCAGCAAGGTGTGATCCCTCCTCTGCCGCCCGGAGCCGCCGACTTCAAAGCCCGGTGACCTTTCAAATGCAGCAGCTCCCGCACAGGGCGGGGACACTCCCAGCCAGGGAGGAAGCGGGCGCTGCAAGAGGGAAAGCACACCCACCTGGACCCACCGGATGGATGGGACAGACCCCCCGCCCCAGCTCGTGGGGACAATGTGATGCTGCGCGGTGGCACCCACGTGCCACCAGCCGCTCCCCACTCCTGGCAGCATTCTGTGCCTTCGGAGCAATGTCTGCTGCTGGCACGGCCAGGCTGGGCTGTGCTGTCAGCTGGACTTTGGAGTGCAGAAGCTGCTGAGGGTGATGGTGTCCTGCTCCCTCCTGCTCTGGCACCGTGCTGAGCCATGCCCCTGTGGGTTCTGCAAGGCCTGGATGGAGCAGGATGGAGCCACAGCCCTGCCCCATGGAGCAGGGAGCTGCAGGGACAGTGCTCCCACGGCCGTCCAGCAGCATAAACACATCAAAGCGTGTCCTGATGGCAGCGAGTAAACAGGAAGGGACAGCAAGACAAACACGGCTCCTCGCAACTGTCGGGGAGAAAAACAACTCTCTCTCCAGGCGGGAGAAGGTTTGCTGCCCGCTCAGCTGCAACCCCGTGGGGAAATGAACCAAATGAGCCAAATGGACCAAATGGGCCAAAAGGCTTGGCACCACCTGTTCCGAAGGCTCTTGGGTGGGTGGCTGTGGGGGGCTGAATCCTGCCAGGGGGGGCTGCAGGGGTTGTCCATGTGCCTCCTACTGCCTGTGCATACCAGGGCGTTGTGCTCAGCGCCCTGAGCAAAGTGGATTTGGGAAAACTGGTGGAGATGTGGCTGAGCGGGATGGCGGCAGCACATCACAGCACAGGGTGCTGCAGGCTGCTTCCTCACCCGCTGCTTCCCCGGGGCCCAGGCTGGTTCCCAGGGCTGCCCGACGGGGCTGCGCCAGGATCCGTAATGGGATTAGGGGCCTCCTTGCCCGGTCATCCCATCCTAATCCTGCTGGGAGGGGAAAAGTCAGGCTGGGACAAAAGGCATTAGCTGTCTGCGCCTGGCCGTGGCCGCTGACCTCTGCGCAGGTGGCAGGGCTGGGGCAGCAGCCACAGACCCCTCGCTGCTGCAACATGGGTGGTCACAGCCACTGTGTGCCTGGACACTGCTGGGGACACTGCTGTCACATCAGGACCCCAGCCATGCGGGCACTGGACGTGGGAGCGTGGTGCTGGCATGGCTCTGCTGGGCGTCAGCGGGACGAGCTGATTCACCGCCTCGGAGCAGCTGCTGTCCAGCAAAGTTCCTGTTTTTCAGTGGAATCCCTAACTCCATGCCTGGAAAAAAACCAAATGGGAGCGGAGCAGGTGCCTGGCCCTGTGCAGGGTGGCTGCAAGGGCACAGCCTTGGCTGTGTGCTGAAAACACAAACTCCAGGGCTGGGCTGGTCAATAGTCAGGGATGGAGAAAACAACTCAAAAAACTGCCCTCTCCGAAGAAACCTCAGACTCAGAGGTTTAGGAGGGAGTGAGACCCTCCTGTTTTGGGGCATGAGATAAACTGGAAAGGTGGGAAAATGAAAATTAAATTTTCCCTGGAGAGGGATTATCCCCCATGTGCCTGCTGCCCTCCACCCTCATCCCTGCTGTCCACCCAAGGTCCCCCAAGTAGCCCAGCAGATCCCTGTCCCTGCAGAGTCCTGGGCAGTGTGGCCAAAACCACCTCTGCACCCACAGGAGATGACTCCAAGGGTCAGACCTGGGCTGTGCTGAGTGTTCAGGGACATTAACGTGTCTCTCTCATGGGCATGGCAGTGTGGGAGCAACGCATGGTGCTCAGGGAAGGGGAGCCCATCCCACCCCACAGCCCTCCCTGCGTGCCTCCTGCAAAGAAGCTTTAGGAAACACAAAGGTGAGAGGCCCATCCAGGCTGCCCCTGCCCCACAAACCACAACAATTCAGGGGGTGACACCCAGCACAACCCCACGGAGCAGGCAGGCAGGCAGAGGGGGATTGTTCCCCCGTCAGAGAGCAAGGCTGGCTTTAGTGGGTTGGCTTCGGTTTGCTGAGCGGCGTGTTTTCAAACCCGCTCTTGAGGGAGGAGGTTTGCCAACGGAAATATGTAACTGACTGTAAATAATGGCTTTTATCTGCAGCGGTGCCCGTGAAATGAATAAGCTCCCAGCAGCAGGGCAGAGCCAGCGGGGCTGTGCAGGTGACAGCGCAGGGTGTTGGGTTTCTGGCTCCCCATCACCACCAGAGCCCCCCGATGACTTGTGACAGGTTCATAAGCTGAGAAATGTGATGCTTTGCAAGGTTCAGTAAATATTAGGACTACTCCTCCCTCTTTTCTGGTGCAGGTTTAATTGCGAGGATAATTCATGATAGCACAAGGAAGAAAAAAAAAAAAAACATCTGGGAAAAGAGGACCTGTTAAATAGAATCCATTAATACCGAAATGATTGTTCCTCTGCATGTGATTCAGACAGCTGCCTAATTGTTAATTACCTCGATATGAGAATAACAGGTAATTACGGGGCTGCATCACGAGGAGCTGACTTTTTTTTCTTCCTGCTTCTTTTCTTTTGGTGAATGCCGGAGCCGGAGCGTGCCCCGGCAGGTCACTCCAGGACTCGGAGGAGAGGCACTCCCCAGGCAGGGTTCCTCCTGAGGTGGAAGCTCTGGGTTCCAGCCACGTCCTGAAGCTATTCCTGCTCTTGGACACAGATCTCAAGGCAGACAGCTTTCCTCGGGGTGCTGGGATGAGACACCCCTACCCAGGCAGAGCCCAGCCTTGGCTCCACACTGAGCAAACAAGAACCAAAAGTCAGTGGTGACCTTGGCTGTCAAATCCCCCAAGATTACTTGATTTAAGACACATTCTTGAAATATTTCATTCCCATTTGTCTGTTGCAAAATGTGCTTTCCACAAGGGCACACACACAAACACACTCAAACCCACAGATGTGCAACACACACACAGGCAGGTCCTGAGCACATATCCAGCAGAGGCAGGACTCTGCTTTAAGCTTTTCTGCACCCAGAAACAAGTCTGGGTCCCATTTTCTAGAGGTGAGAGGATGCAGAGACAGACAGGCACTGCTGAGGGGCTGATAACATCTGTGCAATTAGTGACGCTGCTGCTGGGGATTTGCCATCGCTGGTTCCGAGCAATTTTTTGCCTTTGGCTTCTTCCAGGGAAGTGATGCCAGCCAAGACACAGCCGAGCAAGGAGGCAGTCAGGACAGACGAGTGTGGATGGGGAGAGCTGTCTGAGAGCTGATCAGAGGAGCAGACAGCACCAGCATTGCCTCCCACACTGGCTGGGCTTCACAGGTCTCATCCAGTGCTGGAAAAGCTGATGTTTCCGTGTGCAAGGGGAGAGAGACATCAGTCAGATCTCCGTGGGATGTGGAGCTGATTTCAGTCCTGGAGAAGGCAACACATCTATTCCATTAGCTGCCCAGCCAGAGGGTTTTTGGGAACACGAGGGGGTCCAGTGGCTCTGGGGTTACCCACCACAG
Source organism: Lichenostomus cassidix (assembly GCF_008360975.1). Lineage (NCBI taxonomy): Eukaryota > Metazoa > Chordata > Aves > Passeriformes > Meliphagidae > Lichenostomus > Lichenostomus cassidix. Next base: position 2,650,036 of record NC_139497.1, read on the forward strand.
GCTCTATCCCAGCCATTCCCATCTCCTGGAGATGAGACACTTGCAGCAGCCTGGAGCAGGGACCCTTCACCCTCTGCCAGAGGCACTCCTGGCCCTGGGCACGTCCCACTGCCAGCAACGTGCTGGGGAGGGAGGGAGGGATGCTCTCCTTCTCATCCCGGCTTCCTGCAGGCAAAAATAGCCCTGGGTTCCTGTGCATGTGGTGTATTTCTGGTGTGAGAGGCTCCGGGAGTGCTGCCCTTCTGGCTCTCACCTGCGTTTCGGGGAGGAAACACTGTGTCACTCCCGTGCTGCTGTGCTTCCACGCTGGGGAGGCCTCGGCACTTCCCACGGGCACAGCACAAAGCAGGTGCCACCAGCGGGACCTGTGTGACCGTGTCCCTGCTGTGGGGACAGTGCTGGGCCCGGCTGGGATGGTGGGTGGGATAACCCACGGCAGGGGGATGTGGGACACACGGAGGGTGCCTTTGCACAGCGAGGGCAAACTCTGCTGGATGGGTGGCAAGATCCTTCTGAGAAACTAAAAAGAAAGGAGTCTGGAATCCAGATTCCAAAAACCCAAAAGATCCAGGGCTGGAGGCTCCAGCCATGAGGTGGGCGATGCCTCCTGGCTTTGCTCGGCCCTGGCAAGGGCAGGGCTGGCACAAATCACCACCCACAGCAGTGACAGGAGCTTATTTTTCTAAGCATATCACCAAAGAGGCTAAATATACATTTTCCATTCAATTCCCCAAAGCAGCGATAGCCCAGAGCCTAAAAATAAATCCCTTTGGATTGTGCCTGGGCCAGAATTAGATTGCCTTCAGACCAAGCCCTGTTGAGCTTCATCTCAACATAAGCCTCTCCTCTGCCTCTAGGGTCCTGGTGGCACAGGCCAGGGTGGCTCTGTGTGTCCCCACCTTCTCCAGCTCCAGAGAGGCTGTGTGGTTACACATCCCAGGGAGTGGTGCTGAGCAGGAGAGCTCCTGGTATCTCTTGCAAGGCTTATCTGCTGAGAAAGCTCGTGTTTTGCAAGGCTTTCCCCAGCCCTGGTCATGCCAAGTGTTAGCCCAAAATCCAATGTGTTCCTTGGTGCCACCATTCCTGATGCACCACCAGCCTCCCACCCTGGCTGCTGCCTCAGCTTCAGTTGCCCATGGCTCACATCCCCATTCCAGCCCCTTTTCTGCCCTGATTTTGGCCTCTCTCCACCCCCACATGTTTTTCCTGCACCCAAATATGCAAGTGGGGTCCCACTGCTGCTCCTCCATCCCATGAGTGCCTTCAGAGGCCAGGCACTGATCCCTTGACCACCCCAGCCAGACCCAGCTCGTCCTTCCTACACTGTATAAGTCATAACCGCTGCCTCATCTCAGCGAAATAACACATTTGAAAGCGACAGGGGAGAAAAAAAAAATACCCTAAACCCTGTAAAACTGAAATTGTAGTTCTCCCGGGATGCAGCGTCTGAAATATTCCCACAACCTTTGCATAATGCATTGCTCATGTCAGACCTCGGGAGACAGAAATTAATAGCTAACAGCAAGCAGGCATGGCACACACGTGGGCTTCCCTTCGTTCCCTGCTCCCAGGGGCTCCACGCTCGGGGGATACTTTTCCTTTACATTCAACTCAAATAATGCTCATTTAAAGAGCCGAGAAGAAAAAGGCTGTAGAGGACTCACGGAGAATTTGTGCCAAACAGGAAATATTCAATAAATGTTTATCCTCTCGCACAATGGAGGGGTTTTAAAAGTTTTCTATGGGTGAGATTTAAGGCTGGAGGGGTGGAGGGGATTTTCCTCCCCCTCCAGGCTCTGGATGAGCTAGAGATGAGTTCAGGTTCTGCCTGTGGCACCAAATTCCCTGTCTGGGCAGCTGCTCCTGCTGATGAAAGTGGGATCTGGACTGTGCTGTCCCCTAAATTGCACCCAGGGTGGGAGTTAAGGGATTTAATTCCTGGAGCAGCAGTTAGAATTCTCTGTCACCCAGGATGCTGCCCTGGTGGGATGCTCAGTGCCCAAGTTTCCCTGCCAAGCCCTCCATTCCCAGCAGCACCCTGCAGAAACAGGGCTGTGCTAACCAGACTCCTTTCAAATCCTCTCCTTCCCTCTGCTTTCCTGGTCCCAGCAGCTTTTTCCCAAACCTTCCTCCCCTCCCCCCCAAAAATGTGAAAAAATAGCTCCATCTGGATGCTGTTTCCACCCAGGCACAGGCCCCGGGGCCGGGAGCCAAGAGAGCAGCGCCTGTGAACGGCAGACGTGGGAGCCGGGGAGGATGTGATGGGGAAGCTGTGAGAAAAGCCTGAGGTCGGCAAACCTTCGGCCTCGCCGTGGGAGCCTCAGCCTCGCCGGACAGCACTTGGCAGCCTGGGCTGGGGGGCAATGCCAGCCCTGGGGCTGTCCGGGCTGGGGGATGGCATGGAGAGCTACGGAGGGATGCAGAGAGGAAGGACAGATGAGCCACAGGCACCCCGTTTCCCTCCTGCTCCAGAGCGGGACATCCCAAGGGACCGCGGCTGGTGCGGAGCAGCCTGGGGGATGTTGCATCACTCCTCCAGCAGCAGCTCCAGACTCCCCAGCCTCGGCCAGGGGAGGGGATGGGCTGGCTTCCCGCTTCCCAGACTTCCCACGCCAGCACGTGTTATTTATGACCCCCAGGTTTTCCAATTAAACATAAATTAGCGGGGGCGGGGGAAGCGGGGGTCCTGCTCGTGGCCACCACCGCCAGAGCAACGACCCCTCCGGGGCAGGGGGACAGCCACAGCCGGCACGGGAGGAGTTAAACTGCCGGCGTGGGGAAGCCACCTCCATCCTCCAAAATACAATCGACCAGGAAATAAACAGGAGCTTGTGTTTGTTTCGGTGCACAAGTGAAAAATAAAAGGATTTCCTGCGGGCCGGGGCGCCCGGGGTCCCACAGCCCTGCTGCCCAGCCGCCCTGCGCCCATTGTTCACCCCAGCTCTGCCGAGGGGGACATTGTTCCCTCCACATGTCCCATCAGATAAAGGAGCAGAAAACGGGCTGTGCTGGCCATGGCGACCAGCAGCAGCGAGAGCAAGCCCATGGGGTTGATCCAGTATTTGGGAGCAGCACCCAAATGGTGTCCTGCCTGCAGTGAGGAGTTCCCACCCTGCTTTCCACCCCAGGCAGGCAGTGACACCCTGGCATGGTTGTGGGTGACCCCACAGTCCCCCCAGCCCAAGTGTGGCTGCAGCTGGAGCAGATTTTGGGGTCTGAGCAGTGGAGGGCTGCAGGGATGTCTGGGGTGGCACGCGAGGGCTTCACACCCTCTCGGAGAGGGTTTCTCTCTTCCTCTTTCAATCAGCCAGATCTCACTGAAGCACTAAAACCTCACATTTCCTACTGCTCTATGATATTTGCTGACTGCAGTGTCACAACAAGCGTACCGGATGAGTGGAAAAAAAAAAAAAAGAAATGTTAGAAAAATAACCCTGCGTGGAGGCATGTGGGGATGCTGGGCCCTGACAGCCACGGGGCTTCCCGGTGGCAGAAACCCCTCACTGAGGCTGCTGCTCCTGGAAAGCAGCAGAGAGGCAAAGAGGAACTTCTCTGCAGCCTCTCATCAGTTCCTGCCTGGCTCTGGGGCTGGTGGTGCTGCTGGAGATGGCAAAAGGCTGCACACTTGGGTGTGACATGCTCGGCAGGGCTGCCCACGCTTTCACTGCCCACGCTTTCACTGCCCACGTTTTTCACTGGTGGAGGTGTTAGGAGCATCTGAAAACAAGGGACATTTTGCCTTTCAAGTCGTTCCCCACCTGCTGTCACTGAATGGGGTGAAAGCAGGGTCAGAGATCCACCTGGGGCTCCCTAGGAAACTCCCACGCCCCAGTAGGAGGCATTTCAGCGGAAAAATGGAGTAACAGGAATAAAAATGATGTGGAGGCAGCCATCAGCCTTTGCTGTCATTCTGCTTTCCAGCAGCCTGGCCACGCTGGTTGAGCAGGGCTGGTGTGGAGGGTCTGAGCTGCTCTGCACTTGCCTTGCAAAACCCAGGTGGGCTGGACTCAATTTTGGGTCTCAGACTTGAAATTCGGGCTCGCGATACCACATTGGAGCAACTCCCACTCAACCAACACTCAGCCTGCTCTGCTCAGACCCTGCTGGTGGTGCCAGCTTGGGGTGCTCAAAAACCACCTGGAAAAGCTGGGAAACACTGCCTGGAAGTGGGGGAACCACCCTGGGGACCTGCTGGAACCTTCGGGAATGCTGAGCTCTCCGGCCTGGACAGTGATGTTGGATCATGACGGGAGAGGGAGGCAGGATTGTGGGGAGAGAGTCCCCGAGGATGGAGGATCAGGACTGTCAGGAGAAGGTCCCTGAAGGGTGAGGGAGGCAGGATTGCCGTGGCAGCTGCAGCAGCTCCAGTGACTTGCCAGGAGCCGCCGGCTCCGAGCGCTTCCTGCGATTTGGCCCTTGGTGAATAAATAACCACACACAGAAGCGAAGGCAGTGAAGGATCTCGGGCAGAGTAAATATAGTTCATAACTCCTTTTTTTTTTTTTTTTTTCTGCCTTCGGTCTGATCCCAAGCCCTGTCTGTTTGTACTCTTGCCTTTGTTTTGGGTTTTTTTTTTTTCTGCTGTGTTTTTTTAACCAGCGTTTGATGGCAACTTCCCAACGACACGTTCAGGCTGCTGAAAGTGCCTCATTTTGCTGTGGCCGGGGCAGCAGCTTTCATTGATGGTTCAAATCACCAGGCAGGCTCTGCGTTGGAAAGAGACAACAATACTACAGCACTCAGGGGTTTTTCAGAACAAAACTTGCCAAAATGGAATTAAAAAAAAAAAAAAAAGTGGTTTGGGCTTTACTTCTTTTTTTTTTTTTGCATTTCACAACTGTAAACTAAAACCACTCAGGGTAGGAATTGCATCTGGGCTGGTGAGAGTGGGCAGTGCTGGCAAACCTCTGTTGGATATTGCTTTGCCTCTCTGGTTTCCAGCTCTCCAAACCAAGCACCAAACCCAGTGCCTGGTTAACCATCACTCAGCTCCCGTTTGAGGATGTTTTCCTGGCAAATGAACCTAATTGCCCCGTTGGTGCAACACATGCTGGGCTCTTCCCAGCACTCCTGGCTGCAAGCTGCGGTGCCTGGGTTTGGCTGATTCATTGTCAGGCATTTCCCCCTTCCCCACAGCTCCTTTGGGGATGTTTCCTGGTTTTCCCCATCAGCAAAGCTAAAAATGGAAAGGCAAAATGTTTCCGAGGTGGTGGCCAGGTGATGAGACCTTTCCCAGTGCTCCTGCCCTGATGTCCCTCTTGGAGGTTTGTCCTGGGGATGCCGCAGGGTTTTGGGGGTAATGGGGTGTGCAAAGTTCTGGCATGAAGGCTTGGTGTCCTCTGGCTCATGTTTCTGTACAAATGGAGTGTCCCAGGGGTGGCTGAGCCAGAGTTGTGTCCACATGGACTGTGCTGGGGCACTGGAGGGGCTGGGGTGGGGGGCAGTTGTCCCAGCTGCTCTTCACAGGCAGGCGAGACATTCCTCATCCATCTGCAAATCGAGGCCTCCAGGGGGGAATAAAACTGCCCGGAGTGGTGTCACCTGTGGGAATGAACGCTCATCCCAGCAGCTGGAGCAGCCCCTCGTCCCTCTCCTGCGCATCCCCTGCTCCCCACGGGACCCCAGGGGAGGGGATGTGCCATTCCTGGGGCTGCCAGCACAGACAGGTGGGGGACAGCCCTGCTCTGCCCATGGTGATCCCAGAAGGAACTGAAACCTGCCCTGTGCTGGCAGGGAAATGCTCCTGTCACAGCACAGCCGCCACCAGCCTGCCTGTCCCTCGTCCTTCCCACAGCTGGTTCCTAGAAAACCAGCTCCCAGACGGTCCCAGAAATTTGGATTTTGCCCAGGGCAGCTTTGCAAACAAACCCAGGGATGATAATAGGGAAGCAGCCTGTCCCTCTTTGGTGTCATTTTGCTTTATTTTTCTTCCACAGTGCAGCTTCCCACCACGGTCTGGCTGTGGCTGGAGGCTGCATCACCCACAGCCCCTCGGACTGAAAAGTTTCCATATCTGAGCAGAGGAGCAACAAGAATTGTGTCAGGTGCTGGTGAGGCTGAGCTTCTCCTCCTGCCCTCCTGAAATGCCGCTTTTTCCCTGGCTCTGTCCCCTGGGGTTGGGACAGATGTGCAGCACATCAGCTCGAGCCTGCTGGCACCACCTGCCAGGTGAGGAAATACCTAAATTCAAACAACACGGCAGGGAAAGGGAAAAGTGACTCTAACATGCAGCAAATGCAAGAAATCTCCTGGGGCAAACCTGGAGGAGTGGGGGGAGAGGAAGCCAGGGGCATCCCCATGGGAAAACACATACATGTTCGGGCAGTGAGAACAGAAGTGCTCATTACTCATGAAAAAAAACCCACAGAAGTTCTTTTCAGGCATCAGCTTCCAGTAACAAAGCCAGATTGATGGAAAAAAAAAGTGCTTTTATTTTTCATTTGCCAACGGAGAAGCTAAGAAAAAAAAAAAAAAAAAAAAAAGGACGCAAAGAATAACTGGGGGAATATAAAGAGTCAGCTGAGGGAGCTGGGTCCCAGGGGCGCTCAGACAATGCCTGCTGCCCCCGGGCTTTTAATGATTGTGCTCAGGAAATCAAACAAGTGTGCTATTATTTATTTGGAGGAGGCATCGGTTTCCGTGTGCTTTACAGGGGTTTGCCCGTGGGCACGGAGGGATGATTCCTCAGCACAGGAGGAGCGACCGGCCAAACTGCTTTTGGGTTGGCACGGGGCAGGGGGTAATGCGAGAGGAGCTGTGGCCACCCGGGGCTCCCCAATCTCTGCCTGTTTTGGGGTGCTGAGGGGTGAGCAGAGCCACGGCTTGGTACGGGGGCAGCCCTGGTGGTTGGCCATGGGCTGCTGAGCCAGGAGGATGCTCCCTGTCCCACCTCCACATGCCAGTGCCCAGCGGAGTGGCCTCCCCTCTCCTCTCCATTCCATTCCCTGCTGCTCCCCATCCTCCCTCGCTCTGCTCTCCCCCTCCTCTCGCCCCGCCGAGCCCCGAAAGGAGCCCTTGGTATGTTGTGTGAGTTGCAGCTCAAGTGAGTTTTATTCAGCTCCACTAACCTTGGCAGACAGACCCCAGGGAAAGGGACAAAAGGACAATTGTTTGCAGCAATTTTGCCCTCAATTGGTTTCCCCATCAGCTTGCAGAGCGGCACAGCCAGCCAGGCACTGCCTGACTAACAACATTAAATTCAACTCGCGCCGCTGCGAGAAGGGAGGGAGCGGGGGTGGGGGCGGAGGGAATCCAACTTTTGGGGGCCGCTTCTTGCCTTTCCACGCACAAAACCCCCAACTGCCGCACGGAAAACCGGGGCAGTCCGGCTATTCCAGCAGCCCCGCTCCGTGAGGCGGCAGCTGCGGCTCTGCTGCCTCTGTCCCCAGTGCCACTGCTGTGTCCAGCTGTGCCGCGCGCTCCCCCCCGGCCGGAGGGCCTGCTGCCCGCACGCCGGCCAGGCCACGGGGCGCCGGGCAGCCTGCGCTCCAGCTGGAGCCATCCCAGCCCCGGGGCAGCCAGCCGGGAGCTGCTCGTGTCTCCGCTGCAGCCGCTTCTGCTGCCCCCCGGCAGCGCATCCTCTCCCCGCACCGCATCCTCGCCCCGCGCCGCGCTGCCCGCAGCGCGGGAACCCCAAACCGGGAGGGTTTGCTCTCCAGAGCGTCACTGACGTGAGGTCAGACCTGGCGGAGACCCTTCCCAGGCTCCGGAGAGCCTTTCCAAAGCCTTGGCTCTGGAGAGGCCGTTGGGGTAATTCAAGCCGCCTTCCTGCACGCCCCCGGCTCGCCGCCGGCCCCCCCGAGCCTCCTCCCGGCCGGGGAGTCGCTTGAGCAACCGGCACGTTTCTGCCAAAGATGTTTAGTGTTAACCGTAAGGATCCCAGCGGAGGGAGGGTTCGGGATGTCTTTCCCTGTTCCTCATCCCCCCCAATCCCGGCTGGAATGTTTTCCGCACTCTCCCTGCCGCCACACGGGGTTTGACTGCTGAGGATCCCCACGGGAGCAGCGATCCTGCTGTGCCTCCACCTCGAAGCTCTCTTGGGAGCAGCCTGGCCCTTAGGAGCAGGAAATCGTCTCCCGTGGCTAAATCAGTGCTGCCGCACCCTCTGTTCTCCCCCCGGAGCTCTGACACCACAGCCCCACAGCTGGTTCTGGAGGGACACAGGCTGGGGAGGGCAGGAGCTGCGGGTTTGGGCATCTTCCCCTCTGCCCCCGGACCGCGGGGGATGTAAAGCCCAGTCTGAGATCCGGACTGGAACGAATGGGTTGGTTTTGGCTGGGCCCCAGCTGGAATCCTGCCTGCACCGTGAAACCAGCCGGGAAACGCGGGGCTCAGCCGGCTCGGGGACCTCCGGCACCGAGCACCCCCTGCCCACGCACCTCCACGGCCAGCACAGCGGGCTTTGGCACGATGGGGAGGCCTGGGGTGGGGGGAGGCTGAGATTATCCCGGCTGGGATCCTTCCTTCCCATCTCCAGAGGGTTTGCAGAGCTCCCGACAGAGGCACGAGGACCCCACGCGCGGGCGACGTGTCGGCACAGTCCCCTCTCCGAGCGCCCCAGGCCATCCCTGCACATTTGAACTCCAGCAGAGCCAGTTTTGGGTGGCTGCATCGAGGCGAGGGGGATCTGCTCGGGCACATCCCGGCAGCGGCAGGGTGCGGGAAGCAGCCGCCCTTTGTCTGGGCGCCGTGGGATGGGGCGGCAGGTGGATGTGGAAGCACCTGTGGAGCTGGGCTGGTGCATCCCCGACTCCTTGGACCTGCGTGTTGCACACCTCGCGGCCCCACGCTCACAGATGGGAGGGAAACCTGGCTGCAGCAGTGAGGAGGAATCCTAATTCACACGACCCTGGAGGCCAAATTCCTTTCCTGGCTCTGGCGGGTGGGAGTTGAGCTGCTGCCCAGCTCAGCAGCAGTGCCCCTTGCACAAGACACCCCAAAATCGACCTGCTGTGCCATGGGTGGGCTCGGAGGCTGCAAGGATCTGACATCCAACAGACTGAAAGGCCCTCGAGATGCTCTCTGTTGTTTATCTCCAGGGTAATTAGGTAATTAACAAAGCAAATGAATTTCGGTTTCTGTCTTCAGGGCTGGATTTGGCATGGTGCTTGCCCTCGTTTTGGAGCTCTGCTAGGAGCACAGGGTGGACCAGGGTGTGTAAATGCTCCCAGCAGTCCCTGCCATCCCTCCAACCCCTCCCTGCGCTGCAGCAGACGCTGTCTGTGGCTGGGGGTGACCCCAGGAGCTGTGGGGAAGCTCAGCACCCAATAAAAGCTCCTGATTTTCCATGAGGTCTTTTGCTCCAGCACACTGGCTGCAGGAGGGACAGGTTCTTGGGACAGGGCAGTCTTTCCAGCAAGCCCAGGTGCCCTGAGCTGGGATTTGGGGGTTTCTCAGGTCATCAAAGCTTCCAGCACGGAGTCTTTGAACGATTTGTTCCCATGCCTTGGGAAGCAGGAGCTCCTCTGGCTCTGCTGCAGTGGAGTCTGCAGAAGTACATGCCTGAAATCTTTGCAAACTTGGCTGTGAATTCCTACAGAACAGACTTCTCACTTCCCTGCTCATCCCCTCTTCCCTCGGTCTGTGCGGCAGGGGAGAGGTGGGAAGTGGAGCCTGGTGCCATCCCGAGCCCAGCACTGATGGAGATTTTGGGGAGAGACGGGATCTTCCTTGCCAAACCACTTTCCATCACCAGCCAGCCCAGACTGCCTTTGCTGCAGGGACTGGCAAAGGGAGAGGCTGCGGAACAAAGAAGGAACTTCGCACATACCACACACAAATATTTGCCATAGCAGCAGGAACAAAATAGCAAATTAGCAGCAAACGAGCTGATCCTGCGCTCGGTCCAAGTTAGCCAGGTAGGAAAGTCCCAGATTTCACCAGGCAGGTGAAACACATCCTCGGAGCAGCTGCCACCAGGCCAATGAGTTCCTGCCCGCAGCTTCCACCCCTAACGGCTGCTCATCCTCCAGCTCCGAGGAAAGGCTGGAGGAAGGGAGAGAGGGAAGCTCGGCCGTGCCGAACACGCGGGGCTCAGGCAGCAGCAGGCACGGAGGGGCCGGGAATGGGGTTGGCAGGGAAATGCCATGGAAACCCGCCGGCGTGATGCTGAGCCCCGCGCGTCCTCCCGCGCTGGGGCTGCCGAAGAAAAGGGGACAATGGGGCCGGGCAGGCAGGGCTGCCTCCCCAAGCTGTCCTACTTTGCTGCTCTGCCCCATCTGTGAGCTGTCAGGCACCCGCCCCGCTTCTCTCTCGGGCTGGAAACCCCCGCAGGCAGCGTGTCCCCAGTAGGAGGAGGGGGCTGCGCCGGCAGAAGTCACCAGGTCTGGGGGGATGCAGGGGGAAGGCGTCTCTGATAAGCGTGGACGGCCTTTTATCTGTCATCAGGGTGTGCAAACAGCAGCCCAGAGCCCAGGCGTCTTCCTGGGGTTGATATTCCTCTTTTTTTAAAATTTTTTTTCATCACGGACATGCAGCCATGCAGGCACGGGATGTCAACTCAAGTGGAAAAGCCTGGAAGGAAACGCACCTCCAACCAGCCTCCAGTGCCAGATTTTGCCATCCCAGGTCCCGTTTTACCACACCTGCTCCATCGGTTGTGCCATGCCAGGGTGTTCAGGGAGGCACAGGGACCCCCTGACCCCCGGAATCTGTGGGTGTGGGGTGCTCCTGTGAGCAGGAGGAGTGGGTGAGTGTTGGGGGAGGCTTGCACACCCAGCAGGAGCTGCACGGGGTGCAGGAGCACGCCCAAATCAAAGGCAGCATTTAATTAAGATTTCCAAAAGGGTGAGATAGTGAAATGACCAGATCTGGGCCCTCACTGACACAGATGGGGTGACTCCCTCGGTCTGCATCGGCATGCCGGGCAGCATTTGCATCCTAAAACAGAGTGGATTTTAAGTGATATTGTGCTGGGATAACACCAGGAAGGAAAAGCTTAGAGCCCTTTTCATGCCTGGGCTGCAGCTCTCCTGCCGAGCACCCCTGGGTGCTGCTGGGGTCAGGCTGAGATCCCACAGGGATGGATCAGGGCTTTGCTGTGCTCCTCACTCTGCATGCCCAGCGCTCAGGGAAACTGTGGGGAGGTCACAGCGTGTTTTGGAAGCACTTTGGGACAAACGGGAGCCACCAGAGCAAGTCCCACCAGCAGTTCTGCCAACTGCCCAGCATCTTCCCCGAGTGCTGGCAAACCCCTCAGGCTCTCCCCAAAATTTCTCAGGTGTGCCCTTCCCCAGGCACCTGCAGAGGGATCCCCCAGAGCCGTGTGCTCTGCAGGAACCCTCCCGGAGCACCGGGGCCGTGCCAGCGGCAGGAGGGGGAGCGGCAGCGCGGACACGCTCGCGGGGGAAAAACCGTTTGAGGAAACGACGCCAAATAAATCAGGCGGATTCATTCAGATCCGATGCTGCCTCGGAGAAAGGGGCGCCTTTGTGGGGAGCGAGGCTGCCGAGCCAGCCGTCCACCTGCCCCCGGCCTGCGCCGCCAGCTCTGGCGCCAGCGGCAGCAGCTGGGCCGGCCGCTCGCCCCGGCGCCTGCCAAGGGTGCCAGCGTGGCCCTAAATGCTCCCTTTCAGCAGAAAGCCCAGGGCTGCCACGAGGAGAGGGGCTGGGGGCTGCTGGTGGCTCCTCAGTGGGGTTTGTGGGGTGTCCTGGTGGTGTGGGGTGCTGCAGCTCACCGCAGGGTGGATGTTCATCCCATCCCATCCCATCCAAGAGCTGTTTCCTTTCTATCTTTAACCACCCCGCCAAGGGCAGGGGGACGCAGCCCCCCACCATTTGCTCTGATTCTTCGGATGCTGGACGTGCCACGGAGCCTGGTGGGGGCTGCAGGGGGGCTGGGAGAGGGGCTCGGGGGCCTTTGATCCACCCCACATCTCCTGAGCTCCGCGCACAGCTGAGCCCGTGGGGGCTGCGCGGCAGCTGGGACAGAGAGGGGACAGGGAAAAGAAGCCACCGCTCGTTTTCTGTCCCCCTCTGTCTGCTGCCGTTGTTCTCCTCGTGGTTTGGGGATCTGGAGAGGTTGGGGAGTCGAGACGTGCCGGGCAAGGAGCCTCCCCCTCCGCCCCGCCAGCTGTGACACCCGGGAGCATGCGCCATTTCCGGAGAGGAAAATGACATAATTCATACCCAGAATAATTCCCTCCTCAGAGCAAACCCCGGCTCTATCTCCTGGCTGACAGCGAGGCCCCAAACCCCTCTCTTGTTTCCTAATCTCCAGCTCGAGCCGTGAGAGGTGGTGGGAAGCAGAGGAGAGGTCCAGGCCGGCGGTGTTCGAGGCGTGGATATTGCAAATCAGCGCCGGGCAGGGGGGTAGCAGCTCCAGGAATGACGGAGTCCCTAATTACATATGCTTAGCCGAGATTTTTGGCAGCGACATCAGAAAGGAGTTAAAGCTGCCTAATTCCTGCTTACCCCCAAAATAGCCTCAAACGGACAGGACCGAGGTGGGGACACAACCTGGGGGGTGGCACTGCTGGGGGACCCCAAACACCCCCTCCTTGGGTCGCTCTGGCTCCGGGGGTGGTGTGGGGGGTGGGTTTGGGTGTCAGTGCCCCCCAGCCCCCCCGGCAGCTGTCCAGCTGCAGAAGGACATTTCCCACCGGGGCGGAGGGGCTGCGCCTGGTTATCTCCCCAACGAGGGGCCTGGAGCCATCAAGATCTGCTCCAAACAATCGCTTCCTTTCCCAGGCACCTTCCGAAAAAAAAAAGAAAAAAAAAAAGAAGAGAACAAAAAAAACCCCAACAATAATAAAAGAAAAAAAAAAAGCGCTGACTTTTCCCAGTGTTGCCACATTTCCCTGCCTTGTGCTTTCCTGCCCCCACACATCTTCCTCGCCCAGGGATTGTCCCCAGCTGCCTTGAGCAGAGCTCTTCACTGCTGCAGGGCCAGGATTTATCCTGCTGTGAGCCAGCACAGGGATAGCCATGCTCAGACTTGTGGGACCGGGCGAGCAAACCCCAATGGGCCACCTTGGCCCTGGGGTAGGGATGAATCCTTCACCATGAATCCAATCCTGCATGCGGAAATGGGGCTGCCGGAATTTTGGGACTCTGTGCAGCTCTGTTGTCATCTTGCCCCACATGTCCCCCCAGCTGAGCCCAGCACTGCGGTGACTTTATTAATGACACCTTCCCGGAGGTTTTCCAGGTAAAAAGGGAAAGGCTGATGGATTTATGGGGTGGATTGCCCTTTCCCAGCTGCAGGACTGCTGTGGGCTGCACTGGGAGCACGAGCAGCTCTGGGATGGCTCTCCTGGTCTGGATGCTGTGCCTCACCACAGGGCATGGAACTGGCACTGCCAGGGCACAGCAGAGGCTGTGGGTCACATCCTGGGATGGCTGAGCTCCCCCCACGCTGGTTCCCAGGGCTGCCCATCCCCTGGGGAGCCCTGGGGAGGCAGATGCAGGGGCTGAACCCAAGCAGTGCCTTCTGCCAGGGGATCGGCGTGTTGAGGTGTCCATAATTCACAGCAGCCCTAGCCGAGCTGCTGGCGATTGTTCCCAAGGCTGGCTTTGTCACTGGGGACGATGCCAGCATCTGTCCCTGCCCCTTCCCAGCTCCTCAGCTTCACAGCCTGCACAGGGAAGGGCTTGACCAGGGCCCTGACCCCCTGCCTGCTGCCAGTGACACCCCGAGGTGTGCACACTCACCTGTCCTTGCACACTCACCTGTCCTTGCACACTCACCTGTCCTTGCACACTCACCTGTGCCCACTCACACCCACGACGTGGCTCATCTCTCTCCTTGGTGTGGGGGATTCAGGCATCCCTCTGCTCAGAAATGTGTGATTTCAGGGTTTTGGGGTCAAACTCTCTCCCTGTCAGGACATAAGGCACCTGCACTGGGTGTCTGGCAGGGGTTTGGGGCCACACGGGCAGTGTGGTTATGAGCACATCCAAAAATGGTTTGGAGGGAGGCCCTGAGGCTTCTCCTGGCTGTGTCACAACGCTGGCTGACACAGCCAGGGCCAGCCTTGAGGGTTGCCTGCAACCAAAATGTGACAGGGCCATCAGCTCTCCTCCTTTTTGGGGCTGACAGCAGCCTGGGAGAAGAATCCTCTCATCCATGAACAGACCAGGCAGTGCTCCAGCAGGCTGGGGCTGTCTTGCTCTATCACTAAGCGAAGTTCTGGTGTTAATCAGACTAATTGGTGCCAGGGTGGATGAGCTGTGGGCCTGAGGGGCTCCAGGGTGGGTGGAGGGCTGTGTGTGGCGCAGGAAGTGTGGCTGATATCTCCCCTTGGGCACTATCTTTGTCACACTCACAGTTTCCCATGCTGGTTTGGGGTGATAGGGCTGGGCCAAAGCAGAGGGAGAACACCCCATTCCCAGCCTGGGGGCTTTGGTGTGCATGGTCCTCCCTCATTTATGAGTCAGGCTGGACTCTGCACCTCTCCTCATGCTTGGAAGCAGCTGGAGGCTGCACAGCCTCTGCCCTTTTGGAACATCCTTCTAGCTTGGCTCTACCCCACATTTTGTCCTTGGTGCCCAGGGAGGAATCCTTGGGCTGTAAAACTGCTTCTGCCCCAGCCAGTTGTGTTTAGCCCCCCATAAACCCCCTGGGGTGTAGTGATGCCCTGTGGGAGGGTTGTACCTCATGATGGGGTTTCCCACTGGAGAAGATTCATCTCCTGGTGATTCATCTTCCCCTCTACGGGAGCTAGACCCATTTTGGAAGTATCCCACAGTGGCAATTGGTGCTTTCCAGGGATGTAGGGTCAGGATTGGCCTCCTCCTCCATCATCTGCTGCCTCATTTGTCAGTAATCAAAACTGGGGATTTGAATCTGCAGCATGGGGTGGGGAGGGAGGGGTTTTCTGAGCCCCTGGGCCAGGGCTGGGTGCCATGGCCACAGCCTTGTGGCACTGCCTGCTGCCCCAGCTGAAGGGGAAACTGAGGCACGAGCTGCCCTCGCTGCTGCTCCGGTGGGGGAAGTCACAGCCAGATACCTTCAGTGTGGTTTTCCTTTACCATTTGTTTGTTTTCTCGCCTGTTCCCAGGCCCTGCTCTTCTGCAAGCCGAGGGTCTTTCGTAAGAGGAGGGACGACAGGGAAGTTTTGCAAGCGCAGAGAACCTGCACGTGCCTTTTGAAACTGAGCCTGACCTCGGGGCCTGAGCCTCCCACTGCCACCTTCCCCTTTCTGCCTGGAAAGACGAGGCTGAGATGTCACTCGGGCTGGCCTGGAGGCAGGAAGGGACAACCTTGCCGTGAATTTGGGTTCAGCTAGGTGTGGCAGGGAGGTGAAACACTCACATCAGGACAGGGAGCTGGGATATCATGGGGTGATGGATGCAAAACCATCTTTGCTCCATCTCCCTGCACTCTGAGAACCTCTTTGCTACTGAACTGTGCAGGGAGTTGAGATGGGTGACCCGGTGTGGCTGAGCCATCCCAGGGATCTCCCTGCTCTTGCAGAACCACTGACCCCGCTGGGGATGTCCCTGGAGCTGTGTTTGGATGTGATCTGAATTCCAGAGCAGCAGGATCCACCGAGGTGGAGCACCTTGATGTGCACCTGGCTGGTGCTAGGCTGGATCCTGCAAGGAATTCCCTGTCCCACATCCCATCCTCCCCCCCCTGGCGTGTGGCACTGAGGAGCTGAGTGCTCTGGAAGGACTCAGTTACCTAATAGGAAGGGGTGGGGGTGGGTGTGGGTGTGATAAATACACGCAGATAATTTTACTTCAGGGTAAGTCAATAAATTACTAAAGAGCCTTTGATTGTGCTCTCAGTGGTGCATGTTGATTCAAAAACCTAAGACATTTAGCCTCAATTATGTCTATTTGTGTGTCTTTCCTGCCTTGCTTTTCTCCGCAGTGCAGGGGAAATAACCCTGCCTTGTCTGCTTTCCCACACCTCTCCCACCTCGGCCGAGCTCCAGATTTCACTCCTGTCCTGATAACCCTTCCAGCGGCCAGCAGGAGAGGATCAGCTCTTGGCACGAACCCTCTCCAGCTTTGGCCAGCTCTCTGAGCTTGACCAAAACGACTTGGAGTGGTTCTCCCTGCATGTGGCCAGCCTGAAGGGTGCCAGACGAGGCAGTGGGATGGTTTGAGGCTGGCCAGGGTTGTGGTTTCCCCTATTCCCCCTCTGGCATGGTGCTGGGGTGATGCAAAACCAGCAAACCATGAGTATGGGGACACCCTGGATGGGCACAGAGCCCTAAAACTGCTTCCTCTCTGCATCTCCAACCCGAGCAGCTCTTCTCCCTGCAGGCTCTGGCACAGCACTGCTCACCCCGTGCAGCCTCGTGTGCTGGGACTGAGCTCCCACAGGGCTGGATTGCTGTGATGCTCAGACCACACAGCTCCCTTAAGCCGCCGAGGATTCATCTTTAGAGACAAGTTGGCACTGGTGCCGCCGGGTGGCTCGGCTGGGGACATGTGCCACGCGAGGGAACAGCTCGCCGGGCGGGAGGGCTGCTGCTATCAAAGGAGCACAGGGCTGAGCCAGGGATCAGCTCTGCTCCGCTTCCAGAGTGGTCCCAGGGCACTGCAGGGCTGGAGGCACTGGCATCGCTGCTTTCCCCAAGTTGGGAATGCAAAGTCAGCCTGCAGAGTGGGAGTTCATGGTCAAAGCCCCTTTTGCCATGGATGGCGTGAGCTGTCAGGGCTGTGTGGTTAGAAATGAGCTCCTTCCAATGGGAAGACGCTTGTTTCCTCCTGGGAAATCGCAGCAGAGGGTCATTAATCACCAGGCAGGGCAGCTCTGTCTGCCCCGTGGTGGGTTCAGCACACAGTGCTGGTGGTGGATGTGCCATTGAGCCCTCACTGGGCACTCTGGGCCAGTTTGGGATCCTGGTGCTGCTCCGTGGGTGTGCAGGCCGGGTGTGCAACAGGCACTGGGATGGCTCTGGAAAGCAGAGGGCACCATCCCTGATCCCGGCCTGGCTACATGTTTGTGCATGCAAATTTGACAGTGGCTTTTCAAGTGCAAATCTCCCGTGAAAACAAAAGCGAGACCCGAAACTGGGGCGTAGGGTGCATTGAATGAAGCTGTTCTCCCAATATCTCCCCAGATCCTGCTTCCCCCTGCCCTGCACGGCCGAGGTGCACCCAGCACCTCGTTCTTTGAGCTCTGCCACCTATTTTTAGCTCGCCGGGAGGAAGCACAATTACCCCGGGGAACACCCAGCCTCAGCAGACGCTTCTGCTCGGCCGAGCTGACACAGAGCTGAGCGTGCCCGACTGCTCGGGGCTTTGCTTCAGCGGAGGTTGGTACCTGATGGGATCAGACAGGGAAAGGGAACAGCACGGGGATGTGGCAGGGACACGGAGTGCTCACACGGAGGGTCTGGCCCCCCTCCAGTGCCAGCCTGCGGGCAGGGAGGGACAGAGCTGCTGGCGTGCAGGTGTTAAAACGTAATCCCCAAACGTTCCCAACGTCCAGCCTGGCTTCCCCCAGGTGCCTTCTGCCATGGTGCTTTCCCCTGGGAGAGTGTGAGGTTCCTTGGACAGCAGCCCTGGCCAGGCTCTGCTGGGCACTGTCCAGAGCTGGACACAGCGATGTGGCACAGGGACACCTGCGGTGGGACATCAGCTCCAGGGAGCTGGGTCACACCAGGAGCACCCCACCATGCAAAGGGCTCCACACCTGCATGCCCCTGGCACCTCCCCACACCGCCCATCAGTGCAGGGGACACATCTGCAGGACAGGAGGGCACAGAGGGTGACACAGGAGGACTAGTGGCAGTGTCCCCAGCCTGGAGTGAGCCCACGGCCTCGGGGCTCCGTGCACCGCAGCCCCTGAGTCACCACGCAGGGCTATTTTTACCCCCTGGGGCAGCCTCGCTGGGTCATTCCCGGTTCCTAATTGCTGCCATCAGACCTTCATAAATCTCACCCGAAAGAGGAAGTCTGGGAAATTGAAATGTGCCGCTGCGAGCGAGGAGAGCTGGGCTGGGCTGGGCTGGGCTGGGCTGGGCTGGGCTGGGCTGGTCAGCCGCTGGTGGCACCGTGCAGGGAGGCTGTGGCCGGAGCAGGGTGAGGACAGACACCCCCGAGCTGTGACCTGCTGCCCTTCACACCTTGCACTGCGCAGCTCCCCGCAGGGACGATCTGGCTGACATTTAACCACCGGAACAGCCTTCTTCCACCTCCTCGTCTGTTCCCAGCCTCTGCCTGCTTCCCTTAGTGCTCCCAAACCCCCAGAGCAGCCGAGCCAAGCCGAGCAGGGGGAGCAGTGCTGGACAGGAAAAGCCAACCCCTGATCTCTTGCCCAAAAGTCACACCACACCCAAGCATCTGAAAAAGCTTCATTGAACAGTTTGTTGGCTATTTTTATCAGTGCCTCTGCCCTTCCTGGCTGGGGCTGAGATCAGAAACAGCAACACCATGACGGAGAGGATGAGATGACCATGTCCTGGGGATGGACAGAGGAGAAGGGCTGGCGGATCCTGCCAGCAGGGAGCTGGAGGTGTTTCCACCATCAGGCCTCGCTGCTCTGGATTTTCTGGGCTGGGTGATGGTTGGACACCACGGGGAGGGTGCTGCTGACACCGCCAGTGGTCTGTGGGCTGCAAAGGAGCCACCAGCAGAGATAAGCAGAGCACAGAAACATTGCCATCTGCTGACACCTCCGGGCGCACTCGCCGGCCCCGGCCGTGCCGCTGGTCACCATTTGCAGCGGGAGCAGGAGCTGTGCAGGATGCAGGCTGTGCCCTCGCTGGGCTGATGTCCCCACCTGGCAGCAGGGCAGGAGCATGGCAGGGTGGCCCTACAGACACAGCTGTGGCAGGACAGGATGTTTGGCACTGATGTGCAGCACAGAAACTCGAGGCCGTGGCGATGCAGGCTGAGCTCCGAGCTTGGTGCTGCAGGTGCTCTCAGTGCTTTGTGTCCAGGAGGTGATGGAGGTCTCCCTGCTCATCCCCAAAGAGTTAATGAACTTTCACCCTGCTGGGAGGAGAGACCTCGAAGTGTGGGGCAGCATCCAGCACGGCAGACAGAGAGGGAAAGGCTGGGTAATTGCAGTCTCTGATGCAAGCGCTGCAAAGGATTTGGGAAAAGGCGCACTTGGCTGCAAAAAGGAGTTTTGATTCCCCTCGCCGGTTCCCCCCTGAGCTCCCCCCGGTGCCCTCCAGCTACAGAGCTTGGAGATGCGTGTCTTGGACTGGATTTGCTTTGTTTCAAGTTCCCTGGGAATCTGGCACTGGTGTTTCCCAGAGGAAGGGTGCCTCCAGCTTCCCAAGCGCCGGGGCTTTGCCATGGCGGGCAGAGAGCTGGGAGCTCCCCAGTGCTCTGGCCTGGCTCTGCAAAAACCATCCCCAAGGGTCGAGATGCAAACCCACAGTCCCACGGGGACCAGCCATCAGCCCTGCACTCCCAGACTGTGGATTTCTCCTTGCATGGGCCTGGGATCTCCATGCACAGCCCTGGCAGGAGTGGGGACAGCCGGTGGCCAGTGGAATTTGTTTCCCCCATCCCTGGGGATGCAAACAGCCAGCGTGGGCAGGAGATGGGGAGGCTGGTGCAGCTCCCATTTCTTGCAGAAGGAGACACAGACACAGGCAGATGTGCAGGGACATGTCTGGCCAGCCTGTGGCCTCCCACCAACACCTGTCCCACAGCTGGATTCAGCCTTGGTGAGGGGACAGTGTCAGATGATCCCCCAGTGGCTCATCCCCCATTCCTAAGGGCCAAGAGATGAGTTCTGGTACAGCAGGGCCACAGCAGCTGCTCTGAGCTCAGAGCAACCTTGGTTGGGTGGAGCATCCCAGGGCCATGGCCGGGGCTCTCCTCTGGCCAAGCACATTTCCCTTCCTCAGCCTGGCTGGCGACCTGGCAGCAAAGGCAGTGTTTCACTCTTGTGTCAACATTTGGAAGAAAAGGGGGGAAAATAATCATTTCTGTCAAACCCTGGGAATGTGGATGCCCCGAAAACAAACAGAAGCTCTGTTTCCTCAGTGAAAGGCCGTTGTAAATCTGGTTGGCTGCCAAAAAGTGATAAAAATGATTGCTGTTCCGGCACTAGAGAAGAGTTTTGTTGGAAATGTCACCCCCCACGCACCCTCCCCCCAAATCTCAGTTTTATGAAAACACCATTTTTTATCAGTAGCCTGGCAGGCAGATGTTTGGCCTGGGCTTCTATCAGAGGCCAGATGCACCCAAATTGCCATTCCTTAGTGTGATTTGTGAGTGTCTTTAACTGACAGCTGTCAGTCACCACTCACAGAGGTTAAGCATGCTCTGGAGACTGGATTTACTCCTGTCCTGAGCTTCCCTGGTGGTGTTGGGGTCACACCATTCCCAGGTACCACTCCCCACCTTACATTGCCCAGCATGGGAGACAAGTGATGGGCAAAGGAAATGAGTTGTGGCTTTGCCAGGATGAGCCATGGCCAGTCACTGGGAAAGAGCCACAGTCCCTGGGCAGGGCAGCAGCTGCCTGGCACAATCCCTGGCTCTGGAGTGTGCAGCAGGGAGGATGCTCTCTGTCCACACTCCTGCTTTTTAAAGGGCACGAGGAAGATTGGTTGTGTCATCAGAGCTGTGAGCTGGGCTTGTCAGGGCTCGTCCCTTATTTATTTAGGAACGGCGGCAGGCTTCCAGTCAGTTGTTTTCCTGGTGTAATATTAAACTCCCAACCTTTTGTTCCAAGGCTTTGGCACCTCAGCACAGCCTCATTTCAGCCAGGGCAGCATCAGGGAGCAGAGCAGGAGCAAGTTCTCAGTGTCCCCTCTGTCCTGGCACAGCTGGCTGGGGCTGTCCAGATGTGCCCATGGGTGGCCTCCCCCTGGGCCAGCGGTGACAAGGACAGCAGGGACATCCCAAGCCCTCCAGCCCCGGGTTTGGGTGCTGTCAGCATCACTGAGGGGTGTGGAGAGGCTGCTGCCCTCCTGGACCTGCAGATCAGTTCCATGAAAATCACTGCTTTAAAGGCTGGCTATGAACACTTCCTGTGCTCCAGCCCCGCTGCAGGTCTTTGCAGGATCATAATCCTCATGGAAACCTCTCGGACCTGCAAGGAAACAGCCCGAGGGCTGCAGAGGGACCAGAGCAAGGTCAGAGCGTGGCTGTGCAGGTGTCTGAGAGCTCCGAACCCACCAATTCGTGCTCCTCTCCACACCTGCACCCAGGATCCCCCATTCCTCCGGGGAGAGGAGGAGGAAAGCAGCCGGGATGAGTGGCTGGGGTGAGCTCATGGCCACGGAGCCAGCAGCACATCCCAGCGCCTGCGGGAGCCGAGCTGTGCCTGCCGCACGGACCTGCCCGGGCACAGCGCTCCCCTGGCTGCTGCTCCCCAAGGATGAGGATCCCACGGTGCCGAGCCTCCTCCTCCGCGGGGAGCGGCCCAGGGGAGCTGGCAGGTGGAGCGCCCGGGGCCACAATTCCGGATCAAAAAACCACACGCGTCCCGGCTCCGATAAGGAGGCGAGAGCGAAGCCCCGGGAGCTGTCGGAAACGCGGCGCTCGCTGGGAGCGCCCCAGGCAGAAAGCCCGTGCCCTGCTTCCAAAGTGCGTGGTGGTTGTTTTTGCACACTCAGACATAAATAATGATAGAAACCGCGTGCAGGTTCCGAATTAATTGATAGAACACCCGGTTATCCAGGTAGATTTGCCTCCCCTTTTTTTCTGGAGAGTCCACAGGTGGTGCGGGAGGATTGCCGGGGGCACTGCGGGGTGGGGAGTGCCTTTGCAGAGGTTCTCCTTGCTCGGAGCAGCTGCTCTGGACACTCATTTTGAAGCAGACGGTGTCTTTTAAGTTCATTTCTGTGGCTAAGCCTCGTCTTTATTCAGGAAAAACTCCCTTTTTGCAATTGCAGCCTCATTTAGGGAAGGCACGTAGGTCCGGGAAGGAGCAAATTCTCCCCATTAGGCTTCATCTGCTCCTGAGCCACATCCCAGTGGAAGCACTGACAAGATGCTCCAGGATGGCCAAGACTGCATCCTTGTGGAGTACTTTTAACATTTGTCCCCTCCTGAATTTCACGTATTGATGATCAGGCAGGTGACAGAGACCAGGAGTGTGGCTGGTTTTGGAGGCCCGGGATCTGATCAAATGGGATTGCTGGGAGCATGGCCCTTCTCCTGCTGTTTCCCACCAGCCCTGCCTGCCCCACAGCAAGCTCCTGCACAAGGCAGGACTCCCAGAGCAGGTCCCTAAGCTGGTGGGAACCTGAGAGAAGCAGGGAGCCAGGGCGAGCTGGGCTGCTTTGCCCTTTATTCTAATGATAATCAGCCTGAATTCCTCTGCAGACCCCAAGGGATGCAGCACCGAACGGCAGGCAGGGAGCTTTCCCAGCGGGCTGAGCTTCCTTTCTGTGGTGTCCCCTTTCTGGTGGTACCCAGATGGGGACAGAGGACCTGTCCTGGAGCTGCTGCCCACATCAGAGCCCGGCACAGAGGCAGCATCCCGGGAGCAGCTCACTGTCTGCGGCGGGAGGTGGTTTATGCCCGGACATGTCCCTCAACCTGCTGTGCTCCTGTGCTGGTTTCCTTCTTCCCAGCTCTACCAGGGGAGTGCTGGTGGAAGGAGAGCAAGGCCATGTCCTGGAATATCTCGAGAAGAGTCTGGTCCTTCCCACTGGCCAGGAGAATTCTCTCCCTGTCGGTGTTGGAGCTGCCCTAAATCAAACAGCCAAAAAAAGGTCACCCTGGGATCCTCTGATCCCCATGGCACTGGGAGCTGAGTGCAGAGGTTATTCACTGCCTGTTGGAGAAGAAAAGAGTTCTCTTTCTGCTGCTTCTTTAACCAGAGCTGCACCATGGGCAGGGAGGTGGCAGCTCCTGTCACTTGCAGTCACCCTTCCTGGGAATGCCTGTCCGTGGGGATGGATGGACACCCATGACAGACACCCAGGGGGTCCCTGGCCATGGAGATGGATGGACACCCACTAGGAACTTTTGCCCCTTTGCTTGATTTACTTCCAAACTTTACTGGTTTTGAGGGTCCATCCTAACCAGCCAGAGGGACACTGGTGTGGCCTGGGGACAGGGACAGGAGCTGTGCAGAGCCTCAGTGAGTGCCTGCACCCAGCTGTGGGTGTCCAGGTGAGAAACTGGGGAGCAGCCCAGCCCTTGGCATGTCCCTGAGCGCCCGTGGGCAGCACAGTGCCCAACACGTGCGTGCAAGCCCGAGCCCAGGAACCTGCCACGTGGAGGGGATGGAGGAACCCAAAAATCCCGACTTCACCATAAAAATATCAATCATCTCCAAACATCCGTGCGATGCTGATCCTTTCCCTCCCTCCCCGGTATTTTCTCACGGTCTGGAGCTGGCAGCAGACACTGGGAAGCAGTGTTGGAACTTGTCCTGCCGTCCCATCAAGGCCGTTTATCTCCAGCATCGAGCCCTAGAGCTGGAAGAGCTGCAAGTAGGGGCAAGGCACGCTCCTGCTTGCTGCTTTCCATTGCGTCACTTGGGCACGGGCTGAGCGAGAGCCCCGGGGCCAAATCCCACACACACCACCCTGCCTGCTCCTGCCGAGCACAGCGGCGTCCTGGTTGAGTGACAGCAGCCAGGGACCCTGGTGACACCCCCGAGCATCACCGGGATGTGTCCCCTGCCCTCCCACAGCCTGTGAGGAGCTTGTGAGCCCTCTGTCTGTGTCCCAGAATCATGGTGTCAAGGGCTGCACGCTCAGGGTGACCCCGGGTATGACCCTGGGTATATGACAGGGGTGGGATGCTGGTTGGGAGTCACATCTGGAGCAGAGCATGGCCTGGTGCTGCCACCGGGCTGGTGGGGACAGCAGGGGACGGTGGCACAGATACTGGATAGGAGATCTTGAGGCACCTGCCTCGGCAGGGACTGCTCAGTGTGGGATCCTGCGCGGAGCCAGCCCGGCTAATTAATGCAATTACAATTACAAGGCAGGCTGCTCCTCGCCCCTCCCTTGCCGGCTTCCCCGAGAACCAATGGATTTGAAAACCCAGCCAGCCTTCTCCCCACCCTCCCAGTCCCAGCTGCCCATGGCTTCCAACACAAACTCCTGAGATCTGAGCCCTGGCAAGTGCTGTGGTGCCAGCAGCTGTCCCCTGCCTGGCCCATGTGCCACCAGCATTTTGGTGATGACAGCATGATGGTCAGTGTCACCAGGGCCACAAGACCTAAGAATCCAACCCTTCCCACCTCTGGTTATGCCCGAGCCAAGGAGATGTCCAATCCCTCAGCTCCCAGGGAAGCTTGTGACTCCATCCTGGTAGCTTCAGGTCGGGCCAGGTGCCTGCCAGATGGATGCCCTTTTCATGGAGAGCTTGGCCCTGGCTTGGCCAAAATCATATCTCAATTATCTCGAAAAAAAGCTCTGTGTGATGCTGCAGTGATTCCTGATGGAGCTGCAGAGCCATGGGCACCACGGTGGGCTGGCAGAGCTGCTCTGAGCCCGTGAGGCTGCGGTGCCACACTGTTTTGGGGCTGGCATGGCTGGAGCTGGGGCTCAGCAGGGCTCAGGGCTTGAGGCAGCACCAGGAACCACCCAGCCAAGACAGGAAACCTGCCTGGCTTCCTCTGCACTCATCACTCCGATTGTTTCTCGTGTGTGGGTGCTCTGCTGTCTAATAAGGCTGAGTTCCCCACGCAGTGCCTCGGAGGTGACACCAGCAGTGACATCTAGAGTGCCTCTCTGACCTCTTGTTCCACACCCACGTGCATGAAACAAGCAGCAAACAGCTCTGAGATTGTCACTGCTGGGTCAGAAGAGGCTGGGTTTGGCCCCTCGCTCTCCTGCACACCTCCTGTCCCTGTCTGTCCCTGTCCCTGTCCCTGTCTGGGGGTGGTTTGAGGGCTGCAGGAGTGGCTGAGGTGGCCCTGAGGGCGAGAGGAAGCTGCTTTGGCTTTTGCAGAACCCACACGGCCGGAGGAAGCTTCTCTTCACAAAGCCAAACATTAGAATGTGTTATTTTATTAATCAAAAACGCAGCACCCCCTTCACGGAGTGGCGCAAGGTGGGAAGCTGCTGTAAAATGGGAAGCCCCAGCTGGCTGGCACCGAAAGGGTTAAAAGCAAACACACAAAATATTTGTCTTTGGCCAGCCTAGGACTTGTTTTTCTGACCGAAAAAAAAATAGTTTTATTTCAAAATTACCAGAACTGTCTGGCTCCCCCGGGCTTGGCTATCCCAGCGGGTTCACTCTGGGGCAGGTTTTCCCACCCTTGGAAAAAACTGAGCCTTTAAAAAACAAAACCCTCTAAGCAGTAAAAAAATAGGCAAAGCTGCAAACTCATTTTGATTCCATTAATTTCCCGGTTTGGTCATTTCCCAGCTCTCCCGGGTGGAATTCTGTGTGAGTGGGATCCCAACTGAGCGGGGCAGAGCTGGCTCAGGGCTGCCCCATCCCAAAATCCTCTCACCATGTCAGCCACCTCAGCCTTGGCTGTTGGATTTGATGGGCAGGAAGAAGGGAAAAAACAAAACAAAAACAAAAAAACCTCCAAACCAGACTGTTTTGATGGCAAGAACCCAAACGTGCCTCTGCACCCTGACCCTCATTGTGTGGGGAAGGAGGGAGCGACTGGGAAAACGTGATAAGGATTGCCAGAGGCAATGGGGTGACAGCGACGCTGGGCTCGAGCCACACGTGCCAGCACATGCAGTGAGTCTGTCCGTGCTCAGCCGCAGGGGAATGGGGAGCTCTGGGGCTTTGGGGTGGCAGCAGGGGCTGGAGGAGAGGCGATCCTGGTGCCCCGGAAGGAATCACGGTGCCTAAGGAACACAGAGGAGTCAGGACTGGAGAGCTGAGGGGGAAGATGCTGATCTGGAGAGCTGCTCCAGGAAAAGTCTCAGCAGCTCTTTCCTGTCCCCAGACTGCGGGTGTCAGGGTGGGAAATCACTCCCTGGAGGATTCTCTCCCCACCCCTCATCCCCCGGGTGCGGTGCTGTTTTGGGGGGCAGGGAGCAGGGGGCTGGGAGTCCTTGTCCCCCCAGGGCTGGGGGATGATGTGCTGTGCCACCCCCTGCTCCAGGAGCAGCCAGGGCTGAGCTTTAACTCAGCGTGTTCCTCTGATCTGCTCAAGAAGCTGCTCACCTTCACCTTCCCCTGTGTTTGGTTTGAACAGGAGGCGATGCTGGGGGGTCTCAGCAGATTTAGGGGGGATTTCCTATGGGAAAAGAGCCCTGGCAGGCGCCCATCCAGCTCCTTTCCCTGATTTTTTTATTTTATGTTCAGCCTTTACCTCGTCTCAAATAAAAAGAGTGATTTAGAACTCTTAGCAATAAAACAATTCAAACAGAAGCCGGTCTGCAGCGCTCTGTAATGGGGGAGAAGCTCCGTGTTATTTGCTTAATTACAGGTTTTTGTTTGTCGAGTACTTGTGGGTGAATTGTTTGCAAATAACAGGTGAGTTTATTCATGCTCAGAGTCCTGAGCCCTGAGATTAGAGCTGGGCTGGGAGATAGGAGCTGGAGGGTGCTCAGGGCTGTGGGTGACCTCTGGAAATTCCCTGTTCTCTGGTCCTGGAGGGCTCCAGGGACCTGGGATGGTGGGCTGGTTCCCCGGAGGAGCTGCAGGGCTGTGATGCTGCTCTGCTGGAGCTGCCTGCCTTACACAACACGCTCTTAATCACGCGCAGTTTATCCTTTTATAAATTGCAGATAAGGATTAACTGCTTTATGGAGTCGCTGTAAAAAATGCAGTCCATTAATGGGAGTGGACCGAGGTTGCCTGGGCTTTGGAATCCTGGATTCAGCCTGCCAGGCCAGGCCAGGTGTTTCCTGACCTCCTCCTGCATGTCTGCAGGAGATAACACCTCCCCTCAGGACTCCTTCCCCTGTTTATGATGCAGATAAGGGAATTTCGGGGTGTTGGAAGGAGGATTGGCTGCCAGGTGCTGTGCTGATGCCATGCTGAGAGTAGGTGGGTTCAAATTTGGAGAGGTCAGATGTTCAGAGCCGGGATGGACACTGGATCTGTGTGAGCACAGCTGCTCTCAGCCGGTTTTGGGCCATCCTCCTGTCCAGCCCTGCAGCACGGGGATCTCCTGAAAGCGCCCAGCCTGACGGAAAAGGCAGCTGCCCCGAGGGCATGGAACAGGGAAGTGACAGCGGGCAGGGGGATGCGGCCCCAGCCAGCAAAAACAAAGTGCAGGAGGCAAACACATCCCTGCACCCTCCCAGCCATCCAAGGGCTGCAGAGAGCAAAGCCCGGACGGGAAAATGCTCCCAAAAATCCCAATATCTGCAGCCTCCACACCAGCGAAGGGGCACACCTAAAATTGTCACCGTGCTGTGCCTGGACTGTGAAATGGAGATTGAGGCTGAGGGAATCATTCCATCAGGAACAAAGGGAAGGGCAGCAGCCGCTTGTCTCCACCTCCCAGCCCGAGTGACCCCAAGCCATGCCCGGCCCGGGGCAGAGGGGCAGGAGGGGACTGCCCGCCGACCTTGCGCTGCTCGAGGTGGCACCAGAGGGGCCGAGGTGACTCAGGTGTGACTCAGGTGTGACTCAGGGCACAGCCACGCAGCGCCCATGCTGCCGGAGCCGCGCTTCGCCCCAGCCTGCGCTGCAGCCGGCGCTGGGGGTGATGCGGAGCCGGCACGGAGCCACGGCGATGCCGAGCCACGATCCGGAGTGTGGGAAAAGCGCAATCGCTGCGAACAATCAGAGGCGAAGCCGGCAGCAGCACGCAGCGAGCCAGCGAGGAATTTGGAGGCGCATTCCAGCGGGGATGACAGAGGAGGGGCTGGGAGCTGGGCCGGGAGTGCGAACAGAAACATGCTCCGATTTGTTTTGGTTTTTCTCCCCCTCTGCAGGGCTGTCCCGCCCCGCCTGGCTTTCGAGTAAAGCCCTGGGTGCTGCGGGTGGCACGGCCGGAGCTGGGACATGGTGAGCCCTGGGTGGGCAGCGCTGCCCTGCTGGCACCGGAGACAAGGACAGCTCTGCTGTGCCCTCTCTCACCTCAGCCGTGTGACCGGCATCGGGGACAAGGGGACCTGGCTCCCTGACCCTTCTGCCACCTGGCCAGCACTGATGGCCACGGGCAATGAATGGCCACTGTGCCAAGAGCCACCCCGCGGCTCAGCAGCCATCCACTGGCAAGGCTGCTGACTCTGGGCAAGCTGCTTCCCGTTCCGTGACTCAGTTTCCCCTTCAGCGCAATGAAAAAACATCTCTGCACCTCGGAGACCGGCAAGGCTTTCCCTCGGATGGGACCAGCTTTGGGCACAGGTCATCTCCGGGTGTGCCTGGCATCCAGCAGTGGTGGCACTCAGGAGCCGTGGTGGCCACCAGCCTGGCCAGTAGGTCATGTCCCCGAGGGGCTGCAGCACAGCTCCGTCATTGCCTCTCCTCCCAGCAGCTCCTCCCGGCTCTTCCTGACCCACTTGCTCTATTCGCATTGCACAATAAAGCAAAAGCAAAATGGAGAGAGGGGAATGGTGGCAAGGCCACCAGCACGCGGTGACCTGCAGCACAGCCCTGTGGCACCGCTGTGTGGCACAGGACAGGCTCGGGGCAGGAGGTGCTGGGAGCTGCTCAGGCTCTGAGATAGGACCTGGGCTTGCCAGGATGGCTTTCCTTTGCCCACTGCCCTGCAGGGTCACATTCAGAGCCCTGGCGGTCACCAACAGCCCCGCTCATGCCCCTGGTGTCACCCTGCCGGGAAGGGAAGGTGTGAAGCAGAACCAGAGGGCTGAGAGGGGACAGGAATTTGGATTCCAACAGATCCACAGCCATTTCCACATTCTTGGTGCCCGTCTTCATCCCACCCCACCAGCATCGTCCTCCTCCCTCGCCCGGGCACAGGGTGGGCAGAGGTTGCTCCCGAGGCACAAGGAGGGAGAACTGGCAGAATTCTGCACGCCCTGGGCTGTGCTTCACTCCTTGCTCCAGGCAGAGCAGCCATCCGGGAGCTAAAAGCATTCAATTGTTCGCTGATGCTTTTCTTTGAAGCCCTCATTCATCCTCCAAGGTCTGTATTGATTGGGGACTCCAGGAAAGCATCTGCCCTTCGCTGCCTTCATCAATGACTTTCCCACATTAATCCACCTCTTCCCTTGATAACCACACTAATTACTCTCGGCTAAGTTGACTCTGGCAGGTCGCTGGAGGCTGGGAAGAGGAACCTGCTGCAGCCTGGCTGTGCCTGAAAGCTGCAGGTCTGTCCAGGGAGGAGCTCCAGCGCTGGGGGAACTGGGCATACTGGGAATGTGAACACCATGGCATGGCTCTGACCGAGGGGGAGATGTGTGCTGCCGGGAGAGGTGTTTGCTTTCCATTTTTGAGGCTTTTGTGCCTCCCAGGGAATCGTTTTGCATGGCTGATGATCCCAGACTGTGCCCCGGTGGGATGCACATCCACCCGCCCTGCATCTGCCCAGGCCTGGGGGTTCTGGGGCTTTCTTTCTCGTGCTGCAGGGTGTTCTAGACCACCACGGGAGGTTCACACACTCCAGCCCGGGGTGGTCTAGGCAGGAGAGGAGATCTTTTCCATCTCTCCATCTGGGTTTCCTAGAGGGGGAAGGAGAGGGACGCAGCTCTTTGACCTCAGCCATGGTCAGGCTGGGCTGTGGCTCAGAGCAGCTCTGCAGGAAGGAGCTGGACAGAGGAAATCCCATGGACAGTGACAAAAGTTTTCCTAATATCCAACCTAAACCTCCTCTGGTGCAACTTGAGGTCCTGACCAGCAGGAATGGTCTCGTGAGGTGAGGATTCAATTGGCAGAGAAAGAAAACTTCATGCACGGTGATGGTGACTTCCTCTGGTGCCTGTGGGGACACGGGGGGCAAGGGGACATGGGGGGCTGTGCTGGGCCCTCTTCGGGGGACAGGACACCCCAGGCTGGCCCTGCTGGGCCCTTGTGGCCATTCCTGAGGTGGAGCCGCCATCTAGTGACACACGGATGGGCGATGGTGACCCTGTCCCTGTCCTTGTACCTGTCCCCACCACCCCCAGCTGCTCAGGGCTGTGGGACAAAGCCAGAGCCAGGTGCAGGAGCAGGATTGGGGTCCTCTCTCCTCAACCCAAAGTGCAGAACAGTGTTGGGTTTTTAATTTATCCAATAAGAGAATCATTAATGTTGGAAAGGCCCTCACGGATCATTGTTATCACAGCACCACCCTGCTCACCACTAAACCATGTCCCCAACACCTTTTGGACACTTCCAGGGATGTGATTCCACCACCACCCCAGACAGCCTGAACACCACCCTGAGTGCCACAGGACCACCCAGAGGAAGATCCCAACCCTCTGGATGTCCAGCACGGGTGGCTCTGCCCTGTCCACTGCCACAGTGACCACCAAACCTCTCCTGTCCCCCACCATGGCAGCCCGAAGCCTCCCCACCCCAAGCTGCTCCTTCAGCACATTCAGACCCATCATTATATCTCCAAACCCCCCATCCCGTCCTCTTTCTGCCTCCAAATCTGAACAAAGGCAGTGGCCGTCCCGTCTCTTGTCCCTCTTCCATTTTCCTCCCGCTGGCTGCCGAGAAAAGGGATTCAGCCGTGCCCACTGCATGTGAAAAGCCCCCGCCTGCCTTGTGTTTTATGAAGGAAAATCTCCTTGGGAGAGCAGCCAAACGTTCCCAGCCTCCTGCTGGGTGTTTCAGACGGGAGAGCTGGAGGATGCGAGGGCACGGCAGCCCCGGCTGGGGGGGGAGCGTGGGGGGACAGCGCTGGGCTCTGAAAAACCACTCCAGAATTGCAGAGGGAGACCAGCCAGGAGGTGCTGCGGGGCTTGGGTGGCCAGAGGTGGCTCTGTGCTGCCTCGAGGGATGGAGCTTTGCGGTCAGCTGAGCTCCCTGCACGTCCCTCGGGAAAGGATGTGGGAAGATGGGGCTGTGTGCGCTGAGGCTGGGCGCTGGCTGGGCGCTGGGTGCCATCCCTCTCCCCTCTGGAATTCCTCCATTATCCCCATCCTTTTCATCTCCTTTTCCTTTCTCTCCCCTGCCGCTCCTCTTCCCACACTCCCCCTCTCAGCACCTCTCCTGGACCACACATCCCCACGCGCTGCAGACCTTTCAGACCCTTTCAAAAGCATCCAAGAGGCCCCCGGGGCTCCAGCCCACCAAATCAAACTCAAATTTGCAGCTTATATGCAAACATGATGTGTGTGGACGCCGAGGCTCTGCTGGCACACACTGCCGGTAAACAGAAACACATGGCTGAGCCCGGAGGAGCGAGAGGCTCGGCGGCGAGATGGGGTTCGGGGAGGGATTGGAACCATTTTTAACTCGCCCCAGAAGGGTGAGTCACATCCCACTGCAGCTGCGAGGGCACTGCCAGGCTCAGTTCCCACGCCTGTGTCCCTGGTGAGGTTGTTCTTGAGGGCTCAGAGGCAGAAATGATGGGGAAATGGAGGTTTCTGCTCTGGAGCTGAACCGAAAACCGCAAGGACAGAGTCAGACAGGCTCAGACCCAAAGGGAGAATCTCTGCCACGTTTCCTTTTCTGGTTCATTGTGCAAATGCCGCGTTCCACGCGAAATTAAAACCTTCCTTTCTTTCTTGGGGGCCATTCAATATCCTTTAAAGGCTTTTTTCTCTTTCTTTTGAGGCTGGGAGCAATTTCTCAGGGAAAACGCTGCTCACCAAAAGCACGTTTCCTATCTGACAACGATGAGACAAAACATTTAGCAGCTCCAGAATTAAACTTGCTGTTGGCAAGCGTTGGTGCAAAGTATTTCAATGTTTTTATTGCATCCACCCTGCCTCCTCTTTCCCTGTGAAGCTGCTGCCACAATCTGACCCACGCCAGCAGAGAGCTTCACACATTTCCCAACTTTGAAGCTCTTATTTGTAAAACCAAAGAAACCTCTGCTCTCGAGCCGCTCAGCTCCCTCTAGCGTGGCTCTCCCACTCCACCTTCCTGTCGCCTGGAGATGCTGCTACTCTTTATTTGCCTGTTTTCTCATCTAAAGTTTCTGCGAAATGTGATTTCGAGGCTTAAAAAAATGTCCAAAAAAGTGTCCCTGGTCCCCCAGCCCTGTCCCTGCTGCAGCCCAGGTGTTGTGGTGTGTCACCCCGAGGTGGCAGAAGGACATTCCCTGGAGAGCCGTCTCTGCCTCTGCTATCCAGCTATGGGATACACGGATTTTTTTTGCACAAGAGCACTATCCCTTTCCAGAATTTCCACCTCTCTGGAGCGCACAGGGTGGAGGAGGCACCAGCTCTCCCTTCCTCCCTGCTGCCTCTCCTTTTGCAGAGTGATGCCATGCCATGTGAAGCTCCCAGCCTGAACATTCCCTCGCTTTGGGGTTTCCCAGCTGGGAAATCCTGGTGACCCCTTGGGGAAAAGCATGGGGAACTGAGCTGGGAAGTCTCCATCGGGGAGATCTGGGATGTCAACCTCCGTTCCACGTGCAGGAGCAGCCACGGTGGGGTGTGCTTCCCCTTCCTAAGTGGCAGTGCTGATCCTCCCGAGGAACCACTCGTGTGTCTCTCCCCTTCCCGACCCTTGGCTTTGCTTCCTCCTCCTCCTCCTCCTCCTCTTCCTCCTCCTCCTCCTCCTCCTCGTCCTCGTCTCATGGTCTTTATTTAGTCCTAGATGCTTCAAACCCTTTTGCATAACTCCCAAGCAATCCTGGCAACCCCGAAAATTTCTCTTGGGGCAGGGAAGGCTCCGTCCAGTATTAATGACAAATAACGAGGGCAGTTCCTGGAGAACCAAATAATTATCCCTGCCACGCTGGGGGCTTTGGTAAAGCTCTGCCTCCACGTGAACCAACGGGATTTAGCCGGAGCTAAATAATGAGAATGATCCAGGGAAAACCTCCCGGACGCCAGAGGAGGGCAGAAGGAGGCAGAGGGATTGTGGCCTCACAGCACCACTCGGAGTCCCCTCTGATCCAGTGTGTCCCAGCTTTGTGTCTGAGCTCCTGCTGGTGGCTCTGGGCTGTCACCTCGTGCCTGGGGCTGTGGCTCTCGGGGTGCCCAGGCTCTGCCAGCCCCTCCTTTCCAGGGCTGCCTCTGGGAAAGTGTTTTCCCACACCTCTGCTCACAGCAGGGACAGAGGAAAAGGGAGATAAGGACGTGCATGGGACATCTCCCTCTCCCCTCCACATCAAAGCCCTGAGTTTATCACCAGCTCCTGGCTGGCTGTGGGGCTCCTTTCAGACAGCCTGTAAGGGGAAGGGCTCAGGGTCTGTCTCGCTCTGTGGCTTGGCCAAAATCTGGGATTTAACAACTGAGCAGCCTTGGCAAGATTTCTCTGCCCCCCATGCCTCCCTGAGCCTGGCCCGGGGTTCTGCTGCCCCGAGGTGATGGATGAAGGGAGAGGAGGGAATTGCAGGTCCAGGTGAGGTTGTGGCTGTAAGAGAAGCTCTTTGCTCCCCATCGTGGGAAGAGCTGGAGGCCTCCAGCAGCAGGGAGATGGATGGGTTGGGGTGGAGAGGAGGCAGCAGGGGGGAGCTCAGCCCATTTAGGAGGAGGATGAAGCGCAGCAGGAGGTTAAAAGTCAACATCTTTCCCTTTCCCAGCTCCTCCGGGTCAGAGGGAGCTTCCCAAGGTTATCAGCTGGGGTCAGGCACTGGGGGGAGGCAGTGGCAGTCTGGGGGCTGGGATGCCAGGGCAGGGGGCTCAGATCCACTCAGGGACAGCCACCCCATGACCTGTGGCACTGTGGGGACAGCAGCATCCTTCATGCTGTTCCCTGATGTGGAAAGGGCACACAAAAATTCATGGATACAGAAACCCTGAGGGAGGACCAAAGCTGCCAGCTGGAGGGTGCAGGACAGCAGAGATCACTGCGGGGTCCCTGCTCAGTCTGGGCTCTGAGCACTGCCAGGGAACCTGTCCTGCTGTCCCCAAAGCTGCACCAATGCCACTGAGGCACAGTTTGTGCCATGAGCTCTCTGCATCCTGCCCGAGCTCTGGGGAAGCTCTGCAGAGCCCTCTGGGCTCGCTGGGGGTGAGATGAAACCCAGGCTCTGCTGCAGTTGCTGTTTTGATGTCGTTAGTGTGACAAGTTGGATTAATTAAGTGCATTTGGAGGCTCTCCTTCCTTTCCAAGGGCTTATACTTCAAAGGAAGGCAAACCAGCAGAGCATCTCCTGCCCTGAAATGCCTCTGTGGGCCATGGCAAGGGAGTCCTTCTCTGCTGAGCCCATCCCTGGGACACATCCTACCTTCCCATGGCCAGGGATAGACAGCCACAGTGGAACCACAAGCTCTCAGGCAAGATGCTCCAGCATTTTTGGGAGCATCAAAATTCTTCCTACCTGAATAGCTGCTAAATCCAGCCCACAGCAGCCATGGGAACAGGACTGCAGCTCGCCTGCTGCCCATGTGGATTCACCCAGCTCTTCCCCAACACCCCAGGGAGCAGCTCTGTCTGGCACTTTCTCCCCTGGCTGTGACCTGTGAGTCTGGAATCTTCAGCAGAATGAACTGCTTTTTTTTAAAAGTCCCCAAGAGCCGGAGAAGAAGTTTCACACTCCTGCTGGGTTTGTCCTCACAAGGTTTTGGAGTGTTTGGTGGCAAAGTGAGGCTGTTACAGAGCTCTGCTTGCATCTGTTTCCTTTGCCTGTGTGTCTGGCAGAGTCTTTTGCCCCAGTTTGCTGATTTGGTGACCATGGCCTTCAAACCCCCTCTGGAGAGGACAGCAGCTGTGAGAGGAGCATTCACCTCCACTGGCAGAGAGGAAAAGGGTTTAAATAAGGGGGAAGTGCTATTTTTTATATCAAATTAGCACCTGGGAGCATTGCCCACGGCCATGGAGACAACCCTGCCCCAAGGAGCCTCCAGCCTCACCTGGCAATAGCAGAAACAGAGGTGACAGTGGGGACAAGTGTCCTTCCTGCCCATCAGGCACATCAGGGCTGATGTGTTCCCACCTTGCTGCTGTCCCTAATTCCCCAGGATGCACAAGGAGTGGGGAGATGCAGCAGCAGTGAGCTGAGCAGCGTTGGGAGGTCACTCCTGGCTGCACCCAGGCAGGGCTGAGTGTCCCTGGAAGCTTCACATCCCTTCACCAGTCCCTTCCTGCTGCCAGCATCATGGGGAGATTTGATATTAAAGGTGCAGCAAAGAGCAGAAGTCGGAACAGGCAGTGCACAGCTCTCCCCTCCCTTCCCCAGGGAGTTCACTCCTTATCTAGCCCCACTCCCGTTTCCTCCTGGGATAAACCAGGAACGGGTGGATTTGCTTTCCTTCTCTTTGCAAGCCAACCCAGAGCACCCCACAGACGGGGAAGAGCTTCCCAAATCTGTCCCTGCTGGGTTGACAACTCTGGGCTGCCACGCTGGGAAAGCTCTGGAAAATTCACTTACCAGGGCCTCTCCATCGGAAGAACAGTGGAGGCACCGGGGGTCCAATTACAATGTATTTAACATTTCTGAGCTCAGCGGGGCCTCGCTGCCTCACAAGTGGGTCACGCAGTCAGCCCGGAGCTGCAATGTCAAACTGGCTCCAGGATTAAGTGTGGTGTAACTGGAGCCCCGAGCTGGGAGGGGGAGACTTTTATCTGGCTGTGATTGCCCACTGGGAGCAGGGCTGGGATGAGCTGCCTGACCTGTGCAAAGGGCTCAGCCATGTGTGGTGGCAGGATGGCTCAGGGAGGGTGACAGAGCAGTTGTGTGGCACCGTGTCCTCTCGTCTGGTTTCTGGGAGATGAGCCTTTTGGATGATTTTGAGGTTTTGAGGATGTCCCTGCCAGGTGCTGCTGGGTGGTCTAGGGCAGCGCTGCTGGGTGAGGAGATCTGCACTTGCAAAGCCACCCTTCAGCCTCAAAATAAATGGTTTTCACAGCTCCTTTTCGCAAGAAAAATTGCAAATATTGGGTCTGACTGATACTGGAACCCACTGCCCTTGACTTTCCCCCTCCCCCAAAGCCCTGCTGACATTTCTTATCCCCATTGCAATAATATCTGCGAGTAGAGTTTCCAGTGGTGAAGCTGCTGGGGAAACCTGGGTTTGTTTGTTGAGGGATTTCTGATTCTTGTCACTCAACAGAAAAATGAAACAAAACCAGAGCTGAAGCATCCTGTCACCCTGAGAAAAGGAGAGTGAAACACCCATCATTCTGGGCTGATCAACATTTACTTTGCACTTAGAAATGTTGAAGAGCTGGAGCAGCATCACTTCCTACAGGGATGAGAGGTGGTGAAAGGCATCAACCTGCCCTGGCTGGGCCATTTCCTGAAATGTGAAATCCAGGTTGGTCTGCACAGCCTGGGGCAGCAGTTTCTGCTCCCACAGAAATCCCACCTTCCTCTGCTTGACATTTTGGGAAATCCAGGCTGTGCCATGGGGAAATACCTGCTCGAAAGGGATTTAGAAAATGTCTTTCTGGGTGTGCAGGGAAAGCAAAACCCTTGAGCCTCCATCAACCTGGCTCCATCTGCCAGAGATCAACCTGCAGCTTGGGGGAAGTGCAAGTGAGAAAACAACTGTATTTTCTTGCTGAGACAGGGAGAAAAAAAAGGTTGGAATCAAAGACTCAGCCTCGCTTTCCCGTGGCTTTGTTCTGTGGCTCTGCTTTCCCTGCCGGCTCCCAGATCCTGTCCCCCGAGGCTGCTGGCAGCTGTGCTGGCTCTGGAGGCACCGTGTGAGCGTTGTGTGAGCGCAGATGGACACACGGACACACGGACAGACACACGGACAGACACACGGACAGACACACGGAGCGGCTCAGGGCTCCCGGGGCAGCCCCA
The DNA here is from genome assembly GCF_008360975.1 of Lichenostomus cassidix. Classification (NCBI taxonomy): domain Eukaryota; kingdom Metazoa; phylum Chordata; class Aves; order Passeriformes; family Meliphagidae; genus Lichenostomus; species Lichenostomus cassidix. Next base: position 2,686,561 of record NC_139497.1, read on the forward strand.
AGCCCAGCCTCGGGCTGCGGCAGAGGGATTTCGCATCCTTTTAGCGCAGCCCCGGGGGTCAAGGACTGCGGGGAAGCTGAGCTGCTGTAGTAGGAAAACAGGAAGCGCTGGTGGCAGGAATTCGTGTCATTTAGCATTTCGCGTCCCAGGGAGCTGTGGGGCTAGGGCTTGTTGCATCACCCTGCTGGAGGCTCGAGCAGGGTGTCCCTGTCCCTCCTGCCCTAGCCACGGTGGCTCTGCAAGGGTGACACGGGTGTGCCACCGTCCCTGACACACATCCATCCTCCTCCAAGGGGTCAGGGCGCTGTGGATGCCACCAGGAATGGGTCAGGATGCTGCCGTGATGGGGATCCTGGACCCAGCAGGACAGCCCGTGTTACCTGGGCTCAAACATCTGCAAAAATCTGCCCCAAAGCATCTGCCAAAAACGCCAAGTGGTTTTTGTACAAACCACGCTTGTGTTCCCCGGGAAACAATGCCTTGTTTGGGGCTGAAAGAGTGTCCTGGAGAGCCTGGGAACCCCTGGGGAGCTCCCAAACACAGAGAGGGAAGGGGCAATGGATGGTGGCAGGAAGGTGTCTGTCCATCTCCAGCTTGTGCTGCGTCGTGGGGACTGCAGGGTCATCCCTGTGCCACATCCAGGTGAGCTGGAAAGTGCCAGGCAGGACCTCGGGGGGCTCTGGTTGTCACCTGCACCCCTCCACGAGCACCCAGGGGCACAGGGCCACCCACACCCCGCTCCTGGCTCCGTTTCCTGCGCGGGGCAGCCGCAGCGGGCGGGTCGGTGATTTATTAATGAAGCGGAGGGATGGTGCGGCCGGGGCGTGCCAGGCGGAAATGTCTGCTCCGAGAGATTGGATAACCCTCTGGCCTGCTTCCCTCCCAGCCTTCAAACGGCTGCAGCTCCCAGAAGCACCATATCCTTTTCCTCCCCACTGCCAGCTCCCTCCCTCCCTCCCTGGGGCAGCCTGGATGCCACCGAGGGCACAGCAGCACTGCAGTTCAGTGTCTGAACGTTTTTTGTCACAGGATGGTTTTTTGTTGTTTGGTTGCCACGAGGTCCGTAATTAATTTATTGTAATCGATGGGGATAATAGGTGCTGCATTCCAGTTGCTCTAGGAAGAAAGCTGTGTTTAACTCAGAGGAACTGCAAAAGTAAACAGCCAGGGAATAGCTGGCTCAGGGAGGGATCACTGGTGGGCTGAAACCTTTCCTTTCAGCAAATATTTATGGCTGATCCATAAACAGCCGTGCAGGAGGTTGGATTGCAGGAGCCATGGGCAATCCATGCCCTGCCAGCACCAGGAGGATTTGGGCTGGGAACACCAGGACCTGTCTGCAAGGTGCTGAAAATAATAGAATCATGGAATGGTTTGGGTGGGAAGGACCTTAAAGCTCATCCAGTGCCACCCTGCCATGACCAGGGACACCTTCCACTGTCCCAGGTTGCTCCAAGCCCTGTCCAGCCTGGCTTTGGACACTTCCAGGGATCCAGGGGCAGCTGCAGCTTCTCTGGGCAACTTGTGCCAGAGCTTCCCACCCTCCCAGGAAAGGATTTCTTCCTAATATTTAATCTAAATCTCTCCAGTTTCAGTTCAAATCCATTCCCCCTTGCCCTATCCCTGCCTGCCTGTTATTCCAGGCATGGAAAGCTGGTGTCCAGCTGGCCTGCAGCGTGGCCAGGTGTAGCCCTGGGCCACCAAGTGTGGCAGGAATGTGTTCTCCCTCACGCACTCCCTGCATCCCAGGGCTGCTCCTGCCCACCCCTGTCAGCACAAACTGCTTCCAGGAAACGGGCTGGGAGAGGAAACAAGCACTAATGAAGATTCCCTTGGTGAAAAATGTGTTTCTACAACCGTTGGGTTATTTTGTCCTTGAGAGGTGGGGGAGGAGATGATGAAACAGCCTCGCTGCATTCCAGCCTTGGCTCTGGGGACACTGGTGCTGTGCCACCCCAGGGCCCTCTCTGGGGGTGACACATCACCCCCTTGCTCCTGCTGAGCCCCCCTTGCCCCACACTGCTGTGGGAGTGCAAACATCTCCCATTCTGTGCTACTGTGAGCACTGAACAGAGCCAGAGGGGCTGTGGGGTGATGGCATCCTGAGAGCCAAACCCTCTTCTGAGAAGGAATATGGGGGGAAAACAGCCGGATTGGAGGGGTGGAAGTGCTCCCTGCTGTAGATCCCAAGGGTTCCTGTGGGGTTTTGCCAGGCAGAGCAGTGCTTAGGGGTTAGCCTGGGCTGGGTCAGTCGGTGACACATAGGGACAGGCAAGGAACAGGGACTGTCACTGCCATGAAACATCCTGTGGGCACCCCACAGGCATGGCTGGAGCATCTAGGGAGGGGAATTGTGCTGTCCCAGGAGCCTGGGGGATGTGTAGAACTCTGCTCTGCTGGCTGTGGGGCTGCCCTGAGTTCCTGAGCTGCTTGTTTTCCATGAGCTCCCGACAACCTTTCATCTCAGCAGTGACTCAGGCCAGGAAACTGGGGGGACGTGGCCGTTCAATGCCACCACCTCGGCATGCCTCATGCTCTGCAGGCTCCTGGCATCTCCCACCCCGGGGCTGCCAACCTCCCCACAGCCCGGGATGCTGCAGCACCCACATCCCAGCCGATCCTGCAGCACACTCTCTGGCATGCCGTGGGCGGCCAGCAGCGGTGACATTCCTTTGGAGATGGGACGTTTGCACTCAGGAAGGCCTGAAAAAAGCCAGGGACAAAGGGGGGAAGTGATGGTGGCCGTGTCTGGAGTTATCTTGCTGCCGCACTTGCGGGGGCCGCTGAGTGACAGCGCTGCTCTGTGCGGCTGCTTGGGGCAGGAAACACTCATCTCCTCCTCTCCGCCGGGCCCTTCCTGCCCTGCCCCGCCTGCTGCGGGTCCGGGAAAGGGGATGGAGCCCAGGGCCCTTCCCGGGGGTGCCCAGGGTCGGTGGGCATTGCTGGGGACCCCCTGTGCCAGCTCATCCTACAGCTCTGCAGCCAAAGCCCAGAAGCTGGGTGGGTTTCTCCCGTGTGAACATCAGTGTGTCTTACCCGAACCAGCTCGCTCCAGTGGATGGGAGACTGGGCAAACAGCTCCAGGCAGGCTGGAGAACCCCAAAACAGCCACTTCCCACCATTTCCTCACTCTGTTAGTCTGTTTGAATCAGAGAATTTCTCTGACTTGGCTGCTCAGCAGTGGGGGAAGCTGTGGGATGGCAGCGTGGGTGGGAAAGGGCAGGGAATTGCACGTGGTCCCCCCAGCTGGTGGCCATGGGATCCTGGGACAGGGGACAGAGCAGCCTGGCACTGCAGGAAGCCAGGAGAAGATGCAGCCCCACTCCTGCAGCCAAAGCAGCCCAGGCAGGAGATCCCCCAGGCCAGCCTAGCTCAGGGTGCAGAGCCATTGTGTGCTCTCCCCTCGAATGGGAAGTGAAAGAGGAGCAGTGAAAGGATGTTTGGCTTAACCCTGTCTGCCTCGGAGTATCCTGTGATGAAATGTTGCTTTACAGCTTCTTCCAGAGCCTGCTCTGCTCGGGAGGCCAGCAATGCACCTGGGACTGCAGCAGGAACAAAGGGAGCTGTTTGCTCTCCCTGCAGGAGTGGAAGAGTCACACTAATATTTTCGGTTGGACTGACTAGTTTTTCCACCGTGGAAAAAAATAGAAGTGTTTTTCTTCTTGCTAATAATATTTAGCTCTTCTGGAGCCAAAAGCAGCCCCAGAGGTGATGGTTGGACTGAGCTCTGGGTTCTCCTGCTCAGGGATGCACAGCCTGGTGTCACAGAGCCCTCAGTGGGATGGGAATGAGGATTTCTCCTCCTGTGTGCCCAGAGCTGTGCACAAACCCCAGCTCCTGCCGTGGAGAACCAGAGGAAGGAGTTTATCCAGCACAGCAAGCACGAGAGGAATCTGGTTTATCAGCAGAGCTGATTGAACTCTGCCAGGCTGTCCTGGTGTTTGAGGTGCATTTCAGCCTCTTTCAAACATGGATATTTTATAGCTCACTTGTCAGCCAGGTTTGTGTTGCCCACTGTGGTTTGAGCCACTTGGACTTTGGGGTTTTTCATTTTGGGGTCTGCAGCCAGGCCCTGTTCTCAGGTAGTGAAAACACCATTGCTGGAGAATCCGCCTTTCTTTTCAGTTTGTTTTTAAATTATTTGCAGCCACAGAGGTTTCCACAGTGACTCACGGATTCAAAAATGTGGGAGGTGTGTTTTCAGTGACATTTAGATGTCAGAGAGGTGCCACAGTTCAGACCTGAAATGGAGATATTTCCTGGGCCATGAACATCCCTAATCCTGCTGTGTCCAGAGATGGGCTCTGATTTCCTTCCCTGCTCTCACATCCTGGATGGAATCACCTCTCCGAGCTGGTGGCAGCTTGCTGGGATGGAAATATCACAGCAACTGGCTGCAAACCTTCCCCAGCCTCTGCTCTGAGCAGCTCTGCACTAACAGACTTTTCTAGGGCCAAGTTCCTAAAGTCCAGCAAAAACAGGGCTTTGTCATGGAAATGCTGAGATGACATTAATGGCAGTGTCCTGAACGCAACTCTAATTAAAGAGAGGAAGGAGAACTGAAGCAGGATGTCCTGTTTGGCTGCCCAGGATGGAAAGCTTGTCACAAATAAAGTGCATTCTCGTGCTTTGTCTCTGTCCCTCCGCACGAGGCTTTCCCAGATTCTGCAAACGCTCATTTTCTTATCTCTCCTGGATTCTTGTTTCTTTTCTCTTGAAAGAGCTCCTCATAAGAATTTTTCTTGCTGCTGTGTTCCCCACCGAGCTCTCCAACTCACCCACCAAATAAATGTGATCTCAAACGCAAAGTGAATGTGCTTTTTATCCCTTGAACAAAATCACTTGGGCACAATTGGCTCTGTGCAAAGAAACTTCCTTATTAACGTTGCAGAACAAGCTCTGGCAAGCGAGCAGGGACAGGCAAATCAAAGGTGGGAGCAAGAGGGCAAATGTTTCCTTTGGAAAACAGGCTTTCCACGGAATTAGCTGGGGGTATGTGACAACCAATCTCTGAGCTGCTTCCTACGATAGAAAAATAAATCAAAATCAAAACAGAGGGAAAAAAAAGAAAAAAAAAAGGAATTCAGGAGTAACAGATCAGTGATTTTGCTCAGTGTGTGCCACAGGAATCCTGATGCAACCAATTTCTGTGCTCATCTAGAACCTGCTGGGTGCTGCTGCCTTTTTATCTGGGACTAATCTCAGCAAAGCTCAGCTCTAAGGCTGACACTGGAGCTCAAAGCACCATCCCAGCAGCGCTGTCCTGCAAATCCAGGATTAAAAACCCGGTGTGTTTATGGAAAATGAGGCGATCTGACCTGAACTGCTCATGTGTGCAGCAGGAGGAGCTGGGCATGTGATGAAGTCCTGCTCCAATGGCTCCATTCTCTGCTGCCAAGGGCTGATCCAGATGTTATCACTGCTGCTGGGACATGGGCTGTGCTGCCCTGCCTGACCCCTCGGAGCACAGACCCTCTCTGGGCTCCTGCCAGGGCAGCAGCAGCTCCAGGGTTGCTCTGCAGCCTGGATTTCTATGAATAAAGCAGCTGAAGGCTCCCCACTGGGCTGGCAGTGCCTCCAGCAGCATCCCTGAGCCCTGGATCCTCCAGGAGCAGATGGAAAATGCTCTTTTGCTGCTCAGTTGTGTCATTCCCAGTGTTTCCTGCTCTCTGTTGGGCACTCAGGTGACATTTGGGCACCTGAATTTGGGCAGAAATCCTGATGTCTGCTCAGCCCTGGCTGGGGCTGATCCTGATGATTCCAAAATCTGCCCTGCCTCGGAAACAGCCTGCCTGTCCTCACCACTGCCATGCTTGTCCCCAAATCTGCGCCAAAACCCCAAACCCAGTGCTGTGACTGTGCTAAACCCAACCTGCTGCCAGCCCCACAGCTCCAGCTGGGCTCTCCTGGACTTTGTGCCTTCCCATTGTTGCTGTGCAGCTCCTGCATTCCTCAGGAGCTGTGTACACGTGTCCTGCCGGGCTGGCACGGCCAGGGAGCGTGTCCCCACCCCGGGAGGGTGTCCCCACCCCGGGGAACTGCTGCTGTCACATCGCAGGGACTGGGGAAAGTTTAGGCTCCTCGTTGCTGCAGGTTAATGAATTACCTTCATGCACCAAGGTGGGAGGTGCAGTCTGTGAGTGCTCCATGCTGGGAGCTCAAGAGGAACAGGGATGAGAATAGAAATCCATGGGGCTGGCAAATTCCCACATTTGTGGGGTGATCCCCCTTTCCCCATACACTGCTGTTCTGCTCACAGCCCAGGCTGGATTGGGAGGGATGGGGTCCCAGCTGGGCTCCCTTGGGCTAACACACCCAAAAGTAGGACCTGAAAGCTCACTAGAGCTCCAGCTGGGTCAGGAAGTTTTGGTAGTAAAAAGATGAAACCGTGTGTGGAGCTGGAAACAGAGTGAGGGAGCAGAGCTGCTGCTCAGGGCTGGAGGTGACACCATTTCCTCACACACTGAGTCATCCCAGATGCACCTTTGCCCAGTGCCAGGCCCTGCAGACGTCTGACCTCAGCAGAGGTGATGCTCAACTCGCTTGGGACCAATTATGTTTGTCCCTCTGGGTCTTTCTCAACTCCGATTTTGTCCCTCCGAGTGCTGGTGGGGACATCCCTCCAGCTGCACTCACTGAAGAGGGACATCTTTGGAGAAGAAAAGTGGAAACCTGCCAAAATGTATTTGGAGAAGCCCAGCTTTAGCACTGAGAGGTGATTTCCTCCCAGCTCAGCTGGGAAGTGTCTGTGATGTGCTGTCAGGAGAGTCACCAGCTCGGCTGGGCAGGCAGCGAGGCTGCCCAGATAAAACCAGGAGAGAGGCAAAAAAAGAGCTCAAAATGATCAATTTAACCACTAGGCCACATCCAGCCTTCCTGCAGCCATCACAGAGCAGCTCCTCCCGGGAGAAATTTGGCCCATTTTGTCTCATTAGTTTCTCTCCTGCCGACACTGACATTTGCTGCTGACATTGCCCAGCCGCGGCTTCACACTCCGAGCAAATATTTTCCTTGGATGGGAGGAAAACTGCTTGTGTGGGAACCCAAAGTGGAGCTGGATCCCCTGTGCTCCCTCAGGGCTGTTTATTACCTGCAGGCCTGCTTTATCTTATTTAAATTAACCACATTATAAACCATGAACCATATTATTGTGGTTTATTGTAGCAGGAAAATGATGCTCTGGCTGCAGGATGGGAGCTGCTGGGCTCTGGTTTGGGGGCAGAAACACCTCAGGTTTGTGCCCAGGGTTTGGGAAAAGGAGGGAAGGGTGATGAGTCCCACTTTTCCAGGATCTCTGGCAGGATCTGGGTGCCATGGGGAGGTCCTGTGGCAATCACCTTCATCCTGAAGTGTTAATGCCCTTGGAGAAAGGATGCTCAGGTATCCCAACAAGGTTCAACCTCTGTGTTCTCCAGCTCTGGAGCATCTTTGGAAGCTTGTCTTGGAAATCTGGCTTGCATGGGGGGAGACAGAAATACAGAGAAAAACACTCTGTGGATATTTAAGGCCCACTGGATGGAGAGCAGTGCTGAGGGCTGGAATGGTTTGGGGGAGACCACAGAGATGAGACCACACAGATGATGTTTTGACACTTAGTCAAGCCCCTGAGAGCTCAGTGCACATCCTCTTCCCAGAGAAGCCTGGAGAAAGCTTGTGGTTCACCATAAAGGCACCAAAATGGGGCCAGAATGAGGTGGAACAGGTTGAGTTGATACCCTGCCTGCTTTTACACACAGCTGCAAATAAGATTTTGGGGGAGCAACGCAAGGTGATCCAATAAATCCAATAAATCCAATAAATCCCATCCATCGAGTCTCATCCTCCCCACCAGCCTGGGCAGCGCTGGGGAGGGACAAAGAGAAAAATGACAAATATTTTTCAGCAACACCCAGGGACTCTCCCTGGTGGGCAGGAACTGGTGACAGGTTGGAGTGCCGCCCTTCACCTGGGATAAGTGAGGGGAGCAGCCAGAGCTGTGTCCTCAGTGGCTGAAGGACGGAGTGAAAAGCCCAGGAGCTCTTTGTCAGGAAAAAGCCTTTATGACTATATTTGTGCAGGCAGCTCTACGGGCTCAGACCTTTATTCTTTCAGGCTTTTAAACTAAAGGTCATTTTTCTCTTCCCTTCCAGAGGGGAAAAAAAAAAAAAAGAGAGAAAAAAAAATATGAATTCCTCTTGACGCAGATCCCCTTCCCCTCTGGATGGGAGTTCAATTGTTCTTGCAAGCAAACTCCAAATCTGCCCCTCGCATTCACTTCCTTTTTCCTGCCCGAAAGGAAACAGAGATTTCTGACTGTGTGAACTGGTCCTTTATTTAAGGATACAAGAAAATAGCCAAATGCTAATTCAGTGTGGATCTATGCACTTTAGCATGCGGCCCGGCAGAACAAAAGAAAGAGAAACATGTCCCCGCCCTTCCCAGCTGAATTGTAAACTGCCCACTGGTTTGAGTATAATGGGTATTTATGAAAGTTATCCTAAAACATTTACTCAAGCCCAATGCAAACCCGGACCCCTCAGCCAGGAAGTTTTTAGCTACCAAAAATAATCACCAGGCCCTGGCTAATATTTTTAACGACCATGCGTTCTTGGGAATTTCCTCTTCCCTCCATGGAGATAAGTGATTAAACAAAATAAAGGCAGTGGCCATTTTGATAGACTGCGACGTGTCAGAGAGGAGAAATATCAACAGTTCTTTTTTTGTATCTTTTTTTCCTAAGTCCTGACTTCTGCATTCGCTGTCTGACTTTTAGGCTGAATTCCACTTCTCTATTATGTTGCTGAAATCCAGCGAAGTCAGCAGAAAAGCCATGAAAGTTTCCTGGGTAGGACTTTTAAGCCAAGGTATTAAATCCACTAATGGGAGACACTTATCTCTTGCACGCCTTATTAATTTTATAAAAAAGGACATGGAGCTCTATTCAGCCAGGGGTTATTTGGCTTAATCATTTCTGTAGGACACCATTAGTGGAATGTCCTGTCCATTTTTCAGATCTTCTCCACGGAGACCTCCTCTGGACTTTGTCCCACACAGATCAGAACAAGCCCTTGGAGTGCATTTTTCCAAGTTTTTCAAGGTAGAAAAATTTAAATCAGTTGCAGGTGTTTTGTTCCCCAACTGGGAAGCTTTAAAATGTCGATTATTGTTGCCTACAGTGATCAGTTAAGAGTTGCTGGGGAAGAGATTGTTGGCTGCAGGCAGGGAAGAGGAGGAGGAGGAGGGGTCAGCCTTCAGGACTCTGCTGAGGATGGAAAAGCCCAGAAGTCACCTTCACAGCATGGAGTGATAGGATAAGGAGGAATAATTTTAAACTGAAAGAGGGGAGATTTTGATTAGATGGAGAGAAATTGTTCCTTGTGAGGATGGTGAGGTCCAGGTTGCCCAGAGAAGCTGTGGCTGTGCCATCCCTGGAAGTATCCAAGGCCAGGCTGGACAGGGCTTGGAGCAACCTGGGATACTGGAAGGTGTCCCTGCCCATGGCAGGGGGTGAAACTGGATGATATTCAAGATCCTTTCCATCCCAAAACAGTCTGGGATTCCATGAAATAAATGTCAGGTCTGTGGGAGCTCTTACTGGATTGATAATTTGGCGTTACTTTTGGCAGAGAATTCAAAATGCACATTTTGGATCTTTGCTGAAAGCAAGGCTCTGCGATTAGGATTTGGACTCTGTTGTCGAGGAACAGTAAAAATGAAACAATGATTGCAAATGTGTCCATCTGCAGAGATGTTCCTGGTGCAAGAAAGGGGCAGCTGGATTAACAGAATGTCATTTTTGCAGAGGAAAATGTTTTCCCCTCTTTCCATGGTGGTGGGAGCTGACTCCAAGGCAGGCACCAGGGATCACATCTCCTCATACCTCAGGGAATCTGGGGGCAGTGGGCAGATTTCCCAGCCCAGGTCCCTTTCTGGACTGTGATAATTTTTCTCCATGGGGATTTGTGACAAAAGAGGCCCTGCAGTGGCACCAGCAGAGGAAACGTGCTCTGTCCTGGCTGGACAGCAAACACCCAAGTGCAGAGCAGAGCTGATCCATCCTGTGTGTCTTTCCATTGCACAGGGCTTTCTCTGAGATAGGGCCTTGCTCAAATATTTTCAGAGTGCCTGATCCCCCTCTGCAGCCAGGGGAGTATCTGTGAGAGATACAGGCTGCTCCCCCAGGACAGCAGGGAAACCTTATCTCCCACCCCAGGGCAGATAGCAGAGCTCTTTACCTCACTGCCTCAGCCAAGGGACGCTCTGGGCTTTCCCCACCTCTGTCCCCATGCAGTCACAGCAGCAGGGCATGGCCATGTCCCCCACCTTGGGTACCCCAGGGTCCCCTCAGACCCCCCAGCTGCAGCTCCCCAGCCTTTGCTGTCTGTGCTGAAGGCACTAAACACACAATATGAAATCTCTGCTGCCTGTCTCCTCGCTTTCTCCCCTTCTCTTGTCAGGCTTTCCTTGAGCTCTGTGTCAGCAGTGAGAGGGGAGGCTGAGCTCTTCATCAGCCTCACATGGAGCACCCCAAGGGCTGTGTGTGACTCTGCCCACCTGCACAGGAAATGCCCACTTTGGGTCCTACCAGAGCTGTCCCAAAGCACTGCTGGAGCATCCCCAGCTGTAAAATGGGATTAGGAGCAACTCCTTGTGCAATGCATGTCAAATATCTAATTAATGATTTGGTAGCAATTAGCTTCTGGTGTTAATGAGAAGCTGCTTGTACCAAAGAGAGGGAGAGGAGGCCTTATGGATGTCAGGAGACCTTGGAAAATGTCTTTATTGCAGAGGTGGAGACTTCCATGAGGAACGAGAGACCTGCACGAAGAGAGTGGCTGCTCTGCTCTGCTGGGTCCTGCTGCCACCTGCCACCTTGGGCTACACAAAATGTCACCTTGGGCTGTGCTGGGCAGCTGGCAGGGCGCTGCAGCCTCAGTGGAGATGCCAGCAGGAGGCTTTGGGGACAATGGGAGGTGCAGGCAGAGGTGTGGGCAGGGCTGGCATGGCTGTGTGTGTGCCACCAACACCCTGAGCCTCCCTCCCTCCTCTCACACACCATGACTGAGCCTTGGCCAGCTCCCAGGCTTTCCCCCAACACCAACCTCCCTGGGAGGACAGAATGAAGCGTCACGATTTCAGATTCAAACCCATCCGTTCATGTGGCCCCTGCTGACCACTTGCCGCTGCAGCAGCCGCTGCTCAGCACTCCCAGCCCTGGGTAAACAGGAAACGTTTTCCACACATCCCATCTCACTCCCGCAGCTCTCCTGTGCTCCTGCTCTGTGCCTGGCTCTGCCTGTGCCCAGAGGTGTGGGTGGATTGTGTCCCCATTGTGCCCTGTGACCTGCCTTCATCAGGGGACACATGGCTCAGGGGTTGTTGCCAGGTGATAAAATTTGGGTGTAAATTTTGGGGATGGTTCTGGAGCTGGTGTGCATGGCAGGGCTGAGCCTGTGGGTGTGCTGGTGGTGGGGAGAGCTCGCAGCTCTGGATCTGAGATCCCTCATCGTGACCCCTGTGCCTTTCCATGGGGATCTGCTGCTTAAAAAACATCACCGAGAGGAAAACCAGAGGGAGATTGACCCTCCCTGCACTGAATATGAGCATCCAGGAACACATTTTTGCCTCGAAGAGGTTCCCCTGGACAGCTGAGCTCCCACAGAGCCCCTCAGCTGGGAATGCCTGCACTCTGGGAATGCTCACACAACGGGAATTCTCACACACTGGGAATTCTCACACACTGGGAATTCTCACACACTGGGAATTCTCACACACGGGGTACACAACCACCTGATGCTGGGGAGGATGATGGGCAGCAGAAAGCAGCCTTGAAAACCCCTCTGCCAAGCAAAACAAGAGAGGGGCTTTCTTTAGCCGTGCATTCGTGTAAATAAACACAGGAATATTTTGCAGCTCCCGGGGGATTTGTTCTGCTGAATCAGGGTGGGAGTAATTCCTCACTCCTCACGAGTCTGCGCAGGAGCTGCCGGCTCCAGGAGGGCTCTGGTGTGTGTGGCACGAGCTGGGGACACAGCTCTGCTCCAGGGGAGCCCCGGGTGGCACGTGGCACTAAATCCATGCCAGAAATCGTCAGGGATGGGAGCAGAACCCACAGAATGCCGTGGGGGTCTGGAGAGTGGGGAAATGATTGCCGTGGCCACAGCCCTCGTGCTCCAAAATGCCTTATTTCTTAGTCTGAGTCAAAGCTCCAAAATCCCGTTGGAAACGGTATTGTTACTTCTTTGGTTGCCCAGAGCCAAGGTCTCACATACACACACACACACACACAGATTAATGGGAAATAACAATCAGCTTTGCACCACAATGGACTCGAAAATCAAGGCATCAGGGTGGCTGTTCCTACACTTCTCTGCTGCCTGGCCCTGAGGAGAGCAGGGCTGTCGGGTGATGTCCTGCAGGTTTAGCAGCCCAAACCATGCACCTCTCTCTGTCCCAGCACAGGCAGTGTGACAGGGTGACAATAACCTGAGCACAGTGCTGTAACCCCAAATTCTGGGGGTCACAAATACCCCAGAAGGTGCTCCACTGGTGGTCAACATCAACATGGCCCCTCTTGAGGAGGTGACCACCAGCCCTGCCATGCTTGGCACAGCTCCCTGGTGCTCTGGGGGTCTCCAGTGTGAGGGGAACAAGGGGGAATGAGATGTGACTGTGGTGGGAGCTGCCAAAATGTGCCCCAGCGAGGCAGGAGGGTGGCACGTCCCACCCATCCCAGGCCTGGTGTGAGGCTCAGAGGGAGCCTGGGCAGGCAGCCCTGTCCCTCCCCGTGTCCCCAGGGACTGGCGGCTGCCTCCTCTCCGTGTCAGCCCGGTGGGCTCGGTGTGGGGGTCCCGCCCCGTGCCCCTCTCCCCCTCGGGGCGGCCGTGTTTGTTCTCCTCGCGGCGCCCGTTATCAGCTCACAACACACACAGGAAGTCCTGTCTGGGATTGTCCATCCCCGGCCTGATTTATACAGGAAGAAAAGCATAAAAAGCCGCCCTTCCACCTCGGCAGCCACCTCCTGCCTGTGCGCGGCCGGCGGCTGGCCATGCTGGGGACACCGCCAGGGTGTCCTGGGCCACCGGACCTGAGGTGGCCGGGCGGGGATGGCCACCGAGAGCCACCAGGGAGCACGGCAGGGGACGGCGGGGCAGCCAAGGTACCGCAGAGCCACAGCGGGGATGGATGGGATGGGATGGGATGGGATGGGATGGGATGGGATGGGATGGGATGGGATGGGATGGGGAGCTGGCACTGTGGGCAGTGTGAGCATGTCCTCGAGAACTCTGGGTGGGTTTTACCCCACTCGTGATGGTGGGAGCCTTGGGGATGGTTGAACACCCAGCAGGGAGTGAGCAGGGGTGTAAAGCATCCCTCGGAGCACTCAGGGCAATGGGACAGCTCCATCTGCTCCCCGCGAGGCTGGATCTGCTGTCAGCCACGTGCTGAGGAGCATCTCCAGCCCAGCCTCCAGCACTGTTATTTTTAAGTCACCCCACTGGCACTCAGGCTGTTTTCACGGGGAGGAGAACCCCGTGGGTCAGTTTTACCTCCCGTGCATGCAGAGGCTGCAAACACTTGCACACATTCCTGTGAGATAGCTGGAAATTCTTCGCTAATCTCTTTTCTTTCTGTAACTCACTCCCTTTTCCCCTCTGCCTGCTCTCTGGACACCTCTGATCCATCACAATGCTGTCCATCCTCCCTGCTGCACTCCCTGCCCTCTGCTCTCCTTGCTGCTCTGCTGAATTCATCCCAGACCCGGGTGGGATGTGGGGCAGGATAGGGATGTGACAGGGACTGTCCTGGCTCTCCCCCCAGGACTTATCCTGACTAACAGCCGAGCCTGGATCACTCTGGATGTGCACACCAGGAGCTCAGCAAAGCCTCCCAGATTTATAACCACGGAGCTGGGTGATTTTCATGCTTTTTTCAGCTACCTGTGGGTCCTGCTGTCCTAATCCGTGACATTACCAAGTGCAGACAGGAGGCTTTCAGGGTATTTTGGGATAAAGGAATAGCTGGGATACCCAGGCACTGTCTGTCTGTGCAGGAATATGGAGCAGAACCACGCCAGTGAGTGGCTCTTGGTAGGAATAACCCAGCATATTTTTTTTCTCAGGGTCTAGCATTCGTGGAATCAATTCACTGGGCACAGAATCAAACATAGAAAGAAACAGCAAGGCTTTGTCAGTGATTAAATTGATTTCAAACTGCACTGGGAAGGTCTGGCAGTGCTTGGGAGGCTGTGGAAGGCTGTTGTGGCTGGAGCATCCTCAAAAATCCACCTCACCTCTGGGCAGCAGTGGAAAACAGCTCTGCCCCAGCAGATTCTCACTGTTCTTCCCTGTGATCTGCCCATGGAGCTACTCCCCCCTCTCTGCCGTTCCACCACCAGCTCTCCCAAGTTTCCCTGGAGGTAAGGAAGAGAAATTGAATCTGGTCTGGAGGCTCGTTTGAGCCTTTTCCCAGGCTCTGCCGCTGCAGATGGGGCTGGCCCGGGGGAGGCAGATTTACAAACTGCAACAAATTGGGGTAAACGAGCTTTCCCCACAGTCCCAGCAGCAGCAGGAGGGCTGGGAGGAACACCAGGGAACAGGTCCCAGAGCAGGGAGGGAAACAAAAGCGTCTCTGCACAGACAAGGGGGTGGTCAGAGCTGTTCTTTCCTCTCCCCCTGGATCTTCATCCTGCCCACAGCCCGGGAGGTGATGGCAGAGAGGAGCTGTGCTCAGTGCAGCTTCCTGGAGCTGGAGGTTTTCTGCTGGAAGAGAAGGATAATCAGAGAGAAATTTTTTTGTGTGAAAGGCTCTCTGCTGAGCTGCTCCCTGGGATGGTGAAAGGACTGAGCCACCCTGCAGCTCCCAGCTACCCCAACACACTTCCCACGGGATTCACTGGGAAATTGGGGTGGGGGACCACTGCCGTGTTTTGCCAGGGAAATTTCACAGAAAGCAGCAAAATTCAGTTTATTCCTGGGTGGGTTGAATAATTCCCCAGTTTTTATGTTGCAGCCATTGCTGCCTGCTGTAAATATAAACAAAAATTCAAGTGTGATTATAAGGGAAAATAAACCTGGCTATGGGATGGTGCCTTTTTCCTGCTTTTTTTTTCACACAGCTCCAGCTCAGCTGCTTGTTGTCCCCATGGGCACCTTAAGTTATAACACACTGGTCCTGAGACAATTAATGCTTATGAAATCCTTACTCAGGCCCAAAAAAAAATCACTTTGTGGCGCTCAGGTCTCAGTTTTAATATGCAGAGTCCTGAGCCACTGGTGACGACAGGGTGAGAGTTATGGGTCGTTTTCTTGGTTTGACCTGGTTTTATCCCACTGCCATCAGTGGGCTCCTCTAGATTTCCACTGAGATAAGTGGAGTGCAGCTGACGCAGCTGAGAACAATGTGGGACAGAAGAGAATAGTGGGAGGTCATTTTCCTCACAGAGCTCCGCAGAGCAGCGGCTGCTCCAAAGCTTAAACTGAAGTGTAAAGTTTACAAACAGCCCCATGAAAAGCCTGAGCAGAAGAATTTGTCCTAGAACAGCAAAAGCCATTCCTCCTTTCTTTTTCTTTTTTTTTTCTTTTTCTTTGAGAAGCACCAAAAATTCCTCTTGCTTTAGCAAGTGCTTCCAGTTCAGTGCCAGAGCCCCGTGGAGGCCAGTGGGAGCCCATTGTGCACTGCAGGTATGGGGTCAGCCACGGCTTGGGGGAGCTGAAAAGTTTTGCATCTGTATGTGTGTCACTCTGCTGCCTGTGTCCCCATCCATCTGTCACTCCCCCAGCCCCAGTTTGGGGAGCACTCATGTGCCTGGCCATGTCCCATTTGCTATGATGGGCTGGAAGTGCTCCTCTGGGCAGAGCAGGTTCCTGATGGGGGATTTCAGTGCTGATCTATTCATTCTCCTCTGCTAATCCTTCCTTTTTCGTGTCCTCCACCCCAGCCCCAGATACCTCACACCCTCCAAGCTCTCCTACCAACCTGGGAATTTCTTCCAGCCCTCATCTCCAGCCCTCAACCCACCCTGGATGCTCTCAGGGGGATGTCAGGAGCCTGGGAGGTGCAGTGCTCTGTGGGGAAGGCTCTAGGAAACAGGGAGGTGGGTGAAAATCTCACCTGCACAGCCAGCCTGGAGCTCAGCCTGAGTCCTGTTGGAGGCCAGCACTCTCTGTCCCTCCCTGCTCACACTGGGGGTAAAAAGGAGGTTTTGGCATTGTTAAATCTAAAAGGGAGGCTGGGCAGAAACATTTCTTTCTTGGCCCGGAGACAAGCATTAATATTAGATGGCGTGGGAGTAACACTTGTGGTGTGCAAGGGAGAAAGCTGTAGGGGACAAATATAAAATATTGGTCAAGGGAGAACTTTGAATTCAGGCAGGAGCCAAAATGCCCTGCTGCCTTTGTCAGGAGCTCATCACACTGACAGCAACAGTGCCAACAGATCTGATTTTCCTTTACTCTGAACTGGCATAACTCCTCTGCTTCCAAGGGAACTTTGCCAGGTCTTGTCCTGGGGGATTTCCCTCCCAGCATAATGAATATTAGCACATAAGACACAGAACCCTCCCTGAGAGTGGAGGATTAAATGCTCTTTTAATGGGCTGTGCACAGTTCTTTAGCAGCTGGCACGGGCGCTGGCTTGAGCAGAGGTTTGACCCAGTAAATGGAACTGGAAAGGAAACATTTTGCAATTAAAATACTGGTGGAATTTTAAAATGCTTAGGGAGTAGCTGCCTATGGCTGAGAAGTGGAATCCCTGGAAGGAGTGTGCTCGGTCCTGTGCTGGGTGCTGGTGTCCTGTGAGGAGCTGAAGATGAGTCCATCCTCTTCCTCGCCGTCAGATTTACTCTTGGGATGCATGCAAAGGTTTCCTGGGCAGTTAGGGATGTTTGTCCTTAAGTGAGGGTGTGTGCCTATGGATGGTTGGGAGCAGCTCACAAATCAGGGAGGCAAACTTGGATACACCTGGGAGAGTGTAGCAGGTGCTCCCTGTTCTCCTGGGTTCTTGGAAAATCCCAGCCTTGAGCACTGGGAAAATGGCTGGAGGGGACAATGTCCAGCAATGCCCTGGTGCTGTGTTGGGTGGAATTAGGGCTCCTGCTCTGCTCAGCCCCTTCTCGTCCCCCGGATTGCTCAGCCCTAAAAGGGGCAAAGGCACTGCGGGTCTGCCTGGATTCCCACCAGGATCACAGCAAGGATCAGGACCATAGGATGCTCCTAAAACACCCACGGTGGGATGGGGATGGGGATGGACCAGCAGTGTGACAGTGTCTGTGCCTCTGTGGGACAGCAGCGGTGTGAGCTCAGTGCCAGCACCACGGGGGCTCTGTGACCACAGTCCTGCTCTCCTCCTCCACCCTGCTCTGCAGGGATTTTTGGGAGTGTCCAGGGAGCACCAGGTCTGTCATGGGCAAGGGCTGGGTCACTGCTCTCTGTCTGACAAAGGCAGTTTAACATTGGCTTTTTCTGTCCTCACAGAAACAAACCAAGATGCTCCTTAAGGAAAGGATCCCTGCCCAGGACACCTGATGGAGCAGTGTGGATTAGGTGAGTGTCTCAGCTGCAAAATGAGGTCCTGTGCTTTCAGTATGGCCACACAAAGAAGCTTTGGCTTCCACACGCATTTTGCAATTATTAGACAATAATTCAGGCTCTGTTCGCCTCCCCCGTACACCAGAAAAAAAACTAGTTACACTCTCTGCATAACAAGATAACTACCATCCCTCCCAGGCTCTCGGGAGAAGCTGCCTGTGCTTATGAAATGAAGGGAGCTGAAATCATTCCCCAGAGGTAGGATGGATCCAGAGGGCAGCAAACCCTTGTGAGATGCTGTGTAACACGGAGCTGCACCTCCACCAGCACCAGCAAGCCTTTCCTTGCTGCTGGGAGGAATCCCATCTCCCGTGGCAGTGGAATTCCATCTCCACCAGCACTTCCCAGAGAGGATTCCCCTCCATTCCCTTCCTCAGGGAGGATACACCAAAGCTCCTTTTACTATGAGAGCCCCAAGCACCCATCAGCTTTCCCAGGGGATTTAGGCACAGCCTGAGACTCCAATTCCATCAGCAGCCCCAGCGAATCCCTGAGGAAACGGAGGGGATGGGCCACTGATCTCAGTTGCTCTCTTGGAGCCATTGTTGTTTAACTGGTAAATATTTCCTTTAAATGCTTACATGCTTTCAAAAAATTTACGGAGCTTAATGGGAACAAATATTCCCAGGGGGCTGTATCCTGCCATTCATTTGCACATCAGATCCCTGCTATCTTTAAGAATGGTTCTGTGCATGGGCAGGCGCCTAAGTCATTTGAGAAACAATAACCCTCTGTGCTCTAATTTTCCAGACAAAAATGTAGACAAAACAAGTGGCAATTTGGCACGAACCGAGCTGCTTTGATAAATAACTGGGCATTTAAGAGGAGAAGCATGTAGGCAGCTGGGCTCGGGCTGCCTGAACTGTCCCGGGGCAGGTGTTGGGCAGCCGGAGCTGAGCCCTGGCTGTCACCCTGGAGACTCTCCCGGGGTCTCCACAGCTCTTGGGGGGTTCCAAGGAATTCTCTAAGCATCCTTTGGGGCTCGCTGGAAGCCTGGCGGTTCATCGCCGGCTCCTGCAGGATTTTGGTGTTGTAATGAGCTCAAGGGGATTAACGGGGCACGGCGGGAGGTTCCGGACCAGGTCTCTAACCTAGGGAGAGATGATGTTTCCTCCTAAAATCGTCTGTGCTTGTGGTGGGCAGTGCAGATCCGAGCAGTAATTTTTAGCAAAGAGAAATAAATGTGCCCTGGGCGCTGCGCTGCTGATGGACCATTCCCGGGGGGTGTGAGCACCCTGGGCGAGGGGCTGGGGCTGTGCCGGGGTCTCTCTGTTAATCCCCTGCCCACCCAGGCGGGCTGGGCCATCGCGGGGCCCAGGGGCTGCGTGTCCTCGCAGTGTGGAGGGGTCTGAGGGCTCATCCTGCCGTGGGGTCACCAGGTAAGGCTGCACGTCCAGCCAGGGCAGGGGTCCCCGCAATCCTGTCCCCATCGGGGGCAGCGCGGCGGCGACAACATTTGGGACGCGACAGCAGCGCGTCCCTCACTCCGTGCTGGCCTTCTCGGGGGTCCTGCCCTGTCCCCGCATGACTCCTCTCCGGGTCCCGACCATCCCGGGCGGTGCTGCCCTGTCCCTTGTCGCGGGGAGCCGGGGGCAGGTGGCGGCCGGCGGGGCGGGGGCAGGCGGAGATCCCCGGGCCCCGGCGCTTCCCCCCGGCCGGGAGGCTCCGCTTTCCCCCCCGCCGGGAGCTCATTGGGCCGGGGCGGAGGGACCGGCTCGGGCCGGGGGAGGAAATGCGCGGGGGGCCGCGGCGCGGCGGAGACTCCGCGGCTCCGCCACCGCCACCGGTGAGTCCCGGCGGGCGCCGCCCGGGGCTCGGCACGGCCGGGGGGTCGGCACGGCCGGGGGGCCCGGATGCATCCCCCGGCGGGGACGGGCGGGGGACGGGGGTGTCGGCGGAGCGGGGCTCGGTGCCGCAGAGCGGGGGGCGGCCGGGGGGCTCTGGGCCGGCGGGAGGGTTCCGCTTGCCCCGGGGGTAGCGCCGGGAGAGCGGGGCTGGGGCTGCTGCGGCCGCGGGGAGCAGCCTTGCGCCGTTCGCCGCCGAGCCGCGTCCTGCAGCCCCCCGGGACATCCATGTCCTTACAGACAGCCCCCCGGGACACCCGTGTCCATACAGCCCCCGGGACACCCGTGTTCCTGCAGACCCCCGGGACACCCGTGTTCCTGCAGACCCCCGGGACATCCGTGTCCATACAGCCCCCGTGACACCCGTGTCCCCGCAACCCCCGGCTCCCTGCAGCCCGCTGCACGCTGACGGTGTCCCCGCAGCCCCCGTGTCGCTGTGCCCCGCCGGACAGTGCCGCAGCCCCTCCGCGGTGTCGCCGTGTCCCGCTCCATCCCGCCCGCACCCCGCCGTTCCGCATCCCGGCCTGCGCAGCGAGCAGCCGGAGGTGTCCGGAAGGGAGAATCCATCCCCCTGCGGCTGGTGTGACCCTCTCCGGCAGGGTTGGGCTCTGAGGGCACACGCCGGGTGGGGAGCTGCGGTGTCACCTGCAGAACCAGGCCAGGCTGTCGGGAAAAGTGCAGCCCTGGAGGTCCCGGGAGGCTCAGCGCATCCTCGCCGGGGATTCTCCCATCGCTTTGCAGGCAGAGCTCGATTCCTCCTGCTGCCTCCAGCCCGAGTTTTGGTCTCGGTTCTGCGGGCAGAGCTGGACAAAGCGCTGCTCACCTGTGTTTCGCCTCCCTTGCTGTGGCAGGTGAGGCAAGAGCAGACAGGAGAATTTTGGGAATTTCCTGGCTGCTGGAAGAGTGATCCCCAGACTCGCAGGAGCACGTGGCTAGCCAAGGAGGCTTTGCTGAGCCCTGAGACATAATTTCACTTGCCACACATCAGGGCTTCACCTCTTCATTTTAGAAGCTTGAAAGGCAGTGACAAAAAAAATCTATTTTTTCTTAAGCATTAAAAAAACCCCCCATAGAATAGATGGTGGCAACAGGTTGGAGGATCTTCAGCAGCTTTAAAGAGACTGATTTTCATAGACTCATAAAAATAGCCAAGTCTAGACTATCACATTTTCTACTTTTACAGCTTTTTCTGCTATGAAGCAACCATAATTTTATGACCCAGGGGGATCCTCTGACCGCTCGAGGTAGGGCAGTGCTGCTCCAGCTCAAAGTGAAAAAACAAACCGGCTGTATTTTAGGCTCCTGCCCTGCCTTTCTTGCCATCCCCACAGCGAAATCTCCCATGGCAGCCACGGGAATCCTGTGGGAGGATGGAGTTGGTTGGCAGAGTTTGACTTGCAGACCTCTGGAGCAGCACTGAGAGCCTGAGGATCTGGGGTTGTAGGGAAGCTTTGTGTCCCAGTTCAGCCCTGGGAAAAGCTGGCTGATGGAGCAAAGGGGAGTTGGTGTGTGTCTGTGCACCAGTGTCCTTGGAATGTCTCCAGGAGGATTGGGGAGAGGGAAAGCTTCTTCATTATTTTTAAAAAGCTTCCCTGCAGGACAAGCAAGATTTGCTTTCCTGCAAATTTCCTAATGATTAATTTATGGAGATACCGTAAATTAATCATTAGGAAAGTAAACTAATTGCTATGTTTGAAGGAGAATTGGGGGGCTTACAGGCTTTAAAGCACCAAAATCCCTCTTACATCCTCAGGGCTGAGCTTGCCTGGAAATATGCTGGGATAGCTGATATTTGATATTTGACATTTGATATTGAGGGGCAGGAAGGCAGCAGGCTGGTTTCTCTCCAGATGTGAATCTCCATCTCTCCCTGCCTCAGATTCTTCACCTGCACCAAGGAAAGGACAATCCTGAGCACCTTGGAGAAGGGCTTGGAGACCTGCAGGCTCTGCAGATTTGCCATGGCTGTTTGTGACAGCATGTCTCAGAGCTGGGATTTATCCCAATGGAGTTTGGGGAGCAACCTGCAGCTTTCCAGTCCAATCCCACCCCACGGCGCTTGGCGATTTTAGAAAGTTGGTTTGCAGCTCACCACGTTTGCAGTCTCAGTAGGAGGTTTCTTGTGTTGCCTCCCCTTTCTGAACGTTTAATCAGAATGACTGATTCTTTCTTTAATTGGTGCATGTTTAAGGTGGGTCTCCTTGTTTCTTCCTCCTTCAGCTGCTGCCATCCGGAGGCCAAGTGGTTTGTTTGAATTAGATATTGTTTGAATTAGATATTGTTTGAATTAGATATTGTTTCTGACCCTCTTCAGCCTTGTTTTGTATTTGTTCTCTGCTAGAAAATCAAAACCTCTCCGTTTGTGCCTCAGAACCGACCCTGCAGATGGTACACATGGCCCTCACAGCACTTTTCTCTGTCACGAATTTGTATTTTAAAGAGGAGAAGATCAGATTTCAGTGTGTTATGTGGTGGGAAAACGCAGCTTTACAATGCTGTATGCATTAAGAAATGACGAGCCATTGTTTCGCCCTCACTGCCTGGAACTGGCAGCGAGTTTCAGGCAACACACATCCCTTCCCTGCCCCTCAACACACAACTGTGCAGCCCCTGGTGCCCTCAGAGCATCTCCAGACCTCCCCCGGGGTAAATCTGTAATAATTCCTGAATTATCATTGTGCTGCAGTGATGAGACAAGCAGGGTTTGTGCCTGGAGCAGCTCCCACCTTGCCGGGGCTTTGTCCCCGTGGCTCTGTCAGATGTCACCAGCTGGGGAGGGACACCACATGTTGACAGTGCTGCTCTCCTGCTTGCAGGGATCCCCACGGAAGGACGAGTCATGCAGTAGGAGCCAGCAGGTCCCACGGAAGAGCAGGACATGTGGAGCCTCGGCTGCCTCCTCTGGGGATTCCTCCTCACCCTCAGCACCAGCAGCACGGAGGGCTTTGCCCGGGCAGGGTAAGGCTCTGATTTATCTGCACCTCTCAGGTGTGTCCTGCATCCCTCACATCCTCCCTGGGATGCTAAATTCCTCCCTGGGTGGCTCTCTGGGCTGGCAAGGAGGTGGCAAAGGCTCTCCCAGGGCAGCCAGGGCTCAGCAGCCTTGTGCTGGTTGTTTGCTTCATCACTGAAGCTAAAACATCTCTCAGAGGAAATGTCCCAGCTCTCTTTAGCTCCCTGCAGGGACACAAAGACACTCTGGGCTTTTTGTCCAGGAGACTCAAAAGCTCATCAGGCCCTGAGCTGTTGAGGAATTATTATTGTCTCTTCCAAGCACATCCTTCATAAAAATATGTGTGAAATCTCGCTGTCACAAAAATCAAGCCTTGTGAACAAGCTGGCTTAGGAGGATGAAGTTTCCATCAGAGGAGGATGCAGCTCCCAGCTCTGATGGACATCCAGGGAAAACCCTGGGCTGTGCTCTGTGCTCCCCAGCATGCTGCTCTGGCCCATGGAGTGGCAGCTCCAGCAATTCCCCTTCCCTTTCTGGGAAATGGGTCTGGGAGAAAGCCCTGGATCCCAGCACAGCCCGGGCAGGCACAGCTCAGCTCCCGCTGGGTCTGAGGAAACCCAGAGCTTGGTGCCCCAGTTTCTTCCCAGCCGAGAGGAGCTGGAGCTCAAAACCCTCCCCCAGACACAGCTCACATTTTCTACAAAGTTTGTTTTTACACTGAAATGCTCAAACCTTTCACATTCTGTCCAGGACTGAAACCACAGCTGAATTCCTCGCTCGCACGCACGGGCTCCAGCTAAAACTTCATTCTAAATTTCACAAAGCAAACAATTGCCATTTAAAAATTACATCTTCTATAGCATTAATCATGAGGCTGAGAGGAGTTTTCTGGAGTTAATGGAAGCCATCTGATGTCCATACTAATTCCCAGGCTTTTTATTTCAGTTTCTAATTGAGCTGGGAGGCTGAGACAAGTAGATGTGTTCCTCAGTGGGACTGACCTGCTTGGGCTGGAAATTGTGGAAAAAAAGGATGTTTAACCAAGACCACTTTGGCTGTTAACCTTGGGAAAGTTTTTGCCTGGATAACAGTTATCTCAGGAAGGCTGGGGAGTGCCTTTTATCCAACCTTTATTTTTTTTTGCGGTGAGCCTGACGCTTCCTGTGAAATCATTAATTTCTCGGTGACCACAGGGGCATCTGTTTCAGGAATGCAAGAGTCTCAGAAAGGAAAAATCCGCCCAGAAAATGAGTGGTTTTAGGGGAAAAGAGACAACAAATGGCATGAGTAATCCATCCCTAAATCTGGGTCCTGACTGCTCCCCCGGGATGGCGGAGGAAGTGCTCTGGTGTTGTGTCACTGACCTGAAACAGCTTGAAGTGGCTCCCCAGGTCACTGGGGCAAGCAGGCAGTGCTGACCACTAGCTGTGCTCAGAGAGGGGTGTCCGGGCAGTGTCCTGGCAGTGTCCTGGCCGTGTCCTGGCCGGGGGTGTGACCTGTCTGTGCTCAGCCGCAGGGTGTGTGCCGCGGGGCCGCGGGGCCAGCAGAGCTCCCACACCGAGTCACACGTGCAGCCTGTGTACCAACCCTACCTCACCACCTGCCAGGGCCACCGCCTCTGCAGCACCTACAGGTGAGCCCCGCGGGAGCAGGGATCCTGCTGGACCCGCAGGGATGGGGATGCTGGCCCCTGGCAGCCCCCCGAGCTGCTGTGGGAGCAGGGTGGGTTTGAGGCACCCAGCTCAGCCCCATCCTTGCCTTGCAGGACCATCTACAGGGTTGCCTACAGGCAGAGGTACAGGCAGCTGCCTGAGCCAACAGCCCCATGCTGCCCCGGCTGGAGCAGAGCAAACGGCTATGGACTGGGCTGTAACAGAGGTGAGGAGCTGCTGGGTCACCCCTGTGCCACTGCCTGTCCCCAGACCCCCTGTGTCCCTGCAGGAGCACCACATCTTTACCAGCACTCTGCCTGTCAGGTGGATTCTCCCTCTAGGAAAGCATTTAAATTTTCAGCATCACAGCCAAATGCGGTTCAATACCTGATTAATTCCCAGCTTTTCTCTGCTGCCTCTTGGGCCTTTTTCCTTCGGGATCACTTATTGCCCTTATAGTTACCAGAGGATAATTAAAAGGAGTGAGTCCTTTCCATCTAAATCGGCAGGAATGGATGGGAAATGCTTTCAGGAGGCAACAAATGCAAACCACAGCAGCAGCCAGTCTGTCCCCAGAGGAGCTCAGAGCGTGGCACAGGGGCTGCTGCTGCCTGTTGCCCTCCTCCTTCCCATCTGTGCTGCCTGCAGGCCCCTCTTTCCAGGCTGCAAACCTGGAAAATCCCCATCCTGTGCCCTGTGCACCCTGAGGAACTCAACCCCATGGTGTGGTGCTGGTGTGTTTTGGGGTGTTTGGCACACATCCCGGGTGGCAGGGAGTGAGATGGGAACCCCCTGAGCTGCTGGGTGATGCTCTGCTGGTGTTTCCTCTCACAGCTCTCTGCTGGGAGCCATGCCAGAACGGTGGGAGCTGCACCTTCCCCGGGAGATGCTCCTGTCCCCCTGGCTGGACGGGACCAGCCTGCCAGACAGGTACTGCCCATGTCACCCCTGTCCCTGCTCCCTGTGCCATACCTGCTCTGCTGCTGCTGGGAGAGCTCCTTCTGGGAGCATCCGAGCTGCCATGGGGCTCTGGATGTCCTTTGTCCCATGCCAACACCTCGGTGGGGACAGGGACCAGTGCTGTGGCTCCTGCCAGCCCTTGGGCCATGTCTGGGCTGTCCCTCTGCACACACATGCACACCTACTCCAGGCACTGACTGGGGAAAGGATGGGAAGGGTGGGTTTCAGGGAAATTCTGACCTCTTTGCTGCCTTGCTGCTCCCAGCCCTCCTGTGCAGCCCTGGCATCCCCATTTTCTGTCCCTGCTGCTCCATTCTGGGGCAGTGTGAGCAGAGCTGGGAGCAGAGCTGGGAGCAGAGCTGGGAGCACACCAGAAAAGCCTCTCTGCAGCACAGAGCCCTTGTGAGGCCAGCCTGAGATCATATATTTGTGATGATCCCTCTCAGGCTTTGGAAACTCTTGCTGTAAACTAAAAAAACCCATTTGCCGCAGAGATGAAAAATCCGTAAACCAAAAATATCCGGGGGTGGAGGGGAAACCTGGTGATCTGCAGGCTCCTCTCCAGCACAGGAACAGCCCAGTGCTCCTCACAGCGCAGGGAAATCAGGCAGTGTGGTGCACACCAGCTCTGCAAACCCCTGCCATGGTGTTTCCTGACTTTTCCAGCTCTCCAGCCTCCCATAAGGCAGAGGAGGAGTGTGTGGCATTGACCCATGCTGGCCAGGCAGGGCTGAGCCCATCGCTGACAGCTCCAGCTCCAGCTCAGGGGGAAAGGATTTTCCCACTGCCTAAAACAGATTCTCCCGGGCGTGGGAAGCGTTTCAGCTCGTTCTGCTTTGTGGGAACAGCTTTAATAACTCCCCCGTGTGAGGAGAGGTTACTGGGTTTTGTACACACTTGAAAGGCTGATAGCTCCTCGCCACAGCTGGCTGGAGCCAAAACCCTGACCGTAAATCCGGGATGAGAGCTGAGTGCTGCCTGTGCCTGCCTGGCCAGAGCTGGGACATTTCTGACCACAGCTTTTCTCCTGGCTCTGTTGTGGGGGGAGCAGGAGGAGGGGAGGAGGCTAAACCCCCTCCAGCTCAGCCCAGGTTTATGCAGGGTTGTCCCAATGGTGCTGAGACACCCAGAGCTGTGCCTGGCACAAATACCAGCTCGCCTGCGGGGCACTCACTGGGGTTGCACTGCAGCCCCCCTGTGCCCCTCACCCTGTCCCCCCTCCTCACTGAGCCATTCCTGTGTTCCAGACGTGGATGAGTGTGCCAGCCAGAGCCATGGGTGCAGCCAGCTCTGCATCAACACAGCTGGGAGCTTCCACTGCGCCTGCCACGATGGCTTCAGCCTGGCTGCCGATGACAAGGGCTGCCAGCCCCTGGGGCCAGCGCCTGGGACAGACACCTTCAGCCACACAGGTAACCACTGAGCCCCAGCTGCTGCTCTGGGCCTTCAGTGATGGCTGGGCTAACAGCACCACAGGCTGGAGCAGCAGGAGACAGGAGAGGGGACAGCAGCCAGAACCCCTCAGCTTTCTTCTCGGTGACCCAGCAGTCCTTCTCCCACCTGAACAACTTCACCTGCACCCAAATCCGTCTGTGAGGGTGACAGGGCCTGGCTGTGGCTGGAGGTGGCTGGGATGTGTCTGTTCTCTCCGTCATCATCATGGTCATTCCTGCAGGGCAGCTCCGGAGCCGCGAGGAGCAGCTGGTGACGGCTCATTATTACTTTTGGTACGCGCTGTGACACTTCAAACTCGTACCGTGAGTAATAATGCGCTGTGGCCAGCACGGGCATCACGCAGCAAACATCTGGGACAGCAGACCTGCACCTGCCCCACCTGCCTGTATCCCAGGGCCCTCAGTGGGGACAGTCCCACCACGGGATGGGGCAGACCTGGGTGGTTTTTGGCAGCACAGACACAAAAGGCCAGGCTCCACCGGATTTCTTGTCCTTTAATCCTCCCCACTTTGTTGCAGGTGCTGCAGCAGCAAGAGCAGCCTGTGCTTCTAGCAGCTGGACTAGATGCCAGCAGGAATGGGGGGATGATCCCCTGGGAGGGAGTGGAAAGCAGCAGAGCTTGGCCTGAGCCCTGCAGCGACGTCTCTCTCCCCAGCAGCTTCCACCTCACCTCAGCAAATTACTCACTGACATTCACCTTTTTCAGGTGCCTCCAGTGAAATGAAGGAGGAAGTGGAGGACCTGAGGAGCAGAGTGGAAGCGCTGGAGCAGGTGAGTTGCAGCACATCCCCCTGCCCTGCTCCTCCTCCAGGCTGTGCTCAGCCAGCTCCCACCCGGGGCTGTTTGCAGCCAGGGTTTCCCTCCTCCCCGACTCTATTTTTAACATCCCAGCAGCAATCCCAGCTGTGCTCCCTGCCCACGCTGTGGCTTTTCCAGCCCTTTGAACACAACCAAAGCCCCTTGAGCCATGCCTGGAGGGTGCTGCATCCCCCCGGGTGGTCCTGCTGGCTGGGGGGGACACCCTCACAGCTCCCCTTCTCCCTGCAGAAGCTCCAGCTGGTGCTGGCTCCCTTCCACAACCTCATGCCACCCGAGGATGTCAGTGCAGACCCCATCAGCCGCCTGTCCCACTCCCTCCAGCAGCTGGACAGGATTGACTCCCTGAGTGAGCAGATCTCCTTCCTGGAGGAGCGGCTGGAGACCTGTGAGTGCCTGGAAAAAACAGGGGTGGAAGATCTCTCTCCATCCACGGGGAGCAGATGTGGGCCAGTGAGATCAGTGACACATATGCCGCTGCTAATCTGGGTCTGCCTCCAGCTCGGCAGCCTGTAATTAATAAAGGATGAACACAAACAGCCCATTAGCTTCATTTCAAAGCTGTTGCTATGGCTGCAGCAGCTGACTGGCCTTGTAGCAGCCAAAAGTTGTAGGATTGGCACCTGGAAAGGTGGGGCAGAGCAGAGAGAGTCACTGGGAGCAGTGGATCACATGTGGCAGGTGCTGTCCCTCCCTGGTGACTTGTTCCTTAGGAGAGAACCTTAGGAACCTTAGGAAAACTCTTAGGAAATTAACAGTCCAAAAAGTCAATCAGGGAAGTTTAGGGAGCGTGCAGAAGTTGGCAGATTTACGAGCCTGGGAAGTTGTAGGCGTTTCTTTTGGGAGTCTCCAGGCCAGCAAGGGCACCAGAGAGGGTCTCTGAAGTAGCAAACTGAGGAAGGGACCCCAGTGAGAGCAGTCAAGTGTGAAATGGCTGGAGGTGGGAGGTCCTGCCTGGTGTCCCCACCACGGAGAGGGACAGCATCCCCTCAGGTCCCTGTGGTGCTCTGGAGCACAGCAGTTTGACTCCAAGCAGAGCACAGCCATATAAACATTTCATTTTGATAGGCAGCTCTTTGCAGCTCATTTTCCCATTAAATAATTCCAGAAACTAGGCATGGCTGGGGTGTGCAAGAGCAGCTTGCTGAGTCTTGGAAAGATTCAGGAGAAACTGGTTCAGTGCATATCCAGTCCCAGTTCAGTGCTTGCAGTAATGGCTTCGATAGAAAAGAATTCAAAGAACTTGCTTGAAGACAAAGTAGCTGCAAATAGACACTTAAAAACTGTCTCAGCAAGGGGCAATTACCAGAACCACTGAGTGTTCCAGCAGGCTGAGTTTTCTAGTAGTGCCCTGCACATATTATTAGTGACAGCACAGAGGAATGTGAGCAGTATCACAAGGTAACGTGGATTCATTCCAAGGGATGACTCCAAAGTCCCGAAATTAATTTCTGCCAAGTCTGCTCCAGCAAGCAAAACCTGTTTTTTGTCGCTTTTCATGGTCTTGCAAGTCCCTGTAGGACACAAAACTGTCCTGTCATACTCCAGCAAGCCCTGGGGCTCACAGGGCATCCCATGGAGTTGCTCAGCCATCCGTGGTCTGTGCCTGGTGGAGCATTTCCCAACTGAATGCTACCCTACAACTGCACTCCCCAATTAGCTGCTCGGTGGGGATGTGTGCAATGACCAAAAAAACCCATTTTCTCATCTTTAAACCATCAGCAAAAGCACCAGGTCAGAGCTCTTTAAACCATAACCATTTTGGCCCCTCTAAATCTGAATTAGCCCTGATGCAGCACAGAATGTCACTGTTACTGTCCCTGGATTTGAGACACTGTACACAGGGCCCAGGCAAGGACTGTGACATGCCAAGGAGGTGACACTCCTGAGTGTGGGGGGACAGAGCCAGCCTGGGGTTGTTTGGCAGAGGGAAAGCAGCAAGTGTGGGTGACATTCCCAGAGCTAAAGGTCACTCTCATTCTGCCTGGGAAACAGACAGAGCAAAGCCTGGCTAGTGACTGAATTAATTTTGCTGAATTTTTTGTTTCTCCACCTTCCCAGGTTCCTGCAAGAACGAACTCTAGCAGAGTGCCTGGGGACCTGGAGCAAGCTGAGTGCATCCACAGCTCTCATCTCCCTCTCCAGCCCCAGGCTGGGATGAAGCCACATCCTCTCCAGGGAGGCACAGGAGAAGGCTGGGTTCCCATCAGCATCTCCATCCTTCTCTCTTCCAGCTCACCTCACCAGAGGTCACACAACTGGACTCTGAGTCCTCTCCCTGCTGGAGAGGCAGCAAATAAATGCCTTACCTCGTGCCATGAGTGCCTGGCTGTGCCAGACTGGCTGGGTGTGAACTGAGTGCTGTTTGGCTTTTCCTCAGTGTTATCCTGGGGTATCATCTCCCAAGGAACAGCAGGCACAGGGCTCAGCCTCCTCCAGGAATGCTGGAATTGCTCCTCACCAGCAACACTGGGGTTACAAGCCCAGCCCTCGGGGACAAAGACCCCAACTGCCCCTCCATCACCAAACCCACCCCCTGCAAGAGCTGAGGGCTCAGCACCCCACATCCTCCTCCCTCAGCCCCCACACAAGACCAGGAGGCTGCTTTATTTAAATAACCAAAGGTGTAATATTATTATTTTTTGTTTTGTAAAGCACATAACATTCTCAGCCCGATTAAAAGTGAACAGCAGACAACTGCACACAGAGGCACCACTCCCTCCTCCCAGGAGGAGTCAGACATGGTTCCCCTCCCCAGGAGCCCTCCCAGGGCCCTCCTGGGTTCACCCTCCATGACAGCCCTTTATCTGCCACTCTCACAAAGTGCTGGTTTGGTTCCCATCCTCCCACCCCGACCCATCCATCCCCTGAGTCTGTACTGTAAGGCCCCTCCAAAAAAGCCCCCTGCCAGCACCAGCTCGGCCCAAGGGCTCCTCCCATGGACCTCCCTGCCTTCCCCAGTGGGGGCTTCAGCCACAAAACACTGGATAAACACAACTCCACCATGCAGGCTGGGAGAGCTGGGTGTGCTGGTTACCTGAGTAGCCCCAGGTGGCTCATTCCAGGTCCCCTGTGCCAGGAACAGCAGAGCTAAAGCTAAAGGAACCAAGGACCTGACCCAGCCTCTGAGGGCATCAACATCCCACAGCTCCCAGAGAGGGATCCAGGAGCTCTGTTGGTCCATCACCCCAAAGCACAGGGGAACACCCCTTGTATCTGACTGGGAAAGGGGTTTATGTCCCCCTAAAGGGGGAGCTGAAGCCTTCCCAGCCCCTTTCCAGCTGCAGCTCACCCACCGTGTGGCTCTGCAGGGGTTTGACAGGCCTGGGAGAGCAGCAGCTCTGCCTGCAGAGCAGCAGAGACGCGGGACAGGCACCATCTTTCGGCCAGTGCTGACCATGACAAGTGACAAGACGAGCACGACAGAGCCCTTTGCCTCCCGAAGGGGCTCTGCAGGCACCGGGATGTGCCCAGGCAGAGCCACCAGC
Source organism: Lichenostomus cassidix (assembly GCF_008360975.1). Lineage (NCBI taxonomy): Eukaryota > Metazoa > Chordata > Aves > Passeriformes > Meliphagidae > Lichenostomus > Lichenostomus cassidix. The sequence goes on from NC_139497.1 coordinate 2,717,296, forward strand.
ACGGCAGGGAGCTGGCAGCAGTTTCCCAACATGATGCTGTTGTGACACTCAAGGGGACAGGCCCCTGAGGCCCACTGGTGGGTGGCAGTGCTCTGGGCTGCCCAGGGAGGACACCACACTCCTAGTGCTGCTGGAAAAGCCAAAAATCTGGATTTTTCACCCGGTTCTCAGCCCTGTTTGAGCATCAAGGTTGTGCTGATACAAACTGCCTGGTGGTTTCCAGCTGGGACATCCCAGGGCCAGGCCAGGATGAGCTGAGCCTGCAGGAACACAGGTGCAGGGACAGTCACACCAGGCAGAGCTCAGGCTCCAGGCAGGCTTTTGCTGTCACCCCGTGCCAGCTGTGAGAGCTGGGGGAACTCCCCTCTCTGGTCATTGAGCCCTTTGGTAGCACAAGTTTGATGCCTGAGAAATTCGGAAAAAGGAGACATTTCAAAGTGAGAAAGTGAAGCCATGAGAGAAATCCACTCTAAGGGGAACCTCAGTGCTGGCTTGACACCCTGTGTGTGCCAGTCCGTGGTGTTCCCAGAGTTAGAAATCACTGCAGAGGAGAAGAAGTTCCTTCAGTATTTGGCAAGAACAGACAGGTCCCTTGAGCCACCAGCACACGGTGACACCACTGGAGAAGCCTCTAGGATGAGTCCTTTGCCTCGCTGGGACGGCCTGACAGCCTGAAGAGGGTCTCCCTCATGGTGTTGAAGCATCTGTCAGTGAGGTCGGTGACATCGTCCGATGTCAGCCCTTTGGTCTCTATTGGAGGCAGAACCTCAACCTTGATTTTGCCTGGGGACGAGAGAGGAGCCTGTGAGAAACCCACATGCCACAGGAGCTCTGCTCTCTGCCCTGCTCCCCACCCTGCACAGCCCTCAGTCCCTCCCAGGGCTTCAGGCATCCATGCCTGGAGTACAGGTGCAGTTAGATTCCAGCTCCAGCAGCTGTGCCACCCAGAATAATCCCCCTGTGCCCCCAAACTGCCATCCCAGCCAGAGCCTGCCCAGAGCAGGAGAGGTGGTAACCAATTCTTAATGAAAAGATCCCTCAGTGTGTTTAATTACAGCCTTTCCTGAGCTAACCCAGCCCAGACTCTGGTGCCAAGTGCTTTGAACTGACTCCAAACATCTCCCAGCAGGACTCCTCCTGTTCAGCCCAGCTCTGCTGCCCTCCCACACCCTCGTGAGCCAGATCTCCACACAGAACAACAGCAACCCTGTCTCCAAGTGACTCTCTGTTACCTGATGTAAATAGCTTTGTCTTTGGGTTGTAGAAGGTGGTGAAGGAGGAATACACCACAGGGATCACTGGGACCTTGGGGAAGGGAAGAAAAAGAGGAGTTACTGGCACTTCAGCAGCTCAGCGACAGGCAGCAAATCCCACACAGCATTTCTGACCTGGCCAGGCTCTCAGACACACAGGGCACACACAGCCCCACCAACAACACCCACTCCCAAAGGCTGGAACAACCAGGAGCCAAATGGAATCAAAACCATTCCCCAGAAACTCAAGGAACCAGGGCCAAGCTCCACTTCAGCCTCAGCTCAGCACTGGCTTTTCAGGCTCCTCATCCCAAGCAAGGCTTCAAACTCCAATTATTTTCTGCCCTGCAAACAACCACTGCAGGATGCCTGTGCTGACAGGCCCTGCCTGCTGTACAGCCACGTGTCTGGGGCAGGGTGGCTGCTCTGCTTTCAGTTTCTAAGGAAAGGAGTTGTTATCAGTTACTCTCTCAGGCAGAGACAAGGCCAGGAGGGCAGGCACAGAGTCGTTGTTCCAGTGCTGATAACACAGCCAGGATGCACACTGGGTGACTCAGGGGGGTGTAGCAGAGGCAGTGCCAGTTCTATGTCATCCTTTCCTTCCAGCAGCTGCCAGGCTGCATCACACAGGCAGGAATGGGGATGGTACAGCACAGGCTACGCCCTGGGCTCGGCCAGATGAACCCAGCTGGCACCTATTCCCTTCCCCAGAATCCCTGCTGTAACACCTCTGCTGGGGAAACCAGCTTCCCCTGAGGCCTGGAGTCATCTCAGTCCCTGGCACACTGCCCCAGCACCCTGCCCAGGCAGGCACCCTGCTCCTGGGGCAGCTCTGGCTGGTTGAAGCTGTTTGCCTGCTCCTCACAGATGCTGTCATTTTGGAGAGAAAAGACATACCAAGAGCCATATGACTGCCAGGGAGGCAGCAGCTCCTTTCACACACAGCAAGCCCAGATGTTGCTCTAAAGCACAAGCATTAACAATCCTGAATCACTACTACACTACTGCAACCTGGGGGATTGAGAAATGAATCAACAGCTTCGGGTTTCCCCGGGAAAGCACCCGCTGGGCTCCCTGCCAGGACTGAGCTCTGGGCTGCAGCCATGCCCCCAGGAACCCCTGGGCACAGGCACTGCCCTGCCACGCTGCCAGGAAAGCCAGCAGAGAGGGATCAAGTGTGCCTGTCCCTCACACTGTCCCCTCCAGATGGGACACGAGGCAGGAGAGAGGACAGGGCAGCTCTCCACTGTCTGCAGCCACTCATCCTCAGTGTCACCCCTTCCCACAGCAGATGGAAAAGGCTCTTGGCTGCTGCTGGGCAACACTTCTGACACCTAACGGTGGTTTACCTGAGTAGGTGTTACCTGGGTGCACAGCTCACCTGAGAGCAAACAAACCACACACTGCCTGACCAGCGTGCAGTGCCACTGCAAATCATTCAGGGTTCCTGTGCAGGGACACAGCACCATTACCTGAGCCTGGATAGCAAGGTGAAACGCTCCTTTCTTGAACGGCAGAAAATCCCCAGTGCAGTTCCTCGTGCCCTCCGGGTACACCCACACCTTCACCTGCACAGGAGGAGACAAGGCTCTGCTCCAGAAATCCACTCACAGCGCTGGGAGACACCACCCAGCTCTGCAAAGAGCTGCAGCTGGCTGGAACTCCAGGTGAGCCACCATCCCCCACAGTGACAGCCACCCCACAGTGACACTCACGTTCTCAGCCACCATAGTCTTGGCCACCTCTGCCATCACCATCTTGGCGCTGCTGGTGCTCTTCCTGTTGATGAAGATGACGCCGCCCAGGTAGATGATGAGCCCCACGCTGCCCGTGTACAGCAGCTCCTTCTTGCCCACCTGGACACAGTTGTCGGGCAGGACCTCCATCAGCCCTAATGGGATGGCAGAGGGCAAGACCCAGCAGTCACCCCCCCTGCCTGCACTCAGGTGGGACAAGGACAGGGGTACCAGGGACAGGCTGGTGCCTTGTTTCTTTCCTGGCTTCTGCTGCTGTCAGGAGGCTTGGTACACAGCAGTTAGTGGGGCAGGGTGGCTGCAGGTGACAGCAGGACACCCCAGGGACAGCTCAGTCCCCAGCCCCAGGGAGCCCAGCAGGGCCACCAACATGTGCTGGGCCAGCCTGCAAGGCAGGGGTGTCAAAGGGAGCTGAGAAGCACCTCAAGGACAGCAACATCTGGGCTGTTGCACAGATGTGGGATTGCTCAGAGTGACAGAGACCCTTCCCCTTCCCACAACTAGCACTGATGGGGGAACTGGACCAGTTAGCTCAGCAGCACACACTGGCTGGGGCTGCTTGTCCAGCAGGTACAAGCAGAACTTCTCCAATGGTGAGCAGGAGAAATCTTCCCTTCCCTCCCAGCAGCTCCTCACCCATCATGTCGAGGATGCTCTGATGGTTGGACACGATGACAGCAGGACCCTCCACCTCGAAGTTCTCCAGTCCCTTCACCTCAAACCTCAGGCCAAAGAAATACTTGAAGGTCTTGACAAACGATTTGATGATTCTGCAGAAGAGAAAAGCAGTCAGCACACCCAACACCCAAGGAAGACTCTGCCAGTTCTGCTTCTTGCAGTGCTGGAAAACACTGCTGAACTACATGAACAAACCTGGGGTGCCTTTACCCCAAGGAAGGAGGGGAATGAAGGTGGGAAACACAAGGCAAGGATGCAAGCAGCAAGCAGGATGCTCCCCACGCAGCTTGGCAGAGACCAGGTGCCCCCTGGCAAACCCATCTTCAAGCTTTTGCCTGTCTGTTCCCTTCCCCAGTGGATCTACAGGTCTGACAGAGTTCCCAGCTTTTCCCAGCTGGGAGATTCCAGCAGCTCCACTCAGCCATGCCAGCACATGGAGCAGGTTTCCATGCCCCTGTCAGCCCATGGGAGCAGAGCCCATCTATGCCACCCCTGACCTGGGGACTTGGGGACCCTCCAACTGGGCCAAAGGACACAGGCAGAAACTGGCAGAACACAGGGGCTATTTTGGGCAGGGGAGCAGCCATTGAGCAGGACAGGTGGCAGAGGAACTTGCATGTGAACAACTCCCAGGAGCAGCCACCAACTTGGCTCTGCTTCTCCCCTAGAGCTGATTCCAGAGCTGAGCTGCCCTCCAGCAAGCACCTGGATGTCCTGCCTCAGGTCCCCCTTCTCCCTGGCAGACAGGGGATGGAGCTTTCCTTCCTGCAGCAGGAGACTGAGGGACAGTGTCAGTTTTGTCCCCACCATGGTGTCCAGCTTGGGAACTGTGCAGCACCATCCACCTGAGAAGCATCCTTGTCACTCAGGTGGGAGGTGAGCACCTGGACAGCATCTGATCCTGGCTTGGCTCCCAGCATCTGCTTTTCAAAAGTCTCCACATCCCTGTCATCAGCAAGGATCCATCCTGAACTTTCCCCAGCTTGCTCCTACCCACAGCAAGGTCACACCTCAGTGGGGTGTCCCCCCATGCAGACCACCCAGGTTGGCTGTGACACTGGGGTTCAAGCCAGGCCAATGGCCTGAGGTGACACTGCTATCAGTCCTCATTTCAACTTGCTGCAAAGAGCCACACCCCACAGGGAAAGGACACGGGGAGGTGCATGGAATGCAGAGCTCCCGAGCTCCACAGCCTGCTCCAAGGTCACAGGGGTGCAGCCCAGGTGAAGAGACAGGGTTACAGGTGAGGAGAGGCAGGGTGACACGAAGAGACAGGGTTACAGGTGAGGAGAGGCAGGGTGACACCAACCACTGAGGTCATGGGGGATGCCAGACTGCCAGGGCGACCTAAATCACACTTCTCCTCCCTTCTGACTGCCAACCAAAAAAGAGGTCACCGCTCTGGAAGTCACAGTGCTCAGCGGCTGCCGGGAGAGGCTGGTTACACATTACTCAAGAGCAACCACCCGGCTTCCTCCTGCCAGCCCGGGGCCAGCCTTTCCTTGCACAAGATGTGGCGTGAGCCGCTGAAAGAGGCGAAGGGGCAGAGCTCGGAGCAGGCAAAGAAGAGCGGGATGACCCGCAGCCCTGCTGGGCTGGCCACGTCACCCACAGGGTTAAGAGGATGGATCCAAGTCCCCTCTGACCCCACAAGCAGCTTCTCTGCTGGAATCAACGACCCAGTCACGGTGCAGCCACAGCCGCAGAGAGCTGTAAAACCAAGGCACTTATTGCCAGGCCCAAGGAGCATAAAAATGACAGGGAATGGGACTTTTGAGTGCATCCCTAACAGTCTGAGTGTGGAAGCCAGCAGCCCCCAGATTCACGTGCTCTGCTGCACAGCCAGTCACAGAGGCTTGTTTAGGGTACTCTGATTTTCAAGGACTACTGGAGTCTGCTTACCAGATGGGAAGCTCTTGCAAGATGTTTTACCACAGATAAACAGCTCTATCTCTATCAGACACCCTGGGTAACCTCTTCCAAGTCAGCAGCTTGACACTGGAGCCAGGAGCACAGCAAGAACGGGGTGTTCTGCACCAGGCAACAACACCATTAGCACTGTCTGTCCACCAGCACATGCTCTGCTCCAGCCCTCTTTCCCAAGCTGGAATAAGCAGACTGGGATGTTGGAGAAATGAGGAACTCACTGGATCATCCCAGACCTCCCAGAGTCTGGGATTCATCACCAGGATCTTCAGCCAGTGCCACTACATGGAAACAACAGGCTTAAGTTACAGGAAAAGGGTGGTTCTGGCCAAAATTCAGCTCTGGGTTTCAACATCGGAGTTATCCAATTCAAGTTCTTGCTCCCAAATAATTCTTTGCAGTTTACAGAAAATGTAGGGGGTTTATTTCTGGGGGGAAATAAAAAGATAGTGTCTCCATCACTGACATCATAAATTCTCCCAGCTGCAGAGCTGGCTGGGCATTGGAAAGCTGCTCCTGAGCAAACCAAGGCAACCAAAGCTGGAGACAGAGCCAGAGTGGAGATGTCAGAGCAGACTGCTGGTGGCAGTGCCAGGGGCTGTGGCACCAGCTGGGATGGGCAAGGCAAAGCCCTCAAGGCAGCACATCAGTGCCCTGCGAGTCGTACCTGTGAAAGGCACACTGCAAAGCAAAGTCCAGCTCCACCTGCTGAGACACTGCCAACCTTTGATCCAAAAGGATGTGTTTTGGCTCTCCTTTCCCCTGCATCCATATAACCTGGCATGGGCACGGTCAGCACAGGTAAAAAGCTGCCTACGGGAGAGCAAAGCCAGGAAATGAGCTGTCCTGTGCTGCCAGCAGAAGTGCCAGCTCTGCCCTTAGAATGCACCTTGGCATGGGGAGGAGGTGCTGGATGAGAGCAGCACCCTGCCATGGGTGTCCTGTCAGGGACACAGGGACACAGGGCGGGACAGCAGCTGCAGGACAGCCATGTCCCAGCAGCACATGGCACACAGCCTGCCAGCCTCTGCTGCTGGGGCAGGAAGCACCCCAAACACAACCACCCAGTTGTTAGGGGCAGGAAACACCCCAAACACAACCACCCAGCTGTCAGGATCAAAAGGGACCTTCTAGAGATCACCTCCAGGGTCACCTACAGACACAGGTGGGTTTGGAATGTTTCCAGGGAGGGAGATTCCTGGGCAGATTCTAACAGCGCTCTGCCACTCTCAGCAAACACTGCCTTCCCAAAAAATCCACCATTCAAGAGCCTCATCCCCAAACGTGGAGCTCTGCCGTGGGGCAGCACAGCCCGCCGAACCACCGATGGGACAGAGGCCGCCACCACCGCCACCCCGAGCGGCGGCAGGGGGTGACACGGCTGTCCCCAGCGCCCTTTCCCCCTCACCTCATGTTCTTGACGGTGCGGCCGCCGTTGACCAGCAGGCACACCGCGGCCGCCAGCGCCGAGAACACCAGGCACAGCAGGCAGTAGAAGCCGACGCGCAGCGCGAAGTTGACGGCGGGGCTGAGCTCCATGAGGACGTGCAGCAGCAGCAGCACGGCCGTGCCCCACAGCAGCCAGCCCAGCTCCATGACGGCTCCACCCGGACCAGCGCCGCCGCTACTGCCGCCTCCTCCCCGAGCAGCTAGCGCTGAGCCCGCCTTATGTGGGCGGCCCGGCCCGCCCCGCCGCTCCCTCCGCGGGGCGGGACGGCGAGCGGGGAATGTTCCCCGTGGAGAGGGCATTCCTCGGCGGGCAGGGCGGGCCTGGCCGCCCGTGGCGAGGGGAGGAGGCGGTTGGTCCCCTCGTGGAGCGCGGTGGCTGTTTGGGCTCCTCGTGGAGCCGTGTGGGGGGTTTGGTCCCCTCGTGGAGCACCGTGAGGTTTGGTTTCCTCATGGAGCCGTGTGGGGGGTTTGGTCCCCTCGTGGAGCACCGTGAAAGTTTGGTCTCCTCGTGGAGCCATGTGGAGGCTTGGTCCCCTCATGGAGCACTGTGGAAGTTTGGTCCCCTCATGGAGTACCATGAAGGTTTGGGACCCTCATGGAGCCATGTGGGGTTGGACCCTCATACTGCCATCTGGGCTCTTTAGGGGATCCCTTGTGGTGCCATGTGAGGCTTTTGGATCCCCTGCTGATGTAGTGAGGGTCTGTTTGGGTCTGAACAAAAATTCACACGTCAGACAGCATGGCTCAGTGATGAATTTTGGTGACGGATCATCCCTTGCCACATCTCCCTGCCCCTCATCTTGCCCACCATCTCTGCTGTGCTCAGTGCTGGTTTCCCAACACCACAACCATGCCGAGTGGGATGGAGCTTTCCCTGCTGTGCTGGAGTTAGGATAGAATCAGGCCCTGAAGCTCTGTGGGTGCTAAGCTGATGTGGGAGATGAAAGTGTCTGCTGGAACTGACACAAACCATTCATTGGCCTCGGCTGGTTTTGCAACACTTCGTATAGCAAAACCCCAGTCCTGTGAGTGGAGGAGACTCCACTGGGGTAAGATGTGATCCCGTGGTTCTTGGCATCAGCAGCTTTGCAGCTCCTGGAAAAACCAAGTAAAATGTTAGCCGTGTTAAAATAACCCTTGCTCCCTCAGCTGTCCTTGGATTCACCAACAGAGGTTGCGTGCTGTTCCCAAACAAGCTGTCACCAGGACGGGGAGGGCTCACTGCACTTTCCCTGCCCCTACAGCAGCAGCTTTAGGGCTGGAAGCAGCAGACAAGCTCCTTCTCTCCGGAGAGCTCCCAGCCAGCACTCCCTACGGCTGCCAGGCAATGACATCTCAGAGCTGGTCTCATGATTCCAGCTCATGCCACAAAGAACCCTTATTGTATTAGCATCTCCACACAGCATTAGATTAATCCCCCCGATCTGTGTCGTGTGGATTGCTCGGGGAGCCTTGCTCCAGCATCCTGCCAGCCAACATATGCCTGGGAAGCCACCGAGACCTTTGCAGCCGAGCAGACGCTGAGCCCGGAGCGATGCTGTGTTATCCTCGTGACTTTTCCCTTTTGTTGACACGAGGAGAAAGTCCCCGGTGGTCTGTCACTGGGGCCGATCTGCAGAGCTCAGAAACGCTGGCTGACGTTGCGAATCTGAAATGTAAATCCCGGCTGCGTGAACGGATCCGTGGCGGGGATGGTGCAACGCTCCACGTGTGGGATCCTGGTGGAGCTTGGCTGCCGTTCCCTGCTCCCCACGCTCTCCAGCACATCATCTGGAGTAATGCAAATGCAACATTCGATATCAGTCTGGAGCTCAAGGAAGGGGAGCGCTTTCTGATGCCAGATTAGAAGCCAGACATGGGCCTGCCTGCGAGCAAGCAGAGCTGTCACGCTGAGTTATTTCATAAGGCAGGCGGCGGTGCTGCCAGATGACGACAGCCTGTGCGTTAACATTTTCATAACAAACTGCCTGATGGAAGAGCCTCTGCCTGCTGTGCAACACAACAGGGATCATCCTCATCACCCCTGAAATGTGGTCGTTTTGGGGCAGAGGCAAAGGTGACCCATCCCAGTCCTACCAAGCTTCAGCAGCCAGGACAAAGCAGTTCCAAATTCTTTTTAAAAATCCCAATTTGCTAGATCGTGCTGCGTGTTTTGCATGTTTAAATTGCTGGCTGATTATTTAGACATGAGGAAGTGTACCCTGCAGGCATTGTAACTGAGCAGGGTCCAAAATCCCTGACTGGAGCAAGAACTCATCAAGCAGAAGGGTCCATGCAGCATCGCTGCTGGTGGGATTTCTGTGCCTCAGCCCATGAAGAGCCATGAAGCCCAAAGCACTACCCTTGCCTTATAATTATCTGGCTCTGTTCTTTCATCTTTTATTTGCCTGAATTTATTGCTTCCCTTGGCAACAACATGTGACCTCCCCGTGAATGACTAGCTTCTGACTGGAAAAGAAACAGAGCCAGGGAGAACATCTCCCACGTATGGGGGAGAAGGTGAGCAGGGTAGGGAAGAGAGGGAAACACTCAGAGGGGTAGGAAGGAGAGATGTGTCCATCTCTGGGCTGAGCAGGTTGTAGAGCAGCAGGAGACTTGAGGCTGGGTGGGTGGGTGCTCAGCAGGACCCTCTGGAGATGCCACCTGTGCCAAAAGAAAGCTGGATTTGTGCAGGGTCTTGCTCCCATTCCTCTGCCCTTGGCTTTCCACAGCACCTCTGGCAGCTCTACCCATCGGCCTGCTTCCCTTTGCCTCCTGCCAAGGGACGTGTGTTGAAAGCAGCAGCTGGGTTTGGTGACATTAAAGCAGGGGGGAGGAGGAAGCAACAAGCCAAAGATCCTCGTTGGTGGCCTTGTCGTGGCACGCATGTGTGAGGCTGGAGCCGTCACAGGAAGGGCTGAGAGCAGGAAGCTGTGGCTTGTGCAAACTCCTCCAAACCAACCCCTCGTGCTGGGTGCTGCACAGCAGCCTCATTGGCAGGGATTTGGGGACAGTGAGGTGATCCACACGTCTGCTATCACTCCTTCCAGACCTCCATCATCCATCCATCCATCCATCCATCCATCCATCCATCCATCCATCCTCTTCGCCTGCCTCAGTTTAGCAGCTGGCTTTGGGAGATGAGTCAGAGCCTGGTGTCACTGTGTGTCACTGTGTGTCACTGTGTGTGGCCCAGGGTACACAGAGCAGCCCAGCATCACAGCACAGACCTGGTTACACTGTGTAACTCACTTCCACACAGCCAGGGCTCCACTCTGGGAACCTAAACCTTGTTTACATCCATAAGCAAGGCTGCCCCACGGGCTGACATCACTGATGGCATCATTTTTCCTGGAAATATTAACCCTGCCAAAGACAGCAAGAAGTTTTCCCTGGGCTGTGCTGGCCTGGGCAGAAACACCACAATCTGCATGGCGAGGATGGTGGCTAAGAGCAGTTTGTGCAAAGGATGTTGGTGAATCCCATTTCCCTCCCGCCTAAAAGGGCATGTGGGAGGCGAAATTTCCCTGCTGCTGCTTGTGTGGGCAGCGGGGAAGCTGATGGGTGAGCTCCAGCCTGACCCTCAGCCTCCACGCTGGCTCCTGCTGCTCCGTGGCCACGCTGGGCTCCTCGGTAGTCACACGTCAGCGATCTGGTGACAACGGAGTAAACACTCGGGGAGGAACCGCCGGTGACTCAGCGTGGTTTAAATGAGCGCTGCAGTTCCCTGCTAGCTACAGAGCCTTGCACAAGAAGCAGAAGCATGAGATTGCTAAACTGCCCGAGCTCCGGCAGGCACAGCCTCCACTGGCCACTGGGAAGGCAAAGAGCCCGAGGGACTTTGACTCGGGGAACACGCAATTAGGAGAGAAACACGTTTTAAAAGGCAATAAAATAATCTGAACCTTCCTTCCTGTAACCTTTACTCTCCTAAATATGAGTTACCTTTACTCACCTATAGGTAACTCTGCCGAGAAAGTAAGGTATTACCTGCTGGGATGTTCACAGCAGCCAGATGTGGATTTAAATCCCCACAAGGCAGGGTGCTGATCCACATGAGGAATGCCACACCAGCAGCCCACCGAGTGCCAGGGCTGTCAGTGAGGCTGGAGGTTGGTGTTTGCAGAGTCAGTGCACATCAGGCAAGCATTGCAGCTGGGGTTAACACACCACCATGCCTCCCAGCACTGGCTTGTATTTTTTACTCCTGGCAGACTTGGTCAAAAACAGGAGATAGCAAAAACACGAGACTTCCAGATCTTGCCGTTGCATTTGCATTTGTACCCACAGGCTGGAAATCCCCCTGCACCTCGTGGTCTCTGCACCATTCTTGGGAATTAGAGTTGTGCCCAGTACAGGACAGAGCCTCTGAAACAGCATCTTGTCTGGCTGCAGCTCTCGAGCTCCTTCAGCCACAAGGATGTAAAACTGGAATCACTTTTTTCCCCCCCAAGTTGCAATAGGATTAGGTTTTCTCCCAAATGTCATGCGTAAATAAAGGCAGTCAAATTGTTTCTGATGGATTTTGTGCTGGTGGAAGGGGCTGGGTGGTTGAGCTAGAGACTGATGGGCTGAGCAGGGAAGGCAGAGCTGTGAGCCAATGGTGGGCAGCCTGGGACTGGAGGGGGTTTGCTGCATCTCCCATGTCAGAGCCTCTCACCTAGGGAGCTCCTGATCATCCCAGCCAGGCTGGATTCCCGTAAGGAGTCTCACCTAGGCTGGATTCAGCCGGTGGTGCTGAGCTCTGGGTGTGTTTTGGGGTTGGACTGCCAGCTGCCTATGGGCTGTGTGTGCCCCACCTGTGCAAGCTGAGCCTGCAATCTCATCCCTCCTCTCCTGCTGCCCTTGATCCCTCTGCTGGGGATGTGAGGCTGTAATTACAGGAACGAGGAAGATCCTGTTTCCCAGGGGATCTACAATAATGACCACTGTGAAGTGGGACAGTGGGGCTGGGGGAGTCCAGGCAAGGTGTGGCCAGAAAGGGACACTGATCTCCGTTGGAATGTCCATCCCTGCCTCCTGAAGGACATTTCCCTTTCTCTGAAGGAGTGCTTGGTGCACAGGCTGAATGTGGGTTTCCTGGGTTGCCAGACCTGCCAGCACTGTGCCGCAGGGTGTGCCAGCGCCGTGGCTCACAGCAGGACTAAAGGGCCTTTGGGCTAAGTCCATGTGTGCAATTCAACATCATCTCTGTGTCATGGGGCTGCTCCTGGAGCTGAGCTCAGCCACGGGCAGCTGCAGCACCTCCCCAGCCCCACATCACCCCAAAGTTGCTCTGCTGGTGCCAGATGGTGCACCTTTGATGGTGATCCCATCCTCCTGCTCCTGAGCAGGTCTCCTGCCCCCTTTTCTGCTTCTCCAAGGGAAAATTTGCTCTAGAACCCACAGAGACACTTGCTGGGGCTGAGCACAGGAGCTGCTGGAGAAGAAAAAGGCGTGTTGCCACCATGGAGCAGTGGAAATGTACTGACACCGCTGGGCAGGGCGGGAGGGAGTGGAGCAGCCCGGGGTGCTTTCAGCACAAAGACCGTTTTTCTTGTGAACAACTCCGGTCTTGCCACAGGAATGAGTTTGGGCTGGGGCTGGATCCCAGAACAGGCTGCTGGGATTGGCTGCACCTCTGCCAGGCAGCAGCTTTGTTTAGTCTAACCGCGACGTGAAACCTGCACCCAGCTCTTTGGGCGTGTGAAATCAGCACCCATCTCTTCCTGGGATACCTGTGTGGGAACAGAGGATCTGGGCAATTGCTGGGTAGGATGCTGGGGTACCCCAAATTGGATGCCACAAACTCCCCAGGTTCTCCCCTCTCATTGCACAGCCCAGCTGGAGCTGCCAGTGTGTTGCAACTGGCTCAGGATCTCCTCCAAGTGCCAGAGTCCAGCACAAGGTGAATTCTTTTCCTGGCAGACCTCCCTGAAAATAAACCACACTCACCTCAGCGGGCTAAAATCCACACGGGGAATATGTCTCCATGAAACAAACAGCTGATCTCTCTCTGGTTCCTCTTTTATTGATTAATGCCTCTTAATGACTCCGACCTAAAAAAAAATCTTGTAGTTGCCGCCTGTCACAGAAGATCAATGGAGCAGCATTAGCAGGAGATAGAGGCAAACTGTCCCGGGTGAGCTCTCTGCCGAGGCCAATCTGGGAGCAGCACAATCGATAGTTCAGCATGACCTCTCCCTCTTGCTTGCTTTTTTTTCTCCTTGAGCTGGTTGGGCAATAAAGTCTGCTCAGAGCCTTCACCGGGACTAGATTATAACTATCCAAATTGATCTGATATGTAAAGGATAAAAGGGTCTCTTAAGCCAGCTGTCTGCACTGGCAAAACTCAAGTGGCTGCGCAGACAGGGTCAGACCCTCATTAATTCCTGGATGCTTGGGACCCTGCTCATGCCATGCGTGAAAGCTGGACCACAGTGCTGGAGGGAGTCAATTAATCATGACAAATCCAATCCGACTTCTCCCCGGAGCTTTCCCAGTCAGCTGCCTGCGCTGCTGGTGCCTTTTTACCAGCTCGTTGTGCCACCAGGCCCTGTCCCTGCCGCTCTCTTTTTATGATATCTCCTTGTTTCTCTTATTTCTCCTCCTCCAGAAATTGTGGTGCTCAGTGTGTGGGGAGGAGGAAGAGTTCTTTTCTGCTTCACATGCTGGAGATGCTGCAGGGAGCAGAGGTGTCCCAGGGGAAGCCTGGAGGTCCTGGGCAGAGGAGGTGAGGGGGACAGCTCTCCTTTGCTCAGAGAGCCACTGCCTTCCTGAAAAACTTCACACATCAGCTCTCCAAACTGCAGCCTCTCTCCTCGCTGAGGCTGATAAACAGGGAGCACCTGGAAGGTGAAGGCTGACTTAAGAACTGTGTCCAGAGCTGCTCATCCCGCCTGTGCACCTCTGTCTCCCCCGAGGCCTGCTGAGCCCCGTGCCTGCTCCAAGGAATGTCTCCCTGGCTAGGCCTGATTTTGGGAGCCAAATGCCCAGGGTGAAAGCCATGTCCTGGCTCTCATGTGGAGGGGCTGGGGCTGTCAGGGGCTGTCTGTGGGCACTGGGGAGGGAGGAATCCCCTGGGCCGTGTCTCCCAGAGCAAGCCCTGATGATGAATAACTCCACAACCAGCTAAGCCAGTGCAGGGATCTGCTTGCTCAGCCTCCTTCTCCAAGCTCCTTTGCAAGCTCCTTTTCCTCCCTGGCTGGGAAGCGCCCACGGTTGGCACATGATGGAAATCCCAATGAGAGAAGCTCCCTTTCCAGAGCCAGCACCGCAGGGCTCCCAGCCACAGCCACCACCCTTTGCCTTTAACCCCGGCACTGCCTGCAGAGCCTCCACCTTCCACCTCATAACTCAGGGACATCCCTGGGGTGTCCCCAGCCCAAGGTGATGGTGGTGAGTGAAAGTGAGACCCCCAAACAGTTCCCAGCAAGCCAGGAGCTCTTCGGGGGCTGCAATCCTGGCCCAAAGCATCCAACAAGCCCCAGCATCCCCAGCTTTCACCCCCCCTGAACTCTGTAGTGCTTAATTCCAAGGAGCAGGGATTCGGAGAGGAAGCAAAGGGGGCGAGCACAGGACAGATTGGAGGGAAGATTGCGCTGGGGGTGGCAGGGTTGTCAAGCCAGCAACACAAGAGCTGATTAGCATTTCTAATTATAACCGCTGCGCTCAGCCCGGCGGGGCCCGGCAGGCAGCAGAGGCAGCTGACGGGCTGTGCCGAGCCAGCTGTGGATGCCACGCAGGAAGCGCGGGCGATCAGCCTCAAATCCTTCAAAGATGCACAGAAAAGAGCATTAAAGCCTGGGTCCATCATCTCCGGGGCTGCGGCGCTGCCTGGAAATGCCGGGTGTCATCACAGCCCCCCCAGGGCAGAAATCCCTCTGTTTGTGGCCACGGGGCTGATGCTGATGGCAGAGGAGGGGGGTGAGGATGTGCCCCTAGTTTGGTTTGGGGTCCTGCATCCCCTGCTGAGCAGCAGCTCTGGGCTCTGCGGGTGATGGGATTGGGCTGTGCTGTCCCCACCTGTCACCCAACACTGCCATCCCACCCAGAGGAAGGTGGGCAGCACAGGGTGCTCCGGAGGGGACAAGGGGATGGGTGGCTAGGGGATGGGTGCTCACGGCTCAGGGCTGCTCTGCACTGCTGTTATCTCTGGCTGAGAATATCATTTACTCATCATTTAGTAAGGTAAATACCACGGGCCAGCCAATGCCCGCTGCAGGGCTGCGGCTGCCCTGCCAGCTCCCGTGTCCCGAGGGCACAGCGCTCTTGGGGACGTGCCCGCAGAGCCACCGCCTGGCAGCCAAGTGAGCAGAGGCCAGCGTGCGGCACGCTGCGAGCTTAGCTGGGATTAGCAGGGCTTTGACCAGGAGAAACTGAAGCGACTTAATCACGGGAGTGAGCGAAAGAATTCCCAGCGAGGAGCTCAGCACTGACTGATCTCGGCATCTCCTGGGGACCATTTTCTCCACCATAGAGCCACACAGCTCTGGGTGCCTTCCTGCTGCTGGGAAGCCAGCCTGGCAGTGCCAGAGGGGTTTTGGGGAGGGGAGAGACCCCCATGCCAGGCTGTGGGAGTGGGAGCATCCCTGGTGCCAGGTGCCTGGGATGGAAACAGGAGATAGGCACCATGAAGAGAGATCTCCTTTCCCTCGTGAGTTGGATGTAAGGTATCACTTGCACACCTGCAGAATTTGTATTACTCTTTTGATTGGATTAATTAATCATTCAGTGATAACTGCTCATTAGGCATTCCAACAATCAATACTAATCACTTAATTACTTGGCGTATCACAGCTTGGGATGGTCTGCTCATTCCTAATTAGATTCGCCGGACAATCCACCCCTGGATTTTGCAAAGCCCCACAGCAGAGATCTGTGGATTTCAAGCCACCCTCAACTGTGGCCCAGGTGTGTAATTTCCAGTCTCCATGGAGGGTTCATCCCCCATTCTTGGTCCCCAAAATCAAGGGGATCTGTGGCAGGAGGGGGAGCAGGGAGCACGGAATGCATCCAGCAATGCACCTTCCTGTCCCTGCTGTTTCCCAAATTACCAACCCCACCGTAAAAAAATAAAAATAAATCACAGAGGCTCTTCTCTTTTCCTGCGTTAATGAAAACGAAAAATTAGAACCCCCAGAGAACCATCCTGGCTTCAGTGGGATGGCGAAACCTGCACGGACAGGGGCTGTGGGTGGCCGAGGTGACGTTCATGGTCCTCGTCACCGCAGCAGCGCCCTGGGCAATGTCAGCCCAGCCCGCACAGAGGTCAGGGCACAGCGCTGGAGCAGCAGGGACCTCCCCGGGGTTAAAAGCAGGCGGCAAAAACACGGCGGGATTTGGCGGTTTTCGGTCAGTTTTGTGCGATATTTTTCAAAACCATTCGGATTAGTCCAGCAAAAGCTTTTGCTCGTTAGGCCCTGATTTCTTGGTGCTTGACACACTGAGTGACCAGCTTGTTTCCAAAGGTCATTTTGAGCCGAATTCAAAAGGAAGGAGCAACCTGAACCACGAGAAGGGGGCAAATGGATAATCGGAAGATTTGCTAAGAGCAAGCAAGGAATTATCTTAACAGTGACCTCGTGACTGAGCCTCCCAGATCATTTCCCATCAGATTGTTTGCTCTCTGTCCCCGTTGCTGTCCCTTGCCTGTGCACACCGCATCCCCCTGGCCTGGCTGACACAAAGCAGCCCCTGAGGTTTCCCTGCCCAGCCGCTGGGCAAACAGGGAGGACCAGTGATGCTGCTGGGCTTCAGGGTGGGGAAAGGACGCAGCGAGGAGGGGAAGGAGCAGCAGTGATGGCAGAGCTCAGCCCTGAGGGGGTGCAGCCCCCGAGCCGTGCTCGCAGGTCACTCGCTAGGGGAGCTAGTCCGGCAGTCTGTCACCCAAAATGGCTTTGGGTAAAGCTGGAGTTGCTGTGAGTGCTGGGGTGAGATCAGCATCTCCATGGATCCGCTCTGCCAGGATCATCAGCCGGGGCTGTGCGGTGGGGTGAGCCTGGGGTGGGATCCCCGACTGGGTGGAATCCCGGGATGCGGGACGAGCCAGGGGATGGGATGCGCGGCTGGATGGGATCCCTGGGCTGCGGGACGAGAGCCCCGGCCGGCATCTCCAATCCGCTGGACTGGGCTGGGCTGGGCCGAGCGGGGCCGTGCCGGGCAGCATCCCCCCGGCTCCCCGGGCTGCGGCGGAGCTGCGAGCGCCGCCCCCACCTCCCGCACCGCCCCGCGCCGGGCGGAGCCGCCGAGCCCCGCGGGCCGGGCCGGGCGCTGCGGCGGAGCGAGCGGGCTGAGCGGCCGGGCCCCCCTTCCCCGGGCCCCCCGGCCCCCCCCGGCCCACCGGCGGTGCGGGGGCCGCGGCCGCCCCGGCCATGCCCCCCGGAGCCTGAGGCCCGCGGCCGCGGGGCGCCCGCAGCATGCGGAGGATCCGGCGGCTGGTGCATCTGGTGCTGTTCTGCCCCTTCTCCAAGGGCCTGCAGGTAGCGGCGAGCGGGGATGCGCCGGGATGGAGGATGCGGGCTGGGGCCGGGGCGGTGCGCCGGGCTGGGGGATGCGGGATGGGGGATGCCTCTCTCCGCATCCTGGCACCGGCCGCGCACAAAGGGACGCTCCGCCTCGGTCCCCCCGACGCCGGTGCGAGGAGCTGGGGGCCGGGCACCGGCACCGGGAGGGTCTGGACCGGCACCGGGAGGGTCTGGACCAGCACCGGGAGGGTCTGGACCAGCACCGGAGGCCGCAGCGGTTGCATAACCCGCGCCGCTCTCCGCCGTGCCGGAGCCTGGGAGCACCAGGGCAGCCCAGCCAGCAGCTCCCGGCGCTGGGTGAAGCCGCCGATGCAGCAGGGCATGGATGGCTCCTTGCTTTTCTTCCTTTCTTTATTTTCGCCCCTCTTCCCATGCCTGAGCTGTCTCAGAGCCGCAGGGATGCCGAGGAGCAGGGATGCTGGGGCAGGGGGTGGCAGGGATGCTGGAATGGGTGTTTTCTCTGCAGCTTTGGGATGAGAAGACTCTGGCAAAGGTCCTGGACCAGAGGGGTTCTCCCGGAGGGGATGAGGGGACACGGGAGGGATACCCGGCGGGCACAGGGTGCTGGCAGGAGGTGGGTGCAGAGCTGGGACTGCTGTGGAACCACCCCCGTGTTCCCAGGGGATGGAGCAGGATTTGGTGATGCTGCATCCATTTTGCCTTTGAAGTCAGCCCCAGCCCAAAGTCACTTCAGATCCTCCAGAGTCACCCTAAAACTGAGCACAGCAACTCTCACAGGGTAACACCCTTCCGTGCAGGGAAGGCAATGGGGAGAGAAAGCTCCGTGCCTTGAGACTGAGGCCCTGGAGGAGCCCTCAAAATCCAAAATCCAACCAAGGACTGGAGGGGAGCCTCTCACTGAAATGCATCCTCCACCCCCACGTTTTTTTCCACCATTTAGGGGCTGATGAAGCCAGTGCTCCCCATGCCATGCTCAGGCCACAGTTCTGACCCCCCTTCTTCCCCAGAAACTAAGTCAGAATAAGTAAAAAGTGACATTTTGCCTATTCTGGGGTTTTCCAAGATGAGTCTCTAGTGGGAAGTCCCTGGGAAGAGCCTGTTTGCTGAGGACAGGAGGCTCCACATGCACACCCTGGGCAGTTTTGGGGGCTGCTGTGCTGTGCTGGGGGGGATTTCAGGGGTCTCAGGGCTGTGTCTGACTTCAGGGCCATGAGCTGCTTCCCAGCTCACAGGAGCAGCCACCCACACCTTGTCTTTGCCAAGTCCCGGCTGTGCTTGGCTTCTCCTTAATTTAATTTCATGTTAATTAGCAGTGCCATTGCTCGACAGGCAGACTGGGCACCCCGGCTCGCTTCACACTTCGGGGTTTGCAATTAACAGCAGCAATGTCACGATCTCCAGGCAGACCTGGCTGCTCTCACCCTCACCTGCCCGTTCCTGTGGCTCCCAGAGCGCTGACAGCTCCTGGAGAGGGGCTGGGAGGTGTTTTGGAGGTGGGAATGGGTTTGGGCTGCAAGACCCAGGCAAGGATCCCTGGCAGGTTTTAAAACACTGTACCCACTCAGATCCAGCCCTGTCCCAGCAGCAGGTTGTGGTTTTATTGGGATGAGGAGGGTTTGGAGGTGGTCAAAGGCCAAAGGTTCTGTAGAATAATCTATAGAAATGGGATGGAATGGATGGTTTAATGCAAGGATTCATTCCCTGCCCTTTGGAACTGCCGGGGATCTGCTCCACATTCCTCGAGCCAGGTGAGCAGGGAGGCCAGATGGCAGCAGTGCTGCTGGGGAAGGTCAGGAGGGGAAGAAGCAAAGCCAACAAACCAAAATCCTGCCGAGAGCCTCGGAGCTGTTTGCACAGAGCATCACCTGAGAGCTCCCAGGTTTGTTACTCACCCACTACCCCATGGAAGCTGCTCTTGGGGGCTTCCCATGCCCGTGGGGCTTTGTAAGGGGGGGTTCAGCTGAGGAGAGGTTCCCCAAACAGGAGCAGAGCTCTTGCAGCACCGCTGGGGTTCCCCAGGTTTGCACAGGGCAGGAGAGCAGGAGGATGTAGCCACAGCTCCTAGGAATGCACAGCATCCAGCTCCTTGCAGCCCAGCCCTGTAATCCCCCTGCTTTTAGGGAATTTTAAGTGACCTACTTGCAGCAGGAGTTGCATAAGAGACTGATGAATACATATAAAAAAGGCTGAAGGTTTCCCCAGCGCTCAGGTTGGTTTGTGTGGCAGAAGCCATCCTCGTCCAGCTGCCTCACCCTGGGCAGAGCTGAGCCCTTCAGCAAGGGTTTCAAAAGCCTTTCCTTTGCCTTGCAGGGTCGCCTCCCGGGCATCAAGGTGAAGTACCTGCTGGTGGTGTGGCTGGGCATCTTCGTGGGCAGCTGGGTGGCCTACATGCACTACTCGTCCTACTCGGAGCTGTGCCGCGGCCACGTCTGCCGGATGGTCATCGTGAGTGGTGGCACAGCCTGCCGGCTTGGGGTGGGGGTCAGCCGGGCTGGGGGAGCCCCAATTCCAGCCTCCCAAACCCCAAAGCTGGGGTGAGGAGCTCTCCTGGCAGCTGCTTGGCTGGCGCTGTCCCTGATATCATGCAGAGCTCGGAGCTGGAGGGATGACCTTCCCCTGCCAGGGTGATGGTGAAACAATTTAATGAGATGTCAGAGGGACACAGGCAGGGCAGACGTGGGCAGATCCTTGTCAGTGCAGATGGAGTTGGAATGGCAGGGCAGGGAGCAGGACTGTGGGCAGGGACAGTGTCACAGCAGTCCCCCCGGGCTCAGCAGAGCAGGAGGAAGGAGGGGAACAACCAGCAGCATTCTGTGAATGCTGATCTGTCCTAATGAAAGCACCATAGCCCCTGATGGGAGCTTGGCTTGGTGGGTTTTGCCTGTTTGGGGTTTGCAGTGGGTTCCCCACGGCATTCCAGCAGGATCTCCCCAGGACTGCTGTGCACCCCTGGCATGGAGCAGGTCTGAGCCCAGCCCAGGCGAGGAGGGGGAGCTCTCTGTCAGAACAAGCCTCGTTGATCAATCCCTCGGCAGAGAAGGGAGGCAGGAATTGCCATAACAACAGCGACGATCGTTTAATTTGATTTTCTGCCTGACTCCGACCGCGGGGTCCTGGGCGCTAATTCCTGCTCGGAGCTTGGGCTGGCAGACACTGAGGCTGGCCGTGTCCCCTGTGAGCAGCTCTGAGGGTTAATTCCCATCCACAGAGGGGAAAAAAAGGGAAAAGATGCAGTGAATGTCTGCAGCTCCTGCTTCCAGCCCTGAGGCTGCCGTGCCCTCGCTGAGGAGCTGCAGAGCTGCAGCCTCTCCTGCCCAGGGATGTCTCCAGCTGCCAGCTCAGCTGCAGATCAGAGCCACCGTCTGTCCCTGTCCCTGCCACACCCTGGACTGGGGCCAGCCTGCTTCACAGCAGAGGCTGCTGCTCTGCTGGGCAGCGTGAGCCTGTGCATCCTCATCCTCCCCGTGCTGCCCTCTCCTTCAGCCCGGGATGTTCTCCCAGATCCCTGGATTTGCAGCATCTAGGAGCAAATCCCCTGCAGTCCCTCCAGCAGCACAGGGAGTCCCTGCCAGCCCAAGGCACTGAGCCATCCCTGAGGGCCACTAGAAATCTGTCCCCGCTGAGCTCCTCTCTCTCCTTGCCCTCCCAGTGTGACCAGTACAAGAAAGGGATCATTTCTGGCTCCACCTGCAAGGACCTGTGCGAGGATCGTGGCCTCCTGTTCCAGCACTGCCTCTCCTCCTCCCCCAGCCAGCAGGTAGGTCTGTGCTCCCCACACACTGCAGGGGATCACAAATCACCATCAAACCATCAAACCATCAAACCCTGGGCATCTCCCCCTCAGCCCATCCTGAGCCACAACCCAGCTCTGTCCACTTGCTGCTCTCCTCCCTCCTCACCCTGTCCCTCTCCCTGTGCTGCAGGTGTACAGAGGGCTCTGGAGGGACAGGGAGGTGATCATCAAATGTGGCATCGGGGAAGCCCTGAGGGCTGACAGCCGCCCAGACTCTGTGCCCAGGAGGGATGTGGTGCTCTTCGACAAACCCACACGGGGCACGTCGATGGACGAGTTCAAGGAAATGCTCCTCAACTTCCTGAAGGTCAGTGCAGGACCTGGGGGATCCTGCAGGCCTGGGGTGGCTCCTGGGAGGTCACAACACCAATTGTGTTTTCCTTCCTTTAGAATGAGAGCTCCTCCTGCCCATGCCCCCATGGCTCTGTGCCCTGCACTGGATTAGTGGAGAAAAACCTCCATTCTCTCCCAGGAATGTGAGATTTCAGTAGCAGCATCCCTGGAGGCTGCTTTGCCATGGCTGTGGGCACATCTGTGCCAGGCAGAGCTGATTTGGTGGCCCTGGTAGCTATGGGGCTCCTGCAGCAGTGGTGGGGTGGCAGCTCTGGCCAGGAGGGTCTAGAGCAACCCTGAGGCTGGTAAAATTCTGCTGGAGCTGGATCTGCCCACACACTGTGGCTCTGAATTTTTTGGAGCGTGGTCACTGTTCCTCCTCTCCCAGCTCAGTTCTTTGCTCTCCCAGTTCAGTTTGTGATGTGACACTGGAATGTGGAGAGCTGTGAGGGTCTGATGGCACTTCTTGTCCTGTTTGCAGTCCAAGCTGGGGGATCAGCCATCTCTTCCAGCCTTGGTGAGCCGGATCATCACCATGGCAGACGTGAACCGCGACGGCAAAGTCTCCCTGGCAGAGGCCAAGTCCATCTGGGCGCTGCTGCAGCTCAACGAGTTCCTCCTCATGTTCTCCTTGCACGAGAAGGAGCACACGGCCAAGCTGCTGGGGCACTGTGGGGACCTGTATGTCACCGAGAAGATCCCCCACACCTCCCTCTACGGGGTGGATGTCCCTCCCTTCCTGCAGTCCCTGCTGCCTTCCATCGTCCACCAGCTCATCCACCAGTGGTTCGCGCCAGCCTGGCCCCGGCGCGCCAAGATCGCCATCGGCCTGCTGGAATTCGTGGAGGAGATCTTCCACGGGACCTACGGGAGCTTCTACATCTGCGAGAGCAGCCTGAGCAACGTGGGCTACAACGACAAGTTCGACTTCAAGATGGTCAACCTGCGGAAGGTGGCGACGGAGATGACAATCCGAGGTTTCCTCAAGGGCCGGCACTGTGAGCAGAACGGGGACTGCACCTACGGGAGGGACTGCACGGCCACGTGTGACAAGCTGCTGAAGCAGTGCAAGGGCGACATGGTGCAGCCCAACCTGGCCAAGGTGTGCGGGCTGCTGCAGGACTATCTGCTCTACGGAGCTCCGCTGGAGCTGAAGGATGAGCTGCAGAAGCAGCTCCGAACTTGCATGACCCTCAGCGGCCTGGCCAGCCAGATGGAAGTGCACCACTCCCTCGTGCTCAACAACCTCAAGACCTTGCTCTGGAAGAAGATTTCCAACACCAAATATTCCTAACGGGGGGAAGCACGGCGTTTCCAATCTGCGAGCTTGGAGTGAGGTCCAAGGGCTGAAGGCCTGTTTTATCCATCCTCTGCCCCCCCAGGAAAAACACACCCTGCACAGGGAGTTCAGCAGAGCTGCAGCCCCTTCTCCTTCATGGAAAACCAAGCATCATGACTTCCACCACCCAGCAGGAGCATGGATTGGTCGGTAGGAACAGAGCTGGGACACGGAGCTGGCCCGAGCAGGCCTGGGGGAGGAAGATGACAAGGAAAAGGATGAGGAAGCAGAGCCCAGCTGGATGCATCAAACTGTTCCTTGATGAACAGGAAGGCAGTGCAAAGCGATGGGAATGAATCATTTATGCTGTACTTGTCACATCTCCTTTTGAGGAACGTCTCTGATGTAAATAAACAGCTTTTACGTGAATCACACCCCGTACATCAATAGCCAAACAGCAGCCTGTTAAGTACCAGCTTGTTTGTGATCCAAAAAGGAGGAAAAGGTAGATTTCCCCATTCAAAAGTCTCTCCTTAAGTGTCTGAGTCATCTGCCATCAGATCCAGCTGTCACACAGGACGCAGATAAGCTGTCTGTTCCACCGTGGAGAATCGTGGCAATCCTTTGGTTCCATTTTTAAGTGCCTGACCCTGACAGTGATGCCATGGCTTGTGTGAGGCTCCCCCCCAGCCTGGAATTGGCAGCACAAGCCATTCCCTCACCTGTCAGCTCTGGAAGTGTCCAAGGCCAAGGATGGCTTAAAGGCAAAGGGCTAAACACGGACAGTTCTGACCCTTCGTGTGCTCCGGGTGTCAGTCAGTCCCACCACACTCAGAGCAGGGACAAGCCAAACTCTCAGTTTAATTCTCCAAAAACTAAGCTGGGCTTGCCCTGCAGAGGTTGAAGGTTAATACCAGAATAATCCAGTGCTTCTCTCATTATTAAAATGAATTTCCAGGCAAAGCTATCAGCAGGTCTCCAGACATTTTTTTTTTTGGCTGTGTTTGTACTCCCAGGGCTCCAGCTATGGCTGTTTTCCTTTAAATGCTCAATTATAGCAATCTCACAAGTCTGGGTAGGGAGGAAGAGCTGGATAAACTCTCCTAAGGTTGCTTTGTTCCCAGCACAGCCATATTCCTGCTGCTGGGCTCTCCTGCCAACAGTTCCTTACAGAAGTGAGTGAGCAGCTGATGTGCAATCCCAAAATAAAAATACACCTAACACTGCAGCACCTGGCAAGGCAATTGGCAGCACGAGGGCTTTGAGATCAGGATTTCCTTCTGTTCCTTAGGATCCTCATCACCTCTCACTGGAGACATTTTGGTGTTAGGAATGCTCTGCATCCAGCAGAGCCACCAGAGCTCACTCCCTGCTGAGGAATTGTCTCTGCAGTGTGATATATCCACGGAAAAGCTGAGCACTTCTAAGGTTTCTGGGTTGGGTGTGGACAGTGCCAAGGTGTCTGCAGGTGCTGGTTCACCTGGGCAGGGAAAGCCAGGGCTGGAATTCCCTGGAATTCAGTAACTAGGCTTCACAGCCACCCCAGCTCCTCATCCATTGTCCTGCATCCCCATGGCAACCAGCTACCCTGACAAATTCATTTTCTCCTGCCATTAGCAGAGGAATCCAACACCCCCTGCCAAAATCCCCTCCTCAGGTCGTCAGAAAAGCCATTTTCCACCCTTCCCTCCGTTGTTTACTCCCACTAAATCCCTGCTGCTCTTTTCCCTCAAAGCACCTGGAAAAGTGGAGGAAAACCCTTTCCTCCTCCTAAATCAGAACCTCTGTAAACATTTATGAAATTCCAGGAAAGACGCAGCCCCTGCACCTGACAGACCTAGCCCTGACAGCTTAATTGAAATAAAGACACTTGTGACAACAGCTGTTCCATCACCACCTCATTAATCCACACCCCCGCGGCCCTGGACACTCCCAGGAATCGCTGATGACTC
The DNA here is from genome assembly GCF_008360975.1 of Lichenostomus cassidix. NCBI lineage: Eukaryota > Metazoa > Chordata > Aves > Passeriformes > Meliphagidae > Lichenostomus > Lichenostomus cassidix. The sequence continues at coordinate 2,742,158 of NC_139497.1, forward strand.
ACAGAATTCTACTCATCACTAATAAAAAGCACAAAGCGAGTTCAAGCTCATGGTTGACAAACCACACCGGAATACAGCAGAGAAATGAGTAAAGGCAAAGCTGTTTTACACTCAGATTCCTCCAGATTCCCCACAGGAGCTGAAGAAAAAAGCCAGGACACTCCAAGACTGACAATCTGATCTCACTGTCACTTCTGCAGCAGAGCTTTGTGCCCAAGGGGATGGAGGTAAAACCTTTAAATGCACTAAAACCATCCTAAAGTTCTCATATCCACAAATATAAATCTTAAATCCTAGAATGGTTAAAAAATAGCATTACTTGGGGTGCTACAAATACACAGCATGATCATTTCAGTCTTGTAGGTGGCATCTTTATTTAGGGTTTTTTTTTATTTAAATCCTTCTTAACTATGTAGAGAAAACACAGATGATCAAATTTTAGGAATCTCCAAGTTGTCGGACGCAGACGCTGCCAACCAGTTTTCAGTTGCCACGTTTGTCAGAGATTCTGCAAATAAAAAAAAAGGCCCAGAAAAGTTAAAAAACAGCCACAAAAAGGGAGCAATAAGGTCATTACTAAGCAGTTAAAGGTTTTGGAAAAATATCTAGCTGGGGGAGTTTAGGAAAGGAATAATTTAAGACCAAGCTAGCTGCAGCCTGCTCTGGCTTATCCCATCACTCCCTAAAAATCCAGTTTGCCAACCTTGGTACAGAGCCAAGCTATTAATAGTTCAGGGAAAAAAAAAAATCTGGGTTTATTCCAGCCTTTAAAACCATGACATAAACCAGGCCTGGATGATGAAGGGCTGAGCTATGCTCAGAGAGATTTTTAAAATCCACGTTCATGCAAAACATTCACGTTTTCCAGAGCTCAGAGCCAGGTGTTCCTTGGGTAAAGCAATATCCATGGCCCAGGAGTGCTGCTTGGGGAAGGGCAGTTACAGTAAATACCAGCAGGAAAATGGTAATGGTTATGCTGTGCCTCACTCAGGGAAGTTCTAAAGAGACACTCATTAGCACTCAGTGCCCATGCAGGACCCCTAGTGTGAGAAAAGCCTGATGAAAAACCCCAAATAGGGATTGCAGGGTTAAAAGAAGTCAGGAAATTTAAATAGAAGAGCCACATCTTCAAGCATAACCATATCCCCACAACCTGATTAGCATTCTTTTGCACAGCCTCTGCTGGAGGCAGTGACTTTTCCCAATTAAAGGGTTCACTTTGCAGCCAGCACCACTGAGGCACCTTTGGCCCTGTAATGGTCATTTAATGAGGTTTCCCATTTAGCACTGCCAGAGTCTGTTACTCACTGCAAAGCCTCAGGGTCACATTCTCTGCGTGGCCAGAGCTGCTCTCACTTGTTCTGTGGTGTCCCCCAAGAAGGGACAGTGACACTCAGCAGTATTTGGATACAGAGACACCTGTGCTCCCTCCCAGAAATTCATTTACCACTGTGCCACCAGGAAACAACTAAAACCTCACACTGTGCTCAATAAATTCCCTATTTGCTTTTTGGTGGTACGTGAGAAAGTGAGATCTTGCCTTGGAAAACAGGGCCATGCATTCACTGCTGCACTAAATTCAGTTTAGAAGGACTTTAGTAATACTTTATGTTTTAACATTAATTTTTTCCCTTGTTTTCTTCCTGCTCACTGCTTTGGTAACACATGAAGAAATAACAAAATACCCACCTTTGACATTTGAAGCACATTCCTGAGCTGTCCTGCTCTTAAGTCACTGTAAGAAGGAAAAATATCTTCAGTTTGGGTTTTTTTTTCTCTTGGAAATCAAGACGTTGGGAGTGTTTTATCCATACTGGGAACAGGGTGCAACTTCCTCCATGTGCTAAATCCACACCCAACTGTTTCTAACCTCATCCATATTTTGGAAACAACAATTTCAGTGCCTGCTTCCCCCACCTCCTCCACTGCCAGGTGCAATTCCTGAACCCTGTACAAGTCGAGGTGTCCTTTCAGAGGCCATGAAGAATTGTTGAGGGTAAAAATAGAATTCAGGAGTAGAGCTGACATTTGTACTTGTCCTTGTAGAATGAAGGAACACCCTTCCCCTGCTGCAGTTAAAACTGGCATCACTTGAACTGCTCTTCACAGGAGTTGTGCTCCACCTTCTGCTGATTCTCTGGAGAGAAGGGAGTGTGGAAACAACACCAAAAAACTCCTCTCTGACCTCTGATGTTATTAATATGTCAGGAGAGCCAACTTCCAAGGATTCAGGATTAACTGGAATGAGTGATAGCAGAATTTGCCATTCCTCACAAGAGCATGCAGTGACAGGACAAGGGGGAATGGCTTTACACGGAAAGAAGATCCCTGGAAATGTCCAAGGCTGGGTTGGATGGGGCTTGGAACAACCTAGGATGGTGGAAGGTGTCCCTGATGGAGAGAAGGACTGAAGGACAGTGTCAGCACCCTGTCCATCCTTCCCCATTAACATTAAAGCAAAGAAATCAGGCTAAGCAATCAGCAAGTGTCAGGTTGTCGAGCAATCCTGAGAGCTCACAGGGCTCAGAGCACCAGGGAAGACATCGCCTGTTCCTCTCTGCCACCGAATGACACAAACGCGGCACTGCAGCCACGCCTGCAACACGAGCTGGGGCAGGGGCTGGGCACACCCCAGCACTGCGGCTCACCTGCCTCTGGGGCTCCTCCGGCTCTGCCGCGGCTCACAGCTGCCTCTGGAAAAGCGGGAAACACACGGACAGGGTTTAGACACACCCCAAAGCCCGGTTATATCGTTACTGTTTCACTGGCAACAGGATTTTAAAAGATATAAATTAACAGCACAGGAATATTTTTATTTTCTGGTATGATCAAGCAGAATTTCCCGCTCTGTTACATCCACATCTCACATCTAAAGCAGTTCCAAGCTAGTTCTCCCCAGTGTCCTAGGAAGCAGCTGATGAATGGACGATGTCAGGCTATCAATCACTCTGAGTGCTCACGGGGTGCAGAGCACACGAGCGTAGAACATAGCCTGGGTCTCTCTTGCCACTCATTGACACAAAGATGCCACAGCAGCCATCTCTGCAACGCCAGTGGCAGGCTGGGGAGAAAAAATAACCCAGAGACTGAAAAAAAAAACCTAATTAACGTGCAGATGGTAAACGTAACACTCAACTTACAGGTAAAAAGGTGGTTGAACCTTGCTTGGGCAGCCGGTTTGTGAAGGATCACCCTTCGTTTCTGAAGTCACACCATCTTGGTCACTTCATTTTTTGTCCACTGCCAGGCTGAAGAAAGAAAAAAAAAGGAAAAATGCCGTTAATAATTGCCTAACAACCTTTCCTTATGAAACCATTTAACTGAAAAAACAGAGAATTAAAACAACTTTAAAAGACGAATATTTACTAAAAAAATAACTTTAGTTACTGAAATCTTTGAAAACATTTTCTTGAAAAGGAGGCAGCACTAAATTTCCTCCACTTCCTCAATGAGAAGTATTTATCAGGACATACACAGCTGTGCATATTTTATATTACAGCTGTCTATATATTATATATACGAAAACATACATATATGTGTGTAGTGATACATATACACATTATATATATATACATATATAAATACCCATATATGTGTGTGTGTATATATATATATATACACACAGATAGGTATTTTACTCCCGGAGCTTTCCATGATCAGCCCGATTTACAGAGCACATGGCAGCGCCTGGAGCCCCAGAGGCCGCGGGGACCTGCAGGCTGCTCCCGGCCGGGCCTGGCCGCATGGCTGAGCCACAAGGGCCCAACCCGCCCCCTCACCTCGCTCGAGTCCTCCCGCCGCAGCCGCTCGGGCCCTGAGGGAAGGCGCAGCTGCGGAGCAGCCCCAACCAGCACAGCATTCCTGCGCCCCAGGGAGCCATGGCTGGCCGCTGACGCCGCCGGGAGAGGCCAAGGCCTGTCCCGCTCGCGGTCCTGCTGAAGCACGACCGGACCTCCGCTCTCCGCGCCCCAAGCCTGCCGAAAGAGCGAGCTGCGCCTCGCCTCCCGCTTATATAGGGCGGGAACGGAAGCGAATGCCCACCGCCTTCCCGCCCGAGAGCGCCCCATGCCGGGAGGGAGGACCCAGAACGGGGAGTGGGAGGGGTTCGGACATCGGCGGGGGACATGGGATGGGAAACGAGATGGGACACGAGATGGGACATGAGATAGGACACGGGATGGGAAACGGGATAGGACACGGAATGGGACACGAGATAGGACACGGTATGGGACACGGGATGGGACACGGGATGGGACACACAGACCTGCCCAGGGCTGCCCCAGGAGACATGAGGCGTACTAAAGGATGGATATCTCTTTTCTCAGCTGCTCCTGGAGTCTCCCACTTCCCGCAGTGGCAGAGGTTGGGCTGCCAGTGTGTCCCAGGACAAAGCAGGGACCCTCCAGCCCTGTGATGCACCTGTCAGCAGGGACCCTCCAACCCCCACTGGGGACCCTCTCACCCCATGATGCATCAGCCACCCTGCAGTGTCCCCACTTTGGAGACATCCTTCATCCCTTTTGCTCCTATTGCCTTGACTGCTCTGGCCAGACTCCCCATCTCGTTTCACAAGGGAAAAACCAAAAACACCCACAGGGATAAATCCCTTTATTTGCTAAGAAGAGAGGCAAGATACACATGGTTTCAGGTGACATCAGCTCAGGGAAGTCACAACAAAGCAGCACCTTCCTGCAACAGTGACAAACCCAAGGACATGAGCCACATGTGGCTTGGCTCCATTTTCTCTTGCATTGCTCTGGACAATTTTTTTGGAGCTAGAGACCCTCCATGGCTGTGACCACTGCAGGATCACCGTGCACAGGACTGGGGGGTCCCTTCCCCAGCCAGCCAGCTCTGCCAAAAGCTGCTGCTCTGGACGCAGAACTGGAGCAGGACACCCATCACTGAGGCACTGAGCCCATCCCTCCAGCTCTAATTGCCCTTGGCTTTGCTCCGCAGCTCCTCGATGGCCTCGCTCTGCCGCCTCTTGTCCTTGGCACGGATGATGGTCATCCTGAAGAGCTTGCAGTAGAGCTCCACGGCCGCGGGGCTGTCGTCATTCCCGGGAATGGGGTAGGTGATCAAACACGGGTTGCAGTTCGTGTCCACCACGCCCACGGTGGGGATGTTCATCTTGGCCGCGTCGCGGATGGCCACGTGCGGCTCGAAGACGTTGTTGAGGGTGCTGAGGAAGACGAGGAGGTCGGGCAGGCGGACGCCAGGGCCGAACTGGACGTTGGCGTTGGTGAGCAGCCCGCCCTGCCAGTAGCGGGTGTGAGCGTACTCCCCGCACGCCCTGGCCGTGCTCTCGATCAGGTGGCAGAACTGGCGCTTGCGGCTGACAAACAGGATGATGCCGCCGCGGTAGGCGACATGGGCGGTGAAGTTGAGGGCCAGCTGCAGGTGCTGCACGGTCTGATCCAGGTCGATGATGTCCTGATCCAGGCGGCAGCCAAAGATGTAGGGCTCCATGAACCTGTGGGGGCAGAGGGAGGGCGACACAGGGGACAGGGGAGTGGGATGTGCAGGGATCGAGCGTTTCTGGATGTGTGTGGCCACAGAAACTGTCCCAACTCCAGCTCCTGGCTGATAGCAGAGGTGCTCTCTGCAGAGAGCCCTTGTACCCAGTGTCTGCCCCAGTCTCACACCCTCTCAGTGCCCACATTGGGGGGGAACACTGTAACCTACCCTGTGTGGGCAGTTCCAGGCTCAGACCCATCTAGCAAATGTGGCGTAGGGAAGCATTCCTGATGCCAGCAAGCACTGGAACACAAACCAGCATCGCTCACCTGTGCCGACATCCCTTTTTGTGCCCCAGGTGCACGCGAGCATCAAAGAGATCTTTCAGGGTGAAGAGCTCTTTCACGCTGAAGAAGTCGGGGTGCTTGAGAGGCTCGGTCAGCAGCTTGTCATCCTCAGCTGAGAGAGGGGAAACAAATAATCACTGTACTTTGGGGGACGAGCCGGGGTTGCAGAGAAGTCCCCGGCGCACCTTGACCAGCTGCTGCAAGGCGGTGACACCCGCACGGGCATGGCTCTGGGGGACCTCTCTGCACGGCAGCACTCACCGCGGGGCCGGATCGCCGCCGGGGCCGTGGCCGGGAGCGGGACGGTGCTGTAGAGCCGCGGGGCCGCTGCGGGAGAGAAACACGCGTGTGACACGGGCGGGCAGGGCGCACCGAGCCGGGCGCACCGAGCCGGGCACACCGAGCCGGGCACGGCCGGGCACCGCCGGGCACCGCACTCACCCGCCCGCAGGAGCCGCGGCAGCGCCATGCCCCGAGCCCGCCGCAGGGCACTGAGGAGGAGCGGCAGGGGCAGGCGGGGAAGGTCAGCGGCGCTAGCTTTCCGCTTCCTGCGGGCGCAGCGGTTGCGCGGCACGGTGCGGGGCGGTCGCTCCCCGCCCTCCGCGTCTCGTCGCCGGGCAACGCTCCGTCCCCGCGGCCCGGCCCGGCCGGCGGCTCCGCCATGTCCGTCCCCGGCCCGGAGGTGCCCCGCCGCTTCCAGGAGCTCACCTTCTACCGCGGCTACGGGTGAGCGCAGCCCCGGGCGCGGCCCCCGCCGCCCCGCTCGCCGCGCTACCTGTGCTCTCCCCCCGCAGGCAGCCGCCCGTTCACCCCCGGTTCCGGACCAGCAACCAGAGCTACGGCAGCAGGGCCCCCACGGTGCACGAGCTGCCGGTACGTGACCCACGGGGCTCCGCAGCTCGGCCTCTGCACCGAGCCGCCGAGGCTGATGGAGACGCGCTGCCCGCACCGCATCCATCGCTGCCGCAGCCAGCCGTGCGGGTGCTGTCCGTGTCGGCATTTCAAACATCCCCCCCTTTTCTCGCCACCCCCAGAACTGCTACCACTCCATGCCGCACAAGTTTTCGGATCACCTGGGCAGGATTGGCATGCAGAGGAACGACAGCCTGAACACGTCGCTGGAGAAGAGCCACTGCACTGGCCCCGACACCTTCATCACCGCCTACGAGCACCTGGATTTCCACCCCAGCTACAACCCCAGCGGCCCCTCGCACTGCAGGGACCAACCGCTGTAGTGAGGACTCTACAGAGCCACCGCAGCTTTTGCTGGGCTTGGGAAAAACCTACAGCCGGCTTGGTACTGAAAGAACCCACTAGGAGTACGTTTAGGAGGAATATATTAAAGATTTAGTGTGGTTAATGTCGGTTAGGTAGCTCACGGGAAGCCTTTTGCCTGATTTATAGGCAGCATATAAATACTAGAACAACGTGTGTTACATATATATCCCCTGTGCCATTAGTGATCCTTTACACTCCTGACTCATGTACTGCATATCATTAAAATTAAGATTTAAACTGCTTCTCTACTATTTAATTAATAATCAAGCTGCAAATTTTCCAGAGGTATTCATTAACACTTCGGGTTTCCTGTAGAAAGTTCACGTTTCTTCTCACTCAAAACTATTAAGAAATTATCCAAATAATGACAAGTAATCAAAAATAATTTTTTTTAACGTTTTATTGGAACAACTGTAGTTACAGGCAGAGAAACTTCATCAGTTGGACAGTGACTGCACTGAAAGAACACCTGAACATTTTTGGGTAAAGATGAGTTTTTAAGAGAAACTATTCTGCCCGTTTTGGGATGAGAAACAGTCCCACATTACAGGTGTAACATAAAAATAAAATGAGCATATTATTCTAACGGTTTGCTAACAATATAAATAATTAGTGTAACATTATGTCCAAACACCACTGCAACTGGTACTCTTCACATGTCAGAAATATTCCCTGTTTGTGGCATGTGGTTATCTCAAACACAGGAATACCTGGGTAACTTCCCCTCCTGCTGCAAACACACCAACACATTGGAACAGATAAATAAACTGAGCCAAATTGGGCCCGAAAAGTTAACATTTAAAATACTGAACATATGAAAATAAATAAGCAACCCTCTCTCATTTGCTGTTACTCTCGTATTAGACTCTAGACAATACCTGGAGCTTCTTAGAACTTCCTTTTCTTCTCCTGAAATGAGAAAATAACAAAGTGCTGAATCAATAGGAACGGTTATGACAATGTTACATATGTTTTTACCCATAGATTTTTCTGCAGGTGGCATAATTTACGGGTAAGGCTGTCTCTTAAAAATATAAATGGAGTGGATTCTGTCACATATTTTCCCACTCCATCTGAAAACACCCACCTCTTCTTGCCTCAATGTCTTCCCTTTTAATTTTATTCTTGGAACCAGTTCCTTTGAAGAGTTTAGCAAGAGTTTATATAAATGTTCAGAGGTGAAACCAAGTGCACTTTTTAAAAAAGACATACCTGTACCAATTTAAAATAGCATCCTAAAAATGACACATTTTACCAAACAGAATCTACCTGAAACAATCTCTGCTGTCTTTTGAAAGGAAGATTTTCATGTTTGCAGATAAAATGATGTGAGGCTGAATTACCACAAACTGAAGGTATGAAAAATTAAAAAGCTTCTCTGTTAATAAAAGAAATGGGGGCAAGGGAGAGTGTGTTCCTGCCTTGTATAAAGACCAGCTACATGTCAAAACATGTGTTCCTAAAATAGCAGCAAAAAACGGTAATAAAATTAAGGGAGCCTTTGGAGTCCCTTGAGGATCCTGGAAGATTGTTCCCAAAGCACGCAAAAACAGTCACTGGGGTAAAAAAATTAAGCAATAAACCTCTTTTCAGATTTATGGTACTGCAGCCAGGATGCTGTAAATCACCAGAGCTGTCATAAGAAACACCAAGTAGTTTAATAACTTAATATCTAAATTAACAAGTTTTGTGCTCTGACTGGAAAAAAAAAAATCCTTGTGCATTTTTTAAAAATATGAAGCAGTATATACTCATTAACAAAGGTAACTTCTTTCCAAGCTTTACAAGACCTGAGTTTATGGTTCCATGTATCTACCGCACTAAGGGATTAATTAGTGTCTCAGGAGGGTGGGAATAATGGAAAAAGGAGTTTTCCCAGAGATAAAGCACTGCCCAGAGCTGTCTCTGCAGTGATAAGGCCAGCAGGGCTGTGCCCACTCTGTGGCTGTCATGGGCACTACAAACAGGAAATAAAAACTGCTTTTGGAACTGCATCGATGAAGATCCAGCCTTGAGAGATTTGTGTTACACTCCCAACCTTGGGACTCTTGTAGTGAATTTATTCCTCAGCTGGTCAGCCTTTACTGATGTGCAAGAGGGATTTCTTACTGCTCCCAACCATCAGACTTCTCTTTTCTGAACAAGTGATGAGAACTGTGCCAGGATGAGGACACTGCCACTGCAGCCATGGCACTCTCTTGGCTGTTGTCCCAATTCTAGAGACGTTCCTCGACAACATTTAGTTACACAGGGTTTAGTTAATCCACTTCTTGACCACAAACACCAGGAAAGAAAACTGCTTTTGGGGTGCTGCTACCACAAGCACCATTCTCACCTGCCTTTTGTATTGCCTATGTATTTGTACTTTTGTATTGCCTATGTATCTGTACATTCTCCTTCATTTTTTGTTACAAAGAATTAATAACAACCTCAGGCTACAGTCAGGAGGGAAGAAAAGGGAACAAAAATTATTACTTATTCAAGATGATGACACAAACCATAGGAGCACTCTGTTTTCACGGTCCATGGGCAGAACCCCATTTATTAAACATTAGAAACTCAGCAATGTACACCATTTCCTATATACAAATCAAGTTTATCAATTTAAAAAAAAAAAGTGCTGTTTGAAATCAGGTTTTTATTTAAAGCACAAGGTAACTGGAATTGCATCTTGACTGGAAGTGAATCAGGTCACAAGTGGTACTGAGGACACAGACACAGCAACAGGGGCACAAGACACCTTTGAAGTCTTAATGTGAATTTACTCAAAACTTTCGAGGAGAAACATTCAGCTTTTTATACAAACAGTACATAGTGCTTCCAACATCTCTAGGAAAATTAAGTATACAGTTTAATCCTTTTAAAGCAAGGTACTTGGAAAACTTCTAGTTTAAAATACCAGCCTATTGACCTATTCCAAACAAAAGGCCCAAATCCTGCAACGGAATCAAGGCAGAGCAAAAGATAAACCTGTGGAGAGGGACTGCAGGCACTGAGCTAAGTAAAAAACACTTTTCCAACATATCCTACCACAAAATGGAGATGAGCTAACACACTGACCTTTAAACAACCTGCCCAGCCAACCCAAGGACTACGAAAAGGTGGCTGGACAGTCAGAAATGCCAAGTGAGCACTATCAACATGTTTCAAATGTAACTGCACAACAGCATAAACACACCAAGGATGTTTATTTCTCTACATGCCACAGTTACTACTCTATGCTACACCGTTTTTTGCCCATAATTCTGCATCACACCAGGGACACCATGGGATACTGGATCCAGTCTTGGCTGCTTTTGCTCCATTTTGCAAGTTTAAGGCCAGCCTGGAGGAAGACTCCTGAAGTGACTGAGAAACAAAGTGATGCTAAGTAGTGGTTTGGCTGAGAGAAGTTCTGCAGAAGACCAGACAAAGAGAATATCAGATCAATTCACAGGGACAAGATGTGAGAACAAACTCCTCCAAGGACTTCACTACACACAAATGAAAATGAAAGAACCAACAGCTCCAATTTACACCTTTTGAATTTGCAGTGAAATCAGTGTGGGGGCACTTCTTTTTTTTTTTTTTGTGTGTGATGTGAATGTGCTACTTCAATCCCGTTTCAAGTCAGTACAAATAAAAAAGGTAGTAGTGAAAAATTGCTTTATTCTGGTTGCTGGAAACGGAGGCAGAGAAAGAGCCTGAAGAAAGAACAGTGCTGAAAATATCCGTGGCATTCGAGTTGTGGCTTCCTACAGCAAACCCAGCTTTGCTTTATTGCACCAAAATTGTCAGTGAAAAGTTCACAGAAATGTAACATTTTAAAAACCACTTCTGAAAAAGGAACGTTAAGGGCACTCAATTCCAGAAAGTTCATTCAGGAAACCAAAAGCCATCTCTGGGCAACTGCAGGGCATCAAAATGAGATAGCTGAGAAAAACGAGGAATTGTTTGAGCCCTGCAGGCCCAACAGTACAGAAATCCAGAGGAATCCAGGGAAATCCAGGGAAATCATGTTGTCTGAACAGACACGCTCCTTCACTTGTCTTGGACTGCAGCTTGTGCTTGGAATCATGTGAGCAGGAGGTTCTGGGTATTCAAGAGGTCTTTGAGTAGCTGCTGAGATCATTTTGCCTAGGAAAATGTCTGTGCAGACAGAGCCATCCACTTGATTTACCTGAATTTGCATTTGCATCTTCCAGGCTGGATCTCCACAGCCCCAGCTGCGCTGGAGTTCTGCTCAGGGACTTCAATCCCACAGTCCTCAGGGTGGGGAAACTGAGCTCCCAGCAAAAACCCCACACCACAGGATTGTCCTAAGGCAGCTCGAATGTGACCAGGGTCAGATCATCTGCATTGCTATCCAGGGCTGTGTTCTCCTAGGATCTCTTACCAGGTTCCCAAATCAATTCTGTGCGCAAACAGGTTTCCCTTTGAGAGACAATTAGAGGCCTCATAATTTAAAGTGTGATTGGCCAATATCTTATCTACAGTAGCTACAGCATCCTGGAGGAATGCAAGCCCTAAAAATCATTATAAAAAATATTTCCTTAGAGCACTTTAAATAATTTACAAAACTCTACAAAAGCTACGTATGTCTATCCATGATATCCCTGTTAAATAGAATTATTTTCACATTAGTGTGTGTATGATATACAGGTATCAGCACCTCCCACTGTCTTTCCTGTCTCAAGTTTTATCAAGGTAATTACAATGAAAGTTACTTTATAAAAAGACTGCTAGTGTAAAAAAAAAAAAAAAAAGTACTTACATATTTGAAACCTTTTTTTCCAAGAGGGAACCTGGGCAGTCCCCTGCAGGTAGCTCAGTAAATTTTGCACAGGTTTTGGTTAAAAATTCCTGCCCTTGGTGCACTTCACTAGCAGTTTCCCTGTTCTGCAGGACAGGTATTTTTCCTTCCATTTTGCAGCTGGATATCTGAATTTCTTCCTGCCTGTCAACTTTTTCTTCCTTAATGCACATCTGCACACTGTTATCTGCACATGCTCCTCCACTATTATCCACTGCTGCTGCTGTCACATCGAATTCCTGCCTTGGGCAAGCTAAACTTGGATCTGGCCTCTTGTCCAGCTGGTTATTCCCTCCCTTACTGCACACCTGAGAACTTTGCTGAGCTGGGTCTCTGCTGCCTTTATCTGCTTTTCCCACACTGCACTCAGGGCGTGGGGGATCCACATTTGACTCAGCCCAGCTGCCTTTGTGGATATCTCCTTCCTCGATCCACATCTGTGCGTTCTCAGCTCTGGAGGTTCCTCTGCACACCTTATCAGCTTTTCCTGCTGCCACACTCCGTTCCTGTGAGGGGAGGCTGGAGTGGGAGTGTGACTGATGCCCTGGAGCATCAGCCATCCTGCAACCCTCGCCTTCCTCTTCGAGACACACAGGAGCAGCCTCAGCTCCTGCACAGCTTTCTGCTACATGGGGATTTGCCCCTCCCACAGTGAGTTTCTGAGAAGAACTGGGTGCTTTTATTGCTGGTGTGATTTCCCCACTAAATTCACCTTTTGGCAAGGGGTTAAGTACATCTGTGTCCTGGGAAGCTGTCTCCATTCCCAGGGTGCTGCTCTGGGTGAGCAAACACTCTGCTTTCTGCTTTTTGTTCAAAAGCATCGATTTCTTCCTGTCCCGAGCATATTTCAGCCCCGCAATAAATTTACTGGAGATTTTCAGTTGGAAGGTATTCTTCCTTTTAGATCTGGGCTTTGCATTTGTGACTTTCCTGACTTTACACCCTTCATTTTTGCTGGGTTTTGGGGGCTCTGTGTTACGGACATTCCTTTTACCTGCTGCACTCCCAGGTAAGTCCCCAGCAGCACCACCTTTGACCCCCCCCAGTCCTTGCTTAGCTTTTGACTGACCAGTAGTAGGAACATTCTCTGCAGAGGGAGCACATTTCCCACTGCCAGGTAACATTGCACTTTTCCCTTCTGTTCTCTGAGAGTTCTTCAACTCCTCAGCTTGCTGAGGCACGGCAGTCTTTTTACTCTGACCCAGCACGAGATCCACCTCATTTTCCACCAGCTGTTGCTTTGCTTTTCCTTTATTACCAGTTTGTTTGGCAGCTCTAAACAGGTCCAGACTTGCATCACCTCTTTGCATCTCCGAATTGCTTGCAGAATCTTTAGCTTTTTCTGCCAAAAACCTCCTGATTTCTTGCTCGATGCTGTCATCGCTGTCCACTGAGCTGCTGTCACTGGCATCTGACACAGCTGGGAAAGTACATTTCCTATTTTTAGCCCCCCGCTGGTTTGAAGCTGGTTTAGGTTTATTGCCTTTTTTAAGCTGTAAGTTCAACTCCAGATTTTTCATGGTTTCTGGTTTGTCATTGGGAAGTTTGACGTTGTCTGGAGGGTTCCTAACTGCGTTCTCCTTCACAGCTTTCCGAGGTTTTGAGAGGCAGCTTTTCAGCAGGGAGGGATTTTTACATTTCCATTCGTTTTGCTGGAGGTTACTGAACTCATCCAGCAGCTGAGTTTCTGTCTCACAGAATCTGACTTTCTTCTTGCACTGAGCTTTCTGGTCCTTGGATTTCTTCTTTATCTTTCTTTTAGACCGTAGCAGGTCCTTGATAGCACTATCCAGGTCCTCATCACTGTCCAGAGAGCTGCTCTCGTCACCTGACCCCTCCCTCTCTGAGGTTCGGCTGGGGATTTTTATAAGTTTTCTTGTGCTACTCTGAACCTGCAGAAAAGGGTTTACAGAGTCCAAGGCCACACATCTGCTGCCATCAGAGCCAGACAATTTGGGAGCCATCAGCTGCTGCTGCCTTGTGTCTTTACTACCCTGAGCATCCCGGAGTTCTGCAGGGCTGCTCAGGGCACTCTCCTCTTGGAGCAGGGGGAATTTGGAATAGCTGCCTGGTTGGAGAAGTCCTGTCTCCAGCTGTTCAGGTGGTTTTGATGTCCCTTGTTTTGCTGTTCTGCCTTCCCTTTTAAGTCTCCTTTTACGACTCAGGGATAATTTCAGTGTTTTGGGCAGAGAAGGCTCAAGAGTCCTGGTGAGGCTGTTCGGATCAGAAGGCAAAGGCATCTGGATGGAGCGTGACAGGCTGGGAGGTTTTGTTCCAAGGTTTTGTGACTGTGCTTTCAGAGCCAAGAAAGCCCTGATTTCTTGTTCTATGCTGTCATCACTGTCCACAAGGCTGCTGTCACTTTCACAACGGGAGGACGAGAGAAGCTGGGGAGAAAAGAAGGAGTCTGCAGTGAGGGATTTGTTGTCACTTCCCATTTGGGATGGCATGATTGTTTTGGAAATATCCAGGATAGCTTCTGCACACATGAGTTCTGCAGATGTGTCTGCTCTGCAAGAGGCCTGCAGTGTGAGCTCACAAGCAGTAATCTTGTTTTCTGGAAGTGCAAAATGTCTGGCTTTTTTCAGTGGTTTACACAGCTTGTTAAAGTCATTGCTGGTGCTTTCTAATCCCGTTGACTTGGAACTAATTTCCTTTCTCTTGTTGCTTATAGGGTTTTTATGGATTTCTGGCGAGGCACTTTTTGTGGAGCTAATTGTCAGGCTGGCAGAAATGTCTGCCATAGCCTTTGGATCAAATTGCTCCCTCTGCAAAGGGACACGGTTTGCTGCATGACCTGCCTCCTTCCTGATTTTCTCCAGCTGGTAAAGCTGAATGGCTTCTTCAATGCCATCATCACTGCTCGAGTCAGATGTGTGCATGCTCTCCTTGGTAAGCGCTTCCCTTGGCTCCCAGTAATGAGCTCCACTTCCCTCATTCTGCTCCACGAGCCAGGGCTGGCTGGCAGTGGCCATTTCTAGATATGCTTGGTTCACCTGGCTGAAATCTCTGGGCTCTGCTTGGATTTTTGACTGCAAACACTTGGACTGGGTGTTGGATTTCTGCAGCTTGGGATGGTGTCTCAGGAGCAGTGCATTGCAACCTTGCTTTATAGCACCACAGTTTGTTCTGTTTGTTGCTTCTTTGCTGCATTTCAGGACAGATCTCACACGGGAATCTTTTTTATCCTCCTCAGGAACACATTTACTAATTTCTTGCTGCTTCTTCTCATTCAAGAACTGCACTATTTCAGCTTGTATGCTCTGCTCAAAGGAGTCATCGCTGCTGATGCTCTGAGGGGAAGCAGGCTGGAGCCTTTTCCCAATTCCCAGGTGGTCAGACAGGTACTCTTCAGAGAGCATCTCGGCTTTAAACTTCACAGGGAGGAGGTTACTCGCCACCTTGTTCTGGGAGAATTCTCTCTTAAACCTTTTGTCTCTGCCCACATTCTCAGAACGCTCTGCATTCCTTGGCAACGATTGGGCACTTTTGCTTTTCGTTTTCAAGTACTCCTGGATGGCTTCTTCTATACCTCTGTCCACGGAATCATCACTGTCAGTATCCAGCAGGAGAGTCTCAAATTCCACATTCTCTTCCACTTCGGTGTCATCAGAATCCTCAGGGAACCCACACTGGGTGTACTGAGGATGCTTCTGCAGCAAGGTGGTGCTGGATGTGACTCTGGGACTGGTGCCTTTTTCTCCCTTCTGTTTCTTCTGCACAACACAGCCACACTCATTGTTCATGCCCAGGGCAGGCTCTTGGCTTTGCAGGTTGTTTATGATCATCTGAACTTTCGCACTCACAGAGGTTCTGGTGACGTTGCTGTCAGATTCTGGGAAGCACACGGGGTATCTACAATTCCTTGCTGATCCAAAGGACTCCCATTTTGTCTGAAGAGCTACCAGAGGAGGAGCATCCATAAGGAACATTCTAGCAGACAACAGCAAAGTCCACAATGGAACACTTTTTCAGACTGGTCTCTCCTCCATCCTAAAACAAGAAAAAAGGGAAAATATTTATTAAGCGTGTGCCTTCCAGAAATTCCATGTAATAATCTTGGTAACATAAATTGTAAATTATTAACACTCAGAACTACTGTGCCAGACAACCACAGGAGTTACTCCTCAACATCACTTGAATGGGTAAATCAGTCACTACAGCCACCGGGGATAAGGCAGATCACTCATCATTTGTGATCTGCAGTGTTTTCTGGCAAAATCATAACCCAATTCAGGTAATTATCTCAATTTCTGAAACTCTTCCTGCACTTTGCAATCCCTTTTGCATGTGCTCCTACATAATGTACTGCCCAGACCCAAGAAGACTCACTGTGATGATATCCAGTGCACTGGTGTGTGCAATTCCCTTTACTGAGGTTGTCTGAATACTTTCGCAGAAAACTTTGTGGCAAGAGAGAAAGAACTATTTTAAGGAATTCTTTCATAATAAAGTGGAAATGGTGGGAGTGGAGAACCTGGCAAAATATTCTGCTCGTTGTTTCCTTTGGCATAACTGCCCTTTTAGAAGGAACACAGCTCAGCTTTCCAGTTTTCCAACGAAAGCAGCGCTGGCTGTGTCCACATGGTGCAGGATGGGTGGATGTGGAGAAAGCTGGACTGTGACCCGGGATGGTGGCACACAAATTCTCCTCAAAGAGCAGAGCACTCACACAACATCCCAAAACAGCTCTTACCAGTTCTGACTTGGCATTAAACACACACAGCGGAGGGACCTGGGGCAGCTCAGAGAGAAGGAAAGGCAACTTATTTCTTCCTGAAACACACTCTAAGGCAATAACCCTGAGACATCAATCATCTCGCCTCACTGCAGGATAAAAGCTCTTGGCAAACACAGACCTTTGGGAGTGCACAAAAGCAGGATGAAGATTAGGAGCTGTTCTTTGTGTTGCAGGAGAAACCGCAGACAGAACGAAGCTTTGGTTGGTGGAAGAGTGGAAAAAGCCATCCACAAAATGCCAAAGGACACCCCAAAGAGTTCACCACCTGCACATGGTCCTGTGAGGGTTGAAGGCTTCACCTGCAGCATCATTTGGTAGGATCAAGGAGTAATTCCCAAAAAAACTAGAGCAGTTGGGTGTCTCTTCCAGCCCAGGCTCCACACAAACACAGTGAGTCCAACTGCAGTGGCACCAGACTCTGCCAACCTACAGGGACACGATTTTCCGTCTGAAACTTCTCTGACCTTGTGCTTGTCAATTATTCTCTAGTTCTGGTTTCAAATTAATCAGTGACATTAAATATTTTAAAGAATTAATGACTCTAAACTCTTGAAAACTTCTATTTATTTACTACTGAGAGTAAGGTTACAGACATTAAGGGAAGACAATTCCTCATCACAATCACTCTTTTGATATTGATTTTCCTCAGTGAGAATTCATCTCAAGCCATTCCTACAGAATTAAAATTTTAATTATAATGATCAAGACCATCCCTCCTTGCTGGCTGGTACCTGGAGCAACACAACAGAAGCTGTTTTAACTTCCACCTTTCAGTCAACTGAAGATAGTTTGGCTTTATTTCGGCTCTACACACACCAGTAGAGCCCAGTGCACCCAACAGAACCTGTATTTGGCCATGAATTAACCAAAAGCACCTCAAAACCCCGACTTGTGGCTGAACACACAGTTCCCAACGCAGCCTCCAACACGTTCACTTGGGCAAATATAAATGAAAAACATTTTTCCTTGTAATAAGCAGCTAAGGATCAAAAAGACAGAAATTAGGATACCTCATTACCTTGAAGCAATGCAATTAACACACTTTAGCTCCCAGCTTCATTAAAAAGAAAACACACAAAAACCCCAACGTTTTTCCTATTAACCTATTTCCACAGTTTTCAAGGAAGGGGCAGGTGCCTTCTCTATCCCACACCTGGATTGGGGGTGTCCTGCAGGAATTACATGGGATTTGGGTGAATTTCTGTACCCCAACAGCCACCTAGGGCACCCACGGAGACTGTGAAGGGGACATTGGGGTGCTGCTAAGGGGGGATGTGAGGGGACACTCAGCCAGGGGACACTCACTGAGGGTGTGAGGGGAAATGAGGGGACACACACAGGGATTGTGAGGGGAAATGAGGGGACATTCACCGGTGGTGTGAGGGGAAATGAGGGGACACTCACTGGGGGTGTGAGGGGAAATGAGGGGACACACACTGGGATTGTGGGGGAAATGAGGGGATGCCCATGCAGTGTTACCCTCTTGTAACACTGTGAGGGAAGATGAAGGGACACCCAGAGGCGCTGCATGAGGGGACATGAAGGGACACCCTATGATGGGGCTGTGAGAGGACATGAAAGGACTCCCACACACGGGGTACCCACAGATGCTGTGTGAGGGGACATGAGGGGACACTCAGGGGGAACCTACTGAGGATGTGTGAGGGGACATGAAGAGAAACCAAGCCGGGGTGCACCCACGGAGGCAGTGTGAGGAGACATGAAGGGACACCAACCCGGGGTGCACCCCGGAGGCAGTGTGAGAGGACATGAAGGGACACCAGCCCGGGGGGCACCCCAGAGGCAGTGTGAGGGGACACGAGGGTACCCCCAACCCGGGGGGCATCCCGGAGGCGCTCTGCCGAGCCCCCCACCCCCAGGGCCGCCCTCAGCCGCTGCCCGCGGGACTCCCGCGGGGCGCCGCGCCCACTGCCCGCGGCCGGCCGGGCCCTGCCCGCGCCGCCATGGCTCCCCTTCCCGCCTTCCGCCGCCCCGGACCCGGGCCCGGGCCTCCCTCGGCCGCCGGTGCGCCGGAGCCCGGCCGCGCCCCCCGCCCGCCGCTCACCTGCCGAGAGGAGGCCGACAGGGGGAACGGGGGTCGGCGGCGGCTGGGCCGGGCTGTCGGCTCCGCCGGGCTCCGCTCCGCCGCTGCCCGCCGCGCTGGTGCAGGGCGGGCGGCGCTTCCTTCCCTGCCCCCGGGGAGCGGGAGGCATGCGCCGCAGGGCTCCGGCGGGGAGGCGGGGAGGGAGCGCACCGGGCCGGGGCACAAAGGCGGCGGCGGCCGCTGGCCCCGAGAGCCGGCGCGGAGCGGAGGGAGGGCGGAGGGAACCCGGTAACGATCGTAACGGAAGGGCCGCCGGGGGAAGGAAGGGGCTCGGCGGCCTCCTGCGGCAGCCCCTCGGCCAGGCCGGGCTCCATCCGCCGTGCCGGCGGACTGGGGAAACAGCGGCGCGAAGAACGAGACAGTTCTGAGGCAGGACTCGAGTACAGTGCGCTGCGGGCATGATCTGTCCGCTCCCTTCAGGGTGCAGCGGGGTGCCAGAGTGGGGGAAAGTCAAAATATCGGCAGGATGCAGCACTTGACTGTCCCAGGCGCTAAGTTTTGGGGGTGCAGAACAAGAGTAGAACAGAGGTGGGGAGAGCCGAGGCCTCTGCTTCCAGCAGTTCCTCCTGGAGCTGTAAGGTTGTTGGAGCTTTCGCACAGAGGAACAGCAAAGTTTTAGTGCTCTAATTCATCCGTGTTTTGCTTGCAAGCCGGTTTTCCCTGAGGATACACTGCCAACCCTGTGCTATCATCTGCATCTTGCAGAGCAGAGCCGAGCTGTGCGATGCTTCCTTTTGGGACACCCGTTTGAACCTGCTCGTTCCTAAAACACACACACTGAGTCACAGCCCGCAGTGTATAAATCTGCACAAGCACTCCCATTCCTAGTTTCTGGCAAACAAAAACCTGCTGCCTCAACCCAAAGTGCTGCCTGTTTTCACTTTGTCAGTGCGGTTTGTTTCCCGGTAGGGCTGCAACACCTGGGATGCTGCGGAGGAAAGCAGCATCTTTTGGCTGGCTGTTGGGAAAATCACGGGGGAAATGCTCATACTGGGAGATGTTGAGTGGGGAACAGCGGGTATGGAGGGTCCCAAGCTGAAAATGGGGTGATTGAAAGCCTTGCACTCTGTTTGTGCTCACTCTGTGGCAACACGTCACAAGATATGTGACATATGGCGAGTGCTGTGGAGCAAATTTCCACCTGCTTTTATCCCAGAGATTCTCCTTTTGGGGAGCACGTGTATTTCTGTGTCCTTTCCTCATCTCCAGCTTCACATTCTAATTTTTCTTTACCCCAGAAATCCACTACCACCAAACCAGGTCTGACCCTGGGAATGTGGGGCAGGACCACGTTTCAAACCATCAGACACAGTTACAAACTCGTAATAATTTATCTCCCGCACTTAAAACAGATAAAACGGAGCCGGTAAGACATTTGCCTGCGTGTTCTTGTCCCTGGGATGTGTAACATGCTTTTATGTTCTGATCTGGCTCGCTTGAACGAGACTGCTGAAAACAGCACAGCCAGCATCTGCGTGCAGGAGGAAACAATGGACTTGCTTTTCCTTCACTGCAGAATTGCAGCCTGGAGGTGAGGAAACTTTGCTCCGCTCACCATATTCCTCCCTAACGCCGCGGCAGAGGGAAGAAAGGGCTCTTGTATTCATGCATCCTCCCGGGCCAAGTCAATTTACATGTGAATGCACTTTTAAAATAAAATTAAAGTCAAAGCTGTGGCCAGAAGCCTGATAAATGTTTTTGTGCACATGCAGTTGCTTGGGAAGGGGGGGGAGGCTGGCTGCTGCTGGAGAGCTCTGCTGTCCCCAGCCGAGGTGGCATTTGTGGCTCTGTGTGCCACTTTGACTTGAAAGAAGAGCAGAGCCTCTCCCCGAGGCCCCATTAGGGATGATTTGTCTTCCTGATCCCTGATCTTGGCGGAAATGAGAGCAGTGGTCCCCGTCCCCGCTGGACGGATGACAAAAGTCACGAGCACTAATTGGACCCCTCATTAGAATGGCTGGAATGGCAGGGAAACATTCACGTTTCCAAAATGAAACATCTCCCGTGACCTCAGGATCTGCTCCTCCTGTTTGCAGTTTATTGCAGGGGGTAGGTGCTCATTACAGGTGCCTCTGGATACCTTAGAGGCTGAAATCACAGCTCAGATGATGGCTTTTATTATTTTTTTTCCAGCAAGAGAAAGGACAAGTTTAAAACCGAATTAGCAGGGAAAAAAGGGCAGATTTTGTTGTCAGGTAACCCGTGGCTTCGTGGCCAATTACTAATTCTACATGGAGATATGTTAAAACACCAGCCATGTGCTGCAGTTTTTTGGGAATATGGGTCACAGCTGATGCTGGCTGAAGGCACATCCGTGTCCAGGGCGTGAGGGAAGTCAATAACCTCAGGTTCTTCACACCCTTTCCTCTACTGGGGCAGTTTTGCATTCCCCAAGCACCTCTTCGGGTTTTGGGGCAAACCCAATCCACAGCAGCACAATCCTCTGTGACCACTGAGTTTTTTGGTGGAAGAAGCAGCAAGGAAGAGCAGATAGAGTTGAGTCTGAACGTTGATTTTCCCTGACCCTCAATATTTGGGGTCCATTTATCACATGGCTGCACAGAGCTTCAGGACACTCAATGCTGGCCCTGCTCCAACATCCCCTCTCAGCCCCATTCAGCTCCTTCAGTCTGATCTCAGATGATTTATTAAATGGAGAACAACTGGATCATGCAGTAACATGGCAAATTGAAGAGTTTAGTTGTTATTTAATAAATGCCAAGGAGACTCATGAGGCCTTGAAGTTATAATAGAAAGATCTAATTTAGAAAAAAAAAAAGGAAGAGAGACGCCTGTGAAAGCTGCCAGGAAGCAGCGCCGGGTATTGAACATTTCTATTTATCCTGTGAATGGAACAGAGATGGTCTGAGCTGCCTTACAGCAGGGCTGGATGCTGCCCAGGAAAGCAACACCTGAAGCAGGAGGAGGTGCAAGGGCAGCTCTTGGTGGAGCTCAGTCCTAGAAGCTGTGCTGTGACTTGCCTTGGAACACATCGTGGCTGTAAATCACCTTTGGCTGACAGGTTTTTTTTTTAAAGGAAAGAAATCCACCAGCTCCATGAAACAAATTAAGTTGTAAGTACAGCACAGGGGCAGGCTGCAGAATGCATTTAACATTTTTGAGTCAAACCTGGTGGACTTCCCATTCATCACTGACCATTACACAAAGTGCAGCTGAAAGTCTCTGTGGGGCACAGCTCATTGCCTTGGAAGATGCCCCTTTTCCATATGAATTCCAAGTGTATCTGGCATAAGAACACAATGTGAAAAACACAGTTTAGTGCCAAGAGGTTTAACTGTAGCCCCAACCTTTCCTTGCTACCATGTGGCAGAGACCTCTAAAATATTAAAGGAAATTATGGCCCCCCTCTCACATTCTGTACCTGGAATCTTTTAATAGTTTTTTGTATGACTCATTCCTATCTAGGTTAAACGATAAATATTTCATATTTACAATCCTGGACATGGGCCGTGTGGGCTTTTAAGAGTTTTCTTTACACAAATCCCCCTTTTCTGTCCATCTCCGCGGGCTTTGCTCGGAGGCAATGGTGTCTGTATTCCCACAAGGACACTTCCAGCTGGATCCTGTGCTTGTCACGATTCTGCTTGTGCCCATTAGGTGTCAGACTCTTATCGGCTCAGTCTCCAGTTTCCGGGATTTCGACGAGGACATGAGAATATGAGAAGCCAGAGCTGGTGTGGCTTTTCTGGGATGCTCTCTCAGCTGTGGGTTCTCCCTAGAAAGGGCAAACTGGGTGCTGTGGTGCTCACTTGGCCACTAAATGGGGACTCTGTGCTTGCCTTGGCCCAGGTTTGACCAGCTGGGATTCCTGCAGAGCCACTGCTCATCCCAGGGCTGCAGAATGAGCACTCACAGACAGCAGCTCCTGCCCCAAACCTGCTGGGTTTTGCAGCACATTTGTGTTTCATGCCACCTCTCATTGCATTCCTGAGCTCACCTCTTCCTTCTGCAACAGCTCCTTCCACTGCTCTGGGCTCTGCAGGGTCACTGAGGTGTCAGAGCAGTGACCAACCTCTCCCCACCTTGTCCATCATCCTTTTGGGATGAGCAGCTGGAACTGAGTGGTGTTGCTCAGTGCCAAGCCCTGCCAGCACCACGAGTGCCAGCTGCAGGGACAGCTCGGATATTTCCTGCACCTCAGGGCTTGGGAACACTGCTGAGCACATGGGGATTCACTCAGAGACAGAAAGTCAGGGTATTTTTTTTTTCACTTTTTAATGAACCAGGTGCAGAGTTTCCCACAGCAGCACTTTGATTCCAGCCACGAGCCAGGATATAAACACAGGCATTTGGTGCCATGAGCCAAGGTGGCTGGTGATGAAAAGGGGTCTGTGAGCTTTAAAATGGCCTATTTAATGGGCAGGATCAAAGATGTACCTGGGGGTAGATACCTGCCCTGCCACATGAAGAAAAGCCAGAGTGAAACAGAGATGCTGCACTCACTCTGTGTTTCAAAAGGAAACCGTTCTGCTTTGACTTTGTGCTGCAATTTCTGCGGGGTTTAAGGGGGCACGGGGAGGGAAAGAAAACACAACAAGCTTCAGCTCCCCTCATTACTGCTCCTCTGACTCGTCTGCTGAGGGATCCCAGCACAGCCATGCACTTGTCCACCTGCAATTACCAGGTCCTGCATTTACAGTGTTTTTCCTGACCTGCTGCTTGCCCAGGAGCATCCCTGCAGCCCCCTGTGAAGCAGAGGCTGCCAGATTCCTTCTGTGCAGCAACCCCTGATTCCCAGCACAGCCATCCTGAGCACTGTCCCAGCTCCCATTAGCTCTAAACCACTGTTTTTAAGAGGCATCTTCAGCTTTCCAGATCACCTTCAAGGAGTGCTCTATTTTTAGCATCTGTGGACTCTCTTGGCCGCAAACAAGCGAAACCTCTCTGCGGTGAATTCACTACAGGGCAGCTGGCAGGGGTTCAAAGTCTCTGTCTGAAGCACAGCACCATGGAAATGATTTGTCCCCGAGGTCCCTGTGGAGCAGGCTGAGCCCACGGAGCCACCACAGGATGCTGCCTGTCCAGTCCCACCAGGGCCAGGGTGCACAGCCTCATCCACCGACGCCTTTGTGGTTGCCAAGTGCTCTTTGCACAAGCGGCTTTGGCTAAGGATTTGCAAACAACTCCTGTTTGGCTCAGCGCTTAAAATGCTTCCTTAAATAAGTGTTGGATCAAACCAGAGATCACCGCTGTTTTGAATTCTCATCAGGCTGAAAAAACACGCTGAACTGGGGGTTTGTGCAATCTTTTGACTTGGGTTGTTCTCCAGCAAAGCAGAATGGGATGAATCGCCCTCAGCAGAGCAGCCGTGCAGAGCCAGAGCCTCCCTGCTGCTCTGCAGGGTGAGAGAACCTCCCAGGAGCAGTTCCAGGCTGGTTGGAGCTGTGCTTGGAGAACAGGCTGATATTTATCTGAAGCATTTCTTTCCCCCAGTCTTCATTTTGCTCTCCCAGTGGGCTGAAGGCACCTGGAGAGGTGGAAGGCAGGAGCCCTGAGCACCCCAGCTTTGTGCATCTGCTCACACTCTGTGTCCTTCTCTTTTCCATGGGTCTTTTAGGGCCTTGTCATGGTCAGTGGTGGGAATTTTGGACTAAATGCAGTGTCAGATTGACCCTCCCATCCTGCAGAGCTGTCAGGGATGGAGAAATGTTGACTGAGCACTGCAAATGCCTCCAGTGCAACAGATCCATAGCAGCTTTGGACACAGAGCAGGAGATCAAATCCTATCCTAGTAAGCATTAAGAAAAATGTGGTATTTAGAGGTGTGCTTTCTCCTGGCTGGGGCTTGTGCTGCTGGCATTGATGGTCCTTTTAAAGTGTTTCCTCATCCTGATCATGAATCCCCTGGCGGTGCTCTGGGCTCCTTGGAGAATGACCCAAACCCTCTCTGATCCTTCCAGCACCCCGTGGGCCACTGAGATGCTGAGAAGACAGTGTGGGGCTACAAACCAAAATGTTTATCACCACCCAAAATGTGGCTCAACAACACACAGGTTCCTGGCTCTGCCCAACCGGCCAGGAAGAATCAAAGGGGGAAAAAAACCCTTTTCCCAATTCCTGAGGTGCTTTTCATTTTGCATCCCACACTGTGCCAGGCAAGGGATGGATCTGACCCTTGGCCAGGCTTCCCTGCTTTCTTCCCAGCTTGGCTGGGGCTCAGGAAAGCCGCGGGAGGAAGGGAAGGTGCGGAGGCAGCCCCTCGGGCTGTGTGTGCCTGCGTGGGACGGGAAAGCCGGAGCAGCTTGAGCCCTACGTGCTGGGAGGAAGGAACCGGCTGCGAGGAGCTGGTGGGAGGAGGGGGAGGAGAAAACTGGGTGTCAGCAAACGAGGCAGATTGAGAGCTGAGACGTGTTAGTGGTTGTGTTTGGGATATGATCAACGCTCCCTTGTGACTCGCACAGCCGGCAGGGGCCTGAGTGGTGCAAATGGAAAATATAAAATCAGTGGGAATGGAGCTCCTCCATCGCCTTCTGCTGCGTGAGGCTGCAGGGGAGGGTGAAACCCTCACATGCCTCGCGAATTCGAGCAAGGGCTCATCCAGCTGCCACTGGGCAGGAGGTGGGCGAGCTGGTGGGTGGCACAGGGCAGCCCCTGCTCCTGGGAGCTGTCCATCCGTGGGTGCTGCCAGCACAGCCCGCCCACCCCATGGCGTGCAGCCTCCTTTCCTCTGGATACAGGATGGTTTGGTCCCCAAAATCTCTCTCTCTGGAGACATCCTCGGCACGAGGGAAGTGCTGCCATCCGAAACTTGCTGCTAGTTTGGAGTGCTGGGCAGTGGTTTGGCCTCAGCACCCTGGGGAAGGGGGAGCCGGGGGGAGGTTTTGTCACCCCCTCGGATCTCTGTGGTGGTAATTCGTGAGTATCGCATCTGTTCGGAGGCACAGCAGTAATACAGGTCCAGCTGAGCAATGAAATTGCTTTCAGGGCTGTTGATTCCCAGCTCGGGGGTGTGCGGTAAGCCTGACTGCAGACTGGGGATTTTTAATTTAGTTTTTCCCCTCTCCTTTGCCCTGTTCCTTGCAGCCAGCAGAGATCAGTCACATGCAAAGCAGGCAGAGACAAGATCTGTGAATCCTATCCGCCCTGTTCCCATTCTCTGGGGTAGATTGGCCATCTGGGCTCAATCGTGAGACCCTGAAATCACTCACACAGCGCCTCAGTGAAGGATTTGCAGCTCACTCATCACCAGGCTGCCCTGGTCACCCTATTCCCGTAGCCCCTGTGCCAGCCTGGGTGTGGGCTCTGCTCGGGGACCGTTTCTCCTCTAGATGGTGCAGCTGCCTTTGGGCACCACCGAGGCACGGCGGAGCAGCCAGACCCCAACCCTGCGGCAGAACGGGGGTGCAGCCAGCCCCGGGCTCTCCCCATGGCCCCTTCCCAGCGTCTCGGCAGGATGGGACAGCCGAGGGACACAGCCCGCCGCGTGTCACCTGCCCGAGGCTCTGCGCCAGCTACCTGTGGAGCATCACCGCTCTGCCAGCCTCGGGCACCGCGCAACGGAGGGGATGAGAAATCCGTCTCCTGCTATTCCCGGCCTCTCTGTCCTTGGCAGAGCACGGCCTGGCACTGCCAGGGGACATGCTGGCAGAGCGCAGCGGAAGGCGGAGGAGAGGGGTGACAGGACAGACCCCGGGGGTGACCCCGTGCCTTGCGGCAATCCGCCTGGTTCTGCCCGTGCCAGGCACAGCCCGGGCCGGCCCCGGGAGCCCAAATGCCACCGCTGTGTTTTGTTCGATCCCCCGCCCGCCTGCCATCCCCTGACTCATCGCCAGGACGGAGGGATGCGGCTGCCAAACCCTCGGGTACAGGCAGAACCTCAGCTCCCACCCGCAGTTCGGCCTCTCCGCCCACCCCGTGGCAGCCAGGAGGACACACGCAGGGATGCTCTTCCCTTCCAGGACCTGTTCCCTGTAGGAGCCATCTCCTCGCTGCAGAGGGACATTTATGGCTGAGGGATTGCGTCAGGGCAGAGCGAGCTCGGCTGGGTTTGGCAGCCCCCCTGAGCCAGGAGGGCAAGGCTGAGCCAAGCAGGTTGGATTTGGGATCCTGCAGACAGGGGAATCCTGGGCAGCGCTGCCTGCAATCCTCCCCACTTGCCCAGCCTAAACCCAAATAAATACGAGCCTAATGATTTGAGCGAAACAATAGCAGAGATTCCAGCCTAAAGAAAGCTTTCCTCCTATTAAGCTTTGCTGGCAAGCTTTAAAGCCTGTATTTTAAATAAATGTTATGGGTGCATTTGAAAACACACCATATGTTCTCCCGCGGATCTTTCTGGAGCTGCCATAGTGTGGTTCTGATCAGATCCCCTCCTCCCCGTGCCAGGGTGGGTTTGGCTGTGAGCTGCCCATGGAAGCAGGACCAGAACCCTGATTCCCCCTCGAGAAAAAGCCAACGAGGGATTCTCTCTGCCCCACAACACGGGCGACCTTCTGGAAGTGTCTTCCATGAGCGCGAGTTGCAAAATAAACTCTTATCAAATATCTTGGGTTTTTTTTTTGTTGAAGAGCTGATTAATTTGCTGATGACCCGCCCTGCATCCCCACCACTCTCCCAGCCGCAGCACCAGCCTGTTTTTCGCCGAGCAGCCCCAAACCCGACGGCAGCAGGCTTTGGGATGGCTCAGTTCCCCCCGACCGCTGTAGGTGGCACTCGGGTCCCGCCGCCCGCCCGGCTGCCAGCGCTGCTGCTGCTGGCAGCGAGTCAGGGGATGAGCTCTAAGTTTACAGCAGATTTTCCCTTCTGACAGATTACCGCTTCATTTGTAACAGGAGAACTTCTCATTAAGTACATTTTTGACATTTGGTTGGGGGGGGCGGGGAAGAAAAATATAATCCTCGTGTAGCCAAGCGTGCCGGAGCGTGAGTGGCTTCACAGGTTTGGGGGCTGGGGTTGAGTTATTTTATTTTTCACTTTGGCACCAAAGTCCCTCTTCATAATTATTCACTTCTGAGCACCATTGCTGCGGGTGGGAGACAGGCACATTCCAAACAGAACCGAGCTGAAAAGCCAGCAGGACTTTGAGGTGGCAGCTCTCTGTTCTGGCAGTGCTCGCCTTTCAGTGCTAATCCAATAAGGCTTGATTCAAATGTATTTTCAAGGCAAATCCAAATCTAACAGTTCTTATCATTGCTCTGGGCACTGTGTGAGTGCCTGGGCATGCCAGGCTTTGGCTGCGTTCAGGGTTGGGGATCACAAGGTGTGAAATTGGCTCTGGATCTACCAGGGACCTGTGGCTGCATATTTGGGGACCTGGGGACATCCTCGGGGGGACCCAGCTTGCCCTGGGCAAAGCTCTGCTCTCACGAGGTTCCCTTTGCAATATGTCCTAAAGGACAGAACGACAACTAATTTTACTGTTAATTATGCAAAGCAGCCTTAATGGAAACTCAGGAGTGAGATTATTATCACACTCTTTTTTTTCCACGGTGTGGAATAGCCCTTTTGGAAAATCCTTCTTCTTGCAGAGCCACAAACGTTTTTTCCTCTTGGGTTTCTTTCAAGTGTAGAAAATGCTGAGTGAGGTTGTTGCCATAAGCTCCCAGGACATTTTCATTGATCCAAATCAAAGAGCAAGCATCAAAAAGCACTGTGTGACGTTATGGAGGTATTTTAATTATGAAAAGTGTTGCAAGGAGCTGAAAGAAAGCAAGTGCCTCACGAGAGGAAAAATCATTTCACTTCTTTTCCCTCAGAAAACACTTTTTCTCATTATCCAAGTGCTGAAACCGTTGGCTCCTCAGGGGCAAGGACCACGCTGGCCTTTCCCAGCTCACGCTGAGCACAACAGCTTCAACAAAATTGTGTTGGAGTGCCCTGAGATTTTTCTGTCCTGCACTAATTGCCATTCCAGCCCAGACTCTTGCCACCCCCTGTGCACACACAGCTATGAACTGCCTTGCTGCTGCTGCTTTGCCGCCCCAGTGATGCACAGTGTTCCTGCAAAGATCCCTGCTCCTGTTCAGATGTTCTCTTCAAGAAACACTCTTGAATCAGCTCTGAAAAGCATTTGGAAACCTGGTTTTCCTTGCCTCGATAGCTGGGGATGCAGATGCTCTGTCCCTCTCGCTGCTCCCTTCCAAAGCTGGGATAAAAACTCGACTGTGGCTGGTTCAGACCCTTCCCCTTCCCTCTGCTGCTCCTTGGGGACACTGGGTGGTGACACGGGCTGGACCTGCAGCCTGAAGTGGCAGTGAGCTCAGGCCTGGGATCATCTCCAGGTGATCAGCTCTGCCTGGCACTGCCCAGTTGTGGCTCCCCTCTCTCAGAGGTGGCTCTGGGCACAGCACCCATCTCAGCATCTTGGTCCCCTGGGGAGTGACACGCTCCTGCCTGACAAAATCAGATTACAGTGTCTGTCATCCATGATGGCTCCAAGTTTTAGGGAAGGATTCTTGTAGACAGAGACAATCCTATTGATGCTTTCCCTGGGGGATGATCTTAGGGCTGAGGGTTAAAAACACCCATGAAGAGCTGCTTTAAGCCCTGAACACACCCTCACCCATGGGGGGACGACAACAAAGACCTGCTTGCCCCCCAAGGAGAAACCTGGGAGACTCCAATGTGACTTTTACAGCCCGAGAGAGGCTGAGTGGGCCCAGGGAAGGGTGTCAGGGTTTCTCTGGCGAGGGAGGGATGCGCTCAGCTCCCGGCAGATGGTACTCCCGTCTCCCTGCACTTGATGGGATGGTGGGAGAAGTTATTATGAAAGACTGCTGTGACATTCACAGCACAGATCTGCCAACTAGTGTCTCGGGGAGATGGAGGGAGCGCCTTGCCGTGCTGCATAAATTGGTGCAGAGATATATCTGGTGCTGTGTTTCATGGCAGGGTGGGAAGGAGCCTTCTGCTGCCAGGGGGATGGGGTGTCCAGCCAGAGCCCTGCTCAGGGCTGCACTGACACCCCACAGAGGCACTTTGTGCTCCTTTTTGCCAGCGGGATGTTCAGAATTTCTAAAAACTGGTCCTTCTGTGTCTCAGACCAATGCAGCGCTCCCCACAGAGTGTCCCCTTCTGGTGTCACCTCCCGGTGTCTCCCCCGTTTTCAGCTGCATTTTTCAGCTGCACAGACCCTCACAGATGTCCTGTCCCAGGTGTGCTGCATGTCCTGTGTTCAAGGACTCTGTCCTGCAGGCCCATCCTGATGATCAAGGGATGATCAAGGGCTGCCTGTGCCAGGCCAGGGGTCAGAAGGGATCTGTGCTCTTACTGTCTCTGTGTCCTGGAGTTATCTTTTCTGCTCTTTGGACAGAAAGCAAAACAAAGCTCAGACAATCCCAGCACCAGCTCAGATTTAGGTGGGATTTATTTCCATCTCTTTCCTTTCAGGGTCAGTTCCCCTCCACAGCTCGGACAGCAGAGAAGAAACCCTACAACGATCCTCCTGTTTCATTTTTGCTCCTTGTTAATTATTTCATTAGCTCCTTCTGCATCTTGACAGAGGCTTTTAATTTTCCATGGCAACTGCATCCACGAGTTCTCCCCACTCAGGAACCCACGCTGTGGGGTGCTGGAGGGCCACGCTGTGCCCAGCTTGGCTCCAAGCAGCCAAATCCCTCATCCTACAAATAAAATTGGGCACCAGCAAGTGGTGTCAATGGAGGAACTTTCCCCACTGGCACAGCAGAGCAGGAGGGTCCATCTCTGAGCTGCCTGTGCCTCAGTGGGCTCTGTGGGGCAGAGGTGGTGTCCCTGGAGGTGCTTTCCCGTGGTGTCTCGGCAGCTGGGAAGCATCAGGCTGGGAGGAGAAACTCAGCCTGTTCACACAAACAGCCAACAAAAACGAACGCCCACGAGGACGACTTTCATACCTACAAATTATCTCTGCCGTGGAGCTGCAATCAAACAAACCCTGCCTCCACCACAGCGGGGGAAAAGCAGGGAAATCTGTGCAGCTCCTACCCTACCAGGTGCCTCCTGTCCCTGTCCCTGTCTCTGTCCCTAATTTCCTAAATCTACAGCCACAAAGTGTGATGTAAAAGGCCCTGATCCTGCCCTCACTGGCTTGAGGAAGGAGACAGAGAAGAAACAACTCTGCACCTGAGGCTGGGGCTGATTTCTAACCCATTTTTCTATCCCAGCAGGAAAATCCCAATTTCTGGCCATTCACTGGGATCTCCTGAGTAGCAGCACCCACTGTCCCAGGGTACCCAAGATATCTCTGTGCTCCAAAAGCCCAAAGGAGGAGATGGGGATGGGATCTCTGTGGAGCAGTGAGGGGCTGGGGAGCTCAGGGGATGCTGGGGCTCTGTGGGGTGGGATGTGAGCACAGCTCCCCTGGGCTGCCCAGTACCGATAAGGCAGAACCCCCCAAACTTCCCTCATTTTTCATGGATCCTCTTCTCCCTTCTCAACCATCTGCACTGTTAGGAGACCCCCAGACACCCTGAATCAGCTTACTGGGATGCCAGAGCAGAGGCAGACACTCCCAAGGCCGTTGCAGGGAAAGGAGGATTTGGGTCCAAACTCATTTGCTCATTGCAGCAATAATTACCTCCCTGTTTTTCACCAGGAAGGAATAATTAGCTCCCTGTTTTTCACCAGGAGCTTCTCCTCCTCCCTGTCCTCTCGTGCCAGGACAATGTGTCATGCTGCAGAAGATGCAGCATCATTTCCATAACATAAAAAAAAAAATAAAATAGCTGCTATTCATCAGTGGGTTTCGTGCTAATAGCCTGTGCTCTTTAAAGTGGGAGCATGGCCGGGGCTATTCCTGCTTCCATCTTGTGGGATAAAGGATCTCTGTGCAATCCTATAATAACCTCTTTCATCTGACGCCCTCAAAGTGCTTTTGGACACAAATTAATTAGGCCTCACAACACCCTGTTGAGTTCAAGCTCACCCAAGGGTTTTCATCGTGTGTTCAAACAATTCATCCCATCTTTGCAGCGCTGGTTTTCAGCTGCCCAAGGGTCACGTCCAGCTGGGGGGTGAGCAATTATTTCTGCCACGTGTTGGCTGCTCCTGGCAGGGCTGGGCTGTCCTCAGGGTTAATGGTGGAATCACGGAGTGGTTTGGGTTGCAACAGACCTTAAAGATCATCCCCATGGGCAGGGACACCTTCCACTGTCCCAGGGTGCTCCAATCCCAATCCAGCCCTGGACACTGCCAGGGATCCAGGGGCAGCCACAGGGAATTCCATCCTGGGGCCTCCCCACCCTCCCGGGGAGAGATTTATTCCTGATATCCAACCTAAACCTACTCTCTCCTGGAGAGGCTGAGCAGGCTCTGGCAGGATTGGGGATGTGCAGGGATTTGCTGTGTGCCTGAGACAGGAGAGGGAGGAGCAGGAGCTGCCCGTGTGGAGATGGTGATGCTGGGGATGTGGAGTGGCTCATCAGCGGCTTCAGAGTCCTAATTATATCTCTTTAATGAGCACCCACACCATTAGCAGGGGTTCCTCTGGGGCTAAGAGGCGATCCAGGCTCTTTTAATTACTCCTGACTCACAATTTTCGTGGCTGTGCAAATCCTTGTAGTTCCCCTTCCTCCCTTGCTGTGAAGGACTCATTACCAGGAAACACTTCCTCCTCCTCTCCACCCCTTGCACAAGTTTTTTCCTTCATTTTCCCCCCCAGATCTCACAGAAAGGGAGAAGCTGCCCACCTGCAGTGCCCAAGGACAGGGATAAGGTCGGGAGGGTTTATCTTTGCAGAGGAAACACAGGAAGGTGGTTGGGATGGAGATCTCTTCTCCCACCGGGGCTGGAGCTGAGAGGGAGCCGAGAAGGCATCAGGAGCATCAGGAGCATCCCTACAGGAACTGCTGTGCTCAGCCCCTCTCCCAGCACAGGGGACAGTCACTTCCCGCCCCTCTCCAAGGCAGGAATTCCCTTGGGATGCTCCCTGAACTCCTTCCTGCTCAGCACCCCATGACAGGGAGCAGCTAGGGTCACCCCAAATGTCCTTTTCTCCTCCGTGCAGCCCGCAGCAGGTCTGGCTCCCCAGCACGACCATCTCAGCCCGGTTTGAATGCCATTTTCGGATTTTCCCGGCCAGGGAGGAGACACTGCCGGACACATGAAAGGCTGGAGGCGCTTCAGAAGGAAGGAGGAGAGGAGGCTGCGTGCTGGGAGAGCCAACCCAGCCTCTTAGCCTCCTTTGAGCTCAACCTGCCAGCTGTTTGATCTCAGCCGAGCCCTCGCTGCTCCTGTGATCGGGGTGAGACCTCTCCTGCCCGGCTCGCCTCTCGGGAAGCGTTTTCCCAGGAAAAGGCTCTAAACGCCCCTCCTGGGGGAGAGGGAAAAGCCTTTGGGGGCATTGCTGCTGCTGCGGTGGGAGGAAAGGGGAGGTGGCTGCCAGCAGGATGGGCTGGGGGACTTGGGTGACCCCAAACGGAGTCCTTGCAGGACACTGGGAGGGTTTGGCAGTGTCCTGGCAGGGCAGTGACAATCCCCATCCTAGAGAAAAGGACCCAGCCAGCCCCAGAGGCAGAGCCTGCTGGGGGAAACTGAGGCACAGAGATGCCCTGAGCGTTGCAAAGCTCTCCACTTAAGCTCTCAAGTGTGGTTTTAAGTTAAGCTGGAGCCTGGGGTTCCACAGCTGAGCCACCCTGTGATGTCTTCCGTGGTTTTTTCCCCCTTGACTGAAGCAAAAGCCTTTTCAAAAGTGGGACTCGGGCCTTGAAGTGACACATAATTGAAGGTGGTAATTAAAGGCACAGCCGAGCGCTGAGTGAAAAGAAGGGAAAAATCAAGGGAAAGTGGCGGCTGCGATTTTACAATTTAATTAGGTTCGCTTGCTCTGGTGGCAGGGAGGTGGCAGGCAGACCCTGGAGGCACAGGAGACTTTCTGATGTTCCTGGGATTCAGCTTTCCCGAGGAAAACTGCGCAACTCCGCCGCGCATTGAAAGGCAGAGATTAGCAAAAGGCCTTTTTAATATATTTTTCCCCACCCCCCGAGAACGGGGGAGCTTCTCGAAGCAGAAATTCTCAATAATTAAAAAAGCAAAAAGGGAAAAAAATAAAATTGCAAGTGTTGATATGGAAAGTGTACGAAAATAGATCTCTGCTGACTTCCCCGCGCTGAGATATCATTGACTGGCAATATTTCCAGTTTCTCTAATAAGGGAGTTCCAGGTGGTGGCTTTGGGAGCACTGGGAGGTGGAAAACCTGGATTTGAGGAGAGGATGTGCAGGGATTGTGTGTCCCAAAAGCCACCTGGGCAGTGGGTCAAGGCTGGGGGGGTCAGTGCCAGCCTTCAGCAGGAATCTAGGGTGGCAGCTTGGCTTTTGTGAGGCACAGCCCAACCTGGGAAGGAAGGGCAGGACCCTTGGCAGAGCTGCACTTGGGCATGAGATTATTCTCACTTGTATAAATTATATAAATCATCCCCCTTGGATGAGGGAGTGTGCACATAAATATGTAGATTCAGGCTCCAGCCCTCATGACTTATTCACCAGCAGCATCATATTGTTTCTAACTTTGGAGCAGTTCCTGGAAACTGTTCGTTCTTCAAATTAAAAAAAGATCTATGGGCGCTGCTGGTGTGCTCTGGCAGTGCTGCCTGGGCTGGGGATGGGCTGGGCAGCAGCAGTCGTGTCTCACACCCTTGGATCCACCCAGGGGGCTCTGACCCACCCTGGGAAGGGCAGGGGAGCTGTCTGGATGTGGATGGGGAGGAGCAGAGCCCTGCCCTGGCTGTGTTCTCCCTTCCTGCCCTGAACCTCCAGCTCACAAGGAAACCAGTGGAAATCTTCACTTTTGCATCAACCTCAGTTTTCCTCCACCTGAAGCACCCTTGGGGTGGATCCTGGGTGAGCCAGGAGCTTTTTCCACACCCCCCGGCCTGCCTGAAGCTTGGGCTGCTGCAGGGTCCCAGTGATGCTTCAAACTAAAGAGTGGGTTTGGATTAGGAGAAATCCTTCCCTGGGAGGGTGGGGAGTTTTCCCAGAGAAGCTGTGGATCCCTGGAAGTGTCCAAGGCCAGGCTGGACAGGGCTTGGAGCAGCTTGGGATGGTGGAAGATATCCCTGGCATGGCAGGGGTGGAATGGGATGAATTTTAAGGTCACTTCCAACCCAAACCACTCTGATTCCATGATTCCCCACAGCTCCCACCTCTCTGGCCTTCACCCCATCTAACCTCAGCTCTGATTTTTCTACATTTTCCTGAGACTGGGATGATGGGAGCAGCGTCCAGCCCACAAACCAGGCAGCATCATCCAGGATGGATGGATGGATGGATGGAAGGGAATCCTCTTGGCTGCTCCTGCTGCTCGGGACCATTGCCCAGGAATTGAGCAACCCCGGGAAGGTTTAACAACAGCAGTCGTGGCTCATCCCAAAATATCCTGCTTAATAGACTCTGTCAAGTCAGTATTGTCCTAAATGGTTCTGAGCAAGGAGCAGGGAGGTAGTAACAATACAGACATGCCATTTTCCAAGGAATTATGCCTGGCTGAGATTTATCGGAGAGCTCAAATTGCTGTTAATAAAACACAGTTTTGCTGGCGCAAGGGAAATTGGTTTTTGCCGAGGCTGGAGGGATCCAAGCAGAATATTCCTGGTGTCATCTCCAGTGCAGCGGGAAAATGAGCTTCCTGCTTTTGGCAAGGCCAGTGAGGTTGGATCCTGCAGCCTCTCAGAAAGGGTGGGAGGAGATGCTGGATAAAGGGTTTCACCTCCTGGATGCTGCTGGCTCCCTCAATTCCTTCATGCTCCCCTTTGCCAGCTGTGTTCTATCTTTTCAATGCGTTTTAAATGTCATTTCATTCCTAAATTTCATTCCATTCCTAAATTTCATTCAGTTTCTGTTCCGTTTCATTCCATTCCTGAGAAGTTCTCCTGTCCCTTCCAAGTCTGCCTGGTTTCCTCCCAGATTTCTTTCCCCGTGGGCAGCAGGGCTGATCCTCACAGCTCTTTGCCGAGCAGGGAGAGAGCAGCCCTCCGTTTCAAAACACAAATAAAACACAAATAAACTCCCCATGCTGTGATTCCTCCACTGCAACTGTGTTCCTTTCCTCGCCTTGTGTATTCCAGGGAGCTGGTGCTCCGGAAAATGCCGCGATTTAATTTGGGAATCATTCTGCTTGGAGAAACCGCAGAGGAGGAGAGGGGAGATCTCTGGCAGCAATAAATCATGGCATGTTGGGAATTCGCAGCTCTTCACATCTCGTGGCTGTGGCAGGGTGGATGTGGGCATCCCTCAGCCCTGGCCCATCTGCAGCAGGAGCCTGAGCTTTGAAATGGGGGATTTGGATTTATTTCGTTCGGTTGTTTGAGAGGCAAACATTTGCTGATGTGTTCCTGGCAAATCTGGGATGTTAATTACTGGGGACCAGAGCACTGCAATCGTCTCCTCACCTTGCCAGGTCCTGCTCTCACATCTGCTAATCGAGGACTTGGAGGAGAACTCACACCCAGAGGAGCTGGATGGAGCTTTAGGAAGCTGGTTTTTGCAAACCCAGCTCCTTGGAAAGCCCCATCCCAGGAGGTTCCAGGCTCTGTTTACAGCCCCAAACCTCCAGTGGTTCTTCTGCTGCCCTCAGGTCCATCAGTGATCCCAGGAAGCCCAAGGCACTGAGCCTTCCTGGGCTTTTCTGCTTCCCTCAGAGGATGGGCTTTCCCTGGAGAGGGACAGGCTGGGGACAGGGGACACCCAGGACCTGCTGCCACCTCTCCTCCCGAAGGCGTTGGAGCAGCAATCAGCCCGTGCCTGGGGGATTGCTGCAAAATTTTCAAGCAGAGAAAAAGCCACGTTTTGCCTCTCCTGTGGTGGAGATGAAACCGGAGATGGAGTCGCTCCGGAGAGCTGAGCCGCCCTCCCTGCTGCCGCCGGAATAACAATGACTGAGAGAGATAATTAGCTGAGCTTCTCCCGTCCTGACAATTAATTGAACCCCTCCGACCCTGGTAATTCACTCGAGCCCCTCCGACCTCGATAATTAACTGAGCTCCTCCAACCCCAATAATCATCCCTCCAACCCTGATCAATAGCTGAGCCCCTCCAACCCGGCTCAGGGCTGTGCTGCTCCATCCTCATCCAAGGAAAGGATCCCAAGGAGCCACTGGTGTGTTCCCATGGCTCTGCCCACCCCCTGCACCAGCCAGGGCTGAGCTCAAAATCCAAAAATCTTCCCCAAAATCATCCCAGCACAGGAGCAGAAACTTCTCCCTGATGCTGGAGGAGACTTAGTGAAATCCTAAGAGGATTGCGGGAAATTTTTCTCCCTGATTATTCATGTCTAACAAGAACTGGCAGCTTTTTTATTTTCTGCTCTCCCAGGCTTTTCCAGAGGCTTTTCCCCCTCAACCCTGCAAGGGTTTTCAGCAGGTTGCTGAAGTTTTATTGCTTTGATCCCATAATGTGCTGTTATGCAATGAGACAAGCTCTTCCCGTCACTTCCCTGGCTCCAGCCAGGCCTTTTGCTGTAATAGGCACAGCACTGCCTTGAAATATTAACGAGTTTTACCTTAATTACCTTTCAAGCTTCTCAGGGCTCTCTTCATTTCCCTTCTCACTCTCTTTTTAATATCAGCCACGAGCAGAGCCAGATGCTGGATGAGGAAGGGATTTATCCCCCTCGTCTCCTCGTCCCACACTCTGGATGCTGCCAGGGTGAAGGAGGGTCCTTGGGGGTGTGGGCAGCTCCATGGGGGGATTTCTTATCTCGTGGTTTGACATTTCCCCTTGGAATTTTGGTTTCTGAAAGGAAGAGAGCATCTTACATTTTCCCTCTGCTTCAGATAAATGAATTTTTTGCCACGGGATGTCCCAACCAGGATCAGCCTCTCCACCCTCCCTGCCAGAGCAGATTTTCCCTGTCCCCACAGTGCTGTTCCCATATTTGTGGCACTGGGAGCTTCCTGCAGCCCCTCCCCATCTGTCCCCACGCTGCTGGTGACACTTACATTCCTGCAAACATTTATTAGATAAGTGCATTGGGGCAGCAGCAGAGCGATGGCATCTCCGAGGCACTGCTGCAGCTAATTGCCTGATTCATCCCAATTCCTCATCAAGAGCAGCCCTGGCCCTGCTGGGGACACTGCTGGGGCTCAGGGGACAGAGCAGGAAGGACAGGGGGGTGGGGATGGATTTTATTCCACCTCAGCCCTACAAACCCAGCTCCTTTGAAAGCCACGAGCCAGGCAGGGGAGTCTGGATGGTTCCTTATTTATTAACCTCCTTTTTGGTTTAGTAACACACATCCAGCGTGCTTCCTGCCATGGAATTCTGCACAGGAAAGTAGGGCAAGGGAGACACTAATAGCTCCCAACAAGGAGGCTGATTCATGGCTCTTTGCTGCAAAAGCCCTGTTTAGCTCCCCAGAGCCTAATTTTACATTTGCTGTCATGTTCCATCAGACCCACGGAAGGGGCTGGGAATGGTGGGGATGGTGGGATGTGGGACCTGGTGGGATGTGGGACCAGTGGGATGTGGGACCAGTGAGATGTGGGACCTGGAAGGATGTGGAACATGTAGGATGTGGGATGTGGGACCAGTGGGATGCAGGGAGCAGTGGGATATGGGACCTGGTGGGATATGGGACCTGGTGGGATGTAGGATCAGTGGGATGTGGGACCAGTGGGATGTGGCACTGGTGGGATGTGGGACCCAGTGGGCTGCTCTGCACAGGAGCTGCCTCTCTCCTGGCCTGTCCCTGCAGCTGATGTGTTCTGCCAGGTTTTTTACCGTGTTTTAGCAGAGTTTTCCCACCCCTCAGCCTGGCTCAGGGCTGGCAGCATCGCCAGGCACTGGGGTGGTCTCAGAGCTGAGGACAGCAGCAGCCCAGGTGTGTTGGTGTCCCCCTGGTTGGTGACTTTGCTGGCAATGCCAACACAAGCCTTGGCTGATTCCCCAGGGCTTTTCACCCCCAGAGCTGCTCCTGCAGCTCCTGCAGCTCAGCAGGCAAAGTCAGCTTCTCCTCCAGTGGTGAGCTGGGATGGGATGGTGTTATTAACACCACAGAGAGCTGTGAACCCGAACCAGCCACTTTTTCAATGCTTTATTTCTTTCTTTCCCCCACGAGCTGATCACCTCCTGTGCTCAGCTCTGATGAGCTGTGTCACACTGCTGAGCTGGTGGGGGAAAGGGGGAAAGGAATATCCTACAGGGAATTCGATGCTGCCAACTCCCAGCCCCATGTCCCAAACCCTCCAACTCCCCAGGCCTTTCCCTTTGCACCTTTCCTGGATATTTTTCCTGGTAGCAAAGTGCTGGTGGAATTCGTTGTATCCCATCAGGGCAATGGGCTCCCAAATCCTTACAAAATAACAGATAAATCCTGCTCTGAGGATAAATCCTGTTCCCAAACTATCCACTTTTTCTTCACCACTTTTCCTTGACACTTAAATTTTGGAGAATTTTGGGGTTGTGAGAGTGACCTCGGTGGCCCTTTGCAGGTGGAGCATCACCTGCAAGGAATCTCTAGTGGTCCCCAGCTCTCCTCTTCCAAAAAGTGAGATAAAACAATCCCTGTTGGATTTTTCCTGGATCTCTCCTGGCTTGGAGCATCTTTTCCACGGGCAAATTCTGCTGTGGATGGATGGGCAGCCTCTGGGAGCACGCTGGATTGTGTGGTTCATTAATTACTCCTGTTATAGGGCCATTACAGCCAAGGAATTGCATTATTAAAAAGAAATCTTTGCAGATGCTTCAAATGCGCCGACCTATTCGATAGCTGACACTGGGTCATAATTAAAAGTAAAAAGTAGGGGCCAGAAGGGGACAAAAAAATGGCAAATTTCCTGAATATGGTTAATAGAAACATTATTAACATTCGGAAATTGCATAGGAGAAATCACTGGCTCCTGGCCCGGTTTAAATATGCATCAGGCTCCTGACGTGTGCCTATGGTGATTAATAGCATTAACAGGAAAAAAAATATTAAATTAAATCCATTGAGCTGCCTTTAATGGCTGTGTCTGGCTCCTTTGTTCCCTTCATTCCAGCAGGCAGGGTCAATCCCAGAATATTCCTGCCTCCAGGATGAGCGTGGCACCACTGACACCCAAAAAGTTTTCCAGCCAAATTGAGGAGAAACCAGAGAGAAATTGCTTCAGCCCTCGCTGGAGAGGATGAGGATGGAGGAAATTGGGATCTCCCAGATCCCTTTTTCACCCCAAAACAGCCTTTGGGGGATGTTTTCACTCCATTTTTCTCAGCTCAGCCTCTCAGTCTTGTGGCAGCTTTGCTTTGCTTTCGGGTTTTTTTTGCATTTTTCCATTTGTTGGTGGTTGGATGTCGCTGTGAATCAATCTGGCGTCAGGCCCGTTCGCCACCTAATATTTCTCAATAATTTATTATCAGCAGTTTAATCCTCCTGGGAGCTCCCTCCACATTAAAGCCTCTTGCTCAGTCAGGTCATGTCGCAGGCTGGAAGCACTTCCAGCCCTTTGATTTGTTTGTGTTTTATGTTTTTGTTGGGAAAGCAGTAAAAGACATGAATTTTTTTTCCCCCCCTCTTGGAATTAATTTATCACCTCGGTTGTTTCCTTTATTCTCTCCAATTGAGCCATCACTTGCTGGTGGCTCTCATCTCCCTGGCTGGAGATAACAGCAAATTCGATGAACTTCCTGGTCGGTTGAAATCCCTAATTTCATCCAACCCCCAAATTTGGTTTAAAAATTTGGTTTAAAATTTTGGCAAAAATGCCAAAAAGCTGGAGCAAGCGAGGATTTGTGGTGGGCTTGGAAAAGAGATTTATTTTTTGAGTATTTCAGCTCTCAAAATTAGCAAATCCCCAGCTTTTAGCTCAAGAGGGGAAACATCTCAGCCCCTCTGCTCCCTCTGGAGCAGCAGCAGCAGCAGCAGAGCCAGGCTCTGTGCTGATTTTCAGGTCAAAAATCAACTCATCCCACCACCCATTGGTGTCTCCATCCCATTTCTCCTCCCAAAGTTCAGATGGATGCAGGGCAGCTCATCCTTGGAAATGCCTCACCGCTGCCAAGTGTCTCTGCAAGGCTGATTAAAACCACTCATGGAGAATAATATTAATTTAATGGAGAATAATATTAATTAACACTTCTACCCTCTCCTTAGGAGAAATCAGGCTGGACGTGCTTCTCTGCCTTGCTCCTCGGAGCAGTTTTCGGCTGCAGCTTTTGGCAGGGAAATGTCACTGCTGGTGGCACCAGAATGGCTCAGTGTCCCAAGTGCCAGCCAGGCTGGGGGAATCAGGCTGCAGCCACTGGAATTTTTAGGAATTCCGAGCTTTTCTTTAGGAATTCCGAGCTTTTGCCATCCCCCAAATCCCAGGCAAAAAGCAAATCCTTGCGAGGGAGGAAAGACAAAACCTCGTCCTTTGCTCTGCTCTGAAAAAGGAGATTTACAGCTCCAGGGAGGAATTTCTTTACCCGGAGACTGAATGAAAGGGTAGTTAACAGGTAAATCCTGGTGAATTCCAGGCAGGAATTCCAGGCAGGAATTCCACGCCGCTCGTGGATGAACCGCATTTTTCCATTCCGTGGAGGAACAGGCATTTTTCCATCCAGGGCTGGTGGCACTGGTGGCACTGGTGGCACAGGGACACGGTGCCACCCCTGGTGTGTCACATGCTTTGGACAGAGGATGGAGAAGAGACTCAAAAACATCCAGAAAACTCGGGACAAACTTTGCAGAGCAGCGCTGCACCCACATCTTTGCAGCCCGGCGAGGAGCGGAGGGAAGCAGCAGCTCCAAGCTGGAAACAAGGACAGAGCTGGAGATTTCCATATGAAATATTGAGCTCCTGAGCTCGCTGGAGTGGAAAGCAGAGCCGATGTGGCTCCTGAATAAATCATCGGAGCCAACATGTGACGTGTGCGAGGGGAGAGCGTGGGACTGGGGGGAGAGGGAAAAATAAAAGTGGGATAGGACAAAATATAGGGCACTTTGCTCCCCTAAGAGCTTCGTTAGGGAAGTAATTAGCTTGTTTGAACCTCCTAGAGCACGGCAGCCGAAATCTGCTCCCTTTATTGTGTCTCGTCAGCCCGTCCTCCGTGCCCTCCTCCCGCTCTGCCAAACCTCGGAAAACACAGATCTCCGTTAAAATTTCATGGTCTCTGCCTATCCGCTGGCCTGTCAGGAGAAATGCTGGAGCCTGGGGAATGCGGTGCCTCCCCTGAACCGGGGGAATGCTGGAAGAGACGACACGGCTCAGAGAACCTCGTGCCTTCAAAGCTCGGTTCGAGAAATGCTCTAAAAACCTCACCGGGGCCCTTCAGAACTTGTAAAAAGCTGATTAAA
Source organism: Lichenostomus cassidix (assembly GCF_008360975.1). NCBI lineage: Eukaryota > Metazoa > Chordata > Aves > Passeriformes > Meliphagidae > Lichenostomus > Lichenostomus cassidix. The sequence goes on from NC_139497.1 coordinate 2,784,066, forward strand.
AAAGATGGGGAGAGACTTTTCGCGCCGGCAGGTGATGCCAGGACAAGTGGGGAAGCAGATCTGTGTGCTGGAGGCTGATGTGGAACTTGAGGAGTCCAAGGGATGCTAATCCCGCTGAAAGGATTGTTAGGAATCAAATGTTTCCCAGGGTGTTAATTCTTGTCTAATTAAGAGCTCCGCAGATCCGCAGAGGGCTGGTTTCAGCTGGTTCTCAGCCCTCCCTGGAAATGATGTTTTCCAACATCTCCAGCATCGTCCTCAGGAAACGTCTCTGGAGTTAAATCCTCCAGACAGACGTAGGTTTTTAAAAAATGCATCGCGAGTGCATCAGCAGCACCGTCGGAGGAGCAGGAAAGTAGGACAGGCACAGGCGGTGCCAGCACTCCCTTCCTGCTGGCCCTGGGCACCTGGGGCTGTTGGGACACTCTGGATCCCCCCAGCCATCCCGTGCCATCCTCAAACCCAGCCAGACAGCGATTCTTTCTCACAAACCGTTCCGCGATTATCAGGATCTTGTAATTTGCTTTTGAAGGCAAGTGACAGGGGTTTGTGTGTTAAATGGGTAAAAATGGTTTGTAGAAGTGGGCTGTGCTCAATGCTGAGTGCCCCCAGCATTCCCAAAATTGATCAATCAATTTGCTATCAATACAAATCCAAACCCAAACCCATGTTGCCACCTGCCTCAGTTTTGTCCCTGTCGGTCCCTGCTCTGCCCCAGGACACAGCCACAGCTCCTGAGGAACCACAGGACTCATCCTGGCATCCCCTGGGTTAGGAGGCTGAGGATGGAGTGTTGTGACAGGAAGCAATTGTACGCAAATCAGAAGCTGCGCAAGTGTGAGTAAACATTAGGGGTTGTTTTTTCCCGTTGAACCTCTGCGATTTAAAAGCCATTAAGGGCGCAGCCAGGGCACTTTGTCAGCAGTTTCCCGGCAGCTCTCGCATCCTTCCCTCCCCGTGGTTTGCCTCGTACAGCATCGGGAATTCCCGGAGGTCGGGGATGAGCTGAGCTGGTGATGCCAGGGACAGACTGATGTCCCAAATCCCCAAATCCTCGGGACATCCTTGGGCAGATTCACCCCAAGATTTCCTGCTCGGGCTGGGATGGAGTGTGGGCAACTCCTCCTGAGCAGAGCTCAGGAAAGCAGGAAAATCCTCCAGAAAAAACCTGTGGCTGCAATCCCAAACATTGCTGATGGGAAGGGATTTTCCAGTGGGATTTTTGGGGTGAGGTACAGCAGGGAAAGAGAGAACTGCAGCTCCAGAGCAGCTCTGCTCAGGGGCAGCGAATGAACCTCATTCCCCCAGGGAAACTCATCCCTGCACCTTCCAGTGGATTAGCAAACCCTGAGTCCCCAGAGAGTCCCCATGGGATTTCCCACAGGCATTTCCCCATGGTTTATCCTGAAGGATAATGACAATTCCTGGAGGATAATGACAATTCCTGGAGGATAATGACAATTCCTGGAGGATAATGACAATTCCATCTCCCTGCAGCCTCCCTCGGAGCAGAGATCCAACTCTGATCCCCACGTCCTGCCCTAAGCTGTTGGTCAAACATTTCTCTCTGGCACCTGGGGATGTGTGTGAGCAAAGCTGCAATTCAGACCGAGGAAATCACAGAGAAAACAAACCCTGAGCCTCCATCCAGCCATTCCCGACACGTCACCCTCCTGGCAGTGCTGCCAGAGAGGCAGAAAAAAAAAAAAAGCTCCAGCCTTGAAATTTTTCTAGCGCGAAGATAAATGAAGGAGATTCATGTCTCTGTTGGTGCTACATTGTTTTGCTCAGCTGGCTGCAGAGCAAATAAGATGCGGTGTTGCATTGATTTGTAGCTCGGGAGCTGTCCTGGCAAATGGATGGGCTGGGAAAAACTTCATTTGGGGCTGGGATTGGAGAAAGCAGCAGGGAAAGGGTGCCCAGAAGCTCAGGATCGTGTTGTGCCTCCTCCCTGGGGCAGGGGGAACGAGGGGCATGAGGTCTTTCTTTTTTTGGGATGCTTTTCCCTATGGATCTGTGGGATCTTTGTTTGGACACGATGCCAAGAGCAATGAAAACCAAACCTATTCCCAGCCATTTCCATGGGTTTGGGGAGAGGGAAGGGGAGTGAATCCTTTTCTAGGCTCTGGAGGGGGCAGATGGCTGCCTTAGAGTGGGGAAAATGCTGCTCGTTCGGATTAATAAATATAAAATAAATAAACGAAAATATAATAAAATAAGTACAAAACCAAAAGAAAATTAATAAAAGTATAATAAAATAAAATAACCACAAAAATAGCAAATTAATGCCCAGGAAAAATGCATGACAAGGCTGGCAGATCTTCCCCTGAGGAGGTCAGAGTGTCCAAACTGTCAAGCAAGGCTCCCCAAAAACCACCTTATTCCCACAGCAGCCAGGGCAGAGGGAGGATGAGGATGCACGAGGATGTTCATCACTCCTACAGCTGCTCCCCTTCCCTCTCCATCAGCCCTGATCCTTTGGATCCATCCATCCATCGCCTGAGAAAAATCCCCTGCCGCTCTCTGCAGACAGGAGGCAATTTCCAAGTCCCAGCGATTCCCAAGAAAAGTGATGCTGGCTGTGCCCTAATGGAAAGACAGCCAGTTTTATAGCAGAATGCAAATGAAAAGGTATAAATAAACAATCGCTCGCAAATAAGTGCTTGCCTTTAATGAATATTTCATATACAAAAAGGAGTCATTGACATTTTGCTGGATTGCTTCAATTAGCTCTTGAGCCTCGTGTTCATGCAAATAATAAGCTTGCTTTTCATAATGCTTTGTTAATCTGCTTCATAGTGTGAATTTATACAGTAATATATCACCCAGACCTCCTGCCGGAGCCTTTATTGGATATAAATGACTTAGTAATTGCTATTGATCATTAAAGAAGTGTGGTGTTATTTTGGAATTACAATGTGGGGGATCTTTGCAAGGCTGAAGGATCTGGCTGCTTTGCCTGGTTTATATTCAGGGCAGTGACTAATGGGTCCTTGGGAGGAAAAACCAAAGAGTGCCAAGATTGAGGCTGGGGAAAAACACTGCTGGAGTCATTGCTGCCTTCCCATCATGAACTGCTGCCGGCGATATATATTCAGAATATATCTCAACATATTCCATTTCACGCATCGATCTCTAGTCCAACTCCAACTTTGCTGAGATTAGCCAGGAAAATATTATGGCTGGCTGGGGAATGCAGCAGCAGGCTGGCTCTGGAGTGGAAATGTGCTGACACTGCTGTGACCACTGCGGTGGCACTGGGTGTGGTGACCCTGGCAGGGTGGGCAGGAGCAAAGCCACCAGGGCAAAGCCACCAGGAACCTTCCCAAGGCTCCCACAGCAACCCCAGGAGGCTGCAGGTATTTAATCTGGGCTGGGGTGAGTAATTAAGGCGAGTGTTTTACAGCCCCTGATGGGTGTATTGATCCCAGCTCTGTCCTGACGTCAGGGCAGCAGGGATTCTCTGCTCTCCCAGCAGGGAATTCAGGCTGAATCTCCTCCTCTCCACCACTTGCTGGTTGTCTTCCAGCTCCCGACATTAAAACCTCATCACTCTGCAGTGGAGAAGGCTGGGGTTGCGCTTTAGATTTGTGTTTTTCATTTAGAAAACCCCTTTTTTTCTTTTTGTGAATTGCTTTTTACTTTTCTTCCAAACTGCTTTCCCTCAGATCCTATTTCCTTCACCTGGAAGAGCCATCCTTGGCTTGCACATTCAGGTGTGCTCAGTGCTGGATCCTGCCTTGCTCAGAGCCCAGGAAATTTCTGCTTTTCAACACCCCAGGAGCACACCCCAAATGCTCCTCTGCCATGGGATTTCAGCTGCCTTTGACATCCACATCCATCTGGAAAATGGTTTGGGGCATTAAATCCTCTGTGCCCCAAGAATCGTGCTGGGACCCTCTTCATTCACATCTTGAAAGGCCTGGGAGATCCCTCTCTGGCACTGCTTTTATCAAAACCCTCTCTGCACATTTTCTCCTTCCAATTTACAGTGTTTCCCCCCTGGAACATGCTTTGATTTTTTCCCAGCGATATCGAAGTCCTCAGGCTTTGCCTGGAAGGTAATTCATCCCCGTTTGTGCTGTGCTGTGGCTGTACATGTGCTGCAGTGCATTGGGAGCAAACACAGAGAGCAATTGGCTGCGCAGGGATTGATGGAGTGCTGCTGCAGGAGTTCTTCCCAGGAGCTGCCAGCTGCCCAGGCGGATCCTGCCAGGACAAACTGCAAATCCCAGCAGCTCCAGAGGGAACTGTGCCGGACCCAGCCTGGGGAAAAGCTCTCTGGATGTCCCCCAGGCTGACAGAGCCACTTGGAAAGGTCACCAAAGGTCATTTTGCAGCCCCAAAGGGTTGATGCAGGTGGAAGTGTCCCCCCTGTGGTGTGGCCTCATGGCAAACCCCATTGCCCAGCTGGTCTTGTCGCTCTTGGACTGCTAGTGGAGTGATCAAGAATTCTGTATTTATTATTTATTTTTAACAATTTATATAGACTTCAACAGGCCGTTCTGATTGGGCCAGTTCAAAACTTCCCCCTAGGCTTGAACCACCTATCTTCCAAAAGACCATTTCAATAACACAAAAACTTTATCTTTAGGTATAAAACATAGGGAGAAGAAGAGAAAAATTCCCATGGTAAAGAATCTGTGTTGCCACGTGGTTTCCCATTCCACCAGCCCAGCTCTGCTCCTGTCTCATTCCTGGCAACTCCAGGATGTGGTTCTGATGGCATCAGAGCTGCTCAAGTGTTCCCCTAGTCACCCTGCACCCCAGGGCTGCTCTGATGTGAACTTCTGCCCCGCCAAAGTCATTTATTTCAGGGAATTTTATAAACGCGAATCTCCAGTGCTTTTTCCATGCTGTTCACATCTCCCAGGCAGGGTTTAATGAAGGCTGGGAGCGAGCTGGGGTGAGCAGGTCAGTGCTCTGGGATGGCAGGAGCTGCCTGGGATTTAATGGCACCACGTCAGCTGCTGTCCCCCGGGGATGTGACCCCCCAGCCCCTCGTGACTGCAACCAGCTGCATCTCTGAAACTCACTGCAACCTTTTCTCTCCCCAGCCGGGATTTAGCCCTGGGGTTGCTGCCAGATTCTCGCCTGCTGCCATCCCAGCCCCTGGGGTTTAACACTAATTTCCTGGCTGTGTCACCTGGTTCCTTCCTCTCCTGTTGCTGTGATCTGTGCTCTCCAGCAGCTCAGGCAGGTGTGTGACCCAAACTCACCAAGTGATGTTCCAGAGCCTCAGTTCTGTTCCTCCTCTGCCTTTTCTCTGCACCGCCTGAGATGGGAAAAGCAAGGATGGAAAGAAGGACTTCTCCACCCTCCCCAAATATGTGAAATTTATGTGAAAATAAAATTGTCACCTCCCCAAAATGATGAGAAAGTGATGGGGAGTTCCAGGGCTGATCTGCATTTAAAAGAGGGGGAATCAGCAAGAGGGAGAGGAGAGGGGAGGGGGAGATAAAAGAGAGAGGGGTCTGAGTTTGAATATTATTTTTCCTTACGGCAATAATCATTTGAAAGCTGATTTACTGCCAAGAGAAACAAGAAAGAGACCCCTTGGCATTGCCCCAAACTCCTCATTTAGTCTTTTAGAGCAAGGAGTACTTATAAAAACTGAATAAAACATCTAATAAGGCTGTTTAGGATTCTTTGAAAGACGTCTCCAGCTAAGCACCAGGGTCAGCCTTGCTCTTTCTGTTTCTCCTTTCTGGGTCACCCCTATTGCCCAGGGACACCCTGAGACTCCCCAACACTTTGTTTTGTGCTTTGCATTAAATTTGGGAGTTGCTGCAGCAGTTATGGGGATGGAAACACCCTCCAGAAAATAAAAACCCAGTCTTAAACTTCCAATTTGTTGATTATTTCACTCTTTGTGAAGGATCCCCACAAACATCCCTGCCCTGCTCCATCCCCCTCCCTCTGAAATGGGGAGAGGGGCTGGGGAGGGAGAGCACTTAACAGAGATAAATATTTTACATCTTTAATTTAAACATGAGAACCCTGCTGGGGCTGGGAGCAGCACCATCCTGGAATATGAATTATCAAGAACCCTTCTTCCCCAGTGCTCATTCTTTCCACCCCAGCCATTTCAGGGAAATAAAATGGAAAAGAAATAATAATAAGCTGATTTTTTTGGGGGCAGCTGGTTGTGTTTCCCACTGGATCCCAATCCCAGATTGGAGTGGAGCTGTTCCCAGCTGGGATGAGGCACAGGCACGCAGAGAGGAGCTGCTGGAGGGATTTCTATTGCTGTATTTATGGGAAGAGGTTTGGAGTGGGCACTGGAGGAGGCAGGAGCTCTGCACATCGATCGAGTGGTGCTTCCCCCGAGGAGATGAAGTGCATCCAATTGGCCAGGATTGACCTCGATGGATCTCTCCTGATTTATTCCAGCTGGGGTGACTGTTACACAATTCCTTGTCCTCAGGAACCTGCCCATGGCTGCATGGCTGCTGTTCCTGCACACAGGGCAAGTGCAGATGGTGATGAGGCAAAAATTCAGAAATCATTTCTACCCCTTGCTGCTGCTCAGTTCTTCACACCAGGAAGCTCCAGGACAATCAGAACCTTAAAATTCTCTTTTTTTTTTGGTGTCTGCCAGTGGTGCATGGTGGGCTGCAAGGGCACAGCCAGCCTGGAGCTGGGGGCAAATTTCCCTGATGGATCAAAAAAATTTTGGTGAAAAACTCTTTTCAATCCAAACCAAGGCTGTTACAGAGCTTGGCTTCGGCATCCAATTAAAATTCCTGCCAGAACTGCCAGCCCTTTGGAAGGTGAGGTTGCAGAGGCAGGGAATGAGCTGGGTGCTGCTGTGGCACAGCGAGGTCAGCCTCTGACCAGAAATGTCACCTCAAATTTACTGCTTTGTCACGAAACGAGACAGAGATGGCTGCTGGCAAGTGGGAATGAGTTTGGGGAGAAGAAAAGGTCTCTGAAGGGCTGAACTTGGCTGAGGCCTCTCCCAGCAGGGCCGAGGCTGAGACCTTCCAGCCCCAGCAGAGCAAATGCCTTCAGCAAAAATCAGCCTGCTGTGTTTGATTTGGGAGGAAAGCCCCATTTCCCCTTTTGGGTTGTGATTTCGGGCGAAGGGAGAGTTCCATCATCACCAGCACTGCCCCAAAGGGCTGGGAGCTCTGGCAGGAATTTTAACTGGATGTCGAAGCCAAGCTTGAGGGAATAGTTCCATTTTTGGAGTATTGGCTGTTGGGTCAATACCTTCTCATTCTGAGAAAGTGCAGGTGTGCAGCTGGACTTGTGAATGGAGTGATTTTCCATGAGCCTCTGGAGTTGGCTGCTAGCTGGGTGGGAATTCTTTATGGAGTGTGTTTCCTGATGGATCTGCATCCTGGAGCATCAGTCCTGAGAAGCTGCCTCACTCCCCTCACTCCCATGAGAGAGGGAAGGAGGAGAAGAGGAAGGGTGAAGGCATTGGGAAAACAAACTGGAGTTCTCAAAACTTTCCTGTGTGACTAAAAAGGGGGGTTTTTGTTGGATCAATGTAATTCCAGAAGTTTGGAAAATGCATCTGCACCACGGCCTGTAGCAAAGTGTTGTTTGGCAGAGCTGGTGACTCCAGATCCCTTCATGGAAGATACTTGTTGCTGTTGAGCTGCTAGCAGAGAAGAAAAACCCAGATTCTCAGCGTGGTATAGAAAAAGAGAGCTTTAATATTTTGAATCCAACCTATATAGACTTTTCAGAGGTCACCCAGATTGGTCAGTCAGAAACCTCCCCCTAGGCCTGACTGGCCAGGCCTGAACTGTCCATATCTGAGACACTGTTTTAATGACATCCAAACTTTATCTTTGTTTATAAAACACAGGAGAAATTCTCATGGGAAAGAGCTGTGCTAGCCACAGATACTGAGGAATGGAAGAGAAAAAAACTTCTCCTCAGCTGCTCCAGGCCTACTGGAGCATCACCACAGCTCACTGCCTGCCCAGCACCCCCCAGTTAAAAAATGGCTTTCTTTTCCATGGAAATCTGTGCTTGCTGCTGCAAAATAATCCCAGATGAAGCATCGACAGTGAGCACATTGTTATTAGCCCAGATGATTTGGCTCACTCTGTTGCTTTCTGTTTTTTTATTCATGCTGGCGGCAAGCAAATCCAACCAGCCCCATTATGTATAATTTATTCTGGATTAGATCAAAGGAACAGTTTACAGGGGTGGTTTGGGCATTATTATGATTTTTTTTTTTTAGCTTTTTCCATATTTTATAAATATATATTTATTCTCCTTCTCCTTCCCCACACTCCCCGTTGCCTTTGCTCATAAGCAAATTATAAATTATTCACCAGCCCCAACAAGACAAGTGTTCCTCAGGCCTGGAAATCAAATCAGCCCCAGCAGCCATGTGGGATGGGAGCACTGTGAGTTTGGGGAGCCTGTGGGATGCAGCTGGGACCAAAAATTCCCTTTGATAACTGTTGAGGGACTTTTTGGGAGCACGGGCTGCAGAGGTGTGAGATGTCAGTGAGATGCCACCTCAATGGGGACAGGTGACATCAATCCTACACCAATCCTACATGAGTTCTGGTAAAGTCAAGGACTCCAGACTTAGCCAGAGGGATCTATTCCCCCTGGACACAATATTTCCCTGGAAAACAGTGTGACACCCACACACATCTCCCGGATTTGCTGCCAGAGGAAGGGTGCTGGAATCCACCCTGTGCCCAGGCTGCCTTCCTGAGCACCACCCCAGCAGGGTGGCAGCACCTCCAAGGCCCCAAAACCCCAAATTATTTGTTCCTGCAGCAGGTGCAGGGCATTCAGTGCACTGCAGATCACTGGGAAGGCCTGGCAGAAGGGTGTGCTCTGGGCACAGGGCTCAGAGCAGGCAGCACTACTGGTGTGGGCAAAGAAAAAATTCCCTAATTCAGCAGGAAGCTGAGCAGGGAGGCATTTGCTGCCCTCAGCTCTTGTAATCTCCCCAGCACTGCAGCTCCAGACTTCAGAATGATCCAGCCAGGCTTTCTGAGGGGTTGGGGTGATGCTGGGGGAGCTGAGAGACATCCAGGAGCTGCTGCTCCATCCCTGGAGCATGGAGAGGTGTCTGCAAACCCTCAGCTGCCCCTTCAGCCCATCCTGTTATCCCATTATCCCATCCCATCCCATCCCATTATCCCATCCCATTGATTCACCTCAGGGACAGCATGACTCTGGTGGCTCTGCTGGAGCTGGAAAACAGGGATGAGCTCCTCGGCCCGGAGAGTGCACCAGAAGCCCACAGGGACAGTTCCCAGCTCCATCCCAGCCCAAGAGAAGCTCATTTTCAGGATCAAAACCGGGTCAGGATGCGGCAGAAACATCTGCCATTGATCCGAGCGCCGCGCCAGAGCCAGCGAATAATTGTCTCTTTGAAAATCCATTATCACCTCCAGCCTCTTTTTAGCTGGAAGCTCCTGGAGCTGACAGGGGCTGTGCCTGGAGTGTGGATGGCAAATGTGACACCATATGGCCGAGGTTTTATTAAAAATGCCATTTTTGTGCACACGCATTAATAACTGCTGCATTTATTGCGTTTGTGCATGATTATTGCCAATTGAACCTCCTCCCTGCGCCCACAACGGGTGCTTTGGGCTGGAGAATTTCCCTGAAGGGTGTTTTGGAGTGTCTAAAGCAGGTGAGGAGGTGATTTTGGCAGTCCCAGCCCGTGCTTGGTGGCACTGGGGACAGAGCCATGGCAAGGCCAGCCCTGGGCACACCCTGGGAACTGTTGAATTTCCTTCAAGCTCTGCTCCTCTGGGCTTTCCCCTCTTCAAAGACAGGAATCTGCTGGTGGTTTGGGCAGATCTTCCCTCTGGACACAGCAGAGTCCAACCAGCATCACTGCAGGATCAGGGGATGATGGGAGATTCCCCCATTCTGTAACACTGTTTTTAATTGCAAAAATTGGTTTTTTTCTCACTGAAATAGAGGAACAGACCTCGGTGGCAGAGGGAGGAAGGACACACCCATCACATTATCCTGATTATCCTGATTTTTAAATTATCAAATTTTAATTTTTAAAAAATATTTTAAAAAACATTTATTTTCATTTTTAAATTTTCAAATTATCCTGATTTTTTCCCGGACCCCATTGTACACCTGAGGCACTGCTGGCTCACCCTGGGCTCATCCCAAACCTGTGCCACTCTCACCCCCAGAAAATCCCATTGACCAAAACATCCTAAAAACCTCCCTGAAATATTAAAACTGCCTCATTGACAGGTGCTGTGTGAGCAAACTGCCCTGAAATTCACCACCGCAGCAGGGACAGCAGTGGGGGAGACACTGAACAATCCTGCTGTTTGGGGTTTAATGGGGTTGGAGTTAAAACTGGACTTTTGGGCCATTTCCTCTCTACCCCCTGCTGGACTTGGGGACCATTTCTCCTCCTGTCTTGCTGAAGATGGGAATTTCAGCAGTTTTTCTGCCCAGGCAGAGGGCAGGAGAGCAGAACATGCACTTGAGGCTCTGTTTGCAGAGCAGCTCACCTCTTTCTGCCTGTTTTCCACACTCAGAAAGCTCTTCGGGAAGGTGCTGACCCTGCTCTAGGACAGCGAGGTGGCACCGAGCTCTCTCACACTCATTTCCACTCCGGAGAAAGGGATGAGCAGCAGCAAAGAGCTCAAGGCTGCCTGCCTGCCTGCCTGGGGCTGTGGGGAGCACACCAAAAACCCTCAGAGCCAGCAGTTGGGTTCGTTTTCCCGAAAAATCTTAATTTTCCTGAAAAATCTTAATTTGCCTGCAAAATCTTAATTTTCCTGCAAAATCTTAATTTTCCCAACGCTTTGCTGCAGCTCCTGCTGAGCCCCTGGACCTCCCTGGATCTCCAGGGGAGCAGGGAGCATCCCCTGGTGCTGCTGAGCTTTATGAGCATCGCTCCAGCAGCTCTCCTGGTGGCATTTGGTGCCAGGGCCGAGCAGTAATTAATGGGTCTCCTTCTCCCCCCCCGAGCTCCACATTAGCGGCCCATCAATTATTGAAGCCGAGCTGCTGGAGAACCAAAGGGACTGCTGAGAGTCCAGAAGTGGCTGTCAGCCCCTCATTAGGTATTTATTAAATGGAATTTAGCGCCGGTGCCTGCTGTGGGGATGGAATCCGTGCAGGGTCAGCCCTCCTGGGAGGCTGTGGAGACAAATTCTGACCTCCATCCCACATCCCTGAGGCTGCCCAGAGCTCCCCGTGGCTCTCAGGAAGGTTTTTGGGGTGGTGGGAGCAGGTAAAGGCACCTAGAAAAAAGCCAAAAGTGTGTTCCTGGGTGGGACACCCCAAATCTGCCCCAGCAGCTCCATCAGCAGCTCAGCCTTTGGCTCCAAAGCCTTGGGGAAATGGTCTGTAAGGTTCATTCTGAGCCAAACCAGCTGGGATTCAGGGATTCTGGTCCCAGCAGCACCACAATCCCCAATCTCCAAACCCACAGGGATGAACCAAGCTTTGGGAAAGCTGGAATTTCTCCATCCTCCCACTGTGAAGCCCTGAAGAAAAGCAGGTTTTGAAGCTGAGAGCAAAACTTCCTCCATCCAGAACACCCCAAATTTCGAGGGGACTGCCAGGAGAGCTCCAGCCCTTGCTGCCCTCTGCTCCATGAGCACAGGGAAAAGCTGGGAGCCACCCAGGGCAGAGCCATCACCCCACCAGGAGCCCTGGGAGCTCAGCTTGGAGCCCAGAAATATTTTGACTGTGCTCTCCTCTCACATCTTGCCTCCATTCAGGTTTTTCCTCTGGTTATGCAGCTGGTTAAACCACCCCAGCACTGCCTGTGTGTGCTGGAGCAGGGCAGGAAACAAAAAGAAATGGATCTTCTCCCAGCAAATGTTTTCGTGGGAGATGTTGGGGTTCCTGTTAAAAAGAACCTAAAACAGTGTTTTTCTCTCTTTCTGCGAGGAGAAGCTGCTTTTCTGACTCTTCCACTGCGGGGATCGATTGCCAAACGGGATGCTTGCAGCTGGGGCTTGGAGCAAAACTCAACAGATTCCTTTAAACAAACAGCCAGCAGGTTGTTGGTTGGTTTTTTGTCATGATTGGGTTTTTTGGGGGGTGTGAGGGGGAATAGAAGGGCTGGAGGAGCTTTGGGAGTGACTTTGCTCCTCCTGTGCCTTCCTCTCCTGGCTGCCCAGGGGGTTTGCTCCCAGCTGGGAGCTGTAAGCTGCTGTAATCCACTCATATTCACGACTGACTGTGCATGTTCCAGCGCCTTCCCAATCCCTTTTTATCCTGGGCATTGCCAGCCAGCCCTGGCTCTGTCCCCAGTGCCACCAGGCAGCTGCTGGTCCCCGGCGGGTGACAGTGGGGTTGTCACACCATGATCCCACTGCACTCGGTGCCACAGGGCTCCCAGAGCAGATGGGGACTGTCCCCGTGGCTGTTTGCAGCTCCAAACCCTGGTGGGTGACCCAGCTGTGCTCTGTCCCCAGCCCCAGGCTGCAGCAGATGTCCCTTTTCCATGTGCCACAGCATTCTGGACATCCTCTGTGGCTCTGTCCCGGTGAGGCTGACCACACAACATCCCTGGGGTTGCTGCCATCCCCAAATACCCCAGCCTGGCTCTGTGCTGGGCTGGCAGCCTGGATGGTTCTTCCCAGGAAGATTCTGCTCCCAGCAGTGCTGTAATTGCACATCATTCCTGTAATGCTCTCCCTGTAAATGCTACTTAAGATGTCATCAGTGATTGATATATTTGCTAATTGAGACTTCCACTCGGGCTGGTAGCCACGCTGCTTTATTCCTTGTACCATTTGGGGTGATTTTATGAGTGACAGATTTGCAGCAGCACTTCTTTAATCTTCATTAGGCCAGCTCCCCTGGGAGATGTGGTGGCAGCACAGGAAAGGCTGCTGGGGCAGGATGGGATGAGGATGGAACGTCCTCCTTCCCCAGGAGGGGCAGCAGATGGGAAAGGGGATGCTCTGTGGTGCTGTTTGCAAGAGGGGAAGGTCCTGGCTGTGCCTCAGTTTCCCTCCTGGTGAAGGAGAGAAACTCCCCATGCAGAGGGGGAGGTGATCTGACCTGCAGGATTGTGGGAAAGCAAAACCCTGGGGAAGGGCAGCGTTGAGGGGAGAAATATTTCATAATTTTTCATCATCATGGAGCTGTCTGGTCCAACATCTCCTGAAATAAAATACTCCAGTAATGCCCAGGTGAGGCAACACCTTCTCCCTGAAGCTGCTGCCTCCATCAGGCCTCAGCACCTCTGGATAACCCAGCCCACAGCTGGAAAACACTGATTTGGCTCTGGGTTTGCAAACCCCCAGTTAATTTGGCTGCAGGAATCCCAGGGAGGTGCTGTGTGTGTCCTGCCCCAGCCCCCTGCTCTGCATGGCAAACCCACCTCATTTTGGGGCTTTTCCCAACACCTTTATCCCAAAACTTGTGCCAGGAGCCCCTGAGGCTCTGCCCTCAGTTAAACCAGCGATTACAGAGCCATAATCCCCAGACTGGCTCCAGCCCTGCTCTCCCCATCCCTGCTGCCTGGCTTGGAGAGGCACCAAGAGCCAAGTGCAGCATCTGTGCCCCTGCCCAGGAGAGCTCATAGACCTGCAGCTAACCAGCCCTGCCAGGCTGCTGGAGGAGCAGGACACGCCTGGCATGGTGTTTCCCTAAAGGAGGATTGGGATCCAGCTTGATGAACCCCAAATTCTAGGCTGGACAGCTGTCAGTGGGCACACCAGGGGCCAGCTGGTGACACTTGCCTGCCTTTCTGCTTGCAGAGAGGGGAATGGGTTTGCAGATAGTGGGGGTGGGATGTAAATAGGGAAATGGAGTGCTGCTGCCTGAGCTGGAAAGAAAAAGCAATTTTCTCTCAGCTCAGACCCATCTGCTGCCCTCCCAGAGCTGCATCTCCTCCCGTGGGGGTGGAAGATGGGACAGGACAGGGCAGTGCCCTGCTGAGGACCCTGAGGGTCTGCAGGAGGGGGAAGCTGCTGGGGGTGAAGCTCCTCTGGGGTTTGATCACCCTGTGAGATCCACTAGGATGAGCTGTGCTTCCCTCCTGCTCCCACTCCAGGATGTTCTGCAGCAACCCAGCATCCCACTGCTCTGCCAGAGGCCACAGCCAACTCCTCTCCACCTCTGGCTGCTCTTCCCTGCACAGCAGGGCCAGTAATGAGCTATAAATGAGACAAAATGAAGGCTGAACGCCCTCTGGATCACCCTCTGGAGAGCCCATTCCCGCAGCATGTCCTGCCTGCTGGAGCTCAGGGGCACTGGGGACAGCAGAGGGACAGCTCTGTCCCCACCCCACCCAGCTCCTGGTGGCTTTCACAGTCCCTGCTGGGTGGGGTGTGAGGATTTCTAGGGTCATCCTGCACCTCCAGGCTGTGCTGTGGGAGGGATGAGCACCCCATGGATCTGCTGAGGGACAGAGGAGCTTTCCTGGAGGAACAGGAGGAGTAAAAAGGAGCAAGGGAATGAGGAATGAGGCAGAAAGCAACATTTCTTTGCAGCAACAGCCGCTGGGAGGATGGCTGTGAGCAAAGGGGGACAGCAGGCCTCATGGGGCTCACTGGGCTTGGCAAGGAGACAACATCCCCTGCCCCAGGAATGGCCCTGCTGTCCCCAACCACCCTGGAGAGCAGCCTGCAGGGCCCTGATCCACCGTGCTAGGGAGGAGGTATGAAATGTGCAGCTTTCTTGGGAGCACAGCTCCATCAGCATCCAACACAACACTCGGTGATGCCAACAGCCATCCCTGCCTGATCCAACACGAGGCCAAAATGGGGAGTGGGAATTTAAGGGTTTGCAGCTCCAGGATAAAGCAGGTTGCCATGGTGATTCCACATTTCCCCCCTGTTTTTATTGTTTTTTGTTGGTTTTTCTCCTCCCTTTCCCACTCTTTGGGGTTGAACAGGAGGAGCTGGCAGGCTGCTGGGGGGATTTATTAGCTCCAAAGCAGGACACGGTTCAGGGAAAGGGGAGAAATGCTGCAGTGGTCAGCAGCACAGCCCTGGCTCTGATCCACGCCCTGGGCTCTCTGGGAAGGTGTAAATCAGGGCTGGGCAAACGCCAGGGCAGTGCCAGAGTGAGCTTGCTTTGCCTCAACCTCAGATGGGATTTGTGGAGAACTCCTCAAGGATTTTCTGCCACTGCTGATGAAATAGGAATAGTAAAAGGAGGGGAAGACCAGGACAGGTGATTTAGAGCCATTTTTACAGCCCTGGGATGCTCAGGGCTCTCCAGAGCTGGGCACCACCTTGGTGTCACCCCAGAGCTCCTCCTGAGGTCACTCCTGCCCAGAGCTGGCTGGTGTCACCCTGCAGGGACGGGCCCTGGGTGACCAGGAACACATGGCAGCCCAGCAAGAGATCTGACAGTGTGAACTCCACCAAAATTTGGGAGCTGGACCAGGCAGTCCCCATCCCAGCTCCCACCTCAGCCTCTGTCCCTGCCAGCCCTGCCCACACCCCCCAGCACCAGCTCCTCACCCACTCAATTTGCTTTTTTTCCAAGCTGGTAACAGTGCCCTTGAAATAATGAGCCTGAGCAGCTTAATGAAAGGAAACAAGAAATCCTTTACGGACAATTTGCCTGGAGGCCATGGGAAGGTTGTGGTTCCCTCTGCACTGATCCTGATCCTGGCTGGAGCTGCTCCTGCCACCCCCAGCCCCACCCTGGGGGATCCCCAAGCTCAATCCTGGAGCAAGGAGAGGTCTCAGAGCAGCCTGAGCTTCCCACAGAGCCCTTTTTGGTCACTGTGTGACCCTCCTGGGATATGGAAACAATCACCACATTTTCCATGGAGACACAGAATAATTCCAGCAGAATGCCCTGAAATTCTTATTCTCTTGTTCTCAGCACTGGGAAGATAAATCTCTGATTGTGAAAGAGCAGAATGAAGAAGAGGGGGAAGTTTCTGGAGGCAAACCTGGAGGATCCTCAGCTGCAGACAAACGTGGCACCTTCCATCTGCTCTGAGCCTCTTCCTGCTCACCAGCCGTGGCAATCCACTCGGTTTGGGATCCCAAATTGGGCTCTCTTTGGCAGCTTGGCCCCAGCTCTGCAGATTTGCAGTGACAGGGTCATTTTGAGCTGCTTGAAGGGAAACCAGTGACTCCTGGAGCAGCAGGAGGAAGGGCTGGTGCTGGGGTGTGGTGTGTGAGCATCCCAGGCAGGTCCATCCTGCCTGATCCTGGTGCTCACTGTGCAGCAGCTTCCTCCCTGCAGGCACTCCTGTATTTTCCCTGTCTGCACCTGCTGATGAGGATTTCAGCCCATCTGCTCCACAGAACTCTCCCCCAGCCCTACCTGCCCTCTCCCCTCCGAGGCATTTATAGGCCAGCTTATCTGCAGGGCTCAATTCCATCCTCCCATCACCACTCTTTTTCCTTTTCCCAGCTCTTTTTGTTGTCACCCTTGCCTTTCAGGCTCTGTGAGCTTCCCAAATCGAGTGAATCCTGCATGGCAAGGCACAGGGCAGGCCTGTGGGGCTGTGGCATCTGCCAGGCTGCAGGACAGTCCTGCTGTCAGCGTGGTGCAGAGCTGGCACTGCCCTGCTCAGCCAGCCCTGCCTCGGTGGGAGCATCATTAACATCCCAGCAATTAGTGGAGCTGGGCTGATTTGCATCGAGCTCAGAGCGTGCAGAGTTCCAGGCCAGATGGTGAATTGTGTGCGTGTGTGTGTTGCTGAAAATGGCTGGAATATTCAGGGTTTGGGTGGTGTGGGGGATCTAAGGATGACCCTGCATGGGCTTGGGAGCAAACCTTATGGCACAGGGCTCTGGATCAGCCTTTGGCCCACCCTGTGGGTGAGGAGGAGGAGAAACCCCCAGGACTGCTTGGGGGGCTTGGATTAATCACTGATCTAGTTGTGTTTTATGGCCTTGAGTAAATTCCTGCCCTTCTGTGTCTGGAGTGGAGCCACAGCAGGGCTGCCAGGATTTGGGATCTGCCTCCCTGAGCCCCTGGAATGGATGTTCTGGACCTGCAGGCACCTCAGGTGTGCCCTGGAAAAGCTCTGCCTCTTCCCAGTGCTTTGGCACATGCAGTGCTGAGCTCAGAGCCACATTCACACCTCCAGGATGCTTCTCTCCAGCATGGACCTTGTCCAGAGCCTGGTCCAAGTGTGCTGGCCTGGAGCTATCCCTCTGATCTGCAGCTCTGCCCTGGAATAGAAACCCAAATGATGAAGAGATTGGCTCTGAGATCATCCAGCAAAACTCCTCCAGTTCATACCCAGACCATTCCCAACGCCTGGGGAAGGAGAGGTGGGGAGCAGCTGGAGCCTGACCCTGTGTGTTCCCATCCCTTGTCCTTCCCCACAACATTCCTGCTAAACCACCTTCTCCTGGGATGGGACAATGGCCCAGCCTCGTGTGGGGCAGGAAATGCTCATTAAAATGTGTGGAAAACCAGAGTTCACACAGGTCTGGGAGCATCACAGAAATGCCTGGATGGTAAGGATGGATCCTCCCCATCCACACCAGTTATTTTCCCTGGAAAAACTTTATAACTTCAACAACTCCTGGGCTGTTTTGGCTCCAGCCCTACAGAGAAACCACAATCCTTAGCAGAGGTCAGTCAGATTTTGGGGATGCAGAGGATGGAGGGAGGGATGGAATTGGGACACCCCACTGTGAGGATCAGGGAACCCCCAGGGAACCCCCAGAGAACCCCCAGAGAACACCCAGGGAACCCCCAGGGAACCCCCAGCTACCCCCAGCACACCCAAACCCACCTGGGTCATGTCCATGGATCCTCTCCTTGCTAAACCTCCCCTGTCCCATCCCCTGGCTTTGGAGAGGATCCAGGAATCCAGAGCCATAAACAAACAGCCAGGCTGGATTATTCATCGCTGCTCTGATTGTCCCTTTGATGGAGGCAGACAAAGTCACCTCTCCTTTGTGCGCCGCCTGTGTTGTTTTTGCTTTGTTTTTTATTTGTTTCTCTCCTTATAAAACTCATGTGAATAGGCCAGATGTGGTTGCCATGGCAACCCTCTCTCTTCAAGCAGCAGATGCTGGAAAAAGGGTTTTGCAGTTTAATCCTCCTGGAAATCTCTCCATCAGGGGTTGCTGGTGGAAGATGATACCAAGAGATGCTCGGCAGCAGTGCTTGGCATATTTGTGCTTCTTTTTGCATGAGGAAGCTGCCCTTTCACCCTCTGGAAATGGCACCTATCGTGTTGAGAGCAGCAAATGGAGCCTAATGCCTCAGCTTATCTCTAAAGAGGCTTTCCCTGCTCCCGAGGCATTCCTTGGGGATTCAGAGGAGAGTGCAGATCCTGCAGCCCTGTGCTTGTTGCTGCCACCATCACACCTACCCCATCCCAGCACTCGAGGTGTGGCTTAAGGGGTATAAATGAGTGCCTTTCCTTGGGAAAAAAATTAAAAAATCAAATTTTGAGCTTGGCAAGAGCAGCTTCCCATTCTACATCCACTTGTGACTGACATGGTCACGTCAGAGAAGGCATGAAATGATGTTTGGGACCAAAAGTGCTGCTCTGGCTGCACAGAGACACACACAGAGCCCTCACTCTGCTGGGAAAACGTGGTCATTCCATGCAGGATTCCTGTTGCCCTGCTTCCCTCTCCCTCCATCCCACTCCCTGGCGCAGTTCCATCGCTCAAGCTCCTTAAGAGGATGGATGGGCAAGGCAGGATTTCAGCCTGGCTTGTTGAACAAAGATATATCCATTGGAAATAAAAAGCTTAGGAGAGGCAGCCGGAATTTAACTGGTGCAGAGTGAGCTGCTCAGCCTCCCTCAAAAAAAGAGAAAACCCTGTAGAACTTGACAGAAAGTAATAGCCATTGTATTTTTGCTTTTTTTCCTGGAACAGATTTTGTGTAGGCATCGCGGGAAACTTTGCGCTGATGGATTTTAACTCCCTTTAATTAAAGCAGTTGAAACAGAGTCAATTCCCTGCTTTCCAGCCCAGAAGAGCCAAGTGGCTGCTCGAGACAAACCACTTCGGGGATGCATCTTCTGAAGGGAGGTTTTGCTTGTGTCAGGCAGTCTGAGCCTCCTTAACCCTGGATCTAACCCACAGCAGCAGATTCCTCCAGGAAAAATGTGTCACGTTTAATGTTTTGTTTCATCAGGACACAGAGTGATCCCCAAAGGGTCAGGCAGGGATTTATCCCAGAGCCAAACCACTGGTGAGCCACAGGCTGGGGGGGATTGCTTAAAAATGAGGCAGGGTGGGATTTTTGGGGTTGTGCTGTGCAGGGACAGGAGTTGGACTCGCTGAGCCTGTTTGATGATTCTCAGTGAATGACAAAATGGGATGTCCCTTCCAGATTTATTTTGGGTTACAGAGCTGGTTTGGAGTGCAGGGAAATTCCAGGGGGAAGGACAGTAGATCCTCCTATCCTGGACAGGCCAAGCACCTCTGGCAGGTGCAGGTTAAAGTGCCTTTAAAATTTATAGGGATGAAGATCCCCCAATCCCAGAGAACACCACACCTGCTCAGGTGGAGGAGATGGCTGAGACTGCAAATCCACATCTGCACATTCCCTCTGCAGGCTGAGAGGTGGGAATGAGGGAAGAGAAGTTGGGATTAACAACTCAGACCTGAGAAATAGTCAGAACATTTCCAATTCACAGCCAAGCTCTGTCCCTGTCCTCCTCTGTTTGCTTTCCATCAGGACAAAGCTTCATCTTGTGATTAAAGGAGGGAAATGGGGATCAGCACTCCTGGGCTCTGCTCTTAACTCTGCCCCTAATTTGCTGTGTTTTTGCAGAGAGGTCACTTCTGATTAAATACCCAGACCCAGTGCAGACTCAAAATTCCCTCTGACGTCAGCAGGGACGACAGGTTTCCAACACCAGCTGGAAAACACAGCCTCTGATGCCTCCTCTGCTTCATTTTCCTGGGTGCCCAGCTCTGCTGTGGAGGAATTTATTTGGATTTACGGGAAGGAGCCTGCAGGGATGGTGAGTAAAAGGGTGAGCAGCAATTCAGAGTCATGCTGAAGTGACAGGGATGCTCTCCTCACCCCACCAGCTCAGTGCCAAGGTCCAAACCTCGTCCACAGCTGCAGGAGCAGCCCTGGTGTGCCACACTCCTGCTGTCCCCGTGCCCTCTGGGCTTGCTGAACCTGCAGGAGTTTGGGATCTGTGGGATTTGGTGACCTTTGAGGAGTGCAGGGAAGGCACAGTATGTTCCCAAACCAGTGTTTAACAGGCTGGCAGGTGGCACTTTCACCACTGCCTGTCCCTTTTTGGTCCCCAGTTGCCACCACAATGAGCAGGTAACTCCATCAGGGGATGGAGAGCTGGCAGGAGGGCAATTCCAGCTCCTCCAGCACAGCCACTCCCTGTCCATCTGCCCTTCCCCTTGGAGAAAAGCCAGCTCGTTATTCCAGCTGCTCCTGCCAGGCCCCACTGGGTTGGGAATTGGATAGGAACATTTCCTGACCCTGCAGCCCCATGGCTCTCTCTGAGATCCTTGGCAGATAAATCACTCTGAGCTCTGCCCTGCTCCTTCCTTGGGCTTCTCCCAGAGCAGCAGCAGGCTGGCAGAGGTGCAGCCAGAGCATGGGAATTGATCCCATTTCTCCCTGTCAATCACCCCTTGTCCAAGGGACAGCAAATCCTCCTCCAGGAGCAGGCTGGACTCCCACAGCTGCTCCTCACACATGGCACAGGTTCCTTTTAAGCCAGCACAGACTTTTGATCACCTGGTCTGGGCTCCTGCACAGCTCCTGGGGCGTTGCCAGGGGTTGGGCACGGGGGCACCGTCTGTGCCTTCATTTGCCAGCAGTCATTAGGAGTTATTAATTGTAATGATGCTGTTTAACCCTTTCCAGGCATCTCTGAGCATCCCACCTCAGCCAGAGCTGAACCCCCTGAACAGTGGGATGGAGGGGTGCAAACCTCAATCCTCTTTTGCCATCAAAAAATGACACAAAAGTCATCTGTTTGGACAAATCCCAGGGGTTTGGATTCTCTGGGGTGTGTTTTGACCCACAGCTTGCAGCAGGGATTGAAGGATGATGCTGCAGAGCAGCTCCCAGGATCCTTGCAAAAGGAGATGCATCTCCCAGCCTAAAGAACCACTGCAAAAACTACTTAACCTGGCAAACTGAGCTCCCTAATCCATAGTACTCCTAAAAAAAAAATTTAAAAAAATAGGAAAAAAAAGCAGTGTAGGGGCAGGCTGCAGCTGAGGCATGTAGCAAGCTCCTACTTAGAATTATTTATCACCCAGGCTCTCCATGCTGGGCCACGATGCATAATTCATATTTCTTCTCCGAGGCTGCCTCTCCAACCCAGCCCAGTCTGGCACCTCCCAGCTCTTCGGGAAAAAGCAACTTGGGGCATCTGGGTGTGCAGAGTCCTTGGCCCCTCGGTGTTCCCGCGGCTGTGACAGTCTGGCGAGGGCTGTGCTAAGTTTATCCCCCGCCTGGTCCTCCCCGCACATCCCCCTCGCTCCAGCCTTTTCCCAGCTCTGCAGAGCCCAGGTTGGGAATCTCCCGTGCACAGCCAGCTGGGGAAGGAGCTGAGGGGTTTGGAAAATGGCAAAAAAAAGGAGCTGTGTCCTTGTTTGTGGCTTTGTCCCCTTGCCCTGACCATAGCCAGGTTTGGGATGGAGAAGGATTGTGAGGAGGGAGACAGGGAGAGGAGCCAGCAGCCCTTTATTGTGGGACCCAGTTGGAAACTGTCTCTAAAAGGCCCATAAATAATTGATGGTGGTGATCAGCATACTGCAGACCCGGCGAGCTGCTGCTGCAGGTGGCCAGGAGGAGCTGCCAGCACGGTATTGACGGAGCTGCACATCCACCATCGACTCCTTAAGGCATCATTGCCTCCATTCATTAACTCCTCACGGGCACAGAGAGAGGAATTTCACATCAAACGGGATGGCCAAGCCTCCAAATGAGCTGAGCTTTGCTCTTCACACACAAGGTTACATCCTGAGCAGCAGCAGCAGCAGCAGGGATGGAGGGAGGTGGTCAGACTGCTCCAAACTCTGGCTCCAAGCTGCAAGCTGGAGCCTCCAGTTCCCTCCCCAGGCGCCGTGGGAAGGCAGGTAAAGCCAGGCTGTGTTTCCCAAATCAATTCTCCTTCACTTCACTTTGTCTCCACGGGGTCAGGAGCTCAGTGACAATAAACACATCCTGTGCTGGGAGAGTTCCAGAGGCATTTCCAGGGCTTGGGGGAAGATGCTGCTCCACCTCTCTGCACACTGGGTGTTACTGGTTTCTCTCCAACCATCCCTGGGTGGGTTTTGGGTTTTCACCTTGCCTTGGGATGCTCATTGCTGGGAAAGCAGAGCTCAGCTCCTTCCCCGAGAGCAAGAAGACATTGATGATTTATTTCTCTCCCTCTCTGAGGTAATTATGTACCTAGACAGTCTTAAAATGTGTATTTCTTTTCTCCAGCAGACCAGAACAGCCTCTTTGGTTCCAGTCTAACAAATAAATATGTATTTACACACTTTATTAAGATGGGTATTACTTTCCCGCAAGACTGGCAGAACTCTCCTGCGCTGGTGTTTTATGGCAAACTGTATTTGTACATTAATTTGAAAGATTTATGGCAAGTTTGATGGACCAGAGCAGCCTTGGCCATGGCTGCAGCTCGAGGAGGAGTGTGGGGAGACACGTGGGGAGTGAGGGTGGAGATGGAACACGTGGGTTCCTCGGGATGTGCATCCCAGCTCTGCTGGAGGAGATGTCCTTGCTGGGCTTTCAGCTGCTCTCAAGGCGTTAAAAAAATAAAAAAAACCCCCAAAAAGTCAGCATTAAAATGTCAGGCCGGCTCCAAAGCTGAGGTGAAGCTTCAGGGAGAAGCCAACAAACGTGTCACCAAGGTGTCAGGTTTGGCATTTGAGCGTTCTGGATGGGCAGGATCATCATCATCATCATCATCATCATCATCATCATCATCATCTTCCCACTCCATCCTCCAGGCTGCCCAGCCCCTCTCCATCCCGGATTCCAGGAGGGTTTTCCCCCTGGATGTGGCACCTCCAGCTCCCTCTCTCCCTGTGGATCATCACAGATGGTTGGAAAAGCAGATTCCAGTGAGCAGAATTCCTAATTCCTGCTGTTTCCCCACTGCTCTACCTGGAAAGGAGGCACAGGAAGCATCCCTAGCCCAAACAGGGTGGAGAGGAAGGAGCTGTGATGTTCCCTGGGAGGATGGAAAAGAGGGAAAATGACATTTCCCTGCTGTTTCCCAGCAGTGACACCGTGGCTGGATTAACCCGAGCAGACAGCAGCCTGCAATGTATTAATTCTTGTATAATTTCCTAAAGCTGCTTAACTGAGCACCTCCATGCATTTAACACACGTTAGGAGGTAATAGCAATTAATCTGGAAAAGCAGCAGCAGCTCAGGCCAGGCAGGGTGGAAGCTTTCATAGGGTGAGGGGTGTAAAATCCAAATTTTTGGAGCTGGGTCTGCCCTGAGCCCTTTTCCTCCCTCCTCTCATCCCAATCCAGAACATTCCCACCCCTCACCTCCTCACCACAACCATCCATGTGTGCCTCACTTTAAGCAGTGGCTGCTCCTGCTGGCTTTAAGGGAACCATCTAATCTCCTTTTAAATTAAGCATATGATTGGGTTTTGGCTAGATTGGGTCCTTAGGCCTTAATCTCTTTATGCCCCACTTTCCCAATCTGCAAAATAGTAATTATCTCCTTCGCGGGGCTAAATTAATTTCCCACATTTCACTGCTGCTGGTTTTGGCAATGTGCAGGTTGCCATTCTCCCGGAGATTGCAATTTGCATGCTGCTCAGCAAATTCTGGATTATATATCCATACACACGTCACATACACAAATCCAAGCCTCAGGGAAGGGAAAAAACAACAAACAAAAACCCCTAAATGCCACGTTGGCCCAGACAGGATGTAAGCAATAACAGCGAGGATAACAAAAATGCAATTCAGGGATTGAAAGGATTTAGTGAATGGAGAATAGGCTGAGTTGCAGTTAAAAAAAAAAAAAAAAAAAGGGCAAGAAGCTCAGCTGATTTAAGAAGTAATGAGAAGAATAATGAATATCAAACAGAATGGAGGAGCTTAATTAAGAATTAACTTTTTTTTCGAGTACTTGGGAGAGCTGGTGGTGGTCAGTGCAGAGGGCAAGGGAAGAAACTGAGATGTGTTTTAATCCCTCCATGAATGTCAGAGGAAAAAGGAAAAGTAAAAGAAATTTGTGGGGAAAAAAAAAATCTGTCATGGCCAAGCCTCTGCTTTGCAGGACTTGGAGAGGTGTGAGTTTGGGGAGAAGTTGAGAATAATTTTTTTTGGGGGGGTGGGAAAGCATGAAATGGAGAAGGGGAAAGGAAATTCCCAAAAATACCTCAGGGATTCTCCTTTCTCATTTTACAACAAGCCAGGGTAGGACCAGGAGGAGATTTTTCTCTTGCACATTCCTGGTTTGTGCCAGGCTGCAAACAAGTAAAGATTCCATTAGGGCAGAGGCAGCGGTGCAGAAATGTCGGGCAGATTAAATCTCCTTTGGCTGTGTCGCTGATCAGGTTTGCGAGGCACAGCTCAGGGATCTGTAATGTTCATTAAGATAAAATCAAAACACCCCCCTGCCTCTCCCTCTCCCTGCTTTCCAGAAGGACTCATTCCACAGGAAGGTAAATAAAACCCCAAACCTTGCAGGGTGATTCTCCTGGGAAGCCACGGGGTTTGACATGGCTGTTTTCATTTTCTCCTTTCCTCTTTTTTTGTGGAGGAAAAAGGGAAAGAAGGCAACAAGTGCCTGAGCAGCCTGGCTGAGTTGATTCCAATGCACTCAGCTCCTCGGGGAATGCAGGAATGAAAGGAAAGGAGGGAGAAGAAAAAAGCCAGGTAATTGAAAGGAGTAATTCAATTTGGGGAGAATTATTCTCCTAATGATTTATGCCTTCATTAATGACTGATTGAACAAATGGTTGTTGGTTTTTTCTGGTTTTCTCCAGGAATGGAGGTGCTGCTGGAGGTTTATTGGGTGTCACAGCCACAGACACTCACTTGTCTCCATTTAAATCCTTAATGCTCCCTCTCTTCCTGCCCTTGGATCGATGGGACCTGGGAGGAGGTGTTTTCATTGCAAAGTTCTTTGGTTTCACAAAAACGGGACCAGGAGCTGCAGGGAATGAATGGAGGTTTGGTGACAGGGCAGGGAGGGCAAAGTGACATCAAAATGAGCTCTGGAAGTGCTCCAGGCCACCCTGGACAGGGCTTGGAACAACCTGGGATAGAGGAAAACAGCATGGCAGGGGGTGGAACAAGATGAGCATGAAAGTTCCTTCCAACCCTAATAATTCTCCAATTCCTCCAACCCTTATAATTCTCTGATTCTGCGATGATTCTTTGCTGTGTGTCTTTCCCACATTGCTATTAAAAAACCCACCAAAATGCAGGCTTGGCCAGCTTCACAGGGCTCACAGCACCAGCAAAACCCCCATTGCAGCAGCCCTTGTGGGCAGGAGGCTCCTGGGTTGGCAAATCCCTTCAAATTCCCCATCCATCCATCCATCCTCAGCTCTGCCGCTGCCTCCGGGCTCTGCAGCGCCCGAGTCAGGCCAGTGTCCTTCAGCTCCCTTCAATTAAAGTTCACACGCTGCTAATTGCTCTCCGAGCCCTAATTGGGGTTGTTCTGGGGTCACCAGAAATCACTTTGGGCCAGGAGAGATGAGCCTGGAGAGGGGAGGGCAGGAGCAGGATGGGAGAACTAACCAGTCCCTTCATCCAGAGGAGCTCTTTGAAAGCCAAAATTCAGCCTGCAGGGTGCTGTGGTCAGCCTGGGGAGGTGCAGAGGGGAGTGGGGGATGCAGAAGAGCATTTTTGATGGGTTTTTTTGTCACCTGTAGGGAGGAAGGTCAGAGCTGCTGTCACTCACCAAATAGGATTTCTGAGCCCTGGGGTGACCCTGCTGCTGGTGGATTCGAGCTCCATGCAGATGATATGCAAACATATTTAATTTTTTTTTTTAATTTTTTGTCTATTTGCAGGAGCAATATCCATTTGAGAAGATGAGCTCAATTAGCATAACTCATTACTTTTCCCGTGTGGAGCTGATGTCACACCAACACCTCCTTTGGAGGGACAATCCAGGGGAATTGCTGGGCCCATGTGTTTGTGTGTGGCTGCTGGTGTGATATAACAGCAGAGATATTTTCTTTCCCTCCTGCAAAACGGGAAAATTCCCTTTTGCTGAGCGGAGAAGGAGCTTGTGTGGGAGCAGAATAAAAATGTCTTTGGCAAACAGATTTTTTTTTTGCCACAGACGCAGGCTGGGGAACATCACTGCAGTCTGCACCCTCATGGCAAACACCACCTGCTTCTTTAGGGGGAGAAATACAGAAATTTTTCCTCCTGCTGGAGAAAAGTTGAAGCCATTTTGAAAGGCTTTTAACCCGAACTTTTATTTTTTTCAGGTTAAGCCCTCCTTTGTTTGAAAATGAGAGGCTCTGAATCCATTTTATTGGTAACACAGGGTTAAGAATGAGAAAAGTTGGAAGGAAAATGGGGTCAGCTGGTCCAGCCTCCAACACCAATAACGAAAATTAAAGGATGAAAGAGGAGAGAGAGGAGGACTGGCTTGGGATCAGGAGCAGAGTTTCCTCCTCTGAGCCTTCCTGCACATCCCATGGGATTTCTGTCTTCTGTTCCCACAGATTTTTGGGGTGTGGGCTGTCACTGTCCCGTCCTGGAAGGATGGAGTGAGACACAGTGAGCATCTCACTGTCCTTTGAGATTTATTCCTGCTTCAAAAATATTTCTGTGAGTGTTTTTTGGCTTTTTTTTTTTGTCCTCAAGTAAATACAGGGCAAGGAAAACCATTGAGATGCTGCATGTGCCAGCAGGAAAACACAACCCCACCACGCTGGGGGCTTTGCCCTCTCTCTGATCATCATTTTTTTGCTGCTTTTTGGCCCTCAGGTGGGTCTGGGACCCACAGCACGTGAGGAGATGCCCTTCCCTGGGTCTGGCTTGGAGAAAAGAGCTTTTCTGGACAAATTTCCATCGCAGCAGGAGCAGCTCACCCTGCCAGAAGGATGCTGGGCAGCAGCATATTTAGCCTGAGCACCTGAGGAGAGCAGGAAGGGGAAGGGAATTGGTTCTCTGGGATTCTCTGCCAGCCACGTCGAGGTGGCAGAGCTGGAAAGGTGCTGCCTGGGCATTGCTCCTGCTGCAGGGAGCCAGCTTGGATGAATGCAGGGAGCAGGGATAGAGCTCCTGTGGCTCCCTGCCAGCTCTTCAGCCGTGCTGGATGCCAGAAAAGAGCTTCAGAAATGTCCTCCTGGCCCTCAGCTGGGGCAGAGCAGAGCTCCCAGGTTGGTTGCTCTGCTCATTCTGGGGGGCAACACTCACCCTGCCCTGCTGCAAACACGCTGACCTGGAGATGGGATGGTTTTCAATCAAAACAATCCCCCCTCCCTCTGCTCCTGCTCTCAGCAGAGCCTTGGAAGTGTTTCTGCACTTAAAATCGTGTGTAATGATGGGCTGGCTGGCTGGGGAAGCAGCCCTCGGTGCACTCAGCATCACCTCCTGCTTTTCCAGGCTGCAGGAAGGGAGGAGAGGCAGGAATTATCCCATACATCATGCTCAGGGGTTTTTTTTTGTATTTCCCATTAGGCTGGAGCAGGGCTGAGTGGGATGCTGGGCACCACCAAGTGTCCCCCGAGTGGCAGGGATTGGTGGCACTGCCATGGTCCAGCTTTTGTGAGAAGAAACGCCAGCAAATCACTGTCTTTGGGGATGAAGTTTCAGGTTTTGATCCACGAGCCAAAACGAAAAGATTATTTTTCCTCTCCATAAGCAAATCCCCTCTTCCCCTTCCTGCCAGCCCAGACATCTGCTGCTCTGCACAGAGCCCGTGCCACCGAGAAATCCCCCCTGCCGCCTGTCCCACTGTCCCCTCTCTGCCCTGATTTGCATCTTTTGTGTTTCCTTGGGATGATGCTCGGCAGATCCCCTGCTCAGATGTGGTGACAGTGCCAGGGGGGTTTGTGCTCTGAAATGCTGTTAACCTCTCGCTGCTGTTTGTCTTTTCCCTCCCCACGTGCTGCAGATGCTGCTTTTGTTTTCCGAGTGGGAATCCTGCAGGAGTTCAGTCAAACGCAGGAGTGGCGTGGAGGGAGAATTCGGGGCTCTGGAGTGGGAATGAGCAGCTCTGTGAGGCTTTGGATTAATTTCTGGAGCTTCTCCAGCAGGGAAGATGGGGAGAGCTGGGTTTGATGGGCAACCAAGCAGCCAGCCTGGAAAAGAGCAAAGCCATGGGTTGCTGTGAGGTTTCCATCCTCCAGTGAGTCCTTCCTGACCACCTGAACTGGTTTGTTCTGCTGCTGGGAGTCCCCAGTGGGGCTGCTCCAGAGCCAGCAGCTTTTGGGGCTTTTTTAACCCCTGGTTTACCCTCTGGACACACTCTGGAAGTGCAAAAGGGACTTTATGATGCCCAGTTGTGCCCCTGTGGTGCTGCTGTCCCAGGGATTTGGGTGGCCCATTTTGGTGGCCCTGTGCCACTGTCCCTGTCCTTGCTGGGGGTGGCACCCCTCGTGCCTGGACTGAATTTTGGGTTCCCCAGAGTGTGATGGAGTGAAGAATGTTTCCCTCCAGCTGGCTGCTCCTCCTTGGCCACACCAAGCAGAACCTTTGCTGCAAACTTCTGATTTCTGTCGTGGTTCTGACCAGTGGAAAATGCAGCTTTATTTCAGTCCAAGCTTTCCAGCTCCTCCTCAAGCCCTCAAAAAATCCACTTATTACTTATTCTCCATCCCTGGGGTCTCTTTCCTCTTCCCAGACCAGAAAACCAAGAGACACCCTCCTGACTGTGTGAGAACCCATCAAATTTTGGGGGAGCATTGGGTTGGTGCAGAGAAGGATTTCCCAAAAAATGCCTCATGCCCTCCTGCTGCCTCTCCTCCCCTGCCCGGGCAGATGGAAGGCAGCAGCTTTTTAATTATTAAAATTAGTGCATCCTTGAAATCACGTAGCCTGCTTTTGGCTCTGCAAATCACTGCTTTCGTGAGAGAGGAGCAGTAATAAAATTAACCGACAGAGAGGAATAAACAAGTGGCACAGATGTAAATATTATATAATCTGCATTTCCTAAAATATCCCTGGCTTGGCATCAGGAGTGGGATTCAGCAGAGAACCAAAGCAAGGATGCTGATAGAAAACAAACAATAATAGCAGGCAAATAGTAATTAATCATTCTGGGGATGGGGATTGATGTTTGCCTGCAAACCTCTTGCCAAGCACTCGAGGTGTTTGATGTCCCCCTGGAGCTCCACTGGTGATGCTGGGAGAACTGGGGAAACTGAGGCAGGTGGGAAGCACCAGTGCTGGGATCTTGGTGAAGGTGTTCCTGAGCATTTCCAGGTTTGGATTCCAGGCTGCAGCAGATTTTTAGGTGCTGAGAAGTGGCCTGAGTCACTTGAAGCCAGCAGAGGTGGAGCCCAGTGTGTGCAGCAAGCTCCTGGGGAATCCCTTTGCCACACAGCTGCTGGAAAATATCCCACCCTGCTTTCCCTTCTGGCATGGAGCCACAGGAATCTGAAGAATCCCTGGGGAATCTCATGTTTTAATGGACAAACGAGTGCCAGGTCAGCTGCCCTGGCTGTGTCAGGTAGTGAGTGCAGAGCACAGCCTGCTCTGCCCGGGGCTGCTCCAGCCCTGCCGCTGCTGTGCCCATTTATCTGCACGTTTATTGCAGTTATCCAGGAGCTGCTGCTCCCTGGGATTGCTCCCGGCCCGGGGAAGGGGCCGTGCTGGGTGTTGGCATGGTGAGCATCCCAAAAACCACATTTATTGCAGTTATCCAGGGGTTGCTGCTCCCTGGGATTGCTCCCGGCCCGGGGAAGGGGCAGTGCTGGATGTTGGCATGGTGAGCATCCCAAAAACCACATTTATTGCAGTTATTCAGGGGTTGCTGCTCCCTGGGATTGCTCCCGGCCCGGGGAAGGGGCAGTGCTGGGTGTTGGCACGGTGAGCATCCCAAAAAACACCTCCTGGAGCAGCATTCCGGACACAGCAACCCACCAGGCTGAGGAAAAGGAGCTCCTGCAGCTCCCGGGGTTTGGGAAAACACAGGGGACATGGCAGTGACCCACAGAGAGCTGGTGTCACTGCAGGGCCACCAGTGGGTGACACCCGCAGGTTTTAAGGTGTCCTTGTGCTTGGCAATGCGCGGCAGCGCTCGCTGGAAGGTGACAATCCCCCTTTGGTGTCCCGTGTTTGAAGTCACATTGGCGAGACACGTCCCAGCTGGTGAGTCACAGCTCCTGTCACTGTCACTGTCACCTGCGGGGCCTGGCAGGGGAGGGATGAGTAACCCACGCCGGTGACACATCGCAGCCCAATGTAAATATTGCCTTCTCGTTCGCGCCTCCTGAAACCCCCGGAAAAAAATGAATTTCGCTTCAGTTTGGAAACACAACCAGCCTGGTGCTCTCTGGCTCAGCCCTTCCCGAGCAGCTGCGGATGGCGAGATGCTCATCCTCCCCTCCAACCGCTGGAACAGCTGGAATCCCACCTGGAATCCCACCTGGATGCGATGCTCCTTCCCCGCTCTGCCCGCAGGCGATGCCGCCGCGCTGCCCCCGGGCAGGAGCAGGATCGATGCCCCGGAGATCAGCCCCGGCCCTCCTGCGTGACAGGGATTCACAACTCCTCGCTTCAAAACCCTCCTTTCATCCCGGAGACAGCGGTCGATGGGAAATTAACTGTGCTTTAGGCCCGATGGCTCCGGCAGCGCTGAACTCATCCCTGCTCTGCGCGGGAATCAAAAGGCGCTGCTCCCGCCTGCCTCCAGCCCGTTTGATATTTGGTGGTTTTTTTTGCTTTTCCATCAGCCTGCAGACAGCTCCTGCTCCGTGAGAAGGGTGGGTGCAGCCACCTCCACGCTGCGGTTGATGCTCCGTGGGAGATGGGAATAGGTTGGATCAGCGGGATGGAAAGGTGATGTGGGGCTGGGATGTGGCTCCAGTCCCTCTGCAGAGCTCTGTTTTCACCCCTCACCTCATTTACGGGGTAAATCCTTGATGCCAGGGCTGCTGGTGGCACTGGTGGTGCTCAGAGCCAACCCACACAGGTGACATTCACTGCCTGGGACACCTCCCAGCAGAGGGACAGAGCTCCCAAACTCATCCCATACTCCCTGAACATCTTTTACATCCCACGGGCGACATCCCAGCCCAGAATTGAAGCCAGCCACGTGTGGGAAAGGTTTAAATGCGATCCCAATCCTGTGAGAACATCTCTGCACATGAACCAGGCGAAGGACTGTGTCCCCCCAAGGCATGGCCTTCATCCCACCCACCGCCGAGCTCCCAGCATCAGAGCCAGGGCAAATCAAAAGAATAAAGCACATGATTATAGACAGCAGAAAATCCTTCGCAAAATTGCTCCAATTGCCTTTGAAGCCGCTGCCAGGGATGCTATTTCCTTTTGTATTATCACTGTTTTGAACGGGGGGAGAGAAAGAAAAAAAAATCTGTATTCTCCCCAAAGCAGGTTGCTGCTGTACTTTTCGTAAACGCTCTGCCATCTCATCAGCACCACATTAAACCAACATTTCGCATTCAAACCGGCGATGCTGGCGGATAAATGGAGCGGTAATGGCAGGAATTAGCAAGCAGGGCACAGGACTGAGGCAGCGATGATTTACGAGGCTCGGGCAGGAACAATCAGAGGCATCAGATCACTTCTCTGCTGCCCTGCGTGCACCTATTTGCATTTTATCCCTGACAGCTGGGTTTTAAAGGGAACTTCTCGGCCGGCTGGCGAAGAGATGCTGCTCTTTTTCGGTTCTTAGTTGAGCAAAAATCGTTAGGAAATGGGCGAGGGGACTGGAATTTCTCCCCGCATCATTTGGGGCGTCGTTCCTGTGCCATTTCCCAGGAGCAGCAGTGCCTGGGTGGGTTTGGGATTGTTCCTCTCAAGGGGGAAAGGGCTGGAGATGCCCCTGGGATCATGAGGTGGAGCAGTGGGAAGGAGATGCTGGAAAAGAGACTCTTTCTGCATCCCACAGGGTTCTCCCTGGGGATCCCTCTGATTTTTCCTTGGGGTTCTGGCCTTCTTTCTGAGGCAGCACACAGCTGGGAAGGGGGAAAAGCAGGGAGAAGGGCAGGAATGTGCCAAACTCTTTAATCCCCTCAGAAGCCGCTGGCCCGTGGGTGTAAATCGGGTGTAAATCATCGCTGTCTGCGGGGTTTTTATGGCAGGGAGCTGCTGTGTGTAAAACCAGATCGATGGACTTGGTGGGAAGATACTAAACAGGGCTGGGTGACCCCGATGGCCTCGAGATGGTGGCAGCGATTTCCAGGACAAGTTGAATTTCCTGAAACAGGGAATGGGGAATGGGGAATGGGGAGATGCTTAGGGAGGGAAAGGATGGGGATTTTTGGGGTAAAAGCTGTTCCCTGCCATGGTGGAACTCACCATCTTCATTAACGGGGGCAAAGAAAACCCCACCTCACCCTCGATACCTGCAATAAGGAGAAATCCTGGTTCGGGGCCGAGGGACAGGGAAATCTGGGGGATTGCTCAGCTTTCCTCTCAGATCTGAGCAGTTTGGAGCTCCATGCCCTGCTTTTGCCGAGCCCTCGCCTGCCCTGTGCCTTCAGCTTCAGCCAGTAACTGGTTTTCAGAAGTGCCCTGGCTGAACTCGGCTTGTCACAAGCCTCTCTGCTCCCTCGGCTCGTCAATGAGGGGGAAAATCTATAGCGAGCACTTCAAGCTGCCTCTGCCCCAGCTGCTCGATGGGCTTTGTGAGAAAAATAAAAGAGAGGGAAATAAAATGAAACGAAAACTAGCAAAGCTTTCCTTTGCCAGGCTCCGCAGGAGCTTGGTGCTGGCGTGGTCCCACTCCTGCTGGAGGGACCCTTTGAGATAATTCTGATTTTGCTGAGTGCTGGTGGAGCTGATTTTAGCTCTGCCCTTGGACTCTGCTTCCTCCCTGCTCTGCTTGACTCTCTTCTCACCCAAACTCTGCTTCTCTCCAGGCTCAGGAGCACCCCAGGGAGGACTCTCCATCCTCATCCTGAGTATTCCACACAAATTTCCACACAAAGAGGGGAAAATTGGGGTTTTTGGAATCCCTGGCACATCCCTGCTGGTCACCTTGTGGGATGTTGAGAAAGCTGAGGTGATCAGGAGAATTTGTTTTCAGCTCTCCACTGCCTAAAACTTCCTTTTCATGCAGGGCCAGAAGCCAATATTTGTTCTGCAGGCTCCCTCATGCTCCTGCATGCATTTCAGCCAGCTTTCCCCTTCACCTGCAAACAAGAGGGATGTGACTGCTGCCCCAGTCCTTCCCTCTCCTCTTCCACCTCGTTTCAGCAGATCGAAATTTAAACAAACCAGCAGATTTTGGCAGATTTTTCTCTGACCAGCAGTGCCATTCCCTCCAAAAGTGGGAGGACTTTAATATTCAAAATGTGGAGAGAATTAAAAATATCCCTTTTTCTCCCACCACAAAGTGGGGAAATCTACTCCTTCACCTATCATGCTCATCACTGGCATCCATCCCTATTTGCAGAGACAAGGAAATTAATCTAATTTCTGTTGAAACAGCAGCAGACACAGGGAAACCACTGGAAAAGGCTCTCAGCTCCCTGCTGGCTCTCAAACCCAGGAGAAGAAGCCAGGAGGGACTTTGACCACCAAGGCAGAACCTGAGGTGGATTCTGGAGATATTTCCCAGGGAATAATGAGGATGGAGGGGCTGGAATGGCAGCTTTGTGTCTAATAAAGGGAAATTTATTCCGGAGGCTCCTGCAAAGGCAGAGCATGACAATATCAATCTCAACTGGTCCCTTCCTGATTGGAATCTTTAAGTGGCAGGGGAAGAATGGCTCCTCATCCCACTGGGGGAACAAATGGGACTGGGATGGCAGGGGGGAAATAGGGCCAGGAAAACTAGGGGGGAATTGCTGGGTGGAGCTGATGAGTCCTAGAGAATCATGGAATGGTTTGGGGTGGAAAGGGACTTAAAGATCACCTCATCCCACCCCTGACAGGGGCAGGGACACCTTCCACTGCCCCAGGGCTCTCCAGCCTGCCCTTGGACACTTCCAGGGATCCACAGCTTCTCTGGGAAATCCCTCCCAGCCCTTCCCCACCCTCACAGGGGAGGATTTCTCCCTAAAAACCAATCCAAACCTGCATTAGGATGAGCAAGAACTGCAAGGGTGGAATGATGCAGGGCATTTCCCAGGCTGCCATGTCCCCAACCCTGCAAGGTCTTTTTTTGGGATTTTTTTTTGCTTCCCTCTTTTGTGACACAAACCACGGCCAGCACAGGGGAACCTGGTCACTGTGTGAGGGGAGCAGCAGATCAATCTGCACTGTGCTGTTTCTCTGGGTACCTTTAATGCCATCCTGCTGACGAGTTTTAAATCTCTTTTTATTGCTGTCAAAGTGCCAAACCCTCCTTGCAGGTAGGTGCAGAGCTGGCTGGGTTTGCTGCTCCTTGTTCCCCGTGCTGGGAGCTCTTTGTGGCTCCCCCAGCACCACCCTCAGTCCCACACCTCAATTTGGGTGAAATAAAACCTTCCAGGGGGGAAGATGTTCATCTCCAAGAGGCTTTTCCCAGAAAACAGGGGGAAATAAAGCGCAGGCAGCTCTGTCAGAATTGTAAATGTTCCATCAATTCTTGCTTAACTCGGCAAACCTTCCGCAGATAGAAGGTTTGCAATTATTACCTGGATCAGGACAGCTTAATTAAGCAATTAGGATGTGGAGCTAAGAGCCTTTGCAGAGCTGCAGAGCTTTCATTTCAGGGCTGCTCGTGCGTGAGGAGAGTGACAGTTTGGGGAAAAATCAACGTTTTTTTCCTTTTCCTTCCCTGCAAACACCACCAGCATCCATTGAATGGGAAAGGTCACATCCACAGGCACTGGTGGGGATTTTACCTGCATCAGGATGCAGTAAATTGCTGAATTTGATGCTCCTTGGAGAACCTGCTGAAGGCTGGACATCTCTGAAAGTCCCTGCTGTGGAACCACAGGAGTGACCAAAGCAGGGAGGTGTGCTGGACAACCTCCAGGATCTCTGGGATCAGAGCTGCAGCTTCCCAGGGATTCCCAGCCAGCAGCAAACAGCAGCCAGGGCTGGGATGGGGAGGCAGGAGGTGCAGGATTCTAGATAGCATCCCTACCTGATGCCTTAAGGATTTTTAGTTTCTAATTTTCATGTATCTCTAGCTTTGGTGTGTAGTGCTGGGCTTGCCATAAAATGCTAAAAACCTCTGTTCCCAGCATTTTAGACAAAAACAATTCCTCTCAGTTGGAAAACCAAGGACACTTTGCCTTCTCAGAACCCCAAAATATGTAAAAACCAGGGAACTGGGGGGAGCAAGCTTGGGGTGGTTGACATCATCACCTGAAAGAGTAATTGGAGAATTGAGGCTAAATATGTTAATGGACAGAATTTATAAAATGTGAAGAACTCATGACTTGTTGTCCATTTTAGGTGTAGCTTCTCAAGTGAGCTCTGTCTGCCCTGAATGCACATAAAACCCTTTAATAAATTAATTTCCTTTTTATTCTCCCAACTTTGTCTAGCCTTCTGTTTCAGGCTAGCCCTGTTTAGGCATCACATCACATCCCAGCACCAGGGAATACTGGTGGGAATCCTGGTGGGAAGGGAATGGCACTGGCAGCTTCCACACCTCCTCCTTGCTGCACGTGGACAATCCACCACCAGCAATTCCACAGCTCCTCTTCCCGCTGCTCCGGGGAAAAAAAAAACAACTGAATTTCAAAGGAAAAAAAAACCCCCAACCTGCCAGCTTTGTGAGCTCCTTCACCTCCCTCTCCAGTGACCTGGAAACAGCAGAGCTCCCCTGGTGTCCCAGGGGCTCCATCCTGCCCTGCCCACGGATGGATCTGACAGCTCCTGATGCTCCCCAGCCTGAGGCTGAGCTGGAGGAATGCAACAGGGCTGGGCAAAGCTCAGAGCTGAGTGATTTCTGACTTGGGCCATAAAATCTTTATGGAGAACGAGGCGAACCTCTTGAGGCTTGAAATTGTACAATCCTGGTTCCAGGCTGTTGGTGGTGGAGATTAAATTCCCATTCTGCAGTCCCAGGGGTGCATTATGCAATGCCCAGAGGTGGGAGCTGGGAGTGGGGAGTGATGTTCACCAGCCAAATCCCACCAGGAACACCAGGAGGGAACAGTTTGGGTCACTATTCTCTGGTTTGTGGGAGGAAATGATGGCTTTGGAGCCTAAAATAAAAACTATTAAGTGAAAAACAACTCTGAGAATCTGGATATTTCTCCACTATTTTTCATTTAACACTCCAAGAAATCCATTAAATGTGTCTGACAGGGATCCAGGGTGGATCCTGGTGGTGTTTTGGTTGCCTGGATGGGTTTTGAGGTTGCCTTTTGGGGTCTGATCCAGCAGCAGCAGCAGCAATGGGAATCTCACCGAGGACAATTCCAGGAATGATGGATGAGGAGAAGGATGGGAAAGGAAGTTAGTTTCCATCTCAGAGTGCTGATTTAAACTGCTCCCTTTGGGGCTGTCCCTTGAAAGAAGCCTAAAATCATAATTAAAGACTGCAGGCACAAAACACGCCTCCTCCTTAATATCTTTGGGTAATTAAAATTTGTCAGTGGGGGAGGATTAGCGCAGGTTTTACACAGGATTTCAATTTAAACTTCTTCTGATCCCTCGAAGTTCCTACCTCTTTTTTTTTTTTTTTTTTTTTTTAAGCAAACTTTAATCTGACAAACTTTGATAGATCTGCAAATTAGACCCAGGCAGGTTCAGCTCACGTGAGGCACTGAGGAGGAAGGGAGGAAAAAAGCTGGAGCTGGACCAGCAGAGGGATTTGGACATGTTTGAAGCAGAAAAAAAACTCTTTTTACAGAGGTTTTAAGTAGAAAAGTCAGGATTTGAGCTCCACCTCACCTCAGGAACACCACAGACCTTGTTTGTAGGGAGATTTGAAATGAAACACCCCAAACACCCACCGGAGAGACAACACCTCACAAACATTTATTTACCAGCCAACGTTCCGGCTGGAAATAAAACATCAACTGTAATTTGTCCTGCTGAAAATACAGCAGGTTTTTTTTGGGGTTTTTTTTTGTTTTTTTGGGGTTTTTTTCCCCATTCTCTGCTCCCCCTCTTTCC
Source organism: Lichenostomus cassidix (assembly GCF_008360975.1). Classification (NCBI taxonomy): domain Eukaryota; kingdom Metazoa; phylum Chordata; class Aves; order Passeriformes; family Meliphagidae; genus Lichenostomus; species Lichenostomus cassidix. Next base: position 2,821,085 of record NC_139497.1, read on the forward strand.
ACCCATCCACCAAAGTGGGTGGAAGTCAAAATTGCTGAGTTAAAATGTAATGGATGTACAGAAGGAGAGGAAGCCAACGCCTGGGATTTACAATTTACTGCTCAGCCCGTGGGTGGGGGCTGTGATTTGCCCACAAGGAAATTGCCAGGGATGCAGATATTTTGCAGAGCTCCTTATTTACTTTCTCCTCTACTTTGCAAGTAAATAAGAGATTCAATAAGGGCTGGCAATTTTCTCACACACAGCCTCCCAGCAGCTCTCTATTTTTGATGATGAGTAGTAATTCCAACGTTTCGCCTCAAAAAAAAAAAAAAGCCCCAGTGCACACACAAACCCTCCCAGTCTTCCACACTTTATATTTTCCTAATGGAAAGGGTTTATTTTAGTAAGAAATTACCCTTCATTTATGGGAAAAAAAACCCCATTTGATTACTTAAAAAGAAAAATAAAAATCCTCGCTGCACGCGCTGAGCCTCAGTGATGTGTGGTTTTGTGTTGCTGAAATGCCCGAGGTCTCTTTGGGGTGTCTTTGGTGGCACTCAGGTGGCATCAACGGGTTGGGAAGCTTGGGAGAGCTGTGCAATATCCATCCCATTGGCATCTGCCCTGCTGAGCCACTTTGGCTGGGAATATCACACGGAATTTCCTGGAGAGGTGGCCCAGGGTGACAATTTTGGAGTGAGGGGACACCTTCCACTATCTCAGGCTGCTCCAAGCCCTGTCCAACCTGGCCTTGGACACTTCCAGGGATGAGTTTTCCAGAAGTTTCCTGCACCCTGGCAACCCCCAGGTGCTGCTGTCAGCAAAATTTGGGGATCAATTCTCATTTTTCCCTGAAGAAACCGTACAGAAAAGCGACTCTCCTTCAGCCCAGGGGTGTTGAACACTTGCAGAGGAGCAAGGGGAGGTTGGAGTTAGCCTGGCAGAAATGTCTCCATGCCAAGGCTGTGTGGAAAACTCATGGAAAGCTCCAGGGAAGGTGCCTCTGAGCTCCTGAATTAGCTCCCTGCAGCTTCAAAAAAAAGCCCTGAATAATGTAGACAGGAAAATGAGCCCAGGACAATCTGGCTGTCACCCAGCTTGTCCAAATATTGCTATTTTTGGGGCTTTGTTTGAGTTTCTGTGCACATCCCAAGATCCCGGTGCTTTTGATCTGGGATGCACTGAATAATTCCCTTTAAACAATAGTGAAAGAGGGTTTTTTCCACGCTGCCACCATAGCAACGACTGATGTCACCAGTGTGGGGACATGACTTCATGGGGGGACCTGAGCTCAGGAGGAACTTCTGCTCCAGAGCAGATATCAGTGGGGAATACAGAAAACTGGGGAAAACAGCAGAGCATTGCTTTCCATAAATTCCTTTTCCCCCTGCTGAGGGTGAACATCCCTTTCCAATGGTTGGTAGGGGTAAGAATTTGCAGAAGGAATTTTGAGAAATGGTTTTTGCAGGTCCTGACCAATTCCCAGCTCTCCCTTGGGAAGCTGGAGAGCTGCACCAGTGAAGAGATTGCTAAATAATCCCAAAGGGATGGAGGATTATTCTGGATTTTCCTGGCAGCACAGCAGAACCCTGGGTGGGAATGCAGAGGTTGTAACCCAACCCTGGGAGAAGGGAAAAAGGGAATCTTTGCCTTGGGTCATGCAGGGTCAGCAGAAGTCATCTGAGGGGCAACAAAAGCCATCTGAGGGAATCCAAAGATCCACCAGTGAAAAATCCATCCTGCTGCAGCAGGCAAAAGCTCCCTGCCCCTCTCAGGGGTTGCTAGCAGGATGGCTGAGCTGAGAGGCTCTGAGGAGGCATCCTGGACAAAAATAAAATGTACTGAGGCGTTTTCAATTCAGCCTGGAGGCGATCTCTGTCTGCAGCCCTTGGTTCACTTCACCATCTGGCAGGAGGAGCTGAAATCCATTTCCATCAGAGGCTTTGCCAGGAGGAGGAATGAAGGGAAGGTGGGAGCTGGTTTTTCCTCCAGGCTCCTGCTGCCTGGGCAAGCAGGAGGCTTCTGCTGGAGCCCAAATCTTGTCATTGCCCAAATCTGCAGAAAAAAGCACAGCCAGAGGGGTCTTTGTCTCCCCATGGGCTGGGGAATCAGCCAAGGGTCAGAAAATCCAGCCTGGCTGGTTAAAGAGTCCTTTCTTCTGGTGTGTAATCCTAAAAAATGACTCATTGGGGTTCATTCTCATCAATAATGGGAATCTGAGGGCAAGGAGCAAATCCCAGCACGCCAGTGCAGTGTGCTGCAAATCCAACAGCTGGGAAATAAAATAAAATAAAATAAAATAAAATAAAATAAAATAAATAAAATAAACTGGGATAGGGGGAAACCAAGGTCACAGCTGGACATTCAGGGTGGCTTTTAGTCCCCCAAAATGCAGATCAGACCAGCCCTGCTCTCCAAACCCTCTCCATGCCCATATTTCCACACAACATTTCGTGGAACAGAGAGGGCTGTGTCTGCTGGGAGGCTGACTGTGCTGCTCGTGCTGGTGCCTGCCTGCCAATAACAAATAGAGCCATTTATAAAATCTCTGTCATTGTCACCAGGCAAGTTTCTGCAGGGCCACCGAGACGTGGGCCTGGGGCCAAGTGATATTGCTCCCTCCATCATCCCCACCCCCCATGCCTGGGCTGCCTGCACCGAATTTTCAGAATCTATTATTCACATCAGCCTGGGGTTCCGAGGAGCAGGTTTCCAATAGTTTGCAAATATTATATTTGGAGCGAAAGCCATTCCCCCCTCTGCAGAAAAAAAAAAAATAAAGGGATGTGTGTGAGAGGCTTCAGCAGGTTGCTGCTGAGAGGCTGGGAAGGGATTTTGCTGCTTTGTGGGTTTTTCATGTGGCAGTGACAGGTAGATGATCCAGTGGAGACCCTGGAGGTGAGGGCTGGATGTTCCAACTGGGATCGTGCAGAGGAGTGAGAAGGTCAAAAAATGCCCCAAAAAAGCCAGCTCGGGGCCAAAAAATGCCTCTAAACCACCCAACAGGCTGCCCTGCAATTATAAATATCAGAGAACAAGTCTGTGGTTTGCTCTAAAGCCACAGCCTCCCCAGGCTGGGACAGGGATGGCTCCTGATGGAGCAGCTCAGCCCTGGGGAGAAGGACTGAGCATCCTCCTGCTCCTCCCTGCCCTGCCACAGACAGATTTATGGGACAGAGAGCTCCAGGGCATGGTTTGGGTCAGGGAATGCACTTGAACAGCCCAAATTCCCCCAATTTCTGCATTCTGCCCTCTCCATGGCACAGGGGGTTTGGCACAGCTCCTCAAAAATCTGCTAGAAATTTCCCTTCTTAGCAGCTATTGCGATTCCTTCCTCCAGCCTTCCTCCTCCCTCCCCGACAATAACAGCCTTTCAGCCACCAAAGTGGGACAAATGACGATTTCATGTTTACTTGTTGTCCTCGAGATTAAATATTCTTAAATAATAACCCCAGAAAGGCTTAGAGGCACGGAGGGAATCCTCCCGAGGTCCCATTAATTCAGCACAGCCAAGAGACATGAGATTACAGGGTGGGTCAGGCTCTGCCCACAGCAAGGTACAGGATTAATTTTGCCCGAAACAACGGGGTTTTTCTGGGCTGGTTTCACGTAGGAGCTTAAAACCAGGAGGATGTTAATCTGCTTTTACGCTCCGTGCCTTTAATCAAAGCCTGTTGTAATTAATGCACACGCTAATAACGCTGTAAATGCAGGGCAGGTTTGATGGGGAGAGCCTGCACAAATGGAATTTCAACCAGAAAATGCAGTTTAGGGGGTTTGGGGTTTTCTGAGGAGCCACCAGGTTGGTGCTGCAGGGAAGGAGCTGCACCACAGTGAAGAAAATAAATTTTCCCATGCAAAATTCCAGCTGATTTGGTGAATGAGGAATGCCAGGAAAAGGCAGGAGGGGGAAAGGGTGGTGGAGAGAGTCACAGCCCTGCCCTGCCATTAAATATCCTTTTCCTTAGGAAAAAAAAAATAAAAGTCAGGATGGAGAGGAATGCAGAAACTTGTTGCATTAATCCAGAGATTTAATGTCCAGCTGTTGTGGAGTTTACAGGCATAAAAGATTATTGAGCTCGGAGGTCCTTTGCCACAGGGACCAACAATTTCTGCTGCAAGGGGGCTATCAAGAATTGGGATTGTGTTTTATGGGGCTGATTTACGGCCCCATAAAGGAGAGACAAGGTCTCTTTCTTCCCTCTTTGAGTAGTTGGTGAGTCATGCTGCAAAGCCACGAGAAACTCAGCTGGAACACTCAGGATTCCAAAGCAGCAATGCCAAAGTCTCCATATTATTACTATTAATTATTCCTATTATGACATTAATTTCGAAGCCATCAATCTCCACACTATTTGGGTAGTGTGACTTAAATTTAGCTCAAAATTAGCATACATTAGCTAAATTAATGTAACATACCATATGTGGCAAAAACTAACGCAACATAATGTGGAATAAATTACAACAATTTAACATTGACTCTCAGGGCTTGATGAGACCGTAAATCTTCTTTAAGAACCGAGATTAAAGCGCGAAACATTAAAAAGTAAATCCATTTTTCCGCGGGAGCAGCCCGTGTTTTGAAACACAGTTCATTTAGGGAAAAGGTTTCATCCAATTTGCCACTTAATAGCGTCGCTTTGCAATTACAACGTTGCCTTTCACCCGCCACACCTGCAGCGCTCCCCCAGTAATAATTCATTTGCTGGGTGACTCGCCAAGCCGAGGAACAGCAGCACCGCCAGGTTCTGTGGCTAGCACAGACCTTTCTCATGGGAGCTTTTTCCCTTTTCTTCCTGTGTTTTATAAACAAAGGATAAAGTTTGGATGTGATTAAAAACAGTTTCTCGGGATGTGGACAGTTCAGGCCTGGCCAATCAGGAAGCTTCTGACTGAGCAATCCGGGTGACCTCTGAAAAATCTATATAAGTTGGAATTAAATAATAAAAGCTCTTTTTTATGCCACGCTGAGAATCCGGGTCTTCTTTCTCTGCTAGCGGCTCAACAGCGACAAGGTTTGACACGGAATGGGAGTGAGAAATGGGAGAAATGAGAGTTCTGGGTCTCACAGTTCCCGACTCCTGATTTTTTTAGCCCAAATCGCCCATCAAATCCCTGCTGGACATCAAATCGAAAAACATCACAAATGTCAAATCCCTAGGCTAAGCAGGGCTAGCCTGAAAGAGAGGTTGGACAAAGCTGGGAGAATAAAAAGCAGAGTAATTTATTAAAGGCCTTTAGGGTGCATTTGGGGCAGACAGAGCCTACTCATGAGGCGACACCCAAAATAGACAACAAGTCATGAGTTAGTCACATTTTATAAGTTTTGTCTATTAACATATTGAGCCTCAATCCTCCAATTACACCTTGAGGTGATGATGTCAAGCACCTCAAGTTTGCTCCCCACAATTCACTGTTTTTTACGTAGTTTGGAACTCTGAGGCAGCAAAGTGTCCTTGGATTTTCCAACTGAGAGGAATTGTTTTTGTCTAAAATGCTGGGAACAGCAGCTTGAGCACCCTGTATGGAGTCCAGAGTAATACACTAAAATCACAGATATATGAAAAATATAGAAACTAAAAATCCTAAATCATCAACAGGAGCAGCACAGGGAGCTCTGCTGCAATTCCTGCACTCCAGGAGGAATCCCAACCACATCTCCCCCTCCATGGGAAGCATTTTTTTTGCTCCTGGATCCCTCCTGCCTCCAGGAGAAGAAGGGAGAGGAGGGACAGCGAAGGCATTGCCCTTGGAAAATGCAGGAGCAAGTCTATTAGTCACAGGAAATCCATTACTCAGGATGATGGATGCCCTTTCCTGCTGTGTCGCTGGAATTAAAACCCGGATCTGTGTCGCAGCTCGCTGAGGACACTCATTTACATGACAAGTACACAGATCCCCAGCTCCTGGGATTTCTGCTGGGTTGCAGAGCTGCTCTGGCCTTTGGAGAATTGCCTCTTTCCAGCCTCCACCGGGAAAAATCCCACAAAAACACCCCAAATCCCCCATGGCATGGGATGGACCACAAGCAGTGCTTCCCCCAAGGGAATGGGGTGGTTTTGGGGGTTCATGAGGGGATTTGCTCATCAGGGACAGCTCAGGAGTGGATCCTCAGGATCCTGAGATCCTAAATTTAGGATCCTGAGTATCCTGAGATCCTAAATTTAGGATCCTGAGATCCTAAATGATCCTAAGAGATGCTTGGGGGAAAGTGAGAAGCTTTGGATCTCCCCCATGGACCATCCTGAGCTCCAAACACCCCCCAGCGCCATCAGCAGACCAGTTCCTGCAGGATGGGGACAAATCCTCACCCAAAAAGCCTTGGAACCCAAACCAAGGGGCGAAGCAATTAGGGAAGATGGCTCTGAGTGCACTGGAATAGGAGAAAAATCCATGAAATAGGTGAAATTCCTGGCCATGAGCTACCTGCCCTCCATCCCTCCATCCTCCATCCCTCCATCCTCCATCCCTCCATCCTCCATCCCTCCATCCTCCATCCCTCCATCCTCCATCCCTCCATCCCTCCATCCTCCATCCTCCATCCCTCCATCCCTCTCTCCTGTGTGCTGAAGCTCATGGGGTTCTGCCGAGAAGCTCCCATTGCAAGAAACAAATCCCTACAAATCAGCAGCCAGGGCTGGCAAAGCTGTGCTGGAGCAGCATTCCCATCAAAATTGCCATTTTTCTACACAAAAAAAAAAGGGAGAAAAGGATTTTAAGCCAGGCAGAGGGATGACGAAAGCCTTGAGGTCCTGGGCACCACCCTCAGCAGGAAGCTGCTGATGGAGGGAAATATTATTTTTCAATATTAAACCAATCTTGAAGTGACTCAGAATCCGGTGACAGTGGGGTAATTTAATCAAGCAGCTCCAAATCGTTTCACCTTCGGAGCAGGAAAATGCACTAGTGGGGAAAAAAATCACAAATGAAATGTTCCAGGGCGTCTGAAATCTGGTTTTGGGGTATTTTTACATCCCATCCTCTGAGATGTTATGACACGATGCCAACATATGTGAAAACGCAGGGATTTTCTGGGCGATAAAGAAAAAAATAAAATTGAAATTTCGCTCACTCCTCGGCGGGCGTGAGCTCAATGTTATGAAGGAGGTTTTAAAGCTGTGGAGAAGGTGATGAAAGAATATTAATGATATTCTTAGATGAGCAGTAAAACACACTGATGCTGCTAATAAATTGTCGCTGCTTCCGCGCCCCGTGGGATTTGGGAGGGATACAAGCTGATCTGAGGGATAATTTTGGTTGTGCTTTGCTGGAACGGGGTGGAGGAGAAAGGTTAAAATTGGGGACTGTGGTTCTGCTGGGAGGACACTAGGAAATCTGAAATCTGGGCTGATTCACCACCTCAGAACAATGCAGACCACGACTGAAAGGACCATTAGCAACCCAGGAAGGGCAGCTGGAAACTCCAAATTATTCATCAGTCCCCAAGCCGGGCCTGCTTTTTATCTTGCAAATAAGATGTCAGACCTCAGGAGCCTTAATTCAGTCTCTGCTTCCCCAATTTGGTGGCCCATCCATAACGATTTGCCCTTAACTATCCCACATCCACAAATCCCCCCATTTATTGGCTTCATTTGAAACCATCCTGGCCATCTTTTTCTGTCGGCAGGAGATATGACAGAGCCCTTCTGTGGAGAGAATTGACTATAAAAGGGGCTAATAAAGAAATCAATCTACCGTTATGGCGCATATTTAGAATTAATTCTACCTCTTCTCCCCCCAGCCCCGAGCCAGGAGACAGCACCTAATAGCGGCAGGATCATCTGGAAAGGTGCAGCCCTTTGATTTAAAAACTGATGTGTGGCAGGGTAATGGGATTAAAAATGAATTGCCATTCCTAATGGCTTCCCACAGCATCCATCTGGCTGTCAGGGCTTCCCAAACAACGCGACGGGAAGACGCAGCCTGAAATTAGCCTGGCTTGTTTTAAAAATCTTCCTTAATGATCCTCGGAGTGAATCTCCACTGTTTGGTGATGTCATTTTAGAGTTGAATATCAGCTCATTTGGGTTTTTTTTTGTCCTAATGGCACATGAGGAGTTCTACACTTAATAGTATAAAATAAAGTGAATTACTGGGGGAAGAGAAGAGGTTTTGCTGCTCTGCCGCCATGAGCAACCCACAGGTTGGTGGGGTCTTGGTGGAAAAGGAGCTCCAGTTTTGGGAGATCAACCATTTTTTTTTTTTTTTTCCCCCTTGCAGAGGGTCTGGGATGGGTGCAGGGCAGGCAGGGCTGTTCCCTCAGCAGGATGTGCCATTCCCCAGTGGATATTCCTGGATTTCACAGCCTGCAGCACACCTTGACAATCCTGTCCTGGTTTAAGTGCAGCCCTGACCTCACCCCATTTCCCTGGAGTTACAAACCTCTCCGGGCTGCTGGCAGAGGGAGCACATAAAACCATTCTTCCCTTTTTTTCCCACTTATTCAAGTCCTGAATTTCTCCATATCCCAAGAGAAATCAAAAGACAGCAAGGCTTTGATATTCCCTGGCACATCTCGTGCAGAGATTGCTGGAATCCTTCCTGGTGCCACCAGCAGCCACAGGAACAGGGCAGAGGCGGCTCAGCTCCCCAGCACAGATGCCTCGAAAGAGGTGTGGAAGGAGAGGCACCAAAAATAAACTCAGGGCTTTCCCTTTTTTCCCTGGCAGGGCAGATCCATGGGTGATTCATTCCCAGGCAGGGGATGTGGGTGTCCACACCTCCCTGTGTCCCCACCTCCCTGCACAGGTGACACCAACCAGATCCACACCCACCATCCCAGTCCAACTCCAGCATTCCCAGTCCTGGATGCAGCTGGGATTCCCCTAATTGCCAACCCAACCCCATCCCTCTGGGTATCAGGGAAGACATGAAAGGAGCTGCTTTCAATTTCCATCTTCTAAGGGGTTTATTAATAAACACTGCGGGTAAATATCCTCCATCCAATTATGACAAACACCTTGAAGGTACAGTGTCCTTTTCAACAAACATTAGATGCCTTATTAAATCCAAATTAAATGCTCACTGAGGGCCATTCATTGACAAAAAGCTGTTTCCCAGAGTAACGAGCAGGTCACCTCACCGGGGTATTGCTGCCTGACCTTGGCTCCCTGAGGGACAGCCCTGCAGAATGCACCAACAGCTGGGCTGATGAATGGCTCTGGCAAAATGCTCTTGACCTTAGGAGACACTCCAAAGTGATGAACACTTCATGATGAAAAGCTCCAGCCAGAGGTGGTTTTAATTTCTGCCCAGAAGGTGAGATTTTCAGGCCCTTGCTTGGCGGGGGAGGGAAGGGAGGAGGTTAAATTTCAATATTTGACAAAACCTGGTTGAACAGCATGGCTGGAAGGTTCTGTGGGGCTGTGCAAGACTTGCCAGCAGAGCTTCAGGTCCTCTTGGTGACAGTGGCACTTTGTGAGTGTGTCCAGAGCGTTTCACACCTGGGGCCAAAGTGCCACTCGGGAAATGACCCCAAAACATCCCCACTCCCCCTGGGAATGCCACCACTGCCCTCCTGACCCCTGGGCAGCCTCAGGAGCTGGGAATGGGACCTCAGAGACTGGCTGGCACTGGTGTGACCCTGGGAGTGAGGCAGCAGAGCAGCCAGCAGCTCCCACGTCTCTCAGAGGAGACGAGAAGGATTTTTCCCCTCCCTGGCTGCTGAGTGCAGGAAGATGTATTGGTTCAATCTAAAGGCACAGCAAACAGTCACAGGGCTCAGGCTCCAGAGGGATTCTTTTGTTCTTTTTTTTTTTTTTCCAACCAGCTAATTACATTTAAACAAATTCTCACTCTTGAGCTTGTTGGGAAGTGTCAGCTCCTGTTTTTGTCAGCTGGCCTGGCTCTGGCTGAGCTTGCCTGGCACTTTCATTAACCTTGCAGGGCGTTTTGCTTACGAAACAGCCGAGCAAATGGACAGTGTGCCACTTGGCCCGGAGCTCCAGTCCAGCTGCTCTTGAATTGGCCTGTGCCCCGAGTTTTACAGTGGCCCAATCTCCATGCTGCAGGTTCCTCTCTGCCCTCACTGCCAAGATAACCCCAGAGATGCAGCACAGATAAAACAGGAATGCCTCTCTCTCTCTCTGTGTTGATAAATTCCACCTCCTGCACTCTGAGTGAGAGGCAGGGCTTCACCTGACTGCCAGGCATGTGGTCTTTCATGATGGGCAAAGTGAAGCTGCTGAGTCTTTCGGGGACCTTTCACACTTCCTAACCAGAGGCATCTGGCTAAAAAGCTTCAGTGAAGACCTTGCCCACCTCAAACCAGAGAGCAGGAGGGGGAGAGAGAGAGAAGGAAATGGCTCCAGAGTCACAGGAGACAGGCTGGAAGGACCTTGAAAAATTACTGAGCTCGTTTCCTCACCTTCCAGGCAAGATCAGCTCGGCCAAACCCTCTCCTGACAGAAATTTCTCTCATCTCTCCCCCACAATTTCTTCTGCTGCTATTTTAATCCCATTACTCCTTGCCACGGGAGGAGTGAAAATAAAAATAAAATAAAAACTCTTGAAGTCTCTTCCTCTCCGTGGGAAATGCGAACATCCTGAATTATCTCTGCCTTCAGACTTTTCTTCTGCAGAATTCCTGTTTTCTCCTACCCAGGAGATCTCTGGAGCCTCACTTTGCTCGCTGCTTCCTTCCACCCATTCCTTCTTCCTGCTGCCTGCCTTGCCTGCTCTTGGCTAATCTAAGGGGAGAGGGACATAAATCCCAACCCCACAGCTCATTAATTGCACCCCAAAAAGAGGGCTGAAGCCTTGGAATAGACCTGGAGAGATCCTCCTTCCAAAAACTTGGTTTAATCTGCCAAAACCATGCCAGAGCTGTGTTTCTCCTGCCCTGCTTTCCCCTTACAAGGTAGAACTTTCCTCCTGCTCATGGCTCCTAACCTCCCTGCTGTCCCTGGTGGTAAAAACCTGGGGAGTCCTGAGGGGAGGAGGTGCTGACTGCTGCTTTTGTTGCTGCAGGTGGGAAACATTATCCCTGCCAGCTGGAGCTGGGCAATATCCTTGTTTTATTCCAGGAGCAGCAGGGATGGAGCTGCAGAGTGGGAAATGCTGATTCCAAGGCTGAGCTGAGCTGAGCTGAGCAGGGGACAGCAGTGCCCTGAGCCACCTGAGTGCCTTCCCTGGTGGCCCTGGGATGCTCCAGTGGCCACCAGAGCCTTTTCCCCATGGATTCAGCCATCCAGAGGCACTGCCAGGCTCTTTCTGCACAGGAGGATGAGCTAGAAGTGATCTACTCCAGCAAGATCTGGAGGCAGACTGCTGGCCAGAATCCAGGTTTTTATGAATATCCCAGGCTGGGGGAAGGGAAAGCTGCTTTTCCTTCAGTACAGAAAATGCTGGGAGGAGGGAGGGAGGCGTTTCAGTTCTGGTCTAGCACAGCCTGCAGGATGCTGATGCTCCAGGGCTCCCTGGGGATGTTTGCAGGTCAGGGTGTTTTGCATTGCCTGTGGTTGGACATCTGTGTAAAAACCCTTTTTATCCTCCAGAACACTGGTAGGGGGAACAGAGGGGAAGGGGAACTTGTTTGCTTAACAATTAATTTTTAATCCTGGCTTGAGGAGACACCAATCCCTGGGATGGCAAATGCTCCAGTCAAAGCAGAGGAAGGGTGAAATTCAGGCTGGTTTGGGGAGGCTGAGGATGCTGCAATCCTGCTCTACCCTCAGATTTTATATATTATATATATATAAATACAAAATTATATAATAGATATAATTTTTGCCATCACAGGTTGTCCTTATGGGAGGTTTCAGCCCCAAAACTGCTCAGTCCTGAGCTTCCCACAGTGCCCACGTTGGGCATCTGAGCTTTGACCACAGCAAACATCACCTCCAGTCTGCTGGGAATTTGTTTTAGGGCAGCCAAGGCATCCCCAGAACCTCCCTAAGAAATTCCAAAAGCAAAACTACTCCAAAGGAGGGATTTGGTGATTACCTTACATCACCAGCAGTGCAGAGTGCAAACACACACTCCAACTCCTTTATTTTTCAGGTTTTTTTCTTTCAACCTTTCCTTTTTCACAGGTGTTGGAAGGAGAGCTCTGCACCATCACAGATGACATCATTAATTTGGATTTCAGAAAGCCTCCAGGAAGATCTCTGCTGTCAGCTCTGCTCTTTTTTAATTTTTTTAATTTTTTTTTTTTTAGCTACTAGACAAGCCAAGGAGATTTAGGAAAGCCCTGAGGGCATGGCAGGAGGACAGATCCTGCAAGATGAAGAGTTTGGCAGCCAGCTTGGGACAGGCAAGCTCACGTGCCTTTCATGCAGAGAGAACTCAGCCCTGCTTTGTCTCCAGGGAGCATAAATCAGCCTGACGTTGGGCAGAGTTGCTCTCCTAGCCCTGAGAAAAGTCACCCTCAGCCCAGGAGCATCGCAGCAGCTTTGCTCCAGCACAGAGAATTCCATTTCCCATCCACTCCACATCCCTGGGAGTGTCCAAGAATTCCATTTCCCATCCATCTGCCACATCCCTGGGAGTGTCCAAGAATTCCATTTTCCATCCAGCTGCCACATCCCTGGGAGTGTCCAAGGCCAGGCTGGATGGGGTTTTGGAGAATTCTCCAAACCAATCTACCCAAAACCCACCAAACAGCAGCAATTTGGGATCTCATGGAGCAGCAAACAGCTGACCCTGAGGCAGGCAGAGCCTGAATCACCCCGACAGCAGTGGGGGAGAGCAGTTGGGATGGGAATAGCTCATCAGGAATGCACAGAAGGGCTCTTTTCCCCTCTGAAATTCTGCAGGAATAAGGAAAAGGGGCCATGCTGGGTCTCACCTCAGCTCCAGGAGGCTGGGGTGGAGAGGAAAGCTGGTGGGAAAGCAATGCTCCCTGGGCTGGGAATTGCACCATCCTTCCTGCTCAGGATCACAGGCTGAGGGGAAAATTTAAAAGAAAAAAAAAAGGAAAAATGAAAATGTTCTTCTGTTTTTTGTTTACCATCCTTAGAAATTTGTTCTTCCCAGGCAGCAGCTGTGCTTAGAACAAATCCCCATCCTGGTCCAAGTGAGATGTTGGGCTTAGGGACTTGTTAGAGTGACAGAAAGCCAGGCAGTGGCAGTGACAGCCCTGGGTGTCTGTGCTGCCCAAGGACTCCTGCTCTGTCTCTGTCACAGCTTTTTTTTCTTATTTTTGGGGTGATTTCTACCCCATTCCTGCTTTTTACAATGCCATATATACACATACATGTGCACACAGTTTATCTCTAAAGCAAAACTCTGCACTTCTCAAAAGCATCTCCTGAAGTTTGTCTCTTCCACCCACATTGCCCCAAGGTGATTCACCCTCCTGGTTTTTATTTAGAGCCACTTTGGGCAGTGGCTGTGTGATATATTTCCTCCTGTTCCCAAAGATTTGTCCCTCTGCTGTCTCCTCTGACAGGGTGAAACCTTTTCCTCTGTGAAATAAAGGAGCTTCTCTTCCTGCCCTGGCAAAATAACACTGATGGCACCAGGAAAAAGTGGCTGTAGATCAGATTGAGCCATAAAACACAGAATTTAAAATGGCTTCAAGGTAGGGCAAAACCTGCCAGAATTGGAGCAGCACTTGGGCAAGGCTTTCAGGCACCTGGGATGATCCTGCAGAGTTGGATTTGATCATCCCTGTGGATCCTTCCCAGCTCGGGATATTCTGTCAATGCAAACAGAGCCAGGGGTTTGCTTAAAAACGTGACCAAAGCAGCAAATCCCCTTTGCAAATGTGTGCTCAGAGCTGCCAGAGCAGTGATTTCATGTCCAAACCAGGCAGGAGTGAGGGGGAAGTGGCTGCATGGTGTGGTGGGGCAGTGGGATTGCAGGAAAATCTCCCCAAAAATCCCCCAGAACTCCAAACTGAGCCCCTCAATGCTCCAGTACAGACCAGTTTGGCTCCACAGGGGCACAGATATCCATCAGATATCAAATATCCATCTCCTCAGAGCTGAGTTTCTGTCACTTCTGGGGCTGTTTTGGAGCTCCAGTGCATCCCAGGAACTTGCAGGGAAAATACTGCCCAGTTTGGTGACTTCTCCTGTGGAATAATCCAACAGTTGGGTCCTGAAATTGCTGTTCAATGCCCTGGAAAGATGCACTACTGAAAATATAAAAGCCAGGAGAGAGGCTGGGAGAAAAAAGTGCAGGGAACAGTCTATTAATACCTGCCTGAACTGCCAGTGGCTTTAATCAGCACTAATAATCCCTCACTGTCTGCAGCGTTCCCATTCACCCTCTAATTTTAAATAATTATTATAATAAAGATTCTATTACCAAATGCTGGAAACAGCGTCCCTGTCACTAAAACTGTAGCTGGTAATTGAGAAACAAAGCTGCAGAGGATCTATCAGCCACACACCCCAAAGAAAAGGAGCATTAACCACCAGGCTGCAGAGCCCTTTGCTTGTCATAACCCATTAGGGGTTTCATTACACATCCTGGGGATGCAGGGGAAGCCAGATCCGGGAAGGGAAGACCTAAAGGGGAAGAATATTCCGGGGAAATGAGGTTTGTGTCAGTGTTGTTCTGCTGAAATGAAACATCTGGCAGAAGGGTTGGCCTGTGTGGAAAGCCAAGTGAACAGGGGGGAAATCTCACACCCACCTCAGTGCAGTTTGTGCATTGATTTTTCTCAATTTTCATTCATTCATTCCACCGTGTGGAGGAAAATCGTGGAATTACAAGCTGGTTTGGGGTGGAAGGAGCTTAAAAATCATCTCATTTCGTCCAGCCATGGGCAGGGACACTTCCCACCATCCCAGGGTGCTCCAAGCCCTGTCCAACCTGACCTTGAACAATGGAGCAACCCCAGCAAATGCTCTTCAAGCAATCCCATAAACCCCACAGGGATTTCACAGGAGGTCCTTTCCCTTTGAAGGCAGTGCAGCTCCAAGGCTGAAGTGCTGGAATCTCCAGTGCAGGAGCAGAGCAGAGCAGCAGTGCAAATCCAATTAAGCCGTGCAGGAGGAGAGGCTGTTAGCTCGCTGCTCAATTAATCAATTTCCCAATTAGGCAGCCCATCGATGGCTCTGGAGGGTGTTGGGCAGCCCAGGGAAGTGGAGGATGAGCTCAGGACCTTCTCCACCTGCACTGTTGGATTCCCAGCAGAATCCCTGTGGTATTCCTGTTGATTTATCTGGGAAAAGGAATATTTTACAATCTGAAACCAAACAGAGCTGCAGTGAAAGGTGTGGTTTGCCTCTATTCTCCCCCATTCCAAGAAGACTGGATGGGAAATGAAACCAATGAATTGCATCAAAACAATAAATGCAAATAATTTAAAACTGTAAAAAAGTCAGAGGAAAGAGAGCAGTGGCTGAAATTTGCTCTCTGCAGAAAACACTGGCACAGGATCCACTCCTGGATCCCTGGAAGTGTCCAAGGCCAGGCTGGAAAGAGCTTGAAGCAACCTGGGACATTGGAAGGTGTCCCTGCCCATGGCTGGGGTGGCACTGGATGAGCTTGGAGGTCCCTGTCATCCCAAACCGTCCTGTGATTCCACGAAAAATCAAAGTTTTGTCATTAAAAATAACAGCAGAGCCCCATTTCCAACCAGTCCTACCCAAAGCCTTTCAGCAATTCCCCACAGCAACATCACTCCAGCATCAAGAAACCTCCTTCCTTCCCTCCAGCTCATCTCCAGAGCCCAGAAAAGACAAAATTCACCTCAAAAGAGAAAGAATTTGGGAGAAGAACCCCAGAAATCTCAGCTCAGTTCCTTTTCAGCCTCCCCACAACCCCAGTTTCACAAGAGCTCCTCTTTATGTGCCACCAGCTGCTTCTCTGCTGCCTTTTACTGTCCTTGAAAGTGGAAGCTTCAAGCTCGGGTTGAAATTTATTATTGATAATAAAATAAATAAGCAATCATGGCAAAAAGCCCTAAAACACTTTCCTGCTTAATTTAAATGCACCAATATAACATCAGGAATAATCTCATGAATAGATGCAGGGGGCGAGGATCACGTAAAATAACATCAGCAAATTATCCAGTTGCCAACGCAACTTCCTGGTAATAAAAGGCAGCTCAGGACAATTTGCCATTGTTTAACCAAATTTATTTATCTCCACATAATTGCAGCACTGCCCTGGGGGGAAACAGTTGGGGGGAGGGGGAAATAATTGGGAGTTGATTTATTTTGTGTTCGTTTGCTCGAAATTGGGAGGGGGAAAATAAAAAGGTGGAATATTTTATGGGGGAAAAAAAATAAAAAAAAGAAAATCAAACTAAAAATCATTTCAGGAGAATGAAATCTCTTTGGAGGGAGGCAGTTTGCAGCTGCAAGGTGCCCACCTGGCTGGTTCTTCTGCAGAGAGCAGCAGCCCAGGAGGCACTGGGGAGCCATCATTCCCATTCCCCCGATGGAAAAATCCATGCTTTTATTCAATAAATCCATGGGCGCCGCTGAAAACCACCAATTTTTACGGAAAGGCTATTTCCCTGCGAAAATGCCAACTCGATCAGGAAATAACAGAGCAAGCCCTGCTAGCGAGGAGTTTGAAAAGGTTAAAGAAAAGTCTAAAAGCTGCTTGGGAGACACGGGGAAGGGAAAATGCGTCATTCCAGAGGTGAAACCGGAACACCTGGAATTTGCCTCCTGCCAGGTTTGTTTGGGAGGAGATGCTTCACCTCTGGCAGGCTTGGCAGGAAAACAAAACATCCAGGGAGGAGAATGGAAAAGCTGATAATTCATCAGAGATTTGATGTGTTCCCACTGCTGGCTGGAAGGGAGGCAGAGGAAAGGTCTGGGAACGGCGAGGTTTGGAGCTTGGTAATGATTCCCAGATTTTTCCCAGGTTTTGGCAGGATGGAAGGTGGCAGATGTCAGCACCAGGTCAGCAAGGCACAGCCTCACCTGGGAGCTCCCAAATCCTGGTGTCATTTGAACAGAATTTCTCAGTCCATGATCACTTTAGGACTTTTTTCTAGACCCAGACTAACTCTAGGCTGAGAAAGACTCTGCAGGAGACCCAGCAAAGCATTCTGAGATGGAAAATCTCATTACAACTTCTTCCTTTGTCCCACACCAACACCAAACCCACAGGGAAACAGTTTCCTTTGGTTCTTTGCTTTAACTGTGTGTACCAACAATCGATTTAATGAATTTACAGCAAGGCAGCAGATCTCTGCTCCCAGTCCACAGCCAGCGCTGGGAGTTCCACCTCTCCCCTGCACATTATTGACTGTGATAGTCCCAAAAACCAGGGAAAAAGGAATGTAAATTCCTAGCAAACGGTGCCATCTGGCCAGAGGGAGGATGGGTGTCCATCCAGCCAGTCCAGCTGCCCCTCGTGCTCCTGGCATGCAGAGGAGCTGCCCAGTTGGTGTTTGTGCTCCCAGCCCAGGCAGCAGTTACAGATGGCCTGGCTCTTCAATATTTTATCAGCCTCTGCCACCGCTGAAAATCCCCAAAGCTGCCTCATTTCTGCTTCCCTAAATCGACTGAAATGGAAAGTTTACCCAGAGTGGTTTTCAGCCAAGATGACTGGAGGCAGAGTCCTCAACTGAACTCACCTCGCTGCGCCGTCCCGAGCTCTCTCTGCCTTCAAACAGAGCTGGGATGAAAGGATTCTGCTCTCCCAGGGCTCAGCTGAGCTCAGCTCCTCTCTGCCAGTGCCTGGCCACAGCCATGGAGCTGCTGGAGCTCTGCCAAATGCCACCATGTGCAAATAGACAACAAATCCTTGTGGCATCCACAGCCCAGCGAGGCAATGAGCGGTCCAGGGAGGATCTGTGACCTCTCTGCAAAGTCCTTTCCAGTGGCTTGGAGAATCACTGGGAAAACAGCAGCTTTAGAGAGAGCAAATCACTGCAGCTAGTGCCTGATGCTCTGTCCTGAGCAGGAGTGACAATATTTATAGTTAGCCACATTAAAATTAAAAGCAGCTTTAATAGCCAGGCTCGGTTTAGCACTGCCAAGGGAAGCTGGGCTGTCCCTTGTGGGCTGCACTGGTGGCACTGCAGATGTGGAATCACAGCATCATTTGGGTTGGAAAAACCTCCCAGATCATGGAGTCCAACCACCCTGGTCACCACTAAACCATTCCCCACATCCACAGGGTTTTGGACATTTCCAAAGATGAGGATTCCAGCTCTTCCCTGAGTGAACTGAATACTCAATAGTTGTTGGTTCACTGATGTTCAAGCAAACAGTAGCAGAGCAGCCACACTTCCAAACGGCATTCCCTGCTCAAGGAAACACTGATTTTCCTACAGATTTACTCTCCTCTGCTCAGCTGACAGGAGCAATTACCTGCTTTGCTTTGTATTATGGCAAACAGGCATTTTGATCCAGGAGCTGGGGAATTGCTCCACCATCCAGATCTTCCTGAGATGACTGGGAAATAAAAGAATTGTGGGGTTTTTTTCTTTTTCTTTTTTTTTTTTTCCCGTTTATGTTGATCCTAACAGTTTAAGGTTCTGCCTAGTGGCTGCTGATAAATGGTAATTCATTCAGTTTCCTGCAACTCTCATCCCATATCTTGGAAAACAGGAAAAATATTGTCTGGGAAGTGATGATGATTCCTAGGGATGCTTTAGGGCTGCCCCAAATATTAGTTGTAATTTATACACCTCTATACAGGCAGCACCTTTGTCTCTTTGGGATGTTAAACTGGCCTGACCAGAGCCACAAAGCCAGCAGAATTCCCTGGTTTCCCTTGCCAGCTTCTGGTGTTTATTTTTGTATTTTCAAAGCCTCTCGTGCTGAAGTTTCCACTGACTCCCCACTCAGGTAGCTCCCAAGGGCACTAATTGGGATTCCCTGCATGTGCTGAGCCCCTGGGCAGGCTCTGCAGCTCCATCAGCATTCCAGAGCAGCTCCACTCAGCAATTTTTCCCTGGAATAATTATCCAGAACCTAGAACTGCTCAACAAGAGGGTGACACAGCCCAAGAAAAAGAAAACAAACCACCCAGCAGTGGGGCTGATTTCTCCAGGTTGCATTAGAATCCTCCATCAGACTTTCTAATGATGATCCTGCTGGCTGGCTTTGCACTCCTGGAAAATATTAATGTCAGCTGCTCTGCCCCATCCCAGGCATTAAAAGCACTGCTGGATTTGAGCTGTAATCCTAGAAAAGTGTAATCCAAGCAGGACTGCTACATGTGTGCAGAACGGGACAAAAATCCAGATTAAAGCAGCAGCATCTGCCTTTGGAATTCCTGCGCTGCTCAGAGCGAGGAAATGAAACTGTGCACTGGTTTAATTTTCATTTCTAAAGCAAATCCTCCTTTCTCATCTTGTCCCTGAGTTTTGGGGAGGATTACAGGGATGGTTTTGGGCTCGCTCTCCCCTCCCCAGCACGCAGTTAGTCGCTCACACTGCCGGGTTTGCTCTGCAGGGTGACACAGAGAGTCCCACACAAGGACATGGGTGACAAGAGGGACACGAATCTCTCTTCCAGCCCTGCTCTCATGGAAGGTGCAATAAAATCCCCCAAAAATCAGGGATGGTTTGCTTGGCACTTCCACATTCCTCCCATGCTTTGGGCTGGCAGCAGGAGGGAAGCGTGAGAGGCGCCTGGAGTCTGAGGAGGCTGCAGGCCCGAGCAGAACAGCTTTCAATTATCACGAGCCTCAGCCCTGGGGATGAAAATAGCATCATCCCGCCGTGCTGCAGGGGCTGCCAGCAAGGACAGCTTCCCAGAGCAGGAGCAGCCTGTGGTTCCTCCCTCCTGCCTGCCTCCAAACCACCTTGGCTGCAGAGGAACGGCGAGGAGAGAGGACAAACTCCTGGAAGCAGAAGGAGCAGGATGGATTTGCAGCAGTTGGGGTTCCTGCTGGAGCTGGGCAGTGCTGGCTGGAGATTTAGTGATGCCTAAAACAGGCTGCCTGTAATGGAGGCCAAGGCAAGGTAGGAGAGTAAAAAGCAGACAGATTTATGAAAAGCCTTCAAGGGACATTCAGGGCAAGCAAAGCCCCCTCGTGGGGATACACCCAAAAATGGATGTGAGGTCATGAGCTCCTCACTTTTTATAAATTCTGTCCTATGAGCATATTGGGCCTTAATTCTCCAATCCCACCCTCAGGTGGTGATGTTAAATACCCCAGGCCTGCTCCCCCCAGTCCACTGTTATTTTCATATTTTTGGGCTCTAGGGCAATGAATGTGTCCTTGAATTTCCTTTCAGAGGGAATTGTTTTGGCTAAAGATGCTGGGAACAGAGGTTTTGGTGTTTTTATACTACACCAAAGTTACAGATACTTGAAGGGTGAAAACTAGAAACTCTTAGGCATCATCAGCACCAGGATCAGCCCAGGCTGGAGGCATTCCCACCTGGAATTGGACAGGGATTGTGTCCCTGCTCCAGGTTTTGCCTCTCTGAGCTCAGAGGTGCTGGCTTGTCTGAGCACACTGTCCCCAACCCCATCCTGCCACAGAGCAGGGGACAAGGACCCATCTGCACATCCTCATCACAATCCCTCCTGTCCTTCCCCCCTGCTCCTCCCAGCACCCTCATCTGCAATTTTCCCGTGTTTCTGCTGTGCCTCCCCAGCCCATAAATCACATCAGCGAGGAAGGCAAGCTGGGCTGACAGAAGACATCAGCAATAAGTCAGACAAGAGAAGAGATACCATGGCAGCAGCAAACAGGCGAGGGCTGTAATAATAGCATCTCTTTTATTTATCGTGCCATCGCCAAGTTCTCGCTGTCTGTGTCTCAGTGCTCAGTGCCAGGGGACAGGAGGGACAGCTGAAGGTAATCAGAGCTGACCTGAGCTGTTGAGGAGAGCTTCGGCGAAAGACAACGAGGAAAGAACCCAAAATAGTCTCACTAATACAGTTCTGCCTTGTTTTTCTGAAATCTTCCAGGGGAGGAACGGCTCTGATGGGTCTGTCCCTCCTTTTGGGATTAAGCTCTGGGATATTTGGGTTCCCTGTTACAGCTGGTGTTGGCATTGGGTTCAAAAGGGTGTGGAATGTCACCACTGTCACCAGGAGTGCCTGGAACTGGTTTTTCCTGGGAAAAAATGACTCCCAAACCGCCATGGGATAACAACCAAACTCCTCAGGCTCCCAAATCTTCCTGGAAGGACACACCATGTGTTGACCTGGACCTGCTCATCCTACCCACTGCCCTTCCCCAGGCTGTGCTGCTGTTTGGCACTGGGCAAAGTGGGACAGGACCTTCTAAATATAGAGCTTTCCCAATGGCTGCGAGGGGGGAAAAATATCCTGGATCCATTTATCTTTGCAAGGGAGCACCGTGGGGATTTCATAATTAAACTGTGCACATCCAGTTGCTATGGAGCTTTTCCCAGAGCCTGTATCCATCAGCCAGAGGAAAATGGGTCAGTGTAGCTCTCTGCAGTCACCAGGTCCCAAATCTGGTTCCTCCCTTGCAGAACAGGCTCTGAGCTCGTGGGTTTGGTGGAGATGACCTTGGTTTGCACCAGCAGCCGGGTGATGCTGAGCCAGGACCTCACAGAGCCATTTTGTAGCTCCCATGCTCTCATCTGAACCATGGCCAGGCTCTTGGAAGTCTCCACCAGGTCACAGCAATGGCCTTGCAAGGACCCGTTGGAAAATCTGGTTTAATTTTTCATTCCTCCAGCAGAAACAGTCCCAACTTTAAAAAAATAAATAGAAAAAAAAAACCCAGCCTTGCTGAAGAGCCCAGAGCAGGTTGCTGTTTGTGTCTTTCCTTTTCCAGCCATGAAATTCCAATTTTAGCCAGGGATGTTCTTCCTGCAGGTTGCCTATCCCTACTTATCTTGATTTTCCACAAAAAGCAGTCAGGAGCTCTGCCCCCCTGAGTGATTCTTTGGGACACCTGGCACAACAAATAAACCATCCCCAAACCACTGCCCTCAAACTGCTTCGGGAAATAAATTTCGTGCATTTCTTGGTCACCTTTGCTGAGTTTTATGCAAAAGGTCAGAGCAGCTGCGTCCTCCCTGGATGCCAAAGAGGAAAAGCCAGCTGTCCTCAAGGTGGGCTTGACCTTATCAGATGGAGGCAATGGAGGAAAACACATTAAAAAGAAAATTTGCTGGTGAAATTAGGCAGCTGAGCCTGGGATGGTGACAATTCCAGCGTGGGACGTGGGCTGGAGCAGCTTCTCCCCCGGGAAGCAGCAGGATTTGGGAAGCAGTGGGAGTGTGAATAGATCATGGATTTAATTATAATCTCCCAGCCCACCGTTTGGAGCAGCCAGAGGGAGAGGTTATTATTATTAGTATTACTCACTTGCGAGAACTTTGGGATCTTCTCACTTTTAATCAAACTGCCGGAGATGATTTGTGCTTTGCTGCTTGGAAAAGATGAGGCAAGCTGAGTGACAAGGGGACAATCTTCTCCTCCTGGTCACCACCAAGGGCTGCAGATGGGATCAGGGTGGGGTGGGAAGGATTTTTCCCATTATCCCAGACTGGTTTGTGTTGGAAAAAATCTCAAGGACCATCCCATTCCACCCTGGGCAGGGACATCCCCTGGGATTTTCCCTGGTGGCACCAGAAAATCCCTGATTTTATGTTGTGTGCAGAAGGAAGCCACCGAGGGATTTCTTACCTCACCAACACCCAAAGCTCCTGGCCGAGGTGGTAATTTATCAGCCTCGTTATGCCATCAAAACTAATTGCCTCAAAACACAACAAAGGCCTCTCCCGGCGTGTTAACAGCGAGGGAAAAGGGCTGTAAAAATAACGATGGAGGGTTTTATGGGGAAGACTTCTGCGGGGAAGGGTTGATGGCTGTGAACATCCAGAGGCCAGGAGTGCTCAGCTCGGGGTGGGAAAATGTCAGGCGGCTCGAAAATCCTGGGAATCTGGTGGTGAACAGGGCAGAGGGAAATCCCACAGTTCCAACAAAAAAAAACCCCAAATAATTCCCAGACCTCTGGACTGAGGCAGGGTCTCACCCCTTTCTGAGCCAAATGCAAAGCCCTTTAATGAGGTTAATTAACACACAGAGGTGTCCCACAGCCTCAGGCACATCAGCCTGGCCAGCAGTGCACTGGCAATTAGAGCAGCACCAGCAATTAATTGCTCGCTGTCTGTCTTGGGCTTGCTGCTGGTTTTCCACTCTCTTCCCAAAAAGGGATGCAGACCCCACACACCCTTGGATGGAGCTGGAAAAAAGGAAAAAAGCTGCTCAGAGTTAGATTAGGAGAGCTATCAAAGCTTTGGTGTACCCAAGGCACAGCTGAACTGCGGGGAAAGAGCAAATCGCCTAATTTTGGTGTAAAAAACCTAATACCACAACAGAAAAAAAAAATTAAAAAAGCTCATTCTTTGATATTTCCAAACAAAAGGGTGGTCCCAGAGGTGAGCTCCAGCCCTGCCAGAGAGAGAGGAAAAGCATATTGTGCATTTCTGAGATTTTTCCAGTGCTGCTCTGTGCTCCCGCCGTTGTACCTTGTACGTTTATTTATCCGCGGGTGACTTAATGAGATGTTCTCTTGTCTCCAGCGGCAGCCAGATGAATCAGCACTCTCTGTACACATGCAAGGGCTCTGCTCAGGACCAGCTCCTCGGAAACTCACCTTCCCAGCCTTCCCAAAAATCCCTGCCAGGGGAGGGGGGCTGTGTTTGCCCTGACCCAAAGCTCCCAGGGCTGCGGTTTTTGGTGTCCTTTTGGTAACACAGCCACAGAGGTTAAAGGCAGCTCTTTAAGGGGTGAAGAAATCCCTGGGAATGATCACAGCCCAGGAATTGTCACATCCCCAGGAATGGTCACATCCCCAGGAGTGATGGGCTCACTCAGGGAGCATCAGTGGAGTTAGTCCTGCCTCTCCCTCTCTCCCTCTCCTCGCCATAAATCACCTTTTATGGGGCCTGTGCTGCTGCAGCTGCAGAATTCTTGGAAGAATTCCCGAATTTTGAGGCAGAATTCCTGGAATTCCCAGAATTTGGGGTGGAAATCTCGGGAGAATTCCCAGAATCCGAGCCAGAGAAAGCTGATGAAAAGGATTTTTGTGATGAACTGGTTTTTCCCTGCCTTTCCATGCCCCCCAGTCCTCCAGGCCACCCCAAATCCCACAGAATTTCTGTCACCTTTCAGCCCAAGCCAGGTTGGCTCTGAGATGGCTGTGGCCACAGCTGTGCCAGAGCAGCTGCTGCAAAGAAACCCTGATTTATACATCGATTTTTGCTGATTTTTCCAGCAGCAGAACCCACCCCTGGCTGTTTTACACCCCAAACCCACTCGGCCATGCTCAAAGCAACACAAGACCGAATTCCAAAATTTTACACAATTTTTTTTTTTCCCCCTCCCAGCGTCTGGCTTCATTTCCCATCAATGTTTTCACCCAGCGTTGCCAACATCACATTATGAAGCAAACGCGTGGCTGTGGCAGCCAGATGTCTGCATTCCAGCGCTTTCATTTGCAACCAGCAACTCCTCCTGGCTTGGGAGAAGTGCTGCCCACCCTGCTGGAGCAGCGGGATGGGGATGTGGAAAATGAGGTTTACTTCCTTGTTAGGATTTAACAGTTTAATCAGAGGCAATAGGGGAGAGAGAGAAGCAAAAGTGGGTGCTTGGCATTTAGCTAAAATGGACAGAGACACTCTTTGCATGCTTTTTAGCTTGATACATATTTATAAAAAATTATGCATATTCAAAATTTTTTTCAGACTAGTCTGCTATGTTTTAGGAACTGCTTAGCTTAGTTTTACTTTGGATATTCTTCTTCAGAGCATGCTCAGTTTTCTATAATTGATTTTGTTATTACTCTTAGGTTGTAGTTTCTGCAGACGACAGGTGCTGATAGTTGGAATGTCAGTGGCAGGGTTGGTGGGATGTTATTTAGTTCAAGCAGGCAGTTTAAGCATTTTAACAAAATTATAACAGCTATTTCATCACTACTCTTGAGTTCAGCTAGCAACAGAAAGAAAGGCATTAGTCATTATTACACAGATACTTCTTTTCACAGCAAGGCTACCTTTGTAAAAAGAATCTAAATGATACCCATAGTATTCATTGTAATATTTGCAAAAAGCCAATATTATGATATTTTTCACATGGAGAGCAGAGCAGGTGCTGATGCCCAGGGGAGGATGCAGGGCCAGGCCATTCCTCCCAGCTCTCTCCCTCTTCCACTCAGGATTTTTCCCCAGCAGATGGGAGTGGGCTGCAGCATTATCTGATTGCCACCTATTCCTGGCAGTCTCACAGTCTCCTGCTCCAGCAGGGCAGGGAGCCATTTGTGGGGGGTTGGAGTTGAGTGGGATGTTGTTATCAGGCGCTTCTCCTTCAGCTCCAGGATTATGCAAGAGAGTGTCCGAGCTGCAGGGTGGGCTTTGGGGTCTGTCCTGTGGGCTTTGGGGTTTGTCCTGTGGGGTTTGGGGTTTGTCCTGTGGGGTTTGGGGTCTGTCCTGTGGGGTTTGGGGTCTGTCCTGCTGGGGGACAGGGAGAGCTGTCCAGCAGTGGCTGGAGGTGATGCCTTAAGGATTTTTAGCTTAGTTTTTTGTGTATTTGTAGTTTGGGTGTGTAGCTCTAGGCTCCATAGAAAGTGCTAAATTCCTCTGTTCCCAGCATTTTAGACTAAACATTTGCTTGACTGGAAAATCCAAGGACACTTTGCTGCCTCAGAGCCCCAAAATATGTAACCAATAGTGAATTAGGGGAGCAAACTTGGGGTGATTGACATCATCACCTGAAGGTGTAATTGGATAATTAAGTCCATTTATGTTAATAAGACACAACTCATAAAATGTGAAAAACTCGTGACTCGCTGTCCATTTTGGGTGTAGCCTCTCCAGCAGGCTCTGCCTGCCCTAAATGTACCTAAAGGCCTTTAATAAATTAAACTGCTTTTTATTCTCCTACCTTTGTCTAGCCTTTGTTTCAGGCTAGCCCTGTTTAGGCATCAGTGGCACGTGGTGACCTTTCTGAAGGTGGAGGTGACAAACCACCCTGCTCCTGGCTCCTCGTTCAAGCCCAGCTTGGTGCTCCTCCAAAAGCAGTTGGACAAAGTATTTTTGCACCCTCGCTTTCCATGAGCAATGGTGGATTAGCAAGGAAAACTTGGCTCTTCTTGCTGCCCACTGAATTCTCCTTACAGCCTTCCTCAATAACCCTGCTGCAGAATTAAACATCTGATTTTAGATTCCCAAAATAACAGCAGTGCACCCTCCAGCACAGGAGTGGATTCAATAGCTGTGAGGTTTTCCCTGCCTTTGCACAGCTCTGGGTGTTTCCCCAATTCCCAAATCCTGCTGTTGGGATTGTGTATGGAATTTCCTACACATCCCTGGAAGAGTCATCAGAGCAAACTTCTCCCTCCACCTGGACTCACTGCCGTTATTGCTTCCACAGCAGGGACAACCTGATTTATTGGAGCTTTTCTTATTTCCCAGTGGTTTCCCCAGTGCTGTGTGTGGAGGGAAGATGAACTGTCTCATTATTGCCCTGCTCTCTGATCACGTCCCATCTCCAGTGGCTCTGTGGTGACAGTGACACCTCAGTGTTTGGGCTCGTTCTGATCCACAGATAAACACAAAAAGAGGGGAAAGAGGGAGGGGTAGAAGTGCAAGTGTGAGTTTAACTCAGAAACCCTTTGTCCTGGCTTTTTGCTGGAGCTCAGCACGTGTAAAAGTGACTCTGCTCGTCTCTGGGGTGTCACTGGACATGATGTCTGATATCTGCTTGCGGGTGGGAAATTTGGGAATTTCCAAAAGGCATCTGTGACCTCCCAGCTGTGCCTGTGAGGGGCTGCATGCCCAGAATGAGGGGAGATGGATTTCCCAAAGTGAGGGGAGATGGATTTCTCTTTGCTGCTCAGAGCATCCACCCCAAGACATCCTGAGCAGGGCCAGCACCGGCTTGTAAACCTTCAGGAGTTTTATTCCAGTTCGTAAAAGAAAAATGGGATTTTTTATCCCTCCACATAGCACAGCAACTCACATAAAGCAGGGAAAACCCCCTGGAAGTTGAAGGGTGCTCACAGAAAGGTTACAGGGCCTCTGTCATCTGCCTTAAATGTGATATGTAGGGCAAAAGCTCCACAGAAACTCGTGGAGCATTTGATGATATAAAAAGCAAAGGGATAGCATGACCAGCTGCTCTGTGAGAGACTCTGGATTCATCAGTGAACAACAGAGACACCGAATGATTTAACTTATTAGATACTGCAAGACGACAGAGATTAATTTCAGCACTTCATTAGAATACCTCTCATCTTCCCCTTCATCACTATTTTCCTTCCCTTCCCTTCCCTGCTTTGTCCACATGTGTTTCCAGGGAGCATCCTTCAGGGAGAGAGGGAGGTGTGAGATATGCCAATGTTTATTTTAACAGCTCCTTTTTTAGGGCTCTGCTGTGAACATTCTCCTCCTGTTGAACGGGCTTGTTGCTATGGGATAAAGAGCTCCCAGTTCTGTACTTTTTCTCCCCTCCTCTCACACTCAGCTCCTCGCTGAAGGACATCTTTGGGTGTGTTCCCATGGAGTGTCCCTCCTTACCTCTGTTAGTGATTCCAGGGAATTAATGACCACCACATGGATGGATTTTCTGCAGCATCTGGGCTGAAGGACAGGTTGGACAGGGCTTGGAGCAGCCTGGGCTAGGGAAGGTCTCCAGGGTGGAAGTGGTGCCTGAACAGGTTTGCCTGAAACAGAGGCTGGATAAAGTTAGGAGAATAAAAAGCAGTTTTATTTATTGAAGCCCTTCAAGGTATGTTTGGGGCAGACAGAGCTTACTCGAGAGGCTACACCCAAAATAGACAACAAGTCATGAGTTCTTTCATACTTTATAAGTTCTGTCTATTAACATATTGGACCTTAATCCTCCAATTACACCTTCAGGTGATGATGTCAATTACCCCAAGTTTGCTCCCCCCAGTCCACTGTTTTTCACATATTTTGGGGCTCTGAGGCAGCAAAGTGTCCTTGGATTTTCCAACTGAGAGGAATTGTTTTGTCTAAAATGCTGGGAACAGCAGCTTGAGCACCCTGTATGGAGTCCAGAGCCACACACAAAAGCTAGAGATACACAAAAAATATAGAAGCTAAAAATCCTAAGGCATCAGAAGGAGATGAGCTCTAAGATTCCTTCCAACGCAAACCAGTCTGGGATTCCTTGAAACCAAACCGTGCAGAGCCCCAGCACTTCCTGCAGAGCTCCAGGTGGGTGTTTGACCTGACAGAGCTGCCACCACCCCTCCCTGCCTCCCCACCCCAGCAGCCACCCAAAAACCACCCCAACAGATGGCAACCCTGCCAGCAACATTCCGCTTATTATTCCATCCTCCAACTGTGTGTTGAATTTCAGCTGAATTTCAGTGGACTGCCAGGCCTGGTGGCCTCTTGCCAGCAGCATCCTCTGCTTCCAGCAGAGCATTTCAGCTCCTCACAGTCCATTAGCCACCATCACCCTCCAGGACAAATTTCCTGCTGACCCTTCTCTGCCAGCCCTGCTGCACCAGAGCTCGTCGCCCTTCCGCAGGTTTTCTCCCATCTGCTGGGCTATTTTTACACCAAGAGCTGGGATATTTCACAGCTCTTGATCCCAGCTTTGGGCTCCTGGCCGGGATTGGGCAGAGCTGAGCCCGGGAAGGAGTGGGGATGGGAACATCTGGCTGTGGGAGGAGCAGGATGGGAACATCTGGAGCAGCAGAGCAGTGGTGGTTCGTTGGCATTAGGGTAATGTGGTAACGATGGTTGGTAATTAAGTGGCTGGCAGCGTTTTTCCTGGGATAAAAAACCTGGTTTATTGAGTTTTCCAGAGGAAGTGTTATGGCTGGAGTCTGGGCATGGTGCCCTGCTTGTTTATAGCACTTTAACCTCTTCTGCAGAGAGGGCTGTGCTGGGAATACAGCAAACACCTGGGGACACCTCCAAATACACCCCAAACACCTCCAAACACCTGGGAACACCTCCAAACACACCCCCAACACCCCAAACACCTCCAAACACATCCCAAATGCATCCCAAACACCTCCAAACACACCTCAAACACATCCCAAACACCTGGAAACACCTCCAAATACACCCCAAACACCTCCAAACACAACCCAAACACACCAAACATCTCCAAACACATCCCAAATGCATCTCTCACGCCTCCAAACACACCCCAAACACACCTCCAAACACCTGGAAACACCTCCAAACACCCCAAACACCCCAAGCACACCAAACACCTCCAAACACATCCCCAACACACCCCAAACCCCGGCACCTGGGCCATGTCACAGACTGGGGGATGCTCTACAGGAATTCAGGATCTGACCTGAGTTTGGGGTGAGTTAAACCCCTGAGGGTTTGGCTGCTGCCTGTCTGCTGCATCCCTCCTTCAGATGTGATGGGAACGTGGCCATCCCTTCCAAAAAGGCTCAGGAATCACATCTGAGAGGTTTCCAGCACATCCCTTAATCCCTCTCCAGGTCAGCAGAGCCACTGCTGCTCCCCTCCTCTGCAGATTTTCAGAAGAAATCACCTCTGGGCTTGTCAAGTGGCCACTCACCTCTCCAATTTTTTGGCCACCACTGCAAATCTGGCCATGGACCCATCTGTGCTTCATGGAGAGCTCCATTCTCCTCCTGTTTTGTATCTGCAGCTGCACTCCTCCAGCTCCCACCTTGACTATAATCCATGCCCATCTGGCTTTTATTTATTCCTGATGGTCCTGGTCCTGCAATATGCTGGAGCAGGGGGTCTCAGGAGCTGTCAGCTGCCAGGAGCACATCCAAGGTAAATTAATATAAAGAGAGATGTGTACATTTGTTTTTACAGTGCTGTGAAAGCGGAGTTATTAGGAAATCAGCCTCTAATTGCCCTCCTAATGATTCTAACTCCTCTGCACTCGTTCAGAGTCATCTCCATTGTATCAGGTATGAGAAGAGCAGCCTCATTGACATGCTTTATGACTTTATTAAAACCCAGGATTTTATATTAATAACGATCAGCTCCTCAGCTATATTTCCCCAGTGAAGGAAGAGTGTGTATTGGTGTGGGTCCAAGGCAATTTGTAAACACAAAGTATTAAAAGGCTCAACAGTTCTAAAAAGTTTTAATTGGAAACTCAACAAATTGCTTCGCAAGTTCTCAACGCTTCAATATGGAGCTCTCCGATAATGAGGAGCTAATTAAGGGGCCAGGATTCAGTTTTTTATGATAACTGTCTCCATATGGGCTCAGCACTCGGTGCTTGCAGAACTAATGAAGGTCAGGGAAGTAACAGCAAAGGAAGAAAGGGAAATTTTTAGCTCTCAGAGTTGTGATGATGCTAAGCAACAGCCAGGGTTTGTGCCTGGCTTCTGGGCCAGGTGCTGAGTGAGCTTCATTTAATTCCTGGGACAGGCTGGGGGAGTGTTCCTGCAGCTCTGAGCTGCATTTACAGCCCAGGGCTGGGCAGGATCTCCTGGGATGGGCTGAGGGCTCCAGGGAAGGGGGTTTGGATCAGAGCCATGGTTTGGGAAAGAGCAGGAATGAGAGCAAATCCCATCAGGTTTCCCCTTCACCCCAAGGTGTGACCCAGCTGGAGGGCACTGGTCCCTCTGACAGCAATGGGGTGACAGGAAATTAAATCATGGAATGGTTTGGGGTGGAAGGGACCCCAAAGTTCATCCAGTCCCACTCCCTGCCATGAGCAGGGAAACCTTCCACTGTCCCAGGTTTCTCCAAGCTCTGTCCAGCCTGGCCTTGGACACTTCAGGGATCCAGGGACAGCCACAGCTCCTCTGGGCAATCTGTACCAGGGCCTCCCCACCCTCACAGGGAAGGATTTCTCCCCAATATCTCATGTAAATCTCCCCTTTTTCAGTTTACAGCCATTCCCCTTGCCCCATGCTGATGTAAAAATTCCCATTTCATCCAACGTGCCCCAGCTATGGAGCTGGGACTGGGCTAGTGAGCAGACCCTGGGATCCCAAATCCCTGGAGCAGAGCTTCCCACTGAACACCTTGGCAAATTTTAACAACACACAAACACACACTGAACTATGGTCAGATGTTCCTCCGAAGCAGCTCACTGACTCCCAGCACTAAATTTGGACCAACAAGCCTCGTGCATCAAATAATTAAGTCATAGGCTATAGAAAGCAATCCTCTGGGACGTTCTTGTCTTTGAGTGGCTCATCCACTTCCAATCCAATCCATACCACTAAGTGCACGGCCATATGGCATCCATTTATAGAATATTGCACTACAGGCAGATAGGACAAAGGTACACCCCTCAAAGCACTTCTCCCATCTCATTAACTTTGGGTACATGTTACACACGAGCTGCTCCGTCCCCGTTGCCTTCAAGGACATTCTGTGCTGCCGAGCCTTTGTCTTAAATGAGTTGCACTCGGAAAATTAGAATCTAAATGTGGCCGTGCCCTAAAGCAAACAGCATTATTTTGCCTTTCTGTAATTCGATTTATTTTTGCGGATCGATGTTTTGAAGCAGGCGTGTTCTTTTGTCCTCAGCTGGTGTCTAATGCCCACCCTGGCTGTGGGGAGCTTGGCACAGGGTGGTGTTGGGGTGCCAGGGTGGGTTGTGCAGGGTTCAGGGGTGCCCTGCCGTGTGCTGTGCTCTGCCTCAAACCTCTCCCCAAAACCAGCCACTTGGGCTGGGATAAACTCAGTGAACACCTGCAGAGGTTTTGGAGAGGAGCCATCAGGTGCTTGGGGCCATCAGAACATCCCCACAGACAGAGGACACAAAGCCTGGCTGCTGGGACAATAAACCACACCAAAGAGCAATGTGGCACAGGCAGGATTGACACAACTTCTCCACCCTGAAACCCTCGAGGAGCTGGGCAGGAGCAGCTCCAGCAAAGCTCAGCTCTGGTGTCAGCACCAGCCTCTGTCCCATTGATTGCACCATCCCTGGGTCCAGCCCTACAAACAGCTTGCTGCCCCTAAATGAGTTTGCACTGAAGAAATACATTAATTAAATAGAAACGACTGCAGGTGCCTCCCTGCTTTTTGGCTTAACGGATTCCTCCCGCGCATCGAGGATCAATACTGCTGCCAATTACACTGTGGGTCTCCAGCCCTCCTTTTCGAGCTTCTTGGAGGGAAAACCACTGCTCAATAGCAAAGTTCTCCACCAGCCTGGCGCTCCAGAGTGCTGGAATTACAGAGTGCAGCAGAGGAATGAGTCCTCAGAGAGCTGTCCCCATTCTGCATCCAGCCAAGGCTTCGGGGAGAGCAGCACTGCTGACACAGGGCAGCCTCTGAGCCCTGTGGAGCTGCCTGCAACATCTTCATGGGGAGGATTGGGCACTGCCTGTGGTTTAATCCAGCTCTGAGAAACCACATTTCACCTCTTTTTTCCCCCCTTTCCCTATTCCTGTTGAAGAGCCCAGCAGGGAAGTGCTGCAAAGGCCGAGAGGTTGGAATCCATGTATGCAGTTTGCAGCAAACACCAATTGCTGATGTTCAATTTCCTGACCCTGGTGATCCGTGCTCCTTCCCAGGATGCTTAAAACATCCATCTGCTGAGCCTCATTAGGCCACTTGGCTGAAAAATTGTCATCCCTGGTGGGCTAAACATGGACATTTCTGTGGGGGGAGAGGAAATGAAGGTCTGATGCCACCCCAGTGAGCTCTTTGCAGCTTGCCCAGAGACCAGTGCCCCAGAGATTCAGCTCAGGAGGCTCCTGCATGGGTAGGAAAGCTGCTGTCCCTTCACCTGGAGCTGCTTGGAGTGGGAATTGCTAAATATTGTTCTTCTAGGGGTGCAGGGAAGAGATGGGACAGCATATCTCACAGCAGAGAGAGAGAGGAGCCCAAATGTCACAGCAGAGAGAGATGAGACCCCAAATCTCACACCAGAGAGAAATAAGACCCCAAATCTCACACCAGAGGGAGATAAGACCCCAAATCTCACACTGGAAGGAGATGAGCATCCAACAACCCTGTGAGGGCCCTGCTTTGGCCAGACCAGGAGGGCTGATTATGCTGGATGCCCAGACTCCAGCAATGACAATCACTTTTACAAGTTAAAAAAAGGAGATTTTTACCTGCTCAAGGCTGTAGCAAACTCAGGACAGGGAGCACTCCAAGCTTCCAAGGAGGAATGGGATCCAGTGGCACTCAGCAGCCCAAAGCAGTGTCTCCAGCTCCAATTAAGGTGACAGATGATGAGGTTTCCTCCTGTTGTGGCACCAGACACTGTCAGCCCCTGGGGAGGTGGCCACATCCCTGCCCACAGCAGGACCAGGATTTTATCTCCTTGAAGCACTGCCTGCTCCAGGGGCAAACGGGAAGGGAATCCCTGCAGAGCAGAGAGCCAACCCTCCATCCTCCCAGCCCCAGCTCCACATCAGGAAATATTCCCTGGAAGGAAACTCGGGATGGCTGCTCAGCATTCACCCAAAAAAACCCCACAAAAATTCCTCTTCTCCCTCCCCTGCACTCGCTCACTCACACAGAGAAGACAACAAACAAAGCAGGGAAGTCTCCTAATAGTTTTATTGTTCCTTAGATAACTGTGGATAGTACAAAGTTTTCCTCTTAAAAAAAATTAATTACCTTCACACTTCCATAAACAAAGCTTCCCATGGGAATCTGCTGCCACAGAATCTCCACGGAAGCGATTTCCAACCACCATAATGCTATGTAGATAGTATAACAGTAAGAGAATATTCTTGTAATTATCAACATGAAATTGGTTACCTGTGTATAAGGGTGAACACTGATCCTTTTTATTTTTTTTTTTGTCTTTTTAGAAACGGAAAAAAACCATCATTTATTAAATCCAAACTACATCATTGCATTTACAACATTCATTGCATAAACTGGACATACAAAGTTTTGCCACCTCTGGTAAATAACAGACATACATTATACAATATATTTGCTGAATACATAAGTTCAAACAATATGGGTACAACAACTTGTTCATAATACATACTTAAACCATCGTGTTTAATAAGTTACTAAGACACAGATCCATGAGCTACTTCGGGGTCTCAGCACAGTTAATCTAAGTGACAAGAACACAGTTGAGAGAGACAGTAGCTGCGATGGAAGGCGAAGAAAACTAACCTGTGGTAGGTCTTGTTGAGACAGCCAGAGCTCCTCACGGGTCAGCTTTTCCTGCTTCAAAATCCACCTCCCACGTCCATCACAGCTGCCCTGGCGCCGAGGGAATGTCCATGCAACCCACACACGAGGAGAGCCAGGCTCCCGAGGGGAAACTTCCAACAGTCATTGCCTTGCTGCTTGAGGATGTACTCTAGGTTTGCTATCGGAACAGAAACAAAACAAAACCCCAAACTTGAAGTGGTTCTTGGAGTGTGCAGTTCCAGCTGCAAGTACATGGTTGCTCGTGAGTCTATGACGCAGGGCCAGACTTCTAGAAATGTAGAGGTAATGCTGATCTGTCAGGTTGATGCTGAATAATCCTCCATGACGTTGGTCTTAATTTTGGCAGCTGTTTATATATTCACTTATTTAAAGTATGTTTTCTTATTAGCATGTTTTTAAAATCAGTTTCTCCCTTTTTTTTCCTTTTTATTTCATTTATTTAATTTTTTTTTTAAATTTTAATTTTTATGTATATTTTTCCTCCCCCCCCCCTAAACCCAGTTTCCAACCCAAGGCCGGGCTACAACTCATCGGAGCGGATGACGTGGAAGAGGGTGACGTTGTACAGGATCTGGTGCCCGTTGTTCCAGGCGTACAGAGCCCGATCCTTGGGGTTGTAGTCCAACATGGAGATGTGGGAATACTTATTCTGGAAGGGGATGTCGATGTACTCGTAGGTGGAGGCGTTGGTCTGGTAGGCGTAGTGCACCTTGGTGCCACCCGAGTAGCCATTGGTGACGTACAGCGTGCCGCAGATGATGAAGGCTTCGCCGGCGCTGCGCTTGGGGTAGCTGGTGTTCCAGGTCTGCAGGCTCTGCAGCGTGTTGGGGTCCAGCTTGCTGATGACGATGTTGCCGGCGTTCTGGTTGGTGGCGTAGACAGCCCAGAGGCCGTTCTCGTCCACCATGAGGTCGATGTCCGAGTGGCCGCCCCAGGCGTAGTGGTACATGTTGTTGTAGCCGGCGTAGTCCAGGCTGCGCGTCTTGAGGATGGTCTCCGTTTTCAAGTCGAACCTGATGATGATGTGGCTTTGGTATTTGTTGAAGTAGATGGAGCCGTTGTAGACCACTTGGCCGGTGCCCGACCAGGGGTGGGGGAGGCGGTGGGAGGTGAAGTTGTCGGTGTTCATGAAGTCCGCCATGGATTTGTACTCGCGGACGAAGCGGTTGTTGTGGTAGCTGTCCATGTACCACACCTGGGAGGGGAGAGAGGGGCAATCAATGGGTAACTCAACTGTTGAGAGGCAGAATATGTGATTTTTAAAACCTAGAATATGTGATTTTAAAAACCTAGAGATCCGCCATGGATTTGTACTCGCGGACGAAGCGGTTGTTGTGGTAGCTGTCCATGTACCACACCTGGGGGGGGAGAGAGGGGCAATCAATGGGTAACTCAACTGTTGAGAGGCAGAATATGTGAGTTCTAAAACCTAGGAAAACAGGATTGCCTTAATCTTCTCAAGATAAGAGGGGCAAAAAAATCCATTTGAAGCCAGCACAGAAATTGCTGAATCATCCCATGAAGGACCACGTGTGCTCCAGAGAGAAAGGTGAAAAGTGCATTGTGATGAAGACTTTTGGGGCCTTCAGCTGGGAGGTTATTTTGGGGGTCTTGAGAAAGGAGTGGTCAAATAGATAACCCAAGTTATTAGATAAGGAAGAATAAGTTAATCCTAAAAAGCCAGAAAAACAGGATTCCCTTAATCTTATCAAGATAAAAGGGACAAAAGAATTAATATGAAGCCAAGCACAAGAAATCGCTGAATAATATTAATGACTTACGGGAAATAATTTGTATAACCACTCCTATCCTGGGGAATGTGATGAATATTCATGAATTTTACCTATAACACTGTGTCTTTGGAAGTACTGAGGTGTGTGTTTGGAGGAGTGAATCCCCCACACCACACCCCAGATAAAGCAAATACCCACTTCTCTGACTTTGTCTCTGATATGTCTCTGGGCCTGTTGGGGTGAATCATGGGGAGACAGGAGCACAGGGGGGTTAGGTTAGGAGACACCCCAAAAACCAGGCTGGGAGAGCAATCCGCAGCCAGGAAGGGTGGAATTGTCATAAAACGGTTTGGAAGGGAGCTGAAAACTCATCCATCCCACCCCTGCCAGGGATACTTTCCACCAGACCAGCTTGCTCCAAATCCCATCCAATCTGGCCTTGGATGCAGCCAACATCTGCCACCTACACCCAGAAATAACCCCAATTTCTGGGACCCCTGAACCAGCCACGAAATCAAGCTTTCCCTGGGGGGTAACCTGGTTTAAGTGACCCCCTGGGAAAGCTTTGTGAGTGACACCACCCTTCCTGAGGGCAATTAGCAGCTTTTCCCTGGCTAAACCCAGTGCTCTCTGAGCTGCTGCTCTTGCTTCCCGCGGCAGCACTCAGTAAATTACAGCAGCTGCTGTGCACAACTCCATTAATTTGGAATGCAGGAGCGAGGGAAGCAATCACTCATTGTCAGGCAAATTCAGGCAAAAAGTCCATATTGGTTTAAAAATCACACTCTGCTGCATCAAAAGCTTAAAGCGAGGCTGCTGAAATATAAGAGCTGAAGACGTCTAAATCTTGCTCTGGGTAGATTGGGGAGAGATTTTAGATCATCATTTAAGTGCCAGTTCACTGGGGACACTGTCTAGACTCCTTAAAAAAAAAAAAAAAAAAAAAAAAAGGCTTTTGTTATATGAAACCAATTCCGAGGCAAATGACCAAGCTGTGCAGTTAATATCCACAAGAAATATCCAGCCAGCCACTGACATTCTGGAGGCAGTTGCTGCCTGAAAATGAGAGAGCTGCTTTCTGTAAAAGCCATTTAGGAAGGAGAAAAGGTAAATTTAGGAAGGAGAAAAAGCAAATTTAGGAAGGAGAAAAGGTAAATTTAGGAAGGAGAAAAGGTAAATTTAGCGAGAGGGAAGCCTTTAAGGCTGCAGATTTGGGTGATGTAGTGCAGATTTCTTCTGCAAACCCCTTGCA
This sequence comes from Lichenostomus cassidix, assembly GCF_008360975.1. Lineage (NCBI taxonomy): Eukaryota > Metazoa > Chordata > Aves > Passeriformes > Meliphagidae > Lichenostomus > Lichenostomus cassidix. The sequence continues at coordinate 2,857,992 of NC_139497.1, forward strand.
AAAGCTGACAGCTCTGTGTCTGGAGTGTGATCATCAGTCTTTTCGAAGGGCAGCTCGACATTTGGCTGCTGCCTTTGGAAAGTCACCTGGGGTCTCCAAAATCTTGGTAGGGAATTTCAGCCCTGCGGTGCTTCCTCCCTGCAGAGGTGGGGAGGGAAAGTGGCAAATGGCTCTGACCCTCAGCCCCAAACCTTGGTGGGCTTGAGGGTGGCTGTAAAACCACCAGAGAACAGCCAGAACTGGGAATGGAACACCTGAACCAGCTTGGGAAATCAGAGGGGAAAAAATAACCAAAATCTGATTTTTTCTTTGCTGCTCCCATTTCGTTATCTGGTATTAAAAATTCAACAATCAAACGAGTTGTGCTTTGTTTTTAAAGCCCAGAGAGCCCCATGGAGGGTCTGCAGGACCTTTTCCATGCTCTGGAAAAGCAGAGATGGATAGATGAGCCATGTCCCATCGCATCAGCTGGCTCAGAGCAACCTCCTCCTGCCCATTCTCAGCAATCCCAACCCTCAGCATCCCCCTGCTGCTCCCACAGGACTCACAAATCTCCCCCAGTTGTGTTCTGTGGCTCCATGACATGAAAAAATGATCCCACGAACACCAAACACCTCCTGGGGATGATAAACTGCCCATCTCAGCCCCACTTTCCCACTCTGCAGAGCAGCCGGGGAAGTTCACTCAGTGGTGTGTTCTTAATAAAATTCCCAGCAGGTTTTCTATATTAAATACACAGAGAGGCTTGGGAAGCTTCAGCTCCAGTTTGCAGCCTACTCGTGCAACAAAAATACTCTGCAGAAAAAGGCATGGCTAAAAAAAATAACAAAAAAAAATAGTGGTTTGAGACAAAACTCTCTGAAGACACGGGAGGATCTGTAGCATCAGAACCACCAGCTTCGGCTGAAAATTATCTTATTGCCAAGGGAAGCAGCAAGCACAGCCTGAGGGGGACAATTCTGTCCCCTCTCCTGAGCAAAACGAGATGTGATGTGGGTAAAACCTCCCCACCTCACCTCTAAGCAGGATTTTATTTGGGCTGGAGGTGAAATTTTGCTTAATAACTGTAAAATACGGAGGTGTTGAATTAGGGAACCAGTGCCAGCCAGTTGGCTGCTGGAGGGAAAAAGCCCAACAGCTCCAGTCACCTTCAAACAAACCACCCAGGGGTGACTTCTCCAGAGCATCCCTTGTCCTCTCTGAGCCACAGAGCTGATGCCAGGGCACAGCTCCCAAAATAGGTGCCCTGATCCAGCCCTTGCTGGAGCCTTTATCCTTTGAAGGATGCTGCATGCAGGAGGGAATTACAGGCAGCCAAGCTTTGTGCCTCTTGTTTTGTTTTGCTGCCTGCAAATCCTCGGCAAACACTCGAGATATTTTCCATTCCATCAGTCATGGGAAGCGGGGATTGATTTTCAGCCAGTTATTGGCCTCCTACCTCCTTGGGATCAAAATTGAATGGTCTGAATGGGAAAAAAAGAGACCAAAACAAAGCAAAACAAATCTCTCTCTCTGGCTGCAGCCAGTTAATTCCTCACAACAATGGAGGTGGAGGATGGAGGGCAAATGCAGGCAGATGACATTATCAGAGGTGCTGGCAGCAGAAAAGCAGCAGGGACCAGGACTGGAGGTCTCTCTGCTCAGCCCCAGCTCCCTTCTGGCTGCCCAACACACATTACAAACCCAATATGGGATTTTTTTTCCCACGCAGACCTGGTGGTGACAATTCTGAGCCCATGAACTCTCACCACTGCAGTGAGTTCACTGCCCATCTGAGGGACCACTGCTCACCTGCCCTTCATCTTCCCTCCTCCTCCTCAGCCCTTCCTGCTGCCAGCAGAGCCCCGTGGCGTGAATTAGGACATTCCCCAGGGCACAATCTGGGCTTTGGTGCTTGGCTGTGATGAGTATTCCCTGTCCTCAGCCCCACCGGTGGCACGCAGGGATGCTGCTGTGGTGGCCTTACCTTGTTCTCTCCCTCGGGAGCCAGAGGATCTGTCATCCACGATCCAAAGCGGGACCCCGAGGTTTTAATTGTGATCGGGTCACTTATTCCCGTCAGCTTCCCACAGGCTGGAAAAGAGGGGAAGGCTGGTGAGCATCACATCAGCCCCGAGAGGGGCTCAGGAGTCGCTCCCACCCACCCCACGGCTCTGCCCCGCTGCGGAGGTTTAATTTGCTTTAATGACAGGCAATCGGGTCGGGAACAAGTGTCGGATGCTTGTGTTTGCTTCACGCCTCTTAGTGACAATTGTCCTTATCGCTGTCCCCGGGACAAGGAGCTCTTTCTCTGCGAGTGGCACGGAATTGGCAATGAGAGCAGCGAGCCAGGGCAGAGCAGCCAGGTGGAGAAGGAGCTGAAGAGCTGCTCGTCGCTGCTCTGAGCCAGGGCTGCAGCCAGGATAAAAAGGCAGCCGTGTCTATTCCTGCCCTGCTGGAGACGTGCGTTTGCCACAGGTTATGCAAAGGGGAAAAGAGAAAAAGGGGGAAAGTGGCACAGGATATAAATCTCCTCCCTGCAAAGATCATTTATCAGCGCCCACCAGGTGCTTTCCCTGCTCCCTCAGGAAACACGGATGGGTCCAGCAGCCTCCTCCAGCCAGGTGTGGGACAGGAATCTGAACACAGCAGGATGAAGGAAGGAGCTGGAGTGTCCTGGGGATCCCTCAGGAGCTGCCCTGGGAATCCTGCCTCACCCCCATGGGGATGGGAACCCATAGAGAGCTGCCAGCCAGGTTTGAGGCACTCAGGTGCTCCCCACCTGCTGGATTCAGGGAGCCAGCTCTGGGTTTTTGAGCCCTAAACACGAGGGGAAGCAGCAGCACCTCTCCTGCAGCTCATCCCCCAGCCCTGGTTCTGTCCCCAGCCCCTCTCTGGGGCTGTTCATGGACAGGAGCAGATATGGAACATGGAAGGTGCAGCCAAACCCCAATTCCTTTCTCCAACAACATCCCCAAATTTCAGCCAAGCTGCCCCTCTGCTTCCCTGCCTCACCAACCTCTGAATGGGGTGAAGATGCCTCGGGATGTCCTATTGCTCCAGGAGAGCTCATTTAAAACCCACTCACATCCAGAGCCACACAAGCTCGGGGCAGAGCCAGCAGGGCAGAACCACCAGCTGAAGTTCAGGAGGTGTTTCCTGACTCCTCCTTTTTGCTTTGGGCTCCTTTGGGAGCCTCTGACCAGCTGGGCAAGGGGGAGGTGGCAGTGCTGGGTGGAGAAGCTGCTCTGGGTGCTGGGCTGAGCACCTGGCTGAGCTGCACTGCAGTACCTGCTCAGTGCCCAGGGCTGGAGCCCTACAGGTGCTGCTGGAACGCAGGGAGAGCTCTGCCAGCTCAGGACAAGGTCATCCTGCTCCAAATTACCATGGAAAATCATAGGCTGGTTCGTTAAAAGGCACAATTAAAGGGCAATGAGCAGGGATGTCTTCAACCAGATCAGGTTGCTCAGAGCTCTGTCCAACCTGACCTTCATAGAATCATGGATTTTAGACCTTGGGTGTTTCCAGAACTCTGCAATCTCTCTCACCTGCATCTTTAATTCCTGGTCAGACACATCCACCTGCCTCAGCTCTGAGCTGTAGCCAAAGGGCAGAAAACAGATGAAGATACTCCTGCTGTGCACCAGCAGGACATGACCAAGGGGACATCAGTGTTCCCACAGCCTCCAGAGCCAGGCAGACACAGAGAGATGCCACCAAAGAGCAGAGAGCTCTCCTGGCACCCCTGAGACATGAGGAATTTGCCTTCCTGCTTTCTGCTGCACTCCAAACCTCAGCTGAGGGGGAGAGCAAAGGATGGCAAAAGGGATGCAATGGGTTAAAATAACAAATTCTAATGTCCTGCAGGGCTCCAGCCTTCCCCTAATCCCAGATCTGCTCAGCGCTGCCTTCCATTATCACAGCCCTACATTGCTGTCACTTTATCTCTTCCTCCCATTTCCCCGGAGAGAAGCGTTGAATAAAAGCTCATTGATTTAAAAAAAAAAAAATTGTTAAAAGAAAAAAAAAAGCAGCAGCAGCTGATAAGGGTAAACCAGTGTTGTTTGCAACATCTCCTACACGTTTAGCTAGAGGCACACACACATCCCAGCTCCTCAGCAAGGCAAGAGGGTTGTTCTCACACAGGGCAGGCTGTTCTCTCTCCTGGTGTAACCCTAGCCCAGCTACTCAGGAATTTAAAACAGATTCTGTAAGATCCTGACTGAGCTCTCCTGGCTGTGCCACCCAGGCATGGACAAGTGGGATCCTCACCCACCTGAGGAGATCCACACCACACTCGGAATATCAGCAGTGATTTTCCCCTGTGGGTGTTGAGCCTTTTGTGGCAATCCCACCCTCCTGTGGGGATGGCAGGAGCTATGGGATGAATTCCAGGTCACCCAGGGACAAATGTGCCACAGGAAAGCACATCCTGCTGCTCATCCAGGACATGGAAACCTGAGAGCAGCAGCTTCTGGGGCCTCACAGAGAAGCTGCTTTCAGTCCTCTCTGCCCTGCTCTACTCAGCTCCTTCCTCCTGGCCACAAATCAGCCTCTTCCTGAGTGTTCCTCCTCTGTCCTGCACCACGAAATGCATCCCCACAGAGCCCCTTCCCTCAGCTGCATGAGGAATTTTCCAGCAGGAGGAATTTTCGGATGGATCCCAGCACTCCCCTCCTCCCAGGCTGCCAACACCTCCGCTCCTGATCTCCTCATTCCTGCCCACCAGTCCTGCCTGGCAGCTCCCAGAAACTCCTCCAGCAATGCACAGCACCAGCACTCCATGGCTCTGCTTGGGCTGCTGCTGCTGCTCCAGCTAGGATCTTTCCCTGCTCCAGCTTCCCAGAAGGCCAAGGACTGATCATCCCATCCCATCCCATCCCATCCCATCCCATCCCATCCCATCCCATCCCATCCCATCCCATCCCTTCCACAGCAGGGATGAGGCTGTGGCAGCTGAGCTGTGCCTAAACCTTGCCTCTGTTGCAACACCCAATCCCAAATCCATCATTCCATCCCCATCCCTGTGCCAGGATTTTCCCCAAAACTCTGTGCTGCCAGGCAAACGTGAGCCTGAGCTAAATTCCCCCTTGAGCCAAGAGCCCTGCACTTCCTCTTAGGAACATTAATGGAAAGGCTAAAATCCCTGTATAAATAGGGATCTTTAGGAGTGTAAACAGAAACACAGATTGAAGCTGCCATGATCGATTTTTTTTTTTCCCTTCACACACATGCCAGGGTCAGGAAGTGTTTTCACTATTGATCCATCAATAATGCTTAGGAAACCCAAAATGCAAAACAGGACCTTGGCTAAGGGAAAGGCTGCTCAGAGCTTCCTGGGAGAGGTGAATTGGGTGGGAATGTGGCACATCCCTATCCTCCCCTCAGCCTGTGCTTGCTGCAGCAGCTCCTGACCCTGTCTGGGACACAAACACTCAGCAAATCCAACCTAAAATGTGCCTTTTGAGACACCAGTGAGCCCCTCTGAGCAGAAATCCTGCAGCAAAGAGAAATCCTCAGCAATCAGGGCCTCACTGTGTGGCAGCAAAGCATTTGTAAGGCTGCTGTTATCTGAATTTAACTCAATTAACAACCATTTCCACTGGTTTACACGGCAGAGAGATAAACAGCATTGGAAATTCAATCCGTGCTGTTGCTTTTAAGTGACCAAATAAATCACCCTCCTCAGTGAGCAACAAATCCTCTGGGATGAACCTTTGGGAGGCACAGAATCCATCTCTGGGAGCACCCAGGGCTGCTGCAGAACAGCTGCCCTGACCCCAGAGTCACACAGAGAGAGCAACGGGAGGAAGAAGCTGAAAAGCCCAAATAAAGACTGAAAAAGATTTAAAAAAAACCACTCAAGGGTTTCTAGACAAGGTTGCCTGCAGGAGCTCAGCATCCCTACCTGCCTGACTCAGTCTCACCTGGGCATTAGGGGATGGAATGAGCCAGGACATGGCCTGGAGCAGAAAGGGTTAATGGTCCAAGAGCAAATTCTGCTGTTCTTTGGAGCCCTGAATGGTTTGGGAGCTACATCTTAACATCTACCCAGGGTGTGTGGGAGGATTGTCCTGGCTGGAGAGGGGCTGTGGGGACAGGATGGCCTTGTTTAAAGAGCTGTCCCCGAGTTAAAGCCCCAAATCCCTGCTCCTGCTGCTGTTCCCTCTCCCTGTGACCCGCAGCTCCTCCTCATCCTCCAGGGATGGGCTGAAGGCTCTGGGTGCAGCCAGGAGGTCTCTGTGTGCCCTTGGTCAGCCAACCCTCCTGGGTTTGCTCTCTATTCTTATCCTTCCTTCTCACCTGCTCATCCTCCCTTATCATCTCCACTGCAGCTCTCTCATTCCCCACCTGATAAAATTCCAGGAATTTGGTACCAAGTCATCCCAACCCTGCTTATTTCTGCCCCCAGCAAGCTTTTGGGGAGAAATTCAAGTGGGTGAGGGCAAGGGCAGGATTTCCCTCCATCCCCAACCCTGCTGCCCTTGCTGTCACCCTCATGGGGTAACAGAAGGGACAGCAGAATAGGGCAGGAAGCCTCAGCCTGTCCTGCTCTCCAACCAAACCACTGCTCATTAATTAATGAGAAATCAAACTGATCTCTCACTTGGCCAGGGGGTTTTACCCATCCCAGGGGTACCTCGGTGCCTGACTTGTGGTTCAAACACTCTGAACATCCAGATTTAAGTGGGAATTTACTCCCTGGGTGAGGTGGAGCCCACAAGGGATGTACATGGAACCAGTGGATGGAAAAGCAGGGGGAAATAGAGGAGAGGTGTGGAGGCATCTAGAAACAAGCAAAAGCAACCCCAGCAGCAGAGCCAAGAGAGAAACAAAGCGTTACCTTGCCAAGGATATAAAGTGCTCAGAAGAGATCTGATCTTCCATGAAGTTACCTGAGAGTGTAATTTCGTATGTGCTACCGAAATAGACTGCAGAGCAGTTAATGTGTTTGGATTATCTAAATGGCGTAGCAAGAAAGTCAATAATGGAAGGAGAAATTAAATCAAGTCAGAGCTGGCCCAACAAATGGTGCAGAGAGTCCTTGCAGCTGTGGAAGGCAATGCCCTCCTCCTTCCCCCTGCTTTTGGGGTCACACGCTGGGTTTGGCGACTGCTGAGCCTCCCCACAACAGACCCACGGCTTTTGGTCAATTAAAACCCTCTGAAGGAGGTTAGAGATGAAGCTCTGGTGGTTGAGCAGCAGCCTGGTGGAAATGGCTCCCTCTGAGAAAGGGAGAGGGAGGATCCACAGGGCCACGCCGACCCCCCGGCACAGCTCCGTCATGCTCTTCTCCGGGGGGATCGCCAGGATGCAAAAAAAAAAGAAAGGAAAACGAGGGGGGAAAAAAGGCAAAGGAGGCCCAGCCTGCACAGCCCCACTCCCCCCACCACCAGCAGAGCCCTCTGCAGCTCCGGTCAGCCAACAGGTGGGGCAGGGATGCGAGAAGCAAAAGGGGTGCAGGAGTTTGGCTCTGCATAAGCGCGAGCCGCCGCTTATGCAAGCGCTGCCCGCGAGGATCCTGAAGCGCTCCCACCGCCGGCAGCACCGCTCCTGCCGGGAATCCTGGGCAGGGCTGCTCCCAGGAGGAATGCTCCCGGCGGCACGAGCCTTGGCAGGATCCCCCTGGCTGCGTGGGGTCATCCCTCGCGGGCCGGGCGCGGCGCAAGATGTCCAGCGGGGCATCTGTGCCTCCGGCCGGCATGCGGGCGCCGTTGGCGTTGCAGCCAGGGCCACCATGGCGGTTCTGAGCCTACCTAATTTTTGCATGCATGCACGAAGCCTTTCTTCAAGATTTGACACTCTGTTCTGAAGCTCTTCGTAGTCATAGGCGCCAATCTCCTCCTGGAGTTCGTTTAGAACTGACGTCAGATTCTGGACCTCCTCTTTAAACTGCAATACCAATTTGGCATCGGCTTTGTACTCTTCCAACACTGGTATCAAAGGCCTAAGTTCCTCCATTTTCGCTTTTATTGCCTGCAAGGTTAAAATAAGCTCGGTTCAGTGCTATGCGTGCAAAAATCTGCAACACTCTGCCTTGACCTGGGTGCTTCCTATGGGAGCGAAATGTTCACATTATCCCACAATTATTAGCATTAAAATTAATTATTATTTTTGGTCCGAATGATGTCTTGGCAAGAACATATTAAACAGGCTGCAGAACACCAAAATATTTGGGAAAGGCCTTTATTTGTCATTTTTAGAATGCAACATCTTAGGGTTACATGCTTCAGATCACATACACAAAGAGTTGTTGTTTTTTTTTTTTCTTTTTCTTTCCAAAAAATAAAAGAAAATAAGATATATATGCATTGACAAGGGTTTCAAACTATTCATGAAATGCATCTACAATTGCATGCAAAGGAAGATCTCGGTTGTGTGGTTCAAGGTTCCTTAGTGAGATATGGTGCTAATTTGGAAAATAATCAAAAAAAATCAATGCATGGTGCAAAATGCTCTGTGGCCCTCTTTTCATGGTTACATGGGAGTGAACTGCTTCTTCAGTCACTGCAGCATTGAAAAAACTTGCTTTTTAGTTAGCCCTGTAAGCAAGAAAATGAAATACTGTTGAGGATCTAGCTCACTAACCTGCCTTATATAGATAGCCATTCATAGACAAATACTCTTACGGCACTAAAGAGAGAAAAAAAAAACCAACACAAGAGCTCCAAAGCACTCACAGTTTAATGCTGGCATTAGCAGGAACAAAATGCTGTGGCTGTTCTTTCGAATGCTGCCTTGGCAGCAAATTAGATAAAAATTCCTCACTGGTTTTAAGCACGGAACAGGAAAATAAAAGTCATTATCAAATGGATTTTGCAGAAATGAATTTTTTCCTTTTTTTTTTCTTTTTTTGCTTTGTTTTGGATTTTTTTTTGTTTTTTTCTCATTTAAAAGCTCAGAATGCAGCATTTTGTTGCAGATGCTTTGCTCCAGCAGCTAACGAGTAGACATTAATATGCATGCACCTACCCGTTAATGAAGCGTGTTAGAACACCCAAAATCCCTGCTGCTGCTCCAACTACAGTGGCCAAGCTCCCAGCACCCAGGGCTGTGACATCTGCCTGTGTCCTGAAGCTTTCTGGGGCTGAACAGGACCAGGAATTGCTCCTCAACCTCATTCCCTTCCTTCCCATCCATCCCCTCCTATTTAAGCCATGAGGGTTTTTTTCCCCTCCTGTTCTTCACACGGGGGGAATGCTTTAATTTTATTTAATTTTATTTAATTTTAATCTCCCTGGCAGGCAGTGGGGAGGGTTAACCTCATCAGGATGGTGGGGGGAGAAATAATAATAACTGAAATAAAGAAATAATTAAATAAAAGGAACTCATGCTCGAATCACAAAGATGGTCTTTCCATCCAGACTGCAGAGCTAAATTTAGGGTCCTGCAGTAACTGGAGATGGGGAGCGGAGGAGGTGGAGTTGGTGAAAAGTTTTAAGATCCTACTTCCCAGCTTTTTATGAGATAATCGTGGTATTTCAGTATTTAGCATTAAAAAAAAAATCTGCTTTAAAATACCAGCCAGCTGCCTGCCAATGAGGGTGGCAATCAGCTGGGTGGCTGCTCAGAAAAGTCCCCAAATTTTGCCAGAAATCTTCTCCATTTGATTTTTATATCTATTAACCCACAGCACTGCTAACATTGAAGATTCTGGCATTTCTCAGAACCTTTTTTTGGCAATTTCATTCCTTCCCAAGCAACTTCCTGAGGGTTTGGCCACTGTTCCCAGTGCCAGCTGATCCCAAAGGCTGGCAGCTCCACTCCCCTTTTCACAGCACCAGGACACCACACAGAACCATCAGCTCAAAACTGGACAAACTCCTGGAGATGTGCAGTTTGCCAGCCTGTGGATGGCTGTAAAAGTGGTATTTTTTGGGTTTTTTTTGGGGGGGGCTGATGTTTGATTGATTAATTAAATTCTTCAGCCACCCCAAGGGATGATGTGGTTTGGGGACAGCCAGCTGAGGTTTGCCAGGAATGGAAAGGGAGCCACAAGTCCTGGGTTTTCCCAAAAAATGGGTCCTGGGCATGGCATGGAGAAGCTGTTTAGCCACAGAGGGGAACCCACCTCACCCAGACCTCAGCCACCCTGGGGTGTCCCTGCAGATCCCCCAATGGAATCTACCTATTTGGGGCACCCGGGTGGTTTGTGGATGTGGGAACATGGAGATTTGTGCTTTGACCCTATAGGAACACGTAGGGCTGAGGATGTGATGCCACAGCCTGGATCTGGCTGTGCTTTGGACAGCAAGGACCCCACAGTTTGTCCCCTGATGGGAACCAGGGCCACAATCCCAAGCCCATCCCAACAATTCCCTGGCCACGTCTCCAGTAGCACTTTGGAAAGCACACCTACCTTAAACTGCCTTGCCAGGTGCTGCTTGTGGCTCTCTTCCACTTGCTTAAATTTAGATTCCAGTCCCCTCATCTGGTTTTCCATCTTCTCCACGTACTGTAGGTCTCTCTGAGTCCTCCTGTCCAACACCTCTATCGACTGGGACATGTTTTGCACCTGCCAAACGAGAAGGGACTCATTAAGAAGGTGTTTCCAGCAGCGAGGCAGCCCTGCTTGCATCCCAGCACTGACCTTTCCCACACACCCAGCAGAGCTAAAGGGCAATCAGCCCATGCATTATTTACTGCTTCATCACCAGCAGCTCCCAAATTACGACCCTGTGCTCCAACACACAGCAAACTGCTTTCATAAATGCTTATTTTTTTTTTCCTGCCGTGCTGCAGAGAATGAATCAACAACCCCACATGGAAATGAGGGTTGGGGCCGAGGTTAAAATGCATTACTCAGGATGTCCTCTGTGACAGGAGCTGGGAGGTGACAGCAGCACAGCTGGCTGGGAGGAAAAAGCTCCTGCCCAGGTGAGCATTTCCATCTCCTCGTGTGACACTGCACACACCTCCCTCCCAGCCAGCAGAACTTCATTCTCCCAGCAGCCTGCCCAGCCAGCACCTGCCACCACCAATCCAGCTGCAGGGGGGACATCCTGGCGCTGGGAGGCACCGTGGGATGGTTGGCACCCCAGCCATGCCCTCCTGCCAGGGAGGGTCGGTTTCCGGAGCCGCGCTGTGCCGCATTCCCGCCCGGAGCCCATCTGGCCTCGCCCAGGGGATGATGCAAGGAGCTTGGCTGGGCTTGCTGCGAGAAACCGAGCCCAAGGTGTGAGGAGGGGAGGGAAACGCCGCTGAGGCTGACCTGATTTTGAAGGTTGGCTGCCATCTGATTTATTAAGATATTCCCTCCTGTTCTGCAGGCTGGGAGAGGGGGGATGAAGCCCTGACGTCAGTGCCTAGCTAGCATCCAGCACCGAGCTGCATTTCAGGGCTGTGCACTGGGGAGGGATGTGTTTGTCCCACGGCGGGGACGTGACGGGGCTCAGCCCACGGGTGCTGCTCCTGCCACCGCCACGTCACCCCAGCAGCGCCACCGCCGCGGTGACGTCCGTGGGGACCGTGAATCAGGCAGCCAGCCTGCTGCTGCTGCTGCCGCGTCAGGGGCCTGGAAGTGAAGCCACCATGGCGTTGAAGCCACCCTGCTGCCAGCCTGCTCAGCTGTGGGTGGCTGAGCCAAATCCGAGCAGGAGCAGCCCTGTCCCCGTGGATCTGCTCCCAGAGCCTGTGCTGCCACATCCACTCCCATCTGCGCCCTCGCCAGCCAGGCTGGGATGGGGAAGGAGTGCTGCAAGTGCAGCATTTCCTCTGGCAAATCCAACCGGGGAGGGCTGGGACTTACCTCGAGTGACAGAGCGAGGGCACGGCAGGACAGCCGTGCCAGCCAGGGCTCCTCGCTGCACAGGTCAGCTGTGGGACCTCCAGCTTGGAAAACCATCAGAGTGCCCATTGCTCATGCAGGGTGACACCAAAATGGTGACAGGGGTCTATTAAAAATGTATGGATGGCCCGTAGGGCAAAGGCCAGCAGCTTTTGGAATGTTCTGTTCAACTGCTCCGGGGGGCTGAGAGGTTTCCTCAGCAAAGATGAAGCTATTTGCAGTCTCTGAGCCTCAGAGGTGAAGCAGCACCACCCTGACCCCTCCAGGAGCTGCTCAGGGAGGCGTGAGGGGCAGGGAAGAGCAGAACAAGGCAGGTTGGGAGGAGAAAAGAGCAAAGCTGAGCTCAGCCTGGTCAGCTCCCATTAGGCTGTGCCTCCCCCAGGGAATTGGAGCTCTCAGTGGGTGTTAATTCACCTGGGCTGGATGTGGAGGAGGTTGAAGACCTCTCAGTGCCCCGAGGCAGGAGAAGGGAAGCCTTAGACAAGCATGGCTGGGCTGCCAAGCTACTTTTATTGCAGTTATCCAGGCTTTGAGCTGAGCTGAGCTGCATCTACCCAGCAGAATTGCTCCGAGGAGCAGAGAGGGGCAAAACTGAGCTCATTTATTCCACTAGTGCCTAACCCCAGCTCAAGGCCGACCTGCAGATCACCAGAAAAGGGCATTTCTCTAAAGACAGACCAATATCTGAGTCTGGTGAGCAGAATTTTGGGGGTTTCATTGTGCTTTTTCTCAGGTGGTGGGGAGGGAGAGATAGACTCAGCATCTCGCTCAGGCTGCTGACCTCAAACACCTCTGGCGTGATTCTGCTCCTCCCTGCAGCAGAGAAAAATAACCTCCTCACATGCCTCTGCACAGAGATGCCTAAAACTGGCTATTCTGGGGTGGATTTCACACGCCCAAGGTGGCTATTTGTTGCCCGTGCTGTTTTCCATCAGGCAAGGTCCCGGCCAGGTTTGTAGGGAATGAGTTTCCTGATCCCTGACAGCCCCTTGTGCTTCCCAGCTGAGGATCTGCTTGTTTTCCCTCATTAGCATATTATGCCCTTGATCCAGCAAAGTGCTTTGGCACATGATTAGGTTTCAATGAGCCTGTTGGAGCTCGGGCTGAAGCATGTACAGGAGTGCTCTAATGAACTCAGGCCCAAGGATACTGCCTCTGAAATTCCCTCAGCTCCATCCATCAGCTGCAGCCCTCAGACATTGGCTAAAATGCTTTTTTTGCCTCCTCTCTCAGCCTGAAATCTCATTTGCAGCAAGCTAATGTGAGAGAGATACCTGTGACCGTCTGGGGGGAAAGAGTTATTTTTAGCAGTCGAAATAGGAAATTAATACAAATGAAGCTTGCAGTGCTGTTCTTGTCATCTCATCTGACAAGGAGTTGTTTCGCAATTAAAGCAGAGTGAGAGAGTCAAAATTGGCCTGATGACCGCAGTGAGGCAAACAGAAAGGTCAAATCCGTGGTTTAAACCCTGCTCAAGCTGCCCTGTGCATCAGCCAGCTCCAGAAGGGCTGTTCTGAGCCCAGATTTGGGGTTTTTACCCCGGGGGAGCAACAGCAAGAGGCATCTTGGGGGAGATTTTCACGGTTTAGGGGAAAAGTCAGCAGAGAAATGGACTCAGCTGATGGTCCAGGATATGAAAAGTTCATTTTAGGAGGTCTGCAGGAGGCAAAGTGAAGGCTGAGATGTCATTGTCCCCTCTATGCACACCTGGGAGTGACTATTAGGGGAACAAAAAAGAGCTGTTTAATCTGGAAATCAGCGCTGGCAAAGAGGGAGGATTGGCAGGAAACCAGAAACGGTTTAAACCATCAGAGGAGGAAGTCCTGCCCAATAACAGGGCCAGAATAAATAAACGAATTTAAAAAAGAATCTGTTTGGAGATCAAATACAATCTGTTGCTGAGCAGGGCTGAGGTGGTGGCTTGGCTTGGGCACAGTCCAAGGTCTGGGCTCAGCACCTGAGCCGTGTGAGGCTGCAAGGACTGGGTGTGCTCCAGCCAAGGATGAGCTCAGACACCTCCAGTGGCACAACACGGGCTGAACAGTGTGTGCAGAGAGCAGCCCTGCTCCCAAACCTGTCACCATGCCCGGGACACAATCCCAGCCACAGCAGCTCCTTACAGAGATGCTCATCCCACGAGCTGAGCGTGGATGGATGGGAGATCCGAGCCTCCAAATTCTGCATGGAGATTTCCCCTGAAATGCTCTAATTGTTTCATACAAACACACACACACAAATACAGCCCATCCCTGGCAACACCTCCTCATTGCCATAGGTGAATTCCAGCTCTGCTCCTCGGAAAATCCACACACAATTACCTCCCTGACCCATTGTGCTGCCAGGGAGAAACCAGTTTTCCCATCACAAAGCTAGGGTTAGGGTGTCAGCTGAGGGAAGGAGTTTCCAGGATTGAAATCCTTCCTGGGAAGCTGGAAGCTCTGCTCTGCAGTTGTTTTCTCCTACAGGGATTATCAGTTCAGCCTCCATCAAGCTCAGATGTCTGGCACTAAGAGCCTATTCCTCATTTTGGGTTTTTTTTTTTCATATAGGTTAGCGTGGGAGTGAGATGCAGACAGATTAGCAGGCAGGTAACATATCCCAGAACACATGCCCAGAAATCCTGCTCCTCCCTCACTTTTTATCCATTGGCAGCCAGAGAGCTGCATTAAAAAAAAACCCAAAAAAACCCACCAAGCACTCCCACCCTCCTGATGTTATCCCAGGTCTCCCATTCCCAACTCCTGCCCATCAGCAGAGGGCATTGGGTCAAATCCTGCTCGTTTAGTGTGCACCAGGAGTTCTGAGAGCACAGTGCCTCCTGGACACCCCTGTCAGCTGTTCCCAAATCCAAATGCACCCAGTGTGTTATTGCTGTGAGAAATCAAAGCTTGAGTGGGATTATTTTTAGCAGCCTCTGACAACCCGAAGAATTGTTTTAGGGCTGAATGTATCCTGGCTTGCTTTATTGTCCTCAGCACATGGGGGAAATCAGTTAAGTGGAGGTTTAATATTGTTATGGGGAATTAATACATCAGCTTCCCCCAAAGCAGCAGGAGGAAAAGTCTTTTGTCATGCACGGCACAGGCCAATCTAGCATTAGGGCTTGGGGTTTAATTATGTTTCCAGCACAGGAGCCAGCTCATGTTTGAAAGAGAGGAGCACAATTTTCACATGAAACAGCATTTCTTCGCTGAAATCTATTATCTGGAAAATTTCTTGTTATTGGGAATGTTTCCCTAATGAGATTCTTTGATCTTTTTGGACAGCAGACTATTAAAAACTAATCAAGAGGATGTCAGCTTTAGGAAGAAAACCACCAAGTGTCATCTCTGGGCTACCTGATGGCGACAGCCAGTAGGGTTTTACTCGACCTTTTTAACATCACCCTGCCTGGCAAAGCTAGGCTTGGGGCTTTTAATTCTCTCTCCTCTCCTGTTGTTCAGGCTCAGCCTTTAAATCTGCTTGTGCCAACAGAATGGAAAAAGGAGATTTTTTTTTTTTTTTTAGAGATCCAGTTCAATATTGCTGCTTTGATCTCAGCAGTTTTACCTTGACCTCAGGGCAGGCTTTCACAGAAACACTGAAGGGATTCCTCCTCCTGCACACCCAGGGACAACCACAGCATGAAAAAGCCATCCCAAGGGGTCTCCCCTGCAAACCAGCTTTTCACCCCACCAAACCCACCCCCCTTTGCCAGAAGGGACCAAGCATTACCTTTTCTAGGAGTTGTCTCAGCTGCTTTGTCCTGGCGTCACGCGAGCACATCGTCTGCTGAGGTGCCACCACTGTGCATATACAACGTCCCTCGCTGTCCTGGGCAGAGCTGTAGACCTGCCAGCTTTCCTCTGGGTTGGTAGGCAACACCTAATTAACACAGGGGAAAGATGGGTTAATGAACCGGGGGAGGCCCGGCAGGGCTGTGGGAGGGGAAGGGGAAGGAGTGGAGGGAGCAGGATGGATGTGGCAGAGAGGGCTGGAGGTCCCTCCGAGGGCCCAGCTGGCGAAATTCACTTGGAATGCAAAAATATGGATTGGGGACAAATCAGAGAAGGGTCTGAGAAGGAGAGAGGGAGCTGAAACACGAAGGGAGCACAAGTGGGAAAGCGTGGGCACATGGAATGCCAGCCGAGGGTGACAATTCCGGGTGCTGGACATCCCTGAGCACAGCGGGGTGGCGACAGAGCCCTCGGGAGAGGGACGTGCCCGAGCCACCGGGGAGGGCACAGCGTCCTGCTGAGGGCTGAGCGCTGCTCCGTGCCTCTGCAGAGCTCTCCGGGCTCCGGCAGCAGGAGAATCAGCTCTCCTGAGCCAATGGACACTGCGAGGTACGTTTTCCCTCCCCTGCCAGGCTCCCCCGGGGATGAGGAGCTTCACCGGGCAAGCATTTCCCTCCAGTTCCAGGCAGGGAAGGTCCGGAGCTGCGCCCTGTGCAGAATTCCGGCAGGGATGGGATGCAGCCCGGAGGGGACCAGCAGTGCCTGAGCTGCCAGGACACGGCAGGGAAGGGAGCCCAGCCCCAAACCCGGCACATTCCCCAAACCCGGCACATTCCCCAAACCCGGCACATTCCCCAAACCCGGCACATTCCCCAAACCCGGCACATTCCCCAAACCCGGCACATTCCCCAAACCCGGCACATTCCCCAAACCCGGCACATTCCCAGCCCCAAACCCATCGCATTCCCCAGCCCCCCCTGAGCTCTCCAAACCTCTCCCGTCTTCATTTCCCTTCGATCTCACGGCACAACCCATGATTTAACCCTCGGAGCACTTCGAAGGTGTCACCGTGTCCCTAGCCAGAGGGGAAATGCTCTTTCCACTCTTTCACTACCGAGCAAATCACCCTGCAAATGCCCGTGGTGACAGGCAAGCCCTGAGAGAGATGCGCGATTGGACTCCCTGGCTAAAACAACCGGGGGGAAAAAAATAATAAACGGATCTCATAAAGCCTGCTAACACGGAAAAAAAAATTAAAAAATCCCAGTTTCGTTCACTCCGCAGCACAACCACTACACGCAACACGGTGGGAACAGCAGAGCTGCAGTAGCGGAGCTCTGTCGGAAGGCGGGCAGCCTGCAGGAGAAAGGTGCCCGATTTTCCCTGCTCGGGGAACACGGACAGCCAGCCAGGAAGGTTTTTCCCAGCCATTCCCGAAGTGGGAAGCTCAGGCACAGCCTGAGGAGAGCAGGGACAGCCTCACCGCGACACTTGCCGCTGCATCCCCATCCCGGAGAGCACGGAGCGGGGAGGGAAGCTAAGGAGCCTCCCGGGACTCGCAGCCCTTGTCCCGGCGGCTTTGGCGGCAGCGACCAGGGAAACTTTGCATCCCTTCGGCTGCAGGGGCGATGCGGGAGGCAGCAGTGTCGCACCGAGCCACGAACGAGGGATGAGGAGAGGAAAGGAGAGGGAGAGATGCTCCCCCCACCGCCACCCCATCTCCTGCCGGCACCCCCTATCCCCTCCTGCACCAGCCCGGGGGACACTCGGCAGCCACCGCCGCCCCTCCCCGGGGCTCTGCCCTCCGCAGCGCGGGGGATCCTGCAGGGAGAGACCCTGACGGCCACGGGGACACCCATGGGGACAGCTGGGCGAGGAGAGATGTGGCACCAGGGCGAGGAGAGACTGGGCGGCGGCGGGAAGCAGCCGCAGGGATGCTCCGGGATGCGGGAACGCTCCGGGAGGCTGGGATGCTCCGGGATTCAGGGATGCTTCGGGAGGCTCCGGGATGGAGGGAAGCTCCGGGATGCTCCGGGAGGCTCCGGGCAGCCCTCCCCGTGCCCCGCCGCGCCCCGCACTTACTCCCGTGCTGCGGTCCAAGGTGCCGCCCGTGGCCGCCGTGAGTTTGGTGGTGTTGAGCCCCACGAGGGAGGGCAGCGTCTGCGACATCCAGTTGGTGATCATGGCCATGGTGCTGAGGACGACTCCAATCTTGAGTAAAGGCACAGACATGTCTGCGGGGGGGGGCGGCAGGCACCCTTCATTCTGCACCGGCGCCGGGCTCCATGCCGCTGGGTTCGGGCTGCGCCAGCCGCCCCGCCGCCGCCGCCGCTCGCCGCCGGCCCATCGTCCTCCTCCTCCGCCCCGCCGCCCTGCCCGGCGCTGCCGACGGTGTGTGCCCGGAGCGGCCGGAGTGCCCGCAGCCCAGCCGAGCGGGGCTGGCTCCCTGCGCCCGCCGCCGCCGGGCGCGCCCCAGCCGGAGCGAGCGGCTGCAGGAGGCGGAACCGGGGCGGGACGGGACCGGGAGGGGCGGCGGGGAGCGCCCAACCAGCCGGGGACACTGCGGTGGGCGAGGGAGGGACGGGGAGGGGAGGAGGGAAGGGGGGGGAGGGAGGTTTGGGGAAGGGGAGGAGGGGAGAAAGGGTTTGGGGAGAAAAGGTTTGGAGAGGGAAGATTTGGGGGAATGGGGAGATGGAAAGAGGAAAAGATGTGGGGAGAAGAGATTTGAGGGAAAAATTGGGGGACAAAAGACTTGGGGAGAAAAAGATTTGGGGAGGAAAAGATCTGGGGAGAAAAAAGATCTGGGGAGAAAAGGATTTGGCAGAAAAAGGATTTGGGAGAAAAAGATTTGGGGAAGGGGAAGAGAAGGGAAGAAAAGAGAGAAAAATTATGGGGAGAAAAGATTTGGGGACAGGGGAGTGGAGGGAAGGAGAGAAAAGAGATAAGGGGAGAAAAGATTTGCGGAGAAAAGGTTTGCAGAGAGGGAAAAGGTTTGGGGAGAGAGGAAAGAATTGGGGAGGGGGGAGAGACTTGAGCAGAGGCAAAAAGGCGTGGGGAAGGGAGAGAAAGATCCGGGAAAAGGGGGAAAAACTGGGGAGAGGGAAGAAGATTTGAGGAGACGGAGAGGATGGGTGAAAGGAATGAGGAGAGAGCGAAAGAATTGGGGGAGGAGGTGGAAGGGTTTTGGGGTTGAGGTGGAAGGGTTTGGGGTTTGGGGATGAGGTGGAAGGGGTTTGGGGTTTTTGGGATGAGGTGGAAGGTTTTTGGGGAGGTTGAAGGGTTTTGGGGTGTCGCGGCTCCCCCGCAGCGGCGCTGTGGCTCCCCCTGGCGGCTGCGGGCGGCGCTGCGGGCCGGGGTCACTCGGTGCTCGCGGGGACAGAGGGGACAGAGAGGACAGAGGGGACAGAGGGGACACAGCGGAGAGGAAGCGCCGTGCCAGGCCCAAGGGGAGCTGCTCCCGGCGGGGGCGGCCGGAGCAGTTCCCTGTGGGTCCCCGGTGGTCCCCAGCCCTGCGGTCTGAGCGCGCTGTCACAGCATCCCCTATTGTCACCTCGTCACCTTCTGCCGCCACAGCACTTCCTCAGCACGAGGGACAAACCAAACCACTCTACCAGCCCTTCCTGCCCCCTTGCTGCCCCTGCCTCACCCCCAGCGCAGGAATTCCCTGCCCGGGAGCCCCACGGGTGGCAAAGAGCACAGAGCCTGTTCCGCCAGCCTGGAGTGTCACCTGGGCTTGGTCACCTCTCAGGTTTCCTGAAGGCATTTGCAGAACTGCCCTGGTGACTTCAGAACCAAAATCTCTGACCAACAGAGACCAACGGAGACCAACAGAGACCAAACTCCAACCTTGACATGGTTCCTGGGGACCCTGAACCATTCCATAGCCCCAGCACCCCAGCCTGGCTGGCCCGTGGGAATCACCACATCCCCACTGGAATCTGACCAGCCCAGCCCCAAATCTGACACATCCAGAGCTGCTTTTCCAACTCCATGGATTCCTGGGGGTGTGGGATTTGTTGCCCCAAAACCTCAACCCACCAGTACCCCATCACATCCAGCAGCCAGGTGGTGTGCAGAGCACATCCCAGCAGGGAAGCAGGAAAGCCTGAAATGCAATCCCTGCTGAGCTGGGAGCTGCTGGAACACTCTGACATAAAGCACATTTAGCAAGTCCACCAGGTGGAGAAAACGAGATGAGCAGGAGTGCTCCAACTCCTTCCATGCGGTGCCAGGTCGGATCCTGTCCCTGTGACACGCCGGTGACACGGCTGGACACTGGCAGCTGGTTTGTGCCAGGCTGCAGCAGCTGAAATTCCATCTCTTCCCTCACTTCCCACCACCCTCCATCCCTGCCACCCTCCCCCTACCCAGCTCCAGGTGAGCCAGCTGCTGCTGGATCAGGAAGGAAACACTCTGAATCCCACACTGTCCTGCTTTGGGAATACACAAACTGCTTCCACCCCATGGAATTCACATTTCCCAGCCAGGCATCAGCATCCCCTCCCTGGCAAACCCACTGCTGGCTGTGCACTGTGGCACCTCTGGGCTCAACACCCCGGAGCTGCTCCAGGCTGGGGGTGCAGGGACAAAAAAAACCCAAAACCCTGGATGGATTCCACCTTTTTGAAGGAATCTGAGCTCCCTGAGCTGCTCCTGCTGCTCTGCAGCTGCTGCTGCTGTGCTCAGCACTGTGGCAGCTCAGGCCCTGATTGCTGCTCTGATTTCCCATCATATCCAACATCGAGTGCTGCACTTAAATCATCCCAACCTTCACCTGGGAATGGAGTTTGTGAGGAAAGTTTATCCCTCACAATTGTCTGCTGCAGGAGAATGCAAAGGAATTAGACCCACGGATATTTTAATATTTAAATGGGGGCAAGAATCACTCCTGTGCCTTGTTCTGGATTCAGTGGGATAAAAACCATTCCTGTGCCTTGCCCTGGATTCCACCTGGGCTAAAGCCTCATTTCCCAGCAGTGCAGGCAGCTGATTTCATTCATATTCCTTTCAAATGCTTTGCCATGATTAAAGCTGCTCCAGCCAGGCTGAGCCAAGCCCAGGGAGAGGAGCAGCAGCCACAAGTGCCTGCTAAGGAGGGAGCCCATTACTGGGAATCTTTTCCCAGGTTTGTGCAGGTTTTGGGAGGCAGAGCTGCTCAGTTTCCCTGCAGCAAACCCCTTCATGTCAGCTGAAAGAGGAGCTGTGCTGTAATAACGGGGGGGAGAGCAAAATCCAGAGGATTTTCTTTCTTGCTGCTGCTTTCAGTGTTTATGAAAGAATCAAAAGCAGCACTTTTGGGGGAGGTTTTTTTGGTTGCCGCCGAGATTAAGGGAGTTGGGGAAGGGACATCAAAATGTTCTTCCATCCCTTTTCAGAAAGTTCTTGATGCAATAATCTGCCTGAGCCTGTGGGGCAGAGAGCCACCACCCCATGGGAGCTGAGCCCCCAGCTGCTCCAAACACAGACCTGATGGAAAAAGAGGTCTTTTTCCACGCTGAGTCCCTTTTTTAGGGATGCAGGGTTGAGCAGAGGGAGGGATTGGTGGTGGCTGCTGGCTGAGGAGGTGCTGCCAGTCAAGGACAATGGCCTTTGTCACTCTGCCTGGCACAGGTGACATGCAGACACAGAGACTCTGCCTCACCCCGAGGATCTCCCTGGTTTGAAAAGCCCAGCGTGGCAACCAAATGCAAACATTGACCACAAACCCATGGGGGAGACTGGAGCACAACAGCAGAAACAAGGATGGAGCCAAGGGGGAAGGAGCTCAGGTGACCCTGTTGGACATTTCCTGATGGGGTTTCCCAGAGCACAGCTGGATATTGATCCTCAAAAAGCAACTTTGCATCACCACATCCACAGCAATCCCTCCAGCAGCACTTCTGCTCAACTGGTGGAGCTCTGCTGATCACTTTGGGGGTTCTGCCCGAGAAAAACCCTCCTGTTGTCACTGCTCTTGTTGTCCCCATGCTCTGGCTCTGGCTGTCCCCTGCCACCAGAGCAAGGGGTGCAGGGCTGCCCAAAAATTGGGGTTCAGCACTCCATTCCTCCCCTGCTGCCAGCAGAGAGCAACCAGCAGGCACAGAGCTGCTCAAGGAACAAAAGATCCCTTTTTTCGCATTCATATATTCCGAGCAGAGAAAGAGCAGCGCCGGGAGATAAAAGCAGGGAGAACAGGGTCTTCCGAAATAGCTACTTAGTGGAAAATTCCGCTGCCGGGAAGGGATCATGCAGAACGTGGCTCCGTGCCTACAGGAGCCCTGCGAGGGTCAAGGTGTGGCGCGGGGACAATTCCCGGGTGGCAGCGAGTGGGACACGGCGGTCACTGTCTCCCTCTCCTGGCTGGCTCGGAGAAGAGGTGCCCAAGCTCCTGTTGCTCCCAAATTTTGGTGGGGATGCTGCCCTGGGACCCCGAGCAAGGAATGGTGGGAGGGAGGGAGCTGCTGTAAAACACATCCAGCTGGATTTTAACAGCCCCAAACCGCGCTGGGGACACCTCAGGTGACACTGGAGGGGGGTGAGGCCAGCTGAGGTGGCTGTCCCGTGAGGGCAGTGCCTGGCAGAGCTGGCAGCTCCTGGCCTGGGAGCACAGGAGGCAGGAATTGGGCTGGACACTCCAGAGGGTCACTCTGGTGTGTGACACATCCCAATTCCTGCCCTTCCCAGCTCCTCCTCTCCGTGCTGGACACCTGTGGGATGGGCTGGGCACCCCAGGAGTGCTCTGTCCCCTCTGGCTGTGGAATTTCATGGATCCTCCTCAAATCCTTGGGTTGGACTGAGATTTTCCTCCCTCCTGCAGCTGATGGAGGAGCTCTGACCCAGCCCTGTGCAGGGTTTGCTGCCTTAAGGGATTCTTTCCATCCCTCCTGGAGCCCTGTTTGGTGCCAGGCTGCCCTTCTGCCTCACCTGCTGCACCCCAAGGATGTGGATGCTCAGGGGCAGGTGAACTGTGGGGAGGAGAGCACCCAAAAAATGGAGATGCCAGCCAGCTCAGGGCTCTGAGCCCACCCTGCCCTGCCTTCCCTGGGGGCTCTGAGCCCACCCTGCTCTGACCCCACCCTGGGGTCTCTCTGTCCCTCTGCTTTCTCTCCAGAACTGCAGAACCACAGAGGGAGAAGCCTGGACTCCACCCTGGAGGATGTTTCTCATCCCTCCCTCAATAAACCTTCACCCTTCCCTTGCATTCCTCATCCCCTGGGCTGCTGGAGGAGATCCCCAAAATCCCTCCAGCCTGAGGAAAGGTGTCACCTCTCCTGGGAGGCATCTGGGCAGCCACACCCTCCCGAGGTGACAAACCCTTTGTGTCCCTCTGGGTCACTGCACAACCTCCTGCTGCTTTTGCCACCTGTCCCTCAGCAGGTCACAGCAATAAATGGCACCAGTTTTCCCTCATTTTTGGGGCAGATTTCCAAACATCCTGCCTTTTTTGACTGGTTTTTACCACCACTCACCCAAACCTCGCTCCTGGAGCTGGACTCTGCCACCTGGGAACAACACAGAGCAAGCTTTTCCCCTCATCCTGGCAAGGTAGGGATGGACAGAAAATCAAAGGGATTGAAGGAGAGAAAATGGTCATTTGAAACCCCAAAGGGTGACCACGATGATGTGGATCTCTGCCAGCTCCTGGTGGGGCTCTGGGTGACAATTGTGGGTGACTCCAGGAGCAGCAACATTTTGGGATCAGCAGCCCAGCCTGCTGTGCAAAGTGAACTCCCAGCTCTGCACACTCCCTACTCCTGCACAAAAAACACTCCCAAACCTTTCCTGTCCTTCGGGAGGGAGAACTCTGCAAGGAAACATCTCCTTCACTGGGTTTCACATCCTTAAATCTCTGTTTAGCTAAAGCTGCTGGAGACTTTCAGCCCAGGATCTCCCAGCAGGTGCCAAAACCTGCCAGAACCTCTGGGGCAGAGCAGAGCTCCTTAAATCCAGCCCAGCTTCCCCAGCTTCCTGGGATTGGAGGCTGTGGCTGTGGAAGATGATTTTTGGGCACATTTCCCTGGTCAAGCACACACCTCCAGTACAGAGAGAGGTGAAAGAGGGAGGAAAACTTACTCTGGGTGTTGCTTTCTAGCAAGCCCAGCTCTGCTCCTGGCCCAGGGATGACTCCTGCTGCTGTTCTCCTGTTATCTTTCCAGGATGGGGAGGATGGGCTGGGAATCAGGACTTGGATCCTGAGCAGAGAAAAAGCTTCCCTGAGCAGAGAAAAAAGGGTTCTGAGAAGAGGAAAAGGGTTCTGAGAAGAGAAAAAGGGTTCTGAGCAGAGAAAAAGGGTCCCTGAGCAGAGAAAAAGGGTCAAGGCTCAGGCTAAAGTCAGTGTGGAGCTGGAAGGAGAGCTCAGCTCCAGGAAAGCACTAACAACCAATAGCTACACTCGACAAAAGGAGGAAAATCAGGATTTTCAGCAGCTCTTCCCCCACATTTGGGCTCTGTGTCTCACTTTTCCCTGCTTCACCAACTCAGCCTCTCAGGTATCCCAAAAAGCCCAGATGGACACTCCTTGGGTGTCCCTGCCTCGTTCCCTTTTGCTTGTGGCTCCAGCACAGCAAAGGCAACACTTCTCCCTCCCAACCCCAGCATGAGCTTTTCCCACTGCCAGCACCATCTCTGTTTAATTCCCTCTGATAGTAATTAGTTTTGTATTACGTATGATGCTAATACTGATTACAAGGACTGATAACTCGGGTAATAAATACAACCCAGGGCTGGAAATTACCTCTCTTTTTTATTGGTTCGAGCTGGAGTTACTGAGACGAGACACAAATTGGTTTATGAGACGAGGCAGCAGCTGCCTCCTGTTCCAGGCTGCAGATTTGCAGCTTAATCCTGCCCGTTTCCATGTGTCTGGCAGGGGGAGGAAGAACCTGGGCACCAAAGTGGGCACTGGGAAGTTCTCTGTGGGCAGCATGTGGCTCCAGCAGGGCTCTCCCTGTCCCTGCAAACAGGAACCTGAGGTGCTTTTAGGCAAATAAATAGCTGAATTAGTGTTTTGAGGCTTTTTTTCCCCTTTTAGGAGCTCTAAATGTTGACTATCTGCCTGTCCCAGGAAGGGATTTCCCCCTGTGTGGTTCTGATAATCACCAGGTGGATGTGGGAGCTCTGCTGCTCCCGAGGAGCTCTGAGCAATGCCAGGAGGTTTTCCCTGAAATATTCCCCAAAAGGACACAAGGACAGGTCAGACAGACAGACAGACAGACAGCTGTTGGCATCCCAGCCCCCCTGTGCTGACAGTCCTGGCTGGAGCACAGCATCCCAAAGCCAGCAGATCCTTAGAGAGCACAAGTTGGCTCTGCTCCTCCATGGACACCACAGAGCTGCCCTGCGGCTCCCCAGGAGGACAATCACCACCTTTTGACCAGGAAGGTCCTGCTGTGAGCCCAGCCAGAGCCAGGGGCTGCACCCAGGGGTGCCCAGAGCACCTCTGCCCCATCCCAAAAGTGTTTTGGGTCACGTCAGGCTTTGATTCTGATCCCTGGAGAGGCAGAACAAGGCAGAAAACGACTCAAGAGGAACCCCAGAGCCTCGTGGGTGTCGCTCAGGGTCACTGCCACCCCCTCAGCCCTGCCCTGGGGGGATGGAGGGGCAGGCAGGGGGTCCTACAAAGAACTGAGGGGGTTTAGGGGTAAATCCTCCTTGTTTCACGCAGGTAAAGCCACACCCACCTCACACAGGTCACCAAGCCCACCAGAGTTGGGGTGCAGCCACAGCGTGAGCATCACCCCTGTGCCCCCAGCCTGCCCCAGCATCCTCCCTCCCTCCCTCCCAGCCGGGGGACCACCCGAGGATGCTGCAGCACCAACACCTCGCAGCCACCTCCCTTCCCACCCCGAGAGCTCTCCCACCGCAAGGACAGGCACGTGTTTGCCCCTCCAGCCGCTCTAAAGCCATTCCTCCCTTCCTTGCGAGCTGGCCTGTCAGTGCCACTGCAGGGAGGGACAGGAGGGGACAGCAGCACCTCCTGCAGCAGCAGGGAAAGCCGCCGGAGCCAGCAGAGCCTCTCTCCCCCTGCACGTCCAGCCTCCCTCCCCGGGTGTGGGATCTCTGTAGGGGACAGCAGGGACACTGCACACGCCGTGGGGATGCGAGCACGGAATGAAGCACAGCAGGCACGGAGCTGGGCGGTGCCTGGGCTGAGAGGCAGATTTGGGGATTGCATCTGGCAGCTGTGCCACGGGAATGAGGCGCTGGAAGTCCGAGAGGGCTCTGCAGTGCCGGGAGAGGCAGCGGCACAGGGCGGGGGGGCTGGCAGGACACTGTCACCTGGCCAGGTGGGCACTGCGGGGATGAGCCCAGCCCAGGCAGCAAAGCCAGGCTTCAGGAAGGCTAAAACCTCCTGCCACACGCCGGGCAGGGTGCTCTGGGCAGCTCCTGCAGCGCTCAGCCCAACCCAGGGCTGCCCATGCCCATCCCGGCTGGAAGTTGCTGCCAAAGTTGGAGTGCTGCAGTCACGAGGAGAGCGAGGAGAGGCAGGGCAGCCTGGCAGGGCAGGGAAGGCAGGGCAGCATCCTCGGCACGGGGGTGTCCTTGGGAAAAACCCCCCAGCAGAGCCAGGCTGCTGACAAGGCCCCAAAGGGGTGATGCCCAGGCTGTGGGTGTGACCCCCGGGGAGGCTGGAGGGGCAGAGAGGTAAGGGACAGTCGTGGCACTGCGCTGGCACTGTCGCCATGCCCTGGTGGCCCTGGTGGCCGTGGTGGCCAGCAGGCTGCCGTGCTGGTGGCCGTGGCTCTTTGTCCAGCGCGGAGCATGCGCACAGCCCCAGCATCCTCACACACAATGGGCTTCTCACTCGCTGCTCTGCTTCCTTCCCACCCTCCTCACCCACACCAAACCCTCCTTCTCCCCCTTCCCCACCCCGAGCTGCTCTGCCTTTCTCGGGCAGTCAGGGCAGCTCTGGGCTCTCCTTGCCGGGGCCAGCGGGGATCCTGGCAGGGTGCAAAGCCAGGAGGCTTCAGCACCTCAAACTTCAGCAGCAGGGCAGCGACAGGAGCGTTGTCACTGGGAGAACGGGAAAAATGATCTCCATGAAGCAGCCAGGATGAGAGCCCAGCTGCTAATTGCTCCTACACTAAGAAGCCTCCATTCCCCTCCTATTTATAGCCGCTTTTTCTTCCTTTCATTTTTTTCCCTTCCTTTCCTTTTTTTTCCCTTTCTTTCTTTTTTCTCTTTTTTTTATTTTTTTTGCTTCCAAGCAGCACCACAATTAACCCCACAATCCAGAGAGCATCCTCTCGCAATCACTTTTCTTCCTTTCCCCAGTGAGTGGTGGGGAAAAAAAAAAAAACCCAAACAAAAGACAATCACCCTGCCTGCCTCTCCCCAGTCAGCTTCGGGAAGTCAAATGGAGTTTTAATGCCACTTGCAGATGGTTTTTGGGTGCCTCCTTTCCTCCCCCCACCGCCCCACGACTCGCTCGGTCCAGGGGTTGGGACGGCAAAGAACAGCAGGAAAATCCAGGCAAACAAAGCAGGCGGAGCGGGGAGAGGGGGACGAACGAGCTGCTCCCATCTCCCCCAAATCTGTCACAGATGGAAACACCAAAGGGACATTTAAATGTCACCCAAAAGCAGCACAGCTGCCCCCACACGCGGGTGGGGGGTGACGAGGAGGGACAGCCAGCCAGCCAGCACTCCGGGACAGCACCTCCCAACTCGGCCGAGCCCCACCGCGGGGGTCCCGCAGCCCCCCAGCCCCTTGTCCCGCAGGTGGGGCCGCCAGGTGTCCAGAGACTGGACAGCCAGATGTCCAGAGACTGGACAGCCAGCTGTCCAGGCTGTCCCCACCAGCCCTGGGGGGTCACCGAGGCGCACAGCCCCTCTCTGCCCACCCGCGGGGGTCCCGAGCCCCCCGCCCCGCTGTCCCCAGGCTGTCCCCAGGCTGCGCGCAGGTGATGCTCGGGGGGAGAGCGGCGCGGGAAGTGCAGCATCTCCCGGCGGTTTGCCGCCGTGCTCCGGAGGTTTAGCAGAAAATGGCGTTGGGGAGAAAAAAGGGAGAGGAGGAGGGGGGTGGTGGGGAAAGGCAGAGATGGACCTACTTGGGTGAGTTCTGTGCCCATCAGGATGAGGAAGCAGAGGGTCAGCAGCTTGCTTGCCGGTTGCATCTCTCGCTCCCCCCGTTCTAGGCACCTCGCATGCAGATCACCGCCGGGCGAGCCTCCCCTGCGCCGTCCCCGAGCCTCGCTGCCTCCTCTCGCCGCTTTATTCTTATTAATATTTTAATTAAAAAAAAAAAAAAAAAGACAACAAAGCGCGATTTAAAAAAAAAAAATTAAAAAAAAATGACAGATAACAAAATTAAAAAATAAAAAAAATCAGGCTGATTTTGCGGGCGGCTCTCAGCACCCTCGGGAAGCGATGCCAGAAATCTGCTCAGCAGAGCCTTCACTTTGCATATTTATTGGGATCCCAGTTTCTCTCCTCTGCTCTCGGTGCTGGCTCTCTGGTAATTTATTTAATTTTTTTTTTTTTTTTAATGGCTCCCCTGCTCCAAAGACATTTGCGAAGAGAAATTCAACGGAGCACGCAATGATTATCTCTGCTATTGCCAAAAGTTTGCCTGGAAAAGGGGGGTGATGGGGAGAGGACAGGGATTTAAAAAAAAAAAAAAAAAAAAAAAAAAAAGGAAAAAGAAAGGAATTGGTAGGGCTGGCTACTAGCAGGGGATGGCTGTGGAACAGGATGTGACATCAAGCAAGGCGGGGGAAATTTAACTAAACACGGCAGAGGGAGAGGGGGAAAAGCAGCCGCGGGAGAGCGGGTGAGGCTGCGGGGACCCCGCGGGGAGGAGGGGGTTAACCCCATCCTTAACCCCATCCTTAACCTCATCCTTAATTCTCTCCTTAACTCCCTCCTTAACCCCATCCTTAATTCCATCCTTAACCCCCTCCCTCCCCACCCCGGTCTCCTCGGGGCTGTGGGGTGCCCAGGGATCCCCAAAAAGCACCGACCCCAAAGCTGCTCCCACCCCACCCCACCCCACCCCATCCCATCCCATCCCATCCCATCCCATCCCATCCCATCCCATCCCATCCCATCCCATCCCATCCCATCCCAAACCCGGGAAAGCTCCGAGCTCCATCCTCGCCAGCCTCAGCTCTGAATCCATCCCAGCAGGATGTGACAATCCCTGTGTCACCGAGCATCCCCACCTGCACCCCGCCGGGGTCCTGCAGCGCCAACCCCACACTGCCAGGTTTTTCCCCTCCCCAAAATCCTTGGGGGTTTTTCCCCCTCATTTCTCTCTCTCACACACCCCCTGAATGCTTTCCAAAGCAGAGTTTTTCCCAGGACCTCATAAATGTTATGAAATCCTTTAGAAAGTGGTGATGCAGGTGAAAAGCATCATCCCTTAGTGATTGTTTAATAACATCAGAGAAATCCCTTCCCCACAAATAGCAGAGGATTTTTCCCCCTGATTACTCCAGGGTTTCTTCACCTGGAGCAGGATATGGGATCTGTGGGATGAGCTGACCCTTTCCAAGTGCTGGGATCCCAGAATTCAGCAGGAACCAGGAAATCTCCAGTGGCTGAGCCTCAGTGGGGACAAACAGCCGAAAACAAACTGGAAAAAGCTTTCTCTGTGTTTCCATCAGGAAATGTCCAAGGGAAAGCTGTCCCAGTCCTAGGAGGGATTGAGCAGCCTCAGCTCAGCTCCAGGAGGGAAATCATCCCATCCTTTCAAAGGGAGCTTGGAAAATCCAGCCCAGGGAGCAGCTGGATGTCTGACTATCCCACAGATCCACCCTGAGGTGCTTCCCTCAGCACTGCCTTTCAGGTCGATGCTTTATAGCCCATAAAAGCTGAGGATTTTGGAAAAAAAAAAAAGCATTAAACTCCTCTTGACTTTATCAGGAGCAGCACAACGAGGCCAACAGCAGCAGGGTTTGAACACCTCCTCCCCTGGCACCTCGGGAGGTGTTTGATTGCCCTGGCACCACCTTCCCCCTGGCAGGGATCACAGCAGGGTGGGAAAAAAATCCCAAAATTCAGAGGGAAGAGGAGGAGCAGCGAGTTCCACGTGGGTATTTCACTGTTTAAAATGCCTTCAAGAGCCACCTGAGCAGCTTCTCATCAAGGCTGGGCCACAAGCACAGGGTTGGTGCAGCTCAGGAGGCTCCAAGTGAGGGTCCAGCTGGATCTCCCAGGGGTTAAAACAGATTGGGGAGATGCAGAACCCAGCAATGAGAGCTCCTTTCACACAAAAATATTCGACAAATGAGCTCAGCTCCACCTGAATTGCTGTGCCCGTGGAGGGTGATTTCAGTTTGGGTGTTTTAGACCTCCAAATAGAAGAAACCTCACTTTGTTTTGCACAGATGAGGCTCTGAAATGAGCTTTTTCCAAGACACCAACCCAAAGGAGAATCTCCTTTTTCCCCCTTCCTCTGGTTCTACACACATCCACTTTTATTAACCTTCACGGCTTGCACTTGGGCAAAACCATCAGCCCTGCAAATGGGTTGATTTATTCCTCTTTTGAAGTGTTTCTGAATGAAAATCAGCAGCCTCCTGACTGAACTGCAGCTCCAGAGGGTGAGGCCCTGCATGGTCCTTCCTCCAGGGGAAGAGCTCTGTCCTGGGGAGCTCCACTCAGAAATCAGAGAAACTGAGAGAAATAAAAGGGGAAAAAAAATCCCCCAGTGGGAGCACAGCTCAGATCTTTTGATTCCCACAGTGCCTAACCTAGACTTTGAAAAATACCTCCTCGAAATTTGGAAGGAGTTCAAGGTCTGGAGAACCTCTGCCTGTGGAGTGTGACTAAAGAGGCTCTGCCTTTTTCCCCAGGAAAAGGGAGGGCTGGCAGGAGGCTGCCTGGGGGAAGCTTTCTGTACATGAAGGCTCTTTTATCTTCTAAAAAAAAAATAAAAAGGCAAAGCGAGAGTCCACAGTTTGGAGTAGAAATAGGGCCTGGTGGTTTTTTTTTCCCCCTCAGGGGAGGATGATCAGGTTGGGAAATAACTCAGCTGAAGGCACAGTGTCCATCGCTGGGCACAGTGAACCCAGAGCTGAGTTTCCCAGGGAAAGGAGCATCCTTCCCTTCCCAGCAGCATCCCTGCTCCTCCAGAAACCCAGGCAGAGCTGCAAGCCGTGAAACTCTCGCTGTGTGATGGAGGAGAGCAGAGCAAACCACACCTGCTTTCTGCTATGATGGATTGGAGGAGATGGAGGCCAGGATTTTGCTCTCCAGATCCTGCTGTCCTTGGGAGAAGCTGCCAGGACGTGGAGATGGACAGCAGGGGACATCAGGGATGGGCAGGCAGCCCTTTCCTCCATGCTGGGAACCAGAGCTTTCCCTGCACAATCCGTGAGTCCAGCTGGATGTTGTCCCCTCCTGGGACTGCTGCCTGGCTTGATGTTTTGATGGAGCTCCTTCAGGCTCTGCCCAGCGCTGGATTGATTTTCCAAACAGACCCAAACCATCGATCCCTCTGTCAGAAACGTGTCAGGAGTGGCAGGCAGGAGTGTCACTGTCGTGGGTGTGTGACAGGAGGATTGGCTGCCAGGAGCCCCCTGGGAGCTCTCGTTCCTCATGTGGGGATGGTTTGGCAGGATGTGATTCTGGGGGGGGCTGGGGAATCGATCCCAGAGGAAATCAGGCCACTCTGATGCTCCCCAAGGGCCAATTCCATGCAGGAACACTCAGGGATGGACTCAGAGCTCCCTGGGCTGAGCTCTCTGGTTTTGGGGTCTGTTTTCACCCCACAGAATCTCCCTGCCTCAGCCCCTCCTGGGGTCATCCCTCCTCACGTTCACCACCCCAGCAGAGCCTCTGGACATGCAGAGAGCACGAGGATGGCGTGGGAAAGTCATGGATTAGCCAAGGCACAGAGGTGACAACACTGCCAGGTCCCACTGAGAGATGTTAGGAAGGAATTGAGGCCAAATTACCTCTGGATCTACCCATATCCTGAAAACAGGAGCAATTCCAGCTGATTTCATGCAAAATTTCAGCAAATTCCATGGATTTATCAGCACCCCTCAGGACCTGATCTCTTGGTTTGGAGTCAGACGAGAGCAATTCCACACATTTTCACCCAGAGATCCAAACTGCCCCCGAAACACCAAGGGGATGGGATGGGATGGAAAGCAAAAAGAGCACTCCTGGATCTGAAAACACAGCCTGGGGTTTGGTTAGAGCAAACATTTCTCATTCTTCACAGCTCCTCACCTCCCTGCTCAGCGGTGGGTTGAGGAGCAATCACTGCCAGACTGCAATTCATCCCCGAAAGCTTCAGGGAGAGCAGGTCAGGAGCCAGGAGAGTGCAGGAGGAATGGTAAAAGGAATTACACAGGAAACGGGGAGGTGCAGAACACAGAGGGCAGGAAGGGAACTGGAAACAGCAGAGCTAATGACAAGAGGAAAACCAAACCCCATCCAGGGTGGCTTTTTTAGGAGGTTTTTTGCAGTTGTCTCTCTGTTTGCTGTGCTGAATCAGAGCATGGCTGGGGAGGAGGATGGGTGGGTGGGTGAGACTGCAGCCTGGGTGACATCCAGCCTGGGTGACATCCAGCCTTGGTGACATCCAGCCTTGGTGACACCCGGGTTTGGTGACATCCAGCCTTGGTGACACCCAGATTTGATGACATACATACAGCCTGGGTGACATCAAGATTTGGTGACATCCAGATTTGATGACATCCAGATATGGTGACATCCAGATTTGATGACACCCAGATTTGGTAACACCCAGATTTGGTAACATCCAGCCTTGGTGACATCCGGATTTGATTACATCCAGCCTTGGTGACATCTGGATTTGGTGACATCCAGACTTGATGACACCCAGCCTTGGTGATATCCAGCCTTGGTGACACCCAGATTTGATGACACCCAGCATTGTTGATATCCAGCCTTGGTGACATTCAGCCTGGGTGACACCCAGCCAGCTCCATGCCTCTGATTCCTGGGAGCTGCCAAATCGTTTCCCTTTGCCCCACACAGCCTCAGCCCTCAGTACCCTGGGCAGGAGCAGATTTGTCACCTCCTGTCCCTGTCCTCCACCTTCAATTCCTCTTTTCCCGCAGCAAACAGCATGCAGCAATCCTCCCTTCTGTCCTGGTGACTTCCCAGCCCTTCCCAGGTGTATCCCACATTTCCAGATGGTTGCACAGCCACTTCCATCAGCACCGCTGGCTTTTCCTTCCCTTTCTGCTACACTTGTACTTCTCCCCCTCATCAAATGCTTCAGTCCGAGCCTCCCAGCTGGAAATTCTGTTTTTGCTGCTTCTGAAGAGCACAGCGCTGCTTTTCCTGGGCTTTTCATTAGCCAAATAATTCAAGGAGCTTAACAAAGGAGATAAAACCCCACACCAGGCAAACCTGAAGCAGCTCCTCTGCAAACATCCCCTCCCTGCCTGCCTTTTTCGAGTTGTTTTCGCACCTTGGAAACAAATGAATTCCACGTTATTAGCTTCTGAAGGGTTTGCAGCTTCCCAGCAGCCCTGAACGCACACCAGGAGCATCATCACCACAACAAACTCTCACCACCAGCTCATTCCTGGCGGTTTTGGCACCTGGAGGGAATCCAGAGGTTTTTGTGTCAGCAAATGGGGTCAGGGAGGATCAGGACTGACAGCAGAGCCTCAGAGCCACCTGGGGAAGATTGGCTCCTGATCTCTTCTAAAATAACACCAAAGTGCTCGAGGAACGCTGGCTTGGGAGAGATTTGAGTGGGAGAAAGAGCTGGGAAAGGTGAGAGTCAAGTGGTTCAGCAGAGTTTAGCTCTTTAGTTGTGGTGCAGAGATGAGAGGCTGAGTGCTTTCTGGGGCTTTGCTGTGCTCGCTGAGTTTCCCTGGTGTTTCTGATGGAAAAATGCAAAAAGCCACAGATTAAAAAAAAAAAAAAATCAAAACAACAAACAAACCAATAATCAAACCAACCAAACAAAACCATTAAAAATATGACCAACAATTCCTGCACTTCCAGAATTCCTCTTGGCTCAAAGGGAGGAAAGTGCACAGAGCAGCTCCTGTTGCTAAAACCCCAATTTTGCCCTGGGTTGGGTTCAGTTTTTTAGCCAACTGCTGAGAGCTCTGCAGTAAATCTCAGCCTTTCCCAGGGCCCAGATTGCATATTGGACCATATACCCCGAAATGTTTTTATTTAATTTGAGTCCACATTATGCTGCCTGCATATGGTGACACACACATTTCATTTTATGGAGCAGATGCTGCTTTGCTGTTGAGGATGTAATATACTGAGTACATTATAGCATCGTTTGGGCTGGGGGAACTGCAGTGTTTTTTAACTCTGATTAGCCTTAATTTCAAACCTGATTTCCTAAGGAAATGAAGCCTCTGACGTCCCACTCTGGATTCATGCCCATGTGTGTCCATTTGCTTGTCCATCATTCTGCTATATATTTATTTTTTCCAGGGCCTGTTTCAATGGAATGGGGGGAAAATCCAGTTTTTTCCCCTCCCAAAACCACTTCATGAGGGATATTAAGTTTACAACACAGGTTCATGAGTCCAGAGAAACCGAGCTGACCCAACACTTTCCCCCAAACCACTCTGGAAATGGAAGAGATAAGAGTAGGAAGCACCAGAGATGGATCAGTCAGGCTGAATCATGCTGCTCTACCCAAGGACAAAAGCCCATCTCGATTTTAATTAGAAGCTGATTAAAGTCTAGAAGCGATTTCAGCTCTGCTGACCTCCCTGCTGGCTCATCCTCTGCTTCCCAGTCCATTCCACAGGCAGTTTCCCATCCCAGCAGTGCTGCTGTTGCTCCCAGGCAATCCCAAACCCCAGGATTTGTGATTTATCCCCACCCTGCCCTCCCCCTGCTCCGTTTGCAGCTGATTTCCAGGGAATCAGCAGAGCTCTGCCAGGAGCCAGCAGGGCACAGCTGTGGCTGAGCAAAGCAGAATTCCTGCAGCTGATCCTGACAGGAGCTGCACTTCCCTGCTGCTTCCCAGCCCAATATCTCGGGCTGAGCCACCCTCCAGCTGGCACCAACTGCACCTTGGTCCCTCTGCAAGGACCAGCCGTGGTGGCATTGTCACTCCATGGATCTCCAGAGCTTGGGGCAAAATTTGGGGAATATTTTTTGGGAGAAAATACCATGACAAACCATTCTGGGGACAAAACAATTTTGGGGACAACAACAAGAAAAAGGGACCCTGCAGGACTCACTGTCCCTCCAGCTGTGCCCACCCCGTGCCAGGCTGATGCCAACACCCTGCCCAGCCCCAGATTCATGAACTCTGCCCAGATCCAGTGCCAAAAACGGCCATAAACAGCACTTAGCGATGCATAATATATGAAAATGGCTCATGCTGAGCTTTTAGATGGAGAAGGATTTTTTTCTTTCTCTTTTCTCTTAATACTACTACAACATTCTCCTGCAGCCATGGAAGCAGCATCATAAATATTTAAAAGGAGGTTGAAAAGACCCAATCCGTGAGGTTTGAATATTTATGGCCACCAAACCCCTTGACCTTTAGATTTAGGGTGCAGCATCCATAAACCAGCTTTATTTAACTGCACACCGCAGGTCGCCCGGGGATCAGATGGGAACTGAAACCTTGGAAACATTTAGCATTTTTAGGGTTTCTGGTGGTAAACAGATTGCCATAAATAGGGAGTTCAGGCAGGGACAGGAGGGGTGTGCAATCTGAGCACAAAGCTAGGACTCCCAAGGCACAAATTCCCCGTGAGCCTCGATTTTCTAGCAGAGTGAAAACCAGCAATGGGGTAAAGGAAATGCAGGGGAAAATGAAATATCGGGAATAAAGAGAATCACTTGGTTTTGGGGTTTCCTCCAGCCGGTTCTGCTGCTGTGGATTTGTCCCACTGTGGTTCTGGGTGCCTGTGAGCCACAGCTGGCTGTGCTCAGCCAAACCCGAGCTTTTCACTCAGGATTTTTTAACAGATCCACTGCTGTTGAATGCTTCAATCAGAGCCAATCAGAGATTTTCAGCACCCCTGTGCTTCCCAGCTGGCGTGGAGTTGTTATTTGTTCCGTTTTTTGGAGAATTATGACTCAAGGCTCTGTGTTTTCAAGTGAAAGCCTCGCTTTCCCCTCTGCTCACAACCCAAACTTTCCTCCTTGACATCTCCATCTGAAACGGAGCTGATCCCATCCTGGACAAGGATTAAAAGGGGGAGCTGGAATTTTCTGCACACCAGAAAATCCCCCACGAACTGGGCAGGTGATGCTGGGAATGGGAGGACAAAGGCAGGAACTCCCAGCAGTTCCATGGTGGAGGTGAAAAGGCAAAACCTGTGAATTTTTTAATCCATTTTTGTTCCTCTTAGGCCTATTTCTGCCCTTTTTTTCTCTCCTCCGTGTTTTTGTCATTTTTCCTTCCAGAGCACACACAGGGCTGGGGCTGCAGGTGTGAGAACTGGAGATTTTGGCAGCTCCTGCTTCATCTGGACCACACGTGGAACAAGTGGATGAGCAGGGAGCAAAGCTCCAGAGCAGTCACAGCTTTACGGGGTTGGTGACAAACGCTGGTGGCTCTGTCACACTGCGACCTCAGGGACACCAGCCTGGCACTGCTCAGCTGCCACCCCCAGTCTGCAGCTGAATTTCGGTGTGTTCTGCCCTCTTTCCAAGTGCAATTTCCCCATCCTAGGGATCATCAACAGGGCAAATATGCCTTGATGGCTTTCCCCACGATTGGGTTTTCCAGGATCTGCTGCTCCTGTGCCACAGGGCTGCATTAATTACAGCACTAACGACTGCCTACCAGGTGCCTGTCACAAATTATCTCTGGGAACTGGACAGCACTTCCCTGACATCCCCACTTGCCTTCTCTGGAACTGATCCTGCTGCTCCATTAGCTGGAAAATAAACAAACCCACAGCCAAGCTGGCTGCTTGCCCGCTGCTGGGAACCTGCTGGAAAAGGAGGAAGATCCAATATTGCAATTAATAGGTCCGCTGGGGTGTTTGGAGAAGTGTTTTGGTGTCTCCAGCCCTTTGCAAGGGTTTCAGGGCTGCTTTTCACACCGAGCCAAGAGCTGCTGGGGATAATCCTGACTCTTCCCAAGCTTGTTCCCCGTGGAGAAGCACCAGGATCTGCCTTTCTCCTCCTGTTAATGTCCTCCCAGGGCTGCTGACAGGGACAGGGGAAGCAGGGACAGCTGGCTCCACTCTTCCCACCTCATTTCCTGACCTTTTTCCATCCCAAGTCCCAACTGCAGGTCCCTGGGTGCACCTAGAGGTGCTCAGAGGCTGGAGCCTTTCCCTTGGGTCTTTCAATCCAACCCCTAGGGGTTTTTTTTTGGTTTTTTTCTTTTCTTTTCTTTTTTTTTTTTTGAGGAAATAACCTTAAAATCCCTCTCCTCCTCCCCGGTTCGGATGGTGCCAGGGCTGCTGGGGGTGGAGCTGGCACAGAGGCGAGGCGGCTGCTCGTCCTTGCTGCTTCCCCCAGGAAGCTCCTGCCTGCCAAACCAGCCAGCCATGGCTCCTGCAGCCTGGGCAGCCTGAAAAACAAACAGGAATGATGATTTTCCTGTGTCACTAACTGGGGGATGCTCGGATGGGAAGAGCTGTGTGGTTCACTAGAGGATTTAGGATGAAGCTGGGAGCAACAATAGGATGCACAGAAATGTGTTCTGCATTTTGGGAGTTCAAATTGTTGGGGTCCAGCTCTGGTTGAGGGTGAAAAAGGCAAAGGAAACGTTGGAAGAGGTGGAACCAGAGCTGTTTGTGTCACTAAAGGATCTGTCCCTCTCCTGGTGCTTTTGGGAGCCTCTTTAGTAAACTTTACAGGGAAAAACATTTTCTCAGAGGCACCCAAGGGGTTCACAGGGGAATCTTTGGCCCAGGAGAGTTTGGGAATGTTCTCACTGTTCCCTCGTGTGCTCAGCAATGCTGTCTGATGCTCCTGTTGTTTGCTCAGGATTTCTTCCCCTCCATCCCCATCCCTGAGCCTGCTGCAAGGAGGGAGCTCAGGGAATCTCATCTCTCCCAGGGGATTCCTCCCTCCCCACCTGCTGGCCCAGGATTTGTGGTTTCGGTGCTCCAGCTCCCTGATTTTCCCTTTTCCTGCCTGGGAGAGGGCAGGGCTGGGGTTAAGGCACCTGCAGGAAGGGGAGGTTGTGTCTCTCACCAGAGCTGTCTGTGGGCACTGAGCACACCAAGGGAGCTGCTGCTGTTTATGGTGCAATCATGGCTTTAAACCTTCCCCTCTTCCCCTTGCTCCCCCTAACCCAAACACAGCAATAAACATCCAACCCGAGGGGGACAAATAATTCCCTTTATGGTTTAGCCCTGGTCTCAAACTGTTGGAAAACTGCCTGGCAGCATCACAGCAGCTGGGCAGGGGGAGCAGCCCAGGGTCACCCCAAATTTCTGCTGCCACCCTGCCCGGGGTGCCAATCCCCCCAGGTGGCACCTGAAAACCCTGCAGGTCATTTCAGAGCAATCCCAGCCAAGCCACCTGCCAAAACCTCTCCAGTCTGATGCTGGGCCTGCTTCCCTTCCCTGTCCTCAGGGAGAATAAAGAGCCAAGACCATGAAGGGAGCTAAACTCTTGTTTTCACTGGCTCAGAGGCACTGCAATAGCCGTGTTTTTTAAAAATTAAACGCTTGCATCCAATTGTATTTGCACTGAGTAATGTCCTTATCCGATGCAATCACTTCAAATCACTGTTTTTCAAATCCTCTGGGGCATGTGCAGGGAGCAGAGGGCCCAGGTCAAATATAACCCTCCTGGCTTATTTGGGGATGGCTGTGTCACTGTTACCATTGCATTAATGAACCGTGTAAATCACAGCCAGTTGTTAAATAACCCAGAGGGGGAGAAGGAGGAGAAGGCAGGAGGGACTTTCTACCCTTTACTCCAGAGAGCTTTGCAGCTACGAGGAAATGTGTGTCAGTGCTGTGACTTGCCAGCTTGGAGGACATAAGTTTCCCATCCAAATATTGCTTTTTTTTCAGAGGCTCTCGCTGCTCCCGAGAGATTCCGTGGAAATTTGTAAAGCCCAGCCTCAGCCTGCCTTCAGAGGAACTCACAAAAGGCTAATGGGAAATGGGAATATTTTTAGTTATTAAAAAAAAAACCCCAAAAAACAGAAAAGAGACGAGAAGAAGGTGGAGAGAGCCAGGTTGCTGTCTCCTCCTGTGAGCGTTCCCTGCAGGGCTGGGATGTTGGGGACAGGCTCTGCCGTCTGTCACTGCCTCCCAAACGTGTCTTGGGGTGCCACTCACCCTTCAGGCTGCACAGGATGAAATCCCAGCCCTGGGAAGGGTTTCTCAGCTCCACAGAATGTGCTGGTGTTGCTTTAATATCAAAGGGGAAGAGACAGGGGGGTTGGGGAGCTGGACATATGGCTTGGCTGGAGTTGTGGGTTTTTCCTGCTGTCTGCCTTTCCTCTCCATCTGTCCCGAGAGGCAAAGGCCTCTCCATTTCACAGCCCTGTGCTGAAGAATTCCTGCCTTTGCCATCCCAGCCCTGGATTGTTTAGATCATTTACCCAGGAGCTGTTCGCTTCCGCTGCCTGCACTGGGTCAGGCCTGGAATCACTCATCCAGGGGGGAAAGCCTGACAATATTTCATGCCCAAGCGATCTGCCTCGTGCAAGAAATGAAGCTCACATGGTGGTTGGGCTCAGCTGCTCCCTGAGCTCCTGACGAGACACATTTGCAGCGCTCAGCAGGGCCATTAACCCAAATGTGCAGAGCTCTGGGCACCAGGAGGCTGCAGGGACACGTCAGGGTGGATTCCAAATCCGCAGCTCCACCAGCAGAGCTGCTCCTGGAGGAGCCAAGGGGGAGCTGGTGGATGAGGGCGGCTGGGGGATTTAGGGGATTTGAATTCAATTTTGGGGCGGAGCATCTCTGTGGGTGCAGCTCCTGCTTTTCCCTGCCTAGTGACAGACCCAAAATTGCTGCTCCAGGATGGAGATGTTGGCCTGATCACTAAGGTTTGGGGTAGCTACAGCTATCCTTAAACATCCTTTTTCACCAGAAATCCCTCACTTCATGTCCATTGAGGTGGGGGTGAGGGCAGGGCCTGGCCGAGGTGGGATTATCCACAGTGAAAAAAGAGGCTGGGAAAGCTCTGTTTAATCCAGAGAGCTCAGGTGAACACAAAAATCATCAGGTGAACACCAAAATCATCAGGTGAACACCAAAATCATCAGGTGAACACAAAATTCCTGCCCAAATGTCCTTGCCTCGCTCCTAACCCAGCCCAGTGCTCCTGCAGGCCTGCAGCAGTGCTAATCCTTCCCATCACCATCCATTCCCCGTGGCAGATCCTGACCAAGATGGATTAGGGAGTTGGGAAGGAGGGGAAAAAAGCCCTCAGGAGCTGCAAAAGGCAGGGGTTTTACTGCTCCAGCCCTTGCTGACTGAAGCTGTTGTACATTTGTTCTGTGCTGAGAGCTGTTGGCCTTGCTCTGAGGCCTGATTGGGATGTGGGATGTGATTTGAATTCCCTGATTTTCTCCAGCACAAAAAAACCCCACAGCAAAACCCCATTTGTCCCACTGAGTTCCCTCTGAGCTCGCTGTGGGAAACCAATCCCTTCCCTGCAAAGCTCCCAATTTTTCCCTGTTTTGAGGCTGAGATTTCCAAATCTCTGTATTTCCACCCAGTTCCTTCTTTTGCTGAGGGGTTTTTGTTCAAACGGGGCTGGAAGGAGGCAGACCCACATTTCATTGGTTTAATAACAAATTAAACTCGAGCTGCACATTGGGCTTTTGGTGTTGATGTGATGGAATAATGGGATAACTGAGGGACAGGGATATTCTGCAGTTTTCTTTGGGGAAAAAAAATCCAGTTTTTCTCAGGAGGAGAACACCCTATTTATCACAGAGATTTTCAAATAAACAGGGAGCTCTGGGCTGGGATGAATCTGAGCAACAGCACAGGGCGAGATATTGGAAATAATCAATGATCAGATCAATTGATTGCTGCTCCTCTGGGGCCTGAGCAGTGGAATATCAGCATCAATTTCTATTTTCCCTGCTGAGATCAATTGAAGCTCCATTACCCTGCCTTCCCCTGGGAAATGGGTTGAGGGAGGTTTTGGCAATGGTTGATGCCCAGGGATGTCCCTTGAAGGGTCACAATTCTCTGCAGCCATGGCTCAGCCCAGCAAACAGCAGAACTGGGAGAAAAAAATTTGGGAGAAAACCCAAAATCCCCATTCCTTCAGTGCTTCCAGCCCTCCCAACGGAGCCGAACTGCAGGGGTTAATAAAACCAGCAGCAATAAAATGTTCAAAATGTTTGATAAGAAACTGTTCCTTGCTCCCAGGCTTGCAGTTTCCCTTCTTTTTCTGCCTCTTTGAAGGATTTCGGAGCGGTGAGGATTTTAAATACATCCATATAATGCAGCTTCAGACAGCAAACAGGATTAAAAGCCGGCTCCAGAAAAGGGAAGGAAGTCAGATTACTTGTCAAAATTAAATTTGCCTTTGGATGCCATTACTTTCTACATTAAAAAGCTCTGGGGGATTAGGAGATAAAAGAGCTAAATCCAATCTGGAGACAGGCTCAGAGGAAAATGTCAGCCAGCCAGTAATCCAGGCTCTTTGCTCTAATAGGATCTTCCTGGAGTCAAAGAAAGTGAGA
Organism: Lichenostomus cassidix; assembly: GCF_008360975.1. Taxonomy (NCBI): domain Eukaryota; kingdom Metazoa; phylum Chordata; class Aves; order Passeriformes; family Meliphagidae; genus Lichenostomus; species Lichenostomus cassidix. The sequence goes on from NC_139497.1 coordinate 2,899,005, forward strand.
ATAATTATTTAATTCCATTTTTGGAGCCTGGCTCCTTTATCGACCTGGCTCGGCGCTGCTGGATCAACTGGTGGCTCAGAATTCCCACCTCCAGCAGCATTTTTTTCCTCACCCTCTGTGCCAAATGGGCTCCTCAGGGATGGATTTATGGGACTGAGAGAGGAGCAGGGAATGCCCTGATGGACCCAGGTGGGTCATTTGGGTCTGATGCCAAATTTGTAACTTCCAACCAGGAAAAGTTTGGAAAAAAACCACTCTCTTGGGTGTTTCTTTCTTTTTGAGGGTGAGAAATAAATTTTAAAAAAAAAGCCAATTCTGCTGGACACAATGTTCACAGCCTCACATCACCCTAACCTCCCAACCCCTTCCCTCTCCCAAAAACCAGAGCCTTTCCCGGCAGATTGCCCTTCCCCTGCCGAGGATGCCAAAGTGACAGCGTGCCCCAAATCTCGCAGCACCTCCATTCCGTAACCATGGCTGCAGAGCTCTCCAGGCTGCCAGCCACGCCTGCCCTGACTCACTCGATGAGTTCATCCCCAGCCTGCCGCACGAGATGCTCGCTCGGTGCCAACCTGCTGCCTCCACCTGAGCGCTGCAGAAAGCTCCTGGAGTTCATTTTTTAATATGAACTATTTTAATTATAATAAATAATATATATTATTATATGATATATTTATTGTATATAATATATAATGTAATTATTATGTAATTGTATGTCATTATATGTAAATAATAGATATTTAATGTGGAATATAATAGATAATATATAATATAATTTGTGTATAATTAGATATTATATATTATACATTATATATTATACATTTTATATAATATATAATATTTATATATTATGTAAATAATACATATCTATTATATTACTGTAATAATTATATATATTTATAATATATCTATTATATTTATAATATATATTATAATTTATATTTATAATTTATAAAAATAAATTTATAAATAAATTTATAATATATATATTCATAATATATATAATATGTATTAAATAATATATAACATAATATATAATATATAATATATAATATATAATATATAATATATAATATAATTATTGTATAATTAGATATCATTATATATTATACATTATATATTATACATTATATATAATATATTATATGTATATATTATGTAAATAATACATATCTATTATATTACTGTAATAATCATATTCTACAATTACTAATTAACTGAAGAATTAATAATTGATAAATACCAGAACGTGTCAGGGCTGAGGGAACATCAACCAGCAGGGCTGCCAGCCCTGGGGAGAGCAGAAATGGGCAATGCTGCCCTTAAAGAGGAGATCCTTGATGCCTTTTTGGCTGGTAAAATACGAAGCAGAAGCAGCAGTAAAGGGAAAAGGGTATTATTTTGGTTTTAATAGGATCCTGGGGTGTTACCTTGGTGTTAATAGGATTTTAGGTGCACAGCTTGTCAAAGGTGGAAACACACCAGGAGCACACTGTACAACACAGAGACAAATTTATGGACCTCACCAATTAGCATATCTACCTAAAATCCCCCAGTGAGAAACTTAATAAATGAACTAAGTGTCTCCCTAATTATCCCCCCTCAAATGAGACTGCAGCCTGGTTTACACAAACATGTTCCAGAGAGGATGCTCCATCCGAGGCTGGAGCCTCTAGTTTTGAGATATTGTGAATATTCAGTCCTCCCACCCTGCAGAATCCCCAAACTGAGCTAAATATCAAAATCTCAGACTAGAAGGGTTATAAACATGTGGGGCTGAGGTACTGGGAGTGTCTGTGAAGGGTACAAGGAAAGGGTATAAAAATGGATAAAAAGGGTATGAAAAGAAAGGACAAAACATCATCAGGTCAGAGCTGGGCAGGGAGTAAAGGCAGATTGAAAATGATATTTTTGGTGGGGAAGGAGAGCAGGAGGGCTGGAGGGCTCTGGAATTCCTCTGAACACCCATGTCGAGCTGCAGGTCAGGAATTATCTATCCAGAGACTCTGCTCTGCTCTGGAAAGGAGTCAGGAAATTGTCCTGGGAAGAAGGGATAGGACTCTGCCACCGGGAAGGGGAAAAAAAAATGGGATCTAGGAAAACCTTAATTAATTTGGGGGCTGGAAATGCAGCTCCTCCTGGCAGCTGTGCAGCTTGAAGGTAACTAAAAGTCCCACAGGGTGAAGAAAACTTGCTTTTCAACCCTCCTGTCGCTTGCTGAGGGCTGTTTGGTGCAGGAAGAAGAGCCAACAATCCCTCAATCCCTTCCAATCCACATCCAGGGCACCTCCCTGCCCAAATCCCAGCCCTGTCCTTCAGATCTTTGGTGACACAGATGGGGAATTGATGAGGACAGCGAGGTCAGGACGTGGCCAGAGCAATCCCTCCCTGCTTCTGCTGCTCCTCCTGCACATCTCAGATGGTTGAACCCTGAGATATGAATTTATCCAAAGGAAAGGGCAGCGAGGGGAAAAGTGCAGCCAGGCAGCCAAGTGGAGGCTCTGGAGGGGATGGTGGAGCTGCCAGTGTGGCTGCAGTGACAGAGGGTGACACGAGCTGTGCCACCCTGCTTTGGCTCAGGGGACAGAGCCCTTCAGGCCTGATGCATTGCTTTTTTTAATTAAACTGGCTGGAGGGAAATATAGCATTTTCCTTCGGTAATTCATCCCCATGGCTCCCCTTATTTTGTCATTTTAATTAAAACCAGCCCCAGCCAGAGTTTGGATGTTTGCAGCCATGAGTATTAAATCAAGCTCAGGCCTTGGGGAGTGGGACCTCTTTGGCATTTTCTTGGGGTTTTTTACAGCAAAAAAACTCAACAGGTTCTGAGGCTGAATGTGTGAAAAGGGCAGCCAGAGCCATCAGGCTTTGCCAGGAGGAGTTTTCTCAGTTTGCTGAGAAATTATAATTATAATTATATAACACCACCACCAGCACCACCACCGATAATAATAATAATAATAGTTATTATTATTATTAATTATCTCTGAGTAAATCCAGTGTTATCCCTCATCTTGCATACACCTAGCAAAAAATCACCCCAGACCTTAAAATGTAGGAATAAAGGAATTTCATTCCATGCAGTAAAGGAACAAATAGGAATAAAGGGGTTTTATTCCATGCCCTGAGCACATGGAATCTCTCCCATCTCTGGCCAACCATTCCTCCCTCCCACCTGGAATTTTCCTCAATAGCTACCCTGAACTTGCCTTTCTTCAAGGTTAAATAACCTGCCCAAGCTGCTTTGATCACTGGCAGGGGTTTTATCCTGATTTATAAGGTATTCAGTGTTTTTTTCCCCAAACCCACAGCTTCAAGGCTGGGCTGCTACCTGTGAATCACACATTGCACTTCAAAAAAAAAGAGCTTTTCATGTTGGCCTTTAGAGTGGAAAAACATGATCAGTGCCTCAGCTAATGGCTCTGAAACAAAGAAAGGAAGGGGAAAAAAAAAAGGAATCCAAGAAGAATTTGTTAAATTTGATTTTTTTCCCCCACAATTACAAGTTTTCCCTGTGCCTGATTCAAAGCATTCCCGAATATTTTGGCAGTGCTCAGGGATTGGGGGGGGAGAAAAAGGGAAAGCAGCACAGCCAACTCCAACTACCTGGGCAGCAGCAGATGGAAAAACCAGGAGGAAATCTCGCAGGATGAGTCAGGATGGAGCTTTGCACGAGGAAAAATTGTTCTTTCAAAAGCACAAAATTCCCAGCTCTGACCTCCTCATGAGCAGAGGGCAGATTTTGCTCACCAAAAATTGGTGAGAGCTCCAGAATAAATGAAATCACCCAGATCTCCTCAGAAAGACCAATCAATCTCCTTTGCACGACTCTCAAAGTGCTGATGCTGGGAAAAAGGTTCTCAGCTATTCCATTTTTCCCTCTGTCCTCCCAGGCTGTTTGTGAATGAACCCCCAGCAGCTCTGGCTGGGTTTGAGGAGGAAAAGAAAATCTGATGGATGTTCTCCTCCTTGGAGGAGACAACCAGGACTGGGAGCCCTGGGCAGGCAGCTTTTGGATTGAGGCCCTTTGGGATGTGAAGCTCATTTCTGACATTCCATCCTGATCACTGACACTGTTTTATCTACTTCCAGACCCACCCTGGCTCGTGGTCAGGAAGTCTTTGGGCAGGAATTGATGAGGTCTGAATTAATTAGAGCCAGCTGGGAAAGGGCTCTGGAGCCCAGGGTGGTTATTCCCATTAAAATATCTGGTGGGAGAACAACTGGGATGGTGTGAGCTGGAACTGGGAAAGAAGTATTGGAAGGGTTTGAACTGCCAGAGGGAAGGTTTAGATGGGATTTTGGGAAGGAATTCTGCCCTGGGAGGGTGGGGAGGAGCTGGGATGGAATTCCCAGAGAAGCTTTGGCTGCCCCTGCATCCCTGGAAGTGCCCAAGGCCAGGCTGGAGCAGCCTGGGATGGAGGAAGGGATCAGCTTTGAATCCTTTCCAATCCAACCACTCTCTGATTCCACAGAAAGGATGTCTGATATTGAATGAAGGACATGTTTGATCAACAAAACCACTTTTTCCAAGTGAGAATTAGGGCTGATTGGTGCCTTTCTCCTTGAAATCTCAAGGCTCTGGGCACAGCAGCACTCACCACCCTCCTGGTTTCACCCCCAGCAGCACAGGGAGATGTTTGCCCAGCACTTCCCTTGGAAAAAAAAAATACATTTACAAGCCACAACTACAAAATGATGATGTAAGATCAGCTCTATGGGCTTGGCTCTGGCACAGAGGGGGAGGAGGAATCCTGCAAAACCCTCAGTTCATTCCCAGCCATCCCTCCTCGCCCGTGCTGGGGAAGAATCTTCTCCTAATGAAGCTTGAACTGAAGCCAGGGAAAGTTGTACAACTGTAAGGAAGAGGGGAAAAAAAAAACCCTGCAAAACACAACAAGAAAACCCCAGGCCTCGTGCTTCAAGCCTGCATTAAATCCTGTCTGCTGAGCGGATATTAAATATTACAGATAATTTCGCACCCGTGGGTGATGAGAGGCAACAACGCTGAGTGCAGCACCTGCTGTATTTCATCTTCAGGCCCAGGGTGCTGGGAATCCCAGGGAAATCGATTGGGAAAATAGCTGTGCACACGTTGTTGAGCAGGATGGATGCTGCAGCAAAGCCCTCGGTGGTTTGGCACACCCTGGAAGGAGGAGGAGGAGGATCCTTTGCTGATTTGTGAATGGGGACTTTATCCACCGAGCTCCACTGCTCTTTATCAGCCTGGATCTGGCAGCTCTGGGAGGGATTTGGAAGCAGCAAACCGTTTCCTACAGTGCCTCCAAAACGGCCCTAAATGAACCCTGAGGGATCAGCCACTCCACGGGCACTGCTGCCCTCGAGCTCTCTGCTCCTGGCATCGTTTTCCTTTATCTACACTGGGAGCACCTGTCCCGTTCCACAGCAGCTTCCTGATGGAGATTTCCCCATTTCATCATTTTCCTTTCCCTCTCTGAACATCAGGAGGAAGGGAAGGTGTGATATTTCCAGAGATGTGAGGAGAGAAAGGGCTGCTCACTCCTCCCTCTGCAACCCTTTTCCCATCACTCCACCCAACCCTGGCTGTGGGTTCCAAGGGGTTAATCAGGATTTCAGCCTGATTTTTTCCCTGCTGCTCACCCTCTGAGAACTGAGCTGATGGGTGACAAGCAGCAAATGCCTCCTGTCACTCCAAGCTGCTGGTGACCTGCACCAGTGCAGCTCAGCAGGGAGGATTTAATTGTTCCAGTGGGCTCAGGTTGTTCCTGGGGCTTTGTCAGACACGACTGAAATCATTAAGAGGCTCGGCAGTGACTCTGACAGGAGCTTTGCTGGATTCCCAGAGGATTTGAGAAGAGCTGGACTCACTCCTGGCGGGGGCTGAGCTCACACTTGAGGGGTCCCTGGGGGTTGCAGGAGGGTTTTCCTACAATGGTATTTGGGATCTGAGCAGAATTTGGGGTCACAGAGGTTGCTCCAGGCTCTCCTTCCCCCAATTTTGGGGGGAACCCCCACCTCTGCTCTGACCAGGCGAGGAGCAGCGCCACGGAAAACCCTCTGTGACCAAGAGATTTTCCCCAAGAAGCCCATAAAGGACTCGGAAAGGACATTTATGGCTCCATAAAGCACTTTGCTAACGACTTGCTTTCCCACTGCTAAATCAACTGGAATCGTTTCGCTGTTGGAACTCGGAACTTCCCGCATTGGGTCTGTGGGGAAGGGGAAAAATAAAATTAAAAAAAAAAAAAAAAAGGAGTGCTGACATTTGCGAAATACGTCTCAACCCGTATTAGATGGTGTTAATTAAAATGACTTGCCTGGGTAATGAGCTACCAAAAAAAAGGGAGAAAAGGGAATCAATGAGAGTCTGAGCTCAATTAAACCCAGCGAGCTCTGCAGTGGCTCTGACAGGGCTGGGAGCTGATTTTCAGATCCCCACAGAATTCCAGAATGTGGATGAGGCTGGGAGGGACAGCAGTGGGTCATCCCAGAGCACAGGAGCATCCAGATGGCTCTGGGATATCCTCAGTGAGGAAACTCCACACCCTCCCTGGGCTCTGACTCTGCCCAGGGAAGTTCTGCCTCCATCCTGGGATCAGCTTTAAATCCTTTCCAACCCAACCACTCTGTGGTTCCACAGAAAGGATGTTCAGTACGAATGAGGGACATGTTTGATCAGCAAAAACCACTTTTTAAAAGTGAGAATTAGGGCTGACTTGGTGCCTTTCTTCTTGAAATCTCGAGGCTCTGGGCAGAGCAACACCCACCACCCTCCTGGTTTCACCCCCAGCAGCACAGGGGGATGTGAAATTCCTGGGATCAGTTCTTCTGGGATAACTTTCTGGGATAATTTCCTGCCCCTCTTGACCCCATAGAGCCGAGCCTGGCCCTGCTCTGCCCTTCCCTGCACAGAGGGACAGGCAGGGATGAAGTCCCCTTTTGGCTGTGTCTCCTCTGGAAGCTGAACAGTTCCATCTCCCCCAGCATTTCCTGGGCAAAAGATGCTCCAAATCACCTTTGAGATGCCCTAAATCACCTTTGAGATGCTCCAAATCACCTTTGAGATGCCCTAAATCATCTTTGAGATTCCCTCAATCATCTTTACCCCCCTCACAGCAGCTCCTTTCTCCCTGTGCCACCCCGAGGTGCAGCTCACACCTCCCCTAGGGTTAAACCCCAGGGAAAGGAGCAGCCAGGTTGCCTCAGCAAGGCACTGAGGGAAAGCAAATGCTCTCACTGCCCCTTTTTTCCCAGCATTTTCCCTCCATCCGTCACTGCTGGGAGCAAACCCAGTGACAGGGAATGCACAGAGTCCCTCCTGTCCCTCCCAGCACACCCTGACTCTGATCAATGCCAGCACAGAGGTCAAAGGACACCGCAAAGCCAAGAAAAATCAAACCCCAGAACAAGCAACGAGGATGAAATCCACTGTTTCATCCCCCAAAACGAGCCTTTCAGGTGGGTAAATCGCAGAGCACATGAACAACGGGGGGAACATTTTACTGCTGTGCCTGAAAACTGAATTACATCAGCTGAGATGTAACCACCTCTCCAAAGCAGGGGATTTCAGTGCTTTGCTGTGAGGCAGAGCTTGGCTGGCTATCTCAGAGCATTTTGCTCCGAAATTCATGTAAACATCTGTCTTGGTTTAAGTGCTTCCTCACCAGCAGGCTTTGCTGAGCTGGAACCTATTCCAGCAAATGCACTACAAGGTTTGAGGCTGCTAAAGCTCTTGTGAAGTGTCAGAACAAAATGGGCAAAATACTGGCTGGGAAAAGGAGCCTGGCTGACAGCAGCACAGAGAAGTGGTCTTTATTCATCTCCTGAACAGGTACAGTCAGCCAAAGAGCCATAAAAGCTCCGTGCTTCGCCCAGCCCAGCCCTGGAGGACAATCTGCAGAGATAGAGGGGAAGCGAAGTCGCACTGCCTGAGCTCCCAAAGACACACAGCTCGTCATAAATAACAGAAATGGGCTTTTTTTTCATGGATCTTCTCTCGAGACCTGCAGCCTGGGAGCAGCAGGGGAAGGTGGGCAAGGGGAGCAGGCAGATCCAGCCTGGCTGGGCTGAGCAGGAGCTCCCAGAAGTCGTGAATTTCGCTTAATTCCCTCTCAATTTCGGTACAGAACTTTGTATTTCCAGCCTTGTTTACTAAACCCTCACACTGGTAACAAACATTCCCCTTTCACCGTTTTCCCTGAGTTTCTAAAAGATTTAAAACCAAACCAGAACAAGCAGTTTTTTCTCCTCACCACCCCGTGTGTGTTCAGACCCACCACGGAGCAACACACCTTTCACATTTTGAAATAAATAAGTTATTAGTGCCCAAGGATCCAGGAGGCTCTCCCTGTTCTCTCCTCCCCAGCTGTGTTCTCTCTGCACAAACAGAGCCTGGAGCAGCAGGAGGTTAAACAGGGAGAGGGAAGAGCATCTCCTGCTCCCTGTGCCCATGGGAGAGAGGTTTTCTCCCATTATCCTGCCAGCAACAACAAGGCACAGCTGTGGTGAGGATGGAGAAACCCTGGGATGGGGCTGGATAAGGAATTCTGCTGCTCCCACCAAGGAGGGAATTCCTGCTTTGGAATCCCACGGGGGGAGCTGGGATTTTGGCTCTGGCTGGTCACCAGCCACACCTGGACATCAGGGCACAGAGCTTCCCTGCCTGGTGCTGGCTCAAAGAATTGCTGAGAGCTGCCAGGAAAGGTTGGGATGAAGGTTGCAGGATGAAGGTTGCAGGATGGATCACCAGGATGAAGGTTGGGATGAAAGCCACAGGATGAAGGTTGGGATGAAGGTTGGGATGAAAGCCACAGGATGAAGGTTGGGATGAAAGCCACAGGATGAAGGTTGGGATGAAGGCCACACTGGCCTCATGCCCTAAGCAGAAACTTCTCCTTATCCCTTGCTGCACGACCCTACAAATCAGGAGGATGGTCACACATGCACTTCAGATTTAATCCCTTAAATAATGCATTTTTAGGAGATATGAGAGCTGCAGGAGGGTCTAGGGAGCAATTTTGAGGCACCAGGGCTGTGCTGCAGCTCCAGGGAGGGCAGGGCTGATCATCCATCCACATCCCAGCCCATGGAAAAGCAGGATTGTGCCCAAAAACTCCTGTTATGAAAACCCCACAGCCTCCCTGCTGACAGTGATGGATCTCCCTGGATTCTCCCCAGCGAGCACCATCCTCCCTCTGGGGAAGGCAGACAGATAGCAGGGAGGATGGGGAGCGATGGGATGGAGGTTTTACAAAGGGGATGGAGCTGTGTGGGGATGAGGGTTTGACAAAGCTGAGCCTCTCCCGGGGCTGGCAGGGAGGTGACACCTCGGGAAAGGTTTGGAGCACCCAGGCTGAGTGACTTCACACCTCGGCAGGGCTGCTCTGCCACCCCCTCAGCCAGCAGGAGTGTTCTCATGATCGGAGAGGAGACAAACAAAGGGGAGGGGGAGAGATTCAGCAGCAGCTAAAGATGGTTCTCGTGGAGCCTGGGGAGATTCAAGGGGGGAAATCCAGATGTGGGCACAGCTGGCTGCACCTGAGCTGCTCCCAGAACAGCTCTGCCCTGGGGTTGTGGGGGCATTTTTGCCAAAACACCCTCTCCGGGCAGATAATTAACGAGGAGGGAGATGGGAGCAGAAATACAAACCCCTTTTCAGAATGAATCCTTGCAGAACTTGCTGCTCACCAGAGCTGTCACTGCCAGGCTTGAAAGGCTCCAGACCCAGCACAGAGAATCCACAGTTGTCTCACCCTCACTGGCTTTCATTTGCATCCAAAAATTTTACAAAATCCAGTTCTCTATCCCCCCAAAAGAACTGGGCAGCAATGTCAGGAGCAGCAGGGAGACTTTGGCACGAGAGGGTAAAGAACATCCTTTATTCCTAATAAATTTGGCAGGACTCCCTTTAGTAAAAAACAAATAAAGAGTGCCTGTGTCATTTAAAATAAAAAGGGTTAAGGAAACCTTCAGCAGAGATAGAAATGCCAGAAGAGCCTGTTGCTTTCAAAAAACCACTCCTCAGCATCTTTAGCAGAATCCTGATTTCCCCTCTTTCTTCATAAATTACCAAAGATGGTGGGATGCAGGAATAAATGATGAATGAAAGACCTTAATTAAATACTAAAAAAAAAATAAATAAAAGAGGGACTTGGGGCACTGCATTTCCATTCAGTCTCTGTCAGGGCTTCATAAGCCTGAGGACAAATATTTTATTCCCATTTCGTAATGCAAATGAAGTGCTGCACTGGCAACCTTCAGCCCTTCCTCGAGAGGGAGGATGGGAGAAGGGAAAGCTTTGGAAAAAACACCCCTGAGGGGTTTTTGGGGCCATCTGGGGGGAAAATGCTGTGGTGAGCAGTTTGCTCAAACTCCCAAAGCTGTGGTAGAAAAAATATAAAAAATCAGGGAAATTCAGCCATCCCAGGAGAAAAGACTCCCATGGAGCAAAACCAGAGGTTGGGGGAGGAAATATGGGGGAAAGGAGATTTTTTTATCCTCATTTTTCCACCTCCAGCCTTTCTGTTGGGTGGGTTTAGCCAGGAATTTGGGGTCACGAGGTTCTGAGCACACATTGCTCCCAAACACCACCCAGCAGCCAGGGCTTGGTGAGCATCACCTGGCAGGGCAGGATGCAGAGTAAAGGGGTGTTGGGGACCTTCTCCTGCTTGGAGGCAAATTTTAGGGGAAGAAAACTCATTAAAGTGATCCAAAATACCTTTCCAGACACTTTTTAGAGCTTTCATATCTGACCCCAAACAGCAAACTTTGTAGGGCTGACTGAACACGCCCTGCAGCTGTGGTGGGAAAGGCAAAAAGAAAAGGATCATCCACTGGGTTTGGATTATTCCTATTAAAATCTCAGCCCAGGGAGGCTGCAAAATGCCTCCCAAAGCAGCACTCTGTCATTTCGGGTCCACATCACCACAAGCACAGAGAAAATCCTAAAAAAACCACATTCTCAGAGCTTTTTTCCCTTTCCTTTCTCTCCCAACCCCTTCCAGCTCTAATAAACGAGGTTAATAGACAACTCCAGCCCCAGATATTCTGCATTTAGGGCTGAGAGCAGAGCTGGAGCCTCGCAGAGCTGATTTGTATTCAGCCCCAGCTGAAATTCCCAATTCCACAGAGCTCAAAAGGCTCCAGGCCCAATGTCAGCAGAGGTGGTTTCAACTCATTCCTGAGTTTTTAATCAGATTCCTTTCGGGTTAGGGGAGGATTTATGGGCTCAGGGGGGAGAGGTTCTCAATACAGCCCTTCAGGAGGGGAATGACTCTTTGGGGGACAAGTGACAGTGGCCAGGGTGGGTGACAAGGGGTTGGGTGTGTTCCTGTTCCTGAACCCCCAGCTGAACAATTCTCCTCTTTCCCTGGGATCTGGAGGAAGGATGGAGAGTTTGGATGCTCTTTCCCAGCCCAGTTTGGGGTGTTCTCCTTTGTCCCCAATATTTTGGCAACTCAAGAAGCATTTCCAGGCCTTTTCCTTCAGCTGCCCCAGAGGGAAGCAGAGCCTTTTTCCCAAAAAAATCCCTGATTTTTGGGGGTGGTTTGGAGCAATCAGTGCCAGAGAGCTTTGGCAGGATGGGGATAATTTGGGTTCATTGATATTTATTGATATTTATTGATAGAGAACCCACTGAAAGGAGGGAGGTACTACTCGAATTCCAGCAGGAATCCATCTGGGATGATTCCCTGGACTTTGGGCAACCTCTTCCCTGGGGCTGCTGGCAGGGCAGAGCTCCTGGAGAGCTCCAGCAGCTCCACCATCAATATTAATGAGCTCATTAAAGAGCCTGGAGAACGCAGGGAAGGGGAGGGAGAAACGGATGGAATCAGCAAACCAATCCATCTTGGAGATTTTTTTTTAAGGCTTTTGACTATGGATTTCTTCCTTCCAGCCTGACTCAGCCGGAGCAGGGAGGGGGTGAGACCTGTGCAGTCCAACAAATCAATTGATGAATTTTTCTCCCCTGACATTCAGGGGCTGAGTCCTGGGCTGATCGTAAAAAAAAAAGGCCCTGCCAGAGGATTTTAATAAATCCCTTTAATTAAGCGATATGTTTTAGAATTAAACGATGATGAAAACTATAAATCCTTTCCCAACAAATGGAGTTCAGGGTGCACAGAAGGAAAAGGGCATTCCTCTTGTACCTGGCTGGTTTTTTTCCACCCCTTAATACAACAGGATTCGAGCAATTCATTATCAAACAATACAGGAAGCTGGGCCATTGATCACCCTGCAACTCAGGCTTTTAAATTAGTGGGATTTAACCTTGCACTAACTAATCCTGTGCCAGAAGAATGGTTTGATTCTTTTTTTTTTTAACTTTCCCACCTGGAGCTTTGCTCTGAGGAAATTCCCCACAGCTGAGGCAGAACTGCCTGGGATGTCTCTGTGGGATGGAAAATGGAACTCTCCAAGTTCAGGAAAAATAAGAAAAATCCTCAGTTTATTCTGAGGATTTTTATACCCAGACCAGACCCAAAGGTGGGGAGGAGAGGAGCTCCTTGCTCCAAGCTGGGGGTTTGAGGAGAAGGAGGGAAATGGGAATTCCAGGAGGGGGAAAATGGGAATTCCAGGAGAGGGAAAGTGGGAAATCCAGGAGGGGAGGATGTGTGGCTGTGCTGCTTTCCCCACCCTCCCTGCTCCTCAATTCCTGCTTTTCCCTGGCCATTGAACACTAAAGGAAACCTCGAGCCAAGGGCAGCTGAGAGCTGGAATTGCAGGGAAACAATCTGGGGGAAAAACCCAATCCAAAGCCCAGCTGCCGCCCTGTGCACGAGGCTTTCCCTGCTCCAGGGACTGCTTTATCCATGATTTTCCTCCATGATTTTCCTCCATGATTTTCCTCCATGATTTTCCTCCATCCTTTTCTCCATCCCCTTTTTCTCCATCCCTGCTCGGGGTGGGAAGGCAGAGCTCAATGCAGCGCAGAAAGTCAATAACGACGGCAGAGGAACTTAACGACAGGAGCAATTGCTCCCCCAGACGCTGCCTTGTCACAGCAGAGGCAAACAGAGGCTCTTTGTTCACATATTTACCTTTCCCCAGCATCATTAGAGTCGCTGCATAAACAGGAGGGTTCATTTTCCTCGGCCTGCTCCGCTGGGATGGCACTGCAAACAGCTCAGGGGTCCCAGGCTGTTGGAATTCTCTCCTCCGACAGGCTGATGGCAATTTCAGGAGGAAAGAAAATTAAAAAAAAAAAAAAAAACTAAAAAAAAATCCCCCATTAAAATCGCTGCTGAAGGTTGAGGACAAGGTGGAAAAAAAAAATCAAATAAATAAAATAGTGCAGGGCTGAGAAAATCGAGGCTCACAAGAGGAACTTTCTCAGCATTAACTCCTCTGTTGCTACAGGAGGATCAGAGCTCTGCTGCTATTTCTGGGCTCCACCAGGACCAGCAGCAGCCCTTGCCACACTCCCTGCTCCCACTAATGTTAAAAATGTGGCTCCATCACGGAGCAATTCACCCCAAACCTCGTGGTGTCACAGCCACTTCAGTGCTTCTCCTTAATCTTTAGACAGAGGGTACTTTGGGGTCAATAAATTCACGGAAATTGTTCATGTTCATTAAAAAACCCCAACCTTATTATTCTAATTAACTTTTTTTAAAGCCTAAGCCTCGCTCAGTCTTTTATTTTAATTTTTTTCTCCATTTTCCAAGTGCACTAAACCTCCTGGCTTACCTGCTCATGGCTTCCTGAGCTTTCTCAGCCTGCAGAGGAACACAAACCCAGGAGCTGCTGGGTTTTAATGGGATAAAAGCAATCAGGAACCTCACCTGGTGAAAGCCTGGTTTGCTACCAGGTGTCTCTGAATTAATTTAGGTAATAATGCAAATTTCAACTCTTTACAAATGGACTTTCTGGGCTTTTCCTTTGTCACAGAGTCACCTCTTCCAGAGCAGGGGCATTCTGCACAGGGACACTCCCCATGTCCATTTGTCACCTCTTTATTGCCAGCAGCCCCTCGATCCCACTTTTCTGCTCCTGCCAACATCCAAAAAACCCTCCAGAAATCACGAGGTGACAAAAGAGCAACAGGAGCTGCTGTTCTCCTGCTCCTCTGCCAAACCCAAAGGTCACAAACCTCCCAGCTCCAAACCCCTCGATTGATGAAACACAACTCATGGCTGGTAAAACACCCTCGTTCTCAATAATTAATATCCAAAATACCTCGAAGAAAGGCGCAGGTCTGGCGGAGTGGAGGGTGCAATTATTGTCTCATTAAAGATTGATTACATGTGTGGCCAAGTCGTTTGAATAATGGCTCTGCTGACACCTGAAATGGAATGATAAATGAGCCTGGGGCCACTGCTGGGCTGGAGGCACAGGTTGGCTCTGCAACGCCAGGGAGAAGCAGCAGCAGCAGCATCTCGGCAGCCCCGAAAGGTCAACTGAAATATTAAAGAGCTGCAGCTCAAGTAACTGTGAATAAGGTCAAACAGAGGGTTATGGCGACAGCAGAGGAATTAATTGAGTGATAATTGTCCTGCGTTTATGCACTCGTTTTTATTTTGGTTTTTTTTTGGTTGGGGAAGGAATCTAAAGGAGGGGAAGTGAAATTCAGGGGTTTTGGAGCAGAAGGGTTGCTGTGCTCAGAGGTGACAGGAGCCATCTGGGAGAGGGAGCTGTCACCTCGGTGCTGACACCTCCTCCCGGGAAATGTGCCATGGGATGTCTGGAAGGGGAAGGAGCCACCTCTGGGTGATCAGCCGAGCCTGGGCAGTGTCACCTGCTGTCCCTGTCCCAGGAGAAGGTGTTGGAGAGGACAGAATGGAGTGGCTTTTCCAAGCTGAATCCCAGCAAAAGCTGAGGATACCAGCCCTGAGCCCAGAGCTCCATGGATTTTCCAGGCAGGAATTCCAGCCTGGAATGAGGAGGTGGATGCTCCTTGGCCCTGATCACCCACCGTGCTGAGCCAGGCAGACCCAACCTCTCCAGCCTTGGGCTTTGGCAGGAGGAGAAGGAGATTTGGGTTTTCTTCCAGCAGCCCATGGCAGCCCCTGGCTACCCCCAGATCCCTGCAGATCCTGGGCAGGGAAAAGGGAAAAGGGGAAAAAAAGGGAAAAGGGAAGGACCCTGGGGACCAGAAAAGGGGACAAATTGGGGACTGACAGCAGCTCCTGGCTCAGCTCAGCCCCCAGGCAGGTGATGCTCTGCTCAGGTGTGTTCCAAGGGCTCCCTGGACATTCAGCACCCCAAACCTCCCCAGCCACCCCATGGGTGCTGCTCATCCCCCAGATAACCCCACAAACCCCACACCCTGGGGTTGCTGTGCCCAGCAGGGGTGAAATATTCCCCTTTTCCCCTCGGCAGGGTGGGGAGCAGCCCCACTCCAAGGTCATCCTGCAGCCAGCAGCTCGCCAGGCAGGAGTTCCAGTAAGAAGGAACAAATCCACGCTGGAAGTAAATGCCTTAATTATATTAATGATCGGTTTTGCCCTCGACTGCAGCGCTAAGGAGACCCTCTTCTATCAAAGTCAATTAAAGGGTTGCTGCTCTCCTTAAGCCCAGCAATAAAACAAGAGCTGTACATATCCATTAAGCTGCAGTACACATCCATTAAAGTCGCTTTTGCTGCTGCAGTTCATTTCCTGCCAGCTCAGGACTCCATTCTGCTCTCTCTTATGGGTTTTACCCTGGTGGAACAGCAGAGACTTGGCACAGCCAGCCCAGCTGATTTACTGGATCCAGACGTGCTTACAAAGGGGCTGAGATGGATATTTTCATCCCCCAGACCTGCAAATAATCGTTGGGCATCAATAAACCCCAGAAATTCACAGCCTGGGTTATTCTGAACACACACACACACACAGATCTATCTGCAGGTCTCGGAGCTAATTCCTCCCAGAGATGGGAAAGCTTGCTCTCTCTGGAAGTTTGGGAGGGAGAGGAGCACTGTCTGCACCTCCTGCTGTCCCTCTGGATCCTGGAAATGGAGCTGGAGGTGACAGGGAGGGTGACAGGGAGCTGGGCCAGCTGCACCAGGTTTATCTCCCTCCAGAAAACCAACTCCACTCCCAGCTCAGCAGCACAGCAATCCAAGATGGGAAGCTCCAGACCTTCAGCTGCTGAATTAAATCACTTAAAAGGAGGTTTTTCCCAACCTTTTCTGGCAATTGGCTGGGAGTTCCCTTGTGCCAAGGGCAGCAGTGCCCTTAAGTGTGGGACTGAGCTTCTCCTCAGTGTTTTATCAGAAGCTTCCCTGCATCTCACTCTGCTCTCCCTTCAAAGAGAAACCTTCACAAAGGCATTTCGAGCTTCCCTGCTGCACTGAGACTAAAATCCAGCCTCACTTCCATCCCCACAGAGCTCCAGCAGCGCCCTGGGGACAGAAAATCTCTTTTCTCTCCTGGGGGTTCAGGTTTTTTCCCTACAGACAGTGCCAGGGAAGGTGCTGATGGCAGACACAGCTCAGCCACCAGGCAGCACATCCAGCAAATCTGACTTTTCCTGATTAGTGTTGGTATTTCAAAGAGCTCTTGGGGGACGTGCTGGAGCAGTGCAAGACAAGGTGTTGAAATCATCAGCACTTTAAAGGTTCCTTTGCTTCCCTCAGGTTCCCTTCAGAAGAAGTCTCACGGCGCTTTGCTCAAAAGGAGCTGGAGATAACAGGGAAGTGGTGGAAAGGCAGGGAAAGGGAATGGAGAAATCAATGTTTGCCCGTGGGCAGAGCAGGGGGGATGGCAGGGGAGCAGGGGGACATTCCCTGCAGCACGTTGGGATGTCCCTGTGGTTGTCATGAAGATTCAGAGCCCAAAACCTGGGGTGTCCCCAAGCCCAGGGAAAGGGAGAGAAAAGGTCATCACAGCCCTGGCTGTTGACCCTGCAGAAAAACTCATTAAAACTCTACACTACAAACAGTACAAATCCTTCCATCTGTCCTGGCCTTCGTTATCCACCTCGCAGAGCTTCTTCAGGAAGGGGAAAAACAACCCATATTCAGCCTAATTGGCTTAATTTCTGTAACTGCCTTCCCCCCCTGAGATCTATTTCTAAAACAATTTCCACTGTTCTT
Organism: Lichenostomus cassidix; assembly: GCF_008360975.1. Lineage (NCBI taxonomy): Eukaryota > Metazoa > Chordata > Aves > Passeriformes > Meliphagidae > Lichenostomus > Lichenostomus cassidix. Next base: position 2,916,010 of record NC_139497.1, read on the forward strand.
TCAATATCCGCTCCTTATCTCCTTATCATCGTCTCATTCATTCGAATTTGAAAAGAGGCCCCATGAAAGAACAAAAAAACCCCTGAGTTTCTTTTGTTTCATGTAGCACACGATGTGAATTTCCCAGCAGCAAAATTTTGGGGTCGCCGCCTGATCAATCCTTGATTTCTTTTAGTCCTGGCTAGCAATAAGAAGGATATTTTTAAGGCAGAAGATGAGTAACAACAGCAGCAGCTCTGCAATGTTTGTGGTGGAGTCTTCTCGATGGGAAAATCGAGACAGGCTATTGTTGTAAATCAAAAGTTCAGCTTCAAAGAGGGGAAAAAAATCCACTCAGGCACAGGAGGGCTGAGCCACCTCTCCCATCTGTCTCCCACTCCCTGAGCACTCCAAACCCTCCAGAACTACCCCTCAAACCCACGGGGTTTACAAAGGGTTTGAGTCGTTTTCCTTCGCAGCGTGGACTTCAATAATTAAAGAGAAAAAAGGAAAAAAAAAAAAAGAAAAAAAGAAGAGGTGAGAGCTTTGAGATTTATCGTCCCCAATAAAGGCTCTGTACACAGTGATTTACAGAGCCACAGCTCTGCTGACTCCGGGAGAGAAATGTGTGCCACTGGGTGATTTATGAACACCCACCTGGCATTTGCAGAATTCTTGGAGCAGCAAACTCTCGGGTCAATAGCTCTGGCAGTGACCAGCCCTGGGCTCAGCCCCAGAACAGCTGCTTTGGTTGTGTTTGTTCACCTTTTAAAATCACATTACGGCCAACGCTTAGCCAGGACACAGCAGGGCCACACACACGGGGTGGCTGGGAATTCCCAGTCGTGGATTTGGGGTGGTTTTCATGGCATGGAAACCATCAAACTCTTTATTTTGGCTATTTCAGCTTATCCCCTGTGGATGCAGATGTTGATGGTCTGAGGTGAGGAGCTGGGGGATGATCCCAGACAGGAGATGCTCCAAGTGCCTAAAACCCTTTAAAAACTCCACTCTGAAAGCAGCACTCTGATCCGGATGAGCTCTGCAGTTCCTTCCAACCCAAACCACGCTGGGATTCTTTGAGGGCTGACACAGACAGCTGTGGAGGAGACAGGGAGGATGTAGAAGGAAAAGATGGCAAAAAATTCCTAATTTCTTTTCCCCTCTGTGCTGCTGGCCAGGACCCCCAGCCCATTCCCCATTCCCCATTTCCCCAAACTTCCCCATTTCCTGAAAACACCTCCTTCCCTGCAGCTGGAGCCATGACAAATTCCAGCCTGGGAGAAGCTCTTAAACCACATCCATCTTCCTGGGATTCCGAAAATCATTTCATCTGCAACCCATTTCCAGCCAACCCCGGTCTGGGGGTGAAGCTGAGCACTGCAATGCTCTCTCCTCCAGCTCCTTTTCCCTTTTCCCCCTCGTTCCCAAAGCCCAGAGCACTCCTTGGTGCTGGAATATATTTAGCCAGCCTAAAAACCACGGAATAAATGAGTCAGCAGCTCGGGGAGGAGAGAACTCCTTCGAGCAAAAAGGGGTGAGAATGTGCCGTGGCTGAGCTCTGAAATCTCAGCCCCATTCCTGCTGCCTCTCCAAAGGAACATTCCTGGTTTTCCTGGAGTGCTGCTGGTGTGGTTGGGATGGAAGATCAGGAGGAAGATCAAGGGACAGATGGCTTTGGCTGGGAGGCTCCTGGTGGCAGACGGTGAGGGAGGAAAACAACTCCATGGGGTGGCAATCTGTGGCTAGCACAGACCTTCCTCATGGGAACTTTTTCTCTTTTCTTCCTGTGTTTTATAAACAAAGATAAAGTTTGGAAGTGATTAAAAACAGTTTCTCGGGATGTGGACAGTTCAGGCCTGGCCAATGAGGCCTAGGGGAGGCTTCGAACTGACCAATCTGGGTAACCACTGAAAAATCTATATAAATTGGAATTAAATAATAAAAGCTCTTTTTTTAATGCCACACTGAGTCTTCTGTCTCTGCTAGCGGTGCAACAGTGACAGCAATCTGCCTGGGAAACATGGGAATCTACCCATCCCGGCCAGGCAAACTGGGCAAACTGGGCAAACTGGGCAGGAGCAGCCCCCAGGACCACCCAGGCTCCTCCCTGCCTGCTGCCAACTCAGGACAGCCGAGTTTGAACGCTGGAAGGGAAATTCTCCCTGTGGCTCTCAGCCCTTGTGAGCAGCGCTGGATTCATCCCTGGGGGAGATTTCCCCAGAAAGTGTGAGGAGAGCACAGAAATTCACCTCCCCTGGCTCCCTGAGGTGTCCAAGGCCAGTTTGGAGCAGCCTGGGACAGCTGGAGTGTCCCTACCCTTTTCAAGTGGCCCTGGATGAGCTTTAAGGTCCTTTTCCAGGCATTTCCTGATCCTATAAAAAGTCATTTAGCACCGAGCCAGGGTAGGTGCCCACAGGGGAGGAGGTGATGGGTTAGAAATGAGTTTTAGCAGAAGTTTCTCCGTCATTAGCATATTAATGAAGGTTTTAATAACATGTTAACCTTTCCTGGTTCCTGCACCCTGGAAAAATCCCAGCACTCCTTGGGTTCAGTGGAAAGGGGTGAGGTTCTCCCAGCTGATCCAGTGATTAACTGGCATAAGGAATAAGTTCCTCTGTGAATTTTGGGTGGCTGAAATCCCCCCAAATCCCTGGGCTCCTGTCTGAGGGACAATCCATCCCTCTGCAGCTCCAGGCCCACCTCCCTTCTCGGAAAAATCACCTTTTTTATTTCACTTATTCCCAACACTTCTCCGTTATTTGCTGGATTTTATTTTCCCCCATATGCAAACACGACAGGGTAAAATCTCAGCGGGGATAATAGATGCTTTAGAGGTGCCAAAAAGAAAATATCAGCAGATGCTACACAGGAACCAAAGGTGTTGAAGAGCTATCACAGCTCTCGTGCTCCTTGGGCTGTTCCTCCCTTCCCTCTCTCCAAACCCCAGTGAATGAAAATGCACTTTTCTCACCCAGTATTTCAATGCTGAACACTCCAGTTATTAACCAAGGATGTGCACTGGGCCAGAGAAGATCTATCCCTCTCAGTCTCTGAGAAAAATAGCTCTGGATAAAATTGATTCCTTTGCTCCTGGAAGCCTTTTATTTCACACAGGTGGCTCTTCCAGCTTTTCCTGCAGGAAGTTCAGTGCTGGCAGCCGCTGAGGGTGATTATGTTTCATTTCTCCTCTCTCCTCTCACCGCCACAGGCTCAGAAATCTCTCCTGAAATGCAACACTGCTCGGAAAGGGCAAAGCTTAAGGTCCAGAAACACCACAGGATTGATGAATCCAGCATCATGGTGGGGCTTGAAAAACTCCCACATTTCATTTTTCCTGCTGATTTACGGCACAGGGTGGGGGGAAGAAGCCCTGCTTGGGTTATTTTTGAGGGGAAAAAAAACCAAAGCAAACTGCTCTGACACCACCAGCAGCAAATGGTGAGACCCAACCCGGGGGAGAAGGACATGGAAACTTCTCCAAAATTCTCCCAGAGCTGCTGATGACAAGAAAAACACTGATCCTGCCTTGCTTGCCTGTCAGGCAGGATGATTCCTCCCGGGTGAGCAGCTATCTGTGAGGCTGAATTTCCGTGGTATTTAAACATATGGGCAGAGCTTCCATCACGGCGAGAAACGAAGCGCGACGGATTTGGGAAAGCAGCTGCACCCCAAAGCTGGGAGGGAATGGGGGATTTTCCCCCCATTTTTGGAGGAGTTGGAGCCTCTGAGCATCACCTGCCCTGCAGCAGGAATAAGGATGTGGATTGGGTTAGGACCAGCAGGAGAGCAGAGCAAAAATGAACGAATAAAAGCAATTTAAAAGGGAAAAGGTGGTTATCCCTCCCAGCCTCAGTGCTGGCTGGATATCCTGAGAGATCTCCTGATTGATTAATACAGAGCTGGGAGAGGATTTATTCTTCTCCTGGAATTCTGGAAAACAAAATAAAATTCTCATTTTCCAGCAAGAGCCTTGAAAATGTGGGGTTTGGGGGTCCCTGGCTGCCCCTCCCTGCACCCACCACCCCAAAAAAAACCCCAAAAAACCTGATCCAAATGCAGCTCTGCATCCTGGAAGGAAATCCATGGATTTGATCCTCACTCCACGCAGTGGTTGAAACTCCACCCGGGGAGGAATCCCAGCCTTGCCTCATGGATTGCAGTCAAAAAAGCATCTTCCTACAATCCCCTATAAATCACCTGCCCAGCCCCTATAAATCTCCCCCGTCAAAGGCAGCGATGCTCAGTGATTTATTTCGACAGCCAGCTGAAAAATTCTCCTCCAAGCATCTCTTTTAGGAGCAAATGGCTTTTTAACAATATGGACATCTGGCAAAGTTTCTCGTTTGGAAAAGTTTGTCAACCAGAGAAGAGTGATTTCTGGAGATTTCTGGAAATTTGAGTGATAGCAGGAAAATGGAATATTTTTTTAGGGTTTTTTCACTTTGAGAAAAGAGATAAATATATTTTAGCCCCATTTAGTTTTTCATGATTAGTTAATGTAGGGATGTGTTACAGGGCATTGCCTGCATTGCCTGACAGAAAAATCTCTGCCCCAAGTCAGAGAAATATAACGATATTATTATATGATATATAATAATCATAATAATTGAAATATAATAATTATGAGTAAAGAGAACAGGATTTAGGGTGACAGGTTGGGACTCAGCCATGCCTTCAGTCCCTTTATCCACCTTCAGCTCCTTCTGCCCCTGGCTGGGTCACCCAAACCTCCTCTCCCAGCTCCTCCAGGCTCCTCTCCTTACCCACATCAGCCCCTAATTCCACCCCAGGCTGCCGCAATAAACGATCTCAGTCACTCCATAACAAGATTCCCACTTAATTTGGCATTTCCTGAACTTCTGAAATTCCTGAACTCCTCCTTCCTCCAGCACCACCTCAGCCACACCAAATGAACACTTCATTATCTGTATTTGGCCCTTGCCAGAGCACTGGGGCTGTTCTTGGGACGGCTCTGAGCTCTGGTGGGTTTTTTTTTATCTCTGAATGATATTTCCAAGCCTTTCCCCCTGTGAGGAGAGAGAGTACATTTGTTACCGCTAGAATTTCCATTTAAATCGAGGATGCTGCTCAGTGCAACACGTGTAGCACTTCAACCAAACTCCTTCCCCCAGCGAAAAACAGCAAATTAAACCAGCAAAGAAAAATCCTGTTGGCAAAGGGGAGGGGAGGAGGAGGAGGAGGGGTGAAAGGCAGAAATCACACGAGCTGATGTGAAATCCAGCTGGAAATGCGCCTGTAATGAGACATCTCGATCTCAACAGGGCTGTGGGTAAAGCTTGGATTACACCCCCAGCTTTGTGCTCTCGCTGCTGCTCGGCAGCTGCAAACCCTGGCAGCTCCTTTCTGCTCTTGCCAATCCGATTAACTCGGCAAAACGGGAGACAAAACAAGCCGGGGATCTTGGGCTTTGCACAAAAAAAATGGGAATTCAGCTGTGGGAGGGGAGCTGGAGCAGCCCCAGCAAAGCCTTTTGGGGTGGGGAATGACTCCGTGGCACGGAGAGCTGCAGGTGGGTTTCCTCTGGTTGGGTTGGGAGTTGAAGGGAAGGAGCCACTGAATGGGTAGAACAATTGGGGAATCCATCCTGATGGAGCTTGGGAGTTTTTTTCCATGCCTGGGCAGCAGAAAGCAAGCTCTGGAGGAGGGAGAGGAGGATGGATTGAGTCTCCTTCATCCTTCATGAGTCTCCTTCATCACTCTGCAGTGATGCTGGGGCAGATTTTGGGGCTCCTGACCCCCCACTCAGCTGGAGCCACCTGGGCTGTCCCAGAGCTCAAAGGCAGTGACACCAAGCAGCCCCTTGGACCCTGCAGTGTCCCCTCCCTGCAGCCCAGGATGGCTTTGGGCTGATGCAGAGCTCAGGCCATGGAATCACAGGATGATTCAGGCTGGAAAAACCCTGGAAAATCATCAGAGCCAACCTTTAACTCAGCACTGCCAAAGCCACCAAGTGCCTCATCTGTGAGGCTTTAAAGGAATTCCAGGGATGGTGACACCACTGAGCAACCATTTTTGTGAGGAAACCTCTCCTAATATCCAGGCTAACCTCCCCTGGTACAACTCAAGGCCATTTCCTCTCCCTGAGCCCATTTTATTTCAGCAAACCGAGGTCTGGCAGTGACACTGGTGACCTGGAGATGCTCCTGTCCCTGCTGAGCAGCAGCCCTGCAGAACAGGGAAGGATTATCCAGGTCATGGATGGCTCATCTCCATCTACTTTCAGGTGCTTTTCTATTCCTAATCAGACAAAAAACCCTGAAAATCAATGTTTTGTAGGGAGCCAGCCTTGCTGGTGACATCTCTGCTCCAGGTGGTTGGGGAACAATCCAGAGGACACATCCATGCCAGCCCAAAGAGGCATGGAAAACACCTCAATCCCTGCAAAAAGCAGCTTTCATCTTCCTCCTCTCCACCAATGCCCCCAGCACAGACCCAGCTGGCCAGGCTGTCCCCACATGGGGACAACAAAGGGACACCAGGCCTCTCTGCTGCTTTCCAGGATCAAAGTGCTGAGCCACCTTTCTGTGCCAGGCTGGTTTGTTCCTCCCAGGAAGCACAGGATCCACGAGAAAGGGGATTTTTTTTGCTGTTTGCAGGGTCAGCCCGGAGCCTAAATCACAGGTGTGAAGGAACAAGCTCCATATTGCACGTTGGCGGTTGCTACGGGGGAAGAAATGATTAATTTATCACCCATTGCAAGGGCTGGAGAAAGAAAGATAGAAAGGGAAAGAGAGGAGGAAAAGGAGTAAGAAAAGGGGGAAAAAAAAAACCCAACCCTCAGAATGATTCTGCCTGAGCTCCACAGGAATATTATTTATGGTCCAAAAACGCCCAGAAGCATCTGAATGTAAAGCAGAATCACATCATCGATTGTGTCCTTCCCCTGATCAGAGGGAAAAGACATCTGAGCAGGGAGGGGAGGGAAATGGCACATCTTCAGCCAGCTGGAGAGATTGCAGAGGGATTTTAATTCTGAGGATGCTGAGCAAAACTGCAGATGAGATTCTATGAGAATAAATAGCGTCTGGTCATAGATCAGCACAACTTGATTTTCTCCCCTTTAAGTGCCGTGGTATCAATCTTGGGAGGGGAGGGGAGGGAAGGGAAGAATCAAGGTGGCAAATGAATTATTCCTCGAAACCTTCCTCCTCACCCAGGAGGGAAAACAAACCCTTGCACCCTTGCCAGGCTTGCTGGGCAAACTGGCTTTGGTGGAAGGAAATGTAAATCAGGAGAGGAAATGGGGGAGGTGGGGGAGAAAGTATTTATATACAATAAATATTTAATCCTGCTCAGTGTTTCCTCCTGGAGAAACTCATAGCAGGGATTAATTTGCACACTCCTGCCCGCTCCACTGGTGCCCTTCAGCAAGGTTAATCTTTGCCTGATGCGAGGCTGGAAATTAAATCCACGGTGGTGGACAAACTTCCTGTGCAGTGGGATTGAATTCCTTCCTTTCCCCCCCAAAATGATGGATGTGTGTGGAATCCACAAACGCTGCCTCGTGGAGCAGAGAATTCCTGAATGGATTCTCTCCTGAATGGATCCTCCCCTCCTTCGTTCTCCCCCTCTCTCCCTGCTGGGTGTCTTTAGTTAATATTTTGAGTCTGGCAGGTTTTTGATTTCCCTTTCAACAGGGTCTCTGATCAACCTGTTTGGAAAGAAAATCCTAAAGGGGGACAATTTGGGGTTTTTTTTGGTTTTTTTTTAGTGGGTTCTGCTCTCTCCTGGAATCAACATGGAGCTTGTGGCAGTGAGGAGCAGTTGGGGTCCAACCTTCCACCTTGGGGGAGTTGGGGGCTGAAGGGAGACAATTCTCGAGCCCCTTCTCCCACCTGGGAGCTGCCAGGAGACCTTTGGATGTGAACTTGTGCTGCAGTCCTGGAGAGATCAGACTCTTCACCACATCTGTGATGTGTGAGACCCTCAGCAGCTCCTGCTCCCTGCTCAGGTGCAGTTTTCAACCCCAAAAGGCACAGTCAGGGAATCTTTCCCCTCTGGATCCCCAGGCAATGACACAACCACAGCAGTGCCCATCCCTGGGGCTGCAGGGCAGAGCTGCAGCCCTTCAGAAGGGTTTGATCGTGGGATATTCCCAAACAATCAGCTTGGTGACCCTCTTGGCACAGCTGGGATGCTCTGGGAATCGCAGAATCCCAGGATGGTTTGGGCTGAAGTGACCTCAAAGCCCATCCAGTGTCACCTCTGCCATGGCCAGGGACACCTTCCACTATTCCAAACCTCATCCAACCTGGCCTTGGGCACTTCCAGGGATCCAGGGGCACAAGGATCCCCCAGGCTCTGCTCTGCTCCAGCCGAGAAAACGGAGAAAACAAAAATCTGTGAGCCGAGAAGCAGCCGGAAAAAAAAAATAAAGAATCCAAGCGCAGAGCAGGAAATTTTCCGCCAAGAACAACGTCTGGTTGTCCAATTAACATATTAATAATTAGGCAGGATGAGAACACGCAGTCCCAGGGATCACAGGATGGCTCTGGCTGCTCAGCTGTGCCAGGGGTGCCTCCGAGTGTGACAGGCTGTGCTTTACAAGATGTCATTGTGGCGCTTCAGAGCTCCCCTCGTCATGGCTCTGGAGAACAACCACGCTGGATGCTGTCTGCAGGAGGCTAACAGCTGCTTCTGTGGGGTTTTCACCTGCTTGGTTTCTTTGGGGTGTTTGTTTTTGCTCGGGGCTGGTTGAGAGCCGTTAAACGGGAGCAGGAATTGGGAAGGTTGTGTTTGCTGCCGAGGTGGGAACAGGCAGGGGCTGTGGGTTTGTGCCTCTGGAGGAAAACACTTCGCTGCCACGGTGCCCAGAGATGGGGGAAATCTGCAACCAGAGGGAAAAAATGAAGTGATAATAGAATAAATGAATAATGGCAATAGATGCCATTAATAAAACTATAGCACATTAAACTCGCCCAGCTCTCGGATCAAAAGCAAAATGGATTTTCAGTGGTGGACCTTGGGAATGAGCCCCAAATCCAGCACATCCAGAAAGATGCTGGTGCTGAGCTCTCCTTGATTCCCTGGAAGTGCTGAGGGAAGGATGAACTAAGAGTCAATTATTTCCAAGGCTGTTTTTGGGCCACAGCACGATGGCAGGAGAGCAGCCCTGCCTAAACAGCCCCTGACAGATGTTGAGAACATCAGCCCAGCTTTGCCTCAAAGGCTGCTCTTGCCTTAAAGAAAAAGCACGGGGAAAGGAAATAAAAATGAAGGAAAAGCCAGAATATGCAGTGATACAACAATTTATGGATAATGATGATAAATCACTGCTCCCCACCTGCCCATGGCACAGGGACACCAGGCTCAGGCTGATGCTGCAGCACTGAGCAATCCTGTTAAAAAATGGATTAAAAAACCATGGGAATTGCCTGCCTGGAAAGCCAGAGCAGGGGATTTGCAGAGGCACAGCTCCTGTGCAAGGTGTGAAGAGAGGAGGCACATCTGACTTGCACTGTGTCAGCTTTTCTGGGCACTGCAGATTAATTTACAGCTGGTGCTGAGCTGCCACAGGCACCTCCAGCTCACTTGCTTTTCCTTGCAGGAAGACATGGAGAGAGTTTTTTGTGGTTTTTTTTTCTTTTCCCAGAGCTGTGGGTCAGATCAATTCTCCTCTTTTGATTGAGCCATTAATAAAAATAAACCCAAGTCAAATCCAGCCTGGCTGGGAGAAGATGCAGGACAAAAAGCAGCTGAACAACAAGAATAGCTCCAACTCTCTCCAACGCTGTGACAGCCTCACTCTACCCAACAATTTGCATATTTTCTTCATGCTAATTCATGCACAATCCTCTCCCCTCCTCATCCCAGCCTCCCACTTGGTCCTGCTGTTTTTATCTCTCCAGGAGAGCTTTGGTGGCACTGAGGATGCTCAATCCTTTGTATAGAACACCCATTCACAGCTTTCCTCCCTAAAACTCACCTAGACAGGGAGGGGATGCCCAGATCTGGTCTCTAAATTTAATCAGGTTTTGGCTCCTTTCTTGGCCGTTTTTATTTTTACCAGTCTCCTGTAAACACAGGATTTAAAGAGATGGGAGGAACATCGTTTGGAGAGGCAAAAGCAGCAGGAGAAGCTCAACCAGAGCTGTGACATCTTGTGGAGAGCAAAAGGTGTGATCCCAGAAGGGATCCTGGTTCCCTTCCCCTCCAGGAGGAACTGGAATGTGCTGATCCCTGCTGGGGCAGCCCCATGGTCAATGGTGTTAACACCAAATATCCATTATTATCCCAATTTTCTGCTGCTCTTCCAGTGGATCTCCTACAAACTCCCCTCTGTATTTCACCTGCTGGAGTTACAGCTTTGGAACTTTCACACACCATGTAAAAGAGGTGAAAAATCTGCCACAGCTTCTGTGTCTGGCAGTCCCAGAGACAGCCAGATCCCTCCTCAGATCTTTGTTTTTTCCCTAATAGCAGATCAAAGCTTCCCTCAGCACAGAGACTTGAAGCAGCAGTGATTGAGTGCAAATCACAACTGGCAAGGCAGCAGGGACAGGGCTGGGGTGACCTTGAAGCATCAGCAAGATCCAAGGGAAGGATTTGTTTAAGTGAAGGATTTGTTTAAGTGAAGTTTAAGTAAATTTTGTCCGAATTTCTTCCTGCAGCTGTGGTACCTCTGCATTTCTGGGGTCCTTTGGGAGGAAGATTTGGCCAAGATTTCCCCAAGCTACTCCTAGAAGTCAAGGACAGATGAAATGACTGGAGATTAAAGGATTTCAAGGCCAGGTTGGTGGTGGCTTGGAGCTATGGAAGGTGTCCCTGCCCACAGAACTGGCTATTTAATATATAAATATATATATAATATTTAATATTTAACATCCCTTCCAACCCAACCTGAGCGATTCTGAGCCTTTGGTTCCCTCTCTGGACATCTTTCAGCAAATAATGAAGATCATCCAAGACCTTCTGCTGCCAAAGCCATGCAGGGCAGGGGCTAATGGGGCACAGAGCTTGGCTTGGTGGCACCAAACCCACCTGCCACAGCCTGTGGTGGCACCAAACCCACCTGCAGGGCTCCAGATGTCACCTCTGAAGGGACAGCACCTCCTGGAAGCAGCAGCACCGAGCAGATGTTGTCTGAAGAAGCCCCAGGGTGATGCAGATGTGGTGGCAGTGGCTGCTGCAGCTTCCCAGGGTGATCTCCAGAGGATCCAGCAGCTGGGACATCCCTGGGGTGAATCCTGCAGGAGAGGAGGAGGAGGAGAGGATGAGCAAAGAGTGCTCTGTGGTGTTTCACTGCTCACAGCACAGCCCTGGGGCTGGGAACAGCAGTTTGAGGAGCTCACCAGGAAGGTGGGGAATGGATTGTTCCCAAATTTGTCCTGGGATGCTGAAATGCTGAAATGTTCCTGTGGTGACATTGCTGCTGCTGTGGAGATGGAGAGCTGGTCTTCATGATCTTCTTCTCCAGATCCCAGCCACCAAAACCAGGTTGGATTTTTGCACTGCAGTTCCTCACTGAGGGAAAAAAAAAATAATTAAAAAAAGAAAATATTCCAGGCTTGGAAGTTCTCCCCATGATAGGTTTGGATTATATTTTACAGTGTTTATTTACCTTTAAAATATAGGTTTTATTCCACTGCTCCTCTGCTGGACTTTTCAGGCTCCACAGGGCAGAGAGGTCCTGGGGAAATCCTGCTGCAACCAACTCCAAGAAGACATTCACATCACGGGGGTTTAGGTGGAAACAGTAAACTTGATTTATTGAAAAAAAAATCTATTACATTTATTCCTTTATTACACAGGTTTAAAATATTTAAAAATAGCTCTTATGGGCATTACACTTAAATTTTATGACATGTTTATTGGACTTTGAAGAAATGTACAATATGGCATTTGACACTATATTTTAAAAAGGGCCTTATGTACTAAAAGGTTTCTTTTTTTTTTTTTTCTCCATAGGTTTTATTTTTCTTATCAACATTTGTTCAAGTCAATATATATTAAGGGGGAGGAGGGAAATAAAATTACACAAAAAGAAGGTCTGCAAATACAAGTAGTAATTTTATTGCAATATACCGTAGCTAAGTGGTCTGGGGGGGATTGGAACATTTTGGAGCTCAGTACAATTACAACACTGTGGAATTCAACAGAGGAAAATTTTTATTCTTTTTTTTTTTTTTTCTTTTTTTTTCTTCAAGCAGAGAAATCAAAGTTTAAAAAACCAAAAACCAAAAAAAAAAAAAGAGAACAAAAGAAAATAAAAGAAAATAAAAGAAAATAAAAGAAAATAAAAGAAAAACAAAATAAAATAAAATAAAACAAGAAAAAAAGCTCCCTTGATGAGAATTGATAAGAGAATCACACGACCTGGGCAGCACACAGGTGGGACAAACATCACAATATGGCTTTGCTGGTGCAGGGAGGATGTGCAACCTTCCCTGACCTTCCTGCTGCTCCTCACCCAGCCTGGCGCCAAGGGGACTGAGAATAAAACTCCTTATTTATTATCCTAAATTCCTTTTCACCGCTCTGCTGCCGGAGTCTGCAGGTTTCCAGGGTAGCACCTTTTTTTTTTTTTATTTTATTTTTGGATGAAATGGGAAATAAAATGGCAGAGGGAGAAGAAGGGAGAGGGATGGACATGGCTTTTCCAGGCGGAAAAAAAGCACCACTGGCAGCGCCGCTCCCTCCAGCGCGGCTTTGTCTCCCTTCCTCGGGTGCTGCTGCTCTCAGCTGGGGCAGGAGGGGGGAAAAGACATCATATATAGGCTTTTTTCACAGTAAATGTGATGTCTTTTCCTTCGTGGTGGAAGATTCCCCTTGAGCTGAACGCTCCGCGCCAAAGAAGAATAAAAGTAATAATAATTAACCCCCACCTCGCAATAGTTCTTTTCCAGCTGAGAGACCTAAAGGAGGAAAATGGGCAAGGAGGAGAAACACAAATGGCAAAAGGAGAGGGTGACAGCACGCTGAGGAAATTTAAAAAAAAAAAAAAAAAGTGGGAAGAGCAGGAAAATTGCAAATTCCCGGGATTGCTGGGCGGGCAGCACAGGCTGGGCTTTGGGACACCCAACATAAATTAGCACCACAAACGTTCAGCCACTGAGGACAATCTGCTCTGGTTCCCACCGGGATATCCTTGGGGAAACGAACAAAAAAAAAAGGATAAAAAAGAGAAAAAAATGTGTAAGCATGTTGAATGTTTTTTTTTCTGCACAGGCCCATCCAAGGAGGGAGAGGAGCAGGATTTCTAGAGAAGAGAGAAGAAGGTGCCATGCATTTAGCAGCAGCCAAAATCTGCCTGAAAGTGCCTAAAAAAAAGCCAAGTGGGAGATTGGCCAGTGGCAGGGTATCCCCAGTGTTGTGTTAAAGTCATCGAACAGATAGCACCACAGAGATATGTAAAAATAACTATAAAAAGCACCTTTTTTTTTTTTTTGTAATTTCCTTTTTTCTTTTTTTTTACACTCGATATACAAAGAGGACGAACGGATTTCCCCTGCCACTGGAATCTGCCACTGGGAATGGATTCAGGTTTAATTATTATTATCATCATTTTAAAGGAACGCTGAGGGAAAAAGAAAGAATTAATTTAAAATCCGCGTGCGAAGCGAGAGGAGAAGGCGGCAGAGGCTCAACGCAGATCCTGCCTTTAGATCAGGGGCTTTGCAGGAAATTCTGTTTCAAAGTGCCTTTAATTTCCTCATTTTAAAAGCAATCATTCCAAAAGGCATCTGTGGCTCAGGGGGGCTGATCTGCACCTCATCCTGGCGGTAATTCCGAAACCTCCAGATCCCAGTTTGGGGCTGGGAAGAGGCAGAAATGGGACAGGAATTGCTGTCTGCATTCCCAGGTGGAAGCTTGGCAGGGATGGAGTGGCTTTAATACAGACAAGGTCACCCGCGTGGTTTGAAGGCAGAACCGCCGCGGTAATTCAAATAAAATACAACACAAATATTTACTTACAAACACACAAAAACAGAAGCACCTGTGGCACACAGGGAAGAGATGCCCAGTGTGACCTTTAGTTAGCACTTTGGAAAACGTGGAAAAATGAGGCAACTCAGTGGAGGAGACACGAAAAATTCTGGAATTGGCGTCTCCTTGATGATCCGAACCTCATGGAAGGCAACAAGAACCCTCTGAGGAGCTTTGGCAGGGCTTGGATCCAGGACTGAACACGAGGAATTTCAAGTTTTTTTTCCATTTTTTCTTTCCTTAGGAACAAACAAACAACACAGCAGCTCGCTGTCGCTTCGTGGCGAGAAGAGGAGGAGGAAGGAGGCTGCTGGAGGTGAGCTCAGCTCGGTGGCCGTGGGGCAGCAGTGGTGGCAGCAGGGACAGGGACACATCTCCACGTGTGGCTTGTCGGTCATGAGATTCCATATCCGGGTGGGAATGGCCGAGGGGGCACAGAGGGACTCGTGGGGCACAACAAAATAATGGGGAGAGGGGGGGGAAAAAAAAAATTAATAACCCATCGCTGTCCAGTTTCAGACCGTGCACGTGACGAGGAATTCTTTTTTTTTTTTTTTCTCTTTTTGCTTTTTTTCTCTTTTTTTGTTTTTACTTAAAATGGCGCAATGAGGTTACGAGGTTGCTCATTTGGAGACTAGGTTCAGGTGGCTCTTAGCCCAGGAAGCAAGCTGGTCCCACCTCGAATCCAAATTTCTGTGCCGCTTCTCCGAAGTCATTGAACATGATGTCGACTATGGGGACCTGCTCCACTTTGGGAGTGTTGATTTCCAGGATGGTTTTCTGGTAGCCTTTCCTTGCCTGGAGTGGGGGAAAGAGGGAGAGAGAGGAGCTCTGAGGATTCCTCCAAACCAACATCAGCACAATTGATTATTTAATTGATTATTTAATTGATTATTCACACTGCTAGGAATACGGTGGTGATCTTCCCCAGGATTTTTCTGCCCCAAACACAAATTATTTGCACACATGCCCTCAGGTGACCACTGAAAAATCCCCAGGAGATGCCCAAATCCTGGAGCACAAGCACATCACGACATTCTAACCCTGCTCTCAGAGTTAGAATTTCCATTTCCAAGCTGGAATGGGAGCTTGGGAAAATCCTTGTGGCTGTGGAAGGGTTGCTTTGCCTCCCCGAGGACATGCCTGGCTTGTTGAGCAAATGGGAGCGATTTAATTTGAATATATTAGTGTGACTATTACCCAAAAAAAAGATCACATTTAAAGTTTGATGGAATTCACAAGGTGCTGTTGTCTTTTTATCGTGCCTGGTGGCCACGGAGTTATTTCCAAAATATAAATAATTATTAGAGGAGCAGAAGTGCCCCCGAGGGCATACAAAGCTGCACAAACAAGTGGATTTATGGAGCAGCTCTCGGCTCTACCTTTGCCTGTGATTTGTGTGTCTCGGAAGAACAGGCTGGAGCACAGCTACTGAGAAAGGGCTGGAAGTTCAGGAAAAAACAGGAATTCAGGGAATTCAAATGGGATGAACACCAGCCATGGAGACACTCAATGGGTAGGGCTCAATCCTGGAATTATTTAGGGTGGAAAAAACCATTTGGATCATTGGGATCAACCATGAAACCAGCACAGCCAAGCCCAGCATGGGAATGGGTTGAAGCACTCACTCCCACAAAATAAATTCTCCCAATTCCCAACAGCCTTTTTTTTGTGGGTCTCAGATTAAAGATTCAGATTAAAAATCATCTTTAATGGAGAGAATTAATTGTAAACCCCGAACTCCCTTAAATAAATAATAAATTTTAACTATCCTTGAGCTTTCACAGCACAATCTGCCAGGGCAGCAGAGATTTCCAGGAGACACATCCACCTCAAAATGTGCAACATGTGATCCTCCAAAACCCCTGAGATTCAGAGGGGGAAGGAAGAAAAAGATCCTTTTTCCCAAGGAATTTTATGCCAGCAGGAGACTCCAAGAACTTTGAGGATCAACTTCTCCTGAGTGTTTCCAGAAAGGGACTGGATACCCTTTCCCTCGCCAGGAATGTGTTAAAAGAAGTGATTCTAATCTGATTTTCCTTATTTCTCCTCCTGTAAAAAATCTGTTTGTGCCAGAACAGAACCATTTCAATCTCAAATTCCGTGGGGAGCTTTTTCTGTCAAACATCTCAATCTTTCTGTCCCGTGGGCTTCAAGTGCTGCAGCTCCAGAGGGTAGGAATTATTCATGTTTTTACACCAGCAAGCTGGGGCTCAAAATAAATGCAGGCAGCACCTGCTTTGCCAAATTTTTCTCTCCTGAGGGCAGATTTTTCGGAGTTTAAACCCAAATCAGGCATCCAAGAGGAGCTTGAAGCAAAGGGAGGATGTGGAAATGGTGGCTGTGCTTGTGGCCAGCAGAGTCCAGAGCCTGCCTGGGGCTGCACAAATAAATAATCCCAACCAACCCCCTGCCAAACCCTTCCTGCTTGGCCTCCAAGATTTCCTGGGAGCAGCAAGAGAGATTCTTATCACACCCTGAGAATTTCATCTCCAACCTGATGTTGGGTGTGAAACCTCATATTGCTCATCTCCCCGTGTGAGGAACTGGGTAAGAGCAAAGGCACAGGGCGACTTCTAAAAGCAAGCAGCATTTTTAGGCAGATTAATCGGATTAATCAGATTAATTTGACTGCTGGAGGTGCTGCAGCTCCCCCTGACCTCGAGCAGAATAATAGAATAACTTATTCCCAACTTAGGGAAGAGCAAGACTGACACTTCTCTCATCCCTCACAACTCCATCAACCACAGGAAATCTGGGGACGGTTTGCTCTGGGAAAGATAGCAGCAGGGGAGGCAACAGAGGTGTCCCCAAGGTGCCCCCAGGGTGTCCCCAAGGTGTCCCCAGGGTGTCCCCAGGGTGACCCACGTACCGCGCAGCCGTCGAGGGCAGCCCGGATGTAGGGGTTGTTGTCGTAGGACATCTCCTCGTCGTTGGAGCCCAGGAAGCGAATGGCCTTGTCGTAGCTGTTGGTGGTGGCATCGTGCCAGGCCACCGACTGGTAGCAGTTGTAGGTGACGTTCTGGTGGGCCGAGGCGCTCAGCAGCCGCAGGAAGGTCATCTGCACCACCCCGATGGGGTTCCCGTCCGCGTCCACGTAGGAGAGCTGGGGACAACACTGGGCAGTGAGGGACAGGGACACGCGGCTGGGGGCTCTGAGGGACGTGGTGGCACCAGCAGGAACTGCTCCTGCCACGCTGTGGGTGTGGGGCTGCTCTGCTACCCCAGGAAACATTGGGTTCTCCTGCTGGGTGGGAGCTGAAAATTAAAGCTAAGGAAGGCAGGGGAAAAAAAATCGAGGGGATTCCATCCCTGGTTGTGAGAGGATGGAAATTTGGGGATATGTGGCAAGTTTAAGGTAATATTGAGATTATTTCTCCAGCTTGTGAAGAGGAGAGAAAGCAAATTCCTGTGAGGCTTCAGGGGTTTATTTTTCTGGCCTGTTTGACACGATTTTCTGACTGCTGGGGGTTTGTTGTTCTGCACACCCTGGGGGATTCCCCATTCATTTTTCCTGGGCACTAAACACTGGGGTTTGAAGCAATCTCTGCACTCCATCTGCAGCAATGCTGCTCCTGCTGATAAGGGCTTGGGGCTGCCCTGCTTGGCAAAGCCACGCTCAGCTAAAGGGGAAATGGATTTGCTGCCCTGTTGGGAGCACAGAGGTGCTCCTGCACACTGAGATTTGCTCCTTTCTGGATGTTTTTCTACAAAAGGGAATTCAGTGAAACCCAATGCCAGCGCTTGGGGCATTCAGGACTTTGTGTGGGGTTTTCACACCCCACAAAATGAGTTTGCAGGTATGAGCTGCCTGTGCCTGAGGTGGGATTTCTTTAGCAACAACCAGGAGGAAAACACAGTCACCCCAGCAGCGTGGATTTCTTCCAGGTACCACGAACCCCCGAGCTGTGGTGCAGGCTGCAAACAGTAGAAGAGATTCATAACCAGGCAACCAAACAGGGAATCAAGACGAGAATCCAAACAAATGAAGATACCAACCGGTTTGTCAGGATGCTGCTGCGCTGTCCTCCTGAGAGTGAAATGTGACTGACCAGGAGAGAGCCACGCATGCCAGGAGGAGCTACCAGAAAACCACCAGCACGTGGAAGGAAGGGGACAAAAAAACGCCAAGAACGTGTCACACAGCCAGTGTGGCACTAGTGATCTGCAGGACCTTCTCTTGTAGGGTTTTGCTTCTAACCAGTGCTTGCTTTGCAGCCTGGCTGCTTCTTAAGGGGTGTTTTGTTGTTCAGGCTCTGTGGATTTTGTGAAGCCCTGAGCAGCTGGAGCCACTGGGAGCTGGTTGTGTGCACAATGTTTGCTCAGAGTTTTGGAAAATTTAGCCTTTTCCTCGTTTCTCTGTGCTGGCATTTCCCTGTGGCAAGTGCCATGTGGCTGGGAGGGATAATGGGATGACATGGGATGGGATTTTATTTTTCATTTATTATTTTTTTATCCCTCCAAAACCAGCTCAGCTTCATCCCGAGGAAAGATAAGGAATTGGCTGCCAATGTTCTGTGGCAGTGATTAATGATGGTGTGGAAGCAGCAAAGCCAGCTGGTTGTGTTGTATCTCAGATTTACTGCATCCCTCTTGCTTCAGGTGTCCCCAGGAGAAAGGCAGCATCTCCCCAGCTGCACACCTGGGGTAATCCCAGGATTTTTTTGGAGCCCCTGACAGCACTGGGAATCTTCCCCTCAGCTTTGGGGTCCCCATGGGCTCAGCCCCCCATTTCTGGGCTACATGGAAAGACAGCAGGGACCTTCTCCACAGAATAACAGGAGCTACAGCCAGAGGGGAACTCAAACTCCTTCATTCTGCCCATCCACAAACAAATTTCAGCTGATCTTTGACCCACCAGACAAATGTCTCCTTAATTTACAAATCCCAGGCTCCCAGTACTGACTGGGGTAAAATCAGAGCTGATTTTAAAAATAAAGAAATCAATAAAATACTTGTGGCCTGCATGTCTGACTGCTTTGTAATTTGCTTAGGTAGATCTTCCACATACTGGTGGCTTTTTATTTTTTTTCCACATAGATAAAGCAGGACAGGTAAAAAATAAAAAAAGCGAGAAAATGACAACACGAAAAGATGGAACAGAGAGCTCCAAGTAGCACCAGAAATGTTTTTCTCTAAAAAAAAAATAAGCCCTAAGCTCTAGGCTGGCAACTGAGCCTCTAAAGAGAGCTGGGAAAAAGAGAAGCAGGGAAGAAGGAGAAGTGGAGGTACTTGGAACACGAACTGATGAAGTGCTCTGTAATTAAGCTATGAGTAGTTGCCCTCTGAGGAGCCACGAGGCTGAAGCCTTGGCTTTGCAGCCTGGTTTGATGATGCAGAAAAGCTCCAGAAGCTGTGTCCTCCTCGAGGGCACAATCAGAGCAAAATGTGGTTTAGTGGCGATGGAATGCAGCGTGGGAAACAACGCAGGGGGTTGGGTTGTTTGCCCTTTAAGGTGGAAATTGGGGTCCTGGGAGGGGACAACTCTGCTCTGTGGGACACAGCAGAGCAGCTCTGGTTTGATCCAAGGAATATCTGCCCTTCCCTAATTCTCCTGCTTTGACTGAGCTCCTTGTCTGCATCCCAGTTCCGTAGGGAGTGACACACCAGGGGGACATTTCTGTGGCTTCAGGAGACCTGGATGGCACAGATGTGACTGATCTCTGCACAAAGTGGGTGTCCTGCTGCAGGACAACAAACCAGAGCTTTGCCTGGCTATGCATTGCTTACATCAAATGCTGTTTGACCTTAAAACAGCTTTTCCCCCTTGGAAAAATCCTTAATTGTGACTCAGTCAAATTCTTTTCCACTAGGCTTGGCAAAGGCACGTGGCTGGAAATCTTCTTTTACAAGATGCCTTTGTGTCTCCCAAGCTCTGGGTCAGCACGGGAGTCCCCAAGTGGATCATCTCCAGAATGGGAGACAAAATCCATCCTCTGGGGAAAACAGAGGTGTGCAGATCCAGCCCTGGGCCACAGCTCTGTGCTCAGCTCTGGGCTGGAGCATCGTTTCAGGGATCTTCCAGCTCTTGGGGTAAGGCTGCAGTGATGTGGGGACAGTGACATGGGGACAGTGACATGGGGACAGCCTTAATGGGAGCTGATGGGACAGCAGCAGCACTCCCTGTGGGATGCAGCATTCCCTGTGGGGTGGAGCACCTTTTTTGGGATGGACCACTCTTTGGGATGGAGCATTCCCTGTGGGATGGAGCACTCTTTTTGGGATGGAGCACTGTTTTTGGGATGGAGCATTCTTTTTGGGGTGGAGCACTCTTTGGGATGGAGCATTCCCAGTGGGATGGAGCATTCCTTTTGGGATGGAGCATTCTTTTTGGGATGAAGCATTCTTTTTGGGATGGAGCACTCTTTTTGGGATGGAGCATTCCCTGTGGGATGAAGCACTCTTTGGGATGGAGCACTCTTTTTGGGATAGAGCACTCTTTTTGGGATGGAGCACTCTTTGGGATGGAGCACTCTTTGGGATGGAGCACTCTTTTTGGGATAGAGCACTCTTTTTGGGATGGAGCACTCTTTTTGGGATGGAGCACTTTTTGGGACACAGAACTCCAGCAGAGCTCCACGAAGACAAACCTGCCCCAGGGTCCCCCAGGCCATCACCCTGTCCCTTCTAACCCAGGCCAAAGCCCATCCCCTACTCCTGTGCTCCCAGCAAGGCACAAAGCACCTACATGGCTTTAACATCTCTCTCAGCATTCCACCTTAAACATTTCCACGTGTTTGGAGGGGATTAGTCCAGCATGCAGAGGCAGCAGTGTGGCCATACCAAAGCAGGTGACAAGCTCTGACCCAGGGCCAGGGTTAGCCACTTACCAAGGACCCCCGCTTGTATTGACTATACCATGTGGAAGGCTGCTCTTTGGGCCAACGAGCCATTTTACTCTGTAAAATATGACAGGGGGTTAAAGGAAACTGAAAGCACCAGGATGCATCTTACCAGTTTACCGCGCTTGAATTCACTGAACCACGAGCCTGGGTTTTCCTTGGGCCAGGAAGTAATTCTAGCCTAGTTTGTGGATGGAAAGGAGGGGAGAGAGAAAGAAAAAAAAAATCAGAATTAAAAAGGTTACATTCATTCCGGAGTCTGCGTGTCTTATTGAAACTGTCCAACTCGCTTTAAAATGGGACTTTTAATTTTTATGCACTGATAATGAGGGCAGAAAGTGGCTCTGAAGCAGAGGAGGATGGAGTGGTGCTGCTCTGGCACCTTTGCTAAGGATCTCTGCCTCCTAGAAACTTGGGATGCAAATCCAGCAGTGGCAGGAAAATCAAAAGGAAAGATAGAGAGGGAGGAAAAAAAAGCATGGATGGGGAAAGGTGCATTGATCTCCTTGGGAGGGCTGTGGTGGAAAGGCAGTGCTGGTGCTGGAGAAGCCTTGCTGCCTCTCCAATGCCAAATCCAGGAGCTGTGGGGCTGGGAAAGGCAAAGGATGTGATTAAGGAGAAGCCTCTGCCTGCCTGCTGGGCCTGAGGTGCTGAACACCCAGGATGGAGCTGCAGGTAGCCAGGGTGACCCAGGGGGTGACCTGGACAAGCAATCAGCCATCAGAGCATCCTGAAGCTCCCCAGAGCATCCCCAGCTCAGCAGCTGGAGCAGCTTTTTGAGTCAGAGCACCAGGAAGGAGCATGGCTGCTCCCTCAGCCTCCTACATCCCCCAAGTTTGTGCTGCAAATCTCCCCAAAAACAACAGCCAAGCTCCAGGAGCCTGGGGATTGTCATGATTGTCATTCCCTCTCCAGGAGGTGACAGCAGAGCCAGGCTGAGTGTTTGTGCTGGCTGAGGGAGGAACTGAGAGGAGCCACGGCTGGAACTCTGCTGTGCCTCATCACAAACCCACTCAGCCACCACCCACTGCTGGGCTGATCCCTGTGTGCATCCCTCTGCATGGGAAAAGCTTTTCCTGATGGATCCCAGCATGGCATTTAGATTTGAGGAGCACTGCAGCTCCACAGAGCTCCAGAACCCTGAAGATCATGGCCAGAATCTGAGCTGTCAGTGTCTGGAGGAGAAACCCAGCCCATGGATGCAAAGGAGAGGAAATCCATCTCCTCCTCCAACAGCCCCAAGAAAAAAACTCAGGGAGGATTTATGTTGTGTGAGACTTGTCCTGTGCTGACACGCATTTCTGGTGGGTGAAATTCAGCTCAGCTTTGTCACAGCTGGAGCACAACTGTGACACTGGCACAGCTCCCCCCCAGGCTGAATTGTTGTGTTTCTGCTTGGCCAGTGCCAGAGCTGGTCCCCAGGCAGAGGGAAGAGCAGCTCTGGATGAAACAGAGCGCAGGGATTCAGGACAAAAATGATGAGTGTGGCTGAGCTGAGAGCATCGTTACACAAATAACTTCATCAGCCCTGTGCAGCGATGCCAGGCAGAGCTCTGAGCCCACTTGCAATCATTTAGGATCATTTACCCACGAGAAACAGCGAGGAAAAATGACAGGAGGTAAACATTTATCTGCTCTGCCTGGAGACACAGGGAGGGGAGAGGAATCAGTGGAGCTTGGGCATGCAGGCAGTGGAGCAGGGCTGTGGGAGCTCCAATTCCTGCACCAGCAAACACCTCTGACAGGGACAGCAAAGCCAAAAAAATTAAGCTTTTAGCATTTATGATGCCTGGGAAATCATCAAAGGTTTGTCCCAAATCGCAGTTTCACTCTGACTTAAAGAAATTCTCCTTGTCAACGTATTCCTTGTTATTTTAGGAGTTAATGTTGTGTAACAAAAGAACGTTCTGGATCTTTGGTCCTTCCTTGCTGGTGTTCAATCCTCCTGAAATGGGCTGGCTGTGAATATTCATCTCAGGAAACCATCTCTCACCAGGATAGAGGGGGAAAGCAAAGGGGCTGTGGACTTACTCCTTCAGATTTCTTATCAGGGAAGATGCAGGTCTCTCCTCCAGCTGTGAAATTACAGTAAACTTTGAAAGAGTCCCTGGAACATCCTTGGTTGGGATCAACCCAGTATTCACCTGGATGAGGGAAGAGAAGGGAAGAAAGAGTTAGAATAAAAGGGCACTTCAGCAATGTTTTCACCAGGGATGTTTCACCTCTCACAGGCTTCTATTTGAACATCATTTTTTGAAAAACTGGTCATGGTCTGGTGTGAATTAATAGAGATTTTTCATCCCATATACCCATTTTTAGACAGAACATGGCAGCTGGAAGGGCTGTCCAGTGATATCTGGCCCAACTCTATGTATTTCTTCTCCACCAGCCACACTCCTCATGGATCACCAGACCCAGGGACTCCCCAAATTCCTCCTCTCCCTGCCCTCACTTCCATGCAGAGCTGGAAATTCCCCCACATTCCCTCCATCCCGGGACACACCATCTGGGAAATCAGGGTGGCAGAGCTGCAGGTCCTTGCAGGTCCTTGCAGGGTTGTGCTGAGTGCCCAAGGGATGCTTCATCTGCTCGATTTCCAGTTTCAAGGAGTTCAGGGAGCCGAAAAT
The DNA here is from genome assembly GCF_008360975.1 of Lichenostomus cassidix. NCBI lineage: Eukaryota > Metazoa > Chordata > Aves > Passeriformes > Meliphagidae > Lichenostomus > Lichenostomus cassidix. The sequence goes on from NC_139497.1 coordinate 2,939,408, forward strand.
CTCCTCCATGCCGTCGGCGTAGTCCATGTAGTTGTCAGCATTGCCATCGTCCACCAGCTGGCTGGCATCGATGTTCCTCCTGGTCCTCTTGGAAGCCTGGATGGGCAGGGGCTGGATGACTTCTCCAGGAGGACCCTGATTAGTGGGGAAATTGAAAATACAACTTGTCATTTCATTGGGAAAAGGAGAGAAGAAAAAGAGAAGCAGCAATGTGCCAAAATACACACTGGATGTGGAAAACCACCTGATGGTGCTGATAAAACCTCTGCTTTCAACATCTTCCACCTTCCCTCATCATCTCCCACCTCCCCTTGTCCTCTTCCCATCCACAACTCCTCCCTTCCCACCCTGCTTTCTTCCCCAGCATCTCAGAAAGATTCCAATCCATGGCCAGGATTGGTGAGGAATTTTTGTCTGGAGATTTTCTGCTTCCCAAATCCCAGCACCCACTGAGTCTGAACTTCATGTTGTGGGTTCTACTTACAGGAGGCCCTGGGGGTCCAGGAAGACCTGATTCACCCTTTGGACCTGTGGGACCCTGGGTGGAAAAACAAGAAAAAAATCATGAGTCAATCAGGAGAATTCACCTGTAACTTTTATCACATCCCAAACATGAAACTGTGGCTAAAACTTCACTCTCACCCCTTCAGGCACACAAGAGGAGTTTCCCTGTACCCACCTCCCATGAAAATGGTTATTTTTGGTTATTTTTGGTGTTTAGGTAAAAGAAAAGATCAAACACCTGGAGTTAAGCAGTCAAGTTTTTCATGCGTTTCCTATGAAAAATGATCTTTCCATGCATAAAATCATTAACGCTCTGAACCAATCCAACAGCTTTACAAGTCAAAGAGAATCTTCGAATTAATAAAACATCGACTCCTGGATGGGAAAAAGACACTAAGAAGTTGCCCAAAAGAGGCATTTTTAGCTGCCTGCACAGGAGCTCTGCACCACGAACTTCCAGAGTCTCATTTCTCACCGAGTTCCTCACTTTCCAGCTTCCCACCTCCCGCTTTTCAAGGTCTATTTTTAATCCCCTCCACTCTCCAGCAGCAGCTTCTCTCCTCAGGACTAAGCACTGGGCTGCTCCCTGTGATCTCTGCTGCACTGCTCTTTGGGGAAGTGCAGATGTGGCACAGAAACCTTTCCCAATTATCATTGCTGGGCTCAGACAGCCTGGAAAGGCAGAGTTTGCTAAGTCCTCTCTGCTAATTGCCCTAATGACAGTGATGAGTCCCAGCGTTAATAAAACCCCCTCAGCCTCTTCCTTGAGCAGTTTCTATACTCACTGATGAGCCTTTAGCACCTTTGGGACCAGGTGGACCCTGTGGAGAGAGAAATACAGAAAGGGGTTGATTTCCAGGCAGAGAATTCAGGCTCTCCTCAAACAGAAAAATGCTATCAAAAGGGAATTTTTTTAAAATTTACTCCCTATTTCCATTTTTTTACATCTCCACTTGAGATGGGTGTTGCTTTTATTTGCAATAAGGATTTGTGTCAGAACTCCACACTCCTGCCCCAGCAGGGACTGGGAAAGCTGCTGGGTGATTCCTGGAACAGGGAATGATCCTGGCTCTGTGCTCAGGACACCCAGCTGGGCAGGACGAGGCATTTGGGCATCCAAAAAAGGGATAAAAACCACCAAAAAGGGCAAAGAATCACAAATAATAGATAGTATTAATAGCAGATAATCCAAAAGAAAGGGGGAGAGAATCAGGGTGGGATGATTTCCCTGTGGGAATCTCCCAGCACTCCTGGAATTCATCCAAGGGTTTTTTTAATGAGCTGAGCAAAGCCTTTGTGACCAAAATCATCCTGGGATGATGTGCTGGGAATTCCTGGGAGCACCAAAGCGACTCCTGTGCAGCTCCCAAGGAATCCCAGGATCAGGAATTGTCACCTACCGGCAATCCTGGCGGCCCTGGAGGTCCGATGGGTCCGGAAGGACCTGTGATACCCTAAAAGAGAACAGCAAAATGCTGATTTGCATGCAGCAATTCTGCCCTAAAACTACACAGCCAACCCCTGCTCCATTCCAGGATGGAGCTTGAATTGCTTTTTGAAGTCCAGAAAAGAGCGTGGATGAGGAATTTCGTATCTCATTGAGGCACACGCTTAAAAAATCAGTCCTTTAGATGAATATTTCATGGCACCATCCCTCCAAGTCTATTCAGCTCTTTCATACGACCCTTGAGGATGTGCTTCCCACAAAAATGGGTCATTTTGGAGCAGATCCATATTTCACACGTAGAATAAACCACATTAGCACAGAAAACATCCCTCAAAAACTGGCAGGGATCTCCTGCCAGGGTTGACCACGCTGCACCTCCTCAGGGAGGAATGATCCAAATGATCCAAAGCACATTCCAGGAAGGATTTTTGGGATATTTACCTGCTCTCCTTTGGGTCCTGCTGAGCCCTGGGGACCTGGCAGACCTCTGTCACCCTTTTCTCCCTGCTCTCCAGGAGGTCCAATAAGACCAATTAAACCTGGGTGACCCTGGAGGAAAGCAGCAGATGTTAATTGGGATTTCTGAGTGGAGAGAGAAAAGACATTCCCAGATCCAACCCCAAATATCTGAGCAAGGTGACAGGAGTTTGCAGCAATCCCTGGCATGGGGAGGCGGCAGAGTGGAGCAAAACAGGAGATTTTTACAGCAGAAAATGCTACAAATATGGAAAGAACCCCTGCAATGGGGCAGCTGCTCATTCCCTGGGGTTATATAAATATATAAATATATAAATACATGACAGAAATTACACTCCCCAGCCCCTGCCAGCTGCAGGACTCCTCCTCAGTGACATTTCTGCCCCCACATCCCAACAGGGATCATGCAATGGGCTCCTGGGTGGATTCTCACCTTCTCCCCTTTAGGACCAGAGTCTCCTTTCAGACCAGGCAAACCCGGAGGACCCTTTGGGAGACAGGGGGAAAACAAAAAATGGAATTAATTCATGTCACACTCATTCACCTGTATCAAAAACTCATGGAATTGGATGCTCTGCACATACCATTGGGCCTGGAGGACCATCTGGGCCAGGGGATCCCGGGAGACCTTGTTCACCCTGTAAAACAGAGCAATTCCCTCAAAACACTCATTCCTGACAGCAGGGCTCCCAGTGGGAATATTCTGATCATTCACCTGTGCCAGGGAAGCTCAGCCCTGGCTTTTCACAGATGGCAAAAGCAAAAGGATTTATGTTCCTTCCATGCTCAAATCTCTGCTGGAAAAGGGACTTTGTAGGGCATGGAAAATCCCCCATGGAGAGGGGCTGAGAAGACCCAAAACTCAACTAAAACATTCCAAGAGGTGATATTCACCATTCCATTAATTCCATTAATTATGTTTTATCTGCTGTCAGGCATTCCAGCACAGACAGAACACTGGGAAAAGGCATCTTCCACATGGATGGGACACTGGAACAACCTGCCCAGAAGCTTCCTCAGACTGGGAATACTCACCACTGGACCAGGAATCCCACGAAGACCATCAGGGCCAGGCTTCCCTGGAGCACCTTGGGGACCAATTGGCCCAGTCTTCCCAGGAGGTCCTTCCAAACCAGCCTCGCCCTGGGTGAAGAGGCAAGATGGTTTAGTTTGTGTTGGGATGACTTTTTGAGATACTCCATGGATGATCTCTCACATCAAACACATAAAACTCTCTGCTCCTTGGTTTTCCCACTGCTCCATCCACCTTAGGTGACCTCCAAACTCCTTCCCTTTCCAGCCTGGCCTGAATTCCAGCAGGAACCACCCTTTGGCTCTGGGTTCTCCTGGGTTTAATGCTGGAGAGAAGCTACCCAAGGACATCCTCCCTCCCTCCCTCCCTCCCTCCCCTGCTGCTGCCACGATGGGATCTCCAATTTCCAACCCCATCTCCATTTCCCCACCACTCCCACCCCAACAATGGTGGCCCATTAATGCTGTGTTTGCCCTGGGAAAGGACACGGGGCTGTGCACACCCCATTATTTACAACACATTAAACTGCCAAATATAGCAGTTGCTCGTTTCCAACGAAGCTAAACATTCCCATGACCTTACCCAGCCCTAATTATCTCCACTGAGCTTGTTAAGAGCTGAAAGAGAAGCTCAGATTTGAGGCCAGTGGCCCCAAATTCGGGCTAATTTGTCGTAACACGCAGCAAAATCAACTCCCAGCCTTTCCAACGCCAGCCTTGGCAGAGAGGGAAATCCTCTCGGAATATCGAGGACACAGCAGAAGTGAAATCCCATTCAGCTCTTACCTTGGCTCCTTTCTCTCCCTGCCTTCCTTCGGGACCAGCTGGACCAGGAGGGCCCTAAAGTGAGCCCAAAATAGATGGAAAACACAATTAGATCCTGCTGATCTGAAACGGCCCATTGGAATTAGCAAAATGATGCTCCAGCCCCAGGGAAGGAGGCGAAATGGAGACAAATATCTCTGAAAAGCTTTTTAAATTAGCTCGTTGCTAAATGAATCCCTGGGTTCTGCCAGCCAGGCAGGAAGAGCAGGAGTACCTCATCCTTGGATTTTCTCTGGGCTGTTAACATCTAAAAAAAAAAATCCATGGGATTTGCCTGGCAGCTTCCCACCAATTTCCAATGACTGTGGATGGTGCATATTATTTTATATTTTTATTATCACGTATTTTACACAGTATTTACACATCGTTTATTGCAGGCTTAGTAACGCCACGAGTTTTAAACAGCAAATAGAAACAGATTTGGTAAAATCCTCCTGAAGAACCAACTCACCCTTTTTCCTGGGGGTCCAGAGGGGCCTGGCTCTCCCGTGGGCCCAGGGGAACCCTGCGTGGAGAGAGGGGAGAACAAGGCATGAGTGCACCACGGGATTTGGGAAAGAGCAGCCAACGTGGCAAACCTGAGTCAGCCGTGTGAGTTTGCGGCGTGGGAGAAACACAGCAACTCCAACCAACACCTCCTCGGGGTGCAGGAGGTATCCTGTTTTAGCCCTTCCCACCACGAAATGCCAGAAGGCAGGGAAAAGCAAAAATCGAAGGCTTGGGTGATGCTTTTCCGTGAGATGATTTATGGGTTTGGGGTGTAGGGCTAAGAAGTCTGGATGGAGATGGATGGATAGAGGGACGGATGGATGGATGGATCATGGATGGATGGATGGACAGATCCATGGACAGATCCATGGATGGATGGATGGAGGGATGGATGGATGGATCATGGATGGATGGATGGATGGGTGACACAGACAGCAAGGAATGAGCTCCTCAAAGGGCAATTCCCACCAGTTCTGGGGGGAATGAGAGGCTCAGTGTCCCACGGGCACTGTGGGAACAGCTCTCCTCTCTCCAGGTACTCACAGTCTGTCCAGGTTCACCATCATCCCCTTTGTCACCAGGGGGACCATCTTGACCCTAAAAAAAGGAACAAAGAGGTGTTTTTAGGGTTTGGCTCGGGTTGAGCAGAGTTAATGCTGAGGAGCTGCAGGGAATGAGCAGCACAGCTGAGTTTCACCACAGCAAGAGGAAGAAGCTCAGTGAGACCAACACTTACAGCTGGGCCAGGCTCTCCAGGAGGACCAGGGTCACCAGGAAAACCAACTGGGCCCTGCAAAGGGACAAGAACATTCCCAAGTCAGAGCTGTTGCTCCTGGAGAGCTGCAGAGCACCACTGACAACATGGAGAGTCACCCTATGGAGCAAAACCCCAATTCCCTCCAACACAACCCCACATCCCATCCCATCCTTGCAGCTGCAATGTTTTCACCCCATCCCAGCCAGGCCAGCTCTGCATTCTGACTGCCAGAGCTCCAAAGGCAACACTGGGAGCTCCATCCCAGTTCCATCCCAGTTCCATCCCAAAAAATGATTTTTGGAAATCCATCAGACAGGTGACAGCAGAATCCTCCCAGCTTTGGGAATGTGCAGACTGGAAAATTTTGCTTTCTCTCATTCCACAGTGAGTGACATTTTTCACTCTGAGGAGCCTCTCAGAGCATTTCATGACTGAAACACTTCACCATTCTTCTCCATACCATGTCTGTCGGGTGCTCCAAATGATTCCAGCAGCAGCCTGCAACCCACCACAGATATCCCAAATCCCATCTGTCAGGAGGGATGACTAAACTCCCCTGCCTCCTCTGCTGCTTTATGCCTTCCTGCCTTATCTCATCATAAATTCCAGGCATCAGAGGAGCCTGCAAGATAAACCTTGTGCCATTGTCACCTGCTGGAAATCAGCAGGGCTCCACCAGAGCTAGAAAAATGAGCATTAGCCCGTTTTGGACCTGGGTGTAAAGGTACAGCTCCCAAATCCACAGGAATCTCCTTGGTGCTGTTGTGGAAGCTCAGCCCTGGTGCCTTGGAAAGACCTTGGAAACCCATAAATACAAATCACCCTACTGCAGCTCCTCTCCATGGGCTGAGATTCCTCACAGCCTGGGAAAAGGACTAATAATTCCAGTAATTGATGGGAAATAGGGTACAGTGGGGTTTTTCCCTCATCAGCACCCTGATATCATGGATCACTAGAGGAACAAATCCGCAGCTGGTAAATATTTCTAATTTCCATAGATACATCTGGGAACATCTTTTCATGCAGAAATCTCTGCTGGGCAAGGCAAAGAAAGGCTAAAGGGCTACTTACAGGGCTACCTTTGGGGCCATCATCACCTGGTGGGCCTTTGGGGCCAGGTGGACCAGCAGCACCAGAGGGACCTGCTTCCCCCTTTTCCCCTCTTTCACCTTTAGGGCCCTGTGAAGGAGAAAAGCTTTTATTATCCACGAGAAAAAAAAAAAACCTTCCCGATCTCTAATTATCCTTTAATCAATTCAGAGCAAGAAGCTCTATTTGTGTCTCCAAACTCAAGGACATGATTTAACAGTCCCATCCCACGAGGACTGGCTGGTGCTCATGGTGTTCAGCCGTGGGTAGCCCAGATTTGGTGACTAAACGTGAGCCTATAAATACCCAGCAACGTGGCAATGTGTCATCAATACCCAAATCCGGGACAGGGAGGGTTCAATCCCTGCTGTCCCTCCACATCCAGCCCTCTCCATGCCTCCTCCAGGCTGCACTTACCGGGAGGCCAACCTCGCCAGGCAGACCAGGCTCACCAGATTCCCCAGGTTCACCCTGCACGGGGAGAAAGAGGATGGAAATATTCACATTTCTGCAGGGAGATGAGTTTCCTGCTGCCACAGCAAAGCTCCTGCGCGAGAGTTGCAGCAAACTCCTGCTTCAGGTTCCTCCAGATGCTTTACCTTCTCTCCTACTGCGCCAGGATTTCCTATTCCCCCAGGAGGACCCTGTGGACCATCTGCTCCTGGTGGCCCAGATGGACCTCTGGGTCCTGGTGGGCCTGGTGGACCCTGAGAAAAAGGAAGGGCAAATTTCAGATGGGTTTCTCAGAGCCATGTCTGTGATGAAAAAAGAAATATGGATGTCCCTTACCATCTGCCCAACGTCACCTGTTTCTCCCTTCTCCCCAGGCGGTCCAGGCAAGCCCTGTGGAGGTGGAGAGGATGAGTTTGAGCTGTGAACATCTCAGCTCTCATCACCTCACACCCTCCCTGGATGCTGCAGATTACCTGCAAGCCCACGGGGCCAGGGGGACCTGGGAAACCTCGGGGTCCTTCGTCTCCTTTCTGCCCAAAGAGGCCTTGCTGTCCTCGTGGTCCAGGCTCTCCATCAGCTCCCTGCAAGGAGAGGGTCTGCTCAGCCCAGGACAGACTTGGGGTCACACAAACCCCATCCCAGCACCCCCAGCTGCAGCCAGATGATGCCCAGCAGGAAGATATCATTCCAGTGCTTCCCAGGAGGCTTTTTGGGGGAAAAAAGGGATTTTTGCTAAGAGGGACAATACTCACAGCTGGGCCAGGCTGACCAATCGGACCCTGGGGACCGGTGGGACCTGGGGGACCCTGTCACAGAAAGAAGTCAATGTCAGCGTTAGGAACAGAGGGACAAATCCACCTGGAAAAGGTGAATTCCTTCAACACAGTCTCCTTTAAAACAGCATTAATTCCCCAAAGAGAGAGGGAGAACAGGGTCAGGTCTCCCTGGACACCCCAGCACTCCTCAGCCCTGGTGCCAGTGGAGAGCAGACACATCTGAACACATTTTTCTCCAGCAAAGCCATGCCCCAGCACCCAGCTCTGACTCATGGGTAACTCCTGCTCCTCAGGCTCTGCACAGCACATCAAGGGTGTTCCATGTGCTGCAAACAACTGCAATTCCCACAGAATTGCAGGATGGTTTGGGTGGGAAGGGACCTTCAAAGATCCCCTGCTCCAACCCCTCTGTCACGAGCAGGGACATCTTCAACTCAACCAGACAGAGAACTTCAGCCAGAGACCCAACACTGCTCGTGTTTCACAGATATTTCCATGGCAAGTGGGTGATGTGGAAATATCTCAGTGTTCCTGGGAGCTGGAGGCTCCCACTTGAGGCACTCACTCTTTTTTTTACATCATGTGGGTATTTGATGAAGCACAGAAGATGAATCAACATTAGAAAGAAAACGATACAAGTTTGATTTCTATTTCCAGCAAGTCACACAACGAGCCACACTCAGGAGAAGCAGTGACAGCAGTGTCCCCTCCACTCACCTGCTCCCCTTTGTCACCTTTGCTGCCCTTCTGACCTGGCTCTCCGATCTCACCCTGCCAGGAACAAAGAGACAACGTTAATTCCTCACCACTTCCACATCCCAGCACCCCAGCAACAGTCCTTTGCCTCATCCCAAAGCTCCCAAATCCCACAGGAACACCCCAGAGTGTGCTGAATAATGCCAGAGGTTTGGCCATTCCAGGTGTAACCAAACCCTTTTCCATCCCACAGTTCCTTGGCTGCTGTGCAATGCAAGAAGCTGCATTTTGCAGACCCCTTTAGCAGCCAGGAGGGATTTATCCCAGCTGATGTTTTCTGGGAATCCTCCAGTCCAGAAGGGCTGAATGAGTGGGCAAAGGTAATTAATTTGGGAAGGCTTGGAGGAGTCAGAGTGAATTTCAGGGAGAGGAAGAGCACACAGAGCCCAATCTGCTGCTGCTCATCCCAGAAAAGCTCCTCTGGCAGCACATCCCACCCAGCTTGGGATGCACCAGGGTGGAAACGTGTCCCAGCTCCTTCCCAGAGTGGCCCCAGGCAGCAGGAGCTGTGCCCACCTTGTCTCCATCCTCTCCAGGAGGTCCAACAGGACCTGCAGGGCCCGGCAGTCCCACGGGACCCTGGATGCCATCCCGGCCAGCTGGCCCTTGGGGACCTTTCTCCCCCTGCAAGCAGAAAGACAGGCAGGTCACACAGAGCTCTCCAACCGAGCCATTACAGCCCATTAAGGTTTTATTCAGCTGCTAATGACTCCTGGCTGGATGGGCAGTGAGCAGCAAAGTGGGTTCCAGCTGATATTTCATCTGTGCTCCTTGTCTGAAACAAGACAAGGCTTCTGTCTCGAGGGATAATGAACAGAACAAACCAAAGCAAACAGTGAACACCCAGAGCACAGCTGCAATTTCACTGCTGCAGCAACGCAATCTGATTTCATCTGAACCCTCTGCCATCCCTGGCTGGATGACAAACAAGACCCCAACTAATTTTTACTCCCACGAGTCACTTGTTGCTGATTCTGGTCCTGGCTGCCCCACAGCACTCAGTGCTGCTCCCTCCCTGGCTGATCCCCAAACAAAGGGGGTTCTCAGGAGGCCCCGAGCTCCCTGCTGAGATTCTGGACAGAGAAAAAGCACCTGAAGTGAATAAAGCAATCTCTGCTTCAACATCTACTGGTGAGCAGGAGCCTTCAATCAAATTTGTTTGTTTACAGGAACTGAACAGTGAATATTTTCCAGTTTCCTCGTACATAATTTAATTGCATCCGAATCCTGGGTGCTCTCCTCTGAATAATTAGATGCCACATAAATTGCCTATTCATGCCTCCCCTGACTGACACATCGTGTAGGTACTCAGCAGGACAGATGTTCCTCAAGCTGATTCACCACGAAACTCTCGCCTCTGGATGAGCTGCTGGAGTTTCTGACAAACCAGAAAACATGGAATACAGGGGGTGATAAACACTGCTGATAACAACAACAAACCACCACGAGACTGGGCTGACATCACCAAAACCACCTCTGGCTCCTTTTGCTGGGTATGAAGATGAGTTTGAGTTTGAGGCAGGCAGCCCAAACACCATCCCTGCAGGAATTAGAGCCTTTCCCCTGGGACTGTGTCCCTGCTGAGCTCCTCGGGGACAGAATCAGCCCCCCAGCCCCATCCCTGTGCCCACACGTGCCAGGGGAGTGCAGGCTGAGCGAGGGATGGCTGTGGAGAAGGAGCAGATGGCAGCTGCCAGCCTGCCTGGCCAGGATCCTGCCGTGGGTGGCAGCAGGATGATGCCTGGGAGCCCTGGTGCTGCAGGAACAGAGCATCCCCAAACATCACAGCACCTTCCTGGTGCTGCAGGAACAGCACAGAGCATCCCAAAACCCCACAGCACCTTCCTGGTGCTGCAGGAACAGCACAGAGCATCCCAAAACATCCCAGCACCTTCCTGGTGCTGCAGGAACAGCACAGAGCATCCCAAAACCCCACAGCACCTTCCTGTGCTGCTGCTGGGGTGGGGAAGGGTTTGTTGGGCTGAGCAGGAATTGCTGCTGTCCATCCTGGTGAGCAGGGATGATGGAGCTGGCTCAGTCCTGTGCCCACAGGCCTGGCCTCGGGCTGTTTGTCACCAGGAGGTGACACAGGCTGTGTTTCAGCTGCTCAGTCCCCAGCTCTCCCCATTGCCTGAGGACACGTGGGTCCCTGGGGTCACAGCCATGTCTGATAGCAGGGGTGTCACCAAGGGAGCACTGCAGCAGCTGACAGGCAGTGCTTTGATGTGCTCAAGATGAAAAAAATCCCTTCCTAATTGAATCCCTTCCTGTTGGAATTCCTTTTTTTTTTAAATTTCAATCCTTCACACGCCTCCACAAGGACTGGTTCCGTGCTCAGCTCCCTACTGCACACATCCCCAGTTGTCCCACAGCTGTTTATCTCTTTCCTGGTACTTACTGGAGCTCCCTTTTCACCCGCAGGTCCTGGAGGTCCCTGAGGACCAGGTCTTCCTGGCAAACCTATAGGGCCAGCTGATCCTGCAGGACCACGCTCCCCAGGAGAGCCCTGGTGGGAGAAGGAGGACAGAAGCATTAATTGCAGTATCAAGCTTCATCCATGCACTGACAGGAAGAAATCCAAACCCCTCATCCACGTTTGATGGGATAACTGCCATGTGATGCCTTGATCCCACCAGCCTAAGGGGGCCTGCAGTTTATTTTTTCTAATTAAACCCCCTGGAAGGGCTGGATTCTCCTCTGGATGGTGCAGAGAGCTCAGCTCCTGGGGACACATTAACAGCTTGGAACAAGAGCATGAGCCACTTCACAGCCAGCAGGGAGGGCTGGATGATGAATGTTTCCTTCCAGGAGGGCGGCTCTGAGCGTGGATCTCAAGCAGAGACAACTTCCAGAGGGAAAGCAGGTGGATTACAAGCAAAATCCTGGATGTCCTGCAGCCCTGCAGCTCCCTCAGCCTGTCACATATGTCCACCACAGAATTACTGAGTTGTTACATGAGTGGCTTGTAAATAAAGCAACACCCAGGGAGTCATCAGTCATGGCACAGGAAAATCAGGATAAAACCTGGAGCTGTGACTAACCCTCCCTTCGCCTTGCCAAGCCTGGAAATGGTGGTGCCTGTCAGGACAGGGATACTCACAGCTGGACCTGGAGGGCCTGGGGGACCTTCGTTGCCTTTCAGCCCTGGAGAACCCTGGAGGGAGGAGAACAGAGTGGTTTGGGGAGGTGGGTGATGGACAATGGGAGAAGCTGGGAATCATCCCTGCTGGAGGGAACCAGCTGACTCTACTCACAATGGGGCCAGGGAGACCTCTCTCTCCTGGGAAACCTCTCAGGCCAGGGGGACCATCCTTCCCTGGGAGGCCAGCAGGACCTGGATCACCCTGCAAGCACAGGAGAAAGAGCTGAGGGTCTGCAGGCTCCATGGAGACTCAGCTCAGCTCGTCAGGATGAGACAGAAATGTCGTTTTTCTCTGAATCATCCTCTCCAGCTCCGGGGAGGGACAGGCAGCAGGGAGGGGGAATGGCATGTCCTACCTTGGTCCCTTCTTTTCCAGTGAGACCAGGAAGACCTTGTTCACCTGGGGGACCTGGAGGGCCTGGGTGTCCTCGCTCCCCCATCGGGCCAGTCTCACCAGTTGGACCCTGGAAAAACCAGCAGGGAGGACAGGGTGAGTATTGGCAGAACAACCCAAGGAAAAATGAGGATATCAGTTCAGTCCTTCGGGTGGCAATGGGGTGGAAGAGATGCCTTTGCAGAGCCACCAGCAATCCCTGGAGAGATGCCTCCTCTGGCATCTACAGGGACCTTATTTTGGAAGTGGCCAACACTTCACTTGGCAGACTGGAGGCACTGGGAACCTCTGGAGTGAGAGCTTTCACACAAATGAGATGTTAACACCACCAACATTATGCTTAGGTTTTCCTTTTTAATTGGAAACTTCCTAAGCACTCTCCAGCCCTGCTGACTCCTGCTCAGATGGGGCATAAATAATGCATGAGGCTTGTACTCCGTGCCCTCTGTGGGCACTCAGGGTGACAAGTGTGACACCAGGCTCAGCACAGAGGGCTCCCCAGTGCCCCGTTTGGAGGAGGACAAAAGCCACGTGCACAAAGCCCCCATGTCCCTGCCTGCTGGTGGCTTTGGGGACAGGGCTGTGATTCATGTCCTGCTGCAGGAGGCCACTGAGAGCTCGCAGAGCTCCAAGGCTGCCTTGCTCAGCAGCCACACATCACAGCAACTGCGCCCAGCAGAGCCCCACAGAACTGCCACACAGCCTCATCTGCACTTGAGAAGACAGACAGGGCCACCAGGGAATTGCCCCTAATCAGGGAATTTACAAATCAGGGACTTTATGCTGTCACTAAAGAGGACAAATTAATTACTTGCTAATTACAGAGCTGCTCCTCAGCAGTTCAGGCAAGCAGGCTCGACCCAAAGCCAGCCCTGCTCAGAACAGGCTCAGAACTGAAAGCTGTGCAGTGACTGTTCCCACACTGCACAGAGCTCCTGGTGACTGAGAGGAAAGCAGCCCAGCTCTGACAGGATCTGGCAGCTCCTCAGCTCACAGAGGGATGATGTCCCTCACAGTGACATGGAGGAGCACTCTGGCATCACGTTTGCTCTGCCCTGACCACCAGCAGCTGCACAGCCCTGGGAGATCTCATCCATCTGCTTGAGGTCCATGAGCTGGGTTGTGACTTTTAGCTGATCTCTCACCCTACACCAGTTTTACACCAGTTTTACACCAGGGAGGTTGTGTTGAGCTCGCAGGAACCACCTCATTCCCATTGATTCAAACCCCATCCTGACCCCTCAGCAAGGTGACACACCACGGGGGTGTTTCACACCTGGCTCAGGAATTTCAAAGCCAGCTGACCAGGCTGGAAAAGCATTCCCTGCTGCACAAGCCATGGTCCCAGCAGCTCCAGCTGAACCAGTTACAGAGGGCTGGTGCAGGGGTGAGCATTTAAGGGAATTTGAAGGGAAATTTAAGTTGGATGTTAAGGAAATGTTTTTTACTGAAAGAGTGATGAAGTTCTGGAATGGTCTGCCTGGGGAGGTGGTGGAGTCACCATCCCTGGATGTGTTTCAAACTCAGTGCCATGGTGTAGTTGAGGTGGTGTTAAGTGATTTTGGAGGTCTCTTCCAGCCTGATGATTTTCTGTGTGTGATTTCCTTCTTACCTGAGGTCCTACAACACCAGGAGGGCCTGGAGGGCCAGTCTTGCCTTGGAAACCCTGTGAGAGAGAGGGAAGAGACACAGAGGTGACACTTGTGCCAAGGACTCCTGGGAGGGTCACACTGCCACTGACTGCTCCTCCTCTGGTGACACCACTGAGCAGGCTGGGTGGAAGGATGAGGAGGGAAGAAATCAAACAGAAGTGGGAAAAATGTGTTTGTACATTTATAAAGGGTGAAACAGAGGAAGGAGAAGGGATTCTCAAGGCTCAGCTCTGCTGTTTGGATGGAGTGACTGTGGTTTGGCCACACATATATATATATATATTAAAAAATCTGTTATGCTCATAAACCCAGAGAAGAAATACCTATTAAAAATGCTATTAAAGGCTATTAAATGGCTATTAAAAAGTCAGGGTGAGTTTCCTCACGCTGAGCAATTCCTAAAAGCCATTTTCCCTGCCCTGCTCCTCATTCTGGTGCTGCTTTAGGCTCAGCTCAGTCTCAGCTCAGCACCAGCCTGGAACCACAACTCGTGGGGCTGATTGAAGCTTTATCTCCTCCATCAGCAGCTGCTGAAAGCAGCCAGGGTTGTGTTTGTCTCCAAACCCTGATGAGCAGAGAAGTCCCCATGACAGCTCCTTCCAATGGCATTTTGAGGAGTGACAAACAGGAACTCTCACCACTGCAATTGTTTGGCTCTCCGAGGCTACTCTTTAAAAAGCACATTAATTATGGTTTTTACTCCAGCCTGCTGACAAGCTGGAGAAATGGCATTTAGGGCACACGGGCTGTTTGCTCATTGCCACAGAAGAGGATCAGATAAATCCCATGCCAACGCTCGCCTGTCATGCTGAAATAACTCCTCCATGCTATTCTGGCTGCCTGCAGATCAGAAAATATCCTGTCACTGATGGGGAAATGGCAAAATATCCTTGGGAAATGAAGGTGCAATTTAAACTCTTATCGTAGATAAATATTTAGACCATTTCTGTGCAGGACTTTCCTTATTAACCTGAAGAAAGGAGTTTCCTTTGGTACTCATTGAGCCTTGGGCAGAGGTTTTTTTAGAATTTGTCATGGTTTCTTAGAGCCAATCTTTGCAAATTGAATATGGCCAAATATCTCAGCATGTCTGTTTGCTGCTGAATGGGAACTTAAATAAAGGGAAGTGTTTGACATGGAGATTTCAATCTTGCATGGAGATACACTGCACTGACCAGGCTACTGATGTAGAAAAAGCATTTAATTAATTTTTACATCCCTCTCCTTGCTTTTGGCACTATGTGAGGAAAAGGGGACAAAAAAAGGGACTTCTTCTGCCTGGGGAAAGTGATCTCTGCAAGGCTGATGGCACAGATTAACATATTCTGATTTCTGTCAGGGTTTGCCTGGGAGCAGCAAACTGAGGAAAGCTATTAGGGAGAACTTTCAGACCCCAAAATAATTAAAAGGCCATTCTCCATTTATCCCTGCAGGTTTGGAGGTTGATGCTTTTTTATTCCAGGCTCAGAAGTTGATGACAGCTGTCAGAGTTTTCAGTGCTGCCTCCACCTTGGCTGGAGGTGTCATGGAAAACTCAGAGAAGGAAAACTCAGTGTCAGTCATGCTCTGCAAGGTGAAAACTCTTCACCTTTAAGTCAATTCAGACCTGAGGACTTGGCTCAAAAACTCCTCCAAACCCCTTGTTTTAAAAATCAGTCTTATTGGGGTGTAAATAAATATCTGGTGCTGGGCTGAGCAGTGTTTGCACTGCCTTGCTTAGCAAATGCCAGGCAAGTTAATTAAATTGTGTGATAAGCTGAGGGGAAAAAATGCATAATGTGCAAAGCCTTTTTTTTTTTTTTGCTCATTTGCTGGGGAAGGCAGTAGGGAGAAAAATGCAAAGCCAAGCAGAGGAAAGTGGGTGGGATTTTTTTTTGGCTACTTACAGTTTCTCCTCTCTGTCCAGGGTGCCCAGGCAATCCATCCTTCCCAGGAGGACCCTGTGGCAGAAAAGGAGGGCAGAAGGAGAATCACCAAGGGCTCAGGGATAAAACTGTGGCAAGGATTGACTCAGTTCCTCAGTTTCCCAGGGAAATGGGGGAGCTCAGCACCCTAAAAGCTACACCTCTTCCCCACACATCTCCCAGAGGATTTCTCTCCCAGGTCCAGAGCAGGAGAGAGGTGCTCACCACGCTCAGGAAATCATCTCTGAGGTCCCCCCAGAGCACAATTACTGCAGAGACAGCAGGGCTGTGCTGTCCTCCACCAACACAGAGGGAAAATAAAGCACACAACAGCCACAAAAGATCCCCGAGATCCTGAGTCAGTAGGAAATGAACATTTATCATCAGCTGCAATTTACTTGGCTATTTAAAAGCTGAAGCCATGGGCTGTTATCAGGATGTTTCAGCAATGCCTTTTATTGGGAATGTCACCACTTTTCAGGCTGAGCTGGCACAGGCTGGGGGGGGGGAAAGAGTGGATTATTTTTTGGGATGTCCCAGGAATTGAGTTACTCACAGGGGGACCTTTTGGTCCAGGAAATCCAGTCGGTCCTTGAGGCCCTGGTGGTCCCTGGGATGAAAGACAAGGCAGAAAACTTGGTTAAGGAACCTGCAACACTTGCTAGGTAACATTACCTCTGTGTGAGCAGCAGATCAGCACAAAGATCTGGAAAGCCAAACACTGGGTGATCTTGCAGAAAAATTTACAAACAGAACAAAACCCAGCGAGAGGGAAAAAAAGCAGAAATTGAGGCTAAAATCACAAAAATCCCATTGTTTGGGTGTTTTCCAGCTAACCTGCAGTGATGTGGAGGAAGCAGCTCGAGGTCCTGCAGAAGCACATCCTGCACACCCCAGGGGTGACTTTTCCCTTCTGCCACCAGTGATGCTTCCACAGGACACCCAAATTGCCACCTGAGCCTTCCCTGGAGAGCTCAGACAGGACCTGAGGGCTGTAGGTGGCTTGTGGCTCCTCTCTCCACACCAGCACCTTTCACCTTGGATTTCTAACCAGAATTTTCCTTTTTTCCTTCCATTCCCTGAGCTGAACCCTTGCTCCTGCTCGTTCCTCTCTGCTCACAGCACCCAGGAGGATCCTCCTTGCCAAAAACCCCTCAGCCCTGCGACCCCACCTCTGCCAGAGGAAATTCCTGCAGTGAACCAATTCCTGCTTCACCCCCAGCTTGTCTTACCCTTTCTCCAGGAGGACCAGGAGGGCCATCACCACCAGAGTTGCCCTTTTAGGGATAAGGAAAAGAAGAAACCATTAAAAAAACCACTCAAATCATCATCACAGCTTCTGCCTACGAAGAATTCAGATGGCACCAAGCACAGGGTGACACCACAACTCCCCCAGACCTCTCCAATAATAATCCTGTGTCAGCAGCAGCAGCCAGTGACAAACGAGCAGCTGAGATAAAAATCCAGGGGAGAAAACGTCAGGGAGATCAGGATATTTCCACCAGACAATGGGGAGAGATGAATGCCACCCCAAAGAGGAGGGATTGATCAAAAATCCCTGCCAACACAAAGGCCAGGCATTTATTTTTCAATCTGGCAGCGCGGTGGTGACAACAGTCTCCCAACAAAAGCTTTGCTTCCATCAAGCCTGGTGATCAATGCTCAGGTAATCGATCAGTCAGTGCCTCCAGATTGGCCTCCAGGGAGAAAAAAATCCCAAATTTTGCCTGGTGGCCAATCCTGGCTCAGCAGTGGGCAGGGAAAGTGGCTCTGGAGAGCAGCAGCAACACATCCCCTGAGCCATAGCACAGCCCGAGGGCTCTGAGGGGTTCAACCACCATCAAACACAAACAGGAGGGGCTGGGGGAGGTTTAGGGGCTGTAGGGTTGGTTGTGCTGCCCCTCAGCCTGGCCATGGCCTCGATGTCCTGCTGAGCCCTGGGCCACCACATCCACAGAACCTGCTTTTGCAGCTGGGCTTTGAGCCATTCAGCTGGGAATAAACCTCAGCAGAGCTCAGCTTTCCAAATCCAGCGGAGAAAGAAGAGGAGGGAGATGCTGGATGATGAACCAGATGTTATCTCCATTTATTTTTCCTATTTATTAGGACACAGAGCCTTACCTTTGGGCCAGGTTTTCCAGTGCTTCCCCTGGGGCCTCTTTCCCCACGTGGACCCTTGAAAAAACACCAGAAAGTGACATTTCAGGCAATTCTGCATTGTGCTCAAGGCAAAGCACCCCGAGCACCTGAGCTGCATGGGGTCAAGAAATCACCCCAGGAAGATTTAAACCATAAAAACTGGTGACACCCAGCCCCAAAGCAGTGTCCCCAGAGGCCAGATCCCTCTCATGGAGGACACAAATCCCATCCCAGCTCCCCTTTGGCCATGGCAAGAGGGCACAAGGATGAAGAAGTGGCTCCTTACCGTCGGACCTCGCTGTCCCCTGGGACCTGGTTTGCCAGGAGTGCCCTGGGAGGGAAAAGGGAAAAGGGTTAGGAACAAACACCAGGGCAGGTGAACCCACAGCAGAGCCTGTCACTGCTGCAGATCCTCTCTGGTTCTCATCTGCAACGGGAAAGTCAACTGCAGGTTCGCCTTCATCTCCTGGTTTATTTGAATTTTCTTGGATTTATTTGAATTGATAGCACTTGGGTGGGTCTGGACAGTGATCCCAATGCCCAGACAACATCTGTTCCCTGAGGGAATGACTCTCTTAAGGAACAGCATCCCAAGTCCTTTTAAACCCCACAAAAACTTTCAAAGATGAGGCTAGACCCTGCAGTATCCCAAAAACACAGCCAAAAACCTCTTCACCTCTGCCACCCCAACACCTCCAATCCCTTTTCCCCCACTGATCCCTGCTAATCCCTTCTCCCACCTCCTCACCCCGCTGCTCCCACGTGTTGCTGCTGGATGCTGAGGGAGTGACAGCAGATTCCTGCTGGGAGCAGCTCCTCCCTGCCAGCCAGGCCAGTTAAGCTGCCCTACAGATTTACACATCTCCCCTGAACTCGGAGCTGAACAAGGAATTCCTGTTGTTCCAACAGCAGCTCATGAGGTGTGACAGCTGCACTGAAGGATGGGGGATTGGGATTCATCCTAAAGGGCAGGAGCAAGAGGCTGCTCAGCCCTAAACCTGGCAGCACGTTCAGCTCCTTTTCCCTGACCCTAAAAGCCTGAAAGCCCTGCTTGGGTTGGTGTCAAGCGGCCAAAAAAAAATCCCCAAAAAAATCCCAAAAAACCTGGAGAGGTTCGACTTTTCCCCCCTTTGGCTTTCCCCCATTAGTAACACCAATCAGCTGGGAAAGGAAGGCAGAGGTTCCTATGGAAATGCTTCAAATATAATTTGCCATTTTCTGCCCCAAATCCATCACCTCGCCGCGCTGCCTGCTCGGATCTGACACTCATTAACCAGCAGAACATAAAACAGGAGCTGCAAAACTTTACAATCAACTTTCTTCCAGCTGCTAAAATTAGTCCTGCTGAATCCTCCTTGTTCTGCAGCTCCATTTATTAAAGCCTGCTGGCATACTTCTTTTTTTTTTTTTTTATTTTTTTGTTTTAATTAATTACAAAATTCACTTTAAAGTACTCCAGCTGGGTTTTTTGTTGAGCTCTGAGAGGCTAAATTCAGAGTAGGTGGGGAGGAGGGGGTGCTGCCTCCCCTCAGGTAGCCCCCAACTCCTCTCCTCCCTCCACAATTCTATTTTTAAGCCAAATTTCCCCCTGCTTATTGCTGCCATTAATCATGCATTGCAAAGAATTTATAGAGCCCTGTAAATGCACACAGACCTATATTTTTCAAGCAGGGATCCTGACACGAAGGCAGCTAAATTCAGATTATTTTGGGTGGATTTGGGGATTCTGTCAGACTGGGCAGGCAGGGAGATCTATTGCCCCTGATCATGGCAGAGACCCTTTAGCTCTGAAAATAAGATTTCTTATTCATGTTTAATGATTAATTTAATTATTTCAAAGCAGGCTTTGAAAAGATCCTGAGGTCACCTCGAGCTCAGGATGGGCTCAGTGCTGAGCAGTTTTTGGGGGATTTAATGGGTCAGAATTGTCCAAAAACACCAAACAGAGAATCCAGGACTGCTTTGGGTTGGAAGGAACTTTAAATTCATCTCATTCCAACTATTTCCACCTTCCACCAGTCCAGGTTGCTCCAAGCCCCACCCAAAGGCACTCCAGACCCTTGGAAATAGTTTTTCTCCATCTTCCTGCAGGTTTCCCTTCAAGTTCTTCAAGGCCACAATGAGCTCACCCCAAAGCTTTTCTTCTCCAGCAATCCCAATTTTCTAAGCCTTTTCCCAGAATCATCCTCTCATCATCTTCATCCGTTTTTTTCCCTCCCTATTCTGACCTTTTCCAGCCCTTTTTTTGTACAGCTGAACAGTCAGAAGGTGAATTTTTGTGTTTGGGGAGGTTCAGCACCTCAACACCAAAATTCAGCTGCCTGTGCTGCCCTTATACCTTTGATTTTCACCTTTTTTTTAATAATTTAAGGGCTTGGGAAGAGTCTTTGTGCTGCTGGAACAAACTGGAAACAAACAACAACAAACTTGAGTTCCATTCTGTGAGAGAAATTTGCAATTTGCATTCTTTTGGCCAAAAAAAACCCAGGGGGTTGGAGGGCAAAATGGGGATAGCGAGATAAAGAAAAGGCAAACAAATGATTTGAGGGTTTTTTTTTCAGCTGCAAATTGAGTTACTCCACGATGAACTGGAGAAGATAATCTCAGAAATTCCCTTCCCTGACTCCATGTGAACACACTCACAAAGCCAGCAAATTGAGTGGTTTTAGGAGGAGCAGAGGGGGATTTATCAAGTCTAACTCAACGAGGCTGAAATGAAGATGAAGGTCTGGGTTTGGGCTGGAGCAGCGTGACCCCAGCTCAGCCCATAATTCTGTATATAATTGCTTTGCTCTTATTTAAAATGGGATAGTTGGGGAAAAAAAAAAGAAAAAAAAAATGAGATGGATAGCAAAGCTGTTACTGAAAATCCCTATTTGTGCTACTCTTAAATATCCAAGCTGAGCTCCTTGTGTTAATGGAAAGATTTGTCCATGAAAATCTCTCTCCCCACTGGTAAAATGGGTGCAGCTTGATGGATTTGGTGTAAAATGGTAGAAAAGGTCAAATCACACATTGAGGATTTTTAAAAAAACTAAAAAATTGAAATTACCATGAAGTAAGTCAACATTTGAAATGTAAAAAAACCCCTTTTTTAACTCCTTAAATGAAGAAATGTTTGCTGTGCCAAGGGTGAACTAAACGTCCTCACTACCTCCACTAAAGGCACAAAGACCATTTGGAATAAAAGTCAACAAAACGCTGATTTTTTTTTTTTTGTCTTTTCTTCTCTTACCACGCCTTGGTTCTGAAGTTGGGCTCTTTCCCATCAGATCTTCTCCCTCCTCCTGCCTAGCTGAGGCTGTGCATTTGTAGCTCAGAATGAAATTAAATCCCCCAGCGAAATAATAAAAAAGGAGGGGTGGGTAGAACCCAAATTGCAGCGGCACGATATTAATGCAGTGCAAAGTGATTTATATTTCCTGGCCTCCTCTCAAAGCTGTCTGTTAGAACTCATTTCTATTTAAATGAGAGCAAAAAGGAAACTAATTCCACTTGCTGTCCTCACTCCCCCTTCTTGTCACTGTGACCGGAGCTGGTGCAGAAAATGACTTTGTTTGTACTCTGAATCCCTCCATTCAAGCATGTTCTGCGGCAGATAAAAAATAAAGCAGTATATTTAGACAAGCCCTATTCTGAGAGCAGGCTGTGGAGGTGGGGTGAGAGGGAGAGACAAGGCTGGGGGATGAAACCCCCTGATTTTCAGGGTGTCTGTGCATTTTTGAGCAGCTTATTAAAAGCAGCCACACGGAGTGTTCCCGGCCATGCATTTCGAATTTCAAGTTGGGGTTCAAGATGGTTCTGGCTGCTGCTGCAGGGATTCAGCCATCCCTAATAATTACTGTTAATTAAAGAGCTCTTTGTGCCCTGAGCAAAGCCTGACAGCGCGGGGAGGATTCAGGTTCTGAGGAGTTTCTTAAAATATCCTGAAGGGGGGAACGTTTTTAGGTTGGATTGGGAAGCTGCTGTGCTATCACCAGCACCCTCCTGTCCAGCAGCAACCTCATCCTGGGATGAGCAATTCCTGAGTGGAAAAGCCTCTGGAGCAGCTGGGTGATCCTCACATCCTCCAGGAGCTTTTGGGAGGGAAAAAAAACCAGAAAACCCAGTGAAGAGTGGGAAAGCAGCTCTTACCCGTGTGCCTTTCTCCCCGTTGGCTCCTGGAAATCCTGGGAAGCCGATGGAGCCCTGGGGGGAGAGCAGAGAGAGAGAGGGAGAGGCTCAGGAGACAGCAGGGGCAGCTGTGCTCCTCCCCAGCAGTGCCCATCAGCCTGGGGTGACCCCAGGAGACAGCTGGAGTGACCCCAGAAAACACCCAGAGTGACCCCAGGAGACAGCTGGAGATACCCCAGGAAACTGCTGGAGTGACCCCAAAAGCCAGCTGGAGTGACCCCAGAAAACCCCTGGAGTGACCCCAGGAAACTGCTGGAGTGACCCAAGGAAACACCCAGAGTGACCCCAAAAAACAGCTGGAGTGACCCCAGGAAAAAGCTGGAGTGACCCAAGGAAACAGCTGGAGAGACCCCAGGAAACACCTGCAGCTCCCTCACACCTCCCTCAAATAACAGCCAAACCAGCTCAGGCCCGAGATGACCTCAGAAAAATTAATTTTCTTCCAAAAAGAACACAAAAAAAAAAACAACCCCAAAATCAAAGCTCCATGCTCGTTAGCAGGCAGTGCAAAGCCCGTGGCTGTGATGGGAGCCCAGGGAACGGGCAGGATTTGGGATTTGAGCTCCTAAGTCACTGTGCTACCCATGAAAATTTAACTCCTGCCTCCTTCCTTTCTGACGGCAGCGCCTGGAGAATTGCTGCTGCTTCTGCTGCTTTTAAAATATGAATTAATCCAAGAAAATGCAAACCAACCCCCCCACCCCACCCCTTACTCCAGATAGAAAATGCAAATTAAAAAAATAAACCATCCCCACCACAACTGGGAAACAATCTCTGGCAGATAATTATGTCTCCAGAATGAAACAAGCCTGGATTGTTTTGTTTATTTTTTTAAAGCGGTGAACATGAATAATAAAAGATGATTCTTTTAAAAAAAAAAGTTAACAAAAACATAAGTTCCCAAAGCCTCCAGGGCATGTGAAAACTGGGCTGTAGCCGAAGTCTGTGGAGTGAAATTCGCAGTTTTAACTTAAAAAAAAAAATTGCCTTGAAAAGGGCCCAAGTGGAGGTGGGCGTGGAGATAAGCTACAAGGGATGTTTGCAAATATGCAAATGGCACTTTTATTTTCTTTTCAGGGAGACCCTGAGTCATTAGCTACTCTCCTTAATTAATTAGATAACACCATCTTGGAAGATAAAAACCCCAATCCGAGGAGAAGGACTGTAATGCCATTTTCCAGCCTGTCTGTATCCATCCCCAAAACACTGCTG
Source organism: Lichenostomus cassidix (assembly GCF_008360975.1). Taxonomy (NCBI): domain Eukaryota; kingdom Metazoa; phylum Chordata; class Aves; order Passeriformes; family Meliphagidae; genus Lichenostomus; species Lichenostomus cassidix. The sequence goes on from NC_139497.1 coordinate 2,962,629, forward strand.
CACACTCCATCCCTTCTCCAGGCCTTCCCACCGCTTTGGGACTGAAGCCATGCACAAGAAAATCCCTGAATTCCACCAGCTCAGGCCTGGGAGCTATTTTTATCCATCCCTATTTTTGTCCTGCGTGGGTGGGAAGGAGGGAATTCATCCCACAAGTAGGGGCTGAGCTTGGCTGTGTCCCTGGATATCCCAAACCACCCCAAACCTCCCCATCCCATCCCATCCCAATCCCAAACCATCCCACCCCAAACCTCCCAACCCCAAATCTCCCCATCCCAAACCATCCCAATCCCAAACCTCCCCATCCCCAAACCTCATCCCATCCCATCCCAATCCCAAACCATCCCACCCCAAACCTCCCAACCCCAAATCTCCCCATCCCAAACCATCCCAATCCCAGTTACCTTTGGCCCCTGCCTTCCTGGATACCCAGGCAGTCCTGGCACACCGAGTTTTCCCTGGAAAATATTTGGAATGCAAAGAAAAGTGAGTTAGACCCGGGTGGAATTGAAGTTCTGGGGTATTAAGCTCCTCCTCTGCCCTCCCTGAGGGATGCCCAGGGGGTGCTGCAGACTGGAAATGTGTTGGGAGCCAGTTGGGAATGGTTGGGGTTTTTATTTAAATTAGACTGGAGTCCATCATGCTTTCAACTTCTGCATTTTTTCCCCTCTGATCTCTGATCTCTGTTGTACCCAAACAGATGACCCCAAAGAGACCGAAGCCTCAACGTGGCTGCACCAAACCCACCTCCCTCCACACAGAATTCCCACATTTAGGAGCCCTAAAACTGTCCCCTCACCCACCTGAGACACCCCAAACCAGCGGGGTTTGGTGGGAAACACCCCATGGAATTCCCATTTTGCTCACCTTCTCTCCAGCAGGTCCAAGAGGACCTGGATCTCCGTTGGGTCCAGAGCGACCTTTGGGACCTTCAGGTCCATCCTCACCCCGGGGGCCAGGGGGTCCAATCTCCCCCTGTTCATTACAAGATCAGTGTTAATTAGACAGGCAGCTCCCAGATCCCATGGTAAAACAGCTCCTGGAGAAAGTTTGGCCTCACAGGAGGCTCAGGTGAGACTGAATTTTGGGGTGGCACCGAAGCACCAGGGTTGGATTTCCACCTCCACAATATCCATCTTTTCCTGCAGCTGTTATCCCATCCACACCCAGGATCTCTCCATGGGAACAGCCTTCATCCCCTCTGACTGCAGCCCTTTCCTCCTGCTTCCCAAACTGGAAACTGGGAATTTCCACTTTGGATGTGCCAAGCAAGCCCTGGGAGGTGTTTCATTGTGGGATGAAGTGGAGTTGTTGTGTTGGGAATTAATGGGAAATCTGAGAGTGGAGCCATGGATGGTGGCACTGCCAGCAGGACACAGGACAACACTCTGTGACACTTTATCACAGTGGGGACAAAGTGACAAATCTCCCATGCTGGGAACAACCTTCTCCTGGCTCAGCAGGAGCTGCTGGACACAGATTTAATTAATCCCAGACTCACCCTGTCTCCTTTGATGCCCATGTCACCTTTGAAGCCAGGGAAACCATCTTCACCCTAAAGAATGGAGATGGGAAAAGTCACTCAACATGTAGAAATGAGGAAAAAAAATTGGAATAAAAGTTTCTCAAGCCTCACTGTGTTCCCCCTGCCTGGGGAGGATGAGCTGAGATCCCCAAACTGCCATCACAGTGGCTTCTCCAAGCCCTTGGAGATGCACAAACCCACCCAGAACCCCAAGGAACCTCAAAGTGACCCTAAATGTGCCCTAAATCCCATCCTGGCTGCAAGTCAACATCCCAAATCAGGCCCAACGTGAACAGCAAGGCCTTGGCAGCTCTGAGAACCAATTATTTCTTTTTGATTCTCACGGAGGAGGTTTCACACCCAGCTCCCAGGCAGCCTCCAGGACACTGCAACATTTCCTTCAGCCAGGAAGGTTTAATTGCAGATTAATCAATAATGCATCTCATCCTGCAGCTAATCCCTGACAGGCTAGGAAACCACAGTTCCCAGAAAGCTGTAAACTTTGGAAGATCCCAAGCTAAAAAAGTGCTTTTTCTCCACCTCCTGCTCTTCCCCTGGGAGAATCCAAGTGCACCTTTGAGATGAGCAGAGACAAACTGTGCTGATGCTCCTGTTGACTCAGGTTTCCCAGGCAGCACATCCCTGTTATCCACCTGGGACATTCCCAAGCCCTTCAGCTCCACTGGATCATTCCCATTCCAAATTTTGCCAGGCTGAGGCCAAAATGTGGCAAAACAACACAGCAAGAACTCACAGCCACTCCAAAAACACAGCTTGTAGGTCCCTTGGGTGCTCAGCCCCCTTTTTTACCCCAAGAAAAACCTCTTGTGGAGGAAAAACCATCCCAGGGAACACCCTGTGGGACCCACCTGCAAAAACGCTCTGAAATTGTAGAAACTCAACCCAAATTGAACTCACCTTTTCCCCTTTGGTGCCTTTCAGCCCACGAACTCCATCTGCTCCCTTGAGAGATAAAACAAGATGTCACCAGGGTATGGGTAAGGTTTAGAGGGAGGAAATTAAAAATCCCCATTAATTGGGGTGAAACTGTGATGCTCCAATTTAATATCAGCCACAGCCCTCTGGTTTTTGGCTCACCAGGGAACATCTCATGATCCCAAACCTCTGCTGTGGTTGGTAGATGGCACTGGTGGTCTCTACCCATAAAATTCTGTTTCCAGGGATAAAATTCACTATGAATTTTTTTTTTCTGTCTGTATTTTCCATAAAAACTGTCTCTTGGGAAAAATGCATTGAGTATCCACACCAGCACAAGAAAAAACACCCTTTTGGGGTTAAAGTCTCTGCAGCACTGGAGCAACACTTGCTGGAGCAACAGGTGCAGGTGGTCACTGCTGGTGGCCCTAAGGGGACATCTGTGGCCACCAGCAGCGTCCAGGGCAGGCTGGAGAATTCCAGAGCCATGGACAGAGCTCCTGCACCTCCTTACCTTGACTCCACGGGGGCCTGGGTAACCAATGGGGCCCTGAGGACCTGGGGGACCCTGGAGGGAATGAAATACAAATTAAAAAAACACATCAGGAAACAACACAGAGGTGCAGAGATAAAGAGAGGTGTGGAAAATAAATTTTTCCCATTTTCTTTATGAGATAGGAATGGCAGCAGCCACCTGAAAATAGCCCAAAATAGCCCAAAATAGACAAAAATAAACCAAAATAGCTCAAAACAGCCCAGGGAGCTGCAGGAGCATCACCCCAGCAGCTGAGCTGGTGGAAAAGGTCCACCCAGCAGGAAAAGGAGGATGAAAAGGATCAGGATGGCAACAATTCGCTAGAAAAGGGATTTATCCACAAGGTAGGATTTGTGTTTGAACTCACACAGAGCATCACAGGGATTTGGGATTTTTCAGGATTCAGGATAATTTGGGATTCAGGATTTTTTCAGATTTGGAATTTGGGATTTTTTGGGATTTGGGATTGGGGATTTTTTTTGATTTTTGGGATTTTTGGGATTCGGGGTTTTTGGGATCAGCCCCAAACCCCTGTGAGCTCTGCAGAGCCAAGGTTGGGATGTTCAGCCTGCTGCTGTCCATCCAGCCTGGCTGAGCTCTGAGCAGAGCTTTTGGACAAGGGCAGTGTTCTCCCAGTGCCTGGGCTGCAGCAGGAATGCAGCTGGCAAACCTCCTGGACAGATGGACCAGTGCATAATTCAGGGCTTTTTGCCTCTGGCAATCATCTCAAATATATTGTTAAAGAGGGACTTGGAGAGGCAGGGAAAAAAAAGAAGGCTAGGATTTTTTTTTTTTAAATCTATTTTCTGCATTCCCTGTGCCACAAAGGACATTTATTTGTGTCTCTCAAGAGGAAGTTTCCCCTCCCAGGTTCAGTCTGGTCTGAGCAGCACTGCTGGCCAGGAGAGCTGGGAGGAGCTCAGAGCAGAAGAAACCCCCACAGATAAAATCTGGGCTCAGCTTTTCCATCTGTGTTTGGTTCTCAGCACTTCCCCTGCCCCACTGCCCTGACCCCCTGGCCATACCCATGGAAATCCAGGTCCACCCAGCAGCCCTGACCTTCCTCTTGGCAGGTCTTACCTGACTGCCCTTCTCTCCAGGAGGACCTTCCTTGCCAGGATGGCCCTATGGACAAAAGAAACAAAGAGAATTTGGGGATTAGTGCACATTTAAAGCTTTGACAGCTGTGATTGATTTGCCAGAGAGCAGCTGCTACAGGAGCCCCTGAAGTCACCTTGCAAGAGGAAGCTTTCCCCAAAAGGAAGACAGCAGCACTGTGGTCCTTGGTGGTTTTCCACCTTGGTTTTCTACCTGGTTATTCCTGATTTTACCCTTCCCCACCTCCCAGCAGAGCAGCACCAAGCATTCTGGAACATTCTTTGCAGAACAGAATATACAGCAGAACAGAATATACAGCAGAACAGAATATACAGCAGAACACCTCGGGGTGAGTTCAGCAGGGGAATGTTGCAGGTAGGAAAAGAGATAAAATCCACCCAGCAGGAAACTTGTGAAGGTCACAAGATGCCCAGCCTGGTCAGAGCTCCTCATTAAATTCCTAATTCCTGGAGTGCAGCACCAGATCCCATGACAAGTGCTCAGCTAACCTGCAGCCCTGCTAGACAGAGCTGGCTGGAGGCTGGCCAGCATTCCTTTTGGGATTTGATGGTGAATAACTCACCATCCCAGAGTTTCTGACACGTTCTCATCAACAGCCTTTTGCTGGGGTCACAGCCAGCGGAAAAATAAAGTGGGAATTGCCTCAGGTGTGGCTGGGAGGATCGGGGAGGAATGGGGGGAATCCAGGAAAGGGGATTTTAGAGGTTTTCCTACTGCAGGATCCCAAATGGATGGAAATGGAAAATGATCCCATGGAAAATGATTCTTGGATTGGCCAGCGGCCCCAAAAAGGGACTCATTGCACACCTAAGTAGTTTAATTTTTGAGGCTGGTGGAAGCACTTCCAGCTGCTCCAAAGCCATTCTGCACTCACTGCTGTCTGTACTGAACCCTCTCCTTTAAATACACTTATTTCTATCAACATAACAAGGAAAATTCGGAGTGTCTCCCATCATCAGGTTCAGAGCAGCAATGTCAGACAAGGCAGACTGCCCAAACCAAGCTGCTTTAACAAAGGAACCAAATGACAGCTGCCATTTGCACATCAGCAAAATGGGGGAGAAAGCTCAGTCTGGGTTTGTGCTGTGATTTGAACGGAGCAGAACTGCACAGAGGATCCATAAAACCACTCCTGCTTCAGCTCCAGCCATCTCCCTGCTGCCCAGGGAGGCAGGACAGACCTGCAGCAGCATTTCAGAAGTCCCCTGTGCACTAAATCACCCCCAATTTTCACATTTCCCATCTCCCTGGCTGATGCTGAGATCCCCAACTGATGAGCAGCTCTGCTGGCTCTCCCAGCAAAGCCCTCGAGGATTCTCAGGGATTTTCCAGGATGGATTTCTATAAATAACACACTTCTTGTCCTCGGGAAGAGCAATCAGTGCGTTGACAACCCCTCAGCCCCTGCCCAGCACACCTGGGGGATACCTGGGGGAAATCTCCCTGGCCATGCAGAGCCACTCTGAGCTCAGCCTGCAGCTCCTCCAGGCTGGGTAAAAATAGAGTTTCTCCAGCCCGACCTCCCCGGAGGCTGCTGCAGGAATTTCACATCAAAACCTACAGATTTAGAGATGTTCTGGGCTTTGCTCGAGCTGCTCTGTTGACTCAGCTAACAATTGCAGGGATGTTCCAAGTGCCCTCTGAAGGAATGATAATCCCAGGGTGGGAAATGTAATTTTTCTTTTTTTTTTTTTTTCTTTTTTTTCTCCTTGGGCCGTGCTCTGCATTTGCATTCGTGGATCGAAACAATTTTGCATTTTTTCATCCTCCAAATGAAAGCAGAATTTCCAACCAGGTGCCTCTCTCTCAGATGGGTAAAAACGAGATCAGGTCTAAAGGTGATTTTTTTTGAGACTCATCTCTGGAGCGAGGAGCAAATGGTGTTTAAATAAAGCAGGATTAGAGGGGGAAGCTGCAAGAATGGAACACTGACAGGTAATTTCCACCTGCTCTTATCACCCCAGTGCAGCAGGGCGAGGGCAGGGTGGGAATAAACACACCCAGGAGTCTATCCCAGCCTCGGGGAGCTGCCAGCATCTATAAAACACACAGCAGAGACAAAAAATGGGGAAAGAGAGGCTTGAAGAGATGGTGAGAAATACCTAAGGTGAGCAAAACTGTGCTGGAGCTTCCCAAACCTGAACCTAGCCTGCAGGCAGGGTGAGCTACCTTGCAGGATGTTGGTTTTTTCCATATTAAACTGACTTTATTTCCACTTTAAACTTTCCATGTTGAATCTAAATATTAAATATTTTATGACATAAATAAGTATATAATCAAATTATTATTTGGTTATTATTTAATAATCGTTATTACATTATTATCACATTAAATATTTCTTTATTTCCATATTAAACTGTCTGCCTTTATCTCAAATAACGACTCTTTTCGCTTTCACCCTTCCAATTCTCTCCCTGACCAGGTTCAAATCCCAACCTGAGCTCCCATTTCCCAAGCCCAGCTCTATTTTAGGGTGGATGGATGCAGATCAGCCCCAGAGCCAAGCAGGGAGCAGCAGAGCAGCACTTACCGGGGGTCCATCAGCACCAGGCATTCCAGGGAGCCCAGGCTTGCCCAGGGGACCCTAAAAATAAACAGGAAATCAATCAGAGCACCAGAAAACAGGGATTTTCAGCCTCTAACCAGCTGGGAGAGGCTGCAGAGCTGGAAAAGCTGCTATAGCTGGTAGGAATCTGTTTATTTTTGTTTATTGTTCTCCTGGGCTGCTGCAGTGCCCATGCTGGCTCCTCACACACCCAGGGAGCAGCAAGGAGAGCTCAGCAGCACCTCGAGGCACCAAAACCTCCCAAAAACCACAGCATGCTGCACAGCTGGGCCAGGACAAGGTGAGGATGCCAAACTGTGGGGTCAGAGCGCCAAGAAATTCCCATTTTTTGGTGACAAGTGGCCAGGGAGAGGAGATGTCCCATGAGCACCTTTTGATTGAGCTGCTCCTGGTTTTTCACACACCAGGAAGTGCCACTGATCTGATAAAACAGGATTGTTGACAAACCAGGGACACATTTACAGTGTCCCTGTTCTGTGGGAGCTCAGAAAACCCTGCAGAATGACCCTTCTGGAGGAAAAACTTCTCCTTCTTGAAATCCTGGGCGCCAGGATTTAGAGGAGAGTAAGATCTCTGAGGATTTAAAGGAGAAGATCTCTCCAGGATTTAAAGGAGGAAAGGATCTCTCCAGGATTTAAAGGAGGAAAGGATCTCTCCAGGATTTAATGGAGAACAATATCTCTCCAGGATTTAAAGGAAAATAAGATCTCTTCAGGATTTAAAGGAAGAAAAGATCTCTCCAGGATTTAAGGGAGGAGAAGATCTCTCCGGGATTTAAAGGAGGAGAAGATCTCTCCAGGATTTAAAGGAGAATAACATCTCTCCAGGATTTAAAGGAGGAGAAGATCTCTTCAGGATTTAAAGGAGGATGAGATTTATCTGGGATTTAAAGGAGGAAAAGATCTCTGTGGATTTAAAGGAGGATAAGATCTCTCCAGGATTTAAAGGATAAGATCTCTCTAGGATTTAAAGGAGGATAAGATCTCTCCAGGATTTAAGGGAGGAGAAGATCTCTCTAGGATTTAAAGGAGGATAAGATCTTTCTTCCTTTATTCCCCAGGGCTGCTGGAAACTTCTCCTTCTTTAAACCCTGATGGTCCAATCTCAGCACCAACCCCACATCAAGAGCCAGAAAATCAGAGGCAGAGCGAGGAGATCCACGAGCTCTCCCCATTATCATCCCACTCAGACTCCCAAAGCCCACGGGGGGGAAAAAAAAAAAAGACAATTTCCAATCCTCTCCTCATGTTTTACCACAGGCTGCACGCAAAACCTTTCTCCTCAGAGGGGAAATGAATGCAAATATGATGAATTAGGGGCAAACTGAGCTGTCTTGATCTCTGCTCTGTCTGGAATGAGAGGCATTAGCCTTTCATGGCCACGGCTGCAAACAGATGTTGCACATGGGGGCAAAGGAGCAAAATGCAAATCCCAGGCCAGAGCTGCAGCATTTCAACTCACTTTCTCTCCTGGAGGACCGATGGCGCCTTGTGGACCTGGAAGACCCTGTGAAAAGTCAAAAAATAAAATAAAATAAAATTAGGGTCATTAAGGAACAGGTTATCTCTTACAAATGTATGGTGGCAGAGTCCCAGCTGAGCAATATTTTAGTGCCATTCACTCCCCCAAAGTGTCCTTTGAGGGGCAATAAAATGTCCTTTCAGCTCTGGCTTGGCCCAGGAGGGAATCAGGGATGCTCTGAGGAGCAGGATTAGCTGAGAGCCAAGGGAAAGGCCTGGAAATCCTCATTGTCCATCTGGTTTTGCAGGAACTGGACAGTGGGATGGACGTTGGACATCAGGCATGAGCCACGAGATGGGACTTGGCCAGAGAGAATTCCTAGAGCCAGGTGAGACCTGGGGGAGCTGGCACTGGGAGATGCCAGTTTTCAGAAGGATTTTGGAGATCCCAAGTTTCAGGAGGGTTTTGGAGATCCCAGTTTTCAGGGAGGTTTTGGAATCCAAGTTTGCAGGAAGGTTTTGGAGATCCCAGTTTTCAAGAAGGTTTTGGGGATCCCAGTTTTCAGGGAGGGTTTTGGAGATCTAAATTTTCAGGGAGGTTTTGGAATCCCAGTTTTCAGAAGGATTTTGGAGATCCCAGATTTCAGGGAGGTTTAGGGGATCCCAGTTTTCAGGGAGATTTTGGAGATCCCAGTTTTCAGGGAGGTTTTGGAATCCGAATTTTCAGGGAGGTTTTGGAGATCCCAGTTCTCAGAAGGATTTTGGAGATCCCAGTTTCCAGGAAGCTTTTGGAGCAGCAAAGTCTCCTCCAGCCAACTCCCACCAACTCCCCACATTGCTGCTCCACCCCTGGCAGAGCAGCAAAGCTGCTGCTCCATTCCCATCCCTTCCTCCCAGCTGAGGAAAAGCAGATTTGCTCTTACCTGAGCCCCGGGGTTCCCCTGCTGCCCTGGAGGTCCTGGCTCACCCTGAGGGCCCTGGAGGAGACAGAGATGGAGGAGGGAGAGGTGAGATGGAGCTGCTGTGGCTTCAGCAACCCCAAATCCCCCCTGTGTTCCCACAGAGCTGGATCCACACCCTGAGCTTCTCCCAGGAACCAGCAGCTCCTGGAAACAGCTTTTCCCACCGGGATGGGGCAGTGGGAAGTTATTTCCAGGCATCCTGACTCCTCTCCTGGGATTTTCAGCCCAAAGGAGCTAAGCAAGGATTTAACACCTGGCTCTGCATTGGTTCTTCTCCAGGGAATCTGTCCCACCCAACCCATCCAAGGCACAAAAAGGAGTTTTCCCTCTCAGTTAAATTCCTCTATTTTGATATTTTTTAGCCCAGCAAGCATCTCGATGAAAATGTTTCATCTTTCGTGGAGAAATAATGTGTAATTCCATCAGAAATTACAATAAATTAACATCCGTTTGCTGCAGGAAGATGTTCCTGGTGTTTTTCACGGGCTTTGATAGCAATCTAGACCAGGCTGAAAAGCAATTAATTAGCAAACCTAATCAAACAGAATTCTACATTTTGCTCTACAGAATATCTGAACTGCCTGTAAAATTTTGCAGGGAGAACTTACCACGTTCCCTTTGGGACCTGTTGGTCCATCCATGCCAGCCACACCCTGAGAAAGGATTTAAACAACAGCAGCAATGAGAAAATCCTGCATTATTTCGCACCACAAAAGCAGGGAAATGACCATTAAATAATAATAAAATAAAAAAATCAAGAAGCCCTTCAGACCACGTGGAAAGGGAACAATTTCCTAAAGGTGTTTGGTAAAGCAGCCAATTCCATGGATCCAGGGGAACTTTAAAAAGTCATTTCAGTGCTTTTCCCTTTAGTTGAACCTGCCTGGGAGGCACAACCAGCACCAGGTTGGAGCAAATCCTGGCTGGATTGCATCTCACAGTGAGGAAAAAGGAATGGCAAAAGGAAAACAGGGAAAAACAGCTGGCTTGGGATGCAGGGCAGGTGGGAAAGGTGACAGGGCTGTGTTGCTTGTGGCAAAAAAACTGAGGTCAAACACTCCCTGAGCATCTTCACTGAGGGGGAAATGTGGAGATGTCCTCCTGCCACCCCTTCAGACACACGGAATTGTTCAGGTTGGAAAAACCCTTTAAAATCATCAAATCCAACTTAACCAACCCCACTGCTGTGGTCACCACCAAACCACGTCCCAGGTGGTTTTTGAGCTCTCCCAGGGATGGTGACTCCCCCATGCCCTGGGCATCCTGTGTTCTGGCAACACAGATTCTTTCCCATGGGAATTTTCTCTTCTTCTTCCTATGTTTTTATAAATAAAGGTAAAGTTTTAATGTTATTGAAATGCTCTTTTAGAAGATAGGCGGTTCAAGCCTGACCAGTCAGCCTAGGGGGAGGTTTTGAATTGGCCCAATCTGAATGACCTGTGAAAGTCTATATAAGTTCTTAAAATAATGAATAAATTCAGAATTGTGTCCACCTGAGAACCTCTCTGGACTCTTCACTCTGCTATCAGTTCAACAGCGACACTGTGTCAATGCTGAACAACTTTGCCCCTGAAGAAATTTGTCCTAATAATCAACCTAAACCTCCCCTGGCACAGCTCAAGGCCTTTTCCTCTCATCCTGGGAGAAGAGACTAATCCTCCTTCACTCCAACCTCCTGGCAGGGAGTTGGAGAGAACAAGATCTCCCTGAGCCTCCTCTCCTCCAGGATCACCTTCTCCTGGGGATCTGGGGGTGTAACATCCCATCCCTGGGAGATGAGACAGTTTGGGAGCAAATCTCTGTGGCTAGCACAGCTCTTTCCCATGAGAACTTTCTCCTGTGTTTTATAAACAAAGATAAAGTTTGCATGTTATTAAAAACAGTGTCTGGAGATTTGGACAGTTCAGGCCTGGCCAGTCAGGCCTAGGGGGAGGTTTCTGACTGACCAATCTGGGTGACCTCTGAAAAATCTATATAACTTGGAATCAAATAATAAAAGCTCTTTTTTTTATGTCACATTGACAATCCAGGTCCTTTTTCTCTGCAAGTGGCTCAACAGTGACAAATCTTGAATTCAGTTCCTCCTCATGAAATTGCAGCGAGCCCAGGAGCTCACAGCAGAGGTGTCACCACGTCCCAGGAGGGGTGAAGTGCCACACGATGTCCCCATTAAACACTGAGGTCCAGCCAGCAGCAGTGATTTAGGGAGAGCTCTGCAGCAGCACTTCCAGGGATGAGGACACTGAATAAAAACCCACATGCTGCAGCCTCAGCTCTGGCCTGGAATATGAAGAAACTCCTTTACAGAGCCCCCAGGCAGGAGTTAATAGCAAAGCACTGTGCTGATAACTCTCATTCCTCCCCTGCAGCCCCAGCAAGGCATTAATATTTACTCAGGTGGGGCAAATCTGCTGTGGAGGGACGTGACACCACTGAAAATGGGGAGAAGATGCTCTGAGCCATGATTTTTTTGGGATATCAGTGCTTTTCATTGCCCAGATGTGGAATATTATGTGATCTGCTGGAATGGGTGATGGGGATGAGGAGTTTTGTCTGGAAGGCTCTGGGGAGGGCAGGAGAGAACTCACTGGTGGCCCTGGTGGTCCTGGGGGTCCCTTGGGTCCCAGAAGTCCTCGAGGTCCCTGTGGGGGGAAAGAAATGGGGTTAGAATTCCCAGTTAGAATTCCTGATCCACAGCATGGATCACTGGGGCTGCAGCACTTTCCCTGATTCACAAACAGAGAGAAATCCTGTGGGCACAAATCCTTGAGTTATAAATCTAAATAATATAGGATAAATAATATAATAGCCATTTATCCCTTGGATTGGATCAAACCCCCGTTTGAACCGATTCTAAATTAATTTAATCCCTGGATTATTCTGTAACACACATGAAGATGCAAAACATTTTGCAGCCAAGTCATTCCAGCTGGGAAATCATGAAGGATGACCTGAAAACACCAATGGATTGCTGGGATGAGCATCCCAAAATTGAGTTTTTCTCATGGAAAATCCATGCAACTCAGCAAGGCTGGGAAAGGTTTCCAGCCTAAAGCATAAATGTGCATTTTCAAAGGGATTTCTCCAGCATTCAGGACTTCTGCTCTGCTGGTGTTTTCCTTCCATTCCTGCCTTTCTCACTAGATTTAACCTGGAATTGTCTAAAGGGAAACTGGTGGGATTGGAGCATCACACTGAGTAAGGAAAACACAGCAGGAGAATTCCTGCAAAGGGAATTTTTGCAATTCCAGCCCCTCCTGTGCCTGGAGCCTTCAGGGGGGTTTGGAGTGGAGGGAAAGGGATGGGATCTGTGAGAACTCACTGCACATCTGAAAGATTGACTTTTAAACACAGAAATTCCCCTCCTGAAATGAGAGGAACGCTGGGAATTTGTATGGATGGAGCTCCTTCACTGCCACGGAGGAAAATCGCTCTTGATTGATGTGCAGTTTTATCTGTCTGCCCAAATATTGCACATCCCCCTTTTTTATGATGCAGAGAGGGCTGAGGAATTAAAATTCAACGTTACAGGGTGAAATAGGAGACGTTAATAAAATGTCTCATCTCGGAGGTCGTGGCGATTCTGATCCTGCAAAAAAATTTGCAGTTCCCAGCAAAAACTGGGATGATGAATCCAAGGCTCTGTCCCAACCATTGCAGACCTCCTGGGATAATCTGCATGAATCCCAGAGCAGAAACTCCACTGGGTGAGGCCAACTGGGAGAAAACGAGTCAGGATGAAGAAAAAACCCATTTTTCAAGTGAAAAAACCCATTTTCAATGGTTTCAGTCCCATTTGCAAAGAGCCTCTTTTGGCTGAGGGCAGAGAAGAAGACAAACCCCCAGCTTTAGGGTGTGGATATTTATAGCAAAGCTTTCTGTAATGCCACTGAAACCTTTTTTCTGGCCATCCCAGAGATTCCTCCTCGTGCTGCTGAAATAAAAAAACAAACTTCCCCACGTGTGTGTTATCCTCATTTAATCTCCTCTTTTGCTGCTGTGTTACCTGAGCCCATAAATGCTTTCAAGAAGTTAATAAGCCATAAGTTATTGCTCAGACATGTGCTAAGGAGATAGCTGAGTTGATTAATCTTTCCCAGAAGTTAATCAGACATCTTGTCTATAATTTAGTCGCAGCGAGTCTGTAAATGCCAACCCTTCCCTCTCTGCCATGAACTGTGTCCAACAATTCCCATCAATTACTCTCAGGCCACCAGGCTGGTCCTGAGCACAACCAAAATCAGAGATTTTGAAAGCTCAGGCAGTGGGAAATGATAGATTGCGTTCTTTTCACAACAGAGGAAATGCATTTGGGATGAAATCAGCAGCCAACGGCTGCACCACGCTCAGGAATCTGCAGCCAGCCAGCAGCAGAGGTTGCCATTGCCAACAAAGTGAGAAATATTCACTATTAGGGGGAAAATGCTTTTTCAGAGTGTTTAATTGGCAACCCAACTGGCTTGTTTGGTTTTCTGGTTTGCTTTTTTTTTGGTTTTACTTTTGTTTGTTTGTTTGTTTGTTTGGGTTATTTGAGGTTTTTTTGGTTTTTTTTTTTGGTTATTTTTCCCGTGGGATTCTCCACGAAAGCATTTCTTTGGGTTGCTCCACAGAATTTGTCCAACACCACTAACATCTCCCTCATCCTCATTAGCACCAGGAATTCCCACCTCCTGCTTCAGCAGCTCTGCAGCACGTGGGGTCCAAATATTGACAAAGTGCAGATTTAGGAAGTTTTGTGCACTGGGAGCAGAATATTGACCCCACTGGAGTCAGACATAAAAGTTCCCTTGAATTCTGTGCTGCCAGGATTTCCTCCTGAGGTTTTTAAGGGACAATTCACAGGACAAAGTGTGTGGGAGCTGTGTGGTGACACTGCCACAGCAGAAAAACCCTTTTCTGACTGGAATTTTCCATGAACACTCACAAAAACTGTATTTCACATCTGGTTGCCATGTCTAATTTCTACCCCAGCCTGCTTATCCCAATCCTACACCAGAGAGAAGGACACAGGCAGGAAAAGCATGAGATCAAGCTAAGCTTTACATTTACAGCTACGATTTTTTCTGAGCAAACAAAATCAGTGAGAACTTTTCTGTTTAAAAAACCCACAAAAACCTGCCTAAAAAAACCCCAAAACCAAAGCAAACAGACAAAAAACTCCCAACCTTTGTGGGAGGTGTCTTAGTGAAAATAAGCCCAGCAGAGCTGTTAAAGCACAAACACTCAAACTGTTCATGTGGATCTTCGAGAGAAATTCAATCTCTGCAGGGTCTCAGGGGGGAAAACACCTAAAAACACCTTTTCCCTATCAAATCCATGCCCCAGTCAGTGGATGAGAAGCCAAAGGAAGGAGAGAGATACTCACAGGTTCTCCAGGGAGACCTCTGGGTCCAACTTCTCCATCATCTCCCTGGGCAGCAGCAGCAGAGGCACGGAGAGAAGCAGAAAAAACCAGATTTAATTCAGTCACCTCGCAGGGGTTTTGTCCTTGTTGAGTAATATTCCCACGGAAAAGCAGATTCCCTGCAGGACTGACAGTTTCCATGCCTAAGGAGGACTTTCAAACCTGGGGACTAAAGCTGAGGGTGCAGGTGATTTTAGCAGGGATTAGAAAAACCCTCAGGATATTTCATAATCGCTGGTGGTGTTTAGAAAGATGGATTTTGCCACCACACCAGGGGTTGTGGGCACAATTCAGGGCAGGTGAGACAATAACCACGAGATTGAATACCAAACTGAATGGCAGGGCAGGATGGGAACATGACTGAGCCAAATGAGAATCCTCAGATAAACCAGAGGCAGCAGAGAGATAATTCTTCATCCCTCCACTCCCTTATCCTGCTATGTCCCACCCAAACCCCCAAATTATTAAATGGTGCAAATTATTAAATTATTAAATGGTGTAAATTATTAAATGATGCTTCTCAAGTTGCTTTTAAATCCCCCCAAACCTGAGGCTCCCCCTTAGGAAATCCCAACCAGCAGGCAGCCCTTCAAACCTCCTCCTCTGCTGACAAAATCCACGCTCTTCTCCCCACTTCTGCCCTCCCAGCACACCTGGAATTGGTTTTTTTCCCCTGTGGGATTCAAGTTCTCCTGCCTCTCTCTTCCCCCTCCAGCCACAGCTTCACTCTGCTCAACCCCAAAGCACTTTCCAACCACAGCTAATTAATCCTGCCCAGCCCGTGGTGAGCAAGGGGTGATTATCTGAGCTTTACAGGGGAAACAAACAGCCAGAGGTGGGAGGAAAACATCGTGGAGAGGGATCAGAGCCTGGGAAATCCCTGCTGGATGAACCACACGCTCCTCTCGCCATGGGTTCAGCATTTTCAACCTCTCCCATCAAAGCAGAGCTGCAATCACTTCGTCTGGGCTTTGCTGAAGACCTTTGCTTATTGACTGAACAGCGTGGAAGGAGAACAGTTTGATCTTTGATTCCAACCCCTGGCTGGAATTTCTGCTCCCCAAATCTCTGCAGCTCTCTGGAGTTCAGAAAATCAGGAGCGATTTTGGCTCACCGAGAGGAAGAACTTTTTTCTTGCGTTGCTTTTTTTTTTCTTCTAACAAAACCTGAATTTTCTCACCAGATCTTCAAAGCCAAATCCTCCTTCCCACTTCAACTCCCATCTCCTCTCCCTGCTTCCCTCCCAGCACAGCCACCAGCAGCACCCCCAGGGCACTGCAGCAGGAGCAGCTCCTGCCTGACAGAGCATCTGCTTCTTGTTTCCAGGGGTTCCTCAGGAACTGCTGAGCCCACAGGCACACTTACCCTCTCCCCATCCTCTCCTGGAGCCCCTGGAGGGCCGTGGGGACCTGGCTCACCCTGGAAAGGAAAGGCAGAAAATGCTCAGAGAAGGCAGGAAGGCTGGCAGTGGAGACCAGCAGGGAATGGTGATGAATCAAGGTTTGGATTTTATTTTTCTGTCAGGGCTGGAGGTCTCTGTGCTCTCTGAAGCAGCAGCAGCTCCTCTCTGCCTCCCCAGGGTCACAGCCTCGTGTCCTGCAGGCCTCCTGGGACTCCCTGGTGACACTTTGGCAGAGGATTTGGGCACCAAACAGGAGCAGGTCGGTGGCTCTGCACGGTCACTGCTGTCCCCAGGCCTGGCCACTCCACTCCTGGCTGATCCAGCTCCTCTCCCAAGCTCCATCTCCCCTTTCCTGGGGGATTTGGAATCACAGAGCAACCTCTGCTGCTCCAACACTCCCTGGCTTTACACAGCACTGGCTGCACTCTGCAGGGAGGGGAGGAACACCCAGCCTGCCAAAATCACCTCCTTCTCCCATTGCTTCTTCCCTGTTGTTTAATTATAAAGCAAAGCCATCGAAACCATTGTCATTTTGGGCAATTTCCACCTCCAACTGCAGGGTTTGCCTTGCTTTGTGTTTTTTTAGGCTGCTTTTTATGAAGGTCATTTTTCCCTTCCCATTCCAACCTGGAGCAATCCCAGGAGGACTTCACAGAGGGATTTTGGAGCTCCCTGGGATGGGAATGCTGGCAGGGTGCTGTGACATCCCACACACCCTTAGGGACACTCATCCTCTGCTGATGGCACCACTGGGCTTCATCCCAGTCCTTCCTCCTCCCAAGGTTTCATCCCAGCCAGAAGAAAAGTGGGACAAAACTCACCCTGTTTCCCTTCTCACCAGGCAAACCAGCCAGGCCATCAAAGCCTCGGTCACCCTGCAAGAAAAACCACGTTAGAACACATTTCTCCCCACATCTCAATCCCCTTCCCATCTGGTTCCTTTCTGGGTCAAGGAGGGATTGATTTTCTCCCTCAGACATTCAGTTTTCGCCTTCCATCCCACCAGGGATGAGCTCAAAGGTGGAGATTAAAACAAGATGAAACAACAAACACCCCAAAAGGTATTTGGAGTTAAACTCTTCCCTCAGCACCTACAGCTGGAAATGTTTTTCCATGTGGATTTCAGGGTTTCACTGGGTGACTTTTTCCTCTCTCTTCTAGGCAGGTTCTCCTAACCCAATTATTTATTTAGCTTTAATTCCATGTAACCCCACAGCTGCCAACAACCCTACACACCATTCTGAGCTTTCTCACCATCCCATACATCCTTTTTAACCCTCCAAGGGAAGAAATCTATAAAAATAAATTCTGGACATCATCTTAATGAAACCAGGGCAGGAAGGAGCTGCTTCCTAAATGCCTCAACTCTTTGGAAAAGAGAGAATACACAGAAGGGTTTGCAAATCCTGGTGATTCCCAATGCCCAGGGAGGGGTAGGAAGCAAAACCCAGGAGAAGAAAAGTCCCTTTTTCCCTGTAAAGGGGTGAACCACGAGTATTTTCCCATATTGGCAGCATGGGAATCACCAAAACAGCCCCAGCTCCTCCCTTTCCCAGCTCCTTTGTGTCTCTTTAATTCCTCCCCAGCATTTGGAGTTAAACTCTTCCCCCAGCATCCAAAGTTGGAAATGTTTTTCCATGTGGATTTCAGGGTTTCACTGGGTGACTTTTTCCTCTCTCTTCTAGGCAGGTTCTCCTCATCCAATTATTTATTTCGCTTTAATTCCATGTAACCCCACAGCTGCCAACAACCCTACACACCATTCTGAGCTTTCTCACCATCCCATACATCCTTTTTAACCCTCCAAGGAAAGAAATCTATAAAAATAAATTCTGGACATCATCTTAATGAAACCAGGGCAGGAAGGAGCTGCTTCCTAAATGCCTCAACTCTTTGAAAAAGAGAGAATACACAGAAGGGTTTGCAAATCCTGGTGACTCCCAATGCCCAGGAGAAGAAAAGTCCCTTTTTCCCTGTAAAGGGGTGAACCACGAGTATTTTCCCATATTGACAGCATGGCAATCTACCAAAACAGCCCCAGCTCCTCCCTTTATTTCTCTTGATTTCTCTTGATTTCCTCCCCAGCAGCCCCTCCTGGGAGGGCATTCCACACTCATTAAAGCACTTTGCTGGATAAATGATTTGTGGTCTCCTGCCTCCTGATCAAACCCCCCAATCCACTGCAGCCTGAAGTAGCTGCATAATGAAGCACTCAAACCCTCCAAGACGTGATTCCCTGAGCAAACTTTCCCTGCTTTCCATTCCAGTGCAGCAGCAGCTTCTTTCCTGCTTGATAACACCAGTGGAATGAAGGGATTTTGTCTCCCATTTAAAAAAAAATAAAAATAAAAGGGATTAAAATTCCTCCCCACGCCTCCTACACTTCCTCACCCGGTTAATAGGTGGTTTTTTTTTTTTTTGGTGGTTGTATTCTAGAGTCTTTCCAGCCACTCATTCTTGTTTGTTTTTTGTAATTGGGAGTCTAAAGTATTTGTTCTACAACCGCAGCATGTTTCATTCTCGAGCGAGGCAGCGTGTCTCACCCAGCAATTAAAAAACAGTGGCATTGGAAAAAAAAAAAACAGGAAAAGAAAAAATAGCAATTCCGCCTCCTTGGAGTGTGTTTGGCTTCCCTCTTTTAACTTCTGTGATTTCACAGGAGTCTCTTGACCTCCTCACAACCTCCTCCAAGCGAGGTGAGCTCCTTTTCCACGTGTCCCTCAGATCATTCCTGCTAAAAAGCAGAGGCAGATTCCCCAAAAATCCATAAAAAAGTCGATTTTTTTTTTTTACCTTGGGTCCTGTTTGGCCTGGCATTCCCCGGGCACCATCACTGCCAGCTCGTCCCTGCAACAGAGAGCAGCAAATCAAACCCAAATCCAACCCTGAGACAGAGTTTAGTGAAGTCTCTATTTATTTCAGAGCTCCCAGGCTGGGGAGCAGCAAAAAAATCCCTTTTCTGTGTTTGAGGAAACATCCAGGAGCTAATGAGAGGTGGGAGATAAATGGCAGCGAAGCCACTTTGCTCCATGAGGTGCTGAGCCATGGTCATTGATTTTTATGGGGGAAAATGATCTCCCAGCACATTTGGAGAGATGCTGATGATGGTGGCTGCAAATGGAAATGAGAGTTGCTCTGTCAGGAAAGGCAGGAGTGGGTCACACACACCCCAGAGCTGATCATTCCTTCCTCTGGCACGCTGAGGAGGAGGGTGGTGTGAAATCAAAATCAGCATTTGGGATGAAGGCAGGGCAGGATTTACACCTGATCCCATCTGGGGATTAGATTCTCCTCCCACACCAGCAGTGGGGACTGCAGGCCAGTGTGAGGCATTTGTGCAGCTGCAGCCTCAACACCACAGAGCCAAAATCCCAGCAGAAAGAGTGGGATGTGCAGCCTTCAGGTTCCCCCCACACTGCCTTTCAACTCTCCTCCCCATTTGGGTTCTCCCAGATTTTAACTCTCATCGTCCTTTGCATTCTCCCAAATTTTAACTCTCATCTTCCTTTGCATTCTCCCAAATTTTAGCTCTCATCTTCCTTGGCATTCTCCCAGATTTTAACTCCCATTCTCATTTGTGTTCTCTCAGATTTTAACTCTCCTCCCCATTTGTATCCTCCCAGATTTTAACTCTCATTCCCCTTTGTATCCACCCAGATTTTAACTCCTATCATTGTTTTATGTCCTCCCAAATTTTAAGTCTCCTCCTCTGTGTTCTCCCAGATTTTAATTCCCATCCTTTTTTTTTATCCTCCTAGATTTTAACTCCCATCCTCCTTTTTATCCTCCCAGATTTTAACTCCCATCCTTTTTATCCTCCCAGATTTTAACTCCCATCCTCCTTTCTGTCCTCCCAGATTTTAAAACCCATCCTCCTTTTTATCCCCCAGATTTTAACTCCCATCCTCATTCATGTTCTCCCAGATTTTAACTCCCATCTTCCTTTATGTTCTCCCAGATTTTAACTCCCATCCTCATTTCTGTCCTCCCAGATTTTAACTCCTATCCTCCTTTTTATCCTTCCAGGTTTTAACTCCCATCCTCCTTTATGTACTCCCAGATTTTAACTCCCATCTTCCTTTTTATCCTTCCAGATTTTAACTCCCATCCTCATTTCTGTCCTCCCAGATTTTAACTCCCATCCTCATTCTGCCCTCCCAGATTTTAACTCCCATCCACATTCTGTCCTCCCAGATGGCCGGAGAGGTGCTGGCCGAGCCCAGCCTGGCCTCCAGCCTGCTCTTGTGCAACGCCCTCTCTGCTCGGGGATTGTTTGGCAGCAGGAGCACTTTCCAGCCGAAATTGCAGCTCCTGCCTTGTCAGCAGCTGCCAGGACACTCACCCTGCGGCCAGGCTTGCCTGCCGGACCGGGAGGACCTTGGATGCCTCGTGGACCCTGCGAGGAATCAAGGAGAGAGGAAGAAATGGTGTCACTTAAGGGAGCAGAGCTGGTGTCCCATCAGGCACTGCTGGGGCTCTCAGGGCCACCAGGGCTTTGAAATGAATCCCTGGAGCAGAGCTGGTGGTTCCAAACACCAGGGAAGGGCATCCCTGAACATCCCTGAGAGCAACCCTGAACAGGAATTGAAGGAAAATCTGCCTTGTTTATCCACAAGGAAGATTTTGCCCTGCGAGCACATGGTGGAGATGCATCCCATAAATCACTTCCCTCACCCTCAGGAAACGGGAACTTCCCCTTAATGCAGGATTTAAGGCTTGGAAGGACAATATCCTGAGCATTAGGGAATTCTCCACACTCCAAACTATCTTTTACTTCCAGGACTCCTCCATGGATGTCTTTCCAGGAAGAGACCTGCAGAGATTTACACTGCTGGATTAAAATCCCATCCAGAGGCTGCATTGGGACACTTGGAGGGACATTTCCATGGCAAACACAGGATTATTGAATCCCTGCTTCCCAGGAGCATCTCCAGCAGGACTGGCTGCTCCACCCTTGGTTTCTCCAGCTCCCCCACACTCACCTGAGGTCCCATTTCTCCAGCTTCTCCCTTCAGCCCTCCACTGCCTGGGGGTCCCTTGGGACAGAGAATAGGATTAATTACGTTTTTCCATAAGAGAGCCAGGGGGAAGATTGATAGGGAAGAGTTTTTCATGCACCCAGAGCTGACAATGACTGGGTCAGCTCCATCCTCCCTAGCTCCATCCCACCAATTCCATCACTCCCCAGCTCCATCCCACTGATTCCATTCCTTCCCAGCTCCATCCTCCCCAGCTCCATCCCACTGATTCCATTCCTCCCCAGCTCCATCCCACTAATTCCATCACTTCCCAGCTCCATCCCCACCAGCTCCATCCCCACTGATTCCATTCCTCCCCAGCTCCATCACTTCCCAGCTCCATCCCAATTCCATCACTTCCCAGCTCCATCCTCCCACAACTCCATCCCCACCACTCCACCAGTTCCCATCTCCATCCCCCCAATCCCACCCCTCCCCAGCTCCATCTCCACCAATCCCATCACTCCCCAGCTCCATCCCTACCCAGCTCCATCCTCCCAAATCCCATCCTTCCCCAGCTCCATCTCTACCAATTCTATCATTCCCCAGCTTCATCCTCACCAATCCCATCACTCCCCATCTCCATCCCCCCAAATCCCACCCCTCCCCAGCTCCATCCCACTAATTCCATCACTTCCCAGCTCCATCCCCACTGATTCCATTCCTCCCCAGCCCATCACTTCCCAGCTCCATCTTCCCACAACTCCATCCCCACCACTCCATCAGTTCCCATCTCCATTCCCCCAATCCCATCCCCATCTCCATCCCCCAAATCCCACCCCTCCCCAGCTCCATCCCCCTAATCCCATCACTCACCATCGGGCCTGGCCGCCCCGTCAGCCCCATGGGTCCTGCTGGTCCCCTCAGTGCCAGCTGCAAGAAAAGGACAATCAGGTGTCTCTTGGTGGCTGCAGTGGGACAAAGCCACCTCTGTGTCACCAGCCACAGGTTCTCTCCATGCCCTGAGCCCACAGATCCTTGGAGCAACGTCCACATCCCCTGGGAATTTCAGGTGTTGCCCTCACCTGAAGCAGAAGGACTCTTCCTGCACTCACAAATAGGAAAATGTGAAAAAAATTTCATTTTGCCCAGAGCAGCTGCCCCTGGATCCCTGGAATTGTCCAAGGCCAGGCCTGGAGCAGCCTGGGATGGTGGGAAGTGTCCCTGGCCATGGAAGTGCTTGGAATGAGATGGGATTTAATCTTCCTTTCAAACCCAAACCATTCTATTATTCCATGCAAGCCTCTGGACTTTCTATTCATGAATCTGCTGAGAGGACAGAAATATTCATGATCCCACTTCAGCTCAGCAAAACTTCTTTTTTTACGCTCCTGGTAGTTCAATTTTAGAGGAATTTTTCCCTTTTTATTTTTTTTTTTGGTTACTACTTAATCTCCTCCAAGCTGAGCTCCAATTCAAGCTGAACACAGAGGGCTTTTAGCTCCATAATTAAGGAGTCGTGTTAACTCTGCATCAATCCAGCCATTTCCATGGTGGGAAATGGAGCTGGGCCATGCTTTAAAACAACCCTCAGACAATTTGTTCCCTCGTGACAACCCAACACTTTCACAGAGTCGTAATTATCTGTGTACTCCGGTAATTAAAATCTACCCGCGATTGCGCTTGGAATGGCAGAAATATTGCACAAATCATGGGTTCTGTGGCATCTTTTTACAACACCCCATTAAAGAGGGAGATGCTCTGAGCCACTGCTGGCTGCAACAACGTGTGGTGCCTAATGAAAGCCAAATTTTTAAGGGGATAAATCAACCTAATCATGCAATTAACGGCGGTGATAACGAGAAAAACAAGCCCAAAAAAGGAATAAGGTTATCCTTGCTGAGGGACTTTTTCCAATACTGTTGTGTCCTGTAGTTACCCACCAAAAAATTGAGATTTATTTCCCTTTCAGCATCATGCTTTTCAGGCAAAAATATTAAATTCGCCGAAAAACTGATTATTTTTCTTTCTAGAAATATTCAGCTTTGCATCCACAGTCAAAAAATTATCCAGGATTTTATTTATTTTTTAAAATTTTTCCCCTAAACCTGAAAATTTAAATAAAAAGGGGACTTTGAGTGAGGGAAGGGAGGACCTTTGTTTTTCGTACATCCCAATTTTCAGCAGGCAGAAGAAAAAAAAAGAATAAAAGCATTAAGTTGGAGAAAGCAGATGCTTCTCCTGAAACGTTTCTCAGGTCAAACCCCCTATTTCCCAGGAAAATAAAACCTCTGATGGAACAAACCCAGGCAGGCTGGAGATTAGGACTGACAAGGTAACACCAGGAACATAATCCAGGATATTATCGTCAGCACAAGGTTAATGGACAGGAAAATGCAGTGTTTGGGGGGATCAGGGCTCTGTACTCTGCCTGAATTGTAAAAATTCCAACTCCTCTGCAAAAAGGGTGGAAAGCAGGAAAACCCCAGCTAAGCCAAACACCTCATTAAAAAACCCAAAAGGGACACGTGCCACCCAGCAGGGGGTGACATGGGTTTTATCCCATTCGAGGGCGAAATAAATTGGGTTTTTTAGGCTCTTTTAGCCCCCAAAAAATTCCGTGTTAAAGTCTACAAACAGCTCTGAGTGGCAGAGCAGCTCCATCCACACATCCCAGCTGCAGCCAGATGTGGATTCTGGAGCTGAGGGTTTGCCCCAAAGAAAACATCACCAAAGCTGTGTCCCTTTGGGAACTGCTGCCCTAAAACAGCTTTGATTTTCTCCTTCTTTGCAAAGAATTTGGGCTATTTATAGCAGAATTTGGGCAATTTATAGCAGAATTTGGGCAATTTATAGCAGAATTTGGGCAATTTATAGCAGAATTTGCCCTTTTGGGCAAGATGGAGGCAAACACAGCAGGGAGGGAATTTTGGGGTTCCTCCTGCATCTCTGCTTTGAAATGTCAGCGCTCAGGGAAACTCCCACAAGCAGGCAGGGAAGGAAAATGTCAGAGCTGCACTGGCTACAAATGAAGTTTTGTTTTGAACAGATGAGTGCAAAGCCTTTTTTTACAGAGGTGTTCATCCAGGCAGGGCTCAGGAGCTGTGCTGGGAACGTGCCAATCTTGTTTCTCCAGCCAGCCAGGGATGATTTGAACGTCAATCAATAAGGTCATCCGAGGGAAAAAAAATAATGTTGTAGGGATAGTCATCGTGTATTCCCAGCAAAATACATTAAATTACAAATCTGCCTGGTGAGATTCCTGGAGCTGGGAGCAGCTTCCATCTGTGACAAACATTTCATTATGAGGATTTACTGGGGAAAAACCATGCAAAAATAAGGAAATGTTTTGAGCACAACCTCAGCAGTTCCTATGGACCTTGAAAACAAAAATATAATGAAACCTACAGATCTGTGTGGCCACTGCATGCAGCCAAAGGCATATTTGGATTTGATATTTGATATTTGATACCAGCTTGCCACGACCTGCAGCCTTGCTGGTTATCAATAAAACCCCAAAACCCCAAACCATGCAGGTGCAATCCAGCCAGGGGAGAAGTTCCACCAGAGATGGGACACATTTCTTCTGCTTTCTCGCAATAAATTCTGCATTTTCTCCCTGCTGAGAGCCCTCCCAGCTGCCAGACTCACCCTGGCCTGCTGCAGGATGGCCTGGGCTTGTGCCTCCTGGGCTGACACCATGGGTCCCTTGGAGCCAGCGTCTCCTCCTCCGCTGAAGCGGAACTGGGGGAACAAGGTGGACAAAGCAGGTCAGGTTTGCCATCCCTCCTCAACCCTCACAGCAGCTCCGTTCAGCATGACTGCCCCCAGCCCATCCCAGTGCTCCCAGCCTGTCCCAGTAACCCCAGAGCCCTGGGGTCACCCAGCTCAGGGCCACCAAGGGAGCTCTGCCTGGGCATGGGGAGTGCTGCCAGCCCGGGGTGCAGCACAAAGAGGGGGACTGTGGCCTTGGGGACCTCCCAGGGCACATTCAGCAGCAGCACGGGGCTCTGCCAGGGTGACATTCCCAGCGCTGACATTCCCAGTTCTCCCAGAGCTGACATTCCCAATTCTCCTAGTCTGACATTCCCAGTTCTCCCAGCACTGACATTCCCAGTTCTCCCAGTCTGACATTCCCAGTTCTCACAGGGTAACATTCCCAGCTCTCCCAGGCTGCCATTCCCAGTTCTCCCAGAGCTGACATTCCCAGTTCTCCCAGGCTGACATTCCCAGTTCTCCGAGGCTGACATTCCCAGTTCTCCCAGCACTGACTTTCCCAGTTCTCCCAGAGCTGACATTCCCAATTCTCCCAGGGATGACCTTCCCAGTTCTCCCAGTCTGACATTCCCAGTTCTCCCAGGCTGACATTCCCAGTTCTCCCAGAGCTGACATTCCCAGTTCTCCCAGTTCTCCCAGTCTGACATTCCCAGTTCTCCCAGGCTGACATTCCCAGTTCTCCCAGAGCTGACATTCCCAGTTCTCCCAGTTCTCCCATTCCCTAGACCTGGGGTTGCCTCAGATTATCTGTGCAGCTCCCACCTGCCCCAGGCACAGGCTGAGCTTCTCATGCCACTTTGCCCAAATACCAGACTTTGGGTGCTTCAAAAATTTGGATTTTTAGCCTATTTTAGCCCCCAAAATTCCATGTTAAAGTCTACCAACAGCTCTGAGTGGCAGAGCAGCTCCATCCACACATCCCAGCTGCAGCCAGATGTGCACTCTGGACCTGAGGGTTTGTCCCCAGGTAAGAATGCCTTAGGAATTTTTAGCCTTAAGAATTTTTAGCTTCTGTTCTTCGTGTATTTGTAGCTTTGGTGCAACTCTAGGCACTGAGCATTAAAACAGCTGGATTCATTCAGGTGATTCAAATTTTGGCATTTTTGGAGAGCTGTCAGAGGCTCCTCACTGCAGGAAGGAGGACTCTGCTTGGAAATTTGGCTCCTGGGGTGTCTTCAGTTGGTTCTTCATGGCTCTTGTCCCTCTCTGTCCAGTCAGAAACACTTCAGTTCACTCAGAGGCTGAGAAATGTTTGGACAACACTCTCAGGCACAGGGTGGGATTTTTGGAGTTGTCCTGTGCAGTGCTAGGAGTTGGATTTAATGATCCCTGTGGACAATAAATATCCACCTTGGGATATTGCAGGATTTCTATCATTATCCATCATTGGAAATTTTAACCTGTGTGTGCTATTGACCAGTGAAGGAGTTCCAGTGCTTTGCAAAAAGTCAATTTCCAATTTAGAACCATTTTATCCCGAGGAAAAAACCCTTTATCCTCGGGGTAAAGGAGATGGGAGACCTCTGCAAGGAGAGGCATTAAACAGCAGCAAAACCAAGAAAACAGACTCATTTTAAGTATTTTTTAGCTCTCTTTGTACTCACAGGCAGCATCAGCATTGTCCCTGGTGGTCCTGGCAATCCATCTGCTCCTGGGAGACCTGGGCGCCCAGGTGGGCCCTGAAAGGAGAGGAAATTCAAATAAACTTCTAAAATATCATTTGAGTTGTGTCTAAAATACCATGGCAGTTATGTTCATACATCAGCAGCTGGGGCTGTGAAGGGATATATCATGATATTGTCATGACAGGGATTGAGCTCGGAGGTATCCCAAAGCCAGGGCAAATGCACATCTGTAAGAACACACAGTTTTTCTTAAATTTTCTTAATTTTCTCATCTTCCTCCTGCCCCCCCACCTATTTCCAGGTGCAATTCTGGACTGAGCAATCCAAGTCCCTGCAATGCTCCAAGTGAATGGAAGCAGCATTTAGTTGGATCTGTTAAAAACTATCAAGAAGAAAAAAATTTTTTTTTAGTTAGGAACTTCCTAACTCAGGGTCAGTGAGAGAGACATGAAGAGAGATAAATTCTTTTCCATGCATGTTCAATCAGCTGGGCCATTTCATTTCTTTCTCTCTATTTTTTTTTTTTTTTTTTTAATATTTGAGTCCTTTGAGGCTCCTTGCAGCTGCAGTGGAGTGATGCTGTCAGGGGCTGTAAATCAGCCCAAATCCGTGGATCTCCATGGAGCTCTGCTGATTAAAACACCAGTGGAGTCTCTTTAACTCCCACAAAGCAACGAGTGTGCAGTGCAAGATCTCCTGAAGAAGCCATAAATAATCAAATATGGCCAATTCTCCCCAAGGCAGCCCAGAGATTATCTGCTTTCCCAATTTGGCAAAAAAAGCTGAGGTTAGCCCAGATTGACACATCATCCCAGTGATCCCACATGCAAATGAGGATGACATCAATCTGTCTAATTGCAATTTTCCCAGCAGCTTAAGGCAACTGGGACTTGACCACATCTCAGTAAGGCCAAGAGAAGCTCTGCTGTTCATTTTGTGGCCAACAGCTCAAGATTGATGGCTTGGAGATCAATTTATTTAATAAACACCAATAATAAATCAATTTATAGAGAACCAACGCTCTCGGAAGGGAAAGCAATGAACATCTTTGTAGTTCTCAGTCTCCTCAACCTGCCTGCAGCCTGTTCAGATGTTAGGAAATGGTAAATACAAAATCCTGACACAAATCTCAGCCACAGGGACACCAACAAGCCAGGACGTCCTAAATTCACCCTACAGGGAGGTGTAGAAAGGGGGGAAAGGGAGGAGGGAAAGACAAAGAGGTAACAAAATTCCTAAAAATCAAAAAATTCCTAAAAATCCAAAATTCCTAAAAATCCAACAGGCCACCAAACCAAACCATTTGCTGCACTATCCTCGCCCCACACTCTTCCAGCAGGATCTCTCCATCCCACACCTCTCTGCTCCCTCTTCTTCCACATCCAACTTCCCAATTCCCTCACTGCCTTCCCCTAAAAAGGAACCCAAACTGTTGATATCCACATTTCCAGCACTAAATTAGAGCCCAGCCCCGGGTGGGGTGAGGAGCTGTCCCTGTCCTAGCCTGGCCAGGGCTGTGGTGTCCCCAGCTGTGGTGTCCCCAGCTGTGGTGTCCCCAGCTGTGGTGTCCCCAGCTGTCCCACCAGGACAGGGCAGAGCCAGAGCCCTGCAGAGCCCAGTTTCAGCTCTGCACCACGACCAGCCTGGAATTACAACTCCTCTCCCAGCCCTGCTTGCAGCCAGTGATGGATCAGCAAAAAAAACTCCGGGAAAAATCCCAGCAGAGCCCAGGGGGGACTGCAGACCATCCAGCACATCCATTTCTCCAGGCAGGCTCGTGGTGGGACATCCACAGTGTGCTCAGCCTAGAATCCCCCAAAACCCCATCCCAGACCCCTCTGCTGGAGCACAAACACCACAAATAATTCAGGCCAGGCTTGTTTTATATAATAAACTTCCTTTTCTCTCCCTCTCCTCCTTTAACTCCAAGCCTGCCTCTGATGGAGCAGGACTGAGCTTGTTTATCTCTCCTGACAAGTGTTGATGCAGTGCTTTTATCCATAAATGCCTCTTTTTTTGTTTCAGGGGGGGTGTGGGAGGTCTTTTCCTGGTGGAATGGACCGGCGAGGAGGGGAGGGAAGGGGGGGCAACGGAATGGAGGAAAAATCAACCCCATAAAGCACTTTGGAAATTTAAATTCATGAATGCCTGGAAGAAATGCAGCCTGCCAGGGTCTGGGTGTAAATCTGCGTGGCTCTCATTATGGAAATAGGGATTTGCTGATATACAGCAGGCAGGGATGGGGACTTCAGCTTGCATTTGGTGCAGTGCTCTAAAATGCCACGCTGAGAGCAAACACTGGGGCAGTATTTCAAGGGAATGGTTCAACCTGAAACCTGGGGGTGTTTGTGTGGTGTTTGTGGGGGTGTTTGTTCTTCCAGCAGCAGGCAGTGACAGTGGGACCAGCAGCCTTAAAATTCACCGAGTGTCTCTCTCTCTCCCTGATTATTTTTCAGCCCTGGTCAGAAAATTATACAATAGAAGATGTTTCTTGCAGTTTTTGGGATCTCCTAGTTAAGGCAGCACTTGGGGAAAAACAGCACACTGGAAATATTCAGAAGGCAAGTTAGGATTTTTAGGGATCCTATTGTACTTTTGAGGTGCAGAACAACCCCCAGGGGAGTAAGTCCTTTGGGATTCAATGCCTGTGTGGTTTTGGAAGGTATTTTGTGACCAGCCTGTCCCCAAGGTGTGGTGACCCCCCAGAGCACCCAGACACCCCAAAATTCCCAACAAACACCAGGGTGGGTGAGGGAGCTGCAGTTTGCTCATCTCCTTCAAAACAACACATTTTCCCACTTCCTTCCTCCCAGTCTGTAGCCTCCACGAAACAGCTTTGTGGTCTTTAAAATACCATATTTCCCTCTTCCCACTGCTCCAGGAAAGCTGCCTAATCCATCCCAAAGCATCCTCCCCGCTCTGAGCCCTCTGCAGCCTCCCACAGCCAGGCTGCTCCTCAGTTCTGCTCTGACACCAACTCCTCTGTGCCTCTGAGATGTTGGGATGAAGGGAGGAGCTGACGTGAGGAGTAAAGCAGAGCCAAACGAGTGTTGGCCAACATGAACAGAGCTGCCTATTGTCGGGGTGTTAATTCACTGCACCTGCCTGATTGCAAATGAAAAGGTCTCTCTATCAGATGCAGGCAGAGGGAATGCTCCTCACTGTAAGCAGGGAAGGGTCATGTAAATTCATGAGCTCGGCTCGGGGTTAATAATAAACAAATTAAAAGAGGAGCTGCTCTAATTGAAAAGGAGGGTTTTAATGCAGTCGCAGCTCCTGGCTCGGCGAGTTCATCACTTATCTCTGCACAATGGGTTGTGTTACACTCTGTTCTGGACACTGGCAAAAGCAGGACGTGCAGCCTGTGCTAGAATGCAAATTATTCCTTTCACTGGAGGGTGTGGAGCAGCAGCACTGGGGACAGAGTGTCTGCTGCTGCCTGGCTTTGCAGGGCTGTTCCAAAGGAGCCTGGCCAGCAAATGGCTGCATCTGCCTGGACAAGTGACACAAAGAGAGTCCCTTGTCCCCTGGGTCCATCCAGCCTGCCAGGAATGCAGCAGGGGATGGAGGGGAGGAGAAGGCAGAGCTGAGCATCACCAGGGCTCCTGCAGGATGGAGACTAACCAAGAATGGGGTGAAGCCACAGGGCTCTTTTGGCTCATCCTGGGCCACTGAGAGATGCAAACCATGGCTGGGGCAGTGCCCAGCTCCCCCACCCTGCAGGAATTCTGAACCTGAGGCTGCAGAGCTCCTGGTGCTGGAGCAGGAATGCGGTGCCTCAAGGGTTAAGCCCAGGAACAGTTTGGTGGCCCAAGGGTTAAGCCCAGCAGCAGTTGGTGGCCCAAGGGTTAAGCCCAGCCCAGGCACAGTTTGGTGGCCCAAGGGTTAAGCCCAGCAGCAGTTGGTGGCCCAAGGGTTAAGGCCAGCAGCAGTTTGGTGGCCCAAGGGTTAATCCCAGCCCAGGAACAGTTTGGTGGCCCAAGGGTTAAGCCCAGCAGCAGTTGGTGGCCCAAGGGTTAAGCCCAGGCACAGTTTGGTGGCCCAAGGGTTAAGCCCAGCAGCAGTTGGTGGCCCAGGCTGCCAGGCTGAGCTGTATTGACTTTGGAGGATCGATGGCGCTCAGGCAGAGCCCCTTGTCCTCAATCATGTCACAGCCACAAGAAATGTGATTACTGCTCCATCCCACCCCCCAGGAACCACAGCAGCAGTGCAGATGAGGTGAGGCTGTTGCCAGCATAATCCAGGGGAAAACTGGGAATGCAGCAGCCACAGGGCTCCAGCTGAGCCCACAGGGACCAAGGAGACAACAAGGAACCTTCTCTAAAAAAAATCCAGGGCTCAGGTTGGGGACATTGGCACAGGGATGCCCCAAACCTGAGGAATCTCCTCAAGTGCACCTCAAAACCTCAGGAGATGCCTCCTAGTGCAGGCTAGCAGTGATTTTATCTCTCTCAGTGGTTTTATTTGGCACTGTGGGTACATCAGAAGGAAAAGGGGACGTGGACATGGACATGGCCACTGCAGGGACATCACTGCAGCACTTTAAACAAGGCCAAGGGGAGATCCTTGGGAGCACAGAGATCCTGCTCTGATCTGCAATGGAGTGGATTCTCCCTTCTGCTCTTTCTGGGTCGCAGGTAACTCAATTTTTTTAAAAAAAGAAAAAATATAATCAAGGCCACAAACACTGAGCAGCACTTCCAACAACAACCAGCTGTGGGAAAACCCCTCAGACCAGCACAACTCCCCTCATCCAGCCAGACCTCCCCATCTGAATTTGGGCATTGCCTTTCCCCACTTTATCCAAGCCAAAATATCTGCCAGGAGAGCAGGAAGCCCTACAAACACCACGAGGCTGTGCCTGGTCACCCCAGCTGACCCTTCTGGGCACCCAAACGGGATGTTTTTCCCATCCAGGAATCAGCTGCTGGATCCATGAAGGATCAACAGCCTGCCCCGGGCAGGGAGCTGCCTTATCTGCCAGGAAAACTGCTCAGGGATCAGATTGGGAAGTGTTTGCTGATAAGAGCTCCCTTCCTGTGAGAGGTGTTGTGGGTTTGCTGGGTGACAGCAGTGACAGCAGTGACAGCAGTGACAGCAGTGACAGCAGTGACAGCAGTGACAGCAGTGACAGCAGTGGGACGTGGAGTGTTCTGGAGCATCTCCCAGGATCTGCAGCACTGCTGCTCCCTCCCTCCTGCACTTTCCAGGGAAAACAGACCCAACCCAGGCCTGCCTGTGACCTGTGGCACATTGGTTCTGTCCCTCTGGGGCTGCTGGAATCATTCCCAGCTGGAGCAGCAGAGCTCCAGGAGCTGTTCTGGACACACACCTGATTGTCCTCAACACCAAGGTATCAATCAACCTCCAAACTCTGCTGGTTTTGCTCCACAATCAGCTGAAATCCACGGATTTACTCATGCCAGGTAAATGTCCCCTGTGCCAGGCCTCAGCAGTAACAAATAACTACATTTCTCTGACAGAAACACAGCGCTGAAGTGTGGGATTTGGGGTCACAACCCCCAGAAGCACTCGGGAGGAGCTGCCTTTGGTGAGACCCAAGCAGAGGCTGCCAGGGACAAATCTGATTTACAGCAACATCCAAACCTGAGTTATGGCATTGCTGAAGGACATAAATCAGCCCCTGCTGCTCGCTGGGACAGACCTGTGATGCACCTAGGGAAAAGGTGAAGCGCTACACAAGAGCTGCTTTCCCTCTGGGACACTGAAAAGTCACAGGGAGGGACCCTGGTGTGACCCCAGGGCCACCCTGGGCCCATGAGAAGCCAAACCTTCTGCCAGGACGTTCCAGCAGCTGGAATGAGGAGGCAGGATCAGCCTGAACTCCATTTCCCTGTGCCAAGGATTATTTCTGTGTTTGCTGCTGCTGCTTGCCCAGTGCCACAGCCCAGATCCTGCTCTGGGAGCAGCAGAGAGTTTTCAGCCTCACTGTTGGTTTGAACTTGGAAAACAGTTTAATAAACCTCATTTTCCCTACCCTTTGCCCCTGGAGGCAAAGCTCTGCCCTGTACCCCACCATGAGCTCCTTTTTGGGCCTGACTCAGAGGGAATTGCTGTTCCAGGATGAATAGGATTTTAAGGCTCCAGGGATCCCCCACAGCCCCACTTTACCCACACAAACCAACCCCAAACTCCAGCAAAAAAGGAGAAAACTGTGGTCACTCACCCTCTCCCCTGGGTCACCCATTAATCCCACAGGTCCAGTCGGTCCTGGAGGTCCTGGAAGTCCCTGGCAGAGAAAAACACCAGGGAAAAATGAGCCAGGAAAACGTGTTGTTATTTGCAGCAGATTTCCACCACGAGCAGGAAAAGATTTCCAGCTTTCTGTTTATTTTTGCACCAGCAAATCCACCCCAAAGCCCTCCCTGTGCACATGGGTGGCAGATGGGAGCAACAGAGCCACGGAGCAGGGGGAAAATGTCACTTACTGCGGGGCCTTCGGGACCTGGGGGGCCTTCAACCAGCATTCCCTGAGCGAAAAAAGGGGAAAAAAGTGATTAGACACATCCTCAAAGCGATTTTGAGCACAGGGAAAAGCCCAGAGCTTAGTTGTTCTTAAATATTTCAGGTCTTGCTGCTCCACTGGGACATCCCAGAGCTGGAGGGTTTGCACTCCCTCTGGATGAGATCTCCCAGAGGTGCAGGAAACCCTTGGAAAAGCCAAAAAATGTGGATTTAAATCCCACAGGGCTCAGCAGAGCAGCTCTTACCCCCAGCACCTTCCCCATCACAACCTTCCCCCCTTGCTCACATCCAGGGAAAAGCAAATCCTGGAGCTTTTCCAGCCTTGACGATGCTGGAGCTTGAGGGAAAAGCTGTTCCTAGCCCTAAACAGCTTAACAAGAAGTTAGCAATCAAATTGCAAGGTGTATTTTTTGAAATTTTTTTTTTTCCAGCAGACTGCACGCTGTGATTTCCTCTGTGAGCGTAGGAAATCACTGTGTGGGAAAAAATGCTGGAATAATGTTACTCCAGCCTGCTCAATCTCAATATTTTGTCATCATTTTAGATCAGATCTATCATTTACTCAGGAAAATTGAGGTTTGTGGGATTTTTTTTGGTTTTTTTTTTTTACCCTCATGAGTATGTAAGAGACAGGAAAGAAACCTGGAAAATCCACCTGGAAAATGTTTTCCAGGAGGCATCAGAGGGATGTTTTGGGCAAAGTTCCACAGGGAGAAGTGGATTAGGGATAAAGCTGAGCCAGCAATTCCCAGCTCACCTGTGGCAAACGGGGACATTTCTCCTAAGGGATGAAATCCTGGAAAAATCCGTGGGGGAGCAGTTGGAGAAGCAGTGCTGGGGCTGCTTTGGGGTCACCCTAAACTGTTCTCAGGCTCTGGTGCCAAAAGCCTCATCTGACCCCATCCCAGCAGCCAGGGCTGAGCAGAACGAATCTGAAATGTCTGCAGGAAAATCCAGGCATTCCTGCCCCAGAGCAGCAAAAAAAAACCCCTAAAACACCCTAAAATGACCAGCTCTGCTTCCCCCAGTGCTCCTGCACCACCAATGCTCAGCCAGCTCTGTTTTCTGCCTTTCCTGGGCATCACCACAGCATTGAAAATCCCACTGAAGGTCTGGCTCTGGCTGCAGTGGGATGTGTGAGGGGAAAAGTGCTGCTGCCACCAGAGCAGGGCCTCTGCAGCTCCTCAGCAGGCAGGAACTGAGGTCATGGGCTTCACCCTGAGCCCACTGCAGGGTCAGCCATGGAAATATTTCCCTGGGTGGGAATTAGGGTGAATTCTACACACCTTTGGCCTTCAGCCTGCAGGGAAACCCCAGAATCCCAGCTTATGGACACCCCAAAATCCATCCTTATTGAGATCTCAGCCTATGGAAACCCAAAAATCCATCCTTGTTGAGATCCCAGAGTATGGAAACCCCAAAATCAATCCTTGTTGAGATCCCAGAGTATGGAAACCCCAAAATCCATCCTTATTGAGATCCCAGAGTACGGAAACCCCAAAATCCATCCTTATTGAGATTTCAGAATATGGACACCCCAAAATCCATCCTTGTTGGGACCAGTGATGCCCCATTTTGCTGTGCCAGGTTCTAAAATAGAAACTAAAACAGCATCCCAGCCCAGCCAGGGCTCCCCAGGGGATTTTTGGGGTGCTGGGCTGAGAGAACCGAGGCTCTGCTTCCCATGTCAGTCCTGCAAAGAGGGAAGAGTCAGGGATAATGAGCCTGTTTGGGATGCAAACATCCTTGGCATCTTCCCATCTTCGTCTGCTGGTTTCTGTCAAGCTCTGGCCTCGGGGACATCTGGAGATTCTCCTTGGCAAGGAACCTTCAGCGATGGGCATGTGGGAGGATTTGGGGACAGCACGAGTGGGGGATGCCACCAAGGAGAGCAAACCCACCACGGATTTGGGATTGTCCTTGGGGAAAACAGGGTGAGGCTTCACTTCACACACCACCCACAACCAGAACAGCCCAAACAGCCCAAAATGCTGTGGAAAAGCAGAGTGCTGAGCAAACCCTGAGCACCAGGGTCTCCCAAAAATGCCAGAGGGCTCCGGGGAGGTGACAGCAGCCCGATGGCCCCACAGCTGGGATGTTTGGGATGCTCTCCATCCCTGCTCTGCCCTGCCCTGCTGCCTCCAGCAAGTGTCAGCACCGAGCAAGGATTGAAGGACAGCCAGGTTCAACGGGAAGGGGTGAAAATCCAGCAGAATCCAACGTGGTGCTTGGGTTTGATTTCCCTTCTCCCGCAGCTCCCACCAAAAATTTAAAAAAAAAAACAAAATAAAATAAATAAAAAGAGCTAAAGAGCGCAGCAAATCCGAATTTCCCTGCTCGAGAGGAGCTGCACGGAGAGGGACGAGGCAGCATTTGGTCTTGTTTACTTTCTGGCAAAAGCCATCCATGCTCCAGTGTTTTGAAATAGCAAAGGCGGCCAAATTCCTTCTGGATGATTAAACTTAACTATTTGGTTCGCTTTGGAGCTCTTCAGGCTGGGCTTCTGCCATCATCTCCGTGGGGTCTGCCTGCCCCCCTTCCCGCCCTTCCCACCCCTCTGATAAGGAAATCTCTGGCTCCTCCTTTTGTTTGCAAAGCGAGAGACCCAGAAAGGAGGAGAAGGAAGGAGAGGTCAGAAATGTTTTTTATAAGGGGCTTAATTGGAGTTTTCAAGCCACACAACTGCACCCCAGCTCCTTCCTTGGCTCCTCTCCCCACTACCTGCAGGAATTTCAGGCAGAAGAGGGAAAGAAGGTAAAAATAAGAAGGGGAAGAATGGATTCAGGATGATGGGAAGTGCTGCTGCAAGGCTGGGTGCTGAGCTGGCCTTCTGCCAAGGAAAATTAGGTTAATTGAGCTGCTGTGTGCAGCCAGCAGGCTCAGCCCTCTGGGGACTGGGCTGGGGGCAGGTGGGGGCAAGGATGGGATCCCCAGAAGGATGTGATCCCTAAAAGGAAATGATCCCCAAAAGGATGGGATCCCCAAAAGGATGTGATCCCCAAAAGGATGGGATCCCCTAAAAGGATGTGATCCCTAAAAGGATGTGATCCCTAAAAGGATGTGATCCCTAAAAGGAAATGATCCCCAAAAGGATGGGATCCCCAAAAGGATGGGATCCCCAAAAGGATGTGATCCCCTAAAAGATGTGATCCCTAAAAGGATGTGATCCCCTAAAAGATGTGATCCCAAAAGGATGTGATCCCTGAAAGGATGTGATCCCCTAAAATATGTGATCCTCAAAAGGATGTGATCCCCTAGAAGATGTGATCCCTGAAAGGATGTGATCCCCAAAAGGATGTGATCCCCAAAAGGATGTGATCCCCAAAAGGATGTGATCCCCAATCCCAGCCTGGCGAGCAGCAGCAATGGGGGCACCAGGGCATCCTGACAAACTGAGAGGTGAAAAAATGATGGGAATCAACCCAGCAGGATCCCCTGAGCCAACCCCAGCACGGGGCAGGAGTTCCTTCCCCACCTCAGGTTGGGCACCACAGCTTCTGCAGAGAGCACAGACAGCTTGGAATTGCTCTGGAGAGAGAAAAACACCTCAAAAGCAGGCTAGGAACAGCAAGAGAGAGCACAGTGGGTTGCACTGCTGAGACACACAGGGTTTCCTGCTGGGGGACTGTGGGGCACAAAGCTCTCCTCTCCAGAGCCCTTCATTTCCACAGGGAATGAGCCCATTGGTGGCACAATTAAAGGCAGCCCCAAGTGCAAGGGCAGGGCAGGGTATGACCTGGCCATGGCTGTGGATCACTGCAAACTCCCGAGGGATGAGACCTTGGTTTTGCTAAATGGGAGATTTCATGGGAATTCTTGCGCTTCCTTCATGATTTAGGTCACTTCTTGAAGCTTTAAAAAAAAAATTCTATCATTGCAGTGCTTAATATTAGAAATTTTTAAATGAACCGAGGAATTCCTTCATGGGAAGTTTTCCTCCCAGCTGCCTCAGCGAGAAGAAACTCTTTGCACCTTTTTTTTCTGTGGGGAAAAAAGCAACAAAACCCCAAACCCCAGGCGGTCCTTACCGGCTCAATGATGGCAGGTTCCCCTTTCTGTCCCTTCTCCCCCCGGGGGCCACCGATCTGTGGGACACAAAGCCAGACAGTCAGAGAGGACATCACCATCATCATCATCATCATCATCACCAATCCCAGCAGGATTGCAGATTTTAGGACAATTCTGCTGAGCTTCACCCAGGAAAAAACCCAAAGCAGATCCTCCTTTCCCAAACCCGCGCTGCAGGTGGGTGAACCCAAGCGAGATGATGCTTCCACTGCTTTTTGCATCACTAAATCTGCTCTAAATTATGGAAGGACGAACGTTTGGAAGCAGTTTTTCCCCTGGATGGAACAGAAATCCCTCTCACCCCTTCGTAGATGGTGTCCTGGTTGGCTGGCATGCCGGGGCCGATGTCGGGAGAGGCTGTCCTGTCGTAGTAATTGTCATAATAATTCCCATCGTATTCCTTGATGGTTTCCTCAGTGAAATCCTTATCCAGGTCGTCCCCTCCTTGAGCAGCCTGGAGAGGAAAGAGCAGTGAGGTGTCAGGCTGGAATTCTCTCCTGGCTGGACGTGTTGGAATATCAATGTGTTGTTGTATTAAGAGGAGTGATTTTTGCAAAGGAAGGGTGATTTATAATAATGGTGACAAGGGAGAAACCTGGGGAAAATTAAATTCTGGGGTTTTTAGGTCTCCAGTGACCTCCAAGGGAATCCTCCAGCAGCAGGGAGACAGATGGGAGAAGCTTCATGTCAAATACACACCCTGGCTTTCCCTGGGATTTCTCTGCTGATCCCCAATAAAACACTGCGAGCAGAAAAGCTGCAGTGAGGAAAACAAAACCCAACACAAAGCTCCTGTCAGGAGGATCCTGCAGCCTCCAAATGCCTGAAGGAAGAGGTAATGGAAGGCTGGAGCTCCAAGTGCTCCTCATCCCTCCGTGCTGGAGACGCTGGATTATCGAGCCCAGGCAGTCCCACATCCGTTCCCACATTTCAGATGCACATCAAACCCACAGTGTGTCGTTGTGAGTGTCCAGTTACAGCAGGAAATGTGGAAAAATCCCAGTTCTCTCCTCTGCAAACCTCCTGTTTGTTTAGTCTGGGATCCAATTTGCGCCTGGGCTCGTCCAAGGAGCAGGAGTTGTTACAAATCTGATGCCTTCATCCCTGAATCCTCTCCCAGTCCTTCCCCCAGCAGATGCTGTGGAGCACTGCAAGGACATCCAGACAAGGAGCAGAATTTCCTTGCCCCTCTCCACATCCCTGTGCTTTTACCAGCCCCTTGGCACCCCTTGCTCTGAGCTGCAAAGAACAACATGTGCTGCTGGTATTTATTTGGTTCCTTTCTCATCCAGGTAGTGACCAAAATAGTCTGTAAATTGAATTGTTTCCAGTGCTTCCTGGAGAAATACCTCCTCATTACTACGAATTCAAAATCACTTCAGTGCCATCACTGCCTCCAGACCTCCTTTCTGTGCCAAAATTACTCAGAGCCCACAAGCAAGAGCATCTGGTCCAAATTCAGGAGGGTTTAAACTAAGACAAAGCCTAGAACTACAGCAATCATCACCCCACCTTCTCTTACCTCTGCAAACACCAACTGGCTTTGGCAGAAATTATAATTTGGCAATTATTCAACTAGAAAACTTGGAAAAGTCAAAATATTTTTTCCTTTGGTTCAAATGCATCTACTGCTATCGCATATCCCTTTTATCCTGGCTCAAATATTTTACTTAGTTCTGCACTTTGAAACCTTAAAACCCTAATCTAAAAAATCTTATCTGGCTTTAAGGGTTTGGGGATCACAGCAAATTGCCTGTCTTGAAATGAATATCCAAGAAGTCTGGTTTGATATTTTAATTGAGGTCCCCAGGTCTATTTGCATGGAAAGATGATATTTGGAATAACTGGGCAGCTCCCCACCTGAACCTTCCTCCTCTATTTCCTTTTCCTAACAACTGAAGAAACCCTTAAGCCTCCTACTTCCTCTTCCTTTATTTTTTTAAGGTCACTCCATCCAATCTTTAATTCCTCTCTGTTAGAAAATCCAAACTTGGCCAAAGATTTCTGGCTCTTGGTCAGGAAACAGAAAACCTTCCCATCCATGGGTTCCCTCAGGTTGGCTCCCTCAGCTCCTGCAGCCTTTTCCATTTCTCCCTGTGGATCATTTTGGGCTATTTAATCCTCCTCTGGAGGGATCCCCTGCCCTGGGGGTGGCTGGATCAGCACCTGCCTCTCTCCAGCTGCTCACATCTTTGCTTGGACACTTCTCCTGACATTTCCCTCACATTTCCAACACCAAGCATCCTGGCCAGCTTTTGCTGTCTCTTTTGCCACCTCCCTGAAAGCCTGGAATTGTCACAACCCCACAGAAACAACCCCACAGAAACCACCCTGAAGCTCTTCCTGAGAGGGAAGGTGGGGTTTGGAAGCATTAGAGGAACATGGAATTCTGGAAGTGATCTTAGAGCTCATCCAGTTCAAAACCCTTGCCATGGGCAGGGACACTTCCACTGGAGCAGGTTGATCCAAGCCCCATCCAACCCTGAACAATTCCATGTTATCCCATTATTTATTCCCTTGGATAAAGAAAAATTTGCCTGTTTAATGTCATTATTTCTCCGCATGAGCTCCACAGCACCTAACTCCCAAAAATTCATCCAAAGTTGAGATCAACCTTCACCCATTTGAGCACCAAAATAAAAAGCAAGAACTGGACAAGACTTAAAAGAATTTCAAGTGCAACATTTCAGCTGAAGGATATCAAAGTGTGAGGAGATAAAAATGTAAATATTCCAACAGAAACAGCTGGGGGGTCTGAAATGAGAAAATTCATGCACAGAACAAAGGGATTCATGCCAGGTGGACCCAGCAGTTTTGGAATCAAGCCTTTGTCCCAGTGTTGAAATGATGTTTTTTTTAAAAAAATAAACTGAAAAATATAAGGATGTTTTTCAGCTGGAATGGCAAAATGAAAAATATTGATGTTCCCCAGCAAATCAACATTTTAAGGATTTATATTAATAACTTTGGGATAAAAGGCTTTTACTGAGATTGTAACAGCAACCCTCATTTCTCTTTTTGTCAGGCAACCACTTCACCCAAGGAAATGCAGATGTCAATATGAGCAGCTTTTTCCAGGGGAATAATCCTTCACCAAATTCTAAATATCTGCGTTCCCCACCCTGAAATATCTGGAGTGAAAACATTTTACAAGAAACTTCCTCTCCCAGCAGCTGCCTGAACCACTCATGGATTTACCATCTGGCTGCTCACGTCTCCTTTGCTTCCAGGGCTAGGAAACAGCAGAATTAATAAAATTTTTAAAAAAAGAAAAAATGGAAATGAATTAAAATTACATCAGTGTCGTTGTAGGTGACAACAGTGCTGGTGGGGAGTTCAGCTTCCACTGCATTTTCAGTGAGGCCACCCTGGGGATCGATCTCCTCGTTGTAGTTGATATCCTCGTAGGGCATTGGGGTAAAATACTCCTCGTTGATGGTCTCGTAGTTGTACTCGTCAACCAGGGGATCCTCCACTGCTCCATCCTCCTTGGGCTGCCTCCCAGGGTTCCCTGTCTCGGGGGGTGCTGTGGGAGCAGGATAATCCTATTGCAGGTGGGGAATGAAACACCACAGTCAGAGAAACAACACCGTTCTGGGTCACCCTCCCCTTGCAGAAAGGTTTATCAGCCTCACCCCTGCCAGGACCTGCCTCAGTACCTGCTTGGTTTCGGGTGTCTCTCCAGCAGCCACTTCTGGAGGGCCTGGCTTGGTGGTGGGGGCTTCAGGTTTGACAGCTTCGTCCACATCCTCGTAGTAGGGATACTCGTAGTAGTAAGTGTCACCTTCTCCCTCTCCATCTGTGTACTGTGAGGAGAGGAGGAGCAGGAAATGAGGAGGGAGCACCCAGCACCCTGATCCTCTGGACATTCCCACTGACAGAGGGCAGGTTTAGAGTGGATATCTGGGAGCAATTCTCCCCTGGGAGGGTGGGGAGGCCCTGGGATGGATCACCCAGAGCAGCTGGGGCTGCTCCATCCCTGGAGGAGTCCAAGGCCAGGCTGGACATGGAGCAACCTGGGACAGTGGAAGTTGTCCCTGCCCATGGCAAGGGCTTGGAATTAGATAAACTTTAAGATCCTTCCAACCCAACCCCGTGACTCTTTGATGTTTCTTTAACCTTGCCCTGCTGAGCCTCCCAGCTCTGCCCCATCTGACCCCAAAAGAGGGACAGGAAGCCCTCCAGCCCTGCAGTCACTCCAAGCAGCAGTGACACCATTCCCACTCCTCCCCAATATCACCCCTGTGACTTCCCATCCCAACTGGCTTGGAAAAGCACAGCCTCCTCCACAAGGAGTCAGTCATTCTTCAGGAAGCAGCCCAAGAGAGCCTCTGGCTCCAGCTGGGCACAGACAGCTCCTCGCCAGCCCAGCTCTCCTGGCAGCAGCGTGGAGCAGCTCTTCCTCCACGGAGCAACACAGCCCCAGGACAAGCCAGCTCTTGTTGGACTGCTGGCTCTGAGAGAAGAGTTTTATTTTCCTGCTGCTGTGGGTTTTGACTGCACCCAAGCACTGTTTTGTCTCGTTTCTTGTTTCTCCAGAAGCGCTTCCCCGGGGCTGAGCCTCGCTGGGAGCATCCCAAAGCCCTGCTTAGGTGAGGGATTAATTTAATCCCAAAGATAAACTCAGAGGGTTGATGGCACTGCTGGTGCATGGGGATTCCCTGACCCTGCAGGTCTGAAAGTAAAATCAGCCCGAGAGGATGCCAGACAGCAAAGCAGGGAGCTCTTAAAAAAGCACAGAATTAGGGTGATGCTCTTCTGGAAATCAGCCACACCCAGGCATTTCTAATTGGGCAGCAAAAATAAAAATGTGTCCAGCACCAGGCTATTTTCTGTGTTCTCTGTTTTTAGAGAAAAGACCTGAGGTAAAGCCTTCATAGAAAATTTTTGGGCACAGCAGCTCCTGGAGATGACTCAGGAGCATTTCTGCCAAAATGAAATTCAGATCAAATCCAGGGGCAAAAATATTTCCCCTCTCCTTTAACACCTGTTGTTTCACAGCATATTGAGAAAGAGCTGTTTAATCCTTTTACAAGTTCAACAGTACAATTTGAAAATTTAGAAACAGGTGCCTGTTCTGGACAGCACTGAGCCTGCCAGGGAAGGTCTATTTTCCACACTTGGCTCCTGTTGTCTCTCCTGTGTTTCTGAGCTCCGAGTGAATGTTCTTTTCAGTCTTTGGAAATGGGAGGATTGCAGACAGAAGGGAAACTCCCAAGGGCAACAGCCAAACCCCAGAACCTGCAGATCCTAAAAAGAAGCTCATCAAATCCTAAAAAGAAGCTCTGTCTTGGATGTCAGAGATGAGTCTCGGCGATGCCGAGCGGGAGGAAGGAGCCACGTGTTTTCGAGTGTGAAATGAACCCAAATATTTGTTTTTACGCCCCAAAACACACCCAAACCCCAGGAGAGACTCACGTATTCATCCTGGTTGGGGTCCTGGGACTGGGGGGAGTCGGGGATGGCAGTGTCACAGTCGGGGCTGTAGTGCTCGCAGTACTCCAGGGCTGCTCGAGGGTCTGCCACGATCAGGAGCTGCTGGATGTCACCCTGCAGGGAGCAAACACGGGGTCAGGGGTGGGTGGTGCACGTGGAGACATCAGAAAAAGCTGCAGTCCGAGCCAGGAACACGTGGAAATTAAAAGAAAAACATGTGGCCACCTTGGTGACACATGAGAGGTGCCCGGGAAAACCTCTGTGCTCAGGGAGAAGCTGCTTGTCTTGGGTGTGAACTCACTGTGCTTCACCCCCAGTCCCAAACTCACCTCCCCAAACCACAAATCACCCAGCACAACAGCACTGCAGCAGCACTGACAGCCCCAGGCAAGGTGGGTGCAGGAAAAATAAGAGAAAAGAGCTCTAAACCCCCCAAATCAGCAGCATCCTGAGGACAATAAAACAACTCCTTTCCACCTGGTCCTGGTGCAGCTCTGCAAAGTCACCCTGGCCACTCCAAAAAGCTGCTTATTGGCCTCAAAACTTCTCTGCTCCTCCCACAAAAGTCATCACCCTGTTTTTACATCATCTCACCTCCATGTTCCACCCAGACAGAGCAGCAAACACAGAGAGAGATCAGAAATCCACCTGATAATCCAAGAAAAGAGCCAAAGGGAGAGGGATTGCAGTGGATTATTAAAAACCAGGTGCAGAGGAAGCTCGTTAGGCAGGGGTTGGTTAATGAAGCACTTGCACAGAGCAAACAGAGCCCAGCACAGCCACAGCCCCAAGGTCAGAGCAGAAATTGCTCTTTATTTTCCTAAAGAGCCACCACGCTGCTCAGCCACGATGCCAAAATCCAGTTCATTCAGCAGACAGTTACATAAGACTTTACTACTTGGATGGTTAGAGCTGATACTTTAATTAGGGGAGGGAAAAAAAAAATCTTATTTAATAATAGACAAACATGGCTAAAGCATCAGGGGGAAAAGCAGGAGCGTTACAGCAGAACTGGGAGGATGATTTGGGCAGTAATAGGAACCAGAAGCTCCAAAGGGAGCCTGGCCAGACTGGCAAACAGCCCTGTGGAAAAGGATATTTTTGAAATGATGGCCAAATCTGCCTTGGTGTCGCTGGATCCACGGGGAGCTCCCATGGATGTGTCCCACTGACTTCCCAAAATAAAGGTGCTGTTCCCATTTTGGGCAGAGATCCTCTGGGAAAGGAGTTTTCCAGGACCATAGGGCTCTGGACACATCAGCACTGAGGGGAAGGAGTTTCCTGGAGTTCCCTCCTCCATTGCCACTTGTCACTTCCCTCCCCGCAGCTCACAGAACATCTGGGCACCTCTCAGACCCACACCAGTCACCCCTCAATCAGCCCTCACTGAAGCTCATTGGTCATTGTTTCCAGTGAATAACCTTTACAAAATTAACAGAAACGTCTGCAAAGTGGTTTTCGATTTTCCATTTTTAAAAACGAGAAACATCTTGCCTTCCCTTTCCCTTTTAATATTTTTTTTTAACAAATCCACAGAGCAGTTCTGCCATTACTATTCCAACTTTTCTTTTTTTCCTTTTGCAATGTAACCACCAAAAATGGGCACAGAGTGTTGGGAAAATAAAAAACGCCAAGTTTTTTTTTTTTTGCCTTGTAGAATATTTCCCTTTTCCAAGCAGCTCTGCCAGTGGGACCCACATGGGAACTGAGCTATGCTGTGACCTCCAGGACATCACCAACCCTGAGGAGCTCCTGGGGGTGCCAGGGGGTTACCCAACTCTATTTTATATCCCCATCCCTGTCTCCAAAAGCATTCCAGAGCTCCAAACCTGCCTGTTCCTTTGGAATTCCCTCCAGCAGGGAATGCCCAACCTGGCCAAGGAGATTAGCTTCAAGTAGCTGATGTGAAGAACTCTTCCAGCAGCTATTTCTGCACACAGAACCTCAGCCAGCCCTCCCTGACACCCCAGCTAAGCCACTGATGTCCTTCCCTCCCTCCCTCAGGTGCCTAAAGCTCCAAGTTTTCCACGGGAAGATGGGAAGTGTTTGGCATTGTTGGGATAAGCTGAGACAAAGCAGCCCCAAAGCAGACCTGGTACTTGTCTCCAAGAGGCAGGGCAGGCTGAAAAAGCTTTTTTCCCCCCTGATAAGGTTGGATTTACACCTCCTGGAGAGCTGATAGGCTGCATCCCATAAGTGAGCAGGGCTGGAGCTGCGTTTCCTCAAGGAACAGATAAAGCAAGGAAAGGCATCTTGGCTAAACGCAGTGGCAAAGGTTAAGCAGAAGAGAATTTGCTGAAGTTGGGTTTGTTTTTAGGCTCAGCTCGTGGCAGCTCCTGAGCTATGCATGGGGATAAATCCTGGCTCCATCCCATCCTGCTTCCCTGCAGGAGTTTGAGCATCCTCAGGGCACTGCAGTGCCTTGGAGTGCACAGAAAAAAAAAACCAACCTGCAAGTCCACAGCAGAAAACTCAACCTCAACACACCAAAGAGCAGCGTGGGCGCCACAGTTTGTGCTGAGGGAGAGGGGGAGGCTGAGCAGGGGGAGCTTCCTGCTCATTCTGGGTCAAGAACCTGGGAAAATCGGTGCGTAACTGAATAAATGGGGGATGTGGGGAGCGCCAGGAAAAAGCGTCAGACGGCTCCTTCAGGGCTCA
The DNA here is from genome assembly GCF_008360975.1 of Lichenostomus cassidix. Classification (NCBI taxonomy): domain Eukaryota; kingdom Metazoa; phylum Chordata; class Aves; order Passeriformes; family Meliphagidae; genus Lichenostomus; species Lichenostomus cassidix. The sequence goes on from NC_139497.1 coordinate 3,007,546, forward strand.
CCACGCTTCACCAGCATGAGGGCTGCCATTTCCCCCTTCCCTTTTCAAAGCCAATCAATCACCCTGCCCAAAGTTCATCCTTCTCTTGTTGTTCCAGCAGACTGCAAAATCTGGGAGAGCCGAGGCTCCCAAATCTGAGAGGAATGAGAGACACCCGAATTCCAGCACGGGGCTGAGGAGCAGAGCTCAGGGGAGGGAAGGAGCAGAGCCCAGGGGGTCCCCAGCCCATTCATCTGTGTCCCATTACCAGCAATCACCCAGCACTGGGAGATCCCCCGTGGCAACACTTGTAAAGAGCAGACAGGAGTAAAAACCTTGTTAGCGAGATTCCCACTCAATTGACCTCATCCCTCAGCGCCAGACAATAAAATGGGCTAATTTAGGCTGCTGTAAAAAGCCCCGCTATCTGCACCTCACAAAGGCTGCACAAAGCTCTGCTGTCAAGAGCCCCATTTCTTTGATTTAAAAAGCTGACTTGGAACGCAGCGAGCCGCGCCGGCAGCTTGGGGAGGCTTTGGTGTCCTCTCGAGTGTGCTGCTGCTAATAAATCGTGCCCAGGGATCCAGGGGATCCCTGTTGGACAAAGAGCAGCCAGCCCTGCTCCTGCTCCCTCCTCAAGTGTCCATTTCTCTCCCTGTTTTGGTCACAAACCACCCAAAGCCTCTCTCCTGCCCAGGGCAGTGTCGGGTTTTTGCGGCGCTAACGAAGATGCCGTTAATCCACACACGCAGCTCCGTGAGGTTTTCCAGGAGGGAGAACTCACAGCTGCACCAATAAAGTGATTTAAAGACCTGACCAGCCAAATCAAAGACTTATTTGCAATTAATGAGGTATTTGAGTCAGGGAGCAAGACAGAAACGCTCTGGTGTTCCTCTGTGGAAGGCACCAGGAGCTTCCTCCAGCCACCCACAGAGTGGGTAAGGTTCTTTTTTTAGCCTCTGAATGAGTTGGGCATGAGGTTCAGGAAAGTTCTCCAGCGACTGGAAGACTTGGGAGCATCCAGAGGCTGAGCTCAGTTGTGTTTTGCTGGTTCAACAAAAAAAATCTGAAGTGGAGAATAAAAAAAAATCTATTTTTTTTTGCTTGTGAATAACCACAGTTTCATCGTCAGAAGGAGCAGCGTTTTAAAAAAGGGGGATAAACCACATTTTGGCCATTATTCCTAAAGCTTCTGGTGAAGAGGAAGAGGCAGGACAGCACATTTATGAAAAGCACAGTGAATTGTGAGGGTTTTATTTGCTCCACCAAACAGATGGAAGTGCTAACTGTCAGGACCAGTGAGGATCTGTCTGACATTTATGGTAAAGCCATTTATGCCTGATGACTCATTTGCTTTATGGATTAAGTTCCATCAATCCAGTTTAACTCAACTCCCCAGCCAGCTCCCAGACAGGGCTGGAAAACCTCTTTCTGGAGCATTTTTTAACACTTATTCTATATGCGTGCAAAAAATGTCACATCACTTCCAATGACATCAACTGCAGTAACTCAGGAATCGTTGTGGTTCAACGAAAAAAAAAAACCAGCTGGAGAGGATAATCAGACTGACTTCATCTGGCACTGGCAGCAGCTCCCTAAATCCTGGGATTCTTTAGGGCTCTCACTCAGAATTAACTGGACTCTTGGGTTAGGGCATCACCCCAAAAATCTGAGAGGTTCAACATCCCTGAGAGTAAATCCAGCTTTTGGAAACTCCTGCATTTCAACTGGATAAACACATGCCCAGGATGCACCGTAGGAACACAAAAACTTCACAATTATTGGGAATCATTGATGTTTATCCTGACAAACTCCCTGGATCCATAACCCCAAACCCTGCTGGGAGTTGAGGAGTGGCAGGGGGTCAGTGGGAGCTCAGAGATCCCAGGCAGCAGCAAACCTCCCAAACCCCTAATCCCTGTCCTGGAGAAAGCCTGCCAGCCCTCAGATGTTCCATTTGATAAATCCTGTCACCAGCACTTCCCGTGGATTGTCACTGCTGAGGACACAGCAGCTGCCCTGCTCCAGCCTGGAGTGAAAGGGTGTTGGACACACCAGCAAAGAGGAATCCCCATGGCTCTGTCAGCATGGAAACCCCAAAAATCAGTGCTCAGAGCATCCTTTGCCATCCTGGCATCACCCCAGAGTCCCTCCTGGAAACACAGCAGCTCCAGAAAAGCAGCAAAACTGCAACAATGGGGTCAAAAAAGCCTCCTCACCCCTCCAGTCCCTGTCCCTGTGTCCTGAGCAGCCACAAACACCAGTGACCTCACCAGGCAGAGCAGCCTCAAGGGCCTCCTTGGGGTTTCCAGAGCTTCTGCACTGCAAAATGGGAAGGTAATTGTTGGAACTCTGGCTAAATAATACTACATTTAAAAATAAAAAAGCTTGACTTGAACACAACCGTGACTCAGCTACAAATTCCTGGTGGTTTGGCTGAATGCAGCTGGGTGTTTGTGTCCCCATCGTGCTCAGAGGGGCTGCAGGATGGATGGAGCTGCTCTGCTGCTCCCCTCTGGGGCTCCAGGCACCACAAGAACAGAAAATCAGCTCCTGCTGCTCTGAGCACTCAGAGAGCATCCTCTGCCCAGCCCTCCTGGGAATAAACAGCTTTAGAAGCATCACCAGACCTAAACACAGCTCCAAACCCTCTCCAGGGCTGGTAAAGTTGTCTCTCCTCATGGCATCTCCAGCTGGGGATCCCAAAACCTCCTCAGCCCATTCCTGGATCCCCACCAGGCTGCAGCATCCCTGTGTTGAGCTTGCAGAGCACAAACACAGCAATCACCAGCTCAGCCCACGAGCCTCTTCTCCTGACCACAGCAGCGAGGAGGAAATCAGCCCTCAGGCCCGACAGTAATTAACCTCGCTGGTAATTTCTCAACCTTTCTATTTTACAGTCCCAGGGAGGAACTCAATTTCCTACCGTGTGAGGATGCATTAACTCGCTGTGAGTGCTGGCTTTGAAGGAGTGGGGCAGGGAAATGAGGTTCCCTGCTTGTCCCTTTCCCTCATCCCCACGCTGTCCCCAACACCCAGCCCTGCTCCAACACAGCTGGCTGAGACCAAATCCTATTTATTCCACCCAAAACTGCTGGATCCTTGGATCAGCAGCCTCATGGCTGTTTCTGAAGACTAAATTAAGACTCATGCCTTAAAATTAAGAGGTTTTTTGGAGCACAGGGCTGCTTGCAGAGCCCACAGAACGCTGTGGGTCTGCCTGTGGCTATCCCAAATCCGACTGTGGAGCAGCTCAGCAAGGACTCCTCACAGGAAGGGAAGGACAAGCCATTCCCTCCGAGGAGAACAAAAGCCAGATGGCTTTGCTAATTCTGGAGAGCTCTCCTGGAGAAGCTGTGGCTCTGCCAACACCCAAACAGCAGTCAAGGACTCATGGCAGGGCAGGAGACACCAACACAAGGGTCATTCCCAGGTGGATCCTTCCCATCCCAACCCCAGATAACCCCTAAAGCAAACACTCCCCACAGGCACAACCCTGAGGAACTGGGAACCCAGAGTTTATCCAAAATCCTTTTCTGGCAACACAGAGCTGATTCCCACAGACAACCAGCAGCATGGATTATTGACATGGTTGCTTTATAAAGTCCAGCCACCCCTCCAGCTCCCCACCCTCAATGGGGGATGATTTTCTTGGCTTCTCCCTGTCACTTTCCCTGCAATCCTCACCAAATCCTGATAGCCCAGAGCCTTTCTTCTCCCTGCCATCCCCTGGGATAGCTCTGAATTCCCCTTTCCCCAGCTCTCTGCTGCACTCAGTGCCACCCCTGCCTCACAGCTGCTCATGGAGAGACCTGAGGAGAACAGGAAAGGGAAGATAAAAGAGATAAAGCAGGCTGAAATGGATATTTAATGATGGGGCAGGAGCTCCAGCCTCCCCACACATCCTCCCTGCCCCATCTCCCCATCCCTCTCCTGCCAGCACTGCTTCATCCCCAGCCACATGGCCTAAGTGAGACCTCCATCCTTTCACAAAGACATCCAATCACCCCTCTGAAGGTCCCCAAAAGCTCTGGGGCTGCTTCAGGCTCTGTATTTCAGCTTTCCCAGCCTCAGCCCTGCCTGCCTGAGGGGACACAGTGCTGGCATGAAGCACCCCATGCCCACCATGCCCTGGGTTACCCCACCCTGACCCAGAAATGAGCATTTCTTCCACAGGCAATCCATCTTCCCCAGTTCTGTGCCAGTGCCCAGACCTTGGAAAATGAGATTTTGTTGGAAAATTTACCAGATGAGTGGAAAAATCCAGCTAAGGCCAATTAGCAAGGTGTCATTTAATGAAGATCCAGGAACTTTGGGGACACAGGGCAGAGAGCAAAGCAAATTTGCAGAGAGCAAAACAATCCTTGAGGCAGAGGCAGCTCAGAAAAAAAAACCAGGTGGTGCTGGCAGGAGCTCAGAAAACATCAAACCTGCAAAGTATTTACTGCAGGGCCATCCTAGCAGTGCATTTCCCAGTTTTTTCTCTGTTTTCCAAGCGCTGCAGGAAGGGCACAACATCCCTCAGCAGGGTTGGGATGGGACAGAGCCAGGCTGCACTACAGCCACAGCTGGGATTTTCTGCAGAAAATGGGAAGATTTGAGGCAAGGAACACGAGGAGGGAAAACTGGAGAGTGGGTTGAGTGTCCTGTCCCTGCAGGAGGAGGGGAAGGAGTTGAGATCCTTCTTGAAAATTGGATTTTTCTGCATTTCTCCTCACAAACCACTCCTATGGGATGGGAAGGTACATCCAGGGAAAATCAGCCAAGCAGTGGGGACTGCAGGAAAAGGAAAAGGCAGCCAAGGTGCCTTTAAAAAAAATAATAAAGCAAATACAAAGAGCTGCTAAAAACACCCAGAGAGAGAGAGAGAAATCCTTAAATCAACAACCCGCTCAGACACTCCGCTGGCTATTTTTATATATTTATGTCTGTTAAGCAAACCACAATTTATCTCCCAGGATTTTTTTGGGTGCAAAACAATCAGTTTCTGGCTGTGGAAAGCAGGATGGCACTGAATGGTTTCCCCAGTCTGGAAAGGTGGCTGGACTGGGAGAGGAGCTGCTGTGACAAAAAGCTGCTTTATATTCACCTCTTCCCTACAGCCTGGCCAAGCACTGTGCTAACACAGGCAAAAAAATCATAATATAGAGGTTTCTGCAGCTCTCTTGCAAAGAGGGGGGAAAATAATGGTGCAGATCAGGTTTTTGAAGGGGAAAAGAATGGAAAGAAAGAAAAGAAGAGCCCCCTGAAAAGTCCCACCTCTCCCCACCCCAATAAAAAGGGAACATCACAATAGGAAAAATGAAACCTGAGAGCAAAGGCGGTCTTTACATTCGCAAAAACGAGCGGTTTGAAACTTTTTTCTTTTTTCTAACTGTGTGCTCTGAGCAGATGGTCTGAGCCCCCCCAGCAGATTGGAAACACATGTGAAGGAGCAGGAACCTGAACCACAGGTTTTTATTAAACTGCACCGCTGCAGTTCAGATTTCCTCACGTCGAAGTGAGGATTTTCTCCCTAAAGCAGCAGCTGCAGGGTGGGTCACCCTTAAAAAGTGGTTTATTTCTGTCCACACATGCAGCTGGCCATACCTGTGTGTCCCTTGGATGCTGATAAAACTTAGAGATCTCAGTGATGTCATGAGCATGGGGCTGAGGCTGATTTTGGGGATTTCAGAATGGATATTTGTAGATTTGATATCTACAGAGGTCAAGCACTGACCTCAACCAGCTCCTCCACTGAGAGAGGGAAAACCCCCCAGGTTTGGGACTTGTGAGAGGTTTCTGTCACTCCTGCAGGATCACAGGATGGAGTCACCAGAGGTTCTCACTGCCCTGGGATGGAAACCTTGCAATGGATTGAATTTGGATTTAATCTGAATCTAATGAATCCATACCACAAACCAGGCTGGACTGGGAGAAATAACTCCTCTGCTGGCTTAGTTTGGAGCTGCTGGGCAAAGCTGTCCATTCTATTTCAGGGGAAAAAAGTGAAAAAAAGGTAAAAAACCCTGAGTGCAGAAAACCCTTCCAAAAAACCAGAAAACCCCTTGGTTTTCTTTGGCTGCTCCCAAACTCCCAGAAACATGGCAAAGAGTCTGACTGGCTTTTCCCCTCTCCAGCTTTGACTCAAGTAGGCTTTGTCTGTCCTAAATGTACCTAAAGGCCTTTAAGAAATTTGTCTTTTTATTCTCCTAACCCTGTCTGGCCACTGTTTCAGGTAAACCCCATTAAGGCATCAAGAGGAAATACCTGGAGTAGAGCTCTTGTAGGGATTTACTAGAGGGAAACACCTCTACTAAAGAATCCACCCACTCTGTGTTTACAGCAGCTCATCCCTAAATATTCCCCCTGTGGACACCAGAAACCACATGGAGTTAGTCAGTTTGGAGGTTTAAAGCAAGCCATGAGGCAGCACTCTCCTCTAATGAATTCATTAGGACAGAAATGCATTTTTTTGGCTGCTTTTCCCCCCCAAAAAGCAGCCCTGGGTGATCCCCCTGTGCAGCTGCAGGTGGGTCTGTCCATCCCAATAACTCCTCCGTCTCAGGGCTGATTTCAATCACTCCTGACAGGGAGAAAAGGCTCGGGATAATTAAACTGCTATAAATGTCATGGAAACAGACAGCTCGGGAAAAGAAATCCTCCCAGAGCACTGGCTGGGGGAGGCTGTGGTGAGCTCTCCTCTGATCCCATCCACATCAGACCCAAAGCATCTCTTTCACATCCCCACCACCCCTTTCATGTCCCTACCAGAAGCTGCAGCCACCACGAGACACAAATTAGAAGGAATCTCAGCCTGGCTGATCTCAGAGCATCTCTGAGCTTCCCCAGTTCCCACAGCTGCTGGGAGAAGATGAGCTGAGCCACCACAAAATGAGCACTTCGCCTTGCCTCGGTGGCTAAACGTGGAAAACTCCCTGCTCTCCTCGATTTTCCAGCCCCAAGGAAAATGGGGGAGGAAAGGGAGGGTGGTTAGTCTCAGCTAAACCAGATTTTAGAGGGATTTCATGGGATGCAGAGGATACCTGGAGTCACATCCAGAATGGCACAGCCACCTGGGCGACCTCAGCTGAGCCTTGGCAGTGGTTACAACACACTTGGAATCATTCCTACCTCTCCAAACCTACCTGGAATCCTTCCTGCCTCTCCCAAACACACTTGGAATCATTCCTGCCTCTCCCAACACACTTGGAACCATTCCTGCCTCTCCCAAACCACTTGGAACCATTCCTGCTTCTCCCAAACACACCTGGAATCATTCCTGCCTCTCCAAACACACTTGGAATCATTCCTGCCTCTCCCAAACACACCTGGAATCATTCCTGCCTCTCCCAAACACACCTGGAATCATTCCTACCTCTCCCAAACACACTTGGAATCATTCCTGCCTCTCCCAACACCCCAAGCATCAAACTCCTGGAGTTATTTTTTCCCCCCTGTGACCACACAGCAGCCTGGCACTCTGTGATTTCTGCCTCCCAACTCCTCATTTGGAAGTTCCAAATCAGCATTTGTGTCGTTCTGCACACAAATTACAGCCCTGGGCCCTAAGAATAGAGGCCCCACAATCAGCATGTGCTGTGCTGTCACTGCTTTTACATCCACAGCTCGATGCTGTGGTCACTGAACAGCTGTTTTTTTTGTTCTCCTCCTCCAGATGATGAATTCCTAGTGGAAATCTAGAGGGTGGCTTTGAAAGGAATGCTTTAAAAGCTGCTCAAAACGGAGTTTTGAGGTATTTTTTAATCAAGGCACCTTCCAGCTGTTTATAATATTAATCCCACCCCCCTGAGAGTGACTTCATGGCAAGAGATCCCTCAAAAACCCCCAAATCTATCCCTCAGATATTCCCCAAATCTATCCCTCCAGAATTTGAATACAGTTTCCTTTTTGCCTTTTTTTAAAGTTATTCTCTATTCCAAAGCTTTCACAGAACCACCAGTGTGAAAAACACCCCCAGCAGCAGTTTTTCCAGCAGTTTCTTCCCATTGTTTTCCAGTTGGAGCTGATTTGGCTCAGGTACATTCACACGGAGTGGTTTTGTTCCCTAATTGAAGCATCAAGTCAGATTATGCTTCTGAAGCAGCAAATGAGACTGTTCACCAAAAAAAAAAAAAAAAAACTCTTTATCCTTGCTCAAAACGTTTGCTTCCCTGGATATGCTTAAACAGGATAACTCAGGAAGCACCTAGAAATGGGATTTTGCAATTTTAGCCTCATCTTGACAGTCTGGAAAAGAAATTTCCATGCAGGGACAAAGCGAGGGGACAGGGTGGTGTTGTCCCCAAGAGCCACCCCGAGTGTCCCATGTGCCAGCCAGGCTCAGTCCCACGGACAGCATCCCAAAAAAACCTCATTCAGGCCCTCTGGAAAGCTGCATTAACTCATGGCCTGCACATTGTGGGAGGCATTTACACAAAGGGGGACAGGGTCAGCCTGACCTTCAGTGTCCAGCGTGGAAATTTAAAGAAAATAAAAGCAAAAGAAAAACCCCACAAAAGCCCAGCCCAGGCCTGGGAGAAGTGAATGGGACAAAATGAATGGCTGCCATTGTGTGCCCTGCCGTGCCAGCCCTGGCCCTGGCAGTTAATAATGCTGGGATGGGGAGGGGATGGAGCCATAAGCAATTTCCAAAGAATCCCCTGGTTTTGTTTGTGGGGTACCCCAAATAACTCTGCCTTTCTGGAGCTCAATGCCCTGCACTCCATAGGGCAGCCTCAACAAGAGATGTTCTCCATTTTCCTCATCCCACTCATTAGGAATCCCTGGAAGGAACCCAAGACCCCATTTCCCCTTGTCCTCCTCTGCTCTCTGAGCACCAGGTAGCCCAGGCCAGCCTGGCTGTCCCCAGTGCCACCACCTCCCAGCTGTCACCTGACCAAGGTGACATCCCCACAGCCTGGCTGGTGTCCTAACCCCAGCCCAGGATCTGAGCAGAGCCCTGCAATCCAGGCTGCCTTTTCCATAGGAAACAGCAGAGTTTCCCTTGGAGAGGAGGCGCAGCCTCCAAAAACTCCTCATAATCCCAAATTCGAGGCTGCCAAAGGCTGCCCAGCCTTCCTTTCCTCCTTGTGGCTGTGCACAGCTGACCACAAACTCCAATTCCCCATTTTCCTTCCCGTTCCACTCAGTGCTGCCTTTCCCCATCCCCTGATGTCACCACCTCGCGCTCACGCCGTTCCAAGTTTCCCCTCTCCCTCCAAATCAAATAATCTGCTAATAACCCCGAGCTGCAGGGCTGGCTTTTTCCTGGAGGAGTCATTTTTCAATGACATATGTGTGAACCATCAGGGATAGTTTAAAACCAGATTCCCCCTCATTACAAGCCCGGCACAGAGTCTCTCCTTTGTGTCTTCCCGCTCTGCACGGAGCGACGCCGTTCCCTGGCTCTGCTTTCCCGTTGATTTATTTCCCTTTCATCTCTGGAAAATTGGGGAACAAGATCAGCTTCTGCTGCCTGTGCCGCCCACGTGAGGGTGGATAGTGAGGGGGTCTCTGTCAGAGAGGAAAATGTGGAGTAAAGCAAAGCTCTTGGCTTGAGTTCCTCGTTTAAGAACTCGCTCAAGTGGAGGCACTTGCTGGGTTTTTACTCAGCCCTGTGTGAAAAAAGGAAAAAAGGGTCCCAGTCTGCCTTGGAGGTGTTGTTCCCAACGATCCAGAGGGCTCTGGGTTTCATTCCCACCTCTGGCTCTGGGGGAGGTCTGGGATGCAGAGGGAAAAAGAGGATTTGGGGGAGGTGGGGAGCAAGAGAGACTGGAGAGCAGCTTGGGGTGCAGAAAGGGAAGGGGCAGGAGAGAAATCCTGAGATCCCAGAAGGGATTGGGATGGAAGAGACCTTAAAGATCATCCATTTCCTACTGGGGATGGAAGGGATCTTAAAGCTCATCCAGTTCCTCCTGGGCTGGAAGGGACCATAAAAATTATCCAGTTCTACTGGGATGGAAAGGATCTTAAAGCTCATCCAGGTCCTACTGGGATGGAAGGGACTTTAAAAATTATCCACTTCCTACTGGGATGGAAGGAACCTTAAAAATTATCCATTAAAAATAACTCCATTAAAAATTACTCCATTAAAAATTATTCCTACTGGGCTCACCCCTTTGCAAGGGTGGCTCTTGGATTCCAGAGCCCATTGAGGCTTCCTGCTCACAGCAGATGGAACCTCCTGAAGTACCCAAAAACTTGCTTTTACTCCCACTTTTTCCCTCCTAGCCAAATATCTGGAAGTGGAGCTGCTGCTTCCTCAGCCCCACAGACAGGATTTCCACCTCCCCACTGCCACAACCCCAAACCCACCCTGAGGTTTCCTCCACACCGAGGTGGCTCAGGATCAAGGGGTTTGTGTGCACAGAGGCTTTTAATCAGCCCTTGGAATGTTTTCTGCCCCAGGAGGTGAATACAGAATCCAGGTTTTATGGATTAAAGGCAATGGGGGGAAAATAGACCTGACTGCCAAAGTGATCTCGGGGTGTGAGATGTGTGGGATTACACGCTTTGGCTTGGGGAGATCTGCTGACACACTCAGAATGGAACTGAACACCAAATTTTGGTTGGAAAAGTGTTTTCCTGCTTTTGGCTGGCGACATTCACCCAGCCATGGAGCAGGGACCTGCTGGGACCACCCGAGGAGGAGGCTTTGGGAAGGTTCCTGTTGCTAATTCCCAAAATTTGGCTGCTCAGGAAGGAGCTGGGAATGGAAAGCTGAGCTGCTGAGCAAACATAGGTGGGACACCTCTCACCCACACACCTCTCTCCCTCTTTTTCCAGGAAACTCAAATGTGTCCTTTGATAATGTTTGTGCCCCAAAGGATTTTTTCCTTTGAAAAAAAATTTTTCTTTGAAAAAATTTTCCTTTGAAAAAAATAATTTCCTTATCCATGAAAAATTATTTGGGTCTTATTTATTCCTGCAAGACAATCTCCACTCAGCATCTGTTATCTCAACTTCAGGATGCAAAAATCAAGAAAATCTTGCTTTGGAGTTGGACTTGGATGTTTCTTGGTGAGTCCCTTCCAGCTCAGAGTATTCTGGGATTCTCAGAGCATAAATTCAGCACAGTTGATACAAAATTATAAAATTATATATTATAAATATATAAACATATAATAGATAATATATATAAAATAATATATTATAAATATATAATATATTAGACAAGAATGCATTCCCAGCTGGGATTTCACCATTCTGAGCATCCCCAACTCCAATTTCACCATTCTGAGCACCAAGCTGGGAGAAGGGCAAACACAACCTGCAGATAAATTTGCTCCAGCGAAGCACCAAAGCCTCAGGAAAACCTTGCAGTGTTTGCAGACATTCCAGAGCAGAGAACAGAGCACAAAAGCCATATTGAGCACCGATTCTCCCCACACGTTTCCCTGCAGTGGCCAAACTCAGTTTGTTCAAGCAGCTCTGACCTCCTGAACCCCAGCCAGGGCTGGCTCTGTGCTCAGAACAACGAGCCCAAGGGCAGGGATTTTTATTTTTTTCCATGTTCTTGCAGGGAATGGAGAACTCCCAACCAGCCCAATCCCCATCCAACCTTCTGCACAAGTCATTAGGAATTCCCTCTTCCAGCTCCCATCCCGGGGGGATGTGTTTATGGGGAACATTTCCATCGGAGTGAGAGCTACACCTGCACGCTGGGGATGTCTGGAGTGGGCTTGGGTTTTCCTTTGGGTTTTGGCAGGCAGCCCAGACTGCCTGGAAAAGGGGAAAAGGGACTAGAAAGAGCTCAGCGTGTGTGAGGAACATGGGTTGTGTTTCCTAGGGTCTGAGAGAGGAGGGGAGGGGTGAACGTGGAGTCAGCCCTGGGGATTTTGGGTTGGGATGGGATTTAGGAGAGGTTGTGGTGCGGGAAAAGGTCTCTCAGAGAGGTGGCAAAAGGCAGGGGAAAAAGCAAAACTATCAAAATTGCAGAGAAGCAGCAGTGTTGGCATCGTCAAGCCAACAAGATCACAAACCCTGAGCAGCTTCACATCCTAGTGCTCATCATCCTCCTCCTGCAGCTCCCAGGGTTTGCCTCAGATGAGCCTTTATTTCCCATAAATTCACTGCAGCAATGCAAACCCATCCACCCTTTTGTAATCAGAGGAGGGTTTTTTCTTATTTACAGGTTTCTCCTGCAAAAAAATTAACTTTTATGCAAATAGGACTAATTGAGGAGCAACCTCCCACATAGAAGGAGGTTCCCAAGTGAGCAGGGAAGGGAAACATGGCCTGGTTTGGACCAGGGCACCCTGTCAGGCTCTGCTCCCAATAATCCCTTTTCCATCTTGCACAGGGATGCTGCCAAAAACATCCAGCTGGAAACTTCTCCCCCAAAGCACGAGCATTTGGCTTTTCCCCCCTTGCTCAAACTGAGGAAAATCATCTTTCCCAAACACATCTATCTGCTCTCCCTTCCCAGCACACCCCAAATCCCTTCGTGGTGCTTTTCCTGCTCCTGCAGCTCCATCCTTTCCCCTACAGCCCCCTGTCCACACCAACCCCACAAACCTGGGAATGATGTCACTGGAGAGAGAGAGAGAGCAGCATCTTTCCAGCATTACATCACCCTGTCTGGGCTCAGCCATCAGCCTGCTGCTCCTCAGACTTTCCATGGAAGAATTTCAGCCCCTTTCCTCCTCCTCCCTCCTGCTACCCGAGGAGGGGGAAGCAAACCCCAAATGGAGCCAGGGAAGAGTAATGACCCCACAGCTCCGAGCATCCATCACCCCAAACGAGCCTGGAGCTGCTGCCTGCCAGCACTGAGCGCTCAGCCCTGCCAGGGGGATGTCAGCAACAACCAGACGTGGCTCCCCCAAATCTCACAGAGTCCCCACAGGGGGTGGAAATGGCTCTGGAGGATGAGTTTTGCTTCCCAGAGATTGCTCGGTTTTCCTGGGATTTTTTTTTGGCTCCTGCAGTGCAGGAGGGACCCAAAACCAGGCAGAGGGGACACCAACTGGCTGTCCCCTCCTGGCCAGCAGGGGTGAGAGCCCTGCAGCATCCCTAGCCATGGCAGATCCTGATTTTCCCCTCAGCATCCCTGCCCATTCCCTTCGGAAAACACTTCTCCAAACCCACTCAGCTGCAGCAGTCCCTGGGACTCAACCATCAAACTGTTTATTTGAGGAATATCAACCAAAAAAGTGTTGGTTTCCCACTGGCCAGGAGCAGCAGGCAGGCAGTGGATCCTCACACAGGGATGAGGTCCATTGTCCTCCCCCAGGAATTCACAGAGGGCATCAATCCTGCATTTTCAGGCCTAGGTGCTCCAGATCCTCAGCATTTCCCACCCTTTGCCAGCAAAACCCTCAACAGCAGCATCCTGAGCCCAAAACTGCCCAAATCACGGAATTCCAGATGGAATTCCAGACCAATTCCATGATTTGGGTTGAGGGGGACCTTAAAAATCCATCTTTTCCAGCCCTGCCATGGCTTTAAATCTGGATAAACTCTCAGCAGCTCTAAGACCTCACAGCTTCCTAAGGCTGATGTTTCACTTGGCGCTCTGGAAAGATAAATGATAGACTGCAGGAGTGTTTTAAACATCAATAAAAGCGTTTTTATGATCTGTTTGAACAATAAAGTGCTTTGTAAGCTATCAGAGGCCTGCAGGCATTTGATACCAGCAAACTGCACTAATTATCTGCACTATGCCAATGCAGTGGCTTTTACAGTTTATTAAATGGAATTTACCACTGACCAAAAAAAAAACAAATAAAAAAAAACAAATCAAAAAACCGAAAAAAACCCCAAAAAACGCCAACAACAATAACAACAAAAACCCCAAAAAACAAATAAACCCACAAAAAAACCAACCCAAAAATAAAAATAATTTTTTTTAAAAAAAAGTGTATTTTGTAATCATGACTCCATCATTACAGGCAACCCTGACCCAGTCACCAAGCTTGACTGCAGGCCAGATTGGCTGGACCTGCAATTACCCAGCAAATAGAAATGCAAAACAAGAGTTTCAGCAAACTGTGTGCAAACAATCCAGCTGATGTTTCCAGCCAGCCTCTCACTTTCCTCGCTGGCACCTGCCAGGGAGGGGTCAGAGGGACCAGGGCCAGTTTGGGGTGGCACTGAAAGCCCCCTGAAGCACAGAGTCACTTTTCCAAGCTGGTTTTGCAATTCTTTTTGTGGCCCTGATAAAGCCAGATGACGTCCCTGGGCACCTGTGTAAGGTGATGCTGGGGCTGAGGTGTTGCCAAATCTCACATTTGGGTTTTGATCACATCGAAAAAACCTCCCTGTTAATTGCAAACCCATCCAGAGGAATAACCCTCAATAATTGCAGACATTTTCTAGGCAGCACTGCTCTCCTGGAAGAGCCCAGAGCTGTGATTTAATCCATATGTCTCGAGTGCACCATTTTAAAGAGGATTCTTTGTGGGGAAAAAAGCGAGCAAAGCGGGAGGAATGACGAGAAAACCAGCGAGCAAACGGAGAATTATTAGGAGACTGGGGAAAGCTACAGACATCTTCAATAAAGATCCCCAACTGCTGGCTCAGGAGGTTGCATTTTCCATCCTCTCACGCTGAGCTATATGGTAAAACATCCCCTCTTTGCACTCCCTGCAAGACTCCACAGCAAAGGAGGTGAAATCAGATTTGGCAGGGCCAGCCAAGCAGGCAGCCAGCACTGTGAATTACCTGCTCTCAGCAGCCTGCCAAGGCGGGGGGAAAGAAATGGGAACATGGATCCGTGGTGCATCCTGACAGACGAATCCAGGGGAGTCAAAAAAAGCCTGATTTTTAAAGATGTTTTTTAAAAGTTGATGAAAAACTTGGTAAATCTGAGCTCGAGGCTCTGGGCTGAGCTGGGTCCAGCTCTGAGCTCATGAGGAGCCTCAAGGAGCTCAGGGGAGCTGCTGGGTTTGAAGATCACAGAATTTCAGGATCACTGAGGTGGGAAAATGATCCCAACCTGTCCAACCTGTCCCAATCCCCACCTTGTCCCCAGCCCAGAGCCCTGAGTGTCACATCCAGTCATTCCTTGGTCACCTCCAGGGATGAGGATCCCAAACCTTCCTCCAAATCCTCAACAACCCTTTCCACGAATAAATTCTCCCTGAACTGGGGATTTTCTGGGTTCTCCTCTATCAGAAAATCCCAAATCCCCACCTTGCCATTGCTGTTGATGCTCACAGGACTCTCCTGCCACCAGCAACAGCCAAGACAGAAATGCTGAGGCAAAATTTAAAATCAGGGATTCAGACCTGAGGCTCCCCAGGAGCTGGGAAAACCTGTAACTCAAATCACCACCAATTTCTCCAAGTTCTCTGCATCCCAGCACATCAATCCTTGGAGCAGAGAGAGAATCAATCTCCTCCTGGAGCAAACAGAAGCTGTTTGATGTGTTAAGAGCAGATCTGTCTGCAAGAAGAGCCTCTGAAACTCCTCCATCCCCCAAACCAGCACAAAACACCCTAAAATTCACCCTCATCTATAAAATGCACATTCATTTCTACCCCTTTCACCACTGCAAAAGCTTTGATCCATCCTCAAGCTCACAGAAAAACAACCTGCAGGAAAAAGAGAATTTTCCAGAGGTGGAAACACCACGGCCAAGAGCATGGGAAGGGAAGGAGAAAGCCCTGAGCAGAGTGAAATGAAACCTGGGATTATCAACAGCAGGGATAATTGTTTTTTTTTAAGTGTAAACAAGGCTGAAGATGAAAAGGGAGTTGGCATTTTGACCCCAGGAGCACCTGAAGAGCCCCAGTGTCTGGGCTGGGAGCATTGCTGGGTCTGTGCTTTGTGCTGTGGTGCCTCAGAGCTCACAGCAGCCCTGAAAGCACCTCTGGCACCCTGCCCAGCCTCGCTGCCTCATCCCAGCTGCAAAAAACTGCTTTCCCTCCACTGCTGGGGGCTTGGTTGCACTCGTGCTCTTCAAAAAAAGAATTCAAAATAACCAAAAATCAAAACTAAACAGCAACAACAACAACAAAAAAAATTCCAAAAAATGCCCCAAAATACAAAAGGAAACAAAACCCAAAACCAAACAACAACAACAAAAAAACAAAACTCCCCCCAAAATACAAAAGAAAATAAAAACCAACCAAACAAAAAACCCCAAAAACCAACCAAAAGACCCCCAAAAAATAAAAAAATGAAACAAACCCCCCAAAACCAACAAAAAAGCCAAAAAACCCTCAAAAATCCCCATAAACCAAACCAAGCAAACAGAAAAAATACCAAACAAGAAACAAGCCAAAAACAAACCAAAACCCCCCTCAAAAACAACAAAAAAACCCCAAAACAACAACAAAAAAAACCCAAAAAAAACCCCAAAACAAAAAAACCCTCAAAAAATCCCACAAACAAAACTAAGCAACCAACCAAAAAAAAAAAAATAAAAAAAAAAATCCAACCAAAAACCCTCCCAAACCAAAAAACACCACAAAGGAGGAGAGAAACTCCAAAGCAGCATCTCTCAGCACCCTCCAGCCCCCACAGGGTGCTTTGCTCCATCCCAGGCCAGGTTGGGCACCATTCTGTCAGCCCCAGCTGGCCACAGGTGGATGAAACCCCTTTGAGTTTCACCTTGTTTGGCAGCATCAGAGGAAAACCCCGAGTTTTCCAGCCCAAATCAGAGCACTGAGATGCACTGATGGCACTCAGCTGCACAAAACCACCTCCTCCTGTCTCTAAAGGAGCCAAAAGTGAAAGATATAAACCTTAAAAAGCAATATATTCATGCCCTGAGCTTTTCCACACGCGGGAAAACTCAGTTCATCAAATGCTGAAACCAAGGTTGTTTCCAGAGGGTCAAAACACCACTTAACCTGTGGGACAACACTGCAAAATTTCACTCAGATGAACCAAAAATAACTGGCAGCAAAGGCACTCACTTGTCCCTAGGGTGTCCTCAGCAGTTTTACCAAAACCTATTCATTTTCTTTATCAATGTCCACGCTGCAGTTGAATGATGCCAGCTCTGCAGCCAGGGGCTGGGTGAGACTTTTATCAGCACAGAATAAGCCTCTTGCTGGCAGATCAGGAGACAAAAATGAGATATCCAGCAGAAAAAATGGAGCAGAGAGGTCTGAATAAAGGTCATTTTGCTCAGCAGGCCAGAAGGGATGCTCTGGAGTGACAGTGAGCAGGAGAACAGAGCTGAGCCCTCAGCACTGCTCAAACCAAACTTTTCATCTGAAAAACGCCTCCAGAGGGGTTAAATTCACCTCATCCAGCCCAGGGATGGAAACATCTACCTGCCATGCACACCTAAAGATCCTCCAGCTGTGGGTGATGGGATTGCCCTGCTCCCCAAAAGGTGACTCCAGGGATGGACCATGGGCAGAAAATGGGCATCCCCAGGAAATTTTGGGAAGTCTCCATGGGTTCCAGGCTGAAGATGCTTTGCTTTCCATGAAAATGCTTTTCCCAAGCTTCCTCCTCTCTCCATTTCCACACTAAAGCACCAGGACTGTGCCAGGACTTGGTTTCTCATTCGTGTGTAAAGGAAAAGCACGTCAAAAGCACAGTTCTTCCCTCTCAAACTGAGACACTTTCACGTGTCTTGACTTCCCCCAGTGCTCTGACTGCAGCAGAGAAAAATGTTTATCCTCCACCACGGGCTGCTTTTTTGTCCTTTCCCTCTCTCCCTGCAAAAAAAAGAAAAACCCCTTTGCAGCCTCACTGCAGCATCCCCTCAGGCACAGCTTGAAACTTCCCAAGAGCCTGTCCTGACATCTGTAAACTCCTGTTTTGAACAACACCCCAGCACAAAACCCAGCTTGTACAACCTGGGCTCAGGGCTTGGCCCCTTTTCAAACCTCCCCAGGCCCTACAGAGATCCACACAGCCTCCCAGCTAATTGAATTTTAATGAGAGGAAGTCATTTTTCCACTGGAAGAATGTTTTGCTAGAGAAATATTTTGAAACTCTTCTAACCTTTCCTGCCAGGCTTTTCCTTTTTTTTTTTTTTTTTTTCTTGCAGCAGAACACGAGTGAGGAAGTTCCCATTTGGGATCTCTGTGGACAGAGCTGCTCCCCTCCCAACCCCAGCCCTTCAGTAATTACAACTTTTAAAACAAAAAGGGTTTGGGGTTGGTTTGATTTCAGTCCTGACAAGGAGAATATGAATTCCCATATGAATTTACAGCTCTGGGGCTGAGACAGAGCCGATCCCAGTGCTGTCCCCAATCCCAGTGCTGTCCCCAATCCCAGTGCTGTCCCCAATCCCACTCCCACCTCACTGGGTTATTCTAATTTCCAGCAAAACTAACAAACACAGAAAAACCAGGAAAGTCCCTGGGTGCAGAAAACCCTGGGGATTGCAGCACCCATGAGACAGCAGCAGTTCCATCCCCTCCCTGTGCTCCAGAAACCCTCAGCTTTCCAGGAATACATCAATTTACCAGCTTACACCCTTTCCCCATTGTTCTGAGGCACAGTTTCTGCTTAGCCTTGCAGAAAGGAGGAAGGAGGGGCCAAAGGAAATGAAGTTGCTGAGATATGAAGGAAATTAAGTTCTAGTCCACTGCCTCCAGAAATCCTATTCCACCCCACTGAAAGCTGCTGGTGTGTCTTGAGTGCTGGGTGAGGAGGGTGACCAAAAATAAAAAAAAAAGGATAAATGGCAGAATGTTTTATATCCATGTTGTACAATATCAGTACTTATCAGATAAAGATAAAAAGTATTTTCTGATTACCCACTTCTCATAAGTGCCAGCAAGATCTTGAAGCTGCAGCTTATTTCCAGAGTGGGCAAGAGGCTCCTTTCCATCCCAAAACTGAGAAAATCCCACAGCCCTTGCAGTTTAAGACCTTTTAGCCCTTGGCTAGGGCTAAAAGAGGAGCTGGGGAGCACTTCCACCATCAACACTTGGATTCAATTCCCCTCCTGGCAGAGCAATCAGCTGTCCCAAAATCAGGGGAGCCCTAAAATCCACCTGGGAACACCCAAGTTTTAGGGGCAATTATGGAAACTCTGTTATTTTACAGAATGACAGAGCCTGAAGTGGAGATTTCTCATCCAGTCTGGATGAGAAACCTTTCCCTGGACCTGAGCTGGAGAAGAACTCACCACTTTATATAACAACTCCCCTCCAAACACAGCATCCAGCACTGCAATATTTGGCAGAACGTCCAACCCTTGCAAAAGACACTCCAGTGCCCATTCAACCCAGCTTTTACTTTCCATTTTAATTGCTCAACTTCCCAGGGAACGTCTCTTAATTTAACACAATTCTGAGCTCCAGCTCTGACTCTGGAGCTGGGATTTTGGCAGCAGATGCACTCGAGTCCATGCATTCCTGCTCTGTTTACAGCAGGCCAGCTCCCAGATGTTGGTAATATTAAACAGGCTGGAACTTTCCCTCTGAGTGACAGCAAAATGCAGACAAGAACTGGCTTTGCTGTGGCTCTAATTATCCATGGATAGGAGATATTCCTCATCCCTCTGCTGGGCTGGGGATGCCCTGGAGATATAACACTTCCTCTGCAGAAATTCCATAAAAATTCGGAGATGGAGATCGATAGGGTTTGGTTTACACTTCACCGCACTGGTGGTGATTTCAGGGAAGAAATTCAGCTCTCAGCAAAGATCAGGAATGAGATTCTCATCCCCACAAAGCCTCACAGGCTCAGCAGAGCGCAGAAGTTGATTTTGCCAGGGAAATGCGTACATTAAACAAGTTGCTGAACTATGGGGAAAACGTCTCCCATATGTACCTTGTCTATAAATAATCTCTGCTTCAATCAGAGGAGCTCAAGGGAATGTTCAACCCCTCAGGATTTCACTTTGCCTCTGAAAGCAGGCGTGTGGGAGGTGACAGGGCTGCCAAGCAAGCTGTCAAGGAGAGTCCCCTCATGTCATGGAGCAAAAGAACCAAGAATCCATGGCCAGTGAGTGGAAAAAGAGCAAATTCCTGCAGCCCCAGGGTGAGCTGGGGCTTGGGAGGGAACTGCTCCCCTCAGCCTTCACTCACTGCCCCTGCAGCTCTAAATCCCAGCAAGGGGATGAAGGAGAACTTTGTGAGTCCTTAAATGTGCCAAGAGCTCCAAAATCCCAGTGCAGAGATGGTCCAGAACCCCAGCAAAGGCTTGAAACCAGAGAACAAGAGGAGCACACTCCAACAGCTCACCTGAACCTCAACTCTGATCATCACTCCAAAAATTATTTACCCGGTGGAAACAAAAATTTAAAAATTACAACCATGTTCTACTACGTAAAAACCCAACCTAAATTTGAAAAACGAGCTGGGAGTATCTCCCCATCCCTGTGGAACACCTCCAGAGCTTCTCCACGCCCTGACTTGTGGCTAGCACAGCTCTTTCCCATGACAATTTTCTCCTGTGTTTTCTAAACAAAGATAAAGTTTGGATGTTATTAAAACAGTGTCTCAGATATGGACAGTTCAGGCCTGGCCAGTCGGCCTAGGGGGAGGTTTCTGACTGACCAATCTGGGTGACCTCTGAAAAGTCTATATAAGTTGGAATCAAATAATAAAAGCTCTCTTTTTTACGCCACGCTGAGAATCTGAGTTTTCCTTCCCTGCTAGCGGCTCAACAGCGACACTGACTCACCTCAAAGACCTCCTCATCCAAAATCCTGGTCCCAAAGACGATGATGCCGTTGACGTCGATGATGGGATGCTCGCTGCGGTCCAGGAACTTGGTGATCTTCTTCTTGCAGTCCAGGATCAAGGTGACGTTTTTCTTCTGCACGCTCAGAGCCACCCGGTGCCACCTGCCAGGACACAGCCCACACACGGGTCAGGCAGAGCCCTGGGCTTTGCAGAACAAACCAATAATTGTATAAAAATGAACTTTTAGGAGGTGATGTTCTGCAAACCTTGGTGGAAATCCTCCTCGGGCAGAGCCTGAAGGGTTTCACTGGACAGAGAAATGCTGATTGACAGCTCTCCTCCCTCCAAACCAGCAAGGAGAGGGCCAGTTGTGGCTTCAGCAAGAAGCAGGGATAAAAACCACATGGATGACTCCCTTTTCCACCCTCTTTGGAAGCCCTGCACAATCCTCAGCATGGATTTTTGCAAGACAAACTGATTTTTTTTTTTTTTTAAAGGCCCTTTGCAGCAAAATCGCTGCTCCTACCCCCACAAGCACCAGCCAGTACCACTGACTGCTCATTTACAATTCTTACAGACATCAAATTAATTCACCAAAGGCCAAAATGACAGCCTGGGGCTCTTGGGGTGAACATATATATATAGAAATATATACATTTCCATAGGCAAAACTCCTATTTTACACAAGGTTCAACATGCTGGCATCGATACAAACAATGAACTGTTTTTTTCCTTGGCGCACAAAATGTCACTTACTTGCCATCTGCTAGGTTAATGCCTCTAAAGAGAGGATAGTCTTCTGGGCCTGGCTTTCCTGTATGGTCTTCATACAGGAATACAGGAGATCTACCCAACTCCACACCAATTTGCTGGATCCCTTGCTCATTGTAAATTGAGATCAAGAAGGACTGACCTCCTTTCTTCGCTTTTACAGTGGTTAGAATGGAGAAGTCCTCTGGGAATGGGGAAGCTGGAGTGGAAAAGCAGAGAGGTTAGTGAGGTTTCCTGGAGAATCGATCCCTACACAAACAGTGCTGTTATATGGGTGCACAGCAGCAGCCCTAAAAGTTTATATAGGGCCAGGTGAACATCTGGCTTTTCCCCAAATGCACTAGGGTGAAACCCCTGTGCTGGGCAAACAAGTTGTACAAAATTAGTTGGTTTAAATTTGTATTATTTTCACCCAACCTTCCCTCAAGAAGCTCCTCAAAAATTTTTAGATGAGGCAAAAACTTTCTGTTTTGTACGTCATGTTTCCAAATTTAAGATGTCAAAGGGACAGAGAAAATCAAGCAGTCTGTGCCAGGCAGGCACACACAATATTGAAAGGTTTTATTTAAGGAACTGCATCAGGATTTGTCTATTCCAGATGAAAACTGAGGATTTCGTGGCTTTGGCTTTCAGGGCTGCTGCAGACACACAAAACAAATCTGAAAAAGGAAATAAATCTGGCAATCAGTAGAAAACACTAATTCATTTGCTTATGAAACAGCATCCCATTTCCTGGCTTTTCTCCACTCAGGAAAGAACTGGGTCTGATCACAGGTGATTTCTGTCTTTATTTCTGCAAAGTTGGGAGGATTAGAGTTGCTAAAGTCTTGGCAGTACAAGGTCCCTCTGCAAGGCCAGACAAACACATTTAGAGTTTCAAGTCAATCTGGGCATCACCTTCTTGCAAAAACCCAAACTCTTTGGGTTTTTCTGCCCTTCAGACTGAAAAAATGAGCCCAAACTCAAAAACCAGGATAAACATCCCAAACAGGGCAGCTTTAAAACCACCAGCAGCGTTAATAAAGAAGATTTCTTGATCAAATTATCCCCATAACCCCTCAGATGCTGCATTTCAGAGCGTGGGGCTTGCAGGGAATGTTCCCTTCGAGGTTTGGGCTTCCCAAAACAAGGATTGCTTTGTCCCTCTGGATATCTGCCTGGGAAATCTTAAACCACAGCAGGGCAGAGCAAAGTGGGGCAGCCCCACCGTGGGGTTTGTGACACTGGTGTGGCACTGGTGTGGCACTGGTGACACCCAGGGAACACAGGGACTCCTTTGAAACTGCAGATGTGCAGCCAAATAAACCACAAAAACCATCAAGCTCAGTGCCCAGAAGCTTCAAATAGATTTTCTTCAGACTGTCTTCCAATAGATTTGTTTTAGAGATCTCCTAGATGGTATTTTGGGGGGTTTTGGCCCTGGGAGGGGATGAGGAACAGGGCAGTGGGGAACTCTTACAAAATTCAAACGCAGAGGCTCTGAACTCATCCTCTTCCTCCTCTGCCTGGCAGTTCCTTTAATTTTTAGGGGAAAATGTGTTTTAAATGTATTTATCTGCCTACAGCAGGGAAGGGGATGAGGCAGGAGCTGCAGCAGAACCACCAAAGAGCAAAGGGAGAATTCCAAGGGGGTAACTGAGGATACCTGTGGAGAAACACTGCACCAAGCTAACACCCCTCACCTTGGGTAAAGAACATTTGAGAAGCAGCAAAAAGCAGCAATCTGCAGAAAAGCCTCCCAGTCAGGAATGAAATGCCATCAGAGCCTGGTTTATCCCCAGGATGCAGCCCCAGATCTTTGGCAAAAGCAGCACCCAGTTTTGGTGGCTCCCATGGGATGCCCTGAGCTTTATCTCCTTCCCCTGAGCACAAACCCTCCTGAATCAGGACCATACGCCTTCCTGGTTCCAATTACAGCCTACAGATTTGGGCCTTTTATGTAAAATAGTTCACGTCCAAAATTTCATTAGGAACCCACAATACAGTACCTTTCAACTTGGACAAGCTGCCAACTCATTAAAAAGCTGCTTTTAATTTTTTTTTTCATTATTATTAAAACGTCGCCATGGTGACGCGAGTTTCTCAACCCAAATAATCATAATGGATGAATTATAGCTGACATTACTCTGTTACTGCTCTGCTGTCCTGGCAAAATAACAATGCCTTCACTGTCAGAGGCAGAAATGACCCAGGCTGCTGAATGAGGGATGAAAACACATCCCCGCCGACACCAGCACTGATAAATGCAGCATCAGGAATACACCAAGCACGGGGAAACTGACCCAAATCCCTCCACAACAATGGAGACACCCCTCCGACAAAGGCTTGGGGATTGAGTCCTCGTCTTTGATTCACTCCTCAAACGAGCTCCCGCTGGGAGATGCTGCACACTGCCGGGGTTGGCTCGGCATCCTCCTCCCTCCCCGTGGGCAAAACCTCTCCAGCTCCCTCCCTAGGATCTCCAGCGAGGCAGCAGCACGGGGGAAACCCCAATCCTGGAGCTGAAGGAGCTGCAGGGTGGGCACAGCTCCATCCGTGGGATGCTCCAGTGGATGAACCTCTTC
Organism: Lichenostomus cassidix; assembly: GCF_008360975.1. NCBI lineage: Eukaryota > Metazoa > Chordata > Aves > Passeriformes > Meliphagidae > Lichenostomus > Lichenostomus cassidix. The sequence continues at coordinate 3,031,388 of NC_139497.1, forward strand.
CTCCTTGAGCATCATGATTTTGGACAACCTCATCCTCTTCAAAGCAGGGGGAGTTGTGATCTTCTTCCTCACCCAGCCTAAAACAGAGTCCTGCTGCTGATCTGGGAAGCTGGAGCTGCAGAATAGCAGAAAGCAGGCAGAGCAAGGAGCTGATCCCGCTCCTGACACGAGCACAGAGCGAGGAGGTGGCATTTCCAGAGCCTTCACAGCTTTGCTCTTCAAAGGAAAACAGCTCTCCAGTGGTGTCACCAATTCCTGGCCTTTCCCTTCCTCTGAGGAGACTCTCAACTGTGCAATGACTTGTTTGCTCAGGGGTGACTGCTCAAGCTATAATAGAGACTTCTGGGAAGGCAAATGACAATTGCAAATTTGGTAGAAGAACAACCAATGACATTTTTCTGGCTGCCACTGAAACCCTTGCCTTTCTTGCTCCTGCTGGAAGAGCACAGATTTTGCTGGGAAGCAGGACTTATTTAGGGATCAAGGACAAAAAGCATCTCGGCAGATTTTTTTCTCACTCTTTTGAGCTTGAAAAAACAAGTTTTTGATACATATTTACACACATACATCTTGCTTTGCTGGCCGTGGCAGCAGAATGCAAAGCCCATGAAATTGCATCTTAGAAAAGCCCCAACTTCTAATTAGCACAGAATATTCTGCACAGAGCACGTTTGCCAAGGGTGCTCTGGAGCAGAGAAGGAAAGCTCTGCTCCAACCCACCCTCCTGCTAACACAAAATCCCCAAAACCACACATCCCCTGCTGCACTGCCCTGCAATTACTTTGTTCTCTCTATCTCCTCTCTCATTTTGAGGGTGGGAGATGAAGTCACATCTTGTGAAGGAGAGGAGGAAACATCTGTGGATCTGATGGAAAACACTGGCAGCTCTTCATTTTGCTCTCCCCTATCTCCTCAGCGAGCAGCAGAGGTGACTCAATGACCTGCGAAGGCTTTGGAGAGGGACTGAACTGCTTTGAACACCCCATGGTTGTCCAGAGGATGAAATGGTGGAAAAGTCACTTTATAAATTCTTCCAGATCTTCTCACCCGAGGAAGACACAAGATGGAAACCAAGAACTCAGTGAGGATGAGGATATAAAATAAGGTGAGAGAGAGCCAAGAACATCTCCAACGCTGATTTGTCTCCTGTGCCATGATTCAGTTCTCTGCTGTGCTCAGGATTCAGTTCTCTCAGGTTCACCTCTGATCCAATCCCCTCGTTCCACTGATCACCCAGAATATTCCAGCTTTTTTTCACATCTCCAGTTCACCACCATTTGCTGGTTTCTCGTACACAAAAGTGACCAGGCAAGAATTCACAGTGGCTACAGAAACTGTGAAAAGCTCTCAAATCCACTCCGGCTATATATTCCAAACTGGAATATTCCATTTCCTTCAAACATTTTTGAGCTTGCAGAGACCAGCTGGCCTAAAACCTGAAGTCATTTCAGGTACAGGACATGAAGGGACAGGAAGGCACAGCTTGGCACACTGGGATGTCATCTGTGATCAGAAAGAACTTTCCTTCATTGGGCAGAAATAAAAACAAATTTAGGGCCTGGTTTGCCCTTCTGCAGACATTTAAACTCAGCTTTAGGTCAGACTGAGCAGCTCCTTGGCTAGGGCCATGCAGGGATGTCCAGCCTGTCACATGTCACTCATCTGTCCTCATGCCAAGCTCAGTTTTTAGGTGACACACAAGCTGTGCTCCTGCCCACCAGGGGTTAAACAGAATTCACCTGCTTATTGTCACAGCTGGATGACAATAAAGGCTGCTAATAACCTCAGCAACGAGGGAAATGCTGGAAGCACAACCCCAGCCCAGCCTCAGAGTCTTCACTTGTGCCTCTGCCAGGCTGCCTGATGGATACCCTGGTTAATTAGGAAGCAGTGCTGGTGGCACAGCCCATTAGCTCTGATTTAGCCACTCCATTCATTCCCTCCCGAACACGCAGGGAGGACGTGTGTGTCTGCTTTGCCTAAATCCCCTCCTGCCTCACCCAGCAGGCTCAGGCAGCTCCTTCCTGCCTCCTGCCAAACCTGCCTTGGGTTCCTCACCAAACTCAGACAGTCCTGCCATGCCTGATTCCAACATCCCAACATTCCCTGGGTGAAACAGGGACACCTGGATGGCTGATTCCAGAATCCCAACAGTCCCCAGGTGAAACAGGGACACCTGGATGGCTGATTCCAGAATCCCAACGTTCCCCCCAGGTGAAACAGGGACACCTGGATGGCTTGGGAAGGTGATTCTGGTGGTGATTGTGTGTTCAGAGCTGCAGCTCGCAGGCAGGGAGGAGTTTGGGTCCATAACATGTCCACTCTTCTCACAAACACTTTTGATTATTCTTTGGACTCCAAAATGCAACTCTGGGCATCCTCAGGCAGCAATCAAAAGGTCAGTGCTGTCCAAGGGCTCTGTGAACTGCTGCACTCAGCACCTTCCCCTAATGAGCCTCCCTTCCAACAGCTTTCCTCGGGACATCTGCTGCTGTGGGACAGTGTGTTATTTCTGTATGGTGATTATTTGTGTTAGGAGACACACCACAGCCCCAGAACCAAACCCCACTGAGCTTGGCACTGCTCAGGCACGGAACAAAACACAGCCTGAGCTCCTCTGCCTCCTCCCAGCCTCTGTCCCCAGCTGGGTGTCACCCTGTGAGAGTGACAGAGGAGGGATTCTCTGATCTGGGAGGGAGCAGATGTGGCATTGGTCACTCCTCCACCAGCTCGTGCAGATGCAGTGAGAAAAGGATGGGATGGGATGGCTGAAAACCTGCAGAACACACTGGAAAAATGCAGGAATTCCACAGTGGCTGAGAAAAGGATCAGATATTTCCATGAATAAAAATCTGGACTCACCAGGATACAGCTGCTTTGTCGGGGCACTGAGCTGAGCATCTTTTGTTACTCTGTAAGCAACATCTGCTTCTTTTGAAGATCTTCTGCTTGTGCAAAACCCCGTTGTTTTTGTTATGCCATCGGGTAAATTAGGAAAATCTAACACCTTCAAGAGGTCTGCGGGTTCAGCTGCAAGGAGAAAAGGAGAAAGCAAGGATTAGGAGACAACAGGAGTGGCACTGCTTGGCTCCACATCAATCCTGCAACACACAAATCCATCGGCACAGCCTTAAACCCAGCTGAAATGTGCTTTCAGTGCACCTGAAAATACAAGGTTCAGGGCAGCTTCAAAGCTGGGAGGAGGTCAAAGGCACTAATTCAGGGCAGAATGGTTGTCACAGGAGCTGGATTTGCTTCATGTCTTCACCCAGCCTCCATCACTCAAATACATCCTGGAGATGAAGCCCTAGGCAGGAAATTCCTGATCTGAGGGAAAGGATTTAAATTGACAAGTTCCCACCATGCCATTACAAACCTTCCCATTCTTTTGGCTTTAGTTGGTGCATCTGAAAATTATTTGGAAGCAAACATCTGAGCAAGCTTCCACCAAAATAATAATCCCACTGGGCAAACTCTCACTGGCTGGGATGAGAGGAAAAGCCATGAGGAATGTCTTGGGATATGAGGAAAGGTGAGGAGGCAAAGGTGAGGAGCTGCATAAGACCTCAGGCAGCTCAAATCCAGGCAATTCCCACCAAATTATTCCCCAGGAAATTCCATCACACCAGGATTCCTGCACAACCACCCAAACTGGATAGCCAAAACCTCATATTTGCTTCACAGAAAAGGAAAAAAAAATCTGAATTTTGACTTGTGACATGCAGCAAAAGCTCCTTTCCCCAGTTACATCCCATTAGGCTCTAATTAATGAGGAGACCTTGTCTGACATCCCCCAGCAGCACAGGCAGAGCAGCTTCACCTGCACATCTTCAGGGCTCTGGGACATCAATTAAGTCATGCAAGTGATGCATCTCATTGACTTCCTGATCTCCACAAGTGGAGGCTGCAGAAATGGAACAGCCAGACCTGACTTGAAGCTTTTAAAAGAAATTATTTTGAATTTTGACTCGGTAGTTGGAGCAAGACAGTGTCACAAATATGAACCACCCAGGGCAAATCCCAGCAGGGCCCAAAGCAAACTGGGCTGTGCTGGTTTTGGCTGGGGCAGGGTTAAATCCCATCCCAGCAGCTGATATGGGGCTGCAGTTGGGATTTGGGCTGAACCCAGGGCTGATAACGCTGGGGAGTTTCCATTGCTGTGGGCAGGGCTTGCAGAGAGTCCTGAAAGGCTTTTCTGCTCCTTTTCCATCAGGCTGGGGATGCACGAGGAGGTGGGAAGGGACACTGATCCAAGGGACATTCCATGCCATGTGGAATCCTGCCCAGCATGGGGGAAAAAAGTGGAAAAAAGAGGGGGACAACTGATGTGATGGTGTTTATCTTCCCCAAAAAATCATTAATTGTGACAAAGCCCTGATTTCCATGTCCATAGGGAGTGGGAAGAATTCCTTGCTTTATTTTCCTTGCTCTATTTTCCTTGCTTTACCTATTAAACCATCATTATCTCAACCCACAAATTATTTTTTCCCCCAATTTTCTGGTTCTCTACCCCATCCCAAGAAGGGCTGCGCTGTGTCTATCAGCAAAACTAGCAGAGGGGGAAGAAAAAAGCACAGACAGACCTTTTACAATATCCCAAGTTTTGGTTACCAAGAAATGTTTGCATGGAAAATCGATGCACGTCGCGAGGCAGCTTTTAAAACTTTCCACAATCCTGAGAAATTGGAACCTCAGCGAGAGATTACAAACACATGGCAAAGCCAGGGGAACAGTGCAGATAATAAAGGAGCTGAGGGAGCCTGGCCTGAGCTGCAAACAGCTGTAAGATTTCCTCATCTGACAGTGGAGGATGACACATCTGTCTGAGCTGTCCTTGGATCTTCCCCCTGCCTTCAGCCACGTTTTATTCCACACAAAATAGCTGCACACCTCCAGCCTGTTTAGGCAACCAAAAGGCAATAAAACTCCATCTCTGCCTCCAGTCACATCGCTGTGCTCCAAGAGGGTCAGAGCAGCCAGCTCCTGAGCTGCCTCCAGCATTTATTTAGGGAGGAGAAGGAGGGAAAAGGGGAAGGGATGGGAATTCCAGACTCCTGACATCAGCTGGGTCGCCGTGCCAGGTGTGGGGGGCTGGAGTTTGGTGCTGCACATCCAGAGGGGTTTGCAGGAGTGGGAACATCCCCAGGGGAATCCAGCCTCTGGGGATAAAACTGCCCCTGCAGTGGTCACTGGGAGCTGATGGAGGTTCAGGGGGGCTGCAGCCCCTCCAGGAGTCATGATCCACAGGTTAGGAGCTCCCTGAGCATCCCCAACCCATCCCAGTGCAGCATTCCCATCCCTACAGGGTGATCCAAGCACCTGAACTCCCTCCAAACCCTGCAGCTCATCCTCACCCTCTCTGTGCCTCCAGAACAGTGATGGATGAGGTCAGAGCGAGATATTAAAGCAGAAAAAAAAGATATTAAAGCAGAAAAACACTCTGGTGCTGCACAAACCAACTGTGACCCAGGTGACCAGCAGGAGAAGGAAATCACCCCTGCTCCCAGGGTCTGAACCTCTCCTGGAAATCAGAGAGGAGGAGAGCAGCCAGCTAAAGCCCCTCAGCCCCCAGAGCATCCTTGGAGCAGGATTTCAGCAGCAGGAAAAGTCCCAGCTCTGCCCAGCAGGATGAGCTGCACACTGGAGCAGCTCTTGTGCCTCCCCAGCCAAGCAGGGCAGTTATTTCCACATTTTCCAGCCAAATCTCAGCTCAGGAGCTGGGAGGGCACCATGCACTGCGGGACAGAGAGCTAACTGATGGAATTTCAGGGGATTTCTCCCAGGTTTGCTCAGGGTTTGGCCTCCATCCGAGAGCTGAGCGAGCTGCTGCTGTCTGAAAGGTTCCTTTGGAGTGTTTCTGAATCACAGCCCTGTGCAGCATCACATCACATCACACACTGCTGGAACATCCTCTGCTCGAGGTGCTCAGGAATCCCCAAGGGGACCAGCTCAGCCCCTGCCCAGCACACAGAGAGACAAATCCCAAAAACCCCAAATAAATCACACCAAAATCACACCAGAGGCTGCTCCAAAAATCCGCAAAGCCCTCGAATAAGGCCAAAACAATTAAAGTTTTACTCCTATTTTTCCTATTTTGAACATGCTCTGCAATGCCCAGAGAAGGAATAAATGCAGAGCATTGGAAGGACAGAGAGAAAAAATCAGAGTCAGAAGTTTGGGTGTTTTTAATTCCAGGGAAATGGGGAACAAAGTGATTGTCACATCACTGGAAGTTTTCAAGGCCAGGTGGGACAGATCCTGCAGGATCTGTGCAATGCCAAACAAGGATTTTATTTCACCTGTCAGTCCCAGAGCACAGGACATCCAGCTCTGCTTCAGCCACTGCAGGGAAGGGCAGGGAAACTCTTTCTCCACACAGTCATTATCCAAAGTTTAAATAGATTCATTTCCCCATCCTAATTTTTGGTTTTCCCTCCAAATTTCATCTACCATGGATCAGGAGGAAAATAAGGAAAATAATTAAATATTAAATATTATTTTCCCCTGAAACTCAACCAAAACCAAACCAAAAAACACCAAAACCAAACAAAAACCCAAGCAAACAAAACCAAAAAACACCAACCAAACCTAACCAACATGAAGCCAAACCAAACTAAAGAAAACCCCAAACAAAATGAGCAAAGAAAACAAATCCCCAACAAACCAAAAGACCAAAAAAAAAAAAATACCCACAGAAAACCCCAAGAACCCAATGGAAATGTTGCTCTTGAAATTCAGTGCTGCAGCTCCTGCAGCCCACACTGCAAATCCCAACCTCAGCCAGAAGTCATCAATCTAAGCCACATTTCTGCCTGCAATAATAATTTTTAACACCTGAACAAAGCTCTGGAAGGAACCCCAAAGCACTCCTTCAAGTCACTTAGGTGTTACTTGTGCATTTCCCTGCTCCTGGTGTCTGAAAAAATACCAAATTGCGAGTAACAAACCTCGAGACAAATCTCCTTTTTCGAGGTCTTTAATGAAATCCTTCTCCCCAAGGAAAAGCAGAGTAGTTAAACTTGTCACTGAGCTGAGGGTTGGAGCTGCTGAGGCTCAGCGCTGCTGGGAACAGATATTTTCTGTGTTTTCCCAGTTCTCCCAGTGCAGCTCAGCAGGGGGAACTGGGAAGCACTGGGGAAAAGGCAAAGCCAGGATTTCACAAGGAGAATGGTGTGGATTTCAGGGAATTCTCAAGTTGAGCTCTGACCAAGCTGGGAAAGTGGAAGGAGTGGAACAAGATGAGCTTTAAGGTTCCTTTCCAACCCAAACCATCCTGTGATTCCGTGACACATTCCTAAAATTCAGGGCATTTCCTGGAATCTTCAACTTTTTCCCTTATACCAAAAAATTCCTTCTCAGCACCTCGAGACACAAATTTACTGTGCAAAGCTGCCCTGCTGGTGTGTTAACACCATAAATGAGATATTTGGGGTCAGCAGGAGGGATCACCAGCCTGGAACAGGAGAATCATTTCCCCATATTTGGTTTTGGAGCAGCCAAAGGACATCCCAAAGACTTTGGGGAATTAATGATGCAGCTCTTAGTCACTCCCTGGTTTCTGTGCAGTCATGGGGTCGGGAGGTGAGCAGTGAATAAGCATTTCCAGCTCATTCCAGGTGCCCTCTGCAGCTTTCCTCATCATTTACCACCAATCCCAGCAGCAGGGAGGCAGATTTGCTGGGATGGAAATCCTTCTCATTTGAACGAGCAACAGAAAATTGTCATTTATCTCACAGCAAGCCGTGACAGCAAATAAAGTGAATAAGGATTAGTTCAGCAGCAGCATCTCCTTGAGAAGGATTTCAAGACACCTTCCACTATCCCAGGTTGCTCCAAGCTCAATCCAGCCTGGCCTTGGACATTCCCAGGGATGAGGAATCCACAGTTTCTCTGACAGCCTGTGCCAGGGAGGCTGTCACACATTTTTAAGGGAAAAGGTGTTTTCCAGCAGAACCCCAAACAGTGAGGGATCAGAGAAGCTGATGAGGGACAGGAAAAGCCATCTGTGACCCCAAACTTTAATCCCAACCTGGAGAACTCATCCAAAGCCAGGGTTCCTCCAGGAGGAGCTGAGAATCACCATGACAGAGGATTCTGTTCCCTGTAAAAACCACATTTCTCCAAGGCAATCCTTCCCTTTCCATCCTTGCCAGCCTTTGCTCCTTCAAGTGCTTTTCCAAGATATTCTTAGCCGTAAATAAACACCCAATTATTGCCTTGGGAGGGCCCAGCCCTGGGCAGGGCAGAGCCCTTTCCCTGGGCTCCGGAGTTCTCACTCCCCAGGCAGCTGCCCAGAGGTTGACAGGAACATCTGGGCTTGGATTTGGAATTAAATACAGAGAGGTATTTATATATTATATACTAATTTAGGAATATTGTGTTATATTGTATTGTATTATACTGTATGACATGATGTTATGTTATATTATATTGCATTGTATTATATTGTATTACATTGTATATTGTATTATATTGTATATATTATAATATATATACATATATACATTATATATATGTATATAATATAAATAATATATAATATACAATATATATGTATATATTATATTATATATATTATACATAATATACACATATATATTATATATTTTATATATATACATATATATTATATGTATTATATGTATTATATATATTATATATTATATTATATACATTATATATATTATATATTATTTATATTATGTATAATATATTATATTATATATTATATTATATATTTTATATTATAATTTATATTATATTTTATATTATATAGTGTACATATTATATTATATTATATTATATATTCTATATTATATTCTATATTATATTATATTATATTATATTATATTATATTATATTATATTAGGAGTTCCTCTGTCAGATCCATAAGAAATAAAAGCAAGTGAAGACTGCAAGTTGCTTCCCTCACTGATGCTTTTTTTAAGGAGCTGGGAGTCTCCTTCTCAAGCCTGTGGGATTTCAACAATTTTGCCTCCTTATCTAAACATTTTTCACCACAGCTGACCCAGCTGCAGCTTTGGGCTCACTGACCAAATCAGGGTGGCAGAGGCTAAAATAAAACAGAGCCCAAAATCAGGATATTGAGCTCCAGCTGCTGTTTCTGCAGCATCCTTTGGGATGGGCTGAACAGAGCCTCTGGAATTCCTCAGCATCCCAGCAGCCCCATAAAACACAATTAGTTATTTGGACAAAGAGAAAAGGCGTTTTAAGGAGGGGAATCCAGGAATGTGAGCTGCAGGATTGAAGATATTAAAGTTTGTTCCCCAGGAAGAGGCAGAATAAAGGGGAAAAGAAAAAAAAAAATCCAGCAACGGAAGGGGTCAGAACTCATCTGCTCCTCCCAAGAGCTGTGTCAATTCACAGCGCTCCAGATTGCTGAATATTTCACCAATGACTCATGACATCCCCTTATTTATTTATTTTTTCCTTGTAAAAAGCCCAAATAGTCCCAACTGGGAACAAAGGAAACCATTATGCAGAGTCAGATTGGAAGGATCCTACATTTAATCCCAAAAGGGAAAGAAAGAAAACCCAGGAGTGATCCTGGAGCAGCTCAGAGACTCCATTAAATTCAAAGAATCAAATAATCCTCCTTCCTTTGAGCAGAAATCCTTTTGCTTTTTTAAACAATCAATCATTTGGGTTTTTCTGACAAAGCCATGGTGTTGGCAGCCAGCAGTGAGCAAAGAGCAAGGTTTTCCTTCATGGAATAGAATTAAAAAATCTGCTGCAAATTCCATGCAAAACTTACAGACACAATTCCCCAAAAATCAGGCAAATGTTGAGCATTTGGGGGAAATTGGAACAGCAAATCTCCTGCTGGTTTGGGAGAGCTGAGGGTTTGGGATTCTCACCTTGGAGGGAAAAAATCCATGGCCATGGGGGATTTTACCCCTTCCAAGGAGCTGCTGCCCCAAATGCTGGGAAAATGGGATGGAAAATACCCCAGAGCAGGGAAAAGGATGGTGAGATCCCTAAAAGAGCAGGGCTGAGGTGCAAAGCCAACACACAGCATTGGGATCAGTAGGATTCCCCCTGGTTTTCCCCAAGATAGATCCATGGCACAAATCCTTCCTTGCTGAAGGAAAAACCCCAAAGCCTTTTAGGGCAGAGCCTGTCACCCTGTGACCCACCCTGCTGACTGTCCAAAAATTCCATCCAGGGAATTTTTCAGAGCTCCTCCTGACCAGTGGGATCAGAGCAATGAGGTGAATCACCAGCTCCAGTCCTGGTTCTGCTCCCACAGACACCTCACATCCCACCCTGCCCTGGGTCCAGGAGATATTCCCAACCTCCCTCCTCCAAAGGGAGCACTTTCTGGGTCACTGTGACATTTTGGGAAGTGTTCCAGCCCAAGTTGCATTCCTGGCAGGAGTTTTGCCCTTTGAACGACTGAGGGTGAATGGAGTATGGAGATCTGGAGTTTTTAAAGCTCCAAATTCACATCCTCAGTAGATCCACCAAGGATGGAGCAGAACCTCATCCTGGGAATTATTCCCTAAAATTCACCCAGAAAGGGATGCAGTTCTGTCCCTCCCACCCCAGGCTCTGATTTTTCACACAAAACCCACTTTAAAAATCACTGCAATGCCCCTGGATCGCCTCAAACCCAGCAAAGAGACATGGAAATCACATCCAAGGGGTTTGTCATCCTTCCCAAGGAAAACCTTGGCGCTTCCTTTTGGAACTCAGCTCTGCAGGTGGAGCACTGAGGCTTCCCAGGACTTCTGACAAGGCTTTGAACCCAAAAAGGGCAACTTTAGATGGGATATTAGGAAGAAATTCTTCCCTGGGAGGGTGGTGAGGCTTTTCCCAGTTTCCCTGCATTTCCATGGGATTCAATCCCAATCCAGCAGCCCAGGGACTCCTGCACCTCTCACTGCAAGGTGGGAAAGGAAATTCCAACCTTTTATCTTTGCTCTGAAGAGCCCCAGTGTTCCCAGAGATCTGGCACAGGGACAGCAATTACATTTGCAAAGCAATTTGTAATAATCAACCACTTAAAGCTCGGCAGGGCTTAATTAGGGCCTGAGCCTGCTGCACATTAAAACCAACAAGAAGCTTTGCAATCAGATTTAATGGGGTGCAGAACAGTTATTCCTGCAAGGAAACATGGAATTCATCTCCTGGAGAAGGGGAAGAAATACATGGAAATCTGAAGGGAAAGCAATACATGGAAATCTGACTTTTTTTCCCCATTCCATGCCAGTGAAAGCATAGCAGGATGTTCCAGGATACACAGAGCCTTATAGTATAAGAATATAAATACAGAGAATATATATAGAACATATATAATATATATTCTATATATATAATGAGAATATATATATAGAATAACCAATATATATAGAATAGTATATTATATATATTAGAATATAGATTCTATATATTATATTTAGAATATATAGATTCTATATATTATATATCTAAATAGAATATATAGATTCTATATATTATATTCTGTATAGAATATATAGATTCTATATATTATATTCTATATATATTCTATTTTATATATACATATTTTATATGTATATAATAACCATCACCACATCTCTTGACACTTCAGGGTTATCAGAAAGGATCATAAAGTTGCCTTTAAATGGGATTTTGTGCCCAGGAAGATGTGACTGCCCTCCTGCCATGGCCAAGGATTCTATTCCCTCTCAGCATCTTCCAGCAGCACTTGGGGGAAGTCAGAAATACAGAAAAAATCAGAGCAGGATGTCCAACAAGCACAGAGCTGTGCTGTGAGGACACTGGGGACATGGGGGACAAGAGGGACAGGCAGATCTTTTACCAACCACAGCAATAAATCTGAAAAAAGCAACCAAAACCAACAAATTTTCGGGAACACCAATCATTCTGGGATAACCTCCCTCTCTCTCCAGCCTCCTCAGAGCATCGCCCAGCCCTTAGCTGGGAGTGGACGAGATTAATTAAGCAATTAACACAAACACCTGCAGAATGAGCATCACTTCCAGCCCGGCTGAGCTTCAGCCTCACACATCACATCACCACTTCAAAGGCAGCAAACGCCCCACGCCCAGGTAAAGCCAGGGTGCTCCCAAAATCCAGGAAATTCAGAAGCTAAATTCTCATTTTCATGCGCTGTGGGTTTTCCGGTTTGTCTGTAAAGTGAACGGGAGCAGGCAGGAGTCATTTCATTTTTAAATATTTCATTGGCTGATTTAAAAAAAAAAAAAAAAGCCCAACACGGAATTACTTCCAGCCTTACTCTGTATTTCAATATTCTGACACGAGGAGAGAAGTGTAAAACCAATTATTTCCCTCAGATGTTTAAACCAACCAGCTCTGAGCGTGTAGTTCATATCTGATTCTCCTCAAAAACATCGCCAGCAGGCAAATTTCAAATTAATACCTGCTTGACTTCATGAAAAGTGGTTCTGAAGCTTGTTTCCCCCCAAGTTTTCTCCGGAGCATTAATTCCTGAGTTTATATAACCCACACTGCACCACACAGGTGCTGCTTGCAAGGGAAGAGCAGCAGGAAGAAAAAGCCCAAAATTAACTTTTGAGTTTTATCCATTCTCAGCCACCAAGGAGAGCAGGGAGAAATTCCCCACTCAAATTCCCCACTCAAATTCCCCCTTCCCAGGGATTTTTTCTCACTTCTAATCCACATTTATCCAGCAGGTCTTGTCCTCCCCTATTAGGTATTTAAATGGATTTCTTTGTGAACATCACCAGGGGATGTTATTTAACTTTTCCTCACATTTATTCCCTATAAAAAAATCCTGCCTCCATCTGCCTGGAACCCACAGCTGCCACAATGGTGTTTCATGAGTCACGCAAGGATAAAGGCTGATTTTGGGAAATTTGGGTCACCAGCTGCAAGTTCCTCTCCCCCCCTTTCAGAAATTCCCTATTAAAAGTGGTTACAAGGTGATTTGGACGTTGGGAAATATCTGCATTTAAGAGCTGAGATGTCATTTCAGGTCTCCCACTCTCCACGCAGGAAGACTCCAAACCCAAAGATAGCATCTAAAAATTGAAATATGCTCCCATAAAAGCGAACAAGACATATCCAACATCCTCATCCAAAAAGCTTTCCCAGGACTCAGCCCAAGCCTGGCCCAGACAAATATTTACATAATTATTCACATGGGTTTGTTTGAAATAAAGAGCCTTTTATTATCATTACTTTGGCATCAAACATCTAATTAGGGGCCAATGACAGTTATAAAAATCACTGAGCTCTCCTTGTCGGGGCTGCTGGGAGAAATGGGATGAGTGATGGGTGGCACTGGGGTTGTCCCAACCCTCCTGATCCCCTGGGAAAATCCTGAGGGAAATGGAAAATGGATGGGAAAAGGGTGAGAAATGCCCACTCAGGGCTGATTCCTTCCCCTCCTGCCTGATCCTGGAGCAGCTCAGAGACTCCGTTAAATTCAAAGAATCAAATAATCCTCGTTCCTTTGAGCAGAAATCCTTTTTCTTTTTTCAGCAATCGATCATTTGGGTTTTTCTGACAAAGCCATGGTGTTTGTTAGCAGCTAGCAGTGAGCAAAGAGCAAGGTTTTCCTTCGTGGAATATAATTAAAAAATCTGCTGCAAATTCCATGCAAAAGTTACAGACACAATTCCCCAAAAATCAGGCAAATGTTGAGCATTTGGGGGAAATCCCAGCCCTGTTCAAGAGCAGCAAATCTCCTGCTGGGCTGGAAGAGCTGAGGGTTTGGGATTCTCTCCTGGGAGGGAAAAAATCCAGTTCCAGTGAGTCCCTGCAAGTCCAGCCCCAAACCTCATCTCTGGCTCCTAAATCCCTCCCAATTTTCTAAAATCTATTCAGAAAGAGATAAAACACAATATTCCCACCACTGCTTCAGATGCTCGTTCCTAAATCCCTCCCAATTTCATAAAATCTATTCAAAAAGAGATCAAACACAATATTCCCACCACTGCTTCAGATGCTCATTCCTAAATCCCCTCCAATTGGGTGAAATCCATTAAAAAAGAGATCAAATACAATATTCCCACCACTGCTTCAGACACTTGTTCCTAAATCCCTTCCAATTGGGTGAAATCCATTAAAAAAGAGACAAACCACAATATTCCCATCCCTGCCTTGCTCCCAACCATGCAGGAATGCATTTTTTAATGTAATTTTCAGCCCCTGGGGTGATCAGTGTCCCATTTTTCTGTAGGTAAAGAAAGGACTTTGTATTTCTGTCTCCAGGGGATCTTTTTTGGGGCCGTAGGCAAAAAAAATCTCGGGTTTGGGAAACACTGATTCCAGTCTCAAGCTTGGTTTTCCTTGCCTGGAATTGGTTCATGGCATGACCTCTTAGAGGTTTGGAGGTTTGAAGAGCTCAGCCATGACTTTGATCAGTAAAAATACTGATCTGTAATATTTGCAGACTCAAATATACAGGAATTTTTAGCATCTATAGGATTATAATGACACTTTTTGTATCCTAATATACCCAAAATGCTCCCAGAAAATTGCACTTCTGGCTTCTTATCTGCAGGCAGATAACTTAGATCACACAGGGTCTCTCTCCTGCTATCCCCTGACCCAAAATAGTGCCACATTTGAAAAGGAATTCAGGATTTTAGTCAAGGAACAAAAAGCTTTCAAGCTGTTCTGATTTTCCAGGACACAGCCAACTATAGAGAGACTCTACAAAGAGCACAAGAGCAACACCTTGATCTGCTGGCCATTAAAAACTGGGTATTTTTGGGTTTATTTTGCTTTTTGATAACACTGAAGAGCCAGTTTGCCATCAGACAACTGAATTCTCTAAAGAGAAACAAGTCAAAGCCAGCTTTGTCAATAAATCTGCTTTTAGAGGGAAGGCTTTGTGCAGAAACCCAGCACAGCCAGATGCTCCCCACAAAACTCTTCCAGGCCCTAATCCCACTGAGGAAGAATATATGGCTTTGCTTTCCAACAATCCCAGTTTTTTCCGTGGCAATTTCCCTAATAAAGCTGGCAGAAGCTGCCCCTAAGAGATGTGGCAATAAAAAATGACATTTCTGTAAGAAAACAGCACAACAAGCACTCATTCACAGGGTGCTGAGCAGTGAAATCACAGCAGAGACACAAACAAGATCTAACACAGCAACCCCAAGGCATCTCCAGCAGCAAAATCAGTGCTCCAGGGCTGAGAGATTTTGCTCCTACCATGAATTCTGCAGCTCCACAGGAGATTTTTGGCTCCAAAGGATCAATCCCACAGATCTGGGTTGATTTCTTCTCTCCCCATGTTTTCACTCCAATACAAGCAGAGCCCACAGCATTCTCACCCTTCCAAGAGGTGCAGAAATGCAGCAGGTTAAAAACAGATGAGGAAAAAAGCAGCAAAAAAAAATCAATATCCTGACACATTAACCACTCCTTAAACTGCTCTCTCCACAGCAAAAGGCAGTTAATTTGACAATATCGCTTTATTTGCTAGAAAGGCTCCCAAAATTTCCTGCTAATTTTATTTTCTTCTGTCCTGCCAAGCAGGGTGGGAACAGCAGAAGCTTTCAGCAGGGTCAGAGGAGGCAGTGAGGGATGGAGAGAGAGTTCATGTGCAGCTCTGAGCATCAGCCCTGCTGACCTGACCAGCCAATAAAACCCTCCTCAATCACCTCTATTAGACATTAAGTGTTAATTAAGCATGTGCTTTATAAACCTTGAATTAATTTTTTTTTCTCTTCAGCCCCAAAAGCATCAGAAGCTTTCCCCAGGCACCAGAACCCCTCAGCTCCCCAGGCTCCAGCAGAGCCCTGCAATGGCTCTGGCATTCCCTGGGACAGTTTTTAACTCCATCCCAAGCTGGTGGAGCAGACAAGGACAGGAATCTGCTCCCAAAATCCACACAAAGCTGTTGGTCACCTCCACTTTGGCTGTCTGTTCCAAACTCACCTCCAGGTTTTTCCTGAGCAGAACCCCAGAGCAGGGTTTGGCTTTGGAAAACACTGGTTAAACAGAATATAAACACTGCTCCCCTCTGCCAAGCACAGCCTGACACTCCAACACATAAATCATCACCCAGGCACAGCCACCAGAATGAGAAAACCCTTCCCAAGGCAGAGGGGTTTGCAGGGATGCTCTGGAAGGGTGAAGCACTTTGGGACATGATTTAAGGGGTGGGACTGGGAGGTCTTTTCCAGCCTGAAAGGTGACAGCTGACTGCCAGGGTGACAGCAGCAGCAGCAGAGGGGTTTGGAGAAATGAGGGAAGGAAATATTCAGCAACCTGGAGACAAGGCAGATGCTGTTATCAGTGTATTTTAGGAGGATTGATTTCTACATGGAGCATTTTGATGTTCTCCTCATCACTAAATAAGCAATATTTGGTGCTGGGAGGGATAGCAACAGCTGAAAAGTGAGCAGTGAGATGGGGATGAGGTGGAGAAGAGCTCAGCTGGGCAGAACAGGCACCAGGAGCAGATCCTGAGCTCAATCAGCACCATTCCCTCTGCAGGAGGAACAATTCCCTGCAGGGAGAGATCCTTCACCTGCAGAAAGGCTCAGCTCACAGCACCTGAGGAGATGTCAGCTCCTTTGGTTGGACCAGCAGCCAGCCAGGAGGGGTGAAGGTGCCACCAGGGCGAATAATCCATTTTCAAATTTCAAAAAGTTCAAATTTCAAAAATTTCAGAAATTCAGGGGAGCCACACAAAGAGCTGCAAAAGCAGCTGGAAAGACAACCTGAACTCTGAGTGTGCATTTCCCACAAACAGGAAATATTTGGGAGAGTCTGGAACCTTGCAATTAAAGTTCCTCCCGACTTAATCCAAAAGGGAGAAGCCTCCTGTGAGGTAGGAATAGAGATGACAAACTCCTCCCAAAATTTCCTCCCTGCGGGAAAAATCCAGGTAGGAATGGAGCTGGGAATGGAGCTGACAAACTCCTCCCAAAATTCCCTCCCTGCAGGAAAAGGCCAGGTAGGAATGGAGCTGACAAACTCCTTCCAAAATTTCCTCCCTTCAGGAAAATCCAGGTAGGAATGGAGCTGACAAACTCCTCCCAAAATTCCCTCCTTGCAGGAAAAAGCAGGGTCAAAGGGAAACAAAAACTACAAGCAGGATCAAGTCTAATTAAAGGAGCGAGGAGAAGTGACAGCCACAAAAAGGCAGGGGCTCTTTTCCTCCGGAGCAAAGGGTCGCTGGCAGGGCTCTGCAGAGCCCCAAAGCCCCAGAAGGCAGGGAGAAAAAGGGCCTTTGTGAGAGGGATGGGGAAGCATGGGAACCAGGGAGCCCTGGGGTAGCTCAGAGGCATTACTGTACTTAGCACAAAGGGGAGGAACAATAGAGGGCGAGAGGAGATGGGGATGGGTCTGTTTGTGGGGATGGTAGAGCAAGGCAGGGCTGGGAGAAGCTTGGGATGGTAAAAAAGTGGCCACGGAAGAAGGGGAAGGATTGGCCCAGAGAGCAGTGGGAACAGGAGGTTAAAATCCTAAATTAGGGATGGGGAAGCCTAAATTAGGCATGGAGATTATCTGCTAGCGTTTCCCCAAGGTGAAGGGCAAAGTGAGGATCTCCTGAAAGAACTGCTGCAAGGTGTCATCAGAAAAGAGGGATGAGAGTGCCTGGGAAATGCAAGGGATTCCTGGAAGGGATTCTCCCAAACAGACCTTACAGGAACATGCTCTGTTCAAATGAAATGCAAAATAAACACATTAAAGCACAGGCAGGGTTATTGATCCAGGAAGCCTCAGCTCTGCCCCTCACCCAGGGGCTGCACTAAATGCCAGGCAATTCCCTGGAGCTCTGCACAATTCCCAGGACCAGGAGAGAAACAGCACCAGGAATTCCCTGTGATTGCTTCCATTGCCACAGGAGACTCACCCACCCCAAATCCAGGTGTGCTGAGAACTCAGAGCTTTCCAAACTGAAATTCAATCATCCCCTGCCCTGACTTGGGCACCCAAATCCAAAATTTATCCCAGGAGATTTGCCAGTTTCTGACAGGAGCAGCTTCTCCACAACCCTGCCCAACTTCTGCAATTGTAGAATTATTGTCACTGCAGAATTATGGAATTCCAGGTTCAAGGGAAATCTGGCCCAAGCTTTTTTTTTTGGATGATTCCTACCTCCAAAGAGCCTGAGGATTTATCAGGACAACTGGAGAAAAACTCACATTTTTTTACAGGTGAGGAAGGGCAAAGGATGGAGGGTGGATACAGAATTCCCAGGAGTGCAGGGGGATGGCAGGGAGCAAGCAGGGCAAAGCAAGGCCTTTCCAGGGAAGCTGCTGCATCTCTGCCACAGCTGAGGAGAAATCCAAGACAAAATCCATCTTTGACTCCTGACAGACATTCCTCTCTCCCAAAGCCATTATTCCCCATGAACAACTTGTCCACCCTGCTGCAAATCCCAATCTTTCCCCTGCTTGGGCTCACAGTTTAGGGAGACAAGAATCCCTCCATCACTTCAGCTCCTGGAGTCATTCCTCTCCCTGGGTTTGACATTTGGGAATTAAGGAAGGAAGGAACACACTCCAAGCAGCTGGGAAAGCTCAGGCTGACAATTCCAATCATCTGTGCAGCCAGTCATGAACGGGGAGAAGGCAGGGTTGGTGTTTTTACATCCAGGAGGGGAAGGGAAATGGCACCTGCAGGTATCAATCCCTGCAGCCAAGGACAGCCCAGCCCCACTCATCCCATGGATGAGCAGCGAGAGAAATGAGGGAAGAAAATATTCAGCAAGCTGGAGACAAGGCAGATGCTGTTATCAGTGTATTTTAGGAGGATTGATTTCTACATGGAGCAGTTTGATGTTCTCCTCATCACTAAATAAGCAATATTTGGTGCTGGGGGATAGCAATAGCTGAAAAGTGATCTGTGGGCATTTTTCTGTGTCCTCATTTCTGGCTCAGAGGGAAGGGAGACTTTCCATAGCTACAGGAAAACAAATTTTGTCCTTAAAACGCAGAGAGGTCACTTGCAGTGATCCCTTCATTAGCATGCTGAGAGAGCATGGAGAAGGGAGAAATCATGCTAGAAAACCCAACACCAGCATCCAGGACTCAAAGCTGGGAGAGTTTGGAGAGGATTCTGCCCTTTCCTGGTTCCTCCTGCCCATTCCTGCCAGAAACCATCAGGACATGGATGCAGAAAAGATCCAGCTGCAAATCCATCACTGCCATGCATGAATAACAGAATAATTTGACATAAACTCCAGATATTACAGATCAAATTCATCAAACAGGCATGACCCACCTGCCTGCACCAACACCCCCTCTGCTGTCATTCCTGGCTCACTAAAATGGGAATAAAAGTGTGGAAAGCTCTCCCAAAACTTATTTCTTGGGACACTTTCGATACTCAGCATCAGAGAGCTCCATTCAGTTTCACATAATCTCCTTCTCATCTCCCACATTTATTTTTAGCCTTTCCATTGACTAAAATCCAGTTTGGGCGTTTTGCCACCATCAGAAAAAAACCCATCAGCCTGACCCCACAAGTCCCCCCAGGGGCAGACCCCAAATCCAAATCAGGAGTTCCCGAGCTGGAGCAAAGAGCAGGGCAGATTTCACTCCCCCAAAAGCAGATGTTTCAGCTTAAATCCATAGAAAGCTCCATCACAGGCCCCAAAAACGGGGCAGTTGAGAGGCTCAGCTATTTGCAGGCTGGCAGGGACCGTGCTGGTTTTAGCAGCACTGCTGTTCATGATTTGGGATCGGTGTCCCCAGGGCAAGGAGGGCCCCGGAGAGTCTGGCCAAGGCTGTGGAGCAGGCAGGGAGCTCTGCTGGGTTCTCAGCTCCTCCCTGTGTGCAGAGCAGCTTGAACTCAGGTTCTCACTCTGCCCCACACTTCACTGGGGTGGGTTTTTGAAGTCCCTTCAGCCCAGGAACCCAAAGTTCTTCATGGGTGTTTCCACACCCAAACCAAGCTCCAGGTTTGGCTCTGGTTCCTATTTCACAGGAAAATCAGTTTGGTGTTCTCCCTGCCTGCTCCCCACTGCCACAAGAAATCCCACTGATTTTTTTTTGATCCCATTTTCCCACCCCGAAGCCCAACCAGGACTGTAAAACGCTGGAAAAACTCCCAAACCCTTCCAGGCCTGCGGGCAGAGAAAGCAGCAAGTCAAGAGCAGCAGCAGGAAGAGATGAAGGGAAGTTTTGTAATTCGGGAGGGATGATGCCGTGCTGCTTCCCTGCCTAAATTCCCAAAGTCAACAGAGTCTCTCCCAGCCCTGGATCCACCCCCAGCTCCACGTAGACAGAGGAGCAGTGCTGCAAGAGCCTGAGACACGGCCAAGAAGCCAAAAAAATCCCATTTCTGCCCAGGCCCAGGGCACTGGGCCAGCACAAAACTCAGCTCAGAGGGCTGGAGCAAACCCTGGCCTGTGCACAGTTTCATGGAGTCACTGAAGTTGGAAAGGATCAGCAAGTCCAAGGCTTTGGGACAGAATTCCCAGCAGAGAGACCACGGCAGGGTTGGGAATTTGGGGATGCAGGGCCACATCAGCATCCTGTCAAAGGCTCTGGAGCATCCTGGCCTTGTTTAAATATATATAAATTATAATATATTTAAATATATATACATTATAAATGTCTCAACCCATTTATAGGGGTGAGAGGCTCATCCTTCCCAGCCAGGCCCTGCTGTGGGAATGTCTGGGGTTGGAAAAGTGCATCCCTGCTCCCCTCCAGCCTCACAGAAAGCAACCCCCAGCACGTGGAGCCTCCCCAGCTTCCTGATATAGCCCCTCAATTACAGAGCACTGGGAAAAAGTGGATGTTTCCACAGCAGATATTGTTGTGCTGTTCTGCATCCTGCAGGGATTCAGCACTGGAAGGGGGAATAAAATTAAAAAAACCAGAGCCAGTTTGGGTCTGTTGGCTCCTCCTCCCATCCCAGCTCCTGAGGTCAGCAGGGAAAGCATCCAAGAGTTGCAGAAAAGACAGATTGTTTTAATTTAAACATTTGAGAGAGGCAGAGTGAGGGACTTTCTCCCCCCAAGTGCACAGGACGTGATGATGTGCCTCTCCCCATCGCTGCCTGCCCTGCAGAGAGAACATTCCTCAGTTTGCTGAGAGGATCCAGAGGCAGAAATTGGGATAAATCCACTTCAACCTCCTGCCCTGGTGGCTCTCTGGTGGCACAGACACCATGGGGACCCTGGGGGACTTGTCCTTCCTGTGACATGGGGCAGGGAATGAGGAAAACACCATTTGGATCCTCCAAGGAATGCACAGCTTTCCAAGAGGAGCAGCAGATGCTGTGTTTGAGGCATGGACAGCCTGGTGTTTTCCAGGGAAAGCACTTCCAGGGATGCTCCTGCCCTGCCCCAAGGCTTCTCCTATGGAATCACAGCCTGCTCCCACCATCTCCTGCCTGCCAGCAGCCAAACTCTCCCTTATTCCTCTGCAGAAATCCTGAATTTTCCTGCAGAAATCCCGAATTTCCACGGAATATCAGCGCAGAGGTCATAATCCCAATGTGTCACCCCACAAACAGCCACAGCACCCCTAAAATCAGCTCCCAGCCTCTCCTCACCCTCCCAGCCCAAACCATTCCATGATTCCTATTGCATCACCAGCAAACCAGTCCCAGTTCCCAGTCACTTGATATCCCCTGGAATTCGGGTGGAATTCTTGGCCACCTCGGATCAAAGCCCAACTGGCAAATTCATTTGCAAAGTTGTTCATGGAAATTAGCTCCGATTAGAGGGACAAGGAAAAGGGTTGGCTCCGTTTGCTGCTGAAGGTAGATTTGGAACGTGCAGAATAAATCAGGATTCCGATTTGGGATGTGCAGAATAAATCAGGATTCTGATGCTTTAGCCCTTTTTTCAGAGGAATATCTATTTCACACCAGGAGAGTGACTTCAGAACTGAAAAATCCAATGGCCGGAAATCAAAAATTTCAATATTCCTCTGTGCTTTCAGCATTCAAACGCTGCCAAAATCCCAAAGGAATGCTGGACAATGTGCAGGAGGGGTCTGTGGCAGCACACCGTGATCCCAGATGCACTGAGGTTGTTTCCTTGCCAGGACAGGGAAAAGCAGTGGGGGAAAAGCAGTGGGGAAAAGCAGTGGGGGAAAAGCAGTGGGGGAAAAGCAATGGGGGAAAAGCAATGGGGGAAAAGCAATGGGGGAAAAGCAATGGGGGAAAAGCAATGGGGGAAAAGCAATGGGGGAAAAGCAATGGGGGAAAAGCAATGGGGGAAAAGCAATGGGGGAAAAGCAATGGGGGAAAAGCAATGGGGGAAAAGCAATGGGGGAAAAGCCCAGAGAGAAAAAAAAAAGGAAAATAAAGGCAAGCCACAGATACAGGAGAGCCCAGGAGTCAAAGACACTCCCCCCTATTAAAAAAACATTAAAAACCCTGAGTGGCTCCTGTGCTTTGTGCACTGCTGCTGTTGCAGAGCAATTACAGCAGTAATTAAAAGCTCTAATCAGGTTCCCAGCCCTGCCACACGTGCAGCCCACGAGCCACATCTCCCTTCCCAGGGCTCTGCCCCTGCCTCCCCAGCTGCCTGGGGCTTGCTGGATCAGGCTTTGGGGAGGAAATGAAAAAAGCTTCATTTACAAATGGGCATTTGCCAGGGGCCAGGCAGGGCATGGGGACATGCTCAGCTGCAGGGATGGCACTGCTGGAACCCTTCCTTGGTGGTGAGGGGCACAGTGAGACCCCATGGCTCAAAGTGCACTCATTTTCTCATCAGGAATAATCACAGAATCCCACAATGGTGTGGGTTGGGAGGAACCTTGAAGTTCACCTCATTCCGTCCCCAGCCATGGCAGGGACACCTTCCACTGTCCCAGGCTGCTCCAAGCCCTGTCCAGCCTGGCCTTGGACACTGCCAGGGATCCAGGGGCAGCCACAGCTTCTCTGGGAAATCCATTCCAGGGCCTCACCACCTTCACAGGGAGAATTCCTTCCCATTATCCCATCCAACTCTGCCCTCTGGCATGTTCAAGCCCTTCCCCTTGTCCTGTCCCTGTGCCTTAGCCCCAAGTCCCTCTCCAAAACTCCTGTCCCATCAGAGCACCATCACCCCATCCTCACTCCAAAAGCTGAGGAAAGGCGATTCTGGCTGAATTTTAGGAATTTCCACATGGATTTGGAGGAATTTCTTCCTCCTGGGCACCGATGGCTGCACAACAAGCTGAGAACAAGAGCTACCAACCCTCCCCACTCCAGCTGGTTTTTCTCCAAGACTTCAGCACGAAGCCCAACTTCTCCAGAGCATCACCCTGATTTTCCAACCAGATCCCACAGCAGCTCCAGCCCCTCGCTGGCTCTGGAGCTGCCTGAACACTCCAGCAGCTCCCAGTTACAAGCTTTCCCCTCGTAACTCCCTGCAAGAACGGAGCAGCCTGGCACCAGCTGAAACACCTCGCTTGGAAGCTCCTTTTTTTCCATTTCTCCTGAGCAGAATGACACTTGTGTTCACGGTGACTCATCTCCTTGACCTTTCCATTCACTTCTAATGGTGCAAGCTGGAAATAAGGGCACACAGACAATGCTGGCATTATTCAGCTGGTGAACTGCAGCCCTCCGAGCAGATCTCTCCCCTGCAGCAGACAAGAGCACACAGAGTAGGTATCTCGTTCCAGCACATCTAGGATGAACCCTTTTGGAAAAAAAAAAAAAAATTGGAAAAAAAAAAAATCACACAAACTCACTGCTTGATTCGTATTTGGGAGTTGAGTGAGTCCCACCCAAAAAAAAAACGCTGCAGGAGGACAAGAGATCCTGGGAAACTGGCAGTGTCATCTCCAGGAATTCGGCTGCAATGAATTCTTACTCGAGTATTGTCTTGGAAACAAAAAAAAAAAGGGGGTGGAGGGAGGAAAGGCAGAGGAGGAGAGGCCAGCCAGGCTCAGGAGCACTGCTCAGTCCTGAATTTCCCTGCTCAGAAGCAGCAGCTCCAGCTGACAGGAACAGAAAACATCAAATCTGCTCCCTAAATCTGGCAGTGCCAAGCAGGGATTCAGCAGATCCCTCAGTGACTTCTCCCTCCAAACTGCAAATTCCCCTCCTGTGCAAGGGGAGAAAAGGGTTTTAAAGAGTTTGCTGAAAAGCTGAGCTGAGAAAACACTTTTTGTATTATTTTCTCTGAAAGAATGAGCATGGCCCTGCTGCAGAGGCACAGCTTGAGCCTGGCAGGGATGGCACATGGGGTCACCCCAGGCTGGCAGGGACATTCAGCTGTGCTTAGGCAAATATTGATTCATAATATATTAAAAAATTAATTATATGCATAAATATATATCATATAAAAATATATATGATATAATAAAATATATATATTATATAAATATATTATATATATAAATATATATTATAAATAGTATGTATAAGAAATAAATTTAATACTAAATAGATATAATATCTATTTAAGGTAAGAAAATTCCAGTGTTCATCAAGCTGAGGGAGAAAAGAGGTCCCCAAATATCTATCCCATCCCTTATTAGATGCTCCTTTGGTGACATGCAGACCACAGCAAAATTCAGGTTTGGCTTGGAAATTTTTTCCCAGCGACTGCAGAGCAGCAGGACTGGGAGAGTTCCCAGGAAATCCCAGCTCACCCCCAAGGATGGATGCACCTAGATGGATCCTCTGCTCCAAATTTCCCTTCTAGATCTAATCCAAAGGATTCTGAGAATAGCCAATATAACAGCACAGTGGCATTGATAAAATCTGTAAAAAACCTGCCCAAAGCCAAAGCCAAAATCCAAATAACCTCCTGGGTTTGCTGTGTGAGGCACTGGTGGTGCCCAACAGGAAAAAAAACATTGCAGGGAGGAAAAAAAAATTTAAATCAAAAAGACCAAAAAGACCAAAGTCACCAACACAACCTGAGGCACAGTGATGGGAAGAGACTCCTGGAGCCCTTCAGAGCCTGAAAACACAGATTTCATTGGCGCAGCAGAGTTAATTTGTGTTAAAAAACAACAGAAATTTGTGTTCAAGCAGCTCCAAGTTCCACACAGGCATCCAGGATCAGCCCCCAAAACATGGAAAATGCAGGGAGAGAATCCACAGCAGAGCTTAGCCATGAGCACTGATGTAGCTTTTCCACTCACTCAACCCCTAAATTATCCTTTTTTCTCTCAGGCCAATTACACAAACTTGAAGAAAAACTCCCAACGTCGTGAATACATTAATACCATTTTCCCTCCTTTAAAAAAAAAAAAATGACATCTCATCATGGTGAAAGCTTCCAGATGATGTTAAGAATCCTCTTGGCTTCTGGAAAGAAAAAAAAAAAAAAAAAGAGCCCAGACTTGGAGCAACCGACCTCAAAAATGCCTTTTGTGTAGTTCCTTCATTTATTTATTTTAGTTCCACAGATTTTTCCAGACACGTCCACAGAGAAACCACGACATCATTTGGATGCTTCAGTCAGTGCTAGGCTGAATTTCAAGAGCCTTGGGACTTGCCAACAGTAACCAGTGGTTAATTATACCACACTGCCAACCCAATTTTTTCCATAGAACATTCGATTTCGACAAAATGTTTCCATTCTTTCATGTCTCACCCTTTTTTTTTTTTTTTTTTTGTTGCTCCCCTCCTGGTTTTGCTCATTCTTCCCATCCTCCCTTTTGCTTTGTTTCACACAAAGGTTTATTGTATTTTTAAGGGAAAGCTTTCAGCCTGAAAACTCACTCCCTATCACATCAGATTTAGTAGGAAGAGTGAAATATTTGATATACAGCAAGGCCAGGCTGGAAGTGAAGAAACTTCTCCCAAGGAAGCCAGGAGGGCAAAGGAGAGGGAATTCACTGCCTGGATAAACAACAGCTGAGAGAATGGGAGGTAAAGGCAGCACCAGCATGGAGCAAAAATTAAATTCAAGGTCTGAAAGTTGGATTTTGCTGCCTTGGGCAAATATTTGCACTCAGGATGCCATTGGGGTTCTGCTGCTGCTCAAAGCACAAGAGCCAAACTGCAGCAGCCAAACTCATTCCTGGGACATGACTGAGGCTCTGTCCACTCTGGAAAGCACAAGGCTCTGTCCACCTGAGGGTTCTCCTTCCAAAAATCCTCTTAAAACCTCCCCAGAAAGGTGTTGTGCCCTTAGCAGGGAGTAGAACCTGCCAACACCTTCAGCTGCTATTCTTGACAGCTCTGTGAGCTCCAGGGGGGTCAGAGCCCCAGCGAAATCCAGATTAAAATCCAGATTAAAATCCAGATTCAAAGGGCACTGAGCAGTCCTGACCCAGAAGAACATCAAGGAGTCCCCAAACCTCAGCAGAAGAAGAAGGAAAGAAACACAGGAGATGCCTTTAGGCTGCTGACCTCAGGGGAATCCCCATTTTGGGAACAGTTTTGGGAACACGATGCCAAATTTACACCAACCAGCCTTGCCATATATCCAAGGGAATGAGCACATTCCACACAAAACAGGCTAAAATCCAAGGATTTCCCTGGCTGGAGATGATCACCCTGAACTCCAGGTGTGCTCATCCCCCTGACACTGATTTCTCTGGGGGAGCAATCCTGCAGCTCAAATTTGACCCAATTCCAGCACAGGACTCTCCAAGGCCTCAGCATTCCCAAAATATCCTTGACAGCAGCAATGTCAGAGATCCAAAGGAGAATCAGGGCTTTCCTAAATATGTGATGAGGAGTCTGCACCAGATAAAAGCATGGAACAGAGGAAAAAAGCCTCAGGTGTGTTTTGGGGCTTATTCCTGCTTTATTTCCCAGAGAATTCTCACTTTAACCAGCATTTTCCATTTACCAAAATCTGGGTATCACAAATAACCCAAACTCCAGTGAAAGCATCCCAGCTCTCTGCTCCCTGCAGTTTTCCCAAATGCAGATCTCCATATTTTCACAGGGATTGGCATCCCCAGCACCCAGATCCACAGGGAGAAGCTCCAAGGATCAGCACATCAGACAAAAAGCGATTACTGAAAGAATTAAAAGCCAATTTGCTCTAATTCTCCAGCAGATAAACCCCTAGGAGCGAACAGCAGTTTCCTGGAAAGCACTCCCAGATTATTCCTGAAGTCCAGACAAAACTCACATTGTGGAAAACACGTCTATAAATGGCACTGCACACCAGGCATGCTCCACAGCAATTCCTTCTGCTCCCCAGCCTCGGCTGAAAAAATCAGATTGAACTCAGAGCAGGTGGGAGAAGGCAGAGCCTGAGCCCTGCAGCCAGGCTGGGAAATGGGGACTGGGATGGACAGACAGCACCAGGAGCTGAGCACAGCCCAGGGACATCTCTGTGTCACTGAGAGCCTCTGGGATGGGGGAAAAAAAGAGAAAATCTCCTTCAGAACAAAGCTGGGATTTGCTGTGGTTTAATTCACAGTGAAAGGCTGAACTCCATGATCCTGGGGAACTTTTCCAGCTCTCAGGGATTCTGGGATGGACAGACCATCCAGAGTAGCTGCTGCAGCCACACACAGGGACAGGAACCCAAATCAGCCCTCCTGGGCACCCCAGGGAAATCAGGGTCCCATCCCCAGATAAATCAGGGTCCCATCCCAAATCTGCATCACCCAGGGGTGGGAGAGCAGATCCAGAATCACCCCCAGCTCTGAGAGAGATCAGCACAAGATACCTGCTGCCCTCAGCTCAGCACAGACAGCCACCAGGTGGGTTTACTCTGTGTTTCAAAAAGGAATGAACCTGGAAAATGCATCTCCAGCTCCAAATCACAAGGAGCAGGGACAGTACCTATTTAAAACCAGGCTGCCCAATCCCTTTGCAGTCCCTCCCTCCTGGGGAACCAAAGTTTGTGAGCACCAGAAGGAACACCAAGACAGTTTTTTTAAATTAAAGTTGCCATTAAAAACATGTTTTGGGCAAAGCCAGGTGAATCCTCACAGCTGGTTCTCTCTGCACCCCAAAAATCAGCAATTCCCCAGCAGGTTTTGCCTTAGCTCTACCCCAAAGAGATGAGGTGGGATTCCTCCCATTCCCAAATCGGGGTTTTGGAGGGAGCTGACAGAATCAGCTCCTCACCAGAGCCTGAAATCAGATCCAGAGCCTCAACCTTGGGGGGAATCCACCCAGGAGCAAAGCCCACCTCCAAGGGAATGGCCAACACTGAATTTTCCTGCCCCTGAAGAACAACACATGACCTCAGCCAGAGGCCTCTGCTGTCCCCTGGCCAGGCCATGTCCCAAATTTAATGCTTTTAACTCCCAAATTCCCTTTCCAATCTGGCAGGGCAGTGACAGCATAATCCAGGTTTTACAGGGGGAAATCAGATCTGCCATCAATTCCAGACTTATAAAGTCATATTTCTCCTTGTAAAACAATACCAACACTTTGGATTGGCAGAGTATTAAAAATACCCCACTTTTTAACTGGCTGGATGAGGATAAATTTTTTTTTAGCTCGTTTAGGTGACTGGGGAAGAGCCAAGGGGAGAAACAACAGCTGGTAACAGGATACTGCAGAATTTCCAGTATTTTTATTTTAAAAGCCATGCCACGGATCCTCATTACACTTTGCCCATAAAGGAAACTGCTGCATCCAAAAAGTTTCACCCAGAAACCCGATTGGGGTTTTATTGGGATTTGTAAGAGCAGAGACACGTTCCAGCTTTGTCTGTGGGTTAGCTTTTGGTGTGACATCATCTGCTCAAATTTGGGAAAATCTGAGCTGGATGGGCAGTGTTGGGAGGCAGCTCAGTTCATGTTGCCTTTGACATTGTTATTTCCCTGGTTTTTGGGTTTTTTTTTTCTGGAAATCCTCTCTCTGCCAGGTGCCATCCCACAGATTACAGACAAGATTTGCCTCTCCACACAGAAAAACCAACTATCATAAAACTGAAACACCCTCTGAGCTGAAATAAAACCGAAGGCAAGGTGGAAAAATTCAAAATAAAAGCCATAAAGGACATCAGTCAACGCCATCAGCAGCCCCACTCTGACTCCTCCCTCATCCAAATTATTTGATGTCCCATTAGGCGGCTCATTAGGAAAACTCAAAGCCTTTCACCACAAGAGTCATTCCTCAGAGCTGCTCACTGGCCCCACAAAAGCTTCCAGCCATTCCTCTGCCCCGGCAGCTGCCCCCAAAAGTTTTTATAAAGTTACCTGGTAACTTTGGAAGCTTTTGGGAGAACTTTGGAAGAGTTTGGGAGCTGTCTGAGGGATAAACACAGACAGGGAAATGCCCGAGGATGCTCTGGGAGTGTTAAAACATCAGCACAGGCAGAAGTGAAAGGAAAAATCTGTTGTTTTCCCTTTAAAACAGCCCAGCCTGGTGAAAACTCAATTTCCAGCTGATCCGAAGTACCCAAGCAGCAGCCTGACAGGGAGCTGGGGTCATTCCAGTGCTCTGCCAGCTGGAAAACAGCTCCACCAGCCCAATTCCTGTGCAGGACAAACTCTGGGATCTCCCACTGCCCTGAACTTCCCCTGCAGGGATACCCAAGAACTTTTATTCATTGAGCAGCAGCCGCTTTTCCACCCTGCTCAGCCTTAATGGAAGCATTCCTCCAACGCCCACCTCTTCTTCCTTAAGGTCAGCTGAAGAGCCCAGAAAGGACAATAATTCACAATCAAACTCAAACCACCCCGCACGCCCCACTGCCAGGGGAAAAACCACCCGGAGAACACGGGAAAATCGGATCCCAGACAGCCCAGCTCTTCAGGGCGCTTCTCGGGTTCTCAAGTTACCCCGAAGAACTGGAGTTGAATTTTTCAAGGTTTGCAGAAGCTCGGCTCTGCCAGCAACTCCTGCTCCGCGGTCATTCTGCCGAATTCCAACGCCAGCAGAGCTCGGAGCGCCGATGCCTCCGAGCGTCCACTGCCAACTGGGGAAAACTCTC
Organism: Lichenostomus cassidix; assembly: GCF_008360975.1. Lineage (NCBI taxonomy): Eukaryota > Metazoa > Chordata > Aves > Passeriformes > Meliphagidae > Lichenostomus > Lichenostomus cassidix. Next base: position 3,061,128 of record NC_139497.1, read on the forward strand.
TCCAAACACCCGGGAAACTTTTCCAGCAGCCCCAAAAAAATCTCCCTGTGCCGTGGAAATTCTCAGCCCACCCAGGGGAAGGCAGACATTTGGGAAGCAGAGCTCCGGGAACAAACTGCACAGCCCCAAAGGGAAACAGGAGTGCGTTCAGTTCCCTCTTCTGCACGATTACGGAAAGGGAAAAAAAAAAAAAAAAGACATTCCAGTGGTTTTCTGTGCTGCTGCACATCTGGAACTTCGGAGCTTCCTCCTGCTACGCTCAGCAGCCTCAGTTTTGGGGGAGAAAACCTGCGGATTGGGGTTGGTGAGAGGGCAGAGAGCTTTGGGGTTCAAAAGCAGCTCCGAAGCTTTTGTGTCCCGAGGGAGAGCAGATTCCTGCGGGACAAAAAACTTTCTTCTCCTCAAGGAGGAGGAACTACGCAAGCCCGGAGGTTTCCAGTTGACTAAATATACATTCACATATATATCCACGGCGATATATAAAGAACCAGAGCCTCCACAAACTCATTCCCGACTTTTCCTCCGGAAAAAGCAGCCCGGCAACAGGCAGCTCGGGCTCCAAGAAAGGCGAATAAAGAATAGTTTTAAGTTTTTTCCCCTTTTACGGGCCCCCTGACAAATGGCATTCAGAGACTCGGGCAGCTAAAGGAGGTTGGGTGGGTTTTGTTGGGTTTTTTTTTTTTCCTTTTTTTTTTCCCTTCTCGCCGGAATGCGCGGAGGAAGCAAAGCAGATTTTCGCCCCGCGCTAAAACCCCCATTCTCCCACCCCAGCACACCTCCCCAGACCCCACAGCATCCTTGGGGGGCTCGGGGTCCCCCCTTACCTGCCCGGCCGAGGGACAGGGCACCCAACAGCAGCAGCAGCAGCGCCGAGCAGCTCCGTATCCAACTGCGCCTTTTCCAGCGCGTGTGCGTATCCATGCTCCCCCAAAAAAACGGGACAGCCCGAAGGGAGAGGGTGGGAAAAATAAAACCTATATATCTACAAGCTCAGAGCAGGCGCTCAGCCCCCCCCGGCAGCCCCCCCCGGGGAGCGGCCGCTTTATAAAGCCATGGGGCGGGCGGAGGGTTGCGGGGGCTCGGCCGCTCTCTGCTCCGGCCCTGCCTGCTGCTCCCGGGCTGCCGGAAAAGTTTGCCTTCTCTCCCCACACCGCCCTTTTTCCCCCCTTCTTTTAAACGCGAGCAGGAGTTTGTCAATCTCGGCGGCGCGCAGCAAATCAGCGCCGCTCCGCCCGGCGCAGCCCAGCCCCCGCGGCACTTCCAGCGGCGTGTCCCGGCCCCCAAAAGTACTTGTCCTCCCTTTTTCCCCCTCGCTGGAATAGCGGCAGGAGGAGTTTTGCCGCTTCTTCCCCCCTCCCTTGTCCCCGCGGGATGGGACATCGGTGTCCCCTGCGGTGCTCGGTGACACAGGAGGTTGGGGTTTTCAATCCCACTCTGGGTGGGAACCAAAGCTGCAGACCCTTAAAAACTAAAATCAGGTTATTTAGAGACCAGAGAAGGAAGAACAAGATAGCAGGAATGGTTTTTACACCCAGAAGGTGCTCGGGCGCTGGACAGGCTCCTCACAGAAACAACAAACTGCAGCCTTTTCCCTTAAATAAATGCTTTGAAGACCTTTGCTGGTGTCAATACTTGCTTTGGCAGTGCCACCCAACATCTGAGCATCATTGCTGGTGTCACATCCAGGTGACAATCCCAGCTCCTTTCGGGCTGTTTTTTCACAGAGCACTGACTTCACCTCCAGGCCCACAGCAGAGCATCCCAACCCTCTCCACTCTCCCTGCACAGCAGCCTTAAAGCTCTCATCATCCACAGGGGAAAAAACATTGCCACGACCTCAATTCCCACCCTCTGCCTTCCCTGGACCCCAATTTCTCTGGCTGTGGGTTTGGTCACCCCGTGCTCAAAGACCTGAGAAGTCATCAGACATCCTACCCCATACAAGGAGGACAGTGAAGGAGTTTGGGATCACATCCTGTCCCTGATTTTGGCTGTCTGATGGAAAAACTCAGCAACACAAGGGATTATGATGAGTTTTGGCCATAAATCTCACGGATGGATGCAAAGGATGGAATGAGAGCTCCTTGGATGGAGAATCAACATCAAACACATCAAACCCTAAAAGGCCAGGAGGCCAAATCCCCAGATGAAGAATGGGAAAGGGCTTCTCCCACCCAGGCTGGAGTTTGGTAAAGTTTCCCAAGGATTCCGCGGAGAAGAGCTGCAGGAAATCCCTCCCTTTCCCCCTGAAGCTGCCGAGACACCTTCCCCCTGCTCCCAGCCTCCCACAAAACTGGAAAAGCTGGAGCCTGAGCCACACACGGGAAGAGCTCCCCTGCTGAAAGAGCCTTTCAGCAGGCAGAGGTGAGAGGCAGGCTGGCTGTGAGCCCCGAGCAGGGAGGAGCAGCTCACACGTGCCATGCGGAGCCTGGGGAAGGTGCCAGTGGCACTGCTGGGCAAATCCCGGGATGGAAACCCCTTCCAGCTCTGCTTTCATGGCTAACCAGGTGACTGCAGGCTGGCAGAGGAATCACACCTTGCTCCATCTCCAGGAGGAGCCTGGAGGGGAAATCTTGCAGGGCAACACCTGCAGAGCTCTGTGCTGAGCGCCCATGGGATGGAGCCTGGGTGGTTCAGTTTGGGTGCCTGATCCCAAAGTTTTCCTCTACACCACTGGGGTGTTCGTTTTCACTGCTAAGAAATGTTATCAGAATGAGTAAAAATGAGATTAGGAAGGTCAAGGCCTATCTGGAATTAGATCTGGCCAAGGGCAGCAAGAAGGGCTCTTGAAATTCATCAGTAACAAAAGAAAAACTAAGGAAAATGTTCATCCAAGCACACCCAAAATCCTCATCATTTATGGATTATTCTGCCCAGGTCTAGCAGCTGATTGAACCATCCCAGGACATTTTGGTTGCATCATCCTCTAGCTGTCCTTAGGAAAAAAAAAATTTCAAAAAAATTACTAAATTATCCAAACCTGGACCCAGATCAGATGCAAAGCAACTTCTCTCCACACCAGAACCTGGCCCAGGGAGATTTTGCTGAGCAGGAAGTCAGAGTTCCCAGTTGCTTTAGGAAGCTTGCACAGACCTGTTTGCTCCTCCCCATCAACATCAGAAACGCAGAAATCAGCCTGAGATGGCAAACTGGAAAATTCCAGCAGCCACGTGCCAAGGCTGGGCAGCCAACTGCTGAGCGGGAATGGGCCAGATGGTGTGGTGGGAGCTCCAGGAGGGTTCACACCAACCCCAAATCCCTCCTGCAGCCAGCCAGGGTCACCTCTGACCAGCCAAAGGAATCCTGCAGTGGCACAGAGCCACTTTTCTTTAAGGAACAGCAGTTTATGGGAAGTGTTTTCATGCCTAAATGCATCTTGAGCCCAGCTGGGTGTTGTTTATAGGATGGAGGACATGGTTGTGAGCTTTTAAACAAAAAAAAGGCTTGAGACATAGAGGTAATGGGAAAAAAAAATAAATTATGTGGTATGAAACCATCACCAGCATTCAGCCAAAAGCCCCAAAAACCCATTGTTGTGTAGTTTGGAAGTATTGGAGAATCAGGATGGCTCTGGGTGTTATTGATAACCAGTTACACCCCATGGGCAGCTAGGGAGAAGAGGCTAAAATGAGGAATTAGAATTACCTGAGCTGTTGGATAAATATTTAGGACAGGCAGCTGCTCTCAGGAATGATTTCCAATACCTTTTGTGAAGAGCACACATCTATAAAATACACCATTTTCCCTCCACAACCTTGGTGTCAAGCCTTTACTCCTTGCACATTTATAAAACAATTGCATCTCCACCATTAATTCAATTTTTATCAATTGTTCTGTGTCCAAGTGAGATCCCAAATCACAATCCTGATTTATAATCTCACACCTGCTGGCCTGGAAAGGATTGCTCCCGAATTCAGCTTTAAAAAAAATTGAGGATTCAACCCTAATGAGGCATTTTGGATTGAGAGGCTTGGAAAATGAAACTCTCCATTTATCCCCAGAGGAACTTTCACATCTGGCATCCCAGAGCTGAGCACTGCCCCAAACTCGGAGCTCTGTGTGGTCTTTAATTTGAACAAGGAGCTCAGTGAATTATCCAGGACTGCTCACACCCATTCCCACCCTGCCTGAGAGCTGCAGAGTGGCAGCAACTTCCCTAAAAATTCTCAGAAAACCCCATTTTGGACAAGGACCATCCCAAACCTGCATTTCTAGAAGGTGGTGATGGGCAGCACATCAACACTGATAGAGGAATGCTGCAAGTTTTAGAACAGATAATTAATGCTCTAATTAGAGCCCAGGCTGGCTGGTGATGTGATGAAAAGACTCAACAGGTACCTCCCAAACAGCAAAAAAACCCATAAAACTCTTTCAAGAGTTCAATTTTTCCCCCAGAAAGACAAACCATCACTCACAGAAATACAAACTCCCACCCTTCCTATGGCTCAGCACCTATTTTGGCTTTTCAGGCCAAAAAAACAGGAGCTGGACAGGCAATTCTCCCCAATCCCAGCTGCTCCCCTGGAAATTCCAATGGGATTTTTTGCCCTGAGGTGGCACCAGGACCAGCCCCATCCCTGGAGAGAGCAGCCAGCACAAGGTGGGGTTTGTTTTTGTGCATGTTTGGATGTTTCCCAGTCAGAGAGCTCTGTTAAAAGGGAGGAAATAGCTTTACAAAGGGAACAGACTTTCCACTCCTCCTCTTTTTCCAGCCCTGTCGCCTCCTCTTCTGCTCCACGTTAATGAGGCCAAGGCTGGGATGTGTTTGAGGATCCCAAAGCCATGAAATGCAGGATGAATTGCTCTGTGGTGCCTGAACTGAGCTGACCTCCCCTTTCCATCCCATCCCATCCCTCTCCATGCCCACTGGAGCTGCCATTCCCTGGGTTTGAATTCCCCCTCTGGCTGTGACCTGCAGGCAGTGGCTCAGGCTAAACCCAGATAATCTGTCTGGACTCCAGGAGATAATCCCTGGGGATACACAGAGTGTTGTGTTACACCAGGAGCAGGGAGCTGCCACTTTCCCCTCTGATCTCCACCAGGGTCAAGCACTGAAGAAGTTCCTAAACTCCCCCTGACCTCACAATGCTTTCGTTGAACACCAAAAACTTTCATTTTCCAGCTCCGCTTTGTCCATAATAATCATGAAAATTAAAGGTGAGCCCAAACCACTGATTTCTGGACAGATCCCAAATGACCCAGCAGCAGCTCCAGGGGGTCAGTTTGGCTGCCTGATCCCAAAATTTTCCTCTACATCCCTGGGGTGTTCATTTTCATTGCTAAAATATGCTATCAGAATAAGTAAAAATGAGATAAAGAAGGTCGAGGCTCATCTGGAATTAAATCTGGCCAAGGACAGCAAGAAGGGCTCTTCAAAGACATCAACATCAAAAGAAAAACTAAGGAAAATGTTCATCCAAAATCCTCATCATTTAGGGATTATTCTGCCCAGGTCTAGCAACTGACTGAACCATCCCAGGACATTTAGGTTGCATCATCCTCTAGTTGTCCTTAAAAATAAATAAATAAATCAAACTTAATGCCTACAAATTTCCCTTCAGCGAACAATTCTCATCCCTTTTCCCGTCCCTAATATTTCTTACAATTACCCACAGCACACAATTTCCAAGCAACTCTTTCCATTCCTAAATCTTGTGGCATTAGCCACGGCAAAAAAAAAAATTTAAAAAATTACAAATGCTCACTCTGTCTATTCCCCTTTGATTTCCCAAGATTACAGGTTCATTCCACCCAGGGCTTCTGGAGTGACAAACCCTTCATTTCGTTGTGTTTTCCCTCCCCTTGCTGGAGCAGTGGTTTGGGAATGATGAGGATTCAGGGAGCACCACCCAGCCCTCCAAAGGCACTCCAGACAAGAGGCCACAGTCTCACCGAGCCTGAGCTGCTTTCTAAATAGAGAGAGGGGAAAAAATGCACTCCTTTTTGGGGATGAATCACTCGAGGAATCCAGTCCAGCTCCAGCCCTGACTAATTTTCATTTTTCTACTGCAGTGTTTCCAGTCAGTCACCTTCAGCCACATCACCTCTCCTCAAGGAACTTATTCCCTCCTCTCCCCGTGGAGTTTTCCAGTTTGGGGAGCTCTGGGAAGAGCCAGGATAAGGTATGGGATCAGTGATGTTTTAACCTGGGGACACAATGCCTATCCACCCATGTTTAGCCCCAAAACAGCACCTCAGGTCCTCACTGCCAGCCCTGGATCATCCTCCAGTCCCTCAGCCTCTCATTTCAGCTGGAATGCCATTATCCAGCACCCAAATATCCATCAGTTCAGCTGGAATTCCAGGATCCAGCACCCACATATCTAATATTTTACCTGGAATTCCAGGATCCAGCACCCACAAATCCATTATTTCAGCTGGAATTCCATAATCCAGCACCCACATATCCCGTATTTCAGATAGACTTCCATGATCCAGCACCCATATATCCATTATTTCAGCCGGAATTCTAGCATGCAGTAGCCAAATATCCATAATTCCATCTGGAATTCCATGATCCAGCACCCACATCTCCATTTCAGCTGGAATTCCATGATCCAGCACCCACATCTCCATCATTTCAGCTGGAATTCTGTGATCCAGCACCCACATCTCCATTATCCATGATCCAGCACCCACATATCCATTATTTCAGATGGACTTCCAGCACCCATATATCCATAATTCCATCTGGAATTCCAGGATCCAGCGCCCATATCTGCATCATTTCAGCTGGAATTCTGTGATCCAGCACCCATATATCCATAATTTCAGCCAGCAGAGCCCTCACCAGCTCATTCCCCCTCCCACCCCTGTGATTCCCCATTTCTGGGTACCTTTTCCCCTCTACCTGTCCCACAGCTTGTTCTCCTCTGGCAAGGCTTCCCCGTGGCTCTGTGTTCATAAATCAGGAGGCCAGAGGGGCTCATGTTTCACAGAGGCCACGGGGCTTCCATGAATTAAGTTTTGTTTGAACTGGAGTATCTTTTTTAGTAAACCAAACAAACGTCTTGACCTGACTTGTACTGCAGCAGAGCGAGCCCAGAAAGAGCTGCTGGCTGCTGCAGGAAGGTATTTTGTGACAGAAGTCCAATAAAACAGCTTCTTGGGGCACTGCTGAGAGAATGGAAGGTCTGAGGAGACACCCTCAGCTCAGACATTCTCCTGGGCTCAGATCTGAGTGATGTGAGAGCTCTTTATACAGTCCTGGCAGCCCTCAAGTTGCCTCCTTGCGCTTTAAGATGCTTTTCTTGGTGTCATGTTTGGTCCCATTGAGCAGTTTTTCCTCTCCTTTGGGTCCCTTGCCTTCATAAATCCTATAAATCCTTATATGAGGATTTTTTTAGGATATTTTAGCCAGCTAAGATGCTCAGCTGGTTTAATTTGGTTCCACCAGAGGCCATGAGGCTTCAGCCACTTCTGCTCCCAGCACCTCTGCCCCATCCATTTCATGAAATGAAAAAGTCAGCTATTCATCACCAAACATGACAGATTTCCCTGCCACGGTGACATTAAATCCTAGTGCTAACTGGCCTTTCTCTCTACATCCTTCCAAGACCCACAGAAAATCCAATCCCTTTCCAGAAATGCTTTTCCACTCAGACAATCCATTCCCAGGACTCCAAACCTTCCCTGGTCACCTCTTTGGGAGTTCCACAAGTTGGGCTCAACTCCTGCCACGTCCAACTCAAAACCCCAAATTCTGTGACTCTTTGCCTCAGTTCTGTGCTCAGCTCTTCGCTCAAAGGACATTTTAGCATTTTAGCACATATCCAACTTTTTTTCCTTTTTTTTTTTTTTTGGAAGGAACTGTGTATTTAAAAAGACAGACGAGGCTCAGGCTGAAGGATCCAATTGACAAAGGTCACCAGCAAACATGACTAATCCATTATGCTGTTAAACAACTCAACATGCAGGGGTTAATCAATGCTAGCCCCAGGTCTAATCCCTCTTTCTGCTAAATAACTCACTGAAAACAAACTCTGCCTGCTAATGTCCTGCAAAAGGAAGACAAATGCACACGAGGCTGGAGGAAGGTTCAGTTTTCAGGGCTCTCAGCTCCTCCAAAGCCTGACTACTGTCAGCCTGGCCAGATGTTATTCCCATCCTTGCGAGGATAGGGATGAAGGGGAGGTTGGATGGCATTTTTCCAGCTTTAAAAAAAACCCCTCAGAGCACAGGATTCCTCCCCAACCTGCACAGACAAAGCCATTCCCAATTCCCAAAGGATTCCCGTGCTTATTCCAGTTCCCCCCCTATTTATAGCCCACGATCTGTGCTTTTACAAGATGGTAATTTCATGCTGCTCATAAATCTCCCCCTGAAAAGTGGTATTTGTAGGTCAGCAAGGAGAGGAAGCCAGCAACCAAAAGTGCTGAACTCGTGCAGAAAAGCCTGCAGCCCCAGCCACAGCCACTGAAATGCAATTAGGGGCAATCAAAGAGCCTTGTGTTGTCTCTCCTGGTGGAAGTTTGTTCCAGCTGGAGGAGGTTTTTTGGGATCTGGGAAGAGGGTGACAGCATTTGCTTACCCAGTGACAGAGCTGCTGGCAGCACTGAGTTTGGCCTGGCAAATCCCATCCCTGACATTGTGGCACCAGAGCAGCAGTGCCTCCTGCTTTTCCTTGCCTTTCTCACACCTCTGCCATGGCATTTTCCCCCTCCAAAGGGAGCAGAGGCTCAGCAGAAGCTTTCCTGTGACATTTAAAGATTTTGGGAGGAGACTCACTCTAGTTTAGTCCCTGCAGTGTTGGAAATACAAAAGCTCATTTGTCTTTAAGACCTTTTTTTGGGGCAGCCTTGCAAAAATCCATCCCCCTGGAACAAACAGCTTCACACAGAGTTCCTGCAGGTGATTTTAGCAGGCAGGCAGTGATTCCCCAAGCAGGGATGGATTCTCTGGATGGACACACTCAATGCCACATTTCCTTTTTTCCCTGGCAATGCTTCCCACCCCAATAACCAAGGAAAGCCTCCAGGCTGTGCCCATCCTTGCATTTCTCACACCCAGTGCTGCATCACTGCAGTAAAATGGATTTAACTCCAAATTCCTCACTCCTACACACAAACAGCCTCTTTATATTTCAAAATGATGCTCAATTCCTGAGGAAAAAAATGATTAAACCCAACCATTTTCTCCCATGCATTCCACTGCAAGGTCCCCTCAACTTCCAAATAACTTCACTTTTCATCGTGACAGTTTCTCCTGCCTTTTTCAGCACTAAGTGACTTTGCTGCTGGATTAAGCACCCAAAACACTCACTTCTTCCCTAATGTGAATTTTTTTTATACACCACTGGAAATTGCAGTGCCCACAGAGTGGCTCCATGGGGAATTTGCAAGCTGCTTCTTTCCCCCTGAGCTCTCCAGGACTGTCTAAATCTGATACACCAGAGACATCCTGTGAAAAATTGTGATTCCAAAGCTGAGAAGGTATGAAAGAAACTATTAAAATAGTAGAAAAACCCCAAAAAATCGAGTCTTCTCTCAAAGATCCTGTGCCTGATCTCTGCCTAGTCACATCCAAGTGTGACCACACAACTCCCAGCCCCAGCAATTCCATTATCCCAGAACTTTTTGACTTCGTTGAGGTTTTTTCATCCTTGCAAAAAGGCCCAGGTGCTGAGATTGGGATCTGATTAAGTCCAATCATTCCTGGAAAGCCAGAGCTGCATTCCTGCCCCATTTCCCATCCCCAGCACTGGCTGAGCCCCCATGGATAATGGGGTGAGCTGGGATCTCCCCAGCACCTCCAACAGCCCCAGGATGGAGCAGGAGGCAGCAATGTGCAAAGCAGATGTGCGAGGAGAGGAAATCAGGATTGCAGGAGACACGGAGAGGAAGCACAGAGCAGCACCTGTCCTGCTGAATCCCAAGGTTTTGTCCCAGTAAAACCCCTCTGGAGCAGGGCTGCACTCCCAGCAAGCAGCCCTGCCCCACATCCTCCTCCAATTTGTCTCCACTCAGCAGGAAGCAGTCTAGCCTGGGAGATACCAGGAGACAGAGCTGAGAACTTCCAGCAGCACCATGTGCAGAATTCCTGCCTGCGTTGGGAGCTGGCCACAAAAACCAAGGGAAAGAGCATTTACTGAGTCACTGGCATGGGGGAGAAACCGAAAATATTTCCTCCACCGACTTGCAGCGAATCAGGGCCTGAAGTTGAACAGCAGTTCCTGGGCTGGCTGCTAAAGTTCTTTTGAGAAAAGCCCTGAATTTGGGTATTTTGAGCTGCTGAACGGATTCAGAGCACAGATTTACACCTGGCCTCTCCCTCCCCTGCCGGGGAAGAGAAATGAGAAGTTTCCACAGGGTTTAGTCCCAGAGAAGCAGAGCTTGCCAACCCCAGAGGAAGCAAACATGTCAAAATCGTTCTCAGACAGCTCTGAAAAATACCCTGCAAATCTTCCACCTGTGGCTTTTCCCTTGATCCAATCCAAGGCAGGATGGAGGGGAAAAAACTCAGAAATGGCTTTTTTTTCAGGGATGGAGAGTTGTAGTTTAATTCTAATTTTGGGGTGCAGGAGTTGGGTGCCTGGGCAGTGTTGAATTGAAATGGCTCAGTCCCACCATAGGAAATTTTGGGATTTTTGGGTCATTTTTTGGTAGCTGAGCTGTGGCTCCAGCCCTTTCCCAATAAAGCTTTCCCAACACATTGGGCCTCTCCAGCACCTGCATTTTTGCATCCCCAAATGAATCAATAACCAAATACCTCTGAATCTCTGCATTCCTCAGGTCTGCAGTTTGACCACGGAGTGAGCAAATTCCTCTCCCAGAACACATTTCCCAAAACATCAGCCTGTGCTCTCCTGTAAAATCATTATCCCCTCGGTGGAAATAAAGCCAGCCAAGCCCAGTGCTGCTCTGAATCCCAAATTTTGAGGATCTGCAGGAGATCCCAATTTCCCAGGGGAACCTCTGGAATCCCAGAGCTGTTTCCCCAACCCCAGCAGTGACTCAGTTTGCTCATTTCTTCCTGTGATTCATTTTCCCACCCCTGGGACACGACAGGAACGTGGCTGGGGCTGTTTGATCTGCTGCCAGCTGCAGCATCTGATAAGCCATATCTGTGTCTCCCTTATCACTTCCGTGTCCTGAAGTCCCATGAATACAGAAAGAAGATATTTTGTAATAAACTGTGGCCTCCAGAGTCACTGAGCAGCTCAGCTCACTTCAGATTTTCGGTTTTAACAGCAGGGTTGAGACCAACATTTGCTGTTAAAAATGTCTTTTCCTCAGAACTAAAGTTGGTTCACCTGCAGACCCTCCCAAAACTAAACTTTGCTGAGAATTACGCAAACAACACAGCAAATCAGCATTTTCCACACCAGCAGCAGGGATAAAAATACATCCAGAATGAAGCACAAAAATCAAGAGAAAGTTTGGGGTGAAGTCTGAGCCATTTGCACAAAGCCCCTGGAGCAGATGATTTCCAGAATTTATCCCAGGAACTGTAAAAAACTGGTGTGCAAAGAGAGCTCTGGCACTAGGAGGAAGTCCCAAAGAGAAGAGGGATGAGCCTAGCATCCCACCAATATTGTCTGCAGGGATTCTGCATGGATGTGGAAGCTCCCTGATTTCCCACCTCTCTTCCCTGCTGGAAAAGAGCTGTACAAACACCTCTGGAGCCACCACAAGCCTCTTCCCATCCTTCCCAAGGCTGCAGCCATTCAATGTCACTGCCAGTGCCATTCCTCCTGCCCAGGAAATGTCACCAATGCAGACAGAACCTTTTCCTCCCTGTGCTGAAGCCAAATTGCAATGACCAGGGTGAATTCAGCCAGCCTGCCTCAGCCATGCCATGCAGTTAATATTATTATTATGTTATATATTATTTCTTCCAGCAGGAGCTCTGTTGTTGTCCAAATGCTCTGCTGGCACCAGGAGCCCTGGGGAAGAGGAGAAAAGCTGCTCTGTGCAGCATCACTGCCATGACAGCTCAGGAATGGGAGCAGGAGACAACCTGGGCCTTTGTTAAAAGCAGGAGAAGCTGCAAACTCCAGCTTTGGGTAATTTCCTGATCATCTCTCCCCAGCAGCACCCAGGGGTGTCACACTGCCCTTCCTGGGCACGCTGTCCCCTCTGGGTCACTCAGCATTTGTTCTTTCCCAAAACAAGAGGAATTGCTGCAATTTTTTTTTTTTTTTTTTTGCAATTGCTGCACAATCCCCCATTCCCAGCTGTCACAGGTTTTGGGGGGCCTTGGAGGGAACTATTCCCAAGCAGCAGTTCAGAGCCACATCTGTGCCAGGGGAACAGCAACAATCCAGCCCTTGCTGCCACAGATGCTGGAATAAATCAGTCCTGTCCCCTGTCACAGCTCTGCCTCGTGGCACTGCCACCCTTCCCAGCTCCCTGCGTTCTGCATGAGCTGGAATGAGTGGAAAAATCCCCATATTCAGAGGTGAGAGACAAGACTTCTGCTCTGCTTCAGGGAGAGGTGGAAAGACGAGGCGAGTGCCACAGAAAACGTTTTTCTCCTGAGCTTGTTCAAACCCTGCGTGAAAACTTGGAAATCCGAGTTGCACGGCTTCTGGAGAGCAGAATGGGGATAAACAACGTAAATATTTCTGTTTTACATCCAGGGGAGAGCCAAGCATGAGCATTTTCGGGATATTTAGGAAGGTTTGAGGGAATCTTTTCCGAGGAAAAGAACAGCACAACACATCAGCCTCCTCCAAGAGCCGAACGACTCTTGGCTTTGCCACCTCCATCGCGGATTCTTCCAGAGGTTTGACAACAGTGCAGCCACAGCTGACACCACACAACGTGGAGAGCCAGGGCCAGGCTCAATCCCACCCTCTGGAATCAACCCCATCTCCCCTGCCTTCCAAAACCATCCGAGACATTTGCATTTCTCACAGCGCCGCTTGCTCTTGACGCAAGGAGAGAAAAAGGGAATTTTTTTCCCCTTGCCAAGCACATCCTGCAGCTCCAAGGCACCATAATGAATCTACCAGGCCTTGGAGATATCCTATGGAAAAAGCTGCAGCCCTCCAGGCTCTTGGACAAGCCTTCCTTTTTCCCCTTGTTAGGGCTGGGATGGACACGGCGAACAGCTGGGATGTTGTTTTGGTTTTTAACAAGAGCAATCCGTTTAATGAGATGTGAAATTTATGAGCTGGTCAGCCTTGGGAATCGTTCCGTTCAGGGAGCCTCTGGGATCCAGAGGGATCTCAGGAATGGAAAATCTGCCTCCCTGCAGGATCTGTAGGCTGTGAGAGAAACCCTTAACCCCTCAGGAGTGATGTTCCCCAAGTGGCACCATGAGACAGGAGTGACATCCCAGCTGTGACCTGGAATGTCCCAATCCCAGCCTTCCCACCACACTCCCCAGCTGGGATTTGCATTTCTTCTGGGCTTTTTCCCCCCTTAACTGCCTCCAGCAACACCAGCCTGGAGTTCTGGGAATCAAAGCTGCAGCTCTGAGCCCAATTTCACCTTGGAGGTTGTAAATCCAGGAGCAAAATTGCACCAACGATGGGAAAAGCTGCTGTGCTTGGGGTGTAGCAGAGCTTTCCAAGGCCATGGGGAAGAGCATCCCTTCTCCCTCCCTTCCTCCTCAAAATAAAGGTCCCACAAGCCTTGGAGGAATAAATCCCATGCAAAAAAAAACCTGAATACCTGGCATTAGCAGGGAGCTGCCAAGACACTGAGACAGAAAGCAGCCTTCTCAGAAATCCCAGGGCAGGAAATCCATCCCAGGAGGTAACAGACGGAGCTTTTGCTACTGTAAATAGACCTTTTCATTCTCCTGGAGCATTCTGAGGCCAAAAGACTGTCCCAGCATGGTGGAAAGTGTAAGTCAGTGTCTCACTTCCCTGCAGAAGAGGAACATTCAACAAGCAGGGCAGGACAGATGGATTAATCCTTCCGTGGAGCTGCCAGGGATTGCTGCTCTCGCTTCTGTCTCTGCCTGGGGAGGGAGGACACACATCCCAAAATCCCCCCACACAGCAGGAAAGAGCAGACACTGAGGGAACAGCGATCCAGGATGTGTCTCTCTTGGCTAAGCTCTACAAGGTGACACTTTTGCAAGCTGGGATGGGGATTAGAAATGGTTTTTCAAAGCCCTGCTTGTGCCTTTCTCTATTATTTCCTAGACTGGGAGGTCTCTGTGCCTCCTGCCCTGCAGCAGGGGGATTGCACAGGGTTTGTCCTGGGCAGGAAATTATCTGGGGGAGCTTTCAGAAAGAAAATGCTGCTTTTGCCTTCATCCCCTGGCTGGGAGCCTCCTGAGCTGCTCCCAAACAGCCCCAGACAGAGAGAAGCACTTCCCAGAGGAGTTTTCCAAGAATATTCCCCACCTTCAGCTCTTCCCAAAGCCATCAGGCATGAAGAACCCTCTGCTGTCCTTCAGCAGGAACCACAGGAAGCTCTTACCTGCTGTGTCTGTCTGTCCATCCCTCCTCCAGCTCAGCCCAGCCTGCTCCAGCAGCTCCCCAGGGAACAAAAGGGACAATGCTCCCCATGGGCTCCTAATGAACCTTCCCCAATCAAACAGAACTGGGCTCAGCTGGAGCCTCAGCTCAGCTGGAATCACGTGAAACTTCATCCACCTGCTGCTTTTTTGCCTAATTTGGCCATTCCCAGGTGTTTCCTGTAAATCTTGCCCTTCCAGAGCTCTGAGCTCTGACAGCAGGATGGGATCCCCATGCTGGGATCTGCCCTGGAACGGGGCAGGAATGTGGGAAATCCAAAGGGTCAGGCTGTGAGGGACAGTGAAGGTGTCAGGCACTGCTTTCCCAGATCATTTCCACTCAGGGATGCTCCTCCTGCAGCCATGAATTCCCACTGGGCTGCCAATGAGCAAAGAATTGTGTTTCATTCCCAACTTCTCCTCTCCACCATCCCATGGATAATTCATCACGGAGTGACAGCTCAGCTCTGGAGCTGCTGCCCTGTCCCAGATTGCTGTTCAAGGAGTGTTCCTTGGTGTTTCTGTCCCTTCCCACATCCACAAGCCAGCCCTTGGCCATTTCACTGAGCAGCATCCAACCTCTTCTCCACTGCAGCCCAGAGATGGCTGCACATCCCAGTGCCAAAAAATCCCCTTTTTGCACTCTCCTCGTGGGCTTTGCAAAGTCCTGATTGCCTGAGGGAAAAGAAACCCCCATAAATCAACGTTCAGCTGGAGACTTGGGCAGAGATTACAAAAGCAGACCCCAGGTTAACAGCCACAGCTAAAAATTAAAATTGCAGAGTGGGCAATTTGCTGTTTACAGCTGTGGGATGTCCCTTGGCTTTGGGATCACAACCAGGGATGTGCTTGGAGAGAGGGATTTATTGATGTCCTGCCCTCATGGACATCATATTTGCATGGATCTGCTGTGTCCAGAGCCCTGTTTATGGTGAGTTAACACCCTGGTTTGGGGTGTTTAACTCCTTGGCACAGTGAAAACAGGGATTTATGAACCCCCCGAGCCTGCCTGGCTCTCTGCAGGCACAAAGCAGGGACAAAGCAGGTACACCAGCATTTCAGCATTTTCTGGGTCTGCACCGAGGAAATCCCAATTTTAGGAGCACCCATCACCATACCCATGGCTGGATCAGCTCTGCCACGGTGTGGGCAGAAAAAAGGAGGATTTTTTTCCTGTAAAAACATCCCTCAGCCCTTCCAGTTGCCCCAGGATTTGCCTTCTGGCACCCAAGCCCTGCAGCCAGATGTGCTGACAGAGGAGCTGATGGTTGTTCTTGTTCTGCTCTGCCATGCCTGGAGCTGAACCCACAGCAGCACAATGCATTGTTAGTGATTTATTAAAAAGTAAAAATTAAAAAGAAGGGAGAATAACTCTCCAGGGAGAGGTAGAAACTTTAATTTAGTGGAGAAGAGGCTTGGCTGCTCCAGCTGGAAATTCCTGGAGTGATGAGCATGAGGTAATTCTGACGTAGGTGAGATGGGAAGGTGGAGTTTGTCCTTGAGAAGGGTTCAGGGCCTCCCTGGCACCTGGGGCTGCACCCCAGCTTTGGGGCAAGGCTTTGGGTCTGGATTTCATCTCAGCCCTGCTCCATGTCCTTCACATGACCTCTGCCAGGCTCTTCCATTGCTCCATGCCTGGCCTGTCCAGCTGAAAACGAGCAAATGGTTCTTTTCCACCACCCCTCATCTCCTTTGGCTAACTCCCATCCAAATTTGCTCCAGCAGCTCCCTCTGACCAGGAAAAGTCCAAAAGGAATCACCAAATATCCTTCAAGGATGGGAACAGATGGATCAGCTGCAGGTGAAGCTTTGCCTTCACTGACACAGCTCAGCTTGTTCAGCCCAGCAGGATTTTGGGTCTCTAGGGTGACAAAAAAATAACAACATTCCCTAAAAACATCTCCCCCTCTCCAACCTGAGCCTTGTCTTGTGCTTCCTCAGCGAAGACATGATTTCCATTTCATGCTCTAGCAAGGAAATGCCATTCCTGCTCATTCCAATTTGGGAGCAGCTAAATGAGAAGTAACTCGAGTGAGGATAATTGCTGGCTGGTAAATAGAGGAGGCAGAACTCTTCCAGCAGACAGTGCCTTTACAAATTGAGCCCTTCACGGTTATTAGATGAGGATTTTATGGGAATTCCCCATCTCCAGCCGGGATTCTTGTCAAACCTTGGTCAAGCTTCTCCAGGAGAAGTCCCAAGCACACCTTGACTTCGAAGCAGGGCTGGGAGGTTCTGAGAATTCCTGCCAGGAGTTCCAGGGATGTGACACAGAGCCTGAGCAGAAATCTCTGGAGACAGCACTGCTCCTTTGGCTTTTCCAAGCTCTGGATCCATCCCTGGTTTTGGAGGATGCAGCTGGCTCAGCGAGAGGAGATCCAACCCTCAAGGAGACAAAACCCAAGGAAAGCTCAAAACACTGTGGCACCAGGCTCAGCTTTTGTCTCCTCCTGGCTTTTTGGAGCAGCCTGGCAGCTCTTTGGGGAGATGACAGCAGTGTCAACGTGGAATTCCTCACAGATATGGAAGGATGAACAGGACAAACCCAAATCCCATCCCTTTCTGTGGCTGCAGCTCAGGCAGAGCTGACACAGTGTTGGCATTTGCTGAGCAAAGTGCCCCAAACAGCCCTGGATCAGGAAGAATCATTTTGGGAAGGGTTTTTGTGCTGCATTACCCTTGTTCACGAGCAGCTGAAGGGACAGAGCTGCCTGAGATGAGGTTGACAAAGCAGCACGAGTTGCCCTGGTTTGGGGTGATGGGGGAAGTGTTTTCCTTTTGGCCTGGAGAGATGGAAATGCTGGTGTGAGCCCCAGCAGAAAATTTGGGCTTGGGGGATAAACCCCTGCACGAGGTCTGTCGTGGTGGGGAAAGGTTGGATGCAGCTGAGTCACCCAGAGCAGGAATTTCTGCCCTGGGATTTGGGATTCCAAAGTGGGAACATGGAGCATTTCCCTGTGCCAATCAGTCCTGGTGAGATTCTGGCACGGGAGGAAGGATCCCTTTATTTTGCATTTTATTTCTCCAGGGTGCATCATCCAGAGAGCACCTCCTGGCATTTCTGCACCCAAAAATCAATTATTTAGGGGAAATACCCATCTGCCAACCCCCTGGGTGCCAGGCTGGGGCCACAAGGGGCACCAGAATTGATTTAGTGACCAAACAAAGCACGGGAAACTTGAGAAATCCCTACCTCAGGACAAACCCTCTGCATGGAATTCGCTCCCAAACTCTCCTTAAAATGGATTTCTTGTTCCTGTGGGATTCCTCCTCTGTACCAACCAACCCTGAAACGTGACTGAAGCAGAAGGGGCTGTTCCAGCCGCCGACCCTAAAAAATCAGTGGCATCTAATTCACTCCTCCAGGAAGGCTTTTGGAGCCTTGGCATATGGAAGGAGCTGTAAAAACCCATCTCCTGCTCTATAACCCCTGTCAGTGCACGAGTTAATTGCCCATCAATATGCCAGGGTTTTATAGAGCAATTCCTTCTCCTGCACTCCAAGGAGCACACTGTGGAAGGAGAAAATACAAGAGAGTTTCTTTGTTGTTTTCCAGCTCGTTTGAAGCCTTTTCTGAATTGGTGTTTGCTTGTTTTCCCCGTGTTTTTAAAGCCCCCCCTTGGCCCAGGTGGCATCTTGGTACGATATTGAGGAGAAATGTGGCTGCTCTGGGTCTGAGGAGCTGCTGGAGGAATCAGGGACAAATGAAAAAAACTGCAACTGTGCTCCTTCAGAGGGGAAAAAAAACCGTCTTTTTTTATGTGCTCAAGTGCACCAGCACAAGCAAGCAGTGCTAGATTCTGATTTTGATTAATAGTTGGCTGGAGATAATCTTCAGCTATTGGGGATTAGGGAAACAGTCCTGCAACACGGAAATCTTGGAAGGGAAAACCTGTCTGCGAGCCAAAAAGCTCCAGCACCAGCCTGGAAACAAAACAAGAAAGCAAAACTGATGTGGACAGAGCCTCAGCTGGTGACAGCAAGGCTGGAACCTGTGGAGCTGTGTGGCATCCCTGGGCTCAGGAAGGCTGAGCACTGATGTGCTTGGAATTGGAAGCAGGGAAGATCCTGGGCTGTCTCCTCACGGTGATAGGAAGTGAGGATTTGAAATGAATCTTTTCACGTTGAAGGTTAAAAAAAAATCCCCAGCAGTGCCCCCCACGCCCCCTGTGCTGGAGAGGAGCCTGGGCTGCCTCCAGGTTATTCCCAATCCCACAGAGATGTATTTAAACACTCCAGGAGAAGCTGCAGGTGGGTTGGGTTGGGTTGCCAACGTTCATGGTCAGATCTCATTGATTTGGCTCTGTGACAAAGGTTGTCACATTGGAATCTGAACTGGGATCATTGGGATCTGAACTGGGATCGCTGGAATCTGAACTGGGATCGCTGGAATCTGAACTGGGATCATTGGAATCCAGACTGGGATCGCTGGAATCTGAACTGGGGTCATTGGAATCCAGACTGGGATCGCTGGAATCTGAACTGGGGTCATTGGAATCTGAACTGGGATCATTGGAGTCTGAACTGGGATCATTGGAATCCAAACTGGGATCACTGGAATCTGAACTGGGATCATTGGAAGCTGAACTGGGATAATTGGAAGCTGAACTGGGATCGTTGGGATCTGAACTGGGATCACTGGAATCTGGACTGGGATCGCTGGGATCTGAACAGGGATCGTTGGAATCTGAACTGGGACACACTGAGCCTCCTGGTGCCCAAAGAGCTGCCAAAACCCCAGGGAGAGCTGCTGCAGAGCCCCCAAACCCATGGGGAGTCCCTGTAGGACAGAGCAGCTCTGAGCAAAGCCAGCATCTCCTCCTGTCTGGATTTCAATTCTCTGAGCACTTGTGGATGTTTCCATCCCTGGGGAATCACTTCCAAAGCCCAATTGCCCTCCCTGTGAGCAAAGGATTGCCTGTTTTCCCCTTTTATTTCTCGGCTGTGTTTTCAGGGAGCAGAGAGCAGGAGGGGCTGGGCTGGATCATTAGGAAGGTGCACACAGCCAGGGCCACTTTGACACCAAAATAACTCCCTGAGGAATATTTAGGAGCTCTGCTCAGGTCTCTGAGAGCAGGGCTGACCTCAGCTGATTGCATTCTCAAGCAAAAATCATCTGAAAAGCCACGTGGTTCTTCTCCACCGAGAGTTTGGACAATTATTTCCCTCCTGGGAGGAAGGTGATGTTGGTGTGTCTGTAAATAAATCACCCAGGGGATGCAATTCTGCTCAAAGCCAGCAGCAAAGGGCTTTTCCATTTCAGGAATATCATCACCAGGAATCAGGAGCAAGGCTGCTTTCCACAACTGCACATTGCTTGAGGAATCCATCGGTTTGTCCATAAATCTCCTCCAAGGTGCACAGACACCCTAAACACGTTTGTCTCAACAAACCTCACACTGCTCCGAGGTAAATTCCCTTATTTGTCTTTATTTCTGGAGGATGTCTGGTGTAAAGTTACAAATGATGGTTTCTCTCTTTCATTAGTGTGTGTTTGATGAGAGATAATAATTGTCATTATGATTTAAGGAATTCATGGGTTCAAGTTTTAAGGAGAGATCCCTTATAGATTATTTTTCTTCTGGAATTAAAGACATCTGCTTTATAAATATAATAAACCAAAGACTGGATTTCATAGCAGAGTTTTTATGTATTTCTTAAAAATATTAGCCAATTATTGAAAACACCCCTGCTGAAACACAGCAAATCTGGAAGGGGCCTGTACCTGCAGCCCAGCTAATCCTTGATACATATTTCTTTAATAATTTGGTTAAATATAAAAATAAATAATTATCTAATGATTTTGTTAAATATAAAAATAAATATTTATCTAATAATTTAGTTAAATATAAAAATAAATATTAATCTAATAACCTGGATTCGTGGTGCAACCCCCACCTTCCCCAGGACAGGAGGTTTTCTAGTACTTGGAAAAGATCTGTTCTCCTACATCAGATAGGAGAAAGGGTCTGTCCTCCATATCCCAAAAAAAGGGATTTGTTCCCTATCCCATCAGGAATTCAGGGATATCCCATGAGCATCCCTCCCAGCCCTTCCCCTTGGACACCAGTTCAGTTCTGGTACCAAAATGGGAATTTCCTCCTCCCCAGCATCAGCACCAGTGGATCCTTCACTCCCAAGTGCCATCCCGAGGGAATTCCTGGCCCTGGATATCCCAAACTCTGCTCTGAGCTGCACAGTAAAATAAACCAAGCAGCAGCACCTGTGCCAGGCAGAGCTGGATTTGCTCCTGGCTGGATCATCCCAATCCTCTCCCAAATATCCCTGACAGTTCCAAATCCTGCATTGCTCCTCAACCTTGGCTGATCCAGTCAAAATATGCCACCCATTCCTGATTTTCCCCTCCCTGATGTCACAGCTGAGGTGACATTTCCTCAAGGTGAGTCCTTGGGAGTGAATATCCCAAGCCTTGGGGTGCAGCAGGACTGGCCAGTGGGGTCCTGACCCCCCTGAGCTGCTCAGACCCACAGAGCAGAGCCAGGCTGGGGCTTTTTGGGACTCACTCCCCACCCTGAGCCCGAAATTCCTGTGGCACAGGCAGGTTTATGTTGGCATCCTCCACCTGAGCTGCCAGGGCCAAGGCAAACAACAGGGGAGAAGTGATTCTAATTATTGGATGCACTGAAGGCACTGCCACTTCCAGGAAAAACACCAGAGGTGAGATGAGGCTTTTTCCTTTCGTGGGGCAGAGCACAGGGCTGGTGTTTTTTGCCAGCTCTGGCACAAAGCAGCACTTGTGAGCTCTGCTGGGGGATGCAGAGGATAAAAGGCAGCAGCAGCAGCAGGGCTGAGTGTCCTGGGTTACAATATAGATAAATACTAAATTCATCTGTCTTGTAAGCGAGGACACTGAGGCACAGTGGATGCTCCCTCCAGGAGAGGGGAGAGAGGTGAATTCATGGCAAACCTGCTGGATTGGCAGAGGAAATGCTGCTCCTGCTGCTGGGAGATTTGCACAGCACTGCTGCAGAGCTCCCCATTTGCTGGACATCAGCAGAGCTCAAGCTGGCAATGCCCAAAGAGATTTTTACCTGTGGCAGCCAGGTAAAATGCTAAAAAAACAGATTTTTACCTCTTACCAGCCCCAGCTCCACAGTGGGGTTCCAGACCCTTCTTCCTGCTTTTCCTTGGGAATTCTAGCAGGCTGCTGTAACAACACCAAGATGCTCACCCCGGTGATTCCAGCTGCTGCCTGGAGCTCTGCAGAATTAATTTTGCATCTCCAACCTCAAACCATGGCATGTTTACAGCACCCACTGGTCGCTGGCAGGTGGGTGGCAGCTCCCCAGGACCTGCTGGCACCAGGGGCAGGTGTGGGAGAGGAAAACTCCAAATCCAGCAGGTTCCTGCCTGCCCTGCTCCTCCCAAGGCTGTCAGGAGGCATTAAGAGCAGCACTCAGCTCCTCTGCCGCCTCGCAGCATCCTCCTTCCAGCTCATTTGCATCTCCCAAGTGGAGCTCACGCCGCGGCAATTACTTAGCAAAAAAAGAGGACACTAATTAAAAGGCTCGTTAATGGGGTTACTGCAGGAAGCACTTAACCAGAGATCTCCCTTTGAGGCAGCAAGCGCAGAGCAAACAGGGGAGTGGCCTGGGAGGGCTGAGGTTGTCCCTGATCTGCCAGGAAAGGATTCCATGAGGTTTGGGATCCCCTGGGAGTGCTGGTGACCCCAGGAACAAAGCAGAGCTTGCTGTGAAATTCAATTACAGCTTCACACAGATCCTCAGTGCTGGGATTTGAAATATCAGCATGAAGTGCCTCAGGCTGGGGGAGATCCCACTGGTTTGAGTGTTGCTGGGTTGATCCCACAGCCAGCTGCTGCCAGGGGTTTGAGGGACAAGGATCACCTCAAAACCTGTACTAAAAACTGGGGAGATGAGTGAAAACACCACAAAAACCTGCATTGAAAACAGATGAGATGGGTGAAAACACCACAGAAACCTGCTCTGAAAATGGGGGAGATGGGAGAAAACACCACAGAAACCTGCATTGAAAACAGAGGAGATTGGTGAAAACACCACAGAAACCTGCATTGAAAACTGGGGAGATGGGTGAAAACACCACCAAAACATCGAGCAGCCCTGGAAAGGGGAAGAAGAAGGAAAAAGAAAAGTCCTCCATGAAGTTCTGCCGTGTTAATGAGAGTCCTGGTGGCTGTAGGGGAAAGCTGGGCAAGGGCCAGCTGGCCCCAGACCCCACAGGATGCTCCCTCCTCGCAGGGACTGCAAAGGGCCACTGGTGGAGCAAGGCAGCAGCAGGAGGAGGCTGGGAAGCGCTGTCAGGGACACAGCTGGCACGGTCCCCTGCAGGCTGACACATCCCATTTTCCAACAAAAGGGCCAGCATCCCCTGGCCAGACAGCCCTGCCTGCACGGAGCTGGGCGCAGAGGAGAAAATAGCCCCGAAGTTCAGCAGGAGGTCAAGTTTCTGGAGCTCTCTCTGGCATGGGCTGTCCAGTGGTGCCTCCGAGGGAGCCAGGAGCTTGTGCTGGAGCTTAAGTGGAGGAGACAAGCCCTAATCCTACCACAACCTGCACAATCACACAGATATAAAAGCATATCCTCACAAATGAGCTTTCTGGAGGGGTTTCTCCCTCCTCTTTAGGCCAAGCCTTCCTTGAGATTCCTCAAAGTTTGGTAGCTGGGAGGTGTGGAAGATAGGAAGGAATTCAGCTAGCATGGGAAGGGAGAAAACAAGGATTTCTGACCCTTCCCAGGCATGATTTGTCCTGTTCGATTTGCTTGGCGCTGCTGTTTTTATTTGCACGGCTTCAAATTGCTTTCTCATTCATGAAAAACATGTGCTCCCTCCTCGGTTCAGGGAGCAGGGGAAGTGGTGGGAGAAATCCATCAGCTCTCCGTGCTCCCATCCCTGCTGACAGCAGAGGGGGGAAGATGAGGTTGAATCCCAGGGGAATGGGGCAGGGAGATGGAAAAAGGAGGAAATTTGGGACGGTGGGGTTGGAGGAGGAGGAGGAGAAGCACTGGGAAGTTCCCCTGAGACAGGAGGATCTTCAGTGGCAGCCTGATGTGGAACAGAAGCCCTTAATTGCAGAGGAATCTGAGCCTCACTTGGTGTTAATTCAGCCCTGGGAGCAGGAAAAGCACGTCAGGAAAATGAAGGTGGGTTTTTGACACGCGCCCTGCAGGGAGGGCACTGCTGGGGGGGACCAGGGACAGGGTTTGCTCCAGGATGGCAGCAGCCAGGAGGGCTCTGGGTGTCCCTGGAGCGTTTGCTGGGGATTTGGGGAGGATTTTCTTTTTGCATGATCAGGAGAATCCTCTTTGAGACACTCCAACCCCCTCTGTAAAGGTTGGGGTCTTTCCAGTCCAGGTTTCCTCTGCACTTTGCACCTGCAGCTCTGGATGTGCCAAACCTAGTGTGTGAGGGGAAAAACTGCAGAGGATTCAAAAGGGAAGAGCTCACAGGGTCACCAAGATCTCTGCAGCAGGAGGGTGAGCTGCCTGGACCCAGAGTTTCTCAGTCCAGAGTTTGTGAATCCAGAGTTTGTGAATCCAGAGTTTGTGAATCCAGAGTTTGTGAATCCAGAGTTTGTTTTCTCAATCCAGCATTTCTGCCTCCACTGCTCCTCAAGGCAGTGTGAGTGAGTGTGGATTGGGATCATGGGATCCCAGACTGGTTTGGGTTGGAAGGACCTTCAAGATCATCCCATCCCACCCCTGCCATGAGCAGGGACACCTTCCAGTGTCCCAGGTTGCTCCAAACCCCATCCAACCTGGCCTTGGACACTTCCAGGGATGAATTTCTTCCCAATATCCCACCCAAACCAGACCAGATGTGAGATTCCCCATCTGGCCCAACTGGTTGAGGATAAACCTAAAGAAGGTGTGCAGGAAGGGCTGTTCAGAGGTTTCCCTCTCTGTCCTGGGCAGGATTTGTCGAAGAGGAGCTGCCAAGCCCTCAGCTGGTGACACTCCATGGGTGACACCGAGTGCTGGAAACCTCCTGGAGACCTGCTTGGCTTCAGGGCAGAGCAACTGCAGCTCCTGCAGCTCCTGTGCTGGGGGAAAGCCCCACTGCAGCCACCCCTGTGACTTGGAGGGCCTTTGGGTCACACCCAAAGCCAACACTGGGAGCTGCACAGAGGAAATCAGACATGGAGAGTGGATTTTTAAACTTGGATCTCTCAGGGTGCTCTAAAAAAACCACGTTTGTGTTTCATTGACTCTTCTTGACTCTTTCACCCCCACTCTTTATTGATTCACCAGGACTTTCTAGATGCAGTTAAGAGCATTTTAAAATGTTTATGTTTGCAGTGCTTAGGTTTATTAAGGAAAGGCTTCTTTTTAATATTGGCCTTTTCTTTCTCCCTCAGCTGGCAAGCAGCTCCCAGAAGCTTGTGCTGATTCTGATCAGATGCCTCAGACTTTCCACGTCGGATGCCAAATTAACATCTCTGCCTGTAGAAAATGGCTGGGGATAAACACATGTATATCTAGGAAAAACAAATGCTAAGGAAAGGATACACAGAGCTGCGTGTGCAATAAAAATGCCTCTCAGAGCTGTGCCAAAATGTGAGATGGGGAGCAGGAGGGCGGGAAACGGGAGGGGAAGGATCCAGATCTTTCCTCAGCGCCCAGATCTGAGTGCCCAGGGTGATGCCAAGGGGTTGGGAAGGGAGGAGCTGTGGTGGAGTGCAAGGCAAGGAGGAAAAAAGTGGGATCAATAAACTGCATCTCCATGAGGGCTGATACCACGCTCCTGCTTTTCCAAGGTAATAAATCGGGGGAAAGCTCCCAGAGCAGTGGTTAAACCAGAGAGAATTGGCAGACAGCGCTCCCAACATCTGCTCCCTTTAAAAACATATGTCTGTGAAACACAAGCACTGCTCGGGGCTCTCCGAGGCCCTGGCTGCTCCCTGCTTGGGGAAGGGAGCTGGGAATGGTGGTGCAGGGTGGGATGGAGCCCACCCAGCTGCACTGCCCTCGCCTTTCCGTGGGCTTTGGGCTGATGGAAAAGTCTCCAGGGGTTTGCCATGAGCTGCACCACATCCCCAGGAGAAGAGGTTGGGCAGAGGTAGGCAAACACAGATGGTGAGGTCTGTTTGCTCCCCTCTGATGGCTTCTCCAAGAGCCTTTAGTGCCTCTCTTACCATCCACTTGAATCTTGTCACCCCCAAATCCTGCCTTGGGGCAAGCAAGGCAGCCTTGGCCCCAAATTGCCACCGAGTGCCAAGCCAGACCCAGCAGGAGGAAAATTTAGGAATTAGGCACGAGTCTAGAGCCCTCCTCCTCCTCCTCCTCCTCACAGGCTGCTTCTCCTGGCCAACCAGGATGTGATAAAAGTGATGCACACTCAGGGAATGTTACTCATCCAAAGCTTGGCACCTCCAAGGGAATATGTCATGGGAATGTGGAAGGCACCAGGGAGGCTGATTGCTGCATTCAGGGGACAAAACTCAGCTGCAGACCTGTCAAGGCTGTCACTGGAGCTGCTTGCTCAGTTTTCACACCCCGCTGAAGGAAAACCTGCCTGATTTTAGGGAAGTGCTCATCCCACCCTCCCAGAGCTTTTCCCTCTGCTAACTCCATCCTCAAAGCACGTCTGGGTCTGGTGACACCCCATTTGTGTCATCCCCCGTCCCATAACGGCATCACAAACCCCAAAATGCATCCCTGGGACGCTCCTGGCTCGGCTGCTCTCCACGTGTCCCCAGGGCTGGGGTCGTGGGTGGGTCACATGCAGATGAGGAGCTCGCAGTGTCCATGTGGCACCTCCTTCAAAGCCAGCCCCGTGTCCCCTTTCCCTTGGGAGCAGCAGATGGGCCAGGGCAGGGACAAATTCCAGGCCCGAGGTTGCCATCTGGGTCGTGTCCATCGAGCTGCAGCTGATGAAACACGAGGGCTGGACTTGAATTTTCCAAGATCTCATGCATGTTTCGAACTGAACTCTCCGCTCGGCGCCGTGCGTTTAATAAAGAGGTTTTTTTGGTGGTTGTGTTCTGTATTCAGAGCAGTGCTTGCATGGCAGCAAACTCTGCTTCCAGTTATTCTGGATTTCTAGAGACCATTCCCCAATTCCTGCTGGTGGGAGGAGGAGAAGATGGTCTGTAATTTTAATTGCTGTTTGAAAATACCCGTAAAGGAAAGTGGGGTTTCTGTCTGGTTGGGAAGCCGAGCTGTTGGCAGATGTTTCCAAAAGCCTCATTATAAATGCAAACAAAACCGAGTTTTTGCACTCAGAAATTTGCCAGGGGATGCAGAAGAAAGCAATAAAACCCTGTTAGGTGATTCACAGGGCAGCCTCCCAGGAGACTGAAAAAATATATATTTACCATCTGGTGCAATCAGACGCCGTCCAAAATCATCCAAGCCTTTCCATTTTCCTCAGAAATATCTTCATGAGCAAGGGACAGAGGCATCCTTGCAGGCTGCCAGAGCAGGGCCAAATTGAGGACCAATTTGGAGGAGCAAGTCTCTCCTTTCCCCTCCATATTCTGTTTCTAATTTCCACTAATCATATACATGTTATTTTTAATTTCTCCCGTGTTGGGATTCAGCCTGTCATGAGGAACAGTGTTGGTCCCATGGCTGTGGCAGGGAACGAGGGCTCAGTCTGGGCTCTGTTTTGGGGCACTCTGGTGGCTTTTTGAATTTTTGGGGGACAATTTGGGTCCATCCCTTTTGAGGCACAGCAAAGTTCGTGGAATCCCAGAAGGATTTGGGTTGAGAGGACCTTAAATGTCACCTTGTTCCACATCCTGCTATGTTCAGGGACATCTCCCACTGTCCCAGGCTGCTCCAACCTGGCCTTGGACACTTCCAGGGATCCAGGGCCAGCCACAGCTTCTCTGGGCAGCCTGTGCCAGGATCTCCCCACCCTCCCAGGGATAAATTCCTCCCCAAAATCCCGTCTAACTCTGCCCTCTATCACTTTAAAGCCATTAAGATTCCTCCAGATCACCTAATTCTCAGGCACTGCCCTTTCCCTTCCTACACAACAGTGATAACTCATAAATAAATGGAAATATCCCCCTTTCTCAGAGCCAGAGCCATGGTGTGAGTGGTTCCTGGACACCTGGAGCTGCTGGGAGCAGCAGGATGAGGGTGGCCCTGGCAGCAGCAGCAGCAGCAGCAGCAGCTGGGTGTGCAGGAGCAGATGTTGTGCACAGGGACGTGTCAGGGCCATCCCACCAGGAACATGCATCGCTCTGAGCAGGGCTGGGCTGATCCTGATTCGTGTGGACAGCACCTCCTTCTCCGCAGGGAAAGCTCTGCCGCCGGTGGGGATCCAGGCTGGGAGCAGGTGTGGGCACAGCCACCTCCCAGGACACTGCCTGCGTGAAGGAATGTTCCTGCATGGAGGAGTTTTCCTGCCAAGGAGCTTCCAGGGAGCACTTTGTCTGCTGGGGATTAGCAGGGATGAGTTTGGAGAGGGATGATCACCTCGGAGCATCCCAGGAGTTCAGGGAGATGTGCTTTCCTGTTCAACTGGGAGCATCCCAGGAGTTCTGGGGAGCTGTGATTTCCAGGAGTTCTGGGGAGCTGTGATTTCCAGCACCAGGACCCCCCTGGATCTCCCAGTTATCCAGTGCTATCCCATCCCCAATTGTCCATTACATCCCATTCCAGGCCCCTCAGCATTCCAGGGAGCACAGCACCAGCTGCATCTCATGCTGGAAAGCACACAGAGGTGAGGGGACCTGGGGACAAAAGCTCTGCTGAGTTCCCTCAGCTCCCTCCAGGCAGAGCCTTCTCCTCCTCCAAGCAGCTCCTGCCCTTCCCAAGCACCCAGACAGCATTCCTCAGCCTCGTGGATGAAGGGAAGAGGCTTTTCCAGAGGCTGTCTGCAGCCCAGATGCACTCGAGGGCTCTTCTTTCCAGGAGCTCCTTTGATCTCTGCCTGCAAATGGACGGAGCTTTATTATTATTTTTTTTATTTTTTTTCAGTCTGCGTTGCCATCTCGGGGAGATGCACAAGACGTGGGACATTTGGTTATCATAAAACAGTGGTTTCAATTAGCTGAGCCCTCCTGCCCCCTTCTCAGTCCCCTGGCCTGCCTGTCACACATCGTGATGGCATCTGGGGCACATGTTGGGACTCTCAAGCTGAAGAGTTTTTTGGGAGGCTCCTCTTCCCTCTCTGTGCTGTTCATGGAAAACACTCTGGTTTAATAGAGCCCAAATCAAAGTGTCACTCAGTCAAAAATCTGATCCTTACGGATGGACTTTCTGTAGGCAGAAGCCAGAGGAAGGTCACTAAAAATGGTGACTTGCTTTTTTCCCCTTCTCCTTTTTCCTTCTTTTTCCCTCACTGTTGGCTCCACATCACACAAGAGCTGGGAGATGGTGCAGGATGGCTCCAAAAATGGGCAAACAGTGAGAAATTATAGCTGGCCTTGCCATGCCCACATTGCCAAGGGCAGCATGGAGCCCGGGATGGAATGCAGGATGCCAGAGCAGCAGGATATGCCCCAGCCAGGACCTCCCAGCACCATCCTGCTGCCCATCCCTGGAAAGCAGCTGGCTGCCTTTCTCCCCTGGCTATTTTTTCTTGCAGAATCCACATTTTTTCCCCCTGTATTTCACTTGGCATTCAGGCATTCCCCTTCCCTGCCCATGCCCACTTCTCCCTCCTGAGCAAACTCTCCTCTCAGTTTTCCACCAGGCAATTCCCTGGAAGTGAAGGCTGAGCTGCCACCAACCAACCCCCAGATGTTTCTCCTCTCCCTTCCCTTCCCCATTATCCTCCTCCACTGCTCAGCAGCTCAGCAGCTGGAATTTGGACCCCAAACCCTTCTCCTGGGTGGGATCAGCGACGGAGAGGCTGCAGAATTCCTGGGGATTCACTTCCAGCCTTTCCCAACCCCTCGGGGAGGAGGAAACGCGTGGCAGGAAGCAGTGTGGACGAGGAGTGAGGAGTTTTCCTCAGTTTCTGGTGGCTTCGCAGCACCTACGTGATGCAACCACCATTCCACAGGCACATTTTTAGACTGTGAGTCAGGTTTCATGGAAGTTTTGCAATCATCCCAGGAGCACGGTGGATTTACAGCTGCTTTCCACCAGAGCACAGGGAAGGACGCTCCGGCTCTGTTCAGAATAGCTGGAAATTATGCAGGGAGGGATTCTCACAACAAATTAAGCTGGGAGGCCAATTCTCCTTGTCTGTGGAAGCTGCACGTTGTTTTTTTTTCCCTTGTTCTCTCAATCAAAGGAGCCCCAGCCTGGAATTAGCATTTAGAATAAAATTGGAGGTATGTGGATCCAGCCCTAGATTTAACTCCAGCCTGCTCTGAATGCAAACTGGGTTTAATGATGTTTCTCTCCGAGCTCACACGTGTGTCTCCAGCTCTAATTCCATCGGTTTGCTCGGGATTTCTGGGGAAAAAAAACATCTATTAAAAGTCGAGTTTCACGCCCGCAACAGAACAGCAAAGCACAGCAGAACCCGCTGGTCTCTGCTTGGACGTAAAGAATTTAATGAAATTTTAGGGTGAAATAGAAACGTGGCCCTGAGTTATTGCCTTGTGACTCTAATTAAACACATCTTAATGAGCAATGAGCAGGGTTTGTGTGATTCTGTGCTTGCTGGGCTACCTAGAAAATTATTCTCCCCCAGCAAAGGTCCAGGCTGCACATCCCTTTCCAAGAAACCCCAATCCCAAGAAATTCCACATCCCATACACCAGGCTGCACATCCCTTTCCAAGAAACCCCAATCCCTCTGCTCATGCCCTCATTTATCCCCTCCTTTAGTGCAGCATCCATAAATCCTGAGCCTCAGGTGCGCAGAGAAACAAATCCTGGAGATTTTGTGTTAATTAGAAAGTCTTAATTAGGGTCTACTGTGTGCTCCTTGCAGGAAGGCAAAGGTGCAGCACCGACAGGAGTTTCTCCCTCTGGATAATTTGACGTTGGATATTTCTGTGTGCATGGAAAACTCTGCACTCTAACTCCCAATTAACTCCTGTATTTGGCCTTTTTTTTTTTGAAGGAATTTGTCCTGGAGACCAAGAACCTCAACACAAAACCAGGCAAAGCAGAGACTTGCTGAGTCTTCCCAGATAGGATGGGTTGGGACAGAGCCAGGAAATGAGGGGAAAATTCCAATTATTAAGGACAAGCTCGGAAATGGTGACCAAAGCTATGAGTTTAGGGCTGTGAGAAAATTTCCTGGCCATGGGGAAAATGAGAGCTGGGCTGGTGGGAGAGGAGGAGCTGCAGCAGTGGCAAGGTCAGGGCCATGGCTTTTGCTCCAAATCTGGCTTTTTTCGGGAGCAAGCACGGGGGTGGATGGGTGACTCAGCTCAGGGCCTTTGATCCACTGCAGTTGTCTCTTTCTGCACCAAATTTCCACTCATTGTCCTTCCCTGCTCTGAGGAACAACCACACCACCCATGCAGATTATTTCCCTCCCCCCCATTTTTTTTTTTTAATATATTTCTATTTTTTCTTTAATTTTTATATTTTGGGAAGCCCATTTCTATTTTTGGGAAGCATATTTCTATTTTTGATAAGTATATTTCTATTTTTCGAAACACATATATATATATATATTCAGAAATATTTTCTTTGAAATATTTTCATTTCAGGCATGTAAAAATAGCAATTTTCAATCCATTTCACTGCTGAATTTTTAATTTCAGCAGTTTTCAGGATGCTTTGGGTATCCCTAAGCTGCTGGGGACAGAGGTTGTTTCCTGCCTGTCACAGTCAAGGAATCTTTTCCAAACCATCTCCCGCTGTAAATTTAAACCCTGAGTTTTCCTTCTGTAGGAAATAAACCACTCTGGTAGCTTCAGTCTCAATTAAGGTTGGATTTGAACATCAAGTTTGATCAACCAGCGCTGATTTGGCTTTAGAAATTTTGGGAAAACAACCCAATTTTCCTTGGAACATTCCTCCTCAGCTGGAGCACATCTGGGTTTGAACAAAGGTTTGAGTCCAAGCCTTTAAACATTGGCCCTTTTTAAACTAAAAATCCCGACCTAATCGATCCAATATTTTCAATTATTATATATATTTGTTTGCTGGCTCTATAGAAATATAAATTTTTCACTTGTTCCTAGCAATCTGCTATTCCAAAACAACTCAGGGTGCTTAATTTTTCCTAAATTATAGAACTGGGGGTTCAATGCCTGTTTTTGGGGCACTCAGGTGTTTTGTCATCAGGCTGGACAAGCCTTGGGAGGAAATGTCACCTCTCTCAAGTGACAATTCCAACAAACAAAAGCAGCCAGCAGCCCCAGAGCAATGGGTGTGTTTGCTGGGTTTAATCATCTCCACACACAGGATGTCCCGAGAATGTTTTCATAGCTGGAGAAATCCAAGGCTTTTTCTAGGAAATCATCTCCTTGAGGCACCAGCGATATGAAAGAAGCCCCAGAGGTGTTCTGACGTGGATTGCACTCAACTTGATGGTTGGAGGTAAAAATGAAAAATTGGGATTTAACGGACCTGCGAAATCCGAAGTGACATCCACGGCGGGAGAGGGAAACACCACATCCTCCAGAGGTGGGAAAGCAGCGAGGGGATGACGTGTTTGGAGAAACATCCCCCAGCCTGGCTCCTTCCCAGCGCATTACTCGCAGCACAGGAATGGATTCAATTTTCGGAAAATGTATGTTGGAACCCAGAGGAATCCATATGTCCTCTGTCATCGAATCTGGGATGCATGGCTGTCACCCCAGTGAGCCCATCGCCCATCCTGCTGCAGAAATGGGAACCCAGACACAGTTAAAAAGGGGTAAAAGGGCGATATTTTGGTATTTTAATAGGATCTTGGGTGCACAGCTTTCTTTTTGCACAAAGCTGGTATGATTTTATGGACTTTGAAAATCAGCGTATTCACTTAAAATCTCTCAATAAGAAAATTCGCCCATCCTGCTGCAGAAATAGGAACCCAGACACAGTTAAAAAGGGGTAAAAGGGTGATATTTTGGTATTTTAATAGGATCTTAGGTGCACAGCTTTCTTTTTGCACAACGCTAGTACGATTTTACGGACTTTGAAAATTAGCGTATTCACTTAAAATCTCTCAATAAGAAACTTCGCCCATCCTGCTGGTAGAACTAGGTGGCAGACACAGTTAAAAGGAGTAAAAGGGTATTAATTCGGTACTTTAATAGGATCATAATTGCACAGATTTTTAAAGGTGGCACTGCTGAGATGCACATTCTCGCATAACTCATATACAGTTTTACGGACTTTGTAAATCAGCGTATTCACTTAAAAGTTCTCAATAAGAAACTTCGCCCATCCTGCTGGTAGAAATAGGAACGCAGACACAGTTAAAAGGGGTAAAAGGGTGATATTTTGGTATTTTAATAGGATCTTAGGTGCACAGCTTTTTTTTCACATAATGCTTGTACGATTTTACGGACTTTTAAAATCAGTGTGTTCACTTAAAATCTCTCAATAAGAAACTTAATAAAGGAAGCAATTGTTTCCTCATTTTAATTCCTCTCTTCAAATGAGTCTAGAGTCTGGTTTATGAAATATGTTTTAGAGAAAAGGCTTTATCTAAGGTTGGAGCCTCTAGTTTTGAGATAGTGTAGAGCTCTTTGGCTTTTTGTTGTGAATGTTTGGTCTTTTTTGGTTTGCAGAACTCTGAGCCAGAATATCAAACTACAAAAATTACAAGTATGCAGGGCTAAGGGTACAAAGAGTGCATAAAGGGTGCAAAAATAGGAAAAGGGTATATGTAAAAAAATATGTAAAAATGTAAAAAAGTGTGTATAAAAATGTATAAAAGGGTATAGAAAAGAAAAGACAAAAAATCATCAAGCATCACTGCCTGGAGCTGAGCACCCCAGACCCCTCCTGCCCCTCTGGGCACAGGTATTTTATCCCAAAATTTCCAGTGCAATCCCAACTGCTGTGCCTGTCAATGCCCAGGATTCCAGCTCTGCACAGATGGGAATTGATTTGCACCCGAGGAAAACCTGCAGTTCATCAACTTTGTCCTAATCCTGCTGCAAGAGGGAATAATTCCAACTGGAGAGGGGAAGAATTTTCAGTGGAAAATTCTGAAATTAAGGAACATAAACCATCAAGTGAGCTCTGGATGCACTGGGGACAAAGTTGGGTTCCTGCAGCCCCAGCATGGGAAGCTCCAGCCCTGGAACCTCAGAAATCTTGCATTGAGAGTCCAAATTCCCTTTTCCCTGTTGGGAAATTCCATTTTCCCTGGAATTCCCTCTTTTTTCAATACCAACCCCAAAAAATATCAACCCCTCTGCCTCTGTGGCTGCTTTGCTTCATTGCTTCCAGGTACCAGCAGGGTCAGCTCAGGCCAAGCAAGTGGTGCTGGTTAAGAGCTGGCATGGTCTGAGTGGCTGGAGAGAGGCACAGCCAGAGCCCATTCCTGGTGGGAATGTGTCTGTCTGGGTCAGGAATGGGATCTGCTCACCCTGCCCTGCTCCAGGAATCCTCAGCAAGGAGTTATTCCTCTTTCTTCTCTTCTTTTATTCTTCTTTCTCTGCACAATTCGTGCTGAGCTTCCCTGGGAATGTCCAGACCCAGCAAAACGACCTTGTGTCTCTCCCAAATTCATTTATGGCCAATAAAACCCATGGGATGGATGTGTTTTGGGGAGAGGGGTGCCCCACCAGCCAGCCAGCTTTTCATCCCAAATCCTGGGGAAAATTTGGACTCTATGATCTCAGCTGTCTCTTCCAACCTCAATAATTCTATGATGTCGCTTCCTGCTATTAAACGAGAGCCTCATGTTGAGAAATCCCGGATAAAGTCAAGGAGATGCTTTATCCAGGCAGCCAGATAAAAGTCCCTTCCACACTTACAACTCCTGGAGTTATCTGGGGCTGCTGCAGAGCTCGAGACGACTTCAAATAGATGGAATTACAGTCGCCTTTACAAGTTATTTTTCTGTTTCTTCGCCGCAGAAATAAATCCCTTTGTTCTGTCAGATAAAAATGTGCCAGAAGAGACAGCCCTTAATGCAAACTCGACAGCTGATTATGCCTTAAAATAAACAAAAAAGAGATGTTAGGCAAATAAATGGAGTTTTCTGAGGACAAATCTGAACCTCACGTGCATTTCGGGTGGCAGATGGGGGTCGTGTCCCTTTAGGGCACAGTCTGTGCTTTTGGGGTTCAATTCAGCGGGAATGGGGTTGGATTGGTGACCCCAGGAATGGATTTGGGCTCTGATTTCCCAGCTGGAGCTTTGCTGCTGCAAGGGTGGATTAATCCTGACCCAGTGCCCAGAGCACAGAGCTGGGAATAGGTCGGGCTGTCTGCAGGAGCCTTTTGGCTGACGTGGCCGAGGGTCAGAGGTTGTGACATTAAAGCTGCCAGGAATTCTCCGTCAGGGACTTCTTTTAGTTCTGTCTTTATTTCTCACCCCAAAGTAAAAATTCTGCTGGAAAATTTTGCCTTGTGCTTCTGCTCTCTTTCTCCTTTCTCATCCTTTATTTTTCACCCTCATCACTCGAACAAAGAGCTCTTTCCACCAGGAAAAGAACAACAGAGAAATGACAGTGAGAGAAAAATGAAGGGAATTGGGTTTCTCCCCAATGCCACTCTGGATCTGTGGCAGCAATAAAGTGGCAATTCCCAAGGAACTTGTGGCATTACATGCCTGACTTTCCAAGGAATCTGAACGCCAAATTCCCTCCAGATTCCCGGGAAAAGCACAGCCCAGGTGCCTGTGGAACAAGAAATAACCCTGAGCTTCAGCAGCTCTCCTGCCTTTCATGCCAGCAGCAGCTCTACTCAAGGGTTAAGGGAGCCTTTAACTTCTCTCAGCCGGATTGAGCCTCAATTTTCCATTTCATCTCCATCCCCAGAACTCCTATTGATGGCAATATCCTGTTCGGGGCTTTTCCTTCCTTTTGATGTTTGATTTTCTCCTGCTGGCTGCACGCTTGTACACGGAGGCTGATCAGAGTGGCTGACATTTATTTGAACAAGGGACGAGAGGGAACGGGGATGTTTTGTCTCTCTCAACATGCCCTGCTCGGGGAGAGGAGGGAGCTGTCAGCAGATCCCAGCCTGCCACGGATGGAATATGCAATTCCTCGGCTGCTAATTGCAGGGAATGGATGCTGAGGTGTGGGGAGGGCAGGGAGTGGGGCGGGATGGAGGCCACGTTCCCATCCAGTGGCAATTCCCAGGCTCTGAACACACTGGGACCAGCTGGGGCTGCTCCCGTGGCAGGGTGGTGACAAGCTGCAGACTGCCACGTTTCTTGGCTGGCTCCCGAAATCCTCCTTCCCTAAAAAACACCGGCGTGGGCACTCCACGTCCAGGCTGAGCCTCGCAGCTGCTTCTGCTCCAAACGTTGTTTTGATGCCCCTTGGATGAGGATGAGAGGTTGGGTTTGCGACGTGCTCTTCCTACAGAGCATTCCTGATAAATAAGTCCCTTTTCCCGTGGCATAGGCACAGCGAAATGCCATAAAAACACCTCAAAAAATCAGTGTTGATGTTGGAGCACCTGAAGGCCGTGAGCTGCATCCAGGCAGAAAAAAAAATTTGGCTGTGAAAAACCTCCCCAGATTTTTTCATATTCCTTGATACAACTATCGCCAGCTCCAGGGTTTGGAATTCAAAATCTGTGTCCAGATTTCCTTTGGCAGGGACTTCTCCAACTTAGGATGGGCTGACACAACTGGGGAAATGAAGGCACGGATTGAAGTCTGAGACAATTTGGCCTCTGCTCAGGATCCACAAGTTCAAGCCTTGTCTTTGCAAATAATTCCTGCTGCCCAGGCTGCTGGGACTCCTTTCCTCTGGCTGGAGGGGAGGAAGGGTCAGTGCCTGGAAAAGGGCAACTCCAGGGAATTTTAGGCTCCTGCACCCAGTGGGTGTTGGATTTAGTGCTGGAGGAGCCAACCCCACCTTCCCTGAGCTCCAAGTGGTTGAACAACGAGCTGCTGTGGTTTTTTTGGGACAAACGGTGGTTTTCAGTGCCCTGCACCTCACCAGGAAAAAATGCAAACCCCACCAAGAACAACTGGAGTCTGCACTTTTCCCAATCCCCAGAGCGTTTTGCCCAGTGGCTGGAATGTCTCTGATGTGGCATTTCCTACCGTCCTGCTGGGCTGGGAGCTGCAGGAGCTCAGGAGCAGGGATGGTGGCACTGGGCAGAGTCCATCCATGAGGGACATCCCCACCCAGTGCTGCACAGAGGGGACATTGTCCTCGGGACAGGAGTACATCCACAGCCCTGGAGGACAGATCTGCCACCTTGTTTTTAGGAAATTTTTATAAATTACCAGGCTCATCACTCAATTCTAAACCTTTCCCTTGCTAAAATCACACCCTACAATCAATAAGTCAAGGATTTGGGATTCCCCAGTGGGAAACCAAGCAGATAAATCATAATTAGATCACTGTGAGAGCAGATAATTTTCTCTCTTGA
This sequence comes from Lichenostomus cassidix, assembly GCF_008360975.1. NCBI lineage: Eukaryota > Metazoa > Chordata > Aves > Passeriformes > Meliphagidae > Lichenostomus > Lichenostomus cassidix. The sequence goes on from NC_139497.1 coordinate 3,097,908, forward strand.
TCAGCAAAGAACACTCTGTCTGTCACAGAAGACATGAAGGGAAAGATGATGATGATAATGATAATAATAATATTAATAACAATTGGTAAGATAATAAATTGCTTTGCAAATCTGCCAGCCAGCAGGAAAGCATTTCCCTGGCCCCTTTCCATATTATAGACTTTAATTAATACAATCTATGGACAAACATGTATTTTATTTCCAGAATGGGAGTTGTAATTTCCTGAGGCTTGGAAGCCCAGATGGTTTTGAGTTTAGAATATATCAGGATTTGTTTTTAAAGAGTATTTCAGTCAAGGTTGGAGGAGGGAGGGGGGGGGGTGTCTTTTATTTAGTTCAAAGTTTAATTTGTGTGCCTTCAGCTGAAGTTCAGAGCCTCCAATGGGAGCAGCAATAGGGAAGGGCTGAAATATGCAGACAGCCACAGGACAATAGCTGTGGGAAGCCTTGTCTGCCTTTGAAATGAGCTGTCATCCCAGGGACTGGGATGGTCCCGGGCTGGGAGAAGCCTTGGATGCTGCCAGGGGATGGGAGCAGGGATGCTAGCCCTGGAGAGGCAGACAGAGCTCCCAAAATAACCCTGGCCTGGTGGCCCTGCCTGCCCTGCCACCAGCATGCCGTGGCACTGGGAGGTTCCCAGGCTGCCTTGGAATGATACCCTTGGGATGAAAGTTAGAGGGTGCCTGGCCTTACTCACCCACAGGCTGAATAAAGAGCCATTTCTTCTTTTTGCCTGCCCTGGAAGGGCTGCAGTTGTGACTCACATCTGGAGCACATGAAACCCTTCTCCACGGGCTGGATGGAGGAATCATTAAGGACTTGAAGACATCTCAGGCACAAAAGTCAGCTTACACTGAGTCACTGAATGTTCCTGAGCTCTGGATGAAAACCACTTTGCTCTCTCTCTCTCTCTGCCCCTTTTTTCCCACCCGTTTTTGGAAAGCTTGGGATTCTCATTAGGGTTTTCCAGTCCCACCACCTCCACAGAGCTGGGGAAGCTTTATTCCAGATGTGCAGTGCCAGCCTCTTCCTGCTGCTGCTTCCACACTCACAGGATGGAGCATTTCTCAATGCTGAACAGAGGATTTGAGAAAGCAAAGAATTCCTCTTTTTTTTTCTTCTTATCCTGTCATTTTTTAATGCTACTGGTCATGAGAGCAATTGCAAATCAGCTCCTCTACCAGGACCAAAAAGCTCTGATTTGCTTTTTCTAACCCTTTTAGGAATTAATATGAATTTAATTACATCTCAATTAGCATCTCCTTTCCTTCTCCTCTGTTCAGCTCACCAGATCAGAAAGTCACCATCCAAAAAGCTGCTTTTTGCAGTGCTGAGCAGCTTCCACCAGCCCCTGCCTGGCAGAATCAGGATCTCCTGCAGGAAAAAATCAATTGTGGCAGAAGCAATTTTGTACCCAAACACTCCAGACTTTGCTTTCCTCCACATCTCCTCACACGCCACCGTTTGTTCTTCACCAAGTCCGACGAGTTCCAGCGAGATTAACCCTCCAGATCGACCCATGGGGCTGAGAGGCCAATAATCGTGGAGTCTGTGAGCAAACCCAGGGCTGAGAGCTGCAGAACCACTCAGGGGGATTGTCAGGGGATGGAAACTGCAGCCTCAACTCGAGGTCTGCTCAACAGCTTTTAAATAAGAGGGGAAATTAAGTGCCTTGATTTCCCAATCACGGCCAGTGCCGGCGGGAGTTGCGCTGGAGATGTGGCCTCAAGGTGTCCCCTGAGCAGGGATTTTTGTGCTGTCACAGCCTCCTGGAGCAGGGCTGATTGGGACCCTGGTGCTTTTCCAGTGGCAGAATAAATTGCTCTTAGGTTAAACCTAAAAAACATGTCCTGCCAGCAGCAGCTCGAGGCTTGGCTGCAATCCAGGTTTGTCCTTAGGATGGTTGGGATTGGGACAAGCTGAGGGAAAAGCTGCCACATGGAGTCCCCTGGGGCATCATTCCTGTGGGACAGCCTTTCCCTGCTGAGGGTAGGGTGGATGCTGGGGAAAGAACCTCCGAGGGCAGCTGGAAATTCTGGACTCAGGGCTGAAAATCTGAAGCTAGAAAGTTGGGAGGGTATTCTCTGCAGGCACAGCAACCCCAGCCTTCAAAGGTCAGGAGATGGCTCAAAATATCCCATTTAATATCAAATGGGATATCAAAATATCCCATTTAAAAAGCTTAAAAAGCTTCAAACTGTTCTATGATTCCACGATTAGATTCCACCTCTACAAGTTTTTTTGGTTTTTTGGGGTTTTTTTCTCTGGGATCTATTGGAGCCACCAGGAAAGCACCAAATATCCCAAGACTATTAATAAATTAATATTATATATATAAATTAATAAATTAGTATATATTAATTTACTCATTTATTTATTATTAATATAAATTAATAAATTATATATAAATGGAGGAGTGACCATGAGAACTTCACCCATCAGAACAAACCCATCAGATTTTTGGGAAATGATGTCAATCCCTCCACACCTTGGTCCTCTAAATGAGCACCTAAAAATACAGCAGGCTGTGGCTTTCTAGACAGATTTTAATCAAGAGCTCATTCTTCTCCCTCCTGCTATTTAACACGGAAGTGCCATGGCTGGGATCAACTTCCCAATGCTGAGACCTCATGGAATTGCAGGGAAGAGACTCCAGCATATCATTATCCTGCTGGATAAAAATACCCCACAGATCCACGCAGGCTCTGGTGCCCAGAGGGGCAGCAGCCACCAGCCTGAAGGCATTTGAATTTGGGCTAAGCAATCAGCAGGAATACTGTGGTTTTCCATCTCTGTTTTATATCCCGTGAATGATTCCTGGCTGAGATTTGGGCTCATCTGGGGAATCATCTCAAAGTCTATTTTATAGGGTGGGACATCCCAGGTGAAGGATGGGATGGGGGTGGGAATGAGCAGCATGGAAAACATCACCCAGAGAAGCTGTGGCTGCCCCTGGATCCCTGGAAGTGTCCAAGGCCAGGCTGGACAGGGATTGGAGCAACCTGGGACAGTGGAAAATATTCCTGCCCAGGACAGGGGGTGTGGCTAGCACAGACCTCTCCCATGAGAATTCTTTTCTCTCTTCTTCCTGTGTTTTATAAACAAAGATAAAGTTTGGATGTTGTTAAAAACAATGTCTCGAGATTTGGACTGTTCAGGCCTGGCCAATCTGCCCAGGGGGGAGGTTTCAAACTGACCAATCTGGGTGACCTTTGAAAAGTCTATATAAGTTGGAATTAAATAATAAAATACTTTCTTTTATGCCACATGGAAAACAGAGTCTTCTTTCTCTGCTAGCGGCTCAACAGCGACAAGGGGGTGGGACTGGATGAGCTTTAAGGTTCTTCCCAACCCAAACCATTCCACAATTCCTCAATTCCAGAGGTGATTTTGGGGCTGTTGTGTGAATATCCATGCCCTGAGGTTGTTTCCTGCTCCCTCCCAGTGCCAGAGGGAAAGAGGATGGAAAAAAGCTCAATCCCTGCTCCTCTTTCCAGCCAAGGCCATCTTCCTTCTGCTCATGTTCAGCTCGGGAGCCTCAGACCATGAGCTCATTTGGCTTCTTAGAGCAGAGGCAGAAGCCAAAGAGAAAAAGGGAAAAAAAAGGAAAAAAAATACAGAGCAAACATCCCTGTTTTCCAAGGGCTGGGATGGCACTCTTTCCATCCTTCCCTTGGCAATGAAATGCTGAATTTTCTGGGATCATTCCCTGCTCCAAATTTTTCATGCAACTGCAGGGGAATAGCAGCAATGGCTTTTTTGGTGTGATTGTTATTTACCAAATGCTCAATAAACCTAAAGCATTTCTATGGACATAATAAAAAACCAATATTTTCACCTTTCAACATCAATCCCAGCTCCAGCTTTTCATTCCAAATAAAACAGGGGGATGGAGGAATCTCCCAGGACAGGAAAATCAACTCTTTTCTGCTCCTTCTCCCAAAACCTGCTCAACACCTCAACATAAAGTCAATTTTCCAATAGAAAAATAACCCCTGGAAAAGCCATTGTGAATGATGGCTCGAGGGTGTGTGTCTATAGATCTGGGAGAACTGATAAGGGAGAGTTTTGGCCATCAGAACATGATAATTCACCGGATTTTGAGCACACAGTTCTCTCCTGGGACAGCTGTGCTAAAAAACAGGGCTGAGGAAAAAGAGTGAGTGATGATCCTGGTGCCAGCTGTGCCAAGGGAATCTCCCAGTGGATCCCTGGGCTCTCCAGAGCCCTGCCAGCATCACTTCTCTCTCTGCTGGCTCTTTTAGATGGGCAAAATATCAAATGAACGTGGCTCAGGGAAAGGAAAATAATGAGACACTCCAAATCCAAGGCTGTTTGTGTTCCCTGTTCGCTGCCACCATGGGGAACACACAAAAAAACATCATTTATTTCTCCCCCAAAACCAGGACACCTTCCCTCCTGTTTGCTCTCCAATCCTCCCATCTCCCCCCAGGAGCTAAGCCTCTTGCTCAGAAGGGTTTCATTAACCAACAGCAGAATTCTCCTCAGTTCTGAAAATTCAAGAGCTGGCAGTTCCCAGCACCAGGAAAACATCTTGTGGGCTTCTCGTGGCTCTTTGTAGGATTGTTGGAGAGCTAATGGCCATTCATGAGCTCTCAGTGTTGCAACACAATCCTTTTTTTTTTAATTTTTTTTTCCCAGGATGGTTTAAGAAAAAGAGGACAAGAAAAAAAAAATAATAATAATAAAGAAGAAAGTCTTTTAGCAGAGACATTTCAACAATTCCTTTAATGGGCATAGAAACAGGACCAGAATCAAACTGCAATTAGGTGTAATTAGACTTTAGCCTAAAAAATCCCCCACATGTGGAATGATTTCCATGGCAATTACTGGGGACTTCTGGGCACACTTGGCTGGCACAATTCTTCCAAGTGTGTCCTTTATTCCTGCCCCTCCTGGTTTTTCCTGCTCCCTGAGGAACTTCTATCCCTGAGGAACTTCCATCCTCAGCAATGGCTTTGGCTGGAGCTGAGCAACCCAAGGGTTGATGGCTGAAATGAGTGAGAAAGCCAGGAAAAAAAATAGAAAAAAATAAGGTTTTTTTTATTTTTGGTTGAAAAAAAGCATATTTTGTGCGTGTTGGTGCTTTGTGCCACCTCGGTGTTCACACACCTGGCTGGGGCTGAGGGATCTGGGGGATATTGAATTTTTCCTGCCACCTCAGGCATGAGTACAACAAGAATCCTCCAAGCAGCTGTGCCAAAATTCAGCATTTCCCACCCCGCAGGTGAGGCCAGGGCTGACCAGTCCTTCTTGCAAAGCCAGCAGAAATGGCCTGAGTGGTGACAACTCCACTTGTCCCCATGGAAATGGATTCTGGAGTCAGGTCAGGGGCTGTGCTGGGCTTGTTCTCTCTCCAGAGCCAGCAGAGCAGAGCAGCCTGTGGCTGATTCCTATTCCAACCAGCACCTCTGCTTAATCTTGACTTATGGAGGAAACATATGGAATGTATTGAAAAAAATATTGCTGTGCTCTGTGCAGCTCCTCGCTGCCTTTCCTCGGGAGCAGGAATAGGAAACAGCTGGGATTTTTTTAGCCCAACCTGACTTGCTGGGCCACTGCTCCATCCATCCTGCATGTCCAAGGGAAAAACCATGGAATTCCAGCCTGGAATCAGAGGATGGGATTTGCCTTCCTGAGCAGGTGGTGGAGGTCATCTCCAAATCTTCCCAAGGTATTCAACTGCAGAGCCACAGGTCAGAGATGCCCAGAGTGGTTTGGGTTGGGAGGAGCCTCAATGCTCACCTCATTCCAGACCCCTGCCAGCAGCAGGGACACTTCCATCAGAAGCTCTGCCACCCCAGGCCATCCATCCCAGTGTCAAGGTCTCCAGTGACACCCACCTCTCTGAAAACCTGGCTTTCATGAGTGCCATTTTCTTTAACAAACAACAAAATAATTGTTCTGTTGTTGTTGTGCAGTGACAATGCACTCCCATGGCAGAGCAGCCTGTCCTGCCAATCCCACTGCCTGATGGAATTCGGTGGGATTTTGGTGCTGGGGAAGGTTTGGCTCTACTCAGCACAGGGCTGGATGTCCCCTGGGGTTATCCACTGTGCCCTCAGAGGGGCAGGAAATTGTTGGGTGCCCCATGCCAGCCCAGCCACGGGCAATTCACCCCTCTGGCAGCTGCCATCCAACAGGCTCTGACTTGTCCCTCACATCATCCAGGCTGCTGCAGGAGATCAGGAGCAAAATCCTAGACCCACCCTTTCCCCACGCCTGCCTCAAGGAGAGCACAGGCAGGGTCAGGTGAGGACACTGTGGTTTCCAAGCACACCCAGAGCTGAAGGAGCTGCTCTGGGGCTCATCGCTGCCTTGGCCCTCAGCAGAATTTGGGGCTGTCCCAGCTGGGACAAATCTTGTTGGCCTAAAGAGCCTAGGCTTTGTCCTTGAGGATTTTTGGGAATCAGTGCTCAGCAGCACCAACTCAGCTCCTCAGGAACATCCAGGATGGGACAGGCAGGGATGGGATCTTCTGCCAGAGGCTTCACTGAGCCATGGAGAAAATCCACACTCCCCAGGAGCTGTGGAGGGGAAAAACCTTCCTGCCCATTCCAACAACCCCTGGGACAGCAAATCCCCTCCATCAGTCCCTCCCACCCAGTGCAGAGCTCAGCTCCATCCCTATTCCAACCCAGAAGATTTATGACTCCAGCACAAAGTCTCCCATTCCCTGAGCTCACCCAGCAGATCTGATGTCAACTGCATGTCCTTTCAGTGCCTGCTGTGTTTATTCAGTCCAGCCAGATTTATTCTCCTCAAATATCTGTTTCAATCTGAGGCGAGTTCATTGCAGGTTCCTGTTTCCCCACTGCTGAGCTGTAGGGTAAAATCCCCACTTGACAGCTGAGAAAATGACACCAATCGAGGGCTGTGCTTTGGAACAGCTGAGAGAGATGGAGCAGAACTCAGCTAAAGATGGGTTTTTTTATGTATTTGTTGGGTCTGTTCTGATGTGGACCCTGTGTTGTTTTTTCCTGTGGACTGAACCGAGTGTCAGCCTGGCTATGGTGAAAAAAACCCAACATTTTTAATTGTAGCTGGGATTACTGCTGGGAAAAGTGGCTCGTTTACTTCTGAGGGCTCAGCATGAGCTGCAGGACCCCTGGGATGTTCCAAATGGAAAACATGTCTGCGCTGCCTCCCAAAAGGAGGAAGAACAAACTGCCAAGGCTGAAAGCTCAGGCTCTTTCATGGGACCCAGAAGGTTCCTGTGTGTGTGATGGATTCTCCTGCACAGGCATTTCTCGAGGTTTTTCTGGCTTTTAAGTTAAGGAAGAAAAAAGAGCCCAGGCCCAGGGTTGTGGAAGGATTTTCTATCAGCTTTGTGGGGCTGCCTGAGGTTCCTCCTGAGAGGGAAATGACCACACTCACTGTGGTCCATGTGCAGCAAAAGGACAGCAAAACAACCGCAGAGCCTCCGAAAAAACCTTGGGAGAGCTTTGGATTCCTCCTTGTGAGCTCCATGAGGCCCTTTATTGGAGCTCAGTGGGTGTGGATGTGTGCTCATTTGGGGTCTGAGCCAGCTGAACTCGGTAGGAGTCCTTTGAAAGTCCTTCTCCTCTGCCCTGAGCAGGCTGAGCCTGGACTGGGAATACTCCTGGGGAAGGATTTGCTTGGAGGAATGTTCTGTGCAAGGAGCAGCTTTTCAGGCCTTGTTGATAGAAAGCCATTACTGAAGTCATAAATAAGAGCATTGGCACTGGCAGGGGTGAATGAAGTGAGGAGTGCATTAGGAGTAGGGGTCATCCCGAGCCAAAACCCAGGCAAGAAAGGCTTTTAACTCCCAGAAAATGCTCACATGCTCTCAATCCTCCCAGAAAACTTTGATTTACGTCGCCTGGGCAGGCTGCTTGCAGTGTGATGTGGCAGGAGGGAGCAAAGGCTGTGTAAGCACTGAGTTATTGGATTTTTGGGGGTTTTTTCGCACAGAGGGGTAAATATTGAAGTTGTGGAGCAGTCAGGGAAGTCCCCAGTGGGGAACACAGTGACAGCACCTTGGGGACAAAGCCCTTCTCCCACTGTCTGAGTGCTCTCCTGGCCTTCCCCTCACCTCAGCTGTGCCAGAGCTTGAGTGGAACCATCTGATTGAAGCTGGAAGGGTATCAAAGATGGGATTTGAGCTCAGTAATTCAGTCCTCAGCTGCAGGCCAGAACCACCATCTGCTCAACGTGTCCTGTCCTGGTCCTTCGCCGTGCACAGCATCCCTGAGCTGCCCAAAGCAGCCCAAAATCCTGATTGTGGGGAAGGATTTGGGGTTTTTATGGGTGTCAGAAGAGGAGGAGGAGCTCAGATGTTGCACAGCTCATGGGGAATGGCAGAACAGGGTCAGGGCAACAGAGGGATCAGTTTTTTGGGAGAAATTAGAGCTTGAATATATAGCTCAGCTCAGGGAGGTGGAGAAGAAGAAATCAGTCTGGGAGGATTCCAAGGGTGTGAGCATGGAGAGCTGAGGTGGGATATGAGGAATGGTGCCTGGAGGTGTGACTGGGAGCACAGGAATCGTAGGGAAGAGGGAAGGACTGTGCAGTGAGATCAGCCTCTGGCCCAGTCTCATATTGTTGCCACGAAAAACTGGAAAATAGGGATTTTTAATTCAGCTAATTGCTTCATTAATTTTGTTGAAGGGCCATTAAACATCACCTTTTTTTTTTCCCTAGCTGGATTTGGAACTTCCAGAACAATCACAGAGACTCTTTGTACATCATCCCTCTGCACAGCATCACGAGCTGTGCTGTTTTAGGAGCTTAAGGGTCCTCTGTCAGTAAAAGTAAATACAGACATTAAACCAGGGGACATGGAAAAATTACTGGTTTTTCCACAATAAATTGGCAAGGAGGCAGCATCCACGCTCTAAAAGATTTCAGCCTCCAACATGTGTGAGTGTGGAATCTCATCTATTTTTCATCTCTGACTGCCCAAATCTCTGCTGGCGTAAAAAAGAGCTCTCTGAGAAAGGCTAGGCTTTATCTTAGCCCAGAGTTATTCCTTAAAAATCTCTGCATGGTCTTACGTCATGCCCTGGGAAGCTGTCACTAATTAGGGACAGATGAATCAATCCAGATAAAATTAAAGCCTGGTTCAACTTTTGCCCCAGTTTTTCCTTTCCTGCCTCTCGCAGGAGCCTGGAGTGCCTGACTTGTTCTCATGGCTTTGGTTGTGTTTTGGTGGCTCTGGAATTCTTTGGGAATTCAGGAATGGGATGCTTTTTGTCCCATCAAAAAGAAAAGCTGCTGCAGCAAGGAAATCTCAGACTCAACAAGCCTCAAGGGGACCTGAATATAAACCAAACCTTCACTTTGCTGCTGGAAAAAAAAAAAATCAATTTGCATTAATCAAAAACCTCTTAAGAGATTTCCAACGTGGTTTTTCCAGACTCAGGGAGCTTTGCAGGAAAGGATTCCCACTGGCTGGGTTGGAATCTCTGCTGGCATCCAGTTGGGGTGTCTAATCCAACACATCTCCCACTGACATCCACCAAAGCTGCTCTCCCGCAGGTTCCTCCATCCAACCCAATCACCTGTGGAGTGACATCCAAGGGAAAGCTTGGCATGTCAGCAGAAGTGCATTTAGAGCTGATTTATGGCCGGGTGTGGGAGTGGAAAATCAGCTTTGGTGGGATGGACACCAGCAGGTTTTCCCTCAGCCAAGCTGAACCCCCAGGCTGCCTGCAATCCATTTATCACCATGCTCCTGATCTCCTCAGGAGCAAGCAGAGGGTAATTCTGCATTCCACAGGCTTTCCTCACCCACTGCTGGGTTCAGGGAAGGCTCCAGTCGATGCTCTGAGCAGGATTTGCTCCTCCACAAATCCCTCAATGAAATGCCCACAGCTTTGGGACAGAAGGGTGAGGAGTTCTGAACATCCCGTGGAGGTGACAGACCCATGGCAGATCGCTTTTACAAGCTGCTTTCCAACACCTTCATTTTCTAACAGGGAAAAACTTGATCTTTTTCCCAGAAAAACATATGCAAATCTCATTTCTAGGTTTGTTTTTTGGCTTTTTTTTTTTTTTTGGCTAAAACATTTCGGAGTGTTTGCAAGGTTGTTTTTTTTCTAAGACAGAGAGGTAGAGAGAAAGGTCCAGGATAAGAACATTTCTATGTTTTGATGTACATGTGAGCCAAAGCTGGTGTGATGCTCACAACCAGGATGACTCCAAAAAATCATAAAACTGAGATATTTCTGTGGTTTTTGGAGACAAGATTGATGCCTCCAGACCTGTTTTGGGAGCCACCTTGCAAACACACAGCAAACACACCACACCAGGGTTGATCCTCTCAACCCCACCAGCCCCATCCAAAGGGAAATGGATCCTTGGAGATGTCCAGGGATGGTTTAGGGAACTTTCTGTGTCTCATCTTGTTTGCAACGTGTGCTGTTTTGGTTCTGATCTCAGCGCTGGAGCTCTCCCTCCTCTCCTCCTCCTCTCCTCTTGCTTTTTGCAGGGAAAGCAAGGAGGCTTCAGCCACCACGAGCTCCTGCCAAGTCTCCAAACAAATCTGTTTGAAGTGATTAATCCGAAGTGGAGGAGGGGAGAGGGAAAAGGGGGGAAATCAAGATAAGAAAACCCTTCTTGCAGGGATATTGCAGTTATTCCTGGTTTAATTTATGAGCTCTCTGGCCTCCTTGCAGTGTGCTCATCTCGGGTTTGTCTGCGCTGAGCAGCCTTTCAACAAGGCCAGGAGAAACTGCAGCTTGGGTCAGGCTGTCAGAAATGTTTTCATTCTTGTGATGGCCTCAAAGACCAGCAGAAAATACCCAGGAGGGACCCAGACAGCACCTCCATGCACCCAAGGCAGCCAGGGATTAAACACGGCGCTGAGGACATGTCCAGCAAGGGCTCTGGCTGAAAAAAATCAATGAATTCAATCAATGAATTAAATCAGAGTGTTTTCAAAACACCCTCCCCAAAATATCTTGGCTTCCTTGGTGGTGAGTCAAGTGAAGAGCACCAGGAGCACGCAGGAACGTGGCCACAACAGCATTTAATTCATTCTGGGGATGATTTTTTTGCACGGAAAGCTTTCCATAAAAAAGAGAGCAGCGCTAGGATGCAGGGGCAGTTCACAGCTTTCACACTCTGGAGGTGAGCAGTTCAATCTCCAGGTTCCAGCCCTGCTGGGGACAGGAGAGGCAAAGCCACCACTTGTCACCTGTGCCTTCCCCTCCCTCTCCTGCCACCAGGGATGTAGGAATCCCCAGCAGGGATGTGGGAATGATCTCCCAGTGGCTGCTAAAGCCATTGGAAGGGAGGGTTCAGCGCCGGGGCAGCTGTCCCAGCCTCCTGTCTCAGATGCTGCTAATGCAGAGCTCAAATTTTCCATCCATCCCTCCAAGCTCTGCTCCCCATTTCGGGGTCTGACGCTCTGTCTGCTCTCCGAGCACTGATTTCAACCCTCTGTTTTACAGAATGTTGAGGGAAGCTCCAGCCAGGCTTTCTCCCTGGGTAATTGTCTTGGTGTGGAAGGATTTTGCTGCCGTGAGTTTTGTCACCAAATGGTGGCATCCTGCGGTGATGCCATGGGCAGGAAGCAGATTGTTCCCAGCCAAGGATGTAGGGATGATCATCCTGCACTCACACCCTGGCACTTCCCAAAGTAGAGCCTGGAAGGTAAATTTTGTCAGAGAAAGCCAGGCTCCTTGAGAGGAAGGCTCTGGGGCAATCCCTACCAGGAAAAATCTGCATTGAAAAGGAATATTTTTTTCCTCATCACGCTTAAAAGTGCTGGGAGCTCCTAGGGTGGTCCAGAGAGAGAGAGGGGAACACACGGGGTTAAAATCAGCCCTGGCTCCACTCAAACTGACTGCAAAACCCCCTTTGGCTCCCGTGAAGCAATTTTCCCACCACCCTCCCCAGTTCTGCCTTCCCAGAAAGGTGAAGGACACGATGGGGAGTTCCAGGCAGAGCTGTGCAAGGAATGCAGATGGTTTATTAGGAATCTGTGCCGCTGCTCCTGCAGCAGCCTCGCTCCTCCTGCCGCCCTGCCTTGCGGGCTTTGTTCTCCACAATCCTCCGGGGAGCTCATTTAAAAAGCAGGAATGTTCACCCAAAAAAAAAAAAAATGATGTTCTGTCTCCCGTGAGGTGGGAAGTGGAAGGGAAAAAGCAGGAGACCTTTGAGAAAGGCAGAGACCCATCCAGTCAGGGCAGAGGGATTGTTTGCTGCAGCAAAGCCAGGATCTTACCTCTGGATTTGCTGCTGGCTCTGCCCCAACTCTCTCCAGAGAACTCCAGTTGTCCTATTTTTGGTTAAGGCTGCAGGCTCCCCCTGCAAACCTGCGCTCAATTATTTGGGTACAGCAGGCTGGAAGTTGACCTGCAGGTGCAAAGAAAAATGTTAATAAACCAATTGTGTCTCTCCAGCCGAGAAACAGAAACAAAACCTCAATCAGTTTGGCTGCGAAAAATCCTGCAGCCCAGAGGTGTTTGCAGAAGCACTCGGAGTAATGGGAGTGATTAAGAAATTAGAGTTGCCTTTGCTGAGACAACTTAGAAATAAATGCATAAATTAATGGGAGTTTGATGAGAAGTTTTTAATCAATTTTACAGACAGCTGTGCAGTGACAGCAGCTCCTTTGCTGTTCCTCCTACAGAAGTGACTGGGAAAAAAAACTGTGCTGGTTCTGATGTTAGGATGCCACTGAAGGGGAATCAGGGTGGGAGAGGAAAGCTCTGGGAAGTGAACACATTTATTCAGGATGAATAAACCCCTCGTGGTAAACAGGTTTCTCTAATCCCTCTCTCTCGGGGTGTAACTCCTCCGATGGTATCAGACCTTTGCTAGAACCAGCAATTTTTCCTACCAATTACCCACCAGTTACAGCCCCTCTCCCTCTGAAATAACAGGCAGGCCATTCATGGCAGATTCCAATAGGGTGATGAGGGAATTTATTGCTGAGATGATCACTGCAGCCAGGCTGATGAATGGGCTCAGAAGGATTTCAGGACATTATTTCCCAGCACTCCTTTTCATGCCCGTGCCTGCAGCCTGGCTCCTCCATGGCCTCAGGTTGCTTTCAGAGGGTTATTTCTGTACCAGGATGGGCATTTTGCTCCAGGATTTATCCCTTCTCCAGCTCTCCTTGCTCAGAAAACAAGACAAGGACAATGAAATCCATCAGAGGGACGAGGCTTTCGCTGGGGTTTGTTGTACTTGGCACCCTGTCAGCAGCGAGGGCTGAGATGAAAAAGGTGCACGTCTGAGGTGCTTTAATCATCGCTGGAGTGTCTGCAAGGTGCTCAACACGAGCTGCTGGAGCTGCTGAGGAGGTGCAGTTTGAAGCTGATGGGCTCCCCACTGCTGCTCAGCTCCAAGATTTGGGTTGTTCCCTTCCCTTCCCTAGAAATGAGCTCCGTGGCTTTAGCTGAGGCTGTTTAATGGCAAAGGTGGATCAAGGAGGAAGATTCCCAGCTGCAAACCAATAAATTGAGCTGGTGGGAAAGTGGGTTGGCACCTCAAGGGCTGGTTCAGCCCATGGGTCAGGTCAGGCTTTGTAAAAATCCCAAATATCAGGAGCCACTTCCCTTCACCCAGCCCAGTTCAGACCAGTGACAGCAGCAAGGAGCAAAGCAGAAGCAGGGAAATCCCCAAACTGCTGCTTCTGGTGGAGAGGAAAAACAATCTGGTGTCTTCCAGCAGCCCTGCAAAGCCTGAACACCTCGAGACAGCCCCAGCAGAGCTTCCCAGACAGTTCTTCTCTCCAAGCCAAACTCTTCAGTGTCCTTTTCTCATTAAGGATCATCTGTGGGATCGCTCTGGGGGAGCAGTGGGATGTGCAAAGCTGTCACTGCCTTCTCACACCAGCCACTGCCTGTGATGTGTGCAGGTTGTGCTGAAAGGGAAGAAAACAGAGCTGAGGATGCAGGTTTGGGGTTTATTTATGCAAAAAACTCTGATATTTTTAAATTTTGGGTCTGTACACTGATGGTATCCTAACAAAGAAGGGCAGGGGGCTCTTCCCAGGGCTCATAAATTTGAAACTTGGCTGTTTTTCCATTCCCAGAGCTGCAGTCAGGGCTGCCATGCCTTTATGCCATTGTAACCTGGGTGGATTTTTGGGTTTGGGCAGAGAAGGACAATTTCCCAGTGGAAGTGCTGCTCCTTTTCCAAATTCTGCCTTTGGTTCAGCAGCCTGAAACTCGGGATGCCGAAATTTATGGATCATCATCCTCCTCCAGCTGGGCCTCATCTCCAATACCTCACCGAGACAAAAGTCCAAGGTGTTTAAAAGCAAGAGCTCTGCTAAATTGATGGAGATGCAGATTCTGCTGCATCTAAAACTGCCCAGGGAGCAAATGTTTGATCTGAAAGGGTTCAGCCTTTCCCCCACTTTACTGGAAGACACTCACATTCGGGGCTCTGCAGTCTGGATCCAATACACAGCACGGCATTAATAGATGTTGGAAAGGCTTGCTACAAGCTATTACTGAGGCAAAGTAAAAGAAATCAGATGTTTATGTACAATTATGCTTTTGTGCAGAGCCGTGGCCAGGAGAGAGCAGAGACAGTAAAAAAAGGAAAAGTGCTTTTTTCCATTTGGGGACGGCGTCGAGATGGATGGATAAGGATGAGGACAGGAGGCACGAGGGGCTCAGGTTTCCATCACATCCCTCTGGCAGAGCAGCGCAGGGAGCAAACAAATCCCAAACCTGCTGACTCTGCCTCAGGGAAGGCCAAAGGGGTTTTGCTGTGGTTCCTCTGCTGAGTTTTGTGTCAAGAGGGGATGTGCCAGCCCAACCCTCACCCTGCCCATGGTGACATCCATGTGCCACCCATGGCAAGGGCAGCACACCCTGCTCTGCTCCCTGTTGGCTGCAGCAGCAATAAATCAATTTTCAGACACTTTTCTCTACTTCTCACTCAAGCAGACATTGAGATCTCCAGCAAATCATCTCCACCTTGACCCTGGGGCTGGCAAAGCTCTTCTGTGGCCAAATTTCCCCGTGTGACACGTGCATCGTGCTGTCCCCTCCAGCAGAGCTTCCCCAGGCATCCCTGGTGCTGAGACAGATCCCAAAGAGGTCCCTCATGGCACCCAAACCCAGGGACAGAGCCAGCCATGCCCTTTGGGGACAGGACTGGAGTGTCACTGGGCAGAAAGGGACATGCCACCAGCAGAAAGGGACGTGCCACCAGCAGAAAGGGACATGTCCTGGCCAGCAGTCACCCTCACTATGGCCACAGCTGTACAAAAACCCCAGCAGCATCCCCAGGAAAGTTCCCATCCCAGCGCCCCGGCCATCCACGCAATCCGTGGGAGGATGAAGGCAGGGAGAGGGAGAAAGGGGGGAGAGATAAACAATTTCCTACACAGTTGTGGCTCAAGCTTGTCTTACAAGAAACACATGGTCCCTGACACAATATTTAGCTCTCCTGTAACATGGTCCAGTTGGAGGCTGGTGGCTGAGTGGAGAGCTGTAGTAAAACATTCCTTGCTGGTAACACACATACACACACACAGAGACAGAAAAACCCAACCTCAGGAGGAGTGATTGGGCTTAACTCCATCCAGGCTGGAGAAGTGGATGGCAGGGAGGTTCCCCAGCATCTCCTCAGCCCCATGGGTTTGAATTTGCCCTGATGGGTGGTGACCCCTTGGTTTTGCCCCATTAGACCCAAAAGAGGGGAAGCAGGGTCTTCAGGGCTGGGATTTTTCCTTCCCTGCGCTGTTCTCTGCTCAGAAAACAGTCCCGGGGAGGATCGCTGTGTTACGCCAAAAAAAAAAAAAAAAAAAATTGCCTTTTTTTATTATTTTTATTCAACTTTTGTGCTCATTAGCTCAGGAACTTACAGTTGGAGTTGTCACTGGGCTCCTCCTGCCAACATCTTGCAGGGCTTCGCGGGAGTTACATCATTTGGCCTCGGAGGAGCAGCTAAGTGGAAACACATTTGGGTTCGCTCGTGTTGCTCCGGCTCCTTTTCCCTCTCTCCCTGGATTCCCGGAGCAGAGCAGGAGGTCAGGCAGCTCTCAGTGCCCACAGAGCACAGGGGCCCCTTGGGATGACACATCCCACAGGCATTGCACTCCCCAAAATCCTCCTGCAATTGGAGCAGATCATCCCTGCTCCGATTCTGGGTGAAAATCCGGGTGTTTAACTCATCCCTTCTGCCTCCTTAGGTTCTCCCTCAGCTTTCTGCTGGAGCTGTGTCCTTCCCCTCCCAGCTCTCTCCAAGCCAGCGTGTCCCCATGGCCAGCACTCTCTGCCCTCCCCACTCCTTCCCTTTCTGCTCTGCAGCACAGCCTCTGCTTTGCCCAGAAAACATTTTTATCGATGAATTGAAAACACTCCCAACACCAGCCCAGTGCTGCCACAACCGAGGGCAAATCAGATCCCACAGCAGGAAATTTGTTGCTGATGTAGCCTGATTTTTTTTTTCTGACCGTGACAGGGCTGTGCAGTGACAATTTTAACTACAATGGTTTCGCTTGCTCCTCAACTCATCCATGAACAAAATTCCAAGGGTGGCTGACACCCAGCCATGCCCACCAGAACTCTGCACTTTGCATGGTGCTGGCGCTTTTCTAACTTCAAAGCCAAGGAGAAAGGGGATGAAAAAGCAATATGAGGGTCCTTGTTGCGGGCTGGAGTGGATTTTTAATTAGTTGCAGCCTGTCCTGCTCTGCTGTGCCCCAGCCTGCCCAGGGAAGGGGACTTGGGGACTTGCTGGGAGCCAGAGCAGGTTTGGAGCTTCCCCACCAGCTTGGCGTGTCAGTGCAACCCCAGCTGCTCCTCTCCCTCGTGCCTGATGAGCTGCTGAGGAAGAGCTCATTATTTAGAAGAATCAAGCCAAGAAGCTGTCCCTGCAGAGGCCACCCCAGCGAGCTCCCTGCCACCCAGGCCACCAGCTGGACACAGGGAGCTCTTGGAAAGGAGCTGCTCTGAGCAGCTCTCACCCAACCCCTCTCCCTGCATCTGCTTCACTAAATCCCAGTTCACGACACCCACAGCAGACTTTCCTCTGGGCTGGAGACTCGATGATAGCTTTGAATTAAATTTATGGTCACGGTTCGTTTTTTTTCCTGTACGTTGATGCTTAGTCATGAGGAAGCAATTCCCTGCGAGAGTTCCCTGAGCGTGTCCTGCTGCTGGGTGGGTTCATTCCAAAGAATTCCCTATCCTGCTCCTGGGTGGGTTAATCCCAAAGAGTTCCATGTCCTGCTCCTGGGTGGGTTCATCCCAAAGAGTTCCCTGAGTGTGTTCTGCTCCTGGGTGGGTTTATCTCAAAGAGTTCCCTATCCTGCTCCTGGGTGGGTTTATCCCAAAGAGTTCCCTGTCCTGCTCCTGGGTGGGTTTATCCCAGAGGAGGTGGTGCAGGGCTGGGAGCCCCAGGGAGGTGCAGGAGGCTGGGCAGAGGAGTGCTGTGCAGAGGGGCTGACCCTTGGAAGGAGCAGCAGAGATTCCACGGCCACCCCAGGGATGCATCCTGCAGCACCTCGACCCCATCCCGGCGAGCTGGGAAACATCTTCCTCATCGTCATCATTACTAGCAACGATTCCCAAGGCTCTGGCGAAATCCAGGAGCCCCCCGAGCATCCCCGCCGTGCCCGGGCGCGGCTCCACTGCTCCGGGAGCTGGGAAAAGGCAGGCGTGAGCACCATCTAGTGATGCCGGCGGCGGGCCCGGGGCTGACCCCTCGGTGGGGGCTGCTCGGAGCCCCACCGTCCCCAAAAACCCCAAACGAGCCGGGCTGGGCAGGGTCGGGCAGCGCTGAGCTCACTTTGGCACCGCTGAGCTCGGTTTGAGTGCCGCGGGATGGGTTGGGTACCACTCTGCCGGGCTGGGGGCTGTGTGTGACATTACATCCCCAGGGAGGGATAAGAACAGTGCTAGCAACAGGGAAATTAGGGAATCCCATCCCGAGGTAGGTCCTGGGTAGTCCAATCCCTCTGGATCCAGCTCACCAGGCACTGCAGTGCTTCACCCATCTCTCGCAGGCAATGCCAGCCCTTCCACATCAGCCTCTCTCTCAGCCCTTTTTGGGCTCATCCCTGGGTTTCCAGCAGCCTTTTTGCAGCTGAGGATGGGGAATTCTGCAGGATGCTGGAAATCCCTGCCCTGGAAGTGCAGAGGATGCAGATGGCAGCAGAATCCTGTCTGGGCTCATGGGACATGATGGCACTTCCTAGGAAGGCTCTTGGTGTCACAGCATTTTCCAGCATCATTTAAATCTACAAGGATCTCAGCCTTTTTTTTGTTTTTTTTAAACAACATTCATCTGAAACTTGTGAAAATAGGAGCTAAGAGAGTGGCAGGGCTTCAGAAACTGGAAAAGCCAAGTGAAAGTTGTGCTGCAGATACTGAATTTTAGAGACGAGTGGGGAAAGGACAATTCCACTGAGTAAAAATTTCCAGGGTACTAAGGGAAAATGTGGCATGTTACATAGTGAAAGTCAAATGTTTAAAAGTTGGGGGTTTGCCCAAAAAATCAACCTTGCCTGGGACAGGGATCTCTGAATTTCCAGGCCAGTTTTGTAGAACCACATTTTGAGCAGTGCAGAGACACCAAAAACCTGCTTTTCTCCCTCACAAGGAGCAGGGTTGATGGCTTATTTTGTTTTAGAGTCACGGCTTTGAAGATAAACCTCCTGCTTTCTGGTACCAGCCTGGAATCAGAAATGATGCATTTTGCTAACAAAGCCTAGTTTGACAAGCTCTGAGCTCCTAACACAAAATATTCACCACATTCCAGCTTTTTTCCCCCAATTCCAGCTGAGGACATGCCACACACCTTGTCCCACATACCCACAGCCCACCAGGGGACAAGCAGGCAATTTGTGGATCATGGCAATAGCACAGATCACTGGAGTTAGAATAACAGAAAGTGTTTGGGAAGGGATTTTCCATCTCACCCTTCAAGATTTAGGTTGATCTGTTGTTCCTAAAGACAGGGATGAGACTCACTGCGGGGAGAAACAAAATAATTTGGGCTGTGAGAATCCTCCAGCTGCTGCCAGAGACTCAGATGGGTTTAAGGTCTCCTTGAACCTGGGATTTCCTGTCAAGGTTGGGTTGTGTCACTCAGATTTTTAGGGTTTGTCTGATGCTCTCAGCTTCTCCCTTCTGCTGTGCCTCTGCAAAGGGCGACAGCTTTGTTCCTTCCAGTGAAACAATGACCAAATTCACAGGACAATGACCAAATCCAGGGATTTCCACTTCCCAGGTGGTTTGGGGATGGTTGGGGTGGGAATGGCTCTGTTTGAGGCTGTGAAGGTGAAGGGAATGTGCCAGGAAAGCACCCCAGAGCAGGGCTGCTGCCCACACCCCAAATCCCAAGCTGTTCTCCCTGTCAGCCCAACTCCATCTCTCCCTTTTTTTTGGGAATACACAGCCTGTTCCCAGGCTGGGCTGAGCACCAGTTTCCCCTGTATCCAGAGGCCCTCTGGCCCTTTCCTAGGTGAGCTCAGCAAGCACAAATGTCCTCCCTAAACAACAGCAGAGAGGAGGCAGCTGGACACGACTGCGCCGTCCTGGTGCAGCTCCCTTTCCAGTGAGTCATAAAAGTTCCTTGGCAGCTGCCTGTGTGTGTATCTAACTGGGATCAGGTTGGGGGCAATGTGCAGAGCTGAGGATGGAAAATATGTGTTGAATTGACTCCTCTGTCCCACTGCTGATCCCAAGGTTTGGGAAGGCTGCTCTGCTCCACGCCAGCTCTGCTCTGAGCTCTGTGGGACTTGTTCTCCCTCCATTTCCTTGTCCTTCCATCCTCTCCTGAATGTCCCTCTGGATTGTTCCCTGGAACCCAAGGCAGGGACATGCTGAGGGGGGCAAAAACACAGCCAGAAGGGACAGCAGGCAGCAGCCTCCAGGCACTCAGCATGACTCACATTGCCCAGGCCACAAAAAAAGCCTGAGGATTGAGGCTTTTCCATCTCTTTTTTGTCAGAGCAGCAGCAACTGGGAAAAATTCCCAACCCTGGCCTGCAGCACCCTCCTGTCTCTCTCTGTAGGAGCCCTGAGGGGTGCAAAGTGTTGTCACCACCTGGCTGAGTGATGCTCCCACTGTGTCTGACACTCACCTGCTCCGTGCTTATGGGAACAGGAGCTGGATGTGCACATTTCCAGTGGGAAACACCCAGGGGGAAATTATCCCAGCCCTCTCCAGGCCCTGTTTTACCCTCATAAATGTGGCAGGGCCTGCAGGAGGGAGGCACAGCTTGGATGTGGCTCCATTCTCCTCACCCTCAGCCCAGGAGGCTCAGTGTCACCCCAAACCCACAGTGAAGGGAGGGAGGATCAGCACGAAGCTCTGGGAAAGAGATTCCCAGGAAATGGAGCTCCAGGATTCCAGGATTCCACCCTGGAATCCTGATGGAAATGGAGCTCTTGGCATGGAGAAGAGCTGTGCTTTTTGGGGGATCTGTGTTTGGTACAGAGGGGGAAAAGCCCCTCTGAGGAGCCTCTGCTTTCAGGGCAGAAAGCAGCACCCTGCTTTGAGCAGAGCCTGGAATAAGGAGGGAAATTCTCCCAAAAACATGAGGAGAAGCTGCCAATTCCCCTCTGCAGCCCTTCCCTTGTCACAGCATCTCAGCCCTCAGTGCCACCAGCAGCTGTCAGACCCTGCTGCCCATGCTTGCCTCCCATCCCAAATCCCTCCTTCCAAAAACATAAAAGAAACCTTGGGAAGGTCTCCCCCAGCACCCACTGCCACCAGGCCGATCCTCTCCAGCCAAAAAAAGCTGCTGGTTCTTCCTTTCTCAGCCACTTCTCTGCCTGAAGTGGACACTGAGAAAGGAAAAAGTGAGGAACGAGCAGGGATTGCTGGGCCTGCAGCCTCACAGGGCCAGATGTGTGGGGTTTTCCTGCCAAAATCCCTGCTCCCTCCTTCCCCTGGCTTAGAACACTTCCAGGGGCTCCTCGGGGTGGGAGGGCACATTTCCTGCTTTTTTTTTTTTGCTGTAAATGATGGGGAAATGTCCAAGGCCAGGCTGGACAGGGCTTGGAGCAACCTGGGCTAATGGGAAGTGTTCCTGCCCATGGAATGGGATGAGCTTTAAATTCCATCCCAACCCAAACCAGTCTGGGATTCTGCGCTGTGTCTGAGTAAATCCCATTTCTACACCAGCCAAGAGCACAGGAGGAGGTCTGAGAGGGGCAGGAAAGGCTGATCCCAGCAGGGATGATCCCTGTGGATGTTTGCAGAGCTGAGCCCATGGCTGCAGTTGGCTGAGATGTTTTAGCTTTTCTGGGTTATTTTTGTAAGCCATCCTCCTCACGGGGTGTGAAGCCATCACCAGAGGAACTCTGCCCTCTCTCAGCTCACACTTTGCCTAAGAAAATAAATTTGGGCCTCTGCCAAGAAAGCTGAAAATTAAAATACTTCGTCTTTTAAAGTTAAAATTTTCGCTGATTTTTTGCTGTTCAGAGGAAAACTTCCAACTGAAGACATCTCTGCAGAAATCCTGCAGTCGCATTTTGACAGAAGAGTCGGTGCTGCTGAAATTCCTCGTGGGAAAAATAAATATTGAAGAGCCATCCCAGCAGTGATGCTGATCCAGGGAGGAGCTGTGGGTCTCTAATTTTAGGACACTTTCTCTAATGGATCAGAACTCCTCCCAGGCAGTGGGAAGTCACTGCTGGGGTGGAATGTTGGGTAATGAGGACCATTGGGTTGATTTCAGATCTGCTCAGCAATTTTCTGAGCCCCAAATTCCTAAAATTCCCTTTCTTACCCCAAAATTACCTTTCCTACCCCAAAAAAACCCAAAAGCTGAGCCAGCCCTGCCACCTCTCTGCAGCCACACGCAATGTGAGGAGCCACAAGAGGGCATTAGATTTGTATTTTTTTTCCCCTATCCAGAGAAATCCAAGATATTTTCTGGATCATACTTCATTTCCCAGTGCCCAGGTAGGACTGTGGGAATATTTCGAGAATCCTAAAGACTTAACAAGGCAGCTTGGCTTCCAACAGCGAGCCTGACTCTCTTTTCATTGCTGCAATTTGGCTTTTTATTGCCTCTGTGGAATAAGAGGAAGGCAGGGAGTGGGAGAAGCAGAGCACTTTGTAAATAACAAAAAAAAAAAAACACAAACAAACCCAAGCCACAGCGTTTCCACTGCAGAAATTGAATGGATGGGAAAGAAATTGAATAAATGTTAAATAAACATTTGAAAACGTCGCAAAACCCCGCGCTGGTTACACCTGACATGCCAAGGGGGGTTTTTTTAAGTAAGGGAAGTAAATTTAGGGGTTTGCTGGCATGCAGGGATTCCTTCTGAGCCTGGGTTTCATGGAGATATTTCCTAGCCCGGCAGCATCTGTGCTCAGGCATGTCTGGTGTCATCCCAGAGTGTCCCACTGCCCTTAGCTGAGGTCATTCCTCCAGTGAAATGACATTTTTAGGACCAGGGCCGTGTGCTGTGAGTGCCCTGCAAGTCCCAAAGTGCCATTAGATCTTGACCCCTTAATTAACAAATCATTCTAACCAGCTGAAAGCCATCAGATAAATCAGCAGAGTCCCTTGGTCTTCAAAGTTGACGTTTTTCAGCAATATCAGCCCTGAAACAGAAACAGGTAAAGAAATCAGTGCAGAGCAAGGGGTGTAAACAGAAACCTGCCAGGATGGTGGTTAGAAGAGGAAGGTGCTGCTAAAAATGTCACAGCTGCTCTGTGCATCCACCAGAGAGGGAGAACACTGGGTCTGCAAGGACCTGAAAAAGAAAAAAAGAAAAAGAAAAAAGAAAAAGAAAAAGAAAAAGAAAAAGAAAAAGAAAAAGAAAAAGAAAAAGAAAAAGAAAAAGAAAAAAGGAAAAAGGAAAAAGTCAATACTTGAAGCAATTTAAGGAAGATTTATTCCCTTTTTGTTCCGTGCTCTCCTGGGCTGCCTGACACGTTTGGGAGGGAGGCCAGGGAGATGTGTGAGCCAGGGAGAAACTTCCCAGGACAGGAGGGAACAGTTGGAGTCAGCCCTGACTTTGCTTTCCCAGTGGGTTGGCATTTCACATCCCAAAGCCTGCTGCTAAAACCATGTCCTAGGGAAGTGTGGCACCAAACCCAAGGCAGAGCTGCCTGGATTTGGCTCTTGGTGGCTCCCAGGGCTTGGTGGCAGAGCCAGCCATGTCCCAGTGTCCCCATGGATGGGGAAGCTCAGGAGTTGGGTGTTGTTTTACAGAGCAAATCCCTTAATCCTCAGCCCCAGAAAGGTGGAACATCAGCCCTGTGGGCAGGAGGAGCTCAGCCCTCAGTGCTGCACGATGTGCACACGCCTGAGTGTGTCTGCAGGTGTCTGGGAGAGAATCCACTCCAAACCCTCTCCAGCAGCAGCCCTGAAGTGCTGGGGGAAGGCTGGAGCTCTGTCTCCCTTCCTTGGGGGATTTGATGTTCTTCCAGACCATCCCGAGGCTGCCAGGTTCTCCAGCTCGAGGGGAAGCAGCAGCAGCAGCAGCAACAAAAATCCTTGTTAGTCTAACGAGTCTCAGGTTGCTGCTGCTGCCAGCACGTGGCTGAGACACATCCACTTCCCAGGCTGACATCTGCCATCCTGGGGAAAAAAAAAGGGTGGATTTCAGCAGGAATACCTCCCACAGCAAAAATACCACCCACCCCAGCCAGGCCTGCATGGCTCTTCCACAGAGGGAAAAAATAAAATCAGCAAATCCCAGCTTGGATGGAACATCCCAGCAACTTCCCCGATCCTTTCCTTTCCCCATTCCCTTTCCCCAACCCTCATCCCTTAAAACATATTAAGCACTGGCACTCCTGGTGTCTTCTGTGCTCCTCTCCTCTCTAATATGATATATTTTCCAGGCCAGATAATAAGGCCATTAATTCTTTGGCTCCTGCTGTGAGCAGTATAATGGAACATGACAAGAAAACAGTGTTTCTTTCGTGGGAGTAATTATTGGCTGGGTTTAAGTCTTTACCTACAGCAATAGCTGTGAGGAGAATAGTCCCATTAAAGGTAGGTGGAGACATTAAATCCTTGGAAATTGCAAGTGTTTTTTAACCTGAAAGACAGCAGAAATGACCAGAGCTGGGAGAGTCACCTCATTGCAGGTGAAATATTTCCCTCAGGTCAGAGCAGCTGCCCTCTCCTCAGCCACGGCAGAGAGATCCACTCTGGGCTGAAGGAGAGGCTCAAGGAGGATCAATTTATTCAAATTTTTGAAGGTGGAGCTTGCTCAAAGCCAACCACACGTGGGATGCACCCAGCCTGACCCAATCCCTGACCATTAGCAAAAAACCCTTTAATGGAGAGAGAGAAATGGGGAGAACAGGGAAGGAGAACAAGGATGGAAGAGGTGTGAGAGCCACAGGCAGACACAGCCCTGACCTCGAAGCTGCCTAAAATGATTTTCCTCTGCTTTCCCTCATCACAACCCTGCTGGAAAATCCTCCCCAGGCAGGCTGAGTGGCTGCAGGTTTGCTGTGGGCCAGCAGCACTGGTCCCACTGGTTTATTATGGTGGGGCTGCTCCATTGCTAGGCGACGCCGTGTTGCTGTTGGCTCTGTCACAGCCCACATGTGCCGGGGAGGTGACTCACCAGCTCTGCATCCAGAGCTCCAGGCTGCCTAGAAAATGCTGGAGAGGAACATTCCCTTCTGCTGACAGAGCCACGGCGGCTCCTGAGAGCCACCCCGGCATCCCACAGGGACCTGAGCACCTGCAGGGCTCCCAGATCAGGGGAAGAGCCCTGGAGGGACTGTCCCTTCCCTGGAGTGACTGTTCCATCCCTGGAGGGACTGTCCCATCCCTGGAGGTGTTCACAGCCAGCTTGGATGGGCTTTTGAGCAACATGGTCCAGTGGAAGGTGTCCCAGCCCATCAGAACAAGGAGATCTTCAAGGTCCCTTCCAACCCAAATCCCTGGGTCTCATCCCAGCCCTGCTTTCCATGCTCAAAAAATCGGTGGATTTCCCTTTTTCCCCTGAGGATCTCTCACTGAACGTTGCCTGAATATTCCTGGATCAGCTGCTCTCTGTGCCCAGTCCCACCACAGCTTTTGCCATCGCTGTTGGTTATTCAGATGTCACCTCCCCCAGCTCTTGGCACCCAAAATTGTGAGATCCAAGCAGGCCACAGGTGGAAAAACCACCCCTGAGGAGCCACTTCCCCAGTGTCCCCAAGGCCAGGCTGTCCCTGGAGCCAAGGCCAGCCCCAGGGCCAGACTGCAGCTCGGGAGGAGTTCAGGAGTTCAGCCACGGCTGCACGGCTGGGAAACTGCTCCAAATTCCAATTTCCAAGCTGCAAAGTTGGCCTGGAAAAGCCACGTCCTAAGCACTGGCTTCTCTTGAAAGTCCCAATCCCAAAAGCAGATCAAACCCTCAGATGAACCCCTGTCTGGGAGGGTTTGCACTGAGCTCAGCTCAGAGCTGAGACCCAGCACCTCACAGCTCCCACCTCCTTTGGTTTAATGATGTTTTCCTCCAAAAATCAAAGAGCTACAAGGATATTTCCTGCCACACACTAACCTGAAGCCCAGAGCTCTGCATCCCACTTCCCTGCTTTGCTCCCCAATTTTCCACAGCTCCTGGCAGCCTTTGGAGACACAGAACAGCTACAAACTGCACTGTAGGCACACGAAATCCTGGTCACTGCCTTACCTCTTGTCCCTGTCCTCAAAAAGCCCTGCAGTGTCCCTAATCAGCCCCTCATGTGCCTGCTGGATCCCTGGAACGTAACAAATCTGGGATTCCAGCTTGCCCAGATGTAAGAAAAGGAGGAAGGAAAAGCCGTTCCTCAAAAGTCACCCTTGTGGGACAGCAATCCCGGTTTGTCCTGGTTGGTGGGGTGCCTTGCTGAGGGTGCTCTGGCATGGCTCAGGGGGGGGGGTGGATGATGTCTGGCTGCATTTTGGGGTGCAGTGCCCTCTGCTCTGGGGGTTTGGGGCTTGCTCTGCTCCCTGGGGTTCATTCCAGGTCGTGCTGAGCAGCTCAGAAGTGACAAAGGGCACAGACAAACACCCTGTGTCGAATTCCCAACACTAATTCCCAACCAACCTGCCATGTTCAGGCCATCCCTGAATCTCTTCACACCCAGTTTTGGGGTCACTCCTTGCCTGCAGAGCTGCCAACCCTCCTCACCAACCTCTGCCAAACCCCAGAGGCCGCAGGGGAAGAGTTTTGTAGAAGTTTCACTGCAAAGGTGCAGCTGGAGAGAGCCGGGAGCATTCTGCCCACACCCTGCCTGGCAGTGCCACCCCCAGGAGCCACCAGCGATGCCACACACACCCCGAGATGCTCACACGTGGCCTCAAGCTGCCATCTAGTGTTTTCCACATGGATCTTGCTGCCAGAGCCAGGGAAAAGCAACCAGTGCTGAGTTTGAGCATCTCCAGGAGCAGCAGGGCAGGAGGGGCTGTTGGCTCCCAGCACTGGGAATCTCAGGGTTTGAGGTTATGGAATTGTCCAGATTGGGGTTTAGCTCTGTTGGGTTAGTGCCATACTCCAAGGAAACGGAGCATCCAGCTCAGCCTCTGAGCTTAAAAGTGTTTATAAAAATCAGCGATTTCAGAAATGGGGAGATTAAATTAGTCCAAACAAAATGGTGCACTGTAATCACATCAGGCTGAGCTGGGATGAGGTCACATAAACAGGGATGGGGTGACCACAACAGTTGTTGGGACTCAGATGGAGCTGCCAAAGAAAATAATAAGGTGCTTTATCCCTTTGGGAATTCCAGGGTTGGATCCCAAGGCAGATGCAGGTGACATTTGGGATGCATCCCCTGTGTCCTGCTGGCCCTGCTGCTGAGGCTGAAGGTGCAGGGATGTCATCATCCCAACCCAAACGTCCTGCCTGCTCTCAGGGACAAGCTCTGGCCACCTTCAGCCCCATCAGGGCTTCACCAGCTAAGAGAGCTCCAAAACAAAGCAGCTTTGGGCAAAGAGCCTTTCCCAGCTCTGTCTCACCTTCCATTTGTCAAATTCCCTTTCCAAACGGAGTTTGCCATCAGGTGGTAAATCACCCTTTGGAATAACAGATCCCTCATGCTCAGAAGCCACAGTGGTTTGTTTGTTTTGTTCACCAGGGCCTCTCCTGCTGCTCCAGCCCTCCCTGCCTCCCTCCTGGCTCTGAAATCCAAGCCATTCCCACTGAACACAAGCTCCATTCATTCCCTGCTCGTTCCCTGTCAGCTCCATCCCCTTCCAGAATCCCCTCTGCAGGCTCTGGGGTGTGCAGAGGCTCCCAGGTGAGGTGATTCCTTGGAATCCCATCCTTGGAATGGGATGCTTTGCCTGTGCTCTCCCACCTGGAATGGTGTGGGATCACCCTGCACTCAGTGGGGACAGGAATGGCCCAGCAGCCACCTCAGTGCCACCAAATGCTCCACAAAATGAATGCAGACCAGGGCAGGGATGGAATTAGAGCAACCTGAGGAGCATCAATGTTATATGAAAATCAGGAGATTATTTATTTATTTATCATCTCTGGCTTAAATTAAACAGTTCATCTCACTCTGACAAACTCAACTGCAAGAAGCATGTGAGTTCAGCAAAAAAAAAAAAATCTGCTCCCTGCACAACACAAACACAAGCAACCCCCGGAGCAGATGGGAGCAGCTGTGTGGGAAAATTGGTACTAATTGTTCCTTTGCTGGAGAATTCACAGCCTCAGCTCTGAGCAGCTCCCAGGAGCGAGGGGATCAGCTCTGCTTTGGGTTTGGGGAAGGAGGAGAGGCTGGGGGTGATGAGCTGAACCCCAAAAGTAGCAATGCCAAGGCACAAGGAGGTGGGAGAGCCTTCAACACCCAGAAACCTCTGCAAAGGGGGATTCAGTGCCTCAAAGCACTTTTGGAGCCCAAACTTTGTGGCTTTATCCCCCATCCCAGCTTCAAATTCCCACGGTGGGAAAGGAGGTGAGATCTCCCCAGCTTCTGTCACCCTCCAGGCTGAGCCAGGAGCTGAAAAACCTGGAGAGCTTCAGCCTCTCCAGCAGCATTTTCATGCTCAAGTGGAGTCCCTGGAGCTCAGGAGAGGGAGATATTACAGCCTTAATGCAAACAGCACCGAGAAGACTGAACACAATTAAGGACCTAACGACAAATGTTGGACTTGGGTTTAAGCTGCCAAAAAAAAAAAAATCTCCTTCCTAACATCCCTGCAGAAGGATAAAACGCTGAGCAAACCTGGGGGGGAAAAAAAAAAAAGAAAAAAAAGAGAAGATAGCGCTTTTCATTTCCTAGACTGATTTATGCTCTCCAAACAGCATCACACGCTGTCGCTGACAATTTCATGCTGAGTTACTTCTGCTGCCTCCCTGCCAGAGCCATACCTACAGATGGGAAGGAGATTTGGTGTGCCTGCGAGAGAAGAGAGGGAATATTTCTAGCTGACAGCTTGTTTTCTTTGGTCAATGCATGGAAGGGTTTGAGTTCATTATTTCATGTCTAGGCTCCGTTCCCAGCCACCAAAGGCAGGGCTGGAGTCAGGGGGTTGCACACAAACCCGAGTGCTTTTCCTAAATTTGCCCGAGCAAGTGAGCAAGATGTGCCTGGGGACATGGAAATGAGTTAATTGCTGTAATCCGAGTCCTGGAGAACATTTTAATTGGGTTGCGAAGGGGAATTCAGCGCTTTAAAGCACTTTTGGAGCCAAAAAAACTTGATCTACCAGACACCCATGGGTGCTGTGCTGGGGCTGAGCCCCTAGGGACCATCTGGGGAGGAGAGGCAGGAGGGAGTGGAGGAGGAGGAGGATGGAGAGGAGGTGGAGGAAGCACAGCAGCAGCAGTTGGGATGTGGCTGATGGGCACCTCCAGCTCCCAGCCCAGCCAGGGAGCTCAGCCAGGCCTGGGCTGCAGTGCCCTCACCTTCACCCCACCTGCCTCGGGTCCATCCATGATTTAGGACTCATTTTTCTCCAACCAAGGAGGCTGGAGCTGTAACCCGAGCTACCAGAGCACAGGGGGAGAGCCTGTGCAAGGAGCAGCACTGAAGGAATAACATTTTCTTCATGTGGCGATTCACAAAGCAAAGCTGGGGGGTGAGAGAGGGTTTGAGGGTTTGAGTACCTCCTGTTCAACACCCAGCTGGTGCAAACTGGTGGGACTCAGGTCCTCCAACAACTTTTCAGTGCTTTCTGTGTGACACAAAGGATGCTTTGACAGGAGAATCCCCTGCAAGGAGAGGCTGGAGAATACTTGAATTCTCATTTGCACTCCTGCCTGCCTCTGAGGGTCTGCACAGAGCCAGAAAAACCTCTCAGGATGCTGAGAGCAGCATGGCCAGAGTGCTTGGGGTGGATTTTCCAAAGGCCTGACCTGCATCTCCACAGGCATGCCAGGGGATGCTCTTTGCTGTCACCGCTGGGAAATCTTGTAGCAGGTTCAGGAGCTCACTGCTGGGCAGTGTGAACAGCTTGGGAAGGGCAGGGCAGGGAAAATGCACATTCCCAGGGCAGCTGGGCTGGGAGTGGCTGCATGGCCTGAATGTGGACATGGGGAGCTCACTGTCACCTCAGCAGGACAAGGCAGGGACAGGAGCCACGTGGTGCTGCAGGGACAAGGACAGGTCCTGTCCTGGCACCCGCTGGGCTGAGCTCTCCTCCTGCTCCTGAGGGCTTTGCAGAGCTTGGACAGCTTCAGACATGACCATTCCCAGCTGCTGGGCTCATCCTGCACCTCTGCAGCAGTTGTTGTTCCTTGGGTCACCATCCCGAGGATGCTCCTCACCTCCATCCCTCCCAGAGGTTTTTCTGTTCACCTTTGCTGCCCCTGTGCCCACGTTTGCAGCCCTGGTGCTTTTGCTTTCCAGGAATATTTGGGTTTTGGGGCTTCCAGCAGGTGTGGAAATCGGTTTTTGGCAAATCATTCCTGCTCTGGAGCTGGGCTGGCTCTGACTGCCCCATGCCAGGCTCCCCATGGAGACACCACAGCCAAACCTCCCAAACTGCCCACAAGCCAATTTCAGGCACACAAGTAAGCTGGAAGGTGCCTCAGACCTGGAATTCTCGTGGCTGCTAAGCTGGGATGAACATCTCCTGCTCATCCCATTCACCAGCTTCCAAAAATAAACGGTGCCTGGTCAGAATGAGCAGGAAGAGCCCAGCCTGGGCTGTGTCTGAGCTGGGAGAAATCCATTCCCAAGGCTGGCTGTGAGGATTTCAGGACTCGTGGCAGAAGCAGACAGCAGCAGGACAGAGGAGGAGGTCGTCAGGAGGGATGCAGGAGGCATTTCCCCTCTCCCAAGGGATCAGCAAGACCCAACCAAGCCCAGGAAAGCAATATAGAAAACTCCATCTGACCGACGCCCTCCTTCTGATTCAGAATGTGAAATAAAACGCCAGAAAAGGAGCTTTTTCTCTTTCTTTTTTCGATTTTTTTTTCCTTTTTGAGCAGCCAGTAGGGCCTTCATATTTTCCCACTGACATCATCCAGCATGGTTTGAATCTACAGTGACTGGTAAAGCCTCAAAGGCATAATTGCAGTTGTCTTAGGAAAGTGAAATCATATGGTGCTCCCAACATCCCCTCCCCCTGGGCTTTTTTTCCTCTTCTTTTCTCCCCCCCCCTGCCCCTTTCAATGTTTCTTGCTCAGCTTCCAGATGTTTCCTGAGGAAAAAAGAGAGAGAACAAGAGGCAAAGCGAGGCCCAGAGCAGGATGCTGTAGTGGAAAAGGCCACGTGGCAGTGGGAGCTTCCCAGCCGGAGGAGGGGAGTGCTGGAGGGTGCAGCCTGGGTTTGGAGCAGCCCAGCAGCTCCTGGGACATGGAGATCTGGCTGGAAACTCTCCCTCATCCCATCCCAATCCCACTGGGAGCTGCCCCAGCCTCTCCATGGGCCAGACAGGAGCTGAGTGAGGTGTGCTGAGCATTGGCACATGCCCTGGACACAGCCAGCCACCACGTTTGGGGAAATTCCAGAGCCAGGAAGGACTTTTTGTGACCCTGTAAGTCAGAGCTGTCACCCCACATCGAAGTGGTCCCTCTGACTCCTTGCTGAGCTCTGAGCACCCTCAGGATTTCCATCAATCCCCATTTCCACGGATTGCCAATTCCCCTGAGGAGGCAATTCCAGCTGCCCACAGCCCTTCGGGTTCAGGGATGAGTTTGTCCCTCACATGGGATATTTACATCAGTCTTACAGCCCCCTGAGAGCTGCAGACACACAAAACCCAGAACCCCCCGAGAGAAAAGCTCACACCACGATTCAGTCAAGCCCAGCCTAGGCCTGGTTTCAATCAGGGCTGCAGTTTACTGAGCTGGCGTGGAGCAGGATGACACAAACCCCAGAGGAGGTGCCTGACACTCTGCCTGCCCGGCACGGAGCTCCCTTCCCTCGGAAAAGGGAGGGAGGAGTCACACCCTGCTGGAAATGCCTCTTCCTGCACAAGCTCTGCTGAGCTGGGAGAGGAAAATCAGCATTCCCAGGAGCTCAGGGATGAACCTGAGAAGGAGGATATCCCTCGGGGACAAACCTGGGCCAGGCTGAGCAAACCCCACCTCCTGCCCTGCCGCGGGAGGAGAAGCCCCAGCGCCACCAGGGAGGTGGTGAGGGGTGAGTTCAGACCCTGAGGAGGGCGGCAGCAGCAGCCTTCCCTGCCCTCGGCACAGCTCAGCACTCCCGGCGGGATGGAAATCCAGCTCCGCCCAGGGCAGGAGCCACACCTGGCTGGAGGAGCGGAGAGAGGAAATTTGGGAGGGGAGAGGGGAAGGCAGAGCTTTGGTGGGAGCCCCGACGGACGCGGGATGCGGATGCGGGTTGCGGATGCGGGATGCGGATGCGGGATGCGGATGCCGGGGTGGTACCCAGGGCCGGGCGTTGCCATGGAGACGCGCCGAGCAGCCAATGGGAGGGCGATGCGCGGGGTTGGGGCGCCACCCGGTGGGGACGCGGGAGCATCGCCGAGGCACCGCTGGGGTGTCCCCAAATCCAGAACATCCCCGGTACTGCAGCCACGGTGTCCCGGCCCGAGGGATCCCCAAAAAATCCCGGCCCGAGATAACCCCACAAAATCCCAGACTCCTCCATTTGCAAGCTGGAGTTCCACAGCAGCTTCTTCCCCACCCAGTGCAAGAGCAGAGCAGCAGAATTAAGGGAATTCTTTCATCTTCTCGACCCTGATAAAGCCAGCAGGAATTCACAGAGCCAAGTTTAAAAGTCTTCCTTCCTTGCGTGCTGCTGATGTCTTATTAACAAGCCACAGCCTTCCTCCCATCCGCCCCAAAACTGCTTTAATAGAGGCAAGCTGGGACTCGTTGGCACTAGGAAATGGAGGTGGTCAGTGGGAACTTCCCGAGGCTTCCCGAGAAACCTGTCCATCCCACTGCCTTCTCATCCTGCTTCCTAGCCCTGGTTTCCATACGCTTATCCTCCCCAGATCATGCAAATCCCGTGAATGCAGCAGGCCCAGGGAGGTTCCCAAGCTGATTTTCCTTTCAGGTCGGAGTTTTCCCATGGGAAAAGGAAAATGATCTTTATTCAATGTATAACTGCTGCACACACACTCCTGGCATCGAGGGTGCTGGAGCCAAAAGTGTGGCAGAGAGAGTCTCTGGAGCACCAGGCACCAAAATGTGATCTCTCCGATGAGTAGAGAGGATTGATGGAGTTCAGAGCCCTTGTAGGTGAAAATCCACAGCTGGAATTGAGAAAGGTGGGAGAGAACTGGCTGTATTTTAAGGGGAGAGGAATGGCAAATTTTGGAGCTCTCAACCAGAAGCCAATCTGCAAACAGAGCAGGAAGGTTGTGTATTCTGATAAAATAAAGTGGAAAATCCCGAAGGATGGAATTAAAACACAAACAAGACAGAGCCATGGATTAGGAGGCTTCTCACACACTGTGCTCTGCACGTGGAGTGTTCAGATCAGGAAAAATGGGGACGAGAGCCAGAAAAAAATCAGGATTTCCGAACTGGAGAACTGGGTTTGGAGAGGGTCTGGGAAGAGAGGGATTTCCTCACGGCTGGAGGAAACACGCCGGGATCGGTCGGGCGCTGGAGAGGAGCGGAGGAGCGGCTGGGATGCTCCGGGAGCTGCTGAGCGCACTGGGGGGAGCAAGAGAGCCGGAGAGAGGGCAGGAGCAGCGAGCAGTGGGTGTGTGACAAACCCAGCGCTCCGGGCTGGCCTGTCCTCCCTCCTGTGACAAGGGACATGGCGGTGTCACCGCGCTGGGATTGTCCCCTGTGCTCAGCTCCGGCCTGCGGAGTTGTTGTGCTGTTTTCTGCCCAGCCAGGGAGGTGAAGAGCTCCTCTCTCTGCTCTCTTCCTGCTCAGCTCCTCCACCAAGCCCTGACCTCCAGGTGGCTGTCAGGGTGTCCTGCCTGTCCCCAAGGTCCCCCAGGCTAAGCACAGGGTGAGAACTGCTCCAGGGGGACAGACACAGCGATGTCATTTTAAAACCCTCATTAAAATCAACATTCAGCATACGATCTTAACTTAGAACAAGAAAAAAAAACAACTAAACTAAACAGATAGAAAAGCAAAAAGTCTCCCACACCAAATCCAGAAATAACATCATCACAATTCAGAACTGAAAGGACAAATCACACAAAATCCACCCCTAGAACTTTTGCTACAATTAAGACACAAATACTTCACCATCATTCCACTTTACAAACATAGCTTAATACTTGTTTTACCCGTTATTTCTGCCCTTCCCAGCTCTCTGAGCTGGGAGAACATTCACCTATTCCCAGCCCAGCCCTCTGAAGCAGGGCTTGCTGTGGTGATGCTCAGGCAGGAGGAGTCCCCAACCTCTCGGTTATCTCCTTAGGACTCAGATTTGGGCTCTTCAAAACCACTTTTCTGAAACCCTATAAATAAATGCCGTTCTGCGTGCTTGAGTTAACATTAGCCTAAAAACCACCCTGCTTATAGCTCATGTCAGGCAAACAAGACAGGCTTGATAACTGGAGAGAGTGATTTATAAAGGCACCATATGGGAGCTTGTCTAAGAATTATAATTGATTAGTGAGCTGCAGAAATATTGCCGCGCTGCAGACAGCGAATCCTTCCGAGGTTCGGCTCCTGACACCCATTCCAGCTTGAATCCTAGAAAATCACCCTCCATCCTCACCCCCAAATTCCCTGAGGGGCTTCTCAGCCCCGAGCAGTGATTCTGGAAGCATCCAGAGAGCTCGAGGACTCGATGCACCCCAGGAGAGCAGGGGTGGGTGGGAGTGCAGCCATCCATCTGCCAAGCCCTTTGGTTTTTCCCAGGAAAGAGAGGAGGAAGCTCCAGGAAGAGCTGCTGGCCTGGGATCTGTCTAGACACTGCAGGTATCAGGATTCTCATGGCAAGAGCTCCCAGTGCTGACAGACAGTCCCAGGCAGCAGGGAGGGGAGGAAACACCCTGGATTTCCTCTCCAGCAGGGATTTTGGGGCTCAGGGAGAGCCAAGAGGATCCCTCAGCACACAGAGCACTCAGGAAATGTTGGATTTGTTCCCCACCAAGCTGCAGCTTGCCCAGGGCTGTCCTGAGTCCCAGCATGAAGCTTTGGGGTGTCTCAGTGCTTTCTGTGCAGTAAAACTGTCCTTACAGACTTTCTGGCCTCACCGTGTCACCATGCGAGGAGGGAGACAATAAAATACTCAATTTAGAGCGCGTGACAAAAATCCCTATTTCTAGCAGCAGGCAGCATCCAGTGCCCATTAGACAAGAGTTGTTGAGTTAATTAGAAATGTATATTTGATACCGGGGCTGAGCAGGGCCCCGCGCGCCGCTAAGGTTTAATAATTGATTTGTAATTTATTTGCCCATTAATTCTCCCTCTTTCAGAGTGAAGCCGGGAGCTGGCGCA
This sequence comes from Lichenostomus cassidix, assembly GCF_008360975.1. Classification (NCBI taxonomy): domain Eukaryota; kingdom Metazoa; phylum Chordata; class Aves; order Passeriformes; family Meliphagidae; genus Lichenostomus; species Lichenostomus cassidix. Next base: position 3,132,614 of record NC_139497.1, read on the forward strand.
GGCTCGTCCATCATCCCGGGCAGCAGCAGCGCAGCTCCTGCTCCCCCTGAGCTGTCGGGGGTGACAGACTGAGCCTCGTGCAGGCTGTAATTAGTTACTGACTTCAGGAGCTTTTTATAGGAGCTGCGAGTGCCTCTCGAGGAAGATTAACAAAGGGTTGCTTTCCCGCCGACTCGGGCCGCGTGTCAGCGCGAGCCGGGCTGCAGAAATTATTGATTCCCTCCCCATAAGGTTTGCATTTCCTAGGTAAGTGATTTGGCTCTTACAGGCAGCAGGTCCCAGGGCTCCATCCATCAGGCACCGGCAGCAGGTTCGGGTTTAAACAGGGTCTGCGACACTTTCTCCATCTATTGCGGCAGGGGAAAGGGTTTGCAAAGTGCCCATTCCCGGTTAATCAGGGAGAAAATAGAATTACAAACCCCAGGATCCCCACTCGTTTCTCCTTCATTCTTATCTGCTCGTTGCTTTTGTTCGCCAGATGTTTTCTGAACCTTCGGGGCTGTAGTTGAGTTGGAGTTTTCAAAGCTCCCGTTACCTTCCAGAGGAAAAGAGAGTTTCCCAGATGCCTGGGTGATTCTCAGGTCCTGGAAACCAGGGACAGCCTGGAGGGACAACAGGACACCGAGACACCCACGAGCATCAGGACAAGAAGGCAAAATCCCAGCAGGGTGGGAAAGATCCCTGACAACAACAGTTGGCAAGCAGGAAAATATTTTGAATAGTCAAGAAGAACATTTCACAGAAGTGAAAATCCCAATTTTAATAAAGAAAAATCCCAATTTTAATAAAGAAACTACAGCCCACACTCTGGCTAGGAAGGAGAGCCCTGTGCCTGCCCAGTGCTGACTCACCTTTCATCTCAGCAATCCTCATCCCCTTCCACCTCTGGAAACCTCAGGCTGTCAGAACATGCTCTGATAGAGGAATAAGGACGGGAAAAGTGGGTTGGAATCGGGCAGGAATGCCAGAGAGACAAAACAAGAGCCTCCAGGAAGGCTGGGAAGCCCAGGGACAATTCTGGCAGGAGTGAGGCCACAGAACAAGCCAATCTCCCTGTGTGCAATCTCCCGTGGAGCTGCTGCTATAAATAAGGTTGATGGATTGATTGCCATAAATCAGAGCCCTGCTGACACCCCGGAGCTCTCGCAAGCAGCAGGGTGCTCGTGGGGCTGGTTCTCGTCCCTTGGCAGAAGCAGGAGAGAGATTAGTCACTCCTTGTGCTCCCTGAAAACACCTCCTCCCTCCCCACGGGATGAGGGAATGAGGAGAGGGATGGGTTGCATCTCCTCAGGAAGGGGACAGGGACATCTGGGTCCCCAGGTTTGCAGAATGGAGTCCTTGTAGTCGCAGGGGAAATGATGCTTTCGGCGAGGTTACAGCTTGTTGGGAGCAGAAGGAAATGGGAATCCAAATCCTCTTCCTTTGAGCTTAAAACCTTTCTTTTCAGGGAGCTGTGGGGTAGCCCTGAGCTCTGGAGCAGGTCAGAGGGGACAGAGCTCCCACCACAGCCAGGATCACCCTCAGCCTCGGGCTGGCCTGCTCCAGAAATTCTCCAGACAAGCCCATGGAGCAGGATCAGCCCAGGATCAGCTCACAGCTTCCTGGGAATGATCCTCCTGGGAGCACAGACCCAGCAGGGGCTCTCCCTAGAACCTGCTGTAGTGGTGACAACCTGGGGCAGCACAAAACCACCTGGTTCTTTCATTTGATCAGTCTATAACTTCACTGGCTCCAGCATCATTCTGGATTTACACCCCTGGGAAGATAGGAGAGCATTCCCTGGATAAAGCCCCTCAGCAAAACCCAACATCCCCAGCGACACCCCCAGATCCTCCTCCCCTCCTGCAACCCCTTTAAAACCTTCCCCACAAACAGACTTTCCTTAAAGTTCACCATGTTCTGGGCATAAATCCTTCCCCCCCTTGCCGTGCTGCTGGAAGTTTGCTGCCGGCTATATATTTTTAGATTTTAAAAATGTCACCCTCAAGTGCTCCGAGCGCACGGAAGTACCGCAAGAAACAAACCCATATAGACTTGCTGTCAATAACCCAGCCTCAGATGGACTCCCTGCAGCCCTGGCACAGTAAATTACAACCTTTCCCCCCCCCAGAAATGATGCCTGGCTGCTTATTATTGGCTTTCATCTTTACTGCCTCGTCAGGTGGAATGGTGGGAGTGACAGCAGCAAATAGCCAGCCACAAATTGTGTCTCCTGCCAGCCTTGCTGCTGCTCTGCTGCAGGCTGAGGTGCTCAGAGCCTCCAGAATCCTGCAGGGATGCTGGAAAGGGCTGTTCATGCAGTATTGAGCCATGCAGGGGGAATTCCTAAATCCCACCAAGCTGTTTTCCTGCTGGTGTGAGGATGCTCTGGGCAGCCCTGTCATCCTCTCAAATTCTCTTCTCTGGGAACATCCCACACCAGAGCCCAGTGAATCACAGCCAGCTGGATGTACAAATGGCTCAGGAATTGGGGAATGTTTCCTGATGGGACTGATCCTTGGCTCACTACCACAAACTGCCCCTCAAGTGTCTCTGCTGTCACCAGGACAGTCAGATCTGCGCCTGGAGATGTGTCAGGTCAGAGATAAAAACTGCCTGCACTGAGCTCTTCTGGCTTTGAAAGTCGTGGTGAGCACTTCCATGGGCTGGAAGGAATCTCCTGTCAATGAAACTACTCCAAGGGGGCCAGGCAGAGAGTTTGGGGCAGAAGAGGTGGGAATTTCCAGCAGAGAAAGGTGGCACAGGCAGTTGGTCTCCTAAAAAGAAAGAAAATGGATCCTCACATAAAGACCAGACCCTTCCAGGCAGGGGTTAACCCATGGGGTCTTTGGGGTTCACACCCACCCTGCAGACAGCAGGAAATGGTGTTCTTTGTGCCACGAGGAGGGAAAAACCCTGGAGCAGGAGCAGACAGGCCAGAGCAAGCTTTTCTCATCTGACTGGAGCCTGACGGGAGGATTGGGAAACATCCTCGGGGCGCCCAGGAACCCACAGCCTGAGGCGCTGCTGGGAGGGGAAACTGCTGGGGATGGCCATGGACACTCGGGAGCAGCCCTCCCACCCCGGCCCTCTCACCTGCCTGTCACCTGGAGGGCGTGGGCAGGGACGGGACAGGGATGGGGCAGGGGTGGGGCAGAGATGGAATGAGGATGGGATGGGATGGGATGGGATGGGATGGGATGGGATGGGATGGGATGGGATGGGATGGGATGGAACAGGGATGATGGACTCTGGCTGGTGGCTGTTGGTAGCCAAGACACCTGGGGCAGAAGGACAGTGCCGTTCCTCTCTGCTCATCCTGCTGCATTTTGGGATCAGAGTTCATTTCACTGCCAGCCCAGGGCTGAGGAAAGGCTTTTCCCTCATTCCAGGATGCTGGAACCACTTCCCTGCCACGGAGATGGAGCTGCAGCTCCTCCAGCCCCTCCTGGTGACACAGAGTCACCTGTATCCCTTCCCCTCTCCCACCACAACCAGGATGAGAGGAAAGCAGCTCCGGGTGGGCAGGAAGGAGCAGGGAGCCCCAGGAAGAAACTCCAGCCTGCAAAGCTCACCAGCAGCAAAGCAGGAGCACCCTGAGAGTCACAGGATCACCCAGAACCTTCCAGACTGGAAAAGAACTCTGAGATCATCGAGTCCAAACCGTCCTGCTCCAGTCCTGACTTGCTGGCCAGGCAATTCCCCTTCCATCCCCTCAGCTCTCTCCAGCTCTCCACTGAGCTCACACAGGGATGAGGCTGCTCTTATTACAAGCAGGAGGCTTTTATGTTATAAATTAAAAGGTTCAGACAAAATGAACCCCGAGAGCTGAGTCCTCAGGAATCACAGTGACTCAAACCCAAGCTTTTCATAAGAAAATAAATTAAATGCCCTGCCTGCTTTATTCATCACGCTTCCCTACCTTTAACAGCATCCCAGCAAACACTTGTGTCTTCACTGAATGCTCTTCAGCCTAATACCCACCATAAAAGAAATCCAGCAGAAAGCCTGGCTGATAACTTCAGCAAATTTCCATTTGACCCTCCCCTTGGGTTTTGGGGAGAGTGTCGAGTGAATGAGCTTTAAAAGCATCTTTTCATTTCGCCTTCCACAGCCGAGCCGCGCCGAGCCAAGAATCATACCTCACTCTGTCAGAAGAAAAACAAGATGTGGGCTTAGTGGAATTGAGCTGCGTTGGAGCCTGGTGTGGAAAATCTTGCCTCCAAAGCCAAACAAGCTTTCACTGCCAGTGTTGTAAGGCAGAGAGATGCAAAATTTTTGTGGCTGATGTTTCTCGCCCGTGCCTGGGGAGCTGGGGCTCTTTGGAAATGAAAAACCCCTCGGTTTGGGCGATGCTTTAAAGGAGGATTTGTTAACCCTTGGCCAGGCTGCGAGGGAAGAGCAGGCAGGGGCAGCCTGGGGAGGGAAAAGGAGTTAAAATGGATGAGACACGATGTTTGGGCTGTTGGTCTGTGCAACTCACCTCGGCAGGAAATTTCAGAGTCAGGACAGGAATTTTAGGGTCAGGACAGAAATTCCAGAGCAGGGGCAAGGAGCAGGGAAGGGGATGGAAGTGACTGACAGCAAAGCGTCCTTCAGGAGCAGAAAACTGCTCAGAAGGGTCTGATTTTGGACACTAGGGAGTGAGAGAGGCAGAACTTCGCTTCCTCACCTCTGCAGCCTCGCAGCATGAGAGCAAAAGAGAATATTTAAAATACAAAACGAAACAAAAACACCAGAAAACCCAAAAACAAACTCCAATTTTTTTTTTTCCTCCAGATTGTTTCATTCCAGCTCCAGGGCTGCTCTGCGCAGAGGGAGAGGGAATGGGGCAGGGGAGAGCACCCCGGGAAGAGCATCCCGGCGAGGGGAGAGGGATCCCGGGAAGAGGGAGGGCATCCCGGGCAGGGCTGGCTGCGGTCGGGAGATGGCAGCAGCACTTTGCTCTTTGCTCGGACGGGCCGGCCCGGCCCCCGGGGGGCTCCCGAGGCTCTGTCCCCAATCTCGGGGAGCCTCTGACCCTCAGCCCCAACCCCAGCCCTGCTCAGCTCCGCTCACCCCCTCTCGTTCCACCTAACAGAACTTCCCATCCCAAAGATCCACCTGGAAACTCCTGGAGTGCAATTCCCACCCAGCCCCGGGGAGATGGGGAGGGAAGCGCTGCGGCTTGACAGGATCACCACTCGAGCTCCCGAATTTTGATTTGAAGCACAGTCTGAACCTGAAATCCAGGTGCTCGCAGCTCTCCCGGTGCTCCCATCTGCTCCCGTTCCACCCCCGCAGGGCGAGGCGGCGGGGGCAGCCCGGGACGTGCCTGCGATGGGTGTCTCTGCGGTGCCATGGGGACATCCACGGCAATGTCACTCGGAAAACGTGCTGCAGGAGGCCAAGGTGCCCTCGGTGGCCCCGGGGCGGGGGCTGGCGGTCCCGAGGGGGCGAGCAGGGCCAGCCGGGGTGAAAAGGCTGCCGGAGAGAGGTCAGGAGGGGAAAGCCAACCTGCCTTTCTTTGGCAATTATGAAGTGACAAATGACCAGCGCAAGAGCTCATCTGTCTGTATTTATTTGCAGAGTGCCCCGCTCGCCGCAAACCCGAGGCTCGGCGAGGGCTGGGATCACAGCCCTTCTCTTAAGGATTTCCAAACACTCTGCCGACACCTCGCTCCATCTCTGTCAGAGCTGGCAGTGCTCAGAAATCCAGCGGTGCCTTTCCGAGAGCCACCCGACCCAGCATCTCCCACTCCCCACCACCCGGAGCCGCATTTTGCGGGGGAATTCGGAGTCTCCTCCTCACCCCACACCTCCGAGGGCTCGGGATTTAAGGACTCGCGGCTTTGGGAGGCTCCTGATAAAGCAGAGAGCGCTTTGTTTGTCGCTGAGCTGCGATGTCGCCGCGCTGCTGGCGGGGCAAGGGTGATGCCCGAGCACACCCAGCCCGGAGACACAACAAAAGCAGGGCTGAGAGCTTTAATTGCATTACAATCACCCCGCCGGTATCAAGGAATCGCGAGGAGAGTCAAAACAGGCACTTTGATCCCTGCAGAAGCTGGAAAAACAGCAACGGCTTGGCCAAAGGTGCAAACCTCCTCCTCCTCCTCCCTCGCCGGCAGCACTGAGCAGAGATGAGTTTGGGGGTCTGGGAGACCCCCGAGTAGAAAACACAGCGGAAAGCAAGCACAGGATTAGGGGAAAAAGACCAAAAATCAGTGGCCAGCTCGGGTTTGCTTTCCTTTCCGTTATTAGCATCGTTAAAAATAGAAGCAAACCCAGTTTTTCCAGGCAAAATGCGGTTTTTGCAGGCGGCGGGCAGCAGTGACCCGGGCAGCCCACGGAGCATCCCGGCCCGAGAGGAGGGACAAAAACCCTCGGGAGGGAGGGAAATATTTACTCTCCAAACACAGAGCGCTGGCCCGGAGGTTAACGAGACACACAAGCATCCTGTGAGATGGGAGTGTGGCCGGCCGGGTGCTCCCGAGTGGGGCAGGGAGTGGGAATGGGAATGGGAATGGGAATGGGAATGGGCAGGGAATGGGAATCGGTAGGTAAAGAACCCCCCGTGCTCCTTCCCCTGTCCTCAAAAACCTCCTCGAGGCGGTTTTCCCAAATGAAAAAAAAATAAAATTCATTTTTCCCGAATGGGAAAAAAAAAAAAAAATTCATTTTTCCCGAATGAAAGAAAAAAAAAATTCATTTTTCCTGAATGAAAAAAAAAATCATTTTTCCCGAATGAAAAAATAATTTTTTTCCCGAATGAAAAAAAAAAAAGAAAATTAATTTTTCCCGAATGAAAAAAGCCTCGCTGGAAGCACACGAGTTGAGCCTCCGGTTTCCCACCTCCAGCCGCCGGGGGAGGATTTATCCCGGCTGGAAAGCCCGGAGGGAGTTCGATCTCGTTCGTAGCTGGCAACAAAACCAGGTGAAGCTCAGGCCAGAGCTGGAGGCTGCTGCTCTCCCTGCCCTGGTGACTCCAGGAGGGATGGAGATGGAAAATCACCCCTCAGCCCTGGGGGGATTGTTTGCTGCAGGAGGACCCCAGCAGATGGAAAGGGATGGGGAAATTTCTCGTGGAAAATACCTGAGGAAAAGGGGGAGATCTTGGTGGGAGTTTGGGGTTCTGCCAGTTCCTGGATTTCCCTGGACTTGCAGTGAGCAGGAGGGACAGAGCCCTGGGATGGGACCTTGATGGGGACAATTCCCCCCAGGGAATAACTCCAGACACACCAGAAAGAACAAAGACTTGGACTGGGTTATATTTTAAAATGCTCATATATTTTCTTTTTTTTTTTTTTGCCTTTTTTCTTTTTCTCTTTTTTTTTTTCCTCATTTTTTTTCCCCCACAATTCTAATACAATTGTTCTCAAAACACTGGCGTTTCCAGCAGCGGTTCTTTTTTTTTTTTTTTTAATCAGTTTTCTTTTTTTTTTTTTTTTAAACCTTTTTTTGTTGTTTTCGAAGTGAATAATAAGATACGGTAGTGATTTCACAGTAAAACAGACCTGCAGGAACGCCAGAGATACGTGACAAAAGACACCCCCAGACCAACCCTCCCCCTCCCTCCCCCACCCTCCCATCCCGAAAAAAGATTTTGGAAGTGGGGGGGGAAAAAAAAAAAAAAAAAGTTCATTCAAAAAAATTATTTCAAAAGATATTTCATATAAAGCCTTTAAAACACGGTCAGAAGTTTCTCCCTCTTCTCCAGATCCCTGTGGCTGAACACTTTACAGAGAGAAAGAGAGAAAAAAAATAGAGAGAGTTTATAACAATCTCTTGTAGAAGAAACAAAACAATCGAGGAAAAAAAATATCCGAGGATACGGTAAGGGATAAAATTACATTTGTACAAAAATAGATTTTAACTTTATTGATGCTTTAGATATTTTTTTCCTTATCTTTTATTTTTTTTTTGTCATTCTAAATTTTAATGTCTTTTTTTTTTTTTTTTAATCTATGTATCCCATAGCCAAGGCATCCATCACTAAGTATTGGGAATTGCTAAAGCTATTCTTTTACTCCAAACCACCTGCTTAAAAGAGAAAAAAAAAAAAAAAAACCCAAAAAAAACCAAACCCAACAAAACAAAAGAAGAAAAACAAAACAAAAAGGCATCTTAAAATAGATGCAGTTCCTTTGTCTCGAGGAATAAAGATCCAGATTTGGCATCTGCCAATTTGGAAAGGGATTCGGATACAATGGAAGCAAAACAAGAAAAAAAAAAAAAAAACCAAAATAAAAAGCGAGGGGAAAAAAAAAAAACAAACCAACCAACAAAACAAAACAGGAAAAAGAATGGATTTAAACCACAAAAAGCCAGGAAAAGTCTGTAATTGCTACAGTTCTCTATCGGTACATGTGAGTGGGGGTATTATACAGTGTATATATCTACAGTACATACATGTATACACACGGATACCCACTGAGCCGCCTCGGCACTGATGGGGACAGCACCAGCTCCTCAGCCACGCTCCAGCCTTTGTTTTGGGGATCAGCAGCCCAGCCCGGGGCTCTCCTGGCTGTGTCACAGGGGTCACAAGGCTGGGGGGCAGCCTGGGCTCCCCAAACACCCTTAACACCCCTAAAGCCACTCCTGGTCGGCATTCCGGCGCCGAAGGAAGCTCGGCATCCCCCCCGAGGGGTTTGGGATGTGCTGGATTGGGGTTGGGGTCATTGGGGTTGGGGTTATTGGGGTTGGGGTTATTGGGGTTGGGGTTATTGGGGTTGGGTTAGGGCTGATGGAACATGCACAGGGATGCCCCGGCGGCGGCGGGTGGCTGAGAAGCTGGTGTTTGTGCTATCTTTAGAAAATTAAAGATTGTCCCACCAACGAAAAAGGAATACTCGAAACGGAAAGAGAATAATTACAAACGGATCACCCCTAATCGAAGCGGAGGGTTTTTGTTTTTTTTTTGCAGGAGTTACTGAGATCTGGTTCAATCCAAGTCCTACCTCTCGAGGGAATAATGTGCCTTTTTGGTTTGCCTTCAGCCAAGTCTCACCTCTCCACGCCAGCACGGCGCACACTCAGCGTTCTCACGATGAGGACAACGACAAAACAAAGCCCAGAGTGAAAAGGATACAAATGAAAGACTCAAAACTCATGCAAAGCTCGTTGCTTTAAGGCTGCTCTGGCGGATGTTCCCGATGCACAAAGCCGCTCCTTCCCGCGGGAAGGGCTGGGATGAGGATGGATGGGGTGGGATGGAGTTTGGGGGCTCAGGGAATCCCAACTCCCTTTTGCCAGGTGAAAGCTGAAATCCCAGGACAAAGCTCAGCCTTTCCCGAAATCCCTTCCACCACGGGCACGGATTGAGGCTGTGCTGCTTCAGCAGGGAAACTGAGGCACGGGGCTGCACATCCTGACCTTGGGGAGCTTGGGGCCTGCAGAGCAAATGCTAATGGGAATGGGATGGGATAATGGGATGGGATAATGGGATGGGATGGATGGGATGGGATAACGGGATGGGATGGGATGGGATAATGGGATGGATGGGATGGGATGGGATGGATGGGATGGGATGGGATGGGATGGGATGGGATGATGGGATGGATGGGATGGGATGGGATGGGATGGGATGGGATGGGATGGGATGGGATGGGATGGGATGGGATGGGATGGGATGGGATGGGATGGATGGGATGGGATGGGATGGGATGGGATGGGATGGATGGGATGGGATGGGATTGGATGGGATAATGGGATGGGATAATGGGATGGGATGGGATGGGATGGGATGGGATGGGATGGGATGGGATGGGATGATGGGATGGGATGGGTTGATGGGATGGATGGGATGGGATGGGATGGGATGGAATGGCAGCTCCCACGGTGCCACCCAACACCATGCAGCCCCCACAGCCCCTTCCAAGCCATCCAGCAGGAAAAAATCAACTCCACCCCACAGAAAACATTCTCGTGCAAAATCCACCAACTTTCCCAAAGCTTTTCCCCTCTGGCAAGCAAGTCCCAGGCTCCTTCCTGCTGAAGAGCTGGGCTGGGGGCTGCCAGGGGCTGGGTGGGCTCTGAACTTCGGGAACTGCCACCTCCCTGCTCCCCCCGGGGCTGTGCCAGCCTCCTGCTGCCAGGGAACAGCCTGCTCGTGTTTCCTGGCACCCCTGCCAGATTTCATTTCTCCTGCCTCGCTTTCTTGGCAAATTCTTGCAGGGTGAAGCTGTTTAATAATATTTTCAGCGGCTTGCAGGCTGCTGGGGAAACAGAGCCAAGATGCTGTGCCTGCCTCTGCCGATTTGCCACTTCGGGCCAGCCTAAGGGGAAGTTGTCACCTGAAATCCTGAGTGTGTTATTTTATTTTACGATCTCCTGGAGCTGCAGGGGATGGAGCTGGGGACTGCAGCTGCCGGCTGGGGTGGCCACAGGCAGGTGGCAACTGTGTCCCCTCCAAAAGAGGAGTGAGGGAGGTGGTGGGAGCTGCTCCAGGAATAAAGGGGGAGTTTCCAACCAGCTGCAAAGCATGGGGAGCAAGAGGATCTTTGGGAGCTCATTCTTTGCCTTTTAAAGCACAGAGGACACAGGAAGTGGGGAAACACCTTGGGTGTTTGGGACAGTCCATCCTGCCAGTGGGAAAACCCTTCCCAACCTCCCTCTCCACTCCCTCTGCTTTGTTTTTTCTCTATCTCCTGTTTTTGGTGGGGCATTGGGACACCTGATGAGGGTGAAATGGGGAGGTGAAGGGGAATCACTCCCTGGCTGACCTCTGGCCACACACTCCCGAGGGAATCCCATCCCGTGGGGCGTGGGCACATTCCTGTCCCTAATCCCTGATCCCCAAAAACCTGTCCAGCTCCCTGCTGTCACACCAAGACTCAAGGAAAGGGTTGTGCAAAAGCCAAGGTGCTTTCAGTGCTCTCAGTATCCCAGAGAGGACAGGGATGCTGCTGCTGCTTCCCCGACCAACCCCAAATCCCAGCCTGACGGGGGGAGATCCAGGGGATGGGGAGCCCTGGTCTTGCTCCACCACCAATTAACAGCTGCAATTAACCAGCCTGGCCGAGCACTCCCGCTAATTGTTGCCTTGCAGTGTTTTGCAGGGCTGAAAGAACAGGAGCAGCATCCTGGATGAGCCAAAACCCTCGAGTGGGGTCACACTGGGATGTACTGGGGCAGCACTGGGATGTACTGGGGCAGCACTGGAATCCCAGTAAGCCCTCAGCAGCTGGAGAAGGGCGATGGGGAGTCCCTGGCAGCCTTAAAGCAAGTGCTGCAGCTGGCTCATGTCCACACGGGCAGCTCCACACCTCTCCGGGTGCCCTCTGGGATGGCAGGAGGGCATTCCCTGTGCCACCAGCCGCCGTGTCACTCGGGGGGGATCCAGCTCCATCCCAAACCCTCTGTTTGAAGTGGAAGGAGAAGGCTCTGTGCAGCCACGGGTGACTCATTCACGGGGCACGGCCTCTCCCTCCGCAGAGTAACTACCGAGACTACTAAGAATAGTTAGAAACCAAAAATAGAATTCTTTTTTTTTTTTTTCCTCTTTTTTTTTTTTTTTTTTTTTCTCTTCTCTTTTTCAAAAACTCCATCCTCTGAAAATAGCCAGCTGCAATCGAGTTCAACCACTCCCCTGGGCTCGTCCAAACCCCGCTGCCCCCAAGGGCTGGCACTGTCCTTGTCCCCAGGGAAGCCCCGCCGGCCACGGGGCACGACCAGGGCAAGAGGGGGTGACGCCAAGCCCGGCTGGTGGCTCATCCCAAACCTCATGGCACGGCGGGGGCAAGGGGTTGGCAAAGCTCTCTCCGCTCCCACTTCTCTACAAGTAGCACAGGGAACCAGCGAGCAGGTCTGGAGATGCAGCAGTGACAGCGACGCACGGGGGGACAGGCGACGAGGAGGCCAGGACGGCGGGGGATCCCCGGATCAGACGGTGCCTCCGGCGCTGGGGGAGCGGGGAGGGACGGGCTGGGGCGGAGGGAAGCGAGGAAGAGCCCCGAGGGAGCCAGGGACTGACCCAGCTCAGGTCTCTAAGTCATTTGGTGCGGCGCTTCCAGCATTTCCATCAAGAAGGTGTCGATGGGCGTGTCGCCTATTAGCTTGAAGAAGAAGAGGTGCTCCAGGCATTTGAGGCCGATGGATCGAAGGGCTGGGAGGCGCAGCAGGAGCTTGGCGAACCTGGGGGGACAGCAGACAGCACAGGGTTAGACAGCCCCCTGCTTCACGAGCTCTGCAGACAGCCAGACACAGCCCGTGCTGTCACACCGTGGGGTTACACCCAGGGCTGGGCAGGGAAATCATTAATTACGGCTCAGCCTTGGAGATTCACAACAAACACGTGCTGCTAACTGAGCTGATCCAGCCAGCATGGAGACAAAGCCACCCATGGCCACCCACACCAAGGAAAAGCTGATGGGTGTTGGGCTCCGAAGGTGGCAAGAGGCTGTGCAGCCTGGAGAAAGCCACTGCTGGTGCCACTGGGTGTCACCTCCTGGTGGCAGTGCTCCCAACCCAGGAAAAAAGCCCTTTAATGATCAGCAGCAGGGTGATGATTTGCTTTTCCTGCTGCAAAATCAGGAACTAAACATCAGCAAAGGGCTAGAGAGAAAGAGACCCTGCAGAAAACACACTCACCCAGACATGCACAAACACACAGATATTATCCATGCATGCACAATTCCCTCTCCCGAATTTTTTTCTTTTTTTTTTTTTTTTTCTGCTGAGCTGGCGAGAACGGCGGGAGCAGAGCCAGGAAAAACAAATCAGCCCTACCATCCCATTCAGGAAGTTTCCCTTTAAACCAAACCAGATGATGGCTCCAGCCCTCGGATATGTTTAACTGTGAGATAACCAGCCCGGAGCACAACGTGCCAGGGCTGGGGCTGGGAGGGGAGAGAAGATATTGCTGATGATTCCCTGAGGTGCTGGGTGTCACGTAGGCACACAGACCTCCCTGTGGGCTGCACGGGGGGAGCAGGGCTGGGCTTTTCCCGGGAATGCCTCCCTGTGCAGAGGAATTCCCTGGTGGTGTTTAGAGGATGCTCCCAAGCTCCTGCTGGCTGGAGCACCTGAAAAGGTGAGAATTGCAGAAATCCCACAGCATGGAGAAGGAAAAGGCACCAATCAACCCCAGGGAGACCTTGTTTGCAGCCCCAGCTGGGGATCCCATTGTGCCATGAGGCCAGCAGGATGGAGGGGATTTGGGAGAACTTTGGGGAGCTCTGGTGCAACTCCTCCCAGGCCACCAGGAAACCCTCCTGAGGCACCTGGGGTGATGGCAGCACTGCCCTGCATCCCCGAGGGATGGAGTGAGGGCAGCAGGGCCCAGCCAGGGCTCTCAGGACACCCCTGAGGGGCAAAACCTCTCAGGGCACCAGGGAAGGGTGTGAGTGTCACACACAGTGGTCCCCAGCCCAAGGTCACTCAAAGCCAGTGGGAGATTAAACTCCAGAAATGCAATTTAATAAAGTTTTATGAAGAAGAGCCAGCTGGAGAGTCAGCCTGGGGTGCAGAAAACCTCCTGGGGAGGAGAGGTGACACTCCTGCTCTGTGCCCTGCTCACCCCAAACCAAACACACCCCATGGCACCTTCACCTCTCTCTCCCTGCCTCAAGCCAACCAGAAACACCCCAAAACCCCTTCACAACACACCTTTCTTCACCTGCCAGCACTCTGGGAACCAAAGAGGGGGAAAAACAAACCCAACATGACTTCTGAGGGCACGCTCTGCCCACTGCCCTCCCTGCTGTGAAAGCATCCTTTCTATTTCACCACCCAGGAATGCAGGTGAGATGCAAACCCCAGTCTCCTGGGCTGTATTTTTTCCCCAACATTCATGCACCAGTAGCAGCTTCCAGTGCTTTGCTTGGTTTCTCAAGAAGCTGTCAGGAACTGAACTGGCAGTTGCCAGCTTCAGGCTGTAACTGGGGAAAAGCGCCCACTCAGCTTTGGAGCAGTCCAGGAAAGCATTCCTAATTCCCCCTCCCATTCCCAGCTGGATTGGGGGAGGCAGGGAGGGGAGAAAAAGAGCATCAATTGAGGCTTTCACTTCCCAGCAATGATGCTCATCTGCCACCGAAAATTAACTCCATGTGAGTCCTATTTTTGCTGCGGTTTTGCTCGCCGTGGTTTCCAGAAGGGAAATGATACCCTCTTCCCACATGGGCTCATCCCACTGCAGGGAGCTGGGGCTCCTCAGCTCTGCCCACCTTGATGGATTGATGGAAAGGGGATGAAGAGCTCTGTGCTCTGCACAGGGGGATTTTTTTTTGGGGGATGCTCACAGCTGGAGCAGGTAGAAATGAGGGGTTTGTCTGCAGGGAATTGGGGTGTTTTTTAAGGGCACACATGGATTTTATGATGGTAAGGTGAAGATCTTTTATTGTAAAAATCCAGGGTTCTTAAACTGTTAGTTTGCTGAGTTTCCACACTCGTGAGGCACAACAAATGTGCTTAACTAACCACAGACTGATAGGAACAGCATCAGATGTAACCAACCATGGTGGGAGCACTTACTGGTTCTAATAATTGTCTTACAATTCCACAACTCGTTTTTCACCTCTAGTTTAGCAGAGTCATCCCCAGAATACTTTCCTAGTCTGCCAAAGTACCAGAAGTGAGCAAGGATTTCACAAGGGCAGCAAAGCCCTCACTTTGCAAAGCCTTTCTGCTCCGCAACAAGGAATATCTCTGGAAACTGAAAGAACCAAGGACCCAGTGCCACCGTGGGAGCTGGCAGGGCTGTGCAGAGGGTGTGGCTGAGGCAGGAGGGGCTCAGGGAGCTCACCTGCCGGGCTGGTCGGGGTATTTGTGTTTGCAGTAAGCCTCTAGCGACGCGTACACCTTCTCCCGCAGCGCCTCCACCTCCGCCGGGTTGGAGAGACCCTTCGAGTCTGCAAGCAGCACAGAAACCATCAGCCAAAAACCTCCAGGCTGCCCAGGCAGGTGAGAACCCCTCCATGCCCTCCCCAGCTCCATCCATCCCTATCCATCCTTTCCAGCCCCACCAAAGTGAGGATGCTCTGAGCTCTGGGGATTTGGGGAGCGCTCAACCCTTCAAAACTTTTTACCCCCCTACAGATTTTTCCCCACCTCACATCCCAACCCCAACTATCTGGGCTCATTCCAGTGCTCCCAGAGCCTCACTGAAAGGGTTTCATTCCCCCTCCAGTCCTGGGCTTGTGGGATTTTCCCCCCAGCACTGTGGTGGGGCTGAATGAGAAGCCCCTGCTGTGGCACAGCCCCCAGGATATGTTTTTAGCAGGGTGAAAGGGACAGGGCAGAAATCGATATCCCCAAAAGCACATGTGCCACGGGAACCTCTCCAGATTCCCCTTCTTTGACCATACATGGCTAATCCCAAATTACAGACAATAAATTACTGCTGATTGCAAGGAGGGAGGGGGGGGGACTGACAAAAAAAAAAATTAAAAAAACAGTCATGAAGAAAAACAAACCCAAGAAACAGCAATAAACCCTGCTGGAACAGGCTGGCCTGGCTTTGGTGGGAAAATCCAGGGAAGGAGCTGTGCTTGGGCACAAACTGTGCTCCTGTGAGGAGGGATGGTGGTTGATGGGGAGGTTTGTCCTTGGCTGCCATCTGGTTTTGCTCTGGGCTCATCCACTCGAAAATCCAGAGATATATAATACATATTATAAAATACCCCCTCCAGAGTGCAGGTATGAGCAGGCTGGCAGCTGGGATTTGCTCCCTGAAATGCTGCAGACCAGCCCTGGCACTGAACCTTCTTTTTCCCTTGGGCAGCTGGGGCTGTGGGGGAAAAGGGAGCAATGTGAAGCCTCCTGGAGTCACAGTGAAACTATGGTCAAACAGTGAAGTTTTTGTGTATTTTATAAGCACATTTCATGTATTTCACCTTCTCCAGGTCTGCAAAGGGCTTTTCCAGAAAGGCAGGTGATAAAAGCCCTTGGATGATGAGGTTGGGAAGCAGAGACAGTAATGTCCATGCTCTGGTGCTGCTCTAAACCATATTTTTCTCTTTAAAGAAGATCCAATTTTGTTCCAATTCAGGGACAACTCCCTCAAGCACCAGAACTTTCCACTATCACTCTAAAAAGGTGAGAGCTGACAGGACAAGGGGGGATGGCTGTAAACTGAAAGAGAGCAGGGTTAGATGGGATATTGGGAAGGAATCCTTCCCTGTAGGGTGGGGAGGCTCTGGCAAAGAGTGCCCAGAGAAGCTGTGGATCCCTGGAAGTGTCCAAGGCCAGGCTGGACAGGGCTTGGAGCACCCTGGGACAGTGGAAGGTGCTCCTGCCATGGCAGGGATGGAATGGGATCATCTTTAAGCTCCCTTCCCAGCCAAACCAACTTTTCTCCCTGCCTCTCTCCCCTCCTGCCCTGTCCTTGCCACCTGCTATTTCCACCAGAGCTTTTTTGGGGAAGAAAAGGAGCCAAAAGCACCAAAGAGCAGCCAAGAGGGGCCAGCAGGGCAGAGGCAGGCACGTACCAGGGTTGAAGAGGACAATGGCTCGCAGGCAGCCCAGCTCTGTCTTGTCCATCAGCATGTCCCTCATTTTGGACACCAGCTCTGTCAGTACTCTGCGAAGGACACAGAAACCACGGAGTCAGCAGGAAAAAAGCAATGAAAACCCCAAGTGTCAGGCCGAGTGAGAAGCTCAGGTCACGTTTAACGAAGCCAGGGCTGGTGCTGGATTGTACCAGCTGAGGATGTGGCCTCATTTTCCTCCTCCATCAAAAATAGCTCATTAGGAACATCAATAGTTCCTGTGAGATACAACAGGGGACCATAAAAACTGGCTGCATCCATTCACTGAGAGGCTTTGGCACCTGAGAAAGCTGCCTAAAAATAAAAAAAAAACAACAATAAAAACCCACCCCAACAGGTATCTAAAAGTAATTTCCTCTGCCGGTAATTTTTATTGCTCCCTTTGCTCTTACTGCAGGTGTCGGTCTTGAAATATTTTCCACTGATTGCCCAGTTTTTTCACGTTAGATCCTGCAGCAAAGTCATGATCTTGCACTTCTGACCTCACAGGAACAAATGATGTCACCCAGGCCTGAAGAACAATTTCCTCCCCGAGCAGAGCGGCAAAAGGTGATTTGGGTTTTCAAACTCGAGTCGCCTCAAGATGAGTCTCAGGGAGAGGAATCAGCATTTCAGCAGCGTCTGGAGTCACACCGTGGGTCAAACACCCTGCAAGGCTGCCTTTAAAAACACTTTCCCCAAAGCCTGAGATTAAAGAGCCCTGGGGACACGCATGTGGAACCTGCTGGGTATTGCTGGGGTTTGTTCATTGAGCAAATCAAATCACGTCTTGGTCCAATTAAAGATGAAAAGGAGCCAAGGAGTGGCCCCCTCGTAACATTTTGAAGGCATCTGGACCCCATGAAAGCAGGGCTTTGATTTGCTCTGGGCAGCCTTCTCCCTGTTTGGGGCTGTTGGGTTTTGCAGGTTTGGAGAGGATGGGTTTGATGCTGCTCCCTGCAGGGAGGGGGAGAAACATCCACTGGTGTTTCCGTGGATTTTTTGGGATGGAGTTCTTCACCCTGAGCCCCTCAAGCAGGAATGGTGTGGAGCAGAGATGGGGGTGTCAGGCAGGGTGGTTTGAATGCAATCCCATCCATTTTATCCCATTTTGTAAGAGCACAAAACTACACCAAGTCACAGATATGTGAAGAGGAAAAAACCCGAAATGATTAAGGTGTCACCTCCACCCCTGCCCACCTGTCGAAGATGGCCCCAACTCCAGCACTGTGGGCACTGTTCCTGTGCACGTGGAGCCCTGTGGCCAGCAGGATCCCATCCTTCACGGCTATGGAGCGGTGCGAGAAGGAGGCAATTAGCAGCTCGTTCCACCCTGGGGAGGAGAAAACCACCGAGGCTGCAGGTTAGAGCCGTGAGATCCTCGGGAAAATCAGCAATGTCACCTCCCCGCTGCCAAGAGGAGGAGGAAACTGCCTTTGCTGGGCTGCAGGAACAGAGCTGGATATGGGAAAGGAGTGGGGAAACAGCTTTTTCTTGGATGTCAGGGAAGGAAAAAACCATTAAGAGGCAAATGCACTAAAAATAAAGCTAGTAAGGGAGCAGTTTCCTCTATAAACCGTGCAGACACTGAGCAAACAGCTCTGCCTGACCCTCCCCGTGGGTGTGGAGCCCTGAGCTCCTCTCTGCCCTCAGCAGCTCCAGCCCTAGCAGCACTTGCTGTCAGCTCTGCAGGCTCCTCTTCAGGCCACCACAGGGCACAGAAGGTCATTCCCCAGCCCTGAGCTCTGTGAAAGGGACGTGAAAAGTCCAGCTTGTGGGTTTGTTGCTTCTGCCACAAAAATACTCGGAGGGATACATCCATGAGTGCTGCTTGGAAAACAGAGTTTAGTCCTATTAGGTGGACATGATGCTTTGGGATATAGGAAATACGTCCTCTGAACCCAGAGCTACAGGGAAGGGAAGGGAGATGTGACCTTCCAGCTGCCCTTCCCAGCCCAACACCTCGTCAGTTCCTAAATCCACCACAGGCTGAATTTCTGAAACAAAACCCCAACAAGAGGAAATGCTCCAAAGTCTGAAATTTTGGTGACTTTCAACCAGGAGCAGCATCTTCAGCAAAGACAAGACAGGACTTCTGCAACACCCACAGCCTGAACATGTTGTGGTCCAGAAAACTCAGGATATTTGGCTTTAGGTTTTTTTCCCCAGGCTGGAAAAGCAACACAACAATATCCCTCACCTCCCCTGCCACAGGGACACGTCTTGCCTCAGTGCCTGGAATAAACACAAGGCCCATGTGTGCTGTATTTACCTTCTGCTGCAGCCATGGGCTGTGCCATTAGAAATGTTGACAAGGAATAAAGTTCACTCTTTCCTAAGTGGCCACAGGATGTTTCCACCCCAGCCAGGGGAACATTTCTTTGGCTATTTACTGGGTGAGGCTTGGAGCTTTCGCAGGGATTGCAACACTGTGGAGCCCAAGGAGGATGGAGGAGCCTGCAGAAACCCTGATCCTGGGAGGAGGAGGAATTCCCAGAGCCTGATCCATGGAAAACTGTCACCCCCAGCCCCACATGGAGCTCCAACCACCAGAAACCAGAGCTGGCTCACAACACCCAGTCCAAACTGGGCTTATGAATGCTGGATTCAGCAGCATCCTTCATCTGCATTATTCCCACGTAGAGCTGGGATGTTTCAGCTGAAATGGGGAAGATTTTCCCACCTTGGCTTTCACCAGAACACCCCCAAAGAGCTGCCAAGACAGAGGCAAGCAGGAAAAACTCAGTATAAAAACCACAGGCAGCAAATTGGAATTAGAAACCAATCTGCCCGGAGAGTTGTGCACTTCAGCCCAAACTCTGGAGTGGCAGAGCAGAATCCTTTGCCTCCTGTGCCTCCTTTCTCACCCAGCAGGGTGGCTGCAGCCCCAGGGATGCTCTGGCTCCTCTGGGATAGGCAAAGCACTTTGGCAGAGCAGTGGCCATCGTGCCAACCCAGCTCCCTGCCAAGTTTCCAGAACCTCCAGAACCAGCTGCAGCTGCAGGGATGTAACACTCAGCATCCTTTGCCAGGCTGAGAAAACATCAGGTTATTCCTGTCTCAGCTTGGAAACAAGAAAACCCGTGGAAAACAGGCTGAAATAAAGTCAGGTTTCCTTCCCTTCCGAACAGCGCGGAGAGGGAATATTTTTAAATGATTCAGGATTTGAGGGAAGCTGCTGCCAGCCCACCCAGCACTCTCCTCAAGAGCTGCTTGCTCCGCTTGTTTTGCCTCCCAGGATGCCTGACTGAGGCTCTTAGCTGGGTTTTAATGCTTCAATATTTCATGGGCAGCTGTTCTCAGCAGGCCACTCAATAATACATAGAGCCACTGGTTAAAAGACGTGGGGAAGGTTATCTGAGGCCCTGGAGGAGATGCTTGGAGCTCAAGGGAGCTGCTCCAGGTGCTCAGCCATCTCAGGGATCCCAAAATCTGGGACGGGAGGGATGCTGCAGCCCCTCTCCTGCTGCCTGGAAATCTCCAGCTGCAGTTTTAATCAGCTGCTTGCTGAAGAGAGGGAAACCTGGAAGTGCTGTGGAGGGTTTGGGTTATACTCGACAAAAGGGAAAGGCAGAGCTTTGTCTGAACAGAAAGCTCTCAAAGATCCCAACAGAGAGGCTTCCCTGCTCATCCACGCTCACAAGAGGCTCTAGAAAACATCTTCAAATCCACATTTTTTCTGTTCAGAGAGGGCCTGGAGCCAGCTCTGGAAAAACCCATGGAAAAGCCACAGGAGCACCTTCACCAAAGGGCTGCAGGAGATGTCCTGGAAGGGTGCAGGACGTGGGCAAAAGTGAATTTTGGGGGAACAAAAGGAACTTTTAAAACCCTCAAGGACTTCAAAGTGCCTGGCTTGCAAAGAGCTCCATGCCTCAAACACATCCTCAGCAAGCTCTGCTCCTGATTTCTTGCCCTCCATGATCTCTGTGCAGCAGCAGGAGCTTGAATTCACTCAACAGGGGAAGACCTTTCCTACAGCCAACTGCTTCCCACCTCCCAAATGCTGCTCCTGCAGCCCCCCTGCTGCACAAGGCAATTTAAAATAAGCCCTGAGAATTCTATTTTCATCTTGGTGGGTGGGAGAAGGAGCGAGATGTATTTTGCTCCCCTTTCTGGTTTTTATTAGGATCAAACATTTCAGTTGGATGACATTTCACGGGGGACTGAGCCTGCTTGGTCTTTCAAGTTTGGGAGGGAGGCAGAGTTTAATTCCTTAGGTCTAAGTCACCCAGCATCTAGCTCTGAGAATCAGAGATCAGAATGAAGCTGGGCCGTTTTTCAGGTGATTGGCCACATTTGGGATCTCATTCAGCAACACATCCCGTGGAGCTTTTAAAATCCTATTTAAAAACCAAATTATCAGAGTCTATTGGTCAGAATCAGCGAAAGGCTTTCAAGCTGCCAGGACCTAAACCTGCCCCAGGGACATGCAGCACTCCCCACGTTGGGGACAGATGCCACTCACCTGCTCTGAGCAAGATGACCTGGTCATCCAGGGGCAGCTCGGAGAAGTGGGGGATCCTCTTGGCCCACTCCACCAGGGTGAAGAGCTGCTTGTCTGCTGCCTGGCAGATGTTCGTCACGGGGTCGTTGGGCTGCCAAAATGAAACAGAGCTGGAAAAGCTTGGAAAAGGGAGAGAGAGGGGAGGAGAGGAGGAGGAGGAAAAGCCTCCCTGCCACCCCTGAGGTGGATGTTATCAGTCACAAGGGAGAGGAAGTGATTTGGCTTCTCCACCACGAGGGTTGGGATAGTTTTGAGCAAGGCTTGAAATGGGAATTGGGAGTGCTGAGACTCCATATCCATCACCCTGAGTGATGGATCTGAGCAGCTCCAGCCTGGGGAAAGCCACACTCCAGCATCTCCCAGCTTGATAAACCAGCACCAGAGGGGGCATTACAGGAAAGAAAAAAACCCAGAGAAAACCCCTTTCCTTTGAAATATTATCCAGTAACAAAAACCATCTGCTCTCAAGGAGGACAGTCAGCCTAAACACACCAAATCCCTGTTTAAAGGAACTGCTCACAGCTCAAGTGGGCTTGTGATTAGGAGCTGGAAGAGCCTGTCCAACCCTGGGGGGAGCAGAGCTCCCTGGTACAAGTGTGTCTGTAGGGTTTACCTCTCTGGACAGGGATGGATGAGCCTTTCCCATCTCCCACCCTAATCCCTGCTGATACCCAGCAGCTTGCTTCCACTGATTAGTTTCCTTCCATGTCCTTAAAAGAGCAGTTTCCAAACTGGAGGAGGAGTGTTTACCTCACCCCTGGGCTGCAGGGGAAGGGGTGTGCAGCCAGAGGCAGAGCAGACACCAATGTCAGTGCAACCTCTCCTCCTGCAAGGCCATTTTGCCACGGCAAACCCCAATCCCAGGCTGGGCAGAGCAGTGCCAAGTCACCCTCGTGCCCCCCAGAGCCCTGCCCAGTCCCCTGGCAGCAAATCCAAGCTCAGTGGCCAACATCTCCCAACCTCCAGGCTTAAAATAACCCGGATTTGGCAAGCTCAGGGCACCTGCCTTGGAAGTATTTCCACCTGTCGCGTGCAGAGATGGATGGGCACGGGCTGGCACTGTCACAGGGATGTGTCCCCCACGCCCTGCCCCTCTCCAGCAGCTCCCCAGGGCTGCAGGGGCAGGGCAGCCTCACTCCCAGGGAGCTGGGGCTCTTCCCTGAGCAGGGAGACATGAGCAAGGATGGGCTTTTCCTGGGAGAGGGAGGTTAGATGGGATTTTCTCTGGACAACGGGAAAACTGTGTGTGAGGAGGAGCTTTGCAGGGTTGTGTCTCACTGGGAGCACAGGGAGTGCTGCACTCAGGCAGGGAGGGGCAGAAGGAACACCAGAGGCCCTGAACATCCCCAGCTTGAAATTACCAGGAGAATCCTGGCATCCTGGGGAGGTGGGATGGGGATGGAGCTCTCCACACCCCAGAGAGGTTTGTGTCTTATGGGAAACCTCCTGCTCCAGCAGAACCCAACCCTTGCAGCAACAAGTGCCTCACAAAAGGGCTGCTTTAGGTAAAAATTCGGTGTTTTTGCCAAAGCTGTCGCCATGGGTGGCTTCTGGGCAGGTTGTCCCCACGGGCAGGAGTCACAGGCCAGGTTCCAGGTGTCCTGGCTGTCACTGTCACAAGCTGTACCCAACCCTTGGTGCTCAGAGAGCCTTCAGTCACACCTCAGATGGCAATTCCTGGAAGCACCACAGCTCCTCCCTGCAGAACTTGATCACCAGAGCAGTGAGAAGCAGCTAAAAGTGTGCAGAGGGCCCTGCCTGGCTGCAGGAGGGGAATGGCAGTGCTGGAAACCCTCCCTGTGCAGGGTAAGCAAATCCCTGGTGCAGTAAATAGCAAGGGCACAGCGCTGGGGTGTGACAGAGCAAAAGGGCACCCAGTCCTTGGGGAAAACTGGAGCATCTTCCAGAAAATGGGGATTTGAAACCAGACGTTCAAAGGCTGATTAAGACCTAAGAAGGAGAAGAGCTCTCAGTTACAGGCTTTGCCTTTCAGTGGCCAGGAGGTCATCCCAGGCTGTGCTTGCAGGGCAGGAGCCCAAATTCCCAGGGCTTGGGGTGGAGGAAAACTCATCCCCAGTGCCCAGGGACAGGGAGCTGCTCCAGGAGGTCCATGGCACAAGGTGACAGCCACAGAGAGCATGGAGTGACACGACAAGGGGGAATGGATCTGAACTAAAAGAGAGTGGGTTTAGATCAGATATTAGGGGAAAATTCTTGAAGATCCTGGCATGGACAAGTGGATGCCCCATCCCTGGAAGTGTCCAAGGCCAGGCTGGATGGAGAGGTGGAAGGTGTCCCTTCCCATGGCAGGGGGTTGGAAGCAAAGAAGGTTTTTAAGCTCCCTTCCAACCCAATTCTATGGTTCTATTTATGAGATGAAGCTCTCCATTCTCACATCACCCTGCCAGCTCCACGCCAGCCCGGGCTGTCCCTGCAGGTCACCAGTGCAGCCAGCCCGATCTGCAGAGGCACCAATCAAAGTCCCCACCACGCCAGGCCAACACCAAACAGCTCCTGTTTCCCCCCACAGTGTTCACCAGAGCCTCAATTTGTCTGCCTTTCCATCCCCAGGGCTCTCTGGGGAGGGCTGGGAGGGCAGCAGCTCCTCCGTCTTCCCCTCTCCTCATCCGGTGGCCTCGTCCCCGGGAGCTGCTGATCTCATCCATCTGCTGAACCTGCTACAAATGTCACCTCGGCGGCAGCAGCCGCTCGACAATAACGGGGCATTTCAACAAGCCTCCTGCTCCTATTTAGATGCACCACACATCCCTGGGCGCGGTAATGCGTGTTGAATTATGCAGCAACCGGCTTTCAATTTGCTGCGAGGGGCTGAGGAGCTGCAGTGCCAGACGAAGCCATTTATTTCAGCTCGCTCTCCGGGGTTTGTTTTCAAGTCAGCACAAGGCTGGCTCCAGCTCCCCTGAAGGATTTTGGAGTCTGAGAGCAGGGAGAGCCTCTCTGAGCCCCTTGCTAACTCCTCTGAAAAGCCCTTGGCAGCCTCGTGGTGATGGGAGATTCCTTCAAATGCAGGTGAGCAGCACAGCCCTGGAGTGTTCTGGAGAGTTCCACTGAGGAATTGGCTCTGCCCATGCCAGGAAGCCTTGAATGTCCCAGGGCCACCTAAGGAATCCTAGGAAAAGCTGTCTTTGCAGGTAAAGGCTGAAAAGAGCATCCCAAAAAGCCAGTTAGACTCCTCCTGACTCTCAGATCTCTCACAGACTCGCAGAAATGGGTTGGAAGTGACCCTAAAGATGATCTAACTCCAACCCCTGCCAAGGACAAGGACCTCTTCCACCAGCCAAGGTTGCTCCAAGCACTATCCATGTCCCTGTTCACACAACATCCTGAAACAGCCCAGATGCTCCACGCAGGACCAGCTATAACACAAGTTTCAAACCACGAAAAGAACTTGAAAGCCAACTTCTAGGCAAATTTCTCCAGGTTTTCTCTTTTCAAAGCCAAGCAGCTGCATAATTCTGCATCTGAGAAGTCACACCCTCATTCTCCAGCTCTTATCTCCCTGCACTTCAGCCACACAGGTCTGTTTATTGCCACAATTGGACTCCGAGCTCTTCAGAGCATGGAGTGCCTTCCTGCCTTTTAGCACTGAGGGCTGTTCATTAAAATAAAATCTTCTCCATCAGCCCTTTCAATTATTCCTTACAGAATCCCTTCCTTCCTCTGGCTGTGGGAATGAAGGCACCAATGCTGGTGGCTGCTGGCTTTGCTTTCCTGGTGCTGAGCTGACACACAGAGCCTACAGTAGAGCCAAGAATTGCATTTCTGAGATGCTTTTTTACAACCCCTCTGTGCCCCAGGCTCCCTGCTGTCCCCATGGTCACTCCTGCTGTCCCTTTGTGTCCCAAACGGCCACTCAGAGGTGCCTCACTCACCGAGCTGGGTGTCAGGCCCATGTTTGCCTCGATGTAGGTCTCTGTCTTTGGCTCCACGGCGAGTTCAGCCTCCAGGATCTTCTCCACAGGCATGTCCTCGTTGGCGCTGCTGGTGGACTCCACCTCGTTCTCGTTGCGGTCCTTCCCTCGCTGCCTCTCCTCCTGCACGGCTGCAAGGGACACAGCAGGGACAGGGTCAGCCTGGGGGACACCTCCCGGCCATGGGGTCACCCCAGGAAATCCCAAAGCATCCTCAGAGCTGGGGGGTCACAGCCCTCTGATGTCTGCTGCCCACCAGGGTGGGATAGTCACAGGGAATGCCCTGAGCAGCCCCAGCCTGGGAGATCTGCTCCATGTGGGATCCTCCAGGAGCATGAAGAGAGGATCCTGCTGGGACAGGGCCCCTGGTGGGAAAACCCTTCTCTGAACAGGGACAGACCCTGGGAATGAAAAGGTTAAACACAAATGATGGAAAGAACCACAAAGAAAGCAACACTTGGAGTCACTGGGAAGGAATGGGTAAAGGGATGGAATAAGGGAATCCTAAAGAACAGAGAAACAGCTCAGTTTGAAGCTAACCCCAGAGTTCAGCCACCTCTGAGGCTGGCAGTGCTGCATTTCCCTGGCCCAGCAGGGATGCCAGAGGCTGAGCAGGAATCCACAGCAGGACTGTGCTCCCGTGGGACAGCAGCTCCATGCAAACCTCCCTCCTGCCCTTGGCTCGGGGCAAACCCCAAACCAACAGGAGAGACCTGTCCCAAATCCTGTGGGGTGGGAATGATCTCGCCAGCAGCCTGTCACATGCTGATGAGTGATGTCTGAGCAGCTCCCAGATGAAAAACACTCATTAGATGCTAATAACATTATTATTAATGACCTCCCCGTGAAAGCTGCACACACTTCCCCTACACCTGGAAAGCAGCTTTGTGCAGTTGCAGTGGGAACTCTCTCCATCACCTTGTCACAGACCCTAAATCCCACACTTTTCCACACACCACTGTTTCCCAGGGCATATTTTATCCCACTCTGCTTGAGAACAGCCCAAGCAGCAGGAGATCCATCACTGGCTATAAGACACAACTCTCTGAACTCACCCAGCTCTTTGCTGAGGACTGCATGAGGCACTCCAGTAAGGTAAAAACCCTGCTATTTATTGACAATTACCCCAGCACTCCCTCCCTGCTGCACTTGAAGCTGGTTCTGTGATGTTCAGGCAGAGCAGCAGGGGCACAGGTATTGTTCTGGGGGGGAAACCAGAGCTGTCTGCAACACAGCGAGGCTTTTCAGACCATCAGCTCTCTGCCAAGTGCAAAAACAAACCCTACAACACGAAACTCCGGGAAAAGAAAGTAAAATAAAACCCAGGAAATTGAGACACAGGCTAAACAAGTCCTCTCTGGCCGTTGATCCCATTAACCCAGCTCCTGGGGCTGATTCCCAGAGCTCCCCCTCCCTTCCCTCAGCCTCGCTGTTTGCCGCACGTCAACAGAGCTCAGACTCTTCCACGTGAAAGCTGTTATGCAAAAAGGCAAGAGGTTCTTTGCTGCAAACTGCTCTGAAGTTCACAGGCTGCACAGGCTCCACAACGTGTTCTGCTGGGCTGCCAGGGCCAGGTAAACTCAGATTTGTGTCGTGGCTTTTGTGCATCTGGTGTGGAATCTTCGTCTTTCTCAAGCCATCATAAAACCCTGTTTTAGTTTCATCCCCCACCACCTCAGCCCAGCTCCTGCTTTTCCAATCATCAGAAAGAGAGAAATTTTTTTTTTGCTTAATGCCAACCCTTCTCCAACGGCACAGATGCACCAAGATTCCTCTGGGCACATTAGAAGAGATGAAACACCTACTAAATAACACAAAAGCCGGAGAGAAAGGCAAACCCTCCACAAGTGGGATCTTATAAAAAGACTTAAATGCCAAAGTGCTGATGCAGAGTCACAGCAAATCTCCAGGATAAAGGT
Organism: Lichenostomus cassidix; assembly: GCF_008360975.1. Classification (NCBI taxonomy): domain Eukaryota; kingdom Metazoa; phylum Chordata; class Aves; order Passeriformes; family Meliphagidae; genus Lichenostomus; species Lichenostomus cassidix. The sequence goes on from NC_139497.1 coordinate 3,159,393, forward strand.
GCAAAGTTGGTTCTTTGCTCTGAGATCACTGAGGTCACTCCACCAGGGTGTCAGCCCCAAAAACACTGAGCATTGCAGAGTCCCAAAAAACCAGAGCATTGCAGAGCTCTGGGCAGACAGAGGCTACTTAAAGCCTTCAATCTGCAAATCTCAACCTCATCAGTGCCACACTCCTGGTCTGAAGGATCAGACACACTTCAGGGGTTGTAGGAGAGAGAATCTTGCCTGTGATCAGGCTGAGTCCAGCTGATATGAATGATACAAGAGACAGATGGGCAGAGATTATACACAGAAGGAGTTCTTTCTATTGATCTGAGCTCGGAGCTGCTGCACCAGAAAATGAGTGCTGCAGCTCCCTGCAGAGCTGGTCAGGGACAGCTGACTCATCCCAGCTCAGCCCCACGCACAGCCAGGCTCGTCCCAGCCCAGCTGGCTGCAGGGACACCCTGGGCAGAGCAGATGGCACATTCCCACCCAGCAGCCAAAGATAAACCCAGCCCTTGCCGGGGAGAGAGGTATCTGGTTTGCTACACTGTGTTCTAAACCCAGGCAGCCTCCTGCAACTGCAGGACAAGTGTGGAATCGCTTTGCCATCATATCCATCCATCCATCCATGGATCCATCCATCCATCCCTCCATCCATCCCTCCATCTATCCATCTCCATCCATCCATCCATCCCTCCATCTATCCATCTACCCATCCATCCATCCATGGATCCATCCGTCCATCCATCCATGGATCCATCCATGGATCCATCCATCCATCATCCATCCCTCCATCTATCCATCCACCCATCCATGGGCACACATCACCATCTCAGGAAAAGAATGGGGATTGTGTTCCTTGAGATGCAAGGAAAAACAGCACGTGGGACAGAGGGAAGGAAAGAAGGACAAGTACTGGTTTTTAACCATGAAATATGGGAAAATTTCCAGCAGTGAGCAGAGCCCTCACCATACAGACCCACGATCTTATTTCTGGAGTCTGCTCCCCACTCCCACTGGATATCAGTCAAATAAACCACGGTGGTGATGACAAAAACACATTATTCCATTGGATCTCGTCTGGGAACTGGGTTTTCTTTGTGAGTTTGGTTTTCATTTATGTTTTTAAAAAGAGAAATACAAAGGTGGCAGCTGGTCTGGTGACACCAAAATGGGAACACCTTGCTCTTCTCAGCCTCCCAACGACGCTGATTTTTCTGGTCCTGAGGGTGGCACAGCTTTTGATCAACAGCATGGGTTTATCCACCTCAAATTCAGAAGCTGAGCCAGGAATTTGGAGAAAAGCCTCTCCTGCAAGGCAGAGCACTCCCAAGCCGTGGTCACCCCGTGCTCCCAGAGCTGAGCTTCCTAGCCCTCTCCTCCCTGCTGGCTGTGCCAACGCTTTGCTTCTCCTTCAAGGAGCCTCGTAAGGCTGAGAGCTTTTCCAGGCCGATTTTCTAAACATAAGGGAAGCATTTGAACCTTGCAATCCACTTGAGGAGAAAAAAAAGACGCAAGTGAGAGAGCTCAGAGAGGCAGCCCCACCTCCTCCAGCTATGTCTGAGCCGAGCCAAGGACAGAAGCCTGTGTTTTCCATGGCACCTGATGAAGAGCCTCTCCTGTTATTCTGCCTGATTTGGTCTGTACTTGCCTCAGGCCAGTTGCTGTCATTTTTCATCTTGAGCTTCTCCAGCCCATCTGCACCTCCCCAGGCCATGGTGCAGCAAGACATGGAGCCCCATGTGTCCAAACCGCTCCTTGGTGACCTCTCTTGTCTTTAAAATCCAAAATGTCTCGTCCTGAGGATCGCAGATGAGCCTCAGCTGATGTCCCAAAATGCCAGCTCCATCCTCTGCTGGTGTCCACATCACCCTGGACACCTTGTCTTTGCTCGGGGGGCAGCATCTGATGGCTGAAAAAGCAGGTTTGAGTCCATTGCAAAGTGCCACCCAACCCAGCTCAGGGGCCCAAACCAACCCCTGGGGGTGAGGACAGAACTTCTGTGCCAAAGGAATGGCAGAGAAAAGAGGGAGAGGCCCAAAATAAAGGATTTTCCACAGAGCAGTGGTGTTTCTGAGAGGGCAGGAGCAGCACAGTTGTGTTTATTTGCTGGGAGAGGTGCAGAGGCTGCAGCAGCTCCAGTGATTCTCACCCAGAGACAACACAGACAGAACTTTCTGGGATGAAAATCCATCCCTCCAGGAGCAGCAGGGTGGGGTTTGCTCCTTTCCACAGGGCAGGAGGGAAAAGGATAATTCACTCCCCCCAAAAATGGTGTTTTCTTATGGGGAAAGCACTGATGCTCAGCCCAAAGAGCCCCAAACCTGCTGGGATTTCTCCCTGCCTGCAGGTGGGTGGCTCATTATTTACAAGGCACAGGTTGGAGGTTATTGGGGATTTCCATTCCTCTCGCACTGGGATTTATTGGGCTCTGCTGCCTTGTGTGAAGCCACATCTTTGCTGTGTGTCAGCAGCATCTTGAAGCGTTTATGCCCCAGGTACCTGTTTATATCCAAAATGCCAAGACAGCTGAGGAAACGAATTCAGACAGTGTTTCTTCTGCTTTGCTTTCGTGTGTCACCTTTTTTTTTTTTTTTTTCAGAGGTGCAGCTTTCTGCTACTGTAAACAACCTCAAAAGCTGTGACACATGAAATAAATGGTGGGTTTTTTTTTCCTCCAACGTTTTCAACTGAATTCCATGATTTTTTTTAAGGAATACAAAATACCATCATGGTAATTAAAAAGTGAAACTTCAGAGCGTTAAAAATTGGATTGAAACCTTTGTGTGCAGTTAGTTCACATGAGGAGCAGCTCTGGAAAACAACAGCAAGAATTCTCCAGCTCACTTCACTCTCTGGACACTGAAGTATAAGCAAACAGCAACTAAAGGAGAGAAAACCATAAGCCAAACCCGTTTTCTCAACCTAAGAGCATCCTTAAAAACAAAAAATAACAAACCCAGCATCATTTAACCAGCTGGTTTAAAGAGCAGCACTTTAAAAGGATATAAGAAACAAGCTCATTAAGCTGCAAGACATTTTCCATTCCAAAATTACTCCTAAAAATAACTGCTCTTGAACTCTGCCCCTTCACTAGGCTGTGGCCACTTGCTTTTACATTCACTTGGACAGTGGGCTGGAAACCTGAATTCCTGGTTTTTCTCCCCAGACTGCTCTTTGCTGCTGTTGATCCCGAGAGATGTGGGAGCAGGGATGGCTCCAGCTCCAGGGGGATGCTCAGCCACGGCAGGGGAGCAGGCACAAGTCACTCTGTGGTAGAACAAGGGGAATCTTCAGTCCCTCTGTGCTCAGGGATGGAGCTGAGCAGCTCCCTGGAGACCTGGGAAGCTCTCTGGGCTCTGGAGATGCTGCAACTCCAGCCCCTCCCAGGTTAAACCCCTCAGCTTGGTGGCAGCGCAAAAGAGGAGGCAAACCAACCCACACACATGGGGAAGAGGAAGAATTAACTCAGGCTGTGAGGTTTAACCAAGTCCTGGAGCCAGAGAGCAGCCCTGCAGCTGGGCAGATGTGCTGGATGCTCCGAGCAGGGCTCTGGATCTCATCAGAGCAGCTGCAGCCACGCTGTACCTGAGCCTTTGCACCTGGATTTGGGAATGGTTTGGGAATCAGCTGCTCAGCCCGAGCTGCAGGTGCTCCAGGAGAACAGCTCTGCTCTCCAGATGGGCTCTGAGCTCCCTGCTGGAGATACACCAACACCCATTCTCCCCAGTTGGCACCAAAGCCCAGCCTGCAGCCCCAGCCTGGCACTTGGCAGCCCTGCTCCCACCCTGGGCAGCCCAGCAGGTGCTGCAGAGCCAGCCTGGCTCTCCCCAGGAGCCTCTCCCACCCCGAGGCAGTGCAGGGAAGGCTCTGGAGCCGGAGCAGGGCTGTTCCCAAGGGCTGCTCCCTGTGCAGCAGCCAAGGGCGGCCAAGGGAGCATGAGAAAGGGCTCCTCGCTGCTATTTCCTGCTCCCTGGGCGATCCCGAGGCGCTGCCAGCTCTGCAGGGACACCACCTCGGCACAGGGGACAGCCAGAGCTGCAGCACAGCCCCACAGCCCCGCTGTCACCTCTGCTGTCACCTCTGCTGTCACCTTGCACTCAACACCCCTCCATCCCAAACTGGATGTTTACTCCCAGCTCTGCCTCCCTTTCTGCTTTTTCCCTTTAAAACCCGAGCCTGCTGATGCACAGACACCTCAGAGCCTAATGAGGAACAGATCGAGCAGGGAGAGCTCTGCTCCTGGATGCAAACAGCCACCCCCACAATCATAATCCCTGCATTAGTCAGGATCCCTGATGGTAATCTTAATTTTGTTGGCTATCCGGTATTTAGTGGGAGACAGAGTACAAAAACCCAAAGTATTACACAGCTGGCAGTAATTCACAGGGGAAGAATGTTCCCAGTTGCTTATTTATTATAGCTGCAATATCTCACCGTGGGCATCAGGATCTCCCTGACGTGTTTTTAACAGGAAACAGCCAGCAGAGATGTACACAACAGCAGGAATCCTCTGCTCCTGCAGGCTTGCCCTGCTTTAACTCCAGGTTTGTAGCCCTGGAGGATCCCTGTGCCCAGCAGAACCCCAAGGCCACCCTGGGTACACTGCTGCCTCTGCCCTGGCTGGGCACAAGGTCCATCCATCCCTCTGGGTTTGCTCTTCCAGGTTCACCTGGAGACCCCCAGCTGTTGGGATCAAACCCTTCCAGACCTCTATCAGCTGCTCTGTTGATTTTACTCCTCTAATCCAACTTCTCAGCTAAGTAAGAACCCCTTTTTCACCTTTAAACCTTTTTAAACCCTTTTAAACCTGGGTACAACCATGGCTCTCACTGTTCCTCCTCCCAGCACCACTGCAGGTCACAGCATTGCCCCCTAGCCCAGCCCTGCCTCTCAGCACAGCTCCAGCACTCAATTCAGAGGTTTTTACTGCACTTCCACCACATCCCAGTACCTCTGGGCTACAGGAGAGATCCTTCCCAGCAGGAATCTGCTGTGCCATTACACAGCTATAAATTAAGTCTCCAGAGCAAGATGTTTTTTAGGGAAATGAGGCCCATTACCCTGGCTCTGTTATTTAAGAGATACAACAGTTTATGCCAGAGGATAAAAAGCCAGCTATGCTGTGAGAATTTTGGCAAATGGAATTAGCAATGTAGGATTTAGCCCAAAACTCTTCCCCAAATTAGAGGTGGGAGCAGGAGTGGTGTAAGGACAATTCCTGGCAGCAGCAGCAGTCAGCTGGGATGGGTGCAATGGGAAATTTTTTGATAAATCAGGTGGATATCACACGTGAAACTCAAAACCAGAGCAAGATCTGACTTCCAGCTGTAGGACAACACTTGGGCATCTCTGTGAAACACTGAATTTTTAAGTTTACAACAAGAGAGAGGGGAGTTCCTCCAGCTTTCCTACATGGGGATTATGCCCAGAACATCCACTGTCAAATCACCAGCTCCTGCCCTTCCCCATCAGCACTGCCTGAGCACACTCCCGGAGTTCCCAAGATCCCATCTGTCACACTTTTAAATAATTGTCTGATCGTTATGAATTCATTTGCTATTCATTGTGATAATGTTAATCAAGATGAATTAATAGAGTCCTCACACTGTAACGCGCTCCCTGGGGAATTCCACCACCACTTAGAAATTAATTAATGGACCTGTAATTTTAGCAGGGCTGCCCATGCAATCACCGCTAACGGCAGGCACGGAGCAGGTATCTCTCACAGGGTGGCAGGGCAGAGTTGCAGCATTCCTGCTGCTCTTCCCAGCCCTGCACACCTTGGCTGAATGTTCTGGAAGGCTGAAGGGGAACTCCAGCTGCCTGTGGAAGGCTCTGGAGGCAGTGCTGGGGAAGGGGATGATCCGTATTTCTCCTGCTGAACACACAGGAGATTTTCTGGCTTCTTTTTGGTCTTCCGAATCGCCCATGGCTCAGGTTTGGGATCAGATTTTCCTCATCCTGCTGCACATCTCCCATGGGATTCACTCCTCCCCACTGCTCTGCACTCAAGGCAATGCCATCCCCCACTCCTGCACTGTCCCCCTCATCCTCTCAGGCACTCTGAGTGGCTCAACCTCTCCGTTTGACACCAAAGCTCTGCTGGGGCAGGGAGATTTGTTCTGAGCACTGAAGGGTTAACCTCAGCAGGGCCAAGGAGGTCCCCTGGGTGCCCTGGCAATCCCCCACACCTCCAGCACAGACAGCTGTGACACTTGGTGACTCTGGGTCCTTAGGTAACCCCGAAAATCGAGTGGCAGGGTTTGCCCAACACTCAGAGCTTTCCAGCACTGCCCCATTTAATCAACGCTCCAGACAGGGCTAAGTGCTCTTCAAAGGGTCCCACGCTGGAGCTGTGGCCAGGGCTGGGGCAGGGATGGCTTTATCAGCCTGTCAGGGAGGCAAGTGTGGCTCTGAAGATGTGAGGGGAGAAAGCAGCACAGATCTGGGGTCGCTCTCACGTGGTGTCTGCTAAAAGCCTGTTCTGCCGGCAGATTAGAACAGACGCACTCAGCATTTAAAAAGATCATTTAAAAGAGGCACTGCCGGGGAAGTTTGATCCTAAATTTAAATTCCGGTAAGGGAACAGCTATCTTAAGAGACTGAATTTCTTTCTTCTTCCCAACGTGAAATAAAACCCAACATTGAATTAGGTGCTGAGGCTCTGGCACAACATGTCCAGAGAAGGATGTCCAGCTGCCCAGGATGCCCACAGATGCCCAGGATGTCCAGCTGCCTCACCCCTCGAAGTGTCCAAGGCCAGGCTGGAGTGACAAGTGTCCCTACCCACAGCCAATCCATCACCTGAGCACAAGCCAAGCACTCAGCACTCCTCCAGAGCCCTGCAGGCCACAAGACGCTCTGGCTGCGGCGCAAAACCGAAACACCGCGATTTTTGTCACCACTTTGGCACCCACCGTGCTTCCTCCTGGGGAAGCCAAGACCCCTGCAGCACCCATGGGTGCCCAGGCCAGGCCAGGCCTTACCTTCTCTCTTCATGCCCATGGCCAGACACTTCTGGTAGCGGCAGTACTGGCAGCGGTTGCGCTGGCGCTTGTCGATCAGACAGTCCTTGTTGTCGCGGCACGTGTAGGTCAAGTCCTTCCGCACCGTGCGCTTGAAGAAGCCTTTGCAGCCCTCGCAGCTGTAAACCCCGTAATGTTTACCTGGGGAGGCATAAAACTCGGGTTTAGAGGTGCCTCCAGCTGCCCTCTTGGCCATCAGTTCTTCCCAAGGTCTCTCCCAGCTGTGTTTGGGGGAGTGAAGGTTTCTCAGGGCTGGAGAACACTGGTTTGACTTGCACAGAATCAGGATGCCCTCGGTGGGCTACAAGCTGCCTTGAGCCAGGGAAAGGCCATTTCCTGGCCATACAGCAGTGTCCCTGCACTCCTAGGAGCTCCCTGAGCCCCCCACATCATACACACAGCCCAGCCTGCTCTGCACCACACTCCCACCCTCCACTGCCAGCCTGGAGCCCCACAGGCACAGAAGGAGTCCCAAAGGACTCACAAACCAGGCAAGCAGAGCTCTTCTGGAGCAGGAAGCTTTCAGAAAAGCACCAGAATAAAGGAATTAGCACGTCTTTATCTCCCAGGAACGGAGACGCTCTGTGTCAAGTGGATCTTTTCATCTGGCACTGTGACAGCTCCAGTGTGATCAAAGGGTGGGGAGAGCAGGGACACCCCAATGCCTTGCTTGCCAATAGGGTGAGGATGTAACCCCACTGCTCAATGGGGCCATGGGGGCTCCTGCCTCAGCCAGACCAGAACTCCTCATCCCCTGGGTGAAGACACAGGCACAGAGCTCCCACTGGCACTCCCTGTGCTGCCAGGAGCCAGAGGGACAATGCCCACACCCCAAGGCCACCACCCTGAGCCCCTGCTGGGACTCAGGGACCAGCCTCACCTGAAGATCTGTCCCCACAGATGGCACATATGTGCTTGGTGAAGGAGGCCATCGTTCCTGAGGGATGTGCTGGCACTTTGAGGACTCCGTTGAGCCCCAGGGGTGGCTTGATGTCTTCTGTGCTGGTGACGGAGTTCATGGGCGAGTTGAGCTGTGGGGGCACAAGGACAGGACTCAGCAGGGCCCAAGGACATGGGGACATGGGGACACGGGGACGTGGGGCTGTGGCCCTGCACTCAGACACAGGACAGGAGGGACAAGCAGGGGACAAGCTGCCAATGGGGACCAGGACTGCTCCAAAACACTCAGGACAAAGCTGAACCAAGAGGAATTGGTCAGCTCTGGCTGCAGAGCCAGCTGGGATCACTGTGGCTGTCTCCATGGGGAATGTCACAGAGCCACCACCCCTGCCAAGCTCTAAACCCAGGTTGGGCACACAGATTTGTGCCTCACTTTGTTGCCTTTCTCTTCCCTAATAGAGCTCCTCAGCAATTGCACTTGTCACAAATTAATTCAGGGAAGTCCCAGGGCTTGTGATCTGTCAATCAGAACGGCAAAGCTGCTCCTCTGGCTTTCAAGTCTCCGGGCTGGTGAGGAATATTTGGCAGGCAGATGACTGACAGCCACACAGCAGAGCCAGGTAAACCCACCCTGGAGAAATGGGATGGATCTGCCTCCCTCTCCCCCCCTGCCTGTGCCAGCTGATGAATCAAAGGCAGCTGGGACCTGGAGCCACCCAGGGAAGCACTGCTGGGCTTTTGTGCTGTTTGACAGAGCAGAGAGGAGAGGGACGAGAAGCTCCCCAGGCAGGAGAATCTCTTTCTGAGTCCCCAGGCACATGATCTCTGTGCTCCCCCAGGAGCAGGGGCTGCCTGTCAGGGTGAGCTGCCCCAGGAATTCCTCCCAGAGCGCTTTCTGGGAAGTGCAGCCAGTTCCCAGGTGCAGCTGGTGGCCACAGCTCGTGTCACACTGCAACCCTGGCTGTGGGGCTGAGGCCAGAGGCCGTGGCTGCCTGCTGAAGATAAAGCCTTTGGCCACCACTTCCCCCAGCCCCAGCAGCCCACAGAGCCCACCCGAGCAGCCCCCTGAGATCAGGGGATGATGGGCAGAGCAAGACCAACCCAGGAGGGTGGAGGTCCCACTGACCTCCTCAGCCTGGAGCTGAGTCAGAGCTCAGTCAGCCCCGGGCTGGGGAGGGGAAAGTCACTGGTTCCTCTCCCAGCACTGAGCTCCCCAAAGCTCAGCAGAGGCACCATGAGCACTCTGGGTTTCCCACACCACCCCGGCGCCTGCCTGGCCCTTCCCCTCCCAGCCAGAGCACGTGCAGGCAGGGAGGGGACAGGGGGTGACAGCAGCCCTGGTCTGGCACAGCACTTCTGCTCTGGGCCAGCACAGCTCCAGCTCAGCAAGCACGAGCAACCAGGGCTCTGCTCTCCCAGTGCTGCCAGCACCTCTGGGCTCCTTCCCTTCCCTCCCCAGCTCTCTGCACCCAGGACTGCATCCTGTCTCTCCTGGCAAGCAGAGCTTTATTCCTCCTCCCATCCAAAAACACATCCCAGCCCTTCCCCGCTCCCCCAGGCACCCTGACAAAGAGCATTGTGCAAAGGCAGACGGCGGCTCTGGCAAAGCCTAATCCCACGTCTGATCTCTCCCCACTCGCCCCCGGGCGCCCCGAGCTGCTGCCAGCGATGCCTGGGGCCCTGCAACCTGCATGGAAAGGCCTTCCCTCGCAGCTCTGGCTGAAAATCCTGAGCTTTTTCCCCGTTTTTCAGGAATTTTTAGGTAAGAGGGTTTGAGTGATGTGTTAATCCCGGAGCTGCTGGGTCTAGCCCGCCCAGTCTGGCTGGGATCACTGTGAGCTCCCCTGCCTCACACTCCTCATCCCTGGTCCAGCTCAGCACCAGCATCCCCTTCCCATGGATGCCCTGATTTTGGGGCTGTGTTTGCCAAAATCAAGATCTCAGGAAGCTCCCAGAGCTGGAGGGAGCACTTGGAGCATCCTCCAGCACTGTCCCCAAGGGCTGCTGGATCCTCACCTCTGCAGAACCAGATGGGATGGGGAGAACCTCCCATTTTTTGGGGAGGCTGACAGCTCCTTCCCACCCCCGGCAGAGCTGGGACAGGAGCAGACCCACCCTGGGGAGCCAGCACACCTCACACACCGCCTGCCCTTCTGCTCTGCTGCCTCTCCAGAGGCGACGAGGCGTGGCCTGATGGCAAGTGGCATCTGCCATCTGATGCAAACCACCTTCCATCAGTGCCAGCCCTGCCCGGCGACGGGGGCCACACGCCTCATTACCCCGGTGCTCTGCCGGCCGGGCCAGGGGGGCTGTGCTCCCCTCGGAGCATCACTGCCCTCTCCTCCTCCTTCTCATCATCATCTTCATCCTCCTCCTCCTCGTCCTCATCCTCCCCCCGCTCTCTGCCGGCCCAGGTAGGCACCTCTGCCGGCTGCAGGGACAGGGACAGGGACCTAATGTGGCCAGACAGGGAACAGATGGCAGGAGCCATTAGGCTGAAGCCCTCCCAAGTGTCACCTCGAGGAAAAGCACTTAAGACAAGTCCCTGAGCAAAGGACGAGTGTTACAGAGGCTGGAGCCACCAAGGCCTGGAGCCACCAAGGGCTGGAGCCACCAGAGTCAGAGCCACCAAGGGCTGGAGCCACCAGGGCTGGAGCCACCAGAGTCAGAGCCACCAAGGGCTGGAGCCACCAGGGCTGGAGCCACCAGGGCTGGAGCCACCAGAGTCAGAGCCACCAAGGGCTGGAGCCACCAGGGCTGGAGCCACCAGGGCTGGAGCCAGCTCGCTCCCAGGACCACCCCACCCCAGTCTCACTTCCCCTCCTGCCCCGCAGCTCTGTTTCGTTTCGCTTCCCCCACTCGCCGGCCCCAACCTGCACCTCACAACCACCCCTTCCCCGCCGTCTCCCCGGCTCGTGGCTCTCCCCAGGGTTGCCTCACATCCCCCTTCCCACTCCTTCCCCACCGTTTTGGCGCTGGGGCTGCTAATTTTGCTCTGGCTGCTAATTTTGCTCCGGCTGCCCGTTCCCAGGCGTGGTTTCAGTTCCCCTTCCCTTGGCCATGGGACGGGAGGGGATGTGGCCACCCTGCAGTGAACATCCCTGAACATCTGAGGGGTCACAGACTGAGTCCTGCATGGGACAAGCTCATCCAAAAGGCAAATATTCCACCCAGGGATGCAGGATCCTGGAGAAGCTGCCTGCAGGTCCCCAGAGATGGGAGTCAGCACGTAGTAAAAGGACCTGTTATCTCTAGGAATAAACCAGGCCAATATTTAAAAATAAAGGTGCTGGCAGGTGCTTGACTCCCAGAGAGGGCCTGGAATAAATAAAGCCCCAGAGAGTGGCAGGTGGTGGCCAATTCCTTAATCTGCCCTTTTACTAAACATATCCCATGCAAGCAGCCAGCAACAGGTGGCAGGGGCTGGCCAGCACCCCGATCTGGCTATTTTTAAAAAGAGCTTATCTTGCTCTGCTTGGAGGGGTTTTTACATAATCTTCAGCCACTGAAGGCCAGTCCTTGCCCTGTGAGGAGAAAGGGGCAGCAGGCAGGGGACCCCTGGGTGTGTACAGGTGACAGGACAAGGGGGAACAGCCTCAGGTTGGGCTAGGGAGGTTGAGATTGGCTGTTGAGGGGTAATTTGGTCACTGCAAGGGTCACCAGGCATTGGAACAGGCTGTGCAGGGAGGTGGTGGAATCACCAGGGGAAGTGTGAAAGGTGTGTAGATGTGGGGGACATGGCTTTGTGGTGGGCTTGGGTGATCTCAGGGGGCTTTGCCAACCATAACAATTCCATGATTCCATGGGGACCACGAGCTGGCCCTGGAGGGGTTGTGCCATGTCCCAAGGAGGGGACAGAACCACTGGAAAAAAATCCCAGACAGCCCTAGGATGGCTCTGGCTCCTGCCAGAACTACAGCATCCCCCAGGTGACCCAGGGATGGTCACTGTCCCCCCTCCACCCCCATGGGAGTGCTGGTCCATCACAGCCCACCCAGGGCAGCCCCACAACAGAACAGGACACCTCCACCTTCATTTCCTTCTTTCTTTTCACCTCCCCTTGGCTTCTGCCTGGATGAAGAACCCCCAGAGGTGTTTTCCCTGCCCAAACCACCATCAATGCCCCCCAGCACCCCCTTACCTGCGGGCTGCTGGTGCCGAAGCCCAGGCTGGGCGTGGAGGGGACGGACATCGAGTGTGGGCCCATGGGGGAGCTGATGACGGAGAACGGGGGGCCCATGCCGTTGATGGGCGAGCTCAGGGTGCTGATGGGCGAGTGCAGCTGGCCCGGCGAGCCCAGCGAGGAGCCGATGCCCGGCCCGATGGACGGGTGCAGGGAAGGGGTGGCCATGGGCCCCCGGCTCGTGGGGGAGTTCAGGGATGTGGAGTTCACCTGGTTGGAGAAATCTGCAAGAGAAGGAGGGGAGGAATGGGGTTGAGTTGTCTGTGCGGGGCAGGGTGGGACACAGCAGCACGGCGACCCCAAAATTCCCATTTCTCCATTTCTCCAAAATTCCCATTTCACAATTCATGTGACTGCATTTCTCCAAACCACCTTCTCGAGGAGTGTCTACACAGGCATTAAGACATGCTGAGAGCATTTCCACCTCAAGGCAGGCAGCAGTGCCCTCCTCCAGCTTGCTGTCCCCCAGCTGTGAGCTCTGCCAGGGGCTCAGCATCGCTGCCCCAGCTGATTCCCTCCATGCCACGGGATAATTTGGATTTATCACCAGGCCAGGCTATGCATGGGGAACACAGAGAGATGCAGAGGTGGCTCCAGAGCATCTGTGCATCACACGTGTGTGTGATTCCCTCTCTCTGTCCATCCACAGGGCATGCTGCCTGCTCAGAGGTGAGATTTGAGGATTTTGGAGGTTTTTTTCCAAGCTAAACGACTGGGTGGTTCTGGAACACTCCTGCTGGCTGAGAGGGGAGTGGGAGCAGCTCTGCAGGCAGCAGGACAGGCTGTGGCTGCCTGTCCCGGGGGAGCCATAGGAGGGGGGCGGGAAGGGGGGCTTATAAATAGACTCCAATTCTCCCAAGAGGAGACATGGAGCCATTCCTGGCACATTTCCTCCTCATCCTGTCACGCTGCTTGCAAAACAATCCCCAGCGAGGAAGGGGCTGGCTCTGGCCCCCGGGGAGGGGCGGGAGGAAGGCAGGGGGGCAGCAAGGGCAGGGCCACCCTGGCATGGCCACTGCTCCCCCAAATCCCACCGGGACCCCCCAGCTCACCCCAGGGACTCAGAGAGGGGGAAGCACCAGCACTGGGTGCTCATAGTGGCTCTGGGAGCCTTTGGCTGCAAACCCCAAAGTGAAAAAGTCTGGAAAACGCTGTCTTCAGCTGCCTGCACCCATCAGGATCAGCTGTGTCCCCAGGATTTGGGAACAGTTAGCACATGGATGTCACACAGTGGGAAACACTCAACCCACAGCAGCCCAACCCCAGCGATTTTCCCTGGAGATCCCCAATCCTGGTGGGGAAACCCCAGCAGGAGCAGGAGAAGCTTCAGCAAGGCAGAGACGCTGCTCTCACAATGATGTGGAACCAGCATCCCACTGCTGCTTCCAGAATCCCATTACTGCATCCAGAGTCCCACTGCTGCCACCAGAATCCCATTACTGCATCCAGAGACCCACTGCTGACACCAGAATCCCATTACTGCATCCAGAGACCCACTGCTGACACCAGAATCCCACTGCTCTCACCAGAATCCCACTGCTGCTTCCAGAATCCCACCACTGCATCCAGAGTCCCATTACTGCAACCAGAACCCCACTGCTGCATCCAGAGTCTCATTACTTTCTCCAGCACCCCACTGCTGCACCCAGAACCCCATTTCTGCACCCAGAATCCCATTGCTGCATCCAGTACCTCCCCACTGTCCCCAGCATCCCCAGCATCCCACGCCTGACCCCAGCACCCCACAGGCACCCCTGGGCCATGGCACAGAGGAGCATCCCCGTGTCCCCATGTCCCCAGCGTGGCCAGGCTCTCACAGGATGTTGACACAAAACGAGCACGGTCACCACGTCACCCGCGGCTGAGTGACGCGAGGGAGGCACAACAGGAACCCCAGGAAATTCCTTGAGGATTTGAGGGCTGCTCCTGGGGTTTAGCACTTCCCAGCTCTCTGGTTTTGGTGGCTTTAAAGGGCTGGGAAGAGGAGCACGGGTGGGATGGGCTCTGGAGAGCCCAGGAGCTCATTCTGCAGCAGGGGGACCCCAAAAACAGCCACGAGGTGATGGATGAACACCTTCCAAGCATGCAGCAGATCAGGCATTTGACAAGCACAGCCTTTCCCTTGACAAGGAAAAGGAAAAAAGCCTAGATTGAGGAAATATCCTTAACAGAAACAAATAAATTCCCAAAGTGATGAGCGCCACTCGGACTGCAGCACACAGAGGAGGCATTTCCCCAAAGGCATTTTCAGTGTGAGACTGTTCCTTCTCCTCGAGGAGTTTTGCCATTTAAAGCTGCTGTGTGTGACTATCTCTTGACCAAAATAAACTCTGTGCCTGCTTCTAAATTAAAAAAAAAATTAAAAAAAAAATCGGGAAAGAAAAGTCCTGAAAGCATTTCCCCTCTGTCACACCCATCAACTGCAGCTATTTTCTCAGTGTGTCCTTTGTTTAAGCACAACGACCTCTGTATATCCCCAAAGATGCCCCATGGCAGTTGGGAGATCAGAAACCAGAGCTCGTCAGCAGCTGAAGAATTTGCAGCAAAGCTCTTTTTCTCCCTCCAAACTGCGAGCCCGCCAGCCACAGAGCCTGGACGGGAGTTTTTCCCAAGGAATATGACATTTAGGGCAGGCAGGGCCACATGATCTTGCAAGGAGCCCTGGGATGCTCCCAGCTCTGCTCCATGGCTCAGGAATCATCCCCTGGAGGATGATGTGGCCTCCAGAGGTGGAGGCTGAGGTTTGTTTTTCCTGGTGCTCATCCCTGAGCTTTCCCTGGGCAGATACCTGCTTCTCCAAGATTTCTTTGGGATGGATTCCCACTTTAGCAGCAGCAGCCCCAAAACCAGACAGTGATGGCACAAGTGGGGAACAGACTGATGTCACCTTCACCAAAGTCACACAGGAGATCAGAGCCAAAGCTGGGAACAAATCCTGGCAATTCCAAAATCCAGGCAGCATCTCGACTGCTGAATCAGCCATCCCTCAGACTGAACCATTTTAGTCTTATCATCATCATAATAACAATTAGAACAAGAATATTATCAATAATTTGCAATAAGGGGGAAAACCACCTTTGTAAACCATTTGTACCTGATGTCCCTGGGCAGCTCCACTGCTATTTTCCAACCTCTCTGGCATTCCTGGGGCCAACAGCACAAACCTCCAGCCTGGACCAGCCAACCCCCAAGGCTGGATGCATCCCAGATGGGCAGCTCAGCCCTTCCAGGAACACCCAGAATGCCACCAGCCCTCCCTGTGGCATTTTGTCACCCAGTGCCCAGGCTGTCACTCGTGCTGCTGCCTGGCCAGGGCACGTCTGCAGCAGCTGAAGCAGCCTTTGCTGACCCAGCACTATCACCAAGGGCTGTGATTTTCACGTTTCTAGACCACAAAATGTCCCAGAGCAGAGGTGCTTTTTTTTCCCCAGGATAGCTCATTTGTACTGGAATAAACTGTACCAGCATAAGCTTTCACCAGAATAATCTTCATTTATGCTTAAGAGGCTTTGCCAGTAAAACTACAGTGACCTAGCTCTGTTGGAAAACCTTTTCTGGCATATCCTGGGAGTTACTCAGCAGCTTGGTGGCTCGGCAGTCAGATTCTGAGAGGGGAAGTTAAAAAAAAAAAATATTTCAAGGCACAAACAGACTCCCTGAGCTGTGTTTGTGTGCAGCTGAGGAGAGCTGAAGATCCAGGATCCAGCTCACAGCCCATCCAGGTGGGATCAGAGGGGTTTGAGGAGCTGTCACTGCAGGACAACCCCAAAAGTGCCTGTCCCTGACGCCAGCTGAGATTTGGAAAGTCACTCACAAACCCCTTGCTTCCGCTTTTTTTTTTTTTTTTCCCTCAGCACCTCTTCCTCCTTAATCAGAAAGCAAATCAATTCTGGGTATTAAACAGCAGGAAATTCTAAATTTGGGTTGCCACTCCCTTCCTTAAGTCAGCCCTTGGTGTTAGGGCTTTGCAGGGCTGGGAGGGGTGAGCAGGACCAGCAAGCTTCTGCAAACATCCTCCTCCTCCTCTGCTCCCAAGCATCACTTTGGTGGTGGCCAAATCCCAAATCCTCACCCCCAAATGCAGGTGGATCAGGTCGAAACAGCACTCCATGCTCCTTTTTTGGTGACTCTACACCTCAATGAGTGAAAATCCCTGTCCTTTTGCTTTCACTCCTCAAAAGCAGCTCAGGAATCTCACGTGCTTTGCAGACAAGGAACCCCAAACTATGGAGGTTTCCCTCTGCCTTCCTCTCACCTTCCCCACAGCAGGGATAAGTGGCAAACAGCAGGAGAACAACAGGATCCAGGCAGGACAGCAGGGTTTGTCCGTGGTTTCCAAATTGCCATGGTAATGCTGTGACCACAAGAGGTCAGGTCCTCACTTTTGTCCTGATCACAAACTCAGGGATGGGTTTAAACAGCCCCTGGCCTACAATCTTGAGTAAGTTTGCTCTCAATTTCCAGCAGCACAGCTGAGGACTGAAGGGAGGATGGAGCAAGAGGTGCCTTGTCCCCTTCCAGAGGTGGCTGTTGCCACAGACCAGCAGTGCCTGGGAGGTGAGCTGGGTGTGCAGTGTGGTTGTTATCCCAGAAATTCATCCACACATCCAAGAAATAACTTCCTGTGCCGAATCCGAGCACATCAAGCTGCATTTATAACACTCCAGGCAACTGTTTCTCTGCAACCATCTGGGTTACAAACACACCATCAGGGAATCCCTTGTCATTGGGCACCTCAAGGTGTCAGAAGATGCAGCTGTTATTTTAGCCAGAATTCTCTTCTGAGCATCTTTTGCACAGCTACAGGCAAAGGGATGTAGAGACATGGGAATGCAGCGTGGTCAGGTGTGCTGAGTAGCTCTGATTTCACCAAAAAGTAACTGAATTTGCTTTTTCTCTTTACCTTTCTGGGCTTGAATACAAAGATAAACCTGAGAACATCCCTCTGAGACTCCCCAAGCCCTGCACATGGGACAGCACACAGAAATCTGCCATTTTTCAGACATTTCAAACCCACCAGGTGCAGCTTCTCTTCAGGAACCTGCTCTGAGGTTTCGGGAGAGTTTCTGCAGCCACATTTGGCACCTTCCCCCAGGAGATGCTTCAAGCTGCTCGAGGACAGTGAGAAACTCCGTTTCAGCTGCAATCTGCACAGGGTGGGCTCCTCCTCCCAGCAGGTTTCACTTTGACCAAAATTAAAACCTCAAAGCCACAGAGCTTCTCACCTCTGGCTCTGCTCTCCTGCCTGAAACCCTCCTGAGGATCCCTCAGCATCTCTTTTTGGGGCATCTGCTTTTTGGGGCTTCAGTGCAGCATCAGGGGTTTTCCTTGGCTGGAGGAATCCCACAGCATCCCTGTGTGTGCTGCCAGCCTGGCTCCTCGCAGGCATCATTTCACCTGAAGGGTTGATGAGCTCTGGCACCTCCAGCAGCTTTTCCTTGGAGCTCAGCACGCCAAGCCCTCCCTCCCCAGGCAGAATTCCCACTGCACCACTCAGCAAACCTCTCCTCTCGTCCCACAGGGTGAAGGGGAAGTGCAAAGTGCTGAGCCATGGGGGCTCCCCAAAGTGGGATCCATCCCAAAACAGTGCAGCAGCACTCTGGGGAGTTGGCAGCACCTTTATCCCACGGAGCAGAGCAGGGTCAGCTCTGTCCCTGCAGCTCCAACACCCTCTCCCTCTCCAGCCTGGTTGATTTTCTCCTCTGGATTTTTCCAGAGAAAATCCCACTTTTTGGCAATCTGGCTCAAAGCACCACAGGGGGGCTTTTGGGAGACATTCACCCCTACCTCACCCAACATCAGCTGGACACTGCATGCCCAGGGGTCTGGAGATCCCATCACCACAGGATCCACACCAAAACTGGGATGCTTTGAGCTGCCATGGAGGAGGAGGGACACAGATCCACACCAGGGCTGGCCAGGTGTGCACAGAGGATTATTTGGTATTTTTGGCCTTAAAACCCCATCCCACCCTCTCAGGAGCCCGCTAAAATCACATCCTGCTCCTGCAGCAGTGGCAGAGCTGCAGGGGCTACCTCCACCTCCGAGGGGGAAGGACTGAAAAGAGGAATTTTCCAGAAGCTGCTGTCCCTGGAGGAAATGCTTGCGAGAGCCTCTTCCTCCTGCCCTCCCAGCTTCCTGCCCTGCATGGACACCATCCCAAACCATCTCCTCATCCCAAATCATCTCCTCATCCCAAACCATCTCCTCATCCCAAACCATCTCCTCATCCCAAACCACCTCCCCATCCCCCAAACCATCTCCTCACCCCAAACCATCTCCCCATCCCATATCACCTCCCCATCCCAAACTATCTCCCCATCCCAAACCATCTCCAAATCCCAAACCATCTCCCCATCCCAAGCCATCTCCTCATCCCAAACCATCTCCAAATCCCAAACCATCTTCCCACCCCAAACAACCTCTCCATCCCAAACCACCTCCCCACCCCACAGAGGACCCCCACCCATGTCCCAAGCAGACAGGACAGCCTCCAAGTCCCTCCAGCAGGAGCTGGGGAGGAAGGCAGAGAAGGGCAAAGCAGGAAGGGTGAGGAGAAGCCATATGGGAAGCGTGAGGAGAGCAGGGAAGCCCAGGGGGAGGGGAGCGGGCAGCTCTCCCCCACCCTGGCAGCGGTGGGTGGAGGGGGAGGGTGCACCCAGGCAAACAAGGATTCTGCTGATAAAGCAAATGTGACTCAATCACACGCTTGTGCAAAGATGTCACAACAGCGCTGAGAAATTACAGGCTCCTATTTCATCCCTCAAGGGCCGGCGCTGGCCCTGCTCTCACAATGCTCTCTGTTCTGCTGTCAGCGGCGCAGCGAGTGCCCCTAATTTACTGGCTGGGAACCCGCTGCAGGGCCAGCCCATAATAGGGGCAGTGTAGTGCTGCTGCCAGGGCTGCTGGGCTGCCAGGGGGACCGGGGGTGGCTGATAAAGGGCTCGACGTGGCAGCAGACGGAGCAGCTCGGAGCAGGGCTGTCCCCTCCCCGTGCTTTTGGGGTGTAGGACAGGGGGTTGATGTCCCCAGCTCTGTGCCCCAAATCTGGCAGAACTGGGATTCCCCGGGATATCCTGCTTGAGGTTGTATCTCTCCATGCTCTTGGGTGTGCTCATGTACCCTAAAAGGGAGGTTTGGGGGATCCAAAGGGTTCGATCACAATTGCTGAACTGTCCCCTGCCACCAACCAACCCCAAACGCAGCCTGGAGCAGAGGGGACTGCTGGACCTGCTGACCCCTTCCCAGCTTCCAAAGAACCTCCATGAAGCCAAACCAGCAGGAAAAGACACCAGCAGAGGGGGAGATGCTCCCTCTGCTCCGCAAAAACAGAGCTGTGCTCCCGGGGGTCCTTTCCTGATGGGCACCCCCAGCATGGGGACAGGGTGATGGTGGCACCCAGGTGCTTCCCAACACCTGCCCACCCTGCCCAGGGAGCTCTGCTGGAGCTCCTCATCCTCCCTGACCTTCGCAGCCTTGCTGGCTCCATCCCAGTCCCCAAAAAGAGCACGGTGAGAGCAAAAGCACAGTGGTCCCGCAGGTTGCTGGAGCTCGTTATGGCCTTTTAATTACATTCAATTGCAGTTTTATGGGCTTACGGGTAAATTGGAAGTGATCTGATTGCCCTTGAGGGGGTGCTGGGCTCTGAGCTATGAAAATCCAAGCAGGAGCCAGAGGGGAACTCGGGAGCTTTAGGCTCATTCCAGCAGAAATAGGAGAAGCTTCCACTCACTCTGGAGATCCCCCAGGCCATCCCAGTAAGGAGCCACACAGGTGACACGTGCCAGGCCCACCAGAGAACCCAGATCAAGTGCTGCCCCACTGCCCCAGCTTGTGCCACCCGCTGTCCCCAACACGTGGGGCCACACTGGGCCCCAGGGAGGAGAGATGTGGACAGGAGATGGGGCTCAGACCTGGAGCCAAGCTGTCCACTCCTGGGGATCCTGCTCCCTCGAGCCCCAAAATGTCCCTCTGCAAAGCAGGCAGGGAAAGAAGCAGCCAAAAGGATGCTGAGTGCTCTGGGAAACAGGAGTTCCCAGCTTCCTATATTCTCCTTTCAGCAGATCTGGGATGAGCAAAATCCTAAAGACCAAGAGCAGAGCATCCCAGCAACTCTCTCAGCCACTGGCTTTGAGATCCATGGGTTAAAACATGTTCCCTGCTTGTTAAAGAGTCCTGGAGGTGCAGGATGTGCTGCACCCACCCTTGTTCTGCTGATTTTGGGGACTGGCAGGAGGGACAGCACCTCCCCATTGCCTTCTACTCCACTCTGTGGTCAGCATGGAGAGCAACCAGCAGCCCACATGGCTTTTAGGGATCCTACAGGATGGGCCAAGCTCCCTGCTTGGGGTCTGAGGTGAGAGGAGGAGGAGGAGGAAGACACAGCCATGAATTGTAGATCTCTGGCTCCTTCTGGCTCCCAGGAACAGCAGCCCACAAAGCACCGGGCAGACGGATTATATTACGGTGCTGTGCGTGCACATTAATCCAGATTTGAGATAATTACAGTCATTCACTTGGCATAATGGGCTTTAATTGATCCAACGGGGCCTGGCTTGGTGTGCAGCTGGCAGCCCAAGACACCAAAGCTGCGTCGCCACTGACCAGCAAAACCAACGCTGCTCACTGGTTTTCCAGAAAATTAGTTTTCCATAAAAATGGTTGTGGTGGTTCTCCTCAGGGGAGACAGGAGGATGGGAAGGCTGCATGGATTTCCCACCTCCCAGTTGAGACCCAGCAAGGCTGGCATGGGCACTGAGGTCTCATCTGGTCAGGAGACATCTCATGAGCATCCAAGTGGGATGAGCCAATGCTCCAGAGGGCTTCACTTCTGGGAACTGGGCAAGGGCAGCCCATGGGAATGCTGTTGTCCAAGTCTCCTTGGAGAAATGCCCACCTCTCAGAACCGTGCCTGGTGGGAAGATGATCAGCAGATCCCTGAAGTTGCCTTCCCAGCAGCGTGTTTGTGCTTCAATGCTCACAGAGCTGGAAACGCAGATGGGCAAAGGATCCCGGGGTCCCAAAACAGCCATCCCTTCCCACCTCAGCTCCTCCTCCACATCTCCACTGACAAGTGGAGAATGCTCTGGAACGAGCCAGCTCCCTCAGGGACAAACCACCCACTTTGTGCACCTCAGCTGGAGGTCCAGGAGAAAGAAGGAGCCTGAGATCCAGGTGCCTACACAGCGAGGTGCATGACAAGGCAGGCCAGGCACAGCCAGGTCCCCTTCCAGAAAAACAAATTCCCTCTGCAAACTAGATTCCACGCACTTTTATCCAAGAGAAAGAAGCTGCTTTTGGTTTTCTGTGCCCTGCTGGGGTTCAGTACCACATCCTGGGCAGGAGGGGAGGCTGAAGCCCCTCAACACCAGCTGTGTGGCCAGAGGGATGGGCTTGGTGGGCAGTTTGCCCTTCCCAGGCCAGAGAGGAGGCCTGGGAAAGCTTTTCCCTCCCCCAGGCAGGCAAGGGATGGGCTGCCTGCAAGCTGCCTTTGGGTTTAAGTTTCTGGTTCGAGTCCAAAGCTAATTAGGCTGCGCCAAGTCCAATCAGATAGCCTCGGCTAATTGAGCTCGGCACGGACGGGTCAATGTCCAGCGGGGCTCGGCGTTCCAGGAGTTCTGGCAGCCCACAGATAACTGCCAGGGCCTGGGAAGGGGAAGGACCCCTCACAAAAATGTTCCCTTCGTGCACAGGCAGCGTTTCCCTGCCAGAGCTGAGCACAGCCCTGGGTTAACCCCTCAGACACCGCCAGCATCATCGTCCAGCCCCAATGGATGGAGATTCCCCAAAGGCAATGCTGGGCAGGGATAAAGGGATGAGTGGGGCATGAAATAGGGTGACTTCAGCAGGCTCTGGTGTCATCCCAATGACAGAGAACACACCATGGAGAAGAACCTCCACACCACACAGCAAGGGCAAACCATGGGAATTCCACCCACACAGCTCCTGGGAGCCAGGGACACCAAGGACCATGGAGATGGGTGCTCCATGCTCTCCACACAGCTCCCAAAGCTCCCCCAAAGCTGGGGTAGATGTGTCTGCACCAGACTGCAGCCCCCAGGCTAGGGAAGAGGGGTTTGTCCAAGCTGACAGCATTGCTCTGGGAGCCAGCAGGGCTGTGGGGTCAGGTCAGCAGCATTTCCCAAATGTGCCTGGGCAGCCAGGCACTGGGATCAGGGAGAGCAGTGATGAAGGTGAGGGGCTCTGAGGAAGGCTTCCTTGGGTGGTTCTCACCCCTCCCCAATCAGCTCCCCCAGCTCCTGACTTCCAGGGCAGATTGCAGCCAGGAAAACAGCAACATCCAGCTTCCCAGAAACCACAGACCTCCTTTTTCCCTCTCAGCCTGCCTGCACTCCCAGGCTGAGCCCCATCCAGCCGGGCAGGGAGATGGCAGCCTTGATCCCTGCTCTGGGAACACCGAGAGAATCCCCACATCCACCCCCGGCTGCTGGGAAAGGCTGCTCCTCTCCAGCTGACAAATGGCTGAGACGTTTCATTAATAAACCCCAGCTTCTCCTCACACTTCTGATTACAATCTCTCTGTTTGGATCCGTGCTCATGTTACACGTTCGTCTCAATTATATATTCCCTTCTCCTTAAATCCCCACTTATCTCCTTTACCACGTAAATCACAGAGTGGGCTCTGGTTTGGGGTTTGGTTTTCTTTTTTTTTTTTTTTTTTTTGCCTGCCTAACTTTCCCTGCTCCAACAGCACTTAGGAAAGAAACAGGAATTTGAACTGTGTGTCCTAGCAGCCTCCAAGCTCTTCTCCCAGCAAACCCATCCAAGGAGGGTGACGTTGGTCCTGCTCACCACCACTCACTTCCAGCCCCACCACGTTCACAAAACACTTATTTTTCACCCAGCCAAATCTTACTGGGGCATCACTGGGAATATCTTCCAACCACAAATCCCTTGGTCCAGCTGGAGCAGAACGTGAGACACCAAGCAAAGCAGCAGCACAGGGACAGCCCAGCCTGGCTCCCCCCGCACTGCCCCACATCCCTCTGGCAATTAAGGCAATTGCCTGCATGGAAACCTAATTATATCAGGGAAGTATTTAGTAATTTTTAACTGTTGGGCTGATGGCTCGGCTCCCTCCCCCTCCTGCATTCCAGCAGCACCGGGCAGGAGTTGCAGTGCTGGATTCTCCTCCTCTTCCACCACTGCTTTTAAAGAGCAAGAGTGACGAAGAGGAGTGATGGGCTTGGGTGGTGGCTCTGGTGACCCTGCATGAGCTGGGGAGTCTCCAGCAGTTTGCCTGCAAAATTTGCATGGAATGGCTGGGAATGCCCAGCCCAGGCACGTGGTGGCCTCTTGATGCCACCATGAGAAAGACACTCCAGGGTGCCCTGCCCCAGCACCCTGCTGCCCCAGGGAGGTGAGCCCTGTGCGTGATGCCCATCCTTGCTGCAAACTCAACACTCCAGCCACAAGGTTTGGGGTGCCCTGGGTGAGCCCCCATCCTCCACTCTTGTGCACAAAACTTGGGTGGGCGAGAGCAGAGCAGAGGCACTGCTGCACAGAGCCCCACCAGGCACACAGAAATAGCATTGCCAGGAACACCTTGGCCCTGTTTTTCCACAGGCAGCAGAGCAGGAGCCCACCATGGATTGAGCTCCACCACAGACTGAATCCTAACATGGATTGAGTTCCACCATGGGCTGAGCTCCACCATGGACTGAGTTCCACCATGGATTGAGCTCCACCATGGGCTGAGCTCCACCATGGACTGAGTTCCACCATGGACTGAGTTCCACCATGGATTGAGCTCCACTATGGATTGAGCTCCACCATGGATTGAGCTCCACCATGGATTGAGGTCCACCATGGATTGAGTTCCACCACAGACTGAGCTGCACCATGGGGAGCATCACAAGGACCCTCACACTGGATCATCATGGGCACACCCAGCTCCAGCTCCCTCAGGGTCCAGCAGGACCACAAGGCTCCCCCAGCCCAGCCCTGACCCCCCAGCTCCCCATTCCCACCCCGGGAAGGCCGGCGGTGCCTTTAAGAGGCAGGAGGGGAATGTGATGGCCGCTTTTCCGAAGCCCCATTAATTTGCCAGCGTCACATGCTCCACAGCTGCAGCCTGGCAGTGATTTATACTCCTCTGAAGTTCATCAGAGGGAAAAGTACTTCCCAGGCACAGCCTATCCCCTTTCCCCTCACCAGAGCGAGCTGCCCGGCAAAAATCCCGTGGTTCCATCCATCACCCCAGTGTCACCCCCTGCCCTCACCACCCAGCCCAGGCTCTCCCCTTCTCCACGGCATCTGCCAGCAAAAGAAAACTTCCTCTGCCTTCCTCGCCTCCGTGACCCACTGACAAGAAAGCCATTAATTAATAAGGGGCAGCGCCGATTCTGCTCCTCCGCAGCCTGCAGAGCCCCCTCCTCCCCATCGCCAGGCCCCGTAGCCAAAATAAACGTCAGGGAGGAGGCGGGCGTCCCCTCCTCCTGCCGCCACCCCCCTGCACGCCGTCCTCCGGGGAGGTTCAAAAGTTCAAGATTTTCACATTTCCCTAACGTTATTTCAGGAAATTGCTGGAGAAAGGAAAGCCGGCGCTGCCGAAAAAGCGATCCGCGGGTGGATCCAGCGAGACACAGAATGCAGAGCAGGGCTGGGTGTGCGCCAGGCGTGGGTCGGAAGGAGCCCCATCCTCATTTTTTTGGCTCAGGAGCTCCCTTGCACACCGCTGGCTTTCACTGAGTTTTTCCTTAAAGCAAAGCCTGAAATCACCCACGGCCACTCCAGCCCCAGAGGTGGCAAACACTGGGATAAGCTGCCACACCTTGGGTCACTCTCCAGAACTAGGATGTTCAGAGCACCAGCACTGATCCAACTGTGGCAGCAGTTTTGGGGGTGATGCTGCCAAGCTGGTTCAAAGCACTCCCAAAAACATCCCTCGGTGTAGAGAACGTGGGTGCCACAGTCCTGGGTCCCCAAGGAATGACAGCTTGGCCCCAGATGTGTGCAGGGCTCCCTGCAAACACCGCCCTGACGTGTGTTTGGGTTCCCTCCTTCCTTCCTTCCTCTCAAAACCCTCCGAATTTCACATTTGCGCAAACCTCAAAAGCGCCCGAGTCGCACCTGGGTTTGCATCAAAACCAGGCTCAACGACAGCCTCCGCTGCAGGCTCGTGGGAAAGGTTCGTAAAACTACTGAAACTCCTGGCAAACCTGAATTTGGGGTTAGAATGAAACATGAAACTCGGCTGCTTTCATGTGGTTTGGGGTTTTTGTTGCAAAACATTCGGCGCAGCAGCTCCGGGCGAGAGCGCGACAGGCGAGCACACGGCAGCGTGTCCACAGGAGTGAGGAATTCAGGAATTCGGATACACCTTGGCAAATGATTAACCGGGACTGGGAGCCACCTCATTAGCCTGGGGGCTGGAGCAGTGCCACCAGCATGGGGCAGGGACCCAAGGCAGGGAGGTTGCCTCGCACCGGCGCGGCTCTGACGGATCTGTGGTGGTGGAAGAGCCTGGATGTGCCATAGCATGTGGAAATGTGCCTCAGGAAGATGCTGGCAGCTCCCTGTGGGAGGAAGGGATCCCAACCATTGTGCTCCTGAGGGCCATCTCATCCCAACAGGGCACTGCACATCTTTTCCCTGCCCAGGGCACACTCAGCTGATGGCAAAGAGTGGGTGGGAAACCTTCCTTGCCCAGTATTGCTCCACTCCATGCAGAAGATTGGTTTGCTGTGGGGTTTTCTAACTTTGCTGAGTTCTTGGGGTGCTTGGAGTTGGAGCTTTGGGTCCACTTTGGCCACACTGTCCCCACTGATTCCAGTTGGTAAGTGGTGGTGGAGACAACCATAAAAATGAACAGCCTAAGTATCCCAGATGACTGATTTCCTTGGAGGAACAGTTCTTCCCAGATATCCATCACCCTCAGCCTCCATTAAACCCTTGCTCTCCAACAGCTCCTCAAGGTCTGGGTGTCACCCAGGCCACCACAGGCAGGGAAGAACCACAGTGGATCAATATCTGCATTCTCCCACCCATCCCTGAGGCTCTTCATGGCCAGCAGGGAGCCGGGACAGTGCAGGCACCGAGCCAGGCTGTGATGGATCTCCAGGCACTGTGGTTTCCAGGAGAAACCACATCCCAAAAGAGGGAGCAGGACCCAGCCTGGGTCAACTGGAATCCAGAGCTGATTAAGGAAGTTTATATTAATTACAGAAATGTGTTAATTACCCTGGGAAAGCCACCAAGCTTGAAACGCTGTGCAGACACCTCCTGCTCCCCTGGAACAGCTCAGTCCCTTCTCACCCCAGCCTTCCCCATTCCATCCCTGCAGGGACCTCTGCCAGTATTACCCTCCTCACTCCCACCTCCTATTTACACCCCTGGACCACTTTTCTCCCATTCTTAAAAATTTCAAAGCTGCCCATCCTAAAGCATTGCTGCAAATTCCCAAGACATCCCCAAGTAGGTTTATGTTTACACAGAACCCAGGTGACACCAGGGCCAAGAGGCAGCCCTGGGATGTTGGGTCACTTTCTGAACCCAGCCCAGCCTAGGAAGGGATTAAACTCATTCATATCTACACTATAAATAACAATAATCATAATAATGTCATTTTTGCAGCGTGGTCCTTTCAATATGGGATGATGAATGGATTTGTAACGAGCGGCGGTAAAGATTTTCAAGCCATCTAATTAGGCGGCCGTTTCCTTTCCAGACATGCCCAAATCTCTTTGGAAAAGGAAACGTGGCCTCCAATGCTCCCTCTCTGCTGTGGGAAGGCTACCCTGTATCCTGAAGATTAATCAGAAACTCAGCTTGCCCCGGGTCACCGTTTGGAATCCCCAATTTCCGATATCCCAGAGCTGAAGGAGCACCCAGAGGGAGCTGGGATCACACAAGCTCTGCTCCATGAAGATCCCAAAATCTCCAGGAGGTGCTGCTGTGCAGAACCATCCTGTTTCCCACTGTGGAAAGCTCAAACACGATGGGAAGGAGAAATGGGCAGGGTAAGGGATGGGGAAGCTCATCCCAAGGCCTGTGCTGATGTGTTTTTCTGTTCCTGCCCGGCATTCCCAGAAAACACTAACTTCATTATTGATTTCTGCTCATTTGTCATTTTTATAACCTGGCCAGCACTTCTCCTGAGGGCTGTGACTAATTCCACTTCCCCAGGCTGGAAGGGGTGAGAGCCTTTAACTCTTTCAGGATGAACTCCACAGAAATCCCAAATGTTCAGCACCTCATCCATGACAATAGGGACAACATGCCATGGTGTGGGGAGCCACCAGCCCGGGAAAACCCTCAATTCTGGGAAGGTTGATGGAAGCAGCAATCCTTCCCTCTTTCCAGGCACTTCCCAGCAAAGCCTCAGGATGGAACTCCCAGAGGAGAAAGTCCATTGAGTTAAATGCAGCAGATGCTGCTTCCGAGGGGTGGGATACAGGGAATACCAACCACGACATCTGCAATTACGGAAAGCCAGATAAAGAAAATCAAATCTCATGCTTCAGGGCATGGGCTGATGAGTCCAAGGGTCAGGAAGGAATTTCTCTCCCCTTACACAGCAGTGCACAATTGGGTCAGTGCATTACCGGGTGCCACAAGTCCAGGATTGTTTTTTCCTTTTCCTTTTGGAAGCTTTTGGCACAAAAGCTGTGTATGAAGGAGCTGATGCCTCTCCCATCACCCACATTCCTAAAACTTGGCATCCCTATTCCCAGATGCTCCAGGTCAGTCCCTCTGCCCTGACACTGCTCCACGGTGCTCCCTGTCCCTCTCAGCCTTAATCATTTCTACCACAATCAACTAAATTAGAACAAAACCACCCTGAGAAAGATCCTTTTCTTCCCCACCATCTGAAAAACGCAGTGTACACCTCTGGTGCTGTTTAAACAACAAGCAGGAATAATAAAAGCAGCAATGTTGGCTTAGGAAATATTGCACTGGAAAAGGGGATGAATGGAGAGAAAGGAGCACAAAACCCCCGATGGTTTTGTTCCCAGAGTTTGGGAAGTGTTTGTGGTAACAGCGGTTGCTCTCACTTCACGCCTCATCCAGCATCCTTTCCCTTCCTTGAGCAACTTCCCTGTGCTAAAACTTGCTTAGCTGGGAGGATCTAACCACAGGGAAGAGGCTCGGATTTCAAATTAAAACAAAGCAATGAGCAAACAAACACAAATTCACTCTGGAACACAAGTCTATCTGCATCAGCCCTTGCTAAGCCAGGCTTTGCCAAGCCACACGCTTCCTAATCCTGACAAACAGTTGCTGGCCTTTCCCACTGCCAGGCAGTGATTCCCTGTCACCAGGGGTGGCATTTTCCAGCAGGATCTGAACTGGTCACACTCTGCACCTGCCAGAGCCACCAGCTTTCCTGTGAAACCACACCACAAATCCTGTCAAATAGCTTTGATTGGGTTTTTGTCAAACAAGAGCTGTGATCAGTGCAATCTGAGTACTGAATTAATGCACCCAACTGGCCTCGCTGTGACCATCTACCCAGCATGGGATTTGGGGGGCTATAGCTCCAGGCTGGGATGTGGCACCCTTGTCCTCCTGCTGCCAGGAACCCATGGATGAGGAGCCTGAGCCCCCTGGCCACCATCACCTGGCTCTGCCACCTCGCTGTCAAGCTCATTTTGGAATTCAGCGCGAGATGAGCTGTCCCAGAAAGGTGGAAATCAGCCAGAGGGTGGCTGCTGAGCTCCAAAACCCACCCCAGCCCACCAACCTCACGGCACCACGAGGGCACATCCACAGGCAGGGAGTCACGTCTGCACAGGGAAGGCTGGGGAGCTGGAATCAAAGGTATGAGAGATGGGATTGAATGGGATTTGGCATGCCCAGACTCAGTCCCAGACAAGAAAGCAGGAGCAGAAGGCTGGGATGGGGCAATGGGAGTGGGAGAATAGTTTGCAGGGGAATGTTTGAAGGAGCCTGTGGTGGCTTGCTTGGGGAAAAGGGGAAAAAAAATAAAAGAGGAATGAAACAAAAGAAAGGAAAGGAGAGGGAAGCAGCTGTGGAAGGGGCTGGTGCTGGGGCCAGGCACTGGGAGGGCTGTGTGTGGCACCATCTCCAGCAGTTCTCTCCCTGCTGGGCAGGGCTGGACATGTGGAAAGGCTTGGAAAACCAAACCAAAGGGAGCAGTGGATGGTGCCAGGAGCCAGCAGCAGGGAAGGATCAGTGCAGAGAGACAGCACAGAGCTGGGGACAGTCCTGCAGCCAAGGGGACAGGAGGGGGCTGTGCTGGGAGCTCATCTCTGTCCTTGGCATCATTTGGTATTTCAGTGCCCAGGGTTCCCCAAGTGATGGAGACACAGAGCCTCACCTGCCTGCATCCACCTCCCCATCCTGTGACTCAATAAACCTCCAGGAATGCCCAAAAATCCCAACTCACACCAAACCAGGAAACTGTGGCCACCATGGAGATGTCCTCCCCTAAAAACATCATGTCCCAGAGCTGGTGTGAGGGCAGAGAGGAGGAAACATCCCTTCTCCTCCAGCCCCATCCAGCAGAACAGCTTGGAGCAAGCTGGGAACATCACCCATGCTGGGAACAAAGCAGTGGTTGTGTCCTGGTCACTGGGAGAGCTGGGAGGGGAGTTTCTGTTTTAAGTAGAAAGGCTTGGGGGAGTTGTTTTTTCCTTTTTTTTTTTCCTTTCTTTTTGTGGGTTTGCTTTTTTTCCGTGTTAACTGAAAATGTCAATGAAACCAGGACTGTTCCCAGAAAAAGGACTTACACAGATGAATTAATTTCATGTTTGGGGGAAGTAACAATGGAAATTCTCAAAAGATCCCATGTCGACAGCTGTTTTTTTTAACAAAAACAAGTTTTGTATTGAAACAATTTCTTGTTTCTGCTCCTTTGCAGCGAGATGAAATTCTGCAAAGGCTGAAATCAAACCAAACAGAAAGGACCACTTGGAACCTTGAGAGAACTTCATTAATCCCATCCAACACTCTCAGGCTTGGGTTCCCAAGGAGGTGTTGGTTCAATGGGATGGGGACTGGACAGGGCTGAGGTGACACACCCCCATGTCCCATTAAGGTCACCCCAGGGGCAAGATCTGGCTCTAGGACCCCAAACCTAAGTGAGCCCAAAACATACCCTGACACTGCAGGACACCAAAAGGTGACACTGCATTTCTGAGCTCCACAGCACTAAAAAAATCCCCCAAAAGAGAAAGCAGAGGCTGAGTCATGAGTCAGGGCTGCAGCACTGTGAGGTGTCCAGGGTCAGCCTGGGAGGATTTGGCTCTGGGGCTCCACCCAGCACTGCAGGAATGGTGTTTTCCTCCATTCCCCACCACCTCTCCTCCTCCATCCCCGAGTCCTGCAGGAACCCTCAGATCTGCCATTTGCCTCAATCTGCTTCGAATTACCACAACAATGCTGGGCCCCGAGTGGACATGTAAAGTGTCTCAAATTTATTGTAATTTTAAGCCGTCCCTAAAACTGCACAGACATTGCTGGAATATTTCCTCCTCCTCCTCCAAGACCCTCCAATGACTCCGCGAGGCAGCGAGAGGGACAGGCAGGAGGGGATGAGTGGAGCCAGCTGCCTCTGCTGGCTGTGCTGGGGGCATGGGAAGGGAGCAGAGGGGGTCCCCGAGGTGATGCTGAGCCCGGGGCAATGTCCCCATGGCCCTGCGGTGACAGTCAGAGCCGAGCGGCTGCTGAACTCACACTGGTGTCCTGCTGCAGGGAGGGACAGCCCAGGGCAGAGGGGTTTGGCTGGGGCAGGACCACCCTGCATGGCTGGGAGCCCACCAGGGACAGTCCCTTGCTGTCCCTCAGCTCCCTGCATGGAGCTGGCTTTTCCCAGGGCAGCAACTGAGATGACTTGGGATGTGCCAGGGCAGCTGTGCCAGCAGGGTGACATCGCTGTGCCCACAGCATAGAATGTGCTTTGGGTTGAAGGGACCTTAAAGTTCATCCAGTGACACCCCCTGCCATGGGGGCTATCCCACTATCCCAGGTGGCTCCAAGCCCTGTCCAACCTGGCTTTGGACATTTCCAGGGATGGAGCAGCCACAGCTTCTCTGGGCACCCCGTGCCAGAGCCTCCCCATCCACCCAGGGAAGAATTCCTTCCCAACATCTCCTCTAAATCTCCTTTCCTTCAGCTTCAAGCCATCCCTGCCAGCCTCCCTGCTGGCAGCACCCGCTGCTCCCTGCATCCCTGCTGGCATCCCTGCAGCCAGGCAGCCACTGAGCCTCTGCCTGCAGTCAGCCTAATGTTGTCACACAAATTGCACCTGGGAAACTGTTACAAGAATTAATTGATCATATAAGTACAGTAATTGGAACTTGCAAAGCATAGATAATTACCTTTTATTAGTTCCTGTAGATAATCCATTATGCACTGATTAGGCCTAAGTAAGGATCTTACAGCCCTAGTTTGATTAATGGCAGATTATGGATATTAAACTCAAGCAGGAATAGATAACTTACTATTTTCTTTCTTGCCTTAGGAGTACATCACCCTATGAGTGATGGCCAGGAGTTTTTTGAGGTGCTGGGGAAGTCAGGGATGTCTAAAATTCCCACCTGACCCGACCCATGGTGGGTAGCAGCTCCCAGCTTATCCCAGTGGCTCAAGATCTCCCAGCTCACATCCATCAACCTGCTTCCCACCAACAGCCACGTGTCCTGCAGGCCTGACCAGCCCCAAACCTGCTGTCAGCTCAGAAATAATTGCCATCATCCCTTCCAACCCAAACCTCTCCCAGACCTCACCTCCCAGCTCAAATGCTCTCATTTCCACAGACGCTTCGACCATATATTTTCATTTTCCACAATTCTCTGCCCAGGAGAGAAACACTGATCTGCATCTTCTGCCTACAACTGCTTGCCTGCTGCCTGTGGTCCTTCCTGCCCTGCTGCCACATTCAGTGAGGTTGTCCCCACATCAGAATGACCATTCTCCCTGCGAGAGGAATCCTCAGTGGGATCTGCCATAGGACTGCTCCGAGCATCATCACCCCCTGTTTGCAGAGTAAGGAGCACAGGGTGGGGGGCAACTGGACAAAATCTGCCTGCAGGCTACAGCAGGCTTTATTTAAGAGGAATAAATAAAAAATAAGGCTGTGATTATCTCGGGCCACTCTCCAGCTGCCACCCAGAGACAGAACGGGGAGGGGGGGAGCGTTTTCCAAATGAATAAACAAACGCGAGCGGATGTGACATGCCGAGGCACAGGGACGGATTCCTCCTCTCTTCCTGGCCAGATAACCCCGTTATCAGCAGCGTGAAGGGGATTGGGAGAGAGGAGGAAAGGAGGAAAACAGCAAATGTGGGCAAAAAGGGGCAAAAATCATCCCGCAGAGAAGCCACAGGAGCGAGGAGGCTGAGTCCAGAGCCACTCTATTCATCCTGCACGCTCCTCTCTGCCAGGGCTGGGGATGAATGGGATTTACTGCCCATTAAAATAAAGCCCTTTCTGTAGTTTATAAACAATGTCGCTGCTCGGTGGGAGGTTGGACATTTTAGTTCATTAAGCGGCAAATAATCTCTGTCACTTTTTATTTTTAAATTTATTTACACGTAGGGTTCGGCTTTTTATCTCCTCCTCCTCCTCCTCCTCCTGCTCTCCCCCTCAGCCAGGAGCCAAAATCTTCCCCAGGCCCCGAGCTCACTCCTCCTGTGGCCGCTGGCCAAGCCACGGAAATAATCCTGCTTATGTATCAAAAATGTTCCTTACAGGAAAAAGAAATTTATATCTGCCTAAAGCCCGGGCGAGGGCGAGCAGGGTGCCGGAGCAGCGCTGCTGGGCACAGAGGGAGGCTCAGCAGCCATCCTGGGAACAGCACTGAGCCCTGGGGCAAAGCCAGAGACACTGGCAATGCCTGCCAGGTTCCAGCATGGCCTGGGACACCGACAGGGACACTGTGAGCAGAGAGCATTGTGCCAGGTGGGGATGCAAAGGGACCCTTCCTTGCCATTCCAGCAACACTGCATGGAAATGTCACCCTGTCCGGTGGCACTTCCCTTGTGCAGAGGACACCTTGCAGGGCAGGGAGGGTGACAGGGGGACACAGCTCCAGTGAATCCCTTGTGGCACCTCCAGCCTGGGAGCACTGGCCCCTCTCCAGAGGCTGGTGGAGGAGCTGTTCCTGGCCAGGACACCCTGGCTCCACACCAACACTGCCAGCAAACTCCTCTGGCAGCAGAGGAAACCTGCAGGATGCTGAGGATGCTGACACCAACTGTTCTTCCAGCCGATGGATGTCCAAGCCCTGTCTACCCTAAAAACAGCCCAGGAGCCAGCTGAGGGTCTGTGGTGCCCTCTCCACCTCCAGCACAAAGCACAGCTGGCAGGGAACAACAACATCTGGGAGTGGCAACACCCAATTTAGTAAAGACGCTGTGATGGACTTTAGCAAGAGGATGTGACCTCCCTTCCCAGCCCGGCTCAGGGATCCCCTCCTGAACAAATTCTCACCACGGTGCTGAGTGTCTCCTGCGTCCTTCCCTGCTTCCTCTGCTGGACACCACCGTGCTGAGCTGAACCCTCCAGAGACTCAGCCCCACTCCCCGATGGGCAGCAGGAATCCCTGCTCGTGTTATCTCGGTCCTAAAGCACTTGAGCAGACGGACACCGTGCGAGCCATTAGATCATTCACGCGCTATCAGAAGCTCACACAGTGGCACTTAATTACAGCCCCGGAAGCGCAGGCTTCCTTAATAAATCAAAGAAATAAAGTCCGAGATGATGCGCCGAACAGGGGGGGTGGGGTGGGGGGAATAAAGAGCTTACAGTTTCCCACTGTGTGTCCCCTTTAGATAACAGATGCTCTCTTCTTAACCTCTCACTTCATCAGATCAGCTCCAGCTGTGTTTGGATCAAGTGCACAGCCTGGCCAGCGGCCAGCCTGCCTCCTTCCCTGCTCCAATGCCAGCTCCATCCCTCCTGCTCCGGGGCTGCCTGTGCCGGGGTGGCAGGAGGAGTGCAGCCCTGTTCCAGGCCCGGTTTCATTAAGCACATTTCACTTTTTCACATTTCCAGTCCTGCTTGCTCCTTCTCAAGAGCATCCCTGGGACTCTGGGAGGGCTGGACGCCAGCCCCATCAGCATCCCGAGGGTGTCCCTGGCTGGGCTCCCGGCAAGGGCACCAGCAGCCCGGGAGCCACTCGTGTCACCGCAGCGACGCACGAGGGATGTTTGTCCTCGCAGCCCCCACGCTGCTGTGACAGCCACCAGCAGCACTGTCAGCACACAGATTCCAGAGGCTAGCCCAGAGCTCTGCATCATCCCGGCCATAAATCACGGGAGAAACCTCCAGGGACACCCTCCGCTCCTGCCTCGGCGCGCACCACCCACCTCCCTGTTTATTTGGAAGTGTCACCTCTCCCCAGCCGGCAGCGCCGTGATGGATGGGGCTGCCCCGGCGCTCAGAGGAGGTTCCTCCCGGCACAGCCTGAGCACCAGCAGCCCCCCGGGCTGGGCTCCCCATCCCTGCAGCCCCGGGAAGTGGGAATGCCACGATGCTGGAGCAGCCCAGGTGATCTTACCGCCTGCAAACGTGCCGTGCAGCTCAGGACCTGAGCGGAGATAAAGCCTCTGAGAAATCCCGCTGCTCCTAATCCCCCAATAGCACAAAAATAATGGAGCATTATCTCATCAGGCTTTAACCCACTAATTACCCTGGGGATGGCTTAATAAGGAAGGGACACCCACCTGCCAGAGGCAGCCTAAGCCTGCCTGCTGGCCAGTTACACAACAGCACGCTGGGCATCCTTCAGCCCTCCTGGACCAAACCACGCAGGATGGGATGCAGGAACAGCTCTGTTCCCCAAGCTGGGCGGGGTATGAAGGAGCCCAAATGCCCACAAGACCCAACTGCTTCTCCAGAGCACAGGACATCACTGCCCCAAACATCCCCGTGGAGCCAGCCAGTCACCAGGAAAAGCTGTCTGCTCCCAAACTGCCCAAAACAGCCCCAAAATCTCAGTGGCTCAGTGGAGGGAAGGACCTGCTCACAGGCTTTCCACACCACTCTCCCCTCTCCAGCTCAGCTGCTGAGAGATCATTCCACATCCTCCTTGCCAGCCCTCCCGGGCACATCCCAATGTGGGTTCAAACCCCATCCTGGCAGCTCGACCTGCAGGTTGTGAGGGCTGTTCCCAACTCCTCCTGCAAGACCCACATCCCCTCGGAGTGCCAGCCCAAATCACGAGCAAAATCTTAGCCACCAGCCCACGTGTCTCGCTCGGTGAACGGAGCTGGAGCGTGAAAAGTGAGCCGGGTGGAGGGCAGCGCTTGGGTTTCAGCTGGGAGCAGCCACGGCGGGGCTGGAGAGGGCTCTGACAGCTCCTGGCTGCTCCCTGGGCAGCGATATCTCCAGATCTCTTACAAATAAATATCATTGCTCATTATCCCGGCATTAAAGTTACATGCTGGGCGAGATGGGCACTGAGCTTGCTCTCGCTAATCTAAAACGGATGCCAGCGCTTCCATTATTAATCTCCCAGGTCCCTGCTGCTCCGTGGCTGCCAGCTCTGCCACTGCCACCCCATGTCCCCACAGGACAGGGGACAGAGGAGCAGCTCAGCAGCCTCTGTGCTCGTTCACACGTGGCCTGGCAGCTTCACAGCCCAGCTCCTGGGAGGGGTAAAGCCAGGGGTGCCAGGGATGGGAGTTTCCTGAGGTTTGACTTTGCTGAACCCATTTCAGCATGCAGCCACAGCAAAGATGAGCAATTGGCAGTGGGGACAGTGGCAGTGGGGACAGTGGCAGTTCCCCACTCCACAACAGCATCCAGAGAGCTCTCCACAAAGCCTTCACCTCACCAAGACCGGCGCCTGCAGACCTGCTAAGCGAGGGCTGCCAGCCCCAGGGAAGATCCCTGCAAGAAAACCTCCTGGCATGAGCCAAACCCATACCAAAACCCCTTGGTGGCTGTGCTCACCCCAAGAGCAGCATCCCGATGCGCCACAGACCGGATCACGAGCTAGGAGCACGTGCCTTGCCAGGCACCGAGCGGGTTTGACACCCACATCCTGCCGTATATCCCTGCTCCTGCTCCAGCCTGGCATGGAGCTGAGCTGCTGCAGGATGTGGCAGGGCACTGCCCTGCTGCCCACGCACATCAGCGTGGCAGCAGCCGCTTCCTCCGACGCCAGAGGCCGGTGAGTCACCGGCACGGAGCTGCACAGCTTGACCTCTGCCTGGCTGCAGCTGCAGGACAGGGCCCAGCAGCAGCTTCAGGGCAGGGATGGATGGCACAGCCACGGGAGATGGCTTTGCCCCTGCTGCTGACAGCACATAGGGACACGATGCCCAGAGAGCTACAACTGGACTGCTACACTTAGGTCTTAAATAGAGAGAATCCCCCAGAGTCCCAACCCAGAAAGTTCCCCTTCCCCTGATGGCACACAGATGGACCAGGGGAGAAATGGAAGGAGCTTTTCCCATGTCCCCAGGGTTAGTGCCCAAGGCATCCCCACAGTCCCTGCTCCAAGCACCATGAAATCACCCACCAGAGCCCTGAGACACAGCGAGGTGACAGCACCCATCACCCTGCTCCCTTCCCTTCATTTCTCCTTTTTAAGAGAACAATTAAACTTCAGCCCTTTCATCATCCACACCAGAGCCTGACCTGGCATCCTCCTGGCTCCTGATCCTTCCTCACCGTGGGAGGGGGGTGACCCCAGCCCCCAGCCCCGCTCCCACTGTCCCCACGGGGTCAGGGCTCCTCGTGCCGAGCTCTCTCTCGCCAAGGGGGACGTTTCCTGCCTGCCCTGACGTCAGGCAGCCGCGTCAGGGAAATGAATGTGGATTTCAACATCCTTCGGCTCATCAGCTGCTCCTTTCGACATCCCCTCGCTAAACCCCCAAAAAAAGCACACCCCGTCACTCCCCCGCAATCCTCCTTCTGCTCGCTTGGCTTCAGCCAGGAGAGTATTTGTCACCTCCGAATAAATATTTATTAACCAAGCTGCAGGTGTCTGGGGCTTCCCACCTCGTGTGCTCTCAGCTGCGCTGACACCGGAGCTGTGCCGAGCTCCCAGATGTCAGCTGGGAACAGCTCCGGGAGCATTCCTGCCTCCTGCTTTGAGCCCAGCAGCCAGAGCTGCTCCCATCTTCCCACCAAACCCGGCGGGAAACGCTGTGGGTAACAGGCTGGGTAGCACGAGTGGATCCAGGGGATGATGGATGGAAAGGTGGTGGTGGTGGTGGGAGCCTTCCTCGGGCTCTTCCTCTGGGTAAAGGCATGGATAGAGTGAAGGGATGCAAAGTCCAAAGCCAAGCAGAAATCCTGCAGGATTGAGTCTCTCCAGCTTTGCTCGTGCAGGTGTGGGGTAAAGACTTTCTGAGCAGCAGAGAAATGGGAGGAAAAAAGAGGGAAAAATAGGAGAGAGTGCCAAGCAGGCTGCCTGCAGCACAGGGCAGTTCAACTGTGGGAATGGAAACCTTCCCAAGCCACATCCCTGGGCATCCCTGATCCCCAGCCAAGGGACAGCAGGAGCCACAAGAGAAGGGAAAGCAGGAACCCCACAGTTAGTGGTCCACCACAACGGGGGAGATGCTCATGCCAAGGACAGCGTGTCGAAGGCACACAGGGGTCCCTGTCCCTTCTGGGGACAATCCAAGGCCACCACACCACCCTTGACGCACAAAGCAAAGGGATTTAAGCACCTCCAATGCCCTTGGGGACACTGCTGGGCTCCTGTCCAGCACAGCCTCCCGCCCAGGGTGATGATAAATCCGAGATTGGGAAGCGCTCAGACGCTGCCACAGACACGGGGAGCATTTTCACCGTCTGGCCTCTCCCCCTCCATCCCCTGTCACCGCTGTCACCGCGTCCCCTTGCTCCCTCCCACCCCTTTCGAATTAGCAGCCATCGACCTCCTCCCCCTGCGGAGCTGACATTAATCCGGCAATGTTTGTTTAACAACAGTTCCCATTGATCTGTAGCCTGATCCTCCGAGTCAATACAGGCTTTTGCCAGGGTCTGGAGTGCAGGATCTGGCTCTGGAGTGGCCCGTCAAGAGAAAGGCTGTGCAGGCTGATAGGATCAGATGCTGTCAGTGCTGCTCTGGGACCCATTAGCTTTAATTAGCTGATGATGCTGTGGAGGCCACATAAAACAATGAAGGGGATTGATCCCTCGTGTAACACTATTGACAGTGGAGCTGCATCTGGGATCAGTTTGGTGCCAGATGCATCTGTAGGGTCTATAAAACCGAGGCCTGTTTTCTTTTTTTCTGGGCTTTTTTTTTCTTTTTTTTAGCTTTAATTTTAAAATCCCATCATGGTAGGGCTGCCAGGTTAAAAGCAAGAGAGAAAAAAAAAAAAAAAAAAAGGGAAAAAAGCTAGAGAGCAAGGGAGCCCTGTCTGGTTAGGGCACATCCAAGCACTTCCACCCTCCCTCCCTGCCAAAGACCCTCCTGGGGATTGCAAACACTGGTCATTAGGTCATTAAGGCACTGCTTCCAGGTCACTGTCATTATCCCGTTTGGAAAACAAGGCATCAGCTCCCCGTGTCCTCTGCTCTGAAGGGCACATAAGTCCCTGAACCACCTGCACTCTGCAAAGCTCTTTCTCTCTGCACAGCATCACCAACCACACCTGCAAAGCTCTTTCCCTCTCCAGTGTCACCCACACCTAGAGCAAGAAACCAGGGTTTCCCAAGGAGCACACAGGGAACCCCAAAACACCAGGATTTCCTTCATTTTCAGCTGCCCTGCTGCAATCAGAGACACTGAGGTTGGAAAAGACCTGAAGATCATCCAGCTGGGCATCTCCATGTGCCCACACCACGTGGGGATTTCTCCTGGGGGACTGAGATGCTGGCAGCCAAGTGTCTTTATGCCCCAGGTACTCCCTCACAAATGAAGAAATCCCACTGGGAAGAGCCCACAGGCATTACAAGCAAGCAGAGAGCACTGAGAACCTCCCCAGACACCTCCCAGAGCACTGGGGAATCACAGAGGTTTCACCTCCCACAAACTCCATCCTTGAGCCTCCAGCACGCAGCAGATGCAGCACCACAGCCCTGCTGAGCTCCAGCTCGGGGATCCCAGCCCAGAAACAGATCCTGGGCATGAAAACTCCCCTGAGCAGGCAGCGAGTTTTCCTAAAGAGTGTCAAGAGGAGGATTTGCACAGGAAACACTGGAAGACCACAGCAGAGCTGAGGACCACAGGAAAGCATCCCTGATCACAGCAGAGCATCCCTGACCACAGGAAAGCATCCCTGACCACAGGAAAGCATCCCTGACTGGAGCAGAGCATCCCTGACCCCAGCAGAGCATCCCTGCAGAGCTCACCCCATGGGAGTCCCTTGAGCCCTCTCTCCCCACAGCAGCAACAAAAACTCCCTCAAAACTCCCCAAAAAGGGGAGGCAGAGAAAACTCAGCCCCCCAGCCCTCTGGGGAAGGCAGTTTGAAGCCCGAGTGCAGCGTCAGGGCATGGAACACGCAGGCAGGCAGGCAGGGAGCGGGCAGGGAGGTGGGCAGGGTGTCAGGGGGGAGAGCATGCCAGCCCGCCAGCCCTGCCGGCTGACACCCCAGCCTAACACTTTCCAGATGTGGCCGCAGGAAGACAGAAGCAGAGCTGTTCCCTGCTGAGGAAGCTGGAAACGCTCGGAGATAATGTGGAATTCCTGAACGGGAGCCAGCGGCGGGCCGGGGCTGGGGCGCACGGACGGCCAGGGAGAGGCAGCGCGCCGGGGCCGGCACAAAACTCCTCTCTCTTTTGTGTGTGTGTGTGTGTTTTATTTCGGGAACTCTGCATGTAAAAGCCCTTAATTTATACGCTGTGTGGGTTGCCGGCTGTACCCAACAAATGGAACATTTTCTCCATCCCCTTGTGAGTGTGATAAACAGCCGCTGCGCGGAGAGGGAACAGAGCCTTTTTCTTCCCCGTGATAAATACGCTCCCAGCTCCTTGGCTGGAAGATTATTATTTTTTCCTCTTCTCCAGGAGGGAGGCCTTGGCCCCCTCGCCAGGTAGCCAGCCCAGCAGCAGGCAGGAGGGCAATGGGTGCTGCTGGGTCCTGCCTGTGTCACCTTGTCACCTCCTCCTCCTCCCTGAACAGTGACGGAGCTGACACAGTCCTGAGAGCAAACCCTGCCACCAGGCGCCTACAGGGACCAGTCCCTGTCACACAGCAGGCACAGATGGGCACCCAACCACTCCTGTCCCACTGCAGTTCCCTCTCTAGGGTGCCACAAAGGCATCCACAGCCACACCAAGCAGCTCCCCAGGAGCACCCATTTTGTGCCCAAACTCTGCCCAGTTCCTGGCTGAAAGAAACTTCAGAGAGCTGAAGCCCAGCACAAGCAAACTTTCATCCAAAATCAGGGTTATTTTCCCATGTCTGGCTGAGGCAGATAATCTTGGAAATACAGCATTTCCTGTGGTATTTCAACATCTTTTTCCAACCAATCTTTTCTCAGACAGCCATCTGAGAATGACTTCCAGGGCCATCGATGGGCTTTGGAGCAGGGCCAAGAGGAGAACAACCACAGGGAACCAGGAGGGTCTCTTGGAGCATCACTTGGATTCAGCTCAGCTGGCATGAGGGGCCAAAATAGGGCTGGCACAGGCACAGGTGACACAGAGCAGGGACAGGGACCACAGCAGCAAAGCACTGATGCCTCCACATCGGCAGCCCACAGAAATTGGGGTACCCCAAGTGGGGTGATGACTCTTCTCATTTGTAATCCAGCTGGTGGGGAGCTCAGTCCATCATTCCTGCAGCCTGGTTTATTTAAATGTTCCCAAAACAGAGGGGATGTTGCTTGAGATAACTTTGAGTGCAGCTCAGGGGGGATCTTGGCATTGTGGTTTTGCCACCCATTTCCTTAGAGTTCTCTGGGCATCAGGGAATAGGATGTAGAGGCTGAGGCAATGTCAACTCAAGGGATGCTCCAGGTCCTCCACACAGGCATTGGTGATGCTCTGATCCAGAACTCCTCCAGTGACCCTGGTGGCAGCTGAGCCCAGAGCTCCCCAGCTTCTGCAGGGACTCAAACTCCACATGGATTTTCCACACCACTTACATCCTTATTTCCTCTGGGTACAGTCCATGGGGAAGGGCTGCTCCTCAGCTGTGCCTCCCACCCTCCTCTCAGTGACATGGGAGCAGAGCTTCCCATTAGTGATTTTCCCACCAGATCCCATGGCTCCCCTTTTAACCCCTGTTAGCGAGCCCAAGCCCTTGAATTATCCACCCCAGCACACCCCCAGCTCCCTGTGGAGCCCCCATGGGAATGGCTGCCCAGCCTCCCAGCCCAGCCCAGCCCTGCCAGCATCCCTGGGTGTGGACAGGCAGCAGAGCTGATGCTGATGGGCATGAAGGTCAGTGGAGAGGGAAGGTCAGCTCAGCAGAGCCCTGCGGGCAGCAGCGCCCGCTCCCTGCCCTGCCCAAACCCACCCGGGGGCTACCATGGCACAGCTCAAATAAAAACCTGGGCAATGCATCGCTGGGGGAACGGGAGAGGAAAGCAAAGGCATGGCTGTGCTCACTCTGAGCAGCACTGCTGGTGCTGCCACTCCCTGCCCTGCTGTCACTGTCACCACAAAAGCTCTCCTACCTCTCTCCAGGAAGGTCTGAGTCTCTGGCAAGCTCTTGGAGCAATGGGATGATCCAGGTTGCTGTTTGCCACAGCAGGGTGGGATTGACAATGATTTGGTGCATCCAGCATGGGCAGTGACCTTTCCAGTTTTACCTGAACCCCCCATACTCCACCTTTACCCAAACCCTGTCCTGTTCCGTATTTCCCCCATTCACTGCTGGGGGGAAACTGAGGCACAGAGGGACCCTACCAAGGCTAAAACTGGACAACAAACCACACTGTCCATTCCCTCCACAGCAACCCCACCCCTGGGTGGCTGCTCCCCTCAGCAGCACGAGCCTAACAAGAAGAGCTGTAACCCCAATGCTGTCCCCAACCACTGCAGATCCTCGGTGCTGTCCCCAAGTGTCTCCTGCCCTCTCCCCTGTGTTCCTGTCGGTGCAGGGATG
The DNA here is from genome assembly GCF_008360975.1 of Lichenostomus cassidix. NCBI lineage: Eukaryota > Metazoa > Chordata > Aves > Passeriformes > Meliphagidae > Lichenostomus > Lichenostomus cassidix. The sequence goes on from NC_139497.1 coordinate 3,201,438, forward strand.
GTGCCAGGCTGAGGAGTGCCCCTCAGTGCCCATCCTGCCCGCCTGGCTGCACGTGTGCACACACGCGTGCCAAAAATCCCTCCGTAATCCCCCTTACATCTGCTTTTCCCAGCATCCACCCAACACGGAAATTCCTCGGTTCCATCCATTCCAGCCATCCCCACGCAGCAAAGGCTGGGATGGCATAACTCCTTCCCAGCTCAGCTCCACGATTCGCAGCACCCGTGGAGTTTGTGAAGAAGGAGGCACAATGGCCGAGCTGGACTCAGCTGGATGGAGGAGAGAAAAGCCATATATCCACGGGTACAGAGGTGGGAAGGAGCCTGCATCAAGCACCTAAAATCCCAGCCTTTTGACAGTGGGTTCAGCTGCTCCCCTGTGCTCTGGAAGCAAAGCACAGCCCCGAGGGGAAGCACAAAGCCACCATGTATCCCACCCCTGCTCCCACAGCTCCTCCCGGCCGGCCTGTGATCGATGGGGACTCCAGCCCGGGCTGTCGCGTGTGATTTGTGGCGTTAATATTCCAGGGGAGGGGCACGAAGGGGTGACAAGGGCCGGGGAGAGGCAGCTCGTGGAGGGTCATAGCTGAAGGCAAAGCAGCAACACTGATGGATGCCAGGATGCAGGGTGGCAGAGGGTGGAGGAGGAGGAGAGGAGAGGACAGAGCAGGCGAGGAAAGGTGACTAACAGCAGAAATACAAAACTCTGCCTTTGCATGAGCTTGCCATGAGCATGTTACAGCTTAGGGACAGAGCATCAGCATCCCAGAGAGGGACCAGGATGGCAGGAGAGCCAGGCAGCATCGGGATGAGGCGACAGGCCCTGCTGCTCCCCAGGGACTGCTCCCTAGCACTGGCAGCATTCCCAAAGCCGCACTGATCCATCCCCATCCCACAGGCATCACCTGCTGAGCTGTCCTGGCTGCCCCACTGCTCCCACCCCACTAATGCCCCGCCAGCCCAGCCCTCCCCGAGCCGACTCGACAGCCGGAGCCCTTTTTTAAGACCTGCAACCCTTGAGAGGCTTAAGGACAAGAATATCTCGATTATCCGCGCCCGGAGCCCTCGAGCAGCCCCAGCTTAAAGGCTGGGAATTACCGGCGGGGGCAACCAAGACCCCTCGGTGGCATCACCCACCCAGCCGGCTGTGCCTCCGCTCCCAAGGCATGACAGATCTCCGCAAAACCCCCACTAATCACCACCCCATCTCCTCCCCGGCGCTTTTCACACCTCCCATCAGCAGCCAGGCATGTGCGGCTGGCAGTCAGCCACAGCCCGGCCCGCCGCGGAGCCGAGACGCTAACATTTTGCTGGGAAAAGGGCAATTTAATTATCCTGTTCTTCTGTTTCATGACAACACAGGAACATGCTGCTCAGACACGGAAAGTGCCATGCAGGCAAACAGCAATCCCGCCTGGAGCTTCCCGGAGAAGGCTCTTGGCTTCCTGCTGGCAAAGAGGGACCAGGGAAGGCGAGTGCATGGCAATGATGGGGTTAAAACCAAACCCCAAACCTCCAGGTTTTTCAAGGGTCCAAAGAAGCAGGGAAAAGTGGTTTTGTTGTCCAGCTGCAATGCTTCTTCTGAGCTCAAAGTGAGCTCTGAGTCTCATCTGGGGGCTGTTTGGCCAGCGCCGGTCTATTTTTACAGGGGAAAATGGTATTTTGAAGGGGAAGGTTGAGCAGGAGAGGAAGAGGTATTAAAAATACTGCAGCCCTCTGTGGGGAGATCAAACTGCACTGAATTCAGCCAGACTTCACAAAGCATGTCTGACCTTCCAAAGCACCACTTAGCGGAAAATTTACTATTAAAATATATTAAATAATAGAAAATGTATTCAAAACCAACCCTTGAACTTAGCATTGCCAATGGACAAGGGGTGAGGGCAGGAGTGTGGGGTTTGTCCCGGTGGAGGGGTTGCACTTGGGGCCATGCAGTGAGGCCAGTGTCCCCCTGGGGACATGAGGGACACAGGGACAGAGAATGCCACCAGGAACAGCTCCTGCTCCATGGTGTGGGCAGGAGAATCCCTGGGCGAGGAGCAGCACGTGTGCCTGGTGTTTGTTGTGACAGCAGCTCCATTAGCACCCAGCAGCCAAGCTGCCTTCCCAAGGACACGGCACAGACACCCTAATTAGTACTTTAACCCTAATGAGTACCTGAATGAAACTCGCTGGCTGGGAGAGAGAAGGTGTGAGAGGATGGAGGGGGAGCTGGAGTGTCCTCAGGTCTGTCCCAGCTCCCCAGGTGCCCCTGCCACTAGATCTGCAGGGATCCTAAATCAGTGGGAGGAGGAATAAAGAGACTTGCCGGGCAGAAAGGTCACAATAGGAGAGAGAAGGAGAAAACACACTGGTGTGGGGCACACAAAGGTGCCAGCTCAACCCCTACAGGCACCCAAAATCCTGGCACCAGGAAGTTCTCACGCCCCAGTGAAACTCGGTGACAATCCCAGCGATGAGCTGGCATGTCCTGGGCACAAGGAATTACCTGGCAGCCTGGCTCACAAACAGGTGACAAACAGCCAGCTCTCTGCCCACCCAGGAGGGCTGGCAGTGGCACTTTGGGGACACCAGCCGGTGAGCCTTGTGCCCCAGAGCCACAGCAACGCACGGGAACCCCGAGAGCTTCCCTCCAGGGTCCCCTAAAGCAGCAATCTGCACTCTCATGGATCCTCTGGTTCAACCTTCCCTCCCTTTCCCCCCTGCAGGAGCAGAAGGCTCAGAGGCTGCCAGCCCTGCAGGTCGGGAGCGATGTCAGACAGCAGAGCCACTCCAGCAGTACCCGATGTGACAGAGGACGCCCCGTGGCCAACGCCTGACACCAGGCTGGGTGACAAAAGGCATTTCTCTGCTCAGAGAAATCTGTCCCCCCCGTGCCTGTTGGGGAGCAGCCAGAGCTCTGCTTTTCGCAGGGCCAGCCAGCCGTGCAGCATCAGCTCCATCCATCCTCTCCTGTCCTCCTGCTCGTGGGGAAGGATGGGTTAAGTTGTCCCCACACTGCCCCAGCCCCAGGCAGGAGCTCAGCCGGGCAGCCAGGAGATCCAGGAGATCCAGGGGAGCCAGGGGAGCCAGGGGCAGGTCAGCCCTGCTGCCTCGAGGATGGGGCACAGCTCACGTTAACCAGCTCTGATGGATGCTCGGGATGGCCACAGCAGGGAATGCCCTGGCTGGACACAAGGCAGCAGGGGAGCACGGGGGGACAGGCCCTGTGACCGCCAGCTGACCCCCTGTGCTGGCCCGGGGTGACAGTGACCCCACACCTGAGCAGGGTGCTGGTGGCTGGAGGCACTGGCACTGCAGCTCCACCTGCTCCCTGCCCTGCACCCACCGAGCCTTTCCTTGTCCCCCAACAGCTCTGGCGTCACCAGGGTCACCCCCACGCACGGGCTGAAGCAGAGCCACTCCAAAGTGCAGCTCCCAGCCCTCCACCTCCTCTCCTCAGCCTTTGCAGATGGGTTTTCATCAATCCCCCAGCCCAGAGCTCCAGCTCTGCTGTAAAACCAGAGCCACACTCGTCCCTAGGAGTGTCTGAATGGGATATGAGCAACAGGAGTCCAGACTTCAAGGCTGTCATGTCATTTGGGTTGTTTTTTCTTAATCAGATCCATTGTCAACCCACAAAAATGCGCCTCTGACACCCTGGGGATGCGTATTCCTGACGCTGTCTCAGGAGCAGCAGAAATGCAGATGATTCAGCTCCAAAATTATCGGCAGTGGGATGCAAAGCCTCCAAGCAGATCCCTGGCTATTCCTGGGCAAAAGCTCAAAGCCGCCCTTGCTTCTCTCTCCTCCTCTTGCAACAGGCAGAGAATATATTGCCTTATTTTTCGCTGTGAATACATTCTCGTCTCTCCCAGCCCTGCAAGAAGAGCATGGAGCTCCTGGGATGGTTGCCCTGCTCGTGGCCGTGGCTTTGCTGGCCAGCATCCTGGCGTGCCAGCGGTGCCAGGAAGGACAAACACGACCCCGTTGGCCTTTCCCATCTGCCAGGAGGGTTTGTCCCGACTCCCGCTGGGCTCGGGCGACGGCGCGGTGCTGCCGCTGCTATTTTCTCCTTGTTTTCCTAGACGTTGACACTTCCTCCCTGCACCCACAGGATGGTTTCCAGGCTTCAATTCTCTTCCCTATGGCAACAAAAAACCCAGCCAGGAAGGCTCAACCCACTCACCCAACTCTCTGGTAAGGGAGGAGGTGGGGGAAGCTCCAACCCCACCAGGCTGGTCATTCCATCTTGACACAAAACTACCTGAAAGCAAAACTTTTGTTGACAATTACAAAGCAAACTCGCTACAGGTGTGGCTCATCTGGGACCAAGGTGCCCAGAAGTGTCACCAGGCCACCAGGGATGCTGCTTCATGCACACAGTGATCCCAAAACATCCAATTTGTTCGTCAGGGAAAGGCCAGGGCAAGCAGTGGGTGTCGAAGAGGAAACGGGGAGGAAGGATGAGAGAGCAAACAAATCATATCAACTCAAATCAAAGCGGGCCACGGAGATGATTGCGCTTAAGCTTTTCACGCCTGGCTAATTTTTTTATTATTCAAACAAATTCCTGTTTTTGTTTTGCCTCCTTGAAGGAAGAGGCAGAGGGGAGAGAGCTCCTCCAGCAATCCCAGATAATAACTGCTGGGAAAAAAGGCTTCCTGATCAAACAACAGGAGACAATTAGCACAAGCCGAGGTGCTGGAGCATCTTTAACCCATCCTGCCTTGTCAAAACAAAAACAGAAATATTTTGTGGGGAAGGGAGCTGAAATTAGGAGTGGGAAGGCTGCACACCCTGGCACTGCATCGCACAATTTGCTGCCACAGCAAAACGACAGCTTTGCAGGATCTCCAGGGAAAACTGGGCCAGGAATGAGATCCAAGGATGCCCAGCGAGTCTGAGCAGTGAGGACACTCAGCAGCAGGCAGGATGTGACCCTGAGGTGGCTGCTGGGCTCAGAACCACCTTCCCACCTCTATTTTCAGTTGTGCCTCCGCTGGGGATTTTGGTGTCTTTGCTTTTTCCAAGCGCAAGTCAAACAAAGCCACCCACCAGCCTCAGAGGGATTTTCTCGCTCCAGGACAATTCCCAGGGGCCAACAGAGGGACGAAGCCCTTCCAAAGCCACCAAGCAGCAGCTGAGATGCTTCTCCAGCTGCTCAGCCCGAGGAGGAGCAGCCTCTCCCCCTCTGCAGCCGCTGCTCCTTTAACTGCGCCGTCAGAGAAAACACCCGCGCTGCAAATCCAACCGTGCGTCATTCAGCTCTCATTTTGATTGTTAAAAATTCATTAATGAGAGCAGATTGGTATTATATCGCTGCCTTAATTAAAGAGGGCTACGGAACAGCATTTTAAATAGCAATGTCATTTTCTAATTGACACAGCTACATTATAAAGAAAAATACTTAAACAGAACTTGAAACCGAGCCGGTTTCCTCTGATGGCAGAGCTCATTTTGGCTTCAATTTTTAATCTGCTCGTAAAATATTTAAGGGCAAGGGACGGGATAATGTTTCTCCAGGTGTACAGTTCCCTTCCTCTGGCCCAGGCCCCCGCAAGGCTGCCAAGGGATGAAGGTTGCACCATCCAGGGAAGCTGCTGCTCCATCCTCCTCAAGCAGGATCCCATGGCTGCATCCCTTCCCAAGCCCCAGGAGACTGGGAGACCCCAAGCCCTGCTCAAGTCACTGCTCCACCTGCATCCTTGCAGCTAAATCCCACTGGATATGAGTGGGAAATGTGCTTTTCTTTGCTGCTTTTCTTGGGCCAAGCATTTCTTCCCCACCAAGGGCAGAGGGATGACAGGGATGAGCACATCTGTGCCTGAGGCGGGTTCCAGCACTGGCTGGGTCCCTGTAGGCTTGGTGGGGAGGGACAGGGATGTGGGATGGGGATGATGGGGATGCAGGACAGCTCAGGCCAAAAGCATCCCATGCCAGGCCACATTCAGACACCAGATCCTCCCTCTCACATGCAGACACTCAACACCTTTCCCCACTTTTTAACGTGTTTCATACACAAACTTCCTACAGCCAACAGCTAGCTCCACGCATTTAAGAGCACAGATTCCTCCCTGCTTTCCATTTAGGGAAAAAATCTGGTCACCACTTCAAGCAAATCAGGGAAGAAAACAGCTCCGCACGGCTGGATGCGAATTCCTTCGCGAGGCAGCGCGTCCCCCTCTCCCCACCCCGCACGCAGCCGTCTGGGAAAGCAGCCCCTGCTCACGCCAGCAGGAGATTTTTCCACCAGCATTAGTGGAAATTAGTGGCATTAGTCCACGCCTGCGTTTCGCCAGCCAGCCGGAGTGAACTCATCGCGGAGCCGCCGCACGCCAAGTCCATTGAAACCGGTAGCACTGCGCTTTGGCCACCGCGCTCAGAACAAGCACGAGGGCAGGGTGAGCCAGAGGACAGGTTGCTCAGAGGCTTAAACTCTGGATCTAACTCTCACTCGCATTCCGGATGACCTTTCAGATCCTAGAGCCACCCTCCGCCCTGCCTCAGTTTCCCTTCTTGCCCGCTCCCTTTTTCAAGGTGCTTTTATGGCAATGCCAGCCTCAGGGGTGCAGGGCCTGGGGGGATGCTACATGGGGCTTTGGAGCATCACTCACACTCTGCCTGCTCACAACAACTTCCAAAACCAAAACACCAGCAGCCCACAGGGTGGCTCGGCATGGCTGTGCTGTTTTTCAAAGGGGAGAAGATTTGGAAAACCAGCAAAAGGGGAAACTTCTCAGCACCTCCTCCTCCCCTGCTCTCCGAGGGAGGGTCGCTCACCTCCATACCCTATGAAAAAGCAAATTTCTGCCCATGGGAAAGCAAAGAGCAGGAGCTGGCACCATACAGGACATGGTGACAACACACCAACCCCACTACTGGAGGGTCCAGTCCAATCCCTTCCCCATCCAGATCTCCTCTGCCACCGTCCTTGCCCTGTCCCCAGCTCCCTTGGCTTCCCCTCCTGTTGCGAGAGGGTGAGGCTGTCCAGCTGGCTCGTGGAGGATCTGGCCAGGCTGTTTAATCAGGGAGAGCGATTCGGCCGTAATTTCTTCTGATAAAGTATTACAGATGCTGCATTTTGAGCCATCTGGCAGCAGCCCGCGTTTCCTGCCTCTGCTTCTTGCGCTCTCGGGAGGAGAGAGGGATCCAAAATTACAGGCAGGATGGCAGGGAGGGCTGTACTGGGAAGGGAAGGGGAGAAGGGCAGGATTTCCAATTCCCATCCCTCTTGAAGCCACATTGCCCATCCCACAGGCACTGCTGGGCAAAGGATGGGATGAGTGAAGAGCACATCAATGTCCCCAGGAAGTGGGGCTGGAGCTGCTAAAAGCCAGGGCAGGGACAGAGCCCTCAGACCATCCTCCTCAGCTGGAAAACCCTCCTGAAAGGGTGAAACCCCTTCTCCCTGGTTGCCCCATCCTTCAGCCCCACACCAATGAGGATCTTCAAATCCTTGACTCGTCACAACATCAGGAAAATCATCTGCATCCATGCCCAACAGAGCACGGCAAGCCCAAAACCAAACAGATCTGAGCCCATCCAGCCTCGCAGCAGTGAGTAATTTACCCTGAGCAGAGCAATCCGGCGGCACAGGGGGAGGCTCTGCAAACAAGAGGCAGCTCCTTCGGGTTTAGCCGAGCCTGAGCAGAACCGCATTAAAAATAACTGAAGGGAAGGACTCGCACTTCATTACTCTCGACAGAACTGGGTCTTGGTCACGCCAAGGATCTGCTGGGGAGCCCTGCCTGGCACTGCTCAGGTGTGAAGCCAAAGTGATGGAGGCAGGGGGGGCTTTATTTCCCACTTCTCCCTGACCTGCTGGTGCAAAATGTAAAGATTCCCCCCCAGCCAGCATTCCCTGCATCCCTGCTCTCCATCCACATTCCAGGGATATGGGGATTCTGCTCCAGGAGGACTGGGCAGCACCCAGAAGCAGCAGAGATGCTCCTGGGTTGAGAAAACATGGGAGATGCCCCGGCAGAGGGCTCCTGGAAGCTGGCAGGGGTGTGTGGGATAAAAGCCCTGAAGTTTCTTTGCGAACCACAGAGAGTTAAAGGCTGGCCAAGGCCCCGCAGCACGAGCTTTATGCATATGTAGCCAATGTAATACAATTATACATTAATCTATAACTAACAGCCACGGTAATACAACATTACAGTAGGTAGATTATCCCATCTCCTGTCATTTATTATTGTTATTTGTAATCCATTTGTGTCCAGAGCTGGACCTGGGTCAGAGTGCAGTGTCCTGGCACGCTTCTGCAGGATGGAAGACCCTCCTGCTATGGGGCCAAATCCTGCCCCACAAGGAGCCCTGGGCAGAGATCTGCCCCCCTGTTGGCACTGGGACAGCTCTCAGGGCTTGGGTTCCCAGCAGGAAACATCCACCAACACTGGATAAAGCCACAAGGCTTCGCCCACCCAACACTCCCCCATGCCTGTCCCAAAATGCTGGGACCAAACAGGATGAGGGGCTCAGCAGCTATCTGGGAGCCCTGGGGCCAGGCCACTGCCACAGCATCACCACAGAGCCCTTCCAGCTGCCTTTGAGGAGCAGGAACAAAGCCCAACTTGGTTCCGCGCAGCCACCAATTAATCTTGATCGACACCCCCCTCCGGAGTGAGTCATCCACCCGAAGTCAATTTACATTTTTATTAAATCACACAGGAAAATTAGGAGCGTTATTACTTCTCTCCGATTCAACACGAGTTCTGTGTTCCCCCACCATTCACCGTGTGGGAAAACATCCCGGCATCTCCGGTTTAACCGTTTCTTCCCAGCGCTCCCCATCCCACAGCAGCCCTTTTTGCATAGCCTGGAACTAAATCAGGCTGGTCTTTGAGGGAAGGAAACCAGATCCCTCGAGGGAAAGCAAGCCTGACAGCTGGAGATGCTGCTGCCCAGGGAAGGAGGATTGGGTGCATTCCTGGGCATCCCAATGCACCACGGGCAGCCCCAGTGATCCAGACCCTGCAGGGATTCAACCAGCTCTGCTCGTGTCACTCATGTCACCCCCACAGCCCCTGCATGAAGCTGGATCTACCCCTGGAAGTTCCCAGCAGCCGTGGGGATCAATGCCCATTTCTATCCACCCTTAAAGCCATCCCATCCTGCCGTGTCTGCCGCGCACAGGATTATATCATCCTCGCTGCCGCAACACAGGCAGCTAAATTCAACAGCCATTTATTTATGGTTCCCACATGATGCAAGCGGATCTGCGGGAGAGCAGGGAATGGATCTTCGGAGAAGGGATTAAACGCTGCGTGTGCACAGCCAGACCAAAGGGCTTCCCCGGGAGCAGTGCACGTGAATCCCGTGGCTGTTCAGTGGGCTAGAACAAGAGGAAGGGTCTCCTGACACTGCCTGAATTAATATTTGCCAGAAGGAAAAGCCCAAAAGCTCCCACTGGGATCACGACTCCATCCTGCTGGGGACTGGGATGGAGAGACCTTGCTCGGAAGAGCACTTAATGGGACTGGGTCAGAAAATTATTTCCCAAGGATGAATGCTCCTATGATGGAAGTATTTCCCAAGGATGAATGCTGATTGTTTGCAAAGTCCGATCAATTTGGGCCATATTTCCTGCAGATGGAGCAGGAGGAAGGAGGGGAATTTCCATTTTGCGGATAAATTCCAAAAATCCTGTACTCTTCTCCCAAACCAGCACAAAAGCACGGTTTGAAATCTCTGCGCTTCCTGCCAGCGGGGAAGACTCCAAGTTTCAACCACACTCTTTGCAAGTCAATTAGCTGCGTCCTAGGCAAGGGCTGAAATCCCAAAATCTGAGCGATGCTCTCATGGCACAGGGATGTTTATGGCACAGGGATGCTTCAAGCCAGCAGAGCCCTTTGGGGTCACACTGCTGAGCCCCAAACCCCCAGCAAAACCCTTCTGGGATCACACTGCTGAGCCCCAAACCCCCAGCACAGCCCTTTGGGATCACACTTCTGAACCCCAAACCCCCAGCACAGCCCTTTGGGATCACACTGCTCAGCCCCAAACCCCCAGCAAAACCCTTTTGGGGCCACACTGCTCAGCCCCAAACGTCCAGCACAGCCCTTTGGAATCACACTGCTGAACCCCAAACCCCCAGCACAGCCCTATGGGATCACACTGCTCAGCCCCAAACCCCCAGCACAACCCTTTGGGGTCACACTGCTGAGCCCCAAACCCCCAGCAAAACCCTTCTGGGATCACACTGCTCAGCCCCAAACCCCCAGCACAGCCCTTTGGGATCACACTGCTCCTGAGCCCCAAACCCCCAGCACAGCCCTTTGGGATCACACTGCTGAACCCAAAACCCCCAGCACAGCCCTTTCCCCCTCTCCAGGCTCTCCCCTCCATCACCTCCACAGATCTGCTGGCTCAGCAGGCACGCCTGCCCCCAACCCCACGGCTGAGCAAGAAGCCACGAGCAGGGAGAGACAGGAGAGGGAATCCCCTCTCCAGCATCCCCTCCCATTCCCGGCAGGCTCCTTCCTCCTCGGGGGGCAGCCACGATGCAACTTCGGATTTCCCAGGCTGCCTGCAAAGGGCCTTTCGCGCATTCCTGCCGTGCCTGCAGCGCTTCTGAAGTCCTGTTTTTCCACTCCAGCAGCCCCCCCTTCCCTGTTTTCCTTCTCAGGCTGCTGACCCAGATTTCATAATGAATGAATCCATGCAGCGCTCTGCAGTCTTTAATTATTTTTTTCACTTTTTCTCATCATACATTATGCATCAATAACAAAAAAAAAAAAAAAGAAAAAAAAAGAAAAGAAAAAAAAAAGAAAAAACCAACAAAAACCAACCCACCCCAGCACAATTAATTTAAGGCTGAATGGTTCACTCCTTGCCTATCACTAATGCAAAAGAGCCTGGAAATTGCAGCACTTATTTTAGACCTTGTGTTAATGTCAGAATGAAAACAAACAGGTTCTAGGAGGCTGTGGTGCCTCAGACAGCAATGCCAACTCACGGATTTCTTCAGAAAAGAACCAACCATAAAAATCCAGCCGCAAAAGTTGGGGGTTTAGGCTATTTTCAGCAAGAACTTGCCACATAGCTGCCCCTTCTTCCCCTGCTCCTGCCCACAAGTGGGAACGGCATGGTTTGGGCAGGAGGGCAGTGGGATGCAGGAGGGCAGTGGGATTCAGGAGGGCAGTGGGATGCAGGAGGGCAGTGGGATGCAGGTGAGGAAAGAGATGCAGGGCAGCCATGGCATCAGCAGGACCAAAAGAAGCTCCCATGGGATGCCACCTGGAGCTGGGGTGACACTCGGTGTGGGAGCATCAAGAGCTGGGGCAATGGGAACAAACTTCCCCTGTTCCCCAGCACTACAGGGACTTTGGTGGAAACCTCCCAGCTCACAACCAGCAGGATGACATTGCTTTTCCCAAGGGATAAAATTTTAATCCCTCCACCTCCCAGGCCTCAGGGAAGTCCCTGAGCCAACCTTCCCTCGGGGTGGGCTTGGGGGAAACACCACAGGCTCAGTGGCTGTGCCAGCTGTGCCCAGATCCCTGGCTGAAGACCAATTCTGAACCAATTCTGACCTTTCCAGCTGAAATTCCAGCCCTGCCACAGGCACAGGCAGCGCTGTCCTGATTTACTGATGGTCAGGATCTGCCCATCTACGTGCCAAGCTCTCCCTGCAGCCCTGCCTACGCAAGTCCCTCCAGAAAAAAAAAAAAGGAAAAACAACACAAGCAAACACAAAAGGCCCTAATTTGATCATATTCCTCTGAACTAAAAGCACCTTTGACCTAAATTTCCACCACGGGTTTGGAATTCACCCTCGGCTGGCAGTGGATTACGGGAGCACAGAGCTGTGTGTGCACAGAGAGATCCAGGATCCAGCCAGCCCCAGCTCTCTGCCTCCCTTCCCAGCACAGGGCAAGGAGGGCAGGAACCCCCAGCACGCCCTACCCAGGCCTGGAAGAGCCTGGGGCGTCTCAATCGATGCAAAGTGCAGCTAATTTCACATTATCATATGATATTAGAGCAGCCTACCTCTCTCTCTCCCGCAGCCCATGTGCAAAATCCGCGAGCGGAGCTATGAGGAGCATATGGAAAAACATCTCCAAGCACAAACATCCACCTACGGCGTGAGCTGCTGAAAGTCACAGAGCCACCCCAGAGAGGGGGATCACAAAGGAGGTTTCAACCAAAAGCAAACAGTCTTGTGTATGTTTTTTTCCCCCCTCTCTCAAAAACACCCAGAGACTGAAGCTTTCCCTAAACAAATGCCTTGCATTTTTGCTCCTTCTGGCTGTTGGAAGGCAGCTTGCGGCATTTGCTGGTTTTGTTATGAAGGTAACAGCCAGAATTATTCCTGTTTTGTCATTAGGAGAAGGTTTGCATCCCTCCAAGCCAGCCAGAGGTGAGGAGAGGCTCTGACAGAGGCAGGAAGGTTGGGTGGGTGCTCGGGGAGACCGAGCTGACCACGAGGTGCCCCTGCATCCTCTGACTTTGTCAACACCTTTGCAAGAAATCTCCTGGAGAGGAGGGAGAAAGGAGATTACAAAGTGCTGACAAGCTCCTGGGATGTTTTTAGGATGCCCTGCAAGCTGTCAGGCTCTGATGAGCCCCCTCCAGGAGCTGCATGGAGAGCAGGGATCCCATGGCACAGTCCCTGCCTGGCTGCAGGGATGAGACCATCAGGTCACACTGGACTGAGTCACCTGAACCTTCCCGTCCTCATCAATCATTCTGGCACGAGGAGCAAGTAATCCTCAGGGAAAGCTGGTTTTGGAGGCTGCTGAATTGTTCTTGGCACTGCTTGGAGAGGTTCAATTCGCTAGAAAATCCCAAGTATTTTAATAACACCAGAATATTTGCTCAGAGGATGACGAGTCCCACCACAAAATGGGATCTGGCCTCGGTGTCCCCCCACCCCAGGGACACTTCCCCTCTGCTTTTTTAATGTCAAGGGGGAAGGATGCTGAGGCCAGCCAGGGTCACCTCCTGCACAGGGTGATGTGATCATGGGGCTGTGGACACAAGACCCACTTGCCTGGCCAAGAATGCTCTCCATCAGGAGCTGGACACTCAGGGTGGGATGAGCAACCAGGCTCAGCACATCATGGCTCCCCAGCACCACAACATCCAGGTGCCATCAGACCAGGGAGTTCATCCTCACCTCCTCCCCACTGCTGTGCCCCTTCCCAGTGCCAGCCAGGAGCAGCTCCAGACACCTCCCAAAATGTTGACTTTGGCTGTGGGCAGCCACATCTCTTCCTTGGGGCCACTTCACAGCCTGTTTTTCCTTGGCCCAGGAAAAAACGCCTAATTTTTTTTTTTTTTTGCCTTTCCTTTCTTCTATTTTAAGATCACAGGCTTAAAATTAGCTCTGCTCGCACAATGGGGCTCTGAGATTTAATCCCTTCCCCAAAAGCTGACGTTTGAGTCATTTCTACAAACTCCTCAGCCGCCAAAAGAAGTAAATAAACAAACAAACAGAAGGTGCACGAGGGCCAAACCACACTGTCCAGAGGGATTTAAAAATAGCTGCACCTGCACCAAACCATCTCCTGGACCGAGTGAGGAGCTGGAGCACTCAGAGGGCTCCTTTCCCACTACAAACCCTCTCTGTGCTTTGGGTACCACAGATCTCTCCCTCTGCAAACCCTCCCTGGTGCTGTGGGTACCACAGATGCTGCTGCAGCTCCTGGGGAGCACAGGGAAGAGGCAGCAGACACAAGACTGCCTGTGTAGGTGGTGGTTACCAGGAGCATCGTGGCTGCTGCTGCCTCCCCCTAAAATGCTCTTGGGGATGGAGTAGGCAGAGAGATGCTCAGGTTCAAAAGTCTGTGAGGTGCAGAGAGCTTCTGTAGAAAAACAGAGAGGAATTTACAGTGGGATCTGAAGCTGTGCCTGAAGCCCCTGGTGACTGCTCACCACATCAACAGCAGGATCAGCCCCTGGCTCGAGGCACAGCTCTGCTGTTAATGCACCTCGACCGTGGGTGTGAGGTGGGGTAATCACACTGACCACGCTCACAGCAGAACAATTAGTTAATATCTGTAAAGTGCCCCGGAGTTAATTAATTGCCGTTAACTCATTAGCCAGATTTTGACCTCCTAAGCCCAGCTTTAAGCCCTGCCCCGCTGGGCAGGGGCTGGTGTGCTCAGGGGCTGGTGTGCTCAGCCAGCTCTGTGCATGCAGAGCCCTTGCCCAGCTCACTGCCCCAGTGCCCAGGGTGCCCATCCCTGTGCCCCTGGGGTGTTTCTGCACCAGGCCACCCAGCCGTGCCACCCTGCTCACCCTCCCAGGGGTGGCTTTGGGGCTGTCCCTGCGGGGACACGGCCACCACACTGAGAGCACACCACACTGGCTGTGCGTGCAGGAGCTGCACCGGGGCTGGAGCCACGGGAGCAAATTCCCATCTGGCACTGGATTACCTGCCATATGCTCCTCCTGGGAACGTGTCTGCCCAGCACGAGGGGGGAGATCACCTTCCCTGCATCCCATCGTGTCCCAGTGTCCATCCTGCCCTGCAGTGTCCCCGCTGTGCTGGTACCCAAATGAGAGCAGCAGGGGGAAAACCTGGCAGCACGGTGACAGGGGACATCCCTGTCCCCCTCCCCAGGATGGGATGTCCCTTCCAGCATCACCTGAGACTGCACCAACACTGCTGGCTGGATGCAACACTGGAGGGCTGCAGCTGCACCCCTTCCACGTTCCCTTCTCCACGCTCAGGACAACACTGGCCCAAAGCACTGGGTGGAAGTCTGGAGCTAGAGCTGCTCCCCCCAGAGCCCACAGCCCTGTCCATCCCTGTGGCACTTCCAGGGCTCAGATCCCATGCAGGAGCAATGCTGCAGGACCACTGGGCAGCCTCTCAGGGATGCTGCAGGTAACAACCAGCATGGGAGGCTGGTCCCTGCTGGAAAATCACCTGCCAGCCCTCTGCAGGAAACGCCAGCGTTGGATTTCACCCCAAAGAAATCTCTGTCCAGCCAGCAACAAGTCCCACAAGCAGCAAAAACATTTCCCTTCACAAAGGCATCCCACTCACTGCCATGCACAGCCACCATACCCAACCAGCCATCCAGGGATGATCCCAGATGGACCATGGAGCAAAACCCACACCAGCAAGGTGGGCAGAGCCCAGACCTCACCACCCCACGGATGCCCATAATGGGAAAAGCCCAGCCCTGACCACCCAAAACCAACTCCCCAGGACACCCAGAGTGGGCAGAGCCCAGGCCTGGCCACTCCAAACCAGCTGCCAGCGATGCCCATGATGGGCAGAGTCCAGCTCTGGTCACCTCACACCAGCAATGCCCACGATGGGCAGAGTCCAGCTCTGGCCAGCTCACACCAGAAATGCCCTCGATGGGCAGAGTCCAGCCCTGGCCAGCTCACACCAACTGCCAGCGATGCCCACGATGGGCAGAGTCCAGCTCCGGCCACCCCACGCCAGCTCTCCAGGCCGCCCGCTGAGGTCCGGCAGCAGCCCCAGCACGCGAGACCGCGGCCTCGGGAGCAGCCAACAACAACAAACTCGTGTGTGAGCCACAAAGGGAAAAACTCTGCGAGGAAACAATATTGAGCTCCACTCTTCCCGAGCCCGTATTGTAAATAACGCCGCGCACGGGTTTGTTTTATTTGTTTTAATTACGAAAACACAGCCCGGATTGTCCTGCTGGCTTGGGCAGGCACTGGCCCCGAGCAGGAGTGACACCCCGCTGTGGCCGGCAACCCTACAATAAACAACTGGCCCACCATGCCTCGGCCATGCCCTGCAGAGCTCGGAGCTGAGCACAACCCTCAGCAGAGCCGTATCAGCTGCCAGGCTAGCCAAGCCCGTGGCCACAGGCTAGCCCAGGTGGCACGCAGAGGCCAGTGGTGCCAGTGTCCTGTGACAGCTCCATCATTTGGAGGGAAATGAGCCCCCAGAGACAGGAATATGGCACACTTCAGTGGTTGTTTCCAAGGCAATGCTGTCTGGGTCTGTCAGTCCTGCAAGTTGGACCTACAAGGCTTTCCGAGATATTCATCCCTTCCTTATTTTGCCCAACTATCCCAACACCAGGTTTTCTCACCCGTGTCTCCATCACTGCTGCCATCACCCTGACACAGCAGGGCCATTGCTCCACACTCCTGCTGGGAGGTTGGGCCAAGCAGGAGGCACCTTCTGGAATGGTTTTCTTGGCGTCAGAACAAACCTTTCCTTCTCTCGCTTCCTCCTCCTGGTCCAGCCTGGGATGGAGGGTCCAGCCCTCACCTCCCATCACATCCATCTCACTGCACGGCCAGGCCAGGAGAAAGCCAAGCAGCCCGGAGCACAGACAAGCTTCAGACACAACCAAGTTAAAAATACATATTTTTCAGACTGAAGTTCAGTCCCCAAATGGTAAGAGAATCCAGGAAAAATGCGGCAGGCCCAGCTGGTGGCCAGCTTCCAGCACGAGCACCTCCCTTCGGAGGAATCCAGCGAGGAGTCTCGACTAATCCACCCAGGACACACCAGCATTTCTTCCTCATATTATTGGGTTGGGGTTGGTTGTTTTTTTTTTTTCCTCTTTTTCGTTTTTTTCCGTCTGCTCAGCAGATTTGGCATTTGCTGGGAAGGCGCCTGCAGCTGCAGGGAATGAGATGGGGTGTCCTGTCGAGGGGGATGGAGGGACCCCCTGGAATGCTGTGTGCTCCTGGCACCAGCCCAGGGACTGCAGGTAGGAGTGGCTGGAAAAGAAGGGACCAATGGCTGGAGAAGAAGGGAACACCACATGCTAGGCACTCGCACTGAACAAACACACAGCATTGTCCCCTGTGCCTCAGTTTCCCTGCTGGGGGGCAGTGCAAGGACTTTAGGGGAACGAGGCCATCGAGGTAACAGACAGCACTGCCAGCACGCAGCAGGACAGTCCCCAAGGGTGTCCTCCAACCCCAGTGAGGCCCCTGAGACCATCCCACCCCACCACTGCAGACACTGCCTCCACACCCTGCTTCTCCCCCTGATCCCTTGCAATTCCCAAACTGCACCCCAAACCCCCCTCACCTCACTCTCCACCCTGCCTCTCCCCACTTCTGCCCCTGATCATGTCCCAGATGTCTCCCAGGAGGATTTTTGCCCAGGGCAGTCCCACTACCCCCCGAGCACCCGCATTCCCACAGCTCTGGGCAGGTGATTCCCTCGGGCAGCAGGACTGAGATGGGACACATGTGGCCTTGCCATCCACATCTGCTCCTGACTGTTGGCAAGGAGAGGAGCTGGGGGCTCACACCTGGTCCTCGGGGGTTCAGCACCATCCTCTCCCCAGCCCCTGACCCGGGAGGAGCCACCACTTTTGGGTCAGCAGCACTGCTCTCCCTCCCGGTGAGATGCCCCCTGAGGAATTTGCACCTCATTCCTTGACACCTGCTTTAATTATAGGTATCAAGTAGGCTTCTGTCTTTCACAAGAGCTGTGAGCCAATTTCCTGCTCCCCTTTCTCTGCGAGGGGTTCATGAGTCACTGGATCCCTCCCTGTGCAAGCAGAGGTTGGTGGGCTCTGCCAAAGCTCCCCCCAAGGGCCAGGGCAGAAACTCCTGGCACTGAAGTTCTGGGCTGTGACATCCCAGGATGATCTTCAAAATTCCAGCCCTGTTTTCCTGCTGAAAGCCACTGGGCAGCAGTGACACTGAGACACGACAGGTATTGCCTAATGCCATGTGGCTCAGGAGCTCCCTGCACACAAGGATGCTCCGTGCTCACCCACCAGCCAGCACAACAAGCTCCTCCAACAGCAAAATGATGATATTGTCTGCAAAACCCTTCTCCAGCAGCACATTCCTGTGCTGCAGCATCCCTGTGGCTGTGCCACTGCCCAGCAGGCTCTGCAGGGAGCAGGTACATCCCAATGCCAGCTTGGTTTTCCTCCCCAGCTGCTCCGTGGCACCACTGCCCCATCCACCCATCCCTGCCTGATGGAGCTCCCTTTGCAGGGTTGTGGGTTTGAGTTGTAGTTGTTGTTGTTGTTGTTGTTGTATTTTGAAACATAAACTCATTAATTTCAGCCTAATGAGGACTTTATTGACTGGGGATTACCATTATTCAGCTCCAGGAGATACAAATAAACATTCATGAGCTCTACAGTCTGTGAAAGGACCCCAATCCTACTGATGGTTCCCACCACTCCATCCCCTCCTGGCCAGGCAGGTGATCCCACTGGCCACCTGCCTCTACCCTCCCATCCCTAGCACATTTCCCTGTGGAAATGTGAAACTGGGAACCCCACAGGGCTCAGGGAAAGGACCCTGTGCTCCCAGCAGCCACAGCACGCCCCTCTCTTTGCTTTAATTTTTAATCAAGTCACGAGACGGGGCGGATGCCGCTGGAAATAAATCATCAACCACAGCGGCAATAAAAACACCCCGGCGGCCTCAGCTCGGACCTGGAGAGCACAGGAGCAGCAGCAAAGCCACCACTGCTGTCCCATCACTGACAGGGTGACAGAATCCTAGTGTACCAGGATTGTACGGGGTTACAGGGCTGCACCAGGAAAGGAGAGGCAGAAGCTGCTACAGCCAGTCAGGCCAGCCCCATATCACCGGGAAAAAGGGATCCAGGATTGCAGCAGAGCCTGGGATACCTGCCCTGGGGACACACATCCCTCCTGGCTCGGGGCTGCAGCTCCCCTTTCCAGCCTCCTCCAGCCCCAGGGCCAAGGGGAAAAGGGGAATGAAAATCTGCGCGAGTCTCTCCCACGCAGGGTGCCAGCAGAGCTCCTCTGCAGGGATTGAGCAACGAGGGATGAGGCAGCAGCATGTCCCAAACCCTCACACCACTGCCCTCACCACCGTCAGCTCCCAGCAGCTCCTCAAGCCCACCCAATGGGATCCCAGGAAATAAAATCCCAGAGGATTTCCCTGTAGAGGCAGGAGCAGCAGGTCGCTGCCTCCACACCAGGGTCCCTCCAGCCCCCGCCCAGCTCCCAGCAGAGGGATGTTCTCCCTTTCTTCTCCAGCAGGATTAGACACACTTCTTTTCTCTCATTGCTTTTCAAAAGAGAGCCTTTTTATCACTGCTGATCCCTGGGGGAAAGCTTTCTCTCTCTCTCTTTCTCTCTCTCTCATGCTTTTGTAGCTGGGACAGTGGGAAAGGAAGTTTTCCTTCATCTCAATCTCCATGCTGACAGCATCCCCCAGGACCCTGAGTGCCCCCAGCACCACCCCGATCCTGCCAGGGCTCCCCAGCAGCTCCCAGCAGCACGGGAGAATCACCAGCATCACACCCAGCCCGGAGAACGCCCTGCAAAAACCCTCCCGGAGCCATTTCGAAACCCACACTTGCGAAACCCTCATAAAAACCCCGGGCAGAACCCGGCAGCAAACCCAGCTCAAGGCAGCTACAGGTGCTCTGCCCTCCTACCTGCTCCCTGCAGCCTCCCATTACATTTCCCAGCCTTTCCTAAACTGATTTTTTTTTTTTTCCCTCTTTTTTCCCCCCTCCCTCTTCCTGAGTGCTGCGGAACAGATCGAGCCAGGGAGAGGAAACCAAAGCTGGGAGCTGGCAGGGCTTGAGACACGCACGGCGCTTTTAATGGAGCTCTCGCATGCAGACAGGGAGAACATGCCCGAGTGTGCCTGGGATCACAGCATGAGCAGCTCCACAGAGAAACAAGTAAAACCAGCGATCCCTGAAGTGCTGTCAAAAGCTCTAAGTGCCCAAAAAGTGGTTTTTTCCCCACCCTCTGAGTTTTTCTCCGTGACCGAAATCAGGGTTGGTTCACAGACGGGGTGTTGTTTTAATTATCGACCGTGTTGCAATGTTTTCTCCTTATTTTTAGGAGGCCCTTTAAAACTATAGAGGAAATTATCCAGAAGAAGTTTGTTCAAGAGGCCTGTCAGTTTGAGGAAGTGAAATTAAACCAGAAAAAAAAAAAAAAAAAGAAAAAAAACCCAGCCCTGAATCCTAATAAATCACACATCCACACACACAAAATTGGAGAACTCCGGGCATGCCTCCAAAGCCAAGTAAATGGATGATAAACAAAACAAACCTAGCTCTGCCCGGTAATAAAGGCTTCCACAGTGGGAATTTCTCACTTCCACTCAGGGCACAGCTGGTGGCACACGGGGAGCTTCCCCAGTCTCCCAGGGAGCTGTGCCTGCAGGGACAGCCAGCGATGCCATCCCACGCTGAGCTGCTCTCCACGGACACAAATCCCACATTGCATGGATTTCCCTCGGTAAATCCCTTAGGGAGCACACCCTGGCCTCGGCCCTGCTGAGGATCGATCACCCCATGACACAGAGAGGTGGCTGTGTGGTTTTGTCACCAGCACGGGTACCACTGAGCGCTGGGCTGGCAGTGGGGAGCTGCTCAGGGCTCACAGACCCACCCAGAGCAAACAAGACTCACACCTTGGAGGGGAGAAAAAAATCTGCAAAACCAAAGCGAGGGAAAGGGCAAATGGAATAAGGATGAAGATGCTGGAATAAATCCCACCAGGCACTCAGGTGTCTAAAGCAGGAGGCAAAATCAGAGTATGGGACAGGAAAAACAGCACTGCCAAGGCCCCTTTCTACCTCCAGATGCATCTGCCCACCGAGGTGGATGCTCCAGAGTGATGCCCATCCCTCCCCACCCACTTTTCCATCTTTGAGGCAGGGCAGGGACACTGCCTGTGTCCTGAGAAGAGCAGTCCAGTGACTCCAGCACAGCCCCAGCGTGCCCAAAGCAGCATTTGGGAGGCCACAGCTGGGCCAGGAGCAGAGGGTATGACAGTGGTGACATGCAGGGGTGACCCAGGACCAGCTGACACCATCCCCATGGCCACCCTGGCACATGTAGGGACCTGACCCTGGGTGTGCAGTCCACCCTCTCCTCCACTCTCTGCTTCCCTTCCAGCACAGATTGCCACGAAACAGTTAAAGCTTTCCGAGCTGGGCTCTGCAGAGGACTCCAGTTAAAAGTCCACCGGGCATTTTCCCATGGTGGACTTTACCCCGGCGATAACACACCCGGAGCTGCCAGCCTCAGAGGGACCAGCCACCAGCCCTGGCACGGCACAGCGAGGTGGCACTGAGGTGGGCCAGCCCTGAAAACCCCCAGGGCCCTGCACAGGGCAGAAAACTGCCAACCAGCCCCGAGAGCAGCATTTTGGGGTTTGGCAGCATAAGGCTGAACGGAGCGTTCCCAGAGCAGAGATCAGCGCTGAGCTATAGGTCTCACCCACCCCTGTGGGAATGATGTCCCCAAGGAGCCCATTCCAGCATCTCCAGCCCAGAACAGGCTGTAACTTCCCCCTGGCAGAGCCCAGACATGTCTCTCCCCATTCCTGAGGGAGAGGCAGAGACAAGTGGCACTGCTGTCCCTCCTGGGAGCAGCCACCTGGCTCTCCTCTCCCCAAGGTTGTCTGCAAATCCTCCCTCACCAGGACGACACAGACCATTTTTTAAAGCTGGGTGATGTAACCAACCCGTATTTATAATGCTGAAAACATCCCAAAGCCCCATCTCTTCCAGCTCCCAAGCACACAGTGTTCTCTTAATAAAATAATTGCAATGATGAATAGCTCCTTATAATGTTCTTCTTCTGCAGCTACTGACAGGGCCAAGAACTGGGATGGAAAGTCCTTCTCCTCAATGCACCCTCAAGGTACATTCAGGATTTTACCTCCTCAAAGCAAAAAGGGCTAAAAAATTGGGGAAGTTGCTGTCAGTGCTGCTCCAAGCCATCCCACCAGGCAGAGAACACTGAAATCCCTCTCCTCCAGCCCAGCCCCGTCATTGTCTTAATAATAAAGTCAGCAAATCACTGCAGGTCAATCCCAGTCCTTGGTTAAGCTGACGCAATCCTGAACCCGCTCGATGAAATCAATGCTGAGCTGCAGATCCTGCCACAGGGTGCACAAAAACCCACCCTGACAAAGGCTCCTCTGCCCAAGGGTCCGTGGGACCCCCAAAAGCAGCGCTGGGAGATTGTTTCCTGCACTTTGGAAATCAGGCTGTGGATTTAATCCCTCGCTGCAAGTCCTCATGTGCCCGTGATTTCCACACTGACAATTACAGGGCAGGTCAATGCACGGGGGTTGGCTTTTTCTTCTTTTTTTTTTTTTTTGGTAGAGTCACTTCTTCTACCTTATTAATTTGTAAAGGTGCTTTGAATTAGGAGTGCACTGGCTCTGCCTTGCCTTCCCACGCAGAGCTGGCTTTTACTCCCAGCCAGGGCCAGGCTCTCTGGGTTTTTTCATCTTTCTGGGTGAGCCTGTGCTCCCAAAGATTTACAACTGAGCAGCAAGGAAGAGCTCTTGGAAGTGGTGGCAGCAAGGGACTTGGGATCAGCCCTCATCCCAGCCTCGACAGCAGCTCAGGGGACTTCTCAGAGCCTGGGACAACTGGCAGGACCGGCTGTTCCCACCCTGCAGGCACATCCCTGCACCCAGCTCCAGGCTCACCCCTTCCTGCCCAGCACAGGCGCTTTTCCACCCCAATGTGCTCTGTCCTCCCTCCAAAGGTTTGGGGTCCCCACATTTTGGGCAGGACTGGAGCATCCCTCTGCTCTCAGGGATGAGCCAGGATCACCCTTCACCCTCCATGCCACTGCTTCCCAGGCTGCATCCTGAGGTTTGCCTGCTTGTGCAGCCCTGAGAAGAGCTTTGAGGCTCTCCCAACACCATTCCTGGGGTGCTGCTGAGCTCCACCAAGCTGTGGCCCCGGGGCAGGCTGCACCTTCCTGCACCTTCCAGCATCCAAGGGCAAACACAACTGCTGCAACAAAGAGACCTGGAGGATTCCTGGATCAGCCCAGGGTTTTGGGAAGGCGCTGGGAGAGGAGGAGCCTCCCCATGTGCGTAGGCTGGGGCTCCAGAGGGGCACCCTGTTTGCTCTCTGCCACCCAGGGCTTGCTGCAAGAAATCCCTGCCCTGCAACATTTCCTGCACACCCCTAGAGGCCCTGAAACCTCACCTGAGAGAAGCCAGACGAGGTTTGCCATGCCTGCCCAGCCTCAGCTCCCATGGCCCAACACCGGGCCAACCGGAGGAGCACCCAGGTGCCCGCAGGGAGAGGCACCCAACACCCCTTGGCCATCCCAGGCGGAAAAACGCGGTGGGAAAAGTGAGCAAAGCCCGGTGGCCTCTGATTTCCACAGACTAAACCTGCCCCACAGGTGAGGCACAAAGAGGGAGCAACCTGCCAGAAGGGAATTGCTGGTTTTGCCCCTCTGAGAGCAGGCTGACACCCCAAGGCAGAGCTGCTCTGGGGCACGGCGGCACCGCTACCAAAACACACCCCCAAAAATCCCAAAGCCAATGAAATCGGTGTCTCCCAGCCTTATAAGCAGCAGAGGAATGTGCTGGCAGGGTGTAATTCGGGGTGAAAGCATCAGCCCCCCCAAACTGGCACCTGGGGGTCCTGCTCCCCACAAGCTGTGAACTGCTGGGGAAAGTCTCCCACATTTGCACACAACAGGTACTCGCTGGCCTGGGGCCAGGCTATCTCCAGCTGGGATCAGCTAAGCCTTCCTAAGTGCTTAAATAGGGGCCTGCAGGGAATTGTGGCAGGAGCCTTAGCTCTTCCCAGAGCCCCTCTGATGTCCAGGAGCACAGGGCATGGCTCACTGCAGACAACCAGCAGGGATGGCACGGAGAGGACGTGGATTTAGGGCAGCATAGGTCACTGCATCCTGCCCTTCCAGTCCTATTCCCGACTGCGGCTCTTCCAGGATCTGCCTGGGCATCCTATAAATACCACACCAGAGGCTGGGGAGAGCAGACTGTAAAGCACAAGGCATTAACACCCAGGCTGGCACGGCTGGCTCACAGCGTGCCCCAGCAGCCAGCCACAATTTGCTTAGGGGTGCAGAAAGTTTTGGTCTGCCCCGGCAGGAAGGGAGCCTGGTGGCCTCTGTAGGTACAGGAAACCCCTTTCTATCATGCACATCACCCTGCTTCCTCTGGATTTCTTTACCCTTTCACTCTTGGCCTGATTTATGCTTTCACACTGATTTTTGCACGCGTGCATTTCCCTCCTCCTCCTCCCCGGTGCTGCAGCTCCACACCAGCAAAAAAGCTGGCAGGGCTTTGGCATCCGGCTGCCCCGAGCCAGAATAATCCCTGCAGGGAAACCTCCTGCTCTGCCTCACTCCAGAGGAGCTGGGGTTTTGCAGGAGGAGGGGAAAATGCCGTGTCCTGTGGTGTTGTGCTCCGGGGCTGAGCAGCCAGCACGCAGCTCCAGCCCACCCGTGGGATCCACGGCGGGCTGCGTGAGATGGGGAGGCACTGGAGCAGCTAATCTGGGACCCCAGGGACACATCCCAGCATAGCAGAGATGGAGATTTTGCCGCAAAGGCACTGGGTGGTGAGCCCCAGGCTGAATTTTCCTTGCAGACAAGAAGAATCCGTGAGCAGCTCAATGGTGAGCCCTCCAAAGCACGCAGGCAGGATGCAGCAGAGAGCACCCCATCCACAAAGGGCATCCTCAGCACCACAAGCACGTGGAGCAGCGCCCAGCGATGCCATCAGAGGCAGGAGGACATGAGGACAGCGGGGACACAGCCTTAATGTCACCTAAAGGTCCTCTTGGGTGGGAAGAGGAGCAGCTTGTTCCCAGTCTCCACAGGGATGCTGGCACAGAAGGACCAAAACATTGGACTGTACTGGGAAATGCAGTGGCTTCCCGGGAGTGGATGGGGAAGTTGAGGTCAACAACTCCAAGGCAGTGTCACAGCAGGGACAGCAGCACAGAGCCCAGGGAAAAGCCTGGGGAGGAATCATGGCTGAAGTCAATTCTCCAGGCCCAAACTGGGGGCATTTTAATCCGTTCAGCTGGATAAATACAGAGTGTGGGAGCAGGTGGCCCTGGTGCCACCAGCCATCAGCAGGGAGGAGGGACAAGGAGAGGAACCAGCCTGGTTTTCCATCCCTGCTCTCGCATCCTAAACCCCACACAAAGCCTGCTCAATCCTAATTTTACAGCTGCACCATCCAGGGAAGAAAAAGGAGAAAATTCCAAAGTGAGATGAAGCCAGGAACGCATTTCTTCACCCAATTTGCATGGGACATGGGAGGTCACCCTGAGAGCCACCAGCTCACAGGGCTCCCCCAGCCTGGCACGGCCACCAAAAAGGAAATGAAGTCGCAAAGGTTATCGCTTTGGTGTTTGACTGAGCATAAAAATCTCGCTCCGAAAACAAAAACAAGGAAGAGGAGGACTGGGAGAACAGCGAGGCTCACCCCACACCACCACACATCTCCATGGCAGGAGAGTTTCCCGGGAAGATAAATGCAAAGTCTGTTATAAAAGTTTATCAGCGAGGAAGAGCGAGCGCGCCTGACTACAGGATAGAGATGTCATTATTTTCATGCATCTGCCTTACCCAATTTTATTTAGTTGCTTTCTGCACCATTTCATGCTCATTCTGCTGCTGAGCTAGACAATTGCTTTATAACTCTAGGGTGCAATTTCACTGTCTGTGAGCCACACGCACGCGGGGGCTGAGCTGGGATGGAGCTTGGAGCTGCACCTTCCTCCTTCTCCCCCCACCCCGAGGTTTGGGAGCTCGCCTGGAGAGGAGTTTCCTTCATAAATTCCAGGGGAAAAAAAAAATTAAATTAAAACGCTAAGCCGCTATGTTTAATATATTCAAGGAGCGTGTAGGGGGAGCAGCCCCAGCGAGCAGCAGCTCCCCATTAAGGCTGAGCAGGATGAACTGGAGGGCAATCTGCTCTCTCACGCTACGTGAACGCGGAGAGACGGAGCCCGGCGGGCTGCAGGGCAGGAGCGCTGTGAATCACACTGGGGGTTTTTATGATCAATTGAAAGTCACACTTGAACAAGTGCAGGTCAGCAGGAAGGGTTGGTCACGCAGGTGCAGAGCTCTGAGACAGAGGCTTTCAACTCGCTCAAGCCACCTGGTCCCTCACAGGCCTTGGGTACTTTCCTTGCCACCCCTATTCCCTGATCCTATTCCCTGATCCTATTCCCTGATCCCCCACTAAACATCCCCCCCAGGCTGCAGCAGGCTCAGGGCAGCTGTAGGGTGTGTAGGGTCTGCAGAAGCAGCCCCGACACGGATGGGAGGCAGTGTGGGATCATGGATTTCCCCACCACAATGTGCTCAAGCATCCCCAGCATAACCCAGCACCATCAGAGACCACAGCTCCTGCACACCAGGCAGAGCCCACAGCTCCCCAGGCCTGATAAAATCATTCCTCTCACCCAAAAGGGGCAGTAAAAAGAGGAGGAGGCACAAAGGGAGTCCAGTTTAGTCCGGTAAGGATGACCAGTGCAGAAATGGCATTTCTTACTCTTCCATCTCCCTTTCCCAAGAGCCCCCAGCTGCACACAGCTCTCTGGGAGCAGGGCAGGGAAGCTGCAGGGAAGTTTGCAGTGGCAAACCACTCTCACCCACCTCTCACACCCCCAGGAGCAGCCACCCAGCTCCCCCAGCTCGAGGGGATGCTCCTGGCTCTGCTCCTGCATCCCATCTCGCGCCACCTCCGCGCGGCAGGGTGGATTTTGGCTGGAAGCTCACCCCCTGTCCCGCCACCTCCGTGCCTCGGGGTGGATTTTGGCTGGAAGCTCACCCCCTCCTGCACTTCTCCTTCCGCTCTTGCCTCACCACAGCCATTGCCTCACTGCCACTCCGGAATGGGCACGTAGGAGACGCGCTGCCCACAACAAAATTGTCTCGCAGCAGCCCACAGAGTTCACAGGAAAAAAAAAAAAAATACAGAAGAAAGAAAGAAAACAACTCTCCTCCAGCACTCGGCTTGTCAGCCAGAAATGGAAAAACAATAATCAAATGTTTCTGCCTTCCCGCCCAGCTGAAAGGAGACGGGGCATCCCTCCCTAATCCGCTCCTGGCAGCACAAAGGATCTGCTCCGGAGGCTGAGGGGGCTGTAAATCTCACGGGGCTCCCTCAGCTCCCCCTCCCTGGCTTTTTTCCTTCTTTATTTCCAAGTCTGTAAAGCTGAAGAAAGCCAAAACTCTGCAAAAGAGGAGACCATGAAAAGTAACAAGCAGCTGGGAATCCCATTACCATTTTATTGGTCCCCAATACCACTATTGCCCCTTTTATCTCTTGGCTCTGCAGCGATCCTGCAGCTGATAGGATCCAGGGGAAGACTCAGGGCTCAGACAAGACCCAAACCCAAATACACAACCAATCTCCACTCATGGCCCATCCAAAGCAAGACAATAACCCAAAAATCAAATCCCCCATGCTTTGAAAGAAGGAGCAATGACCACAGTGAGAGGGATTGAGAATCACAGAGAAGGTGATGCCAGCCCTCATCCCGATGCTTCATCAACCCAATATTTAAGGTGTTTTTTCCTTGCCATGTGCTTTGGGAACACCTGGCTCGCCCACAAACCCCACCTGGGAGCTCTCCTTTGCTCCTGGGCCAAAAAGCAGCTCAGGAGGGAGTTTTTTAGACCCTGCAAAGCCCGGCAGAGCTCGGTGGAGCTGCGATCCCAGCCGAGGTTTCCCAACCACCCCACGCCCTCGCTCCCGGCCCCGTTCCCAGCTCAGACACTCCGGCCTGCCTCAGTTTCCCACCCTGTATCTGTCCCATCTGGGCCGACGAGAAGTTTGGAAGGCAAGATCCAAGCTCCATCCCCTCCTGAAGGTAGGAGCTGGCACAGGCACTGCTGCAATCGGAATTACAGCCCCAAGGTGCAACCTTGAAACTTTTATTGTGGATCACAATGAGAGAAAAGGGAAAGAAAGGAGGGGGGAGAAAAAAAAAGCCCGAGCGTTTCGTGCTTACCAATGGTCTGTTTGAACAGGATTATTTTTTAACTCCACGTTAAACAAAATTTCAAAGGAGAGGAGCTGCATTTGGGCTTAATTTGAGCCCTTTCTTCCCTTTCTCACAAGGGAATTGTTCCTCGTTTATCTAGGAAAACACCCTCCATTTTGAAAAGCTCCCTCTCCTCTAAATAAAAACTCAGGTTGTTTCCTTGACTTTGCCTTGCTTTTTCTAAGCCAAACGTTGTCAGAAAAGGCAAGTTCCCACAGCCAGTTTCCATCTCAACAATAGAGCATTTTCCCAGGCTAAATTGCTTCTGTCTGAAAATCTTCTGGCAGTTCGAGCTGGCTGGCATGTGTGGGGATCCTTCTGTAGGGTTTTTTAAATCCTTATTTGCAATATTATTTCATCTGCTTTGCGCTGCCTTGATGTTGGAGCAGCCTTTGGAGAGACACAGCCGCTCCTCCCTCCTCCTCCTCTGTCCTCCCTCCAGGCACACGCTTCCCTTTGAGGAGGAGGAGAGGGGAGAAATAAAATAAAAGACAAGCAAAAGAGGAAAATGTCAGAAAGCTGCTTTTTGTGCGCGCGTCAAACGTTCAAAGTTATTCCAGAGTCTAGTCTTTAAATGTAATAAAATACAGCAACTCCTGACAAAATCAATTAAAATAAAACCACCCAGGCTGCCTCCCCTATTGCTTTGTAGCTCGACTGACTCGCAGAGCCCACCTGGGCCTTTTAGGAAGCAATTAGGGAAGTGCTTGGGTTGGATCCGTTCTGCCGAGCATCCCTGCACAGTGCTGAGCATCCCTCATCCTTCTGGGCATTTCTGATCCTTCTGAGCATCCCTCCTCCTTCTGAGCATCCCTCCACAGCCCTCAGCATCCCTCTGCACTGCCCAGATCCCCCCACAGCCCAGCTCAGAGCCCCAGCTCCTTCCCCTGCCACGGGAGGTGATGACGGCTCAGACATGGGGACTGCAGCCAGAGAAGGATTAATTAGAGCCCAATTAGATTGCCCAGCTCGCAGGGAAGGTCCCTGCAGCCCTGGGCCAGCAGGGGACTGAGGTATCCCAGGCTCTGGCTCAGAGGAGGAGCCCAGCCAGGGCACAGGGACCCCTTGGTGTCCCCCAGCCATCACCACCCCCCTCGCCAAGGGCCACCACTTCTTGCTGTCTCACTCCCGGGATATTTTTAGCAGGAATGATTCGGGGATTTCAGACAGCCAAGAGCCTCGGGGAATACTCTGAGCACACACAATCCCCGGGAAAAGGCACCAGGATGCTCACAGAACACGCAGGCAAGGCAGGAGCAAAGCAAAGCCCAAGCCCTGCAGCACCCACAGCTCCTCTGTTTATTTCTTCCCTCAACCATCCTGCAAAAAACCCTAAAAAATCCAAAATTTGGCCGGGTGGCAGGGCTCTGGCATATGGCAACCCACCCCTGCTGCAGAACACAATACTCAACAAAAAGGTTTTTAACCCATTTCTTAATAAATATTTATTTTCGCCTTGAAGATGTGGGTGGGACGAAGCCAGGGTGTATTTTCCAGTGAAATGTTTTGATTCCCCCCTTGCTTTTTTTTTTTTTTTTCCCCTCAACAGGAGCAAAACGCCAATAATAATATTTGCAATGAATAACTCAAATTCTGTGGCTTTCTCCCCCGCTCTCTCTCAAATAAATAAAATGCCCTAAAATTGAGAAACACAAACGTTCCCCTCCAACACAGCAGGACAACGTGGAAAAAACTCGGGGACGCTCCGAGGATTTACTTCACTGTCACAGCCCAGATTGTGGAAAAAGCAGAAATTCCTCCCCAGCTTGTTTTGCATATGTCAACGAGCAGAGGTCGAGCTCTACACGAGTCTCCAGAAAGCAAGACCAGGACACAACCTGGCTTTATCTCCTGCTCCATCCCACAGAGCCAACCCCACGCAGGGCAGAGGATTCCTCCTTCCTCACCGCGATGCTCAGACCATCCTACATCTTTCAGAAGTTTTCCTGCCGGCAGATTCCCACATCAGCTGCGAATTTCTGAGGGTTTGAAGGGGCAGAACTGAGCATCGTGGCGAGATCTCAACCCAGACAGAAGATCCCACTGAGGATTTCCATGCAGCACCCAGGCTCATCCCAACCACACGCCCAGGGGATGCAGGATGAAGGCGCCTGATGGATGCCCCTAGCCATACCCAGGGGGTTGTTTTGCTGTTTTTTCCCCAGGAGCACGGCACGGACAGTTCTCACCCCACATCCTGAGCAGCTGCAGCCAGCCCTGGCACGGCTGCAGGGCTGGGAAGATGAACACGCAGAGGTTACAACCCGCTGCAGTGACCTCCGGAGGGAAGCGCCGGCCTCGGACACCCGTTAACTGTTTCTTCCCCCTGACAGAAGGCTCCCTGAGCTCACCACCCCTCTTGTCCACTCCAGAGATACCCAGGGAATTGCCAAAGGGAAAACAAAGCACTAAGAGGATTGTTAAAGTCAGAGCCTTGGGGACAAGCAGACACCTGAAGAATCAAGTCTTTTTTTGCACCATGCTGGCACCATTAAAGCCTGACCCGTGCACCCCACCAGAGGTGATCCCCACAGCCTCAAAAGCACTTGCACCACAGATTTTTCAAGATTTTCCTCCTCCTGGTGCCCCAGCACAGCACAGAGGAACAAAAGCAGGACAGCCCTTAGCAAGCTAAGCCTAGTAAAGGCAGGACTGCAACTCCAGATGGCTCTAAGGCAGCATCTGCTGGACCCTGAGGTGTTTTAAGCCTCACCCGGGCTGTGGAGGTGCCCACAGACCCCAGGTTGTCCTGGCACTGGGATGGCAGACAGGTGACAGCAGCCAGCCTGGGAGATGCCCAGGACTTGCTGTCCTCACAGGGAGCCTCTGGCTGGCATCTGCCAGCAGCTCTTCAGAGAAGCAGGAAAATGAGATACTACTATTAAAAGTGCCCAGTGCTGGCCCAGCTTCCAGCCATGACATCAGCAGGGTTATCTGAGTCTAACCACGGGCAGGACTTGGCCAGGAACCACCACCAGGTTGGCCTTGTTGGGCCAAACCAGGCTGAGATTTTTGGGGACACAGTGACAGAGTAGGCTTTTGGCTGTGTTGCTGCTGTTCCTCAGCTCAGGCCTGTGCTGGTGTGTAGAGAAACAAACTCCACAGGCTGGGCTGTTTTTCTCCCAAAAATGACATGGCATAGGGTTGGCAAAACACCCCAGGACTCTGCAAAGTCAGGACCTGGTGGGTTTTGGACAATCCTACCTCCAAAGAGCCCCCATGGCTCACTCAGTTCCACCCTGGGAAGGTCTCTGGTCACATTCCCCTCAATCCCACAAACTGCCCACAAGCTTTTAGACACAACCTGCCTGCAGCAGGACCAAAATCTGCCCCTCCAAAACCTGCAGCAACCTTTGCAGCCAAAGGGATTTTTTCCCAATAATCAGTAATCAAAGAGCAGTGGATAAAGTTGAGGAGTCTCTCCTGCAGCAGACACAATCCCAGACCACACATCCCACAGGCAGATGAGATTTTTCT
Organism: Lichenostomus cassidix; assembly: GCF_008360975.1. NCBI lineage: Eukaryota > Metazoa > Chordata > Aves > Passeriformes > Meliphagidae > Lichenostomus > Lichenostomus cassidix. The sequence goes on from NC_139497.1 coordinate 3,232,613, forward strand.
CCTGAGACAAGGATGGGAAGTTTTAACCTCTCCCAGTCCTGGGGGGCTGCCCTGTTTTCCCTGGGGATGCTCCTGGTGTGCTGCACAGTGTGTGGCACAGCCCCACCATGCCCACATGTCTAAATGAGCAGATTAATCAGTTGTTTTCCACTCGCACCAGCGTGAAAACCTTTCCCCGAGCCAGCAGTGACACAGAATCTCCCCCCTCCTACCAACCTGACTAATAACACAACACATTTTTTAGCATTTACAGCATAACAGGAGAGCTCACGACTGGCAGAGAACACATTTAACATACACAGGGGCCTCAGCCTGCCCGGATCAAGAGGGGTTTGGAGTGTCTTCCACAAGAGCATCCAAGGAAATGTGAATCCCCCAAACAGCCAACCCTAAGGTTAAACCACTCCAGTGTGGCAAGAGAGGGACCTTCTGCTGGCATCAGCCCCAACACCTGAATTGGAGCCAACCAAGAGGAGCTGGTTGGATTTGGAATCAGGACCCACTCTGGGACACACTGCAGGGAAGATGCTTTCAGCCCCAGCAGCAGCTCCTGGGTTAGTCAGGCCAGCAGCATCTCCCACCTCCCAGCCCAGTAAAACTGATTTTTGGGGGAATGGAGATGCCAGCTACAGCTCTGCCAGCCCACAGGGCCAGGGTCTCCCTGCCAAAGCCCCCAGACCACCACAAACCCTCCCCGGTGGCTTTGCTTGCTGAAGACCTCGCAATTCTTGTTTGTATTTATTCTGCTCTTCGAAACTGAAATTGCGATTTGTAAACAAAACAAGCCAAAAAAAAAAAAAAAAAAAGCAAGCAAACAAACAAACAAACAAAACACACCACCACAGGCTGGAGAGGCTGAGCAGAGATTTAAAGCCCAGCAAAGCCAGAAGGGATGGTCTCACTAGCCATGGCTCGCTGGGCTGGAAGCCACCGGGCCGAGCGGGGACAGGGATGGCAGGACTCGCCCCTCTTCCCCCTCGCCCGGACTCGGCGCCAGGCGACTTCGCTCCAACTTTTCTTCCCCCCACCCCGAGCCCTGAGCTCTGCAATATCACTTCTCCTGGAAGCGAGACGCAGGAGGCATTTCGCCCTTACAAGCCAGGACTTGACTCAGTCACCCAAACGATGGCAAACTCCGGCTGGAAATAAGGTTTTCAAACGCAACTAAAAGGAGGAGATGGAGGGAGTGGGGGGGAGAAAAAAATAAGAACAAAAAGGCAGGAGGGTCTGGAGCCGGCGATGCGGGAGGAGAGGCTGGCCGGCCCGGCTGCGCGCCCCGGATGCCGCGGGGAGAGGAAAAAATAGGAGAAAAGTCAAAAATTAAAGGAAAAAAACAAACGGAGGAGGAAGGCAAGAGGGGGAAGCACAGGCTGAGCGCTGCCGAGCCCCGGCGGGGAGGGGGATCTCCGGTGCCCCGTTCCAAAGCGCCGCTGGGCTCGGTCCGGTCCGGCCCGGCTCGGCTCGGCTCGGCTCGGCTCCCCACCCGGGGCCCGCCGGCTGCGCCACGGGGACAAAAACAAAAAAAAAACCAAAAAACCCCCAAGCGAACCAAAACAAAAATACCAACTCCGAGGCAGGGGCCGGGGCCGGGGAATGGGGCCGGCCCGCCCGCTCGCCGCCGCGCTCCCCGGGGAAGGGGCGAGCGCATCCCCCGGCCGCCGCCCCCGGAGCGCCGCTGGAAGGGCACGGAGCCGGGGGGCGGCAGGACAGGCGCCGGTTTGATCGCCCCGAAGCACCCCCCACCCCCCGCGGCAGGAACGGAGGATCTCTCGGAACAGAACTCACCCAGCGGCAGGAAGTGTTTGGTGTCCATGGCTGGTGCTTAACTCATGCCAAGGGGCTCGGCGAGAGCGGCGGCGAAAACACACAGGCAGGGCGGGCGGAGGGGAGGGAAATCAGCGCGGGGGGAGAGGGGAGGAGGGGAAAAAAAACACCCACGGGGAGGAGGAGGAGGAGGGAGGAAGGGAGGAGGAGGAGGAGGAGGCAGCGGGGAGGCTGCAGCCCCGCAGCGGCCCCGCAGCGGCGGCTCCGCGCAGCCGAGGCCGCGGAGTTGTGGCAAACTCCAACAATGTAACTCCGCCGCTCGGCTCCGCCGGGCGCGCCCGGCTCCGCGCCGGGGCCCGCGCAGGGGGGAGCGGGAGCGCCGCCGAGCCGAGCCGAGCCGAGCCGAGCCCGAGCCGAGCCGAGCCCGAGCCGAGCCCGAGCCGAGCCGAGCCGAGCCGAGCCGAGCCGAGCCGAGCCGAGCCGAGCCGAGCAGCGCCGCCCCGCGCCCGCCCCGCCGGCCCGCGGAGAGCGCTGCGCTGGTGGTTGGTGGTGGGGTGGTGTTTGATGTTGGGTTTTGTTGGCTTTTTTTTTCTTAAAGTGATGGGGAAAGGGGAGGGAGATAGAATGGGGAGAGAGGAAAAAATAAGAAAAAAAGGGGGAAATGGAAAGGAGGAGGAAAAGGGAAAAAAAAGAGGGGGTGAGGAGGGAAAATTAGAGATGAGGAAGGAGGGAGGATAAGGGAAAGGAGAGGGGGAAGAGGGAGAGGTGGAAAGGAGAGGGAAAAGAGGAAAAAAGAAGAGGGAAAAAGGAGAGAGGAAAAAGAAGGAGAAGAGGGAAAAAAGGGAAGGAAAAGAGGGAAAAACGAGAGGGAAAAGAGAAGCAAAGGGAGAGGGGGAAAGCAGAAAAAAAGAGGAAAGAGCGGAAAAGAGAAGGGGAAAGAAAAGAAAAAAAGGAAGGAGGAAAAGGAGAAAAAGAGGTGAAGAAAGAAGGAGAGGAAAAAGAGAGAAAAGGCGAGGGGGACGAGAAAAACCAGGAGGTGCGCAGCGCTGCAGTGGCAGCTCGGGAGGGGAAAACAGGGATGGGGAGAACAGGGGTGCCTGGAGTGATGCTGAGCGATGTCAGCTGTGCCCAGCCCGGAGCAGCCAGCGAGCCCTGCCTGTCCCCGGGGTGTGTCACACGGCGGGCAGCGCTCAGAGCGCGATTTATTTCATTTCCCATCAATGAGGCACAACAAATAACTCTCTGTGCGTGTGTGTGTGTGTGTGTGTGTCTGCAAACTCTCACCTCCTCAGCACCGCTGGCTGCTTCCCAGAGCCTCTGCCCCCCTCGCCAGGCAGGCCTCCAGGTTTAATAAATGATACTCAGCCCTGTAAGAATGTGTATTAGTGGCTTGATGGACCAGAGCGACTCCACTATGCATGAAGCATATTAAACATCGTATCGACCCTCGCTTTCCGTGGCCCTAACATGCATAGCAAACAGGCTGGGGCCACTCTGCAGCTGCTCACACACGCTGGGGAGGCTGCAGGGACACCAGGGACAGCTGCCGGGGGGTTCTGCTGGCACAGGTAGCTCCCAGCGCAACCCACTTGGCTCTCCAGTGAGTGGATTGAGGGAAATTGTGGTGGTTGGGACAACCAGGGTTGCCCCAGACACTCTGCCATCACCTCCGTGTGTGGCAGAGCCGTGGAACGCACCCCGGCCTTATCTGCCCTGATTTATTCTTTAATTGGCAAAGCGTCTCGTGCCGTAAATATTAGCGACTGAGCAGCTCCTCCTATGAAGTGAGGCCTCTTATCTGCCATCGCCGGATCCCTGTCTGTCACCGCGTGTCCTTATCACTCCATCTCGTGCCTGGGATCTCGAGCCACACAGCACAATGCCTAGAAAGGCCCTAAACATCTGGATTTCTCCTACAACTCTTCTGTTGTAGGAGAAGAGAAGAGCTTGCCTTTCCTCCAGGGCAAAGCCTGGATGAGGGGTACACATCTGGCAGACCCCAGTTTGGGACCTCTGCCACCATCACGACCCATTTTTTAGGATAAAAAAAAAATCCAGATCCATCCCATGGTGAAGAATAAAACCACCAAAAGGACCCGTCTTGTTGTGTCAGGCAAGCGGCTGCAAACTGACACTCAGGTGGGGCTGCAGAAGTTAAAACAAAATAAAGCATCTTGGATCCTTTTAATCCTCTGCTCCTGTAATTTCAGCATGTCCAAACAGATTTTGGTGTGTGTTTATAACTGGTAACTTCATTTGCTCCCGGGCTGGGACCTTAAATGCCAAGTTTCATCTCCAAGTCAGTTTTTAAGAGTGAGTTACCTTAACTCCTGGGAGAGAAGGGGAAAAGAAAGGAAATACTCAAGGATATAAAGGAAATCTGGGGGTTGTCAGGAAAAGCAGGTTCAAAGTCTCTAAGAGTGAGTCAGGGGGGCCAAACTCATGGATTTTCTCTATGAATACCTGTGTACAACTGACAGCTCAAAGGGAGAAATCATTTTCCTGGTACACAAACTAAAGCTCATGTGTCTGATAAAGGCAAACATCCCTGGGGGCACAGCTGGGCTCTCACCTGCCTGACCCTCCCCTGTGGGTGCCCAAAAAACCCAAGGCCTTCAGAGCCTTGTTCATGTCCATCACCAACACATGGAGTGGGATTCTGGCCCCAAATGCCCCATCCCAAATCACCCTCAGCTCCGTGGCTGCAGGACATCCCAGGGCTAGGAGAGCCAGGGCTGCAAATCCACCTTTGCAGACTCCCAACACACGAAATTACCATAACCAGGACATTTCACGCTCCTCTCCCATCAAGCTGTTTAGAGCAAATTAAATTTCTCCCTAACCAGGCTGTAACAGTTCATGTTAGATGTGGATCTAAATGTTAATTGCAGTGACAATAACAGGTCTGATCCTGCAATCCTTATTTGGGTAAAACCTCCCACAGAAGCCAAAGGAATTTTGCCCCAGAGAAGGCAGCTGGATGCAGTCCCACATTTCCAGTCTCTTGAAGATGCCAGAAGGTAAGCCAGGATATTTCTGTGATGTTACAAACCTTTCCCCTCCCCTTCCACCCTCCCCTGAGTTCTTTAATGCACTATTAATTTAATAAGCTGCCTAATGCTGCACTCACCTTCAGCCTCACACTTCCAGTAAGGACTTCAATCACCACGGGGTGTGATGGGGGAGCACACTCAGGTAATTTTGGCAGGTCATTGCCTTGTACATCTGGTTGATGCAGGGATGTTTGAAGGTCCTGTGCTGGCTGGGAGAGCTGGGAAAGGGCTGCTCTTGTCCTCTCCACCCTTGGGTGATGCAAACACCCTTTAGCCTGGGCTCCTGAGGAAGGCAGGCTGATAAAACAGGAGAATTTGGGGGGTTCCTGGCTTCATCTGAGCAGCTCTCAGTCCCAGCACTCAATTCTAGCTGAATTTGGCAGAGAGAGGTACTTTGTTTATCAGATATAGAAGTAAAATATGAAAAGGATTCTCCTTCCATCTCCACACTCCCACCCCGTTGCCATCCCATGTACTCCAGACCTTTGGGGCAAAGGGATGCAGGTGCCTGTGGGCTTCAGCAGGAGACAGGACTGAGATGTTTTGGGATCTAAGACTGCTTTCAGAAGTGGGCACTTGGGCCCAGTAAGTGAATCTAGAAATCACAGCCTCTATGATTTTTTGCTAAGTGGTTCCAGCTTATCTTGTCCATAACCCTGAATTGTCTGATGGGACACAAGAGCAAAACCTGCTGTGTTTCCCCTACTGTTTTATGCCCTCCTGCACAACTAGGGAAAAAAAAAAAATTAAATCTGTTTTCCTGCCTGGCTGCATTTTGTTACATATTAAAGAAAGAATAAATGGAAAATCTGAGTGAGAGGATATAATAAGCTCATGGGCTGTGTCTGGGCTCCATCTCCACCTGGAGTCTGTGACAGGAGGCCAGAGATGCCATGATGTGGGATCAAGGGTGGCTGTGGCCACTGGCATGGGGTTTGTGGCCACAGAGTCCCCCCTGAGCATGCAGTGTAGGACTCCAGTGATCTGTTAGCCCATGAGGGCTGAGAACCAAATCCAGCCAAGCAGAGGCACCTTCCACTCATGCAGACTGAATCAGATTTCCCCAGGCTTGTCCTCAATCCCAGTAACCTGCTCTCCCCAAAGCCACTGCAGCTTCCAGCACCAGGATCTGTATTCCCTGTGTCTCCCAGCACAATTACAGGTGAAAAGTCCCTCCTTCCTGCCTGGCTCTGTAGGTGTTCAGGACAGCACCTGCCTTGTGTTCTCAGGGGCAAGAGGAGCTCACATGTTGCTTTTCTTCCCACTGGGATGGAGAGAGAGACACAGCAAGACTTTGAGGGACAAGTCAGAGCCCCTGGAGCCTGAAAGTCCCCAAGCAGAGCCAGCAGAGCCTTGCCAGGACTCTGAGCATCCCTCTGACACATTCAAACCCATCCAGCTGCCCAGGGGGCTCCTGCTCCTCAGGGAGACCCTGCACAAACAAACCAGCAAAGCTCCAGGACAAGACATCTCTGTCGCTGCTGCAGATCCAAACAGCCTTGTTTTGTTTCCCAGCAGCTTTTAACAGGCTGATGATGTTTGTTTATGAAGTGAGATGCACATGATTTATTTGATCTGCTGGAGAGCCTCATTCCCACGCCAAGGACAGGCAGAGATGCTGCTTTTCCCCCTCTTTTTGTGGCTGCTCAGATAAAATCCTCTATTGCACAGGCAGAGCACAGGGCTGCACTCTCAGCTGCTTCAGAACTGGACATTAAATGCTTATTTAGAGACCTCCAAACTCCAAGCCATGAGGCTGCATTTGTTCTTGTCTGTCTCTGCATATAGAACAAGTGTTTAATAGAGTGTTCAGGCTCTTAAAACAGGTTTGGGGAAAAGGTCTCAGGGCACCTGGGCTCTTGTCTGGATCCAGCTTGAATAATCCTAAGGGAGGTTTCATCCTCTCCTCGTGCTTTTCTGGTGGATTGGGTTTGGCATGTCTCACCTGGCTTGCAGGGACAGTGGTTTAATGAACTGCTTTGCAAAATGACTTTACAAATGGAGAGTCTACTTTTGCCTTTTTTTAACACCTGGAGATCTCTTTATTCCAGCTCATCACCCAGACCAGGGCTTGGCTGCCAAAGAAGGCAGCAAAGAAAGCATTAAGGGATGGAAGATGAAATGCAGCACATGAGCTGTGAGATTTACAGCTCTGGGGGGAAAGCACATAGGAGAATCACCCATCCTGCCAGTGGCACAGGAGCCAAACCCTCACCTGATGGGAGCCAGGAGTGGCTCAGGAAGCCAGGCAGAGCCTGGGCAGCAGCAGCAGCTCATCCCACACTGCTCACCCAGCACCTGATTTACACCAGGGCTTGAGGATGTGACTCAGTCACTCCGAGCTCCTCTGCTGGCCTTCTCCTGGTCCCTGCATACAAAACACTTTGCAAATGAAGTGTGAAGATAATATGCTTTATCATGGGCATTTATTACCCATGATTGTTGTATAAATCTCCCTCCATTCACATACATATACATAAGGTGTATATAAATATGCAGTATCCGGCAGTACCCAGAGCCTTTTTGATGATGTCAATGTAGCCCCTATAAAGATAGTGGGAAATGATTCATAATATTTATATGACAGACATGATATGAACTGTAATAGCCTGTTGGGATCGAGAATATCCATAGGTCTCTGTCAGCCACAAATGTGATTTAAATATTATATATGTGGCAACTGTAGCATTAGTAATATGATAGCTGTTATTGATAGTGGTCATAAAATGCAGTAGTTTTGCACTGAAGAATGTGAAAAATAATCTAGTGGTTTTCCTAATGGTCTTCCCAGCAATGCACTGAAAGGAAGTGTACTTTCAATGCCTCCTTTTTTTCAATGCCTCCTCCTCTCCTCCCCCCACCCCAAATTACCATCGCATTCTATCAGATTACTGCCAGGGCCATATTTTACTCTGCTGATGTCAGGTTGTGGCATCTCATCCCCCTGGGGCTGTCTGGGGAGGGCAAAGGGTCCCTGCAGAGCTCTGGGGGTGTTGTTGAGGCTGTGTGTGCTGTTCTGGTGCATCCTCTGAGCACAGGGAGCAGCAGCAGAGGGGCTCAGGGCACTGGTGCCACTTTGGGGGTGAAGCCTGGACCGTGGCAAAGGGTTCTCAGCCAGAATAAATCAGCACAGCCCTGCAAAAACAACACAGCCACACTGATTTATGCTCACTAGGCTTCCCAAGGGGGGCTCTGGCCTTCAGAAGTGGATAAAGGCACTTTGAACCTTCCATGTGCACCAGGGCTTACCTGGGCTGGAGCACAGGAAAGCTGGGAGAGCTGGGAGTGACACCTCTGACCCCAAGGGATGTGCTCTTTGGCCACCACACACCTTCTCTAAAGGCTCCTCAGGGCACAGCACAGGACTGGGGGGAGCTGAGAGGCCCCTGGCCATAAAGCCACCCCAAATGTCCTTCCATCACTTCCAAAGCACAAAGGTCCCTTCCCTCCTGGCTGCCAGCCTGCCTTCATCCCCCGAGCTCTGTGCCAAGAGCAAATGAGAGGAGAAAACCCCTCCAACCCAGGATAAACCAGAGGCTGGCAAAACCATAAATTACACCAGTGCCTGGATTTTCCCCTTTAGCAGAACCAAGTGATGATGAGACTGGATGGGGAGCCTAGCTCAGGGTCCCTTGAATGCCACAACCCAGTCTCACCCAGCAGGGTTTGGGGGAATTCAGGAGCCCAGATCACACCCAGAAATGATATCTGGTGTCCATCCAGGGAGCTGCTTTCAAAGGGAGTCTCTCCCAGGGCTCAGGTGCTGCTCAGAGGAGTTAACTCAGGGTGCTGCAGCTGCAGGTGTCGGGGGGCAGGAGCAGCCTGGCAGGCAGGGATTGGGATGCTGGCTCCATCCTTCCACATCACAGGGAATAAATCAAGGCAATGAGATGTGCTCCAAACACAGCAGAGCTCAGGGCGAAGCATTGATCAGCTCCCTCGTGTGTAGCCTTAAAAAATAAATTAATTAGGGTTCTGTTGGCGGGGTTGGGCAGAGAGCCCCACGTGTGCTCGGCACTAACGAGGGGTATGGGGCTGCAGGCTGCCCTCTCCCAGCCCTCTCCTGAGGGATGGCATTCCCCAGGATTACATTTCAATATTTGAAAGCGAACAGGATGCACACATTTTGATTTAATCCAAAGCACCAGGCTCTCCGTGGACAGAGCTGGGACCGAGGAGGAGTTTGTGCACAAGTGGGAGAAACTGGAGCGAGGAGGGGGTGCTGATGGATTTTCCCCCCAAAAAATAGAGGGGAACAGCAGCCCACCCTCTCCATCAATGCACATGTCCTGGCCTCCCTCCTGGCTGATCTCTCCCCATGCATTTGTAACGCTGGCAACACATTTGGTAAAAGAAAGCAAAAGTCTGTTGGAGAGTAAGAGTCCAGGTGGAATTTAATGACAGTTTTCTCCATCATTTGCATTGCAAGGGACCTGATCTTCCTCCTCCCCACCCCGGTGTGAGCCAGGCATTGCTCCAGGGAAAACCATGGGCCTATTTCTGCTGTCGTTTCCACAAGCATAAATCAGGAATTTACTCAGTTGAAATAAGTGGAGCTGCCCCAGTGTAAAACCAGTGTGAGCTCGGAGTTACAGTGCTATAAAAGCAGTGTGGGGTTAGAATCAGCCTCGGTATTTATGGAGACGGTTTGAGGAAAGCCATGGGAAATCAGCAATATTGGGAACAAACAAGGAGAGAAAAAAAAAAAGGCATGTGATTTGCTGATGATTGGGAAAATCAAATCCTCAAGGCCAGCACTTGTATTCCTTCCTCCACTGTGCTGCCTGTTCTGGTGAGCACTTCTGCCAGAAGAGCCTTTCTGCATTATTCCTCTTCTGGGTGACGCAGCTGCGAGATGCTCGCTATGGAAATGCCGTATAAAAATAAATTGAATCGAATTAGGGAAACAACTAAAGTAATTTCTTCTCTGTCCTCACATTAATCCATTTAGGTTGATTCTCCGGGTGCTCCAAAGGGGATTTGCATTACTATCCTGTCAGCAGCCACAGTCCCTTCCTCTCTGCTCAAACAAGCCTCGGCACCTCCTAATTCGATGTCTTTTTATTATTCTCCCCCTCTGCCTGCCCCTGCATGGAGACTTCAAGGAGATTTTTTTCCAGGGTGATTGGCTTCCCTGGCAGGTTGGATTAAGGCGCGATTTGCTCTCAATTGCGACGTTTTAGCGGAATTCATTTTGGTGGGGGGGAATTAAGAGAAGGGAAAACAAAAACCGTCTTGTAAATGAAATAATGACGCGTGAGGCTGGAGATCTAATGAGAGGCATATCAGTGGCAATCAGAGTTGCTAATGGAGCCTGTGCATTGATATCTGCTCCGAGGCAGTCGCGGCAATTCCGGCGTCAGGGATACGACAGAGGCTGGGACAGCATCCCCATCCAGCACGGATTTCTGCTGCCCTAAAATTCTACGTTGTGCTTCCGAGAGGATGGATTCCAGAAAGTCCCAGGGCCCGGGCTGTAAGTAGGTCAGGCGAGATGTTCATCGCCACGGTCTCATATGGCCTCGCAGTCTCTGTGCCCTGCGGCGAGGATGCAGAGCAAGCAGTAAATAGCACAGGGCTGGGGGAAAAGGGCTCCATCCTCCCACCAGGATCGGCACAGGGGGCTGGGAATGCCTGTGGAGACACCCCAGGCTCGTCCCCAAATGCTGGGGTGGCACTCACCCCGCTGAGGGACATTCTGGAGGTGGCTCTGGTCCATCCCTGCTTTGTTCCCGCTGAGTCTGGCAAGGTGCACTCAGGTATTCCCACAAAGGAGCTGCATCTGCAAAATCTTGCCTGAGTTATCCCGGGAAAATCACCACGAGGTGTGAGTTATTCACTCCTTGATGCTGGTGAGGAGCCCTGCTGGTGTGGGCTGAGGGACAGCACTGTAGCACAGCCACCCCTCTCATCAGCTGAGGGACAGGCTGGGGGCAATGCTGATGTTTTTCCTCTTCTCAGTTGGAAAAAAAAACCAGGATTTGCCATGAAAAGGTGGGAAAGCCCAGAATCATCCTCAAACTGGGTTAATCCCCAGAGCAGGAGGTCTTGAACTTGGCTCTCTCCCACTGCCCCAAGCCCTGACCTCTGCACTGTACAATCCCCCATTTCCTCCTCCTCCAGAGCCCAGGAGGGTTCCTCTGCTCTGTTATTGCAGCCCTTTGGAATTTCCCTGCAAAAACGAAAGTCCACCAGAAAAATTCCCTCTTGGCCGTGTCGCACACCAAGAGGAGCAGGCACGGGGGCTGTGGTTGCCCAGGGTGCTGTGAGTGGCTCTGGGGGCACAAACCCTGTTTAATTCTGCTAATTCTGCTCCCACCCTGCCCGTGACACCTCCAAAGGCGCCACAACTTGCTTTGGAAGAGCAATGCCAGCTTCATTCCCCTCGGCAGCTCTCGTGTCTCCCTCTCTCCCTCTCCCAGCGCCGTGATTTCCAGGATGCATCCCGGATTCCGGATTGCCAGCTGCTGACATTGCACGTTTGGAGCAGAGAGAGATGAAGCTCAGGGATTTCCAGTGTAAATCGTGGGACAATCCAACATAAACATTTCGAAAGAGATGGCAGAAGGGGGGATGGAGAGCAGCCTTGTGGGGAGGCAGATTCTGCTGCCATTTACTCCATGGGGAGCCAAACGTCACTTCCCAAGCCTGGAGTGACCTTGGCTGATTCCCCCACATTTACTTGGATTTTGAGTAAAATCCATAGCTGGGTCTGACCCTTGAGGTCTTGCTTAGTGAGCAAGGTTGGAATTCCAAGAGATTCTCTTCCTGGAATAGCTTGAAATCTCTTGGTTTCCTCCCCCAGCCCCTAATAGTGACCCCAGATCCCAGGGGTTTGTGCTCCCCTGGCACAACTCTGCTCCACAAACAAAATAAATCCAAGCTCAGGCTCAGCCTCAGAGTGTTTGGCACAGCCTGAGAATGAAATGGCCTTGGATGGGCAAGGCAGGTAATGATTCCCTTGGCTCTTTGGGAACATCTGAATTTGCTGCTGCTCCAAGCAGTTTTTGATCCTGCTGAAATGCAGTTTGTGGTCCACCATGCTCTAGGAAATATTATCATCCTAAAGAAATACCAAATATACATCCCAGAGGTGCACAGAGGGTTCTGTCACCTGGCAGAAGAGGAATCCTCCACTTACAGAGCCCAATTCAGCACCAACCACAGGAGATGTGCAATTTGCCTGTCCTCCCTTCTGCCCCTGAACTTTTTCAGCAGTGATGAGGAACATGGAAGGCAAAGACCAGGACAGTTTTATTTCCCATGACTGCTTTTTCTCAAGGACCAATGATTTCAGGGGTTTTTGCCAGATGAACCCTGGTTAAATAAGTATATCTTGGCTTTGAAAGGCTCACTCAAGGCTGAGGACTGGCTCGTGCTCAGCATCTCAGCAGGCACTGAGTTTGAAGCTGAGTTAAATGTGATTCTGGGCTTTGTGTCCATCTTGAGTGGGCTGGGCTTAAAAAACTTCATTTTGGCCTTCAGAGTGTGTTATCACTGTGGCTCCACAACATTTAAACCTCTCTAATTCTCAGCTCTGATAGGGGTTTTTATTAACCTGATCAGGGGGCAGCTGGAGTTGGACTTGGCCAAGGTGGGGTAATCAGAGATTCTGGGTTTGCCAAGGAAGCAAAATGCAAAATAAAACATAATTACAAATAGTAACAACAGTGTTTGTGAGCTGCGTGATGCAGGAGCTCAGTGTTGGGGTTGTTGCTTCGTTCCCAGAGCACTCTCCTGCTAAATCTTTTCTGATATTAAAGCTGGCTCAATAGGGTCCTGATCCCTGGTTGAAACATCAATATTACTAATAAATAGAAATAACAAGTGAGGTAAAGGGCCAGACCAGCCTGACCTGTTTTATGAATTAATGTAGTGAAAACTGGCCCTCTTCCTCCAGCCTTTATATACTACAGGCACATATATGAACATTGTACACATTTATTGGACATCAGAGCATTGGAATACAGCTGTAACCTAATTACTGCCTCCACACAGTGTGCCAGGGAAAAAGTGGGAAAGGCCCATTGCACAGCCCCCTTTGGCTTTCAGGATTGCTATTTTCTCACCAGGCAGATGAAATCACTTCTCCCATCTGGGATTGTTCTCCAGTGTGGATCTCCTCCAGCCCCAGAGCCAAGGGGTTTCTGTGGGATTTGGATCCCCGGTTTGCAGGGATTTTAGCTGGAGTTTGTGGGATGCCAGAGTCTCATGGCAAGGACATATTTGGGGCACTTGGGCTGCCAACAGGAGCTGGGCAATCTGACCCCTCCACCAGCATGTGCTGGTGGCTATATATATCCATATATCCATATATCCCTGGCTATATATACCCATATACATGGGGATGGAGGTGCTGGGCATTGCTCTGCTCTGGGATTTCTGATCCTGGGGAGGCAGACGTGGGGTGTGAGCTGATCCTGTATTCCCAGCAATGTTCCATCCCAGATCCAGCTCCAGGGAATGCCAGACTGGCCAGCAGCACAGCTTTACACCGTGGAGCAGCAGCGTGGGGCCAGCCCTGCTCCCAGACACAGACACCGCGCCGTGTCCATAATTTATAAGCGATTCAAAATTTATCGCCGAGAACAAACTCCGACTATGGAAGGGTTTTAAAGCCTTGTTAAGTATTAAAGTGGAAATATCCGCCCTGGTGGGGATGGGGATGGGGATGAGGAGCATCCTCCCTGCCTGCCCGCCGGCTGAGCCTGCCCTGTGCAGACCTGGGAGGGCTCAGATTATCTCTCTATCCACCTTACTTTTAATTTTTCCCCCTTTTTTTCCCTTTGTGCTCCCCTCCATCGCTGTGCTCCTCCAGCCCCAGGAGCCCCCGGGTCAGGGGTAGGTCGGGGCTGGCCATGCCCCCCTCCACTGCCCCCAGCCCCCTCCCGGGGGGGACCCTTGGCTTTGCTGCAGGGGGCCCAGGCCACGCTGGCGAGGGGCTGACAGAGCCATACAAGCACTTGTCACCCCACGGTGACGAATCGGCCTCGGCTGACAAGAATGGATGGAGTTGTTTCCCGGGCTGATGGGGGGCAGAGCAGGGCTGGGCTGGTGCTCTGGGGGGATGTGGAAGAGGTGCTGGAGGTGGGAGGTGAGCTGGGACTCAGGTGGCCGAGCTGGGGCAGCCCCACGCTGGGGATGGGGTTTGGGGTCTGGGCTGGGGCAAATTTAATAAGTCCTACGGCGGCCTCCTCCCAGAGCTTGGCTTAATGGGATGCCAGAGACGACAGGGTTGCCTCGATCTGCTCATTCCCTGGGCCTGGGGAACCATCCATCTTGTTCTAACCCTATTTTAAAAAAATATAAAAGGAAAGAAAAGGAGGGGGTGGGGGAGAAAGAAAAATGATAAATCTGTTCAGGGCTTTTGTTTGCCTGCGATTCCTGTAAAGGACAAAAAAATGAAATAAAAGCCAGGCCCATTTTTTCCCTGCTCGGTGTTGCCATGGGATAGAAAGCCCCCCGTTCTCAAGAGTGCAGTGCCTCTGGGGAGGGGAAAACCCCTCGTTGATGTTATGAGTTGCATCTGTTCCCTGGGTCCGGGTCACTTCCAGCTCTCCCTTGCCTGCCTCCCCCACCCCCTCACATTCCCAGTGCTAATTTATTTGGCTATCCATGCCCTCAGAAATCAAAGGGGAGATCCTGGCTCCCAGCTTGGGCTCTGAGACAATGACCACCATGCTGAGAGCATCCTGGCTCAGGGAGCATCCCAGCTCGGGAAGCTCAGCCAGGTGCAGGAGGCAGGGAACACAGCAGGGCCTTGGAATGGGTTGCCTGCTCATCCCTCTGGAAAACAGAAATAACAATCCTGGGTCACCACTGCAAGAGGCAGGAGAGGGAATTCCCACTCGGACAACGCTGTGGGCAGGAGGGTTTGGAGCAGCAATGCAGGATGTTGATCTTCCACCCTTCCTTCTGCTGGAGCTTCCATCCTGCCAGGCCTGAGCAACCAAACGAACAAACCTCCCTCTCCTGCTCCTGCTTGGCTCTCCAGCTCTTTCCCTGCTCAGGGAATGCATGTGATCAGGACCCAGCGCTATTTACCACATCTAGGAGGTGAGGAGGCGTAAAAAAAGATCTTTGATGTAACACACTGGCATAAAAACATGTCTGCACAGCGGAGCAGAGGCTCTCCAGGACTTTGCAGGACGAGGGAATTGTCTGGATATTTCCAATGGGGTGTGATAAGGAAGGCACCAGCACTGCCCGTATTGGAGCTCTGGGGTGAAGCACAGGAGCTGGCACAGGGCTGGGAGCCATAAAGCAAAGAGCTTCACAGTGAGAGACAAAACAACCAGAACCAGTGCAGGGAGAGGAGGATTTTCTTACCCAGCCGTGGCTCCTATCTGCTCGGATCCCATTTCCAGGCTATTTATAACCCAGGTGCTGGGAGAAGGCTGGTGGCTCTGAGCGCTGAGCCCCCAGCACCCTGTGGTTTCCTGCACCACATTGCCAAGTGTGCCTGGTTCTCCAGAGATTTGGCTCTGAGAGCAGAGGGGAGCAGCAGCCCCAGCCACCTGGGTCTGCTCTGCAGCAGGGAACACCCACGGGGAGTTTGGGTGGGTGCAGGCAGCAGGATGGGGCTGCAGACTGGGAAGAAGGGGTGATTTCAGCTGGTGTGAAACAGAGGTTTGGTGCTTGATGTGACAATGGGCACCAAAATAGGGCTGTGCTGCTGCAGGGGCTCCATGTCCTGGATGGGATGAGTGGCAGGGTTGTGCCAATCCATGCCATGAGGAGCCATGCCATGCCATTCTGTGCCAACTGTGCCATGCCATGCCATGCCACCCTGGCTGGGGACACTCTTGTGGATCCCAGGCTGCCACCATGGCTTGTCAGAGGCATCCTCACAGTGCATCACTGGAAGGAAGCATGGCAGCTGTGCCTGGAAGCCAAGGAGAAGCACAAAAGCCTCTGTGCACTCTCAGGATCCTTGGGCAACTTGCAGGTATTGGTTTGCTGGATTATGTGTAAAAGGCTTCACAGTCCTTATTATAAACACTATAAATAGGTTTGTGGTTCTTCTTTGAGCTCAAGAACAAAAGGCTGTTTCATTATCATTAAACTTGCGTTTGAGTTGCTCTGTGACTGAGTGTCTGGCCTTTTATTGCAAGCCAGGGCTTTCAAAAGCTCCTTAAATGTTAATGTCACCTTTAAAACAACAGTGGCGAGGCCTTTGATCAGCAGAGCCGGTCACTTGGTGCAGCTGAAGTAAGAACCAGCCCCTCACTGATCTTGGGGTTTTAATATTTCCCTTTTCCCCCTGCCGACGCCTGGCACCAGGAGAGCAGCCGGGCTTTGATCAGACCTTGGTTTTTGGCCATCTCCGAGACCTCCTGCTCAAAGGAGATGTTCAGCTCTGTGTTTCTGTGGCTCAGTGCAGAGCAGGGCATGGCCAGGTTGATCCTGCAAGGGTCACCCAGCCATGCTGTCCCTGCCTGGCTTTGGGGACAGGAGAGAGGCCCTTCTGCACTGCTTTTCCATGGACCTATGGGATTGCCCAGGTTTTGGGGCCACCAGCTGCACCCCCTTGTCTTTGCCTCCCCACAGTTTCGGTGCTGGCAGGGAATAGGATCACCTCAAATCCTGGCACCAGCTCTGCCCTGCACCAAAACCTCCCAGCAAGACCACATTCCCACAATTTCTATCCTTGCTGGGTCACTGTCTATCCCACACACGTGTCCAAGCACACGGTCCGTGGAGTGGGGACATGGTGACACCCATCCTCCCGGAGCAGGCAGCAGCCAAGCGCCGGAGGAAAGCACATTTCAGGTCCAATTAATGCCATCCACGGCTGTGCTGGTGCTGGGCTGGGTACAAGGATATGTTTGCAGAGATAAGTGTGAGTGTAACCTGATGACACAAGTTGCCTGCTTCCAAATGTCAGGCAAAGTTCACCCAACCCATGTGAAACGAGTTAAAATTTAACAGAAATCTGCAAAGTGTTGCGTTGTAATTGAAGCCATGATGTGGACGGGAAGCATGTTCAGACACATCCCAAATTTGCCTGAACCATAATATTCTTCTTGGGGAAAAAAAAATTCAAAAAAAAAGGTCGATTTGAAGGAGGCGGCTGCTGCTAAATATGCTCGCGCCCCCTCCTTCCCCTGCTGCAAGGAGAAAGTTCTGTCTGAAAACTTCTGAGTCATCCTGCATCGGTTTTGATGTGTCAAAATTGGTTTAAAAATTCACAGCTGAAGCAGCAGCAGGGAGAGCTGAGCTCAGGCACAGGCAGATGAATGCAAAGTGCTGCAGAGCTGAACCGCATCGGCTCCGCATCCCAACGAGAGTGCTTAAAGCTGGACTGTGGGCAATAAGGGGGGAAAAGGCTTTTTGGCTTCTTGACACTCTGATGTGGCTTTGTGTTGTTTTTCTCTTTGCTGGCTGCTAATTCCCCCTTTGTCCTGGCATGGCAGGGTGCAAACCCCTTCAAGCTTTAGAAATGGAAAGTTGTTTTGTTGGTTTTGTGCTCAGTTTCTATGGCGAGTTCAGCCCCGAAGGCCTCCCGATGTGGTCTTTGGGCAGCAGTGGCCAGATGTGACCAGCACAGCCCCACGTGGGCTGGGCAACCTCTTCATGCCTGAGGTTGCCAACAGCCATCGCGGAGCCCTTTTTCCTTCCCTTTCCACATTCTCCTGGCCAAATCCTGCCCAGGTCCTGCATCCCAAACCTCAGCTGCCATAAGAGCTGTGGCACAGTAAGGAGGAAGGAGGAGAAATGAGCTCCGTGCTCTGGCTCACTCGGAGCTTTTTGTCTCTATCTTTTCCATTTAGGGAATTTATTACAGTAAGTGATGGATGGAATGGATTAAAAAAAGAAGAGGATGGCCACTGCAGTTTGGACTAACTGAAGACATCCCCCTGCCTGGGCCAGCTCCACACACACCATCCCCATGGATGAATCTGGGGCTTGGCTCTGCTTTATCCCCTGCTCCTTGCCAGCAGATTAAACCTGTGATCCCACAGGTCTGTGCTCCTGTCTGTCCCTCCAGGGCAGCTGCACAGCCAATCCCTCCCTGACACAGCAGGGATGACCGAGACCCTTGTGCGCTTTTACTCTGCAAGGGCTTTTCATAGGGGAGCTAAAAACAAATTTAGCACTTAATGCTCTGAAGAGTAAACACTTAAATACCCTATCATCTGCCCAAGTGCTTTGTTTATTATTCAGAGAAGCCAAACTGAAGCAGTTTTCCATGGAGATGTAGTACCTCCTTCAGATTAGCCAGCTTAATTAGATCCTGGTTGCAGCGCACGCTGCTCTGTGCTGATGAGGGAAAGTCAATTCCAGAGGCCAAGCCTGGGCTCCAGCTGCCACCAGGCAAAGGCAGGGTTTTGGGAAAAGAGTGGCAAAGCTGGACATGTCAAGCTCTGGTTCAAGGCTGATCAGCACAGGTGACAGGGACAAACCCAACATTGGTGCTGGAAGTGGAGAGGAGCCACCATTTGCTCCCAGTCACACCAGTCTGCCCCAGCTTCCACCTCCAAATCCCAGCAGGGACAAACCTGACCTCTAGTAAGGATTGACAACATTAAACAAGCTGTTTGTCCCTGGGCTTCAAAGAAAGCTGGGATGAAAATGCCAGTTTAGGTACCAAATGCTGGCAAATGCCACTCCTGGATAGTGCCTGCCACGAGTGGTGCTCCCCGAAGCATAAAATCTCCAGTCTCCCATTTACAAGCTATTAAAGCTGTTACATCCCATAATGGAGTTCCTCAGGTGAAGAAGACAAACAAGGGAAAATGCTGAAACACCAGCGCAAGGCCTGACACAATAACAGACACGGCACAAGAAGGATCTGACACGGGGAGACAAACAGGAGCAAAATTTATGTCACTGGAGATTACAAGGGCATCGTATATCAGCCACGGAGACGGGCTCTGAACAGGGCTGGCCTAACCTTTCAGGGAAAAACCTCGGAGCAACAACCCCAGCCAAGAGAAAAAGCAGAGCTGGGGCTCTCTGGCAGCATCCCGTGCTTGGGGGAAGGAGAGGGAGAGGCCAAAAATGATGCAGTGGCCACATGGCTGGTGTGACAGCTGAAGGTGTTGGTTAGTCATTAATGACACAAAGAAAGGGATGTCAATGGCATCACTTTGGGCACCAATTTTTGGTGTTGTTTGAGCTGATGGGGCTGCTCTGTTCCCCCCCTGAGCCCTGCTCATCACTCCCCAAAGCAGCTCTTACAGTGGAGGTCTCTGGATAAAGCTGTGGGGAAAGGGAAGCCAAAAGCTGAGCAGAAAACCCAAAATCCCACAGCATGGTGGGGAACTCTGTCCTTCCTGATGCTTGAGATCAGGAAAAACTGAGAAGGAGTCTATCATGAGGAAGCCCCGTTGTAAATGGCTTTAATAACATCACGTGCCCCAGCTGAACCAGTCTGCTGGGAAAGGTTTTACCAACAGCTTATGGGATTTGGCCGTTCCCATATCAACTTTCTCATGTTCATCCAAAAACCTGTAAACAGCCATGAAAACGCAGGAACAGTAGAAGGGTGTTGCCCTTCGGTTGGATTTTGTGTAATGTGAGTACTTTGGACTTTGCTTAGCACTCAGATGACTTATGGGCTTCTTGTCCTCCAGCACAGAACCTTCTTTTCTTGCTTTAAGTGACTACTTGCAAACATGTGATGTCTGCCCTGTCACAGCACAGTCCCAACTCAGCACCTTGCAACTGCTCTTGGAAGTGTCAGAAATTATTAGGAGAGGCTGGATATGGCCACTGCTGTTTCACAGAGTGTCTCAGGTTGGAAGGGATCCATAAGGATCATCAAGTCCAACTCCAGGAGTGATCCATATGACCAAGAGCATCATCTGGATGCTTGTTGAACTCTGACAGGCTTGGTGCTGTGACCACTTCCCTTTTCCAGTGACAGATCACATGCTGGGAAAGGGAGAAATCCTAAGCAATTTTCCACAAGGTCACAAAATCAACCTATGACTGCCTGAATATTGCGAATATCTGTGTCATTTCCAGCTGGTTTTGGTGTTGGAAATGCCTTTACCAGCCTGCCCCAGGTGCCAGGGTGCAAAGCAAAGATGCCTCCTGCTGCCAGGCAGGATGAGTCCAAGGTGGAAGAGGATTTAAGCACCAACCTAAGGGCGATGCTGCACAAAGGTCCTGCAGGACGTGGCTGCTCAGCTGCAAGTCTCCTGCAACTCCCAGCCCTCATTATTTCACTCCAAGTCAGTGCAGCAGCAGTCAGACTTCAGAGTAAAAACTGTCCTACTTTCAAACCACTGAATGCAATCCGTGGCTCACATTCCTGGTGATGTGGACACACACTTTGAGCAGCGTGGGCCTCTCAGGTTCGGATGGTTCCCCTCCATCCTTGGGTTCCATGAGCTGAGATCAGGGTCAATCTGTCTGGCCCCAGCCCAGTAAATTGCCCTGCTGCCTCAGCTGGCAGCAACGTGGGGGCAAGATTACTTCACTGCTGGATGAACTCATCACAGGAGCATTCCAGCCGTCCGCTCAGCGCTCCCCTTCACGGAGCATATCTGTCACAAGCTCCGCGGGGATCACACATCCTCAACCTCCGCCTCGCCAATAAAAAATGCCTTTTCTTCTCCAGCCTCACAAAGCAGCAGCTCTGCCTGGAGCCCAGAGGCAGCGGCAGAGCCCCCTTCCCTTCCCTTCCTTCCTTCCTTCCCCCTCACACGCGGAGATATTGCGTTCATTCATCTCGGGGGCCGCGCTGAGCTCGCACCCTGACAATGCATTATGGTGATGTAGGTCTTCATTTCGTGCTGTCAGCGACTACAACAACTGTATCTGTTAGCCACGAGGCCAAACAGGGTTGTTCCCCCAGCTCCTCTAGCTCTGAGGATGTCCCCTGGGGATGTCCCCTGCCCTGTCCCATCCATGAGGCTCCGGGAAGGAGGTGCAGGCTGCAGAAAGGGGGAACCACAAGATCGATGGCCCTGAGCTCTGCGAACACAATGAGGTAATTCCACCCAGCAGAGCCTCATCAATCCCCCGGCTCCAGAGCGGCGTCCCCACGGCCACGGATTGCCAGGGCCACAGCCCAGGTGTGTGGCTGTCATGGAGATAAAAGAGGCTTAATTAAGACCCAATAAGCTAAGTGATTTGTTATCTCGGCGCAATATATTACTCCAGCCTATCGATCCCAGGGATGCACGTGTGTCCGAGAGCCACCAGCAAGGATTGAGCCCTCCCTGGTGAATATCCACTGTGGAATTCCCACTGGAGCACCAGTCCCTGCTGCTGGCCGCTGGCAGAGGCCAGGAACCAGCCCCTAAGATCTCCCCACTGCTGGGCATACCCGCAAAAATACCAGGATTTGCTCCTCCCAAGGGAAAAACACACTGAAATCTGGGGAAGGGCAGTTTCCATAAACCAGCATGAGCCCAGCTGGGGAATGGGAAGCCCCAAGGCCTGTCCATGTCCCAGGCAGGGCTGGATGTCCCCAAGCAGGGAGCCAGGTCCTGGACAAACGTGCCATGACCTTGGTGCTCCAGCCCAGCCAGCACAATGCATCTCCAGAGCTGCTGAAACATTCCCTTCCCAGCTAAGATCAAACCATTTATTTTTCAAAACTTGAAGGAGGGGTGAAGGGGAGAGGGAGGGGAACCCGATTCCTTTAACATTCGAAATGTTAAACTGTTCAAGAAGTTCTTTGATCTTTTGAGGTTTTGCTGCAAAGGGAACACCCTTTCCCCATTGGTTTACTGAGTCACGCTTATTACTTCAATGCAGAAATATCCTTTATGTCAAGTGTATAAATATCCAGCTCCAAGCTTCAGAAGCCTTTTCCTTTTTTCTTTTTTTTCTGTCTGCCTTTTTTTTCCGGAGGAGCGTGTTTCACGCTCTCCCAGAGCCGCCTGCATTCTCCCTTTGCAATCACAGTGGCTTCCCAGCAGGAAAACTGAGTGCTCTGCCTCCCAGGGAACACCCAGGGCCACCCCTCTCTGCATCCTCCCCACACTTCTTGTGGGGAATTCGAAAAAAATCAGGAGGGAGGAAGGGAGTAGAACATCCAGCCTGGAACTGCAGCTGAGTGAGGATCCCGGGATGCTATTGCCAAGAGGTGCATCTCCCGAGGGATGTGCAAAAAGGCACGGACTGGGGAGCTGCTGCACGCCTGCCTAGCCGCGGCTCTCCCACGTCTTCTCCCGCATGTCTGGCATCTCCAGGCCGAGCTGGGGTTCAAAGTGGCCGCAGGTGGGGAGGAAAGGCCCCGGGCTGGCCCTGGCTGGCACACGATGCCGGTGGCACCCACGCACTGCCCGGACCTCCCGCAGCACGGCTGGAGCCAGGCTGGGCTGCTCCTTGCCGCCTGCCCCGCGACTTGGCCCCGAGCTACGTCTGCCATTGGGCTTGTTTGAACAGTATTGATGGCAGGCAAGCCGCAGCTTGAGCAGCAGGAGCCCCGGGAGCCCGAGAGTGTGCAGGGAAGGAGGCTGGGATCCCCCGACACCCCATCTCCACTGCGGGAGGCACAGTCCAGCACCCTCTGCTTTGTTTTGGCTGGAGGATGTCACCCCCAGGACAGGCCATCCCCGTGCCATGGGGGTGCCAGTTAATGCACAGCCTGTGCAAACCCACGGCACAGCTCAACAGCCCTGGATTTCCTGCAAGGAAAGATCCCGTGGCGTTCAGCAAACCATGAGCCTCGCTCAGACCTGGACACACTCAGCCAGGTAAATGGGGTGTTCCCAAGAGCCTCCCCAAAATGGGATAGCTTTCCCACTCTGGCCAGGTTGGCTGAGAGGGGTCAAGGCTTTTAGGATCCACATCCCCTGTCTAATTCTTGCTGTGAGCCAAGGATGGATGCTCAGAGCTGCCTCAACCTCGCCACCTCTGAGACGTACCAAGCAGACCCCTGACCAGCTCTCTGTCCTGTGTCCCCAAATCACGAACTGAATCAGGAGCCTGGCCAGCTGGGGCAACAACCAGAGACCTCGTCTGACAGAGGGACAGGGCAGGTGCAGTGTCAGAGCTCGCTCAGGGCTGTGTGTCTGCCCCATGTCCCTCCTTCCTCCGCAGCCCAGCACAGCAGGGAAGCACCAACGTCACCCCCTCATGTCACTTGGGGTCTCAAGTACTTTTGCTGGGAGTGGCACATCCAGGAATGCTGGGCAGACCCTGATTCACCCCTGGCCATCCCAAAAGCTGTGTGGAGAGCTACTCTGCCCCCACCAACTTAGGCATCTTATCCCAGCTGTGCCCAGGCCAATGGGGCTCCTGGCTAACACCTATCCCTGTGCTCCCTCTTGCATCCCAGCAGGGAACTGGGTCTGTGCTTTCCTTTTTCTCCCTTTTTCCCCCTTGTTGGAGGTCATCCCCACCCTTACATAACCAGCAGCCAGCTCTCAGCAGAGCAAGGAAACTTGACATTCACATAACCTGCCAGCCTCTCTCCGACAGGGATTATTAAGTCATTAGAGTCTGTTAGCAAATTTTCCCAAATACTTTTTGCTTCTTCCCAGGGGCACCTTGATGGTTAATGATCCCAAACTACGGGCTGGGCTTAAATTCACCCACTCCAGTCAACCAACCTGCTCCAGCCATCCTCAGGGTGTGGGAGAGCTGCAGAGGGAGGGGTCAGCAGGGACCCTGAAGAAAATTCCCTAATCAGGATGCTCCTGTTGAGTAGGAGAGGGAGGGAAGGGTTGGCAGAGGCAGCCCAGGGAGGGGAAAGGGAGAGGTGGCCACTCCAGGGAGGGGTGAGGGGGTGATCCCCATCCTCCCCTGCTAACACACACCCGCTTTTCTCCTTGGCTGAGCTGGCAGCCCAGGGCGATATTTCTAACAGGCAACTGTATTGCCTAACTGGAGACAGAATAAAAAATAATCATAAAAAAACCAGTCGGGCAGGCCAGTTGAGTAGAGAGGAGATAGGTTTCACCCACCTGCAGCTGACTTGTCCTCACGTTCTCAGGCTGAGCAGTGTGCACATCAACACCTGGTGATCTGAGGCTGGTGACAGGGGACAGCCTGGCTGTGCCACCCCCTGGCCCCAAACCCCCACCCAGGAGCAGCATCAATTCAAAATCCACCCTTTTATCAGGGTGCCCCTCACATTTTTATGCCTGTTGAGAAGCCCTGGAGGAAGGGCTACAACTGCAACACAAGGTGCAGGTGAAGGGGAAACCCCAGACAGACTCCTCTTAGTTTAGACCTGTGACTTTTATAAAGAATATTATACACTTAAAAGGATTTCTGATCCATTTGGCATTTAGAAAAGCCTTCATAATTTTTATGAATATCAGTAAAACTAGCAATAATAACGAACTGATGGCTACCAAAGTGTGCCTCCAGGTAACTCTGAATAATTTCCACTCGCATAAGCAGTACAGCTCTCTGATCCCCATGACCCCACAGCCTTGAAAGCCCTTCAAAAGACCAGGGGAGGCCATGATTTCCATCCTGAGACATTTTTGATTAATATCTGTGAGGAAGTCATCTGGGTATATCCAACATGGGGTTCAGCATTGGGATGGTGCTGCAGAAAACTCCCTGATTGCCCAGGCAAGTGTAAGAACCTCAGCAGTGTCAGCAGACACTGGAACCCCCCAGGAATCCATCCTACATCTCCCAAAACAGGGGAAGGAGCCTTGCAATGGGTCCCCAGGCAGGGATCAGAGATCCCTTGGTGTCACCAACATCTTCTCCACTGGGCAGAGACCAGGGAACAAGCAAGTCAAAAATTCACCTTCTTCGCAAACTTGCTCGTGGAAGGAGATTTGTCACAAGAGCCTGTTTGCTCCAGAAATAAATCTCCCTTTAAGGCAGGTAAATCTCAGGCAGAATCTGTAAGATACCCTAATGTGGCATTAAGCTGAAGTTAAGGTTATATTCCTCCAGGGATGCCAGATGGGATTTGCTTTCCTTGAAGACAGGACACATATTTTAACTTTAATGGGTTGATGGAGCCCCTTTTATCTTGTAAATATGAATGAGGAAGGGGGAGCTGTTAAATAAATGGAGGGGTTTTACCTGAACCTTTTTTCCTGTCATTGGCTTGGACTGTGCTAAAGACCTTTGTTTTCTCAGCGGAAAACTCGCTCAATCATTCAGAAAGGGAACTAAATGCCTTTTGAGAACATAACCTTTATTTTCCAGATAAATGGTTCACTCAGAGCAATTTGCATGTGGGAAGCTGGTATATGGCACAGGGAAAAAAAATTATATTTAAAACCCAATAGCAATGTAGGTCATGATACAAACATCTACTGCTGAGATGACTTCTCTGGGGTTGGAGAGTTAGGGAGCTCAAGGCAATGTAAAAGGATGGGGAGGGTTTGTGCAGCAGCTCTGCTCAGGGCTGAGTGGGTAGAGGAGGAGTGAACTAATCCATAGTGGTCCAGATAAAAGGGGCTGAGCCTTGGGAAGATGCAGTCACCAGATGAGAAACTCTGCTCATGGTTCCCACCACCTTGTCCCCAAGGCTGGCTTTGCAAACCCATCCCAGCCCCTCTCTCCTTCCAGAATCAACAGCACGGGAAATGTGCCAGTCCCTGGCAGCTGTCACACCGATCCCAGTGACACCTGGCCACCTCTGCCCAAGCACAATTCCCACAGCAAAGCCAACCACGAGAGCTGCTGCTGCTGCCACACGAACAGGGAGGGACAAAGCAGCATTCAAACCATGGAGTCCTGGTGATTCATTCTCCTCCAGCAGTGGGTTTCCCTAAGGTGCACCCCAAATCAGTGCACCCCAAAACTTCTCATGCCAATCTAAGCTGCTGAGAACAGCCTCACTGATCCAAGTCACCTAATCCAGCTCAGAAATAGCCCCCAGACCTTCAGACCTCGGGCTGGGAACCACAGCCATCCCCTCTAAAGTGAGAAAGGACCCTGCGAGGCATCGACCCCGCTCCAGGCTGTGCCCCTGCGATGGCGTGGAGGAGGCAGAGCCTGGGAAAGGCGCTGGGAGCCGCCGGGAGCAGCTGCGGCAGAGCCTGGTGCCAAGCCCAGCTGCTCGTTAATTAGGGTAACATGTTGTCTCTTGTACACACCTCCAAAGACGCTGCATTAGCTTGATAAGTATTTAACACTTGGCACAGGGGGAAATTTCCACTTAGCATCCAGCAGCGCTGAGCGGCAGGGGGGGAAAGGTGGCACAGGCAGGGCAGGAGGAGGCACAGCCCTGGGGATCCTGGCTTCTCCTGCTGGGACAACCTCAGGCAGGAGCTGAGGGCTGGGTGGGCTCTGCCATCCCACCGGGAGCTTCCAGCCCTGGGACAAAGGCCTGGGTTTAATCCAGCCCTCTCCTGGTGGTTGTGGCAGCTTTCTTTGCGAGGCTTTTGGTGTGTGCCGGCCGTGACGGGCGCGCTGCGCTGCGCGCATTGTGCCGCGGTGCAGGTACCGTGCAAACACGCTGCCAGGGCCAATGTGCTGCTGCCTGAGAGACATCTTCATCCCCACAGCTGCCTTCCTGCGTGGGGCTGAGGGGGAAAGGGTCAGGCTCAGCTCCTGGGATAGCAGAAAATGCCCGGAGCTGAGGGAAACTGAGCTGGGATCCATCCAGCCTGGGCATCTCTGCAGAGAAATGGTCATTGCTGCAAAACTCGCCTTTTGCAAGCACAGTTCCCTCCAGCACACACAAGGATGAGGGTGATCAGACTTCCCCCAGCCTTGGGGACTCATCCCAGCCACACAGAAATTGGGGTGGGGGAGCTGGTCCCAGTCCATTGGGCATTCCCCAAGCCTTGCACAGGGACAGGCAGCAGCCCAGCCTCCTCTTTCCACTACCAGGTTACATTAGCATTTTCCATATGTTTCAGTGCAGATAAATCTTTTGTCTGGATTGAAATCAGTAATTATGAGTCAGTGTTAGCACACAGTGGGTGAGTCAGGCACAAAAGCATTTTTGCCTCATACCCTCAAGGTCTAAGACACATCGCTCTCCTGAGCCTCCCATGTGTGGTCTTTGTTCAGGGCTTTCACAAACTCCACGGGCAATCCACCAGCAGCAACCCCCAGCCAAGGCTGCCACCTCCTCTTCAAATCCTCGGGGTGGGAAAGCAACCTCAGCACCTGGGAAATGCACAGGTGGTCCCTGCTCGCTCCGTGCTGTGTTCACTTGTCTTCAGCTCTGAAGGGATGTGGGTTGTTCGAGGGGATGTTTTATCGATGGGTGTGGCTGGCTGGAGCTTTGTCTCCCCACTCCCTTTGATCCCCCAATTCATCTCCTTACCCCATCTCCTCTCCTTACACCCCCGTGGAGTTTAGCCCCATCCTTCCCACCACTGTGGCACTTCATCCTCCCACACACCAGGCTTGGGCTACGGAAAAATGATCAAATCCTTAGAGGTGGCGTGGGCTGTAGGTTGGTTTGGTCACCCAGGTGCAAGGAAGGAGCTCCAACCCAGTCAGTCTGTTCTTAGCCACCCTGGTGAGCTCATCCCACTGCTGAGCCAAGTTTTAGAGATAAATGGGAAGAGCAGGACATGGCCTAAATCCTGACATTGTTAATGTCACCCTGGTGAGACTCTTACCATGGCTCTTCTGCTCCCTGCAATGTGTCAGAGTGGAACTTCTTTAGGGGCTTTGTCCCAAAAAGATTGAAGGCCCATGGCTCCAGAAGTTATTAGCAGGGAGAACACAGTCCAAGATATCCACACTCCCAGCATGATCATCTAAACATCTTTTAATTTTGAGGTGCCACAAAACAGTAGCAACACCCTGACAAGTGCCATGAACCAACACCACACACACGGGAGGGAGAACATCCCCATGCTCCTTGTTTGAGCCACAGCACAGATAAAAATCCCACTGGCACGACCCAGGAAGGAGCTGTCAGTCCCCAGCTCTGCCCAGAGGAGATTAGCCCAGCGAGCCTGTGTTTGCTTTCTTTGCCTTAAAGCACGCAAAACCCAACAAAACAGACTTTGTTTACTGCCCGTCCTAAACCGCTTAGGCAGGGAGAGATGAGCTGAAAGCTTAGACACGCTGCAGAGCTCCAGCCAGATGTGGTTTCCGATGGCCGAGTTAGGCACCTCTGAAACCTGAGGTTTATTAATGAAGGTGCCTGCTGGACCATAACGAGCTGTTGTAATTACCTCGGCCGCAGCATCGCCGCGGCCGGACGGCACCGCCACGAGTGACCACAGCATCTTGGGGAGGTGAGGAAATAGGTGAAGGTCATTCCCCACATTGACAGGCTCTGGTGGATGGCTGGGGAGAGATAACAAAGCCTCAGGGGTCACCCCCGATAAGGGATGAGAAAGCTCCAGAGGTGAGGAATAATTACGTGTGAAGGGCAGTGTTTTCCTCCCAATGACAAGCTCTTCATCAGAGCCCTCCAGAGATGAGGATGCTCCACTGAGGGACCAAGCACGGCTGGGCAGCAGTGAGTTGTGTCTCTGTGGGGTGAGCTCTGGGCAGCAGAATCCTTCCTTGCAGCCCAGATGGTTCCTTCCCAGTTCAAACCAGTGCGAGGAGCAGAAAGGAGGGGTGTTCTCCTTATGGCAATTCCATAGGTTGATCCCAACGCTCACCCCATGGGTCACCTGGGGATGAGCTCTGGGATGGTCAGGAGGTGATGGCAGGCTGTGCTCAGGTGGGAGCAGCTTGAACTGCCTCAGCCACAAGTCCTCAGCAGAGGGAATGGAAAAGCCACCAGGGCTGAGGACAAGAGAAGCATCTACACCAAACCACCAGGCTGATGGAGAAAGGAAGACCAGGAAAGACAAATCTCAGCATCCAGGAGGGGGTCACAAAGCAGGGGGACCAGGTGACCCTCCCCAGCAGGGGCACAGACCTGTCCTCCTCCCCTGCTCCCCGAAGCACAGCCCTGCTGATGGAAGTCAGCACCTTGCCAAGGAAACACTCACTGGGAGCTTTTCACACCTGGTTTAGCCTCTTGAAGTTTCACACCAGTGGAGAGCTGTGACCCCAGGAGGGGAGGGTATCGGCTGTATTTCCCAAATATCAGCAAATCGTGTGAGAGAAAGAGATATGCTAAGGGGGCAGACTGCTCAAACCATTACCATCCTTCTTAGTACCACTTAGCTGAACCGTTAAAAAGATCCAGGGCTCCCAAAGACAATTAAGCTCAAGGGAAGCCATAAATCTCAATAAACATCAAGCCAAGTTTTCTTCACTGCTTGAAACAACAGATATAATTTCATTGGTTACTGAGCTCATGCTCCCAAAGGGATTTCAGATAAAAAGCCACTTATTCAAAACACCAAACCCAGGCTTCTCCTGTCTCTCAGGCTACCGAGGGGTCAGATTTCCCAGCATGGGAACATGTGCCCCGCGGTCTGCAGAGGTGGAGCCTGGCTGCAGGAAACCTTTGCAGATTTATGATGTCTGTGGCACGGCGCTGTGACCTGCCACCAAGGTCAGGCACCTGCCTGGGGAGGTGGCTCATCCCAACGGGAGGCAACCATGGGGCAGGAGGGGACGTGGATGCTGGAGACAGCCTTCCATCCCCTTTTGAGGTGGGAGGCTTGGCAGGACATGGAGCTGGTGCAGCTGGAGCCCTGCTCTGGGGCTGTGCACACTCCAGGGGCTGAGAGCATGCACGGCCAAGGCTGTGGGGAGCATGTCCTGTATCTCCAAGCTGGCTGCCACCCCACCTCGTTAACTCTGAGCCACTTGAGGAGCCCAAACGGGCAGCACGGAGCACATCAGCTCTCCTGGCTGCCCCAGGAGCCTCCTGGCAGTTTGCCCTCGTGCTGCTTATCCAGCCCACAGCCAGCCTCTCTCATCCATGTGCTTTCCACTGCAGAGATCAGAGTGAAAGCCATGCCAAGGCTGCACATGCCAGCCTCAAGTCCTCACTCCAGGGTTTTTTTCCTGGCAGGTTTTGTGCTCAACAGGGCTGGGGCCCTGGTTTTGACAGCTCTCTGCAAGGTCGTTCCAATTGCCAAGTGCTGCTTCCTTGTGCTTTGATTTAAGTTCTTGCATGCTTCTTGTATTGATTTCTCTCAGATGTATTTTATGGGGAATAAGCACTCAAACCAGGAGGCCAAGACCTCCTGCATTGTGCACAGCATAGTAATGGATGAGCTCCTTCTCACACTCACTCCCTCCTCTCCCTCCCCTTGTCCCCAATTGTCTCACCTTTTATTTAATTCACTTGCAAATGCACTGGGGTGAAGGATAGCAAACACACAAACACACGAGATGTCCCTGCTCTGGATGCTTCCGTGGGTGAGCCGAGCAGGGAGTGGCTTTGGGATGAGAGTAAAAAGACTTCCCCCAGCTTTTCTTGGGAGTTTCAGCTGCAAAAGCATTTCCCAGAGTGCAGGGGAGGCTCTCTATGGGATCTCCTTTACCACTGGGCAATGGTTGAAAGCCACAGGAAGCACAAAGAATTCAGCCTTGTCATTATTTAGCACCTAAGAGCTGAAGATGGTAGAACCAACACAAAGGTCAATTTTCTTCCCAAGTGAAACCATTTTTACAGTCAGAAATGTTCTGGTGGGATGGTAGGGGGTGTCCTCAGACCTGTTTTGCTGTCTGTGCAGACCGTCCAGGGACAAACACATCCCTGGCTTTCCTGCCAGCTGAAAATCTCCTGACCTCAGCAGAGGTGGAGACACTCAGGGTCCTAGGGGACAGCCTGAGCTATCCAGGTTTCCAGCCCAGTGGTTTATCAGCATCCGAGATGTGCACTCTGGGTTTGCTGCATCCACCCCTGCTGGAGGTGACCTTGGCAGTGCTGGTGTCCTGGTTAAACCCCAGCCTTAGGAGAGATGTAAAATCACCACCAGAACCAGCAGAACATTTCAAGGAATGAAACCTCAGCAGACTGCTGGGATGGGTTTTCCCTGTTTTAGTAAAGAAACTGTCTTTGATCCCTGTTGCCAGCATCAGGTTTCCCAAAATCCTGGATCCAGGCTGCTGAAATGATGACACTACTGTAAAAATGAGGACTCCAAAACTCCCATTCCACATACTTTCCTCTGGTGACACAAGCCCAAGGAGTCAGGATTTGGACGGCAGCCCTCGTTCTGTCCACGGGAGGAATAAAAACATGATTATTGTTTTTCTCAGTGAACTGCAAAGCCTGTTTTTAAGTGAAACCTGAGCTTCCCATCTCATCACGTGCTTCCAGGAGCTCGAGCTTTTGGAAGACCAAATACTTTCAAACTCTGGATAAGACCATTAGAGTTGCTTAATTTCCTTTATGTCCATCTGTTTCAGTTCAGCTCAGTTGCTTCTGTCCCAGACAAGACATTTGGCTCTTCTAAATAAATCTTATAGCCCATTTGGATTAAAGACTTTCTGATGCAGCCTCTGACTATAATCCCTCTGATTTGCATCTCAAAGAAATGGAGTTAAAACCGAGTAAGAACCATACACGGAGTGCTCGGAATTGCTGGAGTATGTGAAGCACTCACGAGGTCCCATATGGATAATGGTGCTTTTGTTTGGAATTTATCGTGATCGCCTGCGTTCCCCTGGCTGTGGTCACACCAGGCGCTCTCCTGGGCTTTCAGAGCAGACAGGGTGAAAACATAATTGACTGGTTTTGCTCTTGTCCGAGGCTTGAAGTCTTACACCCCAGAAACCGAGAACGCTGCGGGGAAAAGTGTGAGACGCACTTAGAGAGGCTGGGGTGGCAGATGCCACCGCGGGGCCAGCGGAGGATGAATGAACGCCAAATCACACCCGAGCTCCATCAGCTCCAGCTTTATTCTGCTCATTAGCTCCCAAGAGGTGTTTTTCACCTGGAGGGAGAGCCCAGAGCCTTTGCTCAGACAACACTGGAGCCCTCACAGGGGTTGCAGCGCTGCTGTCCCACTCAGCCTGGCGCTGGAAACGTTATCTCATTTTTGAGCAGCAGAGCTGGGTCACGGGACGCCGGGGTGCTGCTATTCCTGGCGGTGACGCAGCCGCCTTCCTGCCCAGGCAAATGCTTTTCCCCTTTCTTTCCATGTCCCAGGGTACCTGTCTGTGACACATGCCTTGCGAAACGGCTCCAGCGCGCTCCGAGATTGCCCAGATAAGAGGCTCCGTTCGAGGGTTGCTGCCGGAGTGATTTTGGCAGCAGCCCAAGCTCTCCCTCGCTGCTGCCATCCTGTCCCACTGATTCCTCTCAGGAGCGTTTTGAGGCTGGAGGTGTTTGTGCTGGTGAGGCGTGGGAACAGCTGCTTCC
Source organism: Lichenostomus cassidix (assembly GCF_008360975.1). Lineage (NCBI taxonomy): Eukaryota > Metazoa > Chordata > Aves > Passeriformes > Meliphagidae > Lichenostomus > Lichenostomus cassidix. The sequence continues at coordinate 3,264,509 of NC_139497.1, forward strand.
CTCTTTCTAAGCTTCAGAGCGGTAAAATCCTGGGGGAAAAAAAATTAAAAAATAAAACTTACGTAATCGTTAACAAAATGAAGCAAAGCCTCGCTGCACCACCAGTGCTGCCCATGGCAGAGCTGTGCTCTAAATGGATTCAAGACCCTGTCACAGCCTCCTTTGGTGACATAACTATAAGAGGAATGGACACGGTTGCATTGACAAACTCCACACCTCCTCCCAAAGATCCCAAGATTATCGACTCCTTGGTATGGTGGGGAGCTGAGTCACAGAGCAGGGAGGTGGTTTGGGTATCAGCCCTGCAGTGTTACTCCAAAAGATCAGATACACAGCAGGACACAGGCAGGAATCCCTTTGCCAGGGCAAAGCAGACACCCACGCTGCTAATAATGATAGTAATTAATTACAAGGACAGAGCAGAACTGCCCCAGCCTGAACCTTTACCCAGAAAAACCTCATTTTCTCTGGATGAGAAGAGCTTCGGTTGTTTACCACTGAGGAACAGGGGAGAGAGACAAGCTGGACCCAGCAGAGACCATCAGTCCTTCCTCTCTCTCCCACCACCTCAGCTCCAAAGCCATCACAGAGCCATTAAAAGCCAAATTCATTTCCACCGCTGAAACCAACTGCCCGTAATACAGATTCTGCTGCAGCTGTGGTTCAGTGTGGCACCTGAGAGCTGGGAGGTTAATGACACAGGGCTGTCAGCAGCCTTAATTATATTCCCATTTTTCCAGCCCCTGATTAGCTTTAGAGCTCATCTGGTGTCAGAAATTTGGTGCCTAAGCTTTGACAAAAGTGTTTCATTATTACTTAATAAACGGGCAAAGAGGGAGGGCATGTCTTTAAGCTTTGGCTTGTAAAAGCTTCCTCTTTTTTTCAGCTTTTTTTTTTTTTATTTAACCTCCCGAAAGCTCCCTTACCTCAGCCATTCTCAGTGCCCAGCCAAGAGCCCCCCACATTGCTGGGACCCCCAAACCCATCTCAAATTCCCCCATAAATATGCTCTGTTCAGCTGTGAGCCTGCTGCTTTCTGGCTGCTGATGGCCAATTAATAAAAATCATTTATTACTGTTCTATCACCCCTAAAATGAGCCAGGTGTTTGCAGGGAAAAATAATAAAATAAAAGGGGATGTAATAATAATAATAGTAATAATAATAGTAATAATAATAGTAATAATAATAGTAATAATAATAGTAATAATAATAGTAGCACAAGATTCTAATCAAAAGATCCAAATGGCTTGAAATCTAAAGCAGAGCTTAGGTTCTTCTCGAGATTCAATTTCCTCCAGCTCTCAGTGAAGTTAATTAGCTTGGAACTGACAGGACCCCAGGAGCTCCCTGTCCTTGCTCAGACCCCTAAAGGCAGCTTGGTACCCAATTCCTTGTGAATTCCCCCCAAATTTTTGCCCCTCTCAATATTTGCCTTTTTTTCCCCTTTTGCAGGAAATCCTTGGAGTGCAGTTTTGTGCAGATAATCACAAAATATTCTACTTGATCTCGGGACTGAAATCACTGCTGCTGCCAGGATGTCTGGAGGAGGGTTTTAAATCCAAGGGTGGCTCTTCAGCATCACGAGCTGGATGTTCCCTTCCACCTGGCCTGACAGTCAATCCCCTAAATCCCTCCTGTGTTTGTGGATGTGGATAACAGCATTTTCCCTGTTTCTGTGAAGATGAGAGGGGCCTGCCCAGAGGGGCAGTCACGTGTGGTGGGGTTTGGTTTATGGTGCAGCTTTTTGCTGGTCTCTCTCTGGGCTTGGCCACGTTCATGGCAGTTGCTTGAGATGAAGGACGCTCTCGATGACTTTATCCTTGACCTCTGATCAGTCAGAAACCACGGAAGTTTCCAGCACCTCCAACCACTTAATGTTTAACTTCTGCTGTAGCTTCTGGAGACTGATACAATTTTGGCTCTGCAAAGGCGACTGGAGCTCGAAGGAGCTGACTGCAAATCATTAGCAGGACTGTTCTCACCCTGCTTCTTGGCTTTTTAATTGCCAGGCAGAGCGACATGGGACATTCACAGCAAAAAGCTGCAATCACATAAAATTCCCCTCGTTGGAGGTTTCATTCCAGCAGAGCAGATAGTGATAGAAACCAGGTTGATAGAAACAGAGCCATTTCCAGTGTCTCCAGTGGTGACAGCACTGGAGTTTGGCTCAGAAGCCTTTCAGAGGCTGGAGATGGGCAAGGAGTGACAGCAGCATTGAGAGAATGGTCTCAGCTCAGCAGGAAGCAGGTGGGGTGGGATGTTCTTTGTGTCTGATGCTCTGTATCTGCTGTGTTTGGGCTCTGTCCCCACAGCCTGAGTGACCAAAACAGGCCCCATCAAAAAGGGGACCCAGGGGAAGGTTGGAAATTTCTCTGTGTCCAGCTTGAAAATTATTCCCGTGTCCAGGAATACCTGAAACTATCAGAAAGAATCCCATCTCCTTCCCTTTCCCCTCTATATGAAAAAAATTCATTTCTTTTGAGGGGAAAACCAGCTGGAACACAAATGGTTTTCCATCAGTGAGGAAAGCTGAGGTGGTGTCTCGTGATGGCCGAGGTGGCCAAGCCTGTGGACATTCCCTCTAAAAGGAGATGGACTTTGGTCCAACTGCCTCCCAGCGAGGCACCAGTAACACCAGTAACACCAGCCCTGCAGCCCGTCCCCATCCCATTTCCAGGGCTGGTAAGGAAGGGCAAACACCAAACACTCATTGCAAGGAACCCACCCAGGCTAATAACAGTATTAATTACAGCACACGGCCCCTTCTTCCCACTGTAAATCTCTATTAGCAATAAACTGGAAGGGTCATAAAAGGGAGTTTACAATGAACCCACCAGGCAATATGTGCCTGAATCTTTGGCTTTGTTGCAGCTGGCAATAAAGCCGTCTTTTATTAGAGCACATACCCTGCCCTGGAGATAACATACAGGGCCCAGGACTCCTCGAAGAAATGATGCAAAGCTGTTTTGTTGCACTTTGATTTGCTGCAGAGCCGTGTGGAGGTGGGAAAGCCGAGGGATCCGGGTAACAGGCTCCGGTTCCCTCGCTCCCAGCCTAACACTGAATCACCGAGAGGGAACAGCCTCGGTAATTCCACATCGTAAATGTTCCCCTGCCCTGCGGGGGGAAAACTCGAGTAAACAGTAAAAAAAAAAAATAAAAGGGGAAAAAAAAGTTGGAGGTAAATTAAGAAACACAAGGAAATCTCGCATGTGAGAAAGGAGTTCTGAAATAGCAAACGGTTGTGGTGGTGTGATGGGCAGAGGTTAATGTTTAAGCTTCTGTTTTTGTTTATAAAAGTCGGGAGCAGATAGTACTGAATATCTCAGAAATAGGCACAGATCCATCCAGGGGCACAAGGGCCAGGCCTGGAAGGGATTTGTCAGCTCCAAAGTCCCAGCCAGGTCCAAAAACACAAAAAAACCCCCAAAAAAACCAAAACACCAAATAAGCAAAGTTTGATATTTGCAACTTGAGGGACATGAGAGAAGCAACCAAACCAACACACTGGTCATGAAAAAGATTTCCCACTCTCTGCTTGCCTCCCCAGCGCCCAGCAAAACTGGACTTTGATGCTCCTTGTGGGTCTCTTCCAACACAGGATATTATTCTGTGATTCTGGCAAAGTTTGCTTTGCTGAAGGACGAACACCACCACTGACAGTATCACTGGACAGCCCAGTGCTGCCCCTCTGCCCCACTCCTGTCCCAGCATGGGGTGCCTTCAAGCCCTAAAAAAGGGACCTGGGCTTGCAAGATCCTTTAGGAGGCACCAGCACTCATTAATTCCAGCTCAGTCAAAGGCTGCTGTAGACACCAGTGTGAAATCACCGGTTTTATTTAGCTCGGTGCTTAGGTAGGATTGTTCTGAAGTGCAGTTCAGCCCTGTTCTCTTATATATCTTGCAGTCTTAAAAGTAACAAGTCTGTCACCTCTGGAGCCATTTCTCTGCTGTTTGTAGCCTTGCTGGAGCTGCAGTGTTTAGCTGGAGGGCTTCATCTCCTTTAGACAGCCACCTGTCAATTATCCATCCTCTCCATAAATAAAACAAATGGCTGGTGGCTTTTGTTATAACCATAAAAAGTCGCTCTCCCTCTGCGTTTGCAGTAAAGCTGGTGGCACTGTGCTAAGAGAAGGCAAACAGATTTTTCCAGGGAGTTTAATAGCTGGCTCCAGCACTGTGGTTTGGACTTTCTTTCAAGTTCAAATTCAGTTACATCCCTTCACACTGCTGCCTTTATGCCGCTCTGAGGTGTGTTTCCATTCTGGTAAATGCTCACAGTTTTGGGGCTGTTTTGGACAAGTTATTGCTCAGAGAAGCTGTGGCTGCCTCTGGATCCCTGGAAATGTCCAAGGCCAGGCTGGACAGGGCTTGGAGCAGCCTGGGATGGTGTGGATGGTGGATGGTGTCCCTGCCTGGGGCAGGAGTAGGATGAGATGAGCTTTAAGGTCTTTTCCAACTCAAACCAGTCTGTGATTCCATGAGTGTCATGGGGAGAATCCATCGTGGTTGTCAGATGAACAGCACAAGTGGTTCCTTCCAAGTACTCTCCTCAGCATAGCATTTTTTAAAAATTTTATTCTCTTTTTCTTCCACCCGCTCCAGACCTGGCATCCTCAGAGAACACTCATCCCTTTCTCTGCAGTCTGCCCTTCCCAGGTTAGAGATTTTTCCAGCTGGGTTTACAGGCCAGACACACTCTCAAAGTCAAGGGGAGAAAAATAACATGCTGGAAGCGCTGGAGCCCTGGGCCTGGCTTTTTAAAGATGAATATTCCGCAGAGAAATTACTCATTGTTTTTTGTGGCTCTTTTACAGAGACAGAGAAAGAAAAGAAACTGATGTAATAGGAGATATTAGCCAAGACATCTGACTAAGGCACCTCACTCCTCATCCATGACATCCAACCAGCTTGGAACTTCTGCTGCCTGATGGGACACGGATGGGGCTGCACCCCCAGCATGTGGGGCTCTGCAAGAAACACCCCAAAATCAACCTCTGAACACACCCCACAGGGAAACAGAGGAAGCTGGGAGCGCCACCAGCCTGCAGCCAGGCTTGGAAGGGTCCTTGGCTGTCTCCTGGGCCCTTTGCCACCAGACTGTCCTTCCCTGAGCTACTGAGAGTGCCCAGTAGCCAGCAAGGCCACAGCAGCCGTGAGTCATCCCCAAGCAGCTCTCCCAGCTCCAGCTCCCATCCATGCCCATGACGCACATGTTTACCACCGGTGGGAGGGGAGATTTTATATATATATGTATTTTTACTGCAGCCAGTGGCTCTGTTCCTGAGGACAGAGGAATTATTACCCGCTGCTTCCACGGTATAATAAAGAGCATGTGTTGTACCCTGCATAAATTTAGCTTCTAAGCTGATGAGCAAGGAGATTTTTCTCCTTCTCTGCCCCAGACTGTGCAGATGAGCGCTTCCATTTATCCAGCATGGCAGTGGGAAGGTATGGCTGGGTGAGAAGTGGGAGCAGGGCACACGTGTGCACGCACAGGGACACATGGCCCCGTGCATGTTGAGCCAGAAAAACGCTGGAGCTCTCTAAATCTACCCAGCAATCCCGCGCTAATCTGCTCAGTCGCAGTCCCAAATATAACTCGGGGACAATAAATAAACTAACAGGAGTTAAATAAGTTCAACTTCTTAACCTTTGGACAGATCAATCCTTGCGTTATTTCGTTTTTTCCCTTGTTTCTCTCCATCCCCCATGGCTTGTTCCCCCTTCTCCCTGCCTGTTGGGCAGGCTGACAGCAGAGCACAGCAGCCAGGTGAGCAGGTAGCTGGAAGCAGAGGAGGAAGACCCAGATCTGGAAAAAAAGATAAATCACCAACCACTTCCTTTTTGAAACCAGGGTTTGTCGCTTCCTGCTCTGCATCCCAGACCTCAGGAGGCCCCATCTCCAGGAGGACTGACACCCTTAGAGGGCAGGAGTTTAAAAATCCTGGGTTGAAAACTCTGCTCCAGCTTCTGCTTGGAACTCCCACCCTGTCAGCTGGGAGTGAGATGGTCCAGCAGTTGAGATCTGTAAAATACCTGGTCCAGTGTGTGCTGGGAGAGAGTTTACCATGTCTTCCTGCCCCTCACCGTGACTCATCTGCTGCTGTGGAACACACACTCATGGGGAAAGCCTGATGCTGGTACCCAGCAGCTGCCATGCTGGAAGGGGACAGTCCCAGCTGCACTGCTCAGCACATCCTCCTGCTTTATTATCCATCCTAGTGGGAATAAGTCTTTCCTCCCAGCTGGACTCTCCATTCCCTCTAGAATGATGTGTCTCTCCAGCTTTGCTGCTGCTGCCATCTGCACAGGCCACAGCTTTTTAGGTTTTTTTCAAGGTGGTCAATAGAGCCACCATCCTGATTTGCCAAAATTTCAGGAGGGTTTTTTCCTCTGAGCTGGGAAAAAAAAGCTGTTTTCCAGACTCCCGCCCTCAGAAGATGAGTCGGAGGAAATTAGCAATGATGCACAACTGAAAAAATCAAATTGTTCGAGCAAGTTCAAAGCTAAGCCAGTCTGGAGACATCTGCACACCACATGCCAGGAGCAGAGAAACACCAATAAATCCTGGCAGGCTGGCACTGATGGAAGGAAGCTCGAGCTGCTCAATCCAACTGGGGAAGCTCCCAGTGCTGAAGGGACTCAGTGGAAAGGAGAGAGAGTTGAGGGAAGTGAGGGAAGAATAATAATTTTTGAGGAAAATTTTGAGTTCATAAGATCACAGAATGGTTTGGGGTGAAGGGACTTGGAAGATCTCATTCCAACCCCCTGCCACTATCCCAGGTTACTCCAAACTCCATCCAACCTGGCCCTGGAAGATTTCCAGGGATGGAGCAGCCACAGCTTCTCTGGGCAACTTGTGCCAGGGCCTCACCACAGTTACCTTCATTTTGGATGTGGTTATTGCTCCAGTTTCCAGAATGTGGTGACCACTGAAGTCTATTTTCTGGCTGAAACCCAAAATCATTAGGCCAAATCTAATGAAAACCTTTCTAAAATTGGAAGGCAACCATGAATTAAAATGGCAGAGAAAAATGGAGGCGAGAGTCCAATTCTATTTCTGGAGAAAAGGCTGGTTTTAAAATAAAATGAAAGAACCTTCCCAGGTGAAAAATGTCCATCCCCTTTAGCAGAGATCAATAACATGACAGGATCAGGCACTCAGGCTGGCTGATCTGCAGCTGTTTGCAAAAGGCTTTCACTCTGCCTGAGTGCTCACAGTAAAAAACTTTACAGTGTTCAAAGAAAAGTGAGTAAACAACCCAAAATCAAAGGTCCAGGAGTTTCTCACCTGATAGGCCTCAAGACCCTGCACAGTGGAGGAAGAGGTGCCAACCCAAGTGGGAAAATCCCACTGTGCCTGAGAAAATTGGGAGCTTTGCCATCACTCCAAGAGAGGCAGGAATTATTCACTGTGTGTTTCTGAATTTCTGTGTCATCCTCAACTCCATCCCACTGGATTTTGTGGTTGGGGAAACACCATGGTCAGAGTAAGGCAGTAGTGGGAAAGCTTTAGGTCCACATTTAGTAAGCACAGATACCCCCTTGTGAAAATACAGCCACATGTCAGTGGGATGGATGGATGGATGGATGGATGGATGGATGGATGGATGGATGGATGGATGGATGGATTCCTCTACCTTCAAGACATTTTCCATGCTGGGATGACAGGAATGCTGTGGATGGATTACCTTGCTGGGAATTCCCACCCAGGCAGGTGCCACACTCCATCCCCAGTGCTCACAAACTGGGTGAATCCCCATCTCCCCACCCAGCTCCAGTAGTTCCATGGCCCCACAGCAGACACTGCCTTCTCCAAGGAAAAATTAAGGTTGAGCATAATTTGAGCACCATGACCAGCCCCAAGGTCCTCATGTATGAAAAGGCCTCCTGGTCTTCAGGTTCAAAAATTCAAATAAATCAAAATCTGCTCTCAGTGTCTGAAATATCCATCATTTGGGGAGACAGGAGACAGAGGGAAGGAGCAGGGTTAGGGCTGGCCCTCAGCAGAGGAACAGAGACGTGAGAACGGAGCCTGGTGCCTCCAGGCTGCTGCCTTTCCTCCAAGAGAGGAGTTTCACACAGACCTGAAACCAGATTGTCAGAGCAGGGAGCTTGCAGAAGTGCTTCAGTGCAGGGGGACTCCCATGGGGATGCTTGAGACCAGACTTTCCTGAAGTGCTCACCTGATCTGCTGTGCTTTTTGGAAACTCTGACACACGGAGCAGATAGCTCTAGACACTGCTGTCTCATATAGGTATGGCTGACTCAGATAAATATATAAATATATGTGCGAGTGGCTTAACACACTTCCCTTTCTTCCTCCTCTCTCCCCCCAAGTTTTGCATGTCTGAAGCTGTTTCAGATAAAAGATACTAAAAAATGAAAATGCGTTTGGGATGTCTGGGAACTGAAAAAGTCAGACTGCGAGAAAACCAGACAGGGTTAGAGCCCAAAAATCCCTGTCTCCTGCCAGGAATCTCAACCCACTGCTGACTGCAGGTTTGAGGCTCCATGTGCTCAGCAGCAGCAGGGGCTCTTTCCAAAGTGTATTCCATCAGCAGTAATGGGTCTTTCCTCATAAGCTCTGTTTTCATAGTAAATCTTCAGTCTTACATTGCATTACAGAGTTCAGCTGCCGCTAATCCTTAAAAACAATTCATTTCCAACTGCAAAGTGCAATAAAGAAAGGATAATCACTATTAATATTAGTTATTGTTATTGATTTCAGCTTTAAAGAATTGATTTTCAGTCCTGGCTGCATTTATGAGTCTCTTTGCTGAAGATGCATATACAGGGCCCACCACTATTTTTAGATCCTTGCCCCAGCTCCAGGAGGAAGAGGATGGAGAAGGCAGGGGAGAGAGCTGGTGGGGAAGATCCTGATGGGTGAGGGAGAGCATCTCTATATGGCTTCATATGCACACATGAGGGAAAACATGGAGATTAAAAGGAAAATAATCAGTGCTTTCTTCCAGCAAGTCCCTGCAATATCAGTGAGTCTTTCCAGTCCTTCATGAGCTGTAAATTCAGCTTTACCCTCTGCCAGTGAGTCTTGCTTTGCCTGGAGTTTTCCTGCCTGACACCTCTCCCCACTCCACCCACAGTTTTCTTGCTAAATATACCACTAAAATAGAAATAAAATGGTCTTAGTGGAGATCACCCTTTCCTCTGAGGGGGGCTCAACCCTCTGGGGATGCTCAGCTGAGCAAATCTGAGTGAAGACCCCAAAATAATATTTCCAATAATCCCAGATGGGATGAGATTCCTGGGAGGATGGTCTGGGCAGGAACTTGGTGAAGGGATAAGGATGGGAAGGTGAGAAATATTTTGCCACTTGTGGTCAAAGCAGATGCCCAGGAAGGCATGCTGAGAAGAGAGAGTGAAGTTTCACTTCCTTGTTTTTAAGGCAAAAAGGGGGTTGGGTGTTTTGAATCAACGTCTTGCTTCGAAAAGTCACTAAAGTTCTAACTCAAGGACATAAAAATATTGAGAACCTCAAAAGCAGAAGGAAGGGGGTTGGTTTTCTAGGCCAGCAAAATGTTTCAGTGGGCTTGGATTGAAAAGGTTTCCAACAGATTGCTTGGGAAGAAATTTTGGAAATTTTTTGCATATCCAGTCACCCTACATCAAATACTTCTTTTTCCCAGTTGTTTGGAAATGGCAGTATGTATAAAAAATCCCATATATAGCCTTATTTTCTCTGAGCTTTAAAAACTCTCCCTCTAGATAGCTTGAATATAATCTGGTGAGGATGTGGGAATGAAACTGGGATAAAAACCCTTAGCCAAGCCTGCAAAATAATTAAATGAGCGTTTAACCAAGATCATTATTTTCCACAGTTTTATTTATATGCAAGATTGGATACAATGGTCTGGAATATTGTTCCACACTATTACTGTGCTATAAATTATTCGAGCAAAGCACAGCAAGGCATCATAATGCAATATATTTTTATAGTGCCATAAAGTAATTACGCACCAGACAACAAAATCCTACAGAAGTGACATATTTTATGCTTAAATTATAATTACATTAAAAGCGTCTCTTCCATTTGATGTTTATGGAGCGCACACAACGGCTGTCGGGAGGCCTGGGAACAAAGGGGATCTCTCAGGGAGAGCCAGGGAGATGCAGCTGGGGAATATTCCTTGGATTTTGGCATTTTCAGGGCATTTCTGAGAATTTTGGCTGCCTCTCAGCAGCCAAGCTCAGAGTAACGCAACTGTTCCTTGGGTTAGGCTTATGGATACAGGAAAAACAATGAAATCTAACAGTGTTCCATGAATTGGGGTGTTTTTTCCCCTTTGTTTCAACTCCTCTGGGCAAGAGGGATGAGTGAATTACCCAAATTAAAATTTGTACCCCCACAGGTCTCAGCTACAAGGAAATACAACAACCTCCCTCAACAGCGACCTCAAACCATTTCCTTCCAACGCCATTTTTCTACAAATCTTGTGATGTTCTTGGGATAAATTCAGTCCAGAAGTGGGAAAAACACGCTAAAAATTGCACTTAGGGCAAAGGGTGGGAAGATCCTGGAATAAAGAAAGAGTTCTTTGGTGGGAAGAGCCTAGAGATGTGGATTTTTCGCCTCAGAGAGGTTGCAGCCTACAGGAAATGGGGCCTTGAGATTTTTTTTCCTAGCGGATGGTGTCTGTTTTGGGTTAAAACCAACCAAAAAGATCTTGTCAGTGATGCAGAGAGGGGTTGTTATCCCAGGGAAGCTTCAGGAGGAGTGAGACAAGCCATGAGGCAGAGATGTCCCATGGCTGTCCTCACACCAGGATCTCCTTGAGCCCAGAGGGTGAAAAAGGACCAGCCCTGCACTGGGGACATGTAGGAGAGGATTTTCCCCTCAGGAGAGCTCAGCATGTGCAAAGCAGTTGTTCCTGGCAGGGGAATCATGGCTCGGGCCTGCGAGGAAATGGCTTCTGCGGTTGCAGGCCAGCTTTTCCTGGAAAGTGCCCAGCTCCCACCTCTCAGCTCTTCCTGCGTGACTCACGCCATGCCGGCTCCCGAAGGTGGGCGTTTGACGCCCTTCAGAGGCAGTGACATCTTCCTAGAAGTGTGACAGAGAGCCTAACCGGCAATGCAGCGAGGGGCAGCAGTCAGGGGGAAGATGGAGGACTAGGCCCTGAGCTCTGCCGGGCCTGGTTGGCTTCCCACACGTCCTGCCGCCTTTAGGAGATGCTTTGCCGCTGCGTGCCTCAGTTTCCCCATCCGTGTGGGAGCTGTGAGTGAAGGGAAGGAGGCCAGGAGCAGTTGTGAGACAATAACACTGGGCAAACAGTGCCACACTCAGGAGCGGGGTGAAGATACACAGAGTCCCCTTCCAGAGGCACCCGAACCTACAAAATACCCAGTGGTATTTTGGGAACAAGGCAGCTAAACAAGGCCCTGTGAGGCCTGTGTTGGGCTCTCTATCTCTGTCTCTACCCCACATATTAACTAACTAACCAACCAACTAACCTATCTATTGATCTATCTACTATCTATTTCTCTATTTCTCTATCTATCCACCCCTGCATAGGAATGGCCCCACTCTTCCAGAGCTGACACCCTTTAGAACAAATCCATCCTATGATTTCACTAGAGAAAGGTCACTTTAGTTATTTGTGTGAGAGCTGAAGCCAACTCAATATCCTTCCTGTCCTGACATCCTTTTCCAGGCTGAAGCCCTTTCTGGAAGGACACAGAGGAAAAGCACAGAACAATATCTGCCTTTACTTCCCCCTCCTGTGCTATATCCCTCAGTGTCCCACTATCCAGGGGTTCTGCTCCATGCTGGAAGAAGGAATGGCTCTTAAAACATGTCCACACATGGCTGCTCCCCTAGTTTACCCAACAAACAGCAAGGTGTCCTGGTGTGTGGGAGCAGCCCTTAAATTCAGCGACCCGGAGAGCTCAGAGCAGAGCAGGGATGGTTTGAAAGCCTTGCCTGGCCCCTGTGGTTTCTTTTCTCCTGGATCTTTGTCGTGACATGCCCAGACAAAGTGACAATACCTGCACAACCTCATTGTGCTTCCTCCAGCATCGAGCTCTTCTTGTGAGCTTCCTCCAAGAGAAAGAGCAGCAAAGATGCTGCATGCTCTGCTGGGAGAGGAGAGGGCAGGGGTTAAATTCAGGCCTTGGAGAGCTGAAATATTCCAAACATAAGGCGGATGTGGCACTTCCCAGACTGCATGTAAATCAGAGACACATGCTCCCTCCGCTATGGCAGCACATGTGCACTGTTTATTTGGAGGACCCACATTGCCACTTATTTTTGTTTCCACCCAGGAATGAAAGAATTTTGCTCCAGCCCTCCATGGCAGAATCACACAGGGTCTCTCCTCCCCCAGGGCTGAGAGCATGAGAGCTACCTTCAATTTTTTGACCGAAAGAACTCAACGTTGCCCTTTTGAGATGAGCTCCAGATCCCCCACCAGCCCTGGAGCTTTCTCTCCCTCTGAACACAGCCAGGAGCAACTCAACATCAGGAAACAATTCCAGGGACTGTTCCACATCAGCCACAATCCAATTATTAAGCACAGCCTGGTGATGTCTTCCCACACCCCTTCCCTGGCCATGGCGATGCCATCGATGGCATTGGGCATATTGGGGGTGACCAGCCCAGGGACAGCCTGGACAGTGGCAGCACAGGAAGGGACATGGCACGGTCTGTTTGCACAAGCCCAGGTTTGCCCCAGTGCTGGCAGCAGCATCCTAGGGGTGAAGTCCAGTGCTGTGCTGTCAGTGGGCAAAGAACACAGGCACTGTGGAGACCTTCAGGCAGCCAGAGGATCAAAGGGGACAAATGTCCACAGAGGACAGACCTACAGAGCCAGGATGAGAAAGGGTTTCATGTCCTAAGCAGCCTCCTGAGAAACTCTCCAGTGCAGCAGAGCTCAGGGTTGGCTGCAAGGCTGCTCCAACTTCCCTCTTGGGTGTCTCCACTGAGTATTTTGCAAGCAGAAACTCTTTTCTGGCTCAAACCAGCCCTGGCTTCAAGCCAGGACCTGTGGCTGTGGTCAAGGCAGGGCTGAGGCACCACTAACAAGTCCATCTCGCTGTGATCTGCTCCCACACAGCCCCAACAGCTCAGTGTGACTTTCAAGGCTTCAAGGCTTCCACAGCTCTTCACCTCCTCCTCCATGTCATCCTGGCTCCTTTTGAGCCCAATTTCAATTTATTTCTTGCTTGAATGCACCCCTTTGCTCAGTGCCCAGCCCAGGCCAGGCCAGGGTCCCCGCAGGGGTCACAGCACAGATTACAGAGATCTGCAAACAGAATTTGGGGTTCCTGGGAAAGGTTCTCCCTGCCATCCCTCCTTGCCTCTTCACTCTGAGCTCTGCATTGCCGAGGCAGGAGCACAGCACTGCAGGCACTGCCTTTCTGCAGGGTTATTGCTTTTCTCAGCTGGTTGGAGCCACTTACCCTCAGCACCCCCAGTGCCACAGCAGCACTCCAGGCATGCAGTAATCCCTCAGGAGCACAGCAGCTGCTGGATCCCCCTGGAAGGATGCTTTTCTGACTGGCAGCTACTGTATGGAGCAGAGAGCGAGGGCTGGGCCAGCTCTGAGTGGCCTTGTGTCACCCAGGAGAGGCTGGGCCCCCACTGTCCCCATCAGCCAGATGTGACTTGTCCAGTGATGCATGAACGCCTGGGCTTGAGCTTTCTTGGGTTTCCTTCCTTCCCAGTGCCTCCAGCTGATGGCAGGGATGGATGAGGTGGCTGAGATGCTGGGGATGAAATCTGCTGTCTCCAGGCACGCAAGTCCTGTGTCCCCAGAGACAGATTCACCCTGACCCACCTCTCCCCATGACACTGGGAGCTGCCAGGTTGCTGGACTGCTTGGCAAGTTTTGGTACCCAGCCATACACAGACATCCTCCTGTGGTGGAAGAAGAGCACCAGAAGAAGCCAGAAAATGGACCTGGATCCAACAGCTGGTTCCCCCAGTCCCAAAGAGGCAGAGGAACTGGTGTAACTGGTCAATTTAACAGGTGAGAAACTCACACCGGACAGGTACAGGCAGCAAAAGCCACTCTGAAGAGGATGCAGAAAGGCTCTTTGCAGCCATAGTCAAGCTTGGCTTTCCCTGCTGGTTTCAAACTGAGGTGTTGCTCTCTGTTGAACCCAGGACTGATAAAGAAGAACCCACCTGGAGCAGCCCCCACTGCATTTTTTGGCTCTGTGATGCCCATACACACCCCACCGCCAAAGCTCCCAGACAAACCAGGATTTTTGGAGCTGCTGGGGCTTGCCCAGCTGGAGGGTGTGTTTGTGAACCCACTCACAGCATCACAGTGCAGGGAAAACAGCTAAGGGGGGCTGGGGGAGACAAAAAATCCAAAACACAAACAGAGCTGGGAGAGAGGAAGGGAGGGAGGGGGACCTTGCTTTTCATGCCCAGGTGAAGCAAGGCAGGGAAGAGGAATGTTTTCCTCTGAAAACATCTGCATCATCCCTGCTGTGGCACCTCACACTGATCCTCCTCAGAAGGCAGCAGCTTTTGAGGGAGGTGGGGAGAGGAGAGCAGAGATTCCCCACTCCTCAGCCTCCTCCATCCCAGAGAGCTCTGGAAACTTCCCTGCCCAGCCAGGAGCGGTACCATGAAACCTGGCAAGGGCAGAGCCAATGCTTCCCTCCCACTCCACACAAATCAACTTTTATCTCACAGATAAGTGGGCAAGAGGTGCCTCTGCTGACACTGCTGATGAGAGCCAGGAGCATGTGGAAGACATGGAACAGGCAGCACCTACAATGGCTCTTTGTAACAGGGCTGAGGAAGTTTTGGGAAGCAGAACAGGTTTGCTTGACAAAGGCCAAAATCCTCCCAGGAGCAATTATCAGGGGATCTGAGGGTAAGAAAATCCCCAGCTGCCTCTGGCCCCTGTGATTTGGATGTGAGGACACAGATAACAGGGTGAGAACCATTCAGGGAGGGTTCCTGGGGATGCTGCTGGAGGTGGAACTACTGATCAAATGTCCTGCACGGCCAGGCAGCTCCCCATGGAAACAAGATGTGGGGAAGGACTAACTCCTGCTTAATTTGGAGCTGGAAAAGATCACACTCCCTCAAATGGCTTGGAAGCATATTGATCTGACTGTCGTGGTCCCAGGCTGTCGTGCCGTGTCAAAACAAGACGTTTTGATCAGACTGAAGCAAAGGAAATGTTGAATTTTCCCTTCAGGAAAAGAATTCCCAGGACTGTGAATTTCATCCTGGCTTGAGATTGCCCTGCTTCAGCATTTCCCATGGGACAGGGAGGTTTTATTCTTTTTTCAAAGCTCTTGTCCTCAAGACCTTCTTCTGAAATTCTGGACTTATTCTTCCCAGAGGGTCAGGTTTATTCATAACTGAGGATGCCAGAAGGCCTTTTAAGCAGTATTGTAATTATAACTGAAATGTCCATAGACTCCAGAGAGAGCAGAGGCTGAAAATGAGCACAAAATGCCTCAGGACCCTTGAGGAAATGAGGAGATCTGGCACACGGATTTGGAGAGCCATGGATATGCCATGAAAGCCCTCATTAGTGTTATTCTACATTATGTTTATGGCCATA
Source organism: Lichenostomus cassidix (assembly GCF_008360975.1). Classification (NCBI taxonomy): domain Eukaryota; kingdom Metazoa; phylum Chordata; class Aves; order Passeriformes; family Meliphagidae; genus Lichenostomus; species Lichenostomus cassidix. Next base: position 3,280,064 of record NC_139497.1, read on the forward strand.
ATACCAAGACAGAGCTCCCACGGGGAGACTCTACAGGAGCATCAAAACAAACGGTGGTGAATGGAGGAACATCTCCCACCTGCTCCTGTCAAAGGCTTTTTCTCCTCTAAATGCAGCAACACAGCCTCAGAGACCGAGCCCAGGCACTGCAGCTCGGCAGCTTTAGCCCACAGACACATCCTGAGTCACGGGATGGGTTTCTATTCCTGTTCCCTGTGCCTTTGCAGGCCAGTTTGGTGCAAGATTGTGTCACCCACACTCACACAGACGTCTGTGTTGAGGAACTTCTCGGCCCTGCCACCTCCATCTCCTGCTTTGCCGGAGGTTTCCACCTCCACCTGCCTGCACAGAGCAGGAGGAGCTGCACAGCCCCGTCCAAGGCTGGCTCAGTTTGGTGCCAGCTTGCAGGAACACCCAGCTCCAAAGTGTGGTATCTCTTGATGGGAATCCAGAGCAGGCAATTTCCAGAACACACTCCAAAGCGTGGTATCTCTTGATGGGAATCCAGAGCAGACGATTTCCAGAACACACCCACCTGTTTTGGCACCAGTCCCCAAATTTTGGTCCCTCAACTACCCAAACCTGTGAAACACATTCCCAAGTCCCCTTCCCACCTGCTGTACCTGGGACTGGCATGGCTTCAGGAGTAAACCAGTGGATTGGGATTGTGTTTGCTGTCAATAACTCACTCACAGCCCAGAAATGGGATCAGATTTTGCTCGTGGAATCAGATCCACCCCTGGTTCCCAAGGGTTTTGTGGCCTCTTCAATCCCACGTTCAGACCTACAACCCAAAACTCAATGACCTAAGCGGTCATGAAGGCCTTAAAGATATTTGGACACAAATAAGACCCCACCCCAGCAATGCCAAGAACCAGATCCACTCTGAAATCTGCTGAACTTTCTTTTCTGCCTCACTCCTGCCAACATCAATGCAGGTGACCTTTTGCAGCTCATTTTCCCCACCCACAAGAAGTCAGCATCAGTGTTTAAGTCTTTGAAAGTGCTTGGAGTTCTACAAACTCCCAAATGCTGTTGCAAAGGCTGATGTTGTTGAAAGCAAGGCTTGGGCTGTGTTTAGCCCAAGACCTGCAGCTGAATGTTTGGATTTTGATTTGGCCACTCATGCAACAATCAGTTAAAGTTTAAGCAATGTCCAGAAGTCCCGTTGGCTTCTGTGAGGCCAAAGGACACATCTGAAGTGAGATGTGGGGTTAAATCAGGCTTTCCAATGGAGTCTAATTGAGATGAGCATTCAACTCCCAGGATATGCCCGAATCCCTACATTTTTTCCAAAAAGATATGAAGATGAGGTTGCTTCACCCAGATAAAGACTTGAAGAGTTTTATACCCAGCTTGTCTTTCCCAAAACATCATGTTTTCTATTAAAGGGAGCCATTCAGGAAATGAGGGATTCTGAGCCTGTACAGATGTTGAAACCATGCAAACAGGGACAGTGCCCACAGTGCCAATCCTTTTGTGTCAGTGGCTCATCCCTGACAATGATGGAACAGCTCCTGATCCCACGGTGACATCAGAAGCTCCTCGTGATTTTGCAGAGCTTTTGAACACTCAAGTTCTCTTCTGCTTAAACAATCCTCACCTTAAAAATGAGACTATGGAGAATTCACTGCAAATCCCTTTGCATTTCCTTAGCGCTGAGGAAATGAGTGAGATCAACTCCAAACTCACAGCGAGCTTGCCCTGCCAGAAATATTTGTGCTTGGACCAGCAAAGCCAACCTTCCCAGGCTGGCATGGGACAGCAGACACTTTGTTTTTTGGCTCCAAGGGAAAACGTTGCCAGCTGCCAGCGTTTCAACCAGCAGTGCTGCTGCTGCTGAGCACGAAATCAGCCAGGCAAGACATTGTGATGGGGAGACAGAAGGGAAGAAAGGAGGGCATGGACTCAGTGCAGAAACGACCAGGCTGAGAAACCCAGCTGTGACACAGAGCTGGAACGTACCCAGGGTGACGCCAGACAAGATCAGGAAATTGGGATTATTTGCTTCTTATTGCTGCCATCCTTCACCCATTTGTCCTTGGAAACGGTGCAGGAACTTCTAAAATCCTTCTGGTGCCATTTCTTGTCACTGCCTGACCCCTGCCCCTGGTCTGACAGCCTGGACTGATCCATGGGGTGACCATGGATATTGCACTGGGAGGATGACTCATTCTCACTGAGAATAAACTTGAATTACTTTGAGGGATGATCATATTTTTTCACGGGGTCCATCGCTGTGATTGCTCCCACATCACACCCTCGTCCTCCCTGCCTTTTTCCCACTCTCCTCAGCACTTCCAGAAGAAGCAGCAAGATGAAAGCAGATGTTGGCAGCTCTCAAAGCTTCTCTTTCTGAGCCAGGCAAAAGTGACTTTGATTTTCCATGCTGCTCTAGCAGACTGTTCTGACTGAGTGCACTAGTGGATATGGATTTATGGGGAATTTACCCAATGAGTTTGGAGCTGTAGAGTCATATATATCTATATATATATATATCTATCTCTAAAATTCTGTTTCAAATCAATATCTCAGGACTGTTCTTCATAAAACCAAGAATTTACACAAGCAAAAGAAAATTACCATCAGCGTGTTTCCCACAAATAGAAAGTTTCACAGAGTTTGGGTTTTGTGGGCGTACATTTCAAAATCTGCCCACAAATGTTTTCTCTCTTAAACACCTCAAAAACTTCCCAGCAAAAAGGGACAGAATGTATCTCTCTGCAGTCAGAAATGGGATTGCATCATATACAGATACAATCAGGCTGGTTTTCAGCTAATTAGCTCTGATCCAAACAGCAGCACTGCTTGAGCAAAGCTGTAGGAGACCCAGGGCAAGTTTTATGATCAGGAGGTCCATGGGGGTTAGAATAAGATGATCTTTTAGGTCCCTTCCAACCCAAATCATTTTATTATTTATTATGAATCCATGCCAGAGGGGCTGGAGTTCCCTGGAAAGCCATGTTGATGCCACTTTGAACATTTCCATGTTCTCCAGGGAAAATTCTTCGAGGTCCCCAAACGTTAAAATATGAGTTGGGAAAATATTCCAAATTCCTCTGCAACAGTAGGGAAAAAAAAAGATTAAAAGTTAAATCTGGAGTGTTTTCCTACATTTAAAATAAGACCTTTAAATTGCATTTTATTTTAAGAGTTGTTTCAATTTTATATTCATCTACATTCTATGATGACATGAAAGGCAAGAGTGATTCCTGAAGCTGGAGGCTCCTGGTGCTTGTGGTTGGTGAAGTTTGGAGAAGCTGATCCATGCAGGGACCTGGATTTGGGCTCAGTGCAGCAGCAGCCTCCCCGTGCTTCCTTACCCAGCTAATATGAAGGAAAAGCTCCTGCTGTCTCCAGCCGATTGTAATTCAATTTTTAAAAAAAATTGTTTCAGGTGGCAATTTGGCATCTGCTTCCATTTCCCCCTGCGGTGAGGAATTGCAGGCACCGCTAACGAGGGGCTAATTTTGCACACACTGGGCCAGATCCTCAGCCTCTGGAAGCACAGGAACACCATGGAACGGGAAGCAGCTCATTCCAGCCGAGGGGTTGAGCTCTGGGAGTCAATCCTTCCACTCTGGGTTGCGACAGCAGCTCGGAGCTGTGAGTTTTGGGCTGCAGCCTGGGACAGGCCCTGGGGTTGCTGTTTGCATCCGCAGCCTCTTTAAACATTCTCGTGCCGTGTTATCGCTCTGGAATTCCAGAGTGCTGAGTCCCGGCCTCAAGCAGCCAGAGGAATTTGCTCCCCAAGCATTAATGCCTTCTTTTTTTTCCCCAGAAGGATCCCCTGGGATGGCTCCTGTTGTGCAATGAGGGTGGGCTGGTGTCCTGCCAGGCCCCAGATCGGGGTTCTGGGCTTGGTCAGCCCGGTCCATCCAGCTCTGGCACGTGAGCTGCGTGATGGGACCATCATGGTCCAGCCATGGTGGGACAGGGACAAACCCAGGGAGAAGAAGAGCTGCAGGACTGGGCATTGCTGAAGGGCACCATCTTCCTCCACCCCTTCCACTCCCTGGGTGTCCAGGTTTGCATCAACCCACCCAGAGGCAGACTGGAAACTGGTCTGGGGGAGATGCACCCCATCCTGGATCCTCACTCCTATCCTTCCCACTGATTCTGAGGACAAAAGAGGAGGTTTCTCCACACAGAGGGGAGCCCAGCTGCAGAACTCCTCACCTCAGGGTGAAGCTGCAGCAGAATTCCAGCCTGAACTGAGCTGACAAGGAATGATTTGAAGTCGTACATATGCAAGAGCAATAGTTTAAAAAACAGAGACGTGGGGAAGAGATAGAAAAGCTTCTGGATGAAAACCAGGCAAATTCCTTGAGTTTGGAGGATGCACATCCACATCTGCTTACTGCAGGGGTTTCTGTCACTCCTGCTGCCGCTGCTGTTAGTGCACAAAGGCCGTGGGACAAACGGAGCTGCAGGGCTGGCGAATCATCCCAGGCGAGCTCCGAAGGAGCCAGCAAGCTTTTGCAGAGTCTTTCTGATGACAAGAGCGTTGTGCTGACAAAACAGCCCATTTTCCCCAGTCTAACCCCCTCGTTATCAGCCCTCCGTTCCAGGAGTGTTGGCTGACGTGGCGGCGCGGCAGACGAGGATTATTAAGTTGTTGACAGAAAGCTCATCCACTCCGAACAGTTATCGTGGCAGGGAGCATCCAGCACGCAGGCAGCTCCTGACAGGCTCTCTCATCAGCCAGATGCCGAGTGTGGGGGAGCCTCCTCGAGTCTCACACCCCGTTTTCCCTCTTATTGTATTTAAATGAGTCTCCCAGCAGCGTTATGGTTGATTAGCCCTGCAAAGCAATTCATGGGGACATGGTGATAAATAGCCTGGGGAATGGTTCTTAGCTGTCCCTCCAGGTGATTCCATCTCTGCAAGGAGGTAGAAAAGGGATATATTTGGGAGAATGCTGCTGTGACTATTCTCCTAATGACCAAGAAGGGGAAGGAGGAGTGCAGGACCTTCATGGATGGGGAAAACCAGGCCAAGGCCAGAATTTTGCCTTGCCAAGTCCTCCGTTGCTTTATTGATTTTGATATAAGGCTACTGATTGCACCAAGTGACTAAAAGCCAAGCCAAAGGCCGGGATTAGGCAGCCAAAGCACTGTTCAGTACTTTATTCCTGAGCCAAATAAATTTATGCCCTCCTGGAAATGCTGCTCGATGTTAACAGGATTAGTGGGTCTGCTCATCCATCTGGGCAACCTCTCCGAGCAGGGTAGGAAGGAAAGAGGTAGGAAGAACAGAAAAAAAGGACGATGAAGGCTGGTGAAATGTCCTTAATCCTGCTCCTCTGCCCGCTGGGACACGGCGCTCCCTCCCTGCTGCTCTGCCATCCGGACAGCTCGATAATCACAAGGAAGCAGCAAGACCAGCCCCAGCCCATGTGCAGCTCTGGGAAACTCAAGGTTTCACTTTGATGTCTGCCTGAAAGATGAAAAGTCTTAATCAAGGCCGAGAGCGTGTTAAACAGCAGACTCTAAAATAATTGGGCACTCTGGCCTTCTTAGGTAAGTGCAAAAAGAGGGGATTATTGTGGCTTGGGTAGTCAAACGTGTAGAGGCTTTAATGTGACTGGAAACGGGCAGGCAGTGGGAGCAGGGCTGTGCAGGCTGAGCACACCCCACACAGCACTTGCCAGACAATCCAATGGTGTCTCTGCTGCCCAGGATTGTGCTGTTCCCTGCTCTCCCCCCGTGCTGGCTGCATTAAAGCTGTCTGGGCCAGGGCTGCCAGGCTTGGCCAGTGCTTGCCTTGCCAGCCCCAGGAGCAGAGAGGATTTGTCTGCCTGGAGAGGCCAAGTCTTTTACTTCATTTCCTTCAAGCATTTCAAAAACCTCTGCCTGCAAGGCTGAAGGGCTTCTAAAAGGTTTTAAACTGGTCATTGCTGGTGGGATGGGGACAGGACTGGCCTTAGGCTCCACAAGGGAATTGTCTTCCCAAGGCTCTTAGGATGATGTGCAGGGAAAAAGGGACAATGGTGTGGCATCTAGATTAGCTACACCATTGCAAAAAGTTGCAGAAATCAGGAGAGATGGAGAGGAGAAGGGACAAATTTGCTCCTTGTGCTCAGTGCCTGAAGAGAAAACACCAGAGCCAACATGGTAGGAGCTATCCTGCATTTCCAGCTCAGATCATGCCATGGTAGGATGTACCCTGGACATCATGGCTCAGATGATGCCATGGGGTGCTGGAGCAGATCCCAAATGTGCCCATTTCTCATGCCAGGCTTGTGTCACTTTGGCTCCCAGCACGTCATAACCAACACTCCACGTGCAACAGGCACGGGGAGATTTGTGCCATGGAAAAGGTGCTTTGCCCTTGATTGGAAAACCTAATTAGCAATTAGAGAGAAAGGGAAAGAATCCCATCAAGCAGATTTGCAGGTTCTTTTCCAGCCCATCGGGTTTGCAGAGAGCAAGGGAGCAGCTTCTGGAGCGGCACAGGGGAGCAGGGGGATGGATGGAGGAGAGGATCGTCTTTAAGAATGGAAAGGACATGAGACAAAATGTTCTTGCTCGATGTTGTAAACAAGCCTAAAGTGTTTTGAAAGACTCTGTCAATATAAATTACTGACAAACAAGGCACTGGAATTGCAAAAGAGGAGCCCAGCTGGAGGAAGGCTGCTGCAGAGTGCCTCGCTGCCCACCTCAGACACTCAACACAGCAGCACCACTCTGCTGCCCTTCCACATTCCTCTCTATTCTTCCCTCTCGAATGGAGAAGAGGCATCAAGTGCTCTGTGTGAGATGAGTCCATTAAAGCATCCTCCAGCCCCAGCTACTGCAGCCTTGAGAGCTGAGGGAATTTGCCAGCAGAGCTCTCTGTGCAGCGTTTTGCTGCTGCAAATCTTTCAGGATAACTCCTGTGCAAAACCCTCGCTGTGCAGTGGGTTTGGGAAATCCGCTCAGCAGTGGCTGTGTCCCGCAGGCAGCTCATTCCCATCCCCACAGGATGGATCAGGGAGCTCTTGGCATCCTCCATGGGCTAAAAGTGTGCTCAAGCCACAGGCAGGGAGCAGCTGCTGTGCCGTAAATTCACACCCTAGCTTACCTCGTGTTAACTTTCTCATCTGGCTGTACCTTCTCCTGGGACAGCAGCCAGAGCTCTGCGAGGAGCAGCCGTGGCAGCACCAGTCTCAGCTCAGCTATGGACAGCCCAGGCAGCAGCCTTGGCCAAAAAAAAAGCCCAAATCAGGGTAATGCTGTTCTCTGACCCGCGGCCTAGAGTGATTCCAGCTGCAGGTAGAGTGGTGAACACTCCCTGTGTGCATCGGGGTGCAGTGATGGGAACAAGAGTCTTCACACCCACACAGGTCATGCTGCAGAATCTATAATTCTATAATCCATAAGGTTGGAAAAACTCTCTAAAATCATCAAGTCCAGCCAGTACAGATTGAGGCCAAAAGTCCCTATTTTTTGGGGTGTTAAGCCCCTCCCAAAGAGATTAATGGAAAAGAAATCCTCTTGCTGGGTTTGTTGGTGTGGTGAGCTCCCAGTCCAGCCCCAGCTCCTTCCCATCAGGGCTCTGATGGCAAATCTCAGGAGGATTTTTAATTATAACAGTGGGAGTTATGTCTTCAAAACCTCTCTGCATCCGAGCTTAAATTGCTAAAACAGCCTGGAGAAGAGAAGGCTCTGGGGAGAGTTTAGAGCACCTTCCAGCACCTCAAGGGGCTCCAAGAGAGCTGGAGAGGGACTTGGGACAAGAGCCTGGAGGGACAGGACACAAGGAATGGCTTAGGATAGATGGGATATTGGGAAGGAATTGTTCCCTGTGAGGGTGGTGAGCCCTGGCACAGGGTGCCCAGAGAAGCTGTGGCTGCCCCTGGATCCCTGGAAGTGTCCAAGGCCAGGTTGGACAGGGCTTGGATCAACCTGGCATAGTGGAAACGAGATGAGCTTTATGGTCCCTTCCCACCCAAACTGTTCTGTGATTCTACAAAACCAAAGGCTCCAAAACCCACTGCAGCCCCTCAAACTGTCTGTTCACACCTCTGGCATTTCAACCTGGTGCCAAAACAGATGAAACAGGTGAGAAACAGGAATTTCTGCACCCAAAGACTTTCCATCAACTCCCAATACCACCCTGTGAACAGCACAAATCAGGGCTTTGCCCTTTTTCCCTGCTGTTTGAAGCACAGATGTCTGAGCAGAGCTCCAGGAAGAGAGCAGAGCCATGCCTTGCACATGGGGATGCTTTAAAGCCTATTTCCAGTGGGCCCTACTGTACTTGGGCCTCGAGTTCAGAGCAAGGGGAGTCCTGGAGGGGTGGCTTCACCAGCTACATAAATAAACTGGAGTGGGTTCATCCACCACTGAAACACAAACACTGCTGGGGTGGCAGGAAGCCAAGCAGAGAGATAATATTTTTCTTAGATATTAGCCCAGTATGAAATCAGAGCAGAAGAATACTCAAAGAAAGCCTTGACAGGGAATAATGAGATTTTTCAGGTGGGTTTTAAAAATTTTACTAGAAAGCTGAGAAAATAATGAATTCTAACCATCCTCCCTATGATTAAAGAGTCTCCCAGTGCTACCCCCTGGAGCAGCACGGGTAGGAAGTGCTTTTCAGAAGGATTTAGTGGTTATATCTGCTTCTGTCTGTGTTCTGGGAGACTCCAGCAGATCCAGAGCTCATCTATCCTTTAGCAGAGGTGAGCTGGGCTGTGCTGATGGCATCAGTGCCCACCAAGCCCTGCCCTGGCACAGGGTCATTGAACCTGGGCTTTAGGACAGATCCTGAGCCCCTCCAAGGAGGAGAAATCAAATCCAGCCCAGGAGATGAGGATGGATTGGAGAGAAGATGTTCTCCACATGCACATTGCTGGTGCAGAGTTATCCCTACCTCCCATTGGGGCTAAAAATACCTTTCTGAAACACTTGACAGTGATCCCAGAGCAGAGCTGGGGTGACAGCCTGGCTTGGGGACAGGGGACTGGAAAAGTCCCATTTTCCTTTCCACCGAGATCACAGACTCACAGAAATTTTGGGTTGGATGGGAAACCATAGACACCATCTCATCCCAACCTCCCCAGCATGGCACACCTTCCTCCAGCCCAGGCTGCTCCGAGGTGACACCGGCAGTGATCCCGTGCAGGGTTTGGCTCGGGGAGGAGCATTTTGGCTGCCTGTCCCTGTCAGCCGGGATGGGGAAACCTGAGCCGATGGCCAGCTCGCAGGAGCAGAACTAACAAGCCAACAAATCAGGCTGCTGCCATCTCCTCCGCCCCTCTCTGTCTGGTTCAATAACAGCCCATGGGGGAGGATCCCAGAACTGCTGAATGGCTCGATAACCAGGAGCCAAAAACATTCAAAACCGCACGTCTAAATTAATTCATCCCAAAGCATCCGCAGACAGCGGAGGGGAGAGGGGGGGTGGTGGTGAGGGAGGAGGTGGAGGAAAAGAAACAGAAGAAGGAGAAACGACTTGGCTTCTTTTCAAGCCCTTTCTAAAAATGCTGAAAGAATTTGGCAATACTAATAAAAAGACCCAGTGCAGCAGTTGCCCTAATTTCTCTGAGCAACATCGCTGAGAGGCAGGCGACAGGATGGCTGTGGCATGTAAAATGAGGGATGAAAAGGAGGGAAAAAAGGGTTTGGATGTCAAAGTGACAGTGGCAGGATGGAGTCTGACGGGATGGAAGGAGAGACCCGGGATGGCTGAGCTGCTGGAACCCCGCTCAGATCCCTCCCTGCTCCATCCCAAAGCTCATCCCAGACCTCCTCCCCGGGCTGGAAGTCGCTTTCCCTACTCGTGGCTCAGCTGACTGCTTCCAGAATGGCGGAGACGGATTTGAACATCTCGAGGCAGCGAGCAATGTCAGCCTGTCTGCTGGAATGAGACTCAACAGGGAGAGGACAAGAGCAGAAAAGCCAAGCATTGGAGTTGGAAGTGAGGGAGCCAGGCAAGCTGCCTGCCTGGAGGGAGCTCCAGAGAGCAGTTTTTCCTCAAACAGCATGAAATCCATATGAGAAAAAGTTTGAGACCAACTCAGCCTGGGAATGCCCTCCCAGGAAGGTGAGGGCTGAGGGAGAACTGAGATTCCTGCAGGTATGGGCAGTGTGGACAAGGATTTCTGCAGCACCATCAAAGCTGCATTTTGGGATTAGTTTCTGTGGAAAAATGTTTGCCACTCTGGAGCAACACTGGCAGCATGTGGTGTGGTCATTCACAGTTCATCACAGACTCAGAGGGATGCTGTGGGGTGCCTTGGAAGTTGACTTAATTAACGGCTTTTAACTGGAAGATAATGCCTTTAAATTGAAAGAGAGTAGGGTTAGATGGGATTTTGGGAAGGAATTCTTCCCTGTGAAGGTGGTGAGGCCCTGGCACAGGTTGCCCAGAGAAGCTGTGGCTGCCCCTGGATCCCTGGAAATGTCCAATGCCAGGCTGGACACTGGGGCTTGGATCAACCTGGGATAGTGGAAAGTGTCCCATGGCAGGGGGTGGGGCTGAATAAACTTTAAATCCCTTCAAACCCAAACCATTCTATGTGTCTACAGTTCTACAATTAATTAAAATGTCCCTCAGGAATTCCAAGCTCAATCCCTTAGATCTGAGGTTTCCAACACCAAACATCTCATCAGTAATGGCGTTTAGAGGACTCCATTCCTGGAGGTGTAATCTCAGCCTGTGGCTGATTTTCCCAACCCTTAAATGATGGCATTTTCGGGGCAGTGGCAGACCCAGGTCCATGTTTGGGATTCCTGATTGGAAAGGCCAACACTGCAGTTAGAAACACAACATTTAAGCACTGCAGCCCATCAAACCACCAGAACAACCAAGGTCAAAGCCATCTTTGAGTCGTGCCATCGAGTTTTACGGGGATATGTATAAATAACTGGAGAGGCTAAAGCTAACGACTGAGTGCAAACACTCCCAGTGCTGCAGGACTTGGTGACATTCAGCCAAAAGGTCAGATCTCTCACCATGCTATTTGCATTCTCCATCTACATACAGCAGGAGGAAAGCAAAGGAGCTGGAGGAGGCAGATGGATGGGCTGGAAACGCTGCCCAGCCTCTGGTTTGAACAGCACCTTGCATTTCTTTTCATCACTTTTAACTATGAAACCTGAGCATCAAAGCACCTCCAGGGGTGTTGGGTTTGTTAGTCCCTCTGTCCAAGAGGACAACGCAATGTGTGGGGTGCCTTGGAAGTTGACTTAATTAATGGCTTCCAACTGGAAGATCATGCCTTTAAATTGAAAGAGAGCAGGGTGAGATGGGATATTGGGCAGCTCTGTCCCTGCAGACCGAGCTGGGACATTGTGGTGCCACATGAGACCATTCTCTGCTCCAGCTGGGACTTGCTTCCCAGGAATATGCTCTTGGAGGGACCAATAGAGAATGGAACTGCTCTTCAAGGCTACTTCAACCCAAGAGAGGGGGGTTTGGAACAAGAAAACTCTGAGCTCGAGCACTATTAGGATATGCAGCATTTTTAGGGTGCCCCCACCCTAGTGATAGCTGAGGGTAATTAAAGATTGCAGAGGGAAATCTCAGCCCTTGGGAAGGGAACCACTGAAGTTCCAAGTGGCTCCAGACTGGCCAGCTCCAGTTGGGATGAGTGGGATCAGTGTTTTTCTGTCTCCCAGAGCTGATGTTTGCTATCTGGGGAGTGTGGGCAGGGAAGAGGTGTTAGGAAATCTCTCTGACTCAGTCTTAAAAGTTGCTCAACTGAAATATCCACAGCAAAGCAGGGTGCTACAGCTGAGAGATTTCTTCCCCAGTTGCAGAAGAAGGGATGGCTTGAAAAGTTTCTACCTCCAGCTAATTTTAGATGGACTGCCCTATTATTTTCCAAGCTTTCATCAGTTAAATCTTGTTTTTCTGTCATGCAGGGCATGGGATACATCTGTACCAGTGAAGATTGGCTTAGTCAGAGCCTTTCTGAAGCCTGGGGCTTGCTGGATTGAATCACAGAATCATTTAGGTTGGAAAAGACCTTTAAGATCATCGAGTCCAACCATATTTAAGTACCTATGTAATGTTTAACCTCACAGCACTATAACGCAGTTAAAGAGAACTTAAAGGAAAAACCTGCTGTTCTTAATGCAGTTTCTGCTGATGTCTGAGGCACCTCAGACAGCAAAATGCATCTTTTTAATCAAGAAGAGAAAGGCACAGACCTGGTGAACCCTGTCCTCAAAGTGCCAGGAAGGATCAAAGTTGGACAACCTCCTCCTGCTCCCCAGAACACACTGGGTTGTTGCACCAACTTGTACATGGATTGAAGTCCCAGGTGGGATTTTAACCACAGCAGATGGTTGGGAAGAAATCACAGACTCTCCAGAGGAGGCACACCTGGAATGTGGGCTGTGCTGTGATGTAGAAGACTGATGGTGGGGTCTGCCTCACTTCTCTCCCAGGTACCAGAGGCTTTGAAACATCTCCCCAAGTTTCTTTAGGATGGTCAGTGCGTGGGGAAGTCACCCTGCCTGGCCTGGGGAGGTGGCTGCTCTCAGCCAGGGGAAACCATCCATAAAGGCTCCAAGTAGGAAATGCCTTCAAAAAAATTTAGGGGGGAAAAAAACAGTCTTTGCAGATCTTATCTCAGGGGAAATGGGAATCAGGTTTTTGGGAGGAGACATTTCCCACCCCTGCAGGCTGCCAAGCCCCCCCGTGCTGCAGCAGATCCCTGGCAGTGGCCTTTGCAGGATGCAGGAGAAGGCCTCTGAGACATTGCTTTCAAAAATAGAGCAGGGGTTACCCTTTCTTTCCAAACTCCTCCCGGGAAGGAGCCGCCCTCTCCCAGCGCCTCTGCGTCCCCTGGCTCTGTGCACGTTAACCCCAAGCCAGGAGGGTCCAGCCTGGCTCTTCCCTGGGCTGTGGTCGCTGTTCATTCCTGGCAAGCAGCTCCTGCTCCTCCTGCTTCCCACATGGTCCCAAAAATTTCAAGGGAGCACCAGAGAAAGGTGGAAATATGTTAGAACTTGATGATCTTTAAGGTCCCTTCGAACCTAAACCATTCTGTGATTTCTGTGGTTCTCTGATTCAATGTCGGGACCCTCCCCTGCACCCCAGCCCTCAGCAGGGCTCCAAGCCAGCCAAGCAGGAGAGACTTTCCAGAGCTTGTGGAAGAAGAGGAGCGATAGCAGAAATTTTCGGAGAAGCGCCAGATCCCTGCAAGTCATCAGCGTGAGACGACCCCATGCTGCTCAGGTCTCTCAAGACAGATGTTTCCAGATGTGGCCAGGCAGCTGGACTACCTTACAGTCAAAATGATGACCTGGCAAGGTTTTGGTACCGAGAGGGTCACAGCCCATTTCAGCAGGGAGTGAAGGGTGGTGATTTGGCAGATTGCAAGTGGCAAAGCCCCACAGGTCCCCTTTGACAAGCTGAGCATCATTCCATGGATCCAGGCCATCTCTGCTCCTGGGTCTGTGCCTGTTTAGAAATCAATCAAACAACCCTGGGCTTCTGGAAGGTGTTGTGACACTCTGTGGATGTAGCTGGAGTGTTTTTAAGTCCCCTCTCTGGAAAGAGCTCTGCAAATGGAAGTTGCTGTTAACCTTTTCCTGGGTCAGGGAGTTTCACTCCAGCATCCAGGGCATTCAAGCCAGGATCAAAGGTCTCTTCTGCAAGGTAATAAAACACAGTCAAAGGGCATGATCAGATGGATTTGTCACCCAAACAAAAAGGAAATTGAAGCCTGAAGAAGAGAAGGCTTAGTGAAGAATCTTTCCAGTGCCTAGAGGCAGCTTACAAGAAGGCTGGAGAGGGATATTGACAAGGAGAGCAGGGTTAGATGGGATTTTGGGAATAAATTCTTCCCTGTGAGGGTGGTGAAGCCCTGGTACAGGTTGCCCAGAGAAGCTGTGGCTGCACCTGGATCCCTGGAAGTGTCCAAGGCCAGGTTGGATGGAGCTTAGAGCAACTTGGGACAGTGGAAGGTGTCCCAGCCCATGGCAGGGGGTGTGATGAGATGTTCTTTCAGGTCCCTGCCAACCCAAGCCATTCTGGGATTCTATGAAATGAAGAAGAAATCATGAGCATCCCTGTTGAAAGCGTGAGGGGATGGGGGAAGCAAAACTGCAGCCAGCCAGGGAGCTGAGATGTTCCCTCTGCTCTGCCGAGCATCCATCGCAGTCCTGCGGATGCTCCTGGCGCTGTGGGAGGCATGGAAGCTCCTGCAGCTGCATTACCTGCAGGGCATGCGGGCTAATTACCAACCACACACCCAGCAAATGGCTCTGCCACGGCAAAGTGTTATTGACTGAATCAGAGTGCAGGAAAATGGCCCGATCTCAGCGAAGGTAACCTCCTTTTTCTAAATGGTTAATCTCCAACATTAGAGCTGGTGTGTTAAAGGAGGTTTAGGGCAATTTAATAGCTCATAAAACTTTATGGTCCCAGTTGAAATTGGAGTGATAACTCTGGAGTCTAAAGCTATACTTTGCTAAATGTCTCCCTCAGATTTTTTATTTTATTTTATTATTGGAAACTTAACATCTGCTACAGCAAAATAAAACGGAACCATTTGCACTGTTGAGAGACGTGAGCATTCTGCTTCTCTTCATTCTGTTTATATGTTTATTGCTTAAAACTTTGGCGTCGATATTATCCCTGATTATTAAGATTTCAATCACTCCGGGGAAGGGAGAGATAAAATAAGCCAAAATAGAGCCGTGATCAATTTAACTTATGGGCAGAAAAGAAACCAACAGGATGCCAAATCGTAGACATTGATATTGTTTGGAGTCTTCTTAAATTTCCATTAATGATTCCTCGGTCCATTTTTGTCTGGAACAGTGCTACATAAAGCAACATGCAAACCATCATGGAAATGGGGAGGATTTGGAAGGTTCTTGACCTGTAACAGTCCCTGTTTTACTTTCCCATATGTCAAATGCTGGTGACTCCTCTCCTCCCAGCCTGAAAGCTTCATCCCAAAGGTGAAGAGTCACTGCTGCCCTGAGAAGCTCCAGTAAATTCCAAAATCTGTGGCAGAACAGCTCTTCACAAATCCCAACATCATAGAATTCTCTACGATGCCCAAAGTATTATTTCTTTTTCCCCCAACGAGCACCTATTTGCTATTCTTTCCCAACTCCTTTCAGCATAAATCTCAGTTCACACTTCCAAGCCACATATTTAAGCAGAGGGGAAAAATACCTTTCTGAAAGAGCCGTGTGAGAAATGAACCAGTGACTTATGGAGCCAGAACAGCCGGAGCGAGAGCAGCGACTCACACGGAAAATAAAATGAAAATGTTGGTGAACTCCAGCCGAGGGTGCTCCAGCAGGGAGGGGGTCAGCGAGCTGAGCACAGCAGAGCTGCAATCCCTGGGGTGTGTTAAAGGAAGTTTGGGATTTATTCAGAGATCCTTGTGCAGAACCAGCAGTCTGGTTTAAAACTGGCTTTAATTTGGTGTCTCTTGCCCAGAACAATTCCCATTCTCCATTACCTGGAGCCACTGGGGGCTCCTGAAGTGCAGAGAAGTGAGATTTCCCCCTCTTGCCAGCGATCCCCCAAAGAACGCTCTCTGGGATTTTGTGTGTTTAATTGCCACTTGGAACAGAACAAAACCCTTCTGGCACAGCCCTGCCAAGAGTAGGATGTCGAGTACAGGCTTGAAAGGCCTCGTTCCTCCCTGCCAAGCCCCAGCTCTGGCATGTCCCCAGACGGGCTGGACTGACGGAGTGTCCACGCCAGGCTGCGTGGGAGGATGTGTGGGAGTGGGCAACACATTCATCTGGAAGATCCACTTCCTCAACTCTTTCAAGTGCTCTTTCCATGCTGAGATGTCCCCATTCCTTTTGATCCCACCCCAGTTTTTCCTTTTCCCTGCCCGCCCGCTGCCTGCCGTGTGCAGGACAACCTTGCAGGGGTGTTTTCCCAGCTAATCCGTGATTCAGCAAATTCCAGGGCAGCGACTGAAGGGTTAAAGAGCCTCTCTTTAAGTTGCCCCCAGGGATTCCTTCCCTAGCCTCAGTCTTGGCCTTTGCTGAAAGATTTCCTCCTTCCCCGAGATGTCATTTAGGCCATTAGGGGGATCTTTTGCAGGGAATAATGCCTACCCCTTACACGTGGTCCCCCTTAATTAGTAATTAGGATAATGCAATATTGAAAAAGCAAGGCACAAATTTAATTAGTTGTGTTTTATTAGAGTAACTAAGGAGAAGGCCCCTGGACTCCACGGGAGGAGAGGGATCAATACTGAACATCTATTTTCACTAGAAAACAATTGCAGCTGACGGGCTGGCTGTGGGGGGAGCCCAGCACGGCCACCCTCAGCCTCCATGCCTGCCTGCCCAAGGGAAGGGGCAGCACAGGGCCTGGAAAATAAATGATCAATACCTCCAGAGAGGGTCTGTGTGTTCTCAGCCGGCGTTCCGGAGCGGATAATAGGAGCTGACACATAGCTATGGGGAGATGGCCTCCATCGCTCAATTAGCTCATTATCTTTTAAGCTGTTCTGGCTCAAATGATGGCAGAGGAGCTTGGCTTTTGTATCTCTGGTAATTTTGGGGGAGTTGGTGAGCCTGCCTTGCAAGGAAGTCCCTTGCCACCACCTCCCTGTCCACCCTCACTGACCCAGCACGGCTGTGTGTCCTCAGAGTTTGTCACCATGTCCCTTCCACGGGGTCCTTCCCCTCACCTCAGTGGGGCTTGGCATCCTCTGAGATGAACCAACACCTCTGTTTGCTCTGCAAACCCTTCTGGAGGAGATCTTGCGGGAGGTGTTTCCTCTTTGGCAGGGCTGCTGCTCACACAAACCTGCCTTTATTTACACGCTTTCATCTCAGCACGAAACCTCCCACCTGGGCACACGTAGGCACCTTGTGCCAGTGCCAGGGAGTCCGTGCCACCTCTGTGAGTGGCTCAATAAAGCCACCAGACAGTCACCAGTCTGCCTTTCCCTACCTCTGTTCCATAATTGTTCTCCAGCCTTCCCGCATCTCGTCGAGTTCGGAGAACAGAGCCCTGCTGGGCCAGAAACTCTGCGTGGTGAAATAAAGGGGCTGCATGCAGGCACTTGTAGCTCAGACAGGAAGATATAAGCTGGAAGAAAGGCATTAATCTTGTCTAGTTATTTGAGGGAGGGATGAAAGGGCTGCTGAAGGTTGCAGGGAGCAGCGATGGCCACCGTGCTGAAGGTCCCAGGCCAGCAAAAAAATTGACTCAAACCCATGCGGGCTTGATTAGAGGTCAGGCTTCAAAATAAAACTCAACACCGACGGTAAAGATAAAACATGAACTCACACAGATTTCTCAGCCTGGATGCTTGAACCACCTCATCCCGACTCCTGCTGGAGAGGGATGCTGTGACACAAAGGGAGCTGTGCTGTGACCCAACCTCCCCGCCGAGCAGCTGGGAACGGAGCCTTTCACGATATTTAATGCTCTCCAGCGCGGTTTGGTACACGGAGATCAGTCAGGCTTTGATAAGATCATAGCAGGAGGACAGGAGGAAATTGCAGTCTTGCCCAATGCTTGATCTTGCGCCGCTGAACCTGCTGCATGGGGGACGTTATGGTCCAGCCTTAATGGCATCGTATTAAGCTGAGACAATGCAGCCCCGTGACCTTGCGATGCTTGATAGCCATATGTGCTATTTTAATGAAAAATCGGGGCTTAAGTAAATGGCTGAGGGCTGTTAACAGGATCTCGCTCGCAGCCAAGCCTGCTCCGTGCCGGGGGGAGGGCAGGGAGGGGAATTGGGATGTAATAGCCATCATCATCCCGCAGTGGATGACCTCCTGCCTCCTCCGATCGTGGGCCACGGTGCTGGTGGAGAGGCAAAGCCAACAGGACTGTGGCCCACCTGGGGCTGCCGGGCTCTTGCCGCACCCAAATTTGGGGATGTGCCTCAGTTTCCCGCAGAAGGAGCCAAACAAGCTGCCACTGCCGCATCACTGGGATGCACTGGGGGCAAAGCACAACCGGATTCAGAGCTATTCCTCCTCGCTCCAGCCTTCTCCATGCCAATACCCACCTCTGGGAGCAGAGACTGGGGCGGGCACCCCTTCAGGCACACGCACCGGTTTCCTCCCCCAACAAATTGAAGCTGTAAATATTGATAGCTTTCTCTTCCAGGGCTTTTTAATGCCCTCCGATACTTAGGAACTATTAAGCGCACCCATCATTACTAACCTGCGAAGTAAATGCGTCCTAATGGGCAGGCGAGCTACGCTGGCCCCAACAAATCATTCCTAATGAATAGTACCTGGCACATCCATCACCCTTAAATGCCAAAGCAAATCCATCTACGTTAGCCGCTGAAAAGAGCCAGGCAGATCTCGCCCTCCCTTTCTTGCCGAGCTTGGGGAGGGTTTGGCTCGCAACACGTGAGTGTGGCTGTTTCCAATCTTTTCCCATTCCTGCAGTCAGGATCTCCGAGGCGCATTTCTCAATCGCCGGGCTGCTCCCGCACACAATGCCGAGAGGGCTCTGGCAGCGGCATGAAAGGCTTTAAATAGAAACCAGCGTTTCTCCCTCGCGCTGCGCACAATGCTTCCCTGACCCTTTGCCGACCTCACCCTCAAATCTGGGGTTCACAGCCCCAGCCTTGAACCCGGCTCTGTTTTTTCATGTTTGGCCTCTCTATTTCCTGAGGTCAGGCAGCCCACCGCTCCATTAGCATGAAGCAACTCAGGGCTCATTTGCCAAAACTGACATCCTGGGAAAGTCCTGATGAATTTATGAATTGGAGGCTGCGGATGCCAGTAAAAGAATTAAGGGCTTATTTATTTATATATGTATTTATTATTACTATTATTTGCAGGAAATCAGCTGGGATGCTGCTGTTTGCTTTTTTTTTCTGAAAAGCAGCGCCAGCCTTGAACGCTGTGTCAGCAGCAGTTTTCTTTCAGAGAGGAAAAAACACATTTTTTTAAGGCCTGTTAGGGGGTGGATATTTTTTTTTTTTAGGCTGTTGTTTTGGGTTTGGTTTTTTTTTATTTTTTTATTTTGCTTTTGAAAGGAAGGGCCCGAGGAAGAAAGTTCAGGGAGCAGGAAGCCGAAGGAGCCAGCCCGGCATCCCAGCGGGGCGAGGTGCTCTCACCTTGCGGAGCGCGGGGATTGCGACACCCGAGCGGAGAGGTAAAATTTATATCCCATAAATCACGTGTCAAGTGCCTGCGAGGAGAGGTCATTAAACAGATGTATGAGGCAAGAGGCAAAGTCCATCCATTTCAGAAGACGCTCCCAGTGTCAGCAGCTCTCCACAAGTCTCGAGAGGCAGAGGGATCCGACGGGCACGGCAGCAGCTTCGCTGATAGTCTCTTATTTATTTCCTCCTCTCTTTATTTGATGGCATTTTCTTTATTGGAATAACTTCCCGGGCTTTTTGCTCTCCCCCGGTGCGGGGGCTGTGGGAGGGGAGGGTGGCACATCAAACAGCTCGGGAGGCACGGAGGGATGGAGTGATGGATGGAGGCTGCCCTGTGATTAATAATCAAACCGAGAGCTTTTACTGGGCCTCATGTGGAAAATGTGGCTTTGGAAACATTTGTCTTCATCCCACAAACAACAAGTGGTGTTTCTTTCCCTTTCTTTGTTTCTCCCCCCCTCCCCTTTCCTCCCTCCCTCTCCCTCCTTTTGCTTTTCTTGCCCAGAATCACTGATTAAAATCTTTTCCGTGCTCTACCTGCTCCAAGTGGCTCCTGTTCTGGTTTGATTTATGCTTTGCTTATCTCAGGCTTCAGTGGAAAAATAATGACCAGATAATAAAGAGCACTAAGTAGCTTTTCAAGTGACATGGCATCCTCTGTGGGACTGGGCTCTGCAGGAGCAGGGAGGAAAGCGCTGCCATGGCCTCGGGCCAAAGCAGAGGGAGGAAAACAGAGGATAACGGGAGGACAGCAGTGGATCCTTGATGGGTGAAAGCTCAGGGCACCCTCCAGTGGAAGCCTCAGCCAGCCCATCCCCGACCTGCTGAGGGGCAGCAAATGCCGCTTGGCAAGTGGATATTGTGATTTTTCCCAGGGTTTTTCTCCAGGATTCCAGCGGCTGTTTGTCCCCCAGGTACACAAGGTCCAGGACAGGGGCTTCCCCCAGGCAGACTCACCAGGATGCTCTTTGCCACCTCCTTGTTCTTCTCTCGGACAGACCCTGCCAGTGAGAGAAGAGATCCCCAGCTCCATCCTGCAGCTGATCCAGGGTGCCCAAACCCCACTCCCTTCTGCAGCTCAGGGTCTGCAACAGCTCCAGATCCATCAGGCTTCACTACAGGGCTGAGACCTATAAGTTTCCCTGCCTTATTCCTTGCAGTTTGCAAGGACACACAGCTTCCCTGCTCCAGCTTTCCCCATCCCCTTCCCTGCTGTCATCTGGTTAAAAAATCGCCATTAATTCCAGGGTAGGAAGGACCCATTGTTTACTCCACGCTCGGGGAAAAGGGAATGGTTTTGTTGCCAAGGAACTATTTTTAATTGTAATGTGGATCCAGCATGGCCAGCGAGGTGGCTGCTGCGTGGGAATAGCAGGCCATTGGCAGGAAAAGTGGGATGGGAAGCTGTGGGGATAACTGCTGCTCATCATCCCACGGAAAACCTCGAGATGTGCAGCCAGCGACACGCGGGAGTGTTCCCTCAGCCTGGGAAGCAGCAGTAGCCAGCCCTGTCCCTTCCAGTCCACATTCCCAACAAATCATCCCCCAAAATGTGCTGCTGGG
The DNA here is from genome assembly GCF_008360975.1 of Lichenostomus cassidix. NCBI lineage: Eukaryota > Metazoa > Chordata > Aves > Passeriformes > Meliphagidae > Lichenostomus > Lichenostomus cassidix. The sequence goes on from NC_139497.1 coordinate 3,300,696, forward strand.
CTCGATTTGGAGAGGAGGAGAGACACAAGCCAGCGCAGGGCTGGCGGTGTGAAATTATCGCCCAGCGGGGATGGCGCACGTCCCTTCTGGCTTTAAATAATCCCAAAAAACAAATTCCTCCAGATTGCCTCCACGGATCGAGGGGTGGATATCTGCGAGTTTGTGGGGGAAAAGGGGGAGATGCCCATTTTTTTGCCCCATTCCCTGGCAGGGAGCCAGCCCCTTGCACCTCTGGCGGGGCCAGGCGCGCTCCCCGCTCCGAGGGCTCTATAAATACGTGTGCATGACAGATCTGGCACCGCGTGTTCCTGTAAGTGATGTCATCTTTGGGGAGTTACTTAGCAACCGTGGAAAATGTTTTGGAGGCTCTAATTTTTCAGTATGGCAAAGCCATATATTTATGCAGCTCAGCTAATCAGCTCGCTGGCGAGGCAAGCCCCGATGAGCTCATTTTCTTCATCATTATTTTATGTGAATTGGGCTTTTAGCACTAAAGAGACCACAAAGATTTAATTCAAAAATGTGATTGCTTTATGTTTCCAGGGTATCATTAACATGGCATCTACGCAAATAACCATGGTAACAAACTGGTAATTAGTACATATATGGCACTTATTATTAATACAGAAACAGGACAAGTTCCAAATCAGCACAGATTACAGTACATTATTACCATAGTAATTACCTGCAGTAACACACACAAATTGAACTAAATGGCCAATTGAACTAGAGTGAATGGCTTTTTATTCCAGTCCCTAAATAATGTGCATTCTTGGCTGAGTAGTTCAAGGTAAATAAAACTGTTTTTAATTTATTGCCAAGGTTTTCTTCCCCCCCACTTTGGTGGGAATGGCAGGAGTCAAGAACTTTTTTTTTGCTGTGCTTATAGTATAATTACTGTACAGGGTAAGCCAATCCTGATTCCCAGAGAAAGACAAAGAGGGTAAAAGTTATTAGTTTATTTTATTAGAGGGTTTATTTCTCTAATTTCAGCTCTGAAGTAATGTTCAGTGTATCTACAAGAGTCAATGCCAAATGAAGCAGGGTCCAAATCCTGTATTTTGGTCTCTGCGTTTGGCTTTTGTTATTGAGAGAGAAGGAATATCTGCATTTGGAGTAGGCAAGAAAACAAAACTTTTTGGAGATGATCACATTTATTAAAATAATGAAAAAACATGGGTTTGGCCTAACCCTTCCCCTATGGGTTTGAGGTATATAAAAGTACTGAACCCACAAACCCTGAGTCAAACCCAAGAAGCCAAATGCACTGGCTGGAGCCAGCAGTGCTGAGATGAAGCCAACCACCAAAAAAGAAAATAGAAAAACTCAACATTTCTTCTTATTCTCCCCATTTTGCCACATTTTATTAATCCTACCACAGACCAGGCAGGGCTGGAAAGCTTTTCTTTGTGCAGCCCTAGAGATGCTGAACACCCTGGGCTTGGAGGAGCAGAGGCAGCAGAACCACAGCCCTTTAAAACTGAAAGCCATCCTAAGCTGGCTTTTTTTTTCCCCTTTCTAAATGGAAATAACATTGAGAGAGACACTTTCAAAAGGAGCCTCTGTCTGGCCTCTGTGTCTGCAGTTTGTGCAGATTTGGGAGCTGGAGCACACATTGCACTCACTCCTTCTGTTCAGGGGCAGCCTGTCCTGCAGGTGCATGGTTCAAGACCTCCTTTTTTCCCCCCAGCTTTGCCTCCTGAAATGATTCTCCTGGGCTCTCTGGACGATGATGATATTACCAGTCACTACTTACTTGGAAAGGCTTTCTTCCAGCTGATTTTTTTTCCTGTCCAAAGCCACACCGAGCAATTCTCAGCATGCAGAAGTGGCCCTGGACCCCCCCAGAGGAGTTCCTCCCCTCTCCCCAGCACCAGCAAGAGCAGAATGAAAATTCCATCCATCCAGAGGTTTATTTTTCCCCTCTTCCTTCTCTATCCTCTAGAAAAGCATTAATATTTCCACTGTCTGTCAGTAATTCAGACACCACCGTTCCTGGAGCTGTCGAGCAGCCCTGGATTGTGTGTCCATGGTTTGGGATGGAGACAGGCAGTCTGGGAGGGCTTCAGCAGCTGGCACAGCCCTGGAGAGCATCCTACACATGGATCTGGGTGGAAAAGTGGAGCACTTTCCCCACCAACAAACCTGCTTTACTGTGCTCTTCACCCCTGTGCTCCTGCCAGGCACGCTGGGGAATCACAGTTCCTTTATCAGGTCCATCTCTCATTGTATTTCACCTCCCCCAATTCATAAGAAAATTATTATTTTAGCAGGCAGGCATTTAATTAAGTTTCACCGTGTTTGCTTTGGCTCCCGCAGCATGGAAAATCTCCTTTTAACAACCATCCCTTGAGCGTGGGTTCTGATCAAGCCAAATTGCCTGGATGCAATCCCTTCTCCCAGCAGCTCCCTTTCTCCTTCCAAACCCCGAGCCCTCCTGGCCCCACTGGGGTGCTCCTGCCTTGCCAGGAGCACAAAAAATCCCTCTCAGCAGGCAGCAGGAGCTCAGCACTCCTGCCCACTCCTCCCCTGCACTCCTGCCTGACTCACAAACTTCCCACTCCAAATTAACACCCATTAGGGTTTATTTCCATCGCGCTCTTCCCACGCAGCCGCAGCAGAGCTCTGCCTGGGTTCAAAGCAGGGATGGAGCCTTGTTTTGATGCTGAGTTTAGCCCAGTTTTGCTTCCTTCGGGGATGTTGCCCTCAGGAGAGCTGGAAGCATCGTTTTGGGGGGTGAGAGCACAGCAGCTGCTCACTGCTGGGCTGCTTCATCCAGAAAGTCCACAGAACTTCAGTGCTGAGGAGGAAAAGGCTCTTTTCCCTCTGCAGTGCCACGAGCAGCTCATCTTGGTGGAGTAATTATGAGCTGCTGCTGTTGATGTTTTGGTTTAATTTAGGGGGAAAAAAAAGCCCAATCCAAACTGGATTTGATACCCTCAGCTCCCCGCCCTACTCTGCTGCCAATCCTCAGGATGTGGGACTTTTCTCAGCCTGAGCAGAGGCTCAGGAACCCCCAGAGAGCCTGGCATCAGCACCCAGCCCATGCTCTGACTCCCTCCTGTGAGATTCAACATCTCCCTTGACCTTAAAAAGCCCCAAAGACCAGAGCAGGGCTTGATTTTCTCTCTCCCCTCCTCTCCCCTCCTCTCGTTACTGTTTTGTTTTGCAGCAGTTGCTGCTGTTGCCATGCCATCTCCTTTTGTTGCTATGGATTAATAGTGTTTTTTACTTATTTTTATGTATGTCCTGGGAACACGATTGCTTAATTTGCCCTGCAGGTTTGTAGGCCTGACAGGCATTTCCACATCGTCCCAGCAGTCACCTTATCTTAATCCAGTTCTGGGCTGCTTGCAGGATAAATACCTGCAGAAATACCTGTTCCTGTCCCAGCAAGTGGCCAGGGTGGGAGTGGTGGGGACACAGTGTTCCTACAGCCTGTGCTGGGCCCTCTCTGGTGTCATGGAGCTGGTTTTTATCTCACCCAGGATAACACCTCAGGAGCCACCAGTGCAATGATTTTCCAAGCTGGGTGGAAGGATGGGCTCCAGGTGTCCCCCGTGGACCTTCAAGGTGACACAGCTGAGGGATTGCATAAAATATGTTCACTTATTTTATTATAAAGGGCATTGAATCAAGATTTTGCCTCCAGCTCTTTCTGTCCATGGAAAATCCAGCTAGAGAGGGGCCAGGAATCCCCAGGGAGAATGTGAGCTGTGCCATGGGAGAGCCTTTGGTGTCCAACATGGAACAGGGTGGTGGGAGCAGAGTCAGAAAAAGAATAGGAACAAAGTGCTTTCCAGTGCTTTTGGGAGGCTGGTTTGTGTGAAGAAGACTCAGCAGATCCCAGTCCTGCAAACCCTAAAGGCTGCTCCATCACTGCCCCTGGCCACCCCTGCAGTGTCACTTGTCCCCAGCCAGTCCAAGAGAAGGATTTGCATGAGGAAACCACTGCAGACCTGTGGGTTGGTTGTGTTTCACAGGTGGGAGGAGAGATCAGGAGAGATCTTGTCCCTTGTGGGACATCCTGTGCTCTTTTGTCATGGCAAACCTTTCACTGTATCTCCATCCTCCCCATGTGAAATGGGGACAAAAATCCATCCTTTTGCCCAACCATAGAAAACTCTGTGGAAGTGACTCCATCCTATTATTATTCTCCACAGCCCTAATGCACTAATGAATATGGATACAGGGACACCAAGGGTCCTCTTCCCTCCAGCAATTAATTTCTCCTCCATCCTATTGGGTCGTCTCACAAGCAGTGCTCAGACAAATATGCCCCTGGAGTTGTGATCCTCAGAGGGCCCTCACACACATCAAAGGGGAGCTTGTGATATCATGGAGATCACAGAAAACATCAACTCTGCCTGTCTGGGGAGGGGAAAAACCAGCTCCTTGCGGATCCACAGCTGGTGGGACTCTTAATTACACAAGGGCCGAGGAGCATTCCAACCATAACATCCTGCAGCCTCCCTGCCACCAGACAACGTGTCTTTTATGAGGGTAGGAATGTATCTTTAATGAACTGGACTTTTTTAACTTGTCAGAGGGTGCTGGGGATGGGATCCACCGCAGTCATTTTTGGCCAGACTGCTGTGCTGGTTGTCCCCAGGCTGCCCTGGTCCCCTGCTGGCCCTGGCGCCGTGCTGGTGTGAGGCTCTTTGCTCCTCTAATCCCCCTTCCAAGGGGGTGATTCACCTCTGTGGGCATCTCAGAGCATCTGCCCTGTGATCCTGTGGAAATCCATCCTTGTCACTGCCAGCAGAGGGGTTGGAAGCTCCTCTGAGCCCCTGGAAGTGTCCAAGGCCAGGTTGGATGGGGCTTGGAGCAGCCTGGGATGGTGGAAGGTGTCCCTGCCCATGGCAGGAAGGTGGAAGAAGACCTTTAAGGTCCATTCCACCCCAACTTCCATGATTCTATGGTATGAGGCTAAAATCCTCACGGCACAGCAGCAAATCCATTCTTCACCTCAATTCCCCCTGCCCCTGTTTCTCCATAATCTGGGCTTTGGGGCTGGGGTATTTCTGTGCTAATAAATGTTTTCTCCAACTCCAAAACCATTGCCACAATCTTCCTCACTGCTGTGTGTGTTTATATCTGTGATCCTATGGAATTCTTCAGGGTTTGGGGCTTTACTGGTGATTTTTAAGGTTTTCTTCCACCCTGCTAAAAGCAGCGCCGGAGGGAAGGTGATGCCGAGAGGTTGCTCCACCACAGATTGACAAATCTCTGGTGTTGTTCCCTTTACTTATCCTTATTCAGAGACATTCAGCCCTGCGAAGGGCTGTTTGCTGTCATCAATCCTGGAGGAGCCCGTGGGGGCCAGCAGAGGTGAGACACCAGAGATTTGTCCTATTGATTACCCCAGGATGGGAGGAATCAAACACCAGCAGCAGACAAATGCCTGCGAGGAGAACAGGGCAATTGTCAGGTTTGCTTTGCAGGTTATTGGCTTTTGGAAGATTTCATTTTTCTTTTCCTACCTGGAGGCTGAGAGAAGGCAGTAAAACTTTCCTAAATTCCTCCCCGTTTCCCTGTTTGAAGTTCCCCTGTTAACACCACACGCCAGAGAGAATCTCCCCCTCAAAATCCCCCTCTGCCTGCCAGCCACAAGTGAGGTCTCACATTATTGCCTCTGACAGCTCTCATTCCTCAGGCACTTTCTTTTTCCTTCCTCAAAGGAGGGAGGGGGGAAAGATATCAAAGGTTTCCAAACCTGAGCACCTTCTGAGACTGCAAAATGCAGCCCCATGTCGGGAGGGAAGCTCCGAGCTGGGAAGCAGGAGGGAGGATGGGTGCAATCCTCGGGAAGAGTTACATGTGTTTGCCATCGCGTTTGCCTTGGGCCCTTGGAAAATGTTTGTAGTTTCCAATTAATCTCATTAGTTTGGAAGTAGACGGAGGGGCGGGAAATCAAAATAATTTCACGGGGAATTCTCTTTAATGACATTTTAAAAACATGTAATTGAAGGAGGTGGTGGAAAACATTTTAACAGCGCTGGAATCAGCGGAGGGGAAGCAGCGAGGGATGTTCAGGAAAAGCTGAAAGGTCTGCTGGGACAGGACTGAGCTGTGGGGACACAGTGGGGCTGGCATGGGGTCAGGACAGGATTAGGACCCTCAGCCAGGTCCCCCAGTCCGGGGCTCTGCTGGGGAGCCATCCTGGCTGCTGGTAAGCCCTGGGAGAGCCCTGCTTGCCATCACTGAGTGAGCTTTTAATTTCCTTTTGCTGCTCTCCTGAGGCTGAGTTTGCAAGGCTGGAAAGAATCAGTGACTGTTGCAGTTTGCCTTTGCCTCACTCCCTGACTGTCCCCAGGGGTGCTGTGGCCACTGTGGTGACACTGGGGTGACCCAGAGGGTGGCCTGGGGTGAGGATAGGGCACAGGATGAGCTCCAGCCCCTCCATGGAGCAAAACGGGATAGTGGAAGGTGTCCCTGCCCACGGCAGGAGGGTGGAAGAAGACCTCCACTCCAAATTGCTCCAGCCCCTCCTGGAGCAGGGATAGAGCCTCCCCACGCACTCAGAAAGCTCTGTGCCTCACAGAACCACCCCCAGCATCCCCCCAGAGAGCCCAGCCCACCCTGGGGGACACGAAACACCCTGAGCATCCACCCCACTCCCAACTAACCAGAGAGGAAGGACCATCCCCTGGGTCAGTTGTGTTTTCCCAGGAGCATCCTGCGGCAGAGACCCACCGTGTCCCCTCTCAGCCACCCTGCCACCCTCCTCTCCAGGCTGAGCACTTCATCGATCGGATTAGCCCTTGTTTAGTGATTTCCAGCCCGGTGCCCGGCCGGGGAGCTCTCCCTTTGCAGCCGAGCAGTTGGTGTTTGCCGGCTCCGCCAGCAGCTGCCGTGATTCATCTCTGCCGTGCAAAAGCGAAACTTGGCTCGGTGCTTTCCGCGGGCCGCCGGGAGGAGGCAATGCCAGCCTCTGCCCACCTTTTAACTCGCTTTATTTCCCCTCGGTTGGGTTTGCGGCGTTCAGCGAGCCCGGTAATTGCTGTGGCGGAGCGAGTCTGCTGACAGACACAACCCGAGGGGAGGGACAGGACACTGACCCTCAGGAGACCTGGTTTTTGTCCCAAAAGAGTGTCCCACTGTGAGGACATGCTGTCTTGTCCATCACACGCTTCTCTCCATCCTCCTGCACGCTGCTGCCCACGCCCAAGTCTCTCGCTCTGGATGTTCATCCATCCTCCCCCAGAGCAGGACTCGCTGGCTGGAGCCACCAGCAGGCAGGGGAGGGGTGGCTGGGCGAGGCAGAGTACAGGATTAGGCCAGCTGTGTCTCAGGATGGTATTTTTATACCCCCCTTGCTCTTATTTAATGAGAATTTGAGGATTTGGGGGCGGGAAATATCACCTGGCACTGCAGTGTCTTCTCTTTCCTCCTGTTGTTTGCTGTTGTTTTCCTGCCAACCACCACACTGAAGGACGTCAAAGAGTAGATGATGACAGGACCATCCATCCTTCCCAGCAGAACCTGGGAGGTCAGTGAGAGCAGCCCCAGGGTGTGAGATGCTCAAACCACCGAGCTGAGCCAGGAAAAGGCTTCAGGGTGTGAATCCAGGCTGGATAACCCAGACACCAGGGAGGGAGGACACTCAGACCCTCTGGTGATCCATTAGCAACTCCCTAAGGAGATGTGAACAGAGCTGCTGAGCCAAGGAGAGCAATTTTTGACTTCTTAGCAGCCAAACCCTCATGTGCATCACTCAGAGGAGTTCCAGGGGCACACACAGCACTGCCAGCTGCACAAAAGGAGGAGAAAATCCCCAAATAAGTGTCCAAGGGGCAGGCTGCTCTGTGCCAGGGATGCTGGGGCTGTGAGATGCTCTGTGCCCAGCACGGAGGGAAAGCTGCTGTCACCCAACCCATCCATGGCTCTGCTGGCTCCCATCTGTCCCAGAGGAGATCCTGGCTGGATGCAGGGAGGCAGATCCTCCCCCACACTGTGATTCCTCTGCTGCCAATGGATCGATTGTGCTCGGAGGGCTCTATGTAGGTCAGGCACATGGCTGGCTCCAGCACTGGAGTTATTAAATTGAACGAGGATCCCCCTTCTCCCTCCATCCAACCCCTCCATGCCCAGCCTTGGCTCTCAGCCTAGAGAAGAGCATTTCCCCGAGGCTCAGGGCTCATTTGAGCATGGCCAGTGTGTGTCCAGCTCCTGCACCCCAACATCCCCCCAAGCAAAGCACTGCCTGGGTGTCTGAGCACGAGGAGAGCTCAGTGCTGGGAGGGGGAACGGGCAGCATGACCCAATTCATGGGTTTCTGTCAATAAAGCTGGCACTGCTCCCTCTCAGCTTTGTGAAATGGATGGGCCTGGAGCAGCTCCCAGAGAAGGGGATTTCTCAGTGCAGCATCCCCTGGGAGGAGGGAGCTGGATCTCCCTCGTGTGGTTGCTCCTCTGCTTGTCTCCATGGGGGTGGAGTAGATGAGAGACATCCCAGCCTGGTTTTGGCCACCCAGACTTAATTCCCTCTAGAAGCCTTTATCACCCAAGGAGGAAACCCAAATCCTTGCCACCTCAGGCTCCTCCTGGGCTGGCAAGCTAGAGGGAGAGGGAGACATGGAAAGGGAGAGAGAGCAGAGGAAAGACTGTCAAATCAAAAAAAACCAAAACCACTCAGTAGTTCAGAGCAAACTTTGCACTAGTTGAAGATTTGACCTTGTGTTCTCTCCTAGGAACAAACAAGAGCAAAACGAGGATCATATTATTTTGCCTGAAATTTGGAGTGGATCAGCCCCCTGCTGTTCCCAGCCCCTGCAATGAATGGCTATAAACAAGATGCATTTCCGGAGAATGAATTAAACACTGAGCCTGAGTGCTGCCTGTGTTTGAGAGATGTTTATTTGTCCTTGCTGCCTCTCCATAAAGAGTTGCACAAGGACTTACTAAATTTTAACCCCACATTGTTCTTGGGTAAACACTGCCCTTTATCCGACGTCAGGAGTGCTCTGAGCTGAGATAAGCTCAGGTTGGCTCTTTCTCTCTGGAGCATTCAGCCTCTTGGAGCCAGCTTCACACAGACCCCAGGGCACCCACATCATTCCCAATTGCCTCCAAACCTCTGGCAGCTTTCTGCATTTTTATGCCAAAAAGTTTTTCCGCGAGAAGCGTAGCAATTTTTATCTCAGCTCCTCTCTTTATTTTACGTGATGATGGGAAGGGAAAGGGTGCTAAACCATGAAAAACTGACCTCTCAACAAGTCCTTGTCCCCATTTCCACCACCACATGGAGCCCATTGCAGAGGGGTAGGAATGGGGTGATCTTTAGGGTTCTTTCCAACCTAAACCATTCCACAGTTCCATTTGCCACAATCCATCCTTTTCATGCCCTTCCCCAGCCATGGAAATAGTGAAACACTGAGATCTTCCTCCATCCTAATCCTCGCTCTGTCACTCCCAGCATCGCTGCTGAACACACACAAAGAAAGGCTAAAGGGGGATGAATACCACTGCAAACTTTCTGTCTGCTTTCATTTGCAGAGCCTCCACAGGCTGTGCTTTTGGACCATCTGCTGGCATCCAGCGGGATGGGGAGCTGGGTCTGCACAGCCATCGGCAGCCAGGCAGGAAGAGCAGCCTGGAGTGCGGCATTTCTGGGGGAAAAAAGTGGTTTTGTTGCTCGTGAGGGAAAGGCTGAGAAGAAGTGGTGTGAAAACCAGCCCAGCTCTCTCTGCCTTACAGGGAGCCCCCGAAAAGTTCCCCTCTTTTTGTGTTTTGTGGTGTTTTTCCCACTTTGGGGGGACATCGCCACGGGATGCGAGATGCTGAACGTGACTCTCCAAAAAGAAGAAGGATCTGTGCCTTGTAGAAACATTTCTGAACTCATGTTTGTTCCCTCTCCTGGGTCTGGGCAGAATGTCAAAGCCTGCTCTGAGCTGGAAATATTTTAAGACTAGCACTCACTGGAGACTGAAACAATGGCAATTCTTCAGCTACTGAGGCTTTTATAAAAGGGCTTTTGACACAGAGGCTGCTTAGGGTTGGGTTTTTTTTTTTCTTTTAGTTGGTTTTTCTCCCAGAAAACACTGTGCTAGTGTCCGTGGGCATGTTGTGCACACGCTTTTGCGTGTGCAAAATAATCCCTCTGCTTCCAGCAGGGCCAAAGGTGGGAATGCCCAGGAGATCCCTCCAGCCCTGCCCCGGTGAGGAAGAGGCAGCAGCTCACACGGGATCCACACAGCCATGCAGGAAGAAAAAGACATTTTAGAGTAAATGTCAGCTTTTGCGTTTCTGGGTTTGGGGCTTTTTTTAAACACGTGGGTGGGACTTTTAATGCCCAGATGAAGCTGAGACGGTTTCAGTCTCCAGGGCTTATCCAGAAGATTCACACAAACACTATGGAAAGTGTCTCTTTGCTTAGGGAGGATGAAATTTGACACTGCGGAGATTTTAACCCGGTATTCCAGCGAGGAGCCTCGGTGCTTAGCGTGTCATATCTGATAAAGGCTAATCAGCCCTCCTTCAGGCACCATTCAATTCTTATTTCCATCTGCTTCCCGTGCAGATTGTGTTATCCGTGATGTAGACCCACGTGCAGGCAAATCAGTGGGAATTCTGCTCAGGAATCACAGGATCAATGGTAAAAAAGGACATGATGGATCCCCCAACCTGAACCCTTGAAAACAGCCCAGGCAGCTCCCAGTCAATGTTGGAAACCAGCAAGGTCCAGCAGCAGTTTGCACTGGTTTGGGGATGACATCCCAGTTTTCCTGCACAGCCCCACTGCCTGTCCCAATCTCCAAATCCCCTGACCCCGGTGCCATCCCTCCCAGGCTCCTCTCCCTGTCTGAAGCCTCCTCCCCAATTATCCCGGCCGCTGTTTGCTCAGGCGCTGTGGATTTAGCTCTCCAGCCTCATGTGCACTGTGTGTATAGGGAAAGATAGATTGCCGCTACTTTCCAGTATAAATCACATTCCTTACAACACTCCAAAGTAGCATTTTCAACCTCAGGGTGCTAATAGGATCCAGCAGGAGAAAGAAATGTCAGCTAAGTAGCAGGCGCTGTTTGGAGAGTGCAATGGAGCTGATCCACAGCCCCGGGGCAAAAGGAGCAATCCCAGGGCAAAGGTTAAAGAGTTCAGGAGCACTTCAGCCTACTTAATTGCAACAGGCCTCTTACACGGTGTAAGATGGATGGCTCGGGCCGGGCAAGGGGGGCAGAGCGGGGCCAGCAGCATCGCCAGCCCCGGGAAGCGCCGGGAGGGGACAGCGATGGAGCGGTGGAGCAGCTCCGAGCCCCTCGCTTCGTCCCCAAAACGCTGCTGGGTGGCAAAGATGCCACAGCGGCACTGCCCAGCCACCACCTCTGCCTCATCCCGATCCCCAGACCACCAGCTCTCCCCTATCCCTATCCCCAAGCCATCAGCTCTCCCCCATCCCGATCCTCACCGGATCAACGGGAATTTGCACCGGGAAAGGTTTTGCAATAGCTCAGCCCAGGCAGATAAAATAACCAGTAGCCAGAATAACTCCAGCTGCCAAGGAAATGTTTCCTGCTTCCCCCGAAACCATAAGGAACGTTTTAAAGGGGAAAGAGGGGGAATTGGGTAGTGTTGCTGCTCTTGTTGTTTTTCTTGTAGGATTTGTTTTCTGGTTTCCTTTTATTTTGGATCTTCAGAATCCGAGCGTGTTTTGTGTCAGTCCCAAGGTGCTTCTGTTGGGAAGGTGCCTCAGATAATATTTTCAGTGGAGTTTTGGCTTGTTTTCTGACACACATCTGAGAAATGTCATCAAAAGCTGATGTTCTGCATGGAAAAGGTCTTTTGCATTCTTTTTTTTTTTTTTTTTCATCTGAAGAAAAAAATAGAATAAAAATATTTCATCCCTTTCTCACAGCGAGGTTGATGCTGTTTCCCTGGTGATAAAAGCACTGGGCTGGCTCTTGAGACAGATGCGTTTAATTCCCAGCTCTGCCGCAAACCCCCGCGATGACCTTGGAGCAGCCGCTTGGGCTCCGACCCGCGCGGGATGGGATTTCGCTGTTAAAGCTCCCGTTTGGCCTCTTCCACTGGGAAAAATATCTGAGAAACCCCATCGTTCCACGCGGCCCCCCGTCCCCCTCCCCAGCGCCCACCCGTCCTGCCGGGGATGCTGGCGGTGCTGCCATCCCGAGCCGCGCAGCCCCCGCGGGATGCGGCCGGGATGCGGAGCGAGGGTCGCGGATGCCCTCTCGTGGGAAGAGCGGGGCTCGGCCGCGCTCCCGATGCTCGCGGGGACGCGGAGAGAGCCCCACAGCCCTGCGACCCCCTGCCCTGCTGGGACCCCCGAGCCCCGGGGAGCATCCCCGCCCTTGCCGGGCTGCGGCGCTGCATCACCGGAACCTCGCCAGGGCACAGCGTTCGGCACCGTTTATTGAGGAGCGGGGAGAGGAGGGCGTCCTGCCCGCCGGAAAGGGCAGCCGTGGGGACATCCCTGCTGCCAGCACCCATCCCGAGAGGATCCCGCGTCCCCCCGGCCCGTGCGGCTCAGGAGAGGAGCAGGGCGGCCAGGACGCAGGGCAGCAGGAGGTGGCCGGAGGGTGGCCGGGGGGCTCTGGGGGTGCCGTTGCACAGGTCTGTGTCGCAGCAGTGGATTCGGACCCCCGGCAGCTCCTGCTGCTGGCAGTGGCGGGAGGTGGCACAGCCGCTGGTCAGCAGGATGCCCAGGACCACTGCAAAGCAAGCACAGGGTGGCACATCAGGGGGACGGGCAGGGCGGAGGGGATGCTGTGACAGCCTGGCACGGGGGACAGGCCAGCTCGGGGGCCGCAGGGTTGGGTTTGGGGGTGACCAGCAGCTCGAGCAGCCCCAGACTCACCGCTCTCTGTTTTAATGCAGAAGCGGTGCTTGAAGCCCTGGTGGGACTGCGAGCAGGTGATCACCTCGGGGTTGGAGCACCCCATGTCCACGTTTTTGGTGCCAACCACGATGTTGCAGCCATAGCACTGGAGTCCAGACACTAAACGAGAACCAGAAGGAACACGGCTGGATTTTTCCAGGGGGGAAAAGACTTCAACTCGTTCCGAGCTGCTCTCTACCGACGGCTTCGCAGCGCTCCCTGCCTTGCCAAGTCGCATTAAGCCAGAGCCCGGAGCTGCCCGTCACTTGTTTACCCAGTGGGCCCAAAAATACAGACTCATCTCCCACTAGAGGTCAGTGCGAAATCAGAGATTAGCCGGAGATTTGCGCTGGGATCAAACTGTGGGAACAAGGGAGCTTTGAAACAGTGGGGTGTAAAGAGTAGGTGAAACCTCACAACCACAGACACCACCGAGGCAGGGCTCAGTCGCGCTCAGCTTTTCCTTTTTTCACCAAATTTCTCTCGTTTAGCTGCGCCTGTTTTGGAGGGATTTGCCCCAGAGGGATGGTTTTATCAGCGTGGTTTGGTTTTTCCCCTGGACACAGTCCTGGTGTTATCACAGGGTCTATCAGGGAGGCAAAGCAGAAGGGAAATTCTCCTTCAGAGCACTGAGAGCCAGCATGCCTGTGACCCTCGGCCAGTGGCCTGAGTGTGTCCCCAGGGTTTTGCACACTTGCCCTGGCGGCAGCTCAGCCCTTCCCTGCAGGGTCAGCGACTGTGTCTGGGAATTGCCACAATGGGAATTAAGCCATTTCTTCAAAAAAACCAAGAAAGCCTGTAAAGGATATTAATTTACACCACCCACCTCTGTTGTGGAGGTTAAGGGAACCTCTGTTGATTAATCAGGTTGCTGCCATTACCTTTCCTCACCTCCAAATTCCAACCCAGAGCCCTTCCTGTGCTCTCACAGGGTTTTGGGGACACAGCCAGACACAGCAAGTGCACATCCCCTGCCCCAGCCAAATCAGGGACGAGCAGCCCAAGGGATCCCAAATCCTGGCGCATTTCCCTTTGGTACAAAACACCATGACATTACCTCCATCCTAAAACCACCAGCGTGCAGCTGCACGGCTTGGGGCAGGAATGCCCCCAAATTCACCCCAAGGATAGATCCCACCCGAGCAAGCAGGGTTTAGGGAGGATGCAAGCCGTGACCCCAAGGCACAGCACACCCCGGGAAGGGCAGCACTTACCCTCTGGCAGGACAAACACCACGGTCAGCAGAGGCAGGATCCCATGGGCACCTCCAGGCATGTGTCCGCAGAGCATGGGGGACAGCTCCTGGGGGACACCCGGAGCTCACAGGGTGAACACCAGCTCTGGGGGAGCAGGCTGAGACCTCCTCTCCTCCCGGCTCTTCACCCCGACTGTCCTCGTCCTTCCTTCTCACCTGCAAACCTTTCCAGCAGGATTCCCGAGATGCCGTCGGTGCAGCAGGGATCTGCCTGCTCCCCGCTTGCCCAGCCAGCCCCTGGCACCCAGACTCCTTATGTCGATGCTTAATTTCTCCCTTTTCCTCTGGAGAAATTCCCCGATTCTTTCAGTTCATGCACAGACCTGAGTGCGTATGTGCTACCCTCGGTTATTTCTGTCCTATTTCCTCTGTCCACGATCACTTCCCATTAATACCACCGTGCAGCAGCTCTTGGAGAGAAATTCTCCCTAATCAAGATTTAGTTTTAAATCCACTTCGAAATCCTCTAATTCAGTTGGATTAGGCAGAAGGGGTTTGGGGAGATGTATGGTTTTACTTTTCTTTTTTTTTTTTTTTCCCCGTCTCTTTTTCCTCCCTGAGCTGCCTCATCTTCATGAACGGACCCACCGGCTTTCTGTGACATATTGTGCTATTTAAAGAGGGCAGGAATAATTTTATTAAAGAGAAGCAGTCAACTAATTTTAAATCCGAGACTTGAGATCCTCTAACAAAGTACAGCTCTGGGGATGGCCTTGGGGTTAAGGGGAAAACCTGAAGGAGCGAGAAAAGGGTTTGAATGCAATGTGTGTATTTACACACATGAAAATAGTTGCTTTAATAAAGCAAGGCCAAACAGAGCCAGCCCCGGGCTTGGATCAATTCTGGAGGGAGTTTGGGCTTGGGAAGCGGACAGAGGGACAGCAGAGGAAAGGACTGAGCCTTTCCTAGATGGCTCTGCAGGGTCAGGGTCAGACCCACAGCCACATGGGACACCACAGATGTCCCCAGCTGCAGGATGAGACCCCCAGCCCCCTGTTGGCTCCTCCAGCACTGTCCCCACAAGCAAAGCCCCAGCTCTCAGCGGAGCTAATGGGACTTGGAGAGCTAATGCTTACTAATAAGAGAGCGCGACGGAATGCACGGGATTAAAAAATTAAAATGACAAAATAAGCTGCTTATGTGGCTCATCCAGCAACTGCCTGCTAGCAGCACCTGAAATCCCCCACCCTGGGCACCCCAGCCCACCAGGCACCTCCTGTGCCACACAGAGCTCCCAGCCAGGCAGGCTTGGATTGATCTCCAACAGCATCTTCATTAGCAGGGATGCTGGTTCATATTTCACCGGGAGGCAGCACAAATTGGCCCAAGGAGGGGCAGCTACAGCTCAGGAGGGGCAGTTTGCACCGGGGAGAAGTGCCCAAGTAATGCAGCTCATGGATTCAAATCCCTTAAACCACCCACGGCGGCTCGCTTGCCTCAAAACAATGTGATTGTAACAAATGTCTGACACAGTAAAGCCTGAAAGCCTGGGGGAGAAGGGATAAAACGCAGGAAATGGGATTGATTTAAACGCGTGCATAAATCAGAGCATTCAATAAGGAGGGGAAAATAACTTTTAATCCCTTAATAAACTCATCAGTTATCTGGAAGGGGCAGCCAGGAGCAGCCTGGGCTCTGTGGCAGTGATGCAGCATCCCTGGAAGTGTCCAAGGCCAGGCTGGACAGGGCTTGGAGCAACCTGGGATAGCAGAAGATGTCCCTGCCATGGCTGGAGGCTGAAATGGGATGAGCTGTAAGGTCCCTTCCACCCCAAGCCGCTCTGTGAGTCTGTGCTGCAGCAGCTGTGCACATCTGGCGGGTCCAGGGCCACGCAAACCCCTGGGCGCTGCACCTGGACCCGCAGCATCCTCCGGAAAAGCTGCTCCTCCTCCAGCCACACACGGCACGGCTGGTCCTTCCTGCCGGGAACCGAGCGGGGAGGTCTGGGAGAGGGATGGAGCGATGCCTTGACCTGGCGTGGGTGGGACCCGCGGAGGGATGCTGGAGGGTAATCCCGGTGGGAACATCAGCTCCCAGGGCTGCTTTGAGGTGTTGCAGAGCTTATTTAGCGAGATGTTTGTCTGGTTTTATCCCCTTGGGATGCCGAAGAGAAAGGCCTTAAGAAAAGGCACAAAAAACACTCGAACGCTTGCACATCTGGAATTTGAACTCGGAGCGATTTACCAGCCCGGGCCAGCGGGAACGCGCCGGGAATAGTCTCCTTTCTCCCGCGCTGCGGCTGCGGGGGATTCCAGCCGCACATCCGGCGGTACGCTCCCGCTTAAACCCGCAGGATGCGCAGCGGGACCGCTCAGCCCTGCGCAGATTGCGCGGCTCTGCCGCAAATCCGCGCTGAGCTCACCCCGGCGCACCGCCCTGCCGGGGGCGGGACTCGAACCGGCGAACCAGAGCGCGCCCGCCGCCATCTGCGGGGCCAGAACGAAACCGCGCCCCGCGCGTCAGGGGGCGGGAAAAGAGGCTCCGCCTTCTGCGCGCTGATTGGCTGAAGGCGATGAATACATTAAAAAGCAGCGAAAAACGCGCGTTTGTGCATTTTTACCGGGATTTTTAGTGTTTTAGAGCCATTGTCAGAAGTAAAATAAAAGAATCATATGCGGATAAGAAATAGGTATCAAATTAAGAGGGTAAAACAGACAAAAGTTGTCTCACACTATCCTATATAGATGAGCTGTATTGGAGGTTTATATTGGCCTGGATGCAGCGCGCAATTTGTGTTGTATGAAAGGAGAGAAGGTTAGCACTCCCCTTGATAAGGATGGAAGAGGTCCTAGTGGCCTGTACAACACACATACGGTTAAGGCACTGCCACCTACTTCGTGGCATCTAACCATGTTTTTTCCCCTCATACTTTTATGAGCGAAACCCTTAAAAAACACAAGCAGCACCTTCTTTTTTAGTCACCCAGCTGGCCTATTCCCTCAGCCTAAAAATCGCCGGTGGAGCAGTGCCCAACAGCAATACCTCACCCTCCCTAAGCACGCTGTAACACACCCAACCCCCCAAAATCCACACCAAACACACAAAGTTTCCCCTCCCCTATTTCCAGCCCGTCCAGTCAGTGCAGAACCCTTCTTGTCAGTGCTGTGCTCGAGCTAATCCTCACCCTCAAACCACCGCAGCCATGCCAGGCTGCACAGAATTAGAGCTAAGTAGAGCTCATGCCAGTCGGCCCCAGCATTAATCCCAGGTGGGATATTAAGGATTTAAACACAACCTTTACCAAGAGCAGCTTTGGAGCAGATCCTTTACATTAGGGTTTTTCTATCCCTGTTCAAGAGATTTCCTCCTGATAGCAGAAAATTCATCTCGTTTCTGTGCAGCTCTGTGGCTCAGACAGCACAGCAAAGCCACTCACACACAGGAGAAGCACTGTGCCAGGAAATATTTCTGAATCAACATTAAAATGTTTTGCTGGAGGAAAATAACAGCTTCTCCACACTGCACAGCAGCACAGCCACATCTTGCATCGAAGAGTTTCACTGGCCTTCAAGAATAAGACTGAAAAAAATCGTGACTTGATCATTTTAGCAGCGAGGCTCACCAAGTCTAGACAGTGTTCCTTCCTGGGGGTAGTGAAAAACCTCCAAAGGCAGTGATATTATTAATAGCCACTTTAGCAGCTCAACATGAACTCTATTTTTATATTTTCAAAAAGAAAACCTATGCCTCATGTCTTGCAGCTCTTTTTCTCCAAGGGTTTCAAAGCGAGGCAGCCTCAGAGCAGCACTCCAGAGGTCTGGAGTGTAATTGATTTTCTGTTATTACCAAGCACACGAGAGGTCAATACCAAAAAAATGAGTTTTTGCTTCACCAGGAGCAAACCACCCCCTTCCAGCAGAACCCTTTGAGTGCTATAAAACTTGTGCCTCCACACATTTCTTACCAGCACAAGGTAAATCCTGGCTCCTTGCCCATCCTGCAAGGAGAGGGCAGCAGGAATCCTTTCCCTTGGCTAAAGCTCTCTGGCAGGGTTTGTACCAATGCTGTCTCTGCTGAGGACACCTTCAGCTCAGTCCTTCTAACTTCATTAAATAAATTTTGACTTGAGTTTCTCTTTTTTCTCCACAAGTGATGGAAAGCTGTTCCACACTGGTGCTCTTCATCCTCCCTCACCGGAGCTGATGCAGAAATTAAAATTTCCCCCTAGAATTGTTTTTAAGGGAAGCTTCCATGGACACAGACACTTCACATGAGCACACTCTTACCACAAACATACACATAAAATCCCACCTTTTTATTATGGCATATGGTATTTTTCTGCATGTGTAAATACCACATGGATATGACAAAAAGGGAAAGAAATACCAATGCTGAGATAGATACAGAGTCATGCCATTTGCAATACAGATTCATACCATGGATTGCCAAGATACAAAAAGTCTGGGTTTGTTTCTTTTTACATTGAAATAACTTTACAGTGTTCTGTGAGTTGGCCTTATAACCAGAAAAGGCAAAAAACAAAAAAAAAATTAAAATATGCTGAGAACAACTACAAGCAGAATTCATTTTAATGGTTAACAGAAGAACTGTAACTTTGCTCTAGAACAGCATCTATTAAACACACGTAACAAGAGGTAAGCAACTATACAGAAGGTAAGAGATTCCACCACAGGAGTCAAGTCAGGGGCAGGAAGAGGGAAATCTGGAACTGCATGGTTTTTATTTGGTCACAAAGTTTGAACTGAGTGTTTAAAATGAAGCACCCTTAAAGATGCAGCACTCCTATTTAAAACAATACAGAAACTTCCCAAGAGACTAGAACCTACATTCTGGGAAAAAAAAATAAAAAGTTAAAAAAAAAAAAAAATTAGACATTTAAAAAAAAAATTCCACACATCTCTAGGCTTGTGACTTAACTTACTGGTACAAAGTAGACTGGCAGCTCCTCCTTAAGCAGCAACAGTGCCCAGAAGCAATGCCATCAGAAAATACAGTATCTTTGGGGTGTCCAAGACTTCTGACCCGATGTCAGAATGATCCATTTGTCTGCCAAAACATCAGGCAGGAAAAGGAGACACTGCATCTTTTTTTTTTTTTTTTTTTCCACCACGTTGCCCAGCTCTAGCAGAGCTAAGATGTTTTCTTTGGGCCAGGACTAACAGAAACCACTTTTATCAAATATTCTTCAGGTTTCCTGCCAAACTGGATTTATGGGTGTTTTTTTTTTTAATAATTTTTTTTAAAAACTGTTGTTTTTTTTTTTTTCCCTGACAGTCTCTAAAACAATCTTGGAACGTTTAACAGTCACTCTTCCACAGTTTAATTGTTTTGTCGTTTTCTAGTGCCGCTGATGCGATGATGTTTTCTGTTGGGTGACAGGCTGTGGAGATGACAACATCTGAGCAGAAAGACAGAAAAATAGAATTATTTAGATCTGGTTCATAGCAGGCATTTCTGAAAATCAGCACGTGTTGCTATACTGGGCTTTAAAACAGCAAAGCCAAGTTATTGTTTCCTTGCAGCAGAATTAAATGTGTTATTTGTAAATATTTCACAAGTGTTGCTCCTCTGTGAAAGGAAACATGAGCAGGAAAGAATTGAGGGCAGTGGGAAAGTGTTTGACAGGTTTCAAAATATGAGAGATCTTGAAACTCTCTAGATTCCAGTTTTTACTTTTATCAGATCACATCAGACACAGCTGAATCAAAACCCAGGTCAGTTTTCTGTCTTGTTTCCAACTCCCTAGTCAATGCTTAGGCTAATGCTTAGTCATTGCTCTAGTTTGAAAATAAAGATCTTCTGCCTCTGCCCTCTTACACTCCAAATCAATGGAATCCAGCCCAAATCACTGGATAGAGCCCAAAGCAAAGGACTGAGCACACTGAGGTTGCAGTTAAAGCTCTGCTCTTTTGTAGGACTCAGCCTGGAGGAGCCATCAGGTGACATCTCATGGCTCAAGACCAGGCACTGCACAGACATTTCCAGTCCACATCAATCCTCATCCTTTGGAGCTGCAGCTCTGCAAGGTGTTAATAGGCCATTCAAAGCCACTAATGTTATGAGACATTTTAATATCTTGACCAGTTCTGTGCTCAGGGAAATCTCCTTTTGCAAGCTGATGTCAAAGTTCTCACAGTTTAAGAATAAAACATTTTCAATGCCCATAAAAACCCTTCATAAAAAGGAGCAAACTCCCAGGGCTCAATTAAGCTTCAGCCAGTCGAGAATTTATGGGTCTGACAGTCAAAATTGAACATCAGAGAGAAAATGCTCAGGCTAAGCCCTCACTTAGCCTGATATGAGGGATATTGGATCAATAAAAACAGAATTCTCTCCCTCACCTGTGTGTCCCTGTAGTTTCTGTACAATCTCTTTTGTCTGAAGGTTCCAAATATAAACCAGGTTGTCTTCTGAACCAGACACGATCCACTGGAGGGGCAGAGAGAAAACACAGTCATCTGGATCTTTCTGATCCATATCTGAGTGCTATCATTCAGTAAATATTTAATTGTTATGTGAAAGGGAGGAGGAGGAGAAGTCAGAAAATCTGCAATGGGACAGTGGAGAGACACAGAAACCTGTGGACCAGCACCCACCAAAGGAGGTTTCCAGCCCCAAAATCCTCTTTTACCTACAGTGAGAAGCAGTAAAAACTGAACACTGGTAAAAATAAATGATCAAATCCACACCAACCTTTCCACCAGTGACAGAGAAATTGGCAAATATGCAGTACTTCTCATTTTTGTGTCCTGTGTACGTCTTCAGGCACTGGAAGGGAAGAACCACAAGATATTAATACAGCTGGGAGGGAGTTTTCTCAGCCAAGGACAAACTCTCTAAGAAACAAAGACTAAACAGATCTGTGTTTCTCACCCTGCCAACTGATCTAGAGGATGCAGAGGGCAGCTCTGCCCCAGAACACAAAACTAACAACAAGTTTAAAAATCACATGTAAAATCCAGGTTTTCCTCTAAGCTTAGTGAAGTGTACTTATGTATAGAGAGAGAATTACCTTTCCTTTGCTGTAGTCCCAAAGTTTAAGAGTGCTGGAAAGAAAAAAAAGATTTTTGTTCTTGGGTGTGTTTCTTTTTTATCTGAAGATTTTCTAGCAGCAGAAAAAAGGTTTCCCCATACCAGAGTTCTGAAAATCTGCATGGATCATTTTAGCCTGGCTTTGGAATGCAGGGTTAGTTAACTCCAAAATATCAATTTTACTGCCATGCCATTCATATTCTCCTCCATAAAAAACACTCTATATAACAAAGTCATGTATTATCATTACTATGGCAGCCAAATAGCAAAATAAAGCATCATCTGATACCCCAAATTTCCAATCTGTGGGTTTTTCTCCTTTTTTTTTTAATACTTACTTGTCCAAAGTTGCAGCTAATATGTATTTGCCATTTGGTGAGAACTTCACAAAAGACACTGGAGGGTTATCATCATCTACAGCAAGATTAAAAGCAGTGTTACAGAGTGCACAGCTGTATTGGCTCACTGACAGGGGATTGCTTTTGACATTAATTTGTTTTTAATAGTTTCACTGAAACACAGGAAATCTGTGTGAAAAATAGAGCTCAGACAAGGAATATTTCTACTTACCAATCAGGGTTTTCAAGCACTGGCCTGATGCTGTATCCCAGATTCGACTGTTAAAAACACACAAAAATCATTATTACTGGGTTTGAAGCCTTTGTTACAATTTTAACACTACAAATACAAGGTTTTCTGTTGGTTTATTTTTTAAAGTCTTTCTTTTAAAATGCAGAAGGTTTGAAGAGTGATGCAGACAAGAAATAACCACTTACCAGAGTCCATCATAGCTACTTGACACTATCAGGGATCCATCCCGATTAAAATGCACCTGTAATATTAATTATTCATTATTAAAACGAGTAACTTTACTGATTGACATAAAGTTCAAATATTTAAGCTCCACTGGAAGTCCTTATTTTCCATTTCTGATGTGGAATACAAGTTTCTTCAGAAGCCAAGGACTCATGGCCACAGAGACACTGTTCAGACAGCATTAGCAGAATCAAACCTGGGATAGAACCTTATTATTTTAAGGACATGGAATAGAACCTCTCACATAGCCACTTATATGTTTTAATAACAATTTATTGCTATTTTAAAGGATTATGAGTACTAAGGGACATTTGTAAGTCTGAAATATCTTCCACACATGGCAGCAGCCATGGTTCAGCATATCTGAGGCTCAATTTTTATTCAGTTGTCTTCATTTCAAAACCACTAAGAGTTGAACACTTCCTGATTTTCCTTAATTCCAATGGATATCGCTGTATTCCAAGCTCACTTCTCCTATTAAACGACTGAGCTGTAAAACAAGAGTGTTCTATGGAACAACCCTACTCTGGATTTCAGCAATGGCTTGGAACAACACGAAAGCAAAAGAAATATAGGTTGTTCTCTGAGCATCAAGTCACACAAATCTGTGTCCCAGAACGACATTCAGGCATGACTGGCACACTGCACTATTCACATTTACAGCCAGCACCAAAATCCACATTGATGTTGGAGAAAAAAATAATTCCTTTCATTCCCACTGGCAACAACAACAGCCCAGCCTGGACACTGGGTAAGGGTTTGGTCACAGAGCACAAACTCACTCCTCTACAGGGGCAGGAGAGCAGCTCTGCTAAACCAAATAAGCATTTTTAGTGTGCTCACTGATCAGGAGGGACTTACAGCTGACACTGGGTCGGAGTGAGCAGGCAACGTCTTGAGGCACTTCCCTGTTTTCACATCCCATATCCTGACGCTTTCATCAAACTGCAGAGGGAAGAGAAGCACAAGGGATTTAGTGAAGAACCTGTTTGAGGCATTCAGGGTGGTACAACCTGGCTACAGCATGAGTTTTGTCCCAGCTGGGTCACAAAGCCTCAAAACAGAGCACAGAGCACAACTGGGAACATCTCCCAGTTTCCTGGGAATTCCTCCTCATATAGGAAACCTGCATGTTGAGCTCTGACCCAATCTGCCCAGGGAGAGGTGATTAGAAGTCATCCTTTAGATAAGTTAGAATTTAGGTGATTAGAAACTGTAAGTTGTATTATAAACTCTGTATTCACTACTTATGAATTGTACTTCATCAATCCTGCTTGCAGAAATCCTGTGCCATTCTAATCACAAATTAAGTGTGCTCCACTAATCATAATAATCTGTTAAGAAAATAAAGCTGTAATTGTAACTATGATTTAATGCCATCATCATTCTGCCAAGGATCCCTAAAGAACCTGTCTGTCCCTTTGGTGACAAGTGACAGAGTGTGCAGTACTTGCTTCCCACAAAGGAAAAAAAATATCATAAAAAATCACTCACTGAGCCAGAAACGATGAGGTTTGACTGAGGGTTGAAATTGCAGCAGAAAACGTAGTTACTGTGCCCTTTCAATGTCTTTAAGCACTTACCCTGAAATAAAATTCAGCAGAGTTAAACACACAGCATCACCCAGCAACACAAAGGCATCCAGAGAGACCACATTAAGGTTAATCACTGTGCAGCACAGAAAGAAACCATCTCTAGCCCCAGATTTAGATGGGCAGAGGGCCAGCTGCAACAGAACAGCAAAGAAAAAAACAACATAAAACAACCTCAAGGGTTGCAGACAAGGTGCAAATCCTTTGGGCAACTCAGGAGGATCCAAAAGGTTTAACATTCCTAATCAAAACCAAATTATCCAGTTCTCTCTGTCACTACAGAAAGGGGGGGAAAGCAGAAATAAGTGTAGCTATGATAAGAAGTTACAAAAAGGTTTCATCTGAGAGGCTTTTTGCTGTGGTAATACCTCCATCATAAAGCTGTAGTGCTCTCTCTCAGAGGACAACAAGCTCCTCGTGGTATCCACAAGCATCCCTCTCTTTCCAAGAGCAGACAGCTCAACTCATTCATCCTCACAGCCCATTCACCAGCTTGTGAGAAGCAGGAACACGAGTTAAGAAGCCAATGTTGGAGAAAATGAAGGTAAATTTATAATTTCTCACCCTTACCGAGCTTACATCCCATATTTTGAGAGTTTTGTCATCGGAAGCAGAGACAAGGAGGTTGGAATCTGATGACCAAGCAACATCAGAGATTCCCTAAAACAAAGGAAAACAATTCTCTTCTCAGCTCTGTTTGTTCAGCCACACAGAAAAGTAGAAAACACAGAGTGCAGATTACATTCCCAGCTGAAGCTTGAATGAAAATTCAGCACTGAGAGTCAGGAATTCAGTGATTTCACTGGGTTAAGAGCTCCTCTGGCACATGTTCATTTTCAGCTGAGCCACATACTCTGAGAACATCACTGGCTTGTTCACACAGCTCTTACTGTGGCCACCAAAACCCTTTGTTGGAATTCCTAAACAGAATGCTAATAAATTAATCTGAGTAAGTGGCTTCTCTTCATGACAAATGGCTGCTCTTTACAGTCCAAGTCCCCCAAGGCTGGAGAAGATTCCAGTGGTTTTTCTTTTGATAAATCTTCATTTTTGCTCATGAAACTTCAGCACATAAAGAACTTTAAAAAAAAAGGAAAACCAAAGGGTTTGGGAGTTTGTGTTTTCTTTAGAACTTCGCAGAATGAGTAAGTGTTGTGTTTATGTAGGCAAACCCACAAGAAAAATTCAATCTCCTTAAAAGGCAAGTGTTTTGTTCCTTATACAAAGGAAAGATGGAACAGGACACAGTGTTAGAATTCACAGGGATTTTCACTCAAGAATGCTCTGCCTTGTGTCTTGAGGTGGGTTCTCCTGAACTGCAGGGACACAAGAAGCTGGCTGGGCAGTGGGAATGCAGATATTCTATGATCAGCCTGCACTCCAGCCATATTCCCAGCCTGACCCAATATTACTCCAGCAATTCCAGGCTGCTGCACAGGACTATGAAACAAAGAACTACAAAGTAAGACTGAAGAACAAACCTTTTGCACAAGTAAAACTAAGCAAGAATGGAAATTTGTGAATGAGGAAAAGAAAGCAACATTCCTCACAGGTGAATTCATGCAGTAATCACCTATACTTACCAGCTTATGACCAGATATTGTTTTTTCAAACTTGCCATCATAAGCTCCCCAGATTTTAATGAGTTTGTCAGCAGCTGGAAAAGAACATGCCAGTTCAGAGATTAATTAAGAGCACTAACAGAGCTGTCCCTTCCAGGTGGAAGGAAATAAGTTAACCCCATCTCTGCAGACCCTGGGCAGTTCTCCCTCCCCAAGGAGACCCCAGGGAAGAAGGTGATATGGAATTGGTAAAGAACAGCTTCCTACACAGCACTCTGCAGCAGCTGAGGTTACATAAGCTGCCTGGAATGCAGAGAGTCTCCAGCAGCTTTAGTTTCCCTCATGACAACTTGGGTTTCTACTTTTGTTTTAGATTGCCAGTGGTAAAAGCAGTGCTGGTCCATGGGAATGCTTGAAAGGCTTTTGCCCCAAAAAGAACAATAATTACACCACAAGCTGCAGTGAATGAAAGCCTGCAGAAACCCAAACATGTTATCCATGGTAACTCGCAAAACAAGGCAGAGAAAAAAGTTGGTGTTTGCCAGATATACAGTTTGGAAAATATGTTCAGGGGAGAGGGGAAGGGGGACTCTAACAGGGACACTATAAGAATTATTTATGTGACACACTGCACTGATCCTGCTGTTTGCAGTTAAGGCCCAAGCCATTCCCATGTCTGGAGGATGTTCCAGTGACCCTCACCATTATATTCAACTATTTCCAACTGCCCTTTCCTTATACATGGATCCTGTCTGAGTCACTGACAGTCACAGAAACACATTTTCAAGGGAAAGCTGTCAAGCAATGTCAAACACCAAATAAACCCTTATGAAATACCAAAGCTGACAGGAAGGGGACTTGCTCTATCACTTAAGAGAGCAAGAAGTGGAAGATTATTTATAATAACCTTCTGCACTTCACTGGGGTAATCAAAGCCTCTGAATAACAACCCCCACAGGCACACAGGACAGAGCACTGGCCAGTCCTGTGTGTCAGACTCTGCAGCCCATGAGCACTTTCCTTATTTCCCAGAGGAAAGCTTTGCCTGCACATAGTGTACACAAAATTTAATTTAAAAGCTTAAGCTTTTAGTGATACAGAAAAGCACAAGGGTTTCCTCTGCACAGGAAAGAACCCTCGGTTGGTTTTTGCCCATTTGCTCAGTACAGAAAGCTGAACAGGTGAGGGTTCTGGCAATGCAAAAACCCAGTGCTCAAAGTAACAGAACTTAAATTATCTCAAATTTGGTATCATTCTTTTAAGAAAAACCATGACATGACATCCCTCTCTCCCTGACAGAGGTAGCACTGCAGCCAGGCCCTTCTCCAAGGCCCACATTTGTGTTTGAGATGAGGTAAATCAAGCAATACTTACAGGAGCTGGCGAGCCACTCTCCGTTAGGGCTGAACTTGACTGATGACACTGCCTTTGTGTGTCCTGCTAATGTGAACTTGAGAGCATAGTTTGGCTTTACTGGGGCAGGCTGTAACACAAACATGCATGAATGAGTTAAATTCCAAATTTAGTACCTCAGTGGCCAGCTCTGATCGGTACACAGCAATGGACCACGTGGATGTCACAGAGATTCCAGCATTTACATTCCCAGTCCCCTCCAAATTCAAAAAACAACCAAATAAATCCAACACCCTTTCAGTCTGGGGCCTGAGTCACCCTTAAGATGAATTTCATCCAAACCAGGAACAAATAGGTGAGAATAATCCAAAAGCCTAGCCACAAAGTGCTTGGCATTTCCAAGTAACACTCTAGATATTGATCTGTGCAGTGCTTTTCAGTGTTTGCATTTTCACCCTGGTCATGAATTAAACCACAGGCCAATTCCTCCATGCCCCTAAAATCCCACTTTTACCCTTTTCAGCCCTTTGAAAAGGCTTCATGGTTAGACAATAACACCTCCTTCGAGCATCTTCAGGCTTCAAAGAACCTGAATAACTGTTTCCCCACTCCACAACTAGAGATTTCACCAATTCTCCAATCACCTCCAGGAATTCCAAGGATACAAACAAACAGCTTCCATCATGCTCAAAATGACAAGAAGTATTTCACTAGTGAGAACTTATCTATGTGAGGATTCAAATCCCTGATTCTGGTCTGGCTGCTGAGTGTTCAGGTAGTTCCAGGTGTTTTTACAGGGATATTTTTTGGAGCCACACACACACACACCTTGCTCTGATTGGTCGAGGAGGAAGGAGTAGATTGTGTTTTGGTGGATTCTGCATCTGGCTTCTTTTCTTCTGTTGCCATGGTTGTGGAGCTGGCAAATGAGACTTATGGGTGCTTGAAGGGGAGAATGAATGTGCTGCTTCAAAAGGCAGCTCTTGCCACCGAGAGGAGAACCGCGCTGAAAGGAAAACCTGGAAGAAAAACAAAATATTCTCATTAGCTGTCAAAAAAGATTCTCAGCGTGCACAAGAGTGAGACTGGTTGAAGTGCAGGTTGCCAGAAACCACTGTGAAAACCCCTATTTAATATCTGTTGAGCAACACAGCAGTATTTGAGGCCTTCAGACCTACTTATGTGCACGACCCAGAACTCAAGGCATGGCCTTTGATTCGTTCTTGGAAAGCTTTTTCCCACTGTGCACAGAAATACAGCACAATGGCTTTGGGGTGTGGCAGGGTTTTCCTATCACAGACCCCAAAACACTTCTAACAAGTACTTAGTAAAGTAAATACAGCAGTTTGTAAGGAAGATGGAAGGAACAATCCAAGGCCTTTTTATTTTATTAAGGCAGAGAACCCAAGATCATAAGGAACACAAAAAACCCCAGGCACTTGCAAAGCCAAGACCCAACTAGAGTTCTTTCACCTCCGAATGCGAATATTTTGGTCTCATATTTCCCTGCTAAAAGGTCTGAGCATCAAACCATGCCATCCTCCACCCGAGACTTCCCCCTGACTGGCAGCAGCCTTGGATCAGCCTCTCCAGCCTCACTCTCTGTAACAAGACCTGATGGAGAGCAGTGCCAGCATTCGGTAATCGGGGCTGATGCTGCAGAGTGGAACAAATCTCCACTGCAGCTCGGCCACATTTCAGCTCAGCAACAGAATCACCCCCAGCTCACACTGCCAGGATCTGCCTCCTAAGTGCATTTGCAAGATCGCAGCTCCTTTTGCTGGTGGCAGCACATTAGGAAACGAGAGCATTTTCTCTCAGGATCCGCTGGCATTCCAAGCATCTCCTTGCCGAGAGGGTGCAGAGCAGGGCACTACCAGTTGCCTGCCGGCTGTGCTCGGTGTGGGGAGATCCCAAAATCCCAGAAGGGAGCACAGCAGCTCATGCGGTCCAGCAGGGTCATCCCAGAGCACATGGCACAGCATTGCCTCCAGCCTGCTCCTGACTCTCTCCACTGAGGGACACTCCACGCCCTCCCCGGGCAGCCTGGGGGCCACAACACGACATTAAACTTTCCTCACGCGGATCCTGCTCCTTTTTCATCTGGAACTAATCTGGCAACTCGGGCGAGCTCGAAGCGCGCTGCCAAACCACCGCAGCCCCGATTCCCTGGGCCGGGGGAGCTCCATGCCCGGGGGGGAGCTCCATGTCCAGGGGAGCTCCATGCCCGACGGAAGCTCCATGCCCCGGGGGGGAGCTCCATCCCAGCGCATCCCCCGCCCTCCGGCACGCGGTACCCACAACACCCCCCCCGGACCCCTCAGGCTCTTCCCTCGCTCTGGAATGTGGGGACGGCTGCGGGGAGCTCCCGGATTTGGGGAGGGGGTGTGAGGTGAGCGGAGGGTCCCCACGCGGCTGGGGGGGCCCAGGGCGGGGGCCGGGCGGGAGCGCGCCGAGGGGCCGGGAGGAGGAGGGGGGGAGCGGGCGGGATCCGCGCGCGCTGCCTGAGGGGAGTGAGGGGAGGCGGCGGCGCCGCGCGCGGAGCAACGGCGGTGCGGGAGAGCCGCGATCGGTGCGGGAGGAGCAGAGCGGAGAGGAGCCGACGCGTCTCGCTTTCTCCCTCTCTCTCGGTGACTTACCGGGGAATGGGGATGGGGAAGGGAGGGACGGCGGCCGCCGCCTCCTCCGCGGCGAGGGAGGAGCGCGGCCGCGGGAGGGGAGGGGAGGGACGCGGCGGCGGTGGCGGCGGCGGGTCCGGGTCCGCCAGGCGGGGAATGCGGGCCGGCGCCTGCGCGGAGCGGGCCGGAGGCCGCACAATGCCGCTCTCTCCCGGGAGCGCTACGGCGCGGCCCGAGAGCCAAAAGAGCGGCGCGAGTGCGCGCACGGGCGGAGCCCAGCCCCGTGGCGTCCTGCCCGCCCCTTCCCCTCCTTCTTTCCCCTCCCTTCCTTCTTTTCCCTCCTTTCTCTGCTTCCCCTCCCATCCCTCCCAGCGCCCGCTGTGGGCAGCGCCCTGCCGTGCGGCCCGCGGGGTGTGGGCCGCATCCGGGCCGGTGTGGCGTTCCCGTGTGGGAAGCAGGGACACACGGACCGGGATCGGGTGGTCTCGGCGCTGCTCCCGCCGCCCCGGGGCCGTTGAGCCCCGCTGGAGGGGTTAGGGTCGTTGGGGTGCATCGGCAGCTGGCCCCGTTGGATGCACACCGATAAAAGCGGCTGTGAGGAGAGCGAGCCAATTCGCAAGGCAGTAATAGCTGTGATAATGTCCATAATAATGTCTGTAGAATGTATAATATCCATAATATTGTCTGTAAGGTGGGGTCGGGCTCTTCTGCCAGGTAGGTCATCCTCAAGCTCCACCAGGGGAGGTTCAGGCTGGACATCAAAGGAAATTTCTCCATGGAAAGTGTTGTTAAACGTTGGATCAGGAGGAAATATTAAACATTGGAGCTGCCCAGGGAGGTGGCAGAGTCCCCATCCCCGTGGGTGTTCAAGGAGTGACTGGATGTGGCACTCAGTGCCATGATTTAGTTGACAAAGTGATGCTCAATCAAAGGTTGGACTCGATGATCTCCGAGGTCTTTTCCAACCTAAATGATTCTGTGATTCTCTAATGCTGATGCTTGAGCCATTTAACACCATAATCCTTGCCTGGGTGAGAGGGTATCTAAGGCAAGGTGGTTTTTCTCAGTGTATTGTCACACAAAAAGCCCTGACTCAGAAAAGTGTTTAATTCATTAAGGCCGAACAGCCCAGTTACAGTTAAACACGTGTTTAAGCACTTTTCTGGAGAGCAGTGGGTTATTTCTGAACCCACACGTTGCAGTCTGCTTTCAGTTAAGAGGGAAGAAAAGGAGACGTGTGTCATTTACTGGCCCTTTAACACAGGAAGATATTTAGCTTCCAAAAATTCTAGTGGCAGTTGAGAGAGGAAAAGATGAAAAAAACCTGTGGTATAGTGAAGCCAAGGCCCTTCTCCTCCAGCCTGGAATCCTGCAGCAGAAATCTGGAGAATTAGCCCTGCCTTCTAAACTCAGGGAGGTAAAACACAGAAGAGCTGCACAGGCACCAGAACAATATTAGGAAACAAATCCAGTTAAGTCCCTGGTGCTGATTCTTGCAGAAGGTTTTGGCTTGAAGTTTCCAGTCTTTTAAAAAATAAATATGAAATAAAATGGGAGCACACCGATCATCAGTATGATGCTATTTATGGAACTTTCTAGTGGCAGGGTGTTTTTGTTTCTTTCATGTTGGAGATAAGTTTGTATTTTGCCTCACAGTGTCTGCTTCGGGAATTTTTTGCCTGATTTTTTTCTATATATGTGGAAAATACATAGAAATATAAGTATGTATAAAATATATGTGCATGTGTAAAAATCCTTATCTGCTCTGAATAGTAACTCTCTGGAAACTGAAAACTGTAGCCTTCACTACAAATTGAGTGTAATCCTAACAACCCCTTAGCCTCTAAGTGTCCTGGATTTTTTTTTAAACTAGTTTAAAGTATGATAAACTCCATTTGGCCAAGTACCTGAACCCTTGCCAGGTTGGGTTTCTGACAGCATAAATCTTGGAGAAACAGCACAAACAGGGGCATTTCTTTGGGACTGCAGAACATCCCCAGGGCTCTGCAAAGAGAAAAAATTGGATAAAATTTCATTTGATGGTTATGAATCATCTGTGAGGGTCTTTCTTGCTCTCCCAGCCAGGCGTCCACAGCTGGGATCAGCAGGATGTGACATCTGTCCAAACTCCCTCTCTGGAAAAGTGTGGGGCTTGGCAGGCTTCTCCCTCACAAAATCTTTCATTCCATTTGGTTCCAAACAGCCTGAACTTGGGAACGTGCCAAGAGCACTGGGAAAGACACCTGCCCGAGGTGTTTGTGGGAGAGCAGCTTCCCATGATGATGAAAGGGAAAGAAAAGCCCATGTGTGGCTCAGACTGGAAGGAAGTGGCTGCTGCCAGTGCTACTGGGGTCCCTTTTGGGTGGCTTTCAGGGTGTCAGGGGCAGAGCTGAGGCCGTGGCTCCTGCTGTCACCAACATATATAATTTTGTCACAGGTTGCACCGAGACCAGAGCTAACCCAGCGCTGCAGATCTGATCCAAAGGACATTCCTGTTGGCAGAGAAGCTCCCAGGAACTTCACTACACACTGGACCTGCTCTTTTAGACCTGCCTGCTGCAAACCAGCTCGTGCTTACATTTGTAGTGGTGAGTAATCAGACACAGAGCTTACAAACTGTGTGAGCCCATGTTTATGTTTTGGCACAATTAGCAATCTCAGCTCGCATTTTTATTTGCTTGGGCCCCTCAGCAGACAGAGGAAGTGCAGAACAGACTTGCTGTGTGTTACGTTCTGCTCAAGAAACAGGGAGGAAAAACTCAGGAGAGACCTGCTGCATCTTTGAGGCTTCTAAAGAGCAGCTGATCTCTGACACAGAGCTGTTTTTGGGTGGTTCCTAACATGCTGCTCTGTTTTTTTTTCCTAAATCCCAGATACATCACATTTGTATGTTTCTTCTGGGATTTAAAAACAAACACTGAACCTTTTCCAGGATGATATTTCTACCTCCCCCACTATGCTCTGAGCCTTGCTTGCATCATTGCCAACATTTGTTCATTTAAAGCTAGGAAATCTCAGCCCAGTGGAGAGCAGGTAGGATTGGATTCATCCTGCTCTGGGAGGGATGTGTACAACACTCAGTCTAGGCATGAGGGGCCTATGGAAGCTGAAGAACTCATTTCATTGTAAGATCATGGATCAAACCCCTGTTAGTAAAGACCTGCTCAGAAAGATGATTTTGAAGAGCAGGTAGGACTTCCCACAGCACTGGAGACCTGCAATGTGCTATAAGATATCATTCAACACAAATTCCCCCCAATGCCAGTCCCAGCCAAGTCAATTCAGAGAGGCTGCTGATTTGAGAGCCCCAGCCTGAGTCACACAGGCTCTGGCTGCCAGACGTGATGACAGCCTGCCTCTCCCAGCCACTTCAACTGGAGCAGCAGGTTCTCAGCACTTCTGTGAATCAGGAGCTTTGTTCTTTGGCTGCAACCACAGTGAAAGGACAGTTCAATACAATTCACTCACACCCCTGAAACAGTTTTAGTGAAATCTATTTATTACTCATTGTCATTTACAAATCAAGATGTTTGAAAGTGTTACTGTTTGGTTAGAGGATCTCTGTGCCATTCTCTCCAGTCTTTGTGAGGGGCTAGAAGGAAAAAAGTAAGGAAACACAGAGGAATCCTTTAGGGCTTTGGCCAGCTGAAGTCTGGCATGTTCCAGTGTCTGTTGGTTTAAACTGCCAGCTCAGTAGCACACACTATTCACAGCCTTGCTTACCTGTGCAAACCACTGTGTCCACAGCAGGTGCTGGGTCTCCACATCACACTGAATGTCCAACAAAAGCATTCAGATGCAGGTAATTTCCAAAGAAACATTTTTAACTATGGCCAAACATACATAGCCATGTTGGCTGGGCAGTCGTCTTCCATTCCCAAATTCTGTGTTCATGTCCCTTTCTTCTCTCTCACAATAGTTTAGGCCTTTGCTCTGCTTCTTTCCATACATATAAATCCTAGCCCACTGTACCCCAGTCTCCAGCTCCTCCAAGTAAAGCTTCTTGATACATCCTGGTAAAACACACCATAGTCAGACAGAATATTTTATGGGCTCTTCATGCCCTTCCTGTCCATTACAGTGGAAGTCATTAATCTCTGTTTCACTGGTTTGAGAACTTCCAGCCTGGAAGAACTTTATTTGAATCCACTCTGGACCCTCCTCTGGATATCATCTGTCTCCAGACCAGCATTCAGGTCACAATCAAAACTCCTCTTTGCAGATGAACACTTAAAAGTTCCTACAGGTCTTGAGGTCAATTTTTTCCTGTCTTCCCTTCAAATAGCACGGTGCTGTGCCTTTGGGGGCTGGTGGACATCCTGGCTCCTAGCTTCCCAGTCTGGGGTCTCTGCTCACCCTTTTCCAGATGAAGAGTGAACACTGAAGACCCAAAAGCCCTGCAGGCACTGACAGATTCCCGGGAGCAAGGAGCCAGGGTGGCCTCACAACTGGTGTGTCCAGGCTCTCAGAAGTACAAAGAATGAGTCAGAAGAGTTGAGTCCCAGTTCTGACTCTGCCCATGATTCTCCACATCATCATATTCCCTCTCAGCTTCCTCAGCTGAAAAACAGGAGTCATAATATTTCCTTACTTACAAAAGCTGTTAGGAGGATTATTGCATTGTTGTGAATTCCACAGATGAAAGGTACTACAGAAGAACAAACTGCAATTATTGTTTCAAACCTCTGCCCTAATCCTGTCATCCTTAACTTACTGAATAACACTTACTCAATCGAGGAAATCCTGCCACTACACTGAAGAAGATCATTGGAAATGATGACTCTCTGTTGCAATAAGAGCATTTATCCCCTTGTGTTCAACACCCTTCTGCCTGGCACTGGAGTGATTCAAGTCATAATCTCCCCTTGCAGTGGGGAGCTGTGGTTTTGATGGTGAAATAGGCACAGGTGAAAATCAGAGGCTTACAGTAAGTGCCTATTGCAAAGATCAGAAAAATTGGTGCTCCCAGCAGTCCCTGATTTCTTCTAAATACTGTTGGGTGCAGTCACACAAGGCACTGAGTGTGGCCCATCCTCACAAAACTCATTTGTCCCACAAATCTCTCCCTTTCCTGCTTCCATCCCCTCTTGTTTTCAAAACACTCAACACTCCACAAGCAGAGAAGCAAAAAGTACCAGTGTTTAAAATCCCTGAAAACTACTCTGGTTTTGCACAAATAACATTTGTCTTGTCAAAGTGTGTGCACAAAGCTTGTGAGAAGGATGCAGGTACCACTGGGCATTACAGGTTAAAAGTACTGCAACAGCCAGGAATAAATACACAGCAGGTGTTCGTTAACAAGGCACTAATTGGGTAACTGGAGGTGCAACATAAAAGACCACAGAGGCCAGTCAGCAGGTTTTGGGTGAATCTAGGATGCTCCCCTGAGCTTGGGGAGCAGGAGGAAGTAAAGAGCTACTGCTGTAGCTTTGCATTTTATGGAAAAGCTGGTGTTAAGGTGTCTCAGAATAGGCAGCCTGTTACATCTTGTGCATGAAACTGCGTGACAAAATCAGTTCAGAATTTAATTTAAAGATTACAGCTCTCTTTTCCTCGGTTGAAGTGCTTTTACTTTGGCTTTGGTAACTTGAGCTTAAATTGTTCTGATTTGATTTCACTGTACCTCCTAAGGGGCTTATTCAAACTGAGTCAGCTTGTGCCTGTTTGGCTAAACCATTATCTAAACTCACTGCCTTGCATAAAGAAGGCTTTAGGGATCCCAAAATATGTTTGCTTTCCTAATCCCTTGGAGGATGCAGTGGGGTTCTTCAAGCACAAGTCTGCAGACCTACAGGTAGGTGTGTGAGTGACTGGTGTGTTCCAGGTTGAAAGCTGATAGTGGTGAAATCTCTGGGGACAGTTTCCCACGTGAATTATTTTGCCTGCTCAGCCTGATGCATAATGAACACGACAATTTGGGATGAAACTGCCTTACACCCAGCCTAGGTGAGATAAGGCAGGATAAGGTGTAATTTGAGACTGCTTTTGGGCTGCAGTTTTGATGCACCCTTCATAATTGTGCTCCTGAAAGTGGACTTGCAGTGAGGATCCAACTCCAATGTTGAACTTGTGCCCATTCACTGGGAGGTGAGTGCCTTGCTAGTTTGGAGAGTTTCTGCTCTCTGGCTTCTCTTGTCTCTGCCTTTTTGCCTGCACTCCCCAGTTTCTCTCTGCTCTGCTGTTGTGCTCTCTATCTGTTGCTGGGTTTGCTGAACACTTTGCATTAGGAGACCCCTGTTCAGTTCCTTGTGGCTCTGCCAAGTCTTATACTGCAGCCAATGCTTTTTTTTTTCTTGCAGGAGTTTGTCTTAAACTAAAGTATAAATACTTTTAAAAACCGAGCTTTTAGATTATGATTTAGCTGAAAAGGAGTCTTTAAAGTGCATGGAGTCCATTTTTCCAAGTGTTCATAATGAATAATCAGCCCATTTCTTCCTGCCCCCTCCTTTGGAAAGTTTCAGCTGCCAACTTTTCCCAGCCCCCATGCTCAGAGCTGCAGCAGTTTTCATTTAGGGGCTCTTTGGTCATGCTCATGATTTGGTGTCTGTGCATGTTATGGCATTCATGAATTCCTGCTCTGGATATCCATGTGGCTCATGCACATCCTGGAGCAGGACAGAGCATTCAGAACTGCCCTGATTCCCTTCAGCTCTCAGATGCTGTGATACACGTGTGGTCTTTTAGATTGCCTTGAAAATGAGCTTAGAGCAGAATGATGGTAAAAAGTGCTCAAAATCCAGGCCTTCCTTATACTCCCTTGTATCTGGTGTTCAGGACACTTGTGGGCAGGGCACAGTTCAGGTGGTGTTACTTCATGTAGCTCATGAAGTGTGGTGGTTCTCCTTAAGAATTCCTGGAATTTACCTTTTTATTTTGTAAATTAGATTGCTTGCATGCTTTGTGCTCCTGCAGAGACCACGTGCTCTGGGTGTGGAGGTGACTTTTGGGTACCTGATGGCCAAGTCATCTGGTCAGCTGGCAGGAGGGAAGCCCAAGTCACACACGCTGACCTAGAGTGGGGTTTGGGTGTTGATGCAGATACATCAAATGCTGCCTTAGTAAATGTATCCCACAATGGTCGAGTTGTGAGTTTGATTCCTGAATTTGTACAAGCCTTAGAGTTGAGTGCCAAAAAGCACTTTTTTGGGGGGTTTCTTTGAGGCATGTGCACAACTTTGGTTCCATCCTGAGGCAGCTGAAGCACAGCTAAGTGGAATTCTCCTAAGCCTGTACAATCTTTCTGATTATATCATACCTCTGGAGAAATTTCAGTCCCATTGGTCGTGTTTTTCTAACGCTAATCTTCTGGAAATAAGGTCTTTTAGTAAAACTGCCTTCACCTTATGGTTACAATAAACTGACTTATTAATTGGCATCAGCATGTGGCTGTCTGAACCAGCAGCGTGGCAGCCTCTGCTGGCACACGTGTCCACAGAGAAATCTCCTCATTCTGCCTTATTCCATATTGGCACTCAAATATTCCCCTCATTTATTTTCCAATAGTTCTATTATTTTTTTTTCTGCAGCAATTCAGTCATATTTTGGCTTATAACAAGTTTTTTGTTTTAACTTCTGTTTGCACTTGTGGATTTGCTTCAGGACACGAGTTGTGTGGATGTGTTACTTGGAAGTGTTTGTAACAGCGCTGATGTTTGTTGATGCTTTTATGGTGGCACGCTGGTAAATTCACATTGTTTTTATTGTATACATTAGATTAATTTCTGTTGTTTTCAGCAGTTGACAGTGTTATGAAATGCACCAACTACATCGGGCTGTGGGTTTTTCTTGATGCATTTTTTTTGGCCGCTCACTACTCCAGCGTACATCGGCGGCAGGCTATTTTTATTGCAGCTCGTATTAGTTGTTGCGTAATAAATGCGAGAGCGCATTACCCAATGCAAACCGCGATTTAAAAAAACACTCCAAAAAAAAAAAAAAAGAAAAAAAGGGGGGGGCGAGAGCAGTTGTGATTTCCAGCTCGGCCTCCCGCAGCACGCGTGTCCCCGCGTGGGTCCCACGCGCGTTTCCAGCCGCACTTTTCAGGCTCTGCTCGTACCTCGGGAGCCGCGGAGGCGCGACGCGGGCGGAGGGGGGAAGCCGGGATTTTCCCCGGCCATGTCTGCCCGGGGGACAGCCGCCAGCCGCCACCTCCGCGCGGCTCCTTGTCGCGGCTCCCCAGCCCCGAGCCCGGCCGGCCGTTTGCCCCGCCGGGGACACGGCGTGAGGCGTACCGCCGCCCGCTGACCGGGGCATCACCCCTGCCGTTCCTGTCCCCTGCCCGCCGCTCCGGGGAGGGCGCGGGGGGCCGGGGGGGACCCGCCGGCTTCTGGGACTTGTAGTGCGGGCTGCGGCCGCCGCTGTTCCCCCGGCCCGGCCCGGGACTACGGTGCCCACATGGCCTTGCGCCCCGGCGCATGAGCGCTCGGGCGCTGTAGCGCATCTATTATACTGCCTTGCCGAGGATAAAAAGAAGAGCAACTGGAGGGACTATAAGGCAAACGTTGCTGGAGCTGCCGGGGCAAAGTAATCTATTTAATCTTTCCCTTTATTTGTTAGATGCTTGGGTGTGCATTGCTAGCACTGGGCCATGGTTTCTGGAGGGAGGGGGGCCGGGGAAGAAGGGGGAGGAAAGCAAAACCCACTTGGGAAAGGCCAATGCTGATTTTTTTTTTTTTTTTTTTTCCCCTCCTCTCTTCTGCTCCTTCTTGTTGCGAGAGCCCCGCGTCGCTCCCCGCGGCCCCGCAGCCTTTGTGCGCCGCCACAATTGTAACAAAGCGCGGCGGGGCTGGCTGCAGCCTGGCCATTGATTTCCTCCCGGCCCCGCCGCTCCTGCCCACCCTTTTCTTCTTCTTCTTCTTCTGCCGCTTCTTCTCCATCTTCTGCTCCCCCCTCCCCTTCTCGCTGAGCGCCCGAAGACGCCCCGGCCGGGCGCAGCCGCGGCCCCGCCGAGCCCCGCGCCCCAACGCCGGACGGGGTTGCTTTCTTTCTCTTCTTTTTTTTTTTTTTTTTTTTTGTTTTTCTTCTTCTTCCCCCCTCTCTCGCTCGCTTTCCCTCGCTCGCTCTCTCTTGCCCGCCATCTTTTGAAGGGGAAAATTAGGGGCGAAGAAAAGGAGGGCTGCAGGCGCTCTTAAAAACAAGGAGAAAAGAGAGAAAGAAAAAAAAAAAAAACGGAGGGAAGAGGGGGAAAAAAAAAATCTAAAAAATAGCGCGGAGGAAGGCGGGGGATTAGGCAGCTTCCAGCCCCCGGTGCCGGCGGTGCGCGGGTCCCCGGCTCCGCGTTTGTCGCGGCCGCGCTCGGGCGCGGAGCGGAGCCCGGCGGCGGCCCCAGCCCTGGGCCAGCGCCCGCCTGCTCCGGCCATTTCCCCTGCCCTGCCGCTGGCTTGGGAGCTGGAAAAAGGTCTGAGCAGGCAGCGGATGATGGGCTGGAAAGTGCGCGTTTCGCGTGTTGTCCGTGTCCGCATGCATTTATTTGTGTATGTGTGTGTGTATCCAGCTGCTCCGCTCGTGTAAATATCCGGTGTTTACCAAACTTTTTGCAAATAAATGGAAACCCCAGGGTTCGCTGCCTAAACTTGATATGCTTTCTGGGTGTAAAAAGAAACGCAGATCGCAGATTTATATATAGAAGTGTCACGCTATAAATAATGCTACCGATAATAAAATGTAAAACTTCAAAACTCAGCCGTCCTTCTCCTCCGTTTATACTTCTTGTTTGGGTTTGGCACCTCCCTGGGCGCTGGGGATAGAGCATTATTTGTAGCCTGCTTGGTTTCACTTTCAAACAAAGCTGTAGTGTTCAGGTCGCGGGTCTCTGAGCGTCTTTACGTGGTTGGGTCTTGCAGGGTGTTGATTCAGAACGTGTTTTCCTCCAGAATTGACTCTTAACAACGTGGAGAATGTGTTCTGTAAGGGTAAATGTTCTGTGACAGTCCCAGAGTGTGGATGTTCCTGTCTGTTGATTTTCTTCAGGAGTCAAAAGTTACTAAAATAAACTTGTTTGGATGAGCAGATACGATAGCTTCACTAATGTTTTAAACTTTTAGATGTAGATTTTGGGTTGTTTGTTTTTGGTTTTTTTTTTTTAATCTTAAGTTCCCTGACACTGGTAAATAATATCAGTTTAGGAGTTGACTTAGTTAGCAAAGCACACCTGCAGTTCCTTGCTGGGAATAGAGAAGCACGTTTTTAAAAATACTTGTTAGTATTTTTAACGTGTCCAGTGTACGTGAGTGTGCTGAGGGGGTGTGTCTACGTGAAACTGGAAGTTTAGTTTTAAAGCTGAAACTGTTGTCTTGAGTTCACACAGTGCTAAGCCAAGGTATTAGAGGGGACTTGGTGACTACCATATGTGCTGCAGGATCTGGGTGACAAGTGCAGAATAAATATGCATCGATCAAAACAAACAAGGAGTCCCCAAAGCAGTTTGGTTGCTTTACAAGCAAAAAAAAAGCCACGAGCTGTGTTGCTTACAGCTCCCCAAATGCTTGAGTGTTCTGTGAATGCAAGTCCTGCCTCCTGATCTGCAGATCACAGCACTGTTAGACTGCTGGGTGTCTCGGTTTGGTAGCGCAGAAGTTTGGGGAGTTTTTAATAATACCCTGGGAGGCTCCTGCTGAAACTGAGTAACTCCAGACCTCAAAGCTTTCTTTCTGGAAAGAATAAATGCTAAGATTGTGTATTTCTTTCTCTTTAGTCTGCATTGGATAAAAATACTCGCTCATGCGTATTTGGTGTTTTGAGACAATGTTTAATAAAAGGCTTGGGCAGGGGGTAACAGTTTTATACAATATTCAGCGTAAGCTTGATTGCAATATTGTCTCTTCAGTGCTCAGTGCTGAGACTGTAGCTATTCCAGTGAAAGGCTTTTTAGTTGTAGTGACCTATGCATGCAGAGTTTAAATTAAGAAAGAATGCATGTGTGATGTGAAGTGTCGGAGGGTTGTTTTCAAAACTGACTCTGGAGTGTTAGTTCTGTTATCTTCAAACGAAAACTAGACTTCTGGGAATAAAACCGGTGTCATTTAAGCAGCAAAGTTCTTACAGAAACTTTAGTTCTTGTCATTTAAAAAGTATTTAGAGGAAAAGCATGTTGAAGTCTGTTCCAGCTCAGTAAGCATGCTGGGCAGCCTTCCCCTCGCACTGCCTGTCTCTAAAGGAGGCTGATTTTATTATTAGTCAGTGTCTGCAAATGCAAGTGTTTCTGTGAGCTTCATAGCTGGTTGTGTCTTTGCACTGCTGAGTACAATGACTTAAATCACAGTTCTTAATAATCTTGCAAAAGGCCTCTTTGCCGAGTTAAGAACTATGTGTTTAGAGCTGACCTCTTAAAACAGAGCTAGTCTAATGGGGGATTTTGGTATCCTCAAACCTCACCTGCAGGCCAGGGCTCCAGCCTGCCTGACCAGAGGTTCTCTCCCTGTGAGGCTGAAGGCAGTGCACACACAGAGCAGTTTGCTGGGGCTTCCCAGAGTTTTACCAGGCACCTCTTTTACTCGGTGCAAGTCCTGAATGAGGCTGTTTAATGTTTACTTTTCCCCTTGGAGGGGAGGCACTTGTGCAGTGGGGTGTGGGTTTCCAGCCAAGCCCTGCTGCACTCCTAGAATCTCACTCCTCCTCCCGGGAGTAATCTGGGAGCCCGATCGCTCTTGTTGACAGCACAAACAACTCGGGAGTCAAATCCCACTCCTCGGCAGCAGCTGAGTGATGTACTGAGGGCTCATATTTCAAAGGCTTAATTACTTTTACAAAATATATTACTCTGTCTACTTTGGTAAGATATCAGGTGCTTTCAGCACAGGCAGAACTACACTTTGCTAAATAAATGAACAAAGAGTGTTTTGCATCTCAGCGTTGTTGATTGTTTCTCTTTAATCCTGGTTGCTCCTTCTTCGCTAATTTGCAAAATTCATTAATCCGCAGTGGGTTCCCCAATCATTACCACGAGCCATATGTTTTGTTTTGTTGTATGTGGTGTTGGTTTTTTTGGCTTTTGTTTTGTTTTGTTTCAAATTGCCACATTATTCTTCAGTAATAGCCCAGAACACCGTTGTAAGCAGTAGAGTTCTGGGAATTGGGAAGGAGCCATTGTGTGCTGTGCTGCTCAGTGAGCTGTCAGGACATTTTGGAAGGATCTCTGCATCTCGAGCTTTTCATTCCACGGGGTCTTACTGTGACATTGGTGTTGTTTTGTCAATCATAAGTGCTTGTTGGAGGTGAACAACTTTTTGTGGGGCACACTAACTCTTTAACCCACTTGTCACTGAAGCCAGTGTTGGGAGGATGTAAATTCTTCTGGAGAGCAGTGTGGAAATTCTCTATATTGTGCTGTGTTTTCTAGTAGTCCTTTTCCCATTCTTCTTGATGAGATACTGGCTGAAGAAACAATTCACTTCTATATTGGGTTCCTTATGCACCTTTCCAGGCCTTAGTCTCTTTTCAGCAGATGTTGTATTTGGAAGTATTTCAGCCAGATGGATCACCTGGGAGGAGGAGGTTTTCTTTCCTGGGAGCAGGGCTTTCTGCTCTCCACCAGCATTGCAACAGGTGTAGGAAAGACAATCTGAGGTGAAATTTCTGTTCTTGAGGGACCAAACTGCCCTGTCTGAACTGATCCCATTTACTGTCAGACTTTGAGATGTGGACTCAGATGTGATTGACACCAGTCTGCTTTGGGAGTGATCCTGTTTGCTCCTGTCTTTCCTTTAAAGAGAGAGAGGCAGGGACAGGAAAGGATTGCTGTTCACTCTTGAAGTTTTCACTCGGAGCCCTTTCCTGACACAGCTGCACTGACATCCGTGCAGAGGACTCATGCACTGACACAGATGTACAGGCAGAGATGTTCTCTATTGTGACTGACTTTCCTGTTGTAACCAAACCCTACCTGACTGAAGAAAATATACATTTTTCTTTCTGATACTTGGTCTTCAAGTTGCTCAACTTACCCTTGTGTAACATCACAGAGGGTGCCTGGCTGGGGATCTCCCTTTCTCAAAACCCATCAATAGGGCCATGCTGAGATAAATCTATTTTCTAAAACTGCCCTAGTTGATGGGTTTGACTATAAGCAAGTGCAGAGTTTGCAGTCCAGAGCTTTTTGCTGGGAGGGGCTGTAGGATGTAGCTGCCTTTTTGCTTACCAAGGCTGGTTTAGGAACCGTGTTGTGCTGTGAGCTGTAGTGAAAGTGATAAACTGAGCCTGTGTGTGTCTAGGAATTGTGTCTGAGTTTAGTGGAGAATGCTGTTCCTTCCTGGAAAGCATTGCTTTTTGCAGCTTTTTTTAGTGCTACAGTCCTGTTCAGGGTCTGTGAAACAGTGTGGAAGTGCAGCTCCTCAATGAAGAAAGAGGGAATGTTTCCCCTGGAGTGCATGCTTGCCTGAGTTGGAGTCTTATGGATCAGCCAGTGTGCTGGAAGTGTGTTCCTTCCCTGGCCAGGAACAAGCCACATGGGAATCAACTGGGATACTTGTGTCCACACTGTCATGGTCATATTTCCTTTGACTTGAACTTCATCCATATGCAGGAGCTCTGAGCAGCTTAGGGCTTGTGTGCTCTAAGCCGTGGGTGCTCTCAGCAGGAGCTGTGCTGGGGAGCTGAGCTCCTCCTGTCAGGAGCCTGTCCATCTGCCTCAGCGCTGTTCCCTGGGTGTCTGAGGCAGTAGGGAGCACCTTCCCCCCCTTTTCCTGAACCAGCAGCCTCTGCTCCCTGCATAGGGAGGAGTAACAGACTTTAAGATCCACATTTTTCCCTTTCTCGCAGACCGTTTGGGGATTTAAATCAAACGCACAAACTCGGAGAGTGGAAACTGCTTTGATGCTCTCTGAGGGAGCGACAGCAGCTTAACTATCACAGTTTGTTCACACCTCAGCTGACCTGGAACTTCCTTGCATAGCTGAGCAAGTTTATGGATCTACCCAACCTTAGCAAAATCACTTTTCATCGGAAGTAGCAGACCCCATAGAGCCTTTTGTACTTGTGTGGCTGTGTTTGCTTTAAGTTAACACACGGAGTTATTCTGGGACAATGTGCTTGTTCAAACACAAGGCACTTCAATTGGTTCGGAAACAGATAAAGCCGAGCTGGTGGGAGTGTGCTCAGGGGATGAGTGGTGGTCTTAAATAGGAGGGTGGCTGGTGTAACAAGTGACTGCTCTGCCTGCAAAGCTGCAATAATTCCCTTGGTGGGTGGGGGCTCTTCTTCTGCCCCATTACCAGGTCTAATGTTACTGTGGCTCAGCTAACAAGCAGTATATTTATGTCATGGTAATTCAGTCCCTTTCGTTTCATTCTTCATCCCCTTAAACTGTCTTGATTGTCATGTATTGATTTTAGGTGGACTTTGCATGGGAAAGGTGCAGGGCTGTAGTTGTAAACCCAGAGCATGATTCAAACTAGTGGCAGCTCATCCATTTTTACTGCACTTGTAATGCTTTTTGTCCTGGAATGAATCCGTTTTTCTTCAGAATAGTAACTTTAATAATTGAAATACATAAAAAAAAATTAAGAAGTTAAGTAGGAGAAAGCGTTGGATGCAAGAAGTGG
Organism: Lichenostomus cassidix; assembly: GCF_008360975.1. NCBI lineage: Eukaryota > Metazoa > Chordata > Aves > Passeriformes > Meliphagidae > Lichenostomus > Lichenostomus cassidix. The sequence goes on from NC_139497.1 coordinate 3,344,256, forward strand.
GGAAGGGAGGTTCTTGATGAAGATATTTTCTCTAATGAATCACTCTGGTTCTGCTCTGTACAGTGAAATGCTTCAAACAAGTCAACAGACGGATGTGAGTCTGTTTATTAGAAGTCTGTCGATGTTTGCATGGAGCTGCCCCTAAGGAGAACATCTGTAGCACTTGTAAATCATATTAATAATGCTGATATATGGCCTTGGAGAACTGGTGGTGTAAGGGAGAATTGCAGTAAAGGTTATTAGCTACACAGAGCAGGAAACAACCCTTTAAATAGGCAATACAGAGGAATTAAGTGCTATTTGCAAGGGCTCTGCATTTTATACTTTATTCAGAGTACTTTCTGTACTTAGTTTCATTAAGAGGAGGTAATCTTCCTGTTCATGTAGCCTCTTAAACTCAGCTGGAATTTGACTGTATCTAAGCCCCCCTCCCTAACATGTTTCACTAAGGACCTTTTGGGTGTTGTGGTTTATCTTTTAGAAACGTGTTTAAAGGGTGCTGCAGTGTGGGCAAAGGGATAAAGCAGATGGCAGTTTTAGCTCTGTGCTGTATTTCAATGACAAGTGGTGTACTTAGTGAAGAAGTTGTTTCCAGAAACCCCAGTGATGGTATTTGAACACCTTGTAAATGCAGGTTCCTTTGTGCTCTTGCTTCTTTTTTTTTTTCCCCTTTAAAATTTGGAGCAACTGTAACACTGGGAAGGAGTTAATCTATAAATGCGTGGGAAAAGGCTAATGACTTTAATTGCAGATGGCAGTGGAAATATTGATATCCCCATTTTACAAGTGGGGGATAACAAGCCTGCAGCCTGGGGTGTCAGAACTGTCAGCAGGCTGGTTTGTAGCTGGGGTTTTTGTAATTCTGTGCAGGTACAGCAGATGCTCAGAGATGCTCTGCCCAGCAGGGAAGTAGTTGAGCTCTTGTGGCTTTTTCTTTTCTTTTTTTTTAGCCTTTTCTTCAAAAAGCTTTGTGTCCAATAATCTCTCTTTTTGGAAATCAAAGTGCAGAAAAGGAAACAATCATGACAAAACCTGTTGTGGAAAGGCTCTGTGTCATTTATTCACTGTATGCTGAATCAAACAGTGAATTTGAGGGTTTTTCTGATGCTGTAAAAGTACACATAGTACTGTATGCTGATTAAAAAGGGGAAAGGCTGACTTTTTCAGGACACAAATGTTTAACTGTGCAGATCACATCCTTTAAAAAGCAGAAAACGAGGGTGCAGATGTACAATAATCCCATTAGGAGTTCTGGACCCTGTGTGGGTGTTACCACGTTCTGCTTTACTGGGTGTACCTAAATGCTGCTGCTGTGCACGTATTGGCTGAAACTTGGGTCAGGGCCAGAGTGTGTGGGGTTTTTTTTTGTTCTTTTTTCAGTTAGCTTGTTTGTTTTTTAATAATTTAACTGAAATACGATGTGTTGACCTGAAATTGGCAAAACTCTTTGCTGGAGTCACAGGATGAATCATCAGGAGTGTCACTTGTTGGAGAAGTCATGCGTTGGAGCAGGGAGGCTGTGAAGGAATAGGGGAAACAAGGGGAATTAGGAGACAGAGCCTTGAAGGAGATGGGTTCTGGTGCTTTAGTCTGCAGTTCAGAAAAGTCGACTGAGTGTGATCCAGTGGGATTTCTCTTGGTATGATCCCGTTCTGCAGCACTGCTGCAAGGAGAAGATGCTTCTCCAGGGCTGGCTGGCACTGACTCCCTCAGCTCTCCCAGCTATTGTAACTGAGACAGTGGCAGCACCCACACGTCTGATCAATCTGACAAGAGTCTCCAGCCCTAGATACACAGCACGGAACCTCCTTTGTCATTTTACCTCTCTCTAGCAGACAGCTGGGAAAGGAATTGACTCAGGTAGAGAAACCGCAAAGTGTGGAGAGCTTGAGTTTGTTCCTGTCTGTGCTTAAATCTTCCTTAGAAAGAGGTTTATCTTGATTGACCAATTAGTTGTATCTTGCAGGTGATAAGTCTGCAAAACCCTCTGTGGTGAGGTGCTGAGCCACAGAGAGACCTTGCAACTTAGTGAGAGGGGAAAGTTGCTGAGCACTTTGCAGGACCAGGCTTGAAGTGGTTCTTGAACCCCAGAGGACTGAGCTGCTGTGTGTTGTGGTTTGCACTGTACTTCCAGTGTGCCCTCAGCCACATTCCTGCCTCCCTGAGCTCTCCTGCCTCCCTGAGCTCTCCTGCCTCCCATCCTGCTCCTGACATGCTGAGAGCTTGGATGGTATGTAGCCATGTGCCAACACCTTCCCAGAGCTTCCTTTTTGCCTGTCCCAAGCTGCAAGGCTGCTGCTGCATGATGGCTTTTGGGGGGCTGCAGCCACCCCTGCAAATGCTAGAAGCTGCCAAATAAGTGTGGAGTGCACTGGATAAGAGAGAAAAGCTGCTCTGAAGCAGGATCCTTTCCCTGTAAATCTTGGCTCTGCTGTCTGGTTTCTCCCTGGCTCTACCTGCATTAGGTGGTGTGGGTTCAGCCCTTTGGGTCACGCAAGGTAATTCCATTGCATCTCCACCTTTCCCCTCTGGGAAGAAATGGCACGAGCAGAGTCTGCCCAGACATGTGGTTATCCCAAGCACTTCACTTGCTATGCCAAATCTGTCTTATGTAAAAGCCCAACACTTTCTTTTTTTTTTTCTATTGCCATAAAGGTGTGATTTGTGTATCTTGTGAGAGGCACAACCACCAGCATTTTCCTGTGAAACACCTACCCATTCCCATCCTGTTGATTTGGATGTGCAAGCCACCAGCTGCTCCAAGTACTCTGGAACCTGTTCATAGATCTTATTTATTACAGCCAAGCATTTGTTAACTTTTTCATGATAGGCCACCCAGCTAATTTGCTGAAGTACCTCCTGGCAGATTTTTTTGCAAGTGCATTTCTGCTTATCTCAGTTCAGCCCTTACTGCAGAATCAAGTCTCAAAGCTGGCTGAGCTCCTTCAGTCAGGAATCCAACACCAAGTAAACTCTGTAACCACTCACTTTTCCTTTCTCCTGGAGCCATTTTAACAAAACTCTATAACTCAGGAGCTTGCACAAAACCAACATATATCTGAGTTGAAATTTGCCTCCGTGTTTTCAGAGGACCACAGAAAACAGGGCTGGGAGAGATGTCCAGAGGTCCTTCTGTCCTCCCCAGTGCAAAATAAGGTCAACCATATCCAATCCCTTACTGAGACTGGTCACTTAAAACTGTTCTCAGAAGCAAATTCAAAGCTATGAAAATGAACTTGGTTTAGTGTTAGACAATCACTCCTTGCACTTGAAACTGCAGTCTTTAGAATGCAGTTGAGCCCCATCTGATTTGTGTATTGCAGGAGGTGTGTGACATGCAGCTAAATTCTTGTTCAGACTCAATCAGAAGGTGCTTTCTGTGGCCTTAGTGACTTGGGGGAGAGAAATACTCTGGACTGTAACGATCAGAAAATTCATCACTTTATTTGAAGTGCCTAATAGCATTTATAAGTCTCCAGGGCTTTTATTAAAGTGACTTTAGCGTACCCCTGGGTTTGAAGGCATGTTGTCAGAGACCCTAGAGCAGCATGATTTGCAGGGGGCCCTGGTTGGTCGTCAAAACTGAAGACCCTTGAAATTACCAGTTATTCCTGGCTGATTCCTACCTACTGGTTAGGAAGCCACAGGCTCCTTACTGAGGAAACACCTGCTCTTATAATAGCCAAGGAGAGAGCAAGGGTGGGAAATCCATCTGCATAATCTGATGAGCATTAAACTCACCGAGTCAAAAGCCAAGGAACTGACTTAATCTGCTGTGATCTTTTCCCCCTCCCTCAGCAGAGGTGAGCTCAGGACACAGTTGCATCTCCCAGTCTCAGGATGCTATTAGGGCGGTGCTCAAAATAATATGCATGAAAAGCAAATCTCTGATGTGTGGAATTAATGATTTGGGAGACAGCAAGGACAGCTGAATGGACTTTCAGAGTGCTGCAGTATGCCATAGGGGCTCTCACAAGCCAAATTCCCAGATCCTGCAGTGAAGCCAAGTGTAAATGCTTCATCCCAGTGTCTTGAGGGGGTGGCATATTGTGTGTGGTGTGTGTCTGTCTGCCAGGGCAGGGTTGGCTGATAAAGCAACTCATCTGTCCTCAAGTCTTGCTCTCAAATTGCACATCCCTTGAGTTTGAAGACAACATCCCTGCTGACAAGTTAGTAGGTACTGAAAGCTGCCTGAAGTTCGGTTCCTGTGTGGGGCTGTGAAGGAAAAGGAGGACATCCACCCTCTTTATTTCCTTCTGAGGGAGTGCTGGTGTAGTCCTTACTTTTGACAGCCATAGAATGGAATGGGTACAACCCTCATGAATAATCATACTTGACTTGGAGATTGTATTGAGGTTTAGTAGCAGTGCTAAATCTCTCCTGCAGAGAAGGTCTGGGCAGGATGGCCAAAGTTGGGCTGCTTCTCTGACATGGTTGTAGCACATGGTGGCAAATCTGACCAAATTTCCAAGTGTTGGTAAAAAAGAGACTGAGAATCTGCTTTGGAAGCTGCAAAGAGCCAATGTGGGGATGCAGTGCTTGGAGCAGCAGCTTAGGGGACACTGCTCTTACTGCCCTGCTGTCACAGTGTGGGTCTGGATGCTTGTTGGGGGCTCTGGGCAAGTCACCTCACCGTGGTGTAAAGTGTGAGTTGTGAGCAGCAGCCCTTTGAGGAAGGACAGGGTCTTTGTGTGTACAGAATGTGAAGCACCCAGGGACCTTGGTGTCTGCCCAGCCTCTGTGTGCTACTGTAATGTAAATAATAATGTGCAGATAACAGCAAGGTCAGGGAACATCTCTCAAACTTGATAATTTTCCCTAATGGCAAGATTTATGTGGCTGTTTCTGGCTGGGCTGGAGTTGTGCCAGATTTTGATCAGTGTGTCCAAGTAACCACGCAGAAATACTATACCAAGGGGAGGGGGAAAACCGAGGAGTTGTTGGTCTGCCAGGCTAACATAAAGCCTGCAATCTAAACAAACACCATCGGGTCCTGCCCGGGAGCAGAGCATCCGTTAAATGTCGGGCAGTGCCAGAGGAAGTGGCAGAGCCGTTGGCTGGAGCAGCAGGAGTGCTGGCACACTGCACACTCCGTGGGGCTCCAGAGCTGCTTTTAAAATAGTCCCCACCACTGCAGACAGTAAAATGTTATCCTGCTAGTGCAGGGAATTATTAACATGTTTTCTCCATGCCAACTGTCTGACCCTATGCAAGCAACTCAGTGGAAGAAAAGGTTTTTTTTTAAAAAAATTCATCTAACCTAGTTGGGTTTTTTGATGCCTGGTTTGCCACACTGAGGTTGCAACTTAGCACAAAAAGACAGACTTAAACTCCAGAGAAGTAAGGTTTGTCTGAGAGTTTGGGTTTTGCTTTTAATTACTATCTCAGACTGAATAAGAAGGAGAAGCAATGTTTACTCTTCATGTATGACAGCACTTCAGGGTGTACTTTAAATTTGCAATATCAAAACTATACTTGTGCAGACAGAAAAATCAAGAACAGCTCCTGCTACTTGAACATTATAGGGCTGAGGAACAGGATAAGTAGTGATTTAAAAATTAAAATTTAAGAAGTTATTACTGCAGGGCTAAAAGAAGTCTAACCTTAGCCCCTCACTGGAAGGTGCACATGATGTCTGGTTTTGGCAGTCTTTGCTCCAGGCTTGTACAGTACCTTGTACAGTGATGTTCTGGGTCACTGTCCCTAATAGTTTAAATATTTATTGATCCCAGTGCACTTTCAGTAGGTGCTGGAGTGCTGTGTAGTTCAAGTCCACCTGTAGTTATGGAACAATTTACATAAGCTTGTTTATTTTTTGTATGTGGGTCTACTAGGCTGTCCTCTTGGATGATTTGTCTGGCAAGTTGGGCTGTCATATGGTCATGGCTCTCCCTTCCCTCACTTAATAAATGGTGCAGATCTCTCAGGTATTAATTTGTCTTTAATTCAAAGCCCTTGACTTTTGGACATTTTCAAAGCATTTTCACCCTCATCTTCCAGATTCCTCATAACACTTAACACAGTCCTGCTTTTAACATTCTTAAAAATGATACCATTTTGAGTCTGTAAAGATAAAGTAATAGCTATAAAAACAAAATTTTTAGTTTTAAAAGTTACAGAGTGATCCAGTATCAAAGCAGCTTCCCCAGCAAATTGTAAGGAAGCTGTTGGACCAAGGGTTAAAGGTGCAGTGAGGCTCATGCACATTAAAACTTTATTTATGGCAGGACAGGACTTCCAGCACTGCCAGGGTAGTCCCGGTAGTTATTCCTGACTTTCCTCTGCAGGATCCAGCAGTTAAGTGGGGTTTGTAGCCACTTTTGGGTGTAAAAGCCAGTGAGTTGGAGCATGGAAGTTAAAGAGCCAACACCAGTTGTCTGTCGTGGCCCTGCCCCTCCTTGTTTTGGTAATGTTCTTAATTAAAATCCTTTCTGACTTGTGTCACTGATGACTGTTCCATCCTACTTTCATGTGGACTGTACAAGCCTTGTTTAAGCTCGAGGATCAAAATGGCCCCGTGGAGAGGCAGTGCCTGTCCCAGAGAGTTTTCTCTGCTGGGTGGGGACAGAAAGGAGCTCCCACTATCTCTGTGGCACAGATGAGGAGCTGTGGGGTAAAGATACTGAAAGGCTTGGCTAAGGTCAGGGAGAAAGTCTGAGAGAAGCAGGAGCTATGGATCTGTGGTTTGTTGCATTACACTCCTGGAATTTTATAAAAATTAATTTAAAATCCTTATCAAATTTGAGTTTGAGAGGCAGGAGGACATCAGGAAATTCAAATGAAAAGAGAATCATATTTAGCCTCAGGTTATTTAAAGGGAAGACTAAAGTTACACTGCACAGTTTCAAACTTGTGACCCAAATGCTCTCTAGCAGTAGGAATTGCTCTCTGTGGGTGTTTTATTTCCCCTCGATCCTTGCACTGGATTCAGTTTGTTAATCAAGAAGACAGCAAACAAAATGTTTCAGTGGTGGTCACCAGGGGCCTGCAGCCAGCGTTGCATACTCTTGGATGATGGATGTTGCTCAGAAACCTGAATCCACGCAGGGAGCTCCCCAGAAGGAGACTGAGTGAAACTTCCTAATTATCTGTTTTTTCTTGGTTTTAATTCTTTGTCTATTTACCCCCCTCGATCTGAAGATTGAGTTTTGCAATATTTCTGCCGTTGCTTTGACTTGATGGAACGCCAGGAGAAAATGCTTCCCCAGTTCCTTCCAAGTCTGAAATCCCAAGCAAAATTGAAATTTCTAGTTTTGAAATTCCTTGTCTAGAGGATGCCAGCATCCCTTTTTGGCTGCTTGGTGGTCGCCCTGCCTGTCACCAGCAGCATGATCAGGTGAGAGATCAGTTCTTTTTGAACTAAGCTGGACTCCTGAATTATCAAAAAAGAGGCTCTAGAAGCCTGATTCTGGATCTATATGTAAATCCATGGCACAAGAGAGTCCTACTGTCATTTTTCTACATCCTTGGAATATAGTGGGTGTTGTGAACAAATGGTGGTAGCATCATAACTGGACTTGTGTTTTCCCTGCACAAATAATCACATGTATTCACACAGGGCTTTGGTTTAGGTTTTTAACAGTTCCCTCCCTCTCTGCTGCAGATCTGTTTGTTTGTACACAGCTATTTTGGTCAAATTTCCCCCAAGTTAGGTATGTGTTTACTTTTTGCCTTCATCTAATCAGCAGCTCAAAGGGTAAGTTGATGTTCTAAATTTAGTCCAGATATTCAGTAGAGATGATTAGGGCTGTATCAAAGCAGAGGTTTTTGGGTTTTTTCTAGTGTGTCTCACTGCTCTCTCCTTCCTGTGTTGCTGCAGCTTCTGTCTCTGCTCATGTCTCTGTGCAACCAAGAAGCATATGTCAGATATTTGTATGGCTTTCTAGATGTATTTGAAATAATTTGCCTCTAGAAAGTGATTGTGGTCTGTTTGCCACGAGAGGGGTAGCTGCAGTCCTGATGTGAGTTGAAATATCCAATGTTTATGGAAGATGACATAGCAAAGCTGTTTACCATATGCTACACAAGGCACAGTGATACTGGGCTATTTTTACCTCTGCAGTTTTCAGGGGAAAATCAGAATACAATAATGTAATTTATGTATTCTCCTCTATTTCAAATATGCCTTTGAGAGAGAACATGACAGCACTCTCTGAGCTAGGTCATGGGATATCAGAATAACACCAGCTATTATTTGAGCCTGGATCTTGAAACTTTGGTGCAAAACTGGGGTCAAAACCAGTCAGGTTTGTGCAGTAAGAGGCATAATAGGACACTTATGAGATCTGAAGTGCAGATCACTTCAAGTTAGGCTGTTTCTGGTGACACCTTTCACTCACACCAGTTCACAGCATCTCCCTCTGGCTCTTCTTTCATTTCCCTGGATCAAGGTCCTCTGGCAGCTGTCGTCTGCTCTTCATTGTGGGATTTCAGAGTGCCCATTGCACCAGAGCAGAGCCTTGTGAGCTGACTCAGTGCCAGTCAGCATGGGTCTAGAGACAATGCAGTTCAGCTTACATGGAGCTGGAAGCTATGGATTTAGCAGTTGGATCAGTGCATTCATGGGAGTCTGCATTACATCCTAACTCTATTCCCCGACTGTATTCTTAGGTTGTTTTCTTGACATGAAGATGCTCCCTGAGCCAAATAAAGCAGGAACTAGTCCCATGAAGTTTGCTCTCTCCCTGCAGCCTTTGAATTTGGGAACTGCTGTTCCGCTCTCTTGGGTCTTGAACTGTGCCCATCGCCAAGATAAACTGTTACAGGAAGGGGTAAAGAGCCTGAGTTTAAATATTGTCCACAGAAGAAATGTCTCAACCTGCCTGTGTCAAAAACCTGTATTTAGACCCTATTTCCTCTCTCTCTAGTTTGCTCTAGGTTGTATGGTTGCACCCTGGAAATGGGATGTCAGTCCCATTCAGGGAGCATAAAGGAAGAAAGAAAATCTCCCCGTTGCTGCCGCAGTGACAGCGAGTGAGATCCCGAGCAGGAAGATGTCGACAGTCACTTCAGCCATCCAGGCTCCTCAGGGCCCTGTGAATCCACCGCCTCCAGAGGTGACTAATCCCAATAAACCTGGCCGGAAAACCAACCAATTGCAATATATGCAAAATGTTGTGGTGAAGACCTTGTGGAAGCATCAGTTTGCTTGGCCTTTCTACCAGCCTGTTGATGCAATTAAACTGAATTTGCCGGTATGTTATCTGTCGTCTTCTCGGTGGTGTGTTCCTAGAAAGCTTTGGGTTGGTCACATCGGTTTGAGGATTGCTTAGGGTGGAAATACTGGTGCCTGGGATGGTGTTGGGCTCAGCCAATGGCTTTATGTGCAGCAAGAGAGGCCTTGGTGCTCTGATCCAGAGCAAGAAAATGCCAGTGAACAGCCCTGCAGCATCCCCAAGCTAATCATAGCCTCTGCAAGGTGCTCCAGACCAGCCCAGGGAGAAACTGGGTTAACAAGTGGAAAGGCTGAAATGCTCTTAAAATAGGGGACTGAAACTTTTAGCACAATCTTAGCCAGTCCTGATAAACTTCTGCAAGTGCCAGAGGCAGCCTTTTATAAAGGGAAGCAGAAATGCTGATTCCCAGACTGGAGGTTGTGTGTTTTGGAGTCAGGTTCATAATAATAGTAAGACTAAAAAGATACAAATTCCAAAAGAAATGAATATATGTGTTCACATTTACAATTTCCACGAAATTTGGGGGGGTTGTTTTTTAGGAGGGGTAATGAGGAGCAAGGAGGGATTAGAGGATGATGTGAACAACACTGAATTAGGAGATAAAACAACTTTTCTGTTCCTCCAACAGGATTATCACAAAATAATAAAAAACCCCATGGACATGGGGACGATCAAGAAGCGCCTGGAACACAACTATTACTGGAGTGCCAGTGAATGTATGCAGGATTTCAACACCATGTTTACAAACTGTTACATTTATAACAAGGTAAAAAAGACCAGACATAGGAAAGACCCACCTACCACTGTCACTGTGCAGGTTTTGAACAGAGCCAGCTCCAGGCCCTCCTTGCAAGGATTTGAAATGCCACTAATTGCAACCACGTTACTTGAAATGCACAAAGCTGTCTTTGTGCTGCCTCTTTCTTCCCCCAGACTAGTTAAAATGGCAAATATGCCTTTTAATTATAGGTAGATTTCTGTTCTGGGGTTCTGTTTTCAGTGCTTTTATTTTCAGTTAGTTCTCTGGGATGAGCTGCAGTTTATGCAGTGCTCTGCAGGTGTTTGGAGGTGCTTTAGTGCTGTGTGTTAGACTGTCTGGCACTAAATAGCATCTGTTAGCAGCAGAAAGGAGTTCAGGAATCATAATTCTGTCCTTTGACCCTGTCTCCATAGATACTTTCTTACTTACACATGTTTAGATTGCTTATTATTTTTATTATTTTGGGTTTGGCTTGTTTGCTGTTTTGTTAGGTTGTTAAAAGCCTCCATTCTTTGCCTTATGTTTTCTACAGTCATTTGTCATCATTGACCCAGACTGGAGAATAGCTGAAATAACCAAATTAATTAGTTTGAGCTACAGAGTGTGTGTTTAGACTCTTCCCCTGGACCTGCTGGCAAGCAGGGAAGGACAACTCATCCGTTCCAGTTTGCTGCTTCCACGCTGCTGCACAGGATGCTGGTTTATCAGGCTCCTACTGAAGTCCTGATAATTCTCTGGATGCAGCACACTTAGGGGTTGTAATTATTGCATGCTAGAGCAGAAGAGAAGAGCAGGGGAGTGGCATGCAAGGAGGGAGAAGAGCTAATCTGTTTATTGTCAGAGGTTGAATACCATAATTTACGTGAAGGGCATCAGGGTTTTCAAAGCCTGATCTTCAACCTCTCTGCTTCAAATATGTGAATGATACAACAAATATGTGAATGATACAACAATATTCTTCTCTCTGCAGCCCACAGACGACATTGTCCTCATGGCCCAAGCCCTGGAGAAGATATTTCTGCAGAAGGTTGCCCAGATGCCTCAGGAGGAGGTGGAATTGCTACCCCCAGTTCCTAAAGGCAAAGGTCGCAAACCCTCAGCAGGCACACAGAGCACAGGTATGGATCCATCCAGGGACAGGGAATGCTGGGATCTGTTCCCAAAGCCTGACCCACCTTCCAAGCTGCTGGGCTTTGCAGATGGTGTACAGGCTGGGAAGGGAGAGTGTGGTCTCACAGTTAAAGCAGTGGCGAGGAAAAGTGTGAGATGTCTGGGTGATGTTCACTCAGTGTTTCAGGGCTCGTCTGTCTCAAGGCCACTCTGCATTTGTCACACAAATCTTGCCATCTGTGACTTGCCTGTCCATGCAGCACTTCAGTGAGGCAGGCAATGATGTTGCTTCTCTATGAAAAGTAGAAACCATGGCAAGGAAAGGCCAAGTAGTCAGAAATGCCAGTCTGCTGCCAGTGCCAGACCGTGGCGTGGAAAGTCTTTACAGATTTGGGTTTATATGCTCACCCTGGCTCCTGGCAGAAATCTGACACAGCAGAGACTTGGACTCAAATTTTGCCAATCCCCTAAACCCTGTGTAATGTTCTTTTGCACACACAGTTGCAACATCATAGAATTAAAGTTTGATCAACAGAAAGGATTTATTAAGCCATTGCATGTCAGTGGAAACTAAGTTTAGTTCAGCTTACCTAGAGTTGATTTTAAATGGATTTAGGACTGAAATGTCCGAGCGTGGTAAAATAGTTCATAAAGGAGCTTGTGTGGGCTGAGTTAAACAGTTGCAGTTTTTTTCCCTCTAAACAAGGTCTAATTGTTGCTCTGGGAAAGTCAATTGTTCCTCTGTTTTCCCACATTTCAGGTGCTAAATGGAGCTATAACTCTCTCCAAGCTCAGAGAAATTAATGATAATGTATCTTTTCAACATCCTTTGATAAAACATAGGAGGAGGATCACTACTTTGGTTATTGGTACTAAGTTTGTCCCCTTTAATACTACACCAGTATGCAGTGTTTGGCAGTGCAGATGTAGCATCACAGGACATTGAGGCCATCAGGAGGCTTAAGCTCTACTGAGAATCACAGAATCATAAAATACAGAGGTGGAAGGAATCACTGAGTCCAACTCCTGCACAGGACAACCCCAAGAATCACACCCTGTGCACTTGTGGCAAATCTGGAGTGCTTTGGACTCCTGTGTTCAGGTGCCTTAGGGCGGTGGTTGTTCCTATTTGCACAGTATGAACCACCTCCCAGTGTTCCACCTCCCCGAGCTCCTGCTCTTTGCTGAACTCAGTGCAGCTCTGAGATCATCAGAGGGGTAAAGACAGTCCCAGAGCCACACACATTCCATGTGAAAAGCTGGAATTACTTTGCTTGCATATAGCTGACTTAAAAACCCGTGGTACAAGGACTTAGATCAAAGATCCCTCATTTTTGTTGTGTCCTGGCTAACAGCACCCAGCAAATCACAGTGTCCTTTGTGCTCTCCCCGTGGCCCTGGGAGCCCTTTATGAAGTCCAGCAGCACCAGTTTGCCCCCAGTAACCACCAGCGCCTTTCCCCTCTCGTTTGAAAGGAGCGCAGCAAGCCGTGGCCGTGTCTTCCGTGTCCCCTCCGGCCCCGTTCCAGAGCGTCCCTCCAGCCGTGTCACAGACGCCCGTCATCGCTGCCACCCCCGTGCCAACCATCACCGCCAATGTCCCGCCTGTCACCGCCCCTGCCGCCGCCGCCCCGCCTCCGCCCGCCGCTCCGATCATGCCCGTGGTGCCTCCCACGCCCCCGGTCGTCAAGGTAAATGCGGGCAGCTCGGCCCCTTCCTCTGCGGAAGGCAGCGCTGCTGAGCAGGGTTGGACTCCCATCCATCCCCGCTGGGTCCGTGCATTCCCTCTCTCATCGTTGGCTGTTGGGTTTGAGGGTGTTCAGAAGAATTTTGCCAGTTTTCACGCTCTCCAGCCGAGGTGGTGTCACCTGGGATTGCTCTAGCTCAGTTCCAGCCTCTCCTTTCATAGCTTGTGCTGCTGCTGCTCCAGGGCTGTTGGAATTCCCCCCGTTTTACACCAAATGGCTCAGAGCATCTCTTCCCTCTGACTGAGCTCCTGATTTTATTGGGGCTGTTCCTTTAAGGTTTTTAGGCTCCAGCATTAGGAAAGTTCCTCTCTGCTTTAAACCAGTTCAAGACAAGCCTGTCACTCCAGTTGGAGGAGACTGATGTAGCCTGCAGGTTTTGGGTGCATTAGTTCTGTCTTCCTCACTGAGTAATCTTCTGGGAGTTGTCACTGGTGTTTTGCTATTTATTATGTAAATTTATGGGTAAATGAAAACATTACCTAAATAATTGAAATTTTCTTAGTGAGCTGTGTATTGCCTTATAAATGATGAAAGCATAGCTCAGAGAAAGCTGGGGTTTTTTTATCTGAACTGTGGAATTAACTGCAACAGTTTTGGTTGTTAGTTTGCTTGGACAAACAGAATTGTTTTGCTTTTTAACCCAATTGTTTGGGAATTGCTAGAGGAATTGTAAGTCAGATCTTGCAGCTAAGCTGTCCTCCTCTGAAACCTGTCTCATATTTCAGTTTCTGTCCAAATAACTTGCTTCTGAGAATCAATTTCATTTTAAAACTCAAGGATGAGCCCAGAAGTGAGTTTGACAAATACACACTGCAAAATTAATTCTGCTTGGGATTTACTTAAGATTTCCCTTAGATTTCTCTAAGGAACTTCTTCCCTCCCTATCTCCCTCTCCAGAGAAATAAATCCTTCATAGGAGCCATGAGAGAGCTGACTGGACAGTCACAGCTTGAATTTATGTGAGAGGGTTTGTTTGCTTGAGGCAAAATCTACCTTAGCACACCCACTAAATACAGGGGAGTGAGGGCTCATGGGTCTTTGGTGATTAATATGCTTTGGTTCAGAACTTATAGCCTGATCCTGCCACTGGGGACTCAGACATGTGCTTAAGTTACTGACACTTGCTCAGTCCCGATGCATCAGCTGAGCTGCAGTAATCGACTGGGCGCCCTCCTTTCCCTTGGCAAACACGAGGTAAGAGTCCTGGCTTCCATCTCAGTGCAATCACACATTTGGTGTCATGGTTGGGGTTGGGTTGGAGGTGTGCAAATGGTTGCTTACTGTGGCTCAGGTGATGTGCGGTGTTGTAGCCATGTTGGAGCCTCCGGTCACAAATCCCATTTATCCCAGTGAAACAACATTTTTTCTGTCAGAGGACAGGCAAAACCAAGGATGAGCTGTGCTATGGTTTCTACCAGCCTGAGAACTGGGCACATTCTCATGGAGCCTGTCCCTCTGCTGTTTCAGAAAAAGGGAGTGAAGCGGAAAGCAGACACCACCACCCCCACCACCTCTGCCATCACTGCCAGCAGGAGCGAATCCCCCACGCCCCTCTCGGACCCCAAACAGGCCAAAATCATCGCGCGCAGGGAGAGCGGCGGCCGCCCCATCAAACCACCAAAGAAAGACCTGGAAGACGGAGAGGTTCCCCAGCACGCAGGCAAGAAGGGCAAACTCTCTGAGCACCTCAAGTACTGTGACAGCATCCTCAAGGAGATGCTCTCCAAGAAGCACGCAGCCTATGCATGGCCCTTTTACAAGCCCGTGGATGCGGAGGCCTTGGAATTACATGACTATCACGATATTATCAAACACCCCATGGATCTCAGTACTGTGAAAGTACGTCCTCCTTTACCACCTCTTTTGCAGGGGGTTCCTCTGGCTCCTTCTTGGGGAGAGGGAGGGGGAAAGGGTGGAAACTGAACCTGTTTGGATATCAGCTGGATATTTTTTTATTTGGTTTCCTTCCTCTCTCCCTTTTTCACCATAACCTAGGGAAGCTTTTTTTCTTCCCTGCAAAGCAGATGATGTACACAAAGCAAAGTACAATGGTATCCTCTTGTCTTTGTGGATAGTCCAGCTATTTAAGTGGTGTTCCTGGGATTGTGTTGCACTCTGAGCAGGTGCTTTATTTCATAGGATTCAGTTGATAGTATCCCATTTTCAGAAACTGCTGCCTACCTGCTTAGTGGGGGCAGATAGGCTTACACTGAGCAATTCCAACTGGAATGTGATGGTACTCAGGAAGGTACTTGAGGGTTTTGTGATTCATGCTTGGCTCCTCAAGAGTTAAGCTTAGTATGGTCCAATATTCTGGTTTTTCCCAGTAGGTTTGGAGGTTTTGTGAAACCCTCCATGAAGCAAAGCCATGTCTTTCTAGTTCCCATCTTCTGCTCGTGAGCCAAACACTGGAATCTGTTGGTGGAGGTGAGACTTCCATGTGCAGGAGGTCAAGATGTTGTTGCTGCCTTTCACTAGCATTGCCAGAAGGGTTTTGCTGCCAGCTGAGCCAGTGCCTGGGGTTGTCTGAATGGCCAGGTGACAAAAGGGCAGCTGTGGTTGTGATTGCTGTCACATTCCTTGGCAGATCTGTGTAGTACCTGGGAGCAGTGTGTCACACTCCGATATGCCATGCTTCTGTCCTGAGTGCTCTGGGTTTCCAGAGATACCAGAAAATTGCAGAAAGATTAGAGATGGACAAACTGAAATCCTGACCCCCTCAAGGCTGCTATTTCCATGTGTGCTTAGGTGTTTTCTTACTACAAGAGATCTTTGTGCTGTGTTCTGACAAACCTAGGTGCAAAGCTGAGATTTCTTGGGTCAGTGATTTCTTCATACTTAGATCTCTTTATAGTCCTGACTTCATTCTTTTTAAATTGTACACCTCTGCCCCTTTTCTGGCAAGTGCAGATGACATTCTCCCTCTGCACCTGACTAGTGTAGGGCAGAAAATTGGAGACAGGTTGATGGCAAACCCAGTGCAGTCTTTCACACCTAAAGACTCTGGGTTTGTCATTCCACATGGTAGTATTTTTCTTAATAAAGTTGTTTGAAGTGCTGTCTGGTATTGGTTTTTTATGGAGTGTTTTATTATCATTGCTCTTGGCCTGTAGATCATAGTGTGACTTCTCAGAGATGCAGCCCATAATACGTTAACTGTGTGGAACAGAAACCTGCCATTTGCAGGCAGTGTCATTTTCCAGTGTCAGGGACTTCCTCTGTGGCTCTGAAAGGTTTTTAGATTTAATTCTGCCCAAGTGACAATGGCTGTGATAAAGCAGCACAACTAACAGCCTTCAAACTAATCTAGGAGGAATTATGTGAGAGAGTAAAACTCAAGCACTGCTGCAGCTATAACACATCTTGTCTCTCAGCTTCTGTGGTTATGTTAGGCTTGATTTTCCTCAGAGACTATCCTTCCAGTCCAGGAGCATTTTTTTCCTTGGCAGAAGTGTCTCCAGGAGGATTTGGAGGTTGTTTTCTGTGTGTGGTAGAGGAGGCAGGTTGGCTGTTGTGACTGTGCCAGGTGAGATGTAGAGGCTGTAGCTGAGCTTTCTGCAGCCAGGAACAGAGGGATGTGCTGGAATTTTGTGCTGGAGCTAGGACTGAGAGTGGGACCAGCTGAAGGGACAGGATTTGTGATTTCCACCTCAATTCTTTGATAGGCATCACAGAGAGGGAAAGAGCAGAACCTGCACCTCTGCCAGTCCTGCCTGTGTGACTCCTGATTTGCAGTTGTAAATGTACTAATTTTTTTTTTTTTTAAGCAGCTGGATATCTCAAAGTGTATTTATAACAGGAGATATTCCAGCCCACCGATTTAAAGTGCTTTTCTTTCTTTTGTTAAGCTAATTATTCTTTATAAGAAAACAAAACAAAAAATCCACGGATTAAAACTGTTGGGCTAGAAAACTGTTGAGTTTGGATGAAAAGGAAAAGCCTCAGACATTGGAATGTATTTCATAGGCAGTAATCAGGCCCTGAGTATGCCAAACAAATATAAAAAGGCCTTTCATGCAGTAAGATGTATTTTAAAATAAACGAGCCCTTTGGTTTGAACATATGTTTTGCTTTGGAATTGGCCTGAGAGGCTTTTCAGACAGGAGCACCACAAACCTATTTCCCTCTCTGCCTTTGTGCTGTGGCTCCCAGGCTGTCTCCTGGCTTATTCACCAGGAAAATGAGGTCTCCTGACAAAAGTTTGACAGACGTCTGGCTGCAGCACAGCAGGGAGCAAGGCTGCAGGGACATCACCACCCTGCATCAGGTCCCTCTGAAGCTGCACCCCTGGAGGTGAAATTCTGCCCTTTTCACAACAAGAAACAGCTCCAGGAGTCATTGCAGTGTTTCAAGACTGTTCCAAGGTCTACAGTAGCTGTGAAATTTCTGTAGTTCTGTGAGCAAATGGGAATTTTGCTCGTGTTAGGGGTCTGAGCATCCCTGATTGCTGCTGGGATGGGAGATGTCTGTCCCCATCATGTCCCCAGCCTGTCTGCCACTCAGCCCCTTCCCTTCTCTGGGGATACAGGTGCCCAAGACATACAAAAGGGAGGCCTGTAAGCACTTGGCAAATAGAGAATTTCTTTAAACCCGGGTCTTTTAAATGCAAATGAAATCTAGTGTTAGCTTCTCTTTCCTTTTAGCAGGAGTAATTGGAGCTAAGGTTTTAGACATAGTAGTAATATATGCATAAAATCAATTAAGTGGTGGGAATGCTATAAACTGCCCTCTAAACCCGAGTCATTCAGCCCCAAACAGCAAGAGAAATGGATGGAAGTGAGAGCTGAAAAATAAGAGAAAGGAACAAGTTACAAATATTTGATATTTATCCTCACTACACTAGGAAATAACATTATGAGTAGGTTCATAAAGGGTGAATTCTGTATCCATTTCTATCAGTTGGACTTTTAAATGAAGAGTGGGAGTTGTAGTTTAACTGTAAATGCCTATTTAGTTGTAGGAATTGCCAAGCAAACCTCCTGCCCTCTGTTAGCAGGAAGTCAGAGTGAGATTTTCATGATCTTTTCTGCCCTTTCAGATTTACAAGGCAAATATATCCAAGCACATGTAGAAATACACACTTAAGGTACTCCTGTAATTTTAACTTGCTTGTTGACTCTTGCCCTTTCCATCCATGATCCTTGTTTGTATTCATTCCTGATCCGTTTTTCTGAATGATTTTTCTGATGATTTCTAAATGTTTTCTGGTAGAATGTGGACCCTGACAGATTTATGTTCTACTACTTAGAAAACAAGGCTAATTTAGAATCTCAGTGTTTAAACTGCCATGAAACAATATCAACTTCTTGGGCTGCCTGGTGTGTGTTTGCTTGTTTTACAAAGCAGAAGGTCTGACTGTTATTTAGGAACCAATAACCCAAATCAAACTTCCATTCTCTTCGATGGGATTTTTGAAGGCTATTCTGTCTCCGAGGTTCACATGTCCTCCATGCAGTTGCTACAAATGTCTTTTGCTTATGGTTTTTCTTTTTTTTCCCCTTTCCCTTTGGCTTGTTTGTTTGCAGAAAAAAATGGACAGTCGGGAATACCAGGATGCACAAGGTTTCGCAGCAGATATTCGGTTAATGTTCTCTAATTGTTACAAGTACAATCCTCCAGACCACGAGGTGGTGGCCATGGCCAGGAAGCTCCAGGTAAAGGTGTTGGGAAGTACATCCTCCAGAGTGTGTTTAGTTCAGGTACAAGGTGTCAATTCAGAGATCCAGGTGTGGATCTGCTCTTGGCACCAGCAAGGGAGTCAGTGATTCCTCCAGCCCTTGGAAAGAGCCTTGAACTGTTGTGCTCTTCATGTGGCACGGACCCAATGCCATGTTCAGCTTCTAAAATATTAAAATCCTTGGTTTTAAAGTAATGGGAGAATTTTCTTGGGCTTTCTAGACGGGCATACATAATCTGTATATTCTTATTAACCCAATACTGCACAAAGCCCCTGATGTATTTAAAAGGCCAGAATGAGCTGTTTGTGGCCGAGGCTCCTTTTGTCACCAATTTTCCTCCTTTTTGCAGGATGTCTTTGAGATGAGGTTTGCAAAAATGCCCGATGAGCCTGCAGAGGCTCCCCCTCCACCTCCCCCAACAGCCCCAGTGGTGAGCAAAAGCACAGAGAGCAGTCACAGCAGCGAGGAGAGCTCTTCTGACTCCGACAGCTCCGACTCCGAAGAGGAACGGGCGACTCGGCTGGCAGAGCTCCAGGAGCAGGTACTGCACCATCCCAGCTGTGTGTCTGTGTGTTAGACAGAGCTCAGCAGCAGGAATTGTGTCCTGAAAAATCCCACCTAGGCTGGGGGGCAGGAAAACACTCGCCTTCTCCCATTTTAAGGGGAAAAGCACTCAGCTGTGCAGTCAGTGCATGTTTGGTCTAATGGACGTTTCCTTCAACATGGTTTTTCTCAGCTCTTCCTTCTGAGATCCCAAAATATGAACTGCTTGATTTTTGACATCAGGATATACTTACATCTTGGGATGTAGAGGGAAGGGTTTGTGGAGGCATCAGTTACCTTGCCTTGATGAATTTTTCCGTGTCTCCCCCCAGCTGAAAGCCGTCCATGAGCAGCTGGCTGCACTGTCCCAAGCGCCAGTGAACAAACCAAAGAAAAAAAAAGAGAAGAAGGAAAAAGAGAAGAAAAAGAAAGATAAAGAGAAGGAAAAGGAAAAGCACAAAGTAAAAGCTGAGGAAGAGAAGAAACCCAAGGTGGCCCAACCACCAAAACAAGCCCAACAGAAGAAAGCCCCAGCTAAGAAAGCAAACAGCACAACCACAGCTAACAGGTGAGAGCCAACCTTCCCCAAGGTGCCTTGAGAGGAGAGCCAAGAGCTTCCAGCCCTGGCCTTAATTCCTGGGGAAGCTCAGTACTTGTTAATTTGCTGTTGAATACTGTTCCCATTCCCAGACAACTCCAGGGAGTCTTTAACTTAGAGCTGGCAGTGGAACCATCATGTTTCACTGTCCAGCTCTTTGAATCCCTGCCTGATTGCTCTCAGATAAGGTTTTTGGGGCTTGCCTTTTGTGCAGCCACCAAGAACGTGCCATTCCATGGCTGCCCCCCTGCTGCTACTTGGGCTCGTTGTCACACTTGACAGGGCTAAAATATAACAGGAACACAACAGCTGATCCCAGACTGCTGAACTTTTTCAGCAGTGGTGCTGCTGTTCCAGCCATCTGACGAGAGCTTCAAAGCCAAGAGCATGGGGGATGTTTGATGGGAAAAAAAAAAAGAATTCATTGCTGTGTCCTCATGAATGTTTTCATGCTTGACAACCTCCCCAGGCAGCCCAAGAAAGGAGGCAAACAGGCATCTGCAACCTACGACTCGGACGAGGAGGAGGAAGGGCTGCCCATGACCTATGATGAGAAACGACAGCTCAGCCTGGACATCAACCGCCTGCCCGGGGAGAAGCTGGGCAGGGTGGTGCACATCATCCAGTCCAGGGAACCTTCCCTCAGAGACTCCAATCCCGACGAGATTGAAATAGATTTTGAAACCTTGAAGCCCACAACTTTACGAGAACTGGAGAGATACGTGAAATCTTGTTTACAGAAAAAACAAAGGAAACCGTTTTGTAAGTTATCCTCTCGGGGCATGTGTTCCCCTCACCAGCTCTTGGGCTCAGCTTTGGAGTCAGGGCATGTGGTTTGAGGTTCTCTTATCCACCTGTTGCTTATGTGATGACAGGAATGTTTAGAGATTCTTTTTTCCAAAGGAAATGTACAGAAACTTTCTGGTTTTCTCTGTTCTTTCTTCTTGTGGTGTCTTGCTGCAGAGACCTGGAGAGCCAATGTGTTCCTCTGCAAGACCTGTGGGATGCCTTTTTTACTTACCCAGCCTCTGGAAGGCACTGTAAAGGTTTCAGTCTCATTGTGTCAGGTGTTGTGTGCTCACATCTGGAAGGATCAGTTTCTTATCCTGAATAGTTTAGCATCTAATTAGGAAGAAAACAAAAAACATGGTTGGGATCCAAACCACCAAGGCGATAAATGATTTGCACGAGGTTACCCGTGGATTCTGGGTGTGTCTGAGTTGTGTATTCACCCCAAACTGCTCTTCCTGTGTGGCCTGATCACCTCTCAGATCAGAGGGTGAATGTCAGTCTGCTGCTCAGTGTGTGTTTCAGTGAGAGACAGACTTTGTGCTTCATCCACAAAGTGAATTCCTGCAGCCCTGGAGAGTTTGGCTCCAGCTGGACAGCAATAGGATCACTTGCCTGGAGTGGTCCTGGCCCTGTTGGTTAAGGGAGTTTTGCTTTTAATGTTATGACACAAAAGCTGCTCCCTGCTCTTGCAGAGCACCTCCATTCCTTCCCCACAGGATTTGCAAGAAGGCCTAAGCAAAGCACAGACTTCAACCCTCCTTTTTGCTTTTCAAATATACTGCTTCATTTTTTTCCCCCTGAATCCTTCACTGTTGGAATAGCTCAGGAAATGATTTTCCAGAGTGCTTAGGAACAGGAAGCATCCTTTAATTGTGGAACCAGAGCATAGAGAGCAACACAGATAACCTCAGATGTCCACCCTGTGAGCCTGGCAGGCCTGACCCTGGCTGGATTCTTGTGCTGAGTGTTCCTTTTTAGGACTGTGCTTTCCAGGTTTCTTTTACTTGTTGGTTTTTTTTAATCATTACTTTAAAACAGCTCACAGAAATGTAGGTATTTCCTTGCTGGATCAGGCAAAATATCTGGCTCCTGCCTTGTGCTTCCAATCCTGGCCAACACCTGTGTTCAATTACTCCTTCTTTGGAGGAGTATTTCCTTTCCTTGGCAGTGTGAGTGTTGCTGGTACTTCTCACCCTTTCCATCCTGATGCAGTTACATTCCTGTTGTCTGCCAGCCTTTGGCTCAGTTGGTTTTTAATTTGCCTTTGTTTGTTTTGTTTTCTGTTTAGAGCAACATAAACCAGAGTAGATTCTTGCGTGAGGGGATCGGAAGTTTTAATGGCAGATGCTTTCCTCCTGACAACCTTTAATGGGACACTTTATTTTACAGGGCAGAAAACCCATGTAACAATTCTGTAATTACAAATCTGTAATTATTGACCATATAACTGGCTGGTAAGTAACCTGTAATGACAAGGTTATTACATGGATATTTCTATCTTCTAAAATACTTTCCAGAAGATCTCTTTTTAAAGAAAATGCATGTTACAGGATGGTGGTGACAGGATGAGCAAGGCAACTTCAGGTGTTGTCTTCTCGCTGGGATGTGTAGTTGCTGTGTGAGCACTGCATCTTGGCAGTGTCACTGCAAAGTGTTCACACAGATGTACATGCCCTGTAAAATAGTGATGTCCATTCTTTTCCCCTGCATCCCTGCACTTTCAGAAACTCTGCATTCCTCCCCCACAGCTGCCAGTGGCAAAAAGCAAGCAGCAAAGTCAAAAGAAGAGTTAGCTCAGGAAAAGAAGAAAGAACTAGAAAAACGGTTACAGGACGTCAGTGGGCAGCTAAACAACAACAAGAAGCCTGCAAAGAAAGGTAATGGCTTTGGGTTTGCTGTGGAAACTGCACCCCAAAAGGGGACAGACTTTCTCACAGGGTCAAAACCTCTGCCTTTGTGTTGTCTTGGGTTTGTCTCTGTGACAGGAACTCTCAGGGAGTTCCTGCTGGGCACTGAGCTGTAGTGTCTCTGTCCAGGTGGAAACTCCTGGGTGGCACATGGGAGGTGTCTGGGAGGCAAGTCATCCCTCAGAGGGAGGGAGGAATCTTCCCTGTGTTAGCCTGGTGTGCAGAACATACCACAGAGCATCCAACACGTGGTTTCTCTCCATTGTGAAGTTACAAAAATCCCAAGGCTCCCCATGGTCCTCCCAAAGATTTCCTCAATGCAAAGCTGCTTTCCCAAGGGGGGTTTCCTGTGCTCAGAGGTGGCACTGGAGTGCTGTGAGGGACACTGTAGAGCATCTACACCCTCTGTAGAGTTCCTGTGTGAATCCCAAAATTTCCATGGTCACCTAGTCTAGGTGATCCAGTCTAAGGATCCCTGTCACCTGTGAATCAATGAGTTGCCTGGGGAAAACTGGGAACAAAGCCATGGAGGACAAAGGCTGTGGGCAAACCTCCTCTGTTGCATTTCCTTACAAGTAACCACATCCCTGCCTCCTTCCCCCGCAGAGAAATCCGGCTCCACTCCCTCTGGAGGTCCTTCCAGGCTCAGCAGCAGCTCCTCCTCCGAGTCTGGGAGCAGCAGCTCCAGCGGCTCCAGCTCAGACAGCAGCGACTCGGAATGAGCTTGGGGACACTTGGGACACAAACCCCACACGGACATCCCCTCCCTCCCCACGCTCTGCAGTGTCCCTTCCCCTCCTCAGCCCCCTGCTCTCGGGCCATGGTGGTCAGGTTTTATCCCCTCTCTCTTTCTCTGACTTGTTTTTTTTTTTAATTTTATTTTTTAATTCAGTGTTACAAAAGGTATCTTCCATTTGGGTTGGTTTTTTTTTGGGGGGGAGGGGGGGATCTCTTTTAATAGGTCAAAGATCTTTGAGTGTGTGTGTGTGACTAGACTTTATGACAAATAGTTCCCCTTTGCATAAAGTCTCTAAAATTTACATTTATCTGGAGAAAATTGGTTGAAAATGGAAGAACTTTGAGCTCTTAGCAGGAGATAAATAGAAAATTCTGCAAGGTTTGTAGTACATTTCCCTCCCAGCCCTTCCCTCTCCCCAGAATATTCTCTTTTAATAAGCCTGCCTGGCTCACACAAGGTAAAAACCATCTTTTTTTAAAGAAATCTCTGTAAAATGGTACTGTATCTGAAAGATGTTAGCTTTTGAACTAGTTGGTGTATTTGTTATTAGCACTAGTATTCTTAATCTCCAAGTCTACAGTGTGATGAAAATGTCAGATGCTATCATCTTTTTACATAAAAACAACAAAAAAAAATCCAAAAAAATTCTCATGTACTGTGGATTGCTAACATGCTTTTTTTTTTTTAATCTTGGTAGAGGCATAGGCACCTGTTCAGGAAGGTATTGAAGCATGAATTTAACTTTTTAAGCACACGAGCAATAGAAGTGGTTGCATTTCTTGGTTTTCCACTCAAAAGCTTCACTTTTCCTGGGGATTCATTGGGAAGAAGGGAGCAAGGGACACACTCGAGAGTTTCTTGGGAATGTTATTTTTAACATTAAATAGAGAATTTCCAGGAAATGGACCCTCTCTATGGAAGTTTTTTATTGAATTAAAGGAGTTTTTTGGCTGGAAGTTGTCAGCTGGAGCCTGGAGTGATCCCTGCAGTGACCAGCACAAGTCATGTGCCCATTAGTGGACACATCTTGGGGATTTTCTCCATGACAAACACCTCAGTCTGGGCTTAAAATAAAGCACCACTTGAGCTCCAGCTGAGGCTGAGCTGGCAGGGGAAGTGGAGAGGGATTTTGTGTGTATTTGGGCTTTTTGCTTGTGAGTTTGCTTGGTTCTTTTTTTCCCTTCTCCTCATCGTTCTGGTAGTGAGTTCCTAGGAAGGGATGCTGCTGTCAGGCAGGGTGCAGTTCCAGGCACTGAAATGTTTTACCTCAATGAAAAGGAAAGAGAGGGGAGAGAAGAAAAAAAAAAAAAAAGCTGATTTTTTTTAAAGCTTGCTACTTTTTTGAGTCCAGCCTAACCTTTTGACCTGCACTGCTGCAATACACCCTGTTTTCAGTGTCCCTAATTTCATGTATATACCATGATTTTATTTATTAAACTCCATTGGTCGTTTGAAAGGTAATAAAACCTAATAAAAGCAAAAGCAGGGTCTGCAGGCCCAGCAGACAGGCAGACTGTTAATGAGGTTTGAACCAGATTAAAAACAACCAACCAACAACAACAAAGCAAATAAAAAGCCACTATTTATATACCTTGGACTTTATACCTGCAGGTGCTACAGTCCAGTCTCTTGTGTGTCTGGTGCTCTGTCATGTTTGGTGTGTTCATTTTTAGATTTTTTTTTTTCCTCTTCTTTTCACCCCAGCCTCCTTTTTTCCTGTTTTGTACAGATTTGGGAGACACACACTTTGATACAATTTTATTTTCTCAGTAATATTTCCAGTGGTCTTTCCCCCCCTTCTGTTTTTCAGTTTTTGGTTGAACAGCGGGGGTTTTTATCCTTTTATAATCCAATTTTAGGAAAACACCAGTTCTATAACTATATACAAATTGTAATCTGAGGGCCAGAAGTTTTATTGTAAATTTTTTTTATTGTAAAGAAAAAAAATATACAGAGTTTAACAAACTTCTGCCTTTCCTTCTCCAGCACCAGCCCCTAAAACTGCCTCTCTACTTTAGGGTAGCCCTAAAATTCACCTTCCTGTGGTCTCCCAGTGGTGCAAATTGCTCCAGATTTTATTTTCCTCCACAGGTGAGAGGCTCTGCAGGACCCTCAAGCCCAGCACATGATCTCCTTTGCACACTCAGCCTCCAGGAGATGCTGTGCTGGGCTCTGAGGGATGTCCCTGTGCTGGAAACTTGGGAAACACAGCCTGAAATCCATTATTTTTCTTTCCCATTAACAGCGGAGTTATTTTAGTTCTGAATTATTTTTTTTTTTTAATTCTGCCCTTAAAAAATCCTTCCCCCATACAGATCCTTGTTAATATATTTTCAGAATTTACTTTGAGGAAATGTAATATTCACCTAATTAAGAGCTTGGGTTTCTTTTTAACGGGGTTGGGTTTCACCTGTGCTTCTCCTGTTGCCTGCGACTCGAATGATCTGAACCAAGGAAAATTTGAATGAATGGTTGCAACCAATTCACTGCCACGGCATTTGGATCAACAAACTCCCAGTTTTCCCTTCCTGGGACCTTTTCCTGAGTGCTTGAAGCTGAGCTGTGCTGCTGATGTGACATGGTGGTGGCTTCTGTGGGGACAACAAACCGGAGCTGGCGTCGGAGGCAATGTGGCCATACAAAAATTGGGAATGTGGCACCAAAATCAGTGGGAAAGTTGGAGCCAAAGGGTTGAGAACCACATGGGAAGTGATGGAAAAAGCCTGAATTTGGCTCAGCATGGGAAGAGGATCTGTACTGGAGCTGGAAAACCATCCCAGCCTGGGGATTTTCCCAGGAAAACAACCTGCCAAAGCCACCAGGGAATGGGGAGAACCACCTGCACATTTTGATCCACCAGCTGCAACTTGGGCTTCCAATTACTGGGAAACTTTTCATGGAAAGTGAGGTGTTCTGGACGGAATGGAGCAAGGAGGAATCCATTTTGGCCATGAGCAAGGAAAGCAATCGATGACTCCTCATTTCCAAATTGTCCTTTTCCATTCTCATATTATTCATAGTGCTCGTTATCCCCACCATGTCCATGGGGTGCCTCTCCTACATCCCAAATCTCTCCAGGAAAGAAGAGATGTTTCCAGTCCATAGTAAGTAGCAGCAGTCCTAAATGAGTTGGGAACTGAACCAACAGAGCATTTTATTTAACTGGGTTTTATTGCATGACATGTCAGTCCGGATGTCACGGAATAACTTCGAAATGATCAAACGCGCAACGTTTGAAAGAACATTTTTAAACTTAAGAATAAAAAAAAGAAAAAAAAAAAAAGAAAATTTTTATGGTAGAATTTTTCTTGAATGAACAAAGTTTAACTTTGTTTTCCAGGGGAAACTTCACTGAAATCAGTATGATTTCATATGTATGCATACACACAGAGTTTTATTGAAACTGCTTTTTCGGTCGAATTCCTGTTTTGACAAAAGATCTGACCAGACCTTTCTCAATCAACCAGCATTACTGCACCTTTAAAAAAAAAAAAAAAAAACTTTTGTGAAACTTTTCTCTGATTGTAAACTCAGCCTGTCTCGTGGCTCAGTGGGACCAGAGGGAGATC
This sequence comes from Lichenostomus cassidix, assembly GCF_008360975.1. Classification (NCBI taxonomy): domain Eukaryota; kingdom Metazoa; phylum Chordata; class Aves; order Passeriformes; family Meliphagidae; genus Lichenostomus; species Lichenostomus cassidix. The sequence continues at coordinate 3,370,875 of NC_139497.1, forward strand.
CACATCTGCAGGGGCTCAAGCCCTGATCCATCACCCGAAGGAATCTCTCGGCTACAACAGCTCTCTGCAAACCAAATGTGTTGTCTACACAAAAATAATTTCAATTTTTGTACTGACGTGGTTTGAACCTTTCCTACCCGCAGGGTTTGTAACTGTAGGACTGATGTTTGAGGACTGTGTCACTGCTGGGAGGGTGGTGACCCCCCCAAACACACCCACCCATCACTTCTGGGTGTGCAAATCCACAGCTGAGTTCCCCCTGAGCTCTCTTCCCTGTTCTCTAGGTGGTAGAAGCAGACTGCAGTTACCTAATCTAGTTCTTTCTCTGGTTTGGGGACTTTTAGACCAGTTTATAATTTTGTTTTTCCTTGTTTTGAAAGGAATGATGGTTTTGTTTTGTTTTTTTTTTAAAGGGGAGGGATCGGGCCATGACAAAGACAAACCACAACCTTTTTAGTACTGGATTTTAAATTCTCAGTCTCTTCTCGACCCTGAGCAGTTACCACTAGGGCTAACTGTGGGCAGGCTCTGCATCATTAAAGAGAAATTTAGGATTCCTTACACAGCAGCATTATCTTGCTTGAGCTGCATTTTGTAAAGAAAATGGTGTTTGCATATCTTTTTAAAATGTCATTTTTAAAAAAAATAAATTAAACCACCAGCTAGGATTTGACACAGGCCACTTAGAACACAGCCCTGATACTGGCATAACCAATCCAGAAAGATCTGTTGTTGTATTTTTGTTTTGTTATTTTGAGGGGTTTTTTTTAATATTTAAAAAAAAAAAGAAATTGTTACTTTTCTGTATGATGTGCATGCAAATTTACCGTAACTCTTTTTCTTAAAACTTTTTAGTGCCATTTCTAGTATATTCCTGTAAATGTCAGTTATTGAAAAGAAATGAGTCAATGTAAGTAGTTTAGCTTGTTTATTGCAAATTGCTGGCCTCAAACAAAACAGAATTTAAAAAAAAAAAAAGTTAGAAAGTAATCTTTGATGTTACTGGTAATCACGGACCCTGGTCCTGGGGCATTTGTTTCGTTTTCATAATAAAAAGAAAAATTGTTTTGTGTGTGCAGTTTGATCCCATATTTTCCCCTCTCCTTCTCCCTCTCCTTGTCTTACCCAGGTGTGGCACTTGTCACAAATTTATTGAATCCTAGTGCCACAAATGCTGGAATAATTTGGAAGGAATTTTGCCGGCTCAGGGAGCCAACTGCCTTCAGAGTGGGGACAGGTCTGGGGTGTCTGAATCACTGCTGAGTACCTGGAATAGAACTGCTTTAAATCTCCCTTTTTTTGGGGAGGGAAACTCAGCTCCCTCCATGTCCCAGGGCAGCCAAGGAAGGGCTTGGACTCTTCCCAGGATCCTACAGCAATTCCTGTGAGAATTGCTCCTGACTGAGGTAAGTTGGGCTGAAAGGAGATCCAATTTCACCCAGTTTGCTGCTGGTTTCTTTGAAGCCACCAGGAGCTGCAGGAAGCAGAGGGACTTTGTCACCTGCTGCAGCAGCCAGGGTGAGCTCAGGGTGACCTGAAGGCACAGCTTGGAAAGGAGAAGCCTGGAGCAGCTGGTGTGGTCCCAGCAGAGTGCTGGCATTGCTGTGTGGTGGCCAGGATCTATTTTGGTCACTGCAGAGCACTGGGGTTGGTTTTGCTGTTTGCTCTGGGTGTCAGGTGAGGTTAGCACAGCCAGGCTCCCCCAGGGTTAATCTTTCTCTAAGCCTGTTCCTGCTCACTGCCTTTCCAAACCAGCATCTCCAAGGGTTCAGCAAACCTGTTTGCTGTGCTATCAGTCACACTCCCACAGGGCTGTGGGTTCAGCTTGTCCTCTAAATCATCTCCTGTGAGGCAGGGGAGAGTGTTTGTGTAGCATTTACTGGTGAGGGGGCAGCGAGCAGAGCTGTTTTGAGGAGGCTGAGGACAGGTAGGACATAATTGAAGTTCAGTTCTCACTGATTTTTGTACTTAATGTGCACACTGGTCATGCCTGGAATCTTAAGGCCATCTCTGGGTTTGGATGAGGAGGGGCTGGGGGCTCAGCCTGCAGAAAAGGAGGCTCTGGGAAAACCACCTTGCTCTCTACAGCTGCCTAAAACAAGGTTTAGTGTGAGGTGGGGTTTGGCCTCTCCTGGGCAACTTGTGACAAGAGGAAACAGCCTAAAGCTGCACCAGGGGAGGTTCAGGTTGGACAGCAGGAGCAATTCCTTCATGGAAGGGGTGGCCAGGCACTGGAAGGGCTGCCATGGGGGGTTTGGAGTCCCAATGCCTAGAGGTGTCCCAGGAACACCTGGACATGGCACTCAGTGACAGGGACTGAGCATCTCAGAGGTCTTTCCCAGCTTTCCTGATTCTGTGTGACATCCAGAGTTTTCCCTCATCCTGAAAGCACTGCTGAGCCCTGGGGAGCTGGAGGAGCCTCCCTGCAGCTCCCAGTCCAGTGGTGTGGCCTGGGAGCCTCCCCAGTAACTCGGAGAATTCCTCCCTCCCACCGTAGGGATGCCAGGGACATGCAGGGAAAAACTGCTGCTCACCAAGCTGCATTCAAACCATTTTAATGCACTTTATCAAAGAGGCTACAACAGTGTTTGAAACGAGGGCATCACCACCACACAACTCACAGAAACAGCCACAGCAGCCACTCCACAACCCTGCTGTGACCAATGACACACAGAAATGGAAAACTACAGTCACATTCACAGAGGTGGAAAGACAACTCATCCTCTTCTTCCTGTGCTGTCACATCCAGCCTCCATCCTGGAAGAATTTATGCACATTCTTACGGGTTTAGTCTTGTATAGTCCGATTATAACACTCTGCAAAATAACTGAATTTTGGTTTACCAGCCACGTTAACAAAAAGAGACTGATTACACCCAAAATAAGCATCTTCCTCATTGAAATGAAAAAGAAAAATAAGCGTCGGATTTCTTTTTCTATAAGAAAAGAAAACGAACAGCTGGTTTGGGGGCTGTGCTGTTCCTTAAACTCCCAGAGTTCACGTGCTCCCCAGGGCTGGCCTGGAACCCACCTCTCCTGCTTCTCCAGGTGAATCCACCTGCAATTCCCAGGGGAGCTTTTGGTTCAGCCTCCTGCCTGCTGGATTAACTAATCTCCTGTTCACTCAGCCAAGAACTGGAGGCCCAGGTGGGTCACACATCCCTGACAGTGCTCCCCCGGCACCCTGCCGAGCCTCGCTGGGTTTGTGACTCTCACTGAACGCTCGAAAAACATTTATTCACTGGATTACTTCTCCTCCAGAGCTAGTCCTGACAAGACCAAGAGGGTTGTTTGTGTGCAGAGCAATGCACGGGTCTGCAAAGCAGCGAGGTCCAGCGGTAGGTTTAAATCTAGGAGCGCACACAATAAGGTATCAAACACCAACACATGCAGAAATAGTGCTTCGAAAAAACAATGAGCTGCCTGTTGTTTGCAGTGCTATGGAGCAGGGCTGAGCACACCAAATTTGATTTCACTCTAAGACAGGTGTGTGCTGCTCAGTGCATTGAGTTCAGCAAGGTTGAGTGTCTTGTGTGTTGTGGCATTTCACCCACGTGGGAGAGGTGGAAGAGATTTTTCACTGTATTTTTTTTTTTAAATAAATAAATAAAGTGCTTTAAAAAATGCAAAGGAGGTTTTAGATAAATAGAAACAAAAGTAATGACTGTGCCTAAGAACAGGCAGGTAAATAATCCATACTGAAGCTGACATCAAATACTGATTTGCCTGAAGTTAAGCCTGTGCCCAGGCACTGCTGGGTTGTCCTAGGCAGGACAGAAAGGGACTCTGTGACCTCAGCCCAATGTCACATTTTAATGCTGAACCCTGGGCACATAATTCACACCCTTGGAAGTGGTGACTTTGTTTTTAACAAAGATTCAGGTGCTTCCTGGGCTGAATTTCTCAGCACAATCTTGCCTCGAGCAAGTCAGGATTCAGCAGAAACTTAAACCTGAAAGCAGCAGCCTCTGTGCCCAAGCAGGGCATTGCTTTTCCCTCCTAAAATCCTTCATTGAAACAATCCCAGACACAACTTCTAAAATACATGCACCAAACCTACGATCCAACCTGAACTAGAAGTCAAACCCTTCCAAGCTACTGCATGCGTTAAAACTTGAATGCAAAGCAAACTCCATTGGCCTCTTTCCTTCTGTAACCCATCTCAGGAGTGCCTAAGGGTTTCCTAGTGTCCCTTAGGATATGTGTGTATTTACAGGGACATTTCTCCTGTTCTTTTCTGGGCCTGTCCTCCCTTGCAGGTGGTTCACTGGGGGATCTGTTCCTGAAGCTCTGCATGAAAGGAGTCAGCTCCCCTGGCTCCAGAACCCCTGTTATTTCCATGATCCCACACTGTGGGATCATTGCTTTGCATGAAGCTCCAGCACACCTTTCCTAGCAGGTGTTTTGAAGGCTCGGATTAAATTCTCAACACATTTTTTCCCTAATCCCACAATAACCCACTCCATCGCCTGGCTGTGAGAAACCACTTCCAGGGCAGGAATTAAAGGGAGAACAGGGCAAACAGAACAACTAATGGCCAGGTGGGTTTGGAGATCAACCTCCTAAGACCACAGCCTCGCTGGGAATGGATCTGTGCTCGTCTCTGTCCCACCAGCACTCCCAGAAATGCAGCAGGACTGGCCAGTAAGGGTGGCTGGGGACAGTGCCCAAGTGCCAGCGGGTGTTTCTCAGGCCACACGAGCCACTTACAAGCAACACATGGTCCAGCACAGCCCCTGCCAAGATGCTGGGCAGCAACAGGCTTGAGAGCTCCCCAGCTAGACTGGGTTTGTTGGACGAAACTCAGTGACATGCAAAACAGGAGTCTATAAACAGTAAAATCAAACAGAAACTTCAGCCTTCCCAGCCTTTCCTGGAAACGCTGCTTCCTCCGCAGGGCTGGGAGAGGATGGTGCACACCCACCTCCCCCAGCTCCACGCCAGTCTGCTTCCTCCCCACGTGTGGATTCCTATGGGAAATTACATAATAGCACAGAACTTGGACTGCCCCGTGTCCCTGGAGACATCCAGCTTGTTTTTGTCCCGCACCAGGATGGCTTCGTTGCCGTACTGCGAGTACCACATGCTCCTGCTGCGGCTCAGGTAGGTGTTGGGGGGAGCTGACTCGAGTTTCTGCTGCTGCTGCTGCCAGATGAGCAGAGAGGTGTCCCTGTACCTGAGGCGGGCGTAGCCCTCGGACAAGGCTTTCTCAGGCAGGGGCACCCTGCCGTTCATCACCGTGTCACTCATCTGCCCGAGGAGAGCTCCACGAACAGGAGCTCCTTCCCAACTGCTCCGAAATGAACCTCGCTGGGTCGGTCCAGGTGGATGGCTGCTGCTTGGAGCTCAAGGGAGAACATCCCAGGGTTGGGATTTTGAGATCCACACGGTGTGGGGTGCTGGAGCAGCACTCAGGGTAGGGAGCAGAGCCCCAAAACCACAGCAGGCAGCCTGGCCTTGCTGAAAAACCAAACCAGGACTTGGGAAAGCTTATCCAGTGGTGATCCTGCCAGGTGTTTCATGCCGGGAATGCCCCACACGTGCTGCTTGTTGACAGTGGGTGAAGCATCTCCAGAGGTGCCAGCGGTGGCTCTGCAGCCAGGCGGGGCAGGCTGAGCGGGTCTGGATGGATCCCTGCAGAATGGATCCTGAAGCCTGGGGAGGTCAGAGTCCAGAGGTCACCGGTGTCCAGCCCTGTGCATGGCCTGTCCCCCGCTGCCAGCAGGGATGGACGGCAGCCCGGCACGTCACGTGCTCAGGGATGCAGGAGAAGATGCTGCTCGGCCCTGCTGGTGGTACCCGAGCCGGGGGGCCCCGGCACCTCCCGACGGCACCTGCAGGGCACAGCAGCGTCACCCCACGGGCTGCCAACGGGGCTCCCCGCCCCGCCAGCCTCCCTGCCCGTGCTCCCCTCCTTCCCGCCCCCAGACCCCTTCCAGCGCCGCCGCGCACCATCCGCGACCCCCGCGGGCGTCCCGCACCCCCCGGCCCTGCGCGCCCAGCTCGGAGATCCCGCGCCGCCCTTCCCACGCCGCCCCCCGAGGGTCCCCCGCGCCCTCCGGCCGCTGCCCCGGCCCCACCGTGCTGCGCTGCCCGGCCCGGCCCGGCCCGGCCCGGCGCCGCTGCGCTCGGCGGAGCCACCGCGGAGGCTCCTCCTGCCGTGATGCGCTCGGGAGGAGCCACGGCCGGGGCGGGGGCAGCGCCGGGACCGGGGCAGGGGGAGCGGGTGCATGGGGCTGGGGAGGGCAGTGGGGGTCCCCGAGGTGGGTTTGTGGGTCCAGGGAGGGCAGTGAGGCTCCCCAAGATGGGTTTGTGGGTCCAGGGAGGGCAGTGGGGCTCCCTAAGGTGGCTTTGTGGGTCCAGAGTATGGCAGAGGAGTACCCCGAGTGGGGTGTGTGGGTCCAATGATGGCAGTGGGGCTCCCCGAGGTGGATTTGTGGATCCAGAGTATAGCAGTGGGGCTCCCCGAGGTGGGTTTTCGGGTCCAGGGTATGGCAGAGGAGTACCCCGAGTGGGCTGTGTGGGTCCAATGATGGCAGTGGGGCTCCCCGAGTGGGTGCGTGGATATGGGGTATGATATTTGGCTCCCCACTTTGGGTGAGTGGGTCTGGGTATGGCAGTGGGGTTCCCCACCGTGGGTTTGTGGGTCCAGGGAGGGCAGTGAAGCTCCCCGCAGTGGGTTTGTGGGTCCCACGGGTGTCAGCACTGGATGCACAGAGTGTTTTAGAGGGACACCCAGCCCAGCCCATACTGGGAGCACTGGGGCTGAACTGGGGGAGTCCCCTGCTGCTCCCCTCAAGTGCTGGCCTGGGGAGAGGGGCTCTCCCTGCTGCCCAAAGCACTGGGGGTCCCAACTCTGGGATTTCCAGCCCAATCCCCCCTCTGGGTGAGGCAGGGACCCTTTGTGCCCCTTTGGGCTCCGCAGTGACCCTCTATCCATGGAGTGAGGACAGGCAGGGGACACCCCCGTGTGCTGCCAGCCTCGTGTCACTGTCACCATGCCCTGCGTGGGACAGCAGTGTGACCAAGCAGCCCCTCCTCGACCTCCGCTCGTCATCACCGTCTGCCCCATCGCCTTTCCTCATCCCGCCTCTCCCCGGGCTAGCACAGTACGAAATGCGTTTTGAAGAGAGCTGCAGGGCTTATTCTTTTCCTGCTGATGCTAAATTTAAGCTCTCAATCTTCTTATCTCCTGTGAAGGCAGCGCCATCTAATCTCCCGCGAAGGACCCGATGCACTTAGCCGTGCAGAGTTACTCCAGGCGCTGCTGTTGTTCCTCTCAGCCTGCACGGACACAAACAAGAGGCTGTGGTTTACTTCCGTCAGAGGGAAGGCATGCTGCAATTCCCTGTTCCCAGGAGATTTAGGCCAAACACAAAGAGGAGGGAACAAAGGCAAAAAAAAAAAAAAAAAAAAAAAAAGAATGACCGCGCTATTAAAATGTTTATTATCAGAGATATCCTGATTCTGCTGCTTAATCTGGCTTCTGCTAGTGCAGAGAAGCCAGCTCTGACCCACTCGTGGAAGCTGCAGAACAAAGAGCAAAATCCTTTAGTGGACAAGATTTGGGGGTTTTGAGGTGTTTTGTTCCTCTCTGACAATTTCCTGGCTCTGCTACCATCAAGCTCTGGGTATAAAGGAGAAGCTGGTGAGTGGGGTGGGTGCACTGCTGAGATGGGGCAAGGAGAAGGATTGGAACCTGCCGAGCTCCAGCAGCCACCAACTGCTCTGAGCCCTCCACTGAACCCTTCATGGGAGTCCCTGAGTCCTCTGCCAGCAGGACCATTCCCAAAAAACCATGGAGGCAGCAGCAGAGGAATGGGTGAGGTGAAATCCAGGTGCTACTCAGCCAATGGTTTGTTCCTCTCCTTCCTCTGAGGAAATCTCTGTTTTCCCTGAGGTGCCTCAGGCTGCTCCTCTGCTGCAGTGAGGGGCTGGGCTGAGTGCTTTTCCCTTGCCCAGCTCCTGGCACTGTGAAACACTCCAGCTCTGTTTGATTTGGATGGGAAACCCACTGGGGTAGGGCCTGGTGGAGCATGGTTGACTAGTGAGGATGTCCCAGCAGCACAGTGATGGTGTTGGGAGCTGTTAACTGGGTGTTATTGGTATTTAGGCCAGCTGGGACATCCCAAAATGAGACTTCCACAGAGAAATGCCCAGGGAAGTGCCAGCTCTGCCTGCTTGGTGCTGGGTCAGAGTCCTTTTCCAGTGGAGTTGCACTTTTAGGCTAAACAAAGAGTAGCTGTGGCTGAGCACTCCTGCTGCTCCAGGAGGACACAAGAGGAGAATCCAGTTCATCCCTTCTGCCCACACTGAGCTGTGCCAAGTTAATTCTCCTGCTCCTTCCCAGGGTGGCAGGCAGTCATCCCCCTGGGCCTGCAGGAAAGGGAAGGGAAGGGACAGGAGTTGTGCTGGCAGCACTGCAGGGCCATTAGCAGCAGGATAATTGCAGTGACTGCTGCAGGGTGCACCTTGTCTGGGCAGGTAGATCAGCTGGGTGATGAGCCAGACAGAGCATTATTGTCTGCACCCTGCAGTTCAACACTTTGGCAGCGTTTTGGTGGGATTTCCCTCTCGCTGATAATCGAGCCCGAGCTGCTGTTTGCCGAGCCGGGGCTTGCACAGCTTTCCTAAAATAGTTGGTGAAAGGAGATCACAAAATCGAAGGGCGTGCTGGAAATGGCACGTAGGCTGTGTGACAGCTGCCGTGCCAGCAGCCGGGCCGGCTCCTGCTCTGGGGACCCTGGCTCCGGCTGGGGACACGTCCTCTGGCAGCCAGCACGGCTCTGGGACAGGCTGCTGCACGCTTGGGCTGATCCAGAAGGTGGCAATGGCAATCCACAGACACTGGCTGGCTGGGAAAAGAGGATTTCCAGGCGGTACGGCGCTGCTGTTTAACGGGTATTTTCAGAGGGCTGCTTCTCTGCACGTGGGGAGTTAGCTCTTCTCCCTGGAGTGACACCAAACATTGACAGAAAATGCACCTTACTGGGAAACGTGGCCATGTCCCAGGTATGTTTGGGTTGATTTGTAAGGTGTGGTGTCCTCATACTTGTTAGTGCATTTAACTTCCTTCCTTCCTTCCTTCCTTCCTTCCTTCCTTCCTTCCTTCCTTCCTTCCTTCCTTCCTTCCTTCCTTCCTTCCTTCCTTCCTTCCTTCCTTCCTTCCTTCCTTCCTTCCTTCCTTCCTTCCTTTCTTTCCTTCCTTCCTTCCTTTCCTTCCTTCCTTCCTTCCTTCCTTCCTTCCTTCCTTCCTTCCTTCCTTCCTTCCTTCCTTCCTTCCTTCCTTCCTTCCTTCCTTCCTTCCTTCCTTCCTTCCTTCCTTCCTTCCTTCCTTCCTTCCTTCCTTCCTTCCTTCCTTCCTTCCTTCCTTCCTTCCTTCCTTCCTTCCTTCCTTCCTTCCTTCCTTCCTTCCTTCCTTCCTTCCTTCCTTCCTTCCTTCCTTCCTTCCTTCCTTCCTCCCTCCCTCCCTCCCTCCCTCCCTCCCTCCCTCCTCCCTCCCTCCCTCCCTCCCTCCCTCCCTCCCTCCCTCCCTCCCTCCCTCCCTCCCTCCCTCCCTTCCTCCCTCCTTCCCTCCTTCCCCCAGTTTTGCCTATTCCATGCTGGACTGGGATGTTCCCAGACAGCTCTGTTACATTCCCAAACTACCACCACTTCACCAGCCAGGTCCCCCACACATCCCCTCTGCCTGCCAGGCTCCTTGTCGCTATACACAGACATTTCGGGGTGAAAAAGCCCATTTTTGCCTCTGGCAGCATCTTCCCGGCGCATCCAGCCACCTCTCGGGCTCCTCTCATGCAAGGAACTACAACAAAAGCACATGGAGAGAAGTCTGTGAGAGGAGAGGAGCTCCTCGCTGGCTCCCCAGCAGAGGGTGGTGTCAGCCGCTGCCCTGGTGGCTGTCATTCCCTAGCTGGCTGTCATTCCCCGGCTGCCTGTCATTCCCTGGCTGGCTGTCATTCCCTGGCTGTCATTCCCAGCAGTGCCAAGAGGCAGGAGAAGGGAGCACCAGCTCTCGAACAAAATCTGCTGAAAACAGCATCTGGGTCCTCTCCACACCCCCCATCCTCTTGCAGGACAGTTTGTGCAATCCTGGAGCGCACAGCTCACCAGCATGTGCTGGATTCAAGCTCTTCCCAAGCCTGGCTGCACGGGTTTTGGTTGTTTTTATTTTCCCTGCTCTCAGCAATACCTCTGCCATCAGCCCTTTGGGTTGCTGCAGAGGTAGGCGAGGAGCATACTTGCTCCAACACCTCCCACGCAGAGCCTGGCTCTGCAGCTGCAGATGGTTCCCAAGTGTCCAGGGGCCAAAAACGCTTTTTATTACACGCTAAAAAAGCCAGGCTGTGGCTCGCAGCTTTAATTATGCACATATAATCAACTCCTCTGTTGTCGTCTACCTACAGACCTGACCTCACCCGGCAGGCTGGTATGGAGTCAACCCAAATTACCCCTGGCACGACTCCACGGCCCTCAGTAGCCTCGTGATTCCTGCCCATGGGTGCTGTTGGAGGGCAGAAAGGCTTCATGGAGAACGAAAAGATTGAGCAAATGATTCTGAGAAAGCACCTCCTCAGGGTATGGGGAGCGTGGGCTGAGATCTGAACGCACCCCGGGCAGGGTGTAGCTGTGATGGTGAGACTGGAGTGTGTGGATGCTGCTCCCTCTTGGATCTCACTGTTCACGTCCTGCCCAGGGACACAGGACACAGCCAGAGACACAGCCAGGCCGAGCTGGGGACAGCCAGCACCTCGGCATGAAAGCAGATTTTAAAAAAAATCCCCAAACTTTCATTGGAATACTAAACAATTTTTTCCTGTTCTTCGGAGAGATCCTCCTTCCTAGATTGAAAATGAAGGATCATGGAAGCAGAGTTGCTTTTTCTCCCTTTATCTCCGCTTGGCTCCATTTGGAAGAGATTAGTGTTGCATTTGTTTGACATCCAGGTTAATAGCTTCCCTTCGTCCCAGTGCCGGCTTCCGGTTTTGGCTATCTGGAAAGCCGGGCTGGAAATTAATCGGCAAACTCTGGGGAGAGGATCTCGGAAGAAAACTCAGAACAGATTTGAAAAGAGGCTGTTGTGAGCCGTGCTGATTTGGATGGAAGCCACCGGTGAAAATTAGAGATTTTTCAAGAGTTTGCTGCCAAGGAGTTAACGGCTGAGAGTTGAGGTTTTTAATAAATACGCCGGTAATTAATTATAGGAGTTGTCCTCCCGTTCGAAAGTCACGGAACACGATCTCTTGTTTGGGTTAAACATCTCCCCTGCAGTATTTGCAACCCAAACACGGCATGACGAGCGGCAGCGAGCGGTCAGACAAAGCGGGGTCTGTGTGTGAGAGAGGCGGAGGAGCCCCGGAGTGCTCCGGGGGATGTGGGACCCCAAAAAGTGCGGGGGAGGCTCTGCCAGAGCGGGGACAGCGAAACAGCACCGGAGCTCTTGGGCGGCTTTCCCGGAACAGGGAGAGGAGCGGGAGGGAGAGAGGGATACGAGGAGAGAGGGGGGGAAAGAGGGAAGGAGGGGGAAAAAGGAGAAAAGCAGGAAAAATAAAAAAGGCGAGGGGGAGAAAGGAAAAAATATAGGGGGGAAGGAAAAGATATCGGGGGGGAAAGCGAGCTGGGAGCCCAAGCAGCGAGAAGCGTCCCCCGCCCCCGCTCGCAGCCCGGGCTCCCGCAGACAAAGGGGCGGCGGGGCGGACCGGGGGCGGGCCGGGGGCTGCTCCCGCTGCCCGGGGCGGGCAGAAAACTCGCACCCACCGCGGCTCCCCGCCTCGGCAGCGCAGGTGGGGTGCCTGGGCAGCGCAAGTTTCCGCGGGGCAGGGGGACGGAGTTGCGCGGGGGTGGCCGCGCCGTGCCCGCTGTCCGCCTGTCCGTCCATCCGCCGCTTTGTTCCCGGAGGATGCGGCGCGCCTGAGCCCGGCCGAGGCGGTGGGGCCGCAGCGGGGGCAGGGGCAGCCCTCCGCCGGAAAACTCCGCGCCGCCCTCCTTCCTCCTCCTCCTCCTCTTCCTCCTCCTCCTCCTGCTGCCGCTGCCGCTCGGAGCCCCGGCGCGGAGCGATGCTCTCCGGGGCGGCGGGCGGCGATGGAGCGGCGCGGTAGCGCGGAGCCGCCGAGCACAGCCGCCCGCGGCCCCTGAGCGCCGGCAGGAGGAGGAGGAGGAGGAGGAGGGAGAGGAAGGCCGGGGCAGCGAGCAGAGCGCGGCCATGGAGGAGTGGCGGCAGTGCGGCCGCTGGCTCATCGACTGCAAAGTTTTGCCCCCGAACCACCGGGTGGTCTGGCCGTCGGCGGTGGTCTTCGACCTGGCGCAGGCGCTGCGGGACGGGGTGCTGCTGTGCCAGCTGCTGCACAACCTCTCCCCAGGCTCCATCGACCTCAAGGACATCAACTTCAGGCCGCAGATGTCCCAGGTAGGAGGGGAGCGGTGGATGGAGGGGTCGGGTGGATGGGTGGGGAACCCCCGGGAGCACGGCGGGTGCTGCTCTCCGAAACTTGCCGCGATGCGGGGATGGGATGAGATGGGATGGGATGGGAAGCCGTCTCTTTCAGCCCCCGCGATGCCCCCCAGCCCCTCCCAGGCTTTATCCCCCGGTTTCTGGCCGGTCGTGCCCGGGGGGAGCTGCGGCAGCACGGGAGGAGCTGCCGGGCGGACAGAGAACACCCCGGGAAGGAGGGAAACATCCCCCTTGTGTTTACAGTCATGGCGAAACAAAAGCAAATCGTAGGGCTGAGAGGAGGAGATGGGATTATTCGGGGTTTTTGTGGAGGCGCTGCTTCGTCTGGGATGTGCGGGAGGAGCGGGCGCCGGGACGAAAGTTTGGCTGGGAAGATTCAAAGCAAAATAAATGAATAAATTATAAAACCACCCAAACGCCGCTGCTCGGCCGGGCAGGCAGCGAAGCCACGCGGTGTCCCAGCCCTAAAGGCGAGGCTCCCGGTGCTGCATGCCGGGGTGGGGGTGATGGAGAGCTCGGCTCAGCCACCCCAATTGCATCCCAGCCCCTCTTGCCCTGTCCTCATCGTGGCTCTCCCGTTTGGATACTTTAAAAGCTCTCCATCCTTGCAAGTGTTTCTGGTTGGTTTGGTGGAAGGAGGCTTGAATAAACGAGGGGAAAAAAAAAATAGTGAAATGAGCTCAGGTTGTTTTGGGTCTAAATGCTCTGCTGATGTTTTTGCAATCTGAGCTGAGGGTATTTGCATGGGAATCGGGAAGTGAAATCGATTAGAAGCAAATGAAATGGGGGTTTGTGCCCTGCCCGCCGGCAGCCCCTCTGGTGACAGGTTCACTTTAGAGTGTTTTTATTTTTGAGCAACAACAGGTTCCAGTGGTGGATTTGAAGGGAAACTTCCCGGTATTGAGGGCATGGGAGATTGTGTTGAACTTTGCTGAGACCTTCAAAGATAAACAACCTACAAAGCCCACATGAGCTCTGTTCCTGTGCTGTGCTAGCACGCTGCTCATCCAGCAAATCCCTTCCCTTTTTCCACTGGAGTTTTGTTCCAGCACGATGGTTTTTTCCAGCCGTTTGTCCTCAGCCAAACCTCATGTTTTGGGGTGGTTGAGGACAACCAGGAGCTCCGAAACTTGGAGCTGTTTGGGGAGCAAAGGGTGCTTTGCTGTGAGGATGTCCTTGAATCCTGCAAAGCACCGGAATGGGAATCCCCAACCGTGTGGTGAAACCAGTGCTGGCCCAGAGTAAACAACAACACGTCCTGATGCCTCTTCCCAGGGTGGAACAATGCTGTGAGATTTCCTCTTGGCTTTCCGGGCTGTGGACTGATCAAACTGTTTTCTACACATGCTGATGTTTCCAAATATAAACTGCCGTGCAGGAGGTGTGGGTGTGGAGGGCTGGAGCTGCCCTAAAACGTGCTGAGAGTGGCACATTATGGGTTTGGTTGTTTTCTTTTTTTAAGGAAATATTGTTATCCTACCAAGCTACTTTTGGTGCAGTATTTGCCCTGTGGGGAGTTCAGAATTGGCACCTGCAGAGCCATGGCAGTCAGCCTGGTGAGGCTCACCTGATGCTTGTCCTCAGGCAGGATGGGACCCAAATCAATCTGGAGTCAATCTTTGTCCTCAGTGTGTTTGGTGCTTGTTGGCAATTCCTGGATCTGAGAATTTGGGATTTGAGGATAAAGGCATCTTCTGCTGCACTGGCATCCCATGGAGGCTGAGAGGGGAGGAAGAGGCTGAGCCCAACCACAGAGGGGACAAATTCATGGGATGCCCAAGCCCTCAGTGTCTCCAGGCTGAATTTGAGAGGAATAATGTAGGAATCCATCTTTGTCCCCCAGCTGTGATGTGCTCAGACACAGGGTAGGGATGCGCAAGGCAGAGCACACCGAGGAACTTCAGAGGTTGTTTTTGATGATAAATGCACTTTTTGCCTGGCTGGCTGGACTGGCTAACCAGCTGTCTGCTTCAGTACAGAGCTTATTTTGTTATTAATCAGGTAAAATGCCAGGGGACAAGGCACTTGTGCTAGACTTGAAACACCCAGCAATGCTCTGTCATCCACCTTTCCCGGTGAATTAAGTGGGGCTGTGCAGGTGTGTAATGAGAAACAGATTTTTGCCCGAGGTGAGCAGCGTTTCAAAGGCCAGAGGTGAAATCACATCTCTGCAGAGAAGCACTTTAAGGTCCAGACACTTGTGTGTTATTTTTTTAATCCCCTTTCCATGCTGATTTGTTTTTCCTCGCAGCTGTTGGAGGTGTGCTGCTGGGACTGGAGAGATGAACTGGTGTCCCTGTCCTCCTAAAACCTTCCCCATCCTCATAAAACCTCCCTGTGCTTGTTCAGCAGAGAGGCCAGACTGGCCACACAGCAGCAGTTTAATCCACGATGCTTAATTAAATAAATGAGGCAAATCACCCTGTTAGGTTGTAGCCTGAAGTTTGCTTTATTTTCCTGCTCAGTTCCAGAGATTTCACTCTGATGCTTGGCCATGCCTGGGAGGATGGGATGACCCAGAGCTACTGAACTTTCAGAGTGGCCAACAAAATAAACAGGAAAAACCATCTTAAATCCCAGCTCTCTTCTGAGAGTCGGTGGATGTGAGGCCAGATTTGATGAGCCTGGAGTAAAACTTCAGTTCTGCTCCTTGCTTTTGCTGCTGAGGCTGTTTTTGGAGAGCTGGGAAGTGGGATGAGGGTGACTGCCCTCCGTGCTTATTGATCATTATGTCTATTACTATGATTGGATTTTTGGGAGTGTCATTTAGGGTGATTTGCCAGCCAACTGGGAGAGTGCAAAGGACATTTAAATTTGCAGATGGGAGCAGATGTAGGAGCTCTGCTCTGTCCCTTGTGCACAATTCTCAGCACAGTGTTTCCCCCAATCCCTACACAGAACCAACCCCATTCCCCATTCCAATTCCAGTCCTCTGTCACAGTGTGCTCCAGCTGCTCTTGTGAGTGAGATGGAGACCTCTGAATTCCCATCAATAATGAGGCTTGAATCTTAATTTGGTTAAGTGTCTGGTCAAATACAAATTAAATGACTCTCCACTCGTGTTTCAGCATGGTGAGGCATAAAAAATACATGCAATAAAACAGCTGCACGTTTGGGTGAGGTTGATACTTGGTGGTGTGTGTTCTGTGAGCTTTGTCTTTTTCTATTATTTTTTTTTTTTTTGGTGTTTGTCTTAGATAAAATTAATCCTTCCTGACAGGGACTTGGATGTGTGTCGAGGTTGGTGGGGAAGCTCAAGCAAGCCCTGCTGCAGGCTGCTCCCTCTGAGCATCAGCTGTGCCACACACCTTTGCAAGCAGGGGGTTGACTAGGAATTATCCAGGAAAACTGGAGGATGTGGGAGATTCTTTCAGGGTGTCAGGTAGATGTCCTTCATTCCCCTGGTGGTTGAGCTCAGCCTCGTGGTGATGCTGTGAAGGGCATTTCTGCTCCTCACCTCTGAAGGAAAATGGGTTCATTCAAGGCAGAACTGAGAAAAAAGCAATAACCCCCCAAATCCTGCCCCATCTTCCCACTGCCCTGTCCTGGCTATGTGAGCACCTGTTGGCACCTCAACATTCCTCTGTGTATTAAAAAAGGTGGAACTTGATGCCTAGAAAATGCTGTTGTGATGTGATTTAGCATCAAACCCCTCACTGCTATCACACTGCACTCACCCCTCCTCTAAGGCTAGCCTGGACACTCCTAAATATCTTTATTTTCCCTGCTTCAGAGCCTCCTGGCTTCTGGAAACAACGCAGCTCATAGATTGAAGGTGTTTATGTGTGCACAGACTTGAAGTTAGCACTAATGGCCAGCTCATTAAGGATTCTTATTCTGAAGCATATTGACATCCCTCCGGAGAGAATCCATCCCGCTCTGCAGTGCCTGGGGCTTTGATTAGGGGCTCTTGAGGCTGATGAGACGCAGCAAACGTAATTGGAGCGATGGCTGGGCTGCCCACTGCTCTGTTTTGCTCTTATTAAGGAGCCACGCCGACAACTCGACTCCCAGGATTGATGGACAGAACGCCCCACACCTGACTGAGCTGTCAGATGGCTTCATGCCTGTTGTTTTTCCTCCCCAAGTGGCATTCATTCGCTATCAAAATCCTATTTGTTGATGATGTAGAGGCTTTTTTAGCCTGACAAGCAGGAGCAGGTGGTTGGGAGACACTGGTTCCCCCAGGTACAGGGGGGATGAAGGCATGCTGGAGTGTTTGGTGCAGGGAATTATTCTCAAGGCTTTGGGATTTTTAACATCCTACTCGAAGGCTTTATAGCTCCAATGCTTGTAATTGCTTCCATATGTCATGATAGTAGTTAAATATAATTCAGTGTTATCAGAGCTGGCTGGGTAAGGTGGGTTCTGTGAGCAAGGTCTGTGTAGCTACTCTGATCTACCCTGCTCAGGTCCTCTGGCTTTTTCTTTTGCTCTCTGCTTCTTGAAATCGAGTTCTGTTCCAAAAAAAAAAAAAAAAAGCTGTAAAAAAACGGCCTCATTACATATCCCTGTTTACTGTGTCTCACTGACTTCCCGTTTGGATGTGCTGAGCCTTACAAAGGGGGAAAAAAAGGTGCTCTGTGTGCTCCAGCCGAGCTCGTGAGCTCCTTGCAAAACAGGAGCTGCTTCACTCTTTCCCTTCCCAGCCCCGCTGGGTGCCTCCTGCGTGTCAAGCAGGACCCTAAAACCTCGTGTTAGAAAGAAATAGGACCCTCTTGGTGGCTCTGGGAGGTTGTAGGGTGCAGCTGAACCTGCAGCTGGAGGCTCATCGTTATTCCAGCAGGGCAGGAGAAGGTGGGAAGTGCTGGATGGATGCTGTGGGTTGTGCCAAGCAGCGTGAAAAAGCAGTGAAAACTTTTATTTTTCCACCCCTGCCTTGGGTGATTGATGAGAGTTAAATACCTGCATTGAGCACCTACCAGGAACAGGCTCTTCATGAATG
Source organism: Lichenostomus cassidix (assembly GCF_008360975.1). NCBI lineage: Eukaryota > Metazoa > Chordata > Aves > Passeriformes > Meliphagidae > Lichenostomus > Lichenostomus cassidix. The sequence continues at coordinate 3,388,270 of NC_139497.1, forward strand.
AATAGATGCCTTCAGACACACAAAGCCCAAAGAAAAAGGAGATTTGGTCGTTTTTCAAGCTGGGACCAGGCTTGGAAGCTGCCTGCTGTTGATGAGCTGTAAAAAATGCTTTGGCTGGTGCATCCTGCTCTGGGGTGATCCGGGGTGCTCTGCCAGGAACAGGGGGTGCCTGGGGCTGGCTCCTTCCAGGAGGATTTTTGGCAGTGGCACTGGTGATGCTGGGCTGGGTCTGAGCAGGGCAGGAGGGTGAAGAATTAGGGAAATTAGGGTGATGTGGGAGGGCTGAGCATCCCCACTTCAGCCCCATCACCCCGAGTTGTGGGAGCCCCAGACCTTTCCCTCCATCTCATCTGGAGGCAGGAGGGACCTGATTTTTGGCAGGGACAGCAATGTTGCTTCAGACTGACCCGAGGGCAAATTTTTGATCCTTTTCTTTGTCGTGTCTTAAAGAGACAAAGCTTTTCCCCAGTGTTTGAGCTGTTTCCCTTCTCCATTTGACTCCCCTCAAGTCTGTGCTTAGAATTATATAAAATATGCTCATCCCAGCAACCTGGGCTGGGGATTTTTGGGACAGAGCTGGTCTGGGAGGATCAGGATCCCGTTGATTTAGGGTGCAGGGTGAATGAGTGAGTGCAGGGCTGGAAGGTGTCTGTGTTGGGTTGATGGTGGAGCCTGGTCAATGCAGTAAGCTTGGCCACATCTTGGAACTGAAAACTCTCTGATTTTTAAAGCATGGATCCACCTTGGAGCTGTGCAGCATCTTTTTTTTTCTTTTTATTTCCCCTCACCACCCTCGACATCAGTTTGTTCCTTTGGACTTCCAGGGATCTTAAAACAGAGCTCAGTGCCCATCAGGGTGACCCTCAGTCCTGTTAATGCTGAGTCCATCTGTCTGCCCAGCTGTCCCTGCAGCATCCTGACACCCCTGGGGCTCTGGGTGAGTGGTGGCCCCGGGCAAAGCCTGGCCTTGTCCCTGCTGCTCTCCTGTTAGGATGAGCCTCAGGGCTGCAATTTGGGCACAGGGTGACTCCTGTGTTACCCAACAGCAGCCAAGCCTGCCTGGTCCTCTGCTCTGTGCCCTCAGTGCTCCTTTGACAGGAGGAGGAAGTGACAACTTCAAACTCAGTGTTGATGAAATTATTTTTCCCAGCATTGCATCTCCCCCTCAAAAAAAAAAAAAAAAAAGCCTGGAGAAAGGTCTGGTTTTAATAAAAGTGACTTTTCCTCCCTGCTTTGTGTTTTGCTTGGTTGCAGCTCAGGGCTGTGCTTCACCCGATGATACAACCTGGGTGCAACCATTGCCTGCCCTCCACCCACCCTCTGCAGCCTCCTGGGTGTTCCTGCTCTACCAAAAGCCAGCAGGGCTCCAGTGTGGAAGGAATTGTGCAAATCCAGGTGCAGATGGATCAGGTTGCTGGGCTGTGTGGAGGCTCAAAGCCCTGTTGCTCTGAAAAAAAAAAATCAATTATCCTCACAAAGGTCGCTGCAGAGCAGGAGTTTGGCCATCAGATTTCCCTGTCTTGTCCAACGAGTCCTGCAGAGTAAATTTTTTGGGCACCTCTTTGGATCTTTTTGGACACTTCCTGCATCTCTTTTCCGGAGTCCCCAAGCTGTTGCTTCCCCCTGATGTCAGAGCTGCCAGCCCTTCCTGTCCCAGGATGTGCCTGTCCCTTGTCCCTCTGCTTGGAGGAGGTAATGTGCAATCTATTTTTGTTTTGTAAGCCCTGTCTGGACAGCCAGGACTGAGCTGGAAGGTCTTCCTCTGCCTCCTTGGACAGCCAGCAGCCTGACTCATATCCTGATTTGCTGCTCCTTGCTCTGAACCCTGCAGTCCATGGACTCTGTGGTGTTGCCTGTGGTGCAGACCCAGCAGTAAATCAGATTTTATTCGCTGTGATGCCTCCTGGATTGGATTTTCCAAGCTTGCTGGACCTGGGAAACATCTCCCATCTCGCCAGTGCCCTCTCCAAACCCATGCTCCAGGTGGTGAAGCTGATTTGGGTGTGATGGGAACGGTGATGTTGGGAGGATCTGTGCCTCTCCGGGTTGTCCCTTGGTGTCCCTTGGTGTCCTTGCTGCTGTGCCCCATCCCTCTCATGCCCATGGAGCAGCTGTCTGTGCCTGCTCCCACCAGGGCCTTGCTTTGCCCCCCAAAACCCCCAGGATCTGGGCAATGAGGAGAGGGAGAAGGTTAAAAGGTTCCCACAGAGGAAATTCCCTCTTTCTCTTCCAGCACTCGCCCTAACACTGATGGAGGGGGGGAGTAAATTGGCCCTTTTATAGCACTCATATCTTTTGTTGTGTTTTATAGTGGTTTGCAGCTAAATGGAACATCTGGTATTTTGAAGGGGGCCGAGGAGGGAACAGAGGAGGTTTGTGGCTGGCGAAGGGGAGGAGCAGGAGGAGTGATTTGTGTTCAGCGCTGTGAACACAGAATTATCTGTGAAATCGGCGGAACTCGGGGGCATTCAGCGCCTGGAAAACAAATGTGCACCCAGGCTGGGAGCAGGGCACTGCCTGTGCTCCTCCATCCCTGCAGGAAAACCCCATGGAAAACTCCCAGCAGCAGGATCTGCCCCTGTGGCTCTACCCTGTGCTTTATCCACTGGTTTTGCTTTCCAGGATGAGTTGTTTGGCTCCTCTGGGTTTGTGTTGAGTGCTTGGGATGCTCTTGGAGCACTCAGGTTCATGGGAGGATACAGGTTTTTCCTAAAGCAGAGCCTTGTTCCCAAAAAAGTTGGGTTTGTCCCTGCAACAAGAATGGGAGATCTATGATGGTATAAATATGTTTTGTATGTAAAATATGGGATAGAGATAGATGTGTAAAATAAATACATTTATATATAAAATAAAATGGTATTTCTTTAAGAGCTGGAGCGTGTTAAAGGCTGGAAATCCCAGGCTGAGTGGCATGGCCCCAGGACAGGAAATGTGCACAGCGTTGGGACAGAATTGTGTGCACATCCAGAGCCTTTGTGTTTATGGGAAGCACTTTCTCATGTGAGTGATCTTCCAAGAAAATCACTGGTGAGCCTTGGAGAGGGGAGGAGACAAAAAAAAAAAAGGAGACAAGACTTTTCCTCCCCTAGCTGTGGGAGAATTGCGGCTTTAAACAGAAAATAAACCAGAAAATTTCCTAGTAAACCCAGTGTGTTACTTTGAAGAGTCTGTGATATACTTTCCCTTTATAGATCAGCTGCTCTATCTTTATTTTCCTGCTGCTGCTGCAGGGTTTGGGGCTGTTTTCTGGGAATGTTTTCTGGGAATTGCTGCTGGAGCAGCAGCTGTTCTGCACAGTGTGGCTCTGGGCTCAGCCACTGGCCCTGGGTGGCTGAACTGGCCCTGGGGCTTCCTTGAGTAGCCCTGTGTCAGCAGATGCTCCATCTGCAGGGTGTAAATGGCTTTGTTTGGTGCCTGGCACTGGAGGAACTGGTGCTGGGCACAGCCCAGGTGGTGGCAGAGCTCTGGAGTTTTGATTTTTTTTCCTGGATTTTTGATTTTTCTCTGGATTTTTGATTTTTCCCTGGATTTTTGGGGACAGGGCATGACTGTGGTGCTGTGGCAGCTCCCAGCTCTGGGGTGATGCTTGCAGGACCAGCTGGGGGAGATGGGAGTGTCTTTTAGCAAAATGTTAAGTTTTCAAGCTGCAAAATAGGCCTAAAAACTTGGTATTGGGAGCATGGAGCCATCCCAGGAGGAAGGCTGGGTGTGTGGGGCTGCCTGCCCAGCTCCCCCTAAAAAGGTGGATTTTTCAGTGTGGAGTTGCAGGACACGAAATGTGAGTGTTGCACTGGGATTGCTGACCTGTCCAGACTGGTCTGTGCTGGGAGTTGACATTCCCAGGGAGGAATTCCTCCTGAGCATCCATGACTGATTCCCTGAGCAACTCCCAGCTTTTGTTTGTGGAGATTTAGGAGCGAGCACTGCTCGAGCACAAATATTTTTGCACAAAACCGGAGTTTTTGAAGGGCTGTCTGAAATAATGAAAAAATCCAATTGAAATTCTTGCCAGATTCATCCTGCCCTGTGGGTTTGCAGGTCACAGCACTGAGGGCAGACTCCTGGATGGCACCACTGATTTGTTATCTCACTTTAACCCTTCCTCTGCCTCACTTTTGGTGTCTCCAGGGACAGACAGGGATGTCAGGACACTTCCAAGGGACTTCCCAGCTTTAATTTCTGCCACTCCCCCCAGCTTTGGCCACTTGCTGCATGATGCAATCAGGTGAGAACTTCACCTGAGATGGGGAGAACGTGGTCAGACACCCTGAGCAGCCAAACCCGTTCTTGGGACACCATGGATAGATAATTCTGCCCTGATCCCACAGCTGGGGAATGTGAGAGGCCAGACCAATCTTTTGCATCTCTCTCGCTGGATTTTCCAGCCTCAACGTGCTCAGGTGCACGTCTCCCCACGAGGAGAACACCTAAATATTTCTTTTTTTTCTTAGAGGTGACAAAGGTTAGAAGTGAATTTTTCTCGTATTGACAGCTTGGTTATCTCGGGAAGGGTAATGAGGAGGTTTTAATGAAGCTACAGTATCTGCCTGAGACTGGGGTTTTAGCCAGGTTGTTGCAAGAAGCATTTCTAATTAGGAGAGATTTAATTCCAGATTTTTGTCATCCCACCCCCCCCCCTTCCCTCTTAATTATATTTGCTAACGTGTTTAACAGCTTTCCCTTCAGAAAAGAACAATTTATTCAAAGGTCATAAATAGATTCTGGCATTAATTACTCCAGGAGTCACACTGGGCTGCTCTGGAGAAAGCAACTCCGTGGGGAATGCTGAGCCTTTCTCAACTGGATTTATCTGTGGTTGCAATGAGTTTGTTTGCACAAACCCCCCAACAAAGCCACCTCCAAAAAAAGGGGAAAAAAAAATTGCATCCACACTTGTGCCCAACTGAAAACCCACGGGGATCTTGCAGCTAATTTCCCTGAGTTTTTGGAACAAGCCTGTAAAATCACATCATCTCCCTTGACCCCTCCATCTTTGGTTTGTAAGATTTGGGGGTGTTTTTGTCGATTAGTTTTGGGTCCCATAATTTCTGGGGATGCTGAGCTTGGAGCAGGGAGAGCAAAGGCTGGCTGGGACCAGTGGCCACAGTGGCAGAAGGACAGGGCTGAGCTGTTCCCTCCTCCTCACCCCTCCCGAGCTCAGCCCAGCTTAGGTTAATAGTTTTTGTAACCTCCAGATTTTGGAGTGGCTGCAACATCTGTTCCAAGTGATAATAAAGCAGTGCTGAGGGGGAATTAGCATACAGCTGCCGGGGTGGGGGAGAGCCTCTATAGAAAAATAAATGGATTTATTGATGGAAGATGAAGCCTCATTGCGTTTTCATAGTTCCTGGTGATTTTGGCAGCGTGGGCAAAATCTGTTCCTTTGCAGGGGGAAAGGACAGTGGGATGTGGGGCTGGGATGTGAGGCTTGAGTGTCCTTTGTTTGGTCATTTCATACTTCACCCACAGCCAAGAGGACTTTTGCTGGCTTTAGGTTCTTTTTGAAGGTTTCTCTGGCGTGGTTCAGATGAGTCCTATTGCCTGGCTGGGGCTGTGGGGGGGAGAATATTTAATATCTCTGCAAATGACTCTGCTTTCCTGGCAATCCGACCCAGTGGGTGCCATAAAAATCTCTTTTTCTTCCACCTTGGCTCTCGCTGTGGTCACCAGGAGATGCAGGTTTGTGTTGGCACTTCCAGGATGTTTTTCCTTTGCTGGTTCCTCCCCATCCCTCATCACCCCCAGGGATCAGGATCTGCTCTCCCTGATCAAATGGGTCAAAAACCCATTTGACCCACCAGGTTAAATATTTCTCTGCCTCTCCTTCCCTGGTGTTTTTCCTGGAGTCCTGTGATGTGACAGTTGAGTTTTTCCTCGAGGGAAGACAGACAAACAGGCTTTCATTGCTTTGGGGAAATGCAGAAGGGATGTGATTGAAGTGTTCTCTGAAGCCTTGCAGACTTGAAAGCGAATTTAAAACGCCCAGGTTTTAAAATTTATAAACCAGAATGGTGATTGGTGATGCTCTGAATTGCCCTCCTTGAAAAATAGTAAATAAAATTAAACCAAAACCAACCCACGTTCATCTTTGGGCTCCACCAGCAAGAGCAAAGTGAATAATACCCATTATATATGTGGGGAAAAAGCTTCTTAAACACCTGATTTAACTGGATGTGAATGAAAGGAGTGGGAGTAAAACTTCCAGAGGTGTAAAGCAGCCTCATAATTCCACGAGGAGCTTGGCAGGGAAGGAGCTGTGTGTGTCCATGGATGCTGAACCCCCTGAGCCAGGGCAGAAGGAAGAATTAACCCTTTTAGCCCCCAGATTTTGCAGGGTCTCCTCCTGGGGATTAGAGGAAAAAATCTGTTTCTCTAAGCAGATATAGAACTGCTCCATTCTTTTTTTCAGGGTGATGTTTTTTTGGGTTTTTTTCTGTCTGATTTGGAGTTTTTTTTAAGAGACAGCTCTTCTAATAATAGCAGTGTCACGGTGTGAGGATCCCGTGTGACACAGACAGGCAGCAGGAGGGTTTTGGCTCCATAGAAACCTCTCATTCAGCCGAGCAGGGCTGTCATTACCCTGACTCTGCTGCTGCTGAGCACGGGAGGAACCTGCACACAAAAAGAGATATTTAACTTGTCTGAGCTCGAGGTGCCTTAATAACTGCTTGGGTTTGTCTCTGGCACGTCAGCAGCCAGGCTTTGAGTGCTGAAAGATCAATGTGGAGCTTCTCCTCCCTCCACCCACTGAGGGTTTTGCTCAAAAATTGGATAAAAACCTCTCCTGGCGCTGGTTGCTCATCCCTCCCAGAGCTGGCTGGGTTCTGTGGGGTTTGACATTTTCGGTGTCTGCTTGACTGAAATGGATCTTCAGCTTCCCACCCTGCTCTCCTCAGCTCTGACATCCCTAAAATCCTGGGATAACAGGAGCTGATGGAGCTGATGCCCAGCCCAAGGCTCCATGCTTTCCCCCTGGGTGTTCTGGCATCATTCCTGCTGTCTTTGGGAAAAACTTCTGCAGAACTTTCCTGGGGGAAAAAAAAACCCAAACAGGTGTTGGATTTTTACAGTTCTGTGGGTTTAAGGCAACTGTGAAAAACCAAGGCTGCTCCCACACCTTGGTTTTTTAGGAATCTCTTTCAGCAGCAATCGTGAATACTCAAAAAAGCCCTTTAGATGTTACTATTTGCATGGCTCTGGGTTATTTGCGTTCCTTTTTGGATGGTTTTTGTGTTGCTCATGGATTCCCAGGTCCAAGCTCCACGGGGTACCAAACCCATTGCAAACAGAGGCTCTAATCCTGGGCAAAGGTTATCCAGATAATCAGGGAATGCAGAGCACTGAGATCCCATTCTGCCTGAGAAGAACCACTGGGCCTTCCTGGGGCTGGGCTGGATTTTGTAACCAAGTATTTGTTTTTGTCAAAATGGACTCGATTGCCAGGTTATGGCTGAGTTATTGCTGTCCCTCCAGGCAGAGCTGTGCTGGTTGTGAAGGGAAGGGGACAAAATGTGTGTTCTTCCTCTCCTCCTCATCCTCTTCCTCCTCCCAGGCTCAAGCTTGGATGGTGCTGAGACCCAGGCTTGGGATATGCATCATTTTCCAGCTGCAGGATGCTTGGGAGAGCTGTGTGACATTCCCAATGTTGTGTGACATTCCCAATGTTGTGTGACATTCCCAACTGGATGTTGTCCCTTCTCCAAGCTTCCCAGCTGAGCAGGTTGAGTGGTGACTCTCAAACCTCCCAGCTGGGGAGGAGGTTGTGGCTGCTGGAAGGGAGCTGAGCTGGTTTCCAAAGGGTTTGGGAGCAGATTTGGGGCTGGTTTGGTCTGGGGGTCACACTGACCTGGTGTGAGAGCTTGGAGCTTCTCCTGGAGGAAATGGTCTGCGTGAAGAATGAGGTGGTCCAGGATAACCCAGCAATTTTCAGGTGCTGTCTGAGTGTCCCTCCTGCCTGGATGCTGCCCAGGGGATCTCTGCTGTATTCCTGGGAGCTTGTGGTGTCCATGGATAATTGGGAGTGGTGCTGCTCTCAGGTCTCACGCTGTGGGATCTGATCTGATCTGCCTGGCATGGTCTGAGGGGGAAGGAGGATTCCATCCTGGGGATTGTGTAACGTGGAGTTCTCCCCTGTGGGCTCAGATCTGTGGTTGACCAGACTCTGGCTGGGCATGGAGCAGCTGGGAGCTCATTCCATGTGGTGGAGGAGGGATAAAAGTTCAAAAGTTGAGTGTCTGAGTGAGAGCAGAAGCTCGATACCAGGGGAGAGCTGACACGGCTGGAAACCAAAACTGGAGCTGCAGATCATTGCATCACTTTTATTGGATGTTCCTTGGATTATTCAGTGCAATATGAAGAAAGTTTCCCGGAGCTGGAGGAGGTATTTGGGAGTGGAGGAGGACTAAAACCCCAATTAAATCTCTTTGGTCCTTTCTGGGGAGCAAAGTGTGATGGATCAGAAATGTGAGCACAACCTGGGGTGTGCAGGGACAGTCGGGTCACAGTGGGGTCAGCTGTCCATGGAGTCTGTCTGTGTCCCTTAGCACACACCCAGTCATTTGGGGTCTGAAAAGAGCCACCACAGGGTGCTCTACCTGTGCCTCCAAGTTCCAAACACAGAGCTGGAGAGGCTTTGCTCCCTGGAAAGCTCCATCAAACATCTCCAGCAAGAGAGGCTGTGCAGTGCTTGGCGATGGGATGGGATTGGATTGGAGCCCTTTGCCAGAGCTCCATCACACAGATGTTGCTCACTGCTCCACTCCTGGCCAGGGAATGCTGCTCCTGGTGCAGTGTGCTCCAGGAAAAGCCTCAGTCTGCTCCGTGAGTGTAAGCAGCAGTGACGGGTCACGATGACTTTACATGACATGTTATTTTTGCTCCCCTCCCCGAGGCGCTCAGCAGCTGCAAAGCCTTTCCCCCACGGAGCTGGAGGGAGCACTGCTTTGAATAAGAGCCTTTTGCATTGGAAACTACACCTTAGGAAAGATGTTTTATTTCCCTGGCTGTTTATAGCCCTGTAAAACACCGCAGAGCCTTCATTCCTCCTCTTTGCCTGCTCTCCCTTGCATTATGCAGAGGAGCAATTTATTCCTAACAGCCCAGCCTAATGTGTGCCACAGCCATTTCCACAGGAGCCAGAGCTGCCTTAATGTTTGCTGGATGGCTTTTTAAAAGCATCGTGCTGGCTCTTAAACCGGAGTTTTTAATAACTCCTGCCTGGAGCTGAGTGTACATAAGTCTGACAAAAACCTTCTTCTCACACCTTAATTTTGTGCATCCAAAAAAAAAAAATTCTCCCCGAGTTCTGCACTGTGTATGTGTTGGTGGAGGCAGTTGCTAAGAGAAGGAATAATTTAAAGCAGAAGGAAGTCATACATGCAGCTGTACTAAAAATTAACTGAGGTTGGGTGGTACTTAGGAAATTAGAGCAGGGATGCTGCCAAAAAAAAAGGGGGAAATGAAGAGTCTGCCTTTGACTGCGTGTTGACAGTGTCTCAACCGTGTCGATAAAGTCACTTTAATTCGTGGGTCAGTGAGCTTTTTTAGGGCTGCTGCCTGTTTAGACTTATTGATCCTCTCCCATTAAGCTCCAAATATTGTCCTTTCCTGTCCAGACAATTCCCAGCCCACTCCAGCAGAGTGGGTGGCTTTGGAAGGAGATGGAGTTGAGCAGCTGAGAAGGAATCAGATGCTGCTGCCAGTTCCCCTCTTCACCCCTCTGGCTGAAATACAGCATTAATGGTCCAGCCCTACATGTCCCTGGGGCCTTATCTCCATCCTCAAATTGTACCAAATTAATTAGCCCAGCACAGCAAAAGCAACCCAGCCTTCCCTAACGCTCCCTGCTCTGCTCATGCAATTACCCTGGTACCAGAGTTTATTTGAGATATTCCAATTTGTGCACTGTCTGGTGGAGCTGCTCCTGTCTGGCTGGTAAATACCTCGTTAAATCCTGTTCTGTGGAATCCCAGACTGGTTTGGGTTGGAAGGGAACTGAAAGCTCTTCCAGTTCCAAGCCCTGCCCTGGGCAGGGACACCTTGCACTGGAGCAGGTTGTTCCAAGGGAAATGATGTGCTGGGGAAATACTGTGTTTGACAGGACCCAGATCAGTGCAGGGATGGAGGGAGGCAGGATTGGCTCCCAGAGATACCTGGATTTTCCCACCTTCTCACAGTGAGACTTTCCAGTGGAGTTTTCCTGCTTTAATGAGTGTAAATCAGTGCAGAATCACAGGGCTGTTGGTGTTTGTGATTAATCCCCACACTAAACTTTCTGCTAAATAATTTACCAGGGTGTTGTTTGAAAAAATATAGCTCCCCTCACAAAATACAAAAATTTTAGTAGGAAAAAAAACGGGTAAAAAATATAAAAACAGATCTCTGCTTGTATGTGTTTAGCCCCTGTTAGTCTGGCTTAGAAAGGAGGACGTGCCTTACAGAAATCTGAAGCCAGACCTGGAAACTGTTCAATCAAAGCATTTGGGAGATTTTGGGAGGATTTCTAACCCCCTCCAGCCCCAGGTGCCAGCTTTGGGTGCAACCCTGACGCATTGCTATAATAAATGAGTGCCAGGAGCTGCCAGGAATGGGATGTGGGTGTTCAATTAGAGGGTCCTGTTATCTTGTTATTCTCCCCAAGCATTAATTTATATAAATATCCAGAGCCCTGTTTCCCGTAATCACTGGGATCTGTTCTCAGTGGTGGTTTTTATGAGCTGGGGACCTGACCTTTTTAAGCAGCTTTACAAATTAAGTAGCCAGTAGATTAATTTTCTGTAGCCTGTTTTCATCATGCAGGGCAGGAACTGTTCTGCAATGCTGTGGCAGTAAATTTTACCTCTGGAGCTTGGGAAGAAATGGAAAAAAAAATCTTCCAGATAAGGTAAAACAGTCACATTCTCAAGGAGAGATTTAATAAATTGGGTCAGAAATGAAGCTCCCCTTGGTTTAATTCAGTTTAAGGCTCTCCCTGAAGGGGAGGTCAGGGATGGGGTTGTGCCCAAATCCAGGGAGGTTTGGAGTCTGTGGCCTAAATGGGATGGTTGAAACTTTAAGCACTGCAGAAGGATCTTTAATTCATCGTGGTAACACTGCTCTCAATGCTTTAGGAAAATTCCCAGCCCACGCTGGACTCTGGCTGGAGTCTCTCATTAAATTCCGCCGTGCGGAAAATAACTCGAAATGGGAAGTGATTTCCTTTCTGCTGCCTGTTCTCTTCCTGTGGGGTGAATTGGGATAATCAAGCTGTGCTGGGCACGTGCAGGGAGAGACTCCATGTGCAGCACCAGGGCAGCATCCTTCCCACAATTAGGGTTTCCCTGAAAATCCAGTGCCAGGATCAAGGAGTGATGGCTCTTGTGCTTTTCACCTGGCTTTCATTGAAGTGTCAGAGTGATTGCAATGATGCTTGATGCTCTCTAGCAAGGGATTAAACCTCTCTCTTTCCTCCACGAGGGCTGAAAATGCTTAATTGAAATCTTGCAGATAAAACACAGCCTCTAATCTTTTAAAAAAAAAAACAAAAAAACCCAAACAACCAACATCACAGTAATGCCAGTGGCCACTTCATCCTCCCCCTGATCAAAGTTCACTCTGATTTTTATCTCATGCCTTACATTAAATATGATGGTTAACCTTCAGATTTCCTGTCTTGGCCTCCCAAGCTTTGTGATACTTACAGTTACTCTTCAGTTAATTAATTTCCTTGCAGTGCTGAAGGGGAGAGGAACTGATACCCTGAATGCAAATTGCCCAGGGCAGCACAAGAGCTTTAGGTAGAAAGGAAAAATGGGTGTTCATGTCTGTGTTTGTGGGTGGGTTTTCCTTTCCTGGTGCACAGAAATGGATTTGGGGTTGATATATTTGGCCAAGCAGGATTTTGGGATGTGCTCTGAAGGTTTCTGGAGGCTGGTGGAGACTCATGGGGGGTTTCTCCTGATGGGATCTGAGGCCCCAGATGTGGGTTTACCATTTGAAACTCTGCCAGTCTCTCTTCCTGGGGGGAAGGTGCAACTCAGGGGGTTCATCCATCCCAGCCTCAGTTAAACCCAAAAGCCTCTCCTGTTGTCCAGCTCAGACTCTGTTCCCAACACTGGTTCTTCTCAATATTGAAATGCAACAAAAACATTCATTATTTAAAGCTGAGGAGAGGAAAAAGCCCTGAGTGACTCCGAGGGCCTCAGGGCTGCCTGTCCATCCTCAGTCCCCAGGCACAGGCAGCCTCCAGATGCTGCCACAGGCACCCCAGGCTGCTTTCCCCAGCTCTGCCAGCCTGGGTTCAGCTGCCCAGAGCAGGAGAGAGGATGTTCAGCTCCTGCCCATCACCCAGGAGGCTCCAAGGAAGTGGTGCTCCCTCCCCAAGTGAGATCTGGCTTGTAGGTCTGGTGATACACGAGAGTTTTTCATTTTGGAGGAGCAATGCACAGGCTGGCTGCTCAGGGACACCCCACGACCCCATTCCTGCTGCTTTTTGGGGTGCAGAAGGTGCTGAGCTGCTCTGAGACAGTTCCATCTGTGCCCTGCTGGCAGCACAGAGGCCTGGTGTGCTGCCACGAGCACCCAGAGACCTGAAAAAGCACATTTTGGGCTCAATCTTGTGAGAATGCAGCTCGATTTCGTGTGCAGGTCTGCACCAGTTATCCAGAATGTGAGAAGTGTTGTGGTTTTAATCTCTTCCCCCGGCAGGAGCTGGGGGGTTTCTTTCAGCATCATTACCTGGTGCCATTAAGAGAACATTCTGAGAGTTTGTTGTCTGCTTCTAAAAATGCCATCCTGGCCCCTGGGGTGACACTTTGGGGTTGTTTTTTTTTGTCCAAACCCACTGGCCTGGTTTTCAGCAGGGCTCTGGGAGGGATGGCAGCCTGGGCAGCAGCCCAGGAGGTGTAACACAGCCTGGGTGTCACCGTGTCACTGGGGTTGTTTGCATCTGCTGGGATGCAGAACTCCTCACTGCTCTGGTGAGCTGGAAGCTAAACCATCCCCTGCACGCCTTGTCTGGTGGACAAGCCTCTGCAAATCCCAGCCCAACAGAAATCTGCAATTTTTCCAGGCTGTTATTCCCTCCATCACCCATTTATAAGGTAAAAGCTGCGATCAACTTGGCGTTAGAAATGTTTTTTCCTGGCTGAGTGCTTGCTTTGCAGAGGTGGTTTCCCCGTGGGTGATGCCCTGCTTGAGCTCTGGAGGATGAATGTGGCAGGAGTTTGTTTGTTCTGCCTCCTGGCACTTCTTGCAATGAGGAAAACAACACGTTTAGTTGAGATTTTGGAGGCTTTGTGAGAGTGAAGTGAGGCTAATTGGAAGGGAGTCACCCCACGCCATGACTGTGTGCAGAAAAATTGCATTTTACCCACGATGGATGAATAATGCAATGGCATTCAGACAAGCTCTTCCCAGAAAAGCCTTTTGGGTGTTGGAAGATTGCAATGCTGTTGGTCTGATGGCAGAATTTCTGAAATAAGATTTTTTGGGATGTTTTAAGGAAGCAGAGTCTGCAGTGAGGCTGCTGTGTGCCCTGAAATAGGGATGTGCCTCTGTCTAGCATCAGCTCAGGGGTGTTGGGGGATCATAAAATCACAAATCAGTTTGGAAGGGACCTTAGAACTGCCATGGGACATCTTCCTCCAGACCAGGTTGCTCTCAGCCTCATCCAGCCTAGCCTTGAACATGTCCAGATATCAGTGAGCATTTAAAACTGGGCTAATATAGGACTCCTTTATCTGATATAAAGGTTTTAAATTCAGCTTACACATTTGATTATTATTTCATCCTCTGTTATGACAATTTTGCACGAATGACACTGCAGTCCCCTCTTGCAGGCAGCTGTGGGCTGGGGGTGGTTCACAAAAGTTTCAGAGCTTGGCTCTTCAGCATTTATAGAGGGCAGCTCTGTTTTCAAGAGGCAAAAATGAGTTGTGGGAATGCCTTGAATCAGCCCAGGCTTGCAGGCTGCTGCCTGGACCGACTGCTTGACGTGACAATTTGCTGACTTGGCTGCTATTGACTCATCTCAGAGCTTTTTCTCATCACTGCCCTGTCAAAAGTTCATCACGGTCTGATTCCCTGCTCCAGCCTGAGGAGCAGCAGAACAATGCCTGCCTGGAAAGTTCCCTGGAAGATCAGCACTGCAGTGTAACTCTACCCGGGTTTACGCAATTCCTGCTTTTCCTTAAGAGCAGCTGAGTGGTCTGTTATAATTTGATTGTCATGGTTCAGGTCAAGTCCTGTCTCAGAGCTTTGGGTTGGCCAGAATGTTTTGGGTTTTCTTTGCAGGAACCTTCCCACGCACGGAGTTGTCTCATTTCTGGGTCGGCTCTGATCAGGGTTTGTTTTTCACATCTCCCATCTCTTATCTGTGGTTGTGTTTTCAGAGCGAAGTGTGATCCTCAATGAGGCAAAAAAAGGTCCAGGACTTCACAACAATAGTTGCTAAGACATCTCATTTTCCATTCTTTTTTTTTTTTTTTCCTTTTCCCCTCTGTTTTTTAACTGAATTCCCCTGATGGAGCTGCATTTCTCTTCCAGCAAGAAGAGAAAAAGGTTGAATTTGAGAAATGTGGAAGAGAATTGTCCATTCAGGTGCCAAACGTAGGCAGATTGAGCAATGCCTCCGAGCTCTCCTGCCCCCAGGCTTCCTGCAGTCTCAGATCTAATTGCTCAGGAAAGCCCAGCCTGGATTTCTCAGTCTGCTGTGGAGACACCCAGATCTGGGATGCAGGAGTGAGAGATTCCTGCATTCTGTGAGAAAGAACCACCTTGGGTGGATGTGCTGTGGTGCTGCTGAGCCTTGGAATGGTCTGGGTTTCTCCTCTGGAGGTGATTCCTGATGGTTTTCCCACTCTCAGGGCGGCAAAAGCCTCTGCTCCCTGCCTTGCCATCCATCCCCAGGGCTGGCAGAGAGGGGCTGTGCCCACCTGATTTTGCCAGAAGCTCTTGTTATTCCCAGGATTTGCTCTGCAGATCTCTTAGAGACATCCTAAAAGATCAATCTCTGCTGTACAATCAGGGATTCGATTGGGGTTTTCTAAAACTAGATTTTAGAAATTCTAGAATTCGATTGGGTCACACAAACCTCGTGCCTGTGGCTGGGGGAGTTGAACCTGTTGGATTTTGGGTGGTTGGAGGAATTGCAGGGACCTCCCAGGCCCTGCAATTAAAGCCTTCAAACCCTGACGGTTCCAGCCTTCCCAGCAGAGCTCTACAGGCCTGGGAGAGCTCCACAAAGGCGGGAAGTACTGTCAGCAGCGGCAAATCCAGCGTTTTCTCCGGGAAGTCGCAGCTTCCTTCCGCTGATTTAGAGCCCCCGAGGGCCGTGGAGTGACCCTCGGATGGACAGACGGACAGAGCCCGGCAGTGTGGGATGTCAGGGCCTCTCCTGCCGTCAGGGAGGGCTCAGATGTGGTTTGGGCCTTTTGGGAGGTCGTCCCTGCTGGTGGAGCTCAGCTCAAAGCGCACAAATGTCTGGGATTGCCTGTGACGTCTTTTCCCGTCTCCAGACTCAGGATGTCACCGGATCCCTGTCCCCTCCTCCTGCCCTGAGTTATCTTGGACTCATCAGCTGCTTGATGGGGGTTTTAGCCACACTTACGGCCTTCTTTTTGCTTTTTCCATTTTTTTTTTTTTTCACATATGTAATGGAGGAAATGAGCTTGGCAGTCCTCAGGGGGAGTTCAGGAGTCAGGGAAACTTGTCTTGGATAAAATAGGATGAGGTCTTGGAGCACAGGGCCTGGCAGGGTGACAGCAGCCCGCTCTGAGTGTCCCCTGCCTCTGGGGCTGAGGTTTGGGACCTCTGGGTATTTAACAGGTTACTCCAGAGCCTCTCTTGGTTGTTTTTGTTTTAATAATTTTAATTACTTTTACAATTCCATGTATATTCTGGTTTCCAGTCCATGAGTTTAATATTAACTGAGAGTCCTCTTCCCTTTGAGAGCCCTTTGAGCATGAAGGGAAATTTCTGTGGGGTAACTGGGGGAGTTTTGTCCCTCTAAGCCATGCCAGGGTGAGGATGAGTGAAGGTGTGAGGATGAGCAGGACCAGAGCAGGGCCTGGCAACCTATCCTGGTCTGCTACTGGACCCTGCTGTGCTTCCCTTGGGCAAAGTGGAAGCTCCTGGTGGAGTTAGTGCAAGAATTTTGCACTCTTCTCACTGGGAAGGACCTTTCCTTTGCTTTCCCCCAGCTCTGGGTGTTTGCTGAAATCCATGCTTGCTTTCCCTCAGGTACTTTTCTGGGGATAAATCGTGCTTGTGAGTGGCTGTGAGCAGGAGAAGCTGTGGAGAGGTCAGCCCTCATCAGTGTTTCAGGCTCATTAATCAGCCTCCCTAAGTGGAATTTGCCCAGCCCTGGAGCGCTCAGCGATGGGAATGGCTTTGAAAGGAGGAGGGGGGGGGAAATAATAGTGCTAAACTGTTTGAGAAATAATTTCATTCTCCACTTCTCAATAGATAAATCTGCTGTCCAACAACCTGAAATTTAATCTGTCCATCTGAAGTAATTGATGAGCTGTGCCTTGAATCCAAATGTGGACGGGAATTTTCTGCAGAGAGGTTTTGTGCTGTCTCTGCACCAGAGACAATGGGGCGAAGCTGAGGAGGAACAAAGCCTGGAGGAACAAAGCCACAGCAGATTTGGTGCTGCTGGGGGGGTTAATTCAAGCTCCAGTGATGCTTTTGACTCATTGCTGTTCCCAAAACTGTCCTGGTGAGCCCTTGGTGTGGAGGTGAGATGGATGGGGCAGAAGCATTTGGAGAGATCAGATACAGGTTGTGATTTGCTCAGTCTGAATTCACAGAATCACAGAATGGTCTGGGTTTGAAGGGACATTAAACACCACCTACAATGCTGGCTGCAGCCAGCTGGGTACTTGGATGCTCTTGGATTTTCTCCTGATGTTGGAGGAATCCAAGGGAGCTTCGATGCCCCTTTGCAATGTCAGAGTAGCACAGGGGGACCCACCGTGGCTTTCTGCAGAGCTTTGTGCCATGGCACACCTGTTTTCCTGCTGGAAATGCTGTGTTTTCTCAAGGATGGACCCTTCCCTGCCCCTTTGCAGAGCCTGTGATGAGCAGATGCTCCCAGCTCCCCGTTAAGGACTCACTTCTCACCCTGTGCTCTCCAGCAGTGCCGGCAGTGAGATAAGAGGAAATCTGACATCACAGCCAGGAAGTGCTAAAGAAAGTCCCTTTGGCCATTCCTCAGCGGGGTTATCTCCCCCAGCAGAGCTGCAGCATTCCCTGCGTGCTGCAGGACACATTCCATGCCCACTCCTTTGGCCACATGCCCAGACACCCCACGTGCCATTGTCTGCTCTCCCTGCAGCCCCAAACCCTCTCCAAAAGGCCCTTTCCAAAGTGCTGGGAGCTGCTGGATGGTCCTGCCCTGCTAGCCAAAATCATCCTCCTCATTTCTTTCTTTTTCTTGTGTTTTTTGGCATTTTTTGAAAGTGTCAGAGATTCCCAAGCCTTGCATATCCCTCCCTTGTGCCATCCCAGGGATTGCTCTGATGCTCACAGGAACATCCTCCAGATCCCACCTGGGATCCCAGTTTGGCTGAGCATCTGCTGCTGGCTTCTCCAGCTTTTTGTATGTCTCTGCTTCTCAGGAGAGTGATGGAGTCCCCATCCCTGATGGGGTTTAATGGGCTGAAAATGTGGAATTTAGGGATGTGGTTTAGTGGAAGGCTTTGCCATGCTGGGCTCGATCTTAGAACTCTTTTCCAACCCAAATAATTCTGTTTTTCCCTTAACAAAGCACCTGTGGTGTCAGGAGCTTGTGTGACCTTCAAGCCTGTGGGGCTGGGGATTGTTTCCAACCCAACCCAACCCAGAGGAGCTCGAGTAGTTGGCTCTTTTCTGATGAATTTGCATTGGAAATGGCTCCTGTCTCATCAGCGCAGGTGCCACGGGTGCTCAGTCATTTGGGGACCACAGAGTGGGGCAGAGGCAGCTGAAATGGGGCTGTGAGGAGCAGTGAGGGGCTGAGCCTCCCCCACCCTCCCACAGGCTCCTCTCCCAGCCCAGAGCTGGAGTTTCCAACTGCAGAAACATCCAACCTGCCCGTCCTGCCCTGGGGTGGCTGGGCATGTCCCTGCTGAGATCCCAGTGTCCCTGTGCAAAGTGGAGTTATGCCCAGTGCCAAATTATCCCCTTTTGGATCCCCTGAAGGCATCTCCAGTGCATTTCTGAGTTTGCAGGATGAGTTTGAGCAGCACAAACACAGCAGCACAACCCTTGTTGTGTGCTGTGATTGTTTGAGGAGACTCTAAACTCAGCAAATCCAGTGAAAGAGAGAAAATTGTGAAAACTTTCCTTAAAATAGAGTATCCCAGAAGGTGCTGAGGAGCTCCCAGAGTGTCCCAGGCATTTGGGGCTGCTGGCCACCCCATGTGCAGGAGGAGGGTGCTGAGGGCTCCCAGTGGGAGCAGCAGCTCAGAGCGGTTGAGAGCAGTTCATTCACTTGGTGACTTTGCAGAGTGGTTAAAAATAAGTGGAGCTGTTGTGAAAGTGGCTGAGGGCAGCTGATGAGGCCCTTCTGCTGCCTCTCTCCAGTGCTGGTTCTTTACAACCCTCCGAGGGCTGGGGCAGACATCATCACACTTCTCTCCTCTATTATCAGGCTCCAGTTTGCTTTACCAGATGAGTTTCTTGCTCTGTTTGACACAATCCCATCCCTGTTCCAATGATCTCTTCCCTCTGCCTTTAACTTCCCTCTCAGATGGGCTTTGCAGTTCCCAGGATCTTCTCCCCACTTGTGCTGTGGCTGTTCTGGAGCTTGGAAATGTTGGCATTCATGGAATTTGCCATGGTCTCAGGTCTGTTTCCAGAGGTCTGTGCCCAAAAGCCATGGCTGGTGGCTCCCAGGGTTGTTTTGGACACAGAGGAAGCTGGTGGCAGGAATTTGTCCCTTGTTTCAGGGGACATCACAGGACTCTGCCCAGCACCAGCCTTGCTCAGAGCAGATAAATGACAGCATTGATTTTGGGTCTGACAGGTGCTGAATGAGCCCCATGGAGAGCATTGATTTCTCTCTCTCCTTTTTCCTCCTGCGGAATGTTTACTTGTCCAAAGGTGTGATTGACTGGTGAATAAAATGGCCCCAGCACAGCCCATATTAAATTGGAGCTAATTTTAACATGTGGCCATGGAGTAACAGTCTTGAGCCAAGAATTCATCATCTGCCATCACCAGCGACCTCAAAACGCCAAAGAAATAAAAACACACAGGTGATCCTTTACAGGTTGGCCACAGAAAAAGTGCAGGAGTGAATTGTGCCACCAACACCCACGCTGGCTGTGCCCAGCTGGTGCACCAAGAGGGAGGGTGAAACCCTTTAAATAGATTCTATGGGCTTTTTCCTCAGTGTCTGTCACCTGTTGGCTCTTTGCTGGTGTCACCTGGGGCTGCAGAGGGGCACTGCCACTGTGGCAGGTGCCTCCTGCTCATTTTACAGCTGTGGTGAGGGGATTTCCACATCTGGATTGGATGAGAAACGTCAGCTTTGGTCCTTCAGTGGCTCAGGCTGGCCAGAGAAGCTGTGGCTTCTCCATCCCTGGAAGTGTCCAGGGCCAGGCTGGACAGGGCTTGGAGCAACCTGGGATGGTGGAAGATGTCCCTGCCCATGGAAAGGGAGTGGAACTGGCTAATTCTGAATATCCCTTCCAGCCCAAACCCTTCTGTGATTCTGACTGTGTGGTTTGGTGCTGCCCAGCCTGGGCTGAGCGGGAGATGGGGAGGGAATGCTGCAGAGGAAGTTTGCATCTTGCTGTGTGTAATTGTGGCTGTAACCTGTGTCATTAACTTTCAAAATTGGAGGCTTAAAAGGATTTAAAGTTAGCACATGCTGGAACTTCGGAATCAATGGGACTGCAGTGCAGCAGCACAGACAGCCTGGGGTGTAAATTCTTGCAGAGACCCAGGAGATAAAGTTATGAAATAACCCCTGTCAGCAAGAGAGGCTGTAAACCAATTAAAAAAAAACCAAAAAAAACCACCCTCACAGTCTAGACACTTATATTTACTGCAGTGTTTATGTGAGATAGAGGAATGCCCTAGAAAACCAGATTTGTTTTCAATTTCTGCCTCTGGCACGTGCTTGTCTGATGAGAAGGCTGTGATGCGATGGGACTGTCCTGTGCCACCCCAGTGCTGGGGGAGCTCTGCTGTCACTCGCTGGCCCCATGGCATGGGGGACAAGGGGAAAAGGTCATTTCTTGCCTGGTGTGGGTGAATCAGCCTGTTGTTAATGAGGTGGTTTTGCTAATCCATGGCTGGAACCTCGTGTCTAATCCCCAGAGCAGTGATAACGAGCTGCCACGTCCATGGAGATACCACGGCCCCAAAGACTCTGCTTTGATTCTTTTAATTACAAGAAAATTAAGCTATTTTCTTTTGCTTTGAACCCTGGGTGAAGTTTGCAAGCGGTGTCTTTGCATGGTGTGTGTTTGATGGCAGCTTGGGGAGCTGAGATCTGCCATGTGACAAAACCAGGCTGAGGGAATCCACCCCAGGGCAGTTTGGCTCCTCTGCCTGTTGATCACAAGGGGGTGATTCACCCCTTTAATGGATTGATTTCCTTAGGATTCGAACATGTTTGTTAGGTGTTTGTAAGGAATTCGCTGAAAAAGCGAAGAGTTGCCTGAAGACAGAGCAATAAATTGAAGGTGTTTTGCAGTGAGGATGCAGGAGGAAGGGAAGTTAATTGGCTGGCTCAGCAGATGAAGGATGGAGGTGATTCGGCTGCAAAAATGAAGCAGATTTTTATTTTTCTTTTCTTTAGCCCCTGTGCTGCCAGGCAGCACCGTTGGAGTGAGATCCTCTGGAGTCCTCAGGCTCCAGAATCCCTGATGGTTGTGGATAAACCATTTATTGATATAGCCAAAGACAGGATTTTTGTAAAGAGAAACTTAATGTTGCTCTGCCAGTCAACCTCACTGGATAACCAAGGGTTTGGGTTCGGATAACGCAGATCATCCCATTCCACCATGGGCAGGGACACCTTTCACTATCCCAGGTTGCTCCAAGCCCTGTCCAGCCTGGCTTTGGACACTTCCAGGGATGGAGCAGCCACAGCTTCTCTGGGCAGGGCCTTACCACCCTCACAGTTGGCAATTCCTTCCCAATATCCCATCTATCCCTGCCCTCTGGCAGTTGAAGCCATTCCCCCTTGTCCTGTTGCTGTCACATGTGCCCCTTCTGCAGGGAGCCAAATGGGATCATGCTGGAAATGGTTAAAAGTGAAACACTGAGCTTCTGTGGAACATCAGCTGTAATTTATATTTGCCTTCAACCTTGAAAGGGAAACATCCTGGCTGGAGTTTTGCAGCCCTTCTGTGACATTACCTTAGGAGAAACTTGTTTTTCCAAGGGGTGTTGTGTTTCTGGTGTGCAGCTGAGAACACAGGAGCCCTTGCAGGGCACCCCGAGTCTGACATCCCCAGAAACAACAAATAAACTCCTGCCTGCCTTGCCAGTGTGACTTTCTAAGTCCCAGCTAACTCGTCCTGCATGTGAATTTAACTGAGTAAATCTCAGTTTGTGCCTGTCTCACTCACTTCTCCCCTCCCTTTGTTTTTTTGTCTCCCCCAGTTTCTGTGCTTGAAGAACATCCGGACCTTCCTGAAAGTGTGTCACGACAAATTTGGGTTAAGGAACAGCGACCTCTTTGATCCCTTTGACCTCTTCGATGTGCGGGATTTTGGAAAGGTAAGAGTGACTCCTGAGCTCCTGGGAAGGGGTGAGTCTGGCACTGGGGCTTTGCTACAGGTCTGGCGTGAAAATACAAAGGTTTTGTGGTTTTCTGAGCAGCTTCTGCACCTTTAACCTGAGAATTGGTTCCCCTGTGCTCATGGGGTATTTAGGGGCTGATTCTGCTGTGTCCTCAGTGTTTAGGGGTTGATTTGGTCTGTTTGGGGGTTGTTTCTGCTGTGTCCTCAGTGAAGGGAGATCAAGCCTTCAAGCTTTCTGCTTTAGATTACAAAATCTCTGGCATCAGTCTCTAAAGGGTGTGACCAATGTGTTTCTGAAGGGGAATCAAACCTTGCACAGGGTTCACACCTTGCCCAGTGCTTCTCCATCTGCTGCCACCTCTGCAGAGCAAAACAACGTTGCTGAAATCACCACTGATTTTTGTCATGTGGCCAATGAGTGTCTGTGGGCTCAGGGAGTTTCGTGCCAGGGTGAAACGAGTGCCCTGAGCTTCTCAAAAATGTGTTGCTGTGAGTGATGCTTGGCACCAGACACCGAGCAAGGGGAGCTCAGCCTGGTTGTGACAAGTGGCTCTTGCTCTGATCCCCTGGCTTTGACACCAGGAGCATCAGGGCTGATGGATACAGGGCTCAGGGAAGCCATTACCCAGGACAATTGCTATATTCTTCAGCAGAAAAGGTGATAAAAGATTTATTAAAGCTCTGTATTGTTTTACCTGTTTCGAGCTACCAGACATAAGCCGCTGGAAGGCATCTTCCCTTCTGATTATCCAAGGAGTAGATTTTCACTGCTGATGGGGATATATTATTTGATATTTATTGCCTAATTTATTTCTGGACCATTATGTGGAATGTGCAATTGCAGTGCCTTGTTTTATGAGGTTTTTTTTGATTTATGGAATACAAGGAGGCAGTTGTTGTTCTGGGAATATGAATGCACAGAAGGAACCTTTTGGGCTGGGGAAGGAGCTGCTGCTAATTAAAATGCTGCTTTATCGTCACATTGTCTCTTGCTTTGTGCTGTTTCAAATTGCCTCTGATGCCTGTTAATAGGGCCTGGTGTTAAACACTGCTGGAACACATCAGCTGATGAGCACAGTTTGCTTCCCTTTCTGCCCTGCTCAGGGAACAGCTCTTCCCTCCCCCTGTTCACTTTTTGGGGGTGAATTCAGCTTGGTGACTTGGGGAGGTGATTTGCCATTTCCTCTTCCCTCGTGGCAGTCTAGTTTTTTAGGAGACTTGGGAAAGAAATGTGTCATAAACTTCCAAGAGATCCAAATGTGCTTCATTGCCTGCATCTTGCATATTTTCATGTGTGTTGTCATCCTCAACCAACCGTAGAAAATGTGGGAGGCACAGACTCTCTATACAAAAACCTTTTATTTTTTTTTTATCAGCTTGGTGGAGGTATCAGCTGTCCAGCTCTGCACCACCCTAAATCCCTCTGGAAGCCTGTCAAAACATTCCCATTGTCTCCACCACCTTTCATTCCCACATTACCCTCAGATCTGTGTTCAACAGTGGCAAAGCAAACAAACAGGGAAAAATCTGCTGTTGACCGGAGCTCCTTTTCCGTTTTGAGTCACGGCGAGTGCAAAAGGAGTTTCTAATCCACCTCCCCACCGGCCAAACACAGACTTCACACACAAAAAATTCTTCCTGGAGCTATTCAATCCTCAGATCAATAGTATTTTTATTTTTTTTTTTTGGTTACAAGACACTTACACCGCGTAGGAGGCGTTTCTGACGGAGCGTTTGATTGCAGAGCAGCCTTGGTGGAGTGTTTCCTCTCTGGATGCCACTGGGATAGTTATTCCTCTCCTCCAAACCAAAAGGCCACAGGGACAGCAATTACCAGCAGCTTTTGGGATTGCTGGAGTGTAATTAGCTAGGAGAAAGGCGGGGACTTGCTCGTCTGTGGTGCCAACCTCTACGTAAAGGGCTTGGAGTCTTCGGGGTTTTTTAGTGTTAGAAAACCACTGGTGCTTTAAAAGGGGAAGGAAAATCACATCCCTCAGTCTTGCCTTGCCCAGCTGTTGTTCTGAGAGAGGTTTCCGTGTTTCCATCACTCCTTTTGGCTCCCGAGGCAGGAATTCTGCCAGGAGGAGCTGCCATGGGATGGATGAGCCCCTGGGAAGGTCTGGGGGCTGCTCAGGTTTACCCCCAGTTTTGCTACTTCCTTGCATTTTAAGCTTGGGAAGCCACTTTTTGCTGTCAGCAGGGTAACAGCTGGTGAAATGGGATCCTGAACCATGTGGCCAAAATCCCCGTGGAGCTGAAAAGCTCAGTCTCTGGCTCTGTGGGATGCTGGGTAAGGAGCAGGAGCAAAATCCTGCCAAAGGGATGCATCACGTTCCCTGTAATCTGCAGTGTCTCCCAGCTCCCCAAGGGAGCCAAAAGGCCATTTCCAATTGCTCATGGCCAGCTGAAATTGCTCACAGCCAGCTCTTTTTTCCCAATGTCCAGTTATTAAGCAGTTCTGCTTGGGGAGGGTTGGGCTGTGTTTTATGACAGAAGTTTCCAAAAGTGACCCCAGCTGCTGGTGCCTGTATTTCTACTCGTGCCCCTTCAAGACATCTTAAAAATATTTAGTTGTATCGCTTTCCACCATTCTTTCTTACTTACTTTTGAAAATTTCATCCCTTCAAAGTGGCTCAGAGCTTTCCATAATCACCAGTGGCATCTGCAGAAGTGTTTTCTCCACGCAGGAGCAGCACAGGGAGTAAAACCCCAGTTAATATTGCCTCATCCCTAACTAGGGTCTGCTTCTGCAGGGTTGCTGTACTGAGTCTCTGTTAGTACAGCTTGTCTCTTAAAAAAAGAAATAAAATGAAAAGCTGGTGCTCATGTACTGTGTGTTGTTACACATTTAGCAGCAGTGATGGTATAAAATCAAACTCTTATTGGACTTGCTAATTTATTGGCACCAACTGCAATGACATAAAATGTACATAAATATGGATTAAACTCTTTATTACTCTATTAGTCAGCGTGATGGTAGCCAGGTTCATTAAAAGGAGTTACTCATTTTAAATAACTTGCAGTAATGTACTATTTTTTTTTTAAGAAATATAGTTCAAATATTCATAAACCTGTGGAGCGTGCCATTTATTAGCCTCCCGCTCCTCTCTGCTCTCCTGATGTGGATTTAATTGTCCTGAGTTTCTTTTGAAGTTCTTACTGCATTTGAAAAAGGCTTTTTTTTGCAAGATAAGGGTCTCTCCTGCCCCACAGATATGAACTGATGCTGTTCTAAAAATGAAAAAGGGAAGTGATTCACAGGTCAGCTGAACGAGGAGGAGATGCTGGTACTGAGATTAAAGCTGTGTTTTCCACCCTGGTTCTGGTCCAGAGGTTGGGGAGAGCTTTTTGCTGCTGTGTACCTCCTGGCTGGCTGGGGCAGGGGTGGAATGTGGCTTATCTGGTGTGGCTCAAGCGCCAGGGAGGGGCTGTGGCTGGTGGGGAGGTGGCACTGAGCCTGGCACGCTCCAGTGGCTGTGACAAGAGCTGCCTTGGAGGTGTGAGTGACATCAGAGCTCAAGGGATGGGTGTGCTTTATAAATTCAGTGGTTGCTCCTTATATTCAGGGTATTTTTGAGTGTAAAGGTGTCCTCTTCTTCCTGCTGGTGTGGATCCCTCTTGGAAAGGCTTGGGGACATCCAGGCTGTCCTCACTGGATGCTGTTTGTCCCCAGCTTCATCCCCAGAGCTGTGGCTAGGGAATTATCCCAGGGAGGGATCCCACCTTGCCATCCATTGGGATGGGTTGGGACAGCTCTGGAGGGGCTCAGCTCCCCCCCATCCCTCTCTGACACACCCCACCCTGCTGGAGAGAGTCAGAAAACTCCGTTTTCTGCTCGGTTTCAGGCAGGAGGGTGGGGGAGAGTTGTCAGAATTATTTAAGGGATTCATAACCGAGAGTTGGTGCTTCGCCTCTCTGTTTCTCTGCTGAGAATTCCCCTCCCTCCAGCATCCCTAACGTCACGTATGAGGCACTATCCCTGCAGCAATGTTTTAAAGGGTGCCTTTTTAACACACTTTGGGCAGGGAGAGGGGGGAGATTTATATGAATTAATATAGGGAGGTGAAAACTGCAGAGCTTCCAGATGAACGGCTGCTGTAGCACAGCAAACCCAGCTGTGACCTGCTGCTGGTGGGAGCAGCACCTCCTCTCCCATTTTGACTTTTAGGGTTTTTTTTCCTGGCCTCTTGGAGCCAAGAGCATGTTAAAAGCAGTGTGTTTTCTCTCTGCACCACGGAGTGCATGAAGCAATAGTGTCTGGGAGTGGAGAGCAGCGCTTGGCAGCCAAGCTGGACATCCCATCCCATCCCATTATCCCATCCCATTATCCCATCCCATCCCAGGCTGCCTGTCCCTTTTTTCCCAAATCCCCAGAGGCCCTGGCAGCCGGATGGGGCTTCCCATGTTGTGGCCTGCTGTGCCAGCTCCTCAGCTGGCTCTGTGGCATTGGCTGTGTGCCCAGGGGGATCCTGTGGCAGCTGGGAACATCTCCGGTCGCTGTGTCACCAGCGCGGGGAGGGAAGTGAGGAGAATTCTCCGAAAGAAGGGCGTGTGTATTTTATTTTATTTTATTTTATTTTATTTTATTTTATTCTATTTTATTTTATTTTATTTCTAATTCCCGAGGGAGCAGTAGAGTAGCTGGCCTGCAAAGAGGTTTTTGTGTGTCATTGCAAGGAAGAAACCCAGTTAACCCCTTGCTTGCCCTGACTTTGTCCCCACTGAAGAAGGAGCTGGGGGTGCACCCTGTGCCCCTGCCAGCATTATTCCCAGAGCCCTTGGGTGCTGCAGTCCTTGTCTGAGGGGAAATCCCCAGCTCTGGGAAGTGTAGGAGAGCTGGGGAAGGCAGCCCTGGATGCCTGTGCAGGGCTGTGACTGCAGCCAGTTGATGATTAACTAACTCCCCAGTTGCAGGAGCTGTGGGTGATGTTTGCTTTAAACGACCTTGCTGGAATTGTTCTGAAGATTTGGACATGGGGATGAATGCTCCAAATGGCAAAAGCAGACTGGAGCAGCACGGTTGGGTTTATTCTTCCTTTCCTTTGCCACTTTGGGGGTTCCTTTGGGCTTGGGAGTTTGTCATTTGGAATTGGGGTGCTGCAGGGACCCTCCTGCTCCTGGTCACCCTGAGGACATGCATTGTTGGCAGGTGCCTTGTGTCCAGCAGCTCCTTCCAGCTGGAACACCACAAGTGTGTACAGGAAACCCTGATGCTGAACTTCCCCAAAATACAACCACGGAATTGCAGATTTCTGAGCCCAGTCAGGCCTGAACCACACAGTCCTGCCAGGACCATTCCTGAGGTGATGTTTGCCATGAAGGATGTGGTGGTGCAGCCATTCCTCCAGGAATTGATATTTTTAGGCCCCAAATGCTGGAGATTTCTCCCTGCTCTGAGTATTGCCCCGGAATATCTGCTAGCCTGGGGACCTTGCTAGTTGCTTGTGGCAATAAGTATTGAAAGGGCCATATTTTGGGGTGTTTTGGGATGTTTTGGGGTGTTTTGGGGTGTTCAGGGCTCCACAAACAGCACCAGGCTTCAAACCTCGCTGAGGCAACAAACTGCTGATAAAAACCAGTTAATCTTTCACTGCACCCTAAGGGCAGAACCTCTGTGGAGCTCCTGGGCTGTGCTGGGAGCTGAGCCACCTACCTGTGGCCCTGGTGTCACCTCGTGTCCCACAGGCCACACTGAGAGGGGTCATGCTGGAGCAGATGGAAGTGCCACATGCTGGCAGTTGGTGGCCCTCTGGAATTCCCTGCAGGAGCAGCTTTGGGCTGTGCTGTGGCAAATTCTCTGCTTTCCCCCCTTCTTTTCTCCCCTACTTTAAACTGTTTATAGATGTGGAGCTAAAAGAGGCAGAAATGTTCATTCTGGGAAGTTTTGCCTTTTTTTTTTTTTCCCCCCTTCTTGGCTGCTTTCCCCAGTATTTTTCCAAAGGGTCACACTAAGGGGTGTTGTGTTTCAGATCAAATAAGTGTGGGCAGGATCTTTTGTCACTCTCATGATCTGGAAGGGAGAATTCAGCTGTTGGGCCTCGAGCAGTGATGGAAGTGCTTTAAGGTGCAAGGAATCCAAAGTATTGATCAGGACATGGATAAATGCATATCCTTGATGTGTATGACATCGATTTCCTTGTACCTCCATGATTTGTCTGAGTTCTCCTTGCGTTCATTTTAGGCAAGATCAGAGAGAGAAGGATCTTCTTTTACTTTGAAAAAAAAACCAAACCCCAAACCAATTTGGATTTTTAAACACCTACAAGAGTATGTCCAAAAAGTGGGGAGATGCCAGGCTTTTTTGGGTGATCCAACAATTTCTGGCTGTTGTGTGGTTTCATGGAACCCCTTGAGATGTTTTTTCCTTGATTATGTCCTGGGGTGATTGAGGCTGAATCCCAACAAGCAAAGCCAGGCTTTGTGTTCCTTGGTGCTGGGATTGCCTCTCTCATCACTTGAGCTCAACTCTTCAGCATCACATGCTCTGGGAAAGGAAGGAAATACATCCCAGCTAATATCACTGCAGGGACTCTTGGAATAAAAGGAATTTTTTATTCTGTAAAGAGCTCTTCTGTTTCTTTGTTAAAACCTTCAGCCTTTCAGCAGCATCTGAGGATGAGGCTGTCCCAAGGCCAAACGCTTTGGTTACAAATAATAATTAACATTTCTGGAGACAGATTAACACGTGGGTGTAGATGTAGTTTGGTAGAAAGTGGAACTATCATGGTGAAAGTTCTGGCATGGCTGAACTCCACAACCCCCAGTGCTCAGAGTTCTTCTGCACGGCAGAACAAGGTAAATAAAAACGAGGGAAAGTCACTCCCTGGAAGGGAAATGTTCATATTTCACAGTAAATAAGCAGTGCAGACACAAATGTGTCAGCAGAGCGTGGGTTTGGTGAGGTTTGCTCTTTGCACCCCAACTTCTCACTGAATTCTCTCACAGTCTCCTGTGTTTGGAGAGACTTCAGGCTGTGGAGATTGTGCCAGGCAGGGACAGCTTTAGAAACCAGGCATGGTGGGGAGGCTCCTCATCTCCCTCCCACTCTTCTTCATGGGAGAAAGCTGAAGGGGAAAGAAAAAAACCATCTTGGACTATTTTGTTCCACTGGCTGTCAGAATGGGCTGCTTGTTTCTTCTTGGAGAGCTTCCAGATGGGGGATTATTTTTTTTTTCCTCCCTCTTTTTTCCTGCAGAAATTAAATATTTCTTCAAGAACTCCCTGTAGGTTTGTGATTCCTCTCACCTGGATGCTGCAGGATGGGTGTGGACATTGGGGTGCACACAGAGGAGAGGTGGAAAATGTGATGAGGGTGGAAAGGGTGGAAAATCCGAGGAATATCGTGGAGCTGCAGGGTGTTGGGGTGGTCAGGCTGTGCTGTGTGTAACACACGAGGAGCCAGATGATAACACAAGATCCCAGAGCTGCTCAGGAGCAATTTGCTGTGAGCAGATTTTGAAAAGCTTCTCTCTAAACATCCCAGGGGAGGCTGGAACGTGCAAGACACCTACAAGGGTATTTTAAATATCAATTTTTCCCTTGTTTTCCTGCTCTTGCAGGCTTCTCCTTGCCTGGCTCCAAAGCTGGTAGAGAAAGTGGTGGTTGGACATCTTTTCCTGTCTGGAATGGAACATCCCTCAGTGCTTGGCTGCTCCTCTTAATGAGCCTCAGATGGTGCTCATCCTGCAGAAAGTTCATTTACACCCTCAGTGCTAATGGTGTGTAAGCAAGACTTCCCCTCTTCCACATCATTCTCTCCCTACTAATTAGGGATTAGAGCATCATCATGGTAGTGAGGCAGCAGCCAGAATGCAGCCTGGGTGAAGCTAATGATATGGACACGCTGCACTCCCCGTGGCATTTTTTCAGGGGTTCTTATTTTTTCTTCCAGGCTTCTCTTGTGTGTGATTTCAGGAATTTCTGAGCCAGCGTGGACTTGACTGATGTTTGCAGTCGTTCCTGGTGATGAGTGAGGCTCATTTGGGAGAGGCTGAGGGAGCTGTGGTGGGGATTTCACAGCCTGGGACTGAAGTTTTGGGAAAAGTGGTTAAATAGCTCGGGAAGGAGGGATGTACAAATGGGCTGGAAGGAGCCTGGCAGCTGGAGGCAGCAGTGTGCATGTTCTTGTGGAGTTTCCCATCCTAATCCTGGCGCAAGACTTCATTTTTTGGGCATAATTTCGATGCCAAATTTTTTTGCCATCGTTTTGATGCCATTTTTGCTGGTGACAAGCAGTGGCTGACGTGGCAGTCCTGTGCCCTGCCCTGCTGCTGTCCCAAAACCCATGGGAAACCCATCGTGCTTTCCTTGGAGATGGGATGGATGTCACCCACACACAGACAATGGTTCCCATGCAGGTGAACACTCTGGATTTTGTGCATTTAATTGAAACTATGCCCATCTCTGGGGAGAAGGCATGCAAAGAGTTGTAGAGTTTTTCTTAAAGGGGGGGTAAAAAAAGAGGAAGTTTTCTTTGCCTCTCACAGGCTTTTCAGAGTGCACTGAGAAGGAAACGGGGAGGATTTGGGTGTGATCTCAGGGGTGTCCCTGTGACAAACTGCTCTGCTCAGAGCACTCACCAAACACCAAACAACTGCAGGTTGTGCTGAGGGACTGATGGAAATGAGTGCTTGGAGAGGCAGGGTGTGAGACAGTGGCTCCCCTGCCTGTACCTGAGCCTGATGGAGTGCAGCAGCTCTCCAGTGGGAGAGAGAAACTCGCTCTTCCAAGCCAACGGACTGTGAAGATTATTGAAAAAAAATTGAATATATTTCTTTCATGCGGAAATAGCGCTGCAGTCCCTGTACAGAGAGATTTATCAAAGGGACCTCTGTGCTCCAGCAGCGGGGCTGAGATCACAGCTCGCTGCAGATGGGAATTGAACTGACTGAGTGCCACTTTCAGCAGCTCTGAGTGGCCATTGTGCAGTGTCCTGAACCCCACACATCAGCCCTGCTCCCAGGCTGCCTTCACACAAGCCAGACTTGCACAGCAAATCAGTTTCTCTTTAAAAATGCATTTTCTGGCCCCTGGAAATCCCCCAGTGAAGCTGGCTGTGTGGGCTCTGCACTGGGCACAGCAGTGTGGGATGCTGGAAGGCAAACAGAACCCTCTAGTTATCCCCTAGTTCTCCCCTAGTTATCCCCTAGTTATCCCCTAGTTATCCCCTAGTTATCCCCTAGTTATCCCCTAGTTATCCCCTAGTTATCCCCTAGTTATCCCCTAGTTATCCCCTAGTTATCCCCTAGTTATCCCCTAGTTATCCCCTAGTTCTCCCCTAGTTCTCCCCTAGTTCTCCCCTAGTTCCCTGGAGAGGATGCTCCAGTGGCCAAGGAGGTGTTAAGTGATGGATCCTCCAGCATGTGGATGTCTGGTTTCGTTTCCTTTCCACCTGGGATGTTCCATCCCATTACCATAGAGATGGCTGTAAGCATTTTCAGCTGATGCAACAACTTGGGGTGTTGAGATTTCTGCAGAGCTAGACAACAGCTCTTCTGTGAGAATCTGATTTTTGGGACTGAATTCTCGACGCAATTAGATTTTGATGATATCTGAGAGATTTATTACTTACTAGGAAAGTCTGTAGCAGGACCTTAAATTGAATGGGTTGGCCTGGAAGCAGAAAAAAAAACAAACCTGGAAGCAGAAAAACTTGATGGTGTGTTTGAGGAACAGAAGGCAGCTGGGTCTGTGGCTGTGTCATCAGCCCAATATTTGATGTCTAAATAAGAAATATCATTTCAAAACATGCCTGCATAGAAAACAGGAGAGCTGGGAAGTGGAGGAGATTTTGGTTGAAGTCCAAGCTGCAGGGATGCTGTGAAGGACTCTTGCCTTGGGGCCTCACTTGACTCTGGGTGTTTGCTCAGCCCTTCTCCTCCTCCAGCCAAGTCCCCATGGGAGCTCTCCCTCCCTCCCCTCACCATTTTTATTTTTTTTTTTCATAATATTGTTCTAATTACTGGAGTGTGAAGAATTGACTCTTAAAACGCCTCTTGGCGAATTCCATTTGTGCATTGATGAAATGTCCCCCCAGCTGCTTCCCTGCCCATCCCTGGGACACAGGGATTGTTCCCTGGGCTGGAGATCCTAAATGCCACCAGGAGGTGGAAAAAGGGGAAAAAAAAAGAGGGATTTTGGGGGAGGATGAAGGGTTAACACTTGTCTGCTGGCATCCTGCTGGGCTGTGTTTTCCCAGGGCTGTTTCTCCTGGGGAGCTGCCAGATGTGATTTTTGGGGGCAAACTGGGACAGCTGTGGGTGCAGAGCTCAGCTGGGAGCTCAGGAAAGGGGGTTTGTGGAAAAGTTGTGGGGTTGAGGATTTTGGGGATGTCCAGCCCTGAACCCTGCAGGGAGCAGGGATGTTTGTGGTGGTTCTTTGTGGTTTTGTCCTTCTCACCATGGTTGTCCCTTGAGGAAGGAGCTTCTTGGACCTTTTTCTCCCTGCCTACTGCTTGGGCTTGCAGGAATTCAAGGGCTGTTGTTCAGGTGCTTTCAATTTTCAGCAAAATAATTGCTGTATTTTAAAATAATTGCAGCACTACTGTAGAGGTTTTTCTAAAGTTTTTTTCCTAGAGTTTTTTTCAAGTGAATAGGGAGCACTTGTGCAGCACTTCAGGCTTTTCCTGCATTTCCAAGGGCATAAAAACTTGGAAAATAAAAACTCAGTGAGTAATTGCAAGGTTTGCAGGACTGAGGCTTGAAGAAAAATGCCAGAGAGGAGGTTTTATCCATAATGTTGGAGACTGGGCAGCTCTGGAGCTGGTCCTGATTCCAGAGCACTTGTGGTGGATCCTCCAAGCAGATTTGTGCAGGAAAATTACAGATTGCTCCTGTCTGGGTTCCCCTCACCCCTCAGTTTGCAGGCTGGGAGCTGGAGAGGGATCAGGGATGGGGTGGAGAGGTGGTTTTCCCTTGGGATGCACAAAGGACCTGGGCTCTGGGCTTGCTGAAGCACTGGTGGTTTTGGCTAGCAGTTTTTTTATGATAAAACCCCCCAGGAATCCCCCTGGAATGGTGGATTGTGGAGCACAGAGGCATTTGCCTGGATCAGTTTTTCTGACAGGGAGCCAAAATTCATCCCCATGACTGCCCTGGGTGGGACAGGGGCTGGGCAGGGGACACTCGTGGTGTGGTGACAGCCATGTCCTCTGTGTCCCAGTCTGTGCTGGGGACACCTCTCCCACCTCCACAGCTGCTTTGGGGACATCAAGGGGTTTCATGGTCCCTTGAAGGAGTGCTGGGCACACCCCCTGCCTCATCTTTTTAGTGGTGGGCTTGGTTAATGGTTGGACTGATGATCCTGGAGGTCTTTTCCAAGCTAAATGATTCCACGGATCTCTGATTTTCATGTGCCTCTCCTTGCCCAGTGGCTCACAGAAGAGCAGTTATCCTTCAGGGGAGCAATGGAGCCTGAACCTCCACCTCCTCATCCCACTGCCCTGGCAGCTCGTCAGCTCTCACCTTGAGAATTTAAACAGGAAGAGTTTAAAAAGCAAGAGTTTCATAAACAAGGGAAGGTTTAGACCACCTGCCCTGGCTGGAGGGAAGGGAGGCTGAGCAGGGACACACCAGGGAGGGATGATCTGTGGCCAGGGATGCTCAGCTTTGGGATTTGTTCTTCCTTTAGGGACCTTCAAAATGCAGGGGAAAGGCAGTGCTGGAAGGCCTGGAAGCAGCTAAAATGGGATGCAGCCACTTGGGCTGGCAGGTGATGCTGGAAAGAGCTTTTTGAGAGCTAAATTCTGCTGTGCTGGGAGCTGTTGGGTTCTGCTGCAGCAGACTCTGTTTGCACCCTGGGCTAGAATGGTGTAAAACAGCCAAAACCCATTTGAATTCAGGCACTTCACCCTTCCTAGGTGCTTTTCCAGCTCTGCCTTGCCACAGAAAGGCTTGTAAAGAGGTAAGAATCAATTAAATAAATGGCAGCAAGTTCTGGTGGTGGGAGCCGGCTGGAGAACAAGCAGATCTTTAGATTCTTGTGGTTTTCAGTTCTATTTCCAGGTCCATTAAATCCATTTTTACTGTTCTCCTCTGGAACATAAATGAGTAAATGCAGTAACAAGGGCATGCTTAAGGAAAAATGAGGCATGACTATAAATATGAGTGACCCAAGTAAAAGAAAGGTCAGATAAGAGACATTACCTCGGTGTGTTCATTAAGGCTGTAATTTAGAATCTTGCTTTAGGATTAGGAAACCGGTTGGAGGACCCACAGAGAGAGGGAAGAGATGCAAGATATGCAGAGGGAAACTTCCCTTCCTGTTGTTTGCAGCGGGTGAGGTGAAAGAGGGGTTTGGATAAAGATGATTATCTGTGGTGTACTTGGAATTTTGGGAAAAAAAACCACATTTGAGGGGGAAAGGAAGGAGCTGAATGAGAGCACTTGGCAGTGTGGCCCTCGTGGTGCTGCTGTTTGGGGAAGGCAGGGCTGTTTGATTTCCTGCCCCTTGGTATGTGCTGAGCAAAGCTGGGCTGGAATGTTTGAAAAATGCATTAAGGTGTGGTTTGGATCCTGAAATTTGGATTTGGGGGCAGAAATTGCCACCCATCCCTGGTGGTTTCTGCTTGAGATGAAGGGAAATACCCAGAGAGGCTTCAGAAAACAAATATCTTGGAGACATCCTGCCTCAGTGATGCAGCTCCTGCTCTGTAGGGCTGGGAAGGATTTTCCTGCAGGGCTGTTGGATGCAGTGGTGTTTTCCAGGACTGTGCTGCCACCAGCCCCAGCACGTTCCTGCCTGTCAGTGCCTCTGCTCTTGCCCCTTTCCCTGCCTAGAGCTCCCAGGCATTCCTGCTAATTCAGAAATGCATCCAAGCGATGTCAGGAAGAAAAGGCAGGATGGAGAAATTCCTCTTCATGGCAGCAACCAAGAGAATGGGGATTCATCTTGGAGATTAACTGGGCTGCTCTCGTCAGTTTGCTTTTCCTGCCACGAAATTCAGCCCTGTGAGCTGCTCCACAGATCTGCACCATCTGCAGAAGGTGTGGTGATAAAAGTGTTTAAATCCGCTTTTGGGTTTTGGAGGGACGGCGCTAATTCCCCTGGTGATGAGGTTTATTTTTCTCCATTAGTACCTGGTTTTGAACAGTTTTCTTTCTTTTCCTTGCTCAAGGCTGGGCTTTCAGAAAAGCCTCTTCTTGAGGAGACTTAGTGTGTGCAGCACACACCACGTGAAGCCAGCAAGGGCTCAACTTCAAAGTGAAGCATGTGGATAAATATTATCCTGACTCGAGGCTACTATTTATTCTTTTTCTTCCAAAACAAAACACATTCACACACGCCTTCTCAAGCCTTGGAATTAATTGTTTTTATATTCTTTACCACCGTGTTTTCACTCTGCTTTGCTGGGATGATCACCCCTCATCTGCCTCTCTCTGGTTTGTGGGGTTTACTGGTTTTTAGCAAGTTTTGAATATTGGGGGGAAGTGGTGTAGCCAGGGCCAAAATCCTCCATTCTTAGGGCCAAAATCTTCCACTCTTAGGGCCAAAATCTTCCACTCTCAGGGCCAAAATCCTCTTGTGGTTTCCATGGCTCACCAAGGTGGGATGGCAGAGCCCAGGGAGATGGTGTGACCCCAAACCTGAGCTTTGAGGGATTGAGAGGATATTTTCTTCAGGGCTTGGGAGCTGAACGTGCCAGAGCTGTGTAGCTTACTGTGGGATTTACTCCCTAGAAGTGCCTGCAACAGGCAAATCCCTGCGTCTCAGGTGTCCAAAAAAAGCCCCTTTCTCTGAAAATCAGAAATTTTTGAATATTGGGGGGGAAGTGGTGTAGCCAGGGCCAAAATCCTCCATTCTTAGGGCCAAAATCTTCCACTCTCAGGGCCAAAATCCTCTTGTGGTTTCCTTGGGTCACAATGGTGGGATGGCAGAGCCCAGGGAGATGGTGTGAACCCAAACCTGAGCTTTGAGGGATTGAGAGGATATTGGGAGCTGACCGTGCCAGAGCTGTGTAGCTCGCTGTGGGATTTACCCCCTAGAAGTACCTGCAACAGGCAAATCCCTGCATCCCAGGTGTCCAAAAAAAGCCACTTTCACTGCAAATCAGCCTGGCTAATTCTGCCTCAAACCTCAACCCCAAACGCCCCAGGTTGCAGACAATTCCTGGATCTCCATCCCAGATGTGCCTCAACCCTCCATGCAGGGCAGAGCCTTTACTCCTAGGAACTAACACAATCCAACGATGCCATCAGATGTTTTATGTATGAGGAGGCGCGGGGCTGTCAATAATCTCCCATGTTTTTTAATGCGCGCTCTCCCGGCGCCGCTGCTCGCGGCTGATGACACCAATTAATTTCATTGTTTGGAAATAATCTTCGGCGGCGCGCGATTCGCACGGCCTCAGCCTTCTGCTTTCTAATGATTTCTCTGTTAATTTCGCCGCCGCCAGTGAGGCTGGAGATGCCTTTCGAGTGGAAAGGGAAACATGACTTGACGCCGTGGATAAAATATTAGCGAGAGCGAGTTAAATCCCTGTTAGCAGCGGTAGGACCTCGGCCCCTGAAGACACAGGAGCTGCTGGAGCGTGGCAGAGAGAAAAGAGCTGCCCATGCTGTGTGTGGAGGCACAGGGCTGCACCAATAAGTTGTTGAGCGGCTTTAAAATTGATGGAGAATCGGTGGTTTTGTCCTCCTTCCTGCTCCAGCTGGGTTTTGCCTGGTTAAAAAGGAGAAATTCAGTGTTCAGGCGTCCCTGTGGGATAGAGACACTGGGGCTGGGCTTGCCCCGCTGGAGCTGGGGTTGTGCTTTGCCTTAATTCCTGCTTTTTGGTCTGAAGTTGGGTGTGATGAGCTCCTTGGCAGTGCTGCTTTTGTCACCTCAGAGCCACCTGGAAGGATGAGGCTCCGTGGAGGATATCCCCCTGACCTGCAGGACAGTGCTGTTAATTTTCCTGGTTTTTTCAGCATCATGAGCCTCAAACTGTCCTTTTGAAACCCCAAAAGCAAGGTTGGTACACAAGATTTCTAGCACCAGCTGGGATTGATGACTTTGATCCTGGTCATCTGTGAGTCCTTTCCATCAGCTGAGCACTGAGAAGTGGCTTTGGAGCAACCTGGAAGCTGTTCCTGCCCAGGGGATTGGAATGAGATGAGCTTTAAAATCCCTCTCAACCCAACCCATTCCATGATTTGATATGAAATTATCCTTTTTCACCCTCTGGG
Organism: Lichenostomus cassidix; assembly: GCF_008360975.1. Classification (NCBI taxonomy): domain Eukaryota; kingdom Metazoa; phylum Chordata; class Aves; order Passeriformes; family Meliphagidae; genus Lichenostomus; species Lichenostomus cassidix. Next base: position 3,425,156 of record NC_139497.1, read on the forward strand.
AGAGGTCTGCATTCGTGGTGTGGCTGAGGCTTTCTGTTTCTGACTTTCTTCATCCGTCGTGGGAGGGGAAAAAAATATTCCTGCAATGCACAAAAACATCACCCCATCAATATTGCCTGAGTGAGGCACAAAGCAAGGGAAAAAATCAATCCAATTTGCGGCCGCAATATTTATGTGATGATTTATATAAACACCCAGATATTTATTGCTTTAATGTTTTGGTCTCGGCGCTGTGAAGTTTTTTTTTGGTTCCTGCATGAATGAGTTGGTAATCAAGGATATGGAGCTGAGGGCTGGGGAGAGATGAGGGGGAAAAACTTGGGGAAAAGTTGGTGGTTTGCAGGGGGGAGGATGGAGCCAGGGCAGCAGGATTAAAGGGATTAGATTTTTTTTTCCCTTAAAAACTTCTCACTGGATGTAAACCATCAGGCTTTGGGGTTCTGTGCTCCACAGAGATGATGCTCACCTTGCCTGGAGTTATTGCTGGGTTGGTAACCTGCAGGCATTTCAGTCATTTCATTTTAGTCTCATATTTTTCATCGTGCAAACAGAAATAAATGAGTTTTTGCACAAGTGGATCCTGACAGTGTGGGCAGGAAGAATGACACCATGGATTCTGTAAGAATTCTGTATGAATCCTGTATAAATTCTGTATAAAATCTGTATAAATTCTGTATAAAATCTGTATAAAATAGTGCCAGGAGCTGAGGTGAGCAAGGAGGCTGCCATGGCCAGGCTGCTCCATCCCCTGAGAGATGACTTTGGGTGCTTGAGCAGCTTTGGGATGATGCTAAAATGCTCCTGGTGGGATCAAAGGCTGATCGTGGGATTTCTGCTGGCCTTGGCTGGCTCTGGGTTCAGGCTTAGGGAGGGAAGTCAAGCCCTCCTGGAGGGTAACTATGAGCACAAAGCCTTTACAGCTCTGCTCTCACAGGGGAACTTACCGAAACTCAGTGCCTGCTCTTCTGAGTCACAAATTAACTGAAAATTCAATGTTTTTCCCCCCATTGCTCTAAAAAAAAAAAAAAAAAAAAAAAAGGCAAAACTGCTAGAAGAAACACCCAAAAACCCCCCAAGTGTCATCCAGTGTCTCTGGTGGCAGGGCAGACCCCAAACCAGCAGAAGGAGCTGGGGTGGCTTTTCCTCACTGCTCTGGTTCATAATTACTAGTTTTGCAGGCAGATTCTGCAGGGAGAACAATGAGGACATTGAGAGCAGATCCCTGCTGGCCTCCCAGAGCCCTGTGCACAAATCCCAACCCCTTTTCCTCACCCACCCCATCCCATCCCATCCCACCTGCCATCAAAACCCCTTCAGACACACACAACCACCATTAAATCACACAGTGCCATTTCCCCCCGTGCTGCTTTCCTTCCCTTTCTCTCCCTTATGGACTCTAATCTTCTGATATTCTAAGAAGTGAGGAGTAATGGAGCTCTTGGCCTTTTTAAATATGTATGAACTTCTCGGGGAAGCAAGGGAAATGAGGAGCGACAGAGACAGATCCCAGATGTGAGCTGCTCTCCCTGCCATGTCATTCACCAGGCGTGGGTGTCTCTTTTCCCCATGTCCCAAGTCATTATTCACAGGCAGAGCATAATGTTTCTGTTCCTTTGGTTATGGATTATTATTATTATTTTTATTATTATTATTTTTTTTCCGGGAGGAGGGTGGATGTGGGACGCAGCTGTGATGGGATCACAGAGAGCTGATTGTGCACTTCCTACCTCTTGCTGCTGGCAAGCAGAGCTGTTTGCTGCTGCTTTTCGGGGTCAGGCTGGATGGTGACTCAGGAAAATGAGGGTTAAAATTGGGATTTTGGTGACAGAGCTGCTCAGAGGTGTTTGCTGTGCTGGTTTCTGAGAGTTGGATGTGCTTGTCCAACGTTTTCACTCAGTTTTATTCCTCCAGGTGAACGTGGTGGGATTTCTCAGGGGTGCAGACTTTGCTGGGAAATGACTTTGTGTGTCTCATTCCCAAAAACTGACATAAACCGTGGATTTGTGGATTGGCTGTGTCAGGATCAGTTCCTCATGCTCTCACAGCACAGCAAAGCTCCTTTCTCACTGTCACACCAGGGCAAGGGGTTTTCTCATCTTGTTTAATTCTCCAAACAAATTCTTTATTGAAAAAATTCCTGATTTTGGCTGAAATGCAGCTAGTAGTTTTGTCTTAAAAGTGATTTTATTTGAGAGGACTAATTATTTTCACACACTGTGCTTTGTCTTCATTTAAAAACAAAATTATATTTAATCTGGTGAGTTTTTTGTTCTGAGAGCTTGGGAACAGTACAGATACAGCAGGAGTACACCTTGCTTGGGTTCCTCTTCTTTTTGGATCTCAAATATTTGATTTACTGAAGTTCTTTAGGCTCTGGACCATGGAAAATGTGGTGGTCATTGGCTTTCAGCCTCCTCCCCAGGGCAGGGGATCAATACAGCTCAATGTGGGGTTCAGCCTGTGGTTTGTGCTTTTTCCAGAAGGACTTGGGGGAGAAAAGATGCCGCTAAAAGAAAATTACTGCATTGCCTATCAACTGAAAACAAAAGTCTTTTGTCCTGTCAATCACAGGGAGGCTTTATCTTGTCAATCACGGGGAAAATGCTTCCCTTGCACTTCTGCCAGGCTTTGCACAGACTGGATTTCTCCTTCAGTTGAACAAGCGAGTGTTAGGCACAGCAGCTCTTAAAAAAAAAATATATAAATATATAAATATATAAATATATAAATATATAAATATATAAATATGTATATATATATTTATTTATTTATATTTATATTTATATTTATATATTTTTTTTTCTGATTTTCCATCCTCTGGTGGCCCAGGCAGGAGGAGAGGTTTGATGCCATGAGGAAAGCACAGTGACACTCCCAGGGTGTTAGCAGCACCCAAATCAAGCTGCTTCTGTCACTTCCCAGCAGCTCCTGAGCAGGACTCACCCTGCCTCTGCTCACAGACTGGGCTCTGGGGCTTGTTTTGAGTCATTCTCGGCTTTTGTTTTGTTCACAAGAGTGAAAGATGTTTTCCTTTCCCTTTCCACTTCCTTTCCCTTTTGCACAGTGGTTTCCCTCCCTATGCTGTGCTCCACAGATGGGCTTTCAATGGATTTTCCTGGGGATAAATGCACTTCCAGGAGCTTTTCTCTCCATCCATCCATCAGTCCACAGGCTGGGCAATGGCAGCTGGGCACCAAACCTCTCATTCCTACATTTGGGGTTCACAGAGATGCTGCCATACTGCCTCTTCTCCTGCCCCAGGGATGTTCCTGCTCAAGCTGGAGACCCAGTTAAACCCAGGAGTTCAGGCCACATCATGCTGGGAATTGTACAGATCCAGCAGGAGCAAACCTTGCTTGGGTTCCCCTCTCCTTTTTGGACCTCAAGTATTTGATTTACTGGGGTTCTTCAGGCTCTGGACCATGGAAAATGTGGTGGTCATTGGCTTTCAGCTTCCTCCCCAGGGCAGGGGATCAGTACAGCTCCAGGTGGGGTTCAGCCTGTGGTTTGTGCTTTTCCCAGAAGGACTTGGGGGAGAAAAGATGCCGTTAAAAGAAAATTGTTGGAAAACTGGAGCTCCCAACCCCTCAGTGCCACTCCCAGAATCAACCACCCAGGATGGAGAAGCTCTGGAGCAGTGCAGGATCCCTGATCCCCAGCTGGCCCTGAACATCTCCCCACTTGTGCCAAGCATTTCAAGAGTCTCAGAGCTGTTCTGAGCCACGTGCCTGGGGTGTGTGGGTGCCTGCCCTGGGCTCAGGGCCATCCTCTCCTTCCTCCCAGGCTGGCAGAGGCTTTATCCTGCCCACAGCTCCCTCCTGGGGCTCAGCACAGTGTCAGGAACTGCTATCATTGTTCCCACGTTTCCCTTTGAACCCAGAAAGCTGCTGGGTTTGTAAAGCAGCCAGATGGAGTTTCCATTCTCTCCTGGCCACCCTGTGAGCAAGACACCCAAATATTGCTCTGACTCCCTGCCAGGGCTTTGATGGGGAGGTGACAAGACTGTGGTGCCTTTGGGATGGGCTTTTTCAAGGCAAGGTGAAATTGTTGGCAAACAGGGACATCTCTTTGTAGCAGGGGAGCTGGATCACCCTGCTGAGCTTTTGCTTGCAAACTTTATTCTTTTTCCAGCTTAGTTTGTGTCCACAGTTTGTGTCCACTCTGCTGTGGGTGCAGAGTGGCTTCCCAGAGTGTTTCAATGGGAAGGGTGAGCTCAGGATGCTCCATTCCCATAAATGATGGTGCTGGTGGGTCCAGAGCCAGGGATTGCAGTTCATCTCTGGGAAAACACAGCGTGCTGGTGTTGTTCTGTGTCCTGAGGTGATGCTCACACTCTGCTCTGTTTGCTTGCTTTGCTGGGAGTCTCTCCAGGGTTTTCCATCAGCTCCACATGTTTTACCCTTCTTCTGTTGCTAAAAAAGGTTGATTTTCAGAGCATGGAGTCATCAGGGCTGCTCCTGGGTGTGCTGGAGCAGAGAGCAGGGATCAGTGCTGGTGATAACTCACCACCTCCACTGTGCATCTCTTCTAAAAAGCCTGTCTCTCTCCCAGAAATTCCCCTAATCCTTTACACATCAGTATTTGATAAATCCCACAGCACCCAGCCCAGGCAGGCTGGAGCTGGGAGAGCTGTGCTGTGAGGATTTTGTGGGTGTTTTGGGGAGTCCCTGGGGAGAGATCCTGCCCTGGCAGCCACCTCCTCCCATCCTGCATCCCCCCCTGCAGGGACACGGGGTGTCTGTGGCAGACAAGGACAGATGGGACCTGGCACTGCCTTCCACTCCCCTGAATGCAGGAGATCTGTCTTAGCCAAGCTTGTGTTAATGGAAGACAAATACGAGTCACCCTGGTGGGTTTTTATTTTTTGTACCAGCCTTTTGTGTCTTTTCCTTCTGAACTGCAACAAAAGCTTCAGTGCGCTGGGACCAGTAATTAGTTTGGCTCTTGTTTTCCATAGAACTCACCTCTGGAGCACGTTGTGTGCCAGGAGCCACATCCAGGAGAATGGCCCCGGGGCTGAATTTGCATTTCTGATACAGAAATTCAAATGAGTTCCATACATCAAGCACTTCACTGGTCAGAGGATCACTTCTTATCAGGGGCTGTTGGGATCCTTGGCTGCTGAGCCTCGCCAGGTGCAGCTGCCAACTCCTTTGCAGTCTTGGCAGAAATGACCCCAAATGCCACCCCAAATGTCCCTCTGGAAGGGGCTGTGTCCTCAGAGACACCTGCTCTGCAGGGAGGAGGAGGTGTTTGATCCCCACGTGTGTCTCTGGTTGTGTGAAGTCTCACCTGGGCGCTGCTTTCATCCCTAACTGCACCTTCCTGTGAGTTTATTCAGTTATTATCTCACTTTTCTTTCAGTGGAACAATGTCTGGCGGTTCCTGAGCCGATTGCTGTCAGCCAGACTTCGTGTTTGGCTTTTCATCTTGGGTAATAACACAAGTGGATGATTTTACATCCCTCCCTTTTCATCCTGGAGTATCCCAGAGCTCTGGGTGAGTGGAGATCTCAGTGCAGGAGTGCCAGGGGTTTGAGAGGCAGGGTTTGCTCCTGCTCTGCACAACCAGGACTGAGAGCAGCCCAAACACCAGGAGATGCTGTGAGGAACACGAAAATTCCCTCAGGTTTGAGAAACAAAGAGTTTTGTCTCTGCCCATGGAGCTGAGGCTTCCGAAGAAGAGCAGATGGCACTGAAAACATCTTGGTGACAGCCAGGTCTTCTGCAGGGCTGGCTGCACACAGCAGGTCACACTCACTTGGATGATTTTCAGGTTTTTGGGGATGGTTTGCAAGTTGTATTTCTCAGCTGGCTGTGCTCCTGTTGATACAGAGCACTGCAAAACTTCTTACCCACCTTCCATCCACCCTATTTGGGTCTGATGTGTTGAAAAAGGAGATTCTTTGTGACATTTCCTGTGATGCTGTGGTGCACTTAGTGTCTCACTGTGGTGTTTCTCCAGCTGGATTTGGCCATGAAATGCCATTTCCCACCTGCAAAGCCCAAATCTTGAGGGAGATGAGGCACCCTTGATAAGGGGAATCTTCAAACTGCAGCAACAGAGGGCAGAAACAACCAGAGGGAAGAGTTACCCTGCAGGAAAGGACAGATTTCAATTTGCTGATGTGCTGTGAGCTATGGCTGTGTTAGGGATTGCTCTGTGCAGCTGCTGTTCCTCTCCATGTCCAACCTTTCCCAGCACAGGGCTGCTCCTCCTGCCCTCCTCCTGCTCCCCAAGATCACTCATTACCCACATCAGAAATTGCTGCTCAGCTCATCCCCCTCTCACAATGATGAGCTGCCATGCTGAGGAGGAGAGGACTGAGCATCTTCCTTGGCTTTGTTTGGAGGAGGAAGATAAAATAGGAAAAAAAAAAAAAAAAAAGAGACAGAAAATCAGCTCCTTGTTCAAATTGCTGCTCTCCTCCGCCTCGTCACTTGGGTTTTGGTAATTGCTTTAATCTGCACTTGGGGTTTCCTGGCAGGAGGAGGATTTTTCAGTGCCTGTCATTTCTTTGTTACTGGTTGTTTCCAAACTCATTACTCCTGGCATTTATTCACCCAGGCTGGAAGCAGCTTGCACCAAGGGGCACAAAATGGAAATTGATTTACAGCGACGGTGTGAGATCTAGAAAAACGTCAATTTTTTTTCTTTTTTTCCCCCTCCCGAGTCTATAAATTAGTTTTGATTCCAATAAGGTTTTCTGCTGTAGTTATAAATCAGCTCCCAAGGAGCTGTGTGAGTGTGGGATGTGAGAGCAGCCAAGCAGCAGCCCTGCATCCCAACATTGCTGATGCCCAGAGGTTTCTGTGGGACGCACTTGGGAAAGGAGCTTTCCTCTGGGGAGAAGAACCAGCTGCTGAAATACAGCTGTATCCTTAATAAATCAATTTAAAAAATGGTATGGGTCTAAGTTTTTAGGAAGATAAGGGTCTGGAATTGCTTGTGATTTGAGGAAACAAGTCCCACACTGGGTTTTTGGGGGAATATTGATGCTTCAGCAGTTCTGAGCTAGCAGACCTCTGCAAGGCTTTGCCTCAGGCTGTGAAACCACTGATGGCTTGGGAAATTTGGGGTTGTTTGGATTTGCAGTCTCAGCACCGGGAGAGTTCACAGTGTGTGAGCAGCTAATGCAGGGGAATTGAGTGGAATTCTTGGGGTGCAGCTTATGGGCAGGAGGGAGGCTTGGAAGGGGGGGAAAATCCACCTTTCCTGCTTCCCAGGATTGGTTTGACCTGCTGTGGAATTGGAGAACCTGATTCTCCTTCCGTGGGTTTCTGGGGGATCCCAAGACCCCCAAAACTCAGCCAGGGTGAGCTGACAGCTCTGGGCTGCAGTGCTGTGACAGATAATGACCTCACTGTGAGTGAATCTAGTTTCTGCTCAACAGTTCACTGGAAAAAAATATTTCTGACCCAACACGACCCCTCCCTCCCAGGAGGTGACGCCGTGATGTCAACCCCATCGGTTTTTCCATTTGCACAGCCATTAAAAGGCCACCAGCAGCAGAGGGTGACTGTCACCAGTGCAGCTGGCATGGTCCTGATCTCTGCTGAGGTTTTGGTCACCCCAAAGCAGCAGGTTGTCACTGTGTCCCCTTCCTGTGCCATCCCACCCCGGTGGTTTTGATAACCCCCAGGACTTCTCTGTGGTTCTCAGTGCCAATATTTTGGGCTGGTTGGAAAGAAAGGCATTTTGTGTGTGTGTGGGGAAGGATGTTTGCTCCACTTTGGGTTCATTTACCAAATGTTGGTGGGTTTTTTTTTTTCCTCTTTTTATTTTAATTAGGGAGATGTAAAGCTTAGAGCAAATTGGAAGCAGATGGAGCTGGTGACATCACTCTTTGTTTCACTCCTGTTAGTGCAGATTAGCCACTTGGGGGTAAATCCTGGAGAGGACCTTCTAGGCTTAAACACCTCCAGTCTCTCCAGCCTTTTCCCATCCCTTCTGTCCTCCCTGTCTGTCTGCTTTGTCCTCTCCTTCACTCCCCCCAGGCCTGCCTCCATCCAGTGCTGTTTCCAGACAAAAATCCCATAAGCTTCCAGCTGTTCCTAGTGCTGGAGATGAGCAGCCAGGCTGTGCAGGGAGCAGAGGGGTGGTGATTCCCTTGGGATGAACCCTGAGGGGTTGCTGCTGGTGCTGCACCCTTCCCAAACCTCCCTCATCTTCGATCCTTTTGGAGTTTTGTGGGTTCTGTTTCTTGGCCATGGATCCATTCCAAATTTGGGGTATCCACACCAAGGAGCTTGTGCTGTCCTTGCCTGTCCCTGCTGTGTCCCCAGGATGGATCCTCTGCCTTCAGCCCTGCCTTGCCTCTGGATTTTCCTTCTATATTTGCTCAGGAATTCCAGGCAGGGCCCAGATCTCTGTGGCTTTTCCAAAGGAGCGATGGTTTGAGTTGTCCCCAAACCCACGTCCAGGGCTGGTGACAGTGCAGAGTGGCTCTCGTGGCCCTTTTCCTGCTGTCCTGGAGCTGGCACCACCTCACCCCAGGCGCTGCTCCGCCCCAGCCGGCAAGAATTCCCTTTATCTCGCTGGCAGCAGATGAAAAGCCCTTGGCCACAGGATGTGTTTGTGCACTTTCTGCCGGGCAAGGCGAGGGGAGGGAGCTGAGCTGTGCTCTGTATCCTCAGCTGGATTTTTTTTCAGCATTTCTTTTTCCCCCCTCCAAGGGGTTAAAACTGCTTTGATGCCCTTGGAGATTTATTGTGCCTTTCCAACAATAACAGCCCTGGGATGCTGCTGGGCTCAGGGCTTTGGGGTGATGGTGAAGGTTCAATTGCCAAAAGCAAATTCTCTCCAACCTCTGTGTCTCACTTCCCCCACAGCCCTGGTGATGCAAAAATGAACACACTCGTGTTTTCCCAGTGGGAATCTGGATGAGAGCTCAGGAGAAAATATCTTTACCAGGCTGTGTGTCATCCTCAGCTTTTTTTTCCCTTTTGGCCAGGTGTGGGTGCACAGAGCTGCCTGCTCTGACACAGCCATGCACTGCTCACTGCAAAGCCCAGGGCACTGAATATTCCAAATATTCCTTTAAAATCTGGCCGTGGATAACCCCCATTTCCCCTCTGCACAGAGCTGCATTGGATCTGTGCTCCTCTACCTGCTGTGGCTATAAACACAGCTCAGTTTTTCTTGGCTGCTCCAGGCATGGCTTGGCTTCCTCCCTGCTCTGGAGCTTGCAGCAGGACACGTGCAGAGCACAGCCCAGCCACCCTCCTGCCTTTTTCTCTTGGTCAGATTGCTCAGGTGTTCTTGAACTTTTGGGGTTTTCCATTTGGAAAATGGCATGGAGAGGTTGCAGGGGTTTTGTGGGGATTTGTTGGGTGGGAATGGTGGGAATGTCAGTGTTAAAGGTGTGTAGGGCTGGGCAGAGTCCATGTGGGACCTCTTGTTGAGCAGGATGATGGAATAATTTGGGTTGGAGGGACCCTAAAGCTCAGGCCCACCCCTGCCATGGCAGGGACACCTTCCACTATGCCAGGTTGGTCCCAACCCTGTCCAACCTGGCCTGGGACACTCCCAGGGATCCAGGGGCAGCCACAGCTTCTCTGGGCAAGCTGTGCCAGAGCCTCCCCACCCTTCCAGGGAAGGATTTCTCACTCTGAGCCAGGTAAAATCTTCTTTTCCATCCTTCTCGTTGATATCTTATCATCCATATTTAGTTCAGATGTTCTCTTCCTGCAGCTCTGCTTCCACCCTGCCATCCTTTGGCTTAGGCCACTGTCCAAGCAGAGGTTATTTATTTCCTATTTTAAATTGATATACAGTATAAACCATTGTATCCCGAGCTGTTTCTGGAGCACAGAGGCACTTCCTCTTCTCACTGCTCATTTTTAATCCATGGTTTTTGCTTACTCACCCAACATTTCTTTTCCTTTTCCCCCTTATTAAACTCAAAAACCCTGGTGCAGGTACCACTTGCATGGAGAAAAAGCCATGATTTTCCTGCATGGATGCTTTGGTGACAATCAGCTGTGCCATTATTGGGACAAATTAAAATCAGAGGAGGGTGGCAGTGACTTGTTGAGCCTGGCAGGTGACTTGGCATCAGAAAAAAGCTTTGCATGAGAGCTTTGGCTGCCTGACAGTGGCTTCACCTTTGTGTCCAGGAGGTTTTCCACACCCCAAGGCTGGCAGCACAGCTGACTGCAGACTTGGCAGGGTGTCTGCTCAGTGTGGGTAATTAAGGTCATTTTTGCTGTACCTAATTGACATCAGGAGACTTTTTGATCCTGCTGGGCACGGTGGCAGTCCCTGGCAGGGATGAGGACATTGCTGTGGCCATGGCTTCACCTCCCAGTCCTTTTTTTGTGGGAATTGTGGTGTTCCCATGCTTCTCCTGGGGCAATAAATAAATGCAATCTGGAGTGGCCCAGCTGCTGGTACCACCCAGGGCAGAGCACAGCTGCAGGGAGGCTGCACAGCCCCCAAATCCAGGGCTCCAGCCCCCAAATCCAGGGCTCCAGCCCCCAAATCCAGGGCTCCAGCCTCCAATCCAGGGCTCCAGCTCCCTCTGGGGCATTCCTAGAGGCAGGAAGGCTGCTGCCTGATGCATCAGTTGGAAGCCTGGAAGTTTTCCCCTGAGCCAATCCTGCTTGGCAGCTCTTTTGGGGCAGGATAATCCTTTTTGGGTTCCCAGTTTATGGTGAAATTCCCCCTCACAATTCTCCCTTGTGCTCCCAGCCTGGAGCCTTCACACCCAGAGCTCCCAATTCCCCTCCTCCCTTCGGCTCAGGTCCTTTGGGGTCATGGAGAGGATGCCTCTGGAAAGGATGTGGTTCTGCTGTGTTTGCTTGCAGAGTTTCCTGTCGAGCGCAGTTTCTCTTCCTTTGCTCATTCCACGAGCATCCAGGGGGCTCAGCTGGTTTCCTGCTGCCAGCTCGGGGGGCACACAGCGCCATGGGGATGTCCCCAGTGTCACCAGCAGGACCTGAGGCTTTGGGATGGGTGTGAAAGATCAGCTCCACCGGTTAGGGTGGGTGTTGGATTTAGTCTGCTCGTGTTTGGGTTGAATTGGTGAACTCTTCAGGGTGAAATCAGAGTGTTTCTGGTGTGGAATAAGAACATTTCCCATCACTTCATTCCCTGGGTGAAAAAAAAAAAAGTGGAGAAAGTGTGTCTATGAATAGCTGCATGAGGAAGGCTGTGCACAATAAAGACATTATGAAAAGTATTACACTCATCCATATTGATTCTTGCTTTGTTTGCTGGCTGGTGCCTTTATTACCCTGGCAGAGCCACGAGCAATGTCATCCCAGCTCAGCTGATGAGAAAACAGCAGATTTCAGGCTGGCAGGGCTGCTTTGAAAAGCCACTTCCAGGGTCATTTTAGAAAGAACTGTTTGGAATGTCCAGCCAGGGCTGTGAGGTTGGTCCAGCACAGGGAAATGCTGGGCTCAGAAGGAGCTGCTCTGATTCCTGGCTTGGTTGTGATGAGGTGGATGGTGTGACGTGGAAAATGTGGCACATCTGGGGACAGGGCAGGGCTGTGGGGACAACCTCAAAAAATCAGTGTGCCTTTCCCAGGATGGCTGAGCCCAGTGAAAGGGGATTCAACACAATCCTCCCCCAAATTTTGCAGCTCCCCTTTATTCAATGACCTCTCCTTCAGCGATGCACTTCACCCTCCTGTCCCCCCAGGAAGGAAATGTTTGCCATTGCCTCATTCATCTCAAACTGCCCCTGGCTCCCAGCTCAAGGGAAGAGAGAGGCTCTCTGGTGGGGAGATATTTGGGCTGTCAGTGAGAGTGACATGAGTGGGGTTTGAATACCATCCATTAATTAGTATTTCCCAGTCCCTTCTCCAGGCTGGAGCAGCAACTCCCTTCATTAGCAAGGAGCTAAATGCTCGGTGAGGTCCCAGAAACCTTCCTGGCTCCTTGCTGGGGACCACGTGCTCAGCTGGGACTGGATTTACGGTGCCTTCATGTATTATTCATCCCAAATAATACATATTCCAGCCCTGCAATTGTGCAGGGCAAGGCAGAGTGATGTGAAGGATGTCTCCAACCTATAAATCATAACGTTGGAAGCCTTGACAGATTTTATGGGGTATTTTTGGGAGGCACAGGAGGAATTCTCCCTCTTAGCAGAGAGCGAGGGATGCACCCAAAATTAAATGTTTTGCATTTCTCTCAGGTGTTGATAAGTGTTTGTTGCATCAGTTCTGGTCTGGTCTAAATATATGGAAAAAAATAGTAAATATATATATTTTTTACACTAAATATAGTGAGAAACAAAAGTGAGAGCTTGCACTTTGAGAGTATCTTGTTGGACTTGAGGTCACTTGCTTTCATGATGGTTTTGGCTAAGGTAAAACCTATTACTAAGTATAGATTTCCTAATTTGTCAGTGGGATTATTTCTGATTGGGGAAGAGGAAATAATCTTCCCAAACCCCACCAGCATTTAATAAAAAAATTATGTGTAAGTGCCTATTAGGAAATTAGGGCAGTGGAACTTTTTTTAAATGGGGTTGTGCATTGATTTCTCTTAATCTTATTACAATAACTGATGTTAAAGGAAAAAACCAGCAGTGAAAAGCCACCCCCTTTGCCATAGTGAAAATCTCTGTATTTCTCATCATGCTGCATTTACCCCCAGGACTAAATTACAGCTCGTGCAGCCCTTTTCTTTAACTCAGTAAATAAGATTTAGCTCCTGTGTGCTATCCACCTGTTTCTATGGAAACCAGATTGGAGTGCCAAGCGAGCCAATTCGGCATCGGCCGGGGCGAGGGGGTCTGGAACCCACCCCAAATCCACCCCAAATCCACCCCAAATCCGCCCCAAACCCACCCCAAATCTACCCCAAACCCACCCAAGGCTGAGGTGGATTCTCCCTGATGCCTGGAAAAGCCAAAAAAAAGGGGATGCAGTTTGTCATGGTGATGCTCAACTTGCTCACGTGGTGCCAAACTTGTCTGATTGCTTTCGAACTGGGAATAAATTTGGGTTTTTTTGGCTGAAATTAGGATTTTGCCTGTTTTGGAGGGGGAGAGGGATTCCTGTGTTTATAAATATGGGCTGGATCTTATAGGAGATGAAAAAGGTGGAGTGGAACTTGTCTGAATGTTCCCCTTCAATTGCAGAGGAAGCCGAAAAGACTTGCCTTTTGTAGTGGAAAAGAAAAATTGTTAAAGCATAATTAATGTCTTAGACTTGGATAATGAAACATCTCTCTCCTTGGGCCTGAGGGCCCAAATAGGAGCATTTTTAATGTTCTTTTTAACAGTGTGATTTTTTACGTGTCTCACCTCCCGTTCTCTTCGTGCTCAAAGAGGGAAAAGCCATGCAGTGGGATTGTTATTATAAAATCTCCAGTTTATTTTTGTTGTGTTTGAGATTAGATAACGCAACAAGTCTGAGCTCTGCCCTGGAGACAGGGGTGTGTGGAGGAAACATCAGCTGGTTAAAACCAGATGGCCTTTCTGGGCATCTCTCTCTGATATCAAAGACAATTTTGCATCATTTTTTAATTTTCTAATGAAAAACCAGGGTGGAGGTTGGAGTCGCCTTACTCAGTGCCTGGACATCCCATGGTCTTTCCAATTATTTCCATAATCCTTTAGATATTCTCACTGCTTTCCAGGCATTTCACCCTCTCTTTGCTGTGCTGGGATTTGAGAAATCAGAATTACCAGCTCTAGGAAAGGGCTGTGGCAGCACAAGCTTGGGTGGAAAACAAACCCAATCTCGTTTGCACACCGAGATTTGATGATAATGAGCGTTAATAATCTGCCACAGGGAGGAAATTGGAGCCCAAGGTTGGGCAGGAAGGAGCAGGGAAGGATTAGTCCTGGCAGCTCTTGGGTGATGAGGAGCATCAGCAAACACCAAAACCCCCCTGGCTCTGCCAGGGAAGATGTTCCATCAAATAGATTTTTCCTGCAAAATGGTGTAGCTGGAGGCTTCTTGCATTCCACTTTGGGGGTTTGTGGGATAAAAGATTTGTCCTTCACCCTGTGTGTGCCAGCCAGCTGTGTCCAGCTGTGTCCCAGGGAGCAACAGAGGTGCTGGGCTGGCTGCAGAGCCTCACTTGTCACCACCCTTTATATTTTTGGCATTTCCTTCTCCATTTCCTTATTCCTCATCTGAGCTAAACCACCTGATGACTCCAAGTGAAATTCCCCCCCAGCCTGTGCCCAGTTCAGATCTTGCTGTGTTAGTGAACGAGGCAGAAACTCCATCCTGCATCTGCAGGTTTTCCCTTTCTTTCTGCCTCAGGCTCTTCTGTAATCTTAATGGGAAAAAAAAAAAATCCTCCCTCCCCATCCACCTATCCTTTATTGGAAGTGCTAAACAGCCATCTTCAGCGACTTTTTCTAATAAAAGGATATCTGTTAAACAGAGCCCCAGAGAGCTGAGCTGCTTTACAGGGAGCTGTTTGAACTGCTCGCCGTGCTGCCTTTTTAATATAGTTTAATACAGTTCTGGCCCTTGCTCTGCATAGTTTTTCCCCATCAAAGCTTATCGTTTCCACTCTGTTGTCTCACTGTCACGCAGCTTTAGAGGGGGTTTGGGAAGGGGAATGGCACAGGGAGCAGTGGAGAGCTCCTTATTTACATCCCAAATGCAAATTCCCAGTGACTCATCTCCATCCGGCTGGGGAGATGCTCTGAAGTTAAAATCCGGGTGACAACAGGCGTGGGGCACCCCAGCTGTTCGCTTAACAGGTTGCTCTGGGTTCTTTATTTATTTGCAATTGTGTTTATTTGAAGTTTTTCCCGCCGTGAGGTGTCAGTTACAGCCTGATGGCCTCGTGCAGCTCCGGGGACAGATGTGGCCCCAGGCAAACAGAGGCAGGAGCCTAGATGTGCTGAGAGGGACAGCAGGCAGAGATGGAGAGATGGGGATTTGCACAGGTCTGTGCCCTGCCTCAGAGCTGGGTCTGGAGCTGCTGGACAGCACTGGGTTCTCCAGGATCATCTGGGAGATGTTGTTGGAAAGCCAGGATGGGATGGCAGCTTGCTTTGTGGGATCCACAGAGGGGTCTGGCTGAGCTTCCCCTTCAAATATTTCATTTAAAATTCTCTTCTGAGAATTCTGAAATTCTGAGAATTTCATTTAAAATTCTCCTCTGAGCTGTGGGATGTGCATTCTTTGGGATGAAGCCCAGCAGAGCCTGTGCTGCTCCAGGTGACACCAGCTGGGAGCCTTTGCCAGGTGTGGGGTGATGTGAGATTCCCAGGGTTTGTGTTTCACCACCTTCATTTCTCCTACAGAAAAGGTGCTGTGGTTCCTTAGGGAAGGGCAGGGGAAGGTTTTTGTATGGACTGGAGCAAAGCAGAGAGCAGAGAAGGGGCCAAGGGCATTTCAGAGCCCTTCTCCAGAGGAGAGTGGGATCTGCCCCTGCCCTGGAGCCCATCTGGGATCCTTTGGCAGTGCAGAACCTGCTGGGAATGCCGTCAGGAGCGAGAGAGGGGATGGATGTTGAATTAATTTCAATAATTTCTCTCACGAAATGATTGGCTTGACACAGGGGCAGGGAGGTTGGTCCCAGCAGCTCTGCTGGAGGGGAGGTGACAGTGCCATCACCCCCAGCAGGCAGCACACAATCCCCGAGGGAAATTCCCATCACAGCATCCCCAGGGATCTGCAGGGAAGCAGCTGCAGGGCCAGGAGGGAGTGAAGACATCACCGAGTGCACTCAGCAGATCCATGGGAGCATCTGCAGGTCTGTGTGTGTCTGATTGCTTCAGACATGCTCCAGCCTCTGCTCAGCCACCATGGAAGCATTTTCTGCTGGAGCTGTGACCCCTGACTGGGGCTGGGGTGAGGAGGTGAAGAGATCCCAGGATTTATAGGGGCAGAATGCAGTGCACAGCACGTGAGAAACTGGCCATACTGGGGTAAACTGGGATAACCCTGGCTCAAACCCACTCCCACTGTGTGTTTAGATGTGAAGAAAAGAGGGTGAGATGGAGCAAGCTGGGCTCATGCTTTTTCATGAGGAGTTTTTCATGGAAGCATTCCAATATAAAGAGTTTGGATTAATGGAAGTCTTAATAAATAGTGAATTATTTTGGTACAGGGCTCGTCAGCTCTTACCCAGAGCTTTACAGATATCAGAGCCACCTGCAAACATTTATTGCAGATTATGCCCCACGTCTGCAGCAGAATAAAGCACTTTTTTCTTTATGTATAAAAATACATCAGTGGCACCTTTGTTAGCAGAGGGCTGCCTGGCTATTCCTGCTGTGACAACCAGCAGGGACATTCCCCTGGGGTTTTCCCTGGATGCTGCAGTGATGACAGTTGTGTCTTTCTCTCTCTCGACCCATCAGCTCCCCACTCTCGTATTTTGGGCTCCCTGAGCTGCTGCTGGATCCCAGTGGGGTCTGGGGCAGGGAAAGGCTCTGCTTTCTGGCCAGGAGCAAAACTTGGGGTGGAGTCCTGGCAAGTTCTGGGGTGGCAGATTTCCTGGTGGGTGCTGATTTGATATTTCGGAGAGCCTTTTTTTCCCCATTTTTTCCCTTATCCAGAGGCACCACAGGATGCTGCTGCTGGAAGAGGGAACTTGGCTTTGCTGTGACTTTCAGGATGCCTGTGAACACCCCAAGGAGAGCCCAGTTCACCTTCTAGGTCCACACACATCACCCCTGGGGTGGTTTTTCCTCCCAGTTGGGGTTGGATGCAGTGGGAACACGGAATTCTGAGCTGGAGCAGCTCCAGCACAGGCAGCTTCTCCTCCTGTTAGCACCCCAAATCCACCACTGCATCCCCTCACTGACCCCAAATCCACCACTGCATCCCCTCACTGACCCCAAATCCACCACTGCATCCCCTCACTGACCCCAAATCCACCACTGCATCCCCTCACTGACCCCAAATCCACCCCTGCATCCCCTCACTGACCCCAAATCCACCACTGCATCCCCTCACTGACCAGCCCCACCACTCCCAATCCCATTTCCAAGAGGAGAGGGAATTTGCTCAGCTGAACATTCTCTTTGCAGATGTAATTTCCTAGCGGGAAATGCTCTCATCAATATCCATACATCGTCAAACCATCTTTTTTTTTTTTTTTTTTTCCTCCTTTTTTTCTCCCCTTTTAGCCCCTCAAACACGTGATTTCTATTTCTCCAGCCGTAAAGCCGAGCGTGTGAATGTTAAATTGTTAAATAAGTCAAACACCATTACTCTAGGACCCGGCACAGCGCGTTTCAGGAGCGCGGGATCCGAAACGCGACGCAACGCGCGCGGGCAAACGCTTTTTGTGGGGATTGTACTCCTCAGGGGGATGTCATTTTGACAAGAATGTATTTTCCCCTCTTTTCACAGCCTGTCTTGTACTGTCTTGATGCTTCGGCGGGAAGTCTCAGGTTGATTTTGATGGGGAATTATTCAAACCTTTCAGCTCCATCCCTGCGGACTGGTTTGTTCTGCAGGCTGATGGGATGGTGAGGAGCTCAGGGCTGAGGAGTTTAGTTGAAATAAAAGGGTTTTTTTCCTTTTTTCAAGGCTTGGCCTGAGCTGGTTATCTCTTGGTGATGCTATCAAATGCTCTTTTCTGCAGTCTGAGCACATTGTCTGCATCTGGCCGGAATATGGCATGAAAATGAGATGTTTTGAACAAAAAACAGCCTTAATAGCAGATGGGGGAAAAGTCATTAAAACTCAATTTTCAGGGACTTTTTTGGGCTTTTTTTTTGCTCCAAAATCAGGAAATATTTTGTTTGTTAAAGGAGACATTGCCTTTTTTCATTGGGCAAAACCAAAATGCTCCTCAGTATCCATGAGAGCAGAAAGCCTTTTCTTCTTTTCCTGTCCCACTCCCCAATTTTGAGTTTTACACCAGGCTGAGCTTTTCCTCTGAGAATCCCAGACACTGCTGCCATCAAGCACTCGTGGTTATTTGCAGAGTGGATTTTCATGCCCCACATGAGGCTCCTGAGCAGGAACTCACCCTGACCTGGGATTTTTTGGGATTTTGTGCTTTGTAAAATGCCCTGTGCAGTGATAACTCAGCGGTGCTCGTTGTGAAGTCAAAAAAAAAAACTTAAAAGTGCTATTACTGGCAGTTAGAAAACACCAGGAGAGCCAGCAAAGAACAAATCCAAATTTCCTGTTCCCTTCCCACAAGTAAATACTTGCCAGGCCTTTCCAGGAGCTTTGTAGGACAGAAACCAGTTTTACCTGTTTTATTGCAAAATCTCTTTGTTCTGGACAAGAGCTCCAGGGAGGAGTTTCCCTGACCCTCTGGGACTGACCTGCCCAAACCTGAGGTGACAGCAGTTATTTCTCTGATCTCATCCTCAGATTTACACCCTTTTGGGTGTTGATATTTATTGATAACGCTGCCCTGCTGGCACCAGTAATTCCTATTCTTTTTTTACTGGTTTTTTTTTTTCCCCAGTGCCCTTCATGGCTGCTGGGACCCTCATTGTTCAAGGACTCTCATCCATCTTGATGACCTTTATCAACACTGTGTGTTCAAACCTGAGCCCTTAAAGCCATCAGGGGGCCGTGGTGATGGCAGCCTGTATGAACACACGGATAAATCCCTTTTTTTTTCCCCTCTCCCTGCAACCCCAAGCTGACCACAGCTGCTCTTTTTCTCTAAATTCTGATTAAAGGAGCTTGTGGTGGTTCAAGCCACATTTCCCTTTCTGTGTGCACTGATTTTGGTGTATTTTTGGCATTTTCTTTCCCGGCTCTTCCCAGCCTGTCGAAATTCCTCAAAGCTCCCTCTCGCTGCGTGTTCCACGCTTGCTCAATCTGTTCCTATTAATTTTTAAAGGCGTTTTTAGCGGCAGATGAGCAGCCGGTGACACTTCTGGAACCGCGCTGGGTCGCTGCTGTGACGCTGCACAGCGAGCTGGGGGACATGGGGATGGTGTTCCCTTGGGATGCAGACACCCTCTGTGTGCTGCTTCACTCCCTGAAGAAGTGGGGTTTTCCAGCTGCCACTTTGCTTTCCTGGCTTTAAAAATCTGGTTTTTCCCCTGTTTTAAACCATCCTGACTCGCTGAGGGTCCTGAGCAGAGCTGAGCTCACACTGGGGAATCTGCCTGAGCATCCTTGACAAAGCTATTTACATTCCTTAAATCACTGACTGAAAACATCATGCCTGACTCCTTCCTTTTTTTATTTTTTCACGGAGACAGCCAAGATCTAATCTACAGATCTAATTTTTTTTTTTTTTTTTTTTTACAGCTGTACAGATTTGTCAGGTCTGAAGGGACTCTTAGCTCATCTTGTCTCACCCTCTGTTACAGTAGTGACCGTGGAAATCCATCCAGCTTCTTTCCACCCTGTAATTTGTGAGCTGTGACTGTGCACACCCTGTCGAGGGAGCCAATATTTTGGATTTTTTTTTCATCCCTGCAGCTCTTTTCTGGGCCCCCTTTGCACGTTTCACTCACCCACGGAAGGAGCAGTCAGTGTGCTGTCTGCAGACGCAGAGCGGCGACTAAATTTAACATCCTCAGGCAAATCAAAGCACTCTGTGGGTATATTTATCCACCGTTGCAGGATGAGAGGAAGGGAGGTGGTTTCTGAGCATCTCTGCAAAATGCCTTGTGGCTTGCTTCTCTCTCTGCCCCACGCTCCTGCCTTCCTGCAGGTGGAAATGCATTAATTGATATAGTAGGATTAATCAATTATAAAAATGTGGCAATATCTCTGTCCCATGGCACAACCAGCACTGCAGTGCCATCCTCTCTGCACCTCTTTGGGAAGCCCAGAGCAGGAATTTGCCAGCCCAGGGGTGGGAGATGACTCCAGATAGTGAGTTTTGTCTGGAAACCTCTTGAAGCTCCCAGTTAATCATGGATTTGGGAAATTCAGGGCTTGCTATTTTGAGAACTGAATCAGAGAGGAAGCGAGGGTTGTTTCTGTGCTCAGAATATGATTGATGGCAAACCCTCTTTTATTTCTGAAATAACATTTATTTCTGGAAGGTATTTCACCAGCGAAGCAGAATCTGTAATAAAATAAAACCCAATCCTTTTATCTCGTTCAGTGAGGGCAGGGAGGAGGAGGAGCAGCATCCTTGCTGTTCATGAATGTCTTGGCTCTGCTACTGCACTGCACAGCCTTGAGAGGCTTCTTTGGTGTAAAACATGGAATAAGTGCAAAGAGAAAATCTCCTGGTAGAGTTTGTTATGCTCCTTTCTCCATGGTTTGCCTGGTCCTTTCTCAAGTTCTCTTCCTTTTGAAACAGTTCTTGGAGTTGTTGGAAAACTGGGCAGGAATTGTGCATTGGGGAAGAATAAAACACCAAAATCAAGAACTCTGATACTCATCGCTGGCCCCTGATAGCAGCTCTTCTTAGAGAATAAGAATTTAAACATTTGTAGGTTTTTTAGGTTTTTTCCTTCCCCCAAGTGATGCAAGCTCGCAGGAAAAAGGTGAACTGACCTTGCCTCAGGAGCTGGGAATGTCTCCTCTCTGCTCTGAGCTCCTCCTCCCTCCCCTCAGTCTTCTGAACATCCTGGTTGAGTTCCTGCTGGCTGCCTGTTTTTCTAGGAATTGGGAATTTGACACAGTTGTTCTCCAGGAACCCCAGAGGTGACACTTCTGAGGCTGACAGGAAGTGACTGAGGTGTCCAACTGGGTAATGCTGATGGAAGGGTCAGGCCAGCAGCACAATCTTGGCACATCCCCCTGGTTTAGGTGTGCAAGACAGGGAAAATTAGTGGATAAAAACACTCTGGTGAAAATGCATGAGGAATTTCTCCTGATTATTGGGTGTGGAGCAGCTAAAGGTTCATCCTGCAGCTTTAGATGGGTTTTTTCTATGTCAAGAGCAGTGAATTCCTGTGATGTCTTTACGTGGCTCTGGATAAATTAGGCATTTGTTCCTGGTGTGAAATCTTCCATACCCTGTGGACAGGAGGATGGGAGCAATGGGAATATTCTCCTGCCTGTCTCCATGAGTGGCAGCCTGCATTGCTCCTTCCTTTCCTTGGAGAAACTTGGGAAAAGGGCAATAATAGCAGCTAAATCGGCAATATTGGAGGATTGAAGTTTTTCAGCCTCGTTTTCCAGATCTGCTGGATGCTTGCAGACATCCAGAGGGGTGCAGGAGATGGAGAAATGATTCCCTGATTGATTACATGTCTAAACGTGGCTTTGTGGGATTTGGGAGTTAAAGTCACGATCACATCAAGTCCTTTTGCATCTTTCTGGGCCTTTTCCCCTCCCTCCTTCTAAACATCAAGCTGTGAAAGGGAAGATATTCCATCCAGGTGGATCTGTGTGTGTGTGCAGGAGGTTTGGAGCAACTCCTCCATCTGTGGAGCTAAGTGGGATTCCTGCCACAAACCCTGCCTCTGTGTAGCTGCAGGGAAACAAAACTTCACTGGGAAAGGTCTCCCATCCCTGCAAACACACAGTCCCAGGTTTTGAACGAATCAAAGCAGCAAATCCCAGGCAAATTCTCCAAGCTGCCTTTTCACAGTGCACTTGAAAAAACTCCTGTTTGCTTCCTGCCTCTTTTGTGTGCGTTGGAATTACAGGAATTTCTTTGAGCTCAGGCGAGTTTTCTCCTGATTTGTAAAACACAGCTGGTCTCAAACGGCTCGTGCTGGTTAAGCTGGAGGGCTTTAGGAGGGACTTGGCTTCCCTGAGGCTCCCTGATGCTCTGCAGGTAGGATGGGGGAGTTCAGTGGAGCTGCAGGATGCATTTGGGGCTCAGAGCCTGAGGAATGGATGGCAAAGCTTGTGCTGCCTGCAGGGCTTGGAGCAGGGAGGTCTGTGAAGTGAGAAGGTGCAGGTGCCTCACTTGAAGTGGGATATTTTCATTCAGATGCTCCAAAACCAAACCCCTGGGTGTGACAGGGAGGGACAAACCTGTCCTTGCCCTGTCCATCTGATGGACTCTGGAGCTGCTCCTGGCTTGGGCACCTCCTGTCAGTGCTGCTGCAGGACAATTTAAACTTCCCTGGAGGAATTTAAACTTCCCTGGAGGAGCCTGTGCTGCCCTGCCAGAAGTTGGGTGCTCTGCAAAATGCAAAGAAATGGCTTTTAAAACCCTTTCCTCAGCGTTGTTTTTATACACAGGCTGCATTTTTTCCTTTAGCACCCGGAATAATGATGAAGGAAATCAGGCAAGGAGAATTTTAAGCCCTCTCTCTCTCTGTCCAATAGGTAAATTACCCTTTGTGCAAGTGGATTGGTTTCATATGGATGCCTCCAGTTTCTCCTGCACATGCAAAATGTTCCTAAACCTTTTTTTTTGGGGTTTTTTTTTTTGGTGCTCCATATGTTTTTTGCTCTGACCTCCCAGCTCCCTTTCGGAGCCAAGCGGAAATGGGACCCCAAAGGTATGTGAAAATCTGTAATATTTTCTGCTTACATCCAAGGCCTTGATCGAAAGGGATTAAACTTAATACAGATTAAAGCCAGTTTCTTGGAAGCAGGTTTGGATATCCATGTTTTGCATCTGACTAGCTGGTTTTTCCATCTGTTTCGACAAATCCAATCAATACCGGGGGAGGCAGGGGGGGATGGGTTTGCAGGAGAGCAAGGAGCCCTTGGCAGTCCCCTTGGCTGGAATTCTCTTGGAATAGCTCAAGGTGGAGCTGATGAAAGGGCTGGGATGGGGTGTGCTGGATGAGCTGGCAGTTTTTAATTCAGAGTGTGGTCTTGGAGTGATAAAAGCACAGAACGGTTTGGGTTGGAAAGGACATTAAAACCCGTCTTGTTCCACCTTCCACTATCCCAGGTTCCAACCTGGCCTTGGACACTTCAGGGATGGGGCAGCCACAGCTTCTCTGGGCACCCTGTGCCAGTCCAGTGCAGAATTTCAGGGCTGGGGACAGCCCAGGTGACAGCTGTGGGCAGAGCCACACTCCTGTCTCACCTCCTGCCACCAGGAATTCAGTGAGCTGCTCCTTTGGAGTGGCTCTTTACTTAAGGTGCAAATAATCCCCAAGGAACTGCTGCCTCTGACAGGGGCTTCTCCCTGGAAAGGCTTTTGTGGCACTTTTTGAGTCACAAGATGAGGGTTTTGCTAAAGTGGTTGACTTTGGGCACCCTGAGTTATGGGCTGAGGTCAGAGAAGTACCTGGAGCCCTTAGGCACAAGGAGGGGATGAGGCTGTGGAGCAGCTGACCCACAATTTGGGGAGTCAACTTGAGTAAAACTGCCTGAATTCGAACTTTCAGCAGGGGCAGCTGATTTCTGGACAAAGTTTAGCCTATCCTGGTGTTACCTGTGGTGTAAGAGATGTACTGGAGCCATTTTTTGGGTTGTGTGGCCATCCTGTCCTTTATCACTGCTGTGGGGTCAGGAGCTGTCTGCAGGACCCTTTAAATTATTATTTATTATTTTATGCATTTATTTATTTATTGCTATTTTAAAAAATATTTAAAATTATTTATTATATTTACCCTGAACATTCCTGGTTGTTACATCCATGACAAGCACAGCTACAATAATTATAACCACCCTGCTTAGCATCTCTTAGCCCTGGAGATGCTTTTCCAGGTTCTCCAAAGCCTGCAGAGACCCAGAGCATCACAACCAGGGTTTGAACCACCTGGAAACTCAGAGGCACAGTGAATTCTACTTTCTGGAGCTGCCATCCCTCCTGCCCTGCATGGCTTCCTTCCCCAAACTCACCCACCTGGGCACAAAATGTCTCTGTGGCAGCTCAAGGCTTTGCACATCACCTGCGTGAACCTATTTCCCAGCATTTTCAGCTAATCCGTGTTTCAGGGGATTTTTTTTTGCCTTTTCCCTCTGTTCCTGCCCCTCTTCTTGGGCCAAGTGCCCAGCACAGCTTGGTGGCTTTCAGCAGGGAGTGTGGCAGTTCCCAGGAGGTCAGAGCCATCAGCTCCCACGTCCTCCTGCACGTTTCACACCTTCCCACGCTGCAGCTCCGAGCTCGGCAGCCTTCCAGGTTCATTAGGGAACGGCTAATTAGGGGCAGAAGGAAGGAGCTGGACAGAGCAGAGGGTGTGGAGTGAGGAGCTCCCAATGGTGCTGATGGAGGTTTGCTCTGTGCTCACCTGAGAATCTGTTTCAGGCACCTGAGCCCTGCTGGAACCAGTTTGTTTGTGGTTTCCCCCCCTCTAATTTGCAGGAAAACCCACTTCCCTGGCCTCATTACCCTCCTTTCCCGAAGGACACTCTCCTTTTGTAACCATCACAGAGCCTCTCCAGTTACACGCCGGATTTTTTGTCCTAAGAGGCAATTTTGTAATATCTCGAGTGTGGAGGGAAGCAGGCAGCCCTCAGCTCAGACTTCCAGTGCTCAGGCATTTCTGGGAATCCTCCTTGTCTCTGGGAATCCGCTGGGAGCATGCTGAAATCCCAGCTGCAATAAAAGTGAAGCTCTTATTAGTTTCTTCTCCCTGCTGGCTGCCTTTGCCCGAATATATTCTATTATTGCTTTGAGCAAAGGCAGAATTTGGCTTGTGGTTCACAGGTCAGCAAATCCCAGCTTATGCTGGGGCACAGTGGGATTGTGTGAAAAATGAGGGATCAATGTGCTGGGGAGAGCTGGGGAGGTGACACAGCACCCTCGGGTGCACCTTGGAGCCCTGGATAGACATGGGGAAGTAATTCCAGAGGGAGAGAAGTACAAAGACAACTCTCCAGAAGGCCTTGGGAGTCACAGGGGTGCAAATATGTGAGTAAAATTTAAAACTTCAAGATCATTGTGCAAAACACTGCAAGTTTCTCCACCTTCAGAAAGCTGGTGTTGTCCAGGAATTCCAGACACGAGAATTCCTCTGTAAAAATCAGATCTCCTGGGCTCTGTCCCTTAGAGATCTCTGACCAGACCAAGGTGCTTTTTCCTTTCTTGCTGATTTTGGTGTCTTTGAACTCACCCCAAACTCATGGCTTTGCTCCCAATCCTCTCCCCCTGTGTCCTGAACACCTCCAGCACCCATGGGTGCTGCTGAGCTCTCCCCAAGGGCTGAACCCACTGCTCTGACCATTCCATGGCCATCAAATGCCTCTCTGCTCAGCTGGAGGCTCTCCCCCAGCTCATCTCTCTTAGCTTTGGCGTTGGCTCGCTTGAGAAACTGCTGGGTTCCCCCTCCCTGAGGCTTTTAAAGTCCCATCAAAGGCAGCTCCACGCTCCAGCCGCCGCTATCACATTGAGATAATAAAAGAACCCGAAAGCAGCAGCAGCTCAGCAGCCGTGAGGGAGGAGAGAGGCCATTAAGGAGCAGAATAACTCTTTATTGCTGTTGTGTTAGGGGAACTCGGCAGTATAAAGCAGACACTGGAGTTTCAGGGCATTAATTCCTGTGTCTGGGAGTTGCAGGAGGCACGGGGAGCAGGGCTGAGGCCAGGCTGGTTTGTGGCTCTTGGTGTTTCTCCGAGTTGGGCTGCTTTGCCTCTTGGTTTTGTATCCTCTCCACGTCCTGGGAAGGTGAGGAACCTGCCCTGCCTTCAGTCAGGCTCAGTTTGTTTTTTGCTGCAGGTGTGTTTGCTGTGGGATGGGGATGGAGGAGCACAGACACCTCTGGACGTGCAGACATCAATTCTTGGGGACCCTAAAGACATGTGACAGTGTTCCCTTTATTCCTCAGCTGTTCATGATGGGAAAAGAGGAATTGGTGTCTTAAATATGGGAGATGGGGTGTGTGCATGTGGATAATTCACAGTGATGTGACAGAGTGCAGGGATTTTATACCAGTAAAAATACCATAAATCCACCCAAGTTGCTCTTTTCTCCTCCCTGTAAACGAAACAGTGCTGGTTTTGCAGTGACTGCTGACTGGTGTGAGGCTTCATGATATCAGACATGATGCCAGCCCCAAGGAGCCCAAAATAAACCTGTGAAAATGATACACAGGCCCTGTTCCCACTGGAAATCAGCGGTGGCTTTGCCCAGTGATTTAATATTTGCATCCCCAACACGTAATGTGGCCAAATCATGGGTTTAATGCAAAGTAGGGATGGTTTAATAACGTTGTTTTCAAAAGCCAATTCAAACACGCCGTGTGGCTTAAAGCAGCACTTTGCAGCTAATGGGCTTCTCCACCCTGTGGGGCTGGGGAAGAGGAGGAATGCTTCAGCAATGAAGCAAATGGAAGTGGCAGGAAAGGATCCATGGCATTTATTGGAGGAGGGAAGAGGCTTCACCATTCCTCCATCACAGAATTCCCCATCTGTTGCTTGGTCCTTGTAGTGAAACAGAGAGACAGAAGCCCAGACACACCATCACAGCAAAACCTCTTTGATATGAAATCTTTATCAAGTGGATTGATTTTCCATTTCCATCCCAAACCCACTCAGCTGGCACCTCTCCAGCAGCTGGATGCCAGCAAACACCATGCCTGGCATGAGTGGGAATGGGAGGAGAAGCTGTGGCATCCCTGGGCAGGCAGAGTGGAGCCACAGGGGAAATCATCCAGGCAGGCACTGGAAAAGCTCAAACCAGTTGTCCAAAGCAATTATTATTATTATTGAACAGCCTCATCCTCAGCAGGCAGTAGTCCAGCTGAGAAGATGGGTGTAGGAAAAGGGATCTGATTTGATCCCTTCCTGGGGCTGTGCCCACCCTTGGCATCCCAAGGAAAACATGCTCTTCCCAGGTACCAGGTTGTGTCAGGAGATGTTGATTTAAGGAATTCCCAAGCAAATTCCAGGGATGCTGAAGCAGCAGCAGCAGCAGCCCTGGCTGTACCATGCCCAGGGAAAAGAGCTGGCTTAGGGTCTAGCAGGTTGATGCCCCAGGCAATAAAACACAAATACCTGATCCAGAGCAAGCAGGTTGTGGTTTGTGTTCCACTCACCCTCTTGGCTGTTCTGGTTTTCCAGGGCTGGTGCAGTCAGGGTACAAACAGTGGGACTGGGATGTGCAAACACAGGAGATGGGAGGCTGGAAGCTGCTGGGGAGACTTTGGTTTTCAAAATCCTGACAGATCCTGGTTGTGTGCAGTGACCTGGAAGGTGCTGGGAAGTGCCCAGGTGAGCAGGGAGAAGAGCTAACAGCAGCTGACCAGTGGGAGAAAATACAAACTTCTCCAGCATCTCAGGCTGCAGGCAGCTGGATCAAACCCTGTTTGCTCCCAGGACTGCTTTGCTGTGAGCATTCCTGTCCCTGGGCTGCTCCCATCAGTGTTTTTATTGTGGGATGCCAATTATCCAGCTCAGAAATGGTATCTCTGTGCTCCTCCCGTGCCAAGTTCTCCAGCCCAGCAGGGTCAGTTTGTTTGTTCAAACCTGAGGGAGTTCATTTGAGAGTTTTTCTGGCTGCTCAGAGATCCCATCAGTTTGTCTCTGCTTTTGGGCTCAGGTTTCTGCCTGAGGCTGGGGATGTTTGGCCTGAGGATTTGTTTTGCCCTCCTGTGAGTTTAGGGGCAAAGCAGAAAATGACTCCATGTAATTCCAGGCTGTGAAACCTCCTCCCCCTGGCAAGGGGTGGCACTGAGAGATCTCTGCCCAGAGTTATCAGAGCTGGGCAGAGCTCCTGGTTTGCTTAGAAGCAAATCTCTGTTTGTTCTGGGAATGCTCAGAGCTGGCTGGGAGCCCTCAGCTCATTCCCCCTCTCAGGGTCACTCCTGGAGTGCCCAGAGCTGGGAAGTTCCTCCTGAGCAAAGTGTTCTCCAGCCCAGCTGGGTCAGTTTGTTTGTTCAAATACAAAAAAGTTTGTTTTAGAGTTTTCTAGATGCTCAGAGATACCATCAGCCATAAACAGTGCCGCAGGAAGTAGAAGAGCAGTGAATGTAATTTATTTTCTGTTTGGCTTTGGTTTATTTTAAAATTGGTTATTCTTGAAAGAAAGTGTTGGTAGTGAGGAAGAAAAGTGGTGAATGTTTTATTGAACTGGTGTGGCTGTTGTGGTGTTTTCATTCTTTTCAAAAATCCCATTTCTCATCCATTTTTTTTTTCCCCAAAGTGACCAGTGAGTGTGGGGAACCCACTTTGAGTCTTGGTTATTTTATTTTATTTTATTTTATTTTATTTTATTTTATTTTATTATTTTTATTTCCATTCTTTTTCCCACGAAGTGCAGAACTTGTGGCCTTTTTTAATCCTGAAATCACATTCAGGGCCCTCGTGCCTCACTTCGTGGTGCTGTTGTTTTGCAGCAATGATCTCTCTGGTCAGTAAATGACCAGCTGGCTGGTTGGATTTAGCTCATCCCCACAAATACAATCCACACTGGAATGCCAGGAATGTGAAGAACATCCCTCCCTTGCCATGGCAAAACCACCAGAAATTTCCCAATAACCCTTTGCAGGTCACTGGGAAAGTGTGCATCACCTGCATGTCACACCTTTATATTCCTATTTATATTCCTGCCATCTCATTGGCACTGGGATGTTATATATAGCTTTTATGGTAATTCTGTGTGCTGAATGCAGTTTCCTGGGAGGAAATTGCATTGAGAAATGGGTGAAGAAGTAATAATAATAGCAATAATCTGCATAAGCCCCTGTTTTTAAAGCCCACAGCCCTGCATCTCCTGGAAGAAAAATGCACAGATGGGAGAGAAGTTTTCCAAACATTTTCAAATGACTTGGAAGGTGACTTTTGGCAAGGGATGGAGTGACAGGACAAGGGGAAATGGCTTTAAGAGGGCAGAGTTAGATGGGATATTGGGCAGGAATTGTTCCCTGGGAGCATCCAGGGCCAGATTGGAATATCTGTATTGGTTGTTTTGGGATGTTCTGGTATTCCAGAAGCAGGGAAAAGCCTCAATGGGATCAGAGATGCTTCTGCTGCTTTTTGGGGTGTGTAACAACCCAGATCCTGCCTGGCCTGAGCGAACACCAGAGCCAGGAGCAGCCCTGGGTTTGTCTCTAAATAAGAAGCTGTTTTACAGCTGAAAAACAAGACACAGTTTAGCAAACACTTAAGGGCTGACTTACTTTTAAGAACGTTGTTTAATCTCGTTGAAATTGAGAGGATTACTTATCCTTAAAGGCTGCTGAAGCATTTCCCTGGCTGGGGGCTCTGCGAGGAGCTGGCCTTGCACTTGGCTTGGTTTGCTCTCAGCAGGAGTTGGTGGTGGAAAAAAAAAACACTCCCAGATATTGGGCAATTGGCTGTTCAGCCTCCTGGAGATGCTGCAGGGAGGTTTTTTAGTACCTGATCCCTCCCAGTGGGTCTCTGGGATTTGGGCTCCTCGCTGGAATCAGGGCTTTGATGTGCCAGGATGTGCAGAGCTCGGGGGAGAACAAAGGGGAACTTGGTGGTGAGGAGGACAGGGAGCTTTTCTCTTCAATGTCCCTGGGAGTCAAAGCCCGCCGTGGAACTGTCTGATTCATAAACTGGAGTTTTGCTTCACAAGGCTAAAAACAGAGCATGGAGGAGACTCATTCAATCTGTCTGGGACTTCACTGGGACTATTTTAAGCCCCCTGGAGCAGGGCTGGGGGTGCCAGTGGAGTCTCCAGGCTCTGTGCCCTGCCTGGGCTCAGTGTTTGAGGTACCACTGGTGATGTTCTGTGATGGGATGAGATCTGGAGCCTTCCAGGGATGTTCTGTTCCCTGTTTTCCATGTGGGAATCACCAAACTGTGGCAGTTTTTTGGTTCTTGCCCTGGTTTTGGGTCCACACTTTGGGCACCACAGCTGACAGCCAGACAGGAATTCTTGGAAAATGAAAAACGAGAGGGATGGAAGATGCAGAAGTGTGGAGGAGAAGGGAGGGTTTGGAGCAGGATAACCACAGGGATGAGCTCAGGCTCCTGAGGAATCTCCTGTGTGCTCCACAAAAACCTGTGTGCTCCCCTCCCAGTGGACTGGAAACCAATCCAAAAATAACAGGTTTGTTTTTATCACTCCAGCTTCGAAATGGTGAATGTGAGCAAGAGGAAAACACAGCTTAAATCTCCAAAACCCATTCTTTGTTCCTCTTCATTGAAAATTCCCCATAGCAATTAAAACTTCCATCAAAAACAGGAGGTTTTTTTTTTTCCCTGACAAACCTGGTGCTTTTATTGCTTCTGATTGCAATGCTGATGAGAATATTTCGGGGTTGAATCACTCCTGGCTGTTTTCTGCCAGAACAGGGCGATGGTCTGCACTCACCTCTGACAAACTGATGATGCATCCTTATTGAATTGCAAGAAGTCAGAGCCATTCAGTCTTGGCAAGTTTGCCTCAGTAAGATCATTCTGTGTGAGGAGAGACACGAAAGGAGTTGTAATCCTTTTGTAATGAAACACAGAGGGAGAGGGTTTTCTCAGAGCTTCTTAGTGCTGCACAAAACCTGCCAGGGCAGGTCTGGGCTTATTAAATGAGAGTGGGGATGGAGATTTCTGATGAAGCTGTTCAATCATATCTTCATAGCTGAGGGTTAAATGTCTTTTGTGCTCAGAGGTGGAACCAGAAGCAGGTTTGCACTGGCAGTGTCCTCCCAGCCCTGGTGGTGACACTGGGACACTGATGGGGGGAATGGAGCAATTTATTCCAGAGGGGGTCCTTGGGCTCCCACCAAACCTTCCTGTGTCCTCAGTAAGCACAGCAGCCTCTTTTTCTCTCATTTCCAGGTGATCTCTGCAGTATCCAGGCTCTCCTTCCACAGTATTGCTCAAACCAAAGGAATTAGGTAAGATCCTCTCAATATGACGCTTTAAAATAACATTTCTCTCTCTCCATATCCCTGGTGTTGAATCACATCAGACCCTTTAGAAGCTGCACATAATGGGGTTAAACAGACACCAGGGGTGCCTTTGGGATGTGGGTAGGAGACTTCTAAAAGCACCTTACAGGCTGCTTGGGAATAGTTTTGAGTGAAATGAGTGCAATAAGTGAAAATGTGATGAATTGTGTGCACTGTGGGCAGCAGGGTGAGGTTTGGTGTCTCTTGCTGGAGGTTTTGCTCAGCTTCACGAGGAATCCCAGGAAAGGCAGCAGTGCCCAGGAGCTGTGGCATCACCCCAGTGTCCCCACTTTGGAAATGTCCCCTGGCTTTGTCACACCCTTGGTGAGGGACAGGAGTGCCCTGGCAGCCAGGGTGGGCTGCCTGCTCCTCCCTGCTCACCGAGGGAGCAGAGGAGAAGGAATCCAACCCAGCAGACAGCCCCCATTGAGCAGAGCTGTTATCCTTGCTCTTTGTTCAGCTCCCTGCAAAATTGCTTTGCAATTGGTTTCCTTGTTAGTGTGCATTTGTGTTATTAATCTGGGAACAGCTCATTAGGACTGTGGCTATAACTGGGATGAGTTTGCAGCCTGAATTACCTTTCCTTGGGTTTTTTTTTTGGTGGGGAAATGTGTGTTTTCACCCCCCAGCTATAGAACACAATTGATTTTCACCACAGCACGTCCTGCTGCTGTTCTGGGTGAGGATCTGGGCTTTATCCCAAGCCAGGCACAGGCAGGATGCAGGGATGCAGTCCCTGGATGAGGTCCCTGCCCCACTCCCAGCCCTGCCACCCATCCCCAGCACCCCCTGCCACCATCCCCACTGGAGGAACATCTTCTCCCTGCCTTGCCTGCAGTGAGATTGCTGGAGGGGAACAGCTTTCCCCGTGTCAAACCTTCCCATCTGTTAAACACGGATCTGACAGATCCCAGCAGGGCTGGGGGGAGATGCAGGGGGTGAAGGTTTGAGGAGTAAAGACGTGCTCTGAGTCAGGGGATGTTTGTTATGATGATAGCCCTGAGTCCTGGAGGAGCCTGCAGTGATTATTGTTTTAAGGGAAGGGAAAACCCAAGGAGTTTGGAGGTTGGGAGCAGTGGGGAATTCAGGTGCACAAACTGCAGTGCCTCGGTGAGGTTTAAGCCTTGGGGTGTCTCTGGGAGGGGTTCTGGGGTGTCACCCCTGGAAAAGCCCTTCCCAAGGCAGGCAGGGAGGTCCTGGATCCAGCTGGGAGGATGAAGGAGCTGCCATGCCCTGGGAAGGCTTTGGCTGAGCCCCTGTTGGGATAAAGGATCTGCCATGCCCTGGGAAGGCTTTGGCTGAGCCCCTGTTGGTTCTGCTGAGGGCTGGGCATAGCTGGGATCCAGGGATGAGGGAGGCTTTGCTATTCTTGTGCCTTTTTCTCATTCATCTTACAGCTGGCATTTACAGTTCCCACTAAAATCCTATATCTTGGAAGCCTCTGGCACCATAATTACACAAGAATAGCACAGAGCTTAGCAAGCCTTTGCTCCCAACTCTGTTTTCCTGTGTGTTAACCCTGTTTCTCCTCCCCACTGCCAGCTCTGCAGGAACACAAAATCCTGCCACTCCTTGAGCTGGAAAACAGAACAGCCTAGACTAGAAATGAATTCTGTAATTCCATGAAAATGCCCTCCTGGGAGTGTCCCCTCCCACCTCGCTGTCCCCTGCAGCCAGAAAGCCCTGGCTTTGTCTAGTGCTGCATCTTCTTTCCCTTAAATTAGGTGATTTCTTGCTGCACCATCAGAAAACCCTCAGTGGCAGAAACTAATCTCAGATGAATTAATCTGAATGAACCTAATTTTGTGGGATTCAGCAGCAGCTCTGGCTGCCTGAAGGCACTGCTCACATCAGCCACTGCTGCCCCTCAGCCCATTGGGGTCCCACTGATGGTTGGAATCCATCCTCTCCTCTCTCCCTGTGAAGATGCTTCCATTCCAAAATCTTGCTGGCTCAGGCCCAGAGCTCCAAACCATGGTAAATGCAGTGAAATTTGGATTGTATGGTCTGCAGCCCCACGGCTCAAGCATGGCTCTGCTCCAATCCCTATTTTAGGGTCTGAGAATCAGGATCACGCAAATTAAGAGTGAAATAAATCCCAAAGCCTATTACTGGTCCTTAAATAAGTTTCATGGCATGTAGAAAAATAAAAATCAATCTTGTGTGCTATTCAGTGGGCTAAAAAAAAAATAAAAATCACTCTGTCTTAATAATTTCTGGCTACATGAAGCTTGGCAGAGGAGCCCTGTTTCCCAGAGTGCTGCAGATAGCTATCAGGATAGCTCTGTGGAGATGACAGAGTGTTTCTTCCAAGAAACAAGCAGCAAAACAGGGCAAAACCTGATCCTGACTGCAGTGTTTTATTTGCACTGTGCTTAATGTGCAGCAGCTGTAGCTACAGCCCTGCTGTGACCATCCTCTGCCTGCCTTGTCCCCATCCCTTCCCCAAATCCTGCAGGAAACAGGCTCTGTGCTGATGGGATGGCAACTTTCTGCTCGGATTTTCATCCCACAGGGTTGTGCAAAGGGACAAGGAGGAGATCATGGTGTGCAGCATTGCCCAGGAGAGGAGATTTGTCCGTTGTTGGTTCTCATCCTTCCCACCTCCAAATTTTTGGAGGACTCTCAGCTCTTCCAGGGAGAAGCTCCCCCTGCTCCATGCCCATCCCTGGCTGTCCCTGAACAAGGAGTCTTTATAACCCAGCCAGGATTTTCCAGTGCAGCCCCAGTTAATTCCATTACCCCATTCCCACGCTGGCTGGCACTTCCAAGCCAGCCTGGAGGATTCTGCAGCAGTGTGGTCTTTGCCCAGGGATGTCATGCAAAGCTTCTGTGCTCTGCAGCACAACTTCTCATTCCCTTCCCGAGCTCTCATTCCAAGTTTTCTTGAGCAAACTCAGCTCTCTGGAGGACAACAAGACTTCTTGTTGCAGGCCCCAATAAACCAGGGTTGTAATTATTTTCTCAAAGCTGGGTTTTTTTTTTTTTCCCCTTGAGACTTTGCTGCCACATCCATGGATTTTCTCTGGCACATCCTGGCATCCTCTGGGCTCCATCATCCTCCTCGTGCTCTGGGGGTTCAATGTGAGCTCTGAGCAGAGCAGGGGGGCATGTGTTTATTCATCTCCCTGAGATGTGTGTTTTTCCTGGAAGCAGAGTTCGGCAAGCAAAGCAGGAGGTTAAGGAATACTGGCTCGCGCTGCCTGCATGCATTTTTAATGTGTGCACAGCGAAGCCCAGCTGAGAAAGGGAAGGGGTTTGCACTTCCAAAGGCCTTTATGGAGACCCTAAATCTGAGTAAATCCCTCCTGTATGAGCTGAACCTCTCGGTGACTCCCTTCAGAAGGCACCACAGTTAATAAATTAGTTAAAACCATTTGCAAATGGGCAGGAGGTGAATCCTGGTTGTCAGAGGAGGTTTTCCCTCCTGGATGCTTTGGCTGGATGGGGAGGGAAGGACACAGGGATGAGTTTTCCCCATCCTGGGGGCCAAGGCAGGATCTCTTTGGGGCAGTTGGAAGAAGAAGTGACCAGATCCAGTGGCAGTGGGTGTCAGGGGGCATCACAGCCATCCTGTCTCTGTGTTTTGGGACAGATTGCTCAGAGGAGCAGTGGATGCTCCATCCCTGGAAGTGCTCCAGGCCAGGCTGATGGGGCTCTGAGCAGCCTGTTTTAGTGGAAGTCTCCAAGCCCATGGCATGGAGATTGGAACAAGATGATCCTCCTGGTCCCTTCCAAACCATCCCAGCATTCTGGGATTTTTCCCATCTCCACAGTGCAGACAGAGAGATGGGAGGAGAAAAGCTCAACACTGGGATTATCCCAGGCTGGAGTCACCTCCAGGCACATTTGAGGCAACAAATGAGTACCAACATCTTCCTTTTGCCCAGGTAAAGCATCAGATGGGCTGGAAATGAGGATTGCAGCAGGATCAGCTCTGGAGTTTCTGTGCTTAACAGCTTGCCAATAATATCAGGATGTGTGTTTTGGGGGCAAAAGGGAGGAGGGATGGGAAGGGAGAGGCAGAGCAGCATTCCTGGCAGGAGGTGCCCCTGCAGGAGAGGAGCAGGGGGCACACAGAGCTGGACCTGCACCCTCTGCCCTGCAAAACCTGCATGTCTTTGCTGCCAGTGTGTTGTCACTGGGTGATCAGGACATTCCTCAGCTGGGTTTAAACCTGGAGTTTTGTCCAGATTTCATGACTTTGATCCATTTCCCCATCTGTGGTGTGGGTGTGACCCTGTAAGGGGCTTTGGGATCCCACCAGCCAACCCCACTTGTGGCAGGAGGTGTGGTGGCACAAGATCAGGATGTTCCCCTTGCTGTCCTGCAGAAGTGGAAGGAGATGGGGGGAAATCTTTTATGGGATTTGCAAGGATTCTCCAGCGTGCTGGAGGCTTCCTGCAGATCAGATTTGGCCTCTGGCCGGAGGGATGGGAGGTGAATCCAGCAGGGTGTGAAAATGGCAAGCAATTAAAGGCGCTGCCAATTAAGTCCTCAAGTGTCTTCTGCCGAGGAGGCTGTTAGGGACCTCTTCTCCTGAAGGCTGCTTTTACAA
Organism: Lichenostomus cassidix; assembly: GCF_008360975.1. Taxonomy (NCBI): domain Eukaryota; kingdom Metazoa; phylum Chordata; class Aves; order Passeriformes; family Meliphagidae; genus Lichenostomus; species Lichenostomus cassidix. Next base: position 3,460,245 of record NC_139497.1, read on the forward strand.
GGACTGCTTTATTCCCTGCCAGTGGCTCTCTGTAATTGCTCTCTGCCCATTATTCTTTTACTGCCGCCGTGTTTTCCTTGTACACACTTTTAAGTGTTGCTATAAAATCGGATGGAGAAGGCTGTGGGAGGATCTGTGACTGGAAACAGGAGCTTTGCAGTTCTTCTGGAACTGGGAGCAGCCCTGGGACAGAAATCCAGAGAGGTTCGGCCCCAGACCTCACCAGCAGCAGGTGAAGGTGGTTTCTTCTTGTGACACCAACAAACCTTCCTTAGGAATCACCACCAACCTCCTCCATTTGCTGATCAGCAGAATCCTTGGCTGACAAGCAGCTCCTTTCCCCGCTGAAAACCGTTCTTAACACATTCCTTTTGGCAAGTTTGCGTCCTCGCAGAGATCCTGAAAAATATCCCTGACGTGTTTTCCTGCTGCTGCTCTGTAGGCTGGGGGGGATGCTGAGGTCACCCCGTGAGCATCTGCTCCCCAAGCAAAGGCAGCTTCTCTGTCTCCCTCCCCACCAGCAGCTTGGCATGGTGAAAATGCAGCTCTGACGAGCTCAGCTCTGCTTGGGGAGGCTCAGGTGGGTTTTGGGGTCACCTGCCTTGTCACTGCTCACAGCTTTGCCTGCCTGGTGCTTCCCTCAGGGCTCCTCCTGCATCCCTGCCCACCTTTCCAGCACCTCTGGTTGTCTCCCCGAAATGCATCCAGGATGCTCCAAGGATGGGGAAGAGTTTCAGGCTCAGCTGGTTCAAAATAAAGGACTTGGGAGGCTCCCAAGGGACACTGGCAGGGAGAGAGGGGCACCTGGATGGCCTGGGATTCCTGGTGGCCTCCAGAATGGGCTGTTTGGATCTGGTTGGTGCTGCACAGTTGGGTTGCTCTTGGCTGGGATGTGCTGCTGGTGCTTCCATGTAGCAGCAGTGCTGGGCTGCTGGAATCAGGCAGAAAGAGCCATTTAGGGGTTTATTTTTATTGGCACGTGTTTCATAGGATGGCAGCCGCTCAGGTAGAGCAGAAAAGCTCAGAGTGCTGAAAGATCTCCTTTGCTGCAAGATAAAAACGGGGATTTTGGGATTTGTGTTTTAACCAGGTGTTTTCCACAGCTGATGTTGTTGAATATCATGAGATACATCCCAGCTCTTTACTGGAGCAATCATTCCAGTATTGATGGAATGGTTGATAGGTTGTTCTGTCACCCCACAGGGTTTGGATTCTTTCCTTCCTTTCTCTTCAAGAAAGCCATTTTTTGATTCCCCTTTTGATTTCATCCATCTGTTCTCGTCAGCGTGGAGCTGAAGTGAGGAGAAAATCATCCCTGTTGCTTCAGCAAGGCACTGCTGCACGAGGGCTTGTTAAAAAACCCGATAATGTGCCGAAACATAAAATTATATGAGCTGTTATTTGCTTGTCTTCTCATCTCCAGTTCAGATTGGAGCTGAGGATAAAGCAGGGCCTGCAGCTCACCCTTGGGTGCTGACACTGCGCTGAGTGCTCTTCCTGCAAAATCATCATCCTCATCATCATCTCTGTGTTATCTGCTGATGTCACTCCCTCTTCCCCCCCCTGCTGAATTTCCAGCAGAATTAATCTTGTGAGAATTTCTGCGAGTTCCAGACCACGAATAAGAGCGAACTGCAATTTTTCAGGGGATGTGTCTGAAATTTGGCGCCGCGCGAGGTGCTGCTTTCCAGAGATGAGTAATGTAGCACAACAGTGTGATTTCAATTAAATTCAGCACTTTTTGGTATGCTCTGATGGGTCTTGTTCTGCACGGGGAGAATTGATTCTATTCTGCTTTATAGAAATGGATTTGGGGGTTTTAATAGTGTGGTTTTATCTCACAGCACTTGACCAAAATCATTGCCTGACGCTGCTCCCACTTCCCAGATGGGAACCAAATTTTGGAGATTGGGGTCGAGAAGCAGCTCCAGGTCACCTCTTTGCTGGTTCCTGGTCAGCTCATTGCCACCTCTTGGTGAATTAATGCTGATTGGATCTGCCTGATTCCATGAAGCTGATGAGGAAGGCGTTTTCAGTGGTGTGCAAAAGTCTTGGGAAAATTCCTGGTTTTCTTTGGGCAGCTCCAGGAGTGCTCGTGGTGCTGTGCCCAGGGTCCCAGAACTGGTGGCTGACAGGGGACACTGTCACAGGGATGGGGTGATCCCTTGCTCACCCTCCTAGAGAAAAAAAGGAGATAAAAAGAGAAGGGAAAGGTTGGAGCTATCAGAATGATGAGCTGTGAATGGCTAAAGTCTGAAATTTTGGGATTGAAGCAGCGTTAAACCTCAGTAGTGGGACAGAAGGGACTTTTCTGGAAGTGTGGGAGCTGTGGGGCTGTGAGCTTTCCCATGGAAAGCACAGCCTGAAGCCCAAAATCTTGCTGAAATCAGTGTCCTGTGTCTTTTCTGTGCATTGCCACGATGCTTCCTTCAAAACAGGGATGTCAGGGGGTCTGTGCATCCAGCCAGGGGAGCTGGGACATCCTCAAAAAGGTAATTACAGGCTGTAGATTCCACACCATGGAAATGTTTTCCTGCCACACTCTGGGCCAGGAGGGTTCAGCACAACCCCATCCATCCCAGCAGAGCTGCAGGAGCTCCTTTGTGCCAGCCTGAGGCTCTGGTCCTTCCCATTCCTGAAGCAATCCCTCGCAGAAGGGACAGCAGATGGGAGCAGCTCAGGTTTCCTGGGTGTCACACACTCCACCTGCTTTTTAAAACACTCAAGTGTTATCCCTGGACTAAGGAAAACAGGGGGGAGATTATCCTGCTGGTGCTGGGAGGCTGGAATCCCCTCCAGAAAGGGATAAATCACCTCCTTTAGGCTCCCGAGGGTGTTTGCACAAGTCAGGAAAGCTTCCTTGCAGATCTGCCTGACAAATGATGTCCACTGAGAGCAGCCCCAGGTGGGAGCAGCTCCTTGGGATGGAGAGCCCTGAGTGGGACTTTCCTCCCTTTCTGCTTCCCACCAGGCTTACTGTTCCCAGAGCTGCTGTTTGACCCCAAGAAATCAGAGCAGAGACTGGAAAAGTGGTGACTAAACCATGCCAGGTCCTCCCTGCTCTGTCCCACAAGGATTTGAGGCCAAGCTGCTGCTGCACAAACCCACCAGACTGGAGCTGTCCCATCCCTGCCCCTCTGCTCTCTGCAGAGGTGAGGAGCTGCCTTCAGCTGCTAGGACAAGGCACTCCAGATGCTGAGATATGCTCATAAATAAATAAACCCCCCTCTTTATTGCTGTTGGAATGGCTGCCTACCTGGCTCTTCCCGTTAAATAATTCAGAGGAGAGAGCAGGCAGGCAGTGCTGAGGGATTCTCTGTGCAGGGATGGCCGGTGAGGATGTGGTGTGGGAGGGATCAGGGGGCAACCTGAGAGCGAGGGAGGGTTTTTTTTGCATGAGGTGCTTCATGAAATATGAATTTATTGTCCCCCTGGTGCTGTGCTGTGGCTGGCTCTGCCTGTGTTACATTTGCAGGGAGCTCTGTGCATGTGAGATCCAGAACGTGGCCAAAATGTTTTGTAAGACCAAGGGGGTGCTTTGCATCACTTGTCAAGAACCATCATCTGCCCCAAGTCCTGCCCTCCAGAGGAGGAGCTCATTCCAAACTCCACAACAAATTGCTTGGTGTTTTTTCCCCTTTTCAGCTCTAAAACAAACACATCAGATCGATCCTGCTTCCCTTCCTTTCTTTGATCTCTGGAGGCAATGCTGTTGAGTGCTGTGGGGTTTGTCTGTGAAGGAAAGAGTCTACTTGGGGAGTTTGATTATCTCCAAGAGCCTGTTCCAGCACTGTTGGATGCCACTGGGGGCTTTCCCTTTTCATCTGAGTGGGATTGGGCTGGGAGGATGAATGGCTCAGCAGGTGGTTTTGCATGGTGCTGGAGTAAAAAAAGCTGGTGCTTAGCTAAAGATATGAAATAAGAGACAATTTCGAATGAATTTTAATAAACTGGGATCTCTGCGAACCTGTTGGGCTTCAGTGGACTCAAAATGCTCATTACTGTTGGGCATTCCCAGCTATAGCTTTTAAGACTTTGTAAGAAGTTGCAACGTGCCTGGAGTTCTGTAAGAATTCCCCAGGGAATCAGGAGCTTTCAGACCTCTTGATTTACAATATTTTCACTCATTTTACCAAAAAAACGACATAGAGGTTGGTCCCAGACAAGGTGTTTGCTGCTGGGGAGCTCGTGGCTGGGGAAGGTGCAGCACCATCACCCTCCTGGGTGGAGATGCTGCTCCCTGCATGGCTGGGGCCAAGTGGAGGAGCTGTGTGAAGGTTCTCAGAAATAGTGGGTTAAAAGATCACCCAGCTGACTTCTCTTTGTGTTGCCTTGATGGGGTGGGAGTGAGAGCAGAGCTCTCCTACCCCAGTCTGTCCCCACCACATCAAATCCATTCTGCAGCCAGCTCGGGTGTGTTCAGTGATAAAAAAATAACCTAAATAGGTGTATAAGGGAGCTGAAGTCAAAAGTAGGGAGGTATTTTAAATAGTGGCTGTTAGCAGAGCTAAATTAAATTGTCTTGTTGCACTTAGAATTTTTGGGGAAGAGCAAAGGACGAACAAAGGGAAAACCCAAGGCTTTGTCCCAAACTCTGCCCTTCAGCTGCAGATTTTGGATGGTCCATTTAGTAACCCTCACCTCGGGGTGACTTCTCCCTCTAATTGCATTCTGTGAGTCCTTACCTCGCCATTAGCTGCCACGGCAGGGACACAGGTTATTAATTCCTCCCCTGCCCTGACTTTCACTCCAAGGTGAAGCTGGGAGGGCCAGCAGAGCTGCATCCCCACCAAACTCTCATTAGAAAATATTTTTCTCCCTTTGCTGCCTCCTTGACTCACATGGGGGGGTTGTATCCCAGGAACCAATTACACCTCAGATTTATGCCTGGAAACGTGTCCATGTGATTTTAATATTTTTTACAGCTCTTTTACTTCTTTCTCTCTGGCATGGTGACTGCTGGGGAAGGAAATAGTCAGAGATTAAGAGCAGAAGATGCACGTAAAGGAAAGGAGGTCGTGCCTCGTGGTGGATTTTTTATTGTTGTTACAACTGATGTTTAAACAGAGGTCACCCCTGAGTTCTCCTTTCTTGCCAGAGAAATTTTCTTTGCATCCCTTGCATTCCTCCCTCCTGTGTTCCCACTTCCCACATGGCTGGTTGGACACTCCTTGGGTGCTCCCTGTTGCAGAGGCAGGGCAGCTGGGATAGCTGGTGGGGCATGGAATTGTCCTGCTCTGTGTCTGGGGTCACCAGAGGGTCTGTTTGGATCTGTTCCCCCCTGGGCTCACCACCTGCTCGGGTTTTAATTGAACTCACTGCAGCTCTCAGCACTTTCTCAAAGCGCTCAGTCTGGAGCTGCTCGCCGGAGGAAGGGTGAAGTGTGGCAGGGGAGAGAAAGCAAATTAGTGCCAGTGAAAGGATCCAAAAATAGCAAATTCGGGGGCTAACCAGGCTGTGTATTAAATCTTTCAGAGAGGCAATCTATCATGGGCAGGGAGGGAAGAAGAGGAAATTGCTCCTGAGGGTAGTTAGAGGTTCATGTGTATCCAGCTTTGCTCCTCCACATCATCATCAGTGTCCCATGAGTGTTCCCAGCCTGGGGAGCTCCACCTGCCTTCTCCAGGATGCCCAGGAAGGATGGACAGAGCTGTCCTGCTGCCAGCCCTCCGTGTCCCACAGCCACAAGGCTGGCTGTGCCCATGGGCACCCCCAGCTCCACACATCCATAGCCACAAGGTGCATCCAGCCCCAGCAGAGCCACAGCCCACCCTGGCCCTGTGCCAGCAATAATACGTGGGGTTTAATTAAAACAGTATTTTTCATCTCCTCCATACATTATTTGGTTATTGCTTCAGAGCGAGCCAAGGAATTCTTGTATTCCCCCCACTCCCTCCCTCACTCTTTTAATCTGCTTTCTCCCCTCCTTGCTTTTTGCCCTTTTGGTGTCCTTTCCCTCATCTCCAGGGGTTTAACTTCTTTCAGCTGTCACAAAGTTAAGATGAGGAAGCCCAGGGTTCATGGGGAATCATTCACTCCAGTGGGATTGCTGGGAGATGCCAGTGGGAAGCAGTGCAGAGTGCCCAAGCAGGGCAGGAGCTCACAGGTAAACAGGCTCCATCACAGCTGGAGGAGAAGGTGTTTCTCCATCCCAAAAATCCAACACCAGGCTGGAATCACATTCCTGAGTAGTTTGTGCAGCAGCAGCTCAGCAGGAAGGACTCAGCCATGGAGGCTCTGAGGTGCTGTCAGACCATGCAGCTCCTCATTTTGGTGCTCAGGTGCTGCTCTGTGCTCAGCCAGCCTCCCCACCTGCACTCCTGTCCTGCCCTGCCAGCTCTGCCCTCAGCAAACAGCAGAGATGGTTTCATCCTGGGACAAAAATGGATTTGCAGTGAATATTTTGTTCGGAAACAGCAGAGATGGTTTCATCCTGGGACAAAAACGGATTTGCAGTGAATATTTTGCTCCGAAACAGCCTCAGCTCAGCAGGATGCTCAGGGCTGGGCTGACTTCAGGGGCTCTGCACCAACATTAACCCTGTCATTCCTTTCCTTCCCAGGCCCTTCCCTTCGGAGGAGACCACGGAAAATGACGACGATGTGTACCGGAGCTTGGAGGAGCTGGCAGAGTGAGTAGCCTCACCTTCTCCTGGGAGGGAACACGGACAGGGAAGAGCTGTGGGTTTCCAGCAAAGGCAGATAAAGTTTGACAGCAGGGCTGGGAGAGCCAGAACGGCTGCTTTGATCCTTCTGCCAGGAGATTTTTGTGCTCTGACAAAAGTCCGTCTTTTTCCCGTGTAAAGCGCTGGGAGATGTCACTTCTAATCAGGTTGAGTTGAGAGCCTTGCTGGGGGGTGAAAGGGGCCAAGCCTACAGGATCTCCTCTACCTCCTAAATCCCACCATTAGCTCCAAAACCCTGGGATACAATTCATCCCCTGAGGTGAGCAAAGCCAGCTCTGGGAGTGGGGTACCCATTTTTTTGGGTGCTGCATCCCCCATGGGTGATTTTGGACCCCACCAGCTGGCCCCAGGGCAATCAGAGAACAGTTTGGCTTGGAAAGGACCTTAAAGACCATTTCATTCCACCCCTTCTCACGATCCCAGCTTGCTCCAAGCCCCATCCAGGCTGGCATTGAACACTTGCAGGGATGTGGCAGCCACAGGTCCCTCACCCTGCCTGTCCTTGGTGCTGCTGGTGTCTCTGTTTATCTGCTGTCTGTGTTTTGCTGCCCCTGGTGATGATGTAACAAGGCTTTTAAAATCAACCTTGACCTGCAACAGCCACGGTGAAGTGCAGCACTATTGGAATTCAATGGCAGCACTCCCATCAAGCCAGGGTTTTGCTTATGAAGTGCAGTCTGCTTCCCACGGAGGGATGGACTGGATGTGTGGCTTTGTGCAGTTAAACATTATTGTTCCACAACATGAATAATAAGGCTCCTTAATCCAATGAGTTCCTTATGGCTTCAGTTATTGCAAAAGTAAATCATAAATTACCAGCGGAGGGGATGGAGTACCCTGGAATTCCCTGCTTGCTGTTGGCTCCCAGCAGCTGCATTCTAATAATGTTTTAACTCAGAAAGGGATCTTTTCAGGAACAGCAGTTTTTTTGCGCCTCTTCTCCAAAAGTTCTCAAAATCCCTTTAGTGTTGGGGTTTAAAATTCCTGCTTCTCACACACAGATGTGTTTTTAATTGGAGAGGGGTTTGTGTGGGGAGTGGGAAGTGCTGGTGAGAATGGCAGTGCTGTGGCACAGGGTGGCTTTGGGGTGTTATTTGGTGCTGGAAGTGGGTTCCCAGCTTTAGCTGAACTGGGGACAAGGTGTCCAGGTGGAAAGCTTCCCAAACTGCTCCCCAGACCTGGCTGTGGGTTTGTCCCTCAGTGAAAGAGGCTTCGATGCCCATCAGATAACTTGGAGGTTTATTTCAGCTGATTGTCCTGTTCTGTTCCAGATCTCCAGTTTATAGCTTTCCCTGTTTTCCCATTCTCTGTAACATCCTCTTTTTTACACCTTTAGTTAGGGGCAGTGAGGGAAAAGTCATGTTTAAACCAGCAGGGATTGCCCAAATTCCTTCATCAGATCTGCCAGGCCGTGCACAGCACCACAGCCTACAAAATAATGTCAGAAATTACCCACAGCTCTAAAAACCCCTTGGACAAGGAAACTCTGCCTGGGAATGTGACAATCCCAATGGTGTGCCCTGGCCCTGGGTGCTGGCAGCCCGTGGCACCCATGAGAAAGCTCTTTCTTCACTCCTTCCCTCTCCAAACAGCTCAACAAGGACAGCATTCACGAGCTGGGAATGATTCAGCCCAGCCAGCATCTCTGCCTTTAATATTGCTGATGATCCAGGGAAGGGCTGGCTGCAGCCAAAATTGGCTTTTTTGGAGGCGAGGAAGTGATTTTCACAGCAGGCAGTGGAATGAGCTGATGTGGGGAAGGAGCTGCTCCAGCCCTGCCTGTGAGAGCAGTGTCACCTCAAGGTGCCACTCTGCTGTCCCTGCTGGCCTCAGGGACAACCCTGGTGAGCTCTGCACCACCAGCTCACTCTGGGAAAGGGGAATCTGCCAATCTCTGGGTGTTGTGCTGCTGGAGAAAAAGCTCAGGATAAATACTGGGTTGGTTCTGACAAGGCATTCATATGGTAAATGAAGGTTTTTTTGAGAATAGTCAGAATGCTTCATTTCAACCATAAGTACTTAAGTGGAGTAGTTCAGTGTCCCTGGGTTGAGATTTTGAGTTCCTGTGCTGCAGAGCATTAAAAATGTGACCATATTTGTGGTGGAGGTGCTGATTTGGGCAGCAGAAGGAACCAGGCTTTGTCCCCATTGTCCCCATGATGCTCTGAAGAGTGACAACCTTCATCCTGGGGACTCTCCCTGCACGGAGGAGCTGAGGGACAAAAACCAGAGCCAGGGCTGGACAGGGGCTGCAGGAACAAGCTGGGTGTGTTTAAAGGGTGTTCAAGCCCTGCTGACCCCATTGTGCTTTCACCTTTGGGGATTAATCCCTGCTCCACACACATCCCCAGCCAGCAGATCAAGGCACATAATTGCCTGGAAACAGCTATTTAGTTTAAAAAAAAAAAAAAAAAAGAACAATTGGTGATGGAAAGGGGAAGGGAAGCTAAAGGGCTATCAGGGGAGCTGGGAAGTTCTCAGATTCCCTATTTCCAGCCCTCTGGCCCCTCGGTTTGCTGTGCCCTGGGCCAGATGGCAGCTTGCAGGCAGCCAGGGCAGATGGCGAGGGCTGCTCGCCTTGCAAGTGGTGCCTGATCAATGCTGTGGGGAGCAGTCAAGGGACAATTGTCCTCTGCTGCCTGATTTATTCCAGCCTGCCCTGATGCCAGAGCCTGCAGCAGCAGCCAGTTTGGGGGCAGTTTAGCCATAAAATAAGCAGGGTTTTGCAGCAGCAGCAGCGTGGGGTCACCTCTGGAGCCTGTGCTCCATATCAGAGCCACCCTTGTCCTGAGGATGCTCCTGGAAATCCATAGGGATGGGAGCTGCAGCTTCCCACTGATGTCAGGAGGCAATTATCCACCTTGCTGCTGAGCATCCTCCCTGCCAACTGCTTTTCCATCCCCCTTTATGGCTCTTCCAGCTGCTCCAAACCATCCTGGTACCTCACAGTTGTACTTAACATTTAACCTGAATTTTCTCCGCAGCCACTTGGGCTCTCCCCAGTTATTTTGGTCTCATTAAATTTATGAGGGTGATTAATCCTGGTCCTCTTTACAGCCCCAGGGCCTTCTTTATGATGAACCTTCTCCACTTCATGGCACTGTCCATCTGCAGTGTCACCATCAGGTAGATTAAACACAGGGCAGATTTGGGGTTGTTTGTTGGCTGATCGAAGAATTCAGAGTCAGGCAGAAGTTCTGTGAATGGTTGGACTTGAAACATTTAATTTGCATAACTTTTACGTTTATTTTCTCTTCTGGAGATAATTAGTTTTGAGGAGAGGAGTTGTGTTGCATAAAGGACCAAATAAGAGTTTTAGGCAGAGAAAATCCCCATCAAACCCTGCACTGGGACAAATGTATTTGTTGGGGATAAATTCTGTATTCCCAAACTTTCCATCCTAGAGAAGGGGGGAAGAAAACCTGCCCAGCCTCAATTCCTCAAGTGATGCATCTCCTGGGCACTTGCTGAAGTTTCTCCAGCTTTTCCCTCTGTTGTCACCAGCACTACCCCCCTGATATCTTCCAAACCAGTGCTGTGATCAGCAGAATTTCTCAAACGCATTAAAAAAGTAACGAGCGGAGGAGCCAAGGTGAGATGATAAGTTAGCTGCCACTTTTCTCATTATTTTTGCCGTGTTGGACAAGCCAGGCACGGCAGCCCCTGAAATAAATGGCTCTGTGGTGCAGGGCCACTCGAGCCAGAGCACTTGTAAACGTGTCTGTCCCTCTCTGTCACCTGTACTGATTTTCACACGTCCTGCTCGTGCCATTTCTGGGATCATGCTGTAACTGTGTGAGGCTCCTTCTTGGGATCAAAATGTTCCACTTGGAATGGGAAACGCAAAACCCAAGCAGAATAGATGGGAAAAAGCTTCTCCTGCTATTTCCAGACGAGCGTCTCCATCCAAGTGCAATCTGGATAATTAAAACCCTGCAGGATCTCGAGTCCAGCGGCTGCACATCTCACACTCCCCCACCCTGAAACCCAAAATGTGCTGCAAATTTAGGGCTCTGCTTGTCCTCTCTGACAGAGCCCCTGAATGAGGGGGTTGGCTGGAGGAGCTGGGTATTTATAGCTGGGAGTGCAGAGGGAGAAGGAGCAAGTGGGGGATTACTGGGACAAACTGGAGCCTCACAGCTGCCTCAGAGACCCTGCAAATGCACTCCCAGCCTGGAGCTGTGGTGCCTCAGAGATCTTCTGGCTCTTAACCCTGGTCACAGGACTGGAAATTTGGGGTTGTGTCGTGGTTGTCTTATTTTAGCTCCTTCTGTCCCCTCCTTCTCTTTTTTTTTTTGCTGTTCCTGGTGGTTCTGGCTCTGTCCTCAGCGTGGTTTGGATGGAGTTTTGGTGTGGTGGGTTTGTCGTGAGGGTTCATCCTTGAATTCCTGAGGCTGATACAAACTCATCAGCTTCCCAGGGCAGCTTTTCTGGGTGGAGAGGTTCTTCTGTGGCCCTGAAATCCATCAGGTCTTCCCCACTTACGCACAGTGTCACTGCAGAGATGATGTGCAGGGTTCCCTCAGTGTGGTGGACCTGCTGCATGTCATTTATTGGGGCATCATGTCTGTGCCCGTGGTCTTTAAAAAGTCCCTTCCAGCCCCAACCATTCTGTGATTCTGTGGAGTTTCTCCTTCCATATCCCTCCCTCCCAGGCAGCATCAGTGCCTCTGTTCTGGGAGCTGCTCCTTGGCATGGCTGCTGCCAGCCTGGGTGAGTGTTAGTGCAGGGAAGGCATTGCCAGCGAGGCAGAGCTCAGCCAAAAGCATTGTTTTTGCCTGAAATTGCCTCAGATATGAAAAGCTTTATTCATTATCAGCTTTTCTGGCTCGGCGAGATGCTGCCAGCCCAAAGCTGGTTGCATCCATCCTAATAACAGTAATTGCAAATGCTGGTGTTAACTCTGAGAGGATACTAAAATCCCTTTCCCAGCCCCAGAGCTGTCAATGAATCTCCTAATCCAGGCAGTAGATCACAGGCTCTGATACCCACGGGTAACTCACACACTCTGCTGCTTTTATTGAAGGAGTAAATTGCTTTTCTTTGTGAGGAACGAGGTGATCTGGCTTTCCTTGCTCAAGTTGTTCCATCTGCCCGTGACACGCTTGGGGTGCTGAATTTACTGCCTGAATTCAGTGTGTCCTCAGGTTGCCACTGGCTAAAATCATCCCAATCCCTGTTTTAAGTTCAGGGAGGGTGAATATTTTCAACTCAGACAGGCACAGCGTGGAAACAGGTGAGGATCAAGCTGTGCAAAGCAGCAATGTCAACATCCATACGGCACTGCAGGAGCTTGGCTGCTCCTGGGCTGCTCCAGGAGAGCTGCTCCTCGAGGTTTACTGCTCCCCATAAAACTGGCAGCCTCTGGTGTTTCTCAGAGATGCACTGAGAATGTGTTTTAGTAAATAACAGTCTGCTGGACGCTGGTAGTGTGTTAATACTGCCAAGGATGTCAGGTTTGAGCATCTCTAGTGCAGCTCCCCAGTGCTCTGGAGTGGAAGTGTCTTTCTAGATGGCCACAGGACATGGGATTTGGTGCTGTTTTTTACCCAAAGCCAGAAATCAGAGATGGGAAGAGCTCGTTCTGGTGTTGAGGAGGTGGAAGGAGTGGAGCAGCAAGGCTCAGCCCCTTTATGAGAGGAATGGGAGGGGCAGGATGCTGTCAGGATGTGGCCCTACATAGTCAAACAACCCCAGGGTTTGTGTCCCAGGGCTGGTGGCAGTGGGCAGATCTGCTGGGATGTCCCTTGGCAGGCATTTCTGCCCTGCTGGTCTAGGTGTGGCCAGGTCTGTGGGACATCCTTCCTTCTCCAGTCTCATCCCATGATGGAGCAAAACCCATGTGGCACTTGGGGATGTGGTTTAGGGGTGATTATGGTGGAGCTGAGTTCAGGCTGAGATCTTGATGGTTTCTCCCAGCTGTGATGATTCTGTGAAAACCTGTTCAGCACCACACACTGCCTGGTTTCTCACAGTGGTGTCCCAGGGTGTTCCATTCCCACAGTGCTCATGGCTCCTTGGAGAAGGAGAAAAAAAGGATTTGTGTAGGTTGGGAACAGCAGCACCAGGCTGGGGACAGCAGCTCCAGGCTGGGGACAGCAGCTCTGCCAGGCTCTGAGGCTTGCATGTGGCACCTGACTGTGTGGGAGAGGAGCTCCAGATGATGCTGAGGGACACCTCAGGATGCCACCTTCTCCTGCACATATCCCAAAGCAGTTCCCAAGCTCTCCCAGGGATGGAGATGTTCATCCCTCCCTCCAAGCAGGCTCTGCTCCAGCAGCAGCACCACCCCAGTGATCATCAACCCTACTCATGCCATTAACCCAACCCCACATTCCCAAAAACCCTCCAGCCTGGGGAATGATGTATGGAGAGACAGCCAGCAATCTGAGAGGTGCAGGCAGGGAGATCCATCAGGAACTGGGAGTGAGTGGCTCTGGATGAGGAGTGGAGCCCAGAATATAAATATTGGTGCAGATAATAACGGCGACGGCGACGCCTGGGAGGGGGAAGATGGATCACCAGCTATTAGTGGGCATTATTGCAGCAGCTGCAATGCATCACTCGGGAAGAATGGGATGGATACATCATGCCAGGGTATTTATTTAAAATCCCCAAACTTTTATTGAATAAATCTGTTTGTAGGGAAAAAAAAAAAAAAGGAAAGGGCTGCGTTTAGGCAGAGAAATAAAGCCCAGTTTTGCAGGCAGATGTGCTCTGCTGCTCCCTGCTATATAATAGAGAGATGTTGAGTGTCACACTTGGAGCACAGCTTTACACCTAGATTTATTTGTGTGTAATTAATACCCCTGTTGAAAGACACAGCTCGTAAAATATGCGAGCGCTGGTTGATATTCCAGCGTTTCACACTGTCCTGATCCTGTGGGATTGACTTCAGTGGGAGCTCTTAGCAGTCAGCACCTGTAGATCTAAGCACTGGAATTATTCTTGTTAATTGCTGTTTAATATGGGCTGAATTTTCAAAAGTATTCCAAGGCTGAGGAGCCCCTGGGAGGGGTGGGAAGGCTCAGATGATAATTAATTACTGAACACCATCACCTTTAGCACAAACTGGGCGCTGCGTCTCTGGGATGCCTTTGAAGCCTGTGAGTGCAGGGGCAGCTCCAAAGTGATGGGGCTGGTTCTGAAAATGGGATGTTTTGCTGCTTAATTTCTCTCTGATGTAAATGTTGTTAGTGGGCCCTGTGAGATCAGAAAGAACTTCCTATTCCTCTGGGAAATGCTGGATTAAAAACCACCTCTTTGCCCATCAGGGCAGGGATTGGGATTTATGTTTTGGTGCATCAGTCAGGTAAAATGGACCCAGAGCTTTTGAAGCTGGATGGAACACCCAGGGCTGGGAGAGCTGCCTGGTGCAGGCTCTGCTGTAGGTCCTGGATGGTCCAGGGGGGTTTGGTCCATCAGGACTGGGATGTTTCTCCTACTGCTCAGAGGATGAGTGTTTAATATCTGCTCCTGCAGCCCTGGCTGGGGGAAAGGGATGATTTGTTGGCACAAAGGAAGCCTTTCAGTGAGGAAAACCAAAATCAGGTGAAGAGGGAACGCAGCGCCTTAAGCAGTCCAAAATCCAACCTGTAAAATGAATTCTCTGAGTGTGATAAAAACTCAGACACAAGAGCTGCTCCTGATGCTGGAGAGGAGGTTGTGGGCAACTTTTGGAGCAGGTGGGGCTGGAGCTGGTGGCCCTGGTGGCTCAGATGGTCCTGCTGGGCACTTGGCTGGCAGGTCCCTCTCAGCCAGGCCCATTAGTGCCCAGCAAAAGCCCTGCAGGGCAGAGCTGGCAGCCCGTGGTGCTGTGGGCACGGTGGGCACGCCTGGCACGGGGCACGGAGCAGCTCTTGGCTGTGATCCCTGCTCGTGTCGAGCAGCCTTTCGCCTTTTCCAGCCTCCAGCCAGCGGGAAGAAATGCACAGCGAGCACTGATCCGGGAAAACCAGCGAGCACATGAATTTTCACAGGGTTTTCTTACTGTTCTCCTCCTCCCTCCTTGTTGGGAGAGGTTTTCCTGACGGAGTGACAGTGAACATCCCCTCGTTATTGCTCCTAACTCCTTCCCCCTCTCGTTGCAGTGAACACGACCTGGGGGAGGACATCTACGACTGCGTGCCCTGCGAGGATGAGGGCGATGATATCTACGAGGATATCATCCGAGTGGAGGTGCAGCAGCCCATGGTAACAACTCAGCTGTGTTTTTACAGCTCGGTGGGAGGGGGAGGGAGGGCATTCCGTGGAGGAAATAACTCGGTGCCACTGGCAGGTGATGCTGCAGGGAAGGGAATTGCTTTGTGAGCGCTAAAAAGGAGCACAGAGGGGTTCTCCGAGGAGTTTCCCAGCCCAGCCTGTCATCTGAACAGTTTGGGGAGGAGGAGGGGAAAGGGAGACCTAATAATCCCTAAAAGACAAGCTAAAAATAGGAATTCTCTGCTGAGCCTGTGTTGCTCCAGCCTTTCCAGGGAAGCTCCTCCTGCTCCGTCAGCCAGAGGTGCTGCTGGTATTTTTAGATCAGGGCGAGCTCTGGCAGATCTGTGTGAGGAATCCAGCTCTTGTTTGTGCCTGCTGCTCCTACCTGGGTGGCTCTGAGGTGTTCACACACCAGGGACCTGTGTGGCATTGGGGACAAGGAGCCATCTGTGTTTGTCACCTCTAAAAAGCTCATGCTGATGGGACACCCTGAATGTGAGCCTCATGGAGGGACTTGTGTTGTCTTCAGAGGCTCTGGAGCAAATATCCCAATCCATGGATGAGCCAGGGAGCTGCTGGTGGCCCTTGCACCTCCCAAAGGTGCCCACAGCCACCTCCCTGTGTCCCCAGAGCTGAGCAGAGCTGGAAGGGACCTTCTCCACTGTGTGACCTTCCCAGTTTTCTCCCACCCTCCAATATCTGCCACCCCCAGGCTCTGCTCAGACTCTAATTACTCTCCCCTGGTTCAAACAGTACACACTTCCCCTAATAAAGCAGGATCAATGGACAAGCTCACTGATCAATTCAGTCCCTGGAGCAGGACGTGGCTGAGCCAGACAGAGCCTGGGAATGCAGGGCTGCATCCTTTGCTCTGATTCCTCCTTTTTTCCCAGCTTGGTGGGAGTGGGACAAAGCTGAGGGCGATGCTGGTTGAGGAATTCCATCCCTTCACACCTTGTCTGCAGCTGGAGGAGCTCCCTGAATGCCAAAACCCAAAAACGGATTTGGGAGCAAAAATTCCCACTGATCCTGACCAAGTGCTTGGATCTGAAATCAGCACAGCTCGTTGGCCACTGGTGGTTTTTTGCCACCAGTTGCAAAAGCCACTTGGCCCAAGAACTGCCCCTTGGGAAGGTTTTGGTAGGAATTTCATGGATAAATGGCAAAAATGGGGGAAAGCTCCAGCAGCCAGGTAGGATAGGATGAAGGTCAGAGGAACAGGCAGTTTTTCACTCTCCCCTCCACGTTATTTTCTGCTGAGCAGTGTTGGAGTTGAGAGCTGTAACTCCCTTTCCCTCCCCATCCCTGAGCAAAAGAGTCTATTTTTAACACACCTGCCAAAACACTGAATTTTTCTGGGGGTAAGACTTGTTGCAATAGCAAGTGTGTGATGCTAATGGCTTCTTGTGTTTCTGCATGCTTCAGATTAGATATATGCAGGTAAGATGAATTGATTAAAATCTGGGGTTTCATCCAACCCACAGGGCTGAGCTGTGAGTTCTGAGGGGGTGGACAGAGGGTCTCTGTTCCTGTGCATGATCCATACAACCCCATCACTGAATCCCCTCCCAAAATTCAGATTCTGCCCTGCTAAGTGCAGCAGCTCCCAACTCTGAGTTTTGCAGATGTCAGAGTTGACTCCAGGAGTTGGGGCTTTGGGAAAAGCACATTTTTATCAGATTTGACCTAAAATCGTGAGAATTGGCAACCCTGGCCAGGGATTTGTATAAATCTAATGTATTATTTATGACCCACTTAGTATCTGTTGCGAGTTTCATCTTAAGCAAAAACAAAAAAAAATTTAAAAAGGGAAAAATCAGCCTTTATCTCTTATTATTCTTCTTTAGCTGATAGTCTTTGGTGGTGTAGCTGTAATAAATGCAAAAAGTGCAGAGCTTGCCATGTTGGAACATCTTTAATAACACAGCCAGGGCTCCTCCTTTTGTTTTTTGGATATAAATAGTTCCTTTTAGCTTAACCCAGTAGTGGTTCTCTCCTGACTTTCCAAACTTGTGCTTGGTCGCTGTAGTTGGAGGCTGAACTGGAGCTCCACCAGGTTTCTGGACCACCCTTGGGAATATCTAACCATCCCTTATTTTTCCTTTTCCTAGAAAATGGGAATGACAGAAGATGACAAAAGAAATTGCTGTTTGCTAGAAATCCAAGAGACTGAGGCCAAATACTACAAAACCCTTGAAGATATAGAAAAGGTGAGAACTGAGGCCATTTTTCCCAGCTCATCCCCTTCCCCTCCAGCCCTGGATCCCACAGCAATCCTGCTGGGTTGCTTCTTGCTCCCAGAGCTGGCAGATATGAGGAGGAAGGATTGATGCATCCACATGGAAAATGGGAGAAAAGGAAGATCCAGAAATCCCAGGCTGAGAGGCACAAATGTACAGCCTGTAGGAGCAAACAGCAGCTTTTTTTCTGATTGCTGCTGATTAAAAAAAGGCTGAAAACCTTCCTGCTGTGTCCCTCCTATCCTGGGGTGAGAATCTCCCACTCCTCACTCAGCCAGGCCGGGTTTGCTGATAAGAGCCATGTTTGCAGAGATCTCTTATCCCTCTGATTGCCACGGAATAATTCCTTTATTCCATGCTCTGTTCCGAAGTGCTGAAGCTGCGCTGACTCGCCGTTGAAGCTAATTGGATTAAAAGTAGCATTCTGCTGCCTCAATTCAGGGGGTTTTAATTGGTTTTGATGAATTATTGCGGTCCCTTTCTCTCAAAAAACAAAAGCCAACACCTCAGTGAGGCAGTGGAGTTGTGGATGGAGCCTGGAGGTGATTCCTGCTCCGAGGAAAGCGGCGGGAAGGAAGAACAATAAGGAAAATCAAGCTGTCATTTCTAACCACCCTGCTGCTTTTGTTTCGTCCCCTTTTGCCATTCTTCCCCTCTGTCTGCTGCAAGTTCCCCCAGAGAAGCTGTGAGCAAAACCAGCACAGTGGAATAACATTTCCCATTTCCCAGGAAAATGTCCCAATATATATATCATCATTTATGTTTCCAAGGAGCCCTCGTTCCTTGGAAACAGCCACAGCCCTCTGGTTCAGCATAAGGAAGAGTTAAATTATTGTTTTCATATCAATTAAAGCTTGCAAAGGCTTTGCAGGCTCTGGTTGTTTTATGGGTGGAAGTTCCCATCTTGGGTGTGTTGCATTGGGGTTTTTTTTGCAGCCCCAAGTCACGTAGATGTTCCTATTAATATGTATTCGTTCAGAAAGGCATTGCCTGTGTAATCACATCATCGGTGCATTTTCAAGGGCAAAATTCTGGGAGATAAGGAGCTGGGGAGGTGTTTGAGTGCAGCCAAGCAGTGCTGGGAAGGGAGGGGAAGGAGCTGAGTGCATTGAACCCCCGGTGATGGGTTTGGCAGGGCAGGGGGCTGTGAGCACCCATGGGGTGGGGATTGCACCTTCCCAGCCCTGGAAGTGCCCTGGGAGCCAAGAGGAGCTCAGGGATGATGCACTCAGGGGAATTCCTGCTTCCCATTTCTCCCCCTGCTCACCCTCATCACTCTTTAATGAGTGCCTAAACTCATTAAAACCTGGCTCTTCCCTGCCCAGGTAAACTCAACTGGTGAAAAAAAGAAAATCAATCCCTTGCACAACTCCCTCTTTGTTTCCTCCTCTCCAGTTTCTCAATCCCTTTCCCATTTCCTCCTTGCAGAACTATATGAACCCCCTGAGGCTGGTACTGACTCCCCAGGACATGGAAGCTATTTTTATCAATTTGGAGGTAATGGTGTGGCCATTGTGCCTTAAATCTTTATTCTTTTCCCAACAGCTCAGCCCTCTCCCTGCTTAGGAGGAGGTTTTTCTGATTTCCTGTTAGATTTGTGCATTCACCTGGAGAGCTTCAGCCTTCAGTGTGCTGTGGAGCTTAAACTGGATTAGATGTTCTTTAACACTCTGTTTTAGGGGTGGGGAATAGAGGAACTCTAGGTGAGAAAATAATTATATCTAGTGGGTTTTTCAAGGATGGGGCTGTGGATTTCAGTGGGGTGAGATGGTTTGGGCACAGGGTGATGAAGGGATTTATTTCTACTCTGGTTTGCACAGGGTCTGGGTCAAAACTTGGAATTCCACCCTGTACTCCAGCCAGACAGAGCTGCATCCCCCTAGAATAACTATTTAGAAACACCTAAAAGAGGATAAAAACCCTGCCTGATGAAGTAGTGAATGTGCATTTCTTCAGGCTCTGTTTGCCCACCTGCTTTGACTGTGTGTAAAGTATTGACTGTTGCTTTGTTTCAGGACCTAATTAAAGTGCACTTCAGCTTCCTGAGAGCCATCGATGTCTCGATGATGTCTGGAGGAAGCAGCCTGGCAAAAGTGTTCCTGGAATTCAAAGAGAGGTAAAGGAATTCGAGGCTTCAGGCAGCTCTAGTTGGAACAGATTTGGGTTAATATTTTCAGAGATTTGAGCAGAGCTCTCTGTTCCTCTCTGCTTTCTCAGAGGAGGTTGGAGCCAGGTGGGGATTTGTCTTTTCTCCCAGGTAACAAGAGAGAGGACAAGAGGAAACAGCTTAAAGTTCCACCAGGAGAGGTTTAGATTGCATATTAGTGAGAATTTCTTCACTCTAAGGGTTGTCAAGCACTGGAACAAGCTGCCCAGGGAAGTGGGGAGGTCACCATCCCTGGAAGTGTCCAAAAAACATGTGGCTGTGCTGCTTAGGGACATGGTTTGGTGTCAGTGTTAATGGTTGGACTCGATGGTCTTGGAGGTCTTTTCCAGCCTTAATAATTCTGTAATTGCAGAAATGCCTTTCACAGCCACCCAGGTTTGCATCCTCCACAGCAAACTGCTGGAACATCACTCAGTGCTGACATTGAGCAGCCAAATCCAACCACAATCATCTGGGTCACCCAGGGCAGAGCAGAGGCTGGGACATCTCTGTGAGCAGCCAGTGTGGCTCCTGTGGATCTTTGCTCCTGCAAGCCCCAGGCTGCACCTGGATTTTTCTCGAGCTCAGCATCCCACAGGAGACTGGATATCCAATGTGTTTAGGGGACACATCGGAGGGGATAAAATGGGAATGCTGAGCTGGGAGGAGCTGAAACCTCAGTGGCCTTGCAGGGTTTAGTGTGATCTCCTGCAGACCTGGGATGTGGTGGGATGACTCCTGCGCAGGGCAGAGCTGGTCCTGCTGAGATCAAAGGGATTCCTCACCCCTAAAGAATCCCAGATTTGGCTCAGGGCTCACCCTGCACCTTTTGCACGATGAATATATGCAAAAGTGGCTTTTGCAAACAGGATCGATCCTGTGCTTTGGCAGCTGCCAGCAGCAGCACCCCAGCCCAGAGATAAGGTTGATAAAAGCCTTTAATATCCTTAATACTAATCAAAGGGTGATTCATTGTGGAACGGTGCCAGGCTGTTATTTCACTGTGATTAAACCAGTGTCTAGACACAGAAATGCCATTCAGAAGTCAATAACTCCAGAAATACCATCTGCATTAATAACACACCGTGAGGTCACATATTCCATCATTCATGGGGCCTCTTGTTACAAAGGGCATTTTTTTCTGGATTAAATTTAAAAAAAAAAAAAAAAGTTTCCGGAGAAGAATGCAAATAATTTAAAAAATACTCATAAAACTCACTTAGGTGATTTGGATCTTCTAATTCCTGGCTCAGCTCAGTGCCATCCCTGGGGCAGGGAAGGGGCACAGGAGGAATTTTGGAGGTGGCACTGCTCCCCAGGGATGCCCCATGGCTGTGCAGGAGCACGAGGCTTGGTTTTGAGCCTTTCAATAAATACTCCATGCAGGTGGGTGAACAAACTCACCCCTTCCTAAGGGAGTTTGCAAACAGCTTCTTGAAGGACCTAAAAGCCTTGGGAAGATATGAGAGAAGGAGCAGGCCAGACCTGCAAGGTGGTGATGGTGGATCTGAAGCTCTGTTCAGTCCCTTGGGATTTTGGGGACATCAAAAAATGTCATCAGTGCTGTGGGAAGCTGCTGCTCAAGGGGGGTTTTGCCTTGGAGAAATCCCCAAAACCGGATTGTTGAGGATGAAGAGTTTGGAGCAACCTGTTCTAAATAGCCACAGTCCTTTTCTACATCAGCAAAGACAAGAATACCACATTTTACAGGAAATGGAAATCTAGAAAATTTAGGAGGAGGAGAAAGTGAACTCTCTGAGGAGATGGTTTTGCCCCACCAAGAAAGGAATGAGAACCTCCAGAGTCCCCTCTTGGTCCCTGCACAGGAGACTTTCCTCTATCAAATCTATCCATGACAAATAGCTCCTGCTTCCCTCCTCATCCTTGGAGACATTCTGGCAAAATGATGCATTGCTCCTTGGCTTTGCAGGGGCTTTTTTTTGAGGAAATAGTTTGTAAATCTCTTTCCCTGAAAGCCAGAGGTTTGAATTTATGCTCCTGAAGCCTCTTTGAAACTCTCCCCATGCTGGCAAGGTAGATATTATTGTGCCTGAGCAAGAAGTTGTCAGGGGGGAAAAGGTAGAGGAATAATCTGTGGCTCCATAAATCTCTTTATTTCCTTCCCTCTGGGTTTCTGAGAGTCCCATGCTTATGGAGCAACGCTGGGTCGGTGGCTCCCAGATCATCTCCACAGAGAGAGACAAAGCCCCAAAAATAATGGATGAGTTGCAGTGTGTGATGGAAGATGTGTCTTATCAGCAGCACAACAGTTAACGGCCAGGCAGGGGGAGAAAACCCAAACCTGTCAGGCAGGATTAATGAGGGAAGTGAGGAAAAAGGGGGAATCCACCACCAAACTGCTCTCTTTTGTCAGGTGTTTAAATTTATAGCCCGGGGAGTCCATGCAGAGCTTCGCTGTGTTTCCAAAGGCTTTGACAACCTTCTTTTCCCAATTACCAAGGCTCTTGATCTCTAGGTCCCTGTGGCTCTTTCGAGAAGGAATGATTCTAAAATGTGGGAGAGAAATATCTTAGGATCATGGAATGGTTTGGGTTGGAAGGGAGCTTAAAAGTCATTCAGTCCCACTCCCTGCCATGGGCAGGACACCTTCCACTATCCCAGGGTGCTCCAAGCCTGGCCTTGGACACTTCCAGGGTCAACCATAAATTCTCTGGGCAATTTCTCAGTTCATCACCACCCTCACAAGGAAGAATTTCATCCCAATATCTCACCTAACCCTCCAAAAACAAGTTCTGGTGCTCTGGCTGCCCAGCCCCTTCTACTGAATCACCTCCACAGGCTCTGGAACCTTCTAAATGTTTAAATGTTGAAGGTTTAAATGTCCAAAAGCCACACAATAAAAGAAGTGTTTATACTTTGCTAAGCAGTTATATGGGGGAATAGCTGTTTGTCGTTTCGCTGTACACACATTTATATATCTTTTACAGCAGGTTATAACTGCCAGCATTTCCCGTTAAAACTCTGATTTCCTCCTCTCCAGGCTGCTGATTTATGGCAAATACTGCAGCCACATGGAATATGCCCAGAACACCCTGAACCACCTCCTCGCCAACCGGGAGGATGTCCGGCAGAAGGTGGAGGTGAGCAGGGGCTGAGTGTTTTCATCCCCTTTTTTGGGGTTTGGAAGGACTTGCTGGAGCTGAGAATGGTGTTTGGGGAATGTTTGATTTAGCGGAAGAGGAGAGGGATGTGGGATTGAGGGATGTGAGATTGAGGGATGTGAGATTGAGGGATGTGAGAGAGCAGAGCTGGGGGTTACCTTGCCCTGATCCCTTGCTTTTCCCTTATCTCTTCGCCAGCTCTCTGTCCTTCCTCCCCAAGTTTATCCAGGTTGAAGCAAGTTAACTTTATTTGAGTGGGGCTGGCTGGCACAAGTTCTTTGAGCTGTGCAGACCCTGAGCATCCCCAAGCCAGGAGCAGTGTGCTTTTCCAAAGTCACCAGCAGCACCAGGCCCGGGCAGAAGCAAACCCAATCCCCAGGCAAATTCCTGCCCTTCCCATCGTCAAGGCTTAGTGTGACTAGGGGCTGATGCAGATATTAAGTGAATCAAAGCAGCCCCAGAAGGGATGCATTGTCTGAGCTCCTGTTTTCATCCCTAATTCCTGCTTTGCTCTCGCTGCTAATCGGAATTTGCCGGGCTGTCTGCACACGTTAGCTTCCCTCCCACAAACTCACTGTGATTCCCCGTGTAAACCCAATTCAGGGATAAAACTGCATTTAGGAATTGTTTCAAGCGTGTTCTGTGTGTCTCACATCAAGGCTGGAACGTGTTGATTTTCCTGTCTCTCCCTCCTCGAGGCAGCTCTGGCAGGGCAGAGTCACGTTACTGAAATGGGTCTGGGCCAAGGCAACGGTGGCAAAACTTCCTGCGACCACAATTAGCTCATCTTAATGACTTAATGCTCATCAGCCAGCCCAGAGCCACGGGCTGTGTGCTCAGTGCCAGCCCTGACAAATCACCCACATCAGTTTGGCCCAGCCAGGAGGTGGCCAAATGTGTTTTCATTTGACATTTCCTCAGGTCTGAGAGAATTCATGCACTGCCCTAATGAGCAGCATCTCATTAAGCTTGAGTGGCTCCCATGCATGGCAATGGCTTTATTTTAGGTCCAGCCCTTGGGATTAATTCCTTGATATCCTCTGTGGTGGGACCCCCAGCCCTGCCTGCAGGGACCACGAGCCCGTGGGCATCAGAACTGAGTTTACAGAAGCCAAACGAACATCCACAAGACATTGGAGACTTTTTTTTAAGTGGGAAGCACCTGGTTTTCCTCTCAGCTGATTTATGGATCTCTTTTCTAGGAGTGCACACTGAAGGTCCAGGATGGGAAATTCAAACTGCAAGATCTGCTGGTGGTTCCAATGCAAAGAGTTTTGAAGTATCATCTCCTCTTGAAAGTAAGTTTTTCAGCACTGGCACTTCCCTCTCTGCTGCAGCATCTTTCAGCTCTGTCAGTGGAAGGTGAATCGTTGCCAAATGCAGAGCAAGGGTTGGTGTTTTTTATTCCCTTTCAAATAAAATAATTACTGGAGCTGCTTAACACGACATAACATTTGTGGTGTCTCCTAAAGTACGGTGACCCAGGGTAATTCTGCACTTGTTAGCCACGAGAGGCACTTAATGAATATAAAATAAGCTTGCATATAATCTGATTATGTGTGAAATTCCTGCCGTCAGCTCCGTGTAACAGATCTCTCAAGCACCAGCCCTTGGTGTGTTCCCTGTCCTGCGGCCACAGCTGACTGCCTGGGCATCCCTGCCACCTTCCTGCCACCTCCCTGCCACCTCCCTGGCATCCCTGTTGTCACCCCTGGAATCCCTGTCACCACCCTGCTACCACTCAGGCCTGTAGTCAGTCCCTGTCCAGTGCAGGCAGAGTCTGGGCATCCTCCCTAGCACATCCACACTCTTTATTTCTATTAATTTCTATTTTTCCAGGAGCTGCTCAGCCATTCCTCAGACCGGCCGGAGAAGCAGCAGCTGAAGGAGGCTCTGGAGGCCATGCAGGTACAGGAGGGTGAGGCTGGGGAGGGGACTGTGCTGGCTTTGGGGACAGCAGAGCTCAGCATCCCTCTGCTCTGTCCCTCTAAAACCTGGATGGAAAAACCATCCAGCAGCAGCTCGAGGGAAGGCAAGGTCTCCTTTTGGGCACACCTGAGTGCACTGATTGCTGTTGGATGCTGTGACAATCCGTTGTCACCACTGTCCCCTCCCGAGGCAGCGAGGGGAGCTGGGCTTTGTTGACAAGTTCTGACTTTTCCCTGATTGCTGTTGTGTGCAAAGAGGCTCTGCCAGATCCGGCTCTTGTTTTTGCTGGGAGGGATTGGAGGAGCTCCAGGAGGATCAGCAAGTCAGGGAGTGTGGCAGCGATGGGAGCTGAGTGTGTGGAGTGTTCCCTGTGTGCTTAGCCAGGTGGAATCCTTTAATCCACCTTTTTAAAAATATTTTTTTGTCATAGGGAAAATGCTCTTTCAATGATTGATAACTTCTGGCATCAGCATTTTGTTTCGTTGAAAGCTTTTTCCAGCTTTTAGATGAAACCCCCAAAATCTCGAGGAAACCATCAGCAACAAAAAAATAAAAACTGTAGAATCATCCAAATGTTTTCCCACTCTGAAATGTCTCCCCACACACACATTCACACCACATCCACTGTCAGCAGAGCCTGAGTGGAGGATGCTCATTAATCCTGGTTTTCTCTCTGGAGAGCACCTCAGGATCCACCCTGGCTTCATTTTCGTGCTCGTGGTCACTTTGTTTTCCCCCTCAGAGCTGCAGCTTTTGTAATTCCCTGCATTTCCTGCCTCTTACATAAGCTGGGTGACCTTTCCAGCCATTATCCCTGCCAGGCCAGGAATGCAGAGCTGATGTGTGGCTCTGTGGAGCTGAGGTGGTTTGAAGGACGTTGCATTCCCAGCCCTCTGCAGTGGCCTCAGATGAACGCTGGACCTGGTGACAGCAGCTAAACCCTGCTCATGGCCCCATCACCAGCACCACTGCTGAAAAATAAATGTATTTTTGCTCTGCCTCTGCTGCAGACTCAGCATCTTCTGCAGGAAGACACTGATAACCATCAGGGAGGTTTCTCTCTTCTCCTCCCCATCACCAGAATTCTGACCATGCTGGGCTCGGGGGGCTTTGAAAGCCACTCAGTTTGGTTTTAATTGATCTGTAAACCAAAGCTTAACTTCCAAGTGATGTCTTTCATCACGAGTCCAGCCTTTCTGTCTGCTGGGCTGGCAGGCAGCAGACATTGCTGCTGTCTGGGGCCAGAGCTGTGCAGGGGGGTGGATGCAGTGACATTCCCAAAGGGATTCAGATCCCTTTGATTTTGCATGGAGAGTTGTTTTTGCGAGGCAAGAGCAGGATTTTCACAAAAAAATAATGTCTGTGGTGGAGTTTCTTTGGTGCAGGTAGCAATCCTCTTCCTGAGAATGCAGAACTGAGTGGTGGTGGGGGAAAGGCAGCTGTGAAATTCCACAGACCCTGGGACTGTGTTTCCCTGGAATTGTGTTTCCCTAGGATTGTGTTTCCCTGGAATTGTGTTTCCCTGGAATTGTGTTTCCCTAGGATTGTGTTTCCCTAGGATTGTGTTTCCCTAGGATTGTGTTTCCCTAGGATTGTGTTTCCCTGGAATTGTGTTTCCCTAGGATTGTGTTTCCCTGGAATTGTGTTTCCCTAGGATTGTGTTTCCCTGGAATTGTGTTTCCCTAGGATTGTGTTTCCCTAGGATTGTGTTTCCCTGCTTCAGAAGGCTTTAGGTTGTGTCATTCCTCATCACCATCCCTGCCATCCCCGGCTGGGTGATGTTACAAGTATTGTCACACAGATCTGTGATTATGGGCTGTGATTAACCCTTCTTGTGTTGGGGAGCTCAGCAAGGTCTGACCCGGGGGGGGATGACTTAAAAAATCCCCTGCTCAGATTTAATCCAAGCTGACAAGAGCTGTTGGTGAGGTCAAGGAGGGAGCAAATAAGAAGCAAACAGGCACAGCAAATCCTCTCTGAAAGGTGCAAGAAGTTGTTTCAGTGGAAGGGATGGCTGTTTGTCTCTGATGGGTAAAAATTTGGGATCGCTGTGCTGCACTGGATTAGTGCATTGCCATGGATTCATGCATTGCCATCTTCTGGGAAATGGCAAACATTGCAGCACCTGCCTGGCTCAGCACTGGGAGCACCAACAGCCTGTGCTCACCTGTCCTGGCAGCTCTGGAGTCCTGCTCAGGTTCCTGAGGGGTTCAGGGAGCCAGGCTGGTGTTTGTTCTCCTGGGGAAGGTAAAGTAAAAATCACTATTCACCCTTTTTTTTTTTAAGGACTTGGCCATGTACATCAATGAAGTCAAGAGGGACAAAGAGACTTTGAAGAAAATAAGTGAATTTCAGAGCTCTATAGAAAACCTGGTAAGCTGGGAAATCCTCTTGAACCCAATTTAGTTTGTTATTAACATTTTTTCCTTTTTTTGGGCAATTACCACTAATGCCGATATGTTCAGACACTCATGTTTTGCTAATGGTCCAGAGGTGGCTGCTCCATCACAAAGCTGCTTTGGTTGTGATGGAGGGTGGCTTCTCTTGTTGGTGTTGCCCTAAAAATGTTTCTTCAGCTTTTTCTCACATTTTTAGTGCAAGGAGAACCCAAAAATTCCCCAAGCCTATCTGGTTTCTGTTTAAGTGAGTTTTCTGTTAAGAGGGGAGAGGTTCACTGAAAGTGAAGGAGAAGAGCTCATGTAATAAAGCATCAAATCCCCAAAACCTCAACCAGATATTTTAAGGAGAATCTCATCCTCCAAACTCCAGAGGTGCCAAACACTCAGGCCCATTGCTGTGCATCAGCACACCTGGAGGGCTGCTGGATTTGGGGGCTTTAAGCCTTGCCTTCGTTTGGAAATAGTGAATTTTTAATTGGTGGTTGTTTAGCAGAGACAAAACCCTTAATTATTGCGGAAACCCCTGAAAAACAGCTTGCTGGAGGTGGGGAGTGGTGTGCAAAAATGCTTTGAGTGCTGAGCCTTGCCCTGGAGGGCCAGTGCTGGAGCTCCAGGGATTTTCTGTGGTCCTGTAGCTGTGCTTGTGCACAGACTCCCCTTGGAGCCTCTCTCGCCTCTTTGGAGCATCCCTGGGCTCCCCTTGGAGCATCCCTGGGCTCCCCTTGGAGCATTCCTGAGCTCCTTGGATCATCCCTGGGCTTCTTGGAGCATCCCTGGGCTCCCCTTGGAGCATTCCTGAGCTCCTTGGATCATCCCTGAGCTCTTTGGAGCATCTCTGAGCTCCTTGGAGCATCCCTGAGCTCCTTAGAGCATCCCTGGGCTCCTTGGATCATTCCTGGGCTCCCTAGAGCCTCTCTGGGCTCCTTGGAGCATCTCTGAGCTCCCCTTGCTGAAGGTGGTGCTGCTCCCAGGAGCTTTGGCAGCCTGAGGCAGGGCTGGACAGAGCAATCCAGGCAGCTTTGGGTTCCCACCTGCCCCAAGCACAGCTCCAGGCCTGGCTGTGGATCTCAGCCCTGCTTTGCTCCCCGCAGCAAGTGAAGCTGGAGGAGTTTGGGCGGCCGAAGATCGACGGCGAGCTCAAGGTGCGCTCCATCGTCAACCACACCAAGCAGGACAGGTGAGCGGGCAGCAGGGCTCAGAAATGTCCCCAGCCTAAATGCACCCTCATTTGGCCATTCCCCTTGAGCTCATTGATTTAATTATTGCTTGGAATTTCACTGACACAGCCCAGCATCAGTGTGAAATCACAGCAGGGGCTGAGCAGTGAGCAGCGCTGGCTGGGGAGCTCAGCAGAGCTTTCCAAATCCTTCCCCTTGGATTTTTTAAATGAGGTGTTTGACTGCCTTGCCTGTTTATTTGCTTGCTTTGGGCAGGTATTTATTTTTATTTGATAAAGTGGTGATCGTCTGCAAGAGGAAAGGATACAACTATGAGCTGAAGGAAATTATTGAGCTGCTCTTCCACAAGATGACTGATGATCCCATGAATAACAAGGACATTAAGAAGGTAGGTGGACCAAGGATTAGCCCTGGAGAGCACTTTGGAGCTGTGTCAGGGGTAGTATGTTCCCATTAGCCTTTTAAAATAGAAACAGGGCTTGCAAAAAGCTGGAAAATAAACGCTCAGCTTTCAGGGCAGCCTTAAAGAACGTTGGGAAATGTTTATTAATGTGGGGCTGGGCTGGATCCTTGACCTCTGTCCTGGCAGAACAGCCCTGAGGAGGCTGGGATGGCTGGAGCTGGGAGGGAGGAAGCTGCTCCCTGCTTTCTGGCCCAGTGTCAGATGGGCAGGAGAGGAGGGCAGGGAGGGAGGGAAGGTCCAGGATGTTCTTCCTCCCACAAGCTGGGGGGTGGAGGAGCCTGGAAAGGCAGTGTGAGCCACAATTGGCACTCAAAGCACTGAAGGGACATCATTTTCCTGTGGTTTGATGCTCATTGTGCAGCCATGGAGGAAAAACCTGGAGGAAAAAACCTCCCAGCTCCCACTTTAGCAGAGCCCTGTTAGCTAAATCCACTTCCACACCACAGGAAGAGCTCTGGCACAGATGGGATAAGGGACTCTGGGGTGACAACAGCCAATTTTGCCACTTGGCTGCTGAGGGAATGCTGCTGGCTTCGTGTTTTAATGAAATCTATTTCCACTTTGCTCTCCTATGCTTTCTAGTCTCACGGAAAAATGGTAAGCAAAGCACCTCTTTCCCTGTCGTGTGGTTGTGTGCAGTGTGGTGATGAGACAGGCTGAGCATATGTGCAGTGGGCAGCTCAGATGTCCCTCCTGGGCTGTCACTTGCTGTCAGCCAGGGACACAGCCCTGGGGAGGATCCAGTGGAGCAGAAGAATGTGGGTTCTCTCATCTGCCACCATGAAATGCTCTTTGCTCCAAGAGCACAGCGCCAGGGCGGCTCAGGCATCATTAGCTGGGATGTGTTGGAGGAACAGAGAGCTCTCCTGCCTCCTTCCCTGCTGTTCCCTGGGCATGGCTCAGCAGAAGGGGCAGGGCAGGAGCTCAGAGGGGTGTGAATAGAAGTGTGGAAAGAAAGAATTCAGCTCTCCTTTTTTTCCTTGCAGTGGTCATACGGCTTCTACCTAATCCACCTGCAGGGGAAACAGGGCTTCCAGTTCTTCTGCAAGACAGAGGAGATGAAGAGGAAGTGGATGGAGCAGTTTGAAATGGCCATGTGAGCATGATGGCTGCTCTAGCCCTGGGTGCAGCTCCCAGGCATGGGGGGGAAGTGTCTGGGACCATCAGGTCGCTGGAGAGCAGCTCTGCTCTGAAAGCTGTGATGGGGAAGCTCACGTGGGCTGGCTGGATGAGTCCCTGTGCAGAAGGAGCTCAGGACCATTCTCTGAGCATCCCCAGCAGAGCAGCTCTGAAACTGGGGTTTATCTCTGAAATTGAGATGGGATGGTTGGGAGGAATTCTTCCTGTCAGGGTGGTGAGCCCTGGCACAGGGTGTCCAGAGAAGCTGTGGCTGCCCCTGGATCCCTGGAAGTGTGCAAGGCCAGGCTGGACAGGGCTTGGAGCAGAATGGGATATGAGGAGGTGTCCCTGCTCATGGAATGGGGTGGGATGGGATGGTTTTTAATGTCCCTTCCAACCCACACCTTTCTGGGATTCACTGAAAGGACATTTCCCTGTGGTGCTGGGCTGTGAGGAGACACCAGGCTGGAGTGGGAGGAGGGAGGATGGTCCTGAGCAGAGCAGGAGCAGGGCTTGGTCCTGTGCCACAGCTCTGGGCAGAGCTGATGATTGACTCAGGCAGGGCCAAATCCATGACTCTTGTCCCAGGGGAAGGTTGATGGGCAAAACCCTCTCTCCACAACCAAACCCTGATCTCCTTTCACATTGGATTCCATATCTGTCCAAGCTTGGACTGAACTGCAAACAGCCCAGTGGGGACAGGATGATAACCCCCAGGTTGTTATTAAGGATGATAACCCCCAGGTCCTTTCCCTCAGGTCCAACATAAAGCCAGAGAAAGCCAATGCAAATCACCATAACTTCCAGATGTACACATTTGAAAAGACAACCAACTGCAAAGCCTGCAGGATGTTCCTGAGGTGAGCAACAACCTTCCCTCTGTTCTGCATTAAAACATGGAAAGGAAAATCTCAAAGCTGAGGCTGGATTAGGATTTTCTGATTTTTTTTTTTTTGGCACAGAGGAACCTTCTACCAGGGCTATCTTTGCCCCAAATGTGGAGCAGGTGCTCACAAGGAGTGCTTGGAGATCATTCCTCCCTGCAAGATGGGTGAGTTATTCCATTTTGTGAGCACATGGATGATCTGAGAGATTCACTCCGTAAAGCACTGGTGGTTGTTAATGCATGCAAAAATCCAAGTGTGCTCCCACCCACCTCCCAGGGCTGTAATTCACATTGGCTGGTGGTTTAAAAAACATAAAAAATATGTTTTTTAAAATAAAAAAAGCCAATAAAGCAGCCAAAATTCTCCAAAATGCAGAGCTGCATCCCCTGGATGGCAGAAGATCATGGCAGCTCCAGCCCTTGTGGGTGTGCATTTAGGAGAGATGATCACTTCTTCATCATTAGATAATGAAAGCAGGAGGGTCTGCAGCAGGGATAACCTTTCTGATGAGGAGAGAGCTCATCTCTGCATCCCAAATGTCCCAAAGGAGGGCAAAAATTTGTCCTTGATCTAAACTGGGCAAAGCTGTGGCTCTCCTGTGCTCGCCCAGGGCAGAACCCTGGTGATGCTCCAGGAGTGTCACAGGGTGGCTTTGGAGAGGTTTTGGGTTGGGAGGAGAGGGAGGAAGAAACAAAAGCACTTGGTGCCAGTGAGGAAATGGCCCTGCCTGGCTGCAGTCCCTCCCCAGCTCCTGCCCTCCCAGAGCAGAGAAATGACTCCAGTGACCCCAGCTCTGCTTTGGGCTTCCTGCAGCAAATTCACACCCTGAACCAGTTGGTTGATACTCCCAGCATCAGTGAGGCAGAAAATGGGGTTTGTTGCCTGTTAGATTAACCCCTTACTCCACCATTTCTCTTGCAGGTTCTTCAGCAGACCAGGTAGGTGGTTTGACCCTTTTTCTCACCCCCTTTGTCCTTGGCCAGTCTGGGGGTGGGCAGCTCTGGCCTCAGAGGGGTCCCATGGGCTGGGGGGTGCCAGGGAGCTCTGGGGAGAAGGTTTCCCATCCCAGTGCCATCAGGGGGGTGCTGGCAGAGAGACCTGAGCCTGATGTGTCCTCATGGAGATGTTTTCCTGTTTTGCAGGATTCCCTGGGCGCTGGACCTGGTAAGGGCATTGCCGGGGGACAGGAGGGCAGGGAGAGGTGACAGCTCAGTGGTGGCTGCAGGAATCCCCAGCACTGAGTGTGTGGGAGGGGGAGGCTCCTTCCAAAACCAGAAAAGAGCTTTAGTACCTGCAGAGAGGTCCTGTGAGCCGTCATGGAGCTGATGGGGCACTGGGGTCTCTGCTGTCTCTGCTGCCACATCATTTCTTTGGGTGTCCTTGTGCCCCTGGCCAGCAAAGCTCCTGTCAGTGACCAAGGAGAGCCTAACCAATATTCCTGTGCCAAATCAACCTTCAGAGCAGACCAGGCTTGTCCTGGCAGGGAGATGTGTTGCTGATGGGGAGCATCTTCCTTGCTGGCATGTCCAGTGTGCTCAGGGCCTCTGATGGGCCATCAGTCACAAAGGTTACTGCAATGATTTTTTTGTCTTCCTGTGTTTAAAACTTGCCTGGACAAAGCTCTGGGCCTGCCCTGCCCCTGCTCTGGCTCAAAGGAGAAGAACAATTTGTTTTTTGTGCTATTTCTGACGGAAGCAAAGCCAAGCCTGGCAAAAAAAAAGAAACCTGAATCAAATTTGTGGCTAAAAAAAAACAACCCAACAAAACAAGCACACAGTGCTCTTGCTGGGCGGGGAGAGGCAGAGGTGGGGAAGCATTTTGAGGACAAACACTGTGGGTTTGGTGCAGTGGGGGAAGCTTATTTAATGTGCAGCTGCTGGCAAGACAAGTGGACTTTGACTGGGAGCTCCAGGGGTGTCTGAGTCCCAGGTCCAGCTGACATTCCGTGGCAGCTGAGTGCTTCTAGTCCCTTTTGCAATCCTGGTGTCACTGCTGAGCCCAGCAGGCTTTGCTGCTGGCCAGGCATGGCTTGCCAGGAGCTCCTGTGCCCCAGTGAGGCTCAAATTCAGGTGCAGGGCTGGGAGTTGGAGCTTCAGCTCAGCTCGGCCCTTGCTGGGTTTATTTTTGCTCAGGGAACTCACTCATCCGTGTGGCTTTAGGAGCCAAGAACATTCTCTGTGGACACCATTCCTTTCTGCTTTCATGTTTCCTGCCCCCAAATCCTGCCTGCTGTGCCTTTTCACAGTGTTAGGAGGAGCAGCCTTCGGGAGGGGTGGGTTTGGGTTTTTTTTCAGCAGGGACAAGGTGGTGAAACCGTTTTGCTTCTCTCCCAGGTCCTAAAATGGTGGCAGTTCAGAATTACCATGGAAACCCAGCCCCTCCTGGGAAGCCAGTGCTGACCTTTCAGATTGGGGATGTCATCGAGCTGCTGAGGGGAGACCCTGACTCCCCATGGTGGGAGGTGAGAGCGATTCCCTTTGGGAATCTCTTTGGGAAAGTCCTGGGAACTTTTAAACCAGTGACTTCTGCATGATCCCTTTTATCTGTGGCCATTCCTGGTGCGGGGATGTGCTGGGGGTTGGGAGGCAGTTTGGATCCTGTCCCCACCCTGCCCAGTGACACCAGTGCTCCCAGTGCATGCCCCACTGATGCCCAGCTTGGCTTTGCAGGGGAGGCTGCTGCAGACGAAGAAGTCAGGTTATTTCCCCAGCTCCTCAGTGAAACCCTGCCCCGTGGATGCCAGGGTAAGTGCCTGAGAGGAGACAGAGCTGGCACTGCCAGGTGGGTGTAGATACTCAGGTTGTCCCTGAGACCTGAGATCCTGAGGTCTCAGTCCTTCCAAAAAGCCCCTGAGCCTTCAATGAGGTCTCTACCCATAGGGGAGGTGGATCCCTCATGCCCTGGCTGAGGGAGGGTCAGGTCAGGGTGCTCCGAGCCCTGCTCCCAAGGCTGGGCTTGGTGTGATCACATCCAGCCTCTGCTCCTTCTCTGCAGGGCTGACTCGGGAGCAGAGACAATCAGGCCCAGTGCAGGGAAATTTGGTTTGTTTTAATTGTTTTTAGCTGCTTGCTGTAATGTTGTCAGCTGCTTCCCAATTCAAAACCACTCAGGTAAATGACCAAACGCAGCCTGGGAGCTGAGAGGGCAAGGCTCAGCTACAACACTGCCCTCAGCAGCCCAGAATTCAGGAATGGCTTGGCAGAGGGAAGCTTCCCATGGAGAGGAGCATCCCACAGCCCGAGGAGCTGCTGGCTCATCACTAATGAGTGATTCTCAATTTGCAGCCCCCCAACAGCCGGCCGCCCTCGCGGGAGATCGACTACACGGCGTACCCCTGGTGAGTGGGCAGCAAGAGAAACCAGCCTCGCCTCTTGGTGGTTGTTCTGTCAGGGATCCACTCCAGGGAGGAATTCTGAATTCTGGATTCTGGCAGTGCTCTGCAGCCAGCTTTCCCTGTGGCCATGGGGCAGCTGCTGCAGTGGTGGTTGGGTGTGGAAAGCCCTGGCAGCATCTGTGGGGATTTCTTTGTTGGTGGAGAGGGTCAGAGGCAAGAAGAGAGATGCTGGTTTCTCTTCCCATTTTCTGTGCCCAGAAAATGATTGAGGGAGGAAGGAGGCGATTCCTGCCTTGGCAGGAGAGGCTGTGCTTGGCTTGCCTGCTGCTCCTTCTCTCCAAGCCCAGCCAGGTTTATGAATTCATGGATAGAAATCACCTCCACTCTCCAGCTCTTGCTGAAGCCTCATTAACCTGGGGACTGATTCCCAATTAGTGGGATTTTCTTGGTGTCAGGTATTTCAAAGGGGAGAGGCCATACTCTGTGGTTCAGTGGCTCAACATCTTCTTCTGTATCTCAGAGCACTTGGCTTGCTGCTCAGGATATTTGGGACATTTCTCTCCCTGCTTTCCAACCTTCATGCCATTAAAAAAGATGTGCCTTTCTATCCAAAACATGCCTGTTTAAAGATATGCATTCATTTTAATGAAGGAAATGAACTAATTGACCTCTGGGCTCAGGTTTGCAGGGAACATGGAGAGGCAGCAGACAGACAACCTGCTCAAGTCTCACGTCAGCGGCACTTACCTGATCCGGGAGCGGCCGGCCGAGGCTGAGCGCTTTGCCATCAGTATTAAGTGAGTAATTCCTCATTCAGGAATCCAATCATTTCATATTTCTCACTGGCAGAGGACGAGCCAGGGCTGGGGGCTACATTTCCCTGAGTGCCTTTCCTGCTGTTGGCAGGTTCAACGAGGAGGTGAAGCACATCAAGGTGGTGGAGAAGGACAACTGGATTCACATCACGGAAGCCAAGAAGTTCGAAAGCTTGCTGGTGGGTTTTTGTCCTCCCTGCTAGCATGTGCACTCCAAGCCATGCAGGGGATGGCAGACACAGCCTGATGCCTCTCCCTCCTTCCCAGGAGCTGGTTGAGTACTACCAGAGCCACTCTCTGAAGGAGAGCTTCAAGCAGTTGGACACGACGCTGAAATATCCCTACAAATCCCGGGAGCGCTCTACCTCCAGGACCTTCACTCGCTCCCCAGGTAACACTCCTCATGGAAAACCTGCCCCTTCCAGCCAGCTGTAGAGCAGTGATGCAGGGATTTGCACCTTTGCTGGAGGGCTTGAGTTCCTCAGATCAATTCTGGTGGCATTTTTGGGATGGGGTCAGGGGGATCTGGCCAAGCTGGGGCTCTCTGGCAGTGCTCTCTGAAGGGACAGTTTTTGCTGGGACAGGCTGGTTCCCCTGCTGTGGTTC
Source organism: Lichenostomus cassidix (assembly GCF_008360975.1). Classification (NCBI taxonomy): domain Eukaryota; kingdom Metazoa; phylum Chordata; class Aves; order Passeriformes; family Meliphagidae; genus Lichenostomus; species Lichenostomus cassidix. The sequence continues at coordinate 3,495,370 of NC_139497.1, forward strand.
TGCCACCTTGAGGGTGGTTTGCCCTCCCTCTGGTTGGGAGCAGGGATGTGATGCTCACTTAGTGGGATTTATCCTGTCTTTCCCACCCACGTGAGATTTTTGTGCTTTGATGGTTCCAGTGTGACTTGTGCTGGTTTGAATCCCGGTGGGACTCCTTTAATGGAGGTGATGGGTAAAATGGTAAGTTTGTGTCTGAGAGAAAAAAGAAAGGAAAAAAAAATCAAAACTAATGGGCAGCAAAATGTACAGTAATGCAAGATGTTGTTTTGTCCAAAAGCCTGAGTGCAGAACTAACTGCTTTGTGGGGAAAAATTAACGTTAAAAATTTTTCTCCATGGTATATTTAAAAAAGAATACCAAAGGAAGATAGGTTTTAAAAGTTGATTAAATACCTTTTTGCGTTAAATACAACCCTAGGATGAATTTTGAGCCCCCACAGTGGCTGTGGGGCTGTGGCCAGAACTTCTGTCAGCTGTCCCAGCTCCTAGCCCCTGCACAAGACCCTCTGCATGCTCTGCCCTGTATTCCTCCACCAGCTTGTAAAGCACTGTGCCTTATAATATTTTATTTTAATTTCCTTTTTAATGTGTGTTCTGCCTCTTTCTGTTTCTCTCTAACCTCTCTGCAGCCTCCTGCGCTTCCTACAACTTTTCTTTTCTCAGTCCTCAGGGCCTCAACTTTTCTTCTCAGAGCTCCTCCAGTCCCTTCTGGTCAGGTACCAGTGCCTCTCCCTGCTGGAGAGACCTGCCACCATCCCCAGCTTGAAAGCCATCACCAGTGGGACCTGCAGGGTCCCCTCTGTCCCTCCATCCCCACAGCCAGTTCAGGGGCTCCCCAGTGCTGCCCTGGGAAATCAGTTAATTCAGTTAATTAACCGCGGCTTGGCTGGCAGCAAAACGCACTCCCCAAAATCAAGGCAGGGAGGAGATGGACTTGTTGCTATTTGAGAAAAGGGGCTAAAATTAACGAAAAAAAGTGGATGTAGCACTTTGGGATCTCATGATGTACTTCAAGCTCGACCTGCTCACCCCATGTGTCTCACCCCACGAGCATCAGCATCGCACTGTGCCCTAGTCTGACCCTCCTTGTCCTCCAGGAGAATATCTCAGTGTCCAGCAGGTTTTGAGCTCTGCTGTCTGCGGCTGCTCAGGAGCCCCTTGAGGAGGCAGGGGGGAGCCTGTGGTGTCAGGGGTGTTTTGGGGATCAGTCTCCCTGCAGGGAGTGCAGTGGTGCCCCAGCTTTTGGATTTAATGTGTTCATCCTCCCCATTGATGGGATCAGAGCAAAATCCTGCCAGTTTTAATGCCCATTTCAGCTTTTATCTTTCAGTCTCTCCTTTAGGCTGGACAGGGAATATTATGGGCAAAGCCACATGTTCCTTTCTGGGTGCCATCTTTGGGAAGAATGCTTCACTTTTTGAGCATAAATCTGGGATTTTGAGATTCTATCACTGCATGGAAAGTATTGCAAGAAGTCATCTGTGTGGCAAGGGGCTCTGAGCAAGCTCCTGATGAAAGAGCTCAAATCTGCTGTGGTTCTTGTCCATTCTCCAGCCTGGCTGCCTGGCCAGGAGGGATGAACCCTCCAGTGATTGCACATTGTGTGTCTGAACCATCTCCATCGCCATCCTCATCTCCTCCCACCCCCAGAGCTGAAAACCTGGGCAAAGCTTTCCCCCAAACTTCGTTCAACCTTGGTTTGCACGCTTTTATAAATGAAATTAACCCTTGGAAATGCTGGGGCGAAGAGGGGAGTGAAACACAACATCCCCTCAGGATGGGTTTTTTTCTGCAAACGTCAGAGAAAATGCATTTTTCTCCTCCTCTGCCCATCCCATCCCTCCCACTGTTGCTCTCCAGCCTTTTTACCTCTGCCCAGACCTTGGGGCAGGAATGCTGAATGCTGTCCCTGCCTTCCCCCCTCCTTGTGCCTCCCCTGAGCATCCTCTGCCTGAAGTGATGGAGATCCATGGGGCTGTGCTGGTGCTGCTGGAGGTTGGCTCCTGGGGTGGCTCCTGGGGTCATCTCCTCACCACAGGGAGATTGTTGGTCAGTGTTAGGGTTTCTGAGTTTCTGAGGTTTTTTCCTGGCAGGGAGAGGAGCAGGGAGGTTCCAGGATCCAGCTTCTTGCTCCTCATGGCAAAGCACACAGGATTTGCTCAAGACCTCTGGGAGAATCCATTCCCAATAACTCAATTTTTGAGGCAGCTTAAATCCAAGTTGATTTGCAAAGAGTTCCATCAGGTGCTGGGAGCTCTGTAGCAGCGATTGAGGGCACAACAGGATTTTTCCATTATTCTATTCTTAGTGCTTGTATATTCCTGTGAAATCCTTCCTTTTACCACCTCACTGAAGTGCCCTTCACCCCAGCAATCCCCACCAACCCTCTGACCAGCAGAGAGAGGCTTCCCAAGCTCACAGAGCCATTCAAATCCCAGCAGGAATCCCGTTTAATCCCAACCACCCCGTTCCACGCTGGTCCGAGCAGCTCAGGCTTTCCACCCCTCCACCCGAGCAGCTCCAACTCTCAGTGCCATGCTGGAAAACCCAGGTTGAACCTCTCCAAGCTTTCCCCAGGCTTCAGCCAGCGTGGGGCTGCTCCTGACGCTGTGCTTTGTCCCCTGGCAGTGTTCACCCCCCGGGTCATAGGGACGGCGGTGGCGCGGTACAACTTCGCGGCGCGGGACATGCGGGAGCTGTCGCTGCGGGAGGGAGACGTGGTGAAGATCTACAGCAGGATTGGAGGGGACCAGGGATGGTGGAAGGGGGAAACCAACGGAAGGGTGAGTCCAGAGATGTTCCTGTCCTGTTCCTGCAGTGGGAAATTCTCCCTGCTGTGGGACAGCAATAGGAAGGGGATGTGTCCCACTCCCTCTCGCTCTTTCCTGGGTTCTCGTGGGCTGTCACCTCATGAGAGCCACCTCGGGGGGGCTTTTGTGACAGTGACAGTGATGTCCAGTGCACAAAGATGGGTGGGGGCATGTGGTGGGAAGGTCTGGTTTTCCCTAAAGCTGCCCATGGGGATATCCACAGGGGTAAAGGTTAAAGGCTCAGCATCCTGGTGAAACCAGCAGGCTGATGGCTTGAACTGCTGTCCCATGGAGTTTGTAGTGCTGGAGACAGATTCTTCCTGCCCTGATCCCTTAGGTATTGCAGGCCATGTGTCCAGGGCAATGCACAGGAGTTAGTTCCATCCCAAATTTGGGAGATGGCTGGCAGGCCATGTGTCCAGGGCAATGCACAGGCGTTAGTTCCATCCCAAATTTGGGTGATGGCTGACCACCACTGGGGTGTTGCACATCCAGGGCTGGGAAAGCACACTATAGCAGGGGAATAATCCCAGTGACAGGACAGGGGCTCCCTTCCAGAATCCCAGAGCTGGAAGGGCTCATGGAGTCCAACTCCTGACTCTGCACATGCCTACTACCATCCCACCCCGTGCCTGAGCTGTCCAAACCCTCCCTGGACTCCACCACCCTCGGTTCTGTACCCCTGGAGCTCCCCAGCCCCAGCTGACCTCTCCCATTCCCCCCTTCCCAGGTGGGCTGGTTCCCCTCGACCTACGTGGAGGAGGAAGGGGTGCAGTGACCACGGGGATGGCCGCTGGAAGTCGTCGAGCGCCCGGAGCCAGCAGCTGCAGCCCGAGCACGCCTGTCCCAGTGCCGGACACCTCCCAGGACTGCTCCCGCAGCCAAACCCGGATCCCCCCTGTGTACAGCGCCTGCCAGGGCCTCCCCAGGCCGTGTATAGAAGATTGATGGTCTGTGGGATGTGGTGTTGATGGAGCAGCTGCGGGAAAGCCCCGGGAGAGCTGTGCTCCCTGCATGGACAGAGCTGAGAGACTCTGGGGTGCCCAGCGGGGCACGGGCTCCTCAGCACCCCTTTTTTGTCAGGGTGTTCTAAAAGCCACCCTGGGGGTGGTGGTGGGAGGGGGAGGCTGAAGGGTTGTGCCTGGGGGAGGATTTGGGGCAAACCCCCTGCCACACCACTGGAGTGGTTCCCCAGGTCAGGATTTTGGCAGTGGCCCTGGCAGCCGTGGGCAGCACCGTGCTGTGGCCAGGCCAAGGGGCAGGGTGGGGACACCTGGCCCAGGAGGGGGAGAGGGCTGTGAAATCACTTGGACCCTCAGATGTAGGCTGGAAGTGGACTTTGGGGTCAGACAGGAGGGGAGAGAGCTGCTTTGGCATCCCCAATCCCGTTATCCTTACAACCACCTCAGTCCCACCAGCCTTGCCGTGGGCAGGAGTGCTGCCCAGGCTGCAGACTGGTCCCACTGGGTGAGCAGGAGGTCTGGCTGCACTGCAGGACTGGAGATGTGCTTTGCCACCAGGTACATGCAGAGGATGTGTCCCTGGCTCTGTCCTCCCCTTGCTCCCAGCAGGATTCCCCCAAGCCAGGCTGGTTTTTCTTGCAGCCAGGACAAATCCCACCTCAAGAGCTCAGGGCGAACCCACCTGAGTAAGGGCTATGGGACCAACTCCTCCTTCCTGTCCCCGAGCTCTGAAAGCATCTCTTCTTCCCAGCTGTGTGCACTTTTGGGGGCTGGGAGTGTTTTCCCCGCTCTCTTCCTCCCCCAGGCTGTTCCTGCTGCTGCTGTCCAGTAAAGGTCCGTCTGTTGTGACATTCCCACTGTGTCCTGAGCACCATCTGTCTGAGTCTGCCCTTCCCAAAGCGCAGAGCTGCCGGCTGGGAATCTCAGCCATCATCTGCCGGGCACTGGCTTCACTCTCCAGCTCCACAATTCTCTTCCAAAGTGCAAATACGAACAAATTCATGTGTGGGATTGTAAAAATTCCCATTGTGTGGGAGCGTGACAGGGAGCACATCCCTGTATCTGAGCCCCAGGAGCTGCCTCACTGAATATGTGGCATTTTGAGCTGGTGCTTCCACGCCCTGATGATTTTCCTCTGGGATTGGTGGTGCTCCTGCCGTGGAGCATCGTGTTGCTGGTGTGGGATGCTGGTGCAGGGCTGGGAGGTGCCAGAGGTGGCTGGGTGAGCAGTGCTGATGCCCTCAGTCCCTGGCACAGGGGATCCTGGCTGCAAACAGAGCAGCAGGGTCATGCTTGGGATAAGAAATGGAAAGTTTGGGGCTCTCAAGGACAAGGGAATGATGCCAACTCGGGAATTCCGTGTTTTTGCTCAGTGACAAGCCCAGCCCTGCTCCTCCTGGAGCTCTGGGAGTGCCTCCACTCCTGGGGTGTGGGGTGACAGGGACACGGGGGGCTCAGGGCTTTCCCAAGGTACTGTTTGGTGCTAACCCCTCCCAGGCAGCCTCTCCACGCTCAGTTTGAGGGGAGCAGGCAGCAGGGAGCTGCAAAGGGCTCCATTCCCATTCCAGAGGCTGGGCTGGAGCTGAGGGTGTGTTTGGAAGGATGGGACACACAAACTCCTGATGGCTCATGCCTCAGATCTTCAAGCCTTACAGCCCCTCCTGTTTCACGTGGCCAATTTTGTGAGGTGGCATCACCCTGGCAGAGCCCAGACCTGGCACCTCTGTCCCTGACACCCCACAGGGACACCCCAACCTCTGCCTGCCCTGCCAAACCCCCTCCTCCCAGAGAGCTCTCCCTCTTGTGTTTACTGGTGTAAGAAACTTGTTAAAAAAAAGAGATTGTTCTGTTTGTAAGTAATTATTCAGCCATTTGCCACAAATATATCTGTGAATAAGAAAGGGAAATGTTTTTTTTTTTTTTATGATGGCGAGAAAATTGTATATATTATTTTAGTTCATCGCAGGTCATTCGGAATTGCAATGGGATACGTTGGAAAATAATATGTAAATTCCTCTGGGTTTTTCCTTTGCACTGCACTAACTGGGGTAGGGTGGAGGGGGTTTAAAGATAAAACTGTTGGTTTATGGAATAGTTTCTAGCTGGGAATTTGGAAAATCATTTGGAATAGCTTGTAATGCTGGAATAGAAACTTTAGCTGCTACTTAGAAACCCTTTTGCATGTGGTTTTTCCAGGCCTTTTTAAGTTACAATTCATCAAAGTAAATTCCCCAACGAAAAAATAAAGTGTAATTTTGCTGATAGGTTTTTTTTTTTATTCCAGCCATGCTTTTTACTGTGCCAAGGGGCTCAGGATGGTGTTGGGGTTCTTGTCACTAAAATCCCTTTTGGCTGCACTGAGGTTCAAGGGTGGCTTGGCCCATCCAGGGATGTTCACAGGGATGGATCCTTCCCAATTCCTGGCATGAACGCTGTTTGTATCCGTCCAAAATTTGGAGTAAATCCCTCCTGCAGTGCCTGTCAGGTTCCTTCTCATTCCTTGAGCAGCTGCCACTCGTGCAGTTGTCCCATCCAGGAGCTTTCCTGAGCTGAACCCCTGCAGGGTGAGGGAAAAGGGATGATTTTCCATGGCTTTTAGTCACTCCTGAATATCATATTCCACAATCCCACTTGGCCCTGCAGGCAGCAGCATCTTCCAGAGCAATAAAGAAGTTGCACAGCTGCTTATAAAATCCTGGGGTGCTCAGGAGGCTTCACCCCGAGCAGGGAGGTGATGTCCCTGTGAGCTGCCATGTCCTTTAATTAAAAACATTCATTTTCTCCTGCCCTTGGAGTCCCCAGTGCTTCACTTTTCCCAGGGTCAGCTGGAAGGCACTGTAGCAATGAGCAGAGGTGTTTTACAGAGAATCAGGACACCAGCTGGGCACTAAATTTTGGGAAAGTGCTGCCCAGCCAGGTATTTAGCCTCAGTCCAAGTGCTGACCCTGCCTGGGATGAATTTCCTGGTGGCTGTTTGGTCCAAGGGAATCTCTCCAACATTCAGCACGTATGAAATAGCAGGGTTTGGTGCCTCCCCTGCTGGTGATGAGCCTCAGCCTGGCCCTGGCTGGGTGGAATGGCAACAGCACAGCAAAATGCAGCACTGGAGCCAAGAGCTGGGCAATGCAAAGATCTGCTCCTGTCCTGTCCTGCCCCTGGGGACATCCCTGCCAGCCAAGGCTGTGGACATTGAACCTTTTGGCAGCGACTGGAGGTGGCAGGTGGGTGTCTGGACAGCGGCTCTGCTTGGTTTGGTGCCAAAATCTTCCCCTGGGATTGCAGCAATGCAGGGTCTGAGAGCTCAGGAATCAATGGGGCATTTATCCACCGTGCCCAGCCACGGCCAGGTGCAGGAAGCAGAGCAGGAGCAGCATTCCAGGGGCATTAGCAGGAGGATAAATCCAGCCAGGGCCAGCACAGCTGGCTCCAGCCCTGCACAGCCCCTGCCAGCCCCAGGAGGGGACACACCAGGCACGGGGGTTTATTTCTTATTCTATTTTTTTCCCCCAGCAAGAGCAGCTGCTGACAAAATCCCCCTCGTGAGCTCTGAGCAAACGCAGTGGGGGTGGCTGTGTTTGCCCTGTGCCACCAGCAGCTCCTGCTGTGTCACAGTGTGACAGCCACCTGCCCCTCGAGCCCTGTGGCCACCAGCCAGCGGGTGGCCACCTCCCCCTGCCACACTGGGGCTGAGCTCACGTGCATCCCAAAAGCAGGGTCCAAACTGCAGGGGGGTGGCTGAGAGGAGAGCTCAGAGAAGGATCTGGGTGCTTTCATTCTGGGGTCATGTGCTGGTGGTGCTTTCCCAAACCCAAACTGAGGGTGTGGGGCAGAGGGGAGCCCTCAGCTCCGATGGGGATGGGATTGGGATGGGATTGGGATGGGATTGGGATGGGATTGGGATGGCAGAGGCAGTGCTGACAGTCTGCAGCACGCCTGGCTGGCTCATCCCTGCATTAACCACGTTTGCTGTGACCTAGAAAACTCCAGCTGGCGCGGGAACTGCTGCGCTGCTTTATTTTAGAATTAACCTAAAAATTATAGGGGAAGGTTGAGCTGTGTGGGCTCCCTCTACACTGGACTGATCACCACGAAAAATAAACCCCTCTAATTCCTGCTCTGAACTCACATCTGGGCTCAGAGGGGCTCAGCAGCTGCTGCTTTCCCCACTGTTCATCCTGAAGGGCTCAGGCTGCTGAAGTGGACTTGGGCTTGTATTGTTCTAGGTCTGCTCTAACCCAAAGGTCATATTTATAATTAGGACACGCTGATGAAATGGGTCTGGCCTGTCAAACAGAAACAGCCCACTGCAAACAGGAGTTTAGACTTGTTTGCAGCTCTGTGGTTATTCGGAGCAATTTAGTCTGTGGGGAAGTCTGCAGGAATTGGGGTTTGCTCTGTAAAACCAAGAAACCAGTTTTGTCTTGGGAAAAAGGAGGGGAAATGCTGCTTGAGACAGAGGCTAAAGCTGGAATAAGTGAACCCTTCAGCTCCTATTCAAACCCTTCCCAAACTGGGGGAGTCTGGATGCACACTGGGTGCCACACTGTGGCCACCAGGCAGGGATTGGGTACTGAGGAGCAGCAAGGGGACACCTCCAGGGTCACTGCTGGATGCTTAAAGCCACCCAAAAATCCATCCCTGGGCTGCTCAGGGCTCTGTAGGGGTGGGGGAATGCTGCCTGGGGGATTGTGATGCTGCTGGGACCTCAACCCCTCCCAACCAGCAGCCAAACCCGACTCCACCCCAACTTCTGCCTCTCGGAGATACCAGCATGAGGCCCTTGAGCAGAACTTGTATCTCCTGCCCAAACAGGCCCTAATTCAGGGCTGAGTCCTGAGCAGAAGGAACAACAAACCTCCAGGTCTGGAGATCTAAATCAAACCCTTTTTTTTCCACCCAACCCCAAATTAAATTTTTTTGGTTTTACCACCTTCACTTTGAGCTCCCTGGCTTAGGAGAGGTGTGAATTAATTTTAACTCCATTCTTCAGCTGGGAACTGCAGCAGGAGGGTCAGATGGTGCCTTTCCTCGCCGTGTTTGCTCTCTGGCATCCAGCTGACAGCTCCAGCCAGCCCGGCAGGCTGCGAGTCCCCCTGGCCCCAGCTGGGCTGTTTGTTCTCTGCTGGGCACCGAGCCGGGGAGAAAAAGCAGCATTTTCCTGCCTGTTTTGAATTTCTCCGCTCTGCCGGATTTTTTGTCTCGTTTGGGAAGCAGCAGAGCCACGAGAAGGGGGAGAAGGGAGGTAAATCCCTCTTTGCTGTCCTCTCAGGCTGGCTCTGCTCCCTCCCCGGGCTGGTTAATATTTTTTGCAGCAGGGGCCAAGGGGACGGAAGAGGAGGAGGAGGAGGAGGAGAGCATCGGAGGAAGGCAGGGGCCCCACGACATCCCGGCAGGGAAAGGCAGCCCGGAGTGAGCCTTGCTGGTGAGTGGATCCTGGTGGGAATGAGCGCTGGGCTGTCCAGGGAATTCCTGTCGTGTCACAGGGTTTCCCTGTGGGAGTTTGGAGCGTGGAGGGACAGTGTGGGGACAATGGGGGGACACCAGGGGCTCTGCTGACAGCGTGGCAGCAAGCAGGGGGTCTCTGGGGGGATCTCTGGGGCAGATTCTGCTCATGACCTGTGGCTCGTGTGGGAGGGGGTTGTGCTGGCCTCACTGCACCCCTCATGTGCACCCAAAATCCTGTGCAGGGAGCAAATCCCGAGTTGTGTCCTCAGCCACATGGGGGTTACAGTGTCCACAGGCAGGATCTGTCCCCATTTCTCCCCCAGCAACCACTGAACCACCCTGACAGGGAGCAAACCTGGCACCTTCACTGGGGCCAAACAGCTCCTCAATTCCAGTGGGGGAAAAAAAAAGGTGATTTCTGGAGGTGTGAGCGAGTGTGGGGTTGCCATGGCCTGGGAATTCCCAAACCCCTTCCTTTTTTAAGGGGGACACTCTGGAGGGTGTTTGGGAGCTGCACAGATGTGCAACTGGGATCCCAGTTGGAATCCTGCTGGAAAAGGATCCCAGCAGCCACTCAGGACACATCCCAGGGCTCTCTCAACCTCTGCACAGCACCCAGAGATGGCTGGTGATGTGAACAGCCGGGCTGGGTGCAGCCAGGGTGCCCCTGGGGTGCCCAGGGATGCAGATTTTGGGATTTGCAGGTGGAGGAGATGTCCTACATGAGCCGTGCCTGGCGGGCAGCTGCCCCCCGCCGCCTGCCAGCCCCCTGGAGAAGCCCCCAGCCCTTCAGCAGCGCCTCGGGCCCCACGGCCAAGAAGAGCGTCCCGTACCAGAGGACACTGCAGGAGGAAGGTCCCGGCAGCGCAGAGCCCACCCGACCCCCGCCCGCCTCGGCGCAGGTGGTGGTGGTCGGCGGGGGCAGTTTGGGCTGCCAGACCACCTACCACCTGGCCAAGCTGGGGGTCAGCGGCGTGGTGCTGCTGGAGAGGGACCGCCTGACCTCGGGCACCACCTGGCACACGGCGGGTGAGTGGGGGGCTCGGGGTGGGTGACCCCCGAGGGGGACACGGGGATGCTGGCGGTGTGGGATGTGCCACTGTCCTTGTCCCATTGCACAAGGCGGCGTCTGGGTGTGATGGAGGGTTTTGGTTTGGTGTCAAATATTGACAATTCCTGGTTTTCCTTTTGCCTAATCTTTTTTTAAACATCCCCCGAATTTCCTTTTTTTAAAAGATTATGTGGCCACAGGGAAAGGAAACGCTTTATTTCCACAATTGTTCCCCACTCTTTAAGCCACTTTTCTTCACCAGGAAAGCAGAGCTCTATAAGCTTTATTTTCATCACTTTTGGGGTCCATCCGCTCCATAACCCCCTTTTCCCCATTCATTTAACGCTCGAGGAGAACACAAACCGATGGTTTGTAGCTTTCCCACGTATCCACGAGATGGAGCACAAGCCCCGCAGGGTGACACAGGACACCCGTCGGACCAGGGGATGCCCACCGCATCCCTCTGCGAGCGACAGAGGGGCGACAGAGAGGTGACAGAGGGGTGACAGAGAGGTGACAGAGCTCCTATCCCTGTCTGCGGTGTGTCCCGCAGGTCTCCTGTGGCAGCTGCGCCCCAGCGATGTGGAGGTGGAGCTGCTGGCGCACACTCGGGATGTGGTCAGCAGGGACCTGCCGGCCGAGACGGGGCTGCACACGGGCTGGGTGGAGAACGGGGGGCTCTTCATCGCCTCCAACAAGCAGCGCCTGGATGAGTACAAGCGGCTCATGTCGGTACGGAGGGGCTCCCGGGGTGTTTTTTTGGGAGAGGAGGTGGAGGTCGCAGGGATGTGGAGCGCCCAGGTGTCACAATGTCCCATCCCTCGCTGCCTTCCCATCCAGGGAGCAGCGAGTGGCCCTTCCAGGGCAGCCTCCTGGCTTGCAGAAGGCAGCCAAAATCCGGCAAACTGCTCCAAAGTCGGCAAAGTTAAATCCAGCCGTGGATTTTTGACCATTCAAATAGTGGTAGAATCATTTTCCCCATTGTGTAGCATCATTTTTCCAGCAGCACAGGCAGCTTGCATGTGAACACAGGGCCGTATTCCCTGAAATCTGAGCATCACCCCATCCTGGATTTAGGGTTTACCTCACATGGGTGATAAACCTGTCCTGGGATTCTCCTCCTCCTTCATCAGCAATGGATGAACAAAGATTTTGTTGCCTATCTGATCTCCTGGTTTTCCTGTCCCTCAACAGCTGGGGAAGGTGTATGGTGTGGAGTCCCACGTCCTGACCCCGTCACAGACCAAGGACCTGTACCCTCTGATGAACATTGATGACCTGTATGGCACCCTGTATGTCCCCAAGGATGGCACCATGGATCCAGCTGGCACCTGCTCCACCCTTGCCAGAGCAGCAACTGCCAGAGGAGCCACGGTAATTCTTAATTAGTCGTTATTCATTAATGCCTGTTGTTTTCATCCTCTGCCTTCCCCATCTCCTTTCCCACTGGGGCAGAGCTGCTCCTGCAGAGTTGAGTCTTTTCCCAAGAAGGGTGTTGTCCTCTTGGTTGGGTCACAAAGCTGGCAGGAGCCATGAGATCCAGGGAAAATACAGGGTGGAGAAAAGACCTCTAGGAGCAAGACAAGGCACCTGAGGAATATGACCATTACCAGAACGCTGCTTAGGTTCACTTTCCCCATATTTGGGGGCTGGATGTCTGGTGAGGCAGGTTGTCCCCCTGTTCCTGTGACCCTGCTGTGACTCTGCCACCAGATCATCGAGAACTGCCCGGTCACTGGCATCCAGGTGAGGATGGATGATTTCGGGGTGAAGAGGGTGCATGCAGTGGAGACAGCCCACGGGACCATCCAGACCCCCTGCGTGGTGAACTGTGCAGGTATGGGGGCAGGTGTGGGACAGGGGCAGGTGTGGGACAGGGGAAGGTGTGGGACAGGGGCTGAGAGGTGGCTTTGCTCCTAAGAGGAGGAAAGTCTGCAGCAGTCCTTGTCCCCTGTGTGGATGTCACCCCAGTTCCTGCAGCTGTCTGGGGGATGCAGAGGGGCTCAGCACGGGGTTGTTGTCTCCCCAGGAGTGTGGGCACGAGCCCTGGGCAGGATGGCAGGAGTCCATGTGCCGCTGGTGGCGATGCACCATGCCTACGTGGTGACCGAGCGCATCGAGGGCATCCAGGTCAGTCCTGCATGGCCTCAGCTTGGCTCCTCTGCTCGGGGGGACAGGGCTGGAGAGGCAACAAGGACCTCTGCCCCTTCCAGGGACCCCCAGACCTGTGGGATCCCCAATTCCTGACAGGTCTGGCTCTGCTCTTGGGGAAGTGCACACCCTCAGAGAACCCTGAACAGAATCAGATTTAATATTTAACGAGGTTACAACCAGCAGGATAATTTTTTCCCCTCAGGATCTCTGTGTTTGGTGTCTGATAGCAGCATTCATAAAGATCCCAAACATTTTTGGAGCCAGCCCCAGTCCTGCCAGGCAGAGGTGTAACTCTCCAAGCCCAATATATGTCCCAATAAATGTCCCAATAAATCTGCTCCTGCCATCTGGCTGTGGAGAATTGCTCAGGAGTTGAAGGAGCCTCCATCCTCCCAGGCCCCAGCACTTTGAGGGTGACACATTAATTAGTTTCCATCCTGCTGACACATTCTGTGTCTGACCTTTCAGCACGAGGTGTAGAAAATGCTCCACAATTACATTTCTGTCCCAGTAACTCCACTGTGAAGCGCGAAAGCCATCAGAGAAGAGGCTGCAGCTCGGTGCCTCCTGCTCAATCCACTTAATCCCACTTGTCAACACGGCTTGCACTAGGCCCTACACCCATCCTTCCGTGTTATCTAAATGTTTCCCCATCCATTATTCAGGAGAACAAATCCCTCATTCTTCGTGCGCCGCTGCCTGCGCGCCGAGCTGCCGCATCCTCCTGCGGAGGCGGCTGGCAGAGGAGTGATGATTCCTGAGCTAGGATCAACCACAGGGGCTGCTCCCAGTCCCCAGGGCACCCCTGGGTGCTGCTCATGGGGCTGGGAAAGCTGCTTTGGCCATGCTTTGGCCATGAGCTGGGTGCCTTCCTCATGGGTGCCTAAATTTTGGTGAGGAGGGAACACCCACAGAGCCACTGCTTGTCCCATCCTTGGTCCTGCTTCTCCATCTCATCCTGCTCAGCCTCACTGGGTGCTCCAGGGGTGTCCCCACGGCCTCCTGTGACCCCTGCACTGCCCCTCCCCGAATTTCAGAACATGCCCAACGTTCGTGATCACGACGCCTCGGTCTATCTGCGTCTCCAAGGCGATGCCCTTTCCGTGGGTGGATATGAGTCAAACCCCATCTTCTGGGAGGAGGTGAGCCGTGCCGGGAGGTTTTCTGGGGGAACGAGGAAGGGAAGGGGGAATGTTTTCAGGAAGGGGGGAAGGTTTTCTGGGGGAATGAGGTAGGTTTCCAGGGAAGTCACCTCAGAGGAATGGGCACAGACACGAGCACTCAGCCCTGGATTCTGCAGGGACCAACCTCTGGTGGCTGGTGGGGAAAGCAGGGAGAGCATCTTCCCTTTGAGGCCGTCTGGGGCACAGAAATGCAGTGCAGAGGCAACAGGAGATCTATCCCTCTATCCTAAATTCAGGCTCTGCCCCAGACTTCTGGCTTGTCTGGGTTGTTCATGAAAACCCAAAAACCCAGAGATTCAATGCAGCCTCGATTTATCTTCTCCAAGACCGCCAGGGATGAGAAGGTCTCACACCACCAGCCCTCCTCTATTCTGTGTCCTGATTCTTGTTTCCAAACTTTAGGTATCTGACAAATTTGCTTTTGGCCTCTTTGACCTGGACTGGGATGTTTTCATGCAACACATCGAAGGTGCTGTCAACAGAGTGCCAGTTCTGGAGAAAACAGGCATTAAATCCACTGTCTGTGGGCCAGGTAACATGGCTGTGGTGGCACCAGGGTGGCACCAGGGTGGCTGGGGCTCTCCAAGGGTCTTGCTGGAGGCAAAGGGAAGCTTTTGAACCTGGAGAGGAGGAAAACTCTCTGAAAGTTTTCCTTTTTCAGGGAAAGTGCTGCTGGTGTGGCTGCAGTGGTGGCATCTTCCAAGGGGTGGCATTCCAGGTCTAGCCTGGGTGGAAGAATAGAATCACACATTCAGAGACTCACAGAAGGGTTTGGATTGGAAGGGATCCTCAAAGATTATCTTGTTCCAACTCCCTGCCACAGTCAGGGACACCTTCCACTATCCCACGTGGCTCCAAGCCCTGTCCAGCCTGGCCTGGGACACTTCCAAGGATGTGCCATCCACAGCAACCTGTGCCAGTGCATCACCAACCTTGTTGTAAACAACTTCTATCTTATAATTTTTATAATCTTATGGATTTCTTATCATCTTAAATGACCTGCTTTTAGTTTAAAACCACTTCCCTGGGGAGCTGATTGCCTTGGTCCAGTCTGGGGCTGAATGGATTTCCAGCTGATGTTGTGGCTGCTGGACTGGAAAATTAAGGGGCAGATTTTTTCAGCAGTGGCTGTTATTTTACCAAGTGTTATCTTGTATAATTATTTTTACGACTTGCTCCTGGTCCAGTGATCTGAGATTTACACCGATTTACATCCCAGGCTGTCTGGTGAGGAGTTTAAGTTATCCCTGCAGTGGCAGCTGGAGGTGCTGCCAGACACTGAGCCTGAGCCTGACACACTTAGTTTGGCCTTAAAACCCACTATATGCTAAAAAATCAACAGTGATAAAAGCCCTTTTTGCTGAGGCACTCAAAGGGAAACCCTTTGGGTTGTGTGAGGGGAAAGTAGGGCACATCTCCTGCCCTGCAGCAGATCAAACATGACTTGTACAAGGTGGAGACCTTGGCCCTGGGTCCAGTGGTTTGATTACACTGCAGCGTGAGCTGAGCAGAGCTGGCTGCTGGTAGATGAATGTCTACTCTTTGTAGTGCAATAATGTCATTTCCCAAGGCTCAGCGCTCCTCCTTTTCTCCTTGATCGAAAGCAGCAGCCTGTGACAGCTGAGTCACGCCAGGCTGGAGGAAATGGCAATTGTCCCCTCTGCTGTGGTCACTGTGCCAAGGTCCCTGAGCCCTCAGCACCCATCCCAGGGCAAAGTCAGCCAGGCTGGCATGGGAGGTGCTTTGGCAGTTGCTCCATGAACTCCCAGAGTTCGCAGCCTGGAATATCAGTGCAGGGATGTTGGCACGTCAGGAGCTGCTCTGGTGACAGTGGAAACATCCTGGCTCTGCTCCTGCCTCCTCCAGAGATCAGGGGAAACAAACTGGGCATTGCTGAGTGGGGAAAGAACACACTGAGCTCGGTTTTCCCTCTCTCCTTTCACATGGATGGATGGATGGATGGATGTACCACCATGAAAGAGGGTGAAGGATTTCACACTTCTCTCAGGGGCTTTGCTGTCCTCCCTAGTGAGGATTTGCAGAGGGATTTCCATAGCTGATGGCCCCATGGAATAGCACTGGAGACATTATTAGCACAGGAGCCTTGGGAGACATCTCCAGCAGTCCCTCAGCTGAACCAAGTGCCTTAAAGTCATGAAATTTCCCAGCAGGAACTGATGATGAAGGAAATATGGATCAGAGGTTGAAACAGCAACAAACAGATCAGTGCAGCACCCTTGGCTGGGCGATTGGGAAGGAAGGAAGAGCTCTAACCTTGCCCCATGCACCTTCTCTCAGGGAATTCATTTTGCTCCCCAAATTTTCAGTCTAACTCCCAAAAGCTGTGCTGGGAAGTGCTTGGTGTTGGTCCAGTTTTGGCCCCACTGAGCTCTGTGGGAGCAGGATGAGCTCAGCACAGGAAGCTGCAGGAAACCTGTCTGTAAATTGTGTGACGTGTCCCCAAAGTGTGTGACCTCCCTGTCCTGGCCTCACCGGCACATCCCCTCTCTGTCCCACAGAGTCATTCACAGCTGACCACAAACCACTCATGGGAGAAGCTCCAGAAGTCCGAGGGTTCTTCCTCGGCTGTGGCTTCAACAGCGCTGGTAAGAATTGGTGACAATCACCTGGAGGGATCTCCCCCTGCTGGCATCACATCCCGGGCGGATCCTGGCATTTCGGAGCTATTCTTGGCCTCCTGGCCTCACCTGGATCCTCCCCTCTCCCCCAGGGATGATGCTGGGCGGCGGCTGCGGGAGGGAATTGGCTCACTGGATCATCCACGGCCGGCCAGAGAAGGACATGTATGGCTACGACATCAGGCAAGTCACCCTGCGTGCCCCAGGTCCCCCTGCTGGCATCCCTCATCCCTTGGGGATGCTTTCCAGGCAGGTCTGGATGCTGGGAATGGTGTCCAGGCAGCGTCTGTGTCACAGCCAGTGTCCCTCCAAGGAGCTGGAATCAATTACACGCAGTGGCTTTAATGAATTTACACGTGGGGTTTTATCTCATTTGCCTCGTCCCACACAAACAGCTTCCACCAGGCACAAGGAGATTGGGTGATGGGGAAGGACGGGGTAATTAGGTTTGGGTTTTGTTGTTCAATTAGTGCCGTGCTTAATCCTCTAAGTTAATAATCGGGGGGATGATTTCAGCAGCACAAAGATTAGCCTGGCCCCCCTCTGCAGCACCACCCGGGCCGGGAGTTGTGACTGTGCAGATGTTGGCTCAGTAATTGCTTTTGACTTGCTTGATTATCTTTGATTGGGTTTGGGCTTTCTTACAGGGCTGTAGTGACAGCAACCACCTTGTCGGGGACAAAGCTTTGAAAAGCTCACGTTGCTTTAGTGGCAAAGCTGGCAAATGCCCTGTTGGCTTGGGACCTGCAGAGATCAGGGGGAGATGCCTCTTCTCCAGCAGCTGGGCTGGGAATGGGGATGGAGAGATGGAGAAATCCCAGGCTGAGCACTGGGTTGGCACCAGCACAGCCCCAAGGGACCCCAGCCCCATTTTGAGCAGCTGGGGGCTTTCCACCCCTTTCATCTGAATTATCCAAACATCTCCCATGTCCCATCTGCCCTGTCATCAAGCTGTCAGTCCCATTCCTTCCTTTTGGTGACAATTACCAAGCTCCTCTTTGAAGAACTCCCTTTCCCGCACATTTCAATATTTATCCTCTCACAACATTTGCTTGTAAATATTTCATCTGGCAGCTGTTGCCCGCTTGCTGCTGTCAGAAATTCAGCTCGTTGGTGAAGGGGCTGAGGCTGATGGGGCAACCAGGGGTGCTGGTGACATGCCATGTGTCACCTTCTGCCTGTCCCCTGCCAGCAGAAGAGGCAGCTGCTCTCACAGCTCTTGGGGAGCATCACTTGTATTCCTTGCAGGGCTCAGCCCCACGCTCTGCCTCTCCTCTGCACACAGGAGGTGAGGAGAGAAGCTGAAAAAATAATTTTAAAAGTCCCTAGAAGTGACATTTTTGTCTTGCTTTTCATGCCCTGGGAAAGGAGCCACTTGTGCCCAGGGCTGCTCTCCGTGAGTTCCAGGTCTTTGGGAATAACAACCTGACTGTGGGCTGAGCTGGCACATTCCTTCAAGGAGCTTTTCTGTTTGAAAGATGAAAATACATCAAATGAATTTAAAATTATTTGGGTTTTATTTATATTTCAGCCTGGGGAGAATTGGGTGGAAAACGTAAGGAATGTCCAGGGCTCATTCCCTCATCAGGGCTGTGTTTAAACCTGGGGTGTGCCATGCTGCTCCCATGTTGAAGAGGGGCAGAATTAACCTCAAATTCCCTTTTTTCCCCTATTTCCCCTCCCCAGCAGGGCTGTCTTCTGCTCCCAGCTCCTCTGGTGTGGGAGCTCGGTGGGGACTGCAGCTCCCATGGTCAGCACCGAGCCCTGCGTGGTTCCTCTGCTCTCCTCCCATGAAAGGAGAGCAGGAACAGCAATTTTACACCAGATGTGCATCCACATCTGGATCTGGCCATGAGCTGTGGGGCTCATCCAGATGTTGGCATCTCCCTGCCTTCCAGGAGGTTCCACCACTCCCTCACCGACAACAACCGCTGGATCCGGGAGCGCAGCCACGAGTCCTACGCCAAGAACTATTCCGTGGTTTTCCCCCATGATGAGCCCCTGGCAGGACGGAATGTGAGGAAGGATCCCCTGCACGAGGTGAGGGCCTGGGTTGACCCTTGCAGAAAAAAGGAGCTCAGAAAGGAGTGGCCACAGCTGTGCTGCTCCCCAAAACAGCTGAGCTGCCATCCATCCCTCCATCCATCCAATCCATCCATCCATCCATCCATCCATCCATCCATCCAATCCATCCATCCATCCAACCATCCTTCATCTATCCATCCATCCCTGCTGGATCCCAAACTCACTGGCAGTACACTGGGAGGTCACTGGAGCCATGGGTGGTTTAATGGTAGAGATGCTGAGCATTCCCATGACATTTAACTCAGCAGATATGGATTAGGAGCCTGGTGGTCATCACTGGGCAAGGGAAAAGGGGAGAGAAGAGCTCTGAGGATGAGTTTATCCCAGGGGCAGCCGACAGGGCTGAGGAGTCTGGATGCTCACATTAATCTCCTGCTCCTGCTCAGCGTGTCCTGCTCACAGTTTAGCAGCAGCTTCTCCCCAAAACCAAAATTTTGGCTCCCCAAAACAACATGTCTCAGTGTGGAGTGAGGCTGGGACACAAGGAGGTCTGTGGGCAGAGGGATGTGCCTCTGTGCAGGTGCTTTTGCCAGCACTAAGTGGTTTTTCTCCCAGAGCTTCCTCCTGCTCCTGCCTTTCCCAGCCACTTCCTCACACCAATCTCCATAGGTGGATGCTCTCAAGATGCAGCACTTGAGAGAAAAACCCAATTCCCAGCATTCTGCAGCAGCTCAGAGCCCCCCAAACCCCTCAGCACCCCCGAGACACTCAGCAACCTCATCCCACTGCCCCAGCCCTGGCAAAGCCACATTTCCCAAGCCCTTTCCTGCCTCTTTTTGATTGACATCACACCATTCCTCTTCCAACTGGAGGGCAGAGGCTCAAGCAGCAAAACAGACACCCCTGCCCGCCTGCCCCCGGTGTTTGGTTGACAGCTCAGTTGTTTTCTGTCACTGAGGATGCAATTTATTTTTTAATAGCACGTCTAATAAGCGATGCCCACTTGACTGACAGCCTGGTATTTATCCATGCAGCTCCAGAACGTGTGCTGTGTTTTATAAATAGGCACGGAACGATTTCGGAGATGTTCGACAAAATCTATTCTTTCCCGAGCTGAGGCTCCAAACAAAAATGTCTTAATGGATCCCTAATTAATTGCGCGTGGAGAGATTTTCCTGAGAGCACAGAGGAGGAATGAGAAGGTTGCCGTATAAATATTAAATGCTGTTATATAATTACTCTGTAAACATTGTAGGGAACCTTGCTGTCTGCATGTAGCATCTCTGGGTCACTAATTTGGGCTCTATAGTGCAGGTTTTGGTGGAGTGCACAGTTGGGCTGTGGATCTCTGCCCCTTGAGGAAAATATCCCTCCTGAGGGGGACAAAAATCAGGCAATTTTTAGGTTTGACACTGTTTTAAAAGACAAACTGCAGGGCTGATTTTGGCTGTTGATAGCCAAAGCCAAGGGGTCACAAGTCAGGTCTCGAGCTCACATCTGCACCCAAGGAGGGCAGCCTGGGTGCTGCTCAAAAAGCTGTGAAAAGGCTTTTAAAAAAACTATTTATTCCCATTTCTCTCTTGTAGGAGCTGCTGCGACAGGGCTGTGTTTTCCAGGAGCGGCACGGCTGGGAGAGACCTGGCTGGTTCAGCCCTGGGGGAGCAGCCCCGGTGAGCAGGGCATGGTTTTGGGGGGTGTTCAGCCTGGAGGGGCCAGCTGGGGTAGCACCCATCACTGAGGGCTGGGATGTTGGGGTGGGGATTCATCCCCATGGGGAGGGATGCTGGGGTGAGGATCTATCACCATGGGGTGAGATTTTGGGGTGGGGATCCATCATTGAGGGAAGGGATTCTGTGGTCAGGACTCATCCCCATGGTCAGGGATGTTGAGGTTGGGATCCATCCCCATGGTCAGGGATATTGGGGTGGGGATCTGTCAACATGGGGAGAGATTTTGAGGTGGGGATCCATCACCCTGAACAGGGATGTTGGGGTGGGGACCATGGACAGGGATGTTGGGATGGGGATCCATCAACATGGGGAGAGGTTTTGGGGTGGGGATCCATCACCCTGGAGAGGGATGTTGGGGTGGGGATCCATCTCTGTGGGGAGAGATTCTGTGGCAAGGATCCATCATTGAGAGAAGTGATTCTGTGGTGGGGATCCATCACTAAGGTCAGGGATGTGGAGGTGAGGATCCATCTCTGTGGATAAGGATATTAGGGTGAGGATCCATCACTGAGAGCAGGGATTCTATGGGTCAGGACTCACCCCCATGGACAGGGATGCTATGGTAGAACCCCTCACTGAGGGCAGGGATGATGGGATCCATTACTGAGGGCAGGGTTTCTGTGGTCAGGACTCACCCCCATGGTCAAGGATGTTGGGGTGAGGATCCATCATTGAGAGAAGGGATTCTGTGGTGAGGATCCATCCCCATGGGCAGGGATGCTGTGGTAGAACCCCTCACTGAGGGCAGGGATGTTGAGGTAAGGATCCATCCCCATGGTCAGGGATGTTGGGGTGGGGATCCATCTCCATGGGGAGGGATTCTGTGGTGGGAACCATCACTAAGGGCAGGGATGCTATATTTGGGATCCATCACCACGGACAGGGATGTTGAGGTGAGGATCCATCCCCATGGACAGGGATGCTGGGATGGGAATCCATCACCGAGGGCAGGGATGTTGGGATGGGAATCCATCACCGAGGGCAGGGATGCTGTGGCTATGACCCATCACTGTGGAGAACAGGGATGCAGTGGTGAGGCCCCACCACCACAGCCAGCTCTCCTGGGGTGGGGTGAACACAACAAAGAGTCCCTTGGCTTCAGCCTCACATCATCCTCTCCCTGTCCCTCTGTTCCCACCCCTGCCCAGGTCCTGGATTACGATTACTATGGAGCGTACGGCCGGCAGCGCCACACGGATTACACCTACAACCGCCTGCTGGGGGATGAGTACACCTTCGACTTCCCTCCTCACCACGACATCGTGAGTGGGGCTGGCAGCCCTCCCTGCCCTGCCCAAAACCCTCAGGGAATGGGGGACTTGGAGGCAGCACACCATCGCTGCTTCAGGTGGCATTGGTGATGCTCACAGGGAGGGGAAGCTCTGAAACTGGGGAGAAATGCCCCAGAAATGTTAAGGGAAATGTGTGGCCTGTGCTCAGAAACCTCAGTGGAGAGGCCATGGGGATTATGTTGCTGCTGTCCTAAAGTACTAGGGCCAACTTGGGGAAAAAAAATTCAATTTGATCAAATTCAGCTGTTATTAATGACAGCTGTCACTGAGTCAGCGAGGTAAGGAATGGGATCAAGCAGTCAGGATGGCCTGTCAGGCTTGCTCCAGTGAATACCTGATTCTTTCAGGAGTGTTTTGAAGCTGTGCAGCCTTTAAAGGCACCAGGCAAGTGTCCTGGTATCATTCCCCGTTACAGAAATGGTTTAATTTGTGTTTCCCTTTGTGGGCTGAGAGCACGGCTCAGCCTCAGCGCTGTGTTTGCTTAAATTGCAGATCAAGAATGAATGTTTAACATGCAGGAACGCTCTGGCTCTCTTTGACATGTCTTATTTTGGGAAATTCTACCTGGTTGGACCTGAAGCTACGAAAGCAGCCAACTGGCTGTTCAGTGCTGATGTGAGCAAAGCTCCAGGTACAGGATCAGCTCCTGGTTTTGCTGGGGAAATCATGCTCCAAAACACCTCAGGGGAACCCAGACTGGCTTTTCCTTCAACTGCTGCATTTCCAGAGGGTCTGGGAAGAGTGTAGGAGAGGCTGCTTTCCCTGTCCCCACCAGAGCCTGGATTCTGCCTCATTTACTCAGGGCTCTGAGCTCAGGGATGAGGGAGGTCGGGCTCCCTCTGGCTCCAGCTGTGGCTCACATCTGGAGGTGCGATGGGTGCTGCAGTAAATCAAGCACAGCCCCCACCAGCTGTGCTCTGTTGTCCCCTTTTCCGAGGCTGGGAAGCAGCTTATGGCATTTCCAAGGATGCAGAGTTCAGCTCCTCACACAGGAAAGGAGAAAACATCGTCATTGCTTTCCTCCTGCTGCTGCTGGGACACCCAGAGCCGGTCAGGACAAAGCCAGGGGGATGAAATAGCCATGGTGACACATTTCCCTGCTGCCCACCTCCCTCTGGCTGGCTGATGGTCAGCGGTGTCCTTGTCCCTCGCAGGCTCCACCGTATACACCTGCATGCTGAACCAGCGGGGTGGCGTGGAGAGCGACCTGACGGTCAGCAGGATCAGCTCTGGGGCTCCCAGCTCCCCTCTGGCCCCAGCTTTTGAAGGTAAAGCCCTGAGCCCGGGGATGCTGCACCCTCCTATTGAATCCCCAGCTTCTCCCACTGCCTTTTCAGCTGTTTCAATGCACACCAAGACCTTTCCAGCCCGGGGAGGTTTGTTCCAGCACCTCCTCCGTCACTGGAGGGGCTGCAGGCACAGGGGTGATTGCATTTTCCTAATGGCAGCCACCTGGCTTTTTCCACCTCTGTCCTTCGGTGCCTGTAACCTGATTATGTCCCCTGTCCCCAGGGCCCTGCACTGCTCAGCGCTGTTATTGGGTTTGTCCAGCCCCGGCTGGCAGCTCTGACCTCTGTCCGAGTCCTTATCAGCCGCGATTGAGGAGAATTGAAAGGGAGCAGAGCAGCCCTGGGGGCAGAAATGGCATTAGGCAGCTGCGGAGGAGGAGGATGCTGAGCTCTGGCCGAGCACAGGGTGTCCCTTGGGTGGCTGCTGCCACAGAGATTGTCCCCGTGCTGTGTCACCTTCAGCTGTGCTGTGGGGACAGTCTCACCCTGTTTGTCCCAGAAGAGTGGGGTGCCAGGGACTTCTTCTCTTCCTTGTGGGACAATCCTTCTCTTCCTTGTGGGACAATCCTTCTCTTCCTTGTGGGACAATCCTTCCCTTCCTTGTGGGACAATCCTTCTCTTCCTTGTGGGACAATCCTTCTTCCCTTCCTTGTGGGACAATCCTTCTCTTCCTTGTGGGACAAGCCTTCTTCTCTTCCTTGTGGGACAAGCCTTCTCTTCCTTGAGGGACAATCCTTCCCTTCTTTCTGGGACAATCCTTCTTCCCTTCTTTCTGGGACACGGGCAGAGGAAGCAGGGTGGGAAGTGGATGGCAGAGCTGCAGGCTCCGTCGGGCACTGGAGGAGTTTAATCACAGCAAAGTCTATTTTTCCAATTACAGTAGGTGGCTGCACTTATTATCATTATGACAGAATATCAGAGAGCAATTTCGTAGCGGCAGGAAAGACAGAGGGAAGATTGATTACATATTAATCAGCTCTCAAACGCCATCCCTGGGGATTTTTCCACCTAGGATTACTGATGAGATGAAATTCTACCTCGTGTGCAGTACAATCCCCACACTGGTTATGGGCTGGTGTGTGCAGCACTCCCTGCTCCCAGCTGGAGCTCACAGCTCCCTCCACACTTGAGGGTTTGTTCTATGCTGGGGCAAAAACACAGATGTTTTTGCTGTTGGTCTCAAGGAGTGTTTTCCTCAGATGTTCACACACACTTTCATTGTTAATTTGGTTTTCACAGTGCTGAGCCCCACATAAAGCAGAGCCCCAAAGCCTTTCCTCATCCCATTATTTAACCCCTGAGTTTTTGGTAGTCCCCACCCAGGGCTGTGCAAGCTGGAGAGGCTCAGGGCTGCTCTTCAGGCTCTGGAGAGCAAAACCAGCCCAGCCCAGCACTCTGAAAGGCTGCCCGGGGGTGTTTTCCAGGGGATGGCTACTACCTGGCTATCGGCGGGGCTGTGGCTCAGCACAACTGGTCCCACATCACCACCGTGCTGCAGGACATGAAATTCCAGTGCAAACTCCTCGACTGCTCAGAGGAGCTGGGCATGATGAGCATCCAGGGCCCTCTGAGGTGAGCGGGGTGGCTCCTGCCAAGGGATGCAGGGATGCAGGGATGGGTTCAGGGATGGATGGAGGGATGGAGGGAAGGATGTAGGGATGGAAGGAAGGATGCAGGGATGCAGGGATGCAGGGATGCAGGGATGAAGGGAAGGATGGAAGGATGCAGGGATGAAGGGAAGGATGCAGAGATGGAGAGAGGTTGCCTCAGCTGCAAGTCCCCGTGTTAGTGTGAGCCCCATGACAATGAGTGCTGATCTGGCTGGAATAACTCCATTTTTGGGGGAACTGAAATTTCTTTTAGGCTGCCACAGCACTGCACATCACCCACCTCAGCTCCTCTTTGGAGTGAGAAGTTTGTCTTGCCAGCAAGATGAGGGAGAAGGTTTCAGGGATAACCCTCAGGGCAGGCTGGACACTGAGTTCTCTCACTGTGCCCACTTTGCTGTTTCCCCACAGCCGTGTTGTCCTCCAAGAAGTGCTCGACACTGACCTCAGCAACGAGGCCTTCCCCTTCTCCACACACAAAATCACCACAGCTGCAGGATGCAAGGTAGGAAGGAACCATTCCTCGAGCTCCCCAGGGAGCTCTGGGCTCAGGGGTGAGCACTCATCAGCCTGCACAGCCAAGCATGGAATCCCAGGCTGGTTTGGGCTGGAAGGGATCTGAAAAATCATCTCATTCCAACCCCCTGCCATGGGCAGGGACACCTTGCACTGCCCCAGGTTGTTCCAAGCCCTGTCCAACCTGGCCTTGGACACTTCTAGGGATCCAGGGGCAGCCACAGCTTCTCTGGGCAACCCGTGCCAGTCTCCCTCTGTTAGGGATGTGTCTGCCTCCACATTATTGTTGTTTTTTGTTGGAAAAAGCCAAAACCCAGAGTGGGAATAGGATGTTTCCCTCCCTGCCTGCCTGCCAGGTGCCATCCCAGCCATCCCAGAGGTGTCACAGCCTGGGCTGAGCATGGGGAAGGGACAGGGTGACTCATGGCTTTGCAGAGACACTTCCATGGATTAGGGTGAGCACTGGTGATGAGATCTACCTGGCGCTGCAGACACTTTCCATTTCCTCCTCCTCATAAAAAAATGGGGACAATTTAATGCAAATCTTGTCAGGTACTGGCAATGAGGACTGGGCAGCCTGGGAGCTGCTGTGTTTGATCACAGGAGAAATCTGACAGCCCTAAGCTTCCTGTATGAGCACAGATCATCCTGCTTCTCCCAGGATTCAGGGCTCAAACATGCCCTGAAGCTGCTGATTGAGCCTGCCTGAAACACCCTAAATAGAAGAGGTGGTGACCATGAGGTGTTGTTTTCTCAGAGGAGAAACATCCTGGGAAAACCTGCTGCTGACAAGTGTGGGTATAAGGGAAAAGCTTTTGCAAGGCTTCCCTGAGAAACTCTGCCTGGGTTTCTCGTGTTTATCCTGTACGAAATATTCCTTTCATTGCAAAAACACCCTGGAAGAGAGGGTGGAGTTTGAACCTCATCCTTCCCATGGCAAACCTGGGCAGGCTGTGATCCCAGAGCATCCCTGTCCCCCTGGCTGAGCCAGCTGGGAGAGTGACCAAGCCAAGAACTCACTCTGCTCTCAGCCTGGTGCCTGGCTGGGGAAGGAGGAGGTGAAGGTGAAGCAGTAAATCTCCTAAAAGGCAGCAGGAGAGCCAGGAGCTGCAGCAGGCTGGATGTTAAGGAAATTGGGTTAAGCCACGTGCGGCCACTTTTCATTCAGAATTAAAATGGCTTTAATTCGACTGCAGCTGCCTGCTGAAGGGATTGCTGCTAAATCAAATTAGAGCCTCTTGATTTGTGAGCAAGAGCCTGGCCAGGCTTTAAGGTGGTTTAACTAAGGCACAGGTTGTGCCCAAGTCAGATTCACCTCCAAACCATCTCCATGGGTTTTGGGTGACCAACTGCTCAACCCACAGCAAGTCCAATGTCCCTTGGAGGGAAACCACAGCCTGGAGGACTTCAAAGCCAATCCACTGGTGCAGGTTGTCCAAAATGTTGAATTTTAGTCTCCGTTAATCCTCCCTTGTCAGCCTGTGGCAAACTGATATCATCTTGTAATAATCTGCTTATCCCCTGGAAAAGGTGTAGAAATGTTCCTGTCTCCACGGGTGTGATGAGTTTATTTGCATTTCACGTCAAGCTTGTAAAAAAATGATCTGGGCCTTCAAGGGAGACAGAGCTGGCAGGAATTTTGTGGATTCTTTTGAGTGTAAACTCCCTGATGGATGGAGAAAAGCCTTCCTGCTTGAGGGGTGTGGGCTGGGAGGGAACTCCATTCAGGAGGTCTGCATTGTCCCCACTGGACAATGACCACCAGGGAGTCCATCCCACACCAGAATTAGAGTGGGAGGGTTTCTCTTCGCTGATATTATCGCCTTCCAGGGGGATTAAACTGAACCCAGCATCTTAAAAAAGTTATCACTGAGGTTTTCCTGCATTAACTCAGTAGTTGAACAAAATCAGCTGGAGTCAAAGGGGAGTTCCAGCAGAGTTAATGACTCTGGAAATTATAGATTGGTTTGTGAGTTTATATATAGAGTCTCTCATTGAATGGAACAGCAGTGAAAGGTCCCCCTTTGAATCTCACTGCTGGAGACAGGGGAAAGTTCAGGTTTTCATTTTCCACAATACACAGAATGCTTTTGAATTGCTGCACAAAAACCCAGGAACTGATGCTATTTCATAGCTCCAGCTGGAAGACCTGTTCCTGTGGGAATCCAGCAGAAAGAGCTGCTGAGCCCAGCCCTCAGCATTTCCTACCATGAAATGGGATGTGAATCCTGCCTGAGGTTCACATGGGAGCAACCCAACCCCTGCCTGGCACCCCAGTTTCCCTAGAATACCTGTTTTCTGGGGGGCACTGCTCTGCCTCTGCTCCTGCTGGGCTGCTCATCCCCCTGGAGCTCTGCTGCTTGGAGAGGAAGTTTCTCCCAGGAGTAACTTGCTCTTGATAGTAAATAGCACTTTAGCTGCAGCCACAGACAGGGTTAATGAGCCGGGAAGTTGCCTGTCAATCCCCGGAGCATCTCCTGCTGCAATGAAGATGGAAGTTGGCTCGCAGCAGCCTCATCTCTGGCTGTTCCCTAATTAGATGACACCTTTGTGTAGAGGAAAAAGCTGCTCTGAGCCCCTCGTGCTCCTCAAGCAGCAATTGCAGCCTTTGTGCCTCACTGTGGGGCTGTGCTGGGGACCAGGACAGGGCTGGATCCTCCTCAGGAGGAGCCTCAAGATAAATTCCCCATCCTACATGTTCCTTCCTCCTCCCCACTCCCATTGCAAAGGTTAAGAGCTCTTACAAGCTGCCCTAAACTCTGCTTGAGGACATACTTTTTGTGCTGGGGGAAGCAGGAATGGATTTGGGTTGCCAGCCGTGCCCCCTGGCCATGCTGGCAGCACGGAGCCCAGGCACCCCTTGGGCACTGCTGCCTGCTCTGGGCAGCAGCTGCTGGTGTCTGTTTGCATTTGTCCTCAGGATTAGAGACACAGCTGGCACCAGCTCTGCTTGGGGGAAGGGATCAGCAAACAGCAAAATGCAGCTTCTGCCCCAGTCAAACTCAGAGCCAGCGTGGCCAGGCAGGTCCCAAAGCCACCAGAACCAGCCTGGAAGTGTCTTCTGAGCTGGAAACTGCTTTGTTGAGAAGGCAAAGCCCAATGCAGAACCAAACTCTGGAGTTCATCTCTCTCCCAGAGCGAGCTCTGCGTTTGCAGTCGATGTGTATCCAAAGGGATGAACCAGAGGGGTTTTGTGGGGGAGGAAGTGGAGAAATACAATGGGATGAATCAGAGGGAAAGGCAGCTCAGACTCAAGGGCTGTCTGCAGGGAAGGTGCCTGAGCTGGGGTGGTCCCAGCCGGCCTGGAAAGCTTTGGGAATGGAGAAGGTTTCCCAGGGACAACAGGAGGATGCAGGCAGGGCTGTCTGGGTGAGAAGCTGGGGGATCACAGGCTGTTCCCTGGGAGTGCAGGCAGGCTGTATCCCCAGGAACGAGCCTTCCCTGGAGAAGAACTGAGTCCCTTGTGCCCATCTGCTCCTTCCTCCTTGGAGCTTCTTGATTTGGTGTGGAGCTAAGCTGGCAGCACAGCTTTGGGACACAACCTCCATGGGGAAACCTGAGTGTGTCCCTGGGGACAGTGGGATGTGGGTCATGGCACCAGGACCTGAGAATTCCCCTGGGGACAGCTGGGTGTGGGTCAGGACAGCAGGCCAAGCCCCTGCCCAGGAGCCTTTGGGTGCCTCTGCTGTGGGAGCAACATCCAGAAAGGGAACATGAAGTGCCCCCAAAGCAGGGCAGTCCTGCTGGGGACTTCCTGTCTCCGTGGATCAGCAGAGGGAGACAAAAGCTCGGCTGGAGCTGGAGCATCACACCTAACCCCAGCCCTGGAATCAGCAGCCAGAGGATGCTGGCAGCAGCCACCTCTGCCCGTTGGCAATGATGGGTTTGATGCACCAAGCTTGCGTTGCCCAGAGTTGACAAATTCCATCTGACCCTGGCTTTCTGCACTAGGGAGAGCACAGAATTCCTTTCCACCACGAGGTTCCCCCAAGGTTCCCAGACAAGCTGGCTTTTCTGTGCCACCCTGCAGAGCCCAGCTCCACCACAGGGATGTCTGACCCCTTGCCTTTGCAGGTCCGTGCCATGAGGCTGTCGTTCGTGGGCGAGATGGGCTGGGAGCTGCACGTGCCCAGGGCTGACTGTGTGAAGGTTTACCAGGCAGTGATGCAGGCAGGAGCTCGGCACGGCATCACCAACGCTGGCTACAGAGCCATCGACAGCCTCAGCATCGAGAAAGGTCCTTGTTCTCCTGCCAGCAGCTTTTCCTCCAGCGGGGGGAGCAGGGAAAAGGGCTTTTTCCCAGGTTCAGCGTGACTGGAGGTGTGGCAGAAATGAAGCCGCCCCAAAATGGGCTCCTCTCTAGGGTGTTTTATCCAAGTGGATGAGGGTCAGCGGGGAAGGGGGGATGCTGTGGTGCCCTGGTGCTGTGCCAGGGACCCCCGGGTGACCCCTGCTCCTCCCTGCAGGGTACAGGCACTGGCACGCCGACCTGCGCCCCGATGACACCCCGCTGGAGGCAGGCTTGGCCTTCACCTGCAAGCTCAAGGCCAACATCCCCTTCCTGGGCCGGGAGGCTGTGGAGGCTCAGAAAGCCAAGGGCATCTTCCGCCGCCTCGTGTGCTTCACCACGGAGGAGTGAGTGCCGCTGCTGGCTCTGCTCCAGTGCAGGACCACCCCCGAGCCCACCCAGCCCTGTGCCACACACAGGTGCCACACCTGGGCACACGTGGGGCTGGGCTGCCAGCCAGCTCAGCTGCTTTCCGTGCTCTAATTCCGTCTCTAATTTAAATCCCACCGCAAATTCCCTGTTGGGTATTTAACGGGAGCTGGAAGCAATGTGACAGGGTTGGTCTTGTTTTACCCAGAGCAGCAGGAGGTTTTGCAAATTGGGCTGGAGGGACTTGGGGTGAATGAACCTGTGGGGTGGGCTGGGGCAGAGCCAAGACCCCCCAAACCCTTGTGGCCATGGCAGCGTGCCCTTGCCTTGCAGGAAGGTGCCCATGTTCGGCCTGGAGGCAGTCTGGAGGGATGGCAAGGTGGTTGGCCACATCCGTCGGGCAGATTTCGGGTTTGCCATCGACAAAACCATCGCCTACGGCTACATCCGTGACCCTGCAGGTGGCCCGGTGAGTGCAGCCCTGCGGTGGCTGTGCCTCCTGCCCTGCAGTGTCACCTGGGGTGGGAGGGGGACAGCAGCTCCCCGTGCAGGGTGAGGGATGTCACAGCTCAGTAGCAAAGCTGGTGTCACTCACTGTCACTGTGTGAGGACCCAGCATGGCTCTCTGTGGCTCACATGCTGCCTCGGGTGTTAATTGCAACCAAATATTTAATTGCAGGAGTGAATTAACTCATGTTGTAAAGGGCAGTGGCCAATAGGAGCAGAGCAGGGTCTTAATTAACCCTGGGAGAGTCTGGATAATCAGTCAGCTGCCCTCATTAAGCAGCATGCTGAGGGCAGAGGGCAGGGAAGCCATGTGGGGATGGAGGTTGGGCCACTCTGTGGGTGTGCTGTGATCCCTGCTCTTGCTTGCCTTGGCTTTCCATCCGTGCAGGAGTCCCAGGGCAAGTGGGTTTGTGGGACAGTTACTCCTGGGAACCCCATTTTCTCCCTATGATGAATGTTCCTCTTCTTCCTCTTCCTCTTTTGCCTTTCCATTTTCCTTTTCCTCTCCCTTTTGCCTTTTCACTTTTCCCCTTCTGCCTTTCCCCTCCCTTCTCTTTTCCCTTTTCCCTTCCCCTCCATATACCTCCACAATGGGAAAAAACCATAAAAATTTCAAATCTGACTTTTCTTTTTTTAAACAGTTCTTTCCCTCCTTTCTGCACATCCTCTTGGGATGACAGAACTCGGTTTTGTGCAGAGAGAAGATCTGTGGGGTGGGTGGGAGCTTGCCCAGGGATGGAGCTGGGCTGCTGGCACCCTACAGGGGTTTTTCCACATCCTCACAGGTTTCCCTGGATTTTGTGAAGAGTGGCAGCTACCAGCTGGAGAGGATGGGAGTGACCTTCCCGGCCCAAGCTCACACCAAGTCCCCGTTTGACCCCGACAACAAACGCGTGAAGGGTTTTTACTGAGCGCCTGCTGCTGATGCTGAGAGGAAGAGGAGCTGCCGGCTGAATTCCCAGCCTCTGGATGCCCCAGCTGCCTCCAGGGTCACCTGCAAGGGGTGAGCAACAGCCTGGAACTCGTCAAGTAAATTTGGGTGGAATTAGAGGGGAGAAGAGGAAGAGATTCCAAAAAGTCCAAAGACTCTGCTGCTCTGTTCTCCAAGTGAAGCGGTGCCACTGCAGCAATAATTGTTTTCCATGGGTTAATTGCCCTGCAAACTGTTTGGGCTCACTGCAGACGAGGTGGTTTCAATTGGTGACTTTGCTGGAAACTCTTTCCCCCCAAATGGAGATTCACACTGCCTGGAAATGAATATTTTTTTTAAACTAACTCTGCTCTTAATGCAGCTGGAGCCTCCAAGCCTGCTGTCCCTGTGGTCCCTTGCTGCGTCTGTCCTCACTCCCGTGGGTGTCACCTCGTCCTGGCTGTGCCCTGGGGACTCTGTGGGGGAAAGGAGCAGGGAGGTCACTGTCCAGGCTCTGTGGGTTCTCTGTCAGTGCTGATTGTGTTTCTGTGCCACAAAACCATGGAATCCCAGACTGGTTTGGGTTGGAAAGGACCTTAAATCCCATCTCATTCCATGGGTTTCACAGGCAGGGACACCTTCCCCTATCCCAGGTTACTCCATGCCCTGTCCAACCTAGCCTTGTGGAGCAGCCAAAATTTTTCTGTGCTGCTCCTGGCCCAGGCTGTGGGGTAAGGTGACCACTGGGGACACTGACCCCACAGCTGCCCTTGTCCCCACCCGCTGGCAGCTCCCTGGTGGCATTTTCCCAAAGGTCACCTTCGAGGTGCCTCCTTTTAGCTCCTGATGGAGAAGGGGATGAGCTCAACCCCTGCAGCCTCTGGCAGCTCCGAGCCAGCCTGGGAGGCAGCAGGGAAGTTTTCCCTCTCACGCACACACCCTGTCACCCCACTGCTGCCAAAGGGAGGGAGCAGTGACCCCCAGCCTGTCCCCAGCCCCATCCCCAGCTCTGCTCCCCTCGCTGGGCTCTCTGATGAAGCTTTCACCCGCCTGAAGAAATAATCTCACTCCCTGCTCTTCCCTTTATTTCCCTTGACTAGGTTTGCTTGGCTCCTACCCTCTTTAGAGCTGACTTCAATTCCTTAGCCTCGTGCCACAGGCGCCACGGGCAAGAGCGTGAACTCTGAAATGCTTTGGTTCTACTGAAAACATTAAAAAACAAGATTGAGATGAGTTCTTCTCTCGAATGGGAGGTGACAGGAGGAGGGCAGGGGAGGGGGTGGCTGTGGTCCTGTTCTGACAGAAGGAGAATTCTGGATCCACTCTGTGCCTGGAAGATCAGGTTTTGGGTTAAAAAACCTTTCTGAAGTGCAGTGCTCTGCTCTGAGGTTTTCCTTATACTCAAGGTGGATGGGGAGGCAATTTTGGGGGCCACCTGGCCTGGATCCCACCTGTCCCAGGGTAGGCACTGAGCTTGGATGGACATGGACTTTCCTGCAGCATCTCCAGCCTCTCCTCTGCTCTTGAGCATTCTCCCTTTGGAGCTCAACAGCGAAAAGCAATTTATTTTACATTTAGATATTTAATGGAGCAATTTTTCCTGACAAAAGATTTGTCATTCCCCCCTCCACCCCTCCCCTTCCCCAAACCCCATCCCGGAGGTACCGTTTGTTCCCAGCCATTGGCATCTGGTGGCATCGAGAGGAATAATCTCGAGGAGTGGGGGAAGGAGGGTAATGGGGGGGATGCAGTTCCTGGAGGAGGGATGGGAGTGTTGGGTGGGTGTTGTGGTACCTCTTCCTCCCTCCTTCCATCTCTCCCTCCCTCCTTCCATCCATCCATCCATCCATCCATCCATCCATCCATCCATCCATCCATCCATCCATCCCTGCCACAGCTGCCAGCCCGGGGAGCACCTGTTGAGCCATCCTGAGCTCGATGGGACATCAGCAAGGTTTCTGTGCTGCTCCCACGCCTCCCTTTGCCTCAGTTTCCCTGCTGGAAAACGAGTTCCTCCCTCCCTCCCTCCCCGGGGCCGCGCCGGGCTCGGCACAATAGCAAACCTCGCCGATATTATCCCGGGGGTGGGAAGCAGCATTACTCAGAGCCAGGATTGCTAATAACGCACTAAATATAGCTCTCCCCATCCCCGGAGTACTTTCTGAACTCTGCCTCGTGAGCCCTCAGCCCCCCCGGAGGCAGGAATGGGACACCGGCTGGCATGGCTGCGTGGGCAGGGCGGCGGGATGCTCCCCAGGGATGCTCCTGCCTGGATGCCATCCCCATGGTGTCAGTCCCTCCGGAGCTGGCCCAGGTTGAGGGGCACAGGGGCGGCAGGCTGAGGTCCCAGGGTGGGCGGGCAGTGAGGTTTGGGCTCCTGCAGCCTCTCGGTGATGATGGGAAGAGGTTGCTTCTCCCACTCGCCCTGCAAGAGAGGTCATAAAACCACATGGTCCATAAGAGCACAGCTACTTGGAGGCTTAGAGTTTCTGCCTGCTTGGAGAAATGACGTGAAGTTTAATGTTTGAAGTGTTTTTAGCCCAAATCAGGGTGTTTTCTCATGAGACGTTGCTAATTATTCCCGGTGCAGGAGCACCTACACATCCTCTCCACAGTGCAGACGTCTGAGGTGCTCTGTGCTCCTCAAACCAACCCCAGCTCGGGAGTTTCCACCCCAAAAAGTGTTACCTGCCAAATCAGGTGGAGATAGCTCAAAACAGGGAGCCCCACGGGCTCACCATGCTCCGGGAAATGCTCCCTACCAGGTCCTGGCAGGAATTTGCTGCATTCCAGCATGGATGTGCCCGTGGAGCAGGAGGGACACTGCAGCCTGGCTGAGGTGCCATGGAGCAGAGCAGGGCTGTCACAGCCATCAGGGCTCACGGTGACCACAGCCAGGACAAATCCCTCCAGCCCTGCACATCCCTGGAGTCACCTTCTCTCGGGGATGCTCCCCGCAAAGAGCAACCTGCCAGGCGCAGGCAGCGCCCAGGGCTGAGCCTGCCGGGCAGGATCTAACTCAGAGGTGACGTTGGCCTGGCTTGGTGGCCGGTGGGGACACGGGCAGGGGCTGGGAGGGCACGGGGGGCTCAGCTCCGGGGCGGTGATGCTCCGGTTTGGCTGCCGGCTGAGTGTTCATGCGGAAATGTCAGCGAGAGGCTGAGCGGCAGCGTGAGCGGGAGGAGGGAGGTCTGGAGAGGAGAGGTAGAGCCGTGAGTCATCGGCGAGATGAAAGTGGAATTTATGTTTTCAGCTGAGATTTCTCCTGGTATGTCAAGCGAAACGGGCCGGAGCTTGCTCCAGCACCGGGAAAAACCCTGGGGAAAGATGGAGTGGGATGGAGGGACATTTCCAAAGCTCACGGGGAGTGACCAGAGAGGGGACAGCATTGCAGAGGAGCACCAGCTGGAGAAACAACTCCTTTCCTGTACCCTTCTGGCTTAGGGGAGCAATTATGCATCTTTAGGGTTCGCCTGCTCCAGGGCTCAGCTCCAGCCCCGAGCCCATCTGCTGCGGCGTCTGCCCTGCTGAGACATCCCAAACCCTGTGCCTGCTCTTTGAAGAGATCAAAGGCACTCGGAGTGTCTTGATAGCTGTTGTTTTCAGTGCTTTCGAGTGGAAATCTGAACAGAGAGAGTTTACTGCGAGCCCTTGTGAGTGCAGGGACTTGGGGACAGCACCGTCCCTGCCGCTGCTCACAAGTGTTACCTTGAGATTTGGCTCGATAATTAACAGCACTCAGCTCCTTCCAGAAATCATCAGATTTGGGATCACTGAACTGCAAAAACATGAGCTTAATTAGAAGCTGGTGCTTTTCTCTTGGCAGAAACAGTATGGAATAAATGAGATGTCTCCAAGTGGGGCTCGCTCTGAAACACCAGCGGAGCAGAGGCTCCTTCGCCCTTGCTGTGATTCTCGTGACCCATTTTGTGCCAGCTTCAGCTCTGCCCTGCTCCAGTCCCTTCCTGACAGCCCCTCAGACCTCTCTGCAATCAAGGGAGTTGTCTGGGTCATAATTAAGAGGTTTAACTCATAATTCTGCTGCTGCACAAAACTTCTGCACCACTTCTGTCCCTGCAGCGAAGCTCTGCGTGGCCAAGAGGTGCCAGGAAACTGGAAAGGTTTCTGCCCATGCTGGAGTGAAACTCTGCTAAAGGGAATTTACTGTGGCAGAAAGCTGATGGTCATCCCTGCAAGCAGCTCGGCATCCTCCTGTGCTGCAGTGGATAGCACTGGACCCAAGAATAAGGAATTATCCAAGTCTATTACACTGATAAATGGTGCTGGAAGATGATGCCAGCAGTGGTGTTAAATCTTCACCACCATCACAGTCATGTCCCTCATCCCTGGGCCTGGTTTTATTTTAAAAACCTCCCAGTCCTTTATCCTTCACGTTTTGCTGGATCCCCACGTTCAGAGGCTGCACAGATGCTGTGCATAATGAGCTCGCTCTGCTGGCACCTGGGGTGATTTGCCAAAATCCTAAAAACCACCTCACGTTTCTCCTTGGCTCTGGCCCTACTTTAACACTCGGCGAAAGCAGCCTCCAAATCACTTTATGCAAATGCATCTCCTAATTGGATCTGGCTGGGAACATCCATGGTGGCTCCAGAGGTATTGGCTAAGCACAGGGCTGGGCTGGGCTTAGTCCTGCTGATGCCAGGGATTTCCTGGCAGCTCCAGCCCCCTGCCCCTAGCCTGCTGGGTTTGGACGTGTCCTGAGCACTGCAGACCTGACCCCCCATGTGGGAATTCTGCTGGGAAGCTTTGGGATGGCAGCTGTACCCACCGGGAAGCGGACGGCGGAGGATTTGTTGCAGTGCATGGAGATGGGAGCAAAGCCGTAGAGGGATTTCAGCACATCCCTGTTGAAGGTGTTCCAGGGGATGGAGTAGAACTGCTGAGGGACAGACACCTGTGGGCACATGCAGATCTCCTCGTCGTTAAACCTGGGAGGGAGAAAGGCCATGCTGAACACAGCAGTGCTGTTCCCTTCCAGCTGGATGTGACTAATCCCTCCCTGCCTGAAGTGTGACCTGGAATGGCTCTGAGGTCAGTGCTGGGCACAGGGAGAGCCTGGAGCAGCCAGCAGCTGCAGGGGAGGATTTGGGACCAGCCCATGGGTAGGACACCCTGTGCAAGGCCAGCATCTCCCCCTCCCCTCGTGGGTGGGTGGGCTGCAGCCTCCTCCTCTGGCGTGGATCCCTGGTGTGTCTGCCCTGGGTTATAAGGAATATTTTGCATTTTCACACTTGGCCCCGCACTGACTCTCCCTTCCTGGTGGTTCTCACTACACAGCCATCCTCCAAACCCTGCATTTGGCTATTTTCCCAGTGGTCCCTCACCCCCAGCCCACTGTGCAGGGGCTCTTTACCTGTTCACCAGGTTGAAGTAGCGGTGCAGGTAGCCTGGATCCACAGCACTCTTGCACAGCTCCAGCTGGGTCTGGGGGTAGTAGTGCACGTAGTTCACACACATCTCTTCCAGGATGCCAAACCCTCCCTGTGGCACAGCAGGAAGGTGGTGGGAGCAGGGTCTGTGCCCTGCTGGGGCTGCACAGGGGCAGGGAGGGCAGGGGGCACAGAGCTCACACCTCGGGCTGCACACTCACATGGATCTACATCTATCATCTACATCTATCATCTGTATCTGGATACCTCTGGATAGCTAGAGAGACAGAGATGGAGATTCACACCCCTTCAGGTGCATGGCATGGGCAGCTCTCTGCTTGTCTGCCCTCTGTGCAAGGACAGACTTTATGGCTAGACCGTGTGGTTTACATTAAAATGCAGATTTCCTATAATCCCTCTGCTATATTTAGCCTTGTCCCTGTTGATGGTACCTCTGACAGGCTCCTTTTATTTTTTTTTCCCACTGCCTATGTAAGGAAATAACATGCACTGTCAAAAAATGCCACTTCTCTTTAATTACAATTAATCCCTGGTGGAACAGTTTGTGATGGGAATTAGAGTGACACATGCTACTTCACAATTAGCACCTTCACATCCCTGCTGCAGGCAGCACAGCCTTGTGAGTTCCCTTCTTCCCACCCTCCCCTTGCCTCTGGCTGTGATTCAGCCTGGCTTTGTGCAGGTGCCCATTCTGGGGGTGCCCCAAACCACCCTGGGGTGCCCCAAATCACCCTGGGGTGCCCTAAATCACTCTAGGGTGCCAACATCCCCCAGCTCCACACAGACCCTGCACTCACCACGGTGGCTCTGCTCCTGTCCTCGGTGTTGTACGTGCAGGTGGTGATGAGTTCATCACCCTGGGGGGAATCAAACACAGGAAAATTTGGGGACTGGGGAGGGTGAAACACAGAAATCTTTGCTCTCCGTATCAGCAGCCAGTTTCCCCACCAGCACTGCCTGCAAAGCCACAGGAGCTCTTGCTAAACTTGCATCCCCTGCAGAGATTCCCTGGGGCTGCATCCCGGGGATGGTGTTTCCTGCTTCCCTCACTTTTGAAGGATTTCTGCAGGGTTGAAACAGCTTAAAAATTGCATTTAGGCAACACTTTGAAGTGCCAAATCTGCGCTAGACTTGATGGCACAACAGCCTCCCTGCCACAGTCGGTGCTGGGGACAATGGGGACACCCCAGAGCACAGCCCTGGGCATGGGGTCAGCGGGTTTTGAGCAGCCTGGTGGGGCACAGCAGCTCCAGGAGGTACCCTCAGCTTTGCAGCCAGGTCCTTCCTCATCTGAAGAGCCTCAGGGCACTTTCCACCTCCTCTCCACCTCTGTTTTCCCACCCACTCCCACTCTGATGCTGAATCTCTTCCTCTCCTTCCATCAAGCAAGGAGAAGAGGGCACCACCATGGTTCATCCTCACCCCCCGAGGAGCCTCCCTCTGCCAGACGACGCCCAGCTAAATTAGGAGCTCAATTTATCTCCCAGCAGCCCACACACCCATTCTGTGCCATATGAGAGGGGGCCTAGTGTCCCCAAAGTATCTGCGTGGAGCTGGCAGATGTGACCCAGGGACTTCGTTCCTGCAGCCCCCTGGGAGTCCCCAGATGGCACAGGGCGATGGGAAGAGGCAGGGGATTCAGAGCGACAGGATCGGGATGTGCTGTTTGGAAGTTGTGATGGTTTTTGGAGCAACTCACCGGGAAAACCGCGACCACCTCCTTCAGCATGCGGATCTCCTGGGAGGGAAGGGAAGGGAAGGGGACATGTGAGAGTGATGCCATGGCACTGTGCCCCGGGGTGACACCCAGCTGGGACCCTTGCAGCCCCCTGTACCTGGAAGTGAGGGCTGTAGTGCCTGTCAGCGTTCACAACCTGCCGCTCCCTGCCGTCCCGGGACAGCACTGTCACCACTTTTCTGCCTGCCAGGTGTGTGTGGAGCTGCGAGGCGAAGATTCGGATGCCGGCAGAGGGCAGAGCCTGGGGGAGGGAGGGAAGGGAAGGGAAGGGAAGGGAAGGGAAGGGAAGGGAAGGGAAGGGAAGGGAAGGGAAGGGAAGGGAAGGGAAGGGAAGGGAAGGGAAGGGAAGGGAAGGGAAGGGAAGGGGGAAGGAAGGAAGGAAGGATCAACCCCCGTGCTCAGCCCTGTCCCTCTCCCCTCCCTCACACCGCCATGCTGTGTTGGGAAGCTGCTGTCCCCATCCTATCTCTCACACCGGTTTTAGGGGATCACTCTACCCCTGGAGCAGCCTCTCAGTGAGCTCCTTGCAGAGGGACAGAGCCCCATTGCTGCCAAACCAACCCTCCAAGGCAGCAGAGCAGCTGAGCCAAACCCTGCCTCCTTCCCTGCCCTCGTTAGCGGCGGAACAAACAATTCCTCGTGGGTAGGCCCTACAAAAACACACACTAACGCTTCCCCGAGAGAGCAAGGTGGGCACTTTGGAACCATCTCCAAGAGAGCTCTTGGCAAGCTCCCTGGAAGCAGCAGCCAATTTTCCCATCCCTCTGAGGGAAAGCACCACTGGGACACGGCCAGCTCGGCAGGGAGTTTTATGGGAATGGTACCCCGGGGAGCTGGAGCAGATGGCTCTTCAGGAGAGCTGCTTCCAGGGGGACTCAGCGCATCCCTACCAGCTGCTCTCTGTTTATTGTACACAGCAGATTTGTCTTTCCAGCACTGCCTCACGGTGAGTTTGAAACTCGGAACTGGGAGGCTTGGAGGGTGGTGCTGCCTGGGAGCTGGGAAAATCCATGGTG
Source organism: Lichenostomus cassidix (assembly GCF_008360975.1). Taxonomy (NCBI): domain Eukaryota; kingdom Metazoa; phylum Chordata; class Aves; order Passeriformes; family Meliphagidae; genus Lichenostomus; species Lichenostomus cassidix. Next base: position 3,534,312 of record NC_139497.1, read on the forward strand.
ACCCTTCTCCTCCGAGGTGCAGCCGGGCTGGAGGGCAGAGTTACTCACCAGCTGGGTGCATTTATCAGTGCAGTACCCTGTGAGGACAAAGGCATCCTCTCCAGGGGGAATGGCCATCACTGGGGTGTAGACCAAGCCCAGCTCCATGATCCCAGCGTCGTAGGGACGCAGGGTGGCCGTGTAGTACAGCCGGATCCCCGAGGAGTCACGGCGACCTGGTGGGCCAGAGGACAAGGACAAGTCACTGCAGGGACAAGGCTGAAAGGTGGAAAGCAAGGACAGGTGAAAAACGATGCTGTGCTGCCATGGAGAGCCTTCCACTCACAGCTTCCTGCATCTGGGTGGTTCTCATAATTTTAAATCCTACAGATTTCCATGCAAGTCTTCACTGAGTGACCCCAGATGCACCTGGTTCCCTGGAGAGAGCACTGAATAATTCCAGGGAGAGAGGTAAGGGATGTCTTTGGAGATCCCAAAGCAGAAGGACAGAGCATGGGGTGCTTTGGAGAGCTCCCTCAGAAGCGTGGCTCATTGCAGCATCTTTTTGGGATGTTTTGCTACATCCCAAAACCCCAAAAGGCCGTGCAAGCAAAGGGAAGAGCGGGGTCAGTAGGTCAGGAGGGGTTCAGGCCAGCTCTGCATCCCTGTCTCCAGGCTGGAGCCCACCCAGGGATAAGAATAACAGGGGAGACACTATTGGTTAGCAGGCAAAAGCAGAAAAATGATGAAAGACGTGAACTCCGTATTTATAGCCGTGTTTCTTCTCGAGTTGCCGAATGTGCTATGATTGATCCACACTACATATGCTCTGGCCTCCTAAAAATATACTTGGGTAGTCAAGAAGCTGCTTGTTTTTATGTTAATGAAGAAACTGGGTTGTTTGGAATCCTTCTTTTTTTTTCCAATGTGTCTCCTGACAATGTTATCGAAGCAGGAGAACAGGAAAACAACATCCACATCCCCTCCCGCCCCAGCCAGCCTGGTCTCTCTGGTGCCTTGGCACTGCTGTCACTCTTGCTCTGAGCTCAGACCCACCTCACAAGGAAATTGGGGAGAACTGAGACAATCCAGTTAATGCTGGTGTTGTCCTGGATCACATCCCTGCAGGAATTTTTGGGGGCAATTTTCTACCTGCAGACTCCTTTCCTAAACATTCTTCCCCACCTCTGGGCAGCACAAGGATGGGCTGCAGCCTGCAGGGAGGATGGCTTTGCTGAGACCAGAAAAGCAGCAGCACGGGGGGAATTTATTCTCCCTGCAGGGACAGATCTGGACCAGCAGGTCTCCATGAAGTTCTGAGCAGGGCCACGATTTAGGGCAGAGCTCTCCCCAGAAGGTGTCAGCCCTTCCCTGGAATTTCCCCAGCTCTTCCTCCATGGTGTGACAGGGAAGGCAATGGGCAGCACTGCACAGCCCCTCACCTTTGAACACCAGGGGATTGTGGTAATGGATCTCCAGGCGCAGGTATCTGGAGGAGCCTGGGCCACCAAAGGCAAGACCTGCTTCTTCAGGGTAGTAGAAAGCCTGGAAGAGAAGGGAGGTGTTAGGGCAGCAGCAGAGTGGTTTTCCTGGGAACAAGGCTGGAAAGACTGAGGGAAATATCTGGGTGTGACCCTGACCCACAGCCTGGGCTGAGGGGCATGATTTGGGCTCTTGGTTGTGCTTGGAGAGCTGCTCTTGCTTCCAGAGGCTTCTCTCATTCCACATGCAATGGCACAACATCTGAGTATTGGCATGGAATCCCAGAATATCCTGAGCTGGAAGGGACCCACGAGGATCATCAAAATCAACTCCTGGCCCTGCACAGCCCCAGGAATCCCACAGGTGCCTGGGAGAGTTGTCCCAAGGCTCCTCGAGCTCTCTCAGGCTCAGGACAGTAACCATTCCCTGGGGAGCTGATCCAGTGCCCCACCCCACTGATGTATGGCTGGGGTGAACTGGGAAATCAGACACCCCCAGGAGGGGCTGGGAAGGTCAGGCAGGGCTGATCCCAAACCCCAGCAGAGAACAGGGCAAGAGCAATCCCAAGATGGGGATGGGGCAGGTTTGGGAGGCAGCAGGGCAGTTTTCCCCCAGGGAGGACATGTCCCTTGTCACACCCACCTGTGCCCCCATGGCCCAGGCTGCCAGCACGTGCCTGCAGTAGTTGAGCCTGTCTGGCTTCATCTTGGAGTCGCAGGGCCCGTTGTAGTGGGGGAAGCTGTCGAAGTCAGCCGTGCACTGGAACACCTCCATGTGGTGCACAAGAGCCTCGTTGCCTGCAGTGACCACTGGCTCGTACTGAAATCAGACCCAGCAAGGAGAGGACACGCTCAGAGCTCATCCCTGGGGCTGGCAGGGCGGGAATGTCTGGGACCTGGTGCCAGTGTCTGCCACAGGGTGGGGAGGGAAGGTTGCTCTGGGCATGAGGAGCCAAGGGCCAAGGGGTTTCACCTCGGATTTTGGCTCCCAGGAGGAGGTTGGGCCAGAGTTGGGTGCTTCAGAGGGGAACCAACAGGTTATTAGTTATTAGCATTTAGGTCAGTTGTGGAAACATTTAGTTTTTGTCAGCCTAGGGACCAACCCCGAGCTCAGCAGAACACACAGCCATCTCAGCCTTTCTCCAGCAACAGATGCAGCTGACCAGCAGGTCTTGGTCTGCTTTGTGATGACTGAACCCTTGAGTTTTGCAAGGCTGAGGTGGCCCTGGGGATGTTGCCTTTTCCTAAAGAGAGTCCTGACAAGTTTTGATTCTATCCAACAGCTGCCTGGGGCACGGAGAGGGGGATTTGGGATGGAGAAAGTGATTTTAAAAAGCCTGAAGAGCAGCTCTGGCTAAAAGTGCCAGCTGTAGAAGTGCTCTGCAGCAGCGGGAAGGTATCAGGAGTTACACACTTCTTACTTACACACAGATGATTCACTTCACACCATCTGTTCGAGAGAAAATCCTCCTTCTGAGCCTTCCTCCGTCTCTCCCCTCTAAATCACCGAGCGCTCGCTGCAGCTCGAGTGTCTGAAGGTTTTTTCTTCTCCCCGCTGTGTGGTTTTGACTCTGGATGTGCCAGGTCACCTCCTGAGCCACCCCCACACCTGCTGGGGGCTCTGCCAGCAGCTCATCCTTTCCTCTGGCTTGCCAGCAGGTTTTTTCCTCTCCTTTGCAGGAGGTGGCCCGAGCAACTCATCTGGGCAAGGCACACAAGTTGTATTTATGTCTGTAAATCTCCTTTTTTTTTGGACGATGCCTCATCTTTTAGAAGGCAGTTCCCATCCTGGCTCTCTCTGCCCTGCTCTCACCAGCCCTGTTCCTTGTTTTCCTGTGTTTCTATGTCCCCCATGGCTCTCTGTGTGCCATAATCCTGTCCCTTCTGCAGGGGGTCAGCTCTGAGCCTGCCCTGGAGCCTGCTGGATGTGCCAGCTGGGAAAACTTCACCTGCTCACCTCCTGCCAGGTGACATCAGGATGCTGCAGACCAGTGGGGTGGATCTGGAGGATGTTTTGGGACCATGCTTGGTAAGATATTTGGATCTGAAAACCTCCCTGTGCCAGGGCAGGGAAAACACAGGATGTGCAGGATGTGAACACGACTGCTCTGCCCTCCTCTCCTCTTACCATGATGATGTGGTGTTTGGGGAAACCTTCGGGGAGCTCTGCCATGTAACACCAGTAGGTTGTCTCCTGGCTGGGAATGATCACATCTGGGGCTGTGATCTCCATGGTTTTCATGTCCCTGGGCAGCTCAGGGATGCTGATGTTGGGCTTTAGCAGCTGCACCCTCTGCAGGCCCCCGTGGAGGGCAGAGATGTTGATGGCTTGCAGGGAAGGCACGGGTTTCTCCAGGATCCCGTAGATCAGGTGCACGGTGCCATCCTGAAGCGAGAGCAGAATATATCAGGTGGTTTCTCATGCAGGAACAGGAGTTGCATGGATCATTAGCACCAGAATTGGTTCTTGTGAAGCCATCCTGAGTGCCCCAGTAGCTCACTTTGCTCTGCTGTCCCAATGAGATTCTACATTCCAGGGTGTTTCTTTGGCTGTGGTGATCCCAGAGGGTTCCCTAGCAGGTGGCAGAATCTGAAAAGTTTTCCCCAGGTGGCATTAATTCCAAAAGGGGAACACAACCTCTCTGCTCCAGGCTGGGATAACCACATCAGTGCAGAGCTCATCCCACCCTGCAGCCCAGCAATGACCTGGGGGGTAACAGCAAAAACAAAACTTCTCCCTGAAATCCTCTTCTCCCACCCTCTTTCCAGGGGGAAATGACAACGAGGAGCTCTGCTGAAAGCCTATTGCAAACAAAAATGCAGAGATCTCTGGACATGAGATAGGGGAGAAAGGAAAAAGAGAATGGTCTTTTCCTAAAGGATCAGAGAATAAAGACCAGCAAGTGTTTTCGTGGTGCACACACAGATTTTTTCCCTCCAGGGCTCTCAGTGTTTTGGCAGACGGCAGACGCTTCTCACCGCAAGACAAGCTTTTGAACACCAGCGACAGAAACTCGAGGACACTCTGTGCCCACGTTGGCTCTAAAATATCCTGCCCACAAAGGGAGATGAGCCTGTAGCTGAGACCCTGAGCTCTTTGACATTCCCCACTGGAGGGTTCTCCCCCAAATCCCATCTCACAGAGGAGCACTGGGTGCAGAGCCAGGGAAACCTCACCGAGCCACCCGGGAGCACAGAGCAGCACCTCTATTTGCTGTCCCTTGTCCCAGCTCCTGTCCCATCCCTCCTCTTTGCCTCCTGTTGATCGCCAACCCCTCTTGCTAACACTCCCAACAGTTGGCTCCAGGCTGGCACGCAGAGTGATGCAGGAGGGATTTATATATCCCCGACGCATGTTCAACAGGAGCTGATGATGCAAAAGAGCTAAAAGCTACACTTCGGAGAGCTTTTGAAGGGCTTGTGAATAGATGGTGCCAAACATTACTCACGGCCCAGGGCTGACATCTGTAGCTCACTTCCTCTCTGCCTCACACCTGATGCTGTGCCCAACGCCAGGGACAACCCTGCAGCTCGGGTTTGGGGCTGTGCCCGGGGCTGGCATGGGGCTGGGGGTGCCACAGCGGGGTGAGGGTGATGCCATACCTCGATCAGGTAGTCCTTGGGGTCACAGGTGCTGAAGGCTCTTCGGAAGAGGAGGTAGAGTCCCTCAGGAGCCCTGCGAGCCCCGAGGAGCTGGTAGTCCTGCTGGGAATCCATGTGGAGCTGCCCCTTGGCATCGCTCCAGGCATCCTGGGACAGAAAGAGCAGCCTGCTCAGCCTGGAGGTTCCTGCTGAGGTCATCCTCCTGTCCACCCTCAGCATCCCAGAGGTGCTCCATGCCCACCTCCAGCACCCCTGTGCAGATCCGTGCTGGAATGGTCACAGCCACAGGATTCCTGGTGCTCAGGCAGAGCTGTGAAATCCCTGAGCCAGCACTGACAGCCTGCAGAAAGACCTTTCCAAGGTGAGATTGAGTGTGGGAAGGTTGGGAAGGGAGGGAGGGAAGCCCCCAGGGACACAGGAAGGTGTTGCATGGGTCTGTGCTGCATTTTGGGTGTGTTTGAGGGGGACCCTCTGGAAGGGGGTGCTGTGCTCTCCAAGACCCTTGGCACAAATCAGCCACTCTCAGTTTAAGATCAGACCCTTGCTGGGATGTTCAGCCCTAAAAATTGCTGCCCTTCTGCAAAATCCTTTATTTTTTGTGGTCAGATTTTTCTGACAGCCCAGCACGGCCTCCCAAAAACCACTTGCTGTCAAAGATGGTGACAAAACCACTATGATAAGCGAAGCACTGGGCCATTCCAGTACCTGAGGATTTGAAGGTTTGGAGTACAAAATCCTGTGAAAATTTGGATTTTAACAGGGTCGTTCTTTTGATGTTTTGTTTCTCCTGTGGGTCTCTTTCATTTACTCAGAAAAGGCACCCAGGAAGTTCCTGGGTCTCTGGACACAAGTGGCACCACTTCTCTTATCTCGGGAGGAAAAACCAGAAGATAAAGGAAAAAGCAACTTGGCACCATTGCAGCCAGAACTATAGAGTCATATTTCCAGAACATATTGTCCTTAGAGGGGGAGAGGAAAATCAGCTCCATGGAGCTCGCATGACATTTGTTTTCGTAGGAATACGGAGTGCAAGTTAATCTCCTAGTACATGGGGGGCTAAGCAAATTTGGATCTTTTGAACAGCTGACACAATTAGCCAGGAGAAAAGCTGCTGGGAGAGAGAAAACCAGGGCTGGGAGATTTATTGAGATCTCCTTGCAGGATGCTGTTCAGCACCAAGTGAAAGAGAAAACCCGAGCGCTGCCGGGCGTTCCATTCAGCGCTGTTTGTCTTTGGGAGAGCAGGGGGAGGCCGATTAGGAATGATCCTTTATGTTTTCTTAACAGGATGCTGTGAAATCCTGGAGCATTCAGGCCACCGCAGACCCTGAAAGGCTGGTAATTAGCAGGAAAACAGCGCAGATAATAAACCCTTCTTTTCATGCTTTCACTGCGCTGCGGATCGCGTTGCGGCTGATGGCGAAAGAATGTGTTTCATGGTTAATTTGAAGTGAGCAGAGAGGTAAAATTTAACTTACTGGAAAGCCTCACACGGGGAAAAATGGGAATTGCTTTCTGCAGCCAAGCACAATCGCAATCAGCCCAACGTGGTGGGCTGGAGAGCCCAGGGGTGGGAAAACAACCCAAAAAGGAACCCAACAAGTAGACAGTGTCAGCAAGGACAGAGTTTGCAGCAGCAGCAGCAAACAACACAACTGGAAATGAGTTTTCCCCCATTCCCATTTCCACATCACCCAAATATATTTGCACCTTTAATTTCCAACAGCACCCCAGGCTGCCCTGTTATCCCGTGGATATCTGTGGATGCAACTCCCAGCCAGGTTCTCAGTGCTGGCAGGGGCAGCCTCTCTGCCTGGTGACTTCTGCCCTCTTTGAATCCATTAATGGGAGCTGTGGTTAATTTTTAATGTGACTGACAGCAGCACACGAGTGAACCAGGCTGTTGATGCATCCTCTGCATGTCTTTGCAGCTAAACACACCAGAGACATCCAGGTCCTGCTTCCCTCAGCCTTGCTGAGGAAAAAAGGGAATCATCTTTTCTTAAAGCTAAACTTGCTGAGGTGTTTACTCTTTTCTCTTTTGGGTTTATTTCGTGCCAAACCCACCGTGTGCCCCTGATCTGTGGGTTCCTGTGGGGTAGAAACACCCAAGATGTTTCAGACCCAGAAACATCAGTCTGCCAAACCACAAGGGAGGGAACCCCAAAAAGCCCCCAGGCAAACCCACAGGTGACTCACCCCAAAGTAGGAGTTGCGCCCATCGCTCCAGAGCACAGCCAGGTCTGCATTCTCAAACTCTCCCCGGTCAGACATCCCAAAGAGGAGCCCAAAGTGCAGCTCCCTGACGAGGAGCTGGAAATGCACGGCTTGCTCGGGATAGCTGACATTCCAGGAGAGCTCCAGCAGCCCTTTGGGATCCAGGGGCACCTTGTAGGGGAAATGGCTGCCACGGGGCGCCGAGCCCTGCAGAGCCACCACCAGGATGACCAGGAACGCTGCCACCGTGGTGAAGTACATGGATGCCACTTCCCGCAGCTTGAGGCTGGGGCAGGAGCAGGGCTTGCTCCCCGAGTTCTGCATCCTGCCAGGATGTCACCCCGGCGCCTGGCCGTGCCCATTTATGTGCTGGCCCTCCTGGGCGAGCTGGGTAAGTGACACTGTTTAATTGCATTTAGTTGTTGGGAAATTGGACTGGTGTATTGACCCCCCGCCAGCTCCTGGCCAAACACTTGTCATTTGCTGTCTCCCCTTAATTGGCTCTAATTGCACATGGACATTATCAATAGCAATTGGATTTGACTGGGCTGATGCGATTCGCTCTTCAATCTTCCTTAGTGGCTCTGGGAAGGGCTGTTTGCTCACAGGCTGCTCTGGCTGAGCCCTTGTGGACATGCTGTGCCCTGCTCGTGGTGCCTTTGGCCTGGCTGTCCCCATAAGCCACCCCAGGGGTGGCCAAGTGGTGACAACAAAGGACCCTAACCACAGGCAGGGCCTTGTTCCACCTCCTGGGAATTAAGCAAAAGTGACAAGGTTGGAAATATTTCCCCTGCAAAGCTTAATGCCAGAGAAAAATGCTGATTTTCCTCCAAATAGCAAGAAATGAGATGTCTCCTCTCCTTTCTCCTCTTCTGTTTTGCCTCTGTGGGATTTAATTCTGGCCCTTTCAAACCCAGCACAAACCTAAAAATGAGGATCCCCCAGCTCCTTTCCCACCCCATTTTGTATCCACTGAATCTCCCACCTGCCTGGACCACAGGATGTGCCAAATATTTGTTATTCCCTTGCTTTTGCAGCAGCCAGGACTTTGGCTCCAGTTTAAAAACACCTTTATTCCCTCCCCCTTCCCATTTGTTTAAAGCCTGATGGATTCTCTTTCGGTTATTAACTTTCCCACGTTAATTGGAATTATAATGAACTGCCTGGAGCTCTTTGATACACACCGCCTGGCTTCGCTCTCCCAGTCCGTGGCGTTGTTTTATTAATGCCACCTCACGTCACGTGCGGAGTCCCCTCGGTCCCCTCTGGGGCTTGGGTTTCACTCCTGCTCCTTGCAGCAATGTCACCGGGGCAGACCCGCCTTTCCCGGCGCTGTGTAATGAGAGGAAATGGATTCAGCTCGGTGTTTTAATGAATCATCAGTGTGTGCATCCCGACGCTAAACCCGAGGAGGTTTTGCTGTCCTGAGACTCGGGCATTGCTCAGGAATGCGTCAATTGATCCCGCCCGGCTCTCCTTGCCGGGTGACCTGCTGCTCGCTGGGTTTGCTCTCTCAAAAGGAGGAGGATGGAGAGCTGAGCTCTCCTGGATGAGCATCCCTCAGCCCCATCCCTCACCCCAGTGAGTGTCCCAGTCCCATCCCAGCGCTCCCACTGCAGCTGGCAGCCTTAAAACCACATGGCTGGATAGCAGGAGGCTGCTGGAGCTGGCTGGGAATGCTCCCACCATGGCATCTTTGGGATTGTGGTCACTGGAGCTGTGAGCTGAACCCCTGCAGTGCCCCAGGACCTGCACCTCATTCAGGACCTGCACCTCACCCCAGCCAGGCCCTGCACCTCACCCCATCCAGGACCTGTTCCCCTTCCTTTCCCCTTTCCCCGAGGCTCTTGGACTCGTTCCTGGACCCACTGATGTCCCTCGTCCTCCAGCCCTGCTGCTCGAGCATGACAAAAGCCTGGCTGCCTTACAAAAGCCCCACGGAACAGATTTTTGTCTTTGCCCATCTCTGACCTCCTCCAAGCAGATTCACCCACTTGTCCTTCTCTCCTGGCTTCGTTTCCTCATTGTAAAGAGAAGAGGCTGAGCTGCCAGCGGGGCAGGAAGGCACAGTGATGCTCGCCGGGGGCAGGAGGGTTCCTAAGTTAACAAATTCCTGCCTCCCTCTCTCAGAGATGAAACCCCAGGTTGCTGGCGTGTGCAAGTGGAGCTCCTGAGCTTTCCTGAGCAGGAGGAATTTGCAGTGGAACAGCAGAACACGGGCAGGTCAGCCTGAAAACAGCTGAACTTTGCAGATAAGCGGCGAGAATTTATTTGAAGAGAGGAAAAAAATTATGTACATCTCTCTCTCTCCCCCTGCTTCAGTCTCTCCCGAGTCGTGGCTCATAAACCCAGGCGAGGAGTGAGGATCCAGCTTTCCACTCATCGCTCAGGGTGTTTATTTTAAGACTTCAAGGAGATGTAGAAACGCCAGAGTTTCGTGACTGGGGAGCTCGGAGGGCTGTGGGGTGGGAGCTGTGGGTTCTGCCCCTTTCCTGCAGGGCACAGCAGCCACTCTGTGCCCCCTGGGAGCTCCTGAGGAAGGGAACGCCGGCAGGACCGAGCTGAGCCCAGCACGGAGCTCCCTGTCCTGGAGCTGCCACTCTGCTGTCCCTGCACACCCCGTGTCCCTCTCCAGGCAGAGACAGAAACCCCCCGGCAGAAAATCTGCCCGTGGAATAGCTGGAGCGTGCTGTGAGCCCCAGGGAAAGGCTGCTTTGGGCAGGCTGGGCCGTGCTGGATGCTGGATTAATCCCCCAGCGGGGGTTGCTGACCCCATCCTCCGCAGAGCCACACATCCAAACCCTCCCGGTGACAAACCGCACTGCCACTGGTGACCCTGCACGCAGAGCTGGGGACAAGCCGTGTTTTGCAGAGCCCTGGGAGCAGCCGGAGCAGGGAACAGCCTCCTCCATCGCGGGAGGGAGCGCTGCCCGCCTGGAACAAAAGCTGACTTACAGGTAAGGAGTTTAAACACAATTGATGCGCCAAATGAGGGAAGGCAGGCAGCGCCCCTCCGAGCTATAATCCATTGCCTCGCCAACAGAAATGGAAATTCAATTTGGGCAGGGGCGGGGAGGGGAGGGAAGCTTTCTGTCTCCGTGCCCCGGGGGCTCTGCTGTCCGCAGCCCTACCCAGCACCAGGATCGAATTTGCCTCGCTGCTGACGAGCTTTGGCAGTGTCTGAGTCAGGCTGGACGCGGCACGGTGTGAGGAGGGGAAGAGCTGGGCACACCGCGGGGATGCTCACCCTGCAGGGACACAGCGACCCACTGGTCAGTGTGGGTGATTTCTCCGGCCAAATTCACCCCCCTCCCCTCTGATCCTGACCCCATGACCCACAGGATCTGTCCCATCACACCCCAAGGCTGGAGGGATTGTTTATCATCCTTTCCAAAGGTTCATTTGCCCAGCGCTGTTCCCAGAAGGGGATCTGCAGGCTGCTCATGGGGTTTGTTGGGCACCAGGAGGGCTCTGGGGCTGCCAAGCTGAGTTTCAGTTGCCCAGCAGAGGCACAGGTGAGTGTCTGAATTCTCCAAAGTGGCTTCAATGTCTCTGTGTCACCTGGGCCACAGCGAGCTGGGAGGTTTTGCTGGGAACCCCCAGCCTGGCTGTTTTAATCCACAGATGTGCCAAGTGCTAGCCAGGAAGGACCTTGGAGGCAACTATGATCCAGCAGGGATGGGTGACAAGAGCCATTTCTTCCTCCTGTGATGGGACAGCAGCAGAAAGGCCAGAATCAGCCAAAGGAAAGCATCATTTGCTCTTGGAGAGGTGGCACTGCCTCTCCAGGTGCTCCAGGCTAGGTGGGCAGCCAGGCCTCTTCCCAGCAGAGCATCCCAGAGAAATTCCCTCCCCAGTGCTGCCGCAGCTGAGCCACCTAATGAGATCTCCTCGCCTGTGCATGCTATATTAGGGTTTCCATGGATATGGTGTCACAAACACTGGGCTGTGGCTTTGTTATATAAACAGGAGAGATTGCCACAAATACCCAAAATATCTGAAAAGGACAGGAAGAGACAAAAGCGTTCTCTGGGTGTGTTTGTAAAGCGTTGTGCGATCCAGGGGATAGTGCCAGTGGGAGGTGGGAGAGGTTTGTGGGAGCTTTGGGAAGTGGAGTTTATCCAAGGGGTGCTCTCCAGCTCGGGAGACTCACCCTGATCTTCAATGGGATATTTTTAATGGACCAGAAAAATTCCTGAAGGCTGGGCTCCTGCAGCTCCTGGTGGGACAGGCATCCTTCTCCAAGTGTGAATTCATCCTGGCTGAGCTTCACACAGCTCTTGGTCCTCCCCTGTTCCTGCTGGGTGCAGAGAAATCCTGCTGCCTGCAGCTGCTTGGAGACCAGCACTGGTGATGGTGGTGGTGACACACAGCCATCAGCTCCCCCAGCACTGCCCACACCTGCCCCTGCCCCTGCCCCTGCCCCAGCTCATTTTGTGCCATTTCAGGTGCAGAAAGTCCCTTTTGTACCGTTGGAGGGATGGTGTAATGTGAGGGAAAAGCTGCTCTAGAATGGAGGTGGGATGTAAGGGACACGGAGACATCAGGGTGGCTAAAATTGTATTGCACTCCCACTCCCCTGCCAATAACAACACCAGAAATAAAGTGGCTTTGCAATAACCATCTCCACGCGTTGGAACACAGATTCACGTGTCCCCGCTAAAGATGCTCCCAGCAGGATCAACTCTGCTCCAGCCTCGCTCTGCAGGAGAGCCATGGGGAGCTTGCTCCAGTCTTCCCATGAAGATGAGTATTTCCCCAGCAGCTGCAGCCCCAAGCTCCCAGTATCCACCAGTGCTTCCATTTTCCCACCCTCTGAGCACACCTGTGGGTGACATTCCCAGCCCATGGCTGTTTCAGCTCATTCCTGGCTTTCCAGATGCTTTCCACCAGGGGAAATCCTTCCTTCTTTCCTTCCTTCCTTCCTTCCTTCCTTCCTTCCTTCCTTCCTTCCTTCCTTCCTTCCTTCCTTCCTTCCTTCCTTCCTTCCATCCATCCATCCCTCCATCCCTCCATCCCTCCATCCCTCCATCCCTCCATCCCTCCATCCCTCCATCCTTCTCTCCATCCCTCCATCCCTCCATCCCTCCATCTCTTTTCTCTCCTATCTCTCTCCCCATGAGCCCAAGCCAATATCTTTCCATGCTTCATTACCTGACACGTGGTGGAGAGTAACAAATTGGTGAGGAAAGATCTGTTTTATCATTCAAAAACCGCCAAATCCAGTTTTTCCCTCTACAGATACAGGACACCCTGCTCTGCCCTCCTGCATTACCTGCCAGCCCTGATTTTGCAAGACCCATCTTAATTTTCCTGGAGGGATCTCTCCCACCTCTGGAATGGCAGGGGAGAGTTTTCCTCCAGTTTGGTGGGAAATAACAGCGAAAGGAGCTGGAATCTGCTGTGGGCATTGCTCCAGGGCTGCCTGCCACATGAATTTCCAGGGGGTGGGTTGGTGCTGAGCCCTTCTGCGTGGGGCTCTGCTCTTTGGTGCCAGCCTTTCTTCTTGCTCTCCCTCCAGCCCTCTCCTCCTGGCACTGAGCTGCTTCCTGAGGGCTCCACAGCATGCCTGGATCAGCATGGAGAGGAGCAGATCCAGCAGAGGACATGGGGCCAAGAGAACCTGAGGAGTTTGGAGATGCAGCTCCTGTTGGATGGCAAAGGCTGCAGGCCCTGCTGCTTGAGGTTGGTGATGGACAGCTTAGCAGGAGGGCTAATAAAGGGTAGAAATTGTGGATAAATGGGATTTCCTTCAGAAAACTCAACGTGGCTTCTGTACAGGGAGAGTTTGCCCTACAAATCTAGCTCAGTCAGCTTGAAGGAGAAGTGTTTCCAGGAATCTTTGGATTTCCAAGGCTGTGATTCCAAGGCTGGTAATTCATCTGTTTTCAGGTTAAAACCACTGAGTTCAGGTGCAGTTCCTCTCTGCTCTTTCTGTTTTAACTCTTTTAGGCAGATTCATCCCTTGGCAATCTGAGGTTGTCACCTCCAAGGACAGAAACCTCTCACAGTAACCCATGGCAGATGTGGCTCCAGGGCACCTCCAACTCCTGCCTAACGCCACAGCAGTGGCTGCAAGGGTGACACCAAGCAAGGTCCCTGTTTGGGGCAGTCCTTAGGGCTGTGTTAAAAGCCAGGTGGTTCTGACACTGTGGGTGGCTAAAGCAGGTGGAGAGAGGCAGAAGAGGAAGAGCCCAAACCTGGGAATAGAAAATTCTGCATTTAAATCCAGCGAAGGTGACTGAGGAGGATGCAGTGGGGACCTTTCAGGCTGCTGCTGTGAGTATTTGGGATCAGTCTGGAGACTGTCCAAGAGGAGGAACCCCCACAGTCATGGGGAAGAGGCAGAGAAGAGCTCTTGGTCTGTCCATCAGGACCAGAGGGTGGCTGGCACTGGGAGATGAGCCTCAGAGCATCCTGCTGCAGCCTCCTCCTGCAAAGATCCACACGCAGGGTCCTGGTACTGCCAGGGAGCTTGAGGGGAAAAAAAATATCAGAGAGATGCAGAGGAAAAGGCTCTGTACTTAGGAATGAGAAAAAAGGGTATTTGGCAGGTGATGCCAAGGTTGTGTTGTCACCGTTCCTGTCTGCTGCACCCCAGGGCCTGCCATGGGCAGGATGGGTTTAGAGAGCCCTAAATTCATGTTTTCCTCTTGGAGCAAAGCCCTGCACAAGCTGTGGGATCCTTTGGCCATATCAAGAGCCCTTTTGCTGCCTGATTTCAGGTGTGTGTGTATTTTATTGCATCCTTAGGAAGCCACACGCTCGATGTGTGTCACATCCTCCAAACTGCAGTTTCCAGAGGGATCTTCCAGGCTGGGAATGTCACCAGTGTCCCCCAGGCCAGTGTGTTCCACTGGGAATACCCACAGGGTGTTCCAGCAGCCCCACTGCTCCCAGCAGTGCCCAGGTTTGGTTGTGGGTTATGCTCAGGGATCACTTTTAGGTGGAAGATTCCTCCAGGGTCAGGAAAACCCAAAGTGAACTTGCCCTGGGTGTGGAGCAAACTGGAGTGGGGGGAAAGAAACCCCAAGAAAGTGGCCTTGGATATTGAGTGATGAGAATATCATACAATATTGGCAAAGTCATACAATATTTGGCAGTTTAATATTAAATTCTGAGTCAAAGGAGGAATCCAAGAGTTTGGGGTTGCAGGAGTGTGAATGCACAGACTCACCAAAGGATTTACACTGGAAATAACCCACTGCTGGTGGTGGAGGGAAGAAGGTGAGCACAACCTGAACTCTGCACTTCAAACCTACAGAAGATCTGCCTCCTGGCTGCTGCTGGGTCTGTTTATCCCACAGACTTGGCAGGCACAGGACACTTCCCAAATGTTGGGGTGGATGGAAGTTGTGGCTGGCCAGCTGCCAGGGCTCGAGGCTATCAACTGGCTCCCAAACTGTGGATGCTAATTAGCACTTCCCTTCTGTAAAAATTTCTGTTGCAAAGTCTGGGGAATCAGTGTTTGCACAGCCCCTGGCACGGCCACTCCGTGCTCACCATGGAGCTCTTGTACATCACTGCAATACAGAAATACACCATAAAAACATTGTTCTCCTCCATAGAATTCTGATCTTCCCAGAATCGCTCTTGGAGTAAGCAAACCTCATGCTAAAGTCCAAAAACCCAAGCTCTGTACTCTGCACAAAGCATGTGCTAAGTCCTTGTTATAACATTGTTTTTTTCCTTGCTTCTATCCTGGGCTCAGCTCCGTGAGAATTGCTTTGACATCTCCCTGGGAAGCAAGGAGGATGTTTATTGCAGTACCAGAGAGTCCAGGCATTGAGACCAAAATGAATGGGGCCAAGCAGAGAACCTCCATCGGTCATATTTCTGAGCAAGGATGCAGTGACAAATTGCCAGACAGTGACGTTTGACCTGTGCAAGTAATAAAAAGCTAAAATTGGTTGGGTTTTTTTTTTTTTTCCTGGCATAGCCCTTCAATATCTTCAGCACGTGGTTCAGGCAACCTTGAAGAACAACTCAACAGCAACCACAACGCAGCTCAGTCCTCTGTGATACATTAATTAAACAATTACGGTCTTAAGTAGCCTCTCTGAAGATAAACTATGTTTTTCTCCCCTCACCTTCATTTCTTGTCATCACAGTGAGTGCTTTTCCTTTCAGATCTCTGCGCAGGCTTTTGAACTGCGTGTGAAGTGTGCTGGAATGGCTGGCGGTGATTAGTTTATTTGGGGAGCAATTAATTGAACGCAACTGTTTCCCTCTGTATGGATTAAAGGAGTGCTACGAGCGATACCATCTCAAAAAAGAGCAGATGTGCTATAAAAACACTGATTATTCTCAGCAGTTGAGAGGGGCAGGGAAGTATCGATGGGCTGGAACTGCTGAGGAGAAAAATTAAGTTAGTTCTTGGGAATGAGTTTGAGTGCCAGGGAAATGAGCGCTGCGGGACAAAAGTCACACGTCCTGATGGACAGAGGAAATCCTGGGGCGTGAAGAAGGGTCCCTGCTGCCCGGGGAGTTTGACAGCTTGGGTGACAAGAGCCCAGGATGGTGACAAGAGCCCAGGATGGTGACAAGAACCCAGCATGGTGACAAGAGCCCAGGATGGTGACAAGAGCCCAGGATGGTGACAAGAGCCCAGGATGGTGACAAGAGCCCAGCATGGTGACAAGAGCCCAGGATGGTGGCAGGGGATGAAGCAGAGCTGGCAGAGCCTCCCGAGGCACACTGAGCATCCTCAGTGCCCAGGGAAGCTCTGCAGGGAGCTCAGGGGGAGCTGAGGCTCCTCTGTCACACCAGTTTGGGACTGGGGGACAACCCCATGTGTGGCTGGGGTGGTGCTGCTGAAGGTTGCCCACCTGCTGAAGGGTAATGCCCTTCTAGGATTCAGAGTTTGTCTCAAATTTTGCTTTTTTCAGCTCTGAGGGGTCGTCACTACCCCAGCGTTAAGGAAATCTTGTGAATCACCACTGCTGAAAATCAGCACTCTGGAAAAAGCTGTGCATGATGACTCTGAGCTGGGGTTGTGCTGGAATGGGCACAGATTTGGGAAAAGGAGAGACATTCCTTCTGCAGGGGTGGCCCTTAAGGAAACCAGAAACAGCCAAAAAACCCAGCACAGCTGCTGACAAACAGCAGGGAACAAACTCAGGGCACCTGTAAAATATCCTGGGATCTGTGTGGGATCAAACAGGGGTTTGCTGTAGGGTTTGCTGTGGGGTTTGCTTTGACTTTTCCCCTGCACTGGGGATGGGGATTCTTTTGCTGTGCCAGCACTGGGGGTGAAGCTCTCTTGTCCAAACCGGTGTCCCCTGGCTCTGTGGTGGGTGACACGGCTCTGTCAGGGGGTGGTGTGGCAATAGAGGGGGTGAGACGGCTCTGTAGGGGGGTGATGGGGCTATGGAGGGGATGGAACGGCCCTGTAAGAGGATGATCCTGCTGTGGAGGGGGTGAAACGGCTCTGTAAGAGGATGATCCGGTTATAGAGGGGGTTACCCGGCTCTGTAGGGGGGTGGTCCGGCTGTAGGGGGGTGACCCAGCTCTTTAAGAGGATGATGCGGCTATAGGGGGGTGAGCCGGCTCTTTAAGGGGGTGATGGAGCTACAGAGGGGTGACCCGGCTCTCTAGGGGGTGGTCCAGCTCCTTAGCGGGATGTCCCCTCTCCCTTAGGGGGTGACCCAGCTCTGGGGGGAGTCACCCATCACCCAGCGCCGCTCTCCCCCTCCTCCTCGCTGCCCGGAGCATCCCCGCATCCCGGCGCGGAGACCCTGCGGCCGCATCCCGGGGCGGGGGGGTTCCAGCCCCGCATCCCTCGCTGGGCGCCGCACGCCGGGGTGCGGAGCGCTGCCGGTGCGGGGCCGGTGCGGGCTCGGGGGGCGCTCGGGGGGCTCGGCCCCGCTCCCGGCCCGTCATTGGCGGCCCCGGCGGCGCTGGGCTGGGGCGGGAGGCGGGAGCGGCCCCCGCAGAGCCGCCGGCCCGGCCATGTGCCGACAGGGGTGGCTGCTGCCGGCTGCCTGCTCCGCGCCCGCCGCTGCCGCCCGCCTCCTCAGCCTCGTTGCTGCCGCTTGATTTTAATTTTTCCGTCGCTGTTTCATTTTTTTCTTTTTTTTTCTTTTTTTTTTTAAATACCGTTTATTTCGGTATTGATGCTCTCCGAGCGGGAGACTTCGGGAGACGCGGTCCTCACCTGAGCGGATCCAGCCCCATTCCCCCGTTTGAAGGTAAGCGGAGCGGGAGAAGGCAGCGGCCCGGGGGCTCTGGGGGATCCCCCCGGCTCTGCCGGGCCCTTTCTCCCCGTCCTTCCCAGCGCTGGGGTCTCTCGCGGTGGTTTTGCCCTGTTTTCTTCCCTCCCGCCCCCGCCGCTCGCTTCCCGGTGCATCCGAAACTGCCTGGGATCGCAGCTCCGGGGGAACCGGCGGCGAATCCCGAATCCCGCATCCCGGGGGATGCCTGCGAGGAGGGCAGCAGGCAGAGGATAGCCCGGCTGCCAGGAAGGGGTTTGGAGGGGGGAATCACGGCGAGGAGGGACAGGGAGAGCTGCACAGCATCCTCTCCCCACAGCCTGCCCAGGGGGACCGGGCAAGTCCTGCCACCTTAGACCTGCGTGGAAAACACTGGGGTGCTCCAGGCTGGCTTTTCCCTCATCCTACAGCACCTTCAGGTCCAAAGCCTGTGAAGGATGTCATGAAAGAACCTTTCAGGGACGGAATGGGAAAGCTGCCCCCATCCCATGCCTTCCCTGGGTGTGCAGGTCATGTCCTTCTCTGCCCAGGGACACCTCGGTCCCCTCTGCACACTCGGTGTGGGACTGGAACCTGCCTCTCTGAATTGTCTGCACATCTCACCTGGAGCCATGTGCCTGCGGTTGTCCCCACCTCATATCCTGACCCTAAAGGACATCAGAATCCCCCTCTTCATCCCAGTGAGTTTGCAGGACCACCCCAGCCCCGGGCTAGGCAGCAAACCATCCTGTTCACTCACACTCAGCAGAGCAGAGACCCAGAGCGGAATGCGAGGAAGGTGATGGCACTGTCACCTGTGGGTTGTTTTTGTCACTCTGGATCCAGCAGCCACCTAGCTCTGTGCTCTCAGAGCCACACGGATGTTGTTCAGTACATTAAAGGTAGCCTGAGGGCTCGGGGGGGGGCTGTGGGAGGAAGAGAGAAATCCCCCAAGGGAAGATGGCTTTTCATTTCCCCATATCGACCGCTTGCAGACAGGATTATTTATATTTGACATAACAGATCACCAAACTTGGGAGATGGTGGGGGTGTGCTCATACTCATCAAGGTAGACAGTTTTCTGGCAGAATAAATTAAAGGTAAGGGAAGACGGCACTTTGAGGTTCAACAGATTGTCTTCCAGCCCGAAACGAGCAGCGAAATCAGCATAAAACCTAGATGGGAAAACTCTGCACTTCATGCTGTCATGATGTATGGCTGTCATTTTAGGGAACCTGGCGGGTTCTCCTGATTTTCAGAGTGCAGATGGTGCTCCTGGGTGACTTCATTTGAGCAAAAGTACCCAGAATGATGGGATCTTTAGTCATCACATCTTGTCTTCACTGAGGAAGCATCTAAATTAGAGCGCTGTGAGGGAAAGTAGTTGACATGAATTGTGCATGAAGTGAGTGCCTGAGCTATCCCACACCTGTATTGAGGCTCCTGCCCCGTTGCAATGGTTTGTGAGTAACTGGAGGTTGTTTGCAGTCTCTGTGGTTGATTTCCTTCTTGCCTGAAACGAGCAGGAAGGTGCATTAGGGCTGTCACTTGGTGAAAAGAGATTTTAAACACCTTAAAGAGCGTGCAGCTTTAATTAGAAGTGTAACCTCCTTCCTCTGCGTGTCAGAATTTCTGTGCAGAGCGATGACAGGACCTCTTCAGGAGTGGTGCTGGAGCTCAGGAGAGATAAAGAACTTCAACAAAATCCCCAGCAAAGCGAATGCTGTTGATTTATCGCCCCGCAGTACATTGGTTCTCGTTCAGAAAGGATGGGGGGATTTGAGGGCAAAGGAAGAAAACAGCATTTGTTCCTGTCTGGTTTGTTGTCAGCGAGACCAGATTACAAACACAGGCAGCTCTGAAATACCTGTGCCTACCTGGGCACTGAGGGCTGCAGGACATCACCAGTGCTGTGGTTCCTGGCTGTGGCCTCGCCGTGTTCATCGCTGTTTCCCTGGTGGATGGCTCTGGCTGTCACATCTCCTGGTCCTTTTCTATTAGATCTGGTCAGTCCCTATACCCTCGTGGAGGTGACACGAGAGTCAAGCCTGAAGGTTCAGTCTGGGTGGCTTTGCTCTCTGAGGAGAACCTGTTCAGCAGTGGGTGAGGGACAGAGTCACTGCTCGTGGCTTATTGACTAAAGCCTTTCTAAATGTTTCCCATCTGAAGCTGAAGAACACCCCTGACCCTACAGCCACTCCTGAGCATCCCTTTGGGGTCTTTAAAACTTTTGTTGGGTGCAAGATTCAACAAGACTGAGGTGCTCAATTCCCTCAGCCATTCATGCACAGCCCAGAGAGCTTCGCTGCATCCTCACAGCCTGCAACAGTCTGTGCCACTGACCCTTGGGATGTCAGGATGTGTCCCCAGTGCCCACCACATGGCACAAGGAGGGGCTTTGCAGCTGGCCAAGCTTGCAGGGATTTGCCTGACTCAGCCCTTTCCCTCTGGCTGTGCAGAGCTGGTGTGAGAAGCAGGGATGGCTTGGTCCCTTCTCACTCGGCCTGCTCGGTACCTGTCTGTCCTGTTGTCATGGATATGGATAAGGACATGGCCAGGGAAGAGGTGCTGCATGCTGGCAGGGCTCCACAGCCTCGGCTGGTGATGCAAACTGTGACATTGAGGAGGAGCAGGGAAGGGATGGAGCAGAGGTGCAGGTGTTGGGGTTGAGCTTGCAGCTCGTTCCCTGTCTAATTCACATTTTCTCCCAGGTCGTTGTGTGGTATTTTCTTCTCTCCTTGGGATCTGTGAGGGTAGGATTGGTTCCCCTTTGCCTGAGCAAACAGCCCTGATCCCAGCAGGGCAGCTGGACAGAGGGATGACAGGTTGGGTGATGGACTCTGAGCCTCTCCAGACCTTCCAGCCACATTCAGCTCACAGCCCAGGCAGGACTGAGACCCCAGGAACCTGCGGGAACAGCCCTGGGCAGAGGGCAGCTGGAAAGGTCAGAATACCACTTTGAAATATCCCTGGACCTATTTGTCCCTGGAAAGGTTAATAACAGCGCTGACCCATTAATAGCAGGACCAGGCTCCATGGAAATGTGGCTATCAAGGTGTCAGAGGCAGCACTGAGCAGGGACAAGACTTGATTCAGGCCAGAATCACAACAGTGATGATTTTACCCCACCCTGAGTGTCCAAGAGAATGGATTTCTCCCCGTAGCTGAGGGTCAGCAGGGACAATGTTGGGTCCAGCAGCTCCCTCAGTGTGATCAGCTGCTCCCCTTGGCAGGACAAGGAGTGGACACAGGACATGAGCCAGGGGCTGGTGACTTCTGTCACCCTCTCACCTCAGACAGAGCTTTCTCCAGCTCCTTGAACAATCACCTGTGCTGGCTCAGAGCTGACATTTGACTGCACTCCCAGCACAAGATGAACTGAGGCATCACCAGGACAGCTCAGCCCCTCCTCACCACCTCCAGTGCTTCTCCCCATCTCCCACCTGCAGGACAAAAGTCACCTGGCATGGATGTTGTGAGTGTGCTGAGCTTTTCTGGACACCAAACCAGATTTTTTCCCAAGCTGGAAACTGGAAAACACGTGCCATTGTCCACCTGTCCATGAGCTGAAGGAGGGAGGGAGGGATGCAGCTCCTCCAAGGTGCACGCAGCTCTGCTGCCCTGGGAAATAACTCTCTGCTCCACGGCTTTTATCAAGGAGATGGAAACTTGTCATATTCTTTTTGCAACAATATCTGACATTATCCGAGCAATTTGCCTTTGGTGTGTTTCCAGAAATAGTTAGGCCTACAGTAGGCAGGGGTGACATCTGGATGCATTACTGTTGAGTTCAGGAACATTCAGTAAACAAGACAGGATCTATTGTTTAAAGGTTATTTCAAAAGGCTCCCAGCGAGTTATGTGGCTGTGCAACGGTGAAAGCTTTAATGGCACTCTGGTAATTGCCTTTTCTGAAGGATATTTTAGGGGGAAGTTACAAAAAAACCCCAAAGTAAGGCTCAGCCCGTCCTAGCCAGGTGAGAGACCTGATCCATCCTGAATATGTGAGGGGGTTTGCTCTTTGCTTCAGTGCTGGTGGGAGCAAACCTGGGAAAAGAGTGCCAGGCTGTAGGAACAGCAGGCTGGGGGGCACGGATGGGGGAGATCACCAGCAGTTCAGCAATAAAAAAAACCTCTCAGATCAGCATAATAGGGCAGCAGGATTCACATCAGCAGGGAGGGCGAGAGAAAGAGCCCTCCCCGAGGCACTGAGCGGAAAATAAATGTCATTAGCCACGGATAAAGCAGCTGCCTCTGAGCACCTGAGACGAGGGTGGGAGGCTGTGCAGGGAGAGGGGGCTGGCGGGGGCTGTCACACTCCAGGGGCTCAGCCAGGCCACAGCAGGGGCCACTGGGAGCCCACGCCTCTATTCAGCACGTCCCAGAGCCCTGAATAGCCTGTCTATTGAGAAAAAAGGAAAAGGAGGGCGAGTGAATTGCTGCAAGGAGCCAAGAGCCAGCCGTGCTCCCCTGCCTGGCGCAGGTGACAGCGATGCTGCTCACGTGGCAGGAGGAGAGAGCTGTGGCTCTGCTGTCACTCACACATCTGCATGTGCTCCTGGCTGCTCTCCTCAAGCCCAGGGCAGGCAGGATTAATGCTCATGGTCCTTTCCTGCCCCTCAGAGAGGAAATCATGTCGTGGGCTCACACATCTTCCTGTTTCACCAGTGGTTTGCTCTGTGGGGGCTGTGGGGGTGAGGGAATTCCAGGGATGCCCATAAAAACAGGGCTCTGCCTCCTGGAGGGCCATGCCATGCCATGCCCTGATCCCATCCCATCCCATCCCATCCCATTATCCCATCCCATTATCCCATCCCATCCCATTATCCCATCCCATTATCCCATCCCATTATCCCATCCCATTATCCCATCCCATCCCATCCCAGGCAGCTCTCCACCCCCTCCAGTTCTCCTCTGCCTCACCTGGAGCTGCCATGAGGCTGTCAGCGCTGGGGGAGAGCTGTTCAGAGCCCTTTGGAGCTGCTCAGACACCACACACCCAGCCTGCTGCCCATCCCTGCCTTTCCCCTTCTCCACAGCCCCTTCCTCCTCTTCCTCCCTTTTCTACACAACAATCACAAAAACCTTATGTGATGAGATAACCACCAGAAAGTGCCTGAAAAACAGGCTTTGGTGGAAAAGCAATTTTTTTCTTTGAATTGCTACTGAAGTCCAGCTTAGGCTCTTCCAAGGCTGGTTGGCCTCTCCTGGGGAGGGGATAAAGGAGATGATCTTGCTCAGCAGGGGACAGAGCCCTGAGCACCACCAGCTTCAGGCCTGGCTTTGCTCTAGGTACGAGTTCATCACAGGGGCTGAGCTGCAGAAGCTCATAAGCTCATTATCTTGGGCGAGCTGCAAGTGCTGAGCAGGCCACACAGCTGGGATCTCCTTCCCTTCTGCTGGAGGGGACTCAGAGCAAAGCAGAACTCCTTTGTGGTTCCATTTTTTGCTGTCCCTTGTTCCTGGGCTGCCCGAAGGGGTTGGACCACAGTGGACACGAGTGGCCTCTTGCAGCACTGCCCCAGAGCTGGCACCAGGCAGAGCCAGGTCCTCTCTACTCACAAACTGTTTTAAAGGGGGAAATACATCAGTATAAACGCCAGAAAAGTGGCTGCCACGGGGAGAGAAATTCCCATTCTGCTGGGTGATGTGGCTGCTTGGAAACCCTGTGGGGACCACCCCAGCCTGGTGATGGATCCCTCATCCCCCCAGCCTCTCCCCAGCTCGGGTCACTTCAGCCGAACGGCATCAAAATGCCTCGAGGTTCAAAGATTCACGAACTGGCAGAGATCACAGCAGGGAGATGTCACGGATTTCGTTGTAAAAGAGGATGCAGAGGCTCCGCCGAGGCTGGAATTCACTGCGATGCTGCGGGAGCGTGCCGGGAGCGAGGAGGATTTCACAGGGAAGCGCCAGACGAGTCCCCAAAGCGGCGGCAAAAATCACAGCTCTGCTACAGCATCACTCCCAGGCACCGCTTCCTGCGAGAAAAATAACTCACCTAGACATAGCTTTGCTCATTTCTGCTCGCGGCATTCCACCTTCGCTCCTCTGGGCTGTTTGGGTGATTCTCCCCGGGAGCTGCTGTGGTATTTTCCGAGGTGACCGGCAGGGACAATCCCGGCGCAGCTCCTGCCTGCAAACCCGCCTTTGCTTCCCGATTTAGGCAGAGCGCGTTGCTCGGGCTCGATTTGCATCTGGATTCCCTGCGCTCTCAGCCTGGATTTGGGGTTAGATCCATCATGGATCTTCCTGCCTGAGCTCTGGCAAACCATTAACTCCCTCCTTTACCTGCTGCCTGCCTTCTCAGCGGAGGTTTTCCCTGCATCATCCCTGCCAGGCAGCGATGCTGCTCCTGCCTCCTGCTTTTCCACCCTGGAATGCACAGAACAGCGTGCAGGTTGCCATTCTTTACTTAAATCAATATACAGGGGCTGCAGAGGGAAACAGGAGGCATTTTGTGGCAATCCGAGCTGTTTCTTGGGGAGGAAATACAGCGTGGGGCTTCAGCTTTGAGGTGTCCCAGCCCAGGAGATGCACAGCCTCATGGCTGGAGATCTCTCCCCATCCTCTCCATGAGGGATTTACAGGGATGCAATTCGTGAGGCTCTCCTGTGGAAGGGAAAAGAGGTGTCTTGGTCTGATTGGTGTTGCCTGCTGGGAAGCTAAGCCCTGGAAAGATTAGCGGTGGGATCTGGGGAAAAATAGCTCTGCTGAGAGAGTGGGAGTGGAGCTGGGAGGGGAAGGATAATGAGTGCTGATTTGCGTTTGTTGTTAGAAAAATTTAGTGGGTTTATTGTTATGTTACACAAAGCAGCAACTGGGGTAATAATTCAAACTTATGGCTGTCCTATGGGCTTCCTCTGGGACTTTTTCCTTGTGCAAACAGCGATGGGCATGAAGCTGCCACTGCCTGTGGCTGCAGCTTTGCCAGGGGAGCACAGCCAGCCCTCCTGCCACATCCAAAACCACTGAAGCCATTGAAAGGTGTTTCTCAAAGCCCTCCAGGTGATGTCTCCCATCCAGCTGTCACCAACACCATTTTCTGAGTGACTGTGCCAGAGTTAAGGTGTGCCCAGAGCAGGGAGTGTGCTCCTGGCTGGGGGCTGGACTTGGTGACCTTTAAAGGTCCCTTCCCACCCAAAGCATTGTGTGATTCCAAAGGCAGCTCAGGTCTGACATGGCTGGGCTCAGGCAGGAGCTCTCAGGACCTTCCTTTTGCAGGGGAGAGCTGGTGGCCTCCAGGGTGCCCAGAGCAGCTGTGGCTGCCCCATCCCTGGGATTGTCCAAGGCCAGGCTGGATGGGGCTTGGAGCAGCCTGGGACAGTGGAAATGTCACTGCCCATAGCAGGGGTGGGATGAGATGATCTTTGAGGTCCCTTCCAACCCAGACCAATCTGTTATTCCGTGATTCTGTGATCTCCTGTGGCCAGCACTGGATGTGACATCCCATGGGCAGGCCCAGCTCCCCGAGATAAAGACAAGAACAATGAATATTAGGCAGTTCCAGATGATTTTTTTTTTCTGATTTGCAACACTTCAGCATTACTGTTTTCTCAAGAGTTATTCTTGATTCTCGCAGCAGCTCGTGGGAGCAGATTCAGCCCACAGAAAGCAGAGTTTTCTTAGTTGCACCTATTTTCCCTTGTGTTTCTGGCATCACATCTTTGTTTATGTTGTATTTGAAAATGAAACAACACAGGTTACAGAGAACACACAAAACAGTGATACCAATTTCTGAGAAAACAGCACTGATCTGACTTGTTTTCTAGGTACCTTTTAAAATATTCTATATTGTTGAATGCTCAAATCAGCAGGCGAAGGGTTGGTCTTTAAAACAGTGTCTGACTTGATTGGTAGTAAATATAAAGTGTGAAGATTGCTGGGCTGTGGCAGAACTGTTGACTGCAGAGGATTAGAGCTGCTCAGCCCCAGGGATGCATAACACTGACACACTGCTGCTGCTGCTGGAGTTTTGCTCAAAAAAAAGAATATTCCGAAAAATTAATAGAGATGAGAACATTTGCCAGGACCTGAAATGAAAAGGGCTTTGTTTGATAGGGCTGTTAACATCACCTCGTAGCCTGACTATCACAGGCTTGTGCAAGTCCATGGTAATCCAAATTAAACCAACCAGCAGCAGAACTGAAGCCTCCTGGGCTCCCAGCAGAAATTCCTGGACTCTCACACATTCCTGTTCTCTCCTCTGTCAAGCCCAGCAGTGGTGGCAGCCAGGTTGGAGGTGTTTATTTTAACCAGACCTGTGGTTTGGGACAGCAGCGAATGTATTCTTGATTCCCAGAGGAGATTTCTGGTCAGTTGACTTTTCCAAAGGGACATCTCCTGCAGGAACAGCTCCATCACACGTTTTGAGAGGTTTTTTGGTGCCAAGGGGCACTGCCAGGCATTGGGCAGGGATGATGCTCACATTTGCAGGTCTGGGGTTTGTAAGACTCGAAATTCAGCTCTCTGTAAGGTTTACATTGAGGTGGAATGGTAACGAAGGAGGTGGTGCCCGGAGAGCTCAGGGAATCAGCATCAGTTCAGGAAAGGTTTTGCTAATTTGGTTCTGGGCTCCCAGTCCATCCCAGTTCAGCTCAGGAAATCAGCCTCAGTTCAGTGAGGAGTTTTGCTAATTTGGTTCTGAGCTCCCAGTCCACCCCATTAACTCTGGAATTTAACAGCAGAACATTCCTGCCTCCCAAGGAGTTCTAGGAAATACCTTCAGGTGAAGTGAACTCACTGCAGAAGGGAAGAAAGCTGAAATCCAGCTGGGATTTGGAGGTGCTGTGTGAATCCCCTCCTGTTTCCAGGATGGATGGAGGAATTCTGTGTGCTCATCCCTGGGGGATTCAGGGCTCTGAGCCCTCCTGGGGTGCTGTGGGTGCTCAGGGACTCAGAGCATGGTCTGAGCTTGGCTTCCCAAGAGAACACACTTGGCATCTCCTGCTCCTTCGAGGTGCAGCCAGTTGGGCAGGAAGGAACGAAGGGAAGGAGCTGCAGCTTGCTCTGGAAGTGCCACAAGTTTTGCTCACCTCCAACCTTCCCACCTGCCTCAGTTTCCCCCGTTTTGACGCTGGTGGCATCATTTCTGTCCCCTGGGCATGGCAGGGAGGTGGCAGATGAGGATCACGAGGCACTGCCTTGTCCCAAGGAGTCATTTCAAAGGCAGGGCTGGTGTCGTCCCAGTGCTGACGAGAGGCAAGAAGATCTCACACATGTTCTGCTTTGGGGAAGATGCTGTCCCTGAGAACAGTCGATATTTCAAGCATCTGATCCTGGCAGTTCCCAGCCTGCATGGGCTTGAGCAGAGCAATTTGTGTGAAGGTTTTTTCCTCTGTTTCTTTATTCTCCTAATGAGGGTTTTCAGCTGAGATGTGTGAATTCCTTTATCTTTTCCGCTTTTGCACTTGTGATTTTATTGTTGTGGGGTTGGTTTTTTGTTGGTTTTGTTGTTTGGGTATTTTTTTTTTCCCTCTGAGTTAAATCTTTCCCTCTCTCATCTCCCAGGAAAAGCTGTAACAAAATTAAGGTGAGGGAAAAAAAAAGGGAAAAATTTACTGGAACTGGTTCATGGTGAGTTGCCAAGAAATCTGAAAATTACCCTCTCAGACGGTCTGTATTAATTCCCCTGATGCAGCAATGATAAATCCTTATTAAAGAGGATAACATAAGGAGATTTCACTGCCTGTAGAAAAACTCCAGGTTGCAAACAATGAGGAAGCTCATCTCCCTCTTGTTCATGATCCCTGGAAGTGTCCAAGGTGAGGCTGGACAGGGCTTGGAGCAGCCTGGGATGGTGGAATGTGTGTTCCTCCCCACCCCAAGTGCAGCTCATGCTCCACCCCAGACCAGGGCAGGGAACACGTGCCAAAGACCACCTCTTGAGCCAATCCTTAACATCTATGTGCTATTTCCAAAATCCCCCAGCTCCCTCTCTCCTCTCCTCTTCTTTATTCATGCACCACGCTGCCTTGCTGGGCAGGAGTGGGAAAAACACTCTGCTTGTGCCTCATTACATGGCTTGAGCTGGAACCTTTGCCAGAGCCATGTAAAGCTGTAGCTATGGAAACTCCCAACCCTTTTTCCTGATTTTTTTTCCTGCCAGCAGCAACGTATATCCCTTTGGAGATCCCAGGCAGGGCTGCAGCAGCCAGGGAGTCCCCTGGTGTCACACAGCTGCAGCAGGACCAAGGTCTGTGTCCCCAGGGCAGAGGAGAGGGACTGAGGAGGGAAAAGTGGAAAGCCAGAGCCCAGGACAGCTCAAGGATGCTGGGGAGGGACAGTGTGGTGCTGGTGGAGGTGTCACAGCAGCCAGACACAGCTGGGAGGGGTGGGCAGGGACAGAGGACTGCTGGTCCTGCAGGGAGAGTGTCCCTGGAGCTCTCGGATTGCTGCATTTAATTCCAAAGGAGCTGCCTGCATCCCAGGCTGGATCTGGGACTGCTGAGCAGAGCAAAGCAGGGCGTGCAGCTCACAAAGACTTTAATCTGCCCAGGATCTTCCCATCCCACCGAGCTGTGCTCACGGAACACCTCTTGGAAATGCAGAGCTGCTGGATTTACTGCTTACTGGCAATGTGCACTGAGCAGTGCCCTTCCTCCCCAGCCCTGATCGATGGCTCAGCTGCAGCTCAGGATCGATGGCTCCTCTGCCTGCCGGGATATCTGTGAGGCCATGGGGTCAGGGTGGGGCTCATCCTGCCCCAAACACTGCTGGTGGGAGCATGGAGCTGCTCCCAGCTCTCTGTTCACCCAGGGTCTGGTCTGGGGAATGTGGCAGCAAAAAGTCTTAATCAGGAGTAAGATTTATACCTGGCTCTCAAAAAGGCAATCCAAACTTTTCAGCTTGGCCAGGGGATGTTTTCAGGCTGCAAAACTGCCCTGCTGGGAGAAAACGCTGGGCTGGGCAGAGGGTGATCCCCACTTTCTGACCTTCTCCCCACTCAGCAGTGATTGCAGCAGCTTATCTCGAGCTTCTAATTCCCAAACCTGCTCTGTCTAATGTTTAATATCTCAAGCTGCCTAAGCCATAACTCAAGAGGCGATTAAATGATGCAGGGTGGAAAGACAGCATATCTTTCTTTCATCTTTTTTCTTTTTTTTTTTTTTTTTGAAGGAGTTTAGACTGCTTATGTGTGTTTGGGATTATGGCCTGCTTCCCAGCTGATGTATGGAAATAATTCCTGGTATTTAAGCAGAGAGGGGATTGTTTGGGCAGTGAAAGGTGGGACTGGGGAGGGTAAAACCCTCTGGAGTGGTTTGACAGCAGTTCTAAGATCATGACAGAGCTCAGACAGGACAGGGTCAGACCTGGGGGTGAGTCCATCACTTCTCCACCAGTTCCTTGGGCCTGGATTATTAGGATTTCCCTGTCCTGGACTGATGCCAGCACAGGGCTGGGGTGCTGCACTGGTGGGCAGCTCAGTGGCATCCCTGTCAATGTCACCAGCATCTCTCTCAGTGCCACCAGCATTCCTCTCGATGTCACCAA
Source organism: Lichenostomus cassidix (assembly GCF_008360975.1). Classification (NCBI taxonomy): domain Eukaryota; kingdom Metazoa; phylum Chordata; class Aves; order Passeriformes; family Meliphagidae; genus Lichenostomus; species Lichenostomus cassidix. The sequence goes on from NC_139497.1 coordinate 3,563,274, forward strand.
CATCCCTGCTGATGCTGTGGCTGTCCTTCCCCAGAGGGGCAGAGCAGGGTGAGCACTCCATCCGTGCTGAAGTGTCTGCAGTCACCTTCCCCATCCCTTTGCAATGAAGGCAGCAGCACCTTCAGGATGTCCCCAGGAGGGGACATTCCCAAGGGCAGCACCCAGGTGATTCAGCGATTCCCCCATCCCTCCCCAGCAGCACAGCCTCCCTCCATTGAGCATCTGCAGTCATTGAAATTCCTGCCTGGCATTGTGCTTAGTAAGCCTTAATGCCACTTTGATGAGCTGTGCAAATATTATTTCTGTGAGGCGTGATTTGGTTGTGCTCAATGCCATTAGTGCCTCATTACTGCAGAGCACACACGGGCAACCCCTGCATCCAAAAAAAACTGCTGAAATGTGCTGAAAACTCAGACTAAAGAGCGAATCTCTGCTTTAAAAACTGGTGGGAGAGGATCCCTGATTCTCCCGTGAACTTCTGCTTTTTTTAAGCTTCAGGGAACCCCACAGTTGGAAGTGGCTGTTGCTGTAGGATGGAGCTCTGGAGAAGCTGAGCCTCCTCTGCTGGGTTTTTTTGTCAATGAGCTGCTGTCACACAGGGATCCAGCCTGGCAGGTTGGGGGGGTCACACTGGATGACTTTTAAAGGTCCCTTTGAGCCAAAATATGGTTCTGTGACAGGGAGACCTACAGGGATGTGTACACAGCATGTCCTTGGTGTTTGGGAAAAGCTTGTACAACAAGGAGTTGTTGGACTGATGTGCAATACTTAACAAAACAAAAATTCATTATGAAATTTGGAGGGTTAATGATATATAATACCATTTTTAGATGTGGTTATATTGAATTACAACAGTAATTCACCTTTCAGGGTAGGAAAAGCCCCTCCTGAGTGCAGGAGCTGCTCTGCCCAGGGCAGGGTCTGAGCAGAGATGGACTGAGCACGGTGCTGGCAGGCACAGGAGGGAATATGGGGCTGCTGGGATCTCCAAGCCATCTCCAGCACCCAGGAGGACCCTTCTGCTGGAGATGAGCCTGGGAATTTGTGAGCAGCACTCTCCCTGCAGGGCACAGCAGAGAGCAAAGTGCCCTCTGCTCATAAAACATTGAAAAACCCTCGGAGCACAGAGTGCCTGGAGATGGGGAGTTCCCACGGGGACAGCTCTGCTGCTGGGATGGGGAAGCATGGAAGGATGAGGTGTGTCTCCTTGTGCTGAGGAGTGCCCAGGGGGTCTTGTCAGAGGTCTGGTCAAAGCCAGGGGTCAGCAGTGACCCCACACGTCCCTCCCCAGCCCAGCCTGGCTGTTTCAATCCCCACTACCCGTGAGGAGCAGCAGCTCCCAGGCCAGGAATTCTGCCCAGGAGGGGACAGAGAGCCCAGGGAGTGCTGCAGGCCTCCTGCTGGAAGTGTTCTGCACACGGAAAGCCACGTTCCCTGCCTGTTTCTGGCAGCTGCCCTGTCCGCTGGCTCCGGCAGTGCAAAGTCTCTGCTGGCACTCTGCCTGGCCATTCCCAGAGCCCAGCTCGTGTTCATTGACTGGGTAGGATTACAGGAACTGGGGAAATGCACGAGGAAGGCTGAATTTGCCACCAAACTGGTGCTGGCTGCCGGTTTATTTGCTGTTTCCCCACCTCCCAGGCTGGTGGCAGTGGCTTTCCTTCACACTGATGCTCTCTGGGGTTTACCTTCAGGCATTAAGGAGTGACAACAGAGGAGTGTAAGCCAGGCTTATCCTGATCTTTACAGCATCACAGATCCAGTCTGCTCTGCCCTGGACAGACTGGGATTTCCTGTTACTCTGATTTAAGGTCCTGGTTCCCAAATTCTGCCTGCACCTAGCTCTGGGACAGAAAGCAGCCAGAGCCAGTGGCTTGGGGCAGTGGTTTCTTGGACAGTCAGCATCACTCACGTGCTCTCCCATTTCCCTGGCACAGTGCTGAGCTCTTTTTCTTCCTTCTGAAGCAGGGCCTGATCAGAACTGTCAGCATCCAGACGCTTTGCACACAGATGAACTAGGAAGTGGCTGCATTGCCAGGGCAAGACCTGCAGAGCTCATCTCCCTCCACCACACAGGGTCAGACTTGACACAGCTGCTCAACTCCCAGTTCCCACACAGAGCTTCAATCTTCCCAACCTCATCATCCCCACGCTGAGCTCTCTCCCTTGGGTGTTTGCCCTGGAGTGACCCAACGAGCTGATCACCCCCAGCAGCCTGGAGGAGGGTCAGTCTGGGGGCTGTGCCAGGGTCAGTCCTCCCCACCAGCCTGGAGGAGGGTCAGTCTGGTGGCTGTGCCAGGGTCAGTCCCCCCTCAGAGGCCCTCCCCGGGTGCTGGACAACACCCACACACAGCAGCACTCGGTGCAGAGACAGCTTGTCCAAGCTCAGAGCAGAGCCAGGGATGTGCTCGTGCAGAGCAGAGCCAAGGCAGGCAGGATGGTGTTACTTCAGGACACGGCGCTGGCCTCCCCTGCTCCCTGCGAAGGCTGGGATGGGTGTTTCTCCTTTTTTTTCTCCTTTCGTTTCTCCATCTTGGCCGTTTGGAAGTGCAGGGCAGAGCGGAGCCCTGCTGCCCTGCACATTGTGAGCAGAGAGGACGAGGGGCAGGGGTTTCATGCTGAGCTTTGAGCTGGGTTTCCTTTGAGCAGAGGGTGTTTCTGCCTCTGTTTATCCCCCTGTGTTCATTAGGGTGGCTCTCAGCTCCTGCCTGCTCCAGTGCTGAGCACCAGGCAGGATCAATCCTGCCAGCACTGCTGTTTGTGCTGCCAGCTGGCATTTTGTACCCAGTCTGGCTATTTAGTTTGAATCTCCAGCTCCTGGAGACAGGTGGGTAAGGTGCCCCTTGCCATGGCAGCACTTCTAGCTGGTGCAAAATGCATTAGAGCGGCTTTGTCACCCTGCAGAGGGCAGTTGGGGTGGGATGGCATAGCTGAAATCCTCCTTTATTTAATTGTCCTGAAGATTATTCTTAACACCTGCGAATCCTGGAAGTTGGCTTTACTGGGTGCTTGAGGACCTTACAGAGAAACCTTGGAGGAGCTTCCTTTTCCATCCCTAGATCTCTTCTCCATCCCTTGATCTCCTTCTCCCCCAGCTTCAGCAGGCAGGGCCAGCCCATCCCCACGAGTCCTGCAGCCCCTGGCTGTGCATCTCAGCCTTCAGGAGCTGTGCTTAGCCGGGTATTGTCTGCATCCTCAGGCTGGGCTGAGCCCCCCCAGCTGCTCCAAGCCTCTCTCCCTCCTTCCCTCCTACGCATCCTCCCCAAGAGGAGGGAGCTGTGCAGAGCCAGGCGCAGCTGTGAGAGCTGTGAGCACCCGCAGGGCTCCAGGGGCCACCGTCAGGATGCTGGGGGGGTGAAAGGGGATGATTTCTCATCCCACTGTTGCCTGTTGGCTGGTCTGAGAATGCTGAGGCAGGCACGGTTAAAAGGGGTGAAAGGGTTTTAGTTTGGGGTTTTTAGTTTGGTGTTTTAATAAGAGTTTGGGTGCACAGCTCTGTAAAGGTGGAGCACACTGAGATGCTCGCTCACTGTATAATGCATGTGCAATTTTATGGACCATGCAAATTAGCATATCTGTCTGAAATTCCCCCGTAAGAAACGTAATAAATGAAGTCATGTCTCCCTATTCTAAGTATTTCCCCCCTAGATGAGGCTAGAGCCCAGTTTACGAAACATGGGCAACTCCAACATTGAAACCTCGAGTTTTGAGACAGCACAGAGCTCTCTGGCCTCCTACTGTGAATGTTTGGTCTCTCTGCCTTGCAGAACCCCAAAACTAAGCTAGAATGTCAGACTACAAAAATTACAGGCGTGAAGGCTATAGGGTACAAAGAATGTATAAAGGAAGGGTACAGAAAATATATAGAGGGTATGAAAATGTATAAAAGGGTATGTAAAAAGGAAAGGTAAAAATCACCAGCCATCAGCACCCCTTCTCCTCCCGTTCTATGCTGCTCATGAGGAGCTTCCCTGGGTTGGAGGATGTGCTGGGGGCTGGATTTGGGATGGCTTCAGCCAGCCTTGGTGCCTGCAGGGCTCCTGAGGCTGGAGGAAGGAGCTGAGGTCTCCAGGGACTGAATCTCCCATTCCTGCCTTCTTCAGAGCAGCCTCCTGCATACCTTGCCCGAGACCACAGCAGAGCTGCAAAGCACTTCCTTCTACCAGGATATTTATTGCTAAATATATGAATCTGGGAGCCTGCGGAGCGTGAAATTAGGAACAAATGTAAAAAAGGAGGTCTAGACAGGAATTGTTCAGCTTATGGGCCTCTGCATGCTCTGCTTTCCTCCCCCTTTGCACGCTGGAGGGTTTAAAGCTTCCAGGTATGCGGCTTTAATCAGAGAAGTATGTTTGGGGAGGGGAAAAGGCAGAAATGCAAATGGTCCAGCTCCGGAGGGAGCGATGCCACGTCTGGCTGGGCGCGGCTGGACAGGAACCGTGAAAATCGGCTCAGTGCAGCCCTGCTCGTGCCCCGGGGCTTTAATTACCGGGTGAAAAAGCCGGAGAGCCTTTCCCTGGCAGAGCCCTGCCTGTCACCTCCCATCTCGGGCCGGCAGGGAGATGCTGATGCTGTGCGATGGGTGCAGCGCCCATCGCCGAGAGCCTGCAGGGCTGTGGCCACCCCAGAGCCAGGTTGGTGTGCCAACCTGCACCCTTGGCTCCAGGATTGCAAATGGGAGCAGCGATGGACCCAAGGATGGGCATTTCCAGGCAGAACCTGGTCCGGCCAAACACCTCCATCCCTGTTTAAACAGCAGCCAGGGTTTCTAAATCACCGATGCATCATTTGCAAACCCTTCCCATGGCTCTGTTGCTCTCCCCGAGCCTCCTCAGAGCGTTTTCCCCGAGCAGTGAGGGCAGATTTTGGCTCAGCTCTTGCCCTTCGTGGTGCGAGAAGCTGCTGGGATAAATTCCCTTCCCTCCTCCCGAGCAGCAACACTAAACGTGACCCTGCTTTATCCATCCAGCACTCACCCAACTCTAGCAGGACATTAAGTGCCTGAAAATATGGCAGGGGGTTTGTTTTCTTTGGAAGCAGGTTAAATCCCTGACAGATACAGTTGCTTTTCCTCGGGTGCTGAAGTAATTTGGGGCTGGGGTGGCTGGTTTTTGGTTTAACCTGATAGCACGAGCTGGGAGCCAGCTTTGTTAAAGCACTTGTAGAGTAGGTGGTCAGGGGATGATTTCTCCCTGAATTTATGTCGCTTCGCCTGTTCCCAGCCTGAGCTAAAAGGTTTCTGGAGCTTTATTTATGCCAGTTTTAGTGGCACTGCCTGGCAGCTGCCAGCAGGCAGGTACCATGGCTTCCTGGGGCAAAAAGCTGTCTTATCCTGCAGGAGAAAGAGGAATTCAAGGCCTCTCATGAGCATCCAAGAGAGGGATGCTCACTGCTCCCAGTGCTGTGTGAACTCCCAAATTCCTCCAAGGGGCATTCCAGGGTGCTGGTGGTTCCCCAAAACCTGGGAGTTGGACACATCCCACTCTCAGGGTGGGCAGCACCCCTGGTCCCTGCAGTCATTAAAGGCTCACTTAGCAGCTCCGCTTATTCCAAATTAAAATACCACATTGTTTTCCTGGGGAAAATGGATTATAAGCTCAGAGAAAAAAATGTGTACAGCTCTGAAATACTCGTTTCGAGGCTCCTTCTCTCATCACCGAGGCTCTCTGCTGCCTGGCAAGAGCCAAGAGGGTGCCCTGGGCGCCTGGTTTTGTTTTTTGTCACTCCCCCTGTTAAATGCAGAAGAGCCAAATGTGACCCCAGAGCTGCTTCTCACTCAATCTCCCACTGCATGGAGGTTTTTTTTAACCCTTGCACCTTCAAGGTGGCATTTTTGGTGGGATGGGGACTCCCTGATGACTTCCCACAGTGCAAGGCTCTGTCCTGATGCTGCCCCACAGAGCCCTCGTGGTTTCCAGCTCATTTTAAGGGGGATGAGGGGAGGTTTGGGGCTCTGCAGCCCAACCCAGCACCCAACACCAGCTCACCACCACATCCCCTCACCCCCTGCGCTCCATTTTGCAGGCTGTTAATGGAGAAGAGGGCGGATGACAGCCGGGACCGTGGTCATCACAGGTGGAATATTAGCGACTGTCATTTTACTTTGTATCATCGCCGTCCTCTGCTACTGTAGGCTCCAGGTAAGGCCGGGGGACGCCAAGGTGGGGAGGGGCTGATGGGCTGGGGGCTTCGGGGTGCCAGCTGAGCCCCTCCCGTTTCAGTACTACTGCTGCAAGAAGGATGAATCCGAGGAGGACGAGGAGGAGCCCGACTTCGCCGTGCACTCCCACATCCCTCCGCTGCACTGCAACCGCAACGTAGTGCTGACCAACGGCCCCTCGCTCTACTCCTCATCCCCCTTCGCCAAAAAACCAGTCCAGAGGCAGCCCAGCTGCCCCAGCTGTGCTCCCTACGAGCCCCCAACCTCCTTCCTCCAGGAGCCCCCAACCTCCTTCCTCCAAGATTCCCCAACGTCCTTCCTCCAAGAGCCCACCACCTCCTTCCTCCAAGAACCCACCACCTCCTTCCTCCAGGAGCCCCCCACGTCCTTCCTGCAGGAGCCCCCCACCTTCTTCCTCCAGGAGCCCCCCGAGGATCTGCACAACGGGGGGGACAGGGTGAGCTACAAGACGGTGAGCCAGGAGGATCTGGCCCTGCCCGTGTCCAACCTGCAGGCGCTCAACCCCAACCGGCTCTCGGCCATGCGGGAAGCGTTCTCGCGGAGCCGCAGCATCAGCACCGATGTGTGAGGTGACAGCTGCCCACCCCTGCCCCAGGTGTCCCCTGGGGCCTCCGAGGGGTTTTGGACAGAGGGAAGGGCCGGTTGGAATTCGTAGAGGAGTTTTGAGAAAGGAAGAGGGGGAAAAAAAAATGATGAAGTGAATGTATTTCTGCGTTCTGAGGGTGTAAAGGGGGCAAAGCGACCCCCAATGGGGTGCAGCTGGAATGTGAGGTTTTCCAGCTCTGCGTTGCTTTCTTTTTTCCTTTTATAAAGAGGATTTTGATATTGAGCATCCTTTTCTACAGAGGAGCTGCTCCTCCTCACCGTTTGGTTGAGCGCTGGGGGATGATGGGTGAATGGTGGGGCACAGGGGTGGCTGGGAAATGGCTCATGCTGCAGGCCAGCAGCAGCTGCTGGTGTGATCTGGGGGGCCTGGAATGCACCCAGCTGCACACACAGACCCCAAAAGGTCCTCCAGCAAAGCAGGGCTGTCACTGCCCACCCTTCTGCCACGCCGTCCTGCACTGCTCCCTGCTGCAGTGGCTGTGGGTGTGAGTGAGTGTGAGTGAGTGTGCACAGCCCTGCACTGCTCCCAGCCCATCCCACCCCTCCAGCCAGGCGTTAATTCCCAGTGACAGGCACGATCCCCTCAGGGTTAGGATGGTGGCAGGGCACACAGCCTGTCCCTGGAGCCCCCGGGGTGACCTCATGGACCCCCAGAAGGAGCTGGGCTGGGGGTGCAAACCCCTTCATTACCCAGCTGTGGAAATAACACACAGCACACCTTGGGATGGAGGAATATCCCTCTGGATAATCAGCATCCCTGCTCCAAGTGATGCCATGCACAGCATCTGACTGAGGGTTTCGTGTCACAGGAATGACCTTGTGCTCACCCCTTGCATGAACATTTTTACATGCATTTATTTGGTTGGGGGGGAGGTTTTAAATAAAAATTAAAAAGGAAAAAGACACTTTCCCCATCCAGGAAAGTGTCAAAACTCTTCTAGGTTTAGGCAAAAGCTCCACTTTGCATTTTCCACTGAGCCGTTTCCCATGGCTGGGCAGCCTGGCTGTGGCACCAGCTCTGTCCCACGCTGGATCCTGGCAGAGCAGCAGGGACAGAGCTGGTCCCCAAGGTGTCCCTCTGCACCAGACGTGCTGCAAAGGAGCCCTTGGGGCAACTCAGAGGTTTAGGAGAGGAATTGCAGCTCTGAGGGGACTCCTGCTCTGCCTTCTCCTGGCTGTCTCCATTCCTCCCCTCCGACCTCATCACTCTCCATGGCACAGAACACCCTGTTTCTCCCAGACTGGGCATTATTCAGGTTAAAAGCATCACCTGGGGATGGCTGGTGGGGATGGACTGGCAGCACAGAGACTCTGGTGGCCTCAGTGCTGGGCTCCAGGGGGATTTTCCTTTTCAAAGATATTCTGGGAAGAAGCAGCCGTGGCTCCAACCCCCTCATGGACACTGCATGGAGCCCGGCTGGGTATTTTACTTCAAACCACGAGGGCTTTTAATTCCACAGGAAACCTTTTGAAGTACAAGTCAGTCTTTGCAAATGAGTATCTTCAACTTTCTGGGGGGGGTTCTGTTTGGGGTGGGGGGCTGGGGTTGGTTTCGTACGTGTTTAATATTCCGGGTTTGGTCTCTGCAGTGCTGCATCCCAGGAGCAAAACCCCTCCAGAGGGATGCAGTCACTCGGGCCATGCTCCATGTACAGTTCTCACTGGGGTTTGTTTCCATGCCTTGAGCCTTTCTCTTCCCGTTTTTCGTGGTTCCTCCTCCCTGCCTTCCTTTTCCTCCTTTTTTTCCTGGTTTCTTTCCCTTGTAGCTTGGAAACCGAGCAAACGGTTGGCTTTCACTAACCCTCACCTGGTGATCTGTTGTACAGGACTTTGGGAATCTCAGACTGGGGGAGGGAAAAACTCAACAAAAAAGGGGGGGAAAAAAGAGAAATAAACTACTTTGACATGGATTTCGGGGTTGGTGGTTTTTTGGGTTTTTTTGTCTCTGCATCTGCAAATTTGGGGTGATGTTTGCAAAGCTCTCAGGAACTCCTTGCTGCTGAGGGAGCAATGCAGCAGCATTTGGGGTGCACACAGCAATTTGGGGGATGCTGAAGAGCCTTTGGCCCAGCCTTAGGGGTGTTCAGATCTGTAGAAACACAGAGCAGTAACGCCTTGGAGGCTCAGAACAGCTTTTCTCTTATTTGCACCATATGAAGTCTCTTTGCTCACAACCCCCTGAAGAGCTGCAGCTTCTAAAGGCACAGAACCCCAAAGGGCCCCCAACAGTCCCCAAATCCCCCCACTGTGGGGACTTTTCCTTGTATGACTATCCAAGGAGCTGTAATTCCCCTGACTTAAAGCTGCTCTGCCTCCCCTGGGCACCAGCAAATCCACAGCCCCAGTTCCAGTGTTCCCAGCACTCCGCTGGAGAATAAACTGGAAACACTCCACAAACTGGAAAATAAAACAAAATACCACCATAAATATGACAACTTTATTAAAATATACATATGAGTACAAATTAATGATTATATGGATAAAGTTCACTGTCTGTAAACAAATATATTAAAAAAGAGCACATCTTTTTTGTGATATAAAGTGCAGTTATGTTTCCATATTATATACAATATGTCAGCATCAGGGGGGGAAAGGGGTGGTTTGTAAGGACTATGAAACTAACATTTGATTATAAGATAAAATTCTCTGAAAAAGTATACACCTACATATTACAAAAAAGGGCTTGAGTTCAAACGAGGATCAGCTTCCCACCACGTTAATTGAGCTAACGAGAGCGTGCAGGTCTGGGGATAAATCAGGAGAGAGGTGCCAACCCCCTTTGCGAAGGGAAACTTGCACTTCCCAGAGTTCACACCTTCCCCTCGCCAACCCCAAACCTGCACAGAGGGAGGAAACCAAAGGACAAGACCTTGGATGTGGCTGGAATTTGGGGGGGGGAATCAAATATACACGACTTTATGTACAGCTCTGCTCCCGGAGGGCTCCCAAGGTCCTTCTGCTCGGCACCAAGAGAGGAGTTCTGCATCGGTGGGGGACAGCAAATCGGTGGGGACAGCAAAACCAGGCCAAAAGCATCCTTGTCAGCAGTGTGGGATGTGTGGGGAGCTGGCCCTAGGAGTGTGGGGCGCGGCAGGAGCGGCAGCAGGCTTTGCTGTAGTACCAGTGGCTGCACAGGTTCACCTTGATGGCCAAAGCGCAGTTGGTTCCTGCCTGGTCCTGGCAGCTGTCGTCTGGGGGAGAGGAAACACAAGGCATGGCATGGGAAAGAAGAAGAAAATAAACCCTTGCTGGCTAATGAGCTCGTTTTACCCCCCTACAGCTGCTCTGAACACCAGAGCCTGAGCGACATCGAGAGATGGCAGAGCATCCCTGAAAACAGCATGGAGTTTCTCCACAAATAGCATTGTCAACCTGGGCAAAGGCACGAGCAGGTTGACCTGTTCCATCACACCTGGCCTGGCTCAGGGAGTCTCATTTGGTCCCAGCCCTGAAGCTCAATCCCTTTCCTGTGAAACAGAGCTGCCCAGGGATGGCTGGAGCCACCAAGGCACCCAGTTGTCCCCAAGTCAAGGGTCTCACCCAGTAGGGCACGAGGTGACTCCACCATATTCCCAATTTCAAACACAGAGAGGGCAGAAATTCCCCAATTCCCTTGGGAAAGGGAATGGGAATCCAGCAGTATCACAGCCAGAGTTAGGGGCAGGTGAGATGCTGGAGACAGAGGCTGCTTCAGCAGTCTTCCAGCTCTTTCAGTGCAATATTTTGCTTCAAACCCATAGGATTTATACTTTTATATATATACATATATATATTCCAAGGTGGCCACAAAGCAACTCCCAAGCTCCATGCCAGACCCAAGGGAATGGGCAGCTGAGAGCACCCAGTGGGGCCAGGGCTGAGCCAGGAGCTGGCCCCAAATCTGTCTCCCATTTTCATGCTTTTCTCCCACACTGTCCTTATTCCCAAATCCTATTAAAGGATTAGAACCGCGTGTTTGCTAAAGATCACAGGGACTCTGAGCCAGCAGACGAGTCAGATAACGAGATAGTTACAAATCCCACAGGACACCCGAAGACCAAAAATCATTAAAATAATGGCACAGATGGAACTTCCTCGGCTCGAGCTGGAATCTTACAGAAGCAGCACCCAGATCAGCGCTGCAAAGGCCCTTTTTATCTGCAGGTCAGAGCATGTTTTTCTGAGCTCTCCCCTTAATTTATCTCCAGAAAGAGGCAGTGCACAGCCCTCCATAACTTGGGCACAGAGGGAGAGCTGTCCCTGTGCATCCTCCCTGGGATGATTATCCAAATGGGGGCAGTGGAAGATAAGATGCTGGAGGGATCCATGGAAAATCAAGGCCATGGGGTGCTGCTGGGGGTGGTGGGGCTCACCTGGGGGCTCCGTGGGGCAGGGCTGCAGGTCACAGGTCTGCTTGCCCACCGGCTTCACCAGCGGGTCACAGCCCCTCACGATGTCCTTGCCTTGGTAGCACTTCACGTCGCGCATCCTCACGCCGATGCCACAGGTTTTGGTGCACTGGGGGACAGGGAGAGGGGGTGAGACAAGACCCTGCCACACCAGGGGACTGTGCTGAGCCAGAACATGCTTGCTGGAGATGTTAGGGCAGGAGAGGAGTTCTTCCCCTGGCTGAATGGCACGTCTCATTCAGGAAGCCCAAGCTCGCTAGGCTTGGCCACAGAACCCCGGCTGCCTTTTGGGTTATGCAGGGTGCTGGAGCAATCTGTGCCCTCACAGCATCCCCAAATTCTGCATCCCTGTGAGCTCCATGCATGCCTCCAGCCACACTCCCAGCAGTGGCACCAGGGAAAAAATAAAGAAAAAAAAAGAACAAAAATAAAGAAAAAAAAATAAAGCTGCAGCTGGCCCCAAACACTCGCTTTCGATCCCATTCTTCCTGGGCTCAGCCAGTCCCAGCTGCACCATGCTCTCTGCCCCGAGCTGCCAGTGCAGCAAAAGCCCCTGGGGTGCTCTGGGGCCACGTCCTGCGGAGATTCACCCAATTCTGCTGACCCTCAATGGGGCAGCCCAATTTTGGGGTTCCCTCCCCGCTCACCTCGGACCAGGGGGTTGTGTACCACTTGAAGCAGGGCCGCTCGAAGCACGTGCTCTCCTCCACAGGCTTCTTGGCCACGTCACAGTCAGCAGGGTTGCGGGTCTTGATCTTGCCGTTGACAATCTCCAGGCACAGCACGATCCTCTTCTTCACCCCCCGGCCACACGTCGTGTTGCACTGTGGGGTCACCAGTGGGGTCAGCTGAGATCCGCTCACCCCAACCCGACCCCACTGGAGGGCATCCCAAAGCACAGGGGCTGCACTTACCCTCTCCCAATCCTGTGCCAGCCAGTGAGAGGGGCAGTTCTTGTCCCCGCAGGGGTGGATGGCCAGGGGTTTGGTGTCCAGGTTGCACTGGGATTCGGGCACCACGCGCCCGTCGCTGGTTTTGCAGTACACATGGCGGATCATCCTGCCCTGGCCGCAGCCGCCGCTGCACTGCAACCACAGCGGGCACTCAGCGCTGGGGAGGCACGGGGATCCAGCCCTGACCCATCCCAAAACTGGGACAGAGCCCCCACAGGGCTCAGCTGCCTCCCCACACCTGCCTGCCCCAAACTGCAGAGGGATTTTTGGGGCTCGGCTTAAAACAGCCCTGCAGAAGCTCAGTGGATCTTTCCTGCAGCCAACACAGATTTGATTATCACGGAATTGCAGAATGGTTTGGTTGGAAGGGACCTTAAAGATCACCTTATTCCAACCCTGTGCCATAGGCAGGGACACCTCCCACTATCCCAGGTTGCTCCAAGCCCCATCCAACCTGGCCTGGAACAATTCCAGGGATGGGACATCCACAATTTCTCTGGGCAGCCTGAATCAGTTCCTCAGTCCCAACACCTCTCAGGGCAGGAAAAAAGGGGAAACACCACCATCAGGGAACCCTGAGGTTGATCCCAAAGAGGCCAAGGGGACCATGGAAGTGGCTGCAAATATCAGCTCCCACTGCCCGGAGCAGCCGGTGCTCCCCGGCGCTTCCCTGGCCGCTCTTGCGGAGACTCTCGGTGTTTCCTAGCGCTGCTGCTGCCATGGAAACTGCTTATTTTTAGCTGATGTGAATGTATCAAAACCTGGGTAAAAATAGCTTGGGATGGAGGGGGTCTCTGGAGCAGAATTGTGCAGGAAGGGAAAAAGCCGGGGGGAGAAAAAGAGAAGAAAAAAGGGAGAGCGAGAGAAAATAAGGGGGGAAGAAAAATCTATTTATTGAAAATTTATTTATAAAAAAATTTATATTTATTTATAAAAATCTATTTCTAAGAAAATCTATCTATTGAAAATAAGGGGGGAAGAAAAATAGGGGAAAGGAGGGAAGGAGAAAAGAGAAAGGGAAAAGGGGGGGAAAGGGAAAAGAGAGAGGGGAAAACAAAAAAAAGGGAAAAGAGTTAAAAGGTTCAATTTCTGGGCATGGAGCATCAGCATTGCCAAGGAATGCTGCGCAGCAGACAGACAAGAGGATTTTGACACCCACTAAGGCCCTCAGCCAGGTCTCTCAGGGTTTAACCCCTCCTGCACCACATTTCCCCCAGGGCAGGAGCCTCGAGGAGGACCCAGAGGGAAGCAACAGGATCCTCTGGGATGCTGGATGAGCAAGTGTGGCCAGTCAGGGTGACTCAGGGTGACAATGCTGGCAGAGGTGACATGAGGAGAGTCCAAGCAGTGGGATTATTTGGAGGTCAGCTCCCAGCCCAGGCTGCCCACGAGTTTGTTGGAGCTGAGATCCGCCAGGCGTGATGACCCCAACCCCAAAACCCCAATGCCAAGGGCCATGCAGGGGGCACAATGGCCACTCCTTCGGGGTCTCACCGGTCCCCAGTCGGACACTGTCCACTGCCGGTCACACGGTGGCCCCGTGCAGTTCTTCTCAGCCAGGGGCCTGGCGCTGGCGTCGCACAGCTTCTCCTCCTCCGAGCAGCGGATGTCCCTTGTCACCACGCTGCGCTCCCCGCAGCGGGCTGAGCACTGCCGGGAGGGGACAGGGGACAGCGTCAGCCGGGGCTGCCGGCACACATTTCCATATTTTAACATACGACTCGGAAAGCACACACTGAAAACGCACAAATCTTGCCCAAACACCCTCAAAAGCTTCAGCTAAAAGCGCAGGAGGGATGCATCCTGCCCGGGTGCAGGTGATGCCAGAGGGTGGAACCCCAGAAATGCAGTTTTAGCTGTCACTTAGAGACAGGGTGAGATCTCCCTCGCCTCCTTCCCAGGAACAGCCAGCTCCTTTCCACCTCTTCGGAGAACGCTTTCCCCCCCAGCTGCACAACTGAGATTTTTATGCTGTGGATAAATTTGGCACCGAGCAGCCCGGTGACATTATTTAGAACTGGATTTGAGTTACTACAGTCTCACATACACATTGCATTTGCTCCATGCATAACGTAAAGCAGGGAAAAGTGTCAACAGCACAAGGCCCAGACGCACCGTGCCGAGATGTTAATCCTCAGAGCCCTGAAATGTGCTTTTTTTAATGCCTATTTCCCCAGCCAACTTGGCACCCCACCTCCGATGGGATCCAAAGGAGATTAGCTTTGCTGCTGGCTAAGAACAATCCACTCCAGCACTGTCTCAAGCAATCTGTCCCTGACAAATGCTGGAGGAGAATACAGATTTCTGTAAAATAAACCTCTCCAGTTTGCTACGCCGGACAAAATAACTCTCCAGCACGTGCTCTGGGAGCTTGTCTCTACCAGCTGGGAAAGTCAAAACATCCTGCGCCACCAGGGAATGCACCAGCCCCTCCGTCAGCTCCGGGGAAACGATGCACACCAGCTTGCAGAGGAATGGAGACATTTAAATTATGGCTGAGAAGAGTTTTGGGAGCTTCCCAGGAGGAAGAGTCATATTCCTCGTGATTTAAACCATGGGGCAGGTTGGCACCCACGGACAGCTCGGCTCAGAGCTCATCTGCTCTTGCTTAGATGAGGTCTGGGCTTGATTTGGGAAGAGGCACCCCGAGGATGCAGCACTGGTTTGGTTGTTCCCATGGGTTTGTGGTTGTAAGGGATGTGCCTGGAAAGGAATTCAGGGCCACAAACCCTTTCTGTAGATTTTCCCAAGAAACCCAAAGAGATGGAACAGGAGCCACACTGCCTCCCCAAACCACCTCCCAGTGGTTTCAGGGATTGGCTTAAGGCACAGCTAGGAAAAGGTTTCATTCTGCACGTGGTGCAGGAGAATTGGAGATGAGGAAGGGAATTTTATGGGAATGTAATTCAAGTGTGAGTTGGGATCACCTTCCCAGCACACTGGGGTTGAAGAGGCTGCCAAGGAAGTTGAGATGGGAGGATGTAAGCCGTGGGCTCCTGCCCTACCTCAGTGTGCCAACACTCTGGGAGTGCCTATCCCATCCTCAATGGGAGCCTGGGCTTCATTTTAGGGGGAAAAACACTGATGCACATCGATGTGACTGCAGCCAGTGTGTCCTGACAGGCTGATGGATACGGATGGCCGCGGATGAGGATAAATTGGAAAACGAAGAGCAGCACAAGCCTGGGTGCAGCAGGACCAGCAGGACTCACCTCAGACCACTCAGACATCTCCCACTGGGGCCCACAGGCTGGGTTCTTGCACACCTTGCGCTCGTCAGGCCGGGCGATGTCGGCAGACTCACACAGGTCGCTGTACACGGAGCTGTCGAAGCCTGGAGAGATCATCTTCCAGCACCGCACGATGCGGAACTGATAGCCTTCCCCGCAGGTCCGGGAGCACTCACTCCAGCTGCTTGTCTCCCACCTGGGCAGGGAACAGAGGACATCACCCTGCTGGACAATCCCATGGGAAAACCCTGCTGGACAAACCTCCCTGGGTCTGGCTGGAGAAAACCCTGCCTGGGTCTGGCTGGAGAAAGCGGTGAGGAGCTGCAGTCAGGCTGCCAACACAGTGAGAGGTTTTCCCAAGGGATGGGAAATATCAGCATATGTTGGGCTCACCCTGCAGACCCCAGCTCGTGCCTGCAGCTGAAACCAGCTTGTCAAGAGGGAGGGTGGCATGGCAGGGCCTGGCCTGGTGGCCTTGGTGACAGCTGAGTGTTTGTCACTGCGGGTTCTGCCAGCATGTTTCTCCATCAGGCTTTTTACCCGTGTTTGACCTCTTCTTTTTGCCTGCTCAGCTGAAATACGGAGAGGACACCCCATCCATCACCCTGCAGATGGCAGCAATAATGTCACACAGAGCTGCCCGAGTCCCACTGGGACACAAACCCGTGTCCCACCATCAGTCTGACTCTGCTAAGCACGTGTGACAGGCTGGAAGAGTGGGATCTGCTCCAAGCACTGCCTGTCCTTTACTGTCCCCTGCCACCTCTGTCCTGACAAGAGAGGAGCAGCTTGTAATCTAAGGGAAAAGACATCAGAGGTCAAGTTTTTTTACAGTGCAGCAATATTATAGCAATGAAAGAATGAGTTAAAATCTGAATGGAGCAGAATTCCCAGCTCCTCTGGATGTGGGTGACCCCCAGGTCACTTCTGCCATTCTCCAAGCAGGAGAACCCCATCCCAGCTTCCCACAGGCCTCACACCCCATGTGGGGCTCCAGGCACAACAAGCAGCCTAGGGAGATGTCACACATTCAGAGATGTCACACATTTAGATGTGTCACCTAAATTCAGCCGGGAGATGAAACAAAGGTCTTCCCTCTCCAGATCATGTAAAATCAAGATTTCCTCTTGGAAAAGCATTGCCAGCCCAAGCATTTTCCTGTCTGCCTGAGTGCTAGGGAGCCTGGTGGCTGCCCTGTTTGAGTTCCCAGTGCTCCCCAGTTGCAGTCACTGGTAAATCACAGAGTCCATGGAGCTGGAACAGCACAGCCACAAGGAGGAATAGCTTTGGGAAAGACTAGAGGGAGAATCTAAGCACCAAAAGTACCCTAATTATTGTTCTACAGAATGACAGAGAGCAGAAATTCACTCCTGCTTTGCTCTGTTCACACCATTCCAGGACATGAATCCCTGGATTTACCTCCCTTTACTGCTCCCATAGTCTGTCACCATCACAGTCACAGAATAGAGTACCCTGAGCTGGAAGGACCCACAGGATCATCCAGCCCAGCTCCTGCCCTGCACAGACACCCAAAATCCCACCCTGTGCATCCCTGGCAGCATTGTCCAAACACTCCTGGCAGCCTCAGGTTGTGCCCATTTCCTGGGGAGCCTGGGCAGTGCCAGCACCCTCTGGGAGAAGAACCTTTCCCTGATCCACAGCCCAGAGCAGACCAGACAATCCTCTCCCTCTGCCAGCCACAGCTCAGTCCTTCCCAAACCCTCTGTGACTTGCAAACCTCCCAACCAACACACCCCATGCCCCACACCAGAGCTGGAGTTGTCCTGAGCTGGACAGTCTGGCTCTGGACAGCCTGGCTCTGGACAGCCTGGCTCCAGTCTGTGGTCAGTGTTTGGATAAAGAGCCACATCAGAAAAAAAACTTTCCAAAGGACATCCAGCGTAAGTTCTCCTCCGCAGCAGCTCTTGTCCCAACACAAGCAAACCTCAGGAAGTTTGGGATGCTGGAGGGATGACAGGGATGGGTTTGGGGCACAGTTTGCAGGCACAGCCTCTCCACCCAATTCACACAGGTCCTCTGTGTGCCAGGCAGGGCAGGATGCTCCTGCTGAAAGCTGGGCTCGGTGGAACCCCCAGGTGCCAACTCTTTTTGGATTTATGGAAATTTGAACCTGGCAGATTGAGCTAAAGCACTCAGGAGGAAATTCTTGCTGCATCCCAGCGTAGCTTGGACAGGTGGGAAGAGGGCTGGGGGTGTTATGGACTATCCCTGCTGCCCCCCAAATCCACACCAACCCTCCCCCAAAGCCACCCAGGGCAGAGGAAGTGCCCAGGTGAGGTGGTACCTTGGCTGGCACTCTCTCCCAGCACAGAACTCATGGATGGGCTCAGGACGGGTCATGGCATCACAGTACGTGTCGTCCACCTCGATCCCATCGTAGCGAACACACATGGCATATGTGGACATCACTCCTGGGCTCAGAGAGAACACACACACACAGCAGGATGCTCGGTGAGATGGACATCCAGACCTTTTTTTTTGTTGTTTTTTTTTCTTAGCTGCATTTCTCAAAAGTTCCTCCGGATGGAAAGCAGCAAGCTGGACTTTCTGTCCCAAGGGATGGGTGCTGCTGGGAGGAAGGACTGCACTGGCCACCCCACCAGTCTGAGCAGTGTGGTTGAGCTTGGCCAGCTCAGAGCAGGGCATGGCCACCCCTGCCAGGGCTTGCCACCAAAACCAATATATGACTAACACATCTTTATAGGAAAAACTCGGGGCCACGAGTCTGCTCGGCAGCTCCCACCCTGCCTGGGTGGAGGCGACAGAAAACAGTCCCCAACCCTCTCCATCCCCCCACTCCCTCTGTGAATGACACCCTCTTTGCACCAGGTGCTCCCCAGGTGCATCCAGAGCTCCGGGCCAAGGCAGGGATCCTGGATTTTTGGCAAGGAAAGCCCTGCCCCTCCTGCTCCCCCTCCAGAGCAGCGGCAGCCGGTGTCGTCAGAGAGAGACCTTTTCCCCCACAGCCTCCCGTGCCAGAGTAAATGTTGGGAAGTCCATTCTGAGACCTGGCCGGGGACCAGGAGGCTGCTCTGGCTACAGGTAACAAGGATTTCAGCTCTCAGGGAACATATGGTTTACATGAAACTAAAAAAAGATCTACAGCTCTTGACATGGCTTTGCCTCTCTGCGATATGTCAGTGAGAAAAGGCAGTGAGGAGGGAGAAATTTGAGTTAAACCTCTCTCGGCTCGCTGCAAACCAGGGCAGAGCAGGCTGGCCCAGCCAAGGCAGAAATTTGTTCAGAGGGGATCAAAAAAGTAAAAAAAGAAAAAGACAAAAAAGTCTCAGATCGTGTGGATGATGGGATCTTGGGGAAAGGGAGATCTCACAAAGCTCCTGCTGCAGGCTTGAGGCTGCTGGACAAGAACAAATGCTTAAAGTGTAAAATCCTTGCATTTGATCTTTTAGAGATGTCCCTGAGATTGTAAACTCCTCTCTCCCCCTCCTTCCCTTCTTTTTAATTCCAGAAGCACTGCAGGATCTGGATCATCTCAGGGGCAGCACAGGCGAGTGCACAACCCACACAATCCATCCCGAGGGATGGGCAGGGGCCAGGACCCCCTAACCACGGGGTGAGGGAGGAGATCAGGTGCCTTGAAGCTTCCCGGGGGGGGACAAAAAGGGAGGAATTTATGCAAAAAGAGGGAATTTCTGCCTAAAGACTAGAGGCTCAGTTTCGCTATCCCTGGCATCTCTGTGGCTGCTCAGATTCACACCCTCGCAGCCCAGATCAGCTCCGGGGTAGAAGGAGTGGGAGAAACAAAACACAATCAAAAAGCCAAATGCTATTGTGTTTCCTGCCAGAGCTGAACAATCTTCAAGATTTCCCTCTGCAGGGAAGCAGCTGAGCTTTTCAAACCCCTTGAAGCTGTCAAAAAGGCGAGGAAGGGGGGAGAAAAAAGGAGGCTCAGCTCAGGTTTGGAGCTCCTGCCGAGACCCAGGGGGACACAAAGCCATGGGGAATGAAGGCAGCACTCAGAGCTGCCCAAAGGAGGATGTTTTGAGGGGTGATGGACATGCTGGGCACCTCCTCAACACACCTGATGGTTCAGGGGGCTTTGCATGCTCAGCTCCCCCCTTTACACCCAGAGCTGGGGTTGTGCTGCAGCAGAAATCCCCCAAACACCACCAGGTCCTTCCCATCCCTAGCAGACAGAAAATGGACTCACACACCGGGTGATTTCAGCAGGCTGTGCAGGATTGGGCTGCTTCTGATAACTACCTGTGGTGCATGTAGAGCTGCAGGGTTCGTGGGAGGAAAGCTTCCACCTGTACATGTCAGCAGCACTCACACCTTGGCCCTTTCTTAACAACTTCAATCTGTTTCTAGCAATAAGCAAAAAAAAAAAAAAAAAAAAAAGAGAGAAAAAAGAAAAAAAAAAGAAAATAAAAGAAAGAAAAGAAAAGAAAGAAAACAAAAGAAAGAAACAAAACAAAAGGAAAAAAAAGGCATTTACAAGGCTAGCAGTGACAGCCCACGACAGACACACACATCTGGCTGCAGTTCGGTTGGGTTTGGGTTTGGGAGGGGATGTGCTTGGTTTGGCTTTGGTTGGGTTTGGTTGTTCTGATTTTTTGGGAGGTTCGTTCGTTTGAATCAATTAATTTTTTTTTTAATTTTTTTTTTTTTTTTTTTTTTTTTTTTTTAGTTTCACAACATACCTGTCCTGAGCCCCAAGTAGAATCCCCAGCCCGGTTAGAGGCAGAGCTTCCACTGTCTAGAAATAGAGAGAATGGGATAAAAATACCCACAAGTAGCAACAGTTCAGAATTTAACAAAGTTTGCATTTTCTGCTCAAATACACCTGGCCCTCGGCACACAGTGACTAAAGGTGCAGTATCTCCTCCCCTGTGTCTCCAGGGCTGGGCAAACCCACTCGTGCTGCTCAGTGCAGCAGAGATTTTGGCTGCTCCAATCTCCAAAAGCCTTCGCTCCTCAAAACCCCCTCTCCTCAAATCCCACTGCTTTTCCACTCTGGTTTTGCTCTGATTTCTTTTTCTTGCTTGTCAGGTGGGGAATTTGCATCTTTTTTTTTTTTGCTCAAAACACAAAATGCCACGGGGAGAGGAGTACCAGAGTCAGCCTGGTGTGAGAAAAGGCATTTTTCAAACCGAGAATTGCAGCTGCTCCCCTTGCTGGGAGGGAACTCAGGGATACTGCACCTTTACAACAAAAAAAGGCTTCGGTTCTCTTCTCATACCTTTGTCCAAACCCTTGAAACAGCTACACTGGAATAGTGAACAAGGTTGTATCCTCACATCCAGTTGTCTCTGGCCTGGCAGGATATGCAGCTTGTATGATTTCTAGGCAGCAGAAGCTCTGGAATTGCCTTATTTAGTTGTTTGCAAGAAAAAGTGGAGGTCCAGCCCATCAAATCAACCTTTAAAAGGACACTGTTGAGAATCCAGCCGTTTCCTTTCCGACCCACCCTCCTTCCACCGCCAGCACTGAGCCTCCAGAAGGATTAAAAACAACAACAATCTCATTTTCCCTGTTGATTTTGCCTCTGTCAGTTTGGCAAATGGTCGCTTCCTGCGCTTGAAATGGAACTGAAATGAATGTGACTTCTTTTTTTTTTTTCTTTTTTTTTTTTTTGGTGGAAAAATAACAACCTCAGCTCACTATAAATAGTGTTTTATCTGCCACAGCAGCTCTGCCTGGGGACCCAAACCAGCTCCTGATCCCTGCCATTGCCATCAGCTGCCACCCAGCCAGGAGAGGGCTCACAAATGACAATTATCATTAAAACATAGCCAGCATCTGCTTTTTGAGCTTTAATTTGCCTGGAAATTAAATTAATATTACCTAGATCCCCCCAGTCTATATCCTACCCTGCAAGGCACCAAAGTTGTCCTGTGACCAGGACTCCTCTCCCTTGAAAGGGAGAAAATCTTCAAAATAAGCTTAATCCCACATCTGAGGACAGTAAATCTTTCAACAGTGTCCCTTTAATGTATGTGATCTTAAATAAAGAGCTTCTATCCATAACATGGTCCCAGGGACAAGTTCTTTCCAGAGGAATCAGACATTTGGGCACAGGGCAGCCTTCAGCTCATTTCCAGCAAAGACAAAACTGGCATTTTGCTCTCCTCCAAATGCAGACAGCAGCCCATTGTCCAACAAAACTGGGGGCATTTTCTCTTTTATTTTATTTTCCCTCTTTATTATGAGCTAAATAACAAAGTCACGCATTTGCTTCCCTGCCTGAGCTTTTAATCTGCTTTTCAAGCCAGCAACAGCACCAAAAATTAGCACCAGTCCCTCACCCTTAACTGAGGTCTGGGCTGTCTCTTTCCCCAAAACTGTTCCCATAATAGGGGAATAACCCTGGCAAAAGCACACAAGCACCACAGATCTCCATCCACCATCCTTGGATGTTTTATTTCAGTTTTTATTCCTAAGCAAAGGGGGAAACTCGTGGCTCCTGTTGCAGGATCAGCCCTGGATGGAGGATGGAGAGTGCCTGGAGGATCTGTCCCAGCACACCCCAGAAAGGTTTTTAGCTGCTCCAGGAGAGGAAAAGCAGCACCAGAGCCACCCATCCATCCATCCCAGCTGGATTGGTTCCCAGAGAGGGAACAGAACACCCCACAGTGGTGCAAGGTGCTCCTGTAACTGGGTGAACTACAGCAGTTCAGTGAGAAATTATCTCCTCCACCTGTAACCAGCATTGTCCCACATGGACAGGCTGTCCCCAGAGAGCTGACCTTCCCTTGCCTGTTCACTGACAGGGACTGAAAATGAGCAAAAAGCCACAACCCATCCCAAACGGATCCTGGGAAGGATTTGGGAGGTCTCCATTGCAAGTTCCTGCCCAGAACTAGGCTGACCCCTAAACAGAAAACCCCACAGAGCTTTGCCCTTTCCCTTGCTCTGCCCCACTCCAGGACAACAGATTTTCCTTGTGTCCTATTCCTGTTTCCTCCAGCACAGTTCTGGCTTTCCCTTCCAGCTCAGCCCTTCTTTACCTCCCCACTTCCACTCAAACCAGGATTTGAAGGAATCCTGACATGGTGATCCAAATATCAATCAGTGAGCTGCTACTGCAGAGCTTTGGATATTCCTGTCCAAGCCGTGACTCCCTGCCCTGCACCAACAAACCAGGCTGTTCCTGCAGGACTTACAGTGGAGCTCCTGGTGCTCTGCTCTGCCTCTCCAGCAGCTCCTGGGCAGAGCCATGCCTGGGAGATGCTGGAAGAACATTCCTGCCATACCAAAGGAGGAGCATTGTGGGTGGCAATCAAAAGGGTGGGTGGAAAGGGGCCAGGACCAACTTCTGCTGCATCAGAACTCGGAGGAAGGGGCTGGGGAGTGGGAGCAGGACGTCAAGGGAAGGCAAAAGGAAGAGGTTTCTTTCTGGCCACGGCTCTGACAAGAAGCTGTGACAGCACAGAGCAACTCCTCAGCTGGCAAATATCAGCATGGGCTTCCCAACATGCCCACCAAGGGGGGCATGGAGTTTTCCTCTCGCTGAAATGCTCCCCTGACTTTCTGCTCCCAAACCCCTGGCCCTCCCTTCCAAATGAACTCCCAACAGAAAGCTTTCACCATCCCACCCCCACTTACCTCCTGCTTCCACCGAGGTGGAAACCATGCATTGAGCACAGGGCTATTACGAGCCGAGAACAGCAAAAAATTTGATTTACTAGGATTAAAAGCACGTCTCCTACCTTGCTTTGTGGGTTCTGTTCCCTTGAGGGCTGCTCATGGTGACGGTGGCGTTGGCAAACGGTGTCTCAGCAGAGGTGTTGGTGGCTTTGCCGTTGCTCAGCTCCATGAAGGTGCCGTTGATGGAGTAGGTCACAAGGCCATCAGTGTCCTCGTAGTCCACGTAGAGGCTGTCAATGTGGGGTCCTACAGAGTTGATGGGGTCTCCCTGGGCGAAGATGCTGTTCATGGTCATGTTGAGCAGCAGCTCCTTGGAGTCCGAGCTCTTGCCCAGCAGCTTGTCGGTGATGGCGTTCTCCAGCAGGAATTCCCTGGAGCTGAGCCCGGGCTCCACCTCTCTGTCGCCATGGTCTGTCTGGTAAGTAGACCTGGTTACGTTTGAATCTAGATTGGAGCCAACAGGGGGGAAACCACAGTGACAACCACAAAATGCATCGAGGCTGGGAGGGACAAGCAGCCCGGAGCAGCGGGGAGCCTGAGCAGCCACACGGGGGGCGAGAGGCAGGGGTTGGGTTCTGGGGAGGGGGAGTTTTATGGGGTCAGCAGCTTTGGGAGGGCTCATCCCGCTGTGGTGTGGTCAGAGGGGAGCTCAGCACCCACCAGCACTGCCCGAAGCCATAGCAGAAGGGAAAGGAAGGTGCCCTCCCAGCCCCACAGCCCATGCAGCCATGCTGGGGAAGCACTCCAGGCACTTTGGGATACCCGAGGGACTGCCACGGGAAGGAGTTTCTGGGGGTTTGGGAGGGGTGGGAGGTGACAGGAGCTGTTTGTGCACCCAGGGCTCCCTCCTGTCCTTGGCGTGAGGCGAAGCACAGCAGGGCACCAGCAGGGAGGTCTCACCCAGTGTCCACCCCCAGCACGCCCCCACCAGAAACCAGAATCTGAAGGGCAAAGAGGATTTGTGAGCAGAGATGTTTTCAAGAACTTTCCGAGGTTTCCAAAACACCAACCAGCAGATTCACCAGAGGTAGAAACAGAGCATTTCTCAACAAGAGCTCTGAGAAGCACAACAGTGAGGCCCAAGTCTCCTCCTTACCTTGGGGTTGTTTGCCCTTCAGTTTTGGCTCACAGTCAATTGTTTCTGCTCTTTCATAGACCTCATTGGTTTCCTGACCTTTGCTCAAGTTTAAATCTTCCTCCGTGTCCTGCCTTCCAAACACCTGGTTCTCCAAGTCTATCCTTTCCCTGGAGATTTTCCCAAAATAGGTTGCATTGTGCTGGATGAAGCCCAATGGCACGTCTCCATCGAACTCTCGGCTCTCCTCGCTGTCCGACTCGGAGAAGGTGTAGTAGATGGGCTGCAGATTTTTTGAG
The DNA here is from genome assembly GCF_008360975.1 of Lichenostomus cassidix. Taxonomy (NCBI): domain Eukaryota; kingdom Metazoa; phylum Chordata; class Aves; order Passeriformes; family Meliphagidae; genus Lichenostomus; species Lichenostomus cassidix. The sequence continues at coordinate 3,587,635 of NC_139497.1, forward strand.
TGTGGCTTCCTCAGGAGAGTGTATTCGAACGTGATGGATGGGTTCTTGCCATTTTGATTCCAGACCTAGCAAGGAAATGAAGTTATTAGCAGGTGGAGGGGATTTGTGGGGCGCAGAGCAAGTGATTCATCTCGGACCTGAGCATCTCCTTTGTGATTTCCAGTCTGCTTTCCTTCACAGTGCCAACTTCTTCCTGCTGGAGCACCATTTTCCAGGGGTTACTTGGCAGCACTGCCATGGGGATAAACCCCAGCTCAGGAGCCACAGGTCACACCTCCTCCTCTGCCACTGAGTCACCAGAGGCTTAAGGGAGCCACTTCACAAGTCGCTGACCATCACCTGCAAAGCCACTTTTTGTGGCTTTATAAAGAGCACACCCTCCTCTGCAGCTCCCACATCTCCAAGCTGAGACAACTTCTTACTGGTCTAATGCTTTTTAAGCACCCAAGCAACCATCCCTTCCCCTTCCAGAGGAGCCAGGGGCTGCATGGAAGGTGTCAGGAGCTGGGCTTTGGCTAGCTGCCCAGAAGAAAATTCAGGGACTTTTCTCCAAATGCCTGGTTTTACATGGTTTGCTTTCAAGAAAGAATTGGGGTTTAAGTTTTATGCACTTGTCTAAGCTCTCTGGCCCAATTTCTTATTTTTGCTTTTCCTGCCAGGTAACTCGGATAAAAATGCCAAGGAGTGGAAGAGAAATCCCCTCGCAGTGCCTGAGGCATCTTCTCCCTGCAGACAGGAGTTACCAAGCCCACATTCAGCAGTCACAGCCCTGTGAATTCATAGGATTGGGTAAGGAACTGGCCAGTCACTGCTCCCACTCCCCTCCTCATGTGAATCCATGGCAGGACTCTGTTCCCATGCTCAGCCCTTCCTCAGTCCAAGGTGGATTTTTCTCTTTCTCATCACCCACAAAAAGCCAAAGCTCACCATTATGTTCAGCCCTTGATTGGTGGGTCCCTGGGCAACAATGTACTCGATCCCAGTCTCGTACACATCCATGGGCCGGCGGTACTTGAACACCGTGCCTGCAATGTTGAAGTTCTTTGGACTGTCAACTTTATAGTTCCCGTTGAAGAAATAGTACCCAGCTTCGTCAGCCACAGCTTCAAAGGAGAGAGAAAAGTCAGTGCCACCACATGTGAGAGCAAAGCTCTGCCCCTGGTTCGTTCAGGGGATAAAATCAGTGTCACAGTGATGAAATGAGATTCTGCCATGTGACAATGCACTGGTCACCTGTTTCCAACACACGCCATGTGAGGATGTGCCCAGAGCTCCAGGCCATGTGTCCCTCCACATGGCAAACTCCTGGCTATGGGGCTTACAGTCACCCCTGGCTCCTGTCACCCCTTTGTCACCAGCCCAGCATGACCATTGAACAGTCCCAGAGAGCAGGAGGCCAAGAGCAGGAGCTGATGCCAGCTGAGCCAGCAGTGGCCCAAGACAGGTCACCTTGAGCTACCCTAGGAACTGCTCCCTGCATCAATCCTTTCAATTCACAGAATCATCCTAGAATGGTTTGGATTGGAAGGGACCTTAAAGCTCATCTCATTCCAACCCTGTGCTGTGGTCAGGGACACCTTCCACTGGACCAGGCTGCTCAAAACCCCATCCAACCTGGCCATGAACACTCCCAGGGATGGGACAGCCACCTTCCAGAGGCCACAAGCCTCTGAGACAGCAGAGCATGACAGCAGCAAATGTGCTTTTCCTTGGCAAGTCCAGATTTTCCCACACTGCTCCTGAGTAGCTCTGTCACCTCCCCCGTGAGATGGGTGGTGTGGTCACCAACACTTCAGCAAGGCCACACATAGGTCACATCCCCTTGGTGCTGCTGTCACTGCACATGCCCCAAGCAGGGAAACGTCAAGGGAATCACAAGAGAGGTGAAGTCACTTGGCCAGGAGGGGATGTCACTTGGCCAGCACCAGGGGGGATGTTATACCCCACTGAAATCCCAGTAATATCCATCAGGTTTTTAAATTCAGTTTCTGAATTAAAGCTCGCAAAGAGCTGACAAACACAGCCCAGGTGCTCAGACAGCAGAGAGGAGCAACACCCTGGCTCGGACAGCACGGCTGGATTTACATTGACTACAGATTTAGCTCATGTCTGCAACAAATGGACTCGATGATCCTTGCGGGTTCCCTTCCAACTCAGGATATTCTGTGATTCTATGACAAAACTACATCCAGCCCCGCATTGGAAAAAGCATTAACCAGCATAGGCATGCATCCTAGGGAAGCACCAAGAGGTTATACACACCCAGAACATCTGCAGACTTTTTCCGTTCCACTATCTGGATATCCCTCGCTCCGGCGGGAATGTGAGTTACCAGGGAATAGCCTACGGGAAACTACGGATTAATGAAAGGATCTTTGTAACCAGTGATCTGAATGAAACACCCCTCAGGCAGAGCTGCAATCTGTCAGACACGCTGGCCTGGACTTTTTAATGAGTTATGGATTAAAAAACCCCAACCCTGAATGTTTTAGGCTGCAAACAAGAGCTTGTCGGTAATAGAAAAGAGAAAAATGTGTGAATTGGGTGTCCTGGTTAATGGTGAGAAACACATCTGAGGGGGGAAAAGGATTTAATCCTCAAATGTACAAATATCATGTTCATCTGAATTGGTGGAAGAAAATATATCTGCAGATGGTTTTATTAGCTAGGGAAGCTGTTTTGTGTGGCTCAGTATTGATCCCCGTGTTGGCCAACGTTCCCAAAACCCCAGCAAGGGATGACAGCTGGTTTCTCCTCTGACTCCTCTTTGCTTAGCACAAGACAGGAGATAGGACAGGACAAGTCCTCCCACGCCACTGAAGTTCCTGCAGTTTGCTCCATCTCAGAGAGCATTAATCATAATTCCTGAATTAGACTGTTATATTTAGGACATGTAGGTTCTGCTGCTTTACATCACACCGATTTTTGAAATCCTGGTCTTTCAAGATACTGCTGCTTCCTGTTATTACAAATAGTTTATTTCTAGTTTTACTGGGTCATGAGTGTCCTGTTTTTTGGCTAAATGACTAAAAAAAAAGACTAAAATAGATACCAGCCTCTTGCATAACCCTCTTGCACCACACAGCATCAGAGACCTCTGGTTTCTGACAAGCACCATGAAAATTTCCTGTTTTGGTTATTTTCAAAGGAGGTTTTCTCTGCCCAGATTTACAAGTGGCAGTAACACGCATAGTATACTTGGGGAAAACTGAAGCTGAGGAATCAATAAGAGCTGAAAGCAGATTTAAAAAAAAAATAAATAAATCAAATTTAAACCCAGCCCTCTCAACTAAAGCCCTCAGCCCCCAAAGCCTTACCAAGATGAGAATTTCCTTTCCGGTAACTGCCGGTTACGTGGGTGCAGCTGCTCCCATCTCCTTGGCAAACTCCACATTTATCCAAAGTGTGGGTGGAAAACAGAATGCCATCGCAGCCAATGGGCTAAAAATCACACAAACAGAGCGTGGAGGGTCAGGCAAACGTCGCGCCCGTGGCGATGCTCTGAATGCTACTAACAATATTTTTGCTATAATGTTTAACAACCTCACATTTTCCAGACACGCAAACCCCTCGGAAATCCGTGTATTTGCAGGATGTTCCGTCCCGAGCCTGAACCATTAACTGTCTCTGACCATCCACGGTGGTGCAGTGAAGGTCACAGGGCTTGCTAGAAATGTGAACATAGTCATCTAAGGGGAAAGGATATAAAGAGAGATTCAAAAACAGCAGGAACGCCACAACTTTCATCCTACCAAAGCCGGTGAATCTCTGCCAAGCTAAACAGCAGCAGCACCAGCACAACTGCAGAGCAGTGAGAGTTCAGATGGTGCCATCATCTCTTGTGTTTCAGGCTAGGCAGGAGGTGGCACTTGGGCAGCGTGACAGGCTTTGCACAGCCTGGCAGGAAGAGATGCCCCAGGGATGCCAGAGGCATCACCAGCATCAGCCCAGGGCAGGCACTGAGGCAGCAGCACTGCTTTGTGCAAAAATTTGTAGTGTGATCTATGTACATTTCATAAAAACATGCATGTTCACATAGCAACACTTTGTATGTGAATTAAATTAACAGATATAGTGCTAGAAATACATATGTAAGACTATATTCATCATAGCAACTCAGAGCATTTTGTAATCTACAAGTTTTCCATAAACTTTCACCCAAGATGGACTTAATTCACCCTTTGCTTTCTGCAGACAACAACTGGCTGGCAGCATCCGCCAGCACAGCAATCCCACATTTTATAACATCCACAGGAAGCAGAAAACAAACTCATCTTTGCATCAGAAGTGAAATGCCAAGTGTTTGTCTCCACCTACTCCTGAGCAATCAGAGACCCACTGGCCTGCACGCCCAAGCAAGGCAGCAGCAGTGTCAAAACACTCCCCTGCAAATCCCCCAGGAGCCACATGAACGCCTGCTAAAACACAAAACAATTCACTGACACGTCCCTGGTGAGTCAGCTCGAACAGCAAATGTGTTTAAGGGAGTTGTCACCTTCAAGGGACAAGGAGAAATCACTCATGGACCAAATTCTACCCCGCTGACCCTGCCAAGGCTGGCGAGCCAGGGGTTTGTTATACAGGACGAGTGATTTGATGAAGATAATTGTCCTTGGGTTTGTGCAGAGACCCCTAAAATAAAGTTGTAGTAGATTCCATCTCAACTTTTAGGCACCCAAACGTGAATCTGAAGAACAAGAGCTCAGGAGCCTCCTCAAGAGAAGAGTCCTGGGCTCCCAGCAGCTCTAAAGCTTGGCCATGGCTTGTGTTTAATGCTTGATTTTGGTGGGAGTTCAGCGCCTACAAATTCAATAAAATCTCCATCTCTGAGTCCAAGTTGTATCTGCAGCTCTCCCTCACCCCGGATGACCAAAGTGACCCACAGCCTCTCGGTGACATTTGACAGAGCACACAGAGGGCGTGGGAGAGACAAATGTCACCACAAACAGCACAGCAGCCATGTCCCCAGCTCAAAGGACACTTGTCCCACTGTCCCTGCCAGCACAGCCCATCACCCCCTGCTCACATCCTCCTCCAGCCTCTGACCAGCACAGGCTACAGACGTGAATTCATGTTGTTCTTTAATTTTCAAGCTACCCTGCAGCTGCCAAACAAGCCTTTGAACTCGGGAGACAGCTGATTGTGCCTCTGAAAAACCACTTTAAAACAGCAGAGGAGGAGCCTTCCTGCGGGCTGTAGCATCACAACTATCAAAATATTTGGCTGAGCATTATGAAACACACAAAGAATGTCTTGTTACCAGGATATAAAGGTTTCCATTGATACGTCCTGCCATTATACACATGGGAGTTAAATGATGAGCACTGCTCCTCTCGGAAGCTCCTTCCGTTCACAGGGCACTCCTAGAATGGGATACATTAACATCCTGACGGAAACAAAGTGCGGGAAAGGTTTCTGGCACATCAGCACCAGCTGCAAGGAGGGTTTCCATCACCTTCCCCAGCCAGGGCCACATCCTCCTCCTCCTCCTCCTCCCACTGCAGGAACCCACCGGGAAATGGTGCAAAAACCACTCTATGGGTTTTATGGCCCCAAAAGGCCCAAAGCCCAGATACTGGTGATATCCCAAAGAAGAGAACTCCCAGCTGCTTGGAGAGGCAGCAGGGTGACAGCTACAGGACAAAGGGAGACCCAGAAATGCCATATATGACTTTCCACACCGAGTGTTGCAACAAGACAAAGGATATCCTTACCTGGACTTTGCAGAGCTGGTATCTTTTGGATGTTCCAGTGCAAGTTTTATTAGCCAGCCCACTCACTGACTTCCTTCTGAATAAAGAAATTGTGGTTAGACGGAGCAGAAATAATTTTCCCTTGTTTAAATACGTTTCTTCTCTGCCTCTGTAAGGTCAGTGTTGACACAACAGTTGTACAAGAGATTTATCACATTGTCCCTGCAGCTGGTGGCAAAGGTCTCTCTGGCTTTGTCCCCTGCATCATCAACTATTCTAGGAGGTATCAGGGGATGAGGGACAAGGGGGACAAGGCTTACAAGGTGGATTTTGGCAGCCACACCGCCCAGAGAGGGCAGAGCCATGCACAGAACACCAACCAGCCTTGCACCAGGGATTCCTCACAGCAGCGAGGGAATCACCTCCTGCCCTCTCAGGGTTTGCCAGACACCTTCCCACCAGTGCTGCTCTCTGAGGGATGACCTTTGGGGTCAGATGGTGACCCCAAAGGTGTTGACCCCCAGCTGCTGACCCCCCCCAGCCGGTGGGTGGTGTACCTCTGCCTCAGGCAGTGCCTCTCCTGGGATTTGACGCCTCCCCCACAGGTCCTGGTGCACGCCGTCCACTTGGTCCACTCTCCCCACCAGTAAGCAGTGACATCTGACCCTTCCTCCAGGCTGTTGGATGTCTGTGTCAGGTCCTGCTCGGAGCAGGGGGGAGGGAAGAGGAGCAGGAGTCAAATCCAAACCTCAGAGCCTCTGTGGGGACACTGAGGACACCCCCACCCTCCCAGCCTGCCCCACTCGACCCTGGCATTGCCTTCTCCAGCTGAGGTCAAGCCTGAGGTTTCCACCCCTGCATTCTTCCAATTGTGTTTTCATTACAAAATTGGAATGAAGTGGCAATATTTGGGATTCCTCAGGAAAGGAAATTCTCATTGTTTCGCTCAGTTGGCAAAACCGAGCTCCCAAACAGCCCTAAACTCTCCAAGACTTTCGGTGCTCTCTGACTCTTGCTCCACAGAGAATTCAGGGAGCTGGAGAGCCAGCTGCAGCTGAAAGCTCCACTGAAAGCTCCAGCAAACCCTTGCAAAACCCCTCTGCAGCAGGAAGACCAAATTAATGGGTGCCAGGGGGTGCCAGCAGGCTGGAGAAACCCCTGTTCTGTCTTTGCAAGCACAGGGTTGTCACCTCAGGAGGGTCCCTGACACCCCCACCATGCATCAGAGGGCAAAGGAGCTGCAAATATTGTGTGCAGAGCAAATGAAAGCTCCAGCCACGGCAGGGACTGAGGAGAATTGCTCACCCGAGGGCAGGGCATGGTCTTTCAGAGTCCTTGAAATGCTCTGGGAATGCTCATGGAAGGTACAGCTTAGGTTCAGCCCAGACTAAAGAATTCAGGCAAGCCATGCATCCTCACAAATTTTGGAGGCCTGGTGTGTGCACAGAGCAGCCCTGCAAGCCATGGGGAGTTCCCACCCCAGACACCAGAGCTCCTCAAAGCCCAGAGCCCCCCAAAAACGTGCCACACTTACCTGAGCTATGACAAAGACAACGTTGCCCACCAGAAGAAGGGCCAAGGCGCCTTTCAGCTGCAGCTGAGCGCTGAGGGAGATGCTGCTCCACCTCCACTTAGAGATCTCCATCCTAGAAAGCAACCAAACACTGCACTAAGCAAAACTCCCACCCAGTGCCACCACCAGCAGCAGGGGCTGCTTGGCTGCCTGGGTTCAACAGCTCGTGTCTGCTCCAGTATTCCCAGTCAGCTTGTCACCAGTCCCACCAGTGACTGCAAGGGCTTGAGCCTGAAGTTTTATTTAATTAATAGAAGCATGAACATGGTGCAGGCTCATTTCCCAGCTCGGTTTTTATCTGTCAAACCACAACTTTGCACTGGTTTCCAGTGGCTGCACCTGACACCACTCCAAGCCTGTCTTGGAAGAGAGCCTGGCTTACACCGAAGTGAGAGCTGCACAGTGAGTGACTAGAAGTGTTCCTGGATCTATAAAAGCAGTGTGTTTAAATATCCCCATTTACAGATCCGCTCCTGGAAGAATGAGATGAAAGGCTTCAAAAACAAAAAAATGCAGTTAACAGCCATTATTTCTCCTTTTTTTTTCATTTATTCCACTCCAATTCCCCTCGGTTCCCAGGGAAGACGCCTGTTCTTCTAGAAAAGACATGACCCACAATTAAAGAGCAGAAATGAAGTATCCCAAGTGTCAGCCTTTCATCTCTTTCTCCATCTGCCTCATGAAAGAGAATAACCCAGAATGGCATTCTCTTAAATAAAACCCAGCTCAAAACCACAATACGTTTTATTGTGAACCTCCCTGCAAGAGCCAGAAAGGAGCAGGTTTCAGGAAATCATGCTTCCAGGCAATCAAAGCAGCTCACGTCTGTAAGAAAAAGAAAGAAAAAATATCCTCCCCTAAGCTAATTTCCCTTGAAAAGCAGCTAGGCAGTATCTTTGGGAAGCAGGGGGGTGGGAGAGGTGCTGCTCCTGGGGAGAAGGGGCAACACTGCAGACCTGCAATATAAAGAGCTCCTTTCCTACCCGGCTTTTTTTTAGATTTTTTTTTTTCCTCCTTGCAAAGGTTTTTGTAGCGGTTTTGAAATCGCAGAACTGCCGGCAATACCAGCCCTGCTTGGCTGGCTGGCTTAGAAAAATTACCAGAGGGCTTCCAGGTCCCCAAATCCGCTCTGCAATCGCGCTGGGGGAGAGGTCCAGCATGCTAAAGAGACTTTCCAAGAGGCAGATCCATTGATTAATGGGAGCCCAGAGCGCTTGGCCGGGGATCCCGTGGACAGGTGGCTGAGCCTTGCCTTACACTTGGTTCTCATTAAAGCTCCCAGACACTCCTGACTCGAAGCCAATACCAGAGCGCGCTCGGAGTTTATCCTACAGGCGCTGCGCGGTTCAATGAAGGGAGAATTAAGGCAGGGGGGAGGGATGTCGCCGAGCAGCATCGCGGAGCACCGGGAGATCCCCGCACGGGCGCGCCGGCCGCGGGAGGGGATGCGGGCGGGGATGCGGAGCCTGGGTGATGCGGAGCGGGCAGCGGGGAAAGGTCCGGCGGGGAGAGACCCCCGGGGGCCGGGATGGGACGGGCTGGGACAGGACAGGATGGGACAGGACGGGACAGGACGGGACGGACTGCCGTACCTGGCGGCGGCGGCGCCGGGCAGGACGATGCTCCGGGGCCGGGCGGGAGCGGCGGCGGCGCGGAGCGGAGCAGCGGCGGCCCCAGACGCTCCCTCCCTCCTTCTCCCTCTCCGACTTCAAAGGGCAGCCAAAAGCGCCGGGGCTTCCAGCGAGGAGGAGCCGCCGCAGTGGCTCCCCCCAGCCCGCGCCGGCCGCTCTTATAGCGGCGGCGGGGGGGAGGCAGGGGGGAGAGCGGGCGGAATTCACACCTCTCGGCCCGGGATGCCCCCACCCCGGTTAACCCCTCGCCTCCCCCGGCGCCGGCCCGCGGCCGCCAGCCGGTTTCCTGAGGCGAGACCGGGGGGGCACAGGCGGGGGGAGCCCGCACCGCACGCATGCGTTCCCGCCGGTCCGCGCAGCGCCGGGTCCCCCCGGGCATCCCCGGAGGATGCTGCGCTGCCGCTCGCCGGGGACCCTCGGGAGGATGCTCCGCTTTCCCCTCTCCTCGGGACCTTCCGGAGGATGCTCCTCTTTCCCCCCTTCCCGCGGGAGGATGCTGCCCTTCCCTACCCCCGGCACTCCCGGAGGATGCTGCGCTCTGCTCCTCGGTACCTGCTGCCCCCAGCCCTCCGCCCGCTCCACCATCACAAGCCACCAAAAAACTCCCTGTACTTCCACGGGCACTGTGCGGCCGTATCCTGCCTCTGGGATGGCCGGATTCGGTCTGCCAGGCTTTTAATTTCACTTTCTGCTGGAAAATAAACCAAATTCTCAAGGTTCTGCGCTTTCGGTTTGCTAAAGCTCGGCGTCAGTCTTGCTGCTTGAAACAGTTCTCTGCCACGCAGAAAATGGGGTCAGAAAATCGACTTGGGGCACGTCGAGAGCCATTTTGGATGGGGACAAACCCCTGGCTCAGTGACAGCCATGGCCGGGTTGTGTGTCAGGAAAGAAGGCCACAGCTACACGGTGTGCCCAAGCTATATATGATATATGATATATCTATTAGTTCTCTGAGGTCTGTGCGTGTAAAATGTGGTGACACACAATCCTGTGCATCCTCAGCACATCCCAGGAGATCTGAGCAGCTCACCTGAACCATTCCTACATCCCACCAGAGATGCTTCAGCTCCAGCCTTTCCTCCTTCCCTCCCAGACTTACCCTGCACAGGGCAAAAGCTGCTCCCAGCAGGGCACTGCACTCAAGGCCATCCCTGCAGGTTGTCCCACTGGCTGCTCCTGGATTTTGGTGGTGACATTTAGCCCTGTCACCATTTGTCCCAGGCCAGGAGCACCCAGCTGCAGGGCCCTGAGGTGACTGTCACCCCATCACGGGGCACAGTTTCCCACACAGCCCACAGTATGCTGCAGAAATCACAGCGTTGTTAATTTGGACTCAGTCCTCGCAGGGATGTCTGTGTGACAGAGAATCCGTCCCAAAAAATTTACATGGGAAATGAAGTCTCCTTTTCTGTTTGGCTAAACGTCTGCCAGCCTGTTCTAATTTACCCAGCCAGGTTGATTTGCAACTTTCAATTTTCCATCGGTTGGCTGTGACCAGGACACTGGGAAAATTTAGCACTTGAGTTCACCCAACTCCTGCATTTCAAAATATCCCAGCCCGAGACATGCAGGAGAAAACCCTTTCCGTTTTGGAACAACCAGGAGGGAAAAGTCTGAACACGAGAGGTTTTAAAAGCATCGAATTATTGCACATTGAAAACGCCAGAGCAGCCCGGGTCCGTGTGAGCCCCGGCATCCCCAAAGCCTGGCGCTGAGTAGGAGGTGACATCCCAGGAGATCCCATCCCTGGGTGACCCCACACCCCATCATCCCTCTGCAGGGATTCCCAGGGAGGAATTCCAGAGGGTGGGAATGCTGATCCTGAGGCAAGGGCTGGGGGAGCAGGCAGCAGGCGAGACACACTCAGTCTGTGCTTCACCAAAAGTTCATCAAAGCCAAAGAAATTTTTTTTTTTAATATCCTTTTTTTTTTTTTTATGAAACAGTTGAGATGACTCAGCGGTTTCTGACGCAATCCCCATTTCATCGGAAAATTCCTAACCAGCTCCTAGTGGCAACTGATTGCTCCCATAAATCACAGTGTTATCCCTGGCCTCGGCAGCGCAGCTTACGCAGCCCCGGCCCCGTGAAATCAGCAGGAGCGATGCCATCGCCTCGATGGGAGCTCAACCAGCGCAGAAAACAAACTGCAAGCAGCGAGCAGACCCAAAACACGCCTCTCTCATCAGCCAAACCCCGCAGCTTCAGCTCCTGCCACCCCAAAATGGGTGCCACCCCACTCAGGGGACAGCGCTGTCCCCAGAGCCCCGTGGGTAGCAGGTACAGCATTAATCACTGCCGGCCAGGCTCGGACAACAGCGGGGTTTATCTCCCGGGTTTTGGCAGGAGCGTTAGAAATGGCTTGCAGATGTTATTTACTGCTTTTGGGCTCGCAGTAAATTGAGACAAGATGCACCTGCATGGACAGCGAGAGGCTTTCCCACCCGGGACGGTCGCTGAGGACTTTCCCAGGGAAATTTAGGATTTGGATGAGAGTCCCTTATCCAGCTCTGCATCCTGCGTTTCAGTGAGGCATCCCAGCAATCCGGGTGGTGGTCATTCACCTCCGGACACTGCCCCAGGACACTGCTCTTGTCCCCACAGCCGCCCCAAGGGACACAGAGCAGCCCTGCCCAGGCAGCTGCCAGGCTTTTCCATCCCAAACCGGTGCCGTGCAGAATTCAGAGCGCAAAAAAAAAAAGAGCGACAGACACTCCAAAATAACCTTCCCCGGTCGGGGGAGCGTTGCCGGCGACTGGCTGCTGGTTTGGCCAGAGAAGTGCCTGCGGAGGAAAGGAGTTTCCTTGGCTGAGATGAGTTCAACAAAGCGCTGGGCTGGGCACTGGTGCTGCTGGTGGGAGCCAGGGATGCTCAGCTGAGCGGAGAAACTCGGGGTTCAGCAGGGTTGGGAGGGATGGAGGGCTGGGGGATGCCTTTGCTGGGGATTCCTTTACTGGGGCAGTTCCACTGTGGCACAGGGAGCTCCAGCCTTGAGCTGGAGCAGGGAGGGACAGCAAGCTCTGATCCAGGCAGGACACACTGACCTCCTCCCTGTGCTTCCCGTGGCAGGACTGTTTTCAATCCTGACCCAAGCAGCACCCCTCAGACCCGCTGGAGCTGAGCCAGCCCCCCTGAGCCCCGAGAACACCCCTGGGACAAGCCCTGCATGCACCTCGTGCCACAAGACCTGTTCTTGCTGAGTCCCAGCCATGGGCTGTGGAGTTCCAGCACCACTTTGCCACCAAAATCAGCCCTTTCCTGGCTCGACCCTTGTGCTGGCACAGCAGATGGGGTGGCTCTGCTGTAGCCAGACCCCCCAAAATGCTTGCCCAGGTCCAGGAGCACGAGTGTGACCAGGAATGTGTTGGCCCAGGACCTCCCAGCAGCTCCATCTTCACTCAGGGATGAGACAACCGATTGGATTTCCTCCTTTCCAAGACTGACTGAAGAAATTATACATTTATTTGCCACCCCTGCATGGCCACACCAGTTATTTCCAGGCCAGACTGGCGTGGCACAGGCAGACTGAAGCTGTCCAAGGAGTGCATGAGGTCCCTGCCCCACCAGAACTTCGCCAGGGGGGATCAAAATGTGGCAAAACCCCCCAAAAAGACCCTGGCAGCCAAGAGCTGCAGCTGTGGCCCACCAGTGGCGAGTAAAAGGAGACCAGAAGGAGCTCTTTGGAGGCAGCCCTGGTCCCTTGCAGAGTGACCTGCGGCGCAGTGTTGGGCAAGGCAGCTCAGCCCTGCGTGTCTGCACGCACTGGGGAGGGGATGGGATGGGGCTGATTTATGTCCTGTTAGCGTGAGGTGGTTTGCAAAATGTTGAGTCAAGCTGAACCAGCCAAAGCCACTGAGCTGCTCTTGCCATCGGATGGATTCCTGTGAAAAATATCTCAGGGCAGTTTGAAAGCCACAAGTGACCGCGGTGACCCCAGGTATGGTGGTGGCTGTAGAGTTTGGATGGTTTTAAGAAGGTCTTTTTTCTTTAATTTTACCTGTCCCCAAAGGTTACACATTCCTGCAAGGACCTGGAGGAGCTTCCAGGCATGTCAGGCTCGGTTTGAAATTTTAGCTATGCGAAAATTGGGGAAAAAAAAAGTACAAAGGCTTTTCTTTGAATGGAATGAGTCTGACATGGAAGTTGAGCAGTATTGTGCTGAGGGCCATCAGCTATGCAGCCCTGCCAACCACAGGCATTCAAAATCCGTGAGTCAGACTCCCCAAAAACCCCAAGACTGGTTTCATTCCCTTTTTGGATTTTGAGCCTTGAAGCATCACAGCTTCAAGCATTTCTCTGCTGAAAATGACTTTTTTTTTTGACCAGCTGGGTGAGAGCTGAGACCCTCAATGTCATTACTGGGCTCCGGGAGTTATGACTGTTTAAAAACCCCATTAAACACCACGAAATGAGCAATAAACCCCTGCACTGCCTCCATGAATGTGGCAGTGGGGGGCCCACCCCAGGACACCCCAGAGGCAGGAGCAATGGGAAACTGGTGACAAGAAATCAAATGTCCTCATCATTAATGGTGACATGCTTGTCATGGGCCATGACAGGGCTGAGAGGAAAGGGAAGAGGGAAAAAACCCTAAGGAAAACAGCAGCAGGGATACCTGTGAGGAATATGCATAATAGGTTTATTCAACAGGGAGACAGGAAGGGGGATTTTTTTTATTTTTTTTTAAGGGTAAGTATTCAGTTAAGCTGCCTAAAATGGGGCCAGGCCTTAGGGAGAATGGATAATTTAAGTGGCAATTTATTCCACTAATAAAAGGAGAAGGATGCAGGTGCTTTGGCAGGGCTGGGCCTGGGAGATCAGAGCAGCACCAGCCCAGCAAGAGCTCCTGCACAGCTGGTGGCTCTGCCTTTATGGGGCTCCTTTCCCTGGTGCCAGGGCTCGTGTCTGCATTCCAGCTGTCCAGAAAGTGTTCCCCACGCCAGGATCTCACCTACAGCCCTGAGCAGAGGCTGCAGTGGGTGGGGAGAGGTGTTTTATGCAGGTGTTTTATGCCATCCCCTCTCCAACTGGGCAGGGAAGAGCTGGTGCCCATGGGCTGCTCCAATCTGCACCAGGTGCTTCCACACCAGGTTTCCTGACCAGAAAAAGGCTGGAATTCTCCCCAAAATGGATGGTGCCATGCTGGCCAGATTGCTCAGGGCTCCTAGGGGCTCTGCCACACCAACCTGCTGAGACCAGACCAGCAGCCAGCTTCTCTCCATCAGAGTGCACGAGCTGGAGGGTTGAGGGGATGAAAAACCAAACTCTGAAGGGATGGGAGTGGGAAAAAGCCCTTCGTAGCATCACAGCCCTTCAAACTACAATCCCAGGTGGAAGCTGCAGCTTCTCTCTTTGTTTTTGGGTCATTATCACCCATATTTCCAGCCTGACAGTGACTGGTGACACAGACAGAGCAGGTTTCAATTCTGACACAGTCTACACCACAGGCAGATGAAAGATCATCCCAAACTTCTCCCAAGGAGAAAACACTCCCAATACTCTCAGCTGGCACAGCCCCCTCATCCTCTGTTCCAACACACACCGCCGTCAAACCATCAACCTCATATTAAAAATAAAACAAAACTCCCTGTGTCTCTTTCCCTCGGTGCAGCGTCTGAGTTGAAAGGGTAGAAGTGCTTGCAGAAAGCCATGGTTAATGTTACCCTGGAAGGATCCAGGACAGCATACCAGAACCTGGGTTTGGCATCTGGGAGCCACTTTTCAGCCATATATATCACCACTGCTGCCTGCACGCCGGTCCGCACCAAATTAGCCCTGTGGAATGCGGATTGAAAATTCCCTTTCCAGCAGCACTTAAACGCAGGAGCTAAAATTTGCTCTTTCTCCATTTCCTACCTGTTTAGGAGGGAAGGAGCAAAGTGCTGGCCCTTTGTTTTTGGGTTCCTTCCCGGGAAGGTTTGCCCAACCCACGTCTACACCGCGGTGTTCGCAGCCCGAACAAAGAGCTTTTAAGCAGCAGCAGCTCCCGCCAGGAGCTCCCCACCTGCCTGCCCCTCTCCTCCCCATTTATTTTGGGGGCTCTTTTTCAATAATAGCTCAAACACGTGTGCAGCCCGGTGGGAGATTTTTTTTCCCCCCCCCATGCCTACAGCGCTGGCTGCAACCCAACCGCCAGCCCAGAGCGTGCAGCTGGGGAGAGGAAAAAAAAAAAGAAAAAAAAAAAGAATAAAACCCCAACAACCTGTGGAATGTTTTCTTGCTCCTGAGAGCTCCAACACTTCCCTGCTTGGGGAGCGCCTGCCACGGCTGGCACTTGCTGCATCCAGCAGCCAACGGGGTTTCCTTTCCAGTGGGCGCCAGCTGGATTTTGGGCAAAGGCTGGGGGTGAGGGGGATGTATTTAACAACTGCTCGATGGTATTTTTCACCTGATGCCGTTCGACTCGTGCACAGCCACCACCCTTTCGCGTCCTTGCACGACTGCTGTGTCCTCACAAATGGTGTGGGGGTTCCTCTGCACCCAGACATGGAAGTCTGTCCTCAGCAGCAGGGTTTGAGCTGGTGGCTCTACCTTTATAGGGCTCCTTTCCGTGGTGCTTTCACCTCTTTGACACCCATTTCATGGCCACAAAAGCAGCAGAGATGCTGTTTTCACAGCCAGGAATCCAGAGTGGTTTGTGCAACCTGTTAACCCCAAATCTGCTCGAAACCCCCATGAGGACAAGCCCTGCTTTGCCCCATGGCGCCTTCCTTGGTCCAAGCAGGCCACGCAGGAATAACACAGAATAATGGCTATATCTGAGGCTATGGCCCAGAAAAGGATCAGGGTACTTCGGGATGAGCTGGAGATCTGCCTGCAGCTAGGGCTGGACACCTGGGGAGCATCAGGGCATTTATGTGCTGGCTCGGAGAGATCCATTTCCACAGCAAACAGGGACACCAGAGTTTTTCAATATTTATTGGTCAAGATTCAGCTCTGCAGAGCTCTGTGGTAAGTTTATAGCCTGCCCAGGCAGGAGGGCGGCTGGAGATGTGGTGCGGGCAGCGTCCCGCGGAGGGATGCTGCCTGCAGCCAGCCGGGGAATGTGGATGGTTCCTGCAGTATCAGCTAAAAACGGGAGCCCTACCCAGCTCATCTGAGCCCAGCGAAGGCTCTGGGCACAGAGTCAGGGCTTTAAAGCTGTCCCTGCACACACAGCCCTCCTTCCCCCGCTCCCAGAGCCCTTTCCAACGCACCGCAGTGGTTTAAAGAGGATTTTTTTTTCATCCGTGCATGCCTGTCTTCCCTCCAGACGCCCTCCCGGGGGACAGACGAGCCCGTCCTATCAGCCCCAGAGCTGGTGGCTCCTATCAGAGCTCCCAGCCTCCTCCCCAAAGCCGCAGCCACAAAGGCGCTTGCTGAAGCGCAGCATTCCTGCTCCCCGCGTCCCAGGAGCAGCTGTACCGAAAGGATGCCGAGAATCCCTGCGAGGCTCCAAGGAAAAGATATTAACGCAGGGGGGGAGCAGCAGCGATATAATAAAAAGTCATAATAAAAGAGAGAAGCACTGAGTGGATTAGCAGCCCAAACGCCGCTTGGCTTTGGGTTTCCTTTCCTCCAGCTTTTCCGCGCCGCACGACAATCCGCTCGAATTCCTCCAGCCCGGAGACGCTCGGCTCCTGAATTTCAGACAGAACTGCTGGAGGTGGCCAGGCTGCAAAGGCTGAGGGCATGGCTGGGAAATTTAACTGCATTTAACTCCACCGAGGGCACGCAGGCAGCCCTGCGATGTCTGCACCCATTCCATATGTGCCGCGTGGGGAAATAAAAGGCAGATTTGGAGCTTGGTGTGCGTTTCTCAAGTACACAAAGGTAGTAGGATACATGGCAGTGTTCTAAAAACCCCTAGCGCCTGTCACATACCAGTTCTTCCTGCATGGAAGGGCAGAGCAGAGAATAATAAAATAATGCAAGGGATCCACAGGGATCATCGAGTCCAGCTCCTCACCCACTCAGGTCCTGTCACTGGTCAACAGAGAGGAGAGATCAGTTTGCCTCTCCATTCCACGAGGAAACAGGATGTTTTTTCCTGCCAGGCTGTTCCATCAGCACTGACCCAGGCTCGGCACGGGGGCAGTGGGCTGCTGGGATGTCCCCAAGAGGAGCGACCAAACCCAGAGTCCTCACCCACCGCACATCCAACCCAACACCCAGCGCCAGGCATGCAAGGACAACACTCCCTTTTACTCCTCTAGAAACACCCAGCACCATTTTGGGGACACAGAGCATCTGCTGCCCGGAGCCGGCTGCGTCAAGAATTCGGGATGAGCGGGGAGGAAGGCGGCTGTGGCCGTGGCAGCTGTTCCCTGCCCGCAGCCCTCCTCCACGCAGGGCATTTAAATTTTAAAGCACGCTCCCCACGGCTGCTTTCTCCACCGTTCCTGCCCAGCTCACGGAGATCCCGTTCCCGGGACCACGAGGCACCCATGGGCTCGCTGGTGGCCAAACTCCTTCTGCCCACCCTCAGCTCCTTGGTCTTCCTCCCCACCATCAGCATCGCGGCCAAGCGGCGTTTCCACATGGAAGCCATGGTTTACTTCTTCACCATGTTCTTCGTGGCGGTAAGAATTGTCCCCACCCCACCCTCCCTGCGTGTTTTATCCCCCCAAATGCCCCCCGTACCGCTTTGGAGCTGATTCACCCAACAGCAGCCAGCAAAACCCCCAAAATATCCCTTTTCAGTTATTCCCCACCGTGTGTGGTGCTGAGCAGCTGATTCTCCAGTTTGGGATGTCCTACAGTGTGGCCTTACAGAGATTTAGGGGTGTTTTATGACAGAGATTAGGGAGAAGGTCTGGGTGCAAAGAGCCTTGACTGATTTGCAATGCTCCAGAGCTGGCTTTGCTCTTTGTTTTACAGCTGCTAAGTGGCCATGCTGAATTTGGGGTTTAAATTGCCTCCAGAATCTCTCGCTCTGCCTCTGTCATTTTAGCCAAAAGCACATAGTGGTCAAATTATTGATTTTGCAATTGCCAGCTGGGGGTGGGAGCAGTGCTGGAGTCAGGGGAGTTGCTGCACCAGGGAAGGAGAGACTAAAAGAAGCTGCTGAGCTATTAAGAAAAATAATTATTAACCCTTTGAGGGTTGAAATGTGTGCTTCACCAGCCTCTGATTCCCTGGTCTTCCTCTGTGTGGGAATAACAAGCAGAGAAATGTCTGTAAATATACAAAATATTCCTATTCCTGCTCCCAGCAATGCATTGCCCTATGCTTTGTTTTCCTACTGAGTGACTCCATACAGACACCAGCTGAGCACCCAAAGCAGCATTCCCACTGGGAAAAATCTCCTATTTGACTACATGGCAATGACCTGCTGAGGAATATGAGGGAAACAGCTCAGCAACCCAACTGATATTGCATTTCCCTCGAATCCTCATCCATCTCATGAGGGTTGGCACATTCCTTGCACAGAGAAACTGAGGCAGGGAGAGGATAAAGTGTGAATGGCTCTTCCACAGCCACAGGGCTCTGAACCAGATTGGTCTCCTAATTCTAAGGCTCCACAGAACATCCCTGACCATTTGAGCTGATTAAAGCACGACAGAGGGGGAGAAATTCTGCCAGTGCTATAAAAACCACAGCACCAGTTAACACAAAAACACCCCCAAGCCCCCTGCTCCAGCTCCCCAGGGAAGCCAGACATCTACAGTTTCATTCTGCACTGGGTCTGTGTCTGCTCCACCTCCCCAGGGAGTCAGTAGGAAAATTGGCACATGTTGAACAGGTTTGAAGAGGCAAAGGAGATCGAAGAGGCAAAATATCCCTGAGTGGGGAAGGGCAGGAAGGGAAAGAAGGGGAGGCAGCTGCCAGCATGGTTGGAGTGGGACAGGAGGGGCAGCAGCTGCTGGTGTTGCCTTTCTTGCAGCATCTCCCTCCTCCTCCTGCAGGAGAGCCGAGCAGAGCAGGGAGAGCACATGGCCACGGCAGACAAGTGCCTCAATGCCAGCCAGGAGCACAATCTTTGTCTTCCACCCTTTCTTCCCCCCGGCTCCAGACTCCCAGAGCCCAATCTCAAGCAGGGAGAAGAATTACAGCCGTGGTGGTGCAATCTTTTCTTTTCTAGAAGCTGCAGCGAGCCAAAGCAATTCCCATTATAAACAATATCAGCATTCCCAGCGGGCTGTGACAGCGAGGAGAGTTCCAAGGGTGACCTGCCAAGCTGAGAAGGGACTTCTTCAGGAACTCTCTGGGGCTGCCACTGAGAAACCTGCAGGGCTGAGGGCTGGCAGGGGAAGGAGAGCGCCAGGCAAACGCTGGGAGCATTCCTCTGATTGCACTGGAAAATGTCTCTTGGCTTGGTCTGCGTTCATGTTGCATGACAATGGGGGTTTTTTTGCAAAAAAACCTTATCAATGAGCTAATGGGCAGGAACCGGTGGTTTTGAAGGGAATGCACTAATGAGTGAATTCCCCAGTATGCAGAGTCTGGCCATGTAAACCCTGTTTAGCCTGGACAGTGACCTGGCAGCCATGCACATTTCATCAGGACACTCATTTTGAATTGTTTTACAAGAATCTTTCGCAATTAAAACCACAACCCCAGAGTCCTCCTCCTGCTGGAGAGTCCATCCCCCAGCGCTGGGCTCAAAGCAGCTTGGTCATCAGATTGCAAATTCTGGCCAAGAGGCAAATTAAAGCCTGTCTTAGTTTGTACTAAGAGAGAAGAATGCTGATTCTTGGGCAATTTGCAACTGGGAACGATGACATTATATTCAAATATATTCATTACTGCATATCAGTGATCCCGGTGTGGCTGACACTGTTCTGGCCTGGCTGTTCATCCTCTCAGCAGCTACACTATTTCAAACCAAGAAACTGGTTTTCTGAGGCTTTTTTTTTCCTTTTTAAACAGTTTTACCACGTTTGTGACGGCCCTGGGTTATCAGTGCTGTGCTTCATGCGCTACGACATCCTGGAGTACTTCAGCATCTACGGAACAGCGCTGTCCATCTGGGTGTCCCTGATGGGTAAGGACTGCTCTGCTAGGGTTCCCCAGGAGCTCCAGAGTTTGTAGGAAGGGCTGGGTTTGTCAGCATGGCTGCTGGGATGGTCAGTGGGGACAGAAATGCTGTACCTCCTGAGCTGCCACCAGTACTTTGTGGAAATCAGTCAGTGCCAGGAATTAATCCAGTTTTGTATCATTAATACCTTGGGAAGTCATTGGAATTGGTGGGGTGCAGACGTGGAACTGTCCTGAGGGGTGGCTGAGGATATTTTGCTCCTGGAGACAAAGGGCAGCTCTCACACATGTCCTTGTAACCTCAAGGTTATCTGCTTCAAATGACAGTAACACATTTTTAGCATTGTGCTGCAGTTCAAGGCAGGACAAGACTATGAGATGATTAAGTTTGAAACCTCATCTACCAGGGGATTTCCCATTTCTCCTCCTTTTCCCCACACTGATGGGCCCATCAGCTTGTCTTGCCTCACTTAGCAGCATTCAGAAATGCAGAATCTCCCACTTCCCTTGGTAGCATGAGAATCAAAGTGGTTTAGTCAAAACAAATACAAGTTCCTGGTTTATCAAAGGCCTGGTCTGGGGTGATGGGAATGTTAGATCTGCTTAGAAAAAGCAGAAATTTATTTCACTTCCTTTTTACTATAAATCCCGCCCCTTGCCCTGTTATTCAGTTTTCCTTTTCCCACATTCCCTTCACTCTCTTTTTCCTCATTTTGTTCCCTGCTTGCCACTGAAACAAAATGTAATACAAATGGTAAGAAATACATGACAGGACTAAAGAAGGATGAAAAGTTCCAACCTATCATTTTCCCATTTTGTCACCACGATTTTTGGAAGGATGTGAGTATTGCTGGCAGGAGAAGAGAGCAGGGTCAGGGGAGGGAGATGTTCCAACAGCAAAGGCTTTCCTCAACAATTTGGACCATTTCTAACCAGTGCCCACTCCAGACAGTCCCCATTTCTCCCCATGATGAGCTGGGGTCAACACTCTGATGTAGAGCCCCAAAATGTCCACAGGACTTTCCCTCAGGGCTCCAGGGATGGTTCAGGACTTCCATCTGGGATGGGAATTCCTGCACCCCCATGAACCCATCAAGAGCTGGGCAGATCCATCCTTTGGGAGTGCAGCAACATCCTCCTTCCAGGGCTTGCAATAGGATAAATTCTCCATGCAGGGAAAAATGAGCAGAGAAAATATGAACCTTAGAAATGGCTCTGTCCCCTCAAAATGTGAGTCCCAAGGTGGCTCCCCAACTGCTCAGGGCTCTGTCTGTGCTCAGCTAGAAAAGGCAGCAAGGCAAACCCTTTCCAAAGGGCACTTCCAGTGGATAGCAGCAGTGTCAGGGTAGGTCAGAGCCGATCCAGACACTTTGGCTCCTTGCAGCCAAATTCAGCTTGATTGCTTCATTACTGCTCTCAAAAACCTCGCGAAGAAACCCAAACCCCGGAGTACAACATTGAAAATATCGACCCGCTGGGAAACAACAGAGATTAAAATGCGGACATTATCCCTTAGCCAAACTCCCTATAAAAGCACGATCCAAGGACATGGAAGGTGTGGTGACTGAAGCCCAGGGAAGCCTCTCGCTGTGGCTTGTAAAGCACATGTGCGGACGCAGACCCTCGGGCAAACTTCCCGGAATGCAAATCCAGGACAGCCATAACACAGCTGTGCAAGCTGGAAAAGCATGGAGCCCACTGGGATCCATAACTTTTATCAGTTATTACCCCATTCTGTGCTGAACAAAAGCCTCTAATAATTTACTCACAGTGGAGACTTCCAGCTTGCAAAGCTCGGGCAGGTGCTGGTGTGGTTGGGCAGCCAGGAGCCTAGTGCACTGGTGGGGATGTCCCACTGGATTGGGGTGATGGAGATTGTGCCAGAGTGACCTGGTAAATTTGGGAAGGTTGGAGATGCAGGATGAGCCCAAGAGCTGACTGGGGGATAGCAGGGCATGAGTGTCTTTGCAGTTGCCTCTGAATTCTGGGTCAAGGAAAAGGGAAATCATAGGATTGTGGAGTGGCTTGAAGTTGGAAGGGACTTTAAAGATGATTTTGTTCCACCTCCTGCTGTGGGCAAGGACACCTCCCACTAATCCAGGTTGCTCCAAGCCCCATCCAACCTGGCCTGGAACAATTCCAGGGATGGGGCAGCTACAGCTTCTCTGGGTAGGGAATCTCCTCTAAACTTCCCCATGCAACACTGAACATAAAACCCCTCCAATCCTCTCCTAGACCCACCAATCCTGTTCACTTTGCCCCTGTGTGCCTCAGTTTCCCCAGCAGCCTGACATGAGAAAGTCAAACCACACACAGATGCAACGCTGAGAGTCCCCAGGGCAGGTGGGACAGAGCTCAGGAAGGCTTTAGGGGAGCAGCTGGAAAAGGGGGGCTGTGAGCTGATGCTCCCTGTGCTCCATCCCTCAGCCCTGGCAGAGTTTGACGAGCCCAAGAGATCGACCTTCATCATGTTTGGTGTCCTCACCATCGCCGTGAGGATCTACCACGACCGCTGGGGCTACGGTGTGTACTCAGGTCCCATCGGGACAGCCGTGCTGCTGATCACTGTCAAATGGGTACGTGGGGCAGGGATTTGGGGCATACTCCTGCTGGGGACAGGGCTGAACCCTGCGTGGAGGAGTCCAGTGATTACCTCCTCAAGATCCAGCTCTCGATTTCATGGTGATTGAACAGGATTTCGGCTTCAACCCGAGCAGAAAGCAGGCAGACAGCAGCCTTTGTGATAAAAGCCAGATTCGATCGGTCTGAGCAATCCACCACATCTCCTGTCCCTGCGTTTCTAATCAGGAGGAACGTATTTATGGAGTTTTTACAGCTACTCAGAGGCAGAGGGGTCTGGTTAAACTGCCCCAGATCCAGGAGAAGATGTGGATAAAACACGGTGATAAAGTGGGGAGGAATCTGTCTGCAGTCTGCCCGGATCTAGTCTGTGCCCCACTCACTGCGAGTGCTGCACACCCAGCTGGGAGTGATGGGCAAGGAGTGATGGGATAAAAACTGCAGGAAGATGACACCGAGCATTGTGGAAATACAGTGATGCAAATCCCAGTTATAAACTGTCACTAAGCCAGCAGCTGAAAGCAAGTGGCCACCATGGGGAGGGGATGGGCAAGCAGGAGACCAAGGCACAGGACCAATCTGCATGCCCAGCCTGTGGATGCTGAGCTGGGATCTGCCCTCCCAGAGACTGGGTTTGTGAGGGTACACACTGCCTGAGCTGGCTATGGGGCTGAATATTAAAAAAAAAGGTATTATTATTATTATGAGGAATGAGGCTGGAGCAGCCAGCTAAACGCAGGTGAAATACACTTGGTGTGCTCTTTCCCTCCTCCCAGCTGCAGAAGATGAAGGAGAAGAAAGGGCTCTATCCCGACAAGAGTGTCTACACCCAACAGATCGGTCCTGGCTTCTGTTTCGGGGCGTTGGCAATGATGCTGAGGTTCTTCTTTGAGGTACCTGTGTGCACACCCCGTGACTCCACAAGGTGTGGGGACATCACCGAGAGAGG
Source organism: Lichenostomus cassidix (assembly GCF_008360975.1). Lineage (NCBI taxonomy): Eukaryota > Metazoa > Chordata > Aves > Passeriformes > Meliphagidae > Lichenostomus > Lichenostomus cassidix. The sequence continues at coordinate 3,611,019 of NC_139497.1, forward strand.
AGACCTCCCCCTGACCTCCCCCTTCACACCTCTGGGCAGCATCCAGCCTCTCACAAAACCCAGCTCAGGCGTTGGTGGCATGCTGGGGTCTGGCAGCAGGGACAAGTGTCCCTCCCTGCTTGTCCCCATCCCATCCCCTGCTCCGTTCGGGGCAGGTGTGACAGCGAGCGGCACACAGGGTGATGTTTGCTCTCTTTTTACCCCTTCATTGAGTCACAAGGACAAGAGATGTGCTTTCCTCAGGCACACGTGGTCCTCAGAAAAGCTTTGTCAAGCGCTAGCAGGGTTTTTTGGAACCTGGGCACGGGTGACTTAAGGACACCTCTCAGCGACGCGGCAGGGACTGGATCCGCCCCAGGCACGGCCGGATCCAGAGCTGCCTCCCGCCAAAGAAAAGACTCTCAGTGACTCCCAGGGGCACTCGATCCTGTGTTTATATCCTTCTGCTCCCGCCGCTGGCCAGTCCAGCTCCGGAGGGTCAGTTCGTCCCGCCGGGGCGGCGATAACCCCCCGACACAGCTGCCGGCCGTGCCTGCGCTCAGCGCCGCCGTTATTGCCGCTCTGTGCTCTGCGAGCCGCGAGATACAACCCCACAGGCATCCCCCAGGATTATTTTTCAAAGCGTTTGGTAATTGCAAATTCTAGCAGAACATAAAAATGTCACTTAGCAGAAGCCGCCTCCCCGCGCGCCCCGGCCGAGCCGCCGCGTCCTTTGCGGGGTAATGAAACACTTCATTCAAGAATTGGGAAATGTGCAAATTAGAACGTGTTAAATCCACTTTGCTTTAGGTTTTTGGGGGTTTTTCTTCACCAGAAATCCTTTTTCTCTGACAGCAAAGGGAGGCAGAGGGTTCAGGATTTTTTTTTTATTCCCTTCCTTTCGGCTACTTGTAGAAACTGACTGTCGCTCCCCTCGCGGAGCTCCCATCCCCGCTTCTCACCGCGCTCTCCCCGCTTGCAGGAGTGGGATTACACCTACGTGCACAGCTTCTACCACTGCGCCTTGGCCATGGCCTTCGTGCTGCTGCTGCCCAAGGAGAACAAGAAGGCTGGGAGCGCCGGGACCCCCGCCAGGCTCGACTGCTCCACGCTGTGCTGCTGCGTCTGAGCCCGCCGGGCACTCTGCTCCTGCTCCTGGGGCGATGCAGGGCTGCAGCCAGCAGGAAAATGCTTCCTCTGCCACATCGGCAGCTTTTCCCACCAGCTCTGTGCTCGCTCTGAGGTTTTCTCCCGTGGGAAGTTTTCTGAGCAGCCTGGTCTAGTGGAAGGTGTGGAGGTTGAGAGGAGATGGGCTGTAAGGTGTCTTCCAAACCATCCTGTGGTTCACCTTCCCACCGCCAGCCCTAGCAAAGGCTGCACTTCCAGTTTGGTCCACATCTGTATTCTCCCTGGAGGAGCACTCAGCTGGGCTGTGACCTGTCTGTCCCCTGCCCCAGGAGACTCCTGCACTCCCAGGCTGTGTCACCTTCTCCTGGGATGTCCCTTGCACTGACCTGGCAGGACCCAAGTTGTCCCCTCCATGCAGGTTTGCCCAGCCTGAGCACACAAAGCTTCGCTTGCCACGCTCAATTAACAGAACCTGTATTTTTTGTGAGATATTAGCTATTTTATTTATGCATTCTCCTGATGTAAATAATATATACTAACAAAGACTTTGCCAGTGTGGAGCGCCAGCATTTCTCAAGCGGGGCAGGAAACTTTCCAGCTCCACTCAGCTCAGTCGAGGGCAGATGCCAATTCCAAAGCAGGGCTCTGGGCAAGGCCACCCCAGCCCCTCGATCCTGGAGGGACCTGCAACACTGGGCACTTTGTCCTTGCAGACCTGCAGGCGCAGGCAGCAGGTGCCTCATTGGTATGGAAAGTACATGGAAAATGAGAGGCAGAGAAAAGAAGCTCCTGGAGGGAGGGGGAGGGCTGTAAGCCTATAACATCTCCTCTAACAGACTATTTACTATAGCAGAAGTGTATGATTTATTTAGACTGTCTGGGAAAAAGGCCAAGACTATATGTCATGGACAATTAGAGCAGTATTGATATACAGTGATGTCCACAGAAAGCCCACATTAAGCCTGGGTTCCTCTGGAAGAGAAATCTACCCCAGTCATTCATCAGAGCAACTTCCTGCGACGGGGCAACAACCAAAACTGAATGAGCTTCCAACAAAAATAGAAATGAATTATGAAGCCCCAAGCATCCAAGAGTCACTGGCAAGCGGTGGCACAGCTGATGCAGCTGCACGCAGAGGCAGAGCTAGCAGAGAGCTTTCAGAGGGTTCCCCAGCACCCAAACCAGCACAGCTCCATTCCTTCCCAGCACCCAGCCCCCAAAATGTTTACAAGATGCTCTCAGGGTTTCCATGCAAGGCTTTCCTTGTTGCTTGGAGATACTGGAGCGCTTGGCCCTGTGAGGGCTGCTCAGGGTGGCCCCAAAAACATGTTGCTCAGGGCCAAAAAGGGCTCAGGGTGGTCCCAAAAAAGGCCCAAGTGCTCTGATTCAGAGGGCAAGAAGCAGCTCGGCACTGCCTGTGAGAAATGCCTCTGAGGGTGCACAGCTGCTTCCCCAGGGTCCATCCCCATGGGCATCCCACAGCCACGCTGCCTCTTCCTGGGTGTTTGTCACCCCAAATGCAAATCCTCAACACTGACCCTCCCCAGCAGCCTCACCAGCAGTGCCAGCAGCCTCCACTGCTTGCTGCAGCTGCTGAGCAGAGGCTCCCTCACCCCACCAGCTCGTTTGGGGACTGTTTGGTCCCTCCTGGACTCCAGCAAGCCCTGGGAGACATGGGCAGTGTGTGGTGAGATCCCTGTGAGGGTTCAGTGTTGTGAGGAAGGCACTGGGTGACCACAAAACCTGACTGGGGCTGGACATGAAAGACCAAAGATTGATAAACTCCATGCAAACAAGGAAGGAGCATTACCTGAGGACTAGCTGAGAAGATAAAATCTCCTCCTCCCACCTGCCATGTATTAAAAAAAAAAAACAACAAACCAAAATTGTATTGCATGCAGCAAAATCCCAGGCAAGGCTGGTTTTTCCCTTCCTCTCCCTGCTGATGCCCCAGGGTGCTGCTCCAGCTGTGCCAACCATCCATCCCTTTGCTCCCCAGCTTCCAGCCTTGGGGCTGAAACACACCTGGGCACATCCACACTGTCCCTGCCCTGGCATCAGCCCCGAGCTGATGGCAGCACCTCAACCCTGGAGAAAGGTGCAGGGCTGGATCCACTACCCCAGGCAGGATATCCCCTGCAACACCAATGCAGGGAAATATTATAAACATCTACAGCAACGTAGACAAAACAGTCTCTTGTAACCTTTTAGCGCTGCCGAGAGCTTTGCCTGTAAGAGCTCTTGAGCCCCTGCCAAAAATCCTGGCTGTTTTCATAAGAGTAGGTGTTTTCGTCTAAGGTGCAGTCTGAGTGCTGTGACCTTTGTCATGTCTGCTACTGAAATTTCCTGCTTCTCTGTTATTCTCTTCTTTGGTAAGACGATATGAAACCCAAAACTTTTATTGCCCCTTTTAAAGTGTCTTTATAGCTCCCCGTCTACTTCATATACTGTCTTACTCTCCAATGCTGGGATATTACTTATGGGATCCGGGCTTGATGCTGCAAAAGGCATTTGGGTTTCACGAAGCCCAAACCGCCTGGGCTTTTTTAAGATCAGCCAGAGGGGGGGAAGAAAAAAAAAAAAAAGGCAGAAAAAAGGAAAAAAGGAATGAGAGGGGAGGGACTGGGCTTTCCGCTCCGGAGGCATCGGCATCTGCTACCAGCTCAGCTTCCCCTGCCTCTGCCAGGCCTCCCTGGGCATAAAAACCCAAAATTTGCTTTGTGTCTGGGTCAGCATGGGCTGCCCACAGACCCCGTGGGGATGGCATTGCACAGCATCTCTTGCCCTGCCAGCCTTGCCCCGGAGCTGCAGCTCAGATGTGGTTGGACAGCACAGCTGGTGCCAAAGCTGGCGTGCAGCAGCTGGGGCACATCTGCCCCGGAGCTGGCACTGCATGGCCAGCCCATGCACCCCATTTCCCAGCTCTGTGCCAGCCTCAGGACAGACCCCACGGAGGATCTGTGTCCCTAGGGAACGGCTGGTGACATCCAGGGGACATCACTCCACACTTGCCTACGGCAGGGCTGGTTGAGAGGGGAATTAGGACCTACTCCTGCTGGAGGGGAGGCTTCCAGAGATGTCTAGTCAGGCTCAGCGCCAGCTAATCTTCCAGGCAAACTTTATCCAGATCCTTTTGGCTGCAGAAAGTGAAAAACCAGCCAGACCCAAACATAAAAGCCTGGTTTCTGCTGCCAGCTGCATGGGGCACTCCAGAGAAGGTCTTATCGCCATGTGATTTTGAGAGATGGCTTCGGGTTTTTTTCCACATGCAGCTCTTCCCTCCTCACCCTGCCATTGTCATTCCTCCCTGTGTGTTCAGGTGTCAAACCTGGCCAGGTTAATGCAGACTGATGGGGCCAAGGTTTTGCTTGAGGCCACAGTGACAAAACCCCTCCATCCTGAGGCACCAGGAGTCCATGGGGAGCAGCCTCCTCCCTGGATTTGCCAAAGAAACCAAAGTTTCTTTGGCTGATCCCTGTCCCAGACCTGCAGGGGCAAAGGGGAGTCACCACCCATGTCCTGCACAGTCCTGGGACACGGTGCATATGCATTGTGAGAACCCAGCCTTGTCCATCAGCCTGGAAAAAATGGGACATGGAGAAACTGAAGCACCACTATGGGACCACTTGGTATCTCTCAGCTTGGCTCCAGCTATCCCAGCCCCAGTGAACATCTTTTTTTGGGTGTACAAAGAAGGTCTCCTGCTCTTCTGGGCAGTCTGAAGGCACACAGGAGGTGCAGGGTGGAGTTAGGGCAGATGCAAACACTGGAATCAATAAAGCAATACCTGCAAATCCTGCAAATCAGTAAAGCAAATCCTGCGAGGGTGCAAAGCTGCCTAACCCAGCACTAGTGAGAGAAAAAAATCATATATGGATCAGGATTCTGCTTAAAATGCCACACAGTGGTCCAGCAGGTTTCTCCACCCTCTCAGAAAGATTCCCAACCAAACTTCCCAGCCCAGTTGGTGAGGCAGGGCAACTCCAAAGGGCAGCACTGGGGTGGTTTTGGGGCACCACAGACTCAGCCACTCAGCTCTGGGATGCTTTGGGGCACAGAGGAGCTCAGCTGCAGCCCCACAGACAGCCTGGGCTCCAGCAGGGAGCTCCTCACACCCTCCCAGGTGTCCTCTCCCTCCAGCAGCACCAGAAATGGCTGTGGCTGTGGCCTCAGCCCAAGTGACCAAAGCAGGGCAGATGTGGCACAGCTGGATCTGCTCCAAGGATGCTTCCCCAGCTGCAAAACCCCACTCCAAGCCCAGGTTTGGTGTCTCCAGCCTCCCCACTCCTCCGGCAGAGCAGTCCCAGGGAGCAGCAGTCCAAGGTTTTCGGTTTAGGCCAATCTCCCAGAAATTCTGTCATCATGCAGTGCATCACGCACACTGCCGGATCCGCATTACACAGAGCGTGGCTCTGCTCCAGCGCCTCTTCCAGGCAGTGGAAAAACCCTCCCTCTCCACGATGGGAGCTGGCTCAGGCTGTGCAAGGCCTGACAGATACCATGGAGCTGTTTTAAGCTGGGAATATCTCCTAGCCCCAAAGTTTCTCCTGGAAAGGGACAGGGCAGGGTGGGTGCTCCTGAAAAAAAAAAAGCTCCCGAGCTTGAAGCTGCCTTTCAATGAGCATTTAATGAGCTGTTGTTATCTGATCCACGCGCTCCAAATGCAAGGAAACCGCTCGGGTTTCCAGCTCCACACATCATCTGATGCTCATAAAACGAGCTGATGTGTCTGGGAAGCCCCAGACCCGAAGAAACATTATTTAAATGGGGGGGGAAAAAAAGTGGATTGTGCTTTAAAAGCACCCGTGTGGGCAGACAGGGATGGTGGCTGCTTTCCTCTGGTTTTCCAGCGAAGCAAATGCTCACTGATAAAACTCACCATCTCCTTATAAAGGCAGGATCGTTTTGCCTGTAAAAGGGAAGGTTTGAGGGAAGTTTTACACACGTCTCTAGTCTCTTTATGTCTTTATTTGCATTTTCATTTTCGCAGTGGTGGAGCTAATCTGAATGGAGCAGGAGAGAGGGTCCAGGTTATAACCAAAGTATCAGGTAGCACCTTCACATCTGGAAGGGATTTTGACACAACTTCTCCCAGACTGTTACAGACAGTTTAAAAGCAAAATCTGATAAATAGCAAATGTTTAACAAGTCAATAGGAAGCTGCATTTGCAAGAACATGTGGCTCCAGCCGGCCAAGGCCCTTCCAATGCATCCCCACACATCACATCCCTGCAGCACGCAGTGAGGGCTGCCGGGCTCTGCCCTGGCCCAGGCTGGTTACAGGGGAAGGATTAAACACAGATGTGTCTTTGTATGGCCAGACATCTCCAGCTTCAAAGCCTGAGAGGGTCCTGAGCCTCCCTGCTCTGGTGGGAAGGGATTGGCTTCTCCTTCCCAGAATAAATCAAGCCCTGCTTGTTTTCCGTGAGCTCCCAGCCTCATGGGGATGGTGGGAAGAGGACAAAGGGAGCTGGGTAGCTCAGGAAAGCACCACAGAGAGTGTTGTCACAGATCTCCTGCTGTGCTGGCACTGCTGCCCCTGTCACAGGAGGTTTTGGGGCTGCACTGACCCACGAAGTCCCACTCAGGTCACTGCACTGATGGTCACAAGCACACGTGGTGTCACCCCGATTTTACACAGCTCGGGATCCATGAGGGCTCCAATCCACGAGCCAGAGGTGGATTGCACATATTTATACCCATTTCCACCTTTGAGAATCCTTTTCCATCCCCTGGGAGCCACAGCCACCTCAGGACAGAGGCCACTGGCCACCCAGGCAATGCTCTCCTGAGGAAAAGTGCCACTGGAGGCAAAACATCCTGACACAAAATCTCTTGCAGTGTTGCAACCCTGCCTGGTGTGGGGAGACTTCATTCCCAAAATGTGGGAAGAGGCATTAAAATGCAGAGAATTATGCGAGGAGGGGGAGTAGAGGGGGAGACAGAGGAATAAAAGTGACCAGGAAAACCACCAGAAACCCTCCAGGATGCCTGCCTATATTTAAAGATAATGTGTCCAGCCCTCTTGCCAAGTCCCACTCATTTGGAGCCGAGCTCATGTTTTGGATTAATTTTAAGGCAGTTCCTAAAGCATCTCACTCACACAAGGAAGAATTTTTGCCTCCCTGGCCAAGGTGACCTTTTAAAAAATCTCACTCGCTATTTTTCAACCTCTCACTCGTTTAAGATTGTCATCGCCCGGGTGCTGTGGGGCACTCAGTGTGTTCTGGCAGCCCCACAGAGCATCCTGGAGAGGGGTTGGGTGTGAGGATGGGGAGCCAGAGGGGATTTCTCTGCAGGTCAGAGCCCTTGCCCTCATCTGTGAGCTTCACTTGACCAAGCATTGAGGGCAGAAGTCACCCCTCCTGCACACCCACATCTCCCCAGGCACACCACCACGGGCTGCTTGAAGTTTTCCATATAAACTATTCCACAGAAAGTCAGGTATTCATTTAATTTTTAACTAAAATATTGCATAGACACACGTGTGTGCTCTCCAAACTGGTGCCTTCTCTCTGAGGAATTAAATCACAGACATTGCCCTCAAATTTTGACAGCCTTATTGCATGTGGGTTCTCTGCTCAGTCTCCCCAAGACACACCCGAGCTGCATCCCAGAGGTGTCATTCCCACAACACGGAGATGGTTTTGCAGCAGAAACATGAGAACAGTCCCTCCCAAAACCACCACCCAGCCCACCTTCTCACCCAGCCATCTGCAGCATCCTAACCATCCCGGAATCCAAAGCACTCCACGCAGGGGTTTCAGATGCTTCACATTGAGCTGCAGCATCTGCAAAATGCTCAGCCACTGACTCACGGAGGGCCAGGACAGCCCCTGCCCTCACTGCACCATGGCAGCACTCAGTACACCACCCCAGTGGAGGTTTTGGCAAAAAAAAAAGGGATTTTTGGAAATGAAGCAGCCCTTGGTACCACACAGCTTTCCCAGCACAGCCAGGGTGAGAGAAGGATGTGGGACATGGAAGGTGCTGCTTTTTGCTGGTGATGTCAGATGATAAACTGGGGTTTTAAGGGAGTGGTCAGAGCAATGGAGGGGAAAAGCACCATGTGAGAGGGATTGGGAAGGGGAGCTGCAGGGACAGCTCATGGTGGGGCTGCAGGAGATGCAGGAAGGCAATCTAAAGGCTGCAGGGTGTCAGGAGCCTCTCAGCTGCTGCTTGGGCTTTTGGGAGCAAAACAGACAGGGGCAGAGACTTCCTTTCCCTCACACCTTGAGCCCTAAAGATCATGTGACAATACCAAGCAATAGTGATCAGAAACTGTCCCTTTGGCTGGAAAAATACAAATCACTGTTCCCTGCATTCAGAATGCACCAAAAGCAGCATGAGGACATCCCTCCTGCTACATTAGCATCCCTCAGGCCCTGGGGGAGCTCAGACACACAGAGGCAGCCACAAAAATGAGACAGATATTTGGGGTTTTGGTTAAGCACAACCAGCAAGAAAACTCGAGCTTGGGTTTGACTGGCTTGGGGAGATGAAGTTTTAGGGCAGCTCCACGGTTTTCTTTAAAGCAGCTCAAGCATAACCTCATCCCTCGAGGGAAATGCAGAAATTCAAGGTGCCTCTTGAGCAAGATGCTGCTCCCTGCTCAGGCAGGTCTGGGATAATGCTCAGAGTTCTGCTGCATCCCTGTCCAGGCGAAAAGAGAGACCACACACAAAACGTTTTCAGGATGCCAGCAGCTGTGCACAAAGCATTTGGTTTACATTAATTATGTCTGGACAAAAAAAAAAAAAAAAATAAAAGGGGGAGAGGAGGAGAGAGAGAGTGTGGAGAAGACAGGAGGGATGCAGGGAGGCTTCTGCATCGTCCTGATAAGATCTGCTCTGATCCCACTGCAGGTCACAGCCCTTGCTGGGTGTCCCAACACCTCCTGCCACCCTGAGCAGCCCTGCAGGGCTCCTGTGAACACCTTGGGGAATGCAGAGCACAAATGCAGCCCTGATGCTCTCACAGGCTCCGTGGGACACTGCTCCTCAGCTTTGCTCCCTGCTCTGCTTCCCTCTTTTTCCTTGTCCGAGCACAAATATTCCCAAGGAAGGTAAAGCAAACACTGCTGGTGGCAGGGAGAGATGCTGGAAGGTACCAGGGTGGGGAGAGACAGGAGAGGGGAGAGTAGAGGAGATGGGGAGGAGAGGGATGGTAAGAGGAGTCATGAAATACAGGAAAATCTCCTCTGTCTGTGCAGAAGCTCCAGCAGTGGCTGAACAAAGCCTTCCCCACCTCCTCTGCAGGGTCAGGAACAGGGCTGGACACCCTTCACCAGCACAGAGCTGTGGGTCCCCTGTCCCCTCCCCAAGGGCAAGGGAGCCTGGTGAGCTGCAGGCTGAGCCTGCACTGCCTTGGGCTTGAGCAGCAGCACTGAGACTGCTGGGATCCCCGTGAAGGAAAACCCAGCAGGAAGGTGGAACTCTCCGTGATGCTGCCAACTGGGGGAGAGGAGAGTGCTGTTCCCACCCTGGGCTGCACCAGCATCACCCCACTGGCCCAACAGCACACAGAGAGGTTAGCCAGGAGCTCCCAAAAGCAAACAGCTCCCTGCAGGGACTGGGCTGAGGTGCCACAAGGAGCTGCCTGTGCCCCCCAGCAGCTGCACCCCTGCAACTTCATGCCACAGGTCCCCATCCCACACATCCTCCCTGGGCTCTGTACACCCACAGGCACTCTGTCAGTCCTTGCTGGGACAGGAGCTGCACAAACCCTACAAACATTCCCACCCCCGAGGAGCCAGCAGCCACCCCGGCCAGGTCCTGCTGAAAACATGATGTCAGGTGGCAGCTCTGCCAGGCACAGCCAGCTGGCAGAGCACTGCTGCCATCCCACAGCACCACAGTGCTCCAGCCCCTCTCTGGCAGCAGCTGCCCCCTCCCCAAATTTCCCCTCTCCGGGGCAGCCTCGCTGCTTGCTGAACTCTGGCGTTGCAGCAGCAGCAGCAGCGTCTCAGGGGGCCCAGCCTGCACACGCCAGAAGCTGGACTGACCCATGTCAGAGGTGATTAATTTATCAGGCGTTTGGCACCCACCGCTCCCCGCCAGAAAAACAATATCCCGAATTCCAGGCCCTCCCGCCCAGCAGATGTGTCTGCGGCCAGGGCAGCCGTTCCAGCCCGGCTCGCAGGAGCTGCTGTGGGGATGAACACCCGAGGCTCCTGCCGTGCTGACTGCTTCTCCATCCCCATGGGAAATTCAGGGAGAGAGGAGCAAAACCCTCTTGTTTTTGAGCTGCCACCTCTGTGTGTCCAGCCTCTCCCCCATGGAGGTGTTGGTGCTGCCAGGACACTGAGGAGGACAAGGATGATGATGGTGTCACCTCACCGAGCTCTCCATCCCAAGGGTGGGCAGCACTGTCCTGTCTCAGCACTCAGAGCTGCCTGGCATGGGGAATGTGTTTGGGTTTGAACCAAGCAAGCTTTGATTCAGGCCTAATTAAATTAGCATTAATCTGCATCATCGGGAAAACACGCCAGGCCTTGAAGGGACTGATTAACAAAGTTGTTGTTGTTCGAGGGTCAGAGGACAGGGATGGGGCACAGCATCACTGAGGGTTGAGCTCTGAACTCGCTGTCCCTGCCTCTAGCAGGGCTTTAAAGCCAGAAATCAAGAGGGCAGTGATATCATTCACATGTCACAGAGCACTTGGATGTTGGGCAGCTGAGAAATGGGAAACTTTTCATCCTCTGCCCCCATTCCACTGCATCTCAGAGGAGGGATGGGAGCCCCTTTGGAGCACAGGAGCAGCCAGTCCCTCTGCAATGTCCACGGGGAGACCTGCTCCTGGCCCAGCTCTGACGTCAGGGCGAGGGGTAGACAGGGGGGAACACAGGCAAACAGCCTAATATTTATCCCCAAAAGTTCACAGAGCACCTTGGAAGGGACTGGAGCTGGATCCCCACAGCCCAGAGGGGGCCAGACTCTCCTCGAAGGAGAAGTTTCACAACCCATCTCATTTGCTCGCTGCGGCATTTTCATCACGGTAGTTCGACTTATGCAATTACACAAAAAACATCTAATGAAATCTCGGTGACACAAAACATGAACGTTTACATTGGCCTCCCCGTGCCGCGGAGTTGATCTTGGCCGGGCCGTCCAGACAGACATTCTGCATTCTTCAGAGATTAAGCACTGAAACGCTCCGGAGAAACCCAGCTGCCCGCTCCCCCTGCAGCCTCGCCGCTAATTCCAACCACATGCTCGCCGGCCGGGAAAAGGGAATGTGTCCCTGACACCCCCCAGTGCATCCCACTCGTGGGTCTCCCCAGAGAAACAGCTCAGGAGGCTCAGAGCTTGGGGGAGTGGGGATAATAAGGTTCTGGAGTGGAATTATTAGGGAAATAGGGTGAAGTGGAGTTGGGTCCCTGCCTGTGCCATGCTTTGCTGGGTTATCAAGCTGGGAGATCAGGCTCTGGAGGAAATCGATGAGCCTGAAAGGCTGTAGGCAATGGAACCCTCGTCCTGGTTTGGTTGGCACCTCCCCACCTTTAAAAATTCTTCTGTCTGCCATTAAAATTGAGCTGATCTTTGAAATAAAGGGGAAAGAAGGGGAGGATGAGGTGTGGAGGGCAGGGAGTTTGTCCTGGACAGCTCATGAGAGCTGGGCAAGGAGTGACAACCCTTGGGATGGGGAAAGGGGGAGCAGATAGCCCATCCTGATATTGCCACAGCACCCATCGGGGATGAGTGAGCCCTGAGCTGCCCCAGAGCCACAGCCAGGCACCACTGGGTGATGCTGTGGCTGGTCACAGAGCCACCTCACCGTCACCAGCCACCACGAGTCCCTGCTCCCAGCATGGCCATTGCTGTGCTGTAAGAGTCAGGGCAGTGATTCCACTGCAAATCCCCATCTCTGTGCCCATTGCATCCTGAGGAACACAGCTCACCCGCAGACAGGTGACTACCTGTCACACCAGGGGACACCAGCAGAGCAAAAGGGGTTTGTTTGCAATATTTTTGCATCGTTTGCAGTGCTCCAAACCCTGTGCAAGCCCTCACTGCTATCCCAGGACAAAGCAGGGCAAATCCCAGCCAGCACCAGCTCACACCAAACAGTGGTCAGCTCAGGGACAAGGACCAGCCCTGGGTCACTCAGTTGTGGCCCACCAGGCTCTTGCCCCACACCACTGACCACAGCTGGAGCTCTTGGAAAGCCCCAAATTGCCCATTTTGTGAGAACAGAGGGTCAGAAGCACAAACCCCACCAGCCCCTCCACCAGTGCCCTCATTTTCAGGGCAGAACAACTCTGACATCCCACAAACCATCAGCAAAACAAGATGTCAGGGCTGTAACTCTGCTGGCCCCAATCCTGCTGGGCTGTGGGAGGGATCCAGGAATAAAACAGGGGGGTCAGTGAGCAGCAGCCCCCTCCCCTGGGCTGCCCTGGGCTCTTGGATATCCACACTGGATATCTGCAAAGGCTCCTGCTTTATCACCCTGCACAGGAGGAGGAAAGGCTGGAGGGGGGGAAGAGGGAGAGGAAAAATAGCCCCTTATTCCACTTTCATCAAGGAAGCATCCAGCCGTCCAAAAAATTTAATGTCATATTTTAGCAAGAAAAACAGCTGTTGTGGTTCTTTAAGGCCCAGCATATTTTGGCCAGAGCTGCATGTTGTGGATATTGGCTGAGTCAAGGTTAGCTGTTAAAAGGCAGAAATTCTAGACCCGTATGAAGAAACATCGCGTTCCTCTATATTCAGATAATATTTACTTCCAAGCCTGTTTTGTTTTGTTTTCTTCTCCCTCCTGGAGCCAGGCTTGGCCCTGGGGCTGTGGCTGCCCTTGGCATTGCTGCTCCCTGGGCAGGGCAGAAAAGTTTGGGGTGATGGGAAAAGCAGGGGAGGCTCTGCCTGGCACCTCCAAATTGAGCTTCACCCTCTGATTTTCATGGCTTTGTTTGAGCCTTGCCCTGTACTTGGGGACAGAGATCAGGACAGGAGCTGGGATGGGATGGGACATGCTGGGTCCATCCCTGCAGCACAGCACAGCACAGCACAGCACAGCACCCACAGGCCTTTCACCACTCAGTTTGAGTCGAATTTTCATCCCTGCCAAGGGGCAAAGATGCCAATGAATCCATGGCAAAAAAAAAAAGGGAGAGCAAGTTCCAGTGCCACCAACATCCTCCACCCCAGGAGGGGCAGCTCTACCCTGAGTAAGGTGGAGCACACCTGCAATGTCCCCAGTATTAACCCTACAAATATTTAGAGCAATTTTAACAGGGTGTTTTGCAGCTTTATCCTGTTCTGTCAGAGCAATTCTGGTTTTTTAAAGTTGTCACCCATTTAAACACCTGTATCCAATGCTGACCACCAAACTGGCCATGCCCAGGCTGTCAGGGGACAGCCCTGTCCCCCCAAAAGGTTTTGTGAGACAGCTCTTTCCAGCTCCCACCTGTCCTCTGAGAACAAACAGAGCTCCAGGGGTGAGAAAATTGGGGCAGGGGTGAATTTCTACTGGAAACTAAACCCAAAAAAACCCCAAAAGAGGCCATGGAGCCCCCAGGTCGTGCGAGCTTTGTGCCACCCAGGCTGGAAGTGACTCATCTTCTCGTAAAGCTGGTTAGCTGAGGAAGAAAGAAAAGCCTTTGCCCCGAAACAATTCCTCCGTGCCTGCCAAGCCCAGCAGGAGCAATCCACGCTGTCTCTGCTTCCCTGGAGCACCCAGTGTGGTGCCACCTTCGGGGCTGGACCCTCATCCCCCTGCAGAACAAGGGTTTTCCCCTCCATGCCACGCCAAACCCTCACCAAACACAGCCCCACACGGATCACTCAACCCAGACGCTCAGAGAGGAAAGGCTGTGGGTGAAAAAAAAAAAAGGGGAAAAAAAAAGATTTAAAACAAAAAAAAAGTCCAAGGTGGAACCGCAATGTTTATAAAATGGGTCACTGAATTATACATAAAAATATTTTCCTTGTGGATGCAATTACTTCCTGGACTTGTTATTCCACAGATGCTTAAGTTCGCCTCAAGCAGCTCCAATAAATGCTTTACAGTCTGCAAGATCAACAGTAGCAGCGCTGGAGCGGATTGAGCAGCGCTGGTTCAAATTTGTCAGAAAACCACACAGTGTTTTCACGCGCACGTTTCAGAAACCCAAACAAAACCATTCCCGACCGTCGTGCTCCCTTTCCTTGTGCTCTTTAATGGCTTTCACATGAGCTCCTCCAGACACGGGGGGCTGCAGACACCCAGAAGGTCCAGGGAGATGCTGGGAGGGGACAGGGACCGAGCACGGTGACATCTCCCGTCCCTGCTCCGCCTTGCTCTTGTGTTTCCTCATCCCATCCTCCTGCAAGGGCTGGCTCACCCCTCAGGGATGTACGAGTGGCTTAGGAGGCTTTCCCAAGGGAAATGAATTTCGGGAGCACAGGGTCAGCCCTACCTGCTGTGGGTGACCAAAAGTTCAGGGGCTGCAGGGGACACGGGAATGCAGGGACAGAATCCCAGAGGAGCTGGGAAAAATGCCAAAATCCCCGTGGCGTGGGGACGGGATGGCTCTGAGTTAAATCCCATGGTTTTGGGGTTTTTCTCCTCTGTGCAGCCACAAAATTCAGAGAAACTCAAAGCCATGAAGGTGCTTTTCTAAATTTTTTTAAAGATTGTAATAGATTTTTCTAAAGGCCCCTGAAAAACATCCTGGCCCACCTAGTGCATCTTGAGCTTCCAAAACCTCCAATCTCCATTTAATTGAAGATATTTAGTGTCACTTTCAGTGACATCAAATGGGAAAGCAGCTGAGGGCTGGGCTGTTGGGGACACCCCATGGTGAGAGGACAGAGCACTGTCATGCCATTAAAATAATGTCATATCTGCCCAGAAATCCTCAGGATTCACTGCAGGGCTAACAGGTGGCTGCAGCAAGATGATCCTGTTTACAGATCAGAAATGTGCTTTCAGGTCTCTGCTTTCACTCCAAATTTCATCCACGAGGTTTTGTGACAGCAGGATAAACAGGTTAAAAAGTTCCTATAAAAATGGGCTTATCAGAAGCTACTTATTCTCCTGCTTCAAGGGTGCAGCTGCTCCCCACTGGCCCTTGGATGGGAATCCCAGCTCATCGTGGCTTTTTTATAGGATTCTGCAGAAGAGGGAGGGAGAAGACTCTGCCCAAAGTCCCAAATTAGCCACAAAAAAAAAGAACATTTAAGATTCTTGTGCTGGATCTCTGGATTGATGGAGCAATTCAGGAGATGGGGATGCAGTCACCAGCAAATGGGTGTAGGGTCTGGGGGTGCCAGGGAAATAAATAGCTGTGGCCAAAGGTGGGAAAAGCATCCCAAAGGTGGGAAATGCTCCTGGGGATGGTCCTGACAGGTTTTTAAATTCCAAGAGGGTTTCTCTTCACGAAGCAAAGCAACTGGGAAATGCCACTCAAAAGGCATCCCACAGTCTGTGGGGTTTCACCAGGGCTGGGCACCACCCAGCTCCAGGTCCCTCAGCCAGCAGGGACCTCTCCAACCCCCTCAGGGTGTGATTTGGGGACAAAGAGCAGCACAGGAGGGACAGGAGGGACAGGAGTGCAGGGACAGGAGGCCCTTGAGGAGCACAACATCCCTCAGAGCATCCCTGGCACCTCACGCCAGCCCTGACAGCCAACGTGCAGCAGCCCAGGTGTCCCCAAATCCCAATGTCCCACAGGCTCAGCACCCCATGCAGACCCCAACCCCTCAGCCAGCCCCCTCTGGGCTCTCTGGGCACACTGCCACCCCTCTGCCATGCCCTGGCACCCCCAGCCCTCCTGATTTTGCCATTTGGAGGCAGCAGCCTGGCTGCAATGTGTTCCTCATTAGGAGGGGCAGACAGCCCAGCGCAGGAGTCTGAGCCCTAATCTCCTTTCCAGTTGGTATCCATCAGCAGATGTACAACAAGTGCTGGGATATTTTAGCGGGCATGTGTGGGACAGAGCCACTGGGGTTTTTTTCCAGCCTGGGGGAAGGATAAAATGCTGTGGCTGGAGACTGTGCTGGACAGCAGGTCCAGGGAAAGCAGCTCTGCTGTGGTTTATTTTACCAAGGGCTTTGCTGGAAGAAGTGGTGATGAAGTTAACAGCCTGCGAGCTGTAATTGGCTCACATTAAAGCAAGGAAATGATATGTTTTGTTTTGCTCTTTTTTTTTTTCTTTTTAAATCATATTAAACAGGCAAAAGCCACACAGAGCCAAGGAAGGAGCAGGCAGCAGCTCTCAGGAATTTAGGGGGGAGATTGTTGTCCCAAGTGTAAAGAAATCCAGCCCTTGCCATCATAGAAAAAGTAACTTTGACTTTAAAATACCCAGCAGAAGTGCCCATGGGCAAGGGAAGGGGGATCTAAAAAAAGTCAGGTTGTGGCATCACAACAGGCATTGCTCCAAAGCCCAGCAGCTCCAACAGGACACAGCAAAAAAAAAAAAAAAAGTACTTAAAAAAATATTCTTCAAAATAATTTCATTTATCTTGCTACCTTCTAATTAACACAGGGTGTCAAAAATCCTGCTGGTGCCTCTGGGTATACAGGATATTTCAGAAATGAAACTCTCTTGTGCTTGTTCTTAAAATTCAATTTTTAGCCCTGTGGCTGCATCCTGGATGTGAGCTGAGCCTGGCAGTGGCAGAATTGTCACCCCAAGGTCACCTAAGCCAGCAGCCCCTCAGACATCCCTGCAGGGATTCCCATGGATGACACCCAGCCCTGCTTTTGTCACTGCACAGGTGACCCCAAGCATGACATCCAGGCAAGGTGAGACAGAGCTGAGGGGTGAAAGGACAACCAGGGATCCTTCCCTCCCTCCCTCAGGAGCCACCACAGCCCTGGGGACATCCAGGCTCCAGAAGGGGGTGGCTCTGTCCTGCCCTGACATGCTCACACCCAAATCTGTCACAGGGAAGTGACAAAGTCACAACACGGCATGGGAAGGGCTGGAAATTCCCAACCTTTCCCCACGTCCTCTTTTTACCTTCTCAGTTTCATTTGCACCCATTGGAGTTTTCTTGGGTGACACACACACTCAGGTGACCTCAAAAAAAGCCCCAAAAGCAGGTTTAAACATCCAAGTTTTGGTTCATCCACCACCCAGCTGAAGGGCAAACACACATTTTCCAGCTCATCCCAGCTCCTGGGTTAGCCAGGTTGGGACACCAAAACCCCTCATTCTAACATGGGGAGATGAACAATCCTTCCACTTGCATGGCAACAAGAAAACCCCCCAAATTCAACCATTTTCCAACTTATAAACAACAAAAATCCCCAAATACCCTCAATGGGAAACTCTCTGCTTGGAAATGTCATTTCCAAATGGCACACGAGAAATCACCCTGGGACCCAGCCTTGCTGACAGGCAAATATTTATCCCCACAAAATTTCCACATAAACCCATCACTTTTGTCAGTAGGTCTGGACACTGGGAGCAGAGCAGGAAGGCAGGAAAAGGGAAGCACCAGCCCTGCCTGGCAGGTCAAATCCACAGCAAACAACTCTCAGATCGCTGCAAGCTCCTCCAGCCTCATTCCGAGGCAAGGTGCAGCCTTTTCCAACGTATTTAATATTATTTCAAAGTGAGTTGCACCTTTTTTCCAACACACAGAGCCCATGCCAGCCTCTTCTCCCAAGTCCCACAGCACTCCATCACTCAGCTCTGTGTCAGAGCAGGGAGGATTTTGTCCCACACACATTTCTCAGTCTATTAGGCAGAGTTATTCCTCTGCTCTGTGTTTGGATACTTACAAAGCCATTACCATCCCTCGCATGCACATCCATCATCGGGCCTTCAAACTCCACAGAGCCCCAAAAAAACTATTTTCCACTCACCATGCAGCCTGCCAGGCTCTGTTCTTCTACTCTGCGTTCCTTCATCCATCGCAAGACGTTTCAGCAAGTTCAGAGTCCAACAAAATAAACAGATGGCAGCCTGAAAGGTGCTGATTTTCTCCTCTGCGGGGGGAGTGGGGTGAGGGATCCAGCCAGGGAAGAGCTGAGCTCTGTCTGCCTGGTTGGAAAAGCTAACCTGGGCTCCAGGTGTCCATGGGGAGCTGGGGGTGCAGGAGTTGTTTTGCAAAGCCATTTGGGGGTTTTGGGAAGCTGGGGATGGAGCATGGGGATGTTTTTGGGTTTGGAGTCACCAGTTCCACCAGCAGCACAGCTCAGGGGTGCAGCCAGTGCTGTGCCAGCCCTCATCTTCCCTCCACACGTCCCCAGCTGCCACCTCCACCCAGCACACACTGATTTGCAAGGAAATATTTCATCATTGTACCTCTGCTCCTCAGCAAGGACCACACTCCCCAAAATCACCCTCTGAGAAACACTGGCCTGCAAAACCCCAGCTCTGCACCAGCCTCGGGATGTGGGGGATGCAGAGAGAACCATCCCTGCCCCAAAACAGCCCCGGGGCTGCCCTGACCCAGCACAGACACAGCCCTTCTTCCATCCTGACCCAGCACTCACCAGCTCAGACTCACGGCAAGATTTATGAAAGGATGTGGCCAGAGGAGCGATAGAGATGGATAGCCCTGAGGAGTGACTGATTTCTCCCTTACAAGAGGGATAGAAATTAATTTATGAATTGGGTTCGCCGAGTTGCCAAGTGGCTTTGATGCTGGTTCTGTTTTTGCATGTGTTCGTGATCGATCTCGCAGCTGTCAGAGGGGGAGGAAGGTCCTGGGGAGCTGGAGCAATGCATCACTCAGCCGAGGCAGCCAACAGCTCTCAACAAAACCAGATTGCCCTTTAATCAGCCAGGGGTTGCTCTGCTGCTTTCCCCAAGTGGGCACCTCGTCCCTCCCCAGCTCACCCTGGAGCTGGGATTTGCTGCAGAGGTGCAGCAGACACTTCATGTGACAATGGCCAAGCCCAGCCCAGCAGAGACAACACTGACACTGAGTCTGCTCTCACCTTTCCCACCCCTTGTGTGTTTTGGAAGGACCCACAGCAAGTCATGGAGATCTGCAGCAAGGTGGTGGATCCTTCATCCCTTCCCAGAAATACACTTCTAGAAAAAAAAAAAAACAAAACCCAAAGGGCAGAATGAGGATGTGGTGCAAGGAGCTGCTCCAGCACAGCTGCGGGAGCTCCCTTCCCTCAGGGGACACTTGGGGACAGACCTGCCCAGGGCCCAGCCCCGAGCCAAGAGCAGCACAGACAGCAGCTCCCCCAGAGCTTCCCGGCCTTACAGGTGCTTGGAGGCTTTTCAAGACACAAAGTCATTTCCTTCTTGAAGCAGTTGACAAATCTGCACAGAAACTGGAGAACCCTCTGTGTTTCAGGGAGATCTGACAGCTCCAGCTCAGGGCTCCTCTCCAATGTGCTTTTTCCCCCTAAATATAACAGGGGGAGGTTGTGTTGAGCACTGCCCTCTGTCCCATGTCCAGGTGGCTTCAGGTTTAGGGCAGATATTGTGTCCTGAGGCAAGTGGGATTGCTGGGCTGTGCTGTGCAAGGTTGGACTGGACGATCTTTGTGGGTTTCTTCCATCTCAGGATATTCTGGCGTTCTGAGAAGGTCACCCAGCCCAAAGCAGGTTCCTGTTCCGAGGGGCAGCCGCGAGCCCACGAGGCACAGATTTCTCTGATTAGGCAACGCCAGGCAGCCTCTCCCCGTTTCGCTTTCAGCTGCCTCTTCCTGCCCTTCCCCTGGGCAGCCCCAGCATCCGCCCTGCGCTCAGCAGCACCACAACAACCTCACACAGCCATGGAGAGGAGTGACTTAGAGCCCCTGGTGAGGAGAAGCAGCTCCTCGTATCGCACCTTCCCCGAGAGCACTGCCAGGAGGCTCGACAGGGAGTACCTGAGGTGAGCACCAGGCTGGCTGTAGGTCGGGCTGTTCCCCCTGTCCCGCGGGCACGGGGCTGGGGGGAGCTGAAGGAAGGATTATTTCATATTCCTGACGTTCCTGAGTTGCCTGCAGACAGGTTCTCACCCTGCCCGAGGGTGTGTGGGGCTGGATGAGCTCTCTTGGAGGAGCCTTGGCTTGGTGTGACTCCCATGGGGACATGAGGCCCTGCTGGGGGGCATGAGGGCTTTCAAAGGACCTTCTCCCTGCTCTGCTGGGACAAACCTGCTGCCGCTGGGTCCGTGGTGTCACCCAGCTCCAGCTTCTGCTTTTCTGGCTTCATTGAACCCCCTGGAAACTGCCTGGCACAGAGAGAAGTGCCAATGGAGCAGGATCTCAGGAACCCTGGGGCTGTGCAGGGCCATTCCCCAGGAAAATCCCTTCGTGGGTGTCACCAGAGCCTCGGCAAAGGCTGCGAGGAGCAGGGTTTGAGTTTCTGCTGTCACCCAACGTGTCCTTTCCTCCCCATGCCTCCCTCAGGAGCCTCCACAACAAGCGGCTCTACCTGGCTGTGTTTGCCGCTGTGCTGGGCAACTTCAGCTTCGGCTTCGCCCTGGTTTATCCCTCCCCGGTCATCCCTGCCCTGGAGGCTCATCCCAACCCCGCGCTGCGGCTGGACCAGCACACCGCGCCCTGGTTCGGGGTGAGGAGAGCGGTTATCCCTGCCAGGGCTGGGGAGAACTGGGGTGACGCCAGGCTGACACAGCCCCTGGTTCTGGGTGAGGAGCAGGGTTATCCCTGCCACGACGGGGGGAAACCGGGGATAGCCAGGGTGATGCCAGCCTCACACAGCCCCTGGTTCGGGGTGAGGAGCAGCGTTGTCCCTGCCAGGGCGGGAAGAAAACCGGGGGGATTCGAGGCTCACATCATGCCCTGGTTCGGGATAAGAAGCAGGGTTATCCCTGCCAGGGCGGGGGGAAAGCCGGGGGTACCGGGGGGTGATGCCAGGCTCACACAGCCCCTGATTCGGGGTGAGGAGAGGGGCTATCCCTGCCGGAGCGGGGTGCCCGGGGGATGCCAGGCTCACCCATCCCCTTGTTCGGGTGAGAAGCGGGGTTATCCCTGCCGGGGAGAGGGTATCCGGGGGGATGCCAGGTTCACCCATCCCCTCTCTCTGCCCGCAGTCGGTGTTCACGCTGGGAGCGGCGGCGGGCGGGCTCAGCACCATGCTGCTCAACGACTGCCTGGGCCGCAAGCTGAGCATCATGTTCTCGGCGCTGCCCTCGGCGCTGGGATACGCGCTGCTGGCCGGAGCCCAGGGCCTCTGGATGCTGCTGCTGGGCCGCCTGCTGACCGGCTATGCCGGCGGGGTGACATCCGCCTCCATCCCGGTAATTTGCCAGGGGAGGGAGCTGAGCAGGGAATCCAGGGCTGTGGATGAGCTGGGGGAGGATGCTGGGGCATCCCGGTGCGTTTCGGAGGCAGCGGCAGAGCCCCGGCGCTGTGTCTGGGTTGGATGCAGCAGTTGAGCAGCTGGGGATGGGGAGGATGCAGCAGCCGAGGATGGGGAGGATGCAGCCGTTTTGCAGCCCAGCATAGCCAGCTGGAGTTGAGCTGGTGCTGTTGGACTTCCTCGCCCGCAGGGAAGGCAAGAAAGTTCCTCAGCCCCTGCTCCTCCCAGCAGTTGTTTCCTCCCAAACACCACGCTGGTGTTTCACACAGAGGGGAAGGCAGGAGTTGAGCAACGCCAAGGCACCTCTTTCCAGTAATGGAGTCACCGGAGCACTTCTCCCACACTGGGGGGAGGGAGGGAAAGGCTGGTGGCAGCCAGGCTGTCCTGTCCTCTGGCCAGATGCTGCTGGACCCATCAGGTCTGCACCCCAAGAGGGCAATTTCCCAGCAATTTGGGTTTCGCCTGGTCACGGGGGATGACTGTGAGGTGACAGAGGGCAGGGTGGCCGGTGACAAGGGGATGTTGCAGGTGACAAGGGGGTGTTGCAGCTGTGTTCAGTGTGTGTTGTCCCTGTCCAGGTTTACATCTCGGAGATCTCCCACCCGGGGGTCAGGGGCATGCTGGGGGCCTGTCCCCAGATCATGGCAGTGCTGGGCTCCCTCGTCCTCTACGCTCTGGGCAAGTATCTCCATGGTGTCTGTGTGCCCAGGGCAAGGCTGTGGGGAGGTGGAGCTCAAAATAAACAACCTTCCCAGCAAGTCGATGGCTTGTTCCCCTCATCCCCACCACCACAAGGGTCTGGGCAGGGCCATTCATGCACCTTGCACTGGTGGAATTTGATTTCAGATTTGCTGCAATTTCCCCATGTCACGCTGCTGGGAATTGCTGAAGAAAATACATGCAAAACCCTTTTATTTATGATTATTATTGTTTCTGCTGGTTTGATTAATTAAATCATTGGGGTGCCCAGGTGGAGGCAAGGCCAGGAGAGCCATTCTGGCTGCTGTCCCCCCTAACTGTGCTGCTCTGGCAGGGCTGGTCCTGGACTGGCGCTGGCTGGCCGTGGCTGGGGAGGTGCCAGTGCTCGCCATGGTCCTCCTGCTCTGCTTCATGCCCAACTCGCCACGGTTCCTGCTGTCCCAGGGCAAGGAGGAGGAGGCTCTGGGCTCCCTGGGCTGGCTGAGGGGTCAGGACACAGATTATGCCCGGGAGTACGAGCAGATCAAGGACAGCGTGAGGAAGCAGGTGAGGAAAAGCTCAGCGTGGGGAGATGTGGTGTGAAAAGTGCAAAATCCATCCTCTGGCTGCCAGGTGGCCCCATAGGTGTTGTCACTTCGTGTTTCTGCCTTTGTCCCCTCCAGAGCCGTCGGGTTTCCTGTGCTGAGCTCAAGGATCCCTTCCTTTACAAGCCCATCCTGATTGCTGGAGGAATGAGGTTCCTGCAGCAGCTCTCGGGGGTCACCTGCATCCTGGTGTACCTGCAGTCCATATTCAAGAAAACAGCTGTCATCTTGGTGAGCCCTGGGCTGCAGCTCCTGCTGGGGCTGCCTGGCCTTCAGGGAGGGTTGACCAGTGCTCTCAGCTCCCTACAGACAAAAAACCCTTTTGTAAAGCATCTGCCCTGCAGGCTGTGTGAGGATGAGGAGCAGGATTGGCCCCACTGTCTCTCTGCTCTCCTCCTCTGAGCTACAGGCTCCTCTTCTCCAGTCTCTTACTGGGAGAACAGTTCTGGCCAAGTCATCAGCCAAAGGCAGCACCTTTAGGAACCTGTCCCTTCCCCCAGCTCAGCTTCCCCACTGGTTTTTTGCAGAAACCAGAGTATGATGCAGCTCTGGTTGGCCTGGTACGTCTGTCCTCAGTGGCCATCGCTGCTGTGTCGATGGATAAAGCTGGGAGGAAGATTCTCCTTTTTGTATCAGGTATGGCTCTCTCCACTTCTCACACTCTCTTCCCAAGGGAAGAGGGAATTTCAGGAGCTCTGTAAGTGTGCAGGAGTGGAAATTTCAGCCTTGCAGGATTCAGGAAGGGAGGTGGGGAGGTCTCTTTCCCTTGGTGGTGGTTCAGCTCCTCAGCAGGGACATTCCCAGGAGTTTGGCACTGAGGGGATCCCTCATCCCCAACATGCTGCTGCCTCTCTCCACAGCTGCTGTCATGTTGGTCTCCAACCTGACCATGGGGCTCTACATCCACTTTGTGCCAGCTTCTCACAACAGCACTGTGACCAACACCACCCTGGTGAGCTCTGCCAGCCTCCCTGCTGAGCCAACAAACTACATCACCCTCATCCCCCTCCTGGCAACCATGTTCTTCATCATGGGTAGGTGCACAGAGCCCAGCACAGGGCACCAGCCAGGGGAGGGTGTTTCTCATCCTAGGCAGGGTGAGATGCAGCAAGGAGATTGGGTTTGGGGTTGGAAGGAAGGCAGATGTGCCTGGAAGAGCAAGAAAGATGGCATCTGCAGCCACTTTGAGGGATGACATGAAGCAGGGGGATAACAACTGCTGGGGTTGTAGGGCAGGGCTGTTCTGCACTCCTCAGTGCCCTTCAAAGCCTCCTCCTCCCCTGCAGGTTATGCCATGGGCTGGGGTCCCATCACCTGGCTGCTGATGTCGGAGATCCTCCCTCTCAAGGCCCGTGGGGTTGCCTCGGGGCTCTGCGTGGTCGTGAGCTGGCTGACAGCCTTCACCCTGACCCAGTTCTTCCTCCCAGTCGTGGTGGGTACTGCCCAGGGGTGTCCAGCAGCCCCTCCTCAGCCCCTCTCTGCCCCAGCTCACAGCTCTTTTCTGTCCCACTCTCAGAACACCTTTGGCCTCGAGGTGCCCTTCCTGTTCTTCGCTGTCATCAGTGCTGGGAACATCCTATTCACAGGCTGCTGTGTCCCTGAAACCAAAGGCAGGTCCCTGGAGCAGATCGAGGCCTTTTTCAGGACTGGCAGGAGGTCGTTCATGAGGTAGGAGCTGCCCTTGCCCAGGCTGGAAGGCAAAGCAAACAGTGCTGCTGGAAGTGGAGGCTGGAGCTCCCTGTGCGAGAGGAACAGGCAGCAGTGATCGTCTTGCTCTGGCTGTAGAAGTTTCCAGAACTTTACCTTCTCTTCGTGTCATCCAACACTACCTGTGGCTCTCTGGGCAGCCTGGCACCCCATGGGATGGGAGAGTTAACCAGGGCCAGGCTGGAGATAAAGGTGTCCTGGAAAAATAAAGGTGTGGCTGAGGCGAGACCATGGATGTCCTTCAGCAAGCAGGAAGGACATCCTGCTTTGACTCTGCTCCTGAGAGTCTGAGGGCTTGGCTGGAGCAGAATTTACAGCTGGAGCCATTCTGGCAAAAGCTCGTCATGTAGCTGCAAGAATAAAAGAGTTTTGCCTCCAAGTGGAAGATATTGCCTTGGTCTGCAGAGAAGGGAGGGATGGGAGAGGCAGAGCAGGATTGTGACAAGGGGACCACAGCAGCCTGCAGCTGCCCAGAGGAGTCCCAGGCACTCCAGGACCGTGAAAGAGGCAGAGCCAGATCTTTTGTACAAAAAGCTGCCACGTTTTATTGCTCTAAAAACACACATTACACTAGAAGCCTAATGAACAAGACCAAATACAGTTCACAGAGGAAACCCAGGACGAAAGAATGGGAACAGACAAACACTCAGCTGTAGTGCAAGTGATTCACTGCAGGAAAGACAGTGAGTACTGACAACACTTTGTGCTGGGTGGGTCCTTCCCACCCACGAAGAGGGAGGTGGCTGTGCCTCCACCACGGTTTTGTGGAGCCTCCACCTCCATCACGTTGAGATTTCAACTGCATAGTTAGTAGCAAGTCAGTCTTACCCCTTTCCTGTGTGTCCTGCAAGATTAAGAACTTGTTGAAAGTATTTTTTTTTAGAGCTAACCCGAGGTAAAACACAGCTGCAGGAGGTGGTTATGGCTGTGAGGAACAAATGGCCTTGCTGAGTCCAACCTGACTCCTCCCAGAAGGGCAGAACCACAGGTTTTGTGCCCAAACGTTTGTCCAAGCTCCTGAAATGCACCTGGCACCCCGAGGGCTGGTGGAAATGCATCCTCCCATTGCTGGGACACTCAGCCTGCTGTCACAAGGAAGCAGAAGGACCAAACAGCATGTTTGACCAGCCCTTCAGACATGCCAGCTGCCATTTCGATCTCCTGCAGCAGGAGATGAGAAATCAGCTGAGAGAAGATGTGCTTTACCACAGCATTAATTCAAAACAGCCTAGGACAGAGGAGAAGTGATGGGCCAAAACAAAAAACACAGAAAACATTCAGTATTAAACCTACCCTTCGCTGCTGAGACCCTTTTCCAGAAAGACATTCAGCCCTGGCTGGAAAACAACTTTTTCTAAGCATGGCCTGACTAGGAGAGGTCTCAAGAGCCTCTGGTTTCCACTGACCTTCTGAAGATCAGGATTTCTGGCAGCCCTGTGCTCGAGCATTCTCTTTCTCACATGGCTATGGACCAGGTCTCGATATCTTCACTTCAGTGAAACCCTTCCCTGAAGAGAGTGGATGTTTTTTCCTGAGGAAAAAAAATGACAAAGATGAATTGAGCTTCCCAGGGCTCAGCCTAAGGAGGAAATGCCCCACTGTGAAACAAGGTTGGACTCTTCAGGTCCTGTGAGAACCTCACTGGAGAAGCATTTTCTGAGTGACCTCCTTTCCTCAGCACAGAAACTCTGGGGGCTTTTGCTACAACGTTTGGAGTCTGAGAAATCACAGTGGCTCTTTCCAGAGGTAGAATGGTCTTTTTATTCACTGCACACACAGAGAATCAATGGGTGTTACACAAGCAGCTCCTGCCCAGCCCAGCTCTGCTCTTCACGCCCAGTGGGCAGCCCCAGGGGACAGAGCTGACACACACAGGGGCAGAGGCATGGAAGAGTGGCACAAATGCTGCCCTGGTGACAACGCTGTGACAAGCCACTGCTAGCCAGGGGATCTTCCACTCTCGGTGTCAGCAAACAGCTCGTTGTACTCAGCGCATCACCCACCCTGAGCTCTCACACAGCTTCTCCCCATCATCTCCTTTCCACAGCCTGGCGAGGAAAACCTCTTCCACAGAGCCCCTGTGGATCAGCCATGGGGCTTGGGTGGCCTCAGCAGGGGTTGGGTTGAGCCTGTGAAACCTCCAGAGAAGGGTTTGAACTTCTCTTGTCCTTGCACAGCTCCAGGCACCCCGAGGGTGCCTCTAAACACAACTAAAAACCACCATGCACTGCCACTTCACTACTGTGGTGCTACTACTCTAAAGGTCCCTCCTATCTCCACCAAAGTTGCCCACAGGGAGGTGAGACCATCCTCTGACTGTCCCCACAGCCCCTGAAAGCCACAGGTGTTGTCACCAAGCCTGCCTGCAATGAGGGCAGCATCTGGCTTGGCTCCAGCTGCATCAGCCAAAATTCCCAAGGGTTCCCACTCCAGACAGACACGTGTAGGAGTAACCATGCTTGGAGCATGGAGGTGACACCTCCAGTGCTGGCAGGAGCAGACATTTCAAGCCCTGTGCCCAAAGGCTCCAGCTCAGCTCTTTCAGAGGAGTCCCTGAGGCTCATTTTCAGCTCAAGGCTGAGCTTTGCCACCCAGAGTGGAGCTGTCCATGCCAAGGAGCCCTGCAGGTGACCAGGAACAGCCCCAGGGACCATGGCAGGAGGACAGTTAGATGAAGCTAGTGAAGGTCCCACCAGCCCTGTGGCTCCTCAGAGCACCCTGCAGGTCTCACCCCTTCCCCTCTGCCTTGCCTTTCACCTCCTGTCACTAAAGCTACTGCAGAACTACTCACAGAGCAAAGCTGCCACTACCAGAGACATTGACATGCAGCAGGCTGCAACATTCCTCTACTAAACACTACAGAATTCCCCACAACCCCCTGAAATCCACGCAAGTGTCCATTCCTGAGGCAGGACTCTGCCCTTGCACCACCCAGAGGTTTTTCCCACTGGAGTATCCCACAGCACATTCCTCCTGCAGCATCCATCCCTGCAGGCAGCAGCAGGCTGTGGACCAATGCATTGCATTCAGCCCAGAGCTGGGGGCTCCAAAACAGCACAGCTTTTTAGGAAAAAGCTGTCTTTATGGAAAAAATCCAGGCTGGTGGTGTCCACTCTGCATCCCAGCAAGGGGTGGCAGAGCAATCCCAGTGCAGAGGCTGGGAAAAGGGGATTTAGCACAAAAAGAGTGCCTTATAGCCCAGTTTTCCTCTCTTCTCTCACCCAAAAGAGGAGGAAAACACACCTGGTTAAGCTTGTGGCCCCAGAACAAGATGAAGGGGTCAAAGGACGACACACTGTTTTTGAAGAGCCTGAGAAACACTCTGAAGGCTGAAATTGGATTTTGCAGCAGCCAGGGCTGTCCCTGGGTTCAGAGACCCCTGGTGAGATGAGGCAGCCCTGTGAAGGACAGGAAACAGAGCACTCCTTTCTCCTATATCCAGAGAAAATGAGCCCCATCAAAATACTTAAATAACCAGAAATAAATTATTCCCCTTTTTCCTAATCAAAACAAAAAGCAACCGTATAAAAATCAAATAAATTACAATCCCCAGCAGAAACCATGATGAGAAGAAGGGGATCTGGACTTAGTGATCAGTTTTGTTCTGCATGGTACAAAGCAAACAGAAAATACAACGTGAAAACCACGGAGAGAGCCTGGAATAATAAAGCAAAACATCCCAGCTGTCCACACTGAAACGGTGCAGCCTTCTCTCTGTTTGCCCAGGGAGGATTTGCCACCTTCCCATACAAAACCAGCTCAGGACTGATGCAAAATACCACAATCCCAAAGACAAAGGCTGTTCCAGCCAAGCAAAGAGCAGGTCCCTTCACACAGGGATGCAGGGAGGTAAAGAGAAGAGTCCCAGGCTCATGAGAGAGGAATGCTCTTGCACATCAGTGATCCTCACAGCAGGAAAATATCCCACTTGGCTCAGCAAACAGCACCCTTTTCAGCTGAGGTACAGCAAACCTCGTCTCCCTTCTGCCCCAGGAAAAGGGTGAAGCTTAAGAAAAGTGCCCTTATTAAGACAAAGTAATTAATTCTTGTCATTCAAGTAAATTGCAGTGACTGCCTGCAGCTGTATCCAGAGGAAGCACGGACTGTGCTTTGTAGGTCCAGGATCTGCCCAGCAGCTCTGGCAGCTCCCCTGACGAGATGGATTTTATCTTTACGTAGGTTTTTGCTGAAAGTTCTTTCCATGCAGCAATTCCTCCAGTCCCATCATTAAAATAGTAGGAGAAGACCAAGCTGAAGCACCAGGGGGTTTTGCAAACCCTGGGTGAGGTGTTGTAGCTGGGAAGGGCCATCCCAGAGAGTGTTCCTAAACACATGGAACCTGCACTGGCAGGGCTTCTGTCCCTCCTCACCCATCCACAGGGCAGTTCCCAAAGGGACACTCCAAAAAAGAAAAAAGGCTGCCTGTTCAGGCTGGGAAAGCAGCACTCATAGAGCAGCACCTCTGCAGCAAAAAGAAGAAAAAGATTAAAAAATAGGGGCACTGTGAGTTATTTGGTTGAGGGTTGAGGAGGAGAGAGGGAGAGATGTGCTGAGGTCTGGCTGCTGGTGTGAGGACAGGACACAGCCTGCCCCAGCCCCTGAGAATTCCAGTTGTTGCTCTGTCCAGGGACATCGTGGCCTAGCAGGGAGTGGAGTGGGCAGAGGGAAGGGCAGAGTGGATTTCTGTGTCTTCACCATCTCAGTGTCCAGGAGAGGTTAACCCCAAGCTGGTGTCCTTCAGAGAGCCTGTCCCTCCAGGGTCCCCGTGAGCTTCTCTTCATCCATCTGCTTCTGCTGCTGGTGGATCCGGGCATAGGAAATGGCATCTCCCCTGTGGAGAGAAGGGACATTGTGGGGAGGTGACCTCCAGGAGCCACCCATGGCCCCAGAGACATCCCCAGCTGCAGCTGGCTCTCCATGCCAAGGGGTTCCAGCAGTGAAACCAGACTTGCTGACCTCTCCAACCCCCAAAGATGGTCATTGCCCCACAGCTGGGCTCATCAGCTGCAGAAAGAAGAGTGGGACCCTCAGGACAACCTGGCCTGGACTTCCAAAATCTCAGAGCTTCATCAAACCTCAGGACCTTCCCTCCCAGAGCTCTGAGCTGAGGGAGATTTCCTCTGTCTGCATTTACACCTGAGCACAGTTTGAGCCAGAGGAAAGAAGAGCCTTTGGGAGGCAGATGGGGCAAGGGCTGGAGCTCCATCTCCCCCTTCCCCACCCTCCACAAGCAGCTGGACCTCTCTTACTTCTTCCCCAGAGCCGACAGCCCGTAGAGCACGCCGGTGGCGAAGGCGATGGCGTTGCCGAAGAGCGTGGTCAGCGTCAGGCTGAGAATGACGGGGAACACGGCCATCCTGCAGGACAGAGGCAGCCCTCAGAGCCAGGCCCTGCTCCCCACAGGATCCAGGGGTGTCCATTCCCCATGGTGAGCCCCCCAGCATCCCCCAGGAGCATCCTCACCCGCAGTAGAAAGCTGCTTTCTGCCAGGCACGCAGCCTGTCAGCCCTGGCGGCCACGGCGTTGGCGAACTCGATGAACTGGCAGCAGAAAGGAGCCTCACACAGGAACAGGATGAAGGCGTTGAGCCTCCAGAGAGAGCAAAGCAGAGTTAATGCTGCCTGGTGGTCACCCCCAGTGAGGGTCAGCAATGCCCCCCAGCCCCACACAGACCAGACACTCCATGCAGGTGAAGCTGGACCTCACTGTGCTCCCTCCCTTGTTGATAATTCCCAAGCCCTGCTGCCCCAGGTTTATTTTGGACAAGGGTAACTCAGGATTTACCTAAAAAGGCATGAAGAAATAATATAAATGGAATGAACTCAACATCTGAACCTGCCTGATGGAGCAAGATCTGTCAATTCCCACAGTTTTTCTCTCCCATCCACTGCCCAAGCAGGGCAGCTTGACCCTCAGTGGGTCTGGTAAGCAATAGCTCCCTCCCAGCAGAGAAATGATGAGAAACTCTGCTCACATCATCCACACGCCGGCTGCAATGTTCAGGGGGTTGATGGTGACACAGTTCCAGAGACCAGCGAAGGCACAGGCTGGAAAAAAAGAGATTTTCAGTGACCAGGATGACCAACCCAGGAGCCCTTGGCCAGGAGTCCTTGGTCAGCACCTGTAGGCATTGCACAGCAGCACAGGAAGATGGGTGGAAAGGTCTGATGGCCCAAAAGAACCTGGGATGCAGGGGAGAGGGCTTCCTCCCAGCTCCAAGAGCTGTTCCAATAATTATTTCCCTAGTGTAGAACAACAGAGCATTTGCTTCCACACAGAAGAAATGTGCACCTGGATGTTGTGTGCCAAGGAATTACTGCTTTGTCCCCAGGTGGACAAACAGTGCCAGCAGGCTCCATCTCTGAGCAGCACAGGGCAAGTTCAGAAATCAAAAACATGATTTGCACACAGGCAAACGATAAACACAGCAGAGGTGAACCCAACCTCTGCCACTCACTGCTGGTTCTGTGCAGCTCAGACATGGGCAGGAAAAAGCTGAGTTTTGGCCTCTGCTGATACAGAAAGAAGAGAATAAAGCCCAAAAGAGCCCCAGTGCTCCTGGCTCTGTAATGCAAGGAGAAGAACCAGGCAGCAGCAACTGAGCTGAGTGCATCCACCTCTTTCCTGCCTCATTAAACTTGCAGAGTGTTCCCATCACCTGATACAGCCCTTTTCCCTCCACCCATGCCAGAGCAGCACAGGGAACTCGAGCCCAGATGGGAGGGCTAAGTAAACAACATTCACACTGCAAAACTCCAGCTAAAATTAATTCTATAGCCCTGCAAGGCTGTCTTGGGGATGATGGAGAGCAGCAGAATCCCTCTCTGAGGATGAGAGCAGCTCTGGATGGGGGATTTTGGGTGTCTGCTGAGGGCATCCCTGAGCAGAGCTGCAGCCCTGACCTTCAAAAGCCTGGCACATGCTTGCAAGGTTTCTTTTAAGCAGCCACTGCTGAATCCTCAAAGTTCCTTTAAAAATAGTTATCCTTGTTTACCAGGCTGGGAAGCAGAATTGCAGGCAATGACAGGACAGATCTAAGGTCATCCCACAAGCAAATGACCTCCTGGTCTTAGGAAACACCAAAAAAAGGTTAATTTTAACACTTCCTAGAACAAAATCCACAGGACCCAAAATCTTTTGGAGAATCCTGCAAGAACAAGATGAGCTAGCAGAGGGGATAAGCCAGGGGATGTGCTAATATCTGTGCTCCAAGGGCACTTCTCACCCTCCCATCCCACAGGGATTGGTGTCAGTGTCCCCACACTGCAGAGGAAACTGAGGCACTGGGGTGGGATGATCTGCTCATGGTCACACATGCAAACAGCTGGAAGAGCAATGGCAGGCAGGATTCCTGGAGCTGTGGGCACATGGAGAGCAGGGCACAACAGAGTTCTAGTTCTCTGTGACCACCAAACCCTTGGATGCTGATGGATGAGGAGTGCAGGGAAAGCAGTCCAGGCTTGTGGCACTCACCCTCCCCCAGGAAAGAACACTCCTGACAACAATGCTGAGTGACTTTCTGGCATTTTATAATTAGCAGAGCAGCAAAAATTCTCAACTATCCCCAAAACACAGCCCAGGCCTGGGGCAGGACCCTGCCTTGCTGAGCAGCACAGCAGAGCACAGAGGTCAGG
Organism: Lichenostomus cassidix; assembly: GCF_008360975.1. NCBI lineage: Eukaryota > Metazoa > Chordata > Aves > Passeriformes > Meliphagidae > Lichenostomus > Lichenostomus cassidix. Next base: position 3,642,958 of record NC_139497.1, read on the forward strand.
GCAGCTCCCAGCAGGTCTCCACCTCCCAGCAAACCAAGGGAGGCAGAATGTTCTTTCCTAAGCAAGTTTTTCCTAATCAAACCAACCAGGGGTTGTTTTGCCAGGGTTCTGGGCTGGTTTTGTCCTCCAAAACAACCCTGCAGCACTGTGTCCCTGCAGCAGTCCTGGCTCAGCAGCCACCCCGCTTGCCAGCAGACTAATGACCCAGGAAGCAGAGCTGAGCAAAGCCCACGTCAGCAGGAGCACCGAGCAGCAGGAAAGGAGTCAAAGGTTTGGGATGACAGGAGCACTGCCCCCGGAGCTCCTGCCAGCAGCCAGAGACACAGAACAACTCGGTGACCTCGGGTCTCCTTTGCAGGGCTGCTCATCCCACAGCAGCCTGGTACATCCTTGTCCCACCAGGGTGGGATCAGCTCCTGCCTCAGGAGCCAAAAGGAGATGGAGCTGCCAAGCCAGAGATTTCTTTTGAAAAGATTTTGGGTTAGAGGCCTCACAACAGGGTTAAAATGCAGATAATGCTCCGTGGCACGTAAGCTATGGGAGACAGACAGTTCTGCCATGTGTTTAACTGCTGTCCCATCTCGGATCCCTGAGGAAGCACAAATAACTGGGAGCTAAAATGAGGGGGGAAGGACACCCTTCTCCACAAAGGCTCTATTCATTTCCAGCAGCTGGTCACTGTCCTCAGCACAAGCCTATTTTTGCTCCTAGAGCGTTTTACAAAAGCCACAGACTCTCCTCGTCCCATTACAAACAGGAACAGAAGGGAGAGAAGGGACTTGGCCAAGGTCACCAAGCCAGCGTGTGCAAGAGCCAAAAACGGATCCTGAACCTTGTCTGTCTGGTTCTTGCTCCAGCCCTTGGATTTTTCTGGCTGAAGCAAGTTGTGGCTGCAGGTGTTGCATGTGGCAAATGTTGTCTGCTGGTCTCACCTCCGCTAACAAAGTTTCTCTTCCTTTCTGAGGGAATTTTTCGTTCTGTATGAAATAATCCAGCCCTGTAGCAGCACCACAGTCCTTATAAATTAGTTCTGTTCTCCCACAGTGAGCTGTGAGAACAGCAGCAAACTGCAGCCTTGCTGCTTTATTCATCACCTCTTCTCCAAACCATCCACCTTCAACAAGGTGATAGTGAACAAACAGCATTTTGAAGAGGAATGTTGGTGGCACTGGTTGTCTCTTTCCACAATCCCCTTTTCCTGCTCATAAGGGGAGTCTGTGCCTCGTTCTCTGCCTAATAAAGAGACAGTCAGGGCTCCAGAGCAAGCTGTCACTCCCCAGATCTCTGGCAAATCCTGTTAAGAACCTGGCTCTTCCTCCAAAAGCTTCTCCCAGACTCACCCAAATATATAAAACTCTCATCTTTCCTGTAAAAACAAGCCACGAGTTCGCAGGGCCGTGAACAAAAGGTTGGGAAAATAATCCAAGTATAATTCAGCTGCTTTGAAACACAAAGACAGAGGGGAGGGAAAAAAGAAACTTGCCCTTTCGAGCCACCCAAGAGCTGCTCCAGCACCAGGCTGGCAGTGCCACCAGTGTCACCCAGCAGCTCCTCACCCTCCATCCACATCATCCTGAGCTCTGCACGGGACAAAAGCACAAGGAAAGCGTTGAGGCTCCAGCTCCAGCCACAGCCTGTGGGAAAGATGCTGTTCCACTGAGCCCCACCTGGGATTTGCTCCACAGACACTTCCCAGCTGGTTCTCCTGGCTGCTGGCCTGGCCAGGAGCGCGGGAGGCTCCGGCAGGGCATGGAGAGGCCAGGGGGCTTGGCCCCAGCAAGAGCAGTCCCACCAAATCCTGTCACATCTCCGGAATTTCAGCACCTAGGACATGAAACGGCCAGAGCAGCACATGGTTTAGCAGCCTGGCCAAAAAGGGCTGTCAGGAGCCTGCCCAGTGATGCCATGGGGTGCAAATATCAGCTCCAAAATCACCGTGGGGTTATACAGCCCAGTCCCAAGGTAAAAGCAGGCATGGGAAGGGGCAGGGAGAGAGGGGAATCAGACAAAACTCTCCAGCTGATGGAATAAATCAGGGCTGACTGCACTGGCTGAGAAACCCTCTTGTTTAACTTGAAGTCGTGGACCTGAAGCAGAAGAAATTCTCCATCCTGTGCTCTGCAGGAGATCAGACTAAGCGGTCATAACAGTCCCTCCTGCTTTTAAGAGCTATTAATCTCTCCACAGAATGTAGCAAAACAGCACTCCAGGACAGGCTGATTTCTGGCAAAGTTGCACGGACTCTTTCCCTGGGAAAATTTTTTTCAGCAGCAGGTAATTCCGAGCTCAGCCAACTCACTCTGCGTCTGCAGCTCCGTTCTCTGTGTCCTACCAACCCCCTCAAAAACACACAGCACAACCCAAAACCATTCTTCACCTTCAATACAACCCACAGACAGGCCTTCTACAATCAGCAGCAGGAGTAAAGGAAACATGCTCTGACAGTCAGGATGGCGGGAAAAAAAATAAGTTGCAGGAATATATAAACACCTGAAAGTCAAACAGGATAAAAACCCTGTGGCTGCTCTTTCAGCCCTGAGCTGACCATCCTGAGGGTGGTGTTTGGGGTAAAATCATCTGATTTTCCTGTCCCCAGCCCCAGGGGCTCAGCTGCTGCTGAGGGAGTGCTGTACCCAAGAAGGAACTGGAGGATTTGCAGGCTGCCCCGTGACGTCCCTGGTGCCAAAGTTCAGCAGGTTGGGTGAGCACAGAGCACAGCCCTGCTGGGCAGCTGCCACCACCCCACTGCAGGCACAGCCACCTCCATCCCTCCTGCCCCAAACACAACAAACCAGCATGCACAGCTGGCACCAACCCACACCCCCAAACACCCTGGCAGGACCCCGACACGAGCTCTGCCATGCAGGAGGGCTGGGAGGGAAGGCAATACTCACACATGCCCCCGATGACCCCGGCAATCCTGCAGAGCCACCTGTACCACCAGGTCATGCCCTCGTCGGCGGAGCTGGCCGCTGGCTCGGGGGCTGCTGCTGCTGCTGCTGGGAACTGCTCATCCTGCGAGCTCATCTCCCCCCAGCTCCCGGGGGCTCAGCGCCCTGCTCCCCACCTGCGTGTCCCCAGGTGTCACCCCCTGCTCCAGCCGGCCAGGGGACAGTCCCTAAAGCCAGGCCTGGGCCTGTCCCCGTGTCGCCATGCAGGGCCTGGCCGGCAGCAGCCCCCCCAGGGCTGACAATGGAGGGGCTCTGGCTGCAGAGCAATGCCAGCGGCCCTGGAGCTGCTCCACGGCTGGCTCGAGCTGCATTGTGGGTCCCCCCCGGCAGCAGGCAGGGCTTTGGCTTTGATGTCACTCGCATTAAAAGGCTGTGGGCAGAGCTCTGCTGTGTGTGCTCAGCAGCAGAGGCACAGCCATGCACCCTGCAGCAGCAGCTCTGGGTGCCCCTGGGTGTTGTTATCCTGGCAAGGCAGTGTTTGCTTTCCCAGAAAGGGAAACAGGAATCCTCACTTGGACGGGAATTGGATGCTGTTGCAAAATTCTGCCCTCCAGATAAGAGGGTTGCACTCCCCTTATCTGAATGGAATTAGGTTTTCTCCCCAGAAAATGCGACTACAAATGGCATTTTGGAAATCAGAGATGCCTCAGCTGGCAACCTGTTGGTGTCCAAACGGGACAAGGGAACACCCTGAATTCTCTTGAACTGTGAAGGCAACAGCTGCACTTTGTGCAGATGAACATGGAGCACAACCAGAGCCCAGCTCTGCACAGTCGATCTGGAACAACACATAGCAGTGAGACTTGGGATCCAGAGCAGAGTGGGAAGACAGATCCCATCTGCTGCAAGGTTACAAAGAAAGGATTAAGGAAAGGATGTCTTTTCATTACCATCTCCTGTCAGACAGGAAATGAAGGCCCAGGGCTTGCATCACCCACACACTGCAGTGGGACAGCTGACATATCCAGCTCCTCGAGGATCTCGCTTCAGGAATCTACTTTCTGGCTCTTGCGGGGATGGAACGTAAATCTGGAGGCTGGCAAGCAAAAAACTCCAGGTTTAACCAGCAAAAAAACAACTATTAATTAAGGAGAATAGTTGTGGTTGTAGAAGGATGTCAGGGAATCCAACTGAGAGAAAGCAGAAGCAGGGTTAAAACTGCCCAGGCAGAACCATTTATTGCATCCAGAGTGAAGAGCAAGTGCAGATGTGTCCAGCCAGGCTCCAGGTGCAGAGAAGACCCTTTAAACAGTATATTGTGATTTTGAGGAGGATGACAGACTTGGACCAAAGCACAATCCCATGTTCAAGATATTTAAAAAAAAAGAAACCCTAAAAAGTAAATTTAAATGAAACTCATGTGAATATTTGCCACTGCTCTGAAATCCCTCTTCCTGCTACAGCTTTGTCCATGCAGCCTCAACCACAGTCCCTGTCAAATGAAGATATAGAATAACAGCACAGCTACTGTTCTTATCTGAGGAAGTCAGTCTTGGCATCAAACCTGGCACTAAGAGACAGAATTATTTTATTTTCTCAGAGAGAAGAAGTGCTGGTATCACTGTCAGATACACAACAGCAGAACCACAGAAAGGGTGGCTGGGGAGAGACCTCAGGTTGTCATTTAGTCCTCCCACACAAAGCCAGCTGTCACCAGGGCTTGCCCAGGCCAGCAGTGCCTCAGTTCAGCCAACTCCTGAAAACATTCAAGCTTTGAGTGACCTGTCCTAGTGTGGCTCTGCCCTCCCCACACACCTTGTGCTGGCAGCTCATCTTCATACACACCTTTGCCTTCCTTATACACTCCAGAATTTCACTGTAGCCCAGTTTTGAGGGGCAATTACACTGCAAGAGAGTGAATCTAATGGCTGAAGTATAACTTGTGGTGTACAGAGGTTAGTACTGGGGCACTGAGAAATGAAATGACTCTCCTAAAAGGTCCCAGCACATTACAGAGGCAGGACCCTGACACTTCAGGGTCCAAGTCACCACCTGCAGACATGTAAACTGCATTAATGCCAACCAAATCAGCCAAGAAATCCATATGAGGGAGATTTGCTAAATATTTGGGGGTTACATGTCTTTTGTGTGATCATTATCAACGCAGAGATCCCAAAGGAGTCAGCAGATATTGTTCTTACTCAAAAGATGAGGAAGAGTTGCAAGAAGATTAAATGTGTGCCTTGAGCAGTGACTAACTGGGCCTTTCTCAGTGCAGTGGCTCTGGCTCTGTTTATTTGGGCTCAATAGCATGATATTCAGCCCAAAAATGGGTTCTGTGATCCTTAACATTTTCATGGAACTCAATTTCAGCTTGGCTTCCTGTTGACTGCCAGAGGAATTGCTGCTTCCCATGGAACACCACTGTCTTCATGGTGCTGACATCTCGGACCTGCAGGAAGGAAGACCAAACCATTTTATCTCAGCAGGCTACAAATGAAATAAATACCTAAAAAATACTGGAGACTTCCAAATTGGTCACTCGGGGAAAAGAAGAAAGACAGTAGATATCAGGAGTTCTCATTCCCATCTACATTTAGCCAACAGAGAGCAGAGTCCCTGATTTGTGACTGAGCTGTGCATCTGGGTGGGAAGCTCTCAAGGAGAAGGGTTTGTTCCCATCCAAACCACTGCTCTGAGGTTCCTGACTGCTCACCAGGATGTAGTTGAAGAGTGTTTGGTTGCCCTCAGGGCCCAGGTCTGTGCTCAGGGCGCGGATTGAGATTCGCTGCCGCGGAGCCACCGTGATGAAAGTCCGACACACCACCTCCTGCCTCTGCTCAGGGTTCACTATTTCACCCTGGGGGCCAAACAGCTGCTGGTCACAGTCTGACAGGGCAAAGGGAGAAGAGAAAATGGTTTAGAGAAGTTTCCAGCATCTCCAAGGAAGGAGTAATTTAAATTAAACACAGGCAGAACAGATTCTCTAAGGATTTCAATCTGGGAATCTCCAAACAGCAAACACCTGTAGGGGGTTTGCCTTTAAAACAAAGGGGCAATCCACAATTAATACTAATTCCAACACTCCTCAAGAAGGACCTTACTAGTTTCTAAAAGTGAAGCAAGGTTTCCACAGATTTCCATAGGCAACCACCATTCACACAACTCTGTGGGCCTTAATCTAAAGCAACAGCAAAACTTTCAGTACAGTACCTTGGTAATATTTTTTCGTTGCAGCTCTGCTGTTGTACTGCAGAATGACCCCGTTTCCTGGCAGCACAACTCGCTGTTTCACAATCAGTGTGTTGGTTCTGGAATTTATCAGTGACAGAGTGAGCTTCCTGCAGCCTGTCCTCCACATCATTCGCCCAGAGAACAGCAGGACCTCACCTGGAACGGATGAGCACAGGGCCTAGAAACACTTTTTCTTGAAGCAAAAGCCACAGTCGATCTCATCCAGGCCTGGAATCGAGTAATTTCTGCATCTTGTTTCTATCTTATCAAAATCTGTCATGAGAACAGCCCAGTTAGCTAATCTAACTGTGCTGATTCCAGCTAGAGGGTATATCAGAGTTTTCTAACAGGCCAAAGCAAGCAGCTTCTTTAACCCCTTTAAACTCCTCTCATCTCATCTCCACCAACAAAACAGCTAAGAAGCCATTGTGTGAGGGGAGGACCAAGCAGCATCTTCATTTTGCTCCATCTGGCAACAACTTGGTGCAACAGGAAAGCTCAGTAAAACAGTTTCAGAGATTCCACAGGCTCTGAGGCAGCCAGGACCTTTGAGAGCACCAAAAGAGGTGCAGCTCTGCCCAAGGGCCAGGCTGGATCCCAGATCCCCAGGCAGTACCTGCAGTGCAGTTGAGGGAGCTCTCCAGGATGGTCACTGAGATCTCCTCCCGCAGGGGACGCCCAATTGTCACCGTGCAGTCCCTGCTCTCCACCCCTGTCATGTTGATGATCCCAGAGGCATTGAGAAAGAGGTTTCCACAGACACCTGGGCAGCAGAGACAGGTGAGAAATACACCCAGGAGGAACTACAGCTGCAGGAAAAAAGCCATTCCCTCTGTGGCACAATGAACAGGTGAATGCACACCTGGGCAAAGCATGGGAAGAGTCACAGAATCCCAGAATATCCTGAGTTGGAAGGGACCCACAAGGACCATGGAGTCCAACTCCTGGCCCTGCACAGGACTACTCCAGGAATTATATCAGAGTATTGTCCAAACACCCCCTGAAGTCTTGAGCTGCTGTCCCATGGGCTCCCGAGTCAGAAGAATTTTGGGAAGCAAGTCACTGTTCCTAGCTCAGGTAACATGGACATGCTGGAACAGCAGGTTTTCCCTCCCAACCAGATGCATTCCCTCCATTCTCCTGTCCCTGAGTGGCAGCAAGATCCCCACAGCCCAGCTCCATGCAGGAAGCATCTCTTGGCAGTGTCCTCCTCACCTCCACCATGCTCTGTCTGCTCCCGAGGCCCAGCAGACAGAGGCACATCCAGCTCCTTGTGTCTGTGCTCAGTGGCAGCTGTGGCTGTTGTCAGGCGTGGGGCTGATGTCACTGGCTGCAGCTGTGCCCCAGGGGGGGACAGGGTCCCCTCCTGCTCAGGACAGGGCCCTGCAGAGCAGCCACGCACCACGACGGCCTTGGGGAAGCGCCGGCAGAAAAGGGGATTCACGGGCTTGTGGGTCAGAGAGCTGAGGCAGAAATCCTGCCTGGTCTGAATGCCATTCCCACAGGAGGTTGAACACTGCAGAGGGAGAAACCCACAGGCCTTTATCCCTGAATTTCAGTTGGTATTTGGAAATAAATGCATCAACAGGCTCAGGTATGATTTTTGGGGGATTCACTGCTGCTTTTCTACCACTTGCCCTGTCAGTGCTCTTGTTCTATCAGCTATAAGATGCCCCACCTTCCAGGGGATCTTCCAAACTATCTATTTAAATTGCAGAACCACTTCCTTAAAAAAAAAAAAAAAAAAAATCCCAAAATATCTGCATTCCAGGAGAAAACATGCCAAAACCATTTCTAAGCTGCAGCCAAAACTTTAGCTGAGGAAGGTGGGAAGCAAACCTACGGCTGTTAAACACAGGGCAGTGGAAAGGATGGAAAACATCCTTGGAAACAGTTTAGCATTTCTGTGGGAAGCCAATAGACAAGGCAGAAGGTGTATTTCTCCCCTCTGGCCTTCAGGGAAGGGAAGAGCTGTAAAAATGCTGCATCTGAAGGGGAGCAGGTACCTCTGACCAGTCGCTGAAACTCCACTCATAAGAGCACACTCGGATGACACAGGGGACACTGGTGAGGGGCTTCTCTGCCACAGGGCACAAATGTTCCTCCTGCAAGACCTCCTGGCCATGGAGGATTTGCACACAGGTGACCAGCTGCACTGCTAAGCCCATCCCACAGCTGGAGGAACAGGGCCCAGCTGGGGTTACCTTCCACCTGACAGCAGCGAGGAGAAAAATGAGTTAGTGATGAATCCCCACCCTCTGTCTCACTGCAGAAAATGCACTGCAGCTCCCTCACCCTTCCTCCTTCTTCACCCTCTGCCTCACACGGTCTATGATACTTGGGATGCAGCCTGGAGCAGGTTTGGAGTTGGATACAGAGGGCATTTCCATGTTGCCAAGAGCCCACAGACTCCAAATCCACACAGAGTCTTACTCTGTGTCCATCACTGCCCTGCCCAGGGTGTCACACACAGGCTTAACTGCAGAAACAATCTTATCTCCCTCCAAAACACACACCACTGAACTCTCAAATCAGGATCAGACCCAGAGGCCCTGGGAGTGGCATCCTGTAAAAAAAGTTCCGGTAGCTTTGCAGTCCCACAGCAAACACGGCAGGGCAAGCTCATCACAAATCCTAAGGAAAGTACAATCCATTTCCTTCAGTTTTCATGCAGCTATTCCAGATTCTGAGAGTATTTAATTCTTGCTACTTTCCTTGATGCTATGTGGGAACTGCACAGCTGGCACATGTGTCACCACCTTTTGCAGCCACGGATTTGTTCCTACTTCCCCAGAGTAATAAGGGATGGAGAGGTTTTCAGTTTTTCTCTGGACTCACACTCTGAGGACCACACTGATTTATGCCTGAGATCTACCAACCCAGGAAAGACTCTGAGTTTGGTGATATGGAGCAGTGCTACAGTTTTTTGCAGCTGGTTGTGCTTCCAAAAGAAGGGGAAAGTAGCCTGAGCCTTCCTTTATCATGTCCCTGGAGACACAGAGAGAAAGGAAAGACCCCTGACTGGCTCAGTGTCTCTTGGTAACTGCTTTACCTTGGTGGGCAGGGGTTGAGGTCACAGACTTCCACCCTGCTCTCTGGCTTTGGCACTGGCTGGCAGTTTTCCTCCTGGGTTTCTTCTCTGGTGTCAAAAGCCACACAAACATAGTGCAGCTGAGTCTTACCTAGGAAGGGAAGCAATGCATGGTTTGTGTGCAAAGGTGGAAAGGAAGTCACCTGTGTGTACAAAACAAGCAAACTCTGCCCAAGTCACACTTCCTGCGCTCATCCCCCACCTCTTAAGCACAGCAGCAGCCAGACCACCTTCCAAATTATTCTTAGCCAGACCCTGTTGCCTCTTAAAAAAAAATTGTGATCACAGCTATACTTAGAACTGTAGAGGGGGAAAGACCATGTGGGCCCCGAGGTTCCCAGGCACTGAACTCACACCTACAGCCAAGCAGCATTTCCCTGCAGCACTGAAAGGTCTCACCTCTACCACAGGAGACAGAGCACTCCCCAGCTACAGGGCTCCAGACATACACAGTCCGATTCTCCAGCTGGATATGCCCAAGTGACTCCAGAGGCTGCAGTAAGTGTGCATCTTCCTCCTCAGAACAGAGCAAAAAACAGCTGTCCTGAACAAACCAGCACTATGAACTGAGGAATCCAGCATGATTTAAGAGGGATGGAGCTGTCTGAAGTGACAGAATGAACCTTTAACTGGGCAGAGCAACGGTTTAAAGCACCCTCCAGGCTCCAGTAGTAAGCTGGTGGCTCTTAACTGGTGGATAAAAGTGCAAAGCTCCCAGTGAGGCTCCTGAAATCAGCCCAACTCACTTTGTCCCAGCCCAAAGGGCAGACATTGACCACACATGGCACAAGGGAGAGAGGTTTTTCTTCTGCTGGGCACAAGCTGTCATCCACCACAGTCTCCAATCCATCCTGGAACTGCACACAGGTCAGGTTCTGCTGAGCAACTCCAGTCCCACAGACAGCAGAGCATTCATCTCTCTGAGACATCTTCCACCTAAATGGGAGGCAATTGCATCACTCTGTCTCCCATCTGCATCCTGGGGGTTTATTACTCCAGCCACTGATTACAGAAATGGGTCATGCAGACTATTCAGCTTCTCTGTTTCAAAAGCCCTGTCTGGATGTGATCGAGAGGACAATCTAAGTCCTTTCACTGACAGCTCTCAAGGACTAAAAGAACCTAGGCTAAGGAGATATAATTCACAGTGTAATCACTTTTGATTGAACACTAAAATGTCTATGAGGGCAATGTCTGGTCAGGCTTGGCCCTTGATCCTCTTTCCAGAATAATTAACACAACGGTTGACTCTCTTTGTTGGCACCACCTTGGAAAGGCTATGAGAAGTATCTTTTTCTAGCCATGACCTCATAATATCATTTAGTAGACTACTATAAAAAATTGGAATGACTATTTCCCATTCCTCAGTTACCTCATGGGACTAGGAAAGACAGAGCACAGTTTGGGATCTGCTACACCATTCCAATTAGGAGGAAACTACTTCATACCTCTCTTTTTTGCCACCTTGCACAACACAAATGCAGAGCCTGGGTTAACTGCCACAGAAAAGGGAAGCAGGAGTTCAGCTGAGCTCCCAGGAACACCAACCTGTAGAGGCATGGCTCCATGGCACAGGGCTTGTGCTCTGGGAGGGGCTGGGGCAAATCCAGACACCACTGATCCTCTGTTACTGCATTCTTGGTCTGATCAAAGCACTCATAAGCCACTGCTCGCACCCCTGGCATACAAAAGGAAAAGGAATTGAAGTTATAAGCAAAGGGAAGAACTCACCTCTGTTATGGCAGGAAGATGCAGTGATTTTGCTTTACTCAATCACCTGTGTGAGAAAATGGGGTTTGTGCAGATTTCCTGCAAACACACAAACCCCTTCTCAGTGATACAACCTCCCTCAAGAGTCTTCAAGTGATTTTCCAAGGTGAGCACCCCAGCAGAGGAGAAGTCTGATTGATAATCCACTGCCAAAATGGAAAGATTGCTCTAAACTGGCTGTTTGAAAGGACAGGGATATCCATCATAATTTGGAATAAATTACTTCTAATGACCTGACTGATGAGGGACAGCAAATAAGCTCTAGGAGGGAGCTGGTTTTAAATGCCATTGTGCAGAACTAAGCAGGTAATATCACACAGCCTTTGTGCTCAGACAGCACTGTGCCAACCTCCTCAAAGGGATCATCAACAGCCAAAACCAGACTAGAGGTACTGGCAGAGAAACTGGAGACTTTCAGTGCCTGCAGCAGGCAAGGAATGAAATATTCATAAGCTACAGCTATAAAAAAGATTTTTAACAATAATGAACCTAAAAGGCTAAGCAGATGAAAAGTTAAACTCAGAGAAATTACAAGCAAAGCTACAAGGAGTCTCCTTTCAGTGAATGGGCTGCATACAAGGAGAGCCAGGCATTCCTGAATCTCAAGCAGCATGACCCTGAGCAGCAGATGTCCAGAATCAATCAGCAGCCTCATCTCTGCTCTACCCTCCTTGTTTTCAAATAATGACTATTGCTAAGGAGGGCCTGTGCATCACTTTCAGCTCTCAAGGTGCAATTTCAGCTCAGATTCTCAACTTTCTGTTATTTTAAGTCCCGAAATTCTCATTTTTTTCTGTTTGTGGCTGCATCAGCTAGAGGCTCTGGAGCATTTTGAGTTCTTCACTTCAGGGTTTCAGCAATCAGCTCACCTGGGGGATTTGCTGGAGAAAAGCTCTCCAGGCATAACTAGTTGCATAGATTGACTCCCATAAATATTCATTAATGCATTTTCTAAATCCTTGTCACAGAAGTCTTGAGAGGCCTGACAGTGTCATCTGAATTATCTGGTAAACAAGATGTCAGACCATTTATCAGAGTGAACTGTTACAATCTGCATTATGATTCCTTTAGGGAGACAGAAAGGATTAGCCATGGCACAGGAATAGAATTCTAAGAAGGTCGTTTCATAATTAGCTCTGAGGCTTTAGTTAGACACCAGATACCCCTTTGGTCTCAGACTTGTGATGTTTAGCCAACTTCAAATTACAGTCTTCAATAACTTTGAAAAATCTGAGAAAATTATTTAGTCTTCAAACCAAGAGTTCAGTTAAAACCTATTTAAAAATCCTCTCCATGATCAAAGATTTTCAGTATCATTTTGATGATTCAGCTCATTTGCTGATTTGCTAATTTAATTCCAAAGCTCCACCACTTTTTATCTTTGGTTCAGTTTAACGCTGGCAACTGCAGCAATCACTTCCAGCAATCTGCTTTTAAATTCAGTCCAGACTAAGCCAGAAATCTCCACAAAAAGTAAAGACTGAGTCCTGCTGCCTCACCTTCCCCACAGGTCACTGAACAAGGGCCCTGCTGAGGAATCCACAGGTAGGTCAGGTTCTCCCTGGGGACAAAGTAGCTGAAGGTGATGTCTGGGTTGGTGGCATTGCCATATTCTTTTGTGTACCTCCTGTAGACCTGGGGAAGGAAAAACTGTGGTCAATGCACAAGAAAATTTGGATTTATTTCTTAGGCTGGAGGAAGGAGAAGCCAGTCCCCCTTTTGTCCATCCAACCCTGAGCCTCACTGCAATGCCTCTGCTCTTGCCAGATGCAGTCAGAGCATTTACCCTGTGAATTCTGAGCACTGAAAATGATTTAGAGAAGCAGAAGGTTTAACTCAGTGTGGTTTTTCCACACACAGTCACCCCCAGACCTGCAGGAACCCTGTGGGCAGCCAATCCCTAGCCATCCCCCAAAAAAGCAATACTATCCCTCTTCAGTGAACAGCATCTCCCCAAAGTCACCTGAACCCACCACACCTGCATTCTGCAGCAGAGCCACACAAACCTGCCCACTTCTGACTGGCCTCCTTCCACCTCTGCTGCTTTAATTTACCTGTATCTCAATTTCTTCTTGTGTTGGCCCATCCACATGGATCTCCTCCAGGCTTGGCAGGTTGTCCTTGGTGAGGAACACTTGGTATTTGATCTGGCTGTCCTCCAGAGCTGACGGGTAGGTGACATTCTGGGAGATCTTTCCTTTTCCAGCCACCACGTACTCTCCTTTCACCTTCACAGCTGGAGAAGCCAGAGCAGCAGTGAGGTTAGGAGACGTGATGTGGTCACCAGGATCCCCTGGTGCTCCTCTCCTTTTCACTCCACTCACCCAGGTGTGTGAAGAGAGGCCTCCTGTTGGCAACGTGCACCGAGGTGGTGTTGTAGGGCAGGGACAGAAATGTCACATACTCTGGAAGGATGGAAAGGAGGGAGATGTGGTCACCTTCCACCACTGAACCTCTCTGGGAAAGGCTGGGGATTGCAGCTCAACTCCTGAACTCACACTGAGCCTACTCCCTGACTTGAACCAGTGATGGTGATAGAGCAAACAGAAGTGAGCTGGATTCTGTGTCCTGTTCTCACCTTTCCTTTGTTCTTTTGACGTTCTCTGCTAATAGCTCTAGGTGTGACTGCAAGAGCCAGAGCTGTTCCCAAATGTAACATCTTAGGAAGTGTGGACAACACTCTCAAGGACATGGTGGGATTCTTGGGGCTGCCCTGTTGCAGGGCCAGGAGTTGGATCCAGTGATCTGTGGATCCCTTCCAACTCAGGATATTTATGATTCTATGATCTGATACCACCCCCAACTCCCAGTAATTTGCTGGACTTCTCAAACAGTCACATTTCTGATCCATCTCCAGAGAATTATGACAAAAAAAGGCATTCTGCCTACACAACAGCTACCTCCCTCTGCACTGGACCACCCACAATCCATCTCCAAAACCTCCACAAAATAAAACCAAGCAGGACAAGGAAGAAGTCACATACAGAAGATTGTGAACACTGACTCTGCACACAGACAGCCCCACAATGCAGAGCCTGAGGGGGAGGGCCACACACCTTTAGCTTTTCCTTCTGTGTAGGATCCACTCACTTTGGTGCAAGTGGAGTTATCACCCCCACAGACCTTGCAGGGATCCATGACCTTCCTGGAGCCCATCTGGCCGTCACACCCAAATGCCTGAGCAGAGGGGAGAGTCTGTCTGAGAAAACAAGTGAGCAAAAGCAGCATTGCCTGCATTCCTGAAACTGCCTTTCCACTTGTAATTTGGATTTAGGAAGACAACAGAGAAAAAGATGCATTTTGTACATAGATCTAGCCCTGGGCAGCAGCGTGCAAAGCCAGGGACTGGGAGGTCTTAGCTGAGAGCACAACTTTCAGGAACTGTGACATTTTCTTTCCCACAAGAAGCAGCCCAAAAAAGATCTCTCCTGTGACCTAAACCCAAAGCTCTGTGCTCTCTTCTACAAACTCCTTCTGGAGGGAGGGAGGAAAAAGCAAAAACCCAGGAGAACAGTAAACATGAATGGCAGGTTCTGGAGGAATCTTTAGCTCCCCAGACTCCAAAGCCAAACCTAGCTCACATCCTTCAGCCCCGTGGAACTCAGAGGAGAGATTCTATCCCCATTCCCACGAACAAGACTAATTTACACAAAGCTACAGGAGGATCTCAGCAGGCTTAACAGCAAAACATGTGCAACTGCTGAATTTATGCTGGAGGCACTGATCCCAGGCTTTGGAAGCTGCCATAACATGCATATTTATCACTGCTGCCAATAAAACAGCCAAAATCAGAGCAGGTTGTGCCTACACCCTCTGCTGTTCATGGGGGGAAACACTTCACAGGACATGGTGAGCACGAGGATAATGAGAAAAACATAAAATTTACAAGGAGTATTCTGGGAATGTAAAGAAACAACAGCAAACATCCACCCGGCTCAGCACTGAGCAGTTCCTAAAACGCAGACAGCGCGGGGGAGTTGTGTCCAAGGTCATCGGAAAAGAATGCCTTCCTCAGGTCCAACCCAGAAAAAAAAAACTCCAGAAGTCATACTTCAGTTTTCATCAGTGATACTCCAAAAATCAGATCTGTGGACTTGTGATTCCCAGGTTTTGCTCCTTATCTTGCCACTGACTCAGTGATTCAAGTCATGTAACTTCCCTCCGAGACAGTCAGCATTTTATGGGGCTAATTACAGCAGGCAAACTGAGCAGCTAATGATGTCTCCTCCACCAACACATAAACCAATTGCTTCTCGGATTAGGGATGAATAGCCCTGTGTGTTTACTACATAATTAGCAGAATGTCTTATCTAGAGGGCATTGGCATTGGATGCACAGACAGAACAGTAGATTTTTGGACTCCATCCAACACACCAAGAACAAAACTCTCTTCTGAGAAAAGCTCTCTCTGTTGTTGGGGACACTGTGTTCTTTCCTAGCATGATTTCCCCTGGCTCCTTTGGTGCAGATCACCTGTCAGGGGTTCACCTGGATTCCCCAGCCACTTACTCTGCATCTCCCCATCACACAGAGATGGAGATCCCCGTGGTGCTCCGTGTCATCCTGCTCACACCTGGTTCCATCCAGGAAACTCTCCCCGCGGCTCACCATGAACTCCTTCCCCACAGCCCTGCACATGTGCTTGCACAGCAGGTCCCCTGGAGCAGGCAGGCACAAGGAAGGAGTTACTCTCTCAGGAAGGCACGTGGCTGCCCATCAAGCAATGGGAAGAAACCCAGAGAGGTTGTGGACAGGATGGGAACATCCCTGGGAGTGTCCAAGGCCAGGCTGGACAGGGCTTGGAGCAACCTGGGACAGTGAAAGGTGTCCCTGCTCATTGCTGGGGCTGGAATGGGATGAGTTTTAAGGTCCCTTCCAACCCAAATCATTCTGGGATCCTATGATCTGTCAGAGAGTACCCAGGCTTCATGTAAGAATTAAAACACTCAGTGAAACAGGCTTTTAACTCCACACTACAGACAAGTCCAGGAGCACTCCCTGCAAAAACTGAGGTTTCAGACATTCCTTACCTTTGGCAAAGCCAACAGCAGAAGTCCAGGTATAAAAGGATGGTGTTTCTACATCAAGATACAGTGGCTTCAGATTTGATGCTGCACATTGCTCAGTCATGAAGTCCTGCTGGGTCATCAGACAGGCCTGGATCCCAGAGAGATTGTGTGTGTGAGGAAAGGAAGTGACTGAGTACAGGATCCCAAGCAGCATTTAACCCTCTAGCTAAAGGCAAAATGCAGGGGCTGGTAGGTAAAACACCCAAACAACTGCAAAGAAAGAACAGCACTGTAAAGGGAGGCTGCAGGATATGCAAAGAATTGTGCTTGGTAGCTGGTATCTTTGCTATTTATACAAAACAAATAAGGACAACAGGAAAGAATACAACCAAGTCTCTCTGAAAAAAACTATCATAGTGAGTCAGTATTTTCTCAGCATCTGTCCTGCTATGGGTGAAAACAGAAAATTCTTCACTACATGTGAACAATGCTACTAAATAATCCTGCTGCCCTCAGTGGCACCAGTACCTCTCCTGGACACCAGATCTTTAATCCTCCTTGCCAGGGCAGCCCTCAAAGTGTCAAGCAGTGTTCAGACAGAAGTTCAGCTGACGCTGAGCTCCATTACCTGCGTATTGCACATCTCTGCTTGCACGCTGGCACCGTGGCACTCCTGCCCCCCAAAAGCAGGCCTGGAAACGACAGAATTCCTCAACAGAGGCAGGTTTGTCCCAAGCAAAGAGGAAAGCTCAGCCCCAAGGCCCTGAGAACAGCCAGGTCCCCACATCTCACCTGGGGTTGTTACAGAAGCGCTGCCTCACCACGACCCCACCGCCGCAGCTGCGGGAGCAGGGGGACAGGGGGCTCCAGGCAGACCAGTGCCCATGGACCACAGCCATGGGGTTCAGTTCCTCCAGAGAGCTGCACTGACCCTTGGAGCACCACTAGGAGCAAGAACACACACAGCTGGCAGCAAGGCTGGGATCTAAAAGGTTGGCACAAGTCACCAGTCCCCATCCTTGGCAGGACAGTAACAGAGAATCCCAAAGTGAATGAGGCACCTTCTCACAAGAGTCCCATTCCCAGTTAGGGTCTAACATGAGGCTGGGCTCAAAGCAAAGAACAGGCAGGTCATTTCAAGCAGGAGAGCTCAGGGATCAGACTAGAGAACTGCAAGGCAGCTCCAGAGACACACACAAAATGGAAGGACCAAGATCAGGACAGAAGAGTACCAGTTTATGACTGGAGTGTCTGGCTTTAGCTCCCTGGCCAAGTGCCAGGCACCTCCCAGCCACTGACAAAGCTCTGCTGTCTGAGCTCCACAGCCCCCACACCCACTCCTGGTGGGAGCTTCCTTACCTTATTGATCCCACACTCAGTTCCATCCAGGAGGGGAACAAGAAGCCGAGTGCAGCTGGATTTGTCTGCTGGTTGCACATGGCATGAGAGGACTTTACAGATGTCCTGGTGTGACAAGAAAATCAGGGAGTTCAAGGAGTCAGGCTCAACAACATGACAGTTCCACAAGTTTAAATAGTGCATGTCCCAGGTATTCTCACAGCCATCTAACAATGCAAGTTCCCTCATTTTTCCTGCTATTGGGAAAAAGCTGTGGGCAAATCAAAAGAGCATCACTGCCAGCTGTAATGCTGCAAGATGATCAACTGAAGCAATTAAAGTTTCACCCACCTTAGTGTTTCCTCGTTAACAAAACATGTCCAGATGGCAGCTATTAAACACGCTGTGCTTCCCAGACAAAGGGATTTGAGCCGTGGCAGGGAAGCTGGAGGAACCCAGTGAACAAGAACTCCCCAAGGCAGGACCCTGGGTGGGTGCACCCAGCACTGCCAGGCCAGCTGTGCACAACAGCACCCAACTGTGCAAGCCTTACAGGAGATTTATGAGGAGGAAGGAGGTGATGGAGAGAAGGGAAACATTTCAAAAGCCTTGCCAAAAAACCCGTGGCAGAAAAGCACCTTCAATCCCTTCAGAATCAAAATGTCGCCAACCCCCTTTTCCCAAATTTTGCCTCCTGAACATCTCCCTGCTGCCCTTAGCAAGACAGACAAACTTTCTACCTACAACATTGCTGTCAGCAAAGGTGCAAGCTGTGGCCACACTGCCAAAGGCTATTTTACATTGCTCATCTGCTCCATAGTACAAGCCAGGCTTCCATCCCGGGATGCTGCCGTCCATGTCCGGCAGGTCATTCAAGCAGCTTGCTTGGCCTGTACTGATAGAAACATAAGGAATATCACTTTCCCAGCTGTGGGTAGTGAGGACAATGACATGTTTGCAAACTTGTGCTGAGTTTTGCTCTGGGAGTTGGCTGCTGCTTTCCCAGACAACACATGCTCGCTGTGGGCTGGGATGGATTTAGTTGCAGCAGCTGCCTGGAGATGCTCTCAGCTCCCTGCTGCTGGAGCTCTATCCCATTCCTGTCCTGCACCCAGCCAGCACACAGCAATGCCTGTCTGAGCCTGGATGCTCTGATGTTGTAAATAAAATGTGCAGGCTGAGTAGTGTCTGAGAAATCCAACACAGCCCAGGCACGTCAGGCACCAACCAAAGCCACTTCCAACTACATGAAGAAATTTAGTTTAACCTCAGCAACCAGTGCTAAAAAAGAAACAAACACCAAGCTTTTCAGTGTACTTCATTTTTCAATATTTTTTTTTTATTCTTTGAGTTTTTCTCTCCTAAGCTCCCAGCACAGGGAACTGAAGAACTCAACCATTCCTACCTGACAAGGGCCAGGAACTGTTCCCGACTGCACGGAGACCAGGTGAGGTCAATGCTGTTGTGGTTTCCTGCTGAGCCCATGATGTAACCACTGCTGCTGCACAGATTCCCCTCTCCATCGTGGGCAATTCCAAGGCTGTAACAGAAGCAGCACAGAGCCCTGAGGAGAAGAAACCCAGAGGCTGGATTCCCTCAGAGCTTCCCTTCCCTAAGCAAGGACTGAGCTCCCTCTGCAGCCTTTCCTTCTGCTGTTGTCACAACGGTTTTCTTCCCTCTTTGCAGCTTCTAATTGTCACAGAATACAGGAATGCAAGAAATGCAAGGAGATCTTTCAAAATAATCCATTACCCAAAGGTTTAGAATAATCCATGGGAAACTCCCTGTTATGTCAAGAGGTTCCTTTGCTTCTTTCCTTAACTAGGGGATGTTTTTACCTGAACAAAACACACTGGGCTGCTCTGGCAGTTTCCCACTGACCTGTGCCCAATCTCGTGGGCTATGGTGACTCCAAGGTCAAAGCCAGTGTCCTGGGTAATCACACAGCTCCAGAAGGAGGAGCAGACTCCCCCTAACTGAGTCACTCCACGAAGCTCCTTGTTCCCATCAGGCAACTCCAGGTCAAACCTAAAGTAAGGGAGACAGAGAGAGGAAAGAGCAAAGAACCCCCACAGCTAAAAAAGTCAGGTCTAGACATTTGGCTGAATTTATCTGAGCTTTCCTGGTCTAGCTTTGCCAGCTGTCTAACATTTCTTTTGACACATGGAGCTCCCTGGGGCAAGATGGCAGCAGTAAGGTCTCACCAGCAGCCACTGCTCAAAATTTATGATGATTCCTTGTTAAAAAATCCAAATGTGCTCAGACAAGCAGAACTGAATAAAATGACCTAATCCTATTCCCCCAGTCCCTCCCAGGGCAGGGAGGTTGAGCACCTGGTGATGTAGAGGACAATGTCAGCATGCTGGGGGTCAGAGTCGTTCTGGGGGTTCACCTTCTTGCTCCACTCACAGACACTGATGAGGGAGGAGGTGATGTTGGTTGTGATGTTCAGCTCTGCCTGGAGGGAAGGCACACGTTGGCACATTGCAAACAGCTTGGAGCTTGGACAACACTCAAACTCAGTCCTCTCCTTACCTCTGGTTCTCTCAAAACCAGCATTTGTATGAGGTGAACCCTGAAATGAGCCCCCAGTGAGGCATCTCTGAGCAGCTCTGCTCCCTGAGAAGAGACAGAAAGGATTCAGTAAAGAAGAGACCTTGGGGATTGCCATTCTCTGTTCCCTGGGCTGCACTCACTACAAAGGTAGCTACAACATTAACATATGCACTGAAAATGAGAATAAATCTGTCAAGAGATGAGAAGTGGTTAGATCTGTCAGATACTCTGAAGCAAAGAGAAGAATCTGCATGAAAAGTCTCACAGGGTAGAGTGAATGCTAAAGACTTTTCTGCAGTACACACACAGAAAATGCAAAGCCAAATGCTTAATAATAGCAAAGGGAGACATTTATGGAAATCCTGTAATAGAACTAGAACACTGAAATGTAAAATGCAAGATTAATTCAGTGGATTTAGCTCAATCCCACTGAAAGCAATGAGGTGAGAAAACCCTTTATCTGAGCTACAACATTAGTAATGAAGTTAAGAGCTACACTTTCTATTTGGGTTTTTAATCCTCTAAGATCTTCTTCTATTCAAGCAGCTCCTTGAACAAGGGAATTTTGGGAATTCTGTTCTCAGGGAAGCACAGGTAACCCCAACCACCCTGAGAGTACCCTCCTAGAGGTGCTGCCTGGGACACAGCCTGGACCCCAGTCTGGGACAGCATCCCAACCCCAGAGCTACTCACAATGTTCAGGTTGGCCAGGATGTATCGCTCAGTGTCCTCTTGGTGGAACAAGTAAACATCTGGCCCTGCCACCACCATCAGCTCCAGATGTTTGACAGCTCCCTCAGCCCTCTTCTGCAGGCGAGGAGGAGCCCACCCTGCTGGACAGCACAAAGGGACACAGGGAGTTCAAATGCACCACAAAAGGTCCTACAGATCCCCTCCCTTTTCCCAAAGGCTGGAAGAACACAGCTGGAAGTCCACTTCTCAAGGGTTTGCTCAGATTTCCCATTTCTGTTGGTTTGTTTCACCTGCTGGCAGCTTTAATAACACACCTGTGCTATCAAAATAACAACCACCCACATCAACCAGAGAGGTGAGAAACATTTTCAAGTCTACTTATGTATTTTTAGACACAATTTTTTCCTCTGAGCTCATGGAAGCAATCCCACCACCAGGAGACAACTTTTTCCAGCTGGGCTCCCTCTCTATGTCTGACCTCTTGCTGGCTTTGCCTCTCTTGCAGCACTTTTGAAGACAATGTGGGGTGTGGAGAAGCCAAGATCCTTCAGCAGAGCCACATCTTTGCTCCTGACTGGCCTGATGTGGATCTTCTCCTCACCCACAGCGACGACTCCTTGCTAAAGCAGAAAAAAATTCCACCTCTGAGTTATTCCAAAGACATTTGCTATCCATGGAGATAGTGTGGATGGTTCATACAGGTTTGGTGCATGAAGCTGCCACCCTCCAAAGGCTCCTGCAGCTCCTACTCACCAGCTGCCCTTCACAGTAGGTGACTCTGCTCGTGGCCCCAGGAGGCTGCAGGGCATTTCCACCTGCAAAGCAGCTCCCTGGGGATTTCTTCAGTAAAATCAAGGAAGAGTTCACCACCTGACTGCTCACAAAGGAGGAGGAAAGGAGAGCATGGTCCTCTAGAAATTCAAAGGTGTAGAGTTGGCCCCAGGCCTGGATGGAGCAATGCTGGACCCGACAGAGCCTCAGCTCAGAATGTTCTTCTTTGCAAGGGCAAGTTGGCTCAGCCACCACAAACTCAGGTACTGAAAGACATGAAATAAGACCAGAAGAAAGGAAACAGTTATGAGAAAGGAAAACCAATGTAAGGTCTATCTCCCTAGGAAAAATACTCTCCAAACGACAACTGGTGCTTCTTGGGGTCATGGTGTCAACAGTCAGAGAATTTCTGTGCTTTTGGGTATTCCAAAGTGAGGATAATCTGACTGGGAACACACAGCAGAAACTGGCACCTAATTTATTGGTGCTTTTGCTCTCTCAGTAAGGAGAACAGTTTATCTAACAAAGGCTGAGAGAGTTTCATTCCTGCAGATGTGAAGTGTTACTGAGTGGGAATTATCACAATCCAGAAAAAGACACTGGGATGAAGGTGAACTTCAAGGACACAATATGCTTCCTTTAGGGATTTGGGGTTTCAAAACGTATCTTTATTCTGAACTATCATCAATCCAGACCTGGTACCTGGTCATACAAATCTCTCTGTGCGTTTATTTAAAAATAAAAAAATCATTAACAAGGTTTTAAAGTTGCCCTTAGTCTAAAGCTTTAGTCAGAAAATCTGATAATCTTGTAGAAAAACATCAATACATAAATGTGCAAAGAGATTGAACATATCTCCTTCAGCAATTCTGGAATTCTGCCCCAGCTCTTCACTCTCACACTGAAACCTGGACTGTCTCACTTGCAGTGGGACTCAGAAACACCAAATGCTCGTCAGATCAGGGGTTGTTAGCAAGTGTTCTTAGCATTATCAAACACACAGGATTAGAAATCAACTGACAGATGCGTTCTAAACCGAAGGACTGAGCCCTGCATACCATCAGGCACTGAGCTGGTTCCAAAGTAAGACAAAACACCTTCTGCATCCAAAGCGCTGAGGAATTTCTGCAACAAGAAGAAGAGTTTCACATTTTTTTCACGAAAAACAAATGGATACGAGACTATCCCTTCACCGGACCTAACCTGGAAGGAACGCCAGCAAACAGCTCAACAATCCCAGTGCCAAATTCTCGTGGTTTAACTCCGCGCTAAGCCCGGGCTGCACAACAGCCACAGGGGAAACAGCTTTATCTCCGTGATTAGCGAGCTCGGACGGCGTTTGGCTTAGAAGAGACGACACGATTCTTCTTGGTTTTTTTTTTTAATCGTTTAGCTTTTCTTAGAAACACCCAATTGTTCCTGGAAGGGCTGTTCCGGAGGTCACACTCACCTCGGGGAGCGGCGGCCAGCACAGCCCCAGCGGGAGCATCACCAGCGCCCGCAGCGCCAAGCCCACCGTCATGCTGGACGAGCCGCGGACTGCGGGCCGAGCAGGGCGAGTTTTCGGCCCAAGGCATCACGTGGAGCGGAAGGGAAGAGGGAAAGCAGGCTCTGAGCAAACACGCTCTGAGCAAACACGCCGGCAGCGGGGGCGCGGGGGGCCGCGGCTGCACCGGCAGCTGGAGCGCGGCTGCCCTTGCGCAACGCCCGCCGTTCTCCAGGGTGTTCGCCAGCCCCGGCGGCCAAGGGACGGCTCGGGGGAGAGGGGGGCCATGTGTCCCTGAGCCGTGTGTCCCACCCGCGTGTGGAGTGTCACCCCGAGACTCGCCAGCCCCGGAACCCGAGCGCGGGCCGGCGTTCCCCGCCGGGGCGGTGCGGCGCTGTGCCGGTCCCCCTGCGGTAGCGCCGGCCCGGCTGGGACTCGCTGTCCCGTGATCCCATCCCGGTCCCCATCCCCATCCCGGTGTCACCCGCCGAGCCCCCCATGGCCAAGCGGAGTCCTGCCGAGCCCCAGGCGGCGGGGCCGAGCGCGGCGGCCCGCGGGAAGAGCAAGAAGAGGAGGAAGAAGAGGAAGGCCCTCGGGGACGCGGCGGGCGCGCCGAAGGGTGCCGGGATGGCGGCCGTGGTTCCTCCCCGCGACCCGCAGGAGTTCTCCTCCAACTGGAAGGCGCTGCAGGAGGTGAGGGGAGCGGGGGGTGCGGTGGGGGCAGCGGGAGGCAGCCCCGGGGGGCTGGGAAGGGGAGCAGCGAGGCCATGCGGGCAGTGCCTGAATGCTGCTCCGCGGTGCGGTTAACACGGAGCGATGGCAGCGACACCTTCCTCTGTCCCAGGCTGCTCCAAGCCCTGTCCAGCCTAGCCTCGGACACTGCCAGGGATCCAGGGGCACCACAGCTTCTCTGGGCACCCTGTGCCGGGGCCTCAGCACCCTCACAGGGAAAGATTCCTTCCCAATATCCAATCTGAACCTACTGTCTCAGTGTGGAGCCATTGCCCCTTGTCCTGTCCCTCCAGGTTCCTGCAAACAATCCCTCTCCATCTTTCCTGAAGGCTCCTTTCAGATACTGGAAGACCACAATTAAAGTCACCCTTAAAGCCTTTGCTTTTCCAGGCTCTTTTCCTTTACCTTTTTTTCTTTTTAATTGTCATTTTAGCTACTGAAGCAAAAGGCAAATAGCTCCAAAAAGCCCCTCTCCACGGCTCAAACAGACACCAAAAAGAAGCAGCCACTCAAAGCACCCAAAGCACCCAAAAACTCAGAAGTCACAGCTATCAATGGGAATGGAAATGTGGTAAAGGCCAAACCCACAAATAAAATGGACAATGGTTCTGCTAAAAACAGTCCTCCTTTGGCCAAGCCAGAAGCCAAGGGGGCTACAGCAAATAAGAACTTAAATGGCACCAAAAGCAATGGAAAAGGCTGCAAAGAAAAAAAGAAAAATGGCATTGTTGTGAAGGAGAAGGATGATCTAAAGCATAAGAGGAGGAAAGCTGAGGAACACGTGGAGCAGCAGCCCAAAGAGTGAGTATTTCAGGCAGCAGCCCTGGATGTAAATATTCATTTTGGGAGGTGCACATGAGGGGCACAGAGAGGTTCCCTCAAAACTCTTCCAGACTAAATTTTGGAAGAAATAAGACACAAATTCATTGTCCCTACTCATCAGACACAGTAAGAAACCTGCAGACATGACAGTCATAGACTTAATTTTCACAGGCCTTATCTCTTAATTTAAAAAGTAAACATACTTTTTGTACAACAGACACCAGATTGCTTTCAGAGTGTTAAATGTAATTAAATCTGTTCTTACCAGGGCTGACATCTGGTTTGATGACGTTGATCCAAAAGATATTGAAGCAGCAATAGGACCTGAAGCAGCAAAAATTGCCAGAAGGAACCTGGGACTTGAAACAGACCCATCCAAACCGTCTGTGGAGCAGGTGCTGGTTAAGGAAAAGGCTTTTGATGGGTGAGTGACATTCCAGGGGGAAGGATGGCAGCAGAGGCATCAGATTGGCTTCTGATAACTGATCTGCAGGTGCACAGTGAGCTGACATCTCCCTGCATCTCCTGACAGGCTTTGTCCTGTTCAGATCAACCTTGTGAGCTCCCCCTGGGCCCTGCAGAGGTGTCCCCAAGCTGTCCCTTTGCCTTTCAGGCTGACCCAAGCTGTGGCCATGGACTGTGAGATGGTGGGGGTGGGACCCAAGGGGGAGGACAGCATTGTGGCTCGAGTGTCCCTCGTCAACCAGTTTGGGAAGTGCATCTATGACAAGTATGTCAAGCCTACAGACCAGGTGACAGACTACAGGACAGCTGTGAGTGGCATTCGGCCTCAGGATGTAAACAAAGGTAAGAGGAGTTTGCCCCAAAAGGTTTTTTAAGGGGGGGAGAAGTCAGTGGGCTGTCACAGAAGCATCACTGGCTGATCTTGGAACAGTTTGAGACCTAATTTGGGGAAACAGTGCTGAGTTTTATGTTAAACTTAATGCTAGGAAAGAAGTGTGGCAAGTGCTTTATACAGAGTGATCACTAATGCCCTTGAAGGAATTAACTGGTGGATTATGGTATGAGAACAATTAAAAATTATTTCTTTTTTACGCTATGCTCTTTATGGAATTCTCTATGTTCTAATGTAGATTTAATGTACTGTCCAATTTGCATAATTACAGTCCCAAGGATACAGTTATTTCCCAGAAAAATGCAGTGTTTTAATTGTAGTCTGCTCATGCAAAGTGTTTCCTTGTGTGGCCTTTTTAGGTGAAGACTTTAAAACAGTTCAGAAGGAGGTTGCTGAGATCCTGAAGGGAAGGATTTTGGTTGGACATGCCTTAAAGAATGATCTAAAGGTACACTGAAAATTAAGTTTCTTATACATCATTCTGGATCAAGGGAACACACCTGAACTCCTGGAAACTCTGCTCTTGAATCTAGCCAGTGTCTGTATGATCTGAGTCTTGTCCTTTCATGGTTTTAAAGTGTCTCTTACAATGGATGAAAGGAAACAACAGGCAGCTGCACATTCAGCTCTGTAAAGCTTCATGCAATAGAATTCTGCAACTTTTGTGTTTTAGACTGAAAATGTGATTTCTTCTAGGTCCTGTTTCTTGATCATCCTCAGAAGAAGATCAGGGACACACAGAGATACAAACCTTTCAAACAGAGGGTCAAGGTAAGAGATTGATGGGAAGGTGCACCTCAATTAACAGACTCACTAGAGCTGCTGACTCACTCCTGTGCTTGCTTTTACCTGAACCTGTTTCTTCTTTCCTACCTCTGCAAATAAATCTCACAATTCATTAACCATTCCTGATATTTCACCAGCAGAGGCTAAGACGTGCTATTCTTTGAGGAACTTCATATTTTTACATATACACACACCTGTTATTTCAAGTCCTGTGAGATAGCATAATTTATGATCTTTTCTGTCTCTAGAGTTCCAGGCCATCCCTGAAGCTGCTCTGTGAGAAGCTGCTCAATATTCAGGTGCAGACAGCAGAACACTGCTCGGTAGGTTCCTCATCTACACATGAGCTCTAAATCTAGATTCTGGATTTCTTTCAGTGGACAGGAGGATGGAAAAGAGGGATGAACTGGGGAACAGGGCAAATGGGGAGGGGAGCTCCAAAATACTGGATTGAGGGAAGTTTTTCATTATGACTTTCCAAGTGACAATCAGAAGTGCAGAGCCTTGTGGGGCCCTGGATTCTAAATACACCATTTATCCCCTTCACTAGTCACAGAGCCTAAATCTAAAAGGATCATGAAATGTTAATTAAAAGAATGTATTCAAATAATAGAAGATTTAGCTGCTTATTATCACACATCCCTGTCTGGTCTGTTCTCTTTCAGATCCAGGATGCACAAGCAGCTATGAGACTTTACACCTTGGAGAAAAAGAAATGGGAAGCTGCTGTTAAGAACAAAGCTAACAACCAGAAATGTAAAACATGAAAGATGCTGCCCTGTGTTTTTATCTTGCTGGTTTCATGTCACATTCCAGGACAAATTTAGAGATAATTCAGAACTAACAGCAGCTACTTCATAAAATCAGTCCTAAGACAATACTACAATAACCTGGAAGTACAGGAGTGTTGCTGTCCAAGAAACCTGCTGATATACCTGCTGGATGGTCCCTGCATTTGGGAAAAACTTCAGTTAAATTTCTTCAAGGAAAACAGACACTGAATAAGTTTAAAAAATTAAATTATGATAGATGGAAGAAGAAACTGTCATTTCTTTGTCAAAACTCCCAGGACTAAAATCTTTATTTCAAGTATGTTGGGGTCTTCTACAAGGTGAATTCTTAATTATTGCTGTTAGTCACAGAGTTGTGACCTAAACCAACAATAAATACCTGTTTATATATTATTAATGATCCAATATTCATCATCCTGATGAAAAGAATCTTCCAATGGAAAATCCAGGCTTTTGTGTCCAAGTCTTGTTCTCAGTAAAAGCATTTTTCCTTCCTCAGTTTCAAAAGTGTTGCATCCACCAGGGTCAATATCTCCTACAGGAAAACATGAGATTTGTCAAATAGAAGATCAGCTTGTTGCTCCACTTATTTTTGTACTCATTTATTAATAAAAACAATGTGTCTAACAGGTCTTTAAAGTGGCTGCTGTTGTTAGAACAGGAGAGGGAGCTTTTTCCTTTTCTGTGATTACTTTTTTTCTGCACTTTTCTTACTTTTTTTACTTTTTCTGCCTTGTAGCTGCAGTGTTGATTAAGGACATGCAGGCAATGCCTGCATGAGCCCTGAAGAACTGTTTGTAACTCTTGGAAAATAATTATGAAAATGCATAAATAAATCAGCAAAATTAAGACTAACCAGTTTTACTGAATTGATGAACAAACTTCTAATTATTGGTTTCTTGCCAGCAAGCCATTGCAAAAGAAATATTAGTGAAACACATATTAAATAACTCTGATAACTTTGCTGTTTTTTTTCCTTTTTTCAGTGTGACTATGTGTTGAAATTTAATGTAAGTTAAATCTCCATTCAGACTGTCAGAACGTTTTGGTTGGTTTGTTTTTCTAAGGATGCCATTTCCAAACTAAAACTAGATGTAATGTACTTATGGCTTTATTCCTGTAAACTTTAGCCTGGTTCAGTATGAAGATTGTAGTAAATTAATGTAATGTTTTAAGAGACCAGAATGTGGTTTTAAAAAAAAAATAAGCATAAACAACAACTAACTTTCAACCACTTGTTCTCAGTAGTTAAAACTGTTCTTACAAACTCACTCTTCACTCCACATGCAACTAATTCTCTAAATGTCTGCACTATGATCAAATCCCTCACCAGAAATAATACAAGTACCCACACTTTATTATCATAGAGACTTCTCCATACCTTGCTAAATGGAAACTGGAATTTTATTTCAGACAGCAGCTTTTCCATTTTCTGGGCCCTCATATTCAGCATCACATTATCTGAAATGTCAGATAATTTATGGTTATAGCACAACTGCCAGTGGAGCAGCAGAAAAAGGAACACAGGGAGAGGACAGAGCTACACAGGGAGAAGGCAAGATAAGATGAAATTACATTTTACCATCAGAGTGGTATTTGTTTAGAACAAGTAGAATGAATTCTCAGTTCCAGTTCATCCTCAGACACAAAGTAAGTGTTTCCTGAGAGCAACTAACATGTCCCTGAGCAGCTGCTGTTGTGGTTTTACTGATTTTGAGGTTGGGAGAGAACACTTGGCAAATAACAGCCCCAGCCATCTCACCATACTGCACCATCTCGTTCATCAGCAGGCACAGAGCTTCTGTCACCCCTTGGTCATCAAAGTGAAGGTAGTATTGATCTTTGATCAGCTCTGTTCCACTGCCTTTGGAGTCCAGGAGAATTGCCAAAGCTGCAGTTTCTGCAAGGAAGACAAACACTGCTGGGCTCAGTGTAGCTGCAGACTGCATGATCTGCTTCCCAATCCCCAACATGTGCCACATTGTCAGCAAGTCCTGCCCATTACTTTCAGTCTTCCTAAAAGCTATTCTGAAGCATATTTGGGAACAAGTAGAAAACCATATATGCAGCTGACACTGTCACACATGGCTGAAGTGATTCTAATGATTGTTTTCACATTGATTGAGCTGATTTGCAATTAATAAAACCAGAACTGGTGAATGTTACCTGACAGCCTCACAAGGCTGGCTAATGCCAGGCAGCCATTCTTCACCAGCACTGCTCTTTCTGGGTTCATCCTGAGTGTCTCCAGCAGAAGGGCTGTTGTGGGCTCATAGTCACTGTCAGTTAAACAACCTTTAAAGAAAATAAAACACACAAGAAAAGCCCCAAATTTCAACATCCTCCAAGCCAAAGGAAAAAGGAGTCCTAAATACTCAACCTGTTCTGCTGGTGGGGACTGGAAATGAGATGGCTGAGGGTGTTTTGCTCAGCTTTTCCCAGCAGAACAATGGCACAAGGGCAGGCAGTAGGTAAATGTTACCAAATTCTTGTGTAAGATAGTACTGCAAGGATGGGTTCATTAGTGCATGTGATAATGAAAGAGATGATTTCTTTTTTAATCTGAAATACTGTTCCAAATCAACCAAGCAAACTGGCTGCCCACCAATGCAGTCCCCATTAGCACTATCTGGTGATTTAATTGCTCCAGCTCATCAAAAATGGCTTCATTAGGGAGTCACAGAGCGAGTGCAGGGAAGAGCAACCACGGGAGGATGCAAGTTCCTCACTCTGCTGCCATCTGCAGAGCCTCCTCCAGCCAAGCAGCCTGGATTGCAGGGATCACCACTGACACACAGACACCCGAGCCTTTTCCATGCCCAAGGGACAAGGAGACTGGGAACAAGGACACACCTTGGAGTGACAGTGCCCACAGAGCCGAGCAGGCAGACTCTGCAACGACTCCGTTCTGGAGGTGCTCCTGCAGAACTGCAGAGGTGACAGGGACAGCACTATCCAGCACTGCTTGGTCTGCATTATCCTCTGAATTACCTTAACAGAAAGGAATTGCATCGAGCAGAGTTATTAAATCAGGTAATAATATCATTTTATGTCAAATTGTATCAGTAAAACCTTAATGGGTGTTGGCATTTGAATAATGCAACATTGTTTTAGCCTGGACAGCAGCAGAGGGAAGGAATCAAAAACGTACAGAACCAAACCAAACACTAGAGGACTAATAAATAATCCTGTTTACTGGAGAAAGCTGAACTTCTCCAGGAACTAGGGTTCTTTGCCATTTAAATTATGCAGAGGGATCACAGCAAGAAACCTCCAGAAATAACCACAGTTTTGACAGAATCCGGGCTGCAGGATGGAAATTCAGCTGTCCCATAAATCCAACGGGTGATTTGTTGCACAGAGGGAATAAAACACACCAAGTGCAACTGTGCACGAGCTGTGCTTTCAGCTTTCCTTGATGATCAGAACACCACACACCTCTACAAGGACACATCACAGAAACAAAGCAGTAAATATAAAATCAGGTCCCATCTTGGCCTGAACGGTAAAAATTTTACTTTGACATCTCATCACACAAAGCATTGCTAAAAAAAAATCTGCATTAATTTTTATTTTTATCTAATTTAACTCTGGATTATACAGTGATTCCAGCACTGCTGTGGAAGCAACACTCCAGAATCACAAAATCACAAACCGGTTTGGGTTGGAAGGAATCTTAAAGATCACCTTGCTCCAATCCCCTGCCATGGGGGGAGAACAAGAATGGGAGAAAAGCAAATTCCAGTGGCAGGGACAGGAATGTCTGAACTCAATTAGGCACAATACCTGCTGCCCTTCAGTCACATGAGTGCAGGCACAATACTTGCTGTGTTCCACTTACCACTCACAGCCAAGCTCCAGAGAACTGCACAGCAAGAGAAGCAGATCTTGTCATTATGAAGAAAACGTCTTAAAATTGACAGAAGGTCTGGAATGATTCCAACTTTCCTTAGGTTCTCCGCAGCTACTTCTGAAAACCACAGAAATTCTATAGAATCTGGTATTTTTGTCCCACTCAGTGGCCTCCAAACGAGCAGCAGTAACATGTTTGAACTGAGATAACAAACCGGTAACATGAGCCCATCAGCTGGACAAAAGCAGGCAAGGGAACAGACCGAATTCTTTAACAAGATGCACTTAACACCGCTGATCCTTTCAAATGGATGTTTGGCCATCCTTTGTCCTCACAGACTTGAAATTCACAGTGCAGGAAAGGAGCTGAGAGGGTATAAATTACAATTTTTCACCTGATTCCATTTTAACGATTCAAACCAAGCTTCAGAATTCGGAAACACTGGTTAAAAATAATTTGGTCTTAGACATGATTCTTTGTAATTATTTTTAAGATTACCCCCATGCTGCTAAATCCTTCTGCAACCAT
The DNA here is from genome assembly GCF_008360975.1 of Lichenostomus cassidix. Classification (NCBI taxonomy): domain Eukaryota; kingdom Metazoa; phylum Chordata; class Aves; order Passeriformes; family Meliphagidae; genus Lichenostomus; species Lichenostomus cassidix. Next base: position 3,674,165 of record NC_139497.1, read on the forward strand.
TTATAAAAACAGTCTTTGATTACTGCTGAACTGACACTGAACACAACTAAAAATCCTATAAATATTTAGCAATTACAACTTCAGAAGAAAAGAAAACAAAGTAGAAGAATTAGGGAGAATGGTTTCAATTCATCATGGCACAGTCAAAAATAGAATTCAATAAGGGTTCTATGCCCTCATTTTCTCAAGCACTACTCTTTACAGACTTTGTTCTTGCTTTCAAACCAAGATGAAATAACAGAATTGTATCTATTAGAGCAGTTCTGTAAGTCCCTGAAGCCTCAGAATTGTCTCTTACACTTTCAGGGGTGTTATCTCATCAATATATGTTCAATCTTAGCAATATTACCACTGTTAAATTAATAAATACTCACAAACAATATCCACATCTCCCAGGGAACTCACAAGTTCTGCATTGTATCTTGGATTCATTTCAAAAAGTGAAAACATACAAATATTCCCCAAACAATGACCAAGGTGACCCACCACTGGCTGAAACCATCATCAATAAGGTGCAGAGCATTGAAAGGAACTCTTCATTTTCTGAGTGTTTTCTCACTGTATGTAACAGGCAGCTGGCCACCCTCTCATCCAGGGCCATCATCATCCCCTGTTCCAGAGCTGTCACCACAAACATGGGAATAGAACAAAGATTTCAGTGGCTTTGAATGAAATCTGAACCCCCACTGCCCCACTGTCAGCATAGCAAAACATTCAATCAACAGCATTTCTTCACATACAATAAGCAAACCTTACTTTAAACTTTCATTTTCTGAGTATTTTTAAGCTTATATCATTATCAGGTGGTTTGGGGGTAAATTGCCCTGGAAGTGGCAGCAAGGACCACACAAAAGACCCCAAACCACTTTTATGGTTTAAACTTTAAACACCAAAACAATGAGAGTTTTATTTATGCACTCTGGTAACACTCTACATAACATGAAAACGAACTTAGTTGGACAAGATCAGTACCTATATTTAAAAATAACTCTTAACACAGAATTCCAGTATGCCAGCCCTGAAGGAAGGCCATGGAGAATCCAGAAAGCTGTTTAACTTCCTTTAGTTCTTTAAATTCAACCCCTAAAATCATTACTGAATCCATTATCTGCTCCATTAACCTTTACTAGACCCAGCAGAAGAAGGAAGTCTTAAAATTGTACCTTGACTAAGAATTTCAAGTAATAAAGTGCAGCCTTCTGCTTGTAACTCTGGAGAATCCATGTGAGTCTTCATGGCAAGAATGATGACTTCTGTGCATTTTAGCAGACAGGGGAATGCTGGGGGGAAAAGAAATTGTTTGAGACAATTCAAGGCTCTTGAATCAAAGAGAGCAAAACAGTGAATTTTTTAGTCTGTGTGGGAAATGACCATTAAAATGCTGTCAAAGGACAGAGCATTTTATAACTGAGTTAACACAGTGTTTTGAATTATTAACCTTGATCTGAAAGGTTCACTCGAAAAATGTGCAGCTTCTGGGAGAAAATACAGAGCTTTCACCCTCACAGCTTTACCAGACACACAGGAATTAGCCACGTGTAGCTTCCTTTTGCTCTGCCAGCCTTGCAGCCCCAGGAATTACCCCCAAGTCATCCCAGGACTTGTGGAAATCACCTTCCTCAAATGGCAGTTTGCTGCCAATTCAAATATCCCTATTTTTTTTTTTCAGTGCCCATTTTTCTTATCCAGCAGAACCCCTCTGCTGGTTAACAAAAGCATGTACAGAACAAGAACCAACACAATCCTATCAGCTACTGGCTGGAGAAATAGGAAGAGAGCAATTTCATTCTCATTTATTGACACTAGACATTTTTTTTCTCTTCCTATTATCTCAGAGTGTAAGGAAGGAGCAGAATAAATAAATAAATTGATGAAATACTGCCTTACCACTTTTATCCTCTACAAAGCTGGCGAGGTGCTGAAAGCCTTTAGCCTGGACTTCTTCAATATTCCAGTAAGCCTGCATGAATTCTAAGAAACCAAGGAAATTCTTCTAACCATTCCATACAAACACAAAGCACTCAAATTGTCTGTTTTGTGCAAGAGGTGAATTCATATGAATACAAACAATGACATTTGTGATTGTTGAAAAAAGTTTTCCCCCAACTCAAACATTTCAATTTTACAAAGTGTTGTGATTCCCAATGTATTAGGCATTGTATATTTTGGGGACCTGTTGGAATATTAAATCAGAGCAGGGATGGAAGCTTTAAATGCAGTATTCCAACAGACATTTCAGATTAAAATAACAACATCCTTACTTAGAAGGAAAATAATGGAGCAGGTCTTTTGTTGCATAAATTGGCAAACAAGTTGCAATGCAAACAAAATAGTGGAGCTCCACAATTTCCTGAGGAATGACCTCTGAGACTGTTTAACTTTTGCAGTAGGAATGGCTAGGAGTTTAGAGAAAAGGCTGTATAGTGATCCTTCCTCCAAACAGCATCACATTTTATTTCAGGTAAAATGAGTGTCCAACAATTTATTTCCAAGTAGAATGCATGCTAACTGGAAGGATCCATTTCCTATGAAAATCACCTTTACATTAATCTTATTCTCTTTATTACCTAGAACACTTTCCACTCCTCCCTCAAAGAGCAGTTCTGTTGTTTTGGGAGGCATAGACATTTTCAGTTTTATTGAAGTGTCACCAGCAATAGTCAGGCAATGCACAATAAATGGAATATCAATCAGATCCCTAGAATTTTGGGAGAAAAAAACAGCATCAGTAAGTTAGAACTGGTAAGGCAAAAAAGAAAAGAAAAAATCTACACGCATAGCTTAATTTTGATTATTAAAAAAAATAAAATTAACACTGAGACTAGAATTTTGACAGAACTTAAACAATTTACTACAAAAACAACTAATGAAAGAGCTCACACTGCACAAGCCATGCTTAGGTGTCGAGTAAATGGCTTATAAAATTGTGTATAACATGAATTTATGATACAACTCTTCAAAAAGGGACACCTGTGCATATCTGTGCGCACTCTGAATGAACATCAAGTCTTTAATAACTCAATTTGTTGAGGCAGTAGGATAAGCAGCCTTGACTCAACCCCTCTCCAACAGCAGCTAACATTCCCAGCTCATGGAGGCAGCAGGGATTTAGGACAAAACAAATCAAGGCAAGGCAGCCACAACTCACCTTGCTGTGGGTCTCATGCTGGGCTCAATCTGTAGCATCATCAATAAAATGCGACAGAAAGGCGAATAGCTGTGCTCTCCATCCTGTATCACTGCCAGGACTCTCTCAAGGCAGCTGCTGTCCTCTCTGATATCCTGCAGCAAGGAAGTTATCTCTTCTGCCTGGAAAGAGCAATGGCAGAGAGCTCTCACACACTCAGTTATAGATATCCTGGTGAGCCCAGGACCTTTTAAAGCTCTAATAAATCACTCTTACACACATTCAGAACAAAGCAGCTCATCATATCAAGGAGGACACAGCCCAGGGACCAGATGTCAGATTTCTCAGTAAAAGAAAATCCAAATGTTTCTGGAGCCATCCAAGACTTGCTCTCTGTAGAAATAAGAATCATATGGTGATGCTGCTGACATTGTGCTTCCAAAGACTACAAAGCACACTAAAATTAATGAACCATTTTCTAAGATCTTCCTGAGTATAAAGCTAAAAAGGATTCCAACTGTATTGATTGCAGAGCTCAGACTCACAGATATATCTGTAATTTTCACTTGTGAACACAATTAATACTCCAAGCAACTGCCTGTGAAAATCCTATTTAGAAGACAAATAGTATAATGCAGAGAAAGGAGAGGGAAGATAACTTTTTCCTCTTTCCTAATTTTTCTCTGAGGAATAAAAATAACCACCACAGCTGAAATAATTTAAAAATACAGTATGAAAAAAACCAGCAAAACAAATATCTACCTTCTTCCACTCTTATTTTCCATCTCAGCTCATCTTTCACAAGTGTTTCAGTACTGAAGTCACTCAGCATGAAGGATGCTTCACCAATCACAAGGATGTTTGATGGCTTGAGATTTCTGCAACACAAATATTTTCTGTTAGCCTGTGATATTCAAGTTTAAGAACATTTAACTACAGATTCCCAGCATCTTTAGCCCTCAGAAGGGTTGGTTTGGGTTTTGTAGTGGTTGTTTTTAGAGGGAGGGAATTGGTTTGGACATTTTTTTGTTGGGGTTTTCTTAATATACAAGCGATAATCAACCAAAATGCAATTATTTTCTTCTTTAAATGCTATAAAATTTGTGATTGTGACACAAATTGATCTGAGCATAGAATGCAAGCATTGTCTCTTACTCAGATACACAAAGTAAATTTTTTCCATCACAGCCACCAAAATGTAAGCATTTACAGAGATGGGAAATTTTTAGCATATTCAAAAAAACAAGAGGCAATACTTCAGTCAAATGGGTATTCCAGACAAAACTGAAGAAACAGCTGACTTCAGAAGTCAAAAAACCTAAAGTCTGGAATTTCTACCCCCTACTTCTCCTTTTGGAAGAGTAAAATTCCCTGCCTCTGGGCACTGTGCTGAACCAACACTGCCAAGAACAAGGGCCTGTCAGACAAAGAGAACAAGACCTCTGCTCACCTGTGCAAAATATTTTGTTTGTGTATGTAAAGCAAAGCACCCACCATCTGTCCCAGGAACTTCTGAAGCACCTGTGGAGGGGGACAGACATGAAAGTGTAACACAAACAGAGTACCTTTCAAATATCTTTTGAAAGCATTTCCAAAACCACCCTCCTGTGCTTTGAAAGGTTTAGGGAGGATTTTCAGAAAGAAGGAATACCACAAAAGCAACAAGTCTCTAAGTTCAAACAAATGCCTCTTCTGTACTTTTTTACCCTGTCTTCTATCTTTTCTGACTTCTGCCTTTTTTCCTTGATTAGAGCTGAAAGATCTCCTTGGCCTGAGTGCTGCATGACCAGGCAGAGGAACAGAGATGAGACCTGTAATAAAACATTGCACCAAAATTGCTTCATTGTTTGCAGTTAAGAAAGACAAAACCAAACTGGTGGATGTGATGTTCACAGTACAAAAGTGTTCTGGGGATGATTATTCTCTCCCAGAAGAGACAATATTTAATTACTTTCATTAAAAATACAGTGTGTTCATTGTTGTAGCAAATAAAACAAACCACCACTATCAAGCATCTTATCTGAAGCTGTATGGGATGATTCAAATCAATTACACATCCATCAAATCATCAAAGGTTTTGCCTAAGCACCGAAGAAAATCTGCAAATAAATAAATCAGGGCTTTCAGCTTCTTATGGTCCCCCATAGAAGGGTTTTCATGCAGGCATGAAAAATCAGAATTACACATTAATTCCCATGAGAATCTGGGAGTCTGCCATGTGATGGGCTCCAATCATAGATATTCACAGCCTTCTAATGTGAGTATTCAGGAGTCAAAAAAATCAAGCTTGTTCCAAATCAAATAACCTTCTTTTTTAGCATCTCACCCCAATGACCCCAAATTTAAATCTGTAAATATGCTCATGAGCCTAGAACATAAACCACACATTCCAGTTTAACCAACCCCGTTCCATTCTCACCTCATCATTCCAAGTCACAAACAATTCCTTGTAAGTACAGATGTTTGAATGCTTCAGTTTTAGCAAATCCATTGCCTGGATGGAATAAAAAAAAATTAAACAAGGAGAGAGCTCTCCATAGCTACAGTCCTTCCCTTTAACAGGACCTTAAATAACACTCTAAGCCAGCTCCTGACTTGTTCATGTCACATTTCTGATCAAACCCTTCCAAAGTGCCAGTTCTGTTAAATATTTACATCCACAAGTGTGGAGTGAAGGAAAATATCTCACTCACTCGACTCAGTGCTGCAACAGCCTTCTGAGATTCAAGGATATAAACTGATCCACAAGGAGATGATGTGTGAACAACACCCTTCTTCAGTTCCTAACATCCAAACCTGAAAACACTTTTTAGAATACAAGTCAGGATGATTTTTCAAGTGTAGCCATTATTTCCTGTAACCTCCATGCAAGCTTGAACCTCAGCAAATATGACACAAGAGATGTTTATCTCTTTTCAGGTGGTTTCTGTGCAGAGCTCTAAGAAATCCTAATCACTTCAGCAAATTTGCTGATTATGTGGAAGATAAAAAGAACTCAAGCTACTCTCCTCTTGTAGTGTTTGTGACTGTGCAGACACAACAGAAAAACTGAAAAGAGCCACACTCCCAGATGGCACAACTGCATGGATTTCAATAGATATATTTCAATATTTATTTCAACAGAAAAATTGGATCAAGTTGTATTGGTAATGCCAGACTTGGTACAGAAAGAGGTCACCTGTCTGACCAGGATAAAACATCAGCACAGACATCTATCCTCATTCTTTTCCAACTCCAGATGCTGTGCATACTGGGCACTGTGAGACTCATCCATCATGTGTTATTTCGTGTATTTATTGAAAAAAATTTTGGTATTTTAAGAGTATTTCTGATGCTTCTTACTCGAGGCATTGCAACAAGTTTGCACCAAGAAAAAAGTACAAAAAAGGGAGAAAACCAGTTGAATAATTTACATTTTAAAAGTTCAACTCTGAGAAATGAGCATATCATTAAATACATTATCTAGAAATTGAGTCATTAATAATAAACAGACCAAGGTTCTCCTTCAGCTTAAAGGACAAAAGAATGAGTTTTGTTCTTTGGCTTCTGAGAAAGCCAAAAACTCTGAGAAAAGGACAATCCTCCATGAAGAGTTGTCCATTTGAATCTTCATATCCAAAAATAACAACAATGAATACAAAATCCTGGCCTGAGCCCAAGCAGAGGGCAGAGAGCACACCCCACAAACAGTCCTACCTGATTTACTTATTATTTACTCAGCTAATCCTTGTAGATAAAATACATGGCTCTATTAAGACTTTGGTCTTTGTAAGTGAAGTAGTAAGAAAGACTGCACTGATACCTCCTTCAAGGCCACCTCTGCTTCGTGTTGGTCAATGCATTCAACCTGCACCAAAAAAAAGGGGTGAGACTGTAACAGAATCACAGGGGAACTTCGAGCCAGAACACTTTTGTGAAAACGATTGGACTGACAATTCTGTGTGAGGTGACATAAATTTTCAATGCTAGCTCAAATTTCTAATGTCTGAGGGAGTTTTGGTGTCAGGAGATGGGTAAAGCAGAGCTGTAAACGCATGTGTGGCAGCCAGGGCTTCTCCTGCACTGACAGGGCAGCAGTGAGCTGAGGTGAGAACACTGAGTGGACCTAAACAGGCTGCTGCCCCTTCCCTGTTTTGAGCCTCAACATTCCAGTAAACTGATCTGAATCTCCCATTTTCCCAAAAAGCAGCACAGTAACAAGCAAGCTTCCTCTCATCCAGCAGCTGAGCTGCCCAGCATGTGCCTCTTGTTACTACCCTGGTGTGCCTGGAGATAACAAACACGCCAAACTCCTGTTTTCCTAGCAACACCTCCTCACCTGCTTTATTGCATATTTCTTCTGGGCACCCTCGTCTGTTTTCAGCTGAGCTGTCAGCATCGTGCCCAGTGCCCCAGGCTGGAACTGCCCCAGGACCTGCCAGGAGACACCCAGAGCACCTGCTCAGCTGCAGGTGGCTGAACAATTTAGGCGAAAAAACCCCTTCCACCCACTTTGCCATAGAAACCCTGCACTCGGGGGACAGCGCCAGCTCCCTGGGGCAGAGCCATGGGTACCCCTGCTCCTTAGGAGGATATATGCCTTCCTTCCCTTCCCTTCCCTCCTCTCCGGGGCATTCCCTGTGCTGAGAGCAGCCCCAGAGCAATCCCCAACCCAGCACTTCCCTCCCTGGGACATCAGCCCTTAATAAGGGCTACCTACACCTGCAGCAAGGCCACACAAACCCCCCAAAGGCCACACAGACCCTGTGTGTGACTGCCCCATGGCAGTCTCCTCTCTCCAGGAGACTCCCACACCCCATCCCTTGGCCACAAACCCTCCCCAGGGCCACGTACCCTCCACAAACCCCTCCAGCACTATTTAACCAACTCAGGGCCACTTACACCATGGCCCCAATGGCACTTATACCCCCAGGCCTGGTCACAGACCCCTCCTCAGGGCCATGTACCCCACACAGAGCCCTCCAGCACCACCTACACCCCCACAACACTGCAGCCGCCCCCTTGTTGCCGAGCAGAGCCTGGCCCTGGCGGCGGCACCTCGTATTTCTCCATGGCGGGGACACAGCCCGGCACTGCGGGGCACCAGCCCTGAGGGACTCCCCTCACTGAGGAGCGAGGCGGGGGGCGCGGCCCCTTTAAGAGGGCTGAGGGGCGTGTCGGTGGGCGTGTCCCTGCGGGGAGGCCCCGCCCCCAGCGCGCCGGCGCGGCGGCGCCTTCAAGGCCCGGCCCGTCCGACGTGGCAGCGCCTGCACCGAGCGCGGCCCGGCCCCGCCACCGCCCCGCCCGCCCCGAGCCAGCCCGGGCCCCGCCATGGGCCACAACGACATTATGAACACCGCCGAGGACTTCGCCGACCAGGTGGGTGCTCGCCCGCCTTTCCCCCCCGCGCCCGGCCGGGCCTTTGTGCGGCGGGGCCACGCTGAGGGGCCCGGCTGAGGCAGGCCGGGATGGCGGCGCGGCGGCTGCCGCTGAGGGGCCGCGCTGTGGCGGGGCGGTGGGTCTGTGGGACTGTGGAGCTGTGGAGTGGTTTGGGCTGGAAGGGAGCCTGAAGATGCTCTCATTCCGACCCCTGCCATGGCAGGGATACCTTCTGCTGTCCCAGGTTGCTCCAAGCCCTGTTCAGCCTGGCCTTGGACACTTCAGGGATCCAGGGGCAGCCGCAGCTTCTGTGGGCAACCTGTGCCAGGGCCTCAGCACCCTCACCGGGAGGAAGTTCTTCCCAATATACGACCTAAATTTCGCGTCTTTCGATATGTACCCATTCCACTTTGCCTTCTCTCTACCTGCTCTTGGGAGTAGTCCGTTTCTATCTTTGTTGTAAGTTTTCTGTAAGTTCTCTCCGAGAGCACTCCGGGCCCTGCTCCCACCGCTGCAGGCCCAGCGGCCTCCCCTGCCCTCCAGTGAGCGCCCGAGCCTCTGGTACAGCCAGTTCTCCTTGGGCACGGGGCTTCTCCCAGGAGGGTTCAGTGGAAGGAGAGCAGGAGCCGTCCCTGCTGCTGAGGGGTGTGGGGAGCCGGGGTGAGCTGGCAGGGACGGGACAGTGACCCGGTTATCCAAGCAGGCAGGGTTAGATGGGATATTAGTAAGGAATTCTTCCATGTAAGGGTGGTGAGGCCATGGCACAGGTTGCCCAGAGAAGCTGTGGCCGCCCCATCCCTGCAAGTGTCCAAGGCCAGGTTGGACAGGGCTTGGAGCAAACTGGGATAGTGGAAGGTGTCCCTGCCCATTGTAGGGGTTTGGAACAAGGTGAGCTTTACAATCCTTCCAACCCAAACCATTCTGTGCCTTCATGAAACCCTGACCCATGTCTGGAAGCCCAAACTGGAAAAGGCTGGTCAGCACCGTGGTGCTGTGCTCAGGATTGGGGCAAAAGGAAACCAAACAAGCTGACGTTGTGTTGTAAACCTTCTTACGTTTATTTCAGTGGAAGCCCGAGTGATTTCTCTGTTAAATAGAAGTTTGTGGTCTCTTACAATGTGTGACAACAGGAATATTTGGAGTGTAAGTAGTTGCTCTGCCGGGGATGGTGTTGGAAAGATCTTCCTAGTCATGGTGATTCATCTGATTGACAATAAGAGGCAGCATCTAATCATATTCAGCAAATTGGCTGGAAAATCTGATTCTGCCTGGTGCTACAACTGCTGTGATTTAGTGTGAGTTGTGTGGTGCACCATAACACGTCACAGCTCTGAGGGGGCTGTGCTGCCTCTGTGTCTTTCACTGATTTCACTGGGAAAACCTGTTCTACACTTCCTCCCCACCCCCAGATGGAAGAAGGAAGACTCGATTTAGAGACAGAACTTCTTGTGGTGTGTGGAATACTCAGTTTAAGGGGTGTCTGGATTTTCTTGGTCACTCTCTGTTTACCTTGTCCTCTTGCCCCTTTTAGAGGAGAAAGTAAGCCATCACTGCAGTGTTCACATTACTTGCCAAAATTTGCAGTGCTCGTCCTGACCTTTTTATAACACCTCTCTATTTATTCCTCTGGGGTTATTTCTAGATGTCCTTAACACCCCTTTTTTCACACTGCTGAAAGCTCTTTTGTCCAGCTCAGATGTAGTTTGCCTCCTCCTGGAGTGAGTTTTAAATGGCACAAATTTACTTGTGCTTGGCCACATCCTGTTTAAAGATGAGTCTTGCCTTTAGCTGCAGAATTTGGAGTTTTGCTGCTCTTACCATCAGATTGCAAAACAGTTTTTATGGTGTTCTGAGTAATAACTGCTGTGATAATTCTGCCTCCAAGTAGCTGCCCTGTAGCTCAATCAGACTTTTTCAGGACTGTCTGTGCTGCTAAAACTCAGTATCACACCAATGTAGGAGTGACTTGCTAAACACTAACCTTTGGTATATATTGTGGAGTTAACACTTGGCATTACAGGAGCTGTTAGTTCATCTTGGATTAAAAAAAAAATACTTGGAACGTTTGGACTGAAATTGTGTTGAAACTCCCCTGGTGGAGGCTGGACAATGGCTGTTCTGGGAGCTGAATGCATTCTCAGTGATGTTCTTGCTTTTTCCACTCGCTCTACTAGTGCTCAGCACATAATGAGTCTTAATTTCTGTAGCATAGAAACCCTGTGGGAGAATGTTATAGCTAATTCCGTGGCTTATCAGGAAATCCTGAATGTCTCTTACAAAAGCAAGAATAATCTGTTCCTTAAATTCAAACAGTAAAGCTTAGCTTTTCTCAGATACTGTAATTTCCCTTTGAATTAGCAAATTATGCCCTGGATGTCAAGATACTGAGCAGTAATAAGTGCCTCTTAATCCAGAGGTGAACTAGTGCACTGTCTTACAGGCAGCTAAGCTTGCCAGACAGCCAGTTGTCAGTGAAAGGGCTTGTCCTACTTCTCCCAAGGCTACATTCCCCTTTTCTCTCTCACCAGCACTTTTGTTATTGAACTGGGGAGCTGAACTGGCAGGGAAAGAAATTGAGGATTTTTTTTTTTTTTTTACTTAGCTCAGTTATATCTGTGTTTAGGTCAAGTGAGGAGCAATACTGGGGTTGGGGTTGCTCGTAATAGGCTGCTCTGAGCTGTTAGGAATCCCAGTGACTGCAGTGGAGGAGACACTGTAGCACCAGCCCAATGTTGTTAATTAAATAATTTACATACTGAGAAATTAAGCCCATTTGTAGTGATTTTTGTTAAAATATTACATGGCAGTCCCTTCAGTGCAGTCACCATGTACTGAAAATAACTATCTGGGGCCTGCACAGAGTGTTCAACATTGTCTCTCCTTGTAATTGTAATCCCTTCCTAAGAGGGAGCAGATCTCAGGCAACTTTCCTAGTGTCTGTAATAATCTTTAGGAATAAATCCTTAGGAATGTGGGTGCCTGGTATTTCTGCTGTTTGAAAAAAAAGATTCATGCACAAAAATGCAAGGAGACTATTGAGTCATTGTACAGCAGTGAGAGGGCTGCAAGGGACATCCAGACTGGGGCAGTTTGTTTAATTTTCCAAGGTAAATGCTGATGTATCTTGTCCAGATAATTCTGGTATAGAATCATGGAATGGTTTAGGTTGGAAGGGATCTTAAAGCCTGTCTTGTTCTACCCCCTGCCATGGGCTGGGACACCTTCCTTTATCCCAGCTTGATTCAAGCCCTGTCCAGCCTGGCTTTGGACTCTTCCAGGGATCCAGGGGCAGCCACAGCTTCTCTGGGCAACCTGTGCCAGGGCCTGCCCACCCTCACAGGGAAGAATTTCTCCCCAATAACTTACATTTCCACTCTTTCAGTTTCAGCCCATTATTCCTTGTCCTCAATATCCTGTTTTTTCAGAAATTGGAAGGGAGAAGAAAACATTTCACTGTTAGCCTGAACTTTGTGTGTTTTATTTAAAAAAAACTGAATTTGGAAATGTTCTCTAGAACTTAGTCATGGCAGTGCACTGATTGTTTATCATTATAAGCCAAATAGCCTGCTCTGGTAAGGCTGGGGAAAAATCTTCCCATGAGGAGTGATAGTAAAATGCAATAAATTACTAAAAGTACCATTTTAAAGGTTTCATTAATAAATAGCCTTTTGGAAAAGGGATTTGGTGTAAAGCACACTTCAGAAGGGAAAAGCATTGAGAAATCTTCCTGCAATTAAAAACCTGATTAATACTGCTGGCAATGCTCTAGTGGGTCAGAGCCTTCTTCCTGCCTTTGGAAATAAATGGGAAAGCCTGTTCCCAGTTTTTAGAGTATTTTGTAGGCGTTGGGGTAATGAATGTGATGGGTGTTGCTGTCTGTGATTTTGGGGTGGAATCTTTTTAAATGAATATATCCAGATTGATGAAAGGAAGTGATTTTTCTCTCTGCCATTGGATTGAGCATCCACTTCCAGGAAAGATCTGTGATGTCCCAGGCTCATGGAGGTATCTGTTCTCCCAGAACCAAGCAATCCCTTAAAAGTATACAAGATATTTGGGATAAACCTTATAAAAAGCTCTCAACTGATAATGCTGTGCAGCTCAGGTTTCTGTGTGCTGTTCCTGACCATGATCAGAATTTCCCTGATCCAAGAATACAACTGTGCACACACAGAAAATCCTTCTGTGCTTGGACAGACCATACCTGCAAAAATTCCCAATTCTTGCCCAGGTATTGCTGTTAAAATACCTGTAATTGTACCATGCTATATACACTTTTATCAAGACAGAGTGGACTGTCAGCAAATTTGAAGCTGTTAGAGGTGAGGTCAAAATGAATCACTTAATTACCTCTCTTTTGGTCAGGCCTTTATGGGTTTGAGTATTTCAATCCTCCTTTAGAAAAACAGGGAGGTTGAGCAGAGCTTTGATTAAGGGATCCCTGGATCTTCTTGTACATCTTTGGTTGTTAAACTTAAAGGAGCATTTAAATCTATCTTTGCCTTTCTAATCCCATTAGAGGGGGAAGTGGCAACACAAAGCCCCTCTGGCATATGTCAGTGACTTGGCTGCCAACACAGAACCAGCTGTTCTTCTTTGAAATAGTTTTATTTAGCGTTCTCTTCTCATTCCTCACTATGTTTCACCTCTTCCAAGTAGACAGGATGTGTGGGGAGCAGTTGATACAAAGCCCAGAGCAGAAAAAGCAGCGCAGTTATTTGATGTCATGAGTTTAATGCTGCCACCTCCATCAGTCCCAGCAGTCTGGATTTGGGTGTGTTGTGCTCAGTTTCAAGTCCCATTTCTCAGCTGTAGATATTGAACTGCAGCCACTAAGTTTCCCATGTGTGCCACTTTAACTGTGTGAATCTTAAAGGAAGTGGGCTCAGGGTGCAGCTTTTGAGCCACACGGTGCTGGTGCTGTGCAGGAACAAACCCAGGGTGATTGGTACTATTCATTCAGTCCCACTGCTGGAGCTCTCATGTTTCTTGCCATTTATTCCATCCTTAGTTAAATTACCTCAGTGATTTACACCCAGATCCTCTAATTGTGAAATCGTTTGATGCTTGTTACATTCTCTTCCTATAGCTGTGGTGTAGTTGTTCTGTTCCTCTCTCTCTGGATCTCTTGGTTCCTTTGGCTTGGATTTTTGTTCCCACAGGCTGTTTCTGAAGCTTCTTTGAGCTTGCTGTGTACAGGGGGTTCAACTTGAGTGCAGCTCCAGGAGCTGTGCGTGTCCAGGGATGATGTGTGTGCCATGAGGTTGCTTAGCACTGGAGCTGCCGTAGGCTGCAGCCTCTCTGACTTGTCTGGAGCCCATTGGATGGGTGCACTCGTGCTTAATGGGCAGTGTTAAATTCTCTCTGTGTGCCAAGAGAACAGGTAAATGGTAAGTGTCTGCTTGGATCCTTCACCTGTGCTGTTCACTGTTGTTTGGCTCCAGGGAAGGGAAAGATGAGATCAGCTCCCATGACCCACTTCAAAACAGCAAAGATGATGCCTGGAGGAACATACTCTCTAATATTTGTTGCTTTTTTCAGCCTTTCCACGGCTTTTATCCTTTCCTTATAGATTCCCAGCATTTGTCTTCTTTCGTTTCTTTCTAGACCAAAGTTTGCATGTTCTGTATCTTACAAACAACTTCTGGTTTGTAAGAACTTTGTTCTTAGTATTCCTCAGCAAGTTTCCTCGACCTCACAGTGAAACTCAGGAGGGAGGAAAGCTGTAAACCAAGATGAGTGTCTCATTCAGTGAGTGACAAAGATCAGAAATTCTCTTCTGACTCATTCATCCAACTGTTGACATGGCTTAAGTGGCAGCCTGGAGGCAGAGTACAGCTGCACTTAAAATACACTTGATCAAGGTGAATTTTGACCCTTAGACTCTGGATACAGGCAGTACAACAGTGCATTTGGTTCCAATATTAACTATTTAATTGACTATTAAGCATGTTTGCTGATTTTTTTTCTTGTGATAATCTACAGTTGCACAGTGAGCTAGGCTTGTCATTTACATAGCCTTTAGTATTGACTGATTGCTGCTGGCAGGAGTAAACTGTCAGAAATGGCTTTTGTCTCCTTCCTGGTCGAAGTCTCAATTCAGTAATAAGCAGCGCTGCCTAGAAAATGAGTTGACAATTAAACATTTGTCCTAACCCAGAGGCAGTAAGTTTTCCAATACATCCCACAGCCCTATAGAACATGACCCTCTAGACTCTGTTTGGCAATTCTGTATTTGTCCCTTGAATTATTTTAATTGCAGAGCAAACTGACCCAGGAGCCTGCAGGATGAAGGCGGATGTGGGCCCAGATACATCTTCCATTCCCAAAGCTAAAGCTGAGCATCTGTTGCATGAGGATATAATTTCCTTTTAACCACTGCACTGAACTGTGGCTATAAACATCTGTTTCCTTTAAAAGGAGAGGATGCTCCTTTTAATTTAAGTAAAAACCTGCCTAGAGGATAGAGGGTGCAATTCCACGTAGTGGTTAGGTAGGTCTAAGATCTGCTGCTACTCGAGTGCTTGTGCTTTGTGTGCCCTGAGCTGCAGGAAGTAACGAGCCTGGCAGGAAGTTCAGTAATGTTTTTGAATTTGTACAGAATTTGTCTTCTATCAGCCTGGCTCCCTGAATCCGGGTTATTCCAGGGTGGTGAGTGCCTGAGCAAGTGGGTAGGAGGGAGCAGGATTGCCCTTTCAGCTCCAGGCTATCTGATAGTTCAGCTGTAACATGAAACCCTTTGATAGAGAAACTAAAACCAAGGTCAGCCTTCATTAGCAAGAGCTCCATCAAAGCACAGTTCCTGTTACACACAAATGTGCTGCTGGATTCTGTTTTTTTTCAAGTCCTAGTCCAATGGAGAATGACAACAGGTTTCCCCTGCTGCTCCCAGTTGGGTGAAGAAACATGTCATTAAATCCAAATCCCAGTTCCTCTCTAGATGTTGGTGACCCTGAGTGCATGAAAACTGCTGACCTCAGGGCCTGCAGACAGCAGGGCTCTGTTATCCCTGCAGTATCCCTTTTCCTGCCTCCCCTGCTAATGCCCTGTGTGTCCCTGCAGTTCCTGAGGGTGACGAAGCAGTACCTTCCCCACGTGGCCCGGCTGTGCCTGATCAGCACCTTCCTGGAGGATGGCATCCGCATGTGGTTCCAGTGGAGTGAACAGAGGGACTACATCGATGGCACGTGGAACTGTGGCTACTTCCTGGCCTCCATCTTTGTGTTCCTAAACCTCTTCGGGCAGCTGAGTAAGTGGCTCTGGGGCTGTTCAGGTGCATGGCAGAGCACTCCAGCATGGCTGCAGCCCTGGCTCATGCAGGCTGTGAATCATGGAAGCGTGGGATGACACACTGATTTCCTAACAGCCCCTGACAGGTCAGAGCTGATAGTACTACATGGGCTGAATGAAAAGAACTCCCAATTGACCTGCTTCAGCCTTTCCTGGAAGCAATCGTACAGAGCTTCTTGTGACACACTGCCTCTGAGTCAGATGCCAAGAATCCATCAGGACAATCTGGTTTCAGTTCTGTACGTGCATCCTTAAATACAAGCCACACCCAGAGTTCTCTAAATTAAATACTCCTGTTTTCTTAAGCGGGGCAATGTTGAGACTTTCTCAGCCTCCTGTTTTTATGGGTTTTCATCTTCATGGCAAAGTCTTACCCTGGAGTGGATGCACTTAAGCCTGAGAGAGGTGCTCATGTCAGAAATTTTTCCAAAGCCCAGGAATCAAAATAAGCCTAGGAGTGCTCTGCTGTATGTGTGCTGGGTGGGCTCAGGGTTTCAGAAATGGGGAGAGGGAAAATCCTTTTCTTTTTATATTACATCTCTGATTTACTGTTCTTGATTGCCAATTTCTTATCATGTATCCGGATTTAGATTTTTTTGCGCTCGCTATTTTGTGTAGAGGATCATCTCAATTTACTGTAGTTGCCAGTCCTCATGTTGAAGTGACAAAGGCTGTCAGTGCTTTCTGATGGAAAACTTGAGAAAGGTTTTGGGTTTTATCCTTTCTAGGGAAAGGAATACAGCATGATGGCCCTAACAGTTATCTCATTAAAAAAAAAAAAAAACCCACAATCCCCCCCAAAAAAAACTAAAATTCAAGTTAGCATTCCTGCAGCAGCTTTTCCAAGGGTAACTGTGTTCAATTTCCCTGACTCAGGTGGCTGTATCCTGGTGCTGAGTAGGAACTTTGTGCAATATGCCTGCTTTGGACTGTTTGGAATTATAGCATTACAGGTAGGAGGCTTAAGTCTTCAGCCCTTCTAAACTCTACCTTTCAAATCTCTCTGAGCCCCAGTACTACCAACATGTTTAAATATAACTTGCAACCCTGGAATTTTTCTCCACCCTGGCCCAGTGCCAGTCCTTGATGGCATTGAACTATTTTGCTGCTTCTGTTCTCCTGATGTGCCCAATAGATGTAATTGCAATTAGTCAGCTTGGAGACATTGATTCAATACTTGACCTTGACCAATTTAGCAGCACTAACTGGCAATTTACCTGTATGGCAGTTAATGAGCCAAACGTGGAACTTGCAGTTGCTTTGGCCTTCAGGTGTGCCCCACATCACAAAGGATCCTAGCTAGTAGCATCCTTCCCTGCAAAACCAGGGAATTTTTGGGGGCCTATAGCACAAATAAAATTCTGGCTTCCATTCCCTGTTTTTCACAGACTCGCAGGACCACAGTGATGTAACCTGCCTTGTTTCCCTGACTGTATTGTATTCAGTGTCACTTATATGGTGTTTTAACCTGTTCTGTTCTTTGCCTAGACTATTGCATACAGCATTCTATGGGACCTGAAGTTCTTGATGAGGTATGCCTGCTTCTGGAATTTTTTATGGAAACAGTCAAAACTGACACTTGGTGACAGAGGAGATGATACTTGTACATAGTATTTAGTAGAAAGATTTGACGAGTGATGCATTTATAAAAAAATGACAGCAGTTGAAAAATCAGGAGAGTCTGTGTTAGACTGTAGACAGAAGGCTCAGAAAGGGAAAGGCTAATCCTAACCCACTAGGACCCAAGTGCTTCTGCTGCTAACCTTGCTGAGAGCTCAACTGTCTACACTGGATCAGAGTTGCCTTTATTTCCTAGATGGCTAAAATAGCAACTCTGCTTCTGCATGAGTGAAGCCATTTTCTGAGAAAATTACAGCATGTGGTAACTGGAGTGGTTTCTGGGATTTTAAACCTCTTAATACCTTCCCTAAGGAGAAGACTCTTAAACATGAGCTTTCCTATCAGGTCCTGAGTGATGGTTTGCTGTTGCCTTTCCACCCTTCTGAGAGGAGGACAGTGCAAGAGCTACACTCTGGGCTTACTACAGCCCTGTCAATGTGTAACTTTTTAGCAGTGCTGCTGCTGTTTTTGCAGAGCAACCTCTGAACTACTTTGGCATATATGGCTAAACCTGAGGTACAGAGTAACTTTAACACAACTAAATTTGTGTTGTAACAGCCACTGAAGCCTGAGCTGTGTGTGCTGGACTTCCCTGGCAGGCTGTGTTCCCAAAAATCCTTGTGTTCTCAGTGCTGCTGGAGCTGGGAAGTCTAACACAGACCAGCACATCCCATGGTGCAGTGCAAGTCACTCCTCACTCACACGTAGTTCCTTACCCAAATTGTCAAATAAGACTTTACAGGTGTAGATCAGTGCAAGCTGTACTAACTGGTTTTTTTTTTTTTTTTCTCCCCATTTGTGTAGGAATCTTGCCCTTGGGGGAGGCTTGCTGCTGCTTCTGGCTGAGTCCCGCTCGGAGGGGAAGAGCATGTTTGCTGGTGTCCCCACCATGAGGGAGAGCTCCCCAAAGCAGTACATGCAGCTGGGGGGGCGTGTGCTGCTCGTCCTCATGTTCATGACACTGCTACACTTTGACATGAACTTCTTTTCTGTAAGTATCCCAGTGTTAAAGTGTCTGTGCAACAACAACTGAACTTACCCAAGCTCTGCTCTGATGTTGGTGTATCTGTTTAAGCAGTGTGTAAGTTCATGGTTTTTTGGTTTTATTTTCTTCCAGATTCTGCAGAACATTGTGGGCACAGCCCTGATTATCTTGGTGGCAATTGGCTTCAAGACTAAGCTGGCTGCCTTGACTCTGGTCATCTGGCTGTTTGGCATCAACATCTACTTCAATGCCTTCTGGACCATCCCACCCTACAAGCCCATGCACGACTTCCTCAAATACGACTTCTTCCAGACCATGTCTGTCATTGGAGGGCTCCTCCTCGTGGTTGCACTGGGTCCTGGTGGAGTCTCCATGGATGAGAAGAAAAAAGAGTGGTAACAGGAATAGCAACACTTCTTGGGACATACTGTACTAAGTCCAGAACTGATTCTCTATGGATTCAACAAAAACTGCCAGCATTTTACACGTACATGCCCCCTTCCTATAAAAGGCACAGATGTTATGAATTTGATTTACTGTGGCACCAGTAATACAATAGATAAAACCCTATTTCTTCAAGGAATGTTGCCTAGGTTTATTCTAACTTCCTAGATTTGGAACTAACCCAAGGAAACCTGCATTTTGCTGATGCTTCAGTGAATTGCAGTAGAACAGTTGCTGTCTGGAATGTCAGCAATGTCTTAAAATTTGCAGAAAGGTGAGCAGATACAGCTGGATCATTCAGTGTGCTGTTGGGTTGTAGCTATAACTAAAAAAGTGGATCCCCTTTCTTGCCCTCATCAAAACTGTCTTGTGCATAAGGAGTTCCATTGCTGGTTATAGCATTGCTTATCAAGGTGGAAAGCAGCATCCAAGAAAACCCAAAATATCACTGTTATTTTGCTGCTCAGAGGCCTGTAATTCCTTTTTATTTAACAGGGAGAGGTCTTTCCTGCTCCTGAACAGAAGGCAGAAAGAAAACTCTGAAAGTAGTTGTACCCCTTTCTGGGTAAGAAAAGGGAGAGGGTTTTCAAACATGTCCCAGTTCTGCCCTTGAAGGGAACAAGGGAGAATCCTGTATTCTTAATCATGAATCCTGTATTGCTAATCAGATTTAAAGGAAGTGGGGGAGATAATCCTGAAGAGACAGAATGTTAGATTCTGAAAATTCTGTGCCAAAAGAATTCTTTTATTCTGTGTTCTTTCCCCCAAGTTGCCTCTCCTGAATTCCCAAGAAGGGAGCCAAGTTGTGCTGCAGGTTACATAATAAAAGCTCCTTTCTGCTGTTAACCAGCTTCTATCCATATATGCCCCAAATTAATATTTGAATTGCAGGTTATTGGTGAAAATGTCTTGAGAATTACAGAAACTCCCTTTCCTGTGCATTCAGTACTTGCCAGATGAGAGCAGTCAATCTCCTAATCTGTAGTCTTTGCTTCTTAGATTCACTTCTGTCAGCCTCTCAGCTGTAAAAGTCACAGCTGACTGAAGAGCTGGGGTGCTGAGCTCTCCAGGACAGCCCTCCTCTGCCATCTCACACCACCCTGAGCTGTGCAGGGAGGAAATGTGCAAGTGGCCCCTGTTCCCAACCCTGCAAACGGTTCTAGCTGAGGAATGCGAGTGCAAAGCCTGGGCAGTGGAGAAGCAGCCAGGGATGGACCTTCCACAGGAGGAACTCGTGAGGGTGAGGAGAGGAAGGCCCTGTTTGGCCTCTCAGTGCCACAACCTCTGTGCCATGACCATACTTAGTGCTGCTCAGAGGAGGCGTTTTGTCCTCTCTTAGTCAACTAGGTGTGAACCTGTTTCACTAGATTGTGAAAGAATTCTAGACAGCATGAGCCCTACCAACTTCCTACCATTACATGGATTCCTTGCACTCTTGTCTCCCCTGAGGAAGATGCTCAGCTCTTTGTTCAAGGAGGAATTCAGCTGAACGTCTCCAGTGGGAGCTGTTTCCCAGGGTCTCCTGATGAGGACACTCACCTGGACAGTTCAGCCTAACAGTTGCTTTTTCAGAGAGAAAACTGGGCTGAACTAATGAAAAATAGAAGAGCACTGTTGAATGTTAAACCAGTGATTTCATCATCTTAAGGGGATCATAGCCTCTTAAAGGGCAAGATGTGCTGCTGCTGGAGGAAGCCAGTTGCTATCCCAAGAGTAGTTGGGGTTGGAAGGGACCTCTGGAGATCATCTAGTCCAACCCCCATGTCCAGATTGATGGGAAGGGAATTCAGCATTAAGGTCAGGTCACTGATGGCTTTCTTTTCAAGGAAGTTGAAGTCTTCACATCAAATCTTCCCTGTGCCTGACTCTTCCTAGCTAAACAAACTGGTCCTTCCAGTTGTGGATCTGCAGCACAGGAGGCTTTTACTGTTTCACTGCAGGTCTTAAAACGGTTCTAGATTAATCAAGGCAGCCACTCTCAGATACCTGAACTGCTGTTGATGTTCATAGTATTTATAAATGACAGAAACTACTCCTGCAAATAGCCCCTTAAGTTGTCTTTCTCAACTTCCTTGTGTCCTGTCTAACTAAGGAGCTGGATGACAGACTAGTCTGAAATACTGACCAGTTTCCTCTGTGAAAATCAAGTCCCCTTTCCAACAAAAGACCCTAGAAAAGGAACTGATGCTGTCCCCTGCAGCAGGAACAACTCAGTATTCCAGGGGCACAGTTAGGTGGAGGGCATTATCAGATACTTCTAGGCAGCACAATGTGCAGACTTACTAACTGTGAGTCCTGATGCAGAAGATTCTGGTTTCCTACATACACTGCTGTACTTATGCATCTCCCAGAATTACAGTGACCTCTCCCTGTGGCTGAGAAGCTCTCACAAGCAGGATGTCAGCTACCAATTGGCTCTGCAAAGTGTTCTGGAATTCATTCTGAATATATTTTTGCTTTCTATGTGGAAAAAAAAAAAAAAGTATAAATTCTCATTTTATGCTGTATTTTGTACCTTAGTTGTGTTTGAAAATGTTTTGATTTTTGAAAGCAATCAAAATAAAACAATGGCATCTTTGTATCCACTTGGCGTGTGTGGCTGGTGATGCTCCACTGCTGAGCTCCTCTGCTTTCCTGCCTACCACAAACCAACTTTCTGTAAAAAGCTGTGCTGTCTGGACTTGACTGCAGCAGACATCCTTCCCTTGGTGTGGGGCTGGCTTGAAGCTTTTTGAATACAGCTTAATTCCACCCCATTGTTCCCCTCCACACCTCTAGCAGTTAACTGGAATGAGCAAACATTTCAGTCTTGTGCTCTCACTGGAATTGTTACACAACAGGCTTCAGGCCATGTATTTATCATAAAATTTATTTCCCGTTGGTTGCTTTCTTGAAGTTTTTGGGTTTTCGATGATGGCTCTTGAATTTCTTCTTTAATGGGCCTGTCTGTTTCTGTAGAGAAAAAAGAGTTAATCAGCTTATTTCTAACATCCTGAGCTAGCTTAAAGACAAACTGAGTGTGATCTCCTTCAACAGCCAGAATCCTGCCGCTCAGCAGCTGTTTCTGATGGTTTCATTAGGTACAGTGACAGGCTCCCTGTAGCAATGAATCCAAACTTTATCCAGCCTTAGCCTTCTAGTTTGACTCATTTATAAAGTAAGGCAGTGCTTCAAAAGTGGCAGAAAAATGGTCTAGAGGGACTCTGTGACTGCAAGAGCATTCAATTTGTGTTTGTGTAGTGGGAGGACAATTACAGAACCCACAAGACCCACACCAGCTTTCCTTCTGAGATGGTGTGGAGCAGGATCCCACCACAGATGAGCTGTTTGTACAGGCAGAACATCCCTCACTACCGCAGCCAGGATAAATATTGCCTGGCAGGAATTCACACCTCGGGATGCAAGTCACTGTCTGGCACAGGGGGAAAGTCTATTCTGAACAGCTTTGCACCTTCTGCTGGTTCCCAGACAGGAATAGCTGGAACTCCTACGGGGTAGGATCCCAGCTCCACACTCCCCTGCTGCTGCAGGCAGCGGGATGACTCCCACCTTTCCTCTCTTGGTGCCAACTGCTCTGCTGACATCCTTCCTTCCCCCGTGCTCTCCGTTCACATCTCCGTTCTGCTTGGCGTCATTGTCATCGCTGTCTGTCATGAAGTCATTGCTGCCCTTTGTGGTCTGTGGAGCTGATGGGTTTTTTTCTGGGAAGAGCGCAGCTAAAACATGAAGATCGAGCTCAAAATCAGTTCCCTGTGCACACAGGCTCTGCATCCCCTAATTTTACTTTAAAGGTGATGTGCCAAGCTGCTTCCAGTCACCAGGCATGTATGTGTCACTACTTAAAATACTTGGGAAATAAACTCACTGGTGTTTTATTGGAAATGTGCCTTGGTGCTCTTACTAGTCCCATTCTGGGAACTTCAGCACAGGTGGTGCCATGGTGTTACACCCCTGCTCCTGCAGCAAGATGGATTTGCACCTCCAGGTGTAAGTCAGCTAAACGGCCTAACCACCTTCTGTCAAGGACTTGCTGAGAAACAAAGTGGAGATTCCTAAAGCAACAAATCCCAGTGGATCTTGTATCCCTTCCCTCACATCCTGACTGATCCAACTGCTTATTACTTAGAGGTAACTGCTATGTCTTATTTGGTGGTGATAAGCTATTCCAAAACCCAAGGATCCCCAACTGGATCACTGCAGCAGTGTAAAGAAACCAGGAGACAACCAACCAACTCCCTTCAGGACATAGATGAATCCAAGGTTCTCACTCACGTGGGTACAGGTCACTCATGCTGTCATCTGTCTCCTCTCCATCCTCATCACTGGACTTTGGCTCCCAGAACTCCTCTTTCCTGTGAGGCTGCCTGCTCCCGTTCGTTTGGTCCTCAGGGTGCTGTGGCCGCTGCTTCTTCTGCCTCAGGCAGGCAGGGACATATTCCACTCCTTCCTTCTGGCATTCCTCATCTAAGAGTGAGGGTCAGGCAGCACTGAGCAGCTGCCCAGTCCCAGAGTCCTCCCATTCCCAGCTCAAGCTTGTAGGAAATGGAATCTCAACAGCTCAGGAAAAGTACGTTGTCTGGTTACAGCTTCAGAAAAGCTACTTACACATTTTTAGGGCTTTCTGGTAGCGCTTCCCCTGGACGTGACGCAGGACATGCTCTGGGAGCTTGTTGATGTGTCTGAGGGTGAGCTTGCAGAACAGCTGGTGTCTGACAGACACAGAGTGAGCAACAGGGTTATAGTGTGCTATGACTTCATAACTTTTTGCTTACAAGCACTGCAAGTTGCTCAAAGTTGATAAATACTTTATAAAGCCTTTCCCGGTCTCCCCACACCCATAAAGACTTAAGGACTTTGTAAAGCCCAATGTCTGAAATTGAACAAAGTGCAAAGCATAACACACAGGAGGAAGAATACATACAAATTCTTTGTGCTGGGCACTATGTGGGGCTCAAACGTGCCATAGTCGAACTCCCTGGCTGTCTTTATAAGCCGCTGGTACTTCTTGCCGCTGGTGTACGCCTGCAGCTCCGACAGGCGACACGGCAGCTCATGGCCTGTCAGCCTGCACCTCACCTGAGAAAACATCCATGGTCAGGAGACCCAGGGCTTTATCCCTCAGAACCAATTAGGCTGGGACAGCCGAATTTGAAAGCTCGACTCTGAAATCATCCAGTCCAACCTATGACTGATCCCCGCCTTGTCACCCAGACCATGGCACTGAGTCCAGTCGTTCCCAGCGATGGGGACTCCACCACTCCCTGGACAGCCCCTTCCAACGTCTAATCACCCCTCCCGTGTCCACTGCAGGGCTGAGGAGGGCAGGACAGACCAGCGCCCTGCTCCCCGGTCTTCCTCCGCCTGCCTCCGCCGCACAAACCCCTGGAGCTCGAAGCCAGCGGGTACCACGCGGTCCCGTCCCCATCCCGCACCCTCAGCGAGGCGGCCGCGTCCCCTCACGACCCTCAGGGTGCCCCCAGCCCTCCCAGCGCTCACCTTGCCGGGCCCCGCGGGGCTGAGCAGCGGGTGCTGCCTCAGGAAGAGCCGCTCCGCCTCGGGCAGCTCCGGCACGGCCGCGCTGGCGGCAGGGGCCGGCGCCGCCATGGTGAGGGGCTGAGCCGAGCCTCATTTCCCGTTCCGGGCCGCGGGCAGGGCGGGGGCAGCGGGACGGCCGTGCTAGCCGGGCCGGGGCTGCCATGGCCGCGCTGCTGCTGCGAGCGGCGCCCAGGCTGCTGGGGGAGCGGCGGGGCCGGGGCGGGCTCGGGGTAAGCCGCTGATCCTGTGCCCTGATCCAAGCCCCTCATCCTGCTCCCTGCTCCTGTCCCCATGAGCCAGTCCCTTGATCATGTCCCCTCATTCCGTCCCTTCGTCCTGTCCCCTCACCCTCTCCCTCATCCTCTCCCTCATCCTCTCCCCTCATTCTCTCTCCTCATCCTCTCCCCTCATTCTCTCTCCTCATCCTCTCCCCTCATTCTGTCCCCTCATTCTGTCCCCTCGTCCTCTCCCCTTCTCCTCTCCCCTCATCCTCTCCCCTCATCTTCTCCCCTCATTCTGTCTCCTCATCCTCTCCCTCATTCTCTCCCCTCATTCTGTCCCCTCATTCTCTCCCCTCATCCTCTCCCCTCATCCTCTGCCCTCATCCTGTCCCCCTAGGCCCCTGTTTATGTCCAGAATAGATTAAGCCGGTGTGTGTTTGCTGATAGCGTGCAAGGAAGTTGGTTTGCTATAGTCATCTCTGTAACGGAAGTTTTATTTTATTTGAATTATAACCTGGCCCATGGTGTTTCACAGGTGGTTGTTCATTTGAGATTTAAGTCAATGGGTAAACGATATTTTGTGCAATTATCAGGTTAACTGATATCACCTAAATACGACTTTTATAAAGCAGCGACACTACAAAGGATCTTTCTTATTCTGTGTAGGCATCTCAGTGCTTGATCAGAAGAACATTTTTTGGATATCCCCTTACTAAAGCAGATTCTGGTCTGCTTCAAAAGACTAAAGGTAAGAAAATACTTGTCTGATCTTCTGCCCTGTTTCACCCTAATACCAAAATGTGGTATTTCCTGCAGGAATTTGGCATCTCTTCTCTAAATCCTGTTCCTCATTCTGGTTTTCTGTAGATGTTTGTTTGAGGTTCTGCAGACCACGAAGTTCCACAGCAGCTGCTCACACATCTGGAGAAGATTCCTTGCTGAAATGGGGACTTCTCCTGGTCCCTCTGACCACGTTTGGTCTCGGTACATGGCAGGTACAAATAAATATTTCATTTTTCCTGGAAATGAGCACTTAAGGGCTGTTGAGTTTTTCTACCTGATTGATCTAGTTCAAACCACAGGCAGGGTAAAGATTTGCTGTTTTTTTACACTTTTATGAAAGTTTTTTCCTCAAATTTCAGTCAGTAGCCTCTATTTTCATATCTCCAGTTACCCTGATTGAGGGCAAGTCTGATGGGAAAATTACAACCAAGATTTTAAGGCTTGCTGGGGTTGTTACTGTCTCTGCTCTACCCTAAGGAGTTACTTTTGTGTTTGTTTACTTCCAGGTTCAGCGGCGCAAGTGGAAATTAGATTTGATTGCACAACTGGCCTCAAGAATCACAGCAGAGCCCATCCCTCTGACATTAGAGTATGGAAGCAGGGATGATTTATTGTCTACAGAGCACTGACAGTGTCCTGGGAGTATTAGATATGGACCTTGCACTAATGAGCTTGTGCTGAACTAGCCTGCATGAAAATGAAGGAATGCAATGGAAATTCGAATGTGCCAGCAAATTAGAAAGATCCTGTTTTGGGTGGTTTTTTTTTTTTTTTTTATTTAAGTGAAAGGCTAAGTCAGTGCTTTCCTGTGGGATACCCTAAATGCATGGGAAAAGGATGAATCTCTGTTCAGGAGAGTGTGGGATGTAGTTCATATAATCTATAATCCTGCTGGGAAAAGAGGAGTTGCTAACTGGTGTCTGTGGTGTCCCAAGGGAATTGTTACTGCAAAAGGGACACTTGGATCAACAGCAGACCCTGCCCCACACATGGAGCAGTTGTGTCAGATGTGAGAGAGATTTTTAAGGTCACTTGGTCACCTGGCACAACTCTCAGAAGGGCTCAGTTGTTGGATTTCAAGGTCTGAGATGGGAAAGACACACTTACCATGGCTGGATGCACAGGCAGTCCATCAGCTCTGTGATAGCTGGGTTGCAGATAGTTGAAAAGAACTTCTCTGGATACTCCTGATCATCTCTATTTGATTCACTGTGATAGTTGCAAAATACTAACCCATCTGCATATTCTGTGAGCTGTTTGTCTTCTGCCTGTTTGCCACAGTGAACCATTAGGGGAAAAGAGAATCTCTCAATTTAATTCACTTATCACAGCCATGGTTTTGTTTTCCTCTTGTTCCCTGCAGCCCCATGGAACTGAAGGAGTTGGAGTACAGACCTGTAAAGGTCCGGGGGCATTTTGACCACTCCAAGGAGCTCTACATCCTGCCCCGCTCCCTGGTGGACCCCGAGCGGGAAGCCCGGGAAGCTGGGAGGATCACATCCCACCCAGAGAACGGAGCCAATGTTGTCACCCCCTTCTACTGCACAGAGCTTGGGTGAGTTCAGGAGAGTCCTGCTCCATGGGAGCACTCACTTCTCCTTGGAAAAGCTGAATCCTGGGGGTTGGGTTTGTATCAATCACTCCCTCCCCTAAAAAGCATCTCTCAAGACATCACTGAGGCTCGGTTTGAAATTGTATTTAAATTCCTTTGTAATGTGCACTCAGGTGACAGCAAAAGTGGCAACAAACATGGCTTGCTTCTTTCTTTGGTGTTCAGTTCTAGGCAGCAGCAGGAATAAATTCCCTTTCACCCCTGAGCTGTATTTCTTTATGTAACTCTAGGGTCACAATTTTGGTCAACCGAGGATTTGTGCCCAAGAAGAAATTGAAACCAGAGACCAGGCTGAAGGGACAGGTAAGGGTGATCCAGGGAGGGGTTACTTTGTGCCCCTTGGTTACCCAGAGGCACCACTGACCAATCCAGAAAGGCAGGAGCCATGTTCAGCATCATGGCAGGTTACTTAAATAGTCATTGCACTTTTCAAACAAACATTTGTTTCCCACCTTTTTGTTAAGTAAATAATGTGTTTTACAAACAAGGAGTTGTTCTTGTTCTGCCTTTTTCCCTGCTGTGTTACAGGACTGCCCCATTGCAGGGAACAACCACCTCATTTATGCTCAGACCCTTCAAGTGCCATGTTTTCCTGACAGGACTTGATGTGTCAGAATGTGTGTCAGAATGTGTCAAAAAATCTTGAAAGATTCTTTTTCTCTCTCTGCACTTCTCCTCAGATTGAAGATGAAATTGATCTCACAGGGGTGGTGAGGTTAACAGAAACCAGGAAACCCTTTGTGCCTGAAAATAACATTGAAAAAAACCGCTGGCACTACCGGGACCTGGAGGCCATGGCCAAGGTGACTGGTGCTGAGCCCATCTTCATCGATGCAGATTTCAGTAAGTCACAGAGCAACCCAGCCCCACTCATTCTCCCTTTCCCTTCAGTTCTCTTCCTTGTGCATTGCCACCCCAGTTTTGAAGGTGACAGGGAGCCC
Organism: Lichenostomus cassidix; assembly: GCF_008360975.1. Classification (NCBI taxonomy): domain Eukaryota; kingdom Metazoa; phylum Chordata; class Aves; order Passeriformes; family Meliphagidae; genus Lichenostomus; species Lichenostomus cassidix. Next base: position 3,702,081 of record NC_139497.1, read on the forward strand.
ACAAGTGAGATGAAGAAGGACTTTTGTCAGGAGCATCAAATACAAGATGAGGGGGAGTGGCTTCAAGCTGACAGCAGGCAGGGTTAGATGGGATATTGGGAAGAAATTCTTTCTTTTGCGGGTGGTGAGGCCCTGGAACAGGCTGCCCAGAGAAGCTGTGGCTGCCCCTGGATCCCTGAAGTGTCCAAGGCCAGGTTGGATGGGGCTTGGAGCAACCTGGGACAGTGCAAGGTGTCCCAGCCCATGGCAGGGGGTGGAATGAGATGGGCTTTAAGGTCCCTTCCAACCCAAACCATTCTGGGATTCTATGAACTTGGGAACACTCCTGCCTCAGGGAGAGCAGGGTATCCACCAGATCTATCACCTTCCTCTCACGTATAGGGCAGGTCTACACTGTGCAGACCAGAGATTTAACTTGGTTGTGTTGTGCCTACAGGAAGCACAGTCCCAGGGGGGCCCATCGGGGGCCAGACCAGGGTGACCCTGCGGAACGAGCACATGCAGTACATCATCACCTGGTAAGGGACCAGCCTGCCTCACCTGCCCTGGCTGCTCTGCAATGCCTGGATCAGCTCTTGAGCTACAACAGCCCAGCTTTAACCTAAAAAGCTTGTGCTAGGCGATTGTTTATTGCAGCTGTCTTAGGGAGGACCAGTCCACCCTGGAAAGGTACCAATGTGTGATTTTTCTCTCATAGGTATGGCTTGTGTGCTGCAACTTCCTTCTTGTGGTACAAGAAATTTATACAGAAGCTACCTCTGTGAGGGGAAGGAAGTAACCTCTGTGCTACAGTCAAGAGCAGACTTGCATAATGACAGGAGCCTGATCAGTCCCAAATAGCTGAAGCACCTGGAATTTCAGAGCACTTTCAGCAAACGTGCAGCTGTCAAGCAGCAAATACTTTAAGCAACCCCTGCAGACTGAGCTCCCACCAGTGTGGTTTGGCTACAGCTTGGGAGCACTGAACTTCAAAAGTGATCACAAGGACACATTTTTATATTGTGGTTGATTGTAAGCTACAACATTTTAGCGTCTCCACTGCTGTATTTTCCAAAAGACAAATCCAAAGGATTTTGTAAATCAGTTTCTTTGCAGCAAGTAGTCATTTCTGAAGTCAGGAATGGCTGACAGCAGCTGCAGCATAATAAATAAAGGCCTACAGGTCTTTGCCTTGTGACTTGGATTGTGCATGGAACAGCAACAGAGCTGAATTAAGAGGTTACTGTGGACACAAGAGTCTAGCTGGGGAAAGCAGCCCGACACAATGAGGGCTGGCAAGAACAAGCAGCAGCTACCACAGGAAGGTCTCAACTGTTCCCCCCATCAGCTTGCCTTCGCTGGAATAAGTGCTGCAGCCCTGGAAGGTTGTAATACCATGTGTAACCCAGACTGGAACCCAGTTCTAAGTACTAGTAGAGAAATCAAGAGCCATTTCCAATTTAGATTTGCAAAACAAAGAAAGGCTCAAAGCCAGAACTAGCCCAGCCCAGCTCAACTTCATGATCCCAGAAAGGGAGAAGAATTACACAGGACTAATAAATAAGGGCAGTTGTTCCAAGTAAACTAATAAGCAGCTCTGTGCAGCCCTTTTTGCAGAGCACTGTTCTGTCACTGGATGGAAGGCAAACACAAGTACAGCAATGCCACTGTACTATCCCGTCTGGAACACTCCCATTAACAGAGACCACTGAAACATAGCTGGGGTTTATTATGTACAGAAAACTCGGTGCAATGCAGTACATCTTCAGCCCAGCTTAGTAGCCAGTTCTTTAGCCTTTGCTTTCTCGAGCTTCGCAATGCGAGCCACCGATTTTGGACCCAGAACGTTGCCGCCCCAGTGACGACGGATCTGCAAGGAAGGGAGAACAGGTTACTCATTCCACCTCTTACATTCCATCCTGCACAAGGGGAAAAGCTCCCTCGACTATAAAGTCCTACACATTTCAAACACTGCGCTGTATTTTGGGGCAGCAAAGAGACAGAAGAGCTTAAGATCATCTTTCCTCCTGAGGGGTGTTGGATTAAGCTATCCAACTTAACTCCTGGCTTTGGGGGACGGAGTTTATCTTAGCAGAAGTTGTTGCCCTCTCTACAATCCTGCCCTGGGGTTTACTTCAAACTTAGTGACAGCTTTCACATTTCAGCCCATCCTCAGGTAAAGAATCTGGGTACACTAAGCAAACCTAGGTATAACACAACCAACAAGATACAAGCTGATGTCACTACATCCCATTTCTCTGTGAAGCTTTCAGGAATGTTAACAGTATAAAAAGCCCAGGAGCAGAGAGAATCTTACCTCATCGTATCTGTCGTTGTAGTTGGTCTTGACAGCCTCAACCAGCTTGGCAAGGGCTCCCTTATCCTCCCTGTTGATGACAGTTTTAGTTCCTTTAGAGCCTCGATTTAAACATTTTCCATAAATATTTTGCCATAGAATTTGTGAGCTCCTAGTGGCAACCCAATTTTTCAAGTTAAGCATAAGCATCACTTGCAAAGGGTTAACACTCAGAATCTGCACTGCTCAGATTAAGGCTAACAGTTCCACACAGATTTTAAAGTAACCACCCTTTTGGTAAACCAAAATAATCTGCATCTTCAGGAACTGATACATTTTAATCAGACAATATAGAGGTGATACTTTAATTTTACTTATTTAGAGAGACCCAAGTTTGCTTTCTCCACAACAGAGGATCAGGTGAGTTGCCAGAACACTTACGGGTTAACCTGGGTGAATGCCACTGAGGTGCAGGTCTTCCTGTGGACCAGTCTGCCCAGCCTGGCTTTGCCCTTGATGATGCAGTAGGGCACCCCCATCTTGCGGCACAGGGCTGGCAGGAACACCACCAGCTGAAAGGGAAGGGAGTGCTGAGCAACTGAGGGAGAACATCCCTTTGTGCTGGAGGTCAGCCTGGGCTATGGCAATTGCTCAGTGTTAAAAAGCTCGTTTTGCTCTTCACTGCTGGTTCAGGTGAAGAAATTCAGAACATCATTGCAAGGGCCCAGCCTCACTGTCATACAGGAGAACTACAAACATGCATAGGCATCCAAGTTCTATGTGTATTTTTATGCATTCTCTTTCGTGCAATGAATTTGTGCAAAAATGCATTTTTGCCTTAAAAGCTCTCCTGACCCCACCCCAAGTTACACAGGTAGCCTGTAACATGCTCACCTCAATGGGGTCTACATCGTGGGCAATAACGACAAGCTGAGCTTTCTTGTTCTCCACCAGAGTTGTGACAGTGTTAATACCTGAAAAACAAGTTATAGATAAGCTTTGATTCCTCTCAGTCTATTTTTAAAGCTCCTGATTCCACACCCCAGCATGACTATGGAAGTTACAAAAACTCCCATCAGTGGCACAAAGACATTTTATGGACAATTTGCTAAAGCTCAGGGTTAAAAAGCTCGTCTATTTTGCTCTTCACTGTGAGCTCAGGTGAAGAAATTCATACATCATTGCCATAGCTTGTCCAAGCCTGTCTGGTTGAAGAACCAACTGTTCCATCAGTTTTCTCTCTACCCAAGTGCCACACTCCCACATTCCATCAGTCAATGTACAAAGTTACCTGCTCGGAGGACTGGTGGCCGCTTAGTTGGAGCATCTCCCTTTCCTGCAGCTTTCTGCTCAGCACGAGCCAGAAGCCTCTGCTTCTTCTCTTGCTTATTTTCTGGCCTGTATTTGTGTGCCAGCTTCAGAAGCTGTGTAGCTGGAAGAGAACACCTACTAATTAGTTGCACGACCTGAAAATCTAAGCATTACTTTTTAAAAACACTGCAGTGCATCAGCGATCTTGGTGGTTGTCATCACGTGTGTTTTTAACAGCAGAAAGTGATCATCATTTGCACAGCCCAAGAGAAAAGCACCTTGAGAGCCCCTCTTTACATGCAGTTCTGATGGCATTGAGATCCCTGACTGGATGAGGAAATGCCTGCAGACCCCCACAGCAATTATGGTTAGAGGTAAAGCAAGGAGTATCTACAAGGAGAGAGTTACTCTACACAAAATACTTCTATGAGTTTTTTGCATAGACACTGTCATCTGGAAAAGACTACTCATTCCTAGAAAAGCCCTTGTGGGGCACACCCTCACCTGTCTGTCGGTCCAGAGCCTGGGTGAACTGGTTAATGGCAGGAGGCACCTTGAGGCGTTTGTAGAGGATGGATCTCTGGCGCTGCAGCCGGATGTAGCGTGGCCATTTCACAAACCGGGTGAGGTCCCGCTTGGGCTGGATATCCTGTCCTAAAAAACACAGCCTTGAGCTCAGGGCTTTCCCAAATCCAGAGCCAGCAGCACGGGAGCAGCACAGGAGCATCAGTGATCTTGGTGGTGATGTGTCAGCACAGCCACTCAGATAGCAAATATTCTTTCACATCATCTGCGCCCCGTACAAGAATGTCACTGCACGAAGTTTGGAGTGATTTTTAATGTTTATAATTTAGACTTCTGATCACTGAACAAAAAGAACGTAGAGCAAATATCCACTTACTCACCGATGCCAAAGTTCTTGGGCCTCTTCTCGAAGAGGGGATTGACAACCTTCTTGGCCTCCTGCTTCTTGACTACAGCAGGGGCTGGTGCCACCTTCTTGCCCTTGGCCTTCTTTCCTTTCGGCTGCAAGCAAGAAACACACCCTGCCTTCTCTTGCCTCCAAAACTCGCGTGCTTGGAGAAGTTATCAGCCCACCCTGGAAATGCATTTGTATTCCCCAGTATTACAACAGCCTGGTGCCCTCCCATCCTCGCCGTGCTCAGGGAGCTAAACCCTTTGGTTTGCTTTTAAAAGGTTTATAAAGTTTCCCCGAGAGGGAAAATTATTAAACCGAGCGTGATTATCACTCCGCGCGGCCCTCCCCGACAGCAGCCAAGACACCCCCACGGCGGGTTAGTGCCCACCGCGACCCGACCTACCCCGGGAACCCGCCGTGGCCTGGCCGGGCTGCCCGAGCCGCCAGCAGCCGCAGCTCCCCGGCTCGGGCGGGCAGGCCCGTACGCGGCCTTCCCCCATCACCGCAAATCGGGCACGAAACACCGCCCCGCCGCCTCCCCCGGCTACCGAGCACCCGCGCGGCGCTGCGGGGACCCACTGGCGGCAGCAGATGGCGGTGAGCGGCCGCGGCCAGCCCCGGATGGCGGCGGATAGCCCCAGCCCCCCCGCGCCGCCGCCATCACTCACCATCTTGGACGGTGGAAGAGAAAGGCGGCGCGGTGCATGCCGGGAAATATCTACGGCGTTCGAAGCCTCGCGAGAGCGCGGCGGGGCGGGGCCGGGCCGTGAGGGAAGGGGCGGGGCGGGGCCATGCGGGGCGGGGCGGGGCCGTGAGGGAAGGGGCGGGCGAGGGCCGCGAGGAGGGCGGGGCGGGGCCATGAGGCGGGCGGGGCCGTGAGAGGGCCGAGCCGTGAGGGGCGGGGCCGGGCCGTGAGGGAAGGGGCGGGGCGGGGCCGGGCCGTGAGGGGCGGGGCGGGGCCGTGAGGGGCGGGGCCGGGCCGTGAGGGGCGGGGCCGGACCGTGAGGGGCGGGGCGGGGCCGTGAGGGGCGGGGCGGGGCCGTGAGGGGCGGGGCCGTGAGGGGCGGGGCGGGCCGTGAGGGGCAGGGCGCGGCGGCCATGGCGCAAGCTCGGGTGCTGCCGCAGAGCAAGGAGACCCTGCTGCAGTCCTACAACAAGCGCCTCAAGGACGATGTCAAGTCCATCATGGACAACTTCACCGAGATCATCAAGACGGCCAAGGTGGGCCTGAGCGGGTCCCTCGCCCGCGGGAGCACGCCGGGTTACGTGGGGAAGGAGGGCTGTGAGGGGAGAGCACAGGCCGTGAGCAGACAGGGAAGGACCTTTCGTGCAATCGTTGAATGTTAACGATTGAAAGGGACCTTAGAGATGGTCTCGTTCCACCCCCTGCCATGGGCAGGGACACCTTCCACCACACCAGGCTGCTCCAAGCCCTGTCCAGCCTGGCCTTGAGCACTATATGCGAATTGAACTGTAATTCACATACAGACGTCAATTTCACATACATTATGAAATTCCCTATATTCACATATAGGAGATCCACACACATATTCACATACGTATTCCCATATATAATACCTTGTAACAGTAATTGCCTGTCCGGATTTTAAACGTGTAAAGGTGGATTTGTGTACTTTTTTCCTTTAGATTGAAGACGAAACTCAAGTGTCTCGAGCAACCCAGGGTGAACAAGATAACTACGAGATGCATGTCAGAGCTGCAAACATTGTGAGTAGCACTGTGCCGTTCACATCTGTGGGCAGCACATCTTGTTGGGTTTGTTATTGTTTCTTTATAATGCTGGAAGGACTGGTGGCTGTCAGTAACGAGATGTGTGATTTTTCTCCCTGCTGCAAGGTCCGAGCTGGCGAGTCCCTGATGAAACTTGTGTCTGACCTGAAGCAGTTCTTGATCCTCAACGATTTCCCCTCTGTGAACGAGGCCATCAACCAGCGCAACCAGCAGCTGAGGAGTCTGCAGGAGGAGTGTGACAAGAAGCTGATTGCACTGCGGGATGAGATCTCCATTGACCTGTACGAGCTAGAAGAAGAATATTACTCTTCCAGGTACAAATAGGGAAGTGTACTCTGCCTTACAACTCCAGCCTTTTTTGGGGTAGTTAATCCAGACCATCAAGCAGCCCTTAGAGTATAGGTGTTGAGAATGTTCTAAAAAATTTCACAATTTTTAAGAGTTTTAATTAGGTCAAACTATTTTTCTGCAACAAAAGCAACTGCCTTTTCCTTGTAGATACCCTACAGGGTATAGATGCCCTAGTGAAGGAGGCGTTCACAGCATCCTAGGTTTGATAGAAATTTCATTAGGCTTCTGTTGTAATCATTAGAAAAGGAGATGAATTTTCTTGGGGGAAATCCCTCTGAAGGAGCCTGTGGCTCTCTCCCTACAGAAACCAGCTTGCTGAGCTGGGTCCTGATGTCACCACACCTTTGTGGTGAATCCTTTCACAAGTGACCTGGTCACACACTGTGCCTTTTCCTCCACAGCCCACTGCCCCCAGTCCTGCTGGGGTCAATATTTGCAAGGAGCAAAAAAACTTGCTCAGTTTTATTGAATTATGAAGTATTGTGATAGGATTTTCTAAGGAATGACTTATTACTGATTTGTTTGTGGGATTTTTAATATTTTTAAAAGCCTCTTACTTAGCGAATAGACTTCCGAGAATTCAGACACTTTATTTTTTATTTTTCTGTCATGCACTCCAGCACTTCTAGTTAATGATGCAGTAAATGAAAGCAGGAGAAAACAAATGTAAACCTGGTTATTTTGCCTGCACTTTCCAAGCTAAGTGAAGTCAGTGCAATAATTCTAGGATTTTTAAACAAAAACTTAACTTTAAAAAATCTTATTTAAAATTTCAATGACCAGGCTTTCTATGTTTGCCTCTTTCTTTTTTTTCTAAAAATGCTGAATGCCTATAACCCCAGCTAAGTCAACTAAATTGCTTGATATCTTTGAAAGTAAGGCCATTGTTTATGAGTAATATATATTTTAAAAGTAAAAAAATAATAATATGACACAGCTCAGAGGTAGAAGTTTAGAGTTGTTTTTTCAAACTTTACTCAGCTTTTTGAGCAGGTTGTGATCATCCCAAACCCAAGCACCTATCCAGATGTGGATAGATCCATGACACAGCAGGGAGCTTATCCAAAGGGATGGGATGTGGGATGAGAGTGTCCCACACATGCCAGGCGTGCTTATCTCACCCTTGTCCCCAGACTGTCCCCACTGTGTGTTGGTCACTCTCACTTTTGGACTGAGGCTTTCTGACCATGCTGGCATGGTCTCTTCACCTGCCTGGCCCCAGGTGCCACATAAAGCAGCCCTTGCTGAGAGAATTAACATGGAAGCACAAATGTTGGTGTACATCAGATGGATTTGCATTCCTGCTCTTTCTTATGGGTCCTGAGGTGAGGAAACCTGGCAACTCTGCAGAACTGTGATCTGACACTTGTTACCATGTAGCACATGGTCATTTGCTTTTAGGACTTCCTCCCTTCCTGTGCTCTTTCCTGTCTTTTTCTGCGCCAAAGAAATTGTCTCTGTGTAAATACAGAAACAGTGATTTATTCAAAGTCCTTTTATAATTAGAGTGCTACAATATTTTTAATGAAACCTTATTGTCTAATGTGGGGAAAGGGTTTCTGTTATGTCACAGTGGCTGTAAACACAACAGCCTGTCTGCCCCAAGAGGGGAATTCCTTGCTGTCCTGGAAGCCCTGGGATGCCTCTTAGGTGTTTGCCAGGCTTTTAATGGGCATGTGGGGCTTTTCATGAGACCCTAAAGCAGATCCTTGAAAGTAAAACCAAGGAGATTGTCCTGAAGGAATCTTTGCTTTCCTGCCCTGTGTTCAAGTAGTTTTCCAGAGCTGTCCCTCTGCACTCAGACTGGCTGGGTGCCTCAGGGGAGTAGTGAAGTCCCTTCCATGCCCTGAGGAGCCCTCCCAGGTCAGAGCAGCAGGCTGGCCAGTGCTTCTGGGGGCTGTGCAGAGCTGCTCACTGACCCTGGCTTTTGAGGAGTGTTACCTGAGAGGTGGAGCTTGAACTTTGGAGCTGTCCTAACTAAGCAGGAGAAACAGTCATGCTTCTGACACAGCTGAAATGTGGTTAATAACTCCCCTGCTATGAGGTGTTGGGTGCTGTGGTCATGTTCTCCTGGGAAATCATCACCTGAGGTCTATGACAGAACAGGAGTCATAATTCTGGTTCAGTCCTGAAGGTCTTTGTTAACTGAAACCACTGTGTTGAGGGCTGATCTTCCAATGGATTTTACAGAGGCCCCAGACATAAAACCTGTATCCACTGCCCTCTCACTTCTCCTGCAAAGCCAGCTGGGTGATGCTGCCAGAAAAGAGCTCAGCTTGCAACTAGTGCTTTGTGTGCTTGTTCCCCAAAGTGGTAACTGCAAGTCCAGCTTGCCTTCTCTCATCCTAACCCCCAAACCTGCATTTGTGTTCCATTGCTCCCTCCTCTGAGATCACAGGAGCTGTCTTGAGTGTGAGGTTATATCTCACATGTTTCATGTTTGTGCAATTTGAACTGTCTCATATTTCTATACTTAAAATATTTCCCTAAGCATCAATCCATACATTACAAATGTAAATAAAGCTGCAACAACAAAATCACTTGACCCACTGGGTTTGTTTTTCTCTGAATCAAGCTGCTTTCTGCTCCAGCACTCACTTTGTCTTGGGTGTCTCTTGTGTGTGCAGCTCCTTCTTCTCTTTGGGATTTGTGTTGGTTTTGTTCCAGTTCCTTCCATGTTTCTTTTTAGTTTTGGCCCTTCCACGTTGTGTTTTCCTTAGAGCACAGGCAAGAATTAGCCAGTTTAAAAACATTATTTTCCCACATTGCTGGTACATCCATCTCTGTAGTTTACAGTGTTGGAATCCAGCCAGCTGCTTTTAGAAGCACTGTTAGCTAAGGCTCTTTGGGAAAAGGCAGGAACTGTCAGTACTCTATAATCAGACTGGGAAGCTTCAGTAGAAGACCCAAACCTATGGAGCACTTTTTTGAAAGGGCAAGGGTGCAAATAGGTTTCTTCTTTACTGTGACAGGGACAGGCCCCAAAACAATCATGGCAGTTTTTTGCTGAAGTGTAATTTAGAGCAGGATTTCTATTTTTTTCCTCACATAGGTTGCAGTCTAATTCCAAGTGAAATAATTGTGGGTAAGGTCGATGTCTCACTCATTAGTAGCAGAGCTCCCATATTTGAGGTTGCAAGGACTTCAGCTCAGATCTTTCCAGAGACTTGGAGTGTCTGGATTAGAATTGAGCCCCTGTTTCATTTTGTAGCAGGAGTTATGTCTCTGAAGTTTCCCCAATCCTCATCAGGTGTAGGACCAGCCCTTAGTGGGGAGTGTCTTAGGGAAGGCCAGTGTCACACGACTTGGGATGAATTCATGAACACAGACCTCACGTCAAACATTTTTTTTGCCATTTTCTTAATGCTTTGCTTCTGTCTCGCTCCCTCCACCCTTTCCATCCCTCCCCTCCTCTGTCACCACACCTGCTCTCTCCTCACTGGGGTTGTTTGTTCTGGAAAGCTACAGTCTGTGTGACAGCAATGATCTCCCACTGTGCGAAGCCTACTGGAGACAAGACTTTGCCACGCTGTCCCCCGAGAGCCTCTCGATGCCTCTGGCAGCTGCCACAGCAGAGCAGAGCGTTGCCACCTCGCAGAGCTCGACCCCATCGCACCCCCACGTGAACGGGCACGGGGCGGGACCCGCCGAGCATTCCTGAAGAGGATCCGCTGCCGCCGGGCGAATTCCTGCCGCGGCACCGCGCTGCTGGAAGTCTTCCTCCTGCTGTGCTGAGCAAGCGGCTCCTGCTGTCCGGAGAAGGCACTGGAGCTGTGCTGGCAGGTTTCTGCTCCCTGCATGGCTGCAGTGCTTCCTCGACCCCAGGACCTTGCCAGAAGTGTTCCTGTCCCTTAAGAGATAAGTAGACACAAAGTGGATCTCGTTTTAACAAATTAGAGTCAGGTTTGCTTTAACGTGATAGTTACATGTAGAGTTCATTAGAAGTCCAGTTCGTTTCCATGTGAGTGTTGGGAGTTGAATTTCTTTGGGATAAACTTGAGCCAAATGTGGGGGCAGTGAGTGTGTTGGGGTTTTTACTCTGATTCCTAAGGTTATTGACATTCTGGCTGCTTTAAAGCTCTCTCAGGATGGCATCTCACAACCTCTGATCTACTGTAAAGAGTCTTATAGTATTTTTACACAACAGTCTTTACTGTAAAAATGCTTTACAAACTTGAACTCGATTTGGGAGGAGGCTCTGAGGAGACCCTTATAGAAGTGTTCCCCCCATGGAAGAGGAACAGGCAGACAGGGATCAGACTGAGAGACCAACAGTGCCACTTGCTCAAAGCCACAAAGAGAAGCAGTGTCATGCTTTAGTCAGTCGATTCCTTCTTCAGTGTTTACACAGAAATTCCTGTTAACGTAGTCTGAGCTAACATGAAGCCACTGTTTGTGTTGGCTTTTAGTCTTGCCTAATGAAAAAATCTTGAGAGCAGTGAGGGATACTCCGTTATTCTCAGTTTCCTTCCAAAGAAACACATTTGGTGCTTGGTCTGTAGCTGTTCAGCAGCTCAGCACATCTTCTGTCCTCTCCTTTTGTGGTGGCTCTGCCTGGGCTGGAGCTGTGCAGCTGAAAGGGACATGCCACTGAACTGGAACACTGTCACCACAGCTCGGCGTCACAGGCACCTCAGAGCCACCAGTGCATTCCAACAACTGAGCTGAGCTTCCCCAGCTTTCTGCTGTAATGTCTCATTTCTTAGGATGTGAATTATGCTATTACCTTTTGGTTTCTTTTTCTTCCATTCCATTTATTTTTGTAATTAGGTGATTTAATAAAACCGTTTTGTATAATTTTTAAGGCGTGTGTTTTCAGCCACGACGCTTTGTGAAAGTGTGACGACATGAGCGTGCACATGCGAGGGGAGGAGCATTCCCTTTGTGCAGAAACCAGAAAAATCGGTTTTTAAACCTCACCGTGCTCTGGGGACCTCACCCCGTGCAGGGGGAAACTCGGTTTTGTCCGCAAATAAAGGGAGGTTTGGCAAAGGAGGGTTTGGGAGCTGCGGCGGAGCGAACCGCAGGCTGCCTGCAGGAGCTCCGGGGTGGTGGCTGGAAGGACCCGCAGCCCTCCGGGAGAGCCCCGAGCACCCCCGGTGTGGCGGAGGGACCCCCCGGTCCTTGGTGGCCGTGCCGAGCCCCGGCGGGGGTGACTCCGAGCCCGGCGGCTGCCGCCGCTCCGTGCGCCCGGCGCTGCCGTCACTTCCCGGCCGTCGCGCTTCAGCCATCACTTCCTGCCGGAGACTCCACGAGGAGGGAGGGGACCGCGGTCCCCACGCTGCCCCGGGGAGGGGACAGCACCTCGGGAAGCCCGGCCACCCCGCGGCGGCAATGGCTAGCCTGGCAGCCCAGGACTCCTACCTGCAGGGCTTGGCTAGGAGGGCCGGCGTGCAGCACGCCCCGGAGTCGCGGAAAAGGAAATTTGGTACTGTAACAATAACGCTTCGGTTTCTGTCCTCTCCTGCCGGTGTGTGGGAGGCTGAGCGCCACAGCCGTGCCCCCACGGGGTGCTTGGCCTGAGGTTGTGCCGTTTTATAATAAAAAACCAATCTGTTGAAACGCGGAGCTCCTGAGCGCATTGTGCACGTTGTACTGGGAGCCCTGGAAATCAGTGGTCTCCATTCACTGTGGTGATGGACGTGGGAGAGCTGGGATTTTACTAAAGTGTGCAAGGATGTTTGGTCTATTTAAATAAATCCTAAAAGGTATAATTTTTGAACATTAAGGTATGCCATTGCGGTGCTGGAACTTTAGTCTTCAATAGCAAGTGAATGTTATGAGTGGGAATATAGTATTGTACTCTTTTGTGTAATTTGGTTTTGCTTTCTAGTGTCTAAGCCAGGCCAGCCCGAGGATGCTGGCAGACAGCCCAAGAAACAGAAAAGAAAGAAGCCCAAGAAGCAAGCTGAGAAGAAGAATGCTTCTTCAGCCAAACACGTAGATTCTAACACCAGTAAACTCACTCCAGGACAGAAAGCAGCCCCTCAAGCCAGCAAATCGTCTCCACAGGGTGTTACACAGAACAAAAAAGAGAGTTTGGCTACAGGTAAGAATTCCAGCTTTGCCATGGTCTGATTGAACTGACCTGGGCTGAGCTGGCTGCTTTTCACTTGCTTCACACAAGTCTAATTTGGAAAGCTTGAAAAAAGTTCAGCTGAATTGAGAACATCTTTGCTTATATCATGTGCTCTGGAAGCTTTTGCCTCTATGGACAGGAATTTGTGCCATCACCACTGGGTGGCTCTGTGGAAACGATGTTTAAACTGAACTGCAGAGGTTTGTTTTGTGTATGTTACTCTGGGAATTATGGATGGATGCAGTTCCCTCCTGCCAGCTCAGCTTTCCTTTATGACAATGAAAAGCCAGATCACAGAGAAAAGATGTCCCAGGCCTCTCTGTTTCCACAAGTGGTACTTGCCTTTGGCTTGCCAGGCAGCCCCAGGGCATGCCAGGCCACTGCTGGCAGTGTTGAATGATAATAGGGATAGAAAAGGGGAAATTCTAAAGAAACCAATGAAATAGAAACTTGGTTTGTTTGAATTTTCCGTTCCATTCACAGCATGTAAAATGTTCCCAGAGTTTTTCCCATAGCAATAGAAAGTGCTTCTGTTTAGCTAGTGCTGCTTTTTAAGTATTTTTATTTTCTTCCTTTCATTTTCAGGAAGTAAAAGTGAACTGAATTCCCCTTCTGTTTCTGCAATCAGTCTGTTGCGTCAGAGACTCCATGAGAAGATTAAAAAAGCTTCTGGACAGGTATGGGAACTCTGAATGTGTATCCATATGTGTGTTTATGCATTATAAATTCTCCCCAGCCTCCCAGGGGATGTGGGAACAGGATCTCACAGGCTCAGGGTTTGAGCTGATTCCATCTCCTAAGGAATTTCCCATAGGTATTGCCAGGTGACCTGTATGTGTTCTGTGGAAAAAACTTGTGAGAAAAGATGGGGTCAGGCTAGGATTGGGGTCATGCCTTTGTGATTTTCAGGGAAGAAAAAAAGCACTGAGAACCTGAAATGGAACAGCTTCAGGCTGCTGTTGAGGGAGAGCAAAGGGTTTGAAATGTTATTACTGTGTTTAGTGTCTAACAGCTGAGCCCACAGCTTCGTGTCACAGGTGGTGCTTCTTAGAAGTTTGAAATCAGGAACTTGGGGACAGCCCACTTTTAATTCCGCTTTATCCTTTTAAGGCTTCTCATTCATGTCCATCCTTCTCCTTAGGATAATGCCAAAGAATTAACTCCTGCAGTCCTGGAGAAGAGGCAGCGAAGGAAGTACGAGAGAGAGAGAAAGAAGCGCCGGCGGAAGGAGTTGAAGATGAAGGCAAAAATGGAGAAGAAAGAAACTGAGGAGGTACCAGCAGAGCCAGAAAACAAAAAGGAAGAGAGCGAAGTTGAAATTGTCTTCAACAGGGTTGAAGTTCATGACAAGAATGAGTTGAACAAGATCCAGAAGAAGAAAGAGAAGAGGAAAGCAGTGAAAGGCAATATCACTCCTCTGACGGGCAAAAACTACAAGCAGCTGCTGAGCAGGCTGGAGACCAGGAAGAATAAACTGGAGGAGCTCAAGGAAAAGGACGAGAAGAAAGCTCAGGAGCTGGAGACCAAGATAAAATGGACAAATGCTCTCTATAAGGCGGAAGGGGTGAAGATCCGTGACGATGAGGAGCGTCTGAAGGAAGCCCTGAAGCGCAAGGAGAAGCGGAAAGCCCAGCGCAAGAGGCAGTGGGAGGAACGGACTGTGAGGGTGGTGGAGAAGATGCAACAGCGGCAGGACAAGCGCCAGAAGAACATCCAGAAGAAGAAGAAGGAGAGGATAGAGAAGAAGAAAGCCAGGGCCCGGAAGAAGGGCAGAGTTCTGCCAGAGGACTTGAAAAAAGCTGGGTTGAAGTGAGAGCGAGGCAGCCAGTCCTGGCATTTGGGGTTGCAGGATGGGGTGTCTGTGTGCCACACGGGGTTGTGTCACTGTCCCAGAGGAGGCACTGCCTGAGGACACCAGGCTGTGGGGCAGGCACTGCCACAGCTTCATCATATTGAAAAAAAGAACATTGTATGTTTGTTAATAAAGTTTTCTATCCCAAAGAAACCCCTTCTGGCTGATTTCTAATAGGAATTACTATTTTTCTAAAGGGGAAATGTCACTTGCTGTCATTTCCCCTGATGTACTGCACGGTGTGTTCCTCACAGATGTCACCAAGGGATCCCCTGGCATTGCTGTGAGATCATCCCTGGCTCAGTGGGCCTGGTGAATGTGCTGTGAATGAAATGCAGGTTGTGCAGTGCTTCCCAGCTGGATGTCTGCCAGAGTCCAGGTAACTCCGTGGTGCAGCTGTAATCTGAGAGTCTGCAGAGCCAGGAGCCCGAGCAGTGGATTTGTGCTGGAATTTGTGTTCCAGCCTCAGGTGTGACTGAACACATTTGTGTCATGGGAGCCAAAGTCAGCCTGTTCCATACTGCAGTCCAGCAAGGAAACTTCTTCTTGGGCACAGACAGTGCCCTCCCCACAGATAATCTGTTCTTTCTTCATGTTCTGAACAGCCCTGCACTCACAGCTTGCCACTTCAGTTGCAGAAATCTGAAATGCAGGTTTGGAAATCTGAAAGAGTTCCTCTGCAAAGAATATTTTCTGTGGAATGGTCTACAAGTGAGGTATTTATCAGCTGTCCAGCATGCTTTCCAAGCAGGGCTTGAAGATAAAGAAGTGCTTTGTTCTGGGAGGTCAAGCAAGTTCATTTGGGAGTAACAGAGCTACTTTCAGCCCTATCCCTTTTAAAAAACGGAACAAACTTGAAAAACCTGAGTAGCTATTAAAAATGCTTTAGCGTTTTTATTTGGTTTCTATTTGGTTGGAGATTTCTTTCATTAGCTGCACCCACATCTCTTTCATTTTTGTTTGTATTCATGGTGAGCTGTAAATCAGTTGAGGTAAATCTCAGTGAGATGGTTTTAGATGCAAAGGATGTTCCAATCTCAGCTGGGGTCAGTGTTCTGGCAGGTTTGTAACACAGAAACAAGCAAAGGGGTGAATGATCAGCTGTGTTTCTAATGATGTAATATTTCAAAATATGTGTATTTTTCTTCCTGAGGGATTAGATGTTTACTCTGTAAAGACACATGGAAGTACTCTATGCCCATTACAACAGCTGAAACTGCACTAAAATAACCAGAACATTCCTGGTTTGTTTTTTTTAGTATTCCATGTTAATTTTACTGTTCAATTTTAGGGAAATTATTAGTCCCCTTTCTTATCTCTGTTCTTTATCCTCTGTCCTTCCCCATCACCCAAGTTCTGTGCTATCAGCCTCTGTATGCCATGGAGATAATGTGGGACAAGTGCAGAAAATGGGAATCCTCAGGAGACTCTGCAAAGTGGGACTGTTTGTGTGTTCCTTTATGCTTTGGGTGGAAATTCTGAGAGGATATTTATGTAATTGGAAAGTGGCATCAAGCTGGGAGGGGCTGCAAGCATCAGGGAAAACAGGATTCAGTCAGGGCCTGATGTTTCAGAAAAACAAATAGCCTGAAAATTGAATTTGTTTTCTTGAAGTACAAAGTTTTATGTGTCACAGACCTGGCTGGGAGAACTTCCATAGAAAACATGTGGATTACATTTGGCCACAGGCTGAATGTCATCCCAGTGCTGTGTCCTTGCAAAACTGGCAAATGTTCTGTGGAAATGGATGAACTGTGACAGCTTTTCAGTTTTGGGGGCAATCCAGCTTTTCTTCATACTGCTGAGGGCTCAACAGGAGAATTTGGGTTGCTTTGACACCAAATTGCATGAGAATGGGCTGATTAGAGAGAGTCCAGTCAGAACTGACAGAATTAATCCCACATCTTGAAGTTAGAAAATTACAAAGGAAGATTGAAGGAGGTCACAGAATAGGAAGAGGGAAGGAAACATCAGAGCTTTCAGGTATGGAAAAGGAATCTGCCCAGACCTAAAGTGCAGTGAGTGAGAGCCTGGCTGGAAATTTGGAAGCCTGCTGATGAGAAGGGCTTTCCTACCTGCCCTGTGTGTATCCACCTCTCAAAAAATGGCTGAAAAACAACTGTTCAACTTCCCCCTCCACACATTTCTCTGCTCTGCATGTGCTGGAAGCATCAAGCACAAGGTAAGAAACGTGGCACTGACAAATCCTGGCGTCAGTCTAGCAGCTCTCATGACACAACTAGCACAGGAATGAGATAAAACTGGTCAAAACACAGAATAACAGCTAGAGGGGGAAGGCTGTTTGCACTTCCTTCTGTGTTTGTGGATCTGCAGCATTTTTAGGCAAGAATCCAGAACTGTTCAGCATGAATCCATGCAGGCTATAAGTGGTGGAAGGCCTTAAGACATACATATATATATATATATGTATATATAGTTAGTAATTATTTTTAAGTAGGATTTTGTGATGCTTCCTGGTGAATGCTAATTAAATTGTGTGACAGGAAAGTGAGGGAGAAGCACCACAGAGGATTGCTGTGTGACACAGTAAGGCAAATTAAAGAACTTTTTGCCACTTGTCTTTTCCCAGCCAAAGAAATTAAAGCACCAAAATCACCCCTGCCTGTTCAGATGATCCATTGGCACTGTCCTGTGCCTTGCCAAGAGCCAGCAATGCTCTCTGAGATCATTTCAACACCCTCCAGGAAGCACCATGTGCCAGTTCCTCCCACTAATACGAATACTACCATCTCTACAAATGGAATTGATTACAGCCTCTTTTTTTTTTTTTTTTTTTTAAACCTGCAGGCTCCAATCACGTTCTAGAAAGCAGAAAGCTCTAACTGGAAATTCCATCCACTTCCTCTAAGGCAGCAGGAGGGAAACTACACCGCCCCAGCCTGATCTACAGCTTCCTCCTTCTGCCCTCACTGAAGGCAATAACCAATGAAATAACAATAAATGTGCCTGTAGCCCCTTTGAAGGCCCCATGCAAATGGTTTTTGTCACGGGGACAAAGTTCACACTGTGCACCTGCACTTCCCCATCAGCAGCAAAACGGACTGCTTGGAGCTTTCAAGGTAAGACTGCTGGGCTCGGGAAAGTTGATTTCCATGGCTGCTGCAGAGGAAATGATTTCTCTGATCATTTTCCGGCATGCATGAGGATTGTGGAATGTTCTTCTGCTGGTCTCACACCTCAGTTTACCTTTCCCTACAGGCGCCTTTGCAGGGAGTGCCTCTGGCAGTCAGTGAACATGAAAAGGTGGAGTTATCAGCTCCGGCGATAGCTGTGTTAGCTCTGATAGGGTTGGAGTGGGTGATTGATTAAATTGCAAAGGATGCGTGCTTGAGATGGAAAAATGGCATCTGCAGAAGGTGGAATCGAATCAGAAGGGCTCCCCATGCTCTACCCCTGGGGTTAAAGGTCCCTGAAATGGAGAGCTTGCTCAGACATTATTGAGATGCTGCCTCAGTGCCCTGGTTCTTACAGTCTGGCTCCTTCCATGTTTATCCTGATAGTGAAACTGCTGAGGAGCTTCATCCTCCTCTGAGGAAATAATCCATTTCCCTCAGTCTGAGACACTTACAGCCCACTTCTCTTATTTTTGTTCTTTGCAGAGTGGAAGCTGCTGGAATTCTGAAGTTGCCCTTCCTTCTGCTCTGGAAGAGATGATTTCCAGGAAAGTGGTGATGGTGGCGTCTCTTGTCTGTCTGGGTGTTGTTACTGCTGTTATGTGGTAAGCATTTGCTGGCTGGCTTGGTCATATTTAAAATATCCTGTATATATCCTGTGGAAAAACTCAGAGGAGCAGAAAAATAAAGATTGTGCATTTTATGGGAAGCCCCTGTTAGAGCTGTAAGAAAGAATAGCAATTTGTGTGATAGATAAAAGAACACTGGTGGAGGGAGAAGGCCCTGGGGGAGAGAGGAAAAAAGAGCAATTGTGTCTAAGTCAGGCTGCTAACACCGTAGTGACTCACAAACAAATGCTTAAATACAGAATTTTCCAGTTACATTTCAGCTCAGGCCTTAACAGAGATGATTATCTCTCTCTTCAAACAGTCCCAACTCACTCCAGTATCACCAGGGACAGCTTTATAGCTATCAGACATTGCAGCTTTCAAACACTGAGGATTTTCTAACTGAATATTCTGATAGCTGAGTGTGGCTTATAGATTCTCTGGAGCAAACTCAAACACTGGTTGAAGGGAATCTGAGATCAGGCATTTCCATTAAGTATTAAAATACTGATTACTAAATTATGAATTATCCCATATTTATGATGTTGCAATTTGCTGTACTTTCAGCTTGTGGGTGGTTGCATTTTGCCTCAGCAGCTGGACATTCTGTTAAAATGTGAACACATGAGATCCTACACTCATTAGTAAAGTAGACATGCAGTTAGTAATGTCTCAAAATCTGTGCCAGATCTCTAAGTGATCTTGGAAAATCCTAGGAAGATTTCCTTCAACATTACCCAACCCAAAACATTTCTTTGCTCTCACAGGGCTACGGCTGGGAGTGGCAGAGTGCACTACCTGCCCTACTACCTTCCTTGCCCTGAAATCTTGTAAGTACTTGGCTTTGTGTCTAATGAGTAACACAGATCATTGTTACAGTCTATTCTTCACTGACAGCACAAACAGTGATTAACAAGCCGCTTGTTCTTTATTGATGAAGCTGTAATTACTCACCCTCTTAAAACAAAAAGAGAACAATGCTGTTTGGGCCTGCAGGACAGCCCTGGGTGTGCACAGGTGAGGGAGGCTGTGTTTGTTGTGAGTCACAGAGCTCAGAACTAACAGGTTAATGCTGGTTTCCTTCTCAGGCTGGAGTCACTCACTTGCACAGCCACACACTGTGCTTGGGGATGTGCATTCAGTGTCCACTCACCAGGCAGAGACACCTAAAGCACAGAGGTGAGATGAACACCCACAGAGGGAGCTCTGGCAGAGTTAGGAATAACCTCCCCAGTTCTCATCATGCTCCTGTCCTTCCCTCTGTGATCTGTGCTCTCCCCTCACTCTAGGAATTTTTGCCATGGCAGCACTTGAGCTCTGCTCCTGAACAAATGAAGGGGAGCTGCTGCTGAGCTTCCTTGCATGCTGCAAACTGATCCACCTGACCCAGCCTGGGTGCCAACAGCTCTCCCAGAGCTGCACAAGAGAGAATTTTCCCTGTGCAGGGGCTGGGTACAAATCCCCAGTGACCTCACTGCCACATTGCACCATGGGGACAATGGGACATGACAAGCCATGCCTTATCCCACCTCTTACCATGACAAAGCAAACCCATGCAAATAGAGAAGATGATGTTTAAAGAGGCATTTCTGATTATTTCAGCCCGTTCCAAACCATTGTGTGTGGTCAGGTGCTTATTTCTCTGAATGCTGTTGGAAATATGTATTTCAGGTCGTTCAGCCCTCCAGGTGACCAGAAGAGTTGTGCAGGGCATGGAGCACATACACGACTGCTGCTGACAGTCCCATGGGGATTTTGACCCCTAAACCCTGATTTCCCCACAGACTGGGATTGCTGCCAGCATCTCTGTGTCCCTGCTGTGTTCTGTCCCACAGCTGTCCCTTGTCTCAGCCCTGGGAGGTGTGTGCAGGTGATGCTAACCCTGGCCCAGCCAGGGCAGTGTCCACAGCAGCTGCAGCTGGATTTGGACAGCTGTCAGTGCAGCAGCAGGTCCTGAAGCCAAACTTGGTTGATATTTTAGGAAATGCATAACAATCCCTTTCTTCTCCCACCCCATCATGCAGCTCCATAAAACTCCAATATACAGAAGAGAAGCTAATCCAGCTTTTCCCTCAGTAAGTACTGGCTTTTTTATCTCCTGACCTTTAAACTGCTGTTCCTGTCTTCCAGGCATATTCATGTATTATTCAATGGCTATTTCTTCCTTTTTTGCAGATTATTTTATCAGCAGCCAAGAGTGCTGGAACCAAAGTAAGTTTCTTTGTTTGAACTTTGTTTCTGCGGAGTTTGGTTTGGAACTCACAGTTCCAAAGTCCTGAAGCACACAGAGCAGGACCTTGTTCCATGAGAATCCCAAGCACAGGGGTGTGTCAGCAGCTCTTTGTTTAGTCACTGCACATTTATTAACACATTTCCTGTTAATTCACAATTATTACATTAGCACACACATGTTCTGCTGTGGCCAGGAACTCTTTTTGAGATGGGAGATCTGTAATATCTGTAAGACAGTGGGAAATACCTTCTGGAGCTGAGCTGTGGGAGAGCTCTGAACCCATTTCAGGGCAGAATAAAGTAGGTGTTTTGTGTGACCTTCAGCAGTGGTTTCAGCAAACACAGATGAGTCTGTGAGACACAGCAAGGCAGGGAGTTCAAGGGAAAATTTGGGGCAGCAGGACTAAGAAGAGACTTGGACAAACTCTCTGTGCAGCTGAGGTTATTACAGCTTCCTTTGGCCCTGCTGCCTTTGCATGTTAACAAACACAGCCTCTTGACACATATATATATATGTACATATAATTTCCCCCTCTATTTCAACAGAATGTGCTCAGCCTGAATATTTCACTCTTCCATATTGTAATAAATATCTCTGCTAAATCAGCTGGTATATACTGGGCTGGATGAGGAGAGAATCTTGTAGCTTTTAATGCTCTGTGTCTTCTGAAGGGAGTTCACTGGCACTGAGAGGATGACCATGACCATGAGTTGTTGGGAAAGCCAGAGCAGCCCTTTAAAATGAAACTTAAAAAGCTTAGAGAAGTGAACATGCATGTTTCCTTCCCCCTCTCCCTCCTCATCCAAATAAAGGATAATCAACCCAGAAACAGAACAAGTTAGTACATTTTCTCAACCCAAATCCCTCTTCCTGTATAATTTAATCTTTCAATCACATGCATTGCTGTGGGAAGGAGTCAAACTGTTATTCCTGTATCCTCTCAGACTGAAAGTATTAGATCAGGGTTGGAAAATCGAATTGGATCTGCTGCCTGAGCCACCAGGCTGCTCCCCACAGCTCCCCCAGTTTGGCTCTGGTGCTGCTTTGCCTTGGGACTGTGTCAGGTACTGTCACCTGGCAGCCCCCAGGTGTGGCCACGTGCTTTGTGAGTGACAAATGTCATCAGCAGAGAGCTCCAGCTCCTAGTCTGGGCTGAATTACACCATAAATGGAGTGAATTACACCGTAAATGACATCTCCTTTTAAAATCAAAAAGGTAAGAATGAAACACTGAAAACAAAGCAGAAAATTGAAGCAGCAGTGCAGAGCTGTAATAAGGCATAATCAGACTCTGCTGCATTTATATTCAGTATTTCCACTTCCCTCACAGGAGATTAAGGATTTTTTTTCTAACTTTGTTACACATTTGAATGCTGGCTTACATACAGCATTTTAAATTATATCTGAATGTGTTGGAGCTATATATAAATGCTGGAAAAATAAGCTGTCATGCTGCAAGCTGTGTTTTAATAACACAGCAATGGGGTAGATTTTTATAGTAATTTTCACATTATTACTCGTGTTTTAATCTGCATGTAGCAATCTGCATCAGGCTGATAGCAAACAGGCACAGCTTCCCATTCTGAGAGTTCAGTGGTCATTAAACTCTCCTCAGCAGCAAAGTCCTTAAATGAGATTTTAGCAGATCCTCAGGTTTTTGCTGATGTGTTAAAGTGCTTAATTTCATCCCAGGAATTGAAATGTCCATGCTCTATAACCTCAGATGAGAGTGCAGGGAGAAAAAGTCTGAGCCTAATACCCACCATGGCGAATTAATGCTGATTCACTCACTCTTCTAGCTGCCTTTTTAGTTCTTCTTTCCCATTTACTGGCCTTGAAACCAAAAGGAACAGTTCCATTTCGTTTACACTCCTTTTTTTCCCCCTCCAGGCGCCAGGATGTGCTGACAGTCACACCATGGTTGGCTCCCATTGTGTGGGAAGGGACCTTTGATCCTGAGATGCTGGACAGTGCCTACAGACCCCTGAACCTCACCATTGGGGTGACAGCCTTTGCTGTTGGAAAGTAAGGGAAACACTCAGTGGGCACAGTCCTTGGGGTGATACATTTACACTGTGGAAAGAGGATTTTGGCTTTTTCTCGTCCTGGAAATTTGTCCCAGTTTATAAGGGGTTTTTGAGCCCCTGTAGTGTGTACATAATCACACAACCCTATGGGGTGCCAACACTTGAGGGACATGAAATGTGGTCAGTATTTCTGAAGAATTAGCAGATGTCTTGGGAATCAGAGCTGGTCAAAATGGGGATTATCCACTTATTCCTTGTGCTCCCCTATACCTATTGCATGTGTGCTGTGTGGATTCTTGCAGTGATAATCAGTGAAATCTCTTCACTCCTTGTCTTCTTGCATTCACTGATGTGCCCTTTGCAATCCACCACACATCCCCTTGGAATCCCAGAATAATTTGGGTTGGAGGGGATCTTAAAATTCATCTTATTCCATCCCCTGCCATGGGCAAGGACACCTTCCACTATCCCAGGTTGCTCCAGCCTGTCCTTGGACACTTCCAGGGATGGAGCAGCCACAGCTTCTCTGGGCACCCTGTGCCAGGACCTCCCCACCCTCACAGGGAAGCATTCCTTCCTAATACCTGATCTAAACCTGCCCCCCTTCAGCTGAAAGGCCACTCCCCTTTGCTCCATCACTCCACACCCTTGCAGAAAGCCCCTCTGCACAGAAATTCCCCCCTTGTCCCCGCTGTGCTCTCCCCAGGTACACGAGGTTCGCGCGTGGCTTCCTGGAGTCGGCGGAGCAGCACTTCATGAAGGGCTACCAGGTGATCTATTACATCTTCACAGACAGCCCCGAGAGCATTCCCCAGGTGCAGCTGCAGCCAGGGCGCAGGCTGGTGGCCGTCCCCATGCAGAAATACTCCAGCTGGCAGGAGATCTCCACGCGCAGGATGGAGGCCATCAACAGGCACGTGGCCGAGGTGAGCCACCGCGAGGTGCACTACCTCTTCTGCCTGGACATCGACATGGTGTTCCACAGCTCCTGGGGCCCCGAGACCCTGGGGGACATGGTGGCAGCCATCCACCCTTACTTCTTCAAAGTGCCCCGGGAGAAGTTCCCCTATGAGAGGAGGAGCTCCTCGGCAGCTTTCATCCCCGAGGGGGAAGGGGATTTCTACTATGGAGGAGCTGTGTTTGGAGGCTTGGTGAAGAAGGTCTATGAGTTCACCAGGACTTGCCACATGACCATCCTGGCAGACAAAGCCAATGGGATCATGGCAGCCTGGCAGGAAGAGAGTCACCTCAACAGGCACTTCCTCTCCCACAAACCCACCAAGCTGCTCTCTCCAGAATATATTTGGGACGACAAGATTCCAAAGCCTCCTGAGATCCACCTCATCCGTTTCTCCACGTTGGAGAAAAACTATGAAGAAGTCCGAGACTGACCTTCTGATCCCTGCAGGGAGATTCTCCCCACAATCAAACCCACCAAAATTAGCTCCCACAGAATGTACCCCACTATGAATTTTTTTTTCTTAGTAGGAACAAACTGGGAAGGGAAGGTGTGGATAGTTCCTCTGGAGAACAGAGTCTAAATGCATTTCAGAAGCAGCAGTCAAAGGGCAGGTGAGACTGAAAAGGTTTCCAGGTTCCTACTCTTTGTAAATACATCCTGCTTGAGGCTGCAGCACACAAAAAAGCATCTAAAAGGCCAGTTATCCAATGCATGGCTGCAGCTGCCTTTGCCTGAACGATTTCCTGAGGCCTGGCAGAAACTTAACAAGACCAAAATGGTGTTTGACATTCCTGTGGAGGAGGAGAAGACCTTGGGTTTTGGTAAAGACCTTTTCACTTAAAAAAAAAAGAACGTTACAGGGTGATAAATTTTCCTACATTGTGACTTAAACTAACACCTTTTGTCAGAATCAGGAGGAAAACTGCACTCAGAGCATGTTATCCCTGACTGGGGTACAGTTGGATTTCTTGGACCTTCTCAGCAGAGAGCTGGTGCCAGGCATTGCCAGGAAGAGCCCAGCTCTGACAGGACAAACAGCGTGAACTCATCTTGCAGTTATCTCCCAAATCCCAATCTGTGCTTTGGAGACCCAAGTTTAGACAGAACTGGCACAGCTCAGCCCAGACTGAACTTCTTGGGGTTTATTTCAATCACAGATGTGCTCTGAACCTTTTCCCTGGGCCGCGTGTCTCTGTGGATCATGTAATCTTTTCCAACACAGAAAATCTGGTTTTGAGATGTTCATGTTCCTCTCCATTGCTTCAGCCCTTTCCAATTTTTCTGAGCTCTGTGAAATAAATTGGCGAGAAGCTCCTGGAGCCGACAGCACGAGCTGATGCCTTTCCAGCAAACAGGATGATTTCATTCCGTAATGAAACGCTCTGGTGAAGCTGGGAATTCAGTGCAGGGCTGGAATTGGGCTGGGGCTCACATTTTCTCTCCTTGGATGTGATGAGGAGCTGAAGCAGGCGTTTAGAGGCTGACAGCTCCCCGGGGGGAGCGCAGGGCTGTGGCTGTCAGCTGAGGTCACAGCACGGGGCTGCCTTTGCCACCTCCCTTGTCACAGCAGGGCTGCCGTCAACATCAGCTCCGTTGCCTCCCGAGGCTTTGCTCCAAAGGGCTGAGCAGTCAGTCCCTGTTCCCTCAGAGGGAGCAGCAGAGAGGCCACGGGAGCTGCAGGGAGCAGCAGCTCAGCAGGGAGAGGAGGAGCAGGGTGAAAGGGTGAACGGGCTGTTTCTAAGGGAACAGTTTAGGGGGAAAAAATAAAAGAAAAAGAAATAAAGGGAGAAAAAAAAAAAAAAAAAGAAAGCTCATTTGGCAGGGAGAGGGAAAATGGGGAAGAGGTGCCTGACTGTTCCTGCTTCTCCTCACATGAGAAAATTGCTGTATGGCAGCGAATCAAGTATTCAAAGCTTTAGGGCCCCACCACTGATTGCAGATGACTTAACGAGCCATTTCAGTCCTGTGTGAGCAGGCGGGAAATGGCACTTGCCACTGTCATTGCAGGCATTTCATCTTCCAGAAGACTAATTAGAAAAGCTTTCACGGTACCCATAATATAGATAAGGTACCCAAAATACCTCCAGCCCCAAAGCCCCAGTGGCAGCTGGGTCGGTTGATTTGTGCTTAATCCAGCAAAGGGTCTTTATTATATTTTCTCCAGACTGTTCTTAGTGCTGTGGTGCAGGAGGAAGATGCCTTTTGACATATTTAAAACCAGACCTGAAACCCCTGACATGTATGTTTGGTAATCAGGCACCACTTCTGAGCCAAAATGGTGAGGAAAAATACTTATCCAAATATTTGCAGAAAATATACATTTCCAACCAACCCAGGATTAATACTGTCTGTTTCTTATTTGTTAAAGACTTAGTGCCTCAAGGCCATGCTGAAACTGGGTTCTCATTATGCCAGTTATACATATATGCATATGGATTCTTTACCAGCCAGAGGGAACTGTCCAGTCTGCTCTGCACAGGACAAGACAGATAATTTTATCTCCTGGTGTCAGCACACAGCTGGGCTGGGCTAGGTCTATTAGAAAAGTATTCAGATTCCAAGAAAAACATGAAGTTCCACAGCAGCCACGAATCCATAGATCAGCTGTGCCAATGGCCAATTCCCCTTATGCCTTAATTCTGCTGGAAACTGCTCTGGGTTTGCAGCCACAGGGCTTCATTCTGCCACATTAATTATTGAATTCCTGTGCAGATACTCATAAATCCACTGTGAGAGGAGGTTCTGCAGCAGAGATGATGGGTGAGAGAGGGTGGTCTGTGTTTCTGGTGTACCTGGTTTGAAAAAATGGTGAAAGGCTTGGTCTGAGCTCTGCATCCGAGCTGCCTTTTGGCCGAATCCTCAGCCCTCTGATTGACACTGTAATGGCCTGCTTTGTGCTGTGCCAAACGTGTTTATTTTCCTGGCAGGCTTGCAGCTTCTCCCCAGGGGAATGGCTTGTGTTGTGTGACACAGTTCTGCTCCACGGGGCTGAAGCAGTACCTACAAACTCCCCACGCCTCCAGGGAGCAGGAGAATGTCTGCAGAAAAACACCCCCCGGTGCTGTGTGGGAGATGCTCCCTGAATCAGCTCGTGCCCTCCTCTAATTAATGAAAGGCTGGACTTCTGCTGTCATCTCCTGCTGATTAATCCCCTTCCCCCACCGGCAGCAGCGAGCTTTCCATCTCCCAGTTTGGATTGTGCAGCCTGAGGCTTGTGTGCAGTGTGGGAGCTTCAGCAGGACCTGCTTTCTGATGTGCATTGCCCACCCACACCCAGTGCAAAGAGGGGAAACTGAGGCACGCGGGGGGAAGGCAGCAGAGTGTCACTCTTGTCTTCCTCCACTCACCACACAGGAAAATGTTGTCTTATGTGTTCTTGTGCCAAAGGAATTTGGACTTGGAAATGCAGGGAGCTGCATGAGAAGTGAATCACCACATGTAAATAAATCCCACTGCCTGGGGATTCGACTGTGCTCTCAAGGTATTTCCCACTCAAGCCCTTAACCAAGGCTCAGATCAGCAGCTTGTTGCCTTCCCAAGGGCCCCTTGTTCCTTCCATCCCTTTCTGCTCAGCTGGAACAGACTCATCATTCATTGTCCCTCTAATTTAAGCACTCATCTGACAGGCTGTTTCTTTCCTTCTCCCCGCTGCTCTCTTGCCCAGTGCATCCGCCCCCAAAGGGCAAATTTCTCTGTGGGGTGAGAAACAGAAACTTCCAGCACTGAGTATGATCAGAGGTGGGGCCAGACTGTGATCCTCTTGTTCTCCCCACTGACAGGACAGCAACCATTTCCACCAAACCAGATTAAGACTCTTTTCCACTCCTATTTGGATTTCCCATAACCCTCCCCACACAGGTGATGTTCCCCGACATTTTCGACCACAAATGTCATTTTGTACCACACAGCACGAGTTACAAAAGGAGTGGCGTAATCAAACTTTCTGTGGGTGAGATCTGTGGCTGTGGGGCACGGAAATGAGATGATCTTTGAGCAGAGGGGGGAGGAGGAAGGGTAAGAAAGTCAGTCACACATTCTCTGCACAAAAACAGCTTGTGGAGAAGCCACGTGCATCTGGCTGGCTGAATGCAGCTGAAGCAGCACGGTGGTGGAGAGGAGCTGGAAGGTTTGGAGCTCCCTGCCAGAGCTGCTGGCTTCACTCCCCTGCCCTTTGTCTCACCTGTGCAGCCTGTGGCTCTTTGAGGAAGGACTGTGTCTGTCTTGTTCTGTGTTTGCACAGGGACCAGGCTGGGTCACTCCGGGGGGATTTGCTCCAATCTCAAAGGGCAGCTCTCAGCACCGAGGTCATTATTTTCTCACTTGAATCCCACCTGCTCTGCTTCACCTCCTGCCCCAGCAAGTTCCCATGGGATCGCAGGGATGACACACACAGAGCAACAGCTGCTGTCAAGGTGGAGTGACAGTGACAGTGACAGGCCCTTCTGGGGACAGCAGGAACTGGAGAAGGAGTTACAGGAGTGGGTTGGGTTGTACTTTACTCACGGTAAAACCCCAAACCTGGAGCTCTGCTCCACACAATCAAACAATTAAGGGAAGCATCGCTAGAAAAACAAATCTGAAGAGTGACATTTAAATGTCTGCCTGCCCACCAAACTCCCTCCTTTCTGCACGAGTGTTGCTGTACTGACTTGACTTTTCCTGTGCTATATTTAGGTTCAACACAGATCCACCAAATGTCGCTGTTTCGTGTAAAACTAGTGTAAAGCCTTAGGAGTAGAAAGGCAGTTTTAACCACAAATCTCTACTGCTTGTATGCCCACCTCATCCCCCTGCTCCCCGGCTGAACCTTTAGCCAATTTAAAGCCAGCCAGATGAGTGCAAATTACATTTCAAAACGGCTTCATTCTGGTGTGTTTTTTAGTGAGTTCTGCCAGCAGCAAATTACATAGTTCTAGACCTTTTGAAGTATGTGTTTTTCTCACTGTTGAGCACTGACACCGTTACTATAATTAGAATGATGTTGCTCTGTAGCAGCATCTAGTGCCAAAGCCAGAGCCCTGGCAGCACCTTTTCCTTTCCTGGCTGCTCTCCCCAGCCAGAGCGGCTGGTTCAGCTGGCCTGGAGCCAGGGAGGAGCAGGACAGGCAGGTGCGATGGGCTGTGCCTTGTCACTCATTCCCGCTGTGCCCCTGGAAAAAGGGGGGTGGCTGCTGGGTGTCGGTGCCCAGCATTGCAGCGGCCGGGAGCGCTCGGCCGTGGTCTGACGCAGCTTCTCCCGGCTCCTTCTTCTCCTGCCGTCACTGTAATGGCTCATGTCATCGTCCTCACGATGACAAACGATGGGGACCGGAGCCGCTCTGTTTCCAGGGCAACCCCGCTGGCTCCCCAGCTCCCGCTCCAGCGCGCCGGCCGGCTTGCCGGGGGTCCCCGCTTCGGCGCCGGGCTGAGCGGAGAGCAGCGGCCAGGGGTCCGTGTGGTTCTCTCAGCCTCCTGGAGGGGTCCTGCTGGGGGCAGCCCGGGGTGTCCCGCGGGTTTCTCTCAGCTGCGGCCCCAAACTCTTCTCCTGTTTATTCCCAGCACGGCAGAGCCACGCCGAGCCGCGCTCCCCACACCGCCCGCTCCCCGGCGGGGTCTGCACGGTGCCTCCCCACTGCTCCTGCCACCCCCGCGGCGTCCACAGCTCCACTCCCGGGGGAAAACACACACAGAGAGCGGAGAGGTGCCCCGGGCAGCGGGTGCCCCCGGAGCGGTGCCCGTGCGGGCGATCACGGGTGGCCCGGAGAGGTCCCGTGCGTGCGCCCAGCGGCGCGGGTGGCACCAGAGAGGTGCCCACGGCCGCCCCCGCCGCAGACGCGCACCCACCCTCCCGGGAGCGGTGCCGGGGGCCGGGCGGAGCCGGGAGCCTCCCCCGCCCTCCCGGTAGCGGCGCCCGCCCCGGTCCCGCCCCGCGCTCGGCTCTCCCGGCCGCGCTCGGCGCTCCGCGCTGGCGGCTCCGCGGGGGCGGCGGGGGCCCATGGCCGGCGCGGAGCATCGCCCCCGGCCGCGGGCCGGCGCGGAGGGGCCGTGAGTGCGGCCCCGGGACCCGCAGCGGGGCAGCGGCTGTCGGCGCGGCGCTGGGGCTATGAGCGGAGCACGATGATGATCGACAGCCAGGTGAGTGCGCGGGGCACCGCACGGCTCTGTCCCCCCCAATTGCCCCGGCCCGGGGCGCAGCTGCCGGGCTCGGTGCCCTCCAGAACCCCGGTCAGAGGGGGCTCACGGCGGCCCACGCGTGTCCGCGGCCGGTGACTGATGCGTGCGCCGTGCCGGGGAGCCGGGGGGCTCTGGGGGGCTTGCGGGGGTCTGTAGCTGCAGGTGCCTGTCCCTTGCTGCCTGCTGGGCTCGGGGCACACTGGAGGTGCCAGCAGCCCGGGCCCCTGGTCCGCAGCAGAGGCTCTGGCGGAGGAGAAGCAGCAGCTTTGCCGAGGGAGTGGGAGAAGTCTGTTTTTCAATGTTTTTTTCTCAATTTTTTTGCTTTCTGTTTGTGTAACGGGTAAACGCGGCTGGTAGCAGAGGAGCTGAAGGATTGGGAAGGAAAGGGACACAGTTTGGGACGGGGTCTGAGGGCGCTGCGATGCTGCCGCAGCCGCTGTGCTGCGATGCTGCTGGCAGGCTGGCGCTGCTGCGTGCCGTGCCAAGCCAGGGCCAGCTCGCCTGGCACCGCTCAGGCCAAGTGGCATCAGCAGGTCCCTTGTCTCTTGCCTGGTGTGTTTATGAGGCCAAAGAAGCTCAGTCGAACCGAGGTGGACTAAAGCTCTGCTCTCCCAAGCCCACTGGTGCTTCTGGGGCAGGGGAGGATGGAGCAAAGGCATTAAATTCGGGGGTGGCATCAGAACGTGACTCTCCGTTTGGTCCTGATGCTCCTCTGACTTTTTACTTTCTATTCCTCTTCCGATGTTCCCCTCCTTGATCCCAGCCCTGGGAAGGGAAGGGAGGTCTGTGCTGCTGCCCTTGTGGGGGTGGTGGGAAGGTAAGTGGGCAGCAATGGTTCCTTGGAGACCAGCGATGAATAAAGGGAAGGGCTGATGCTGTGCTGGAGAAGTGGGCTGGGATCCATTTTTGGACTGGAAAATGTGCATTCCAGAGCCTCCTCCTGCACCCTGTGGGTCTGTTTGGCCAGGGCCTCCTTCACCTTGGTCCAGCCCAATAAACAAAAGCTGAATTAGCTCTGTTGGGGTTCATGTGTGGGGCAGGCCCTAGTGCCAGCACCAGTGTGGGCTGGATGGTGGAATGTCCCTTTGGAAAAGGGGATTGGCAACCAAAATACTGGAGTTTGGATCCTGACCCTGCCAAGGGTACAGACCAAGAGTTCTCTGTCATTATGGACTGGGAAGATTGATCCTGCTGGGAGATCTAGAAAATTAAAGGTGTAAGGCTGTCTAGGAAAAAATCTCCAGAGCTCAGTCTCCCATGTTGGGGAATTTATATTGCTTCTTATGGAATGTTTTGCATTAAGGTCTCATCTTTAGCCTTCCTGTCACTTTTTATGCTTACCTCTTTATATATTTATTTATAGATATATTTTATGGGTAAACTGAGGCACATAGAGATATTTGTTCCAAGCCCAGGCTTTTGCGTGGGTGGAAAGCAGAGGTGGAAAGCAGAGGTGGAAAACCCTGATTCCTCCTGCTGAAGAGGATGAGCCACTCTGCCTTTTAAGGGGTGACATCCATTGAGGTCCTCCTCTTTGTGGCTACCGGTTGAGAGGAATTTCCAGCTGCGCCCGCAGCCGCACCCTGCCAGTTCTGATGGCTACAGCTACATTTTTCACGCCTTGCAAATGTTTCTCTCCCTGGTTGCCACGGGAAAGACCCACACAAACAACTGGTAAAACTGAGTGTTACAAAGTCAATAAGCTGAGCAAACAAGGAGGATTTTTTTTTCATCTCTAAGTGCTGCAGGTGTGTTGTTCCAGGTGTCCTGACATGTGAAAGCAAAGGTTCAAGTGCAAGGGCGAATTCCAGCCTTTGAAACGGAAACCTGCTCTTGGGCTGGGTCAGAAGGTGGCTTCCGTCCTGGACCAAGCTCCCCGAGCTGCAGACTCATCCCCTCTCTCCCTTCCTGGCCGTTTGGGCAGGAGAAGGCAGCAGATGGTGGGCGAGCAGTCTTGGGGCAGGAGGCAGAGTGCCTGAGTGCAGGCAAGCAGGGCTGGAGCTGGATTTGGGTTTCTCTTCCCTTTCATCTGCTCCCAGCGTCTGAAGTGGCTCCAGTGGCTCGGAGTTAACTCTTGGTGATGCTCTGCGGGGCTAGGGGGGCGAGTTGGCAACAAGTGACAGCGAGAGAGGGTCCAGCTGGCAGCAGGGTCTGGGTGGCAGCAGGTGGAGAGATGCAAAGTCCCTCCTCGGCATGGCTCAGCCCCTCCATCTGGAGCTCCCACTCCTGCCTGTGCCTGTGCCTGCAGACAGGGCTGAGCAGACGTGAGCAGAGGATGCAGCGACTGCTGCAGGCTCCAGAATAAATCTCTGGGACATTGTGGTGATGGATCTGACATCCCCTAGCTCAGTGCAGTGTATTATCTTTGTGGCCAGCTTGCTCTGAGATGACTCTTTAAGTGAAGAAATGAGGGTTTTTTTCAGGACTTTGTTTATTCTGGGCATCTTTGGGGTTGTGTTTTTCATCTCCTCCCTGTGTTTTCATTCTGTCATGCCCCAAATTGTGCCTGGCTGCCGGACCTGATCAGGGGAATCAGGGGTTCTGATCCCAGGTGGTGATCTCCAAAGCAATCTGCACTATCCATCAACATGGATTTTGCTTCTGATACCTTTCCCATTGCTATAGCAACCCATCTGACGAGGATGCCAGTGCTTCCCAGGCAGTGTGTGCAGGGAAACCGCTTCACCTGCCACCAAGCTGCCACCACACTGGGGCAGGGCTGCTTTACTGGCAGCTGCACGCAGGTGCTGAGCCTGGAGGGGCACAGGAGCTGCTCTCAGCCCCCCTCAGGCTGACCCTGCTCTCCAAGGTGTCCCTACCACCTGGAATATACAGTACAGGTGGGGGGAGTGCGTGGTGTCTAGCCAGGATCTGGGATTTCTGTCCAAGGGAGATGGATAGAAATGGTGTCAAGGAGCTTGCCAAGGCCCAGTGAGTGTTAGGGGTTGTTTCCCTCTTCCCCCCTCCCTTTGCCCGTGGCGAGGCTG
This sequence comes from Lichenostomus cassidix, assembly GCF_008360975.1. NCBI lineage: Eukaryota > Metazoa > Chordata > Aves > Passeriformes > Meliphagidae > Lichenostomus > Lichenostomus cassidix. The sequence continues at coordinate 3,734,722 of NC_139497.1, forward strand.
GAAGGTGGGCCTCACCTGCAGGGTGGTTTGCCTGCTTTTGCCAAGTCAACCTGTTCCCTCCCCCATGTCCTTCACACTCTGCAGTCACCAGATGGGCTCCAGGACTTTCTCTGTTCTGCTCTGCCTCCTCATGCTGTGCTCCTGTGCTTTCTGTGCAAACCAGAGCCCGTCCAGCTGTGGGTGACCATCAGGACAGATGTGGGGCAGCCTTCCCATGGCAGTGACGCTGCTGTCCCCGTGCCTGGCTCGGTGCTGGCTGCTGTGCCCGGTGTGGCTGTGCCAGGCCGTGTGAGCCCTGCGTGGGCTGGCCAGGGCTGCCCCGAGCCCAGCGGGGCTGTGCAGCAGATGGCACTGTTGTTTTCCCTATGAGTTACTGCCGTGGGTTGGCTTTCTCAGCGCCAGGAAGGGTCAGCGGCGATGGGAGGAGGGACAGGGCTGGAAAAACCCAGCACGCCAAGCAGAGCTCTGCTGCGGGGAGCAGATCTCGGTGTTCAGGCATTGCTCACCCAGCAGGAGCCGTGCTGGTCTTTGGTGATGAGTAACATGAGCCAGCTCCATCCTTGGAGAGCTCAGCTCCAATCCCAAAACCATGGGCCCTGTGTGAGACCTCAGCAAGGCTGTGCCAATCCCCACATCCCTCCTGTAAAAAGAGATCCCTGCTCCACGGCTCCCTTTCGTGCTTGTTCCCACTGTCACCAGCCAGGCCATCCCCAGCTCTCCCCCTGCACACATCAGGGAAGGTGTGACCTTTCCATCAGCCGAGGCTGGCAGTGAGAAGTGCCTGTTCTCCTCTCCAGGCTGTCACATCTGCACCTTCAGTGTCACATCAGGAGCATTTCCCACCTGCCTGGGGCTCGACTGTCACAGCCCCAGTGCCTGGAATGTCACAGCCCCGGTGCCTGGCACAGCCCCAGCCTTCAGGGGTGGCAGTGGCAGCTGCTGGCAGCTGTTTGGGTGCTCCCAACAAAACCCATCCCGCTCCGCCTGGCTCCAGCTGCCGCAGGATGTGCTGGCAGAGCCTCCAGATGCTGACAGGTTTTCCTGCTGGGATCACCCCAGTCCAGCCCGTGTGACCTCCAGGATGTGTGTTTTGAAATGCTGCATTTCTCGGGGACCTCTTGGCTCCCCAGGCACGGCGGGTGCTCCCGGGGCAGCTCTCCCTGGGTGTCTCTGCGGATATTCGCCGTCTGCACTGATATTCCCCTCGCTGCACGCCTTGGCTGCAGGTCAAAGGCGATGTTTGTAGACATGAGCTGACGTCAGAGGCGGCTCGGTGCTGGCTGCTGGGGGATCACAGAGTTTCCTCTCCCTCGAGGCCCTGCAGTGCAGCAGGAGTTCACCCTCTGCAAGGATTTACAGCCCCTCGGTGCTCCCGGGGTTGCTGCGGCCCTGAGGGCTCCTGCCTCCTGTGAAGCTCACATGCTCCCTGGAATAGGTGTAGCTGTGATTCAGTGTCCTTCACCAGCCTGCCTGGAGAGAGATTTCAAAGACAGGAGAAAGGGAGAGGCAGGGTGAGGTGGCTGGGGTGGAGGGAAGGGTGCAGTGGTGCCCTGATGGGTCAGAGAGGGTGGAGAATCCCTTCCTTGCCCTATCCTGCTCTGTGTAGGATCTGGAGATAATCAGAAGCTTTACATATGATGCCAGAGCTCTGAGATGTCAAGACATCAGTGAGGTGTGGTGCAGACACTGCCGTGGGGTGGTCAGTGCTGTCAGGAGGGATCACTGGAGGAGCACTCCTGGCACCCTGGAGGGGATGTGCAGGTTGCTGGAGGTGATGCTGTGCCCAGGATTCAGGAATGACCATGGGAAGCTGCTCTCGTGAGGCTGATAACACCCTGCCAGCCAGGTCTGGCTCATGGGTTTCTGGGGACATCCGCTGTCCCTTGTTATCTTTCCCCTCCCACTCAGTCCCGCTCTGTTTCCCACTCCCTTGCCATAAACACCCTGCCTGGCCCGAGGGCAGGAAGCAAACCCTGCAAAGCACCGAGGGAGCCCGGCAGGCTCCGTGTGAGCCCTCGGCACGGAACGGGGAGGTCGAGGTCATCCCGCAGCGCAGCCAGGAGGTCCCTTTGAAATCCCCAGCAGCCGCCCTGCCCTGCTCTGTTGGCCCCGCTGGCTCCATCCCACAGCGGATTTCCCACCGAGTGTTTCCTGCCTGTCCCTCTCCGCGGTGTCCCACACGGACATGTCCCCGGGGAGGTGACACCCCTGCTGTGAAAAACAACAACAGGCATCCAGGGCAGGCAGAAACACCCTGGTCATGGTGGCTGCTGCATGTCCTGTCCTGAATCACAGGGGACAGGGACACAGGCAGCTCTTGCTGCTCTCAGCCCCTCTCCAGGGAGGTTTAGCAGCCCCAGGGGCAGAGCCAGGGCTGGAATCTGCTGTGGGTCTGCAGCACTCTGGGAGAGGAGCTGGTGCAGGGCAGGAGCAGCTGAGGGATGGGGCTGAGCTCTGCCTGTGCAGAGGCTGGAGGAGCAGGGCTGAGTGTCCTTTCTATTCCATCATCATCATCATCATTACCATATTTCAATAAACAAAATATTCTTATCTCAACCCATGAGGGTTTTTTCCCTGGGAGAAGCCCTACATTTTCTGCCCCATGCCCAGCAGGCCAAAGGGAGCACAAGTCTCCCTCTCACACAAACGAGGGCTCACCAGTGTGTTAGGGCTCTGTTTTCCTTGGCAGAGGTTGAAAGTCCCAGCAGGCTTCAAACCCTCCCGTTCAGCATTTCCATGGTGACAGGAAGGCTCTTCTGGTGGCTGTGCTGTCCTCGGTGCCACCAAAATGACAAGGCTGGGACAGCACTGAGCCTTGGTGGGGGAGGTTTGGATGGCAGAGTGTCCAGAGTGGGAGGATTGGACTCTCTCCTCCCCAGGGCTCGTGGAGGGCAGTGGGTTTTGCCCTGGTGGGATAAACCCAGAAGGAGGAAGGGTTTGTTTAGCAGACCATGCCCAGCCTGCTGAGCTGTCACTGCGTGTGTGACACTGCTGGAGGTGCTGTGGCATCGTCCCCAGACACAGAGCCCACCATGGAAAACACCAGCCCTGGCCCTCTGCAGTGCTGTGTGAATAGCAAATTAGAGGCAGAGGAAGGGGAGGTGGCTGATAAATGCTCCCCCAGCCTGGGGAAGGTGTGTTTGTGCTGCTGGAAAGGCGTTTGTGTCCCTCCTGCCAGCACAGACCTTCCTCCTCAGGCTGAGGACATCCCTGCTTGTTTGGAGGGAATGTGGACCTGCAGGGATTTTAGCTGGATCCATCCCTGCTCTGTGGGGTGGCACAGCCCCTGGTGTGGCCACAGGACCCGTGGCTGTCCCCATCCCTGTCCCTGCATGTGGCTCAGCAGAGCATGGAGGCTTCTCCCCCTCTCATGGAAACACAGCATGGCTCTGGCTACCTGTGCCTGGGTCAGAAACTGGGATTTTACATCCCCTGCAAGCTTGATTAATGGGTTTTTTCCCCTGCTCTGCCTGTCGATGCTAACCAGGGGGAGGGCTGCACTTTATGGATGGTGAAATATATAATTTCTCCTTAGAAAGCAGCAAGGAAATTCCCATTCTCCCACGGAATGTTTATATATTTTGGCCAAAGCTGCGTATCGTTTGCTGTCAAACACCCACAAGCAGGACCAGGTGCAGTGATATTTCTCAGTATTTCAGGGTCCAGCTCCTGTGAATTTGCCTGTGTGAGCACCACGTCCCTGTGCAAAGTCTCCTGGCTCAGTGACCTGCAGCCAGAGCCTGTATTTTGTGGTGTGATCCCAGTTTTCCCCGTGGTGGCCACCACTGACCCCACCCTGGCCACTGTGGGTGTCACAGCCCTGCTTTTGGGGCTTTTATCCAGCATTTCCTGGGGCTGAGTGCTGCGCAGGGTGGCTGTGACTGCTTATACAAGTCCCCTTTGCACTCTTCCCAGTGCTGCTTGAAAGGGTGTTTAGTTAATAGGATTATAAAGCTTTCCTGTCGTCAGGCAACGGAAATCAATGGTGGGCCCCTGGGAATGAGCCTCATCCCATTGCCAGCATGGCTGTGTGGCCAGGGACTGCAGTGCTGCTCCAGGGGGGACTGCTGCCCCCTCTTGTGCTCCCCACGCTGGTGGGGCCTCCTGGAAATGAGGAAAAAAGGATGTAAAGCGATTGGAGAGCATCCAAAGAAAATGGGAAAGGATCTAGAGGGGCCATGCAGGGAGTGGTTGAGGTCATTTGGATTTTGGGGTGGAGGGAAGGAGATGAGAGAGACATGGGGGTGTGCAGCTTCCTCATGAGGGGCAGTGGAGGGGCAGCTCTGATCTCTCCTCTCTGGTGAGATTTAGGAAAAAATCTCCTAATTGCATCTCCTGCATCTGCTGCTGGGCTGCAGGGAATGCAGGGAACTCAGGAATTTTCCTTTTCTCCAGTCAGAAATGATGGCTTGGCCTGAAAGCTGAGAGTGGGAGCTGCTCTGCAACCCCTGGGGGGCTTCACCCTCCTCTCTGCTGCCAGCAAACTTGTGCAGGCAGCAGGTTGGTGGGATGTGCTCACGGATGTGTGCAGTGCACAGGGAGATCACAACTGCCATGCCTGCATGCTGCAGGCCCCCAGCCCCTCCCTGGGGCTGCATGTCTGCCCTGCACGGGGGCCAGGCCTGGAAGAGCCCAGGGAGGTCAGGGAAGGGTCTCTCTGCTCTCTGGACTGTGTCCACCAGAGCTGACAGCCTTGGGGTCTGCTCACTCCCACCCTGCCTTGTCCTCACCCTCCTGCAGGGGATTCCAGGCTGGAATGCCTCTCCCTCTCTGATCCCTGGAACCCTTTGCTGTCAGAGTGGGAGGGTGGGGAGCAGCTGAATGGGAGCCCTGAAGGAAACTTCCAGAAAAATCGACCTGCTTCAGGAATCTGGCTATGCAAAAAGTGTTTCCCATCACCTTGGCTGTCAGAGAGGGGACAGACTGCACAAGGTGGGGACTTCTTTAAACCCTGGAGCCTGCAAACCAGGGTGAAGAGTTAGGATGGGGAGAGCCTTTGGCTCAGGGTGTAAGGCTGGAAACCTCCAGGCTGCCAAAGCCTTGTCTCTTATCTCTGCAGCCCGGGGTTTGCTGTCTGCCAAGTGACAGGGAGCAGCGGCGTGGATCTGCAGATAACCCCTTGGCTGTGGATAATGTGGGCTAAAGCACAAGTGAGGAGCTGGGGCTGCTTTAAACAGCACGATGAGAGCAAGCTCCAGGGCTGGCGAGACTGGAACCTCCTCCTTTGGGTTTGTTTAAGCTCCAGATAAGCCCTGGAAAATATGCTGGAGGGAACAGCCCTGCCCAGTGCTGGAGGCTTGGCCAAGTGGGTGAATGAGTGGATGCTCCAGACTGTGCTGTGCTGGGCACCAGCTCTGAGTGCCTCCAGACATGTGCCCAGAGAGATGCCCTGGCCTTGCTGCCAGCCTGGGCTCACCACAGACGGCTGCTGCTCTGCCCTGCTGGCAGGTGGAACAAATCCCTGCAGAAAAATCGCAGTTGGTGACAGCGGGGATTGTCACGGCTTGCTAATAATACCCTCAGCTCTCTGTTGCCCCTGGCATTTTTGCTTCCCCAGCAGAGATATTTGCAGTGGGAAGCACCTGGTCCTGCAGTCAGGCTGGCGTGGGGACAGCTGAGCCTTGCTGTGACCTGTGCTGTGCCCACCTGGCCCCAGAGAGGGCACAGCACAGAGTGGCCCTGAGGGGACAGGATGTGCTGACATTTGGGAGCTTACTCTTGGCCCCAATCTGCCTGTGCTGCAGGCTGCCCTGACAGGCAGATGTTTTGGGAGATGATGAGGCTTTTCCTTAGGTTTGCAGCTGCAGGGGACAGCAGTGGGCACGTGGCAGTTTGTGGCATTGTCCCCCATGTGTGCAGCCCCAGCTCCAAAGCCTGATGTGTGTGCCCAGCCTGGGCAGTCGGGCAGCATGCAGGACACAGACAGCCCAGCTATCCAGGTAAAAAGGGTTGTGGGCCCTGAGCCAGGGATTTCCCGGCAGCAGAGCCACGCCCGGGTGTCCCCGTGTGGTGCAGCAGGGTGGAGACACCACGGAGGTGTCATTACCTTAGTGGGAAGCAGTTTTGGGGTGAACCAAGAAGGGATGGTGGAGCAGCTATGGACTGCAGGGAGCTGTGTTGTTCTGTCCTCCTCCTTCTCTCCCACAGTGGGGTGGAAAGGGAGCCAGGAGGGACCTCAAGGGACACGGGGTGCTTCCCCACCCCATGTGTGAGTGGCCCTGGAGTGGCTGTGTCATGGTGGAAGGGCAGGAATTCCCTCCCAGCCCAGCTCTGCCCACCTGGGGGCTGCTGCAGTGGTGTTCCCATGCTGGGCTCCATCCCCACCTCGGCGGGAAGGGAGGTTATGGAAACTTAATAAACTGTTGCCATGACAGCCCCGAGCGCAGCTCCCTGCTGCCTTACCCACCGTGACAGCTCGATATTCCCATCTCCCGTGGGACTGATCCCAACAGGCAGGGCTGAGGCTGCTGCACGGCAGGCAGCACATCCCTTTCACCCTGCCGGGGCAGGAAAACCCTCTTGGGAAGCAGAAAGGAAGCATGTGGGTGGCTGATGTTCCCCTTCCTAGGTGGGAGAGGTGGTCCTGCTCCCCTCAGCATCCTCTCCAGCCCCAGGAGCACGGCAGGTCCCCGTTGCTGCGGTGACAGTCTCCATGGAGACCGGTCCAGCACAGCTGCATCCCGGGGACCACGGCAGGGGATGCCGTGGGGATTTGTCCCCCTCTCCTCCCCACGGGGACACGCTGGCTCCCGGGGTGCACCCTCAGCCCCCGGGGGAGCGTGAAAACGGAAATCCCTCAAGTGGCAAATGTGTGGAGGAATCCCAAGGAAACTAATAGGTTTTCCCCCACCCCTCCTTGAATGCTTGTTGGCTTTCACTCCACGCTGGTAATTGCTGCTCTGCACCTATTAAAAGGCCGTCTCATGCTTCGCACGGGCTTGGTTGTGAATTAATTTTGCATACGGATCTATTCTGGGGAGCATGGGAATTTATTCAGGATGCTGAATGCCAGACGGGCTTTCCAGAGGCGTGAGGTGCAGCACAGGCTGTGGCTGCTCTCAGGAGTGACTCTGAGGGAATGACAGTGGATTCTCCATATAAATGCCTAAAAACAAGGGTGCAGATTCAAATCAATGGGATTTCTTCCCACAAATAGTTTGGGGCATGACAGATTGTGGATGCTTCTGTATATTTTGTTTGAAATCCATCTTAGGTGCCAAGGTGCCTTTGATTTTTCACTGGGAAATAGGTGTCCTACCTGTTCATGTTCTCCTGGAAGTCCCACCAGGCTCTATCTCCATGTCCATGCCTGCACCTGCTTCTCTAAATCTACCCACAGGCTTTCTGTAAATGCCATATTTCTCCAGAGAAACGCTGTTGGGTTGGGATTTCTGTGGTTTTGAAAGCAGGTTTCCTCTTTCTATTACTGAGAAGTGTCAAAGGGGAAGAGCTGATGGGATTTTCCATTTGCCATTTACTTGTCATGCTGCTTTCTTTCCCTTTTCCCTTCCTATCAGCCTCACACAGTGAAAATAAACCAGCTGGTTTTGTGTAATTTCTCTCAAGCACCGCACTCCGGTGCAGGATGCTGTGATGTTTGGGCATGGAGTCGCAATTTCCTTCGAAAAACAAACTCCCCATTGTTACTGCTGGGGAATTTCTTTCATTTTGTGGAGGTCTTTGATGTTTGACATCAAGCACTGGAGTCAGTCATCCTTAGGTGGGCCTTTGTGAGTCACTGGGAGTAAGGAATGCCCAGTGCCACAGGAGAGGTTGGTCATTGGTTTTTGGAGCATTGCAAATGTTCACACCATTGCAGCAATGCTGGTTGTTAAAATCCTGTGCATGAGTTTGTCATTGAAAGCTGCATTCACCTGTGCAGAGGTTCAGCCATGGTGTGCTCAAAATGATGTTTTTATGAGGTGGCAGAGGCTGTTAGGACCTTAAGGAATGGATGCAGGGGTTGGTCTCTCCCTGGGGCAGCAGCAGAGCAGTTGGGAGCAGGATGCACCCAGCACAGGAATTGCAATGAGTTCGCCCTGCAGTTGCTCTGTTCCTGCCAAGACTGTTACTGGAAAACAGTATTTCCCCAGTAATGGTTGCTAAGCACTGAGGTCTCATGATGGGCTTTATCTGCTGAGCTGGAGCTGCGACAATAAAGCTCCAGTGCGAAATGAAACATCAGCGCTGGGGCTTCCCTGTCCTCCAGAGGCAATATCCTCCTGGATATTTCTCCTTCAGCCTGGTAGAGCTGGCCTGTGCTGCTGTGGGGCTCCAGCAGCACCTCAGTGCTGTGCCACTGGGGATGGCTCCTCTGTTGGTGACAGGGATGGCTGCTCTGTTGGTGACAGGGATGGTTTGGTGCTCAGCTGCTCTTGCCAGCAGATCTGGGATCGTAGCACAGTTTCCACTCACATCAGCCAGACTGGAGGAGCAGGAGGATGGAGCTGTCGTTTAAAAATCTGCGTAGGATCATCCTGTCTGGGCTGCTTTGATGGCAGGAGATTCTTTGCTTTGTATTTCTCTGCAAGTCTCCCAGTGGGAAAAGGTTCAAAGCCGCTTTGCTGGTTCCTGCTGAAGGACGTTCAGGATGCTCCCTGGTGACTGCTGTGGTGTCTGGGGACACTGGTGGGTGGACATGCCTGAGCTGGCCCTGGAAAAAGAGGATAAGGTACCACACCATCTCTGGGGCTGTGTGAATGCCCACAGCATCTGGCTGGTCACCTCTGATGGAAGCATTCAGTACACAGCAGCTCTCATGTCCCATCAGTCCACCCTGTCCCGTTCCTGTTGGTTTGGGATGGTTCTCTGGAGCATCTGTGCTGTTGTCCAACCTCTGCTGCTTTACCTGGTGTCCCTCCTGGGACTCTGCACTTGGAGTTCTGCTCTCCTGCCTGTGTGGTTGGTGACTTTTCCAGAAGGATTGTCCCTTTTGGCATCTTTGTGGCTGCTGGCTGGGAATGTGCTGGGCTCTGAGGGCCAGCAGAGCAGACTGAGCCCCTGACAGAGGTGTTTGCCCTGGGGTAGCAACTTCTGTGTCCATCCCTAGCCCTAGAAGTCCAGGGGAACCCCAGAGACCAGGCCACCAGCAGATTATGGGACTCTGTACCTCCACACCACCTCTGCAGAGATTCCTGTTCCCATGGCACAGATTAGCCACTGGAGAGGATGATGAGATCCTGGGAATGGTAGCCCTTGGAGACTCAGGCACCTGAGTGTGAAATCCGTGTCCTTCTCAGGATGTTTGGAAGGTGCAATCCCAGCTAGCCAAACCCAGCTTGTTACTGGAAAGTTGTTGTTGGAAAGCCAAGCTCTGCTGACCAATTGTTGCAGGCAGGTGAGTAACCTGAGCTGGGCTGAAGCACAGCCTTGAATCACCTTTCCTGGAGCCAGAGCTGTGGGTACTGCCCGTGCTGAGGGCAGGCTTTGCTGCTGTGAAATCTGGGACAGTCCTGCGTGGGAAATGCACTTGGTATTGAGTCACCAAGGAATCAGGAAGGGGCAGGACAGAGACTGCCTGTGCCAGGGAGTTTCCAGGCTGTGGCAGTCCTCTCTGCCATGAAAAGAGTTGCCAAAATTCTGCCAGCCAGCATCTGGGACATGGCCCTGGAAATTCTGCCTTGTCCACGTGCTCCAGCTGTGATTTCCCCTCTCTCTTCCCCTGCTAATCCATTCCTGGGGCTGCTGCACTGCTGCTGCCTTGTCCTGGCTGCTGCTCATCTCAGCCATATGGTGGATAAAAAACCTGCCTAATTTCCAGTTAAAACTTAATTTATGGCGGGTTTATCCCTATTTGGTCTCGTTCCAGGCTTGCCCATTTGTTCCCATTCCTGCAAGCGTGTAGGGGCTGCTTTTCTCATTTCTCCTGGGGGTGATGGGTTGGACTTGTGCTGAGAAGGTGCCCAGCTCGGCCTGCGAGTGGCACGGAGGGTCCCTGGGTGTGTGACACCCCTCGAACCCCGGAGTTTGGCTCTGGCTCTGCGGGGATGAGTCAGCCCGGTGCTGCCTTGGCGCTGAGCGGGACTCGCCAAGCCCAGCTTACCTAACGCCGCAGGAATGCCTGGCTCAGCGCGGCTCCTCGGCTCTGCTCCGACAGTGCTGCGAGCCCGGTTTGTGCCCTCGGGCAGCGGCTGCGTGTGGGAAAGCCGGGAAAAGGCTGCGCGGTCCCAGACCTTTGCCATGGGTACGGCAAGAGACTCCTCAGAGTGGGACCCACAAAACCTCCCAGAAGTGCCTGCCTGGAGCAGGGTCTGTTCACCCTCTTGGTCATCCCTGCTGGGCCCAGCGAGAAGGGCAGCTGTAAGGACATAAAATCCTGTTTGTTTGAGGGCAGTGGGGATTTTTATTGGCATTTCACCCTGGCCCCTCTGTTGGGTATGTAGCTGGCCCCAGTGATTGGCGAAAATTCTATAGGAAGATGCTCTTTAAGTAGGTTGTGGGTAGTAAACCCACCCCATTTTCTGCCATACTTCTTTCAGCAAAGCTCCAGAATCCCAGAATTGGATTTGCAGGTGCTCCAGTGGGAAAGGCATCTGGGAACGCTCACCTGGGCAAGACTTCCCATGCACAACTGTCCCCCCAAAACGAAGCAATCACCAACACCGATGGTCTCTTAGTGCCATGCTGCATTCTCAGCGCCATAAGGTTCCCAAGCACTCTGTGGATATGAATTATTTAAGCCTCACTGTGGTCCTTGGAGTACAGGAAGGCGTCGAGCTGAAACTGCCTCTGACAATGGAAAACAGGGATGGGAGAAGGGAAGGGAAGAAAAGGGGAGGCTCCAGCCCCGACCATTCTGTTTCACACCCTCTCATCCTTCCAGCCCTGCCTGTTCGCCTGTCACAACAGCCAGAGGGAAATGCTGTAAGTGCTGCAGACGCAGTTCGATCATAATCACAAACCAACAGCAGGCAGGACCTGTTGTGCGTCTCCAAGACAATGCGCGGGCTCGGCGAGTGCCACGCATGTCGATGAGGCTGGGGAGCTCCCGGCGGGGCCGAGCCGCAGCCGAGGCTGTCCCGAGAGAAAGGAGAAGCTGGGGGCAGGCAGGGAGCCGGGGCAGGCTGGCCGAGGGCTGCTCGGGCAGCCTGGGGAGCGGCGGCTGGGTTCGCACACACGCACGCACACAGGCGCACTCGCTCACACACGCGCACACACAGCGCCCGGTGCAGCTCTTTGATTCGCGAGGGAGGAAATAAAACCTCGTAGAAGCGGCAGAAGCAGCGGCTGCTGGCAAGATGTGCTGACAAAATCGGACGCGGGGGGAGAGAGATCTCCGATCGGTTTCGCCGCCTGGGCTGGACCTGCTCCTGGGAGAGGAGCGGCGGAGGAGAGGGAGGAGGATGAGCAGCCCCTCCATCCCCGGGAAGATGGAGGCAAAACCTTTGTTCAACGTGCAGAAGGCTCTGGTGCAGCCCGTGCAGATGTGCATGTTGGATATCCCCCTGAGCGTGCAGGATGACGATGTGAGTAGAGGGCGAGGGAGCTGCCAGCCCGGGGCCAGCTCGGGGACACGGTGGGCGTGCAGGGGACAGAGAGGTGCCGTGACCCCACCCCGGCACCATCCGGGGCTGGTGAACTTGTGGCAAAGTTGACGATGCCAAGAGCTGGCACCGCCTCCAGATGTGACTGTTTCCTCTCTGAAGTGGTGTATTTGGAGGCAGACTGTGGCGCTTGCCAAATCCAGGGCACCAAAACGAAAGGAGGGGTTTGGGAGGGAGGGGAAGCCTTGCTGTGTGCAATAGCAGTCGTGTTGTAGCTCGATGCGAAAGGGAGTGTTTGCTGTGCTCGTCCTGGCTCTGCTGCCCTGGAGTGGCTGATGGGTGTGAAAAGCTGGGAGGCAGCTCTGCCTTCGCACACCTTGGTGGCTTCCCTGCCTGGTGTCACCATCCGTGGGCATCGGTCCTGCCCTCCCCTCTGCTGCAGCTGCGGGCTTTGGTTCTTGATGCAAAAATCGGTGTCGATTGCAGCATTGAGGCAGAGGTTTCCTAATGTGGGTCAGGGAATTCCTGCTGAAGGCTCCTCTTGTCTCCTTAACCCTGTCCCTCGCAGAAAGACACCCCGAATCTGACCGTGCAAGGAAGGACCTTGTGATAAAAGCTGCTGGAGAGCCCAAAATCAGGGGCAATGCTTTTCAGGGCTGGTGGGTGGTGAGCAGTCGGTGTCCCACCTGGGTAAGGGTTTTGGGTGTGAGCCAGCTGCTGTTAAAATTTGATGCAAAACTTGCTTTGATTTTTCGGAGCAGGGGAAGCCCATCCCTTGCCGTGTGTGCTCAGGGTGTGTAGTGTCACTGCGGGAGCCTTAAATCTGGCTTTCCTCCATGGCCACCGACTGACCTGTCACCATCTCTGTTACCTCCTCTTCAGCATTTTCTGCGTGTTTCAAGAGGTGAAATGACAGCACAAAACCGAGCCCAGCTCCCGGGAGGAGGCAGCCCTTCCCTGCAGGGTGCTGTGGTGGATCCTGGCAGGGGTGAGGACCCCCACCTCAGCATCCTGATCCCCGCAGGAACAGGGGACTTGCAAGGAGCCTCTTATTTTTAGAAACACCCCGAGGGGCTTTGCCGGGATCGAGAGTGTTGCTGCACTAATGAGGCTAATGAGGATACCTGGGATGGCCACTGCGGAGCTGCCGGGCTGTGCCGGGGGTGGGCAACTCGCCCCCAAAGCGCAGGTGCCTCCTGCAGCATTCCCGGGAAGGAGGGAGGGCAGCCGGGCGGTGGGAGGTGGCTGCATGGAGCAGCGGCTGGGTGCTTTATTCTCCTTCAGCTTGATTCCCAAGCTGCAGATCTCTCCAGGCTGGCGGCAGGCAATCTCCATCCCTGCTCGGCAGTGCAGGTTGGATTTCCCTGCGGCCCCTGGTGCAGCGCGGGGGATCCTCAGGGTTTGCCCGACACAGGTGGAGGATTCCCTGATTCCCTCCCTGCACTGGGCATCGCCTGGGAATGCCCTGGCCTGGGTCACTCAGGGACCTCTGCTTGCTCATCATATTCCTGGTTTTTTTGGCAGAAAAGAGAAATAATTTTAAAGGGGGCTGTGCAATATGTTAGTGCTGGGGTTTTTTATTTGGTTGGTTGGGTTTTTAACAATTCCCACAAACCCTCTGGAGGCTGCTGGGTGACAGCAGTCCTGGGAGTTGTGTCAGGGTGAGGCACGGGTCGGTAACTGGCACATCAGGGTGTCCCCAGCCCTCGGGTCATGGCTGGGGCATTAGAGCAGGGCAGAAGAGCTTAGTGCTTCCCTGTGGAAACTCGAACTGCCCCGAGGTCACACTGGGACTTGGTGTCCAGCATCCTCATTTTCACATTTCTCAGCCATGACTGCATCTCCCCGATCTGTGCCCAGTGATGCTTTCACTCCCTGCCCTCTCCTGCACTGGACAGAGCAGGATGAAACGCCCAGGTGAGCACTGGCTGGCAGCACCTGTGAGCAGGAGGTGGATCAGGGTTTGCTCTGCCTCTCCATGCTCACACCCCACTGCTCTGAGGCTGTTTTCCATTCCTGGAAAGCGGGGGCACAGCGAGCCCCATCGCTGCTCGCTCCGTCTGCTGCAAAACACAGGCTGCTGGGGAAATGCCAGCAGGGAAATCCTGAGTGGCGTTTTTGCCTGTGATGGGGTGATGGGGAAACTCCTCTTTCAGAGCTGAAATCTTCCCCCAGCCAGGCAGGGTTTGGTGTCTCACACCCACGCCCCTGTGCAGGTCTCTGCTCATCTCCTGCCGTCGCTTCCCTGGTCTGCGTGGGCAGCAGGGAGGGAGCAGTGTTGGCATTTCCCCCTCTATTTCAGGACTTTGGTTTCTATTTCAGGCTCATTAATTTGCTTTCTTCTCCGTGATGGCACAGGCAGGTTGGGGAAAGTTTGGGGGCTGCATTACCTGGGGTTCTTCTGCAGGATTCTGTCTGTCAGTCTCCATCACCACTTGGGCCATCCCTGTGGGAAGGCCTGGCTTGAAAAATGGGCTTTTCTCCTGCTGCAAATCCATCCAGTTGTGAACACACAGCTGACCCCTCTCAGGCTGGGTTCCCAGGAGAGTTGGGCTTTTACTCCAAAAAGGAGCAAGGCAAAGCCCAGGTTGGGACACCCCACAAAAACATGAACCTCTGGCTCAAGTCTGTTCTCCCAGGGCAGCAACTCTGTTGGGTCAACATCTCATATTCCTGTTTTCAGGGCAACTGCTCTGCCCCAGCAATGGACTGAGCCTCCTTTGGGGAACATCTCACCAGCTGGCAGTGGAGCATTGGAGATGCTCATGTTCAGTGGGTGGCCAGCTGGAAGGAGAACATCTCCCCCAGGCTACCCTCAACCTGGTGGTGTTTGTCAGGCAGAGGAGACTCTCATTTCTGCCTCCCTTGATATCTTTTGGCGAGGTTGTCAATCCCCCCTTTCATAATTCAGCCACAGCAGTTGCAAAATTGCCCAGGCAGCCTCCTTTGCTACTATGGGGAGGGATTTCCAAAGCTTTGCTAATAAAAGAGCAACAGTCTCTACGTCTGGGAGGTGGGGAAATCAATGAGCAGACTGTTGCAAGTGATATAACGGCTTTTTGTGGCATCTCAGGCAGTTCCCTGCCATGATGGAGCTTTATGGCTTGCTGTTTGTCAGCTTAATTGGCAACATCCACTCCCTGCCAGTGAGCTGGGATGGGAGCAGTGAGCCCATGTCCTGTGGTTCTGGGATGCTGCTGTTCTTCCCAGTGCATCCCTCCTGCCTGGGCAGTCATGGCTGTGCATCCCAGGATATCCCAGGCTGGTGCCAAGCAGCGATCACAGCCCTGTGCTGTGATGGAAACCACTGGGAAAACCTTGCTGCAGTGTCTGGTGAATGCAGCACAGCCGAGGTCTCTCCAGCACTGCTCTCTCCGAGCTGGACACTTAATGCAGCTCTACAGAGTGAGAAGAAAACAGAAAAATGTGTGGAAATCTCATTGTCCAGCTTAGGCACTTGCATCCTTCAGAGCCTGTCCTGGCTGTCTCCCCATCTTTGCCTTCTTCCTTTCTCCTCTGTGATGTCCTAATAAGTGCAGTCGGTTTGACTTCAAAGTGGTGAGCAAATATTTTCCACTCCAGTGAGCTAATTAGTTAAATTACATTTCACATGCTAATTTATTCCTCTAATATTATTTTTTTTTTCTCGGCATACTGAAATACAGGAGAAGATAAAAGCTTGGTTTGACCTTAGAGCCAGGCTCAGAGGAGCTGGAGATGGGAACAAATGATTAGTTCCCAGGTCTCCTGTAGCACAGGCTTATTTGAGACCTCATTCCGTGGAGTTTTAGGAGTTTTAGCTGCCTGCAACCCGGCCATCCCGGGTGAAATGCTGTCCTCTGGCACAGGGAAACAAAACTTTCAGAGCAGCAGTAATGAGCTACTAATTTCCAGCTCCATTGTTCCTGTCTGCAGCACCGGTATCACCTTGGAGTGCTGCATAAATAACTAATTAATCCTTGCCGGGGTGGGTGGGAATGGTGTGACTTCCCCCATCGGGGCTGGGAAGGCTTTAACCGGGAGTCAGGCAGGGACAGGGAATTGCTGCTGGTGTCAATCCCAGGCTGAAGCTGTCCAGGATGGAAAGGCTTTAACGGGGAGTCAGGCAGGGACAGGGAATTGCTGCGGCATCAATCCCAGGTTGAAGCAGGGTGAAGCCAGAGCTGCCAAAGACCCCGTGATGAATCAAATTCAGCCGTGTCTATATCAAAGGCTGTTTCTTTTCCACTGCCTGCGTACTGTAGATGTTATCGAGAGGGAGGAGCTGAAAATGAGCACTAGGAGCATTTCCTGACCACAGTCACAGTCAAAACCAACAAATCCCTCCATCCCTGCTCTTGGCTAAACTCTCCTTTTCCCTCAGGCAAATCATGGCTTGGCTTCTTTGGAGAAAATAAGAAACTGTGGAAAAAAGACTCCCAGGTTTAATTATCATCCATAAGGGCAGAGATTTAGGAGCATGATCTAAAGTTTGGGATTTCTGGGAAATACCCTGGTAAGGCTGATGGCTGAGCCCATCCCATGCCTTGTGTGCATGAACAGCTCTGAGCCTGTCCGTGTAGTGATGAACACTCTGGTTTGTGCCTCTGGCTTGATGCTGTCCCAGGAGCTTTTGGGGCGGTGGCAATGCCTGTTTCCAGCCCTTGGTGAGGCTTCAGGGAGGGAAGAGTTGGTGTGATGGCTGAGCCTTTAGACTGGTTTAAAACAGTTGAGAAAAAAGCCCCTGATTGCTGCTGTTTGGTTCACTGGTGCTAAAACATCCTGAGTCTTTACCTGTGTTCTCACACTGAATAAGCATGTGAAATACAGCCCTGGGAGTGCCAGGCCAGTAATATCAGGGTTACTACAAATAAGCACTTAGCAGGACAGTGTTGATGCAGACAAGAGTTGCTGAAGTGGAATGAAAACACAGATCTGTGGAGCCTCAGCCAGTGTCTGCCGCAGCTCCCTGGGGTACAGTCTGTCTTGGGGCTCATCCTGGCCGAGGATGTCATCATTGCCTGAACTCTGTCACCTCTGGGACACCCTGTTTGCAGGTTTTGGGATGCCTGGTGCTCACCAGACATCTGAGCCTGGTCCATGTGCAGTCCCACCGGTGGGTCTGGGGTGGTTGCTCCACGTGTGCTGCAGATCTGTGTGCTCAGCAGCACTGCAGGGGCTGCAATCACCCAACCAGCTCCCTGCTGCCCTGCTGGAGTTATTGGTGCAATTAGAACGATGCTAATTCTCTGTGTATTGAGAGGCAGAAGGAGCTGGCGTTTGCAATAATTGTTCGGTTGATCCATTTTCATTATATTTTTCCAAGTGGCCTGGCTGGGCCTGTGCTGGTGAGAAAATGAGGTAAAATACCCTGTGCCATGTCCTCAGCTGGTGCACGTCAAGGTGAAGCCACTGATTTTGGTGGCATCACAGCCTGTCTCTAGCTTAGAACATGACCTGATGCTCAAGGTGACCTCCTAGAGAGTTTCTCTGCTTCTTCACTCTTCCTTCCCATCCTTCAGCACCAACTTCTCTGCCTGAAGCTTGAGGCAATGTGAGAATTTGCTCCTCATGCAGCTTTTACTCTGTAAACACAGATCTCCCGGAGGTACAGACTCTGCCTCTTGCACTTTCCCCTTCTCCAGTGAAATGAGATCTCTTCCCTGTGCTTTCAGCTCTCTCTCTCTGCTCTCAATCTCCACCCCGAGGATCCCGTGGGGACCTTGCCATCCTTTCTGGTGGCCCCAGGCGCTGCCAGGTCGCAGTGCCCATGTGCTGCTGGCAGGACTCATCTCCATCCCTGCCCCAGGGCAGATCGGCCACCGAGCAGCTGCCTCCCGACACTGGGATTCACTCAGGGCCCCTCCGTGCAGTTTGCTGTCACCTGTCGCCGTGCTCGGGGCTCAGGGCAGCGCCGGCAGGAGCAGCTGCAGCCGGAGTGTGCCGTGAGCGCTGCCAGCGCTGCCCGCCGCCCGCGGGGGCTCGAATAAGGCAAATCCAGCTCGCTGACGGCTTTGGCACAGCGCAGACCCTCAAAGGCAGGTCGTTCGCTGCCTGCTTGGGGTCTTTGCCAGAGCGCAGGGACGATTTGCCCCTGGCTGCGCTGCGGTCCCTGAGCGGAGATGGTGAGCTGTAGGTGTCCTGCCCGTGTCCGTCCCTCTGCTCCCTGTGTCCATCCCTCTGCTCCCTGTGTCCATCCCTCTGCTCCCTGTGTCCATCCCTCTGCTCAGCCTCCCGTTCTGCATCCCGCAGCGGGCTGGAGCAGCGACAAGGCTGTCACCTGTGCAGCCACTTGATTCGGAGTGTGCCAGCTGCGCACACGGGGGAAATGTCATTAACACAACAGCAGAGCATGGCTGTAACCCCGGGCATCTCCCATCCAGGGACTCCATCCGAGATGACCCTATTTAATTACCCCGAGTTTCAACGAGCCCCGGGGCTGTGCGGCAGCCGAGACAGCTGAGAGTGGCACGGCTGAGCTCGCCTGACTCGCACTCAAACCCCTCGAGCTGGACCCTGCCTGCCCTCGGATGTGGCTGCCACCACAGAGGCGGTGACACTGCTCCTCGCTGACACCAGCTCTGCTCTTGGGCTCCTGAAAGGTCCTCCTGTGGCACACAGTCGCTGCACAGCTGCTCTTTGGGCAGCCCCGGGGCTCCCGGCATCGCTCCAAAGCCAGCACATGGCTCTGGTGGATCCCCTGCCCCTCCCTGGTGTCCCTGTGCAGGACAGAGCAGCCTGCTGCTGTTTGAGCATTGCCAAGCACAGATAGGCACCGCTTCTGTGTCCAGACAGAGCTGGATTTAGCCAAGGGAGCTCCAAATTATGCTAAGAAATGACCCTGCCATGAGAGCTGTCTTGTAACAGCTCGATTTGGCCACTGCTGGCTGTTAAATTCTGTTTAGATGCAAAGAGCATCATTGGTTTCAGTGCAATTGCTTGTGAGATAGTAAAATACCACAGCCTGAGTGAGTGGGACAGTGAGGGGGACAGGGAGGCTGCAGCTCGGTGTTGGCTCTGTCTGTTGTGAGCCTGGAGAGCTTTGGTGGCATTGTTTGGGATCAACACTGCTGGAAAGATTGGCTCTACTGCCCCAAGAGCTGGTTCTCCCCAGATCCTCCAGCCCACTCCATCATATGACAATGGTGTAACAGAGCAGGCAGCACTGCTGGCTCACTTTGGGCAGAACTTGTGATATTTGGTATTTTTGGCTCCTGGAATCATGTGTGTGGTGTCACTGGTGGTGTCTGGAGAGGGCAGCACATGGTGCACCCCAGTGCTGTGGTGCAGAGCTCAAGATTTGGGGCAGAACCTCCATGCAGGTGCTGGTGAAAGGCTGATTTGATGGACCT
The DNA here is from genome assembly GCF_008360975.1 of Lichenostomus cassidix. Lineage (NCBI taxonomy): Eukaryota > Metazoa > Chordata > Aves > Passeriformes > Meliphagidae > Lichenostomus > Lichenostomus cassidix. Next base: position 3,753,536 of record NC_139497.1, read on the forward strand.
GAAAAGACCTCAAAGTCTGATCTGTTGATTTCCTTGTGTCATCTCTGTGCAGGCATCTCCTCAGCCCTGTGTCCTCACTCCTCTCCTGGCTTTTCTAGGCTTGTGCTGGGGCTGTCCCCAGGTGTGCTGGGGCTGTCCCCAGGTGTGCTGGGGCTGCAGCAGCTTTTGGCAGCAGGACATTGGCTCTTTGCTGCCTCCTGACAGCCCACGAGTGGGGATCCCCAGTCCCATCCTGCTGACAGCTGCCTTTTAAATGTGGGTGCTGTGAGCTCCAGAGGACAGCTGGCAGCATCAGGACACTCACTTGGAGATACTGAGGAGCTGTTTGGGATGACAAGGCTGTTGTGGGTGTGACAACCTCGGTAGTGTCTGGCTGTGATGTTGGTGACAGGGAAATAAACGCAGAGCAGCTCAGTGGTGACCTGACACGAGGGGGCTTCCTGCTCTCCTGCCTGCCAGGAAAGCAGCACCCCAAAAATCCCCTTTAATGACCCCTTTCTGCTCATCCTTCTCCCTTGAGGCTCCCTTGTGCATTGCTTTGAGAGTCTGGGGTTTTTCTTTCGTCACAATGCTCTCCCCACTACTTCCCATACTGGAAACCGAGCACGACTTAGAAACTGCGACCAAGCGAGGAAGGAGGGGAAACGTGGTTTGTGGTGCCAGAGCCTGGGCTGAGCGAGCAGAGCAGCTGGGAGGCACTGCTGGGGGCTCTGGGGAGAAGAGCTGAGGGCAGGGGGAGGCAGGATGGAGGAGCTGGTCCTGCCACGTGGGGTCTGGCAGTGTGGTGGTCGTGGGTTGGGGAGTCCCTGAGCAGGGGGGTCCTGCCTGGGCAGCCCTGGAGCTGTCTGGAGGCAGGAAATGGAGATTAATCCCTCCCCACCCTGCTGTGAGCAGAGCAAGAGGGAATCAAAAGCGGCTGAAAATCCCGGATTTCCCTTTCTGTTTGGCGGGAATTGATGTGGGAAGCACAAGCAGGAGGAGGTCAAGTGAAGTGGGTGCAGCTCCACCTTTTCCCAATGCCTCTGCACCCATAGCCCCTGGGGGGAACTGACCCTCCCAGCCCTCCCCAGTTATTTTGGGGTGAATCCCCGTGTGCTGACAGTCCAGCTGGTCGCAGAATGTCACCAGGCTCCATCAGAGACGTGTGACAAACTGCCATTCCCTGTGTCCCTCGAGTGCCAGCTGTCCCCATGGCACACCGCTCTGGGAAGGAGCTTTGTCAAAGGTGACTCTCAGCCAGCGCTGGGGCAAGGAGGGGGAAAGGGAAGCTCCCCGGAGGTTTGGCTGTTGTGAAAGGATGACTCAGTGCATGCCCTGGCTGGGTGGCACCGTCTGTGCCACCACATGTCATGGAAACCCTGACCCAGCTCCGTGCCCGCGTGGCACGAGTGGCATTGGGTAATGAGCCATCGGTACAAGGCTGATGCTCACACTGAGGATAAACAAACTGCCCTGCAATGGTGCTGGCAGCTCAGGAATGGATGGGTCAGGCCATGCACTCTGTGCCCTGGGAGGTGAAGGTGGGAGAAGCTCCTCAGGGCCAGAAATTCTGGATGAGACCCTCGGGGAGCAGCTTGTTCCATCGCTGTCTGCTCCCTGACCCTCCTGCAAAAGCTCAGCTCGTGTTTTCTCGCTGTTTTCCCCGCAGTTAGGGGAGCCAGAAAGAGCTTAAAATCTAATTTCCTACCAAAATAAGGCTAATGCTGTCACGGTGTTCATCTGCCTGTGCCCTCTGTCCCCAGATGACTTCTGAACCCACTGACCTGTGTCATGCAGATTTGGCTGAGGGCTCGCAGATAATTAAGTCTGGGCAAAGATGATGAAATGAGATGGTTGAGAGGAGGAAAAAGAATCTTGTAAATGCCCCAAAACATCTGTAGCATGAGTTCATGTATTATTAGACACCAGCAAATCCACGTGGGAGATGCTTCTTACAAACACTTAACCACGAAAACATTTTCATTCTCAGTTCGTACATTTTTAGGCACCGAAAACAGTCTCGAGACACAAAACTATAGGAAGCAACACAAGTCATTTCAGTGCTCATGGGACAACCCTTTTATTTTAATAAAACCTGGAATTCTTTGGCACTTAACGTGATTCCCGGAGCCAAGGCTTGGAGGACAAACAACATAAATCATGGACTTGAAGGTAAAAAGCTGGGAGGGTCAGCAGTGCTGTGGCCAGACTCAGCCATGGCGTGACTTGGTGGCACTTGATGAGTTTGTTGATACTTGTGCCACTGTGACTGAGGGACAAACCTGGTGCTCAGCCACAGCCACACGGGATTGTTTGGGAGAACACTGCTTCTCCGTGCCAAAACCCCCACAACAAAAAGAGTTCTGCTGGCCATGGAGAGAGAGAGAGGCCCTGGAATAACTTCCCCCCTAGAACAATGCGGGGCGGAAATCTTTTAAAGTCCTAATTACCAAAGGGAAAATAATTTTTTTTAAACATCCTTTGTCTGAGCGCCTAACAATACCTGGGAATACTAAAAGACTTTTCCAATTCTTAATTGACTTTTCAGCCATGTCATTGTTTGTTTCATCTCTGCAGCAGCCTGCTCAGGGCTGGGCAAGCGAAACTTTCCCTTTCCAGCTCTTGCCAGCCCCTTTTCCTGACTCTCACGTGGCCAACAGCAGTAAATGTGTGCTCAGGCTGTTACAGCAGAATGTTTTCATGTCCACTCACTGCGTCCCTGCCCAGCCCGTGGTGAATTTGGCCCAAATGACTTGGCAGGGGCTGCGCAGTGTCAGCACCGGGCGCGCTGGCTGCTGGTCCAGCTGCCGGACGTCTCTGCTGCTGCTCCTCCTGCAGCTCCTCTCCCCATCCCTGCGGCTCTTCTGGGCTCTCTGGCTCCTCTGTTGGCTGCTCGCTTTCAATCACATCAGCTCCTCACTCTGCTGGAGCCTTGCTCCAAGGTTTCCCTCCTCACTTCAGATCAAGTCAGCTTTCCTGCAGCTTCCCGACGCGTCTGGGGTTTGATTTATGCTTTCCCTGACGTTTGTGTGGTTGAAGGAGATACAGGAGCATTGTTGGGACATCCTTTCCATATCCCCTCTTAAGGGGCTTTGTTCCTGTTTAACTGGGTTTCTTATTTTCGGTTCTCTCAGTTATTTATTGGTGTTATTAATGCTGTGTGTGTGCTGCTGCTTCGCTTATTCCCATGATCTGGCATTTAAATCTGTTCCACCTCCTTCCTGTACTGGGATAACTCTTTGTACCACTTGTAAATCCACTTTACTTCCCTACCTGCAGCTCTTCAGATCAGCTCAGCACCTTGCAGCCTGTTTGGCTCCATGTTTAAAAGGTGGCCTTTGGACATAATTTAACCTTGTGCAACTGATCAGCTCTGTGCTTCTTCCCTGTGCTTGTGCTATGGCATCACTTTTCTCTTGGATTCTCAGCAGCTCTGTGGCATCATTCCCTCCCCTATGTGTGTCCAGGCACGTCCTTGCAGCAGCAGGGCAATGAATGGTGCTGTTCAGGTTCGGGGAGCTGAGTCTGAGCGTGCTGGGGTGGTGGCACAGACGCCAACCTGCATGGCTGTCCCCAGGGAGGACAAGCAGTGTGGGGTCAGAGCAAGTCCCCAGGTGCTTGATGATGCCCTGCCTGTGCTGTCACCCAGGCAGAGGGCAGGGGGAGCCTCTCCTGGCCTTCCCTAGCCCAGGAGACAGTGGGAATAAAGCTGGAATAATGCTGGAATAAAACTGCCCTCCTGCTCCCCTGGCTGGAGTAAAACCCACAGGCATGGGACCAGCCAGGGAATGCACAGGTTGGGAGCAGGGCTTGAGCTCAGGCTGGGAGAGGAGCTGAGGAGGAGGAGGAAGGGCCACTCTGCTGAGCTAAGTTTCTCTGTTACCCAGTGGGATTTCTCCATGGATTGGTTGCCAGAGCCTCTCGTTTCTGGGATTCTCCTTTTACACGATTCAGCTGAACGTGTCGCTTTGGCTGGTTGTTGTTGTTGGAAAAATGTACTGCCTGCCCTTGGATGTGGTTTTGAAAGGTGAGCAGAGCCAGAGCTTTGCTCTGTTTTGTATCCACCCAGCTGGTGGATGTATGTTTTCAATATCAAATGGAATCTCGCTATTTCATTTAATTTTTCTGGCAGATGAGAAGGGCCGGCTTGATTTCGGAAATGAGTTTCCCTTATCTTCAGGGGCTACACCTATCCCCACCTTTCCCTGCAAATTTTTGTGGCTTCATAACCTTTCCCCTCATTTCCACCAGTGGTTTTCCTTTCCCTGGCTGCTCTGCAGACAACCCGAGCAAGCAGGGATGGAAATTACAATAACGGAGCACCTGGGAGGCTAACCAGTCACACACTGATTGCTAAGCAACACGGAGAAATGTTTTTCCTGTTTTTCTTTCGGTTGCAAGCACCTTAGGTGGCGCTTGTTAAAAGAGCTGACTGAACCATTCTGGCAGAAAGGTGATAGGGAGATAAAAGCTGCCTTTAAAGACAAACAGCTCGAGAAATAGTAGTCCTTACCAGAGGAGCTGTGGCGTGTCTGCAGCGTGTCAGGCTTCAGCAGCTTAATGCCTGCTGAACTCTGCACTCCAGGGAGTGTCACAGCCAGCATGGAGAGCCACGTGGAAAAAGGGAAAACGCTGCCAACCCGGAGCTACAGCTGCACATCCTCCCGGTGTGGGGATGGTACCTAGCAAAAGTCGCTGGTGTCTTGGGATGCTCCCAAAAAAGTGAGCTTTGGTCCCTGCATCCCCTGCCAGCAGTGCTCTGTGAGGTCTCTTGGTATTTTCACACCGTGGGTGCTGCTGTCCTTGGCTATCTGGACATGTTTTCATATTAGTAGTTGTATCTTGCTTCTGATTTTTCTGAGTATTTTCTTCTCTGCAAAGCAATCCAGGTGCCCACCCAGAGTGTGCTGTGGTCATTTCTTTCTAAGAAAGTGGCTTGATTTTCCATTGTCCCACACATTGGCCTGGTTCTGATGAGCTTTTAGAGGTCAGAAAGCTTGAAAAACGGAGGTTTGTGTTGTCACTTGGTTTGGACAAGGCCCAAGTGATGGGACAAGGGAGAATGGCTTTAAATTGATGGAGGGTAGGTTTAGATTAGAGATTAGGAAGAATTCCCTGTTAGGGTGGGCAGGCCCTGGCTGCTCCTGGATCCCTGGAAGTGTCCAAGGCCAGGTTGGATGGTGCTTGGAGCAACCTGGGATAGTGGAAAGTGTCCCTGACTGTGGCAGGGCTTGGAACAAGATGATCTTCAAGGTCCCTTTCAACCCAAACCTGTTGGAATCCAAAAAAACCTGTTGGAATCCAACTCCCCAAAAATTCTGTGATTCTACTGTGGTCAAGGGGTTGCTGCAAGGAGTAGGATGGAGGAGAAATACTCCTGCAAGGTCTTTAGCCTGCAAGGCTTGTGGAATAATTGCATTGCCATCGCTGAGGTTCAGGAGCCAGCAGCCTCCACAGGAGCTGCCGTGGCCCAGCTGTGCACAGGGGCTGCAGGAAATGAAACACAGAATAGCTGGATGGAGAGTTTTAGATCCTGATTGCCCTGGGATTTGCTGTGCTTCCTCTGCTAGGAGCTGACAGTAATGAGGGGCTTGCCTCGCTGTGTTAGTGCTTGGTGTGGAGGAGAGCTGTGCTCCCGAATTAACTGGCTCTGGATCCGTGGCTGTGGGGAAAAAGGGGTGTTGGGGCACAAAGTGCAGGAGAGCCCGAGCCAGCCTTCCTCCCTGCCAGCACAGAGTTCACAGTGCCTGATCTGGCGGGAAATGGCCTGAGAAACGCCCTGAACCTGGAGGCACAGGGAGTGATCCGACTGCTCTGGATCTGAGACACTCAGCAGAGAATCTCCTAAAATCCACGCTTGATGTAAGCCGTGGCAAGTGGTGGGTGGCTCTCACCTAAAATCTGGTTAAATCAGGGTATTGATCATGCTGCAGGTGAGAATTGGGTCGGTGAGGGCTGGCTGAGATCTCTGGGTCCCCGAATTTGGGGAGCAGTTGCTGCAATCTCACCTCTCTGCACAGATTGTATGAATAGAGCCATGACATCAATTTCCCTTCTTGCACAAAGCTTGGAGGCTTTTCCCCTCATCCTGACATGGAAGAGATAGCACTAGTTGTTTATTATTATTATTATTGTTATTATTATTGTTATTATTATTGTTATTATTCCTTATAAAATAACCTTCCAGTTGAGTCTGTGCAGCAAAAACGAAAGTCTCTCCAAACAAAATTGAAATCCCCAAAAAGTTTTGATCCAGCACATGACGCCTAACCTTTAGTTAGCAATTCTTGTAAATAGGTAGCACTTTTCCTCCAAAATGCCTTAAAAACAGCAGCAAGAAGGGCTTCCCCAGCTGCACAATAGAAGGAAGTGCTGTGGGCTCCATTTTAGAGCCTGTGAGCTGCTGCCAGGGCTTGGGACAGAGGCCGGATAATGTTGCAACTCCCACATAAAGCAGCCCAGTTCCCATCAGAGGCTGCTGGTTTGGATCCTGGCTCCCTTGCTGGTCCAACAACGAAAGCTGGAGGTGTGTGATGCTCCAGAGGGGCTCTGCTGGAGGTGCTGAGGGTGATTCCTGCCTGCTCTGCTCGGGGCTGAGATCAGCTGTTTGCAGCTCTTGGCATCTGTCCTGCTGTAGTTTCGCTGAGGCTCAAAGAGAATAGGGTTGGTTGGGGTGGTGGCAGTGGCCTCGGGGTGGTGGCAGTGGCCTCGGGGTGGTGGCAGTGCCCTAGGGGTGGTGGCAGGAGTGCTGAGGTGTTTCAGGCAGCAGGAGTACCCCTGTGGAAGTGTTTGTGAGCCATGCTTTGGGGTGAGCAGCCTTGCTTGATGGAAAAAAAACCCACAGCAGCACTGAGCACAGGAATTGGGTCACTGTGAGTTTTGCCCTGTAGGAAATATGCTGGAAAGCCCCACTTGGCAGCAGAGCAGGGAGATGAAAGCTGCAGGATGGAGCTGGGAGGATGCTCAGACACCACGAGCCTGGATGTGCTGGGCAGAGACAACTCAGGGTCCATGCTGAGCCTGGTTATTAACTGAGCTCTGAATCTGCAGGTCCTGCAGGTCCTGACCAACAGATTGACCCAAATTGATTCCCAAACCAGAAAACTGGCTTAGAGTTTCCAAAAGCCTCTCTGTGTTACCCACCCCATGTTATTAACCATGCAGGAAAGGCTGGATATCGAGGCAGAGGAGCAGAGCTGCTCCACTGTTGGCCATGTGGGTTTGTGTTTATCCAGCCCAGAGCTGATTTCAGAGTGGTGGTAAGACACAAAGGGATGGATTTCCCACAGCACCCAGTTCCTGGGCCTGCCAGAGTCGATGGGACATTTACAGATGACATCAACAAGCTCGGCGCCTTGTGAAAAGTTTTTCTTGCTGAGTTTGCCAAGTGCAAATTGACAGTGTATTTTTTTAATGAGTCACTCAAGCATTGATTGTTTTCTTAAATCCCTGAAGTCACGTGCATTTGAATTAATTACATTTTGCAACAATTTCTAGACCTTCAAGGCTGCCGGGGGTGTGATTCTGCCTGTTCTCTTTCAACTGTGCGCTTAGAGGCAAATAAGAAGCCCTGAAAAGTTATTTGTTTTGCATCTCATGATTTTCAAGAGCCTTGCCCCTGACGGCTGAGTGTTTGGGGTTAGCTAGGCAGAGCAAACATCCTGAACTTGGGCTCCTGACCCCGCTCTGAGTGTTTTGCTTTTCAGACCCAGAAGGTTCCCAGGAGAGGAGAAAGGAAACCGACTGGCTATTTTTAAACCCTCGCAGTTGCCTTCCTGCCTTATATTATTTATTATCCATTATCAGAAGTGTTTTTCCCCTGAAGCCATCTTTAGTGGTCAACCGAGGGACGGTGCAAATTGCCCATCAAACAGAGCTGCATCTTTCTGCAGAGGTCAGACGAAGCTGGAGGCTCAGGGAGGGTTCTGCCAGCTGGAAATGAGTGCTGCTGTTGGTTGTTGTGTGCACTCGAGTGATGCCCAGCGATGCCCAGCGATTCCAGATACCCCTGGAATCACTCTGCTGTGATCTCTCTGCTCTCAAACATGAAGCAAAGCAGTTCTGCCTCCCAAAGGCTTCACAGCCTGGAGAGGCAGAACTGATTTCTGCTGGAAAAATGGTCCCTGCCTCTGATTTTGGCATGTCCTGGGCAAAGTGATGCACGGCACTGAGTTTCACAGTATATTTTGCAGTGTCATTTGGTTTCTGGGTGATGTGTCAGTGGGGCTGGGGACACCTCTGCACGGAGCATCATCACATCCTCCTGCAGTGGAGAAAGCTCTGGTGACCCACCTGGCCCTGCAGGGTGACCTGGGCAGAGATCAGGGCTGGAACTCTGTGCCTGGCCAGGGTTAAAATGGGCATTGCCCCCAAAGCTGTGGGGTCACCATGGGCAGTGCAAGGCCCTGCTGCAGGGCTGGGTCCCCTTTCCCAGGGTGTCCAGGAAGTCCCCTCTGACCTCTTTGGCTCCAGATAAAGCAGGACAATAGCCCACGTTGTCCTGGCTCATCCTTCTGCCTGGTAAACTTTCCAGTTTGAAGCCTATCACAGCCTGGCAGCTTTGTTAATCCCTTCCTGCCCGGGCAGGAGCTGCTGGTGCCCTGGGCAGAGCTGGACGTGCGAGCCTTGGCTGCATGTCCTCGTTGGAAATAAAGCCACAGGGCTGGGAGGCCAATGTTGTTTCAGCTGCAGAGGGAGCTGAGGCATGAAAGCCCAGGTTTTTGGTGGTGTCAGCAGCAACTGCCCGGACCCTGGGATGCAGTTTCTCAGCAGTGTGTGAGGAGGGAAGGGGAAGAGCAGGGGAGGGCAGGAGCACGCTGTGCTCAGCGCGGGGGGCTGATGGATGACAAACAGCTTTGCCGCTTTCTCTCTGCCTCTGAAAACAAAATTATGTCGCAGGGGGTCTCTAAAGTGGGCTCTGCAGCCCCGCTGTCCCCCAAGCACGTTTTGCTTTCTCAGAGTCCCCGCTGGGCCCGGAGCAGGTGCCCTGGTCCCTAATCGCCCCTCTGCCCGGCACTGTGGGTCACATCACTCCATCTCGCCGGGGACACTGCCGGCTGTCCCCGCAGGGCTGTGACCGTGTCACGCCACAAAGCCCAGCTGCGGCCAGCGAGGGGCTGGCTGGGCAGGGCTCTGAGCGCTGAGCTCATGGGCTGAGATAATATTCAGACGAAAACACGTGCTGATCACATTCACGTGCTTGCACTTCACACTTTTTCCTCGGTGCTGTGGACCCCAGGTGCTTCACGAGCACCTGGTGACACAAAAATCCTCCCCAAAGCCGTTGTTGTCACCTGTGTGACTTTCCTCCCACCTCCGGTAACACCCCGCTGTTTCCCCCGCCCAGCTGGGGCTCCGGTCACCCACCCTGCATCCCCCCGAGCATCCTCCTCCCTCCCGCCGCCCCTTTTAGTGGCCCCGGGGCTACTCCCGCCTGCCGCGTCCCCGTCCCCCCTCCCCGAGGGGGCCGAGCCGAGCCGGGCCAGCCCCCGGGGGCGGGCGGAGGCAGCGGGAGGAAATCCAGCGCCTGGTTTGCAGCCTCGCCGGCTCGCTCCCTGCCCCGCCGTGACATCAGCCCGCCGGTTCGGCGCGGGGGCGGCTGCGGGCTGCTCAGCGCTCCGAACAGCACCGCCGCGGCTCCCGCTGCCCCCCAGCATCCCCCCCACGTCCCGCTGCGGCTCCCCGGGCAGCCGGGGGGGCTGGCGGGGCCGGCGGCGGGTTGCGGGGCCGGGGATGCGGCTGCCCCGCCGATGGTGAGCCGCCGCCGCGCCCCGCCGCACCATGGCCCCGCCGGGCCCGAGAGGATGTTCGAGGGCTGCCGGCGGGCCAGGAGCCTCTGGGGAGGCGTCAAGCTGGAGGTGGCCGGAGAGAGCAGCCCCGTGGTGCTGCACAGCTTCACGCAGCTCGACCCCGACCTGCCGCCGCTCGAGGTGAGTGCGGGGTGCGAACCCCGGGCTGGTTTGGGGGTCTCTGGTTTGCTCAGTTTTGGCAGAGCCGACCCGGAGTTTAGCGAGGAGATGGCTGTGGCAGGCTGCTACCCGCAGAGCGTTTCGCGGAATCCTGTTGCATAGAGTCACAGAGTGGTTTCGGTTCGAAGGGAGCGCAAAGATGATTTTGCTCACCCCCTGCCACGGGCAGGACACCTTCCACTGTGCCAGGTTGCTCCAAGCACCATCCAGCCTGGTCTGGAACACTTCCAGGGATGGGGCAGCCGCAGCTTCTCCGGGCAGCCTGTGCCAGGGCCTCACCATCCTCGCAGGGAACAATTTCTTCCTAATATCTAATCTAAATCTACCCTCCTTCAGCTTGAAGCCATTCCCCCATGTCCTATCGCTCCGTGCCCTTTCAAAAGTCCCTCTCCAGCCTTCCTGTAGGCGTCTTTAGGTACTTTAGGGTTTTTTTAGGTGCTTTAGGTTTCATTTTATTAAACAAATGGGTGCCCCTGCTTGGCTTTTTTTTTGCACCCCGCGGGACTAGCTGGCAGCTGTTAGGAGAAACCAGATGCTCTCCCTCCAGGCACCCAGGGAAAGGGGCAGACTGTGAAAACTTCGGGCTTTTAATATTTCATCTGAGACTTTGGCTGCGGGAGGCAGGAGTCTGCTCAGAACTGAGCTGCTTGGGAAGGCTCCAGCCTCGTTCAAACCACAAAAGTGTCCTCTGGGAAGGTTACGGGCATCGGGAGGACTTTTCCTGGAGGATACAAAATAATTGTGCTTGTTTGGATTCGACCTCGGCTTCTTCAAAGTCAGGCTGGTCCCGGTGAGGCCCGAGTGCTTTGTTGATGGCAGTCGCATGTGGTGGCACCCGAAATAATCTGAGTCAGAGCCTTTTATCTGAGTAATGGATGATCGTCACCGGTGTGGTGGGAGTGTCGCCGATCGGGAGCAAACGGTGTGTCAGGAGCGGGAGGAAGGTTTTGGCGTTGAGAAGTCCCTGGTGGCGCAGGGGTTAACAGCAGCGAGGGTCAGCGAGGGTGGCTTTGCCGGGATTTAGAGCCAGCCAGCTGCAGATGTGCTGCTCTGGATGCTCCCCGCTGCAATGGGGGCGGTGCAGGGGGGGAACCACCACTGAAGCCTCTTTGGTTGCTGTGCAGATATCCGCTGAGGGCAGCCAGTGTTTCAGGGAGGGCAATGGCTCCTTCTGCCAGCGCCAAACGATCTAACCCTCAACCTGGGGTGGAAAGTCTGGCTCAGCCCCGGCCAGGCAGGGATGAGCTCAGGCTGGGGCTGTACCGGTTCACCTCCAGCCTGGTGGCAGTGGCTCATCAGCTCTGCAGAGAGTTCATGAAAGCTCCATCCAGTTTATTTCCCCCTCCCTGCCTCTCTCCCTCCTGGGGGTGGGCGTTCTGACATGGTTTGGAGTACATCATCTGGTTCGTGTTATGCCTGGCAGGAAGTCCAGCCTCGCCGGCCCGCGGCGCTCCGGGAGGCTGAGGGGCCGCGCTTTTGGCAGGGGGAGCAAAAGAGGGAAAGGAGGGGGTGATCATCGTGCTGCTCTCATCCCGGAGGAGAGGCTGTCTGGCACATGAGAGCCACAGTGAACCCCGGCTGGAGGAGGCTGTGGGGTTGAGAGGGTTTGGAGCATCTCGGGCGATGCGGCTGAGAGGAAAAAGTGACAGGGCTGAGGAGGGCTTTGCATGACCCCCACTGGCACTGGGCAAACCCCTGCCTGCCCGAGCATGGCACAGCTGCCAGCCAGACCTCCTCCCAAGCTGTGTTTGCCCACATTTCTGTGCTGGGGAATGGTCAGAGCAGTCCCTGTCTCACTCACTCAGGCTTTCCTCCCAGCCCTGAACAACTTGCAGGCAAATTCTTCCTCTTTCTGTGCCATCCATTTGCAAATCATGGAGAGAAAAGGGGCATCTCAGGAGGTTCACAGTGACCCATGGCCTCCTGAGCAGCTTTGGGATGCATGGGGTGTTCACTGCCTGACTGGGGGATGGAAAAAATGTGTCAGTGGTGTCCTGGTGGGGCTGTAATCCTCATGCAGAGTTATAGATGCACACTGAGAAGAGAATGCAGATTATTTGAATAAGAAGCCCCAGAGACTGTCAGTGTTTTGCTGAGCCCCAGTGGCAGTCCCCAGGTCCATGGTGGGACCTGTGGCACCTCAGCCAAAGGGAGCTGTGCTCTCCAGGCTCAGTGTGTCCCCAGTGCTGGGTTTTGGCAGAGCTGTGCCAACTTGTGGGTGGACAGTCTGGTCCCACAGGGAACAGAGGATCCCTGGAAAGCTGCTGGGCAGGTCACAGGGAATGTGGCTCACTCCCTGGTCCTCTCTGAACCCCCGGGGATGGCAGCAGGGAAGACTTTGCCTGTATCCCACAGCAACCATATCGATCACTTGGAGGCCTCCTGGCCATGTGAGCCAAGTGTTCTCACCGTGATTTTAACCACAGGGGATGGAAAATTTAAACTGTCTCAAGTGGGGGGTTGACAGAGCAGCTTTGCAGACCTTTTGCTTTGACCTTTCCAGGTCCAATCCACTCCAAATCAGCAGTGAGTGTCAATCCTTGCAGTCCAGCAGGGGCCACAGAGTGAATTTGGTGTCTCTCCTGGTTCTGCTGGCCAGGAATGGCCTAGAGCAGCACTGCAGATGACACAGACTGAAACTTTCATGAAGCTGATGTTGCTGAAGCTCTGGCAAGGCCAGGCTGACACTTATAAAAAAGCCCATGTCCTTGCTATTCCGGCTGTGTTTGTTTTCTGAACAATTAGGAGATTTTCAGTTGCTAAATGCATCCTTGAAAACTTGAATTGCTCAGCCCAGATGCCTTGGAGGTCAGTGCTTGTTCTTTACAGCTAGAAGGGAGGGGCAAAGATATCTCTTAAAAGTCATTTTCTCTTCGCTTCCTATGGTGCCTTTGGAATAAGATCCTTTCCTCCCAGCCTGTTCTCCCCCAGGCACAACCTGATATGTCCCTTGCAATTTGCCAGATGAACATCATCTGTTGTTATTTCTTGGATGGGGACCTACCTTCTGGCCCCCTTCCAGAGAGGTTTGGAGCAGTGGGTGAGGCCTGGAGCAGGCTGGGACGTTGATTGTTGGTGGCTGATGCAGGGTGGGAACAACAGAGGTGGGAGGGATTTTTATTATTATTGAGGATTTTTGTTATTATTGTTTGATATGGTTTGAGAGAAGTTGGAGAGATGCTTCTAAATGTGTTTGTGGAATAATTGTTTTACTCAGGGGCTGCCATGCCATGTTTCTATAGGGGTGGGAATCCCCATACTGGGATCTCACTGGGGTTTTAGTGGATTTAGGACCAAATTGGCAGCCGTGGCAACTGAAATCTTTGTTTATTCACAAGCTGAATGGGCAAGCCACCCCTCAGGCCATCCCTGTGTCTCAGCATCACCCAGCTTCAGCCCCCCACCCCAGACTGCACTACTGCTCCACTACAGCCTGGCTTTTTATGGCTCTCAGGGGCAAGTAACTGCAGCCTTGGAGTATTTCCCCATTTCCCTGTGCCTGGCTTTGGGCTGTGATGAGCAAAAGGAGCAGCAGGCCAGCTGTGCCTGCAGGGATGGTCTCACTCAGCTGGCACCCACCACCCTTTGGGATTTGGGGGGCTGGCTGTGACCACCCCACACTTAGGGCCAGAGCATGACCTGTTTTTAGGGCCAGCTGAGTTGGTCTGGCCTTGGGAAGGGCTTCCCCACCAGCAGCTCCTCCATCTCCCCATCTCTCCAACCAGCCACTCTCTCCCCCGAGGGGAGTGCAATCGAAGGAGGAAAGAGCTTATTTAGGTCACTCCAGATCACATTTAAAGGCTGGGTATGCCCTGCTCACACTTTCTCTAACGCCGTTATCTCCAGAGCTGCCTAATGACTGCCTTTCAAACGGACACGTTCCTTTTATTTAAATATATCCTTGCAGCAGGGCTGTCTCAGTTCTCAAATATTTCTCCATCTCCCACGGACTCAGCAAGAGGGGGGGAAAAAAATGTGGTTGCTAAGGAGCAGGATTTGGATACAAAGCTGGCTGAGCTGCTGGCGGGGGGCCCGGGGGGCTCCAGCACAGCTCATGGAGAGACAGGGTTTGTGCATTGCTTCGGTGGGATGACACCTGCAGGGGCTGGCTGAGGAGGATCGGGGTTTGAAACATTCCTCAGGCCTTGGGGAGAAAGAGTTGAGCTGTGGGACTCACACCTTTTGCAGGTTAATGTGTTTATCCCCTGCTGTTTGTGTGGGTTAGATCCCACAGCAGCATCTGTGGCTAATCCTAAATGTGTGCCTGTTGTTCCAGGGGTCTGTGGGACCTTTGCTTTGCAGAGGGAAGCATCTGCAGGCTGAAAGGGGATGCTGGCTGTGGGGTTTGGTGCCTGGGAAGAGCTGTTAGCATCTCACTGAAACTGTGGCAGCCTCTGGCTGGAGCATTCCTGGGAACAGCAGCAGCAGGGATGTTTGGATCCTCCAGATACCAGCTTGTCTCATTGTCCCTGGGAGGACTCACCTGCATGTCACAGCTGCCCCAGCCCTCCACAGCCCCAGTAATGATGCATTTGGACTTTGCTCCTGAGTCATTAGGGAAAGGGAGCGCTGAGCTCGGGCACAGAGCAGTAATCCCAGTAATCCCAGTAACCCCAGCTGCTCCTCGGGCTGGCAGGTTGGCTGTCTGAAGGGAGTCACGGGGAGGGGATCAGAGCAGGGGCTGCTCTGGGCACACAGGGGTAGCTCTGCTCTGGGGATTGCAGAAAAGGCTCTTGTGGTGGCATTTTGCTGCCTTGACACCTGGGAACAGCTCTGCCAGGGGTGTCAGGAAAGTCCTTTCCTAATTCTCAGCATGGGCTGTGTTGGGCAAACGCTGCTCTGCTCAGCTGTGGTGACGTGGTGACTCTGCAGCACCTCAAACCTCCATCCCTCTCACCTGATTTTGGTTTGTTTTTGTGATGCTATGCAAATCACCTCTCCGGTTTTGGGTTACATTCCCGGGGCTGTGTTGGCTCGGGTTCTTGTAGGGCAGCACTTGTACATTAGATAACACCGAGTTCCCTCTACCTGAGGGTCAGGAGTTATGTGACAGCTAAATGTCACTGGAGATTAAGCACAGGCAGAGGCTCCTGGCGTGGCCCGTTCTCCTCGGCTAGCTCCACAGCCGTTTGTTTTCATTACCCCGTTGGTATTTGGATGAGCTCTGCTGTCAGAAACATGCTGGGACGGGACAGGGCGTCTTCCTTCTGCACGTGGGGTGCTGGTGGGAGCAGCTGCATGGGGAGCCCCGGGCTGGGCAGAGGCAGGATGGGGATTGCTCCAGCTGCCAGGCACAAGCTGAGTCCTTGGAGCTGACAGGAGGGGGAAAAAAAAGTTGGTCTAACTTGCAAACAGAGCAGATTGGAGAGGAAACTCATCGGAGGCAGCTTCATGTGGAATGCTGAGGCATTATTTTTGGAGAGGCTTTGCTCTCTGCTAACCACACTCCAGCAGCCCAACTGAGGGCTGGTGTGGAAACCTGCTTTTCAAAGGGCTCGCTACCCTGCCTCACCAGAACTTCTTTTCATGTGATGGAGCAAAACCACGCACCCTTTCCCTGCTCTTTGCAGTGGTTGGGTCTCCATGGAGACTCCCAAGCCGAGAGCCTGCCCCAGGCTCCTGCCCCAGCCAGAGTGTGTTTGTGAAATAATGTGTTTGCTTTGGGTTCACCTCTTAGGGTTGGAACTAACTGCAGGAAACCAGCGTTTAGCCAAGCTGGGCAAAGCAAAGCAGCTTGCCTGGGACTGGCAGGGGCAAAGCTCAGCTGTGGGAAGTCAAAAAGGATGCTGAAGCACCATCCTCATGGGGTTGTGGGGGTTCAGAACCTCACCTTCCAGTTTAAGCAGCCTGTCCAGAGCAAGGCCAATGCTCAGGCTGGTTCATCATCTCAAAGCAGCCCAGCTTTCCTCCGAATGTTGCTCTTGGTTCGATTTTGAGGATACTTTTCATGGCTGTTTGGTCCCAGCTGCAGCTCTGCTGACCAGGAGCCTCGTGCTGAGCGGTGCGTTGGCAGTGCCCGTTGCTGGTGACAGCCACTGGGATTACTGGATATCTAGACAATGTGGTTTACTCGACTCAGTCCCGGTTGCAAACGTGAGAATTGACACGAAGACGGGACAGGCCTGGCTGGTTCTTCCCTCGCAGTGCTGGGGGTGACTCAGAGCACAGCTATGGCTCACACCAGTGTCACAACAAACACTTATTCCCCGAGGTGCTTCTTGGGGGGGTGGTATTCCACAAACTGCATCTCTCCCAGTGCTCATTCCCATGGATTTTGGTGTGTTCCTCAGTAAAACTCAGCTCGGGGAGGATGGGGATGTTTGAGACTTGAGCTGTCTTAATCCAGGGAATGCTAAAGGAAAGGAGTCAGGGCAGCAAGGTGGGCACCTCTGCCCTCTTCACCTTGGTTCTGCCCCATGGTCATTGCACACCTCAGCTTTTAGTGTGTCCCCCAACACCATTTTATTATGAAGTGGAAATATTTTCATCTTTTCCCAGTTGTTTTCTCCCCAAACGCGCCAGCTAATGGCAAAATCTCCGTTGCTTCAGCTGTGGAGATCCCACGGAGCTGGCAGAGCATCCCGACTGCAGCCCCGCCGGGTGTCGGCTTGTTGACACCTGCTCGTGTAGCACCTCCTGCCTCCTTGGCACCGATTTAAATGATGCTCCCAAGGTGAGATTCGGTTGATTGCAAAGCAAAAGTGCTCGCTGCTCTCGTCTCTTCCACCTTCCCACGGGAGGGGAACGAGTAGCAGGATTACCCGAGGGGAGAATCTCCGTAGCAGAGGGGATGATGATGATGGTCTGGGAGTTGCAACTGGGATGTGCTGGGACACACTGGGGCTGCGGGTGTCAGGAGGAGGCTGGGACGAGCCAGGCTGATCCCGGGAAGCACAAGCCAGCAGGGACGAGCCAGGCTGATCCCGGGAAGCACAAGCCAGCAGCAAATGCAGGAGCCGCGCGTCATCCGGCCGGGGTGGGAGCTGGGCGAGAGGGGCACGACCGGAGAACAAAGCCTCGCATTTATTCCCGCCGTCCTTTCACCGTCAGCCCCTCTCTGCCTCCCTGCGCTGGATTGTTCCTGCATTTTCTCTGCTTCAGCTGTTTACTGGGTCACCCTGGTGCAGACACGCACACAAAGAGCGAGCCGTCCCCGAGCCTGTCCCTGTGCCACCGGCACTGCGAGCCCTTCTGTGGCCCCGGGAGCACAGTGGTGCCATTGATCCGGCTGGCACAGCGTGCCCTGGGCCAGGCTGGGCTGGGGGCACGCTGAGCATCCTCCTCTGCACAGGCTGTGTGTTGGGATTTTAAGGAGGGGACCCCGAAAGGTCTGGGTTTGTCGGCTTTGCCCACGTTCAGTCACACCAGGTTTGGTGGAGGGAATGTCAGTTGACGTAAGGTGGGGTAAACACATGGGTGGACACAGTTATTTCACGAGGGTTTATTTGGGTTCTGCTTATCTGAGCTAAGGATGTGTCTTAGCTGAATCAAAATTAACCTTGTTCGAATGGGAACGAAGGGGAAGGGTGCAGCTTCTGTCAGTCATGGTGTGACCACCCAGCCTGGCCACCCCAAAATGTGCACCTTCCAAATTCCAGGAAGATGGGACTGTGCTGTCTTTCCCCCTCTGCAAGCTGCAGCAGGGGAGTTACTGCATAGGCATCTGCATTTACAGCTTAACTTGGGAATGGTGTGTGATAAAACTCCCTGGGGATGTCAGTGTGGGACTGGAGGGATGGTTCACCATGGCATGGGGGGCTGCAAGCCTCCTGCTGGGGCTGGGCAGGTGTTTTACACCTGGCAGTTGCTGCAGTTGTGATGTTTGCTTTGCTCTTCCTGCATATCTCACCTTGCTCATGCTGCAGGTGAGCACTTCAGTCATGCAGGACATGGGCATGCTGAGGCAAGGGGCAGGTTTGGCAAAAGGAGATGATTTTATTGCAGCTGGTACTAATTAAAAATAATCTTTTGGCTGTCTGAGAGCTGGAGAATATTCAAGGTTTTGTGTCTCTGGAAATGTAAGGACTTTTGGGAAGATGAAGTCACTTGCAGGTGCTGATCCATGCTAGGGACAAGCATTGCCCTGGAGCTGCCACCAGGAACAGGTCTGTGTGTCTTGGTGAACATGTGTTTAGACAGAATTGACATTTCAGGTGTGACCATTCCAATCAGTTTCAAGGAACATCAGCTCCAAGTGCCAACCTCATCTCCATCTCTTCTCCAATACACCTGGCAGTTATTGCTGCAGCAGAAATAACACATTTGGTGCACCAGGACCCTGTTTTGGAGGTGGAATCAACAGAGTAGCATTAGGTCAGGTAGCCTGGAACTCTTCAGGGCACCCCTCATGTTTTAATTCACATTTGAACAAGGCTCTGGGGAGCTGTCATGTTGCATGTGACTTCCAGGTGCTACCATCCACCCAGAAAAAATGAATTGATTTTTGAACTTGTTTCAGTTAGGTTGTTTTGCAGATTTTTCTGTTCCATCTCAGTAAAACACAACCCTTTTGTTCTGAGCCAGAATGACTCGGGATGAGTTGCTAGATCTTTATTTAACCTCGCCGAGCAATATCTATATTAATTTTTTATACACCGTTTTCCACCAGCTGTGTCATTCTGGTTTCACTTCCAGTCATGCCCCGGGGGTTGTGGGTACACTGGTGGTGGAACAGTTGCTCTGTGAGCGAGAGCTTCATCCCTCTGCTGCCAGCCTGCCCTGCAGAGGCTCTGGGCAGGGATGCTGCTGGAGCCATCACGAGCACAGAGCTCAGGGCTGTGGAGCAAGAGCCAGAACTGCTGTGTCTGCGGGATCTTTTTTTTTTTTTCTATCGACTCAGAGAGGAAGCAAAACCTGCTGCACTCAGTTTTCTTGGAACAGCCTGCGAGGGGAGCCCATCCCAGCACGTCCCCTGCTCTGGGTGGTGTTTTCAGATGGGGATGTAAATGGCTGGTGGTCATCTCTGCTCCTGGGTGTAAGGGTTTGGAGTTAGCCAGTCATCCTTGTTGAGCCTGGAGTTTGCTTTTCCCTGTCAGGTTGATTCCCCAGCATCTGCATCCTCCCCACCTTGGGGTCTGATCCTCCCCCTGAAGGGATGGAGTGGCCATGCAGAGCCTTTGCAGGTCTTGATTTCCAAACCACAAAACGAGCAAAAGTTTCTCTCCATGTGGGAAGGCTCTTAGTTTTCTTTAAGAGCAAACGGGGGAGGGATCTTGTGTGTGTGTGCTCTGTCTGGTTCCTGGACTCCAGCACTGAGCTCCTAATCCTTGCTCCAGCCACTGACTCACTGAGTCACAAGATGCCTTTGTAACCCATCTGCCAGCTTCCCTTCTCCCTGAGCTGCCAGGCTGGAGAAGGCTGCCTCTGGGTACTCTCTGCATCCCCTCTGGGGCTCAGGCACAGGATCAGACCTGCTGTCAGCCTCAGGAGCCCCAGAACCTGAGGGAGGAGGTGTAGGATTCCCCACAGGAGGCAGATATGGGGTGATGTGGCCTCTGTCTGCCCCATCCTGGTGCTGGGTGATGCACTGGCTCCCCTGGGGCACAGCTTTCCATGCTGAAACACCTGGAGCAGAGAAAAATGGCAGGAAAACCCAGCCCAGCCACTGATGGGGAGAGAACAGGCCCTCAGCTGTTGCCACTGGCTTGGTGTCCTGGCAAAACGACTCCTTTTTCATGGCGGATTTAAGTTTAGCTTCTGGCCCTTTTTCTGTTCTTTTCCTGTTTCCTCCTTTGTTGTTGTGTTTTAATGGGCTGTTGGAATCAGTCCTGGTTTGAGGCAGCTCGGAGCAGGCAGGAAGGAAGGCAGAGAGTGTTGAAAACCCAGAGGAATTGTGTCTTCTCTGCTGAACATCTCTGCACAGAGGGCAATGCCCAGGGCAGGAAACTGAGCTCCTCCAGCAGCAGCAGGAACCCTCGGGGGGAAAGGAGACAGTGGGAGATCAGCTTGCTCAGCTGGAGAAAACCCCCCCAAGTGCCACTATGGCCATCTCTGGGATGGTGTTTGGGAGCAAAAGTGGGGCTGCTGTCCCAAACGACCTTCTGTGAGTCACCAGCATGGGCACAGGGGATGTTTGTCAGCTTCCTCGCCAGCTCGGGTAGCCCTTGTAGCCTTCCTGAGCACAGCCAGGGGAAGGAAGCTGCCAGTGAGTGCCAGGAGTGGGCAATCCCTGGAGGCAGAGCTGGGGGAACAGCCCCAGCAGGGCTTTTTGCCTGGAAGTCCCCGTGAGGAAGAGCGTTGTGCTGCGTGTGCTTATTTGGGACGTGTGGGACAGAGGGTGCTTCTGCTTTTGCGGTCTTTATCTTCGCTTCACAGAACTGCACTTGTTTTCCTTTCACTACCCGGGGGTGCCTTTTTTTCCTATTTCCTTTTACATAATGCCGTGCACTTGGGTTCACACCAGAGGTCCCAAAGTGGCTGCTGTTCCTTGCAGGGGCTCAGGGTTTGCTCCCGAGGGTGAAATGGAAGTTAACTCGGGGTTGGTGTCACCCGTGGGGGACATTGGCCATGGTGGAGCTGCTTTCTTTCATTTCCGGAAAGGTCCATTTCCCGTTGCTGGTGGGAAGGGATTATTCTGAGCAGGGGTTGGGGATTGCAAAGACTGAACTCCCCCTCGCTGTTTCTGGCTTTACCACCTTTCATCGAGTTCTTTTGAGCTTGTGCAAGCGCGGAGCTTCAATGGGAAACTCCTGGTGACGTCTCCGAGGCTCAGCTCTGCCTTTTCTTGTCTCGTTAGCCAGTGAGGCTGTTAATTCCCAACAGGCACACATTCCTGGCTTCCCATGGGCAGGGTGAGTGTCTGCTCCTCTCTTGGGGCTGGTAGCAGCAGCCCCTTTGAAATCACAGTGCAGGGATCTCAGAGATCCTCAGATTTCAGGATCCTGCAGATCCTCTCAGAGCTGTGCTGTACCTGTCTGTAGAACAGGCATTTTGTGTGGCTCGACTGAAAGGGAGCAGAGTAACACGAATATCTTGATTGTTAAACCAGCCGTGGCCCAGGGAACATCAGTAAAAACACTTTAGGCAGTTGTGCCTCTTCCACGTGTGCTGAAATGAATACCTTTTTCCACTGACAGTTCATTATTTTTGTGCTTTTGGAGGCCAGTGCACTAACCCGGGGCATGTGGGACCAGAGCTCTTAAGACCTGGTAATTGTTGGGTAATTGTCTGTGTGTAACGTGTGGGGATGCTGTGTGCTCACACTTAATCCTGCACTTTGCTCCTGTCCTGCTAAAACCACCTTTGTGACTGATCTCAAACCCTTTCCAAAATGCAGAGCCCGAGCCAATGTTTTGCTTTGCTGTTTGGTTTTTGGGTTATCCCCTCCCTTCGTGTGGTGGGAAGAGCAGAAGGCTCTCTGCTGCTCTCTGCCTGGCTCTGAGGGTCCCTCACACCCTTCCTCCAGGCTCACAAAACCTTGGCTGCATCTCAGAGCTCCTTATTAATCCTCAGAGTGCCGACGTGGGGTTTGACACCACGCCGAGCGCTAGAACATTCACCAGAGAGGAGCAGAGTTTATTGCACGGAGCAGGAATTCCTCCCTGGTGTAGTCACAAAAGCTCTGAGCCATCAGTGGGAGCTGCAGGGCTGGCTGCAGTTGGAAGAGGCAGTCCCCAGGCCCAGGGCAGCCATCTGGTGCAGACCTCCCGTTTCATATTTCAGGGGATGAACTCCTGCAGAGTTCACTTCAGCAAAAGCCTCTGCTCGGCACAACTGGGCGTCCTGAGTTAAACATGTGGCTTTTCCTTGTGCCCCTCCAGCCAGAGGCATTTTCCCTGCTCTGTGGAGAGGACCAGGATTGCATGCCAAGCTGGGGAAATCAAATCAAACCTTCATTTTTCTGTGTTTTCCCTTTTCTCGGTGCCCATTTTAAAATGTGTCAGATCTCACTTTCTGGGTTGGTGGTTCCCACCTGGATGAGTTTGGTGGAAGGTGCAGATGCCATAACCATCAAATCGTCTTGCAGATGTTTAAAGCACTGCCTGGGCATGTTGGACTCATGTCTTGTGCCAGCAGAAGGGACTGTTCCCTGTGTCTCACCCTCAGGCTGAGCACTGGTGGAGGAGGGTTTGTGTGCTGGCTGAGCCTGACTCATGTTCCCTTCTTCTGAGGGGCAGAAAATCCCAGCAGATGTGCAGGGCAGGCAGTGGGGAGCAGTGGCTGTTGCAATAACATTTACCAGCACTTGGCTGTCTCTTTAGAGACCATTTTGAAGGCATTCAGCTTTGGTTGACTTGCTGGAAATCCTGCTGTGAGTGCAGGATTCTGGCTGGCTGGCACAAACATGAACCACAGATCAAGGTTTTGAGTCTCTCCCAGCCTTCCTCCCTCCTCATCTGCAAGGGGACAAACCTGTGCTTGGTGCAGGTGTTGGAGTGAGAATCTCCTGGATCTGTCCTGGCAATTTTTGCTCGGTTGGTTTCTAACCAACGAGCACAGAATGCACAATCAGCATCTTGGAGGAGCAGCCGTAGGAAAGAGGAAGCTCACGCAGAATATAAATAGCCAAATTTTAGAATGTCCCAGTGTAGCAGCTCTCCTGGCTCTTGGCAGGAGCCTGCAGACCGCTGGGAAGCTGCGGCCTTCGTGTGTGGTTTGCAAAGGGGGAACTTTGGGGGATATCACACCAGTCAGCAAGGCAAAAAAATGAATGAATCTGACAGTTTTGGATAGGGGAAGGAAATGAAATTGGCTTTTACACACGTCAAAATGGGGTGTGTCCTCTGCACGTGACATGAAATGCAGAGTGAAAACTCTGCACAGTTGTGGCAATACTTTCCACTGTAGTTGCACAGCAGCTGCCAATGATTCATGGGTTGATCCTGAGATGGTTTTTTCCTCCCATATGATTTAATTTATGAATTTAATTGCATGTCAGCAAGCATCTGATTTGTCTTGATATTTGTGTCTGGGGTTTACAACTGCCCAGCCAAATCTCTTTTCTGAGTTAGGCTGTACAGGGCTCTGGTCCTGCTGGACCCAGAGCTTTCCTCCAGCCCAAAGTCTCAGCATAAATGGGAGGTATGTAGGGCAGGGCTGATGTGCAGGTTGGGTGATGAAGGCTGGGAAAGAGCCCAGGACAAATTTGGAAGTATTTCCATGGCTTTTCTTTCTTTTTGTTGGAAACAGCATCTATCCATGGAAGGACAACTTGGCCAGCTTGGTTGGGTGCTGTCACTGTAGGTGGGTGATCCAGAGTGGACACAAAGCTTTAGCTATGCTGGCAGCCCTCTCCCAAGGTCCTGCCAGCCCCAAGGGCAGTGTGCTTGAATATAAATTTATGCCATAATCTATCCCAGAGCACAGAACAAGAGAGGACAGACAGAGGTGCCAGGAAGGATGTCTGGTGTCTGCTGCCTGGTGCAGGTTCTCTCAGGGCTGGTCTGGAAGACAGTGAATCCTGGGAAAGGCTCCTGATGTTCTCAGCAGAGCCTCACAGCTCTTCAACCTTCAGCAAACCAAACCTCTCCATGGTCTGGCATGAAGTGAGAAAAGCAGGTTCAGCAGAAAGTGAAAAAGTCAGTAACCCTGCCCAGGGGGATTCTCTGCCCTCATTCACTACAACCATGAATGAGAAGCTTTTTCAAGCTTCCCCTTGAGCTGGCTGTGCTTCCCTGCCTTGATTCCTTGCGATGAGCAAGCCTGTGGCTTGAGCAGGGTGTGAAAACAGAGCAGTGGCCACTGCAGTGGTGGTGCTGCTGATAAAGGATGGTGGTTAAAGAGCCTTTGGGGCACATTCCATCCATCAGCTCAGGGTCGTGTTCTGAGATGTGCAGCCTCTTCTGAACCTGGCTGTCCCCATGCTCACAGGGAGAGGTTTGGAGGAGGATTTTTTGTAGGGAGCAGCATCACTTCTGGGCTCCATCCTAAGGATCCATCCTGGGTTGCTTCATAGCAGTTTCTTCTTGAGCCCTGTGGTGTTGTCAGAGCTTTTTGTGCTCCTGAGGGGCAGTTACAGTGCTGGCTCTGGCAGGCGAGGTTTGTCCCCACACCCCTGTGTCCCAGGGCATGGTCATCTCCCCCTCTAACCTTACTGCTTTCGGGCATTTTCTCCATCTGCTGAGCTGTGGGTTTTGGTGTTAGTCCATTTGGCAAGGGGGATGGAGGGCGGGGGAGATCCCTGCAGTGTTTAAAAGGATCTGGATAAATCTTCTTAAGGGAGGCACTGACTCAGCAGAGCGTGGTTAGAGAGGAGGAGGAGGAGGAGGAGGAGGAGGAGGGAACCAAATTGTCCTTGTGGGGCTGGAGCTGCTGCTGAGCCCGTGCTGGCATGTGGTGCTGGGGGAGGTGTATGCCTGGGAAACCGCCTGGAGAAGCATCACCCCTTCCCTCACCAAATTTTAGGTGCTCTCCATCCTCCAGAGGAGAAATGGGTGCCTCATGTCACCCAGAGGTGCCTGTCCCCTGTGCCCAGACCTGTCCTGCCTGTGCCTGATCCCACCCTGGTGCAGATCCTCGGGATTTCCCCCCCAGCTTTGAGCTTTCCCCTTGGATTTCTGCCTCGCTGCCAGAGCTGGTGGGCGGCTTGGTTTGACAGTTTTATTTATTAGGGAAGTGCACTGAGGTGCTTGTTTCCTGCAGGGATTCCTGAGACTCTGCTCAGCCCAGGAGGCAATGTCAGCTCGTGGGAAAGGCAGAGGTTTGGGGAGGGCAGCAGCCAGGGCTGTCACTGTCCCACTCACGAGGGGTCCCTGCTGTGCCCAGCCCCTGGTGCTGGCACAGCCTGGCCTTGCTGAAGGGCTGAGATGTGGGGCCAGAGGACATGGGACAGACCAAGACCAGCTTCCCAAAGTCCTGGCTGCACTCTGGATGGGCTCAGCTGCCCAGACACACTGGTGTCACCTGGCTTGCAGGTGAAGGAGACTCTCTGCCAGCCAGCTGCTGCCTTTGGCTTGCTGGGATCCCTCACAGGAGCCACAAAAGCGTCTCTGCCATGCTTTGCTCTCCTTATCTCACGTTGTATCTTGTCTTTCCTTGCAGAGCTCCACACAGGAGATTGGAGAAGAGCTGGAGGATGGTGTGATCTACAGCATATCCCTCCGGAAAGTGCAGCTCCATCACACAGCCAACAAGGGGCAGCGCTGGCTGGGGGTAAGCTGGGGGCTTCTCCTGCCACAGGGGAGGATTCAGGTGTTTCCCTGCCATGGGAATCATGTATTTATTTGGAAGTGGGGAGTGGGAGCATCTGCTGGCCTCTGCCCCATGGGAAGGGGCACAGGTGAAAGAATCAGCAACCCCATTTTAAAAATAGGGCAACTCTGATTTGTGTCAGATTTTGGCACCCTCGAGGCCTTTCCTGGGATTTCCCAAGTGCTCAGGTGGTCTCAGCTGGGCTGTTGTGTTTGCTGTCTGAGGAGACCCAGCTTTCCTTTCCCAGTCAGGAGAGCCCCAGGCACTGTAGGGGTCCCAGCCTAGACCTGAACACATGAAGCTGGTGGGAACACTTTGCACTTGGTGGTGTCAGTCTTCACCCAGCCCACTGATTTCTGCTCCTGTCCTGGCAGTTTGAGAATGAGTCAGCCTTAAACCTCTACGAGACGTGTAAGGTGAGGACGATAAAAGCTGGAACCTTGGAGAAGCTGGTGGAGTACCTGGTCTCAGCCTTCAAGGGCAATGATTCCACCTATGTCACCATCTTCCTGTGCACTTACCGGGCCTTTGCCACCACCAAGCAAGTGCTGGACCTGCTGCTGAACAGGTGAGGCTGCCCTGAGCCCCAAAACACAGCTGGGGGGTCTAGGAAAGCCACAGCATCTTCTGCTGTAGTGCCTTGGAGGTCTGGGGGCTTCTCCCAGCTCTGTCAGTGTGAAGGTTTTGGGACAGGGCAGGGAGGACACAACTTCCTGGGAAGCTGGAGCTCTTCCAGTGAGGTGGCCAGTGCTGGCTGCTTCCCTATTTCTGTAATGGGGGGCTGTGGCAGAGGGAGGAGCAGGACAGTGTTCATCCTGAGCCCTTGGCAGAGCTGGGGGTGGTGTGGAGGGGGAGGAGGCTGCTCTGAGAGGCAGCTGAGTGCAGGGTGCTCACTGCCTCCCCTCTGTGCCCCACCAGGTATGGCAAACTCCACGTGCAGGCGAATGGGGACCACGCCAGGCACGCCGTGGACGAGAGGATGGAGCTGAAGAAGTAAGTCTGACTGAGCTGTGGTGGCTCTGGTGGAGCTCTTTGGGAGGGACGTGTTATCCCATCAGTGCTCCTGGGCTTGTAGGGCTGCACACAGGTTTCTCCTGGCACCTGATTCTCTTCTCTGTGTTCTCCCCCTTCCTGCAGCACCATCTCCTCCATCCTGGGCGCCTGGCTGGACCAGTACTCGGAGGATTTCCGCAAGCCCCCTGACTTCGCCTGCCTCAAGCAGCTCATCTCCTACGTGCGCCACAACATCCCTGGCTCCGACCTGGAGCGCAGAGCCCGCATCCTGCTGGCCCAGTTCCAGCAGCAGGAGCAGAGCGAGGCCGAGGCAGAAGGTGGGGTCCTCCCCCAGCTTTTGGGGGGTTATTTGGGGCTGCAGGTGGAGGGAGTGCTGCTGGTTGGCAGCACCCATAAATCCTGCTTGCATGGGGGTACAGTGGGAAGCTAATCCAGCTGCACCAGAAGTGGGATTTCTAAGTGCATTAGCTAAGCTGCCTTTAATCCTCTGTAGGCACTTGCACCCAGGTTTAAAATGAGTATCCTTTTATCTGAGCCTCCAGTCTGGAGGTGTGAAGGCAGATGGGAATTAAAGGCCAGAGGTGGGGTGTGGGTGTCTGCAGGGGGCTGGTGTGGGTCAGTGTGGGCACTGCAGTGCTCAGCATCACCCTTGTCTCCTGCAGCTGTGGACCATGGCAGCTGCACCTTCCAGCTGGTGGAGGAGAACGGGGTCGGGGAAGGGAAGCCAGATTTCCTCTCCTTCTCCCCAGAGATGGTGGCAGAGCAGTTCACACTGATGGATGCTGTAAGTATTCACCCACCAGCTGGCTCAGTGGTGCTCTGGGCACTGGCCTGGCTCTTCCCATCCTTTTTTTCCCTTCCCGGCCTGTTCCCTCCCCAGGGAACCCACAAAGACCCATCTCCATCCCTTTATCTTCCAGGAGCTGTTTAAGAAGGTGGTGCCTTACCACTGCCTGGGCTGCATCTGGTCCCAGAGGGACAAGAAGGGCAAAGAGCACCTGGCTCCCACCATCCGTGCCACAGTCTCACAATTCAACAGCGTGGCCAACTGTGTCATCGCCACATGTCTTGGGGACAGGTCCCTGAAGCCACAGCAGAGGGCCAAAGTGGTGGAGAGGTGGATCGAAGTGGCTCGGGTAGGACAGCTCCCCTCTCAGCTCTGCCCAAGGGATGAGGTTTTGCTGTGCTGGAATCCCAGCAGATCCTCCAGCTTTGATTAACCTGAGTCCTGTCACCTCCTTGTCTGTCCCCCAGGAGTGTCGCATCCTGAAGAACTTCTCCTCGCTCCGAGCCATCCTCTCAGCCCTGCAGTGCAACGCTGTGCACCGCCTGAAGAAGACCTGGGATGAGGTCCTGCGGTAAGGAGCTCCTGCTGGGCTGGTTCCAAGGGGAGGGAAGTGCTGTGGCCCTTGAATGTGTAAATAGGATCATCTCAGCCCCAGCGTTGCCTCCTGGGGTGTGCCCAAAACCCAGGGACCAG
Organism: Lichenostomus cassidix; assembly: GCF_008360975.1. Classification (NCBI taxonomy): domain Eukaryota; kingdom Metazoa; phylum Chordata; class Aves; order Passeriformes; family Meliphagidae; genus Lichenostomus; species Lichenostomus cassidix. Next base: position 3,781,106 of record NC_139497.1, read on the forward strand.
TGTAAGGTGTCAGGGACCCAAGGGGGGTGAGGAAGTGAAAGCATCATCACCTCACCCTTCTGTGAAACACCTTGGAACAGCTCCCAAACAGCAAGGCCCAGCTGGAGCTGTGGGCATAACTGGGGTCATTTGGGTGAGCAGAAGAGAGCCCAAGGGGGGAAACCCCACGGTGGCAGCATTGCTGACTTTTCCCCTTGTTTTCCCCTGAGCAGGGAGAGCTTCCGCACATTCCATGAGCTGTCAGAGATCTTCTCCGATGAGAACAACCACTCGCTGAGCCGGGAGCTTCTCATCAAGGTAGGGAACCCTTGTTGCCCTGTTGCTAGCAGGCAGCTCAGGTTTCCATGGTGTTCCATCCATGAGGATAAAGCCTGGCAGAGCTGCTGGAGTCACAGGCAGGGCTGAGTCTGGGGAGCCTGCAGGGGTTCCAGACCAGGGCTGGGCTGTTTCTCCACCCAAAACTCATTACCTTGGAGCTGGCAGAGCAATTCAGGGGACAGATAAGCAGTGGGATGGGTTCCAGAGCACCAGGTGACAGCTGTTCCCCAGAGGCAGCTGCATGTTAACAGTCTGGTGCAAAGTCCTCTTGATTCCATGTGGGGTGGTGATAGGCTGCAGCAAAAATGTCCTTCTCCCATATGGAGCCACAGATCCCAGTCTAGACCTGGTTTAGGGACTGAGAAGAAACAAAATGCAAAAGGAAACAAAGCATCCCATTGAGGAGGCATTTATACAGAGCTGGAAATGAGAGCAGCAGTTGCTATTCAGTAAGGTTCTCCTCTCCACAAGCCATGAAAAAGCTTTGATTTCCTTCTCTTTCCTACAAGGAAAGTTTTATATGCGCAGAAGTGGGTGTGAATTTTAGCTTATAGGTATTAGTGCCATTTCCCACCTGTGCTGATCCCCACCTCTCCTCACCATCCAGGAGGGCACATCCAAATTTGCCACCTTGGAGATCAACCCAAAGAGGGCTCAGAAGCGGCAGCAGCAGCAGCGAGAGATGGTGAGTGTGGCAGGGCTGTCCCTGTGCCCCACCCCAGCAGCTGCCCGGGCTGGTCCCAGCTCTGCTGACCCCACTGTCCCTTCTGTCCCCACAGGGTGTGATGCAGGGCACCATTCCCTACCTTGGCACCTTCCTCACGGACCTGGTGATGCTCGACACCGCCATGAAGGATTTCCTGGATGTATGTACTTCCTCCCTATCCTCCCCTTCCTCCCAGAGCCTGGGCTGATAAAAGGAGGGCTGGTTGGTCCCCCGTGTGTTCTGTGTCCCACACTGCATCCTGTATCCCACTCTACATCCCATATCCCACACTGCATCCCACACATCCTGTATCCCACACTGCATCCCATATCCAACACTGCACATCCACCTCTGTCAGCCCAAGGAAACAGGCCACTTTCTCAGCAGGATTTCCCCCACTGCAGTGGCAGCAAGGCAGAGACAGGGAGGGCTGGGAGCAATATTTTTCTGCCTACTCCATACTGATGTTCATCTCTTTCTATTCCAGGGTGGGCTGATCAACTTTGAGAAGAGAAGGAAGGTGAGAGCTTTGCCCTGGCAGCTGCACAGCAGGGCTGACTTGGTGCAATCAGAGGTTGTGCCAGTCTCTTTGGGGTTGATCCCTCTCCTTTTTAACTGTCATGTTCTTCAGTTTTGGGGAAGGGGATTCTGGTCTCATGGCTTCTGTTTGCTGCAGGAGTTCGAAGTCATCGCGCAGATCAAGCTGCTGCAGTCAGCCTGCAACAACTACAGCTTCACACAGGAGGACCAGTTTGTGGAGTGGTTCCACAGCCTGGAGCGGCTCAGCGAGGCCGAGAGGTGAGTGAGAGGGGTCTGGGGTCGTGCTGGTGCCTCGGGAGGTCCCACCACTCATCTCCTCTCTGCTCTGCCTCCTCACACTTGGTGCTTATGGCAGCACAGGGAGCTCAAACCCTCCTCCTCTCTCCCCTCCCAGCTATGGGCTGTCATGCGAGATCGAGCCGCTCTCAGAGTCAGCCAGCAACACGTTGAAGGCCAAGAAAAACACTGGCATCATCAAGAGATGGAGCGAGTGAGTCCCTGGTGGGAGTTGGGGGCCAGCGTGGGGCATCTCTGCTGGGCTCTGCTGGACCAGGCAGGAATGGCCACTGTCCTGCCAGCCAAATCACCCTCACCCTGCTCCCTTCTCACCTGCCCACCTCTCTCCCTGCAGCCGGCAGCCACCAAGCACAGAGCCCTGTGCCAGCGGCAGCTCCCACTCAAAATCCTTCGACCAGCTCAAGTGTGGGCAGTACCTGTGCAGTGGGGATGCCACCGACTCAGTGAGTGTCACCTCTGCCGGCTCCAGCAGCTCCGACGTGGAGGAGATCAACATCAGCTTCATCCCCGAGTCCCCCGACTGCCAGGAGAAGAAGGTATGTAGCAGCTCGCAGGGTCCAGGCCTCCCAGGGCCATTGCAGCCATCATGTGGGGACAGTCCCACCTCTGCCCTGGCGCTGGGGCTGTGGGGATCAGATGGGGGACCTGGGGGCTGCTCTCATGCCTCCGGTGGCTGTAGTTGTGTCGGTCCCCCGTTGTCACAGGTCAGTGAGATCCCTCTGGCCTCCCTCCCCCAGCGCTGGTACGCCCCGTCTGTGGCCGATGGAGAAGCTAAACCCACTGTGTCCTCCGCATCCCCTCTCCTCCCTGCCCTCCAGTTCTGGGAATCCACCTCCCTCTCTTCCCTGGACACGTCAGGCATCGGCTCAGGCTCCAGCAGTGCCTCCTCCTCTTCCGTCTCCTCCACGCCGGTGACGGCTTCCCGCACACACAAGCGCTCGGTCTCCGGCATCTCCAGCTACTCCTCACTCTCGCTGCCCCTCTACAACCAGCAGGTCGACGACTGTTGCATCATCCGCGTCAGCCTGGCTGTGGACAACGGCAACATGTACAAGAGCATCCTGGTTAGTGACAGCCCCAGGAAACACCAGGGAGGGGTGGCTCGTCCTGCTTGGGTGTGTTTTGGGAGGAGACTCCAGTGGGAGGCTTTCTGGGCTCATAGTGCTCTGTGCTCACAGGTGACCAGCCAGGACAAGACGCCCGTGGTTATTCGTAAGGCCATGGCCAAACACAACCTGGATGGGGACCGGCCTGAAGACTATGAGCTTGTGCAGATCATCTCAGAGGAGAGAGGTGTGTGCTGGGGTGTGGTGGCTTTGCTGGGGCCATGCAGCCCTGCAGCCTGGGCAGCACCAGGCTGGAGCTGGGTTGAGAGGTGACAGCAAGCGGAGGTTCTAGAACCTAGGGATAAACCTTGGCCCCTTGTCCCCTTTCAATGGAAGGGCATCTGACTGACCCTCATCCTTGTTCACTTCCAGAGCTGAAGATCCCCGACAATGCCAACGTCTTCTACGCCATGAACTCCGCCGCCAACTACGACTTCGTGCTCAAGAAGAGGGGCTTCTCCAAGGGGGTGAAGATCAAGCACGGCTCCAGCTCCACCCTGCCCAGGATGAAGCAGAAAGGCCTGAAGATCGCCAAAGGCATCTTCTAGCCTCAGCCCCACTGCCACCCATCACCGACGGGGCCTTGGGGGCAGCTGCTCCGGGCTTGGCTGTGGCCGGTCCTTGTGCCGCCCTGCACGGCAGAGGAGTGACCCTCACCCATGGGGGACGCAGAGGAGTGACCCTCACCCATGGGGGACGCAGAGGAGTGACCCTCACCCATGGGGGACGGCCGTGCACCTCCCTTCCGCACCCAGAGCTGAGAGTTGGGCACCTGGTGTAGGCCTCTGCCTCTCTCTGCACAAGCCCCCATTCCAATCAGGTCTTTTTTTCTACACAGGAAGGCAGCAGTGGGGACGGGGGATTTGTCTATTTTTTTTTTGTTTTGTTTTTTAACCTTCCACGGTGCGACACTAGTCCAGCCCGGCCAGCCCAGAGCTGGAGCCCACCTCTGCCGTAGGTGCCTTGTGTCCGAGCGAGCCGGGGAGCAGTGACTCGCAGAGGGGCTGTTTGAAGGGAGCAGAGCAGGAGCCACCACCACCTTCAAAGCCTCCTTCCCAGCTTTCCCGGTGTTACCTCCACGTCTGTCCTCCCTGGGATCACCGGCATCGCCACCACCGCCGCACAGCTCTGCCTGTCCTTCCCTTGGGAGAAGCCACTGGGCTGGGAGGTGAAGAGGGAAGGATGCAGCCCTGCAGCAGTGCTGAGCCCCGTGGAGGAGGCTGTGTCTGCCACGATGGAGTGGGAGCTGTGTGCTCCCCACAGCTGGAATCCTGCGTGGTCTCGCTCCTCTCCCGATCCAGCGCGTCCTCCGGCTGGACTGGGCCGGCCCACCTTCAAACTTGCACCAAAGATCAAATGCCAGTGTCTCTTCTGCTGAGGGGGAAGCTTCGGGCCGTGCCCCCAGCGCTGCCAGCCTGAGGAGGAGGAGAGCAAAGTTCTGTCTGAAACTGTGTAAATAGAGACTTTGGGTCAGCGTGGGCACACAAGGGGCCAGAGAGCTCAGGGTGCTCCAGGTGCCCCAGCTGCCACTGCCTGACCCACAGAAAGTGCCACTCACCTTGGGCTTTAACCGGACTTTTTCAAACACTGACCATGGGAGAAGCAGCAATGAGACTTTTTTTTGTATAAAACAAAAAAGTTTACTGATTTTTTTTTTTTTTTTTCAATATTTATTGGTTGTAAATAGAAGAGGCAAACTTGTACATTTTACTAATCCAGCCTCCCCCTGCCCTGCAGCCCAGTCCCTCTCCTGTGCCCTCCCTGGTATTTAAGGCTGCTTGGGAGGGACTTTGGCAGCAGCAGCAGCAGCATTGCTCTGCTGTGCTGATGGGGTGCAGACCCTGCCAGCCACCCCCTCCCAAATTCTCTACCACTAATTGCTCGAGCAGGGGCAGAGATGCTTGTTTTAATCATTGTAGGAAACACTAACCAAAGGGGGACCTTTTGTTGCTCCTGGCTCCATCTCTGTTTTTTTAAGCGCTTCATTCCAGCAGATCCTTTCTGTTTCCCGTTCGTCGGAGTTCCCACGTGGTTGTGGTGCCTTCCCCAGCTCCAGGACAGCTCCAGGGGCTGGGGTTGGGCCTGGTGGGGAAGAGGCTGCTTGGGTGTGAGCGTGGCTGGCACTGAGCTCCTCCAGCCCCGTGTCCCCGCGGGTGGCACTGCCCACGATGCACATGATGGGAGCTCCTGGCTCCCTGAAGCAGGGGCAGCCTCCTGCCTCCCCCCTGCCCAAAGCCCCTTCCCCTGGGCACCAGCACCCCCGGGAGGGTCTTCCCTCTGCTCCGTGCCTGCCCACCCTGGGACTGTCCCCTCCCCTCCCGCCGGTGTCACCGGGGGGACTGGCTGTACCGTATGTATTTTGTACCACTTCAATGAAGGAGCACACTGCCCGGTGTGACTTGTACACAGCAATGTAATTAGTCTTTGCAATAAAATACTGATGCTCAAATGGCTCTGCCACAAGGCAGGGGCTGTCCTGTCTTCCTTCCCCAAAATGCCAGCAACTTCCTGGAGAAAGAGGGATGGACCTGACTGTGGGGGAGTTGATGCTTTATGTTCACTCTGGTGAGTTGAACTTTATTTTAAAAAATAGGCTTTTTGGCTGAGGGAGGAGTGCTCAATTTTCAAATGAACCTTATGCATTTGAACTGGTGAGTTGAAAGTATTGCATTTTCCACTTGTAATTTGGTTTTACTCCTTTTGTTAGAAGCAATGGCTTTAAGAGCAACTCTAAGAGTCCATAGTGGGTGGAGACAGTGGTTCCTCAATGAAGGAGGAGGAAAAGGAGGCCTTACTCCCCCTTTTAAAAATGAAAACTTGGCTTCAGGTGTGCTCATAACACACTGGGGAATGCACAAGACCCAAAAATGCCAGCAGATCTTTATTTCCTGTGACTGGTTGGGAACAATCCAGCTGGCAGTGGCAAACTAGTGGCCAACTTCTATGCACCTGAAGCTCTGCCCCTTTGCCAGCTGCCTTCAGTTCTTGCTAACTGCTAACTGGGGAAGTCAAAACAGACCTGAGAAGTGCACCAGCTAGTGAGGACAACACACATTACATCCCAGGAACAGAATTATTCACTGACAGAAACTGTTTTCCTGCTAGCTTTATTTCCAAGTTGACCAGCAAGGTTCAGTGCACAGGATTTTCATTCCCTCTGGACAAGCAGAAGGGCACAACCTGCAGTGCTTCTCCCAGCATCTCCTCAGGCACCTTTTCTATTTGCCACATGGCCACCGACCTGGAGAGATTATACTCCCACACATGGAGAGATTTGGGAATGCAGCTTCTTCCCTATTCTGTATTACCAGCTGGTTTGGATTCTGGGCTCACTCCTGGGAGGTTGTTGAGCTTGCTGGAGAGTTTCTCAGCCAGCAATTCTGAAAATGCAGGCAATGGCTCCCAGCCATCCAGAATGATGTCCACCAGCAGACAGTGCAGAGACAGTTCTGTCCACAGCAGCCAGACTGCTCACTGAGTTCACACATAGTCCAGAATTTCTGTCTCCATTTCATTTTCACTCCCATCAGAAGGCTTGAAGTCTTCTTCCTCCTCCTCTTCATCGTCCTCATCCTCTCCAGACTCGTATGCCAGCTGTTCTTTGCCATCTTCACTGCTTGTTGTATTTGAGAAAAGAGCTTAAATTGGGAAGAAAGAAAGACACTGTGATGCCTCTCTCAGTGCAACCTGGGGCTGTTTGCAGTAGAGTTCATATATGTGAGAGGAAGCCAGAAGCCTCAGGGGCACAGCTAATGTTGCACGTCTTAATAGAATCTGATCAAGCCCAGAGCAATCTGTTTCCACACTCCAGGAAGGAGAGCAGAACTGCAGTGCTGTGCCTCCTCTCCTGCCTCATTCTGGCCTAATTCACTGGGATATTATTGCTTTGGCCCAGCATCATGAAGAAATAATTTCCTCATTTCAATCAGTAATATCAATAAAAAGTAAAATGCCACCAACAGATCCATCAGTCAAAAAAAGGTCTTGATTATCACTGTGCAAAGACATTTCAAACCTGAAGGGCTGATATTGGGAAGATGAAATAGAAAACCTCAACTCCCAGCCATCCCTAATGCCAACCCACATCCCCACTGATGTCTACATCCCAAAGAACACACAAAGAAGGGGGCAGATGCAGGAACACTTCTGCCTCAGTGCCAACCACAACATCCTCACGTTCAAAGCATCCTTACCAGGTCTGGTGGATCTGATGATCTGCTTTATCATCAGGGACATGGTGTCCCTCAGGTCATCACTTGTCTTGGCAAGGCACCAGCCGTCCCGCTCCGTGCATTCCGACTCTGTGCCGTCATTCCGATGGATGATCTTCTGCAGGCTAAAGAGCAGCAAAAGGGAAGGAAATGTTAATCTTCTGCACTCAGATGTGAGCTTCAAATGAGCCAGACTGTGGCTTATTTCCATTTCACTTCACTGAGCTGGAATAGCACAGTTGGTTATCCAGGTAATTGTTTTATGGGAAAGGAAGTTCATGGGTGAAAAAGCTGTTCTGTTTTTACTGAGAAACTAAACAGCTCTGCTGTTCTTGCTCAAGGGGAGAGGGGTGAATGGAGAGGGTATAAACAACAGGCTTTAAAATCTAAGACTCAGCTGTCAGGGTGCAATACCTTTCCACATTTAAGTCACAGAGCTGGTAGAACATCTGTCGGTAAGGGGGTAATGCTCCTTCTCGGAAAATGTAGACGGATTCCTAAGAGGAGGAAAGAAAGAAAGGATTCATGTGCATTTTACAGGGCAACAGGACAACTCTGGCACAACTGGTTCAAGAACAAGGTACTTCCAAGAGAAACAAGTTCTAAGGCATAGATCTGTACATGGCAAAAGATAAAGCTGAATGAGGAATGCCCCAGAATGTCCCTGCACAGTCACACCAGCACTGCTGTGCAGAGAACACACATCACCTCTTCAACCTGCAGCTGTCTGCAGCTTGTCACTGCCTAGCAGTGCATACAGGGCTTCATTCTAGCAAAAATGAGTAAGACTCATTCATTTATTCCACCCTGTTGGATTTTGCAGCACGGCCTGATAAAGACATGGTGATTTTTTTGCACTTCATTGCCCATAAAGTTCCAGTTTTAGCAATTGAAGCAAAATGCTTATCACATCTAAGACTAAGCTGGAGAGCACCAATCCCAACTTGCAGCATGTAAGAAATACACTCAGGTGATGTTCCACAGTGCCATCTACAACTAGGAGCTTCCTAGGTAAACCTGAGCACATCAACTCACAGCTGATCCCTTGATGACTGATATTCATTGAGATATTTCAAGATTTTGGTATAAAAAGTCATACTTACCTTCAGCTTATACCTGCTGGAGGGGGACTTTTTTGCCCCAGATGTACCAGCTGTACCCAGCCCCTGTTTCAGGTCATGAACACTGACCGTGTGACTTCCTGAAAGGCAAACAAAGAGTCCTAATTAAGGACATCTTTCATATTGTAATGTCACTTCTCTCTGTTGATGCAACAAAACCAGAACAACCAGCAATTGAGCATGTGCTTTGTTCATTCTTCAGAGATGTTACTGGACAGTCCCAGGAAAGGTGCTGAGTTGGGCAGCTTTTTCCAGAGCCCTTTTGTTCCTAATTTTAACCTTTTCTACTCTCCCTTGACATAGAAAAGAGAACTCCCCCATTCTCTGCACCTCAGTGAATTCTGAAGTCCCAGTGTTGCCTGCAGAACTCCCTTCTGCCTGCTAACAGATATTGTGGCTCAGCCAGACTCCCACAGCACTTCCCAGCAGGAGATTTTTCTCCAGGCTTAACAGCAGCAACATTACAAGCAGAAAACAAGCTCCAATTTGGCTCAGCTAGGACACAGGAAGAGCCTTCACCATCTGTGACCAGGATGGGGCAAACAGAGAAGCAGAAGAGCCAGGCAGCCCTGCTGCTGGCCCAGCATACCTTGCTTCTTGACAGTGATGGGCAGGCTGTAGTTGTATGTGCTGCGTTTTGCTTTCACAGGCATGTCAGTAGCAGCATAACCTAGAGGTGAAAATCAAAACCAGTGATGAGCTGAGGGCAAGCATCCTGCAGAACATCCCCAGCTCAGGAACACAAGGGTTGGACTGGTGTGGGAAAGGCAGGCTGGTCTTTGGGATATGCTGACTTTAGCAGCATGGGGAGATCAACAAAACCCTTTAATTTGGAAATGTGACCTGATGTTAATGAGTGGATGTCAGCTCTGCCATGGACTAATTAGATGGCATCAGAAATTCCTTTTCTCAACTTGCCCTCTGCAAAGCCAGAGCAGAGAGCCCCATGTCCAAGGTCTGAGACCCAGCATCCTGCTGGAAATGCTGAGGTTCTTGAGGAAAAGCTGCTCTGTGAGCACCAGAATTCCTGCTTGGTGCCTCCCCCGAGTGAGGAGGAGGATGCTCTGCTACACCCACTTGGGCTTGGAACACACAGAGGAGGACAGTCAGAGTTTAGAATGTGCCAAATGAGGAAAGACATATTGCATACTATGAAATAAAGTATTAAAGGAGTTTGAAAAGAAGTACAGTAAGCAAGGAGCTCAAAAGGTGGTATGTTCATATGAGCAGAAATACGGCAAGAGAGTTTGAAAACCACATAAAAAGAAAAGTACTACCAGGATTAACCAGAAAGCAGAGAGAGCAGCTCTGTGGGTTGGGCCCTTTTACCATATTTCATTCCACAGCGAATTCGGAAGTCCAGCACTTGATAAATCTTTGCCTCAGGGTGTTTTCTGGGGTCATACCCAAACCTAACCCATAAGCTTCTCCAAGGACCTGTTAACTACACAAACACACAAGGGAAGATGGTTACAAAACAGCACCACAATGTCGCACTTTCCTTCAGTACAGAGGTTCTGGGAAAATTCTAATATTTCCCCTCATTGCCCAAAGATATTTATTTTACCAGCTCTTTGCTCACTTGCCATGCCAGTATTTATTCACTGGAACTTGGCAATCAAAGCATCAAAGCACAAATATTTGTATGCTTTTACAAACCAACCTGCAAGGTCACAGCCAAGTGTTTGTGTGGAAAAATTCTGCTACCACTGCCACGTGAACAAGCACTTGGGAGTATCTGACTGACCTACAAAGGTGATTGAAACCTATGGAGCAAACTGAATCCTCCTTGGCTTCAACTTTGGTCCCAAAGCATTTCCTTCCCTCTGTCTCTTTACATAGAATTAAAAGAGTAAAGAGTAATTTTTTTTTTTACATAAAATTAAAAGAGTAAAAGAGTGGTAGAATCTCAAAAGCGGTAAAGGACCAGGAACAGCCAGGTGAAGCTCTCTCACTCACCATGTAATAGGCCAAATATGGCAGCAGCAGCTTCAGCTTGTCTGGATGGATACTGATATTGGCTTTCACTGCATTCCGAGACCACACAGGGCGGACTTCAAAGAGCTAAAATAACACAGAAACAACCACAACCAGTGGGAAGGAGGTTACCAAAGGCAGATCAGCTTTCCAAGTGGACTCAGTTCTGTATCAGGGCCTTTGGCGCTCAATATGAACTACTGGATGGTACTAAGAATTTGTGGCACACAAAAGGGACTTAATGTGAGTTGGCCACAGATTCAAACCTTGACTTGCAGAATTGAACTGAACACAACAGTGTCAGTAGCATCTACTCACACTTGTATTAATCACAATCACCGAGAATTTCTGAGGAAAAAAATGCACTTTTTCCTCCCCAGCTTGCTCAGGTCAGGAGTAGGGCACACACCTTTCTCAGCTCCTCCTCCACCTTTTTATCCACAGGATTGGTGCACACTTTCTTCCAGTTCTGCACAGCAGCATCCAATGGTTTAGTTGGGATTTCTTCGTCATCAAAGTTCACAAAGATGGCATTGTGTGGGCGCCTGGCCCTGCTGAGGCCAATCAGGTTCTCACCAGACACCTGGGGATTGTTGTATCCCTCCCTAAGGAACGAGGAGAGACAAGAGGGATTCAGCTGGGTGAGCAGTGGGTTGGTTTAACTTTGGCACAACTTCCCTTACTCACACTCTGGTACTATAAAAGACTCTCATGGCACCACTGAGGAAAGAAAATTTTAATTTAAAAAAGCCCCAAAAACCTCAAAACTACATCATTTTGCACACTGACAGAGGAGCTCTGCCCTGGCTGGCAGAAAACCCTCCAGCACTTGGGACTGATCTGTATGAAATGTGTTGGAGCACTAAAGGCTTCACCCTCTGCATTTGCTCTCCTGGAGCTACTGCAGCTACTCAGTGGGACAGGGGCAAAGCAAGAGGGAACTGCAGCTAGCAGCTCAGCCTGGAAATTTCTTCTTTCCAAAGTTCTGGTGAAGGCCAACAGTGAGAAAATGAAAGATGTTTCTTGTGGGAGATCTCCCAGATTGTTCTTCTGGCAAAGCCAGCCAGGGCCAGGAGGGCACAGAACACATGGCATTGACTCCTGCAAGCCCTGCCCTTGGCTCCAGCCCCCTGGAAGCAGGCAGGAGGCTGTCTTCCTGCATCCCACGCTGTGTGAGGTGTGCTGGGAGAGGCATTATCTTCACCACATCCCCAGCTCCCCACACCTGGCAAATCCTCAAATGGAATTTTGCTGAAGTTGCAACTGCCAGGCAGTTTCTAGGGGTTTTTCACCTCTGTTGTGCCATATCAAGAGGGATAAAACAGAACAAGGCAGCAGCTCAAAAGGGTAAAATACATGAGTGATGTATCAAGACAAAAGGCACTGACCTGTGCTGTATATCTGGGCGATAAAAATAGTCAACAGGAGTGTCCAGGCGTGAGAAAATGGGTGGTGGGATGTAAAGAGGTAATTCCCTATTGAAAAATTCTTCCTTCTCTGGTTTGAGCATCAGGACTTTGTCATACATGGAGGTTTGTTTGCCATCAGGACCAGAGTGCATTGCCAGGTACTGGAAATCAGACATTCCTGTAAGAAACAAAAGTTAAAACATTGTGAAGTTTATTGTAAATTCAACAATACTTCTCACACTCAACTTTCAGGTGCAGGAATCTCATAATTTTATGCAAAGGTTTATACAACAAGGAGGTTGTAACAACAGGACACTTGATTTTTCTTTCTAGTCCTCAACTGTTTAAGGGGAAACACTTCCCTTTCCCATCAAACAAACTCATCTCTAAACCACCTGGACACAAACCCAAGGGTTACCTTGAAATTTGTAAACAGTGGTGACAATCCCAAGAATCTCCATTTCAAACCGGACTTCTGGCTGGATTTGTTCTTCAGTCTCCATCTGCTGCTTCTTCTTGGTCCTCCTCCTCACCCTGAGCAGCATGGTGGAGGTGGGGAAGCGGTTGGCACACACGGGGTGGCAATAGGGGTCCTTGGGGCGGAAATACAGCTCCAGCCTTTTGGCAGGGTCGGCGTAGATCTGTCAGCAAGGGCAGGCACAGCCCCTGTTAGCACCCCAGCCACGCAGCCCTGCGCTCCTGTGCCACCCTCTGTCCCCACATGCTGTTCCCCTCCACAGCCTCAGGGGGATCATTCCTGCCCCGCATCACTGGGGTGTGCAGCCACTCCCATCCTGGGTATCAGGAAGAAATAAGTGAGAAACATAATATCCTGGATATGAGGAAGAAATTCTTCCCTGGGAGGGTGGTGAGGCTCTGGCACAGGTTGCCCAGAGAAGCTGTGGCTGTTGCATCCCTGGAAGTGTCCAAGGCCAGGTTGGACAGGGCTTGGAGCAACCTGGGACAGTGGAAGGCATCCCTGAGCGGGACAGGAGCTTGGAACTAGATTACTTTTACGGTCCCTTGCAACCCAAACCATTCTATGATTCCATGATCCTGCCCGACACCTCCCAAATCCCTGCTCGGGGGCAGCAGGGAAGCAGCATCACCCCCAAACCCCACCTGGGGACATGCTGGGTGGGAACGACTCCCACAGCGGTCTCTGCTGCCGGCCCTTTGCCACCCCTAGCCCCTCGCCCAGGCTCACCGCCCTCACCCTCTGCCCGCCCCGCAGCCGCCGGGCCCTCACCCGCGACACGCCCTGCTCTCCTCCCAGCGTCCGCAGCATGGCCCCGACATCCCGGACGAGCCCCGGGTACTCCACGCACACGAGGCGCGGGGAGCGGGGCAGCTCCAGCACGGCCGAGCCCCGCGGGCCGCGCTGAGCCACCGCCGCCATCGCTGCCCGCCGCCGCTCCGCCCGGCGCCGCCCGCGGCCGCCGCACCAAGGTTCCGCCGCACCGAGGTTCCGAGCCCGCCGTGAGGGGACAGCGAGGCCTCAGGGCGGCCGGAGCTCGGCCAGCCCTGCTCGGAGCTGCGGCTCGGGCCAGGAGACACCCCTGCCTCGCTGTCTGCCGAGCTTGAGACCAGAAACATGCAAAATCACCTCCCCCGCGTGGTGTTTTGTCCCCGCCCTGCTTGGAAAACAAGCCTGAGCTGAGCAAACGCTCGCACGCACTCGTTCATTTCTCTGATCGTGCAAGGGATCTTTAAATTCCCATTAAAATTCCCATTAAAATAAAGTTTTGCTTCCCAGCAACTTCAGCCTTCATCCCAGCAATGTCTGATGACGCAAAGGGTGGCAGGTGAAGGATAGGAAGGTGAGGGTGACAATATAATTTGCTGCAAGGACAGCTTGTCCAGCCAGGGAACACACACTGCCCACAGGATGTTCCATCCTGCCTGACCTTAACATGAGCCAGAAAATCCTGTCACGGCAAACACACAGAGAACCAGAGTCACTCAGCTACAAGCAAGTGTTTAATGATCTTTAAAAGATGTTTTTTCTTAGCTTTTTCTCAGAACATTAACTCCGACTGGGTGATGTTGGCAACCTGCGGCATCTGCCGATAGACTGAGTTCCAGAAGGTCACAAACCGGGATCTCAGGTCCTGCTTCACAGAGTCCTTGTTCATCTTGTTGTTGATGTCCAGGTAGTACCTGCCCTTGTTGGTGTAGGCTGGCCAGGAAACGGGAACATCCGAATTGCCTTTGTTGGGATCACTGGGGAAAAGAGGAGACAGAGGTTCAGTTTAATCAGGGCAGACTGGGGATGCAAGTTATAAGGTGTTTGGCAGGAACTCCATCTGCTCAAGCGAGGGTTTAAGTGAGAGCAGAGAGAGTCTGACAGTGGGACAAGGAATAGGAATTCTGCCTGCCAGAAATGAATTAAAGACCTGCAGTCTTCTCCCTCAATGCCTCAGCACTGGCATCATCCCTGGCTTCACACTGGGGCTTAAGTCTGAACACCAGGATTTAGGAATAAACCTCAGTGTAAGCAGAGACCTCAAGTTCTGAAAATGCTCCTCCTGTCCCCAGGTGTGCTATGGAGGAGAAGGACCCAGAGCAAACTGCAGCACTAAAAGACACAGAGCCTGGCTCCCAACAGAAATCCAGACAGGGAACTGCCTGACTCCCAACAGAAATACAGACAGGGAACACCCTGCTTTTGGGAATGATCCTGAAAAGTTGCTGGGCAAAAGCAGCAGCCTGAAGTGCTGCATCAAGCACCAAATGTGGAATGAGAATCACTCACCCGGTCCTGGCAAAATTGGTCCAGTAAGCAATCATGGCCTTTGAGACAGTCCTGTGCTTGGGCTTGTAGCCCAGAGGGGTGGCAAAAGGCTTCCCAAACACGTACTGCAGGTCATCAGCATGGTCTGCCCCGACCCAGCTGGGGTACACAGGCATGCGGGATGGCTGGGAGAACACATAGCTGTAGGTCTTACCACTCCTGGGAAATAAAACAGACTGGATAAGGAGCTGTGAGGGGAAAATAGAGCCCTCTTAATCCCCTCCTCAGACCCCCAGGTCAGCTTTGGGCTGAGCCAGGGCTGAGCTGCTCACTGGGCATTCTGCAGATGGAGGTTCAGTGCCCACTGGGTGGGAACCAGGAAGATGTAGTCAGTGATCAGCTCCACCACTGTCTTCTTCATGACCTCCTGACTGGGTTTGTCACCCCAGCTCTGGGTGTAGATGGTGTAGGTGGCATTGGCTCCAGCCTCGCCCCTGTCCACGGTGAGGCCTTTGATCAAATTGTAGACCTGGTCCCTGAAATGACAAGTGACATGAATTAATTACTGACCAGCAGGTTTCATTGCAGCAGGTCCTTTCTCTTGAAGACTCTGGACTCAGCAACACAAGGCCTGGGCACCCTGGCTTGGAGTGACATTATGATTTTTTTTTGAAGGTCATGCCCTGTCCACTCAAGTCTAAGTCATGGGAATTTAGGAGATGCACTGAAGAGCAGATTCCCCCTGTGAAGGGTTCTAAGAGCATCTGTCACTCACGCAGAGATTTTCACCAGTGGGCGGTTGATGGCAGGCATATCCACGCCAGCAAAGATGTGCCCATCCATGTCATTGACCCCAGCCACGTAGTCAATGTCAGCAGCGTTGGCAAAGAGCTTCTCTGGCATGTCTGGCAGGAAATCCCCATCGATGACAGGAGAGAAGGCGAGGGTGTGCACCAGGGGCACTGCAGCAGGAGAGAAGAGCAGAGTCTGTCAGGAGGTGAGGAAAGACAGATTTGTGGCCTGGCATATCCCATGACTCAAAGAGCTCAGGAAGGAACAGGCCGAGTTGAATGACAGCTTGAGCAGTGACTTCAGCATGGGCAGGATGTCACCCAGATGCAGGGTAAACCTTATGACTGTGGGAGAAGGAGAAGAGCAAGAGATCTGCCAGCCAAACACCACCTGGTAACATCCACATATTCTCTCCTCCTGCAAATCCCTTCCCAAAAGCCCAGACAAAGTTAGGAAAGAACTGAACTTCTCATCCCACCTGGCCATGCTCTCTGATTGTCAGGACAGCCAGCTCCATCCAGGGCAGCTGCACATTGGTGGCTTGGCCACTCTCTGTTCTGAGCAAGGCTAAATGATGCGGCTTGTGACCAGGAGCATCAGGAGGAGAATCTTGGGAAAGGAATCCCCTCAGGCAGCAAAAGCAGCAGCATTCCTACACTCCACCCAGCGACTCAAATGGATATAGCAGGTATGTGATCTTTTTTTTTTTGATTGAAAGCTGTTTTGGGGAATTGCCCTTGATGCTTTCTCAGAACAGTCAGCCCAAACAGTTGTTCTGAAGCCAAGGCAGGGCCACTGGAAAATCCCTCTGCCACTGCTACCAGTGCATGGTGGGCAGTGTTCTTCCAGTGCAATGTGCATCTGCCTACAGAACAGTGACTGCAGGAGCTGTCATTATTGTCCCTTTCCTGAAGGGTACAAACACTGCTTCAACACTCCTAGCAATTGCTCCAATGTCCTGCCAAGGGCTTAGGTGCCTGAGGTGGGTGATAGACCAGAGCACAGGCCAGGGGACTTACTGGGCAGTTTGGTCAGCTGCAGATGGTAGGCCAGGGTCAATTCTTTGGGATCAGAGCTGCGCAGGCAGTTGGCCAAGACAGTGGTGTTGTCTGTGGAGCAGCCCACCTTTTCTCCAATCTGCAGGAGAGAGAGAAAAAACTCCTAGCATTAGCACCCATATGGAGTCAGAGATGTGGGTTCTTTTTAATATCAAAGCAGCAGTTTCCATAGATCTGTTGAGCACAGCTCCTGCCAAATCCCTTGCTAGCCATGCATTCCTCTATGGAATCATTTTTGGTGTTTGTCATCCTTCAGACAAGACTTGCACATTACCTTTTTAGCCCAGAGAAGTGGGTCCCTCTGGATGGCCCAGCTGCAGACCCCAACACCGCTCTGGCTGATGGCTCTCTTGAACAGGCCCTTGTTCTTTGGGGACAGTGTCTAGGGGCAGAATAGAAACAAGAAGGTTTTAGGTACAAATTCCTGAGGAGATCATGGCCTGCCAAACCAGGCAGATGGCCTTGCAGGCTGTGTGCCCAGCCTGGGGAAGCTGGCAGGGCTTGTGGTGCTCAACAGCCTCAAGAGTTAAAAAGTAAGGAGCAGAGGAATGGGACATTGCAAGTAAAGGCTGTCGCCTCACAGGTCCCAAAAGTGAGGACACGTGGCTGCAGGGGTGGGACTGATGAAGCTGAAGAAGGAGGAGCAGCTCCAAAGCCCTAAGGTTGAGCATTGCTGTCCTGGCCAGGGCAGGATGTTCAGGAGGCAGCAGGTGGGGAGGAAAGCAGATGAGTGCCAAGGGATCCCTCTGTCCCATTTACAGAGAAGTGGCTCTGCTGGGGTCTGACAAGGATAACTGACCTGCAGGGAGACACTGGCAGCACCAGCCGATTCCCCAAAGATGGTGATGTTGTCTGGGTCACCTCCAAAGGCCTTGATGTTCCTCTTCACCCAGGCAATGGCCATGTGCTGGTCCTTGAGGCCGTAGTTCCCTGAGGGACACAGAGCAGCCAGCAGTGAGTGGGACAGAGCAAAACCCACAATCAGGGCACTCGGGACAGAGGGCTGAGCCGCGGTACCTGGCAGGTTTTCATCGCCGGTGCTCAGGAAGCCGAGCGGCCCCAGGCGGTAGTTGATGGTCACCACAATGACATTGCCCCGCACGGCGATCTCCTCCCCATCGTACAGGTAGTTGTCCAGGAAATTGGCTCCCTGGCTGCCTCCAACCAGGAAGGCTCCGCCGTAGATGTAAACCATCACGGGCAGCTTGGTAGAGACTGGGAGGAGAGGAGCAGGAGCAGAGTGAGCCCAGCAGAGCTGGAAGGTGCTGCCCCTCCTACCCCCCATTCTCTCCCTGTGCATCATTCCACCTGGGCAGGAGCTGTCTTGATGCTCTGCAAGAAAGTCCTTGCTCTGCACAAGAGGAAACTTCCCAACAGGCTGAAGGTGAGGGACACTGTCTCACACAGTTTCCATCTTTCCCCTGAAAATCATTACTCAGCACTTGCCCACTACAGAATGTAAATGCTGAGAGGTGCTCCAGAAAAATTTGTCAGAAAATGCAGATGGGAATGTCCTGCCCAGGTCTCTGCCAAGCACATACCCTGTTTCTTCCCCTGAGGGATCCAGATATTCAGGTAGAGACAGTCCTCACTCCCACGGACATCAGTCTGCGTCAGCTTCATCTGGGTGCATCGTTTTTGGAACTTTGTTGCCTTCAATGTTCCTGAGAGAAAAGAGGGAAGACAGTATGTTCCAGTTAAGGGCATCAACTCCACCCTCTGGTTGCAAGTTGTCTGTTCACCCATCCTCTCCTCTGAATTCAGTGCAGTGGCAGCAAAGCCTCTGCAGCCACCATGACCAGTGTGAGTGACAAAGTGGGACACTTTCCCCTGTGAATTAGCTCTGGACAGCCAAGGCATGGGGAGGGCAAGTGCAAGTGCCATGCTTCATTTTTGTTACTTTCTGGGGCTACTTGGGTTGCTTGGGAACACTTAAACATAGACTCAGACCCTCAAGGACATGAAGAGATTTTTCTTGGCCCTGCTTAGCAGATGAAAGCAGGGCAACATTTTTGACTTGCCAAACACAGACTAAAGGAGAGAGAAGCAAAAATAAAACCCCAAACCAAATGCATTCAAAAGACGGGACTTACCATCCCATCCAGGATGAGGCTGAGGATCTTCCAATCTCTTCGGAGGAGCAGCAAAGGGAATCCCTCTGAAGATGTCAACATAGCTCCCAAAGAGTCCCAGTTTCTTGTTCTCTCCTTCCACAAATCCTCCCTCGGTGAGCACCACACCCAGCTACAGGAAGAGAATATTCATTGCTCTCTCCTTTGTAATTCTGGTTCCCCATTTTGCCAGCACACACACCCTGCCCTGCCCAGGCCCCCACACAGCCCCTGTCCCATCCCACCCTCCCCATCGGTGCCCTTGGTCCCTTGTGGGAAGCACTCAGGTGCTGCTGGAGCTGTGCCTGTGCAGGTGTCCTGCAGGTGCCCTTCGGAGCACACAGGCAGCAGTGATTCCCCAAAGATAAATGGTAGAAGGAGAAAACCTTTAGCCTTAGGGTGTAAACCTAGCCAGACCTGACACAGAAGTGGCAGGAACTCTCGGAAATATGCTGCTGAGAGCCTTTGCCATGTTCAGGACAGGAAAACAGCCTGCATGGGCTGACAGGTCTGCAGGGCCTCTGTCAGGAGCTCAGGACCAGACATCTCTGGAGTTTTGTCATTCAGCAGCAAGAGGCAAAACGTCTTGCCCAGCCCTGGGAAAAGCCTTTGTACTTACTGTGGCAGCCCAGGCTACCCCGAGGTAGGAGCACAGGGCCAAGGCCAGGAGGTGCCAGCGAGCCATGGTGAGGGCAGCCCTGAGGGGACAGTCCCAGCGGGAGGGCAGTGTTTATATAGCCACGAGGGCAGGTGTGTGCCAATGCCATGGGCCAGGCTTGGCTGGGAGCTGAAGCAGGGCAGCCTCCATGCCCTTGTCCTTCAGCAGCCTGAGGCCAGTCCATGGCTGAGGTAGATGGGCATGGCTGTGTGAGAGCCCTGCAGCTGCTGCTTGGCTGGGCTGGAGGCCAAACCAGAGGAAATTGCTCAGTCTAAGAAATTTCCAGAGAAATAAAAACTACTTAAGCCTTAAGAACATGCAGCAGGCTAAATCATATTAAGCCATGCAGTAGAAAAAATTATCAGCAACCTATGAGAAGCCTTGCACTTGCAACACACTGGGGTATGCACAAGACTCAAAATGACAGCCAGCCTTAAAGATAATTCCATCCAAGAATCATCTTGGAGCAGCCAGACTGCTCATCAAATTCACACGTACTCCAGAATTTCTCTGTCCACTTCACTGTCACTCCCATGAGAAGGCTTGAAGTCATCTTCCTCCTCATATCTCTGCAGGCTCATGCCAGCTGCTCTTTGTCATTTTCACTGCTCGTTGTGTTGGTCAAAGAGAGAGAGGGAAATGGACAGAATACAAGCAATAGCTTTGAAATTTATGTCTAACAGAAAACTCATCTGTCAGTTTGCAATACCTTTCCACATTCAATAACAGAGCTGATAAAACATCTGTTGATAAGGTGGTAAGTCTCCTTCTTGGAAAATGTAGATGCATTCCTAAGAGGAGAAAAGAAGGGAAGGATCCATGTGCATTTTATGGTGCAATGGGAGACTCCATGGAAAAATGCAAAAATGAAGTTTGTGCTCCAGATTTCTTAAGAGATGGGATTCAGCTGGGTGAGCAGTGGGTTGGTTTAACTTTGGCACAACTTCCCTTAATCACACTCTGGTACTATAAAAGACTCTTGTGGCACTATTGAGGAAAGAAAATTTAAATTTAAAAATCCATTCAAAGCACACTGACAGAGGAGCTTTGCCCTGGCTGACAGAAAACCCTTCAGCACTTGGGACTGATCTGTATGAAATGTGTTGGAGCTTCACTGAAGGCTTCAGCCTCTGCATTTTCTCTCCTGGAGCTACTGCAGCTACTCAGTGGGACAGGGGCAAAGCAAGAAGGAACTGCAGGCATCAGCTTAGCCTGGAAATTTCCTTTCAAAAGTGCAGATGAAGGCCAACAGTGAGAAAATGAAAGATGTTTCTTGTGGGAGATCTCCCAGATTGTTCTTCTGGCAAAGCCAGTTGGGGCCAGGAGGACACAGGAACATATGGCATTGACTCCTGCAAGCCCTGCCCTTGGCTCCAGCCCCATGGAAGCAGGCAGGAGGCTCATTCCACTGCCAGAGCTCCCTGACCCTGGCCCTGGCTCTCCCCAGGGTGGGATTCCCCACCCTACAGCCCCTCTGCATGGAGAACCTCGACACATACACAGGGGTCCCATCACCTGTGACACCCTGTGCTCTCCTCCCAGCATGTGCAGCATGGCAGATGTTCTCCACACGAGCTCCAGCATGGCTGAGCCCCACTGCTTCCACCACAGGAGAGCAGGGCCTGGATGGGCCAGGTTCAGCACTGGTGTGTGGATGGGGGCATGTGGTGGGCAAGGTTTATGAGCAGCTGTGTTCCTTGTCCTGCCCTGCTTGGAGCTGCAGGTCCTCAGCCCAATCCAGCCCAGCCTCTGCCCTAAAACCAGTGAGGAATCACCTCCCCAATGGGTTTATTCTGCCCCATCAGTTCCTGAGCGATGTCAGCACATGATCAACAACAGGTCAGGACAGGTTTGCAATCACCTGTTGCACCTGTAGCTCTCTTAATTTCTGGTTGGTATTAGCCAGGACATTGATGGCAACAGGGAAATCCAGAGCACTGGCCAGGATCAGGGCTGTCCTGCCTGGGCTCACAGGGACAGTGAGGGAAAACAACCCCAGGGCCACCAGCCAGCTGAGCTGGGGAGAGACTGGACCCCAGCTGTCAGCAGCATCCTTGGGACATTGGGGTGTCACAGCCAGGGGAACACACACTGCCCACAGAATGGATGTCCCATCCTGCCTGACCTTAATGTTGGCAAGAAAATCCTGTCACAGCAAACAAACAGAGAACCAGAGTCACTCAGCTACAAGCAAGTGTTTAATGAACTATCTTTAAAAGATGTTTTTCCTTAGCTTCAGAACATTAACTCCGACTGGGTGATGTTGGCAACCTGCGGCATCTGCCGATAGACTGAGTTCCAGAAGGTCACAAACCGGGATCTCAGGTCCTGCTTCACAGAGTCCTTGTTCATCTTGTTGTTGATGTCCAGGTAGTACTTGTCCTTGTTGGTGTAGGCTGGCCAGGAAACGGGAACGTCCGAATTGCCTTTGTTGGGATCACTGGGGAAAAGGAGACACAGAGGTCCAGTTTAATCAGGGCAGACAGGGGATGCAGTTTAAGTGTGTGCACACACAGAGTTTGACACTAGGACAAGGAATAGGAATTCTGCCTGCCAGGATTGAGTTGGTGACCTGCAGTCATCCTCAGCATTGGCATTATCTCTGGCTCCACACACAGATTTGTGTCCTGTATGAACATCAGGATTCAGGAATAAACCTCATCAAGTGTAAGCAGAGATCGCAAGTTGTGAAAATGCCTCTCCCCTCCCCAGGTGTGCTACAGATGAGGAGAACCCATGAGCAAACTGCAGCACTGAGAGACACAGAGCCCCACTCTCAACAGAAAGACAGAGAAGTTTTGGAAATGATCCTGAAAAGTTGCTGGGCAAAAGCAACATCAACTGCCGCATCAAACCATAAATCACTCACCCGGTCCTGGCAAAATTGGTCCAGTAAGCAATCATGGCCTTTGAGACAGTCCTGTGCTTGGGCTTGTAGCCCAGAGGGGTGGCAAAAGGCTTCCCAAACACGTACTGCAGGTCATCAGCATGGTCTGCCCCGACCCAGCTGGGGTACACAGGCATGCGGGATGGCTGGGAGAACACATAGCTGTAGGTCTTGCCACTCCTGGGAAATAAAACAGAGTGGATTAGCAAGGAGAGAACAGAGAAAGGACTGCAGATTCAAACCTATACTTCAAACAGCATCAGGGCCAGAGATTCAGCCTTGGAAAATGCTCACATGCATCACCACATGTGAGGTGGTTTCAGCAGAAAACATCCTGAGGCCATTTTTATCTTCCATGTCCAATTCTCACCCTAACCCTCCTCCATCTGCAACAACCCCAGGGCTGAGCTGCTCACCGGGCATTCTGCAGGTGCAGGTTCAGTGCCAACTGCGTGGGAATCAGGAAGATGTAGTCAGTGATCAGGTCCACCACTGTCTTCTTCATGACCTCCTGACTGGGTTTGTCACCCCAGCTCTGGGTGTAGATGGTGTAGGTGGCATTGGCTCCAGCCTCGCCCCTGTCCACGGTGAGGCCTTTGATCAAATTGTAGATCTTCTCCCTGAAATGACAAGTGACATTAATGAATTACTGACCAGCAGGTTTCAATGCAGCAGGTCCTTTCTCTTGGAGACTCTGGACTCAGCAACACAAGGCCTGGGCACCCTGGCTTGGAGTGACATCGTGGGTTTTTTTTAAAGGCCATGCTCTGTCCACTCAAGCCTAAGTCATGGGAATTTGGGAGCTGCATTGAATAGCAGATTCCCCCTGTGAAGGGTTCTAAGAGCCTCTGTCACTCACGCAGAGATTTTCACCAGTGGGCGGTTGATGGCAGGCATATCCACGCCAGCAAAGATGTGCCCATCCATGTCATTGACCCCAGCCACGTAGTCAATGTCAGCAGCGTTGGCAAAGAGCTTCTCTGGTACGTCTGGCAGGAAATCCCCATCGATGACAGGAGAGAGGGCGAGGGTGTGCACCAGGGGCACTGCAGCACGAGAGAAGAGCAGAGTCTGTCAGGAGGTGAGGAAAGACAGATTTGTGGCCTGGCATATCCCAAGAACAGGCTGCAGTGGGCAGTGTTCATCTGGTGCAATGTGCATCTGCCTACAGGACAGTGACTGCAGGAACTGTCATTATTGTCCCTTTCCTGAAGGGCACAAGCACTTATTCAACACTCCTGGCAATTGCTCCGGTGTCCTGCCAAGGGCTGAGGGAGCCCAAGGTGGGTGATGGACCACATCACAGGCTGGGGGACAGATCACATCGTGGGCATGGGGACTTACTGGGCAGTTTGGTCAGCTGCAGGTGGTAGGCCAGGGTCAAGGCTTTGGGATCAGAGATGCGCAGGCAGTTGGCCAAGACAGTGGTGTTGTCTGTGGAGCAGCCCACCTTTTCTCCAATCTGCAGGAGAAAAGAGAGAGAAAACTCCTAGCGTTAGCTGCCAAAGCTAGGGGTTAATGTGGAGTCAGAGGTGTGGATTGTCTTTAATGACAAAGCAGCAGTTTCAATAGATCTGTTGAGCACAGCTCCTGCCAATCCCCTTGTTAGCCATGCATTCCGCTATGGAATCATTTTTGGTGTTTATTGTCCTTCAGGCAATTCTTTCACATTACCTTTTTAGCCCAGACAAGTGGGTCCCTCTGGATGGCCCAGCTGCAGACCCCAACGCCGCTCTGGCTGATGGCTCTCTTGAACAGGCCCTTGTTCTTTGGGGACAGTGTCTGGGGGCAGAATGGAAACGAGGGTTTTAGGTACAAATTCCTGAAGTGACCATCATCTGCCTGACCCCACTGATCAGATTGCAGCTTGTGCACCCAGCCTGGGGAAGGTCCCAGGCCTTGTGGTGTTCAACAGCCTCTGGAGTTAAAGTTCAGAGGTGAGAAGAGGAGGAGAGGAATGGGACATGGCAAGTAAAGGCTGTCGCCTCACAGGTCCCAAAAGTGAGGACACGTGGCTGCAGGGGTGGGACTGGTGAAGCTGAAGAAGGAGGAGCAGCTCCAAAGCCCTGAGGTTGAGCATTGCTGTCCTGGCCAGGGCAGGATGCTCAGGAGGCAGCAGGTGGGGAGGAAAGCAGATGAGTGGCAAGGGATCCCTCTGTCCCATTTACAGAGAAATGGCTCTGCTGGGGTCTGACAAGGACAACTGACCTGCAGGGAGACACTGGCGGCACCAGCCGATTCCCCAAAGATGGTGATGTTGTCTGGGTCACCTCCAAAGGCCTTGATGTTCCTCTTCACCCAGGCAATGGCCATGTGCTGGTCCTTGAGGCCGTAGTTCCCTGAGGGACACAGAGCAGCCAGCAGTGAGTGGGACAGAGCAAAACTCACAATCAGGGCACTCGGGACAGAGGGCTGAGCCGCGGTACCTGGCAGGTTTTCATCGCCGGTGCTCAGGAAGCCGAGCGGCCCCAGGCGGTAGTTGATGGTCACCACAATGACATTGCCCCGCACGGCGATCTCTTCCCCATCGTACAGGTAGTTGTCCAGGAAATTGGCTCCCTGGCTGCCTCCAACCAGGAAGGCACCGCCGTAGATGTAAACCATCACGGGCAGCTTGGTAGAGACTGGGAGGAGAGGAGCAGGAGCAGAGTGAGCCCAGCAGAGCTGGAAGGTGCTGCCCCTCCTTCCCCTCATCCTCTCCCTGGGCATCATTCCACCTGGGCAGAAAGAGCAAGAAAGTCCTTGCTCTGCACAAATCATTGCTCAGCTTGTGCCCACAGTGGAACATAACTGCTGAGAGAGGCTCCAGAGCAATCTGTGCACAAAAGGCAGGTGGGAATGTCCTGCCCAGGTCTCTGCCAAGCACATACCCTGTTTCCTCCCTTGAGGGACCCAGATGTTCAGGTAGAGACAGTCCTCACTCCCACGGACATCAGTCTGTGTCAGCTTCATCTGCATGCAGCGGTTTTTGAATTTTTTTGCCTCCAGTGTTCCTGCAAGGAAAGAGGGAAGACAGGCATGTTCTAATTTGAGGCATCAACTCCACCCTCTGGTTGCAAGTTGTCTGTTCACCCATCCTCTCCTCTCTGAATTCAGTGCAGTGGCAGCAAAACCTCTGCAGCCACCATGACCGGTCAGAATGATAAAATGGAACCTTTTCTCATGTGTACTACATAAAAGAGAGAGAAAATAAATCCCCAAATGCTGGATCTTACCTTCCCAGCCAGGATGAGGTTGAGGATCTTCCAGAGTCTTTGTGGGAGCAGCAAAGGGAATCCCTCTGAAGATGTCAACATAGCTCCCAAAGAGTCCCAGTTTCTTGTTCTCTCCTTCCACAAATCCTCCCTCGGTCAGCACCACACCCAGCTACAGGAAGAGAATATTCATTGCTCTCTCCTTTGTAATTCTGGTTTCCCATTTTGCCAGCACCCACACCTTGCCCTGCCCAGGCCCCCACACAGCCCCTGTCCCATCCCACCCTCCCCATCGGTGCCCTTGGTCCCTTGTGGAAAGCACTCAGGTGCTGCTGGAGCTGTGCCTGTGCAGGTGTCCTGCAGGTGCCCTTTGGAGCACACAGGCAGCAGCGATTCCCCCACACTCCCAAAGTGGGAAAAGCCTTTGTACTTACGGTGGCAGCCCAGGCTACCCCGAGGTAGGAGCACAGGGCCAAGGCCAGGAGGTGCCAGCGAGCCATGGTGAGGGCAGCCCTGAGGGGACAGTCCCAGCGGGAGGGCAGTGTTTATATAGCCACGAGGGCAGGTGTGTGCCAATGCCATGGGCCAGGCTTGGCTTGGAGCTGAAGCAGGGCAGCCTCCATGCCCTTGTCCTTCAGCAGCCTGAGGCCAGTCCATGGCTGAGGTTAGATGGGCATGGCTGTGTGAGAGCCCTGCAGCTGCTGCTTGGCTGGGCTGGAGGCCAAAGCTCCTCATGTATCTTTTCTATTTTCCACGTGGCCACCATCCTGGTCAAACTGTACCTCCCACTGTCAGAGAGATTTGGGAATGCATCTCTGTTGTCCTTGTCCTCCTTCTTCTCTGGTGTATTACCAACTCATTTGGATTCTTGCCTCTCTCTTGGGAGCCTGTTGAGCTTCCTAGAGGACTCATTAGCCAGGAATTATGAAAATGCTGACACCCATTTATCCACAGGATCGGTGCACACTTTCTTCCAGGTCTGCACAGCATCATCCAGTACCTCAGTTCAGATTTCTTCATCATCCAAGTTCACAAAGATGGCATTGTGTGGGTGACAAAAACTGTGAAAACTGTGAATTGTTATATTCCTCTCTAAGAAACAGGGAAGGGATAAGGTTTGCACTCTCCCTGTGGCTCACACAGCCTTGGGGCTGTCACTGGAACATGTGAAAATGAAGTTTGTGCTCCAGATTTCAGAAGAGAAGGAACTCAGCCACGTGACCAATGGGTTCCTTCAGCTTTGGCCCAACCTTTGTATGAAGGGGCAATGCAAGAGGGAAATGCCATTAAGGTAATTTTTTTTTCCTTCATAAAGTGCAGATGAAGGCCAACAGTGAGAAAATGAAAGATGTTTCTTGTGGGAGATCTCCCAGATTGTTCTTCTGGCAAAACCAGTCGGGGCCAGGAGGGCTCAGGAGCACATGGCACCAGCTGCTGGCAGAAAGCCGAGCTCACTGCATCCCAGGAGGTGTGAGGTGAGCTGGGAGGGGCAGTGCTCTTCACCACAACCCCAGCTCTCCTCATCTCAAGTGGACTTTTGCTGAGGTGGCCACTCCACTGCCAGGCAGTTTCTCCTGTGTGCATCCTCTGTTGTGCCAAACCTAGAGGATAAAACAGAGCAAGGCAGCAGCTGCAGCAGGTGAAGGTCTCCAGCCCATCTCCCCCATGTTCCTGCACTCTGCCTTTCCCATGGGGATCCAGCATGTGGGACATCTCTGGCACAGCTGAGCCCTGTGTCCCCCACCATCCTGGGTTCTTTGAGTCAGAGCTGATAGTGTGTCTGTGTGTTCTGTGTGTTCGTGTTCCAGATGCTGCTCTTCCTCCTGCTCATCCCAGCAAGGTGGGAACTGCATGTGTTCCTTCTGTGAGAGCTCTGGGATGGGGTAGAAACAAAACCAGCCCCAAATACCCAGGAGCTAGCCTCCCCCCACAAAGCCATGAGCCTGGCTTAGGAGTTGTGATGAATAGTAAAAGAACTATATAGTCACAGTTTTCAGCCTGCAGGGTGCAGCAGTAGTACATCTTAATGGAACAAAAAAAGAACACCAGTCTGGAAGGGATCTCAAGGTGACCTGGTCTAACCTCCCTTGGCAAAAGGGCGCAGCCCAGCACCCTGTCCAGCTGATCTGAGAAGTGTGCAGTACTGGGGAATCCACCATTTCCCTAGGGAGATCATTCCAGTTACTGAGATGGGGCTTCCAGATTATTTGAAGTCTTGGTTATAGAAAGCAGAAATTCCTTCTGAAAATAGTTTGTTGAGTGGAACCAGAATGGACTGTTCAGTTCTCATCTCTACCAGCAAAAATCCCTATCAGCCCCGTGCCATGCCCAGATAGTGGAGGGCAGAATATGCTTCATTTCCTTCCACATTGTTTTCTCTTTTACTCTTAGCAATGCTTCACAGTGTAAAGCATCCAAACTACAACACTCACATTATTATTGCTCCCCTTCAAAAAAACAACAACGACAACAACCTGTCTTTATTGGGCATTTTCATCTTTGGCTTGTGCAACTTCACCAACTTTTATCTCCCTCCTTCGAGCCGCAGCTTTTCCCCGCTCATCTTTGTAATCTGACATTGTGATTTGTTCACTTGTGTGCTTGTTTTTCTCCTCGAAGAAGATTTGCTGAATCATTGGGGTGGAGGCAAGAGCTGTAGAGCAGCTGGTGCCCAGAGATAAAACCACAGCTACATCCAGCCTTCAGGGTTTGCAGGTGACATCCCTTCAGTTGAAGGCCTGAGTCACATTCCCTTCTGAGCTAAGATTGCTGGGGACTTTGGGATTGAGGAAGTCAGGATGAGGAGGTGGTACCCCCAAAAGAGAAATTATTGTTCCTGATAACCACAAAGTTTGTGTTGTATCTTCTGCAAAATTGACAATGATGCTGTGAGAAAACTTGCAGGCTGGGGGCTAAATCCTGCTGACTGTTGGATGTTGTGTCCTTTTGAAATCCTTAGGCACTGTGAGCTCTTCAAATGCGAAGTATCATTAATCTTGCTGAGTTCTCCACCACCACTGTTGTGGCACTGTGCAGCAGCACAGGGACATGGCTCTCTGACTTTCCAGCTGTTTCCCTACATTCCAGGTAACATGAGAAACCTCAGCTGTCTCATGCACACTCTCTCTGAAACCCAAGGTCTTCCACCCTGTCAGCTCTGCCTTTAAGACAGTAGAAAATGAGTTTTGTGCATATGTCATAAGTATCATACAGAATGCAGAAAGAAAATCTTACCAGTAGTACCTGATCCTTGTCCTAAGAAAAGAGTTTTAACTTGGGATGTTAGTGACTAAGTTTTAGTACTTCAAGGAGGTAAGACAAAAACTTGGTTAACAAACAAGACTGCAAGTCCAGCTCACCTGAGTTCCATTTCTAGTTGTCCTACTCCAATTTAGGCAAATATTTTAAGGTGCAAAATGCAGGTTGGCAGATCTCAATGCAGAGACCTTGCTTTGGTGCTTTATGGGGTTTTATGTGGGATTTTTCACAATGCCACTGCAGTGTACTGCTGTGCATGTGTAGGAATTCTACCTTGCTCTTATCTGCAGATCTTGAAGCTACTGCAGGCTGGATCTAAAAAAGGAGCTGAGCAGGGATGTCCTACTGACACACTGGTTCACCATGCCCACACTCTCAGGATGGGGCCCTCTCAGGAACAGGAATGCTCTGTCATGTCCAACTTCCCCTTCCTCAACTGAGACAAGAGATAACTTCTATTTTATAAAGAGAAGAAACCAGTGGACTTGACCACTGCTAAAAATCCCACCAAAGCTCCTAATATAGAAGAGCCTGGGATGTAAGATAAAGTGCCATTGCTTTAAAATTATTCAAGAGGAAGGCAGAATCAATGGGGACAGGGTTATAAACCCCATGTTCTTCATGAGGAAGCCTTGAACCTCAGAATTGTCTTGGCTGGTGGCAAATGTGACTTATACTTGCTGAGGAGCCCTTGATGCACTCAGGAATGAAGTGGCTTAGAGGTTGCTCAGGACCTGGAGAACAGTAGATTGTGAGTTGGAGCAGAATCAGCTGTGAGAAACTCAGCCTGAGAGTGGTGCAGAAACCACAGGGCTGTGACTCAGCTCATGTAACTTTAGATGCCTACAGATACTGGGCTCCCTCTCTTCAGGGAGAGAAGTAGGTGCATACAGGGCAGGACTTCAGCCCTGCTTTAGATCTGTGGTTTAGGAGGAGCTAAATCGCTTCCTAGATATGTAACTTATCAAAAAGGGAGCCTTTGAGTTACCAGCTCACAGCAGAGATCTCCTGACCTACTGCAGAAGTTTCCTGCCTCATGGAGAGCCTGGGACAGCACCTGCAGCCAGGCAGCCAAGGAGGAGCACATCCTCCCAGCACAGGGGCAGGGCTTGCACTGGGGCCATCTGTCACCAAAACCCCCAGATACAGGCAGGAGCAAAGACACCAGGTTGACTCAAAGGTGGTGGGATGCAGGGTGAAGGCTGTCCACGTGGTCTGGATCAGCAGTGACCTGATGACAGAGTGGTCTGACAGGTTAAAGGAATGTGTTAAAGCTGCTGGTGTGGCACTGGCTCATCCTGCAGGGCCCAGCCTCACTAGGGGAACCAAGCAGAGGGTGTGCCCTGCAGGAATGTGTTGTTCCCCTCCCTGACATGGCTGAGGTGTACGGACAGGGAGCTTGCACAGGTCTAAGGGAGCCCTGGTATGATCTTCAGCTGTATTGATGTAGTTATTGCTGCCCTAGGAGAAGGTGTGAAGGGCTATTTGCTGGCTCATGCTTTTGCAGCTCAGAAGGGAATGATCAGGTTTTCCCCCTTCTTCAGGGGTTTTTACTATTTTTCAGAGACAGAGCAACTATCTATACCCCAAACCTTAGTGACTGATGCAACTTTGAAGTGGTGGATCCCCCTCCCAAAGCTGAGGGAAGGCAGCATGGAGGAGAAGTGCTGCTCTGGGCACTGAACAGGAGCAGCTTGCTCAGTAAACATCGGAATTGTTGGCTGTAAATCTGACTCTCCCACTGGGCACTGCTCTAAGAAAACCTTCCCCGTGCTCTCCCTCAGGCCCTGACGTTCACATTTGCAGCTCCCAGGCTGCACTTACCCGGGGTATTTGCATGACTGGGGGCTCCCTGGGTGCCTGGGTGGCAGAAGCAAAGGGCTGACAGGCCTTTCTTGCCAATCTGTCTGTTGTTCAGACGAAGTGGTTGGAAAGTGCTCACTCTCCAGTTCCCTCTTTGGCTCAGGCACTCTGATAAGGCATGGGCTGTCCTATCTTGCCCTGGGAGCTGTTCCTCCTCCCTAATAGGCTCCCTTCCCCGGCTGACAGTTAGCAGCCGGCAGTGCTTGATAAACTTATCAGACCAAAGCTGAGCCCAGTGCACACTCAGCTCCTCCCCAGCCCCAGATTTCCCCATTCCTAGGGACTCTCTGCTCTCTGCCTGCCTTGCTGTCTGGTACAGTGAACACAGATCCCCCTTGGGCCCACAGGTCAAAATCAGCCCAAGGACCAGATTGAGAAGGGCTCAGATTGAAGCAACACATTTAAAGTGAGGGCATCGAGTGGGATGTTTACAGCACCCAAATCCAGCTCTGTTCCTCTCCCTGCAATATTATTAACCAGTGGAAATGCTCCTGTCTGGTTTATCCTCCCTGTGTTGCTGCTTGCCCTGTTTCTCTGCTGGTTTTGAGTTAGGGTCTCAGTGTGCCTGCCTGCAGGATTCCCGAGGCAGCTCTGGAATGAGGGTGCTTTGCTGGATTCAGTTCCTATCACTCGTTATTGGTGTCGCAGTTGCACTCGGGCGTTCCAGCCCAGATCAAGGCTCCATTGTGTGAGGTGCTGGATGTGGCAGATAAGGAGGAGCAGTCTCATTCCTGACTATCTTACCGTTGAAATAAACAAGTGAAATGAAGGGGAGAGGGAGAATTATTATCCTCCTCTCACAGATGGGGTGAAGAGCTTCTGAGAGCTTCACAGTGTGCTGAACAACTTCAGAAATCCAGCACTCGAGTCTTGCCCGAGGTCATGCAGGAAATGTGTGGCAGATCTTAAGTCTCAGTTTGGAGTTGCAGCCTTCAGATCAGTGTGTGTCCATGGCGACTGTTAGTTTTAAGATGGTGGGTCAGGAATTCTGCAGGGATCTGTGTTTTCTTCCCTCTCATCCAGCACAGAGATTCACTATCCTTGAATAATTTTTGTGCAGCTGTTCTGTGTTGCCTCCTCTGTGTGGATGTGCAATTCCAGGTAAAAATGGGGGGAAAAAAAATCTCTGCTTTGAGAGCAGATTAATTGTTTAAAAAATGGTTTGTGATGTACTTTTTTTTTTTTTAATTCTGTAGCAGTTTTGCAGGTTGAGCTCCATATCCATTCCCACGTTAGGCACCTAATGGCAGGCAGGAATGTTTTCCCTGTGGAAACCCTGTGTATGCAGGTATTTCTGGGAAATTGCCCCATGCCTTCAGGTTTCCTTTGTGTGCTGATGGGCTGGAATTAAATTGCTGATGTGTCTCCATCACCTACAACTGGGGAACAGCCTGCTGCCAGGACAAGGCAGGCTGCTTGTCTGCTCTTATCTTTTTTCACTGACAACACTTTCCCCTAATATCTAAGGCGGGAAGCAACAGGATTCAGCAAATAACTTTTGCCAGTATAACCTGCACCCAACTGGAGTATAATTCTTCCCTGTCCTTCCTCTCAGTTCTTTTAAGGGCTTCCCTAACAATTACCAACACAAGAAAGCTTCAGGATCTTGCCTTCTCCAGGACTGCAGTCCGTGAGGTTAATCCAATCTGGAGACAAGTTCCAGCCTAATGCTGTGCTAGCTGGGAACATCCCTGTGCTTCCTGCAGGTGTCCTGTGGCTCTGGCCTCATTAGGAAGACAGATTCATCCCGTGTCCAAACTGAAATCCACCCTTAATCATAGCTCTCCTGGGCTGCTGCTCTCAGTGCCTCAAGGCTGTCTGGAAGACACAGAGGCACCTCTCTCCTCCTGACAGATGCCCGGGGTTAGTGCTTTGCATGTCCCTCATTTGCTAAACAAAACAGCCCAGAGACCAGGATTTTTTTTCCCTAGCAATAAAGGGAAGAAGGTGTGAAGAGGACTGGGGAAGTACAGGATACAGGGCGGGCTCAAAGAGAGGCAAAAACAATCAGCTCTTTCTTCGGCCACAAAGATTAGTTGAGATTTTGCTTTTTGCTATCTGTTTCCTTGATTGACCAGAAAGTTTGTGGTGCAAGGGGAGGTGGTGGGAAAGGGGTTGTAGCAGAGTGATCAGAACTGAGGAGGATTTGCATGTTTGGAGAGCAAGGCCAGGTATGTTTGGAGTTGGTGACAGCCATGGTCTGATCCTGGCAGGTGCCGAGCATCCTTGGGTACCTGTGGTGTGGATCCAGCAGCTCCAAGGATCAGGGCAGCCCTTTGTCTGCTCTTTGTAGGTCTGCCCATGGCTGGTGCCATGTTGGGAGTGAATGAAGGGCTGTGAGGCTCTGTCTTGTTTTGTCTTTGGGCTGCTGGCACCCATAGGCCTAAAGGAATGCCAGGGCCTGGGCATTAGGTGATCTAAAAGTCCTTACTCAAGAAGAAGAAGCTGTAGTGTCTTAATGTAATACACTGCAAGTTAATTCCCTGTCCTCCTCCTCCCTTCTCGGGTCGCTCCTGTCTCTGGCTGTTGTGTCTCTTGTGCCTTTGCCAGCTGGCCCCCATCCACAGCCTGTGCCCCTGGAGATAGCTCCCTGTGCCTGTGGGAGTGGGTCAGCCTGCATCCCCCACGCTGCTCTGCCCACAGACAAGTCCTCCTGAGCTCTGCAGCCATCTCCCAGTGTGCTTCTCCACTTGCTGCCCATCCAGCTAAAGTCATCCCTGGATCTCCTGGGATGTGCTCCCCAGGCTCCTCACAAATACCAGGCTAAGGCTGACACTGCCTCTCTAGTGTAGCTGCTCTTCAGGAATATCTGTGCTCAGTAACCCACTCTGGAGTCCTGGGGAAATAGAAGACAGGACTGGGGTGATGTGTCTGAGTTAGGAGGGAGAAGCAGGCTGTAGGAGCACACAGGAGAGAAGATCCCAGCTGTCCATTGAAGGTTATAGCTCCTCTGTGCCATGGAAATCAAAGACAGGAATGAAAATCTAATGGATACAGCAGCTCCACTTGACAAGGCTCAGAAGAACCAGCTGCCTGGTTTGGTTCTGTGACCAGTCACAGGCACCTTTGCCCATCAGTGTGTGCCAGCACTTGACTCCAAATGGCCAAAACTGGGGAGCTTTACATGACTCAGGCACACCTACTGTCCCCAGGGAAGTCTGTGCTGGTGTGCTCGTGTGGTTTGGGGCTGGAGGGTTTTGCTCCTGAGCAGTCCAGATGCTGACACCCTCTTTGAATATTTCTGTTTGCAGATTTGTGGAGGACAAGGGGAATGACAAACATGGTTTGCATTTTGGGCAGTGGTTTTAATAAGCTCAAATTACTTTACCTTGAGCAAGACTTGTGCACGTGTGAGTGTTCACACAAGTGTGTCACAGTCAGGACCTGGGAACAGCTCCATCACAAGTTGTCCCCTTCCCCAGAATGACTCAGGAAAGGACAGCAGGGATTTAATGGGGGCTTTGGCACTGCCTGTTGGACACATTCTGTGTATCCGGTGTGGCCCTCCTGCTCTGGAGAGCTGACTCTGTCTGTGTGGGGCTCTGCACCAACCTGCCTCCAGGATGAATGTCTCTCTAATGGCAGCTCTTTTCTGCATGTGAATTTCCATCTTTATTCCCACTCAAACCATACAGAGCAATCCTGTACTCTTTCCCTTCTCATTTTTCACCCCATCCCCACTGCCTGTGTCCCCAGAGTCAGGTATGAGCCGTTCTTGAAATGGGTATTTTGAACATGAAATACTCTGTGTTAGCACAGTTACTAAGAAGGAACAGATTTATCAGATAAATCCCAGCAGGCCTGTACATGTCACTGTCTGGTATAGTGCAATAAAAATATACATTAGAATAAGTATAAATACATATTTACAGTGTACAAGTAAAGCCAGGAGTACAGACTCCGGGTTTGAGTTTCCAGATACATATTAATGACTTACAGCTTAGGCACAGCATAAAAGGGGCAAGTACATTTTAGGTCTTAGGAGAAAAACTTGGGATTTACAGCAGTGGAACTGAGGGCAGCTCTCTCCTGGCAATACATGAATTTTCCACTTGGACCATTTTGTCTTTGCCTGTGATGGCAGCCTTCCTTCATAAGCCTTTGGAGTGCAGTGCCACAGCCCATTCCCAGGGTAATTCCCACTGGTGTCATTGTGCAAGGCTGTGAGTTCAGGGATGCTGTTGTGGAGTGAGCCATGTCCTGCTACAATGCCCCAGTTAACTGGAAACACTTGTCTTACTAATGCTATAATAATACTTTGTCCTTCCTGTTAGGAACTCAGGGGACTCCACAAACCTGAGTGAATGACCCCATGTCACCAGGAGGGGTGGAAAAACAAAAACCCTGTGCAGTGACTTGCCAAAGGTTATAGCGAGAGAATTTGGCAGAGCTTCGAGGGGAACTGGTTCTTTACTTGTTCCAGTGCTTTGCTTCAACCCCTAGACCTGGAAAAAAGAGGAAATACCACTGCTCTCTTTGTATAATATTTGTGAGGTACTTGCATGCTCTGCCAACTTGTACAGGCTCAGTCACTTCCTCCTTGAGGAGAGTGGCTGGCAAGCAGAACTCTGGCCCTGGACATCGATATCCAGGGTCACTCCTGCCCATGCAGTGACCCAGCATTGCTAAGGACAGCTCTAAGTTGGCATGTCCAGCATGCAGTGAAATACTGTGGGACATACCAGCCTGGATTCCAAGGGCAGCCAGGCTCTCCTATGGTACCAAGACATGGGGTTTATTATTTCCTGCCCGGTACTGTGGTGTGGTTCTTCCTGGAGCCTGCTTGGGATCTCTGCAGCATGGAGTGTCTAGGAATGTATTTAGAGACCCCTGTTATCAACTAGGGATAGGAGCTGTTTCTTCAGTATTTTCCTCCCACTCCAAAGCTAAAAATACAGCACAGTTAACTTGTCATTTGATCACAGTAAATGCTCTGCTGAAAGAAATGACTTTAGGTGTCTGTTGGCAGAATTTATGGCCTGGGCAAGTCTCTGCAGAAGGCCTGCCCAAGCTGAACACAGCTGACTGAATGCAATCTATTTGTGTGCCCTGGGCTTATCTTCCCAACCATCAGAGCAGAACATGGTTACAGCACCAGCTTGGCACAGATTGTTGCTGCCACCAGCCCAGGAGTTCCCCCCTGCCTGCTGGGCAGCCTGACGAACCGGATTCTGCTGCTGCTGGTGTAAATCCAGAGTAATTGTGACCTTGGAGAAATTCCTCTGGATTTGCACTCGAGCAGGTGATGTCAGATGTGGGTTGGTACCTGTTGCAATCAAAAAGTGAAAGCTCCCACAGGCTTCTTGGGGACGTGCAAGGCCCTGTGGTGCCGAACACCAAAGCCAGCGCATGACTTGGCCAGTCCCCAGGGGAACACAGAACACCACAGGAGCTTTATGAGGTGGATTGAGGTGCTGGGGACAGTCTTCTTCCTTGGAGCATGAAGTGGGAGTTCCAGCAAAGGCCTGGAGCCACCCCTCACTTGAGGCTGTGCTGGGTCTCTCGGTGCCGCCGCAGATCCACCTTGCGCTGGAAGCCCTTGGCGCAGAGCTCGCAGCTGAAGGGTTTGAAGCCGGTGTGTTTGCGGCTGTGAGTGATCAGGTTGGAGCTCTGGCTGAAGGCTTTGCCACACACCTGGCATTTGTGGGGCTTCTCCCCTGCAGGACACAGAAAATGGTAGAAAAATGCTTTAACAGGTGAAGGAAGGGAGGTAGAAATGCCTTTTAGCAGACTCAGACATGACTGGCTGTGCTTGGGCATCAGGGTGCTGCCAGCCCAGCTGTCCTGGTGATGTGTCTGGATTGTGACACAGCACCTGAGCGTGGGGATAACCAGGGACAGTCCTTTCCAGCTGAGTGACCCATTCCCTGCATCCAGGGCTGGGTACAACCACAACATGCACCTGAGGCTGGTCAATAACCATTCCCTTGTCACACAGAGGAGGATGTGCTTCAACCTCCTGCTCTCTTACCACACAGGAAACAACAACTTTCCAGTGCCTCTGGACACTTAGCCTGGTCCAGTATCTCCGTGTCTGGGCACTCTGTGCTTTGGCATGATGGGCTCTGATTTGGATTTGGTTATTGGAATATTTTGTTTCTCACCTGTGTGGATGTACGTGTGTTTCTTCATGTCTGATTTCTGGTGGAAGCGCTTCCCGCAGTACTGGCAGGGATAGGGCCGCGTGTCCGAGTGGATTAGGAGATGAGTGGAGAGGGTGGAGGAACGTTTGAAGGTCTTCCCACACATCTTG
This sequence comes from Lichenostomus cassidix, assembly GCF_008360975.1. Lineage (NCBI taxonomy): Eukaryota > Metazoa > Chordata > Aves > Passeriformes > Meliphagidae > Lichenostomus > Lichenostomus cassidix. The sequence continues at coordinate 3,817,599 of NC_139497.1, forward strand.
CACTCAAAGCTTCTTTCCTGTTGGGGAAGGAAAATCATGGGATGTCTGAGGCTGCAAGACATGTGACGGAGCTTGAAGAGTGATGAGAATTGTAGATTTGATAAGCAAATCTCCTTGGCTCGTGGACTGATAATGCTGGGTGCAGCACAAAGGGAGTGCAGGGAGGGTTAATTATGGAAATGGATCACATCTTGTGATCCAAACTCCTGCACCCTTTAGCAGGAGGTGAGGCACAGAAGAGCGAGTAGATCCTCCCTTCCTTTCCAAGGAATCCTCAAGGGCAGTCTGAGATTTGTGAGACCAAGAGCTATGACCTGCAGTCTTCAGAGCTCCTGTCCTTGTCACTGGGTGCTACAGGAAAGACATCATGCTTGTAACCTAGGAAATGTCACTTCCTCTCTAATGGATTAAGCAAGAGCTGAGGTCCAGAGCTGGTTCTCTGGAACTGTGCCACCCACCTGGGAGTGAATGTTGGTGTGCTGCTCCAGGCTCACGGCGTGCCCAAAGGTTTTGCCACACACTTCACAAGCAAAGGGACGAGTCCCACTGTGAGACCTTCGGACATGGACCTCCAGTCCGTGGGGAGTGGAGAACACCTGCAAAACAAAATCCCAGTGATTTTTTTGACAGGAGATGGCTTCACCTCCATCTCTGTTTTCAATTCCCTCTCTTTATTTCATTCTCCCCTCTCCTGGGCCATGTGAACTGCAGCATTCACAGTGCCTTTGTACCTGTTCTCCTGAGTAGGGACCCCACTCTGAGCCACACACTTTGGTGTGACCCAGTGAAATGCTGATGTGTACAATGAAAATCCCTCCAGGCCCTCCCCATCCTGTAGGTTCTCATCCAGCACACACCTTGTTGCACTTCACACAGTGGAAGGTCTCCATGTCTGAGGAATAATGCAGGCTGTAATCCAGGGGGGGCTCAGTGCTTGGCAGGAGGTGGCTCCCATAAAGGCTCACGGGGTGCTCCAGAAGGGCTGACTGCATGCTGGAAGACATCTGCTGGTAGCTGTATGGCACAGGGAAAGCATCCCAGGAAAAGCCAGCTTTGTAGAAGGTTGGGGTGCTCGCTGTGTTAGTGCAGTTCTTGATCTGCAGCCCTGGCATGGCCATCTCTGAGTTTGCAAAGGAGAGGGAGAAATGTCACACCATTGCCTCACATTGGGAACCTGTAAAAAATTCTCCATCTCCTGTTTCCCCATCTTGCCTGACCTTGGGAGTTGCAGTTGGCAACTTCTCCTTGATTCAAATCCTGATTCCCCAGGCAAAGTTCCTGTCCTGACTTTGATTTCAATCTCAGGAAATTTTATGGCAAGGAATGCCATGGAAATTTTACGGATAAGGGAATATTAAGCCCCCTACTAGCCCTGCTTCATGTGGTGTTTGAATAAGTTTCCTGTGAACACCTGCCTTGACCCACATAGCACAGAGCTGCATTAAGATGGAAAGGCTCATTCATTGGGAATAACAGCATTATCCTTCATTCTTTCTGACCTAGACCAGAACTGTAAAGGGAAATACAGGATGCTTCTGATGAATTCTGCCTGTGACAAGTTTGACCATTGATGTCAAAATAAGAGCTGTCATTTACTGAAAATCTGGGCCCAGTTTTAGGGGCCACATAACCAGCCCAGCCCTGACCTCTTCTATAATTGGGTTTTGGGTAGCTGACCTTGAGCTGAAGGGCCTGGCAGCATCCTGCTCAGGTACTGGACAGGGACATTTTCTTCTTTCAGTTCAGGTGGGTCCTTTTCTTGTTTAGGAACCACACATTCCAGGTCCTGTTTCTTGATGTCCTCCGGTGTCCTCTCTCCTGTGGCTTTAACACAGGAAAAGTCACAGTTATGTCACTCTTGCTGTTACAAGAAGAGTCTGTTTCAGTGAGTTTTGCACTCATGTATGAACTCATGAGCCCATGCTCAACTCCCTGAGGAAGTGCAGAGTGGTGCAATCAGCATTCCAGGTCTGCCCATTGCTGACAGAGGGAAATTCCAAGCAGGATGAGATAGGCAAGGCAGAGAGGGGCAGGATGAGATGATAGGATCCTTGATACCCAATATAGTTCGAGCAAATCAACCCTAGAATTGTGTCTGTAGGAATAATTTCCCTATTTAAAACCATTTCCGTTCGTGTGGGTAACTAACAACCACTAATTATTAACCTCCCCACCCCTCTCCTAAGAGAGTTGGGTATTGTTAACCTGGATTTATGGACAGCCAAGGAGGGAAGCAGAGAGGGGAGGTAAGTCCTTATGCACTGAGTTTTATCTCCTCCTGCCCACACTCTCATTTATTTCTCCATGCTTGTCCCAGCCCTTAAAGACACCAACCAACTCCTGTTAAACTTTGTAGTAAGAATCTAAGATGGATAGAGGTCCAACATGTGTCTCCTTTCTGCTGGAGATGGGACAGATCTGCTGAAGGACAATATTTATCCATTGTGAAAATCTGCCACTGCACCAGACAGACACAACAAATGCCCAAAGGATGATGGCAGGAGTGGAAATTAAAATGTCACCTCCTTTCTTTTTTATCAAACTTATCTCAGGGCTGGACTCTAATTTGATAGCCAGGGCTGGAACAAAGGGTAAGTTGATCCTAAATTTGAATAAAGAAAATTTGAATGGTGCCTGAAGGAAGAAGATAATTACCCTGGCCCTGCCACTGCCTGGCTGGCTGTGGGAGAGCAGGAGCAGAGGGAGGACAGCAGGGACAGGAGAACTGTGTTAGGTGGTGTTAATACAGCACACCAAGAAGAGCTGGTAACACACTGAGAGAAGATGCAGTCCAGAGGGAATGTGGGCAGTGAACACAGGAAACTGGAGATGGAGGTGGCAGAGCTGTGAGTTTGCAGAACACTGACAACCAAGTGCAAGCTCTTTTCCCTGCTGTTAGTGGCCTGAAGTTGGTCATTTTCCCCGAATGTGACCAGCTCCACACGGCAATCTTACATCTCAAATCTCCCCAGCAACCGAGCAGGAAACAAAGAGAGGATCTAAATTTGGGTTCAGTGGGACATTGTGGATTTTAGTGTAGAGAAAGGACACACACTAAGGGATCAGTTTGCCCTTAGACTGACATCCCTGTGTGGAAACCCTTGGATGCTCTTTAGCTCACTCATCCTGCTCAATTACTGATTTAGCTTGCTGTGTTCCTACAAGTGGATGCAGTGGCTGGATTGACTCACCAGTGAAGGCAGAGGGCACTGGACCCCAGCTGAGGACTGGCAGGTCATCTTCCACAAAGCGGTGCTGGTGATAGGTGTGAGCCTTTTTGCTCTTCACCAAAAAGGAACGTGGCATCTTCCATTCACTTTCTGGGATGAAACACAGGAAAACAGCAGGTCAATCTCTGTGGCTTGGGGAGTAACTTCCCTTTAGTTCAGATTAAGTGCACTCTGAAAATCACACTTCACCATCTACCCCAGGCTGAGGCAAAGGATTACAACAATTTTACGTTGTAGCTGGAGAAACAGGGACAGGCTTAACCTGAGAACTGTGTTAGAAACCAAAACTGTCTGTGGCAGACATATTGGAATCCAGGATCTGTCTCTTCTAGTCCTGCCCTGACTACATGGCAGGCTGCATCTCTGATCTTCTCCTCCCTGAAAGGACACAGTGGGAACCACTAGAGATCCCCACTGGAGAAAATCTGAGTGTTTGCACTGCTCCTGGAAGGGCCCAGTCCCAAGCCATGACCTGAGCTCTTCTGTGAAACTACTACACAAACAATAATGATAGAAACAACATCAGTAATAGGAGAGAGACAGAGGGAAAACCCTGCAGAATGGTGTGGAGGGTTTGCCTCTTGCTTGAGTAGTTTAGTTCTGGCTGATAAATAACAGGGGAGCAGAGGCAGAGCAGGAGGGCTGGCTGAGAAGTTACCTTTTGGACCCAACTCAAACATTGCAGACCGTTGAAATGGCGGGTTTGGGACAAACATAAAATGCTGAAATTTAATCATACCAAATTCTCTTGCAATGCATGTGTTATCTTTGCTACCCAGAACCCAGCCCGCCCTGTGCCCGCTCCCTGGGGCTGCTAACTGCTCTCGTGGAGGCAGGGTGGCAACAGGGATGATGTTGTGTGCAGGAATACCAGCTGGTGCCTTATTTGCATCTGTATTTGCATTTTCCCTTGGAATTGTTTGGGATAGTGGCACTAAAAACAAATCTTGCTTAATTTCAGTTGAAAAGTAGCACTAAGTCCTGGCTTTCTGTTGACTGGAAACTTATTAAGTTTTATTCTTTCCTGAGAGCAGTTCAGTGGAATCTACTTAATTACTAAAGACAACACCCCAAAATCCACCAAGTTTGCTCCTGTTAAGCAGGACTGACATGAACTATCTGTCCAGTGTGGACTCCTGGAATCCCAAACAGCAGGGATGGAAGGGTCTGCTCCCTGGAGTTCAGAAGTGCCTGTACTACCCCTTCATGCTAAATATAATTACAGAGCCCGGTGGTTTTGTTTAAAGCTCTGAGGGCCACATTTACTGTGGTGCCTAAAGCTGTGGGATTCCCACAGCCAGGTCTGCTGGGGACAGGGGAATCACCAGGGTGCCCCCCAGCCCAGCTGCCTTTGGATATGCTGCTGTGGTTTTAAATCTGGCCCAGGATTCCCGTTGTTCCATCTATGATTTCAGGGATAACTTGTTGGCTCTAACCGTTTTTTCTTCTGAAATGACTCACCTGTTTTTCTTCATCTTTTTCCAAGAAATTTATGTGTAGCTTGAGATGAATAATAGAAAGCTGAGGCCAGGAGTAGATTTTTAATTTAATTTTAGAAAGAGGACAGAACAGTACTGAGGATGAACCATAAGCAGGCCCTTGAGGGAAGGAGCACTGAAGTACATGGCTGCTTTTAGCTCTCCTGGAACTCTCTAATGAGGTTCATTCAAAGCGTTGTACAGAGTCTCTGCCCAGTGAAAAGCTGCAGGCACAGAAATAGCTCCAGCTCAGTACAAACACAGGAGTGTTCTGCAGGGGGTTATAACCCTTTAGCAGCTCTGCTCAGCCCATGTCCCTCCCATTCCAGCAGCACTGCTGAGCTCTTGGTCAGTCCCAGCTGAGATACCTGTGCATGGACCCAACTCTGCCTTATAGACCTGCCCCAGGTTAAAGTGCTGCCTCAAACCCTTTATACATGGAATTTCCACTCATGTCACAGGGATTTTCCCATGTGGTGGGGTAGGACTGTGTCCACAATGGAGGGTATTCATGCCAGGAAGCTTCAGACATGAGATTTCTCTGCCCGAATTAACCAGTTCATTTCCCTGGGCTTCCTCCACGGTGGAGAAAGAGGCTCTGGCAGTGGTAACTCTCTGAATGTAGGGTGAGATCCTGCATCCAGCTGTGCCTGCTGGAACAGCCACTCTCCCTGCCCTCAGGCTAGAGAATCCTGGAGAATCCTGTGGCAGCAGCTGGCCAGCTCAGCCAGGTAAATCAGAGGATTGGAGATGGGTGGCTTAAGCAATCCAGCAGTTTTATAGCAGTACCCATACACCAGGCACAGACAGCACTAAGCCCCTCTTTTCTGGTGGTGGTTGAAAGAAGATGTCCACGAATAAAAAGAATCTTTCTGGATGTGTTTGCCCCAGCCTATGTAAAAGTCAAATTTGGCCCAGTGTCCTGACTGCTGATAAGAGCCACGACTGAGCACAACGATCTTTAATGGACTGAACGTTGCAAAAGGAAGTCGCCTTCCCCCACCCCATTTTACAGAAAAAAAGGAACTGGGAGCCCAAAGCAGAGTTAATTAACAACTGCACTGGACTGGCTTTGTGATTCACACAACCAAGGATAGAGGAAAGCTACAAGCAGAGATTGTGGGAGGAAAAAGTACTGTTTTTCATCGAAACTCCAGATTATCAGCAGCAAGTGATCAGCTGCTCCTAATGGCTCACTGTATTGCCCAGGAAAAGCAGTGCTATGGACAATGGACCCTGCCATGTTTTCGAGTTATTGAAGCTTCTGACAGAATATAGCTTCAACCTTTTGCTGAAAATTAAACTTTCTTTTTATGGAGTCTGTTCCTTTCAGCCCCTGTGGCAGCAGTTTCTACCTGGACTGGTAAGTGCACAAGGGAATTTATTGCTTAGGCAGGAGTGCCCATCCAAAATGGAAGTGTTCAGACATTTTTATTAATTCAATATAGGATATAAAGCCAGTAGCTGGCTGGAACTGACATTCTTATTTGTTTGCCATTTGTGCAGCTATATAATAATGTTATCATGTGCCCTGAGGAAAAGACAGCAGGAGCCAAGGGGAAAAAAGCAGCTTCATTATTTTTGGTACCTCACCTGAAGCACCTTAGAAGGGTTTTTTCCAGCAGTTATAAATTCCCCAGTCAGATCTGAAAGCAGATCCAGCATTTGCATGTTCAAACTCAAAGTTCCTTCATCCTCAGCGATGCTTTCAGGTGATTTTACAGAGTATCCCATGAAAACTCTAATGGAATACTGGAACACTGCAGATGGTGCAAGAACCAAATTTAAAGGGTTTGGTTTTTAGTTTAGGAGTGGTTTCTGACTCCAGGATCCTCATTTTACTGGATCCTATGTTCCTCATGAAGCCCTAACTCTCACTTCACTGCACAACAGCTCTCAGTACCCAAACTCAAAGGATTGGTCCTTTGATGTAATTTAGAGGAAATTCATATTCTCACTGAATTAGGTTATGAGATCTTTGGTGGGGACAGCATTTGCAGGACTGTGGCACGCTGAACCCAATTTGCAGTGAAGGCTCCATTCTAAAGCTGACTTGCATTTTTCTCTAAATTCAGGTCATTCTGTTTTCAGACTTATAAGGTTAATTGTAGAGACCAAACACTTTTTCTTGAAACACTTAATTTTAACTAGCGTTACATCGCTAGTACTCACTAGTACATTACATCACATCTTCAAGTTGATGAGCATACAAAGTTTTAGGCTAGAACAAACTTATTTCCTTTCCAGTGCTTAATTAGTATTTATATCTTAATATTGATTTTTCTTTCTTTTTTATTTTTTCCTGGAAAAAGTGAAGCTTCCAAAAACACAGGATAGTTTATCTTTCAAAAGACTACATTTCTGAAGAAAACTAGCACGAAGCAGAACGATGCATCTGTGTTTTAAGAACCCAAATAGAACAAAATAAGAGGTTTTATGGACTCCTGACTCTTTAAATAAAAGGTCAAATTGCAAATAATTTCAGTCCTTTACAACAAAATTAATCATATCTTTCACCTTTGCAAAATCAAATGTACTTGGGGTGAGTAATTTAAACGCGACTTTTTTAGTGGAAAAATGAACAGGACATTTTTAATTCCTGTGGTGAGACTGGGTAAATGGACTTTATGGCAGGGGTAGCAAATTGTGATGGAAATTTTGTCCAAGCAGTGGAAGAGAAATGCTGGTATAGCTGTAGCACCCAGAAAAAAAAATGTTTAGACTCTAATTGCAGCATTTGTTCTCTAGAAACCTCACGTAGCTCCTTGTGATGTTGGGAATGCCACTGGCTTTAGGAAACTTTGCCTTGGGCTCCCATGGATGGAATTCTATAGTGCAATGTACAAAATCCCATATCTCCTTAAAGTACAGATGCACTTACAGTGTGAGCTTGGAAATAATTTGCTTTCTTGCTTAATGTATTGAATCAATCTGGTGATATGAGAAATATCTATAAATAGCTAATTCCATATGCTAAAAATTGTTAGATTAATCAGCCTGTATTAAAAAAAGGATGGAAAAATAATAAAAGATGGATTTGAAGCAAAAATCCTGAATGGGAAAGACTGAATTGTCATCTAGAAAAACTGGCTCAGATGATGGCAGCACAGGTGTGCTGCTCTCTGAATTTAAAGGTCTGGCCCTATAAAAGAACAATTAAAAGGAAAAACAATTAAAAGGTTTGCCCTCTCCTCAATGGCAAAGTAAAAAAACTCTACAGCTAGAAAGTGCTCCTGCTGATGGAGCTGTCAGGGTTGCAGGTACCTGAGACCACTGTCACACCTCTTACATTTTGTTCTATTACCATTTTTCCATGTGAGAGTGAAGTACATGGCATATAATTTTAAAAGGTTCAATTAATAAAATGAGTCAAGTGCACTATTATCATAAATGAATCCTCAGGACAACTGGCTTAGGCAGTGGAATATGTTACATATTTGCAGACACAAGTAAAGAAGAAGAAGGAGGGAAAAAAGGTTAGAAAAACATATCAGAAAAATGAGAAAACCAATGAAATTAAAAGTGTTTAAAAGAATAAATCAATCACCTGTTTGAGGGACTTTGCTTTACTGGATTTGCCTTGAGCTCTGCCCAGACAAGCGAGACGTCGTCTTCTCTCAGGACTCCTCTTCCACTTTTTCACTTGGTCGCAGTCAGCTGAAATAGATACTTCTCCTTTTTTCTCTCTGGTTTTTTTCCCCCTGTTCCCCTCCCTGATTTTTCAATCAGATTATTTGTGTCAAAATCTGGCGGTGAAGAAACAGCCAATAAGAGGCAGAGCCCAGAAAGTATTTGCTTATCAAAACTTTCCAGGACTTTGCAAACTTGAAGAGAATTCACGATGCCCAGCTCGAAGCCCTGGGGGCAGCACCCTTCACTTTTGGGGGCAGCTTTGCCTTCTGCAGGAATACTCCTCTGTCATATTGACAAAGAGCATGACACAGGAAATAATGGACTGAGCAGGCATTTGTTATTTTGGCTTTTCTTAAAAAAAAAAAAGGAAAAAAATAAAAAAGCCCTTAAGAAACCTGTATTTTTACACACATTCATCCCCTGCATCATATCTCTCACAAACAGACACACCATCTGTCTCACACACACACACACTCACATACTTGGGGCTCATAAACAAAACCATCGAGCACATATGCACAGAATTATTTTATTCCAGAATGGATCTTTTATCTCTCCAATTTCCAAGGAAAAACGAATAAATGCTTGCACGGTATAACCGAAGAAGATGCGTGTTAATCTCCCTTCATTTTCCCAGGCATATGTGTGTGCAATCCTCACATATTTTAGGCGTTGCTCTCTCTATATACAGCTGTATATAGGGTATAAATATGGATTTAAGAAAGCTCATTAAGCAAGCTCATTAACAACAGCTTTGCAAAAAGCTCTTCAAGAGCAATAATAAGAATTTGCACTTCTATCACTTGCTCTCAAAAAAGGTTTGAGAATTGGTTTGCAAATGCGAAACAATTGAGTGTCAAAGTAATGGCACAGTGGAAGGAGGGAGGATGGAGCAGGGGCACAGTGACAGTCCCCAGGTTGTTCTCCAGCACAGGTGGGAACAAGAGCTGGAGAAGAGTTTTTCCTTTCAGAATCCTTGGGCATGACTGTTATTCGGAGATAAACAAGGAGAGCTGAAATCCCCAAATACTTGGGAGAGAGAGAAGGGGAGTAATTCCTTGATTTCACATATTCTTTAGTTATCCCAATCCTCCTTCCTGCACAGGTGCACAGTGGCATGAGCTGTGTGTGCCCTCAGATGTCCCCTCAGCCCTCAGATGTCCCCTCCTGTGCTCACAGCTCTCTCTGTGCATGGCTGGAACTGGGAGTGCAGAGATGTCTTCCAAGAATTTTATCATTTCAGAAGTAAGTGTTGTGTGCTGAGCATTGGAATGTCACCAGCAGGAAAATGCCTCTGGAGATGGAGTTTTCCTAGTCCCTGTGAGCTTCCAAATGCATTTCACTGTTTCCTACAGCTTCATTAACCCAGGGCTCCGTTGGATCCCTTTTCCTGCTGCAGCTCAGGGTGGTGAACACCAGGAAGTGACAACCTTTGTTCTGCCCCGGGACCAGCGGGAGGCTGGTGCTTCCCTGATGGAGCAGATGTGGTGCAGGGACACTTGGGGCTGATAGCAGAGGGATTTTGCATCCAGCCATGGCAGGGCCTGCTGTCCCCAATGCTCTGCCAGCCCTGGCATTGCCCCATGGCACTGGCCGGGCTGTGCAATGGGGTTGATGCAACTCAGAGATAGGAGCGTGGATTTCACCCACATTGAGAAAGATTCAGATTTTGATCTTAACCCATCTGTCATTTACTGAGCATAATTAATTCTTGTTGTTTATAGAAGTGAACAATCCCTTTTCCCTGCTCCCTCCTCCCCTCCTTATTTATCTAGCCAGGTTTTGCATGAAAGAAACGTTCCCAAGGCATTGTGCTTGGAAGCTGATTTGCATCCTCTTAAACACAGGCATTTGAGGGATTACATTTCCCGCTACAAAAACAAGCATTGTTACAGAAACCCAAAATGTACATTGCAGCTACAGGGTTTCGTATGAAGACAGTTACAGGAATTAAACAAAACAGGAAAATGACAAGCTGCTGAAAGGCCTGAGATGTTATTTTATAAAACATTGGAGCTGGCTTATGCCAGCACCCCTGAGCACAGACTTCCCGTGGATACAAAGTGCAAATGGCTGCAGAATGTGGCTCTTAAACTCCAGACAGTAAGTCAACCACCCCAAAAAAATCCCTAGAAAAGTAGTTGTGTCAAAATCTTTAAGGTCCCCTCCAACCCAGGCCATTCTAAGATTCTGTATTCAGAAAACCTCTCCAGCCAGCTGATTTCAGAGGTGCTGCCAGGAGCACTGGGCACAGCCCTGTGGAAAAGCAGGATGGCTCCATCTCCAGTGTCAGGAACAGCTGGATCAGCTGTTCTGCCTCCCCAAGTAGCCATGAGCTCACAAGGCCCAGATGTAAGTGCAGACAAACTGATCCCTGAGCTGACAGCACAGACATTCTCATTTAGCACCATTCTCACCACACTGGAATGTCTGAAGGGAGATGGGGACACTGCTGTGGTTTCTTCAGCTCCCACCCACCCCTTCTCCCTTTATTTTACTCCAGAAATTCCTGTGAAGCAAAAAGCAGCAGGATGGGAGTGCAGTCAGCTTGGTTTGTTGTGTTCTACTCTTCCCTGGATTTGTCTACAGCTTCTGCTCAACTCCCAGTTTAAACCACCATCAAAAGGTGATTTACACAAGCTGAATTACAAACCCAGCGAGCTGGAGGTGCATTTGGGGCTGGAAGGAACCTTTGAGCTGACCCCGTGTGGTCATTCTTATTTTATGTTCTTCCTGTTGATATAATTTTCCCCGTTCTCTCTTATTTCAGGATCAGCAGAGAAGGGAGAGCCACAGAGGGCTTATCTGGGCTCCCAGAAGCTTGTCCTGGCCCTGACCCACACAGGCCATGGGGGATGTACAGAGCTCTTCTTGCACACAAGGACAGTTTAATTTTGTGAGCTGCTGTGAGTTCTTGCTACGTGTCATACGCTCCAGTGCATCCTAAGTAAATAGATTTTTAAATGTACAGCTCAGTAATAATAAACAGGTTAATTACAACATAACACGTCCTTTCTAGTGCAGTTGTTTTTCCTTTCAAATCCAGCAGCAAACCCCTGCTAAAGCAGCCATGATTTCTTTGTCAATTTGACTGTTACAGCAATTAAGTCCCAGTAAAATAACACGACTAATTGCTTCCAGCTCTTTTCTGGTGCTCATCCTAATTTCCACTCTTTTCTGTGGCAGATTAAACAAACATGTCTTCTGCACATCAAGAAAAAAAATATCACCATCACTCCATCCACACCACAATAAATATTAATTGCCAGGCACAAGGCAGGACTAGATTAAAAATCTGCTGGCTGCAAGCAACTCTTATCTCATCACGAGGCAGGATGACCCATTGCAGGTGCAGTGGGAAGGAACTATCTCAGTCCTGCAGGGATGAGAGCTGGGAAACACCAAAACTGCTGCAGAACTTAAAAATCAACCGCTGTGTCTCAGACGGGGCTCTGATCTGCTTTTTCTTTCCTTCCACCTAAATTCCACCTTGCAAACTGAAGGCCTGTGATTCCTGCTGGCACCTGGGGACACTTGATATGGACTGCAGAGTCACATCAGGCACCCTCGGTGTGTTCTTGCAGAGCTGCTCTTCCTTGGAGAAGGAAAATTCAGAGATTGAAAATTCAGGGATGGAAAATTCAGAGATCCCACCAGCCTGGGGACTAAATATTGACTTAAAAACCTGTTGCTCGTGCCACACAAACCCGAGCGCTGGAGAACCTCACTGGTGGTAACTTCCTTTATTCCCTCCCACTCTGCATTTCCCACAGGGAAAGATTAACGTTTATCTGGCAGGATGGAGTGTTTGTGTCGTATGGTTGCTGCATTTTAGCGGGGGGGAAAGAAAGAAAACAAACACAACGACAGAATCCTTGTGCACGGTTCGGATGAACAAGTCCTCAAGGATCCAAAAACACGAGACGGGAACAAGCTTTGCACGTTCTTTAATTAAAATCAGTGAGATTTGGGGCTCGGGCCGGGGGGCTCTGCCCGGCAGCCACAGAGCCCGTCCCGCCGACACCGCTCCGCACACAGCGGCACCCCGAGCCCTTCTTTATTCCCTTTCAGCCCACTCCAGCACTTAACCCAGCCCTCGCAGCGGGCTCGCTGGGCACCAGGAGCACGTCTCGCCCGTTCCCGGAGCACCGGCACCTCTCCCGGCCGCGCCGCCCGCGGTCCCCTCAGGGCCGGGCCTTGTTTACCGCCCGCGCCGCCCCGCCCCCCGCATCACGCGACCTGCGAGCCGCACCGCTGCCCCCGCCGAGATCCCTCCGCAGCGGGACACCGCGGGGGCGCGGCGGGAGAGGGGGCGCTCCCCGCTCATCCCCCGCGCGGGGAACGTCCCGTGAGGCGGGAGGGGCGAGCGGGGCGGGGAGGGACCGGGAGAGGAGCCGGGCAGCCGGCGGGGAGCGAGGCGGTGAGGCGGGACTAGGTGGCGCGGCGGAGGGATCCGAGGGGCGAAGCGCTGTGATGGGAGGGGGAGGCAGGGCCAAGATGGCGGCGCCCTGTGGGCCGGAGGAGCGCGGAGTGGTAAACAGCTGAGGGGAGGAGAGGGAGAGGTGAGTGCGCCGGGCCGGCCCCCTCCGCCACCGCCGCGGCGACACCGGGGACAGCCGCGGGGACGGAGAGGAGCAGGCAGAGCGGAGAGATGAGCGGGGAAGCAGGGAGAAAGGGCTGGGGGAGGAGGCGGCAGGAGAAAGGGAAGGGGTCGGGGGGATGGGGAAGGCGGGGGGGTGATGTTCCCCCTCCGTCCCCTTTCCTGCCTCCCTCTGTCCCCTTTCCTTCGTTCCAGACCGACTTGCCCCGGCTCTCTTCCCGGGGGGCTTAGGGCACTGCCCCCCCCGCAGGGTCCCCCTACCAGCCAAAGCACCCCTTTAATTTTGCGCGTTTGATCCAAAAAGGCTCAGCAGCCCCACTGCAAAGGCTGAGTAGCGATCTCCAGGTTTCCTCTGCCTCATTCCTTGCTGAGGAGGTTCCCTGATCCGGGGTTGGGCATTAAATAAAGCAGTTGCTGAAGTCTGTCCCCTCGGTGAGGAAGGCTTTTCTCATTTCCTTGCTCCTGGGTAGGTGATGTGAAGTCAGGATGTTGTTTGCTTCTACAATAAAACATTTTGCTTCCTGTTATCACAAAGAACTTGGAAGGCTGCGGTTCTGAAGTTTTCACCCTTTGTTCGCTATGGATGCAGCCTCTCTCGTTGTTTTATCAGTTTAGTCAGAGCTTCTTTTGCTGTTCGGGCTTGGGGTTTTTTTAATGAGCCTTTTACAAGGCAATGAGTGAAAGGAAGAACGTGCCTTAAAGGAATGTATGATTCAAAACCCCTGGAAATGACCCAGAAACCAGGATCAGGTTTTGTGTGCAGAACTCTTTCCAGAACTGCTGTTTCCAGAGAACCTTCCAGTGGATGCTAATACAGGTTTTCATTCTTTGTGTGCTCTGATCCTGCAGTCCCCTGACATCAACTTCTGGGGTAGTTGTTAGAAATCTCTCAGAATCGAAGCACTACTGAAGTGATCCAGTTAGGTGAAAGAATTCCTCTTCGGTTTACATGTATGAACAAATAGAGACTAAATCTTTGAAAACTCTGGAAGTTTTAGTAATCACTGCAAACCTTGGGAATACATTTAGCTTTGCTGAGCAGCAATCAGTACTCTGCTTATCAGAGCTAAGCCACACTGAAGTTTAAAATAAAATCAGGGGCTTAAAATCCTTTACTCAGTGAAAACTCTTTCTGCTTTGTTTTTCTTTTTGATTTGTTCTGGTTTTTTAGCATCCCAGTTCACCCATGCTCCAGTATGTAAATGTTTCAGTACTACATTTCCTTTATGGGGAATTGCATGAACTTGGACCAGTGAAAATATAGTCAGAATATCTAATGAGATAAGCTTTAATTAAAATGATTTTATCTCTGGCTGTGTTTAAATCTGACACCTTAACTCTTTACTTGTTACTTGAACATTTACCTCTATGGTGACTAAAAAAGTCACATTATTAATAGGTTCCCATGTGAGATACGCTGGCCAACTGCAGATGTTTTGGTGTTTGGACAAATATTTGTCTTCAGTGACTATTTGTAGTTTAAAATGAATGCTGGCTCTATTTGCAGCTGGTCTTCTGGGATGTTGACTTGTCCTGATTCCTGAAATTCTTCCAACTGCCAGGCACCTTCTTGTTGGCCCTGATGGGAGCTGGGGATGTAATCCAGCCTCTGTGCAAACAGAATGGCCTGTAACACACATGCATGGTGCACACACACATATATATTTGGAAAAGATACTTTTCCATTTATTAGGAAGAAATCCTTCCCTGTGAGGATGGGGATCCCTGGCACAGCTTGCCCAGAGAAGCTGTGGCTGCCTCTGGATCCCTGAAGAGTCCAAGGCTGAACAGGGCTTGAATCAACCTGGGATAGAGGAAACTGTCCCTGCCCATGGCAGGGGGTGTGATGAGATGGGCTTTAAGGTCCCTGCCAACCCAAACCATTCTGGGTTTCTTTAATAATAAGCAAATAAAACAATTAAAGCACTTTGCAGTGGTGGAAGCAGGGAAGGGGAGCAGATTTTGTGGTGTGTTGCAGACAGGTGTGTGTTTAAGAAGTTACAGCTTAGTGTCTTGCTCTGGCATTACATTTTCATGTAGTTTAATAAACATAATGAGGACAAGTAATGATGTTTCCTTTGTCAGCATAAGCATTTCTTTGAGTAGCACATTAAGATCCAGAGTAAAGTTCTCACAGTGGTGAATTGCTGTCACTTTCCTGGGCATTATTCACGTTTTGTTTTTACTTCACAGTTACACATCATTTGGTGTTGTTCTGTGTAACGCTGAGTTTAATTCTTGGAGCAGTTAAAATGCCTTGATGAGTACATTAGATAGGTTGCAGTGGTTTCAAGGTTTACTGAATTGCTGCCTAACTCTGTGAATATTTTAAAAGGTTCCTCTTGAGGGCAAAAAACCAAAAATGCTGCAGAGATTTAGGAGGCTCACTCCTTGTGTAAGTGCCAAGTTTAGAGCTCTCTGATCACCTGTTTGTAGTTCAAATGATTCTGTAGTTGGACTTAGCTTCCTTGTGTAGTGTTAATTAAATAATTATAAAGAGCCAGGGCTTGTTCTTATTTATTTATTTGCTATTAATATATGCACTAGTGTGTAAGGAATTGCAATAATTCCCTTTAGTAGCTGGCTGGTTAGCCTGGCTTCTGCCAGAGGCAGCTCTTCCTTGTTTGGGCTTTTTTTGACATGGATTGTTTTAAAACAATTTTCCCTCTGACAGAAATGTGATGAGTAGCAATTAGCAATCGTGTATTAGCACAGCACAGAGTCCAAAGAATCTTAAAAATTGCTGAATATGATTTTCTCTCTTTGTTTGGGATTGTTGGGGGTTTTGTGATCTTCCCATTTCCACATCAGTTAAGCACCTGTAACAAAGTACAGGAGAATGTGTATAATATCAATTATTACTATAAATAATTACTTTGTTTAGTTATGGAATCTTGTATCAGATCTTAAAATAATCAGAAAAATATTTACTATTAGAAGAAGCCAGAATTTGTTCTTAGAAAGAATTTTGTTCTTTAAAAATGAATAAATAAATTAAAATGATTGTACTACTAGTTGTAATGATCAGTTTGAAACGAGGTTTAGGGTTATTATTTCTGGGTGGTGAAAAAGGGAGTTATCAACTGCTTGCTTTCCTATGCCACCAGTGTTTTTTCTCCCTGCTGGAACTTTTCATTCATTGCTCAAGTCACTTGTATAATGGCAGTGTTTAGTTTAACTGTGAGGAAAATGTGAAAGTGAGTATGGTTAGGAAACATAAAACAGGCTTCGATTTTTGTGTGGTGAATGGGAGGGGTGAGGCTTAATCCTTTCATGACCAACATTTCAGAGATTTGAGTGAAAAGGGCTGCTGTGTTGTCAAACTGAATTTTTCTTTGAAAACAAAATTAATGGCTTTTGCCAAAGCAGTACCTGGGGATGTGACCTGACCTTACCTGCAATAGAAATCAGATGGGAAAGTGTAAATCTCGAGGTTCTGGTCTTGTGGTGTTAAAATCCCCTTTTCTCTTGGGGCAGAGGGGGAAATAACCATTCATGGCACCCCCCCAAATTTAACTGCTGATAAATAAGGAGAAATAAAATGCTGGTGTTGATCCCTCACCACCCCCCAGAGTGGGCCTTGTGGTGTGTGAATTTGGGTGTTGTTGCAGCAAAGGCCGAGGGTGTGTTTGTGGTGTGTCCCCCTCCTCCCCACCCATGCCAGCAGCATAACTGGCACTACCAGCTGCTTTTTCATTTGGCTTGGGATAAAAATACACTGAACAGAAGAACATCTTCTCTTGACAGGAATACTGACAGAAGTCATAATCTTTGGAAATACTCTGCTATCTCTTTCTCTGGTTAGCCTTTTCCAATTAATATTTCTACAGTCTTTCCTTTTGTCTTGAGTTTGTAACTTCAACTGGTTTGTGTTGTTAAATTAGCAACCGAAAAATAATTAAAATTGGTTCTCGGCTTGTTGGCTTCTCATTTTCTTTCTGTTATCTATCTCCAAAAGCTGTATTGGTACTTAAATATAATATTTTGTAGTAAAGTATATATTTATGGAAGCTCTTGAAAATAAGAAGTACTATTGGTGTGATATTTTCCAGTGAGATTAAAATGTTGCATTTCAAAAGGTATTTAAACAGAATTTTTTCTACTTTACTAACCAAGTACTTTGGATCTTTAACTTTTAAAACTAGTTTTAAAAGTTCATGAAGAGTCAGTGACTCAAACCACATGGAAAACTTAGACTTGTTTTAATCCTGTTAGTTTGCAAGAATGGCTGCAGGGATGTGGCAATTCTTCTGATGAGGGAATGATTGCAATATCTGGGGATGGAAGCACTAGAGAGACTCATCTTGTAACTATGTATTTGAGCAGAAAGACGTGGTGGTGATATGATACTGTAAAGATGTCAGGGATGTCCTGTTCACCACCCATGTATCAATTCCAGATACAAAATACTATGGAATTCAGTGGCTGATCCTGCTGTTTCACGAGGTGATGGGAGCCCCTTAACCTGGCCTGTGCTTATCTAAAAGATTTGAAAAGCACATCACAAATTCCTGGTCAGACTGTGATAAATCACACTGACACCAAGGAGCTGAACTTCAGCTGCCAGAATGCAGCGTTTTCTGACTAAAAGCCTGTTGCCTGTAAACTACTTATTCAGCTGCCTTTGCCTGAAAAAAGTGTGACAATGATTTAAGACTATCGCTGGAATTTCCTAGCTTGTTCATTTGTGTTGGGCACAGATTTGGAGCATCTCAGTCTCACTTAGAAGTTAAAATGATAAATGACTTTATCTTGAGAAAGCTGTGATTTGCTTTTCTTAAAGTTGTGGCCATTTGTGTGCAATGGGGTGACAACACTGACTTGTTTGGTGTAACTTCAGATAAACTTCCACCTCCTGAGGTGCCTGTGTGTAACATTGTCCCATTTTCAGATGCGCTTTGCAAATACTTTTATTAATATTTTGAATACTTCTAGAGTGGAGACCGCTCTGCTTTAAAGTCCTCCAGTGCATGATTGACAAGTTGAAATAAACGATGCTGGATTTATTGGCACAAGGTCACTGAAGCCATCTGTTTTAGTCAGGGAGCTTGGGAAATGATCCGTTACCTACGTGTGTGTCGTTATCAGCTCGCCTTATCAGCCTCGCCCTTATCTGATGGCAGCGTTTGTTCGTGCCAGCACAATGGCACAAAGTTTGAAATCCTCTTAGGCGCTGAACACTTAAAACCGGGCTTTTCCCCATCTGTCTGCAACCCTACTGATGAACCTGACTTCCAGAACCCATCCATAGTCTCTCCAAAGGTGTGTTTTATGATTTCACCAGGCTGCAGCTTTTCCTCTGGCAATATCAGAAACAGAAATTCTGCTGTTGAGGTTTTCGCTGCTGTGACAAAGATCTGGTCCAATATAATATTGCTTAAGGAAAATAAGAAAAAACACACTCTTTGCACTTGAGCAAGGTGGGAATCAAAGAGTTGACAAGCTTTTTATGGGGTAAAAAAGTACAGACTCGTGTTTCTGCTGCTTTAATTCTCAAAACAGGTTTTGCTTGCAGCTGCTCTGGGGGTGTGGCCATGCACCTCTTGTTAACAAGACTTTAAACAACTAATTCATGTTGCTTGTGAAGCTGGTGGATCTATTGCTTAACCATAGCTGAGACTGTCCTGATAGAAACTGAGGCACAGCAAGGCCTTTTTGAAAGGTGGTGTTCTGAGAAATAAAGGAATAGATTCCTTGGAGTAAGCTGCTTCCCTATACAATATCCCTTCAATATGATAATGAGTGCTAGAAACTAAAAAAACAGTTGTCTCCTGAAAATGTGTAGCAGAGTGGAAGGTTGTTGACTTCCTAGGTTGCATGGATGTGTGGCTTTAAACTTTCTGAAAGGATGGTGTCACTCTTTGAGCATTGTTTGTCTTCCAAACAGCAAGTGCTTTGAGGAAGGAGTTGAAGCTTGGGAGTCTGCACAATGTGGAGAAATAAAAACAACAAAAAACCCAAACCAAAAACCTAAACCACAACAAATCCCAGCTCTGGTTTTATGAAAAGCATAGATCCATTCTGCTTTCAGTAAAAAGCAACTTTTCCCTCACCCTGAGTTTCTGTTCTGCTATTACCTAAGCCTTGCTCACACTACCAGCCACTTTTGAGTCTGCAGATTTCACATCTTGCCAGCATTAGACTAGAAAGGAAATAGCATTTAAATCTCAACACTTCACTGATCAGACTGTGCTGGCTGCTTGCACATGAACTGAAGTCTCATTTTGACTGTTCAGTTGTGATCATTGAAAACTGAGGGTGGGGGGATTTATGCTCTGTAATGATGATTACTGGAATGCTCCAGCCAGTTCGTTGCTACTGAAATGCCAGTTGTGAGTGTGGTGCCATATTATCACCTTTGAATTTGCAATCAGTGCCAGATGAAGTAAGCTGATGTCTGGTGGCACTAAGAAAAGTGACCTTGGGCAGTTCTGCAACTGCAGAGTGATATGTTGCAAATGACAAAGTTTACTGGTGGACATGTTAACTCCTGCTGTCCAGTAGCTTTGTTGAACATAAATATTCAAGAAAGTAATATGTATGCAGGTAATTACAGCATTATCATTTAAAATAGAGCAGTGATCTGTGGTTTCTTGGCTACTGCCTAAAATGTTTTGAATAGAATTTAAAGGCTTAAATTAATTACTGTCCATTCAGAATAGAGAAGACTCCTTTGTGTGTAAGATTCTACCTACCATAAATAAAACTCTTCAGCAGCTTTTGAAGGGTCACAGTACAAAACTACAGTCTTGTGAAAGCCACCTAGTTTGAGGTAATTGCTCAGCTTAACCTGTGGACAGTTCTGGAAAGGGCAACTTCAACACCTTTTGATGTTTTTCAGACTGAGGCTGACTTCTGATGCAGGGGGTGCACAACTCTCATATTCCATGTAAAAAAACTTAGTGCTGTTCTGGACATGTATCTGGTGTGATAAGGAAGAAATAAATTGTGCCTTTTCTTAATCTCTCTCTGGTTTTTCTTTATTAGTGATCATGAAAGGTGTGTGGCTGACAGCATTGCAGACAGAAGCTCAGCTCATCCACAGAACAGGTGCTGTAAAAACCACTGCAGTAGAAAAACAATTTTGTGTGTAAACTTGCTATGTGTCAGTCTTGCCTTCCATGGGGGAAGTGAAAAATGTATTCTAGCTTGGAGTGGGAGGGAAGAAGAAACCCTTGCTGCTAATACTAGGTGTTATCTAAAGCCAGTTTTGTTCTTCCACTGGGAAAGGCTTGGTATAGGATTCTTATGGATGAAATAAAAATTGACTAATATTGTGGTAGATAGGTAGATGTGACACCTGAATCCCTCTGATGCTGGTACATGGGAAGAAGCCATTTTAAAAGCCTGAAATGGCTCAGATTTGCTCCCACTTAGCACTGTGGAGCTGACCAGTCATGTTATCTGCACACTGTTGCATCTAATTCTTCATCCAGTTTTTGCACTGCAGAGTTTTTGATGTATTATTCACCAACCATGCAAAAGTGAAGTCAAAAGGTGTGTTGTGCTGCTCAGCCTGAGTTTGGTGTGCTCAGGCTGCCCAGGAGCAGCAGCCCAGCCTGAGTTTCCCAATAGCTGCAGCCTGGCCACGTTACAAAGTCTTAAAGCCCAAATCTCTCTGAGTGCAGCAGTGCAGAGCCCAGGGCAGTGAATTCCTGACCTGGTCAAGGGAGTGCAGAAGGTTCTGGAGGTGTGTCTTTTCTCCAGAGTTTAGTCCTCTATGCAAAGGACTTGAAAGGTGCTTTGAGGAGGAATTGATGTAAGAAATCAGGAATAGAGGGATTCCAGGAAGCCTTTTGCATTTTATTCAAAACTTTAGCTTCAGTTTACTGGCCTGGAGAGCAAATTAAAAAAATATGGTAAGAGAATGCTCTTGACAGTGTAGATACTGAGATCTTCTGCAAAACAGATTAATGTCTATTTGAAAAACATGAAGAAAACCTTGCTCATGACTCATGGGCTTTTTGGAAACTCTTACAGCTTTTATTGCAGGTGTGGAAACCCTAACAATCCTCTCAGTGTTCAATGGGCACTTGTGTGGACAAGAAATAGGAGAGATGGGAGATTTTACGTGGAAAAGGGAAAGTTCACTCATCTGCTGTCTCTTCTTTCCTAGTCTGGTAGAAAGACACCAATGAAGAACTTCCTGAAGTTTTAACCTCCACATTCATGTCAGTACTTGCATCATGGCACAGCAAGGAAATGTTGGTGAGCTCCTCTCAATGCTGGATTCTCCAATTCTGGGTGTCCTGGAAGATATAACAGCTGCATTCAAAGATAATCTCATTTGTGGTATGCATCCTTTTTTATAGTTTTGGGAAGGGTTTTGCTTTTACATCAATAAAGGTAGAATAACGTGGGGTTTTTCTATCAAACACTGTCTTTGCAAATGCAGCTCGAAAGAAACTCTTGATGTTTGGCTTTGAAATTGCTTTAAGGATTGAGCTCTCTTCAGTCCATTTAGCTTAATGGAATGGCTCCTGGAAGGTCTGTTACATAATTGTTAAAACATTATTACAAAATGATTGGCTTTTCCTGAGGCAGAGCCTCAAGTGTGAGCTGATGAAACTTTTCTTTGTCAAGTGTTATCTAGAAAGAATTAGGTGTCATCCACATTATGGGAACCAGTGGGATTTTGTTAATAAAAAAAAACCAACAAAAAACCCTACTCCCAAACAAAACAACAGACTCAGACTTTGTGAAAAGCGATTGCTGCTGTTGAGGCATCACTTGTGCTGACAGAGCCTTTTCAGAGCATGAGAGCACTGCTGGTGTCCTTGTCCCTGAACTTGCTCTCCTTTATCTGCTGAAGGGAGAGAACATCAAGTTACTTCTGAACACTTTACCTGTGCTGGGTAAAGTACCCTTGCAGTTCAGCTACCTTGTTATGGTTAGACAGTAATTGTTGGTTGTTAAAAAACCTGGTTCCTTTCCCTGAGCCAAAGCAATTGCTTCAATGGTTTGGAACCAGGAAATGTAGTTGAGAGGTCTCATTTTCCCAAAGGTCTGCTAAACACCAAGTACTGCTTGGTTTTATAAATTGTGTAATAGTTGCTTAAAACTTCTGCAATGTCCTTGTAGCAAATGCTTTGTTTTTGGTGTATTGAGAATGTTTTCTGGGTTTTTTCCTTGCTGTCCCCAAACTGACAGACCGTGGGCCTATGCTTGTCAACAACCTGGTGGACTATTATTTGGAAACCAATTCTCAGCAGGCGCTGCATATTTTGTCCACTCTGCAAGAGCCTCATGACAAGGTAAAAAAAAAAAAAATCTTGTTATGGCAGATTTTAGCCTGGTATTGAAGCAGCCTTTAAATAGCATCTGTTAAAACTCTGGGGTTCCACTCTGGTGTAGAATTACCTTGCTGTAGAGATGTAGTATCTCTGTAGTAAGAGTAGTTTAAGCTTTAAAAGAACTTCAGAGATCTCTGTTTCTTGAGATTGCTTAAACTGACCCAGTTAGCAAAGAACCTCTATAAAGGAGAGGTTTTGGAGGATTAATGTTGTCTCTTTATAGTGCTGCTGCTGCTGGATATGTCAGCCTAAAACAAATTGGTATTTTCAGAGCAAGTAAGGATTTTAAATAGATTGAAAATAACACTACAAATTGGCTGCTGACCAGATTTTTTTTTACTATTTACTTACAAACATTTTGAAGTGCAGTAATTGCTTCTGGACTGGATAGTTTGCATTTGTCTACCAGTAGTCTTAAAAGTTATTGCTGGGTTTTATTTCTTCTTGGATCCTGTATATTTTTAAAATGCCCATAATTTCCATATTGACCAACTGCTGCATATAAATTGGTGGAAAAGAATGTCTAGCAGTTAAATATACGTACCTTTGCTTTTTTTCTTTTTCTACCACTCTCTGCAAAATCCTTTATCAGCATCTACTGGACAAAATTAACGATTATATGGGCAAAGCTGCTACTCGTTTACCCACCCTCTCTCTGCTGGGACATGTGATAAGACGACAACCATCTTGGAAACACAAACTTTCTCAAGCACCTCTCCTGCTTTCATTACTTAAATGTCTCAAGGTAAGAGCTGTCAGTGCTGTCCATAGAACACCTGGTGTAAACATGCATACAGATGCAAGGCATTTGATTCCTGTTTTGATGTCATTTAGTTAAGCCACAGTGCTATTAATATCTGCTGAATGCTCGGTGCTGATCCTGTTATTGCTGACAATCTTGATTCTAAAAGCCACTGTCACTGTGAGTGAGGAAAGTTTATTAAAACTTTTCCAAAACAAGTTAAAGACAAGAGGGCCCTTGGTGAAGTTGATGGGTATCTTGAATGTGGACCTAATGAGAAATACAGTAACTTCCCACTGTGCAGTTTGAATTTGGGTGTCCTCTACTTGCAGTGGAGGTGAGCCATGCAATGGATTGTTCCATGGTGAAATTACCTTGGAATTAGCAGACTTTCCCTTCTTAGCTACTGACATGCTGGATTACAAGGAGGTAGCTTTTTCTCCAAGCTTTGTGCAGATCGATCAAGTATAATACTGTACAGTACTGTAATAGTGAATAAGGAATGGAAAGTGCTTTGAGACCTACAGTTCATTGTCAGTAATGGAATTTATTATGATAGTGAAGAATCCACATTAGTCATGAAGTCACATTTAAATGCACGATGCAATCAAGTGCCAGCACTCTTCAAAACAAAACCACCACAAATTTGTAACTGCCGAAGGAGCAGCTACAGCTGCTGTACTGGAACTCCTGACGTGCCTGACAAGATCTGTTGCCCTTTACAGTGTGACAGAGAGGAGTGAGGTGTGTCAGAAAGCTGCTAAGAGTAGGACAGAAATGTGGAACTGCTGGAGGTGTCTACAGAGGGGTAGGGATGGACAGGAAATGTGTTCTGATAGGTTTTGTGTGACTGAGGGAGAGTAGAGGCTGTAGATACACAGAGGAGGAAAAATCCTCTCACTATGTCCCATCAGCCTGAATGACTCCTGGGAGACACCCAGAGCAGCTCAGTGGCACCAGCCTGACCTGTGCTCTCTGCACCCTGTGCTGACAGAGCACAGGAACTACCAAGGAAAATGTGCATTGAACTGGGGAAGCAGGGAAAGAGTTTGAACATTTTCTGTGTACTTTCCTAAAATCTGGTTCTCTACTCCTGTTTCATCCAGCCAGAGGTTTGTAGTGCCACATCCCTTTCTTGTGGCACAAGCCAAGGTGTTCTAGTCATTGTTTGAATTACTGGTGGGTGAAATTTCCAGCAGCCAGGTTTAAAAGAAAAGCTTTTGACCCATGTGTTGGTAACTGGCCAACACCCTTGAACACCCTGATCAGAATTGCAGTTTCTGAGGCTCTGAATGCTGTGTGTGTTTAGCTCTGGGAAGGAAGGAAGGAACGTGGCACATGACATGCTGCATATATCAGTAATTTTTTTTACTCAGCTGTGGAACTGTGGTGATGTTCCTTTTTTAACTAAGTCAAGACTTCATACAGAAAAGCAGCAGAGTAGGAGCAAAAATCTCAAATCTTTTTCCTTCAAGTTGTTCTGATTGAAAAAGCTCAATAATCTTGGATCATTAAGTTCTGGTAGGTTTCAGAGGGACTGTTTCAATAGAGAACTTTTTCCATGATGATGATTCAGTGTTCACTTCATCCTTGGAAAAAAGTAAGTTCAACACATTTCACTAATGCAGGTTTTTTCCCTTCTTGCAGACTGACACAGATGTAGTAGTGCTCACCACAGGTGTCCTAGTGCTAATAACCATGTTGCCAATGATTCCTCAGTCTGGCAAACAGTACCTTCATGATTTCTTTGGTATCTTTGGGCGTCTCTCAGCCTGGTGCTTGCAGAATCCAGGTGAGATTTCAACTTTGTTGCATGCAGTTGTGGTTTAGCAGTATCCTTGTGACTCGTGTGCAGTTGGTGAGCACATTCTTTTGTGAGACTCTTAATGGTCTGAGATTATTTATACACAGAAAATGATGCATTAAAACCCACAAGCTGTTCTGTGCCTTGAGAGCATCGGGGAGTTCTTTGCTCGGAATTTAGAAGTCTCTTAGAATCTTCCATGTGGTGCTGCTACTGCATGAAATGTCACTGAATCAAAGTACTGCCCTGATGACAGTGAAAAGCAGAGATTGATCTTAATGGAGAAAGAAGGGAAAATACTAATGTTTGAGGCAGATTTTGGGGAAACTTGTGATTCCCCGATATAAATGGGGAGGGGGAAGAAGCAACATGCATGAGTTTCTTTTAATGTGCACCTCTCAGTAGTCGTGATGGTTGATAGAACTGGTTTTCTCACAGCCCTGGCTTTGCTGAATTGGTTGTATGTGGTCTGATGTGTAACACCAGCATATCTGTGAGTGTGGCTCATGGCTGAATCAACAAATGCTGTGTTAAGCACACAGAGCTGCTCTTTGGAGAGCCATTCTGCATGGCAAGTAGGGTTGGAACTACTAAGGTGGATAGTAAGATTTGTCTGTTGTGATTGCTTTTTGTGGATACAAGCTTTTAGTTTTTACCTTTTGAAGTGAAACAAGCCTTAGTTTCCATTTTTAATCCTTCAGTTGGTCTTACTTTGGCTTACTATGTAGAGGAGTTTCAGGTTTTAACTTGGAATAAAAACAAAGCTGTGCTTTGAGAATGACAGCACACTGGTTGGAATTAATGGTCCTTATCTTAATTTTTGGGTTTGCTGTGAGCTGATGACTAAGTGTTGTTTATTTTCTGAGAAGATTTCACAGTTTCACTAGGGACTATTTGTACCTCAGAAGACTTGTTCCAGTTAACATTTCAAATTTAAAAGTACTTCGCTTGCATTCTTAGAACTTCTGTTCTTTTCTCCCATGTAATGAAAAAGACTCTTAACTACTTTTTCCAGGTCATGTGGCAGAGATTTATCTTGTCCATCTTCATGCCAGCGTTTATTCTCTCTTTCATCGTCTTTATGGAATGTATCCTTGCAATTTTGTCTCCTTTCTGCGCTCTCACTACAGTATGAAGGAAAACCTGGAGACCTTTGAAGAAGTAGTCAAGGTAAAATGCTGCTCACCTGTGTGTTATCTGAGGCAAGGAATTTATAGCCATATATTCCAATTTGATACAATAAATTTGCCAATTCAGCTGAGGGCTGATCAACAAAACAGTATAAAAATGAGCAATTTGACTGAAAGCTCAGTTGGGATCAACTCTTGAAGCTGTAGTGATGTGTATTAACTATCTGTTCAGTGTAACTTTCTGAACTATTGGGATCAGTAGTTTGCTCATCAGCTTTGTGTTGTTTAGTGCAATCTAAAGGTGCTGCACTGATAACAAATCCTCCTTCTCCCTCCCAGCCAATGATGGAACATGTGCGAATTCATCCAGAGTTAGTGACTGGATCTAAGGACCATGAACTGGACCCACGAAGGTATTATATGTTCACTCTGCTATTAGGACAGGCTCTAGATGAGCAGTTTTCAGTGGGGTTATTTCAGAAGGTTGCAGCAAAAGCTTTTCTGTCAGCAACAGTTGGTGTGGGGGTGTTTTGCCACCCAGATTCATAGGTGCACCAGGTAAACATGTAGACTTTCTTCATCCCGGCTTACAGCTGGATGAATAAGCAAAAACTGTTGTGAAAGTTCATTAACAACAATGTCAGGGTTCTAAATTCATTTTGTGTCTGGGATGGCATCTGTCTTCTCTTAATAATTGACTTACTTTTATGCCTTAATGATCAAACATCCTCATAAAGATCTAAAACAGTTTGCCTATAATGAATCAAGTGAAACTCCCAGAGACATGCTTCATTGGCTGAAGGTTTGGGTCATATTCCTTGGGTTTGTTGAAATACTTGATGGGATTTAAGTGTTCAAAATGGCTTCAGTGTGTCTTGTTTTGGTACCTAGATATTGGTTCATTTAACAGATCAGTTCTTTTAACAGGTATGTCTTAACATTATCAGCTGTATTAGTTTTCTTTAGCAATAGGCTCATTTGCCTGCAGCAGCACCACTTGCTGCTTTTCTCTTGTCTCCACAGGCCCAGCCACTGAAGAGGAGAA
Organism: Lichenostomus cassidix; assembly: GCF_008360975.1. Lineage (NCBI taxonomy): Eukaryota > Metazoa > Chordata > Aves > Passeriformes > Meliphagidae > Lichenostomus > Lichenostomus cassidix. The sequence goes on from NC_139497.1 coordinate 3,844,554, forward strand.
TTTGACTCTTGTTGCTGCACAGTAGTGCTCTTGCCCTGCTTTTCAGAGCCACTAGGAAATCACTCCTAACTGGGAACGCATTGAATGTCACAATGCTCAATTTTGCAGGGGGGAGGGTGGCACCACTCAGGAGCTCAGTTGGCACAAAACTACCAGTGGAAGCCTTCTGTTTTGGTATTTTGGACAGAGAATATCTTACTTTCAAAAGCAACCCAGCCTTTAATAGACAGCCTTCTGGGCTTTCTCTTCTTTACGGTGAACTTCCATGCCCTGAAATATTGGGCAGATCTAATCTGGCTGCTTAATTTAGTAAGAAATAGTTTTCAGGGTGAAGGAGATAGTAAAAGTACATCCCCCAAACTTGGGAGGAAAAACAGATCTGAAACTGGCATTTCAGACAGTGTTTGCTTGAATGACATAGATTCCCTCACTGCTGGCATGTCTAAATTTTGACTACCAACATCTGAGTGTAGCTGAGCTGATTTCTACAGCTGCTGAAGCTCAGGATCAACCAAGTCTTCGTATGCTGTTCCTCCTTTCCAGAGTGCTCCATGGCAGACCTTTATGGATCTCTGTGTCAAAGCTGTTTGTCTCCTCTTTGAGACCCCCTCTCACAAGTCATCTGGTTGCAATTTCTGTCTGGTGCCTTGTTCCAGTTTGGCTGGGAGCATGCAAAGCTGTCTGGAACAAATGAGCCATCCTACAAGCCAATTCCTCCTATCTCCAGGAACTCTTGTTTTTAACAATAATTGACTAACTTACTCTTTTGGATCCAAAAACTGTCTGCAGGTGGAAAAGACTAGAAACTCATGATGTTGTGATAGAATGTGCCAAAATCTCCCTGGACCCTGCAGAAGCCTCGTATGAAGATGGTTATTACTCTGTGTCTCGGAAACTCTGCACAAGCTTAAAACATCATCAAACTGACCCCTGTGCCAGCTCTTACATTGACACACAGAGCAGCTATGGTAAGACCTGCCTGATGGCTATTCAATACCCAATTGCTGGAGGAGCAAAAAAACCCATCCCACTAATATATTCCGCTTAAAGGCTGATTTTTAGGCACCAAAAAATAAATCATTAAACAAATATATAGATATGTTTTCTATGTGCAGATATACAGCATGTTCACAAGGTTGTCTCTTCATCCCCTGTTCTCCCTAAACCAAAACAACCAAAGCAAAAAAAAGAATGTATGTAATATATTCAATAGATGTTTTCTTGGGCTGGAAGAAAAGTCTCTAGCTACAAATGCGTATGTTGAATGGATTTAAAATGCTTTGATTAAAAGCCTTTAAGTCCTAGCCTGAAGAATCACAGTTTTGTATTTGATGTGTTGGATACTTTTGAATTTTGATTTTCTCTTTTGTTTTTTTAACTTGCAGGGACTTCTACTCCATATTCCACTCCTCGGCTAACACTATCACAAATGCCAGGGCAGCTACCTCAGATTCTGAGCCCTCAGTCCACAAGGCTGTCAACTGAGCCACAGCAGGTAAAGCAGAAGATGAAGCCCAGCAAGTTTTCATGCTTTGCACTTTCATAATTTCTTGTGGCAATCTTAAAAATTCATGGTTTTGAGGTGTGCTGTGAATTCCTCAGAAGTTGGTGTTTGTTTCACATTTAATCCCTGCCTGATTTCCTGTGTGAGAACCTGGATCCAGGTGCTTCACATGTTCCTTTCCTGAGCTCTGCTGTGTTTTATTCTGTGGCACAGGTCACCATCTGGAGCCCTTCTGCAGTGTGTGGTATGACCACGCCACCAACATCCCCTGGCGTTGTCCCATCAGAGTCATCCCAGTCTGCATCACAACCCTACAGCAAAGCTTTTGGCACATCTGGTACGTGCTGCATTTTGGAATTAGGCCTTCAAGGTTTCTTTTACTGGAAATTCTGGCTTTGAATTTTACTGTCAGCTTCTTAAATGGGAATGCCACATCATGCCTGTTGGTAGGCTTGAGTGATTACTCCTGTGAACTGAGTACCTCACCTAGAGCTGTGCTGATGCAAACAGAGAGGAAATCTTTGAATTCAGTGCCAAAGTCTGAAGCAACTTTTGGGAAACTGCACTTTTGTATTGATAAACGGTTGAAAGAGATTTAAGAAGTAAATGCTATGAGATAGTGTTTAAATGTACAATTCTTCACATACAATGTTCAGCTGAAAGGAGGAAGTGGGAGCCTGCTGAGAGAACTTGTGCTCCTTTTCAGCAGGGGGGAAAGGAACACCTTTGGGAACACCAGCCACATCTCCTCCTCCACCCTGCACTTCAGATGACTTTGTGCATGTTTCACTCCCTTCAGCTGCTGCCACACCTCCTAAAAAGGTATTACAAAATTCTTCTGCTGAACTAATCTGGTTTTTCTTTTTTTCATTGACTGGCCTTAATGCAGTGACTGAGAAAGAAAGATCAGAGTAGCTGGTTTATAAAAAATGTTGCGTTTCACTGCAAAAACTCATTTTCTTCTAAGTTTAGACATTTATTGCCACTTCCAGCTGCACAGTTGCCTATGAAATCTAAGGTAAATAATGTATTTTGGGTTTCTTTTGTTTTTCAGGAGGATAAACCAGATACTGGGAGGCCTTTACTGTACCGACAGCAAAATGTCATAAACAGCGATAAATCATTGGGTAAACTCCATTTTTCTCTCCTCATTACAACAGCCTATTGTAAACAATTCCAGTTTTTATTCACACATGTTCCAGTTCCCAAACACTTTTGCACAGGATTTTTGTCCCTGAGTTCTTTGTGGTTCCAGGATTCTGCCTTAACCTGTGATTCAACTTAAAACCTTCTTGTGGTGCTTTTGATTTCATTTTAACTATTCACATTCAGAAATAGCTTGAGACTTTTTCTACCTTGCTCTGCTGCATATTTAAATACACAAATCTATATTGAAGGCTGAAAAAGCATATTTATTTTTGTAAAAACTTTTTCTTTAAGGATGATTATTTTTATTAGAAGCAGCAAGTTGTATATTAAATTTTGCTTCAGCAAATTTTCTGTCACATGTGTGGATCAAAGTGTAAGACTGCACATGAGAATAGATATGCTCCCTCTTCTGGAAAAACTTAATTTTCTATCTACAATTATATTGCTGTACTTGATCCTTTTTTAAAGTCCTGTGGAATATTGCAATCAACAGTGGATGGTTGAAGAACTCAGCTTTTAAAAGGCAAATGTGGGTTTCTGTTTTCCATTCTCTGTCATTGGGTAGTTTGTATTACATCAGATGGCAGAACTTCCTTTTTTCAGGCAGGTATTGTGTCCCTGTGGAGCCAGATCAGAAGCTAGAGGAGAGGTTAATGCTGATTGGAAGTAGAGCAGTCACAGTGCACACGAGCCACCTTGTTTTATTTATTTAATGGGTTAAATTGCAAACAGCACATCCTTCCTCTCAGAGGTTGTGCAATAGCAAATGTTGAGTTTACAAAATTACATTTTTGGATCAGGGCTGACCTGTAACTGATCTCTGAACTGTTTTCCACATGGAATGGAACAGGAATCAGGTAACTTCCTCCTCTGAGGAAGCACCTGAAGGAGGGACAAGCTTATGCCAAAGACCTTGCAGCAGTAAAAAGCTTGTGTTTTGTGCTGTGCTAAGGGTGGACAAAACAGCACCTGCACAACTAACTTTTTGTTTTCTGTTTTTTTCCAGACATACCCAGTAGTAAAAGTTCAGTAACCTTAAGTGATCTTGCAGAGTTTTTAGGTGGGTTGTCATTTGAAGATAGCGCTGAGAAGGACAGAGAGGAAGGTAATGTCTGCCCTCCTTATCTACATCTTAGGTTATTACTAAGGAAATGTTTGTCCTGTTGAAATACAAGCCAGATCATGATGCTCCCCCTCTCCTCAGATGCAATATCCAAGGAGATCTCCGAGATCACGACCGATGCTGAACACATGGTGCCTAGAGGAGGATTCGACTCCCCGTTTTACCGCACAAACGAAAGTCTGTCAGGCTCTCAGAAGAAGACCCACTCAGCAGCCTCCAGTGTTCAGGGACACAGTCAGACCTCTGAGCCTTTAACATCTCTGGACAAGCCTGGGCCTGAGGGTGCACGGGAAACACCCAAACAAACGTTTACTCCCATAGACAAGCCCTGTGGAGGCTCTGGGGAAAGCCCTGCTGGAAACAGGGAAGGAACCTCTGGGGAGCCGAGTATTCTCACTCCCAGCCCTTGCAAAGTACCAGCACAGAGGAGAGTGGTGGTTGGGAGTGGGCAGCCTCCCCTCTATGAGCACCTCTTTGAGGTTGCATTACCAAAGACTGCCTACCTCTTTGTTGGCAAGAAGACTGAGGAGCTGCTAAAGAAAGCCAAGGGAGCCCAGGATGAAGACTGTATGTCCTCAACTTCTCCTGTGGAAGTGCTGGACAGGCTGATTCAGCAAGGAGCAGATGCACACACGAAGGAGCTGAACAAGTAGGTGACTGAAAATCTTACTTTGCAGACTTTGTTACTCTTTTTTTTGTGCTGGCTTAATTTTAAGCTGAGCCTGAAAAGCAGCTGCACAGTTTCTCCTTAATCTTTTTATACCAACTGACCTTAATTGTACTTTCGCTAGGATATAAGCTCTTTTGAGGTGAACATTCCATTTTTGTACTTAAACTTACCTGTTAATGCTGCATTTTCTTTTTTCAGATTGTCTCTGCCAAGCAAATCTGCTGACTGGACTCACTTTGGAGGTGAGGAAATTTCTCATGTGTTTTGGCAATCTGTTCCTCTATTATTAGACTTGCTTGAACAATGACCTGCATACTTTTTGCTTGTGGGTTTTAAGTAATGCTGCAGAAAGATGATGCCCTCCACTAAGCCATGGTTTATCTGCTTAGCAGATAGCTGTGTTCCAGAGAGATGAGCTGCTTTATTCATCTTTAAAAAGTGCAAAATTCAAAACACTTCTGCTTTTGTCCATTTGAGACTTGCTAAGCGTCAGAGTGCTGCTGGTCATCTGACAAATCCTTTTACTTTCTCACTGATAGTTGAATCGAAACTGATTTTTTTTTCTTGCTTATTTATATGTCTGTGTTTTTGCTCTTAGGCTTTTGTGGTGATGTTGGCTTGGCTTTCCCGAATCAGAGGAACAATCCACTTGGGGCTAATACACACTGCTTCGGGAAAAATGTTTACAATTTAGTGTTGGAGCTCAAAGCAAGCAAAGAGTGCAGCTCTCTGAGTGCAAACCTCTTCTGTCTCCCACTCCAGGTTCTCCCCCCTCGGATGAGATTCACACCCTGAGGAACCAACTGCTTCTGCTGCACAACCAGCTGCTGTACGAGCGCTTCAAGAGGCAGCAGCACGCGCTGCGCAACCGCCGCCTGCTGCGCAAAGTCATCAAAGCCACGGCTCTGGAGGAGCACAACGCTGCCATGGTGAGCAGGGGTGCAGCTCCACCAGTGGCTGAGACACACTGGTGCTGCAGCAAGTTAATTGGTCTGGCTGGTGTCTTTCTGTACCACTCAATTAGCAAAGAAGCCTCATTTCTCACCTTGTTAAAGTTGGTGTTCGTGGGGTGACTCGCGTAGGAGTTCTGTGCGCTGTCATTATTAATGTCAGTAGTTTCTAGTTGGCTGCAGGCAGCTGAATACTTCATGCTTGACCTCTGCCAGCACTTGCCTGTGGATAATGGTACAGGCTTCCCTCTAAATGGAGAGTTGTTCAATGCCTGGCTAAACACCTTATTGCATATTTGATGAAGTATTGTCCTTCTGCTCCTCAATTGAGGAGTAATAGCAAAAGCTTTAAAAATTCAAGTGTCCTTTTCCAGAGGTGTTCAGTGTGATAGAATTTGAAGTTATAGTACATATTTAGGTGTGTTTCATTCTGTATTTTTGTATTATAGCTAATTCCATCAACATTTTCACCTTCTGATAATGTACTACAGGAGCCAAAAATAGATTTTCAAACAGGTTTTGGAAGATGAGCTATTACTTCAGCTGTGAGGCCCAATTCCCTATTGAAAACATAAGAGGCAGTGGAAAAATAGTCTGTTGCTCATTGTGCCTTTGAACGTGGCTGTGAGTTTTCAGCCTGTCCACTCTTATCACCATTTCATCTCCTTTTCTGCCAAAACCAAGGCAAACCCCAAAAGCCTTGAGAAGATGCTCTGTAAAATGTTATATGTGTGGAGAAGTGTTTGCCTGCATGCTGGTAATGATAGCTTTGCTTGGCTGAGGATAGATGTCCTCACTGATAAGCAGGTGTCTTGTCTGATGCTTCATGTGGGATTCTTAACAGAAAGATCAGCTGAAACTGCAGGAAAAGGAGATCCAGGCCTTGAAACTGAGTCTGCAGAAAGAACAGGCAAGGTATCACCAGTTTCAGGAGGAGCATGATAATATTGTGGCTCAGCTTCACAGCCAGATCCGACAGCTGCAGCACGACCGGGAGGAATTCTACAACCAGAGCCAGGAATTGCAGGTATGAAGCATCAACAAATTTGTTGTCTACTTGGTAGTTTTAAAAATAGCCTTCATAATAACAAGGCATGAAATACCTGAGAGAAAGCTGGACATTTCTGTTAGAATTATTGTTCTGATTCAGCATAAGACAGTGCATAATTGGAAGTGCTTAGTATCATTCTTTTATAGTTCTGTTTTGTCCTGTCTTCAGCTTGAAAATAGAAAAATGCAGGTTCTTAGCTGATCTGGAAGTCAGTGTAACTTGATTTCCAGTGCTGGGGTTTTACAGCCTCCCAGCCCTGGGCCCTTGCTGTCCTTAGTGAAGTTTCAGAACCCTGAGTAGTTAATTTTTTTGTCACTTGAACAGACCAAGCTGGAAGACTGCAGGAACATGATAGCAGATCTGAGGTTAGAGTTGAAGAAGGCCAACAACAAGGTGTGTCACACTGAATTGCTGCTTAGCCAAGTTTCTCAAAAGGTAAGAAAAGTCAGTGCTCTAAGGGTCCCTTTGTGTCTTTCTGTGTATTTTTTATCTGACCATTTTCATCAGGTGCTTTTTCTTCCTTGTTCTGAAGCCTTTGCTTAGCTCCATAGTCTTATATTAATTGCACAAAAACAACACAGAAAAATCTATTTTATTGAAGAAACTAAACTCAGTTCAAGGCCTTCTGCAACATCTCAATTTGGCTTTTTCCACAGCTGTAATTTGCAGATTGGGTGTTACGAACTTGTATTAGAACTTTGCTAAATCTTAACACCTTAGAGATCTTGTATCAGAGGTTGAATGGAAATGAAAAGTTCTTTACAAAAACAATTTATTTAACACTCCCTGTGATGCATTGAATTCCAGTCTTTGTCTCCCTTCTTTACAAAAATACCCTGTAAACATTTTGCCTGTCAGCTGTGACTCTCCTGCTGAACTGTTAATCTCAGTGTTGGATTGTGTTCCGTTTCCCTTCCCAGCTTTCCAACAGTGAGTCGGTGCAACAGCAGATGGAGTTCTTGAACAGGCAGCTGCTGGTTCTTGGGGAGGTCAACGAGCTCTACCTGGAGCAGCTGCAGCACAAGCACACAGACACTACAAAGGTATCAGTGCAGAGGACTTGTGGGGACACTTCACTTGAGGTCACCATCCAGCAGTTCCCAGCCTGCAGAGGGAAAAGCTTTGTAACTTAACAGATTCTTTGCTCTGCAGCTGATTAGCAGGAATTTGGTTTTATATTTGATCTTCTCTTCAGGTTTTTTGTGCCCTGGAGGTTTTAGGAATCTCTTCAGTGCCCCTTCTTACAGCTAAGGAGAGGTTGTTGGGGTACAGCTGGGGTCAGTTTTAGCCCCCTGATGAAAATTCTTAGCAATTTCTTTTCCAAAGGCCAAGACTTTACTGTGCTCATATGTAACTGGCAGCAGATTGTTGGTAAAATAATGCAGGGTAGTAGTGCCAGAATTTGTGGAAAGATCTTAACAAGGATTTTATGGGTTTTCATGAGGTGTTACTTTAAAATGAGCATCTCAGCCTTCCCACTCAGTCATTTTCCTATTAAAAGTTACCAGTAACTATACTAAAACTTCTGTGGTTCATATGGTTTTACTTCCTGACTTCAAAGAAACCTTTTTCTAATTAGAAGCAAGTAAATTACACTACAATTTAACTGTTCCTTCGTGAGAGCACGTAATTAAAGAAGGTGAATAATGCGCTGCAAAAAGACTTTTACTGGTATTTAATGAAGGTCATGTTGGAAAAATGGATTTAAAATGGAGTTTGTCTACTCTAATCCAGTGCAGAACTGGCAAGAGTGCTTTGATGAAAAGAGGTTTTCATAAGGAACATTAATGTGCTAATAAATTCCAGTGATGTGTAGTTATTTTAATAGTGTACATCCTCAGCAGGGCTGGTTTTCTATATCTGTTTTTAGAAATGCTGCTTTTATTCTAGCTCACTTTAAAATGTGCCTATTTATAACATCAGAAACATGTCTAAACACCAGTAAAAATAACACAGGATCAAATTATACTTTACCATTGTGTTGTTTGCTTCGAGGAGGTTGAAATGTTGCATGCTGCTTTTCGGAAAGAACTGGAGAAAGCAAAGTTGTGTGTTCAGCAGCAAAGCCAAAGGCTTGATGCTTCCCAGAAAAGGATAGCTGAACTGGAATCTCAGCTTGCAAAAAAGGACCACCTCTTCCTGGAGCAAAAGAAATACCTGGAAGAAGTTAAAATCCAAGCAAGGTAGGGGCTTCCTGTGTTACATTTTTGCTGTGCTTTTGACAGATGCACTGTCACAGCTGAGGCAGAATCTGGAGATTTTGGACATTGTGGTTTCTCTCTCTGCTCAGGGGTCAGCTGCAGGCAGTAGAAAGCAGGTACAAGGCACAGAAAAGAATCACCCAGGCATTTGAGCTGGAGATCTTGGATCTGTTTGGGCGACTGGAGAAGAGCAGCCTACTGAAAAAACTTGAAGATGATAAAACAGAAGCAGCTGAAGCAGCAGAAGAAAGGTGAGGGTGGTGGTGTGAAATCTGCAGGGCCCATGTGGGATTATTGTCAGTTTTGGAATTAAAAACAGTGGGTGTTGCAAAGCTGAGTGTATGACACATCTGGTTACCCCCGTCACTCCTGCTTTCCACCAAACTGTGAAAGAAAACCTGTTGAAGTAGCAGAAATGGAAAGTAATCAAAGTAACCTGCCTGGGCCAGCATTTCCCTCTCCACTTTTTAATTGCTGTGATTTCCTTGACACTATGTCCTCTCTCTTCCCCAAACAGGCTGGATTGTGGTAATGAAGATACAGCAGGACACAGTGAAGAAACCATGAGTAGAAATGGAGAGACCAAACCTCCCAGCACTCGAGGCAGCAGTAGCAGTAAGGGGGGCAGCAGCAGCGAGCTCTCCACCCCAGAAAAACCCCAGAACCAGAGATTGAGCAGTCGCTGGGAGACATCCGTGTTGCTGGAGCCCTCCAATACTGTCCCACTGACTGTAGGTTCACTCCCCAGCTCCAAGAGCTTCCTCGGAATGAAGGCACGAGAATTATTTCGCAACAAGAGTGAGAGCCAGTGTGATGAGGAGGGGGTCACCATCAACAGGCTGGCTGATGCCCTAAAGACTGAACTATGTGAAGATCCAAGCATGGAGTCAAAGGCCCCTCCAAGCCCCGATAACCTCTCGCCTAAGCTCCAGGAAAGCAGTGTTGGACAGCTTCATATCATGGACTACAATGAAACTCATCATGACCACAGTTAAAGAGGAAGATAGTCAATCAGTGTTATTTTCATATTCTTGGCATAGAACAGGAGGCGTGAGTGCAAGTTTAACTAAAAGCTTTTATGTTTCTTTGGTCTGAGCAGTGGCTCATGCAGCGGAGCAGGATCGATGGCCAGGAACGGAAGGAGGCTGCTGAACGAATGCAAAGTGGATTTTTGGGTCTGGAATTGAAATGCCCAGCCTAACTCTTGCTTCTTTCTCAAATCCAATCCTTAGCAGCGTGTACTAATTTGAAGGGACAACTGTTAGCATTTGCAAGTATTTTTTTCCCTTTCTCCCTGTCCCCAGTTGAGTGGCTGCGTTTATGAACTTGAGTGCAATATGAGGCCAAATTAACATTTGTGAGTTTACTCTGAATGCTTTGTATTTCCTTGCAAGCTTCCCATTTAGAGCAGTTGGTTGTGCTGCCTGTCCAGGTGACTTCGGTTCCTTTCACCCTGGAAAGAAGCAGCACTAGGATTTCCAGTGCATTCTCTATTTTTGCCTGTCCACTGTCCCACATCCCTCAGAGCCCAGCCTTCATTAAGTTGGAGTCTGATTGAATACCCAAATGTTTAAAGAACATTTTACCTCTGCAAAATGATTCATTCACCCTAATTCATGATCACTGTTTATATTGTCCTTAACATTTCCTGGGAAGTTACATTTGAACAGACAAAAGGAACTGGAGCTTGTAATGCAGAAGAGACCGTAAATGCTGAAGACTTGTTAAAACACCAGCTTCAGATCTTCTTGGTATTTGAAGTGTTTGCCTGACAGACTGTGACTGACCTCACATTGGTTCATATGGGAAAGCAGTTGGGGTGGGAGAAGAGGGAAGAGGAAGCTTTACTCAAGTAGGGAGAGGATGCAGAACATGGAGGTAGCATTCCAAGCTTATGAAGATCTTGCAGAGGAGGATTTGTTTCTCTTATCAGGGAAGTGTGCTGCTTCACCCTCCTTCATAGTTTTGCTCTTTGTTCCTGGTCTGAGCAAGACCAACATGTTTCGAGTCCAAGAAATTGGCTTCATTCTTCCTAGGAATACCTTTTCAGGCTTGACTTGGAGAACATGGTTTCTTTTGAGTGCTCTTCTACTCAGATGGCAGCACATTTTTCAGGTCAGCAATGCCATTTTGGCTCTAGGTCTCTCTCCTTCATCCTCATCCTACTTCCTTAGACGACAAGGCTGAGGAGCAATCCTGCCCAAACTGAAATCAGAATCCTGGCGTGACGCCTTTTGGTGTTAATCATGTTTTAAGTCAATGATGAGCCTTCTGTGAAGGAGGATTGTGGGATCAGGGCTTGTCAGTGGTCAGACTCAATCTCCTTCTTACAGAACAGGGCCTGCTGTTAGGAAGGCAGTGCTTGTTTTAAATGCCCCACGTGGCTGGGTCCAGGTGTGCACAGACGGTTCAGGGTTCAGGCTTCACAGTTCCCCTGCATCACACGTGGCCTCTTCTCCTAAACATTCTGTGGGTGGCAGCTGCTGTTTAAGAACCACCTCACATAGAAATCAAGTCCAAGTACACTTGCATTTATAGTTCAAATCCCTTCTTAGCCCGGATGGGAACGAGACTGTCAGAGCAGCTGGTGCTCAGCTCACTTGCTCCTGACAGGACTTTCCCTTCCATTTCCACCTCCTCCGTAACTCCAAGGTCTGAATACATTTCTGCCTGTCTTAAATTATTCTCCGTGTCCTTTCGGTTGGTCAGTCCGAGCTCTGAGAGTAGAGGTGAACTTCAGTGGTTGTGTCAAAGCTGACTCTGCATGGAGTAGAGAGTAGAGAGTTGGTTGTAAGTGACAGCCTGGTTTTGTCGACGTCTTTAGGCTTTCTCAGACGTAGTGGTAGCAAACGTGGTAGCAAACGTGTGTTTCGGTAAGATTTGGAGGTTTCCTGCCCCTTTCCCAGTGATCCCAGCCCGGGGAGTGAACGGTTTGCACACAGAGGGCCTGATGGGCCAGCTCAGCTGGGAATGTTGGAGGAGTTCATTCCCAAACCCGGATCTGGCGTTCCCAGGAGAGGTGGGTTTGTGTTGGTCACAAAATTGCCCTGGCAGCAACGCGAGCTCTTTGATAAGGTGGCTATTTTTTCTTCTTTTAAACAGGATTTTAGCACCAGGATAGTAATGGAAACCACTTTAGGTTTGTTTATGGACCACAAAGATTATGGAGGAACAAATTTTGCAATTCTTTTTCGTAAGTCTAAGAATCATGGATCTGCTGTATGTAGTTAACTTGCAGTTTGTTTGAAGGGGTCCCATCAGTGAAGTGGAAACAGATTTTTTTAACTGACTGCTTTTAGTTAAATCTAAAATTGCTGTCTTTGTCAAGTTAATCTGTTCCCTGCCTCGCTCTTTGTAAGCATGTTAAACAATCCACATTAAATGCCATAAATATGAAATACGAGGAAATGGTACAATCGTAAGCTAAAGAGAACTTAAACCAAAAGGAGGTTTTGCTGTCCTTATTAGAATGTTCTAAAATGTCAAGGCAGTTGCTTGTGTTTAACTGTGAACAAATAAAATGTATTGTTTTGCACTACTCTGTGTTAAATTCCCTGCCAGCTGACCTCTTCGGGACCAAAACACACAGAAGGGAGTTCAGTGTCCAAACATCTTCCCAGATGGGACAGTCCAGAGCAGGTCAGTGCTGCTGCCTCTTGGCACAAGATTCACCATTAGGACCTCATTTTTCTGCATGGAGCCAAAGCTTTTTTTCTTCTGTGATGAACAAACTCACCAGCCATGTGCCAGTATAATCCATAAATGAACTGCAAACAGTTCAGTGCTGCAAATCTGTGGGTGAGCTTCTGCATGGCCTTGCTCCTGCAGGCCAGGACTGCACAGTGATTAGAGAAATTAATAGCTGGAAATGTCAGAGCCTTGTTTGCAAAGCTGGGGCTGCTGTCAGGAGCTGGCTCTGTCCCTGGCTGTGCTTTTCCCTTCCATGCCCTGCTCAAGACCACAGTGCACACACGAGGACACTTCTTCAGAGCACAAGGAATTTTGGAGCCACTTTATTGTAAGCTTAACCTGGTAAGGTAAGGTTATTCTCTTGTTTTGCTTTCTTTTTCTTTGCTTTCTTCAGACTTGTTCATTGGTTTTGTGTTTGGTTTTGGGTTTTTTTTTTTAACTTGAGGTAAATGAATATTTGAAAGATTGGTGAAAGCAATTTAGTAAATATGGGTTTAAAAAACCCACAGAATTGGTTTAAAATGAGGCATCTCTTAAACTCAGCATTGCAAAGCTGCACTTGCCAGTGTAAAAAAAGAATTAGATAAAAATCACCCACTGAAGTGCATTTACTGGGGTACAAAAAGAGAAAAATTAAGCGCCTTCCTTACTCACTAATGCCAAGTAGTACATTTAGTAGTTCATAACATAACTAAAAAACACACAGGAGACATTAGGGAAGGAAATACTTCAAATTCAGGAAATTAAAATATCTTTGCTGATTGATCTTGATTTGTTGGAACTGGTTAGCTGCTGGCACAATGGTGGATTTTAAAAGTGGTTACAAAATAGGAAATCACAGGAGTTGAGTTGTTTCATCCGTTTGTGCTCAGGAGCTCTGCTAAGGAATCTTGGTTTGTGTTCCCATGGGCTTTGCTTTCCAGACAAGACTATTCCAAATAATTGACTTACTGTCGTCATGATTTTGGTGTCTGTGAAATTTACTTGGCTGAGCCTTTTTTTCCTGAAGGCTTTCTCACTCCAAGTACACACTCTAGTTCTGGGCTGGCTGATCTTTCCTTTCTGCCAGACAATTCCTGGTTTCTCCAAAGCTGTCTCTGCTCACTGTGCTCAGCTGACTAAAAGCCCAAACTGGTGCTGCACCACCACTTAGGGAATTCAGGACTCCCAGGAAAAGAGCTGTCCTGGCTGCAGGGTGTTTATGATGTGAGGAGCTGACTGAACAGGGTGTTGATGACAGGGAACAGAGCAGCTCCTGGGCATGGGAGTGGGAGGGGACAGCCCCACAGCAGCACCGGGCTGTATCCCAGGGGTTGGATACCTGTAACCAATGTTAAAAAGACCTTGTGGATTCAGGACTGGGGGACAGCAGGTCGTTGGAAGTGTTCAGAAGTTGCTGTTGAGCGGTTTGGGCACTGATGCGAGGTGGCCGCTAGAGGCCCTGCCAAGCCCATCCCTTCACTCCGCATCAGCATCGACGGCATCTTTGCGATGCTGAGTTTCCTCTCTCCCTTGAATCGTCCCTTCTGGTTCCCTCCAGAGCCCACCGCCATTCCTGACACTTCATCTGAACTTCTCGGGGTCTGAGCTATGCCCTGTCCCCTCAGTGTGTGAGAGGAACCAGATGTTGAGCGTACAGAATGTTTTATCACAGAATGGCTTCGGTTGGAAGGGGCTTTTAAAGCTCATCTGGTCCAACCCCCTGCAGTGAGTGGGGACATTTTCAGCTAGATCAAGTTGCTCAGGTTGACAAAAGCCTGGTTTGACCCTTAGCTGAATCAAGGGGAGCACAGAGATCATTCATTCCGATGCCAGGATTCTGTTGAGATCATCTGTTACCAGCCCATACCTCTATTTCAGCCTTTGAACAAAAAAGCAGCATTTATATCCTGGACTAACTGACAGATCTGTAGGAAAGTCAGTCTGGTGCCCTGCCTGCTTTCTCGGTGTGTATCTTGCAATTTTATGCTCACCGAGGCTAAAGTAAAACTTTATTGCACTTTTGTGTTTGGCATTTACATCCTGTTTATGTAAATTCTTCAAACAGCTTGATTTGTAGTAGAGAAAAACAATTCTTGCTGTATCTTTTTGTCTTTTGAAGTGTCCATCCACTCTGGAAGAGGAGAACTTGTATGGAAATTAAGTAATTTGTCTAGATGTTTTTGTGAGACTTAACTTTGCAGTCTTCCAACAGATTCTGGTCTTGTCATTATCAAACCTCAGACTGCAAGTTTTATGCACTCATTTTTCTGCTTGGGTCTTAAAATTTTGGCTGCATGACACTGACTGAAAGGAGAGGGCTAGCCTAGAAATTATTTCTAACATTTGGGAACTGTTTCTTGTGTGTATGAATCTTATTATGAAGATTTGGGAACTGGTTTTTGTGTGTATCACCTTGCTCTAGCACAAAATGACAACTGCACTGGGGTTTTGAGCAGCAGCAGTGGATGGGTTTGGTAGGACTGTTCTGACAAACCATTTGTGCTGTGCTCATCCCTGGAAGCTGAAAGTGAGCTACAAACTGCAGGATAATTTTGGTCTCCTGGGTGTTCAAATTTAAACTATAGGACAGGGCCAAGAAGGTTGGAAACAAGATCTGGGAATAGCATCTCTTGTGTCCCCAACACTTGTCATCGTTCAGTCCTTGCAGCTAGTGTGAAAAGCTTTCCAAGACAGCAACTGTCACTGGACACTTGTCTGCAGCATGGAACACAACAGGGCAGCTGCCACAGCTTGGATTTTTCAGCTTGAAGCTGCCTCTGCAGCAGGGATCTCAAGCCAGAGAGGGTGATGGTGATATTCCACTGGCTGTGGCCCCAGTAGTGCCCAAGAGTCACTTTGTGACCCTCTGTTACCAATTTGAGTTCACCAAGGGTCAGTTCAGTTAGATCAAGTCTCCCTAAAAATAGGGTTCTGCTCCTGCCTGGGTGAGTGTATTGCTGTACAAGTGGATGGGAGGAAGCAAAAAAGTGCAAAATAACATAGGGTTATGTGAGAAAGAAAAATGCTCCTGAAAATACTTTCATCTGAGCTGTCATTCCTTCCTATGCCCCCTCCTCTGTATTAATTCTCCCTTCTGCTTTTAGCTGCTTGTTGCCAAAAACTGGTGATTTTAAGGCAAAAGCTTTCTGACAGTATTAGCAAACTGAGCCAGGTATGCAAGGGGATATGTTTATTCAGGAGTGTCTTCCAGCAGGAAGCAAAGGGCAGGAGGTAGTTTGCTTGTGGAGGGGAAAAGAGTAGTCAGACACAGGGATAACACTGGGTTACTCACAAAGGGCTGTAGGGTTTGACCATGTGCTGACCCCATGCTCCATGGTTTAAGCCCCAGGGCCATCATGGGCTCACCCCTTAGGTGGGATATCTAGCCTAATGTAATGCTAACCTTGCCTTGAAAAAGGGAAAGCACAGGCAGTTTAATTTGTAATTTGAACAGGAACCATCTGAACATTATGCTTGCTCCATGTTCCCATGAATCACATGGACGGGAAATGGCTTTTATTTGTAGAGATCTGAGGAGCATAGGGGTGGTTTTCCACTTTTGGCTATTGTCAGTACACACAAACTAAGGGCAAAATGGACTCTGCTCTGCTTTACATCTCCAGCTCTGACAGCACAGAAGTCAAACAGGTGTAAGGGGAGATGCTCTGTGCTGTGAGGAGCTGCAGGAGGCTGCAGCAGAGCACAGCTGAAGCACACTGGCCTCTGTAGCCAGTGGCATGTATGGGAGACCTCCTTAGTGTCCTGAAAACAGGGCTTCTGTGGCCCAGATAGCCAAACAATTTCTATGGGGGTGAGGGAGTTTTAGAGACAAGTCTAAATCTCAAAGACTTGTCTGAATCCATAATGCCAGGCCTTTGCTGCTCTGCATCACATCCTTCGGACAGGCAGGTTCTTCACCCTGCTGGCTGTGGTGAGGGAGGGGATGTTCCTCAGAACAAGACTGAGAAAATGTAATCCTATTTCAAGTAGCTTGTCCAAGATTCATATCTGAGAGATTAGAACCTGATGACTCCTGCCTGTTCCCTATTCCCACTGCAGTGCTGGTCCCAGGGACCAGCTGTAGTGACAGCTACTTCTGTTGGGATATGACTTTGAGGAGGAGAGTGGAAATACCAGCAAGGGACAGTGAATGCATCTGTCCCAGGCTGGCAGCAGGGCAACTCTTCAGAAAGTGGACTCAGGACAGATCTCTAGTGTTCATTTCATTGTCTTTAATCAGCCAGCTGGTTAAAGGTGCAGAAGGTGCAGGAGCTGTGATCCTTTAGTAGGGGTGTTTGCCCGGAGGCCTCCAGGGAGCTTTTTGTTGCGGACGTTGATTTTCACTCAGGTATTTCTGGAAGTCTTTTTCCTGCAATTGTACAGTATGTTTGTTACGATTGGAGGGCTGGGCTGCAAAGAGTGCAGGTGGTGTTTGGGAAGTGGGTGTCTCCTTCTTGGACGTGGCACGTCCACCACTCACAGTGTACAGCAGGTTCCTCTTAGTGTAGGTGATCCAGTCCTTCATGGTGTCAATAACGACGGGGATGAGGCTCACCACACCTCCATAGCGATTCTTTGCTTCATCCAAGCTCAGGTAGTTCACAACACCGTGGGGGTAGCTGTGAGACAGAGGGAAACAATTGGCAGAGGAGTCCCAGCAGTGCAGCCCTGGGAGCCACCCTCAGACCCCCCGTGGAAGAGCAGGAGTGCAGAGCCAGCCATTGCCCAAAATCAGAAAGGTATGGATAGAACTTCATGTTGAAAAAGGAGTCCTGCCAAAAACCACCCTGGGATAGATCTGGAAGTCTTGGAGAGGACATACAGACATTTGTCCTGCAGAAATCAGCTCTGTGCAGAGGAGGAGCAGGAGACAGGAGCAGGTAACCTGCCTGAGCACTGCACAGACCTCAGGGCACTCACCTGCCCTGCCATGCAGCAGCAAAAAGGATGGATAAACAAACCAGCCCCCTCTGTGTGAATGGACACTGCAGTGTTTCCCAACAGCTGGAACAGTAACCTGGGGAGCACCTTATACCCTCAGGAAAGCCAGGAAGGCATTGTGACAGAACTGGTGAAGAAGCCAGGTGGGAATGCACAGTGCCAGTCCCCCTGCACCGACAGTCACATCCCAGAGCTGAGCTGAGCTGAGCTGAGGAGGCACCTACGTGGCTCGGATGCCAGTGAGGTCGTTGCTGTCATTGAGGAGCACTTTGCACTTCTCCAAAAGGCCCTTGGCCACGCTGTCACCAGAATGCACTGCTTCCAGCTTGTGGCAGAGGTTGCGCAGGTCGTTGCAGATGCAGATGAACATGTTGAGGATGCGCCTGTCTGTGGAGTTGAAACAGTGGTGGTCCTTGTAGCACTGTACCTGCACATGGGGAAAACCAGGTAAATGATACTAAACTGCACTGAATTTATGATGCAAAGCTGCTCAGGTTAGTGAGGGGAAGCTGCTTTCTCTTGTGGCTCTCAGGTGTGAGCACTGTGGGATGTTTGCTTGTCATTCCTCATGACTGAGGAAGGCTGGAGTTAATCTGTTCATCAGCACACCCTGAGCCTTCCTCGCCCTTAGAGGTGTAGGTGTTCCACAGCTAAACCCCAGCTGTGCTGGCAGCTCTGCAGGAACTGGCTGAGGGGGACTGGGGTCTCCTGTCTGCTCCCTCTGCTCCTGACACAGCTGCTGGGCAGAGCAGGGTGGGAAGTGAGGGCAGCCACCAAATGCGGAATGGTTTGGAGTGATGTGTTTGCAAAGTGCATCCCTCATGACTCTTTATTTGGCACATGACTGCAAACTCAACCCATTTAACCTAAATTGCCCTGGCTAACCTGTTAGAGCAATGCTATTCCTTGCTTGCCTTGAGCAGTTCTGTTACTCATGGCTTTGCATGAGGAAATGTTATGCCAAGGGATTAAGTATCTTCTCCAAAGAAATTACAGGCTGCTCAGAATATAAAATCCTGAGTGGCTGGTTGGCAGCCAGAGCTGGACTGCAACACCTCCAGTGCTTTCTGTAAGATTCCAAGACAAGAGGGAAGTAGCTATTCCAACATGGATACAGTCTCTGCATACAGAAAAGCCATGGAATGTGCTTGGCCAAATTCTCAGCAGGTTTGTGAGAAAGGTAAAAAATGGCCCCTGAGGGTCCTTTTCCACTACAGACTCCTCCTTCCAGTTTGCTGAGTGCTGTGTCCTTGTGAGTGGCAGGATTTTTTACTGCTGCTGTGAGCAGAAATAGTCCTAAGGAGAGTATCAGTGGGATAACAGGACTTCTTGCTGTCCACATCAACAACAGAGAGTTAATGCACCTGAGTGACCAGGACAGGCACCAGGACTACAGGAGCAACTTGCAAGGGCTGTCCAGCTCTGCACAAACCAGACTTTATACCCTCCTCCATGTAGAAAGCTGTAAAGAGCTGTTGCCATTGCCTGACTGTAGTGTGCACTCCCACCTTGCCACCTTCCTATGCTCTCCTCTCCTCCCAGAGAAATGTCATCACGCTAAAAATGCTGCCACATGAATTTGCTGAGGGCTGGAAATTTAGCCATGTTCAAGTGCAATATCACTTTTTTTCTGTAGTGTCTCTATTTCCATGCAAAGAGAGCTGGCAGTCAAGTCAGCTGTAGGCTGACACCACACACATTTCTGTGTTTGCTGCTTTTATTCTTGTGCCCTCCCATAGCAAATTAAAAATAGGGAGAATGGCACTGAACTAAAATGGGTGCCTTGCTTTTGTCACCAGTGAAGTTTCTTTGGTAGGGGTTTAGTTTCTGCTCAGTGCATCACCAGTGTCCTTTGCAGTAATTTGCTCTTTTCCCTTTCCCATCCTCCCCCTCAGGAGGGACAGTTTGCCACCACGGAGTTCTCATGTTGTGTCACAGAGGAGGCTGAGGATCCATGTAATTATGAGGTCACCACCCACCAGGTTTCACCCCCACCCTTCCACCTCTGCCAAGAAGAGGAATATCAGAGGAATATCAGGAATATCAGAGGAATATCACTGGAATATCAGAGCTTCTAAAAACAGCATAATGTTACACAACATCTCCATGCCTCTTTTTGGGGAAAAAAATGGCTCAGTGCAATGTCTGTCACAATCCCCTTCAATGCAATGAGCATTATATTAGAGAGAGGCAGCCCTTGGAAAAGACAACCAGCTCATTCTGTGTCCTAATCCTGACAGCAGCCTGGCTTTCACTCTGCCTTTGGCGTCCATTTGGGTCTTGTGTCTGAGTTCTGCTGTCTCAAATCCACAGTTCTGATTTTATTTAGATTTTTCTTCCCCCACTCTGTCTCCAGGTGGTCTAAGTTCCACTTTTAAGTACACCATGTTATAAAAATTCCAAGACAATTCACTTACTAGCCCAGAAAACCCTTTGCCCACTTGGGACTTTCAGCCCTCAATCCATCATCCTCCCTCTGTAACACAGCCATTATTTTTAATAAGCACTATAGAAAGATACAGCAGCACCAATACCAGGGGGAAGAGCCAGGCATGCTGGTTCCTACAAGTGAAGGATTACAGATTCCATGTGTGGCTGGGGAAGGAGGCTTGGTTTGATTGTTTTCTTGTACCCTCTCTTTCTGGCTGTGCCTCAGCAGCGTTAAACTAAACCAGAAAGTGCTGCTCAGCAATGAGATTCCTCCTGTGATAACGGGAAGCTCTCACACAGGTATTTCTTGACTTACACACCAACGTTTCTACAGAGTTTTTGTCCATCTTCCCTTAGTAAAAAACCATTTATTCAGCCCTGAAGTGGCCCCGGGTGGGCAGCAGCCCCGTGTTCTCCCTGCTCTGGTGGGCAGAGCACTTTGTGCAGATGCTCTGTACCTGGGTGATGGATGACACGGGTCTGATCAAGTCGTGGGCTTCCTCCCGGGTGTGTTCCAGTGCTCTGACAAATGTGAACTGCTGCTGCTGGAAGAGCTTGTAGTTCTGCTCTATCCTTCTAAGGGTCTCCACAATCTCGTCCATGTTTACTTATTTCTGTGTCTGGGGCAGAAAAAGAAGAGAAAGGAAGCTGATTTTTAGGGATTATGCAATTCTACGTCTCACCTGAGTTGGAATGGTGTAGGTTAGTGGAAAAGTTACAAAAACCAGACAAAAAATAGTAAAAAGCAGGAGAAAGAGAAGATATATTGTGTGGAAGCCCTGCAGTCCCAGAGCCCCAAGCAGTAAGTCAATGAGTTCGTAATGATGCTGCGAAAAGAGGCAGAGAAGCCAGAGGGGAGCACTGACAATCAGCTACCATAAACCCTAGTGGCTCTGTTGTAAAGCTAATGCGGCAATGCATCACCGGCGGGCCGCGGGGAGCCACGGCTTCTCCTATCGCTGTAAAACCATCGCCCCAGCGCCTCCCACACTGCCCCGTGAACGGGAGCGGCCGGGCCGCAGGGCTCAGTGGCGGGATGGGGGCCATGGTTAACCTGCCCCTCCTCACAGGACTGATTTTCACCCTGGGGAAAGATGAGAAGCTCTGGGGGAAGAAGCCTCTCCCGCAGCTCCCGCCCGCCTGATCCCCCAGCCCCGGCAGCGCGGCGAGCCCTGCGGCTCCTACCGGCCGGTGGACGGGCGGGGCGGTGCGGCAGCTCCCGGGAGGGCCGGGCGGACAGGGTGACAGGGTGGCACGGTGACTGCGGGCCCTCCGCCCTGCCGTTGTCGCGGCAACCGCGCCGCCGTCTCCCTGGCAACCGCGCCGCTCGATGACGTTTGCCTCCTCCCGTTGGAATTAACGGAGCGGTGGCCACGCCCCCCGTGGAACGAGGCGGTTCTCCGTCGCGCGGCGATGACGCACCTTAGCAACGCGTCGCGTTGCTAGGGGCGGCCATGGCGGAGGTGGACACGGAGCGCTCGGCCCAGCCGTGGCCGCCGCCCGCGGGAGCCTACGCGGAGGAGCGGGAGCTCTTCCAGCTCCTGCAGGTGACCCGGGACCCGCGGCAGCCCTCCGCAGGGCGGGGGTGGCCAGACGGGCTCGGGGGAGGCGGGCGGGGCTGCTGTGGGAACTGCCGGCCGGCTGTCCGTGTGCGGGAAGCGGCCTCGGGCTCTCGCTGTTAATTGTGTTAATTGGCAATTCCTGCGGTTCGTGTGTGTCTTGTGTTTTGCCGAAGCGAGTGGCAGCCCGAGGAAGAGTGGAGTCGGTGAAAGGCGAGGCAGGAGGAGGAGAGGAGAGCGGGGAGGAAGGGGGACAGTGACAAATTTAGTGACAAATGAAGTGACAAATTCAGTGCGGCAAAACGCGGGAAGGTTTTGCCATCGCCGAGCCGGGGCAGAACCGGGTCAGCACCGCCTGCTGCTCATCCTCACCCGGTTCAAACCCTGCGCTCCTGTCGGGCTGTTCGGGGAGATGAGTGTCAAAAATAAAGCGAGAAAAGCGCACTTCCCGCGTGGCTGTGATTTCAGGGCATAGCGAGGTTGGCTTCCCTGCTTTAGAGAAGGGTGGGGTTTGTTCTGTACGCTCGGAAAAAGCCTTTGTGTCGTGCATGGGGAGGTTTGTGCGAAGGACTGAATATTCTGGTGCTGAATATTCTGATAGGAGGACTTGCTGGAGAGCTTTCCCCTGTGTGCTGCTGACACTTAACTCTGTTTACAAAGTCATTTTCGCTTGTTCAGATCTCACTGAAACACACACACACCTTTATTTCTTTTCCTATTATATTTTTTGTGTGCTCTCATTTTTATTTCTCTGTTTCTTATGACTAATGTGGCACAATATTTATGATTTTTTTGGAATGCAATACTGTGTTTTGCAAGCCATGAGACATTGGCTGCAGCTGCAGGAACTCATTTTACATGAAATGTTTGTGGAATTGACTCAGGGTCTTGTTTTCTTTCTGTGCTTCAATTGTGTTGCAGCAACACAATGGACACAGACACAGCTTGGAATTTACTAGAACGTTCACAAAACACAAAATGTGAAAATTACATGAGACCCAAAACATGAACCTCCCCCAGAGATTAACAGAACTCACGTGAAGTTAAACTGAGTTTAGCAGAACTGAATAAAATTCAGGCTTTGAAGGTAGGATTTGGGCAAGAGACAGTGACAGTGTCAATCACTGTTAGTCTAAACATTTTTGAATCATAATAAACCCAGATTTTCTTAGGTTTGTTATTTTTAAAGCTGATAAGCGCAGTGCCAAATCCAGATTTCTTAGTTTAAATAAATGTTGCTGGAAAGTAATAATTTTTAAATGAGCTTCCAATAAAAATACAAATTTTATAGTTTATGCTCTGTGCTACCCAGACCTTGGCGTATCAGAACTTGCACGATCACCAGTTTATAAAACAAATTAAGTGTTTTAATTATTCTAATGAAGTGGATGAAGTAGAAAAGGAAAATAGGCCACTCTAATAAAAGACAATCAGCTGGTGAGGAAATAAAATTTTATGGACTATACAGACTTTATGGAATTTACTTGCAAATATAAAAGTGTTATGACTGCTTTTTGGAAATAGATGTCTCTTCCAGTGTGAGCATTTCTGTAGCTTATCTAAATTAGAACATTAGTTCTGCTTGATGTTTAGTTTTAATTACCAAACTCGTGGCTGTGCTGAAATGTCTTACTAGGAATTCTGTGGATTTCTCAGGGTTGGTCCTTTTTCTGCCTCTAAAGCCAAAATGCTCCCTGAAACCAGTGCAAGATCCCCACTGCTATGGAATGAGGTCCTGTATGACCTCAAGGATTTAACAGGAAAATGGGCTCCAGAAGAGACAGTCAAGGCAGTGCTTTAAGCTTTCTTTTCCCTTTTTTCCTCCTCTCCACACTCCTTTTCACGTAGGAGTCAAGACTGGCACAGCTGTGAAATGTGCTGTTTCTGTGGGTTTGGCTGGTGGGTTGTGTTTTCCACAACTCTTGTCCATTCTGCACTCCTCTGAGCCAGTCAGAAACTTGTGGGAAGGTTCATCTTGCCCTGCAGAGACACAAATTCAAGTTAACTCTGGTTTCAAAGCTCTTTGTATGGTTTTTATGTCAGTGCTGATTCAACCATTATTGACTCCAGGCTGCTTCAGCCAAACCTTTCTGGTGTCCATATGTACCAAAAATAAGCCAAACCAAATAGGTTGGGGGCGTTTTATGGGCAATTTTCTGACCAACTTCAGTTTTTCAGCATCTAAAATGGTTCTGGAGTCTAAATTGTGCCTGTGAAAGAAAATAAATAAGCATTTATAAGCTATTTAGGATCCTCATTGTAACATTGCTGTAAAAATGCAACATATCAGACTGCAGAGCTGTGTGAAATTTTCCTCTGTCTTTGTCCTATTTCTTTCCAGAACATGCTTGAAGAGCTATTAATTCATAAGCCAGATGATCCCATTGAGTTCATGATAAACCATTTAAAGCAAAACAACGATGATGGTAAGTGGAAACTGAGACACTTTAAATAGTTCAATTCCTGATTTGTTAACAGCTGTTGGGAGCTGTGCTGCAGTTGGCAGTGATGGATCAAACTTTTCAGACTGTGTCTTGGGGAGGGGGGAACAAAAAAAAATAAAATTGGTGAGAATTTTGGAATAGTTACAGGCAAGATGCTTTTAATTTCTTTTTTTAGTGGGTAATCTAATAAAAAATGCGCTTTAACAGTTATAACAATGAAACCCTCTAAGGGAATAACAAAGAGTTCTGGTGTATCAATTATTAATGCGTTCTGTGCCCCATCTGATATTTGCTGTTGTCTTTAAGCTCGCTAATTACTCCTTTTGTCAGGTGTAAATTTGGGTTCCTATTCTACCTGGGCTGGCAGATTCTCTGCGTTTTGATTAGTTCGTTACTCGCTGCTGTTAATGAGTTCCACTGCTCAGTGGCATCTCAGCTGAAGGAACAGCTGAGTGTGTCTGCTCCTCTGTGGAACAAAACCTGCTAAATTGAATAGGAAGTCTGTATTCTGCACCAGAAAAGCATGTACCCTCAATCAAATTATTTGATTTACAAACTGTTCACCCTTAGGCAGATTATATTTGGATATGCACAACTGAACTGTAATTTTTGTTCTGCATGAGCTGTCAGGGAGAGCTGGTGTCATGGAGCTTTGATGTTTCTTTAAAACCAGAGTAAACCATTATGAAAGTTCTGCTGCAGCATCAATGAAATCATTATCACTGGAGGTGCTGTGAGCTTTTAGCGGTGCTGATCAGATGGATGTTGATTGAAATGCTGCTAAATACGTTAAAGGAAAAAAAAAAATCAAATCCTGCAAATGGTGTCCAGCCTTTTCTGATGCAGGCAGCGTGAATAATCAATCTGGTTTATAGACCCTTGGAAAAATATGTGGAGGAATTTCCTGCAGTTTGATAGAATGCTGATAAAATTTCTTCACGTTGGGCTAACATTTGTCCTGAAGCCCCACAGTATTATTCTAACAGAATTAGGCAGGTTTCCATCTCATGACTTCAGTACATAGAAGCTAAAGATAGAACTACAGCAGTTATTTGTCAAGGGGAAAATGCTGTCTGCTTTTGGTCTGGAAAACCCTGCTAAGGAAGAAGAGGAACTCCAATTAAAATTAAAGCCTAAATGTTGTTTTAAGAATAAATTATGTGGAACATAATGTAACAGAAATGTGTAGCAGAGTTGATTTTACTTTTTGATCATGGAGGAAGGTGCTGACTATTTAGAAGAAAAAAAAAACCTTATTAGAGCTATCAGTAAAGTGATGAATTTTCATGATCTTGCCTTGCTAGACAGTTTTAGCCCTAGAGAAAATTTCAAACAGAGATGTGTGGAATAGAAGCATTGCATCCATCCCAGGTGTGAAGTTAGAAAACCTTTTTAATTACTAATAGGATCTAAAGTACTTTAAAAAATATAAACAAGTCTAATGATGATTATAGCTTCCAACTGCCTCGAAAATCTCGTAGGTCAAATGTGTGGCAAAGTGTTTGTGCTCAGGGCTCTGAACTATTGTTCTTTCATGTGCTCCTTCTGAAAACCTTAAAGGACCACGTGAAGACTGATAATTCTTTCATATTCAAAGATATGTTTTCTACATGGCATCTTGGTTTGTGCTAATGAAAAAAAGCTTTCAGGAGCCAAGTGGCAGTTCTGTGAGTTCCTCCTTTACACTCAAACCTCTGAAGGAATGTAAAAAACGTTCTGCAAGAATGTTTAGCATGTACCATGTGCTTCTCCTCTTTGACAAAGGATTTCTCCTACAGGTTAAGCAAATTTTGTTGTATTAATATTAATCATAGAACCCCTTGGATTTAAGTGGAATTTAGTGAGTGCAGCCGTTCTATTGTGTTATTCCAGGATGGATTTTGTTATTGCTAAAATCATTGCTGAATGTTAAAACTTACTTCACTTGGAAGACTAAATCCTGTAACGTCTCATCAAGACTAAACACAGAATTAAATATGATTTGTTACTAAAGAAAAAGGCATTTTCCCAGAATTTCCTGACTTCATTTAGCTGCTGGTTTGGAGCTGCAGTATGAAATATTTTTTGACTGGAGGGGTTAAACATTACATCCAGTGGTGTCCTGGTTGTGCCCCAGTGTCACATGTTTGGGGAGAATGCTTTACAGGAGTCTTACAAGTGTGCAAATGAGTAAATCAGTGAATTACACTGCCCCATCTGCTGCCAGCCACTAAGCAGAGAGAAAACCAGATTTAGTACAAAGTGAGCATTTACAGTAGCCCTGGGCAATATTAAAGCATGAGATGGTGTATATAATGGTATGTTTCGTTTTTTATCAAACGTTTGTCCAAGAAAGCTGTGTATTAAAGCTTCAATACCTAAGGGCTTTCTTGTGAATTTTAAATCATGCTCCTAGTTAAACCTCAAAAGGATCTGTGGATGGAAAGGTTTTTTGATTTTCTTTGAAGTGGTTTGAAGAAGTTGATTAGTGTTGGCACCCAAGCACTCTTTTATGACGCTGTTTATAAATAATTCCTAAGTACCGGGCTGGAGTTTCAAGGTGTTAGATTAAAAAAAAAAAAAAAACCCTAGGATTTAATCACATTACATTTGAAAGAAATTAGGTGATAAAAACAGCTGATGTATCCTTTTAAAGTATTTTTCTACATTGTGTACTAGTTCTGTTGCACTTGCAAGAACCGATAAGGGGGGAGTTGTTCTTAAACCTTCCAAGTCAGATAACTTTGTAAAGATGAATCCGTAATTTGGGTTTCATGTATGTTTAAAAATTGCACCTGCCCAATAACTGTTAAGTGCATGGAAGGCCTCATAAAAATACATTTCACATCCTTGCCTGTCTGTTAGCATCAGACACGATCTCCCTTGGTTCTCGAGGGCTGAAGAGGTTGTTGGGTGAGTGGATCCCTCCTCTGCTTTGACCTACGTTACTCCCAGTAAATACTAACCAGTCCCTCCAGCACACAGTCTGGTGTGGTTTGGGGTTTTTTTCCCCCTGTGGTATTGGGAGAAAAAACATCAAAGCTGTTGATATAAAATGCCAGTTCAAGGGATTGCAGCCCGAGGTGGATTTATGGAAAAAGTTCCAAATACTTTCCTAAGAATGGCTCCATTTTCCCTTGTTTGTTTTGCCTCTAATTCATTCCCAACGAAGCTGATGGCAGTAATGCCTATTGTGTTGTCTGTGTGCATTGGATTAAGAATTCCTCAGAACTGGGATGCATTTTTGCACCTTGTCCCCTCAGGGAAAGGAGGGGGACGTGCAGCAGAGAAATACAAGAAACAGAAATGAGGAAAATTACTTTTAATGGTGACTAGAAAAATTGAAAGTAGCTGTCAAAAAGTGTGGTGAGGGAGTGCTTCATTTTGTAGTATCTAAATCTTCTCTGCACCCTGAAACAACCTCTTTAGGTGAAACTAAAAAGTGAAATAATTTTTCATCACGAAATATGTTAGTTCTAAATCAATGTTTTGGGAATAAAAGCCAAACTCGGGTAAGGAAATGTTTGTGTTTTATGGTTCACCCACTGAACTATCCATGTGTTTAAATGGATTGAGATATACATATCTCATATATCTCTCCAAGTGGCATAGTTAGAGTGTTAATCTCATTGACCATGGAGATTAAAGGAGGACCCAGCTGGCACTGATTTACTGCTCCCCTTTTTTTTCCCAGTGGATCCCAATCCCAAAATCTCCACTCAGGCAGCTTTCCAGCTGAAATAATTGTTCATGGTGGCTCCGTTGATATGCAGCACAAGAGTGGGAAACTGGCTGGGAATTTTGCTGTTCTACATCTTGACGTTTGCATATCCTTGTTCCATAGCTCCAAGAATTTGTGTCCTTGGTCCACCTGCTTCTGGGAAAACTACAATTGTAAGTATCTTACCCTCAGTGTTGTAACACCTCCCACTCACCACCTTGCTTTCTACTGAGCTCAGCACTCAGGACAATTTTATCCTGGAAAAAAAAATCTTCAGATTTATCCCAGTGATAGATGAGCACCAGACAAATGGAAGGGTGGCATTGCTGAGGGATACACCTGTGTGTTACACTGCAGGTTAAATAGAGATTTTCAAATGAGGTCTGTGAGAACTCACTCAGGTAGTGGTACTGCTGGAATGCAACAGAACTCTGCCTGCCTTGTTTCCCCAGCCTTTTAGCAGGACTGACTAACCTGGGGGAAGTAAGGTAATGACACATTTGTGGTGTTCCCTTGCTGTGAATTGCTCCATTTGCATGGCCAGTTGTCTCATGTCCACTAGCACTGCTTAATTACAAAGGTCAAAGTTGTATTTGAACCTCAGAAACTGCAGGTGATGGCGGTGAGGGCATGGCAGGAAGAATATTTTCTTTAAATTCTGTGTTATGCTACATAACAGGAGATGAAAAAGCTATTATTCAAAGCTTTAGATTCTTGAACATCTTTATAGGAAACTACTAAGAGTTGCACATATAGTCTGTATGCTTAAATGGATGGCTAGGAAATATCTGTCTTTCTGCAGCTTTCTGAAAAAAAGTGCTTCATTTTCTTTCCAAATATTTCAACCTGTATGTTTTTTTTTCTTCTTCCCTCAGGCAATGTGGCTTTGTAAACATTTCAATGCCATCCATGTCTCTCAGGAGACTTTGTTATTCAAGGAAGCATTAACGCAGACAGAGGAAGCAAAGGCATATAAAGAAAGAAATCAGGTGTGTAAGAGAATCTAACAACAGTTGTTCTTGTGTCACAGAGCAGGAATTGTGTGGCATCCCCATGATTTCCACTGCTGAGCTGAGCAGCTGAGAGCAAAGACTCTGCTGTGTTGTACATGGTGTGTCAGGACATAGAATAGGGCAGGAGAGGGAGAAAATGCAAAATAATGGAGGTCTTGAAAATATTAACCTTGAAATGAGCACCAGAATTGGGAAAAGCCCAGCAATGCACAATCCAGTTTAAAGAATGGATTATTATATTGTTAAACACAACATCTTCTATCTGGGCATGTTTGAAAATCTCGATAAAATAAGCATTAATCTCTGAGGTCTCCTTTGGTACAAAATGCTCTAGAAAATATGTACACAAAGAACTTTTTTTGATCTGACAGTGCTACTTAGTTGTGCGTGCTTGATTTCTCTGTAGCATGACACAAATAACTTACTTGGTGCATTAACTCCAAAGGAGGATGACAATCCAGTCAGCTCCTGACAGCCCTGGAAGCTCTCAAGCTGAGGCAGGAGCAGCTGACTCAGATTGTTCAGTTTTACCCAATTCTGAGTTTCTCCAGTCAGATTTTAAAATCCATTCATGCCTTATTGGGGGTGTCCTGATTGATGTTCAAAGCAGTTGGTCCAAAGAATATTTTTTGCCAGGATTAGTTGATCTGTAATATAATTAATTGCCTTATTATTAAAAATTAGTGACAGGTTGGAAAAATATGTTAAAAGGTTATCTTGAATACAGAGAAGCATCTGACTCCTGCCCTTTTGGCTGATTCCTCTCTCCAGTATCAAGGCATTCCATGAGAAATAGAAGGGAAGTCTGGGCTTTTGTGACTCTCTCTAACAAGCCCACTAGTTTGAGTTTATATTTTGTCCTTTATCACCTATTTTCATAAAATTTGAGGCAATTCTGTGAGAATTCTATACCCCTGCTAAATCCAATTTAGAATTGGAACTGGCCAACAGATTTGTAATTTACTGAGATGGCAGACAGTGTGATACACAGATTAGGGTTTTTTTCCTTAGAAAATTAGGCTAAAATAGGCTAGTGTTCATCACACTGAATTGGTGAATGAAGTTTGGAGATGCCTCAAGGACCCTGCTTCAAGATCTGAGAGGAAAGAGTTCACTGAACTCCCTGAACTCCCAGGCAAAAATGTTTGCATTTTGCTGGGGTGATATAGAATTATTCTTACTGAGAATATGTACTTTGAAATCTTAGTCCTAATTATTAAAGATTGTTTTGATAGGTTCATAAATTTATACTTGGAGGGGGAGAATTTAAAACAAAAATTCCCTTTGGTTTAATTACTGTAATTATTAACATATTTCATACTATACAGATGCACTTTCAAGGGTGTCCTTTTGGGCTTATTTGATTTAAAAAGATGGATGGTGTGGAAGATGAAAGTCAAAAATGTCAAGGCTAATCAGGTAGTGAGGAGGGCCTGCAGAGCACTGTGCAGTTTGCCTTTGGGTTTGATTTTCAGACCCTGGAAGGAGGTTTTCACGAAATAATTTTATTCTTTTATGTGAGTTTGTTTCTTCAAATGTAACTCCTATGGCCAGGAGGGAACTCCTTGGCTCTTCTAGGTTGGGATGTCTATTCAGGAGCAGAACAAGAGCTGTTTGCATGAGTTTTGATATAACCAGGGCATTAAAAAATGAATTTAATAAATGGAGAAGAGGAATAGCTGAGGCTGTGTTTTTGGAGAGTCTGGTGTGAAGATCATGTAACACAATTTCATGTTTTCTCCCATCTCAGGTTACTGTGGCTGCATTAACCCCAGAGGCAGAGGTCAGGCAGTTTGAGGTCACAAAGGCCAATGTCACTAGACCTGGGCAAATGCTGCAAAAAGCTCTGCAAATGTTTGTTCACATATTTTACTTACCCATCTTTAGCAAAGCCTTCATCTCCTTTGTTTCCTCATTAAAGCATTTGGGTTTTCCTGGCACAGGAATCCATGGAAGGCACATTTAAAATCCATGATTTTTCTCTGAAGCTCACTTTTTCAAGTTGGACAAGCAGTCATTCACCCACACATACCTGGCCACTTACTAATGAGCACAGCTCAGGTAGTGAATTTTAAATATTGAGTGTTCAAAGCAAAATGTGATCATTCTGCATGTAAAAATTCTCCAAAAAGAAGTCAAGTATTTTTGAATATTCAGTAAATTGAAGAACCACGAGCTGCCGATAAATATTCCATGAACAGAAAAAGAGGCTACATTTTTGGATAAATCATTGCAAATTATTCCCTCATCTCTAGTTATTATAATGTTAATAGGAAGCATCTTCAGGTTTTCCTATAGTGAAGTCTAATGATGAGCTATTGCATGTTTCACTTTTCCTGTTAACTGGATAAAATAAGAAGTTGAAACAACTGTGGTAATTGTGGGTTTGTGGGATGGGTGTGCTCTTAATGCTACACTAAATTGCAGTTAAGGTGTTTGCAGAAGACTTAATGACTTAAAACTGCTGCAGAGTTGTGTCATGTCCCTGTGCTTTTTAAGAAGAAATAAAACAGAAAAACCCAAGGCATCCTTAACTAAGCATGGTCAGCACTCCAATTTTTCCAGGGTAAGCCACTGTGAGTTACCAAATGTGTGTCACTGTCCATTAGTGCAGATTTCTGGGAGGTGCAATCCCATCTACCAGGCTCACAATAGAATATATTTATGTGTTTATGGGAGATAAATCATGAAAGGACTACCTGGTATATATCAGATATCACGATTTCTAGTTGAATCTTTAGGCATTCTGCAAGCAGCCTATTGAAAATAATTTTGTAGGCCACTGCTCAGTAGGAGGAAAACTGCCCAGGAAATGAGACTGGAATTGAGCCACAGAGAGCAGAAGGAGCTAAACCACTGAAATAAATACCTGCATTGTGTGCCCTTGATTGTTTTTGTGCACTAAGCCCTGCTCCAAAGACACGACTAAGAATCACCGCTGCACGGAGAGAAGTTAGGATAAATTTGGTATAAATTGGTTTGGCAAGGCTTAGCAGAGCAGACCCCCAGCAGCCTCCAGCCTGTCTTGACATGACAGATGAAAGAAGCAGCAAGACCCTGGCTGTTCCTGGGAGCAGCATGGTGCCCCTTTGGAAGGTGACAGCCTCAAAGCACCGAGCAGGCTCTGGCAGCGAGGGGCTGCAGGAGGCTCTGACAAAGCACCCTCTGGGACCTGCTGCCTTTCAACAAATACAGCAATTTCCTTCCCTTCTTCTCTCTTACCTGCCTGAGTGTTGCCTTGTGCATGGCTGATATGAGGAGAGGCACTGAGAGCTGGGGACAATAGAGATAAACAAGCCAAGCCAGCTGGGTCACCTGGGCTGTGCCACACCTTTGGTGTGTTCTTCTTCAAAGGGACTTCTGGGAGAGCATTTCCACCACTCCTGCTGAAATTTTTCCATGATCTAATAATGATTTTCAGAAATCTTTCCACATAATCAGCCCCATTTTTACTGTATCTACCTCTACAAGCCTACAGAAATACTCCTTTTTAGGTTTACAGCCTTCAGGCTGGTAGGAAAAAGACATGGGGACCCAAAATATCTGGAACTGCAGGGAACAGTGAGTCAAGCTCACATTATTAATTGAAAGATGATTTATTTTAATTGGGAGGTAGAGAATCTGATTGCAGAATTTTTTTTTCTGAGTATCCATTTTACCAATAATGACAGAATGAGTAAGACAAGGCATTTAGTGAAATGGTTAATGGCTGGCATGAGTTGCATGGACAAAAGTTTAGACTTTGAGTTAAGCTGGCTAACACAGAGTTGAACCAAGTTCAGCATAGAATGAAAACCTAAATTAACAAAATAGTGAAGCAAATTCTTACTAGCAGGAAAGAAGAGTATTGCTATTTTCTTGTCAGGAAATCTAATGCAATGGCAGAAATGTTGAGGGGTGTAAAATTTGTATAGGAATGTTGTTCTTCTGTCTCATAGCAAATACCTTCTTAAAAAACATGTCTAGAGATGGACAAAGCAGTAGCCACACAACCAAACAGCACTTCTGAAAATATTGGCAAATACCGTTTCCAACCCATTTCACAGCCCTGAGCTTAAAAATAAACCAAGTTTAACTATAAAATATATTTTAAATAAACTTTTTGGATGGTGAGGGTTACTTGAAGCTATGAAACAAACCTGAAAATCAGCCTGTGATGTTTGCTCAGTGTCTGAGGTTCTGTTTGTCTCACTGAGAGCTGGCAAGATCCCTAAAGCTGAGCTCACTCCCCCATGGAGCAGTCAAGGGTCAGACACTCGTGGTGAAAAGGATGCCTTTGTGTGTGTGATGTTCTTATGGATCCCTTTGCAGCTCTGATGTCCAGTATGTGTGACATTGTGCAAAACTTGGCACTGCTTCCATGTCAGTGTGCAAACCCCCCCTGGATATTCATGCTCTGTGCTCAGCTTCCCTTTAACACTGATTTCTGTGCCCTTATTAACTCTTTGTCATTAACTCATGCTAATGACCTGGGACTGGCACAGAATTATTTATTGCTTTATTCTCAAGAAGACATCTCACTTCACCTTTAACCACAAAGAGCCTGCACGGTAAAATTCCTTTTGAACTCCATTGTGAATATTCAGCCTTATTTTTTTTCTTTTATTGTTCTTTCTTTAGCAAATTCCCAACGCGCTTTGGGCCAATCTGATCCAGGAACGTCTGTCAAACGTGGACTGCATCAAACAAGTAAGAATTGCTCCTCAGAGGGCTGCTGGATAAGCACTTACACAACTCGTGCCTGGTAGTTAGCATTCCAAGTCCTGAGCAGAGCAGGGAATGGGGGCAAATCTTCGGGGGCTCCAGAGCCCATTGCTTTCTTGAACATCAGCGCAGGGAGTTGGGAGCTTTATTAACAGGATAAAGGGGAGGATGAGAGTATGCATATGCTAATCTTCCAGCACGGAGATGATCAAAGGCTGAACAAGCAGAGCTTTGTTGATTGCCTGGGGCAACTGGCAGAGATGGAGTGGACAAAACAGATAAACAGAAAATAGATAAAAATCAATATGTTCAGGTTTTCGGTGTTATTGAGGGAAGGGGAGGAAGAGAGTGTTATCGTCTCTGATTTCAATTTTATTTGTTTCTCACTGTGTCTCTTTTTTGTTCCTGTGTTAGGAAAAACTGCACTTGAATATATTCTCTTCTAGGTAATAATTAATATGTTCACTCTTAGCTTACACAAATAGGCACTGAATTGGTTTAGCTGTGTTCAGATATGTGAGATCCCATATTTCTTGCTCCATGCCTCATCATCTGAGAGACAGCAAAAATGATTTTTTTGATCCTTAGAAAGAAAGGAGTAAAGGGATTGGCAGAAATCCTAAGTGGTAGCAACTTTTCTTTGCAAAATACTGCATACCTTACTCTACAATTGACCTATTAATGCTGAATTTGCAATGTAGAAAACAAAGGTGTGATGGTTATTGAAAATCTTTATGTTAATAGATAGACATACACAAAATTACCATTAATTATTTTCTCTTTTGAAAGGAGGTCTATGCATTTGAGGTGTAATATCTTCCTTCTGTGATTCAACACAGAATTAATACTGTGGGCTTTTTACATCACTGAACAGATTTATGCCATTTCTTTCAAACCATGAGTCAGCATGTTTTCACTGAAAATGTTCATAGATTAGGAGCAGTATGTTGGACCACAGTACCACCAGCTGTTTGTTTTATTTCTCCTTGTGGTGTCATTGCCTTGGCATTAACTGCACAGCTTTCATCCCACTGACAGTAGGAACACAGAATTTTTTGTGCCATTGTTTTGACACTCACAGGTTTATAGATGTCACTGGCATTCTCTGAGGAGAACATTTTTATTGATCAACAGCTCTGCTGAGGCTCTGTGTTATGTGTTCTCCTAACACAGATGTAGTTAGGACTGCGAGGGATCAGATGGGGAGGTCTTCCTGCACACACAGAAAACTTATTGCAAACATTATGTCCAAGCCTGGCACTTGTGAAGCTGATGCAGAGCCTTTTCATCTTGCAGGGTTAGCACAGGTTGGCTGCAGCCCCTCTGACTTGAAATTCATGGAACTGGAGAAACAGGCAGGATGGGTTTGAGACAGAGAGCTGAGCCACCTTCCTGATGACTTTGGATGTTTAGAAACTAAGCTTAGGCCAGAGATTGACACAGAATGCCTTGGGATTGGTGTTAAACAGCCCAGAAGGGCACTGGCTGCCCTTGGAAGGGAAGGCAAAGAGAGCAGTGGTTCTGTTTGGTTTTGCCTTGATTGGTTCTTTTTGGTTTTACCTTGGTAGCTGAAGATCATCATGTTGTCTCTGTGGAGCTCCCTGCAAAGAAAGGGATGTTACATAGGTTTATCTGGGGAGAGAAGCTGCCCATTCACCAGATCTTCTGCTTTCTGAGAAGAGTAGGACTCTTAAAAACAGCTTTGGACCTTAATCAAGTGACAAAACTAATGTGGAGCATAAAAGGATCCTTTCTAATGGGAAATTCAGCAAGGTTTGGGATTCTTCCAGCATCTGTACTGCTAATGTTGATTAGCATTAATCAACTGCAGGAGCTGCATTGTCAATATTTCTACTGCACTCCTCAGTCTGCTGTGGCCTGAAAATCTCCAGAATTTTAGCTCCATACTGGCAAAGTTATTACTGATATTATTTTTTTGTGTGTTGTTGTCCGACCCATTTCTTCATTTGGGAGTGAAAACCATGAATACTTATTCAAAACCACTGAATAACAATGTGGAAAAACAGTTGTGATCACTTGTTTTCCTAAAAGCAGATGTATTCATGACCTTATGCTTCTGGATGAGATTATTTTTCCTGATATGCCACATAATTCAGCATTATTTCTTCTCACCTGAGTCACCTTTACCCGAGTTTTTACCCGAGTCCCCCAGGTAATTAAAAAAAAAAAATACAGAGGATGTACAGGTCAAATAACAGGAGGGAACTTGAATACCCAAGTCATTATTATAGTGGTGGAAAGTGTGAAAGCATGTAGGCTTGGTATCATAGCTGAGAGCTATGCCAGGAAAGCAGGGAGATTTACATTTGGGAATGACCTTGAGCATCTCCTTTTCTCCAGATTCCTGAAGTCTGGAGAGGAAAGGGATGGCTTTGAAAGTCCTTCCTTGCTGCTGATTTTTCAGCACAGCCTGGGTCTCCAAGGAGCAGCTCACCTGGCATTGAGGCAGCAGCAGAATCTCTATTTACAGGGTTCATGTGGGAAAGGAGGGATGTTCCCAGCTGGAATAGAGGGAGCAGTGACCACAGAGTGCAGCACCATGGAATTCCTCACTTTTAGCCTTTGTTCCACCCTGGCTGTGATAATGTGCAACCCATGCACTGATAGAAGGTTACTGCCATCAAGAACCAAAACTAGATGGCCTCTTAAAGAAACAAATTCACCATGTGAAGTGACTAATTACACTTTAATGACAGTCAGGAGGGCAAAAAAAGACCAGTGTTTGCATCAAGCACGATAGGCATATTTTAAGTCAGGTCTTGCTCTGCTGTGTCTCGCTTCCTCTTGCTCTGTTCCCAAGCCACACTCCCTTTTCACTCTCTTTTTTTTTCCCCTTTTTTTTTTTTCTATCTGTGACATCTGCTTGGAGCTTGTCCCTCCTGTGATACCACACTACTTGCAGCTGTTCAGACCTCCAGCTCTGAGCTGTGCATGGGGTGCCCTGAGCATACGGCCTTTTTGATGTGTGATAAAACAGAACCGAGCCACTGGGGGTATGGAGAGGGAATGCAGCAGAATATCAATAAAGCTGCTCTGAACAAAGCTGCAGCTCCGTGCTGGAATAGACATTTCACTGAAGTGTCAAGTAGATGGATAATGTATTCTAATTAGGGACTGACTGATACCCTGCAACTCGGAGACCTTTGGAAATCAGCTCCAAAATGCTCACTGTTTTTGTGTTGCACGTTTATTTTGGGTTTTTTTTAATGCCTTAACATATATTTACTGCAGGAAACTATTTATTGAGCTATGTTGTTCTAAATAGCCAAAACTTTTCGCCATAAAATTCCTTATTGCCTCTTTTAAAGACCTTTGAAATTTGCATGCAAACATCTTGAAGTTTGCTGTGGATTGTTAAAATACAACGTTGTGTTTGCTGCCTGTTGCACATTATGTGATTTGAGCCAGAAGCAGTAGTGACATCAGGTTTTGTGGGGTGGTTTTGGGTTTTTTTTTGTTTTTTTTTTAATTTGCTTTGTTTTAGTTTCCAAAAGTGTTGCACTTGGACTGGAGAAAATAAACCAGATTTGCAGTCTGTGTAAATTGGCATCGATTTATTTGCTTCAGACCTCAGATTCCATTTCTCCCCAGAAGAAGATCTGGACCTATATATATATATATATATTTTGTACACAATAAATTCCAAAGTAGTGCTGAAGTTCCTGGCGTAGCACTACAAACACTGTGCAGCTTTGCCTCCTGCAAGTCCCAAGGGATAAATTGATTTCTCAGCACCTGTGTGACCTTAGCCAGTGGTTCATTCTAATTTGGCAGAGCAAACACTGGGAGTGGCAAAAACGGCTTGCAGTTCCTTGAGTCTCTTATTTTCTACAGCTATCAGCAGGATGACATGTTCCTGAAACCGGGCTAATTAAGGAATTTTAAATAATCTGCTCTATTTTCTTGTGTAATTGGAATGGCCCATTCCCTCCTACAGAAGTCCTGGAGATAGATTTCCCTGAAATACTTGGAAAACCTTTGGACCTCATGCTGACAGAGCCCCAGATTTATGTGGGAGATGATAATGATTGCCAGCTAATGCAATATTAAAAGATCTCCTTTATTTCTGTACAAAGATGGCTCCCAGATTTCCTGCAGTATCACAAAGTTATTTGGAGGGATGGGATGGAGCAGCAAGGACATGTGTGGTCAGGAAACGAACAGATAAATTAGGGGAAGTTCAGAAGATTCAGGCTTGAGACTGGGAAGTGGATTAGATTTCAGCAACTGCATCAGACAAAAACTGAGTGAGGCTGCAGCTCTCCTACGGTATTTCACAGATCTGTAAATGTTTTTTTAAAGATGCTCAATCCAACACTTAGCTGGCTATAACAAGGACTTAAGGGAGCAAAAGGCTCTTTTTTCTTTTTTCTTTCTTTTGCTCTGTTGCTTCATTAGCTCTGGGAACGCTGGTTCCATTACTGTGAGTTTTCCTGTATAATTTAAGAAAATAATGAAAGCATGCATATTTTCCTCAGCATTCTTGGCATTAAATCTGTCTTTAGATTTGTTTGGCTTCTTTATTTTTTTTTTATATACACAGTGTGGGCTGCTATCCTTTTGAATATTTCAAAACTGTAGAAATTGTTTTGGGCTGTTTTTATTCGAGATAGAAGTTGGTTCGATTGTTTTTTTTAAGATTGAAACATGAAAAAAAATCATTGCTACAATCCATAAATTCCCATTTTTCTGTGGCAATGGAATCAGTGCATGCATTTCACAAAAATACCAGTGCTCCATGTTTGCTTTCTTCTCTCACACGCATCCATGAGAAATACTGTGCTGTGGAGGGATCAGAATGAGGTAATTTTTGTTCAAATAGCACTGATATCTAGTGTTAATTTTGGGGTTGTCTTTTTTCTCTTTCAGGATCAATAACTGTTTCATGTTTTTGTTCAATAGGGATGGATTTTGGAAGGCTTCCCTGAAAACCAGGAGCAGGCATGGATGCTGCAATCATCTGGCATTTTTCCTAGGCATGTTGGTAAGCAGTGCAAGGTTTGTGTGTGATTGCATCCAGTAGGGAAGACTAGAAGGGTTTGTCCCAAAAAATCCTCCATAAATTCAATACCAGTGCTGGAGACAGAGTCACCAGGCAGCAGAATATTTCAGGAGGGCTCAGAGTCACTTGAAAGCCTGAGGTAACCTGGAGACCTTAAGCCCTGTTTTTCACACCCTTTTCTCCTTCCACATCAGAGCTCTGTAAATCCCAGACCCTGCACCAAGTGTCTCTGAGCAGCTACAAGTAGCTTTGCTTCTGACTTCCTTCTCCAAAAATCAGCTTTTATCCTCAGACTAAATCAGTTCCTCATGTACTAAATACAAATCCATGCTTCTGTCGAATTAGGGAATGTAAACTTCACCAAGTGAAGTGGAAACATCATGATTTTAAGCTTGACCTTTCCAAGTGTGGGTGGATTCTGGCTGGGTTTGGATGGGATGTTTGTTTACTGGCAAAGGGTTGATAGACAAGACCTTGACAAGAGAAGCCAAATGTCCCAAATTATTGTTTAAGGATCTACGTGGAATGTAAGGAATGACTGCAGTTGTGTGGAATGCAGTGTGAAATGATAAATGCAGAGCTCGCCAGTGCACAGTGAACAGAGTGTTATCCAACCTGATGAATTGTCACTT
Source organism: Lichenostomus cassidix (assembly GCF_008360975.1). Lineage (NCBI taxonomy): Eukaryota > Metazoa > Chordata > Aves > Passeriformes > Meliphagidae > Lichenostomus > Lichenostomus cassidix. The sequence continues at coordinate 3,883,320 of NC_139497.1, forward strand.
TGGATTTGATTTGGATGATATTCAACTGTTAATGAAGAATTCAGAATCACTGCAGTAGAGTTAGGCAAAAATGTTTAATGTCTAGTTCTTGCATGTATTTTTAATATACCTAATAACATCTGAAGTTGAGTTTTGCTCACAATTATATCTGTGCCACCAAGACCTGAATGAGAATCTTAAAGCTCAGTCTGTCTAGTTAATCAAAAAGAAGATTGAGAGGAGATGAGATTTACGGTGTGTCAGTACCTTAATAGGGAGAAAAGTGCCTGAAAAAGCTATTTGATACAGAGGAGAAAGTCATAAAAAGAACTTGTTTGAAACCTGTAATCAAACACGCTGAAAATAGTAATTAAATTACAATGTTTAACTGCAAGCATGATTAGCCAAAAGCAACCCAGGGATCTGACAGGTTCTCTATCTTTTGATGCTTTCTAATCAAGTTTGAACACTTTTCTGGGAGATTATTGAAAAAAAATCAGTTTCACTGGTCTCAGCACCAAAGAACCTGGGAGAAAAGTAAAGGTCTGTGTGTAGAAAAGAATCAGCCTCGAGTGCTCCTTCTGTCTGAGGCTCCAGAGACAGTTGTTTATTGGTGGTGATGTTCTTTGGATGACAGAGACAGTCAGTGCATATTAAATGTATAATCCATGGATGTTTCATCCCACTGTGTTGTATAGCAGGTGAAGCAAAATTCTGATTAGAAGTGAAGTAGAATATTTGCAGGGAGCATGCTGGGAAATGAGAACGAGGCAAATATGCTTGAAATACATTCAGCCACCTTTAATATTAGGAAACATCTAAACAGTTATAAACAGGAATAAAACAAATAATTAACAAGAGCTTTTCTTTTTTCCTTTTTTCCCTCCTTGTTGCCTAGTTATGCTTTATGCCCAAGACACTGTGCTGATTGAGAGGAGTGGTGGGAAAAGGCTTGATCCTCTCACACAAGGTGCAGTATGTTTGTTCCTGACCTCCACTGCAAACTGGAGCTTTGCTTGGTCTCAGAAACACTGTGGTACTGATGGGGTTAAAATTTAAATGGGATCCCTTTAAGAATTAACAGGAAATGATAAATTTCAGCTGTTTGGAAATGTGTTTGTTGACGTTGCATTATTTTCAGTGCCAATAAAATGTAGGGAAATGTAAAGCTCAGTACTGAGCCTGCAAACAGAATATTTGAAGGTTAGATCTGTCCATGTGAGCTTACAGTTTTGCTGTGCATCTCTGGTTAGTTTCTGAGGTGCAGGGATGCTTTTAGATATCTTCCATGAAATAAAATAAACTGTCCAATAGATTCAGCTCTGTATTGTTGGGTTTTATCATCAATCATCCATCACGAGATCAAATCCTGACATTGCTCAATAAAAAATTCAGCTTGGATGTTTTTAGGAGTGCAATTAGCAGGGACATTCTTAATTAGAGAATTAAGAATGAAATAATCCTCTGTTAAATCATCCTCTTGGTTCCTAACCATGTGTTCCTTGCAGAGGTTTTCCACACAACCTTCAACTGGCCAAGTGACCCCGAGGTGCAGCAGAGGTTGGTGAAACCAGAGGATCTCTCTGAACAGGAGGTGTCCAAAAAGCTGCTGGAATATCACAGGAACTTCCCAGAGCTTTTCCACATCTACCAGAAAGTCCTGAAATCGATCAATGCAGACCAGCCCTCTGTGGATGTCCTCTCCCAGGGTAAAAATGTGCTTTGTGGCAAGGCTGACAGTTGAGAAAGTGGAGAAGTTGTTGGAGAAGTAGTTCCTGGCTGTTAGAGTCACTTTGTAGGATTAGGCACCACAGATGGCTCCCAGCTGAGCTGTGCTCTCTCTACTACAGCATTTGGGCTGTTGCTGGTAATTATTTTACTGGAGTAAGTGCAGATAACTGGAAATTCTTAGCTCCCAGTGCTGCCAAGGAACAGCTGACTCAGTAGAGCAAATGTCACCATCATTCCTGTGAGTGTCTCTCCTAAAAGGGAGCCCTGTGGCTCAATTGTTCCTCTCCCAAAGGGCCACTGCCTTCCAAAGGCTGAAACAACAAGTAGGAGCAGTTCAAAGCCAAAAGCATTTCATTGTTTAAAAGCTGTTTGTGCTGGGAGCTTTCCTGTTCAACAATTCTTGTTTGCCTTTGCTTGACTGTAAAGCAATCTGACTTTTCATGTTGATCCTTCTAGAAGAGAATAAGGGAACTGCCAGAAAGAGCAATTGATGATGTACTTTGTAGCTGTCAGTCTGCAGATGATCTGTTCTATCCCAGTAATTTTGCATCTCAAAAAGGTCTTTTTTTTTAATAACAAGTGCTGCACTTTTAAGATAAACAAGCAGGAAGTTTATATTCTGAATTTACACATTAATTACCTCTAAATTACTTAATTAAATTTAAAAGTTCATATCATCATTCATAAAGAATTCATGCCTTGAATTGTAAATAAAAATGCGAGCGCCTGAATATTAATTATTATTAATTAATAATGTAGTGAGATAAATTGAAAACTGGAATGAAAAAATCCTCTCTAGATCTTTTTTCTGCAGTGCATCAAGCAGCCAGATTTTTTTAAAAGAATAATTAGATGTGGAGACTGTCTAGGGGATCATTACTCCTAATTAACTTGGTTATTTACTGCAAATTAAGCATCATTTGTAAGCAGGGTGCTTTGCCTGTAATGTTTGTGCTTTTCAATACACTGGGTTATGGAAAATGTTCAGAATAACTGGAGCACTGCTTGGTAGTGGTACTTGAGGTTTGGGAAGTCATGCAGCAAACACACTCTTTTCTGTTAGGATTTTCCAATTTTTAAGTATTTTTATTGCCCCAGCTAGAGCTAAAAGAGAAAGAGTTCTCATAAATATGAGTAGTATTGTGGATTGTTCCACACAATTATAGAATTTAGTGAAGTGCAATGCAGTTGCTGCTGCTCTGGGATGTGTGGCACCCAATTCTGCTGGGCAGTGCAGAATTCCAGCCCAGTCTGTGGCACTGCAGAGAGAGATGGAAACAATCCCATGTGGCTGCAGGTTTAGTGTCTCAATACTTCAGGTCTGCTGTGCAGAAATTGGAGTTTGCTGGAGATGTTTCTTTGTTAGAAAAGATTTTGTAATGATACCAAAGTGTCTAAGGGAGGGTTCTCTTAAAATATGTTGGTTCAGAGCAATGTGTTGACAGTGGCACTTCAAATCCTGATCCTCAGGATGTTCTCCACCAATCCTTTGTGCTTTTTTAATATAGCTGACAATTCATACAAACATTCATGTTTAAGCTTGTCCTATTCCTTAGACTAAAAGACTGTTTTCTTTTTTATTGCAAGGACTCTTTAGAGAGTTTTTAATTGGAATTGAAGATCTCAAAAACTGGGAGAGGCTGCAGCTCCCCTGGGCTCACCTTTAGTTGTATCCACAGCAATCCCAGAGGAACCAAAGGCTGTGCAGATGTGTCATTCCTGCTTTAATCGTGGCCAACCATGGAAGGTGGGCTCAGTGCCACGAAGTTTAGCCTTGGCATTTGACTCTCTGATCCCTGGGAAACTTGCATGGCTTGAGCTGCTCCCTCCACTGCTATTCCTAGCCATCAGATGGGCACAGCTGGCTCCAAATAAATCCTAATTTGTCCTCACTGCCAAAGCTGTGACATCTTTTGGCTTCTTGGTGATGTCTCAGCTTCTCTTTCGAGATTGTAACAAAGTCCAGATCTCTAGAATGTGGCAATGCTGATGATGCTTCACACATCCTGTGGTCTTTCCAAAGTTTCATCACCTGCAGGTGCTATTTCCTGCTCGATGCAAAATTGAGGAGGATGATGTCCAGCCAATTAGTGGAATCAGGCAGAGAAGCTCAAATATTCTTTACAAGTTACACAAAGTGATGGGTGAAAGAATAAAACATCCACACTCAGTTCTGTGCTGAGCAGTGTCATGACACACTGTGCTCTAAGTCTAGAATATTGTAATTAGGAGTCTTAATCACACACAGCTGGATAAATGTCATTAATTTAACATCCCGAGTTTTTATGCTTAAATATTTGTTCAGAAACTGCAGAAAGTATTAAATGTAATTACAGCCCTCTGTAATTTGCATGGCAAAATTGTAGCTATCAAGCAAAAATTACTTCTGCTAAAAACAACATAGTAAGAGAGCAATTATTAATTGAATCTGCTCTTTAAAATGGTTTGACAGGCAGTGATGAAAGAAAGAGGAGTGTAATGATAGTAAGATTTCTAAAATGCCTCTCAGAGTCAATTGCTGACAGGACAGTTTTATCAGAGTCCTCCTTTTGCTTGCAGAGTCTCGATGTTTCAGTGAGAAAATAAACCATGATCAACGTGAATTTTTATTTTTTTAAAGAGAAAAGTTAATATTTATATTTAAATTTTTTAAAATAAATCGGTTAAAACCTTAATTTTTTTTGTATTTCTCTTATATTCTAGTTCTTGCCTTTGTCCAAACCAGGCACAGATCTGCTGCCCCCTTTACACCACGGATTCTCTTCTGTGGCCCCCCAGGCAGTGGGAAGAGCCTGCAGGCAGCACTAATAGCTCAGAAATACGATGTTGTCAACAGTAAGTTCTCAGTAAATATGCACTTTGCTCAATTCCCCCTTTCTCTCTTTTTGATCATTCATCTTTTGCTGGCTGTCTGTCTTACTTGCTTCTAAAATGTCTCTCTTTGTCCATCGCTGTGGATGTCAAAAATTTGAATGAAGAAGTGTAAACCAAGTATATAGACTGTGACAAACCAGCTCTAACATTTTTTTTAGCCATCATTTCATCATTTTTCATACCCTTTACATCTGTATTTTTCTACTGTTAGACTCCTGCAGTGCTCTGAATTCTTCTGTGGCTCAGTGGGTCATGAGTTTGGTCTGCAGTTTCAGCTGTCTGACCAAAATTGGGGCACTTTTAAAACAGAATTTACTCTGAACTTTAGTTTTAGTGAAGACTCAGGCTCTGCACATCTGAAGGAATGTATGAGAAAACGAAGGGATTAGTTAAAAGTGCATCATTTTTCTTTTGTAAAATAAACCCAAAAATTTCTGCATCAGACTTTTTCATGGTTAGCATTCAAATGTTAAAAACTTCAGTCATGTGAAAGTGCAGCTTGGTGATCAGTGCAATATTTTCCATGTTCTGTAATGTCTTCTAACAGTAGAGGAACCATAAATCATTTTAAACAAATGTCTGCAAACTGTAAAATTTGCTGATTAATCACATCCTCTTAATCCTGCAAAAGGCAGGTTTGAGAGAATATTTCTGCTGTCAGTTATTGTGCCATTGCTGTATTTTAAAATATCATATGAAAAACAAAGATTTGTAGATTTATTCAAAGCTGTATTTTTATCAATTGTGTAATTGGCTTAAAGAAAACCAAAACATACTTGAACATATTAAAAATTATTTTGTTCTTGTCCTTTTGAATATTTTTTTAACTTTCTTTCTAAGACTGCAAGATTCACAATGTTCCATTTAGGTCAAAATTTGCCGTTTTTTTTTAAATAAGTAACTACTCTATGAGAGAGTTGCAGCTCTTTTTATTAAAAATCATCACCACTGCTTTACCCATATGTTGAATTTTGTAACCCAAATATTAGAAGAATTAAGTATTTAATACAGAGTTGGAAGACCATCATTTTTCAGAATAATATTCAGCACATCCTTCATTTCTATTAGGCCATTTGGCTTGAAGCACAGGCTCAAAATTTTAAATCTATATTTAAATAGTCTCATGAATTGGATTGAATTTAGGTGTGTACATATTAGCTGTCCTAAATTGGGGTCTGTGCACTGAGGTTCTATTATCTTTTTACACTATTTATTGTGAATATGAATTTGCTTCTCCAGGACAACTTGAGACTTAAAACTGCCACTTAAACATTAAACTTTTAATGCAGATTAACAGCAATAAACAGATTAAAGAGCTCCATCTTTTTCCAAGGAAGTCAATGCCTGTCAGTGCTATTGATTTAAGGAAAAAAGGAATCAATTTAGGATTATTAACTCAATAATTTACAGGGAGACCTTTGGAAATAATCTCCCAAATTTGAGTTGCAACCAGGAGTTGTTGTGTTGTCTCCATGTTTGGCTCCTCTCTGTAAATCCCCTCACTGGGGCAGCCAGGGCTCTGCAAGCCCAAAGCACCAATATTTCATGTTCAGCTTTGAAATCTGCATCTCCTGGTGTTCTGTGCGTTGGAAATCAATGATGATCTTCCATTAGCACAGTTTTTTCAATGTAATTCTTACAAGATCATGAAATGAAGCAGGGAGTCCCTTCCCTGGGCTGTGCATTGTGCTGCACCTCCAGCAGTGGGGTTCAGGTGTGTTCAGCAGGTGTACCTTGAGTCAGTAATTACAAGTTTATAAAAAGTGAAAGCCACCAGCAATCCCTTGAGTTGTTATTTCAGAAATCTGTTTGATTAATATCATTCCCTCCATCTCCATTTTTAATATGTTCTTTGCCAAATGCATTCTTTATTTTATTTTATTTTATTTTTACTCCATATCCTCAGTCTCCTTGCTTTTCCCTCCGCTTGGCCAAAAAAAAAAAAAAAATCCCATCAACAAACTCAAAAAACATACAACTTTTATTTTATTCAGTGACCTTATTCCTGTATGCAGCTTGGGTTGTTTTTTTTTTTTTCTCCTTTTCTTTGTTGCCTCCTTTTTAAAATTTAACCTTGTGTCTTTTTTGTTCTTCCTTCCTGTTAGTTTGCTGTGGGCAACTGCTAAAGGAAGCTGTTGCAGACAACACAAAACTTGGGGAACTCGTTAAGCCTTACATTGACAGTGGAGAGCCAGGTAGGGCACATTGCTGTCTCATTACACTGTAGTCACAAATTTGTAGCAAAAACCAAATTGGGAGGGAATTTTGGTCGCTCAGGTTCTAATCAGAGTAACCCCAAAATCTATTAATTCTGCTCATTCCGTGGGATTTGCAGCACTGCATAGCAGAAGTTAGATTTCTAAGGGGTCTTCAAAGCAAATATTTACTGTTCTGGTGAAATTCAGATTTCTTGTGCATATTTTCAAGTTTGAATTCCATGTTTTTATACCTAAATCAAAATAAGAATTCTTACATCAGTTTAAAATGTTTAAAGCCCACTATTGTGTTAAACTGGTTTCAAACATTGTGTTTCATTTTATATTTGAATATTGACTTTTAGAATGCTACCATAGTTTCCTCTACTTCCATACAAATATTTTAAATTTAAAGTTCCTTTGTACTTCATTTCTATCAGCATTTTTGGTTGTGGGAGGGGAATGTTGAGCATATTTTGCTTTTGTAAGGCTCTGCAGTGATTTCAGATAAATCAAAAATACTGTAAGCTCCTCAGGGCAGCAGCTCAGCTCAAACCTGTCTGCCTGTTCCAGTTGTCCTGCTGTCTAGGTGTTGGAAATCAGAGAGGATGTGTAGTTACAGAAGATAAGTTGCATTTCAGTCGAGTGGAAGAATGTTTATTTTGCCAAATTGCAATGGCCTGGGAGAAGAACTTTCAGTCCTGCTGCTGCCAGCAGCCCAAATGGTTTCCAGTGGTACAAACACAGGGAGGCAATTGTGCTGGAGATGGGGAAATCTCAGCTAAGCTTCAGTATTAATGGAATTTTGAGCAAAGCCCCCCTGAGCAAAGAGAAATCTTCATTGGCCTTTGCTTTTAGCGAAGAAGTGTATTTGGTAAGGTGGAAAGCTTGAAAATCTCCTTGTTTTTTGCGCAATAGCTTAATTCTGAGGCTGAATTAGTTCTGCAACATGAGCCTAGAAAATTAATTAAGGTTCCCTTGATATCAACCCAAGAGATTCAGGACTTTCCCAGGTGTTTCCAAAAGACCTTTGGCAGTTTTGGGGGTGCCATCCCTCTGCCAGGCACTGATCAAGCCACAAGGTATTGCATTTTAACTCTAAACTTCATCTCCAGTGAATGGATTGCATTTATTCCTAATAATAAATATTCAGTTCAATGCATTAATTTCCTGTGGCAGCCACCACGTTGCTGGGAGAAGGAGCTGATGTGGGAAAAATGGGAATGAAAAGCAGGAATCTGCAGCATGGAAAAGACAACTTGGGTCCTCTGGAACAGGCACAGAGATCTAGGGGAGGATTTTCTGATGTAGAGATCCTCAGAATGGCCATTTCACTCAAAGGCAAGAGATTTCAGAGTCTGTCATGCAGTGGATCTGAGGTTTCCCTATGAGGGAATAATTCAATAATTCCATCCTGTGTAATCTGGATGACCTGAATGGAGCTGGTTTTGTGTGCAGCTCAACTCACACATGGAGATCTTTTTAAACTGTGTCTTTCTTGGTATCCATTAATTTCCCAATCTGATGTGCACACTGTAATTCCACTGTCTCATCTCTGTGGAGAGGAGGACTGTAAATACCTCACTCTCTAAATTTCAGTTATGGCTGATGTTTATTGGATGTTTATTCTGTTTATTCAAAGAGAGGTCCTTTAAGAGCTTCCTTTACTAAAATGTTCTTTGTGTGTTTTATAAACTTCATCTTAACCATTAAAGTTCCTTAAAGGAGATGCATTCCCAGCAGAGTAAAGTAATTACACAGATCATAATTTTCAGCCAGTCCTAAAAATATGCACACCCTTAGTCCAAGGGAGCTGCTATCATTTCAGGAAAATGAAATTGAAGTTGTAATTCCTTTCTTCCTCCAAATTAGAAATTATTTCAGATTTAGATTAATTTTTTTTATACAGCATGCACGGATAAAGCTGTACAACACTTCTGAATGTTAATAGGGATCATAACTATATTTCTGTGCATTATGCTAAAAATTCTCTCTTAGATTTGCTGGTATGCACATATATATTTTATTTGGTGGGACACAGCACAAAATTAAGGGCTGAATAAAGATAAATATCATCTAGCAAACCCAGAAATAATAAGTTCTGTCATTTTGCTAATCCTCCTCTCCCAGGGATAACAAAGAATGAATTTGCATTAGTAAACACTAACAAGAATTCATTACTGCCCTCACAAGAGGCTTGGAGAAAATGGAATAACACAGGGTACTGAAGAGGAAAGGTGGGCAAAGAATCTTTGCATCTTTGCTCTCTTGCTGCAGACCAGGTTAAAACAGGGGAAAGATTCTCCTGCTATTATTGACTTCATTCACTTTCTGGAAAATCTCACTTGAAAAGACTCAGTGCAGTCAATAGCAGACAGCGTTGTAAGTGGAAAAGCAATTAGAACTTCAACCTTTTCATTCCATTTCTGATTGTAAGGAGCCTCAGCTGCTCCTTTGGGTGAGGAATCATGCAGGTGACACTGGCACAGAGCAGTGGAACCAAAGGCAGGCCAGGAAAAATGCTGTTCTCCAATCATTAGTTGTCAAAAGGAACTCAGTGCCATAAAATCTTGAGGACATGCCTCATATATTCTTAAAGTGCTCACCCAGGGGACTGATCTCAGTGTGTTTCCCTTCTTGTGGCCACCACTGATTGCACACAATTAGTCATTTCAGATATGCCAACAGGGCAGGCTGTGCTGCTGTAACAAGGCTCAGAGCCCAGCCTGTTCAAAGCTCCCTCAATAACGAGTTATTCAGGCTGCCCACTGCCTGCTCTGTTCTAGTTCTGCTTCACTAACCCGGATCTCTTCATGGCTTTAGGATTCATGAACATTCTTTGTGCTGTTTTTCCTGTGCTGCTGCTTCATCTATACATCATGTATTTCAGGGACAGCCCAGACAATTCTATTATTCACCCCAAAAGGCAACCTGGTATTCTCATTTTCTGTATTTTCTAGTGTTTGCTGTCTCATAAAGATCTGCTTTATGTCAAAACCCTCAGTTTTGTAGATGGTGATTTATTTTGCTTAATGAAGGCAGCATAGATGTTTTGAAGCCCATTAATTTTTTAATTCCCAGGACATTCTAGTCTACAGTAGGTGCACACTAGATATTGAAAAATGCATTTTTGGTGATAAGTTCAGCAACTTGACAGCTTTCTGCCTGTCATAAACATAGAGTTGTGCTTTGGACAACCAGTCTGAAATGCAGAGATTGTTCCTTCAGGATATTGAGGTTGCACTGAGTGCTGGGCAATTATTACTAACTATATTCTGGGCAGAAAATTACCAACATTAGAGTCTGAGACCAATCTTCTGGTTATTAACTCCAGTTAGATTAAACCTTGGTCAATAATGCTGAATTTAGGACACACCATTTACTTGGACAGCCTGGGAAGAACTGGAGGAAGAGGTGAGTGCAGTGGCCAGAACTCTCCTACAGGAAGCAAAAAATCGATTTATTTGGTTTGATTCCTTCTGGAATTTTCTGAGGAGGCTGTTCCATAAACCCCATGGGCTTGAAGGAGACCTTTAAACAGAATTCCTGTCCCTGGTTTGCTTTAATTCTGAGCAGGGCTACCCTGCCTGCTGGAACTTCTCACTGAAAACATGGGAACACATTAATTGAAAGTTCCATCTGCAGGATCTTTGTTCACCATCTTAAAGGTCAGAATTTGATACTCAGGGAGGAAAAGAAAACTGCAGAAATAATTTTTGCTTTCCCCCCCAAACGCCCCTGGTGTTTGCCCCTTGAGGTGTTTGTGTTTTATTCATGAAAAGACAAGCAGAAGCATTTTGGCATTGGGGGCATCACAAAAATAGGGAAGGTCATCACTCAGCTGAAATTTGCTTGTCATTCTGTCCAGTTTTGGTGGTGAAATAGCATGGAGTGATGACTGCTAATTAATACATCTGTTTGTGAGGCTGTAATAAATGGAACCAAGAAAAGTGAGATGGCAGGAAAGCAGCATGAAGGAAAAACCCACTCCCAAACCAGTAAGGTTCTGCTTTGCAGCTGGGAGAACTGCTATTAGTTTGGGTAATTGGGGGTTTTTTCCACCAAAATGAAGATTCAGGTGGTAAGAGAACTGATTCATGGAAGACACATAACACTGCACTGTTTGCAGCCTGTTAGAGTTGAACACACACAATCTGTGTTGGTTTTTTCCCCTTCCTTTTTCTATTTTTTTTTAAAGTTGTAATATCTGAAGCTGTCCCCAACGGCATTCTGCACGTAGGGGGTAAAATCTGGAATTCCCTAATTTCTCCTATTTTCTAATGAAAACCATTACTTGTACAAATACAGATTTCTTTTCCCCTCATTTTTACATTTCCGTGGTTTTAAAGGGGTGCTTTTCGGTGCAGCCTCTGAAAGTTGGGGTCCCCTGGCGATTGTGATCACAGCCTCACCGCAAATGCTTCGCCTCATTCGAGGTGGATTTGTATTTTTTTTTTATTTTTCGACAGCAAATTAATATTCTCATCACCAAGCTCAAAACACAGATTTGACAATAGAGCATCTCCCCCTTTGTTAAAAAACTCGCCGAGAGTTGCCGAGTTGAAAGGCTGAGTAAATCTTTATATCTGAGGGGGTAAGCTTAGTGTTATTTCTTGTTTTTTAAGAGCGCTGTACTGGCGAGCTGCAAGCTGTCTGAACATTGCAGAGACCCTTTGGGAGCTCCATTGGTTTTCAGCAAGTCTTTGCATGCAGTGTGTTTGTACTGGCTGAAGACAGCGCATGGCTCTCTAAATAATTTACAAGTTGATTAATAGACTCACATGGGTATAATTAGAAGAGGGAGAGACAGCAGCTCCAGTAACGGGTACAGTGCTTGGGGGAACTGGAGACTTTATTTTTTTTAAAGAAACTTTCTAGGGTGCTGGGCGTTTGAAGATAAGTTGGGAAGAGCTCAGTGCCTCTTCTCTTTTGAAGTGGAAATAGGACAGTTTGAATCCGTCGAGTTTAATTTTTCACAAGCTTTAGGGGCCCTGCAGTGCAACTCCCTTTTTATTATTGAAAAAAAAAAAAACTCGCCATTTTTCTTTCATTTTTTCACACACATGCACACACGCAAGCACACACACCGAGAGCCCAAACAGGAGCTCATCAACAAATCGATTTTCTACTTGATTTAAGTTAGTTTTGCAGCCATTCTCTGCCTCCCCTAAATGTGCACCTCCCTCACTAATGTGCTGTGTGAAGTTACCGAGGTATTTATGAACACACCACCCCTTAATTTATGCATTTTTAAGAAACCTTCACCTCTGGTTGACAATGCTTTTGAAGTAGCTCCGTTTTTCAAGTCAAACTTTTGACTTTTCCTCTGGGACTGCTACAAAGGTTTTTTTATGGAAAATAGGTAGCAGTCTTTTTTCCTACTAGGAGAAAATTGGTGGTCAAGAGAACAAAATAAAATTGACTTTTTTTTTGTTTTCTGGTTTGGGTGGCCATATTTTTATAAGAGATGCAAGGTTGTAGAATTGATAATTTTAAATGCAGACATAAGGGCAGTAGGTTGTAATTTTCTTTCCTGAGTTTTACTTTTTAATGTGTTGAATCACTATAAGAGGATAAATTAGAATTCCCTTTGCCTTTATTTGAAAATCTACAACGTATTTTTCTTTATTCCACAATCTAAATTGGTGTATTTATCTAGCAGATACCCAGAGCTGGTGGGAGCTTTGGTCTGAAAAGACATTTTAGGAGTAAAAACAAAGCAACCAAAAAATCCACCCTATAAAGCCAACCCTGGAAGCCAGACCAGGCAAAATAAATATGATTAAAGAGAGGAGTGCAGTTGTTTTCTGGAATAATTGTGATAATCAGTCAGTCAATGGGGATGGTCCTTCCTATATAAACTGATTTTGCAGTGGTATTCACTGTTCCTACTGTTGCTGGAGGATCAATATTTCAATATTAGTGCCACAAACCCTCATGGATTTGAGTGAAGATGTGGCCCTTGGCCATTTGGGGCCTCCTGGTTGTCAGGGGCTTTTGAACAGCAAAGTACAATATAAATGTGAAGTATTAATCTTTTATATTTATATTGATCTTCACTGCTGACAGTCATTCTTTATAATTTAGGGAAGTGGAGGTTCCTTTCCTTGCAGCACTGGAAAGTAGTCAAAGGGCTGCTGACTTGAATTCTGTGTGGTTTTCTTTTTGGGATGGGAATATTACAGGAGTTTTTATACAAAAACCAAAAGAAAAAGCACATTGTGTGGTCAGCATCCCTTTTTTTTTTTTTTTTTGGAGTTTAATGTAAAATTCTCGGTTTGGAAATGATGCATCTGATGGGTTTGAAGTGTAGTTGCTCTCTCTATCCAACTGTAGCCCCTCTGTGGAAGCCAAAGGAGTAAAAAGAAGCACAAATACACCTTTTGTCACAGGTTTTAGACACTTCTAGCTTAGCCACATCCCTGTGAAGGAGCTCAGAGCAGCTTTTGTCTCCCAGGCAGGTAAACTGAGGCAGAAAATCTCGTTCAGCTCGAGCCCTGCCACGGTCAGGGAGGTGGATGGGAACTCAGGTGTGGCTCCTGACCTTGGAGTCACCACCCTGCATCATCCTGGGGCTTGGGGCCATGGGGAAAATCCATGGAAAACACCACAGAGGCCATTTTTAGGGGGAAAAAGCTTTTTGTTTGCCTACTGGATGCTCAAAATGCCTAGATTTCCATTGCTGCTAACAGGTAAAGCAGTGCCAGGGGCTGGAATCTTATCTCATCACTGAATGGGATCAGATTCCTGAATCTCTGGTTTGGTACCTATGAGGAAGCAGTTCTGAAGGTCTGAATTTATCATGTGATTTATGATGATTATATGATCGATGATTTGGGATCGTACCTGCTTTAGAAATGGTGTAATTTCCACTTTGATGCAGCTAATTCCTATTTTAAATGACCGAAACCCTAAAAAATAAAAAAAGAGAGAGAAGGCTCGTTCTAATGTATTCTAGCAAGCAAAAATATTTTAAAGGCGGAAATGAAATATTTGATGGCATTATTTATTTCAGTGTAATAAAACAATGACTCGGATTCTTACAGCAGCCCTTCTGAGCAGTGCTGTGTGTGTGAAAGGAGCGAGCGGAGAAGGGATTTCGGTAGGAATTCTCCCTTTGATGGATCGCCGCCCGCGAACCCGCTGTCCCTTCCTCAAACCCGACACAGCCGGGGATGCTCTCGGTGTTTCGGTGCCATCCCGGCGCTGTCGGGGTCTGAGGAGCCTCAGCAGCAGCCGGAATGGGTTTGTTTTCCCAAAATTTCCCGAGATTTCGGGTCGCTGCTGCCCGCGGGGCGGGGACCGCTGCAGTGCCCGCCGTGACCGCGCGGTGGCGACAGAGAACAGCCAACCGCGCCGGGCAGTGCGGAACTGAGAGCCTGGGACAGACTGGGACAGCCTGGGACAGCCTGGGACAGCCTGGGACAGACCGGGACAGACCGGGACAGACCTGGGACAGACCGGGACAGCCTGGGACAGCCTGGGACAGCCTGGGAATAACATGGGACAGCTTGGGATAGCCTGGGACAGACCTGGGACAGACCTGGGATAGCCTGGGACAGACCGGGACAGACCTGGGACAGCCTGGGACAGACCGGGACAGACCTGGGACAGCCTGGGACAGACCGGGACAGACCGGGACAGACCTGGGACAGACCTGGGACAGACATGGGACAGACATGGGACAGACCTGGGACAGCCCGGGACAGACCTGGAACAGCCTGGGACAGCCTGGGAATAGCCTGGGACCACCCGGGACAGCCCGGGACAGAGCTGAGAATAGCCCGGAACAGCCTGGGACGGCCTGAGAATAGCCAGGGACAGACCTGGGACAGCCTGGGAATAGCCCGGGACAGACCTGGGACAGCCTGGGACCACCCGGGACAGCCCGGGAATAGCCCTGGGACCCTAAAGGACAGCGCTGGGACCACTCGGGACCCCCCGTGACAGTCCCGGGACCCCTTGGGATCCTGCGGGACGGGGGGGCTGGAGCCCTCTGGGACCCCCGGGACCCTCCTGGCGCTCGAGGCTGGAGACCCCCGGGACTCTCCGGGCCTCTCGGGGACCTCCGAGGTACTCGGGGCCGGAACGCCCCGGGACAATAGCCAAGACCCTCCGGCACGGCAGGGCTGAAGCTCTCGGGACAACCTGTGGGCCAACCTTGGGCTCCCCGGGACCCTGCCGGACCCTCCCCACGGGCTGTGCGGAGCCTGAGCCCCCCGAGCAGCCCATCCCCTTCTCCGGCTGCAGCCAGCCGAAATTCCGTGTTTTCCCGCTGCAGCTCGGCTCGGGGTTTATTCTCGATCTCCGAACCGGCTGCTCGCAAACCTGCCCTCCTCACCCACCGGCGGCCGGCAGGATTAGCCGAAATTATCGATCAGCCGACGCCATGGTAAATCGCTGCTAAATCATTCTCAAACACATTAGAAACCGATTGCTACCATCGCGATCGATGCGATCTCTGAGGACGTTAATGCGGGCGAGGAAACAGAATAGAAAAAGCCAATTATTCATCGTGAATCATCCAGAGTTTCTGGGGCAATGAAATAAGGAAATCTCGGGCTTTGCTAAATTTGGGATTTGCTGGACAAAGTAGCCTTTGGCTGTAGCTTATATTCAGGACAAGATGTTAACTGTCAGCTGCTGGGATTAAGCCTCAGGCATCTGAATTAGCTGTGAAAGTCTTCAGACCTTGCTAAAAAAAAAATCTCTATGAGCAGGATAAAGCATAGGTGGACAATATTGTCAAAAGGACCTTTTAGAGCACAAAGCTGACAATTTTTATCTGTAAATGCACTTCTGCTGTGCTTAGAATTGAGGATTTATAGGTTTGGAGAAGTGAGTCGATCCCCTTCAAAAGTCTGTTTTAAAGGGAAATCTATGGAGGAAGTATCAATTTAAATATGATAATTTTATAGCTTGGAGCACTGACAGCATTGAAGTTATTGGAGAATAGTGCCCTGTAATCTCTCAAGTGGTGTTTTTCCCTTTCAGCCTGTGCCTTTAATGTTCTGGTACTTTTGTCTGGAGCAGATGGTGTGATTTTGTAACTGATTGCCTGATCCGGGTTGCTATTAGTCCTGCAGATCCATGGATTGGGGCAGAGCTAATAGACCTGTGAGCTTCACGAGGAAGTACTTCTCATGAGAAGTACCTGATACCTGTGGAAAACCTTTGAAGCTGTGAAAAGTAAATTTATTTTTTAAATGTTTTTGCTGGAAGGTGCTGATTGACAGCCCTGGAGATGGAAAACCTCTGGGTGTCCACGCAGCACTTGAATCCTCAGTTCCTTGTCCCCTGCCTGATCAAACCCCTGAACTGATTAGATCACTTCTTAGGTCCACAGCTGCCAATTCAGGGCGCAGTGTTGATCATTAATGTGGTGGAGACAGGCTGGGAGATAAAGGAGACACAAAATGAACAAATGACATTTCCATCTGGAGCTGCTTGTGGCCTCATTCTGCTGCTGCTCCATGCTGGGGTTCACTGTGCTGCTGGTCCACAGCTGTTTGGGATCCTCTTGGGAATCACTGCAGCTCAGTGGCTCTGCAGCTTTATTTCTGAGGGGTGCATTTTCCTCCTGTGCCTTGATTTCTCACCCTAATAGAGATGTGCTCCCACCTTGCCTAGTTTGGATCTCTCTTCCTAGCAGCACACTGTAATTTTTACAAGAAACTTACCTTTGGACTTCTCTAATGATAAAGTAAAATCTCTCTCGAGTCTCATTCCCCCAACTTTCAGAGTTGGAAACTCACACAAGCTTATGTTGAAAAGGAATTGATTATTCAAAGCTCTTGTGCTTCATAATCTCCTTAAAACATGTAGATTGACTGTCTCATCAGGAAAGCTCTATATTTTACTTTGCTATATGCCCACTGGGTCATGTGCTTAAGGCCAGGAGACCTCTGGCTAGTTCCTCCCAGGCTGTGTGCCCCTCCAATTACAGGTTATTAATTTGCCTTCCATTCCAGAGACAGTTCCACATGACTGAAAAGGAATTCTGTACTGCAGAGTTCTTCATTACCTACTCTGTCTGTACTACAAAATAAGAATAATACCGATTTTTTTTTTCCCCTCCTCTTTTTTTTTTTTTTTCTTTTCCTTCCCTCTGGTCTGTGGAAGATGTTTTTACAGTTTTAATGCAGCTGTTTCAAGTGTGACTGTTGCTGTTCAAGGGCAGCTGACGTACTTTGTAATGCCACCCAGCAGCCAACAAGCTCTGTTCCCCCATTGTGTTGAAGTGATAGGTATGTTTGCTAATCAAGAGGAGAGCAGAGCTCGCTGTCTGACTTGTTTATGTTTTATTTCTCACCATCAAGCTTTAGAGGGAGGCACAGAAAATGTGTAAGCATCTATATTATTCAGTGATGTATATGTGTACGTGGATGTACAAACTGTCTGAAGGGTGTTGCTGACGCCTTGCAGTCACTCCTGGCTGAAGTGACAGAGCTGTCAGGTGTCCCCAGCATCCCTCAAAACACCCCAAACCTGGCATGGAATTAGATCAACTATTAATTAATTGTCACTCCATCTCGATTTTTTTTCCCCTCCTCTTGTGATTGCTTCATTTCTGTTCAAAGACAGTGACCAGAGTGGAGGATTTTGATATCAGGGTTCTCAGAAAGCCTGTGGGAAGTGCTCAGACCCAGGAGATGCTGCCAGGTTCCCATCACAACTGCTTCTGAATTTCCTTGCAGGCTGCAGTCTTTCTCCTTCCCACAAGGATGGAAGCAATCTGGAAGCGAATTGGGGAATCTCCCAGGATCTGCTGGAAGCCCAACAGTTCAGAATATCCATCTTTTTGTGCCATTCCTGGGCCCTTCAGCCTCTGTCCTGATCCCCTGTTCATCTCACAGGGTTATCAACTCTGGCAGAATCCTACTGCAGTTTTACTCAGGGGGTTGTAGGCTTTATCCCAATTCTGTGCAAAAATGTTTGGAGCATTCTGAAATTTTAAAAAAATAATAAATTATGTAATTTGGCACCTCTGTAAATCCATGTCAATGATTCTAGTAGGAACTGTCATAAAATAACACACCTGAAGAAAGTTTAAGTGCTGCAGAAATTCAGAAATATGGGAAAATTCCACTGGTCTTTGTATGGAATACATTTTTAGGAATGAGAAATTGAGTTTATTTGTTTTTGTTTATTCCTACTAGCTTGCACTGAGTTTGTATTAGTTCTTGTAAGCTGATGATGGGGAGAGAAGTGCCCTGGAAAAAGCACTGAAATTCCCCTGTTATCTCTCCCTTGCCTGCCTGCAGCTCAGGTCTTGGATAGAGAAGAAGCATCTCTCTGATAACATTCCTTCCTGCTGCTGTGCTGTTGTACACTTAATTTTATGAATCCCATTTTTAACAGAATACCCAATTTTGCATTGTCATTTCGCTCTTTGTCAAGTGTGTGGGGTTTATTCCATTCCTTCCTTTTTTCTCCTTTCAGCAGATGGAGAATATTACTCTCTTTAACTTGTTCTTTTCTAATGTGAAGTGGATATCCTCAATTAATACACTAATCTGTTTTCTAATTAATTCCCCGCGGTTTTCCTCCCTTTTTGCTGGTACATTGAATCCTGAGTGCAGTTCTGTAAACTCAGTAATTTGATTATTCAGAGGAGAAGCCATGAATTGCACGATAGAGGCACAATGTGAAATTCCAGGGAGCAAATGGATTCTGTTATTGCAGTTTAAAACCTGCTTGTTCCCGGGGTGGAACTGTGCACTGCTAATAATTCACTCTGCTAAAATACAGGCAGATCCCTGTCAGCTTGTCCTGAAGAGAAGTGCAGTGTTAGAAATCTGACACATACACTCTCCTACAAGCACTTGTTGTATTTTTGTATGCAGATGTGATGGCAGGGTGAGCATCAAAACATCAACCTGCCATGATGGGGATTTATGTAGCAATTTCTCTGCCTTGTTTTCAGTAGAGGCATCAGTGTATTAGACAGATAAAGGGAAGGGGCTCTGCTTGCTGCTTGGGAATTGTTTTGGCTGCTGCTTTGGGAAGCAGCTCCAGGTGCTTTTGCTGTCCTTTCTTTGGGGTTATTTGACACTGAGCCCAAGATGTTACAACAGTCGTTGGAAAATTTATAATCACTCTCATTAAGCTTAAATAATTTAATTCTAAACACCACCCCTCCAAAAAAAGAGAAAAAAACCCCTAATTTTTAGTA
Organism: Lichenostomus cassidix; assembly: GCF_008360975.1. NCBI lineage: Eukaryota > Metazoa > Chordata > Aves > Passeriformes > Meliphagidae > Lichenostomus > Lichenostomus cassidix. The sequence continues at coordinate 3,902,274 of NC_139497.1, forward strand.
TCTTGGTTGAAATATTTTACTTTTTGAAGACTCTAGTGGAAGTGGGCAGGATACTTTCTTACCACAGTGTCCCATTAAACAGAATTTTAAAAGCTCTGCATTAATCCCAGTCAGCATCTTGCTCATGTTCTCTCTTGCCATAAAGAAAAATAATAACAATAATAGAGGGAAAAGAGTTTTTAGCTCTAAAATTAGGGATTCGTCAATGCAGTAGTTAAAGTAGTTGAAATTAATTTTGAAAACTATTTCCAGTTATAAAATCTTCAAGCCTTTGGCTAAATTGAAGCAATAGCACATGTAGGCTGTTGTAGCAGAACCATTATCACCTGCTGAATTCAATCCAGAATGTTCAGAAATTTTTTCCTGTTTCAGGATTTCTTTCCCACAACTCAGGTCATTGTTTTTGCATTTTGGTAAGACTGTGTCACACACATCCCTGTGACATCAGGCCAGTGTGGCTGAGAGGGAAAAGCACATTGCAAAATTATGTAGGAATGAGGTTTGACCAAATACTTTGCTTTGGTGCTGCAGTTCCTTGTGAGTTTGGTGCTTCCATGATGGTAAAGATGCAGCAGCCAACAATGTCCAACATCACTCATAAATGGGAATAACTCTGTGCTTTAGCTCCAGTAGGACTTGTGTGCATCTCCCTCCACTGCAGACTCAGCACACAAACTAAATGTCACCTTTTTCCCTCCTCTGCAGTCCCAAACCACCTTGTCCTGAAGCTGCTGACAGAACGGCTGGGCGCCTTGGACTGCCTGACCAACGGCTGGGTGCTCTCTGGCTTCCCCAGGGACATGCAGCAGGCAGAGCAGCTGCAGAAAGCACACATTAATCCCAACAGGTAAGAGACAAACTCACCCATCAGGATGTTAGAGATGTGAAAAATTCGTTTGTGGAAAGATACAGATCTTTATGGGCATTGTTTGTGCTGTTGCATCTTATTTTGTGGTTTCCTTGGTGAGGAAAGGGGTGTTGCTCCTGGAGAGTAGGAAATAGAGCCCTGGCCTGAGAAATGCTCCAGATGGCCAAACTGTGGGAGAGAGAAGAGGTTTGTTGTTCTGGTTATTTGTTTGAGTTGCCTCTAAAGCCAAACCATAAGAAATGGATTACAGTTTGGATTATATGAGGAGATGTATTTTATTTGCAGCAGGAGGGGGGATCTACATCTTCTTTCTTCAGCATTGACATAATGCCGTGGAAATATATTGCTATTGCAAGGAGCTCATTATGAGACTTTTGGGTTTTGTGAAATAATTAAAAACAACATGAGAATTACATTTTATTTGAGCTATAATGAATTGTTCAGAAATGTAATATGAGAGACAGCAGCATCCAAAGAGAACTGTTACGAGCGCCAAGCAAATAAAATAGAGTTACTTTTCATCAGCTGGTCCAAAGGTGGTGAGGATTTAAAGTGCTGGTGCACTCATCAAAAGCTGAGAGGCTTTTCCATTCATTTCCCAGAGTTTCCTGGGTCTGTCCATCCCACTGCCCAGCACAGTGGACATCCTAAAGGCATGCATTGGAAATTTGTTGTCTTGATGCTTCAAGGAAGATGTTCTGATCTAAACAGTGCTGGTGGGAAAGGTGAATTACCCACATCAAGGTTTAATTTGGCAAAGTGACTCTTCCTGTGTAGCTGCCCTAGATCCCCTCCTGTGCAGGGATAGGGGAAGGATGGAAAAGGGTGAGGTTGAGCTGGAGAGAGAGTAGAAGGGAGTGCAGAGGGAGGGAGCTGGCAGTCCTGTCATCCATCAAGGTCTGAGAAGGGAAGTGTGTAAGAACAGCTTTATTTATAACTGTTTATCCAAAGTCAAACGACGTTCATCTCAAACAGGAATCCATTCCATGAAAAAAAAAAACAGGGAAAGAATCTCAAAACTTGTGCTGGACTCAGCTAAACATCATTTCCCCCAGATTATTCTTCTTGTGCATGGAGCAGGAAGGTGCAGAATCCCTGAACAGTCAGAGTCCCCCAGATCAGTGTGAATACTCGAGTGTGCCCTGTGCTCCTCCACAGCACTGAGACCTCATCAAGGCAGCAACAGCAGCTCATTACCAAATTGGATGGGTGGCAATTCAGCACTGATCCATTTGCTCAGCCTCCCTTCCCTTGAAAGAGCTCTGCACATTCACATCTGAGTGAAGAATTTGGTCCCTTCTGTTTTATACAGGGTGAGGGACAAAAATAGACATCGAGCTCCCTGATTGATCTTGGAGCTGATCTTTTCCATGAAGCTGAAGTGGTAGGGATGTAAGGGAGAGAGGGTGATTATAAACAAAAGGACATATTGCAGCATAGGATAGCAGGGCAGTAATTCAGTTTCAGTTGTGATGCTAGTTATAAAACACTATCTGCAGAGGTGGTGTTTCTGACATCAGGAGAAAAAATCTGATAGAATTATAGCCTCGAAATCAATCTGGGAATAGGATGCAGAAATCTATAAATCAGACACAGAGCAATCTACAAAGTCTCATTTTTAGGAGGGCTCTGTTGATGAAATTAGATTAAAATAAATTTACATATATATCAAGTTTATTATTAAAATCTAGTCACATCAGTAAACAAAATTATTGGTGAAAGAGAATGTTACTCTGGTTTTTGAACTCAGAGTAGACCTCTTTGGCTGATCAGAACACAGAGTTATTGTCTGCTTGTCAAGTCACAAATCTATTCCTTAGAGCTAATAAATGGTTAGTGTTCAAATACTATGTTTTATCTGACTCCCACCTCATAAAGCTACTACACATAATACTAAATTATACAGCATTGAGCAGGATCAGTCTCCTGACTCCTCCATCTTATAGAAAGAAAAACAAACCTAGTAATTGATGACAGAAAAGAAGGAAAATAAAGTTATTTGAAAACAAACAAAATGGGCTATAAAGTTTGTTAAAATGTAATAGTAAAAAAAAACAAACCTCATACAGCATCAGCTACTGCATCTGAAGAACTACTCTGGAACAAAAAAAGGAAAATAATTCAATTTCCACTGAAAAAGGGGTTTCTTTAAATTAGAATTTGTGGTAGGGTGAGGATTTGCTGGTGAACTGGCACAGGAAAACCTGCAAACCCAAAAAAATGCTCTTGCTGAGCCCAGAGAAGGCAGGAGCTGCTGGCTGTGTTCCTCCTGTGCCTAAGTGGACAGATCCTGCTGGCATTGAACTGGGGCAGCTTTAGGGCAAATCAGGAGCTGAATCTATTAAAGGGCTCCCAGCTGGGGAGTGAAAGACACCATTAACCACTTAGGGCTGAGGTGAAGGGAATCCACACACCATCACAGGGTGCTTTCTGAAGCTCCAAACAACTCCCACCAAGGACTGACTGCAGTTCTTCACCCAAATGAGTGTCAATGGGGATTTTAGCTTTTTTTAATTGTTCATGCTCAAGCAACAATAAGAAATGTATGGCATAGCCATGGGTGGTTCTGCTGAACACTCTATTTGACATCCACCCAAATATTTTGTATGGTTTTTGCTCTCTCCCAAAATGGGAGTTAAAGCAAGGTTCAGCAGCAGCAGTGTTGTGAATCTCTGGCTGTCACCTTCAGCTGCTTCCTGATCATTCCTCTGCTGGGTCCAGACCAGCTTAAGGCAATCAGAAGTTGAAGGATTCCCTGAGCCAGAGGATCCTCTGGACACTTCTAATCACCCTTTTTCCTTGACTTTTAATACCCAATACCTTTAACACCTTCAATACCTTGATCTCTAAATTTTTTTAATTTTCCAAAATTAGAGTTGTTTCTTTCCCAGGAGAGAAAATAAACAGCAACAGCTTCTCCAGTGCAAGTTTTCCAGCAGGGTTTTATTTGGTCTTCAAAATGATGTGGCTGTGTTCCCAATTATGTCATCTTTTTACACGATTTATTTCAAGCTTCTTTTTCATCACGCTGCTGAGAACATGTATTCAAACAGTTTAGGATAATGAAGTTCCTAATTTCTAAGGTAGAACCTGTGAATATGTTGAAAAGGGAGAAATCAGAATGGGAAAAAAAAAAAGATTTTTTTTTTTTTTCTTTTTAACTATTTGGTCTTTACATGAGGCTTTCATATTTCTGCAGCTGATCCCAATGTGGATTAGGGATAATAAACAGCCTATTAATGGAGGCCTGAACTAGGAAATGGAGTTTGAATCAGCAGCAAAATTCAATGGCTGGCGAAGGTTAATAACTCCATTACTATCAGCTCTATTTTTGAGCCGTTTGAAGAGCTGGGTGTTAGCCTTACCTTACTCCTCATTAATTGAGCTAATAGAACCCCAGTGACCTCACCATGCTGCCATTATCTGAGAGTTTACCAGACATGGACTGGAATACTTATCACTGAATATGTATTCCTCAGATTCAGTTTGATATCAGAAATATTTTGGTTAAAGATTGGCTGCCTTCAGGTTCCTTTTTGCCTTTCCATGTCTTTGCTGCCTTTTGTAAGAGCTACATATTTGGAAATTACATGTAAATGACTTAATTAAATCCCTATCAAGGAACAAGCTGAATCCCAAAATAGTTGCAACAAGGAAACATGATAGTGATTGAATTATTCTGACATGGAAAAAATCTTACTGAGCATTTTTTTAAAACTTTGACCTAATTTGAATGATGGATATTGTGTATTTATAACAGATGTGGTAGTTGATGGCACACAAAAATCTGATGTGTAGCAAAGAAGAAATGTTGTAATTATATCTTATTTTCTCCTCATTTTCAGGGAAAAAAAAAACAACAACAGAAAAATGATCAGTGATTGTGTTATCTCTTGATGCAAGTGGTTGGAGACTTATCCTGCTCATTGACAAGATTGTGATTAACTCCTTTACCTTTGTTTCCTGATCTGCCTCCAGTGCCAGAGGCATCACTGGGCAAAATGGGCAAAATATATCCAAAAATCACTCATTCCCTCTGTTCTGCACTCCCAGGGGTTACATATAATGCAAAACCTCACCCACTCCTCTTTTATCCACACAAACCCAATGGAAACAACTGCTTATTCAGATTTCTGAGGTTGAGCCATTGGTGGGGAATCCTTATTCTCCATCCTCCTCCTCCTCCTCAGCAGACTGTGCTCTCTCCTCCCTCCCAGCACTAATCTGAATAGAAGCTCTTGCTCTTAAATAATCCAATAGACAGAAAATTGGATGATTACAATAAAAAGATTATGTCACTTCTGCTGCACATTCTGCCTGACCTATATTGGTCCCAGAAGAGCCTTTCTCTCCTGGGGAAAAGCATTAATATGCATCTTGAGCCAGCAATAGCAAAACATCAAATGCAGTTTTTAAATCCTTCCATGGGCTTTCTGTAGGATGCTGCATTTGCTGTCACAAGCTGATTCTGCTCCAGCAAGACTAGGAGGTATATTTGGCTTCAGTTGTGGGAGGCAGGGATTATTTTTAGAAGCTACCTCATCTCATACAAGCTCCTTTTGATGGCTGGAGTTTGTGTGGTGAAATCCTGGCTGCAGCAATTAAGGAGTGCTCTGATCTCAGCAAGCTTCCAAAGTCTCCAGGAAGAGAAAGAAGAAAAGGTTCTACTTCTAAGTCAGTATTTTTCTATTTATTGTTATTTTTGAGGACCCAAAGCCACATGCACAACCCTTTCATTATTTTGCTGCTGAAAGGAGGGAGGTTTTTCTGCAGTAACTATCTCTCACAAATGAAGAAACATTAGGAAACCTGAAGATTTTCCATCCTGGTTGCCTTTCTGTTGGAACCATTTTTCCTGGAGGTTGCCATCAACATCAAGGCTGCTTTTCTGAACTCAACACCAAACTGGAGCAGGAAAAATCTGTAAAAGCAGCAGAGTCTGGGCTGCTTTTGATGTCTTTGGCACTGGTAGCAAGTTTTAGACAAGGCAAAGCAAACCAGTCATGTCTCAGTCCAATGACAACTTCCTGATACCAATTTCTACTATAAAGGTTGTTCAGGGCATTCAGCTAAGACATGACTTTGGTTTAAGGAATGAAGTGAAACAGGCATGGAAATCAAAGTGTTATCATTTAAACAGCAGCCAAGCCTAACCTGTGTGTTTCCCCTGTGCTTTCTCTCTGCTTAAGCTTTTATTCACCCATTTTGGAGCATCCCCAAGAGCTCTCCTGCTCCCCTCAGGTCTCCCAGTTTGATCTCCATCCCTCTTGCTCTCCAGGATGACTCTGGGCTGGGATCCAGCAGTGCTGGAGGTGCAGTGAGTGCTGTGGCACTGCCTGAGGGCTCATCCTGCAGCTCATCCTGCAGCTCTTCTCCAGGCTCTCTGGTGCAGAATTCCCTTTGAACCAACAATTCTGCCACCGTGGGGATGTAGGAAAAGCTGTGGCTGCACAGTCATGCACCATCAGTGCATTTCTTTGCGCTGATTGGTCTCACAGGGTAAATGGGCTTTGTCAATTTGGACTATTTCTGCATGGTCTAAAGCAGTCATTTTCAAAATTTCACCTTAATTAACTGAGGAGTTCACACACAAATAAGAGCTATGTACATGCAAGGCTGATTTTGTAGCATTTAGGAGCTTTTTGTAATGAAGATGCTGGTTTTGAGATCTGCCTAGAACCAGAAAAACTTTTGAAAAATAAATGAGGGAGGAAATCTTTATATTTAAAGGCGTGGCAGCATTTTAATTTAATTTACCAATGCATGTATTTTGCATTGGATAAGAGAACACATAGAGGCAAAACTAAAGAGAGTTTTGCACGTGTGAGAACTGTAAATGAAGGTATTTAGTGTCTGAGGAAGCACAAGGGGAAAGCAGGGCTGGCCAGTGCTGTCCAGCATCACCCGTCATGCTAATATCTCACTGATTACTTCAGTAGTGTGGTAGCAAAATTTGGCTGAATATTCTTCTGAGGAAATGCAGTAAGATCACCCTTACATCTTGTACAAGTTAAAACTGAGTTTATGAACTCTGTAATTACTGGAATTCAGGATTTCTGGGGTGAAAACACAGACAGGATTGTGCCAGCCATGCTCTGATTTATTGATCTCTTTGGATTTGGGACTAATCCCAGATTTAGGCTTTACTCAGGGCTGGTGTGGCAGAACTGGCTCATCCAGAAAACCATCAGCATTGTGCTGCTTTTGCTTGGATTCTCCAGGCTGAAGATCTGGGGAGACAAGTGCATCAGTCTGTAGCAAATACAACACAGTTTTGGTGATTAAAACTGACAAGTAATATTGCGTATTGAATGGAGCCTGGTTTGTCATTACCATGAGGATTAGAAAGTGTAATCTTCATTAAAACATGAGTGGATTTACTGCTGTTTGCCTTGGAACAAGATATTTGCTCAGAATTTTCTAGTAAGTAAATTTAGTAAGCGCAGGGCAATTTAAGAGAGGGGAACTGAATCCTGCCATGGTTTGCTCTGCAGGGAAGATGTAGGGATGATCCCTGAGTGTCTGACAGATGCACTGGATCTAATTCTATGGGCTTGGATCACCTGCAGTCACATAAATGTATTAATCACTATCACTTCAATGGGTTTCCTTTGGCTCAGGTGTAAGTGGTGACCCAGGGCTTTTATGCAGTGCAAGGATCATATTTTCTGTCCCTAAATTCATTATGTTTACAAAATTCCATATTACAGAATACTGTCCTTTTAAAGGCTTGAAGCACACTTTGTGAAAGACTTTTTTCTGTTCCACAGAGGCTTTTGAACATTACCCTTTTCTAACAGGTGCTGTAGCTCTTAGCTCAGAGGGACACTGTCATGTTTTGATAGAAATAATTCTTAAAAAACTGTGGTCTAATATTCTCTTGACAGGAATGCTGATTAATATCCCACTGATATTCACTGAGTGAACAATTCTGTTCTTTTGAGACACTGACCAAAGGTCAAAGTACAGTGGGCTAAAAGAGTAATGGATTCATTGAACCTTTTAGTAAAAGCTGCAACTTCAGTGGACTTAATTTAAGCTGATTTTTAGCACAAGTCTATAGGAAAAGTTCCTCCTCACACACATGCAGTGAAATCAAAGGATTCATATTGGCCATGAATGTGCCCCAAAGTTAAACAGATACAAATGAAGAAATAATGTGTTTTCTCCACCCTTTGAGTCCTGTGAACTCTTCAGATTGACTTTATTTTCAAACACTTTGCACTAAGACACTGAACTGTCAAAGCTAAGTGGTGGTGGGTATGGAGAACTTGCCATATTTTTTTTCCTACTATCTATCTAAACTTCCTTTGGCTCAACTTGAGGCCATTTCCTGTAGTTCTTACAGCAAGTAGCTGTTCCTCAGAAAAACCTTGCAATCAAACACAGCCAAGCAGGAGAGAAGGTTAGACATAACAACCTGGGAAATGGAGGAACTAATTCAGTTCCTAAGGTCTCCTCTATGGCTGCACTTTTGCATCTCAAACCTGGGAATTTTGATCAGCACAGCTTCCCAACTGTCCTGTCTGCAAAAGCTTGAGAGGAGCTTCCTTGGGTTTATTGAGCATCACATTATTTCACTGCTAAGGACAGGAGAGCTCCAACATCAGGCTGGATATTTGGGTTTAGTTCTTGTCTTGCAGAGAATTTCTCCAGCTGTTCCTAAGTTTCTCCTGATGGTGTCTTCCTTCCCTCCACCCCTACCTGACCCTGCTCGAGATCTCAACTGTTGTTTTACCTTGTTGATGTTTTGTCTATATTTGCTTTAACCAGATGCCCCTCTTTGCATGCAGCACTGGGACTCATCCCCTCTCTCCTATCAACAATAATTAGCCTTGTAAGACTAATGGAAGAAATCGTGTCTAATTACCCTGTTGAAGGCCCAATTATGTTATTAACATTTGTGGGCTATAAGCTAATGATGAGGAGAGCCTCTCATTTGCATAGCATTAAGTTAATTGAGCTGGAAGCTATGGGGTGGATAGCAGTGGTGAGAGCAGGATTCTGTTACAGAATGGATAATGATGACCAGAGCAGGATGATTCACCTGACAGGTTTATTAATTAACGGCTATCTGATTACCTCCAAGAAATGGTAAGTGGCAGTGCTTCTGAAAGGAGCTGCAGTGTTTTTTTTTTAATGAAAGGTGCTCTATCACTGGGGATATTCTGGGGTGATTTATGGTAATGGCAGTGTAAGCTCTTTCCTGGAAGCCAACAAGAAAACCTGTTCTGGTTTCCTCCCTGCCCTTAGCAAACCTTCTGCAAAGGGCTAATATTTGTGGATTTGTGTGAACAAAGTCTGTAGTGTTGTCTGAACTGTGCATTTGGAAAATCCTTAATTGTTGTGCAGCCTGGAAGTTCTGCCCTCAGAAGAACCAGAGGGTTAGATTTTGTAAAAAGTGGTTTTCACTTTGGTGTTAGGCAGGATTCTGTGTTGTATTAGCAAGGAAATAACATAAACATTCATCTTTTTTCGCATTTTCCTGCAATGTGTAAGCTGCAGGTGGAGGTGAGTGCCCTTCCCTTCACTTTATTTCTGGCTACAAACAGTTATGCAAAGTGGTTAGGCCTTTTAAGGAACAGAAGTCTTTATTTAAGACAGTTCTAAGAAGAAAAATCCATCTTTTTCTTTTTTGTTAAATGTCAGATTCTGTCTGTTTAATTCCAAACACATTTTAATTCACAACAGATTCAGACAGAGTCTTGTTTGAACTAGAGTATCTTTTGGAGGAAAAAATCACTCTGTTTAAAAGTTGTGCAATCAATCCAAGAGTGAATAACTTACTCTGCAGTTACTCATCATTAGAATCCCACACCTCAGTCATGAATATATCTGAATGTCAAATACAGTTTCTAGTCAGCAGATCTTTTATATTTTCTTCATCTACTCTGAAGAGCTTATTATTAAATCCCGTGAGCTCCAGACCTTACCTAGTGACTAAAATCCTCTGTTCATCCTCAAAATACCTTTGACCAGACTTGTCTCAGGAAAAAAAGAGAACACTACAGATTTTAACCTTTCAGATAATGACTTTTTATCCATTTAAGTGGCCTGGTGATTAAGTTCCAATACTAACAGACTTGTGTAGAGCAGAGACTTATAGATAAAATATGTTCACCGTTATTTTTATGGAATCACACAATATCCTGAGTTGGAAGGGACCCACAAGGATCATCCAGTCCAACTCCTGGCACTGCACAGACACCCCAAAAATCCCACCATGTCCCCTTTTGTGCCAGTGCTTCTGGAGCTCTGGGGCTGTGCCCATTCCCTGGGAGCCTGTTGAGTGCCCAAACGCCTTCTGGGGGAAGAAGTTTTCCTAATTCCAACCTAAACCTGCCCTGGCACAGCTGCAGCCATTCCCAAAAACTCACATGCACCAAGTCTCCCAGTATTCTGCATTTGTTGGGCACCAAGGAGCTGAGAGCATTGATCTCATATTGGCAGAGAGGCCAAAATTTCAGTTTGGTGGCTACAGAGAGACATTGGCAAATCACTAAAGGCACTTCTGGTCAACAGCAGAAGAGAAAGAAAATGAAGAATCAGAGATGAAGGAAGTAATCTGGAAAATCAGCTCCTGGTCTGAGCTGTTCACTGGTCCTGGCTCAGAGCTCCAGGAAGAGCAAATTCCAAGGGATTGAGGGCTGATGATTCAGTAGCTGAGCTGGTGTGGCACCTGTGTGGTGTGGAACAAGCCTGGGAGAAGCATTTCTGTAACATTCCCTCCATCTCCTTGCAGCCTGTGATGGTTCAGAGCCTCTGGTTGTGAGGAAATCACTGCAAGAGGTTGTTCAGGAAAACCAGCACAGTGAATAAAAGCCTTTAATGGAATTTAAACCCTCCATCCTCCTCGTCCTCATTAGCTTTCTGTAATCAGCCCACACAGTCAGTGTGGATAGAAATATCTTTACCATATAAATTAGATTTTCTGTAAGGTGTTCTGTGGTTCACCACCATGCCTGGCTGTGTAAAATAGACAAACACAGCACTGAGCCAAGATATGATAGAGCAGGAATTATGTATTTAATTCAGAGTTCTGTATAGAGTGCTCATAAAAGCTTGATCATGACAGAGGGGCCAATAAACATTTGGGAACATAAATATTTCTGTTGGAAATGGCTTTGTGAAGCATTTAGTTGTTGGGTAATAAGAACAACAGAGAAAATCAGAATAGCAGAAATCTCTAGGTACTGATCTGATGGGTTATATATGTTGCAATGATAATAATGTTGAGGGGGGATTTTTATGGGACCAGAAGCAACAAATACATCGAGTCCTGCAAATTTACTAATGAATTCATTTTTCTCATGCTCGCCCCACTTGCTATCCCTGCTGTTCAAAATTCAGCTTTAAACCTGAAAAGCAGAGGATGGCACCTCAGGGTGCTGAGCTACTCCTCTGAGTCTGTGTGAGCTGAGGGTTGTGAGCAAAGCCTTGGAGTTTGGACCATTTCTGGAACATCCATTCCTTGTGTCTTTAGGCATCAGTCCAGCCAGACAACACAGGGACATATATTTTAGGAAAGCACACATCAAAAAGTGTTTTAAATGGCCAAATTGTAGAACAAAACATTCTGGCAACGCAGCTGGTGCTCTGTCAGTCTGTGGGCTGGAAAATAAGAAAAGAACCTGTAAGAAAAAAAAAATAATAAAAACAACCTAGGAATAGCTAATCAGGTTAGAAGGGATGTTTTGGCTGCAAGGATTCTGAGGGCTGTGGAGAAAAATTGTGTAAGATTAAAAAGTGTTTGTCCATCCTGTGTGACAGATGTGGGGGAAGATGGAATCGTTTGTTACTTCTCTGTTTTTCCTCTGAAAACAGCAGCAGCAATGAGCTGGCAGGCACAGTGAAATGCAGTTAGCAAAAGTAATGGGAGTTGAAAGTTTGACCTTTTGTGATGGAAATTTGATATGAAAAAAGGGTCTTTTGATAATTTCTCTACCCAATCAGATATGGGAGATGTCTTGATCCTGTTTCCTCATTTGCATGCTGACTGATCTCATTTGAAAACCCAATCATTCAGAAATATTGGGACGTCAACAGAAATGGTACAAACAAGAAGTTGTTTTATCTGAAAGGTCTGCAGGATGTCATCTCTTGTTTTTCACTCCAGTGGCCTGATCTCTTCTTCATGATTCCATATTTTTATTGGCAGGATAAGTTGAACATATTGAAATGCAAATAGCCCTTTCCACACTGAACCAAAATATGGGAGTTTTTTTTTCTGTGTGATTGATTGTATCCAGGGCACTTCAAAAGACACAAAGAAAATACTTTCTGCAGTGCCTCTGATTCCTTGACATTGCCAAGTTCTGATGTTTCCTGTTAGCATTCAGTGGCACAGAGTGATTCCTGAGCCTCCTCTCACCTCTGCTTTTCTCCCATGTAATGCCCACTCTGTTCCTGGGACACTCTGAGCTCAGTTTTTCTGTACAAACACTTTTTTGGTTATTAATGAACACTCCTTGTTGCTGTCCTGGGTGCTGAATGTCAGAAATGGGATTTAATGGGTTTTACCAAATTGCAGGTGTATTTAATCATGCAATGAGTAGTTCAAAGCCTCCCAAGATCACTTGTTATGTGTAGAACTGTCCCGATCATTATCTGGAAAGTCAGATTTCAGAGCCGAGGCACTGCCCACTTAGGTGAGTTTGGGATCAACTTTATCTCCCAGACAATTTAACCTTTCTGTTTTCTAGAGCAGGCAATCCAATTTCCATTTTACTCAGCCTCCCAGTGGGTTGATGACAAGTTTTCCTGCTGTGTGGCTGGTGTCATTATCCCTTATTTCAGAGCCTACCTATTAAACTAATGTCTTAAGCCAAAGTTTTATATTACTTAACCCAGAAGCTGGGGGGAAACTATCAATATATGGTAGTTCTGAATAAAGGGAATTAATTTTTTTAATGCTATCTTTTTTATCAGGGTCAATCTATTAGAAATACTTTTTCTTTAGTACCCCAACATTTTTTTTTTCACCCAGACTGCCTCAAGCCTGCTAATCTCATCGCTGCCCTGGCAAATGGGATGTTCAGCTACTTTTCTCTGAGGCTGCTTAGGTTTGCTCTGCTTTTTAGAAAAATGTGAGTATCCACTGAATGTAGGTCTGTTGCCTCCCTGCTGAACACCTGCACTGGCTTGCAAAGACATCCTGCTTTTCTAGTGGAGGGCACTCTGCAGGGATTGCTTCCCAAAACCAAATCCTGGAGGGAACAGATACAAGGAAAGGGATGAGCCAGATTATAAACTTTCCATAATAACTTATCTTGGAAGTTGCTGAGTTGGTGTTTGTACAACACTTTGAAATGTAAAACTCCAAATTAGACAGGTCAGGGTTTCCCGTAGTGTCCCTCAGGTGGGTGACAATCCACCTTGTCAGGACACATGGAGGACTTCAGTCTTCATCTCTCAGCCACAGAAATCCAATATTTACCCAGTTTGTTGTTTACTCCGTGGATTTCAGGGTCTAAGCACAAAACAGTGCCTGTGTGTGATGTTTGTCTGATGGTAGCTAAATTCTTCAGCACCACTTCTGGCTATGGGCTGCTGGAGGATTTCTGCCTTTTTTGACTGAGGAGTAGCTTGACTGATAGGCCCCTTCAAATCCAGAGAATCTGTTTCATCAAATCCTGTGGCCTGTCAGCTGTGGGGGGAGTGCTTTGTGAAACAGCAGGAATGGCAAATTCCCCCATTCCTTGTGCAACAAACCGGAGTTGTTGGGATGAGGAGCTCGCACGACTCAGCAGCTCTCTGAATTAGACACTGAGCATTTCTCCCGGATGGGAAATCAACCTCCTTCATCTCTCATGTGTTTTAGAATATCAAACCATGGAAGTTTAAACACAGTGTGTTGTTCTTGATAACCACAGCAATCTAGCTCTTCCTTGCTGGGGTTTTTTGTTTTCAAATATTCTTCCCTCTCCACCTTCTTCACTTGCTCCTCAGTATTCAAAAAGCAAAAAGCAGCTCAGCGCACCAATATTTTCTCTGCGGTGAAGTCAGCATAGAATATTAGTGTCCAAAAAGTTGTACAACAAAAGACTATCATATGTTGCACCTTTTAATCATGTAATTGCTGAGTGACATTTAACTCTGAGGCTTTAAGTTACTCCTTTCCAGCCAGCCTGCTCCTCGTGCCCCTCTCGTCCCTCCCTCCTCCCAGAGCAACCTGCTTTTGCAGAGTAGTGCTTTAACTACACTGAAGTTTGGCTGGGCTTCTACATATTACAGCAGCAACACGAAAGCAAACAATTGAAGTATTTGAGAACAATGAAATATGTATGGCTATCTGTGACAGCCCTATAAAGCAGAGCAATTAGCCGCGTAATCCGAGAAAGCCAAAGCGCCCGGCAGCCCACGGTTCCCTATTAGTTAAATGCTTTTTGTACGTCCTCATCCCATCAAATCAACTAACACTTCCTTTAATTGGTTCATGAATTATACAGCTCGGCTGCATTATAATTTAATCACCAGTAAACATTCCTGGGGCCTGCTGTAAAGTGTATAGCGCTCATTAATTCCTTAATTTCAGCAGATGGAAGGGGAGATCGGATGAACGGTGGCAGTACAGAGCGCCTTGGGCAATGGAAGAAGGAAAAAAAGGTGGGGGGCCGTTTAGATTTTTTTAAGGGCTGTCAGAAACTCAATCTGTGAGCTGTCAGCAGCCTGGACCCACTCCCCCCCCATGCCTCCCCCTGCCTTCACCCCACCTACCGCTGCAAGTGACTGACGGATTCATATGGAGCCTTGTCAAGCCGTCTTTAAACATCAAGCCAGCGGGTAAACCAAGCCCAATGTAAATTAATTCTTGTCTTACGGGCCCCCCTTTCTCTGTCCCCATGAATATTTCATGGCGGGCAGCATAAATATTAATTCTAATAGCTCTGCACAGTGGTTATTATTTCTGTTTTATGACAAATATTCATAAAATATTCAGGACCCTTTTTTAGAACATTTACACACTTGATTGTGAAATTTTCCAGCTTCCTGGGGACACAGTAAACATATTGGGGTTCTCTTGATGGACTTTTTTCTCTCTTAATTAATACTACGCTGCATTAATATTTAATCAGATTTAGTTTTCCTTTCCCCAGAAGTGAACCCTATTACATTTGAGGATTTATTTGACAGTATTTAAACAGGGAATTTTTATTCCCTATTATGAAATTGGTTTCCTTTGACATATATATAAAATGACACATTATAATCCATTCTTTTATTCCCTCCCCTTGCCCCCAAATCGTACACTTTCTTGGCGTCAGTTCTTTTATTTATTTTTACATACCAAATATCTGGCTAACGACAAAAGTTGGTGTTTAAATGTTGGGGGTGGGGGTTAAGCATCATTTACTCTAAATTTGATTCCCTTTATTTAATAAGGAGGAAAAGGATGGCTTTCCTTGTTAGGAGCAGGAGGTGCAGGAGCAAAGCTGCAGACAGGTAGCAAAGGCGTCAGACCTGAGATGAGTTTGCTGGTGCTCAACCCTGGAGTTGTTTCTCCACTCCAGATTTGCTTTGCAAGAATCTAATTACAGCAGGGCAGGGTTGCAGGGATCTGAGGAAAGGGGGAATCATTTGGGGAAGAGGGCTCAGCTTCCTGACCTCAGGCCTCTGGGGCTGCAGAGGCTGTGGATTGTCTGAGGAGGGGTTTGATTAACCTCGTGCAGGGCAGAAATCATGCCAGCCACACTTCTGCAAAGCACTGCTGGCTGCCATCTTATTCTGTGATTCATAAAGCACCGCTGGAATGAACTCCAGGGGGAATGCAAAGATGCTGGAATAACAGCTGAGAGTAAGGAGGAGGCAAAGAATAGAAATGAGGGGAGAAATGTAAAGCAGTTTTGAATGGAGGTATTAATGCATCCAAGCCACTTATTGCACACAGAAAGAGTTAATGTTGCCTCCTCAAAAGAAGCTCTAAAAATGCACTGAAGCCACTCCTACCAAACATTTGCTGTGTCTCTGTGCCTTTCACTGTGCTCTGTAACATTTACACAGCCCTGAGTCCTGCAGACCACTGCAAGGGCTCTGGCTGCCCAAAGGCCTGGGGTTCTGTGCTGCTGGGAATCCATGGAGCTGCTTGGCTTGATCCCAGCTCCAGACCCAGCCCATTGTTCTGTCAGACAGGCAGGCAGAGCCTGATTCCCCTGTGTGAGCTGCTGTGGCACCAGCTAGGACACTGCTGAGCCACCAGGCTGGTGGGGTGGGACAGGGGAGGGACACTGTCACCTCGGCTGTCTGGGATGGTGAAGCCCAGCTCATCTACCAGAGTCATTACTCTGCCCTGCTGGTGAAGGGAAGGAACATCTGCAGCCACCAAGGATGTTGTGCATCTCAGTCCCCTGGCCAGAAGTCATGTCCTGGGAATAGTGCCCCACTTAGCTGCCTTTTGTAGTTATTCGACAGAAATGCATCCATTTGAAAAGATCCAGTGTCTGGAAGTAGCTTGTCATCCCATGAATCATTGTAAGAGCTCAATGAGCAAAACACTCGTGCTGATTAACCTGTGTTTTAGTGTTTATGCAGTGTTTTCCCTTATGGGCAAAACCTAGAGGGTGAAATTACTTCCCAAAATAGAATCAAGTGTCTTTCATCAGAAGATATCCCAGAGTTTGAAAGGAATCAGTGAATAAAACCTCCCAAAAGCTCCTTCCATAAATAAGAGATAAGGATAATTTTATCCATTGCAGAGGCATGCAGGAGGAGTATTTAGGGTTGGGAATAAACTGTGATTCATGTCCAGTCAGTGGTGCAGCCTCAGCAGAGCCTTTGTATTCTAGGTAGCCCTGAGCAAAACACCTGGTTTGGAGCTGCAGTGAACCTGAACAGGGCTGGGGAGGAGGTAGATGGGATCTGTGTAACTTTTGCTTTTCCAGAGGGGATTTGGGGATGCAGAATGTGGAAATAGAACATGCCTGGGATCCTGGGCCACAGTGCCTGAGAGGCTTAGCCAAAGTTTTGGGTTCAAGGTGTCTTTATACCATAGGAAAAAGGGACATTCTTTGGGGGAACTGATTGATCCAAGTCAGTATCTCCGTCTAGAAAGTCAACAAAGCCAAGATGGTCAGGGTTTTATCTGGGATTAGGCCCTTGGATTCACCTCTGAACCTCCCTGTACCTGTCAAGTTGGACTTTATTTGTCATCTTGTTGTGATCACTCAGTGGTGCTACCCAAGGAAATGACCTTTTTGCAATGCAGATGGTTTTTTGTACCTTGAGCAAGCTGCCATCTCACTCCTGTCTGACTTGTAAAATCCAGCCATTTGTACAGTTTTGTGCACTTTTGGAAACTTTATAAATGATGTGGTCACTTTTAGCAATGAAAGACTTCAAGTTTATCCAGTTCAGGACAGTTTCTAGAGATGGCTTTTTCCCTCTGCCAGTTCAGTCCATGATGCCCCCCTAGGCTTTTCCATGCATTTGTGAGAACTCTGTGATTTCCTTCCCTGCCTGCTTTGGCTGCTTTGTGAACCAAAGGGAGGAGCTTGTGTTTGTGCAGAAATCACACAAGGATTTACCTGTTCTGGCTTCTTAGGGAGCTGCTGCATCCTTACCCTTCAACAGCCTCACCTCTCTCTCAGCTTTATATTTCAATTACAGCACTTGTGGCCATTGCATTGCCAGAACAAAGTCCTCCAGGAGAGTTGTTCTCTATGGGGAATTGTGCCACAGCATCAGGTCACACTGTTGATATCTGCACATGGAGTAAGATGTTCTTTGCCTTATGAAAGGCACAATTATTTCTAGCCTTGAATTTGACATTTTCCATTTGTCTGCCTGGAAAAGGCAGACAAAAAAAGAAAACTTTGTGTCTTTTCCCCTCTTTCTTTCACTCTCTCCTTCCTGTTCTCTTTCACTCTGATTCAGCTGAGGTTCTGTCAAAGTTCTGCCAGCAAAGTTTGCTGTAACTTTGAGATCACACAGGCATCTGATCTTCACATTCTTCTTTTTTTTTTTTTTTTAAAGCAGACTGATGTGGTACGTTGTAAACTGCCAGGAGCACTTGCTAATTTAGTAGTTAATGACAGTCACAGAGAGTGTTTTTCTTGCCCCTGGAGAGGCTTTAGACACAGCTGGGGTAGATTTGCCACTATCAATTATGCACAATTTTAAACAAGAATTGGCCAGCAGGGGCCTCTTTTTTTTTTTTGCAGAGTGCAGAGCGTGAAGAATGGGAATATGGCAGCTGGTACCTGCCTGAGACAGGGAAGATATATAGGAGTCAAGAAAATAAGGGAAAGATTAATAGCTTACTATTTTTAAAGTTGCAGTTTCAACCCAAAAGTTTAAAAGCTGCATTAAAAGTGGCCCGGTGTTGGCTGGTGGTGTATTTTTGTTTTAATTTGAGCATCCTAACTTTGATCTGGCCCTGGTGTAGCCACAAGCACAGCCAGGTAGGGATCAGGATCCTGTCTCAGATATCATGTTGTGTTGTCTTTTCATCCTTAAATCAAAACAAAGTATGAATTTGATTAGATTTAATGGTATAAATCTAATTTCACAGACAGTAGCTTTATAAAAAGGGCTTGGCTTTGGGCTCCACTCCACCACTGTCAGTCCAGAGCAACTCCAGGTAATGGGAAATGCCAAGGATGAGAATCTGCCCTAAGTAAATAGCTCAGGTCTAGAGCAGTCAACATCTGGATCCATCTAGGTCAGCCTCATGGAGCAGCTGTGCTGAAATGACAGGACCTGGCTCACTGCAGAGCTTCAGCTCTCTGGAGATGGGAAGGCAGCTGGCAGGGCAGCAGAGCCATCCCAGAAAGGGACTGTCCTTAGCAGGAGCATTCCTTGTTCCCTGGCACAGGGATTGCAGGGTTCAGGCACTCAGCACCTGCTTGTCTTACAGCAGCACTCCTGATTTTTCCATTACAGGTGTTTGAAGTCAGTGTTGTTTTATCCAGAAAGGAGGAAAACCACCACCAAATAAATCCTTGTGAGGACAGCACTGAGCACTGCCAGTTGTTAATAACTTGGATTAAGTGGGTTGGTTGCCATCTGGAACAAATGCAGCTCAGGATTAGCCGGATGCTGTTGTGTAGGTCACAACTCCTTCCTTCACTTATGGTGTGGTTGGGACACATTTTTCCAAAAATGCTGTCTCACCATCAGGGGTGAAAAAACCACCTCTGCCACCCCTGCTCTCCCCTCTCCTCCCTCCCCTGGCCAAGGGGAGCATCAGGATGCCCTGGTGACCTCCAGGCTCTGTCTGAATAGCCAGAAGCCAGAAGTGGCTGGAATACTCTTTTGGAATGCCAGATGGCTGGTAGGAAAACAGAGTTATATTCCAGCTGTTAGGGCTGGAACACATTTCATTGCCATCCAAAGGCAGCAAGTTCTCATTTGACTGGGTACACAGTGAAGGTGTCACCATCATTATTAATTTGTTGGAATTTAATCTCTCTAATGTATCTGGAAGCTGCACTAGATTGGATAAGTGATGTCAAGTACAGTGAGGAAGAGGCAGGATTCTGACACACGGGTTTTTTGTGCCTTTTAACATTTGTGTTCACAGTTTTATTATCTATAAAAGCTGCCAGGACTGGACCTTTTCCCACATGCCTCTCCTGGGAGATGGAATAAAGCAGAGAGGACAGAGCTGTGCTTAGGTTTCACTGGATGGCAGTCAGGGGGTTGTTTGTCCTGCAGAGGCTGCACCAAGTTTTCCCCACAATCTCCAACTAGGCACCAGGGATTTTTGGTTGCCCACAGGTGAATCCTGAGCCTGTGAGGATTCCTGATGCCCTCTGCCCAGCCCTGCTGCTGACTGACACCACTCCTGCCCTGCAGCTGAACTGGGAGCCCTGCAAGAGGAGCTGTGCTGGATGCTAATCCAGCCAGGGTGATGTTGTGTACTTTGACACGAGGCTGTGTTTCCTCACCTCCCTGTCTACCCATTCTGATGACATCTGTTTCATATTTCCCCTTGATAGGAGTTGTGACACATTACAACATACAAAGCCTGGCTGATTCCTAAAGTGAGCTTCACAGAGGATGTATTTATGTGAGAAAATCACACTCACTGTGTCAAAGGGGCCAAGCTGTGCTTGGAGAGGATTCCAGTGCTTGCAGGGAGTTGTTCACTTCCTGCTGGGTGAAGGTCATGGGTGCACCCTCTGTGTTATGAGGATTTCAAAGGGAAATGCAATAGATGTGTTAGCTGGACAGTTGGAAGGTCAGGTTTGTTATGTGATATCAGCCTAAGAGAGGGACAGAGGCCAAATGTTGCTCAGAAGTGCCTTGAGGAGCTGCAGATGTATCAGATAGCCAAGGCTAACACTTCCCAGCCTACATCCATGTAAATAGGCTTTACTCATGTGAGTAAACCTCCTGGGGCTGCATAATAGACTGTGTGGGGTATGTGTCTCCTTCAAAATGGTAATAAAGCTTTCTAATTGGAAGTATTTTAAGTCTAGACTGTAGTTCTGTCAGTGGTTTTCCCCTTCATCTTTTTTTTTCCCCTGCTTCTGAACGATTTTAAACTGACAGCCCTGGGGAGTGTTGTTTTCTCTTATCTGCAGGAGATGTGTGGAGTGGCAGGCTAAGGCATCCCACCTTCCCCTGGAAGGACCCTTGGATGGGGAGTTTGTGCTGCTGTACAGTAAATTCTGTGTTTGCTGTTACACAAAGCATGTGGGGGGAAAAATCCATATTAGCAGGGATGTCTGCACCTCCCACATCTTCCCCCTACACTCCTCTTTAATGGTGACACCAGACTGGATAATAAGCAGCATCTTGTTTCCAGGAGAAGGGAATCTCAGACAAGGCTTTCAGAGTTCATTTTGTTGGCAGCTTTTTAAGTGGAGTTTTTTAGGCTCTTCTGTTTCAAATACCATAATACTTTTTTGTGTTCCTAAGTATGAATTACGACAAGCTTTCTTGATATGCCAAGTTATAATCCTTCAGTGGGTTTGTTTATCTCAGGATATAATAGGGAGCTGTATCAATTATCATGACTGTATAAATGTTCTTCCTCTCTACTAGAATATTCATCTTGAGACATATCATCAGATGTTACCTGTTCTGACAATCACGTTTTGGTGCCATTGTTGGGCAACAGAAACAAAGAAAAACAAAATGTTAGGAGTGTAAGGGATAAAAGAGTGCTGAAACTGTTGTGCTTTTCCTGTCTTTGGAATCTCCCAGATCTTGAATGTTTTATTCCTGGCTGTTGTTTTGTTACCACAGTGTGAATAGAAGTCATTATCTGTAAACATTTGAAAAGAGAGATGATTTTCATAACTTTAAATCCAACAAAGGATTCTAGTAATCTGCTATGTGCATGCCAAGGTAAAGCTCAGCCTTTCATCTGGTCTGATCCCACCCAGTCAGTGTAAAATGTTCCTTTGGTGAATGTCTAAACCACGCAGTATCTCCTGTGAGAAGCAGACAAAAATGAAAACAGGAAGCCTGGCCTTGAAGGCAGCAGCAGGAGAAGGTGTGTTGTAAAGAAAGATGTATTTACAGCCCTCAGGTTGTGCTTCGCTGCTAAAAACTATTTCCACAGGTTCAAAGGGAGCCTTATTTTTTGTTTTGTTCTGAGCTAATTGTTGAATGTGATCTTTGCACAGATCTGCTTTAGTCTCCAAGAGCTGGGGGACAGGAGATTTGTGTCTGCTCAAGCTCAGCAGTTTGTCAAGAATTTTCTGCTGAAAAGCTTTCAAACACAAATATAAAATTAACAGGACCATTATAATGAACCAAAAAGACAAGGGATCAATGTGAGATGGGCACAACAGTTTATATGCAACAGTGTAATGTGTCTGGCTGCATGCAGGGAGTTGTTTTCTGGTTGTTTTCTGGTTCTGCATCCTTGACCCAAGCCAGGGCACTGGTGTCACCTCTGTGCAATGGGTTGGCCAGTCCTGCTCCATCCTCTGGTGCAAAGCTGTTCCTGGTGTGGAGCTCACCCCAGTGACACCCTGGGATTGCCTCTCTCGGATGCTGAGCAACTCTCACTGGCTCAGGCTCACTGGGAATTGCAGGTTTTGATCTTCACATGAAGCATTCAGCATGAATATTTCCTTTCAGCAGTGTCACCAGCCGTGCTGAGCTGCTCCCTGTGCCCGGGCAGTGCTGATGAGGGGACAGGGAATTGTCAGCAGCATCATGGGGCTTGTGTCATGTCTCACCACTCATCGTGCTTTGAAGGGTGCAGAGCAGGAGTGGGAGAGCAGAGAACTCACTCTGTGGGGAGACAAGGGCAAGTGGACTGAAATAGCAAGGGGAAAAACCCACTCATGGGCACTGGAGAAATGCATAATTCTGGCAGACAAGCCCTTGTTCTGTCCTTGACAGGAACAGCAGAGATTTTTTATTTACCTTTTGAGGCATGTTATGATTTTATTTCCTGGCTGGGTTGGGAAATGGATCAGGGAAGCTCAGAGGGAAGTGGTGAGAGGGTTGGGACAGGCTGAGCTGCAATTCCCCACTGCTGCCACCCACACTGCAGTCCCTGTGCCTCCCTGAGCCTGGAGACCAAACCAAACCTCAGCAGAAGCCACAGAGAAATCAGAGAAATCCTGAGCTCATGGTTGTGGCACTGCAGGTTTGGGGGAGGCTGTCACCACCACAACTGTACTCTTCACTTTAGCCAGGATTCACTCACCCTCTGAAGGTCACAAGTGATGTTCTCAGGATGTTAATTCATTAATTGTGTTCCCCACAGGGTGTTTTTCTTTAATCTGCCCTACGAGTCCATCATGGAGCGCCTGTCCCAGCGGAGGACTGATCCTGTCACTGGGGAGAGGTGAGCACTCCTGCCTCCTGTGAAACGTTTTCCTGACTGCCAGGGAGATGAAAGCACCAAAATAGGCTTCTTAGAAATCTGAGGAGCTCAGGAATACTGTACTCCTGCTTAGGGATTCCTTAAAAGAAAAGTTAAAACTTTCATAGCTCCTGAAGCACCAAGCGACCTTCCTGCTGCTCAGAGCAGGGGGTTTCAAACCTGGTGCCTGAAATCTACAGGAGCAAAAACTCAGATTTAACGTTTTAATGGGAACTAAATTGGGTGGTAAAATAAGGTTGAGGGAAGATGTCTGAAACCTAGCCTAAATGCAGTGGGTTTTCAGGCATTCCCATGGGAATTTTGAAGGCTTCCCAGCTGGGGAAAGTGTAAATCTTGCTGCATATTTCATCCCCAGGCTCCTGTGATGGTCCTGTCTGCTGGGAGGCATGAATGTATTTCCTGCTCAGTATAGCAAGCTCGTTTGAGTCCCTGAGTCACTGTGGGGTTGGTTCATCTCACTGTTGCCACCACCCCTTGTCTTACCAGTGACCTTCAGCTTTCCTGCCTTCTCCACCCTTGATTTCCAGGGAACAAGTCACAAATAAATTGATCTTCCCAACTACCTGCTGGAATTGGCACATGTTCACAACTTCACTTGTGGTCTGGTTTTACCATTCCCCACACTTTGATTTTAAACCTTTATTTTGGCTTTCTAAAGGCTGAATGCATCCTCTTGCCTCAAAGACAAATCCTGAACCCTCAAAGATTAAGGCCATGAGGAGTGGATTTGTCCCAAAGTGATGGATGATTATTCAGACATCTCACTCGAGGTGCAGCATTAACTTGTGACAGCAGCAGTGATTTGCTGTAACTGCTCTCTTTGCTTTAGTAATGAGCAATGTGGTTGTTCAGCAGAAAGGAACAGGCTGAGGCAAATCATTCCCACATCTTTGCATTTCTTATCATTAGGATTAGGCTGTTCAGTATCTGCTCCAGTTCACACGCTTCCCTCTCCCAGGCTCTGGGGTTTATTCCTCACCAGTTCTCCGTGAATTGAATTGGTTTTGGTGTTGTGTCTAATCCTTGGCACTGGGTAAATCCTGCCCCTCTGGCTGCAGGGCAGGGATGTCCTTCTCTGTGCCCTAAATGATTCCCATGTGGAGTGAACTCCATGTCCACATTGTTGGATGCAGCTCTGCAGAGACACAGGTTCTGCTTTTCTCCTTGGTTTTGCGTCTATCCCAAAAGTTTCAGAAAATTTGGCTGTACAGGAAGGGGAATAAACCGGTTTTGTGTTAGAGCAGAGGAGACATTTACTCAGAATTACCAATTCTAACAGGGAATTTAAACACTTGACTGCAAAGGAACTTTTAGAGATCATTGGAAGCCTTTGGCAATTCAGGGACATCATCAAAATTCCTTTGGTGTCAGCTGAGCTGGGCTGTGGCACTGCTGCAGGACTGTGAGGATGAAAATCCTCTTTCCTGCTGAAGTAACTGAGTGAACCCACGATTTCCTTGCATTCAAAGAAGCCAAATTCTGGCACATGGAAAATTAAAAATAACCAAAACCTATCTCAGGTGAATTAACCTCTTTTTACCTTCGGCTACCATATAAAGATGTTAGCAATTAAATGTCTGAGAGCCTTAAACACAGTTTTAGGTCCCAGCAATGCTGGACACAGGGCTGTGTTTAAATTTAAGGTTAGGCTTTTTTAGATGCTTTTTTAAAGACAGGAATAAAAAATTTAATGTCAGAGATCTGAAAATGCTTCTGAACCTGGAGCACTGGGCATGGGATTTCTCCTTGTGTGGAGCAGATCAACACTACCAGTGTCACCTCCAGAGAAACTCTTGGCCTTTGAGGATCCAGGAATGACAGATTACCTGCCCTGAAATTTCCAATCTTTGTTTTAAAACCCAGCCTAGAGCAGAAAGAGGCCAAAGAACTATGATAGGCAAAAGCCTGGAGAATCTGCAGAAGTGGCTGCTGTGTCCTCAGGCTGAGCTGAAACCATGGCATTTCTTCTCCTCTGCAGATACCACATCACCTTCAGACCAGCTCCCACTCCAGAGATCCAGGCTCGTCTCAGGCAGAACCCCAAAGACCAGGAAGAACATATTGAGAAGCACCTGGAAATCTATTACAGGAATCTCAAGGACCTGGAGGATTTTTACCAAGATGCCTTTCATGTCAATGCTGACCAAGACCCTTATGTTGTCTTTGAGTTCATAGAAAGCTGTATCATTAAGCCCCTTCCGTGTAAAAAAATTAGAAGTTTATAATTGATTTCTGGAAGGGTTGATTTTAAATTTTTCCCCTGTAATATTTGCAGTCTGGTTGTTGCAGTGGCAGGTTATCACCAGGAAAGAAGAAATCAGCCAAGCTGAGTTAAATCTGAAGTTCACCAAGGCTGAGTGAAGTACAGACGGTAAGAAATTTGGCTTCAGGGGAAAGCTTTTTGGTTTTTGTTTTGTGATGCAAGATATGAAACATTGTGGCTGAGGAAGTCCTGTGTTTAATTCAGATATCTTTTTCTGTTTCTGAATAGTCGTTTTGTCTTCACTATGTAAAACCCATGAAGCCACATTGGAGTGTTAAAGCTGTTAGATGGTCCTGTTGCTGTCAATAGATTTGGGTCTTTATTGCTCTCTTTGGCTGTGTGTGTCTAAATCTAGGTGGAGAAATGAAAAATGTTCAGGCCAAATTTCCTTCTTGCTCCTGTAGAGTAACTTCAGGTGAAAAGGCCCTGGTTGTCCAGGTGGCAATGGGGATATTCTGTTATTTTATGAGAACTTAAAGTCAGAATTTTCAATACTTTTGGGAGGGGAGGGATGTTGATGAATAGGAACTGGACTTTCCAGCCTTGAGGGCAGCTCTAAAAGTCTCATGACAAATATCTTTGAAATCTAAGAAAGCCAAATCCAAGCAAGCTGAGTCCCTGGTGCCTCTTGAGGTGAGAAATTCCAGCCTGAAGCAGCAGGCTGAGGCAGAGGCTGCTCCCAGCCACAAACCCTCATGTTTAACTGGGCAAGGACATTTTTAACAGCCCTACCTGTTACAAATGTGCTGGTTGGTGGCTGCTTGGGCAGCTGGGTTTTATGCCACTGCTATGAAGATGTGCTGCAGCATTCGTGCATAATTGGGAGCCCTTCTATTAATAATACATGGGGAGCTCATCTTGCTAATATCACCTTCATCTGAGCATTCCTACTAAACATTTTGATAGATGAAATGGGTAGAGAGTGTATTTAAATACTGTTTGTACTGCAGCTAGGGTACAAAAGGGACAGTGCATCTTTAATTAGACAGGTACATCTGCTTAATTAATTTAGCTGTAAAGCCCTTTTTCCTCTTCATTCTTTCATCTATATGCGGATGCTATATTAGTTCCGCTCCGCTGGTTCCATAGAAACTGAGAAAAAGAGCTCAGTCTCATTGAGATGCACTTGGCATGTCTGGGTAGGAGTCTCAGGTCAGTGGTCAACCCCCAAGGGTTTGCAGCAGGCCTGAAGTGCAGAACGTCAGGGTTAGCAGAACATGCTAATACTCATGTAGAACTCTCCCTCAGAAACAACTAAAACAATTGACATTCATTTAATTACTGTAAACGAAACAGCCCCTGCATGACTTTGCATAGTAAAGCCTGTTAATACCAAAAAGGTTCAGTGGGTGGAAGGAGGAATTAGGCTTTTATAATTGGAATGCAACACTTGAAAACCAATTTGGTAACTAGGCGTGATTTTATTAGCATCTTATTCTGGCAAAACAAATGTTGAGCAATGAGAGAAACAAGGTAAAGAGGAGGTGGTAGGAGCACAGCAGGGATCAGACGTTACTGATTGCACAGCTTTGCCCAGGTCTGGAATGGACACCTTCCATCACTCTGCTTCCCAGAGACACTTTGTGGAGAGGGCTGCCTGGAGGTTGTGCTGTACCCTGTAAGTTATGCTGTTCATTATGTGGTTTAGCAACGAGGGGAGTTTGCCCAAGTGTTTCACAAAGTTTTGTGTCTACCTGCTCCAGACTCCAGATCCTTCAGTGGTGGAAGGACCCTTGAACGTTCCCAGGCATGAGACCCCATCCTCCAGCACCATCTCTGCAGGGAGCCCCTGAAGCTCTTGAAGGATTTCCCTGCTCTCACCTTTCCCTGTGAGGCTTGGATGCTGCTGAGGGAATGGCATTAACCCTGACCTGCTCCATGGTGAGGGCTCTGAGGGGCAGGAATGGCTCTTCCTCCTCCTCTCTCCAAAAGAATATTTATTGTCTTTATGTTGTCATTGACAACCACAGTATTTCTTCTCTAGAAATACACAGTAGGATTGATAGGATGAGGAAACACCAAAGGAAAGGGTGACTGAGTGAAAAAGTCCCCAACCCTTAAATGAATTGAGGTAAAAGGCAGCAATGAGGTCCCTCATCACCAATTCCAGAGCAGGGGCTGAAGACTGAGTCCTCACAACCCCAAACTTCAGCCTGAGTTCCAAGAAGTGCACTAAGGCACTGAAACACTGTACAATCTAGAGCTGTTCCAGTTATCCATCAGACTTGGATTAGCTGGGATTTCTTCATCCCAGTGGAGGAGGGATTAAGTCTGTTATCAGCATGAGCAGCAAATCTTAAATGCTGTCTGAAGCTCCTCCTAAGGACAGTGACACCTTAGCTCTGGACAAACAGCCTCTCTGGCTGTTCATTCTCAGCTGCAAGAGCAAGAATCACAGTCCTTTCAAATACAAACAGAAGCAGAAGAGCATCAGGAACCCTCAGCCTCTGCTGGAATGTTTCTCTCCCTCTGGAGATGAGGGTCCTTAACAGCCAAAATGTTGACCACCAAAAGGTGAAGCAGCTGAGAACCTCCAACTATCCACTTGTTTGAAGTATCCTGCAAAAACTTGGTGAGATAAACTCCAATTCTGTGGGATTTGTTCTTTGAACACTCCAGTATGTGTCTTAAAACAGATTGGGTCTTGAAATGAGGTGTGTTAGTTTGAGGAGGCAATTCTGATAATGGCAAAGTAACACGAGGATGTGGCAGCAGGTGCTCATTCCTTGCTCCCCTTCCCTGTGGGGTGACAGCAAGGTTTGATCAGGACAATGTGTGGGACAATTGCAGCCCTGCAGGAGCAGAACCAATCCCTGGGTGCCCAGAACTGCCCATCACGAGTCTGAGGCATGAAAGGATTCCTGGAGCAGCCTCAGTGCTTGCTGGGCAGCCAGACCCACTCAGGTCAGCACCAGGGGTTAAATGTTACTGAGTGAGATGGGCTCTGCTATTCTGGTTAAAAATGCACTTAGGGACAAGTGCTGGTTTACACAAAAATGGAATTACAATTCCTGTGCACCTCTTGTGAACAGGTCAGGGTGAGGAGTGAAAGCTTTTTGCTAAAGGATCTCCACTGGCAGACAAAGACAACATTGTTGGCTTTAAAATTCTATTTTCCCAGCAGTGTGAAACCAGGTTAAATAAACTGGCAATGGCAGACTGAGTATCTACTGCCTGGAAAGACAGGGAAAATAAACATTAATGCTGCAATGTTAATGTGAGGTGTGCTAGAGCTTCTCCATGGCAAAGCATTAAAACTCAGTCCAGGGAAATTCAAGAGAACTGCCAGAAGTGATCAACAGGAACCAGTCTAATCTGCTATAATGTGAACCTTTGGGTCAGCCAGACTTAAACATTCAGCAGATCAGGGCATTTTGATGGTTTCTAAGCCTCTACCAAAGAAATGCTGACTTTTTCTGAAAGCTCTGGGACATGGTTCTGCAGGGCTCCCTCCCCTTCTCCACAGGCAGGAGGATTTCTAAATTGGAACATTTACTGATGAGCTGGTCACGACTGCCAGGGCAAGGACTTGCAGCTTCCACTTAAAATGCCTTCCCAACCACCACAGCTAAACCTCACCTCAGCTCAGCTCATATGGAAATGGATGTTCTGTTTCCCCCAAGCCCCAGGAAACTTTGCCCCAGGTAGCAGAGCTGGCCCCAAACTCCACACACGTTGGGTATTGAGGTTACTCCTTGTTTTACTGGATGCCAACATGAGCTACATTTTCTTTCTCTGCAGACACACTGAAGTAATTTCAATTTTCAATGCACAGCAATAAAAAACTAAACGTTTCTTTAATACAATTATGGTATCACTTCCAAGGATATTTACAAACAAGGCTAATTATTTTACAGATGAGCGTGCTTCTGCTGTTTCTAGGCTACTATAATAATGTTCTTCTCAGTCAATGCATGATCATGCTTAATGCATGAGACACTGAGCAGAAGGACAGCTGTTTAATGTTTGCTGAAAAAAATTTGCTCCTACTGAAGGTGAAGGAACATGAACAAAATATGCATAGTCATTGAATCGAGGAAACAAGCACCAATCACACATGCACTGGTGGGAGACTGATACTGTCAGCACAATTCCATGATTTCTCAACAGCTGTAGAGCACTTCCCACACAGTGAAAGTGTCAGGAATCACAGACAGGGCGACACCTCTGCCATTGGTACTCTGCAGAATGGAAATACATAAACTCAGGATTATTTGACAGCATGGATTGAAGTTAACAAGACAAACTGTACCAAGTAACCACACACATTTGGGAGGTATTACTCCTCTAACACTGCATAGGAGGTTCATAAGATTTTCCTGCTCTCTGTAGGAACAGATGGCAAAAAAAGTTTTTTCTGATAGGACAGTTAGAAGGCAAAATAAATTTCTGGGCTCAGCCACGTGAGATGGAGAGGGACTTTTTACAAGAGCCTGGAGTGACAGGAAAGGGGGAATGGCTTTAAAAGGGTTAGATGGATTATTAGAAAAAACTCCTTCCCTGTGAGGGTGGGGAGGCCCTGGCACAGGGTGCCCAGAGAAGCTGTGGCTGCCCCTGCATTCCTGTCCATAGCAGGGGGAGGGATGGGATGAGCTTTATGGTCCAACAGAAACCCTTCTGGGATACATGAACAGCTTCACCAGCCTCTTTGGCCTAGAACATGTCAGCCATGGTGGGGTTGGGTTTGGGCTGTTCTGTTCATTTGGGGCTTTCAACTGAGCTATTATGTAAAGAAAAACTTTCAGCTGGGAGTGATTCCTTGTGTGTCAGACTTGTGTAACACTCAACTGCTCTGTGAGGGAGACTCTCAATTTAATTGACAGTAACTTTTGATAACTGAGTTTCTCTGGAAAAGAGGATTCCTGTTTGTAGAGGGTTAAGTGAAACCAAAGGCAAATACATTGGCAAAAGCTGGGAAGGAGTTAGAACTTAGTTCAGGAAAAAAGTGGGGCAAGAGACTTAAGAGCATTGGAATTTTTATACATATATATGTATATATATATTAGTGTTTAAGCTAATTGCTATTAGTTTAATAATTATTACATTTAAAAATTATCCTTACTGATCCCTATTTGACCCAGGCAGCCAATATCACCCTTCTGACTGAAACACTTGTGAGACAGTTGCTCTTCTAGATTTGAGTGAAATTCATAAAATGGCCAATTTCTTTCATATGGCTGTAACAGGCATCTGCTTCTCTGGGCAAGAAAGTGGAACCACAGCTTATTTTGACAGTTCAGTGTTGTAGAGCAAATGCCAGTGCTTGTTAAAAAGCAAAGGAGAGCACTACAAGCTGGAGCCTTCTCTACGCACCAAGACCACTCAAGAGGCAGCTCTGCTGTTCCCATCCCAGCTTTTGGGAAATGACACCACTGTCAGGCAGAAGGACAATTCCCACTGGGCTCAACCCTTCAGTTCCTTGTCAGTGTCCAGCTGCTGAGGCTTCCATGGGTGCATTTCCAAACAGCTTCAAACAGGTGTATTCCTGTTTCTGGAGCATGGAATGGGCTCTGGACTTCAGGAGTTTGTAGAACCTGTGATGTTCTATTTACAGGGCTGTGGACAGTATCTTCCCCCTCCAGCAGAGTCTGTGTTCCTGTCTCTTTGTCCTCCAAGGCTGAAGGGAGCTTATGCAGTAGAGAAAATACTTCAGATCTTGACACAGCTTTTCTCTAGAACACAGGAGAATCACAGAACGTGCAAGGTCCCTGCAATAACCTCTTGATCCATTCAGGATCTGCAAATAAGAAAACAAGTTGTTTAAAACTGGAGGTAGAGATGAACAGAGGAATGACATCTGAGATGCACCAACTAAACAGGAATCCTGAACAGTTTGCATATATTCACCATGCAGGAGTGACTGAGGATTCAGTGAAATCCAACTGTTTCTGCCCTGAAATTTCAAGTAATGTTGGTTCAAATTCCACCTCAGCAGGAGACAAAATTAGGGTGAAACAGTCTATGCTTTATCCTGACATACTCATAGGAAAAAAACTTAAAGGATCACCATGGCACAACTGTAGCGTCCTCACTTTCTAAACTGAAATTATATCTTCACATAACACAGTCCTTGATTCCTGTCTCTTTATCCCTCTTGCAGAACTGGATGCTCATATATTCAACTTGAACATCAACCTAAATGGAGCATTCCAGCACAGATTATGTGTTTGCCCAGCTCTCATTAAAACATGGGATTTATACATCAATTTCTGCAGTCATTAATTTGTAATTAACACATCACTAATGCCCAGACAACGCCAGGATACTGTGAAATGCAGAGCTTCACATGGTAACTGCCTAAAAGAGAAAAGTCAGTGAAACAAATTCAAGCCATTTTGCAGATAGAAAGCCCTAACCCTGCCCCTTTTGGCCCCAGGAACATTTTACCTTCTGGGGTTGGATGCCGTGCAATGCTGTCGTGAAGCAAACACCTCCTGTACACCAAACTCTGGCAGGACTGGTAGGTTAGAAAGCACCTGTGAAAGGGTAAGTCGTTTTATCAAGAGGTTTGGGGTTTATTGTTTTATTACCTGCTCCTGAGCCCTGACTGGGCTGGGCTCTGCTCACAATTTGCTTTCTGAGAGCAAAGGCAGTAATGAACCACATTAAATATGAATATTAATAATTTATTAATTCAGGCAAATGAAAGTTCCCAAGTGTACCAAATCACATAAGGACACAAAAATGAAAGGTCAAGAATCAATCTAGCATTGGCCAAAAAAATTTTAGCATACAGTAGAGGAGGTAAAAAGCTTGAGGCCCTACTTCCCAGGCAAGAAACAGGGTGTCCTTAAGACCACGACTTAAGGACTTTACCCAAACTAGCACATAAAACCTATTAGGCACAACTTTTTCTTTGTGACAAACAAGTAACTTACCAAGGCTCCAGGGACAGTCTCCATGTAACCCACACATTGGTACAGGAAGATTGAATTTTCTAGATGTTCCAGAACTTGTCTGACTTCTCAATGTGCCTTCTTGATGTTCTCAATCATTTTTTGTTAAACTGCTTTTGTTGTCAAATGCTGAAGCAGCTTAAACAAACCCTCCTTCAAGTGATATTCCAAAGGACGACTTGTCCTTGATTTTCCCTTGCCTGCTTTCTCCCTGATCCTGTATTAACCCCAAAAAAGATGCTCAAAAGCATTTTATTATAAAAACATTGTACTGCTAAGAGAACCAAATCCAAGCTTCAGTGTTCTCTCTCTTATGGAAGAGGAGAGGACAAGTAACAGCAGCATGGCTAACGTGCTTTATGCCTTTTCAATCCAATGCTAACAAGTGGTTTAATGAGCTCTTAAAGAATTTTTAAATTATCCAGAGGAGGGGGAAAGCTCTGTCAGAGCCTTACCTGAGCCAAATGTGGCCGTTGGAGCACACAGCCTGTTTGCGGTCGGTGAAGGGCAGGATCTCCTTGCACAAACTGCAGTGCTCAGGGAAGGTCTGTTTGTTCATCTTCTTCAGGATGTGCCCAATCAGCACCTGGAACACACAGGAGGCACTCAGTGAGGCAGCCCAGGGTGGGAACACCTCACTGTGATTTCAGAGCGTGACACAGAATGCACTGCATCCCAAGAAATCAAAGTGTAAGGAATGCAATGTATCAATAAGTATTAATTAATTATTAATCCTCCTTTTGTTATCCTCCTAAAGATTTCTGTCCCACAGTAAAGGGATACAGACCTTAAAAACAATAATTCCTTAGAAATTTTGAAAGTACTGCAAGAACTGGTATCACACCACTGACCATTACAGCAATGCTTTTCCTCATGCCTATCACAGTGGATGTGCTCAAAAAATTCCTGTTCATAAATTACCTGAATTCCAGCAGTCATCTGGGAGTACAAGGTTTATAGCAGAACATTTACATGATCAAATTTGTCTGTGACATTTCAATTGATATAAACCACATCGCAGGGACCTTTAAAGTGTGACAGCAAACTGAATACATAAAATACAATTTAGAAGTCGCTTTGCATCACCATAAAAAGAAGAATGTTGTTTCTAAGGTAAGAAAAGCAATCTCTCAAACCTTCAATTCACAGTACTGGATGCTAGAACAACCCAGCAGTTGTGCCTGAGTACTTTTCCTGTGAATTACTGAAGGCCACACCACACTACATTAGTAATTTTGGCCATGTGTGTCATAATAAAGGCTTTCAGTCAGCTTGGTTAATTGAGTATCCTGATTTAACTCATAAAACACAACCACTTTCTGACCCTCTGAAATTGATCTTTGCACTGAAGGCTCAGGGAGCAATGACAAGACCATTATGAACAGTAATTCCAGTAGAGATACTTCTGCAGCTCGTAAAATCAGAACTGCAGCATGAGTGACCAGAGGAAATACATCTGAAGTTTAGTTTTGTAAAGACAATGGATTAAATAAGCTTAGTCATGAAAGCAAATATCCCTCACTCAGTTCATGCTCTAAACCCACTGACAGCAGCAGAATAACCCCAGTCCTCTTCCTTGGTCTGCAAAACCTCAGACATCATTATTCCTCACCATACCTGATCCAAATTTCAACATCTGTGTTTATAATCCCTCCTATTTCCCAATATCAAGGAAGGACAATTCAAGGTGAAAGCCCAACAGAATCTGACTGGCAAGGATGACATGACCACAGCTCTCATTCCCAGCCAGCTGTATTTTCAGGAGGGGGAAGAAGGAAGCGACAGTGACACAGAATCCCCCGAGCAGAGGTGCCACTTACTCGTGCTGTTCTGTCATCGTAGCCATCATCAGACATTAAGAAGTCACAGACTCCTCTGGTGGGAATGCTGGTGTTTTCTGTAATCCACGTGTGCAGATAAACTTCTCCCAACACACGTTTCATGTGTTCTCGAGTCAAGTGCATTTCTACAGCCTCAATCTGTGCCTGTATTTCAAGCAGCTTTTCTACCATTGGCTCGCGGCCTCCAGTGTCACTTGACTGATGGAGAGAATCCTCTGCAGTGTCATCAATGTCCACACCTTTGCCTGTGTCACCCAGGCTTTGCTTGCTGGCTTGTTTGGAAGTCCCTTCCTCTTGATCATCTTCAGTGCTGCCCATCCCAGGGGAATCTGATATCAAGATTTTGGCATCCTCGTGTGAAGGTCTCCACGTGACCTCTGAGGGAGCTTTCTGCATTGACTGGTACAAAATCCTCAGGAGAAACAGCTTAAACCTCCAGAAGTAAGTGGAACCACAGCTCTCTATCTTTTTATCCAGTGCTTCCTGTAGGAACTGAGGAATATGCTTATCCTTCAAAATTTTCCAGCGTACAAGATCCGTCAAGTCCACTTGCCGGAAAAGGTTCTGAACGGAAGATTCCAAGAGCTGTGCAGCTGCCTCCTCGAAAGTCTTGAGGGTGACAAACTGAACCTGGTAGTTTTTGTTGACCGGGTGCAGCCCGTTGGCCATGCCCTCGGTCGTGATGACCGCCAGGTATGCCCCACACGGGCTGACGGCGATCCCGTGAGTCCTGACAGAGCCAAACACCTCGGAGAGCTTTATCAGCTGGTGCTCAAACTTTAAAGCAACGTCTGTGAATATGGGGATGAGCTGCCTGACCTTGCCGTCGCTGGAGCAGGTGTACACCGTGCCGTTCTGCTTGTCTGCAGTCATGGAGACGATGGGCAAGGAGTGGAGCCCTGTCACGTGGGAATTGTGGACGTTCAGCCCCGCTTTGGATATCAACAGGAGGCACCAGAACACGTAAGGGCCTCTTGCAGCCACCACCAGGCTACAGCTGCATTTCTGGTAGGGGTGGTAGAGAGGGATACATTTGATGCTGTGCACGGGCAGCTGGTCCATTTCCTGCCACAAGACCACGGGCTGTCTCAGCGTGAAGTAGCCTTTGACCGCCTTGAGGTTGACAGGGATGATCTTCACCGGGCCGTACGCACTGCCCACGATCAGTCCACTCATCTTCCGGTTGTTGTGTTCATATTCCCACCAGGACAACACGCTGGGGGAGCTTATTCCCGACTCGATGGTATTGCAGGAAGTGATGGATTCCTTCCCCAGAAAGGGCAGCTGGAACTGCCAAACGGCGATGTTGCCGTTTTCGAAGAGCACCGCCAGCAGCACGCTGCCCACATCCCGGCACTCGTTGTTGTGCTTCACCTGCTGGGTGGTGCAGATGCCTGACCACTCCATGCGCACCGGGGTCTGC
This sequence comes from Lichenostomus cassidix, assembly GCF_008360975.1. Taxonomy (NCBI): domain Eukaryota; kingdom Metazoa; phylum Chordata; class Aves; order Passeriformes; family Meliphagidae; genus Lichenostomus; species Lichenostomus cassidix. The sequence continues at coordinate 3,937,355 of NC_139497.1, forward strand.
ATGCTGTGCCGCCGCTGGAACTCGGGGAAATCTGCCAGCTCCCCGCAGGGAGTGTCAGCCTTGCACAGTTTGTAGCTGGCCTCGAACAGGCGCTCGCCGTACAGCTCGGTGAGGTCCACCAGCTGCACCCACTGCAGCCTGTTGAGGTTGGCGTGGATGGTCAGGCGGTTGTCCATGGTCAGAGCTGCCAGCAGGCACCTCCCGTTGGCGTCACAGCCCAGAGGGGACCAGCTGGAGTATTTGAATCCCCGCATGGGGGTCAGGGATTTTCCCTCGGGATTGAACACTCGGTCCAGCATGAACGTCTGGCTGACGGTCGGATCCACCGAGCTGGCAAACTTCTCCTTACATTCTGCCACCTCCTTCTTTGGGCCAACCTAAAAGAGAATGAAAAGGATCTCTAAAACAATGGTACAACTGATTTTTAGGAAGGCTTTCCTGGAATTAATTGCCTCTTGAAGCAGAGCATCCCCAGTCACAGCCTACACTACACTGTTCCAGTGGTTAATTAATGTCACTTCTAAAGACTTCAGCTTCATTAATGCCCCGAATTTGCATAGTTTTTACTCTCAGCTATTGAATTTTTGTCTGCTGAATCAAAGAGCCTGTTTTCATACTTCTGTTTCCTTAAAGATACCTGGCATAATATTAAAGTACTCAGTATTTCAACTCTATTCCATATTCTCAGCATTGTTTTGGAAAATAAAATCAGATTCAGAACAGAAGTATTATTTAGTAAGACATTTACCCACACCTGCCAACTTTGTAAAAAGTCAGATGGTTCCCTGAAGGCCAAAGAAATCCCTGCTGCAAAAATCCTTCAGCTTAGGTAGCAAAACAGAAGATTCCTACTAATAATTGCACTGGAGCTCAAGTAACTCTTAGAAAAACTGCAAAACTTTAGAATCCCTGGATATCACTGGGGTATGGTTTCCTCTCCCTTGTGCTTTTAAAAGGCATCACCACCTGAGAGCCTGCAGCAAGTTCTGGGCAGGGAGAGCGAACACCACGTCCAGTCGTTCCTTAAACACCTCCAGCGACGGTGACTCCAGACCTCCCTGTACAGCTCATTCCAACGTCTGATCACCCTTTTTGTTAAGGAATTCCTCCTGATGTCCAACCTGAACCTGCCCTGGCTGCCTCTTCTCGCCACCCTCAGCCCTTTAGCTATTTACCCAGTGAGGAGGCCGAGCCGGGCGCTCACCTTGAGCATGCAGGCGGTGCCGGGCGCGGGCACGGCGGTGCGGTGGATGACCATGTCCTGCCCGCCGCTGTGCACGTCGCTGAGCTGCTCCAGCACGGCGATGCTGCGGGCCGTGCTCACCGACACCCGGTGGTCCTCGGACCAGGCCAGCGGCTCCAGCCCGCTGGCTCCGTGCTGCAGCCGCACCGCCGGCTCCCGCCGCACCGCCGTGAGCCGGAACCCCGCGCTCGCCGCCGCCGCCTCCTCCGCCACCGCCTCGAGCCCCAGCGGCGGCTCCTCCCGCCCCGCCGCCGCCATGTTACCCCCGCCTCACGGGCCGCGCGCACGCGCCGCCGCCGAAGCCCCCGGCGGGCCCGGCCGGGGCTGTCCCGGTGCTGCCTGCTCGCCCCGCCGGCCCGGTGGCGCGGGTTGCGGGGGTGCGGAGAGCCCTCACGGGGCCCCCGCAGCGCCTCGGGGTGGGCGGGGGAGCAGCGTGCTCTCCGGGCTCCGGGAGGAGCTCCGCACCCTCCGCCGCGCCGCCTTCACTAGCCGGGCTGGGCGAAGGGCGACCGCGGGGCCCTGCTGAGGCACGGGAGGGCCATGGCGGCCGGCGTGGGGATGCGCGGCCCGGGCCGGGTACGAGCGGAGGGGAAGGGAAGGGAGCAGTGTGGGGCTGCGGGACAGGGGACCCTGCCGGCAGGGGACACGGACCCTGCGGCACTGGGGAGACCGGGTACGGGACGCTGCGGGGTACGGGGCCGCGACCGGGCAGGGGGGCAGCGTCCGACAGGTTGTTCAATGGAGCTGTTGGCTTTCCCCCTGCCCGAGCCGGGCTGAGGCGGCACCGGAGCTCGCCGGTGGCTCCCGGGTGGGTCAGACAGCTCCGACCGCCAGGAGCGGATGGGCTGCGGGCAGACGGCGCTGCCCGGACTCACCGTGCTACCTCTGCCGGGCTGGGGGCGATGCTCTCCCAACCCTCTGCCTCCTTTCCGCAGGCTTTAAAATGCTTCTGAGAGAGAATTTTTAAAAGCGTGCTCTGCTCAGTCACTGGAGAAGTTGGATGAAATCCTTTAGGGATGAGCAGTAGATGATGAGAAGTGAGCTTCGAGTTGCTTTTTGCATTTCAGCAGGGTCACAAGCCTCAGGCGTGGATATGTTGCAGTAGGAGTTGTGTAGCTGCAGAAACCAACTTCCATTTCTTTCATGGAGTAGGCGATTCCAAAAATAAGGCTGTGCTGTGGGCTGGTGTTTGTGTGTTAACTCTCACTCGCTGCTGACTCTGTTTATTTCCTTTAAAGCAATCTGGTGCTCTGAAGAGGAAGCTGCAGTCACCACATGGGAACCCAGCCGTGAAACGCAAACGTAAATTATCCACAAACACCTTCAGGAAAGGTGCCACGGAAGCTGACAGGAGGGAGGAGGGAAGCTCATCACACAAACCTACTCCTAAGAAGCAGCTGACTGGTAACCAGAATGAAAGCCAGAAGAACAAACCTTTCATTAAGACATCCAGCCTGTTTAAAAACAACCCAGACATCCCAGAAATTCACAGGTATTTTAGGCAAATGGGAGAGAAAAAAAACGTTTCAGTGTCTTGAATTCTTGCCCTTGCTTGTCAGAACAGTGGCTTGGTAGATGTAGTTTCGTTGCTGATTATGTAGAATGCTGTTGTATCATTTTTAACCCTACTGTGTGTTTTGGTTTTGTTTCCCCTAACTCAGGAAAGCAGTGCAGCAGCTGCAGGAAAATGTTTTCACTACGGATTCCTTCAGCCAGCTGGACCTCCACCCCCATCTGGTGAGTGGCAGGAAGGCTGCATGCCTAAAACCTTGGGGTTTTTGGGTGGGGAGCAGTCAGAGAGCTGAGAGATGTCCCTTAGGTCGTGGTGACCTGCATAGGCTTGCTGATACTTCACTTGATGGTGTCACAGTCTCTTAGCTCGAGGTGCTAACCTGTCCCCAAGCACAGTCCCAGCACCCTTCACTGTTTGCAGCTGTAATACCAAAAGACCCAGAAAACCAGCAATGGTGTAATTCTGATTAACTAAGAAGTGCTTTGAGTACATGGAAACTTTGTCTTGTTGCCCTGGACCAGTTATGTAGAGAATAAACATCAGTCTTTTGGGTTTTGCTCTTATTTTGTACTACAAAAATAACAAAACAAATATTTTGACAATGAAACCTTTACTTCTCTTTATTGTCTCTCTAGATCTCCACAATAAATACTGTCCTAAACATATGTAGCATGACCAGGTAAGCAAATCAATATAAAAACTTTGTAGTTTACCCCTAAAAGCCAATAATCTGTGATTATTTCATTATATGTAATTGGTTTGGGAAGAACACAATACCTAATCTCATTTGCTATTGGCTTTGTAGGAAGTCCTGCCTTCTAGTTTGGTACTCAAATCATAAACCCATCTGTTGTGAATTTATCACATCTGATACTTATCCAGGGGCTTTGCTTAGAAATCACCTCAGCTGATGTAGCTACACAGCAGAGATAAATGTGAGGAATTTGGGGTAAAGAGGTTTAAAACAGTCACTGCATGCTAAAAGCTTAGGATTCTGTTTGTTTTGTTTGTCACCCAGCGTTCAGAAGCAAACAATTCCTGTGCTCCTGCAAGGCAGAGATGCCCTGGTGAGATCTCAGACTGGCTCAGGTCAGTATTGAGCTGTCAGTGTTGTTCCTTAGGGAGTGTTGGCTGGATTTATTTAGGTAGATCTTAGTGGGATATCACTCTCTCTCTTTTCTAATTGACTCTTTGTTGAATTGCCTGTCAGTTTCCATTCTGGATATTTTCTACTTTATAGAAACTATTCCAGATGCTGACTGCAGTTTAAGAATGGTGGGACAAATGGTGCTTTATTTTTCTGGAACATTGTAATTGCCACATATTTTTTTAATGGAAAGTTTTCCTATTTTTTCCCTTTTAAAAAGGTAAAACTCTTGCCTATGGGATTCCACTTGTACAGTCTTTGCAAGGAATGGAATCCAAAATACAGGTAAGTGGAACAGCATTAAGTATATTTGCTTTTGATATTAATAAAAATAAAATGCAGCTCTTGTAGTCACTACTGTCTCTTTTTCATACAAGCAGTCCATGTTCCCCTTTATTTGTACATGTGACAAATGGGATTTTCCAGTTCTGTTGAGATGTGGATGGTACAAGATCAGTGTTACCCATTCCCTGTTGCTCCATGCAGCAGGATAAATTGGAAATGGGCTAATTTATCAGGTTGGGAGAAGGTAGAGGGCAAAAGAGATAATAGTCTGGAAGCTGGGGGAAAACTGCCATGTTTTTAGAGGGAGTACGTTTCTAACCTTTGGCATGAAGTGGGGTTGGATAATTGCTCCCAGTTTGGATCACACACCAGAAAATACTGCTGCAGATCTTCATCTCTTGTGCATTTTATGGAAAGAGATCATCCTGACTGAAGGGTTGAAGCATTTCCAGCCCATCCTGGATTGTCACTTCCTGCAGCTGCCACCTGATTGTTGCTGTGCTTCAAACAGGAGAGCATTCCTGCAGCTCAGAAATACAGGAGTGAAACATTGTGTGTGTGCAATAAAATGTTGGGTTTGACTGTGAGCAGGTTCCCCAGCAGGGAAGAGAAGGCAGTGCTAGATTATTATGTGAAAAACCTGATTTTATTAAAAAGCTGTGGGGCAGAAATACCCTCAAATGTTGTGTGCAAACTTGCACTAAAACCCTTCAGAATCTTCTGTGTTGGCTGCCAGCAGGGAGGTGTGGAAGGGCTCTGTCCTGCCTGCTCTCAGTGGTGCTGCTCTTGTGTGTTCACAGCGCAGTGATGGGCCCTATGCACTCGTGCTCGTCCCAACCAGAGAGGTATGTGGCTTTTCCTTCCTCAGTCTCAGGGCTTGAACACTGATTTTTGGGGTGTAGATGTGGGTCCACCAGGGAAGGTGAACTCTAAAAGTTCCCCATGTTAGAAAACGCTGTCAGTCCTTTTGCTCAGATATTGCCCTCACAGAGTGTTGTCATTTTTGTTCAGTGCCAACCAGAGTAAGAAAGGAGTTTCTAAGTTTTCCTCCTGCAGCTGGAAATCTTTGTGGAGTCTGCAGAACCTCTCTGGCTCAGTGCATGGCTTATGCCTTGCTCACACAGGGGGAATGAGTGAAACCAATGAATTCAGTTTTGCAAATGTGTAGGTTTATACAAACTTTTCATTTTTAAAGCTGTTTTTTCAAATCCATAAGTGAATGCTGAAGTTGAGGCCTCCAAGAGTTGGGTTCTCCATTGAACTCCTCTATTTAATTTATATTATTTGCAATTGCAAAGGCAGTGTCAGAAGAGGGTAGCAACCTTTTTTATTTTTTTTTTTGTGTGTCAGATGATAATAACTTCCATGTGGAGAACTGATTGCAGGTATCTCATTTGGGGTCCAATATTTTATGCAACCTGCAGTGCAATATCTCTGCTCTGTTCCCTGAAAGGAAAAAGCTCTGAAGCTATTTAAATTTTTACAGCAACAACTTACTGCCTCTTTAGGATGCCATGTGAATACTAAGCGTGGAGGAAACTGTGTGTAAGCTCCTTTAAAGGGCTGCCACTGAGAGCACTTAGGAAGATAATTTGTAATTACAATTGGTATTACTTTGTATTGGAAGTGATGGCCTTCCTAGAGAAAAGAAATGCAGAGGTAGAAAGATCCGGTGGCACAATCACTCCGTGGGTCAGGTGAGGGCTGCCAGAAGATAATTGACCTATGTGTTTCCTTTTCATAGTGCTTTTTTCCCAGAATTTCTTTCATTTTCCCTCTTCCTCTGGAGCAAAATCTCCTGTGCCTGCAGCTTTTCTCCCTGGGGCATTCAGGGAAGCCAGCAGAAGTCTCTCTTGTCCTGAGAGCTGGCTGGTGGAGCTGAACCAGTAGAGAGGTTTTTGAACAGGTCAGAATATAATAAAAGAGGCATTGTTCAAGAAAAAAAAATAATAAGCAGCTTCTAAAGGAAAAATTAAGGATGCATTCAGAATTCTGATGATATACATAACTAGATTAGTTTACAGATTTTTGAGCCATAGGGATTTGTAATCCAGCTTTTTAGAGCTCATTCTCTTTTTTTGATTTCCATAGCTTGCACTTCAAAGTTTTGATACAATCCAGAAACTACTTAAGGTAAGAATTCAGTGCTCTGTGTTCTTCTTATTCCTGTAAGGGGCTGAACAACTTCAGTTCCTGTGAATTCAGCTGGAGGTTCAAGGAAATCCAGCACCTGGCAAGATGTATGGTCCTTAAAGATAAATGTGTTTAAGTGTGTGATTTCCCTGTGGCATGTTTTAAATTATTACATGAGCAATTAAGTGATTAATTATGGCACCCTAGTTGCACATGTGCTGATAAACAAGCATAGCTGATTTTCACAACCATTTGTTTTTAGAAATACCTTTCATTGTCTCAGCCTGAGTTATGAATGGAAACTCTCGCGGTGACAAGGACCGTTTTACTGAAACTAATACTGGACAGATGGGTTTCAGATGGGGAGTAGGACTTGGTGAACTGCTTTGCCAGCTGAATGACTGGAGAAATGAGAAGGCTTTTAAAATCATTAAATGGTAGTGCTTTCCTTGTAATTGAGGCAGAGTATCTTACCATTGGACTAGAAGCTGTTTAAATCATTTATTTATCTGATCCATATTTCCACCCCCTCTTCATTTTGCCGTGGAATAATAGGGTACTTCCTTATTATTTATAAGTCTTACAAATTTATAAGTCTTAAAAAGAGACTTAAAAGTCTTTTTTTAGTGCTGGAGCTGTGATCACATCACATGCACACTGCTGTCAGCCCCATCCTCTCTCTTTCTGCCAAGAAACATCATTTTTTGATTAGGCTTTGTCTTGTTATTAAGAAGAATCATTGCTGGTCTTGGTTTTCCTTTCTGTAGCCATTTACCTGGATTGTGCCTGGAGTGCTGATGGGGGGAGAAAAGAGAAAATCAGAAAAAGCCAGGTAGGAAACCAACTTCTTAAATTCTGTTTTGTGTCCTTGATATCTATACCTGTTAGTCTTCTTCAGGGTGTTTTCCTTACTGGGAGGGAGAGTGGTGAGCTTGGATCAAGCTGTGATCCCCTGGATCTTACACAGACACAGTGCTGGGTCAGCAGGAAACATTCACTTCCCCCAGTTCGATCTGTTTCTAAAATGTTGATGAGCCTTCTGAGAAGATGATCTCTTGTGTCAGTATTTTTTCTTTTTCCTCTCCTGACAAACACCTGTATTTGCTTACCACCAAGTGCTGCCTACAGTGTTTGTTATGGGGGAAATTGCTTTCTGGAGAAGAGATTTCCTGGTGTTAAAAATCCCTTTCTTTTCCCTTTTCAAGAATTGAATTGTAAGCTGGTAATCCAAAATGGAGTTTTTATTTCTCTCTATGTAAGCATACACAAAAAGAAGTTTACTCTTGACAGTAAAACAAGTACTCAATTAGAAAAGAAAACCTAGCTAGGGTGTGCTAGATTTTTAATATTATTTATATTTTCTCCACCCTGTCCTTAGCATTGAGTGTGCCTCTGAGTATCAAAGTATCAGTGATCATCAAGGATAAATTTTGGCATTACAAAAAATTCAGTTTTAATCAGTGAGAAAGTTCTGGCCCTGATTTTACTGGGGCACTTTTTCCTTCTGCAGGTTCCAGTTCCTCACTCTGAGCTAACCTGCATGGGGTTATTTTTTTTTTTTCTTTTTCTTACACTGGCTTTATTTTTGTTTTTAAATCTACACAGATTACGGAAAGGGATCAACATCCTCATTTCCACTCCTGGCCGCCTGGTGGATCACATCAAGTCCACGGAATGCATTCATTTCCGTCGCACTCAGTGGCTGATTATTGATGAGGCAGACAGGTAAACTTCCAAGTGTTCAGATATGGAAAATTATTACAATACCCTCTGCATCCTAGTTCACCAAATATTAAAAATCAGTATGAGGGAGAGTGTGATCTTAAGCCATTCATGCTCAGTGGCCTCAGCCAAGCACCAGATGTCTGGGATTAGGACAAAATACCCGCTTTGGACAGATTGTTGGACAATTATTCATTGCAAAGATGTCATGGAGTATTAAGACTTTCTCCTTCCTACAGCACCTTTGCCCATCTCTGCTGTTTCTGTAGGATCCTGGACCTGGGCTTTGAGAAGGATGTGGCTGTGATACTTAATGCTTTAAACGCCGAGAGAGAGACACGTCAGAACGTCCTGCTCTCAGCCACCCTCACTGAAGGTGGGTTATGGACACATGGGGGCTCTTCTAGCTGAATAATGCACAGGCAACTGCAGAATAGTTGGTTGAGTCTGACTCTATTACAGCCCAGTCTGAAGCCCTTTGCCTAAATTCCATAGCAAAGTTACCACGAACCTGGAAGTCTGTTTGTTTGCTTTACAAATCCAGAATTAAGGCAAAATCTAATGACAAGAGAGCTGTTGTGTGCTTTGCAACTGATACAAGCAGTCAGCTGCTGAGGCAGGAACTGAGGCTGGCCTCTTGACTCCTGACAGAGTGAAGATCTGCTGGGTTTTTCCTACACACATTTAAAAGCAGGACTGACAAATGCTGTCTGTCCATAAAGGCATTTATGTAATGTAAATTAGCAGACTCAGCTGAAGTAGTGTCTTATGAAGGTTCTGGTGGAGTCCACAGCAGCTGAGCCTGGTAAGCCCTGGAAAGGCTGAGGTTTGTGAGGGAGTTCTGTCAGTGTCTGAGGGTGGCTCACTAGCTCCTTGCCCTTCACTCCTTTTCAGTGTAATTGTGTTAGTTGTTTTTTTTCTGTGAGTACATCATCCCAGCCCAGACTGGGCCTCATATATCTCTCATTTCCTGTACTTTAGGAGTAACACGACTGGCTGATATCAGCTTGAATGACCCTGTCAGCATTTCCATAGCAGATGAAATCCAGAAGGTGCCTGACCCAGCATCACAAACTGATAGAGAAGCCAGTAGTGCATCAAACTGCATGGAGCAGGAAAACTTTGCTGTTCCAGAGACACTCAAGCAGTATGTCATGATGGTCCCCAGCAAACTGAGGCTTGTGACGTTAGCAGCTTTTATCCTGCAGAAATGCAAGGTGAGACTCTGTTTGCATTTATATGACTAAGTAGCCCTTTGCCTTTTCCAACTCCTTTATCTGTTCCTCTGTCGAGGATGGCATGGATTAGATCCAGGGCTTTGAAGTGCATCTTGAACCACGAGAGAGCTGAGGTGCTGTTGTGTCTTTCATGCTGGCAGAGAGATCCCTGTGCAGTGTGTACTTGTTCTTCTTTTGTGAGCTCACTGTTTGGTGTCAGACTCTGTAATCCTTTCCCAGATAATTGTATCTCCAGAAGTGTAAACCACCTGGATCTTTTCATGATCAGGGAATTGGAAGAGGCCTTTGGAAGTGGTCATGTGCAATTCTCTTGTTTTTTGTGCAGTTTGAAAAACGCCACAAGATGATCATCTTCTTCTCCAGCTGTGAACAAGTGGAATTCTACCATGAGCTCCTTGTAAAGGTCCTTTCAGGAGGGTCAGAGTCAGAACAACCTGGACGTTCATCCCTCTCCTCTGTGAGCTTACAGTTCCTACGTCTGCACGGCGACATGGAACAGGAAGTAAGCACTCTCAGAATGTCAGGATCCACATTTTATTCCTTATTCCCCATGATTTATTATGTGGCTATTTTGGGGAGGAGGGCAGAAGAGAGGACAGAGAGTCATTTCACCTCTAGGGGCCTCACTCTTCCATCTGCTAATGAGAATAAGGATGTTGTCCCATTTCTGGAAAGTACCTTGGTGGCTGGATCTGAAAAACACACCTGAAGAGGCAAATGTGTTATTCCAGCAGGCAGAGCGGCCATTCTCTATTCCCACTGGGGGCATTAAACCATTTATGTCTCTGTGGTTCTCTCCCATGCAGTCAAGACAGGTTTTAATGCCAAAGGAAAACCTTATCCAAGCCCCAAAATATTACTTCCTAATAAGTTGCCCCCATTACATGAAGCTGGAGCAGTTCAGCTTTGATCTTGAAGAACGGTGTCTTGACAGACTGCTGTTTTCCCTGGGATGGAATAATAGCATTATATTAGATTAACCCAAAAGAGGTTTAGGTTTTAGCCAGATAGGCTGAGTGGAAAGGTTGGAGATTGCTCCAGAGGGTTGAGAGCCAGGAGGAGAGTGTCAAATGAACTGTCACTGCAGAGTCTCTCTCAATAGCTGAGAGACCTCCCTTGGAAGTTCAACCCCAGATCCTGCCCTTGCTCTGTGATGGAGAGAGTTGCCTCTCTGCTCTGAGCTGCACAGCAGAGATGGTAAATGAATAGAGCTCTTCTGATGAAGCAAGAGGTGAAGAGCCATTGTTTTTCTCACTCATTCCCATCCTGTGGAGACCAGAAACATGTGCTTTGCTGTCCCTGCAGTCTGGCCTTTCCTCAACCTGCCTGCCTGAGCAAGTGAGCAGGCCTGGTCTGGCCCAACTCTACCCTGACCAGCTGTTAAGCCAACAGAACACCACTAAGTAGCTGGCACCAGGGGAAGGGTTTTGCCTTTTTAGTACCCAGTGTGTAATTAGTGCTTGATGTCTTCAAATTAAGAGCATTAATGGAGCTAAATTGTGGATCCCATATGGTACTGCTGAGCACGGCTGCTGTCATTGTCAACAAGATACAGCGTGCTCTCTTCTTTAATTTTTGTCAGCAGAGGGTTCAGTGTGTCAGCAAGGCCCAAGTTTCCCTTCTTTTCTAGAACAGCACCTCTAGCTGGGAGTCAAGTGTGTAAGGTTTCTTCTCTATCATCAACATAACAGACCATTCAGTTACCTCCTAGCCAGAACTCTAGGGACAGGCTTGAAGCATGGAAACAAGGATATTTTGGAAGGTGAGCAGAAAAGGGAGTATAGGTGCAGGGGTGCTGTTAGCAAGTGAAGACCAAGTTCTACTGAGGCTTTTGGGTATTGGTGCTCAGAGATGGCAAATATAATTGTGATTTAACGCGAGTTGGGAAGTCAGTTTTTGTGGCTTTCATCAAGAAAAAAACACACCCCAAAGTTCTGAGTTAAAATAACTGGAATTGGTGCTTGGGAAGGTTTGGGGACTGACAAAGCAGCAGGCTTTTGAAGGGAGCTGAGGGGCTGTACTGGGTTCCTGCAGTTCCCTTCAGTGGTGAGGCAGTTTGGGATCTGGGGGCTCTGGGGACCTGAGCTCGTGTTAGGAGTGGGGACTGCAGGAGCTGTGGTGGTGCAGAGCAGAGATGGGAACAAGGCTGGGGAGCACCAGCCCCTGACCCTGGTGGAAGGAACAGCCTCTGTCCCAGTGTCATCAGCCCCACTAGTGTCCTTTGCCAGTACAAGGGAAGGGCATGGGATGGTGCCTGCTGTCCCCCTTGGGCAGGGATTTCTGGCCATCTCTCCTGCCCTGTTACTTTGAAGATTTGTCCCACAGCAGTTCAGTGTGCAGCCGAGCATCCCTGACTCTCAGTAATTCCCGAGTCAGTGCAGTGGCTCTGCATGCCCCATTGGGCACATGATGAGGCTGATCTCTTGTGATGTGATTATATCGCTGTGTCAACAAAATGGGCTTATCCTGCCCATCGTGTGACTGGACAGACAGCAGTGAACATGTCCAGCTTTGCTTGCTTCCACAAAAGCCTGTGTTGCCCATAAAGTGTGCCAGTGCTTCTGTTGGTGCTGCCTAATCCTTTGTGGATCTCCTCTCCATGTAAAACAGTTCCTGTTTTCTGGCACACACAGGCTGTGCTTCTGGGCAAACCGTGGAGGTGTTGGCTGCTCTGATTTGACCAAATGCATCCAGGCTTCCCCAGACACTGCTTTCCTACCTTGGACCACACCTGTGTGCCACAGATTTTTCCACTTTCAGGAAGAGTCTGAGGCCAATTCCTTTGCTTTTGAATCTGTACATGATCTAGTGAACAAGACACAGTGAAATTGTTACCTCAGCTAATTTGCTTTGTGCTCGATTGTAATGTGCATAAGCACTCTTTTAATTTTTCCTTTTCAATCTTCTAGGAAAGGACAGAGGTCTTCCAGGAGTTCCTAAAATCCAAGACTGGCATCTTGCTTTGCACGGTGAGTAACTTGGAGTCCCTTTGCAGCCCCACACTAATGGGCCTGTCTGATCCCTAAGGGTAACCAGAGGAATTGGCACTGAGCTCTAATTCCAGCTCTCTGTCTGACCTTGAGGAAAGTCATCTCCTTTTTCTGCATCTCACATGTTCAGTAAGGACTGGGGCCCTCTTTGCAAACTATTAATAAGATCTTTTGCTGCAGATTACCATATACAGAAAGATTGTATGTCTTACATTAGAGATCACCAAGTATTTTGCGTGGTCTTACGTCTGGAAAAATCTGTTCCTTTGAAGCTGGAACCTTGCCCTCTACATGCAGCCAGTAGAATGCAGTCCTGATTTGTAGTGTGCCCCATAACTGCCAGGAAAATTGGATGGAATGTGGTATTTCCCATCTCAATAACTACCCCAAGGTTAAAAACAACCACCTGCAGAGGTGGAAGGGGAGCCCAATCAGAGAAGGGGTCACTGGAAAAGCACATGCTCTGCTGCTCTCCACACCTTGTGCCCTTCAGGCTCCTTTCAAGGGTGCTGAGGGAGAAATTCTTGTCCTCTGCTGAAGTTTGCTGACACCCTTGGGTTGTGGTGGCACCTTTGCTTCTTGCTTCTGACCTGCTGGGGCCACAGGCTGCTGCAGTGGTGCAGAAGGCTGCACGATTTGCTCTCTAATAGTGGCAGCTGTTGATCTGAAAACGTGTGAATCTTGGCGATTTCTACCCACCGCAAACCTGTAAATTACAGCGATCGGGAGTAATTAGAGCTGAGAAACCCTCTCCAGCTCTGAAATGACTCCTGTTCTTGCTACACGTTATTCTTAAAGGAAACCAGTTGCAATTTTTTTTAGAGTGGGGGCTGAATTTTCTTTTATTTTTCTGCCCACAGTTGGAACTAGGAGTGCCTTGTATGTAGGAGTGTTTGAGTTAACATTGCCAAATTATATGTTATGTCACCTGTAAAATTCTACTTTTTACTTTCTGGTCCTGCTTTGTGTGTACAACCTTTCAGTGATTTGATCAAGGTCAAAATGCATCTTTGCAGTGCATAAGTGGAGCTGTAACTTGGTTTCCTTGTATACAGAGGTAATACTTGAGTGTCTCAATTGAGGAGGGGAGCAAAGCTTAAATCATTCAGTGGTGTAGATTGTTTTGAAGATGAAAAGTGTTTGGTATATGCTAAAAAATAAATAGCTAGACTTTGTTATCCTTCATGCACATGCTGCCTATAACTGAGAAATGTCAGGTACATGTCCAATTTAATGAGTTTGGAAAGAAGGTAAATGCTCGATTTTAGACAAAGAGAAAGCAGAATCATTGCAATCACTGGGCTATGAGTTCCTAGGTGAGACCATTTGAAGGGGAAATGCAGCCTGTGAGGGGAAAAATATGTCAGGAAATGTGCAACTGTTGACAAGATTGGAAGAGAATTTGGATAAAGAAATCCTGGTGGATGGGATTCCCCTCTTGAGACACTGGAGGTGTGGTTTGATTTCCTGTTGTGCCACAGACTCTGTGCAGGTGAATATGGAATTGGGATGACAAGGCAAGTAGCCTCATATCAGTTGAGCAGCAATGTCACAAATGGGAGGTAATGGTCATAAATGGGAGATAATGTGGAGTAACCTGGGTTGCCATGATGAGGGTGGTGTAAGGTAACTCATTTATTGTAACCCTCCTCCTCTTCAATCTAAGGCATTTTGCATTTCCTGCAAGGCAGGGATGCAGATCCTGACGGTTTTGGTGACTTGGGCTCAGCTGGCACATGGTCAGCACGTTAAGCACAGTGAGCTGCCTGTCTGAGTCCAAAATCTCTCCGTGCTTCAACTCCCCATCTGTAAAATGGGGAAAGTAGCACAGTTCCATCTTACAGAGATGTTGGGAGGACAAATGCATTGAAACCAGGAGGTGGCCTGTTACCACAGTAATGGGGACCATATGGACACCTTAATATAGAGATACACTTTGCACCAGTCCCACATTACAGGTGCCTCCCCAACGCAGATGTCCAAAGGGCAGCCAGGCTCTGTGACCACCTCCTGCCTCTAAGGGCATTGCTTTTTCTGACACTCTTCTCCATAGCAGCAGAAAAAAAAAAAATATTCTGCAGAAAGGTGGGTCTTTGCGCTGTGTTCTTTGCGCTGTGAAATCACATTTTGTGCCCACAAAATTTTGAAACCTGGCTCACAAAAGAGCAACACAAATAATGTTGCCGTCCTTCCCTTGTCCCTTATGCCATGTTCTCCACCCATCTTTCCGCTCTAGTAAGCAATGGGACCTGCTGTTCCTTTTATTAATTTGCTCTATGTCATATGTATATTAATATATTCCATAAAATATTTTTGCCAGACAATATAAGCTGGCAAGACAAGAAAATAAAGAAGGGCCATGCATCTCAGAGGGTCTCATCCAGATTTATTTCTCTCTCCTTCACTGAAAGTTCTTTGCGGCTTCCTTTGGGATGTGCCTTTTAAACAAGTTCATCTCTTCCAGGGAGGGAGGAAAGATCATTTGGAGATTGTTTGCTGTTTACTCAGTCACGCTAACTCATCTTGCCAGTTTTCTGGCGGCCCCAGCCAAGAGCTTTCGCCTCTGACAGCTTCTGTGCTCTCCCCTTCCTCCTCTGATTACGCAGCCCAATCTGTCACCCTGCCGACGGGGGTCTCTACCCTGCTGATGGCTTTCCACACTCGGCAGTAATGACTTTTGGCAGGCCGGGAAGGCGCGAGAGCTTCTTCCCCAGCTTGGAGAGCCGTTAGGCCCTCTCTGCCTGTTAGCTAAAGCACTTTGTGAGGTTCTTTGGTAAATAAATGAGTCATTTTAATCCAACTGACAGCCTGGCACCTGAGCAAGCTGCCTTCCATCTGTACTTCTAGGCCTCATGTAGGCAGCCAATTGTCAAGCTCAGGGCCTTCAAGACCTCACCATTGAGTGTCTTTCAAAAGCAACTTTAGCAATTTCCTTTGCCCTAATTAGATTGTGTGAGAGGGACTGAGCGAACCAAGGCCCTTGCAAAACTTTTGTGGCCCTGTGGGTTCTGATCTTCTGCAGTGACAGGGTTAGCTTTTGGTGTGGGCTTTTTGCCCTCTATTCCCTTTCATCCACCCTCCTGTACCCCATTCCCTTTCACCTACCCTCTGTACCCCATTCCCTTTCACCCACCCTCAGTACCCCATTCTCTTGCACCCACCCCTGTACCCCCCAACCCCAAGCACAGGCTGGTAACATGAATTGTTCAAAGCGGAAATTTCAGCCCTTCTGGCACCCCTCAGGTGGATTGTTCCTTGATCCTGTGCCCTTCTCTGCCTTGCAGTTGGGATCAGGGCAAGAACATGGTTAAGGCTTCAGGTGATCATGTTTGCTTGGCATCTGGGCTTTCTTTAAAATTGTACTGGTATAGGGGATTTTTTTGGGTTTTTTTTTTGCTCCCATGAGATGGTCACTGAAGGATTTGCCCTTCCATTGCCCATTGTAAAGGAGGCAGCAGTGACCTGCCGAGGTGTCATATCCTTGATTTCCCTGTAATTAAGGAATGGTGGTGTGAGGTCATGCATGGAAAGAGAATGCCATCTGAGGCAGTGGAAAAGAAGGGAGAGTGGTACACTGAAAATCTCTTGGGCTTCTTGAAAGAGCACTGGCAGCAGGTTAGTGTTTTTGTGAGTGGAATAAATGTGTGCTAGTAAAACTAGATACTTGGTGGTTGAGCTGTATTCTCTCTCCTGGAAAGGTGACCCACAGTATTTTTCTAAAATTTTGGGAAGTTGAAGCTGATGGGCTCTGCCAGCAGAGGAAAGCAAATAAAGTTTTTACCCTAGTCCTACCTTGCTACACTCTACAAGGGTCTTTGAGGAAAAGGAGCTACGGGAGACACAGGTGGACTGATACTGAGGAATCTTTGAGAGTTTGCAAAACACTCCAATTACCAGTAAATCCTAAGAGAGTTGTGAAAGAAAGCCAAGGGAAACCCCAGGAGAGTAGCTGCTGCTGTGTGTCAGTAACGACTGAATGGAGTTGGTGGCATTGTGAAAGTGACAGTGAATGCAAGGCTGGTGATGGGAGAAATGTTCTCCCTAAAATGTTCTCCCTGGCTGTTTATGAGGCTTGTGGTGAACCTTTTCAGCTTGGGCAAATGCACATGAAAATGCTGTCTGTGGCAGTGATTTTCCAAGCTAAGATGTTGAGAAAATGTACCTTGGAAGAGTAAGGAAAGAATCTGGATGGAGGAGAGGGATGGCTCCTGCCCATGCTACTCCTTCCCATGTGAGAGGCGTTCCTGACCACAGGGGTGCCTTGGCTGTTGGTTTATTTGGGAGAAACTGCCCTGTCCCAAGGTCAGAACCCTCTCCTCAGGCAGCCTTTCCTCATCCCCTGGGTGTGAGGAAGAGCAGAGAGTAAAGGAAAAGACCAAAGCCTTGTCAGTGTGGAAGAACAGAGCCAGCCAGCTCGGAATCAGACGTCAGCGCTCCTGTCTGATCGTGCTGTAGAGTTTATAGTCTTGTTATCCTGGTAACTGCTGTACACGCTTCCCGACTTGCCTTGATTTATTTTCTCCAACCTCCTTTAAATGGCTTTTTGTACATCTGTTCGTTCTGACTCTGGGAACGAGTCACTCCTTAATGAGCGTGTTGGAGCGCGAGTGTGCATTATTTCGGAGTGGGCGCTGTGGAAAGTGTCTCCTCTTTTACTGCAGTTGGAGCCACAAAACAGCCTGGGTAGTGCTTATGGGAAGGCCTTTGCTGCCAAAACATCAGCTTCCCATTCTTTTAACGTGTGTGGGAGTTGCATGAAAACACTTCAGTGGGTGGCTGACACATTTTTAGTACATTAAGCTCCTGCTTACGTCCTTAATATATTCTATTTTGCAACTAGCTAAAAGATACATGTGTTGCAAAACATTTCCTAACAGAGTTAAATCTGCACACCTGCTCTGCTATTGCGCCTGGTGAATGTAAAATCCAAGGAGTATGTGAGGACATTACTAATGAACAGAAAATCAAGAAGGGAGATTGAAATGTGTTTGCACTCTGTGTTTTGGACAGTATTTAAACTCTCTTTTCTCTCTGAAGGGGTGTGTTTTTGGAGCTATACTGACTGTGGATGACTAAAGGGTCTCATTCAAGTCCTCCTCCAAGTTGATGGGTTTTCTCACCAGCTGGCACATCAAATAACACCTTGACAGCAGCTTCAGACTCTTTTCTTCGCGGCTGCATTTTGTTTCTCCAAATCAAAGCCAGGCTGGTGCAAATCTAAGGCATAGCTGAAGTCCCCTCTCCTCGAGCTGTGCTCCAGCTTCCTGCAGATTCTGCTAAATTGTTTATTGGCTTTTTATTTTAGGGCCAGGTGACCTGCAAGTCATCTGCTCCTCAACTTCAGACCATCACCTAGGAAACAATTAATTATTTGTAGGTAGAGATCAGTGTATCTTTGGACGTTCCACCCAATTCCACCCAAGGCAAGGGATTCTTGACCATTGGCCTTTATTTTTTTTTTTCCCTTTTCAATATAAGCAGCTTGGTTTTAGTACTTAGATTAGCTGTGGAGAAAATATGCTCAGAACTAGTGCTGCCCTTCAGAGATTTAATTCTGCCTCTCTCCATGTTTGGGCAGTAGGTGCCTATGAGCAGATCTCTTTTCATCAGTGAAACAAACTGAAGAACCAAAGGTATCACTACCATTTACACAGTGGATTCTCTCAGATATAATGCAGAAGGGCTGTAGCAAAATACTGTAATTCAGCACCACCATCCTGAAATAGGTGTTTGTATCCTCCAGGCTTTGGGGCCATAGTAGTGGATCATTTTTTTTATTGCATCAATCTGCTAACAATCCTTGCATTTTAAACCCTCAATGTTATTTCTGACCTTTAGTCCATGTCTCCCCAGACTAGACACATAAAATTCCTACTTGCACAGCCAGTTGCTTTCTGACATAGTTGCCATCTCAGAAGGCTCCTCGCTCTGCTGATACCTCCAAAGCATTTTTACTGAAGTGATTTCCTTATTCATTTTAAAGGATGTTGCAGCACGGGGTCTGGACCTGCCTCAGGTTACCTGGATCGTACAGGTGGGTTTGCTCTGTGTGTTGAGTGCAGCCTTGCTCAGCTGAAATCCCTTTTCAGTGCACAGCCTTCCTGCAGCTGGCTGGTCTTGGTGCTCATGCCTGCAGGTGTGGGAGACCTACGAGTTCCTGGCTGCAGGACTGGGACTCTGGGTTTTGCTGGGATACAGCATTGCTGCCATATCTTGTGGTCTGTTTTTAATAATTCCAGTGTTACCACTAGCTGGCATGAAACCCCCTCCATTTCCCCACCCAGGAAGCCAAATCTTGTGAAATCCTGGCCATCTCTTGCAGTTCTGTTCTGTTTTCCTGAGCTTGCTGGGGAGGCAGTTCCATGAGGAGTTGAAGTGCACTCCTGATGTAAAACACTGAGTAGCCCAATAGTGTCAGTGCAGTGACCTAAGTGAGGCTTAGCTGGGTTGGGGCTGGGTAGCCATAACTGCATGGTTTAGATTTTTTTCTGAAAAAAAAGCCCACCAAAAGCCTGCACTGCTGCACTGCTGTTGACAGAAATATAGTGTTAGGGAAAAAAAAAAAAAGAAACCAAGGAAGATGGATTGAACCTTAAAAATAGCAGCCTGTCGTTTCAAAGAGGAGGCTGAGAGCATGAGGCAGATTTCATTTCTATAAAAGATTCATAATTAAAAAAAGGTTAGTTGAATTGAGGAAAAACTGATCCAGAGATTCACATGTATCAAGCGACACCTGGGTAAAAGGAACAGGGCACAGAGCCTCAACAAAGCTTTTTAATTTCTACCTCATCCCTTCAGGTAACAAACTTGATTTGATTTTTGTGCTTTTTAAAAAAAGAATGATTTTTGTAGCAGCCAGCTACTCAGAGAAGGCTGTGGAAGTGAAGTCTTTAATTCCCAGATCTGTATATTAATATAATTTAACCAAAGATATAGTTGCCAGTGTTAGAACGCAGTGCAAATTACCTAAAGCCCTGGGAGACTTCTGTGTGTCCAGAAGGCGAAATCTCAGCTGTCCTGAGAGCTGTGTCCAAGAGCAAGGACCTGCAGGGAGCAATTAGATTGCTCACAGCATCTTACTCACACCTCTAGCCAGTAGAAACTTTGCCAGAGGGCACAGGTATAAACACTAGAGTGGGCTTTGGTTGTTGGGTTTTTTCCAGTTAAACTGCTGAGGGCTCATTTCTGAGCAGTATCTCTGTGCATGTTCATTTTTTCCAGGAAAGAGGGGAGGGGGGGAAGAATAGGGGGAGGTTAAAGGGAGGGAAATGTGTCACCCTTTATCAGATCTTGCAAATGGCTGGGCAGTTTTGATTCCCAGTGAAGGAAATGAGGGGCACTGCTATATTTTGGGGGTGTTTTAGGAACATTTTCATGGTGTCTGGTAGTTGTACAGGGGAAGACAGTTGCAACCTGTATCATACACTGCTGAGAGCACTCCATCCTCTCCCTTAGATCTATTCTACATGATTTGCTTTAATCCAAACAAAGCAATTTAGCCCAACTCCAAACTGGCATCAGTTGTTTTTTATTTCGTGTCTTTTCTCCCAAACGCAGAGCAGGCAGCTCCCCACTCCATGTGGGCAGTTTTTGGGGTGAGAAATGATTAGATTAGATTTTTTGGGGAGGGAGAAGCAAACAGGTTTCTGACGTGCCTGTATAGAAATAAAATATAAAAGGCAAAGCAGACACTGAGATGGGGAAACTGTCCTGTTATCTCAAAGTTGGCCGACGTGTCACATTCAGATGTCAAAAACGGCTGAACGATGGTTGTGGGGCTGAGGCTCTTTCCAAACATCCCAAATCCTCGGCACGGGCAGCGTGCTGGGTGTGCCTTTTGTTCCAGGTGAGCAGGCTGGGTGTCTGGTTGGTAATTAACACGCTGCATCCTGTTAATTCCTCCTTCCCGAAGTACAACGCTCCGGCTTCACCTGCGGAATACATCCACCGGATCGGGAGGACGGCGCGCATCGGCTGCCACGGGAACAGCCTGCTCGTCCTGGCGCCTTCGGAGGCAGAATATGTCAGCTTGCTGGCTTCTCACAAGATTAAGTGAGTCAGAAACGCGAGCAAAAGTTTCAGCTCATCCTTGCTAATTAACCTTCCGTGGCACTTGCAGCGGGACTGTGGCTCGTGCAGGTTTTAATAAGAATTTATTAATTCTTGTGATCCAGGCCTGGCCCCAGACTAGCAAAAGGAGGAGAGGGAAGTGTGTGAAAATCATCGGCCTGACAGGCTGTGCATGAGTGAGTGTGTGTGGTGAGGGGCAGGGAGGAGGTGATAGTCGGAGATCCTGTGCACTGCATTGTTTTCTCTCTGGCCCTGGGTTCAAATCGTGACTAGGTGGAGATCACAAGTCAAACGTGCCTGTCAGATGCTGCCTGGCCATCTGCCTGCATGGCACCATATTGTCACAGGCTGTGCTGGCCCTTCGGGAGAGATCCAGGGGAGAAATTGCTGGGGAGCTCTGGGTTGTATCTGGCAGATAATTGACCAAGATGTGTTGTTTAAGTGGCTTGTGACAGGGATAAGAGAGGCTTTTGCAAGTGGTGAGAGCCCAGAGTGGTCCTGGAAGGCAAAAACAGAGGGTGGACTCTGCAGACCCAAAGTGGGGTGAGTTTCCAAGCCTGGGAAAGCTTCTCTTACCTGGCTCTGCTTGGACTTGGGAGTAGCAGCAAGGAGAGCAAGCCAGGCTCAGAAAGGACCAGCCCAGAGTGCAGTCAGGTACCTGATGGCTGAACAACAATGAGATTTTAGTCCAGCTCTGCTTGCACAATGGTCCATTTGTGGAGAAACCCCACAACTGGCTGCTCAGCATTGCTAGGCAGGATCTCCATCCTCCTCAGCAGCCAGCTGGGTGTTTGTGCCTCCCCTTGCTCCCTGCTCTGCTGTCTCTCAGCGTCTGAGAACATCAGCAGAGTCCCTTCAGTGTTGTAGCAGCGTTGATGGAGCCCTGTAAACTCATGCACAAATTAGTTCCCTTTTATTTCTTGTGCTTCTGTCGGGTGGAGCTGCTTGGAATCGAATTTGGTTTTGCATCCTTGAAACAAACAAATGTTGGCAGTAAATACAGGCTTATTCTAGGCTGTGAGCCATTTAGTGGTCTAACAAAGAGCCATCCATCATCCCAGGTAACTATCTATTAAGCAGACACCAGCAAGACATGGAAGGCTAAGCTGACAGGGTTTTTTTTCATGTAACAAACAGCACTGACATTTAAAGGTGAAATCCCACATAATTGTGAATTTTTAACTCCAAGCAGAAAGTTCTATTTTTCTATTTTATAATATTTTGGTAGTGTTAGAGGAAGGAGAGGGAAATTTTCCTCCTTTTTATTTTAAATGTTAATGCTTTTATCCAATTTTGTTGTTTTTTGACAAGTTTTAAGGAAGTGTCACTCAGGCTGGTAATTACATCTGCTAAGGAGACCTGTTGTTGAGCTGGCCATGGTTTTCAGAAATCTTGAAAACTCTGAATAAGCAGGGGGAGCTTTATGTGAATTTATTTTTCCTTCACTTTCCCGAGCCAGACAACTCCAAGGCTTGCCTTTTCTTGTTTGGTTTATGTCCTTCATAAAACATACTGCCCTGCAAATAAAAGACTTGCCAAAAAGGAGTGTAATTTGCTTTCCTTGACCCCCATCTTCAGAGGGAAGGGAATGAGTGTCTGCTGGGCACAGGGCGACTCAGCCTCTTCCCACACAGACATGGAGAAGGGGCACAGGGATAGAGCAGGGAGCTGATGAATTACTGAGAAGATGCAGGAAGGCAGCTTGAAGCTCAAGGCAGCAAGTGCCATCAGCACAAATTGCCGTTACCCTTCATAAACAGAGCATTATGGTGATAATCCTGACAATTTAATTCAGTGCGAGGGCGAAAGACAGCGTGTGTTGGACTGTCACCGAGCCTCTTCAGCACTGCTCATTTCTGTTCCTTTGCCCTAAGTCTTTGTAGCTTTTGACTTGGTCTGCACAAGTTCCTGGAGTTGGCTTATTTTTTTTTATTCTTAGCTTAATTTTTAAAGCTCTTGGGTTTTTGTCAAAGGATGAGCGTGTGTTGTGAATTTTTTTTTTTTTTAATTTGTTGGCTTTTTTTTTCCCTTTTTTTAAATGAAATTCCCGCTGGGTTTATTGAAATGTAAATACTTCATAAAATATGTATTTTGAAGAAGACAAAGCATGAGATGTGTCCCCGCAGCCTTCAGCTGGTGTAAATGAGCAATGCTCTGCTGCTTTACAGGAGATGAGGATCTGACCCAGAGTTTTTTTTTTTTTCCTAAACCCCTCCACCCACCCCAGCATGCATGGGAGTAAGTCCAGGAATGTTGAGAGTCGGAAGTAATGAGAGCAGACGTGGCTTTGTTCCTGGATGAAAATCCACTTCGGAATTAGAGATGACTGCCTTTGAAATTGGAAATCGCTCGCAATTAATTTTCACTGGTACCTGAAGCCTCTCCTTGGCTTCCAGTGTGGAAAAGCAGTGTTAGCCTTTGCCAAAACGATCTCACTTTGGCTCTGCTGAGATCAGTAATTCCCCTTGGGGCTCAGGAAAGCTGCCTCTCTCTGCAACTTTCTGTTTGGGCTTTGTGTGGCTGGAAGTTGTGGCCCAGCTGTAAATGTGGATGTGCAGGCACGTGCACACTCATGTTTTCTCTACATTCCCTCTTCACTTTTTTTTTGTTTTTTTTTTTTAAAAAAAAAGGGTTAGACTCCAAAATGTTCTGTCTCAGCTCCAAGCGCAACTAACAGATTTCCCTTCAAAGGGTGGAGGCAACGAGCAGAAGAAACGCGAGGTTCCCTTTTTTTTTCCCCTTTATGTCTCTTCTAGTCCCTTCAGCTGCAATCTCGCGGCGCCTGCCTCGACAGCTATCAGATAATTTCTTTATCTGCTAACGGCGGCCTAACTAATTTATAAAGGAAGAGGCATCACCGTGAAGGCACGAGTCATTCCCCTCCCTGCTCTGGGGCTGTGCTTTTCCCCCCTCCTGGCTCCCTGGCGCTGCTCCCTGCTGGGAACCCAGTTCAGGGATCTGTTGCTGGCGACACGCCAGGCAAGGGGAGGACCCGACAGGGGTGACAACTCTGACAAATCAATGTCAAAGGTTTGACATTTTCATTCATAGCGGTGTCAAAGCAACCTTTGCAGGGGGAAGGGGGAGGTCTGCTTTCCTCTTGCTTAAGTGGTTGCCATTTATGTTTTAATTTGCTGTTATACTTTTCAAAACCAAACAGAGAAACCCTTGGTTGTCGTTTTATGCTCCATTTCCCTTTCTCCCCCATGCCTCCCCCGCCTTTCTCCACATCCTCTGCTAAGTAATCTGCACACGGTGGGGCTGATCTCCCTTGTAGGGTGTCTTATGGCCACTCTGGCCCATCCCTTCCAGGCTGGATGGCTGTTCCTCTGGACCATCTCTTTTCCTCTCCTCGTGCCGTGGTGGTGAGCTGGCTGAGGTTGAAAAGGCAGATTGCAAAAGTAAAGGTGTTTGTGGATTTAACTGGGAAGGATGGGGAGCAGGGGAGGATCACAATATCCTGTCACCCAGTGTGGCAAAGATCCATCTAGGCAGGTGTTAGAGAGCTGTGAGTGAAAAGAAAGGAGATATGTTGTTATAATTTCTTTCTGTACTTTACAAATTGATAAATATCAGCAATGCTTCCTTTCAGAAACCACAGGCATCTTTCTGACCAGGTGAGATTCAGGAATCTCAGAACTTTTGGACCCCAAAGATTTCTCTCTTCCTTTGGTTTAATCTCAAGTGAACTCATTGGCTTTTTTCTAGAGATGACTTCTGCCCATTAGTGAAAATTTGGGCCCAGAAACATCAGCTTTTATGATCTGAGCAATTCCCTTGGAAATGGGACCCAGTTTGGATGCAGCTGTAATATTAATGGCCTGGAACTGCACAGCTGTTCCTGTGCTGTCACCTGGAGTGCGTGTGCCCCTTAAGACACTGTTAAAGGGGACAAAGAATTCCTCATCTCCTGTAAATGCACCTTTAAGCAGGACTGCTCACTTGGAAATGAAGCAGGTTTGTAAGCATTTCCATATCTGGGCCATAAGAGGACCCAGCAGTGTCTTGCAAGCAGGACTGGAGAATAAATCATCTGGTTGAGTCTACAGGAGGAATGTGAGTCGACAGAATGAAAATAAATGCCCAGTGTGAAGCCTGGCTAGGACAGCTGACTGAGTCTCCTGTATTTAAAAAAAATGCTGTGGGGTCCCTAATGGGCTCGGCTTTGGCTTTGCACTTCAGATGAGAGGGGAGGTGAGTTTCTCAGAGCAGGGAAGGAAATCAAACTGGATCTGGTGTCAGAGGTGGCTTTTGAGGCTATAAATGGTGAGTTTGTCCATCAGGAAGTGCCTCTGAGCTTTGACCCAAGCAAGGTAGCAAGGAGCTGGAATCATGTAAGATCCTGTGGGAAAGACAGAGTGATGTTGTGACCAGAGGGAAGGAAGCTGCAGGAGAATTGGCTTGATAAGAAGAGTTTTTTGGGATTTTGTTGTCACCCTCTGAGCTTCACTGTGAAAGAAGGAGCTGTGTCTTTGCACAGCTTTAGTTTTAGCTCTTCAGTTTTGCAAGCATGGTCACTAATATGGGTGTAAACAAGTGTGTGTAAACATGAAAGCATCATCCTTTGAGTGAGGTTTGAGCACTGTGTCTCCTTCCAGAGACTCTGGAAGCTAAATTGGAGGCGACAAGACATAGCAGAAGTAGCAATCAAAGTGGAGCACATGTTTCCAGCCTGCATGTGCCTCAGTCAGTCACTTCTCACAGCTGCACAACCAACTTTCTGCTCCCTGCCAATGGCATTGAGTGTGCAATGAAATATTGGACAACCTCTGAGTTCAAGGTGGAGGTTGTAGATCTTATTCTTTATAGTTACAAAACAAATTTACAAGAAGCATTAATGTTATGTGATGCTTCAAGTCTGTCTTGAGTTTCTTTGAGTGGGAAATGAACCCAGGTGGTTCTGAATTGTCTTGGTGCTTCTCAGTGCAAGGAAAGAAAAATTATGAAAATAATGGAAGTGTAATCCCATTTATTTCTTCAATCAGTTCCTCTTGGTTGAGAGCCAAGGAGACTTTCAGTGAATGGAAGGTCCACCCTCAGTTGTTTGGATGCTCTGCTAGAATTGGAGTGTGTGTTGGTGACTTAAAACAGTGACAAGATTGCAGGTGAAACTGTGTCTCTGTGCCACTGAGAGCACTGATTTGGATTTTTCAGCAGCTCCACTTGCAGCGTTGCTGAGGGAGTGTCTAGGCTAAGACCTCATGTATTTCAGGAATAAATTCTTAAGATGATCTGTGAATCTCAATCATTTTGTTCTCCACTACCAGTCTGTGGCTCGTTCCACTCTGTATTTCATAGTAGGAGAAATAGTAATTTCCTGTCTTTGTTACTTCAGTGTTTCAGAGCTAAAGATGGAGAAGGTGTTGGCCAGCCTGATGAAGGATGATCGCTTCAAGTTGCACAGACCAGGGAGCAAGGTGAGTTATTCTGCTGCTTTGGAATTGCTCCAGTTTTCATTTGCCAGTTAAACATCACAAGTATTCCTGCCTTAGCATCTGTCTTTACATCCTGTCTTTACACTGTCAGGCAGTGTAAATAGTTATAGAGCTACCTTATATCACAATTTTCCAGTGTTTTGTTGTTCCCAAAAAGGAGCTGCTTGCTAAGTCTTCAGCAAATACCTTTGTAACAGACAGGGAAGGTTTCTGGATGCAAAATCTTCAGTGTTTTTCTGCACCAGGTTTCTCTTTTCCTGTGTTTTCTGCACTCAAATACTGTTGGAGATGACAAACAGCTCTAAACTGAAGAAATGAGGAAAATGCATTTGGTGATGTGTTACATAGGGTTTTTCATCATCTGTATTTACTTGGAGCCTAAAC
The DNA here is from genome assembly GCF_008360975.1 of Lichenostomus cassidix. NCBI lineage: Eukaryota > Metazoa > Chordata > Aves > Passeriformes > Meliphagidae > Lichenostomus > Lichenostomus cassidix. Next base: position 3,963,515 of record NC_139497.1, read on the forward strand.
CAAAAGCTCCTGGGTTGACAGTCACCTTTTTATTGACTTGGGCAAGCCTTGGCTCTGCCTTCAAGTCACTAATTCACAGAATTCACTCATTTGCAATTGTTGTCTCGGGCGTTGCTGCACTCTGGCAAATTAAATCCTGCAAAGAAGCTGCATTTTGAACGGAAGTCAAAAATGTGTCAAGCATGATGCAGCACACACTCTTTTCCCCCTCTTGTTGCTGTTTTGCTGCTGGTGCTTTTGTTCCCCATGGCTGAGGCACCTCGGTGCCCACGCTGGCTGCTGGGAGCCGTGGTGTTCCTGGTAAACACAATTGTGAAAGATGTTCAGTGCTCCTGCACCTCACAGAAAGCCAGAGCTCTGCTCAGCTGAGATGCAGCTCTATTTAAAGCTCTTCCCCACCACTGCTTTTGGCTGAAAACAGCCTGTAGTGCTTGTGTTTTAAATGTCTGGATCATGCCTAGGATATGGCATGAGTTTAGTTTAGTTGTTTCGTTGTGCTTTGCTAATGCAGAAATTATTTTAAATAGTTGTGTGTGTGTATATAGATACCTTCCTTTGCTTCCAAATATAGTAAGGGTAACTTTAGATTTCCTTTGAAGACTTCTTCAACAATTACATTTTTGCAGAAATTATACTTTAATCTGTTGCTGACATGGGACAGAATATTCTGTTCTGGACTGGGGACAAATGTTATTTCAATGATGATTTATGTTTTGAAAAGTCACAAGAGAAAATGCCTTTTTGGCACCAAAAAGCTAACCAAGCCTGTTTGCTACCAAAATTGATCAAATTGGTATTTCTCCCATGCCTCAAATTGTAAAATTACCTACTCATTTAAGCACAAAATTTTTTAAATACTCTTCTTTTGGCTTTCTCCCATTCCTTCCAAAAAGCTCTAAACCAAACCCCTCTTAGGAAGGAGCAGTTGTCCTGGTTTGTGCAGAGCCAGGGGCTGCACAGAGGAACTTGCACAGAAGGATTTGGTTCCTTGTTCTCTCAAAGGTGGGATTGAATTCCTCTTTTCCCTCAGGCATCAAAGCTAGTGGGATTTTGCTGTTGACTTCACTGAGATACTTCCACTGTGGCTGTAGGTTGGTTTCAATCTCCTGCAGGAACTTGGAAATACAGAATAACCAGTTTTTGTGTGATTCAATCTGAAACATTTGAGGCTTGAGAATAGAGTTCCTCTTCATGGGAAAAAATTCTATATCATCTAATGGGGATAAAATTACAGCAGTTCTGTCAATGTGAAACAGACTCCTCCCTTCAGGAATTATTTGAAAAATACATTAAATGCCATCAAGGATTCACTCTGTTTGTTAGCTCCATGTTTTGTATTGCCATGGAGGCTCTGAGTGGTGAGCTCAGAAGCTGCAGGGGCATTTCCCAAGCCTTCAGGAGGGTTAATATCTATTAAATTCTCCCAGTTTGCCACATGGCCACATTCCCAATAAGCTGGGAATGCAGTGGGACATTGCATGGGACAGGGAGGGGTTGAGGAGGTGTCAGGAGGAGGAGCTGAGCCTGATCCCGTTGGGAATTTGCCTTTGGAGGCAGGTTCAGCTCTGCTGCTCAGCTCTCCATGCTCTGAGTCATGGATCTGTGATAGTCCTGCACCTCATTATGATGCTCTTCAGTTCTCATTGCCTCAACTCAAGTCCATTAGAAGTACCACGTTGGAACATGTATTTTTTGGGCTTCTGTGTGCAGCCGGGGAGCAAGCTGAAGTGCCTGTAAAATGTATATTTTATATTTAGGTGGATGAAATATATATGTGGCTATGTCTGGGCGTGTGAATGTTCACCTGCCTACAAAGAGAATAAATTTGATCTTTCAACTTTTATGGAGGGGGGCAAGGGGGACTTGGTGAGTTCTAGAGAAGGTGTGTGGAGGTTAGTAAAAAGTTGTTATTAAAACAAAATCCTTCATTTTGTTTTGAAGTATAATGGAAGCAGGAGATGTTACAGTCAGGCTTTTTGGTGGGTTTCCCCCATCTTTCTTTTTTTTTTTTTCTTTTTTTTTCCTGTTTTAAGAACGAACTTTTGAACCTCAGTCTAGTCTTACTGTGTTTCAATTTTTTTTTTCCTTTTCATTATCATATTTTCTTAATGAAATCAGAAGTTTTCAGTACTTTTCCCAACCTCTCAAACCTAAAACCTGCCATCTTTATCACTGGAGGTTTCCTTCTTCTGACAGCAATACATGTGTCTTCTCCTGGTGGAGTTGGCATTTTTGGGAGTTCCCCTGATGTCTCAAACTGGTTAAATAACATTGCATCCTTTTTTTCCCCCCTGCATTTCTTCTTTTAGCTTATCAATATTGTCCACAGTCATTATGTCCTTGGTTTGGGATCTGCCAGAACAGGTTTTTAAGGAATCACAAGGCAGAAAAAGTTCTCTTCTCCCACTGTTTCTCCATGATGGCAGCAGTGCTGCTGATTTCACAGATGGAACAAAGTTAGATGGGGAGCAGATCAAGCAAACCTCTGGGGGAGGCTTTTTATCTTTGGGGTCTTGGAAGAATGTGTAAGGTCTCAAATTAATTGTCTTGCTCATCCAAACCAGGATTAAAGCTTGCTTGTGTGAGTAAAGGACATGGAATGGCTTCCATGCCCTTCCAGTAGCACTGGTTTATTTGATCTGTCCACACACTCCATCGTGGGCAGGTTTTATTTTCACAGTTTGCCTCTGAGTCAGTATTAAATTTAGATTTTTAAATTGGGGTGGGCTTTTTTTTGTTGTTTTTTAGATGAACCTCCCTGGAAGACAGGAATCAAACACAGGGGTTTTTTCATGCCCATTAGGGTGCAATTTTAAAATGAGATCTGTCTCAAGGGTCTGAAGGGGATAAAAGACAAGCTGGAGATGGGAGGAGGGGAGAAGCTGTTTTCCGAGGACATTATGTTTCCTGCCATTTGCTTTTTTTTTATTTATATCTCTTGGACTGACCTCACACTTTGGAAATTATGCACCTAGTTTTTTATCCCTCATTTTTGTCTTACTTTTTTTTATTATTTTTTTTTTATTTTCCCCCAGCTCCAGCAAGAAGAGATGCCTCATTTTGAAACCTAAAGGGGGGAATAAGAAAAGTCCTTTGTAATATATTGCCATATTATCACTAAATCCCCTGACAGTTGTGACACAGAAGCAAGTCACCTGTCACTTAAGCTTGAGGTCTCTTTAATTTTCTCCTGGAATTCGCACCAGGCTGTCTTTAATTTGAGGCCTTTATTGGAATTCTGAAACCTTTCTGCCTCCCCGGTGCTCAGATCTATTCTGAGTGCTGTTACAGAATGTATACAATAACCAACACAGGGATTCAGAGGGGGCTGAAGCACTGTTTATTTAACACTCTGGAGGGATTTTCGTGCTTATTCGGTCCTGGCTACCCGGCTTTCAATATCGCTTTGACAACCGTTATGCCCTTCTCATTAATTTTAAACAGTTAAAACACAGGAAAAAGAGAAAAAGTTTTCATTATTAAAGTGCTTTACTTTTTAATAACAGAGGATTCTGTCCGCCAGGGGAAAGGGCAAACCTCACTAATTTCACATTCATATTAAAAAGCGCTGGGAAGGTGACACTTGGTGCTGCCAGGAGGCTTAACAAAAGAAAAGTGCTGGGGGCCGGGAGGAGCAGGCGGGGCCAGAAAGTTTTGTGTTTCACGTCGGTGGAAACTTGGTAGTGACAACAAGGAGTGGCCACTTCGGGGAGGCAGCTCTGCTCAGGGCTGCTGAAACCTCTGCAGTGGCATCTTGTCAAAGGAGTGTGCAGAGAAGGGCAGCGAAGCTGGAGAAGAGTCCAGAGAGTAAATCATGTGAGGAAAAACTGGGGGAACTGCAGGGGCTGAGCCTGGAGAGAAGGAGGTTGGAATCTGCTCCCTGGAGGAGAGGACACAGCCTCAAGCTGTGCCAGGGAGGTGCAGGTTGGACATCAGGAAGAATTTCTTCACTGTGAGCATGGTCAGGAGTTGGAATGGCCAAGGTAGAGTCCTCATCCCTGGAGGTGTTCAGGAAAAACTGGATGTGGCACTCAATGCCATGGTTTGATTGACAAAGTGATGCTGAGTCACATATTGAACTCGATGATCCTGGAGGTCTTTTCTGATCTAAGTGATGCTGTGATTCTGTGAGATGGATTGTGAGCTTTTCTTGAGTGGATTGGAGACAGCAAAGACCAGAAATCTGGGAGGCTCTCCATGTGTTGAAATACCCAGGTTGTCTTTGGAGATGCAGGTGGGCAGTCAGTCCAGGCAGTGAGTGAGCAGGAGCTCCAGCCCCAAGTGTGTTTGATTTGTTGAGGAATAACTCAGTGGCTGGAAGCTGTTTGATCCTAAGTTCCAGAGGGGGCACAGTGCAGGGCATTTAAACTGTTTGAGGTTTGTCCTTGGGCACATTTGCTGTTGGGTACAGAGTGGCACATGTGGGACAGCAGGACATCTTGTGTCAGGTGCTGGCAGCTCCTGTGATCCCAGAGTTGGTGGTGTCAGTGGGATGTGGCTCCTCTGGGCTGGCAGCAGTGCAGGGGAAAGAGGGGTTTGCAGCATTAGCATGCAGATCTGCCAGAGCAGAACACCAGGATTGCTGCCTTGGCACAGGCCTCCTCCAGAATCCCAGGAGCTGGAGGTTTGTGTTCCATCAGCCCTGACCAGGATCAAGTTGCTGCCCTGGATCTGACACTCTTACACTTGGATGCTGGTTCCTGTCTGAGTAGCATTTGAGAACTGTGGCCCTTTTCTGGGAGAGGTGCACATCCATGGATGCTTGGCTTTGCACTTTGCTGTCATCTTTCCATCAAAAAATTCACTTGCTTTCTGGTCCACATTTCCTTTCTCTGCCTGAATCCCTCAGAGAGGGAGAGAGCCTCTCTTCTCCTCCCAGTGACAGCTTGCTCCCAGGAATGTTTGTTTTCCATTTCCTGAACTGCATCCTACAGTCTGATCCCAGGAAAGCTGGGAAAATTGCCCTTTTGGCCTGGGGAAGTTTATTCTGTCGTGCCTTTGGTGCAAGGGGCTTGTCCTGCTCTAGAGGAGCCAAGTGATGGCAGTTCCACTCAAATACGACTTGCTGACAGTGAGAAAACTTCATGGAGAAATCCATGATGGAATTAATGGGAAGTTCATTCAGTTGCCTTTGCTCACAGGTGCTGAAGTTGGTCTGTTCTCTGGAGCTTGGGGCTGAATGTGGATCTCATGGATCTCCTGCCCTGGGTGTTTTGGGGAAGTGCACAGGGCAACTTGCAGCATCACTCTGAACCTGTTAGTGTAGGGTCTGGGGGGAGTTATCCCAAATAACCCCAATGGAAACAGGCAGGGGGATCTGGCCTGTTGAACCTGGAAGCAGAAAAATGGAAAGGGAAAAAAAAGCAAGGGAAAAAGGTACGTGATAGATGTTAGAAAACACAAAATTAAAACTGATTTGTTCTCCCCACCACACGGCGCTCACTGGCTGCTCTGACTTTAACATCTTTATCTGGATTTTTTTTTTTTTTTCCTCTAGTAATATTGAGAGGATTACCTTTGTTGGCCCCTGGGTAGTTGCTGTGTGATTTTACTGTTATTAAATCTATTGTAAACTGCTTCATTATTCCTGACTCAAATTCTCTCTTTCCTCTAATCCTCCTGCCTCCCTGGTAGAAATCCTGTGGCAAGAACCCTCAGGAAGTCCGGGAGAGAGCCACAGTCCTGCAGACCAAATTTGAAAATCACGTCCACTCCAGCGAGGGGAACGTCCGGTGGGCAAAGAAAGGTCAGTGTGTTTCCTTCCACTTATCCCACAGGGGCTCAGATTTTGCTGCCAAGGTTTTCTTCTGGGGCAGAGCATCAGGGAAAAGGCCTGGAAGAAACATTTTGGGGCCGTTGGGCTCTGCAGGGGGTTGAGGCAGGCCCAGAAGGCTTTGTGGTGATATTAAATGTTAATTTCTGGCGTTCCCATCTTACGTGCAAATGAGATTTAATCTTGCCTTTCAGTGGGATTCATATCCAAGGGCTCTGACCCAATCACAGGAGTGAATGGGTTGTGTGTGTTATCCTGGGAAGGGGAAGGTTGACTTTTTCCACCCCATCCTGGTGCAATTCCCATCAGATGCCTTCAGTTCACACCAGTGATGAATTTGAAGCCTCAAAGACAGAATGCTTTAGGAGCAACTCTGACCAGGAAAGGATCTTGGAGTGGAGCTGGTTGTGTGGGATAGGAGATAAATGAGAGAGAGGGCAACAACTCAGAAAGGCAGGAAGGATAAAAATTGGGATGGATTTAATAATTGTAGCTGTGTGCAAATCTGGGATTCTACCTGCCATCTTTCCCAAGCAGGATGCACAGCAGTTGTCACTGGGCAGGGTAAGAGACTCTTCCCTTCTTCTTCTCAGTTTGGAAAATCCAGAGGAAGACAGATATGGGAGAAAGATTACAGACTTGCTGGGGATGTGGTGGGGAAGGAAACACTGATCTCCTGAGAGGAGCCAAAAAAGTGTAGGCACTGTGGGAATAAGGCCCCAGAGCTCCTGGGCAATTACTTGGCATTTGGCTATGAGTTATTGAGACAAGTCCACAAAATCCAAGCAGCTTGCACCCATTTGCAGGTGTAGGGGGTAATTACTTTTATAGCTGCTATTTTAAATCCATGATCTCAAAGCATATGACTGACATGATCATAATCCTTCATTCTGCATCGATGAGCTCCTTGTTGCTCCCTTGGGATTTCTTGTACCCCATGCAAACTTCTCACCTGAACTGCCTGTGCCAGGAGCAACCAGTGAATAACTCTGATCACACCTAGGAAACCTCTCTGCTTCCTCCCTACAGTGTCACTGTGCACACACCCACCCACACACACTTGTTGCTGACCTCAGCATTAACAACTCCTTTAGCCACAGAGAAGAAGCACAGAAAATACATCAGGAAATGCTGAAATGTTGTGCATCCCATTTATCTTGTAGAGGAGCACTCCACCTCTTTTTCCAACTCTGCTATCTACATATGCAAATTTTCCACTGCTGAGTGGCTTCCATAAGCCCCCTCTTCCTCCCCTCTGAGCCAGGCATCATGAATAATTAACATGGCAGCTGGCTTTTGCTTTCATGGCAGACAATCAATTGGAAACTGTGCCAGAGATGCATTTGTTTCTCTCTCTTTTTCTGTTTTTCCCCATTTTCTGACCTAGTCAATGTTAATAAGCAGTGTTTGCACTGCAGCCTGCTTTCAAAAGGCGAGTGGCTCCCTGCCCGCTCTCCCCTTCTGGCTCTGGGTCCCGTGTTTTTCAGACTCAAATCAAGTGGTTCAGGGAAGGTGCTGCCCTTCAAACTTGATTGACTGATGAGCAGTGAGATGGGTGGGAGGAGGGGTCTGGCTGGGCCCTGCTACCTGAAGGATGAACCTCATCAAGAGTTGGAGGTCCTTTTGGGAAGTGGAGGATGCTCATGCCAAGGGTTGCATGGTGGTAGGTGCTTCATGTCGGAGCTGTGGGGACAAATAGAGCTTGGGAGAATGTGATCCTTTGTGTCCCTGGGGTTACAGAGAGGATAAGGAGGCAAACCCTGCATTTCTCCCCCTTGTTTCCCAGTTTTACAGCCAGCAGTTGAGCATTTTGCCTCCTCCTTCTGTCCTCAGTGGAAAGGGACAGCAGAGCCAGGGGAGCTCAGTGCTGTGGCACAGTGCTCATGTCTGTGGTGGTTTTGGTTCATCCTCCCCTCCTGCTCCCACCTGCTCTGGCAAAGTCCCAGTTTATCCAGCCCACTGGGGCCAGTGCTGGGAGCTGGGAGCTGGGAGCTGGCTGGGAGCAGGTTATGAACAGGTTATGCCACCAGTCTCCCTTTCATATCTCATTACCCTCTTGTCCCCTGTTCAAAGTGACAACAAACCAGCCCATCTAACCCCCATCATATATAGAACATGCTGGGTTTTTTTCTTTTCTTCTTTGACTTTCCATGCATCATTTTCTGTAGAAAAATGGGGATGCAGAGGTGCAAAGGACCAATCTAAATCCTCTTGTCTTACATGAGCACAAGTCCAAACCCCACTCCAAGCCAGTGCATGTTACCTTCGACTTGTGTTGGTGTGGCAAAAACTCTTAACAGCTCAGGCAGTTTGTTCCTGTGGTGTCAAGATGAAGAACCTTTTACATGAGTTATGGCCTGACCAGAGCACTGGTACCAGTCTTTGTGAGTTGTTTTCATAAAGCTCTGTCTCTTTGATCGCAAAATCATAAAAGAATTTCAACTTCAAAAAAAAAAAGCCAATAAAGCTTTCAGTATCTGGCTACTCTAATTGCACATAAAAGCCAGAAAACATGGCTCTGGCATCTCTGAGAGGTCTAAAGACCTGACAGTAAAGATTTTAAGAAGAATCACATCCACTAAGGTCTTCATTTCAGTCTCATGGGTGCTGTAATGAACATCTCAGCTCTGAGCTGCTCAGAGGTGAGGCAGTTTCCTGGGCTGGGATTTCGACCTGCAGGTCCAGCCAGGCTCTCAGTTCAGCTCTGGGTTAGTGCCTTGCATCTCTCCCTGCTCTTGTGTGCTCTGACTCAAAGCTGGATCTGGCAGATGTCTGTCAGGACTTTGGGAAGAGGGGAGCCTTTGACACTTTGATTCTCTAACTCTGGTTTTGGGGAGTTGGTACCTCTCTGCTCGACTGTGGGAGGTGAGCTCAGCCTTCATAATAACAGGATCTTTAGTATCAACCATTTCCAGTGCTGTGAGGCAGACAACTATATTGGCTCCAGTGGGACTGAATTCAAAGAGGGAGCAAGTTCCTATTGTTCCCTTTGAAGAGTTACACCTTCTCATAGGTGAATTTGACCAATAACTTTATGAAAAAAAAAAGCAGCTGAACAGGGTTTTTGAGAACATTTGAGCTGGTTTATAAGCCCTCAGAAGGATGGCCTTCAGACGAGACACTGAGACAGTATTTGGAATTTAGCATTCTCTTTTTTGGGAAAACACAGGTCTCTGGGTGCTCAGAAGCCTCTAAAAGAGCAGCATTGTGAAATTGGGAAGAAGGTGCAAAAAAACTCAATCTTTTCTTCTCATCGATTGGGAAAAGGAGTTCGCTTTGCTCAGTAAACAGAGCTTTGATGGATTCCCTGGGTCCTTCCAGGAGCTGATCTGCTAAAATGACATTTTTATTACTGTTCATAAACTCCAATCTCCGGCTGCTGCCAAGAGATTAGACGTAAGCTGTGGGCAAACTTGCTGGTCCGATGGCTCAACAGGCAAGGGCAGGAGAGGTGAGAGTTTAGAGCTCACTGCTGTCGGGAATGAGAGGGAGAGAAAGATACAGGTGGTGCTTTGGAGTGAGGGCTGGGGGGACACGGGAGGTTTAGCAAGCAGAGGAGCAGCAGGGGATTGAAGGGAGGCATTTTCTGAGCTGCAGAGTTTCCTTCCTGAAGTCCCTCTATTCCCAGAGCAGAGGACAGCCCGGGTGTAGTTAATGTTCTGGGGACAGGGAGGAGCAGAGGTAGTGCTCATATTAGTGGATGATTGTCTTTAGAGCAATGAGCCCTGAGGGAAGGGCATTACAGGAATATAAAGATGGGAAGGGAAATTTGCACACAGTTCTATTATTTTTCCCTTTTGAGAAGGTGAGCTCTGTTCTCAGTGTGCTGATGAGTCAGGAAATCCATCCGGCTCTCAGATATTTATAAGGGACTAGCTGGTAACTGGTGAAAAATGCATGGACTACTGGGACTCTAATATCAGAGGAGTCTTCCTGTGCCATCTCCATGCTTCTCTGTCTTCCTCCCTGCATCTCTGTTCCCACTCTCCTTTTATCTGCTGCCATTCAGTGCCAGTGACTCTTGAGAGATGTGCTACCAACATCAGCTTTTGTAGCCAAAGGGGCAGCCTTGCAGGAGGCAAACCCAGAGCTTTGTTTCAGTTCCTCACACCTCCCCAGCACCTACCTTCCCCTTTTGGGATTGTTGCAGTGCTATGCAACCTTCACAGATTTTTAACATGCCAGCCTTTTCTGCCAGCTGCTGACCAGAAGGTGTCCCAAAGGACCAGCCCGATGTCCTTTCAGCTGGAACAGCTGAATCTTTAAGTGTGTATATATATAAAAATGCAGCAGCAAACAGAATTCACTGGTTTTTTTTATTTCCCCTCAGCACTGCAGTCGTTCCTTTGTGCCTATACCACCTATCCCAAGAACCTCAAGCACATCTTCCACATCAAATCTCTCCACCTGGGTCATGTGGCCAAGAGCTTTGGGCTGAGGGATGCCCCCAAGAACCTGACTGCTCTTCCAACTGCAGGCTCAAAGAAGAAGACCAAACAAAGACCAAAAAGGTAGGTCAGCCTGATGTTCCTGAGCCAAGGAACACTGAGTGACACACTGTGGTGTGCTTTGCTCCAGGAATTGAGTGTAAATCAAAAAGATTTACAGATCTGTTGGTAGATATGATCCTTCTGTACGTTTCCACCTGTAGATGGGAACAGTTCTGGCAAACACAGTTCTGCAAAATTCTGTGGGATCTCTCTCAGGAAGAGATAGCAAACCCAGAGTTGCAGCTCTATCCCCTCTGGTGTGTGCACAGGGCTGTTCTGGGTATTCTTACTCTGTGTAAGGAGTTGGAGACTCCCTGATGCTCCTGGAGGAGCCCTGAACCCTCCTCTGTGCTTGGAAGGGAGCTGAAGGTGCTCAGCACATCTGATCCTGGCTCCTCTGAGTTGGTTCTCCAGGACAGATAATCCTCTCTTTGGAGATCACAATGTGAAGGACACAATCTCTTCCCCAGTGCAGTGGCAGCATACAAACCTCTGGCTTGCAGGTAAAATCTCTGCAATAATTGAAAGGAGGAAAACCTTTCTTCTTTATCAGCATCAATTGTGGCTCTTCCCATGTAATTGTTGCTACAAACTCCGTTAGCAAACCTTAGCCATGCAATTAAAGCACTAATCCACATAATTGCTCCAGGGCTGGGCACTTCTCTTGCACATGCACCTATCTTGTGAAAAGAAAAAATGCAAGGGGAAGGGATTTTAAAATAAAAAGTTGGAGGCTGCATTGTCCTGCTTTCAGAAGCCACCAGGGACAGGCCACTGCTCTGCCTCCTGCTCCAGCTGACCCTCCTCAGCAGATGGGCAACAGGATGGGAATGCCCCTGTGAGCAGGGGATTTAACGGAGCTTTATTTCGGGAAGAATAGCCTGATTAGCTGATAAAGAGCATGTAAGATGGTATGGGGTGGGCTTTGATGTCTTGCTGGCCCAGCAGGGTGTCAAGCTATGACTGACAGTAGCGTGTCACAGGATTACTTGGCCTGGAACAATGCCTCTCTCTGTTCCTGTGATGTTGCTACTCTGTTAGAGCTACTTTTTCCCTTGTTACAAACCTCTTTTAGACGGGGGTTCCTCCTCCCCGAGTCTTCATCCCATTATAGCACAGACAAGCTCAAGATACAGTAGGTATTTACACGCAGGACGTGTGGGGTTGGGGGATGTGGAGGTGTTGGAACAAATGGCCTGAGAGTGATTTGAGAGCTCATTTGCACGTGGATCATATAATTGCAGCTCAAGGAAAGTGGGCAGACTTTGCACAGCTCTGTCACGGCTCAAGCTCCAGATTTCAAATCCGGGAGCATCTGGAAAGTTAAGACCCTGCAAAAAACAGCCAAAGTTGGGATGTGCAACAATTGTTCCTGCCTGGGAAGCTTGCTTCTCATCAGCTTTCTCTGCGTGTGCTTAAAAAAAATAAATAAATAAAGAGAGAGAGGGGGTATATTAGTATTTATAGGATAGTTTAGAGAAAGTGAATATAGATTCAAATTCAGTCTTTGCTTGCATAAATCCAATATAGTGCTATTAACTTAGAGAATTGCTTTTGATTTCACACTGACAAAGCAGAAAGCAAAACTTAGCCTGCCATTTAGAAGACAAATGGTTTCTAATTGTAAAATGCAAGGCTCGAAATTATAACAGCGCAGTCACAGAGCAATCTTTTTAATTATATTTCTCACATGATGCTGCGAGTGTTGGTTGTCGTATTACACATTGTCTCCCAACATCCGATACTGGTTTTTAATCAGGCTGCTCACTAAAGCCTCATCTCTCAGCACCTGCCTGGAGAATAAAGAGCAGGCACTCCAGGTTGAAAGTGGGGTAAAGGCAATCATTAAATGTTTCCTTAGGAGGACAAAGAAAACTTTTCATTTCTTTTGAAGTCTCCTTTTGTGCTTCGCGCCTCCTTGGAGAGCCTGCTTGGCGAGGGTGAAACAGTGAGAGGGAGCAGCCAGGTGTGTGATGTTTCGGTGCTGAAAGTGGGAGCAGCCCTCTCCTGAATGCCCATGTAAACTTCCATGTATTTTTCAGAGGTCTTTGTGCAAACCAGCTGTCCCCTTAGCCGCAGTGGATCTCACAAAACTCGATCTGAAGGCAGAAAAATAATTGCTCGTGATGTTTTCTGAAAGTCACAATGTTTAGGTGGTAGATGAGCACACGAACCAGATACTGTATATTGAATTACAGGACATCAGCTTAGGAAGTGTCTGGGCTCATGCTCTGACTGCAGGCTAGAGGCAAGGAAGCTGATCCCACTTCCATTGAGGGATTAGCTGTGCTTGGTTCACTGTGGAGTCGCAGCACGCCGAGGAAGTGGCTGACAGGCCAGATAGACTTGTCTTTGACTCCTTCACAATGCAAATACCAAAGACCCACTGCCATTCCACTGTGCATCCCTGTGCTGCTCAGGCTTTGCATTCTGGATCAGTGGGCTTTCATGGGAATCTGTGGCAAGTGAGGGTCTGCTTTTCTTTTGAGCTCAAGAAGGCCAGTGTTTGACCCCAAAGGGTTTCACTGCAGTGAGGAGTTGCAACTTAATTTGCCTTGTTTGTGAATTCAAGCCATGACAAAGAGGTGAATCTTTAGTTCAGTTGATGCTATGGAACTCCCTGCTCCAGGAATCTCTGATGCAAGAGGTGCTCAGAAAGGTTGAATTTACTTGGGAGTATCAAGAATTGCTACGGCATGAGCAAAAAGTAATACGAAAACTAAGGTGAAAACCTCCTTGTGCTTCACAGTTTAACTAAACTAAAATGGGATCAGGAAAAGGTGTCCAGGGTGCTTCTGTTTGAGAGCACTGATGTACATCATTATCACAGTTATTATTATTGCTCTGATAGGGAGATGGGCACAGCCTGAAGGCTTTGGCTGCAAGATCCTTTTAATTCATTCTTCAGCATGGTCAGATAGAATTAAACAACTCCTGGGATACAAACCTGGTAGCCCTGTGTCCTCCACATGGCCAGGGCAGCAGTTTCCTTTGGGTGTAAACTCATAGCCTTTTACCTTCTCTCCCACCTCACATCCTTGGTTCCACTTTTGAACATCTTGGCATTGACAATTTTGGGAAGACTAATACATGGCTTGTGACTCAAGGCTGCAGCTGGGCCTCCCTGCACAGCAATTGCCTCATCATTAGAAGCACTTTGCCTGCCAGTTTTTATGTGCACATTTAGAGCTTTCCTAATATCACTTTATTAGTCAAAATTCAAGTCTGGAATTCTGCCCACTGGGGATTTCACTCGGTTTGGGCAGTCTGTTCTAGAAAGCCAAATTGGAGCTCAGGTAAGAGCAGGTATGGGCAAATGGAGCCAAAAATTAGAGACATGGCTGCTGTGAAAGGAAGCATCACCATCACTCTGCATTAAGGGAGTTCAGGGACACAGGTGAGTCCTGCTTACCACATCATGATGTTATAAGGAGTCCTGTTAAGAAATTGAAGTTTTATAGTGGTAAAATCTATCTGATTGTTACCTGCATACAGCAGTGCCCTTGATTACTGTCCTGTTCTACTGTGGCTGCAGCACAGAGCCTTTGCTCCATCTCTGAACAAGTTAACAGTGCTGGAAAAACCTCTGTGCTGGGGGCTGTGCACCAAAACTTATCTCTCTCTAACTGAAATATATTCTGTCCTCAAGGTTGGGAAAAGGCCTGACAGAAGCAAGAATCCTGGGAGGTTCACAACCTCCCAGTGCTGCTTTTGTCCTTTTTCCATAGGGTGAAGACCAAGGGATGGCAGTGAAAGTGAGACTGGGGTTTCTGTGTAGCTGAAATGCATTTGACTTGAGTAGGGCAAGGTGGGCATTGCTGTTCAGCTCATCCCAGTGTGGAGACCACCCTGCCCTGAGTGTTCTGCAACAGCCTTGGTGCTCTTTCTGCCTGGCTAATAATTTTCCTCGATCTTCTCAAGCGTCTGCCTCAGCTGGGAACAGAGGACCTGGGCCATCTGTTGACCTGTCGAGAGCAGTGTAGGATTGCTGATGGATTTCTTGCCCCCACTCTGCAAAAACAACAGCAGCAAAACCAACCCAAACAGGGTTGCATGGGCTGCAGATGGTTCATCCAGTGCTATAAGTAGGAAAAGCAGGTGTTGCAGCAGCCTTGGCCCAGAGGTAACCCAGCTCTGCTGCTGGCACGGTGTCAAGGAGCTGTTGGAGATGCTGTCAGGCAGATTGATGGTGCAATCCACGTTGAAATGTTTTCTGATAAATGGAACAGCCTCCTCGTGTCTCCTCCAAAGGCACACCATGAGTTCTGGGACTGTGCGTCAGAACTTCATCCTCCTCCTTCCTCAGCCGGAGCAGTTTGGGAGCCTTTGGCTGCTGCAGATGCTGGGAGTTGGTTAAAGGTCACTACACCTGTGCTCTGCATTGCAGCAGCATCTCAGCAAGACAAAGGAGCAGGCAGGGATGCCAACCAGGTTGAGGGAGACACCTCTGAGAACAAACTCGCTCACCACTGAGGTGAAAAAGATGAGTAGAGGCATCTTCTGAGGCAGCAAACAACACCCAGGAGAAGGGACAAGTCCAAATTGTTCAGATTTCCTCACAGATGAAGGGTTGGGCAGCACCAGCATCCCTAAAACCACTGTGGTCCCAAGTGGGGAAAGGGAGCAGCATGCTGGGAGTAGCCCTGTTGTTTGTAGAAGGAGACTGAAGCAGAGGAAAGAAGGATTTTCCTCTTTCCTTCACTGGACACTTTTCCTTCCAGATGTTCCTCTCCTGCCTTTCCATCATTCAGTGATGTATTTAGCAAGATTTACAAGATCATCATGTTTAAAGAGTGAATAAAATCTCCTGAAAGACTGGAAAACTCCAGGCCAAAGTTTTAGAGACAAAAAATTCTATTCTCCTCCAGAAAACTGGAATGATAACAAAATCGTCTGGGGATAGTTCCTCTGTTTCTCTCTGCTGAGGGTCTTGGTGAGCTTTGGTGAGGTTGCAGCTGAATTACAGATGTGCTCAGGCAGCTCTAAACCTGACTCTTTTATTCCTTCCTCTGTCTCAATATACCATGATACCTAGACATGAGATCACAGCAAGAGATGCTGATAATCCATGTGTTTTTCCAGTGATGGGAACATGGGTTCTGTCTGTGTTACAAATGCAATCTTACAGCCTTTCTGTGAAGCTTTTTGCCACAGTATCACCACACAGCTCCCTTAAATTAACATCCCACCAGCCTTGAGCAACAGGGAAAACACAGGGAGGTGGGAGAATGCACAAGGGGGCCAAAGAGATTAAATACCTTGCCCAAGGGTGCTCAGGGGGTGAGTACTAAGGTCTTGCTCTGTTCTCCTAGGCTTTGTCTCACAACGTTGGTGAGGAAAGGTGCCCTGTGGTTGTTTTGCTGCTCTGGCAGACCCCAAAGCCTGTCATCAGTTGAGCAGAGAGGGGAATTTGCAGCTTTGCAGCAGAAATCAAGGCTCCTGGTGCAGTTTCCTGCTATGCTGTCACTGCAGGCTGGTGCTGGTACTCTTGCCTGTAGCTCTTCCATCTCATGGTTAAACGGGGCCTTGACAGCTGCTTTTCTCTCAGTGATGAGCCCAGGTTCCACAGCACAACTGCATTGATTTTTGTGGCCCTGGGTTAGAGGGAGAAAGCTCCCTTTTCCCTGCATCCCTGCTTTTCTGTGTACAGCTGATCACCTCAGCGGGGAGTATTGATTTACTAATTGGGCAGCGATTTCACCTGATTGATAATAAAGTGTTGGACAACCTCCCTGCTGAGCTGCAGCTCAGCCCGGCAGCTACTGGTGGATTCCTTGTCCTTTTGCAGCAGAGAGTTCCCTGTTGTTAAGTAAACTGGTCTGTTGCTTGGTAACTCTGAATTACTGTAGGAAATGCTTGGAGACAACAATCAAAGTGTCAAATAGAAACTTTGCCCACTGGTGGAGGGGGCTGAGCAGGGGATACACCTGCAGCAGCTGTGGAAATGGGGCAAGGAAATACCCCAGGCAGCCAAGAGTTCACTTTCCTTGTCTTCTGTGTGTGTTTGGCCTGTTGAATGCATTGATCCATTGCTGCAGCCAGAAATTCTTCCTTCTCTTTAATCCCCAGCATGGGTTTGGACACCTGAAGGGACTTGGAGGCAGTGCTGTGAGGTGTCACCTTTAGGACTGCTGAGTCCCTGTGTTGTCCCCAAAGCTGGTGTGGGGCTGATGTTTAGATCCCTCATGTTCACAGGGACAGACATTCCTGTTCCTTTTTTTCTGGAAATACTTGAGATATGGTACAGGACCTTACTGGAACTTGCTCAGAGATGTGCACCTTGGAGGTGATCAAAGGAATGGAATGGGCTTGGGTTGGACCTGATCTGGGGAAAGCAATGAGATGATCTTTAAGGTGCCTTCCAACCCAAAGCTGTGATTCTGTGATGATAAAGAGGAGAGTGGGACATGCCAACACCAGGAGCTGTGGGCATCCTGTTGTGCCCAGGATGATGGGAATGAGGTAGGGGGTGATGGGTCCTGCAGCCAACAAATTGCATTTTGAATAACTGAGGGTGATAGCAACATGGATGAGATTTGCCCAAGGTTACAGAGCAGGACAGTGGCAGAACTCGTGGTGGAAAATGCTGAGTGGGTTTTTATATTTATAGCTGGCAGTTTAGGGCTACAGGGACATCCATGTTGGAGTTAGGTGGCCAGGCAAAATGCAGCTACCCTTGCAAAAGCCAGTCTCGGGAGGGGGAAGCTGTGAGGTGCATGTGATGGCTGCAGGACACTGCAAGAAAAGAGTCTGTTGGGTTTAGACTGTGGACATTTTCATTTTTTCCCTTGTTCATTTGGGAGGGGGCTGTGTTTTCAAGCTCGGGATTTAACTCTGTTTATAAAATGTTTTCATTGTTCAATGTTGTTAGGCTGTTAGGTGGTTTATTATTATTACTATTATTATTATTATTATTATTATTATTATATTATTTTCAAACTGCTGTGTCACCTCATTCATCATCCTTCAGACTCACCAGCTTCCCTCCTTCTCCCCACCACCCTGCAAGAGCATTTGTACAGAACAAAGGCTTCCTTTTAAAAACGCCGTGCTATTTTGCCACCTTTGTGAAAACCTGTCACAACAATACCTAATTTTGCATGAGACAGAATTTCAAATCAAGCCTCAAGGAAGGGGAGCTGCTCCTTCGCTAATGCACGACTGTCAGCAGTCAGAATTCACCCGGCAGGAGAAGATCTTAATTCCTCTGCTCTTCCCTCTGCCCAGGTCGGAGCTGCCCAAGAAGACCCACGGCAAACACCGCCTTGCTGAGATCCTGCGCTCTGAATATTCCAGTGGGATGGACACTGGAGGAGCCAAGGTCAAGAGGAAGAGGAGAAAGCAGGGAAAAGCTGGCAACCAGCAGATTCCAACATGAGCCAGGCCCTTCCAGTCGTTGGCTGTAAAAGCTGCTTGAGTGCCTCAGCTGGGGGTCGGGGTGACCTGCCAAATCAACTGAGGAGTGTTTCCATTTATCAGGCGAATGTGGGAGGGATCCTGGGGATCTTGGCCTCCTCCCCTTCATTCCATAGGTCCGAATGGAATGGAATCTAGGCGTGTCCTGTTGTACTGCTGCAATTGAATGCGGCCTGCTGAAGACACACCCTGTTTCTAAGGTGGTTTTTAGCAAGAAAAATTAAAAAATTGTTAAATACAATTTTCAGAGAAGCGTGATGTCTGTGCAAGGTAAAATTGAGACATGTGTGGGCAGACAGGAGGTGGTTTTGTGTTTCAGAACCTGGAGGAACACTCCCCAATCCCTTCACTTGCTGTTTCCAAACAGATAAATATGGCAGGGGAGGTATTGCAGGAGCACAATGGAGATGGGAAGCTGCCCTGTCCCCTCTCCCTATAAAGGGACCACTTCTGCTCCTGTCTCAGGTAACAAAGCCACATTGCTGCCACCTCCTCTCCTGTCCTCTGTGCACAGTGGCAAGGCCTGTCCCTGGTCACTGTTAGTCAGAACTGCCACCTGCAGTGCTGCCAGTGGCAGCATTGTGGAGAACTCTTCAGTGTGATGACACACAGTCCCTTTGGGGCAGAGCTCATGGGCACAGAACTTCATGTCACAACTCCTGAGTTGGGCAGCAAACGTTGTCACTGTGGGAAGGAGCCAGTGAGGGATCCAGCAGTCTCCAAACTTCTTGCCTGCAGCATGTTGTCATTCCTGGTTATGTAACACAGAGGGTGTAGGAGATGTCTCAGCTCTCTGATCATTAAACCCTCTGCAGGCTCCTGCAAACTCTTGCCAGAAGTGACCCAGCCTTTTGGGGTTCTCTGCCTTGCCTGGGCCTCTTTTGAGCTCATGGATTTCACCTCTTGCATTTCCCATTTGCCATCCACTTTGTTCCCATCAGGGAATTGGGGCACTGGGGAAAGGGATGCAGGATGGCCCCAGAGTGTGCTGAGTCTCCCTCTTGTTCACCATTGCCCAGGGTGGGAAATGAAACCCAAACTCCCCTTTGGCTGGGAAAATGCCCCCAAAGCAGGAGATTTTCCCACTCCCCCACCTCCTACAGCTGAGCTGCACCCACATCCCTCCCCATGTCCCTCCCTCTGCTCCTTCCAGCCCCTCCTAGAACACAAGCAGATTACAGGTGAAAACAGTGCAAACCCTTCCAAAACACAACTTTCTGCTATCTGCACATCTTCCTGGAGGAAAGGGATGAGGAAGAGCAGTCCACCTGTGACCTGAGCCAGGCATGTTTAATGCAGAAGCAGAAAGTGCTCAAACAGTGGCAATTTCAGACGTCAGAAGGAAAGAGATACTGAAAAAGGAGTATAAACAGATGAAAATGATGCCTTGTAAATGCAGAATTGAGGGCACCTACTTTGGGCTGTAGTGAGTCATACAAAGGATTGTAGGAGAGAAGCAATCAGCCCCAAAGTATTTAATTTCTGAAGTGAAGGTAACTTTCGAGAACCAGAGTTTTTATTTCCTCCCAGGCAATTGTCAAACACTCTGATTTCATTGCAATACTTTTTTGAGCACTTCTGAAAGATGTTAAAAAGGCTCCAGTATCAAATTAACCATGATTTTGCAGTGAGAATGAAGTTACAAGCGTTTACTAGATTAAAATAAAGTAACAACAAAAGCCCACCTGATTTTGTTATGAGAACTATTTGGAAGAGCAATCAGGTTTAAGGCAAATGTCAACTTAAACAGAGAAGAAATGCCTGAGGATGAAAATGACTCAGAGTGATGCAGAGAGTGTAAGTTTGGGAAGGATCTTGTGCATGAGGGGAAAATACATGACCTTCTCCTGGCTGACTGTCACATAGCAATTAATAGGGACTGTTGGCAAATTCATAATTGTGGGAATAAAGGCCAACAGCACATAGGTGAGAGACATCAGGAAACCTCATTGCTGCCTGTATTAACTGGGCATGAAACATTACAAATGGTTATGATGAATAAAGTGATTTTTAAAAAAACAGAGTGCCTTTTTCTTTCAGCTCCATCATCCAGCAGATAGTGCTGGATTACTTGTGTGATTAGGTAAAGGGACAGGAGGAGATTGTTAAAATAAGTGTTAAAAGAAATGCACATGCACCTGAAGTTAGGCAGAGTTTGCTCATAATAAACTTGAGATCGCAGGAGATGCTCTTGTGCATTTTCTGTTTTTTTCTGGCTCCATGTTCTTTACCTGCAGTAGGAACTCACATCCTCCTCCCCTGTGCAACTGCAGCATCTTGAGTTCACACTGCAAGGCTTTGGAGTAGGAAAAAGGTGACCTTGGGGTGAGGGTCACAGTTAAACACCCACTTGAGGGTCTGGGTCAAACACCAGGCACAGCCCTGGTACCTGACTGCTGAGAAGCACCAGAACCTCCCTGTTACAACAACTTGTTTGCTCCCCAAACCTGGGGAGAGGGCAGGAAAAGCAAGTGGTGTGGGCTTTCCATTCTGGCAGTTTTGTTTGGTGGTGGGATGAACCCATGAAATATCTTGGCTCAAAACAATTCTGCTGATTTCAATGGCTTTGTGTGTGTGCTGGCATGTCCAGCAGAGCAGCTTTTGTTCTGTGTCTGTTCCGAGGGTGCTGGTCCTGGTTAAATCTGTCAGGAGAGGAGGAAGGTGGCCCTCAGGCTGGGTAAAATTTGAGAGCCAGGACTGTGTTTGGTCCTGGCAAACCCCAAACTCTGGACCAGAGCATTGAGCTGACAGAACCCAACCAGCAGCAGCTTGTCTGTTGGGCTTTGTACCCTGGGAGAAATCCATGGAGCAGAACTGGTGTGATACTCCAGAGGTTTCCCTGCTGGGATTGGTGCTTCTAAACTCAGCCATTTTTTTGCTTCATTGAATTTCAACCCAGCACAGGCTGTCCCACCCCTGAGGCCTTGCCAGGATTGTGCCAGCCTGGCACCATCCTCTGGAAATGAGTCATTTCCAGCCTGCTCAGGGGCTGCTGTAGGTGCAGGACCGGTGCTGGTGGGACACCAGCTCCTATCTCAGTCCCTGAACACAGGCTGGAGGTGAGGTTGGTCCCTCAGCAGGTTTTGAGGCTGCTGAGATCGCTGTGCACACACGGTGCTGTTCATGTGGCAGTTGTGGTGCTCTCACTGGAGCCTGTGGTGTCTTCCCTAAACTGATTTATCTGGAAGCTTGAAGCTCTGAGATCTCTCTGGCAGTGACAGCTCCAGCCCTCACTTCACCTTTGCTCTCTTTCCTTCCCTGCACAGCTATTCCCCCTTCCCAGAGCAGAGGTTTCCTCAGGGCTCTGTCCTGCTCTCTCCTACCATCCTCCCAACACCAACTGGACACTGGCACTGTTATGGTGCTGGCTCAGTCCTGCTGGTACAGAGGAGTTTCCAGCTCCTTCCAGATGTGAAATGGCAAATTTAAATATTGCAATTACAAACGTGTAACGAAGCCTTGTACTTCATTAATGTAAGAGGAGGAATCTGCTATGGCTACAAGGACAATTAAATATTAGAGAATGTCTTTGATTCACATTCCTGCTGTGTAAATGGGAGGAAGGTTGCTGTATGCTCCTTGCCTTTGCGCTCACAAAATGAAAAGCACACCCACTGCAAGTTGTCCTTTGATAGATTTTTAATATGATTTTAAAGAGTTTTGTTTGGCCTCATTCTTATTCAATGAGATTAATTTAAAGCACTTATCCCCTGGGTTTAAGTCAATCCATGTAGGATTTGGGACGGGGGTTGTTGCCCGGGGAGGGGGTTGTTTGCAGGCCTCTCTGAAAGACTCCTTTCCCACTTCATTAACCCCGAGCTAGGAGCGACCCCCCCTTCCTCATCCTCCTACTCCTCACCCAGCCGAGGCTCGGGGATTTACCAAACTCCCCCATTCACATGCAAAGGACCAGCGCCGTCCACAAAGGCCGGGGGCTCTCTGCCCCAGGCGTGGCTGTGCATTTGGCCGAGCCACAATCGGGGCTGCCGGGGCAAAGCTCCCGGGACGGAGCGGCGGGCTGGGACCGGCCCGGGGAGCCGGGGAGGGGATCTGCAGGGCCGCTGGGTGCCGGGGGGGCTCGGCAGACAGCCGGGGGGAGCTGCCCGGCCGGGGGGACCCGCAGCCCATCTGTCGGCTCCCCGAGCCGGCGAGCCGCTGCCCGGCTGTCCCGAGCACCAGCTGCCGGGCCCGCTGGCCGCGGCCAGATGAGCGACACTTTTAAAGGGTGGAAACAATCCATTTTCCAAAGCGATCATTTAAAGCACTTAGGCAATTATACACTTAAGATTAGCGTTATTAATTCACCGGAGTCGCGGCTATCGGAGCAGCGCTCCGCTCCATCCCGCTGTCGCCGGCGGCTCCGCGGCTGGTCCTGCATGCCGGCACTGGTCCCGGGCCCTGGGGACACCGAGCCCTGGGGACACCGAGCCCTGGGGACACCGAGCCCCCGGGAACGGGGGGCTCCCTGCGATGGGAGGTGGGAAAACTCCTCTTTGCTTTTCCCTTTCCCCCGGCGGCGGCTGCTCCGCCAGAGCAAACAAGCGGGAGGGGAAGAAGGGGCCGGCGGAGGCGAGACCCGTTTGTTTGTAAAGAAGTTTTATTTCCACATTTAAAAAAGGGGGGAGCGGGAGCGGCCGCGGCGCCCCGAGCCCCCCCCGCGCCCCCCGCCCGGCCGGGCCGGCCCCGGGATACAGACTGACAAGAATCACTTACACAAATACGCCCTCAGGGTTCACAAATAAATAATTCATATACATTTTGCACGTATTTACATTCCACCGCGCGCTTTTTTTTCTTTCTTTTTGTTTCTTTTTCTTTTCTTTTTCTTTTTTTTTTCTTTTCTTTTTTTTTTTTTTTAATTTTCAGTTTAAGTTACGGACGTCCCAAAGTCTCGCCGGGGCCACCAGCCCGGGCCACCCCACGGTCCTTGCCGGCGGCGGGAGCGGTGCCCCGGGCTCGGGGAGCAAAGCGGGAAGGGCTCTCTCCGGAGCCGTCCGAGGCAGGTGTGGCTCGGCTCCCCTGCCTGTTCCTGGGGAGGGGGCGGAGAGGAGAAGCCCCCCGGAGCATTCAGCCCCCGCCCCTGCTGCCGGCGCCGTCCCGTGCCGGGGTGGGGGGCACAAGGGGGTCAAGGTGGCGAGTGCCCCGCGGGGTTGGGGAGACAGCTCTGCCGGCTCCTTCCCGCCAAGCCTGTCCTTGCTTCTTGCATTCGTTAGATATATTTTTAAAAAAAGAGGGGGTGGTCTCATTTATAATTATATATATATATATATTTGGGGATGAGCGGGAGTCTGTCTCTTGCTCGCGGCCCCAGAGGTGGGGTGCTCCCTCCTGCCCCCCGGCCCGGTGGGTGCCGGCAGGGCTCACCGGGGCTCACCGGGGCTCACCGGGGCTCACCGGGGCTCACCGGGGCTGCGCAGCCCGGGGCAGGACGCCGGGCAGCGGGGGCAGGGGCGGCGGGGGCTCGCTGCCGCCCTGCAGTCCGTGGATGAGGATGCGGGGCACCAAGGGTCTCTGTAGGGCGGGGGGCGGCGCGCTGGGTCCGCGGTACAGGTAGAGGGCGGCGCCGGGGTCCAGGTTGGAGACCAAACTCTGCGGGTAGAAGTAGGGCGAGGGGAACATCCTCTGGAGGGCTGAGTAGTTGCCGGCCTCAGCCAGCAGCTCCAGGCCCACCGCCGTCTGCCTTTTCCACTTGGTCCTGGGGGGGACAAGCCGAGAGAAGGGGTCAGGGAGGAAAGGGATGCTCCCAAAGCCGTTCCCGGGCGCTTTTCACCCTTTGCACATCCCCTTTCCCCAGCTCTGCTCTCATTGCTCATCCCCGTTCGCACTGCTGCCTCCCAGGCCAGTCTCCCCTATAGGGCAGGGTTGGGATGGGACGGGGTGTGATGGGATTTGATGGGATGGGATGCAGACCCCATTAGTCCAGGGGGTGGGAGCTTGTCTCCCTAGTGTTCCCGCCGCGGCAGCCTGGCGTGAGTGCCCACGGAGCTTTCCCGGAGGCACCAGAGCCACAGCCCGGCTGGGATCCAAGGGCGGGATGTGAATCCCGACGATAAAAATCGCCACCGACATTTCAGTCCCTTCCTAGGGGTGTAAAGTCCAGATTGCCACACGCCCCGCGGATGACACGGGGGATCCCTGAGCTGAGCGGGGATGCTGCGACAACCGCGCTGCTCCTGCCCGAGGCCGCGGCTGCCCCGCTGCTCCTCCCGGGGCTCCGGGACCCCTCCGCGGGCCGGGGCTGCCGGGGCCGGGCCGGGCCGCTCGGGAGGCTGCGGGAGTCCCGCGGGGGACACGTGTGGGGCAGGGGCCCGGGGAATTCGTTTGTGGCATACTTGTGTCTCTGCGTTTAGATATATATATATATATATATATGTATATATTTTTAATATGCCTATACATAGGTATAGGCATGTGTGTGTATATATATTTATATGTGTGTGTATATATATATTTACATATGTGTGTGTGTGTTTGCCGGATCTCGTGGAGAAGCACGGCCCGGGATCTCGCCGCCGGCGGGCCGGGCTGGCCGGGGAAGGGTCTGGGAGCACAGGCTCGGCTCCGGAGTGTCCTTGCAGGAGGGATTTGGGGACAGAAGGGGTGATCACACAGTCCCCCGCCGCCCCTAAACTTCCCCAACCCCCCGACGTGGGGGTGCAGATGGAGAAGTGGGACTGGAAATGACGAGCTGAGAGGATAAAACCCCGGAGTGAGCGAGGGGACAGGGCGGGGGCTGCAGCCGAGAGTCCCCCGTTTGGTGGCGGTGGCAATGGTCGGGCTGGCGATGTCCGGATAAACCCACCGAAGCCACCACACGTCGCCAACCCCTTTTACAGATTTGTCGCTGAAGCGCTAAACCTATTTCCACCAGTAAATTATTCATCATAATAATAATTGTGTAATTACTGTAAAGGGTGTTAATTATTGATGCCCAAAGCAGTAATTGGTATCTATTATTAATGGGCCGATGTGTTATGCTGTTGTGTTTAGCTGGAAACCCGGTCCTGCCTCCCCGCCTTGCCGGGGCTGGGGGCACCGATTGCCCCTCCCGCCCCACACCCTGCTCTGCATCGCTTCCCTCCCCTTGGCTTTGGGGTAAAAGGCCCCGGGAGAGGCGGGCACGGCACGGACATCGCCCCTGTCCTGCTGCAGGGAGGCTCGGGGCGGTTATGGGGTGCAAACGCCCTGCCCGGTTTGGGGTGCGCGGCCGGGGAGGGGAGCGGGGCGGGATCCCGGCGCTGTGGGCAGGAGGGATCGGTGCATTTTTACCTTCTGTTCTGGTACCACGTTTTCACCTGCGTGTCGGTGAGGTTGAGGGAGGCGGCCAGCTCCATCCTGTCCTGCACGCTCAGGTATTTTTGCCTCTCGAAGCTGCGCTCCAGCTGGGCCAGCTGATGGTCGGTGAAGGCGGTGCGGGCTTTGCGAGGCTTTTTCAGCCGCACCGGGGGGCTGTCCCGGGAGCTGGAGATCTCTCGGTCCCCTTCTTCTTTCACTGAGCCGAGAGGGAGGAAGAGAGGTCAGAGCAGGAGGGGAATTACCCGCGAAAGAGGGAGAAACGCGGTGCAGGGGTTCGGGTCCGAGTGGGGCTCACGGCACTTTTGCTCTGCACCTCCGTCAATTTTAACCGCGGCTGCCCGAGGGAATTCAGGGGCTTCCCGAGCCGGGCCAGGCTTTTCGCCATCCCGAGGGCCTGGGATGGGAGCAGGAACGCTGGGCTGTGCCGAGAGGATCCCCAGCCCTGCCCCGCCGCCCTCCTGCCCAGACCCCCCCGCATCGCCCTCACCCCTCATTGCTCACGGGGCAGGACCTCCTTCTGGGTTTATTCCCCCAAACTCAAAAGCTTTCTCAAAGCTTGGAGATTTTTTTTCCCCCTTCTTTTTCTCCCTCTCGTTTTTTTTTTTTTAAACCCCTTTTCTTTCTTCTTCTTCTTCTTCTTTTTTTTTTTTTTTTTTAAGCAAAACAAACCAACCAAAACCGAAATTTGCGAGCCCACTTTTTTTTTGGAGGGGGAATGTTGCCGTTGTGTTCCTGCCTCTCCCCTCCGCGGAGAAATCTCCGTCCTCCCGGGGATGCTGCCCGGGCACGGAACAAACCTCCCTTCTCCAGGGTACACAACGAAATACTGGGGAAAGGACCTCTCCAGCCCCTGCCCGGGCTGTTATTTATCTTTCAAAAAGGCCGAATGAGAGGAGCTGGCGGCCATTCGTTAGCGCGGTCGGTACACACGCACCGGCGGAGCGATGCGGGAATTCACGCCGCAAAATGTTGGAGAGTGATGGAAAAATTACCCAGCAGAAACAAAAATAAAAGGGGAAAAATAAATTCCTGTTTGTACTCGCCTCCTCCACCCTCCTGGAGGAGATTATGGAGCAAATAGGCTCGATTATACAAATAGGCTGCGTTTGGATTTGGGTTTTTTTTTTTTAACAGTGGTTTATGTTAAATTTGCTGGTGACGGGGGCGAGTAGGGACAGGGCTGGAGCCGAACGCGAGCTGATTTCTCTCTGTAGGAAAACAATAATCCGGTTAATTGAGCCACCGGGGAGTGAAACCCTTCAACCAGAAACCCCGGCTCTGGCCGAGCAGGCAGAACGAGCCGGGAACGATCCTTTAACGGGGAGATGCTGTCCCTGTTCCCGGGAAAGCGGCAGCGCCGACACCGCCGGCACCGGGCAGGGGATCTGCCCCGAGCTCTCCCGGGAGCGGCCCCAAAGTTTGTATGGACTTTTCCGCCGAGTAAAGCGGGTCTGGCCTCCCGCATCCCGAGGTGGAAAATCCCCCCAAACCCAGGGCTGATCCTCGGCTCCTAAAAAGTTCCTGCTAGCCAAAAGCCTGCACGAACGGCGGCGACGGCTTCCCCGGTCTGTCTGAATCTCCCCCTGGCTATTCGTAGCTTTAAAAAAATATTTTATACCTACATATAAAAATATATATTATGGGGTTTTTCGGCAGTTTGGCCTTTGGGGTTTAGGCCCAGCCTCGCAGCCCCTTTGCGGAGTAAATCTGGGGCGTTTTGCCCCAGGAAAGGCTATTTCCAAAGCAGTATAAAAAGGATCGCGCTGGGAGAGAGGATCTTCACTCGTTCCTTCACTGATGCGGGGGTTTTACTCTCATTTAAATGTTTTCCTCCACATCTAAACTGTTGGGGTTTTTTCTTCCCATTTTTCCCCTCAGTCTATTTTCTCCCTCATTTAAGCAGTATCTTTTTTCCCCCGATTTAAAGCGGCGTTTCCCTGGTAATTTAAAGGATTTTTCCCCCCATTTAAACGTCATTTGCATCGTGGCCGAGGCTGTCCCACCGCAGGGACAGGAGAGGAGACGAGAAACGACCCTCACCCAAACCAGACCCCCCAGCCCGGGCTCGGCCGGCTCAGGGGGATGCGGAGAACTCGCTTTTCTTCTCTCGCCTCGCTTCTTTCGCGATTTGGGGCAAGGGGAGAAGAGCTGAAGGAATCCGGGCCGGGTGTAGGGAGGGAAAGCAAAGCGCCGAGGTGGGAATCGCGGCTGTTTGCAGTCCCGGCCCGCAGAGCCGTGGGGCCGATGGCTCCTCCCGGGGCTCTTCCAGCCCCGGCAGCGACCCTAGGCTCCAGCCTTCGTTTGGAGCGAAAATCCCCCTTGATGTCCAGAGCCTGCCGCCGCCTTTGGAGGCTCATTTGGGTGAATATTTTTTCCCCCATGAACCAGACTCCAGCCCAGCGGTTCCGCCGGGCCGAGGGTGCATTTGCAGCCGGGACGGGGCTCAGCCTGTCCCCCTCTTTTCCTGCCAGTCCCCCGGCAAGGTGCCATCGCCTCCCTTTTCTCCCCCAGCTGGATACCCTCTCCTTTCCTTCCCAAACAGCCGGCGAACAGTTTACCCGAGGAAAACTTTTTGCAGGAGTGATGGGGGTGGGATGGGTGAAGCCACCCGGGATAAACTGCTCCGAGGGGCGAGAATTGACCCCAAAACCCCCGTGCTGCCTCTGCCTGCCCCGACTGCCGAAGGAGGAGGCCGGAGGGGCTGCGAGGGGAGCCCGGGGAAGCCCCCGCTCCGGGGCGAGCAGCCGCCGCATCCAACCCCAAGCCCCGCCGGCGCTGTGGATGCGGCCCGGGGCTCCCTGTCTGTACTGCTCGGCTTTGAACGATTACCAAAATAATAATACAAATAACAAAAATCGAATCAACCCCCGCCGACTGGCTTGTTCGTTTCGCACCGGAGCAGGGGAAATACCTGGCAAATCCACGATTATTTTATTATTGTTTTGTTTTGTTTGTTTGGCTGTTTTGTTTTGGTTTGTTGGTTGTTTTTTTTTTCCCGCAAGCAGAAATCCGTCTGCGGTTCTGCTCTCCCGTTTCCCCGCCGGTAGGAGCGGCACAGCCGGGTCTCTGCGGCGGAAGGCAGCCCGGCGCATTCCCCGGGCGCGTTTAACGAAGCGCCGATTGTCCCAAACCCTTCCACCGGGCCGAGCCCCACCGAGCCCCGAACCCCCAAGTTTTCCCAAGCTGATGCCAACCCCTCGGTCATTTCGGGGGCGACAGATGCCGTGACCTCCCCCCTCATCGGGGGCGCCGGAGCCCGGTCCGCAGCGAGATCCCAGAGCACCGGGAGACTCCCGGGCCGCCGGAGGCTTTGGCTCCGGGCCGCCCTGCAAAGCCCACCGGGGTGAGCTCTCTTACCTTTGTACTCCGAGTCCGAGGAGGAGCTGCTGGTGTTTTTTTCCATTTTCTCCCTAAAATCCTCGCCGGGCTTGGTGGGGATCCTGCCCGCCGGCTCCTGCCCGCCGTGAGGTCCATTGGTGCTGGAGTAAGGCGCGCAGGCGGCCAGCGGCTTGCAGTCGGCCAGGATGTCTCTGATGAGGAAGGACGAGGTGACGGTCCGGGACTGCGAGGGAGCCGAGACCTGCCCCGGCTGGAGATGCGCATCCAGGCCCGGCCGAGGCACGGCCGCCTCCAGGCACTCGCGGCCCGGCGAGCGGGGCGAGGGGCACCCGCTGCTGCCCTCCGAGCGGGGGCTCAGCTCCAGCGGGGACCGGCCGTCCCCCACCAGCGGGTCCGCCTTGGGCACGGCCGGGCTGCCGGCTCGGTGGGAGAGGATGGAGTCGATCCCAAACCCGGTGGAGCCCTCCATGGCCCCCGCGAGGTGCCGGCGCTCACACGGGCATTGGCGGGGAGGGCGCGGCGGAAGCGGTTTGATAACGGTAATTAACAACAACAGGAGGGAAAAACAAAAAGGCGAAAGAAAAAAAAAAAAAAAACAACAAGGTAAAAAGGAGACAAAAAAAAAAAAAAAAGAGCAAAGTTCAGTCTGGGATCCGGGCAACAATTGCTGCAAGGCTCTCCGAGGCGCCGCGCGTTAGATCCAGGGCTGCTCCGTCTTCAGCATCGCGCCCAGCTGCACTCACAGACAGACAGACAGGAGAGGGGGGGAGAGGGAGGCAGAGTCAAACTTTGGCCGCGAAAGGGGTGGGGTGAGGGGGGACGGACCCCAGCCTCACCCGGGGTCCCGGCTACCCCACCCGTGCCCGGAGCCGCGGCGGCGCGGGGCTGGGGGGCAGCCCGGGGGCTCCCAGCCGGAGGTGGGGAGGCAGCGATCGATAGTGAAGGCTTCGCAGCGCCTTAACCACTTAATGATCCAGAAATCAATGGGGAAGGGCGAGGGGAGGGCGGAGGGGGTGGCCAGTCGCCGGGCCGCCGCGGCGCCCCCCTTCCCCGCCAGCACCTCGGACAGCGCGGGGGAAGCGGAGTCACTCCGGAGCCCGCAGCACCTCGGACAGAGCCCGGAGCCGGAGTGGCTCCGGAGCGATCAGCACCTCGGACAGCGGCGGGAGCGCCGCGCCCTCCCCGGGGGGGGAACGGGGCGAAATGGGGAGAAAAGCTGAACTTGGGCCGCTCGGGCTGGGGGACCCCGGCACCCCCCACCCTCCCCGTGTGAACGCGCCCATTGGCCGCCAGGCGTTTTGGGGGATGTCACTCCCCGGCAGGCGACACCTCGGAGCTTGATTAACGGGAATTAATTGTCGCCCGGATCTCCGCGCTTTCCGGGCGGTTTCCGCCCTCTTTTGCTGTCATTATCCCGCTGATGGGGCTCTTAATGGGATGATTAGCCGCGGAGAGCGGGGGGGTGTGGGTTGGGTGGGTTGTCGAGGGGTTACTGCTTTCTGCGCGCCTCCCCCCGCAATTAGCTGATCTGCCGGTTCCTCCCGAGCAGGGAAAGTTTTGCTAGGCGTTAAAATTAAAAAGAAAAAACCCCAAAAATTAGGGAGAAAGAAAAAAAAAGGAGACGAAAAAAGAAAGGGAAAGGAAAAGCACCGAAACCCTCCCCAAACCCCCAGCACTGAGGTGGCTGCGGTGAGCCCGAGAAGAGCCTCTGAGCTGCGAATTTCGTTGTATGCCCTGGAAATCGGCTGTGGCCGAGCAGAGAGGTCCACGGGGCCGCCGGGCAGCCTCGCCCCCAGCCCAGCGCTGCCGGAGCGGTGGGGACCGGGCATTGCTCTGCCCAGCACCGGTACCTACTGGGAAGGGACCGCACTCAGGACAAATTTTTTCTTCCCCCCAGTCCCATTTTAAGTAAGACCCCGATGGCCTCAGGCCGGGCTGCTCCGTTCTGCCCGTTTCTGCCGGAGACACCAACTTTCCTCCCTCCCGCCCCGTCACGGAGGTTTGCTGTTGTTGCTCTCCCAGGCTGGAGAGGGACAGGCTCACGCAGGTTTCCCACCTTCCTCGCGGTCACACTGGCTGCTGTCTCCTCGAGGGTTTATTTAGGGGCTTTTCCCGTGG
This sequence comes from Lichenostomus cassidix, assembly GCF_008360975.1. Taxonomy (NCBI): domain Eukaryota; kingdom Metazoa; phylum Chordata; class Aves; order Passeriformes; family Meliphagidae; genus Lichenostomus; species Lichenostomus cassidix. Next base: position 3,993,947 of record NC_139497.1, read on the forward strand.
ATAGACCCCTCGCCGCGGAGCTAGGAAAATGTCCACACCCGGGTGCGTGAAGCTGCGTCACTTTAAAGCGATGTCGCTGGTTATTTCTCAAATACTCGATTTCTTCTGTTCCCCGCATTCCCGGCCAGTCAGCTGCATCTTGTCCCTCTTCCAAAGCCGCCCTTGGCCGGCAGCTTGGAGGCGACCAAGGAGGGAGAGCCCCCCCGGGGCAGCCCGGCTGCCAGCTGTCGGGCAGCGGCGCAGGCAGGGCCCCCAGCACCTCCTGCCCTCGGCCCTGCAGGCTCGGGGCCGGCTGCGATCGGGGCAGCGGAACAAAAGAACCTTAGAGGAGGACGAACCCAGGAGCAAAATCAGCATCAGCCCGGTCCCAGCCTGCCCCCAGCTCGGGGATGCAACACGCCCGTGCTGGACGCTGCTGGTCCTCCCTGCCCCGGTGAGGGATTGCTGCTGCTGCTCTGCCCTGTCTGCCTCCCAGCACGGAGGTGCTGACCCGGGACTGGGTCAGTTTTGCAGTTCTGCGATCCACAAGGCTTGGCCAAGTGTCACTCTGGACTGGACCAGAGCAGTGGATGTGCAGGAACTGGTCCCGGAGAGAAATGGTGCTGAGATCCCGATGGGGTTTCCGAGCTCTTTGCAGTGTTTGTGTTGGTTCTTGGGCTCTGGCAGCCTTCCTATTGAGCCAGGAGACCACATTTGGGCTGGAAATTTGCACCGGGATCAGGACCAGCACTGAGGTTGTATTTGGGACCAGGAATGGGGCTGGGAAAGGCAGCAGGGCTGGGAGTGGGATTAGAATCAGGATTTGGATCAGCGATTCAGGGACAGGTTTAGACTGGGGAGTTTGCTGCTGTATTCCCTGCTCCTGAATAAACCAGCCTTCAACTAAGCAGGAAGTCCCCAGATCAGACCAACTTCCTGGTGATGTGCAAGACGTTGGGGGGTATTTGTGTGTGGGGTACACACAGTCCTCACCCCAGAGCAGGCTCTATTGTGCCATGCCCAGCCAAGGCCCTGGGGACAGAGATTGTCCCTCCTAGGCCACACTTGGAGCTCCCAGCAGCTACAGATGCACTTGCTCCTCATGTTCTAATGTCAGTGTGGCTGACACTGATGTTATTATTACTATTATTAGTACTGCTGTTATTGTTTTTATTCCGTTGTGTTAGAAGCAGACTCCCCAAGGTAGAAGTGTGCCCCATTCTGCCCAGATGTGGTGTCCATCCTACATCACCAGGCACTGGACAGGTGGGGTTCCAATGGTTTGTCTGTAGCTCCCAGCACAGACAGGAAATCCTGTGCACAGAGCACCAAGCAATGCACACTCCTTCCCTCTGTGTGTTTGCCCTTAAACCCCATTTTCTACACTGTTCCTGTCGAAAGGAGATCCCTGATGCCAACTGCATTTACAGTCACCTCCTCACAGGCCTCCCAAACAATCCAGGGGTGGATTTAGGGCTGTGACAGCTTTGGGAGCTGCTGTTCACCCCACCCCAGCTGCTGGACAGGGCTGGGCTCTCCTGGTACCTGTCACCAGTGCCATGGGGTGTCACCATGTCCCTGGGGCTATGGGACAGGGCTGACCCAGGTGTTCCCAGAGGCTTTGGCTGCAGGACACCTTCCACAGCCGGGCCAGCGACTGCCGAGCTGTGATGGTGACTGAGCAAGAGTTAACCCACAAATATCTGCTGGCGGTGCACAGCTCGGTGTCCTGGAAGGGTCTGGCCGAGGGAGGAATTCCCCGGCGGCTCTGCTGCACGGAATTTCCTCCTGAAGGCCGGCGGGGTGCTCGGCAAGGCCGTGCCCAGCAGGCACACGGAGGGATCTCGGCAGCACCAGCCTCCGCCGGGATGCTCCGGTAACGAGACCAACGCATCGCCAGGAGGGAGAGGAGGGCTCGGGGTGGGGGCAAAGGGCAGAAAGAGGGGGACAGGCAGTCGGGGAGCCGGGGAGGAGCCGGGCCCGGCGCGGGGAAGCTGCGGCAGCGGTGGAGCCCCGTTACCGGTGGGTGTCACTGCAGGACAAGCAGCGTCCGCGGCGGCGGGAGGGTCGGGAGCCGCTCGGGGCTCCGCGGCGCACGGACAGCGGGACAGGCGGGATCACGGCTCGGCTGGGTCCGGGACAGGCTGGGCTGCGGGCAGAGGGTGCCCTGAGCCCCCCGTGCAGCCCCTCCGAGCTGCCAGACTGGGGACATTCGGGACACGACCTTGCCCAGGATTTGGGGGGCAGTGGGACAGGTCTGCCTGTCCCGCTGAGAGTGGCTCCTGAACGCACTCCGTTTATTTGGCTGATGATCTGGGGTTTCTGGTTTCTGTGCTGGTTCCCGGGGTCTGTCCCCACCAGCAGGTCTGTCCCAACACCACATCCTGTACCAGCCGTTCCCGGCCAGGCAGGACTCCCTGGAGCTTCTCCCTTCCCCGAGCACACCCCAGGCACACGAGAGGACACAGCCGTGGCTGGACAGAGCTGGATGTGGCTCCCACCAGGCAGAAGGACAAACCTCATGCCTGGGTTTCTCACACGCTCATAAACAGTGTCACTTTTAGCAAGACAAGTCATTTAAGGCCCAGTTTCCTCCCTCCCCGGGGAGGTGGGAAAGGTCTTTGGTTATAATCCACCTCTGCCAGCTTGGCAAGCCCTGCTGTTATCCTCCTCGTTATTTTCGATGGGTTTTATTTAGAGGCCTGTACTAAAAAGAGGTAACCACATAGCAGGGGTTTCCTGGTGTGGAGCAGGTGATTTTGTTCCTCCCTCAGCTCAGGTGTGGGCAGGGTGGAGTTTGTTAAAGCTTATTGCTTATATAAAGGGGAGATTGAGGTACAAGTTGCCTCTGAGGAGGGGATGTGAGGAATGTTGGAGCAGCTTCTGGGGAGCCTTCGTTGTCCTGAGAGGGGTAAGAAAAGCTGCCCTTGCAGTTTACTTTGTTGTTTCATCTTGAGCAATGTGGTGCAGTGTTATGAAGAGCTCTTCTCTTTGAGGTTTGGCTCTAAAAGCTTGGCTGGAAGCGAGAGGGGCAATGAGCCCTGAGCTCAGCATGGGTTCTTCCTGTCCTTTGGCTGCTGGTGGCTTTGTGTAGGAGAGCTGAGGTAATCCCAGGGCTCAGGTGTGGGGGGTAAAATCATACTGCCACATTCAGAGCTCTGGGGTGAACACACCTGAGCTCTCCAAGTGCTTTGGAATAGTGAATATGCAAACTGGGAGATAAATTGGCTTAAAAAGCTGTTGTACTCTGAGCTGTAATGGTAGATGTGAGAAGCAGACTATGTAAGAGTAATTAATTATTCCTCCAACAATAATGGAGACTTAGTTAAAATAATTACCCTTTTTACCAAGTGGTATTTTTTTGAGGTGAAATGCTCTGTTGGGAGGAGATGGATTCCAAATGTTTTGGTTCCTGGCTGAACCTCTGCTGTCCCCTGTGGGTTTGGGTGCTGTGATGTGGAGGTGGTGTTGGTAGAGCTTGAGTTTGTTTAGCAAGTGCTTAAAGAGGCTCAGCCCTGAGGGACTCCAGGCCCCAGCAGCTATTGAAGATGAGTGTGGAGCTGGCTGGAGCCACCTTCAAGTGGAGGCACTGCCTGTGGTGAGGCCTCAGTTTGGCAGAGCTCTTAAAGCAGGTGTTTGGATTCCTTCACACAGGCAATGGCTTTGCTGAATCAGGCAGTGATGGGAAGTGTTTTTGGCACAGAAATGAGAAGGACTGATGGGGTATTACAGCTTTGACACCAGCTAGGATATGGCTGCATACAATCTATTTGTTCAGGAGTGTGATGAGAATCGTGGTGTTCAGGCTCAGGCCAGGAAGCAATGAACAGGCTGAGACAGAGTAATTTCTCTTATATTTATGATTTATTTGGCTATATCTGCATTAGCATTGCTCTGCAAAACCTGAGAGAAAGCTGCCTATGGAATGGCAGGGTCCAAGGGCTGTGCCCAGCACCATCCTCCCTCTGGGGGCCCTCTGGGGACAGGGACCACACTCAGGCACTTCTCAATGGGCAGCACTGAGAGCCTTCTTACGAGAGCCAGGGTCTGGAAAAGTCCTGAGATGAGGCTCAACCTATGAGGAAAGGAGCAGAGAGAGGATTGGTTACAGGCAGGAGGCAGCCACAGAAAATAGGTTGAAGCACAGACAGGGAGGAGACTGCAGACTGCACAAGGGCTTTTGCCTGACTGGGAGACGTTGCTCCAGCTGAAGTTAAACACTTAAACTGCTTAAAATGAGGAGTAGCTTTCTGATTGACTTCAGGAGATTCTAGCAGCAAAACCCTGTAATTTTGTTATGATGTGTTTGTTGCCTGACATTTTCAAAGGCTGCCATGCCCTAAGGTGGGCCCTGAAATAAATATGACTTGTTTTCTACAATGCTGGACTCATGTTGGTCACTGAGGGGCCAGGATGGGCTCAGAGCTACCAGAACATAACACAGAAGCAGCACCTCCCTAGGTGATTACCTTAGACGTGGAGACAGCATGAAAAAATGCTCATAACCACAGACAAAAGGGAAGTAATTTGGGGGAGAAATGTCCCAGGGCCCTTTGGGGTGAGCAGTGGGGCTCTCACACAGCCATGTGCAGCACAGGAGATGCAGTTATTGAGATTTGAGTGCCTTCCCTGGGGGGCCACGGGCTCTGCCTGCCCCAGCACAATTCCCTGTGCCATACATCTGCCTGGTGTGGCTGTGCTGAGCTGCCTCCAGCTTCCCCCACCCTGCTCAGGCTGGCTGGATGTCAGGTTTTGCATATGTAAAAACACAGAGCAGTCTTTGCCCTGAAAAGCTTGCTAGTGATCTCATTAATCAAGACAAACAAAGCGTATTTAGCTATTCCCCCTCTCTGGAGGAAGGCGTTCAGGTACTTAAATATGCATTTGAGTGCCTAACTTCAGACAGCTGTTTCTGGATGGTTTTGCTTTCTCACAAATAGCAGCAGTGACATAACCCCTCTCCGGGAGGGAGAGGTGGGAGAGGCAGAACCAGGGGCTGCTGAAGTAGGTGGATGACCCCAGAGAGCTGCCAGGGACAATCCCTGGTTGTTCCAACTCCAACCTGCCATTAAAGATGCAGGAGTTTTTCCCTTGGAGATGGGATTGTTAGAAAAATCCAGGGATTGCAGGTAAGCACAGCTGAGCTGCTTCTTCTGAACGTGCCTCTGCCTTCCTGTCATGCTCCTCTATCCACCAGTGCTGGGAACTGGGCATGGGGAAAATTCTGCCTGGGATTGGGTTGAAGCCATAGGAGAGGAAACAGCAGTTTATTCACTCCAACCTTGGTACAAAGCTCCTGGGTGAGAAACGTCACACTGAGCCACAACTGGCAGTAATTAAAATGAGCAGAGCCTTGAAGTTGTGAGGGATGCCAGCTCCTGCCCTCAGCATGAGTGAGTGGGAAGCACCAGGTGTAGGACAGGGCCAAGTGCTGTTTTAAAAAATGAGAAACCCTCCCAGTAATTAGAGTCCAGATAAGGGTGTCCTTGGGTCAAAGGTCTTATAATGACAGAGACTGGTGGTGAGAAGTCAGTGTCAGTGATGAATCCTCATCTCTGATTCTTCTAATTCATATTTTAAATGATGAACCCAAAGGTAGCTCCCCTAGAGACAGCTGATGATCTTTGCCATTACTCTGCTGCAGTTATGGGGTTTTATGCCAGGATTTTGTTTGGAGCATTGGCTGCAGCAGATCAGGAGTTTGGTTTGTAGGAAAAAGCTGAAAGGTTTTCCCTGCAGGATGATGGAGCTGCAATGGGCTCAGGCTGCTGCTGAGGAGCAAGGCTTTGCTGCTGTTCATTGCATTTGCTCATGACAAATGAAAACCTGCAGGACTGGGATGTTGTGATGTCCATGTTTGCTTCACAGAATTAGAGGGGCAATAAAAATAATCACCACTCCTAAAACTTAAATATGCATTTGCAGAGGGGTATTATCTCTTGGGTTTCTCAGGTGTTAAATTGCAGGGTACATTTAAAGCAGGTCTGTTAATTAGGGCTGATAAATTGCATGGGAGATGCAGAAAGGCCAAGCTGATGGCAGCAAACCCCAGAGACTGAGTAGGGTTTAATGGGTGCTGTGGCTGCTGGGCACTGTGAACACCTTTGGGTGCAAAATAAGCTCAGCTTACTGGGGGAGTTTAACAGAGCTGGCCTAGCAACAAAACCTGAGAAATCTTCCCGGCCTGGAAGGATCCAGAAACTATGGCTGTACCTGTTCCTCTTCCAGCACCTGCCTGGCTCTGCCCACCTGCTCCTTTTCCCCAGCCCTGCAGGATTTTTCACTTTAACAACAAAGCTCAGCCTCGTTTCTCCATCACCCGTTTGATCGAATCCTTTTAGCGGGTGACAAAACATTTTCCTGAGCTCTCTTTACAGGAAACCAATCTCTATTCTATTTTTTCCCCCCCAAATCTCCTTCATTTACTGGAGTCTAACAAATCCTAGGGTGTTGTGTTTTTGGGGTATTTTTGCCTTCTTTTTTTTCCTCCAAAACAACACAAAACAGTGGTGTTTTTCAGGAAGGGGAGGAGGAGGGAGTAAAATAAACAATACAGAGAAGGACGGGGTGCACACACCGACTCTCAGCGCGCCGAGCATCCCCGCATAGACAAGAAAAAAATAAATAAAATAATAAAACCGCCCCTCGCGCGCGCGCACATCGAGATGCAAATGATTTCCGCGAAGCCGCCGCTTGTAAAGCTTGACAGAAAATAATGAGAAACACTAAATCTTTTATAAGGTCAACACTCAAGCAGCTGTCAAACAAGAAAAGAATTTAGCGAAAGATCCGCAAAAACTTCCATCGCCTCATTAAATCCAACAGGGCCGGGGCCCGGCGTGGTGAGGAGGCACCGGGGCGCCTCCGTTTTGTGTCAGTAATTTGCGGAGGAGGAAGAGGGAAGACGAAACAGCCAACGCCGAAGGGGCCTTGGGGGAGGCTGGGGAATCGTTAGTGCGCCAGGAGCGGCCTCGGTTCCTAATTGGAAGCATTGGGCATTATCAACGGAGGATTTGCCTCGGCTCCCTGACAGCTCTCTAGGCCTGGAATGATAGCCCACTTGTCAGTGTAAAAGACCATTAAAAACAAACCATTTTGATTTAATTGGAGGCGGTGTGCTGGGGGCCCAGGTGAGGCGCTTCATCAGCCGATGTTGGCTGCTGATGCCTTTTTCCCCCTGTATTGATGGCTTTTTTTCTTTTTCCTCCCCTCCCTTTCAAAAACTGTCTAGGAAAGAGAAAGAGGTGCTGAAAGATCCTTCACAGCCGCACCGAGAGAGGCTTTCAATAGGGTTGTCAACAAATGCCATGACAAGTTAGAGAGAGGCAGGTACTTTTAAAACAGACGTTATCCTGTCCAAGATGAGCTGTGCTCAGAGGTGACTGTTGGATTATTAGGGTTACAAATAATGTGGCTTTTCCTGCCAGGAGCGTGCTTAACTGGCTTAACGAATGGGGTTGATTTTTTTCTCTCCCCACCTTGCTAAGAACAGAGGGAAATGCAGGGCGAGGGAGCCTGGGCTAAATGATCTTTATTTGCTTCAAACCCAGGAAGGTTTCAAACAGTGCTCAGCAATTTTTGGCTGCTGTATTTAATGTCCCATGGAGATTTGGGTTGGTGTTTTTTTTTCCTTCCTGAAAATAACGGCCACAGATATTTGCTGGAGTTCACTGGTTGTTTGGTCTGGGCAACAGCATGAGGAAAGAAGAATTAACCCACTGGAGCTGTAACCTGGTGTGTGCCCCCCACCTCCTTGGCAGATGTTTCAGGGTCAGAGCAGAGCTGGCAGCTTTCACACTGACTTCATGTGCTTGACATCTGAATCCTGACCCTTTTCATGCCAGGCAAGAGTTTTACTTAAAGTTGTGTGTTGATAAATAGCATCTCTGCAGAAGTCAGAACTGGGCCATGAATGAAACCCCAAATCCATTTTAAAAGCATTTCTGTGGGTTTGTGCACTGGAAGCAACGGCTGGTGCTCACCCATAACCCAACACTGTGTGTGTGGATTCACTCTGCCACACACTGTGAGCACCCAAAATTTGTTCCTTCATGGGTGAATGTCTCCATAAGAGCAATGGGGATTGGTTGCCAACTATTCCTCATGCTGCCTTTAGATTCTGGGGCTTGGATGTAGTGGAGCCTGCCCTGGAGATGATCCAGGCTGGAAAGTTGCACAGGAGGGTGGTGTTTTCCTGTGTCCATCAGGAGGTGTCCAGAGCAATGGGAATGGCAGAGGAATGATGAGTTACTCTGTCTCTGAGGGAGACATGAGCAAGTGCTGAGCATGGCAGGTAATGGTTTTAATTAAGAGAGGGTCGATTTAGATGAGCTATAAGGAAGTTTTTTTACAATGAGGATGTTAAAATACTGGCACAGGTTGCCCAGAGAGATGCTGGATGGAAACGTTCAAGTTCAGGTTGTATGGAGCTCTGAGAAACATGATCTGGTTGAAGATGACCCTGCTCACTGCAGTGGTTCTGCACTAGATGGCCCTTAAAGGTCCCTTGCAAGCTGAAATATTCTATGGCAGAGGGCAGAATTAGGGTAGCATGGAGAGGTTGAGTGTCCAAGGCACAAGGGAAAGCCCGGACCATGAAAATGCTTTGCTGTGATTTGAGCAATTGTGTTGCTGGAAGCTTCAGCTGTTAGGCAAAACAAGACAACCTGCAGAATCTGCAAGGAAATGTAGTGATGGTGACAGGGGCTCAGAGCCAGCACTTAGTGGCTGTGCTGTGGGAGGTGACATCTCTGCTGTGGTCCCAGAGGAGCTGTGCAGGGATCATGCCCAGGGCAGCTGGATCTGTACTGCCTGTTTGGAACCCTGAAGGATGCTGTGCTCTCTCCTTGCATTGTGCCTGCAGTAGGCCACTGATGCTGCTTTGGATTGTCACTGCAGGGCTGAGAGCCACCAACTCGTGTCACTCAGGGGCTATTGAACAACCATCAGCTGACACTGATTTTAATTCTTTTTGGTCAGCCAAAATCCCAGCTGAAGGGAGGTTTGATCTGGTGCTGTGGTGACAGAAAGCTCTTGAAGTCACTGCTTTATTCTTTAAGCACTACCTGGGCCTCAGGAGATGAGTTTCATAACACTCCAAGTCCCGGAAGTTTTTCTGCCCTCAAACCCAGGAGGACCAATGCTGCACCTGAACACCCAGCCCACCATGTGTTCTGTGTACCAAGCCCAGGTTATTTAAGCAGAATCCGTGGCTCTTCTGACAAGACAACAGCTGCGAGATTACATGAGCTGTGCTTGTCAGTTCAGCTCTATAGACAAAAATAGAGGTAAGGCATTAAAAAAAAATGCGGAACGCTTTCGTGTGTACATGTTAAACCTCAACTGTTAATTCTGACGAAGGATCAGGCTGTGAGCAGATATCGGATCCCTGGTGAGAATCAAATTCCGGAGCCCAGAATTTTGCTGCAAAGTTTATACAGTGGGGATTCCTCTAATTACTTTCAGTGGAAATTTACCTGACAGAGCTTTCCCAGGTAATGCAAGGCATACGCGGGAGAGCCGCTCAGCCGTTGACAGAGCCTTTGATTTTGTGCCAGGTTGCAAATTAAGTCTTTTGCCAAGGTACCCGAACACTTGCTCGTCAATTGCTTATCGCTTATTCATATCGCGCATCGCGCGTTTCATCTGCTCGGGAAGGCAGCGCACGGTGACAAAAGTCTTGTCCAAAGTTGCTGCATTTTCTTTCCTTCCCCTTGCTTGGTCAAGTAAACAAGCCAGCTCGGTGTCTGTGTGAGCTGGGATTCTCTAATGAGCAAAGGAAGAGCCCTGGTGTGTCAGTGACATGCGGTGCGCGGAGCTGTTTTGACACGTCGGTGAATTCTGTCCTGTGTTGCTGCTGTGTCGCTAGCTGGATCCTTCTTGACTTGATAGAGCCCTGGAAATGTATTGGTGGCCAATGTTGGCTTACTGGTTTGGATAGTGGCTATCAGACAGTCAGGTGGAGGTAGATGGAGCCTCACCCTGGGCTGGCACAGGGGGTGATGCTGGTTTTTGGGAGCAATGGCCTTTCCAGTGTTTGGTTGACACCATTCTGCCTGAGCCAGAAGGTGAGGAGTGACACAGGGACAGGACACATCCATTGAACATGAGGGACAGCAGTGTTCAAGGCTGAGAGAATTGGGATTTTTCAGTCTGGAAAAGAGAAGGCTTTGGGGGTGACTTGAAGGGAACTTAGAGGTAAGATGGGGCACAACTGTTTACAAGAGCTTGGAGTGACAGGACAAGGGAGAATGGGTTCAAAGTGAAAGAGAGTAGGTTTAAAGTAGGTAATAGAAAAAATTCTTCCCTGTGAGGGTGTTGAGGCATTGAAGCAGGTTACCCAGAGAAGTTGTGGCTGCCCCATCCCTAGAAGTGTTCAAGGCTAGGCTGCATGGACTTCTGAGCAACTTGGTGGAAGGTGTCCCTGCCATGGCAACCCAAACCATTCTATGATTTCTGTCCTTGCTGGGTGCCTGAAAGTACAGTCCCCAAGGAATGTAGTCCCACATCCACAAGTAATTAAGTTTTGGTGCACAGTCCCAGCCATACTGGCAAAACCTGAGCCCTGAAATTGTGTCACTGCAGGCAAAGCAAGGCAGAGGCTGTTTGCTTTTGGGGGTGACTGAGGATGAGGAGGGCAGTGGAAGCATCTTGCTGAGGTGAGTAAGGAGTTAACATCTGCTTGGTTTTGTTAAAAAAATAAACAAATGACTCCAGTGTAGCATCTTTCCCTAATGAACTGCCCATCAGGACAGACTGGCTCCCTGTGACCTGTTTGTCTTGGTGAGCTGGGGGGCCCTGGAGACCACAGGGCAGGTCAGTCCTGCAGAGCGAGACAAGCAGGAGCACCCGGGGTGGGAGAGCCTGTAAATCACCCAGTTAGCTTAATAGTGTGGGCCATTATTCTAAAGCAGTGGGGCTGAAACCTAAATCCAAATGAAAATATAGTCAATTTGTCCATACTTTACTGACTGAATGACTATGTAATGCCATGCAGCTCTGGCAATGCAGGGAGCAAGCAGGCACAATTAGTGGGGAGGGAAAAGCTGCTTTGTTTTCTTCTCTTCCACTTCTTGGGAAGAGAAGTGCAGGGTGCAGGGAAAGAGTCTTGCAGGGACTGAACGGAAAGCCCAGTTTGAGCCAGCAGAGATATCCATGGCCATTTTCTGGAGCTCTCTGTAAGGGGTCACAGTGGGAATAAAAAAAATCCTTCTTGTTTTTTATGGGCCTAAAGGAACAAAATCTCACCTTTGTGCTGCCTCTGTTTTGGATTATCACTATTTCAGTGTCTGGGTGCTCTGTATTGCTCCCCTCAGACCCAGGGCAGGCCAGACTGAAAGGTGTTATCCCAGATGAGGTGACTGAGTGACCAGAAGGACAAGTGGCTTGAGAACATCACACTCCTGCACCCCTCACCAGCCTTGGGTCACATGGAAATAAAGTTCAAAGTGGGGCTACGGTCAGGGCAATGGAGTCAATGAATATTCTTGTCCAGGGCCTGGAATATTTCCAAATCTGGTAGGAAATAACATGCAGATGCAGTCTGCCAACAAGCTTTCTGTAAAGTGATATTTTGTGCTCACTTTTCATACTCTTCTTGCACAGTAGGATGAGGGTATTACATGGATTAGAGACTGTTTTGGTCCATTTTCACCTCTGTAAAGGAGGGACTGATATTAACTCCTGGAGTTCCTGGGTTTAGTTGAAGGGTTAGGCCAGTCTGGCTTTCAAAAGCATTCCACCATCTCTTTAGAATCCAGCTCTACAGGGGAAGTTAAAGAATAGTTTGGAGACCACCAAACATCTTAAGGAACCTTTGGCTTTCTCTAGGTTGTTACAGCTTTTAACTGGGTAAGCATTTATGGATGTTCACGAGGAGTTATTTTTCCATGGAGAAAACCATGCACCGAAAGTCAAGTGAGCAACAAATTCCCTGATCCAAGTTCTAAAGTGGGCTGTGCCTGTTAGATCTGCAGCTGGGGAAAGGCAAACCTTCCAGGGTAATGCAATGAGGAGGGAGGAGAATGAAAAATCTGCAGAGGCTGTGCAAAATGAGCTGTTCCTTCTCCCTGGGTGCTGAATCTGGGAAAGAAAGAAGGAAGGGAAAGGGAGAAGGAGAAAGAAGAAGGAAAGATTTTGAGATTTAAGAGCTGTGGCTGGGGCAGGAAACCAACCACAGCCATGGACGAAACAAAAGGGAAAGCACGGAGCAAAACCCAGGCTGAAAAATGAGCAGTGATGGAAAGGTCTGGGGTGAGAGGAGCTCTAAAGAGGAGGCTTGCCCCAGTATCTCGAGTGACTCTCACAATCTGTTTAACAGCGATCGGTCATGTTCTCTCGCTGCCATCGCCGCAGCAGCAGCTCTGAGCTGACAGGCAGTGGGGATAAATGATTACTGACATATGCTAATCGGACACTCTTCGACAGGACGTTAGAGGAATACATCAAGGTGGTGCAAAATGCATTTCTTGGGCAAAACTCTCCAACTTGTACGAGCAAATTACCTTCAGGAAGTCACAGAGCTTCTTCGCTGTTTTAAAGTGTGGGTGGAAATCAACAGCATGGCAAAAAAAATAACCCCATCAGAAGAAGGGCCAGGACAGAGAGCTGAGAGCTCTTTGCAGTGGTATCTATCAATGCCAAATATGATTTTGGCCGTGTAAACTCTCTGCAGGGTTTCAGTGCTTTCACTTTCTGGTGTCTCCATTCCATTGGTCCAGCTCTTTCCCCTTCCTTCCTAAAAACCCCCCTAGCTCTTCACTTGAGGTTTTCCTGTAATTTACACCACAAACAGAGCTAATGGAATTCTAACAAGTACCCCCAGAATTCTAACAAGTACCCCAGAGCACAGCAGGTTGCACAGATGGATTCAGGGAAATGTTTCGATCCCATCACTAGAGCAAGAAATCTTCACCTTGGCTCTTATTTGGATCAATTAAAGGAAGTGTCATGCACATCTATAACCTGGCTAGACTCTTTGCTCTGTCTCAGGGTGAATATTGTCAATCAGGAAGTTCAGAGTGCAGGCTTTCTGGAAAGCTCTAATTCTGGGGCGAAAAAACTTCTTGACATATCTGGTGGGGTTTGAATTAGTTATGGTGAGAGATGATGAAATGGCAGAGTACCAAAATGCAGGTGTGAGCTTCCTGCTTGAGTAGAGCACTTGTGGGAACACTTGTGCTTCTCATCTCATGAAGCTCATGAAAGTGCATATAAGTTAAAAACCAAGTTATTATCTGGGCAACTGCTGCCTTTCCTCCAGGGCTTATGGCTGGCAAAAAAAAATATCCCACCATGATGTTCAAAAGGGGGTGATGTCTGAACACATTTGGGACCATTTCAAGGTCTGGGTCACGGGGAGCTCCGAGTTAAGAGCCTCATTCATTGTGTGCCAAGGGCAGGTGGGCAAGGTTAGAAAGTGTCCCTGATTTGAACCAAGTGCTTTAGGGGCCCAGAAAAGCTGAGTTTGGTCACAGGATGGGCTGTGGGGGCTCCATACCTTCTCGAAGCGCCGCGGGTGCCAGAAGGACTCCTCCCTCTTGGGCGGCGGGTGTGTGCGCAGGAAGTAGGCGCGATTCTCGCGCACCTCACCGATCTGCAGAGACAAACACAAAGGGGTTTGAACAGCTGCACTCTGCTTATCTGCAGCCAAAGGTGAACAAAAGTGGGCTCAAACTGCTGCACAGCCACAGCAGCTCCATGCTGTGCAATGCAGTGACACTGGGATGGACAAGGCTAAAAGTCATTTGGACCCAGAGGTGCCTGATCTGGGTAGTTTTCCATGTCCATGCAGCCAATGCTGATACCTAAAACACTGATGGGAAAAACATGAGCAACTTCCAGCTCTGTGTCTGCTTTACAGAGCATCCCAGGGAGGTGACTGCTGCCTGCAGAGAGCCTGTGCCCTGAGCTACAGCCATGGGTGACCATGGTGGGGTTTCCTGGCTGGCTGGTGTGTGTGGCTCTCTGATTAATTGCAGCTTGTAGTGCTTGATTGTCCCAGCACAAGCCAGTGCAGGTACCTGGTGAATGTTTTGGCCACTGCATGAAACTCTGGGAATGTCTGCTCTGTGGTCTAGGATACAGGTTTGTGCTGCTTAACTCAGTAATTGGTGGCTGCAGAATTTGGGAGCTTGATGAAGGCAACTTAATGATTAAAAACATAAGTCATTAATAAAGTAGGGATGCACTTTCCAACATCCCAGGCTGGTGTATTCATAAAATAGCTGCTAATTAAGGACACTGTATTCTTGCACTTCAACTATAAAGCACAGTTTGTGATGGCAGCAAGCCCATTGAAATTGGTCACTCATTACCATATTAGCTCGACTCTTCTTTGAGCCATTAACTAATAAAACAGTCATTGGCTGCTTTTAAATGGTATTACAATCTTGGTGTGTTTAACAGCACAGCTTTGCACTCTAACAGCTGCTGTGGGTGCTGGCATCACACACCATGCCAGGAGCAGGGCTGGGGTTGGTTCTTTCAGGACCTTTCCCCTTTCATGCAGGGGAAAGCATTGCTGAAGTATTCTCACCCTTTTTTTCTTCTCCTCGTGCTGGATCACTGTCCGGGCTCTCTGCTGCTCCATCCACAGCTCTTTGTATCTGTGCTGTATGATGTCATAAATGGGAGTGGGAGGCCTGGAAAATATTGAAAATATAACAATATAATCTTTACCTCCTCATGCTGGTTCATATCTGCTCCTGAAAAGTGACTGGTGAGAACATGAATGAAGCCTTGCCTGGGAAAGGTTTTCTCCTCCTCAAGAAACCTCAAACCCACAATCATTTGCAGCTCACCTTTGGGCCCTGCTAGAGCTGCAGGAGAGCATTTCCCAGCTGGGACCCAAAGGAGCAGCTCTGGCTGCATACCCTGCAGGGGAAGAACCACTGTGCCAAGTGTGTTTAGCTAAAATAACACTTCTTTTGCTATTAAAATCTCTCTGATAGGATACACCAAATGTGCAAAGATGGATTGGGTGAGAAAATGAAGTGCTGTCCTAAGTACTCTGAACAGGGCTAAAAAAGGAGCCAGTGCAGATGGTCAGGTGTGTGCAGCAGAAAGGGGAGCTGAGATGCTGAGCCCTGCTCTGGTGCCTCAGCTGCACACACCAGGTGTATTTGCCCTTTGATTCCAGGGAGCAAGGAGGAGACAGCAGTGGAGAGGAGCTGCACATGACTCTGGTTCTAGAAAAAGTGTAAAAATGCAGTTGCTTAGTGGTCAGTGTCCCATTCACCACTCTGAGCTAGTGTTAATCTGACCAGCCTGTGGCAAAGCTGAGGCGGTTGAGCCTTGCTCCTTGCAAGTGATGATTCTCCATCCACCATGGGAGGCAGAACTGGCAGGGACAGAGTATCACTAATTCCCATGGTCCTGCTGCAATTGCTTTCCCCCAGAAGCAAACACCTGGAGGTGATGGAGGACCTCAAGCTCAAGTTTTATTGATCCTTGTCCTTGCACACCTTGCTGAGGAGGAACTTTTCCCATTTTGGCAGCAGCTGATGGCTGTGGAGCTCTGCTCCCAGCTGCAGCTCCCAGAGCAGAGCCAGGGCTTTCCCTGCCTGTCCAGACCAACTGCAGGACCCTGGGAACTTGGGGCAACTTCAGGGCCACAGAAACAGTTCCACCTGTTAGTGCATGGAGCCCACAAGGCACAGAGTGAGCTGGCGCTTTGTAGTTCATGGCAGGACTGGATCCAAAACTGACAGCCGCCAGCTTTTAGCAGCCTGGAGAATCCTTGATGATCACGGAGGGCACCAGCAGCGTGTATGCAAATAGTAACTCTTCTGTTTCTTGTTCCTTCACCCCCGTGGTGACTTTTATTACTTAATTATTGCACACCACATGCTTCAAAACAGCCTAATCTATGGTCGTGTTTTCTAATGATACTAGATGTGCAATCCAGCAATATACATCCCAAGGGGACATTCATATCAGAGGAGACATCCTTCTGCAGGCCTCCTGTTTCATAGATCACATGCTGCAGGGCTTTTCAAGCCTCTGCTTACAAATCAGCTCTGCTGCTCCAGCCTGTTATCTGGAGGCACCCAGTGCCAAAGGCAACACTGACATTTACCCTTTGTCCCTTCTTCTTTCCCCTCCTTCCCTTCCAGTTTGGCATTTCATACTGATCAGAGCTGGGCAAAATATTTCAGAAGGTTAAAAGATGTGGCAAGCCTGTGGTCAAGTGTGTTATTTTCTGTGTAGATCTCCAGTCTTGCACTGTGGTGTAAATGTTGGTATTTCTGACACAAGCATATGGTGAGCATTGCTTTTTTTGCTCCTGTCCCTTTGCTCTCCAAGGCAGGAGCTTTCCTGGTGTGCAGGATTAGCAGGGGAGGGATGCAGGAAAGCACTGAATCTTTGTGTGCAGTCTTTGATTATTGATTTTTCTTTTTTTGGGGGGGGAAGTTGAATGTGTTTTCACATCTCTACGGAGGTGACTTTTACCATCTCCAGTGGACCAGCCAGTTGGTGACTGATTAGTCCACAGCTGGCTTGTAAGTAAATGCTTGAAAGGACACATTTGGGTTGATGCTCTTCAGAGATCCTTCCCTGCCGTGTGATTAATCGCATTTAAGTCCTGATCCAGCAAAGTAGAGAACCATGCCTGGAATGATGCACGCATGAACTGCCTCTCTGAAATGGGAGGGAATGGCTCATGTGCTCTGTTATCCATGTAAACCCCAGTGGGGCTGTAGGATGTGAGGCTTCATCTGGCTTTTCCTCCTTTGGGAGAAACACTGAGAGAGTGGGGAATATCAGGGAACACTTCTTTGACTGAGGTTACTGGAGAGACTTGAGTGAGGTGGCTTTTCCTTTGTAGGTCAAAGCCTGATCTCAGCAGAGCTGATGGGGAATTTGGCCCTGATATCGGTGCTGCTGGGCGACGTGACAGCTCTGATTTGCAGCTGGCCTTTGGGAAAATGTCCTTTTGCCTCAGTGTTACTTAAGGACAGGGATCAATGGCTTGTGTGCTCCCTTCCCTTTTGTCACCCTGCCCAGATGTCACTCCTGAACAGGGAGGATTTTGCTGTTACTGTGTGGGGAGAGCAGGGGAAGCATCCGCTGGAAATGCTTATTGCACATTAAAATCCATCTCATTCAGAGTAACTCAGATCTCCTTGCTCTGGCACAAGCACCCTGCCACAGAAAGGAAAGGCAAAGAAGTTCTGATAGGATGTAACAAATTATTTATAATTGTAGGGAAAAAAAATACTCATCTGCTTCCTTTTATAGTCAAATAGTTGGAGTCACTTCTAATGCTGACATTTCCTAAATATTTTAAAATTTATCTGTGCACATTTTCAAAACTATTATCCCTGAAACAGTTCCTGTCTCTTTAATAGAATCTCTCTAATTTACTTTCAAGAGCCAGGGTACAGACCTATTTTCAACTGAACTGACAAGCACCTGCTAACTTGGTTATACAATGTGGAATTCTAGTCTGCCAGACATCTCCTGAAAAAGAATCTGCAGCCCCCTAATAGGCTATTTTCCTGTGAAAACAGTGTTAAAAAGTATAATAAAGTATTAACAATATTAAAATAAAACAGTGTAGGCCTTAAATGAGCTACAAACTAGTTAAATCTATTCCATTCAATATGAGCCTTCAGTGCTTTGCAGCTGATACCTCAGAGCTGGGATTTATCTAAAATGAAGGCACCAGGGACGTGCAAGAGAAATGGTAATTATAATTTGCAAACATTAGGCTGACACTTTTTTGTGTATGTGTGTATAAATTCTGACAGCTGTGATTTGTGCCAGTGCCAAATAGTGCTCCAGCGTGCTGGGAAGGGCTCACTTTGTGGCAGGCCATCCTCAGAGCAGCAGCTCATTAAAACTTTGGAGAAGGAGAAGTTGCCGAAAACAGGAAGGCGTCAGAACCATCTGAGGGATTTTTGGTACACGCTTGTTGAAAGGTGTTTGAGAAGAGAGCCTTGGGTCTGACAAACTGGAATTTTAGTACGCCTCCCCGTTCACAGTGGGGCAAAATAATTGGTCATCAGTGACTACTAATTTGGTTTAGTAGCCAGAGGCGTTTTTTTTCTTCCCAGAAAATCAATGACAGTGCCGAGGTCTGTTCAACGTGATTCAGCTCAAGACGGGTCCTCATTTAGCTCTTGATGCTTCTTCCACTGGAGACAGCTATTTTGTTAAAATGAAATTAAAATCTATCTATAATACCCAGCTCAGGGAGCGGCACCCGTCAATGCCATGCTGCTCTTGAGGTTTCAAGGTTGTCAGGCTCCCCTCAAACTTATTTTCAAAGGTTTATGTATCAGCTGGATTAAAAAAAAAAAAAGGTACTTGGCAAAAGTGGATACAAAGGACTTTGCTCAGGGAGGGGGTTTATACCAGCTTGAAAGGTGCAATCAATTTGATTGCTAAGCTGTGTTGTGAAAGGGTAAAAACTTGACTTGTGATTGCTTTTTTTTCCCCTGTATAATTCAAAAGCACGTAAATATTTCAGTGCAAACCTCGGCCCGTGGGGTTTCTGTGTGGCTCTGCAGCCAGGGCAGTGCTTTTCCTGCTGCTGGTCAGGCTGGGCAGTGGCTGGAGCAGGACAGGGAGCAGAGAACATGTGCTCAGGCATTGCCTCCCCAGCAGCTGGGCAGATGTTTGGGCTCCAAAACACTGCTGGGATCCCAGGGCAGCTCAGAGGCAGCAGGATCTGACCCTGCTTATGCAACAGATCAGTCACAGAATGGAGTTTACCTATGGTTGTGACATTACAGTTGTGTTGCTGAAGCTTTAACCCTTTCTTGAAAGGTTAATGAGGTTTCAGGGGGTTTAGTCCTTGCTGGTGTCCTTCCACTGAAGATGTGCTTTTGCTGCACAGCCAGCTCTGTCTCTGGGGCCATCAGTCCACAGGGAGACACCTTTGTATTCCTTTCTTGTGTACTTCGTGCTGGGAAAGATTTGTCCTGTGATGGAAGTGTCCATGTAGAATCTCCCCATGGCTAGTGGCATCAGAACCAGCTCAGGTTGGTTTCTTATGGAAACATTAGGGTTGGAAAAGATCTCCAAGATTGATTCCAAGTTTCTTGTTGGGGAACAGTTTGGTCTCCAGCACCTCTGGAGTGTGGGGCTCCTTGGAGCAGCTGCCACAGGTATTGTCTTCACCAGATAAAGCACAAACTGGGCTCTGTGACTCTGTTTGGGGCCATAGGGTAACCCCAACACAGGCATTAGTGCTCAGGTCCCTCTGCCCTGAAAGGGGCTGAGAGCACAGCAAATCTGTGATTACAGCTCCCTCGCCCTGCTGTATTGCCTCCCTTCCTCCCCGGTTACTGATGGGCTGCAGGTAGCAATCTATCTCCCATTAATTTGCCTCTGTGTAGCCCAGCAGGAAGCTGGGCTATGATAACAGCTCTGGCCCTTGTGCTAGAGCCAGCACAGCCCGGCATCCCCTGCAAACTGCCTGCCTCTCCTCGCCTTAATTGTTCCCCTTTGGCCCCTGGACCTGTCTCTTCTAACAAGGGCTGCGAGGAGGGCTGAGGTAATTGAAGCACTTAACCACACTCCCCAGCACTGCCTCCTGCAGCTAATTAGGAACGAGGGCCGCTGGGCTCTTCATTATTTCTTTTAATTGTTTGTGGGTTTTGCATAACGGTGAATGGCAGGAGAGGGATGTGCAGTTAGTGGCGAATTGTTGACTTTGAAATTTCTATGGAAGGTCACTTGCAATTTGTTAAGGCTTTCACAGGGGTGAATTCAATTAGTGGTTCCCTGTCCCTGCTCACACGTGTGTGGGTGTGTTTGTGAGGAGAGGGAGACGTGGCAAAACAAGCTGGATGGGAATCCAAAGGCTCTTCATTTTCCTAAGAAGCTTGTGGACTATACAGTAAAGTTATAGGCTCCTTACAGCTTTATGGTTCTCTAAATAGGTCCTGGCAATAAACCCATGGAGAGGCCCAAAAGATCATTTTTAAATGATCTCCACTTGTCCTCATTTTCCATTAACTATTGAAGAAAATAACAAGAGAAAAATTGGTAGAAAACACTCAGGGACCAATTTTTTTTTGCAGTCTTTGGGCTGGCAAAACTCTCACTTGCAATAGTGGGTCTTCCCCCCGTGTAGCAGCTGTGGGATCTGTGCCTCCAAAGCACTGATTGCCCTGAATTTCTGAAGCTTCTTTACAATCCCTGTAATTTGGGTGAGGAAATAACAATATAAATTATTTCACTGCGGGCAGCCAATGAGGCAGTGGCTTCTTCTAAGTGTCAGAGGATCTGTTATTTTGCTCAGAGGGCTCATACGTATGGAACAGTAAAAAGAATAAAATCCATTGTAAACATGCACTTTAAAAGATTTATCAGATTCTCATAGCTGTACTTAGGAGTACACATGGTTACAAGAGCACCAATTTGCTTTACTATTCCCTCCCAGGCCGAGTGAGATGTTTGCTCACACCAGTCCTAAAAGCACATATGGAAACGTGTGTCTTGCAGGGAAGATACCAAGCCAGCTCTTGCCCATTAAATAACTGGCTGTAATTTGTGTGCTAGCATTGATTTTTAGGGTTGGAGATGCCCTTTGGCTGACTTAATTGAGGATTATTTAGGATTGTCTTCAACACGTTTGTCTGCTGTTATTTGCTGATATCCTCTGAGAAACTCAGGTGGGAAAGCTTTTGGGACAGAGCTGTTCTGCCTGGAGGTCCAAATCTATGGCTGAGAGTGAACAGTGCTCAGTCTGCAGCCATCAACAAATGCAAAACATCCCAGCCAGTGAAAAACCAAGAGCAAACCCCTCCAATGCTGAGCAAAAGAAATCAAAGCGCAAGGTCTTCCCCTTGACCTCCATCCCGTGCTTGAATCTCTCTGGCTGGGTGGGAACATGACTTTGTTTGAAAGGAAAAGATGTTGATGAGGGCTGAAAAGCTTTGTTTTCACAGAAAGGATTCTGTGGTTACTCCCCCCTGATCCAAGTTTTCACTGCACGGGCTGAAAAAGCAAAAGTTGGCAAAGAAAAAGTCCACTTGAGGCGAGAAGTAGTTCCAGGTGGTAAAATTTTGGAAGAGATTTTTCAGCTGGCTGTAATCAATGGAGATAAACTCACAGACAAGAGCCAGCCAGTGTGAGAGTAAATTACTTTCCTATTCAGTGTAAAGCAATTGGTAATAAGGGATCTAAATCTGTCCTTCAGATCTCTTTTTTCCCAGCTCTGTGGCTGATGTGCAGGACCTGAACCTTATGCCAAACCATGACTTGGCTGTTTATTCTCCCTTAATCTGTCAGCCTGAAGTAGTCAAACTCTTACAGCAAGTAAATAACCACTCTGGAGGGGAGTGAGGATCTTGATGGTGCTCTCAGGATTTTTTGAAGGGCGTAACAGGTCCTTCTGCCCAAGCAGATGCTGCAGCCACCGGGGCACAGTGCAGGAGGACAGGGCTGGGAGCTCTGCAGTTGTGATGAGACCACATACCCAGCCTGGAGCATTTCCAGGGGAAGAAAACTACTCTTGAAATAGAAATTCTTATCTTGGCAATGTGAGAAGGGTGGCAGAGACACAAAGTGCCTTTCACTGTGGAAGTGGAGAGGATGTGTAATTATCGGAGCTGATGGGAGTCCTGTATTTTCTAACTTGGTTGCGTTTTTCTGTCGCCATGAGCCTGACAGTGATTACAGTCACTGTGTTACATTTTTACAGTCTGTTCTGTCAGTCCTCGGTGGTTCTTTTTCTTCTGTAAAACTTTTGTTTGCCCTAATCTTTAGGATTTTGGTGGTTTTACACTCTCTTTGGCTCCCAGTGATCATAGGTCAGGTGCATATTTTCTGTAATATTCAATTTTATTGCCTGTCCAGAGTTTCCTGGTGGGTTCTTTCTAGGAACACCCTCTGCTCTTCAACATTATTTCTTTGACATCTTTCCAGTTGCTCTATATCTAGATTAGCTTTCTTTCCACATATATTAATTACCTGAAATGTCCTTTAAGTGTCTCAAAAATAAACCTGTGCACCAAAGAGAAGCTGGAAATATCTCGCCCCCTCTCGAGCAGCTTTCCAAACTTTGTTCTGGCATTGTGCAAACAGCATGGACACTTTGGGTGGAAAGGCCACTTGCTAAGCAGAGCATGAGCATTGAAACCTCCCTTCTCAGGGAAGGTGAAAGACTGGGACAATTGCAAATGATGCCAATTAAAGAGGAGGTGTGGGATAACTGATGCCCTTGGCCAAGTGTAACGATTTGAAGAAGAGAGATTGCAGCGACCAAACGCTTTAGAGGGGTGAGATTGCTGCAGGAACATGATGAAACAGCTGCCAAAGGATTAAGAGCAGTTTTAGAGAATGGGAGGTGGACTGGAGGCAGGAGATGAAGATAAAAGGAAAATGGGATGTAAAATTCAGGGAAGGGACAGTTGAAGCGAAGGCAGACGGCAGGGGGGACCCGGCAGGAGCCATGGGGATGACAGAGTGCCAGGGAAATCCTGCCAGCACACCCAAGGTCAGCCCAACCTCCAGGCCAACTGCCAAGTGCATGGCAGCCCGTGGGAGGCAGGGCTGTGGCCATGCAGGGTTTGGAGCAGGTACAGGTGCAGAATGGCAGAGGATGGCACGTCTGTGCAGTCCTTGTGTCCAGGAATAGGCTCTGGGACGTAGCAGGCAGAATTAGGACACTCACCAAGAGGTGACTGAAAGCTTTTTTCTCCTGGCAGGGCTGGGTAGTGTCTCCATGCTGAGGGTGCACTCTGCCCTGCTCACTCCTGGGGAGAGAACTTGTGCTTGGGGTACCAACTGTCTGCTGGTGTGTTCTGGCTTCCAACTCCTCGTGTGACCTTGCACAGATCAATATCATCCAAAATCTAGCTCTAGACAGCATCCACGTCTTTGCCTTTACTTCTGGTTCCAAAAATGATCCTTTCATGTTGGTGAATTTCACTGCACAGTGAAATTCAGTCAGAAAAGGTGGTCAGGAGGATGAATGTAGGTCTGGACACCTATTGGGGTTTCCAAATGCACCTTGAATAACAGGCTGTGCTGACACCAGTGAAGATCCTGTAGGTCTTCACAGACCCTCTGTGCCTTCAGCTCTCCAGTATCATCAAACACAGGCCCCTCCAGCCTCCCCCTTGTAAAACAAGGTCATTATTGCAGAGTGTGGGGGTTGGACACACCTGCCAGCAGCACTGTGCTGTGGGGTTTTTTGGAAGGAGAAGATCTGGCACTTAGGGACCTCAGCAGCTCTGTAATGTGTCATGCACAGAGCACGTGGATGGGGTTTAGCTCCTGCAGGGGATTGTCAAAGATGGGCATTTTCCTTGGAAGACAGCTGTGGACCAGTTTGTGGTGGGGATGAGGGCTGGGGCAGGTGAAGCTGAGTGTGTGTGCTGTTAGCCCAGCGCCTGCACTCCTGGATATGTCCTCTGCAAAGTGTGGCTTGCACCAGGCAGCTCTGAGAGATCAGAAGCTGATATCTGAGAGATCAGAAGCTCAGCATGGACTGGGGGAGCCTGGCTGGAGGATGCCCCAAGGGGGAGGCTGGGACCCCACAACATCCTCGTTACTGCTGACCTTGGCACGAGCAGTGCCTGCTGATGGATCGGCTCTGGAGCTGGACAAGCCCCTGGGGAACCACTGCATTATCTATTATGTCCCATCAGTGCCTCCCCTGACCCCTCCCAGCTCCGAATGCCACAGGCATCAGGGAAGGAATAAATCTCTGTCTGGTACTGAGAGAGAGAAGGGAGCGAGAGCAGGAAAAAGGAGAGATGAAAAATGTGCTTTTTATGACTCTCACAACAAAGCTGGCCACATGATTCGTAGCAAACATTACTCTGGGAAAAGGGAGGGAGGGAAAGGAGGGGGAATCAGCAAAAAGCAGTGCTGCTTCTCTCCCCTGGAAGGTGCCCAGGGGGAATTATAGAGGGGTATGGGTGACCTTTGAAGGTAAATATCCCAGGAAAAGAAAGGAAAGAGGTCTCAAAGCTTCAGAAATCTCGCTGCAGTGTCTGAGGCTGCCTGCTGAAATGCTCCACACACCGTGAGTGGAAAGCAGAGGCACAAGTGATCTGAGTTAGAGGAGCAGCTGGGCCATTCCATGGTTAACAAGGCACTAATGGCAACCACAGCATTTGCTCATTGCTTTTTGGGATGATCCAGGAGAGCTGCTATGGGTGAGCCTGGGAACTCCTGACCTTGGTGTCTCTGGTATCTTTAACTTGCCAGGCATGGAAAAGTGTGTTTAACTCCCACTTTTACCGAAATGGCTGTAACAACTCCTTGATAATCCCAGTCGTTTGGTTTTATCTATAAAGTGCTTTTAAAGTAAAGGGATAAATACAATCAGTCTGCATAAAAGGTAGCTATTAAGGAGCAGGCAAGTTGTACAAGAATAACTTTCAATTAAAAGCCTTTTCTCACTACTTCTGCTGTTGTGGGGTCTGCAGATTTTCCTTAAAACTTTTGAAACATGCCTGGGCTTCTTACAGGCAGCCATTTAACCTCCGTTTATGAAGAAATAAAGCAAAATTGATGTTGATTTTGGTCTGCATTGGGGGATACTTTTGCAACATAAAAGCCCTTTTGCCTGCAATTTGCAGAGCAGCCCTGTCACATCGGTGAGGGCTGATACTGATAAAGATAAAGCTTTATAGCTGGGGCATTTGCAGCTAACAGCAAGCTAATGCTACATTTTCATTTTGATGCAATTAATGTTAATGTCTGCTACGAAAATTGTCATTAAATACCATTTTAAAATCCATTCAATTTGCATATGCAAAGCCCATTTACTATCATGTAAAATACACAGTGCTGTTCATCATGTCTTTTCTCTAGAATTTGTAGCTGTTATTTTTCTGGTAGTGATTATTATCTAGCTCTTAAAATGAAACCTAATGTCTGTCCAGGCTTGCACAGAGCAAGAAACCCCCCTGGGCTCCAGCAGTAGAAGGACTTTCAGAAGCTTTGAGCACTGCTTTGTGCTAGAGTTGCACTGGCAGTGAGAAGTTTCTTTGCCTCTATCCTGCTCTACTACCAATTTCTGCCAATGCAGGGTGATGAACTCAGTGGGAGAGAGTGGGATAAAGAACTTGAACTGATCTTTAACTCCACCAGAGTATTTCAACCAGTGCAGACAGGTAGAAATGCTGTTGTTCTAATTCTCTGACCCTGGGAAACCATTTTTCTGGTTGTCAGCTCTTCATATTCCTTTAGATTAAAGGGTTGGCATTGAAGATATTTTTAGGGGGCTTCAAGGCCTTATTACCACAGGTGAAATGAGGCTGCATTGTGGCACATAGGTGAGATTCAGGCAGATTATCTGACAGATAATCTGTTATTATTACTATCTGATTATCTGACAGAAGTGTAACCAGACACAGATGTGATGCTGTGACTCAGCAGATCCAGGTTCAGGACACTTCTGTTTTGGGGACTGTGGCAGCTGAGTTGGGGAGAGATGTAGGTGTGAGGGTAGGAAGGAATAATTTCATCCTGAGGATGCCCCAATCTTCCCCCTTACCGTGATGGTCTGCCAAAAGTCATGCCTGGAGGTATCTTGCACCCATAGTGGAGGACGTTCTTGTCCTTGAGGCGAATGTCCATGTATTTGTAGTAGAGCCCAAACTCCCGGGCTGTGGTGCACCTTTCATCCACAGCCCCACGGCCCATGGTGACAAAGTCTCGGGGCATCACCTTCTTCTTACGTGGTCTGGCCTTCACTACATCCCAGTGCCCTATGGCTGGAGATGGAAGGAAATAGGGGAGAAAAAGATGAGGCATTTTGGTTACTCCTGTTTTGGAAAGCAGATTGAAGTGTGTGCACCATGCATGGGGGGTTTTGTGTGGCTAAGGTTCATCTTGTCATGGATTCACCGTGCAGTGAACTTCATATCCTGTCCCACTGCATCCCATTTCCCAGCTGGACTGGATATTTCTCACCATTTCACAGGGAAATTCTCCCTGAGAGCACAAAGTAGGAGCCCTAGCAAAGTTATGACGGTGGCCAAGTGCATCACCCTTTGCAGGTCACCCTCCCTGCTGGGGCTCTGTGGGATCCTCTAAAAATTTCCAGTGTGACAGAGAAACTTTACTGCTTCACCAGGAAGTTGAGGTGATATTCATAAAATTGGGTTAATGTTGGAGTTCTGCACTCCCAGCTTGATGAGAAGTATTGAAGAGCCCTGGGAAGGAGGGGAGGGTCTCTCCTAGCATTAGGATTTTGTTGCAGGTGTGAGTTTTAGGGGCAGTGTCCTACCTTCAGGGACTCCTCCATCTCTGTCGTATATGTACATCCCATAGGTGAAATCAGGGCCTGGCAGGGGGTAGCAGTTTCTCATGACCTTCCCCACTTCTGCCTGCAGAAAAGTGAAGTTAAAAGAGAAGCATAAAGACCTTTTCTGGTAAGATAAAGCTCCTGAAAAAAGGAGTGCCACGTGAGGGCCACAGTGCAAAAAGGGGCTGAAGCCTTAAGGATGCTGAATTTCACACAAGTTTGGTTTTGAGTTATAAAGAGACCTAGTCTTGCTGGAAATAGGGATCCTGACTCAATAGATATGGACTTGAAGCCTTCTTGTTTAGTTAAGAAGCTGTGGTGTCTGCTGGGCAGACTGCAGCTAGTCTTAACTTTACTTTGAGCTATTTCATTTCCAAATCATGCATCCTCCCAAGAAAACTGACATAAACATCCCCAGGCACAATCACATGGCTGCCCCTGCCTGGGAATAATCAAGACACAAGGCATGCTGCAGGAGGAGGAGAAGGGGATGAAGAAGGGGCAGCAGAGCCTGGGGTTTATAGCACAGAAGAGAACTTGAGCTCAGTAACCTCATTTCTATTTAGTTTTCAAACAAACCCTTCCCCAGCTTACGTGTGTCCCAGCCTGGTGGGTCTGTGGGATTAACTGACCTCCCCTCACCCTTTTGTCTCCACCCTCCCATCTCCATGGTGAAGTCACTGCAGGATGTGTGTCTTGAAACCTCATTGCTGCTGGACAGGGAGGTGCTGGAGGAGGGAAGGGGAGAGACACATGGGTACATGGGGTTGTGTGTTCTGCCAGGGAAAGCTAGAGCAGAGTCAGGCAGCAAGTCCCCAGGAGCTCTGAGAGCAGGGTGTGGGTGCTTTGGGATGGGTGATTTTCCATGGGAAGGCTCTTTGAGGAGCTGGGATGTTGTAGGTGTTGGCAGGTCTTGCTAGGAGAATGAAAGTGCTGAAGTATCACTCTAGTGCTTCTCAAACTCTTACACTCGTGACACTCTAAAGCAGGTGTGGCATTCCCATGACTCTCAGGAGCACAAATTCACCAGAAAATGAGTTTTATGGACTTGTCCCGTGCAAAACTACAGACCCTTTGTTGCAAGCAGCCCTTCCCAAAAGCCATTGATTCAGCAACGAGACACAACCATGGCTGCATTTCCTCACCTGCCTGCTGTGAACCTGGAGCAGAGGGAGGGAGGGAGGGAATGTCCCTTGTCCAGCACTGAGCACGAGGACAGTGAGAGGGGTTTCAGTGCCACCAGGGCTGCGGTGTCACCCGGCAGTGACAAACCATGTGTGCTCTGCGTGCACTGAGAGCTCGCAAAGCACACACACCGCTGCCAGGGATGATAAAGGAGCTTTCATTGCTGATCTATTTCTCCTGTATTTACAGCTATTTTTAGATTAGTTGTCACTGGTGTACAAGGGAAACGGTGTAATGTTCCTGAGATGCATGAGAAAAGGCATTTTCCTGGGATCATGCACTGATGGCTGATCAGGGAAGTGAGGTCAGAAATCTGCTATGGTGGCAAAGGTGTGGCAGAGGGGAGAAAATCACTGAGAAGCTGCAGGAAAGGAGAGAGGTCTGTGACCTGTGGCAAAGCTGCTTCCAAACCCTCGAGCACAGAACTCTGCAGAATAGAAGAAATTACGGGATTTAAAGAGTCCTTTTTGTAGAGCACCTGAAGTTAACACAGTTGGGTGTTTACTCCATCACAAAATGAGTGCATGCTGTTTCCTTTTATGATCAGGTGGCATTTTACAGTCACTTTGCACTGAATAAATAAAGCTGAAGGTGCTGGATAATTAATTAAAAAAAAAAATCTGGTCCAATATGTTGAACATGGAGAGAATCTGTGTCTGAAGAAAAATCAACGAACTCAGAGAACTCTGGTTGCCTGCCAACATCTTTTACCTACAAAAGCAAAGAAGGGGAAGGATGCAGCAGGAATGAATCTTGCTCCGTGTAATCCAAGATTACAGCATTTCTCATTCATAAATTAGCAAAATGCTGTTTCCAGCTCATGGGCTGATTTCATTTGTTTGTCCTGGGGCATTATAGGTGTGCTCTGTCATAAAGCAGTGGGAAACTGAGCCAAAGTTGATGCAGAAGCTCTTTTTTTTCCTTTCTCCCCCAGTTCCAGCACCGTTCCCTGTGTTCAGGTTTAGCCTGTCACAAAGCTGCTTGGCTGGAATACAGATCTGTCTGACAGCTGTGCCCATCAGCAGACAACTTCATTAAACCTCATTAAGATGTCATTTCTCTGCCTTATTTCCCACCTCTTGGCTCTAATTAAAACCGTCTCTCTCTGCATCCCAGGCGGTCCTAATTTTCTCTGGATACCTTCTGCAAGTTCTCTCCCTTTACGACCTCAGTGAGGAAAATCCAGCATCTTAAATGCTGTTTATCCAGCCAGTTTGGAAAAGACAGCTCTAGACTTTTTCCTGAAGCATTCCCAGAGCACCCAGCAGAGATCAACACCTCTTAGGGCTGTGAGATGTGTGCGTTGAGGCTTTGTTTGCTCTCTCAACCTGTCCTTAAGGGCTCAGCTATGCATCCTTTCCCCTTGGATGATCATTTTCCTGGTTGAACCAGGTGTGTCTGGGCTGGGTTTGGATGGTGCTGTGCCCAGACTGGCCATGGTGCAGTGCTGGGGGTGTTTGTTCAGTGGGAATAACTTGGTTGGCTGAAGAGTGCTGTTGGGTGTATTGAGTTATCCCCAGCCTTAGCCAGGTAGTTTCTGGTTTGTGCAAACCCTGGGCTTGAGCCCTGGATTTGTATTTAAGTGCTGGAAAATGTTTGCTCTGAAAGAAAAGCAAGGCTCTGAAAGGGGTTTGTTTCTAAGAGGTGGATGCATTGCCGAGGTTTAAGGCAGTGCAAAACCTTTAAGGATTCCAGGTTTTGTTGCAGGACTTATTTGTGTTCCAACCCCTGGTGTTCCCAGCTCAGCAATGCACATTGCATCAATTTTCTAAAGATGACTGAGAGACGTAGGAGACGTGTCCATGCAGAGAGGTACAGAGAGAGACCGAGATGTGGATTTTTAATCCCTGCCTCTGCAGCCTTTCCCTGCGAGAGGATGCTGGGCAAATGCATGAATCCTCTCTGTTCCTACTCAGCCAGGGCTGCCCCATCCCCTCCTCTCTGGCTCTGCCCTGTGGACACCTGCAAACTCTGTGCCGGTGCGTTTCCAGCCTGCCAGGCTCTGCCTCCTTCCTACCTTCTGTTCTCCTTTTCATTACACCCCCTTGTACAGTAAAGCCTCCCGTCACGCTGCCATTACTATTATTATTGCAGATTTACTGCACTTGCAGAGTGAAGTGATTGCAG
This sequence comes from Lichenostomus cassidix, assembly GCF_008360975.1. NCBI lineage: Eukaryota > Metazoa > Chordata > Aves > Passeriformes > Meliphagidae > Lichenostomus > Lichenostomus cassidix. The sequence goes on from NC_139497.1 coordinate 4,023,459, forward strand.
TGACAAGGCCCAGCATTTTTCCCTCCTTCCCCCGCGACAGCTTGAAATCAAGCCCTTCATTTGCATTTACATGATCTTGCTGTGCAGCTTATGAGATCGGGAGATTTATTTGCTACTTAGCTTGATGTTTGATTACACTCTAAGAAGGCAGTGAGCTACAAAGTGCAGGGATACATCAGAACTGAGCTACTGAAAGCCTCTGGGGGACAGTAACTCAACATCAGGTTTAGGTAGATGAGAAAGGGAATGTTCAGTGTTTTGAGAAAGGCAAATTTGATGAGGGTTTTTTTTTTTTAAAGGTGGAAGGAAAAACTTACTTTTCCTTTCTCACAGGAAAAAAAAAGAGAAAATAAGAATGTTTTTATAACACACCTGAACAATCTGGGTTTGTTAGTGCAGAAGAAATCCTAGCAGGGGCTGGTGGCTGCTGGGCTGCCTGCCACCAACTGCTTGTAACTTCCACTCCCAAGAAGATTATTAATAATAAGTTGGCAGTTGTCTCTGAAGCTTTTCATAAGCATTAAAGGTCAAAGCCAAAGGAAGTTTTGCTTGATGGACCACCACAAAATCTGTCCCCAGTTTATTAAGCTTCAAAACATGCCACTGAGCACTAATCCTCTGCAATAGAGGGGAAACTGAGGCAGGGATTCAGTGTGACCATGCAGGACAGCAAAGGGAACAGAGGCTGGACTGGGGAGAGAAGCAGACCATTCCTAATATTTACTATATTCAGAGTGGGACTCTAAATTATCACAGTGTTCTACAGCAGTGTAAGAGTCTTTCTCTTTCCGGAGAAAAGGGTGATGGTTGGGCAAACTGTTGCCCTTGGGGTCAGGAACGGCAAAGCTCAAGGACCTTGCAGTGAGTTTAACTCCTTTCATTACAAATCCTCCAGACAGGGCAGCCCCACTGCTAACCCAGAGTACATCTACAAGTGCAATCTCCACTAACCCGTGCTCCTGATGGACCTGCACTGGGAGCTGCAGCCTTATTAGACACCAACCTTTGAGTGTCAGGTGTGGATTTGAACGATTTTCCTCTCTAGAAGCCCCGATCTGTGTAATGCCAGCAGCAGAGGCATCTCCCTCTCCGGGTTGCAGAGGGCAATGAGAGAAGGCAGACAGCATTTCTAGCCCAGGTTCTCCTCACCCAACCCCTGTCACCACTCCCTTCCCATTTTCTTGCTCCCAACAGGGCTGTGACACCAACAAGGGCCACACACAGTGCCCAGCACAGAAACCATTCTGGGGAAGCACCCACTGCCTGCTACAATCCCTGTGCATTCCAACTGTTTGCACTTAGCTTTTAGTCTTGAAAATTGCCATGAGATATGCTATTACAATTAATCATTAAAGACTTAAGAAAGAGTATACCCCATTACATAAAAGACTCCAGCGATGATCTTTATCCAACTTGTAAAATGGGCAGACTTGATGCGACTGAATAATTTTCCTCTCATCTGCACAAAATCATGAATGCAAGTCAGACTTTGAGCCTGAAGTGAACACTGCGAGACCAGCTTATAATTACCAAAACTGAAAAAAAGAACAGCGTTTTCTAATGAATGACAAGCCACTAGGTGGAAATCTAATTTGGTCTAATTAAGCAGCCTTTGTGAGGATTTGTCTTTAGATGAAAAGAGGGAGCCAAAGAGATCTAAATGCAAATGAACTCTATCATTTTGGTTTTAAAGGGCCAGGCAGATACGAAAGTATTTGTGTACACAACACTTGCATTTGTCTTCATGGGTGTATTCACCTTCTCGTTTTCCATTGAAAAATCCTGCTTGCCCCAAAATTCTGGAATTCTGAATATTAGTCACTTTTTATGGAGTTAGTCTATAATGTGCTGTTGGAGGGACAATGGTAGCAGTAGGGTATTGCAGCTGTTAAAATTGCCTTTCTCTGTAAAAGGGCTGCTTCTTCCTGCTGTTCGAAAATGATTTTAGGAAAAAAAAAAAAGGATATTTTTTTGCTAAGGAGTCAGATCCCAGCTCTGCCACTGTCGATGTGTGGCACAGTATAACTCTCAGGTCTTTGGGGGCACCTGCTGGACCCTGAGCTCCTCCTCGGCTCCTCTGTGTCAGGATGAATTACTTCAGCATTGATAAATCACCAACACCTTGCCCAGTTGTGCTATTTCTGCTGATTCTGCCGGCAGTCTCCACGCTGGGAGCAGCCAGCCCAGGTACAGCCCCAAAGGCTGAGACTCGCCGAGGTGTTTGACTATAATTGAGATGGAAATATTGAAAACGATCTTCTCCTGCTCTATTAAACCTGCTCCTGACTTTAAGATAAATTTGTGTCTGTGTAAGGGTTTCATGCCAGCAATGAAGGTCAAAGAAGCACATGTGTTTCTGTAGAGGGTGTCACAGCTTGTGAAGTTCACATCAGCCCCTGCCTGCTCTCAGCCCCGAGGAAGAAATGTGGTCTGCAGTCAGAAGACAAAGCCCTTGGCAGGAGGGATGGGTTATTCAGGCTAAATGAATGTGCAGGTTACAGCTACTGCTGAGTGAGGGCTTACCTGTGCCTGATTTTTCTTGAGCTACAAGCACCATTCGCCTCTGAGAGCCAGGATGAGCCTGGGTTAGGTTTGAGGACATGTGGGGACAATGGCAGAGGGGTTGGTACAGCATGGGGTGGTCCTGGAGCAGCTGGATGGAGAACATCTCTGAGTCCTTGCTCTCCCTACAGGCAACATCAGGGGGGAAATGGAGGCATGGATGGACAGCTCAGGGTGGGAAAATAAGAGGAATAATTCTGCCTTTGATGTGGCAGCAGTTTTGGAAGCTTTGGGGAGAATGTGGGCGGAATAGTGCAGCACCTTGGCAAAACCAGCAATTTTACCATTTTTGCAGTTGACTTCCCATAGAAAGGCAGGGCATGCAGAGAGGAGCTGGAAAAGGTGCAGTGGGGTTGTCATTTCCCAGAGAACCACAGCCTTGGGGATCTCTGCTGTGCTGCAAATGCTGAAGTTAAATTCTGCCAGGGAATGGTGTTGCTCCATGACTGCCTTCAGTGAGGGCACTGAGGTTTAGCTGAGAGAAGGGCGTGGGCTATTTGAGAACGAGAGAATGTTCTCTAAATGGTAAAGAGAATGGACAATGGCTTGGTTTTTTGGTTTGGTTTTTCTTTTTTTTAAAGGTTCTGTCCCCTTTCAGCAGTTATGACCTTTTCTTTGTGTTTAGCCCTTAATAATATCCGTTCTTTGAACCTCCCCATCTGCTACTTCAGGAAAAATCCCTTTATGTTCTCAAGGCCAGATGTTGGCCCAGATTATGTCCAGAGCAACTCAGCTCAGTGAAGCTGCTGCTTACACCATGTAACTCCCTGCTGCTCCTTCAACTCCACACAGGTATCTTTTATTTAAGTCCCTTGCTTTTATTTGGGTGCAATAGAACATGCTAAGCTAAGTGCTGCCAGTATAGCCTTCATATAAGTCACACTGACATTAAAGGAGTTGAATTCAAGAGAGGATTTGACTGTGGACCTTTCTGAGCACACTGAATATGACATTTCCTGTACAGTAAAATAGTTCCCCAGCAGCACAGACCTCTGATTCTTAGGCCAAATTAAATCCCTGGCTGCAAATGAGATACTGGCTGCCTTGAGAGCTACCTGTTATTTCACAGCAGAATTTGTCTGAAGTCAATACACTTGTGGTACCTCCTAGAACAAAATTCAAATATTTTACATGAGGAGACAACTTGTTAAATTCAGGCAAACCTCTGGTTCAGGAATCTCTCAGCTTTCACTCAAGGAGAAACTCTAATCTCTGATCAAAGGTGCAGGAACTTACCAACTTCAGTCACCTCATGTGCAGAATAATCTCCATTTTCATTAGAGAATAGATGAAGTTTTTGCCGTTAAAAAAGGATGCTGTTTCTTTAATGTAATAAAACCTCAGCAGGACAGAACGTCTTTACTAGACTATCCCTCACTATTCCCACAAGAAATCAAATATAATCCTATTTAAGAAGCTTTAAATAATTTTGAGCTTTCATATTGACTTATTAAAATGCAGCTTAAAAAATGCCTTCCTTGCAATCCCTTTACAAGGGTCAGGGATATAAAATTTGAAGAAATATGATTAGTAGATCAGTTGGAAAGATATGCAGCAGCTTCCACTTTTATTATTTAAAATACCCTTTCAGAAGAAAAGGTGATTCTGTAAAAAGTGTCACCATCTCCCCAAAGGAATCCAGTCCTGGGGCTTCCAGTCCTGTCTCCTGCATTCAGAATTCAACATTTCTGCCAGATTTTTCTTAGACCTGAAGAGCCCTTGCAGCTGGGCCAGAAGAGCTGGTTTTTGTGTGCTCACAGCCCAGAAAAATTGAGGCTTATCAGGCTCAGGCACAGAATAAGCCAGGAGCACCTGTGGCCATTCCAGCCTGGTTGAGAAGACAAAGTGATAACAGAGATGCAAATATGCCCCAGAGGACAGAACCACTTCAGGGCTGAGCACAGGTACAGTTTGGCCCCCAGAGCCTTTTTCTTTTAGCACCTGGAAACTTGCAGAGATGAAGAGCTGTAAACTTTCAGATGTTGGTTGGAGTGGGATGAGTCCCTTTTTCACTGTCTAAACACTATGTGTTGGAATGGAAAATTATAGGATGAAACAAGGATCCTGCTGTGCTGACTTGGACTCTCTGCAGGGTGAGCTGTGTCTCCAAGCAGCAGCTGCAGACTCCACCTGAATCCTGAGAGGTCCAGGCAGAAATCTTCTTCCAGCAGATTTCAGTCCAGTTTCAATGCCCAAGTTCATTCCTGTCGAGTTCAGAGGAGGTGCAGCTCCCCTGGGATCAGCAGGGTTGGAGGGATGTAAATGATGAGCCAATTTGACCCCAGCTCTTGAAGAATATTAAATACAACTCAAATTGTGCTGTCAGCTGGGCACAACTCCCATTAAGCACAGAGGGCCTTGTGCTAATGCAAGAACCTGCCTGAATCATTTGCTCTGTCCTACAGCAAAATGTATTCAACCTGCTGAAATTTAACTGCAAAACCCAGCGAGCAAAATCACACCCTGCCCATTACACTTACAGCCAGCTGCTGTGAAATCCTAATGTGTCAGACTTTCTCCGGGAAATAAGGGAACTAATAACTTTACTCCTGCCTAAGGCTGGACTTTGGTCAAGGCTGTCAAGGCTTCTATGATTTTCCTGTGTTTTTGAGAAAAAAAAACCCATGATTTTGACATTTTGTGTGTGTGAGCAAGCAGGGAGCTGTGATAGCTGAACTTCCCAGAGCTGCAGTGCTCAACCTTGGGTGCTCTGCAAGACAAACACCAAAAGGTCCTGAGCCCTATGGCCTCTGTTTTCAGCTCCTGAACAGCTCAGTGGCAGTCAGACAGCTTTGACTCCTGGCAAGATCTTGCCCAGAGTTTTCTCCTGTGGCAGAAAAAGCAGCAGTGACACCAAAGGCAAGACCAGCAAGCCCTGGAGAGAGCCTTAATCCTCCAAGGAGCTGTTGAGAAGTTTTTCCCCTGCCCTGTCTTCCTAATTTTCTACATTTATGACAATAATTGTGAAACTGGGCTGAAATAGCACTGGGTAATTGCTGCCAATGGTTAAAAACTCTCATTGCCCATGGGCTGGTCATATTAACTTTTGCCATGTCTTTAGCACCATTATCTGGCTTACAAATTATTGCTTGCTTTCTTATATATATATATACATATATTTAAAATTCCCCACAATTCTACATCTGACTTCCTCACTGCTTTCCCTACCAAATTTTCTCAATACAATTCCAGCTCTGCTTTGTTCTACTGTTTTTCTCTCCAGTCCCATATATTTATTTTGAAAGGATAGAACAGAAAGGGTTGGATACTGCTCAGGTATGACATACATGAGCAGCCCAATTGCTTTCAAAGGGGCAACCTTCTGAGGCAACCAAGAGCTGGCTCGAAAAAGTCACTTCCTAATTGCATCATATTTGCTAAATCAGATGTTTTACGTGTTTGAGAATTCTCCATGTTCCCTTCATGTTCAGCCATTACAAAAGGCTCCTGCTCTGCTGGAGTTCTGACCCATATTTTCCCTGCTGCAGTCCAAATTTGGTTGCTAAAAGGTAAGAGGAAAAAAAAAAAACTCTGCCTCATCACATCTCTCCCAACCCCTGTTCAGCTGCTGTGGTATTTTCCTTCATTATGCTGCTGCCTCAGACTGTAAACCTCTCTAATTTCCTACATCGCAGCTATTTATTTAAATGCTAACTCGCATTATGAAGTGATAATCCACAAGCGCAGGAGATAATTTATGAAGCATTTAAATTAAGAGGAGCAGCTAATTGGGAGCATGTGTCTTATAAGCCTTGCTAACACCAGAAAACTACAAATTAGGGAGAAAATGGAAGATATTTTTATCTTGCTTTTTTTCTTTTGTAATGCACTGAGGAAAAATATTACCATACATCACACAAACACTGCTGCTCACAGAAGTCTTCTGTTGTTGGCTTCATAGTTACTCGAACACACAATGCTCTCGTTATTACAAATTCCTCATTATAACACACAAAATCATCTTTGCTCTCAGAGAAGGTGGAACGAGGTGGGGTTTTCTCCAAATAAAGCGGAATAAATTTGCCAGGAAAGGTCCCCTTCTCGGCTGCACGCATTAATTTAAAAGAGCAAAGGCTCCCTTGTTATATAGCAATGTTAAAGTGCATTTAATTTAGGACTGCATCACGTTGTAGGAGTTTTATAGGTTTTTGTTGAAGTGAGAATGAGCATAAATGGCTGTGAATCAGGGAAAAGCAAATGTGCTGTGGCTGCAAGGCTGAGGCGTTTTGGATGCTCTGTTCAGATTTTTTGACACCAAAGTCACAAACTTTGTTTTCACTGCAGCTTTGTGGTGGTTTATTCAGTTAAAAAAAACCTAATATTGACCTGAATCTGAATAGCAATGTGCTCCATGCTGTGCAGTTCCTGGGATACAGCTGTGCAATGGAGATGGCTCACTAAGTGCTGCTGGGATGGGCTGAGGGGAGAGGAGGGTTTGGACTCCCAGGCCAAGTCAACATCATTGGGGAAAGTGATAATTATCCTCAGTTTGAAGGTCACAATCCTGCACCACATTCCCTGGGAGGCCCTTGCAAGGCTGGGTGTCCTCAGGAGGCAGCTGCTTCTTCCTCTAAGTGCAATGTCCCTCTGGTGGGGTTTTTTGGGGTGTCAGTGCTTTGATCAGAGGAAACATCTGGGATGTTCTCTCACAGGAGCCAGAGGGTTTCTCTGCACTCCCCAAAGAGCATCTCAGGCACCCAGAGGATTGCATTAACCCATTAATTAATTAACCCATTAATTTTCCATTAATCAGAGGGAGCTCATGGCATATGGAGCCTGAGTTGACAGCAAAGACCACCTTAACATAGAGCCCTCTGCCAGCCTTCAGCAGCCACTTTAGCTTTCAGCACAGCTGAGTGAGATCTTTAGCTAGGATCCTCCTTTACCAGGCAGCCAATTCTTGTGGGTCCCTTGTGTGGCTGCTGGAGACAGATTTGCTGTTAGAGTGAAATATTGTGTGCACACCCTGCCTGGCAGGGTGCTTGGGAACCACAGCGAGATCCTTGGGCAGAGGATGCTCTGGAAGTGTGTGTGTGTGAGTCCAACCCCTCTGCATGTCTAGAAAATACCTCCCTTTAATCTCTGCATTCCTGCTCCTGCTCTTACAAATCTCCCTTTCTGTATTCCCTGTCAGAAAACAGTCAGCAAACAGGTTCTGGCATTATTGGAGTTGCTCCTCGATTCGAAGGAAACCATAAATCTGAAACTTCAATCATATCTTTATGATCATTCAGCAAACAGAGATGGAGGATTTATTCAACATGGGATAGCAAAGGGGAAACTGCAGGGGGTTATTGCAGGAGATATTGGTTTAGCTAAGGCAGAACTGCTCCCTCGGGTCTCTCTACGGCCGAGCCAATGAACAATGGCACCAATGACAATAACAAGGCAATTATGGGGAAGAGGGTGAGGAGGGGGTAATGCTTTGTTAAAGATAGAGGTAAGATTCCAGCATGGTGTCTCTTTTGTGTGCTTTCAGAACTAAAGGATGGTGTGTCTGCCCGGGGTGGTCTTATTAGGAGCTGGTGATCCTAAAAACACAGCAAGGGCTTCAAAGTGCCTGTAGCTTGCATGTGATTGTGCTGCTCTTAGGAGGTTAGGATGATTTCCTCCCTAATTAAATAGGGCTGGCAATGGGTTCCTCTAATCCATGCTGCACTCCAGGGCAAGAGATAAGTACATAAACCTCTGCTGACAAAGGTTTGTCTCTCTGGCTATGTTGGGTTTTCTGCATTTAGAACTAACCCTTATTCCCAGGAGGGGACTCAGGGGATCTCCCCTTGCTGGGAACATGCTCAGACCTTCACCCAGCTCAGCCACAAACACTAAAAGAGCCCTTCCACCAGCTTGGCCTGAAAGGCTGCTTTGAGATCACCCAGTGCCCTGGTGCCCAGCCTTGCACTGCTCCCAGCTTCATATTCTAGATGATATTTTTAATAACTGTAGCCAACTTTCAAAATCCTGACTGGAGAGAGAAGCTCAGTCCTTAGGTTTAGGATACAAAATGACTTTTGAACACCATAAGCAGTGTCTGCATCTGCTCTCACAGGGGTCAAAATCCTGTGGGATGCCTTGGTTTCACCAAGCAGAAGCACTGGGGTCAGCCTTGTCCTGGGGCCCTCCAGCAACAGTTTCCCAAGTACAAAATGGGAACACAAAAGCCATGGCACAAAGGGATGGAAATGTTCCTGGGCAAGCTGGATCCTGCCACAGCTGCCAAGGAATGGGACCTGCACGAAATTAGCATCTTTTCAGAGTGCAAGTGACAAACGTCCTTTTTTTAAAAAAAAGAGATGCCGTGGTGCAAAAGCATGAACCAAGCGATCCATCCCCACCTGTCCTGCCTCCCCTCCCCTTCTCCCAGCAATTTTTCCTCCCTTCCCTTCCCTTGCAAACCCCTGGGCGGTTTGTTTTTGCCTGCAGAAGGAAGCTTGAAATATTGTGGAGGGGTGCAGGCAGTGCTCCCTGTGGCCTTGCCCCTGATGGCAGCAATGCAGCCATAAAATAACCCAGAGCCATCCGTAACCTGTCGCCAAATCCCCTCTCCGAGGTGAGAGTTTTCCTCCCTGCCGTGGCTGTTAGCTGCAATGTATTTCTCCCTGCACTAAGCACCGTCTTTCCCAGGGCTGCATTACAATGATTTATAAACCCCATTTCTGGGGGAAACTAATAGATCAAAGTGAGGAGAAGGAAAAGGAGACACGAGCAGCTGGAAGAAGATATTGAAGCATGAAACAAAAACAGAAATGAAAAAGTAGTTTGTGGCACTAGTGAGTTGTTCTGTGCTGCACTTCCATTATTGAAAAATAATAGGGGGAATCTGTATTTTAATCCATTTTTTTAAAGAGATGTTCAAGTAATCTGAAAAGCTCTTCCTAGAGCCAGCTTGCTTTTGTGTGTTTGTGCATCTCTTACAGAACCAAACACTTATTTTGCTGTTTAGCCTTTCCCTGTCTATTCTCATGTCATATTTAGACTTCCCATGTTTTTAAGCAGCAACCAGATTTTCTAACAGGGTAACAGAGAGCATTTCATGGAGGATTGATGCTTGTCTGGACCTGAGCCTAGGATGTGCTTGCTCCTGAGCTAAGCCTTGGTCAGTTTTTACAAAGGGACATCATGGACTGAGGTCAGGGTGGCCAGTGAGGTGCTCTGCCTTTGTTTCTGCTCCCTCTCCTGCCCAGTGGAGATGAATGGACAAGATTCATCACGTAACTCTCAGCATCAGTCAAGTTAAAACCCGACTGAACTGAGCCAGGAGTACAGCCCAATGCTCCTCTCTTAGTTCTACGATGATTAATGCATTAGTGTTTGTAAGAGCTTGGGTGATACGGAGCTAATTGGGCTTTTGTGTGTGTTCTGCTTGTCTGGTTCAGCACCAGACATCCCTGACTTCAAACACAGGCTGGGCTGGAGAATTATTATGAAAATATCCATAATCCTTGTGGAGTGCTTCATATATTTACGGGGCTGCACAAACCTTCTACCTACGATCTCCCTGTGTCGAGTGGATGTAAAAGCAAACGTTACACACAACTGATGAAATGCACTGAGTGGGACAAACAGCAGATTTGAGAGAACACAGACGTGTGTGCCAAGACCACAGGGGCTTTTCTGAGAGATTGTACAGAGCCATGAGAGAGAAGCTGAGGAATTATCCCCAGGCACGTCCCAAACTTGTCTGATGTTTGTAGGTTTCCATTCAAAGTGTTTTGCTGTGTTCCTGTTGTTTGTTTAAATTTTCACTCTGCCTGGCAATTTTCTGTTGCCAGTTAATGCTGCAGTGCTGTGTTCACTTTAGGCTGCCTGGTTTGCCTTGGTTCCTGATTTCTGTTCCACCCTTTGGTGTTGGTAAAAGGGTTCCTGGGGGAATGTGGGTGTAGGGTTTGTTCATGGATGTGCATAATAGACAATTCTCACAGATAACACAGGAAACAAGCACATGTTGAATGTCCCTGCTCTGCACTTCTTCACACAGAAGAAGGGAAGAAGATAATTTTCCTTTTGGTGACTTGTGAAAACATGGCCTGGAGAAGACACATCCAGGAGCAAACATCCATGATATGATCTGCTTGCAGCTGCATGACTGACTATTGATAAGAGAGCTAAACATTGCCACTTGCAAGATCAACACCTGTCCATTCAATCAGTCTTATTGGTCTCTTCCACCTTGAGATATTCTATAATTCTATGACCCTCACAGCCAAGCCTGACTTTTGGCTCAAGGCTTTGACCAGTAAGAGCTGGGTGAGTTAAAATGAAAATACAATTTTTTTAAAATTTAATTTTTTTGCTCATGCCCCGTGTGATGCCATCTAAAATATATATTTAAAAATGCTTCAAACAAGAGAGGTCATCTTGCTAAAACCTTCAACCCCTTCTTTCCCTTGGCTGTGCAGCCCCAAGGAAACACAGCTCCACTGAGCCATGAGTGGTGTCACACCAGGCAGCTGCAGAGGCCCTTTTTGGGATCCTGCATGGATCCATTACACTGCTGACCAGAGCCTGCTGCAGCTGCCTCTCCCATGGACCTTGCACTGCTAGCTGCATCCCCTATTACAACAGGTAGAAAAAGCATCCGTGCTCTAATAGCTATTGTAACCCTCCTAAAACTATGCCAACATCTTTCTTCTGACTCCCTATGGCCCAGCCAGTCTTTACTCTTCTGCTGTTTCCTGTCTGCAGAGAGAGCTGGCAGGATGAAAGACAGCTGGGAAGGTAGGGAGAGCTGAATGTGGACTAAGAGCTGCCAGAGGAATATGAGAAGAGAATTTTGCCCTATAAGCTTTAATAAGGTGGTGGGTTAAGAGAAATGCAGCTAGGGAGAAAAATGGGGAATGTTCTCTCTCCAAATGGGCACTGCTTCAGTTTGTAAAAGCACCAGGGATTCCCCATGTGGCTTAATTTATTATTTTCCCACTCGTTAAATGCCAAAACAATAAAGCAAAATCTATTGTTAGCTTTAAAATGCAGGTGATTTGCATATGGCTGTGATAGTCCTACTGCTGCCTTCATTTACACTCAGTAAGCCGAGGTACCTTTAAAAATTATGACTTGTTTTACATTTAATATACTGAACTATGTTAACACAATATTAAGGGGCTGACTTCACAGCTTAATTGCTGATCACGTAGAAGGAAGCTTTAGCAGCAGCATTAGTCTGGCAGAGCTGTGCAGCCAGAGATGAGCAGCTGGAAGAGCAGCCTGCACAAAGGGGCTCAGAGCTGCTGATGCTCCCCCTAAGAGCACCCTGGAAACCCAAAATCATTTTTACTCCCTTGTGTTAGGAGGTGTTTGGCTCCCTGTTGCCGAGCAGAGCTGTGCAGGACGTGCAGGACATCACTGTAGCTGGACAATTAGAAAATCAGGTGGGTTTTTCCCCATTTAGTGAGGTTTTGCAGAGGGGAAGGAATGCACTATTTCTGTTCTTCCCAGCCCCACATCTCCAAGGTTGCTGCAGAGATTGTACAAATCTGGTGCTGCTGTTGTATCTTCTCATTTTCTTCCTCCCTTCTTCGACCCTTGGTCGTGTCAGGCTGGATGCAAAGAGGGCAGGAATGGGAATGGGAACAAGGACCACACAGACTCTTAACCTCTCCTTGAATCCAGAGGCCCTCTGACAATATTTTGGTCGATCCAGCAGGCTGAGGCTGCACGTGGCTGCTCGGGAAGGGTGAATTGCTGCAGTTTCCTTTACACCTTCTGTATTTTCAGCACACTGAACCCCGGGCCAGCACTCAACAGCAGGGCATCACCTTGAAGGAGTCAGCTCCTGCAACTGGCTGACTCACCCTTGATCCCCAAACCTCCAGCAGGAAAGTGGCACACGGTGCTACCCTTCTCACACAGTGTCAAAAATGTAATTAGGATCCAAATATTGCCCCAGGATGTGTCCAAAATAAGAGGCAGGAGCTTCTATTTTGTTTTCAGGAGCTGAAAAGGTATCCAAGCATTACCAGCCACTCACATCCATGTGTCTCTGACTTCCACACATGGCTCAGATTTTGAAGTCTGGACTCCTTAAAAAAATTGCCTTTTTCTCGGTGAAAAAAGCATCCAGATTGACAGAGATGTACACCAAATTCTAGCCCTCTATGATTTAAAAGAGCAGTTATAGGCCCCTGAAAATTGAGGTTTATAATAGAAGCAGTGGCAAACCCTTAACTACAGAGAAGCTACCAGGCGTTGCAACAATAATTGGGAAGGGAGGGAAAAAAAATCACACTGTGTTTTTCAGTGCTTAGCTAAGAAATACAACAAGAGAGTTTATTGCTTGCAAAACACAGCTGCACTGCCTCAAATTGGATGGAAAAACGAACCCTGATAATTTATTACACCCCTAAAGTCACAAGAATGTACCCATAAATTACTTTTTTGGAGGGGGAGGGAAGTGGTACCACTGTAGTCCATTCTGCACAACCTACTTATTAGTATCATAATTTATTATTATTATGCCCTGCTGCAAATAGAGAGGCAGATAAAACTCAAATCTATTAAAACAACCGCTCCACTTTCTCTGAGCCACTGAGGGACACCATTCCAAAGGAAATGAGATAAATTACTAAGACAAATGTATGAGCCTTGCATTAGAGCACGTAGCTTGTATATATGCAAGAGCAGGAGGATAATTCAAGCAAAAAAGAGTCATGCTAAGTTTTACCATTCAGGATTCAACACAGAGGGACTGGAATAACATCAAGTGGTCAATTAAATGTTTCTAATGTATAGATTTTTTTTTTTCCCCCCCAAAGATCCTGTGTGTTCACTTGGAATGAATGTGCAAAGCTGAAATAACTGCCCTGATTCTATTGCAAATGCACCTGGATCAGCATGTATTTAAAAATATGCTTTATCCAGCTATTGTGAGGAAGTGGATACTGTGTTGGTGAGTCTGAAAATTACATTGATAGAATATATATATCCACGTGGATATATCCAAGTGGTGCTGATCATTTGCAAAGCTGATTTGAATTTCAGGTTGGTCAAAGCTTATTTTACATTCCCAGAAAGGCAAAAGGGCAGAGCCAAAGGTGCCTTTATCAAGTTCACCATGTGCCTCTGCTAATAGGTTTCAGATACGTCAACAGGAATTTTTGTACTATTTTTCCTTCTCTTAATTTCTTTCTGGGGTAGGCAGCTGGAGCAGCAGTTTTTAATGCTGTTCCCCCTTTTATTGCCACATGGATGGATTAGCAGGAATGATAATTGTTCTGGGAGGTTTTTGTTCAGTTGCCTTTCATATTCCATGGATTTGCCCTTTTTGGTGTAGAGATTACTCTTCATACTGATGGTGGTTCTTGGAGTGAAAAATGGAGAGTATATAAAATTATTCACTTTCTGAGCTAAAAGGTGTATGAAATACACTCATAAAGCTACATTTGATGTTGCTCCAGGTTTGGGCTTGGACATTTTTGCTCCTGCAACTTATCTAATTGTTTCTGTAAGATCGCAAGGGAGGAGAAGGCAGGAATCTGTTCCACCTTCAGTTGAATGTCAGCTGCCAAACCCAACAATTTTAGCTTTTTCTTTCTGGCCCTTCATTCAGATCCAAGGTATCAAACTTCCCAGAGAAAGCTGAATTTCCTCTCTCCCAATGACATGCTGTTGGTATTTCCTTCAGCTGTGGCATTTGCCTCTCTGGCAGAGTGCAGGGTGACAACTTGGGCTCTTTTGGCAGTTTTTCCTCTCACTTTTGTCTTTTCCACTGGGAAATGCTCCATCTGCTTGGCCTGGTAGTTTCTAGTCTTTAGTTTGGTAGCTGGTGACCTTCCCCCTGAGGTTTTGGCACTGCCCATTTCCAAGCATGTTACTGTTAAAGCCAAGTTTCAAGGCAGTATTCCCTCTCCAAAAGGGGAGAGAGGGAGAGGAGCCGAAGCAGAGCAAGGAGAGTGAAATTTTAAAGTATTATGACACACATACATTTAATATTACATCACATGTAAGGGAACAAGCACATATGATTGCAATATTATATGACAAATATGGGTCCTACAACGTTAAATTTAGTGCCTTGTGATTGATGATCCTTTGTTTCCAGGTTTTCCTTTCTGTATCTATTATTTCTGTAGGATAAGCATCTTACCAGCTGGAAGAAACATACAACTTTTTTTTATTTTCTAGCATGTAATTTCTGTTTGATTCACAGCTAATAAATAGGTCATCTTGTACTTTTGAAATGCCAACATGCAGTAATTCAGTGAAATAGAGACTCTACATTAAAAAGCTGTCAACCTCAGTGCAATTTTCCTGCACCCTACGCTCCGGAAAGATACCTTGTCACTCATGGTTCAGCTCTGTTTTCCTGAAATATCTCTTCTTCTGCATAAATAATGAATATAGTTGCATGAAAATATCTGGCACAATGTCTGTTCTTCCTCCCACTCTAAGGAGCTGCAGAACAGGCTCTGTATTTATTGGTTGATCTTCCCAACAAATCTTGCTGAAATCACAGGGGTGGTAATAGTGTAGCCCCCCTGTCAGGCAGGTGTTCTCTGTGCTAACCCCATCCTGCCTGCCTGCCTCAAGGCAGGGAAATGCTGCTTTCAAAAACACTTTGCTGTTTAATTCTTCTCAAAATGTAAAGGCTACGAGGCATGGAGTAATTCAGAACGTTTACTTTCAAGCTCTTTCCCTTTCTAATGTGTTACGCTGGTCTTGCACAGAAAAAGTATCAGTCTGAAGCAGATCCCCATTAGGAGGTTTTAAGATTAATTATATTCTTTTAAAAAGCCAGCTTTAAACCCCATCAGATTCCTAAGCCTGTCTTCTAATTAATATGATCTGAAACACACAGTTTACTGGTTTTTATGGCTTTCTGCTGGTAGCTCATTAAAGGTGACACAAGGATGGCAAAACCTGGTTCTGAGGCTCTGATTTCCACCACAAACATTGGAATAGGGCTGCCCTGTTTACTCACAGACTTAAGGCCAGAAGGAGCCAATTTTCTAGTCTTATCTATAAAATTATGGTGCATTCAAGAGATCTCACTTCCTGAGACAGTTTCCAGATGCAATGCAGGGAGGTTTCTGCAGTGCTGATCTCCCAATCCCTGAGTATTTCTAAGTCACCACCACAGCGCACAGACAAAATTTCAAAAGCCAGAGATTGAATCCTGCAGGTGTTGCTCACATGAATGCTTCCCCCTGACCCCAAGTGTGATAATGTGATGTGAAGCAGGGGCAATGCTGTTTGAAACTGGATCAGCTCAAACCACAAAAAAAAATTTGGCAGTGCCTTTTGTGGGTTTGAATCGACAGAAAGTTGAAACTTGCAGAATGTCAACCCTTGAAAATGGGAAAAGCGGGGTGTGCTAAAGCCCTGTGAACCAGGTTTTACAAGGGATAAAGCTGCTGAATCCTCACAGTGAGGTCCAAAAGTAATTTAAATCTCTTCCCCTCTCCCCCTGCTCCCAATTTCCCCATCCCAGTTGTTGTGAGATGCATCAGCTGAGAAGGAAAGTTGGAAAGTGACACTAATAAGGAGGGCTCAGACGCACTAAGAGTATTAAAAGGTTAGGTCATGGTGTGTTCTATTAAATAGAATATTAATTGAATTCTTGACATCTGAGGTGAACTGTGACATGCTCATGGGATAAATATTGCATTTAACAGAGCATCATGACCTAAAGCTGTAAATACTATTGAGCATCAGTGCCAATCCTTCACAATAGATCTTAGCCTCAGTCCTCAGGGTACGAATGCTCCCTTGGAGCTTTGGAAGCTTCAGCTTAAAACCACCTTTCCCATTTCTTGTTTCTGGTCTCTCTTAAGTCTGAAATTGCTTCTTCCATCACAAGGCTACACTCTGTCTCAGACTTTTGGTTACAGATTCTTCATATAAAGCTAGAACTGGGTGTTTCAAATGCCACATGCTGCACGGGTTCGAGAAAGGTTGAAAGAAAATTTCTCCATTTCCACCCCCACACCATAAAGAAGATTAAAACATTACAAAGACCAATTAAAAATAGGGAATCTCACGGCAACATTTTCATTAACCCTCCCTGGTTCTTCTTTCTGTCTCATTAGTCATCACAGGGAGAGGAAGGATCATTTTAATTAGCAGCATTGTAAAGCTTTATTTAAGGCAACTGCCCCTCCTGCTGCTCTCTGGATTACCCTGACGGCTTATAAATACAATACCAAATCATTACCAGCCAAAAACAACACCACTGAAGGGTTTGGAAGAAAGAAGATCCACTATGGTCAATGTTTAGGGCTCTTTAACAATGTCCTTTCTCCTTATTCAGGCATAATTCAAGCGTAATATTGGGCTTTACAAAACAACTCAATATCCTCTTACAGCAAAGTCCTTTCTAGCTGAGGATACCATGTGTTCAACTCTCTTCCCCTTTGTTTTCAGGGCAGGGAAAGCATGGAATCACAGCTGATAGGATAGACATGGTAGATAGGATCACAGGTTTTCCAGATCCCAATTTAGAATTGCTCGTTAAATTCCCAAATTAAAGGGACTGTGGTATGCTGACAGCCTTGCAGGAGGGGGTTGAGCAAGGAGACCCCAGCTGGGTGGAGTGTTTTAGAAAGAGGATTTAGAGAGTTTAGGAGGAAAACAAAGTGAGGACCCACATTTCATGGAAAGGAAATTGTTTTTCCAGTTATTGCCTGCTGAATTTCACATTTTTGTTGGAAGTAACCCAATGGGTCTGTTCTGTTAAGAAACCCTCAGCCAGAATCTCCTGACAGCAGTTTCCATAGCTGGGAGTGCATTCCAGAGTGTATGTCCATGCAGAAGAGCTCATTTGCTCTCCCTCACACCACTGAAGGTGTGAGTGACCCCACTGCAGTGCCAAGGTTTATTTTCACAATTGGAGTCACCACATTGCAGTCAGGGATTTGATGCAGCCCAAGACCTCTCACACAAGAAAACATCACTTTTCTTAAAGTGTAAGCTGCATAAAATGACCTCCTCACCAAGAAGCCACAACTCTAGTAGGATTATTAGGATTTTTCTAGGATTATTAGGATTCACCATTTAGATCCGTGGCCTACTTTCCCTGACCTGAATATTTAACTGAGGATTCTTGAGTACACCTGGGTCCTGCAACCTCTAATTGTTCATCACTGTCCAGCCAAGGCACTTCAGTGCTTCCCTTGAAACAACCTATTAGCTACACGTGGGAGTTTCAGTGCTGTGAGTATTCTGCGGTGGAGTTTTTATGTTGGGATTGCAGTCAGGATTGGATTTTTCAAAGTCACAACATCCCACAGCTGAAGTTGGCTGAAAGGTTGAGGTAGCTTGATTGCTGTGGGTGCATTAAGGTGTATTAACCACCTAATTCTTCCACTTTATTGCTTGATGTGACAAAAAGAAAACCAGAGCAGATGATAAAAACTCGTAACACTGAGGTGTGAAAGCACAAAGTGCAGCTCATCTCCCCCTGAAAACAAGCTCAACCTGACTTCAGCTGAGCACTGAGAATAATGTGGAGATAATATTGGCTTCTTCAGCAACCATGTCTATTCCTTCAGAAAGGTGTAAAAATTATTCGGAGTGCTTGATGTTACCTATGTGAACTATTTTAAGGAATAACAAAAAGGAAGACAGTAATGATGTATCACTGAATGATTAATGCATTGCTATATAGAATTTATTTCAAATTAAGATCTGTATCTGTGGAGGTTTGCAGGGAGAGGTGATGTCTTTTATGGAAGTCACTGCTTCAAGTCAGACTGCCACAAACATGCATTAAAATATTTCCACATAAAAACAACAGAGGTGGGGGGGAACACCAAAATTCCAGTTTGGGACTGACCAGAATCTCTGCCCCCATCTCTGTTCAGCCAGGCTGAGCAGGTCACACTGCTGAGCTCCTGTCACCAAAGGATCACCATCCAACCTGGGGGAGCTTTCCAAAGGCCAGAGCACTGCCAGGAGAACTGCAGCTTCAAGGGATCTCAGTCTCCAGAGATCACAGATGCTAAACTCTCTTAAAACCAGACAGTGAAAAATCGTTGGAGTAGCAGCGATTGTAAAAGTTTATATAGGAGTTGCTTTGTTTTCTATTTATAGCTGCACTGTATTTTTCTTGTAATACATTTTTAATGACTTATAAGGCCTAGTTATTTATTCTCCTGAAGCCAAATACTTTCTCTACCCTGATAATGCAAGCGAATGAGCTTTGCACAGAGGGGAATGGCTGGATCTGCTCTGTGGGAATGGCTGGATCTGCTCTGTGGGAATGGCTGGATCTGCTCTGTGGGGATGGCTGGATCTGTTCTTTGGGAATGGCTGGATCTGCTCTTTGGGAATGGCTGGATCTGCTCTGTGGGGATGGTTGGATTTGCCCTTTGGGAATGGCTGGACCTGCTCTATGGGAATGGCTGGATCTGCTCTGTGGGGATGGCTGGATCTGTTCTTTGGGAATGGCTGGATCTGTTCTTTGGGAATGGCTGGATCTGCTCCATGGGAATGGCTGGATTTGCCCTTTGGGAATGGCTGGATCTGTTCTGTGGGAATGGCTGGATCTGCTCCCTGCCTGGTTCTGAGGAGCCCCACAGCACCCAAGGCACTGCTGCACCCCAAGCATGCAGCTCCCCACTGCCTCTCTGCCTGTGAAGAGCCTCTCTGGGCCAGAATATTTTCAACTTGCTGATTATTATATCTGCCCACAAGGGAGTCTGTTTTTATGGTTACTTTGCTTTACATTTCTTAATCCAAAATTAACTTTACTTAAAAAACAACCCCCAAACCTGCAGTGCCACATAGGCAGTGGCCTCTTCCATCTGTGTGTTGAAAAGTTGAGTAGTATGAACAACAGACCAAAAAAAGCAGAAGATGGGACACTTTGAAATGGCAGCTTTTAGCATGAAATATAATTAATCTGCAAAACCAGCATCCATCCCTAAACACAAATGCTGATTGCCTCATGATGAGTCTAACCAGAATGGTATTAACGCTACTGTTCTTTCTAAATTGTTATATACCCAATATTTTCTTCTGACTCTTCTTCATATTAGATTAATAACTATGTAATCACTTCATTAGTTTATTTAGATTATGTTATTTTCGGAAATTATTGTTTAGACCAGCCTTGTCCTTCCCATCTCTCTGTGCCTTCCCAGAATTAAGTCATATCCGAGGAAACCAATTAATTGCAACTCGACCGCTGTAATGGGGTCTGCTCTGCAGTGTGGCAATGTCTAATGGAGTTTTAATTTCCCTGTAGTGAGTCAACATTTGCTTAAAGAGGGAAAACTCTTCGAGCAAAACTGCCTGAAACACACACAGCTTCTTCCAAGTCTGTGGGGCTGAACATCTCGGGGCTGCTGCTGCTTTTGTTGGAGGTAAAATTCACAGAGGGCATAGCTGAGGCACCAAAGAGCAACAATTCCCACCAGGGGCTGAGGTTTCCTGTGGAGTTGCAGGACATGGAAAACATTCAGCCCAATCCTCTCAGACAGCACCTCCCAGCCTTGCAGGGTGCAGAGGGCTAAAATGAATTTGTCACCCTGTGAAGCTTTGACAGCCCTTTTTAATGCATGGCCTTCCTCAGGCAGTATTTATTTAACTGCCCTGGCTCCTCACTCTGCACTTGCACCAGCAAGTCCTTGTCATGGAGCAGAAGCCCATTGTGGTGGGGCTGTCAGACACAAAATCTGATCCCCAAGGAACCTGCTGGGAGACACATGGGACAGCAGAATTCACAATGAGTTTTTTCCATTAATCGGCTTGTTCAGAGTATTTAGTACTGCCACAAGTTACATTTGGGATCCTGGGTAGAGGCAAAGCACCCAGAGCCCTTTGAAATGCCCCTGGAGCCTCCCTTGCTCAGGCCCTGAGCTCCTTCCCAAACCTCAAATGCTGTTGACTAAGGACTGTTTTGCTTGGCAAACTTCTAAAATCAGTCTGGTCTGCCTTCCCCAGTTATCTGACAGCTTAAAAGGTTTGAAACAAAGCTACATTATGATGCAACCAAATTCAGCAGCATCTGATTAACAAAAAGGAGGCCACAGCTACCTGACAGCAGCCAGTGGTTATTTTTTATTTCTAAAACAAACTGATGGCCTCAAACATTCATACATGTATTTTTTTTTGTCTGTTTTTTGTTTAAATGTCTCATTTCCTGGTTTGTTTTTCTTCTGCATCGTGCAGGGAAATAAAGTTTTGCAATTCTTCTTCTCATAATAAGTCTGTCCAAAAATGATGTTGCTCGTTGTGTTGAAAGATGGTTTCATTTTCTACTCAAAATTGGTATGAAAAATTTGCCTTGCCAAATGAACATTGTATACTGAACTTGTCAAATCCTCTCTCCTGACACAAATAAAAGACAACATTGGGTGGCAGCATGTAAAACAGCACTGACAAGACAGCTAGGATGGAAGCAAAGAAATGCATATTTTTCTCTTTCTCTCTTCCAGAGCAGGGAATGGGAAAGATCCAGATGAGTGAATGCTGGCGTGTTACAACCAAAAATACATCATCTAAAGACTTAACAAGCCATTTCCAGGCAGCTTCTAAGATGAACATAAGCGATTCCATTTCTGATTAGCAAAATCATGACAAAAGCATCAACTTTTTTTCCAAGCAGCCAAGAAAGCTGTGAAGTAGGAAGAGTAAAAGGGATGTTCAGCTAGAAGTTCACAGCTCTGCTGTGCAGGCTGGAAGGACTATTCCTAGCACTGCAGAAAATTATTCCAAGTGTATTTAAAAATATATAAGGTAATGATAGCATTTTCATTAGATCTGCAAGTCTCACCGTGTAGGTGAATTGTTTTTTCCTATTAAAATTGGTGATTGAAGGCTGTTAGCTATTTATCAGCCCAAAATTACATTTCTTCCCTCCTAGGGCTTGCCTCTTAAAAATCACAACAACTGCATAGTTAGTAACAAGAAAAGACTCCTAAAACTGCAGTTTCGGGGTGGTGGGGGGAAGGAATATAAGCATGAAACACAGATTGCACCTTCAAATCCCCCATGGCATCACGCTTCTTTGTTCTGCTAAGAAAAATTAACCTCAATCTCGGCTCAAGGTCCCCCGATTGATTATCATAGTCATTTAAATACTGTAATCTCATTTTCAGCATCAGGGAAAGGGAGCGAAAAGAAGAAAAAGGAGAAAGAGGTGGGGAAGCGAGGGGGGGAGAGAAAGAGAAAACAGAATAAATTATCTGACAAAAGGAAAAAGGCCCTTTCTGCTTACGGAGCCTATTTCAGATCCTTCCACTTGATTGGAAAAGTTGATGAAGTTTAAATGAAGCAGAATTAGAGGCTCAGGCCACTGAGTATTGACAGGGGCCCATGGAAGAATGTGCAATTCAATAGGCCTGATTTCTGTGGAAAGCAGGGGAAAGGCCTAAATGGTATAATCTTCAATCAAATCTAACATCGACACTGACAAGGCAGGGTAATGAGATAGGCCAGATCAGGCATGTTGGTTAAAGAAATTAATCCCTCTCGCTGCACCAAGAGTTCAGCTTTGATGCCTATTGTACAGAGCCCCGTCCCAGCCTATCTAAATGCTAACTAACTGCAAGTGTGATCTGGGACTGTGCTTTTCATCGCTGGGGCTAAGCTGGTAACAATTTTAGCTCCCTGATTACGGGGGCAGAGGTAGGACTGCAGTGCAGGGAGAGGGAGCAGAGCGAGGGATGACGGAGGCAGCTGCCCCCGTGCAGGGAAAGTTGCATTTCTGGTTGTCTAAAGGCTTTAACACACTGTAATACGTGGTAATTAATGGGGTTACAGTCCTGAGCAGCCCGCTGGAATCCCCTGGGAGTCACCAAAGGGGCTGGGCAGCGCAGGAGGGTGATGGAGAGAGGAACGTAAAGGGATGTTGGGAAGTTGAAAAGCTGCAAACAAAGGGGTTCTTCTACCTGGGCGACCAGCCCAAAGCTCCTGATTCAAACCAGCCTTATTTTTCAGGCTGGTTTGCTCTTTACGAAGCAATACGAGGTTCACCATGTTTGCTTTGCTGATTTTTATCCCCCCAGCCTGGGAATTAGGCTATTATTTTTAATCAGGTTTCACTCGTAAGATTTTTAGGCACAAACCTCGTGTTGGTTTGCTTAAACAAATCAAACTAGAGATATTTCCCTTGATATTGAAGTTTCCTTAAAGGCTGTTGTTGGAAATCTACTAGTAGGTCCCACTTGCATTTATCTATGCTACTTCAAATAAATGTGAGTAGGAGAGTCAGTGTAATTTATTTTATAAAGTAGAAATGGTTAAAAAAGAAAATATTCTCAGAAATGCAGGTTCTGTCTAATCTGTACAATGCGAGCAGCCAAGCAAGAACAAAACAATCCCTGCAAGATGACAAAGGCTTCTCAAATTCAATAATTAGGCATAAGAGCGTCTCTAAGAATTTGCATGGAAAGCAATCTGCCCTTGGGGAAAGTGTGGCTAAAAACTCCCAAAAATCAGGAACTGGAAGTGCTGGTCTCTGTGACTGCCTGAGAGACAACGTGCTCTCTTTGCTCTACATTCTGCTAGGCAGCACTCAAAAAGAGGGGAATGATAGTGGGAAAAGTCTAAAAATAGAGTTTTTCACCTTTTCCTTGGGCAGCTGCCCACAGGCTGCCTGTCCAGAAATACCCTCACTGAGCTCCTATCAGCTTTTTCTCTATGCTCAGGGCAATTTCTGGTGCCTCTTCCAGAGAAGGAGAATATTTACTGGTGTTGGAGTGGGCAGCTGAGGATGGAAAGAGGGCAGAGATATTCCCTTGCTCTGACAAGTTCTAGCTGGGTCTCTGGTGCTGCTCTCAGCCTGCTGGGCTCCTAAACCCTGCAGAGAGGTTTAGGAATATCCCTGACTTTCTGCATGGTGTCTTCAATTTGAATCAGTCTGAAATAATCTCTTGCCTTAGTATGGCTTGGGGGCAGCACTAAAAACTGGTGGTGGTTCTCCCCCAAAGTTTCTTTCAATCTTTCTGAGAAGAAAGCCAGAGTTTTAGGTTCATCATAACAATTTATAGCTTGCAGCAGCTCTGGATGCATTGTGAATCTATGGATCCATTTGTGACCCTTTTCACTTTAGTTTTTCCCCTATCCTGCCTAGATCCTCTCATCTTTTGGCTTAATTTTTGTTTTTACATCCCCACCAACTCAGGTAAGAGGCTGTCTGCTCTGACAGCATTGCTATTAGGGTCATAATGCAACAATTTGGTCTAACCATTATTATTGTGCTGGCTGACTTCAATAATGCACTTTTAAATCAAAGAGCCTTTGAAGCTTTATTTCCATTGTATTAGACAAATAAACACAGAAGATTTTCACAAACATAAAAGGCATTCACCTTGTAATGTTTCTGGGCTTATTAGTCTCACCAATTTGCATTGTTTTGTTCACATAAAGGATCAAAATGCCCTTTTGCTTGCTTTTACATCCTGCCTGTGGATGTTGGGATTGTGCAGCTCCCAATGCCCAGTGCTGCTGGGGATGTCCCTCTGCCTGCTGAGTCACAGCTGGCACTTTGGAGCCTGTGGTCAAATAAGCAGAACTAAAAACCCACTAGTTTCATTCATGCAGAATGTTTACTTGCCTCTTGGAAGTACCTTATTTATTTCAGCAGTGCCTGGGCAAAATATGGCAGGGCACTAAAGCTCATAAGGAGTTTAATTTTTAGTGTACCAAATAATTCATTTAAAATCCTAAATGAGTTCATGCTGAGAAGAAAACCCTTAGAAGTCAGAGCATTGGAAGGAAAGCTCAGAACCAAACCTAATGATTATTTGACTAACCAGCCCTTCATTAGCTTATTTCTCTAATGAATTATTGAGGCACTGCATAGACATCTCAGAATACATTTTTAAAAGCACAACATTGGTCTTAGATTGCAAAAATATAATAGCACTCGTGATATAATAATAATAGTAATAAGCAGACAAAATGCTGTATAAACACTAATTAAACCTCAGTGTCCCCAAGCAGCAAGCACAGAAGGCAGGATGCTCAGCACATGCAGTGATTTGAGGTAAATAGTATCATTAACACCAAATCAAACAACCTTATTTCAAATACAACTCGTGGCGCTTGTGGCTGCTCCATTCTGTGTTACAGGGGAGAGACAGACAAACTAAAATCTGCTCTCTGACCAAGTTTCCAATAGATGTATTGATCCCAAATAGCTGTGAGCAGGTTTAGGTTAGGGGAGGGAACAGAGTTATTTAAATCACCAAGGCTAACACCTGAGGGAAGCGATCCAAATCCTCACAGGGTTGTGATGCCATCAGCAGTTTGTCACACGTGGGGCTCTTGGTCCACATGGAAGCAGCTGTGAGATCCTGAACCCCCAAATCCCTCGAGGGGAGCAGAGACAACAGGACCTGACAGCCCTACCTGGGCTGCTCCGTGCAAAGGGAATGGTTTTGCTCCTGTCAGTGCCATTCCTCATCAATGCCGAGTTCACCTTGACTCCTCGACAGGCTGGTGCCAGAAGAGCTGAAGAAGATGAGTGGATTTGGAAAGAATGTTAAAAAAAAAACCCCAAACCACCCAGGAAGCTGAGGGTTAACGGCTCAAAGATAAAGCACAACATTCAGATGTAAAAGCCCTGTTGCAGCCACAGTCCAGGTCTATTAATAAAAGCTTCAGCTCCAGAGTGATGGAAAACCTGCCCTTTCAGTAATTTCTGTTCCAAGAGATGTTTGTGATGATGCAGTTTACAGCGTGAACTTGTAATATTCTTTTTCACATCATGCATTTGTCCATCTTTGCATCTTGCTTAATTACAATTTTTTTCTTTTCTTTTTTCACAATGTGACACAATTTTAGTTTGATGAAATGTCTCTACTTGCTTTTGCAGTGTCCATCCGATGGATCATTCCAGAAACCAAAATGATTTTGCAACAACTCGCAGCAGTGCCCTGCTCTGTGACAGTCAGACAGCTCAGAAATACTTCATGATGAGCTTCAGTAGGCATGAAAGGAAGAAGAAAAATGTGGTGGGTGATTTCTGCCTTTACTTGGTACCCACTCAGGGAGTGGAGTCCCTTGGTCACCTGGCTGGTGCCCTGCTGTCACCCAGGTGGAGCTGCTCTCCCTGGGCATGGAGCAGGTGAGCCCAGGGAAAGCTCTTCTGTGCATCCCCTTCACCCATCAAACAGGGCAATGCACTCTCTACAGCCTGGCTAATCCTTGCTTTGCAGGGAATTCCAAAGCCAAGGCTAGCAGTGTGCCAGCTCCGGTGCTTTTGTGAGCTTTTTTGATCATATGTTCTTCTTCTGGGGATTGTAGCTGCTGAAATTTTATTGCCTGAATCCTGTAGCTTCTGTTCAATCTTATTTGGAAAAAAAGAAAAAAAAAAATTCCAGCCCTCGGGGCTGGAGAGAAAAGCTTAGGAAAATGAACCCTAAATGCCCTGGCATTCAGACCAATAAAGACAGCCTGGCATCAGTTGTCATGTAAATAACAAGCTTGTAAAACAAATACTGCACATTCCAGCGGTTCTGTTTGTTAAATCTGCTTCTCCTGCAGTCTGGACTGAGACCTGGTGCCAGCCTTTCGTGGCCAGCAGAGCACCAGCACCATCCTCCTCCTCTTCTTCCTCAGAATGGCCAGACTGGAAACACCTTTCAGCGCTGGGAGTGGCGGTTGGGGCTCTGAGGGTGAGCCAGATGTTTCTCAGCTCCAAGGGCTTTTCCTGGAGACAATTCCTGTTCTCTGCATGTTCCCAGCTCCACCTGAACAGGTAAGTGAATGCTTTGGCACGTGAGGCTGGATTTCCTATTTACCTTCACACACGAGGGAAGATAAATCTGACTCCACACTGGTGACAATGACTTTTCCAGTTATACGTTGAATTTAATTATATCATATTATCCAGAAAGAATTACTGGAAATATAACCAAACTGCTGTGGATCACTTTTCCTGAAGTTTGTGTTGAGCATTCCAGGGGTTAAGTGTGGTAAACTCTAATTTCCTGCCCAGAGCTGTTTTATTTTTGTAACACAGGAGTTTTCAGTAAGTTTGTACTGGAAAAGTGCTTGGCTAAGGCTTTTAGTGGTGAAAACAGACCAAAAATGCTTTGCTCAGATTTTTGCTGGCATCAGTAGATGAAATGCTTTCCTCAGTTTTATGCTGCAAGCAAATACATATTGATAACTAAATTAACTCCTTGATTAATTAAAACCCATCATGCATTCTTAGCAGAGAAAAACAGAGCATTCATCCCTAGAAATCTTTATGTGAGAGGATGATGGTTTGAATCTGTGATAGGCAGTGTGTGTGGACACATCCTGGTGGGAGTCTGGGCAGAACTGAGGCAGGAGGGTCAACCAGAAACACAGTCTGGGGCAGTGATCTTGTTTGGATATATGATGCCATATTGAGAAGATACATAAGAGAACTGAAAGAGAAAGCAGGGGGTCTTGTTGTTGGCTGATGCAAAGTTTGGGATCTGTCATACTTGCACCAATATTTAATCCTCCAAGTGCTATTTGGAGGAAGAGCAGGGACTAAGTGTCCCATCCATCTCCACTGGGCCTCAGTTTATTGTGTATTTGCTAACCAGAGAGCCTCACTGGCAGCTGCTGGAGCTGTGTGCTCCTCATGCCCTCCCTCGGCTGCCAGCAGCACTTGTCCGAGCTGCAGTTGTCTCCAAACCTTTTGTCCTTTTCTTCCAAACCATCTTTGTGTCCTCTGGTTTCAGGTGGCACTGCACAGCATGAGCATGAGGACCCGCTGGAAATCCTTCCCAAAATGCCTGGTTCCCAGGGCTCTCCGGGAGAGGAAGAGATTCCAGACTGCAGCTGGAAGCAGGAGGAGGAGGAATGGCACAGGGCTGGTGGTGTAAATGTGTCACCACTGGTGCGTGCAGTGCCAAGTGCCAGCGTTTATCCAGTGAACTCTACCCCACCCCTGTCACCTCCTGGCACGAAGGGACACCCTGGTGAATCCAGAATTCCCTGGGGCAGTGTGATAAAGCAGCTGGCAAGGGGACAACAATTAGCTGCACAAACTTTACAACAGAATCTACCGTGAAGTGAAATTACTGCTGGTTCCAAGAGGAAAAGCATCCCTGCTAACATCCCACTTACTCCATGCTCAAGGATTGCATCAGGTGGATGCAAATCTCACATCCCTACCAGCAGACACCTTCCTGCAAGGAAGCCCTGAGAGAACAGAAATTGTCCAGAATGCTAAAATTCAACACTAATTTTTTTCCCCAAAAAAACTTGCTCAAATTCTAGTGTCACCAGGCCAGATTGCAGAAATCCAGAATGTGTCTTATTAAAACATCCCATGATTTATAATTGCTCAGAATTCCCACTGCTAGGATGCTCTGCAGCAGTTATTCTTCCCATCAAACTTCGGGAAGAAAAGGAAAAGGAAAAGGAAAAAAAAAGGAAAAGGAAAAGGAAAAGGAAAAGGAAAAAAAAAGGAAAAGGAAAAGGAAAAGGAAAAGGAAAAGGAAGGAAAAGGAAAAAGAAGTCGTAGATTTGAACAAGTGAAGCCGCTTTTGAGTTCTGATGCAAAACTTGCTTTTTTCTTTGCCTGATAAAATATTCCTATAGATTTTTAGAGTTTCATAAGAAAACAAAAGAAGGTATTCAACATTGCAAAGGCTCAAATTTTCAATGATATCCCAAATTCCAAAATTTTACGGCCAACTTCCAAGCCTGCCGGCGATTACCGAGGGAGGTGAAGAGCCGAACTCGGGCTGGAAAGCCGCGGTTTCAGCGCCATCGGCGGGGAAATCTTTTCAGCGATAGGGAAGGCTTTGGAAACAAGCAGAAGCGGCTGCCCTGGCAGGGAAAGGGCAAAGGGGAGGCGGTTCAACCTCTCGGTGCTGTTTGCCGGGGCTGCACCGCTGAGTCCCCCGGTGCCGGTAACGGGGAGGCTCGGGGCTCGGTGCCGCTTGGGGACCCGGCTGGCAGCGCAGGTTTGGGCACCAAGCCGTTCTGCGAGTGCCATCCAGGGGACGAGAGCTGCACTTCAGCTGCTGCTCGGGGAGATGAGGGGCTGGGGGAGGCGGGGGTTAAAGCGTGGCTTGCTGGGGATGTGGGTGTCGAGGAGGAGGAACCAACCGGAGAGACGCGAGTGAAACTTTCCGAGCCGCACCCCGAGCTCGGCCAGTGGGCAGGGCAGGGATGCGAGTGGAATTAACAAACTGAGAAGTGCAGGGAGTTTGTGAAGGGACCAGAACCTCCACAGCAGGTTTAAAACTCCTAATTACAGAACCACAGAATCAGTTCGGTTGGAAAAGACTTCCGAAATCATTGAGTCCGACCTGTGATTGATTCTCACCTTGTCACCCAGAGCAGAGCATGGAGTGCCATGTTCCCTGAACTCCTCCAGGAATGATGACTCTGTCACCTCCCTGAGCAGAGCATGGAGTGCCATGTTCCCTGAACTCCGTCAGGAATGATGACTCCACCACCGCCCTGGGCAGCCCCTCGCAATGCTGGAGGTTCTTTAGGTGGATGCAGTTTGTGTTCCTCCCTCCCGGGACCCCTCTGCTGTGTCTGGGGTGGAAAGCCGCCCCAGTGACATCTCGGCTCCTGTTCCCGAGTGCTTCCCAAAGCTCGGGAGTTACGGCTTGGGAAAACCCTCGGAGGGAGAGCCCATCCTGCTCTGTGCCCACCACCGGCTGGGGACCACTGGCTGTTTAAAACACGACCGTGCTTGCGAAGGAGCAGCGAGCAAACACAATTCCCTTGTCATATAAATTAACGGGGGAAAAACCTGGTTTTAACGGGCTTAAGGGGAAGCTGTTCCGCTGTGGAGCTGCCCGGGGATACCGAGATCCCCACCCTCCCCCGGTCCCGTTGGCCATGGGATGGTGGCCGTGCCCGGGCATGGCTCGGGGGCAGAGAGAACGGGGCTGCCGGGGCTCACCTTGAGGATCAGCGGGTTGTGCAGCATGCTCAGCCGGACCACTCCCAGCCGCTCGTTCTCCGTGCCCGGGCCCGCCTCGGCCAAGCTCATCGGCATCCGCCGCCGCGGCCCCGCTCGGCGTCCCGCCATGGTGCTGCGGGTCGGTCCCGGTCCGGGGCTCTCTCGCTAGTCCCAGTCCCAGTGCCAGTCCTGGTACCGGTGCTGGGGGGGGTGTTGGCGGTCCTGCTGCCGGTCCCGGGGCTGTCTGGGCAGTCCCGGTTCCAGTCCCGGTCCCGGCTGGTGCCGTTACCGGTGCTCTCCCACCGAACGCGCGGCGGCGTCCGTCTCCAGGCAACAGGCGGTGCGCCGCTCTGCCGGGTCCGGCCGGGGCTGCTTCCGCCGGGGGAACGGATGGTCCTGCGGCGGGCTGGGCAGCGGCGGCGGGGCGGGCACCGCGTGGAGGGAGCGAAGGCCCGGCGGGAGCGGAGCGCGGGGGGATTGAGGTACCGGAGGGGCTGCGGGTTTGCTACAGCCCTGCGGCTCTGGCTGCGCCGGGAGCCTTGCTCGGTGGCCCCTGGGCGGTGCTGGGGGAGCTGCGGGGCCCGGCCTGGCCGCTGCCCGTTCTCAGCCCGGGTTTGCCGGTATGTGGGCCCTGCGGCGAGCCGGGGTGGAGCGGCTCGGTGTCCGCACAGCCCGCGGGGCCGCTCGGCAGGGAGGAGGGGATGCCCAGCGCTGCAGCTGCCCTGGGGATGCGGAATTCAGGGCTGCGTGGTGTTTGTATGAGCAGGATGGAGAAAATGTGCTGTAAATACTTCCTGCCTGCTCTGTGCGACTGCATTCTGCAGGGCCCTGAAACTTCGGAAAGTCAGAAACTCCTAAAAAGAGAATTTTGCGTTTAGTGCTGATAGTCTCATATTTTTTTGTTGCTTTTAACTTGTTGCTATTTTATTGCTGAAAGCTGAGTTGAGCACAACAGCCTGACGCTGTTTAGTTATTGAAAATCAAAGCTAATGGTTTTTAAATTTATTAAAGTGTGTCTTTTGTTGCAGTAGGAAGGCTCTTTGGAGGCTGAGGGCAGCTGTGATACACATCTGTGTGACAAAGAAGGCATCCGTTTTTCCTAAGCACTTTGCAGAGCTAACTGGATTAAAAAGTAAGAGTCTAAGATAAAACTGAGTATTTAATTTTTAAGGTTTTGGGTGGGTTTTGTGCTTTTTGTTGTTTTTTTGGGGGGTGGTGGTGGTTTGTTTTTTTCTATGTGTAACAGTGCATAAATTACAATACTGCAATGAAACTCCTCTCTTTCATTTAAGAGAAAAAAAAATGAAAGGCAAAGCACGTGCAGATGATTTTCAAGCCCAGGATTGTATCAAAAAAAGGAAAAAGAAGAAGAGGAAACCAAATGAGTTCAATGAAAACCATGAAACTGATGAAACTGTCGAAGATGCAGAGCTCGGCCGTGCTTCCCCAGTGCTGTTTGAAGATGCAGCAGCACAGGGTGGAGAGGGCATGAAAAAGAAGAAAAAACCAAACAAAAAGGATGAGAAGCAGCAGGCTTTGATAGAGAATTACTTTGCAAGACGGGAACGTGAAATTAGCAATGGAAATGGAGTGGCTGCTCCCCCAAAGAAGAAGAGGAAGCAGAAGGGTAACGACAGCACTGATGAGCTCAGCGATGTCCCTGTGAACCAGGACTGCCAGGACAGCGCTGCTGATAATGTTCATTTTAAAAAACCGAAGAAGAAAAAGAAGGAAAAGCCGCCTGAAGCGGACGAGGTGCCTCCCTCTGAGAAACACAGCAAGGGCAACAAAGAGAAAGCCAAAAAGAAGAGGAAGAAGAGGAGGGAGGGCAGTGCCCAGGGGGGCACCGATGGGGCAGCTGAGCAGTCCCTGTTGGCATGCCCAGGGCAGAGCAGGGGGCACAGGGCGTGCCCTCCACCTGCAGAGGAGGATGGTGACTGGGATGCTGCTTCTGCCACCAGTGAGGTCTCCATGGAGGTCCCTGCTGATTTTTCTACACCCAATAAAGCAGCTGGTCAAGCTAAAAAGACTCCAGCACGTGCTAAAAATAAAAATAAAAGCAGCGCTACTGTCATGGAGGAAAGCTCTTCAGAGTCTGATGTGAGGTAAGTTTAGGGTTTGTTTGTGGGTTTTTTTCCTTCCTCCACTCCCCAGATATGTTCCTTTCATGTTATTTGGGTCCCAGATTTTTCTTCATTCTGTTTTGTATGTATTTTAAAGAAAAACTTTTAGCTTATACAGTGTGTTGAGGTGTTACAGATCTACTTTAAAAGCTCAGGTACCTTGTGGAGATACAATAGCAGTTTTTAAGAATACTTTAGGCTCTTTTCTCCTCCTTAAAAACTATAGGTGTAGAAATAATTTACATGCAAACAATTCACATTTAAAAAAGAAAAGTGGAGGGCAAAGAAAGGGCTTTCATTTGTTAAATTTGATATTTATAGTGAACATGTGCATTTTAACCAAGAAGCTAGTAAGGTCAGCTAAAGAATTTAATGTTCTTTGCAAATAAATGCTCATGTAAGTAGTTCTTGATGCCTTTACGGTGTCTACAACACAGAACAGGAGCAGTAGTAAGAGACAGATGGAAAAAATCTGTGTGCCAGTGGTGGCAAGGGACATTATTTCTTCAGTATGGCCACATGTGAGAGTTTTGTGGATTTTCAAAACTTCAGAAAGCTCCTTGATTATTGTAGGTACAGAAATTTGATAATAAATTACGATTATAAAATTATGTTAAAAGGTTGGAAATGCAAGGCAGTGGATGGTTGAAGTATTTCTTGTTCTGTAACCAATGAATGTCTTCATTCTTTTAATGGTAGAGATGTTAACAAAATCTCTGGTCTGAAGTTCTAGTGGTTTATTTAATGGGATTTTTTTTGTTTTTTTTTTTTTATTAGTATCAGGACACCAAAACCTTCAGCATCAGATAAAAATAAGAAGCAGAAGGAGCAGAACAATTCCTTTGATGAATTGGCAGCCTCTGATGAGGTCAGTGTGGATGGTGAAGAAGGCCTGGACTTCACCATCTCTTCAGTCACAGATTTGGATACTGCAAGACAGCAACTGGAAGAGTTTATTCCTCATGTGAAGAATCTATCAGACAATTCCATCAAGAAGATGGTTGGAAGAGACCTAACAAGGTTTAAAGAGTTTAAAAAACAAGGTGAGCTCTCTGAGACCCTGTTGCAGCAAGGAAGGACTGTGCAGCTGTGCTAATATTTTGACAGAGAGAAAAGTTTCTTGTATCATGTCTGTTGCACTCACAGAATCTGGTTCACTTCATTCCATTGACATCTTTTCTGTTTGTTTTGTACCATCTGCTTCCACATTTGTACCATCTGCATCCACACTGCAAATCACAGTCCAAACTTGTGTGTAAATTACTCATTCCCAGCTGGTTTTGTCTGTTTCACTTTTCTTTTTTCCCCTTTGAATTTGTTGATATCTGAGCTAAAACCTGAGATGTGCAAGAGATAGTACTTGAGGTCTGACTTGGTTTTTTTTTTTTAAACCTTTCTATATTTTAGGTATTGCTGTCAAGTTTGGCAGATTTACCCAAAAGGAAAATAAACAAATCCAGAAAAATGTTGAAGAGTTCTTATCACTCACTGGAATAGACAGTGCTGAAAAACTTCTCTTTACCTCAAGGTATCCAGAAGATAAAGACACCATCAATCGCCTAAAAACACAACATCATTTCTGTGAAAAAATCTGTGAGTATTTCAGTTCATCTCAGCTGAATGTTGCATTCTACACCCTGCTGGTATCGTGGCGTATTTTGTAAAATAATTTTTGTTGAAAAGCACTGATGTTGCTGAATTTGGTAAAAAAAGGAGCATGCTGCTGAGATGGTGTAGTTGATAGTCTGCACAGTCCACTGTTCTTATTATTTGAGCTCAGGTAGTGAGAGTTTAGAGATAAAATATAGTCAAGACCAGTAAAGACTTTCAAACTTGCATTTGGGCTTTATGTGCATTATTTGCTAGGCTATCATGAAGGTTATTAATGGCAACTGTGATTGATTGATTGATTGATTGATTAAGTTCAGAGATCTTGGTTTTTGCTGGATGCCCCCAGTGCCTGCTTTTCCCAGTTGAAATAATCTGTAAACAGAACCCAAATGTCTCCTCAGCCTCCTGACTGGTGGCTGTCTCATGTCTCTCTTTTAATGGGAGTGTTCAGTATGTCAGTTAAATTTTAATCACACTTGGATCAAATGCCCAGCCAGTTTGCAGTTTGGAGCAAGTGAGCAGCAAGAGTGAGTGGAAAGAATCTGTTGTTGACAGCAAGTGTGTGGTGTTGGGTTTTGGGGTTTGTTTCATTTTGGCCTCACCCCTGTGAGAAATGTCTGTTAAAAATGATCCTTTACCTTCCAGCTGAGGGCATACCCCGACCCTGGAGGCTGATATATTATCGAGCAAGGAAGATGTTTGACCCAAATAATTATAAAGGAAGGTAAGGGAATACTTGAAAAGCATTTCTGAATGCTAATATCAGTCTGTCTTGATTATTTGTAAATTAAAAATGGATACAAATGAAGATCATCTCTCCCATTTGTGGCAGTTACTTAATTGATAGTTCATTTTCCCTTACTGATTCCTCTGTTCTAAAGTGTGACTTGAAGTGATAGTGATGATTAGCATTGATCACCTGGAGGGGTTACAGCTCTTCTAAGAGATTGAAATGGTTTGAATTTACAGCTGAAGCTGTGCCCATTTCCTCAATCAGGTATACTGAGGAAGAAAAAGAACAATTAAAGAAGTATCAAGCTCTGCATGGCAATGATTGGAAGAAGATTTCTGAGTTGATGTCCCGTTCTAACCTCTCAGTTGCTATGAAATTCTCTGAAATCAAGTCAGGTATGTAATTTAAAGAAAAAAATTCACTGTGTGATGTAATTTGAACTGTATGATGTAGGAATCTTAAACATGAAGAAAGAAATCCCTCAAGTGTAGGGTAATTAATTAATTAATCATTTTGTAGTGGTGGTCCTCTTCTCCAGACCACTGATTGCATTTTCATGGGAAAAGGATAAGAAAGATCTCAGAAAAGAAGTGGAACAAATGCAACTCTTTATTAAACAGAACTGACATCTAAATAAGATGCTTTCTTGGGGAGGGCAGAAGGAATTTGGCAGCCAGGTTTAAAAAGATAAAAACTGGGGATCAATCTGTTGTTTAGTGTTTAGGCTGAACTCTCAAATCTGGTATTTGAGGAGGTGTGTTAAGAAGCTGCTCCTATACATAAAAATCAGACAAAGTGAAACATTTGCTCTTTTGCCTTTTTTCCCGTAATAATTATGATAATTGTGCCTTGACCTGGTGGTTGTTCAATTTTAGCTATTAACTATGGTCCTTGGACAAAGGAGGAGACCCAGAAGCTAATGAATGCTGTGAAGGAGGTGATAAAGAGAAGACTGAGAGCAGAGAATACAAATTCTCTTTCCTCACTGGAACAGTCAAGCACAGATCTCTGGATTGACCGTGAGAAGCTGTACCAACAGTTACCATGGACTGAGATTGAAACCAAAGTGGGGAGTCGATACTGGAGACAATGCAAACAGAAATGGTGAGGGCTTGGACTAAACTGAGATAGTAAAATGTGATCTGGGAAGTATTTATTCTGCAAAACCTGTGATTTGTACCATGATGATCAGTTGGTAGGACAGGTAAAAGATTGCTGAGTACAGAAGAGGCATTGCAGATGTGTCTGAGACAAATAACTCTGCTAGCTGAGCTGAGTTTTCTTACTGTGATAGCAAAGCCTCTCTGTGACAGCAGTAGCATCTTGATGCTTGGTATTTCTTGAAATGATAGAAACTTGGTTTTGTGTGTTTTCAAAGGAATTCAGTTTTAGCAAGCAGGATGTCCCAAGGGCAGCGGTTATACAGAGGGACCAGTGGATTGCAGGCCAAGATCAATCTTATTAAAAGGTACAGTTCTGAAACACTGGGATGTTTTTGTCTTTCTTCTGTTCTGAGCTGTGTTTATAAAAGCTTGCAGGGTGAGAACAGCGTGCGTACAGCTTGATACATGTTCTGCAATTATTCTTTCTCTGGACAGACTGTCCTGGAATTTCTGACTGGGGGAGTTGGGAGCACTGAATTATGTCTTGAGTTCTGCCTGCAAACTGCTGCTGTCTTACATTCCCAGGTTGTATGAAACAAAAGCAGAGGATGCCAATGAAGTAAACTGGGATGAACTCAGCAATGCTATAGGGTAAACCTTCTTTCCTTCTTTTTATGGATACAAAGGGTAGTTAAAGTAGATGAATCAAAGCTCTGATACCTTTGCAATTACAGGATTTGGATTAGTTTGGAAACTGCAGCATTACAGTTGCATATCCTGGCATAGTGCTGAGCAGGAAGCCATGTCTGCAAGATCTGAAACCCTTAACATTCCAAGTACTGGGGTGTTGTGTATCTGTGCTTCCATGTGTTAATCAACTCATGGGAAAAATTATTATTTGATATTATGGGATAATTATTATTTAAATTCCATCATTTCTACCTAAATCTAAGATGTGGTTTGACTGGTATCACTCTCAGGAATGGATAAGTCAGTAACAATTAAGTTTTGTGATAGTTAGTTCCTTGCACCACTAATTCTTTGAACTCTTCTTTTTGCAGAGATGTCCCTAGAGCCTATGTTCAAGCAAAGTTTTATAAACTAAAAGTCTCCTCTGTCCCTTTATGGCAAAGAAAGACTTTTTCTGGTCAGTATGCCAGCTGTTTTATATACTCCTTAAGGCTTTGGCTTGAATCTCAGAGGATATATATTCTAGTTCAAGTTTTTCCTAGTTAGCTTTCCCCTCATTGGCTAAAGTCTTGGGCTTTATACTTACTTGACTAAATTGTTTTTTGTAACATTCAGTGTCTTCTTCATACAAGTGCTTATCAATCTCTTTTAATACCTTGCCTTGGAAAGTTTTATGACTGTGCACTTCAATTTCTCTTTGCATGTTTGTATCTGATCTCCCTGCAGCCACTGTAATCACTACAGAACAGTACTGAGATTTTGTGCATTTAATACTTACAACATAATTTCTGTCTGTGAGATGTTTACAGATCAAATTAAAACTACCTTTTTTTTTTTCCTCATAGAAATTGTTGAGTTTCTGTATGAAAAGAAGCTCCCAGAACTTGAAGAAAAGTTGAAAAAAACGGAGGGGCGACGCCGTAGTTTTGGCAATTCAGCAGCCAGTCAGCAGCAGAAGGCTTTCCGACTCAGTGACATTTTTGACTCTGATGAAGAGAGTGATTAATTGACTGTCCTAAAGCAATGCCTAATTTGCATATTTAACTGCAAATGAGTCAGGTTGAAAGTGGGTACAGCTCACCAACTGCAGGTACCCAGGCTGTGGAGTAATGGGAAGTCAGGAGAGGCACTTCTGATTCTTGTTTCATATTGAAGACTGACTTAAACAGAGCTTTTGTGCCACTTTTCACGATTTTAATTTAGCTCTGGTTTTAGAACTTTTCATTCAAGCATCCAAGCTGGTTTATAAATGTCTCAAAATGTTGTTATTTTCGCTCTTTTGTTTTCTGTGGAGTTGAAAACTGCTGTTTTCCTTTTATGAATGAACTTGGTTTTTAGAATTCTATTTTTAGAATAATTTAAAATTCGTGGAATTGAAAAAAAGGCTTTCTATTTGCTGTTACATCTCTGTAATAACCAAGTCATAAGACATCTGTGTTGATGGAAACACCACAACTTCTGAGTTGGTTTTTTAACAGGTATCTTGTTCTTAAAAGCAACTGATTTTATTTTTGATGCAGACTTACACTTTTCTCAACCCTTCGAGAGAAAAAGAACTTCTGTCCATTACTATTCATCATTTCATGCTAACCAAATAATTTAAGATGTTTTTATTAATATTTGGAATACAGAGACAAAGTAGTGTGTATATATATACATATGCATACATATATTTTTATTGTGCCAAGGAGAATTTCTACATTTTAATAAGAAAACTAAGCATCAAGATGGAGGTTGTGCTCATGTTTTGTATGATATTTTTAATTCTCTGCCTGAAGTGATTATTTGTAAATCAACTGAATGAATGTAAAAATCCCCAAAAATACCTTACTGTATAAAATATTTGTATAGCTTGTTTATATTTCCCATATGCTGTATTAGACAGTAATGCAAGAAAACTCAGTCCCTGCTTTTTGAGGGTCATTTTTTAAGTGAGAATTTCCCTCTTCAGTTCTAATCATTATTGAAAACCCAGAACTTTCAACAGCTTGAAATAAAGGAGGGTCTGGAAGGTGACTTTTAAAAGGATTTTAAAGGAGAACTTTCCATATTTAACTGTATCTGGCTTTAGTCTCTCTGAAGATAAAATGCAGTGGGATTTTTGTGAGACAGGCATGACTTCCCCTAAGTCACCCACTACTTTCAGGGTAAGTTTCCAAGCCAAGGGATGAAATACACCAATTCCCTTCCACTTCAGTCTTTGCTTTGTGTTGCTTTATGGGTTTGAAGGTTAAAAGCTGAAAAACTTGAATTTCTGAATCTAAACAGTTTGTTGTTTTCAAGGGTTTTTATTTTTTGGAAAATGGAGATGCTCTGAATTGTCTTCAGGCAAGAGCACAAACGATGCCTGGTTGTAGAGTTTGTAGAGTAGATCATGCAGAAATAAACTTCTACCTCCATGATGAGATTTATTTTATTCTTTGCTTTAAAACCATTGCGGTTGATCAGAATACATCTCACATAAAAGAGAAGCAGCAGTGTTTTACTGAGGGAGAAAAAATAATTTGACAGAGTTCAATAAATTAAATGGAATTTAACAAAATTTTAACAGTGGTTTACCAAGGTTCATTATGTTTGATGGCAAAGTTCACATAACTAATTACTGCATGGAAGAAATATATGAAGGAAGATTGAGTTAAAATCAAGTTTTAGTGACTCACAAAGAGTTTTGGAGAAACAAAGAGGTTCAGAATAGACCCCCTTCCTTTCTAACTCCTCCTCAGCAGAGTCTGGGTGCAACTGGATCCAGTCTTAGTCACAGGCCTGATCAGTGATTTATATATGTAAAGTTTGTGATTAATACTGAGTAGCCCTGTGAATCAGTGATATTTTATTAGTACTAATTCAGCTGCTGTCAGTCAGTTGCCAAGGTTCTGTTGTGAGTAAGGGATCCCAAACCTGGAGAAGTTTCCCTGCTCCAGGGCTGTCCCCTGGTTTGCAATGCAGCTGCACTTCAGAGTTACTGGGATGAAATTGTTGTCTGTTAGTCAGCAGTACAGACAAGATAGAGGCCTTTGTTTTAGCTCTACTATCTCGTTCTCCACTCTCATTATCTTGCAGGTTTAGGCTTCAAAACCACCTTTCAAAATATTTTTCTGAGGCACTTTCACTCCCTTGTCCATGAGCCAGGAGAATTTCAGCTCGCAGGGTCACCTCAGGGCATGAGTTCCTGCTGCTTCATCCCGGAAACTACCTGAGGAAAACTCTTGCTGATACTTGTTAAGAGCATTTTCTGTGCTAAATATGAGCAAGCCAGGGTCGGAATGTAAATTGGAGCCATCACTGAGTCACTGGCTGCTTTGGGGAAACAGACATGAGGAAAAGAGGCTTTGTCCATTTCCCTGCAGCCCTGGGAATGGAGCAAGGAAACTCCTTCCCTTCTTCTGGTTGGTAAAGTGTGTGTAATGTGTTTGCACAGGAGCAAATAATTATTTGCTGAATATTTTCCAGGTGCTGAATAATGGCAGAAAGAAGCAGCTTTTCCCTTTGCCATCCTCTTACCCAGGAGCACAGGCACAGGGAGACGGTTCTTTCATGTGGATATTTCAATATTATTGCCAACAGAGCAAACCCTGCAGCGGTTTAAAAAAAACCAAAGAGGCTCCAAGGAATGATGAAGGAACTAACGTTGACAAAGCTTTGTGTATCAGACTGCATTATAAATAAGAGCATGACAGATCTTTCAACTTTAAAAAGCGCTGCGAGGCCCCTAAAACTTGGGTGTTTCAAGCAGAAATGTCGCTTCAAGCGTTTCCCTGGCACGTTCATGGCCTGAGCAGTGTTACAGCTCGAAACTCTAGGCTGTGTGGCATTATCAAAGACAGAGTTCCAAGGGTGTGTTTGCAGCGCTTCAAACTTCACGAGTGGCAGCAGAAAGATCAAAGGAGGACGTGCGTTTTTCACCCGCCTCTCCTGCAAGGCCTTAACCAAGGAGGTGAAGGTAGCAGAGAGAGCTCTGCCTTTTCTCGCATTGCCCCTCAGGCTCGGGGATGCTGTCACCCCTGGGCCCGGCAGGGTCAGAGGCACAAAGCTCGGGTGTGTTTTGTGTGTTTTGGACCGCAGGGGCCAGGTGTGAGCAGGGAGCAAACCCTGATCGCTTTGGGATGAGCATGAGGGGGCACAGAGGCTGCCGAGCTGGATGTGAGCAGCTGCCATTGCACCAGAACCTTCCCCTGAGGGTCTCTGCTTGCAGCAGCCGGGCCCGCCCGCTCTGCGCTCGGCTTGAGGCTGGGATTGTATTATTCTAGTATTTAACTAACTTTCTCCTCGAGGCAGTGCCCCGGCTGCCCTCCCTGGCTCCCGCGCCCCTCACGCCCCGCCGCGCCTCACTCTCCCGCCCGCCGCCTCTCCCCTTAAGGCTCCTCCCGCGGGAGGCGGCGAGCGCCCACTTCCGGCCGCGCCCGGAAGCGCGGGGAGCGCCGCGGCCTCAGGGCGGCAGCGGCGGCGGCAGTGCGGGAGGGCCGGGCCGGGCCGGGCCGGGCGGACCGAGCGACCCGCGGGAGCGGCGTGAGGTGAGCGGGGAGCGCAGCGAGCAACGAGAGGGACCGTCTGCTCGCCTGCCCGCCCGGCACCGCGCTGGAGCTTGTGCCGCCGCGGCGCAGCCCGCGCTGCTGCCGGGACACCCTTTGTGTTGGTCCCTCACGCCGCCTCAGGGCAGCGCTGCCCCGCCAGGCCGGCTCCGTTTGGCGGGAAGGACGGAGGGCACCGGGCAGGGCGGCCAGGGCCAGGGGAGCGCTCAGGTGGAGCTGTCGGGGGCCCAGGGGCGCTCCATGTGTTTGGGTTCGTTGTGGGGTCGGGGTTGGGGTGGCGCTGGGATTGAGGTGGCGGTGGGGCTGGGGGCAGCACCGGGGCGGCTGCGGCGGCGCAAACCGCGAAACCGAAAGAGTGCTCGGTGCTCGAGCGTTCCATCCCGGATGGTGAGGCTCCGCAGCCGATAGCAGCGTTAAAGGGCACAGTGCTGCTCTCAGCTGGGGTTTTGTAAGTGAAAAGGAGATAAACATTGTCCCCTCCGCATTTGAATGACAGAAGGGATTCTCTTGCAAATCGTACTTACCACTTTGTGAAATGCATTAATGCAACTATTAATGTAAATAGCAAAGCAGTTCTTAAGTATGAGCTAAACCGATTTCTGCTGATCTACTAGCTGGAAGGAGTTTATAGCAGGTGAGGGTTGGCCTTTTCTCCCAGACACTGAGTGACAGGAGAGGACAGAGCCTCAAGCTGTGCCTCAGGTTGGGCATCAGGAGGAATTCCTTCACTGAAAGGGTTGTTGAATGTTGAAATGGGCTGCCCAGAGCGGTGGTGGGGTCACCATCCCTGGAGATGTTCAATTGGATGTGGCACTGAGTGCTCTGCTCTGGGTGACAAGGTGCTGTTTGGTCACAGGTTGGAATCGATGATCTCGAGGTCTTTTCCAGCTGGACCAATTCCGTGATTCAGTGGTTTGATTTCTGTTTTGCTCTAGATCTTTGAAATACCACCAGGACTTGGTCACCAGGGGGTGGATTGCTGAGGATACGGCTCTGCCCTCTGCACTCAGGACATGTATGGCTGAAGGGCTCAGCCCCTTCCCTGGCTGCAGGGCAGCGCTGTTCTCCTTCCCACCATGTGACCTGGCACACCTGCACAGCAAATAGCTCCTTTTTTCAAAGGTAAATGCCACAATTGTTGGGTTTTCCCAGTATATGTGTATGCATGAGGAGACTTATGGCTTGGCTTTATCCAGCTTTGTTGTGCTGAATAAAAGTAGTTACCATCTTTCTTTTTATATAGCTGGTTCAAGAGTTCGTGCTTTGTGGTATCTGAAGGGGTCACAAGGAAGCTGGAGAGAGACTCTTCATCAAGAACTGTAATGATAGGACAAGGGAGAGTAGATTGAAAGTGACAGGGCAGGGTTAGATTGGATATTAAGAGAGAGTTCTCCCCTGTGAGGGTGGTGAGGGCCTGGCACAGGGTGCCCAGAGAAGCTATGGCTGCCTCATCCCTGGAAATGTCCAAGGCCAGGTTGGTTGGGGCTTGGAGCAACCTGTGACAGTGCAAGGTGTGGAATGTGTTTCATTCCATGTCAGGGAGTGGAATTAAGTGATCCTTAAGGCCCCTTCCAACCCAAACCATTCTGTGATTCCAGTGTTCTGTTGAGTTTTTCAGACTAGCAGGGTCTGAGATGACTCTGTTGCTGCTTAGTGAAGAATTTTTGTTTTTAGAGGAAGCAATCTGTGGTGAGAATTTTAGCACAATTTCTAACTATAAAACTAGCAGAGACAGGAAAGTTCTGCGTAAATATCCTTTGCTTGTGACAGCAGGGATTTGTTGACCTATAAATCTTAGCAGGAGATCGAGGAAAAAAGCTAATTAAACTCTGTGCCACTAGACCTAGATTCCAGAGACACCAGTAAAATAATATAAAGAGCTTTGCATTGTAGTTCAGGAAATTGTGCAGTGTGTGGGTAAGGAGATTTT
Source organism: Lichenostomus cassidix (assembly GCF_008360975.1). NCBI lineage: Eukaryota > Metazoa > Chordata > Aves > Passeriformes > Meliphagidae > Lichenostomus > Lichenostomus cassidix. The sequence continues at coordinate 4,065,534 of NC_139497.1, forward strand.
TTTTCTATGTGAAATGTGGTTTCACACTTTTTTTTTTGTTGTTTATATATCTGACTTCAGTGCTTTACCTTTACTGTTTGCTATTCCACAGGCATTTTTTGTGTGCTGTTCCTTTAATGCTTTAATCTGTTTAACTGCATGCACCTGTATCTTGTATCAGAACACCTGCATGGAGGCTGCTAATGAGTAACTGAAATCCTGAAATCCTCACCACACTTGAAAATTGGGTCCTTTTGTAGCTGAAAGGAAATATTTTGCCACTTGAAGGCTTTGGGCTTCAATTCCTGCTCCTTTGCACCCCCAGAATGAGCACATGCCGATGGTGCACACAGAGTGGTGCTGACACCACCGAGTTCCTGAAGCACTATGCTGCTCAAAGGCTGTCCCAGGAAGATTTTGAAGGATCCAATGATGATCTCTGTTACTGCCTGGAGTGCGTGGTTGAGTACCACAAGGCGAGGGAAGAGTGTCCAAGGCTGCATAAGGTAATTAAGATTAATTAAGAGGCTTCTCTGGTCCGGGTTGTGTTTTATTGTTTATCAGCATGGTTTGTGTTTTATCGATTTTTGGGAATAGGTTGTGTTGCTTTTTAACTGTTTTGGGTTTTTTTTATATGGAGTTGCAAACTGCTGGTTGTAGAACAGAGACCCTCTTGTTTTGCATATATTCAACCTGGCTAGAACTAAAACAGTAGCTCTAAGTTGCTGACAAGACACTTGAACTTCTTTCATCCTGTGATGGTTTGTCATCTGAAACAAAGAACATCTGCCAGACTAACAGCTCATTTCTTTAATTTTCTCTTTTCCGCTGGTTTCTCTACGCCTTTTGGTTTGTTCCTGTTTTTGTTTGCTTTCACTTCTCATTCGTAGCTTTCTCCTGTTTGAATTTCACAGATCAGACCTTGCAAGACTGTGCAATTGTCAAAAAAAAATTAAATCTCTTCTGCAATTTCTCTCACTAGTTACACAATTTAGTATTTTTGGAAAGCTTATTTTCCCTTCTGTGTCTCTGTATGTAAAATATGTATTTGTAGCTAATTAATCACAATAGAGATGTCTAAAAGGTTGCTCTTCAGATTGGTCAGCTAGATTTCTCTGGAGTGCAATTCCATGTGACTGGAAGTTCCATAGAGTGGAAATAAGAGAAGTGTCTGGACCTACTGCAAGTTCCTTTTTGTGTCTATTAACTGCAGGGAGTAAACTTGGTGTCTAATTGAAGTTACTTAAGATGAGTAATGTTAAGTGAGTGAATCCCTACAAACATCCAGCAAATCAATCAGTCTCTTTGCATTGTTTCCATTCTTTTCCTTCTGCTTATTGCAACATCTGTAAGAAGGCAAGATTTTATAATTGCTTTTCCCATCTTCCTAAATATGATCTTTTTCTGTATCGTGTCTCACAGTATATTTGCCAGTGGAACAAAGTTTTGTGACTAACCTATAGCCTGAAATAAGTATTGAAATCAATATGAAAATATAACAGAATTATGAAATTGCTTCTGGTTTGTAGGCTACTCTTCTAAAAATTACTTTGTAATTGTAACTCTAAAGAGAGAGATAATGTGCTTTACATAATGGAATTTGATTTCAAAGCTTTTAATGTTTTGAACCATGCATAGAAAGAAACTTTTCAGAATGAAATTGCAAGTTTTGAAACTAATTAAGATTTCTGAACGTGATAATAAATGTTCTTGATAAATTCCTTTACAAGTATACTTTGGTTGTTTTCCCCCACTGAATAGGACCTGTGGGACTTGGAAACTTCCCGCCTTGTTGCCCACATGGAGAAATCCATGCATGAAGAAACAGGAGAAGATGATGAGTTGTTTCTGGTAGATGAGAATGGGGAGACACGTCTGTCTGGTTATGTGGGCCCAAATTTTGAGAACAACCTGCGAGTGCCCCTGCTGGAAATACTGAAATACCCATACCTGCTGCTGCATAAGAAAGTCAGTACGTATCTGATCATGTCCTCTTGGAAGGGAATGGTGATGTTCCTACTGAAGGAGGTGAAAATAAACAGTAGTTAAACCAGAGTATCAATGTGTATATTTATTTTGACACTAAATAAATTTTTTTTGGTGAGTCTGTAGGTTAGTCCTTACTATAACTGTGTCTTACCCTTCTAGGTGAGCTGTGTGTAGAAGTGCTCTGTAGAATGGAACTAAGTCATGACTCATTTCAGGTCTTTGAGAAATACCCAGGAATTTATCTCTTTTTGGTACACCCAAATGAGGTGGTAAGTTCATTTTTCTGTTCTGCTGAACTCCAGTGAAGCCTGATTTTGTGCACCGTGTTAATACTGAAGGGAGATTTCTAGTTTTCCATCATCTCAGAAGAATCTGTGGTGCATTTGTCTGTAAATAAAACTTGACATCTGTTGTAGTATGCAGTTCTCTCATTAGAAAATCTTGGTCAGTAACATGTAAATAACATAAAATTAGTACAAACCAAATGCTACACTGTTGCACATGAATCCCAGTGAATTTTCTTTGTAAGAATTACCGTGAGTTTTAGCTTTCTTGTCACCAACATCATCTTGTAGGTATAACAAGACTGTTTCTAAGATTATTTTGAAGACTTATTTCTAATTATTCTATTAGTAAAAATATGCCTGTGTCCCATTTGTAACAGCAGTGCTTCCTCTTATGGAATTGTGATTTTATTTCTTTTTATTAATATGTAACCTTTTATTTCAATCCTTAGATTCGTCGATGGGCCATCCTAACAGCAAGGAATTTAGGGAAGGTTGACAGGGATGATTACTACGACTTAGAGGAAGTGCTGACTTGTTTGTTCAAAGTTATTGAGTTGGGGCTTTTTGAGAATCCAGATATTTACAGCTCTTCAATGTTTGAAAAGGGTAAACTCATCCTTCTGCCAGCTCATTTGTATGATACATCCAACTACAAGAACTATTGGCTGGGTGAGTACTTATGATCAGAAATGAATTTGTGTTGTCTCCCATTTGTAAACACATCTTTCAAGTGAGAGCTTTACAATTTCATAGGTGCTGTGTATTTTTTCAAATATATAGATAGGTTGCTTCTTTTTTTTTTCTGTAGGGATTTGCATGTTGCTGTCAGTGCTAGAAGAACAAGCTATGGACTCTTTGTTACTGGGCCCAGACAAACAAAATGATTTCATGCAGTCTATCCTTCACACTATGGAGAAAGAATCAGCTGGTAACTAATTTTGATTAGTTAAGATTGAGTTTAAGACAGTTTATAGTCCATTTTCCATCTTTATCAAATTCCTCGTTAAGTTCTTAGTAGTGTAATATGAAGTGATTTTAACTGAGGATAGTTTATTTTCTGAAAGGTGTCACATTTGGGCAGTAATGGCAAACACTGAAAAATGACATTTAAATTCTGAAGTGAAGAAGGGATGGCAGTGCTCTTTTTATGTCTGACTTAGAGGTTTTGCCTTAAAATTTGTCTCTTCCATCTGTCCATTTGAGGGGAGCTCTTTTGCAGCTCTAAATTTGGACTTCAGAATTTAGATTTAGTAACCACATGGGTTACCATGGCATAACCTGGGAATGGCCTGTGAGCTCAAGACCAGGATTTCCTCTTAAAAGAGCAGATATTTATAAACTTTTTGTTTATTAAGGGTATGATATTTTCTTACATGAAGGAGGAGAAAACCACTTGAAAGAAAACCAATTGCTTCTATTATAAATGTGAAGTGTAAATCAGCTGTGTAAATAAAAGTATAAATAGCTATATAAGTTGTGCAACTTCTTAGCACAGCCCTGCAAAAATCAATGGGAAAGAATCAGTTTCATAGAGTTGTGAAATACCAGTATTATTTAATGTTAATAATGGACATCCAGGTTCCTGTTGATTTAAGACTGCATAAGGAGCAGTGTCTTTGTATGGATAAGGGAGCTTGACTTTTCTCATTCTTTTTCCAGGTTAAAAAGTATAGCTGCAACTTACTAGAATGCTTCTTTTTATATTGATGTTTTAGAAAAATCAATGAAAACCAGCTACTTTCAGTTTCAGCTTAGCCTGGGAATGTCCAGAACTTGAATTTCAACCCTTTCCCCTGTTGCTGTTGTGTTTCAGATGATTCCACTGACCCCTTCTGGCCTGCCCTGCACTGTTTCATGGTTATTTTGGATCAGCTCGGATCTAAAGTTTGGGGTCAGCTTATTGATCCTGTCCAAGCCTTTCAAACCATAATCAACAGTGTGAGCTACAACAATGAAATCAAAAATATTCGCAGTAGCTTTAGGAGGTCAGTTCTTGTCAGTGCTGCTGTAACTTCTGTTGGGGGAGGGAGATGGCTATTAAAAAAAAAATCATGTTTCCAACTTCAAGCAAAGAAAAGTTGAAGTTGGTTCCCTAAAATTTTGAGGTTCTTCCAAAAAAAAAATCTCATTTCTTAGAGTTTTAGTTGTGTGAATCTGTAACGATATGTGTTTCTTTTTAGGACAAAATCTGAGCCAGAGTCAGACTATGGTGATGACATGATGTCTTGCAGTCAAATTGTGTATAATTATAACACAGAGAAGCCTCAAAAGGTATTAAACCAGTATTTTATTTTCCTGTTCTTTGAACTGTGATCACTGAATGACATTGTCAAGACGAAACATTTCTGAGTGTGTTCATCTCTCAGTGCTAATATGTTGTATTTATGAAATGCCTTTTAAAGGCTTTAAATGTGTATTTGATTATCTGAGGACAAATTATGTAAGCATGACTGTATCTTTGGACAGTTCACAATGATTTTTAAAGGAACTACTGCTTGATAGTGCTTTCATAGGTTACACTTCAGTTCCCTGTACATCCGTGTGCTCTTTATTTGTTCCAGTTTTTAAATTTAGATTTTGACTTACATTGGTATATAAGAGATGCTGCCATATTAAACTGTGTACATGTGCATGTCACTGAGGATGTTGTGTGGTGAATGTGTTTTTCAGGACACTGGCTGGAAGGCTGCCATTTGCCCAGAGTATTGCCCCAACATGTATGAAGATATGCAGACCCTGGCTAACATGCTTCAGTCTGACATTGGCAGAGACCTGCGTGTCCATCACAGCACGTTCCTCTGGTTCATCCCTTTTGTTCAGTCCCTCATGGATCTCAAGGACTTGGGTGTAGCATATATAGTAGAGGTCATCCACTACCTCTGCTCAGAAATCAAAGATATCCTCATCGAAAGATTCCAGCAGTGTGACAAAATCTCCGAGTTCTTCCTCCTCATCTTGGTGTCCATCGTTGAACTCCACAGAAGTAAGAAGTGCCTGCATTTGCTGTGGATCAGCTCCCAGGAGTGGGTGGAGGCAGTGGTGAGGTGTGCCACCCTTCCAAGCAGAGCCTTCACACGGTGCACTGAGAAGGCTCCAGGGCTGTGTGTGAAGGGCTCAGGTGTGGGATCCTTCCAGGCCCCAAACTCGGTGCAGCATGCCTGCGTGCAGCTCATCCGCAGCCTGCTCAAGGAGGGCTACCAGATCGGCCAGCACGCCCTGTGCAAGCAGTACCTGGACAAACTGAACCTCCTCCTGCGGGGAAACAGAGCTGTGGGCTGGCAGCTGAGCAGCCAGGAAGCACAGGAGTTGCAAACGTGTTTGAAGCAGGTTATAAGAAGTATCAAGGGCAAAGCACTGATCACCTCTTTGGCTGGAGGAAGCAGATCAAACTCGACAGCTTTGCCAGCCATCTCTGTAAAGCAGGAGAGGAGTGCGTGTGGTGATGGATACAAGACGAGTGGACATGAGAGAGAGGACCTTCATTCACCATTTGTCATGTCTAAGGAAGGCAGAGATTGTCAAGAGAACACTTTCCATGGGAGAAGGAATGCCTGGGAAGAGGAATGTAGAGCATCTAGAAGCTCAGCATCTTGCACATCCACAGGCGCCCTCTTGATGAATATTAAAAAGGAACCTGATGACTTGACAGCTCAAGAATATACCTTCCCACAGAACAGTTTGACAGTGAAAGTAGGTGGGAAAGTTCAGGAAAATAGGAACTATGATCTTGCGGCAGGGAAATGCAATACAGATGATCAGTGTTTTAATTCAAATGCCCAGCATGCAGATTTGAGGAGAGGCAGAGAGTTAGAAATCAAACACGAAGCAGAACCAGTGTGTCTGTCTGCTCAAACTCATCTCGATTCTCTGTCTTCAAGTAACTGCAGAAGTATGCAGGAGACAAGTGTAAACAGTGTGTTCCAGTCCAGACTGGGCCCCATTAAACAGGTATCCAAACAAGCATCACTAGATTGCTCTAACTCCTTTAGAAATGAACCTGCTGTGCAGGGGAAGGAAGATGACAGTACTTTGCTTTTAGGGCGTAATGACACCTCAGTGAAAAAAGTATCAACAGAAGAAAAATCAGGTTCATCATTGATGTCTTTCTTTAAGAAAAACACCAACATACAAACTTCAAACCAGGAGCAGCCTAATTTAAGTGACTTGGATAAATATGACTGCAGAAATCAAATTTCAGAGACCTTTTCTAGGGATAAAATTTCAACATACGGTTATAATCCATTTAACTCTGAAAACAAGAGGACTATGATCAGGCCACTGCCACTGAAGTGTGAATCAAGTGACAGGTTGCTCGAGTTTTCAGAATATTTCAGGAGGGAAAACAGTTCAGTGGGGAAGAAGGAGGAGGATTTTGTGAAGATGGTTCCTGAAGATGATACTTTATCAGACTCCCAGGTTGATAGAGAACTCAGTAAATTATCTTTAGCTGCTTATGCCAAAAGTGTCAATTTTTCCTTTGCGTCCAGCCCGGAAAGCTCAGTACACCCCAGTGTGTCTGATATTAGAAGGAAAGTGAAAGGTGCTGTAAGATCTTCTAACGAGGGCCAAAGTACCAGGTGTCCCTGTGGTGCAAATGGCCTGAAAAATCAAGTCATTGTAATTTCAGACTCTTCTGATGAAGAGAAAAGTGTGTCTGACAAGGAGGAAACAAAAACCAAGAAGGAAAATGTGTGTGCAGAGCAGTCTTCAACTTCCAGCAGCATTTCTGATAGTGACACTAAAAGACAGTCAAAGTCTCCAGGCTCTCCCATATTACTGGATGACTGTGATTCTCAGTACTTTGAATTTGAAACAGAAGCTGAGGTTTTTTCGGCTTGGCAGGATACTCAAGCGTATGCTGTGGAACCAACTCAGGAGTATAAACAAGATCATGTTTCACCAGCAGCTGAGAATAGTAGTTCAGATGACATCCTGAACAATAGCTTAAATGATTGGGGTTATGATCTGGATTACTTAAGTGATGACACCATGGAAGAAGCAGCAAGCTCAATAGAAAAGCAGACAGAAGATGCTTCTCATCAGAAAAAAGCTGAGGAAACAAAAGAGGCGACTAATTCGACCTTGCAAGAATCAGTTAGCAAGGAAGATGCAAAAGGTCAGCTGGAAAAATGTGCAGACAAAAGTCCTGATAAAGGCTTCACCCTGGACTCAAAATCACCTGAACCCAAAGCATCTACATCTCCCATCTCACTGGCTGCAAAGTTGGCCCTTAAGAAAAATAGCACAAGCCCACTGAAGACCACAGCAAAATGTAAATTAGCCCTGGCTGTTCAGAGAAGCCCTAAAAGATCTCCTGTTGTTAAAACAGCCAAAAATAAAACACCCCTTCAAAGCACGACAGAACGTTCTCAGGCTGGCAGGGCAATGCCTGCCGTGGTTCCTCCAAGGAAAGTTAGGCAGAGTCCCGCTCCAGCATCGACTGTGGAAAAGCTGGGGCTGAAGAAAGGCCCTCGCAAGGCGTTCGACTTGTCCCAGCCCTCCCTGGAGAGCCTGGTGAAGCTGCGCAGCCACGGCAAAGCTGCAGGCAGGATTGGAGTGGCGCAGAGAAAGAGGACCAAGCAGACAGAGGCTCAGCGTTTGTTAGTGAAACATAATAAAGGGCTGCTAATCTGCCAAGAGCGTCGGTATTCAAGGCAGACGAGGCCCAAAAGAAGTGGGAAGAACTCTGCAGGCAGTTCGGAGATTAGAAACAAAGTTGCCAAAGCGTGTGCAAAGTCTGCGGAACAAAAGTGTCAAAGTTTTGAGCTGGCGTCTATTAAAGAATCTGTTGAAAACCAGAGGGAGAAAAAAAGGGAAGACACTGCTTGTCCCTCTGCCAGTGAGGGAAAATTTGAGAGCCTCTCTGTGGAGGGGTTGGCAAGTACCTCTAAAATGCCTCATTCTTCGGACTCGAACAAAAAATTGGAGGATAAGAATGTGGTGGTTCTTCCTGTCCCTATGGATTCAAGTCTCTCTTCCACTACACTTGGAGATGATAAAGATGAGTCTTCAGGAAAAGGTTGCACTGTCCTGCCTGAGTGTGAGATGAAACCTTCAAAACAAAATGGGTGCAAGTCAGATGAAAGCAGTGATGAAGGTGATGATAATCTGTTTTTAACTCAGTTAGATCCTGTGGATATGGAGTTATGTTCTCAGGAGGAAAGTGTTCAAGATGCTGCTGTAGGTAGTAAGAACCCAGAGGAAATGGATGTTGATGAAAGCCTTCAGCAGAATGAGCCCTCAGCTGTTGTAAAATGTGAGTACAAAGACTGTATGGAAAAGGTGGAAAAGCCTGGAGAATACTGTAGTAAACACACAGCCACCAGCCCAGGGGCAGATCACGTGTTTGCCAAGCCTTCTCTCCTGCCACCTAAAATAAAGAAGCCTTCCACTACCAAAATTTTCAGCTCAGCAAGTTCTTCACGGAATGCAGCCTTCAGCAAGGATCTGGAAGAAGTCAGAAAGTTACCCCCACCTTCAAAAAGCAAAGTGAATGCAGCCAAACCAGTGCTGGTCAGGCCACCACCACATACAAAGACTGCACCAGTAGGAAATCCAACATGCAAATCTCCAAGTTTCAAACCCCTTGTTTCCAGTAATGTTCTTCAGTCACAGAATAGACACTATGACAACGTTTCAAATATTTCCAGAGGGCCTGGCCGAGAAAGCTACTCCTTTCTTGGCGGTCAGCAGCGTGATTACAGCATTTTTGTTAATCAAGTCCTCAAGTGGACTTACGAAATGTTTGCAAACTTCAGCCTCTTTGGAACTCCAAATAATCTTCTGCAGTCCATAGTAGCCTCTGTTCCTGTCAAATTTCAGGGCTACAATGACTATTTTAATACATTTTTCCCCTTGATGATGCTCAATGCCTTTGAAACAGTAAGTAGCTTTCTGCCTTTTGGTTTGGATTCATCAACACTAATAAATTTTATCCAGAGATTAAAACCTGGTTTATGTCCTCTGTTTACCTTTGAAAATGTTCAGATATAGCTCAGAATAGAGGAATGATTTTGTGTAAATAATCCAAACAGTTGTTATGTTTAAGGTTGGGGACTTCCAGAGTTACCTCAGTGGAGTGTTTATTTTTCTCCTGGGTGCACAATAAAAAAGGGTGACACAGGATGTGGTTTCTCTCTATAGCATATAAAGCTCAAAACAGAAATCTTTAAGAAGCTGAGGTATTTAAACAACAGAGGATAAGCACCTACAGAGGATAAAGACCTAATGTTTTGGTTTCTGTTGAGAACTTACATGAGAGAGTAGGTTAATCCAGGAAATGTTTTTCCAGTCCTTACTGGTTTATAATTTAATAGTGACAAAACACAGGGTTCCTTCAATTAATGTCTGAATGCTTTCAAGTTGTCATTGCATCACTTCTTCCATAGAAATAAGGTAGAAAATAGACAATGCCAGGATTATACTGATGTTTTAAGGTGAAAATGCAGTCAGGGAAAACTCAGATTAGTTGTGAAGACCTTTAAGAAAAGTACATTAAGGGGGTGAGTGACTAGGAAGAACTTCTGTTTGCCCTATGTGTTTATATATAATGGCCATGCTTATGTGAAAGAAAGAAATGGGTTAGACTCTTGATATATTCACTTGACAGTCTGATGGCTTTCTTTTTATTTGCCCTTTGAGTCATTATAAGCTTTTCTTCTGATACACCAAACCCTTCAAAGCATTATTGTTTCCTTTTCAACACGTAGCTGGCACAAGAATGGGTAGAAAACCAGAAAGCAAGAGAAAGAAGTTACTGCTTCTACTTACAGAGCTTTTCTGCTGACATGAATACAGCACATTTTACAGGTGAGGGTTTTTGGTTTTTTTTTTTAAATAAAATCTTCTGATCTTCAAGTAGATGGTGCCTTATAATGAGCTGGCATGTACAGGTAGAGGTTTTTTGTATTTACTTTAAATACAGAATGAATTTTGACTTAGCTGTTGTTTGTTAGAATACATGTAAGAGAAATATGGATTTTGCAGGGAACTTGTGCCTTCCCCATCTCTCAGCTGGGATTTTTTTTTTCAGCTTGTTTTGATAAAGTAGTCCTTGACTTGCTCTGTTTTTATACAGTGCTGTGCTCAGGTTTAGGAGTGCAGAAAGGAGTTAAAATTTTTACAATAACCTTTTGCTATAGCCTTCAACAGCTTTAAAAGTTATCAGAAGAGTATTACAGAAGTACATGCAATATGTTAATCACATCACCTCTACAGGCAGAAAGTAATTATAACCATTTTCCTTTCAGTGTTCTAATTTTAATTTTTCATTTGGGTAGCTCAATTACGAGAGAGTGATTTGGCAAAGCAGCTTCATCCCAAGGAGGATGACTTAATCCTTTTGGTGGTCCACAAGGAGAAAGACACCTTTGGGGAAGAAAGTGGGATGGAGAACCACATAGTGAATCATGTCGGCCTCGTGACACGATTTTCTCGTGCATCTGGCTATCCAAATAGTGAGTACCTGGGCTTGAAATAAAAGTGGGATCCTTCTTGCTGCCATAAAATGCTGCTTCATAGCTGGCAGTTTGTGGTTTTTAGTACAGCACTTGCCTCAGAGGAAATGGGATTGGTTTTCCTGTGTAGAAGCTTTATAATAAGTCAGGAACTGAAGCTGCAGCCCTGCTTGCCGTCATTTTTCTAGAGACTTCTTTCAATGCAGATGTTAATACTTCATGTCAAAACAGAAACTAGTGATAAGTAAGTGCTCTGCACACATCCTTAGGGTGGCTTTGCTGTGAGATACGAAGTGCCATGAACTTCCATGATCTCGCTGACTGAAATTGTCACTGTCTTTGGGAACTGGAACTGTGAATTACCTGGATTACTAAGTACCCAGTACCTGCCTTATTAAAGCAGTGATCTGAGTAGCTGTACAGAGCAGTGGTTTTTTGTTTGGTCTTTTTCTTGGTGGGGGTAGGGAAGTGTTGGGATTTTGCAAGAATTTGTTGTTGATTCCCTAGAAGAAGACAGCACCTTGTTCTGGTGGATTCATTGAGTGATATACTGGAGTATCTTTCACTTAATGATTTGTATAGTCTTTGAATTAACAATTTGGTTTCTTATTCTTCTTTAAAAGGACAAAAGGAGCATCAAACTGCTTGTCATCTTACTGTGCAAACCCGAGGCAATCTGTCATTCTTCATCCAGAAGCAAGTGAAGTGTGTGGTGGTTGGCTCCCTGGTGACCACACACAGAGAGTTCAAAGGTCTTCTGCTGCTGAGCAGGAGCCCCCTGGCTAAACCCATCATAAATCCAAGTTACAATGACTTCTGCCCCAGAGACCTGCCTGTAGCCTCAGGAAGTGCTGTAAGTCCTGCACCTGGCAGTGCCAGGGTTAACAAAGCTGGCGTTTGGACCTCATGAGTTTTGCAGGTCTGGTTTTTTGTGCTGGTTGTTGAGATGACCAAGCAAATAGTCTTCAAAAGCACTGAAACACTGCCCTTTTCAGAGCTGGCTGATGGGATGGGGAGAGGAGTCTGAAATTCCTGTGGTGTTTGGGCTCTGTTGACATAGTGCTCTTCAAACTGCTTTCAGTTGTCTTTTCCCTTACTGGGGAAGTGTTCAGGAAATAAGATGTGGAAAAGGTATTGTAAAAGAAAGGTGTGGAGATTGAACAAAACCGTTGTTACAACTTTCAAGTGAGGATTGGGTGTGCATCTAGAGCAAACCTAGGATCAAAAGCTTCCCTGCCCTTCCAGCTTATGGGTTCTAACTAGAGGGGTGAGGGCATTCTGAAAGTATAGAACTTGATGTGGAAGGTGTGATCAACAATTCATTATTTTTTCCCTGCCCATTTCTTCAGGCTTCATACATGAATGAATACAATGAAGATCAAAAGAGAGCCATTGAAACAGCTTATGCCATGGTAAAGCAACATCCAGGACTTCCCAAGATCTGCCTTATCCATGGACCACCTGGGACAGGAAAATCAAAAACTATTGTAGGACTTCTGTCCCGTGTTTTGAGAGAAGTAAGTGAACATGGTGGGATGTGCAGGGGTTTGATTTAGAGTAATGTACTGTCTGGCTTCTCAATCTCAAATGAAAACAATCTAAAGAGTTGTTTTGGTTTGTTGTTAATTAATCTGTAGAACACTAGGAATGAGAAAACAGCTCGGAAAAAAAATTCCAAGATTAAGCCAAACCGTTTTCTAGTTTGTGCACCATCAAACGCTGCTGTTGATGAGCTCATGAAGAAGATCATCATTGCTTTTAAGGAAAAATGCCAAAACAAACAGGAGCCTTTGGGTATGGTTTGTTTTTAAATTCTGTTTTAGTGTTAAATGGGCAAAATCTGGAGGAGGAACTGAAGCAGTGGATTGATTATGTTCTGTACTTCCACGCTCCTCTGAGCAGCTTCTTCCTCTTGCAGAACATGACTGGTACATCCTCATGCTCTTGTTAACTTTAATGTACTTTTCTGACAGGTGTATTGTGTTTTTTTTAAATAAGTTACACCTTGTTTTTACTTAGATATTGACCCTTTCCTCATGTTGTTAGTTTAAGTTCACCAGTTTTTAAGTACTTGAGGATTTGAGCACAAGTCTCTTGCTTTTATTTTTAATAAAATTGGACTTCGTGGGTCATGGGAAACAGACTGGTTAAAATGTTGATGTGTCAGAGCTTCTCATTTTTCCTTCTCCCAGTTTGTGACTTATACAAAGTAGGTGAATTCTTAATAAGACATTTAGTTTGTGGCAAGGGGAAAAATATCTGCATTACGGCCAAATGTTAATCTGGTATTGACTTACCAATTGCATTACTTGATGGTACTCAGTATTGTCCAAGTTTGGAATTCTGGAAGTTTTAGATAAACCTGAGAATAAGAGGTAGTTCTCTGAATTCAAAATAACATTCTTGGTGTTAGCCACCCTAAAAACATATGTGACATCTTTATTTTTTAGAGTTTGGAGTTACTGAATATTTTGTAGGTGCCTTTAGAAAAGTATAAGTCAGTTGTTGAAAACCCCAGATAAGTAGAAAAGAAAAAGCCTTGTTAGGTATCCACGATGTTTCCATTTTTTGAACTGTCATAGCAAAGCACAGAGACAGTTGGAGTAATTTAAGAGTACTTTGATTTTGTAAACAGGAAATTGTGGTGATATCAAATTAGTGCGACTTGGTGCTGAAAAATCAATCAACAATGAAGTCCGGGGGTTCAGCCTGGATAAGCAAGTTGAACACAGAATGAGTAAGTAACACAGAGATCAGACTTTTCTTCAGTCTTCTATAAGAGCTTGGGGATGTTTTTCACATCATAGGACTATGTGTTCTATGAGAAGGAAGATTTTTCTACAATAATATTTTATAAAGCATTGTTTTTCTTAATGGCAGTTTATATATGAGCCAAAATACAAGGAAAAGGAAAGAAATAAGCAAGGTGACTTCTTATTTATCTGTTTTTTTAAAAGAAATTATATTACATACATGCTGAAGCCATCATTTTTAAGCAATGCAGCATTTGAGAGCTACAACTGGAAGCAAATCTCAGTGATTTCATTGTGCAAGATAAAAACTTAACAAAAAATGCAACAAAAAAAGAATTTGTTTGCCCTTGAAACCCTTGGATCTATGACTGAGAGCAAGAGTTACTGTAACAGTTTTGCTATTGCTGCTCTATGCTCTCCTTTGCTTCATTACAGAACGAAAGCCAGGTGACTGTGACCAGGATATCCAGAAGAAGAAGGAAGCTCTGGATCAGAAGCTGGACATGCTCTCTCGAGCGCGTGCCATGCACAGATGTGAGAAGAGAGAGGTAGCAAGATAACTTTTAATCCCATTTGTGGTTTTGTGTTCATAACACAAAACTCTTTTTTGATGTCACCTCTAAGCAGAGCTGTCTCTTCACCTGGTTTTTCAGCTAATGGAAAAATTGGTAGCACTGTGAAAGGGAATGAAGAGCTTTACATCAAAAGATTTTTTTAGTTTATTTATGCCAGTATTTTCCACTGGTTGATCATGCCACTTGTTGCTCTGGTGTTCAGTAGTCTTCATTTGGTTCTGTCACCAGTTAGATTGTAATGTAACCATATTTATTATAAATCTTAATGGTTTAATTTGATTGTATATGTCTGTTCTTGTTTCACTGGAAATAGTAACATACCTCATGATCTGAGATCTTGGAATATGTGTTGCACTTGAAGTTTTCTGGGGTTTTTTGTCTAAAAATTTGGCATTTACGCTCAAATGAGAGATTTCTGGTGGTAAACCATTTCCCAGTTGCACAGAAATGTAAGATCTGGTATTGGGTGTTGCAGAGCCTAAATGTGTTGACAGCTTTCCAAGAAACTGATCAGCTTCTTCAGACACATTTCATATTAAAAGACACTCTGAGCAAGTCTAAATGTTTAGGAAATTAATTAGGTTATGGGAGGAAAGAATGTATATAAGAAATGGGTGGTGTTAAAGGTGATTTCTCTTTAATTTTTCTCCCATCCAGAGTCAAATGTTAAATGATGAAATTGGCAGACTTGCAAAGGAGAGACAACAACTTGCTTCTCAGCTGAAGGAGGTAGGAGAATTTATCTCTAACAAACTTCAGCTGACATATTTTTTATACTTTGTGTCCTTTATTGTGGTGAAATTCAGTTTTGATGTAGCTGGGAGCATTTATAAAGTAGTAGATAAACAGGTAAAGGCCATAGATGAGTAAATTATGGCCAGGCAGCTGTGAAATTTGGCTGTACTCTGGCTGCATTTTGGGAAAAAAAGCCCAAACAGGAGTATTCAGTGTTGCAGTTAAGGCTGAATTTTAACCAGGATGTCCTGTTGTGCTTGCAGGTCCGAGGGCATTCCCAGAAAGTGCAGACAGACATCATCCTGGAGTCTGACATCATCTGCTGCACGCTGAGCACCAGCGGAGGGAGCCTGCTGGAATCTGCTTTCTCCCGGCAGGGACTCGATCCCTTCAGCTGTGTCATCGTGGATGAGGTCAGTGGAGCTGCTTGCAACTGCAGCCTCTTCCACCTCCATGCCTGCCCTGTGCTCTACTCAGGCAGCTTGGGGCTGTTTGGCTGCTGCTGGAATATTTGTGGGTTGCCTGCCCTGTCCCCTGTAGAACCACAAGGAGAAAAACTTTTAATTGATTTTTCTCCTGACTTGTTTGGTGCTGCAATGGCAGACAGCTTTTATTTAGAACCACAATTTAGCCATGAGTTTTTTGCTGTAGAGGTTTCCAGATGGTTTGGTTATATTTATATCTGTTTGGATAGCTCTGCATATATAATAATAAAATAAGTCTGTTGGTAGTTTTTTACTAGAGAAAAGTCCTTCTTTATCCTCTTTTTTCTATTTTTTTAGAAGACTCTTAAAGCATTTGAGTTGTTCTGGCTGCGTTAGAGGAAATCTAACCTACTTCTTCCTTTGCTTACAAATTCTATTTTTGTCCTGTTTGCATATCCAAAAGGCAGGGCAGTCCTGTGAGGTTGAAACACTGATTCCACTGATCCATCGCTGTAACAAACTTGTCCTTGTTGGAGATCCCAAACAGCTCCCTCCTACTGTCAAATCAGTTGTAAGTGTTCAAGCTCTATTTTCATACCGTAGTGTGGATAAAGGTACGGAACGGTGTTCACAGAAAAGATTTAAAGAGGGGGAAAAGATACATTTCAATGGGGCAGTACAGACTTTGAGCTGGGCACTTGGTTTGTGAGGGATGTTGTTTTCTCATTTTGGGAGCTTCAGTCAGTGTCAGATTGTTTAAGAAATGGAGGACAAAGACTTCCTGACCCTTCAGGTGTTTTAAGGATGAACTTACACAAGCATTTCCTTGTATCCAACAGTAAGGGCTGTTTTAAACACCTGATAAAGAATGGAGGAAAACCAGACTGGTTCCTTCAGAGGGCTAAATTGTCTAGAGGATGTGTGTTTGTTTAACGAGATCCCACCTGGGGAAGGTCTTGCTTTTCATTATGGCTGATGTTCTTAAAATTTTACTGTTTTGTGACTCACAAAGTGAAGTTGTCTTGCTAGAGACTACACACAAAAATTCAGATTTGTTCAGGTGGCCTTTACTGAAATAATAAGACCAGCACACGTAGAAAACTGAAGTGCGACTTGTCATTTTGTCAGCAATTTAGCAAGTTTAAAATAGTTTCACTTGTGGGGAATGAGACCCCAAATGAAATCTCCTGTTCTCCCTGTGGCAGAAAGCTCAGCAGTATGGCTATGACCAGTCCTTGATGGCTCGTCTGCAGAGGCACCTGGAGGAGCAAGTGCAGAGGAACGTCCTGCACAGCCTGCCCGTGGTGCAGCTGACCGTGCAGTACAGGATGCACCCAGACATCTGCCTCTTCCCATCCAACTATGTTTATGGCAGGACTCTAAAGACTGCCAAGTGAGTAGCTCTCTGTTCTCCTGTCTAAGCAGGGGGTGTTTCAAAGCAACCTTTTCATGTCAGGGTGTTCTTGAGTCTAAAATGCTTGAGGTTGTGGGAGGGGGAAAGGTGGTTAATGGAGACAGTGTGCATTCTGTCTCTTGTTAATGCTGGGTGTGGTAGGTGATGTAACTAGATCGGTTAAAATTGAGCATACAGAGTGCTGAGAGTTCATTTT
The DNA here is from genome assembly GCF_008360975.1 of Lichenostomus cassidix. Taxonomy (NCBI): domain Eukaryota; kingdom Metazoa; phylum Chordata; class Aves; order Passeriformes; family Meliphagidae; genus Lichenostomus; species Lichenostomus cassidix. Next base: position 4,082,343 of record NC_139497.1, read on the forward strand.
CAGGCCTCAATCTGTTTGGGTAGCAGGGAAAACGAAGGACTCTGCAGAGGAAAAAGGCAGAAAGTGACAATCTGTCACTTGGTTGACCACAATCTGTCAAGTGGTTAAGGCTGAAAAGGACCTTTAAGATCATCAGGTTCAAGTGTCAACCTTTTCCACCACTAAACCATGTCCTCACATGCCATATCCACCTGATTTTTGAACACCTCCAGGAATGGTGACTGTCTCATTTCCCTGGAGGGTCTGTTCCAATGCTTTACACCCCCTTATGTGAAAAAAAATTTCCTTTAACCTAACCCAAACCTCCTTTGGTGCATCTTGAGGCCATTTCCTCTCATCCTGGAGAGTTGCTTGTGTTAACCGTGATGAAAATTAACGAAGTGTCAGTTCTTAGAATTTCTTAGTTGTGCGGTTGCCTAGTAATAAAAATGTTATTTACAGGGCAATAGAGGAGAACAGATGTTCTTCAGAGTGGCCATTCCAGCCCTACCTTATTTTTGATGTAGCTGATGGTCGTGAGGAGCGAGCCAATGAGTAAGTCCTGCATTCTACTCAGCCATAGTTTAGATTTTCTGAGAATCAGTTGCCTACAGAATAGTTGTCTTCTCCCCTGTGGTGTTCCAATATGGATCAAGTAGCTAGAACAGCATTTTCTACTTTATTTAATTTTGCAAAAAACAGAGGTTGACTGGTTTTGGCTTCTTCTTTTGTAATCTGAAACTGGTTTTAATCCTGGTCTGACTCTCTGTTAGATGCCAATAAATGCTTGCAGTCTCTACTCACTCTAGTAAAAGTTTAAGTTCCTGATTTTATCAGTGGCTTCCCTTTCCTAGGTGCATGCTGAGGAGATGCCAGGAGGTGGCAGGCTCAGTCCTCCCCTTTGCCTGTTGTGTAAGGAAAGCACAGCTGGGAGGTGCTGAGGGAACATGGAAGTGCAGCCTTTCTCTGCCTGCCCTTCCCAGGCTTGCTAGCCCCTCCTCAGGGTCTGCTTGCCCAGATCTTTGAGCCTCTGTGTGAAAGAGGCTGCAGAAGTTCAAAATAGCCTGTGACTCTCAATCCCCCACCAAACTGGGCTGAAGCATTGAATTGGAAATATCTCTCAAAGGTGTTTCTGTAATGTTTCCACTTTGTCCTGTTCAGCTCCTACAGTAATCCTCGAGAAGTGAAGCTGGTGATGGAGTTAATTAGAACAATTAAAGAAAAGAGGAAGGATCTGGGCCTTCGTCGCATTGGAATAATTACCCCTTACAGTGCACAGAAAAAGAAAATTCAGGAACAACTAGACAGTGTGTTTAAGAATAACAGGTAAAGAAACCACAAGCTTTCAAGTGGGCCTTGGCTTTTGAATATTAATCCTTTGTTTATCCTCTTAAAGTAATTGTAAAAACTCAAACTTTTTTCTGTACTGCTAAAATTTGTACTTGGTTTAAAACAGGCATGGTCTCTTCATGCCATTACTTAGTTATTACCTACATGCTTTGATTATATTGCTGTTCTGAATAAAGCTGATTTAAAAGAACCTAGAAGTCCAAGCTGTGTGGACCCAAACAGATTTTCAGTAATGATGCTGGTCTCAGAAAGGTAAATTCAGCTTTAGGCTCATGTACTGAAGGAGAAATTTACCCTTGCTGAGTTTGACACATGAACATTAAAGATAGTGCTTAGGCTCTTTGCATCATTGTGTTGTTTAAAAATCCAACTCAGAATTAGCAAGCTGCTAAATCATATTTCTTCAACAGCCCAGGAGAAGTGGACACAGTGGATGCATTCCAGGGACGGGAGAAGGATTGCATCATCGTGTCCTGTGTCAGGGCAAACAGCTCAGAAGGCTCCTCTGTGGCTTATGTCCAGGCAAACAGCTCCAAAGGATCCATTGGGTATGTGTCCTACAGTGATTTGCAATCCCATTTCCAGGGACACAGTAGAGAAAGGCATATTTTTAGTAGGACTGCTTAGAAGGTTATATAGAACAAGTCTCTTCTACCTGTCAGTGAATTAAAGGGTATCTCAGTGCATGAATTGGTGTTCTTGGTCTGAGATCTCTGAGCAAGAGGGACAGGGAAATGCTGGTGATGTGCTCTGTATTATGTGCTGATCTCCTTCCACAGCTCCCTTATCCTGCCACTGCCTGGATTTGGCAGGATTGGCTTTGGGATCTTGGCTCTTTGCATTATTACTGCAGCAGATATTGTTCTTGTGGCTTTTGGTACACCTTGTAACTTTCTGAATGCTGTTCTCAAAATGAAACCCATTTTCTGTGGCTGTTGCTGTCCTGTCAATGTCTGTAAAAGTACTGTTAACTAGTTGTACATGTCACTTGCAATGTGATGTAGCAGATTTGGATCTGGGATTTGCAGATAAGTGTGCTTGTCTTCTGAGCTGGGGGAGATTAGCAGGAAGTCTTAACTCATGATTGCAGATTTGTTAATTTTGTATGTTGAGTTTTTTTGTCTGAAACTGAAGGAACTGAACACTGAGTGTACTGTTTACCCCCAGAGCACTTACAGTAGTTGCTGATTTATTTCTGTAACTTGCAGATCATTTTAGTTTAAAAAATGGGAGTGAAAATATGAAATATGCCTTCTTAGAGTTCACTGCCTTCCAAGTTAAACTTGGGGAAGTCTGGTCACATAAACAAAAACTTCTATCTATATACCAAGTTTTCACTAAGCTGCTTATGTTCCTCTGATACTTATTCTCTGATTGCAAGAAAAATGGCTTTTAATTGTGCTGATCCATGTTACTTTGGGAAGAGAGAGAATCCAAATATTGTAGTAAACAACAACAATGCCTTTTGAAGATTTCTTAATCTGACTGATTGAGTCTGGGAATGGAAGGCAGCTGGAATCTGCCAGTTCTTTTGGCTGACACAGGACTCACCCTCTGTCTGCCCTTTGGAAGAGAACTTTCTAGCTTGCTGTGTTTATACATTAATATATGAAGGTTTACATATTCAGGCTTTGCCAGTGCAGTGCCTTAGCAGCTGTACATGCTGATGACTTGGACATCTCTGTTTCATGTGTCCTTGGCAAGGTGTGATGGAATGTTTGCCACACCCTTACCTATGATCTTGTAGCTGAGTAAAGTATTTGTTCTCCAGGGTTGCTAGTCCAGCATTAAATTTACTCTGAAAGTAACTGGGAGAAGAAAACACCAAGAGATGACAATGGATCTTTTTTCCATTCCTGAGAAAATAATCTTGTCTTTCAGTTGTAAAAGCTGTCAGGAATATTTAGTAGCTTTTCAAGGTCTCCCCTCTTTTATTTCTCAAGGCCCAGAGAACTCTATCTGTGCTGCTGGATCCACTCCCCTGTCTGCTTCCTCCTTCTCTTTTTTCCTTCACTGTCCAAATTTTTTGAGGTGACTCTGTGGTTTTTGCAGTCCTTGCTGCAGTTGAGGTCTCAGTGCAGTGACCACAGAGTCAGGCATTGATAGCAAACCTGCTCAGATGAAGTTGGATAAGGACTTTGGAGTTGTGGATGTTGTTAGAACAAGCTGTGCATTTTGGAAGCTTTATCATTAAAGTAGAAATAATTGATATCAGTCTCACAAACACTTTTTTTTTGTTTTGGTGAGTCCTAACAAAACTAAACCTTCAAGAATACACTCAGCATTTGGTTAGGTTTCAGTACTTCAGTGTGTGACCCCTCAAAACCAAACTAGATAATTTTCCTAGTGCAAAACCAGATTTCTGCAAGGATATACTCTCTCCTCTTGAAGCATGACAAAGCAAAAGTCTGCCTTGATGTGCTTCCAGTGCAGGTCACCTTTAAAATAAAATATTCATGTGCAGTGTTCAGTATTTCAGTAGGGTGTTTTCCCATTAATCATGCCAAATATTATTAATCTATTTCAGTTCAAGTCAAAAAGAAGCTTAAAGTCTTGATAGGTGAAGTGAGGTTGATGTCCTCAGTACTTTGAGGAACGTTTAAGGAAGCAGTGGTTGGCATTAAGAGGGGATTTGTTCTAAGAAAGGAAACATCAACGGCAAGGGCTGGAAAGAACTGGAATTCCCTGCAAGGAATCAGTGGTGAAAGAAAGAAAACACAATTCATGCTCAGCCTTTCACATGAGGCAGGGCTGCCCCTGTGGGGTCTGGGGAAGGGGAGGACCTGCTGCTGTTAATTTCAGTGACATTTAATTTTATGTCTTTTTTCTCATAACCCTTAAACCTTGTGGAAGAAGCAGTTTAGGAGCTTAGTTCTTTGTCTTATCACTCAGGTTTCTGGCAAGCCTGCAGCGACTGAATGTCACCATTACCCGAGCCAGGTTCAGCCTCTTCATCCTGGGCCGGCTGCAGACGCTCATGGTAGGTGCAGTGCCAATCGAATGGGCTCTGTGAGCCACCCCTGAGGGCTGGGGGACTGAGCACCGTCCTCAGACTGCTCCAATCCGTGCAAGGGAATAAACTTTGTGTTTTCAGAGTCCTTGATTTTTGGGCTTTCCGAGGGTGGGGTGGTGGTGGGGGCGCTAGTTGGCCGCTAGAGGGCGCTAAAGCCCCGCGCCAGTGAGCGAAACTCCTGGAAATTGAGGAATTGTCATTTTTGGAAGTTCTAATGGTTCAAAGTGCCTTCCCTGTGTTACAGCAGCCAGAGTGTCTGTTGCTGTTTCGCACCTGAAACATAAGATTCTTCCATTCCAGAAGGAACATAACAGTGGTTTCCATGACAGTTGTGTCAGGTACCTTGATTAAAGAGGTTGTGCATCCTCTGACACCTCTGTCCGTTTGTGTTGATTTCTTGCTGATAACAGGGAGTTCTTTTTGTTTTTATTCTTTTAAAGGAAGATAAAAACTGGAATCACTTGATTCAGGATGCTCAGAAAAGAGGGGCCATTATCAGGACAACAGAAAAAAATTACAAGAAAGAGGCTCTGAGGATTTTGAAGCCAGGACAACCCCCAGCCAAAGGAGGGACAAAGACATCTCCTGCGGTGCAGGCTGGTTCTTCCAGTGGCAAGAGGAATGAGCCTGGAAATCCTGGAAACAGCCCACGGGAACTTACTGTTGGCCCTGGCCATGCAGTGCCCCAAGGAAGCCGAGGGCCCACACAGCCTGCAGGGACTCCAGCTGCAGATGCCAGGAAGGGCAGTGCCCCTGTGTCTGGGGGAGCTCCAGCTGCAGATTCCAGGAGGAGCAGTGCCCCTGTGCCTGGGGGAGCTCCAGCTGCAGATTCCAGGAGGAGCAGTGCCCCTGTGCCTGGGGGAGCTCCAGCTGCAGATTCCAGGAAGGGCAGTGCCCCTGTGCCTGGGGGAGCTCCAGCTGCAGATTCCAGGAGGAGCAGTGCCCCAGTGCCTGGGGGAGCTCTAGCTGCAGATTCCAGGAAGGGCAGTGTCCCTGTGCCTGTTGGAACTCCAGCTGCAGATGCCAGGAGGAGCAGTGCCCCTGTGCCTGGGGGAGCTCCAGCTGCAGATGCCAGGAGGAGCAGTGCCCCTGTGCCTGGGGGAGCTCCAGCTGCAGATGCCAGGAGGAGCAGTGCCCCTACACCCTTGGGGGCTGCAGCACTTGCTGCCAATCCAGAGAAACCAAGGGACCCCAGGCTGGCAAGCCTGGCCAGTCGAACTGAAGCCAGAGGGAAGGAGCAGCCCTTGAAGGACAGCCATCGGGCAGCCCAGAGCAATCCAGGCTCAGCACCACAGCCAGGCCTGGATGTGTCTTCAGCTGCCAGGGATCAGACTTGCAGAACAGAAAATGCCAGGAAGGCCCAGCAAACACCAGGACAGTGCAATGTGCTTCCCACAGCATCTCTGACAGCTCAGCACGAGGGTGACCGGAGAGGAGTTGTGTCCAAAAGTGCTTCCAAAGCCCCCAGTGATGGAGGTCAGAGCAGCAGCAGTGAGTGGAACAAAGACTCTCGTGGTTTATCAAGGAGACCATCCCAGGAATCACCAGAGAACACAGAATCAAACTCTGCCAAGAGAAGAAAGATCTTTCCCTGACTTTACTATCGGCTCATTACCAAAAATCTATTCCCAGATTTCTGCCTAGCAAGAACTGTATTTTAAATTATTTAGCACAGCTGGAACTCCCTTATATTGATATCACTATTATCAGTAGATCTCTTTCCCATCCTGTCCCTAATTGTGAAGGGACTTAATACCTGACAGATGGTACCTTTGAGGTTTTGAGAAGAGAAGTTGGGTAGCTGCATTGCTTGTAAGACAAGAGGGTTTAGTCATCTAGGAAGCTGAGGTTGTAAATGTTTAACAATGTATATTTGTACAGTATACAGAATTATTTTAAGATATTTGGTAAATACGTAGCTTCTTGTTTCTTTATGTAAATGCTAATTTCTTAGAGATGTAATTTTTTATGAAGAACCAGAGTAAAGCAAAAACAAAACCCAACAAACCAACCCCAGAATCCAAAAGACGGACTTCTTTTCCCTTTGCACTAATATATCTAATTTATTTCATAGAAAAACTGAAAATGTGGTAGCAGTGGTTCTTCCTCATGCTCCACTACTGCCTCAGGAAGGACTGAGTCAGATGTACATTGGTTGAATGGAGAGAATTCTACTTATTTTGTATATTTTATTGCCTGTTTTTATAGGAACAGAAGAGTTTTTGTTGATACAAATGTGCCTTGAGTTTTGCTCTTGCTGCTGCCCCATCCCTTTCTTGTTGCAGTGGCAACAAAATCTGCAGACTAAAGCCTGTGAGGTTTGTTTCGTCCTACTTGTGTCCTTGTGAGGAGAAATCAACAGCACTGTGGAATCTTGATCCATGATCTAGTTAACAGTTAGTGGTAATATCATTTGGGTTTCTTTGTATGGAGCTTTTGGAGATCTTCAGGGATAAAAGGGCAGTTAGGTCTTTCTACATGTTGCTACTGAATTCTTTCCACTGTGCTGATGAAGAATATGCAGCCACAAAAAGAGGACGGTAAAAAAAACAAAATTATTTTTAAGAAAACCTTCCTCTTGTCATAACATTTCCCAATAAAAGTGGAATTAATTCTACTAAAAATTCCTTTGGGTCACTGTGAAGCATCCCTTTTCATTTTCTGGAGTTTGTATGTGTCTCACAGAGGTGAAGAGCAGCATTTCACATGCACTGAGTTTTGCTTGGGGATAACCTGAGAGTGCAGGTGTGAGGGAAGGGAGGAGCTGCAGGGTCAGTACCAGCTGAGTGCACTGGGAGTGAGCCAGGTTGTGCCATCTCCAGGTGTATCAGGGACAGCAGGGAAGTGTCCTGCTGTCCCTTGTCACTGACTCAACCAGCATTGTGGCAGTGGTTTTGCTGGAGCAAATGAGCCACAGTTTAGCCACGATCTTCAGTTCCATTTTCTGTTCTGCCTTCCTTGCAGGGTAATTCCAGCTTTGTCCTTTGACCCTGCTGCCAGGCAGCTCTGTGCTCCAGCTCAGGGAGACACCAGGTGCTGCTTCAGGCAGTGATTGCCAGCAAAACTCACATCCCTAATGCATCCAAGCCTGGAACAAATGTGCTTTACTGGTAGGAGCTGCACTGGAGGTGTGTGGGGAGGCTTTTATTGCTGTCTGTCCTGTCCAAGTTTGTTGTGCTGTGCAGGACTGAGTGTTTTAATGTAATGGGGAGAATCTGGGAGCTCCCTGTGAGGTGAGATCAGCATCTGTGTATTGTTCATTGCTAGTTATTTGTTACGTAGCAATCTGAATCCTTCAGTGACCCCTGACTCCTCCTGGCAGCCCTGGGTGCTCTCCTCCAGCTGGTGTGACTTTTGTGAGGCTGCTGAGTGATTCTGACCTTAACAAACTGGACATTTCTGTCACTCCCATCACAGACTCCATACCCTGTGTGTTATCTCCCTTTATGTTAATAGGAATATTTAAAAACTGTCATCTTGCAAGCCCCTTGGCTCTTGTTGGCAGGGCTGTGCTGCCCTACCTGCTGTTTGTACTTAGCACATTAAAAGGCTGCTGCTCTGCAAACCCCACGGCTGTGGAAGCCATTTGGACTGTCTTGATGTAAATAAAGTCAAGCTGGCAACAAAATGAATGAGGAAATGCTTTTCTGGTTATTAAATGCAATTTGGTCACAAGAATGGTTCTCTGAAACTTTTCTCCTTGTTTACTTTCTCAGTCTGCATTTCAGAACATGTTCTGAGAGCAGCTCTTGCCACGTGCTGGAAGGAACTTTGTTTTAACATTTCATTTTTGTTGTACTCTATAATGCCTGTATTTTTCCATAATCATCACTGAGGTGTGTCAGTGGCTCAGACCTTTTTTCTAGTTTAATTCTAGGTTTATCTGACTTAAGTTGTCAGTCTCCAGCAGGGGATTATTGCTGCTATACCAGTCTGTATCATTAGCGCTCTACTTGTTAATAAACAAATGCTCGGGTTATTGCACTCAGAATACTTTCCCATCTTCACAAGCCACTCAGAGTAGGTTTGTAGCTTTAATTAACTTTTTCTCCTTTTGTTTTATACCCATAACACGGAAAACCAAGCAAAATCCAAGCCAAAGCACACTTCTCACTGACTCAAATCTGCGTTGAGGAACAAACAGATCAGGTACAATTTTGATAGATTCTCTGCTGTGTGGTACAAAGTGCTGAGTAGTGATGGGCAGTCTGTGTGTAAGCTGTGAGTAGAGACTTGCTGTAGTAATTGATAACATTGCAGAGTTCCTTGGAGGAGGCTTTTCAGTGGTTACTGAGTTAAAGTTGGAAAAGTCAGTAAAGAAACATATTCAACACAATTTTCTGTAAAACACTTTATTGGAAGTTGTGCCAAAACCTGTGGAAGAAGCAGTATCCAGGTTTTTATACAGAGGCCTCCATGCTGCTTCCAAGCTTGGCAGCTTAATTCTCAGTGCAAAGCCAGTGCCCTCTGTGTTCTTGGGAAGGAGGAAAAGTCTCTTGTAAGTGCTGTACTATGTTTTGTTCAGGGGATTTCAGAGTGTGGATGTTTTCTTAATTTATTCTTAGTACACAACATAGACTTTCCAGTAAAGGTGGGGGTATAATGGTGGTTACTCCTCTTTCCTTTAAGGTTTGTAATTGTTTTCCATGTCATTACTCCCAATCATGGTGATGTGAGGGCAAGGCAGGTGTGTGTCTAGTCTGTGTTCCTTAGCTCTGGTCACTGTAGCCTGTGCTGTGCTGCCTTCCCAGCTGTTCTGGGCTGTCTGTGGGGCACCCCAGGGAAACCAGCAGGTTTCCAGGAGCATTATCTGCTCTGGGAAGTGCAGGAGGAGGTGTTGGCTCCTTGGTGATGCAGATGGACCTGAGGGGTGCTGAGGGCTGGAGGTGCTGCTGGATTGTGCTTGGCTTGCACCAGAGCTGTGCCAGGCTGCTGGGGATGTGAGGGAGACATCAGCTTCTCCTTCAGTCTCGTCTCCACATCCCCAGTGCTGGTAGTGCTGGTGGGACTATGAGTTCTGACAGTGCTGTCTGCTGGAGCAGTGTGGGAGCTAATTAGCAACTGGGGCTAATGAGTGGTGGCACAGGAGCTGGGAGCCAGGGCTAAAGAGGGGCAGTGCACTTCTCCCTGTGCTAATCCATGGGATGGGAATAACCCCCACCCTGCTGCACTCCCCTTGGGCTTCCAGAGCAGCACAGCTTGTGCTTAAATCTATTAATTGGGTGTAAACAACATTCCCAGTCAACGTCCAAAAAATGATGTGGAACCCCAGTAATTCCAGAGCTGACTTGCTTTTTGGCAGTCTCTGAAGCATGATGAGAGGGGAGAGAGCAGAGTAGCCAAAGCTGGAGCTGGGGCTGTTCATTCACAGCAATTCCACGGTCCTAAGCAGAACCACAGTCCTAAAAATGCAAGACACTCTCTCCATTGTGCATGAATAAATGATGGATGAAATGACTGCTGTGTTGTAAATGGAATTTATAATGTTAATGATATAATACAGTCTCTTGCCACAACGGCTCTCCTTTCTTGTCTTTTTAAGCTGCTTGGAAAGGAGCCCAGTGCCTTATTCTATAGTGCAAATAAATGTAAGCTAAGCAGCCTTGTACATCGAATAGCACTGACATGAGACCTCCTGGCCATATGTACCTGTCTGCTCAGCCCTTGGCTCATTTGCCACCCACTCCCAGGAAAAGCATGATAGAAATGAAGGTGGTTTGAGAGCACATTACATCTGGTATTGGGAAAATGTAGAAAACTCGATTTTATAGCCTGGTGCAGCATTGCCACTGATTTCACTGTGGCATGAAGCAAGAACTCTCTTTGCTACAGAGAAATCCCATCAGTTTCCCCTCTGTTTTAAGCCCTGGAGTGACAGTGGGGTCAGATGGAGCTTTTGGATCCTGGTATTGTTGCTGGCCAGGAGAAAATGCAGTGAGGTGGTGAAAATGGGTGAGTTTAGGCTTTCCTCACACGTTTCACCCTGCAGTGAAACTTGTTACAACACCTTGAGAATCAAAATGCCAAAGGAGCCTTCAGGAGGGTCTGAAGCTTTTCTCTGCATCTCAAATCAGGCTGTGATTTTTTAGCCATTTTCTGTGTGATCATGGCCAAACTCTCCAGCTCCCTGCCAGAAGGGCTGAGATGTGGATACAAAGCTCTTCAAAACCCAGCTCTGCTCTTTATTTCTGAACACCCAGCTCTTCCTTTGTACTTTGTTTTATTTACATTTCACGAGGCTTCTCATGAAAGCCAAGTGCTGAGCAGAACAGGCCTGTGAGACCATTTTATTCCCACTAAAAAGTGTTGGTTCTCTTCCTCCTCCAGCCTCTGCAGGGCTCCTTACAAATCACTTGCAGATGAGGTGTCTGCTGCCTCATCTTTAAAAAATCAAATAACATCTCTGTGAAGTGCCTATGGATTTCTTTCCCCCCTCCAGTCTCCAGCTTCCAGGAATTGTAGGTTTAACATTTTACCTGGCAAGTGAGCAAATGTGCATCCGGAAGGTTTTTGTTGCCTTGGGGATTTTGGTTGTTTAGATTTGTCAGAACTCTAAATAGTTAAAATCAGGGCAGCAGAATTTGAGGAAAACAAGAAAAATCAAAAGCTCTACTTGTGCTGTTTGGAGAGGTCACTTTTTGCAGGCAGAAGTGTGATTTAAAAACTTTCTCAAACTAATCAAATGCCGGTGACAGGATGCACATGGAACCTCTTGAAAGAGCATAAGTGGCTTTTCTCAGAAGGAGAAGTACCTTTTGGTTAACCTTCCCACAAGTATCAGGCTCATTGGACAACTTCTCCCATCTGGGAGCATTAACTGATGTACAAATGTTTCTGTCTTAAAGCAGATGAACTTTGGAATCTGTGGGTACTTTTCTCTATGTTATTTCAATAATGCTCTGTTCTCTTTGTGCAGACACCCCTGTGCTGACAGATGTCTCCACTTAATGGGTCTGCAGTGCTGAAGCTTTCAGAAGCTTTAAATTGTTTTCTTGAATACCAAGTTTAAGTTTTGTGTGAGATGTTTTCTTTCCTGCCTTGGCAGTGGCTTGTGTTGTGTGATTCCAAGTTTTACAGCATGCTGGGCTATTCTGTGACTAAAATCCCAAAGCCAAACAGCAAACACCCAACCAACCATGAGAAAATCCCCAAACCTAGGAAGGTCTAGTGTAGTTTTCAGCAGCTTTCATTCCTGGACTGGTCTGAGCTTTGTTGTGCCCTTCTGAGGTTATTTTCTGGAGGAATTTGGTGCTGCTGCTTGGCACGTTCTTGCAATAAAAGTGTGTATTTGCAGGGAATCTGCTGGGTGCAGAGTTTGTCTGCCTTTATGAAGTAGTAAATTTTCTGTTGCTTAATCTAATATTCTCGAGAAAAACACCAGTACAGGGAAAGGAGAATGTTGCTTCACCCTCCAGAAGTGCCATTAGAGATCTTGATCTTGTTACAGTCTTTGCCATTACTTGTAAGAACAGTAACATACAAGGATTTAAGATCTATTGCAGCCAGAAAATACCTCTTTTCTTGTCTCTGGTTTCTCCTGCCTTCATTTACGTGCTTGACTGTAAGTGCCTCCTCAGACAGGAGCAGGTTGATGAGCCTTAATGAGTTAATATAATCCCTGTGAGCTCTATATTGCTGCCTAAGACTGGCTGTGGCTGCTTAAAAATACAGAATTTTCTGCAAAGGTGCATCAGCTGGAGGTGTGGGGGCTGCAGTGGGATTGGGGCAGCTGAGAAGCATCCCTGGGTGAGCCAAGGCTTTTCCTGCTGCAGGCTCATTTGGAAATGGCCTTTCCACACCAGACCAGTGCTTAATACATCACTCGGACTTTGTTCATTGTCTACGGTTAGTAGTCTAACCTAGGCTCAGCAAAGTAATTAGGAGAAATAATTAACAGCTCTTCGGTGATGAGGCAACCTCTCTCTCTCCCTCCCCTCTCCCTCACCATGTGGTGCACCTTGGTAGTGACTCAGAAAACACAAGAGGACATTATGAATCAAAAAAATAAGTCTTTACCTGTAATTAACTGTGCACACAAAAAGGAAAACGTGGTGATCAAGCAGCCATTAATAGTTGCTTTACTGGAGGAGGATACACCAGAATCGAATGCTCATGGCAAAATGTCCCTTTAGGTCGTGGTTCTGTTATAACATTTAATCCAAACAAAAATAAGTCTCTACCAAAAGAAGTTATTTGACCCGTACACCATACGGACATGTGTGGATAATAAGACACTGCACTCCTCAGTTCCAAACGCCTCGCGGCCCCTGTGCTCTCCGTAAGTGCAAGAAAACAAAACCCAGCCATGAAAATACAAAAATCAATGCAGCAACTACAGTCGTAGGCAACAGTATGTGCGTGGCCAGGCCCATGGTGGGATGTGGGACTATGCAGCAGGGATGGACCAGAGTCCCCTCTCCCCTCCCTCCCCTTCCCCTGCCTGGTGCATGGTGGGCTCTGGAGATGGCATGACAGGCTCTTCCCAACCAGGTCGCTAAGAGGAGGGAAAATAAAAAGAACACCCCAGCCTATACCAAAGTAAATAAAGGAATAATAAAAAAAATCTCCCTTGGATCGCGGCACTGTTTGCCCAGGGCCCCGGCGGCCCTGTGCGGAGCAGGACAGTCCCTGTGCGCAGGAGGACGGATGGCCGTGTGTCCTGTGTCACCAACCGGCCCCGGCTCCGCGCTGGGACACCCGGCGGGCTCCCTGCGTACCTCTCTGCTTGGAAAGTGGACCAAAGACGTTGTGCAAGTCCTAGCGTGAAGGAAGGCGGAGGGGACGGCCACCCGTCACCTCGGTGTCCCCAGGGCCCTCGGGTGACGCGCCCGGGCTGGGCTCCCTCTGCGGCCTCAGAGGTCCACCCAGCCATGCAGCTGCAGGGCCAGCACCCCCAGGGCCACGGTGCCCAGGCTGCCCCCGACCCCGGGAGCACCGTCACAGTCCTTTTTGTCCACTTCACACCTGGACTGCTGGCACAGCACCCCCTTGAAGCCCACGGGGCAGATGCAGCGCTGGTTCTGGTAGCAGGTGCCGCCGTTCTGGCAGAGCAGGAGTTCATCATCGCAGACGTTGGCTGCAGGGAGACAGGGAGGGATGTGGGTGTTATCCTGGAGTGTGTTAAACCCCTTGGGTGCAGCGGGAATGAGACGCTTTTAGCTCCTAGGGGTTAAATTATCCAGCTCTCCCAGTGCTAGAGCAGTTCCAAGGCCAGCAGAATGCAGTGGAGGGCGGCAAACTCCACAGGCAAAGCTCTAAAGCCATTTTTGATTCGGAAGGAATGGCCAGAATCTGCTCACCCTGCACTCCGAGCATCACAGGGCACCTGAACCAACAGTGCTGAAGATCCTGCTCCTGTGTGCACCCATCCCAGCCCTCCCAGTGCCCCTCCAGTGGGTACTCACGGAAGCAGCCCTGTCTCCAGTAGTAGTTGGGCAGGCAGTCGTCACACTTGGGCCCCGTGGCACCCTCCTTGCACTCACAGTAGCCGGTCTCGTTGCAGCGGTCGTGCATGGAGCCGATCTGGTTGCAGTTACATTCTGGCCAAAGACAGCGAGGTCAGTGCCTCTCCTGCCTGCAGGTCTGTGCATGCAGCTCCCTGAGGAGGGGCTGGGGACTTGGGAAAAGTCTGGAGATGTGCTGTGGGAGAGAGCTCAGAGACCAAGGGGCTGGGAGGACACAGTGGCCTGAGAGGTCCCAACAGTGCAAATGGCTGTGGGTGCAAAGGCCACCCCTGTTTGGAGCTGAGCCCCTCCTCCCTGAGCAACACATCTGAATCCAGCCAGAAAGATTTTTTACTGTGAGGGTGCTCAGGGCCTGGCACAGTTTGCTCAGAGAAGGTGTGGCTATCCCATCCCTGGCAGTGTCCAAGGCCAGGTTGGACAGGGCTTAGAGCAGCCTGGGATAGTGGAAGGTGTCCCTGCCCGTGGCAGGGGGTGGAACAAGATAGTTTCCAACCCAAATTGTCCTATGATTCCATATTTAGGAATAGCATTATTTAGGCTTTATTTCCAGGGAAGAGATGCCTTGGCAGGCTGCAGAGACTCTACCAGCTGCCATCCTCGCAGGACGTGCAGGTGATCCCAACACCATCCAGGGAGGGGCTGAACGAACCCCACCCACGGCCTGAGGACCCCCCGAGGCTGTGCCCCAGGCTGTGCTCACCTATGCAGACATTCTCATCGTCCAGCTCGGCCGAGCTGTTGCGGTAGAAGCCCAGGCGGCAGTGCTGGCAGTGCTGTCCCCGCGTGTTGTGCTTGCAGCTCACGCAGGTCACCACGTTGAGGAAGTCGATGTAGCTGCAGCGGTTGGAGTGGCCATAGCACTCGCAGTCTGCGGAGCAGAGGGGACAGAGCTGGGGACATGGCGCTGGAGCACCTTCCCTGGTGCTGGGAGGAGGACAGGAGCCACTGGGGACAAGGGTCCTGCTTTGGGAATGCCATGGCCACTGCCAGCACAGGGCAGGAGGAGTGACAGTTCTCCACCGCCGTGGGGGCATCGGGATGGACATCATCACTCAGAGAGCACAGCAGGGTCAGTGTCACTGTCCCCTTGTGTGGACAGGCAGGAGCCAACCCCTTGCAATCCTGGGACAGGATCTCCTTCAGGAACTGCATAATCACGGGGGGCAGCGGAGGGCAGTCAGGTGTTAATTACAGAGCTGCAGTTAATGAGCAGAGCTCCGTGCTGGGTGTGGCTCTGGGGAGGCTGCAGGACCTGTGAGGAGCTGGGCAAAGGCTGTGCCTCCCTGGGGCACAGAGGGGACTGGGATGGGGCTGGCAGGGGCTGCTCAATGGAGATGAAGCTGCTGCGTGTCCAGGTAAAACCTCGCAGCCTCTCTGGCTCTTTCCCCTCCGTGTCTCTTCTCACCAAGCCCCTTCCTGTTGTGTCTTCCTGTTGTGAAGGGTGGTGGCTCTCAGGTTCAATGTGGGATTGGATTATGTGCTTCTCGTGTTTGCTTTTTATTACCATGGCTCGGGATGGTGACAGCCTTGCAGACTCAGATCCAGGTGCTGGATCTTACTGGCAGTTTATATTTATATGTGTTTAAATGCTGAGATGTGCAACTCAGGAGAAAAGGAGGTGACTTCTGGCCCAGCTGGCCTGGTCAGGAGGTTCCCAGCCACCATGGGCAGGGGATGATATGAACAGAAACAGTCTCAGCCAGGTCTGAGCTTTCCCAACCCTCAGAGAGAGGAGGGAGGCTTGGAGCTGGGGCTTTGTTCCAAGCAGAACATTAAACATGGCAGGATAGAAAGGGATGGCAGGGAAGGCTGTGGGTTGGCATGCACATGCGGCTGGAGGAGGAGATGTGATCAATGGCATGATGACCAGGGAGGATGGAGCAGGGCAGAGGTTTCCCCACGGTTCACAGCTGCCTGAGGAGGAGCTGAGAGTCTTGTGATCTCAAGCTCCTGTGAAAGACCTTCTACCTCATCAACTGCTAAGAATTTCAGCTCAAACTGGCTGCTGCAACTCCCAAGTGTTGTTTCAGACTAGAGAAGCACTGCTTCCCACAGCCAACAGCCAACCACAACTCAGACCCTCCCCACCTTCTCCATGTCTGAATCTGCAGACCTCACCACCTGAGGGAGGTCAGGGAGCCCTGCAGAGCTGCCCTCCCTCTGCTTACCTTTGTACGTTTCAATGGGAGCCACTGGGCCAGAGTTTGGCTTGAGCCGGATGAGTTTTGAGCTCTTTGAGGATGCTTGAGGAAAATCAGAGACAGGCTTTTTCTCACTGCTTAGCACCACCCCACATCCTCCCCTGCCACGAGAACAATGCCAAGCCAAGAGCATTGCTCTGGCATCTATTTCTGCCCCAGACAGCTGGGAGCTGCTGCATTCCTCCTCTTTCCCTCCCCTCCTCAAATTTTAATGCATGAAAAACTATACATTAAAAACTCAATGCATGAAAAACTCAAGGCACAACACTACTGCAGAGCTGGGAGGATCTACTCACACGTGCCTCCTTTATGAGAGTTTGGTGGCATGGTTTGGGTTGTTTAGGATAAGGATCTACAGCTTACAAACGATATCTACTGGCTGTGGGCTCGGGCTGGTGGAGGTCACACCAGCTGGCACCCAAAAATCCGCGAGGAGGACAAGTACTATGGAGGTGGCATCTGGCAGGGGTTCTAGAGGGTCCTGCAGAGCAGGTGCTGCTCCAGCCTGGCCCATCCCCAGCAGCACATACCTGTCTTTTTCCCGTGCTTCTTGCCTGCAGAGTGTGCTGTGCGCCCTGGTTTGCTCTTCGGAGCAGCTACGCCAGAGGATAAAACAGGTCTGAGAGCTGTGCTGGCCAGGGGGCTCCCAGGGACACCCCAGGGCCGTGTTTGCCATGTTTCCTCGGGGTAAAGGGCTGTCCCAGCTGGGATGGAGCTCCCTGGGGGTTGTGCTGCCAGCCAGAGCCCTGTCCCACACAGAGTGACCCTGCTCTGAGGGTAAAGGCCATCGAGCCTTGGAGGGTTTTGTGCTTTGGTGAGTGCAGTGAGGGGCAAGGCTGAGCAGCATTGAGGTCCCACAGGGGGTTTGGGAATGGATCCTGCTGGTTTTTGTGGAGGTCAACCCCTTGGAAGTGCTGTAGTGCCCAAGGAAGCCCTGGGTGGGCACTGGCAGCTCCAGCCACCTGTGACAGTCACATCCTCACAGTGACAGCAATGGCAGGAGGTGGCCCTGCTCCCCATGGGCTCAGCCATGGTCAGAGCATGCCTGCTCCTGCTTCCAACACCATCCCTGAGGCTGCTGTGGTACCAGGACCCTGCTGGTCCCCATGGCTTTCCCTGGCCCCAGACATATCTCCAAAAAAAGTCCAAGGGGCTGGATGAGCAGAGCAGAGCTGAGCTGGACCCTCTGAGCAGGAGATTGTGCAATGGGGGGTCCTGCTGAGCACAGGGACTGTCCTGGCCTGTGGCACTGAGGGACAAACCTGCCCTGTCCCAGCCTTGGGGACAGACCTGGCCTTACCTCGCATGTTCTCAGGAGGCTCTGGTGGCTTTGGCTTCTGTCCAAGTGCTGCTGGTTGGGTGGGTCATCGCAGGTGGCGTCAGAGAGAACATCAGATTTAAAACACATCCCCCCTGGTTTGCTTAAAAAGGTGGCAAAGGGACACTGGAAGCTCTAGGCAGGTGTCTAGGCTGGGTCAGTGGAGCTGTATCTGGTTGAGGATGTGCTAGAGCAGGAATGAGAGACAAAGTCTCCTGAAAATTAGCATCTATAAGTGTGAAGAGAGGCTGGAAAATTATCCCTTGAGGGGAAGGTGTGGGAGCTGCTGGATGGCTGAGTGTTGGCACTTGGTCCTGACTTTGCCCAGGCACGAAGAAAAGCCTGCAGAGCTCTGCCAGAGCTCACAGCCCCTCTTGTTCAGCACAGACTGTCAGCACTGATGGCCTTGGGCTAGCCCTGTCCCTTGTCACTGCATCAAATGGGGCCAGACAGGCTCAGGATGCTGTGATGTGCACAGGAGGGATGCTAAAGGCTGTGGCTGGAGTGAGCTACAGGAATCTCAGGTGGGAAAAAGGACCAAGGGAGCTGCCAAAGCTTGTGTGGGGTGGGAACCCTGAGGAGGAGAAGCTTCAGCCTTGACAGCCAGTGAGAAACCTCCCAAGGCTCCCACCTGGAGACCTGAGCAAGGAAATGCATCAAAAGGATCTAAATAACACAGACCTATCCACTCACAGAGGATTCTGCTCTACAAACAGGCTCTGCTCTCGGGAGATGACAGGATTTCCATGATCCTCTCCATTCCTCCCAGCAGCAAGCTGTGAACAATCCTTTCACCACTCACCATCCTCATCCCTCATGGACACACTGAACCCCAAGGCTCAACCCAGCCTCAGCAGATTCCCAGCTCTGTGCAGGGCACTGATGAGCCCTGAGCTTTTTCTGGGCGGGAGGAGGAGAGAGGCATGGAAAGCACAGACTCAGAGCTAGAAACTAAAGCTGGTTAGCAGTTCTAACAGCTAGAACCAAGCTGATTCTGGCTGGCAGGACTCAGCTCAGCCCCGTGGCTCCTACCTTGTTCTCCTGGGCCAGCCTTGGCTGGGGGAGAGCCAACCTGCAGCGGGGCAGCTGCTGACAAGCCGGGGTAGTCTTGCAGTGATCAAAAGGAAAATTGTGTTACTGGGGAGCTGGAATGCCTTGAGGAGCCCTGCAGCATTCCCACCGGGAATCAGAGCCCCAACCCAACACCCAGCCCTGTGCCACGGGGGTTTTCAGGCACCAGAGGGGCTGGGAAGTGCTTGGATTGTGAGGCACAGCGTGGGATGAGCTGTCTGTGCTCAACAGGGGTTGATGCTGTGTTTGCATCACGACCTGAGCCACTGCACCTCTCTGCTTTGGAATACCAGCTGGGAAACAGCCCAGGTGTCCTGGGATGGAGGCACCAAGCCCTGGTTTCCAATCCCAACCTCCAGGCCTTCCTTCAGGCTCTGCTCTTCACCGAGAAGCACAAATTAAAGGATTTCCAAGCCCCGCAGAGAGGTTGAAGCAGCAAGAAATTTTATGGCTGGCTTGCTTGGTTTCCCTGCAAACCCCCACTGGCTCCATCCCCCTGCCTGGCTCCTCAATATTGGTAAGAGTCTTCAGGTTTGCTAGAAAACAAACCAGGGACTAAAAATTTTAAAAGCCATATTATTAATTTCAAGCTCCAGTTGGGTAACATAAGGAGGAGGAGGAAAAAAAAAAAAAATCTCATGATCCTTGCCAAGTTTCAAAGGACAAACCCGAGTAGGAGAGAAATGTGATTTCCCAGCCTCGTCAAGGGGATGATAAACAATACAGAATAAAAAAGAAAAAAAAAAAAAGATTATTTTTTTAATGACAAGCTCTCAGAGAAGGTGATAGACATTGTCCTTTTCAGCTGGAAAGTGGAAACCAATTGATATTAATACGTTGTTAAAGAGAATATGAAAAAATCCCTGTGCAAATTGGCAAGGGTTTAATTAGAGTCACAATAAAAAACAGCCCTGGAGGCATTTTGCTTTTTAGTCATTCACATACACCTCCACTCAATCGCATTTACAGAGCCAAGAAAATTATTAATGCTCATTATCCTGAGAACCTTTCCCTTTGTAGCTCTGGGCCATAATGGACAGTTTTATATTTTGGGAGGGGGAGAGGGATGCATTTTGTCCCAGATCCACTTCATAAAATTGGGAAATGATGGGTGGCTCTGATGGAAATTGCTGTTCTTGGTGGGCTTCTGAGAAAGTGGAATGAATTCTACCAAAAAGTCACACTTCATAGCAAAATCCATTGGGGCAAACAGCACTGGAGGAGTTGGGGAGAACCCTGAGAAGTCCTTCTCAAAACATAAACATGGGATCTCCTTCCTGCAGGATCTCCCCAAAGCAAGGTGCTCACTTTCTGCTGGTGTTCACAACCACCCAGGCTGATCCTGTTTTTCCCAGGGGTGAACTGGCACTGCTGAAACTGCCATGAACCAGAGGGAGGAAAAAAAAGAAAAAGATTTTTTTGTTTGTTTTTTGCTTATTTTGAACGTGGGAAAGAAAATGTAACAAATGGCAAAGAAGAAGCTGACAGGCTTTCAAGGTTTCGAAATAACAGAACTGCAGAAGGCAAAGAGAACAGCACTTAATTCATCCTCCTCAGGGTAACTCTGCCACTTCCCTTCCCTCTCCCCATTTTGGCAGCTTCCACTGCCTCCAGACCACAGACCTCACCGTGGACTCATCCTCCTCTCCCCTCTCACCGCACGCCTGGGCACAGAAAGCATCCTACAAGCACGACCACAGCTCCACCTTGACCAGCAAACACCACGAGCAGCCAAAGGAAGCAGATGTCTAGCAGCTCCATGCAACCCAGAGACAACCCAAATCTAATCTACTCCTCTAGCCTACGTGCCACGCTGCTGCTGCTGCTACCCACTGGTGTGCGGAGGAGAAGGGAAAAGCACGTCGGGCTGGCTTTAAATACCTGCTTTTTGCTGGGTTTCTGTCACTGGAACAGAGGCAGCAAACTCAGAGGAGGGTCTGATGATGCTTGCTTATGGTGGGAAGCAGAAATTCGGAGGGTGGAAGACAGGGTGTCAGTTAGAGGGTGAAATGGTGCAGGGATGAGCCAGGGCTCGGGCAGGGCTGGTTTAAATGGTTGGCTTTAGAGCAAGGGGGGATTTAATGCTTCTAAAATTCAGAAGGGGGGTTGCAGCAGGGTGTCTCACTTTGGGATTCTGGCCTTGCTTGGGGTCATGGTGTCTCCTGCAAATGTGTGCTACCAGGAGCTCCAGGGGTCACCTCTTTCACCAGGTGTTTCCCTCGAGGTGCAGGTGAATTAGATCTGCAGCCCCTTGGGCATGTTGAGGTATTTAAATACTTCATGTTTTGCAGGGAGGAGGAGGAGGAACATCTCTGGCCAAAAGCAGATCAGAATTAAGCTGTGCCTTGATTCCCTCTTGCTGGCCAAGGGCACACAGTGGACCTTTGGCATCAGATCCAGGGAAGAGCAGGTCCCTGAGCTGCTGGGTGGCCCTGGCTACCCTCTGGTGTGGAGCAGCCCCTCCAGGGACTGTCAGCACTCCCAGCACACCTTCCTGGGGTGGGACCTGGCTCTGCAGAGGCACAGATGGGGATCTGGGTGGGGGTGAGGAGCTCAGAGCTCAAGCCTGGCTGTATCAAGCCAAGTTTCTGGCAGCTGGGCTGCAATGTATTAATTTTGTCCCTTGCCATCAGTTATTGAAAGTGCTAGGAAAACATTTTCTCTGCCCAGGAAGCAGGTTTTGGAGAAGGAATAAACCCTGATGTCTCTCAGGTCCCTCAGAGCAGTCTGGCAGGAGAGGTTACCCCCAGCACCCCAACCCCACAGACACTGTCCTGCCTGTGCCAGAGCACCACAAATCACACAAGAGACACACTGAGCAACTACCCACATGAACACAGCGAGAGAATAGCCCTAAAATGTCACTACAGGTGAGCATGGATAAAAATCAAACAACCCCAAGTGCGTGGTGTGGATGTAGATGGGATCACCTGCCAGGCTGGGCTGTGGGGATGGTGTGAGCTCTGGGCTGGGGGGTGGATGAACCTCCTCCTGCACAGATCCAAGTGGGTGAGGAGCACTTCTAAACACTCTTCCTGGGGTCACTCCAACTCCATGCAAGTTGGACCTAAACCCTCAGCTTCCTGATTAACTCCTCAAGCAGGGTACTTCCATGAATATATCTATATTTGCATAAACATGCAATCAAGTTTCCTCATCCCTTTGACTGGCTTCTGGCAGCTCCCCCAGACAGACTGTTACTAACATGCTGTGGGTGTAAAACGTCCTCCTGGGAAATATCAGGCCCTGAAAGCATGGCAAAGGGAGGAATGCGTGTCTAATTCCCCCATGAGAAGCTTAAAAAAACGTCCTGCTGTTAAGTTTTATCTGCTCATTTCCAAAAGACAAGGAAAAACGCTGTCTCCTTGTTCAGGGCGGGGAGGGAAGGAGGAACACTCAGAGAAAGGACAAAAGTTTTCCTCCACGGGGTGATTTCAGGAATTAGGAAAGGATGTTTCTGGCACGTGTGGAGCTCCAGCCCTGCATTATCCTGGGCTGCTTGGACAGGAGCCACATGGGGAATGCTGGAATTCTGCCCTAGGAAAACTCCACCGAGGGTTTGGCCACAGGGACTTGGTGCAGGATTGGGACAATCAGCAAGGACAGAGCAAAGCCTGTGGGCTGTTCTGAGTCCTCTGGCAACTGGCAGGTCAGGGATAGAGCAGGATGGGGTACAATTCCACTCTCCTTCCAGAGAAAGATGTGGTTTAAATTCATTATGGAACAATAAAATCTTCATTGCTTTCCTGCCTTGCCTTGTCATGGAGCTGCAAGAGCATCTCTGTGGCAGAGACAGCAGCAAACCAGGGCTGCCTGGAGACTGGGAAAAGTGAACCAAGGCAGGGTGATTTTTATCCATGTCCCTTTACCATCCTACAGAGCAGAGACCCACGGCTAGTGTGGCAAGCAGCTGAAAAGAGGAGCCTAGGAATCAAGCCCTGGCTTCTGAGCAGGGCAGGCAGTGTGGCACCAACCTGGCTGGGTGGTGGTGGCTGGCAGGGGGGTGCTGCTGGTGGTTGTGGTGGTGGTGGTGGTGGTTGTGGTGGTGGTTGTTGTGGTGGTTTTTGCAGTGGTGGTGGTTTTTGCGGTGGTGCTTTTAGCGCTGTTTGCTCGCTGCGGTCGCTCGTAGGCTGACAAGCAAAGAGAAGAGTTGGGAGGCACTTACTGGGGGGCTGGAGGGTTTCCTGGGCAGCCTGCACTCCCCTGAGGCTGCTGCTGCTGGCTGAACTGGTGACTGATTTCTCAGCACGGTCACAAGTGGGGCACTGCAGGGATTAAGGCGCCGGCGGCTCGGTGACGCTGCACCAGCGAGGGCATGGCAGTGTGACTGGGGCTGTATCAGCTTACTCTGTTGGTGCAGATATTGGCTTAAATACTTACAGCTCCATCATAAACTAATTGCCAATTAGGCTGAAAGGGGAGAAGAAGGGCTGTCTGGGCAGGGATGGGGTGAGGAGCCCCCAGGCCAAGCTGTGCTCCTGGCACAGCACCATGCCCTGCTGCCACCCCTCACCAAACCACCTGGCACCACCTGAGCCAACCATTGGCAATGTTTGTTTCCATTTCCCTCAAATTTAGGGATGGCTCGGGGTCACAGAGCCCCCATGGAGGCAGGCAGGAGCAGTGCCACCCCACTGCTCCTCACAACAGCCCCGACTAAAATAACCCTGGGACACAAATTCCTGCTTAACTTACACCTGCTGCCCTCCTGTCCTTGTTTGTCCCACTGCTTCATGCAGATTATCATGCTTAATTTCATAATAGCCCTGAGCTAGTTTAAATACTTAATTTAGGTCACTTCTAGTCTCCTATGTGGGCTAAATAATCTCTCCTTAACTGGCCTTGGACACAAATCCCTCCTGTCCACCTCCTGCACATCGCTCCCAGCACCCTGCAAGCTTCTGCCCTGCAGGAAATTTTGATGGGGAATGTTTTCCAGGGAAACAAAGGTAACGCTGAGGATGCTAAGCTTTACAAGTGGGAGAAAAAAAAGTTATCAAAATGGTTTTGAACAGAAAGGTGAAGAAGATTTTGGACTGTTAAAACTTTTTTTTTTTTATAATCCTAAATTACTTAAGGGAGACTTTTAATTCTTAATTGAAAATTTCAAGCACTTAACTGCTAAAAATCAAAATACGGTCCATCTACCCAGAAAACCTGTCCTCCACTTTTCTATTAGGTGAGTTTTTCCTAATTGCATTTGCATTTCCCTGAAACGATTCCTCCTCCAATTCTCCCCACTTGCCTGCAAACCAAAGAACTCATTATTCATTCAGCTCCCTGATTTCTTTCTTCTGGAGGGGCACAACACTCAAACCCAGGCTTGTGCTTACCCAAAACTCCAGGCTCTTTGATATCCAACTACCTCCAGCTTTGTTAAATCAGGAGCTCTCTCCTTCCATCAATCTTGCAGCAGCAATCCCCGCTGAGCTGAGCCGCCTTTGCTGCTGACACCTCACAGACACATGTTCACATACATACACGTGTACATACAGATGTACACACACTATCTGCTTTTTTATTGATAGCCCAAGGTGACCCAGCCTGGGTTCTACACCGAATAATTCACGCCCAGCTCCTCCTCGGAGCAGAATTGTGCCGTGCTGGGGGGTTTGGGGGGAGTTCACAGCCAGCACTGGTGATTTTTGAAGAGTCTTTTTTTATTTCCTTTCCGGCTGCCATACTAACGAACCTCATGGGGGGAAACCGTGCCAGAGGAAGAGGCAAAATGAGGCTGCTGAAGTCAGAGGAAGAAAATATAAGACTCTTTGACAGGACAGCAAATGAGGCACAATTAGGGAAGACGAATTGCCTGGAAAATGATAATGGATAGAAAATAACCGTATTTTTTTTTCCTAGTGACATCCACAAGGATCATGCACCGAGGAGTTAAATGCCAGCATTTCAGTGAGGGTTTTACTTACTGCCAAAGGCTGAGCCTGCAGCTGCACCTGGAAAAAACAAGAGGAAGCCCAGTCACTGGAAGCAGGACACCATCAGAAGATCACACAGACACACGATGTGGGACTGAGCAGCAGCTAATTAGTGGGGGCTTGCTCACAGGCACATCAGTTTGCTGCTACAGCTTAAAAGCTGCTTTTGTCAAAGCACAGAAACAGCCAGACAACGCTGTCTGGGCTCTTGGCATCTCAAGCCTTTCACCTGAGGAAGGAAAACCAGGGTGGTCCTTGCTGATGGGATTTTTTCCTGTTAACCATTTCCCTGCTGTGAAAGCCCAGCAAAGCACGAGCACATCCTTGGAGGAGCACTGGGCTAAGGACAAGCTGTGGGGTCTGAACAGGGGACTAAAGGCCTGTTAGGTCTTTAATGGAATGGTCTTGAATTGTGGAAAGTCTCAGCTCTGCAGGAATATAAAGCACAGGAGCAGTGATGGGAGAGGTAGGAATACCAAGAGGAGAGAATTGCCTCTGGGATGGGGAAGAGGATGTTGATGTGGGGAGGAGGAAGAAGACTGAGGGACAGATGGGAAGAGAGATGAATGGGAGAAGGAAAACCAGAGGAGAAAGAGAAATAGGAAGAGCAGAGGAGAAAGAGAAATAGGAAGAGACACAAGGAACGGAGGGGAGGGAAAGAGAGAGAACAGCATGTCTGTGCCTGTCAACACCAGAAACTCTCCCAGGCTCCTTTGAAGCAATGCAGCCGCTTGGTGGGAGCTGACAAGCTCGTTGCCTTTCAAAGAACCTGCTCGTCTACCAGCCCTGGCACACACAAAACATTCCCGTCACGGCCTTATGAGCCCGAATTTCAGCTTTGATCATCTTAAAGCACATAAATCTTTCAAAAAATTTGGGGGGATGCAGAGAAAAGATTCTCTTTGGTAATGCTCAAAGCTGCTGCTTGAAAGGCTGGAGTGGCTACCGTGGCTTCGTGACATTTAAACAAGTTTGCTAATGTGGACTGGACAGGAATCCAGGAGGAACTGACCCATCTGTGATGCCTCCTGCCCCAGTTCCCTGCTCAGAGGATGGTGGGAGTGCATCCTTCAGCTCTCTGCTGTCAGAGCTGAGTTCCAGCAGCAGTTGGAGGAGGCTGGGGCTGCACACAGGGATTGCAGCTTGTGGTGTTTCCCTGAAACACCAGCATGGGATGGGATCCAGGGAGCAGCCTGCACTCCTGCAGCTCAGCACGGCCAGCACTGAGCTCTGCTCTGCTAAAGAACACCTTTCTCAAAGGACAATGATTGGCATTGCCCCGAGCCATGCTTATATCTTGGCCCAAGGTCATCCTGCACGTTCTTGACCAGCATTTAGATTCATCACTGCTCTGCCAGCAGCCAGCACATCACCTCTGCATCCACCACATCCTCTCTCATTCCTCTGTGAACCAAGACCGCGATAAACACTCACTTCCCTTTGGAAAGCTGAGCATCCTGCACTGACGGGAGCTGGGTGTGGTGCAGCCCGAGGAGGGAGTGCAGGTCACTTACACGCGTTGGGGGAGCCGTTGGGGAGAGGCAGGTAGGACCCTGCTCGCCAGGACCTGGAGCGAAAGTTCTTCTTGCACTTGCCGCAGTCCTGCCCCGTGGTGTTGTGCTCACACTCGCACTGCAGGCTGCCCTCTTTGAAGGTGCACAGGTTGGCGTGCAGGTTGCATTTACACCTGGAGGAAGAAGACAGGGAAGAGCTGTCAGGTGTTACTGCTGCTCCTCCTCGACCCCAGTGTAGTGCTGAAGCCAGGCTGGTCACCCCTTCCCTGCTCCTCCTGCAGGTTGGTCTCCCTGAACTCAGCAGTTTTCCCCAAAATCTGGTGCTGGTGTCCACTTCCTCACCCGAGGTGCTCTGCAGTCTCTATTCCAAGAGGAGACACTTCACTCCCACCACCCGACTGCAGGAGCACAGAAAGTTTAATGGCAAATCAACATCTCCAGCTGAGACACCAGGGAGGAGTCACTCCCATTTCGGGCTGTTACAGGAATCTGATTACCTCAGATGGAGGTTTTCACTTGGAGGCAGTCTCAGGCTTCAGGTGGAGGAGCAGGGCTAACCCTGGTGGCACCTGACCCTTGTCCCCTGTGCCCTGTGCCAAAGCCAACAGCATTTTCTCCCCTGGTGTGAGTCTGCCCAGCACAAACCCTCTTCCCTACGTGACCAAAATAACACAGACACCACCAGCATCCACCAGTCAGTCCCCACCTCATCAGAGAAGGCAACAACTAAAAACACTATTCAGCAATTTGCAAACATTAAGAAACTTTTAATGAGCTCTAGTGCAGTATGCAGGGAATAATTATCTCCGAGCACAATAATTCCTGTTGCTCAGGCTCCGGTGGTGACTTGTGCAGAGCACAGAGGCTGAGCCCATAACTCACACGTGGCTCTGGTGACTCCTGGGCCCGAGCTGAGGCCATCAGATGGAGGCTTTGGGGACCAAAACATCTCATTTCATTCCAGACAGTCGATCCCCAGTACAGCCCTATGGTTTTCCCTGCTTTGTGCAATAATTTACACCCTCAGAAGCAGGAGCGTTAGGAAACAGTAATGCTGTGCCTTCTGTGCATGGGTGGAGAAGTCTGATGGGGCAGAGCTTGCTTTTACAGGGCTCAGGAGATGCAGAGCTGAGGAAACACAGCCTGCTGCTCCTTGTGCTCTGCCTGCACTGGGATAAACAGCCTGGATTAGGCTGGGAGCTGAGCCTGGGAGCTGATGCTGCGCATGCCCTGCTCCTGCTGCCTCTCCCCCTTTTCCTTGGAGCCCCCAGAGAAGCTCCCCAGCCACCTGCCTGACCCTCTGAGGCCGCCTTTGCTGTGCTCTCCTCACGCATGGCTGGATAAGCTGACCTCATGTATGATTTTTTTCCTCTCCCTCCCCTCCCTGTCCTTAATTCTAGCAAACCCCGCTCAGAGGCTAAGCATAAGCTGGATGAGCAATCCCTCCCCGTCTTACAACC
The DNA here is from genome assembly GCF_008360975.1 of Lichenostomus cassidix. NCBI lineage: Eukaryota > Metazoa > Chordata > Aves > Passeriformes > Meliphagidae > Lichenostomus > Lichenostomus cassidix. The sequence goes on from NC_139497.1 coordinate 4,109,646, forward strand.
CTGCCCTGTCTCTGACCAAGCAGAGGAGGGAATTTTGCAGCCTCTAAAAGGGAGGAGGGAAGAAAATGTGGTCCAGGGAGCAGAGGCAGACATGCTCAGCGTGCTGCACTTGAAACTGTGTGTTAGGGAGAGCTGGAGATGCCACGTCACGGCTGAAAGCACTAACAGCCTCCCAGCACTGGTGCTCTGGGAGTAAAGCCACGAATCCCAGCGTCCCAGGGATGGAAGTGACTTTGGCTGGTACCTACAGCCAGGAGGGATGCTGAATTTCAGATGCTGCATGTCCCCTTTGGCTCTGGTGAGGGAGGATTTCGGCTGAGCTGTCCCAGCCCTTCGGCATGGCTCTGCCCTGCCCTGGGGTGCTGCGGAGCCTGGAGCTGAATTATTCAGTGTCCACACAGCGTGGCCTCCTTCTCTCACTTCAGAGCGAGCAGACGAGAGCAAAGCAGGCAAGATAGTGGGTTAAAGCAGGTCAAAGCCTCACCACTGCTGCTCTGGGCCTGCCTGAACAGAGCAACAGCTTTAGGAGCTGCAGCTCTGCTCCCTCCTCCTCTGGTGGAGTGAGGGGATGGAGCAGCTCCAGGGCACAGCCTGGGGATCCAGCATCCAGCTCAGGGGGGTCCAGAGCCCCAGGGGAGTAGGTACAAGGATGGAAGGCACTGTCATCCCCCTTGTTTTCCCTGAATTTTGGGATAAGGGTGGTGCTTGGCTGCAGTGTTTGACCCCTTGAGTCAAGGACCAGTCCCAGTGGGGTCAGCCCTGCATGGCCACCACCTGGTCCCTGCTGTAGCCTGGGGCAGCCTCAATCACCCCCTTCCACATCCTTGCTCCTGGCAAGAGCCAAGCAGATGTTTTGGGGTTCTTCTGGCTCCAAGTGCTGCAGTGCAGGAGGGTGAGACCCATTCATTAATTTGGCTCCAGCTACAAATTCCCCTCCAAGCAGTGGGACTCAGCCTTCTCAAGGCATGGAAGTGTGCAGGAGGCAGCCAGACATGTCTGCTTTACACACACACTGCTCCCTTGCTGCTGGGGAGGGCTGGGAGCTCAGCACCAGCTCCTGGGACAGCCCCAGCTGCCTCCTGCCCTGGCCAGCGGGATGGGGACACAGTGGGAGCTCATGGATGTCCCCAGCCAGCTGAGATAGAGCACTGCTCTTCCCAGGGGAGACCCTCACTTCCTAATTGGTGTAAACAAGGAAAATTACTTCAACAGGAAGCAGAGGCTTACCTTGCCTGCCTGTGCCCGGGTCACTGATTTTTCTCACCCCTAGACCCTTTGCCACTGTGCAAAAGTTTTGTTATCCAAAGGATCAATTTTACCCGGGAATTGCTTTCTGAATTCGACCTTTGAGAATCATCAATCTAAGCAGGGAACTGTAACCCCAGCAGGCTGACCCTGCAGCACAGCACTTTTCAGCCCAATCAATCAGGCTGCATTACTTAATGGTGAACAGCCAAGCACCCTCAGCCAGCCCTGGTTTGGGTAGAGTTTTCTGCATCCTGCCCTTCCTGCAGCTCAGGCTCAGTGGCTCAGCTTCAACCCCTTCCCCAGGCTCCTGTGCCTCCTCCTCTGGGCCCACAGCCCAAGGACACACCGATGGTCTGTGCCTCTTTCCCCAGCCAAGACTCAGCTGGCGGAGACTGGAGAAAATGGCATTAGCCCAGTCCCCTGGGTGGGAGCTGCTAGTCCTGCTCTGCTCATCCTCCTCGGCGCCCAGCCACGGCAGGAAGGAGAGGATGAAGGGAAAGGTTAGGAGCTACTTAGCCATGAGGCTTAAAAAGCAGCAGCGGGGCAGACACCTGCGCTGTGTCCTGCAGAAGGCAGCATGGCCCTGCTCCAGCCCCGGGCTGCTCCAGCAAAGTGCTGCTTGCAATATGGTCTCTTTGGCTCTGCAGAGCTGAGCATTTCTTCTCTCTGACTCGTTGGTCAGGGCTGGTGCTGGCTGGGTTGTTTCCCAGTGAGCACTCAGAGACACACAGTGGGAGCAGCCCCAGAGCACAGCCAGCAGGATCCACAGCACCCAGGGCACTGGGGACACCTCTCCTACACCAGGCTGGCCATAGGGCACACCTCTGCACTTTGCATTTAACAAAAACCACCTCACGCTGCTCCCAGCAAGAGTGGCCGGAGCAATGTGTGCCCCGAGATGTCACAGTGTGCACCAGGGGGTGTTTATGAGTTTATTTTAGTGCAGCTTCCCTCAGAGTGGTGCAGTGTGGTCTGATGCTGCCAATGCCTCCACCAGGGAACATCACGGAGCTTGGAGCGCCAAGGAAAGTTTACAGGAAAGTGTCCTTTTATTTTTTTTTCCCCTTTCTTCTTTTTTTTTTTTTTCTCTTTTTTTTCAGCCATAAAGAACACTTTTCTGCATTTCTCCACGTCAGCATCCTGGAGGTCACAGCAGCGAGCTGCTGGAGAGGTGTCTGGTGCCAAGCCCACGTGTGAGGGAAGGAGATGCCCACACACAGGAAGGGGGTGAGTGCAGCAAACCTGCAGCAAACCTCCCTCCGTGCTGGGAGTGGGAAAACAGCCCCTTTCCCTGAGCTTTCATTAATAATGACTTCTGAAGTAATTTTAAAAAGCCATCACAGCCTTTTGTTTTCCTTCCAAGGATTCTTACTTGTTTCACAACCTCTTTTCTGTCCTTAACCTGACTTGCAGAGCAGGGAGGTAAGGCAGGGAAAGGCGAAGAGCATCTCCTCATCCCTTTCTCTTCCTGCAGGGATGGGGCAGCCTTGGGGTGCTGGCAGTGACCCCACTGCTGGGCTGGCTGGGGACCCAGAAAACTGCTCCATCCCTTTGTTCCCAGTTTCCATGAGACAACACTGCCCTGAGCTCCTTAAAAAATCCTCGACATGGAGTAGCAGAAGGCCACCACCTCCAAGCCTCTTTCCAGCCCAGCCTTCACACTCCTCTCCGTGAGGATGCTCTGCACGGCCACAGGGATACTTTAGAGATTTCTGGTCCCATCCTGCTGCCTTCTGAGCCACCACACTCCTGTTTTTCCCCCCACGGGCTCGGTTTTGCCCCCCTGCTCCCTTTCTGGCGGTGCTGGTGCCGGGGAGAGGCAGCTCGGGAGAGCTGCTAATGACTGCCGGCCGGAGGAAGCCTTATCAGAGCTTTCCCCTGAATTGTTTGCTCTCACTGTAATTGATGAGCCTTTAATGAGTCTCGAGGGACCATGTGTTTGAAGGGAGCTCTTTCCTCTCCGTCCCCAAGGAAAACGATGTTTCAACTGATCTCGGCTCTCGGGGAAACATGAATAACTCTTCTCCATCTCTCTATTGTCATCCCCAGCCGCGGCTCGCAGCACGCTCCGGCAGCTGCCTGGCCATCACTTACCCACTTCTACCTGCTCTTGTGCAACTGTTTTGGCAGCTCAGCAAAAGCAGGGAGCAAATCTTTTGGGCAAAGCATAACGGGTGCTGAGCTTGGATTGTTTCTGGCCCATCTGTGCGTGTGGAAGGTGGTAAAAATAGCTCCTGATGGCTGGGCCATGGAAGAAGCACGGTCCTTTTGTGGAGAGTGTTTATATCAGGGTTTGCTGTGCTGGGAGATGGCTCTGGCAGGGATTTGCTGCCTGAGGGGGCTGAAGAAGGCAATGATGGCTCATTCATCCCAGGAGCAGAGCTGGGAGCTTCCCCAGGCCTGTGGTCCAGGGGCTGAAGGAGAGGAAAAGCCATTTCAATGTGTTGTTTCTTTCAGCTTGAACCAGTGCAAGAGGCTTCTGGCTTTCACTGCTTTGTGCCGAGCCAAAGAACTGGGAAAACCCTGAGTTAGGTCAGAGGGCTGTGAGCAGGTTATTTTCCTTGTGGGTTTTTACTTTTGGTTGTGTGGTAGGCACGGGTGAGTCCTGCCGGCGGGAATGAACCCTCCTCGCTGCCCTTCGGAATGATTTGAGGTTTGGGTTACAAAGATGAGACAATTTAAAAGATGCCAAAGTGGAGAGCACGCTAGCTGGCTGTTCCCATCCGAGAGGCTATTTATTTTAAATAAGTTGACACTCACCAGCTGTCAAGATCCTGCTGACTGGTGGAACATTATTTATATTCAAAGCTGTCTTAAAAAGCAAACACAAAACCAAACTTCCCCATTAGGGGGTCGGCCAGCAGAAGGGAGGAAGGGTGAAGAGGACATCACACGGATATGTGAACATAAATATTTGCAGAGTAATGTGTATAAATGCTCTTGGTCTTCCTCCTGGAATGCAATAATGCCTGCAATCGAGTTCATTGGCCAAATTGAATTTGGGCTCCTGTAGAAGTCTCTTTATATTAAGTGCTTTAACATACATCACCTTCCCAGTCTATCGATGAAATTCTATTATCCGCTCAGGGCCGGACACAGCTCGGCAACAAAATCGGAGGGGGAATAAAACCCTTCACAAACCAAAGCCAGGAGCTTGTAATAGGACCTTGGGCATCTGTCTCTGGCTATCGACAAAGTGTCAGCAGTGTCTGGGGGAGGGAGGAGCTCTCTGGGTTTCTCGCTAATCCCTCCCTCCCGCTCAGAGCTTCCTCCCCACCTTGCTGCAGTGGGACTAGAAACCTTTGCAGGACTCCAGCAAACTTCATTTAACTATATGACCAAGAGCAAGGTTTTGCTTGAACTCGAGCTAATTCCAGGCTGGAGGAATGCCAGGGAAGCTCAGCCATGCAGCTCTCGGGGGTGCCCAGCATGGAGTTGAGGACGGGCCGAGGAACACGGTGCTCTGCTGGCACAGACCTGGCTGTCCTTGACACGAGGATGCTGCTACCTCCTGGGACCTGAGATCTGTCTGCCAGGAGCTGCAGGGAAGGAGCAGGGATGGGCACAGGCAGTGCTTGCCCTGGCTTTTGTGGTCATCCCAAAGCTGCTGAGCGTGGGCAGCAGCTGGCTGAGGGCTGCAGGGGCGTTGGGGTTGTTTTTGGGGGATGTTTGGGTGAGCCCGTGGTTATTTTGGGGGTGATGCTCCAGCACTGGGGTTGGGCTGAGCTGCCTTCATTGAGCAGGGCTGGAGGGCAGAGAAGGAGGCAGTGACCAGGAATTCATTCATCTTTAACAGTGATCATCTCCACTTCTCAAAATGGAGAAGTGACAGCGATCATCTCCGCTTCTCAAACTTCTCCACTTCTCACCACAAATGCAGAAAAATACATCCCTTGCACGTGGGTACCACTGACCATTTCCAGCTCCATTTATTGCAGGAGGTGCTTTTGGGGGTGGCCTTGATCCTCCAGGTCTGGAGTGTCTGATCCTGGCTGTTGGCACCAGGATAACAGGCTGGCCAAAGCTGTTCTGCTCCACTAGCACAAACTCATGTGGAGAGAAAATCCTCCTGGAGAGCATCCATGAAAATCACCGAGAACTCACCAGGGGAAGGCAGGGAAAGAAGCAGGGGAGCTCAAAGGGCCTTCCCCTTCAATTCTTTTGTGTAAGCAAAGCAGCAGCCAAGGAAAGCCAGGGAAACCCTGAGAAAAGCAATTGGTGAAGTGAGGAAAGGAAATGCTGCTTCAAAACTAGAAACCTCATCTTGTTGGCACCTCTTTGGCCTGAGTGCAGTGAGAGAGGAGGCTCTGGAGGTTCCATGGAGGTGCTCCATGATGAGGAATTCTCCCTCCTCCAGGATGAGGATGCCTTCCTCATCACCAGCAGGATGGACAGACAGACAGACAGTGCCTGCACTGGGGCAAGGCAGGACAGAGAAGAGAAATCTTAATAACGAGCCTAAAATTGATTCACTTCTGCTCAATGTGATTTCTCCTAACTGGATCCACATGTCCTGGCCATGGCACATTAACTTCAATTACAGCTTATTAATGTCTCCGTGATGGAGCTTGCCCTGCTGAGCACGGCGGTGACTGACGTTGTGAGGGGGAAGAAATTACTCCAAAGAGACCCAGGGATGGAAGGAGAGAGAACCAGCAGCTCTCATCGTGCCAGGGAAAGCTCATTCACCCGTGCCCACTGCTGCACCGAGGAGAAAATTAAGCAGTGAATAGAGAGATCTGTGGGGAAAAGTCCTTCCTCTTCCCTTCCCCACCCTGCCTGGCACAGGCACAACACACAGGCCAAGGGCTTGCTTGTGTCTATTCCTGTCCTGACTCTTCTGCATCTCCAGTTACTCTGCAGATCAATAGGGACAGGATGGAAGAAGAAAGGAAAAGAAAAAAAGAAACGAAAAAGATACCAAGAAGAAAGAGAGTAAAAATAAACTGTCAGCCATGAACGGAGAGATGGAGCTGGCTGAGGCTGTGGGAGGAGGAGATGCAGAGGAGACCCCAAAGGGACAGGGGACTGTACCAAAACCTGGGAATGAAGCTGTGACCCCCAGGATTCACCAGACCCTCTGGTCTGCAGGACAAAAGAAGGCAGAAAACTCCTTCCCCTTGCCCCCTTATCCTTTGCTATGTCTCTTTCTGCTTTTCCCAAAAGCTCTGGCAGATTGTGGTGAGGGCTTTTCCTAGGTGGAGAGCTGAGGTGTGAAGGATGGGGTGTTCCTGGATGGGGGCCAGGAGTCCATGGACTGAGGGGATCAACATCTGAACCCTCCAGGTAAGGCTGCAGCACAACAAACCAGACAGGCTCATGGTCTGCTCTGAGGGCAAAGAGTTTTGCTCTTCCCTTGGTCATGAACATCAGCTGGTAATGAGCTGCCAAGTGCCTCATCACCCCGTGGGCACTGCCAAAATCCCGGTGCAGGACAGGGACACAGGCAATGCCACCGTGACAGCACACACTGCTCCTCACTGCCACACACTGCGGCTGGGCACAGCTCTTCAGCCTCTCAGGGCTGCTCACTCTCCCCCAGGTGGGATTTTCTGGCTGCTTTTTACCCTTGACCCCCTCATTTCTTCACAATCATCTTCCCTCTGGTTTCCATGCCCCCTGGAGTGTGTCCCTAACACCACCCCGGCTTTATCTTGGCACTCACCTCCTGTTCCTCCATGTCCTGGAAGGGGCAGTGTGTGTCCATCCCCATCCCTGCCCACCCTTCCTCCCCCCTTCCCTGCACAGTGCTCCTGTCAGGCTCACATTGATTTCTCCTCTCTTCCTCTCAATAACCCATCCCTTGTTGAGCCATACACAAGATTTAATTTGGTTTTAGTCCCTGCACTGTAACTGGCTTTGCTTACAGCTGGAATTAGATTGCTTTTCAGTGCAAAAACCTGCTTGCTGGGACTGGAATAATCACAGGAGCAGAGTTAATTCACAGGGTGCTTCTCCATCTTATACACCACTTATCCACAGCTCCTCAGCTGGTCACCTCCCCTGCCCTGTGCCCAGGGGGGCTGGAAGAGTCAGCACAGGACAGGAACTGACCTCTTCTCTGCCCAGGATGAGTGTCCCTCTCTCCTGGGAACCAGCCCAGAAAGCTGGAGCAGTGCAAAGCTTCATCTCTCTGGAGCTCAGAGCTCAGAGTTTGGGCTGATAAAAGCAGATTTCAGAGCTGTCTCTGTTCCCAGCCAAGGAAAAGCCCTCTCCTCCCGGCGGCCCTGCTGCACTGGAGGAGTTTTTGCTCAGGCAGTTTTTGGCGAGTGCAGCCAAGAGCGAAGCTCTGCAGCAGCCGTGGGCAAGCAGCCACAGGGGCACTGTGCCAGCCCTGGGGAGAGGCCGCAGGGATCAGCCAACAGCCCCAACCTGGCTCGTGCTGGCCCAGCTGAACAGCAGCATTGCAGCTCTCACAGGGCGTGCACAGCCTGGCCATGCTGGTCCAGCTGTGGGATTTTGGGTGTCTCCTGGAGGCTGTGACTCCCCCAGCCCTGGGTGTTTTTAAAATGGGTTTTCTCCCCATCCCTAGTTGCTTCTTTTAGAATTTATAGGGGTTTTATGTATTGACCCTATTTCTGCTACTATTAAATGGTATTAAATTTGGCTGGTGAGTTAAAAGCTGGTGGGGGACTGGGGAAGGGTGAGGAGGACAGCTGAGAGCAAGATGCTGGTTTGGGGAGAATTCCACCAGCATGGCCTGAAATCCAAAGTACTGAAGTGACAATTCCTGCCCAAGGCAGGTAGGAAAGGTAAATGGCTCAGAGGAGGAAGGTGTTCACTGGACACCAAGAGTATTTTAACTCTTTGATACACCATGTATCCCAAGGCTGCTGCAGGAGCAGGAACAAGTTCTGGGTTATCTGTGCTCATCTCCACACTTGGAACCCAAAGCTCATTGCAGGAGCACTGACATCAAACATTTAGCCCTAACTTACCAGACACATGTGGAGGTGCTCTCCTGCTCCTCTGCCCACATGCCTGAGCCCCCCAGGGCTCCTCCCTGAGTGACCCCAATAGTGGAGACCCCAACATGCCCCCAGCCCAGCTGAGAGCCATAGCTGCCCACCCCAGACAGGCACCACTCCTCACCACTGCCTCCTGCCTGCCCTGGCAGGGGGAAAGGGCTCTCCCATCCCTCACTGCAGCTTCCTTCCCCTTGGAGCCTGTTCAAAGCCAGCCTCGGTGGCACCTGCGAACATTTCTACTTGCAAGTCTCAGAAGCAAACAGTTTGGAACCGATACAAACGGCTCCTCTGTCGCTGTGGTGATGCTTGTTAGCACGGGGTGGGTGATGGGGAGATTTTTCCCCTCTCGCCTGTAAGTCTCGCACAAGCTGGATGGGAAATCAGCCATCTCGGCACTTTTCCACCTTACTTTGCTTTTTCGGTTGATGTCATAATGTAACATATGGCATCGTACAGAGAAATGAAAAACAAAACCCAGGAGAAACAAACCCCCTCCTGCTTCCTCTGCCCCAGATCTGCTGGGGGTTTTACCCTCACCCCAAACTTCACCTGCTGGGGCTGCTCGGGGTGTGCAGGACTGACTGAGGATGACCCACCTTGCTTGTACTGACAGAGAGTTGGAGTTTAGCAGGGTGAGCCTCATTCCACCCTCCAGATCCACCAGCATCACCCCTGAGACTTCTGGGCAGAGGCTGGCTGTGTTTGCCCAGCTGGGACAGGGTCTTGGAGGGAGCTCAGTGTCCATCCAAGCCATGTCCCAGCTCCCCTGCGGGAGGACAGAGCCTTGGAGGTGCCCCAGGCATTCCCTGCAAGGACACATCTGCTGCCCTGCCCGGGGAGAAGGGCTGTCAGAGGGAGGAATGGTTATCTATCCATCAGCAGAAACGCTGACAGCTCACTTTCCTAGCACCAACCCTCTTCTCACCCCTCTGAGCAGAGATGCCCACAGAAACCCAGCAGCCTTTACCTGCCGGTGACTTCGATGTTGGAGACAGCATAGAAGTACTTGTACAAGTTCTCCCTCTGCACGTAGGTGCCACCCAGGGCGGGTCTCAGCAGCCTCATGCGTAGGTCGGTGACGGTGAAGAAGTCCTTGAGCCCTTTGGCGCTCTCCAGCCGCGTGTACAAGTTGTCCATGTTCTTGAGGTCGGGGCCGGCGAAGATGGCGAAGCGATCCCGCACCTCGAACCGCACGGTCTTCTCCTTCTTGGAGCCCGCCCAGCGGGAATACTCCTCGGTGCAGAGGACCCTGTTGGCACTGGTGGTGGAGAGGTCCCTGACCCTCCGTGCTGGCATGCTGAAGGCCTCCATGCAGTCGTCTGCGTAATACTGGTAGGGGTGCCAAGTCCTGCCGTTGTCCAGAGACTTCTCCAGCATCATGATGGTGGGGCGGCCGTACTCGAAGGTGATGACGATGTCGTCGGTCAGCTCGATGCTCTTGTTCCAGGACAGGGTGATGTTGGCCAGCAGGGGCTCGGGGTAGCGGCGCCACGTCACGCTCTGCCAGTAGGTGGCCAGCCCCTCGTCCTCGCTGTCGAACATCAGCTTGGGAGGGTGGGCCAGGTCGGGGTTGGAGGCGTCGCACTCGTCGCTGCACAGGTATGGGTTCTCCTGGAATGACAACAGTGGTCACCAGAGGGGACAGCAAAGCCTGGGCATGGTATGGGCATTGGGGCACGTGGGTTGGCTGCTTGTGTCAAATGGTAACTGCTGGGCAGAGCTGGAGGGTCTGGATTGGGAGGAGACTGTCTGAGAATGAATTTAAGGCAGAAAGATGTGGCTTTGCCTCAGCTGTGAGAACGGCTGAGCTGTTTCCTCTGAAAGGCCCCTTGGGAAAGGGCTTTTCAATTTGGCACAGGGGCAGTTTTCATAGAAAGTGCCTTCCCTGAGATGGTCTCTGAGAAACTTGGGTTCAGCTTGGCTGATTTACAAGCCTAGGGAAAGCTGTGTTCATCCCTGCTGCCTTGGAAGAACTGAATGGCTAAAATCCCCCAGACACAGCCTTGCCTCTTGTGGCTCCTGATGCTCAAAAGGCTGGGGACACAGTGCCTCTAGTGCCCCTGAGCATGGCTAGAGGAGGGAAACCCAATTTCTCCAGCTCCATGCTGGGACAGGACTGAGCAATAGCAGAGATCTGTGCCCCTGGTGCCTTGATCCTCACCAACCCACAGGGGTCATGGTGGGAAGGATGGCTCAGCCCATCCAGGTGACAATGTCCTGCAGGCCTGGGCAGTGGCAGAAAAGCTCCAGCCACCCCATTTTGCCCACAGGTGACAGCAAGTGGCCAAGCTGGTGTGTTTGCAGGGACACACCTCCACATCCACACGTGCTGAGCTGCACTAGGACACACAGTCAAGGTCACACACCAAATGTTGAGGTTTTGGGGGTGGGCAGCTGTGCCAATGCATTTACTGCTCACCCACACGTGTGTTAAAACCCAACATTAGTTGCTGTGCAGCCTCCAGGAGTGAGCATGTGGGTCAGACCTGCCTTGGGGATTGTGTAGGGCTGTGTTCTAGTGGGTACACACCACAGATAAATGCTGCAACACACTGAAAATCCTTTTTTTTTGCATATGAAGCATCTCTTTGCTGTCACTTCACCTCCCTCTCAGACTCAAAATCCAAAGGGTTGGGGAGGGAGAGGGATTGGTATGACAGCGGGCTCTGCTGCTGTGGGACCCTTCTCAGGAAAGCAGAGGCACCTGGCAGAGGAGGAGGAGGTGATAAAGCAGCTGGAGCTGCTCAGAGCTGCTGGCTGGAGGTGAGGAGCCTGCTGGGGTGTGAGGTCTATCTCTCTGAGCACAGCAGCTTTCAAGGTAAGACCAAGCTTGCTGTTGTTTGTGGGTGCTTTGTTCGTGGTTGGGAGCCATGGGAAGGTGCTGTCTGAGGGATTGGTGTGTTCCTGCCCAGCCCTGGGGACTTCCTGCAGTGCCAGGGTTGTGCCAGGGTGCAGGGAGATGATGCTGGTACTTGGGGGCTGAAAATGATACCAAAAAAGGAGGTGCAGGGCTGAGAATTGGACAGGGTGGTTGTGTCTGTGGCTGCTGCAGGCGTGGGGAGAGGCTGCTCCTGTCCCCATGGCTTTGACCTAGGGAACTGTTGGAATCTGAGTGCCTGTGAGCTGCTTTTTGGGTGCCCTGTGCCCACCCAGGCACGGCAGAGGAGAGGTCTGGCTTGTACAGCTGGGTGCAAAGTGGGGCTGTGCTTTGAATGTGGAAACTTCTGAGTTAACACAACATGCTTTGGGAAATTTGGGCTTTGCCACCTCCAGCCAGGCAGCCAAAAGTCTTGGAAAGTGCTTCAGCTTCTCCACTCCATGTGTGTAAAATTGGCCTTCAGTGCCTCCTCACAGCTTGGAGATGTGTGCCAAAGGCAAGCGACTGTTTGCAAAGTGAGCAGAGGCCACAGCACCCAGGAGCCCTGAAAACTCCTGAGGACACAAATAATTCTGTGTCTGGAGCAGCATGTGAGCAGCACAGTGTAAATAAGGCAGGAGGATGCTCTGGCAGCATGGGGGGAAAACAAAGCAGTGAAGTGGCTGATCTGTGTGTGATCATCAGGCTCCTGTGCAGGGGAGACAGCCTTGGGGAGACAGTGAGACTCCTGAAAATGCTGTGTTTGTGTGTTTGTGTGCACCAGGCTGCCAGGGAAAGCAGCACACGGTAAAACAGGTCAAAACTCAAACTGTTTTCAGCACTGTCTCGCTCTGACACACCCCTGCCGGGTGGTAAAGCTGCGAGGGGTGAAGCTGGGGTTTGTCCCTCCTGTCACAGCCTCAGCTTGGGTGATGTGTGGCTTTTGTCACCTCTGTGGGCACCCAGGAGCTGCTGAGCTCTGGTGTGGTGCCCACCCTGGAGCAGGGAGGGTACTGATAAATGGATGTTTGAAAAGCAAATAGCTGGATAGTTGGTTTGTTTGGGTTTTTTTTACTTGCAGCTGTGGTAACTGAGCAAGGGAAATCAATGGAGTGCTCCTTGGGTGGGTGAGGTCGAGGGGACACCTGGGCAGGTGTCCCCACAAGCCCCTCAAAGAGGGGGAGATGCCAGCTGGGCTGTGAGCCACGCTGGGGGTCCTCTCCTGCCACAACACGCTGTTCTGGAGCAGGGATTAAAAAACCCTGAGATATTGACATATTTAATATGCTCTCCTGACTCGTCACGTTCAGAGGAATTGTTTACCTCTGCTAATGAGACACAGCTTCCTGCTGGGGGATGGAGCTGCCTCTAGCACAGCTTCACAGCAGTGGAGGAGGGAAAAGGCAGAAAAATCCCCCTCAGCTGAACTGCTGGGGGCTCTGAGTGCCTCTCCTGTGCTGAGGCAACATATTGTGTTGCAGTATGGTCCTCCTGTCAGTGTGGCCATCCAGATGGCTTAATAGGACAGGCCTGAAAAGACCATCCTGGAGGTCCATTTGTGCCACTTGTCTGAAGGAGGGTGCAGCAGGTGGAGACTTGGCTTGGGATGGCAGCAGAAAAATCCCTGATAAACGCACTTTGCTGCTCAGTGGCTCTGGCTGAGCAGAGTCTGTGTCTCAGAGCCATCCTGGCCAGAGAGCTCTTGCCATGAGCCTTTGTCTCCTTGTGTGCAGCAGCCACAGCCTTGAGCTGGTGTGAGATGAATCTCACTGGGTATTTGCCACTTGAGCTGTCCACAGCATGGCCACAGTGGCCACCTGCAGGGCTATGGATGCTGCTGCTATCAATGATTCCTTTGGAGTGGCCAAACAGGAAGGACTCTGCAGCCAAACCACAAGAAGGAAACATTAGTGGCCAGGATGGGAGGCGGGAAAGTTTTCCCAGAAGCAGTGAGGGAAGAAACTGAGTCTGCTCAAGCATGATTCCCCTCCTAATGTCCCGTCTGGAGGGACAGGGCTGGCCAGGCACATCCCTGGCAGAAGCAGAGTGAAAGCTCTGCCTGTCTGCCATATGCTATCCTGAATGGAGATGCACGATCCCTGCCATACATCCCAACCCATGAGCGTGCTCAGCTCAGCAGGCAGCACCCCAAAAATCTCTTCAAACCACCCTGATGCTCTGGAGAGGCTCGAGAGGTGCATGGCTATAAGAGGGCAAACTCAAATATCACCTCCAGGTGACAGCGCTGAAAGGTGTGGGAGAACCTCAAAAGCCGCCGAGAGAAGCACATCACTACTGCTTCCTCTGCTAAAATGAAGTGTTCCTTTTTGGGGTTAGCTTTATTGAATTGTCCTTCCTCTGTGGGATGCTCGATGCCTTTTCTGCTGGGGGGGTGGTTTGGAGTCAGCCAGGAGGGCAGGGGGGAGCGGAAACAGATGGCCATGCTTTGGCTGCTCCCTTGGTCCTGGTAAGATCAGATATAGCACTATTGAAACAATTCCAGGTATTATTTTTGAATCTGGTTTCCTCCTCCAAGCCGTGTGTCCTCCAAAGAATCTGTCCAAAGTCTCGAGATATTTAAGTCTTCAATCTAAAAGTCAGGATGCATTAGCCAGGCAAACTTGGTCTCGGGGAGCTTAAAATAAACCAGTTCACTTTGAGTCTCACGCTATTAAATCAGTCGTGAGCGTCCTCACAGCAACTAAACATTGCAGATTTCAGGCTCTCCAGCTCTTCTAGCTGGGCATTTTTGGGCTTGCTTAGCCCCAGCTCAGCCTAAAGGGGCAAATCTCCAGAGGACAAACAATAAGAGCCTTGTTGAGGACAGAGAGTCCTAAAAAATGGCATCATAGTAAGGCTGTGCCTCTGTGAAGCAAATCACAGAATAGTTTGGGTGGGAAGGGACCTTTAAAGGTCATCCAGTCCAACCCCCTTGCCATGGGCAAGGACATCTTCCAGTAGGTCAGGCTGCCCAAAGCCCCACCCAGCCTGACCTTGAATGTTTCCATGGGTGAGACATCCATCACCTCTTTGAGCTTTCACCATGCCAGTGTTTTACCACGCTCATTGTAAAAATTCTCTTCCTTACAGCTAGTCTGAAACTACTCTCTTTCAGTTTAAAACCATTATCACTTCTCCAAACACTACAATTCACAATAAAATGCCCTCCCCATCTTTCCTGCAGACCCTCTTCAGAACCTAAATCCTCCTTGGCAGGGCTGCTCTCAGTCCCTCATCCCCCAGCCTGGATGGATACTGGGTCTGCCCTGTTCAGGTCAACAACTTTGCACTCACAAGGTTCCCTTGGTCCCAATCCCTGAGCTGGAAATGTGTCCTCAGCCCTGCTGACTGCCGACCAACCCTTGGGTTTTGCCTCCTCTCGGTTGGCTCTGGGCAGAAATGCAGCAGAAGGGACTTTCTGAAGGTGACTTCAGAGCAAAGACTTGCTCCTTGAGGAGGATTTCTTAAGAAACAGGATACTGGTCTGACAAAGCAGGATGACAGCAATATCCAGGATGCTGCAGAGGAGCTGCTCCCCACCTTGCTGGGAAGGGGGGGAATGGGGGAAAGCAGCCACAACAAAAGCCCCCAGTTTTACAAAGCCCAGCTGGTTTTTAGGGCTCTTAATGAGCACAAAAGTTGCTTTTTTTTTTTTTCCCCCTAGCAGATAATGCCATTTTTAAGCCTCACAGCATAAAATTCTATATTTTTGTAGGTGCAATTGCTTGATTAATCATTAGGCTGTTGAATATTTTAAACAAACCAGACATCTGTTGTGAACGGTGAAAGCTGCACGGAAATAAGACTGCAGCTTTTAGATCTCCATGCCAAAGGGAAGCTGGAAAGCAATTGCAACCACTAGCTGCACAGTGAGGAAAAATAAGAAAAATAATAATAATAATAATATTAAAAAGGAAAAAGAAAACAACCAAGATTTGAGCAAGGAGAAATTAGTAGATGATGTGAGAGCTTGTGCTGCTCAGCCAAGGATGCTCAATCTCAGCTCTCATACCTGGTGTGATTTGTTTAATGGTGTTTTTGGAACCCCCCTGGACTAACTTTGCTTTTGGGGGTCTCTTCTGCTTGATGGAATTGTGTTTAAGCCAAGGCCTCTGCTAAAACCTAGAGCACCCCGGGACTGCTTGTTTTTAATTACAGTCTCCTGATAAGAGTAATGACAAGGTCTCATCAACCTGGGCGAGTCTTGGAAAACAAAACTTTTGTCTTTTTTTAATTGGGGATGTGAGGTGGAAATCCTTGGTGCTTTACAGGAAGATTTTTTGTTAAAGGAGAAAAAGTTAAATGTGTTTCAGTGCTGTTGTGTGAGTTTCTCCCAGGAAATTTTTTCTGGAGTGTTTTATTTCACCAAGAACTGGGTCTGTAACCCAACCAGAGACCTCTTAGAGCTGAACCTTCACCCAGGGAGGAACAATTCCCTCTGTAGCCCCCACCCCATCCAGCTGTGATGCTCAAGGAACTCTCAGGTACATCCCAAAGCCCTCCTGCTCCCCTCAGGACTGCCTTTGAATTTCTGCTCAAAGGTCAGCAGATGAGGTTCACAAAGTCCCCGTGCTGCAAGTGAGCCCTGAAGTTGGTATCAAATTTCCTCCAAATCCTGCAGAAAAGGGGGATCAGCAAAATCTTCACATGCACCTGATCCCTCCTGCCCTGTCACTGTCCCTGCCATGGAGCAGTGCCACCGCAGGTGTCCTGCAGCCTCCCCTGCCCTGAACAGCCTGTCTGTCACAGGGAGGGCTGATGGCCATGGCACAGGGGTGTCCCCAGCCTGTAGAGGGGAGCAGGGCCAGCCCACTCCACCCCTGCCTGTCCTGGGGATGTTCTGGAACACACTCCCCCCTAAAGGTTTATTTTTCCCCATTTCCCCCATCCAGCCCCACGTTGGGCTGGCTGCAGGATGGAGCTGAAATGACCTTCCCAGCACGTTTGCTTTCCTGCTTTACCCTCAGCTGAGCTCCACCAGCTCACACTGCAGGGCTTCACTTCCATCCCCTGCCCTGGCTCTCCTGACTCTGCCAGGGCTTCACAGGGATCTCTGTTCCCATCCTGGCCAGGCTGTGGTTCACTCCAGTGTCTGTCAGCACCAGGAAATCACCCTCTGAGCAGGGAATGTGACCCAGCTCCTGTGCCAACCACCCTTAACCTCCCCACTGACACAGAGCTCAACCTATTTTCTGCAACACAAATTTTTGACAAGGGCCACCCTGAGCAATGTGTGTTCTGGGAGATTTCCTTGGTTTTTCTTCCAATAATCACTCCAGGACGTGATGCTGCTTCCCAAACAGAGTTGCATTTACCCAGGAGAAAACACAGGCTGGTCCTAATGTCATTTCTGAGTGTTTTCACTCTTGCTGCTCCTGATCTGAGGGTTCAACTGCTCTGTCTGGGTTTATGACAAGACAAGGTAATTTTATGATCAAAAATAACATTTGTGAGTAATTAAATCTCACGCTTCAGGGCATAAACTGTAACCTGCCAGTGGCCAGGGTGGGACTCCAAGAGAGCTGGAAGTACTCTCTGACAATTAATTTTCACTCTATTCATGGGCTGGGAGGGATCAGAGGGGTGAAACAACCGTAATTAATTTACAGCGATTATTTCCAACAGCTGGCAAGTGGCATAACTCACTGCAGAGAGGGCTGGGAGCATGGAGAGGGATCAGGAGAAATAAGAGGCACCTGTTGTGCCAAAGAGCCCCACATGGGCCCTTCTCTATGAGCCCAGGTGAAGGTCTCTGACCTCCTCTAGGGACATGGGGGACACTGGGAGCTGCATGGCCAGGTCCACTCTTGTTGCACTGATTCCCCTCTGCCCCAAGTGGGCCATGGGCTTTCCTCACTGCACAGCTGTGATTTGAACCTGGAAAACATCTCAGGAACAGCTTTGGGATGCCTGTCAGCATGCAGGGAGAGGTGCCAATGGGGGCAGCACCAGCTGTAGGGACTCTGGGGATGCTCCAAATGCAAAACTGTGCCTTTTGGAAACGAAATCCTAACGAATTTCTTCAAGATGCTATATTTTCTGGTTTGGGCTTTTTTTCCTCTTTTTAAAATACCTCTTTGCTCAGGCACTTTATATTTTAATAAGACAGAAGCTGTCTCATGGGGTAGAAAATACAGTTTTCCCATGGGCTGCCTGTGTGGCTGCAGCCCAAGAGCCACTCAGGAATTCTCCAGCAAACCCTTCATCCACACATCCTCCAGGCATCACTCTCCCCTTCCTGCTGTCCCCCCAAAGGGTGGTTTTTACATGCCCCATGTGGGCAGCAAGGCTCTGGCAAGGCACCCAGAAGGTTTATTTCACCTAATTGGTGAAGGTTTATTTCCCAGCTTCACCTCTGCAGGGAAAGGGCAGCTCTGGGTGGGATGGGGTGGCATAGGATGGGGAGCTCAGGGTGGGCTGCTGGGGTGGTTTGCCCCCTCGAGTGTCCTCCCCCTGCCACCTCCCTCCCCAGCCATCTGCAAGGGGTTCTTATTAAGGCCCAGACAGCAAAAGGGGAGAAAAGCGTCTTCGCTAACAAGCTGTTTGCTGTTTATGAGCAGGTAAAGGCAGAGCTGGGATGAATTATTAATAGGGTGGAAATGGGGTCCCTCCACAGATCTGCTGCTAATTCTGGCTCAGCCGAATGTCACTCCCTCCATCTCCTCCCCGGCCGTGGTTTGGGGGATTGATCGCTCCTCCGCTTCCTTCCCCTTCCTGCTGGATGGGAGCTGTCCGAGCACAAGGTCACCCTTGCCAGGGCGTTGGGGACAAGCTTTGCCTGGTGCAGGGTTGGGGAGAGCGTGAGTCAGCAGAACCCAGCCCCGCCAGCTCTGCCCAGACACCAGGACTGCACTCAGCGAGACATTTTTGCTTTTTTGCCTCTTCCCTTTGGCCTGAAGCAGATCCTCATTCACCGAGCAGCGCCGCTCGTTCAAGGCTCTGGGGCTCCCCTGGGCCTGTCTCTCTGCTGGAGAAGAGATTCAAGCCCTACTCGTGGCTGCTCTTCCCCTTCCCCCTCCAGCCTGCTCTGAATTCGAGAAGCATCTCGTTCGTATTTCATCCAGGCTCAGCACTGTGCCCTTCTCACCACCAGCCCTGGGGACACATCGCCGTGCCAGACAGGGTGGGGTGGTGGCAGTGTGATGCTCTGTCGGATTTCAGGAGCAGGTCTGGGGTTCACTGGGCACTGAGGGCTCCACCTTTCTGAGGATGAACTCCCCCAGGTACCTCCAGGTGGGCAAAGCAGTGGCTCCCTCACCCAACTCGATGTGAGGCTCAAGAGAATCTCTGCTCTCACCCCAGGCTCTCTCTGAGACTCTCCCTGTGGCCTGGCAGCACCAAAAGGGCCTGAACTCATCTTTGCACCATAAATGACACAACCTGCCTGCCACCCAGGCAGGGAGCATCCTCGCCACGAAGGGGGGATGCAGAGGGAGATGCAGCTTGTCACGCACCAGGGCTGACCCAAGTCACCTGTCCACCCTCACAGCACAGCTCCTGCACCAACACAAATCCCCTCACGCCCACTCGGGCTGAGCCAGAAACAGAAAATCTGGTTACACGAGGAATTCCAGCCTCCAGCCTGAAACCAGCCCAGTCCGTGGGTGACCTCTCTGAGAAGTGTCCCTAGTGTGCTGTTGGCAGAGTGACCTCGGGGCAGCACTGCCATTTCCAGCGCCTGGGGATGGCCTGGCAGCAGCTCTGGATGTCCTGCCTGTCACCCTGTCCCCAGAGAGGCGAGTGCAGCTGATTTGGGGGCGGCACAAGGGTTAATGCCGCCCGGAAAATTCCACTCCTAAGCAGATAATCTCATCTGTGCTGGGGATCCACACACACCACCCGCAGCAGGCCGGCCTCCCGTGGAATCATTTTTGAGCAGCTCTTTCTTTGTGAACTGCTAATCCCACCGTGAGCCGCTCTGACCCCATCCCTCCTGCTGCCCTGGGCTCACCTCCACCTCCTGCACCCCTGAACATCCCCTTCTCACCCTGGGGGCTGCAGGGTGACCCAGAGCCTGGCATGACAAACCAGACACCCCTCAGCTGGCAGCCACGGGCACGCATTCAAAAACACAGGAATTTAATCCCATTGACTGCTTTTTAGCTTGTCTCCAAACTCAGACTTTCTGTACCCGGGAGTTGCAAGCTTTGCTCTTCCCAGGGCACTTCCCTGAAGCTTGTTTACAAATTAAGCTGCTTGGATTCCACCCCATCCCTTCCCTGCCAGATTATTAAGCCCCAGCATCTTGCTACAGAGATGAATTCGTGTCCGCAGCCCCTAGCAGCAGGAGCACAGCAGCAGCGACCTGTGTGCAGGGCTGCGAGTGCATTATTGATTCAGGACTGAGAAAATGCTTAGGAAGTAGGAAAAGTGTCCTGCTCTCTAAAAGCTTGTGCGCCTTGTAAGCTCAATACATGCAGCCTTTGCAGAGAGGCTCGCTACGCCGCTATTAATAATTTATTCTGTAAGAGAGGCCCTGATAGTTTGAATGGGGGAGGGCAGGATGCAGAGCCCGGGGGTGGGAAAGGGGAGGGAGTGGAGGCTCTGCTGTGCTCCTCAAATGGAGGTGCAGATGCTCCCCAGAGCCTCTGTGAGGGGCACATTGGGGTGATGGATCCCTCAAATGTGATCAGCTCTGCTCAGGGCTCCTGTGCCTGCCTGCTGCATCGAGCACTCTGCCTTTGCTGCTGTGTGCAAAGTCCTTGGCTGCTTTGTGCTCTGTTTCAGGGGAATAATTCTGCAGGTGCCTGTTGGAGGCTTAGATTGAGTTGTGTTTGCCCAAAATGTGTCCTGGCTGTCCCTGAGGGCAGGACAGTGATCCTCCCCTTTGACAGGGCTCCCCAAACCTCTTGGCAGCTGACTCAGCCAGCAGATGGGGAGCTAGGAACCAGTTGAATCTGTGCTGGCTGTCCTTTTGGGATGTGGAGGTGTCCAGGTTTGGACATGGTGGTGGTAGCATCCATAGGGAACTCAGCACCAGGGCAGCAGAGACCCATGGCCTGTGCTGAGTGTGCAGAGACCTGGCAGAGCTGCAGTGGTGGCACTGAGTGCTGAGCTGCTCCATGGAGGGGAGCAGAGGGAGGGCTGCTGCCTGGGAAGCTCCTGCAAGGATGTGAGCAAGCAGGAGAGGTGGAACCAGGGGGATGAGAGCTAGCCTGGTGACTTTGCAGTGCTGAGCTCCTGGGCCAGCAGCCCCTGCTGTGGCTGGAGGCTGCCCAGGGACACTGAGCAGTGCAGGAATCACCCTGAGCCAAGAGGCAGAGGTTTCCCTGAGCCTGGCTGTGTGTAGCACTGAGCAGATGTGCAGAGGTTCTGGTGCCAAACGCTGGAGCCAGGGCAGGCCAGTGGAGCAGGGTGGCAGCAGGGTCAGTGCTGACATGTGTCCCCTCTGGACCCTGCCTGGAACAGAGGGGACATGTGGGAACCTCAGTCTGAGGCTGCAGGGGATGGCTCATCTACCTGGGGTGAAGGCTGGAAGTCCAAATTGCTGTTTGCCAGGGCTTTGCAGGTGTTAGCTTCTCCCCAGACTCATCTCCAGGAGGGTCGCCCAGCAGGGCTGTGAGGTTTGGGGAGGAAAAAGCCTCTTTGGTGTTTTCCAGCACAAAAACCTGCATTCTGTGTTGAACTGCCTGAGTAACTGGGTCAGCCAGAGCTCTGCATCTCAAAAAACTGATGGTAAAAAGGTGGTTTGGGATCTGAAACTAAGGTTAGAACTGGACTTCTAGTCTTATCACCAGTGTGGTAAGAGAGCACTGCTTCCCGCTCAGGCAGGATTTTCTGTAGGGAGAATTCCTTTGGAAGTTTAGTGGAAAATCATATCTATGCTATGGAATACAATACCAATTTAAAAATAAATAAATAGGAAGGATTTCCCTGAACACCTTTGGCTTCAAAAGTTGCCTGTGGAAAACTGTGGTACCTGGAGCTGCTGTATGAGTGTCAGAGCTGCTCTCCCAGCTCTGCCCACACTCCCTTGCAAGTCTTCAGTCCATTCTCTTCTGCTTTTCCCATCTGGACACTGTTCCCTTTGAAGAGCAAAGCTTTTCTTAAAATTAGTTTACTCTTCCTCACCCCCTTCAAGGTGGGGGTAAACCTTCTGCTCAGTGTACCAATTAAATCTACTTGACAGCTTCGTTTCTATCACTGTGTCTTTTCCATCAGCAAGTGGAAACAATCCTTGTTAGGGGAGTAGCATCCCACTTTACAACAAGATGAATCCCGGACTGAGCATTTAAGGAGATTGTTACAGACTGTTGAGGGAAAATCCCGTTTGCTCAGCACTCTCTAATTGAAAGCTGAATTGTTTCCTTTCATTTTTCTGTGCAGCCTTCCCTTTTCAAACACAGAGGTCCTGCTGCACTCCAGAGCAGCCTCAGTGGCAGAAGAGCAATGTGTAATTTGCTGAGCAGCTAATAATGTACAGCCCAAGGGTTTGGCCCCAAGGGCAAGGAGCCACTGATCCTGACTTCAAACAGTGTCCTCTGCAGCAACCCTGATGCTGAGCAGTGACTGAGGGTGGCAACACAACCAAAGGGCTCCAGCTCTTTCTCCCATGCTCAACAGCAGTGCCACCCCAGGTGCAAGGGGTGGATTGGGAAACCTCCCTCTGGGTGGAAATGGCAGCAAGCTGTCTTTTCCAGGCTTTCCTCAAAGGGAAGGGGAACAGTTTCCAGGTGTTGATTTAACATCCTGGAGGTTTCAAGAGGGAGGAAGGGCTGTTAGCACTTTGCAGCTGTGAAAAGAAAGTCACATCTCTCCGTCCCTGCAACCCCTGGGTGCAGCCTGGGGTGTCACAGGTGATTTGACAGCAGAGAGTGAATTTCTTGTGCTGCTGAATTTTGGCATCAAGGCAAAGTGATCATCCCCAGGGCCATGTGGGTTCCACAATGAAGGGCAAAGGGGAGCTCAACCTCCCTCTCCTACAGCCAAGGATGGGTTTGCAATCGGCAGTGGGTTGTGCTGATTTATTCAAGGAGGAGGGAGAATATCCACTTTTCTTGGAAAGGATTTTCCATTGGACTTGTATACAGGCTCTGCTTAGACAAAAGGATCTCCTTGAAACCTAGGGCAGTCAAAAGGCTGAGAATACCTTGTGCTTTGCCCCCTGGTTCTACTTGAAACAAGATGGAACTCTGGTGGGCTGGGAAAGGGGATGAATCCATCCTTGAACCACCAAATCATGCTGCATCTTTAAAAATGCTTTAGGAAGAGCATTGCTGAAGCAACTCTTTCCCTTCTTACTTTAAAAACTTTTGGCTTTTCATCATCCCTAAACCCACAATGCCTTGTTTGCACCTAAAAAGGGATTTGGAGACATGGCTGGGTAGAGTTGTATGAGATGAGCTAAGAATACAGGGAAAAGGGTTTATTAGCCCAAAGGTTTGTCTGCTTTTTCCAATTTTAGCACCCAGTCCACAGGAGAAATAGTCCTTTAGTACAAGCCTTATAACCACATGTCATTCAGAAAAGTTTAGCTAAGAATTAAACTAAACATCCAATTTGGCTGCATGTGTAATGAATAAATAAAGCCTTTCCCTTTCATGTACCCGTGCCAAAGTCAACAAGCTCTATTAGCTGATGAAACAATGCTGACGCCAAATAAAAATACCCCTGACCCATCAATATGGGCTGAGAGCTCGGCCCTGCATCAAAGACTGTTGTCAGAACAAGAAATACTGTCTTGACACATCTGAGGGGGGAAAAAGGCTCCCATTCCTGCAGCAAGGTGGGCTCCCTGTGCTCTCACTGGGATATCAAGGAGCAGCAAAACCATTCCATGGTGACTGTCTGCTGTGGACACTTCTCCTGGTTTTTTCTGGAATGATTTGGAAGCCCCTTGAGCTCCAAACCTGTTTGGATCTGGGTCTGCATTTTGGTGTTTGCTCGCTGCACACCCTGTGTGTGAATTCCCCACCAAACCTGAGGAATTTTTACCTTGTGTGCAAAATGCTGACACTTGCAAGTGAAATTCCCAAAGGTCCCTGCTCAGTATCAAAGAAATGCTTCAGCATCTCAGAGTATCTCAGCACCTGGGAGCAGCTGTGCCACCCTCCTCCTGCTGCCCACAGGGGGAAGGTGAAGGAAAGGGGAACATCCTCTGCCCCATGTGGATGTGCAGCTTGGCCATTTCCCAGCCGTGCCTGCCCTGCAAACCCCTCTCCTCTGAAATCCACATTCAGCTGCTCCATGCCGTGCCCTGCATGTGATCTTTGAAGCCTCACCCTCCCTCAGCATCCTTGGTTAAAAGATCAGTTCCCTATTAGTCTGCAGCCACACTTTCGGAATCGTTCAGGTTTTTATTTACTTA
This sequence comes from Lichenostomus cassidix, assembly GCF_008360975.1. Lineage (NCBI taxonomy): Eukaryota > Metazoa > Chordata > Aves > Passeriformes > Meliphagidae > Lichenostomus > Lichenostomus cassidix. The sequence goes on from NC_139497.1 coordinate 4,133,026, forward strand.
TCCATCTGTCTTCCTGCTCCCAGCACTCCCCCTGCCCTGCCAGGAGGCAAAGCACAATTCATTGTTCAGGTGACCCTGCCAGGAAGGCACTGACATGAATAGGAACAGGTTCAGAAACTGTGGAAAAAGCAAAACCCTTGACTTTAATAAGCAGCAAAACGCTTCCCAATCAGAAGGAAGCAGCCAGATGTGACCAGAATTGCTACAAAACACAAAGCACAGTCCTCCAAATAATTCCTGCCATCTCTTGAAGCCTCCTTGAGCAGAAGTCTTGTGAGCAGTGCTGGAGCTGCTGCAGGGCAGTGTGTGCACAGCCTCGCAGGACACACTCGCTGTGTGACAAGGTCCTGAGTGTCCCCAGCACTCTGCTGCTCTGCCCTGCACAGGGAGACGCTGCAGCTCCTTCCTGCCTGGCTGCCTGGAGCATGGAGGGGTGTTTGTGTGTCTTTAGTTGTGATTGCAGCTGTCTGAGCAGGGCAGGAGCCCCGCTGGGCTGCGCTTAATTCTGAGTAACGCGAGTTTAACTGCACGGACAGTCCCCCGCTGCTTTGAAAGACACCTAAGAAAGCAATACAGTCACCGTAAGAACTTCTCTGCTGGAAAGCCAGGCTCCTATGAGAACCCACCTGTTACAAGGAAATAATTAAAACCTGAAGGGAAAGGGTAACAGGACACCAAAAGGCACCTGGGCAGGTTGGCAGCGAGATGCTGCTCAGGTTTGTGGGAGCTGCTCGCTCTCGCAGTGAGGTCCAGAGCGCGGAGGTTGTAACGATCCGTGGGCAGAGACATCGATTTTTGTCCAGCACTTCCTTAGTGCAGGGGGGGCAAAACTCGGCTCACATCCTCTGCGGGCTCTGCTCCCTCTCCCTGCACATCAATAGGTGTCAAGTCACCGCCCAGCACCGGCCATGGAAGGGCCTTTTCTTGCTGATTCCACTTTCCACTGACCATAAGGGGATGCTCAGCAGTAAGTGGCCACATGTCATTCTCTGTGACAGAGGCCGTGAAAATTTACCTTGATGTCCTCCCAGCCCACACCACTCCAGTCCTGAGGCTGGATTGGAGCCTGGATCTCTCCTGCAGCCACCTCCTACTCTGTGCACTAAGTGCTGGGTGGGCTCCTGGCTCACCTCAGCAGGGCTGCTCTTCCTCTGCTTCATTTTCATGACTCTTTAGTGCTCTGGAGAGGACAGCACTGGTGTCAGATGGGGGAGAAATGGCCATAAATACAGCGGAATTTCATAAACCCAAAAATCCCAAAAATCTAAAAAATACCTTTCCATATCTTATTCCTGTTCTTAGCTTGATTCTTCACCAGGGAATTGCTCAGGGACATTGCTGTGAGTGCTGCTTTCTGTTTCGGGAGGCGAGAGCTGGGCCAGGCTGGGGTGAGGCAGGGACAGGAAGGCAAATCCATGTTTTGCATTTGTGTAGCTCTCATTCACGGCTGTACACGGTGTTTGCAAGTGTTGCAGCACATGGCAGGCGTACGCTACAAGGAAATACTGCTGGCGCCCAGAATAGAAAGATTTCAGCTCAGTATTGACTGAATCAAGAGATGCAGGGAGCTGATTGCAGTTTGTGTCTTTTGCTTCTTTGGAGGTCAGTGGAGCTGAAGTCTGGAGCATCCCTAACCAGAGAGGGTTTGCAAAGAGCTGCAGTGAGTGTAGCAGGAAGCAATCTGGTGTTCTCCTTTTAATCCTTCTGCAGTCAGTCAGATAAATGGAAATACAGACTGACCCATCAATAGTTAACAGTTTTATTCGCAACCTTGGACTTAATCTTTCTTTTCGAACGATCTTTTAAAAGGAAAAGCTGCTACTTATCTGGAATTAGTGGAAATGTCTTCCCTGGTACTAATGAGAGCCCTTAGGCTGGAGGGAGCTGGGTAACTACTGGCAGCAAGTTCTGATGGTCATAAATGTTTGGCATCCCTTGGCATCAAAGGAATATTTTTCTCTAGGATTTTCAAGAGGTGCCCAGGGTATTTCCTTGGTGGCAAACTGAGGCATGGGGTAGCACTGGCAATAGAAAATGGGACTCCCTGCACTGATTTAGAGGGAGAGCTCCCCTCCTCATTATAATAAAAGAATAATATACTCTTTTAAAAGACACTCCTTGTCCAGTGCTCAACCCAGTGGAAACCCTGCCAGCATGGGCTGGCTTGGTTCTTGTCCCTTAAATGTGAGCTTGGACCACTCCTGGGGGACCTTTGGGAGGGGGCATTAATGTTTTGCTCTTTGCTTTGACCCCTGAACTCTTTAACAATGTAAAGCCTTGTGAATTATAAATCAAATGCTCCTGCTGAGCTTTGTGGTGCACAGAATGAAATGCAATGATTAATATTTAAGAGAAAATAAGTTAAAGATTTTAACTACAAGGGCAAATGTCTGTCCACAGAACCCTTTCATGTGGAGGCTGGAAGAGAGGGAGAAACACATTTTCAGGGGTTTTAGTGAAATTTGTGGCTGTCAGACAACTGCCAGAGCTCTCAGTGTGCAGGGGCCACATTGCCCTGCCCTTTGTTCTGACAATGGACCCACATCCTATAAAATCCCAGTGCTGGAGCAGCCCTTTGGGATGGGACTGAGCACACCCCACAGGCTTTAGCAAGTAGAGGAGCAGCTCAGGTTGTGGGGTCACTGGGGCTGAGCTTTTCCAAAATCCAGACCTCACCTGGGCCTTACTCAGCCCTCCCTGGCTCCTCCTCACCCTCTCCTCAGCTGTCCCAGCACCATCCCTGCTGCAGGACTGGCACAGCCCCACAGTGCTTTGTCCCCACCTTGCACACCGAGAGCTCCAGGCAGCAGCCACCGTGGCCAGCCTGACCCAGAACAGCCTCACAGTGTCACCCGGGCTGGACACTGCCTGCAGCCACCAGCAGAGCCTGTTCTAAGCCAGCAAATAAGGAGACAAAACACTTACATGGGTGCAGAACCTCTCCGGAGGGTCCCCACAAGTGATTCCCGCCGGATCCACCCGCACCGTCACGTAATCCTTCATCCGCATGGCCTTGGGCTGGCAGGCATAAAACTCCCATGAGGGGCCATCGTCCGTGGTCACCCAGGACTTGCAAATGTCATACTGTCCCATGGCCAGGGGGACGCAGTGCACGAGGAGAGCAGCCAGGTAGAGCATGGCAGCTGCGGCCAAGCGCGGGGTCCCTGGGCGAGGGCAGTGCCGAGAGTCCCGAGGAAGGCAGCTACTGGGCTAGGGGTGGCTCTCGGGCTCAGCATGGAAACTCCTCATCTAAAAATGCTCCAGTCGAAGGAGATCCAGGCAGTGACAGGGATGATCCCACTCTGCACGCTGGATCTGGATGTGGAAAGTTCCTCTCGGCGCTGAAGCCAACTTTGCAATTCACTTGATTGGGAAAGTTTTGGCCAGAGTTGCTGATCAGTGGTCAAAAGTCTTCCTTAACCTCATTTTTCCCCCTTTTATTGTACGAAAGGTCTTCCAAATCAGCATGAAAATATCTAGAGGTGACTCCAGTCAATCAATAGAAAGATCAAGTTCTGAGTTGCTGATGAAATTTGATAGGAGTAGATTGGAGAGGCCGTGAGATGGTGCTGGATCAGGTTTTCCTCAACCTTCTGCTCCAAACGCGTCGCTGTGGATAGTGCCTCCAACTGTGTCTGCCTTAATTATTGGGGTGTTTGAACATTAACACATAAAATAAATAGAGCACCTGGTCATCAGTGCAACTCTGACGAGAGAGACTGCTTGGAGCTAAAATTCCTTTTCCCCAAGGGCTGGTTGTGTCAGCGTGAACAGGTCAAGTGCCCAGATCTGTGGTGGTCCCAGTGGGACTCTGGGTGGTCACTGTAGCAGGGCTGGCCTTGGCTTCTCCCGTGGTGGTGGTGGTGAGGATTCCTGCCCGACTCTGCCTTTTGGAGCACCAAGTTCCCAAAGCCTTCAGCTGCAAGCCCTGGGGCTACCTGAGGTCTCCTCTCTCTTCCATGGTCAGGGCGAAGGCAGAGCTCATCAGCAGGAGGGACCTGCAAGAAATTGGAAGACAAATTAGGAGGGAGCAAGGGGGGACAGCTGGAGCAAGAAGACTTGTAAGGACAGGAGTCCCTCAGGAGGCAGAGCTCTCAGCTGGGCTTTCCAAGCCACCAGACAGGTTTTTGTAACAGGGAGATATACAACTTTAATAAAAAGCAATCCATAGTAAGATGCTTATGGCTTTTCTGCTGTCTGGGAGAAGGGAAGGAGTGCTGCCCAATTTAAGGAATCTGCTTTGCAACAGCATCTGGACAACAGGAGCTCTAATGGGTCTTCAAATAATATCAAGAAGCAGCTATGGGTCATTAGAAGATGGGGAATATGCAGACACAGAGTAGGGATAGACAGACAAATTGATAGTCCTAAAAAGATAAGCAAATAAATAAGACAGCTGGGGAGACAGATACATTGTCCAGCATCCCCACATATGATTTATCTGAACAATAACATTTAATAAAAAACAATTTAAAGTCCTAATAACATTTAGGTTCACCTAATACAAAGAGCAATGACCTTCCCAGTATTCATTTCAGGTTAGAACAACATTTCTGCAATTTTGTTGTCTTTCCAGTAGAGCTATAAAAACTGTAAGTAATTACAAAACAAAATGACAAAGAACCGAAGCGGGGAGTGGGGAAAAAGTCAAACCCCCTCTCAGTATTAGATTCAGGAGGGAGAGCTCATCTGAGAAGGTGGGAGGCACGTATCCAGAACAGAAATTTACCTTTGGATAATTCCCTTTCTATTTGTTTCCCCAACTTCTCTCCCACAACTGAGGCATGTCTGCTTCAACAGCATGCTTAGCATTTGCTTTCTGATGAAGCTCAGTTACTAAAGCTCAGAAACTCCGGGTTAACAGATGCATTGATCCATGTTCGGGGGCTTCACACCACCGTGCTACCATCTCCCTTTCCCCTCTTTTTGCTTGAAAGATTGCTGATTGAGATGAATGGGTTCAGAAAAGAGAAGCTGTCTCTCATGCTTCATTGCCAGCCCTCAACGAAGAGCCTGTTATAGCTGCGTTGGACCTGAATAAACTCCCAGAAAAAGAATAGACTGGCTGCTATTTTTATATTATGAGTAAATGTAGTAAAAATAATAAGGCAGTGTGACACAGTGTTTATAAGTCCTACTTACATCAGAGCTGTCTTTTCAGTTCTAACAAGTCAGTTCCTAATTATTACATCAAACTGGTCTCTGCCAAGTGCCTGATAACAGCGGAGAGTGAGAGACTCTGGTATTGTGTAGAAAACAAGCAGGGTAGTTTTAATGAGGACTCCAGTGCTGTTAACTTTATGGATCTATTTTCATAGCCTCAACAATTATATCTTGCACTTGAATGGCTGTCAGGGAAAAACCCAGGTAGAAAGGATCTATAATATCTATTAGTGTCTTGTTACGCTGGCTAAATGTCACAGATTCCCAGGGAAATGAAAATTTGCTGGAAAAAATGCATTTAGTGCCAGTCCATCAGCCAGGCAAGCAGGTTTGGGGTGAAGTCTGCAGCGCAACACTTACTTAGCCAGTCCAGTCCCTGTGCAGAAATAGTTGGAGTGTTGCTCTGGAATGAGCCAACATACTGCAAACGGGGCAGAGAGGCTCCCCGAATTAAAGGTTTCACCCTGCTTGATTTGGTTTGATTCTTAGAAAATAAATCTTCACCTGATATTATTAAGAAACTGCAGTTCATGGGAACAAATAGAATCAATGCTCTTTGTTCTCTTTGAAGAGTACTCAGCACTCACTGGGGACTGATAGCCGGAGTATTAAAAAAAACAAAATTAGATTGTGTCTTGACTTAGCTGGCTCCGGGTTGGTTTTTTTTTTCCTTATTATTGGATTAACACCCTATTGAAATAAAGGGACAACAACGGCTGAGCAACAACTGAGCCGCTGTCGGATTAAGAGCAGAAAGTAAACTCAATGAAGGAGTTTTTAATTTTCTCTCAGAAGTGTTGCTCTCCCCATGAACTCTCCGCTCTCCCCCCGCGCTCTCGGATCGGGAGTTGCTCTCGTCTTTCCCACGCTGACCATCCCTTCCCCACGCCCTTAACAGCGAAGTTGGGGACACCCGCGGGGGGACAGGAGCCCGAACCCCGCGACAGCACTGCGCGGCTCCGGCTGAAAACCTGTAAATCCCGCTCGCATCCCGCCGCTCTCCCTGCTGGATTCGCGGCTCCCGGCAAAACGCGGTGCCGCTCCCCCTCCGCCCCATCCTCCCCGGCCGTGCACACAGGACTTTGGGGGGCTGCACGGGCTGGGGAGACCCCCGGCGGGGCAGGGGCAGCCGGAGCCCGGCGCTGGGGGAGCCCCCCGGCTTCCCAAACTCCGCAAAATAAACCCCATCCCGCGGCGGGGAGATGGGGACGTGCCGGGGAGGGGGACAGAGAGCGGGACACCCCGGGAGAGCCTGGCACCAACTCGTGGGGAGCCGCAGCGCCCGGGAAAGGGGCAGATGCCGGCTGGCCGCTTTCCCCCCGCCGCCCCCGCTTTCCCCCCATGCCCGGCGCTCGGCGCTGCGGGTCCTTACCGGGAGCGAGCTCTGCGGCGCGGGGCTCCCGGCGGAGCAGCCAACTTCGGGGCCGGGGGAACCCCCAAAACACACCCCCCAGCCCAGCCCTGCCCTGCCCAGCCCTGCCCAGCCCAGCCCAGCCCAGCGCGGCGGGCAGGCGATGCGCCGCCGGCCCGCAAGGGCAGATGGCCGGGGGAGCTTTGTGCAATCCCGGCTCCCCTCGCAAGTTAATGCCGAGGCTGAAATCCCTTTTGCTCTCACTTTCAATCACAATCGGAGCTTTTATCTCCGTGCCTGATCCCGGCTGCGTAACTTCCTCTGTGCAGCTTTAGCACACACCATCCCACCGGCGGCGATGGGCTTCTTAAAGGTGCAGGAGGAAATGCAGGGGGGGAGGAGGAGGAGGGAGGGAAAACCACCCGAGGAAGAGGAGGCAGCGAGCGGGAGCCTTCAGCCCCGGCGGCTCCCGGTGCAGCATCCCTCCGTCCCGCTGCCCCCGGCTGGATAACGGCAGTCGGGAATGCCGCTCCTCGGGGCTTCTCTTTTATTTTTTTTTTCCTTTAAGAGCTTAAAAAAAAATAAAAAAATTAAAATCATGAGATCATGTTTGCTCGAGAGGGAGGAAAAAAAAAATCTCCAGTCACGAGGGTTTCCCCACACGTGTAAGTCCTCGCTTGGTGTGCCCTGAATATTTTGGGGAGGCTTCTGCTGGCGAAGATGCTGTAAATGAGGCTGCGTGCGTGTGTGTTGGGGGAAGAGGGGGTGGTTGGAATTAATAGGATAAACAAAGCGGGAACTCGGAGATGGGGAAATCAGATGGCTGGGAAATGCTTGATACTGGTGGGAATGTGCTGTGAGACTGAACCAAACCAGGTTTTGCTTTGGGAAGGTGGGGGATTAACGGGCTGGGCTATAGGATGTGACAGCACCTTTCAGCGCGGGGCTGGAGAAGCAGCAGGGGTTGCTTAGGTCAACTGTGTTGTGTCCATGCTGAGGGGCAGAGGAGGCTCCACCTGTGGCCAAGGTGGATAAAACTGCGGCAGGTAAAGGTCCAAGTTTTCCCTGCAGCAGGCTGGAGACAGGATTCCTGAGCAGCGGCAGGTTTTTGAGACATGGCTAAATGACAGTTCATGGATAAATGACATTTCATTTATGGGGAGGAAAACCAAAGAATCGCCACTGCCTCCTATGTAGACAACCACCAAAAAATGACTGCTCCTTCCTAACCAAGAATTCGGTAATTTGTAAGCCATAAAAGGCATTGTCCATCTTACACGTGGCTTGAACCTCATGGACTCAGTACTTTGTGATATGATTTCCTTTGGCCCATTGCTCTGAGGTCCCCATGTGGTTTCTCCCATCTAAAAGTCCCTGGAAAACACATGATCCATCCTGCAACCAGACAGTGGTGATTTAGAGCTCTTCTGGGGAACGTTTCCCATATTCTGGAGCATAAGTGAGATTTATGAAAGGCTGGCATTGTGTCTTGACTGTGGCCCAGCCTAAATGTGACACTGATGCACAGGGTGGTCTTTACCTGCAAGGATGTCTTTGATTCTGGCTCAGTTTCCACTCCAGGACATGGTCTGATACTTTCCACATGGTAACTTTTTCTGTAAACACTTATTTTACGGCAGCAGTATAACTTAAGTGAGGAGCACTGGCTGGGAATCCAGGGCTGGCTAATATTCCTGGATCTCACTTTGTGCCTTTAGGTCTGCTCTGTAGTAATGACTCCCCTGGAAATTCCCCACGTCTCACTTATTACTTCTTTATTAGTTATTATGGTACAGTAACAGGATAAAAAGGAGTTGGTATTTCATTTTCATTCCCTCTAATAGCCACAGCAAAGACCAAGTGGTGTGCTGATTATTGACATCAGAGTTAAGTGATATGCACGCATCATTAGGTTTCAATTGGAAAGAATAACAGCACAGTGTGAGTCGTCACACTTCTAAACTCCGTGGCATTTAAGGAAAAACCAAAGTCGTTTTTCACAGCCCTGCAAGCTCAAAAGATCAGAAGCTGGCAATAATACTTGTATAGACACAGGTAAAAGGCGCTAGCTCCAGGCAAAGCACCAGAATTAACTAATGAGCGTAACCCCCTGGAGAGGCTGGCAGCAGCTGTGGGGTTTGTCCAAGGATACACAGCGATTCAGGAGATCCAGAGCAGGCTTGGAGGATGGGAAATCACCCAGCTCCTGGCAGGTCTGGCTCCCAGGGTCCTTACAGAGGGATTGTCTGTGACACTCTCCGACCCAGGAGCCTGCAGGAAGCGGCAAAGCAGCAGCAGTGCTGCTGTCTCAGGCGGGAGGCAATGGGGAAGAGTTGCAGTCATTGTTTAATTTTAGACCCTTTGCATTCTTTCACCCCAGCGCGTTTTGCAAGTACTCAGTGTTGGGTATAGTTTTCTTCTGGGTGAAATTTCCGTGGGGAGGAAAAATGGATGTGTTTTCCCTCGAGGGGACAGCTCAGCTCCTTCCCTCACACTGCCTCCGCACACGAGGAGAGCGCGGTTGAAAATCAATGGGTCTGCATGGAGATTTAATTACTGCAGCGTAGGCAGGGGTGGAGAATAAGGCCCTTAATATTTAATACAGCCTCTGCTCCCAAAGGGATCCCCAGGGCTCAAGGGCCAAATGTAAGCCCATTAAAATCGGGTGTAATTCTATTGACATATGCGGGCTCGCACCTGTTTATAGCAGGGCTGTGTTTGGCTCCCTAAATCCAAATGGCAAACGGTGCTTTTGACATGCGTGGAGGAAGAGGGAAGTGTTTTCCCGACTTGGGATGATTGAGGGAGTGCTGAAACAACAGAAGGTAAACGTGACACCTCGCAGTCCCTGCTCGCCGTGGCGATGCGCTCGCTAACACTTCAGCAGAGAGTGATCCGAGATCCCTGCCAGAATAATAACCAGGCGTATAGAGGATCTTTCATTCGAGGCTACATATTGCTGTGTCACCTATAACAGCAATACATTCTTTTTATGCTCCTTATCCAGCTATGTGTGGCCGAGGATGCCAAAGTGCCTCCTGCAAGTGAGTAAGCATTTTATTAGGTGGAAACATGAGGCTTGGAGTTGTGTTCTGAGCCCAGGAGCAGGCTAGAGACCCCTTTGTGAGGGGTGATGTCTGCCAAGCACAGCTCTACCCAAGCCTTGCTCCAGTGGTGGCTTTCTCCAGCCTGCCAGGACCTATGGGGACAAGTTTGCCAGGAAAAGGGAGGAAATTACTTGAAGGAGCTTTAGTTTGGGATGTTACAGAGGATGGAGGTGAAGGCTGTTTGAGCCTCACACTTGCCAGGGGGATTTGTCTCATCTCACCACCCTTGCTGTGCCCTTTTGTTCTTAGCAAGCTGAATGTGAAGAGAGCTCCCAGCTTGGTCAGGATGGGAAGGTTTGTGCTTCCCAGTTCCTTGTGCTTGATGCAAACACAAAATCTCAGAGTTTTAGAAGGCAGAGAGGCATAATATTTTCTAGTTAGTAGAAATGCTGGAAAACCCACACAAAGCCTGAGAAACTGAGCAACAGCCAGCTCTGGCACCCACAGGCCAGGAGGGTGGGTGGGGAACATTTATTTTCTTGCCCTCCTGCACAGGCTGCTCTGGCCTCGGGGCCAAACCCACAGCCCTGCCCTGCTCTGCTCGAGGCACACAGACCCGGGGAGCAGGAGAAGGAAGAGCCGAACGCTTCAGTCCCTGGAGTATTCCACATTTTTCTTCCTTTGTGAGAGCTGCTGGGGAAATGGCAGAGAGCATCTGCTCTGGGAGGGGAGGCTTCCCCGGCTGCCTCCTCCCACCCTCCCGCACAAGACCTCGGGATGCATTTTCTGCAGCTCAGCCGCTTCCACAGGGCCCTGAGTGAATTTTGCCCTCCCTGATTAGATAACCAAAGGAGCAGTGACTGTACTCTCCAGAGAGGAGATGCTGTCTCTTTCCTGCCAGAAGGACAGCTGGAGGGAGGGTGGGATTTTCAGCATGCAAGCACTTAGCCAGATCAAGGAAATGGGATGCAAAGCATTTTAGGCTAAGAAAGGTTGTTGTGCAGGGAAACATGAGGCTGCTGTTCTGTTCGGGAGATAACGCTTCTCAAAACGCTCCTGCGTGCCAAACTGCAAGCCTTGACTACAGCAGGTCATTGCCTCTTTAAGGGAAACAAGCATGACAAGTCAGAAAAAAAAAAAGAAACCCCATCACTGTCTCTGCTGAAAAACTTTGATCATTTAAATATTATCGATGCGCATTAACCCCGGCAGAGATGGGCTGGGTGATGGGAAGTGCTTCACCTTGACACAGGGAAAATATGTTGCTTTTTTCTGCTGCCTTGTCTTTTGTTTCATAGATCAAATCGGAGCCCAGCCAAGTGAATCAGCTCAGGAAGCATTTCGGATGTATTTGATTTTTGGGGAAGGTAGAGCTTTCCTCATCTTTACCAGCTGTGGGGGTGTAAGCATGGATAAAAACAGGAGGACTGTTTAAAGGAGGGATCTATAATTAACAACCCCTCAGAAGGGGAACTTTCCTTTTAACTTACTATTAAAGTGGAAGTGTTTGGAGAATATACAGTTTTGGCTCTGGGGATCTCCTCTGTATCCTTGGCTGAGCCCTGTGAATTCCTCTAATTCCTGCCTCAGAGAGTGTCTGGCTTTAAAAACAGCTCCTGCTGCCCCATGGAGGACTCACCTCGATCCCTGGATGGATTCCCATGCTCAGGGAGGGCAGCAGGGGGAGAGGAGCTCCCTTCCCAGGGCAGGGTGAGTTCCCTCAGCAACCCAAGCCCTGTCCTGGGAGGAGATACCTTCCAAAAGGCTTTTGAACCTGAGCAAGGAAATGTGTCACTTCTAATGGAGCTGACAGCAGCAGGGAGGGGCTTTGGGTTAGTGGCTGAGGAACACACTTGTAATGAGTGAAGTAATTGAATAAATGCTGACAATTTGATGTGGAAAATGCATAATCAGCTCGCTGTGGAAGGTTGGCTTGTTCTTTTTTCCCTCTTTCCTTAGCACTGGGATAAACACATTCATTCTCTCCCAGGCAGGTGATGTGTTCAGCAGCACAGGACCAGCAGATCCATGCACATGTTCCCCTCCCAGGCACACATGTGCTGATTCCCAAATAATTGACCCAGTTATTTTAATATGCTGTTAATAAATACATATGTAATAATCCCAATACTTCACTTTTTCTTGAGTCTCGTGCTGGTTGAACACTCCCTTCAGTCATTTCACTGGCTCCATCCCAGATTACAGTCCCTGTGCCCCTGCTTGGGAGAAAGGTGACAAATGAGGCCACCCCAAGCAGCCCTGAGAGCAGATCATGCAGGAATAACTGGGATTTCAACTGGCTTTTCAGATCCCAAGCACAGCTAATACATTGTGGATGCAGACAGTAGAGCTGACATCATCCAATGCAGTGACTTTCCCTACCCAACCATCATCTCAGCTCTATGCAGATGGAAACTCAGTGAACTTCTTGTCATCAAGCCCCCAGTTTTAGCGTGACAATGGGAACAGCATCATCTGTGTCATGTATGTTGGAAGCAATGAATAGAGAGCTGAGCTCACTCATCTATTTGCATATTGAAGATATGGAAAAAAACTCTCCTCTTGCTTACTCTGCTGCCTACTCAAATATCTGTGAATCAAGGAGAAGAATATGGGCCTTTTTGTACACCAGATCCCAGTGTCCTTGAATAAAAGGATTGCTCAGTCCAGCCTTCTGGGGTGAGTGTGAGGCTCAGAGCTAACTGGTGACAGGAACTTTCCATATCTGCAGGGTGGTGGACGAAGGCAGCTCCTGGATTAAGAATGTTCATCAAGGTGGATGACTTTATGTCATCAGGGCACTTTCTCCCCTCCCCACCCGAATCAGCACTCACATACCTGGGGCACAGAGGTTTGACCTGCCAACTGTTAAATAAATCACAGGGCATTCCCCCCAGACCATTAACATGGAACAGCACACATCCCAGGGAGAGGAGCTAAGGACACGGCAGGGCAAGGGAACAATGAGCCAGAGGAGCTTTTTCCTTTTGGATGGAGCTGAAAGAGTAGTTTATTACAGAGAAAGTGGACTAGGAGAGCACAGCAGCTCATCCATACCCCATGACTATGACTCCATAGCCAAGGCTGAGCTCATGTTTGGGCTTGGCTCTCCCAAGCCAGCTCCGGATTACCTTCTTTTTCACTCCAACTAGTTTTCCTCGATGTTATATATGTCTTAAGCAGAAGTGAGATCCAGATCAGGCTTTAAGAGATGGCATTTACATGTTTTTTCTTGTGCTTCTGGTATTAATTTCATATGCAGTGGAAAAGTAATATCCTGTCTGTCACTAGAGAGGAAGAGATGTGCGTGCATGTATACGCACAGTCATTGCTGACTGTTGAGCTTCTTCACTCAAATTTCGTTTTGGGGAAAATTTGTAATTTAAAATGAAAACCGGCCGCAGAAACGACAAATGTGAAATACCAATAAGGCCAAAGCATGAGATGTTTTCCCTTGTTTTCGTAACTCGTGGTCTTTGTGTGTAAGAGTGTATTGCATGGCAACTGCATTCACACTTCCCTTTAATAAAAGATCCAAGCAGATGGACCCACTATTAACGTGTATCCCCCAGATCTGCATATTTCATATTCATGCCAAGATGGCACTGAGCTCACATGGGATGAACGAGGCTGATATAAACACAATTGCACCAGATTAATGCGGTGATCAAAGAGAATTGTCCCAGCATCCCCGTTAGGAATCCAGTTTAATATTAGTTATTAATATTGTTAAACTCCTACCGGAGTCAAATTAAGGTCTTCCAAACACAGTTGGACAGGGCTCTTAGGTACTACAAGTTGATGAATATGTTATGAATTCCTGGGAGAGAAGGCTAAGAAACAACATTTGCATCTGAGCTGTGAGGAATCCAGCGCTGGAAATGTGCAGACCTCGAGCTTTGGTCCAGCGTGCCGTGTAATTAGGACTTGCTTGAAATTCAGATCTTATCCAAGATCTCTATCTGGGTTTCTCAGAATTCAAGTGCAATCGCTTCTAGTCAGAAGACAAGCCTATCTGTAATATCTCATCAAATATTAGGCATTACAAAGTGGTATTCTGGAGCCCAAAATATATTTGATCGCATTGTTCTAGTCCATTAATCAAACACTGCGCTGTACATACTAATAGGATCAAACATTAGGAAATATTTATGAATGAGCATTGTTGTGACTGCAAAAATTAAACACAGCAGGTTTTAAATACACAAGATCTCAAAAAGGAAAACTTGATTATCTCCTACATATCTGGTGCCAAATTCAGAGTGAATTTTAAGTGAATCTTAGGTAGCTTGTGCTTGAGTAATTTATACCTCCTTCCAGCTCCCTTCAGAGTGTAAATCATACCTGCTCCCACCTCTGCTGAACTGACCCATTGCTCTGAGGATGCCAAGGAAATGAGGAAGCACCAGTTTTGGAGAGAGGCTCTGTGCCCACCACTTGATGGGGGTTCAGAGCTCAAACCCCTGCATGATATCCCTGATTCTGTTCTGCCTCTGCAGCTCTCAGTGGAAATAAACCCCTGCTTACCCAAATGAGCACGAATGGGATGGTATTTCTGCTGCTTCTGGGTAGAGTCTGGACAGGGTAAAGCCCTTGGATGTTGGGAGTTTTGTCCCTCACTTCAAAGGGGACAGAATTTTGCTTGCTATCTCCACAAACAAGGCATGGCAGTGGCATGAAGGATGCAGCAGCCCCACAAGCCGTGGGTTTGTCAAGGATAAATCATGTCAAACCAATCTAATTTCCCTGTGGCAGGGCAGCAGGTCTCTGAGAGGGGAGGGGCTGGAGCTGTGGGACAGCCTGGCTGCAGTCAGGATTTTGGCTCTCACTCATGGGTTGTTCCAGGAAAAGGGTGGGGAATGTGGTCAGGGAGAAATGCTGTAAGGAACCAAACCAGCTGGACACACACACTGAAAACCATTTGCTGTTTGCTGTCCGAGTGGAAGGATGGCTTGAATACAGTGCTGGAGGCTCTGGCATTACTCAATATTTTCATTAGTGACTTGGGTAGAGGAATATGGAGGAGACATATTGCATCTGTTGGCAATACTAAGCTGAAAGGGGCTGTAAGTGCTCTCAGAGAACGAGAGAAAGATTCAAAAATCTTAACGCGAAGAAACAGGCTGGAAAGGAGAGGTGGATGTTCTAAAGGGACAAGAGCAAAGCTGAATGTATGAGAGCTATCCAAATGGCTGCATAGGCAGCATTTCCAAGAGAAAGGGATAATATCATGGGCTAGAAATTAACTCTGAGCCAACTGTGGTGCCCTGGTGTGAACAAAGCAAAGCTGACACTGCTGTACATAAAGAGAGTGTGGTGAGGCACATTGGTACATTGTTCCCATCTCTACTGAGTGCTGGGGAGGAGCAGTTTTGTCACCAGACTTGCAGAGAAATACAGAAAATGGAAAGAACAGTCTAGAAAATAAACCTCCCAAGAAGGAAAGGAGGAAAGCACTGTGGTCCATTGCCTAAGGCTGATGAAGTTACAGTAATAATCTCCCCAAATATAAAAGATGCTACAAAAGTAACAAACTGTTGCTCACAGACAGAATTAGTGGGATTAAACTGCAGAAAAAGCAATTTGGGTTAGACTTTGGGGAAAATGTTCCATCTATAAGAATAGCTGACACCCAGAACAGACCATCTGGGGAGCTTGTGGAATCTCCTTTAAAACCTCCAGGGATGAACAGGTTAGAGAAACTCTCCTGTCAAGACCGATTTAGGCAGGGTTGATCCTATCCTGGGGGAAGGAGATGGACTAGGTGACCTCTCAAGATGCCTTTTCCTCTTATTCCCTGTGGCTCTGTGTTTGTTTTGTGTGGCAGTGATATTGCAGGAACAGAGAGCTTGGTTCTGCATGTTGGGTAAACATTTCACATTTAAATTGGGAAGTCTTGTTTACTTGTCAGCCCATTGTTGTTTCAGTTTAAATTTTACTAATTTAAGGTGAACACTGAATTATAAATTACAGTGATGGGTGTATGAGGACTGTCTGAGGAGACAGGTACTGAAACCTATTAATCTGTCGATCCCATTGACTGGAGTGTTTAATTTAGAGGAGCATGTTCCTATTTTTAAATATGTTTTAAAAGACTCTTTTAAAAAACAATTTTGTTTTATCGCAGTGCAGGAACTCTTCCTCCTCTCTGATAGGTGTGTATCCTTCAGCAGGCACTTGGGAAAAAGTGTTGGCATATAGAAAAGATGCAGAATGAATCTACCACAATGGAAGGAAACCATCAGGATTTAAATGAAGCCAGGCAGCGGTCTGGCTGCCAATTAATGAACACATTACTGCTAAGTGATAGTTTAAAAAAGAAAAAGTTGCTGAATTCTCATAATGGTTCTTGCTGCCCTTAACTCCAAGCACTGGGAGAGGAGCCCCTCCGGCAGTGGGATGCAGCAGCTCAGGGTCTGGCAATGGATGAGGATCCCGGACTGTGAGGGAGATCTACAGCAGCAGAATGTAATTCCACAAATTAATTTCCCCACGACCCGGGGGTTAGCGCTAATTTTGCGCTAAATACCAGGAGGGCTTTAATGACCGCGAATAGCAAACACTTCAATTTTTTGCTTCGTCCCATTCGGCAGCCAAAACTGCCAGGTTTACAGTGCCCTCTAGTATCGCTCTGGAGCATTAGCTTTCCTTGGCACCTCGGGAGCTGCCACATCGCAGAGCATCGCTCGCCTACCGCAGTTTTCCTTCTTGCAGCGGAGCTGCAGCGCTGGGAGAGAGGAGCAGGGCTGCCCGGGGCTGTGCTGGCACTGCTGCAGCCGGGCAACGTCCTGCCTTTCAGCCTTTTTCAGGATAAAAAACCACGTGGAGTTAAAAATGCGTGCTCTGCTTGGAGGGTTGCAGTGAGCAGGCTGCTTGGAAGAAGGATGATTGGAAGAATATGTTCCTGCCTGTGGCAGGGGGTTTGGAACTGGATGATCATTAAGGTTCTTCCCAACCCAAACCACTCTGAGACTCCTTGTTCAATAGTTTGTGCCAATTTGGCAAAGTGATGTCAATAATAATTTGCCTTGAAATGGCACTTTGCAGCTGTTGCTGCATAACCACTAACTAGCAAAATACTGGGCAAGGAGAGGGAAGGACAAAGGAGAAAAACCTGAGTCATATGAAACCCATTAGACATCACCCAGGACCACATCCCAGCCGGCTGAGGTCACTTAGCACAAGGACTTCTCAGAGCTGTGACCTTCAGCCTCGCACTGATCTCTCCATGGAGCAGATGCAGGAAAATTCCTTGGTGAACCAGGACGTGGCACCTGCTGTAAGAGTGGGCATATTTATAAAGCATCTCTACAGATTTCCAGCTGCTGGAGCAGCCTCTGGAGCCTCCCTGGGTGAGGCTGAGCCGATGTGGAGCAGCGTTTCTGCTGCTCTGAGCAGCGCCTTGGGAAAGGCGTCGTTCCCATGGAGGCAGAGGGAGATCTTAAACTCCTGCTTGCCTCCAAACATGCTGTGCTCGCAAGTTCTTCCTCGGAAAAGCCTTTTCACAGGAGTTGAACCTGCAGGCATTTGTAAAAAAGCTGCCTAGATCGTTATTCTGAGAAATCATCCCAGATCCTGGCAGTGAATGAGCTGGTCCAGGTGATGCCCATGGTGCATTTTTCTTACAGAGAGAACTATTCAAGCAGTGAACTCCAGCAGGCACAATCAAGCTGGTGCTACACCGAAGTTATTAAGTTTACATTAACTATGGACATTTAGTGAAATGAATTGTTAACATCCATCTTCAGATTTTTCATGTCCTTTTCTGTGGCTGCTGATGAGATTGTCATGGACAAAAGCTGGCATAAAATGGATCTCCTTTAATACCCAGCGTGACTGTGCCTGTGCTTTCCTTGGAAACACAGAGCCAGAGGAAAATGCTTCCTGTCAACTTAGGCATCAGCTTCTGATGGCTTCAGTTCCTGGGCTGCAACTGGAGTCACTTGAGCCACTTTTTCCTGATGGCAGTGCAGAGACCAAAATCTGGTTAAGAGCAATGTCACTTTTTGAGAGGATAAATAATTCTTCCTGGTTTTGAACCATGTGTGAGTGTATCACACAAACTAAAAATGAAAATATTGTATGAAATGGTAACCAGTGCATCCAAAGGAACAGGGAGAAGGTAGAAAAAGTATTATTAAAATAAAATAATAGTAGAAGTAGGAGGTGTAAAAGGTACAGAGGAATCATAAGATGAGACCATTGGTGTGGATCTAAGGGCTGAACTGAATCTTATTTTTCTTCCTGGCTTTCAGAAGTCAGCCATTGGAGGTCTGTATGGTACATGCAGATGGGTTTGTTTTCTTTAGTGTCATCCCTAAATGCAGGACAAAGAACAAAGGATGCACAGGGATTGCTGCATCCCAACCAAGCATTGTCCCTCCACACTCCCTCAGTTTTGCAGCACACTGACAATTCCTGAAGCACAGGTTCTTTTTCATCAAAATATTTTCACGCCCTCTCACAAACTCTGCATTCAGGTACCGAACTTCCATTGTTGGCAATGTGATTTCCACACTTGAAGCCACAAGGATCTGAAATAAGAGCTCTGGAGCTTTCCTGATTTAAATTCTACCTGCTGCAACTGGTGTGCTAGAAATGAAGGGCTATCTCATTTTATATGCAATATGTAAGTGGTTTGACAAGGATGTCTCTTTACAGCTTGAGTGTCAGCTCTGGATGGATGGATCAGGGGTCTTGAAAGACGCACTACACATCTCTGCATCACTTCATAAAAACTTTACCGAGTGCCTCAAATTCCTTGCACAGCAGTACAAGCAACTGTCTCAGCTTCTCAAGGGCACTACACCTTTGAAAATGAATATATTTAAACAAAAGGGAACAAAAAACCCCACCTTTGCTGAATATAATAGAAATGCAGCTTTCTACTTTCATATTTCATGGGACATGAAGGTTCATCATTTATTGAAAATAAGATGTGGACCTTCAGCAACATCCTGTCTGGATTTCATTTTCAGAGTGAAATGCCTTTCTGGTAAAATACAAGAAAGTGCTTTTCTTAGACAAAACCTTGTGTTCCAGCTGTGTTGCAGTATTCTCCTGGCTGCTTTCTCCCTTTTGCTGTGCTCTCTTATAGCTTGTTTTGCCAGCTAAGAAACTTTCTTTGCAAATCCGTTTTCTCCTTCATATTTAAAAATTATCTGGTTCATGTGGGCCAATTTCCATAAGCCTTCAGGGACTTCAGATTTACTGTTATTCCTCACCAGCCAAGAGACAAATTAATTTGATTAGAGCTCAACCCTCAAGAGAGAGTTTTGAGGGAAGCAGAGTCCAATTAAGGAATACCTGGGGTCAGCTAACGAGTGAACACCACCCTAAGGAGAATTTTCTCCCTCTTCCATGAGCTGAGCTCGCTCTACACGAGCAACATCTCCAGCTCCAGATGTCACAGGGCTTCTCCATGCAGGAGAAAAATGAGGTGTGTGCTGCTGGAGAGATCGTGGTCTGCAGCACAGGCACAGGGATGAGCTGAGCTGGTGGGGAGGAGGCAGCTCAGCATCAAACCCCAGGAGAAACCACCAAGGAAGAGGCTAAGAATGGCTCCTGATCCCCATTCCATGATAAACCAGTGTGTTATCCCCATTCCACGATAAACCAGTATGTTATCCCCATTCCATGATAAACCAGTGTGTTATCCCCATTCTGTGATAACCAGTGCCAAACAATGCTGAGGGTTTGGGACTTTGAATGAAGAATAGAGATGGCAAATAACACTTTCTAGCAATGGAGAAAGCAGAATAATTATCATCAGTTTCTGAGGCAGCTCTCTTGCCTGCAGTACTCCTCTGGCACCCAAGCTAAATTGTGCAAAGGATGCATTCCCAGTGGATGAGGATGAGACCATCAGATCAAGGGATCCTCATCACCTTGCAAAGAGATATTTGCTGTTCCCACAACTAACAGGAGTGCTGGGTCAGTGGCTGGAGGACAGATGTCAAAGGACACCTTTTGTGCCACAAAACATTGTTTGTGTGGCTCAGAAGCTCTGTTTCTTCAGAATAAATATCAGATTAATGCAGGGAGATTTGACTGGAAGCAGCACGCTCTGCGAGATGCTGGCTGTGAGATGAGATATGGAACTGAAGGGTCCTTGTAACACCTACTTGTAATATTTTAACAATTCAGCAACAACTTTGTGAGGCAGGTTATTAGCTGGACGGGACAAAGCAATTTCAGCCCGAGTAGCTGAGTTCTCTCACTATGAACATTGCCCCTGCATTTTTATTTCTGTATAATATTCCTGACTTGAGTTCTTGCATGGTATTTCTATGCATTATTAAACGCCCACTATTTTCCACTCCAGAAATGGCGGCATTTAGATTTAGGTGAAATTTTTGGTGGAGAGGTTAATCTGCGAAAATGCTATGTAAGTGCAAACTATTAATTACTACTCCTGTATTTTTAAGCTTGGAACCCTTGGCTGCAGGAATTAAGTTGGTGCATTGGCTCACTAAGTAACTGAATACTCACTCTCCCTCTTTTCTTTTTTCTTCTTCTTTATTCCTTTTTGCCCAGATGCAATGCCCAGCTTGTTCATCCCCTCTTTCACTGTGAGTTGTCTCCTAAACACTGAAAGATGGCTTGGGGGGTTTGTTCAGAAGATTAGCATCTCCTCCCAGAGCTGTTCCTGACTGTATTCACACTTAAAAATCCGTGGAAAGGACACTAAGGAGTAATATAGAACGTGATGATGCAACAAGCTAGGAGACAAAAAAAAAAAAACAAAAAACCAGCGTGCTAAGAGGACAAAGCTAATCAATACTAATAGCAAAGCTGAGGATTTTAAAAGCCTCTCAATGAAGTCAGGCACAATGTTCCCAGGAAGTCAATGAAAAATGAAGTGTGCCTTCAGAGAGGCTAGGGGCAGCTCAGAGGGAGAGCAGACCCTGTTTTGGGAGGGTCTTGGCTGCCTCAGTTCCCCTGGATGCTCTCAGCCCCAGCAACCCAGCCAGGCTGGTGGGCAGAAGGGAGAGCAATGATGGGCATTGAGCACCACCTCAGGCACTCCAGCTGCAGCCAGAGGATGTGTAAGGCATAGAATCACAGTCACAGAGAGATTTGGTTTGGAAAGGACCTTAAAGATCATCTCGTGCCACGGGCAGGGACACCTTCCTCTAGACCAGGTTGCTCCAACCTGGCCTTGAATACTCCCTGGGCTTCTCTGGGCAACCTCTGCCAGGGCCTCCCCACCCTCACAGGGAAGAATTTCCTCCTAATTTCTAATCTAAACTGACTCTCCTCCAGTTTAAAGCCATTCCCCCTTGTCCTACCACTCCACGCCCTTGTCAGAAAAGCCCGAGAGGACAGAGCATCTCTTTGCCCTGTGCGTCAGCACTGGTGCCTGGCTGTGAGCTGCCTGGGAAGAGGAGGAAGGTTGCTCAGCTGCTGTAGTTCTGCCAGTCCTTGGCCCCTCTACTGAAACTGCTACAAAAGCAGAAAATCACTCCAGCCAGAGCTAAAGGCAGCAGCAGTGCTGTGGAGCTGCGCTGGGATCGTTAGGGTGGTTAATATTCAGCAGGCATATTGCTAAAAAGGCAGTGCATGCTAAGGAAAAAAGCAACAAACCCCAGGGCTGCACATAGGTCCTTCTGGCAGAGATATCAGCAGTGACAATGTTGTTTGTACAACAGACAACTCGTGTCCCCTAAGAGCAGACCCACTGCCACACCACGGCTCGCTGAGGTCATGGTGAAGAAACCAGTCTTGAATAACATGGGCCATCTGCAAGCCCATGAAAAAGTGATTAAATGCTTTTTACTGCTGTTCAGGTCCTCAGATGACTTCTCTATTTTGGCACAAAATATTCTGGTCAAGCTGATGGTGTGGCTTTGGTCAGGGGTCCAATATAAATGGCATATAAATGGCACTAACCAGTACCCAAGCCTCCATATCCACATGTATATATATATTTTACAAGAAGTCTCATTTAGTTCATAAATAAAAAAAGAACTCAAGGAACTCTTTCAGAAGGCTCAGCTGAAGGGAAAGGCTGTCTGTCATCATGAATGCAAGGTGGCTATAACAGGAAATTTTCAATGTATATAGAGACTCTGTAGTCCAAAACGTGTTCTCAGGCAGAAAACCCAAATCCCTGTCAAGGGCCACCCCTTGCTATAATGCAGGTCTTTTCTCTAATAGAGTCAGCTCTGATATAGGACAATTGCTGCACTGCAAGCTGCAGTAAATATTAATGTGTCAAGCTGGATGCCACCTCTATTTCAGGATGGAGGCAAAAGCCAGCCTGATGGAGGATGAGTCGCAGTCCTGCCAGGGAGGAATCTTTTTCCTTTGGAGTGATTGGATCCTGCATTTTTCTAAAGAGTCACCAATGCCTCCATTTCACTGAAAGAAAGGCATGAGTTCTGTCTGTGCTTGGGGCTGTGCCTTGGGGGAGTGATATTTGCACTTCATGCTGTGTTCATTGGAAATCTGCCCTCTTCCCAGACCAGCATTTTGTAATGCAACCCCCCAAGGTCACTGCCTGCCAGGTGACAAGGCTGATGCTAAAAGCCCAACATCTACCACCTTGCAAAGAGATTCTGCTGTGTACATTGCATTTGTTTCTCACAGTGCAATTACTCCACCAAGAAAACTAAATATGCATATAGCTGTGTGCCTGTGTATATATCTTATAAACTAATCCTTTCCTTTCATTGCTTGCATTGTGACACTGTATTAAATAAGTTACCTAAGCAGGTGTCTATGAGTGGTATTACCAGACCAAACATCTCAATGTATACTTGTCCTTAAACATAATATTATTCTAAGCATATAAATGTAAGTAAATATTATACTAAATATTCATGTTTACTATCCCATGCAACAACATTTGATTAAATATTTACTAGCCCACTTACCTGTGCTCTTGTGGGCATAGCTGCCTAACTGCTTATGCTACAGAGTGGTTTTGTGGTTGATTAAAATGCAGTTGTGTGTACATCTGCAATGTTTGGCAGGCCTGGTTAAACAGCCACTTACAGAAACAAGCAGTGAATGCTACTCCTTTAAAAAAATTAAATTCCTTATTATAGATTCTGCAACATTCATGAAGCCTTTATTAGTGCCATGCTAGGTATCTGAGGAGCAGCAGGTGGGTTCTGAAGTGTTGGGATGCCCACACAGGGTTACTCTGCAAATAAAAAAATCTCAGGCATGAGAAGCAGCCTCTGTAATGAGTTCTGATTAATAGCTTCAGCTCACAACACAAGGGTGAAAGAGAACTATTTTCCTTTCACAGAAATGTGTGTTTCTATCCAAGAATAATCCTGTTAGCTTGGGAGACAGGAAAGAATTGGAAGGATATCCTGATATTTACTTCAGCAGAAAATGGAAGAACATGGCAAGTGGGAGGATGATCCAACACTCCCCTATCACACACTGAAGAGACAAGGGGGTTAAATCCCCTCACTGCTGCAGGATTCAGTGTTTCTTCCACCCCTGTTAAACTTTCTGCTCTCCAGGCAAGCACTGTTGCTGCTGTTCACTCAATATATTCCAGCAGAAGCAATTTGCCTGCAATTAGTCAGCAATGCAACTCAGCTCCTGGGCAATCTCGAGTGGCAGCCAGCACAGTTCCTGCTCCCCCTGTTCTCTCTCTGAGCAATTTCCATCCCTTCATGATGCACAAGGATCACATCTGCCAACAGGAGATGACCAACTCTACTTTTTGAAAAGTCACTTTGTAAGACTCCTAACAGAAATAACTGCTTTGGTTCAAACTTAATGGTTAAAAGGTACTTAAAAATCTTTTTTGTGAAACTCCTGAAGTTATCCACAGAATTTCAACAGGGATGAGGAAGAAGAACAAGTCTTTGATTTTATGGTAGATTCTAAGCAAATAACCTTAAAGGCTATGGGTTGGTGTGGTTGCAATGTCTTTTATTTGAAAGAAATTGGCTCTTCTGGGTCAAATCTTAACCTCATGGCAGGTTGTTATGCTGCAAAACATCTGGTCAACCACTCCACAACCACGCAGCATCAACCAGAAGGGCTGAGGAAGGTGAACTTTGTAAAGCGAGAAGAGACTGCAATGAACATGGGGAAAAAAAAAATACCTCAAAAGAAAGCCATTAAGTGCTTTTTCATCCTAACCAAGTTCATTGTGAAGGGTGGTTGGGAAAAGGGGTAATATGAGACCTTCTTATTGAAAAAAATATCGATTGCTAGGAATCAATAGCATTAAAAAGCTGTGTCTTAAGCACCAAGCTTTGAAGGCCTCCACAAGCCTTTCCGTTCTCTGTCTATTCTCCTGCCAGAACTTTGATAGATTTAGCCTGCAAACCAGCAAATGCAGTGATTTGATGGTGGCCAATATATATTAAAAAAATTAAGGTGTCAAGCATGAATTTTATTACATCTGCAATCAGATGTACTTCCTTCAGTCAGCTCATCTGCAATTAAGTCCAGCTGTTCTCAGTGGAAAGAACTCCTCCAAGGAAATTGCTGTAAAATTTAATGGGAGTATTTTCCTTGGTGCTTTGTTGTAAATATTGTTTTCCTAATAGGCTTGTAAAGGGCTTTGCTTTTTCATTCAATAGGCAAGGGAAGATGTGTAATTTTGCAGGCATTAGAAAATGAATAGATCAGTGATAGAGCTCATAAAACTTATACAAAGATTCTCATTGTATAGCAACAGAAAGAGATTTAATAACTTGAAGAAGAGGAGGTTTGTGAAGACTTTTTTTTTGCTCTGCATAGTTTTTTGTTTACATATGATGGGCTATTTTTTAACTGACACATCAGACAGTTTGATCAATATCCTTTACTGGGTTTCTTGTGCCTAGAATTGGGTATGACAGCCAGAGAGGGGCACCAGATTGCAGACTTGAGAGGATGATCCTTCCTTTCAATATTGCAGTGTAACATCCCACGAGGACCAAAATATTGCACCACGAACCCACGACACTGCAGTGCTTCCGTTGGCTGCCCCAGAATCCTCTTCAGCCTTTCAGCAAATGACGAATGTTACAAACTTTTTTATCTCCTTCTGCTGTGTCCAAAGAGCATCTCTTCCCTTTTTACCACTTAGGCAAAGCTTGGATGTGTTTTTGCCTCTCTTCCAGCAATCTTTCAGCAACATTTTCAATCTGTGTGCTTCTGTCACTTCAGGAGAACAGTGCCTAAAATAAAACAGTGAGATTTGTAATTATTGACATTATTTTAAGATGTAATGCTGAAGCATTAAATTTAACGAAATGAAACTGTTCTGAGGGGCAATGTTGAGACATGAATGATCGCAAATGGTGTTACTGTGGATTTATTTTCACCCAACCAAAATCAGACTCCTTCTCTAATGATGAAATATGACCTGGCTCTCACAGAGAGAGTAATTTGCTAATTTGTTTAACGTTGTTCTCTGTGCAGGAAAGCCTTGCAAGAGAAAGAATTCAGAATGGATCTAAAGCGCAGGTTATTTTTGGGGACAAAATGAAGCCACTTGTTATTCTTTAAGACAGTGATCATATTCCTTCCCTGGCAGCTGTGAAGACTGAGGAGAAAACAACTCAGCCTGGTCAAAAGCTGCATTATCACTGCTACATTTGTTTGCAATGGAAGAGGTGAAATTATCTATCAACAAAACCCTTCTGCTGAGGCAGTGGAAGTCTTTCTACTAGTACAGTTTATTTGAGGAGCAGGAATGAGCTACACAGTAGGAGAAATATCCTTTTGCTAGTATACTCATATAGCTACCTTGGCAAACCCTCATGGTTTAGAATCCCATCTCCCATGTCTGCAAATAGCAGCAGTTAGCTGGCACAGTTTGGATCAGCTCTCCAAAATAGTGTAGCAGAGAAAGTTACAGAGGAAATATCTGCTGAACATGTATGTTCCTGTGTAGCCTTGAGAACAGGTTGATAAACCTGTTCAGAGGTGATTAATCAAACAGGTTTGGATCAGGAAATGACAAGGCAGCCAGAGCTGCAGAGGAGTGCAAGGTTAGGTCTCTGTAGAAGAACATCTTTCACAGAAGTGATGAGAAAACAAACCTCAGAAGCTCATGGTTAACAAGGAAGGAGAGAAGGGCTAGAGCATTGTCAAGCTCACCCATGAGGTGAACCTGTAGATATGTGTTTTATTTGTATAGTTTGCTTGGCTTTGGTTCAGTCATTGCCTCCAGAACAGTCTGTGATTTTCACCTTGACATAGTTTGATGGTTTTGTTGTTGTCTGAATTAACCTGCTGGATGTTCCCAGCCACAAAGACTAGAATAGCTCTCTTTGTTCAGGCCACTGCTTGTGTCTCCATTTTCTAACCCATACAGGAAATATCTAAAAACCAGACCCAAAGTCAAAGTAGGGACTGTGGGTAAATGGCATCACCAGGATGAGAAAACTGCAATTAGCACAGAGGCACCATTGTCTGTTCATTCACTCAAGTTCTTTGTGTATCTCTTTTCCAGCTTATATTTAAAACTTGCACCTGATGTATAAGAACTTTAAAGGTGTCTGGGTCACATTTCAGCCTGCACCTGGTAAGGGAACTAAGCACAAAAGCACCTTTTAGCTCCATAACAGAGCAGCTGCTGTAGGAAGCTGGAGATCTGGTTCTGCCTGCTCCCAGCATTAAGTGCCTTTATGGTTTGTGAGCAGTGATCCATCAGGAGGTGCATGACAGCTTCTGGAGAAAGCTTTCCTGGTCTCTGAAGGATTCAAACATTATTCAGCCATCAAATTCACAGCCTCTGTATCAGCATTTACCAATGTCTTTGGCTCAAGTGAAGAAGAGCATATATAGATGTCTGGCTCTGTTTAAAACAGTAGATAGTCTGGGATCCAGTCAGTGTTGAACTGTTTCAGAAGGTGCAGGTTCTACCTTGCATCTAAATGTTTTGTTGGTTTTTTTCCCCTTCAGCTTCACACCAAACTCAGAAGGTGACCAGAATTAATCTCTACGTCTAAAGTATAAAAATTGGTCATGGAACTTTGGAGGCTGGAGTGCTCCAAAGTCTCAGGATAATACTTTCTGTTCTCTTTGGGCTTCAGAAAGCAGAAAGACTCTTTCCATGATGTGATGGGAATCCCCAGGAGAGCACAAGAAAGCATCTTCACCACAGGAGGTCATGGGAGGTTTGCTGTAGGGATTTGACTGGCAGTTCCTACTTTTCACAAAACATCTGTCCCTCCAGTACCTGAAGTTTTGATTTGCATCCAGTGTCTGAACCCAACTCTGGGACACCTTGTAGGCTGAGCTACATGGGGAAATAGCATTTATGGGAAATAGCATTTATGGGAAATAGCATTTATTCTCTTTGTCCATCAGGAAGTGCCTCGTGTCTACAAACATGTTATCTTCTAGCACATATTGGGAAATAATTAAAGAGCTTTTAGAATGAAAACAAGACTGCTTGACACCTCTCTTGTCCACTCCTTTTGCATTTCTTGCTGCAGTTCTGAAACACCACAGCCAGGTCCCTGCACACAGCTCAGCCCCACACAGGATCAATAGCAGGAAAGATAAATCTGTTGGAATTGACTACAGGCTGTTCTGTCACTAAGTGACGATGAAAAATGATCACTGCTTGAATACACTGCATTTTTATCTTTAAATCTTTCAATAGAAGCAGTGTCAATAACAGAGCACTAAATAATCTCTAGATAGAAGGAAAATCTTTTTTTTTTCTTTTTTTTTTAATAAGAGGGAAGATGGATATCACTTTTTTGGAGACCTTAAATGCTGAAATATGGAATTAGATCTGCAAATTCCAGGAAGCAATTGTCTGTTTAGACAAACTATGTCTCATTTTAGGAAAGACTGGCTGGATTCTGCTTGAAAGCATTGCTCAGTTCCATATCATGAATGCACCAGGGTAACTCTAAGTGGAATATGCAGAAATAAAATAAATAAGGATTTTTTTTTCTCATGTTCCTTTGGGGATAATATATCTCTCTGAATTGGATACACCTGCCAGAGATGGCCTTTCTTTGCTTTAAAATATGTCTGACCTTTCCCTGAGCTAACTGGATGCCGTTTACCATATTGGCCCAAGTATAAAGCAAAGTCTTTTGCAGATAATAGCCTTTGGAAAAAATCCAATCTGTTCTGCATCCACTGCCCACGCCACACATCCCAGCCCTGTGGAGGCTGTCAGGTGGTGCAGAGGTGCAGACAGGGCACAGTCCCTCGTGGGACTTTTGGGTTTGCTGCTCTCAGTGGGGCAAGACTCAAAAGGACTGGCTCTGGTTGGGGTGCTGGAAGCTCTGTGGCCCCACTGTGGGGCACCTGCTCTGGTTCTGTGCTGACAGAAGCCAGGCTTCTGTTTGAAGCCAGTTTGTTTCCACATCCTCCACCATCTCCAAGTGTTGATGTCCCTTTCCCAGCAAGGAACACTCTGCTGCTTTTGACATCAAATTGGTTAACTATTTTTTTCCCCCTCATATAGGATGTTTCCCATAACACTGTCTGAGGGATTGGAAGCTTCTGGGTAAATCCAGTCCAGTGGCAATTTGAGCAGTGCCAGTTGGGTCCTGGTGACATGTTGAGTGCTGCAGCGATTCAGGGATGCTTTGCCCACTTTTTTGGATATGTGTGTTCCACGTGAAACCCCCACCAGAGGAAAAGCTCTCTTGCTTGTAGACTCTGTGAACTGAGCTCTATTTAGCTGCCCTGCAGATTCCAAAGTAGGGTCTTGAAGCAGGCAGCAATGCTGTAGAAGGGCTTATCGATTGAAAACTCCCTTTGTATGTACTCCAAGTTTAGTTCAAGCTGCTTTCCTGAGTAAAGGTCAAGATGAAGTACTGAATTTCTGAAATGCTAAAGTTCTGAATATCCCAGAACTTTGTTTTATTCTGCCTGTTTTGTCTGGATATCTTTTTAAAAGCATGGCTGGCTGTCCACTTTGATGGGCTGATGAGCAATAGTGAGTGCAGAATAGCTTGAAGAAAATACTGATCTATGCAGTTCCTAGGACTACTTGACCTGTCTGGAAAACAGCAAGTTTCCATGCCCTCATTCAGCCTCTAGCATAAATATATTTTTTTGTTGTTGTTGGCCTCCCCTTTTGGCAGGAGGAAAAGAAAAAGGGCCTGCAAGAAAAGCAGTAGAGTGAAAAAAAATGACCTTATTGTTTCAGCATGGCTGGTGCTTTAAGAGGAAATCAGCCAAGTTTCATCTGTTAAAAATCCTGCTGAGATTGATTGGTGTATGGAGAGGTGATTATAAAAGCCAGCAAGTAGCTTAATTAGGATGGAGAGTTATGAGAAGTAGCTTGGCTTTTGTGAGAAGTACTGGAGCAAATGACTCTTGGCAAGTGGCTGGTGGAGTGGGGAAAGCTAAGCTCAGGAGTTAGCAGGATTGCTGCTTGGCATGCTGCATTTGTGTTTAGAAGGAATCAAGCTGAGGATTGCCAAACACATGCCCGAATCTGGTTCGTGTCAGGCCTTATTGTCCTGAGATTACACTTTGCACAAATAATATTTACTAATCAGGGACTTGAGAACTCTCTGAACTTGTCTCAGGGATTTTTACTGCGTCAGGCTTTTTAACGAGCCGGGGGAAAAGCAGCCTCTGCTGTTGCAGGCTGCAGGTGAGAATTTGCTCCTGGCAAGAAGAAATGCCATATACTGTACCGTGAACTTCATCATATTTATTGTCTCAACAGAGGGTTCAGTGCCATCTAAAACTTCCCTGTGCCTGTTCAATGAAGAGCAAGAGCTGCTGGATGAGTTTGACCAGGTGTTGAACAACCATGGTGCTCCCCTTTGCCTGCTGCAGAATCCCTCCGCAAGAACCTGGTGAGGAGAATGGAGCATTATGTATTCAACAAATTCTGCTGACTGCTGCTAGGCAGTGAGGCTGGAATGATTGTGCCAAATCCTGATCTTTCATGATAATGGAAGCGGAATTTTCCCCAAAGCAAGCCAGTACCAGAGAGAAAAGCCAGGGGACAAGACAGAGTGTTTGAAAATACAGCCCAGGCGTTTTTAAAAAGGCAAACAGGCTTTAATTAGTTAAATTACAGAGTACACAAATATCCCAGAATTATGTAAAAGCCTGATCCTGCAGTCTTTGGGTAGGGAAAATAATGTTTAACTGACTCTAATACTGCAGAATCATCAATACAGACAAGAAGAAACAACTGGGTCATTCTGTCTCAGGCACTTGCATATTGCAGAATTACTTGTCTGTTCTCGCTACTATTTCATCCCTGCTAATGTCTTCTTTAACCTGCTCAGGATAGTTGTGATTTTGCAAATATGCAGAATATATTAAATTTTAACGACATCATTTAAAAACTACGTATTTGTGCAGATTTTTCAAAATGACTGGGAGCTGAATGTGTAGGGCAACAGAACACGACTCAAAGCCCAATTTAAAGGAAGTATGTTTTGAGCAGGCATCAACAGATAGACTGAAAAACCAGGCAAAAGCATAGGGGTTTTTTTTAGATGTTGAGTGGACTAAATGCAATGTGAATTTATCTGCAAACCATCTGTGATTTCTGGTATTTTTTGGTGCCTTCACAGCTCTAATTTTAAGCAGTTCTGTAGCCTTTAAATAATGGTACTTTCTTCCCATTTGGTTTTACATCAGATTCCCCATTTGATCACTGAATGTTTAAGGAAAAGAAGTGGCTGAGTTCTCTGCAGATTGCACACATACAGAATAAAACAGCAGCATTTTATTTTTGCAAGTAAAATTTGACATATTTTGGGACAGAATTCCTCATGCATAAAATAACACCATGAGTTTTGCTGGGCATGGTTTACTTTCTGTATTTTCCTTTACACCCCTCATGTGAATTCGGAGCCTAGGATAAGGTGTTAGGTTGACATCTCCAAGGAACCAAGTTCCAGAAGCAGCACAACACAACAGCAGAGATCTTTCCATTTTCTTAAAGCTGATCTCAAGAGTGACACTTTCACCAGGCAAGAGGGAATCAAAGAGTCACAATCCATCCAAGCCCTTGGTGGCTCTGCAGAGAAATCTGTTACATGCTGGATTTTCTGTGTGTCTTCTGTGGGGACACTTTATAACCATAAACTGAGAGAAAACACTCTGGATTACTGAATAGCCACCTGAAAATTGTAGTTCCTACAGTTACAGAGACTCCCTAAGGGGACAGGGAGGCCTCAGGTCTGTTTTCCATACACCATGATGTGGGAGAAGATCCTTTCAAATGTGAGCCTGGTCGCCTGAGAGCATGAAACAATAGGAAGCTAACTCTATTCATCCCACAGGAAATCTGATGATAACTATGTCCTTGTCAGCTCAGTTCATTATTTCACTCTTTCTTCTGGCAGGAGTGTTCAGATAAGATTTTTGCTCACAATTGTTGGATATAGTGGGGGATTCTGATTCAGGGAACAATAGGAAAGAAATAGCACTGAAGAGCAAGTCTCCTCCACATCTGAAAATGTCTTGCCATTCCAGCCTTCTCTAAAGGGAGGCATTCCCTTCTCTTGGCAGAAGCCTCAAATATGAGTCGATAACCCCTCAGCTTCTCTTCTGTTTCAGTAATGCACAGTGTAGTAAGCTCTGTGGCTAACTGAAGACTGAAAACCTGAAAGAAATTAATAGGAATGTAAAAATAGCAAGAACATCTTGCCAATTGCATTATTGAGCATCACAATTATTTGAACAACAACAACAGCAAAATCAGTTTATTATATTTATCTGAAGTGCTGTCAAGAATGTAGCAATGAAGTATAAAGAAATGAAGAGGCTCTGGTGATGAATATCAGTCCAGCTTGCCATAGAATAAATATCAGCATTTATCTCTGTCAGAGGAAGATAAAGATAATTTCTTATGTTATAAGTTATTTCAAATATTGAGCTCTGTTCGGACGTTTTGTGAGAGATTATCTGCACTTGCTTTGAAACCCAATGGTGGCCATTAATTGTGTCTCCTGACAACAAAATTAATTTCTCTTAAATGAGAATGCATTTCTAATTGGACACTTTCTTCCCTAACAAATTGTTTACAGTACCTCTGCAAGGATTCTGAAGTCATCCCTTTGCTTTGATGTTGCTGATTAATTACAGCCCACGTGGTTCTTAGTAGCTGCAATTTGAGTAATACACTTTGCTAGGAAAGGTTCATCTTAATTACACACTCCCCCAGCCAAGCTTGTGCTTGAGAAGGGAGCAGAACTTGCTGCATGTGATGCCAGGCTGGATTGTTACTTTTTTCCCCCCACTTCTCTCCAAGTGAGTTCAGAGATTATGTATGTTCTGAGACTGACAGCACCCAAAATGAAATTCTCTCTTTAGCCACAGAACAGATCCAGAGCTGGCAGCTCAGAGCATCTTTCCCTCTCCCATCTTGGAGTGTCTCTGCTCGGCACGGAGCAGCAGTGATGGGGAGAGCTGGGCTGGCTGGAGCATCACTATGTTAGCCCAGGGGGCTGCCACAGCTAATTAGCCAGGCACAGAGACAGGGTTTATTAGTGTGGGCAGGACTGTGCCATGTGGATGTACCCCCTGTGCCTTAAATGTGATCTTTCTTTGGTGGGAGATCACTTGCTCTTTGAACTTCTGGTGGAGAGGCTAAAAGGTACCAGTTCTGATGGTTTACTCAGGTGAGGAAACCTGCCCATATGGAGCCACCCAGATAATTCTGCAGGAGCCCTCTCAACAGCTGTCAGATAATAAGATTTTTGGACATTTTGAACATCAGCCGGATTCTTGCTTTTATGTTTTATTAATGACTTTAAGGCAAGAAGATTTTTATCAGTACCTTGGAGATATCCCGGTTCCACATATTTTCTATCCATAATGCCCACTTTCAATGCACCTATAATGAAGATGAAGTGAACATACTGCCTTGGCTTGGGCAAGCTGCCAGTTAAGGAATTTTGCTTAAAAGAAACGAGCAACATGGGCATGGCAATGCCCTACAAATGAGCACACCAAATGATGCAGCCTTTTCCTTCTAGATGTGGCAAAACAGGAGGAGGAATAACAAGAGGAAAAGAAGCTCCTGCTCCCTTCTTCAGCCATTATCTGTAGGTGTTGAAGCAGCGCCTGCCTTAACTCCCCACGGAGCCAGTGGAGCTCTGAGTGCTCTGAATTGCCTGTTGTCTGTTCAGGAGAACTTGGCTCCTCATTTATGCAAGAAAAAGCAGATCCCTGGAGCAAAAAATTGTGAATGCCCTCCTTTGAGTTTCTAAGGCAATGCTGTGCAGTGCACTTTGTTCTATAGGGGCAAGTTCCAAATGGCTCCTTATACATTTATGGCTTTGTTTTCAGGCCACTGTTTTGTCGTTTGTTTAAAAATAGTAAAACAACTGTCAAATCTTTTTTACTGTTCCAGGTGGCATGTAAAATCAGAACTCCTTGCATTTGGGCACCACAATGACAGGGATTTTGGAGACAATTAAAATAAGTGCAATATTGACATCTAAAAATATATGTTTAAAAATAGTAGATATTAAATGGAAAAGAATCATCCATTTCCAAGTGATAGCACACAAGTTACAGACATCTACAATGTGCACCCAGAGTCTGAATTTTGTAGTGGGAGGGAAAAAGAATAATGACATGCAGGAACGATCTCTCAGCCTGCAAATATTCTCTTATAACACAGTACCTTCTTGACCAATCTATTAGAGTCCAAAGAAAGGTATTTTATGTTTAAACTACTATTACAGACCCATAAACAGTTTAGGTTACCAGTCTGGCTGAGCTAGTCCTGTCCTTTCTGCTTCTGGCTGCTTTGATTTAGTATTTTTTAACAAAAAGAACTACTCCTGCCTTGGTCCTATTTGCCTTACTAAGTGTGCTCAGTCCATTGCTGATTCTTTGAAGCACATTGCTGTGTATTTCACTGGCTGTGTAGGCTGAACTCCACTGCTTCAGCCTACATTGCTTCCAAGTTTGCTTTGCCCCAGTGCTTGGATATAACAGCATCCCTAAGCTCAAGAGAAGAGGAACCACAGCCCTTTCATTTCCTCATTCTTCTTGCTAAGTAATAGGGTTTCACTTTGCAATACCTCACATGGTGGTCTGAGAACATTTAATTGATTGGCTACAATTTTCAGGATCCATCGCTTGACAGACAGAAAAGTGTCACTGAGTGGAGGGCAAAGCTTCGCTTCACTTGGCCACTGACACCTCGGCTGTTCCTTGTCGTATTCATTTCCATTTTACATAGGAAAAAAAAAATCACCCATGGCTAAAGGATCTGTGTGGGTTTTGCCTGCTGAATTTAATTAATACCTTTATGAAAGGGGTTGTTATTTACTTTGGAAGCTGAGAAAACAAAAGGCCCATCCCTGTGCTGCAGTTTACTCTGTGTGGAGCGGCTATTGGCCTGTGCAGTGCTTCATTTACTTTAGCTCTATTTATTTTAGCTGCACTCTGAGGGTGAAACGAGCTGGCAATGGCATAGGAAACATAAGCAGCTCCTACAAAATCAAACTAGTACTGTTTGGTGCTGTGAAAGCACTCTTGAACTTCGCAGTGCTTTGCAAAGGTTGCGTAATGAGGGTCTTGTTTTTAGAGGTAATCACAGCTGAAACATAGAAACATCAAATCACAGACTGGTTTGGGTAGGAAGGGATCTTAGGGACCATCTCCTTTCACTCCCGCCATGGGCAGGGACACTTCTCACTGCTCCAGGTGGCTCCATCACCAAGACATGAACTCTGACATGGGACTGCACATCTCCAGTGTCCCCAGGAGCACCAGGACATGGAAGTGCTCTTGTCTGCATCAAGCTTGGTGCAGTTATTGCAGCAGGGCTGGGGCCCTTGATCCCTGTTTTAAATGGTTTTATTTCTGGCCCTGTGCCTGGCAAACACCCTACAGATCTACAGCTGGAGCTGTGTCGGGGAGGGTCAGGTTGGAATTAGGAAAAGGTTTTTCCCCCAGAGGGTGTTTGGGCACTGAAGAGGTTCCCAATGGAATGGTCACAGCCCCAAGGCTGTCAGAGCTCTAGGAGTGTTTGGACAACAGGGGAAATGGTGGGATTGTTAGGGTGTCCTGTGCAGGGCAGGTGTTGGATTTCATGATCCTTGTGGATCCATTCCCACTCAGGATATCCTGTATTTTGTGATTCCAGGTGGATCTGGTGCTGGATGATGTGCTTTAGGGTTTACAGTGGTACTGCTGGATGTGCGGTTAGAATTGATGATTTACACATTCACAGAATATTCCGAGCTGGAGGGACACACAAGGATCACCGAGTCCAACTCTTAAATAACCAACACATGAACCCACAACCTTGATGTTATTAGCTCCATGCTCTGACCAGCCGAACTAATCTCATGATTTCACACGTCTCTATCACCCTAAACGACCCATTTTACAGGTCTCTATCACCCTTAACGACCCCGCGATTTCTGAAGTAATTTTCCCAGGAGCAGAGGCCAAAAGGCTCTAAAAAAACCCCCAAAATCTCTTTATGACAACCCCAAAAGGCTGTGAGGTGACCCGGCCCGCCACACCCACCAGGACTACATTTCCCAGCGCGCACCGCGGCGGGGCTGGCGGCGTCGGCCAAGATGGCGGACGGGGCGCTGAGCCCCGGAGTGAACCTGGAGGCGTTCGCGCAGGCCATCGCCGCCATCCAGGCGCTGCGCTCCAGCGTCACCAGGGTCTTCGACTGCCTCAAGGATGGGATGCGCAACAAGGAGACGCTGGAGGGCCGCGAGAAGGGCTTCGTGGCCGCCTTCCAGGAGAGCCTGCACTCGGTCAGCCGCGACCTGGGGTGAGCAGCGGTTCGCGGTGGGCAGGGAGGGATGGAGGCCCGGGCTGTGCTGGCTCCCCGCGGGCTGGTTGTGCTCCGGGGGAAAGTTTGAGGCAAATAAATGCTAAACCACTCCATTTGATTCCCCCCAGCACCGTGTGCGTTGCCCCTTGGTGGTGTTCCTTTCCAGAGTCTCCATGCTGTTATGAACGTGCTCATATATGCCTTGGTTTTGTTCTCGTTTTGTTTTTCCTCTCGGTGGGATTGCGTTGGCAAAGTGAAGGTGCTTGGCTGCAGGGAGGTTTTTCTCTGTGTTTTGAAGGTTTTTGTTAAAAATTGGGACATTTCCTAGGTGCAGGCTGTTCAGTAGCATCTAAGCGGCTCAAGAATGATTGTTTTATTACCCAAACTTGTCAGGCTGGAAAGTTATCCCAGGTAAGTGTAGTTGTTTAGTACCAGCAGGTGTGTTTTGTCTCAGAAGAGACAAAGTGCTGAGGCTGAAGACATGGAGGAAAGTTACGGGCAGAAGAGAGAGGCTGGCTGACAGTTTCATTCAGAAATTTTGTTTGTTTCAGTTGAAAACCCTTATGAAGACACAGGAAATGACTCACAGTTTCATTCAGCAATTTTGTTAATTTCACTTGAAAATGCATACACAGGAGCTGAGTACTCAGTGTACACTTGGTGAACTTGGCAGTGTGAGGTTTATGGTTGGACTAAATGATCATAAAGGTTTTTTCCAACCTAGCTGATTCCATGATGGTCCATGTTGATCTCACCATTGTGCTGCTGGGTTTGGCTGTATCCTCCTGGAGCCATCAGCACTGACCACAGAGGTGTCCACAGGCACTTAACCACCCCTTCCAGAACATCTTCTGCTTCAGGGTCTTGTGTATGAGAATTTGTTTCTTGCTGGCTAAAAGGCCTTGCTGATTTTCAGTTGTGATCATGGTAATATAATTTGTTACCCACTTCTTCCCTTCTGATGGGAAAGGTGGTGGATAACCCTTCTCATGAGTGATGCTGTACCCAGCTCCAGAGATGGGTGTTGTATCCTTTTGGTTTTTAGTTTTCAAGTTGAGGAAGTCGTGGTTCCTTCCGTGGAAGCTGAGCTGTTCCGTTGCTTATCCTCCTTGCCTTGCTCTGTAGCCTTTTAAAGAGTTACCTGGTGTAACCCCAAAATCTTGTTCCCAAACAATAATAGATAACATCCCAGGAGATTAACTTGGATCCTTGTAGGTCCCTTCCAACCCAATATTCCATGAATTGGCCTAGTCAAGTAGCAAGGGAATACTCCAAGGTGGACTGATGTTAATGCTGCCAGTGGACTTTTGTGAAGTGAAAGTACTGACTGGTATTTGTTCAACAAATCCTTAGTTATTATGCCTAGTCACACTTATTTTATTGTATTCTTTTGTCAAGGAGTATTAAGCAGATTTGTGAGTGTTCACAGCACCAGAGGCTTGGAAGGAATGTAGGCCATGGAAACTTGAAAGAATGATGATTAATAGAGGAGAATTTAGGGGTTGTGAAGTGTGGAAGTCTTTTAACTCGGTTCCCTGATTGTTGGAGTTTATTTTTGTAACCTTTCTTAAATGCAAATTGAGATATTTGGGATTTCTCTTTACAGAGATTTTCATAAGCTGCCTTTTGAAAGGTCTGAGTCCTGCATTTAATTTAGTGGAAGTTCTGAAGTTCTGACTGGGGTGTAGCACTGGGCAGTCCAAAGGAAAAGCACATGATTAGTCATGTCACTTGAAAAACTGCTTTTTATATCTGTGCAAAGTGGCCAGTCTTTCTTCTGCAGTTGATTAATGCAGGTTTGAAAAATTGCTTAACTTTTGTTATGATTAAATGTTGTGTTTGACAAATGAGATATGAAGCAATGATAGATCATTTCACAGTGAGGGATTTTTTCATGGGAAAACGGTGCTTATTATGCTTCAGTTGAGTATTTTACACTGCAAATACACAAATTGCTCATGGAAATCAGAATCCTTCCTTGACCTAAAAACGTGGAAGGCAGATATTTGCTTGCAGTAACCACAGTCTTTACAGGATTGTCTCCAGGTTTAGGATTAATGCCAGTTCTTGTGTATATTTATATCAGGACAATGTTAATTTGGAGTTCTCTAGTGAAATGATAAGGCATCTGCTTGCTTGGTGGTTAGAAAATTATTTCTAGTGTTGCAGGCAGTGCTAAAGTCAAAATGTTGTGGTTTTTGGAGGGCTGCTTGGCTCAGAAGGTGCCCTGGGTTGGGAACAGGACCTGCCATAGTCTGACTCTTTCCAGGTTGTTTTCAAAGACTCTTGACTTGTACTTTCTCTCCCAAGAAGAACTGAGCTTAACAACCAACAGGCTGCTTCAAATTGTTTGGATAATAAACGTGATTATGTTTTAAATCAAATTTGGGATGTATTTAAAACTCATTTAGATACTAAAATAGAGATGGTGCATGATGCTGTCCCCACAGGATTGGACATCTGTGATTCCCAGATCTGACTTTAAAAAATTCCTCTCTGTTTTCTTCCAGGGAGTTGGAGCGTCTGAGCAACCTGGTTGGAAAACCCTCAGAGAATCACCCCCTGCACAACAGTGGGCTGCTGAGCCTTGACCCTGTGCAGGACAAAACCCCTCTGTACAGCCAACTGCTCCAGGCCTACAAATGGTCAAACAAGGTAACAAAAGACATCTGTGCAATTTAATTGTGCATTCCCATTGCCATGCAGCAGACTGCTGAGTGTTTGGGGCTGTCAAAAGGGCTGACTTTTTTTGGCATTGAGGAGCATAATATATACCTAAATATAGTTTTAATGGTAAAACAATGATTTAATTAAGAGGAGATTTTTTTGCAATACCAAGGCATGCCCTTTATCTCCAAGGAGGTATTAACTCCCAAGCAGTTCCACATTTATCGTCTTATGTAGATATAAAATGAATGTATGTTGTGTCCTTGCATCTGGCAGTAAACTCTATAGGAGAGGCCAGTGGGATATTAGAGCACAGAATCAACAGCTTATGTCACCTCCAAACTATTTGCAGGAAATAGTCAGGTGGGGAAGTTGTCATCAGGAATCTTAAAACCCATGGTCTCAAAAGTAGTTTTGTATTCAGCACCCTTGGCATTCCTCCTGTTTTCATACCATATATATGGCATTGAATTTTAAGTAGTGTAAAAGAAAAAGGCAGATAATGCAGTCTTTTACATTTAAGAAAAATTGGTTTTGCTTAAAGAATCTTCTTTCTCAACAATATAATTCCATTTCATAAACCTGTGTATTGAATATATGTAGGATTTGGATAGGTATGTTTCCTTTTCTACTCTGAACAATCTACTTGTGGGTCAAAAATGCTCCTTTCCTCACCTAATTTTCTTAAATGGCATTGCAATTATTGCTGGCCTCTGAGCCCTGTTATGTTTCAGCTTGCCTGTTCCCATCCTGATTTTTTGAGCATGCCTATTACTTTTTATAGAAATACTAAAATGAATAAGTATTTAAAAGCTTTATAATTATGCTTGAAATACTGTGAGCTGTTAAGAAATACAAAACATGGATTAATTTCTGTTACAATAATTATTAGTAGGGAGAGTGTCCAGAGTTGTAGCTTTTAATACCCTTATGCAAGGAGGAGGAGTAAGCAGGAATAATAAATCTGAAAATATTTGGAGCATTAAAAGAAACAGTTCCACTTTAAATTATTTATTATGATACATGAGCCAGGAAGACTTTGAGAGTACACAAAGACTTCGTAGGCAAATTCTTGCTATACATTGAGCCAACCAATCTAATATTATTCAGATTTAAGATAGAATACTGCAATAATGCTTGTATGAGCACCACAATAATATTTGTACAGTAATACAGTAGAATACAAATGTGTGTTAATGTTTTCTAAAGTCACTAGAATTTGGCATTGATAGGAACTTGGTATGATTAGAAAATGGGGGGCAGGAAAGATTTTTATGTGGAGATTTGTTAATTGAGAAAATACTTCGTGTTTGCTTGTGTTCCTTGCTGTTAGCAGCAGATTATTGGCACTGAAGTAAAAATAATTAATTTGCTACTTTCAGCACAAGTAAAAGTAGGAAAACTTACAAACTTGTAAGGCGGTTAAGTCTTCAGGGATTTAATTACTTCTTCAGGTCATTATAAGAGTAAACTCAGGCGGTAATGAAATAGCTTTGACAGAGCTGTTCTAATGTAGTTTTTTATTAACTTAGAGTGTTAGGGAGCTTTGAAGAGCAATTTTTTGTAATCCTGGATTCAGATTTCAGAAAGCTGGAAGTTTTAGTGTCCTATGCAATCATATACACAATGAAATGCTGCAGGAGAAAAACAGTACCTTTTATTTCAGCTGTAAAACAGAAGTCAGAGACAACAGAAATAAAAGAAAATACTGGCTAGGAGATGTGTTGCCTGTGTGAGGATGTGAGCTGCTGGCTTTACCAGCACAGATCCGTCTGCTCCTGCTTAATTCTTCATTGCTAAATACACTTCTTGAATAAGAGTTACTTCATTACTTCTTCTGGCCACCTTCTATTCTTATTATGAGTCTCTTGTTTCCAGCTGCTTCGCAGGGATGCTTCAGAAGTGATGGTCTGTCAATACACTTTAGGTCTGCCTGCATTTAATTTTTAATTTGTGACCCCTTTGTGGCTTGCCTGCTTGTATTTTTGATGAGCTGAGATAAGGGCATTTTCCTCTCCCTTTGATTGTTCATGCATTACTGATGGCATGAGCAGCCCCATGGCTGCCAGGGGAGGAGAGTTCTGGGGCTCTGGTGCCATTCCAAAAGAACATTCACAAAATACAGGGAAAATGAGTGCACAGCCTGTGTTGCATGTTTCAGTGCATTCTGCTTCTTTTTGAGACACGAGGAGACTGTTAAAGTCAATTTGAGGACAATAATAAGTAAGGTTGGTAATAACTGGGCTATCTATGAGAAGCAAATTAGTATTCAGTATATCCAGGCACTCTCCTGTGGTTCATGATATATTGGATGTTAGAATAGTTGTTTCTTTCTACTTGAAGCTTTGGTTTGATGATGGGTCAAGAAAATGCCCAATTTTTTTCTGGTCTTGGATGCATGGACAATTTTTCGGGTTAAATAGCAGTGCTGGGTGTGAAATGTAGTGGAGATCACAGTCAGAGACATCAACAGAAAATGCTGTGTTTAAGATGTGAATGTTGACATTGGAGATTAGAGTAATCTGACATCTATCAACTTGTTTCGTTTGCCATAATTAATGCTTGTAGCTCTGCTTGGTGATGTATTTGGACAAGACCTAGTTTTAGGTGCAAATTTACTGACCCCTTTGGCTAAGTGCAGTGGAGATGAGTTGCATTTAATTGTGATTTCACAGATACTTGCCCTGAACCCTATTTTAGTGCTCCTGTGAGTCCCAGCACTAGTTCCTCCACTTCTGATTTTAAGTTTACCTGCTTCAGGAGTAAGAAAAAGTCCAGTGGGAAGAATGAAAACTTCCCTTGCAGAAATGTGTTATCTTGGCAGTGCTTGTTATTTATGAGCACCTGCTCTCCTGATATTTACTTACTGTAGTTTATCCAATAGTTTTGCAGATGGTAAAGTTGTCTGTGTAATGGAAGCAGCTGTTTGGGAACACAACAGCTTGTCAAATGCATTAATTGCATACACACACAGCTGCAAAGGAGCTTTCCTTTTTCAGGTGTTTAACAGCCCTAACCAAGCCATAACTGAAAAACACAGGAAGTTTATTTTATTGCAAGCAACAGCTAAATGGTTTTTCTCCTTTGTTGTAACTTATTTTATCTATCAGTAGAAATCATGGAAGTGAATTACTTCGCTGCCTGTGGGGTGCATGGAGACGTGCAGTAGCCATGGAACAGTATTTAGGTCTACTTGATAAATTTCTTTTCCCCTCCTCTTCAATTTTATTTAAGAAAAGAGGTTATCTTTATTACAGCTGAAGTGCTATTTCCCGGAAGGATCCATATGTACCCTCTAATGTAATCCTGAAGATATAATATTAGATAAGGTAAAAATGAGCTATCATTCTGCAAGGTTAATGCAGAGAGAGTATTATGGGTAGGTTAGGAAGTTTGTAGATAGCAGGAGATTTATTTTCTCATGGACTGTCTCTGTTTAGTCATTGTACTTGAATTCTGGGCTTAGTAGTTATGTACATCTCGGCAGTTGATTTTTATTTTTTTTTTTTGGTAATACACTGCTGTGTGTGAGCAGGTGAAATCTGAGATGACAGTAGCAGTCAGAAGGGTTTCTGGTTTGGGTTTGTGTGGCCTGATAGTGCCTGGAGGAGGCAGGACTGGGTGTGCAGAGGCTGTGCCTTACCTCTCTTTACCAGGTGACTGCTTCTTGCACTGCCCTGGAATTCAAAGGAAATCAGTACAGAGCACAAAGCATCAGCTAGGTTTACATTAAAGTAACTTTTGAAATCACTTTCTAGACTGAAATACTAGTTATGATTTTTTTTTTATATTTTTTAAAGAGATGTGACCTCAGATTTGTAGCAGACACTGCAAGAACTCTCTTCTTTTGCTCTCCAGTGCACTTCTGTGTCAGGTGCTCTTGTGCCATCCTTCCTTTCTCCCAGAGCTCTTTGTTTTCTCTAGGAGCTGAGACCACCAGCTCATGAACAGCAGCATCCTTCACTAAGCTTTACATGTTTCTCAATATTTGTTCTCAATACTGGGTGACAAA
The DNA here is from genome assembly GCF_008360975.1 of Lichenostomus cassidix. Lineage (NCBI taxonomy): Eukaryota > Metazoa > Chordata > Aves > Passeriformes > Meliphagidae > Lichenostomus > Lichenostomus cassidix. The sequence continues at coordinate 4,174,938 of NC_139497.1, forward strand.
GAGGTTTTGTGGGGGGAAAACATACTTGTTGGTGCTGTGATTAAAGCAATATCATACCTCCCCACATATAAAATGCTTAATGAAGCTTGTGGTGGTGCAGTCACTTGATCCAGCTATGGTAACGCTGCTGGTCACAGAGGTACAGGATTTTGGGATCCAGGAGTGTCAGCTCCTTCTTTGAGTGGTACCAACGTTGGGTTTCCATCTGTAGCTCTGCTGAGGTTATTTATGGCCTGCAGAGTGTACTTGCTCATCCTTTGTCCTTGGCAAAGTGTTCCATGCCCTCGCCCTGTGGGTGCCTGAGGCAGTGCCTGTTCAGGGGTTTCCACTGGCTCTAGTGAACAGAAAATTGTCTATTTTATGTCCACTGAGCAAGGAAAATGCTTTCTTGGGCAGCTTTCCCCTCTCTTGCTGGGATGCTGTTAAGTAGTTCATGTCTTACACTTTAATCATTGTAGAGGTCTTTTGTTTGTTTGCTGCTGTTTGTTTAGGTGCAGAATGTGTGCAGAATGGATCAACTCTCAAACCAACACTCCAGAATTACTTTCAACCAGCAAAGAAACACCAGGTTTGTTGGAGAGCAGCAAACTCAGTCTCCCTTGAGTTGCTGAGTGACAGCAGCGTTAGCAGAGTTCACTTGCCCAAGTAAAAATAGTCTCCTGCAAGTCATCTTTCCTTCTCCTCCACCCTTTACAGTGAAGGGTTTGTGTTCAGACTTTCAAATAATATTAACAGCAGTAAAAGTGGGGAAAATTGAGCGCAATTGTCATCTTGAACGGGTGATGTTATTTTAATTTTTTTCCTTGATTTTTAACTTAAGTGCAGTGTTGGTTTTCAGAGTTGCATTTGTCCATGTGCTTTACTGCAGTTCCAGCACTTCTTGAACCCATGTGTGTAGGTGTGTGTGAGGGTTGGTGGTATTGTTTTATCTTTGGGAGATGCTGCTTACAAAACGTGGTAACTCTGAGTTTGGGAAGGCTGTTTGCTACTGCTTCAAGCAGAAAGCAAAAATCAGCTTTTCTGACTTTGCAACTTTTTGGGGAAGTAGGATTTTTATCAAATTATTTGATTTACTTATCTGTGAAAAGATTCTTTTGGCAACTTGGGTAAACTTTATGATATCTGTGCTTTGTAAGTTTTCCAACTGAACAAAGCTGGAAAGGAGTTGTCATGAATTTATTTGAAAGTAATATGCTGGGAAATACAAAATGAAAAAAAAATTACTGTTGATCTGCATGTGGAAATAGGCTAAAAATATTTGGATTTAAATTTGTTGCCTCATAGCTTCCTGTTGTTTTTACATAAATTTAAAATCGAACTGTTAAGATTACCATTAATGAGTTAAAATGATTTTCTGTCACATGATTGAAGAGAAAAGGTATAGATAGGTTTTGTGTATTAAATTATTTTGATATGTACCCAGATAAATTATTTGTATAAATTGTGTTTATTGTAGAGCTCAAAAAAAAGGAATCAATAGAGTGTGTAGAGGAAGACCAGACTTGTTACAGCTGCAACTGGTAGCTTAGTATTGATTAGACACAAATATTGAGTTTAATGACAATAAATGACATTAAATGTTAACCATGATAGTAGAGGAACACTGTGGAACAGGAAAAGAATTTACTTCATCTTCATTGTAAAACGACATGTTAATTCTAAGGAACATTAATTTTGAATTTTGGATGTGCTCAAACATGGTGAATTTATTGTAGTTTTACAGTAGCATGGACAACCATGGATAACAGGATTATTGTGTTGGCACTTCTTCGGAATTTCAGGCACAGAGCCAAAATATTGTGTTTTCAGGGCTTTTTTCCCACAAAAACGCAGCACTATAATATTATGACATCCTCTTATGTGGAGATCTAGCTTGTTCTGCTGAGATTTAGTCCATCCAAATGGGGAGAGATTTTCTCTCTATGTGTTCTGGAGTGTCACAGGAGCAGTGACAGAGTGTGGCATTGAGGAGAACTGGATCATCTGCTGGCCCAGTGCTTCCAGAGGTGCCTTTTGAGGATCACATTTGTTGGCTGGGATAAGAGTGGGAAGGTTGGTGGTGCAGCTGGTATTGCCAGGGAGCTCTGAAGGAATTAAAACCCCTTGGTTTGCTCACAGAAGGGAACAAGCGAACAAAATAAAGTAATATTTGAATTGAAATAAGTGCTTACAGTGGGATTTCTGGTGCACTCTACTTTGTGAGAGCAGAATCAGAGCTTCCTAGAGAGAGCTCCATTGGAAAGTCCAGCTGTGGGCTCCTTTCCTGTGTGGATAAACCGTGGAGTTTATATTCCTGTCACTGGAGAAATGAATGACACACCGGTGGTTTTGTACACTGGACACAAAATAGGAGCTGGGCCACTTGGATTCTATTCCTGCTTTTCATACTAATTGTTGTAACCTTGAACAGGACACAGGAATTTTTTCTGTGCCTCATTTTTCGTGCAGACAAAATAGGATAATATTACTTAACCTACTTCTTGGGTGAGTTTCTAGTCTAAATGTGTCTCAAGTGCATTGGGTTCTTTGGACAGAAATGTTCTGTTGATGCCAAGTATTATATAGCCAGTGACTAATGTTGTTTGCCTGGCAGTCTGGAAAAATGCCCTTTATGGGCTTTTAATTCTGTGTGATTTTGGGCAGATGTCTGGTGAAATGCCCTTGGTGTTCAGAATTACATTAATGTTCTGTTTTTCCTTTTCTTTTCTTTTTTAATATGACTGGAAAACAGGTGGTTACCTCTCTGCTTCCAACTGCTGCAGTTATTAATTACTGCTCAGTTGTCTGCCTGGAGAATATTGACTTATTATTGCAGGGTTGATTTTAGTGACCAGCAATGGCAGGGATGGCAAATTTGTAATAATGGTGGGGGGGAAAGCACTGGAAAAACTGTTAGATGGGGTTTATTTTCCCTAGAAATCCTGCCTAAAGCAGTGTCTGGGGCATTAGAGATGTGTAACTTTAGTTATTGCTCATCTTCTCTTTGGAAGATTCATCTTCCCTCCTCAACTGTGAATTCCTGGAATCTTCAGCTCTTGGGCTCTCTTTTCTTTGCCTTTGATTCCTGTGCTGGTTTCAGACAAAAGTCCAAGCCAGGGCTATTGGACCTGTTTTACTGTTACTCTGTGTAGTTATAAAAGTGGTTTTGACACCTGATAAGCTGAACGAAAGGAAATGAAAATTGCCAATTTTTCTTTGCACTGTGGCAGGTGAGAATTTCTCGCATATGCTAGTAGAGAAATTAGTTGAATTTATTTGACATTTTAGTAGACTGAGGTTACTCTGTTACTTCGGGAAGAGAAGAGTGATGAGGAACAACTTGTTGCTTGAAAAAATGAGAGATAATTAGCCTTTGATTCTGACTTATTTCTGCTACATAGTTTGAATGCTTTATATCTGTGATATTCCCAGAGTTACCACAGTAATAATTCACACCAGGATGCTGTTGTGAAATAAGGTTATATGTGCACAAACACAATTGCCTTTCTCACTGAATTTTTTTAGACTATTTTGTGTTAAATCTGTAGCAGCCTGAGAGCAATGATATGGTGTTTTTCTATTGTTGTGCCTGGTGTTTGTTGTTATTCATCAGTATTTTTCAAGGCTCTGATCAAAATAATGCTGTAAGCAGTACCAGTCTCACTTTTCCTAATTATGGGAAGTGATCTATCAATAACACACTATTATAAATCACAGCCCCCTTGTCAGCTGGTGGGAATTATTTAATGCTTTGCAACACCTTTATTTGCTAATGAGTGGGTTTTTTCCCCTGTTTCTTTGATAAGTATTAATGTCCTAGCTGTTAGCCTATTTCAGGATGGAAATGATTGATGTGGCTCTGTTTTAACCAAAACACTTCTGCCCACTCCTGGTTCTTCCTCCCCTAATTCCTCTTTTCCCTCTGCAAGAACTCCTCATACAGTTCATGTTGGATAGCTCAAAATACTTAATTTATAAATCAGTGATAACTCCCCTTTGTAAGCCGTGTAATGTTTTCTAAGGAAATTGGTTAAAATTGCCTTGCTTTGTATTGAGTTGGAATCCAGCTAAGCCAGGCACAGCCACAGCAATGTGGCCTGTGGGTACCTCATGGTTCAGCCATTAGAGCAGCAGAAAAGGCTTTACTTTCACAAGCTGAGGAATACAACAAAGTATCACTGGAAATCTGTGCTGTCTGGGGATTAATTGATGAATATGTAGGACTGCAGAGCAAGAGCAGCCTTGTGAGAAACTCTCGTTGCTTTGAATTTCCAGTTCTCTCGGTGGTTCAGACTGACTCTCTGCTGGTGATAAAGCCTGACCAGCTCGTGGATGGTGCCACCATGAAAGCACAAAGGATGTTTCCAGAGACTCAGTGTCCTGTTTCGCTTTCTTTGAGGCAAATTAAAGATGTTTGTAAAGCATTTGGTGACCTTCATGTGAAGGGCATTCAAGGAATAGGAACACTAATATAAAATAACCGATGCAGGTGATAAGCATCCTGCAGATATTCTTTATATGGAAAAGATTTTTTTGTAGCTTCTAGAGGAAATCAAATAAAATGGAAAATTTTAATGATGTCACCCCGTTGCTCTCTACTTTTGTTGTTGTCAGGTCTTTTATTGTGACTGTTATTTATTTCTTTAATGCAGAAGTGCACTCATCTCTCTTCTTCTGTGGAGTTCTCTTTTGGAGTTACTCAAGCTGCCCTCCCCACACAGTTCACAGTGGATTTATTTGTTTGAATTGCATAGAAACAATGCTCAGTTCCTCCCCATTGTATCTTAATCATATGCTGTTGATAACTGGGCTACAAAACATGGAGATATCCTAACAGCTAATAAAACTGAGACCAGTCTTTGTGAGGAGCTGCATGTGATCCAAACAACATTTCTGCCCACTGGTTGCTGCTTTGTGGAAATGTGCATTTGGCAAAAATGTGGCAGCAGTTTTTTGTTCAGCAGGAGTTAATCCTGAGCTGCTGATGTTGAAGGTGTGTAAACCAGAGGGACCCTCTGTGGTGACCCTCAAAAACTCTTGCCTTTTGTGGGGTCAATGCAGAGTGATTTTTATTTTCCTGGGAGGGAAGAATAGTCCTGCCCTGGATGACTGGTGGTGTTTTGTGGCTCTGTGACAGCTGAAGAATGTGAATAAGAAATTACAGACCATGGCATCAGGACCATTGCTGGACAAGAATTTTAGCCTGTGTAACTATGCCTGGCTGTCAGGCTTCTGGAGTATTTCCAGAACCATGCCTTGGCTCTCCTGGAATCTAAATGGTGCCATGGTTGGGCTGGTTTGGGAAATGACAGGAGAATAAAGATCAGAATATGCACATTACACTCAGAGTTGCTGCACTCCTAACTCCATTTGCTGCTGGTATATTTTCTTGGTATGAGCTAGCATTTAAATGTACTAATCCTGAAGTTCTGGAAATAAAGACACTTATCAGTACATGTTATCATGTCCTTTGCTGATACAAGATTAGCCCAAGCATTTATAGCAGTTCATTTAATCTAATTTTAAGTGCCTGAATGTAACGATTCCTGCAGAAGAAACAAAAAACATGAATAAAATCCTTCAGCCACTGACATTTGTTCAGTTACAGTATATGTGGAAAAAGATGTCCTTTGAATTAATAAAAGGAGGTTTAATGAAAGCTGATTGATTCTATCAGGTCCTAGTCTTCCACATTTTTGATCTTTTCACAGAAAGATCAAAAGTTTCTGTATCCTGAGCAGCAGTTATCTTGTTGTGCTCTTTTGTGAAGTTCTTGGCTTAGTGTGAAGCATTCAGTCGTGCTTTGGAGCTGCACTGAGTGTGCTGCAAACTTAAACCCTCGAGTTAAATGCCTAAATCTGGACTGGTTGAGTAATCTGGGAGGAGAAATGGCACATGGCTACAGTTGCACCATTGCCTGGTCTTCTAGTGAGTTAAAAATGCATTTCTTGGGGTGTAGATTTTTTTATATACCCATGAATTTGCCTGTTCTCAGATACCTCTTCTTCAAAAGCCCATCTACTGACAAGCTGACAGTAATAACTAATGTCCTTATTAGATGGAATTAGCATATGTCATCATTATGAGAAGTAATGACCATGTTGAAATGCTAAAGGTATTTTCAAGATTACCTCAGACTTGGTTGGAAAGTAGAGTATAATGGCTACATCTTACAGCATGTAATAAAATCATCGAGGTCTTTGATGTTCAGAGTTGTGCTTTGGAACAAATAGTTCTATTCAAAACCAGCAGAGTCTTGATTAATTTGGTGGTTGTGTGTGGATTCTCTAAGCTCCTGTGCCTGGTAGTGGCAGAGTACTAAAGGTGCTCTGTGCACTGCATGGGCTATTAGACACAAAGGAATTGTATCTTGATGTGACATTTTACAGTATATTCCAAAATAGATGTATTTACTCCTCATTATATGAAACTGCAATTCCTGGGGAAATCAATATTGAAAATACCCACTAAAAGCCTCCCAGGATCTGCAAGCATGCACAAAAAGGAGCTGGATGCCTGTGCTATTACCCACAAGTGGTGGGTTAAAGTGAATTATTTTAATCTTTCCATGTCAACATCAATTCAGTATATTTCCCTTATTGCACCAGGCTGTTACTGCTACAGAAGATGCAGAGAATGTGGACTGGAGCAGCAAGAGTCCTCAGGTGTCTTTAAACTGTTTTAAGCTGCCCATGGTTTGAAAATATTCAAGAATCTGTGATATGAGCTGTTTGACATTTTTCCCATTCCAAATGCTCAAAGGAATAAATCTACATAAAGAGTGTTAAAATGAGAGAGTCTTTGCGACAACGTCTGGATCTCAGAATGTTACTTTATTTCTCTTTTGGCTGACCACCATGGTAAAACAGCTGAATCAAATACATTCTTTTATGTATAAAATACATTTTTTGGGTTTTGACAGCTTGTTTCCAGTTTTAGTCTAATTCAGTTTGAAACAGCTGTTCCTGATCTCTGCAAAACAGTTTTCTGATGGAAATCATGACATTCTCAACTACTGCAGTGTTACTGGGCTCTGTCTCATTTCAGATGGTGGCTTTTCTTTATGGAAAAAGAATTCTTCATTCAGAGAAAATGTCACTTTTGTATCAAATAAGCTGTAGTTAAAAAGATAATAATGGCTTCCTCCTCCCTCCGAGGTTATCCCTCAGTGAGGGTGGATATATGTTTCTCTTTTGAGAAAAAACATCCCTGTGTGTTTTACCATTAGTTAGATTTTTATTCTAATGTTCCCTGCCCGACCCATCTGCTTGCAGTTGGGTTCTATTTAGAGTCTTCTCTGCAGTTGTCTCTGCACTCAGACTTAACAAGTTCTCTGCTTTGCCGTCTGCTTCAGTTTTACTCTGGAGTCAAATCTTGTATTTTCAGAATTTTCAGTGTAGCATTTTCAGTTTGCTCAGTGCCTTTTTATGTATTTTTTTTTTTGGCTGCACTGCTTGATGCTTCTTCCAAAGCTGTTTGTAGAAATTTCATAGATCACAGAGCTGATCAAGTCTGTAAGCTCTCTTGTGCTTGATACAGCAGCAGCTAACCTTTCATTTCCAATTTTCTGGTTCTTTCAGACACCCTGCTTGTATTATGGAGTGGAGTTCATAACTTTCAGCTTTAAAATAACTTGGTGTGTAGTTGACTCTGTGAACACGAGTGAATGATGTGGACTGCTCAAAACATTTCTGATGGGGAGGATGAAGGTTTTGGGAGCAGCAGTGTTGCCAAGATTGTCATGGGACTGGAGGGATTCTGGAGCTGAACATCCTCCTCTTTCCTCTGTCCTTAGCTTGCTGGATGAGGTTTCACAAGTCACTTTGTTGTGCATGTCTTTTTCCATCTGTGTAATATAGGGCTGTAAAATAAGGGTTGTGCTACAGAGTGTGTGCTCAGAGAAATCTGAGATGCTGTACACAGGTGGGGTCACTGGTGCTGCTGGTCCTCACTTCCAAGCCCACTATGGGCAAACACCATCCTGAAGTCTTTTTTGAGGTTTCTTTTTTTTTTAAAGGACAGTTTATCAGCTGAAATAAAACTACCATCCTACACGACAATAAAGCTTGAAAGCTTTACTTCCTAAAGAGCTGTTAAATATGTTTTCCGTTCCAAATTCAGTGTTTTGCCTGGCAAATACTTTGGAGTGTTTGTAGTTTTCCTTGTATTTATTTTTTTTCCCACAGTCTAAAAAAGCAGACTTGGGGCTGCATTAGGATTAAGTGAGATTAGAAACATCTTCTTTCCATCCCTCTTGTGTACCTTGTATGGATACATCCTAATTGTATTGATATTGCATTCATCCTGCAAGAATCTAAGACCTTTAGTGTCTGCTGATGCTGCAGTTTTGATGGTGTGTTTTTCTGGCAAGTAAAATCAATTCAGACAAATCTTGGTAACTTTTACAACAAAATAAAATGACTATGCCAGGCAGCCACGGGAAGTTTTTTAAGCATGGCTGTGCTCTTAGATCACACACGGGGTTGTTCCAGCAGAATCGATTGGTTGATCTACTAGATTTAAAGGTCAACTGTAATCACATTGCAGGAAGATTGAGGAAGATACAAAATTGCTACTGTGCTTTTCTGGGTCGCATCCTCGCTCGTGGTGCTCTTTGCTTTTCCCCTGTACATCTTCATTTACTCAGCCAGAGCATCAATACAGAAAGGGCACAAGTCAATGCGCTCGCTTTCTGCTGTCGATGAGGCAGCTACTTAGCTGTTATTTCCTCCAAGCCAATACTTTCCCTCTGGAAGAGCTGGAGCAGAGAGGAGTTCGCTGCACCCCACGGATTGGGAAGGAACAAATCTCTCTTCCAGAGAAAAGCTGTGGGGAAAGCTGCAGTGTGGCTGTCTTATTAGATATTGCACACTATTGCTTGAGTTGGTGCATCCCAGGGGTGATTGTGTCTGTTCAGGTGGGAGAGAGTTGGTAAAAGCCCTTTTCATGTGTGGGACCTTCAAAAGAATTTCTCATTACTCCTCTTTTATGCCGCACTTGGTGTTATACAGATGTCCATGGAGACCAGGCAGCTTTGGAATATTCTGGTTTGTAAACAGGGTGTATCAAAGTTGTATTTCCATGTCATAGGCAACAATATCTGCGTATACGGGTGAATAAATTTCCTGTTAATTTTTTTGCAAGAGCCCAAATGAAACTACTGCATTGCCATATAGTGGGTTGCATGAATGAAAAGCAGCAGGGACGTGGAATATTCACCTGCTCAGATAAAATTAATTTTCTTTGCAAAGTAAAGGAATCCTGAAATGAAAAAGTGGTTGATGAGGGGAAAAGATTTAAGTTGATCAGTCAAAATGGATTATTCCTAAAGTTTGTTCCCTCATAAACTATGTTATTGCTATATCCTTTTGATGGAGCTTCGTTCGTGAAGTTTTGCTCTGTCTACTGATAAACATGTCCTGTGTGGATCTTCCATGAGAGAGGAAAAGTGTTGAAAATGGAGTAGACTTTAATGGCATGGGAGGTGTTTCTGAATCAGACAATACAGCGCTGCAGATGCTTTTAGCTAGTCTTCAAACAAATTTCAAGGTAACTATTATTTTTTTGTGGCTAGTAGATGTATATTTTCTGATGGTCAGGCTGTGGAAAGGGTTTTGTTGTGTTACCTGTACACAGAAAAATTATTCTCTTTAAGAGTCACATTCCTTCAAAAAGTCTGTCGAGGTCATGTTAACTGTTTTACAAAGGTTATTTGTAGTAGAACTCTCTGAGCCTAAATTAACTCAGAGAGTACTGTCCTCAGTGCATTTTCATATGTGCTAACTTGCAAAATGTAGTAATTCCCAGATGGATGGAAATCAGGGTCTGTGGCTTTTCTCTAAGCATCCATGACCTGCTTTTAAAGCAGACATGGACATACAGCAGTGGCTGAAGGCTCTGCTTGAGTGGGCTGAGGAGACATTTATTGTGCATTTATTTAAGGTGCCCTTTTTCAGAGATTCTTGCTCTGCTGGCTGCCTAAATTCAGTCTGTGTTTTGCTTTGTCAGCCACTGTGAAGTCTGGAAAACTAATGCCTCATGTTCACTTCTCTTATGGTAAATATGGAAAGGTTCTTTTTTTTCTAAATAAATAATGGACCAGGGAAAGTTTTCAGAGACTTGGATGATCAAACTGGAGTAGCAGCACATCCTTTGTGGTTTTCCCAGTGGCTGATCAAGTCAAACAGTGCCCTGACGGAATGATTTGGTTTTTCTTTTCTTGCAAGTTGCTTAAATCTATTTATTTTTTTTAGCCTTTATTGATGTTTGTTTGTCTTCATTAAAAGGGTACTTAGGGAAACAATGAATCTTGTAAAGGGCAGAAGTAGTTTGAGAAAGGTACTGCAAATGCAGTTATTAATTTCGTGTCTGCAGCTGCATGTCATCCTGACCAGTAGGTTAGAAAGATTCTTGCAGGGACTTCAAAGGGGTTGAAAACAAGAATATGTGACATGTTCATGAAGTTTTCATGCTACAGGGAATTGTCAGGTTATTAAAGAGTGCTTCTGCATGAAAGGAAGTTCACGAAGTCAGAAAAACCTGTCAGTAGGATTGTTAGTGTCATGTAAACTTTTTGCCTTTTTCTCTTCTTGTTTTCCCTTCAAGTCACAGGGCTCTACATCCCATCTTTCTTCAGCTCGGTAATGGTAGCAGCAGAGTCTGGAATTGAAACAGTTTAATATAGAATCCATCAGCTGCCAGAATAAAATACCCATTAGAAAAGGGGAAGAAAAATCCCTTTATTATCAAGAGTATTTTAAAAAGGGTGTTTAATCAATCTTAGCTTGCTTTCTTGAGAAGAACAATGCCAGTCCTGGCAGGAGGATGCTGGGACTGTTCATGCAAGTTCTACTCTAATTCTTGTACAATGTCTCAGCCTTAAGTCTGGGGAAAAAATACATCTGAAAGCATCTTCCTTAAAAAAGACTTGCTTTGATTTTCTAATTGATTGTTACTTTAAAGAACAGTAACATTTGGTTACTCACTGAGAGTGATGATAAGCTTGTGCTTTGGAGTTTGTTTTACAAGCCTACCCCAAGTGCAGGCAGCTTTGTGCTCGTGCTGAATTCTAAACCATCTGTAAAACTGTGTGCAGAGGCCTTTTACCAACATCAGCAACTGTGTCAGTGAGTTTTAAGAAAAATAATAGACATATTCTACAGTGAAACACTTGTTTTAATGGATTTTTTTTAGAATTAAAATAATCCTGTAGGTAAAACAGGAATATGTCAGCATAATGTCTAGCTGAGTAGCATCACCTGTCATGGTGTGCAAGGCAAGATGATATTTCCTCTGCTAAATCCAGCTCCTGAACTTGCCCTTTAAACAACCTGATTTATCACAGGAAACTTGCAGAGGAAGAAGGATCTTATGCTTGGCTTTAAATTGAGGCTTTCACCTGTGCTCTGATTCCATAGTGAGTATATATTTATTTTAAGAGATTCTTACGGTCAAAGAGTTTATAATGTTTTGGCCTTTCTGAAAAGTTTTGTGCTAGATTTTTTAGATTATTTTAAGTCCTTGCATAACTGGTATATTGCTTAGTCACGATGGCCTTGAAATGCAATACTTAAAAAAAAAAATTAGTTTGAGGTCCTTACGCATTTGTCAAGAACTCCTTCGCCCGCTCTTCCTGTGTTGATGTGCTTGTTGATGTGTTCTCTGCCATTGCCCCTGGGGATGTCCTCAAGGCTCAAACAGAGCTTCCATTTGGAACCAGCTTCTTGTCTCCTCCAGCATTTCGTTGGAAACTTCCTTTGGCAAATTTTGGTTTCGCTCCACGTAAATAAGTCTGCCAGAAAGCAAAGCGAACCCTGAAACCCCCTCAGCTTGGTCGTGCTGCCCGGTGCAGTCTGTGCCATCTCCATGGTTTTGAGCCCTCATTATGCAGCTTGCACTCCACACACTTTTATTTAAAGCAGAGCTAAAAGTAGAACTAAATAGCTGACGTTCGGAGACGTTTGGTGTGATGCAGAATTCCTGGGAGGGGGACAGGAAGAGGAGTGCTGCTCCTGCCGGGTGGATGAAGCTCATTTATTCCCACAGAACTGTCTGTGCAGGACTCTGGGAAAAACCAAAGGAGCCCACGCTTTATCAGGAATATAGGCCAACTGGAATGAGAACTTCTGTTTTCTTTTACTCTCGTTTACTTTTCTTTTGTTTTATCCTTTGAAATGATGGAGTTTGGTTTGCCAGGCAAACCATTGCTGCTGAGCTGTTGCAGCATCCCTGTGCCGGCTGCTTTTCGTGGAGCCATCTCCATATTGCAGAGCCATCTGTTTTCCTTACTGCCCAGGCACTGGGCTCAGTAGTATAAATTACTGACTGCTCCTCAGCTTTCAATTGTTCCTGTTTGTTCAGCGTGCCGCCAGCAAGGCTTCAGCTCTCCCAGCACCATTTTCAAGTTTTCCTTGCTCTTTTATGTTTTTGTGAACGCCTCAGGCAAAAACTATAATTGAGCGAATTGTCAGTTGTTCGTGTTGCTGAATTATTGCCTTGATAAAATAAACTTTGTGAAGTAGGTAGGTAGTGTCCTCATTAAAAAAGATTTTGTAGCTGGAGAAGTGATGGAAACAAGTTAAAAAATCATGGTGTGTGAGAAGCAGTGTCTCGCTCCCCCACCGCCCCAGTTTCCTTATATTCACACCAGTTTGTCCTATTGCTGGTGCTATGAGCTCATACAGAAAGATCCTTTTTGGTTGTGTAAGTCTGTGCACTGCTGAGGAGTTCAGGATACTTTTAGAAAACTTAGTGCTGAATTTATCAGCTTGTGTCTGCTTCAAAATTGTGTTTGTAATGTAAAATTCCAACTGCAGCTGTAATGTAACTTTTTTTTTTTTTTTTTTAATGTAATTTCCTTGTCTGTCTTCAAGACCAAAGAGATACAGGTTTGGGTTTTGGTTTTGGTATGTTTTGGCAGCATGGCCTTCAGCAGAGATGGGTGAAGTAGTTAAAACAATAACTGATGTTTATCTATGATTGAGGGAGGAAACAGCCTTGGTTGGATGAAGCTGTGTGGAAGTATTTTCTATTCCAATCCAATGTTATTCCCTCGCTTGTCATGCTCTGGTCATTAGTGCTTTTAATTTACTTTCCATGAATATGCCAGATGAGACACTGTGACCAGCCACATTTCTGTTTATTTTTCTGATGATGGCCATCTGAAGCAATAGATTGATGTCTGCAATTTTGACTTCATTACTAATGAAGTCCACAGAGCAGTGAGAGAAATGTCTGTTTACTTGGTGCCTTGAACTGAGGTACTGCTAAACTGCTTGGTTTTGATCCTGTAGGATTTTCGTAGTGATTATCAAGATACAGAAATAAGGTATGTCCAGATTTAAATGAGGATCTGAAATGTCTGTGGGCTAGATAGTAGACATTTAAGTGGTAATTGGATTGTTGAAGAGTGCCTGCAAGACAGCCAGTGCATGGAAAATCAAATACATGTCGGTCTCCTTTGAAATCCATGAAAAATAATAATTTCTATTTTCCTGTGGCTTCAACTGTGTCCCACAGCAACATAAAAATGCCTCAATCTCCAAGTCTTAAAAACCTGTGATAACACCACTGCAAATTCCTAGCTAAATAATGAATCTCTAATGTTTGTAATTTCCAGAAAGTATTTTCCCAATTCCATAGTGGCAGTCAGTGTTAGGAATACTGTAGGGCTTCTGTGGGTGGGGACATTTTTTGCTCAATACAGTGACAGCTGCAAGTCTGGTCTTCAGAAGCCTGGGTTTGGCCCTGAGTATCATTCTCCTTCCCCTCTGTTCCTATTTTCAGCCCACTAAAGAGAAACATATGTTTTCTTGCATCAGCTACCTCGGTGTTACCTTGCGAGGCATGACAAGGTCGTGTGTTTGTATGGCAAAGGAGGAAATCTCAAATGGTGTTTGAGCTGTCTTAGAACTGCTTTTTTCTTGTGATATATTAGAGATTTCCATGCTGTAGATGGTTAAATTTTGATTCATGTAGGTATGCATGTGTTGATGCTACAGTGCTGCTCCTGAAATTGGTACTGTTATATTATTAATATTGCAGATCATGCCAAGGAGGTGTCTTGCATTTAATACAGAACATAAGAAGGTTTGCCTACCCCATATGAAAATCTCAAATTGGAACTGAAGATGCTATAAAAATTTAAAAGGAACAAGGTCAGCCTGAAAATTGCATATTTTAAAAAGCAGAAAATCATCTATTTTTAACAGCAAATTTCCTTACCTGTTAGTACCTCTACTAATAACATTTTCAGTTATTAGCACTTAAAAATGCTGCTTAAAATCATTTTAATTGTAAAACTACCTAGTTACCATTTGTCTAGTGCTAATTAATACGAGGTTTTCTAGTTGAGAGACATGAGAACTGAGCCAGAAGCATCTGGGTTCCTATATCCTTCTGTATGATCAAACAAGTCAATTTATTCCACTCATGAAAGAAAAGGCAATGGATGGCTCACCTGCTTTGTACCAACATCTCTTGAGGGGGCAAAGTGGGTAAGAGGGTTCTTTATTATAGCAAACAATATAAAAAATAAATTTAACCATTTGGTTTAAACACCTGTGGTACAACTGGAGAGGAATAGTCTGGGACTTGTCTTCATTGGGAATTGAAAGTTTGGCGCTTCCATTTTTAACTTTGTTTCAGAGAATGTCTGGCAGGATGTGCTTTACTTCCAATTAGTCCAGACTGGAAGTTAAATGAACTGCTACAGACTAATCCTTTATTTCAAGTGGCAGAATTGAGGGTAGAGATTCCAACCTTGCCACGACCTGGCTTAAAGCCTCTTCTGGCTGCTTCAGAGACTTGCTAAGCACCTGACTGCAGTCATTATCTATGGGAACTCTACTACAAATATAGTAAGTAGTAAAAACATTTAGTGTTCTTAAAAATCTGCGATTCCTCAGATCCACACCCAGCATGAGCGGAAAAAGAATTGTGAAGGTAAATTTAACAGTATTTGTAAAGAAGCAGGATAAAGCAGGCAAGTATGGTAGAAGGCATCTGAGAGGAGAAGTGTGGGCATTGTGTGAGATCCTGCAAATAACATTCTGTGCATGAAAACGGTGCTGAGTAACTGCCTCTTCATCCATGAGATCCTGCAGACTGTGGTAATTTGAGGTCTGGAAAGAAGCACATAATGAACGTCTGAATCCTCAGCACAGGCAGACTGATTTAGATTGCACAGGCATTATGAGGCATTTCCTGGTTACGGAATTCTTCATTTGTAACCTTAATTTTAACGTAACTTTTTTAGCATACCTAAAAATACATGAAAAACCACTACTTTTCTCCTCAAATACACAACGTTTCTTGGGTCAGCACAAAACCTCCCACCTCCCTGTAAATGGCGCGTTATAAATACCTAAATAAATACAATAAAAAAGCTTTTGGAGGGGATTTCTTCCTTTTGGTTCCAGCGAGAGAGGAGTAAATAAAGTAATTGATGTGCCCTGTTAGCTGTCGAGCAAGTTTCATGTCCAAGTTTCGTGTGGCTTGTCTTTCCTTTGGCATGCACAGAGAAGCAGCGGATTTTAGCACCTCGCCTACAGCATCCACCTCCTGACAGCAAAACTTGTCAATAGAGAAGCATTCAGCACTTCATTATTTCTACAACCTGAGTGCATTTGCAAATTAATTGATGTGTGGGAGGGAAGGCATCTGCTATTGTAGAAGCCCTTAACTGTTGCAGCAAAACTAGAAATAAACTGGTTAGCTGTAGTGAGCTGGTATGTTGTTGCAGGTGTTGGAGCATCTAAAGTGGATCTTATTCTTTTTTCCTTGTTGTTTTTGATATTACCAAAAAAACCCCCAAAACTCCCAAAGCCAAACTTCTCCCTGAATTGTGACCATGGAAACACCAGCACAATAAAGATTATACCTTGTATACATGTATATATGGTTGCTAGCAAGTTTTTTCATTTCTTGCTGGCTCAGCACCAGAAGAGAGTTTTAATTAGGCCTGTAATGAATGACTGGGAGCGTTTTAAAGGCTATTAATCTTGTGGTGTAATTGAGTTAATTATAATATCATTATAAGCTCCCATGAAAATAGGATGAAGTGTATTCCATTTGTTTTACTTCTAAAGATATTTTTGAGGTCCCCTGGCTTTGTCTCAAATGCTCCTTCTGCAAGTCTTCAACAGAGAAAGCTGTAAAAGCATTTCATGTGTCATTGCACCAAACCTTCTGTTGTGCATCATCCCAGTCCTGGGCTCTCTGAGCTGCCCATTTACTGTAATTTGCATTTCCCAGAGTAGTATTTCCTTGTTTTTCTGGTTTCCGATCAGTAACTCACCCGAGCGTGGCAGATGAGAGTAAGAATATGTGATCTATTTTCAGAAATAAAGATTACAGCAGCTTTCGAACTGTTACTCTTTGTGCTGTGGCAAAAAAATGTGTAGCAAAAGAGGTGTTTTTTGCAAAGCATATGGCTCTTCCACTCGTTCAGACTCCAGTAAGTTTGGGATTTGGTTGTAAAACATCTCTGTGCTTTTTGCACTCTCTAGTCAGAGTGTGACATCTCCAACAGATGGACACATAAACTTTCCATAATCCTCTTCTTCCCTTTCAGAAGAGGAGATGAGATTCTCATTTGTAAAAGTTGTTGAGGAAAACCTAATCTGTCGAAGTCTGTTGTGTGCTTAGCTGTGGGGATGTGAAAATGTGATGGATGCAGAGCTCAGCACTGCAGTTCCTGCTGTTCCTGGGGCTGTGTGTGCAGCTGGGAGGTCAACCCTGCTTTTATTTGTACTTCAGACCTCCTTAGACCATTTGCCAGCGAGGTTCAGCTTGGACATCAAGAGGAATTTCTCCACAGAAAGGGTGGTCAGGCAGTGGAAGGTGCTGCCCAGGGAGGTGAAGACACAACTGGATGTGGCACTCAGTGCTCTGGTCTGGTTGACATCAGATTTGGCTGATCCTGGTTGCTTTTCATAACCCTGCATTAATCAGGATTGGTTTGATATAGTGGTTTTACAGTCTACAGTCGAGTTGTTTGCATCCTTGATGTTGCTGGGATGGTAGAACTGCCTTCTTTTCTTTCAGGAACTTTGCTGGTCACACTTTTATATTTTCCATCCTCTTGACTATTACAGATTTTGTAAATAGTTTAGAAATGCCAGCTTGTGATGTATGGGCCTCTTTAACATTTCTTTGATTTATGTGCACTATGCTGAAAAAAAGCAGAGGAAGCATATTATTCTGGAAAAGAATGTTGCCAGTCTTCCATTTTTTCAGTCTTAGTTAAAAGCTACACTTTTATCAATCAAACCTGATAGATTCTTCTTGCATGCCCCAAAACATTCATAACTTAACTCTTTCACATCTAAAGAAATAATTTGCCTAAGACTTTTATAAATGTCTACTTATTTTTGGGTGTCTAACTTGAAATATCTTTTAACCTGGTTTTTCAGAAGTTCTAGCCACCTGTGGTGTTCCCAGAGTTTATTTCTGTAAAAGTCGCTGGCATTGCACGGGGAGGATGAGAGTTAAAACCTCTTACTCAAACTAGTGACCTTTAATTTAAGATTTGCTCTTACTTATGGATGAATGTTTTCTGTGGGTTACTTTATACTGTCTTGAAAAGGTGGATAAATTAATCTGATCATGAATATTCTGAAGCTATAGTAGGAATGCTCTTATAGGGAAACAGGCCTCATGCATTCTGTTCCAAAACTCTCCAGCTTCAAGCTTTAATTGCTTGTCGCCAGTGGGCTGGAAATCAGCATTCCCTGCAGCCTTGCTTCGGGATGCCCGCTAGATGTAAAGGGAGATATTAGCAAAAGTAACCATTTAAGGAAGAATTATCTCCTCATTTGGCAACTTCAGCTCAGTTTAAACAATATTCCTGCAACCCCTTCTGCTGGTGCAGTGGGTTGGTCACCTCAGGTAGAAGAGGGAGGTGATGTGAGGTGTAGCTGGCAGAGCCTTGGAATGGATTGTGGAGTTCTGATCTCCCAGAATCAGATCTTCTGATCTCCCAGATCTTTCCCTTCAGGAAAGCTAGCTTTCCCTGTGCTGGCACCAAGAGTCTCAGCTGGGCTGTTGTCTGACACTCAGTATGGATATCTGCTAGGCTGAAAAGATACTGTGCATTTTAATTATTGTGCAAGTGACCAAAGCTAAGGAAAGGCGTTTAACAGAAGGTAAAATGATTAATTTTAATGAGTTAGGGAAAGAATGAATTAGCAGCACGAGTACTGGGTGGTGTCATTACTGCTCCATGCTTACCCACCGATGGGTTTCCCTCATCTCTGCTATGCATGTCTCCCCTTTGTCTAAAGATGCACCTGTACTGGTTGGATTTACATAAGCTGCTCCTTGTAGACATTTTATTGAAGAGTATTAATTTCTTGATTTGTCTGAACAATGCTTTGCTTGCTGTAGTAAAGCCCACCCTCAGAGCTGCAAATCATGGCGTGGTGCTGGGCAGTCTGGGGAGTGTTTCTGTACCTGATTGCAGCCCTTTATTCTGCCATTTGGGCTTAAAGTATCTTCCCATTTCTTATCTGAGCACCTGAGCACCCCCTGGCACGGAGGCAGCAGGTCATTCTTCATACTGACACAGCTGCCACCTGAGCCCCTGACACCAAAGATTTAGCCTAGGGCTTTAGAAAAAACTAATTCTAGCAGGAGGAGCTGTTTAAGGGAGCACGGAGCACTGGGGGAAAGTACTAATTGGGTCCTTATCTTGAGTTTTAATGATGACTTTCCCCTGCTACAGATTATTTGTCCTATACAAAGATAATGCTTCTGTCAAAAAGGAATTAGGATTTTCTGTCAGGTATTGATCATGTGCACTTCCTGGGTCTTTAGACTTTAGTGAAGTCTATTAAAGGAACACACAGTTGTGAACACAGAGTGACACTAAGACATTTGCCTATTCGTGGACAATCCTAACTACCTGTCTTCAGCTCAGGGCTACTCGAAAATGCTGCTCTGTGCTGCTATATCTGATTTTAATTCTGTCATTTAGATGCAGAACACAGTGTAATAATTTTACTTTGTTTTTTGTGATTCTGTTATGTGTTTGTGTTGTAGCTGCATATACAGTGAAATAAATGCCAGTTCATTTAGTTATCTTTCAGTAAATATGTATGTTCAAACCCTTCAGAAAACCTGGAGGTATAAACATTTTAAGCTTAAAATACAGTTATTCTTCTTGAATAAAAAGAGGTAAATAAAGTTGCTTGTAACCCCAGACTATGATTACTCTGCCTCTTTATCCATTTCAAACACTAGATCTCTTTAAAATTCAGCCTGGTGGCTGTGTGGTATCCCTTTGTGTTGACATTATCCAAAAAGCAAGAATATGTCACTTCTGTAACTATTAAATGCATTCCAGAACATTTTTTCAAGAAGTGTGGAGGAGAACTAGTGGCTTTTGCAGAGACTTTGAACAGTGCAGGTCATTTTATTGGCAGCAAGGATGCAGATGCTGAAGTTTTGACCAATTCCTTGAAGAAAATGCCACCAGATTTGCTATCTCTGCATGGTAAAAAGCCAAAGGCTTGCAAGCAATATTGGAGTGAGGGAACATTCATCAGCAGTCATTCATCAGCAGAACTTCAATGTTTTCGAAAGAAAAGTATGGGAAGAGCACACTTTCAGGCTGAAATCTGACACTAATTAAAACAGCACTCTCAGCAAAAATAGGAGTTCAGAGACAATGGAATAAAATCTGTAGCAAAGACAAGGCGTTAAAACCAGGGATATGTATCAATGCATTTCTGACTGTTGTGTCATTATATATATATAAATAAAAATGTTTCCGCTTGGTTTTGAGCTCCTTGGGTCAGGGAGGGAGGGCAGAGACCTGAGAGAAAAGCCTGAAGTTCCCCCAGCCCAGGTAGGAAAGAGGACAGTTAGAGAAGTGTGAGCTCATTATTGTCACAGTTTAGTCAGATCAGGGTGTTTAACAAAAGGTGTAATGACTTTTGCTCAGGGATTTAAAAAAGTATGGGATGGGAGCAGCTTTTTTCCCATCATGGATAGGTGTTTCTTGCTTAAATATTCTTGTAAACTGGAAAGTGTTTGGGGGGCATAAATACTTTTTAAAAAAATAGAATAAAGTGTCCTAATTAAACAGTAAAATAGAGCAAAGACACAATTTGCTATTAATTGGAAAGCCTGCAAGCCAGCTCCATAAGAGGAAAACCAATGAGTAAAGAAAATGGAGACTGTTTTTTTGGCTTATTGATGCTGTTTTGGTCAAGTCAAGAATTCAGCTATCTTAAAATTATCAAACATTGTTTGGAGAAAAAGAGAATTTCCAAACAGGCCTCATTATCTGAAAGAAGCTTAAAAATATCAATTAAGGTAGTATAATTTCTCTCTTGCCTGCTTTAGTCTGCAGAGATGAAACTGTGGGAGTGTCCTGCTTGCTTGCTCGTTGCTCTTTTCAAGAGAACAAATAGAGTTTTATCATAATAGACAAATCCCTTGTTATCTGCAAGGGAGAAATAGTTTAATAATGAGGGGCAGAGCACTGTGCATCTTAAAGGAGGCAAATGTGCATCACCAGGATTACAGGGAACTCAGGAAATGTCTGTCAGCTGCATCTCTAAAAGGCATTCCTTGGAGGAATGGAAATAAACTTTCCATTGCATAGATCTGAAAAAAGGTTTTTCTGTTTATGTATGTGGTCAGTAAGTATTTACATAAGAATGAAAAGAAATAGCAGGGTAATGGGATTGCAAAGAAAATAATTTTTCTGATTTCACTATTTAAAAGTGTTGGTGCTTAGAAAGCTCTAATTAATAGCAAAATGTGAATGTGTAGTGTGCAACTGTGAGTTGATCAGTTGTTAATGCTCCAACTGGCTTTTTCTTTTTCACTTTTTGGTTTTTCTCCCCTGATTCTAACCTTCTTTCAACCAATTTTTGCAACTTTGGATGGCCTTGGCAGTAAGTGCAGTGTACTCACTTGTTTGGGCAGCAGTCAGCACATGCAAAATCTCCAGCCCATGAATTATGTAAACTAAAGACCTCTAGACCCAGCTTGAGTCTAATGATGAAGCTTTCGTTTTTAAAGTTTTAAATGAGCACTATGCCCATGTTTGTGGTTTCATAACATCCACTGCAGAGTAGCCCTACAGGCTAAGATGGAAACTTGTCACGATATGGTCAGTGCTTTTCTGTTAAACAAAGGGGCCTTTTCTGCCCTGTCTGCTCCAAATCTTAAAGATGATCTGCACAAGACAGGATTTTTGGGGGATGGAGTTCATTTTGGTTATTTTCATTGTTTTAGGAGGTGCAGTACCTTATTTCTGGCAAGAGTCACCTGGGGTAGAATAAATAAGAGATATTATGTGATTAACTTCCCTAAAAGATATTAATGCTTTCAGAGCTAAATCAAATTTGTAATTGTATAACACAACTTTTTTTTTTTCTTAAATAGTTCATGTGAAAGCCAAATACATCTTATTTGAATGGAGAAATTGCCCTCTCTACAGCTACAGCTGTGAGAAAAGTAACTCCCAAGTGCTCTCTGTTGATGCTTTTCATTTAGTGAGGATGATTAAGAGCTGTTAATATATAAATGTAGTTTTCATATACTCAGGAACACTGAAAATGTGAATTATGGCACCTGTGAAACATTAGTGATAGTATTTTGTTCTGGAAAATACAGCCATGTGGCCATTAACACAGACAAATAATCTGAAAGAAAAAACTAAAAGCAATCCAAGTTGTGTTTGTTTTTACCTTCATGTAAAGCTTTTCTATATATTGAAGTGTTGTTTTCAGTACCTTTCCTACATTCCTAAGAAGAGTCATTTTTGATTTTAAAAATGTAGAATTCACACCTCTACTTGGAACTGCAGTTTTAAGAAAAATATCAGCTATCATGAGACTCATCATAAACCTGTACAAGTTGGCACTGGGGTATACCCTGGCTGCTAAATGTTGTAAATTGATTTTTGTTGTTGCTGGTTTTGATTTCTTGGTTTTCTGAAATAGATTTTCTGTTTCATCTGCACGTATTGGGGGGAAAGAATCGATCTTATTGATATTATGCAGAAAAATATTTCATGAGGAAAAGCTTAGCCTCACTCAGACCAGCTGGAATTCCCCAAAGGTGGAAAACGTGGCTGCTTGCTGGAGAGATGGGGAATTCCTTCACAGCTGATAAGGGAATGATTTGCTCCGTGTGGTTTCTGTGTATTCATTAACCCCAAAAAGGGTTTGTGTCCCCTGAGCTCATCTCAGCCTCCCTGCAGGAGCCTTTTAGCACCCACAACATCCTCTGCCAGTGCATTTCAGCACTTTTCCCTCAGGTGGAGAGAATACGTTTGGAAATAACCTTCTGTTGTTAGTAAGCAAAAATCTGGGGGGGATTGGTGTGGTTTTAGCTGAGATTTTGTGTAATGGTCGATGCTGGCAGACAAAGGTGTTTATTTTGTAAGAGGAAAAGGCAACTGCATGGCACCTGTGTTATCCATCAGACCATGAATCTCCTGGCTGTAGTTTTGGTGTTTGTGGTCCTGCTTTGGCACTATTTTCACTCTTGCTTCTGCTCCTCAGAAAACCGATTAAGAAACAATTTCCTGATCCCTTCAGTGAACACCCTCTGTCCCCAAAAAGGAGCACTCTGTGCAGTACAGTATGTGATGCTTTAATAATGTATAAATCAAGCTGGACAGAAGCTGCCTGTCAGTTTTATTAACTTTGACCTTTTCTCCCATTATAAAGATGGTTTGGTAAATATTTTATGGCCCTTACAGGTTTTGACAGTTGGACCTGCATTCCTAAGAGCAAATGTAGATTATGAAGAAATACTTGCAATTAATAAAAATAACGTAATCACTGGGAGTCAACCTTGAAGGACAAAATTGTGGTTCAGAATCTATTTCTTTTTAACTCCTTCTGTTGTTTTTCAGTTGGTTTTTATTCCTGACCACTAAATGTGACTAACTGGGAGGTTATGAAACGTTTTTAAGAGGTTGCTTTTAAAATCCATCTCAGATCAGCACTGGTGATTTACCTCCATCTCTGAGCAAATGTCCAAAGAATGTTGTTTACCTGAAATACCTGCACAGGGAACATCAGTGAAAGGTGTCAGCAGCCCAAAAAGATGCAAGAAGGAAAGGGAAAAGTATATCCTGGAGTCGGGGGGCTCTTCTGCCAGAGCTGTCTTTGCCTTTAAATCCCTAAGTGTTGCACTCGCTGCACGTTCAGGTAGTGAAGATTGAAAACTAAGCCCTGACACTGAAACATCACCTTTCAAACATGGACCCTCCATCGCTCTCATTGATTTTTTTTCATTTCAGAAAACTGTCGGAGAAAAACAAATCTGAGCAAAATACATCGGTTGGGGTTATAAAATCCCCCCCTTGCCTGGTGGAGCTCAGCTCTCTTCCCATTAGGAATGCAATGTGTCTTCGTGTTGTGCCACGGCTGAGATCACGAGGCAAAGCAGCCAGGGGAACCAGGAGCCTGATAGAAATCCTTCTGCATGTGCTGAGCAGTGACATCTGAGTCAAACTGGCTCAGGGCATCACTTCCCTCCTGTTCTCAGGTGGTTTCAAGTACATCACTTCCAAGCTTTGCTTCCCTCTTTGTCACTCAGTCCCTGTAGGACAGCTTGGTCTAAGATCACTTTATTTTCTGAACATTTTTAAATCAGTTTCCTGACCATAACTCATTTTTTAATGTGCAGACCATGGGGTTAGAGGTGTTAACATGTGAAACAGTTCTGCTTTTTCAGAACAAATCGTCAGACAATTTGATGAACACATAGATCCAGGTAGTGGAATGATGAAGGAAATTGCATTTGTCTGACACTGAATCTTCCTTCCCTTCCCAGTTCATAAATGGGGAGCTCAGAATGTAATTGAAAGTGTTCAGAGAACTTGTTGCACTTGGAGCTGCTTGCAGGGCAGGCAGAGCTGTAGCTGTTGTTAAATCTGAGAGCTGTGGGAGTGCACTCCAAATCCTGCCGATTCACGTTGTGTCCTTCAGAAATTTGTCTTTTATTGGCAAGGAAAAGAAAAGTTTAGAGGAGAAAGCTACTGAATGTGAATTGTTCTGCAGTGCTATGGAGATGTGCAAGCAGGTATTTTAAAAGCAAGATTTTTCTTTACAGTGGTAGAAAGTCCTTTGCAAATGTTTTGTGGTTTTATGTTTAAGAAGAAAAAGATGAGTGTTATTTCTAAAAAGCTGGTTTATATTGTGAAAGGGTTGCATCTGTCTTCCTCTTATCTTCCTCCTAAAGTGAGAATGCTTAGTCCCTAGAGAGGAAAAACAGCCTCAATGTTTAAAAGCAAACCCAAGTTTCAAGAGAGTTAGACTTGAGAGAAAGTCCTTGATTCATCATCTTACTTGCCCTAATGCATAACTTGCTCCTCACACCCATTGCACAGCAGACTTTTTCCATGTGCTTTTGTCCCTATTGTCTTCCACCCAAGAAGAATATCTGAATATATCTGAAACACCACACATTAACTCCCTGACTGGCTGTAATTCGAATCAGGTGCCACAGGTAGCAGAGGTCTGACACAGACAGAGTACTGCAGTGGTGTGATTTTAATATATATATCTGTTTTTTCTTATCCAGTTGCAGTACCATGCTGGGCTGGCATCTGGCCTCTTGAATCAGCAGTCTCTGAAACGTTCGGCCAACCAGATGGGAGTCTCTGCAAAGCGCAGACCAAAAGCCCAGCCAACAACTCTTGTCCTGCCTCCTCAGTAAGTAATGGAATATTTGGAAGAGTTTCCATGCTGGGGAGGGGGGAATATTTCTTACTAACTTACTGTTTTTTTTGGTTTAATTCTCAATGATCATGATAAGCAACCTCGTGCTTGCATTTTCGTTCCATACAAATTTTCTCTGTAGCAGGTCATTAAAAAGCTTTTTGCAACACGAGGTTGTCATTGAGGAATGATGCTCACCTGATTAGTATGACTTGGAGCTTCAGGTAGGACTTTTCTGAAGGTCCTAAAAAGACTGAAGCCAAAAAGTCTTTGGTGTGAGTACTTTCTCGGCAAACGTCTGTTCCAAGTCCATCTGTTCACCATATGTTAATTTTTGCGTTGGATCTAAACCTCTTTTACAGGTGACAAGCAATTATGAGGACACTTAGAAAGTGTTTGAGGACAGAGAGTATCAACACTTTAAGCAGCCTGTGTAGCATTGCCAGAAACACAGAGATGTACACAACGAGGCTTATAAATTAATAAACCACCTGAAATATTTAGTTACATGTAAGAAAATGATTAGTATGTAGAAAATGAAGTGCTAAGCAATTGTTCATTGTGCTGAGCATCCTTGTAGTTTGTGGAAGCTGCCTGCTTTTCTTCACAAAACAAGAGTCACTGATGTATAAACACTGTGCTACCAAAAACCTCCTAGTTGCAATAATAAAAGTCCCTGTTGTCACCAGATTCCACAGCTCTACGTTTAGAGGGTTTTTTCTTAAAGGAAATGTGGAGTCAATAGAGCTTTCCCCTTGTATATTAACTTTAAAGTGCTGGTAATTCAAGAATCCATCAAATGTTCTATTGTTTTACCAATACATCAGACAGGGGAGAGCAGTTTGAAGGGGGCTCCAGCAGTAGTTTGAAATCCAGATGTTTTTCTCTGATATGAGTGATAGACAAGGGGTATCTGGTGACAAACTGGCTGATCAGTTTTCCTCCTTTGTTGGAATATCTGGAACTTCAAATGGACTTCTCCAGGAAGTCTATAAACTGGAGTATTGTGATATCAGTTATCACAGATTTTTCAGAGGTCTTGAAATATTCTGATGTTTTGTTTGGTTTATTTTTTAATCATGGTGTCTCTAGTTGCTAGAAATATATAAAGAGCTAACTTCTATTTTTGCATAGAAAAATCTGTTCGTAAACAGTTGCAGGTGTATAAATCTTAATGTGGGATGCATAATATACACATTAAAAAGTATTGTATGTCTTGTTATCTGTAGATGATTTTCCTTCAGTGGTGCATTTACCTAGGATCTGCAGCTAGACTGAAATTTTAGTGTGGTAGCTAAACTTTAGCCAGTAGTTGAATTATGTTTCAGTATCTTATTACCACTTCCAGCATTATTCACAGGGAAAATGTGTTTCTGCTGAGCTGGCCCTTTATCTGTCACTGGTTTCCTCCTCTCTGGCTTCTCTTTGACCTTTCCATATTTGTTCTTGTTTGCTGTCTCGGTGTGTCTTAAGAGAATAATAGTGATATTAAAGCAAATCAAATACCTGTTGGGCTTAATATCTTGTTTTCAACACAGGGCAGAAGCAGATTATGAAAAGATGTATGAAAATAGGCTTATGAAAAGTGTTTAAAAAAAGAAAAAGTGTGACAAATGGATTTTAATATCTTGATTTTGCTGTAGTTTCATGCAAATAGTGATGAATCATGCTGTGGGTTTTTTTTTTCCCTTCATTCTTTATAAAATGCAAAAGAACAAAACATCCAGGTGCAAAACTGCAGATCTCCTTGAAAGGGCATCCTTCATACTAATATTCCCATAGCAATTCAAGGATTATTTATATTTTTTTAAGCTTTATTAATTCATCAAGAAAGGGGTAACTATTTCTTGGTCTATTTTTGCTTTGATGCATGCTATTAAAATTAAGTTCAGTGACAAGTCATTGGGCTGAGTAGCAATGAGTCAAGTGTTTATTAAATGTTCAGAGCACAACTATATTATCTAGAGTTTTTCTTAAACAGAAGTTGTTGAAACCAGCTGCATGCCAAAATGTCATTTCAGGAGAGCAGGCTGGAGCAAATATCAACACTGCAGTAATTCTTTTCTGCCAGCAAAGGAGTGCAGGAACCACTTGCTCAGGAGGCATCAGAGGTGATGATTTGGGCACAGAATCTTCTAAAACCTATTTATTCTTATGCAGATCCTGCACATGGCTAGTTTGATAGTAAACATGTCTCCATTTGAATTAAAGGTAGAATTAGAGAGCATTTTACTGATCTACTTATTTATGGTGCTGTTCTTTGAAGAAACTGCATGAGTAACTTTTGCTATTGCACTTTACACTCTCAGTGGCAGTGATGCGAGCTGAGCAATTTTCTTGCTCACCCAGGTCTTTGATCTTTGCTGCTGGGGTGAGACTTGGGCTGTGTTCCACAAACTAAACATACCCAAATGCTGTTTCTTCTCATAAAGGGTGTGATACAGCCAGAAAATCAAGTTTTGTGTCAATTCACTGCTCACTTGAGCTTTCAGTCTTTATCCCTGCTCTGCCTTTCTTCTTTCCTCTCCAAAATGCCACTTTTTTAAAAGAAACCAATCAAGCGAAGCAAACCCAAGCCTGTTTTGGAGGCTCTGCCATCTCTTCCTACTTGATGCTCACAGAAGGAGCTGGAGAAAGGGCATTGCTGATGGCAAAAGTGATTCTTGCTGGGTCTTCACCCCTTTTCTTCCCCAGCCTCAGGCTGCCTTCTGATGTGCTCTGGTTTGGAGGCAAGAAGCTCTCATTTTTCACTAGTGAATATCTGAAACAGCAGCAGCAATTTTGAATCCAGAAGGTGGTTTTGAAAATGGAAGTTCTCTGCCCTATGCAACCACAATGAGAAAAATCTGCATTTTCTCCCTGTTTGTTATTTGAAGGTTTCTAAGGGTGCTGAGCAGTTTTGAAGAGCGGCTTTTGGCGTTCGCTTTTGCTTTTCAGCATTGGCTTTCCCTGGCTCCGAAAGCGCAGAAAGGAAGGCTGGATTGATGTGTGTCTCAGTCCCAGCCAAATGATCTGTGTGAGAAAATGACTAACTGCTGGCTGCTTTCTCTGCCTGCTTTGTCCCTCCTTCTGTCTTCTATTAACAAGACATCTCCGTGTACGTGCTAATGGATGCGTTCCCTCACATGCCTCTCATCTGGCTGCTGGTTCTTCCTTCTGTTCAGGAATCTCAAGGCAGTGTTTGCTGAAGTGCTGAGAGCTGTCAGCTCCTTCTGAGTGACTAGGGAAGCATTTTGTGCAGCCCTGCTGAAAACCGAGTTGGGAATCAATAAATAAAGACAATAAGAAATGATGGCGTTGCTTTTTTTCTTTCTTCTTGAAATGTAGTAATTGGTGCAGTTAATTAATCTTGTGTTATTTTGCTTGGCACCACATCTCAAAAGCAGATTGGCAGGGTTGAAGTTGTCTCCATGATCCTGAGGGAGCAGAATTCTCTCGGGGGATGCTGAGAGCAGGGAGCCCACGGAGGTAATTCCTGCTGGGATCGCAGGGAGTCTAGTGTGTCACTGTCCTGCTGGAAAACAACAGCACTGAGATAAAGGAGAAGGAAGAAAAGAGAAGCCCAGGATGTTGTCTGTGTTATGCAGCAGAGTTCAGTGGCACACAGCAGAGGGTCAGTTAGTTTTAATGGGAATTTTTAGGGGTCTTGGTTGGAAACCCTGTGACTTTGATGGCTCTGTTCTGTGGGGTTTTCTCAGTGCTCCCAGATTAATCGTCTGTCTTCTCTGTCTGCAAGAAAATTGCCACAACAAGAACTTGATCACCACAGAAGGTACTGAGGCTATTGCCCTTTATGGTGCCTTTTAGGGTCATTTGTTGTCACTTAGTGGTTTTGGAGAAATAAGCACACTATAAACAATAAACAAGTGGAAGTCTGGATCTTGTTTGACAACTTCAGGCTCAATGAACAGAGAGGTTTGAGTAAAAGAGAGTCCAGTTTTTTTGTTTTAAGGCTCTTCAACTTGTCTTGTAAATCTCTTGTGGTCTGATGTATGCCCTAACCTGACAGTGAAAATATTGTAATAGATTGAGTAAAAATCTCTGTAAATTTGTACGCGATTGCTAGGAGCACGCCAGCAAAATTACTTTCCTTTTTTTTTTTTTTTAATAAAGGAAAAGACAGTGCTGTCCATGATACTGTTCTAGATAAATGAGCAAAAAAATCTGCGGAGATCACTTTTCTTTTAGGAGATAACAAGAACTCAAGCATATAGAGACTCTGGATGGTCACTTTGGTTTTGTTTCTTGTTCTGGATGAGATGGAGGAGATCTCTGATCTGCTCTCTGCACCTCTGCATCTAGATAATTCTTCTAGAGAAGAAGGATATGTTCAAAAGAAGTCTATACTTTCTGCATCCTTTGAAACTGTAGTAGCTAAAGATGCTCCATAGTGAGTGATCTCCTTAAAAAGTTAATTTCCTGGCCCAGCAGGTATTTGTTCATCTGGATTTGGAACAGAACTGCACAGCTGTCCTAAACTCCGTGTTTATTGGAGCTTGATTCAATACCAGAATAGTCAAAGTGGTGTTCTGTTCTGTCATAGCATTAGTGTCTTAGATGTTTAATGCTTCTGTCATATAATTAGTGCTGTCAGATTCTGTTGGGTTTGGTCATGAGATTTCTTCACGATACTGAAATTGACTCTTAAGGAAGGATTTAATATTTAAAAAAAAAAAAAAAAAAGTTACTGTTTTTAAGAGTCATCAGATGTGCCGGAATAAATTATTTGGACTTGTATAATTTATCATTTTTGCATTAAGGAAAAATCCTGGTGAGCCCTTTGCAAACAGTTTTTTGGAGGAAAGCATTTTTTCAGCATTTCATTTTATAAACAGCACCTAATTGCTTCCCATGTACAGGGATTTTCATTGTGAAAGAAAGAGGCAGGTTAGTCTAAAAGTAATGGCAAAGCATGCTTGAGCTGATAAACTCATTAGTTTTGTATTTTCATAGAGAATACAAGAATATTTAAATTATGCAGTGTTAGTCCCTTCCAACCCAAACCATTGTGATTCCCTGATGAATCTGGTGCAGTTCAGTGACACCAGGTGTAGGGTTGGGGTTATTTTACATTCCAGTACTGTTATTGCAATAATTCAGTATCAGGAGCTGGACTCCAACCTTTGGGCCTCTTCTGAAGTATTCTACAGTAGAAGAGCAAAGTGTGTGGCTGTATTTTCTGTTTTGAGAAAAGTCATCCGAAGTTCCTTGTGCAGTTGTAAAATTCTTCTTTGCCTGTACTGGCAAAGCTGCATTAAGTATCAATATTCATTAAATACCATGGAGATGATAATGTAATAAAGAAATAATCCTCAGCCCCACATCTATACTTCTCTCCAGAAGAGCTGAGGTTGAGAATATAATTAAAGATTAAAACTCTGTTTGCATTCTGGAACATGGAGATATCTTCTCGTACATGATGGGGAATTGTATTAATAAGGAAGAGATCAGTTGCCAATAACTTTCAATACTGGGAGCTCATTTCATATCCCTGTTCATGTTTAAGTTTCTCATGGAATTCCTTTAGCTTGAGTTTCGCAAGACAGTGCAACAGGAACTGTAAAAGAGCATGTTGCTGAAACATGTGACCCTTTTGCTCCACAAATTAATCCCCTTTTATATGAAAGCAAAAAAGATTAAAAATTAGTCCTTTGTATTGTAAGACAATAATATTTGCAAGAATAAGTTTAATTACTTTGCAGCCGTGTACCGTGTTGATTGAACATTAATTTTAGTATTTGATGTCTTGTGCACAGTTTGGATCACATCACTGTGCTGTTTTCTTTTGATTTTGGGTGAATTGCTGAACTTTTGCAGAGCTCTTTGTGAAGCTGTTTTAGGGGGAGTTGCAGTGTGCTACCATTTATCCCTGATCTCAGTGTATTTTTGGTTCAGGGGGTGTGTAGCCAGGACACCTGGATCCCAAAGCATCTCCTCGACTGCACCCATCTGTATAACAAATTCTGAGGGACAATTCCAAGGTGGAATTCCATCATTAACCTGCCTTGAGCTGAGATTTCCAAGGGAGCAGCCCTTTGGTGGGTGTTGCATTGCCCTTTCTGGATTTCAGATGTAACACAAGTGAGTTACCCAGTCCTTGTCATCTCTCATCCAAATGAGTCTAAGCTTTTAAAAAGCAGCTATTGTTTGTTCCTAATGCAGGGATAAATGTTCCAGAGCTCTGTGAGTGGCTGTTGCTTTGTCTTGCTGCTTTGGGTGTGTTTTGTTTAAATGTGAGGTGGGGGGGAAACAGTCTGCTATTAAATGTAATGGCAATCTGTCTGTTATGTGGTATTTACTGTTTAGCACTCAGTATAATGTAGCTGGAAAGAAAAAAATCCACAGTGCAGTTTTGATTCACGGAGAGCTTTATTAAGCAACTGCAGTGAGATCAAATAATATACCAGGAATATAACAGTGGTCATCTTACTATTGTAGCCAGAGATACCTCACCAAACTGCTCCAACAAAGAAAGAAGGAATAATCCCGTTGAACATTTATTTCAGTATGAGGGAAATTTTAAAATAGGTGCTCTTAATTTGTTTGATGTCTCTACTTTGTTTTCAGTGCTGTTCCCTTGGGTTATGGATCATGTTAACTTTGGGACTTTGCAGGTGTTTTGTAACCTGTTCAGATACCAGAGATACAGAACACAAGCTTAGCTGCTCTGTGCATCTTCAGAAACACAATTCTTTTAAACATTTTAATCTTGATTTAATCTCCTAATATGTTGATATATGTGACAGCAGGGGTTTCTGCAGTAATCTTCTTTGTTTTGTTATGCCAAATCAATGCTTTTTTTTTTTTGGCTGTAGTTATATGCTGAATTTAATTTCATTCCATTAAGTACTATACAGCTGCATATTTTCTTACAAAGTAATTACAAAAAAACCAGCAGGCATTGATCAACACAGATTGTCCAAAGGAAATACTTTGACTAAAACTAAATGTTCCTTATGATATTCATTAACAGGAGAATAATTTCTATCCATACAATACAAAAGACAAGGACCTTGGATGTTGCCTTATCTGTGGTAAATTACTGAAATAAGCATTAAAGAATCACAGAATGGTTTGGGTTGAAGGGACATTAAAGCTGATCCCCCTGCCATGGACAGGGACACTTCCACTCTCCAGGTTGCTCCATCCATCCTGGCCTTGGACACTTCAGAGATGCAGGGCAGCCACAGCTTCTCTGGATAACTAACATCAGTTATGATGGAAAACTTTGCAGTTTATTTTAACATGGAGGAAAAATCTGGTTTATTTATTCACTTTTCAACAACTCTTCTAACCAAGTTCTGTGGAAAGAGAATGCATGC
This sequence comes from Lichenostomus cassidix, assembly GCF_008360975.1. NCBI lineage: Eukaryota > Metazoa > Chordata > Aves > Passeriformes > Meliphagidae > Lichenostomus > Lichenostomus cassidix. Next base: position 4,206,931 of record NC_139497.1, read on the forward strand.
AATTAAGATTTCACAATTCTTAACTGAGTGCAGAGCTTTTTTTACAAGTGTGCAGTGAGCCACTGTGGATCGATGTGAGGAGCTCTGTTGTGGCCACATGAGCCAAAAAAAGCACCTGGGGCTGGAGCCTGTTGGTATTTTGTTGTCATACCCCCCAAATAATCCCCCAAACAGGATTGCTGTGAGTGTGATGTGGAGCCCTGCCTGCCTGAGAGCAGCAATTTGAAATCATTCCCATCTACTTTGGGGAAGATTAACTGGAACGCTGTATTTGGGGAGTGAAAAAGATGAATTTTTTTTGGAGACTCTGTGTACCAGCCTTGATCTGCTGTTTCCAGAACATGCACAGATACAGAGCAGCAGACCCTCAGTGAGTTTACAGCTACTAGGGACCACAGCTCTGTTGTAAAAGAGCAAATTTCTGACTCTTTGATGTATGTTTGCCTTAAAGGTAATGTTTGTGTGAGAGCCGTGCCATTAAAAGGTGGCAATTAATTAAAAGTTGTTCCACAGTCCCAACCATTAGAAGATGCCCTTGCAGCATTTAGAACAGAACATTAATATTGCACTGTAGGGAATCCCTGTACTTTCAGTAGAAAAGAAAGTTAAGGATGAAGATTTTAATGTGTAATTAAAGACTGCAAATACTAGTTTAACTGCTTGTTTCTGTGTAAAAAAAATTAAAAAGAACACAAACTACGTATGGTTGAACTAATTAAGACAGTGAAGAACAAGCTAGATAAGAGAGGAAATTTGTATGAACCTAATAATGATATCAAAGCTTTGCTAAAGCTGTGATTTTATAATAACATTACTTCAGACCCCCCCATTCCTGGTTTGTTTTTTTTTTTAGCTTTGCTATTTGGGGGATGGGGATTCGAGGCTGCTTTACTGCAGCAGACAATCAATCTGAAAAGAATAAATTAAAACTGCCTCTTGCCAAATTCAGAAATGCATTACAGCAAGTGTTTCCATCTGCATTGGTTGTATATTCCTGTGTCAGAGATGAGGAGCAGGAAGAGCAGAGCTGGAATAAGGTGGAGTGAAAAAGCCTTCATATTTTGGTGGTTTAGCCAGACCAGCTTTATTGTATAATCATAGTGTGTAATGTGATGTGATAGAAGCCCATTGTGAATGTATTAATTCTTGACTTGTTTTTGTGCCTCTACAAAGAAACCTTTGTCTGTCTGAGAGGAAAACTAAACAGCTACACGGGGAGGAGGAATAAAAGTGCTTTTAAATGGGAACCCTTGAGGAGAAGGAAGCTCTAGGTGTGTGTCACTGTAAAAAAAACTGCCAAAATGCAAATTGTACCTGGAAATAAAGACCATTTAGGCCTCCTGTAGTTTCAACAGTAACTCCACAAAGGGGTGGAGTTTTCCCAAGTGATGGAGTGCATGGTCAGGGTGTCCTGGAGCTCAGCTGTTCCCATCCTGGGGACCATGCTGGTTCCAGGCTCTGTGCTCCTGAGCAGCCTGTGGGCTCTGAGAGAACACCTCAATGTCCTTTCTAACTACAGAGAACTGCTTTGCTCTGCTTTCTTCACCTGCTGTTAAAAATAACTGTTGTTACTTTTTAATTTCACTTTAGGGCATTCTCTGCGTATTGGTGTGTTTACAAGGAGCCCTGGATGGGTTAAATGAAGAAAGCTTGGGGTAGCAAATTCCAGCTGATGACTTCATAGTTTTCTCCTCTAAATATAATCTTCACTTGTAATGATTTGAAGTATTTTGGTACACTTGTTTTGCTAGTCCCATTTTCCCAACTGACAGTGGGGAAAAAAATAAATAAAATGGAACCTTTAGAAATTTCACTGGGTGAAGTGACTGAGTTTTCATCCCTTTATAGGTGCTGCTCTGTGTCATTTTTATTCCTGATGGATTAATTTTGTTGTGTAGGTTTTCCCTACAGGAATAACACCATCCTTTCAATTTCAGTGAGGTTACTCAGCAGTATGTGTATGTATGTTATTGTGAAAATAAGTGTATTAATAGTGATGCCCATTTTTAATTAACACAGGTGCATTCATCTTACTATTTGTGTATTTACCTGATTGTTAAATTTACAGGGAGTAAAAACTGGACAGGGAAGACCTTGTTAACATTGGCAGACTTGGTTTTGAGTTTTTTCTGTGGCTGCAGACAGTGTCTTTATTGTCTGTGAGTCATGGCCAGGGGAATCCTGTAGTAAGCCCTCTAATTTTAGAAACCAAAAGCACCTCCATGCAGCATTTTTTGCATTGAAATTAAATTTATGCTTTTGTGTTGCTCAAGATTGTTCTTTGAAATTCAGTTTTGGGAAAGAAAGCAAGAGTATGGCACAGAGCTCATGGCAAAACAGTGAATCACTTATTTAACTTTTGCTGAGCTTACCTGGAATGAAATGGAATAAAGATTGTATTCTGTGTATGATCATTAAGCTCCATTGTTGCCTGTAATGCTTTGATTCCATCCTTCCCAAAATGGGATTGTGGAATAGTGTTCAGCCTTTTCATTCAGTGTCATGAAAGCACTTAAAGATACAGATACTCCTAAACAAGCTCTTGCAGAGCAAATTAACTGTTTTGTTGAGTTGTTCTGTGCCTCAGTTTGCCCATGGGAATGGTGAGAATTTTATCATCTGGAAGCTGTGCAGGAATGCTGGGAGTGACTTGAGCAATATTGGTACAAAGCTGGGATAAGAAGGCATTAAAATCCAGGGGAACAGTCTGGATTTTTTTATTGTTGGTTGTTCAAGACCAGGTGATTTTTTTTTAAATCCAGAGTCCAGGAATGACACAGCTGTGAGGAATGAATGACCAGATAATTCCTACTTGCAAGGCCTAATAGGAAGCTCTCAGTATCCTCTGTCAGCACTGGTTGTGATAAATGAGTGGTGATGTATTATCCTGTATCTCTTGTGTTCTTGCCTTTAGGTGCTCATTGCAGTGATGGAAGACAAAGTGCCAACACATGAAATAATTACACACAAGCCTGGCTGGAGCCTGTCAGTCTGTGTCAAGCTGCCTAAACTTCTGTGGCCTCTAAATTGTTGAGCTCCTTTGCTGATTGTTGTATTCAGTATTTGGTATTAAAACCAAATGTACTCTAGGAGTGGCAAAAAATGCCCTGCTGTTTTGATGTGTTTTAAGTCAGAATGTAATTTCTGTGTCCAAAATAGCCTTGTAAAGCTGAACTCCCCTGAAGCCAAAACCCATGCTTTTCTACTTTCCTATTTTGCATGCACAACCTTCTTTCATTTTGGCTTTTGCATTTTGACAGTTGCTCAGCAAAGATGATGCTTTTGCTCATGACAGATTTGTGTGTGCCATGTAGACAGGTCTTAAAAAGAGCTGAAAGCTCACTTCTTGTGAACCCTTGGGAAGGATGGTTTGAGGGCTGGGGCTGGTGGAAGGACAAAACAGGTATTTTGGAAGAAACTACATGAAGTAATAATGTAGATAATAGTAACCTGCTTAAAAAACCCACAGTGAGAAGCTGATGAGTTAACTGCAAGGAGTGCTATAAGGAGGAGTGCTTGGCATTTAAAAGAATAGTTGTGTGATCTTTTAAAAATGTGAAATTTGGCTTGAAAAAAATTTCAGTGTTGATGCTTCCATGATCTTTTCTAGTTTGGAAGTTGCTCTTCATTTAGACAATAGGTTCCTTCTTCTACAACATGATTTTAACAGCATAGTAGAGGATAAGCAAATTTAGTGCTTTCTAACCTTAGGTATTCCTAAGGAAGTGAAATGGATTTCTTGACATGACAGAGCAATGGTGGCTGTTGTATCCCCCTTGTAAAATGAGCTTGAGGACAGAAAATGCCAGGTAGAACTATTTTAACACGTGATTATGCTTTTTAAATGAAAATTTATTTTCAGAGCAAAGATAGCAACTTTAACACCACAGACAGAAAATCAATTATAATTTTTGCGAGTACAACTAGAATATTATCTGCTGCTACTAATTTCTTCTTGTTGTCCCACAATTGCTGTCTTCCCTCACTTTTTTATGAAGTCATCGATAGGGAGAAAGATTCTGATATTGAAGCCTGAGTGTTGCAATATCCTCCTTTCTCTCCTGCTCTGGGCTTTTGCATCTCTCAGCAGTGCCATAGTTGAATCATCAGTTTCTATGCTGGTGTGTATTAAAGCCAGTTAATTTTTGGTGTCTTAGACATCAGCCTCCACCAGAAAGCTCTTATGCAAGTGAACAGTTTGCTTTTGCATTAATTGCTTTGTTAAAGTGTCAGTATAAGCTGGATCTTACAGGTCTGCATTTTGAAAATCTCTCAAATGCCTTCTGCTGGAATCAAAACACACCTTAAAATGCTGATGTGAAGAAGGTGCACAGAGAACCTGGTTGTTGGATGGTCCTTAGATTTCAGGTTGTTTCAAGTATTTACTTACCTCTTAACCTGCTCTGGTTTGTTTTGGAGAATTTCAAGGATGAAGTTGTTTTCTCTCACATAAGATCTGTCCACAGCTGACTCCCTTTGCTTTCAGATCTTAAATGAATAGTTCATTCCCATCTCCTGAGTGGGAAGGAGAGAAAATACTGAGGAAACTTCAGGTGTGAGTGAGCAGAGCTTCTCCAGTGTCAGGTAGCACTAACCACTGTGATGCTGGGTATTGTACTCACATGTATTTAATTTCATGTTTTAGGAGGTTGGAGGGATTTTATAGCCCTTGAAAAGAATAAAACAAGCCTTTTGTTTGCCCATGTTTTGTCTTTTGCTGTTTCTGACTTCTCACTTGACTCAGCTGATGGAATGAGGTACAGGACACCAGTCAAAGCAGGGAAGTTCTCAGTGGTGGATGTAATTTGAATTGTTTGTTCTCAGTTAAGCTTTCTCTTCCAGCTTTCCCATCTTCCTTTTCAGAGTTGTGCAGCGTTTGTCTCCTTGTGTCTTTTGCCAAATAGTTACACAATACAATCAATGGCAAATATTTTATGTCCTTTTTAAAAATGCCCATGAAGTGCTCTTAAGAATGACTCTGCCATTGGTTGAATGCATGAGTAGTTTATGTTTTGAATCTACAGGAAACGTGATGATTGCAATTAGGCAAAAAAGTGAAAATAATTAAATGGTGAAAGCAAAATACAGAAATTCACATCAGTGCAGTGAGCAGCGAATGCAAAGAGAGTGTGGATGGGGAGCTCCCTTAAAACATCTGCAAATTCACTGATGTTTGGAAGTGTAACTGCAGGAAGATCTTTTGAGCCCATAGCTACCATTTGGTAATATTTTATCTTTCTGTAGGGCATCAGTTTCAACTGGTTGACTCACTGTAGCTATGTGGGAGCTAATTAATCATATAATTTGCTGTCATGTTACTGGGTGAACCTGTATCCTGGTAGCAGCATGAATTTGAGATAATGGTTTCCTAATGATTGAAACAGCTCTAATAGCCCTGGCCCTCGTGGTTGACTTCAGCGTTCCTCTGGTGGCTTTTAGAAAAATCTTTGATATGAGGTTACCCTTAATGAACATTCTGTCTGCTAGCGCAGGTAGTTTGCAGCTGTGTGTTAAGACAGCTGAGCCCCTTTCTCTTCTTGATGCAGAATATTTTTAATTAAAATAGCATATTAATAATAATGCGTTGGCATATAATGTACTTGTATTCAAAACAAACTGTTCTGCAGCTTTTACTCTGTGATGAAGCGAATTTGGGTTGTTTTGTTGGGTTTTTTTAAATTTTTAATTGGGTATGGGTTTTCAGAGCTTTTCCTAAGAAATTATAGAGCTCTGTATTGGGTGGAATACTTCAGCAGGTTTGCCTAGAGAGTTTTTAATCAGAAAATTATTGAACTCTTTTTCACAAAAAACCTTTAAGCTTGGACAGCGTAACTGTAACATAAACAGTTACCTCAAGGAAAGGAAAAACAGAAAGAGGAAGTTTGAAACAAAAAGAAAACAAAAGTAACCTTGCCTTAAAATACACTGTCATTTATCTCCATATTTAAAATTTCGTGTGTGTGCAGGGAATGTCTTTAGTCAGTGCAAAAATCTAATTAAATCTTCTCATGGCAGTGATTCAGGGCTGACCCTCTCTTTATTGGAGCATCTTATTAGAATAATAAACCACTCCCTGCTGAGAGCCACTGGCATTGACAGACAGGCCAGACACTGGGGCTGCTGATCAGAAAAGGTTCATTGGGCTCGTGTTGTCTGCAGGGTCTGCAAGAAATGTTTTATTGGCCCTTCTCTAGCAGCCCTTGTGAGAGGTTGTTTGGCAGAGTCCAAATCCTTGGCTTGTGACCAAGTACAGTCCAGGAACAGGTGGATTATTTCATTCCACTCAGTCACATTACAGTGGACAGTCTTTTTTTTTTTTTTTTTCTGTCTGCACCTATTTACTATTAGAAATTATCTGACAATTTGGAATTTCTTTACTTTGAATAACCAACTTGACATTCCTTAAAGGAATTCGCTCTTCACAAGTTTTGAGCTCGATATTCATGAAGTGGATAGGGAAATGTGTTTAGGAACAAAGCCTAGGCAGTGTTAATTATCATATTTGTATTTACCTTGGGAGATCTTCATTCCTTGGATGTCACTTGGGCACTTTTCTCTCTTAGTCTAAACAGAATGATATTATTTTTTAGTAGGCTGAGCTTTTTTCCCTGGTCACACCAGCCATGGGAATTTTGCAGGGTTTATTCTACTTCAGATATATTTGGCATAAATGCTTAGTAAACCTAGTTTAAGTTTTATTTTTTAGGGAAGCTCTGCAGGTGATGTCAAGCAGTGCAGGTACAGGACTACACTTCTGAATTTCTGTATTTCTTCCTGTGGTATTTGGCTCTAGTCCAGCTCTCAGCCCCATGAAAGACTTTAAATTCCAACTCAGAGGCTCCAACATTTCCAAAGCCACAGTGAGCTTAAAACCTGTCTGATCTCTGCTGGGGCTGCACATGATCCTTGTGTGAGAGGAAATAAAAAACGAGAAGGAATCTGATTACAGGAGTGGGAAAATGGCCAAAAAGGTGCTGTGAATTTCTGCCATGGCTTTGCTGCACTGTCTGCACTGTGTTCCCCAAGCCCAGGTGTTCCAGCCCTTTCTTTCAACCTACCTTCTTGTTTAAGGAGAGAGTTTTTCTCAGAGAATTCCTCAAGGGAATTCGCCCTCCTCCCCCACGTTGACTTTCAGTGGAAGCCACGCAATTAATTTCCATAAGCCCTATAAAAAATCTCAACCTAAGGAACAGCTTGTCATGCTGGAGGAAGAAGTGATGAAAGCGTATTTTTTATAAAATAACGTTTAGAAGGGCTTCTCTCTCCTGAATGTTTGTACTGGGAGAGCCTGGAGTTTATAAATGTCTAATTGTACTTGTTATCTCCAGTTTTTCTACTGAAGTGTGAAAATGACCTTGAAGGATTCTTTTGATAAACCTCTGAGTTGTAAGATAGATTTTTATCTCTGTAGTATCAGGCAGATCGAAGTATTTGGTCAAAGCATAATTCTGAAGACCTAAAAATCAGGACTAATTATGAAATTCCCTCAAGAAAACTTAAAGTAAGTGATCACCAAAGTTGAAATGGGTAAAAGCTTGTGTAATAAACTGCAGTGGGTTGTACAACATATATGTCTCATATTTTCTGCTTTTTTCTTCACCTTTGCTTCCCTCTTAATTACAGAAGAACAAATTGATCTTAAGGATCCTTAAAGGCTGATATCAAGTATCCTAAGTACCCTTAGAACTAGTGATATTAAGACTTGCCTGTTTCTACCACAATTTATAATTTTAACAAAATCTTGAAGTGAATGATATTTTTTTTTTTTTTTGAGTGGCTGTTTGAAGTCTATAGATGAGGCCTAAAATTTGAGTCTTTACTTGGCTAGTCCTGTGTATTTTGGTCCTGTGCATGAAATGTGCTCTGCTCTCCTGTTTTGATATATTAGCTATTCTCCAGAGGATTAAACCCTTAAATCCTCTCTTCTTCCCAGCCTCTGGAATTTGTGATGCCTTCACTAAGTTCTGGGACTTGGTGTGGCAAAGAGAAGTGAGCACTAAGATCTCTTCCTGCCAGCAGGGCCTGTCTTGGTCAAGCACAGGGGATAAAAAGATCTAACTGGGCACAACATCCTGTGTTTCCTATTCAGTCAGTCGCTGCACCCAAAGGTAAAATCTCACTGCTTCTCATAAGTATAGAATAAATAATAGGTATCATGCATCATCTGTTGCTGTTCATAAAAGGAGGTAAGTACTGTAATTTCTGCTCTGTTGAGGGAGAAATAAAGCACAAAGAAAGAGAGTGAGAAGGCTTTGCTGGTGCAGTAAATCTTCAATAGCAGAGCTGGAAATAACAGGTTATAAAATACTGAATTCCAGCTTGAGAAGGCTGAACTCAGGTTCAGTCACAGTGTGGAGTAATGCACAGTGTCAGGATCCCATCAGGTGGTGAGTGGGACCTTTCCCAGATGGCAGAGAGCCTCATTCACCTCCCTTGGGAATCTGGCTGGGCAGGTGCTGAAAACCAGCCCAGCCCATCCCATTTCCTAGAAGCAGGATGAACTCGATGCCTTATTTGAGGCCTCTGACAAAACACCGTCTGGTGTTTACTGAGATCAGCACCAGCTTAATCCCCTGTCCCTCACTGCAGGACTCACTGGGAGTGCAGAAAAGGGGGATTCACCTCACAGCACAGAGCCAGCAACCCCAGGTGAACTCTGAGAGGGTGGAAGAGCATTATCCAGCTTTGGAGCACCATGGGGACAGCTCTCTGTGATGTGTGTAAACACCTGTTTGTCCCTTTTAAAGGATTCTGAATGGATCTCTTGGCTTGAGTTTTTCCTGAGGAATTTTTGCACTGCTCTGCTCTATGGGGCACAAATTGCTTAACAAGTTGGGAATAATTCAAGAACCATCCTTGTAGATCAACACTGATGTTATAATTCAGATTCTTACCCAGGGCCCTGGAAATGACTCCTGTTAGCATTTATTGTTGGGTTGTGGTGCAACATCTTGTTTCATGAGGAAGTGGAAATGTAAGCAATACATACCTGCTGTGGAGTTTTGGTCCTGAAATGATTTTACCACTGATGCTGAATTGTAAAGGGAGATCTGGTTTTCCTCTCAAGGAGTTAATACTTTCCATAAAGCCCAGACCAGTGCAGGCTCAGGCAGGATCCTGGTGATGACTGTAAAGTAGATGCATGCTTGTTTTGTTAACCAGTTTTCACACATTCTAATATCCATATTCCTCTCATGATTACTGCTGTGAATTAAAGGCATTTTGAAGAGCTTTCCACGTAAGTACAAAGAAAGCTATTTCAATACTATAATAAAACAGCCCTGGGAATTGGACTGCAAGGTCTCTATTTGTAACTTAAAATTCTCCTTATTCAAGTTACGCTTTTTAAGGTGGTGCACTGGAATTCAGTGTCGTGAACAGATGTCTTTTTGCTCTGTCTTAAAAAACAAAGTATGCACTGACAACATGTGTTTTCAGAGTGTGTTACAGAGGTGTTTGTTCATATTTAATGTAAATGTGCAGATGTCCAGAGACTGTTTGATTCAGCAGCAGGTTTGCATTCCAAAAGCTTTCAGCAGGAGAACCTGTGTTCATCTGTGCCATCGCTGTCAGCTCAGACCTTTGAAGACATTCCAAGCAGGTTTGCACCACGTCACTTAGCAGTGGACTCACGGTGGCACGGAAGAATTCAGAATTGTGTTTGCTGTATAAACAATGCCGTTGAAGTAACAACATTTTACCATAAACCAATATTTTATTGTTGTAATAGAATGACCCCGATGTACACCATTCCTGGCCCCATGATGTGTAGTGCCAGCAGGAATTGTGGTGGCACACTGTGTGTGCAGCCACACTGGGAGTTGAGTCATGAAACTGGTTTGGATTTAAACTAATACTTCATTTTTTTTTTTCCAAGCCAGCTCAGTTGTGAGCAGCAGCTCCTCCAGCACAGCACAGTTGAGGGGGCTGAACGATGTGCAGGAGGGGATGTGTCAGTGCCTTATGTCACTGTTGGTGCTGAAGCCTGAAAATTGTTGAATCACAGCCTCAGGTTTCTAAATGTCTTAGTAAATCCAGCCCTTAAACACTCTGTCTTGGCTTCTGGAGAACTGTACAAACGATTTCACATGCATCCTTAAGTGCTGTACCAGGTTTGGCCTTTTGTGAGTGAGAAGTGCAGATGGTGAGTGTTTGATACAGCTCTGTGTGCATATGCTTTTGCAGCAGACCACCCTGTGTTTATATGTAAACACTGCTAGACTATTTAGGCACATAACTTAATCTTTTGCATCCACTCAATAATAAAATATAATTCCTCTATGACCGAAATAACATCCGTAGCAAAGTTGGAAACAAGCGGATTTGTAAGAATCAGTGGAAGTGTGTCTTGTCTCAGGTTTGGATCTTTCAGTGCTTTCAAATGTGTCTTGTCTCCCTTCTCCTCCTAAGGGTGGAGTGGAGCTGGGCATGAATCTTAGCAAATTTGTTCCTTAGCACCTTTGTCCAAGGGGTCTTAGCAGATGAGTTCTTGCAGCCCACACATCTTGACTTCTTCCAACACCTGTGGATTCATAATGCCAACACCCTCCAGTGCTGAAACTCCCTCCTGCTCATCCTGTGCTTTAGCCCCAGGACTGAAGAACTGTGTACAACTCAGATTTGCTCCTTCTGCCCTCACCTCACCTCCTGGTAGTTAGAAGTCAGTTAGTTATTTGAAAGAATGTTTTTTCCTTGTTGACGTGCCATGAATAAAGATTTTACAGCAGGAACAGAAGCACTGGAAAGGAGTAGCAGAGACCAAGTCAGTGTGCAGATGAGGAAGGAAGAGAAAGATGAGCCAACAATCCTGGCTGGAATCTTCCACCATGAGAAAGTTGGGAATTGGGTGAGAAGAGAGAGGAAACGCTGAAGCAGTTTGTTCAGAAAGGACAAGAGGACGGTGTTAACAACTGCATGAGAAAACAGCCTGGCAAGGAAACTCAGAGCTGGAGGAGAAGTTGCTCAAAACAAGCGAGTTTGGTACCAGAGCCAGGAAACATGAGCATTTTATAGAGGTGCTGCAGAGCTAAAAAGCAAGAGCCTGCATTAACAATAAAAATAAAAAAAACCAACAGAACCTGTGGAATATGGGCAGGGAGGCAGAGACTTCTAGGATTATTGTACAGATGTCAGGGATGGTGCCAGCTGTCTAATTTAGTCTTGAGACGTGAAGTCGCTTTCTCAGCGTGAGTGGTGTTGAATTTCTTTTCACGCTCTGCATTGCCTATCCAAGCAGGAAGTGTCATCTCACCAAAGCTGGCAGAGGTCACTGTTTTAATAACTATTGTTAATTGATGCTTCTGAAAAGCCTTCTATCAACTTGAATTTGCTACCTGCAGAGACTTGCCTAGCAGGTAGCTGAATGGAATTAAAACTTAAATTCCGTAATGAATAAATCACACTAGAACTGTGATTACCCTGTATGTGTTAAAATGTACTACTTCTCTAATCAGCCTGCCTGAAAACTATTGAGTCTTTTTATAAAGTGTACAATATTTTAAATCCTGCTGCTGCTAAAATCTTTAAGTTGCATGTTGAGTCTTGGTTCTGCAAAAAATAGCTTTTCTGTAGCTCTTGGAATGAGTGCAGGCAAACGCTGTCCCCTGATGCCTTCATCAACCAACCCAACATGTGCAGCAGGGCCAGCTCATGCTTCTGAAATACCACACATGTGAAAAGAAATTATTAACTGGGTTGAAAATATTAACTGAAAGCCAAAAAAAAAAAAAAAAATTTCAAATCTGTGAGCAAGTAAATGCTGTGCTAGTAAGTGAGAGGATGTGTGGAGAGTTTCCCCTGTTGCTCTCCAGAATATCATGAATCCAGATTCAGCAGAATTGTAGAGTTTATTTTAGTCTTGTGTAGTGTTTTCTACGGAGTGTACAGGAAAGATATTCTTGCATATTACAAATGTGTATTTTTCCCCCTTCTCTTTCTCCATCTTCCCAAGATCGTTTAGCAAAATTTTCTTTCTTCCAAAAGACCTCCCCAGAAAATTGTCATTAATACCTATATTTCTAATCTTTAAATTGTTGTATTGGGTGTAAAAAATGAACAGCATGCAAGTGAAACACTGTGTGGGATAAATGCTATTTAAGTCTTGTCTAAGCTGTTAAACATCACACTAACACTGGATTGCTGGATCTAATCCAGTAAAAATAAAAAAAAATTAAAAAGAGAGGTCACATTAGAGAGCGAAGCCATCTGTCCAGTGTGGAATTGAAAGGCATTTATAATGAATTGCTTTCCTATATTGCTGTCTTTTGGGGGACCTTTATGTGAATCAAAGAGATGGTACAAGACCATTTATCTACCAAAATGGTTCCTGAATTATTTCTACGTTGTCAACCTGATGTTTTAGCATGAAACTTCTCGGTGAGTGTTTTGCATAGATAATTAGGCCTTTCTAAACAGTATTTTCTGGCTTCAGAGGTGTCTTCTGCCTGTTCCAGGCATTGTTTCTCTAATAGGGACTAAAGGATTTATGTGTACACTTACTGGCAAAATGGCAGAGAGATTTTTCAACTAATATCTCTATTACTTCATTCTAGCGTTGCTTTTTCTGTGTATTCATAGCAAGATTTGGTTTGAAGTGTAATATTTTGAATTAATTTTAGTCGCTGATGTTCATGAAGTAGATTTGTTTTGTTTTGACTTCTGTAGTAATAATCTGGCATGTTTGTGGAAAAAATTACTCTTCTGCATTAAAATAAAAATACTGCTTCATAGTGTTGACAGCCTTGGAGAGCAACTGATGGACTGGCTGGCTCTGCACATTCAGAATATTACCCCTGAATGGTACTATTAGCATTTTTTAAAGTAAAGATTTTGTGTCCAAAATACAATTTTAATACCTCTTTAAAAATCATGAACTATGTCATGAAGGAAAGAAGAAGAAAAAATGGGAGAAGGAGGTTGGTTGCTTTAAAAATCTTCTCTCAGACCAGTAAAATTACAGTAGGGGAATTGTTTTAGTACTTGATAAGATCTAATGAGGTGAAGTCCTCTTGGTTCAATCTTTGGTTCTTTTCTGAGTAGGATATTTAGGGATCTGGATTAGGACACTGGATTAGACACTGATGAAGTGACTTAAAGCTTTTTTGGATAGAATGGGACAAACTCAGGGTGTTGCAATAAGAAAGTGTTAATGTCTCCATTTTTTGAGACCTAGGATAGTTCCTAATACGAAATTTTGTCTATAAAGAGTTTAAATTCTGTGCTGTAATATGGGGATTATTGGGTACAATCTTTTGCAGTCTGACTTCAGACCCTTTTTGAACAACCTTTGCATTCCAGGGAAGCGATGGGGACAGAGTTTGTCTAGACAATCTCTTCAACCTTTTGAAGGTAGAACAACAGAACAACTCTAGGACATAAAATTTCAGCTTGTATGTAATTCTGAGAATTCCATGAATGTCTTTCTCTTAAGATGAAAATAGGCCAAGTGGTTGAGCAAATCTATTGCCATTTGCTTTTCCCCCGCTCTGCGTTTTCTCGTCTGGGTTTGTAAATTCTCATTCCAGCCATCATCTTTTGTATGTAGGAGCAAACTGAGACGTGCAAAGGACGTCAGAAGTTAGAAGTGCTTGTTGGCAAAGTAAAATTAGACTTTTCTCCATCCTCGAGTGCTTTGCTTCTCCGAGACTGGGCAAGAGGTTCTGTAGCATAAATAGGAACTATCATATTTTTGAGCTAAAACTGGACAGAGACGTTTAGATTTTGTAAGTGCTCATTTTGGGACTAAATTTATGTGTTTCAGTTCTACGAAATAAGTTCCAGACAGCAGCTTTTTCTCTGACCCTCTTTCCAGACAGCCTCAGGAGTGTACTTTATCTCTTCTTCATCATGTGTTCCTCAGTTTTCCCTGAAATCATCACCAGTTACACTTTTACATTACTTCACTGCATCTGATTTATCATGTCCATCCCTTCACAAGATGTTTCACCAGATGTCCTCTCTGAAGGGCAAATCTATAGGAGAATTTTGCCATATATGAGGTTGTTTGTCATTTTATATTTGAGGCCACAATGCAGTCAGGCTAATTGAGATACAGATATGTAGATATAGATATAAGAGATTATATAGATACAGATATATATAGATAGATGCATCTTTGAAGAATCTTTCTGTTCTGATGAGTGCTCAGGAAAACCTCATATCTACTTAAAAAAAGGCACAGGGGCACAAAACAATGCTGTGTACATCAATGCTCTTTTATCCTGTTGGTCTGGGATCTTCTCTGCCATCCCATTGACTGAGAGCAAGAGGGAAAGGCTCCATGTGTGGATGGTCCTGACAGAGCTGTCAAAGTAAAACATGACATTTTTCTGGAGCACGTGGTTTTAATTTTCCTTCTTCTGTCAATTGGTCTATGAAAAGTTGTACAAAAATAATAGGTATCTAAGCCCAAGAAGTCACAATAACTCACCTTTAAGTGCTTTCAGAAGGTGGTTAATGCTAATTAGAAGATTCCTGGTTTGCTGTATGTGGGATTTCATTTAAAGGGAAGATTTCACAACCCTGTGAGTTCCCTGCTCTGCCTTACACTGCTCAAGTAGTACAAGGTGACAGTTGGGTTTGGGTCAGGCTTTAAGCCTCGTGGTCAAGACAAGTTTAACATTTAAAATAATCATATGAAAGAATGACTTTGAAGAATTGATTACCTCCAGCCAGCCTGGATCCCATTTTCAAAGGATGAGTGTACATGTCTGCTGGGATTTTCAGAAGGACGTAAGCAGATTAAATGCCCGAGTCCAACTGTTGTTCACATGATTTAAAATTACTTGAATTTTCCTTCCTTAGTGTATTGACTATGTCAGTATCTTATGCAAGATATGTCAGTATTTTATGCAACTTCTTATTTTGTTTGTTTTTAACTTCTTACTGCCTCAAGCTTGGCAAATTGGAAAACTTAAGCTGTGCAAAAATCTGCATCACGACATGTTCAGAACCACAGAATCTCTCCTTGCCTGTACCACAGCCTGGTCCCCCACAAGCTAGAGATTAATTTATTTGCACAGCCTGGAGAAATGGCATTTATGAAACAGTATAAACTCTGGTGCTGTATGAAATAAGTCAGGGATTGAGCAGTGTTTGAAATCAGTTAGGTTTGTGCTGTTCATGTGGAGCTTATTCCTCCTGGAGCAGTGGGTGATGTGCCTCCTCTTTCCTGGTGCTGAGGAACTTCTTGGCTTCTGGATGTTTTTGGCTTTGCTTATCAGCAGCAAAGTGCTAATGAGTCATTGCAGTGAATGGGGAACTTTCTTCTGCACAATGATAAGTGTGGATTAAGGGTTTTGTGCAAAATTGTCATAACTCATTGCATTCTTTGGTTACCTTTAAAAGCTGACTTTACCAGCTGAGGAGGTGTAGCTTTCCTGATTTGATTTTATTTTTTTCTGATGGTTTTAATCCTTTGCAAAGTAGCAATTGGAGCATTGCACCTCATTGTTGTTTAGGGAGTTTTAGCACTAACAGAAGAACTTAATTACTTTGAAGAGCAAGAATTCAACATTTTTTTGCCTTTGTTTAAACAGATTAAAAGGAAATAATTAGTTGGGTTTTTTTGTAGTTTTACTGTTAATGTAACTCAGACAACGAGTTTTTCCAAAGTCTTTTTTCAGAGCACATTTGTGGAGTTAGCATGAAAACAGTTTTATTCAAGAATTCATTCATGGATCTGATTGAGTCGCAGTGTTTGCAAATGGGGACAGATCAGTGGACAGATGATACAGACTATCCTGTAAACTCAGCTAAAATTTGGATTTTAATGTGCCCAGAGGAGTGGCTGAAGGATGGGAGGCATTTCCATGGGTTGGGGTGATGTGTCCTGGGAAACAAGGTCTCTGTCAGGCTGATTTCAGTGTTAATGCAGGTGAACTCTTCATTTGATCCCAGGGAACAAGACAAGTGTTTGCCAGCTCACCTTGGCCTGCAGCAACAGGGATTATACCCAGCAGAAAGGATGTTATTTTACCTTTGTGTTTGATTGCTCCACAGAAACATCTGGAATTTACCAGCCAATTTCAGAGTCACCAGTGCATGAAATAAATTGGAAGGATTCAAGAAAAAAAAAAAACACCCCTAAGAATTATCCAAAGTCTTTGATAAAACCTTTATCTGTTAAGTTTATCAACGAGAGAGTAAGGACATGACAGCCTGAGAATTCCTACACTGGAAGAGTAATTTTAATCATGTGTCCTTCAATTCCCCGAGGAGAAAGTATAGAAATACAGTGGCAGGAGTTTGAGGCTGACAGATTTGGACTAAAAAATAAGTGAGTTTTTAAAGGCACAGTAATAGATTTTCAAAATGACTTGCAGAGGGCTTTGGTTTGTTTCCTCTTATCAGTAACTTTTCGAATTACTGCTTGCATTTGTTTTTGAAAAATATGCAGGTAGCAGAGAGAAATCAATTCAGTAAAGTCCCATGAACAGGGTTAAAAAGGATATTTTTTTAAAGGAAATTTGCTGAAAAGGATAGATGTTTTTAAAAAGCGTAGTTTTGATAACCTGAGTGTGTGAGAGCTCCTGTGTTAATGCTGCTGTTTGGTTTGGTTTGGTTGGTAGGTACGTTGATGATGTGATCAGTCGGATTGATAGGATGTTTCCTGAAATGTCCATCCAGCTCTCCAGGCCCAATGGAACCTCTGCAATGCTTCTGGTGAGTTGGATCATTTCATCCCTTGAGTTAACTTTCTTGACAGATTGAATTACTTTCCCAAAAATGCAGGTTATTAATTTTTTTTTTTTCAAAAACATATCATTGTTCATTTGTCACAGCAATGTAGCATCTTTCTTGCTCTTAGGCAAATAAGTGATAAAAAGAATTTCCTCTTTAAACAAAAGATCTATGGCTTTTTTATTGTTAAATGGGATTGTAGAAATATGAGCACAAACTCAAATACTCACTGTGGTTTTCAGCAGACTTGGCAATGAGTGAATCTCAATCATGATAATTAAGAAGGAAGAGAATGTTGTGAGGAAGAAAAAAAGAAGGAAACCAATATGATTTAAATTTGTTCACATTGCTCTTGGGTCAGTGAATTTCTGTTATATGATGAAGTTAAGAATTTGCCTTTGAAGTAAATGAGCAGTAAAGGCTGGATTTGAGATAAACAAGTCCAATACATTCAGCTTATTTCTGCCTGACCAGGCAAGATTTCATTTCAGAGGAGCCTATTGTTCCCATCCATTTCTACAGGCAGCTGTTGTGCTTACAGCAAAAGAAATCTTTAAAGTTCTAAGAGAGCAAAGTGGAAGAGGAGTCCATGGGGTGGCAGCTGGATGCTGATATCCTTCTAGGGAAAGGCAGAAATCACATATTTTGCCAAATTTTAAATAAAACTAGAAAATACACCACATACACAGATGAAGAACTGAGGCCAGTTCAGTTTTTTCCATCTCACATTTCCCGTGGAAATTTCTCTATAGTAACCCTTGCTGTGATTATTTTTAATTTTTAATTATTTCAATTCTATTTAGTTTTAATTAATCAACTGTCTAACATCTCATTATTAACTTTCTTTGAACAGCCCCAAATTCACAAGAGATTAACTGAGTCAGAGGTTAAAATAAACAGCTGGCATTAAAACATTTAATCTGCAATTGTTGGATTCACCAAGTGGAACAATATATTCCAGAAGAGAATGGAATTCATCAGTGCAGTCTTAAGAAGTTATAAGTCTTAGAAGTTTTTGCATTTCCTCTTAAGCTGACTTTGTGTTTTATCTATTTTGCTATAGAAAAATGTCTGGTTTTGCTTCCTTACTTTGAAACCCTTTGCATTCTCTTGGAGCTTTTCTTTGCATGCTGAAGTAACTTCCACTTTCAGTGGCTTTTTGAGGTGGTCAGGAAATAGATGATGCTTTTCAAGATTCAGGCACAATTAGGAAATAAGGTAAATTAGGAAATAAGGTAAATTATCTTGGTTGTGACTGCCAAGGACCAAGGCTGGGTGGTGACTAAAGGAAGGCCTTTCACCAGCAGCAGTAACATAGTGAATTCCATGTGGTGTTGCTCTCTAAATCAAGGACATTTTTATTTCTACAAGATCCCAGCCCCATGTTGAACCAGTGGTATTGCATATTTTCCTTGGATCAGAGATCAAAAAGATTGTTTTTCAAGTATTTTTGTATGTGATTGTGTGATGGGTTTATCATTTCTCCTTTTAGCCAGGTTTTCCCTCTTCCCCATCTGTCTCAGTTGATGTTGCCAATATGGCACTTTCCATCTGGCCCTGAACTGCTACAAAAGCTTTTGCTGTTTTCAGCCACAGATCCTTCAGTGAAAAAGGTGCTGTGGGCTGGGCAGTGTGAAGAGCACCTCCCCCAGAAGGAGGGAGGTTTCTTCAGCACTTGTGATTTCTCACTCTGAACTTAGCCCAAGTTACATCTGGAGCTGCTCCCCTGCTGCAGTGTGGTTTACCGCAATGCCAGAGGCTTCAGATAATGCTCATTTTATTTAAAAATACTTCACAGCCATGCTGTTTGCCCAGAGTTAATTAACTAACTGTATAATCTCAGCCATGCTCATCCTTGGACTGTTCATAGCACACCTGGTGTCCTAGGAACGTCCTTGATGCAAAGGTCTAGTTCTTACAACATCTTGAAACACAATCATCCCATCCATATCCAGAGATAAATCATGCATTCATCTCCAAAGGCACTGGGAAGCACTGTCCATGTCTTAAAAACATGTAAATGATAGGGGAGGAAGGGGAGAGGAGGCATGGGAGACTCGCTGAACCTTCAGAAATGTTGGGGCATTTGCCAAACAAATGAACTTTAGGAAAAAGACCCAAGAGGGGAAGTTTTAGCCCAGACTCTACAACTTCATGTGCACATGGAATTCAGTTTATGTCCTTAGCTGTGTAGAGGTGAGACTTCATAGGGAGATTCAAGAAGATGTCTTCAAGAAGGACAGGGAGCTGTTGGAGAGGATCCTGCAGAGGGCACAGAGAGGATTTGGGCTCTGGAGCATCTCTGTGATGAGGAGACACTGCGGCAGTGGGCCGGGTTAGTCTGCAGAAGGGAAGGCTGAGAGGAGATCTCAGCAATCCATATAAACATCTCCAAGGGGTGCCTGAGGATGGTGCCAGACTCTCTTCAGTGGTGCCCAGCAATAGAATGAGGAGCAATGGCCCTAAACTAAAAGAAACCACAAAAATTTTCACTTCAGCATGAGGAAGAACCCTGAGATGAGCTGCCTGGGTTAGGCCATGGTGCTAACAATGCCACAGTGGTGGGTTTGATCTCTTCATGGGTTATTCACCTAAGAGTTGGACCCAGTGATCCGTGCAGGTCCCTTCCAGCTAAAAATATTCTATGATAAACTTCCCATGGAGGGTGGCAGACCTCTGGAACAGCTGCCCAGGGAGGGCAGGGAGTCTCTGGAGACATTCCAAACCCACCTGGACATGTTCTGTATCTCCTGCTCCAGCTGACCCTGCCTTGGGCTGGGGGTTGGATGGAATGACCTCCAGAGGTCCTTCAGCCCCCCAGCATTTCTGGAATTCTGTAATAATTAGGAGCTCTGTGAGCCTCCTGGTCAAACTCTCCTGGCAAATAACCCTCGTGCTCAGCTGGGCTCTCCCTGAGCAGAAGCTGCAAACTTCTGTGAGAAAAAAAAGCTTCTTCCTCCAGACAATGAGGAGATTTTTTATGCTTTAGATTTATACACAGCAATTGTACCTCATTAGTCTGGATTTATGCTACACAGGCCAAACACATAAATAATTGAAAGCTTTCAGAGCTCTGTGAGATCCTCGGCTGATTTTAAAAGCAGTTTATTGTGGCATTTCAAGGTGCTGTTTAATCCCAATCTTCAGCAGTGATTTTTCAATTAATCTTTTAATCGCACTATGTATAAAATAGACTAAACCTAGAATTATATCAGCCTTAATGACGGTGTTATGCAAAATTAATTTCCAGCAGCAGCACAGGGAACTGTGGACTCCTTGAGGTTTTTGTGAGATTTTGTTGGTCAAATGCCAGGAACTGTAAATAGATAAACCTTATCTTGTCTATCAAGAAAACATTAACTGATTTTTGATGAATGAAAACACTTAGATTTTTTTCTTCTTTTTTTGAATGATTAGCTGCATTTCTAGATACGTTATCAGATTATTTTATGATGGTTTTATACATCTTACTTCCATTATCAAAATCCAGAGCATTTTTTGTGTGGAACAAATCCTGTGTACAATTCATTCATTAATATCAGAAATATTTTAGAAAACAGTAGACTTTAGCCCTACTTTTCCAGCTGAGAAATACCAATTCCTTATCATCACATACCCAGCCAGTCCTAATCAGGGAAGAAGCTTATTTTCTTACATACATCTGGGAACTACTTTGTCTTTAAATTCTTTTTATCCCTAATATTTGTAAAGAAGTACTATAGAAATTACAAGCACTGGGTAAATATTTCTACAGATAATGGAACTGTATTCTGTAATTTCTGTTTCTAAAGCATAATGGTATGTGTAAGTAACTTCCAACCTGAAAAACTGAATTGTTCCTGCCAAACTCAGGGCAGAAATCATGATTTCTTCTTTCCAGGTTATCTTACAAATTTTTCCTTCTAAATTAATTTTCATAAATTTATACTGCTGCCTGGCTTTTTAATAGATCTGTCATATAAAAATATGAAGCAGGTTGTTATACCATTTTATTCATTCTCCTTAAAACCAGACGCATTTGCATTTGAACTTTCAGATCTTGTTCCCGACATTTGAAGCAGTCTGATTGTGTGGCAGTGGGTTGTATTAATTGCAAATACACCAGACATCTGTTCTCAGAAACTGAGTAATTCTTCGTGGCTCATTTTTTGTTTATTAGTGTTTTACATAAAACCATTATTAGTTTTGTGGGGAAAAATGGGTGCTGAAATATATTATTTGCTCATTAAGGAAGGCACCAGACTGATTGCTCTGTGTGAGACCCTGATGTTGGAGAACTGGGAGGGAGGCACTGGATAAAAAAAGCAGTTTATGGGAGGTATATAGTTACATTTGGTGGCTTAGACCCCTGATTTTTAGGCTCATAGGATGAATATTCATTTAGGGATTTACTGCCTTGGTTTTGGTGTTTGATGGAACTCCTGGGATGTTTCAGGTCTGGTGTGAGCTGGGGGAATCATTGCTGAGCTCACAGTGGGACTTCTGAGTGCAGTGGCTTCACAATTTGTGCCTCAAGATGGAGAACCAGCATTTAAAAAGCATTAAAATCAGCATTTAGAGGGCATTTAGCCAGTGTTTGAGGTGATGTGCAGGGGAAGAATGTCTTGAATTAACAAAGTACAGGAGCAGGGGTTGGCAGGTAAATTGTAAAGTATTCTCTGCTTAGCCAATGAAGAATGAGGAAGATGAGGAAAAGTCTTTTCCTTTGGGAAAAGGGAACAACAGTAGAGAAAAGTAGAGAAATGTCCTCAGCTTTGCTCCCTCCACAGGGTTAGTGTGCCCAGAGCTCTCAGGTGTGTATTGATATTCCCACAGATTTATGTTGTGGAAGATCAGACATCATTTTCATCCTTGTAAAATTCCTGGTGTGCTCTAATTTAGAAAAGAAAAAAGAGACAAAATCCATTTCATCTTCTGTAGCAATGCTGGACTGGTGTGGCACTTCCATAAGTGTGACTGGCCACTGGCAAAATCTGCCCTTGAACCTTTGAACAATGTCCTGTGCCAGTTTTTTTTTGCTTTATTAAGAGAATAGGGAATGTCACTGAGGGAGAAGAGCCAGCTCATCCTTAATATGGGGAAAGCATTTAAAGTCCTTCATTTATGTTGACTTTTTATCAGGCACTATTGCAATTAGGTTAGACTAATGAAAGGTAAATTCCAGCTCTTGCATAAAAAAAGAAATCCTTGTAAAGAACCTAATTAGTATGTTTGTTTATTTAGACTCTAATGGCTTAATTGCATCTTATCTTGCTATTTACAAATAGGCATCATTAAAGAATAATGAGCATGTGAGGGAAAATGCAGCCATACCAGCAGCAGATGAGACATAAAAATGAGGGGAAAAAATATCTAGTTGAAATTCTCCGTGTTATTTCTTTTTAAACTTTATTTTTAATGCAAAACCTTTTTTTTCCAGCAAATATAAATAGGATTTCCATGCATTGTACTGATTAGTAAGAAGGATCTGTGAGTGGGAGGCCAAGCTTTTGGCTGATTCCATGGCAAGGAGCAGGTGTCTGGCCTTTTGCTGGAAATCTGTAGCTTGGTTACATCTCTGCTTGGATGTTGCCTTATTTCTGAGGTGAATAAAAACCACACACACACTTGTGCTCCTTTTTATAGAAGCTGGGAGGTGCCCATGTTAACTGAAAATAATGTTTTCTTTCTTTTAGCTCTGCATTGCAGAGCATCTGCAGCTCAAATCAGCAGCAAATTCCCTGGAATGTTGAGGGGAAATCTGCAGCTTTGGGAATTTTTCGCAAAGTGTTGGAGCTTGGTGTTGTCAGCATACATTTCCCTGATATCAAACTTAAATAAATTTTAAGAAAGACCATTTGTCAATGCGTTGTTTAAATGCTTCATAAAAGGGGTTTTCACTTGATATTAATTTCAGTGAGGAGGCAAAATTAAAGGGGGGATTTCAAACTCTTTCCTCCAGGCAGAGTTCTGGCATGGTAAATTAATTTTGATCCTTTTCATTTTGTAAATTCATTTGGACCCTGATACTGACTTACTTGGAAAGGTACTTTCTTCTTTTCCAATTATAATTGGTGTTAAATGGGAACTTTTTTTAGCAGTCTTACAAGATATTATCTAAGTCATTCTCCCTGATTATTCTGTTTCCCCCTCTCCCTTTCTTGGCATACTGTGTCTGTCAGATGCTCCTTGAGATTTATCTTGGTGATAGACAAAATATTTTTAAAACTGGGATATTTCAAGAAGATTTTTATTTTATATGTCTTTGTCAGAAAAGCTGCATAATATTGCAGATTTCAATCAGCTGCCTGTCCTACCTTCTTCTGGGGCTTGCCATTTTAGGAAGCTGGGGATTTATGAATAACTTAACTGTCTGAATTTAGTATACTTTAGTTAAAAGGAAGTTAGAAGCACATTGTTATTACACAGCCCAAAACAGAAGCTACAGAAGTATTTAACTTGCAACTGTTCCATTTTCAGCTCACAGAACTGTGGGGCATATTTTTTCATTCATATTAATTGAATTTTAAAGTGACCTTGTACATGTATTGATTTGAATTAAAATTTTCTACATCAAGGACGAGTTGGCATATATCCTTCAGGCGAAATATTAAAAAGCCAAGTGCTGTCTTAACAGGATATCGACAGGAGAAGTTGAAATTTAATAGGAAAACTTGGCTTAGAAAGGAAATTGTTGCCTTTTTGTCACCATGGAAAGGTATCTTTTCTGTATAAAGAAAGAAATCTCTTCCAGGTGGTACCTGTGGAAATGCAGGGAGATTTCAGTGCCCATTAAATAGGGAGCATCTGGGTGAGTCTGGACCTCCAGGAGAGACCTGCACTCTTGGAGCTCAGAGCAGAACTATCCAATTACTGATTTACCAAAGCCATTAGTTCTTTATTACCTTCTTTCAGGTGATCTGCAGGGACACAGCTGTATAAGTGTCAATTAAGTTCCATACATAGACCTTTCCTGAGCATGGACTCCAAGCAGCCAAGTTGAGCAGGGATTGAAATAAAATGAAAAACATGATTTGTAAAATCATACTGTGGAGCTGAACAAAAACATTAAGCCCTGGAAATAGTTACAAATCTTGATTACTGGAGGAAAAAATAGAGGGCATTGCATTTACTGTGTACAATATGGAATGTGCTTCACCCTGGAAATAGCTGTGGAGCATTTTGGCTTCCACATCTAACAGCATCCTCCAGTCTGGTGACAGGCTGCTGTTCATTCTTTGTACTACTACCCTCATTCTTTCAGTGCTGTTCAAATGATGAACTGTAATTTCTCTGAGCTGCTCTTTTACAAAATTCCTGCTTCTGTCAGGCTTAACTAATGATACAGTCCTACAGAAATCAGCTGAAAGTCCCAGTCTCTCTTCCAGCCACTGTAAAATCTACACGAATCCCTTGTCAAAACAAGACTTGTACAAAAGAGGGAAGTTTTTTTTTTGTTTTTTTTCCAGTACCAAAGCACTGTAAGAGCTAATTCAGACAACACAGCACCAAGCCAGCCAAAGTTTGGATTCCCAGGGTGTCTGGGTGCTCCATGTACAGGGGGAGTGCAGCAGGAGGACCTTCCTAGGGAGCTCATGGTCTGAGGCACCCAGCTGAGGTTGGCTTTACACAGCTCCTTACACTATGGGAGACAGGAATTTGGAATTTTGATGGTCAGGCAAGTGGGTGGTCAAGGTGCTGTCATGGACATTGTGCCAGATGGGACATTTCAGTGCTGTAGTGCATTCTGGAAGTGTGGAGTGAACCACTGGAGTCAGATCTCCTGGAAAAGGGCAGGGAGCTAATGCCGAAGTATTTGTGCAGGTAAATCCTGGGGGGAGGAGGTTTGAGGCCAGCAGGGAGTTTATTCCAGCAAGCTGGAGTGCCACACACAGGATTTTTCAGTTTGTTACGTTCCACAGATCACCGTGAGGATTTTCAGGAACATCCCACACAGGCTGCAGATCAACCTCAGATTTATTTCTACCTGGCAGCAATGGGAGATGGTATGAATGCACAATGTAAAGAGGAAAGAGGAAATAAGGGAGAGCATCAACTGAAGGGTGTGAAGGTGATGGGGGTAGAAATACTGTACATAAAGCTGGATCTGGGTGTTTGTAGGGCAGCCTTATCATTCTGCCATTAAGATTTCTTTTTCTTTAAAATGTCTTCTTTTCCTCCTTTTAATTTTATTATGTATGGTTGATGTCGAGTGTGAAGTTATAAATAAGAGTCCGTTCTCTCAGCAGACCAATATCCCACTGAAGTGTCAGTTTTAATAAGGTAGAAAAATAAATTGGAAACTGTTAACTCTAAACGTGCTGGCAACTTTTCCCAGGGTTTATTCATTTCCTCCTCTTAGCAGCTATGACAAAACTCTGTGATTCCAGTGGATGATCAGCATCATAGATTAGACACCTCTGGGTCATGACTTTGCATTTTTAACTTAGTTAATACAGTGGTAGGTGCTGAAATAACTCTGCCAGTTTCCTGTATGTGCAGATCAAGTAGGTCTTGTTAAAGACTCTAGATTGATACCAAAATTCACAGCACCTGAAAGCAAAACATGGTGTTTCCATACATGTTCATGGTTCCTGGTGAGTGCATGGCTCAGGCCTTGATACAAGTTCCTGTTCTTCAGCTTTTAACATTTTTTATTTAGAAGTTACCCATTCTTCTGACCCACTTTTTATGTTCTTGCACTATTCTGCCTGACAATTCTGCTTGAAGGCTGTCATTGCCTTCCCTCCTTGTTTCCCTGTCCTCTCTCTTGCTGTGAACAATATGGAATATTGTCCTGCCCTGTCATTCAGACTCTTCTCTCCTGGAGTTCTCCATGTCCCATGGCAAAGCCTTGTCATCAGCTCTTTCCAGGATTTGTGCCTCTCCTGCTCTGGAGTGATTACAGTCAGCTCAGGCTGGGGCTGCTGGTGTTGGAGCAGGGTGGTGGGTAGGAGTCATTAGCAGAATTACAAAGGAATAACATCCAACAAATCAATGAAGGTGCATATTGACTGATTTCTTCTGGTGTGGATTTGTCTGCTGAGGTCAGCAGTAAAAACACATTTGTTTTAGTGTGTGTTTATCCATACAGGATGAAATGGTGGAACACTGGCAGAAAATGAGCCACTGCTGGTTGGGAAATATTCAAATGAATTAATTGTTGCTTTTTTATCTCAGTTTCGCGCTTTTGTGGGTGAGGAAAAACTCTCTAATAATCTCTGTATAACAGATTACAAAGACAGAATGCTTGTTAGACACACATCTTAACCGTATTGAAGTGCAAGTTCATCTTTGAAATGTAAATTGATTTTTAGATTAAAATGCCTTCATTATTGCATTGTTGTCAATAATATAATTTAGGCTTATTTCTGTTGTTATGCTCTGACTGACCCTCTCTATTTTCCATTATACTAGTTTTATTCTTTGCACTTTAACACTTTCACAGAAGGAGATGAAACCTTTGGAAATGTAACATTTTTACTTTAAGCTGTAGTTTCCTTTGAAATAATTTTACTTTTTTATTGGACAGAAAATGCTTTCCATTAAACTCATGGCATGCTTTTACAAGCCAGCATTAGGATAGTCCGATTCTTCTTTCGAATTGTTTTTCCCTAAGTGGCCTTATATTGGAGAATATCAAATTCATCGAAAATAATCACATTTGCCCATTGTTTTTGACAAGTTATTGAGTTGTGGTGTTAATAAAATGGAAAGAATTGCTTGGCAGTGTCATGTCTGCACAAGGGAATTCTGTGAACTCATACATTTTCAGTTGCAAATGAATGTTTGTTTGTTCTGCACTTTATAGTCTCTCTCCTCCTCATAACACACACTGCTTTTAGATCTTTTATTTTGGTCTCTCTATAAAATATTGAAAACTGAAATTGCATCAACTTAAGCTGTTAACTCGATGGTCTTACAAATTCAGACGCCATCAACTCGCCCTCAGCTCATTTTTGTCCTTCTCCTGTCCTTCCCAGGTTACCTTAGGAAAAGTGTTAAAAGTGATCGTGGTGATGAGGAGCCTCTTCATTGACAGGACAATCGTCAAAGGCTACAATGAAAATGTCTATACTGAGGATGGCAAGGTGGGTTGTGGGCTGTCCAGCAAAATTCCATTCCATTTCTGCCTGGTGTGGACCTGGCAGGAAACTGGGATCCCACTGAGTACACTGGGAATGTAAAACTGGTGAAAGACTGTGGGTGTTTACAGGATGTTCCAGTTTAAATTTGTCTTGCTTTGCATGGATTTTGCATCCCCAAATGTCTGACTTCTTTCTAAGCTCTGAAGCCTTTGCTTGAATTTCTGATTTATCACCTCAACCCCAGTTGCTGTGTTGGTAGTGTCTGCTGAGAAAACATTTTTGCAGTGTACCAGCACATCAACAGCCCAAAGTTCAGCTTTCTCTCTTCTGAGAGCCATTGAGGAATCTGGGCTGGTTTTGTGCTCAGCCTGATAAACACACCAGAGAGGATCATTGGTAGGTGCTCCTCAAGAATTCACTTGCCAGCAGCAGCACATCTTGAACAGCAGCTACTGCAGCAAGTGTTCCCTGCTTGCACAAGTGATTTGTTTTGTGAACAGCTCACCCTGCTTGATCCCTGCAATTTCCCTGCCTGCACACACTCCATATGGCTCTCCTCAGCACATCAGGAGATGCTAACAGGACCTGCTGGCCTTAGCTCAGCCTGGGTCTCTTTCCAAGGTGGAATGGTCTCTCTTCCCAAGACATCCACCAGGACTCTCCACTGCCAGCACCAGCCCTAAATACCTCCATGTTTCACATGGTCTCTCTGGAGCTTTCTCTTCTGATTATGAAGCCTATTAAAATAAAAAGTTCATTATATCAAGATGAGTATTTGGCACCCATAGGCCATGTTATAATGAGGTGAGACTTCTTTTCCTTTCAGAAGTGGTAACTGTGTTTCAGCACACAGAAGCACGTTGTGTGCTGACCCAGAGTTCCGCAGCTCTGAGTCTGAACCTCTGTTCTCTGGGAAAGGCCAGGAGCTGAGCTGCTGAAGGAAACAGTGCAGCTCTATTTCCCAGGTGAGACATTCTCCCTCAAAGGGCGGAGGATTGGCCCAAGAAGTAGTAAAATAGAAATTGCTTACTTTTGATTTGCCTTTTCCAGCTCTGCAGGTTTAAATACCAGTTTGCCGCAGAAGCAGCTGCT
The DNA here is from genome assembly GCF_008360975.1 of Lichenostomus cassidix. Taxonomy (NCBI): domain Eukaryota; kingdom Metazoa; phylum Chordata; class Aves; order Passeriformes; family Meliphagidae; genus Lichenostomus; species Lichenostomus cassidix. Next base: position 4,234,770 of record NC_139497.1, read on the forward strand.
CTCTACTCCCTGTGTATTTGCATATAAATACAGAGTCACAGCTCCAGCCCCTCTTCACCCCAAGTTCTGTGTGGAAGTGAAATCATGGTCTGCTGAGAGAGCACTGACAGTGTGTGATGGATTCCTGTGTCACACTTCATTTGGGTGTGCTCGTTTTCTCTGATGAATCCAGTTTCCTTTGAAGCTCCCTTGAAATACAATAATGCTATATGTGCTGAAAAGCTAAGTAAGGAGTTCCTTTCTGAAACTCAGCAGCTGGCGCTGGGATTCTGTTCAGCTCAAGGTGAACTCTCCTGGGAGCTGCACATTGTTCCTCTGCCATCGTTTGCTGCCAGGGGACAGCAGGACTTGCCAAGGCCAGCTCTGGGCACAGGGCACTAACCTTTGCCTGCTGTCAGTGGGGAGCAGTTCTGCTCCTCCAGGGCCTCAGTGTGAACACCTGGCTTCTTTCTTGCTTTAAGCCAGTCTGCAGGGGAGTCTGCTCTCTCCCCATTTAGCTTTGTGTCCAAACCTGGGTTGTGGGACTGTTCTGCAAGGCTGCACCAACCTGTGACCTTTATGTGGCACTTTGTTATTCCAGTGGGCATCCCAGAGAGTTTGCAAACCTGAAGGTCTCCGTTTTAGGTATAAATAGGAACATTTCATTTGACTGAAGCAGAATTGCAGTTGGAGCCACTTAAATCATGAGCAAATTTGGCTTGGAAGATTAAATAAATGCGTAGCTTGCTAGTTTTGCCAACTGGAGCACATATTGACAAACAGTGAGCTCCTTTTTTTTTGTCACTAATTAACTACTCTGGTAATTGGAGAATAAGAATTAAGATTGTGCTCCCACAATGATTTGCTTTCCTTATTGTGCCTGCTGGGAATGAGCGATTGCAGTCAGTTATGAACAGAGCCCATTGCAATTCCTTCCCTGTCACAACAGATGCTGTTGGGAAGGTACTTCAGTGAGGTTTCTACACCATTCTGGCTTCTCAGTTGCTAGCCTGATAGCATGAAAAATGCTCTAGCATTAAGGAGAAACACAGAAAAAATTAAGAAAAAGATCAGTGAGCATCATCTTTATTAAATAACAGAAATATGGAGAACCCTCAGGAACACAGTAGGAGGTGATGGTTTTTCCAGTGAGCAGTTTACACAGTCATTGTTGATTTGGGGCTTAGTTTATGTATTCCTAGGAATACATTTAATATTTGTAAACAACAGGGAGAAGATGAGCTAGGTGTTAACATACAATATGGCAAAGCTGAAGTGCCTCTTCTCCAGAAGCCACGTTGAAGAAGGGATGCTGGATAAGTCATTGTGCTCATTTGCACTCAAATAACTGGATGAGGGTCTGTTGAGTCACCCTCCAAACTGCACAAGTTGGAAAGCCCTTTAAGGACAAAAAGTGAAATTCAGTGGGAGACTTTTTCCAAGCAGAGAGGAGTTTGGGGCAAGCAATTGTGTTCAGTGGTATTTAAAACAGGAGAACTGGCCATCACTGGGAGACTGGGGACAGTAAGTGAGACATGGACCCTGCACAGAGGAAGCCAGAGATTTCCCTTCTGATCAGGGGAGTCATCATTTATTACTGAAAATACACTGTTTTTTAGCAAATTTTGCGTTACTGGGAAGAAAAAGGAAGAGACAAGTGCAGACAGCAGAGCTGTTGAGCATCTTCTGATCCTTCAGTCCGGCAAGCCTAGGAAAAACTCCAAATCTGGGTGTTTTTCCTTGCTGGGGAGCTGCACAGTGACACACCAGCAGTTCCTAGGAAAGCTGACATTGCATTTTCCAGGTTGCTTTATGCTGCTGAGTGCTCCCTCGTTGTGCTGTGCAGGTTGACAGGTGCTTACGTGAAAGCCTCACGTGCTCTCTGCCGAGGTCTCCTTAAACTGGGTCCTCCCTCTTATGCATTTAAATGCTTTCAAAATTAAGGTGAAAAACCAGAAGTTTCAAGCTTGCAGGGAGTAAAACAAGACACGCCATTCTGAGGGTTTATTTTCAAGCTTTGCTTATACAGACAGAATCATTGCATTTCTTAAGTGCTCCGTGTACCTCTCTCGTGAATTATTCACAGACCCTGCAGAATATGTCTTTGCCAAGCTGCCAGCTGCAGAACTTGGACATTTTTGGTGACACTTTGCAAAAACAATAAGTGAGATGTGGCAGGCTCTGACACCTCGTGGGTGCTGGACCTGCTCACAGTTGCTCTTGCTCACCATCCTAGCCCTTCATGTCCACCACAGACTGATGCATTTTAATTACCCTCATGATTTTAGTGGTGGCACAGTGCCACCCTTAATTTCAGACTGTGACATGCTTGTTGTGCATTGGAATTTAACCATGGGTAGTAATTCATTACGAGGGTTTTCCTGGTTTCCTGAATAAATGAAGCTATGCAGCTCACCTTCTCAGGGCAGCTGAGCCTTTTGGTAGCAAAAAAAATCATATTGGGATTTTTGGGCATAATAATACCATGCTTTTCTTTGGATGCAGAGACCAAGAACCACCTTGACAGGGCGTATTTAGAGTCAGTACTTCACATCACCACCTAGCCAAATTCCTATTTTGCATCCCTCAGACTTAACTAAAGAAACATAAGTGTCTCTGAATTCTCATGTTCAGGAACTTGGGTTATGTTAATGCTATGGCTTCATTAATTACCCCATATCAATAAGAAAAGGCAGCTTTTAGCCTCCTAGCGTAAGAGAGGAGAAGAAATAGTAGTATCAAAGGAAAGCTTCAAAGACAGGCAGAGCTGTCTCTCGGGTAATTTCTGATCCCTGCATTCTCACCACTTCAAAGCTGGATGTGTGTGTGTTTGGGTGAAGGGGGGGTTGAATCCGATTTCTCTAATAAGTGTTGGCACCGGCCCTGTTTGATATGGGATGCAGGGAACATTCTGATTTGTTATCGCCTTTGAAATCTCTCCGACGACCTTCAGCAAACGGCCTCTTGTTACAGCTGCTGGGGCTGGGTGGGGAGAGGGGCACTGGGGAAAAGGAGCCCTGCTTTAATTCACATGCAGAGGATGCCCTGAAATTGTGCTTTCAGCAGTTTTTTTTAGTTACAAATGTGTGTCTTGATTGAAAGTGAAAAGTTGAAGAATAATAGACCTATAACGATGCATTCTTTAATCTGCCTCTGCCTTAATCCTGGGTTTCAGGGGGAAAGGTGGGCACTCATTGAGGATGTATGCATGGAGCAGGGGCTAGTAGCTTTTTCTTTTTTTCTTTCCTTCATTTCTTTCTTTCTTTCTTCCTTTACATGGATAACATCATGTCTGTAAGACAGACATTCATTACTTTTTCAGCTTTTCCATCTCTGTGCCAGCTAATGAACATTCAGAACCTGTTGGAGTCATCTTAAAGCAGCATATGAAGTGGACTTTTTTTGAGCCTAACTAGAGAGGATGACATACTTGGTTTGATCACTGGAGATTAGAAACCATCTATACATTCCAATTACAGCAACTCTGTGGTCAAAGAAAGCTGTAAATTTGCATTAAAACAGGGGTTTTTTTTAAATATACATTAATTTTTTATTTTCAAATGTAGACTTTTCTAATCTAAAAGTGCAATGCTGCCTTCCCAGCAGGCACAGGTGAGATAAAACCCTGTAAACCAAGCTTGGGTCCAAGTCCAGGCTGCACCCTATGGGTGTTGGTGCTCACACAGGTTCTTGATCCCACCCCCAGAGCCAGGAAATGCTAAAAGGTTTGGAGGGAGGTGCCTCAGGGTACTTGTGTCTCCATCCAGCCTGGAAAAGGCATTGAGACATCAGCTGCCTTTTGTCTCACGGCAAGGTCAGCGCTGCTGAGCCGTGAAACATCGATCCTGGAGTGGCTTTGGAAGTTGGAGCATCACGTCCTGTCCACCCTGAGCACTGGGGATTCAGGATTTGGACATGGGCCACTTCACAGTGCTGCTCCTAAAAGAATGAGAGCTTTTAGCATTCTGACCATTTATAGCATGGTGAATTAAGCACTTGGGCTCAGCATCCTCATCCCCCTCGCTTCCCTCGCCTCCTTCTCATGTGTTTTACTCACTTCATGTGACTTCCTTGATTTCAGACTCGCTTTGTGCCTTTGGAAAGACTTGTGCTGTCAGTTAGAATGTATGAGCACGTAAGCCAGAACTGAAATAATCAGTTGTACCAGGAAAAGAACCCCTCCCTGTGTGTCCAGCTGTGGGATCAGGCACTAGAGGAGCTCCCCTGCTTCATAAATTCACCCCAAAGTTGTTCTTCTGTCTAGACTGAGACCCTGAGATTAATGCTTTATCAAATACCTTTCCTGTGACAAGTTCTGTGCATACAGAATTGTTGAATGCACTGGGATCTGTTGAAAAAAAAATGATTTGCATGTGTGGGATTGATGGAAGCTCCTCTTGTTTTTCCCTGCTGCTTTTCCTTGACAGTCCAAGATGTTCCACAGGGCTGGGCTAAGAGAGCATTAACATGTTTAGCATTAACATTGGAATTGTGAACCACAGGAGCCATTGGGATGTTCAGCAAGGACAGCCTTACCTTCTGGGTTTGGGGGCTAATAAAACTTCTATTTCAGTTCTGTTCCTTTAGTTTGTGTGTGGCTGAGCACACATTCAAGTCATGGATGTGTGTGCAGTTATCTACCACCTTAAATCTCTCTTAGTGTGCTTTTTGTCTGCAAATGTAAATGCAGTTTCCTGAGGGATGTTTTATTTGGCCCCAGTAGACCCAAAGCTTTGGCTTAATTCAGCTAAACGCTCTTTGTGTCGTTTGTAACTGAATCACTTATTCTACACAAGACAAGCATAAACTTAATAAAAATGCCCTCATTTTAGAAACAGACTCAAGCTGATGAATATTTGCATAGATCAGCCACAACCCCATACAAATGAAGATTTTGCTTTTTTAAAGAGAACTCATTAATTCAACAAGTCTTATATGTATAATTTTTTTATTGAAACTGTGCTGAACCATGTTCATTTGTCATTGCAATACAAAGGAAATCTTATTAATTTCCTTTCTGGGATTGCAACAGGTGAGGGCAAGGGGTCAAAAGAATGAACTGAGAGATATATCTTTGTTGATCCATTTTCTCTCTCCTTCTCTCCAAAGCTGCTTCTTTATCTGTAGTAATATATAACTTTTTTTTTCCCCTACTGTAGCTTGACATATGGTCTAAATCCAACTATCAAGTTTTTCAGAAGGTAAGTCTCACATCATTTCTCTACCTAAGGCACATATGTGGACTTCATTTTAAATATCTGGGCACTTATGTTAAATAATTCAGAATTTATTCTTTGTCATCACAACTTGCAAATAGCAAACAATAATCTGTAATGAAGGAAAACTGTGAGTAGAAAAGAAGATCATTTCTGGTGTTATTTAATTTGGATTCATTTCCCATCACAGTTCCAGTCCATGGTTTGGAATAGGAAATCAGAGATTATACTACACTAGTCTTAAAATTTCATGAGGAATCTTTGAGCATTCTTTCTTCAATTTAAATCTTTTGGAGGAGGAAAGACTGTTTCAGGTTCATTTGGATTTTGCTTTGTTGTTTTCATTGGGGTTGGTTGCCTCTCGTTCCTGAGGGCTTGAGTTTAATAAATCAGTAGAACTCCCATTTCAAAATGAGAAATTTGAAATTTTTTCACCTGCCCTTCTTCCCATGATGGTGTAAAAGGAGGGACTTACTGGAAGGAATGTCATGCCATGAAGTAAGAGAAGACCGATGAGGGAATGAACGGCAGCAATAAAAATAAAACTGCTAAGAAGGTTAAAGTGTATTTTAGAAAGATCTATATCTCGCTATTTTCAAGGAAGGGAAGATTTCTCTTTGAAGGCCTCTTGTCAGAATGCTGCAAGTTCAGATTGATCCGAGTTTAAACTCGTTTCCCTCCCTTCAAGGCACAGTTCAAGGAGCTGCAGCCTCCAGCTGCTGCATTGGCTCCTTTCATCCCCACTTGGAGTTTGTGAGACAAATGGGGGTCAGGGACTCCAAAGGGTGGAAAAACAGGGGTCAGAAGTTTGGCTGTGTTTGTTCAGCTCCCTTCCAAGGTTTCAGATGCAGTCAGGAGGGGAATGTTTGACCCATGACATTAACCTGCTGCAGATCAAAGGACAGCTTGTGGGGAGCTTGGAAATTTTGCTGCAGTTGGTTCTTTACCCCAGAGATGAGTGGATTAAATATTCTTTCTATTTTAGCATCAAGTAGGGTAATAGAGGGGGAAGTAAAGCAGCATTTGTTTATCAGCCTGCTTTTAAAGTGATTTTTGCAATGGAATAAATGTAAGGTTCTGGAATGAGCTGCATCATCTCAATTTCCCAATGTGTGTGTTTGGTTCTACACTCATTTGGGCATAAAATTCTTGTCCTGGATGTTTTGGTTTAGAATAACTTGGAAGGGTAAAGTCATATTGCTGTAATTTGTGTTAAATGATAATAAATAATCAGGTTTTGATGATAGAAGTGTCTACAGCAAGATAACAGAGTGGAGTGAATGTACAGTTTGCTTAGATGTCCACATTAAGGACTCAGGGTGCATAAATAAGTGGAGTAAATTTCCCTTCATGTCCAGGTGATGCTTTCAGGGCAGAAGGTGGAGGAGATCAGAGAAAACATAAAATACCCCTCTTGCTGCTGCCTCTGTGGCTGCAGTACAGATAAATGAGAATCTTTGTTTTCTTCCTAAGCTTCTGTTGTCCATTTTTCTTTTGATAAATACCAAATGTATTCATATTTACCAAGAAAAAAAAAAAAAACAACCCAGAAAGACTTCAGAGAAAGGGTGGCTTGTCACCAGTTGAACAACTTGTCTTGGGGATTTTTTTTTATAGTAGTTTTATAGATTTTGTTGCTGGCTGGCTGTCACTGCCCTACCTTGGACAACTTCACCTCTCTCTGGATGAGTTTCTCCTCCCTTAGGCTGGGATGATAATTGCTGACTTCACAGAAGCTCTCACTGAATTGGTTGTGTAGAGTTCTCAGATTCTTGCCTGAGAAATGTGATAAAAATGCAAGGTGATGGCACCTTCTAATCAATAGATTGTGTAGATTGAGCTGATAGTTGAAGGAGTTAAGGCTGGGACCCACATCAGCTTTTCAAACAGGTGACAGAAAGTGCTGTGGTTCAGCATAGTAAGTTCTCTGTGCTGCAGTGCTTGGTTTGATTTTCCCTTTATTCTCTAAGCTGCACTTGTGTCTATTTGTAATACCCAGGAGTAGTGATTTAGCAGTGGCAAAATGAAGGGAATAGATAAAACAGTGTTACAGAAACTATTATACTCTGTTAGCAGTGTAGGATCTGTACTGCAGGATCTTCAGAACAAATGTTTTCATGCCATGCAAAAATCACGAGTAAATGTGTCAGAGCACATCTGAATGTTCTTGAAATGTGTTTCTCATGGCAATCACCAGTATGGCAATGTGGAAGAAGGAGAAATAGGGATGAGTAATTGCTGTTATAACTGTAAAATCCGTCGCCCTCTGAAGGACAGGGCTGTTCCTCTTTAAAACCCCAACCAAGTTCCCAAACTCTGTCTCCAATGATAATACAACAACATCTGGAGCTCCCCAGCTCCCTGCCTGGGGGAGCTGCAAGCCTGTCAAATCCTCACAGGGCTTTGCAGCACGACTTTCTAGGTGAAGGACCAGAGACCTCTGATCTTCAATCCAACCCTGTCAAACGCAGCTAAATTTGTCCTGACTTTTTGTTTGCAGGCATTGGCTGTGTCAGCAAGGCTTTTCTCTCTCCTTGTTATTAGGCAGGATCCCCAAGTGTGTGTGATTTGATGGGGGGCAGCTCCCCCAGGGGCCATTACTGTTCAAGTGTACAGTCATTTTCTCAGTTCCCTGGGGACTTCCTGAATTTGGTCCTGGGGTGAATAAAACCTTACAGGCACTGAATACACCAGCAGGGTTAGATGCAGAGAATGGAGCTGGGAAAGAAGAGAGGGGAAGGCTGAAAGGGCCTGAAGCACAAGGAGCAAAGAAAAGGTTTTTCAGACTGCCATGTTGGTGTGACATTTAAACTCCACAGGAGCAGCAACTGTTTTCATCTTAAACCTCCTTATTTTAACACCTCGCCTCTCCTGATCCACTAACGCAAGAGGAGGAATAAAACAGGAAATAAGGACAGATTTTGGGGCTTAAATCATGGTATATATGAAGAGCATACATAATTCCAGTCATTGTGCAGAGGGTTCAAAAATCTAATTGTAAAGAGTGGTGCAATATTCATAACTTTGTATTCAGAAAAGAGGGAAGAACACAGAATTTTGGGACTGCTGTGAGTGGATCATACTGGGAGGTGGTGTCAGACAGCTCAATTAACTGATGTTGCTGGATACTGTGATGAATTTGTCTGTTTAAATCGTTTGTAAAGGCTTTAAACCCATATATTTCATTCTGACCTCAGAGTCCCATCCTTATTTTCACCTAAACAGTCTTGCAAGTTTTAGCAATGCCACAAAGTTGGATTTATTTTGGCTTGCTTTGCTCCTCCCTAAAGCATGTTTTAACCAGAACTTTGAGAAGCTGTTTGTGAGCTGTGTGATCCCCAAGTGATGGCATTTTCCCCACGACAAGGACACATAAGTATTGTAATGTATGAAGATGTATTCTTGTCAATAATCTCCGGATGAGATCACATGCAGGATGAATTCATGCATGAGACAGATGTGGGCTGTGCTGCTGCTGCTCAAGGAGAGGAGCTGGACTGTCCCAGGGTCACCTGCTCTGGGCAGGATCAGTCCCTGGCTCTCTTCAAAAACCTCCTTGAGTGAAATAAAACCTCTGTGACCCACCGAAAATAAGCAGAACAAGTGAAATAATAACTGAACACTTTGTGAGGTCTAAAAACAAATGATAAATCTTATGTTTCAGACAAGTCTGGTGGTGTTTTCCTGAGCTGGGAGTGGGGAAAGGTGTGTAAAGATCTGTGTGGAGTTTGTCAGTGCCTGTTCCATCCATCATCCTTCCCAGCACCTCTCGGGCACCACGTTCTGTGCTCCACATTCCCTCCAGAGAGACTCAGATGTGCTCCTGGAGAGAAGATTGAGTAATGGGAATCCTTGGAAATGAACAGAGGCACTCGTGCAGTTTTCCACACTCTAAAGGATCTAAACTAATAAAATAACTTCCTTTTATTTTTTTTTTTCTTAGTGCTGTGATCAGCCTCCAGAGCTCATTGCTACAGGCCATGTTAAGGCCATGAACTTACAAGGGTTTAAAAAAAAAAAATTAAAAACCTTTCAGGGGATTTAGTGAATCCCTTTATATTAGATGGAGTTGTCAGTGTCATACTTGAGGGAATAAACCAATAAGTGGCAAGGAAAGTTGTGGCTCTTAAAGGAAGTTCTGCACCTGCTTTTCAAAAGGATATTTCCTGGCAGTGAGATAAAATACATGGGGAGAGCTTTAATAATTGAGTCATGGGATGGTTTTTATTAGGTCAGGTTCACCTGCTGGGGTGGAGCAAAGCTGTGCTTTAGCTCTTTGCTTTTGTGCTGCTTACCCCAGTGTAGGAAGCACTTGCTCAGCTTTCTCTGCCTGTGAATTCTGTAATTTAATTATTTTTAAAATGGATTTTCCAGCTTTGGGAATGACTAACCAGTGTCATCAAAGCCCAATAAAGCCATTTTTGGATCTGTCACCTTCGGAAAACACATTTCAGCAGAGCAGTTCTGTTCCAATGCATTACAACTCTTTCTGTGAAAAATTGAGTCTCTTTGCCAGAATTTGTTTTTTCCATGTAACTGAAGTCTCTTTTCCTCAGTCTCCAGGTGCTTAGTTAAACAATGGCTATTTTATTTAGCAGAATTGTGCTGCAGGAGATTGCCTTGTTTTACCTTTTTTTTTCAGACAAGAAACACAAGTGCTTTTCAATAGATGAATTGTGAAATATTGAGCTCTTCTGTGAGATCTCTTGAAAATCCATTTCAAGGTCCAGAGCAGAGCTACCCCAATCAATGTGTGCCCCCCTGACTATGTTTCCCCATAAAAAAGAAGTAGAGAAATTAGAAAGTGACTGATAACTTCGATAGCAGTGGGTAAGGCACAACGATAAAAGTGAAGTTAATAAAATAAAACCCTGAGATGTACCAAATATCATCCAAACACCCAGAATAAATTGGTTTCTGATTCCAGCTTGGCTGTGTGTCCCTTAAGTGAGCTGGCACATACGCAGTTTGTTTTGCTTTCCTTTGGTGTGAAATTGTATTGCTATTAGGAAAGCTGGCTATTGATCTTTTAGGTTTGGGTTTTTCCCCCTCCTCTTTTTTTTTCTCTTTTTCCTCTTCTTTTTTAATCTTCTCCAGTTTGTGTTTTCTCTCATCATCTCTGTTACCTTGTGGGGGTTAATTCTCCCTCATTCCCATGCCCTGGGCAGTTTATCCATTGCCCAGCTCTTTTCTGTTTGACATTACTTTTTTTGCTGGGTTGGGAAGGGGAGGGAGGGTCATTTCCTTACTCTTCTTCCTCAAATTTGACACCCACTTTGATCTTTTTTAGATACCAGCTTTTGCTTAGGGTAGAAATCACTTTCTTTTCGTGCAGAAGGCATTATTAGTGTTCCAGCAATGCTGGGATGGCTTTTATCTCCCCAAGGAATCTCATTATCTTTACATTACAATAGGAACAGCATATGGGCAACTTTGCCAAAGTGGCCAGTCAATTTAAATTTGTTAATAGCAGTATTTTTTTAAGCAACTTTCTTCAGTGCCAAGAGAAAACAACTTTGTTGTTCAGGGAAAAAAAAAAACCAAAAAACAAACCACAGTTTGTTAGAAGTAGAAATACAGCAGAAGGAGAACGGCTGCTCATAAATATCTTCAGAACTTCCTATTCTTTGACATGTCTGGTACTATCCCATAAAAGCACCATCTCAAAAGGAAAAAAAAAATTCAGATAGCTGGTTTTCAATATTCAGCTTGGTTTGGCTTCTGAACACTACATGAGATGTGTTTAAAAGAAATGGCTGGTTTGAGTTCTGCTGTGCTATTAATGCACAGCTCATCACATCATTTCTCATATTTATTTTTATCTGGTAACACATAAATGGCTAAGACAAGCTGAGGTCCGTTTTGGGAATATTTTTGCAAACTCACCAGAATGTGCAAAGTCCCCAAAGTTTTCCCTTGCAAATGTCAGAATCACATGTCCCTGTGCTGCTGAATGGAGCTGTGCTCAGAGCTGGGTGTGTGAGAATGATGGAGAGCAGATCCTGTGGCTAAAATAGCAGGAAAACTCAGGATTTGGTGTGGGACAGGCTGATAGGATGTAGTGTTCTGTAAGTTTGTCTGGTGTGAATGAGAGCCTGGCTGTACATGGATTTATTCAGGAATATCTCCTTGGCAGATTCACCTCCCTGAATAGCTTCAAGCACGAGCCTCTCTTTTCTCCAGTGAAACTTGGAGTGCTGCAACTCCCTTTGCTGTATTAGACTGGAAATGGGGAACAAGTGGAGTTAGCTGGGAATAGCAATTGGAATTTTAGTTCTCACTTTCTCTTACTCAAAGTTTGCCATAGTCTGCAGATTGGCCCTGAGAAGAGCTCCACTCCTCCGTGTTAGAACTGGAAAATACAATTTAATCACTCTCTATAAAATCATGTATTTGGTTAGATGCTTTGGCATTGCTGATGGAGGACCATTGAGATTAATGAGTTGAAATGTGTGAAAGAGCTCCTGTGGTTGTGTTGTTTTGAGTTCTTTATTGTCCAGCCTAAAGAGTTTTCCCAATCATTTCTTGCATTCAGCCTGGAATATCTTAAGAATCAGTAAGCTGTTGGCTGTGCTGATAACAGTTGACAGGCTGAATGCTGCTAGAAAATTGTATCAGAACTGTCAGAAGCTGCCCCTTCCAGAATAATTTTTAGAATAGTCATTATTTTTTTAAAAATCTGCCAGCATTGGTTCGTTTTCCTGTTTTTTCTTTAATTATTCTTGTTACTATAAATATGCATTTTAAATGTATTGTGTCCACATGAAATTCCCAGATGTATGATCGTGTTATGGCTCTGTCTGGGAAATTAAGAAGCTTTTTATCAGAAATCTTTTAGCAAGGCAAGTATTTATAAACCATAATCATATTAATTGATTCCTGGGTTCAGAAGAAATGAAACTGAGTAATCCTTGTACTCCCTGGTTTACTGCTTCCCCATGGAATTTATCATTTTCCTGCAGGTTAACACTGCTCTGTCTGAAATGGGGAGTGAATAAAGGTATTTTCTTTCTCCTCTGCTCTGATGCAGGTGACAGATCATGCAACCACTGCCCTGCTGCACTACCAGCTGCCCCAGATGCCAGATGTGGTGGTCAGGTCCTTCATGGTAAGTGTGTTGGAAAACACATTTTTCCATCCAGATCTCAGTGTGTTTGCAGTGGTTGACATCAGGCAGTTCTGATTTCCCCATTTCAAACCAGCTGGGCAGAGACTGTGATTCTTTGTGTCTCATACCTGGACAGGGATGAAGAGCTCATTCCCATTTCCAGGGATAATTGGTGTTGGAAAACTGAGCTGGGAATGGCTCTTCTCTCACAAGTCTCAATATTGGCCTGATGATTCCTCTTTGCAAAGTCATCTGTCACAACAGGAAGAAAAAACCCTCAACCAAACCCTTTCCTCAGCCCTTTGACTCTGTTCCTACTGTGCAAGTTCTGGATGGACCAAAATCTGCTCCACTGGAATTTCCCTGGTAAGAGGAAATTCCCAGTCAGTGTATTCCAGCTGAGGCAGTTTGCCCAGTGTGGGAAATAATGGGAATTATTTAGAGAAGGTTCCATTTTGCTGTATCCAGACTTTGTTCCTGTGGAATTGTGTGTACTCACCCAGCACAGCAGCAGGTGCTTGGAGAGTCAAGGAAATAGTGGAGTATTCAGATCTTTTCAGGAACAAAATTAATCCAATGCTATTCTGCCTTGATACAGATTTAGGTTTATCTCCTTTAATTCTGTTTCTATTTAGAATCGTATTTGTGAAATAAACTTGTGTAGAAGCAGCCTTGTTAATCAGAGGGTGAGAACAAGGAATTATGATTCAGAATTCCTTCTACCACGATGAATTTTGGCAGTGGAGGCTCTTGCTGTTCTTTCTGCTACAGTCTCCCAGTAGAGGATTTGGGGACAGATTTTGTCTACAATTCAGGTTTTTTCCTCCTTTTCCTTCCCTTGTGTTACCCCTTCACCTGGAGCAATGCAGCTGAGACTTTGGGAAACAAAAATCTCATTTTGCCATTCACAATCTTCAGGTGTTTTTAGCATCAGTTCTTTTATATCCTTAATTTCCAGTGTGTAATTTCAGAACAGGCAGACTCCCCTCCCTGCTGTGCTGGATTGGTTATTTAATAAAAAGGCCACTCAGATGAGAGATTTCCAAAGTGCATCTTAAAATAATAGGCTTTGAAAGGTGAAAGCAACCGTTACTGGTCATACCCATGTTCAACACGGTTCTGAAAATGAATGTTTAATAGAACAAGTCGTTTGTTTGAGCCAAGGCCCTGCTGTATTGATCAGAGAAAACACCACAACTTCCAACAAAGCAAAACCAGCACAAGTGTCAATATGTTGGGCCTTTCACCTGTCCCTTGTGCAATCCACATGACAGGATATTCTGAAACCCTAATTTTCTGATGGGAGTGAAGAGCCCATTCCTTTCTTCTCTGTCAACAGATGCCTCAAGTGCACAATTTAACTTCATTTACCTATTTTTGTATTATGGCTGAGAAAATTCGATTTCTCCGTAGTGCAAGCAAAGCCCATCCAAGCTGAAGTAAATAACAGCAATTTACTTGTGGAGTTGTGTTGCTCTTGTCCCCATATTTAGTGCTCAACCCAGACAAGATCTAGTTCTTCTGGAGGAGAGTTATTGACAGCCCAAGGTTTGGTTGCTATAGAGAAGACTCTGATGAAGATGGAAGGATTTGTTTCAATAAACTCAGCTGACCTCTTCTTCAGAGAACAATTTTCTCTTATCGATGTAATTCAATAGGACTTTAAATGACAAGATTCATGTGCATCCTTCACAGTATAAATCTGCTGGTCTAGGGCTTTTTTAGCTGTGTATCTCCTTGAGTGGGGAATTGGGTTATGTAATGCTCATTGCTGCGTGTGACAATGGGAACAACCCATTTCAGAGGCAGGAACTTTGGGAAGCAACATCTGAACTTAACCTGTGTTGTTCAGCACTACTGGCCTTTTAAATATATATATATATGTAGTCATCAGCGTAATCAGGTTTAAAATGGCTCAGTGTTTTTATGACCAGTGAATATCGATCTGAAAATCGCATTAGAGAGGAAGTTCATTAGCTGGATGTGGGAGTCCTTCTGTCTTCAGCTCTGAGCAGCCCAGGCTGCAGTGGGAGTGCAGCAGGGGGTGATAGATGGTCATGGCAAGACACAAACCAATATTCAGCTGGAGAAGACACCAGCAGAACAGTTATATCCCAGTAAAAATACAAGGCATTGCAACCCTCGCCTTCCCTCGTGATTCTCGAGCTGCGAATGCCTCCTGCTCACAGGGCAGGAATTTCTATTAACAAATTTGCTTAAGTGACTAAAAAAGCAACAGATGATTAATAAAGTGGGAATTCAGCTCTACAGTGACCTTGTAATCTTCGGTGTGCTTGAGTTTATAAAATCACTGTACACCTCACTGGGGCCTGGCCAAAGCACATCCTCTGTCCTTGCCGCTCCTGTTCGACAAGAATGATGACAAAGGGCAACATCCATATCCAGCTTTCCTTCATCCCTCTCCCTTTTCCTTTCAGACCTGGTTAAGGAGTTACATAAAGCTGTTCCAGGCTCCGTGCCAGCGCTGCGGGAAGTTCCTGCAGGATGGGCTGCCACCCACATGGAGGGACTTCCGAACCCTCGAGGCTTTCCACGACACCTGCAGGCAGTAGGAGCAGAGCTGACACCCCCAGGAGTCACCTCTCAGGGTTTGGGGACAGCACTGATGGTTCCACTGCTGAAGCTCCCTGTCCTGAGCAGCGAGGTTGCACTAAACCATTTGACTTTTGAACAGCCATCTGCGAGGCACATGCTGCATCTTGAAGAAGATGGTGAGAAGCTGTGTGTGATCTGAAATGATCTCTCTGGGAAGATCTGGTAGTAATAATTACTATTCTAAACCTTAAGGAAAATACCCGTTGTACAGTTTGCGTTTTGCGACGGAATTTGCAATGCTGAAGACTTTTATAAGCTTGAAATAAATTTTTGTACTCCCAAAATTTGTGCTGTTGGTTTTGTTATTTGGTCAACAAAACCCTTGGGTTTGGTGTGGATTATTTGGTGCTGCTCTTTTCTTTAGGAAAACTGGAAACATTTAAACTCTGAAATGATGGTGGGGTGTTGCAAGGCTTCTTATCTGAGTGGTGGTGTTTTTATTCTGGAAGAGATTATGGCATTGATTAAACAGAGAATTTCAAAGGCATGTGGCAGCTTGGAAGATGCAATGTAACTTTCTGAGGCGGGGCAAACAGATGTTTCCATTTACTAAAATTGTAATGAGAAATGTTAACAAAATCTGCATGTATTAAGTGGTTAGAAAACGTGTGATGAGCAGTGACAGTCGTGTTTTACAACTGAAAGTAGTGAAATAATTCAGCCCTAAAGCAGAGTTTCTGCAGCGCAGACATCCAGCGTGTTTCCTAAATGATTTAAAATGTACATGGAACGTGCTGGAGAAGAGCAGAATGCCTCCCAGCAATCCCTGAGCTTGGAAGGGATGGGAGAGCTCCATCCTGTGAGCCTTGGCTGTGTTTCCTTCCCCCAGAGACAGGGAAAGGTCGCTGTCCTGCCACAGCCCTGGGGCTGCAGTGGGTGAAGCATCTTCTCTGGTATTTTCTTGGCTCCACATCTCCTGTGTCACCCTGACAGCCAATTTGATTGATCCCACTGTCATTCCCATGTTGTTCCTCTACAAACCGTGAAGGCTTCAGTAATCAGCTGGATTTGGGAGCTGGCAAGGGAAGCTCTGGAGAAATTTTGTCACTCCATTAATTGTCAAATAAGTTATCACTGCTGCAGAGTAACTTTTGAGATTCTCTCTGCCTGTGGACAAATTTCTGTTGCAGGACTGGCTCATATTAAAGAGAAATTGAAAGAAAATGCATGTTTATGACTGTGGAGGCACAACATTGTGTGTGAAGAATTAAAGTGTGTGTGTTTGAGGATGTTAATAATGAGATTTTTTTTCCTCTATTATTAATAATATTCCCAATCACCAAATAGAAGAATTGCCATAGCAGTGGGATATTTCAAATCTAGCTGCATTTGAATTACCTAATGAAAACTTTCTGTGCTGTTATTTGACCCAAGCAGCCTTCTCAGTCCAAAGATCAACCAAGACAGAACAATGTTTGCATCTTGGATGAGCCTGAGCCTTGGAAATAATCGGCCCTGCTCTCCATCCCGTTACTGTGCTAATTAGAAGGCTTGGCTTTCTGATAGCATAAGCAATTTTTTTGTTACTATAAAGGTCATAATATGATATCCAACCTGCTTGAGGCACTGCTGGCTGCTCCCTTCTGTTTATGCTTAAATAATGGTGTAGAAAGCAAATCCTGAGGTTCACCAAAGTATGTGTGTGGAATCGTGTCTTGGCATTTGGAGATAATTAGTTGCAGAAAACAGCGTCGTCCAAGTCTCTTAATTGAGGCTGGAATTTTAAACCTGTAACTGGGGAGTCTGATGGAGAGTCACACAATTCATCATAGATACTTTGGTATAAAAAATTTTGTGTTAGTGAGGTGCAACACAAACCCTTTTGTAACATTCCTTCCCCCAGAAAGTGCAGCAGAGGGATCAGGATGTTCTCCCCTTGCTGAGGCCTTGGGAGGAGCAGGGATTTCTCTCTCTGCAGGTTGAGATATTTTCATTTTGAGGAGTGAAACTCAGCTTAGGAGTTCCAGTAGTTTGGATTCAGTCTGTGCTCATGTGGTCCTTGTCCTGGCAGTCCATGTGCTCGGTGGCAGTGCCTGGTTATCCCTGATGTGGATTTCCAAGGAAAATTGGTCTGATTTCTGAGTGTGAGGGATGGAAACTGTGAGGTCCCTAAGCACATGGCAATTCTCACAGTACAGAATCCCTGTGTTCTTTCTCAGCTTTGTCTCTTGGATCCTGAACATTATAATTTTTGTCACTCTTAGAAGGAATGAGTGACCAGAATCAGTTTAATTGCAGGATGAGCAACTTTGCTCTTCCCCACTGGAGTTTTGCAATTTCTAAAGCAGCTCCAGCCCCTCAGGCAAACAGCAAGGACTGTGATCCATGAGGAGTGGTTGGCTCTCACCTCTTCCAGAGCATCTTCCAGACCTGCACTTCTCCTTACATTCATTTCTGCAAGGCCAGCACTACTGCAGAATCAGGAGTGGCCAAATTGAGCAGTGAAAGAGAAAAGGAAAGTGATTCCCACACAGAAACAAGAGCTGCTGGGGTGGCTCTGGCTGTGCTGGAGCTGCCCCATCCCAGTGGGCTTGTTTCTCTGCAGGGTACAATTTGAATTTTTTTACAGTTTTAAAAATTGCTCATCTCCAGCTGCAGGGCAGCTGCAGCCCTGAGCCCTGGTACTGTCCCTTGGTGTCACCCACCCTGAGCCCAACCTGCTCTTCCTGCTGGGAAGAATTCCTGTTTTATCTTCCCCTGTGCAAACCCCTCCCGCTGTGCTCCTGGTGCTGGCGAGTGCTAAAGGTTACAAAATCCATCTTTTTGCTAAGAAAGCAACTTAATTAATGTGAAAGTTTCTCTGATGAAGGGAACCCGCAGCAGATTCGCAGCCGCTCCCCTTTCCCTGCCCGCACCCCTCCCCAAACCACTTTAATTTCTCTGCCAATATTGGACAAATGTAACAGGCTGACTTTTTAATTTTCTACTCCCAGGTCTCCCTTGTCCCCTCATGCATTTTTCATCACAGCTCATGGCTCCCTCCCTGCCTGCCCTGTGAAAAATATTGATCGACTGATTAAGCCATCAAGCCATGGCAAACAACTTTAATTTTCTAACCAAAGCCTTTTTCGTTCTCTTTCCTTTCTTGTATATTTGTTGCCTTTTCCCAAAGTTTTTTAATGTCTGCTCGGAAACAAATACATTTTTTGCATGAGGCCGTGGGTTAATTGGTGCTGTGCAGCAGCCAGAGGAATCCACAGGAAAATACAAACCCAGGGCTGCAGTGAGAGGGTGAGTGCTGTTGGTGTATTCCCATCTCAGAGCTAAACCTTTTGGAGAAGGGCTTGAAGAGGATGTAGGAAAGATGTCACTTTCTCTGTGGCCTTAAATCTTACAGATCAGAGTGCAAACCCATCCCAGCAGTGCAGCACCCCTGGCCACACCAGCAGCTCTGGGTGCCTGAAAAGCTCCTGCAGGTTCTTCAGCCCCAAATTTGTATCCTTGGCTAAACCCACCAAAGGCTCACAGGTTTCCCCACCACCACTGCTGCTGCCCACTCTGAAAACTGCTGGAATTCTGCAGATGTGAGACCCAGCTTGCCTTGCAGAGCACTTCTGAGCCCTGATGAT
The DNA here is from genome assembly GCF_008360975.1 of Lichenostomus cassidix. Classification (NCBI taxonomy): domain Eukaryota; kingdom Metazoa; phylum Chordata; class Aves; order Passeriformes; family Meliphagidae; genus Lichenostomus; species Lichenostomus cassidix. The sequence goes on from NC_139497.1 coordinate 4,253,258, forward strand.
GATGAATCCCAGGGCTGGCGGGTGGGTAAAAGCATCTTTCTTGCAAACTCAGTACGTGGTTTCAGTGAGGCTTGTCAGAGTCGCTCCGTGGGTTTGCAAATTGCTTTTCAAGGTAGAAATGCAGCTTAAATATGAGGATATTTGTCTCTCAGTGGCAGCCTTCGAGCTCTGTGTTGTGCTGTGGTGCTGCAGCCCTGGCTGGGGTGCTGCTCCTTTGGGCACAGCAGGGTTCTGGGGGTTCTGGTTTTTGGCAGGATCCCTACGCTGAGTATGATCTCCACAGCTTGTCCTGCTGTCTCCAGATCTGTGAGTTACAAAGATGTGGCCAAACCTTCCAAGGGTCCACTGTGGATGCAGCATGAGATCTCTGATCCCCTGTTTTTTCACAAACCCACTGCAGGTCAGGGCTTCAGTTCTAAGCTCACCTGGTGTGCAGAAAAGGAGATTTGCTGCAGTAACCATGGGAAGGGGTGGCTTTGGCTGAGTTTCCCCACATCAGACATGCTTCCCTCGTGGTTATTTCCTGGTTGGAAGCAGCAAAGTCAGGAGGGAATTGGTTGTTTGGTGAGCAATCCCCAAAACAAAGCTGGCTCTGAGTTGCTGGGGTTTGTGTCTCTCTTGCTTTGAGGGATGGTGATTCCAGTATCAGATAATTAGTTCCTATAAAGATGTGTGTGTGTCATGCACTCGTTAGAATTTGTGAGGTTGTCTTTTCCCTTTTAAAAGCAAATGATCAAAAAAAAGAGACATCTCCAGAGGTGCTTCTTGTTAATGTGAGGATAGCAGTGACCCTCTGGAAGGGCAGGGGTGTGTCCCTGCAGCAACCAGGATTTTTTATCATCTGGCATTTTATCCTCTGTAAAGTTCAACAGCAGCACTAATACCTGCTTACCGAGTTTGTGTCATAAAAATGAAAGGGGGATTTAAAAAAAATGAAGTATGGCAGAGGAATGTAAATGGGCTTTTGTTGTGAGTCAGGAGAACCCAGGGACAGCTGAGCATTTCTCATTTTATTTACTGTTTTATGTTAATAGGGAGGCTAATTTAAAATAGGAGTCCTTGTAATTGGTAATAGACGGGGTTGTGCTGATTAAAAAGTTGCTCAGAAAACCAGAGGGTTGGGATCAAGGACAGAGAAGTTTTGTTATTCAGGTGCTGAGACTGAGCATTTTGGGCTTAAAGGTGCCCCACACTCTGGTCTTCAACATCTCCAACAGCTCCTGCAAATCAGCTCAGGAGTATTGCCAGAAAACAACAAATATGTGGGAAAATATTAATGGTGAGATCATTTGGAATTCATGAGAACAAATATTTGCGTCGAGAGCGTGATTATAAGAGTTGGGCTCGGGACAGTGATGCAGGCTGGGATTTATTTATTTATTAATTACAATTAACCCATGGCACCAGCATTTCAGCTCTTGAGTTTCACAACAAGCTGCTCCCTCGGCATCTGCAGGTGAAGAATTGTGAGCAGGAAGTTTCGGTGTAGCCTTGGTGTGAAAATGAAGCTGGTGGAGGGGAGCAGCTGCCATGCCCTTGTCTCTCACCATCTGCACTTCCTCCCTGCATTTTGAGTTTATTAAGGTATTTTTAGCCCTTTTTCTTTCCTTACAGCCTTGCTGCTGTTGACAATTCCTCTTTAAAATGCTGAAAAGAAAGCAGGAGTGCTTTTTTAAAGTGTCTTCAGCCTGGGCTGGGGGTGACAATGGGCTGTGGGTTCCCCTGGGTTCAGAACAATCCGACACCAGCAGAGGTGACCTGTGGCTGCTGCTCATTTTCTGCTGGATTAAAAACTCTGCCAGCAGTCATCTCCTGGAGCTGGAGAGGCTGGAACCTGCTGGGGGACCTGAAGGGAAGGGAAATGTCAGCTGAGAATGGAGCCTGGCTGGGGCTGCATTTTCGGAGGGAATAAAGCCTGTCCTGGAGGGGACAGAGCATCCCAGCCCTGGGCAGGCCCAGCCAAAGGCAGGTGATGCCCTGAGATGCTGAATTGGAGCAAAAAATTGCTAAACCACGACCTTAACAGGAGGCTTAATTAGATTTTGTTTCCTTTCTCCGAGGTTTTACCCAGCTCTCCTATAAATCCTGCTCTCATGATGAATTCCTCCTGAGCCGGGAGGTGACTCTGATGAAATGCTCGCGTGTGCTTCCAAACCTCTTCTCCCTGAGCTTCCCAAACCTTGGTTTTCTGACAGAAATGAGCCCCCAGCTAAGGGGAGGGAGAGAAACAGTGCTGGTCCTTCACATCAAGGTCTGCTCTGCTCTGCTGTGGTTCCCTGAGCTCTGGGTGGTTTTTCTCCCCCAGATCCGTGGATGAACAACTGATGCTGCTGCAGGATGAGCTCCTGGCCTCACCTCACCTCAGCTCAGCTCAGGTTCCACCTGGGTCTGAGGCCGTGGAAGGTTACAGCCAAATTAGATTCATTGTATTAAGTACTTTTCTCCTACAGAAAACCATGAGGAAATTAATCCCAGAGTATTCAACAGAACACGCCAAGAAGCAAAGCTGCCAAGCTCTCCCGGTTTGCTTTTTGTTTTCTCTGAGCCCCTCGCTGTAATTACAAACATCCCCGAAATTAAAACTGCAAATTGCTGAGGTAGGAGAGTGGAAAGGCCGGGCTGGGAAACATTTAAATTGCTGTGACAGGACATTCTTCCATCCTTAAAGCAGCAGTGGGGGATCAGAAGGAAGTCCTGCCAAGCTCACCTGTCAAGAAAATACAGGTGAGCTCTCCAATGCCATCCCAGCTCATCCCTGCAGAGGCTGCTGAAAGGCAGAAATTCCCAAACTTGCTCAAGAAGCTTTAAAACCATGCATTTTCCTCATAAATGTAGCTCTGATTTTTGGGTGTAGTCCCCCTTTTGATACCTCTGTTTCCTGTTCAATCAGTTAAACTGCTTTATTTGCTTCTTAGGGTTGTTTCACTGTGGATGGGCTGTTACAAAACTCAGCAGAAAGGTTGGCATTTCATTTTCATCTATGAATATTTCTAAGGATTTTCTTGGGGGAGAAATGGTGGTTCACCTCTGCTTAAAAAACAGTCAGCCATGGGCAAGCTCTGAACTAGAAAACAGCTGAGTTATCTCTTTTTTTAATATAAGAGAAATCGATACACCCTCACCCTGGTTATCAGAAGCGCTGAAAATATTCAACATTAAATAGTGGTGATGTAAACAAAACCTAACACCTTCAGCCCTTGAGATTAAAAGTGGATTTGCTTTATTTTTCCCAAGTCTGGTGCCACCAGGGCTCTGCACAAGCGCCGTGTGAGAATTGCTGGATAGAGGAAGCAAAGCTTTTGAAGGGCGTTCAGAAGGCAAAGTAATTAAATTTTTTAAAAACCCAAAATGAAACAGAAACAAAAAAATCCACCTTGAAGTCACTGTTTTTTTAAGCTGCACTTTAAATTGGTGCTGTCAAGCAGTACTTCTCCTGTAAGGCTCCTAGCATGGAGTAATGTGCTTTTGGTCTGCTTGGATGCCATTTGAGTTCTGTTGTTTTATCATCTTTAGATAAAACTTGTCCTTTTTAGGCTCCTGTTTCAAAGAAATAACTTTGGGATAATCTGGCATTTTGTCTTCTTCCCCTGTTATTTCAAGGAGGCTGCAAAAATAGAGTTTCTTGGCTTTTCTTTATTGCGCTCAAAGGCCATTGGGGCTGAAGAGTTTCTCCTGGCTTTGTAGCATCCTTCAACCTGAATTCTGAGGTGGTTTTGGCACACATGCTCCTCTCTGTCCTCCAGGTTTGTACTCAGATTTCAGCAGATTTCCCCCTGTGCTCAGTGTCTCCTGAAATCAGGAGAACCATCTCCCCATTTTCACTACAACAAGCAATGCTGGTCTTTCACTGATCATGGAAAACTGCATTTCTTTAAAATGTAAATTTTGAAAAAGAGCTATATTTGAATCTTCCATCCCTCAGGTATCACAGGCTTTCCAGCCCCTTTTTAACCTCAGATTGATTGATGCCAATGGTAGTTTTGGGAGTTTTCCACTGGCTTGCAGTGATCTTGGACAGGTCCCAGGGTGCAGCAGTGCCCTGGGGGATGCAGCAGCTGTTAAACCTCGTGGGGTGATGCTGTAGAACAAGTGGAGGTGCTTTGTCAGGCTGGATAAAACAAGAATCTCGTGGGTTGGACCTGAACCCTGAAGGAAGGAGAGGTCAGAGATGAGTCTGGGCAAAGAGCTTGGGTTCCACTGTTGGTTTAATGTTCTCTCCAAGGTGTCCCTGCTGGGGACTTGGGACATTTCCTGGCTGAGCTTGGGACGTTCTGGAGGCTGAGGCTCTTCAGAGGGGAGCTGGAGGGTGGCCCAGGGACATGGCTGTGCTCTGAGGGGTGTCCATGGGGCTGGGATTAGGGGTGCTGGATGGCAAGGGAGGAACTGTTTGATCTCTCAATCAAGAGGGATGGGGTTGATCAATGGGGAGACCCAACAGCCTTTGCATTGTCCCATGGACAGGGAGGTGTCAGCCCCCAGTGCAGGCTGGAGGAGCACTGCTCTGTCCTCCACCCATGGCTTGTGGGAAGCTCTTTGTCCCACCAGGATCTGGAATTATGAAATTCCTCCACGTTGTGTCCCACAGCTCATTGTGTAGGGATAATGTACTTGGCTTTGCCTGCAGAAATATCACACATGGGGTAATATGGATGTAAATCACATCACGTTTTTTGTAAGGGGGTTGATCAATCTGTGCTGCAGATCCCCCACTCCCCCCAGCCATAATGATCCCACTGTCTGCAGCACAAGATTAATAGCAGCCTGGTGGAGAACATTAAGATGACATTATCTGAAAGAGAGCAAACACCACCTGAAACTAGGATTAGAATGGGATTGACAGTCCCAGTTTCTGTGGGAAAAGATGAGTGGCTGCTTGTTCCCATCAGAAACCCCTGGTGGACAGATTGGCAGCAAAGTGTGGGTGAAGTTTAGCTCAAGGGTGGCTCAGCCTTGGGAAGGGGAGGGGATAATGGATGGGATGGGATGGGATGGGATGGGATGGGATGGGATGGGATGGGATGGGATGGGATGGGGTTGAAGGAGCCAAACTGGCTCTGAACACCAGGATCTCACACAGGTGGGAGGAACAGGTACCTTCTCACAGAAGAACTGATGGATTTTCTTTTAAAGGTCTAAAATCTGAGGGGTGAGGCCCCAAGAGAGGCTGCAAAGCCACCACCCTCCTGTCACATGCTTCCCAGCAGCTCAGTGCAAGGAGCAGATGGAATTGTCACAACCTTCCCTCCCCTCCTCTGCTCCCTGTCCACTCCCAGCTCTGCTCCACGACCTGTGCACAAAGGTAACTCCTCCATGTCCTCTACTCGTCCTGCTCTGAACTATTCAGTTGCAGCTTTTCCTTCCCAGCTCGGTGCTAAAAATACTTTAAAGGTAAACCCTGGGGTGGCTCATTCCACTGATTCATTCTCCTCCTGCCTCCTCCTTCCCCAGCAATTCCCCCACAGCCGAGCTGGCTCTTTCATCCCAGTGGAAACGTGCTATTGATCTCGCCACTTTACAAAGGGAGGGGAAACACAGCCCCTTTCATCTTCCCCTTGCACAGGCTGATCTCCTTGTCCGTTCTGCGTCTGATGACGGGAGGGTTTTAATCCAAAAGGATTGGAAATCTTTACCTTATCAAAGCATCCCCCTGCACGGCGAGGGCGTTCAGATAGGGGCTGCAGCTGCAGCGAGCAGGTGGGAAAAAAGGGGAGCAAAAGGGATATCCAGCTAGGAACCATCCTCAGGTGTTTGTGGGATGGGACTGAACACTGAGCTCGTGTGGCAGAAACCTTCAACTCCAGGTGACACCCAAACTCTGTCTCTGTCATCCTCCCCTCCCTCCTGCTTCTTCATTAACTCCCTTGTTTTTAAGCGTGAACACCGGGGCTGTAAATCTGAGGCCATTTCGCAGGTTAGGTGAACTGTGAAAAGCAGATTTGCACAATTTGCAGATTGCTTGTTGAGGTGAGAGCTAATGCTGCTGACTCACGAGCTGAGCTGATGCTCTTGGCAATCCTTCCCCTCTCTCCAGCTATTTCCATGCAGCCCTTCACCCCTCTCGGGTTTTGGCAGCATCCAAAGTTTACTCCAAGAACAGAAGTTTTCTGAATCCAGCAAAACCACCTGCTTTTGCCCCGAATGCACTGCAGTCTCTTCCAGGCCCTGGCCCCAAACAGGCTTTTCAGCAGTCTCAGCTCAGACCAGCAATTAGTATTCAGGCAGGAGAGCCTCGGGAGCAGCAGGAATGCCTCTTCTCCATCTTTATTCATAATCCAAAGGCGTGTTTGCTTGGGTTGCTGCAGTGAACCCCACAGGACCTCTCAGGTGCTCCAAGGCTCTGTTGGTTTTTAGCATTTCTGGATCATTTCTGAGCTCAAGCTCTCGCCCAGCCTGAGAGGAGCAGAAAACCTTCCTGGCTCAGGGCTGGGGAGCTCACAGGGGAAATGCTCAGGCTGAGGGGCAGCAGCACCTCCCACGGTGTCTGCTTGGTGTTCTCTGCCCGTCACACCCACCTCCTGGTGCTCCTCATCTCCTCTGCACGCTGACATAAAACTGCCTCCAGGATGAGCTTTGTGGTGGAGTCCACTGATCACTTGGAATTCTGCAGCAGAGCAAGGGGGAAAGGTTTTCCTGCCCTGAGCATCACTCCCACTGACCCTGCAGCTCCAGGGCTTCCAAGACTGGGGGAAACACCTGTTCTTCCAGGGCTTTTAGTCTGGGATTTGTGCACTAATGGGGATTTCTTTAATCCTGGCTTCTCACTGGGGTTTTCATCCTCCTCCCAGTGGAAAACAAGCTATGGAAGTTTAGCAACATCTCCCAGTACCTGCTGTGTTCCTGGGCTGGGATTTTCCAGCAGGAAAGGGTGAGATGTGTGGTGCTTTTGAGGAGCAAATTTTGATCTCCCTGGGTGGGACAGCATTTTGTCCTGAGCTGCCACAAGACAAACACCTCACCAGCTCCATCCTCACACTGCCCACGGAGAGGCAGTGATAGATTAATCTGAACAAAGATTGATCAATAATTTATGCTGGTGTTTTCACTCACCTGGGGCTCAGACAGACTTTGATACGATTTGATGGGGTCGGACCCACCCTGCTTTAATTAAACATGATGCTGGAAATTAAAAGGAAAACCTATTGGCTACTGGAACTGAAATCAATGTGCGATCAGTAACAAGAGACTGATTAAAGAGGTGAAGCCCGGGAAGGAACGGGAAGGTTCAGCAGACGCTTCCTGAAGGCGAGATTAGCAGGACATATTGAATGTAAATACAGCTATTGGCATTTTGTCACGGCGTGGCCTTTAGCAGCCGAGCTGTTTGTGTGCCTTGATGAATGGCTTTGCACCAGGGAAGTGCTGCGGGAATTCAGGGCTGCTGGAGGCTCTCCCGGAGCATCAGGGGGGTTGGATGGGGACAGCAGGGAGTGGGGAGCAGAGCTGAGCTGAGCCCCTGTGCCCAACACCCGTTCTTGAGGAGGTTAAGGCAGTGAGGAATGCAGATTTTAGGGATTTTGGCAGGGAGTTGCCCACCTTTGCCTGTGGAAAGGACCCTGGGCATGGCAAGGATTGGGGTCTGGGTGTCCCCGGTGAGCTCCTGCCCTTCCCTCTGCCGGCTGAGCTGGGGTTGGGCTGTGCAGGAGCAGAGCTGCAGCAGAACTCACTCCAAACTGGGCTAATGACAGAGCCAGAGCTTGGCAGGGACTAATTAAGCAGAGCTGCGTTTGCCCAGAGAAATGGAGATGCTCCAGGAGGAGAGGTGATACAGGAGGGGATACAGGAGGGGATACAGGAGGTGATACAGGAGGGTGAAGCCAGAGCTCTGACTGCACTAAACTCAGGGTGTGGAAAAAAGGGACCAAAAGCAGTGCTTTCTCTGAAATATCCTCGCCCTGGGAATGGGGCAGTTTCAGGTGCCCCAAGTGTCCCTGGGCCACCCTTCCTGCAGGAATTGCTCCTCTGGTGTGGTGAGGGAAGAGCCTGGAAGCTCTCCTGGTCACAGTTCAAAGCCTGGAGCATCCCTGAGTGCAGAGACATTGCCCACCTCTCTTTGCAGGGCTGCATTTTTCACCTGAACAGCAAAGAGGGAAAGAACCTGAAACATTTCCTGTGTTTCCAACTCACCATCACCTCTGTTCCACACCAGACAGGGGGACAAACTGGGTTTTTCCAAGCCCCATGTGCCACTATCCTCCACTCTCTTCTGCACATGCATGGCAGACCCTGCAGAGCCCTGGAGAGGCGGGACAGTGGGGACAGGGATGGGGACAGTGGGGACAGGGATGGGGACATGGAGAGTTCCTTCCCTCAGCTGCTGCAATTTCTCTTTTTTAACTTCCCTGCCAGTTTGCAGGAGGGAAGAGACTGTGGGGGAGAGGTCCAGGATTTTGAGAGTTCCAGAGGCTGCAGGCAGGAGGTGGAATCTCCATGGCCAAGGCAGAGCTGGGGATAAAACACCCTCGGGTTGTGCTGTGCTGGGAAATGCCTGGATTTGGGGGTGAGGGGAGAAACTCCCTAGGAGCAAGGTGACTTATTTTCCTTGGAATAAGCCTTTGCCATCAATTGCTAATAATCAGGATGGTGGAAGGAGCTCAGAAATGGGGGTTTGTGTGTGATGGGCACCACAGGGATGGGGACAGGGACAAGATGAGGCAGGTGAGCACATGAGCTGAGGGACCTGCTGGTCACTCAGGGGGTTTGGAAGCTGCTTCCTCGCCTGCCTGCCTCGTTGGGGCTTTGATTCCTCCCTGACAGCATGCTGAAGGATTGATCTGAGCGGGGATAAATAATTCATGAGCTTTTTTGGGTTTTTTGAGCAGCTGCGAATTCTGAGACGTGAGCTCTGCACAGCAGACGCTGCTGGGACTAAAAGAACAGTTTGAGGAGAAAGCTGTATATTTTTGTTGTTGTTGTTGTCTGTTGCCGTTTATAATTTTTAATCTCCTTTTCTCCTTTATTTTTTTTTTGTTCATTGTTTTCTTCCCACACACAAGGCTGGTTTGCTCCTGAGGCTCTCAGCAGGCGGCAGAGGCAGTGGGAGGATGGCTCCACCAGCCCAGGGCACTGGGTGGATCCACAACCTCTCCTTGCAGGGAGATGCTTCCCGAGGGCATTCCCTGCTCAAAAGTCCACTTCAGATCCACCTCTGCCTGCTGCCTTCTGTTGAATCTGTGCTGCTCCAAGCCCTGAAGTTCAGAGGGGTTGGGTAATGCTTTGATTCCTGCCTGACCATGCTGGGAAGTGTGGCTGCAGCACATGGATTCCCTGGGAAAATGAGGGTGGGAGAAGAGATGTGCATGGCAGCAAGGAGGGGAGAGAGACTGACCTTTCCCTGGGGGTGTTATGGCACAGGGCTAGAAAAGCTGTTTGGCAAAACTATGGGAGCATCTGGGCTGCCAGAACTGCCCCCAGCCCTGGGTGAAACCTCTGGGGCTGCAGACAGGTGATTAAATGGTATTTAGACAGGTGATAAATGGTATTTAATGTTATCTGGTGGCATTTGTTGCTGGGACACCTCCGAAATCTTTACCACCAATTTGAAATCAACCCTGCAAGGATGTGAACGGTGGAAGGAGAATTTCCAGCTTCACCCCCTGATTTCACTGAACACCCACGGGCTGATTCCAGGAGCTCCCAGGAAGGGGAACTGGGGTTCAAAAGATTTCATAAGGGAAAATTAATGATGAAAATATTCTCTTGCAAGTCGGGCAGAAGTTTTACAAGCAGGCTCCCTGCAGAGGCAGCTGCAGCCACATCTGGGGGATCTGCTAATACCAATACAAGTCAGTGCAGAAAAATCCTTGCTGTAAAAAAGTTTATTTAGCAAAACAAGAGACCCAGAGCAGAAAAAAAAGAACATTTGTGGGGATGTGGCCAGGGAGGAAGGTGTGTGGAAAGGTTTTCACCACTTCACCTGAACCTCCCAAGATGTCATTTTTTTCCTGCAGCAAACATTGGGCATGGGAGGAGATCTTCAGGGACTTTGGGGTCAACATTCCCAGGAAATCCTGCAGGTCCTTGGCTCCCAGCAGCTGATGGACATCTCACTGCTGCACCTCCTGAGAGGGGAGAGGAAGCCACCCTGATGGGCATTTTGGGCTGAGTCTCATCAGCCGTGAGCAGTTTCAGGCTGATGAAAATTATTCATGAACTTGTGCTGAATTAGATGAGGACTTGATGAATGGGGGGGTTGGGTTTCGTGTCAAAATGTTTCTTCATAATCCTTAAAAGATGGAGTACCCTGACTCTTTGTTTTGAAATGATGTGAAAATAACTAAATTTGGCCAACACTAATTTCATCAAGGAGGAGAACACCTACACAGTGTGAGGCATTAGGTTTGGTGGCAAAGCATTCTCGGTATTTTTTTCATTTACTTATTTTGACAAGGGAAGGGAAGAGGAAGCTTGGGGGGATTTGGGTTGAGGTTTTGTTTTTCCCCTGAAGGCCACAGCAGTTTTTACATCCCTGCCTTTTGCCGGGTGGGTGGAGGTGCTCGGGAGCAGTAAAGCAATATTTGCTATTTAATTCTTGGCCTGTTACAGAGAGGAGGAGGAAGATCCTTAACCAGCAGGAAGTTATCTCCACCATCCCAAGCACAGCAGGGCTGTTCTCCTTGCTCTCTGCACCTCAGTGAGCACATCTGCCACCCCTGCAGAGCCTGGGTTCCCCTTGGTGGTGAAAAAAGTGATAGAAAACCCTCTTGGGTTGGTTAAATGGGTGCTTAATCAGCCAATTAATTAACCAGTCTCTGGGATCCAGCTGCCAACCCAGTTTATCCAGGTTTTGTTTCTCTTTGGTGGCTTAAAGATGCTCTCAACAACTTTTCCTTTGGACCAAGCAATGGACGTGCAGCAGCGAAAACTTGACGTCAAGAGCTTGATCTGCCCATTCCCACCCTGCTGCCACGGAGGAGGAGCAGCTGTGCCAAGCAGAGCAGATAAACACTTGAAACGTGGGATGAAGGAGGCTTCAAACATCTCTGCCGCCTGCAGAATAGATTTGTGTTCCCAGCTCCCCTCCTGAAAGCCACAGAGATCACAGGGAGACGCTCAGAACAGGTGGAAATGTGCAGTGAGGCATTAGTTATTCATGGTGTGATGTGTAATCATCCCTGTGAGGAGCTGGGGTGGGAAGGTCGCTGGAATTCAGAGGATCCTGCTCACATTTCCACACTGGGGTGGCGGAGCCTTCGGTGTGGGATGAGGGGAGTGGGACACTCACATTTCCTGTGGTTGGAAAAGCGCAGGGAAAGCTCAGGAGGGGTTTTTCCTGGAAAATTATGAATTATCTTGAATTATGGTTCCTGTCGAAGAGCAGAGCAGCTGCCTGCTCTGCCCCAACACAGAGGAGTGAAGTGAGCACCTTCTCCTGGAGCTGTGTCCTTGAGAGATCTGCAGCTTCACTCCAAAACTTCCATGCTGTGATCAGGAGGCCTTGGAGGAGCTCAACAGCCAAAGATCAGGAGTGAGCAGGTCTGTCCCACCTTTCCAGAGGGTTCTGTAAGAGCTGAGGGATGCTGCAGGATGCACACAGTCCCTGGCTGTTCTCCTTCAGGGTGATGAGCACCAGGCACTGCATCCATCCCATGGCAATTCCCATGCCCTGGTGTCTCGGGTTACACACAAGTTTTAGGAGAAAAGCACCCTGGAATGACCACCTGCCCCAAAAGAAAGGGGTTTTGGCACTTCTTGGATAAAAGCTGAAAAACTCTGTCTATTTGACAAAACACGTAAAGTGTCCTGCAAGGCACAGGGAAAAGGGAAAAAGAATTATTTCCTGGGAATCCTCAGACAAGCTGTTCCTCTCCAGAACTGGTGCCACAAAATCCAGAGGGAAGGGAGGCCTGTGGTGGAAGGGGGAAGGCAGTTGGGTTAATCAATAGGAGATCAAATGCTCCCGGCCGGCGCAATTACGGTTATGAGATTCGCGGGTAGTTAGCACATCGCTGCTAATTAATCTGCTGTGTTACAGGGCCTGGCAAAGGGCTGCCGGCGCCGAGTCTGCTGCAATAATTCAGCCAGCAGAGAAAATGAGACGTAATGAGAGCTGATGGACAATTTCAACGGGAAGGAAGGAGGGAAGGAAGGAGGGAGGGAAGGAGGGAGGGAGGGAGGGAGGGAAGGAAGGAAGGAAGGAAGGAAGGAAGGAAGGAAGGAAGGAAGGAAGGAAGGAAGGAAGGAAGGAAGGAAGGAAGGAAGGAAGGAAGGAAGGAAGGAAGGAAGGAGGGAAGGAAGGAGGGAGGGAGGGAGGGAAGGAAGGAAGGAAGGAAGGAAGGAAGGAAGGAAGGAAGGAAGGAAGGAAGGAAGGAAGGAAGGAAGGAAGGAAGGAAGGAAGGAAGGAAGGAAGGAAGGAAGGAAGGAAGGAAGGAAGGAAGGAAGGAAGGAAGGAAGGAAGGAAGGACCCTCTTTTCTTCAGCCAAATCTGCGCTGATTATTTGGAAAATGAGAATTTATTTTCTGTTAGCACCTTTTACTCTAAAAATGCCTCTTAAGCCTGAACTGCACCCCCAGCACTTCTGTCCATCAGACACAAACACCTCCATCCTGCAGGTTGGAAGGAATAGTGGTGGAGATGGGATCCCCACATCCCCCATACCACCAGGGCAGGGGTCTGGGGGGACTCCTGTGTCCCCCTGATGTTGTCCAGGCTGTGCTGGTTTCTGCTGTGGTCACCAGAGATGGACACAGGGTGTCCATGCCTGAGTGTCACCTGCCCTGTGCAAGGTCACCTGTGCTGCCCACGTGGTCCTCCAGCATCCTGGCTCCTCACAGCTGTTGCTGCACATCTGATTTTTAAAACAAAAAAAAGTAGGAGAGAACTGATCCTGGATGCTCAAAGGAGTTTGGGGAGATCCAGGCTGGACAGGGCCTCTGGAAAAAAAATTAAAAAATTTCCAAACCCCAACCATAAAACCAAACCAAACCCAACCACTCCTTCAGCTTTATTTGGATGGAGGCCCAAAACGCAGTCTGGCGAGGCCCTGAGAGGCACAGATGGAAATCCTATCTGGGGCTCCTGACTCATGGCACTAAAAAAAACCTGTTAGTCAACGTTCAGAAGGGCTGGAGCTCCTGAAGAAACCCTCCAAGGTCCCCAGGGAGATGCTGCACTGGGGGCAGGGGGTTGTTCCCTGGGTGATGAACCCCCCTGGGATGCTCCAGGGGCAATGGGTGGTGAGCACTGGAAGCCTCAGCAGGGTAATGATGTGGAGGTTATCGACCAGGATCTTCACCTCTCCTGCTTGCTGATTTCCCATCCCTCCCCAGTGTGCTGCATTTTTTAATCCATCCAGGTCATGGCCTGCTTGAGTGGGGCCAGCCATGGGGTCAGTGCTAACGATATGCTAATGAGGCTGGGGCAATCAATTCCTCCTAATCAGGCAATCGATCCCCACTGCAGGTGCTTCTGATCCTGGGCTGTGCAGGAGCAGCATCTGATTTTGTTGTGGAGGAGCTCTTTGAAGCAGAAACAGACTTGGAGGAGAGTTGTAAGGCTTGTAATGAAAAATAATTTTTAAGAAATAAAAAAGGTTAGGGGATTGGAGCATCCTTTTGAATGCAAGTGCTGCTTTGCTGGAGGTGCCTGCTACAAAATAGATGATTTTTGGTGGGTTTTAGGTCCCTGTCTGCCATAGTAGCCACAAGCAGATGCACAGATGAGGGCAGGAACAGGATGTTTGATCCCCTATAATATGTTAGAGCCCTCTAATAGATTTTAGTGTCAATTATTTTTAGCTCAAGGAATTTCCTGAGCCTGGTGTTGTTTGCCCTCATCTTATTGAGCTCCTCATTCACTCTCCCCTTCAGGTTTTTTCCACCCTTGGATAAGAATTTCAGCAGCTCAGATGACATGGGAAGACCCATTTAACCATCTCTAGTCCTTAGAACAGGAAAGGGGAATTAAAACCCCCCGTGTCTCCTGAATCATCCCATCTGCAAACCCTGCACAAAATTCCCAGTGCCTGGGTTTCAGTCTCACTGCAACTGGAAGGTTGCAATTAACGTTGCATGAGTGTAATGCCACACTGTTCCAGGGATGTGCATCCACCCCAGGCCTCCAGCACGTGGATTTAATGGGAATCACAATTAATTTGGGTTCACTGTCCCAGTGAACCCAAACAGCTCCTCACACACCATTCACCAGGGCTCAGCTCCAGTGCTATCCCTCTGCCATGCCCAGTTACTCCAAGGGAAGTAAAATCAGGATCCAGCCAGCAAGAAATGCATTAAAAACAGAGCAGTGCTTCTGAAGTGACAGAGGCTGGGAGCAGAAGGACAAAACCAGTTCCTGGCAGGGAAAAGTGCTTGGGAGCAGGGCTTGGGAGCAGGGATGGCCAGAGGTCCTGCAAAGATGATTCAAGCTGCTGGCTGGAATAATGTGGTGAGTGGCTGAGATGGAGGCAACACTCAGGGTGCACTGGGAAGTCACCAGCATTGCCCCTGGGTTTGCCCTCAGTCTGGGGGAGATGGCAGAGGGGTGTTTGTGTTATGGGGAGGTGAATCTTGTTGGACACGTTCCTGGCAGGTCAGTTAATTCTGCACCTTGTTTTCCCCCTGATCAACCTGTCAGTTCCAATGTTATCATTAATTAGAACCTGTGTCCAGAGTCAGCTAATGCAGTGAGCTGTGCTCATCCTGGGCTGATCCAGCTGCACATCCCACCACCCTCACCAGCATTCCCAGTGCCACGGGACACCCTGGTGGCTGCTGGGGTACCAGGGACCTCGGGCTGCTCCTGGTCCTGTCTGTGTGACACAGCAGCTCCTGCCAGCACTGCTGAGTCAGCAGGATCCTCACTGCAGCTGAGTCAGCACATTGGCTGTGCCCGTGGGAAAGTGGGTGCTGCAGCCCAGGGGGAACACCCAAAAATGGACCCTGCAAACGGAGCAGTGGGAGCAGTGAGATGTTTCTGTCAGTGCAGTGTCATCTGTGGCCAGACAGTGATCCTGGTGGAGCACCAGCATGGAGGGGACCAGACAAGAGTTTGGCCCTGCAGACACTCAATGGCAGGTGACAATTCAGGTGATGTTCCAGGGGATGTTCCAGGGGATGTTCCAAGGGATGTTCCAGGGGATGTTCCAGGTGATTTTATGGCAGTTTTGGTCCCACACTCACCCCAGGGCTGGATTTACCCTGCTAGGCTCTGATGTCCCCAACCCCAGACAGAGAGGGTGCCACCCCAGAAGCTGCAGGGCTTTTCAGGCCAAAGCCACCCCCAGATGGGACAGTGGGTTCCCCAAACATAAGGGTTACTGTAACTGTTGAGCTTTTCCTGCAGCCCCAGCTCAGCCCCTGCCCTGGCCAGAAAGCAATGCATATTTGGGGTGCTGAGCTGGGCATGGTCATCTCCCCTCCAGCACCCCCTGGGCCATCCTGTCCTCATGTCCATCCCCTCCTCATGTCCATCCTCTCCTCATGTCCATCTACTCCTCATGTCCATCCCCTCCTCATGTCCATCCCCTCCTGCTTCTCCCCAGTATCCTTCTCCTGGGACTGGCATGGCCCTGATGTCACTTGTCATTGTCACCAGTTGCAGACAGAGCTGGCATCACCCCTCTCAATGTCAGGAGGAGCTCTGGGGTTATCTCTGTTCTCTCCCCAAGGCTCCACTTTCCCACCACCACTCTCCCTTCATCAGCAAGAAAACTGTCTTTCCTTAACACTTATTAAGCCCTAATTTTCATCTTATTCATTACTACCAAGTCATTAAGCTGGTAAGGAATTAAATGAAGTGAAATGAAAAGAACTGAAAGAGACTGAAGGGTTTGGGGTGGTTGGGTTATTTTTTAAAAGAGACCAGAAAATAATCTCCCAGGATTAAGCAGGTGAGAGCAACTAACCCTGTGGAAGGGCATGTAAGACTCCGAGAAAAGGTTTCTAATTAAAAAGAGGCACTGAAAAAGCCCGGGGGGCATCTGTTGGCTCCTCCCTGCCCGAGGTGACAATGAGGACACCGGGCACTGTCGGCTCCTGGACGGTGAAGCAGCTCCTCCTTGACTTCAATAAATCTCAAATAAAAGCTGCTGGAACAGGGGAAGTTGTGAGGCTTCCAAAAACAGCCTCTGACAAAGTCTCTCAGTACCAGACTGTGGCCCTGAGCTTTTATAGGGATATGGGGAGGGAACATTTAGGGATGTTATTTAATTTATTGGTATGTTCGATATAAAGATGCTAATGTACTAATATGTAGGAATATATTTAAATATATGCCTGTAAGTATAAAGCCATTGCTTTCAGGAAACAACCCTTGACCCAGGGCTCCTGGCACAGACCTGGATCATCTCCTGGCTCTGGGATGGGGCTTGGATTTCCCTGGTGAGCATCCCAGGATGACCTGAGCATCCCATCCCTCCAGGAGCTCCTAACCCCCCCATTCCCAACCCCATCTCCCCCCCAGGCTCCTCAGCCGCCAGGCAAACCGGAGGGATCTGCTGCTGCCTGGGCATGTCACACCAGCCTGTGGCTTTTTTCCATTTTTATTGTTGTTTCCTCAGCCTGAATTGAAATAACAGCTCTACAGAGCAATGTCAGAGCTGCCAGAGGAATCCCATCTCTCTGGTGACTTCATTAGCGCCGGTGCCTCCAGTCAGCAAAGTCACGGGGCTTTATTAGTGTGTGGAGAGTTTTTTTTCTCTTGCCCTCACGTGCAGAACCCTCATTAGTGGGGAAGATGGAGCACTAAAGAGTCCCGTGAAGTTCCCATCCAGGTTTGTTTCATCTCCTCCTCTCCTGACACGACGCCCCAGCACCTCCAGCATCACCAGCAGCAGGAGCATCTGCACCTCTCCCAGCAGCACAGCTCTCCTCCTGGCCTCAACTGGTGCTACTGGTCTGAAACCCACCCGGGCAGGAGGTCTGAGCTCCTGAGCCCTGATTCAGGCAGTGCCCAGCAGGCTGGGGTTTGTTTCCCAGCTGCTGCTTCCAGCCTTACTTCACATTCCACACAGCCCTGGGTGAATTGTGACCCTGCCAGTCTCTCGTTCATTTTTGATGCATTCAGGATCGTGAGAGGCTGTTATTTTATGATGGATTAACGATGCTGTATTTGCTTTTAGCCTGTTTTATGGTGCCCCAAGTGCCTTGGCTGTAACTCTTCTGTTTATTTGTTTTATTATCCCAACAGGCTGCTCATGGAGATCACTGTGAAAACACCCATTTTTCCCAGCAGCGAGGCTGGAGAAGATCTCCTGCCCCAGGTAAGGCACAGCTCACCTGTGCTGTGGGAATGGTGCTTTGGAGCTGGGCTGGGTGGGCTGGGTGTGAGGCAGGGGCTGCCTAGGAAGGGAGGAAGGCAGGGAGGGGATGCAGGCAGCAATAGTTGTTTTTAATTCCATGACTCTCTCGGTTTATCCACCCACCGTGAGCAGGGCTGGGCGTGGGCAGAGCCCTGGAGCAAGGAGCAGGGGCTGAGCAGAGGAGTGAGGAGCTGTCAATGCTGCAGGTGACATCCACCTCTTGTCACCCCCACAGCTGGAGCTCCCCTCCATCCTCGCCCTGTGCAGATGTGCTGCTCCTGAGAGGGGCTGTGCAGCCAGGTAAGGTTTGAAAGGCAAACACAGCCTCGAGGTTCTCCCCATTTTGGGGATGACCTTGGGGATTGCCTTATTCCTGTCCTTCCCCTTCCCTCCTCCCCTCTCCTCTACCCTTTCCTCTCATCCCCAGGGGCTGCTGCATTTGCAGAGAGGTATCTGAGTGCAAATAACCCACATTTAACACCTTGGGCTGGTGGATGTCACCACCAAGGGCCAGACTCCAGTTCAGCTGACTTGCTAATTTTCAACTGGCTCCTAATTTCCAGCAGCAAAAATCAACTGGGAGCTTCAGCGATTAGAGTGGTGGGTTGGAGGGGGAAACGAGAAATGAAAGAGGAAAATAAACATGAAAGTCATACAAAACAAATAGCTGGCAGTAATTCCATTAAATCAGATGTTTTTAAAAGGAAATATTAAAATATTAACCGTGTAATTAAGTATTTATTAATTAAAAAAGAAGCCAAGGCGCATTAAGCTGAGCAAAGCCCAAATCATGTGCAAATTCTCGTTTAGCTCAGCTGCCAATTCCACAGACCTTGATTGTGTCTCCCAGGGCCTTGGGCTCAGGTCTGTCGAAGGGACAGGGAAACAGTTTCCTGCTGAAGTTAGAAGACCAAAATCCCTTCAGCATTTCCATTTTC
The DNA here is from genome assembly GCF_008360975.1 of Lichenostomus cassidix. Taxonomy (NCBI): domain Eukaryota; kingdom Metazoa; phylum Chordata; class Aves; order Passeriformes; family Meliphagidae; genus Lichenostomus; species Lichenostomus cassidix. Next base: position 4,271,430 of record NC_139497.1, read on the forward strand.
CTGCTCTCCACAGGTAAGAGCAGCCCTGGTTGGCTTTTCCAGTGTCTCCATCCTGCAAATCCCCAGAGCTGCCCGAGGAGCTGGGCTGGCAGTGAGGTCACAGGGTGATGGTTTTCCTGGCTGTGCATTGCTACCATTCCCCCAGCTGTTTGCCAATCCCTCCTCTGGTGACATCCAAGCAAGCTGGGGCTCACAAGCTGCTCTCCTCACCCTCCTGACCTGCAGGAGCTGAGCATGCAGAGGAATCCCTGAGGCTCAGTCTGGGGTGTCTCAGCAGCTGGTTTGGGGGACACCTCGGTGTCCCCCTGAGGTGTCACCAGCCGTGGGGCTGGTGTGGCTGGAGCAGGTGCCAGGGTCACATTGAGCTCTGCCAGCCCTGTCCTGGGCAGCTCGAGCTGTCTGCTGCCTGTGACAAACTCATCTGTCACCCAGTGAGGACCACGGGCTGCGAGACGCCGCAGAAGAGAGAGAATTAAAGAGGGAGAGAGAAAGAGCAATCAATACATTATTTAGCAGCAGGAATGCAAATGACAAAAAATTAATGAGGCCTCTCCCCCCCCCTGCACCCTTCCCCCAGCCCTCCTTTGCTGTAAGATTGCTGACAAATTCTCTGGAAAATATCAAAACAGCCGGAGGGTGTAACCTGCCAGAGTGATGCACCATTATCTATTATTGATGGAAACCTTGACAAGTTCCCTTTAAAAAAGGAGAGAGAAAGGGAGGGAGAGAGGGGGAAAAAAATTGCATCTAATCTTTGTTTTAAAGCCACAGTTGCTCATTTTCCCTTCCCTGAGGGCGGCTGAGCAGCAGAAGTTGTCACGGTGGTGTCACCGTGCTGTGATGCTCCCTGAGCCCCGGCGTGGCCAGGAGCCTCCGGGCTGGGCTGGGCTGGCAGGGAATCCACGCGGTGAGGATGGAGGAGGAATATTTGTTTCTTCCCCTGTAAAGAGTCTTTTAAGCCTCATTTAGAGATGAAATAGGGCTGAGCTGGCAGAGACGGCACTGGGGATTGTGTCTGGGGAGAAGCTGGGGATTTGGGGTGAGAGGGAGGGAGAGGATGATCAAAGCAATCCATGGTAAATCCGGGAGGAGAGAGCGGCTGTGGGACAGGAGGAGGAGGAGGAATTCCTGGTAGAAAAAGTGACTGAGGAGGGGGGAAAAATACCCAGCAAGTTCCTAAAGCATTTCAAACCCCATCCTGAGCAGCAGAGAGGTGAGAAACCACAGCAGCCAGCACAGAGCCACCATCAAACGGGCTGGCGAGTGACACCCTGCAGGGATTAATACTTAATAAATGTCACCGACCTCCTGACAGCTCCTCTGCTTTGGCCTCTCACAGCAAACCAGCCAAACCCTCCAAATGAGCCATGTGAGCAGGTGATGTGAGCTGCTCCTGCTGTCCATCACCCTGAGCCTGAGCTGTCCCCACTGCTGTCCCCACTGCTGTCCCCCTGCCACCCCGCAGGACTCCTGTGTCCCCCCAGCCCTAGGGATGCTCTCAGCTGCAGGGCAGGGGGATAAACCAATGCAGCTGATGCCACAGGAGCCCCCAGCATCCTTGCAGGAGCCCTCCACTCCCTCGAGCTTTCATGCAGCCCTGAATTTACAACCTGCTTTTCTTTCCTTGCTGTGCCCCTGCTGACATCCCTCTCTGCCAAGGAGATGTGCAGCTCTAGGGAGGCAGAGCTGGTGCTGCAGTGTGGGCAGGAGCTGTGGGCTCTCTGCTGATCCACCCACGTGCCTCAGTTTCTCCAGGCACAGGCTCTCCCTTTGAGGTCCAGGGTGAAGGACACCTCGTAGATGCCAGTTGTTATCATTCACTGTTGCTTTTTTTTTTAATAGGTCCTCAAAAGTATTTCTCTCATCTGGCAGCCAAGTCCCTCAAGGACGCTTATGGGATCTACTCCAGGCAGATGCTGAAATCCAGCTCCTGTTTCCCCAGCAGTAGCTCTAGGCCTGTCCTCAGGCTGTTTAACATTGAAGGCACAGGAATTACCCCCCGAGGTTTATTTCCCCACCCCACTGTCCTGTCTTCAGCAGAGTCCATGCCAGAGACCCCACAGGTACAAAATCCTGGGCAAGACAGTTTGTAGCTTATGAAATGCAACCCTGGCAAACATGACTGTTGTTCCAGTTCATGCCCACTGGCACTGTAGATCCTGCTGAACTCCACGTTCTCCTGGGAATCTTCACAGCAGGGCACCCTGCAGCTCTGCCTGCTCTTGGTTTGAAGGGTGCCATCCCCTAATTGCATGGAATGTCTCCTGTTTTGGTGCTGCAGGGGCAAATTTGGGCTCCCAGCCACCTCCTCCACCCCAGCCAGTGCTTTGTATGCCTCTGCCATGCCCTCCTTGTCTTCACCTCTATCCCATCCCTTCTTCTTCTAAAACTAAATAGTCCTAAGTCTTTTTAATCTCTTCTCATGGATTATTGATACTATTTGTTGCAATTCTTTGGATCTTTTCCATTCCTGCTCTATCCTGGCTGAGAGGATGGGCTGATGAGCAGATTCTGCTGAAGGTGAAGTTTATATAAAGTCACAGCAACTTCTGCTGCTTTGCCGCCTCTCCCTGTCCAAACCTGCTGGTTTTGGGAAGGGGCAGCTCCTGCCCATCACATTCCCTGCTCCTTCAGCAGTGCCAGGCTGCTTCCCTATGGGTTTTTCTCTCAGGAAGAGCCCATCCAGCAGCAGCACATCTGTGGTTTTCTCAGTTGCAGCAGCTGAGATCTGCAGTCGCGTTTCGCAGCCTCTGTTCCCTTTTGAGCTCTCGATTGCTCAGCCACTGCTGGGACTCTCTGAGCTGTTCTGAGTCCCTCCGGGCCTTGTTGCTGCACAGTCCAGAGCCTCTCTGGACCCTCCAGACACAGAGGTGATGCTGCTGCTCCATGTGGTCCCTGAGCATCATCCCTGTGTCACAGGGAGCAAAATCGTGTTCTCTTCCTTGGCTCGCTCCAGCTCTCTCCCAGCACATCACAGCCTCGGCAGCTCCTTGTCTTTGCAAATCCAAACTCACCAGGGGGTGATGCAGGCAGTGCACAGGCTCCTGTTTAACTGGGGAGGTGGCAGGCAGGGTTCCCCATTGCCTTCTCTGTGTCATGCTCTTGGGGGGTCTCAGGGGGAGAAAGCCCCTTTGTCCCTTTCCCACTCATCCTGCTCACCTGGATACTTATTAGTTAAATATTATTATTAGTTAGATACTAAATTATCATTATATTATATTATATTATATTACTAGTTAAATCAGTTCATTCTTTTGTTATTGGAAGGCAACTGGTCTGTGATTCCCTGATTTTATCCCTTGGGTTTCCTTCGAGCTGGAGTTTGGTTTTTGCTGCTTTTCCAGCTTGCTGAGGAGTTATTTTATTCCTGTTTCAGCCACAAGGAAATGAGTGTTGATGTCCCTCTGAAATGTGCTGCATGCTGGGTTTTCTGCCATCCAGACCACAGCAGTGACAATTTTATCAGAAACTGAGCTAAACTTTGTCCACCTTTAAGATGGGAGAAAATGGGGTTTTGGTCCCATGCTAATTGTACTGAAGGCTGAGTGACCTTTTTGCTTCCTCTCCTCATTCTTTGGTTAAATCCATCCACCCAGGGAACATCCCCCAAATACCACAGCCTGCAGAGAAGCACTGAAAGCCCAAAAGAAGCAGAACAAGGTAACAAAGCTGGGAAGAGCAATTGGAGAGGAGATTGCTGAGATGGAGCTGCCAAAGAATTGAGAAGCTGCAGCCCCTGCAGTGGGACCCCCCAGCCCAGGTAGGCAGCTCAGCTGTCAAGGAAATCAGCATTTCATGGAGCTGAAGGTCGCCCTTGGGCCAGCTGTGGGGGGACAGAGAGCAGCCACCGTGGTCACCATGGTGCTGGAAATGTCACGTCCAGCCAGAGCTTTAGTTTCGCTTTTCTATTGTCTGTTGTGCTAAAGGAAGCTTTGTTGGCAAATGGACTTCATGGGAAGTTTGTCTCCCTGCTGCTGACTTTGTGCAAAACAAAACAAAAAACCCTGAAAAAAAAACCTAAGCAAAAAAAAAAAAATCCAGGAACATAAGTTCCCAGGAGGAATCAAGAGGTGAAATTTAATAACAAAAATAAGGGAAGGAAGAAAAAAACTACACTAAACAACCCATCAGCATCAGCCTGATGATGAAGAGAAGTGCTGTGGGCTGAGGAATAATGGTTTGAAGCTTGCATGGTTATCAGAGGGATGTGCCCCACATTTACAATGCTCTCTAAAATGCACTGTGGCCTGTGCAGTGTAAAGGGAGCAGTGTGGCAGTGGGTCAGTCCTCTTCAAGGCCAGGAGGGCCAAAACCAGGGTGACTGCAGTTTGTCACCCTGCACGAGAGTGACCTGGAGGGGCTGGGTGAGAATCCCTGGTTTGTTCCTGCTGACTGCCAGGCTGCTTGCTGTGCTCATTAACGAGTCCAGAGGTGTTTGTGCCTTTCTTGTCTCACTGTAAAGGTGAAAGGGCCATTTCACCAAAGGGGAAACTGAGGCACAGAGAGGCCAGCCTGCCCCAAGGTCTCTTTTTGCACTGCAAGCAAATGCATTCCCTCTCTGCCCTGCCCTGAACTCTCTGTTCAGAGGCAGCTCTGCCTTTCCCCAGCCTGGATCTCATGAACCCTTCAGGATCAGCACATCTCCCCCCTGCCCTGCCCCAGGCTCGTTTACTCCATGCTGGGCTCCCCAGGTGGATTTGCCAGCACAGCTCGTTCCTGCCCTGCAAGACCTGTGCTATTTCAGACCACAACTGCCTGCAGCTCCCCAGGTTTCTCTCCCCCATCCTTCCTGCATGTGCTGACAGCTGTACAGAGCGTGTGGAGCTTCAGCAGCATGGGCAGGTGACACTTTGGCTTGGGCACAAGGTCTCCCCACCCGGGATTGGCAGGGAGAGGAAATCTAGGCTGTCACGCCCAATTACATTTTTCCCTGGGTGACCTTTGTTTCCATAACACAATTTTTATTATTTGACTTTGTAATATTGATTTTGATTTCCTTTTTCGATTCGTTTTCTTTTCGCTCTTTCCTGCAGGGTGTGACTTGGTTCACCTTCAACATCTGCTTGCTCTGTAGTGTGAGGCAGGAAGGGTCACTTGTCCATGGAAAATCACCTCAAAGAAAAGCAGGGCTTTAAAGAAGCCTTGTGTATGAGCTGGCCTTGCTTCTGGTACTCTAATTGAGCCCTCCATCCTGTCCTTCCTGAATGCCCCCTGGCTTTATGGGGAGCTGTCTCCCTCATCCAGAGGTGGATGGAAACTGCATGGCAGTGAAGCAGGTCTGGATGTGGAGCTCCTCTGCTCTTTGCTGCCAGCTCCCATCTTCTGATTGCAAGGGAGAATTGCCACAGAAATGTGCCCATCTCCTTCTGTTCCATCCTCAGCAGTGACCTGGAACGATGCTTCAGATGGAGAAAGAATTCTGTTGTAGCAGGCAGAGTCTAAATTTCCCACAGAGCTGACATCTCCAGCAGCCCTTGAGACAACAAACTCCCCTCTGCTCTGCCTGCTCTGTGCTCAGAGGTTGGCCAAGGTCTGTGATGCAGAGTGGCACAAGCTGATGCTGCAGCCATCCCAGGGGAAGGACTTGGGACCATCTGTGTCTTTGGGAAAATGCCCTCACTATCTGCCAGTGCAAAGCACTGCCCAAGATGCACTGTTCCCTGGGCTCTGAGAGAAACAGGGTCTTCCCACCCTTTCTGTCCTCAGGTAGGTCAGGACAGGCTGCAGAGACCCTGCTGAGAGCTGCTTTTACCCTCCAGGGACAGCACAGCTGGACCATGCTGTGGTCAGCAAAGTCAGCAGCCGAGCTCCAGCCATGCACAGCAAAGATCTTCACTCAATTCCCTGCCACCACCCCAATAAACCCCAGGAGAATGAGCTATCGATGAGAATCTGCATGTGTGGGGAAGTGAAAGGACAGCCAGACGTCTGACCACTGAGCAAGTGCTGACAGAAACACCTCGGAGTGCCAGACACCTTGTTAGCTAGTTTATATTGTTCTGGTGAATCACACGCTTGTGTTTCCACTGTGAAATACAGTCCCCAGCAGAGGGGAAATATTAAACCAGAGAAAGAACCTTTACAGCTTTTTCTCCTTCCACCTTCACCTTCCTAATTACTTTAAATGTGCAAAGGGTTTGTCATAAGTTGTTTATTTTCTCTCTCTCGGTTTTTCTTTTTAATAATCCCAGGGCTTGAGGTTCTTCTCAGCTTTCCTCCTAGATCCACCTCATCTTTCTGTGGCAGTGTGAGGCCAACAATTTTTTCTCTATTTACTTATTTTCACCAAAAACTATGAGAAAGAGATTGAAAGGCTTCACTTCAAGCTGCCACCTTAACACACATATATATAAATTTATTTATTTTTTTGTTAACCTCCCTAGTCCCAGTGAGCTGAGTCTGTTCCCTTCTCCCCACCTGTTGGTGTTTTAGAGATGGGAAGCCCTGAAACAATGACACATCCCAGACATCCAATGGATTTGTTGGTCTTGGACTGGAGATTTGTCTGGGGAACAAAATAAAACATCAGTTCAAAGGTCTGTGACCGAGCAGGGAAGGGACTGAGGTGTTTCAAGGCTGGGATGTTGCAATAGGACAAGGGGTAATGGTATTGAACTGAAAGAGGGTCAATTTAGGTTATATATAAGGAAGGAATTCTTTACAGTGAGGGTGGTGAGGCCCTGGCACAGGTTTCCCAGAGAAGCTGTTGCTGCTCCATCCCTGGAAGTGTCCAAGGCCAGGATGGATTGCTCTTGGAGCAACCTGGGGTAGTGGAAAATGTGGGGGGAAAAACCACATTTCATGGAGTTTGGGACTAAATGACCTTTAAAAGTCCCTTCTAACCCAAACCATCCTGTGACTCTATCACTCCTTGTCCCACCTGCAGGCAGAATTAACCCTTCCCTTGCCCTGGCTGAGGTCTCCCTGCTCCTGCTCCCCTTTTTGGAGCTCAGGTGCACAAAGGACAGCACTCTGGGGAGCATCCTTACGGCTGCTCCCTCGGGATAACCACTGCCGGGATTTCCTCCTCTTCCTCGCCCCAGAGGCTTCTCCTGGCTCGGGCTGGCTCAGGGTGCGGGTGGGGGGAGCCAGCGGTGGCCCCCAGCCCCATGTGCCGGCATTTGCTGCCCTCTAGAGCCAGCACCCAAATCTCGCCTTTTTCACGGGAAAAAACCGGGAGAAAGCAAGTCCTGACAATCGTGTCAGAATGGCAGAAGCAGTGGAAACTCCCCCGGGGCTCGGCAGGGTGAGACCCCTTAGGGGCATCAGCATGCGCAGGGAGAGCCCTGACCATCAGCTCTCATAACAACAACAATAATAATAATAATAATAATAATAATAATAATAATAATAATAATAATCATCTGTCTCTCACTCCAGCACAGAGCACAGGGGTTTGTCACACAGCTGAGACCACCAGCCAGCTACCATCAGCTGCTGCACCCAAAAAACCTGAACCCTGACCCTTCCTCAAGGAGGTGAAAGTGGGGATTTGCCTAAAATCAGTGTCTCCCATTTGCCTTTTTTCTGCTCATATGGACTTTGATGCAGCTCACATCACATATGTTTTCCAGGGGAGTGACACAGAGTTCTGTCCCTTCCTGCATCACTCCTCTGAGTCTCTCACCCAGAGAATGACCCCCTGATCATTCTGCCTTCTCCTTCCCTGAACAATCCCTCTCCTCCACCATATACTTGCATCCCTCTCCTGTTTTTTCCACCCCTGAAGACCTCAGAGGAGTTGCAGCCATTACCAGGAGGTGAGAATCTTGCCCTTCTGCTTTAGTTGCTTCCAATACATTTTTTTCCCCCACCTCTTCCCAGCGGCAAAACTTTCCACCCCACGGGCTGAGCAGGGGTGGTGGCAGAGGGACATCGAGTCACTGTGGTGTGTTTGTCACCTGGGGATCCTCGTGTTCACTGGATAAGGTTTTTCAGTGAACTCTTTGAGTCTTAATCCAACTGCAACTGTCCTGAGCAGCGATTTTATCAAGGCTAATGCTGGTGCAGAAGGCATCATGCAAGAGGGCAGTTGGCTAAATCACATTTCCCTAAACAATCCTAATTATTCCCTGCTAATGAAACCCACTCGGACAGCTTTATTTGGGGTGAATGGCCGCTGCCTCCTGGGATTTCTGCAGGGACAGACCCAGCACGACCCCAGCCCTGATCCCACCAGCTGGAGGGAGCAGCAGAGCAGGGATGAGCTGGGAGCAGCCCGGGATTTGGGCACAGCACTAGAGGGCAGGAGAGCTCTTCTCCAACCGCGCCGCTCAAACCTGGCTGGCATTCTTGCACAATTTCCCCTGCTCGGTGGGTCAGCTTGCAAAGTTCAGTGACTCACTGCAGGAAATGACCCTGTGGGGCTGCACTTTCTGTCTGCTGGCCTTCCCTAGGTGCTGTCAGCACGGCTGGGGCTGCCTCCATCCAGAGGTTCCACCATCTGACCAGTGTTCCTGGCAAGTTTTGCTGCCAGCAGTTTCTCCCAGCGAAGAAACACTTGGAGAAGGAGGCTCCAGATGTTGCCCCCACACCTTGCATGTATCTGCTGCAAGGTGAGCTCTCATCCGACAGCAAAGCAGGTACCCAATATATGCTTCATCTCTTCTTCCTGGTGTAGCATCAGCACCTGAAAAATTGGTGTATTGCTCCCTCTTGAAGGTAACAAGCTACTGCCATCCCTTTGCCTCTATCCAAATGTGCTGCAAACCATCCCTGTGAGATCTCACGCCGCTCTGTGACAGCCTGAAAAGGGATTTCTCTCTGCACAAATCTCCTTCTGCTCTCCTGGCCACAGCTCTGCCCTTAACAACACACTCAGATGGACACAATCAGCTCTGGGCTGTTTTTCCCCAGCTGACTCCAGGGGATATTTAGAAGCATCAGGTTTTCCCAGGGCTGTGAGTTACAACTTCACGCAGAAACCACAAGAGAAACTCCAGCATCCCCCAGAAGGCAACACATCACGGGCACAACGGGGCTTTTTATATCAGAGACTATGAAAAGACCTTCCAATTTAGTAGCTGTTCTGTTCATATCTCACATTATTGCACACATACTCCTTCTCCCTTGCCCGAGTCTGAGAACGGGAGGGTGTAAGAATAGCAGCTTGTTACTTCATCTGTCTGCTTCCTGTGTGTACTCCCAGTCGGGTCTGCTCTCATTAGCATCACCCGCTGCAGCTCCTCGTTACTACTGCTCACTAATACCAGTGAGTCAGCACAGCTCAGCGTGGCTGCAACAGCCACCGTGTACATCTGCGTGAGCAGGAGGAAAACCTCCACCTAAATCTTTTTTTTTTTTTTTTTTGTTAGATTTATTAAGCAGATGCACTCAGGAGCTCTCCACGAGGCTCTCAGTGAAAAAAAATAATGAGAGAAAAATGCATACTCTGCCTCTTAGACATTTTCTCCTATAGCTTGTGCCCAGCCCAGGGTGTGTGAGATGTTTAAACAGGCTCACGAAGTCGCTTTCAAAGTTGTGTGTAAAGCTTACAGAAATAGCAACCTCCTGAATGATTTATTTGATAAGGGAAGTAAACAGCCTCTGACAGCTCACCAGGCTTCAGATTTATTGGTCTGTAGCACAGGGCACTACCTGCAAGTCATTGTTGTGATGTTTGTCCCTAATTAGGTTGTAGAAATGAGTTAATTTTCAAATAGGACCGTAATTATTTTATTATTGCCTGGAGCCCTCCCCCTGGGCTTTGCTGTCACTTCCCTCTGGAGTGAACCCACTTGTCCCCAGGGAGCTGCCACTGCTCCCTGGGCTCGGATCAAAGCAAGTGTGTAGGTTGGGATGGCAAACAGGGAGCTGAGGGTGTCAGGCAGCCAGGAGCAGGAATGGGATCACAGTGCTTGTCTGGGGCAAATCCAACCTTTCAATGAGTACCACCATGCCACTAAACCATTTCTATTCCTGTTTTGAACACTTCCAGGGACAGTGAGCCCACCACTGCCCCGGGCAGATGTTCTAACGCTTAACCACTCTTTCCATGATGAAATTTTTTCCTAACACCCGATCTGAACCTTCTGGCATAACTTGAAGCCATTTCCCCTTGTTCTGTTGCTGGCTGCCCAGCAGAAGAGGCTGATCCTCACCTGGCCACAACCTCCTTTCAGACAGTTGTAGAGAGTTAATTGTAACTCATCAGTTTTAATTTTGCTGCTGACTGCTCTGTCAGAAAGATTCTGCCATGGCAGCGAATTTGGAAGAAGACAGAGCCTGTGATGCCTGAGGAGATTCTGAAGGGTCAGGAGCATCAGCAGAACATCCCCGTATCCTGATCCTATCCCATATCCGGATCCCATCCCGTACCCCTCTGTCCATCCCGTATCCCGATCTCATATCCCGATCCCATCCCGTATCCCTCTGCCTATCCCCTATCCCGATCCCATCCTGATCCCATCCCGTATCCCGATCCCATCCCGTATCCCGCTGCCCATCCGGTATCCCGATCCCATCCCGATCCTATCCCGATCCCATCCCTTATCCCGTTCCGTGCCCGCCCCGCCGGCAGCCCCGCCCCGCAGTTCCCGCGGCGGCCGGGAGGCGGCGCTGTTTGCTGGGCGTGTGCGCGGCGGGAGCGCCGGGCCGCCCCTTCCCGTCGCGGCCCCGCGGAGCGGGCGAGGGGCGGGCGCTGGTGCACGGCGGCGGGGCGGGCGCTGGTGCACGGCCGCGGGGCGGGCGCTGCTCCACGGCCGCCGCCGGAGCCGCTCCCGCATCGCGCCCGGCAGCAGCGGGAGCCCGGCAGCCCCTCGGCCGGCTCCGTGCGCCGCCGGGCCTGAGCGCCGAGCGCCGGCTCCGACATGTCCGGCAAGATCGAGAAAGCAGGTGAGCGCCGGCAGGCCCGGGGGCAGCGCGGGGAGGACGCGCCGGGGCGGCCGCGCTCGCCTCTCGCCCCGCGGAGCCGCCGCGGGCCGCGGAGCCGCCGGAGGAGCCGGAGCCGCGGGAGGAGCGGGCGCTGCGGGAGGTGGCGGCAGTGCCGCGGGCCTGGCGCGGCCCGGCGGGGCGGGGGGAGCCGGGCAAGGCCCCCCGCTCCCGGTGAGTCCCCCGGGGCTCCTGACAGCGCGGGCGGCGAGCGGGCCGGGCCGGGCTGGGCCGGGGGGCCGCGGGGGATGCTCTGCCCTGCCCCGCCGCCTTGTCCTGCGCTGCCCGGCCGCTGCTTGCCTCGGGCTTTGTGTCTCCGCCGCGTTTTCCTTCTTCCTCGCTGCTTTCCTTTCCCCCCCACCTCTAATTCTTTTATTTTAATTCCCACGTTCCTGCACCCCTGCCGTCCTTGCCGTGCCGCCCAGCATCAGCCCAGCCGGGCGCTGCAGCGCTTTGGGCCTACCCGCAATGATTAATTTCAACTTCTCCCAACTTTCCTCTCCCGGTGTTCGTGCAGGAGGAGAAAAGACGGGTCCGTGGGCAAATGTCAGAGGGAACTTGCACGTTTTTTCTTCCCCCTTTCCCTCTGCCTGGGTTGCTCATGAGAGCCAGAGCCAGGGGAGGCTGCTGAGATCCCTTCTGCAAGGAAACGCTCAAGCACGGATCGTATTGTCTCTCTGTGCTTCTGGAGTCGTGCCTGGTTCTCAGTTGTCACTTTAGATGGTTGAATGACCCTGTTTTTCTCTGTAGTGGGAGTAGTACGTTTAAAAGATTCAATTAGCGTCGTGCGAATCAGGCGGCGAAGTTACGTAGCTTAATTGCGTTGCATTTAATTAGCAGGGAAAAATCGATGCTGGTTTGTATATTTCATTGTAAGGAATAGCTAGGCTGTGTCCTTCTGGGGAGCAGCCTGAGTAGGGACGTGCAAAGCTTCCCAGGACGGATGCAGGAAGGATTCTGTTTCCAAGGAGCGAAGCCGGTAGCAGCACGTTCTGGTTTGGATCATCCCAGCCTGGTGTGCCCGCAGTGTTCTCATCATCCCAGCCTGGTGTGCCCACACTGTGTGTGGTGTTCTCATCATCATCCCAGCCTGGTGTGCCCGCACTGTGTGTGGTGTTCTCATCATCATCCCAGCCTGGTGTGCCCGCACTGTGTGCAGTGTTCTCATCATCCCAGCCTGGTGTGCCCGCACTGTGTGCAGTGTTCTCATCATCCCAGCCTGGTGTGCCCGCACTGTGTGCAGTGTTCTCCGGGGCTGCAGGCTCTGGAGCTGCCCCGGGGGATGAGCAGACTGCCAGCCGCTCCTCCGTGCAGCACCTCGGCATCTTTCCAGCTCTTCACGCTGACTTACTGTCTAACAAGTGTGTGCTGCATCAGGGGACAAATGTGACTCCAGAAATATCACGGGTTAATCCAGTGTGCGATCCCTTTCGTGATATCCCTGCGATCCTGCTGAGCTTTTCCATCCTTGTCCCTTACTCCAGCGAGCAAGGAAGGTGTTAGCAGAGTACACAGACCTCGGGCCAGCTCTGGAATAATTGCCACTTGTTTATGCTAGAGGTGAATTTGGCTTGGGATTTAGTAACTGTAGACAGTAATTACAGACGTATAAATAAGTGATCACGTTTTGTTTATTCGCGTGCAGTAAATAACCCTGGGAGAATAGTAAATAGAACTCCACACCAGCGAGGAGTTCAAGCACAGGAAGATGACTCTGGAAACACACACAAACTCAGCACGCTTCCATAAACAATAGAACAGAGAGGCCAAGAAATGCCGTAGAAATAAAAATACCATATAAAAGGCCATATAAAATACCATATAATAGCAATAAAATACCATATAAAAATCATACCCTGCACAACCTAGAGAACAGACACACTGAGCTCCTACTGAAGAACTCAAGGATCGTGCAGGATCCATCCCCAGCTCAGTGCTATGAGCATGCAGTTGGAAGATACAGTGGGAGAAGCCTTGTTGCAGAGACATTTGTTCTGTTCATGTATCACAGTGATGATTTGCTGAACAAGAGAAACTGTAAATCTGGGAATCTGCCCTCTTTCAACTGCTTGTACTTTCATTTCTTTAGGAAGGACATTAAAACAAAAATTCGATCCAAATATAAATGGGAGGAGAGGAGGCAGGGAAGGAGGGCTGGGAGCCAGCTGTTCCAGAGCAGCACTGTCTCCATCGCTGTTTCTGAGTGTTTGAACTCCTGATTGACACAAACAGTTTGGTTAATAGCGTCACCGAATAAACACAGGCTGTAACACCACAGCCATTCTGGGGTAATGTTTGGCAAAACATGTACAGTAGCAGAACAAAGGATACAGACTCATGAAGCAAACGCTGTGAGGTCCAAGGTCTGCGTTTGTGTACATTTGAATTTGGTTTTCTTACGGGGACAGAAATTCATGCATAACCCATTAGGTTATAAATAAAATAGACTATTGCCTGGTCACAAGCCTTGGTGACAAACTGGGGCATGGTCTTGGGCTTTGGTTTGACTCGTGTGTACATCTAGACAGGCTGCTGGGGAAAATGTGTTACCCCTTACAGGGTTAGACCCCCAGAGAGCCTCATCCATCTGCTCCCTGGGTCCTTAACTGAAACACCTTGTTGGCACTCAATAAAAAACAATAATAAATGATTAGAGATAACAGCTTCCATCCTGCCCATGAAGGAAGAGCAGACAAGGCTCCCTCTGGAGCCTTTCAGTGCTGCTGTTTAATCAACAGAAGGGTCACTGTAGAGCAATTCAGAGCCCTGCTTTGGAGTGAAGGGCAGCCATCTGGTAACATAGAAAAAAATGGTATATTTGGGGTTTGCTAGGGTTAGAGCCCCTGTTTTGTTAGGCTCCAGCCAGGAGACTGCAGACACTTTTCCAAAGCACAACCCTCCTTGGCTTGAAGAGAAGGAATGGCCATTGGCTTTCCTTTCCTCCAGAACTGTGACTTCTTATCCTCACTTGCAGAAAATATTTGCTCTCCCCCTTTTGATGTGAAATCCAAAACAGGGATGCCAAGAAAGAGCGGAGAAGGTCACAGATTCTGCTTGGGTTTCCTGTTACCATGGCGATGCATGAATTCCTGTTTTTATTTACCTGATGGATTACGTGCTCTGGGGAATTGAAATACTCTGCATCATTCAGGGAGAGTAAGGGAGCATTTAGACACCACCAGCTCTAAACCCAAAGCTTGTTGTGAAACAAGTCCATTCAAAAATGCCCTTTTATTAAAACCAAAGAACATATGGGTGCCATATTTTGAAGGTTTATTCCACTTGGTGTTTTCACTCTTTGTCTTGTAATTTCTTTCTTGTTTTCATCTCCCTTGTGAACTTGCTTTTCCAACAGCTGCCTGCTAAAGGTTGTTTGAGATAACTGTTTCAGGTGTTAGCTACCTGGAGTGCAGGCAGTCATCTCTGTTCTGCTCAGGACTCAACAGGATGTGTTTATTCCCAGTAGACCAGAAATGCTGTTGGCTTCACCTTTTACTCATGAGCACTTGCCTGATAAACAAATTCACCTCAAATTCTCACCCTTTAGTATTGGTGTGATAAACATCTGGGGGTAGTCCCAGAAGAACTCTGTTCTTAAGGAAATAGCAAAACTGAAGGAACAATTCAGGAGGTCACGTTATTCCCATCTTTGCAGGAATTTCATGTTTATCTGGAGTCCTCCATGCCAATTTATGTGATTCTGAATTGTGCATCTGCGAATGTTTTTGTGTTAATACGACGTTTCCTGGGGATTTTGTTTTTGCAGAGGGTATATTTTGAACTGTCATCATGTCTTGGATCATTTTATGGAAATCAGCCTGCCTGTTTTTTATACCTGTACAGCTCTTTGCAGTTTCTCTTTGTCTGCCATGCTTAGGTGAGTTACTAGGCAGGACTCTTTCTCAGTTCCATTGTGCATTCACAGCTGTATCATGTTCCTCAGTATAAGCCAGGGCTTTCAGATTAGAAAATTTTGCAGTTGAGCACTTAAAGTGCTTCTCTGCTGGTAGTTTTCAAGCAAAGTAAGACTTATCTTGACATCTGGAAATGAAATCCTTCTGAAAACTCACCTCACAACCCCAAAGGCAGTTCAGTTCCAATTCTTTCTTACTCTGGCTTTTAGCACCTACCTGCTCCCATAGTGACATCCCACGTGTATTTTACTATAACTTGTTTAAACAGCATAAAAATTCAGGCCAGTTTTGTGTGCAGGTAAAATACAGGTACAAGATGATCACTGCTTGGTATTTGTTTAATCTACAAAATGGCACAAAGAGCAGAATTTGGCATCTTTTGTAGGCCACTGTAGGTTGACAGGTGGTGTGTTCTGAAATGTAGCCTGTGGGATAACTGCTGCAGGATTGAGATGGTCATAGCAGAAGGAAGTGGGCAAGGAGTGGAGAAAAAAGACAGCTGAAGGCTGCTGGAATGTGAAGCAGCTGGGTTGTGCCTTAGTCAGTGAAAAAGCAGAAACTGGAAACAATTGCTAAATTTATTTTCAGTGTAAGCAATCGTTTTCCTTGAACCACAGTGACTAAATATATCTCTTGGTTGTGATTTTTATGTGGTGGTAACTCACTGGCTCTTGCTAACCTCCTGGCAAGAAGAAAGAGGATTGGAAGTTCAGTGTCAGTCAAGATCATAAAACAAATATCCCTCATTGAGATAGATCTCTTGATTCTCTTGCAGGGCTTTGCTTGCTACAATGTATTGCCTGAGTGAAAGAAGCCTGGGTGTTTGTTTATCTAGTCAAGGTAGTCAATCTGTAGCTCCTCTTTCAGGTTTCCTTGGGGTTTTGTTCATAATTTTGGAAGTCTTGAATTGCAGTTGATGCTGTAGTAACTCTGTTGTAGGTGCAGACAGTCTCTGATGCAAAGGTGTAGGTCTTTTTCTAAAAAGATATATACATTAAGACCTTATTTATCCCAAAGTTGAAGGCCTGAGGGTAGAATTGGCAAAATGAGCTTTGCTGTTGATTTACAAACCCTTTGGAAAGAGTACATTCCATCCAGAATCTTACAGCATTTCAACTGCAAGTGGAGGAACATGAAGAGTTAACTTTCTAGACTTCATTAAAAAAAAAAACCTACAGAGATGTTGTACCATCCTTGGCAGAGGCATTTGATGGCTAATCAGGTTTACTTCAATCACTCAATCATGATGTGTATTATTGGTAGCTCTCAGTTGGGCTAGTGGGAGCTGGAATTCTTTGTTAGCATAGCACCCAGTTTGAAACATCCCTTGTGCCCCAGCAAAGGCAAGATGATAAAGAACATCTTCTGTCTTTGTGCCAGAAAAAACACCAGAAACTATGTTGTATATTAAAAATAACAAATTACATGTCAGAACTACAGGTACGGTGATTTAATAGCCTCCTTCCTCTCTCCCCCTCCTCACCACACCCAGCATTTTGCATAGTTTGAATACATGTTGTGGATATAACTTGTTCAGTTTTCCAAAGCATATTGTCACAACATTTTTCTGCTGGAACAAGAGATTTGGGATCTTTTGGTAGTTTGGGAAGCTCTTGTCATCATGTAATGTTGCTTAGCATAAAAAGAATCCTTTCAGTCTGCATTCTGCCTGTAGAGTTTACATTATCTGGAAAAAAACCCTGTGTATGGAGAGGGGGTGCTTCAGCTTCTCAGATTTGTGACAGAATAGGCTTTTCTCTCTGAAAAGAATTGAAAATTTATTATGCTGTCAGTGCCTGAATACTTGGGAAATTCTGCTTTGGAGTTGCATCTTTTTTCTTTATTAGCATATGACTATGGGGTTCAGCCAGTGTCATGGGAGGAGTATTAAAATCACATAGCTATTGCAAGGGTATTAGCTTTGTTATTTGTCATTTTTTTCTAAATAACCAAAGTTTGGCTTGTGTGGTGTACAGCTGAGAAATATTGTAGAACAAAATGGGATGAGGGGATGGTAAGAGAGAACAGTGTGTCGTTCTCAGGGTTTGAGATCAGAGGAAAAGGGAGCACAGGTTGAAGGAAAACTAGATATATTATGCTTGCAAGTTTGAATTTACAGTCCCAGAACACCAAGCTGTATAAAAAGATGACTAGAGAAGGAAAAAGAGGCACCACAAATGCAGATGTTGATGGAATGGGTTGAAAGACCAGAAAATAAGTGAGAGGATGCCCAACCCAGTGATGGAAGAGGAGGGAGCAGGGGGCTGAGTTGCGTGCGAGGAGAGCAAAGAGGAAAAGACAAGACTGATGGCAAAGGAGGAAATCAGGCAAGGAGGACATTCCTGACAGCTTTCATGGGAGCCTTTTCCAAGGCAGAGAGACAGGAGATGAATTTCAGCAATCCGGAAAAGCTGCAGGAATCCTGCAGGTTGGGACGTGCTGCCAAAGGAATGTTCTGCAGTTGTGCTGTTCACGTTACTGCAGCCTGACAAATTACAGCTTTATTCCCTGACCCACAGCATCCACTCTTAAAAGTACATTTCCAATCTCTTCTTAAGGTGTCTGGCATTGGCACTGACAGAGCAAACAGTTTCATCTGTGTGAGGGAGAAATGATGTCCTCACATGTTCTGTGAAGCAGCCTGAGAAGGCTGATGGATCACATTATTGATCTACTTTTATTTGGGTTGCATATTTCAGCGAAAGCTCTCCAGCTTTGAAACAGTCTCTTCATGTTAAATCTCTTTGCTGTTTGAGCTGCTACCATAGCTCACCTACTCTGGAGTTTGTAAGATAATATTTCCTTGGTGAGAGCAACGGAGAAGTGAATAGAAACAAGGATAGAAAAACAGTGGTTTGTGTCAGAATATTCACTTGGTGTTTTGGGAGATACAATATTCACAGTATTTGGGTGAACTTGCTTTCTACTGTATCCTATTTAGGAAAGCATCTAAAAGATCTGAGAAGTGACAAGAGCTATATTCTAAATAATATTTTGGTTCCCATTTTATACCCCTCTGAGGGTCGAATGAGCATGGGTGGCACTGAAGGAGAGATTTTTTAATTATAGAACGGAGGCTTCTTGAATTGAAAAAAATGCATGTTTGGCATTATCTTACTTTACCTGGATGACACAGTCTGCTGCTTTAGGTAGAGTTTTTCTGGTGCCACGAAAATCCTGTGCATTTTGTGATGTAAGTTAACATCTTGGCGTGGCCATCAGTGCCTCTGAGGAAATCCTAATCCATTATTCTGCCCAGGGAGAGAGGTTAAAGCTTCCTTGCACTCATTCTTTCTCTCTGAAGGCTTCATGGGGGGATGCCCTTTGTTGAGTACTTAACATATTCACTGAACCAGTCCCATTTATATTCTAAACAAGGTCTTTAATTTCATCCCCTGACGTGTACAAAATCTTGGAGTTTGAAAGAAAATTCATGAGAATTTTCTTTTTGAGGTTTCTGGAAAGAAAGGAAAAAATCAGTGGCAGTTAAAATCAAAGAATAGTTGGTAAAGTACGAAAATAAAGCAGCTTTGTTAGTTGATTAAACCTTGATAGAATTTTACCAGGAGACTGAATGTATAGTTCTGTATCTGTTCAGCTGTAGTTTTATTATTAAAGTGTGTCTTTAATAATTCAAATGGGAACCAAAGGAGTATGTTCCCAATATACAGTGCATATTCCTTAGCTTTTGAAGGGTTTGTTTGGGTTCTGTCGCCAATCTGTCCTGTCTGTGCTGCCCAAGAGGTGTTAAAGTAGCCTCAGGAATTAATTCCATATTTAGAAAGTTTCCTTTACGAGCCAAACGTCACAAAGAGCACCCAGGGAGATCAATATTGCAGTTCTGGTTGTGGAGCACATTCCAATCAATTCTGGAGAACAGGGCTCTGTGAATCCAGCTGACAATGGGTTCAGTTAGCAGGACAATACTGCTTAAACACAGTTTTTCTTGAATGTTTTATGATCCTTTCAGTTGTGCTTTGCCTATATTAACTTTGTCAATTTGAGCATTTTGCCTTTTTTTTTTTTTAATGCTTAGTGCAGCCTTGCATTTCACAGTTGAGCATGATGTGCACTGCAACTTTCCTGTATAAGAAAATGAAATATCCCTCTTTGGATATATATTTTCCATCTTAATTTATTTTAATTCTACCTTTTCTGCTTTTCTTAGTAGAAGAAGCTTTAAACGGAATTATATACAAGAATAGTATGTTAGAGGAACTAGGGAATTCTGCCAAAAGGTTTAGTTAGAACTCATCTATGAATTTACAGGGATTTACAGAAAATGTAGAGCACTGGTTTGTGCAGGAGCTGGTTTGTCTGTATAAATATCCTTGAAAGGTCACATGAAATCAGATGTTAAGGCTGATGCCAGATTTTTGACGGAGCATGGTAAGAGCAGTGCAGGGGTTGAATTTAACTTTTACTGCTTGGAATTGTTTCTCCAGGGCTCCTGTGTGGGAAAAAATTACAGTACCCAAAACCATTGTGCATCTGAAAGTCACATGACTTTAAAAAAAACCCATAATCTCGTATCTTTATGAGCAATACCTGGAACATAACTGACAGAAACTGAGGTGGGGAGTTTCTGTTTTCAGCTTAGTTTTTCTGGGGTTTTTTTGTGTGTAGCTCTTTGCTCTTTGTCACTGGAATCAGTGGCACTTCTGTCCCCTGCTCTGTCTGTCTGGGATGTTGTCTTACAGGAGAAACATTACAGAACCACCTTGTGGAGTGAATTTAAGGAATGGTGTTTAAATTACATGAGCTGGCACTCTCAGCTCTGGCCAGTTTGGTGATATTCAGGTGTGCAAAATCCCTTTCAAGAAAACCCACTGAGTCTTCACGCATAACTTGGCACATCTCTCAGAGATAAGTTTGCTCCTTGTCTGCACCTCTCTTCCTTAATCTGTAACATCCTTACACAAAGCAGTCGTGATAGCTCATCCATCCTTTATTACAACTCTTGGACTCGCTGGCCAGTTTCTGTCAAACTTCACAAGGGAATGGATATTATAATTTATTTACATTTCTGCACATGTTCTAAAGAAAGCTGAGGAAATCAAAGAGGCTGCAAATAGGGCCTTCATTATGGCAAAATTGAAAACGTGTCTGTCCCACGTTTGTAGCTGCTTGGCAAACGTGACTTGGGAACGGCCTGGAACGGGGAATGCCAAAGAAAAGTGGAATCTTTTGGATAAAAAAGCAAATATGTGTATTTTGGAGACAGTTCAGAGGTACCAATCAGGGGCAGTGAAGGGTGGGTTGCTGATAAAAGCCTGGTAAAAATTGCAGGGCGAAAAACCACTTAAAAACTATGCCAGGAAAGAATTTGGTTCTTGTTACTGTCTGTGCCTATTTCCAGGTAGCCTTTAAACAAAGATGGTTTTGTTCCTGTCTGTCTCAGGTCAAAACACTTGTACAAATTCCCTAAATATTCATTGGCAACTCTTAGATTTTATCCTGAAATACAACCCTGTTTGTTAGACCTCAAATGTGAAGTGTGCATTTCACTGTGACACTTTTAGGGCTCCCTGGAGACATCAGCAGAACATCTCTTGAGCTTCCTTTGGGCTGGCAGCCTGGTGAGTGCCAAGCTCCAAAGGATCCAAACCCTCCTTTGACCTGGGCAGAGGAATTTATCTATAAATCCTGAGCGTCTTCTGGCAACAAGGTGTGTAAAAGTGAAAAAGGATGAAAAGGATGCTGGTAGGTTGTTGATTGCCAACTGACTGACAGTTGGACCAGATCATCTTGAAGGTCTCTTCCAGCCTTGATGATTCTGTGGTTCTGAGAGCTAACAGGCTGGAAGTTTTATTATTGCTGTTAATTTGTTTTTACCATTTAATTCTTTTCAGATGAGATAATTCACATCTAAAAGCTTTGGCAACATAGTAGACCAAGTTTCAAATATTATCATAATGGAAAAGAGTCATGCTAGAAATATTAGTACTCAGTTGTATACATTTAATGAGATTGTTATTCAAGGCTTTTATGTCCCAAACAGTAACACTGGTTTGTGTTGATGCTGCATGCTCTGATCTTAACCTTTAGGATGATAACAAAGCACAAAATCTGGCTCCTCCTGCAATCCTTTGCCCTTGAAGGAGTCGTTGAGTTAAATTCCTTAATATTTTTGCAGCTGTGGTTGTGGTTTATTAACTGATGCTGCCTTGAAGAACAGCCTGTGTCTGCAGCAAAGTTTTCATTACTCATCTGTCAATACTTGCAGAGTAAAACAAATGGGTCTGGGTAGAGGTTTCTGCTCTTCAGTGTAATAAATGGTTTCTCTCCTTCCATCCCTGCTATTTTACCCAAGGAGAGGGTAGGGAATAGTTTTGATGCAGTGCATAGCTGTACTTTATTGGATAGGAGGGTCTGGCCCACTTTGTCAGGATTATTTTAAGCTATGATGTTTAGAATTTATTAAATGAAGTAGAAGGAATTAAAAGCATCTCTTTTGACCAAAATATTCTCACTTCTACAGCTGTGAAATGCCTTTTATCCTGATTCATACCAGCTGAAGAATCTCCAGAATTTCTCTTTTGCATTTGGTAAAATATGATTTTAGGCCAGTTTAACAGTTTGCTTGTCAGGAGAAACCCGGGTGAGTTTGGTTTGGTTTTGGTTTAACATAGTCCTGAAAATTGAAAATCAGATAACCCAAAACTCTTACATTGCTGTGTTTATTGAAGCAAACTACAAGTTTTGCAGTAATTGCCTTGGCCTCTGGGTGAAATGCAGGAGGCAGCTTATCTGCCTGGATTTTTGTGGGGTTTTCTTGCATGATCATTGCAGATAAAGAGCACATCTTCTTTGGAAGTCCCTACAGAACAGGGATGTCACCTTTGGGAGGTGCTGGACATGAATTTCATGCTGGTGAGTAGAAGGAACTGGAGGGATTGCTGTTGTGATTGAGCAGTGAATAGAAAATGCTTTGCTGTCCCAGGGCAGAGCTGCAGCTAAAGGACGAGCTATAATAAGCAGAGGAGAAGCACTTGCAGAACGCAGGGGTCTGACTCACTTGGCCACGTGCTTCTCTTGAGTTTCACACTTGGCTGTGACAAATATCAAACAGAATAGCAGCCAGGCTAGTGAGCAAGTGTGCTGAGGAGCCAGAGCTCTGTGCTGACCTCTCCCTGTGCATTTTGGGGGAAATACCAGAGTCCTTGCCTCCTTTTCCTGCTGTGCAGCCTGGTTTTGCTTACTTTTGTGCTGCTTCAGAAATCCAGGGTGGTTTAAAACCTCCCACAGCAGTTCCCTGGGCATGAAGATGTAAAGATCTAAGGCCCAGCCCAGTAAAGGTGACTCATAACTTGTTTTGTGCCCCTCTACCTACCCTGGCACATGTGTTGGCTGGTAAATCGGTGCCAGTTTGCTTAGCACATGGAGCTGCCATCAACTGCATTTTACAGTCTGGCCAGTTGGAGACTGCTCTGAGAGTGGAAGGAACCAAAACCTTTGCCAGACCTAGCGGCAAGCGTTGAGGACCTAGTTTGGAGATAAAGACTGATTAGTGGATAATTCCCCCAGAATGAATAATCTCTGCCTTAAAAGATGAGTTGCAGATGGTTTTGGATGAGAGAGAGAGATCAGGTTTAAAATGTCATTCTTCCAGTAACCTGAATCTCCTGACCTTACGTGACACTGCAGAGATGATTTCAGCCGAGTAAGACCAGGAGGAGAGGCTGGATGTGCATCCAGTGCTTCCTGCCTTGGGCTGACCCCCAGCCCCAGTGTTATATTTACTTGGTAGTTTGAAAGGTCTTTCACTCCACAAGGTCAAGGAAAGCTTCCAAAATACTTTGGAGAGAGCCATTTGTAAGTCCTCAAGTGAGGTTTAGTATCTGACATGACTTATTGAACTATTTTCAGATTACTTACCCATCTACTGATCTTTCACCTTTGCAGAGGTAACAGTACATGTGTGTTTGCCTGTCCTTGGCTGGAAAGCCTGCAGAAAACAAAACTGAAACCTAAAACCAGGTTAAGGACTATCATGAGCAAGCTATGTCAATAAAGGCCATCATTTTGTGTAGCTGTGCAGCTTTTCAAATTACTCCAGCGAGACTCTCTTGACAAATGCTTTTGTATTTTGTCTGTTGACTCATCCATCTCAACACTCACAGTAGCATTTCAGTACTGTCTTATAAAGCCTGTGATTGAAACAAGGCTGTTCTTGGGCTGGTGCATCAACAGATGCAATTAATACAATGATGTTTGTTTTGACACCCTGACTCACTGGCAGCATTGTAAGCAGCATTGCTACGCGAGGAGATCGCTGTGCTTGAGGACTCAGTCTGCAGGCAGATCACTCAATATTTGTATTCAGCTTAAAGTCAACACTGAAAGAGTTTCAGAGCTCTCCTAAGCTGGCAAACAGGCTCTCTGGTGCTACCAGCGATGTTAACAAAAGGGCAAATCATAATCTGCAGCACTTCTAATTTATTTACAGTAGTATAAAGCGCTGGGTTTTCATTCTCTTAGAGAGCACCAGAAGTATAAAAGGAAAGCTCAGAGGGATTTTCTCCTTGTGCTAGCCTGGGAAGGTGGTGAAGGAAATACGATTTGGACTCAGATATTTATTCTTTTAGTAGAACAATGTCAGTCCCTGACCAGTGCTTCTCAGATGTGTTTTACCCTGGGAACTTGTATAAAACGTCTTCCTTTTCAGCTATTTCATTTTTAGCTGTATAGAGGGTGTAACCATTGTTTAAGGGAGTGTCGGTGGCATGGAGCCAGTTGATAGCTAAACCCTATCATGGATTATTTTAAAGACAGTATGATTTTCTGTACTGAGATATATTGATGACTATTTTTCAGGGCAGGAAGTACCTGCTGACTCCAGCAGTTGCCAGAGCAGCTGTTCATTATGAGTAAGCCAAAGAAAAAATCTTGTGAAAGCCTTAATATCACTAGGAAGCAGCACAAGCTTAAATGATCAGTACCAAAGTCTAGTTAAGCTATATGAAGAAGTGCTTTCATATTTTCACTTGCTTGGAATTTTGTGTTGGGGAAAAAAAATTCTGGTTCTTAGGGTATCAAAGTCTGTAGGATAGTTTACAGAGAGGTATTTAACTTCAGGCTAGTTAATATTTGTAAAGGCTTGTCTGGACACTCCCCAGACTCTTGCTCCAGGGTACAAATTTAATTGATTTATTCCATGTTGAGTTAATGCAGCAGTTTCTGTTCCTGCAAGTAGGCATCTCTGCTGGCTGTGTGGCTTTGAGCTTTCTCTGGCATTGAAGCACCCCTGTTACTGAGCCTGAGTTTCCACCAGGACCTGTATTAGGCAGGGCACGCGCTGGAAATCCAGTCAGCTCCCTGTCCTGAGCTTCCTAATGAGCAGCTTGGGACTTTTTTTTGTTATAGTCTGTCTGGTTTTAATCACAGAGCTGACTTCTGATGAGATTATGCGTAGATTTCCATAGCTTTCCACCAAAAAGTTTGTTTTGAATTAATGAACGTTTTTGTAAATTTGTGTAGTCGACATTGTGTGGAAAAATAAATTACATTTTGGTCCAGAGCTCTCTGCTCAGTGCCAGGGGTGAGCAGCAGGCTCCAGTGGGCTCATCCAGGCTCTGGGAGGCTGGAGCAGCACTACTGACCTTTGGCTCACGGAAAAAAACATTGAGCAAGGAGCACAGTGCTCCAGATGTGAACCTGTCTGGAAGCTGAGTGTGCAGAGATAAGCTGCTGATGGGAAACACCCTCTCACCTACAGCTTCTGCATTATGCAAGTGAACCCAATGTCATAGCTCAGCTTCTGAGACACCTCCAACCCCAGCTCAGTCTCTTCCTTTCTTCTTCATTTCAGCTCTGGGTTTGAATTGATTTGCATTATTTATCCCTTGTTGTCTTTGATACCAGGATATGATTTCTTCTCTGTCAGCCCTCCCCACCCTTTGTTTCTCTTAGTTTGCAGTTTTTAGGATGTGGACACTTGTGTTGCTTGTAGTGCATCCTCTGTGTCACGCGGTTTTGACTCAGCAGCGTTGGCCTGGAGATGGACAGGGATGTGCCAGCAAGCAGTGGTACATGTGTCACAGCCAGAGAACACCCTCACTCATCTTCCCCAAGCAGCAGAGCTCCTCTTGCTGCTGAATGTGATTCTGGCTCATGAGAGTGGTAGCAATGGGAAGTGTGAGATGTTCTGGCTTATTTTGAGGTCAAGATTTCATTTCCTTTGAGACAACAATTTCATGAATCAAAAAGGAAAATGTGTAATGCTTAGTGTTCACCTGGAGCTTTACATTTTTAGAGCGTTGTGCAAACATTTCTTCTACCCTTCTGACTTCATGCTGGGTGGTGGTGTCTGTAGTGAGATAAGAATAGTGAGTACAACTCCTGCCCTTCTTTCATTTACTGCTGAGGTTTCACTTGGTACTGTGGTCAGATGATCTCTTCTTCTCCATGAGCTTCTGTGTGATTTTTAGTCATCCCTGGAGCTATGCACCCTGCGAGTGGGTTGTTAGTTCATGCTTTTAGGGATGTCATCAGGTAGTGAGAGTGGCAGTGCCGTGTCGTGGTGACATCTCTCCGCGTGGGAAGATCCAGGTGATGTGTGCACAGATCATGCCACCTAGAGGAACACAGCTGGCAAGGCTGCAGCCATGCTTTGCTGCCAAAATTTTGGTGGCTGTGCCAGTGGTTATGTTGAGATCTTCTCCAAGCTGTTGCCTCTCGTGGTCCTTCGTGAAGTCATGTCTGAGAAGGTCCCTTCACTGGTAGCTCTCCATCAACTCATCTCAACAAACATTTGTCAGCTTTTTACATGCTTATTTAGCCTCCTAAATGTTGATCCTCATCTTTCCCAGTGGCTCAAGAACCTTAAATTAAGTTGTGGATCTCACCTCGTATTCTCTGGGAATTAGGGTGAGGAATCTAGTACAAGGTGTGATTTGATGGGATAACATTCTCCAAGCTCTGTGCTTTTTTTGGCTTGTATGTTGCAATTTCTTTTGTGGGAGACTGTTAAATTTCCCAGAAGATTATCCTAATTTCCAGAGTCTCAAAGTCTGAATTGTAATTAAGCACTTAATTTGATGAGGGTTTTTAGATGTCTTGCTAGTCTACTGGCAGCTTGGGGAAATACTTCCATCTTCCTCCCAGCCTCCCTTGCATAGGTTCAAGCTCAGAAAGCTGAGATATATTTAGAACTGGCAGAACTGCCAGCCAGGCCTCAGAAAATTGCTCCAAATCTCTGCTTTCTGGGTAGGTTAAAGCCAAATTCAAAAGAAGCCTGGCTTTCCTGAAGAAGCTGAAGTTGGGGTGATGACAATTTATCAGTAACAAATGGGCAGTGGGGAATTTTAGTAATACATTTTATTGCTTGCAATTGCACTGAGTTCCCTATTGCCACAAATGACAGTAATCAGGACATCCAACAGGGAAGCAATTACTTTATTTCTTGATCATCCAGACAGTCAGCGAGCTGTGTTACGAGATAAGCACATGGTTTGACCAGAGGGTGTCACCTCTTTGGGAATGAAATTTCTTTTTGACCCAGTTTAGTCAAATATGTGGTGCAGTAAGGTCAAGACCAATGACTTGAGCTCGTGGGATTTAGTACACAGATAATAATGACAGGGTATTTTTCTTTTGTGCTATTTGAGGATAGGGCTTCTAGATGAAGATTGTACCTTCTGCTGAAGTTTCTCTGCTGTTTAAATAAAACATCCTTTTCCTCCCTCTCTCCTGTGCTTCAACTTTTATGCTTAAAGCCTCTGGAACAATCTTGAAGACTTTATTCTGCTGTGCCTTTGAACTGACCCCCATGTATTTTCATCGAGACATTAGGATGGCCTTCTCATTTCCTTCTATTCTCAGTTTAAATTTTCCTGTGATGGGAATACTAAAAAAAAACCAAAACAAACCGTAACAAAACCCACGCAACCCAACAAAAAAACCCCCTGAATTACAGTTAGTCATATGTCAAAATAACGAGACCAAAGCCAGCAGGAAGAGCATTGTCAGTGGACAAGGCCATGTCCAGGGGGCTGGAAGGAGATGATCTTTAAGGTCCCTTCCAACCCAAAGCATTCCATGCTGGCTGTGGATGGATCTCTTGCCTGTATTGACCCCTGGTGCATTGAACAGCCCCGTTCTGTGGCTCTCTCTTCACACGTCCCCCTTTTTGCTGATAACTTTCTGGCCTCCAGGCTACTGACAGCTGTTGTCCACTTGCTGCTAATTAAGAAAGCAGCATGAGCGATGGGAATGTGGATTGGAGAGATTGAATCCCCTCTCCCCAGCAAAGCATTTCATCCTGATTAGAGAGAGTCTGACTGACGAGCAGGCAGCCCCTTTTTCCCTGCTGTCTCTGCAATAGCCTGGTTGCTATCAGAGCTCCCAGGTCAGGTGCTCTCCGTGGCTCTGGATTTTTTAGATGCTGTAACAATGAGCAGCGTCAGAAGAGATTTGCTGTTCAAAAGATGGGCACGTGTGAGATCTGAGCCGCTATAAAGCCACGTCTTTAGCATGCAAAGCGTTGTGTACGTCTGTGCTTTTGCTCAGAAATTCAAATGTGGGTCGTGTTTTTGAAATCAAGTGACGTGTTCTAAATTTTCAACATTAGCACTAGCTATAAAAATCGAGATCATTATGAATTGACAGCGTGTAAGTGGATGGACCAATGATTTCAAAGGTTTTCTTTCTTTGTTTAAGGATTTTTCCTTGTTTGCTTTGTTTCCTTGTTTTGGTTTTCCCTGTTTTGCATCAGGTCCCAGTGGGTGACCTTTTGTGTGATACAGTAGTGCTGTGATTTTTATGATCCAGCAAGAGAATGGGCTTGAACTCTGAAATTCCATTTCTGGCCTGTGCCTCTGTGGAGGCAAAATGATTGACTGCAGTTAATGTAATACAAGATTGTTGCGTTAATACACAACCAGAAGGTGTGAATTCAAGTAAGAAAGAGTGGTGGTAATTTGGCAGAAGAAGCCTCCTCCTGGAACACTGATGCTCTCTGGAGCTGTTTACCCCAGGAATATTATGACTTTCTGTATTTCAGATTAGACCTCCAAAATTCAATCTGAATTGTTATCTGTGATAAGTGGGCTCTGTATAGCCTTGTATAGCCCCTAGCATGCTTTCAAATCCATGTCATTTGCTCTCATTTCTGGAATTTAATTTCTTTTCTTCCTTGTGATTTTTCTCATGTTTGGCTGTGTCACCTTTTACCCTGGAGCTGATTGTTTTTGGAGCTTCTCTTTAAAACCACTATATATATATATATATATATGAGTAAAATGTTTATTTCAATAAATAAAGAAATCAGTGCCAGACATGGCTCCTTAGGTGTGTGAAAATCCTTTAATAAACCATGTCTACCACAGTGTAATTGAACAGTAGGAACATGTCTAGGGAGAGGAGGATATACGTTTGATTGTACTTATTGGTGTTCACCTTGTTATGCCCATGATCACTTTATGAAAGGAGCCTTGGAGCATCTGACTTAAGCTTTTGTAATAAAGAGGAGTCTTAGATTTGTTTGAAGTTGAACAAGAGCTGCTTTACCAGTGTTATCCTATATTCACTAAACACTTATAATATTAAAATAGCAGGAAATGCAAAGTGTGTTGTGCTCCTAACAAGCTGAGCCAGGCAGACTCTTTGGGAGCTGGGAGATCCAGGGTGTGAAAGTGCCATAATCTCCTTGGGCAGCTTTTTGTTTTCACATGAAGAGAGCAGATGCTGACACGGTGCAAATAGAAGAGAAATCCTATCAGTAGATTGGCCCTGAGTCCCCAAGCTGTAGTCTGTAAATACAGTAATTCATGGGTATTAGAGATGAAAACAGTGTTTCTTTTCTTCCTCTAAGCAAAATATTATTTCCAAATAGATCATCTCGTTATTGGACTCTGGTTTGGCTAGTAATTTTATAAAATAAACCTAGTAGCCTTAATGTTAGAAAATTAATGGGTTGATTTCTCTACTACTGAGAATTTATGGAGCCTCCAAATCCCTGTCTGTCTTGCTGTGGGAGGTAATTAAGAATATGAGGGAGCGGTTTCTTGGTTTGAAATACTGAAAATGACTGTAAGCATTCGTGCTGTTATGTCTGGAGAGCCTGTTAGGGGTGGTGAGGTTGGTTCTGCTGGGTCATTTGCTGTGAGGATTGGTCATTTCTTTCACAGTAGCCTGCTTATTGCTTGGACAGCTTTGCCAAACTGTTCACTGTGTGCTGCCTGTGACTGGCAGCGTGTTTCAAGCCCATTATAGGAATATTTTGTGACTTTAGGATCACTGTTACTCTGTTTGTCCTTTAAAGCCACTCATGGTGACATCAAGAGTTGAGCTGCCATCGCCCAGGTGGGTCACCTGCCAATGCTGATGTGTTTTTGCGTCTGTAACTGACAATGTCACCTCCTCTGCATCGCCACCTCATCAATTTGTGCCACGAATTTCTGGCTTGCAAAAGGAAAAACCATCACACGGTCATTTTGGAGGCACAGAGATGGCAGTTTTGTCATTAAAGGGACAAAACTTCTGCAGATTTTATGTGAAAACCGGATGCCTGTTTGGTGCTGGGTCAGGCTTTGTTTAGATTATTGTTCAAATGTAAGCCTAGAGCTTAGCTGCTGGGCCTGGAGCTGACATTCACTGGGCCCCTGAATGACAAAGTATTTCAGTGGAGCTGGCACTTCTTTGTTGGGTTGTTTTGCAAATGCAGACCCAGTTCTTAACAGGAGAGCACAAAACAGGGATTTCTGCTTTACAGCAGAAAATGTCGAGGTTGTGTTGTCCTGGTTACTTAGAATAACACAGGAGTGTCCTTTAAATAAAAAAATGACAATTCATACAAGAAAAATATCCTCCTTTGAGGTTTGTTATCTGCTTCTGTTATCTTTGAGAAACAGCTTCCCAATTATATGAGAACTGTCTCTAAATATTGCCCTTTTGCCTTCTAATTAGCTAAATCCATTTTGCAGGTGGACAGTCATATTCCAGAGTAAAACTATGTAGGTAGTTAATTTGGAATAATATGTGTGAGTTTCCAACTTTCACCTTGATTTGAGTTAACTTTCCTGGATGGGAAACCCTCTTATTATAAAGTCTGAGCTATAGGGTTCTTGTGGTTTTGAATGTTGCCTGTTTTATCATGATAAATTCTGGTGTGTTATAGTTTGAAGCGATTTCCCTAAAAGTAGATTTGTACAATTGCCAGAAAACCAGCTCAGCTCTTCACCTGCTCTGTTCTCTGCCAACAAATAACAAATTAACTTGACTGTACTTGAAGAAGTGCTTTCTGTCTATTTTAAAGTTCTCTTTTGTAAGTGATTTGAATCCCTGTTGAAAGTGTCTTCTGTGAGGGGCATCTTTCAAAGTTCCCATATGAGTTCAGTTTCATAATTATCATTCTGACTACTATATATAGTGTTGGTTTTTTTTATCAAATAGCAGCAGTCAAGCCTTGAGGGGTGTTTAGTACCTATGGCTTGCGTGTCATATCAGGATAGACGTGGAACTGGTGCTGATTAAAGTCATGCAAAGCTGAAGAAGCCTTTTGCAAAGGGACTTAGGAGTTTCAACACATTTTAATGGAGCAGCTTTTCCCAAACCGACTGCCTTTTCCAAGCTTTCTTTAAGATATCTTCCAATTCTGCACTCTTTGCAATAGATACATAACTGGCTCTCAGGTTAATGAGGAATGAGGGCACATTGAGTGTATTCAGACTTCTGGCTGCAGAGTTGCCAAAAATGAAGCAGGAGAGCTCTCTTCCATCTGTCGTTCCTCCACAGAAACCAGCAGCTTAGAAGTGGATGTAGCTGAGAGTTTATTTGCTGAACTTCAGAGTTCAGGAGTACACAGAGGAGAAAAAAGGCAAAATTGATGTGTTTGTTTGGGGAGGGAGGCAAAATGAGTTTGCTGTGTAAATTTGTAAACAGGGTGAAAAGGAAGGGGAAGTTTCCTGACAACATGTGCTAAAATAAATGAAGTCCAAGCTCAGATTGCAGATCTCCTTGTGAAGTCAGTGGTCCTTGTGTGGAGCAGATGTTTGAGGAGCTCCTGCAGTCAATGGCTGCAGTGTTTGACACCACTCAGCCCCTTCCCACAACATAAGGTGGTTTCTGCTGAGCAGAAAAAAAGGTGATGCTTTTTTACTACACTGACACAAAGCTTAGTATTAGATTCTTCTTACACTGCAAAGTGGTATTAATAAATATGGATCATATATATGAAATCAGTTTTGTGCTTGCAACATTAGAGGTGGTTGTTCTTTAGTTGAAAGATGGTTTGTACTGTTTCTTGTTGCTTTACTGCAGTGTAATTTTTTGGACTCATTGGCTGGATTCAGGTGAATATCAAAATCCAGTTGGGGTGAAGGTTTTGCAGGGGAGCTGTGCATTACCAGTTGATAATACTGAGCCCAGGAGGTCTGGGAGGTGTTTACCCCCCCCAGTAACAGCACCACAGGCATTTTTATCCCCATCTCTGGATGTCTTTCTGAAGCCAGCTGTGTGCCATACTGAATGCACTGCAGAAATCAGTGGGTTATCGCCTGTTTTTCACAGTGAAGGAGCATCAAGTTAATCACAGTGAAGCTTTGACAAGGCACCAGGCTCAGGCTGACCGAAGGCGATGGAGCACAGCCTGGCCTGACCCTGCACCACATGCCTCCAGGCTTCGTGGAGCTGAAGTTTCCTGTTACAAACTGGCTGCTGTTTTCCAAACAGACCTCCTAAAGCTCCAAAGTATTGCTCAACAGACCACAAACTGAAATGAGTATTGATTCACCTTTCAGGGCTGATGGCAGCATCGCCACACAGTCGCACATTGTGTTGGAGGGACTTAAATAGCTTTGGCAGTTGTGGGTTTGCTGTTTTGTCAAAACCAAATTAAATAGAAGTACTGTGCAAAATGATTTCTTATTTATAGAATCCTAAGGTCTCTCTACCACAGAATCTGGGCACTGGCTTTTAAAACATGGGGTTTTTTCTTGGAGTGGGTCATGGTCTTTGAATGCATTCTTGTGTCTTCCTGGCAGGTATGGCTGGCTTGTGGGCAAAATCTCACTTTTGAAACCTGATGCCATGCTCTGAATGAGATGGGATATCATCAGGAAATGGGCTGTTGTTAAAAACATCACTCAAGTAGCTATTAATTCACCATGATTTATTTTGTGATAAGAGAATAGTTTCAGCAAGATTGTAAAGAGATGCTGAGATAAGGTTGTGCTTTGGTTTTGGTGAAATCCAGCCTGAGCTGGGTTCCCTTTGACTGTTGGGTTGTTGTATATTAGTGTTGAAGGTGTTTCTTCTTGAAATTCAGGTCAGCTTCCTGTATGACCAAACTGGAAGTTCATTGAAAAAGGAAACTGATCCTTACTAGGGCCCACTTTTGGGATTTCCATTAAAGATGACAGTAACTGTTAAATAGAGATACCAGGGTGATACAAGAAATAATGCTGCATGCCAGCAAAGAATGATTGCGTGCCAAAGAAATCAGGCTCAGGTATCCCCTTGTTAAGTGGGTTTTCAAACTTGTCAAAGTCAGGATCTGTCAAAAAGAGTGGGGAGAACTGCAGTATGGTGTCAGTATGCCTTTGCCTTGAAACCTCTTGTCCATAGGAACGATTTAACCAGGAGATTTTAATTCAGGCATGAGGAGATGGGATAAAATAGAAAGTTGTCACAAATAATTGTTTACCGCTAAAGTAACTTTTAATGTTTATGTGCAACAGGGTGAAATATAGACATCCCACTTAGACTCCCTAAGGTGCCTCCTGTTTCCTGCCATGATGGTGTAGGGATGTGCTAATCCTACAGCTAAGGAAGGGAAGAGGGAGCTCCCTCCTGGGCTGTTCAGTTCAATTAACATCTCGGTTTCCCCTTGCTGGAGGCACTGATGTTTCAAATTGTGCTTATAGAAGACTAATATTTCCTCCTGCCTGTAGGCAGGCAATAAAGCTGGTGGTTTGGTTGCAGATCCTATCAGGTATAGAACAGAGTATGGAATTGAGGATATGGCCTGCAGCTTCTTAACCCTTTACGGAGCAGCACAACAATAATGTCAGAGCAGCTTCTGACCTGATTGCATCGGAAATTTCACACCTGCAGTGCTGCTGTATCGCTTTGCACACACACTTGTCTGTGTGAGTGGAGATAGAGAGCTGGTCCTTTGGGACAACAGGAGAGCAGAACTTCAAAGTTGAGGGATTTGCATAGCCCTCCTGTGATGCCTTGTTTTATTGAGTAAGCAGTCTTAGGGAAGTTTACACTGGTATTGCAGTGCCTCTAGGAGATAGTGCTGGCCTGGTTCCTGAAATTCATTTTTCTCTCTTGTGCAGAGATGTGAGCCCCCAGCATGGTGCACTGGAGTTGTGCAGACATGTTTAATCTCACTGAACTGAATATCTGCTTTTCAGCATCTGAGCCCCGAGGATACAGTGCTAGTCAGAACAGTGAGAAATGAGGCTCCTGCACGGAGCACTGAGCTCATCTCAGAACAGGCATGGAAAAGAGCTTACATCACACTCTCACCTGGACTGCTGCCCTTCATCTATGGCACTTGCTAAGGAAGGAAGTAAAACCGAGCATGTTTAAGCAGATGCTTTCCATGTTTTCATCTTATTCCTTGTGCTCAGCTTGGGTGAGTGTGGGCGGTGGCTTTTGGGCAGGGTATGAGGTTCCTCCCAAGCCTGCTAGAAACGAGGGGTTAGCTTTCCATTCAGACTGGATGTGCAAAGAGTCTGTAATCAGAGGTCAAAAATAAAGATGGCTATAATTAGTAATGTCCAAAGCAACTGGAAATTGTGTCAGGCAGATCTGAGCCAGCTACTCCTTTTTTTTTTTTTTTTTCCATTGCCTAATGAATGAGAGCAGAGGTTACTCTCCAAGGATGAAAGAGGGCTGAGTTTTTCCCATTCAGAGCTGGTGCTGTGGCGCAGACAAGAAGCCAAGGCTCGCTCCATTTACAACCTTGCTTGTCAGCTCTTGAACCTATGGCCAGGTTGTGAGCAATTAGGCTTTTCCCTAAAGCATCTGAAAATAATGCCTTTCTGCTCGGTGTCCTGCCGAGTGCCTGTGACGACATCCTGTCACCTTGGAGATGGATAAACAACTTCAGCAACATTGGGTTATAATCTTTCAGGTCCCAGTTTCAAAGCCATACGACTGAAACCCAAGCCTAGCAAAGATTTTTCAGCATGGAAAGAGCCTAAATGTGCTTGAGAATGAGAGGAGGGGAGAAGGAGTTGAAGCAGAGCTCAGTGATGAGGTTTTTTGCTTGGCCATGGCAGTGGTGTCAATGAAATAGATGAGCTTTGGCTCGCAGGCTCCCTGCAGCCCGGAGTGACTCAGGTGCTGCGCATGCACACTTGTGCCTGCAGGGCTTTATTTTTAGCTGTCTGAATCACTGTCATGACCATATCCTCCAAAAGCTGCTAGACAAGTGGGGATGCCCACGGACCCCATATTAAGTCATGTTTGGTGAACAGAGGAATTCAGCTGATTTCCCTCTCTGCCATCGCAGTTTTTGTGTTTGGGGCTGTTTGCTGAAGTAATGCAGATGTTGTGCCTTGTAGCTGGTTTATTTTTGTTTTCCATTTAAAATGAAATGTTTAGTTAACATCCTTGGTGGCTTTCATGGGTAGAACAGGGTGAGCAAGGACCACATTGCTCATGTTGGTGTTGGAGGCTACTTGAGTCTCCTGTTGTTCTAGTGCTGTTGGCAGAGGGGGAGTTCCGAGTCATGTTACCAATGTTGTAATCCCATCAGTTCTCTGGGGCTTGCAGGGCTGTGCAAAATCAGGACTTAGATGGGAAATTACCAGAGACTTGCCAGATGCTGCACAAAGGTTTGCTGGTGATTGCTGGTGTTTCTGCTTGGGGGTTGATATGGCACCAATCTGCTGGAGCAGCTTTCGATAAACCACAGCAAAAGTCCTGTCTGCTGCTTATCAATAAATTGCAGTATCTTTTTCAAAAAGAAATCTCAAAGCCAGCTTTGGTGTGCTGGAGGAAACTGAACTTGGGTAGCAGTTTTACTCCCTTAAATTCTTCCTTGTTCGATTAATTTTAGCTTTTTGCCTTTTTTTTTTTCCTTTTCCCCTATTAATTGGTTGAGTGATATTGCTGCAGTTTTCAGCAGGCAAAGGATTCCTGTTTTATGTATCTGCATACAAGGAGTTTTCTCGCTTCTGAAATACCAGGCAAAAAGAGGAGTAGGAGAGAATCTGGTCAGCTGTTCTGAACTTGCTACTTGATCATGTGCATCTTCCTTGCAACCTGAAGATCTGCTTCCAAATATGATACTAGAAGGAAGAAGAGCTGTAGTGCTAATGCACCATAAAATTAATGCTGTTGACTGACCCAGTCATTTTCACTGCAGTTGGGAGACGTGGCTGAATTGATAAGTTGCCCTCTCCGCCTTCCAGTTCCCTTGCAAACACTGCAAGCTCTTTCCACACGAGGTTGCTGCAGCTGGAGATGCCTCATTCATGGTTGCTTAGAAAGAAAAAAAAAAATCAAAATAAAAAATGTGCTCTCTGACAAATAAAAATGTTTTGCTTCCTCTGGAGGCCCCAGAGGGCGGCATAAAAATAATGAAGCCTGTGAGTCAGTGAGCATTGCCTGGCCAGCTGAGAGGGAACTGAGCCTCCCTTTTCCAGAGAAGTTTGTGTGCTGTCATTGCACATCATTAATGCTCACTGGTTTATGCTCATTCACTGTAATCTTGCCAGAAAAGAAAAAGGGCAGTTGGTCTTTCCGCTCCCAAAAGCTGGCTGCTTCCAAGGTGACGTGATGTTAGAGGAAAAGTTTCTTGAGCACTCCAGAACGATTGTTTGATTCTCAGCTGCCCTTCCTCCATCGTTTTCCTCTAAAACCTGGCGGCTCTCCTAGCAATTGGATTCCCTGGAGAGGGACTTGGAGCAGCTTACAAACAACTCCACCTAAGGTACAAAGGTTAGGGTGGGCAAACTTCCTGATTGACACTGGACCCTCCCTTTTTTTTTCCTTTCCGGGTCCCCTACCGGGTCTTTTTTTGTTTCTGTAGAAATTCTCTTTGCTTCAGTCTCTGGGGATAATGGCAGAGTTGAGAAAAGTAAACTCTCAGAGCTGGAAGTAGTAGGTCTTAGGCTGTTGTGGCACCCGTGATGCAGCAGTGATATGCTGGTACATTTAAAAGGGATATTTTAATTCTGTTCTGTCACATTCTGTCTTTTCTGCACTCAGGATCCCAGTTCATCCTTTTGGGAACATGCAGCATCGCACAAGGGCTGCATATCAGCACTTTTAGCTTGCTAAACATCCTCAGGACTTTTGGAGAAAGAGGGTGTGAAAAGTGACTGCAGGCTGTTTGCTGTGTAATGGCAGAGCCAGTGACACATTGCCGGTGTAAAAGGGTGGAGAAGCATCTGGGGTTCTCCTCATCTGTTTATTCAGTCCTCCTTAAAACCTTGTGCTTTCTCTCAACCTTCATAGCTACACGTTGGCAGGCTTGAACATTTTGTCACAAGACAGAATTATTAAAATTTATTTTCACAAGTGCCCCTGCAGTAGTTTTCTGTTGCCCCCAGCTCACTGGTGAGCATCACATTGTGCCTCCTTGTGCCAGCTCTTCTGCAGAGGAACTCAGCTGTTTCCTGCAGAGTTCAAACGCTTGCATTTTTTTTGTCAATCACTATGATTTTAATGTTTGCATTACAGAAGAGCCCAAAAGCTTTAGCCAGGGCACAGTCCTCCCGATCTGTGTGCTTACAGATGTGTAACACAGACCTTGCCCTAGGGGTGGAAGGAAGATGTTGGGAATTCTAGTAATACTCCTATAAAATACGGGAAGACCTGTGTTTTGCAGCATGTTTCATGATTATCGTGGTAAGCTTTGATGTGCCTGTCTGCCCATGCTGAATCACCTGTTTTCCTGTGTTTCTGAGAGCAGAATTGCCTCTGGAGTAGCCACAGAGCCTCTCGCTGGGTGCTGCATCACAGCACAGACATCCTCAGCAGAAAGGTCGTTTTGAACTCTAGCTCGTTATTTTTGCCTTTTGCTTCAGAACCCTTAAAGTCCCTGTCAGCTAGGGTTTAGCTGAAGCCTTGCAACTTGCCTTTTGTCTTCTCAAATGATGGAGCTGAGCCCAAGGGAACAAATGCCATTTTAATGGGCATCGTTATGTAACTCATTACATAAGTCACTGCTGCCTTCAAAGGACTCGTGGCAAAAGTGGCAGGAGCAGTTGATTAAAAATGTGCACAATAGCTTCATTATGACACGGGGAGAGATGTCTGCTGTTATTTTTCATCTGATAGCTTTTAAATATGTGCATCCAGCAGAGACCCAAATGGCCTTTGAAAAAGGAACCATTTGTGGAATAAGATTTTTAGACTCCGTTCTTTCTAACAAGCCACAAGAATCAGGACAAGCTGGAAGATGAACTATAACCCTTTTTTAAGGTTGGGTCTCCTCTAAAGCTGCAGGGTTTTGGTGTCTGAACACACAGAGAGTGAGAGGAGATGGAGGGTTTAATTTTTCGGGTGAAGGAAAGACAAGGTAATGTATTCCAAAGTTTGTGGGGTTTTAAGTAAAGATAAGTCTCTTTTCAATTAGTTTTATGTGACCCACACATTAGACAAGTTGAGCAGTTGAATTCCCCTTCCCAGCTGCTGGAGCCTCCCTGCCACGAAGCAGGAGTGACACAAACAGGACCAGGAGGTGCAGAAGCAGGCAGGGGGTTATTTCCCATTTCTGAAGCCTTACATGAGGCAGGTGAGTTGGACCCAACAGCTGGAAACTCTGCTATGACTGAGCTCTGTAAAAGGCTGAACTTTCACTTTGACTTGAAAGAAAATAATTTGCTGCTGGGTTAGGTTGGTGGAATTCACCAGCTTGTGTGTTTTGACTTATTTTCCAGCCTTCATCTGAACCCAGGTGGAGAGTGACCATTTGACTATGGCAGAGGTGGATGTTGGACTTTGACTTGCTGCCTTTCTCCTAAGCAGCCTTAGTTTCTTCGCCCACAAGCACATAAGCTGATTTATCTGCCTTCCCTCTTAATCCACTGTTGTTTAAAACCTGCAGTTCTTTCCTCACCAGATGTAGCTTTCCGTTGGCAAACTGGCAGCAGCAGCACCCATTGCTGGAGCTGATGGGGAATCAGGTGGCTCCTGGTTGGCCATGGTCACCTTAGCCATGGTGTGCCTGGTCTGAGAGCTTGAGTGACACTGAAAAACCCCTGTGGCCACATCTGACAGCAGGGCTGGTTGGAGCAGGCGTGTCAGGCGAGCTCTCTGGTGGTGTGTGTGTGGTCAGACCCCAGACACGTGCCGGGGGAGACCAGCCTGGGAGCTGAGCAGGGCCGTGACTCAACAGCTGGAGCACGTTCAAGCACGGCAGAGCTGGAGCCTGGCTAACAGGGATGGAATTAGCTATGAAACGAGTGACGCAGTCAAGGTTCCAGTCAGAAATGGAGAAGCTCAGGTCCGTAATAAAGTCATTTTGAAGGGATTTTTTTCCAGTCTGCAGCGGCAGAACATCCAGACAGATGAAATACGAGGGGATGGAAAGTCAGTGGTTCCTTTGAGACAGAAACACTTTGATACAACTTTTTTTTTTTCCCCATTCCAGTTGAAATCACTCCATTGAGTTTATTACCATGACTTTTCCCATTCGTCTCACAAATATTTGGACACTGCATAGAAGTAAGTGTGGGGTACCCTCCTCCTGCAGACCAGAGAGGAGCAAGCCAGTGCTGAGGCTCCAGCTAAACACTGCTGGCTATTCATCAACAAGAGGCGAGGGTAATATGATAGAATAATTTCCAGTGGGCAAACTCCCAAGCTCAGAACAAGCTCAATGCTGCATTAAGGGGTTTGGTTACTGTAGATGGGCAGGAATGAGCAGAGGGACAGGAGAAGTGGTTTGAGCACCGCCATGGCTCTGTTTTCTGCTTCTCTCTGTATGTTATCAAATTATTTAATCTGTAAAGGCATGCTGTGCTGTTTGAAGTTTTTAACTGGACAGACATAGGACATGTAAGGTATTTAAACTAGGATATAGTACAAATAAAGTGACTTTTTCAAAGCAGACCATTGCTTTGGTAGCCAGTTTAGGAAGTCTTGCTTAGATATGGTCTTTGCAGGAGGGTTTCAGACTTCATCAGTAAAAGCTTAGGTCCCTTACACTTGTGAGCTGGAATACCTCCCTACTCCAGCATCACTTCTCTTTTATACCACTTCATCCAGATTCATTACAAAGCAAGTTCTGTTTGTAATGCTTGAATGATATATCAGCTTGCAAACTGTAAAGCCCAGTGTGCCGAATAATTCTGTTGGCATTCACTGAACATAATCACAGGAGCTCCACAGCTTGATCCATGAGTAGGGGGAGAGGGCTGAGCGCCTGCAGAGTGATGGAGATGCTCTACCAGAGTCACTGACTCACCCTCTGCTCTGTTTAGACAAGTTGCCTCACCTCTGTGCCTGCTTCCCATCTGCAGAGTAGGGTTAGGACCTGACTCTTTAAGGATGAGAACGATGTGTTTGTAATGTGCTTGGAACAAGAAAAGCGCTATTTTAAGTGCTAAGTGTAATTGAGTGTGAGAGAATATTGGTTTGTGACTCATTTGTTTAACTGCAAATGCATCAGAAACTTGTGAGCAGATGAGAGCTGGAAAGTGCTCGGTGTAGACGGAAAGCTGTGGCAGTAAAAAGCTGCATTAATTTGTGATCCTCAAAGCAGGACTTAGCAGGGCTGTTCAAACAATAACATTTATTATTTTTGCAAATGTCAGCTGGTTGACTTCACCAGTACTATTTTAAGCAGCTCCTTTTCTGCTCCAGCCACTTGCTTCTGTCCTTGCTCTGTGGGTCTGTCTTCCCTCAGAGTGTGGCACACAAATGGTTGGGTGTTTGGTGTGACCAAAGGGTGGAAA
Organism: Lichenostomus cassidix; assembly: GCF_008360975.1. Taxonomy (NCBI): domain Eukaryota; kingdom Metazoa; phylum Chordata; class Aves; order Passeriformes; family Meliphagidae; genus Lichenostomus; species Lichenostomus cassidix. The sequence goes on from NC_139497.1 coordinate 4,311,079, forward strand.
GAACAAAGGGACAGTGGTTGGCTGGTGTTGATGGTGATGCTGTCAGCAGAAGAGGAACTTTCTCTCATGACAAAACATCTCCTTTTGGAGGTTCCTGACCAGGCACATACATTGGTTCAGCCATTCATGTGCTTTCCCATAAAGGTGGGTAGAGATGCCTGGTATCAAGGAGAAAAGGAAATGGAAATCTTTAGAAATCTTTCTCCCTTCCTAATATCTTGGCCTACAATGCAAAATTGTCACCACAGGGTTTTGGAGGCATTGAGTGTTTTCTTACTGAGCCCGGCAGTTTGGATCTCACTGCAGCCCGTGAAGGAGCCAGACACAATTTGTTGCTGTCACCATTATTTCCCTGCAGATTAATTATTATAATTGTTTGCCAGTTCTCAAAAAATTAATTCAGAGCTATGACTTCTCATGGCAAGCGTGCATATGCGTGCAAATATGGAAATTCTCATATGGTGTATGGAATAAATACAAATTATTTTTTTGGGGGAGGAGTGCAAGAGTGTTATCACAGCAGCCAGGAACTCTCTTCAGTGGTGACCGCCAGCACCCTGTGGAGCCAGAGAGGTTTTAAAGGTTTGGAGATCCTCTTGTGGATGTAAAGCACTGACGTAAATTGTTGCTAAGTTGGGGTGCCAGCTGCTGTAAGTGATTCTTCAGAGGCCAACTGATACGCCTGGATTTATCTGCAGTGGCCAAGGTTTTTAGTGCCTCCCTCCTCAGTGCACTAAACAGGACTTTATGACACAAAGAAAACCTGGGAGAACATTCACTTCTGTAAGTGGAGAGCAGGTCTGCAGGCAGACTAGATTAGCATCGGTGCTCATTCAGCTTCCATTCACAGGATGCCTGCGAAATCCTGGTCTGGAGGCCATAGTTGGTGTTGGACAGTGTTGGTGAGTGTTTGCTCACAGCAGGGCCATAACACACTCCCAGGAAACCAAGATTCAGGGGAGACAACCCTTACAGGGAGGGAGGCAAGCACAGGTTCCTACGCTTGAGCTGTGGTTAGGTGGTTTCTGAGAGTACCAGGCAGGGTTTGCACTGCTCTGTGGTTTTTAGCTGCTGGGTGCTTGATTTGACTCAGCAGCCTTTGCAGTTTGCACTCTGCATGCTAACGAGGTGCTGCAGTGCTGCATGCATGGGGCTGTCCTCTGGACTCACTACAGCCAGTGCAGTTAATGCCCAAATAATCCAAAAGAAAAATTAAACATACAGCAAAACTGCTTACTTTTCTTGATAATGTAGTAACAGACAAGTTGGGTGACTTCTGCTGAATTATCTGGGTCACTAGAGAGCAATTCAGACCTTCATTTATTAAAGTGCTCTTTGCTCAAAATACTTCCTAAATTGCTCTCTACAAGGCAGCTTAGTTTTTTTTTAGCTTCATGGTTAAACAGATAAAAATGTATTTCAACAATAAGTCTGTGTATGGCATGATTGCAAACCTTTGAGACTTCTGCTTTTAGGTATTCAAAAAACAATGAAAATACAATTTTTAAAAGGGATGAGCAGTTCTGCAGTTCAGCTCCTTGAAGGATGCCCCACTGTCGAAATCCTCTGTTCTGTTGTTTGCCTGGTACCCTGGAAATTAAATCCATTGCAGATGACAAGGGCTGGTATTTTTGTTCAGATTATCCATGGAGCCACATTCAAAATTGATGCTGCTGAGTGGGTAGAGATGAGCATCCTGGGAAGGGCATTACTTGGGGTTGTGTTGTCCATCCCTGAAGCAGCCAGGAGTGCTGGGTTACCAGGCAGAGCCCTGCACTGACCCACAGCCAAGGGCTCTGCTCTGCCAGAGGTCTGGGAATAAGTCACTTCATCCCTTGACTCAGTTGCTCATCTCCCAAAGAGGGTCGATGATTGCCTCCTTTGTAAAGTACTTCGGGACCTGCTGGAGATAAGTGCTTTGAAGTGAGGTGCTTTTCCTCTTCCCTCCAAGGCACAGAGCACTGGCAATCCTGCTGTCCCTGCCTCTGCTTTGCAGTGTTCCTGCCTCCAAGGGAAAGCAGGAAATGATGGTGACATTGTCGTTGAGGAAAGCAGGAAATGATGATGGTATTGTGGTTTGAAACATAATACAGAGCCACAGTTTATTAATTGTCTTTATTGTGTTCCACTCAATAAATGTACGTGGTGCAAGTGTCTTCCAGATAATGCTGTAACAATGTCCCTGGTTTCAACGTATTTGCCCTAATCCAGTAATGCTTTTCTGTGTCTCTCTAGATTCTGAGCGTTCCCATCTCTCCTCGTTCACAATGAAGTTGAAGGGCAAGTTTCATTCACCAAAAATAAAGAGAACACCCTCAAAGAAAGGAAAGCAAGCTGACGTGACAGTGAAAACACCAGAGAAGTCAGTGAACAAAGTAAGCAAAGGCCATGTTGTTATCCTTATATTTTCTTGCTTCCTGGTATTCAGTTTATCATAATCTGGTGGGTGACTTTGTCCTTTGCATAATTCTGCAGCTCAAGGATCCTCAGGGTTACTTTATGATTGCCTATAAACAGCACTGTGTAGTATTAAATCAAGGCATGTGCTTCCCTCTGGAGAGCATGATGAGACCTCTCTCTATAAGCATTTAAATATCTCACTGTGGAACGTGGTGTATGGCCTGACACATCCTCCCCACATGCACACCCTGGGGGTTATGCTTACAGCTTCCAAACAGCTGCCTGGTTTTGGGGTGTGATCCTTTTAAAAACCCCAAGGCAAGCACATCCTTGAAGCTGGTCCAGAGATGTGCTCAATCTCTGATGACACCAGCAGGGAGAGTCACACAGATGTGTTCAAGCAGCTGCTGATCCAGCACAATGTTCCTCACACCAAATGTACTCCAGGTCCTCTAAGAAATGAGGTCACAAAGTGATCTGTGTTATCTCCTGTTGTGACCTGATTATGTAGCTGGAGACTATCTCTGTGACAGTACTGTTGAAGTCAGTTTTCAAGTACAAATTGAAGCCAGAAGTTAAGAACAGTTGAGGTTGTTTGTGGTAATTAAACATCATTTTCAGCTGTTAAAAAGTCTCATCCAATGTGCAGTGCCAGACATGTAGAATTTTTCTGATTATCTCTGCAGAGAGTTGTTGCAGTGTTATTGAGAGCAGCCAGCAAGATAAAGTTTTCTTAGGCTGTGTGGCTTGCTTAACACCCAGAGAAGTCTCTGCAATGCTTCCTCACCCTATTCTGCACCATCAGGTGGAAGATGATGAGGACTTTTTTCCCAGGAAGCTGTGGATGTGCTTTCTCGGGAGCCAAACACCTTGCATTGCTGACTGCTATTTAAAAAATAAAATTAAAAAAAAAAAACCCAAACCAACAGTGAGAGTACTCCTTGAAGGTTTTCAATTCCAATGGTGTTTCAGGATGGCATCTTGAGATAATTTAGAGGCCTTCCTTTAAATTGATATGTGACCACATTAAATACATTAGAAAATGAAGAGCTCTTTTCAAAATGTATTTGCTGTAATACCACATGTTAATAATAGATGAAGTTTTTGCTTTTCTATTTTTCCCCTAAAAACAGTGCAAGAGGATTTACTAATAAGCCATTCTGGACATCAAAACCATTTTTAATGTACAGATTGGGATCTTTTTAAATTGGAAAACAAAACACTTGCAATAATTTTTATTACTGTACATGATTATTTAAGCTGCATTCATTTTTATACTGCAAAATATTGTTGATTTCTGGCTCATTCCTTGTTTTAATAGCTACTGTCCAACTAATCAATTAGTTGGATGTAGTCAGCTCATTAGCTTTGTGTGGAGAGAGTGGGGAAGAGGTTGTGCCTGGATTGCTGCCAGGTTTTCTCATTGGAATATAGACATCAGTTGACAAACGGGAGATATTCTGTCAGAAGACTCACTTGGTAAACCAAATATCATCCTTTTCTCCCTCTTAAGTACTTAAGATGCTATTTTTGTGCTCTTGAAGTGGATAATCACTGTAGAGCAGAAATAGCAATACTAAAAATTAATGTGAAATCACGATGTGTAAGCTGAAGGAGATGCTCAGCTCATGCAAACATCACCTTCTCCTCTTCCCCTTTATACCTGAATAGGGGCAACACTGGGGGAGTTCTTTTCAGAATTTCCTTTTGTCCCCTGAATCCTGTCTGTGTTCTTATCCTAAGGCATATTGTAGGAACAGGAGTGTCTTTTCAATACTATATACAGACTTATGATAGGTTTTACACTGCCAAAATGTAAGGAAAAAAAGGATTTTGTAATTGGGTGTATTCTGTACAGCTCACTGTGACCCTTTGTGGGTCAGCTGTGTCTCATACATGATGCATCTGCAATTTGATTATTTAAGGGAAAACTTCAGAAATCATCCAAAAATATCTATATGTGTCAGGCAGGGAGTGGAGAGGAGATGCGGTTTTGGCTGAATTTTGACTTTTTCTCATTTAATGCCCAAAAGAGAAATGGGGGGAGAATTAAATGAGAAAAATGAGAAAAGGGGAGGAGAAACTTCCCCATACCTGGAAGTGTCCCAGGCCAGGTTGGACGGGGCTTGGGGCAACTTGGCCTAGTGGAAGGTGTCCCTGCCATGGCAGAGGGTGGAATGAGATGGGATTTAAGATCCCTTCCAACCCAAACCATTCCATGGTTCTGTGTACATACTCACACATCTGGGTATGATACCTTTGGACCTTGAGAAACAATTCATTACAAAGTGCTCCTAGGAAATGTCACCTGAAGAATTAGCAGGGGAAAAAAAAAAAGAAAATAAGGGCTGTGTCCCAGACAATATCCGGTGACTGGATTTGCATCCCTTGGGGTGCTCAGCGGAAGGATTTGTGTTTCCAGTTGTCATTCAGCCCTGAACTCTCAGTCAGACCCATCCCTCCTGTGCACCAGGAGAGTGTTTAAGCTATTAAGTCACGAGCCTTTCTACAGGAAACAGTTGTTGAATGAAATCCATAAACAGCCAGGAGCAGGAACTGCAGTCCACATTTTTTCACTTCTGTTTGAGAGCTTTGACTGCTGGACCATGGTCGTACTTACCCAGGGAATATACAGACTCTGTGATCCCTAAAATGTGTGATCATTTCATATGAAGTGCAAAACCTTCTTGGGAGAGAGGCTAAAGCTCTTCACAGATTAATGGTTGGACTCAATGATCTTAGAGGTTGTTTCCAGCCTAAATGTTTTTATAATTTTATGTCCTGGAATAAACTGTGCAGTGGTGAGGGCACATCCCTGCAAAATGGGAGATGTCATTTTTTATACCAGTGAGTTGCCAGGATGCTCCTCAGCAAGGGAGTTCAGGGCACTTTTGGCTGCACATCAGAACTTGAGGTTCCTGGCAAGAAGAATTGTCCAAAGGGGAAGCAGCAGCAGCAGTTGGGCACTTCCCAGATGAGAAGGAAAATGACAGGGTGGTTTGCAGTTCTTGGATTGGGACTTAGACTTCTGATGTTGGAGCTAGATGGAACTTGGGATTCTAATCCTTTTATGCAACTGGCCCCAAATTACTAACCAGTGCTGCCTATAAATTGTTCTTCCTAAAACCTTTTGGGCTGCTGGCCTGATTTTGCAGAAAAGCAGCATTTTAACAGCTGACAATAGTATGGGGAGCACACAATGCCCATAGGTCATTAATTCTTGAAGCTGAATTTACTGAGGAGATAATGGATGAAATCTGACTCTGCTAAGCTCTCTGCTTCTTTTCCAACAGTGTTTAGTAGTTAATTTAAATCTCACTTAGGAACTACTTGTGGCATTATAAGTCCTCTAGGCATACTGTTGTAAACTTTTAAAAAATATCCCTGTCCAGAAGGCCATTGAGGTATCACATATCACTTCTGAGTTTCTTCTTCTGATGTTGGTGGTGGCACAGAAATTGGTGACCACAACTCAGCTTTATCCCAACGAATTGTTCCCTTCTGCAACATTCCCTTCTGCAACATTCACCAGTGCCAAAACTTAGCTTTTACAGTTTGTCCTCATGGAAAATTGTGTGAATTGTCTTGTTCCAGCAGCATCACAAAATGGTTTAGGTTGGAGGCTCATCAGAGTGGAGTGTATTTGAGTATTTTCATGTATTTTACAAGGACATGTAGTAATTGGACAAGGGGTGTTGCCTTTAAACTGTCAGAGGACAGGTTTAGATTAGATATTAGGAAGAACTTCTTCCCTGGGAGGGTGGGGAGGCCCTGGCACAGGGTGCCCAGAGCAGCTGTGGCTGCCCCTGGATCTCTGGAATTGTTCAAGGCCAGGCTGGATGGGGCTTGGAGAAACCTAGGATAGTGGAAGGTGTCCCTGCCATGGCAGGGGTGGGACAAGATGACCTTTAGGTCCCTTCAACCCAAACCATTCAGTGGTTCTGTGAAACTTTTTTCTTTCACCCTCCCAGTTTAGGGTGTGGGTTTCCAAGCAGTGCCCTTGATGTCATCAGTAGTGTTAATCTTTGCCTAAAGCTGATCAAGATCAACCTTCAGTTTGGAACACAGGTAATTCTGAAAGTTAAAGTGTGGGTGTAATCTTGCACTGACTATTGCTTTGAAAGAGCAGTAATTCAATTTAAAAGTGTTCGTGGTAGAAGGGGTTTTTCCACTCCTCCTGGAATATACCTCAGTGTCACCATACTTTGGGTGTGTTAAAGGAACCCTGCCCTTATAAATAATGAAGTTTTAACATATCTCCCCTTTTCTTTCCCTCCTGTTTAGAATGTATCATGGCTAGAGGAAAAGGAGAAGGAGGTTGTCAGTGCATTGCGCTACTTTAAGACTATTGTGGACAAGATGGCAATTGATAACAAGGTATTAGAGATGCTGCCAGGCTCAGCCAGTAAAGTGCTGGAAGCCATCCTGCCCTTGGTGCAAATTGACCCACGCATCCAGCAAAGGTGAGTTTCCTTCTTGGATTTTGGGACCATGACAGACCAGCAGGCTCCTTCTTTATCTGAAGAGCTGCATCGCACGGGAGGTGCTGATGACGTGTCTGCTATTTTTGCTAATTACAAGGTGGTTTTCAAACATTTAAAAGCTGATTCCCTGCTGTGAAGAAGCTCATGCCATGGAAGGATAAAGCAAATCAGGCTGCTTTCAGAGAGGAGAAAGGGATGATTGTTAGCATAAACTTGGAAATCCATCATTTTCTAGGGGGAGATTCTCCTCAGATGCTATTCCTGTTTCTGCAGTCCATGGTGATATCCTAAAAGCTAACAAATCCAATGGCTTCACCTGAAAAAAAGAGTTTATCTTCAGAGAAATCCTTTTTTGTGTTCAGTTTATCCAGCCTGGTATTATAGAAGTCTGAGCCTGCACTCTTAACAGCTTTTTTGGACTTTAGTGGATCAGATACAGAAGTAAATAGATGTACTTCAGCAGATTACCCAGTCCAAGTTCATTCCTGCCACACTCAACAGATTACTGGTTTATATTTTAACAGATTATGTGTATTATGTTTTTACCAGTTAGGCAGTGGGTTTGAAGCCAGGAAAGAAGCAGAAATTTGCCAAAGCCGAGCTCAGCATGGATTATAAGAATTTGTGGTGTTGCCAAGCCATAGAGATATCATTGATGTTCATCCCATGGATGCTGGAGCAGTTGATTTACAGAAAACAAACAAACACTGTTGAATAAAATGAAAAGAGCAAAGTTAGCACTGACAGAGAAAAGCACAGAACTAAGCAGAGAAATGCAGGTGTTTGGTTCCTGAAGTCCTGCCAGATTTTGTGCTGTTCCTGTTTGTCTTCCCATTAAATATCTCCAGATTTTTTTCTTTCAAATGCTTATTTCAGCGCTGGCACAGGGAAGGTTTATAATGTAGTTGAGGCAGCACTGGGGTGCCAAATACTTGGCAAACAGAGATGCTCAGTTTTGTTTGCCCCCAGTGCTCAGGCCAGGGCTGCTTCTGGCAGAAGGAAGGGGAAGTGGGTGAGGATCACACCTGTGGCTGGGACAGGTAAGATCCAGTTTAGGTTGGATCTGTCAAACCATAATGAGCAAATCTGTTCGAATGGGAATGTCTTTGAGCCAGTGATAAGTCTCTCTTTCTGGAAACAGTGTGCATTAAAGCACTGATCTCTGCATGCCATGCCTTTCCTCGTCTCAAAAAAACCCCAAAAGGTTCCAACCTTCCCCAGCCTTCTCAAAAAAGCCATATCCTACTCTCCCTACCTGTATACTTCAGTGGCAGGACACAAAGGGATGATCTGATGGTAAATCCCCCTCAAGAAAAGCGAGCAAGACTTGTGTCAGTGAAGAATAAAGCCTTACAATTATTGTTGGACTTCTTTTTACTTTAGGGGAAGCATTTGCATCAAGGAAAAAAGTAATTAAATCTCGCACAAAATGGGCTTTCAATTACTGCCTCCTTAGAAGGAAGCAGACTGAAGATTAATGGCAAAGAAATCAAAGCCTTAGAAAGAGATGGGGGAGGGCCCTGTTTAGGAAATATCTCTTACCAAGCTAATTTCATTTGAAATGAGAACAAATGGCAAGCAGCAAGCTATAAAAAAACAAAAAACAAAAAAAACAAAACCCCAAACAACCAATAAAGTCCTTGCCATTGTTTGTATCCCCTGGTTGTAACTTGACAGTAGTTCTTTCCCCAGTCCTGCAGACCTCATTCACCTAAATAAACTCATTGAAACTCGTGGGCTTGACTCTTTTCTCACAGATAATGAAATTACTGGAGGTAAGCCAATGTAAAATGGATACCAGAGAGAAACGGGAAGATTTGGAACAACTTGTATCAGTAATGATTGCAAGATTACACCTTCTCTTATCTGTTTATGGTTTTGATGCAGTTTGAAATTGATTTAACGTGACAAAGAGCTGCTGAAGCGTTGCCATCAGCAGTACTGTTAACACACCTTGTTTAGTAATGAAGTCAGTGTTTTCAGAATGGCCAGGAAAATGCCTGGGAGCACTGTTGTTACAGTTAACTTTTATTTAGAGTTGTCATCCTTCCAAAACTTTTTTTTTTTCCCCCTTCAGAACAATAGCTTCGATTCTGTTTCTCATTAAAAACCAAACAAAGCAACACCCTTCCTCTTTCAAACCTGAAATTCATTCAGTTCAGTTTCTCTAAAGAAGTAATTTTAATTACATGTTTTCAGGCATTATAAACAGTGAGGCAGTGATTTGTAAAGGAATGAATAGAGTCAGCTCTCAATGATCCAAGGTGGTTTTGGGGAGAGCTAATAAGGAAGAAGGATAATACTGAAATAACATAGCTTGAACTTAAATGTAGGGCTTAAATACTTATCTTTAAAGTTAAGGCATAGGATGGAGCCATAAATTAAAATGGAAAGAATGTTATTTTTAGCATTGCTGTGTTAACCTGCATCCCAGATAATTCCTTCTGATACCTGGGAATGAGCTGTTGATGGTTTGTGCCTTCAAACTGTCATCATTTGGTGCTAGAGAACAGGAGAGCAGCTGCAGTGGAGGAGAAGCCTGAGCTTTGTCAGCTGCTCAACACAAACTCCGAGTGTCAGAGAGCAAAGGAGTGAAGTGCACAGTGTGAAACTCACTCTCCTAACGTTTGATAACATCTCCAAAATTTCTTTTTGTTCTTTTTTCTCAACTGCTCCCTCTCCTGCTGTGCAGCTCTGCCATCTCATCCTGCTACAGCCGAGTGTACCAGAGCCTGGCCAACCTCATCCGCTGGTCTGACCAGGTGATGCTGGAGGGGGTGAATTCAGAGGACAAGGAGATGGTGACAACAGTGAAGGATGTCATAAAAGCTGTTCTGGATGGAGTTAAGGTACATGAGATAAATATTGTAAATTTTATTGTGAAGAAATATAATCATGTATTTTAGAATAGATACATGTAAACTAGGTTTTTAGGTGCAGGGAAAATATGAAGGTCCTATTTCTGCCTTCAGTAAACTACCCCTTGAATCAACTGTTTCCTAAGTGAATTGTTCCTTCTTGGAACATTTTGGCTCTTAATGTGAACTTCTGGCATGCTCACCCTGGCATTTGGATGGATTGGAAGGAGCAATGAATCTTTATTCATCACTGGATTAAATTTTCAGCGAGTCATTCCCAGTCTCCCATGCAGATTACAGGACACAGTTTTGTACATTTTATGTCTAGGCAAAATGAAAATGCTCCCTGTCAATGCCCACAGAGAATGAAAGACTCCAGCTCCATCTTTTAAAAGAAATTTCAAGGGATTTGTCAGTGATACATCACCACTCTAAGCAGCTGGATTAGGGTGTGGAGCAGGTGATGAGCTATACCCAGTTTTCTGGAGATTAGTTTTACATTACTAATGGAAACGTTTAACAGAAACCTTTGTACCCATTGTCAGACCTGCTTGTAGCATTCCCTCCCTGTTCCACCCTGGAAAAGCTGTTGGCTTTCCTTGTACCTCCTGGGATGGTTTTGGTAGCCATTATTTGTGTCCCAGGCTTGTCTCTGGGCTCATCACTCACCTGTCTTAGCACTGCAGGTAAAAGTTTTGTTGACCTGGGCTTAGGGCATTACTGGACAGACTCATATCTCCTGGGAATCTTATTCTGGAAACTGCAGAGGAAGTTAAACCACTTTCAACAGCAGGGCTGAATCTAAAGGGGAATGATTAAATGGGAATGTTTAAATCAACTATGCAAGGAAAGTGGGGATAGAACTGCAGCAGGTGTTTCACCTAGATTGATGTATCAGGAACAGGCATCTTTCACTGTACTCAGTTTTATTAAATGGAGTCAAATGCAAAAAGGAAGTGGATCTCCCAAGTTTTGACTGTCACATTTTCAGGCCTCTTGGTTTGGTGTCTGCGTCATCTGGGTATCTCTTTAATGTTACTCAAACACAGATACTAAAATCTACTATTACTTTATGAGCCTTTTAAATAAATATCTTTGAAACAAATCATTTCCATCTCCTAAAGAAGGCAGATTTTCCAGGATTATTTTGCACAGTATGCTCTTTAAGCCACGCTGTAAAAGTAAAGCTGGTCTTAAATTTGCACAGCAGGAGAGAGGAAAGGAGTTTAGCCTAAAATCTCAGCTGCTGTTAGCATTGGAATTCAGCAGCAATGTGCAGGACATGAAAATCTGTGCTGTGGTATCTGAACTGTAACACCCCAGCAAATGGTGAGTTACCACTGATGGAATCTGCACAGTCCTGTGGAGAGATGTGTTATCCCCAGCTCTGGAACAGAGTTGTGTGGTCTCTTTGCAGGACACATTGTCCTTTGACTTCAGGCAGTATTTAAACCCTTGGTACCTGTTGCCTTTCAGCCAGAGCTGTGTCCTTTCTGGATTGGGGAAGATCTTGGATTGGGGAAGGCCTTGGGTGTCTGTTCATGAGCCAGCCCAGCCTGGGCATGTCCATGCAGCACTGAGCCTGAGCTTGGAGCCCCTTAGCAGCATGGCTATATCAGTCTCTGCTTTGTTTTTAGACTGAAAGTTATTTTGGCCTTCCAGTTGGAGCTGGCTCGTGTCTGGTCAGCCTTGGAGCAGATGTGTGGCTGTCTGGGGAGATGGGAGTGTGTTTGCCCATCAAGAGGTCAGCATTTGGAAGCAGCATGCTCTCAACCTCCTGCTCAGTGAGGAACAAGGTTTATTTTAGAAGTGCCAAGCCAAATTTCAGGTCTGGAAGCAGAACTGAGAAGATGGACACTTCTCTCCACAGTAGAGCCTGTTTTGTTTTTCTGGCAGATCACACAAGATCCACTTCCACATTTCAGTGCTTACTTCTCCTTTATTTTCAGAATGGAGCATAAAGGCGTCTCTTGTTCACCTCTCTGTTACTTGATATTTTGATCTCAGGTTTTAGGGCCTTGCTAGGCAGGAAGAAAAAAAATCCTTGGTTTGATTACATAACTTCGCAAAAATCCATCTCATTGTGGAATTTCCAGCTTGCTGAAGTAGCATAGTTTGTAGAGAGGCTTTAATTATCTCTAATTACTGCTGCAGGAATCTCTTTCCTTGCTGATAAGGAATAGCATAATGTGCATCTGGCTCGGTTGTGTGCTGATTACCTCTGTGTGTATGCTAAAGATCTTGGCTTGATTTCCAAATGCTAGTTCTCATTTGGGGATAGCAGAGAGGAGAAACATTCAGGGTCTGGTGCTATTTGTCAGAGTTTGAAAGTGATCCTCTCAGGTAATGGCAATCATATGTTGCCTTGGTGCCTCTGCTGGAAGATGCTTTGGGGTTTTTTCTCCCCAGTCCCAATGGTTTGAATAATTCTTAACATACTTTTGAGCCAAGTTGGATTGGTTTTGTCCTGTTTTAACCTACCTAATGTGCTTGAGGGTCTCCAGAAACCTCTTCAGCAGGGGAATTTTGTCCAGAGGGCAGGAAGGGGACAATCCATTGTGTCATCACTCAGCCCCATGGTGCCAAATGCAGCCAAAAGAGTGGAGTGATGTTGCTCATCAGGACACTTCTCAGAACACACTGTTCCACACCAGGGCTCTCTGTCCCAGCAGGGACATCTTCACAGCTTTAGTCCCCATGGACATCTGTTTGTGCTCCCTCTTCCTTCCCCCTGTGTGGGATTTTCCAGGGCAGCTTCTGGGAAGCTGGGTGTTTGTCCTGGTTTTGGGTAACACAGTGTACATTCTGTTGGAGCACAAGCTCACACCAAGAGTGTAAGTAGAGCATGGAGACCAAAGTCAGCTGTGGTGGACACTTGGACTGTGTTTGCACTTTATTTCTCTTGTTGGGTGTGTCTTAACCCATGGAATTTCAGCTTGCAGTAGTGCTTTATGTAAAACTGCCAGGACTGGAGTATTTTCCTTCCTTGGAGGGATGATGGCAATGATATTCCAGTTGTAGCTACTGCATTGAGAGAGCAATGCCAGTTGTTTCCAAACTCCACAGAGAAGAACATGAAGATGATACTGGAATGATGACGCTGTACTTCAGGCTGCTTTAAAAAGAAAATAAAATTAAAATTGATCCCTTTTAGTTTCCTTTGTGTAATATGCTGGGAAGCCAATACTGTCAGGAAGCACTGCCAGTTTTCCAGCCTGCCTGTAAGAGGGGCATGTGTTTGTCTCTGTGAGCAGGAGATCTATTTGTCAGCCTCAGACATCCATAAAATGTTCTCTCCATCTTTCTGGCGTGAATGATTGTTGCTTTGACTGCTGGCAGACTTAGAGTTCAGGATTATCATGCCCTTATCTCTTTATCCAGAGACTTATCTGCCTATAACAGATACACTGCAGTAGCTCCTTGAATGATTAAGACTTCCATTGCTAATGTGTTAAAAGGTGGCTTCAGGGGAAGCAGGCCTTTTAATAAAGGTGTTCACTGTTTGATTTTTTGTCAGGCATTTTACAGAAAACTTGCTTTTTGAAACCAATACATTCTTATTTATAAAATACAAGGCAATTCTTTTTTTTTTTTTTTTTTGCTTACTCCACTGGTTAAGACTGTGTTGTACTTAGATTTATGTATGTAAAGCCAATTTACCATTATCTAGGGTGTTGTGCGGACTGGAACACATTTGTGAGATAGAGGAAAGAGGAAGCACAGCAAAAACACAAACGTGGGTTTGTGTGGAATCCCCATACAGTCAGGGGTTATGAACTTCACTCAAATATGGCCAAACTTCCTCTGGGTTTAGGCTGTTCCTTAGCAGCTGTTCTGCATCATTTCTGTGGCTCTGTACCAGACCTAAACCCAGCTCAGCTCTCTCTGTGTCCACACTAGCATTAAGCCTTAAGAAAGAGTTTACTGAAATAGTGTCTTTTGTGTTCTAGGATGTTTAAGCAAATAATGATTATTCTCTTTTTCTTGTCTCCATCCATCAGGAGCTGGTCAGACTCACTATTGAAAAGCAGGAGCATCCCTCTCCCACAAGCCCAGTTAAACCCAGTTTACCAGCATGTAAATCTGACAGGTGGGTCACTGATTTCTCCTGTGTGCAGGACTTACACAGAAGGGATAATTTCTAACTGCTGACAGCTGAGTTAAATCATGCAGCTGTTCTTCACAGAGGGTGGTGTAGTGTTCTTTATGTAGCCCCATCCATTTCAGTGGGATCACTAAAGGAGAATATGCTATGATGGGAGAGACACTAAAATCAGGCAGTGAAACATCCCTTATGTTAAGTGCACACTGTACTCTGCATAGACATAGAATTCCACCTGCAGGTGCAAATTCTGCCTTCTGCTCTAGGTGTCTGTCTTACTGCACATGATTTAAAATAGGTTTGAATCTGTCAGCAGGCTGCATTCCAGCTGTGGTTTATGATCTACAATCTGTGTTTTGCATGTTGCAGCCCATCAGAACTTCCCCTTACCGACCGAGAAATGGAGATCCTCAACAAAACAACTAATATGACTCAATCCAATGAGCTCCTGACTGACTCCATGGATGAAGAAGTTGCACCTCCTAAACCCCCTCTGCCCAGCATTCGTGTGGCAGAGAACAGGTAATTCTGACCAGCCAGCTGACTGAAGAACACCAGTGCCTCTTACCAGCCTGTTGCTTTTTAAACAATATTGCAAAATGTGCACAAGAGAGGAGGGTTAGTGTTGCTTTTGAATTTCCAGTCCTCCAGAGTAATTCTTCCCTGTTCCTACTTTGTGTTCTGTCGTCTCATTTTCTGTGTATTTTCTTTTTCTTCTCTTTTATGTGAGGATAGTGCCATGCCCTGACACCCACACATGAAAGGCATCACATAATAACCTTATGTAAAATGGTGTGAATTCCCCACTGTACACTTGTCTTGGGCTGCTGTATCTGATGGGAAATGTTCCTTTAACCTCAGGGGGCAGTTACCAATCTGTCCTGCACAGCCAGGTTGTTCTGCTTTGCCTGTCAGCTTGAGAGTGAAAGCCAACTGTGTGAAAAAAATCTTGTGCTTGGTTGTTCTTCCCCGGTTCTAGGAGTAACCACATGAAAGTTTCTATGTTCTATTTTGAGAAGGAAGAGAAAACCCCCAATTTGCAGGTTTTTGTGTGTGTGTGTGTTGTTTTTCTTCTCTAGTACTGGTGCTAATGGCTGGTGTGAAAAATATGTGTCCTGTTAATGTGAAAATGTGACATCAAGGGCTGTGGCTGACAAAAAGAATCACATTTCTGTGTATTTTATGAATTCTCAAAGGTTATGTAAAAATTTCCTGGTATATTCCAAGAACAAAGTATGTGTGCTCTTGAGAATTTCTCAGGCTTGATGACTACCAGAATGACGTGTCGTTAGAAGCAAAAACTAAAAGTCCAGGGTTTAAACTCTCACAAGTTACTGCTGATGTGTGGGTCTGAAATAGATTCATGCCAAAACCTGGGGCCCTCACAGTGCACATGGTGAGAGCAGCTCAGATCCTTTGTTCCCTGAAGTTCACCAAGAAAGAGGAAGGGCAGAAAAAAAATATTCCTGTCCTGTAAATTTGTGAAGCTTTGAACATTTTTCAAACCTGGAAGGTTTGAGAAGGGGGAGGGATTTCCATGAATGGAAACAATATTTGGGTCAACCAAAACATTTCATTTGGATTTTCACTGCTTTTATTAAGAAATAATTACTGTGGTAATTAGCTCCATTAAAAATATGTCTTAGGAAAGCATTTGGTTTTGTTTTAGAAAATACCATGCTTAAAAAATAAATCACTGAACAGGACCTTACCTGTAAGAGAATTCTTAAATTGATGTTTGTTAGTGGATACATTTTGCTGCATAGCTCCTGGCTGACAAAGCCTTTCTCGGAAAATAACCTGTGAAGCTTTTGAATGTCTTTTTGCTGGAAGAGTGATGGAAGCATCAATTAATTCCTGTTGTGTCTTGCAGCCCTCCACCAGCACTGCCCCCTAAAAAACGTCAGTCAGCACCTTCCCCAACCAGAGTGGCTGTTGTGGCCCCCATGAGTCGAGCTACCAGTGGGTCCAGTTTACCTGTTGGGATCAACAGACAGGTAATGGCATAACCCCTGTGTGGAAGCCAAGGGAAATGTGCTGTGAGCTGGAGGAAAAGCTCAGGGAGATGCTGTGACCTGCAGCCACACAGATCCTGCACGTCTCTGCTCATCCCAAACAGCCCAGCACAGGCAGCCTGGAGTGGGAGTGTCAGTGACAGCAACGGCAGGATCATAAATAATGTGAACAGCTTAATTTTTTTTTACAGTGTTGTTCGGTTTAATTAACAAATTGCTACAAACTTTGTTGCCTTGAGCGGTAGCAGAGTGTGAGGATGGGAGTGGTTGAGTGTTGCCATGTTCAATAGATCAGGGGATGGCAGCTGGCTGAGCTCCCTGACATCTCACCAGGGTTTACTCACAGGCCAAGGGACCATGTGGCTGAGTGAGATCAGAAGTCTGTCTTCATCCAGTCACAATTTGAAACATCTTTCAACTCAAGCAGTAGTTTGAGCTACTGCTCTGACCACTGCTGGTGCTTTGGGGAAATTTGTGCATTTTCTGTAGAGAAATGGGGAAGTTGTGTGTGTATTAATCACATTCCATTTCTTGTGCTAGTCTGGGGTTTATGAGGTTGTGAATGGCTGGGTTTGCTTTACACTTTCAGGAACTTACTAGCTCAGCAGTGAGGGCCTGAATCATCTTAAATTGCACAAAAATCAAATCTTGTCCTCATCCCCAAAGCCTCAGCTCTGGCTTAGGGAGCCTCTGCAGTAGTTTGGCTGACCCAGATAGAGCTGTGGCCACTCTTCAGTTAAAACTGCAGTCGCACTAAGGTTGTTCTGACAGAGTGGGAATAGTTAAGGGGTTCATTTGCAGGTTAATAAGCTTGAAGTAATTTCTGAAATGGGGCTGTAGTCACAGGCACAGGAAGTTGTATCTCATTTATTTTCCCTTTGCATGCACCTGAGCTAACCAAGTATTTGCTAAAGCCTCAGGTATGTCTTGAGAAATCTTGCAGTGTGATGACAAGCAGTCATGAGACATGTGTAGCTGTGAAGAACTTGATCATCTTCTCAGCATCTGTAAAGTCCAGTGTGGGCCACAGCAATCCCTGCTTGAGATCAAGAACACACAGAGCTCCCTGGCATGGGCTATTTACCAGATCAGAGGGTTTCTGTGTTCTCCATGAGCTTAGAGAGAGCCAGCAGCACTGATCCTCTCCCCTCCTGTGAGCTCTTTGCTCCTCGAGCTGCATCTTCCTCACTAGCAAGCTGCCAGGACTGATTGTGATTTGATTTTTTTTTTTTTTTTAATAATCCTGAAGGATTTTGATGTTGACTGCTATGCCCAGAGGAGATTGTCAGGTGGAAGCCACTCCTACGGGGGGGAATCTCCTCGCCTCTCCCCATGCAGCAGCATCGGCAAACTGAGCAAGTCTGACGAGCAGCTGTCCTCCCTGGACCGTGACAGTGGCCAGTGCTCCCGCAACACAAGCTGTGAAACCTTGGGTAAGAGGGCTTGGGGGGCCTCATCCCTCTCATTTGGGGGCTGCTGGGGTCCTCATCCCTCTCATTTGGGGGCTGCTGGGGTCCTCATCCTCTCATTTGGGGGCTGAGGTGCAGAAGTTGATGTGGTAAATGCACTGAGCTTGCAAGCGTTGTCGTGGAGTTGCTGCAGGTGGTTCAGTGCAGAGTTACTCTGTCAGAGAGAAAAGCCCAGGGGAATATGTTTCCCTTTCTGTAGGTGGTTATGCTCAAATTCAATTCAGCTCTCAGGTAGAATGTTTTCTTAATTTCAGCCCTGTCTGCAGAAATGACAGGACTGGTAGACTAAAGCAGCATTGTTTTTACGTGCTAGGAAAGAAAATAAAAATATAAACATGACACAAATTATGTCTGCAGTCATCTACCTATTGGATTTTTGTTATTTGTTTGATAGTGTAGAGAATTAATTATGAGTTTTATGAAGTCTGGATGTTACAAAAGGTGTAAAAAGATGGTTCCAGCTGCAAGGAAGTTCCACTCTGATTAAAATGAACTGATTAATTAACTGATGGAATGGGAGGGACACAACTGAGAAGTGCTAAACAGTAAAAGAGAGAGACTAATCCATCATTCTCTGTTTACCCAGATCAATCGGATCACTACGATCCAGACTATGAATTCCTACAGCAGGACCTCTCCAACGCTGATCAGATACCTCAGCAGGTGCCAGGTGGGCCAGGTATCCTCAGCCCATTGCCAGAGTCCTTGGGTGAGTCTGGCTCCCCTTTCCATGGACACACTTTCCAGCTCCCGCAGGGCAGCTCTTCTCCACTGGAATTCTGCAGCCTCTCAGGAGCAGCGCAGCCAACAGAGACTCCTCCAGCTTTGCCAGAGAAGAAGAGGAGGAGTGCAGCCTCCCAGACTCTGGATAACTCTGGCTGCAGGGTGTCCTACGAGAGGCACCCTTCCCAGTATGACAACATCTCTGAGGATGACCTGCAGAATGCTGTGGTTGTCCCATCAATGCCCTTCACACCCTTTGCTGCTGTTCTGCCTTTCCAGCAAGGAAACTCTTCAGCACCAGTGGAATTCATTGCTGATTTTGCTGCTCCAGATTCAAACAGTGACCCAGAAAAGCCGCCGCCTCTGCCAGAGAAGAAAAACAAACACAGTAAGCAAGTTTTTGTGTTTGGGTTTTATTTTTACCTTGCAGTTGTTGTGCTTCTGATCATCACTAAGTAGTGATGATCAAGGTAATGCTCTTGCTTATGTGAGTCTGAGTGTCAAAAGCAGTTGGTCAGTGTCAAAGACATGGAAGGGAAATGTCAGTCCTTTGGTGGGCAAGGAGGGATTCCTGGGGCCAAGAGGGATCCAGGCCCAAGGGAGCTGGAATCACACAGCATCTTCATTACTGTACTGAGACCATTTTACTTCTCTGTTTACCTGAATGGGAATCTTTGAGGCACTCTGCCTTGCAGACCTTTCTGGTCTATTTTCTCTTTTTAAGTCCATTCCCTCCCCCCTTCCCCAATTTTCTTTTCCCACTGCAGAGAAGAGTTGGTTCCTCTCCAAGGGCTCGGAGAAAGCACTGCATTTCTGTCCAAAACCCAACCTTGCCAGAGCAGTTACTTGGCAATAGGAGCACAATCACCCACATGGCTGTGCAAGACAACACTATTAACTAGAGTCCAGTACTGCTGTTTTGCTACAGGATCTCATTTCCTTTGGATGCCTGAGAATTTCCCACATCATTAAAACAAGCAGCCTCTAAAAGCAAAGGCTCCTGTCCCCAGCCAGACTCCTGGCACACCAGGAGTGACCACATCTCAAGCTCACAGCCTCCTTCTGATTTCCTTAATGTTCATGGCTGAAAAATGTGAAACCTCTTGCCAAACAGGCAGCCACAGTGCTCTGCCAGGGAAGGCTGTGGACTGCACGGTGAGATCCAGCAGATATTGGTTTACTGGTCACTGGCTGGCTTTGCAGTTGTGTGTTGCATGAGGAGGTAATGTATACAAGATCTGGATGGAGAGCATCACATTGCATGGTTGGCAGCCCAAGGGAAGAGCTGTTTCAAAGCGCTGAGTTGGCCTTTTGGCTCCTTTTTTGAATTTTATAGACTTCTCACTGAGAATTATTTTTGCCTGGAGAGGTTGTGGACTTCCTGTCCCTGGAGGTGTTCCAGGACAGGCTGGATGGGACTCTGAGCAACCTGGCCTAGAGGAAGGTGTCCCTGGCCATGGCAGGGGGGTTGAAGCTGGATTCTTTAAGGTCTCTTCCAACCCAAACCAGTCTACCTGACCACTGCAGATTTTTTAGTTGCATTCATGAGACACTGAGAACTTGTTTTAGATTGTCTATACTCCACAGTATACCACACCGTGGATTTGTGGTTGCTAGTTTTACTTTTATTTTCAGCATTTAAAAGACCAGTCAAACACTGCTCGGGCTCTGTGGTGATACCCAGGATATTTTTTGCCCAGAGGCTGATGCATGTAGATATTCTTGTGTAATCACATAGGGCTGCTTCCACAACCCCAACAAAATCCTGGGATCTGGGGGAGATGCATGGATTTGTTAAGTAGATTCACACACATGGGACTTGGTTGTAGTGCCTTTGTTGTGGGTCATCTTTTGGTAGCTGGCAGGAAGTGTTGCAGCAGAGACTCTGATGGGCTTTTTATTGGTAATATGCAGAAGGTCTGCTTGAGTTAACCTCGTGTTTTGCTGTGAGCTGTGCTCAGAGGGACCTCCAAGAGTTGACTTCTGTATAATTTAAACAGAGGAGTGAAAGGGCTTTTAGTCTGGCATGAGTTGTGGTTATTTTACTGTGCTGTAAGACTACATGTTACTGTGCTAGGGGCAAATTACTGCAGACTTGTGCTTGAGCACCAGCATTGTGCTCCTGCTGAACAAGACACAGACACGGAACAGCTTCTGCCATTAAGAGCCCAGAGTCAGAAATAACAAGATCCTTTCCCCAAACAGCTTGGAAACTACTGGTGAGGCACTTATTCATGTTTCCCTCCCTGTCAGTGGGAACAAAATGCAGCCTGGTGCCCAGTGAGCAGCTGGTATTTAACTGCAGGAACCACGCTGAGGGCAGGCTGGGCTTAGCCAGCGGATAATGCAAGCTCTGTGAAGAGCAGCTCTCCTCCCAGGGGTGACAGCAACGACTGGCTCATTTGACCTTGACTTCTCCACTGAGTTGATGTGTGGTATAGCTTAACAATGTCCATTATTTTGGCTCTTGCCCATGCACACAAATCTGTTGTGCCATTGCAGGGCTCAGCTGCCAACAGCGCCAGGGACAGGCTGGGCTGTCAGTGAGCTCTCCAAGGGGAATGCTGCTGTGCCTCACCTTAGTGCCTTAGTTCTGATCATCTCCTAATAACCCCTTTAGACTGCAGCAACCACTGGTCCTCTCCTGCTGCTTCTAGGACTGGTGGCTCCTGGGAGAGCAGTACCTGTGATTTCTGCCATATGGGCAGAGCTGGTGTGTGCTGGAAATCCCTGAGCAGCTTTAGCTCCTTCAGAAATGACAGCCAAGGCACTGCAAGCAGATTGCTGGGAAGGTGTTCCTAGCCTCAGTCTGAGATTTCATGCTTTTTTTTTTTTAATTTCACATGTTTTCTGTCTGGGTTAGGAACTGACATAAGCTGGGCATGTGGTGGGAGAGGTTTCTCTCTCACGCCTCCCTTCTCTCCCGGGGTGCTGCCTTGAGACTGTCACTCCACCCCAGCTGCTCACTGGGGACTTGCAGCCCCCATCCCTCCCTCTGCACAGTTGCTGCAGGGCGTGCAGCCTGAGCTGAGCTGCTGATGTAATTTCCCATCTGCTTTTTAAATTTCTGCCTTGTTAAAAGCCAGAGTGGAGAGGAGGAGAGAAGACCCTTTGCAAACAGCAGTCATGGGAGTGGTCTTGCTCTGACTGTGCTGTTCAAGATTGGCAGGATTCTAATGATGCCCATTTTAATTTGCACTCTGCAGGGTCTGCTCCTGAGCCAGGTTTGTATTTCACCATCCCAACTGTTTTTCACGTTGCTTAAAAACAAAGATGACAAAGTAGAAGCAGAGACATGCTCACCTGCCCAGGGCCAGTTGTAACAAGCCAGGCAGGGAAGCTGCCATGACGATGGGATGCATTAGCCCCATAAAGAGCTGAGATAAAAGAGCTCTTCATTATTCCCTTGAAGATTGAGTTAAGGCTCCCGACAGCATTCAGGCTCACTGCCTTGAGTTACAGTGATTTAATTTTACCCAAGTGTCTAATGTGATGCCCTTTCCACCAACACTTCCGAGCTGTGGTGTCATTCCGGTGTTTGGTGTCATTCCAGGAGCTCACAGCTATTGATCCTGAGTGGTGTCTGCAGATCTGGGTGTTCAGTGAAGCCCTGGTTTTGTAGGTGACTCAACATGAAGGGTTGATCTGAATTCAGCAGTGCCTGCTGCATGATGCCAGCACTGCCAGGCCTGCCTTCTTGGCTTTTGTCCTGCTCTGTTGATGAGCTCTCCAAATGTGGTCTTTCCCTCGAGCTCTTGTCCTCTACACTTCTGCAAGGACTCCTGATCTTTAGTTCAGTTTTGCTGCCAGAGAAATATCTTTCATAAGCCTTCTTTAGATCTTGTCCCCTGGAGTTGTTGTATGGTAGCAGTAGGAGCACCTTAGCTAGCTGAATCACTGACACTTGAAAAGACTATTTTAGTAATTCTGTATTTCCTACACTTTTACCATGATTCCAAATAAGAGAATATTTCCAGAACCTGCTTCCTTTCACTGTGAAGTGTGCTGGGAAGGAGGAGGAGGAGGGAGTCTGAGAGAGGGAGAGGGGCAAAGCTCAGGTGGCAGGGAGAGTTGGAGGTCAGAATTCCAGCAGCCTTGGCAGAGCTGTGCAGGACTGGCTGTACTGCAGGACACGAACAGCTTGTCCACTGGCAGGACTGTGGGGTCACAGGATGGGGACAGCAGGTGTTACCGGTTAGGACTGAAATCCATCAGCTCCATTTCCTGCACTTCCATTGCCTCGACCTCTTTTTTTTCATTATTTCTTTTTTTTTTCTCTCTTTATTCTATTTCTTGTAGGAGGATTATAATTCTTTCGGGGAAGGACAGCTGTTTTAGCTCCATTTCTAAATGGAGTTTAAAATATTAGAGGAAATCTGAAAAAAGGTGCCCAAGACAGGTGCAAAGCAACTCCTTCCTGCTGACACATTTGCAGGGCTGCATCCTGTTTAAAGGCTGGCCCAGAGGTCTGCTTGGCAGGTGAACAGAGGACTTTGCCTTGCAGCCAGTGTGGGAACCAACTTCATGATGTGCAGATCCTGCATTGTGCTCGTTGTATTTATAGCTTCCACTGAAGTCATCCACTCCTTTCAGCTGTATGACTGAAATGCCAGCAGAAGCTGAATAATTGCCACCAAATGACCAGATTTACAAAAAGTGACAACTGCTTGTTTATCAGGAGGAAGGGAGGGATGATCACAGTGCCTTGTGCATGACAGCATGTTTACAAGGCCTTGGTTAGTCCTCTCCCTGACACTTAAATACATCTGTTTCTCCTGTTCTCAGGTGGATAGAAGAGACTTCTTTCTTTATTTTACTTTACTTAGTACACTTCTGATCTTCAATAATTGGGGTGGGTTTGTAGTCTTAGTAGTCTTTCTATGGTCATAGTAGTCTTTCTATGGCACTGGATGTCATCCTCCCCTTCCAACACTAAAACACTGCAGCAGTAACTAATCCTCTGTCAGAGCTGCATAGGCTGACCTGGGTGGGGTTTTTCATGGAAATGCCTCCTAGACTAGATTTGGTCCCATTTAATGTTTCTTTTGAGCCACATCTCACAAAAGCTCTTGAATCAGTTGGATTTCAGATGGTAATTTGCTTTAAAAGGAAACAGGAGCAAAGGGTGTTGGATTTGAGCTAAGGAGATAGGAACACATGGTCAGTGGCTCTTTTAGAAGGTAAATATTTTGTACCAGCATAGGCAGTGGCATTTAAAGAGGCTGAGGGAGAGGTGCACCCAGTCTCACAGGTAGGTGTTCTCTGATAACAGTTTTATCAGCTTGATAGAGTGGAGAAACACTGTACACCTCCTTGTTCTAGAGATCTCTCTGACTGCAGGTATGAGACTTACTGTAGACACAAGAATTATTGTAGATTTATTGTCAAGGTTGCATTGTTACACTCCTGAAAAGTAGACTGACGCTATTCTGGATTTTTGGTGACTTTGGACATTAGCTGTTGAGAAATGTCCTCAGAATTGTCACGGATTATATGAGGATTTGGGCTAAGCATCAATAAATCAGACTTCTCAAGTTGCAGTTTGGAGACCTCATTGGTTCTAGAGCATGATCAGCTGTGTTTGTGGCTTGTTTGGATATTCGGATCCTTTGCTGCAAGGTGGATGGCAGCTGTGTGGGAGCACAGCCAGGGGTCCCTGCTGAGAAGGACCACCTGCCTGCTGCCCCTCAGCTGGGCTCTGCAGCCCAGGGACAGCCAGTGTGACCTCTCTTTGCCTTGCAGTGATGGCCTACATGCAGTTTGTGGAAGATTACTCAGAGCCACAGCCGTCCATGTTCTACCAGACCCCTCAGAACGAGCACATCTACCAGAAGAAGAACAAGTACCTCAGGGAAGTCTACGGGATCAATGACTCCTTCATCAGCTTAGACTCCTCTCAAGAGCTGGCACCCCCTCCTGCTCTCCCACCCAAGCAGCGGCAGCTGGTGAGTGACACCTCAGGGACACCTGGCAGAGCCACCAGACTGCCAGGAGCAGCTCTGCTCTTGCTGCTCCTGGTTGCTTCTGCCAGGCTGTGGTGGTGGGAGGATGTCTGGCTGGTGTTACCACATGGTGCTCCTTGGCAGCTTGTGAACATGGCTTTAGGCATTTTGCATCCTGTACATTTCTGCTGCTTTGTAACCCCACATTCAGATCGCTCCCCATAAGCTTTGAAAGTCCTAAAAATGCCCTAAAAATTAAACATTCATCTTCCACACACCAGGGCTGAATCTATGCCAGGCTTGTGTAACAACTGCTTGGAAAATTTTGACACACACTGAGCAGCACGATTTTCAAGAGATTGCTGCATTGTTGTTCCCAATGCTGTTTCGCAACTGTTGTCAGAGATGCCATCACTAATAACTGTTTAAACATAACTGCTTTTATGGTATTATGCACAGACCTTTGGTATAGCCACCACTTCACTCGTGCATGTTTCCCCCACATTAATCCCTTTGTGTGATTCAGATTTTACCTGTTTCTCAGAGATCTGCTGGCCCCATAGAGTGCCAGCATAGAGAGGCACATCCACATGTGGGTGGATGGTGGGTTTGACAGCACAGAAAGGGCCATTTTCCATGTGGAAGATGAAATCCTGGGCTCAGTGATGTTTCTGACCTTACTGAAGCAAGGATTTTGTCCCATTTCTTGTTAAGGGTTTTCCTTTCCTTTCTTTTCTCTTTTTTTTTCTTTCCCAACTCCAACCTTAGAGATTTTATTTATATTAATTACATTAATTATCTTATTTGCTCTGTTACAAATTCTTTTGTGCTGATGTAGCTTACTTAAATTTGCCATGGTATTAACAAAATGGGAGGAAATTTGGGAACAGAGCCATGGTCTTACCATCATGAGGGTGACTCTTGCAGTATTTCTTCATGCTGTCTGTGCTAAAGTTTGACTGTCCCAGAGTGTTACTTTCTAACTCTAATTTTGGGATTTGCATAACTACATTCCTGTGATGCAAGTAGGAGTCCTAAAAAGACAAAGTGACATTTTTGGCTAAGCTAAACTGAGTATTATGCATTAATTCTTTGTGGGGACAAGATTTTAAATGCCAGAGTCCCATCTGCTTTGCAGGGACACTAAAGAATCTCCAGGACTCATCTCTGGAGGATCAGGCAGTTCTCCAGGGTCTGTGGTCCCCATCAGTGTGACCCTTGCACTGTCACCTTGCAGTCCCTTGCCTGCCTCCCCCTCCTCGAGGTGGCTGCACAGTCATCATCAGAGTCTGCAAAGCACAGATTTACTGCAGCCATTGTGCAGAAGGAGAATTCTGCTCCTGTCCTGGATTCCTCAGCTGAAGCAAAGCATTTTTTTTGCTTCCCTTTAATCACTGTCTGGGCAGCCAAGATGTCACTGCTTTGCCTGCTGGCCATTCTCCTCCTTTTGCAAGCTGATACCATCAAGGTGTTGCTTGCAGTTCCCCTGAAGCAAAGGTTTCTTCAAGTGCAGCCTCCCATCCTTCATCTCTCTGTTGGGAAAGAGGTGTGAGCAGGTGATGGCTTATTCAACAATCCTGTAAAAGCCATCAGACTCTTGTTCTTCTGCTCCTGCTGCCCTGAGTGTTTTTGAAATGGCAAATCAAATGGGCATCAGCTGCTCTAGCAGCAAGTTTTGCTGGATGGACTCCTCTGTAATATAATAATGAGGAAGTCCTTTCTTGTCAGCTTCAGATCTTAACCAAAAATGAGATTATATGTTTACACTGTATGTTTTATTCAACAAGTCAGAGCTAAGAAAGCCTAAGTATACCTTATCCTTCCTCAGTCTCCTTCCTGTAGTGGAATTCAGGAGAAATTCCTTGCCAGGATTTATCACTTACAATGTAATAGCTGCCTCCTGTGCAAGTGATTATAATCTTAGACTGAATAGAGGAATGTCAGGACATCACTGTCACCCAGTATCCCAGCAGTACCAGTGAGGACCCACAGCTCACTCTGGGGAGGCCAAGTTCCCAATCTTCAGGTTGCCACAAAAAATAGTAGTCTGCCAGAATGATGTGCTTAAAGCCAGCTCCTCCTTTGGGCATGTGCCCCACACCATGGAGGGAAAAGGGCAGTGAGGAACAGCTTGTCTGTGCTAGCAGCAGCTGTCCATGGGTGAGAGGGGAGGGGGAGGCAGGAGTTTATTTTTTAAGGGATTTGTGAAACAAAGCAGATTTGAATTGTGATTTTTGCCGTGCCTCTTGAGCTCAGGAAGGGCATATTGGTGTGTCTGGCTCTGATGAACTGCATGAATAGCTGTTTGTTTAGCCAGCCATTATATGCATTGTTTTACAGTTAGCGTTCCTTGCTTTACTCATCGCCTTTTCTGTGCTCTCTTTCTCTGTGTCTTGTGTCTCCTGCTTTCTTCCCCCTCCTCAGCAGGCCTCCTATGCTGCCTCTTCTTTCTCTTCTGTCTCCTACTGTGTCCAGCAACCTAAAGTGCCCTTCACCCCCGAGGACTGCGGTGCCACTCAGGGCCTCACTATGTCAGTCTCTAACTCCTTTCTCAGCCGGCACAGCTCCTTTCCTGTGCACTCGGTGAGTTCTCTGCTCTGCAACACGTGGGTGTTGTCTTATTGCTGATCACTTGGGTGCAAATTCTCTGCTTAGCCTCTCAGGTAAAGGTGGAGGATCCTTTGGGGGATTTTGAACTCTTGTAGTCACCAGCCTTTAGTCACCAGGTGGGGAAAATGGTGTGGAAATGTCACTAAGTGTAAATGTCACTAAGTGAAGCCTGGGGAGGTGTAGCTTTCTTTGTGTTTACATGTCCATGGTGACATTAGTGGTGGGGGACTGAGCAAGGAGAGCTGGCCTGTGTGCCCAGGCACACTCCTGTGACCTCTCTGTGCCCCAGGCTGCACATTGGAACTGCAAAGTCTTTTTGTCCCATTGCATAATGCCAGTGATGTGGATGAGTCAATTAAAGGCTGCTGTGTGAGTCTGGCCTTGGGAGAAATAACAAGATGCTGTCCCTGAAATCATGGATTTAGTCAAACATGTGGAACAGGGGCTGCAGCTCCTTAATTTTTTTTTCCAGAAAACAGCCTCTGCTAGATCTTCCATCTCATTTTTGCCTGTCTGCTTCCCTTCACATCTCCATGGTCCCAAACAAGCTCAGTGTGCTTGTTATGATTTGCTGATGGATGAGCAGGGTTTTCTCTCCTACAGCACTTGTGAGCAGCCTGAAGAGAGAATGGCAGGAGGAGCTGGAAATCATTTAAATCAAAATAGTATTAGGCACTGCTTAAATCTCTGATCAGCTGCTTAAATTAAATGGTGGTAATAACAAAGTGTTAACATAATGAAATTAAACTCAACCATGGGATTCCACCAGCTCATCAGTGTGGGGCTCGTTTGCATGTAAAACTGTGTGGTTATGCTCTGATTGCCATGTGATGACAATTGAGAATACACTATCTTTTGACAGTGACCTGGATGTTTAGTAAATTAGGCTTCTTCTGGAGAAGAAATTATCAGACAAGACTTGAGAAGATTCAGAAGTGTTCAATTAATTTAATATTAGATGTTTGAAAACAGTATCCTCCCACTGTGCCACTGCTATCTCCCCATTTCAGCACTTATTCATTCTTTAAAAATTAGTGATAATCATTGGTCCAAAGAAGAAGAAAGTATTCAAGTGCTTTACAAGTAGTGCTACTTCACAAGCCATGAATGAAAGCTTTTGGCTTCCACTTGTGTGAGAGAGAGCAGTATCATAGCTTTGCTGCACAGATGAAAAGGCTGCGGGGTTGCAAGGTTAGTGCTTGCATAAATTTGTGGTAAACAGTTCTAAAATTTGAAGTGAAAGTCCTGAATTGTGCAGCTCTCTTATTTGGTAGTGATATTGCAAGCAAAACGTGGAACTGCCGGACTAGGTAAAAGCATTTAACTATTTTTGATTTAACTGAGAGGCTATAAATATGATTCTGTGATGTTCTAAAAATATGTGGGCACTTTGATTTAAGAAAGCGTCCTTGTTGGATTAAATGGTTACTACCTACTAAATTGCTCTGACCCGTTCTCATCTCACTTTGGACTATATTACTTTGAATATATTATTTTAAGAAATATTAAAACTTCATTAAAAATCCCCACTCATTTTTGCAAGGTTTTGATGAGGGGTGAAATAAATGCTGGAGTATGAGGAGCAGTGAGAATGATTAGACAGTGCACTGTCAAATGCACATAGGAAATAAACTGAACTAAAAATGGTGATTTTTCCATTAGTGCCTTTAAATTAGGATAAGCTCATAGTTTCTCATTACTCTATCTGGTCTATTTTTTTCACAGCCAAAAAAGAGATTTTCACTATGAAAGTATCTCTTTGAGCTGCGAAATACCAATGTCCTTACATGCATCATAGCTGACCCATGTAATGCCATAACCACGGTTTATCCCATTTCCCCCATCCCTAATAAGCCAGAGATGTGAAACAGCTGTGGAGGTTTGGATCCCTCCCAGGGTGACACCCTCTATCAGCCCTGGAAGGACCAGAGCCCCTCCTGCAAGTCCTCCTTGGGCTTTCACTGAAGGGATGCTATGAGCTGCAGCAGAACACTTCAGGGTGTTGCTCTGCTCCTCATATTCTCACAGCTTCATTTCTCCTCTCTCCCTAGAGAAAGGCCACTCAAGTGAGTGTTGTGGTGAACAATAAACCTGGCAAAAGTCAGTGTTAGCTCCCACCAGCCCCAGCAAAGGAGTCAGTGGAAGGAGAGCACACCTTTCAGGCACTACCAGCTGAGCAGTTGGCCTCTTGTGCACCCAGACAGCAGTGGGGACTATCAGATCTTCTAAAATTATATGTCTCCTGCATAAATCATTATTCATTCTGCACAGGAAGCAAAAACCTCCTTGGATCAATAGCAGGAAGTCCGAGCTGCTAAACATGATGGCCATCCACTGACCCACGTTCTGCTTGTTATCCCCTTAGCTCTGTGCTCCAGGTGAAGGATTAGTGCCTTACTACTGATTTACACGGCTTAAAAACACTGTTCTCAGACAGCAAAAAAAAGGTGAAGTTGTTCAGAGCATCTTTTAATTTTTAATGCATGAATTTTTCCAGAGCCCTGACTTCTTTCCCTCCAATCAGCACTGCAGAGGCTGTTGCAGCCCAGCTGCCACCACTGCTCTGTCAGCCCACTAATTGTGCTTTTCCCTCCTTTGCAGGAAATTGTGTCAGAGGTAATAGCTTTTACTGGATAGAGGCAGATCTTGAGCAACTGGATCAAACCTCATGGGTTTGGCAAGTTGAGCTGTTTTTTAACCGAGTCTGACTCGTGTCTGGCCTGTGTGCCAGCAGGGGTTGTGTTGGTGGTGTGGGCTGGTGTGCATCATGTTCCCCATGCCCTGGACAGCTGAGCCTTTAAATCCTCACTGGGGGGACAACTGGATTGTACTGTCAAGAATCATTCAAGGCATTCCCACCTCTTTTGAAAGCACTAGGCAGTAGGAAAGGAGGTGTGCAGCAAGAAGGCATCGTCCTTGGTTATAGTTGGCAGTAATTTCTCTCCAGCTGATCACCTCCTTCCCTTCTTCTCCTGAGCACAGAGCTGCTGTCCCTTGGTTCAATCAATCCTTGTGCTGTTTGCCTGGGAATGGGTGGGCAGGTATGCCAGCAGCAGGGATAATCAGATCTTGAAATCTTGTTGCTTCCTGGCAGCTGGAGAGCTCTGCACTGATAGAGGAAATCATCCAGGGATGAGCTCCACTGCTGCCCATCCTCACATTTTCCACCAAGGGCTGCAGAAAGTCTTGTGGAAGCTTTTCCTTGCTGAAACAAGGAACAGTTGTATCTCCAAGGCATGCACACGCCATTAGTGGAAATTTGGCTGCATCCTCTACTGTGGAGAAATAACTTGCCTTTTCTCAAAATGTTGTTTTTTCTTATGTTTTCTTTTTAATTAAGAAACATTTCCAGTAATTTTCCAGAAGCCAATTGGCTGTCAGATTCCAGCAGAAGGCGCAAGCGATTTCCTTATGAAAGCTCCAGTTCAGCACTTCTGTTCTCACTTGTTCCCACCATTCTTGAGCAAATTGAGCAAGTGCATAGAAAATCCACAGCAACTGTTTTTCTTTCTTGTGTGTGTGCTAACGTATGTTCAGGAAAAGGGGGGTCAGATAAATGATTAAAGGCGTGCACGACTCAGACATGTGCTTCCCATGTTTTCCCTGCCTTGTTCTCATTCCTGGAGCTCACTCCCAGCCTGCAGCACACACCAGGCTCTGGCCCTCAGCAGAGACCAAGCTGTTCTCATTCATATGGTGGGAGTCTCAATCAAAGCACGACTGGGAAGTCATAATGTGTTTGTTCATTTCTGTCCTAAGGTTTTGGCTCCTTAATTTGGAGCAGAGGGAAGGGGGAATGAAAAGATTTGCATCCCTTTAACCAGCTGCTGAGTCGTAGGTATTGTTTTGCCTTTCCTGTTTAGCATTCCTTTTGTGTTTGTGTTCATTTCCATTGCCCATGGCAGGGCTGGACACTGATATTAATAGTGCTGGTGTCTGCTGGCATCACTGGATCCTGCTGCTGAAAACCACTTCCTCTGGGGGTTTATACATTTTCCTTGCAGTTGGAGCACTGCAGGTCTCTGTAGGTCTTTCTGAACAGTCCCATGTTGACTTCATAGGCCACACACACCGTGTTTTTTGTGTGACTGACTTTTTAGAAGTCTTGTCTTGGTCTCCAGACTCTTGTCTTTTCAAGATCTGCCCTCTTGATCTGGGGACTTTGTCCACAAGCTAAAGAGTTGATGCTGTAGGTACAGTTGAATTTAATTCTCCTGATATTTTCCAAAGAGGGATGCATGACAGCGTGGTTAATAAATCTTACAGATGTTTTCTTCCCCTGCTGCCCCTTTATTGATTTGGTTGTGAAGATGCGCAGGAATGGGCAGTTTTTTCCAACTAATTGGAATCTCCCCCATAAGGAAAAGTTTGGATTTTGTGTTTTCTCTTGCAGAAGCCAGGAGACACAACAAGCCCCATCCATGCATGTACTGTGCTGACCATCAGTTAAAACCAGGGAAGTCAGCTCTGCAGCCAGGTCAGAGGCCTTGCTGAGAAACATTCCAGCCCAAGGAGTTGCTGCCTTTCCTGTGGCAGTGCTTGAAGCCATTCTGTTGGCAGCTTGTGTTTCCAGCCATTCATTGCAGGAGCATTTCCTTCCTCATTAGCAAAAGTACCTGGAAGCCCAGTATTGTGTCATGAGATAGGAAGTCTTTTCCAATAGTTGTCTGTGCAATTATATTCTTAGGGTGTAACGACTTTGCAACACCCAGTATTTTGTGAACATAATTCTGTACTGTTACAATTTGGGCATCCAGTTCTGGCGTGTTGCCCATGTCGTTCCCTTAATAGCATTAACAGAGGAGATCTAAAAGATTGATCCTTTCCTCTGATAGCTTCATATTTTGGGAGTCTGATGCTCTACCTGATCTGGGAGTGTCTGGCAGGATGGCAGATTAATTTGGCAGAAGTCCATAGGGTAACTGAGAAGGCTGTGCTTAAAAGGTAAAGACTGTGTCTGCTGAGGCTGCAGATGCTCTGTCAGCCATATAATTGAATTCAACTTTAAATTTAGGCTGGAGACTGCTGTAACTTGCAACCCCTGGCTCTCTGCATATATATCCCTGTCTCCCTGTTAGCTGTGGTCAGCCATGCCTAGTGAGCGTGAAGAAGCATCACTCCTGAAATAAGTTTTCTATTAAAGTGCTTATCTCCTGCCATCTAATCCAAATAAACAGCCAGAATGTCACTGACCCCTGGGACATCCTGTAACACAGCTTCTAATGATGGAAAGTTGTTCTGAAATATTCACCGTTGCAAAAAATCAAAGGCAGCAAATTGAAAAGGTTGAAAGATGCAGTCTCTGTGAGACCTCTGTGTGTCACGGTGTGTGGTAAATGTTCAGGGCCAGGCACGTTTGCTTCCTGCTGTTCCCAGGAGATGAGGCTGCTCCCAGCTCAAAGCTTGCTTTGTGCAAGCACTTCCCAAGTGGCAGATAGATCTTTTCAAAAACAACTGCACTGGTGAGAGGAGAGGGAACTCTCTCCTCTCCCTGTCTTAGCTGTTTGCTGTCGTGGGTCAGGATTGCTCATGCAAGGAGACCCTCTTCTTGTCCTGTGGTGGGAGAGTTTGGATGCAGGAGAGCATCCTTTCCCAAAGATTCCTGTTGCACCCTGTTTTCTAGCTTTCCCAGAGAATATTTGGAAATACTTCACTTAAAACAAAGCCGTGGAGTAGGAGGTTGTGTCCATGAAGCCATAACTGAGACCTTCCTGACCCTGCAGGAAACCTCTAAGAAGCTGATTAAAACAAGCACTGATTTGTTTCCAAGATAAACTGTTGCCTCTTGGGAGGAGCACTGAAGTATGGCTTATTTCCTTGTGACAGTTGTGTTGAATGGACTGTCCCCTCCCCAGAAAAACATGTCTTTCAGAGGATGACAGGGCTTCCAAGAGCTGTACAACACCCAGATCCCATGGAAGCCATTGCTGCAATTCCTGGGACAGCTGCTGGCTGGGCTGGATCAGTCTGGGGAGCAGCAGGAATGGGTGCCATATGGACATCATCTCCACTGCAGGGTGGGTTTTTTTCCCTTTGAAAAGTATGCTTCAGTCTTGGCTCTTGTCCCAGCACGGCTGCATAACTGGAATTCCAGAGCTGCTTGCAGGCTCCGGAGGAAGGAGGGGGCTCCCTGGCTCCCTTTCTACAAGATGCAACTTTACAACAAGATTGGAAGTTGAGAGCAGTCTGACTAATTAATGCCAGCACACCAAAGGCTTCTCTGCACTGTTCCCTTTGTTAGCAGCATGCTGAGAGCCTGTCTTCATCCTGAAATGATTGTTCACAGGTCACATAATGAAGATTAATGCATTTTCATGGGCACCTGGGCCTTAAATCGGCATTTTCAACATATCCCATGGCAAGAGGTTGTTCGGAGAGGTGTATTGATAGAACCAAGGGGAGATGAACATTTAATGATTGCCAATACTGACATATCTGCGTTCAAACTTGTGAAATTTCTGCAATGCTATATTTAGGTCCAAATTGTCTTTGAATTGGGATTAATGTGTGTGAAACTCCACAAGGCAGGAGCTGTGCAAATGTTCCTGCCCCAGAAGCAATAACTCATCTCCTTGAGCTGCTGGTCCAGGCTGCAGGCAGGGAACAGAGTCTGCCCTGAGCTAACCCTGCCAGCGCCTCACGCAGGGCTCTGCCTGTCCCAGAGTGACTTGGCTGGGGACAGTCATTTCCTTTCAGTCCTGCCCTGCGTGAGCTCCACCGCTGCTTTGCAAAAGCCTGACGTTTCCTCTGGGTTCGGCAGGTCAGGGACAAAACCCCTAGGAACTCCTGGGTGGAAGATGTCCATCAACTACAAAGTGAAGGATGGCGTGTGCCGCCCGGCTCATGTGGGTGCAGGAAGTCCAGCAATGGGGGAGCTGGCACAGAGCTTCTGTTGGAGCTAATTATTTCCTCTGCAGGAGCAGAGGGTCTTGTTATCAGCACAGCAGTTTTTTGAGTGTTTTCTTGAGCCGCTGAGCAGTGGTTTGGGGTCTAGGCTGGGACTTGGGGTGATAGTTGGCGTATTAGCGCCAGTGAGATCATGAAATACCAGGCAGGCATAATGAATGTGCTGAGCCAAGGTGATGTCATGAGCCTGGCGTCTTACGAGGGATTTAGTGGTTTGTGCCATGCAAGTGAAAATGAATAAATGTAGAGCATTTATCCAGGCAGAAAGTAAATACAGAGATTAGACTTGTCATTGTTACTGAGGCAGCTCCAAAAGCTGACAGTGTCCCTGGAGCCAGCGCTGCTCATCCGGAAAGAAACGGGCAGGAAGAGAGAGGAGCCTGTCCTAGAGCCAGTCTCGTTTTAGCCACAGGCATGTGCTGGGGATTTGCATTTTAATTATTTTTCAGTAGTCTTCTAAGCTCTCTTTACAAAGCATCCCCCTCCTGTGCTCTGTGTTATGGCCTGCAATTTGTTTGGGGCTCTGAGAATACACCCAGAGCACTGCCGGACTCCACGCAAGGCACAGCCACTCAAGGATTAAGGTGGTGGAAGGTAAAGTCTACCCATTGACCTTTACATTTCCTTTCCTTTGTAGTGGAAAAGCTTTTTTGACCAGGCTTCTGGCCTGAGGCTGTTCTCAGTTTAGATTTTTATAAGCCCATATCTTTCCTAGGTAGAAACAAAAATACCACTGCTGAGCTCAGTGTTGCTGTTGGGGCTCAGGTGATGGACTAAGCTTTGCTTTTTCTTACCTGCTCAGCTCTCCTGAGAAAATGTAGCCTGAATTCTCTGATTCCTGCCTTTGATTCCCTTTATTTTTACATCACTGTGGTGTCACTTTTCAGCCTGGTTTGAGCGAGTTGTGTCTGTGCTTCTTGAGAGCTCTGAACTGCACTGTCCTTCTGCAGCAGATCCCTCAATGAAGCAGCACCACAACTGCATTCCAGCCTGGGTTTTTTGGATGATGTGATTCTTCCTTCCGTCCACTTGACTATGACCAGCTTTGCAGGTTTTAAAATAAACTCCTCTCCAGCAGATTTAGCATTACTGTTGTCTTTTTTTTTTTTTTTTAAATGGTTGTCAGCTTTGTTTTGGACTTACCCTGATGGCAAATCTTACTAGCACCAGATGTTAAAAGACAGAGGGTTGCTCTTGTTTTTCTTGGCACAATATATTCCCACTGCACCCTGTTTAATATTATCTGCACAGTAATCTGATGATTAGGAGAGATAGTGAAATAAAGCTTTACGCAGATGATCTCTTTTCATCTCTTCAGCTGACTCTTCAAGGCACTGCATTAAAGGATGGGTTTGATAAGGAATTCATCACTCCGGAGGGCAATTACCATTTTTGCTCCCTGTTTTTCACCAATGGGAAGGAGTAGCAGCATAATCTCCTTTATCCTTCAGTGTAACTTTTAAGGCAGTATCCAGCCACTCCTCCCTGGGAGCTGTGTGTTCTGGAACAGACTTGACACAGTAGCTGTTAAATTACAGGGCTGGAGCAAAAAGCATCTTAAATTTGGATCCTGTGGAAAATCCCAGAAAAGCAATAAGCACTTGGAGTAGTTTTCTCCATGTAGATACTTCCAGCATGCTCAGAGTCGTGGTTTCTGTGCGCTTTCCTCAACTCAAGTGATTTTCAGTGTCACTGTGTTAGCAGTTCTGAGATATCCAGGTTTTTCCCTGCCTAGCAAAGGCTGGATACCTGCAGGTCTCTCACTTTCCCTCTGTGGGATGAGCAGCTGAGCTGCTGCTTGTGCAAGAACACGCCTCTCCATGAGAAACTGGCTGGTGTATCCCAGGTAGCAATTCCTGCTCTAGTGTGTGGATGGTAAAATAGTGCTGCCTGTGTTAGAAATGCCTTTTGCTGTCACTGCTACGCTGCTGCCAATCTAACTACTTTTTCTTTTGTCTGTCTCTTTCCTTTCCCCATCTTCCTTTGTTTTTTGTGTCGTGTCTCTGCGTCCTGCAGTACAAATCTGTGTTTAGGTCCTACTCCCAGGACTTTGTGCCTCACAACCAAGTCTCCATACCTCCTTTCCTCTCTTCTACCTCTTCCTCCTGCTCCACCCCGCCTTTCCCGCCCGTCCACCCATCCCAGAGCCCCGACCTAGCCGTGCCCACTGCAGCCAGCCAGTCACCCAGCACTGTGGATGTGCCAAACTCCTCTTCTCAGGAGAGCAGCTTTAACGGGAATGCTCCTGTCTGCCTTCCTTCTGAAACCTCTTTCACTGATTCTCTCCAGACGCCTTCGGTGAGACTTTCCAAAGAGATGATAACGCGCCTTGACACAAGGCTGCCTTTATTTGTTGGTTTTTTTTTTTAAAGAAAATGTCTCTTGTATTAATACATGCTAAATTGTGGTCTGTCCTGGTTTCCAAATGTGTGTGAACTGCAGAGAAGTAATTCCATATAAAAACGGTGGCTAGAAAGAAATGAACAACCTCAGCAGGTTTAAGAAAATGTTAGACCTGTAGGAAACACAAAATGTCAAATGCTGGTGAAGGGGAGAGTTGGCTGTAGCTTCCTGCAATTGTAACACAAAGCTGAGGAAGGTAAAGGAGTGTTTTGAGAGGTTGGTAGTTCCTAAACACAGGCTCCTAACAGCAGTTCACATCCTGCAGTTGCCACCTGCTCCCTCCTAGGTCACCAGGAGCCATGGGTGCAGTCCAGCTCTGTCTCTCCTGTGCATAAAACTGATTATTCTCTGCAGGTTCCTGATCTTCCCAGTTCCCATCAGCCCCAGCTGTGTGCTTGGTGGCAGGCAGTCACATGCTGGTGAAGTTAGGCTGTCACTGTTCCCACAGTGCTAGTTTGAGGTCCCACATCACTTTGCAGATCACTGAGCAGCTCTGTCCATTACAGCTCCTTTTTTGAACACCTCATTTTCAAGACAGTTCCTCTTTCGTCTGCTGCGAAGCCGAGAGTTGATGGGATTAGAGCTGTCAGCACAGGGTGTGCTAGTGCTGCCTTTCTGCCAAGTTTGGAAGAGGGTCACTGATTACAGAGTAAATGTGCAGCTTTTCACACTCTGGACGTGACTTTGCTTTGCATCTTCCTTGCATTGGGTCCTTGTTACATCCCAGAAGGCCTTGAGTTTGGTTTATTCTGGCGTGATGGGTCTAGTCCTGCTTAGTTTGAGGGATACCTTTGATGCCCTTAGGGCTGCAGGGCTGGTCTGCACTCAGCAGGACTGCCCTGGCTAGGACAGGCACTCTGTGTCCAGCTCTGAACGCTTCCAGCACCTTCAAATCTGCCTGCTGCACCTTGACAGTCTCACCAAGCTCTTGCAAAGCAGTGCCTGCTGCCCTCCTGCAGCCCAGGATAGTCCTCCAGAGCCAGAAAATAATGACCCCCAGGATGGTGCAGCCTCAATGGCCATGTTGGCCACAGAGACAGAGAACAGCTTGGAGCGAGGTGCCAGCAGCTGCCAAGGGCAGTTCTGCTCCCAGGTTCTCTCTGCCCTGAAGTGCTGGTGGGGAGCACCATCACGGATTTCCTTTCATCCTGTCTCCCTCAGAGTGAAAACGCCAGTGAGGAGGCTGGTGAGGGTGAATATGTCAATCTGTATTCCTCTGGCCAGAGCAACGGGGAACTCCCTCGCTCTGAAGGAGTAAGTAACGAGCAGAGAGGCTGACCCCAGCCTGGTGCATGCCGAGTTCACGCCGGGCTCCCGCGCTTGGCACCAGCCTCTTCCGCACACCCTGCAGCTCCCTGCCGCTCCTGCTGCCCCAGCTCCCTTGCTGGCCACCCCTCTGCTTGCCCACTCCTGGCTGCAGGGTTGGGGTCCCTCTAGGTGCAGGTGCAGAGCAGGAGAAGCTTTTGGGGTCACGCTGAGCCCTGGCAGGAGGCAGAGATGGCTTCTCCTGCCACGCTGTCTCCTCTGCGCTTTGCTGGCTGGCTGGAGCTGCTTGCGTGAAGTTCCCTTCCAGAGAGCTGCACCCTGCGCCATCCTGGGGCCACGTCTTTTCTTGTAACTGCTTTGCCTTCCCTATTTTAATACAGAAAGCCTTCTGCTCTAAATATTTTTTTTTTCCTTCACTGTTCGGTTGCACAGTAAGTGATTGATTTAGCATTGTACTCACACGCTTGTTTCTTCCTTTACTGAAGCCTTGTATCTCAGGTATTTCCTAGAGGAGCCAGGGCGTTTTCCATCCCAGGGAGGTCCCATCTTCCTGTTGGGTCATAGGAAAGTGGCAGAGGTCCATGATGATCCTTTTGCCTGCCCTCCTCTTGGAAGGCACATCTACAGGATGTCAAGAGATAGTGCTCCCATCACTTCCCCCCAGGAGACACATCTGGGCAGGCCCATCCTTTTGGGCAGCTGTGAGCAGGTTCTCAACTTCACAGCAAAGGGCTTTACAGATAGAGTCTGCAAAAATCCTGCAGACACCCAAGCTCAGCAGGGTGTTTCCATGCTGAGTGGATAGCATGGAGGTGGTTTCCGTCCTGTCTGCTCCCTGGGTTGAATTTCCAAGCTCCGCTCTGCGTGATGTTAAATAATTCTGAACTCCGACACTGTCGGATTAATATTCCCATTTGCTGTTCATGGCTATTTGTCTCCTTAATAAATGGCTAATTTAAAATGCTGTATCTTTGCTCTGAGCTCTCTACCTGCTGTTCTGTGCCGCGGGTTCAGCTGGTTCTGCTTTTTTGCATTAGCCTCATTTCCACAGCCCTGAGTTGTGGAGTGGAAACGTTGCATCGTTGCAAAACCTCTTCTGATGGGAGAGGAGGGAGGTAGGAAGCAGTGAGCATCCACCCCCTGAGGCAGGGCAGGTGATCAGGAGGGGAACTGAAACTGGAGAGCTCAGAGCTGGCTGTGTCCGTTTGGATTAAAGCAGGAGGCAAATTGTATTTCACCAGGAAGGGCTGGAGGAAAAATAAAAGGTCATGAGAGGGTTAAAATCCAAGCCAACAGCTGACTTGTGTTGTAACTTTCAGCATCATTTCACAATGTTAAAAGCAAACAGTACTAATTACACTAGTCTCCAGAGATGGTCCCAAATTTCCTGTCTGATTAACTTCTGTGTTTTCCTGGCATTTGGCATTAACTTGCATCAATCTTTAACCGCTCTGTAGGAATTTACAGTAAAGGGCCATTTAGAGGCAGGCAGACTGTAAATGCAAGGCTCACTGGGCTCAAGGACCCCGTGTAATGATGAAAAACTCCTTTCTCTTGGCAGGAATCTCCCCCAGTCAAAGACGGCCACTCCAAAGACTCCCCTTTGAACAGCAGTGCCATGGGGAAGGAAGGCAAAGATGGTGCTGAAAGGTGAGCCTGACTCCCTGCTGTCCTGCTTCCAGCTTTGAATGGTGCAGAATCCCAACATCCCCTCTGCCAAACCATCCCTGGGGCTGCCTGTTCTGCCCTCAACCTTCCCCATGTTTTCTTAACTTTAAGCCCACTTTCTTTGCACAGCCAGTACGTGGTGGGATCCTGCTGAGCAAGGAGAATCCTGGCAAGATATCCATGGGGGTTAATGCAGCCTGTGTTAGCCATCCTCAGTCCATCTCACTGACACTGGCTGCTCCCTCCTGCTTCCAGGGAAACGTGTGAAAAGAGTCTGTATTCCTGTCTGGAATAGTCTTCCAGAGCGAAATTTCTTCCTAACCCTGCTAGTTAGAGGCTGGCTGAGGCCCTGGAGCAGGAGGCTTTATATCCCTGCTAATGCTCTTAGCTATCATTTGCCTATGTAAATGAAGAGGTGCAAGCTGTAACAGATGGGCTTCAGGAGGAGTGGAGTGAGTGCTTCCCTGCTGCTCAAGATTGCTCTGCAATTGCATTTCTAAGGCAAAAACAGAGAACAGCGTTGATTTGTGTGTGACAGACAACTTCCCTCCCCCATTTCCCTGCAGTTGGTTTGAGGGTTTTAATCCCTGCAGTGAAGGAGACAACACAAGAGTGCTCTGCAAAGCCCACTATCTGCTCAAAGTACTGACTGGTGCATGAGGTTTTGGCCTGTGCCTGGGGAAAGCTATGAGGAACATGAGGTTTTTTGGTTTGTTTTTTTTTTTTTTAAGAAATACAGGCACAGAGAGGACATGTCCAGGCATAAGAGTGCCAGTCTTTGGAGGCAGGAATTCTAGATGGGGATGTATCACAAAAATGGTCATGATTTTCTGCTCTATTTTCCTGCAGAACAAGAGCCTGTCATGTCCCCTTGTCTCAGCACAATGGGTCATGAACTGACTAAGATATGTATGTGTAGAGTGTGCTCAGTCTCTATACACTTGAGGAAGGGCTTAGATTTGTGTGCACTAAAAATTTGGTGGATTAAGGAGACATGGAAGTGTGTACTTACTCAGGGCATAGTAAAATCCTGTCTGCCAGAAATGCAGACAGACAAGTGTTCAGGTCCTAAAGGTTTATCTTTCTCTTTTTCAAGAGATGCACAAAGCAACAGAGTTACAGCCAGGCATTTGGGCTTGTTTGCAAAAGATTTACCTCTGGAGTGTCTGTGTACTTACTGTCATTTGATGAAGGTTATTTCGCTTTTTTTCCCACAGGCAGCCACAGTCACCAGATACTTTGGAATCATCACAGCTGGAGGAAGAGGTAGATGAGCTGTCCCTTATTGACCACAGTGAAATCATGTCTAGATTAACACTGAAGCAAGAGGTAGGTGCACTCAGGGTTTGTTTTCATACTCTTTGGTTTACTCTGCATTGAAATCTGATTCTCTGTGTGCACAAACAAGGCATCACCTTATATTTGATAGGAAAAACTAGGTTGCAGCAGAAGTGGGGTGTGTGTGAAGGCTGCTGTTAAAGTATGAGATGCTGGTACAGGCAGGGAGCACCAGCAACGAGTGAGGATTTAACAAAAGGTGTCTCCCTAAAAACCAGCACACCTTGTGCCCTTTTCCCACTCTGCCCCTTCCCACCTCTTCAGCCTGTGACAGTCTGAAATGAATCACCTGAGAGCCTGAGCACAATAAATCCAGGTGTGGGTGCTGCTGTTGGCCTTTCTCTCTGACAGCAGGTTCAGCAGGTGAATGGGCAGGATGTATTTTTACTGATGTGGAAAAGCAGCCACAAGAACTATTCCTGTGTTTGAGAAATAGCTTTGTGTCTAGCCTTGGGTGCACTCCCAGCCAGCTTTGCTCCCTGTGCTCTTGAACCACGCTGTGTTTGACATGCAGCTGCAGGGAACCTGCAGGCTTTTGAAGCTTTCAGACTGTCAGGGGGCTTGGCTGAAAAACAGAGAGAATTGATCATTTGCTGGCACTTTAGGAGTGTTCTTTGGTCAGCAGAGATGTGCAGGAGAGAGTGAGAAGCTTTTACTTGTTCTTTAAGTAGTATTTCATGAGTCTGGCCAGAGGGTCACCTGAAAAATTCACATCTTAGACAGAGCTGCTCCATGGCTGTAATCCGTGGTTTTTTCACTGTTTTGCATTTTGAAATGATAAAGACATTCCTAAGGGAAGCCAGACACAGCTCCAGCCTCCTCTGCCTGATTGTTTCCTTTAAAAAACATTTAAAAATCAATGATTTCTGAACATTTAAGACTAGTAGATCTGTGTCTTAATGCCTTTTTTCCTTTCTTTTCTTTATGATCTGCATGTTTGAAGCAGTATAGAACTGTCACTGCAAGCTGCTTCCTGGAGTGTGGGAATTGCTGCTGAGTGGTGGATCAGTTTTGCATATTTTGTGTTGTGAAATGCAGTAGCTAGAAAAGATGTGTTTTAGAGAGTGGTAAGGCAGGGGTCAAGCAATTAGCAGGGCACTTTTCTTCTCCTCCTTATTGGATCACTTCAGGTGACCTCTGGCCAAATAGTTGCAGATTAGGGAATTAACTGGCTAGGTTTTGATGTCCCAGGAGCATGCAGGTTGAATGCATGACCTCCCACCACCATGGTAGGTGATCCTGCACTGTGGCACAGCTCACACCGTGCTGCTGCCCTGCTGAAGGTCTGCTGGAACCATCTGGGGCATTTCTGCTCATTCTTCTCTGGGCAGAAGGTTCAGCTTTCACTGAGCTGCAAAGCCTGGCCTTAAAGAATCAGAGACCCCGAGTAAGGATCAGCCCAGCTCCTGATCTGGGACACCAAATGCTTTATTCAAATTCCAGGATTATCCCAGCACTGAGGACTGTGTCCCAGCTTGTGCTGTGAGCAGTGCCAGGAACACTGTGTGTGCTGCCAGCTGTTGCTGAGCTGGAGCCCCAGTGATGTTAACCCAGGCCTAAGGGAGCTTGGGCTGTGCCTGACAGGGCTGTGTTCCCCTTGCAGGGGGATGATGGCCCCGATGTCCGTGGTGGATCCGGAGACATCCTGTTGGTGCACGCCACAGAGACCGACAGGAAAGGTATGTGCAGAGCTGGGGACAGCCTGGCACTGCCTGTCCTCTGCCCCACGGCCACAGGCAGCTGGGCTGGGGGAGTCTGCAGGGATGCTCTGAGCCTGGGGGGGTTGTGTTTATCTGTGGGAGATGGAGGTAAGCTGGATAAGCTCCTGGTGGTTCCATTTAGCAGCAGGGATGGGATTAACTCCTGCCAGCCCTTGCCTGGATCTGGAAGATGAGGCACACCAGTGACAGTGCTGTGTTGGTGTCCCTATACCTGCTGAGCTCTGGGTGCAGGTGTGACCAGCCTGTTGTGCAGGGATTCTGTTCCCAGTGGTGCTCCTTGTCCTTTGAATTTCAGGGCAGTGGTGATGTAGGAGTTACTGGAATGACTGTTTCATCAAAGTAGGAAAAAAGGGGTGTTGGTTTGGGTCTAATGCAGTACCTGTGGGCATCAGGAAGCTGTTCAGCTGCTGCTCTGTCACCCTGTATTTTCAACTTGCTGTGCCACCTCCTAGTCCCACTCTGTACCACTTGTGTCCTGGCAGCCACCCAGACCAGTTCAGACGGGGAATCCACAGTAGAAAAGAAGAGATGTGGGCGAGGAAAAGGGATGTTAGCAACCCGTAGCTCTAGATTTGTTAAAACCCCTCTTTATCTGTCCAAACCCAGTCACCACACACATGAAGCAGCTCCTTTCCAAGACCTGTGGCAAAGAGAGCCTTTGCAGTGTTCCCAGAGAGTGATTTGAACCTGCCAAACACATTTGTGCTGATGGCCTTAACCAGGATTGATCTCCTTATCTCCTGGGAGGCAAAACACCAACCCTCTGAATCACTGAGCGCTCGCAGTTTAGAGGTTGATAGTCAAAGAGAAAATATCTTTCATGTATGTTTTAAATGACAGGGGTTTTACTGTAGCATAAGATGTTTGCAATTACTTAGCAGCACCATTCAGCTAACAAGAAAATCTTTCCCCTGACAGCTGTGTTTCCCAGTTGGGCATCGAATCCAGGCAGAAAAGACCAAAGTTAGAAACACACCAGAGAGGAAGAGGTAGTTGGTTGTACCAAGGCTGCAAATGTATATTAAAGAAAATAGTCTAAATGAGATGGTGGAAATATCCCTTATGAAAATGCTGAAAGTGGAATAGAGGAACTCTGCTTTTCTCCTGCTGTTCTCTGGAACAAGCATCACAAGAAAGAACTTCCCTACTATTCCTGTTGGAAGAAAGCTGCTTGGTCAGGGGGTGTGTGCTGCACCTCCAGTTCATGAACAGGGGACTCTGAGGGTGCTGCAAGCAGTGGGGTGAGAGCTATGGAGAGCTTTCAGAGCTGGGAAAAGCTAGAGCAGGATTTTATCTGCCCGGTGGTGCAGCTGTGGGGAGCTGGGTGGAGGGAGCTCAGGCAGGCGACAGATCGCAGTCCCTGAGCTCAGCCTCACAGGCACTGCCAAGGCAGGGAGCTGAATGGAGCACAGAGGAATTTCTGCTATGCTAACCCACTGTTGGGGTGACTGAGAGGGTTAATGAATTAAGCTTACAATGAGAAGAATTCAGGGCTTGTAAATCAATCAGCCAAACGGCACAGAGGGGTAGAGTTAAGAGGCTTTCCTTTAAAGATGAATTTCTTGGCAGCTTCAAGTGCCAGAGCAGACCAGCTGTATTACCTCACGTTGCCTTTTGGGCAGATGGGAACCCAGAATAAATGTAACTCCATGCCCTGTTGCATGATGCTTCTTGTCCATTTGAGTTTTCTGAAAAAGCTAAATGGCATAAGGGATAAAGAGAGACCTGTGGTCTGCAGGAATAAAATCCATGGTCAGTTAAGTGCTCACAGCCCCACACACTGGCTGTGAGTGCAGGATTAGAGCTGGACAAGGCCTGGGGCTCGCCCCTGATGTGACCATGCAGCCTCTGTTTCCTGTAACCAAGAGGCAGCAGCACTCCCTGATTTGAGAGCAGGAGGAAGGAGAGGTTCTTGCCAAGAGAAACACTGCAGGTAGAGAGGCACAGCTCTCCCTCTGTGCCCTGCTCCTTCCCACCTCCAGCACGTGGATATGGGGTGATGCCTGTCCTGGCTGGAACAAGCTCTGCATGCACAGCCAAGCCTGA
Organism: Lichenostomus cassidix; assembly: GCF_008360975.1. Lineage (NCBI taxonomy): Eukaryota > Metazoa > Chordata > Aves > Passeriformes > Meliphagidae > Lichenostomus > Lichenostomus cassidix. The sequence goes on from NC_139497.1 coordinate 4,355,030, forward strand.
GCAGACACAACAGGAGCTCTTTCTCCCTGTGTGCCCCTGGTGTGGTGCTCCTGGCAGGGACAGGGTGCCACCCAGTGCACACCCTGCTGCCCTGCCCCTGCTTTCTCCTGGGACTGAAGCCTCATGCTCCAGTCTGTGACTGTCTTGACCTGACATCTGCATTCCTGTTTGCAGTTCCTGCTTCTTCAAATTCCATCTTCTGTGCCTGTGATAATGCCCAAAGCCTTTGCACTTCCAGGCCCTGTAGCACCCCATCCTGCAAATTAATTCACACAGGCTGACTGCATGCACCAAGTCTCTGTTGGGACAGGGTCACGGTCAGCATCAGTTTTTGCAGTGCAATTTGCTTTTCTTTTGGCTGGAAATAATCTATTTACATTGTCCTGGGATAGATTTCTTGGAACTCAGCAAGGGCAGAGGATCTGCAGCACCACAGCACGTGTTGAAATGCATGTGTTCCTCACTGGGAGGGCAGAGTGACCTGCCTGAGCACCAAAGACAGAGCAGGCATCACCTCCTGCCATCAGATCTTCTCTTTAAAGTATCCCCAAGGTCTAAACCACGTTTTTCCTTGACACATGATTGATAGTTCCTGTCCCACAAGCAGGTGTTCTTCACAGACTCCTTTATGGCAGCACAAGCCTGAGTGCTGCAAGAGGGAGCCAGGGCCAGGCCGGTGGGGACAGAGCAGTGTCACTGCTGCTCTTGGGCCAAAGGGTCCATCTGCTGGTAAGGACCAACAGCACAGCATTTCTGGGAAGTTCATTCATGCCAAAATGTGTCCCATGTCCTCCTCTGTGCTGGATTCAACCTACAAGAAACTTCTTTTTCTGAAAGCAGGGTTGACTGAGGCTTTCTTGCCTTTTTCCCTAGATCTGGTGCTGTACTGTGAAGCCTTTCTGACTACATACAGGACATTTATTACCCCTGAAGAGCTCATCAAGAAGCTGCAGTACAGATATCCTTTTACAAGTGGCAGTTCACTCCCAGCAGGAATCAGAGCTGGATAATCATCGTGGAGGGAGCTGGTGGCAAGTTTTTTGGTCAAAAACCTGCTGGCAGCATGGTCAGTGGTGTGCTGGCCCTGATGGTGTCCCAGGCAGGAGTTTCTTCACCTCTACTCTCTCCAGTGGGAATTTCTGCAGGGCAGGTTCAGTCACAGTGGATGCTGGACCTGAGAGTTGTCTCCTGAGAGTTCTGGCTGGGAAGAGGAGCAATTCAAGTCTTCTGTATGTCATGGGGGAACTGGTCTTTTATTTGGGACATCTTGTTTGTAGAGTGGAGACAAGAGCAGCTTCTGCCTTCCAGAAGGGCCATGGGCATTGCCTGCATGGGCAAGTGTAGTTTTATATTAGAGATGATTAAACCATCATGACCTACTCTCTCTGAGAAGGTATCTGAGTTTACTGCAATAATCTGAGCCCTGAAGATGCTGTGCTCTTGGCCTCCCAGTCCTGAGCTGGGCTTGTGACTGGTAACAAAGCAGGGCCCTGATGTGCAGGGTGAGCATTCCTGGCAGAGGATGGAGAAGGCTTCTCCCCGAGCACCCTGCTGCCATTCCTTACCCTTGGCTCCCTTCTTGTGGCTCCATTCCCTGCCAGCAGAGCAGGGCAGGCTCTGGGTCTGGGCAGTGCTGAGGCCTCATAGGCTCTGGTGCTCTGTCCCCAAGTCAGAGGAGCCTGACGTCACCATGTCCTGCTGCAGCTCATCAGTGCCATCTGCAGCAGAGCCGCTGCTCCAGCTGGGATTGGTACACAAGGACACAGCAGGGCTCACCCCAGGTGACAATCCTGTCTGGGGTATCCCTGCAGGCCCTGCCAGTGCTGACTTACTGATAACCCTGTGCTCTGTCCCTTTGTCCACCTGGCAGAAGGGTTTTCAACCTGTGCTGTCTCCCCTGTCACTGTCCTTCTTGCAGTGAGGAAGGTAGAGGTGACATCTGAGATCTGTTGAGACCAGATGTCACAGACCAGTGGGGGAGAGCACTGTAGGGGAGTGCTGCTCATTAAATTCCACCTCAGAACAATTTCAGGGTACACCTGCTCTTCTAGCATCAATTCTGTGAGGTGTGAGTGCCTCCTCACACCCCCTGCTACCAGCAGTGGTGTCAGTTTAATGCCATCCCAATTAGAGCCATATCAGTGTCCTTTATCTCCTGGAAATCCAGCACCAGTTTCCATCAGGACAGAACAGTGTGGTGTTTTAATTGGCTGCCCCATCCCTGGAAGTGTCCAAAGCCATGCTGGACAGGTCTTGGAGCAACCTGGTCTAGTGGAAGTTGTTCCTGCCCTTGGCAGTGGAATTAGATGATTATTAAGGTCCCTCCCACCCCAAACCATTCAATGATTTTATGGTTCCTCGAGGCAGTTGGGAATTGCATTGATGTTGCTCTGACCACACTGAGTTGATTCTTTAATTTGCAACCAACATATGAGAAGTTTTGCCACTTCCCAGACACGTTCAAGAAGCGAGTCAGTAAGAACACCTTCTTCGTGCTGGTGCGAGTGGTGGATGAGCTGTGGTGAGTTGCCTTCTTCATTTTGGGATGCAGGATCAGTAACACAGAGACCTGGCAGCTGGGAAAATGTGGGTTTTAGGCAGATGTGGTTTTTTAACCCCATCTGTAATGACAGCTGAAATCCTCAAGCCAGACCAGAGAGACACCTGTAGTGCTGAACCTCCTGTTGGTAGAACAGGTTCTGGGTGTGTCCTAACTGGGTCAGTAGTTTTAAAATAACAAGTAAAAGGGGAATCTCTGGGGAAGGAAGAGCTGGGAAGAGGAGGATTTTCAGTCACCCAGTTCTACTTCTAGGAAAGAGCAATGAGACTCAATACAGATACAAACCCTGCAGCTCAGTGCCTTAGCTCTGATGCCTTCGCTGGATTTTCCATCTTCCTTTCAGCTTGGTGGAATTGACAGAGGAAATTCTCAAGCTGCTGATGGACCTGGTGTTCAGGCTGGTGTGCAGTGGGGAGCTGAGCCTGGCCAGAGTGCTGCGCAAGAACATCCTGGACAAAGTGGATCAGAAGAAAATGCTGAGCTACACCAACTCCATCAAACCTCTCGCAGCCCGAGGGGTGGCAGCCAGGTGAGGGAAGGTGCACAGAACCATGTCTTGGTCCTCTGAGAGCCAGGGCATCCCTTCCCTGTGAGCACAGGAGTGTCCTCAGTGCAAAATACAAGAAAGATAAGAAAGGAGGTCACGTTTTCTGAGCCTTTGTACTTCCTTGTTTGCCACAGGCCAGGGACACTGCATGATTTCCACAGTCATGAAATAGCAGAGCAGCTGACCCTGCTGGATGCTGAACTCTTCTATAAAATTGAGGTACAGAGATGAGGGTGGGGTGAGGGCAGTGGGAGGATTGGCTCCTCTGCAATGTCTGGTATTCCATGCCAGCTCTCCCAGACACCTGTTGGGCTGTAGGACACCTGCTGATCTTGTGTCAGCAGGTGTCTATGAACACAGGCTACAACTGGGAATGCTGAGACAGGAATCCCATTTTAATGTGTGGTATTTTCCCACCCCTCTCCTCTTCTTCCTTGGCAGATCCCAGAAGTTTTGCTTTGGGCAAAGGAACAAAATGAAGAGAAGAGCCCCAACCTGACACAGTTCACAGAGCACTTTAATAACATGTCCTACTGGTAAGGAGCTCAGAACAGCCATGGCACTGAACTGTGCTTAACTCCCAATGCCTTGCAAATATCCCAGATATTCCATGCAGACCTGGGTTCCTTTGTTACAAATGGGAAAATGGATATTTTTGGCCAGGAAGTAGATGCAGAGCACTCATCAAAGATCCCAGAGCACAGAAGAAATAAAATCAGGAGGGTTGTGGATGCCCTTGTAACCCAGAGGAATTAATTATCAGTGTCACTGAGCCCTTCAAACAAGCATTGCCCTTGCAAATAAATGCACTCTGTGAGATTATCCTGTCTTTGCTGTGGATTAGAGTGCTCCATTTAAGTTGGAGCTATTGTGAACTTTTTAGTATTGGCCCATCTCTATCAGTGATCAGTTTTCTTAATGAAACAAGAGGAAATCTGAGCTCTGCTTAAGTGGGCTTACCTTTTTTTCTGTCTCTTCTTCCAGGGTCCGTTCAATAATTATGCTACAAGAGAAAGCCCAGGACCGAGAGAGGCTGCTCCTTAAATTTATAAAGATTATGAAGGTACCAGCTTGGTTTTTCCTGTGAATCTCAACACAGTGCTGCTTAAAGGAGCAGGGCAGTGGGACCCTCTGCTCAGTAGAGCTCTTTGATGCTAGAAGGCTTTTCAGAGCTCTCAAGTAACTGGAATATTCTCCCTCTTCACAGCACTTACGAAAGCTGAATAATTTTAATTCCTATCTGGCCATTCTTTCTGCACTGGATTCTGCACCCATCCGAAGGCTGGAGTGGCAGAAGCAAACCTCAGAGGTGAGGAGCACTGGAGACTGTCATCTTTGGGGGAAGGATAAGTGATTATGTATGAAAACAGCTGAGTGGTTTAACAGCTCAGCAACGTCCCAGGGTGGAGGGATGGTGGATAACTGCTCTCCAGTGGGTAAAATGCCACAGTGCTGGAAGTCTGCAGCATGGCTGGGCATTCTGGCAGCTGCAGGAGTGCCAGCACAGTCACAGGGGAGAACAGCCTCCTCCTCCTCCTGCAGCCCAGGGCTTGGGGAGGCTGAAGGCAGCAAGGCTTCACCTGAACACCCCGGGGTCAAGCTGAGTAAATCAGTTGGAGGTGTTTGCAGATGGCATTAACTCCCTGCTCTGTGTGGCTCTCTCGGGGAGGTGACAAAGAGACTGGGTTTGCAGCAGTGGTGTCACCATGGGGTTTGTGTCCTGCCAGGGCCTGGCTGAGTACTGCACGCTGATCGACAGCTCCTCGTCCTTCCGCGCCTACCGAGCAGCCCTGGCTGATGTGGAGCCTCCCTGCATCCCCTACCTGTGAGTGAGCATTTCCTTCTCTGCCACTGCTTCTGCACCTTAAAATGGTTCCTTCAGGGATTTCTCAGCAGCTGCTGCTGAGCTCAGCCCTTGCCTTTTGCCCAGTATGGGGTAAGGCAGCACTGTGCCACATCTGCCCATGGATTCTCTCTGGAGCAGTTTGTTTGGATCAGAGTGGCCAACTGGGGGTGTTTGCATCTGAACACCTTTGGATCTGCTGCTGGGGAATGTTTCTCTCTGGATAAGATTTCCATGAGGGTGGCAGTGGGAGCTGCTGGGCTGTGTCAGGCTGCCTTTGGCTGGCCACCCTGCCCTGTGTGGCTAACCTCTGTGCCTGTTTGCCCACTCCCTTGGCCTGCTGCCCCTTCCCTCTTTCAGAGGCCTGATTCTGCAGGACCTGACCTTTGTCCATCTGGGAAACCCTGATTACATTGACAGCAAAGTGAACTTTTCCAAGCGCTGGCAGCAGTTTAACATCCTGGACAGCATGAGGTGCTTCCAGCAAGTGTAAGTGCAGCAGTGGGGGGGTCAGAGCTGATTTTGGGGCACCATGGTGGGGATTGGGGCAGGGGGGCTTGGGCATGGAAACCCCTGTGCAAGGGGAAGGGAGTCTAAAGGGAAAGGGAGATGTAAGGAGAGCTGGGAGCAACAGGGCTCTAATCAGTCTCCTTCCCTCTCTAGGTTAGATAAAAGTTGTGGGGACATTTTTTTATACTAGTTTTGAGATCCAGACAAGTTTTACCTCTGGGTTTTGCTGTTGCTGGTTCCTATGTTCTCTGGGATATGCAGGGTTTTCTCCAATGCTGTCTTGCAGCAGAGGCAGCAGATCTTACTGCTGATTTCTGTGTGCTAGGTGCTTTTTTTCCCTTTTGTGGTGTCACAGCACTGTCATGAGCACTGGGCACTGCCCACGGTGTTGGATGTGCTTAGAGCAGGACAGGGTGGCCCAAAGCTGGGAGAGGTCCCCAGGTTTAACTTACTTAACTGCAGTTCCTCTGTGGTTTTGCAGACATTACGACATCAAAAGGAACGATGACATCGTGTCATTCTTCAACGACTTCAGCGACCACCTGGCCGAGGAGGCCCTGTGGGAACTGTCCCTGAAAATCAAACCTCGGAACATCACGAGGCGGAAAACAGATCGGGAAGAGAAAACCTAGGAGGAGGGGTTGTGCGAGGAGAATTGCTCCGCAGAGGCGCCGAGGGCAGCTATGAGACTGGAGTTCAATGTTTGTACCTGTCACTGGATGACACACCCTCCCTCCCAGCTGGCAGCCATCCCTGGTGGGAATGCCGGGCGCTCGCAGCCGGCCGGAGGCGCCGGGCCAAGGGCAGAGATCGGCCGGTGCTCGCCGCACTCGCCCTCCTCCTCCTCCCGTCCCTCTGTGCCATGATCCAGCTTTAACCCCGGGGACAGAGCTGTGTGGAAGGAGTGTCCCACGCAGGCGTGTTGCTGGTTTGCTGGCCCATCCCATCCGGGCGTTTCCATCCGCAGAGCAGGGCAGCAGGAGCTCGGCACCCACGGACTCATCTCCGGAGCGGCGTCGGGCAGCGGCAGCCGTGGAAGCCAAGGGTTGGAGTGTCCCCTGCAATGCCACCTCCCAGCGTGTTGATGAGGGTGGAAGAGTCTCCCGCTGCCTGCCAGAGGAGCTCTGCTTTCAGAGAGCTGCTTGTGTTTACAGGGGTCTCGGCTTACCCCAGATCTCTGGCGCCTTCTTCACGGGAGGAAGGCACCGGTCGTGGATATGGAAGAGGCACTGAAAATGTGGGCAGGGACCCTCCCTCTCCAGTCATCACCTCCCCCTCCTCCTCTCAGATCTCGTTATTTAAGCAACGGTAAATCCCTCTGAACCTGGAAACGTGGACTGCCCAGGTACTGGGGGTCACCAGTGTGTGACCCCGTGTCTCTTAGCGATGGTACTTAGCTTTTGCACAGGAAATGCTGTAGGATACAGACTGTACATACCTAGTGTTTAGAACCCCCTGGGGATTTTTGATGCATGTCTGAATACTGGTGAGTTTATAGGGAAAAAAAAAAAGTGCAAACCAGTCTGTATAAAATCCACAACCAGTGACAATGTTGTTCCAAGTGCTGGATAAAGGAGGCTCGGGGTGGCCAGGTGGGCACTGGCTGCAGAGCAGGGGCAGGAGCCTCATGAAGGAGCCAACAGATCCATTTCTGCATTGGAAATGAGAACCAGGAAGGAGCCCTGTGCCCAGATGAGCCACCCTGTCCTCCCACCCTCTCTCCTCTCTCTGTTGCCAAATGTTTTTTTCCGAGGATCCCCACTGGGGCCCTCGGTGCTGTGCTTTGTGTCCCACGCTTTGGCAGGACCCCCAGCAGGTCCCTGTCCCCAGTCCCACCGTGCTGGGACAGCCCAGCATGAGGCAGGGGTGTCATTTCCCACTCACACAGTGTTAACCCCAATCTGTTCAGTGTGCCTTATTCAGCCCCTCTGTCCCCCCTCTGTGTCCCACCCATGGTGTCTTCCCCAGCACAGCCCCAGCCAGGCCATTTCACATCCTCCTCTCTGTCCTGCTCCAGTGGTTTGCAGCTGGATCATGGTATGAGTGTGCCCTGCAGCTTTCAGCAGCCTTGTGAGACCCTCCTCAGCTCCCTGTCACGAGGTCACAGGTTTTTACAGGGCTCTGATAAAATCCTGCAGGTTTAGGTTAGTAGCTCCCAAGGAATACAGACATGGAGTTTCACAGAGCATCCTTATTTCTCAGTAGCAGCTCTGTGCCTGCTAAAGCCTCTGTTTGTTCTGGGTGAATCAGAGCTGCACTGCTTTCCTTCTCCAAACAGATTGCAAAGCCTTGGCCAGCTCAGCCCTGCCAGGGTTGTACCCAGATTAGTTATTTTCCTGAAGATTCCAGCACAGGACTCACAGTGGCCAAGCAGAGAGAGATCCTCCTGCCAGCGAGGGCATCTTCTGGGGCAGGGGAGTGTGGTGTCCAACAGTTCTGTGCAGCCCCAGAGCAGGAGCAGCAGGAATCTTCTGTGCTGAACCACAGTGTCTGAGCTGGAACACTTTAAAATTTGTTTATTTTCATGGCACTGAGGGTGTTGGAGCTGTGTGTTCTGTCCAGCCAAGGCTTTGCAATCCCCAAAGGCTTCTCAGCCTTCCATGCAGGAAGTAATGCCCGTGTTTCCTTTGTAAATAAGATTTTTTAAAAAGCCAGGGACAGGAGGGAGCAGCTTGTCCTCAGCCAGCTGAGTGACCACGTTATGGGTGAGCAGGTCACAGGGCACACAGGGGGACTGGGGTGACACCAGGCTGGCACCAGGCACTGGTGGGGTTCCACAGAGCTCCATCCTTGGCCCTAATTAATCCTCATTAATGACCTGGACACAGGACTGGAAGGAATCCTAAGGAAGTTCGCTGACAACACTAAATTTGGGCAACACAATATAAAAAAAGATATTAAGCTATTAGTGTCCAAAGGTGGCCATAAGGATGGGGAAGGGTCTGGAGGGGCCTTATGAGGAGTGGCTGAGGGCACTTGGTTTGTTCAGCCTGGAGGAGACTGAGGAGAGACCTCACTGTGGTCTTCAACATCCTCACGAGGGGCAGTGCAGATCCCTTCAGTTGTGACCAGTGACAGGACCCAAGGGAATGGCTGGAACTGAGTCAGAGGAGGTTTAGGTTGGATATCAGGAAAAAGTTCTTCCCCCAGAGGGTGGTCAGGCACTGAACAGGCTCCCCAGGGCAGTGGTCACAGCACCTTGTGCAGTGGAATGGGGCTGAGCCCCCCAGCTTTCCTCCCTGTTTCTCCCCTCCCTCTGCTGTCATCCCTAGCTGACCAGAGTGTCCCAACCTCAGCCAGGCTCGAAGGGCTGGAGGGACCCTAAAGGAGAGTCCCCTCACCTGGAGCAGCCTTAGGTTTGCTGACCAGAGACACCCCCCTCTCCAGGAGCAAGCCCCTGGGGAGCAGAGCCCAGAACATCCCTGTGCAAGACTGGCATGAGTGTGTTCCCCTGTCTTGAAGGCAGTGTCCCCAAGGCCATCACCTCTTTTTGGAGAGAGGGAAGAGTCAGAGTCCCCTCTCCACCCGGGGCAGGGAGTGGGGAGAAGCAATGCCCCAGTCACCAGCCCCCTGCCCCCTCCCAGGCCTCTCCCCCCAAGCAGTTCCGTTGTATTATAGATTTACCACTAACCCCGATGGTGGCATCTTCCTGCGAACATTTCAGACCTGTAACTTTTATATTAAAGACAAATAAAACACCAATAACAAACCTGCCTGATGATCCTGTTTACAGTGCATGCACAGTCTGTGGATTAAAGTGACAATCGAATCCACTCTGGCGCTGGTGTGGCCTCATGTTTTCTCACGTGCCCCTCGTGCTTCTCCTCTGCCCATAGCTCTTTTTCCCTTGATTTTTCCACTATAAATTTCTTCCCTCTGCCAAGATGGCTTTGCCCCAATCCAAGCCATACATTTGGGAGGGGAAATCTACTCCTGTCACCTTCCTCTGTCCCCAGTGTCAGGGGTTTTGGCTCCCCAGACTCCAGCGTGTGCCCAGCCCGTGCAGTGCCCGAGTGCTGCTGGCCAAGGGCTATAAATAACCCCTGCAGCAGCAGAGCTACTCCGTGGTGCTATTTCAGTCCTGGACAGGGTTCAAAATTCCTCTGGAAGTAATTGTCACAGGCCAGCTCAGGAGGAGAATGCCCAGACACTGACCGAGCACGTGCTCCCTGTGCCAGGGCTGGACTGCAGGGCCACATCCCATGGCCTGGCACAGCAGGAGGGGACACAGGGTCTGTCAGCAGCTCACTGTCCCCCCAGGCAACTCGGCCAGGCCTGGGACCATGTGGAAACTCCCCTGGGGTTCTGCATGGGCTGGGACCCTGGTGCCCACCTGCTTTGGGAAAACCCTGATTTCAGCAATAGCAGGAGAGCTTACCCTGAATTTTGTGCTGGACAAAGGCCACGGCAAGGGGAGCTGTAGATTCTTGGTGTGCAGAGAAAACAAAAGCTTTGGCTACAGCTGTGTTTTATTTCAGTCTGGAAGCAGCAATAAAGTGGTGATACAGTGTGTGTGTATTTGTGTGTGCAAAATCTCCACAGAACTGCATACATGGGTTTGTATCTTCTCACATTATTGCTGACCAGTGAGGGCTTCCCACACACCTGTTACTTTGCTCCACCTCCAACCCCAATCCTACAAGATGCTCCCTCTGCACCAGAGTCCCATCTGGCAGCTCCAAGTGAAAGCCCACGGCAGTGGGATTCAGCAGAGCTTGATCCCACACATGGATCCCACACAGCTCCTGCCCAGAGCTGGTTCCCGTGGGATGTGGCACTGGCACCTCCCTGGTTTGGACTCCTGCTGCCCTCGCAGGGCTGAGCAGATGTGCAAAGGCTCCAGGGCAGCTCTGAGCACCCCAAGAAGGACAGACGCTGCCCCTCGGCCCCAGTAACACTTTGTTGTCACCCATTTCCACATCAGGCAACTTCACCTGCCCGTGCCCCCCAGGTGGTGAGCCACAAGGATTCCTTGGCACACACCATGTCCCTGGGGCTCAGAGTCTTTGTCACAGGTACAGGGACACCAGGACATAGATGATCCAGCTGATGGAGGCAAACAACCCGAAGAGGAGGCTGAAGAGGACCAGCGACTGGGCCTTTCTGGATGCCACGTATGCCTGAGCCACATCCCCGCGGGCAAGTGCAGCCCGAGTCTGGCACGGGGAGAAGGGGAGAGGTTAGAGGAGACCCACAGCACCAGGAGGAGCTTCGAGGCTGCCAGGTGAGTCCTTCCTTACCTCATGGGAGTAGATGAGGGCCATCAGCCCGGTCACCAGGCAGCAGAAGAGGGTCACCAGCACTGACTCCACCATGTAGTCCTTGGGCGGGTGCTGCCCATGCCCGGCAGGCAATGGCCCCGTGCCCGGCTGCACGTTGTACTGCGACACGGGGTGATTAGAGCTGCACCCCCCGGTGAGCTCCCCGCCCGGGCCGTGCTGCTCGAGCATCATTTGGGGCACCACACGGAGCCCCACAAACCCGGGCGGGGAGATGAGGGGTGCAGAGCGGGGCAGGAGCACATCGGGGTGGGGAATACGTACGGTGGTGTAGGGCAGGGGCCCGGGTGGGATGCCCGGGGGAGGGAAGGAGCGCGACCCTGGCCCCGGCTGGTAAACCACGGGCGCTTGCTGGGAGAAGCCGGCTGGGTACGGCGGGTAGAGGAGGTGAACGTTCTTGGGGTCAGGCGGCGAGTAGGGCGGCGGTGCCCCTTCGAAGGCGGAGTTGCTGACCACCGACACCACCACGGGCCTGTCCCCACGGCCGGCAGGGGGGTGGCCGAGGGTGGCGGAGCCGGGCAGTGCCCCGGCTGCCCCAGTGCCACCGCCCTGCTCCGCTGCCCGGGCTGGGGTGCCCTGGGGCCCGGCTGGCGGGTCACCGTCCATCCCGCCGAGGCGCCTGCGGGGACAGGGAGCTTGTGACGGCTCCGGACACTGCCGGCGCTCACCGCACGCTCGGGGCTGGCACGGAGCTGCCCCCGGGGCCCCTTTGTGCCACCCGCGGCAATCCCGAGCCCCCAGCGCCCCATGCCCGGCCCCACTCACGCTGCTGCCCGCGGGGTCCAACCGCCGCCGCTCGGGGCTCTGCCCGGCACAACCTGCCCGGTACAACCTGCCCGGTACAGCCCTGCCCGGCACAACCTGCCCGGTACAGCCCCGCCGCGGCCCCCGAGCCCCGCGTGGCCCCGCGCGGGCGGCGGGAGCGCAGCCGGGGCTGGTTAATCATTGACCCGCTGTTTGCACAGCTCTGCGGGCGGGGCAGCCCCGGACCGGCCATCCCACACCGGCCATCCCGGACAGGCCACCCCAGCCCTCGGCACCGGGGGGCTCCCGGGAGGCACACGGGGTGTCTGCGCTGCCCCGGCCGGGGTACATCGCGGGCGATGGAGCTGGTGCTGGGCGCAGGGCAACCACGGAGCTTCACAGCAATTTGGTCATGTGTAAAGACAGGATTTGGTTTTATTTTAGAATATTTAGCATATTATATTCTACAATATTATATTTTAGAATATTATATTGACATGTAGGACGTGGTGTGTGTTCTGGCTCTATTTACACACAAAATGTGTATAAAATGTAGTGTATTTTAGCCATAGCTCTTAACATTTAACATGTGCGTGTGCACATACCTGTATCACACCCCACGCACCGGATGCGTGCGCACACTGTGTGTACATGTCTTACCCATACGTGTATTTATTTATATCTGCCGGTGTCTCTGTTTTGTACCTTCAGGTGCTTCTCCACAGTGCCGTGTGCCGCGCTCCGTGTGCACTCGGGAACGGGCAAAACACACGGGGACAGGTGTGAAATACACCGGGACAGGTGTGAAACACACGGGGACAGGTGTGGAACACACACACACACACACGCTCACTCAAGTGCCTGGGTAGGACAGCCTGTGATAAGGCAGAGCTGTCAGCTGTCCATCTGTCCGTCCGTCTGTCCGTCCATCTGTCCCCCCACCCATCTGTCCGCCCCTCCGTCCGTCCATCTGCGTGTCCATCTGTCCGTGCAGCGCTCCGGCCGCGGGACTCACGCCGGCCGCGCTCGGGGCACGCGGCCACGCCCCCCACACTCAGCCACGCCCCCTCACACTCAGCCACGCCCCTCTCATGGCCCCGCCCAATGAGATCCCGCCCCTGTCTCAGGCCCCGCCCCCGCCGTCCATCCCGCCATGGCGTCGGCCGGCGGCCCGGACGCGGAGCGGCCGCACCCCAAGCCCTTCCTCATCGGCGTCAGCGGCGGCACGGCCAGCGGCAAGGTGAGAGCGCGGGGCCGGGGCCGGGCGGGCCGGGCTGGGCTGGGCTCACCCCCGCCCCGGGCAGCCCGAGCTGCGCGGCGCCCGCCGGGGCATCGGCGGTGCCGGCCGGGCTGGGCGAGCGGCGCTTCCCCTGAGGCAGAGGGCAGAGGTCGGGCCGCGGAGCGGGCCGTGGGTCGGGGTTCCCCGGGCCCGCCTGAGCCGCCGTCCCGCTCAGTCCACAGTGTGCGAGAAGATCATGGAGCTGCTGGGGCAGAACGAGGTGGAGCAGCGGCAGCGGAAGGTGCTGATCCTCAGCCAGGACAGCTTCTACAAGGTGCTGACGGCCGAGCAGCAGGCCAAGGCGCTGAAGGGACAGTACAACTTCGACCACCCGGGTGAGCCCCTCACCGCCCGGCCCCGGCAGGGCTCACTCGGTGCTTGCAGCGCGGCGGGGGCTTGCTGGGAGCGCCTGCAGGAGAACAGAAATTTGCTTTCCCCACCTAAACATCCCGTTAGTCCTTCCCTTGTGCCCCTTGTTACTGACGGCCCTTCTGCAGCCGTGGGGAGGTGCAGAGCATCCCAGCCTGCTCCCTGCTCCGCTCCCCGCTCTTGAGAGGCTCCATAATGAACCACATCATTCCCCAAATCTTTTCCTGTTACTTCTTGTCCACGCAAACAGCTGCTCCCCTCGCCCTGGGAGTGCTGTGGATTGTAGGCGGGACAGGGAGCTGCCCTTGGCTGAAGTCTGGTGCTCTAGGGTGGGTAGTGGAAACCATGAAAGATGCCTGAGGTTTTCCAATTGACTCTTGACTAACAGAGGAACAAAGCTGCACAAAATTATACAATTACTAAGTGGTTTGATAAAATTATACAATGACCAGCTTCACCTTTGGGCTCTTAATTTCAGTGTATTGTAGTTACTGATGAACAGCTAACTGTCTCTTCCTTATCTCTGAAACCAACACAGCCATTGTCACTTGGTCAGGGAGTGTGTTGATACTGGTAGGAGAGAATAAGCTGCAAGTTTATTTTTTTGTGAAATACTGGGTAGGGGGTCCTTCCTTTGGGTCTGGAAAAATCTGAGCAGAACATCTGATACAACAGCACCTGGAAGTCCTTCTCTTTAAACTTTCACAGATGCCTTTGATAACGATTTGATGCATTCAACCCTGAAGAACATTGTTGAGGGCAAAACGGTTGAGGTACCTACATATGACTTCGTGACACATTCTAGGTAGGCTCTGGTTTGGTGTGAAGCCCTGGTTGGTGTGGGGCTGTCCCCAGCCTGGGGACAGATCACTTGGCCTGTTTAACAGTGTGCTCTGGGTGTTCTTTCCTGGCAGGCTGGCAGAGACAACAGTGGTCTATCCCGCTGATGTTGTCCTCTTTGAGGGGATCCTGGTTTTCTACAATCAAGACATCCGGGACATGTTCCACCTCCGTCTCTTTGTGGACACAGACTCTGACGTCCGGCTGTCCCGCAGAGGTAAAGCCCCACTGTGCTCCTGCTCCTTATCCATCCTCAGCCATGGGGCAGAGCTCAGGGCTTTTATCTCCCCATGCCAGTTCTGCGAGATATGAAACGTGGCAGGGACCTTGAGCAGATCCTCACCCAGTACACCACGTTTGTCAAGCCTGCCTTTGAGGAGTTCTGCTTACCGGTATGGAGCCTTTCGCTAATTTCATTTGTGGGGTCTTTTTTCTTTTTGGGAGGGTGTGGAGGAGCAGGGTTGCCTGGGGATTAATTGCTGTAGATGCAGCAGTGGTGGCTTTTGATATTTGTGTTTCACAAATCCCACGCTCTCCCCTCTGCCTCGTGTCTGCAACCATTTGGAGCTGGTTGTTAAGGAACTGAAATGGTCCCTTCTGCTGGCAAAGCACCATTGAAATGCCTCCAGCACGTTTCCTCACTGCTGGCTGCTGGGGCTATTTTAGTATGGGTCTCTCTGAATGAAGCACTCCCACTCTCAGTTTATTCTTAAGTCTTGTAGGAAGAAAGGCTGCTGGAAACCAAGCATTCCTTTCTCAGAGGGAACACTGGTGAAAACCTGGGGCAGACCATTCTCGCTCTGCTTGCTACACCATGTAGTGTGGGGCCAGTTTAGGTGCTCACATAATCAAATTAATTTGTAAAAAACTTGTGAGAACAAAATCCAGTATGTGGATTAAATAAATTGGAAAAGGCTAACTCAGGCACCTCTTGTTCTACATCAAAGGAATTCTGGGATTGTGAAACTACTCATTAGAAATGTTGAATTTGCCAGCTTTTTTCCAAATGTGGAGGAAAGAAAAAGCAGGAGTGCTATGGTGGTAAAGATCAGTAAAATGTTATCAGAGGCAGGCAGGAATTTCACATGCACATTGGATACCTTGGCTCTCAGCAGAGATTTAGCAATGACTTGCGAAATGCTGATTAAAACCAGCTCTTGGCAAACAGAGCTCGCCTGGAGTGAGCAATGTTTGAAGGCAGCTCAAAAGGGTAAAAACAAGGACTCTACACATGACCTGCTGCTTCTACCTGGTGATTCTCTGCAAAGGGACAGTAAGAACAATCCCTGGCTTTAAATCCAGTGCACATTTGCCAGTGTCATGTCTTAATTCATTTAGATGTTACCATGACAGAGAGCTATAACTTACAACACCAGAGCACTGAAACCTTCCATCTTTGCTCAGTTTTCTGGCCTCTGGTTGCTTCTATGTGGAATGAAGTTGACTTTTCCCATTTACAGCCTCCACCACTGTTTGTGTTTTGCAGACAAAGAAGTACGCAGATGTGATCATCCCCCGAGGAGTTGACAATATGGGTAAAAGGGAGTTGGGTTCCCTGATTTCCCTGGGGAGACACCCTTGGGGTTGGGAAGAGAGCAGGAGGCACACTGCTGCCTTGAGTTCCTGCTCCTGAGGGAGTTTTGCTGGAGGGGAGGGAGCTGCTCAGCCTGATCAAGAGGACCAGCTGCTCAGCCTATGGAGGGCTGGAAAAATGACCTGTTGAGGTCTGACCTTGCTGCAGAACAGCAGGCAGAGTTTCATTTAAGGGCTTGTTAAAACTTGAGCAGGGCTGGATGCTCCACATTTTCTAGACAACTCAGCCTGGAAAAACCTTCACATCCTAAATTTCCATTCCTCTCTGCAGTGGCCATAAACCTCATCGTGCAGCACATTCAGGACATCCTGAACGGTGACATCTGCAAGTGGCAGCGGGGAGCGATGAACGGCCACGGCCGGACGTACAAACGGCCATTCCCGGAGCAGGCGGAGAGTGGCAGTGTCCTGGCAGCAGGGAAGCGTTCCCACCTGGAGTCCAGCAGCCGTCCACACTAGCCCAGCACATCCCAAGGCTTTGCCTCTGGTCCACACCAACACTGAAGACAGCTTTGGGAAAGAACTTCCACAGAATGGTTGGTGAAGTGCCCTATAAGTCGTCCTAGCAGCGGAGGGGATCCTGGTGGGAACCTTCTCACAGAGGGGAGGGAAAGGTGTTGGCCATCCATCCCTCTTCCCTCCAAACCCCTCCCTGTTCTCCCTGAGATGTCTGAAGTTGTTACTTGATGAACTGGTTAAAGGCAGTGCTACTTGCCTTTTTTTCATTTCCAAAATGGGATCTAATGCTGAAGACTCCCCTGAAAATTACGCACTACCAGGTGGTTAGCAAGATCACCCATTTCCCTGATGATGGTCATCTGTAGCAGGAAAATCATCTGTCTCTTGGGTAGTTTTTTTTCTCTATCCAAGACTAGTTCACATGCTGTTAATTTTAACAAGCAGGTACAGTTCTTACTCTTGTCACCTTGTTGGCACCTTGAGTTCTGGCCATGCTCTGCTGCTGGCCAGCCTCCTTTTAGTCTGTGGGGTCAGAGGGACTGACCTGTACAGGCACCTCTCCCCTGAGATAGAGGTGAGACAGAGATTGTCTGGGACAAATGGGAACTTGCAGTTCACCAGGGGACAGGCCCAAGAAGTTTAGTGATTCTGATTCCTAATTTATTCCTTTCTAAGCTGAATCTTGCTACACTGTATGATTATTTTTTGTACCCAGATAGTGTGCTTTACCACAGTTACTGAATGCGTGAGCTCCAACTGGATTGAGTTGCTCATGGAAACAGAAACCTGACCTTGTCAGTATTAGTGTCTTTTAGTGCATTTCTGTACTGCTGGTTGCAAATTCTGCTGGGCAGAATCCGTCCACTTCCAGAGATGGCTGGTGAGGTCAGCAAGGGGGGAAACTGGGAATTGCAGGACCTTCCTCCTGCTGGCACAAGCAGCTGCCTGGATATGTTCTACCCTCAGACAGGGTGAGAGTGCTTGCCTTGCACTCCAGCAGCTTCCACTCAAAAATGTCTGGCTTTCTAAAAAAAGCAGACAAGAAGTACAAACAGTGACATCCCAGTTTCTGTAGTTTACCCCAGAAAAGTGATACTGCAGCAGCATGAAGTGTCTGTCTGGAAAAAAATCTGCAATGAAGTGCTGGTTGGACCTTTGAAAATGTCCTTGTTATACTGTTCTTGAGTCTGGACCTAGAGTGTAATTTAAGAATGAGGGTGGGAGGGAAATGTTTTAAAGAGGAACTTTTTCATAATTGCTAATTTTCTAAAAGCAGGGTTTCCTTGTGTTGGTTGTGGGTGTGTTAGTTTGGTTAATAAATAAATGAACAGTGATCAGAAATGACCGTTTTTATGAAAGGTAATTTTGGTACTTGCACTGTGCCAGGACAAAGGCACAGAAAGAAACACTGCTGGAGGGGCTCTTATACTCAACAGTTCTTTCTCCTCTTAACTCAGAATTGTTACCTTTGGTTCTGTCGTGGCTGAAAATTTAGAGAGAAAAAAACAAGCTTAAGAAAGGCAGCCTGCACTTTCATTCCTGTAGTTTTTTCAACACTGGAAATAGGTGAAGGTTTGGTGTCTCAGTGATAGTTCAGTGGTACTTCTGCAATGCCCAGGAGAAGGCAGATCATCTCCTGACTGGTGCTGGTTAGCTCAGGGTGACAGAGTTAGAGTATGAGCACTGAAGCATTAGCTCTCAGGGCTGATTACTGTAGGAGCAAAATAGTCACCAAAACCTACTCTGAATGACTGTGGTGTTGGATCATACCTTCCTCTGGGGGTGGGGGGAGCCTTGAATGGAATTTGTTAGAGCAGTGAGGAACTGCACAGCCAAGAGCCCCTGGAGGGTGGGAATGCTGCTCTGGCAGCTTTGTGCTGCCCTGCAGGACCTGCTGCTGCAGCCACATGGAGATACAGGAATGTGGCCCAGGTACTACAGCCCTGCTTGGACACCTAACAGAGCCATTACAAACTCCCCACTGAGCAATCCCAGCCCTTCACCTTTGCCTTCTCCTTCTCTGTGAATTCTCTGATTCTCTGCTGGTGCAGGCCAGGCCATGGGCTGGGTTTCAGTGTTTTTACCCTGAACCTACATGCACAAGTTGGAGCAGGTTTCCTTGTCAGCAGGATCAGTCCAACCTTGCCCAGAGTCCCTTTTCCCATGGGATCTGAGGTGTAATGGCAATACTGCCACTGCTGGTAACAGGCCTCAGGCTTCACATCAGTGCCACAAGGCCAAAGGATTCTTCTGGCTTTGGCTAAATTCCTGGCTTGCCTGTAGCCTTGTTTAGCTGTAACAGCATTTTTTAAATGTCTTTTTATTTTGCTTATCTTCTTAAAAGTGATGCTTATGTCAGATGATTATAAATAGATAATAGTAACAAGTCATTATTCTATGCAGAATGAACTATTTATAAATGTAGCTTAATGCTGTATTTACATAAATAGAAATGATAGCAGAGCATTGGAAGTTGGGGGCAAATAATGCATTGTTGAGGAATAGAGTAATGGAATGATGCTGTAAAACTGCCTGGCCAGTTATTGATTGTTAAAGATGGGCAAGTTTTACAGCTGGGAAAACCTGGGGTTTAGGCATAACAAAGAAAACAGAAAAAAGTATCTGATGTGTTGGAAGGAGTCCATTTATAGTAACTGGTATCATGGGAATGCAGAACAAGGTGATAGGAAAAACAGGAAATAGCCCTAAGTGCAGTGTAGTGCCAGAAGAAAGAAAGCACCATCATACTCCCAGGAAAGAGAAGAAATTGTTGCAGCTCTTCCTAGCAAAGGAGCTGGGATGCTGTTGACCAAAGTCAGCAACCTTCACACCCTGAGGGGCAGTGAAGGGTGAATGTACCAGGGGCAGAAACTGGGAACTGTGCTCATGACAGCTGAATTACTGTTGAGACCTTCTCTGTAACAGTGTTCTTTTATTTTCATTTCCTGTAATCATTAGATCTGGACTACTATCAAATATCTGAGCCGACTGTTAAGATTTTCACGATACTAACAATAAATTCTTGGCTTTGCACAAAAGGTGTTTCCTTTTGCTGTAACAAGGCTGGAGTGGTCACTGCTTTCGGATCAGGATGTTCCAGGTGTCCTTCCAGCGCAAGGCCTTGAGTTCTGTGAGGGACAGCGCTGGCTGCCCGTAGGTCACAGGGCTGAAGGTGCAGTACACAAAGTACACAGAGGAGAACCAGGCTACTGTCAGTGCACTGAACATGCTCTTGAGCAGCACAGACCTGGGATGAGAGAGGGAAAGAGCACTCAACTTACATCAAGGCTGGCCAAACACTTCATCCAAAAGAACTGCATCTGGCCTGGCTTCCCTAAAGGCAAATGACAAAGTATGGCCACTGCTGGAAAAAACATTGCTTTCCCTGCAGCACCTTGCCCAGGTGACAGCCCTGCAGAAAGAACTGTGTCACTTCTGTTCAAGAAAGAGAACTATTCTGCTAAAGCCCAATACCTGCAAAGATGATCACTGAGATGCTGCAGTACCACAGGAATCAGGAGAATTTGGAATGTGAGAGCAGGCAGGTAGTGGTACAGGAAAAGTGTTTTCTCCATCAGGAAGAAGGGCAGGTAATTCACAGCCCAGCCTCCACCACAGACACCCCCTGCTGACACCCAGAGCTGCCAGGCATCTGCAGGAGACAGGAGATGGCATCTCAGAGCAGAACAAACCACAAGGCTCCACCTGGACACACACACAGTGCAATCAGACCTTCAGGGATGTCATAGATCTTCCTCCTCCGCCGTAGCAAATACCACAGGGACAGACACAGGTAGACCAGAGCAGCTGCATTAGCTGAAGCCCAGGTGGCAACATTCCCAAGGAGGTGGATCTGGGCCTGCAGGATAGATGATGGTCTGAGCTAGAAGCAGGAACATGCTGTGGTTCTTTTAGGTAAGTTTAAATATTACCTACACAAACTTGCTAAATTAAGCTCCAGAATGTGCCTGTCTAGTAACCTGGAACAAAGCTGGTTGATAAACTTTGCTGCTTTAAGACTCTTGTGTAATGGAAGGCATTTAAAAGATGCTATTGGAGATGAACTCATCTTCTAAATGAAATCAATAATGGAAACTATTAAACTGCAATTTACCTTTAAAAACAAAGCACAAGCAGACATGATTTAATTAAAAGCAACTACTGTCAAAGCTGTATCTCATGCTAAAATAAATACCTCAGCCCTCATGGAAAATGTATGAATACAGGAAGAGTCCTTGGCTGGAAGCTGCAGCCCTGCTCTGACTCCCACTCCTGAAGTTCACATCTGCTTTCTCAACAGCTTCACAGCTACTTCTACCTCTCATACTTACCCCTGAGGTCGGGTGGAGCCAGTAGGCAATATTGGTGTCCATGGTGATCCAGTCCAGGGCAGAGGAGCTGTACTTGTGTTCTGTGTCTTCATTTTTTAATGTGAGTATTTTCCACTGGAAAAAAAAGGTGAACAGAAGGCTTTCAGAATTGGAACAACAGGTGGGATAGCAGGCATGGGTGAACAGCTCCACCTGTAAGATGGTAAATTCCTAACCTGGGAGTGGAGAAATATTTTGCACGTATCTACAGATACCAAAAAAAAAGTTTTATTTTGCAATTAAATAATGCACTTTCCTTAATGAATTTCTAAAGAGATAATAAGGGGCATCAACACTACTGGCTGCATGTACCACACAGTTCAGTTTCAGGCAGCTCCTGGGTGCCCAACTGATTTTCGTCCCCCTATTTTGTTACACAATCACTTGGGTATTCATTACTGGACAGCCCAGGTCTTGAATGCCCTTATAAGTACATTCAGAAACATTTTTTTACAGTGAGGAAGCCAAACTATCAGCAAGGATTAAACAATGAATTCTCAGGCTCAGAGTCTGCAGAAATGCTCAGGTTCCTTCCTGCTCTGCAGCAGAAGAAATGATGAAGGGAATAACAAGATGCTCACCTGCAATTCTGTGAACTTTGCCATGAAGCTGAGGTTTTTACTGATGTCCATCTGTGTGGGGGAGTGGAGTTCCACTTCCCTCTCTTTTTGCTCTTGGCCTGGAAGAAAACAGCATAGCTCAGAAATAACCACATAAAAGGCAGAAAGCTAGAAAGCAGAGAGAGCACATAGGATGTACCCCTGGCTCCTCACTCTGCCAGAGCACTTCTCCAACACTTCATCCAACTGCAACAGCACTTAAAGGGAATTTCTAAGGATTCTGACATCACGACAAAGCCAACTGAACACACACACTGTACCACTTTCCCATCAACATGAAGGATCCCCATTTACAGAAATCTGTTTCAAGAACACAGCAGAGACATACTTTTCCCATATCTGTGCTCTTCCACATTCCACACCATGCTCTGGTGGTAGCCTTTGGACAGCTTCTCTCCAACCACCTCCAGCTGCCGGTATCCCCACTCAGGTAGAGATGCTCCACTGAGCTGAAAGAGAAGGATGACCATAAATTAAAAGTCCTGCCAATCTGAACTTCAGGATGGAAGAACTTCCCAGGCTCTGCCTGACTACTGGATGACAGCAAGGGACTGCTAGGAAGTGTGTGAAGAGTCACCATGCAAAACTGTCTCAACAAATGTTACAGCCATAAAATCAGTGATTCTAGCAAACTCTGCAGAAAAAGATCCTTAACTATTCCAACTGCTGTCACAGACACAGTCTCAGCACCAATTTCTAAGCCCCAGTTGTGCACAGTGCTCACAACCTCCTGAGAAGCAGCACAGCTTGGATGCTGAAGAGGGACAGAGCATGAGCATGACTGCTTAAAACACATGCTGCTCTTTTGTAACGCTGAGCAAGTTTATTGTTTCCTTGTATTTACTCCTTTGGTTATTTGTTGTAATGGTTTACGTATTTTGGAGCAGAGTTTGTGAGATTACAAGAACTGCATGAAGCAAAAGCTACAGGCAAATAAACATAACCCCACTTGCCTTTAACACTGCAGAGGTGTTCACGTGAACAAACCTCACTTCTGACAGAATTGTTTTCCACACATCTGTGTCAGACTCCCGATTTACAATCTCCTACAACAGAAAAGATGGCTTTTGATGCATGTTGTCTCAGCTGTTTCTGCTGGAACATGATGAGCTCTTCCCTTCTCTCTGACCACTCACCACTCTCCAGAGGTTCTGTGCTGGCATGGAGATGTTATAATCAATATAGCAGGAAACTTCTTGGGAGTGGGGGCTAAGAGGGGCAGCAACATCATGCCTGGAAGACAAATAAAGGAAGATCCTCCAGCATTTCCTAAATACATATAAAAAGCAAATCCATATGGAATTGGCTGAGACTGGATTCAGTAATAAAGCAAAAAGTAACTCACTTATAGAGATTGCACTGTTTACTCTGAGAGAGAGCATTCCCCACAACCAAGAGCTGCCAGGAACAGGCTCAGAGGAAGCCAATGCAGATGCCTGTGATGCCAGGCTGAAGAACAAGCACTGATTGTGACAAACAGAGACGCTGTTCACTGGGGTTTCCAATGATGAACAAATTAGATTTGGAAGGGACATAGCAAAAACCCAAGCTCAGAACAACCCCCTTCCTAATCTGAGTGATATTCAAATACACACAGATGCCTTTTGGGAAGCAGTCAGGAGGCAACTTCATACTGCAGGCTTTCAAAACAGGCAAGCATCTCTGGCAATCAGCCACAGCACACCAGATTCTCCAGCACATCTGCTGAACTTCCAGAGCACATCCTTCAGGTAGGAGCATGCCATCAATGTCAGTGGAGCTGGCTTTGGGTTAAAGTCACACAAAATACTAAATACCTGCACCTGTCTGGAGTGGGGGCAGCGAAGGGGTGAGGATGAAGAGTCACAGAGGGGACTGTGTATTTCCAATCTGCAGAACTACCATGAAATGTGAACTGTGAAACCCTCTAAAGGCCACTAGTAGGGACGAACAGATGCAGTGAGCAACCATTAAGAAGTTTTTGATTAGGATCAAATCCCCCTGCCAAGTCAACCAGAAAAAATAAATAAGCATACAGCATTCTTCCTCTGGGCCCCAGGGATGTCTTATGGATCTAACCACATGAGGTCTCTCCTAGGCTCACCAGTTTAAAAATCCATGAATAACAGACAGTTTATGACAAGGTCGCTGTGCTTCAACCCCTGAGTGGTTATTCTGAGAGCCAAGCCAGCAGAATGAGCCAGCAGGCTTGGCAGAGCAGAGCAGAGCAGGAGAAAAGGACTTACGTGTTGAGGTAGCGAGTTGTGATGCCATGGACCAGCTGCACGATGTGCCCGTGCCTGACAGGCCGGGGTGGGTTACTCACCACCAGCTGCTGCCTGGTGAAGGCAAGAAGAAATGGTTAAATTTTATGTATCTTTATATAGAACACAACCTTGTCATGATCAAATTGTTAGGTCAAGAAGCTGCAGGCTGCAGGGACAGACGTTTAGGCAAGAAGATGAGAAATTAAAGCAATATATAGGTTGTACCAGAATGAAAACAAAACTCGTCAAGGCAAAGGTGAATTAAGGGCAGAATGAGTCAGAGGATCAGTAATGGGATACTGACACTCCAGGCATTAGGTCAGTGGTCTGAATCCAGGTCAATCAGGAGCGAATTAAGGTTATTCCTGTCACACAGCTGTTTGGTGGCTTGTGTGAAACACTAAGTGCTTCACTGAGTCTGATGGGTGCTGTACTACAGCTGATGACACTTTGGCAGAATTATAGAGGAGAGATCAATAGCATTCTCCACCACACAGAGCAAACTCTAACCCTGCTTCTGCACAGGGCCATGGCAAGAGGGAACACTGCAGTTCACTGAACTGCTGCCTGTATTTTACTGTTCAAAGAAGGACTTTGCATCCTCCAGTGCTTGTAGGAGTCTTTTGAGTTTGAAGAATTTTAAGAATATGTTTGGGTTCTCTGGTTCTGGTAGACTCCCTGCTTGAAAGGTCTGCACCATGAGCAATCCTTCCTAATGTGGACATGACTTGTAATGGCACACAGTCCTTCTGGTAGGACTCCTGATACAGACCCCAGAACAACATGAGAAACCTACAAAAGCAGCTTTTTGATCAGTATGAAATTATATCACTTACGGGCTTTTTCTTGCAAAACAAGAACAAAGAGTTCTTCTCTGCACTGACAGTGACAATGGCAAAACCCTTCAGCACAATCCAGGCCTCTCAGGTACTGGCACCACTTGGAATCCTTCCCTATGTGGCAGATCTTACAGCTCATTCCACACTTCTAATACAAAGAATGACTCAACTTTCAAAACTGTTTTCTACTCTTTTCTAAGACTTATTCACACTTGATAAAACTCATCAAGATACTCTAACACCAGGGCTCACACACTTCAAAAGGCAGAGCTTCCTTTCATGCAAAACACCTGAAGAATCTCCACTGTTCCTGTGAGTCTTTCAAGTTTCCCTTGTGCAGAGCACAGCCCACGTTCTGGCAGGAGCAGTTTTGACAGGATTTCAGAGTCCTCAGTAATGCTTTTGCCACATTGAGGAGGATTGTGCAAAGAGTTGCAATCACTTGCTCAGATCACACAAGCCTCTGCACCCTTAAGCAGAGAAGAGTTATGTCCAATCCAATCCAAGCCCTGGTTAGGTTTTGGAAGCATACAGCTTGAATTTAAATCTCTTGCATACTCACATTCCAGGATCTTTGACAATCCACCAGTTGTTCACATCCTTAAAGGGGTAGCAGGTCACCTGCTGTTGATGGGAACTCCCTCGGCCATTCTCATACCTGCACAGGAAGTTACAAAACCCCACAGAGCTGTAAAGGTACATTTCAGTGCTCACCAGTCCCAGCAATACCAACCAGCACCAGAGACTGATCACTCCTACAGAACACATGTCATCTGAACAGTTAATGAAGACACTGCCAGCACCCAACCTGTGACACTTGGACTGGCAGGTGAGAAAGCAGAGCCAACTTTCACCCTCCCAATACAGACCTAGCCAGATTCCTCACCTGATGGGATAAGTGTTGGTGTGAGAATGGAGCCAGCACTGCATGGGCTTGCCCAGCACGTTCCTCAGGGTGATCTGAGAGCCATAGGCCACCTCTAAAGGCTGACCCTGAGTGATTCGAGCCAGCCCACCCTGAGAAGGGTAAGAACAGGGTAAGTACAGAGAAGAAACACCCCAGAGGCTGTTTAAATTCTATTGAGTCACATGCCACCTCAACACAGCAGTATATTCACACAGTGCCTTGTCATTTGGTTTTATCTACCAAAATCAAGTCTGGCAGCACCATACTCAGCAGATAGTAAACACATCAACACCTAAAAGACTACAGGGTCTCAGGAAACACCCCTAAAGCCAGATTCTAAAAGACAGACTAAGCACTCCTGTAGTATACCATGTCACCATATGAGTTCAATACTGTATCTACTTCTATGGGGTTTCCCATATTTAGCAGAACAGTGAATATATTGTTCTTGGTTCACTGGGAAATGCCTTTAATCTGTTATTCGGATTTCAGTCATTACTGCTTCATCTTAAAGCAGACTACAGCAGCCAAGTAGTTACATAAAAGAAATAAATATGCAGGACCAAAGGAACAGGACTGAACACCACCTAACAGTGATCATAAAACAGATTTCCTACTCTTCTCTCTAATAAATCAGTTCCAAGACCACATTCTTTTACCTCTAAGCTGGCTTGGAAAGCACTTGTCATGATCTGGTCATGAGGCCCAGAGCGATACAGCAAAGCCAAGTGAACATAGAAGAAGGAGAGGTACAGCCCCATGGGGATGATGACAAGGGCCAGACCACGGGCCAGAAAATGGCACAGCAAGGAAACCTGGAAAAACAGAGAAAACTCACTGGTTTCATGCTCTAGATATTAAAAATTCCAGAGCACTTAGCTAGTTTCATTTGTCTTTTCTAAGTTTTCCCCACCACTCTAATTCGGCTGTAACTTTTTGGACAACTGGATAACTTCCAGCAAGGATTTGAAGTGGAGCTGGCTTACACATAGTGGAGGACTATGTGAGACAAATATATGTTCTGAGTCACACATCACCAAGACATGGGTAACAGCAGAAAAGACAGTCAGACACACATATTTTTCTTAATTCCATCTTCCCCAGCAACTGAGCTGGGAACTGTGCTGTGACAGGAGGGTTTCCAGACAAGGAATTTTAGTACAAAAGCCAGCTACACACAGCATTGTTATCTGTGGGTTTGCAAGGCTTCTGGCTGGCTCCTGCACTGAAAAGTTGCAAATAATATATTTTGCATGTTGTGCTACCTACATTTGACAAATTCTGGTCTCCTATCATGTGCCAGAAGTGGAGTCCTGCAATGGCCAAGAGCAGCATATAGGTAAACAGGCCCATGTATTTCACTCTGAGAAAAAAAAGCATAAAAAATGAACATGGTTAAAACCTACACAATTACCTAATATACGATATAAATATTCAAACAGAAGGCATTAAATGCCAGGTAAGACACCATCACTTACCCAACTGCACAAGAACAGGCTACTCCAGTCAGCAGGAGCCAAAACCACCAGCTTCCAGAGAAGGCACTTAAAGATAAATGTATTAAATCACTTGCTAGGCTCAGTTTGAAGATAATTTTACTTTAGTACAGATTACTTCCTCCTCTGCAAGGAGCAGAGAACAAAAGAGACAAATGTCTCTAAATTCAATGCCTGTAAACAGTTACAAAGGAGCATTAAGTGACCTGTTATCATCAGTGTTTCTGTGCACAGAAGGAAACCTTCCGGAAAAAAATCTGGGTGGGCACAGAAGTGCTCCCAAGGGATTTTATTTCTATTTTAAAATTAAAAAAAAGACAATCCTGCTAAAAGTAAATGCAGTCTTTAACACTGCTCAGGAGAAAACTTCTGGGGCAGCCATAAGAGAGGTCAGAGCATTGGATTTCACAGATAGATGAAGTGAGTTGCAGAAAAGTTAAGTGGCATAGAAAAACACAATCTGTGACAAAAAATAGTCACCACGAGAATATCCAAAAAGGTGGGAGACAATCCAACTTTACCTGTGCTTTTGCAAATTGTAGAACTTCAGGTAGGACAAAACTGCAAGCAGGATAAAAAAAATCAATACTGACTCCAGAAGCATGAACCTTGATTGAGTGATCAAAGAGTTCTCTGTTGGAAAATAGAAACAGACACAAAATTAGAGAAATTTATCCATGAGCAAGTGCTACCTCAGACAATCACACTGTTACTCAACACAAGGACCTGCCCTTTTAGGGACAGCAAATTCCTACTGGCTGTAATGGGAAAAAATGCTGGCTTTAGAGGGACAAAAACCTTCCAGCAGGAGCAAATTACATGGCCATAACTGTTCTCAAGACCAAGAGGTGGGCAAGCAGTAAAGTCTGTCAGGAGGCAGATAAAGCTGCTGTGCTTCCTACAAGGCCAAAGAAAATCAGTGCTGGGAAATTCAGAGAGGTGCTTCTCGAGGCAGAGTCCAGGCAGTGAGCCCAGCAAGCAATGAGCACAACAGCAGATCTGCAGGAAAAGGAGGTGCAGTGAACCAGAATCAGAGCAGCTGGTAGCTAGGAGAGGTTTCCCTTATCAGGCTGCTAAAGGGCTGCTGAGAGGCTCTTTCCCTCTCAGGCAGCTGCCAGCAGCCCCTGAGAGGACAAAAACCAAGCTGAGCTATACACACCAGAACAGTGTCAAATCACAGTGCTAAGGACACAGGCTGGTTAGCTGCAGTTTGGAGATGAAGAAATTTGATGAGCTTTGACTGCAAGTAGGGTGGTCCTGCTGTTACAAACCAGTGTGTTGCAACTCATCCTGTAAACCTCTGAGAAGGGAGTACAGGCCTCCTTGGATATGAGAAATGAGGCTTCCTAAGAGGAAAAGGGACTCTTCTCTCCATGTATAAAGAATGGGGTTCAGTGGGATAATCTTACCTAAGAGAATCAGAAGAGCAGCTCCAAGTGCAGCACAGTGGGAGAAGTGCAGTTCAGCCAAAATCTGGTAGGCTAAAGGCACACAGAGAGCACCAGCCAGTGCTGGCAGGAGTCGCAGGGACCACACAGGAACATTCATGCTGTACTCTGAAACAAAAAACAGTGATCCACCAGGTTGGAAACTTCATTGCAGACAGGAAAGACCAATACAGAATTTCTTAGTTGTACTAATTTGTCCATCTTGCACTGCTTCAACTGTTGAGCTGATTGAAAAAGCTTGTGCTATGAATTCATAGTGCTTTTAACTTGTGCAAGAGACCTGCAGAAGACTTATTTAAAAAGTGACATGAAGGTGTTGGATAAAGTGTTATTTCCACCAGACAGGGAAAAGGAATCTGTCAGTTGCTGAAATTCTGCTTCTTTTCTCAAAAGAATGAGACAGTTAAAAACAGCTCTTACCAGCTCCGATCCTGTTCCATAGGAAGTTTCCATCAAATCCTCCTAAGTAACCTACAACATACACAAGAGAATTTCCAGTCTCAAAACACAGATAAAACCTGGTGCTAAACTGGGAACTATTTTCCAAACACACAGCTTTTCCTTGCATGAAGGCCCTCTTTCTCAAAAGGGTCCTCTTTGATACTGTTCTGTCTGCAGTAATGCTTGAGAATGTGCAGAGGCACAAAGAATATAAATTGGGAACATGAGATTCTCAGTGACAAAGTCAGATGTATATTAAATCCCTCCCTCCCATACAGACACTTTCATGTTGTGATATCTCAGCTACAGAAAGGAACTGAGGCTTGCTGTCTGTTTCTTGTCAGCAATTCCCATTTTACCTTCATCCAAAGGATAGGGTAACAGTGAGGTGATGGATACATGGCTTCATCACCTCCCCTCTACTCATGCAACAGCCCCAACAATCCTAAATAAAGGAAAACCCAATTCTCTCTACATCAGAATTTCTCATCTGCCTTGCATTTTCCCCCATAACTGGATCTGCTGATTCATTTCTAACCACCATCTCTCTCTACCACAGCAACAGGCACTTCCCAATCCCAGCAGACCCTACCTCCCAAGGCCAGCAGCATGTGGCCAAAAGGTGGGCCACTGTCATCCACAAAGAAGATCCTCTTCATGTAGAGTGAAACGAATTGGCCATAATAAACTTCATCGAAACTGAAACACCAGAGGCAGAAATATGTCAAATCTATCTGGAATTGTCCTGCAGGGATACTAGGAAAGCAAACTCTGATTTGCTGGCAGAAAGCTAAGAATGCAACGAAGCACTGAGGCTTTGCCCCTTCTCCTCATTAAGTTTTATTAGGGAAGACTATCACTGTACTGGGATTGCTCAGCCTGGAAAACAGAAGGGCCACAGGGGTGACTTAATTGTGGCCTCTTGGTACCTGAAGGGAGCCTAGAGGAAAGGATGGGGAAAGACTACAAGAGCCTGGAGTGATAAGACAAGGGGGAATGGCTTCACACAGACAGAGAGTAGGTTGAGACTAGTTATTAGGAAAGAATTCTTCCTTGTTAGAGTGGTGAGGCCCTGGAGGCTGTCCAGAGAAGCTGTGGCTGCCCCATCCCTGGAAGTGTTCAAGACCAGGCTGGAGCATGAGGTCTAGTGGAAGCTGTCCCTGCCCATGGCAGGGAGTGGAATGAGATGTGCTTTAAGGTCTATTGCAACCCAAACGAGTCTGGGATTCTGGGACTCTCTGATTTACAGAGGCTGACATCAGTCAAGTGTCTGCTCCTGCATTCTTGCTCACAAATGTTTGAAAAGCAAAAGTCTGTGTCATTCCAGTAGAAAAGAAACTCTTTACTCACACCACAGCCCGTGGATAGCAAAGCCCCCAAAGACGACTTATTAATCCCATCACAGTCAGTGCCACAAGGTTCACATTGATCTTTGCAGTGACCACTACTGGCTCCTTCAGAAATCCCAACATTCTGTCAAAGGTTTGTCTGAACCTTCGAGAGCAGAAGAGAACAGCAGTCACCCTTTGGCTCACCGAGAGCTGAACATCACAGAAAACATCAGCCCTAATGTCTGCTGCAAGCAGCTCATGGTAATTCATTTCCCAAAGTTCTCTTGCTTTTCATGTTTCTGTTTCTATTCTACCTACAGGAATAACTGTAAAAATAAAGTTACTAAACTGACACATTTTTCACCTGCCCTGCTTCTGCCTGCAGTAGTAAACTAGAAACCTTGCTTTTTCTTACACAGAAGCACAGCAGATTAATTCTCCAGCCTATATACAGCTTTGTGCAAAGCAAACCTCACAGCCCAAATTCTGATGCTACTGTTAGACAACCCATGTGCTCAGGCACAAGGTGGCCTCATTACCTGAGCTTTTTAGAGCTCAAGTAGCTTAAAAAAACCTCAAACAAGTTACTTCCTTCCAGAGGTATTTCAGTGGGGGTAAGGAAGGGAGGGGCAGACCCCTCCAAACATCCTCTGCATTAGAAAGCTGGTTACTGGAGCACAGGTATAAGTGCTGTTTAAGCAGAAGTGCTAAAAGCTAGGTCAGAAAAGAGTAGAGAATCAGTGCTGTGTCTCCTCACCTCAACACAACGGCAAGTCACCAGAACACATCCATCTGCGTGGCTTTGATAAGGAGAGAACAAAGCGAGACGCGAGCACATCACCACCATCCAGAGTAGTGCCACTGGCCTGGTTTCTCTCTGCCTACAAAACACAACCAGGGCGTGGAACAGAGGTTTTCAGGTTTTTTGTGCTCCCAGCTGGGCTCTGTCAGCCCTCGCAGGCCCCGGGAGCACCTGCTGGAGGCGCTGCTGATCGCTGCGGCACGGATGGGCCCAGGGCAGGTGTGCAGCACCGCCTCGGGCTCCTCAGGGCGCCATCGAACTCCTGCCAGGCTCTGCACCCTTACGAGAGGGCAGCAGGAGCAGCGCCCCTCAGCCCGCCCTCAGCGGGGCACCAGAGTCATCACCACCCTGTACCCAGCCCGGGACCCTTCCTGCAGTGGTGCTGCAGGGCAGAGGAGCAACAACGCTAATCCCCAACGGGAGCGGGACAGGACCAGAAGAGGGAGCAGCACTAGGGCCGCGATTAGGACCGGGACAGGGACAGGGACAGGGACCGACACCAGGCTCAGCACTGGGCTGGCGATCAGCACCGAACCCTCAGCCCACACGGGCCCGCCAAGGGGGCGTGGCCACCCCGCGCGCCGCGCGCCCCTACCTGCCGCTGCCGGATGTGACGTCAGACGCACCACGCGGCGAGGGGCGGAGGTAGAGGAACCCGGATGTGTTGCCATGGCAACGCCTGGTGTCACTGCCATGGTGGCTATGAGGGCCTCGCCACCACCTGAGCTCATGGTTATAACCTTTTACCGCAGCCGAGGGCGCCCCAAACACTGTGTCCCTGCCCCTCCCTACTGCGGCACATCAGGCCTGGCCTTTAGTCAGGCACATTCACACAACTATAACAATTTTTTTAAAAAAGCTCAAGTTTTTAACCAAAATAACCAGACAAGGGACTGGGGAGTTTGAGAAAAGCATAACCTGCTTTATTTTTTTAAATTTTTTTTTTATTTAAATAAGGAGAATTCTTTCATATGGAAAGAGCTAATACAATCACATATTTGAAAGGAGAAACAATAGGTACTGAAACGAGGAGAAGGGCAATAAAGAGTGTGCCGCAACTGGCCTGGTGATTCCGTGATTCAAATTCCGGTCCAAGTAAAAGTTTCCAAAAAATATAAACAGGTTGCACATTACACAATTATCCATCGTCTGCCCTTTCAAATATCTGGTCTACATGAAAAGACAAAGAGAGGAAAGGCCAAAAAAAATTTACTATACAGGTCATGAGGTTAAAAGCTTGAAGGAGGACAGTATCCCCTTGAGAAACAACAAATGCAATTTATACAGAACCAGAGGGAGGATTCCAGCTAAGGACAATGCCTCGAGACATGCTAAAGGGTGAGCGCCTCACTGCTGCAGCTGTGATTCCAGGGGGGACAGTCAAGGACATCTGGAGCAGCCAGAACAAGCCACTAAATCCAAGGGAGTGGGAAAACCTGGTGGTCTCTGGATTAAAATAAACAAAAATAGCTGGACTCTACTGTCTTTTGCTTCAGCAAAATGCACCTTTTCTGTCCATGGGCCACAACTAAGCACGCTGGTGGCTGTTCTAAATTAAATTTTATTCACAAATGCAACTTCCTTAGGGAGAAACTGGGCTGCTGAATAAAAAATAACCGAGTTTACAAGGAACTAACCTGTGCTTAACCAGCCTGGAGCAAAAGGGAGGGTTAAGAAAACGCAACAGAAGGAGGTTCTGGCATGCAGGGGTGCTGGCTGCAACGTGAATGGAGTAGCCAAGAGGTGAGACACAGCAAGAACACTTGGCTCATGTTGAATACCTATCTATAAATACACAGGAACCACAGGGCAGCGTGTAGCTTTGCAGCATTGCTGCAAGGAAGGTGTGGATGGAGTGAGTGCCTCTGCGTGAACAGCACACGCACAGGAGTGCAACAGGCAGCAAACACATCCAGAGGTGCTGACACTGCACAGCTGGCACAGCCAGGAGCAAGCTATGGAACATCAACAGCAATGCCTGTGTCACTGGTGACTGTGCTGCTTCTGCTTGTCATTATTTTTTTGCCATAAATTACACTGGAGTGCTTTATTCCCCTTTTTTTCCCTTCCCAGACTTCAATGTTGGTTTGTTTTTTAATTAAGAGCTAAGTGGTAAGGAGGGCAGCACTGAGTGAGCTGCTGGCCATGACTCACTGTGTGACAGGGAACTGATCACACAGGTGCTTCAGACCCTCTGCTGAACACGAGCAGCAAGTCAGCCTCTGAAGATTCCTGCTTCACCCATTGTTGCTGGAAAGATGGATTCCACCTTTCCCTCCCACTGCACCCCGCACCTCTCCCAGCAGAAGGAGCCTGCAATTTGGTAGCTGACTTCCAGTCAAAGCAAAAGCAACTCACAAAGGAATAAATCAGCAATAAATCAACCCTTCAGCAGTGCAGACAGCAAGCAGGAGGACCCTCTGTAACTGTATTGATGCGTTCTGTGCATCTCCATCCTCCTCGCCACGCTGGATTTGTATCAGCGTTCCAGCTCCCTTGGCATTACTGCTCCTTTGAGGATCAGAGGCTTTTCCTTTTGACTCCAGAGCACCACAAACTGCACTAACCTTGGACTAGCTTTAAACAAACAAACAAGCAAACGT
This sequence comes from Lichenostomus cassidix, assembly GCF_008360975.1. Lineage (NCBI taxonomy): Eukaryota > Metazoa > Chordata > Aves > Passeriformes > Meliphagidae > Lichenostomus > Lichenostomus cassidix. Next base: position 4,388,156 of record NC_139497.1, read on the forward strand.
AACAAACAAACAAGCAAAAATATATGCCAGAGAAGGATATTGCACGGTAGAAATTTGGGCTCTAAAACTGCTTTCCATCACACAAAACTCCACTAAGTAAGAGAGAGTCTTGCCAACTGCAGCTGACAGTCACGCAAAAGTGAGGAATGGAATGAAGCTCACATGCATTTCTTGGCCTTTCCTGCACAGAATAATTCAGACATAATATATAAATAGAGCAGTGAAACAATTACTTTTTCACCTAGACCTACAACATCAAATACGTATAAATAAATTCTAGTGTTTTATTCTGTTGGGGAAAGGAATGGAGGGATTAAAAGAGAAAGAAGGGTGACCTTTTTCAACAGGAAGTTTTGTAGTTCTGATGGCATTTACACCAGAGGGACTGCAGTAACTTGGATCTTGCAATAACCCAGTTTCTCCAACACGTTTGACCATTTTAAAGTCATACAGGTGGGAGGAAGAAGGTTAGTGTCTTTGTAAAGCTGAAGTAGTGTGTCTAGAGTAGGGAAGAGATGAGAAGAGGGGGGCTCAGGTAAGTCTCTTTAGCCATTAGTTAGATTCTGGGCTTGTATTAGCTAGGGCCAGCTGGGCAGAAGGATAATAAAAAAATCCCAAACAGACAATTCTGCTGTTAATGGTATTTCAAGGGAGAAAATATAAACGAGGGTGGGATGACTTACTGGTGGTGCAATCTTTGGAAAACACTGGGAGCAGGACTAGCAGATGAGGATGCAGGTCTGGGAGATGCCTGAAGGTTGGGGAAGTATTTGTTGCTAAATCTCAAACCCTGTACTTTAAGGAGGATGCTAGAGAGATGCTGGCACACTCTGCTCTGAAATTAAAAACCCCTAAAACCTAAGAAAAAAAAGAGCTCTTATTTTTTCTTAAAGTACCATCCTATCCCTTTCCCTTCGGGTTCTCTGCCATGGTCCATGGGGACACCTGTGGAGAGGGGACATTACTACGCCTAAGTTAGTTTAGGTTTCTAAGCTCTTTAAAGCTACTGTATAAAAATCATATTTATGCCTAGCTTAAAACTTCAAATGCATCCTTACAAAGTTACAAAGGATCTTTTTCCAGAAATGGGAGAGGGGCAAAAAAAAAAAAAAAAAAAAAGCAAAAGAAGAAACAAGAACACCTTTCAGATCCCTTCCCCAATACATTCTTTGTTCAAAATATCTTCTTTGGAACCACCACCAAATGACTTTCTGCCACCCAGCAGAGGCCAATGCACAGCCCGTGAGCAAGCTACCATCTCCAAAAATGGTTCTCTCCCTCACTTCAGAGTGACCAGCCTACTTTACACTTTGAAAGAGCTAAACAACACAAACCAAGTTAGCTGAAAGTAGTTTTGACTTTAGACTACCATCAGGTGAAGGACTCCAAGCCCTTTCAGGAACTTGTAAATCCGTCCTAAAAAATCTATGTACACACGCATACATACACACACACACACACACACAAACCAAAACCAAACAGCTGAAGAAATAAAACCCAACCTCTCCCACTGGGATCTACCTTTTGTAGATCATCAAATACTAGAGAGGAGTGGTGAGGTGACGATGCTGTACATACACTATATGCAACTGCATCTGAGTAAAGAACCCTTTGCTGTTCACCTGGGGAAGGAGAGGAGGATTCCAAACTGCCTCTGTAACCATGCGCTTCCAACCCAGAAATGGAGGTTCCAAGTGTGCTAAAACAGCTGCCTTCCAGAGGGGCTCCCTTACCAACGTGCTTCTATGCAAATTTTACAAAAGGCCGTGGATTAGAGGATCAGAAAGCAAGACTCGGGGAAAAGAGCAAAGCTTAGGAGAACAGCCCCAAGGGATGAACACAATATAGGACAAGTCTCAGGAGACATGAAGAATTTGAGCAGCCAAGGCAGGGAGCATGAGAGAGCATCACAACTACAAAAAGTAGTCCATACAGACCCGTTGGCACTAGCCAACTCTTCTGACCCATGTGCTGCGAGCAGAATTTTTTCTCCTAACAAATGTTAAGTTTTGTAAATCTATGATTTACGTTCTGGTGTGTGTTTTGCAGTCACTAAAAATATCCAAAACCCACAAAAAGGAAAAATCAAACACCTAGATCCGTATCAGCTTGCAACAGAAATCTGGTGGATTTTTTTTTCCTTAAAATGAAAATGTCAAATTTTGTTGTGCACAAAACACCCCAAAGCTGTGTTGAAGTGCTGCAAGTTTCAGGATTTATGCACTGATGTACTACATGTCTTTAGTACACATTTACTCCTAATGCAAGCACTGCTTCTAGCTTAAAACAAAAATACTGAAAAATTAACAAATGCCATAACTGTCCTGTTTTTTTTAATCAAATACTCTGAAAGGCTAAATCAACTGGGGAAATATACCCAAACAAACTTGAACTCTCAACATAGCACAGAACCATATACAAAACTAAGCAGAGTTTTGTCAGGACATCATTTTAGCTGAAGGGAATTCTTTTCTGAAAGGAATGAGGAAAGCAGAAAGAAGGAGGGGAATGAGAGAACATATAAAAGTTCTGCTATAAACAAAGATACAGCTTCTTTGTAAAAACCTCAGCTGCCTTTAAAATGAAAAACCTCAAACTAACCCCTCTCCCCCAGTTGCCACTCTGCTGAGACAGAAGTAGGGAAGGAGAAGGACGGGCTTTGCCAAGTGAGCGATCACAGCTACCTGTGGATGGGGCATGGGGAGGGGGAAATAAAAAAAAAAATGGCTAAAGCCACTTAAAAGTCACATGATTGGTTTGTTTTAAAGCAAGCAGGTCAATGTCATATCCACTGTTTCAAACTGCTTTGTTGGGAGAGGGGCTCGAATGATGTCGCTGTAGTCAGTCAGTGTGGGGTGGGGATAGATCTGGTGAGATTTTCAGGAGATCCAGTGGGGTCCAGTCTAAGCTGTGGTGCCTCTCAGGCAGCAGGACCAGCTGGGCATCAGAGGTGCTCCTAGGCCTTGCTCTCCTCCACTTTGACTGCCTGAGGTTTGATCGCTCCTGTGCGCACTGGCTTCATCTGGTTTGTGGAGGCTGTTTCTTGCAGCTTCACTGCTCCCAGATTGGCTTTGTTATCATCCACCCGCTGCTTTGCCTTTTGACACACAAAACCAAAGCATTAGCTAGGACAGACACCTCTAGGCAGAGAGAATAAGCAAACTGGTGTCATCATTCATGCAAGACATCAAATCTGCTCCTGTAACACCTCGCATTTAACAATCTGTGTCTCACATACTCAGCAATGCAAGTAACTCATAAAAATTCCACAGCAGAACAGGTAATCCTCTAATCTCTCCTGACTCAAATCACAGAGAATTACTCTTGGACTCAACACAACACCCACCTACCCACGATCCCTGCAGGGAACATGCCAGCTCCCACATGGAGCATCAGTTACACAGGCCTTTCTGCCTCTCCTCTGCAGCCCAGGACACAAGCACAAGAGTGTAGAAGAGCAGCTATTTTTGGGCTGTACAAAGAACTCAGGTACACTACCTGCTGTACATAGTGTCCTTGCACAGAGCCCATGCTCACTGCTGGTCCCGACGGCTTCCCGCTGGGGCTGGCAGAGCTAGGCCTGGAAATCGAAGAGTCGACAACATTCATGGAGTAAATTCTACAACGGAACGAGAACCTTATTCATGTGTGAAAGAAAAAAAGACAGCAAAGCAGCAATAGACAGGGCATGAGTCTGTGCTGTGCAGATCACTGAGCTCCACAGTCCAAAAGACAACACGTGAGTTGGTTAGGAGGAAAAAGGTTTAAGTAACTGCATGTCCCAAAAGCCTCAATGACATGATGTGTCTAGACATGAGCACACCTATCTTCAGGACCACAAACATTTATTCAACGATTCTCAGATTTCCCACCTTCACAAGGAACAAAAGCACACACCAACTCCAACCTGTCTTTGAGACTCCATGAACAATTAACTATGCACTTCCCACAAAACACCAAGTCAGATACACATGCTGGCCCACACCCAACATGAAAGCCACGACCATGCATTTAGATACAAGTATTTGGACCGAAGTAAGCACATTCCAGACACGAAAACGCAGGTGGATCTTGTGCAGGGATGATGGGTGCACCACATTTCGCCCCCATTCTGACTAAGGAGCCCAAACTCTGTAAACCTCTCACCTGTACGTGTGTGGGGATGGAACAGACCCTCCGGAGGACATGCTCTGTTTACCATCGGAGAAATGAAACCCTTTCATTTCCATCTGGGAGGACTACAGAGGAAAATGAGTGAGAGAGAGTATAATCTTTGCATTCACAAATCACTCATTACTTCATATAAACACTTAAGCCAAATCTTTGCCCTTCTCCCCATCGTGCCCACTAAAAGAAGTATTTTTCAGGTGAAGAAAGTGAGGCTTGTAAGTGAAATAATCTGTTTGTATTAAAGCACCAAGCCAGCAGCACAAGCAAATACAGAACCTGGAAGTTAACTGCTGTGCGCTCTCTCCCCTATAATAGACAAACTTATGAATCAATCAAACCAGACATGACATTAATATACCTACTCAAATGGACAAGCTTCACAACAGAGTGAAATATCTGGGCAGTATTCCAACTGTGTCTGGAGCTCACCACCCCTCAAGCACTCTGGGGAAACCTGTGTAAACATGTAATAAAACTGGAGACTCCAAACTGGATCAAGGCAGGATGTGGCTCCCTGGAAACAGAATGATGACCAGCAGCAAAACCTGAAAACTGCTGGCTTGCACTCCGAAGATGAGGGGAAAAGGGTTCCTTTATTTTAACAGCAATCCTTGGCTTGGATATTTAAGGATCCCAAATACGTCATTCTCCCCTTTGACAAGCAAGGAGTAAAACTTCAACGCAGGAGGGGTTACTGAATGCCATGAGCAGCACCAGGAGTTAATCCTTACCTCCCTGCTGGCAGCAAGAACAGAAGGCTGGGATCCAGGAGGGAGGATTCTTCGGGGAGCTCCTACAGGCAGGTTTTGCCCCTGAGGAAGCTGGATGGACTGTGGCAGAAGCAGGGGTTGCTGGCCAGAGCCGTAGCGGGGCAGAGGCAGCTGGGAGCCAGGCACAGGCATTGTCAGCTGTGTGACAAGGACACGTAGTTACCCTCATGGCAGTAACAGTCTCGTGTTTGACATGCTGCCTCCCAATACCCTGCAAGCACAGCCTGGCCAAAAAGAAGCTCCCAAACAGTGTAGTCTGGCACAGAAAAAATTCAAATCACTGTAACGGAGGGACTTTCACACTGAAATGCATGTTCTGGCAGTGCTGCCAACACCCTTATCAGCTGGGTTTTTAACATGCCACCAAGTTAATATCACTGCCCTTGGATGGAGGCTTTCCTAGAGCTCAGTTTTCCAGTCTTCCTCATGGTCACTTCACAGGTCTGTTTTCCCTTGATACAGTGGCAGTGTCGGCGCAGTGTCAGGCACTTCATTTCCACCTTTGCTGCCCAAACCAGAAAGCCTCCTACGCTTTTACACCAAAACATGTTGAGGGTTGGACCTCTAGAGAAAGCAATGGGGATCTCAGCTCCATGTTTTGCAGTGAGCTTCAAACGAATGACAGACATAATTAAGAAAAATTACAAAAAATAATGTAGCTCAGGGCTGAGGTGCCTCCTGTTCCCTCTGATTTTCTTGCAATTGCTGGATTTGGGATGTTCTATCAACACTTTGAACAAATAAACCAATATAAGGCTGGCAAAAGAAAGCAAGTTACTCCCTTATGATGGATAAAGCACTTCTTCAAATACTTAGTTTGTCAGTATTCTCCGTATTTTCCTCACCTAAGTTACTTTCAGGATTAACTCTTTACGTCAGTCACAACATAAAAATCCCTCTGAAACAAAAAATAAACCTTAACAAGTTGCACAAGATAAATGTAAGATGAGTTTAATAAAATTATATTTCTCCAGAGAATCAGAGGACATGCCCACAAAACACAGCTATGCTCACAGTAGAATTCAATGTTTTTATGTGAACCATGCTTTATTAAAACATTTTCACACATTGAAATTTCTGTTAGGATTCTGCCAAACAGCCAGATCAGCAGAAGTTGTAAATAAGACTTGGACGACAAATGAACTGAGAAGACGGATGAGCCTTTAATACAAGTTCCTAGTTGCCCTGGAAGCTGAGGTGATGGGAGAGATGATTGGGATTTGGCTCTCAGAAGAGGTACTTTTAGGACAACCATTACTTCATGGCCTCCTATGCATGCAGCACTGGAAGGTTTGACTTCCGAGTTACAAAATGACATCTCAGCAGGGACAGACAAGGTATTAGCAACCATCTCATTAAATAAGGTGCTGCTTATGTGAAACCACGGTTCACAGAACAGTGTCTCAAGGAAATCTTCTGCCTCTTTACAAAGAGTTTAGTTCAGACAGGCATGTTACAACCCATTCTCAGAAACAAGTGGCTGTGAATTAGCCTGGACCAAAGGAGTGGCTCACCAGCCCTGCTCCTAACCTGTGTGAGCTGAGAGTCCATCATCTGGGAGGCTCCCATACCAGCTTGGTTTATCTGCCCCTCATAAACCAGTGCCTGGCTTCCGTTCATGGGCTGATAGGGGGACCCAGACTGGGTTTTCACCACCTCCAAGGGCTGCATGCCTGGGAAGGCGGAATATGGAGGCTTCAGAGCAGTGCCTCCTGTCAGGACCATGGTGCTGGGCTGGGACAGACTGGGGTGCATATACACCTGAGACCTGCAGGAGAAAAACAGCCTCGAGTCATTATGCAGAAAACCTTTGGAGACTGTACAAACACACACCCTGCCAAACCGTATCTGGCCTGCAATCAGTTCTCAGACAGCTAAACTGACAGCTTAGAAATAAGCTGTGATGCCACTTTCCATTTTAGTTACAATGTTTTTTTTTTACTTCCACTCTTAAGCCTTTACAACCACGTCCTTGTGTTGCAGAAATATTCAACAGAACAGCATTGTGTAGTATCTAGTGTTTATGTTTCAATATCCCACACAACAACCTGTGGATTAGCAGTTAAGGGAGCATTCAGGTTACCAAAAGTCTGTAGCAGTTTTGCAAAGCAGGAAAAAAATCAGAAGTTAAATATTCCAACAGCTCTAGCAAATATAAAGGGTTTTTTTAAACCTCAGTGTTTACATTTTTGAGGTACTAAGTACTAATTCACATCTTTCACTCTCATGCTCCCTACACTGGCACTGTTATTAGGGGAAGGAATTCCAACAAAGGGGAAAGAGAAGAAGAGTGTGGAGTACCTGATCAATGTACAGAGATATCAGAAACAAAAGAGAGCAGGCCACAAGCAAAGGACAACTGGAAGCAGTTACCTGAAGGGCTGTATGGAGCTGTACATCTCCTGGGACTGGGAAACAGGCAGACCACCCCTCAGTCCAAGCTGAGCTTGGGCCTGTAAGGATGTGTGGAGGGAAATGGGAATCTGTTGAGCAGCAGCAGCCTGCACAAGAAATTAATATGACAGAGATGCAAGAGGAGCCAGAAACTCTCCAAGGCTGTTAAAAACCCATCAGTTCCCTGCATAAATCAATCTGCCATAACAATTACCCCCACTGAGCCTTCACCCAACCCTGCATCATTCCATGGAACAGCAGCACTGCCAGAGAAGACACTGCACAGGCACCCAGAGGTTGGTGCCTGCAAGAGGCATTTGATGGCTATGAGGCAACCAACATGACAATCCCAGCTCTCACCTACCTGCACTGTACCTTGATAGGGCTCCCTCCAGCCCTATCACCATCCTAATTACTAGTGAAATTACTCATCAGTATTGACTGGCTGTGGAATTTACTGAAGGTCACTTTATTTCACACAGAGGCCTCAGCATCAGCTTAAGTTCAACCCAGTCCAAGGGCACTGTGGTGCAAAAGGGGAACAACTCCTCAGCTCCCTCCCTTCAGTTTCACTAACCTCTGACACCCACTGGCAAAGAGCATTCAAGGAACCTAAAGGGAGCTACATCTAAGTTACTCCGGGCTATGAAAGGGAAAAATTACTCCTCATTTCTTAAATGCCACCCTGAAGACTCCTTAAAAAACCACTTGCAATCTGTATTGCTCCCTTACCTGTTGGTAGCTTTGCTGCTGAGGTATCGTCTGAGGGACCAGGCGGGGCTGACTTGCAAACACATGGCCATCCAGATACAGGGGTGGAATATGGTTACCTGGACATCAGAAAAGACAGGCTGTAAATTCAAGGTACAGGGGAGATACAGGCACAGTACACTGCAGAGATCTGCAGGTCAAGACTATTTCCAACCTCTCAGCAAGTCAACACAAACATAGTACCCGTTCAGAAGAGTCTGTAAAGCTCCTAAGTCCACACACCAAATCTCAGGATTGCTAAGAATTAACCATACCTTTCTGTAAGAGGCTAAATGTAAACCCAGATTCCTACCTCCACAAGAGTCAGACACTAGCACTTCAGAAGTTGGTAACCTGTACACAAAACTAAATGCCACAAACCTGCCCTGCAATCATCTCATCTTTGCAGCTAAGAGGGACACAAAGAGCAAAGATGGTGTTTTGAGACCTTGGCACATGAGATCTAAAAGCCGTATTCACCCCAATGATGGCAGCAGTTAGTAACAGGATTAAGCAGCAAGACTGGGGGGGGGGATGTGAGCAAGGAAATCACCTGATTTGGAACAATCTATTTACCAAGGGGAAGCTAGTAATGGAGTCATTACACATTTCACTGTTGTTGAATTGAGACATGAGAAAGATAGTGCATATATGAGAAACCCTTTGGGACCTAGGAGTCAGAGAACCCAAGTACATTTCCTCTTTCCAGATGCCCTCCCTAATTACACACACTAACATGACTGAGCTTCAGCTTTTCCTCTAACTCAAGGACAGCAACACCTCCCCCCTCCCAGAGCTCTGTGAGCTGCATGCCAGCTGTTATTACCTACAAAGAGCAAGAGGTGCTCAGAACATATGATTTCAATGGCAAAACAAGCAGATGAATGCTTGTTACTGACATTAGGACTGTTGAAGCCTCTCAGCCATAGGTCTCTTCCCTTCTATTCTACTGAGCACACAGTGAAGGGTATGCAAGATCTATTGAGACATCAGACACCTGCCACTACACAGGCAAAGCTGTCTGTGTGATAAGCTTAAACCAGTCACATTCTTCAAAGCAGGGAGACAGTCCCTCTTTCTGTCTTGACTGAATTGTTAAGAATCTGTCAAACACCAGCCAGGCAATTGCTTTCCATGTAAGCTCATCTCAGCACACTCTCATTTACCAGAACCAGAGGATGACTCCCAGACACCAACCAGTCAATGCAAATGCTGCTGCAGTTTGCAGGTACCTGGAAGAGATGCAGAAGGTGCTACGGATGCCACAGGCATAGGAGGCATAGAAACTCCACCAAAAGAGCTGTAGCTGACACCGTTGGAAGCTCCAACACTGGAAGGAGGCTGGATGCCTGAGCCTGCGCCTCCTGGGGAGTTCTGTTCTGGCAAACTCGGAGAGTTTTCCCAAGCTTTACGAGCAGACTCCATCTATGGAAACAAAGGACAGTAACTACAGACAGTTCAAATGGGGAGGGCAATAACAAAGCCTAGAGTTGCTCATCTGTGTCCTATGAGTTCAAATTCTCTGTAGTATAGATGTAGTGGAAAGCTGGCAGGTCTGAGGTCAAGGGGTTCCACAACAATTTCTAAGGGCAAGAATCCTTCACAAACACTCAAACCCCTTGGAATTTGCTGATCTTCTTGTGTTTGGGGTGGTGTGGTTGCTGTTTTGGTTTACTTGGTTTTGTTGTTGTTGTTTGTACATTTGGGTGGGTTTTGTTTGGGTTTTCCCCCTCTCTTTACACCACGAAGCTCCCAGGATCCCTGACCAGCCACTTTACCCAGTACTGATATAGGAAAGCTCTGTTGCCCTGGTTCTACAATTGGCAGGGATTTCTGCATCCAGGACTTAAAACACACACTCACGTTGAATAGCAGATATGCACAACTTTTACAGAAGCTACTTAAGGTTTAGCAATACCTAACAAACACTCTGGAAAAGATCTCTCCACCCCTCACTACTCTGCCCACAGAGCCAAGGTATCCACACACCTTCAGCTTCCTTACCTTAAGAGTAAGGTCTGCAGTGGGGAAGGACATGGGGTTCAGGCCGATGCAGCGCTGGAGGTGATGATCCCTTCGCAGGATGGGAATGGACTGTGTTAACCCTGCCTGAGGGGAGAGTCAGAAAAGGTGAGTATTTGTGAACTCTTAGAAGAATGTCATGAGCCACCACGGCTGACAGAGACTCAGCTGGGCAGCTCCACTAACTGCACCTCGAAGAATTCAGTTCCCAGTGGTACTGAAGGAGTCAAGCACCACATAAAACCATGATCCATTCTGCTCTTCCAATAAAGGAAGCCTTGGTTATGTGCAAAGACACCCCTCTATGCTGAACTATACCACTTTCCACTTAAACATCAGTTTGATCCAGTAACTTCCATTTGCAGGAGAATTCTCCCTCCTGTCCCATATTTAGAAACTACCTAAGTTTCAGACAAAACCTGTTTCTGAAAGACCATTTCTGAAAAGAAACACCCTTTTGAGACAGATCTCCAAAACAAAAATCAAACAGCCTACAAACTTGAAGACATTTCAGAAGCAGCTTTGTGTGTGTCTCACATTGCTGTCCACAGATGGGCTACCACCTGGGCTTTTAGTGTGTTCACTCTTTCACATAGAATAATGAAATATTCAGATGGCTGGAATAAGCTGGGAAAGCTCCAAAAAGGCTTGACCAGAAAGTTACAGTTCTCTGCCTTGCTGTTGCAGTGAGACCTTCTGAAGAAGCTGGGCAGTCTGGATCTAAACATGCCACTATCTGCATCATGGCCATGTCCAACACTTGTGTGTCTCAGGGGAAGAGACTGGTCATCTCAGAGATGGCTTTACCCAGGACACAGTGATAATGGAGTTGCTCCCTACATCACTTCTGAGCTGGTGACACTCATTTTAGCAAGGTATCTCGAGGCCACAGATTTACATTTTGGATTTTAGTGAAAAGTGCTGCCTAAGCGTGAAGTGTGAAGTCAGATGCAAATATGCTTGCTTTCCCTGGAAGCATCTGAGGTTTACCTAAGGAGTCTCTCCAATGAATCAATGTCAAAAGACAAAAAAAATACTTACATTACTGGCCAAGGCATCCTGCAATTTGGTGACAGGGTTAGCTGCAGTGCCAGAGGCAGAACCAGGTGGCAAACTGAAGTCAGAGTCCTGAAAAACCAAAACACACAAAATTCAAACCCAGGTCCATGGGCCACCCATCTGCTTTTCATGGTTAATGACTCTAGCCTGAATCATGACACTACAAGCTAAAGACTGTCCTCCAGCAAGCTTTGCTGGGAACAAAAGACACTTCTCAGCATTCAGCAGCAAGCAACCCCCAGAGGCACACAAAGGCTTAGATGGCCATAATTTTGTCCCTCAGCTCTGTTACCACCCCAGCTGGTCCTTGGGACAGTATTTCCAAGTGGATACTGCATGTTTGCCAGGACATCTTGAGTACCTGGTTAGCGTCAGGTAGTGAAATCTAAAGGCAAATCTACAGCTGGAAGCTTCCTCTAAATAATCCTTCTGCCTCAAATCACCTTTCATGTCTCAACAAGCTCAAATCACCAAGAAGATAAAATTAAATTCAATCCTCACTTTAGGATTTACTCCAAATTCAATGGGTGGCACAGGAAGTACAGAATCCACGTGAATTTCCACCCCATTAACAGGGGGAATATTCCCTTCCAGCCGTTCCGTTCCCTCCGAACCCTTTCTGTTTTTCAGGGAGCGTTCGTTGCCGATTGGTCCAGGCTTGTGTTCCTTGTTCTGTCCTGAGCCTTGATCTGAATCCTTAACAGGAAAGCAGAGAGGCTGAGACACAAAGACCGAATAACCCAACCTGAAGCCTTAAAAATGCTATCAAGAACAACACAACCACTTCACAAGGTCTCTCACTCTGCGCTCTGGCTTGGCTGCAAATCCAGATTACCTTTTTATCAGTTTGCTTCTGCACTTGCTCCTTCTGGCAGTCAGGCTTTGGGTCCACCAGGCCAGCCCCATTCATCTCCTCTGGTTTGAGGGTGCCATATGGAGAACTGCGCTGAGAGGAGGTGGCGGAGGATTCCCGAGACTCCGCACTCAAGTCAATGCCACTATCCCCCTGGCTGCCTTTAAATCCCTGCTATGCAAAGCACGAAATGTGTTAAAGCCCCGGACTCCGACACAGCGCCACCGAGGAAAAAACACCCCAGAAAACAGCAACACCAAGTCCCCTTTTCAAATCACCGCCTTGGTTAACTGCAAAGGAGTTGGGCCTGACCTGCAGCACCCCTTGGCTGCTCCTTCAGCTCTACACAGCTCTCAGACAGGTGAACTGATGCACCAACAAGACCATGGCTTCAGAGTAAGGAAAAGGTGTCCCCCAGAGCAACTAGGCTGAGATTGCCAAACTCACTTCACATGTGACCCAAACCAAATTTGAACTCTTGGTGTCCAGAGGTGAAGTGTTCAGGAACTCCTGTGCCCTCCCTGTGTTAAGGCTACAGCTACACACTGCTCACGGGCACAAGGCTCAACAGGACCTATGGGATTTCACCCTCCTCAACCACAGTCTGCGTCCAGTGATGAGCATAACCCTGGAATAGCTCTACACTCCAGATTTCTAGCTCTCTAGGCCAAGGTTAGACCTAGCTCTCTAGGTCAAGATTTGAGCAGCATCAAGCTCAAATTATAACTGCAAAGAGACAGTTTAAAATGGCACAAGCAGAGCTGAGAGTCACTAAGCACAGATGGAGCAATGAGAAGCATAAAAGCCGCCTGCATTAATACTTTATACACACAATACCTGAAGGGCACATTAGGTGCCACTTACCTCAGTGGTGCTAGACTCAGTACCATTAAAGGTATTTACAGGCTTGCTCCAGGAATCACTGCCAGGAGACTGAACAGAAAGTGCTGGAAGAGAATGGAGGGCATGGTTCAGCTGCTTGAAACACAGCAGTGAGCACACCCTGTACACATTACACCATTAACCTTCCATTTCTAGACATGAGAAAGGCTTTTTCACCACCTCAGAAACTTAAGTGTTGCCCAGACAGCTGAGACATGATGCAGTAGAGAACACAGGGTATGAGGAGTGAAAGTGGAGAACAGGGAGGAGGTTTCTTAGAATACGTGACAACAACATGAGAAAGACATGACAAACAAGGAAGGTACTAGCTGTTCAGGGCTAGAGATCAGAAAATGTAAGAACACAAAATAAGAAAACATCTTAATTAGGTAGAGCCCAACCGGCGAGAAAATGCTGTACAGCAGGATCTCAGCGTAACACAAAGCCCCACGAAATAGATTCAGAGACTGACATGGCCAGCAACAGGAGCAGGATGGCTGAACAGTAAAGCTTAGAACAGATGCTACTCCATACAGCTGCTAGCTCCTCTCCTACTTCCAGCATCAGACAGGAGAAGGCTGTCTCTTCTGAAGCATGGACCCCATCCCTTGCTGCATACCCCAGAGGACTCCCCAGCTCTGTGAAATCTTTTGAAACAAACAGACCCAAACTTACCTGGGCTGTTGCTCTCCCAGATCTCTGTGCCCAGGCTGTTTCCAGACACTGTTACATCACTTTGCTCCAAGCACAGGCTGTTCTGCTTCTTAGCAAATCGAGGTGGAATGCGCGACTGAAGGACGCGGGCCTTGGCTGGCGCCTGTGACAGGGAAGGCACAGGTGTCAGACAGGGAGGCTCCCCTGGTCTAACATGACTGAAAAAAGCCACCTTTTGCAGTGTGAGGTTTTCTTCTGGCAATAACAGCAAGAATGCAAAGCCCAGCACTGCTCCTGGCACTCAACCTCCCACCAACCAGAGCCAGCAGCTGGCTTAATGAGCCAAGCTGCTTTGGATGAAGACCACTCTAGAAACTTAACTCCCAATTAACAATTCTGCTGCAAGCCAAGAACACTCAGAAATCAAACTCTACTGTTCAGACCAGTGGCCCTAAATATGTTTATGGGGTCCAATACAGGATCTGTACTCGTTTGGCACTGTAAACTGCGTGGTTTTCTATTAATACACTTTCTGGGGACCTGTTTCTCTGACTGCAATCCAAACGACATAACAGGCCCAACTTTTCTGCCCTCCATTGCTCACCTGAGCAGCCTGCTCCTTCTTCCTTCGCTCCTCTTCCAGCAAACGACGTTGCTTTTTAGTAAGAACCTCAATGAAGCCTTCCCCTGCCATAGAACCAACTTCATTCTCTTCTGCTGTGTTCGACACCCGATTATCAATGATGGTACCTGAACAAAGCACACAGGAGAAAAAACAGTATACATATGTGTGCATTTAAAGCTTTATAACTGCAATAATTTAAAGCATGCACTCCAAAGAGGATCCATGCTACAATGAGTAAGTTCATCTAGCAACATTGCAGCTACATTTTGGAAACAAAATCATGATAGTCTGCAGCCATCTACCAGTCACTTTATCTTGCAGGACTTTGCTGCCTCCTGTTTCAAGATGAACACATTTCAGCTGGGGAGCTTGGGAATGGGAGATATGTGTGGTAACTCAGGTAATTCTCTTTTCAGAGAGAAAATTTCTTGCCTTCCTGCCATCAGCTCAGCCTCAAATTCCCCTCTCTGGATGCTCTGTCAACTTCCTTCACACAACATAAATTTCCAGCCCAAAATACATTAACATCTTAGAGAGAAAGATGGAAATACTACCGATAAAACCAAACTTTCTATAGAAGAAACATTAGAGATACCATCAGAACTCGCTGAGAAGTTTGTGTTTAAAACTTAACAATTTTACCTTCCATGTTTTTCTATTCAGATACACAAGAATTTTCTTGTTTCTGTAAATAAATGGAAAAAAGCCCCTAACCTGATATTCAAAATTACACTGGCTTGAATCAGTCTGGCTTGAAGTCATCCACAATGTGTTACCCTCTTAAAGAAACAAATGAATTAAAGACACTCACTTCCATAACTCAGTTCAAACTGTGACAAGGCCTCTCCCTTCTCACTTGGTCTTTGTGCAGTGGATTTGTGCTCCTTCTCTGTCTTTTTGCCTGGCCCATCACCACTCTCTGAGTTCACATGGGAGGCCCTATCCAAGCTGTAAATGGAGTGGCTGCTCCCACCACTAGTGTTGCCAAGGCCTCCTCCTTCTTCTGGAGACCTACAAAGCAAGAAGGGAAAGGATTTAGTTTTGTCACTAGAACACAAGTAACAGTGACAAGAAGAAAACGCACAGCGTGTACATCCACTCCTTCAACATCTGCATATCAGATCACAGATCAGAAAGCAACTTTACCTTTTGCTCTTTATCAGGGTCCCGTTCTGCTGGCTCTCATATCTGGAAGCTGCTCCCACACCAGTCCTGACCGACTGCTCTGCAAACCCTGCTGGCTCAGCCTTGCGGCTCTGCCTGTCTACCAGTGGCCTTTGGCTTGAGAAGCTCCTCTTTGCCAGTTCCCTCTTCTCTCCCAAGCTCCCAGTGCCGAGGCCACCTTCCAGCTGGCTCTCACTCTCTGGAACTCCATCTCTTCTCTCACGCCGCTCGCTGAAGTCACTGCTCTCGGACGCTGTCTCCCACTCCTCGTTGGCATGGTCTGAGGAGTTCTGGTAGGACAGCTCAGGAGAGCGTCTGCCTGAGATGCTGCTCTTCTCTGCAGTGCTCAGCTTGGGTCTGCCTGGCCACTGGCTGGGCAGCAGGTTGGGGCTTCCCTCCTCAGGGTTCCACTGCCCAACCGATTCCCTCTCCTGCCTGAGGCGCCTGAACCGTGGCGGTTTGTCCTGGCGGGGGGGACGCCGCCTCCTGAAGGGCCTGTTCTCTATGTTCTCCTGATCTGCTGAGTAATCCTCCTGGAAAAAGTGCCTTTTGTCATCCAGATGACCCTCGTCAAAAACACGGCTGGAGAAGGAATCCGTGTGTTTGTAAGAATCCTGAATGTAGTCCCTGTCGGACTGCTGCCTGCTCCCGAAAGTGTCTGATGGAGAGGTGTGGCTGTACTCCTGCCACCCTCCTGCCCCACTCCTGCCTTGCCACTGGGTGGGCTCCTTACCCATGAACCCCCTTCGCCCATATCCAGAATTGCTCAGTCTTGGTGGCAGTGATCTCCCAAAGGCTCTCGGAGCCCTCATCTTAGGATCCAGGCTATTGTGATCATCTGAATAGATTTTGTTTGACCTCCAAGACTCTTTGAAGTCTCCCTTTTTCAAATCACTGTCCTCCCTGTCCAGCACAGAGCCTTCATTGCTGTTTTCGGAGCCCCTCTGCCGGCGACGCTTGGGGAGCTCCTCGTACTCTGACCCTTCACTGTGTGTCTCACTGGCAATCCTGCGCCTTGGTTTGCCTCTGGGGAAGTCCTCTGGCTGGTTGAACTCCCGGAGCCCTCGGCCCCGGCTGCTCCTCTGGTTGTTGTAGACCCCCCTGGTGCTCACAACTGTGCCTCGGCCTCTGAAAGTGAACTCTCTGAAGCCTCTCCCTCGCCCACGCCCTTGGCCTCTCCCACCAAAGGCTTGTTCCTCATCAATGAAGATCCAGTTGTTTCTTTTTGTGGGAGGGAGATCACTGCTCTCTCTGGATAGTTTGCTCTCCCAGGTTCTTTCTGGCTTCTCTTCCTCCTCGTCCTCCTCCTCCTCTTCTTCTTCTTGGGATTTCTCAGCCTCTCGTGTAAGGCTGGTTTGGGAAGAACCTTTGTCATCCAACAGGTAACGTGTGGAGTTCAGCAAGGCGGCAGAGTCATCTGTCTCATTTTCTACCTTCTGAACAGCTGCCTTCTCCTTCAGTGGGCGTGAGCTGTCCTCTCCCTCCAGTTTAACCTTCTCCATCTCCTTCTCCTTCTCTTCCACCTTGAGGGCTTTCAGGACTGGTTTTTTAATGGGGCCTGACCGCCGTGTTCTCCCCATTTGCTCCTGCTGCTGCCCGCTGGTGTTGCGGCTCTCAGGAGCCCACTCTGGTGTCTCTTCCGTGGCCTGTTTGGTATTGGCTCCTTCCTTCTTCCATGGGTCAGCACTGAATGACTGCTCATCCCGGGGCACTTCTTGAGCAACTTCTGCTGCTGTCTCTGCAGGTTTCTGATGGTGGCTGATATCCCAACCATTATATTCAGGCTTCTTCTCTGCTTGGATGAAATCAGACTCGAGGGGCGAACACCTCAGGTTTGCATGGCGGCTGCCAGCAGGACAGGCTTCCTGCACACTCTCCTGATGTTGAAACAAGAGATCGTGGCCTATCCTCTGAGAAGACAGGCAACTGTCAAAGTCTGCTTGGGCCTTCTTGTCAAAAGCATTCAAATATTCCTCCCCTCTCTCCTCAAAGAGATCTCTCTGAGTGCTCAGACTCTCTGGCCTTCCAGAAGCAGAGTAACTTTCATTCCTGAGAACAAAACAAATAACAAAGGAAAGTCAGGTAATGCAGAGCATAGCATATCTCCAAGGGCCCAGGCTGGACACAAGTGGTGAAAAGAAACAAACTGGGGTTTATGCTAAATCATGAAGCAATGAACCTATAAATACCAGAATGCTGGGCAGAGCTGCTGCGGCCCCAGGCTGTACTGCCTGGTTTGTTAAATCAATTCATAATGAAGAACATGGCTCCTATGATGGGCAGCAAACTTAAGAAATAAAGGGAGATTCAACCTCCAACAATGTGGAGATCTGAAAATGAAGAACTGGTTTTGGAATGGCCAAAAAAGGTAGATGACAAACTAGAAAGCATCAAAGTTTCTGACTCATTGTTTTTTATACCTTCCCATGTAGGTGACAAGTTGGCTCCAAACAGGCTCCAAGCTGGTCAGACAGAAAACTTTTGAACAGCTCAGTCTGTAAACACCTCCACAGCAAAAACACTCAAGAGTGTAAAGATGCTCACAGATCAATACCTGGGCCTGTTTCACAGATGTCTTTCAGGTCAGCTCCACAGTGGATGACTTAGAGCAGCACCTCCCATCCCACCATGTATGAGGACAGGGGAATTCTGCACTCACCTGGCATGCAGCCCCTCCATGCTCATGCTGTCAGCCTGTTTTTGATGTGACAGGGAGTATCCTTTGCTCTGCAGAGATGAGTAGCTGTCCTGGCCCCACACTGGCACAGGATCCAAGGGAGCAGTTTTCCTCTCTGCCTGCCCTGCCTGACAGTTCTGATCTTCAGACCGACAGCTGCTCCCGCCAATGGAGTCCTGCTGAATCATGGGCTTCATAATTCCTGCTCGCGACAGAGTTCATGCCATTAGCACTAGGATCTCACAGACAAGAAGAATTTAACAATCTCCTAGCTTGACTCCCCCTTCCTTGTCAGGCAGCAGGTGACTGCAGCCATGGAAACCTCTCTTGTAAAGGGGAGCCTGTGCTTGGAAATGCACAGCTGGGAAATACACCTAGAGTGATACAGAAGATGACACAGCTCTCAGAGCCCAGCCCACACAGACGCTACACAGCATCACTGGCTTGGGATCCAGCAATCCACAAACTCCAGGGAATGATTTATACATCCTGATGTTTACATTCACACCTCTGAAGATTAGTAACAAGATAGGAAGGTGCAAAGAGCTCACAGTTCAGGAACTACAGCGTTTCTCCATCACATTTCCTAAAGGGGGTCTATTAAGATTTCACATGATTACAGTAACTCCAAAACTGATCCTTCTGCTCCAACAGGCAAAATCAGTCACACCTGCTAAGGTCACAAAGCAGTCAGGGAAGGTACCCCACTGCAGTGCAAGGAATGGACAGACACATTCCTCCCTCCCAGTCTGCCAGCACCTCCCACTGCAACCAACTTTCTCATTCCTAGAGAAGAGACGCCACCCAGGACGCAAAGCCTGGACAGAGGTTAAGACACACAGCAACTTTCCAGATACAGAACAACTCAACAGCCAAGATAAACACTGAGAACACCTTACCTGAAGGGTGAAGGGCTGAAGGGTAGAAATCCACAGGGGTGCGACTCTGGGCCATGCGAGGGTCCATGTAGGAGGGCATCATCATCCAGCGGGGATCAAAGCCGAGCATCTGCGGGTGCGGCGGGTAGAACGTCCGCTGGGGATGGGAGTGCGATGGGGGAGGATAGACCTGCTGCTGCCAGTGCTGCATCTTGTACAGCTGCTCCTGCAGGGGAGAGGAGAGGCCCTTGGAGAATGCTTGTGGCGACAGGAATGTCACTGACATACTGGTCAGCAAAAGGAAAACACAAGTCACCCAAAGGCTCAATCCCCAATCGGATGGGAGGGTGGAGCACAGAGGGGCAATTCACTACCAACTGGGAAGATGGCAGTTGTTCCTCTGTAAATACCAGAGCAGCCAGACTGTCATACCACTGTGGGCCAGGCTATGTGACCAAACACAAAGGATCAGCTTTAAGACCACAAAACATCTTCTCAATGCTCCTATGAATATAGGACACTTTCCCATCAAATACCACTTCCTAACTGGAACCAAATACTTTAGATGATGTTGCATTTTTCAAGAAATGCAACTGTAATTTATTTAGTGTATATATGTATTAATTCCACCCCTATGAGCTGAACAGATTAGACAAAAACAACCTAAACCAAATTAAGAGAGCTATTAATATTTTACAGTGTCTCCTGTGCATCCTCCAGAGACAGGCTGGTACTTGCAGGTTGTTTCCCATCTCCCACATGGCCAGTCCACCTTCCTTTAGCTGAGGACTGTCATGATGTTAACTTGGTTTGACATTTAACTTTTGCTAAGGTCCAAAAAGAATATAGATTTGAAGGGTGTTTTGTGTACTGAAGAAAGCTTTCAAACACTAAACAGCTTCAATTAACATGAAATACATCTACTTACCTGTCAAACTTGCCACCATCTCTTTTTGCTAAGCTTACAACGTGTCAGATACTACAGCTGTTTACTAAAAAGCCGATCCCCAAGTACAGAGCAAAAGACACCCTTAAATCTGAACCTGACACATCCTAACAGCAAGCTTCTGATAAATGCAAAGATTTTATCTGCATTATCTTGTCCTTTGGTACCCTGGAGAAAAGATTTCCTTCATGATACTAACACTTTTCCATTTTTGTTCTTTTCATGGAGCTACCAAAGCAGCAATACAAGCCAGCCAAAACATGCACTACCTCATACATACTAAAATCACAGAGGATAAGAGAAAATAAAATAAAATTTCATGTTCTTCCAGTAGCAATGACCTGTGGTATTATTAGCATGACAGGAAAGACATCCAATTCTTTTTAGTTTAAGAGCATCTCTTTTCAAGAGTAACATTAAGCAGCGTTTGCTGCTGTACATCTGAATCATGAAAATGTCAACTGCCGAGCAGTGAGCACAGGGAACATCCATAAAAGAGCAATTACTGAGCTTCCAAGCAAAAGCCAATTGTGAGCTCTTCACTAAGATCTGCAGCAGCGTTGATTATATCACATTTCAAGTGGTTATTTTATGAAGAATGGCAATTAACTTTGCATTATCTGAAGCCTGAGTACTCTGTCCCCTGGTTTGGCTCTGCTGCCCAAGAGAGGCTCACTGCATCTGCAGCCAGAGCTGCACAGCACGTAGGGCACATACAGCACTGAAAGGTCAGGCAAGATGCAAGATGCACAAAGCAGTTAGTTCAGCTGATGTCTCAGTGCCCCAGAAGGGTTTTCAATGCAACAAAAATGAAACATTTAAGACCAAACATTTTTACCATGCAAAGAAAACAATGACTTGAAAGAGCATTATAGAAAAAACCCGAGCAGGGAATAGATGAGAGACCAAAGGAGCAGCTCTCTGCAAAGGCAGGAGGTGGAATGAGAAGTGTGACACTCCAGAACTCCCTCCCAGTCCAGAAGCAGTCCACAAACCACACAGTCCTTAAGAGTTCCTACTGTCAGGAGATGCCCAGACAACCGTGCAAGACAAGTCAACATTTCTGACAGTACTGTATTTTTCTCTCAGGCAAGTGACAAACCAGGCCGAGCCCTGCCCACAATAGCTCCAGCATCACAGGGTGCACAGAAAACTCATTAAGCCCATATAGAACCTTTTAACCCAATCAGACAGGATATATCAGTGATCAGAAGTACTGAAAAAGGCCAGGGCAAAACCTCATTTATCTCCTCCCAACCCAAAGACAGATGGTGTTGAAAACTGAGCCAACCCAATGGTTTAGTGGGAGTCCAGAAAAGAGGGCTGTGAGCTCACAGCTATTACCTGCTGCTGTTGCTGCTGCTGCTGCCTCTGGAATCGTGGGGGAAGAGACTTCTGGTATTTGTTGAATTCTTGTGCTGGCGAGGGAGCTTCTCTGAGCTCCTCCTCACTGCTGCTTTGGGCTGCTGCTGCTGCTGGGGCAGGAGTCTCCTCTTCCACATAGCCAGCAGAGACATCCTGAGTGTGAAACTCAGGGGTTGCTGCAGAAGAGAAAACAAGTCCTCAAGAGCCTGTTCACGACACAGTTGGGAGTGCACCACCACCACCAAACAGACACAAGTGTGGGCATGTCCTGACTGCAACACATGGCTGAACCTTATTACAATCCTATATGGCACATCCTTTGACAGCCATAGAGGGTTTTGTCCATCTTTAATGATAAATTCTGAGATCCCCCTTTGCTATCAGCCTTCTGCTTAAGCTCTGGGGAGAAAGTTCTTTTCCCGTGTCAGTCCTTATACCTGCCAGCACTTACTGATTTTCTGATCTATGGCCACGAGCATTTAATATTATCATCCAATCATGAGAAGTTCATGAAGCCCATTCCAACAAGGCCTCAGCCAGCACAGCTCACTGAGCACAGATAAAGGCAACTAAGGAAGTTTGCATTTATTTTAATAGCTTTTTTGTTTAATCAACCTTTGTCACCAATGCAAAATACTTGGCAGAATATGCGAATCAGCTGATCCCTCAAGGGCAGCTGAAGGGCCCTCTCAGCACTCCCTCTAAGGAACTCCCCCACTCCAGGTAAGAGATCAGCAAAATGGCAAAAAAAGCAGTTTTTACAGGGTGAGGCAGGCAGTGTTTCTGTACCTTTACGCAAAGTATGGCCATTCTCTTGTGCAGTGTTTTTCTCTGTGCTGGGAGGTCGCACATCTTCATTCTCGGTGTGTTTCTGTGTCTCCCCATTCTTCTGAGCCAGTTTGCATTTCTGATCAAGTTGCTTGAGCTTTGCAGCGCAGGCTGCCAGGCGCTCCTCCCTGGCTCGCCGCTCCTCCTCCTCCCGTCGCCTCCTGGCTCTCTCGACAGCCTCAGAGATCTCAGAGTGCACAAACTTCTGTCTCACAGGTACCTTTTCTTCTTTATCCTCGACGGACTGCTGTCTGAGAACACTGCCCAGTGCGGGCTTCTGCCAGAGAGGAAGCATTCCTCCATAAGCATGACCCAACCAGCTCCTCTACCTTAAGCTTTGCATCTCATGCTGAGGATATGCCCTTGTGACTCCCTCCCCTCTATCCTCATGCACAAATCCCCATTACTGGGGAGAGTTATTGCTATTTGGTTCAGTAACTCCATCTTCTCACTGACAACCCCACTGTTCTGGACCAGCTTCAATTTCTTTTCCCTAGTGGAAGTGCTATGCAGATGGATTTCTCTCCAGCTGGATATAAACTAAGAACAGAGAAATTCATCAGCATCCCACTTCCAATAAAATGTCAAACTGACCTCTTAAGGACAGTGATGGGATACAAGCCCACCCACATGAGTTCAACTTACCTGGTATTCTGAGGCAGAGCTCCAGCCATTCAGCTTCCTTGGAGGCTGCTGTGAATCCTGCACTTTCCGGACTGGCCGGGACAAACCAACCGAATCATTCCAATTCTTTCCCTCCTCCAAGGTGTGCTTGACATCTGCACTGTCTGCAGAGCTCAGGGACAACTGTCGCTGCCTTCTGGGATCCCAGCTGTTCCTGTCACATAAACAGCTTGATTATTGCATTTGCTGCTTGCCTCAGAGAGCACTTGCAGCCTTTTCAAGTGGCAAAGGCAACTGAATATTAATAAAAAGGAAAGATCACAAACACCAGAACAAGTGATGTGCTTCTCTTAAGGTGCATAAGGATCAACTCCACTATTGTGCAGCAGGATAAAGGTGAGAAAAGGGGAGAAGAAAGGCCTGGCAAACTGGTGTTTTCAGATTTTAGGAGTCTTCAGATCCGATTCCTTGAGCACAATGTGATGGAAGGATCAGAAGGATCCATTGTGTCATCATCTACACCAACAGCAATTTCACAACTACACAAAGCTCAAGCATGGAGGCACTTTGTGATCTGCATCACTGTCCTTGCTACACCAACACATATCCTTGAAGACAACTCAAACACTGGCCAGTAGAATCAACAAACTCACAGCAACAAATCAGAGGGACCAAGACTCCACATTTAGAACAAGGTTTTAAAGATCCTAGAATTGTTCACTTTTACTGAAACGACTGTAGATGCAAACAGAGTGACTTCTTACCACTTCTGTCGTCCATCTTTAAGAGTTTCTTCCTCTTCTTCATCTTCACTAAACTTTAGTTTCTCAGAGTAATCCACTTCATCATGAATGCCTATGAAGGCAGGAATGGAGAAAGGACATATGAGAGAAAAGAAACAGGTCCCTTGTCCTGATAAAGCTTATGCCCCCTTTGGCACTAAATTACAGGACACACAGACTTGGCATGAACTACTTGCAAAGCCAAATGTCCACCATCACTACGGGAAACCACAGAGTAGCTTGGGCTGGAAGGGACCTTTAATGTCATCTACCAACCCTCCTCAATGAGCAGGGACAACTTCAACTAGATCAGACAAAAAATTATGTGAGCAGCATGGACATACACAGCTGAACACCTGGGCTGGTCCCAGAGGAGGAGCAAACAGCCTGGGAATGGGGGCTGCACATGAGGAGACAGTCACAGAGCCAGACTGTGCAACTGGATACTGAATGCCATGACTGAAAAGGCAGGACTAACTCTTCTTCCCAGCACTCACAGTGCTATCCCTCCTGCTGCGTTTGGTGTTTTCAGATTTTAGGAGTCTTCAGATCCGATTCCTTGAGCACAATGTGATGGATGGATCAGAAGGATCCATTGTGTCATCATTTACACCAACAGCAATTTCACAACTACACAAAGCTTGAGCATGGAGGCACTTTACCTGCCCATCCATCATCTGCATCATTGTCCAGCTCATCCAGCCCCTTCAGGTTCTCTGCATTGATGATGGTGGGCCGAGGCACTCGCTCCAGCTGCTGCCGAATTGGGCGTGTTGGGCGAGACAGGCTGAGCCTGTCTTTTCTGCAGGTAAAGCAGAAAAATTGTTAGAAACAGCAAACAATAGAGCAAAGAATATCGAACTGAGTTCGTAACACCGAGTCAGTGCCTTTCTACCATGCACTTATATACAATGCATCCAAGTTTCTCTCCCTGTCCAGCAGTTTCTTCCCCTTGTCTACCTGGTACACACTTCCTGGAACTCAGAGATCAGAGCTGCAACCCCTCCAGCCCAAGATCACACACCAATTCCCATGTCCACCCACTCTTCAGACACGAAGTGCTTACAGCCTTTCAACATTTCAAAGCACTGCTGCTGTGGGTAAAAATCTGACTTCCCCTTTGGTGCCTGCAGCTTCACACATGCAACTGCAACCTTGGCCCAAATTCTTGCCTAGTTTAAGGTTCATGTCACACCCTGAACCAGCCTCTTAAGTGGGACAGTGATGGCAGCCTTACCCATCCTGGTCATTCATCTGGAATTGTCTGAAAGGTACCCGGGGCTCAAGCCGAAGCTGAGGAACGGGGAAAGACCCTCGGTCCAGCGTTGCAGGGGTCTCAGATGGCTGTTGTGGACACATCTGGAAAGAAGCAAAGCAGAAGAGCCTGGCTTTTCTCCTTGCCACAGGAAGGTTTACCCAGATTAGGTTACAACACGTGCACAGTAGCTGCACCCGCACAAAGGGAAAACAAACATTCCACATCTGGCTGCCTGACAGGCCACCTGCTAATGGTTCCCTCCCCAGCTCCAGAGGGAAAGATGCAACTTCCCTTTGCGCTGAGCAAGGCTGTGCTACACAAACTAAAAACGCATATAGAGAAGGATCCCTGAACAAACCCTGAAAACCAACTGAGAGTCCAGAAAACACATCTCAGCTGACTTCAACCCCCCACTTATCTTAATAATCAAGCACAACACAAAGGCGTGGAGAAAGGCTCACTTACAAAAGCAGGTAGCATGTCATGGTATGTAGGTGGCTGGTAGACGTTTCCCATGAACTGCGAAGCCCCTTTGCGGACGGGCTGAGCTGGGCGGAGAGACGGCTCCTTGGGGTCGCTGGCGCTCGCTGAGGAGGGGGCTCCGTCTCCAGTGCTGGAGGTCTTGCTGCCCAGCTCAGCAGGGGAGGCGGTCAGAGATGTGGCAGAGGTGATGTTCCTCCCACCGCCCTCCCTCCAACTGGTGACATCTGGAAAGGAGGTAATAATTATGTTAATGTTTGTAAATGCAGGCAGTCGTTCTGCCAGAAAGTCTCGAAACCTCAAGTAGTCTGGTCAAGCCCTAATTACACTAAGGTTGTACAAAAATATCAAGGACCAAGGAAAACCTCCAGCTGTGTTTATTTTCCTAACAGATGAGCCGCATCAGCTGTTACTAAGTAATTGCTGCACCAGTGGTGTCCTTCTTTGCCAATAAGCCTAAATTCCTACCAACTCTGCTCCCCATCTCCAGTCTGCAGAATTAAGGCCAATTAGATGCACAAACACTCAAAGAGAAGCCACATTACACACTAATTTCACTGTGGCTCCCCCAGCCCAGGAAGGGGCCTGCTTTGCAACATCACACAGTAATTTGTATTAAAAAAGGTAGCAGATGACAGTCCACACTTGGCTGTCTGGGCCACGGAACACTGATCTGTGATCACCTGCTAAGCAGCCTGACACATGTAAGCTCATAAAGAGATAAAAGGAAATGTAAGGATGGAATATTTGGTACGACTGCGAACTGGCACCCCCTGCCCAGAACAGAGTCAGTGGGGTTACGAGCTGGGATAAGGCAGAAAGACACAATCCTTCACTCACTCTGGGGGCGGAGGCTTGGTCCTGGCCCATACGACGGATCTAAGGCGCCCTTTTCTTTGCCAACCTTGTCCTGCTCGCCAGCTGCTTTCAGCGTCGGAAATTCCTCGGGAGAGAAGGATAACAGTCGGCTTGAGGCCCTTGAACCTGTCAGACAAATAAGTGTGGGACTCAGAGAAGATCCTTCCACTGTTTCAACTCTCTTATGAGATCAGCCTGGAAATGTGTTTCCTGAGAATCTGGGCCTCTGGCATATTTAAACCAAATTACTATCGTACCAGCACCTTACTTCTCATCCTCAACACTCTCAGACACTGTCACCAACACAACAACACGTGTCCTCACCCAGCACTCCCACACTCCTAACTTGGGATCTTCATTTAAATTCTCACATTCAAAGAAGTCAGTGAACTTTCTCAGCTTCCAATTATTTTTGTAAAGTACAGAATTCAGACAGAGGCAGAAGTACAAATTCTGCAAGATCACTCATAAATGATACCCTGCCATAAAGTATTTGACATTTCTATTCCGACTCTTTCTGCTCAGACCTCACTCTGCCTGGAAAGTCTATCGTTAAAATTTCTGTCGACATATCAGTGAAAGACCACAGGTAAGGACAGATGTTCTATGCTCTATCCCACCCTCCTCCCTGCTGCAGCATTTTCAAGACACAGATCACTGGCCAGATCAGGCTAGGTTCATTTCTAGTCACTGGCAAATTGTCTTGCTGAGTCATCAGTCACCCCGGAATGACAGTTCTCTGTCAATTTTAAAGATCTGCCAGTGACTGGAACACAAAACACAGCAATTCTCCTAAATCTGTTGGCAAGATAACACTGAATAAAAGGAAATTGCAAGCATTACTGTACTATTAGACATTAAAAGAATTGCTTTTTTTGAGAACTGTTTCTTAGCGTTACTTGGCTAATGCTCTCTTTAAAAAGGGCATTTCAGAATTATCACATTAGAAGTAACAGGAATGAGTACTGAGGATCTGACAAAGGAATCTCATCTATCTTTCTCCTTCCTTGCCCAAAAGAGCCAAGAAGGACTAACTTAAGTAATTTTTACTTCCTGAAACTGGCACACAGCAAAAGACCTCCCATGTGAAACTTCCAGGGAAGACACTGGAACAGCTACACGAAACACATCCAGATATTTCAGACAGATGAAAACACTTGAGAAGTATTTATTGCCCAAATACATCACAAAGTAGCTGAGACTTGCTGAGAGTCCTGATTTTTACTGAACTAGAATGGCACAGATAAGTGTCTTTCAGGAGAGACATCCAACCCCCAGGTAAGGCTGCACCATGTAAGGACTGTTTATGTGCAGCCATTAACAATTTAATGGCTAAGCAGCCATCCTAAGCAGCATTACACTGAAAAAAAGTTTGGTGCCTCTTTTTCTTTTCCCCTCCAAATATACAGAAAACAGAGGTACGGAGAACTCAGTTCTTTGATTAACATGGTTAATTTACTAGACCATGCTTCTTCAGGATACACCCTCCAAAAAAAATTTTACAGCTCTAAGACTTAAAAAGAGCAAAAAGCAAGACTCTTCTCTTTACCTGTAATACCTGAATTAGCTTAGAAAGAAAAGCCATTGTTCAGTGCCACTAGAGAAAAGGTGCAAGCATGGGATGGCCTAAAAGTCCTTTCAGACAGCTTTCTGGTGCTTCTGTGATTCAATTACCTTCTAATTAAGCTGCTCTTAACCACATAGGCAACTGTTTTCTTGGGTTGAGAACTCTACATTGTTAAGTGTGACCTAGAATGAGTTTTCAAAAAATCTTTTAAGAACATTGTTAGATAATCAGATTTCAAAATGACTGGACAGGAGGTCTACACAGCAAGACACAAAGTACCAATTAACCAAAGAAGGCACAGTCATTGCACTGGCCACCAACATCAGGCAAGTACAAGTTTCTGCTTTAACACCTAGCCTCCAAGAAACACCCTCTCATTAAGGGCCTCATTTAATTTAGGCTAAACTTGTCCCCTCTGTTTCTGCAATCAGGAGCTGTGTCAGTTCTTACAAATCTCTCTGCAATTTCACTTGACAAGTGAATGGTTCCAGGTCTGTTCACATTAAAACAGCGGAACTGAGCTGTTATTCTCACTATGGTTTTACTGGTACTACTCAGTGCAGCTGGAAACCACCTCCTGTGTGGAAATCGATGCATCTGAAGACAACTAAACTCCCAATTTATGTTAACATTGCTTCAGGATTCTCAGTCAAGCAGAAGCCATTAGCAGCACAGTTACTGAGAGAGACTTAATAGCAAGGCCTGAGCCAATGTGTAGGCGAGTGCACCCTGCAGCAGCTGAGTGCATCCTGCAGCAGCTCTGCTGCCACTTCCACCCACTGACACTGCAATTCCCTTGGACCAAGGATACTGTTCAAGAGCATTACAGCCTCATTTCTGACTACCCATGGAGATGCCTGCATTTCTCCTCTCCAATGTCACTTCTCCTTTCTTCTTCTCTTCTAAACCAATCCCTCCCTTCTTTCACTCTGTTTATTGCACCGTTATTACACAATGCTCTGGGCTGATTGAAGATGCTGATGATGGGGCAAATGTTTCCCTTCTCCTTCAGAACTTTCCCCTCCTTGAACTGCCTGCTGCATCCCAAGAGCATTATTTGCTCTGGTCCAATGTGGCCACGAGACACATTCTGTTCAAGCCATCTCCTGCGCTGGCAGCCCTGAACTGATTGAGCTGCATCATTCCAGCCAACACACCACACAGACTGAAAACAGGACTCAGAAGGCCTCACTCCCATTCTGCACCAGTCTGACAGGGATGGCAGGAAGAAATGGAATCTACCCCATCTCATGCCTGCCTGGGAAAAGCAGGCACATACCATTTCTTTTTATCATACTCACCACCTTCTTGTCCTGCTGGCTTTCCATTCAGCTGTGCCCATGACTTTGGTCCACCTGGCACTGAATTTGTACTCTGAAAACGAAACAAAGCAAAAAAGAAACCCCAACACAGATCAGTTAAGATTCATGACTGTTTCTCATTTCCTGGCTGGCACCTGCTATGGTTCAGACCTCCAGATCACCCAGATGCCACTGAATACCACAGGTCTCCACAGCTTCAAAAGCTGGGGCTACAGTCAGCTGTTTCCCCCTCCAGTGCATTACAATGCTACAGCAAAAATCCTCTTCTCTGCTCTGCCCTAATATTTCCTCTGCCCACCTTCACCAACTATTTTCTTAACTTGCACTGTGATCAAGCTTTCTTTTTGTTCTGCTACATTTTCCCAAATGGTCTCCTTAATCTTCCAGGTTTGCTCCATGCTACACCTCAGCCTGAAGCCTACCCTACTTTCCCATGGATTAACCACTCTTCTCTTCAAAACATCACTCCTGTCCTGATTTCCCTCAACCTCAAGGGCTGGGAATTTTTTTTAAACCAAAAGTGTGAAATCTACAACACATAGGGGCCAGGTCCTTGCACTCTCTGGGACACCTTCTTACTTGCCAGTAGTTTTTTCAGGTCCTGACACTGGCTACTTTCTCCCACATGACCAGATCTCTTCCCAACAAGTCTCACCAAGCTGGAAGCACAAGCTGGATCAGCTGTCACCAAGTGACATCTGAATCAGAACCGAAGTAAAATGGTTTAGAAGTGCTAACCAGCCACCCCACATTCCAGCCATTTTTTTCTGGACTGAAACTAGATATTCTGCACACATTTGAAAAATACAGAGGTAACATACACAGAACTATTAACTGCAGCACAGCACTGCTGGTGCACAGTAGCCTGGACTCAGGAGAGTCAATTCCACAAGAAATGATTATACAGGAGCTGTTCTTAAGTGCAAGGCAACACAGGCAATTAAAAAACCCCTCAAGCTGCCTGGGGACAGGGGAAGCAGGGTGGCAGTGAGAGACTGCTGTCACCTACCTCCTGACTGATTGACTGTGTCGGCTTCTGTAAATTGGAGACAGATTTCTGCAAACCCTGCTGCGGCAGCGACTCCTGCAGCTGTGCAGCCGTCGCACTGGAACTGAGCAGAGACAGCAGAGGTGAGACCAAAGGGGAAGGAAGGCAGGAAAACAACTCTTGGCAACATGGCAGTTGCTAAAAGATCAAGCTAAAACATTGGCTCTACATCAGCCTGGACAAGAGAACTGATCCCTGTAAGTTCCAACACCAAGCACAGCAGTGCACAACCACTGCTGCCTGCCTGGCTGAACTTACCAAAGATTCACTCTACCCACCTCTTTTGGTCTGGCTGATCCTGCTTGTTTGCCCATCCTGTACCGTCCTTGGGTACTATAATGATGTTGGGGTCGTTTCCTTTGTTCTCAGACTTCAAGCTAGGCAAATTTGCAGGAGGTGGCATGCGCCGGGCAGCAGCAACTTTCCCAAGACTCTGTAAGCCATGTCTAGGAATAACTGGTGAGAAAGGAACAGCAGCAGGTCAGAAGGCTGTATCCTGCTATAGATAAGTAACGTTAATTAGGAAGCTGTGGCTGGGTGCAGTCCCAACAGAAGTGCTGCTGCTCTGTCAACACACAGGTTGTTTCCCACAGGACCACAGATGCAGCCGTCTGTTGTAGCAGCTGGCAAACAGCTCCTACAGTGGGAGGGAGAAAAAAAAATCATTCCCCCTAACAAAGTGCTCAGAGTCTTTTAGGAGGATTTGCACAGGTAGCTCTTTCATTTCACCAACGAGAAGCAGCACCTCTTTTTTACAGCTTGGGGAAACGGCCGTCTAAGTCCAATTTTTAGCAACAAACAGGTGACCTAACCTGGGAATCCAGAGGTCTCAATTTCCCAGTTCAACCCACCAGATCACATTTATTAAGAAGGTATTTAATTTTTGTTTTCTGTTCTCATACCAAATCCAGAGCCAATCCAGGCAAGGTTTTTATTTTTTTGACCCCACCATCTATTCTTGCTCATATTTCCACTGCAAAACCAACTCAGGCTCTTTCCCAGCGGCCTTCAGTCCCTGACTCTCGCTTCACACAAGGTCTGGGCAGCTTAAGGCACTTTGGTCAGCTCAGGTGTCCTGGCCTGGCACAGCCTAGGGCCCTGCTGAACCTTCCACTCAAGTTTGCTACCTGCCCACTCTGCAGCAAGGACACAGGCTAAACAGAAGGGCCAAGAGTTCCCAGGTGTCCTCTGTCATTCCTTTATGTCTCCACAATAATAGCAGCACACAGAGCTGTGGAGATTTTCCCGGAAGTCTTAATGAAACACAGGCTTTGACACCTGCACAAACACTCTGCAACACAGCCGTGTCCCAAAGGGTCAACAACCTGAATGAGCTCTGCAACAATACTCTTGAAA
Organism: Lichenostomus cassidix; assembly: GCF_008360975.1. Taxonomy (NCBI): domain Eukaryota; kingdom Metazoa; phylum Chordata; class Aves; order Passeriformes; family Meliphagidae; genus Lichenostomus; species Lichenostomus cassidix. Next base: position 4,419,488 of record NC_139497.1, read on the forward strand.
AACATCAAAAGGAGCTTTCTGGAGGTGTTTCTTACCTGTAGTTCTGATAGCTTCTATTGACTTTCCTTTATACTTATCAAACAGGCTGAGAGTCGAGTACTTGCTTTTCCCATCCTTTCCCTTGGTTATTTGCCCCAAACGATCGGACATTGCGATGAAATGTCATCTAGTAAGGAAATTTCTCTGCGCCGCTCCCGATCTGCCTTTTAGTGGAAGAGAAGCAGGAAAACCCCATCAAATGGGTTATTCAGCCACAGACAAGCAAAACATAAAACACACACAACAGCAAGAACCACACATACTCAGTGAGAACACACACCAAGTCACAAGGTTTTAACTCCCTTCTCTTTAGTCACAAGAGGCTTTTGGGCTTTAAAGTTTACAAACTGAATGAAAAGAACAGCAGGAACACACTTCTCATGGCATCGTTTTCTCCTGCCACTCCAGTGCTACAAGAAGTGAGATTCTTTAAGTATGAGAACACAAGAGAGAGTGGTCAACAAGCCTGTGCTTTAAAAGAGTAAGTCTGATGATAAGAAGCTAAACACAAGGATTCCTAAAAATAAATGACAGAAAAGCACTGCATCTTTTTATCTTATACTACACTGGAATTTATCATTGCATTTTCCCTGAAGCACTGACAGCTGGGTTTGTAATGTTTAGATTATGGTTCCACACTGGTCACAGTTATACCAGCAATTAATGCCTTTGATAGCATCACCAGAAGGCAACAGAACTATTTCTCCAAATTCCCTTTTCCCATCAGCTGGCCATGAGAGAGAGTTAAGGAGTCAAAACAACCTACTCAACTGTACCAGGTTCAGACTCCTGAGCCTGAGTTCAGCTGTTCTACTATGAATCCTCCAAACACATTACTAAAAAATTACATTCCTCTGTTGCTGGCACCTTGAACATAATTTTTAGCTTGAAATATACTTGTCACAACGGATGTGGTTTGGTAATTTTTCGATCTGATCTTTGCTGGCACAACATGCTGTGAGTAACACCCATCATACAGGCAGTCTCCTTACGTTGACTTTTTGGCTCTTGGAGCCTGGGACAAAGTTGAAACATGGGCGATGCACACACAGTACATCAACTTTTATGTCAGAAAAGACACTTTGCTTACTTTCAATGGACATATCTTTCATTTTTTTAAAGCATCATTCTGTTCTAAATTTTCTCAGCTCTAGGAGCTTCATCTAACCTTTTCACACATAATTTAGATTTCCAGATTTCTTGTTGTAAAGCCTCTACTTCAAGCCTAAAACTGCTGGCAGTTTCATTTTACCATCTGCTAGGTCCCATCCTAGGGTTTCAACTCTGCGTCGGGAGAAACAAAACACTATAAACGTGTATATATATATATACACACATACACATATCTCGGATTTTCCCACATCTTACACTTTCTGAAACTCACCCAGCTGAAAGCCTATTTCCAACAGAGACAGCAATCACCCTTTCTGAAAGAAACTCTGTCTGACCAAAGGCTACAACTCCCATCAGCAATGCCTTATCAAACATGATTTGCAGGTAAGAGGATTAGTCCATTACACATTATGTACAAATTAAAGCACAGACTGTGAACACACTGGATACAGCCAGACTAGGAACGTAGTGCCAACTTCAACTGGCCAAGTAAATCCAATCTAAAAGCTGCTGCTGGGGGCAGGTGTCTGACCACTAAGCCTGGCACCACACAGCGTTTGCTCTTGCACTGCAGGACTTAAATCAGGCCTGTCAAGAGCAAGAAGCCATGCACTCTCTGCTAGGTGGTCAGGCAGAGAAAAACGAAAGTATTTTCTGTCACTCAACAACAGCATCCACGGGATGCTCAGGAAAAACACCAGGTGCCCCAAGAAGGCCCTCACGGCATTTCTGCTGGACCATCACATGGGGCTGCAGCATGAAGGCTTGGGGAGGCAACAGGGCTGGCTGGCAGTCTTGAGGCATCTTTTCCTGCGGAGTAGCAAACAGATCTTTGGCTCCAGTCTGGTTCATCTTTGCTCAGATGGCCACCATGTGCCAAAGAAAACAACAGCTCCTCCCTCACTTACCCATTTGCACTGTGTTTTATTAGTAGGACAGACATAAAAGAGAGCGGGAGAAACACACTGATTAGCACAAACTTGGCAGGAAAGCACAAGCTGGACTGAGAACAATGAGCTGTTTGAAGGGGCAGAGTTGTGGGGAGCCCCAGAGCAGAGCAAAGGGTGCTGTGCTGGCAAGAGCACAGCCACCTGCTTTTACAGGTATATTGAGCCTTGCAGAGGGAGCCTGGCTCAGGGCCCAGCCACACCATGTCACCCCTGTATCAACCTCACAATAAAAGCAGTAAAATCCACTTTGAAGTGTAGAAAACTCAAACCACACAAAATTAGAAAGCGTTTAAAAATAACCCAATGATAACAACAACAAACCACCTACCAGATCAGGTTCAGGAGTTATCTGGTTAACAGAAAACCCCTGAGTTCCTGAAAGTCAGTATGCAAACAGCACACAGGGCAATGCTGCCAAAGAGAAACCCTGACAACAGTTATGTAACTGGGTCTCAGCTGCCTCTTGATTACATCTTATATCATTAAAAGGATGCAGGAAGAATAAACAACCCCTTCATAGCAGAGGAGCTGGGAACATGTTGGGATAAAGCCCCTTGTCAAACTTTCTGAGGCAGCCACAACTGCTGTCTGGATAAATGCGATTTACCTTCAACTCCTTCAATGCTTTGAAGACGTGAAACACAGCTTTGTCTGTGTGTTGTGTGTGTGCTGCAAAGGGGAAAGCAAGACCAGGGAGAGGTGAAGCAATTTCCATAGTCACTGTGCAAAGAGGCTGCAGCACACTGAGCTGGGTCAGAGCTGTCAGGACCTTGCTGCCTGTCCCTCCTGCCAGCTGCAGATCCCAGCTCCTCCAGGGGTGTATCAGCCAGGGAGATCACTCAGCATCCAGTTCACCCACAGCACTTCAAAGAGGCCACAGAGCCTCCAAGGCTAGCACAATGCTGGATTATCTTCCCATCACACAGTTAAGCAGGGATCATAAAGGCCTTCTAGTCTTGAAGGGCAAAGCCATTTCTGATAAAAATCGTGATTCATTTAGAACTGAACTGCCAGCCTGCATGCTCATTATTAGGAGAGCTGGAAGCAGAAGGCACATGCTGATGCTGACAAGTGAAAACTGACAGCCTCGGCAGAGCCTCTGACCTGTGCTCAGGGCTCCTGTGCCCCACAGCTGACCCTGAAGAAAGCAATATCCCCTGTCACAGAGAAATCATAAAAAAAAAATCAATCACCAGCATTTCTGCAAGGTTTCTCTCTAGGTTTATAAAGGTCTGTGGGGGAAGGTTTGCTATCAGTTTCAGAGTGGAGTGTAGCTCTTCCCATTCTCAGGATTTGCAGTGTCTCCTGTTATATCCAGGGACAGCACCAGAGAGCAAAACACTGTGTCTGAGCAATCACAAAATACTGCAGTATGACCAATTCCATCAGAGATCCCAGGATACAAATAAATGCACCAGGAACACTTGGGCAGAGAGCTCCAATGCCCAGGCGTCCTCATGTCCACACTGTACTGCCCTAGATCTGATTTTTGGGTATTGACCCTGCCTTTTAAAGAGGTAAATTCTAATCCAGAGAGCAAGTGCCATTTTAATGTCTTAAAGACATCAGACTTACAAACATACAAGTCTTGGAGCTACAGCAGGCATCTATCAAGCATGTCCTAAAAACAATCCATCTGAAAACCTGGAGCTGCTGGCACTGGTAACAACTGGAAACCCCTGAGCTGAAAACACAGCCAAATGGGGGGACTCCTGACAAACAGGATTGTCTGTGAAGCTCTTTGCAAATCTATGTATGCAGGAGGCTGGGCTGCTGGTGTTTTATTCACAAGACTTCAATGGAGCTTGAGTACCTGGAAGTCAGCCAGCCTTAGCTGAGCAGGGCAAACAGATTTATGAAAGGTAACACACATACTAGAAAGAGTCACTTCAGCTACTCACACACCACTGAGCTCTACACCCAGCCCAGTCCTGACTATTGCAGACCTCCACTCCTTGCTCACTTTACAACAGCACTCACCAACACAAAACAAAGCAACAGGGTGGAAATTAACAGTGAAAGGGTTTTTCTCCACAAGAAGGAAGATTTCTGATGTGTAATTTTATACAAATTGTTCAGAAACTCACAGGTTGGAAAAGCTAAACAGTACTTTCAGAAGAGAAAAGTGTCTGGACTGATGTTAAACTGAAATACATTGTGGTTTCAAATGTTACCGGCAATGTGAAACCTTCTAAAAAACACAGTATAGTTTTACAGGAGATTAATGGTGCTCACTATTTAAATACACACATGGGTCAATTTTACTGGTACTTCCATAGCTAAACATTTATCTGTCAACACAGAGATACCACTACTTCTCCTGGAACATGTCCCACCAAGAACCACCTATTTGTCAAACATTCACCACCTGCCTCAGCGATGAAAGACACCACTGGCTGCCCTTGGAGGGCTTTGGTGAGACACTGTGATCACCTGCCCAGGGACTTGCTGTCAGATGCACTTATATCCTGCAGAAACCCTGTCTGGACCATGCAGGGATCATGAGCCTAGCAGGGAAGGGCAATCAGTTCCCAGCAGAGGTTGCTTAGTAAGGCAAGGAGCAACGGGAGAATATCAGCATCCAAATACAAAGTCAATGGGATCAATGCAGAAGAGCTGTGCAGCAGGCAGAGGCTGTAGCAAGAGTCTAAGCCACAAAAAACCTCTTGCTGTCATTCTACTGCATTTTTTTCCAGAGGGAGATGCCAAGATCTGCTGGTACACCTGAAAAAAGCCCTGCCAAGATCTGAATGTAACACCAAACGTGGTGCCAGAAAATGGCACCAAATCCTGCCAGACAGGGAGAAGCAAGTCAGGAGTCTGCAGTGCAGAGAAAAGACACCTCATCACCAAGCTCCTGATTCACAAGAAGGACCCTCCTTGCTTAGCTCAATAGGTATATTTGGTGGTACCAGTTCTTTTAATCCTGCACAATTCCAGCTGCTCTCCATCTCCCATGAACCTTGGCTCAGGGAATGCAAGACCAGGATAACATCTCCCATGATTTATTGCAGAGGTATGCTGTTGGCCAAGCAATACTGTTGGAAGTCGTCTGCCAGAGGACTTGACAGAAGTCAAGCCCCATCCTCAGACCTCTCTAAGTCAAGCCTCTGGGATTTGAAACATGGAGCAGGACTGTGAGGAGGAGAGGCAGAGTCCTCTGGACAGTGGATCTATCCTTAACTCCACATTGTGGAGCTCTACAGACAGAGGTAAAACACAACAGGGAGGCAGGGCAGAAAGGGCATGTCCTGTAAGATGACCTGACCTCAGTTGCTCAGTTCTGTCTTCACCAAGCTCACCTGCTGGCTGCCCCCTCTTCTAAATGTACCAACAGGTAGGGAAGCACAACTACTGTCAGTGAACTGCACAGTTCTAGAGAGATCTTTGCAATGTCAGGTTTGGCTTTAAAATACAGAAGCTTCACCTCTCTGCTAAACAGCTCTTCCAGTGCTGGGGAGGCAGGCAAGGCAAAGGCAGCCAGAGAGGCTGGAATTGTAACTTACTGTAAAACAGATAAAGCAGACTGGAGTCTGGAGAATAGCTCAATTGTATTTACACAAAAACATTAACGAGTTCTGTGGTCCTTTCTGTGCACGCTGGACAGACAATACCACACCCTGGAAAGGAGCCCTGACCTCCAGTAATTGAGGGTGCAGACAAAGAAATAGTTCATCCTGAGTATGCAAGACTATGGCACAGAGCAAAAAAAACAACCTAGTCAGAAGGCTGGTCCACAGCCCACAGAAAGTACTTATGAGATCCTGTGCCCATGAAACTTGCCCTGTTTTTCAAGCAGAAAACCCAAGGTGTACAGTGAATTCTTTCCTTGAAAGGAGTCTCTGTTTGCAACAGCCCACCAGAGAAACAGCCAGTTTCACCCATCTGCCCCATCATGCTGTAGAGAAGGAACTGACCTGCTGGTGCCAGCTTGTCAGGAAGGTATAACCTTATCTCCAATCCAAGAGGAAGTGCTGCAGGGCTTTCACAACCTGCAGGGAAGCAGGAAGGTATCTAATGTGCAACAACCTGGAGGCACCAGCTACCAGCTTTACACTCCTTACCCTCTCAGCCAGGCCACGAAGGTATTAAATGAGACAAGACCCAGCATAAACTGAAATAAAAGAGCCTACTTCTTTGCTGTTCCACATTTCAGAGGCAAAACTCAGGGAGGACAGAGCAGCTCAGTTCAGCAAGGATCACCTGTGGCCTCAACAGGTCCAGATCCCAACCCCTCTGGTACACAAGGAAAGGGAAGTGACTTCGTGATCTCCACGAGCTGCCTGCCCAACAAGGCTCATATTCAATGCAAATCTTTACCCTTAGAGCTGTACTTTCACTCTGCCTCCCCTACCACCAAGGATCAGAGCTGAAACACACGACCCTCAGCCTCCAACATCATTCTGCCTTCCACTCTGCCCTGCTCAGGTTCTTCTGAGGTATCAGCGTCCAGGGAGAACACACAGATACAACATCCTGTTCCCTCAACACCAAAGCAAGGAGGCTGATCACGAGCAAGCAATTTAAATCCAAATACAAAAGAAACACCTGGCATAATGCTCTGTTGGCAAAACTTGTTCAGAAAGCTCCTGGTAACATTCAGCTGAGCTGTACGGTAAATTGGGCATTTAGGTATCTGAGCAACAATAACAAACTGTGAATAGCTGGTGGGGATCTCCTGATGGGTAACAGGGCTGGCACTATCAGTCCAAGGCAGCAGAACAGTTTGCTCAACACTGGAGACAGCAAGAGGTTCCAGAGCTCAGGTCCCTGCTCCAGCCACCCAAACCTGCATGCCAAGACCCTCAGAGAAAATGCAGCTCTTGATCACAAAGAAGCAATTTGCAAAGAAGAATCAAACGAGGAAATGCCCTGCAGCAGCACCTGCCATGTGCAGAACACTCCCTTCCAGTGGAAAGGACTGTCCACTGGCACAGAAATTGGACCCAACCCTGCCTACTGCTCCCAAGGAGCCCACAAGGGCAGGAGGCACCCACACAAGTACAAACTGTTTTCAGGCACTGCACCAGACCGTAGGTCTGACAGATAAAGGCAAAGACTCTTCCATAACTAAAAATAAACACCATTGCATGCTATGGTTGTGGAAGTCCCTTAGTCCTGATACTCCTTCCTACACAAACTTTTAAAAGTCATCGCCATAACGATATGCATATAACCAGGTGAGATACGGCAAGAGTAGTATAGGTGAAACACCAGTGCTGCCAGCTCCAGAACCCAAACATAAGGTTCCAAAACATTACATGCAGCTTATCTTGGGAGAGCACTACCCATCCAGGGCCACCATTGGCCAATGGAGAATGTCTCTCTGTCAAACATTTCACAAATCCCTCACCACATCCCAAGCTCAGCAACTTGTTCCATCTCTCGGCAGTGAACATGAATTTTATAGCAAACAAGCACAGAGAAAAGCAGAGATGTCACAGCTCCAAGAGATGAAATCAGAGTAAAGCTGGCAGTCCTCTGGGTTAACAGGCCTTTTTTTCAGGAACAGATACAGCTCTTTCCACACAAATGCCATCAGCTGTTGAGTAAGCTGCTCTGTTTTCTCTGCAGTCTCACGAAGGATCACAATGGAATGGCGATGTGGATGTTTACCTTGAGCCTGATGAGCCTCACAATAAAATCTGGACTTTGGTAACACCTTTCCACTCTCAGATTGCCTGCTGACTTCAGGGCCTCAGTTCCCACTCAGCTTATGCACAGAAGGTTTTCTTTATGAAGAGATAAAACCCAATGCTATTGATTAGCAGGCAGACGATCCCTCACTGCAAGGGACAAGCAAGGGAGAGGTTCCTTTACACCCCTTCTGAGATCCTGTTCCTCCCCAAGGCACTGCTGGGAGCTCCCCTGGCAGGTACATGCTGCAGGGCACAAAGCTACCCTGGCAAGAGCTGAGTAGCTCTTTCTCTATCAGATTTCTCCCAATTCCCACAGCCATCAGGACTGATGCAGCTGGTTCAAGCCATTAATAAGATGACAAGCAGTCCAGACAAGCCTGCAGTTCATAAACACTGCAGAGGCTGAAGCTTCCAAGGAAGTCTTCCTCCAGTTTCCCCATTCTGAACAGCACCAGGGCAATGCAGCATTGCACAGCAATTCTCCTTACAGGAAGCCTATTCATGGGAGCCATTTGCACTACAAATGAGTGCCAAGGATGATAACAGGAATGTGATGGGAAAGGGGTACAAAGTGGTAAGAAAGCACCTTACATGTGTTGTGATTCAGTACTCTGAAGAAAGAGGCTTTAGACATCCTTAGGAAGCTTTAGCTTTTCCGGAGAGCTAAGCAACTCGGACTATGCCCAGGACATCTGGACTACGCCAAGCCAGACACGAAGTGAAAACATTTCACAGATGCTTTAATTTACATAGATATTTGCAGTGCATAACTGACAAGGTGTGTAAGCGTCATCACTTCTACTTTCCAGATAGGAAAACGACACCGCAGAACTCTGCAGCTAAGCTAAGTGGCAGAGCAAGAAATAGAGCCTTCATCTCCCACTTTCTGGGGTTGAAAACCACCCTGTGAATCACACTGCCCTGCCTGACGCTGTGGGGCCAGCAGCAGCATGAAGTCCTGCTCCAGAGGAGCTCTGGGAGGAGCAGGTCCCTGCATGCTGGGATGGGGAATGCTGCGAACACCTCCTAAATGAACCACCCCATACACTGCTTTCACTGCAACAGGATCACAGGCATCATTAGAGGCAACACTTAGCTCAGATGCGGAACAGTAACACCATAACAACACTCAAGATCACATGAATCTGCTTCTGAATGACGGTTCTTGAAGCTTGGTTATTTCAATAAAAGGTAAAACCATACTTATTATTGTAGCCGTGAAGGAGCACCTCTTGAACATGTCCCTACTCCCCTGCCTGCTTCACAGCCCACTCCCAACTCTGAACAACATCACTCGAGGCTTTTGTGCAGCCTCCCGGCCCACATACAGGTAGGAAGAGCTGAAGAACTTACCCCGCAGCAGAACTCTTCCAAAAAAATCACTATATTCCCACACAGTAAGTGCCTGGGGGAGGCAAAGTCCCAGTGCAAGCTCTTCAAATCTGCCTCTATTCACTCCCTGGAGCACCATCACTACAATTCCCATCTAAATGTCTCAATCACTAACCAGGAATGATTCTTCCACCAAATCTCTTCTATAAGGATGCTAGTTGCACAAATACTAGGTAGCCTACTACTCTTAAGTGCTAACCACCTGAAATCCAAAGGCTATCAAGGATGCTCCCAACAGCTAACTGAAGCTTGGAAGACATCTGAAGCACTACAGTCCAACAGAGTGGTCCTCTTGGCCAATCCTAGAGGGTTGTTAGCAAGTCCTCACTTTGTTCCTGGTAATTTTTCCCATATTTCTTCACACATAAGCCCCATATTTCTTCACGCATAAGCCCAGCTCAGCTGCACATTTCAAACTTGGTCATTGCCTCTTCCCTTTCTCCCAAGGTAGGACTGTTTTCATCAGTCCTTCACAAATTAATACCTGCAGTCTCTTGAAGATGTAACAGGGAGCTCACTTATTCCACCCCTTCTCGCCTTTTCACCCTGTCCAGACTAGTAACACTCTCCTGAAAATTTAGGTGGCAGAATCAAACAGTGTATTTTGGCTGCAAGTTCAATAAGCTCCTGCAGAACTGCATACCCACCTTTTAAAATCTTCTGTCCCCACACACCCCTCAGCACAGCAGGTCAAGCTGCTTCACAACCAACCAATGCCACAGGGAATTACAGAACAATACAGGACTACTAAAGCAGCCTCCAGTCCACTTCAGTTACGGTCCAAATGCTCCCAGACAATAAAAAAACAACTCAGGATTTACGGCTATATGCATCTGAACAGCTTTGCTCTGAAATAAACAGCTCATAAGCTCCAACTGCTCTGTTACTTTTGCACAAGAAGGACATGTGCATGCAGGGAACATCCTGAATTCTAGTACAAGTTACTAACAGAACATGAGCCCAAGCTATGTTTCAGTGAGGCTGAATATAATACAATGTCCTGCTTTAGCCCCACTTTATCCTTGTGGAGGAAGGACAAACTCTTTAAACAACCCAGATGTGTGCAAAATCCACCCTCAGAGGGTGCTTTCCTTTTGTTAACGAAGTCACTTAATTTCAGAAGCTCGAAAAAGCTGTTCTGTGATACAGAGAGCTGCAGCTCCCCAGCCTTTACCTGTTCTCTGTGCTCTCACCTCATTGTCTGACACCTGAAAGAACCACCCTTGTATTCCTTCTGCTCCAAATGAGAAATTAGTTAAGGAGCTGTGAAATTATCGACCTATTAGGAGAATGAGTCAGTGCCACATGAAAAACAAAACCCACTTACAAGGCAGGATCAGCTGAAGAGCAAGGTCTGATACTGAGACAACAGCTCAGTGCCAAGTTGCAGAATAAATAAGGAATGTAGTAAAAAGAAAGGGAACCAGAGAGGCCCAGCCCTTGGAATAAACCCTCTCCTAAAGCTACCATCCTGAATCACTAAGTTCCTCCTGATCATACTGCTTCTATTCCTCCAAAATGAACATACACAATTATAAGTGGAAATGCCACTAGATCAACATCTCTTTGTAGACTACCATCATGAAAGAGAAAAAAAAAAAAAAAAAACAACAAAAGGCTTACTACTATTTTCAGCAGCACTCACACCTAGCCCGGCTCGCCCTTAAATACTTTCAATTACTCAGGTAAGCACAATGAAGGCCTTGAGCAAGCAGCACTCTTGAACAGGCAGGTAATTCTGTAGAGGATCATCTCACAGGCTGCTCTGCACAGCTCAGGCAAACCCCAGCAGCACCAGGGTCCTTGTTTTCCTCAGTCACACCTCAGGTGTGATCCCAGCAGGACAAGGCCACACACAGGGCACTGGGGGTTGTCTGTCTTACACCATCACTCAGGTACCACGGGGAGCTGCGTCAGACAAACACACTCTGATGCCACTACCACCTTCAGGAGGCTGTTCAAATAAATTAGCCTTTGAAGTTGGCCTTTACACAAAGCTTTATTAAAAGGCTTTATTAAGCTGTCACTGTTAAGTGAAATAATTTTAAGAAAAAATATTTAAGAATATTACTCACTTATTGAAACAAAAATACTTTTAAATCCTGCATGTCCCTTCCAGCATCTTTATGGATTATTTACTCACTTTTCCAGTTTCAGCCAGTTGGCTGAGCTGCCCTTTTAAGATCTCATGCACACAGAGAAAAAAGACAAAAAAGTTCAGAGTTCATCCAAAAAAATGCGTTGTAAGACCAAAGCAAATTTCTCTGAATTTAGAAAAAAAACAAGGCACCATATAATGATGAATTTGGAAACCTATACTAAACATTTGCCTTAACGTCTTTTTTTTTTTTTAGGAAAGGTATCTGTCAAATCATGTAAAAATTTGTTTTCTTAACAGTGAAGACTGCTGAAAGCATCCTCAAATGTGTGATACCTAGTTTACTCAACCATGCAGAAAAGCAGACCAGACTAATGAACAAAAAAAAGGAATCAACTTGTACTCAAGGCACTTAACAAATTAAGCACAAAATCAAAATACAGCTAACAACAGATGTACTCACACTGGCTTGAGGAAACAACAAAGCAGCGACTCCAAACAGTATCTGCAATTTTCCAAGTATTATTTTTAACGAGAATGTTTACATTTTAACATGAAAAACACTATGGGAGAGGTGTTGTTTAATCTAACCCCAAAATCCTCTGCTAACTACAAAGAACTTCTTAAAAAGAAGCAGTATCACCCATGATGAGCCCACAAAGACCTCATGGACAACAGATGAGCTACTGATAAAACCCGTGCTCATTTACAACCTTTCACTTGGACTGAAAATGCAAGAAACTATTTTGTATTTTCAGTCAGAAATCAGCCTGAAAACATTGCTTTCCATCCTCTCTTTAAATTCCACTTTCAGCATATGGTCTTAGTCTCCCTACCTCTACCAGGTGACTTTACTCTCCAGTCTCTGGCTAAGAGCACTAGTATTTGGAACACTGGGCTTTCACTACCTCACTGACCACTGAACATGGAAAAGGTACAAAATTAATGTCCTGGCCGGTCTACATCAGAGAAACATACTCATCAGGAAGTGATTCTCCAAACTTGGGCTCTCCAAGACAGGGACCAGCTATTTATCCATCATGGAAGAACCCATTCCAGTGGAGGCCTCAGGTGAATCTGTAAGACAAGGCTTAACAAAACCAAAACTTCCACTATAAACCTGGAATCAGTGCTGGAAGGGGTGGGATGCCTTCCCCCCAGGAGAGTATGTAGACACTGCAATGTGCTTATACTTTATACCCGTTCCTAGAAAGAAACAAAAACTATTGAAGTCCTAAATGTTTATGCTTATTGTGCCTTATCACCCCAAACCCCAGTAACGTCAATATACAAACATCTGAGGAGTAGATACTCAATGTGTATCTCACCCTCTGCACACCCAGAAGACAGAAACCAAATAAAACAACTTTTCTACCAAATCCCACAACTCCCACCTCGTTCAAATCCCTTACGGCAGCTTTGACTTTGGAGATCAGTTTTTTTGGGGTTTTTTTTAAAGAAAAAAATCCTCCAAATTCCCAACCAAGACGACTAAAACCACCCCCCGGAGAAGATGCTCAGCACGTGTCCCAGGACCCGCATTAGGTTTTCCCCAGCTTGCAGCATAGCTGCTCCCACACAGAGATGAAAAACTCATTCCTGAACAACAAAAAAAAAAAAAACCAACCAAACCCTACAACGTCTTTCCAAACCTACCGAACGAGCTCGCCCAGCGCACAAACTCCATCCTCGCTCCCCCCGCCCCAGCCGCATTTCGGCCTCAGCGGCCCTTTTGTAGCTCCGGCACAATAACAAACCGGCCGAGCCTTCTGGATGCCACCCCCCCTTGTTTTGCTGAGACACACACGGCGCGACAAAAATATCTTTGTGTCACACTCCAGACGACGAAGAAAAACAACCTGCCTTTGCGGCGGGGAGCCCCCCGCCCCGGCTGCACCCGCCGGGGAGCGCGGCGGGCAGGGTGCGGTTCGGTTCGGGGCCGCAGCCCGGACAAGAGGCCCCGGGCCCGGGCGGCCCCGCCAGCCCCACCGGGGATGGGCCCGGGCAGGCCCCGCGGCGGCCCCGGCCCCGCAGGGAGAAGGGGGGCGGCTCGCACGATAAACACCGGCGGCTACGGCAGCGGACAACTGCGGGGAGACCCCTCGCAACCCGCCCGGGGGAGCCGCCCGAGCCGGGAGGCCGCGGGGTGCCGCAGCCGGTGGCTCCGGCTCCATTTTAGCGCTGCCTCGTCCCACCTTCCCTCTCCCTCCCCTTCCTCCTCCCCCCCGGCCCCACTCACCGCCCCGAATATCCGCGGCCGCCGCCGCCGCCGGCCCCCGATACCCACCTGTGGTGGTGGCGGGGAGCCGGGGGTGCCTGCGGAGCCGGGTGCGGACGGTCGATGAGCGCGGGGCGCGGCGGATGGCGGCGGATTGCGCGGGGCGGCGGCGGCGGCTGCGGCCGATCCGGGCACTCGCTGCCTCCTCCTCCTCCTCCGCCTCCCGCTACCGGCCCGGCCCCGCCGCACAGCGCCCTCTGCAGGGCCCCGCCGGCACCGCGGGGCGGCGCTGAGGGGAAGGAGCTCGCTGAGGGGACACGGAGCTGCTGGAGAGGGTCCTGAGGAGAGCAACGAGGGGATTTGGAGCTGGAACAGCTCCCTGGTGAGGAGACACTGCAGCAGCTGGACCGGGCTAGTATGGAGAAGGGAAGGCTGAGAGGAGCTCTCAGCAATCCATATAAACATCTCCAAGGGGTGTCCGAGGATGGTGCCAGACTCTCTTCAGTGGTGCCCAGCGACAGGACAAGGAGCAATGGCCACAAATTAAATACAAGACGTTTCCCCTCAACATGATAAACAGTTTCTTTACGCTGAGGGTGACAGAGCTCTGGAACAAGTGCCCAGGGAGGGCCTGGAGTCTCCCTCTCTGGGGACATTCCAAACCCACCGGGTGCATTCCTGTGTCACCTGCTCCAGGTGACCCTGCCGTGGTCTCCAGAGGTCCCTTCCAACCCCAATTAATCTGTGATTCTGTGAGGTCTCCTCAGAGGGACACAGAGCTTCTGGAGTGGGCCCAGGGGAGGGCAACGAGGATGACTGGGAGACTGGAGCATCTCTCTTATGAGGAAAGGCTAATCCCTACAACCACCTCAGCTCAAGCCACCTGTGCCAGGGAAGACATCTTCGAAGGGGCACCAGAAGTTTTTCCCTCTCATTTTTGTGACCCCAGAGCTGTGGGGTAATGACAGGGACATGGAGTGATGACAGACCCATGGGGATTCCTGTCCAACCTGAGAGGGAGCAGAAAACACTGCTGCAGGCTGCCTGTTGTTCCCCCCTGGTTTCATGGGCAGCAGGTTTAAAGGCAACCTGGAGGATCTGCCCCTTGGAAGGACTTCAGTCCAGAAATATCTTTTAATTTGTTCTGTCATTAAGGATGATGGAAATGAATGCAGTAGAGCAAGGCAGTCACTCCTCTCCCAAAACACTCTACAGAGCCATAAAACACCAGAAGTCTCACCAGCACAGTCCCTGCTCCAGCTGAAAACAGCTTCAGGTCGACACAACCCAAGCAGAAGCACTGACAAGAAATTGGCACTAAAGATAGTGTTGTAAAACTTACTGCAAATTGCAGTTTCTCTGCCCAGTGGATCTTTTATAGCTTTGGAGATGTGGTCACCTTGCACCCAAGGACAGAGCAGCCTCTCTTTAATTCTCCTTCCCTGTCCTGTAACACACACAGGTGTCTGTCAGTGTGACATTTGGTGACAAAAGGCCAGTCTGCAGGTACACATGCATTTATGTCTCAGGGACTGTCCAGCAGTTCTGAAAAATGGTGCATATACACATACATATATATTTATGTATATGGGACAAGCACCTGGGCAATTGCTGGTCTCATGCAAATGCACTCTTTAGCTTATTCCTGGGTCACAAGTCATGTGCTGTCACCCACATGCCCTTGCCCATGAAGGGAAGGTGGCTTTAGAGGAATTTTGCAGCACATTTCCCCAGTGCAGGCAGTGCCTCAGGAGGAACAGTTCCTACCTCTCTCCACATTACAGGAACGGCGTAAGGCTGGGCACCCGGATTGCTGCTCATGAGAGATGTGTCTGATCTCAAACAGTCATCAAGAGTAATGCAGAGGGAAGAAATGCATGAACAGCTTTCTAGACCATATGGGATGTTCCTACAGTTGATCTGCACTGCTATTGAAGTTGCCAGGCACTGAGCTACCAAGAGATGCACCAGCACTGCTGAAAACCATCATCTGGTTGTCAGATGTCCTTTTCTGCATATCAAAGTACTACACTACTCCTGCCCCTTTGGTGTCTCATCTCATCTTTCTAGAAGTGTTTGACTGGGCCAGAGAGAGGAGGCCAATGCCCTCCACTTCTCTCCTTACAGTAACCCACCCTCCTTCCTGACATTGCCCAACTCCTGCTCTCAGCAACTTGCAAGAAGCCAGGGCATTAGTTTGGTGCACTTAACTACTTCTTTCTCCATCAGTCAGACAAGTACACACAAATACAAATAGCTCTTCTAACCTGCTTCCTGCCCATACAAACCTCACTGTCCTCCATGAGAGCAACAACAGGTGCACAGTCACAAGAAGCCACCCAAAAGCATTAACATTTCCCTTCTGGAGATCAGGAATGTGGGCTCCCCTCACTTTCAGTGAGTCATGCAGACACCTACAACCCCCACCATCGGCGGGTGACTCACACAGGTTTGTCCAGGTCAGCACTATCCACACCTGCTGCTGTAATAAGCACTTCTCCGAAGGTCTCCTGTGCATCTCCAAGGCAACAATCCAAGGCCAAGGGAATAGATGCGCCAATTAAAGAAAAAATTAATGCAAACTGTTGTGGAGATCAAAAGGCTAAAGTATACAAATAAAAGACTATTGTACATTCATTACCAGGTGCGTACACTGCAGTGCCCACGAGCTCCTGGCTTTTCCACCTGTGCCCAGCAGTGTGCCAGGGCCAGCTCTGGAATTCTGCAAGTCTGGCTCAGGACTGCATTAGGGCTGGGTTTTCCACCCCCTCACTGTTCAAAGCTGGGCACAATCTGAATAATCAGAGGACACAGCTTGTCTCTACCACCACAGGGAAGAGTGTGGCTCCTCTACATCCTGGTCCATTGCATGTGGTCCATGGGGACACCATCAGACCTTGGCATAAGGTGAGGAATTTCCGTGCAGCTCTTCAAAAGACCTGCACCACCTCTCACCAGCCTGTGTATAAACCAAAACAACTGGTGTAAGGTGAGAGCTGGTGGGATTCGATCCACAACAGACTGTGAGGGAGGAGTGTCAACAGTGAGAAGACATTTGGGCAGAGACTGGAGAACAGGTTTCATCTGGATGAAGTCCAGTGCACAGCTCTATGCAGGATCTATTCTGAACAAACAGCTCGCCCACTCTGGTTTTTCACCTGTTCCAGAGACCTTAACAAATTATCTTGTCCCTGAACAAGAGAGTCAAACTCTGGAGTGTTCTGCTTCCTTCTTCCAGGACTAATTACAAGTGAGAGCAGAAATCCTGCTGTGTGCTTCATCCTTCCTAAGTGAGAAATCCTGCCAAATAGAAAACCCCCATTACAGAGGACTTAGAACCCCAGTATAGGATAAGCATTTACAGAAATGTCTTCTGGTATCAGGCCTCCTAGATATAAGAGATTTTCTATTATATTCTACAGCTTCTGCAAAAATTTGCTCTGAATCCATCAGTCCCTGCCCCTGCCTTGCACCAAGCAGGGTGATTTACAGGCTAAATGCTCCTGTGCCATTTAGCTATCACTTTGTTCAGCTGTAAATGGCAGCCTGCACTGCAGGACAGGGCCTTACTGCCCTCGCAGTCATTCACAAAACCCCACAATACACTTGGAAAAAGCAAAGTGATCCTTCTCTGTTCCCCATCCAGAGGCCATTTGGCAGCACAAAGTACACATTTACCTTAGCAGGTCAGGTCACAGTCCTTCCAGTTTTCCATCTGTCAGACATCAGCCAACATCAGCTGCTGCAGGAGACACACGCAATGGTCAGTTGTGGAATAACCTGTCCACGGGAGAATATGCTTTATAATTCCATGAGGTAGGAGCTGTTTATGCCCTGAAGCATGAAAATCATTTCAAATTCAGTTGTGTCTAAATCAAGAATGCCTCATGCCTGCACTGACTTCATTAGCTCATCGGAGACAGCTACAGGGAAATTCAAGCCTGCAACTAAGTGAGCAGGGCCTTAGGACCCAAAACCCAGTCAGCAAGAACATCAATAGAGTTGAGCTGTCATATTTGAGAGGTGGGAGAGAAGACATGAGTAGCTCTGGCAGCTCTCTGTAATCCCACGTATGAGGCTGTGTTATCCAAATATAAGGAAATGTTTTGAAAGCCAGACCTCAAGTAGAACAAAGGGACACTGGGTCTCAAATATAAAAGATTTTTTCCCCTCTTATCTAAGACCTAATATCAATAGAGATGTTTCTCAAGAAGTATAAAGAGGTATTCTGATGAGAGAGGAAACTGGAGCCTTTCACCTATCTAAACTGAAATAGTGTATGAAATACTGGAATGGGAAAAGAGTATGAAAACCCAGGAATCCTGGCCTTTACTCCAAACTGGGTTAATTGTGATAATTGTGTTACTTACTGCTTCTTCTAGCTGCTGGATCAGGTAGAGGCTGTTGTTTTTTATTCCTTTGCAGCCCATGGGAGTTGCAGGCTCTGTATGAAAACAAGATGCCATGAAAGTGTTTGTTTGCCAGGCTATTGTCTGTCCTTTTAAAGGCTGCAGACCCACTCCATTCTTCATGAGAAAATGCTGGCTGCCTGAAGGACAAACCAAAATGACTATTTAAGGCACTAAAAATGGAAATCATTTAAAACAGAGCTGATTAAAAGGAAGAAACTATTCTTCCAATGAAAAGTGAATTGCTTTCAGCTGGCCTGAGCACTGAGCTTTGCTTGCAACAAAAACCAAATACCAGTTGTCTGATAGTGCAAGTATTTTGGAGGCACTTCATTGGCCATGACTTCAGTTTTTCCTTGTGCATAACTGCAAAACAAGTCTACTGCTTCTGCTCATCCTGGCTTGGTGATTTTTCCTTTGGCTGTGCTGTTCAGAAGCCAGCAAGGCTGTTCTTTAAGGAGTTTTAAAGCCCAGCCTTTCTTACTACATCCACTTGGAAGCCCTCACACAACCTTGGTTGCTTAAATAGCAAAAGGTTCAAGAGAAAAAAAATCAGGAAACATCACATACCTTTCTCACAACATGACAGCTTCTGCTCTTCAAAAGACTCCAAAGATTGTTGGTGACATGCTGAGTTTTCAGCACATTCAGAAAACAGAGGAAAACAGGGAGATGGAGGTGCAAGTACTAAAGTTTTGTCAGGCAAAGACTTGGGTGTTTTTTTCAATACAACACTCACTTCCAAAACACACAGAAAAGCACTTGTAGAAGCACCTGGGTTTTTTTCCAGTTAGCACCTCTGTTTACTCTATCAAAGCCCCCTTCTTCAAAGAGGTTGGGGGAAAAATCCAAGACAAATAAGGGGATCCAGTTATTTGACATAGAGTGCTGAAAGGTGTATCTCAAAACACAAGGGATATTTCTGATAAAGGTAAGACATCCCTGTGTTAGCTCAACCTGTCTGACTCTTAGGACAATTCATAGGCAGATCACTGGATTATATAAATATGTCAAACTCCTTTCACTCTAAATCTGAAGATCAGTCCAGATTTAAACTAACAAATTTGTTTATCCTGAAACCCTCATAATGGCCATAATTTTGGTCAGGATGTGAGTTCATGAACACTTTTGCATTCATGGTTCCAACCTTCCGCCACAACAATCTGATGCCTCCCTTCCATGTGTGGCAAGGCAGCTGCTGCTTCACAGTTCCAAAATATCTTGCTTCACCCTGACTAAGGGAGCTATCAGCTGCTTCTGAATGTGCTGAAGCTGATGAGAATGAGTGGATTTGGGTAGAGCTGCAGCCCCTGCTGTAAGCAAACCAGCTCTTGCTGTCCCTGCCGAGCGTGGCTCTGATCAGTGACAGGATGATCACAGCCCAGGCAGCGTGTGAATCCTGCACACGTGCAGAGACAGAAATGGAAACTGCAATTAACAGGCTGCAGGATGCACTTCCAGGGCCCCAAAGCCAAGGCCGTTGTTTAGAACACCTCCAAAGCTGCAGCATTTCCTTTTCCTTGGGGAATTAGTGAAATAACTCCTCTTTAGTGAGTGTTTTTTTCCTCATGACTAGATTTGTCCCTTCTGTCTCAGGAGATCACACGTGGTCCCTTTTGAGTTCAGCTTCTTCTTTAATTATTAACACAATTCCTAAATATTTCAGTGAGTGCTAACTACCTCTGCTCAGAGAAAACACAGCATCTGCCCAAAAAGCTCCATCCACCTCCTGTCCCTCTGTCCCTGTGTCCCTGCTCCCTTCGGGAATGGCCACATGGCTGGGGGTGTAACTTCCCACGGAACTTTGGCTTGTTGTGGGAGCACAAGGCGCAGCTCCCGGGGCACGGGGGGTGTCGCAGGGCAGGGGACATCGCTGTCCCGGGGGCTGCTCCGGGCCGCCCTCCCGGGGCCGCTATCCCGGGCGGTGGCGACATCCCGCCGCGTCCCCACTAGATGGAGCGACAAACCCAGCCTGGAGCCGCCGGCGGGCGAGCCCCGCTCTCCCCAGTGTCCCCGGTCCCCTCTGCTGCGTGCCCCGGTCCCCGGGGGGCTCGAAGGGTGTCCCCCGGCAGCGGCCAGCCCCGTCCCGGCATCTCCACCCTCTGTGTGGAGGGGACAGCGCAGAGTCCCCGCGGTGCGCTGGGCTCACAACCACCACCTCGAAGAGGCGGCCGAGGTGTCGAGCAGATGCTTTCCCAAGTGGGAGTGGGTTTTTCTTGGTGCTGTGGGCACCTCCACTGTGCTATTTAAAACTGCCCAGGAAGTGCTAATGAAGCTGGCTAGTGAGCAACAGCCCTGGTGAGCACAGCCGGGCTCACCCTCACACCAAACCACCCAGCAGCTTTGCTCTGGTGGGCATGGGGGTGTGCTAGAGCCCTCCCCGGGCAGGAGGAAACCTGGGCAGCTCTGGTCTGTGCACCCCAAGGCTGGCAGTGAGCCCCAGTGCTGAGGGACCCGCAGAAGGCTGCCTGCAGCCTGGGTGCTCCCCTTGGAAAAGCCCAAAGCCAGATTGCATCATCACCAGGTTTTGTTGAATGTGCCCTTCTTTCCCTCCAGCTCGTCTCCAAGGGACCTGCGGCTCATCTGCTTTGCCCTCACAAGCCTGAAGAGGAGCATGGGCAAAGGACATGAGCACAGAACAGGTTCAGCAGAGACAGATGCAAATTCAGTGGTTGGCAGACTCTGTCCTGTCCAAATAGACACAGGGACCAAGTGCCATCAGAGTTGGCAGCAGCCTGGGGATGTGCAGTGTATCCCAGCCTGGGAAGGGGGTAGGTGGCAATGCTGATGCCACACTCCAGGAGGCCAAACTCACCTGTCCTGCAGCCTGGACCAGGACTGATTTTAGATATAAAAACCAGAGAATGTGGGACAAGGATGCAATGAGGTTGACTTCAGCTGGACCCTCTCCTGTGTTGCAGGAGGTGTGAAGGCCTTGGGTCTCTCCAGACCTTTCCATGAGCCTCACACCATTGCTGCCCAGCCCCGTGGGTGAGGATGGGCTGCAGGGGCTGGCAGGAAGGAGCTCCTGCCCTTGCCTGGGATGTGCATCTCACTTCACCACAGAGGAGAGCCAGGCGGTGCCAGGGCTGGCAGGCGCTGCGGTGGGAGCACAGCCAGGGGGTTATTAATAACCTGCTGAGTCAGGGGGGGCTCTTGGATTTCAGGATCACAAGACAGGCGCCGAGCAGCTCAGATGGATCTCCCTCATTCCTACTTTTTACATTGACAGGGACAACTGCTAAGCTGGCCTCGTTCTATCTGCAGGGCAGCCCAGCCCCATCCTGACAGTCACTGCACCCAGCAGGGATGCAGGGTGAGGACAGGAGCTGCAATGTCCCCAAAAATACAAGAGCTGTCCCAAAGGAATTAAACAAGGAGGGGAGGGGCAGAGTCACCCGGCACTGATCAGCTATATCAGGACATAGCAGCCATAACAGTCCCGTTCCTCATCAGTATGATCAAATCACATCATGGAGAGAAAAATGAGTACCACAGGCCTCCTGTCCTGCTTCCCTGCAGGGTCCTCTCTGCAACCCCCAAAAAGGCTGTGACTGAAGCTGGCATTCTGCTCCTACCCAACAGGATGGATCCAAGGACATCATAAAAAGCAAAGAGAATGTGGGGGATTTTGCAGACATTCACATTGCAGTGTCTAATTTTAAGAGTTTTGCAGGGGATGAAAAGCCTCGGGGATAGGGCAGCTTTACCAAGCTTGGGATAGGACTAGCACTCCCAGGAAGCATGTTGTTGAATCCTGGCTGCCACAGGATCACCTGTGTTTCTGTTGAAGTTCTTGGCTGAGACAGGCTGAGCTCTGCTCTGGGGTGATGCCTTATGCATCACTATGGAAAAGCAGTCGGTGATGTGGAACAGATTAACTTTCAGATGCAGCAGCCCATGGCAGCAGCGTGCATTGCAGCTGAACAGTTTCTCCAGCAAACACAGTCCAAGAGCAGATGGAGTGGCAAAGAACCATCCCCAGGTCTGAGCCTGGCCCTCGGGGGTGCTGTCAGGGCAGGGGGTGCAGGGACCCCTCACACGCACAGGAGCTGCCATTGCTTGCTGCTCTGTGTGCTGGGATCTGGGCACTCCCAGACCTCCTTAGGGCCACCCAACCCACTGGGGTGAGGGTTTGCCCAGCCCTGCTCCCCTTTCTCCACCCTACCCCCGGGCTATGCTGGGACACAGTTGCCTATCAGGAAGGAGAGCACCCCTGCTCTTGCTGGCAGAGTGTTTCAGGCTGGCAACAGCTCCAACAGCTATTTTTTCACCCAGATCAGGACCAAAATAAGCCTGTCTCACCCATCCCCAGCAGCTGTTACAGACATCACCCCAGCCACGCCGGTGTTCCCTGGCCCCTCTCCTGTCACAGTGCTCAAATCCCGGCGCCTGCAATTGCTGTTGCTGTAGCTGCCACTTGCTGTGGCTGAAATAAGTGAAGTGCTGAAGCTCTGCTTGACTCCCGTGTCCCTGGAGAGTTCTCATTTCGTTGTATCAGGCTGTCTGAGCCGCTGAGCCCCGTTCGTTTCAATTAGCCCGATAGCTCTCCAATCCTATTTACCTTTATGAATGTGTGAGCATCTTACTGCTTCCCACAGCCGTACAGATTAAAGGGTGAGCGAGGAATCACACACTGCATCCCTTCCAGGGCAAACCCACAGCACTGTATTTCCTGCAGTGAGTAAACAGAGACACAGATAAAACCATATCCAAGGGACACAGCAAACCTGACTGAGCTGGGAGCAGCCTGCAGTGGTAACCTGCAGATCAGCCAGGAACCCCATCTATACCTTCTAGTTTTGAACAAATACTTTACATTTTAGGTGATGCATCTTCGGGCAGATTAAAGAAGAGCCTGGAAAGGCTGTAGCCCCTCAAGTCTCCTTTCTGACTAGATGTTCCCTCCCAGCAGGACCTGTGCTTAGGTCCATGTTCCTCACTTGGATTTTAACAATCATTAACCATCTCAACACATTCCAGCACTTAAATAGGCTCCTTGAGAGGGAGAGATAAGGTATCAGCTTTCCGGTTCATCTTGCCAGCCTGTCTGCAGCAGATAAGCATGTTGGGCAGCAGGAAAAAGGTTATCTAGAAAGGAAGCTGAGCAACGGTTGCTGTTATTGCAGAAGGCTTTGAAAAAAAAGTCACCCCACCAGGAATCCCACAAGCCATACAAGCCCTTCCCGGCGGAACGTGATTGATGGTTGGAGTCCAGCTGTGCCTTCCTCCCGGGGTGGGAGGCATCTTCCCGTCGGGGAGGGCAGAGCTGCCGAGGTCATGCTCTCCCCAGGAAGGTCACATCAGAGGCAGGTGCCCAAAAACCTGTTGCTTTCCCTCTCCTGCCCTGCCCTTGCTCTGAGGAACAGCAACAGGAGGGGTTTGGGTTAGAGTCCTGCTACCCCTTCAGCACATCTCAAGTGCTTCTGGGCTGAGGAGCCTGTAAGAGGGAACTTTTCTCCCCAAAACTGAGGAACTGCTGTTCTGGGTTATGCATGGGGTCCCTGGAAAGCAGCACTGATGTCCCACCGATCACCAAGGAGCAAGAGTGGGAAGGAGTTCCTGAGAATTCCCAGCCTTGCTTAACCCAAATATCACCTTGCTTTTTGTGATGGGAGAGGAGAAACGAGCCATGGTGGGAATGGGGGTTCATTTACCACCTAGTGAAAGATGTGCCTTTCCTTTGGATGACTGCTTGTTCATTCTTCTTCCTGCCTGTACTATGTTTGCTTTTTTGCAGTTGCAGAAATTATGTATATCAGCTACGGAAAAAAAAAAAGAAAAAAAGCCAAAAGCAGCCATTTCCACTCAAATTCCCAGACTGCCTTTCTGCCTTCTTGTTATCACCCAGGGACAAAAGACCCCTGATCGCAGGAAATGTCCTGAATCAAGGGCTGCAGAGTGATGACTGGAGCAAATCCTGCCAGGAAGTGCTCTGAACCCACTCAGCCACCTTCTCCACCCTCTGGACTGCCACCTCCCTCTCCAAGGCATCCTCACAGCATCCCTCCACATGCTCCTGTATTTTGCTGATTCCCATTAATCTGTGTTTTATATAACCCCTGGCTTGTGCTGGACACAAAAACGATGCATTACTGTGCTATTAATACACAACTCAAGGTTTAGGATTTAAAGCAAATAAACCCCTTCACAGGAGGGGCAATCCATGACAAACTAGTGCTGGCAGCTCCAAGGTGCAAATCCCAGTGGAGAGGGGGCACCAGCTCTGGACCCACACCCAGATACCAGAGGCTGATTCCTTAATCACCACTGCACTGAGTGTGTTTAAGTATTGCACAGCTCCTTGGCTGGAAGCAAACATCACCAAATGCCCAGAGCACTTTGGGCAAGTGTTTCATGAACATCCATCATTTTAGCTCTCAGCTTCTGTTCCCATTGCTTTTCATTTAATTAATTTCTGCAGGTGTGACTAACCAGCACTGATGGTCTTGCACAAAACTGCTGGTCCGGGGAGAAGAGAGGAAGTCAGAAAGAGTCCTAAGGACATGGGGGTATTGGAGGGATGGGGCAGTTCTGGGGAGTGGACACCAGCTGCACCTGCTTGAAATTTGTTAGGAAAACTGGGAGAGATCCCTGTGCAAAGCCCAGGTCCCATTCTCCAGAGAGGCTCAGAGGAGCCACACGGTAAAGGGAAGAGCACTGGCATTTCCAATGGCCCCGAGCCCACAGGCTGGCCAGCAGCATCTGCCGCAAGGCTCCCACACGTGATCCTGCTCGCCCAGAGCTCTGGAGCCGCCTGGGAGCTTGAGCCAATTTATTCCAACACTGCAATTAGCACTTCATCATGGCCAGACTGTGAACAAAGGCTGTAATACCACCCAGCCTGCTAAGAACCAGGTATTTTCCAGGGAAAGCTCTTCTTTGG
Source organism: Lichenostomus cassidix (assembly GCF_008360975.1). Classification (NCBI taxonomy): domain Eukaryota; kingdom Metazoa; phylum Chordata; class Aves; order Passeriformes; family Meliphagidae; genus Lichenostomus; species Lichenostomus cassidix. The sequence goes on from NC_139497.1 coordinate 4,444,232, forward strand.
CAGGGCTGGCCCCCCTCCCAGCCATTCAGCATCTCCCCACTGCAGCAGGGTTCAGGCACGGATCAGCCTCGCTCAGGCTGTGTGAGGTTAATGGATTTCAAGCGACTCCTGTGATTAACTTTTCCTAAATCTCCAATTCTTTCGTGCCTTCTATTTTTATAAAAAGAAAAGGGAGGGAGGAGGTATTTACGAGGGATTTCACTCAAATAATGAAATAAATGTGATCAGTCGAGGGACCTTTAATCCGCTTTGACTCCTGCGTCCTGGGGAACGAACGAGCACGGAGATCTTTGCTGCTCTGAGTCCCAGCAAGGCACGGAAGGAAACAGCCTCATCCCTGCCTGCCTGGGGGGCAGAGCCCCAGCAACACCCCTAAATCAAGCACTGTGTGCAGACAGAGGCACATCAGCCAGGCACTTGGGTCAACACTGAACAAAAACATCTCTTTGCTCACCTGCTCCCACCCTGCAGCCTACATGTCCATGGCCCTGCCTGAAATCTGGTGTGCTGGGGCAAGAACAGGCCACATCTCTACTTCAGACGACCAAAACCACATAAAAGACATCATGTGTGTTCATGTATCTTTTGTGAGCAGCACCCTCTGGAATATACATGTGTGAAGGGGAGACATCATCCTATTTCCTTAGGCTTTGCCCAATATATTAAACTTTTAGCCTGGACATGACATGGTTAATTCTCACTTGAATAGAAAATCGTCACTGAAAACCATGCAGATGATTCTCCCTAACTGGGGAGAAACCTTTGAGCTCCAAATGTGAATTTGTGGCTGCCAGGGACATCCTGTGTGGCTTGGTGCTGCAGGGTGCAGTGGTCAGGGCTGTGACTGGAGCTGGGGCTGCTGCACTGAGCTCCTGGGAGCCAGGTAAGCCCACGGTTCCCTTAACCCCCCTTAGAAACACCCTGAGTGAATAAAAGGAGTGTGTTTGCCCAAAAAATCCCCAGCCTGGGGTGAACTAGAGCCACACCTGTGCTACTGCAGGGAGATCTTGTGTAAGAGCCTTTCTAATTCCCCCCTGAATCCTCAAATCTGCCAACCCACCCTGCAGCCACCTCCTGGACTTCCCTCCCCTTCAGCTGCCTCATCCTGGGAAGGACATAGACAAGGAGTCACCCTTTCCTGGGGGACAGAGAGGATCCTGCCATGGCAGGGAGGGCAGCACAGCCCTGATGTGGGAAAGGATTTGTCCCACCTTCATTTCAGCACAGCCCCAGCCACAAATATACAAAACAGCTTGTTGGAAAAAAAACCAACCCAGCTTAAGATGAGGAGAGGAGAACTAAACGCCCCAGGCGTTAATGCCACATATGCCTAAAGATATAATCCAGATTTGCTACTTGCCCTGGCCCTGGCACCCTTTTTTATTTTTTTTTTATTTAATAAATTAAAATCTCTTCTTGCTACTGAACATAATCAGCATTAGGGTGAGGGGAGGAGGGGCATTTCACTGTCCGCTGCAGGATCACACACGAAATCATCATTTCAGCAGCCTGGGACTCTCCCAGTAGCACCATGGAGTGCTGATGGCAGCAATCCCCAGCCCACACACTGTACTTGCCTCCTCCTGGCCATTTTCTTAATTAATCTGCTAGACGAAGTGAAAGGCAGAAGATGCCATGGTCAGGACTTCTTCATTCCTTCTGGTTGGACAGGTCTTGGCTTGGAAGGACCACTCCTCCTGAGCCTCACGCTGAGCCCTGTGTGGCTGAAATTGGGGATCTGAAGGCTCAGGCAAAACACTCCCATTCCTGAGCAATCCCAAAGGATCTCAGACCCTCAAACCATTTTTCCTTTTGTCTCTCCCCACATTGCCATGGTGAGCACCTGCACAGAGCAGCCCCAGAGTCCTGCTCCAGCTCCCAGGGATAGGGGACACAGCACCCACCATCCCTGGCTGTTGCTATAGAGACAGAAGCTGCTTTTCCCCACAGTGATGCTGGTTGTTTCTGAGCAGTACCTTCAGCATGGCAGGCAGCAAAAGAAGGATCAGGAATATCTTGGCTTGCTGGGAGGTCAGCCATGGCTGAGGCAAGGCTCTGCCAAGCCCTTCCTGGTGCCTCTGTGCCCCAATCCACACTCACCTTTTGGGTCTCCCAAAACCTTCCCTTCAGTTGCTCTGGGCACTGAAGTACTGTGGGAGAGAAGGGGCACAGGCTGCATGGGGACTGAGGAGGAAGACTCCCTAGAGAAACCCTGTGTGGGACAAAGCCCTATCTTGTGAATCCCAACTCACCCCTGTGAATCACCCCAGCTCACCTCTCCCTGCCCTCCCGCCTTGCTTTGCAACCATGTGCTGGGATGACACCAGCTCAGCTGATCTAACCCACTGTGGCAGCTTCTCCAGGCCATGCTCTCCTGATTACACCAGCAGAGATCAGGAGCAACTCCTACAAAGCCATCCTGCCACCCTGGATATACCAGGAGAAGACAACACAAGTGCAAGGAAACCTGGACCTGTGACATGACTGTAGAATCATCCAGTCTATTTGCAAAGGTTCAGTGAATTCTGGAGCTACAAAGTGAGAGTTTCCCACAAAGCCATGGGGAAAAAGGCATCCCCTGCTCCCTGCCCCTTCGGGAACCTGTCATCTCCAGGTACACATTGGTGCATCACCCACAGTCAGAGCTCAGAACGTGCTGCTATTCTTGCAAGGGGTGAGGATAAACTCTACCACGTGCAATAATGCCTGGAAGGAGTAAAAAGCACCACAGCTCACTCCTTCACAGAAATCTTTGCAGGAGAAGGAGGCTGGCAAAGGAAAACCCTGATGGCAGGGTAGCACCTCCCTGCTCCCAGCCGCAGCAGCAGGAGGGAAGCAGGACACCACCAGCTACCCCCGCTGCTCTGCCTGCTGCTGCACCAGCCTCCAGGGACAAGCCTGAGCTCTCCCCTTTCCTCACACACTCACTGACAGCCCTTCCCAGGGGACATCTCATCCGTGAGCTCCGTGGGAGGCTTGTGTTTGAAGGATGTGGATTCCTTCCTTAGCACACTCCTGCTCCAACCTCGGAGCCGGCAGCGCGGGAAGCAGCAGCTCCCAGGGCTCTGCGCTGACATCCCAGCTGGAGACGCATGCCAGGGATAGATTTTCTGTTTAGCTTCTTTTCATATTAATCATCAAAGAGCAACAAATGTCAGCAGCTTGCAACAGTCATTAGCTGAATGTCTTCTCACCAGCCCCTGTAGGAAGAGGCTTCCCAACATGCAGGGAGACATGACAGCACAGGACCCAGCTGGCTCCTCCCTGGCCTTGCAAACCAGGTGTATTTTGCTCCCTTGGGATCCACAGGAGGACAGGGATGACAGGATCCCTCCATTCTGCAGGATTTATCCAGTCAGGGAAGATGCTATGTCAGATAGTATCTACCACCTGCCAAACATCAAACTGTCTTCTAAAGACCGATAAACCGCGGAGAACTGGCACATTCTGTTCCAAATATGGGATTTTCTTGTGGCAGTTGTGAGGGGGGATCCATTTCAGAGACAGCACATTAGGCATGGCCACCACCCACATAAGGATCCACCAGGCTTCAAGGAGGCCCCTTGTCAATAATGGGAAGAACCAGCACCACGTCAGGGCATCCTGTGTCCCTTACCAGACTAAAAACTCCTCACACACCCTCACAGATCTTCCTTCAATGTCCTGAGCACCCATCTCGGCCCATCCCACCCAAAGCAAACCATTGCTTGCAGCCCCTCAGGCAGCAAGACTGCAGGACCTGCTGCATGCTGAATGTGTATCTCCAAGCCACACTGGGCTGGTTTCGTCCTTTCCCTCATGATAAGAACCAAACAGGGCAGGACTTTTATGATTATTTATTATCTGTAAAGTGCCAGCAGTGTCCTGACTCTGTACAAGACACAACTGCTGGGCTTACAAAAAGAAAGAAAGCACTGTGGCCAAAATTATTTATCCTCTAAAAAGTTAACGAATGTGTTCTCAGGAAGCTCTCAGGCACTGCCCATCCTGAGGACATGTCAAGGTGCCAGTATGAACCACCTAAAGAAGGCAGACATGGAGCTCTTTACTCTCACCTGTAAAGCTTAATTAGGCTGCTGTCCAAACACAGCTTGAGAATATGGCCAAAACACAGGTATGGCCCTTGATTGCTAAAACCCAATCCATTACAAGAAACTTTTTTTTTAAAGGTGGGGAAGCGACATTAAAAAACACCACAACTCATGGAAGTTACAACTGCTTCCAACAAACAACACGTAGAAAATACTGGGAGGGGGACTCTCAAAGTATCTTCTAGTTTCCAAGTCCTCCATGTTCACCAGATGGATATCAACATCTGACACGTGTTGGAAGACATCCATATCAACTCCACCAGCCTGAACTGCAAGTAGCCGAAAACAAAGCCGGAGAGAACATCTGTGATGTGGTGCCGTCCGATCATGACGCGGGAGAGGCCAACGCAGAGCGCCCAGAGGACCAGCAGGATGCGGAGAGGGATGGCCAGGACCAGGTGGTTGAGGAAGAACTTGGAGAGCATGGCCACCCTGCTGGCGTGCCCGGCTGGAAAGGCGTAGGTGTCCATGGTCAGGTAGTCCAACAGGCCGGGGTTGATGTCATACGGGCCCTTCCGCTTGGCCAGCTTCTGCAAACCTGCAACAATCATGATGTCCAGGAGCAGGGCTGCAAAATGGGAGACAGAGAAAGCAGCAGAGTTGAGGGCAGTTTTCAGTGCAGAACATTAAAGTGTTGTCATTGTCTCAAAATAAAAATTTGGGCTCGGCTCCGGCTAGATGCCCACGGTTCAGCTGCACACAACCACCCATCCTCAGGTCACCACCCAAATGTTGATTAACCCTCCCAGCCTGCCCACAGAGGAGGCAAATACCACTGTCACCATCTGACAGAGGAGAACCCCAAACCACAGAGGCAAGAGATCCACCTGCGGAGGAAGAGAGCAACTGGCAACACTAAAATTGAAACTCTTTTGGTCCTCAAACCAACACTCTAGGTATTCTGTTGCTGCCTCCACCCTGTGCTTTAGAAACCTCGTGCAGCAAGGTCCCTGCCTGGGGCTCTCTGCCAGTGTGACCAGGCTGCAGTGAGCAGTCTGCTGGAGCAAAGGTGCCCCACAGCACATTCTAGTGTTGTCCCTTGTCCTGTCCCAAGCCCATCACCTCCTCCTGCTCAGAGCCAGCCAGGAGATTGCACCATGCTGACAGATTTCACTAAGAAAAGAGCATTAGGAGCAAGTGAGCTAAGGGGAAAGCCATACAATGAAGACAAAAAGGCTCCTGTGTTAGAAACAGCTCCGTGGTGTGTTGGAGGGTGGGCGACATCCTCCCAGACGTCCCCCACCCACCCCACTTCCTTTGCCAAAGCACCAAACACCCATGAGCCATTTCTTGTTTCTGCTCACCTCTTGCTCCCTGTGACTTTCTCCCTGCGAGTCACCCCACAGAGCCCCTTCCTTCCCTGTGTAAATGCACTGGGGGTCACACACCTCCCAGCCCCAGCAAACCCAGACTGGTGATGGCACAGGGATCATCCCTGCAGCTGCAGCTCTCTACACCAAATCACCTTTCTTCCCTAACAGCTTCAGGAGTGAAACCCATCAGCACTTGTCTACATCATCCTCCTCTTCAGCCCACCTACTTCGTCCCAGCCGACAGGTACTGTCATTTCTATTTCCTAGCATCAATTTTATTCCTCTTTAATCCCTTCATCTGCTTTCCCCCAACCCTCCTAATTAGTCAGAGTGCCAATTTCAGCTCCCCACAGCAATGACAAGGATATATCTGCCATCACGAGCACAGCCTGCTCCCTCAGCAGGAATGCCAGGGGCCAGTTGTTTGGTTCCCTGGCCCTGGTAAAGACCATTCCTGGAGAGCTGACAAGGTTTCAGGAGGATGGATGGGAGTGCAGTGGTGGTGGGGATTGGAAATGAGATGGGAGGCACCTCCTCCTGCCTGCTCAGCACCTGGCAGGAGCTGGGAAGTGAGGAGCTGTCACAGCAGCTTTGCTCACCCACCTTCCCCCATGTGCCACCCCCAGCCCCCAGCAGGGCTTTGGGAATGGGCTGGTATTTATCCTGGCTGAACCTTATCCTAATGGGAGACTGCTTTTCTTCCTTGCCTGCAGGGCCTCTTGCATGGGGGAGTAGGACAGCAAGACCTTCTGCCCAACACGTGATGACCTGGGGTCTCAAAGGTATGGAAGGCAGATGGAGCAGAGGAAAAGGTCTGGACACCAGCTCCTTGCTGGCACGGACAGTAGCAGGGATCCAGGCTAGACACGAGAAGCTGCCAGGGAGGAAAGGTTCATGGGTGGCACCTGAACAAAGGTGTCGAGGCTGCTTGTGGTGAGGGGCTGGTCACACCACTGGCAGCAATGGGTTTAGGAATCAAGGACAACCAGGGACTGTCCAGATCCTGCTGGATGTGACCAGCAGACAGGGAGAGAGCAGGGGGAGGTCTGCAGCCCACCAGGACCCCAGCACTCAGTGGAGAGGTTGTCTGCAATTTGCTGGGTTTTTTTTTTTGATGGGCTGGCCAGGGGAAAGAAGGGGAGGGAGGGATTTCAGACACAGGCTGTGGAGCCCTGGAGCAGCCACTCACCCTGGCTCCCTCTAAGGTCAAATGCTGTCAGCCCAGGCCTGGCTGACCATTACGGAGCTGCGCTGCTGCACACAGCTCTGCTCACGCTGGGCTTCCTAAATCACCCCCAGCCCAACTCCTCACCCCACCAAGCAACCCCCCTGCAGCCCTGATCCAGCAAAGTTCTTCAGGGGATGATTTTCAGAGCTCACTGGCTGCATTTCCCACCAGTCCCATCTCACCCTGGACGAGAACTGTGAAACCGAAGCTCCGGGATGCTCTCTCGGGAAGCCAGACTCATCAAAGTCTCGGGAACCCAGAAGCATCAGAGAGATGATGCACCAGCGCTGCCAAGAGAAGACTCTGGCCCAAGCTGCTCCTGCTGAAGTCAGCACCCATTGCATTGCTGAGGAGCCCAGCCAGGGCTCCAGAATGAGTCTGGGCACCCCAACGGATCCCCGTGTCTCCTCTGTGGTGTTCAATGAATTCCCTACAGACCATTCCCCACCAAACCTGCCCATGGATCAGTAGCACAGATGCCATGTGCTTGTCTGTTCACCATTGCCCACCAGCATTTTGCGCTGGCAATATTTTTTTATGGTCAAAGGTGATGTCAGGGCAACTCGAGGGATGCAGGCGTGTGTGCATGGAGGTGTTCAGGGCATGCAGAACAAGCCAAAGAGCAGTTTTAATAATCCTTTCATTCAGAAGATGAATAAAATGGGCCTTCAGTACTGCTAGCTTTGATTTTCATCAAATGATGCACAGAAAGCAAAAAGCCTCGTTTGCCCACATTTCAAGATCGGAAGGCATGACAGCATTAAAACCGGGGGTTAATTTGCCGTTAAGAGAAAAAAAACCATGAAAGATCCCTCCATCTGGTGCTTTTTCTGCCACTTCCCCTTGCACTTTCTGTTCCTTTCATGGAGATTTCTTTATGAAACAGCCCCAGCAGCCTGCCCTACCCCGGCCCCTGAGGCGTGAGGGTCCCACTGCTCTCTCCCAGTGCTGGGTCTCTGCTGTTCTCCTTCCCTCTGCTGCTGCTGCTGCCGCCGGCGCTGGCAGGGTGAATCAGCAGGCAGCACTGCTGCCGCCGGTGCTGCCAAGGGCTCATCCTTCAGGAACAGACACAGACAGTGCCGTTGCCCAGCAGCCCCATCCCCGGCCCTATTCCCTTGCAATGCCATGACCTACATACCCGCTTGGACCTTGGCTCGCTTCCCTCCTCCCCTTAATGCTCAAATCCTCCCTCCTCAGGTGGGCACAGCATGAGGCAGGGAAGGGGTTAACTTTACCGTGGGTGCTCCAGCTGCAGGTTGGTGGCCCTGCATTGGGGACAGTTCCTGCTGTTGAGCCCAAACCCCCCGAGCCTTGCACCTGCCACCTGAAATCAGCACTGCCACCTCTGCTCTGCCCTTCCCTGCTCCCTCACTCAGAGCCCTGCAAATCCTTCAGGCTGGCCTGGCTGGAAGTTGAAGCAAACACAGCCCCTGGAGAGCCCGAGGAAGGGACCTGCAGCTGATGTACCAGCCTGCACTGCTCTCTGGGGACCCTCGGGGCTGTCACAGGCACAGCAGAGATGCCAGAGTGCCACCTGACTGAGGGTGAGATGAGAGGAGCAAGGAATTTTAATTTGAAGCATTTTTTTCAGCATGCCTTTCTCCCAGAGCCAGGTAGCACTGGATTTAAAGCAGAGGCATCATTGGATGGTAAAATCCAGGTAGTGCTGAATTTAGGAGCAAAGGAAGGCTTAGCTCTTGCCCATTTCTTGCTTCTTTCACATTTTTCTGAAAAAGATCAGGAATTTCCCCATTGACCTGGTGTTAAGGGAAACAATCCTTCAGATTTCCAGTACAGAACCATCCAATCCCCAAATCCTACATCAACATCTAAAACTTCCATCAAACCAAAGCAAAGAGCAAGTCTTGTCTTGCCTGTGACAATTTTAGCATCAGAGATCACCTTGGTATTGTAAAAAGCCAACATCTGGCATTGGACACACAGAAAATGAGCTCAAAGTGAGCCCCCTGGGCAGGCCTTTTATATCTATTAATAAGGAAAGGAAAACAATTATCTGCTTGCTATCCTACCACCGAATGTTAGGAGCCCATTAGGAGCGGAGAAGGGAGCAGAGGAGAATTGGGCAGGCAGAGCACAAGGACAAACCTGAACCATTGTCAGCAGAACCAAACCAAACCCCAAAGCTTGTATTTAAGAGAAATCAAAACAGTTGGATGTCCCCTGTCACCACAAGGTCCTGTCTGTCCCTGAGGTGCCACCTCTGCTTCCATCCCTTATGGCTGAGAGAGGCTGAGGATGGTGTGAGCACCCTGGAGTACATGGTCTGCTCCAGGCTGGAGCCAGGCAGTGTCTCCAGGGACAGAGCAGATTCCAGCTGGGATGTTTATATAAACATGTTATCAAAACCACAGCTGAAAAACAACCTGGGTGCAGTGCTGGGGGCAGGGGGGGAGCAAAAGAGGAGAAAGCCAAAAAAGCCCTTGGCCTCATCTGCTCCTGCAGCCCAGATCCACATGACTTCACACACACGGGGCTGCCTGGATGAGACAAGGCTGCTCTCCAGAGCCCAAGCCTGTGAGGTTGGGATCAGAAACAGTCACAGGCTGGACTCAGCCTCCCAGAACTGTGGCTGAGCCCATGGGGAGAGGAAAGCGGGGAGCTAAATGCTCAGGAATGATGAGAGAGCCTAACTCATGATCTCAGGAGGCTCTCGATGTGGGAGCAGATGTGCCTCAGACAAGATGTGCACAGAGCAGAGCCAAGCTGGTGACAACTCACTGCCTGGGCTTCAAACCCACCGTGCTGGAGGTGCCATGTGCTCCCCACTGCAGCTGCTGAGGCCACGTGTGGGGCCAAGACTGGCTTTGAAGGCCCTGTATTGCTCAGATTACCCACCCTCAATTAGGAGTGAACTCTGGACAAATGCCACCATTCCCAGGAAACAGTTTCTTCAGCTCCATAATTAGAATTCGTAATTTTTTTCCCCATTTTTCTTTTTTACTCACATGCCCCCTCCTACTCCTTCTGAACTTCCCAAATCTCCCGCAGGCATTAGGCTCCCTGACCTGGAAAATGAGCTGTTTGCAGCCTTATCTGGTTGACATTAATGAAAGATGCAGGTTCCAAAAGAATCTTCACCCTCTCTCCAGTGGAGTCAGCGGCAGCTGGAAGAGGTCCACTCCTCTGGAAATGAACCCCTCCATTCCATTTTGCTCCCCAAATGTGGCACTATTGGGTGGAGGAGCTGAAAAAAGCACAGATGGCATGACACATTGAAGAGCCAATGAATCAGGCATTGTGGTGTTTGGGGGGGGGTTATTTTTTGGCTGAACAAGCAGCAGCGTGGGGTAAGTGGTCATGGGGAGGTGAAAAAATGGTGGAAAGCAGAATTGTGCGATTAATTAAAATAAAAACCCACAACAACTAAAAATAGATTTGCTACATTCTAGATGATTAGAAGCAGCCCTGAGTGCAAACACAGGCTGCCTGGAGTTCTCCCCTTGGAAACACTGTGCCCTGGGAGCTGGGAAATTTGTACTCAGCATCAAATACTGAGCGGGGCTGCTTCACTGGGGTTCTGCACAGGCAAGAGGGGGAGCACAATGAAAAGGGCTTATGCTGCTGGGGAAAAGGAGCTGAGCAGCCCCCAGGATGGCTCATTGGCCTCTCAGAAGGGCTCTGACAGCTTGAAATGCCCCTGAACCCCATGGCAGCAGCACAGGTACCATCAGCACATCCCAGAACCACACGCAGCAGAACCTACAGTACTGTATGGGGTGAGCTGGAGGAAGAAAAGTGCCTTGGGCTGAGGACCAGCAGCATGTCCCAGCCCACCAAGGCTGGGCTCCTTGCTCGGCCTCAGTGCTGTTTGGGCTTGTATTTACACTGCACTGCTTTCAATGAGGCGAACTGGCAAAAAATAAAAATAAATTTTAAAAAATTTAAAAAGAAAAAAAAATACCCAAAACCCCCCTAAAACTAAAAATAAAAATAAAGGGTCTGATTCTGTGATGCTCAGAGGATCTCCAACCATCACACCTCCCAGTGTGGGCCCAGATCAGGTACATCTGCCAGCATCCCTGTATAGATGGAAATGGTTCTCTGCTCCAGGTTAAAACATGGAGGTTTCCTCAAAGCAGGGGAAAAGCAGAATTCATCTGATGTCCCTTTCCCACCACATCCTCCACCAACCCTGACCCAGAGCAGGAGACCGGAGGGTCTCTCCCTGCCTGCTGCTCCTCCCAGCACCTCACCTCACTCCCCACCTTCCTCTTCCCAGCCACTGCTCCTGTCAAGGCGTGTTAGAGGCAAACACACTCACCCATTTCCTGGGATCTCCCTTCGGGCCACAGCCCGGCTCAGCTTCCCCAGCTCTGCCCGAGTCAAACAGCTCCTGTCCCCTCGGAGCTGCAGGCAGGGGCAATGGGAAGTTGTTCCCGGAGTGACAGACATAAGGATGACTCATTTCCCATGTTTATTCCCCCTCTTCCCATTCAACAACCCTCGCACTTCTTTTCTCTTTCGCTCTGCGTTCAGGCTCGGGAACGTTTCGCTGTTTGCTCTGCGAGGGTTGGATTCCAGCTCGCTGCACATTCCCCGAGGGCTGCACTCTGATGCCTGCAGGGCTCGCAGCATCCCCAGCAGCTGGCCAGGACCTGAGCAAATCGGTGCTGCCTGGCCGAGGGGCTGACCGGAACATGGATCTGATGGAGACCCTGTGCAGGTCCCTGGAAATTCCCCCTCTGCCTGCTCCAGCCACAGTCAGATGAGTCCCAGCCTGTCACTGACTGTCCTTTATCCAAAGGGACACTGCAGGCTCGCCAGCCTGCCCTGCAGTGAGCAGGATGCATTCCTGGAGAGGAAGCAGGCAGGAAGGGGGCAGGGAAGCCGGGAGAGCTGGGCACTGCTGGCTGTTCAGAGATGCCTGAGCTCATCAGCTCTGAAGGGATGAAGGCTGAGCACAGCACCCACCAAAGGACCAGGGATTTCAACTGCTGTATCTGGGCAGAACAGAGGCAGATCAGCAGCCTGGAGTGATGAAGAGGAATGTTTAATGCCAGGCTGGACCTGAGTCTAAATGCTGGGTGCAGGAAGTGGGCATCTGCATTGTTCCCTCTGCCTGGCACCTCCCAGGGGTCACTCATGTTGGGTTATTTGGCATTTAAATGTTTCCAGCTCACTGGGCAGATGTGCTGGCGGCTCAGTGAGACCTTGGTGGGCACTGGCAGGGCTGGGAGGGGAGTGGGACAGTGGCTGAGCCCCCTCCATGTGCCAGGCTTGTCCAAGGAGGGATGGTTCTGCAGGGCATCAGCTCCCAAGCTGCTCTCCCCTTCCCTGGTGGAGCATCCTCTGCCCTGTCTGGCTCAGAAAATCCCTGCTCTCACTGTGGAAAAATAAAAGGAGAAAAAATAGACACATCTGACCCCAAACCATCTCTGGGGCTCTGGGCTCAGCAAGCTCTGCTGCATACAGACTGATCCATCTGCCGTGCAGCTCCCTGGCCTCTCAGCTGGGTCTGGGCTGCCCTGAGGCTCGACAGGATCAGCTCATCTGCACTGCCTGGGCATTTCATCTACCCGGTGACCTTTACCAGCAACGGGCTGGACTGTCTGGATTTCCATCACACAGCCTCCAAAGAGAAGCACAAGAACACCTGAAGCACATCCGTATTGCTGGAACAGGGTCAGGGGGGTCTCGAGGGGCTTGGTGAAGGCATTTCTTGCTCTCTTTCCTTCCTAATCCACCAATTTCTTGCAAATCTGATCTTGCTTGGAAGCTGCTGGGGTGGGACCACAGAGTTCTGACTATACATATATATATTTATAATATTTTTAGGGGGCATGCAGGGGACTATCAGAATATCATGGCTTGTTACTGGTCACAGTAAGGCTATGTCAGTATGCAGGGAGAAGGCTGGACAGAGCAAGAACTTCCTCCTTACTGACCTCCAGGAATGGAGAAGTGACCCTGGGCTCCTCCCCTCGTCCTCCTGTGGCATTCACCCATCCCCAGCCTGACAGGCTGCTCGGTGATACATCCACACCCCGAGGCACTGCTTCACTTAATGGGATAAATGCTTAGTGACAGCACCAAAGAGCCATCCTGCCCCTCCGAGCAGGATGCAGAGCCAGCTGGATATGGCTGAGCTCTGGGACCAGTGTCACTGAGACAGCAAAGAGAACACAGGGGCGTTCTCTTCTCCAATCTGGATACCTATTCCAGAGAGCCGTGACCGCAGCACAACCAGTTACTGACACTTTAAACCAAGCAAAAATACAATTTTATGTGCAAAGATAACCCAAGCAGACACCTCCCAACAGCAAAGGCACCCAGCTGGACTGCAGATAACTAAACACAGTGGTGGTTTGGCTCTAAACACAAGAGATGGAGTGACCACTGTGGGAAGGTGACCACATTCCATCCCCAGTGACCATATTCCATCCCCACCGCAGTGAGAAGGTGCCTGCATCTGCAAAGACCATCAGTTTAACGAGATCAATCTGTTTAGCTTAATAAATAGGAGGTGAAAAAAATTACTTGAGCACTATCCAAAATATTGAAAGGCGGAAGAGATGTTGGCTGAAAGGGCTGTTGAGCTGGAGAGAGGAGGGTATGGAGACGCAATGAAGGGAAGAGTCCAACTAAAAGCACTTGTGAGAATCCCTACCCCTGCAGTAATACAGAAATGGCTCTGACAAGTTCACCCTCACTTTTAACTGTACATCAGATTGAGTGTTTGGGTTTTTTCCCTTAACAAATTGAACAGGAATAAATTAAGGGATGTGCTACAGCCTGTATTTTGCCGTGGGTTAGATCGATGATCCAAATGTTCTTTGCTGGCTTTGCAGTCAATGAATCACTAAATTTGGATCCACATCCTCACCAGATGGATCAGAACCAGGAACCGAGGTACCACTGCCCCCAGGGTTTAATGGAGTTTATGTCTGGTTCTGAAGCAGATCTGGGAATTTTATTGGAAGTTTTATAACTGCCTTCCCCCTGCAAGGCCAATTGCAAAGTTCAAATGACTTTCTAAGCACCTTAGTTTCCACGAAACCCTTGTGATTGCAGAGAAAAGCTTGAATGGTCCTAAAAGTTCCAACACAGGCAGACAAATGAAATTAACCTTATAACTGGGGATTTCCTGAGTTACGATTTTCTCAATTTAGCCAAGGGGGTGTGGACCTTCTCCCTGACTTTTACTCTGGGCTGGTGATGCTGAGACAGTCTTCCTGAAAGCATATCCTGGCAGAGGCATTTTTACAGTGGGCACAGATATCTGGTTTCTCCCATCTTTTCAGTAACAGGCTGTGTGAGCTTCTCTGGCTGTTTGGCATTTGCTGGGAAAGATAACTGCGAGAAGGGGAATCAATAAATTCCATCACACATGACAAACATGGAGGGAAAACATTGCTTGGGGTTGCTAATCAACATCTGCAGTGGGGATGGATGGAGCATCCCAGGGTCAGACCCCCTCACCCGAAATGCCCCCACATGTGCTGGCAAAGCCCCTGTGGAGAGCTCCTCCTCCATCTGCAGTGGTGCTCCTGCCAGGTTCCCAGTCCCATTTCAGCAGTCTCCTGTCTCCTCGCCTTGGAAGCCTGATTGCAAATCCTAAACAAGTGCTCTATGATGGTCTGGCTCCCTGCCCAGAGACTGCATCAGAAATTCTGCTTGATGTATCAAACCCTCAGCAAGCAGGGGGAGGGGAGGGGAGGTACAGAAGGGGTGCCACAGACAACCCCAACTCCCCGGCTTCCCTCTTCCTGCAGGGAAGCACCAGGAGATTCCCTTCCCTTTGACCTGTGCCTACCCAGGAGGGCTTTTCACCACATCCTGGTGCATTTGAGCCACAGGAAAGCAGCAGCAGGAAGGACCAAGGATGCCAGATGCAGCAGTGGTGCCATAACCTTCCTGTCTACACAAGACCCCACTTTTCCTGGGACTTGTGGAGGTTCACCATCTCCAGGCTCCCAGCCAGCCTCCTTCCCCACCAGCAGTGCAGATATTACAGCAGCAGCTACTCGGATACTTGGAGTTTCTGACTGCAATCTTAAATATCAGCCCAAGGCCACTCTCACAGCAGAGATCTGCTCTGTGGGGTGACACAAGTGCTGCTGCAGGAGCTCTCACAAGAGAGGCTGAGGGCACCTTGGCCAGTCCCACCAGTCAGTGCTGTCTGTTCAAAGGGAGCCATGGAGCGCTTTGGAAGCTGCCAGACCTATGGAACTGGTCCTTCACACTGGTTAACTATTTCCTTTCTTGGCAGGGAGAGAGGAGAGGTGGGAGTAGTGTGTCTAGGAAAGGAAGCAAGACTTCAGAACCCCCAGCTTGTCCATGGACACCATGTTGGAGCTCAGGAGACCTGGAGATGCAGGTAGTGCTGCAGGGCTGAGCTCTCCCAGTCACCACTCAATAAGTCAGAACATGAGCCCAAGGTGGCTTTGCATTTGGTCTCCTCATATGGCCACAGCAGGGTGAGAAAACCTCCCTTGTTTTTAAGCCAAAAGGGGCATTAGCTCTTTGCAAGGACCTCAAATATTTTGGAGTCAAAGCGGTCGGTTTTCAGGCTCCAACCCCGTCAGAGGCTCTTGGGTTGGAGACATCTGGAAACTGTGCCGGTTGCTGTTAGTCACCTACTATTTCATCCTCGTGCCCTTTTAAATGGATCTGCTCTTCCCAGCGAGGGGCTGACCCCGAGCACTGAGGAGCCCCTGGAAGAACTGCTGACGTGGGCAGGCTCTGCATCACGCTGGTGCTATTCTGGCTTCTTCCCTGCCACAGCCTCCCCCCATGAGATGTCCCAGCACGAGGACAGTCTCCTCCAAAGGCACAGGGGAGAAAAGGCAGCTACCACTGTGCTTTTCAAGCCAGTCCAGCTCAGTCTTCACCCCCTCTGATGAACTTGTGAAAAAAAGCCCAAACCTGGGGCTGTGTTGCTGAGCTCTATCACGTCACAGCCAGCCCCTGCAGACAGGACGTCCCTTTCCTGTGGTGCCTGTGAAATAAAGTGTCCCTACGGCCCCTAAAAATGCTCCTTGAGAAAAAAGTGTCTAAATCCAATGTTTTCAATTTCTCCTACCAACCAAAAGTGGGATTGCTGTGTTTTTAAGGAGGGTGGGTCACAGCCAGAGGAGAGGGTAATTAGTCACAAGGCAAAATAGGACAACTGGACCCTGTGCCAAAGGCAGAAGAGAGAGGAGAGCAAGGTCCTCAGGTAGACATGGCCAGGGCAGGTTGGGGTCAGGATTCAAGGCAAGTCACAGCTAGAGCTCATCCTGGTCACTGGTGGGACATCAGTCCACACCACGGGTGGGATGGAGAAGCCAAACCCTTCAACACATCCCAATCCCCAGAAACAGGGTCACTGACCACCACCATGCAAGGAAGGACTAGCAGGAGAGCCAGAGGCATCCCAGCCTGCCTACACAGCCTCTGGGTCAAATTAGCACATGGAAATGGGGACAGCAGCAAAGAAGGTACCCAAGGGAAGGAGGATGTGAGAGCAAACTGCAGCAGGGAAGGTGACAGGACTCCATCACGTGGAGCCAGGCTCTGGTCAAGAAGGTGACAAGGGGATGGAAATAACATCCTCAGGAATTGATCCAGATAGTAAAGACTGATATATTTATACTTTCCCCACCTACCACACACCGAGGCAGATGACCACAGATTAAATAAAAGCCATCACTGCTGGTATCCACCCTCCAACCAGAGACGGTCCCTCAGTCTCACAGGACAATCCTGTCCCACACCAGACCAGGGGCCTGTCCCTGCTCCATGGGTGTCTCCAGCTACACAATTACTCCCATCCCTCTTAGACAACTTCTTGCTACACCCATCATCCACAGCACCCAGGACTAAGAGAGCCAATAAGTGCAGCATTCACCCTAAAGGTCACTCCCTGCTTCCCGACCACATCGGATGCTGGGAGCAGCCAGAGGAGGAGTCCCAGTGCTGCTGTCCCTTGTGACCAGGGCTGGGCTTTCCCAGCAGGGAGGGAGGTTTGCCACTCACCTAGCAGCAGGTTCATGAGGACCTCTTGGCCTGCCAGCGTGCTGCTCTTCACCAGGCAGATGAGTGTCCCCGCAATCCAGGGGATCCCGTGCCCCGTTATCCCCAGGAGGTTGATCATGGAGCGGGCACCTCCCCAGGAGGAGGCTCTGTTGGCACACACTCCCAGCCTCTTGGACATGCAGATATCGATGGCCAGCAGCGAGTTGAAGGCGATTCCCTTGAAGGAGGGGTTGAGCTGCATGCAATCCTCCTCGGGCAGCTGCTGCGACTGCCTGCGCTCCTTGGGGTTGGTGTTCTGGGCACCGGCTGCCCCGGCCTGGCCGCTCTGCTTCCTGCCGGAGCTCCTGCTCTCCTGGTTCCCCTTCAAGGGCTGATTCAGGGAGAGGAACTCTGCCCTGTTGAGGACATTGTTCCTGTCTCTGGCCCTGGACCGTGGCTGGGATGCTGGCATTGCAGTCTCTCTTTAACGCAACCTGCTCTGCAAATACCGGGAAGGAGAGAAATCCCTCTTCTCCCTGCAGCAAGCTTCCCCCACTCCCACCCTCACAAGCTGTGAATTTGGGAAGCTACAAAGGTTCCCCTCTGTTGCAGTTGCCCCCAGCACAGACTGCAGCTGTTAAATATAGAGTAAGGAATGCACATGGCTGTTTACTTCATGGGCCTAGCAAGCTTGGAAGGAAAATTAATGCCAGGCTTGGCAGCCACTCCAGTGCCAGGGAAAAAGGTTAGACAGCCAATAGATATGAAGAAGAGGAGGGAAAAACATTGTGCCAAAGGTTGGTTGCTTCTGGCCTGGTCTATTTAAATCTTCCAATTGCTTATTCCCCTGGGCTGCAAGGGAAACTGGGAAACGTAGTTCTTTTTGTGCTGCAATTCACATTTCAGTACCAGAGCCAGAGCTGGAGATGATGGCATCCCCCTGCCCAGGGCAGCCGGCATCACTCCTGCAGGGGCTGTGCTGCATGGCTTTGCCACACCAGCACCAGGTGTTGCTCAGGGGCTTCCCCTCAAGGGGATCTTCCCCAAATCTTCCTGATTAATCTGTTCTGCAACTTCTCCCCCCTGCCTGGGCACCCTAAATACCCCCTCCTCCCCCTGGCACAGATACCTTTCCATCACCACTAACCCCATCCTCCCTCCCCGCCCAGGGTGCACCCCTGGAGCTCCTTCCATCACTCACCCTGCTCCTGGCCGAAGGAGAAGCATCACCTGCCTCCTGATTACACGGGAAGGAGCTGCTAATGAATTCCCATCCTCCTGCCCCCGGCGCTGTGCGTGGCCTCGATACCGCACGTGTCCCTGCAGTGTCACCCAGCACCGCACAGCCCGTGCTGCAGGCAGGTGACAGCCAGCCTGTGTCCCCTGAAAGCAGCGCAGGCACTGGCCCCAGCAGCACGGGATGGGGAGGAGAAAGGCTCTGCCAGGCCCCAAGGAGGACAGGGAGTACCTGCTGTCCCTCCTGCCACACACACTGCGCTCCATCACTGTCAGCCTCTCCGCTCCCCGCCGCAGCTGGTGTGAACCCCTGGGACAACTCCCAGCGCTGAGCAGCCCCTGGGAACCTCCCAGCAGAGCCTGCAGCTCCAGCTCACAGCTCTGAATGATCGTGCTACAGTCCCTGAACAGCAGCTGTGGGGATCTGAGCCTCCAGCACCTCTGGGAGAGACCATCAATCTCAGCTGCTCCTGCCTGAAGGGTGACAACCCAGCTGCAGCAACCTCCTGGGCCAGATCACCTGCACTGCCATCACCTTCCCCGGACAATGGGCTGTTGTGTCTCCACACCACCCACAGGCTCCAGGAACAGGATTATTCCCATGCAAATAGGCTGGAAATCCCCTGTAGATGGAGAACTGGAGAAGATGAGTATTGCATTGAGGAGCAGAACAGCCACGTCTCCTGGTGCCAGTGACACTTGCCTTCCAAACTGTCCAGTTACAGAGGTCAGTGGTTGTACAGGTAACCCTGGGAATTGGGCACCCAGGTGTCTTTAAAGGCCTTGTCCAAAATGCACTGGGGAGTTTAAGTGCTAAATGAAAGGTGGTTCTTTGGCTTCCAAAGATAATAACGAAAATTTTGCATTTTCTTTGCACTTTTATACACAGCTCTCAAAATTCTCTTGACTTTGCACAAGGGCCTGGAGTGACAGGACAAGGGGCAATGGCTTCACATTGCCAGAGAGCAGGGTTAGATGGGATATTGGGAAGGCATTCTGTACAGTGAAGGAGGGGAGGTGCTGGCACAGGGTGCCCAGAGAAGCTGCCTGCCCTCATCCCACTGCCCGGCTGCCAGTCATGTGGAAAATCTCAGCTTACCTGACATCAGCCAGGGAGAAAACCATCATTACTGCTTCCCCTTGGCTGTAGCCATCACCTCCCAGTGAATGGCCTCCTGGATTTTCCCACTCTGTGCAGGGCTGCTGTTCTGTGGGCTCTGCAAACATCAGTGGGCAGAGGGTTAAAGGCACTGGTGGCCAGGACCCTGCAGAAACAGGGAGATTCCTGCCCATTCTGGTGCTGGGGATGCTGAGCTGCAACTGAACTTGTTCCTCAGGAGCTGTCACGGGTTAAAAAATACCTGGAAAATCCTGGGAGTGAATTTAATCTGGTGCCTGTCTCTTCTGCTGACACTGATATGAGGGAATTTCTCTGCCCCAGTCTCCCTGTGAGACTCCAGCCTTGCAGTCCAGCCTGAGCCCTGAGCAGGAAGGGGCTGGGGGAGGAAGGGCAGCATGGGGATGCAGTGCCAGCAAAACCCTTGTCAATGGTGGAGTGGGAAAGGAAAAATGTCTGGTCTCTCCTGCAGCCAGGTGGGCTGTCACTGACAGTCCCAGCTGGAGAAACTGAGCTTGGGAGGGAAATATCCCTGATCCCACTGGGGCCATGAGGAGCACCATCCTGCAAAACAGCCACTGAGCATGGGGTTTATAAATATCCCTGTAGACAGGCTCCCTGCTCCAGCAGGACTATTCCAGTCCTGACACATGATCCACAGGGGTCATCAAGCACCTGGGAGAACATCCAGATGGACAAATCCAGTGTGCTCCCTGTGCCCAGTCTGCTCAGCCCTGCCTGTGACCCCTGCTGTCCTGCCCACCCCTCCTGCAGGGCTGCTGAACACAACTCCCTGCACAGCCCTGGTGACACGCTGTCAGTGGCCAGAATGGCCACACAAACCACACTGGAATGTGAGTGGGACAGGAGGGACAGCCCCATCCCCTTTCTCTGCTGTTCACTGGCAGTGGTGGTGCATCTCAACCTCTGGCAGCAGCTGGCCAAAGAAGCAGCACTTGCAACCAAAGTGCAGCCAGAGAACCTGCAGTGTTCTGGGGTGGGATTCCTCTAGGAATAAAAGACAAAGCTTGGCTAAAATAAAATATAACATCCTGTAGTATCTACAGCTGGTGGGCTGGTGAGGGGAGACCCTGGAAAACATGCTGGAAACACATGGAAGCACAGTGCAGGCCATGATGCCAGGGGGAGCAGCCACAGGAATGGGACATGGTTGGTTGCATCAAATGAGCAGCAGAAGGAAACACAACTCACAGCATCACCAGCCACCCCTAATTCTTACTTATCACAGCCTGGCCTCGCATCTGCAGCAATGCCAGCAGAGAAAACCACAAGCTCAGGCACAGGAGACCTTCTGCACGTGGAGCCCTAAAGCAGCAGCTCCAGCCTGGGATGTGCAAATGCCTTAATCACTCACAGCAGCGCGATGGAGACAGGCACGACCAAAACCCAACGAAAACTGCAGCTGAAGATGAAAAGCTGATTTAATTAGAATGAGATAATGCAATTTCCTAGTTGACCAGAGCACCAGAGACAGCCAAATTGAAGGAAGACCTGGCTGAAGATTCAGTGAAACTAGAGTAGCAAAATATGCAGTTTCACCAGACTCCTGATGCTCTGGGAAACTGTGACAAGCTTGTTTGAAAAGTGTGAAAGAGCCTTGGAAATGTCAAAGGATTTCAGCACCTTCTGGAGGCTGCTGGATATTTCATTCGGAAGATGCTAATTTCATTCTTTCTTGTACTACATGATAGTAAGTTGCTTTAAACTTGAGCAGGTTCTTAGTGCTTCTCTCTGTCACAGGACTAGTGACTGAATTCTGCCCTTCACAGCAACTGGGAAGTTTAAAATAAATACTTCTCAATGCTTTAAGAAGCACACGAGGGGGGAAAACATAACAATATACTGTGTTTTTTCCACCTGCTGTGGGTGGAAAGGAGCAAACCTGCCTCACCTTGTCCTGTGACATTTGCTTGTTAGGATCACTTGGTAGCTCCAGCCTCTGCTACCTGCTAAGGGCTAATCCAGCCTGCTGAGAGTGCAGGGTGAGAAGGACTAAAAAGACATTTACAGCAGCTCTGCACTGCTGTGCCACTCCACAAGCAGCACCGGCAAAGTGATTTTTACCTATCATTTCCCCAGGTTTCCTATTTAAAAACAAGTGACAGAGGACACACTCACCCAATGCCCGAGGTCCATCAGCTGTTCCTGAAAAGCCAAACATCTGCATCTCACCTGGTGCTCAGCTCCTCAGCCAGCTGATGGCCAGCAGGACCAGCCAGCAGCATTTCTCCTAAAACTGCCTGTAATAGAAGTTTACAACTTTCCCACAGGCCACTGCTGCCTCAGACGCTTCTCACTCCCTGTTCCAGCTGCTCCTCAGTCCCACTGCTGCTATGGAAAGCTTTACATTATTCACTGCTGGAATCACAGCTCATCCAACCCATGGCTACAAGTTCTGAGAATGAGACCAAAGGTACCAAATCTACCTGCCAGGCTCCAGCTGTGAGAGGCAAATCTTAATCCCAAAACCCAAGAAAATCCACATCACATTCAAATTAAATAATAACAATAACAATAATAATAATAATAATACAGAGGGGGGGAAAGGCGTTTCTAAAATCAAAAACTACATTACCCACAATTCACGGACTTGTGGGAGGAAATGCTGTTTTTTTGCAAAGGAGGTTTAGCTTCGACAGCTGCAGTTTAAAAGCGAAATACAGGGGGAGGGATGGGACTGGGCGAAGGAGGGAGGACAGGGCGGCGGGGGGGCGCGGAGACCCGCAGCCGGTGCCGCTGGGGCCGGAGAGCCGCGGGCATGCGGCGCTCCCTGCCCGGGCAGCCGGCGGCAGCGG
Source organism: Lichenostomus cassidix (assembly GCF_008360975.1). Taxonomy (NCBI): domain Eukaryota; kingdom Metazoa; phylum Chordata; class Aves; order Passeriformes; family Meliphagidae; genus Lichenostomus; species Lichenostomus cassidix. The sequence goes on from NC_139497.1 coordinate 4,465,990, forward strand.
CCGGGCACGCCCGGGGGCGGCGAGGGGCTGCGAGCGAGTTTCTGCAAAGTTTGACCCCGTCGCCTTTCTGATGCTGCGGCGGCGAGCGGAGCCGGAGCGCCCCCGAGCCCCCCCGCTCCCCCGGCTCGGCTCAGACCCGGCGCCGGGTGCGTGAATGTATTGCGGGAGAGGAAGCCTGCGGCAGCCGGGAGGCGGAGGCACCGATCCCGCTCCGCTCACCTCCCCGGGCAGCCAGCAAAGAGGCGAAGGGAAAAAAACACCCAGCGAGAGAAGGAGCCTCCCCCCCGCCCCGCGCCGCCGCTCGCCCCCGCAGCGCAGGAGCCGCGGCTCGGCGGCGCGGCCGGGGCTCGGCGCGGCTCCCCGGGATGCTGTGACGCCCTGCGGGGCCCACGCGTGTGCGGGGCAGCCCCGCCGGCCGCCCATGAGCCCCGCCGGCTGAGCCACAGCCCGCTCGCCCGGCAGCGGCGGCAGCAGCGCCGGCGGGAGGAGGAGGAGGAGGAAGGTCGGACACCCCTGCGGAGAGCCGCTCGCCGAGGAGCAGGAGGAGGAGGAGGAGGAAGGGGAGCGGCGCTGCCGGCGCCCCCCGGGCCGGTGCGTGGCGGGGGATGTCACGGGCGGCGGTTCCGCGGCGCTGAGCGGGCGCGGAGCGGCGCGGCCCCGGCGGGCGCGGGGGAGGCTCCACCGCCAACTGCCCCGCTGCGCTCCCGGAGCCGCTGGCCCCACCGGCACCGCGCTCGCTTCCCTCTGCGCCCGCCTATTTCTAAGGGGAAGGAAAAAAAAATAAATTAATCCCCAAAGCTCAGACATCGCTGGCGGAGGAGCCTCCAGAATCGGAGATTTGGCGACTTTTTGCATTTTCCAGCCGTCGTTTTCTTTCTGCTATTATTGTAATTTTTGTGCGAAAGGAAGTTATGAACAACTGCAAGTCAGGAAGTGGAAATCCACACCGGTTGTGACAAGCTGGGGCTAAAAACTATTTCATTATTTATATAGATGTGTCTATCAACATTCTGCTTTTCATCCAAAGAATAAAGGGAAATACCGGCTAGTCCTATGTTTGACGGTGAATGACAGACCGCATCTGAGCAAAGGAAGGACTAAATATATCAGCTAAGAACACCACCGTTATTTATTGAACTCAAGAGACTTTTTTTTAACCCAAAGACTGTTTGAGCAAGAGAATTAATGGGCCATTAAAAGGGGAAAAAATTTTAAAGGCCCTTTTGCTTCTGAAGCGCAGCTAACCTCAAAAATAGAAGCAGCACTTGTAAGACAGATATTCAAATTAAGGCTTTACATGCTGAATTTTCTATCCTATGGATATCAGTTTTGAAATTACAAACCAAAAAGATCTGTAATTGATCTAGCACCAGATAATTTCAATGCCTAATATTCCCCAGGATTGCTGGAGTACCCTAGGAGCTGCGTCGGACTGTACTCGGGGTATGCCATGGGCTGTATTCAGAGCATTAGCTGCAAATCCAAAGTTTTCCGGGAAAGCATTTCGGTGATTGAAGTCAAAGCCTCCATCGATCCCATCCCCACCAGCATCGACGAGTCCTCCAGCGTGGTGCTGCGCTACAGGACCCCTCACTTCCGAGCCTCTGCCCAAGTGCTGGTGCCCCCTCTTCCCAAGAAGGAGACCTGGATCGTGGGCTGGATCCAGGCTTGCAGCCACATGGAATTTTACAATCACTACGGGGAGCAGGGAATGTAAGTATTTCCAAGAGCGCGTGCGGGTGCTTTTGCCTAGCGGGAAGAGGGAGCGGGAGGACCGTGGCCTGGTTGGGGAATAGTGGATTAAGCCAAAAATTATAATCCATAGTTAAGAACTCAGCCCCTCTGAAACTTAACAGGACTTTCCCGTGTGTTTGAAATACAGGAGAGCTTGTCCCTGCCCTTTTAAAGGAGTGGGTGTTCTTCTCTTTGAATGGGAATTTGCACAAACCCCAACCAAACCCCACTTGTTCTGGTAGGAACCCAAAAGCAACATTATTTCACAGCAGCTTTTGGGAGATCCTGAAACCCCGGGGAAGCCCTGCCACAACAGGCACCCCTGCTTTGATATGTGTTTGGCACTCGTGGTTCTGCTGACCTCCAGCTCCTCTTGCCTGCATCCCTCCCCATCCCAAAACTGCGCATTGAGCAGCCCCGGGGAAAGCCGAGGGCTGACACTTGTGGCACGGAGCCGTCCCTGCTCTGCTGTGCTGCTGCTGCAGTGAGCCGTGGCTGGGAGCTCGGTAGCCCACCAGCTCTGGGAGCACGTTGAACGTCACAGGAGGAATCCTGCTCGCTTTGCCCACGGTAGCAGGCAGCCCACAGGGAAAGCACAAGCTGGATTTAACCCGTTGGTAATTAAACCATCTGCAGCACCTTGGAGCAGGGTGCAGATTTCATGTTCCTCTCCTTATGGGTAATGTGAAAGGGAATATAGAGATATATGTGAGGTGGGAGGAATCCAGGGGCTGTTTGCACACCAAAAATCCCCTGGTCAGACAGTCAGAGTGAGACAGGAATGAGTCAAATTGGAATGTCACCTCCCTGCCGAGAAAAGTCATCTCTCCCCAGTCCCCCACCAGCTTGTTCTCCAAATGTTGCAGGCTTTGGCCCACAGCTAAATCAGCCCCAGCACCTGATCCCCAAATGCCTGCAAAGAACAGCAATTCTGCAACTCACGGTGCTGGGCAGCACCAGGTGCAGCCTCCTGGTGCAGCAGAAATTGTCTGTCCAGCCACGGGGACAGAGCTGCCCGCAGAGCCAGGGCTGGCAGATGGGTCAGTGGCTGGAGCTGCTGATGCTGCCCAGTCCCTGGGGGTGAGGGAGGAAGGATGGGAAGGTCAGGTCTGAGCAATCTTCTGCCTCCTCATCCCAGGCTCAGGGGGATGCTGGCTCAGCCTCCGAGGGTCAGTCGGGGCGGCTTAAAAAATCCCTGAATGAGTAGTCCTGAGCGAGGAGGGGACCCGGGGGGGGCTGGAGAGCAGGACAAGCTGTGACTTAATGCAGCGCCTTGCTGACGGCCTGAACATCTGCACGCACAGCCCTCCTTCCCTCCCCGCTGAGGACACGGGTTCAGCATCTCAGCATCGCACAGACAGCCTGCAAGATGTGGGCTGGAGGGAAGGGCACGGCAGGAGCAGCCCGGAGCGACAGGCTGCCCCCCTGCTGTCCCCGTGTCCCCTCTCTGCTCAAGCAGAAAGTGCCTTGAGAAGCGAGCTGGCACCTGGCAAACACCAGCAGTGCAGACCGGCTGATCTTGATTTTAAAAGTACTTACAGCAGGCCCAGGATCTGTAGGCTTTTTGGCTCCAACAGCATCTTTAGCAAGGACGATTTGTTGCTCAGATGTTCCCAATTCCAGGCCTTTGGGATTTGCATGTGTAATTCTCAGGCTCATTTAGGAATCCTGTCTTTAGCGACCAGCTGCAAAGGAAAATAGAAAAGTCCACTGTATATAAATACAGCTCAGATGCACTGAAATAGAGAGGACTGGGTACAGAGTGATGCTGCCAGTGCTGCTGTGGGCTGCAAACCTCAGCTTGGCATTTTATTTCCCTGCACCTGAGTTTCCCTGTGTTTAAAGTGAGGATTTGGTACAGTCTGCCCTTGCTGGAATGCTTTGGGACCAAAAAAAAAATGCTATGTAGTAGCTAGTGCTGTAAACAGGTAGAATTAAACACTGCAGCTATGTATGAGAGCTATTAGCCAGAAAATAATGGAAACAAAGATTTTTCCCTAGGAGGTTCATTGACATTTAACTGATTAAAAAAAAAAAAGTTACCCGAACACAAGCAGGAATTGGTCTGTTCCTGCACTCTCTTTCTATAGACTCATTGCCATCAGAAGGCTATAAATAAAGGCATTTAGGAGGAAAGGCCTCTTCAATGCCATTGAAACATGGGTTTGGAAGACCTTTACAGGACACAAACCTGAGGGAAAGGATGGGTCAAGGCTTCAGCTGGTGTAACTCCATGTAATCCCAGTGACCTCCACAGAGCTGCATCGATTGATGCCAGCAGAGTATTTGTCCCAACTTTCCATCATAGGGAGAGGCTACTGCCACATACATGTTTTTAATCCCTGCGGTGACCAGCAAACAAAAAACCCCAAATAATCAAAAACCAGTCAGCCAGCTGAAGCACCAATACTTACAGCAGGCTTTGGATTAATTTTTCACTTCTCTGCTGGGAAGTTGTTAGCTGTGCATAAGCTGGCCATTACATTGAGGATGGAAACAGCTGAGAAATACTGGAGCAGATGGAGCTGTGCATAATGCTGCTATAGGGATGGGAGCTACAGAGGGGATAATTTAGACACGCACGTTTAAAGTGGCACTGACAATTTTTGGGGCTAAATGCAGCGTTTTTAAATGTAAAGGGAAAGAATTAAAGCTCAGATAACACATCAGCGCTGGCATTAGTTTGCATGTGAGTCAGTAGATGCTGCAGGGAACATGAAAACCACCACGTGAGGATGTGGATGTTGCTCTCTGACCCCTCTGTGTGCACAACTGGGGCAAACTCCTGCTCACCCCGTGGCTGGCATTGCTGCTCTTCCCATGCAGGATTTTACCCTTTTCCTTAGGGAAGGATGCTTCTGTGCAGAGGGAGGCATCAGGATCAGGCCAGAGCTGTGCCCTGTGCAGGAGCAGCTGGACCAGGTCCCTGCTGGCATCTCCTGGGGTGGGTGCTGGTTTCTGCACCTGGTGGAACTCGTGTCAGCTGCTGGGTCTTGCTGGAATGGCATTATCCAGCCTCCTTCATCTCCATGGAGATGTGCAAGAAGCGGTGCAGATGGAGATATGCAAAAGAGAGAGATAAATAAATTGGAGTTGGAATATGATCAGCCAAGAATCTGGAGAAGTTTCAGGAGGATGTTTCTCCCCCTGGAAGGCCTGATGGGGCACTTGCATGATTACATCATCACTTCATCTTACCAGGCATCTCTCCCTGGTGAGATTAAATCTTCCATGCCCTGCAGCAGGGACACAATGAACTCAGCTTGTCAAGAGAATAAACCCCCAGTCCCCGGGAGGGAGGACACAATCAAAATTCACAATCAAAAAAACCACAAAGGTATCTTTTCCAAAGGAAGCGAAGGGAGGTCAGTTCACTGTGGGAATTTACCCCTCCAGGGATTTAGAGGAAAAGGCTTTGCTGCCCTGGAATGGCCCCTGACTCTGAGCACCCACCTTAGCCCAAATACAGAAGTTTTCCAGTCGGACTTGAGTGTGCTCCCCTAAACCAGCAGAAATTGTTCCCTTTTCCCTAATGCCAGTTTTGTGCTGCTCCCTCACCACCCATCAAACACTGCTGCTGGTGCAAGAGAAGAGGCAGGAACATGCAGCTGGAGGGTGGGAGGAAGAGGGACCACAGCAGCACAGCTCTGTCAGCCAGGGAACAACATCTTAAATTTCCTTCCTGTTCTTCGCTCTAACCCTGCCTTGACTTGCCTGACGTGCTGGAGTAGATGAGAGAGGCACTGTAAAGGAGAATTTAAAATTAAGCAGCTCTGGCTATCAGGTTTTCTTTCTCTCAGTGAGTCCCCAGTGCAGGCCAGTGGTGGAGGGAGGCAGGAGCAGGGATGTGGAATGCCTGAGACAGAGTTTCACTGCACCCACATGTGGCCCTGGAACCTGCACAGAGCAGAGGCTGCATCCCAGAGGGGCTGCTCTTGTTTAGGGAGCTGCTGGAGTGGAAGGTGTTGGAAAGCAAAAGGTTATGCAAGTCCATCTGGCCTGTGACTAATTAGGAGCTGGCTTTTAGCAACTGGAGCTGAGGATGCAATAGTGCCTGTCTGCAAAGGTTAACTGGATGTGTCCACACTGCTGGATGCCCAGGGCTGGAGGCTGCTGCACTGGGTTTGCTGTCACTGCCCTGGTGAGCTCAGGGAGGAGCTGGGGGATTTGTTCTGTGTGGCAGAATAGGAAGAAAAGTGTCTGAATGAGGACTGGGAAGCTAAAACTTACATAAAGCTGCTCAGCTGTCAGCAGCAGGGCTCTGGTTGTACCACAAGAAATAGCTCAAAGTTCCTTCTGGTAGCAAGAAGACATTTGTTAAGAGAGGTTTCTTGGCAGCTCCAGTCTCTGGTGATGCCCAAACTGACTCTGAAGGTTTCAGAAGAGGCAGAAACAGGCTTGTCAGTATTACAAGCCAGAACCTACTGATCTTGGAGCAGATCAGTGAATCCACGAAACCAGATAGCTTGGTTTCTTTTCATGCCTCTTTCCTGCTATTGTCAGCAAAGTGTTTACTGGGCACTTTCTGGTCTCTCCTTGGCTCGACACTACCAGAGAAAGATGCTGATGCAGCCAAAGATCATTCCACAGCATTCTTTCCAAAATCATCCAGTTGTTGGCTTATTATTTAACATGGACACGCTCTGCAAGCAGAGGCTGCCAGCCTGGCTGGCACAGAGGCTTTGCTGTAGCACCAGGCGAGGGGCAACTGCCAGCAGCAACCACCGTGCAGCCTCTGCTCTGCTCCAGTCATGGGATCGTCATGAGGCCTCATTTTTCTCCTCATTCCAAGCTGTGCAGATGAAGCACGATGGTTTTGAAACCCTGGGGTTAACCACACTGGCTAGAATTAGGCACAGTGTGCTCTGTGAAGAAACACAGGCCGGTTTCTCCTTCCCCATTCCTGCCCACGCCTTTCCTCAAGCTGGGTGCCTTCCTGGGCCACCCTGAGCCCAGCCTGAGCTTTGTCCTGGGATGCTGCAAGCTCTGCAGGCACCATCCTGCCTCCAGCATCCTGCCCAGGCCCTGACACAGCTCCACCTTTTTGCTCTTGTTTAAACCCTGGGCAAGTCCTGAGAAGCTCCTGCAATTCCATGCTGACCTGGGGCACTGGGAATGAAGATGGGGACAAGCAGATCTTAGAGGAGCTGCATTTACTGAGCATACTCTACCCAGTTCTCCTGCCATTCACCCACCAGCCTCTGATCTGAGCAGGCTGGAGCAGCCCAGGAAGGTTATCACCCTCTGGAGCATCTCAGCTCCTGATTTGGCACCTCTGTACCTGCAGAGATGCTGTGGCTGCACCACACCTGTCACAGAGTCAGCCTCCAGGACACTGTCACATCTCATCCCTGGGTGACAGCCAAGCTGAGGACCAGCCACTGTCTGAATGGAAAGTAATCCTAAACCAGCTGCTGAAAGGGAGAGAAGAGCCCCCAGATGGGGTTTCAGATCTGGGCTGTGCAGCAGGGAGGGGTGGGGGCTGCAGAGCACAACCTCTGCTCATCCATGGGGGATGGCTGGGTCACCCAACATCCCCAGAGCCTTCCTGGAGCCTTCCCCTGCTCAGCTCTGCCTGAAGAGCATGAGGGGTGGTGAGCTAGGCTGACGCTGGTTTGCAGAGCAGAGCAGAGCCTATAAACATCTCTGCAGTGCACAAGGGTCCTGGCAGGACTGCTCAGGGATCTCCTTTTGGCTGCCTTCACTAAAAATTTTCTTCCAGGGAAAGGACTCCCTCTGCCTGCTGGCGATGAGCTCAGGAGGAAGGGATTGCTGCAGCTGCGGTGCTGTAGCTGACAGCAGCCTGTAAATCTGTGCAGGGAGATGTTGTGCTTGCATAACCCCTGCTCCTGCGGCTCGGAGCATCCCTGCATCCCCGGTCCTGCTGCTCGGAGCATCCCCTGCTCCTGCTGCTCCCAGCATCCCTGCAGCCCCCAGGGCATCCCACGGCCTCTCTCGCACTTCATCTCCCCCAGGGGAGGTGTTTGCTAGGACCCCCTGCTCACGTGGAAAAAAAGATAAATTAGACCTTTAAATCTCCCCCAGTATCCTCTAGCCAGAGCCAGACACAGCTAAGTGCTGAACGATCCAGCGGGTACAAACACAGAGGCACTTCACGGTCATTAACTAATTAACAGTCAAAACAGCCTCATGAGATGGTCACATCAGTCCTGGCCAGAGCAGCTCATCCCAGAGCTGTGTGAGAGCCGCCCAGGCCGACGAGTACCCCCAGCCACAGCCTCCTCTGCAATCAAGGGGCTATTTTAAGCTGCAGCACCACACTTATGAAAGGCTTGGACAGTCACCCTGACCCTGACGAGCCTCAGGGCGTCCCCTCTGTGTCTCTCCAAGATAAATCCTGTCCTGTGTCCCAGCCTGCAGCAGGGAGCCACAAGGCTTGGGGGACTGGAGCACAGCCACCGCTGCTGCCACCCAGTCCTTTCTGCCACCTCGATGGCTGGGACATCATCCCTGGGTGGTGAGGAGTGCTGATTCATGAGCAAGAGGGAGAAGGTACACGAGAGCCAGCTCTGCCAGCCTGGTTTTTAAAAGACTGTCCTTAAAACACCTGGTGTGCACTGAGCAAGTGATTTGTGGTTGTGTCGTCTTAGTGCAAACATCCAACCCTTCTTCTGAGACATCTACAGCAGTTTGCTTCTGTTGGCAAATCTAATCTTAAAAATTAAATTGGAAGTTCATGAAAAACCCACTCCCAAGTTGTGCATCAGCAGTGCAAGGTGACAGGGGACTTTTTTCACTTACATTCTTGCTGGAAACACTGACCTTTCTGTCCCTCTCTCAGGTGACCGGCACAGGCGATTTTACAAGCAGCTCAACCTCAGGCTCTCTGATTACTGTAACACCATCCCCAGCCCAGAGCTGGGTCCTTCCAAGGGCTGCAGGAGGATGGGTTACACTTCCAGCACCAGGCAGACAGCAGGGAGGGTCAGTGGCTCATCCAGAGAGAAATTTTGGGGATGAACGGATTGAGAGCAGGCCTGATGAGAAGGATGCTTTTAGTGGCAGGGATGAGCTCTTTGAGCAGGATGGCATGAAGGGCACAAATTCCTGCCAAAGTTGGAGAGGGAATGCATCCACAGCTCTTCCCTCTCCTTTCTAAATCTGGCATGTTTCTAAACTAATTAATTAATTAACGCGTTATCCATAATTTGCTATTGATCATGGCAGGTCAAGTTGGGAGCTTCCAGATCTACTGGACGGTAAAATCCAGGCCATCAGTGACTCAGATGGAGTGAACTATCCCTGGTATGGGAACACCACAGAAACCTGCACCATCGTGGGTCCCACCAAGAAGGAGTCCAAGTTCAACATCAGCATGAACGACAACTTCTACCCGAGCGTGACGTGGGCAGTGCCGGTCAGCGAGAGCAACGTGGCCAAGCTCACCAGCATCCACCGGGATCAGAGCTTCACCACCTGGCTGGTGGCAACCAACACGGCCACCAACGAGATGGTGACCTTGCAGACTATCAAATGGCGCATGAGGCTGGGCATCGAGGTGAACCCCAGCAGGCCCCTGGGGCAGCGTGCCAAGCTGCAGGAGCCCTCTGCTCAAGAGCAGCCCCAGGTCCTTAGCAAGAATGAGCCAATACCACCCAGTGCCCTTGTCAAACCCAATGCCAATGATGCTCAGGTACTCATGTGGAGGCCAAAGGATGGACCACCACTCGTGGTGATACCCCCAAAACATCGATAATACTCACCTGGTGTCCCGGAAATGAAAGGGAGAAAACTAAACCCGAAGCAAAACAATCACTTAGGTATTAGGATACACACGTATAATCTGAGCGAAATCAAAATGCACTTTTTGTTCATTCAACAAATGCAACCATTCTACCTTCTCCCATTGGGACGGATTTCACTGTGCTAAAGCTAAAGAGGAGACCTTGGACTGGGTCTGTCTCGTCACTGGATTCCTAAGGGAAGAAACTAACACTGATGTCTACCCTAGAGCTTTTTTTTTTTCTTCCCTACTTTAGTTCCCGTTTGAACTTCAGTCTCATTAGCTTGCCCAGAACTGCCCAGAACAATAAGAACACTTTATTTGAGATTTTATGAATTATTTTTTTTTTTCTTTTTGGTTGAGAACAAAACAAGTTCCTGGAGCAAAAAGTTGACTATTTAAGATAAGGTATTTTTTTTTAAGCTGTAAGGTTCTGAGTTGCAAATCCAAGTCATGCGGCCTTATGTAGACTTTGCTTTGCATTGCCAAACTTTTGCCTTAAAGCTATGTTTGAAAAAAAAAAAACAACAAAAACACCACCAGGCAGAATGTCCTTTCTACAGAATTTTAGAGAAAAAGTTTTGGAACAAGGAATAGATTGTCAGTATGACACAGGCTGATGGTTGAAAAGGGCATGAAATTGGAAGAAGCAAGAAAATCTTCCTCTTTTTAAAACCTGAAACAAGGAAGCACGGAAATAATCTCAGTTTCAAAGCAATGCAAATAACAAACCTGCTGTCGGATGGCTCTTGAGGAGGAGCTCCCAGGCTCTCTCCCTGCTCTGCAGGAGGGGTTGGAAGCTCCTTGTGCTGCTCAGCCATGGTGATCTCAGCCTCCCGTTAGCAGTTTAATATGGAATAACCTCACAGCTGGAATTGTGGCCCTAGGAGTCAACACCAATCAAGGGGGGGGATGTCCCACTGGGTTTGTCTTTAGGACACACAGATGTTTTCCCAGCCAGCCCACAGTCTCACCTTCTTGCAGATAAGAGCCAAGGGCTCGTGCTGCTGTTGGGTGAAGCTCTGCTGCCCCGTGTGCCCATGAAATCCCAATAACGGTGCTGTACGAAGAGCAGGACATGAAAAAGATCCTTCTGAAGTCACTGGAGGCTCACAGGTGTCAGTGAGGGCAGATTTTACCTACCAAGGCTACCCAGCAAGATCTGTAGTCCAGGAGCAGCCACATCTGAAAATAACAGGCACCCATTCCCAGCAAACACAGCAGTGACAGCTGGGGAAAACTCTTCCTTCTGTGCTAACAAATCACATTGGGATTAGCAGATAATTTCCTTCCCAGTGACCTCACGATCTACCTGACTGTCAGGAATGAGGGACTGACAGGACCATGACACTGTCCCTGTCTGTCATGGCACAAACATCCATTGTAGCAAAGGCTAACGCACAAGGAGGTGCAGGCAGGGCAACACCTGAGCCATCGGTGTGGCTCCTCAGTGAGGAAGGAGCATTTGGAGGAGGAGGAGGTGAAACCTGTAGGTTTTAATAAGGACCAGATGGCTTCTGAGATAACCAGATGCTCTTCTGCAGAGGGGGGTAATGCAGAAGAGCCGTTTGAAGGGGAGGGACAGGTTTGAAGGCAGAGGAAGTTCTGCGGTAGAGGTGGCATCTGGAGGTCGGGGCACAGGATGGGGAGTGGAGGATCTGCCCTGCTCCAGCACATGGCCCGAGGCAGAGCACTTCCCTCTGCAGCTCCTTCCCCCTGAAAACATTTCTTCCTCCTATTAACAACTTGCCTCAAGAGCTGGGACTAAGGAGAGTTCCGCGTGCCAGGTACAAGCCTGGCCCTGCTGAGCTGGTCTGAACAGGTCTCCCAACCCCACACACGCTGCTCAAAAGGCTCTCCCCTCGGAGAGGCACCAATTAGCTGCTATTCCCACCCTCATCTTCCACGTGGGACGTTACCAGCAAGAAATTCTCCTTCCTCACTTCTCCACAGCCACGCCACCGACTTCGGCAACAGGTTCAGCATCACCCCCTGCCCGGGGAATGCACGCCCAGAAGTTGTGTCCCCCACCAAGACAGCCTCAAACCAGCAAACAAGGATCCTGGGGCCCTGCAGCCATTCCCCTGTCTCCAGGGGAGCCCACCCTCCTCCATCCACTGGCTTTCAGAGATGCTTAGCCACGGAGCTGCTCCTTTCCACGGGCAGAGCTCCGAGGTGGGAAGTCCGGCTTGCGAACGACTGGACCGGATCAAACCCAAATCCACAAGCCAAAGGGTGCCTAAATCTCAGCTTTGGGACTACAAAAGATGAAGCTAGGGAGACTTGGACTTGCACAGTCACTCTCTGTACTAAACTCCATTTTCTTACCTGGACTCAGATCCAACTATAGCTCTACTGGCACAGCCCTTTGGGACTTGTCTGTATTTTCTCCGAGGCAATACATGCGGAAGAGGACAAACTGTGAGCTGTGGGTGAATAGCTGATCATGCTCTCACACATCCTGGCTGCTGCTGAGTCCCATGGGTGGGAGCAGAAGGGGAATTTGTGTCTGGTATTCACTTTGTCTCCAGGTGCTGAGTACTTAGAGTTCTCACTGATGTCAGCATGGGTCGAAGGAATCGGACCCAGTTGTCTTAATTAGCTGCACGAAGGAATTCCAAGGAAAGATTTCTTCTCAGTCACCAAAAACCACATTCAGGGAACACCTATGTCCTTTCCCACTTAGCTTTGTGTTGGACTTAGTCTCCCAGTGCATTAAGTAAATCTGGTTCCTCTTATTCCCTCTACCTGGTGGACTGGATACATCCATGCAATTTGATAGTAACCTCCTGGCTAATTTGTCCTGTTGCACTGAACGGACCCAGCTAAGCAGTAAATATGAAATTCAGATTTCATGTTGGGGTCGGCTTTGCATGGACTTCTCCCTTCCCAAAGAATGCCTTTATCCCGTGCCTAGGTCAAAATGTGCCCCTCCACCTCCATTTGCATCACCAGACATGGCATAGAAAGTGATGCTGCCTCTTTTGAGATTTCACGCGTTGTGATTAAAAGTGATGTTTTTCCAATGCTGCTTCTTTACAAAACTGATGGGGACAGATTGTCTACATCAGGAAGGATGGCTGGAAGGATCAGGAAGGATGGCTGGAAGTAACAGGGGCTCTAGACAGCGCTGCTGCTCTGCCTGGTTAATGGCCATGTGGTTAGAACAGGGATTGACAGGGTCCCAGTGGGGACTTAAATGTCTGGGGACCCAGGGCAGAGTGCTAAATGAGCAGAGGTAAATCAAGCTCCTTCTCTGGCAGCTTTTTGCAGAACCAGGAATACACAAAGGACACACCGAGAAGGTGTTGGGGCACCGACACGGGAGGCACGGAGGAACGTGAGAGTGTCTCTGCCTCACCCATCCCACCAGTGATGCTCTCAGCTCTTTACAGACCCAAACCCCACAGGGGCTCAGCCTGACCATCCCTGCCAAAGCGCCGCCGTGCTCCAGGGTGGGAAGCAGCCCTGGCCCAGAGCCTCACCGCACCAGGGCCGGGCAGAGGCTGCCAAGTGCGGCCAGCACACCGAGACCTTGTGGTTCTCCTTCCTTACCCTTGACACCGAGATGAGCGTGGGAAGAGAGGGGCAGCCCCTCGGGGAGGCAGTACAGACCCTCAGCAGCCTTGGGGAGGGGTAGAGACCTGCGGAGGCGCCGCAAGGCTGGGTCCAGCCCGGCGGGAAGGCGAGGCACTGCCATCCCTCCTGCCCTGGCTCCCGGCGCAGCAATAAGAATCGTCCTTGGTCTTGCAGAGATACTGTGAAAACAAAACCAAGATGTACCGAATCTGGACACTTACAGAGATGTAAAAAAAAAAAAAAAAAAAAATTAAACCCTGCTTTTATAACAGAGAAATAAAGTGAAATTTTCAAACGCGTCTGCCTGGAGTCGTTTGGGCGGTGGCTCTTTTTAAACCAATGGCTCTGCGCTCACAAGGCAGCAATGAACACCCTATTTACCACCAGTTCTCTCTCCGTGTCAGCTCTTGGGCTGCAGCGGGCAGAGCCAGGCGGTTTCTGGTGCAAAACACCAGCCAACATCCTGCATTTTTCATCACCAGGCTGCTGCACATCTCGGGGCGGCCGGAGCCGGGCTGGTCGGTGCAGGCAGCGGCTCAGCTTCCGCACACTTTGGTTTCCTGATGTTTGCTTATTTAGCAAAAGCCAGGTCAGATGTTCGCTGGGAAAACCACATCTGGAGAGAGGCAGCAGCGCAGAGCCCTGGGCGGAAGAGAGGGTAAAAGCTGCTGCAGTCCATGATTGGTTTTCAACCACCACCTGTATTCACTCCATTATTCACTGACCCACCCCGAAATTTTTCACGTTTAGGGTTTGTTTGCTTTCCAGCAAAGGAAAGTGCTGACATGAGTTGTGGAGAGCAGGGGGTGCCTGGCCAAGCAGCCAGCACAGTCCCACTGCTGATCCCTTAAATCCCCATGGCCCTACTGGTACCTTCCAGCTCTGTGCTCCAGCTCCTCCTGCCACAGCCCGACCCTACTGCAAGCTCCCATCCCACCAGCTATGCCTAAGCAAGACACAGGTTTCTCCTTTTTACATTTTTTTGGTCTTTCAGAAGTTTTGGTGCTGTCTGATCCAGCCAGCAAAGCAGCACCAAAGCTTCTCCAAAAAGCACCATAGCAAAGTCCTGCTCCATCTGCTGTGGCATCAGTGCTGTGACAGTGACACAAACACAAGTGCAGGAGGGGAAGAGGAGGAAGGAAACTCCCGGCTGGAGAAAAGGAATGTGCAGGGATGGAGCTCGAGCAGGGGAGAGGACAGATTCTGAGTGGGATTCCTTTCCACAGTGGAAACACTCCAGCCTCATCTGTTGATAGCAGGTTAAATTTAGATGTCCCAGTTTTGGAGGGAGGGAGGGGTGGGCAGGGGACACCAGCCAACTCACAGCTGCTTTGGTGAGATCCTGAAAAAGCCACAAGCACTCGGTCACTTCTGTCTGCACAGGGACATGGAAAAGCCCCTGCGAGGGAGGAGGAGGACACGGGGAAGGGCAGAGGCTGCTGAGCCCAGCACTGGCTGATGCTGGAGCTCTGTTCTGGTGCTTCAGGCAACACCAATCCTTGACTGCAGCACATCTCAAACTTCACCTCTCTAGAGGTTTTGTCCCTTGGCTTTGTGATTTTCTAACCTCATTTTTAAGCAGACTGAGGCAACAGTTCCTTCATTTGAAAAAGTACCCTCTGACCTCCACAGTTCCTGCTTGAAACTCTGCAGGGACTTCCCTCTGCTGATGCAAATCAGGTTTTGTTTCCTATTTCTTCTCTCTCACATCTCTTTAATCTGTTCATGTGCAGCAGCTGCAAATACTCCTTTTATTCCTTCATGCTTTCAGGTTTTAAAGCAAAACATTTTTAGCAATGCCCTGAAGAACCTTGAAGCACCTATTAAAAATAAAATAAAAATACAGTGCCATGAGTTGACACATTATTATAACACAACTCCTCAAACAACCTGCACTGAGATTCCCAGGGCTGCCTTTAGTAACTTTGTAAATTGGTCCCCACAAAGCTTTTGGTTACAGACTCTTGGCAAAAAAGGATTTCCCTGTGAACGTGGTGAGGTCCTGGCACAGGCTGCCCAGAGAAGCTGTGCCTGCCCCTGGATCCCTGGAAGTGTTTAAGGCCAGGCTGGATGGAGCAACCTGGGACAGTGAAAGGTGTCCCTGCCCATGGCAGGAGGTTGGAACAAGATGGGCTTTAAGGTCCCTTTCTCCCCAAACCATTCCATGATTCTATGAAGAACCCCAATATGGGAGAGCAGCACTGGAGAGGCAGGTCTGACTCAACCTGATTCATAACTTTGGGGTTGTCCCACATTTCCCCCTCACCTCTGCACCTGCAGCACCCTGAGAAAGGCTGGTGTAAGGGGGTCACTGCTCCTGTCCATGCTGGGATGGTCTGGGAGGAGGCAGGACTGCAGCCCAGGCTGGAGCAGCAGGAGCAGAGCCTGAGCTTATCTCCTGTGCAGGGAACACACAAGTTCTGCCAGGCACTGGCAGCACAGAGGCTGCAGGAGATAAGGGCAGGCAGGGGGAATTCTGGCTCTGCAGTGGGGGACAGACACTGGCAGAGAAGGAGCTTTGTGCCCTAGTGGGAGCTGCAGGAAAAGGAGGTGGGGATGGGGAGAGGTGAGGAATGTGCTGAGCGTGACCACAGAGCCCTGGGGAGCTGAGCCCACAGACACATGTAGGTGTGCAGAGCTGGAAGATGTGTTGACACATCCAAGCTCATCCCTGGGAGATGAAGAATCACTGAATCAACAAAGGCTGGAAAAGACTTCCAAGGTCATTGAGTCCAACCTTTGACCAAACACCCCCACATCAACTACACCAGAGCACTGAGTTTCTGCTCCCCAGGGCTGCAAGACCCCAGAGCTCATGGCTGTGGGAGGATGGACAGGGATGGACTCACAGCCGACCCAGGGCTGCTCATCCCTGCAAGCCACAGCTGCCTCTTGCCAGTCCCTGGGGCTCCACACGACATTTATCTAGGAACAAAACCTTCCCTGGCACTCCCAGACTCACTCATGCCAAAGCCTCATGGAGGATTATTTTTCCTTGTAAGCAATGCTGCAAGCAATGCACGAGGGACACATGAAAACTAAGAAGGGATAAATAAAATGTCACTTCAGCCTCCAAGCCTGGACTTGTACACAGCTGAGGGCAGAAGGGAGCTCTGCTCCAAATGCTGGCAAGGACAGAGACCAGTGCCCTGATTCTTGGGCACAGGGGTGACAAGAGAGGCAGTGCCACCACCTGCCTTCACCTTTCCACAGCCTTGCTCCCTACTCCCAGCATCTGGAGCAAGGGAAGGTCCTGCAGCACTTTTCCAACCTCCATCCCCTCTCCCAGGGATCCTGCTCACCCCTGAGACTCACCCCACACCTGAGCAGCTCCCTGTTGGGGCTGAGCAGCCCTTCCTGTGCAGGATGGTCATGTCAGGAGGGTGGTCTGGTTTCTCCCACGGAGCATTGCCAGGATTTTGGCCAGGGACATGTCAGCTCTGCCCCTGGCAGGGAGGCAGCCATGAGCTTTATAGCCTAGCAGCATGGGATGAACTCCAGCAGGAAGATGCCACTGGCATTTGTCCTCTGGTGGCCTCCACACTGTGGCACAGAAGGGCCAAAGGAATGATGTCCTTCCCTTCCCAGGAGAACCTGACAGAGATATGGCCAAGACATTTTGGAGCACCAAGCATTATGTAGCATAAACCTTTCAACCATGAGCTTAAATAGCCATTCTTTTTTTTTTCCCCTACCTCTGTGACAAAGCTACATTTTTGCCCTTTTTTCCCCAGAACAAAGCTCTGTTCTTTGTTGCTCTTTTAACCTTCAAGGAAGCAGAAATCCATGTTTTGGTCTCCCCCTGGGTTTGGGGGGATCCTTTCTGTCCCCTGCCCACCACAGTGACATCATCCCTCCTGCTCTGCCATGGTTTCCCACTGCCTCAAGGCCACAGCATAGTCTCAGGGGAGGGGAAAAATCAGTGTATGCTTTCATTAGAAATAATTAAGATTTTGCCTTTGATAAAAGCCTTGGAAGATTTCTGCTCATACTGAAACAGCAGGAAAAAAGCAGCACAGCCACCTTAGCATAGGCAAAGCTCCTCCAGAACAGTGGAGTGAGTGCTGTTGGTTATCCAAGGATTAACCAGCAAGGACCAACTACTGAATGAGACTCCAAGCCTGGTTAGTCCTTGAATTCTTCCCCAGGACTGCCAAGACTGGTGTTTCCTGCATCAGCAGCTTTACTCTTTGGTGGATGTCCACCCACAGAGTACTGGCCTGATGATCAGAGGCCACTGAGCACAGGTGACACAGGCTGTGACAGCTTCTGGCAGCCACCAAGCGACTGCCACACGCACTTGCCAAGTCCTTGAGTCATCTAATGAAAATGCAGATCTTCCAGAGCCGACTCTGCTGGGTTTTGTGCATATTCCTGTGGGCTTGTGGTCACGATCAGCCTCTCTGTGCTGCTCAGCTCCTCCAGCAGCTACTATGGAAACAGGGAGCAGCACCTGCTTCTCCAGGGCAGATAGTTCAGCGGGTTGGGCTGTTTCAGCCAGGATTTGGGAAGCATTGCAAGGAAATCTGTGTTCAATCAGGGTCTGGAGTAACTCTAAAGGCACTTCATTTGCCAGGAGTTAAACAGGTACCGAGCAGCAGAGCAGGGACAACCCCCAACTGCTGCCATCATTCCAAAAAAGAAACTTTAAATGGCTCAGTGTGCCAACATCACATTCTTACCAAGCCAATCTTCTCCATAGCAAGAGGCTTCTGAGCTATCTGGGGGAGCACAGCTGATATGGCCCCTGAGGAGGTGTCACATGCCACAGTGAGGGGAGATTAATGCAAAGAATTTAAGGTCAGTGGTTTGGGCCAGCTGCTATTTATAAAGAGGAAGGAAAGCAGAACAGAAGTTTCACCTCTAGGCCTTAAGAAATGCTGTCCTGTTAAGGAGAACACTGGGAGGGGCACACTTCAATCCATCTTCAGCTTTTCTTCACCTCTAAACCAGCCACATTTGGAGAATTCTCTACTCTGTCCCAGTGCTGTGGTCCCTGGATCATCAAAACTTTTCCATTGAAGGGATGGGGAAACAACACCCAAATCCCAACAGTGCTGCCTCTAACGTGACCCATGGCACACCAGGGTCCAGAAACCCAGGGCATATGGCAAAGCCTTGGAGCCCATGGCCTTGCAAAGCCTCTCAACAGCTAAAAACAAGCTCTCCTTGTACACTGAGTTTCCCACATTTCTTCATTTTTAAAGAGAACCCACCTAATGTCATTCCCAGGCGCAGAAAGAGGAAGGACACCTGGCACAGCTAGGACAGGAGTTACAAAAACATTTTTTAGGCTGACTTGAAAAAAGCAATTTCTTCAGGAACTGTTGACAAATATAAGTAGTTTATAATGGATATGAAAACAAAAAGTTATCAATTATTTACAATTCCCAAAAATGAGCACATGCCCACCAAATCAGAAAATTTTACCAGTCATCATATCATGTGATAGTAAAAAAAAAAAAAAAGAAGACAAAAAGAAACATTAGCATGTTTCTGCTGAAAACAGAAAAAGCAGAAATCCTCAAAACATCCTGATGGGACCAAGAAGAAAAGTCCATCCAATCTGCATGTACTCAGCTAACACACGAGCTGTTGTATCAAATGTACTATTCACAGAGCAACAAAACCTGATTACATCATTTGGAGGTTTCATGGAGGTCAGAAGCATCAAATACAAAAAGTGTTTGTCCAGAATGCCTTTGGGGCATTCTTTAGAACATTTGTTTAGTATGTTCAAGTATAAACACATGAAAATTTCACAAATTATATTGTATAAACACGTGAGAATTTCACAAATTATATTATCTAAAGCCAAAAGCTACAGGAAAAAGCAAAATCTTATCCCTGTTAGAAAAAAAATGTATTCAATGGTAGAATCCAACAGCCAAAAAAAGCAAAATCACTAATGCCTCTGGATGGAGGTCACATGTCTGCATCCAGGGCCAGAAGTTTTCCCCAGAACCTGAGTTTCATTTTTTGAGTTCTGTTCGATTTACAGAAAGGTAAAAATAGGAGAGCTTTTACTTCCCACCTCTTTGCTGAATGTTACTGCCATGGGAACGTGCTCTGCACACTGCCAGCTTCTTCTTCAGATAATTTCCTATTTCTCCACTAAGCCTCTGGCTCACACATGACTCAGTTTTAGCACTTCACTGAGATAAGCATGTGCCCCATCCTAAACTTAAAATTAGCAGGGCAAACCTCAGCCCCTTCTCCAGAGCCTGGGATAATCAGGCATTCTATTAATGAAAAAGGTGCTGCTTTATGTCAGGAACCAACTGGAGCTACTGCCTTGTGCAGGCAAGGGATGAACAAAAGAAAGCTGAGCCCAGCACAGGGCTGGTAAGCCCAGCACACATCCATCTCCTCTTGATGCAGGGAGATAAACCTTTCTAACACAAAACACATCAAGCCAGATAAAATAGTTTAATATAGAGCGAGAGCAAGTATTGCATAAAAATAAGCAAAATCTTTTTCTTAAAAAAAAAAAAAAGTCTGAGAACTTGTATTTAGAAGAAAAGCTGGTTGGGTATCCATCATGTGGGTGACTCATGAATGCAGGAGCTACAGGAAGAGTTCAGGATGTTCCTAGCTTCTCCATCCACTAAATCCAGAGGAAGATCTGTGGAGCAAGATAAAAAGAAAACCACAGCAATGAGTGCTAGAGCCTCCCTCAAGGCAGCATTAATTCAGATCTCTCAATCAAACCTCCAGTCTCCCTAGTACCAGAAGCTTTTTATGAGAACACATGAGTATTTCCAGCCTCTTTTACCTGAGCCTGCAGCAGCACATGCTGACTAGATGTAATTGTGCTTATTCTAGAGCCTGCCATCTGCAGAGATCCATGCTCTCTCTATTTGACAGCGAAACAAAGTTTAAGAAACTTGCTGGAACAGATCCAACCAGGCAGAGGCAGAGCAGATGACAGAGTTAACCTTTAGCTGTAAATCATCATCTCACTTCAGCCACAAAAGTACCAATTTATTTCATTCCTTGTTTCAACCTGATAAATGGAGCAGACTCCTGATTCACACACACAGCTTGAGCACACACATCATGTCCCTGAGAGGTGGAGAAGGAGCATGATCCAAGTGGAAATTCTGTCTTACAGAGACAGATAAACCTCCCTGGAAAGCACATATCCAGAGCCTGGACTTTGAGCTCTCTGCAGTGCCACCGAAATGGAAAGCAGAACTAGTATTTAAAAGCTATTTTCAGAGTTTGCTCTTGTAAACAATTCAACTCTTTCTTCTGACTCAATTCGTATTTTTAATGAAGAATTAAGAAACAGAATGGTACTTACGTGTTAGGCGATCCAAAACCAAACCCTGGGAGGAAAGCAAGATTAGAAAAATAGTTGGTAAAGGGGAAAATGAATGCGTAGGATTTGTAGTAAATGTCCCCTCCCACACACAGATTGAAAAATATTTCTTTCCTGCCTTAGGCCAGGAAAAAAGCGATGGGCAAACAATGGAAGTCAAATCTCCATCGAGAAGAGAAGTGACTTGCCTGGCTCCTAACAGGGCTTGTCTTTCACTGCTCATCAGCCAGGTCATTCATTAGCAGCCCTGCAGACAATGTGCCTGGTTTGTTCCTCTCTCTCTGAGCTGCTTTCTGGAGATGGTTTGTGCTTAATGCAGGTCCCTGGTGTCAGGCAGCCACCAGTGAATGTAGCCTTGCAAAGGATCTGCTCTCAGGCCTGGCTAAATCACTGTGGCTTCACTGAATTGCAGCAGAAAAACAGTTGGCTGTTGGTGTTCCAGCTCAGTTTTGCAGTGCATATCTCTCTGACACTAGGTACTTACACCACAGATAGCAAGCACATAGTACTGAAGAGATATTCCTTATTTCTCAGTATTTTCCTTTGAGGAGAAAGAGCAACTCCACAAAAAGGGGTGAAAAGCAATAATCTGATGAGCTGTGCAGAGAAGCAGGGATGTGTTGACACTGCACACAGCACACCAGTGATGGAATTAGGAGCTGAAGGCTGAGAAGGTGCTCCACCCCACCCTGCACCTCAGTTCTCCTGGACACAGTGCCTTCCCTACAGCAGCACCAGGACCAGGCAGATTTTTAGCAGGGAGCTGAGGAGTCAAACCCAACTTCCAGGGAAAACCAGAGACATGGGGACTGATTATATGTTAGGGTGATTATATTTTAGCCTCTCCTACCTCCTCCACCTGTCCCAAAAGCTGAGAATCCACTGCTCTGTGTGCCAAAGCCGGTGCCCTGCTGGGACAGGGAGCCAAACGTGGGGGTGTTTTGGTTTGCCAAGGTGCCAAAGGATGCTGTGTTGTTACTGGTACCACCAAACCTGCAGGTTTGAAAGAGAAAATCTGAGTTTGCAAACATCTTCTCACTTACACTGCAAGTTTGTCCCCATACCCAGGATAATAGTGCACTCCTTAAGTGAGGAGGCATCAAAAGGTGAGCCAGCTGATGGAAATAATTGCTCATTTTAGAAAGATTTCCCGGTTTGGGACAGATTATTGTACATAGAAAGGTCTCCTTCTGCTCCCATTCTTGATGCACACTGGGCAGGAAGGCAAATATGTTCATGCTTATACAGGGTATGTTTTCAAGTGCTTGGAAATAGCAACTCCAGCCATCAAATGGAGTATTTTAACTCACCCCTGTGTGCAGGGCAGCAAAGAAAGAATTGGTGGGAGTTGCTCCAAGCCAGAGACCAGAATCCAGCTTCCCAAATTTCAGGGGGTACCCTCCCCACTGCCTGGAGAAATCTGCAGATTTCTCAATTCCTTTCTCTCCCCAGTCTATTTTGAAGCACTCAAGGTTCCAGTGCTTCCCTGAAGATCTGCACCTACCTAGCACTTCTCCCCACCAGCTCTAACTAATCACTTCCCTAATTGCTTTTGGGTACTGAAATGAGAATCACTTTTATCTATGGAAATCTGTCTTTCTCCACCCACTCTGTCCAACCAGGCAGCACAGAGTTCTCAGTGTGACACACTAATGAAACCATGTCATGCAATATGCTTCTCTGCCCCCTCTACATTTCTCCCCACTCTGAATGTCAAAGAACGACCTTCAAGTTTAAGTTAAAGTGGGCAAAATGCAGCCACAGGATTTCCAAATGACAAGCTCTGCTAAAGCTCTGCAAGTGCACAACAATCCTAAAATCCAGCAGCAGCCTGAGCAGAGCTGGACAAGTCTCAGTGTGCCAGCTCTGCAAGGCTGTGCCTCACACAAGCTCCTGTCATTTCTCACTTAAAATACGACCTGACAGCACGTTAATCCACCTCTCCATCCATCCACAACTAGGAGACTTAAAAAAAACCCAAAACACAAACCCACGTCAAAAGCTATCTCTCCAGATAAAAGACAGCCCTTGTGGCAGTGTGACAAGCAATTCACCTGGTAAAGGACATCACCTCTCCTCTCCCAGACACTGCCAAGAGTGCACACTGCTTCCACAGACAGCAACAGATATCAGGAGCAGTTCAGTGACTTTGCATCTCTGGCCCTGCTTTGGCTCCTCACCCCTGTACTTGCAGGCAGCATCAGCTCAGAACCACAAATGTGCTTTTGTCAGGAAAAGCAGAACAGTTTTCTTAGCTCTTTTTAAAAAGAAGCAAGATTGGGTGATGTGTTTAGAACAAGAGGTTTTAGAGTGCTCCATCTTCTCAGGACTATGCCACAACACACAAATCCTGTCTGCTTGGTCTAAGGAAGAAGTGAAAATAGTGACAAGAAAACTTGTGGTTCAAACTGCTCCTTTCTGTTGCAACCAGAACAGGCCTGTTGGAAAGGCTGCACACAGTAGAAGAAACAGCTTAAGCTGTGGAGAGATTTCTTTCCCCAGACATAGAAAAGACATGACATGCAGTCATTGCCTAGTAACAATTTAATCCAACCTATCTTGCCCAGATTTTCAGGTCTTTTGTAAAGCTGCTGTGCAAGACACAATTGAGATGCACTTGAGGTTAGTTTATAAAAGCAAAACATCATTTGCTCACCAACAGCTGGAACTGCAGGCTCTGAAGAAGTGTAGTGGTTTCTATTTCTGACAGCCCAGTCATTTATTGAGTGATACAGATTTTTCAGAATTGAAGCAGTATGAATCACTTGTATTTAAGTCAGCAGAGTATTCTCAGGAACTTGGAGCTGATACGACACAATGTACTGACAAAGTAACTTCTTTAGAACTGGGATTTTTAAAGTTTCACTTCAAGAGAAAGGCAGAAAGGAAGTCCAGCACAGATGCTACATTACACTGCAGAATTAAACTATTGCTCAACATTTTGTGGTGAGATTTGGATTTTTGTAAAGCTGCCTGGGAATTTTGCACACTCTTTTTAAGTTTCAAAAATCAACATTCTCAGGCAACTCTGAAAATATCAGACTGAGTCTGTACCTTTCTAGCAGAGAAAAAACTGTCAAAGCTTCCCACAAGTCAAGTCACTGAATTATCTTTCTTGAGTCTGCAGACTGCTTATGCAAGACCTCTTTTCCATCAACATGCTGCTTGTTCTGAATCCCATTTTATCTTTAAGCTTTCCACGTTGTCACTGAGCACATCCAGTCTCAGTACAAAATCCTGCAGCACAATGGCTGCGTGTTGGAACTGAACAAACTACCAGTTGATTTAAGCTAGGTCATCCCTTCAAACACATCCTTCTTTGTGGAGATTTAATTAAGCTGCCTGTATTTTCACTCTTTCCAAAGGGACTCCCCAATCTGCTGCACATTCTGGACAGCAGGACCACCTGGCTGAAGGCTCCCCCAGCTCAGGGGTACCTCCCACACCTCACAGGGAATTAACAAGTCACTTCTGCATGTCCCCCTGTGCCTTATGTGAAGGCAGCTCCTCCTGAAACCAGACAAAGAGACAAACACTTGTGAAATATGTAAACACCAAGGCTGGGAAGACATCCGGTTTCCTCTCCTCACTGGAAGTTTTTCCCTTTTTAATTGGCTCTGCTCAGTCTGACTGTAACTGCAGGACATAAAGGACTGTTTCTGGCTGGCAGCACAGTGCTGAGGAGCTGCATTTGCTGCCTACTGCAGAAGCTGCTTGGCAAGGTTAGAATTGTGTATTTGCTGAACAAAGCAAGGAATGATGTGCTGTCTGCCCTGGTGCCAAGCACAGGCTTAGGGGGTGCAGGAAGAGGTAAAAAACAATCAGTGAGGGATAAACATAACGTGCTCTGGGAGCACAGCAAAGGCTGTTACAAGTGCCTCATCTCACAGGTGAGAGAACAGCCTGAATTCTCATCAGCATCTCTAGCCCAAATCTAATCAGAGGATAAAGTGTCTGGACAGAATCACAGATGGTAACATTTGTTATTTTCTTTGCTAAGCGTAGTTTGTAGTCCTAGATTTGCACTCATTAAATGCACACAGAGAAAATACCCCTGCATTTCCTCAGACAGTTGCAAGCTGACATCTCTAAAGCTACAGATCCAACACAGGAGTATCAGCATTAAAATCATCACATACATTATTTCCTTTGGGGTGCAAGTTTTAGTTTTACACCTTAACTGTTTTTTTTCTTTTAAAACAACCAAACCAAGGACACTTTGAGCTCACCAATCAGTGACAGAATACATCCTTCATGTTAATGCAGAGGTAACCAAGCATATTCTTGTCATGCAAGAAGGCTGTTTTCCCTGGCTTACCCAAATCCTCCAGCGCTGGCTGCTGCCGTCCCCTCGCCGAACACTTTGCCTCCCGTTGAGCCCAGAGGGCTTGAAAAGGTTGGGGCTGAACCGAATGCTGGCACCCCTCCAAACCCAGGGGACCCCCCGAAAGTGGGAGGGCTGCCAAACACTGGAGCAGCACCGAAGCCACCTGAGCAAAACAGAGGCAAAAAAGGGGACAAGAACATCACGTAAACATCACAAACAGTAAGGCGGAGAGAGAAAACAAAGAGCAGATTTCCAAGTGGATAATGGGGGTGTTTGTCTTATCATATGGACACCACAGTATTTAGAGAGCTAATTGGAAACTGGAGGGTGTTTTGCTGCAAAAGATGTGCCTGAATGCAGGAAAGAAAACTGCAACTGGCAAGTCTCCCCCATCTCTTAAGATCAGAGTGTAGATGCAAGCTTGGGGTTTAGGTGCTTCAGTGATGCACAGATTCAGGAGGCAGGGTATGATCTAATCCTGGTTTAAGTGGTGGAAACTCAGATGAAGAATTAAATGCCAGGTCAGTGGAACTGCCTGCAGGGAATCAAGAACTTATCCCTGCTCTTGGCAATTTCTGTTCAGGGCTTAGCTGCCTCCTGCAGCTCTGAATGGATTTCTACCCAGATTATTTTGTTCTATGTTCATCTGCTGATATTATTGGCCTATTTCTAATTGACACTGTGGGATGTGAAGGCCACCTGCTTTTATTTGACCAGGGATGAGGATGGGATACCACTGCACATTTTAATACCCAGGGTGAAATTCCAGTCCATTGCAAGGTAATGGATACTGTTTGGCTGTAAACACAAAAGGTCTGGAAAAAAATAAATGCTAGGCCTGAATTATTTAAACACAGATCAGATGTTTTGTTACCTCTACCTCTAGGAAGTTAAGAGCACTTATCCCAGGGGCTGCAGCTTTGCTTGGCAAACACTCACTTTTGCTATGCATATTAACATGTTTCACTTTCCTTTTTCCACTATTTGGAGGTAGTGAAATGGGGATAAAAGAAGTTAAAAAACCCAGAGTGAAGTTAGAGATAACATTCCAAGGAAGTATCTAAAATAGGAAAAATGTATTCAGTTCCATGTTCTGTACTCTTGACTGTACAGAACATAAGACCAGAACTAAATTACACAGCTCTCAGCTCTTAAATTGCAACAGGAATTTTTGGAATGAACACCTGAGAATGTAATTTACTGAATGCTGCACAAGAGAGCGTAAAATTCTGCCTTGAACCCACCAGTTAAAGCTCCATTCACTCAGCCATTAGTTATTTTTCATTTATTGTTCAGAGACAATTCTTGCAGGTGCACCCAGGCTGTGGCCAGCGAAGTGGCAGAACAGCAAATAATTCCCAGACAGTGTGGGTTGTCCCAGTGGGAGGATTCCCAAAGTACCTGCTTTGTTTGGACTGGAGAACCCAAAGCCTTGGGAGGCCACACTTCCACCACCAGAGCTGAAAGTGCCTGTAGGCTTCTGCTCTCCAAAGGAGGAGCTGCCAAAGCCAAACGTCTTTGCTCCGCTGTTTCCAAATAAGCTTGAAGAATCTGGGGAGATGAAGAGTATTTATAAGCAGCCAATACTCATAGCAGACAATATTCTACACTGCACTTCATTAGCTGAAGCAGGAGAAAGGAAAATGACTTTTCTTTCCCCAGTCCCCAAGCAAACAATGAATATCATATTGAAAACAGTGCAGAGAAAAGCCAAGTTTTCCCTTATTCCTACAGGACTTTGTAGTTCCACCAAGATCCATTCTGGATTTGATGGACCACTAACAAGTCATTATTGCTGCAATCTAGTAAATCACCATGAGGGATGATTTGTTTAGATGCATCCTGTGCCCCAGTCAGTAAAAGACAATTCCTCAAGTGAGAAATCCCAGCAGCTACGATCAGTCTCTCCAGACAACACAAATATCAGCAAACCACAAATTAAGATTCTCAGTTGTTTTGGCAATGCTCAGTATTTCTACACAAGATTATCTGACAGGACCTTAAAGTAGGAGCCAAACTTTTCCAGCCTTACTGAGAAATAATTCATTTTTTTCATCCTTCACAAGGCTGCAGGGAGTTTTTGCATCTAGAGGCAGAACACAGAACAACCAAAGCTATTCTCTGGTGAACCATCTGTTTTGTTTCATCACCAAGCCCAGAATTGCATTAAATTATTAAATTAGCAAGGTTAGAAAATTGACCTCAACCATTAATCCCAATGGATCATTAAAGATATAATAAAATAAATGGATTTTCCCTCTTAAGGTTTGAAGTGCTACTTCTAACCACTTGCAGCACTAATTTTACAGCTTTCCTTTGTTTCCCTACTTTCATGCTTAGCCACTGCTTCCCCTTCTTTGTGCTTTCTACCTGCCTATCCCTATGCCACAGGAAATTTTGATAAAGCATCTTGCATGTGCTGCCTAAAGATACTAATTTTTAGGCAGAGGTTAACAAAAATTCTATCCCTCACATATTGATTCTTAGCAATTTTTTACAGTCTTAGGGCAGATAAGGAATGATTAAAGCTTTCTAACTTCCAACCAAGCTGGAGGCAGAAATTCAGTGACAAGAATTTAGAGTATTCCACTTTAAGGAAGGATTTGGCCAAGAATTCTCTACAGAATACAGATATTCTTCACACTTCTTGCATCTGCTTGTTTGTTTCACTGGCTGCCTTACTTGTTTTCCATAAACCTAAAAGAAAAATTCCAGATTACACATCACACATACTCTGGTTACCTCCTCAAAGCTTTTCATATTAACATAGAATTTACTCAAAAGACAAACAGCAGCAGAAAAGCAGATGGCATCACAAAAGCAGATGAAAATCACAGCATTTTGTATTTTTGTTTTGTTTGCTTACTCTGGGAAGCTGCAGATCCAAATCCTCCACTGGAGGAACTGAAGGGATTCTTGTTGGCTGCATCCTGACTTGGCTTTCCTCCCAAACCACTGAAGAAGCCTCCACCTCTCCCACCACTTCCAGTTCCAAACAAGCTTCCACTGGAAGAAGATGGCTGCTAGAACACAAAAGGGACAAAAAAAAGGATTTAAGCAAAGTCAAAGCAGCATGTGCTTCCCCCTCAAGGCTGCTCTGCCTGGGCTATTTCTCTAGATGTCTGAAGGGGCTGACAAACCAGCCACAAATCACCTTCCAAAATGGAAGGCCATGATATTTTATTTAAGTCTGCCTTAAATTTTGTCCACAGCCCAGAATAATGCCTTTGAGACTTGCCCTACAATGTCCACTTTCCACTCAGCATGGGATAAAGGCAGGAGACCTACTGCATCTTTGTCTTATCTTGTGTGTGATAAAATGGTTCTGTCTCCATACCCCCTGGAGTATTCATGCAGATGCTGCTGTGGAGCTCACTAAAACTGAAAATATCTCCAGTACACACTGGGACACATTTTACTGAACACATCAAACTGTATTTTTTAAAAATGTATCAGAAATAGGGAATCCTGACCAAGTCCCCCACACGACAGGCCCTTGTTTCTCCAAAAAGTAACAAATACTTGCCTGGCCAAAGACAGTGCCTCCAGTATTTGCTGCTTGCCCAAACACAGAACCTGTGTTACTAGAACCAAAACCTAAGAGAAGAAAGAAATATTAACCACCAGATCTAGTAATAGAGTGTAAGACATTTGGGAAGGTGACACTAGGCCAGGGCAGGGAAAGGACAGGTCTTCCATGCCAAAACACAGGGATACAAGTGATGTTACCAAACATACCTGGGCTGGACAAATACAAGCATGTGCCAACACACAAATAATAAATTACATTGAAAGTTTATTCAAAAGTAATTCTCATTTTCTCCTTGGCCAACTTGAAAATAGACAATAAAAGGTATTTTCACTTGTGGGATTGCTGCTAACACTAAGAAAATTGGATTTCTGTTAACATGGCTACAATAGTACTGCAAGTCGTGCACAAGCACTGGAGCATTCTGATTGCCCTTGTGTAAAGAGGATCTGAGCTTTGTTACCTGAAGACTCCTGTTAAAGATAATGAAATGTTTTGATTAAAAAAAGAACTCCCCTTTCCATTTCCCAGTTCACTTAAATGTGCCTTTTGTAATAAAACCTGCATTTCTATAATTAGGAACACCTTTCTCGAGCAGAGTTCACTTCCCCCAATTTAACTATTCTCTGCTACTGTAGTTAAAATGAGCAAGCAGTTGCCTGCAGTGCCATCATTTTTAATTAAATGAACCTAATTAGTTTTTCTTCCTTGGAAATACATGCTCTCTGTTATTACTATGTACTTGTCACTTTTCCCTGGGAGCTCTCTGAAGAGGTTACAGACAAAACCTTTGGAAAAACCCCAACAATTTGTTGAGCATGTGGAGAACAAAAAGGGACTGACCAAGGAGGTTTGGTCTGTGCAAGAATTCCAATTTAAATGTGTGGACAGGTAGCTGATGCTCATGTTACTGCTATATTTAATTTTGAGATGTTTCCAAATGCAAAAGTAGATTTAACAGATTATTCCTTGCAAACCCATCACTCTAAGGGTTTAAATTTTTTTGGCCATCTTAGCTGATGACACAGTATTACACCTGGCTGTACATCCACTGTTGCATGTGTTCAGTGCAGGCCACTGAAGGAAGAGTTGCATCTGTATTTATTCAGTGCCTTGGTTATGGTCTCAGAGCTGCTCTACCCCTTTGGTGCAACCATTTACAACATTTACAGTTATTGTGCAACAGGCAGGACAATATGTAATTCAAAATTAAATTGAGGTAGACTTGTAAGTTTAAAATGAAGGCAGGATTGGATGACAAGGCTGCATGGACAGGCCTGCTGATGAATAGTGAAGCAGAGCAAGAGCTTCTTTGGTCTCCAACATTAGTCTGCTTCTCACATACACTGCAGCTCTTGTTCATACTAATTGAAAACAAAACAGAACAAAACCAAACCCAGAAAATGAAAACCATCAGGTGCCATAGGGAGGAAAAAGGCATTAAACCCATCCTGCTTTCCCCAGTGACACACTCCAAGCAGACAGTGACACTGGGACAGCACTCTGCTCTTACCTGAGGCCTGGCAGAAGCTGAAGCCAGCAGATGACGTGGTGGTGGTGACAGCAGCAGTGCCACCAAACACAGATCCCCCCTGCCCAAAGCCAGTGCTCTGCCCAAACACAGGAGGGCTGCTTTGCCCAAAGAGGCTCCCACCAGTGCTGGCTGGCTGGCCAAAGGAGAAGGAGCTGGCGCTGTTGGTGCTGGCCGGGGCTCCAAAAACATTCCCGCTGCTCGACGCTGCTGTGGAAGCTGCTGGCTGGCCAAAGGCTGGCATTGTCCCAAACCCAGACTGGCTGAAGGTAAAGCCACTTGAAGAACTGCTTGCAGGTTGCCCGAAGATTGGTGCTTGCCCAAAGGCTGGCTGGCCAAAGCCCCCTGTCGTGGTGGTGCCAAAGGCAGAAGTACCAAAGCCTGAGGTGGCAGCCTGGGTGGTGGCAGTGGCCGTGGACAGAGTGCTGGTGGTGAGCTGCCCAAAGGGAGAGGATGCTGTGGTACCTGCTGGGAGCTGTCCAAAAACAGGTGGTGTGGAAGGAGTGGCAGCTGCTTCCCCAGCAGGCTGGGTAAACGCTGAGCCAGAAGAGCTGGAACTTGGTGGCTGAGAGAACACCGAGGAGCCTGCAGAAGTGGGGGCAAACACAGAGGCACCAACAGCTGGACTCTGCACACCTGTAGCAGCATCAGAGGTAGCAGTCAGAGCACCGGTGGCTTCTGCAGGAGAGGCAATGCCTGCTGTGGAGGTTGCTGCTGAGACATTCTGATCTGGTGGGGTGGCTGCAGAGACAGCAGGAGGCACTGAGGCCTTCAGATCGCTGCTGGAGGTGGGAGCAGCCCCGGTGTCAGGGGGAGGTGGTGCCACTGTGGTGCCAGAGCCCTCTGGGACAGTGTCCCCAGCTGTGGCCTGGGGTAAGGCAGGTTCTTTAAGCGGCTCTGAGAGCTGTGCCTGGGGCTGTGGCACTGGAGGTGAAGACCCAGTTGCTACAGCTTCGTTTTCAGATGGTTTTTCTGACCCAGGTGGTAATTTGGCATCCCCTGCAGACTTACTGGAAGTTGCAGCAGGGACAGCAGTTTGTGATGAACTTGAGAAACCTCCAAAGGAGAGGGATGTTGAAGCAGGGAGAGTCAAAGGGGTAGAGGTGGAAGTGCTCATACTGCTTGCTTGCTGAATACCAAATGAAAAAGTGGGTTTGTTACCTCCGAGGTTAAACACCCCAGAAGACCCTGTGCTGGTTAACTGGACATTGCCAAAGAGACTGCCTGTGGCACTAGTGCTGATGGACAGGGATGCTGTGCCAGCTGACGTTACTGATGTTGAAGCAGCTTCTCCAGCTTTTCCTAATGTCAGGGGAGCAGCAAAATTAAACCCAGAAGGTATTGTGGACACTTTAGCTGACTGTGTTCCTGCAGCACTGGTGGATGGTGCTTTAGTAGTGATCTTGGCATTATCATCAACTTGACCAACCCGTAGTCCTGAGAAGCTGCCAAGAGTTTCCCCAGCTAGACTGCCCTGAAACAAGTGATCTCCTGGTTTGGATGGAGCAATATCCAGCTTGCCAGAGGTTGTGGGAGGAGCAGATGTTGCTGCAGCAGCTTTGTTCGACTGGGTGCCATCTGCTGAGGAGCTACCTCCTACTACACCTCCTGGAGCACTTGGTGACTTGTGGGACCCAAAAGGAAAGGAGGCCTCAGGAATTGCTCCAAGTTTGGAACTCCCAGCGAACAAAAATGAATCTGGCTGGGCAGACTCTTTAGCAGGGGCTGTCAGTGAGAGAGACAGAGGTACAAATCAAGTTAGGGTATGCAAAGCTCATTTATCATTCTTATCACAATGGTCCATTTCAGTGCTTCACAGACTGTCAATGCTCTTGCCTCAAAGCTATAAAGCCCCTGTCCATCAGGTAACTGCAACCTTCATATCCCTTCAGGACACAACAATGCCACCTTTATGGCCACAGTGGCAGTGACAAACACTGTCACTGTCACATCATAGCCTCCACTTAACCATCCTTCTCTTTTGAGTACAGATAATTCCAGCCTTGGGCTCCTATTTCTTTTTCAATAGCTTGATAAAAATAATAAAGACCTGGTTATTACAGATAATTTGCTATTGACACCACTTTCACCCCCTTCTTACTTGGTTCAAATAAAAAATGCCTGACATTTACCACAGCAATTTCTTTTTAAACCAATGGCTCAGAACAGTTTAGGTCATAAAAATACCTCTGACACTTGAAGACTCTTCTATAAAATCAAATCTTTCTTTACAAATTCAGCTATTTATAGACCACCAGACAAGTTTTAAAGCAGCTTGTTTTCAGCTTTGAAAAACTAATGAAAGACTCTCAAATGAAACTGCCAAAGCAGCTCCACTTCTAACACACACTACTGTCCCACAGTGTGAAAGTGCAGAGAGACTGGGCTACTTTTATTTAATGTACTATCACTTCATTTCTGAGCACCAAATACAATTCTGATTTGAAAATCCTGCACTGGTGTTTGGACAAAGTAAAGGAAATTTGCATGGAGACTAAATGACAAGGAGCAAAAGCTTCTTAGCAGAGCTGGTATTATCCTTGTGTTTTCCCCTGTAAGCATATTAACTATATTTAAGTAACTGACACTCAATAATGTAGCATTTTTTTCCTCCTGAGGCCCTGAAATTATATTCTGTAGTTTTTCCATTACCAGCAACAGAGACAAAGGTGCTCCTACCATTTCACAGAGCAGTGTGAAGCACTTACCCTCACACAATGCTGTGGTTTACAAGTCTGTCTCCTGCACCTCCCACTCCTTCATCTTAAGTGTTATTTACACAAGCTTTTATGTTAACCAAATCTTCAAATTTTAAGCCCAGTTCATTCTCTCTGCTTAACATCAAGAGTATCAGTAGCATAACTGTGGCTGTGATGCTCTAAGGATAAAAACAGCCAAGATTTGTAAGAAGGAGAAGTGACATCTTTTATCAGAGGAGCCAATAACACTGGGAGCAAATTTTTTGACTGTATGATATCATCTGCAAGACTGAAATGAGAGGCAGAAAGCTTCAAAAATATTATAAAGCAGATTTTATCAGTTCCTTTTTACCAGACTGGGCAAATAGGATCTACCTATGACATGGAAAGGCAGACTGTGTATTACCACTTCACTTTTAGAAGCTTCCAAGCATTTCCCTCTGATTACTAAAAGCTCACTGGATGACAGTTCTGTGTCAGTCCACCTCAGCAACTTTAAATCTACAGATTAAAGACATGAGGAAATGACTACAGATGTTACCCTCTTCATAAACTATTGCCTCCTAAATGTTCTTGGCAACAAATACTTTGCTTACTCCTAATTGAAAGGCAGGCAACACAGATTTCTGTGTATTACAGGGCAGAATGCAGCATATGTATGAAATGTTATTGCAATTTTAGCAATAGAACTGCAACAAAGAAAATCAACCACATGAATTAGGAGGAGTAAACATTCTGTTAAGAGGGAAGAAGAGATGCTGTTTGCACACTCTCCCAAACTAACCTTGTGAGGGAACGAGGCTGGGCGCAGTCTGTGAGGAAGCAGCTGATGTGACACCGCTAAAATTAAATACAGACCTGGGAGGAAAGAGGAGAAAGGGAAAAGAATGTTTCAAAATGTTGAAACTTCCAACCATACAAAGAGCACAACTCATCAGACTTGCACAAAGCCAGGCACCCAGGCACAGGACCAGTTTCTGCAAGGACTATACAGGAACAGAGAAGCGAACACACACACACACACTGTGCTCCAGAGAAAACAAAAAAACATTTGTTTTCTCTCCAAAAAAGCTTCTAGAGGGTTAAAGAGAGCCAGAGCTCAAAGTTCTTTTGACCACCCCTCATCCTCCCATGTTCTTTCCTTTCTGCTGTGTATTTTGCCCCCATGCAGATCTGCCACTCAACACCATGCACCAAAACCTGATGGATTTGGGGAGAACAGTGAGAGGAAAACCACAGGGGCAACTAGAGTTTGCAAGAGCTAAAAGAGAAGAGGCAGTGCATGTGCAGAAGGAAATAACTGGGTACTATCACCCATCAAAAAGGAGATCACTCATAGCAAGACAGAAATGAAAAGTTATCATGACCATTTTACACTAAAAATATTTTGTCTTGCAAAAATACTGTGATCTTTCATAATGAGTCTTGTAGAGATCTTCCTTCCCTGAGGCTTTTTAAGCTTTCTCAGATTCTCAAAGACCAGCCGCTGATAGAGAAGTCAAGCCATGGGACTAAGACATCACTGACAACAGCACTGTATTTAGCATATGGTTCACACACTGAGGCACTGCACATGGGACAAAGGCAGGGTTGTTTGCTTTTTCAATCTGAATTTCCATCACTCAAAAGGACTCTTTTAGCCCTTTGAAGAGCCCAGCAAGGCATTTGGGTAGCATCCACTTAAACACGCAGAGAAATGGGTTAAGACTGAAAAACCAGCCATTTGAAAGTATGTGTGTTCTGAAATACTTAATGTTGCCCAATTTCTAAAGTGGAATTCACTTGAGCCTTAGGCCAGTAAACATGCAGAATTTCAAACAATCATTCCTAAGGAGTTATCCCTCTCCCCTAAACATAAGATATGATCAGGGAAATATTTTTACCATCCCTGAAATAACATTCCACAAGAGAGATTTCAGAGTAACTGTATGTTCATAACATGTGCCTTGCTTTGTGTTATTGTTACGTAACAGATATCACCAGATGGCTTGGGGCCCCTCTTGTCACCTTCATGAACTGACTACTTTTCAAGCCAAAACACAAAATTTGTTCTCCTGTATTAAAATAAGTAAGTAATTCAGCAAGCGTGACTGCCAGTACACATTTCAAGTCCTAAATGAGAACCTGTTGTACACTGTAGATAAACCCCAAAAGCAAACCAGTCATCCTTTACTCTTGATTAGTTATACACTGAAAAACCTCAAAGCAACATGATATTGTGTCAAAGTCTCACAGACCTTCAGACCTCACTCAGGCTTCCACAAACAAAGTCTTCAAAGGACTCTGGTACAACCCCTGCCCTCCCAATCTAACACTTGCAGGTGCCATTTTATAGAATTACACAGCCTGTAGGCAACACCTGCTGTAACAGCCAATACTCTAAAATATTTAATGTCAACTACAAAGAAATCTTAATGTTCATACAGACCCCGCAGAAGAAAACGAGAATGTTTTGTTAAGCTGTGAAGTTGTTGCTTGTACTGATGCCACAGCAGAAGAAGCAGCTGTAACTGTTTTCACTGTCCCTTGTCCTGTAGGTTACAAGAACAAAAAAAAAATATACTTTTAAAATATATTCACAAATTAAAAAGAATTAAAAAGCACCCTGTCATCCATCTATCAAAAAGGAAGGATTAGCTTGCACATGCAGTCTGTAATTTAATAAATTTCAAATGAAAAGGAAGTGCTATCAAATTCAGGAGCTGACATTTTCAATAAACCAAAATTTAAGAAGCATTTGCCAAGTCAAATATGATTCCTAGCTATTTTTACTGCTTCTTACCCCTGGCTAAGAATCAACCTACATCCACGGATTAAAGGCAAAAGACCAACAGAGATGGATTTCACACATTTATGCAAGAGGCTTATAAAACCATGGCCAATGCAAGCATTATTATCTAATACACATTAAAAATCAATTGCTTCCTTCCCTTAGTGTTTCCTCTTTCCCTGTTAAGTTGTAAACTGAGCATTCCTTTCTTTAGAAGCTTCCCAACTCTGTGAGACTGATCACTGTGTCTCAACTGGCTCTGAAGTTGGTCAATGCTCAACAGATCCTGCAGAGGAATTAGCTTAATTCAAGCTTGTTCAGGTACTCCTATAATGCTGTGGGTCTAAAAATCAAATCAACACGTTTAACGTATTTAAAACCAGTGTGATTTCCATGTTTTAAAAACAAAAGTGCTGCTTTTAATCTTCTGTCAAACCACAGCAGCCTTGTGGAAGATGTGCTTTCAGCATTTCCTGATAAGGCTTACACGTCCTGAGTCCACTCTGAACAAGGAATTGTGTCACTGAATTCTAGATGCAGGAACAGACAAAACACAGGGAGTACAGAAAACCACTCTCCTGCACTTCTGTATCTTGGCTTTTCAAATTCCCTCCCTCAAGACTGGCACAGCAACCTCTCGTGGAGGCAAATCCTTTTTCCTCAGTATCCTCATTCTCTGGACTGTGCACCCTGACACATGGCAAGAGACATCGAGGCCTTATTCCCATCTCCACTAGAAACAACTTACCTGAGATCTTGCTGCCAGATGTTGTTGGAGCAGCTGTGGATGCCAGAGCAGAGGGTGCACACACAGAGGAAGGTGGAGCCTGGCCCTTCATTGAGCTTGTCAGAGGAGTCTAAAAACACAGCACCACTTCAGGTCAGTGCAGTCTGTCCATTAACAAAGGTCCTTCTGACATTGGATTGGCATTATCAGTGACATGCAGTGACTTCAGAATAAAATAGAGGAGGGTGGCTGAAGCATTTAGAAGAGCTCTGCAATCTTGGGTCCATTATGTCTTGACACTTAAATACAGGGTCAATCCTCAACCTTTTCAACAGGTCAGCAAGCCTCCATGGCAGCAGCTCAATGATTCCAAGGGACAAAGACTGCTGCACTGTTGGTTTGGTTTTTTTACGTATAGGTATAAAACCCAGCAGCTTGTCAACCATTAAGCAATGTTTTCAGCAGAATAATAGCATAAATAAATTACTCTCTCTCCCTCGATTGCCTATCACGTTTTTTTAATGGGAAGTTTAGGTGTATCTACCCAATACAGCTTCCTTTGCTGTTAGCTGCAACCCTCACTGCAGCAAGGCTGGGGCCCTTAGAAAGCTGCACATCTTCAGAAGTGAGAAAAGGCAGGACGTAACATAGATATGTCTGGCATCACGCTGCTGAGGTCACAGATAAAGAAATGGTTTGTCAAGAATGCAGGGCAAGCTGTGAAAAGCAATTTTAAAATGATCTGTTCATCAACAATTAAACCCCCAGCTCTGCTGAGCATGCCCAGGTACAGAATTCCACAGGGAAAGGGTTCTGCATCAAGATACCTGTTTAGCTTGATTTGTAGCAACAGTTGCCAAAACTTGATGGACTGCCTGGGCTGCAGAGTGAGGTACAGACGATCTTAAAAAGAAAAATTAAACAATTATATGGGTACCAGTCTGAAAGAGGATTTCCTCTCCTCTCAAAAAGCACAGCTTCCAGAAGCCCTGAACAACACCCGCTATTAAAGATTCCACACACAACTCCAAACGAACAAATCTGATTAGAGAATAAACCTCTTAAATGAATCAGCCACATTTAACAAAGGAAGCCTGTAAATGTGTTTAAACCTCTAGACTTAAATGATCAAGTCTTCTCCAGACGCTGTTGTCTCTGAAGAGAGTCAGGGCTTTCTATTTTACAGGGAGTCGATGAAAAATCAGCAGGTAAGGGGATTACAATTTTATGCCTAGTGGATAACAAATTTAAGCAGCTTCCTTCATAATGTGGAGTCCAGACACGTACATGCAATGCTTAGAAATGCTGAGTAAGGAGACAAAGTTGGGAGGGGGTGGAGGGAGCATTTCCTGTCTTTGAAGTGTACTATAAACACTGACAAAGTCATGGCAAGAACTGTGATAAAATTAACCTGTATTCTACATAATAGGTTTGGTAATTTTGACCATGAAATAAAAAAACCCCAGACAATTGCTGCAGAATGGCAGTGCAGCATCTGACCTTGGCACTGTGGGCCATTAACACACCACGTCATTAGCATTTGGGAGGAGCCAACCAGTTTTAGCATCTCCTCAAGTCTGTGGCCCACCAGGCTCAGAAGCCTCACTGGCCAATACCAGAAGATTTCAGAAGCTTAAATTCAACCATTACTGCATTCTCTTGGTGGCAAAGCCCAGCTTTCTTACCCAGGCAGGTTCTCTCCATCTTGACTCAGGCCAGAAGTTCCCTAAGGCAATAAAACCAACCCCTGGCTGAGGCTGCAAATCCCAGACAGTGAGCAAATTTGGGCACCCAAAGTTGTCTGTCTCCTCAAGCATGAGGACTCCCACACTGCATTTACTGTTTGGTCAGCTGCAGGCCAATTCACAGAAATTTTCTACCATATTCTAAAGGAAGAGGACACATGTATGAAACATTTTGCCTAGCATTGGTCCTGGCTATGGTTTTGTGCCTTAAACAACTTTACATTACTAGAAAGTCCTTCCTTCCAGCAATGAGTGCTCTCTCTACATTGCATGGCCAGGATTTGCCCTCTGCCCAAAGCAGAGGCAAAACAAACAGTGAAAACTTGAAGATTAACACTGGAAAAGGTTGGTGTTGGGATGGTGCAGCTATAGATTTCAAGTTTACGCTGAACAAAAAAGAAAACAGAAGGTCTGTGAAATTCAGGAGAGGGTGGGACTCGATCAAGACTACATCACAGTGTTGTGAAAATACTGGGTTTGACTCTAGTTGGGGAAGGAGGATTTCGTTTTGCACTGAAATCTATATATTAGTAACTGGACTGAGACCACCAACACACCCAGTCACAGACCATTGAACAACTGATAACAGAAAAATCATTCCTCTTTAACAACCAAAGAGTGTGCTGCAGCAGCAGAAGGAAGCCAGGATGTCTGAAGTAGCAAAAAGTGGTGAATTAACTTTGCTGGGTGAATGCTCTTCATTTTAGTGCTGAATCTGACTGGCAAGCACGGTTCATTTGGGCAGAATTTTTAGAAAGTACATTTTTATGAGGTCAGCTATAAAGTAAGACTGTAGAAAGCCTCTGAGATATCAAGCTAGCTGGTGCTCTATAAATTAGAGAGATCAATCAATACTGCCAGTCTAAAACTACCTGAAAGTAAGACAGGTCTTTAACTACAGTTCAAGTGAAAACCAATCTCATT
This sequence comes from Lichenostomus cassidix, assembly GCF_008360975.1. Classification (NCBI taxonomy): domain Eukaryota; kingdom Metazoa; phylum Chordata; class Aves; order Passeriformes; family Meliphagidae; genus Lichenostomus; species Lichenostomus cassidix. Next base: position 4,504,623 of record NC_139497.1, read on the forward strand.
ACATATTGCTCACTCACAACCTTCTCTGTGCACACCCAGTACTTTCTACTTTTTTCATCACAGTTCTGATGAAAGAGAGGGTGGAAAACTCTTCCTGGCCACATCACTACTTTTAGCCAAAAAATTCCCCAAGTAGAGCTGTCTCCAAATTTGACTTTCAAAAGATGTAGCAATTTCCCTCCCCATTCCAGTTTATCACTTTTAGGAAGAAATAAAATAGCAAAAAGTGCCCAAGCTGTTTCTCAATTAAAATGCAAAAGAAACCATGAAGTAAATGTCAAGGTCAGCAGCTGAGTACCACCACTGTCAGACTGTTCCCTTTTTGAAAAGATGCATCAAAGGAATTTCACCTTTTTTTCTTTGACAGTAGAGAGTACACACAAACATGTGAAAGCCAGTTGTGATGCAACAACAGGAATTGTTCCAGAAGCTGCACGTACAGCTCACACTTGTATGAACAAAGCATCTGCAACTCCCTATGAACTTAGAATCAGAGATACGTGGTGAATTTCTCTCTCTTCATGCAGTAAGCCCAACTTTGTACAGACTTTTCAGTAGTGCCCTTGTCTCCCCAGCCCAGAACTGGCCATGCACTGCCCTGGTCTTAAGCAACAGCAGGAACTTCCAGCAAAGACAGTTTCAAGGTTGTTACAACGACAGGGAAAAGGCCTAGTCCTAGGCTGGTGACAGAGTCTGGTGATAAGAGAGAAATCTCTGGAATGAGCTGAGCTGGCTCTTGTCTGCAGGAAGCAGAGAAGGGAAGCCAAGTGTTGGAGCCAACTCACAATAAATGGTAACAAGAAATTCAAGGTTAAATACCAGAAGTTAACATTCATAGTTTACTCATGAGGAAGAGCCTTGCAGCTCGACAATGTTCCAATGTGAGTGGCCCCAGTGACAGCCAACCCTTCAGTCAAAATTCTGATGTCAAAACATTTGTGACAAGTTTCCAGAAAAGCCAAAGCACAGTTCTCTCTCCCTCAGGGGGTCAATCTGGGAACAGAGGAGGCATAACTCCAGAGGTTTTCTCTACGAAGGATGACAAAGTAGAAGGAAAACATCTGGACAGCCTAAAGTCACAGACCACACTCAGTGACAGAGGGCTGCACTTCCCTCACTGAAAGAGGTAGAACAGAGGTAGTGACTGGAGAGCTACCAGGTCCATATTTCATATTAGCAGTAAAACCACTGAGTCCCAAAAGGAGAGAATGCACTAAAATGCATTTCACAGACAAACGGAGAAGGAGGTTAATACCAATCTCGTCATTTGTTCAGAACAAGCCATTAGCAAATCTTTGAATGACCTGGAAAGATCTTTCTCTCTTTCTTTCTTTCAATCCACAAACCAATACTCTTCTCTAAATGCACCCACTTCAGTCCTTCCACAGCCAGAGTCTGTAGAACACTGCTACTGCTCCCCACTGGCAGATGTGCTCCAGTGCAAATGCTACCAAAGGCAAGAAGAAAGAAGGGCTGCCTTCACTCACTCACCCTATTACTGCAGAGACTGTTGGAGTCAGTGCACCAGACTTGAGCTCTCGAACATTCACCACCTGAGGAACGTTCTTCAGAGTTGATTCAGTCAAGGAGGTGCTTACAGCTTTAAGGAATAAAAAAAGGGGGGGAAATGTAAAGACAATCTCCATATTAAACATTTAATTTCATTCAATATGCCCTGAATAACTCAAAAAAATGCATCTATATGTTTCTAGAACATATATAATGTACCTGGCCCAAAACATTTGGAACCTCAGACTCCATTCAGGACAAAAAAGGTGGGCAGCAATCTATACAGTTGGTACATTTTTGTTGTTTGCTGACCAAATCTAATTATTCTTATCAATTCTCTCTTTCTTACATTGTATCATCTTTTGTTAACAGAAATGAGAATTTCTCAGGTATTTTGCACTAGCAGCTTACAGGAAAAAGGAAGACAAAGGAACACTGGATAGCTCAGAGGTGCAACAACTACAAATGTGCCACATTTTGTTTTATGATCTCCTCTGAGAGCACTAAATCCCTGTGAAAGCCACATTCAACTGCTCAGAGATCACTTGGGCAATTAGCCATCCTTTTACCTGGGGACTGATTAGCAGCCATCTGCCTCTGCAGAGCTGCTGCAGCAGCTGCTTGTGGTGCTGGAACAGTGACAGTGGGAGCAGGGGCCCCGTGTTTCACAGTCTTTGTTGCAAGCATTGTACTGTCTGCCCCTTGTGGGATGATTCTGTTTGAAGATGTAGGCACTACAAAAACAAATTAACAAAAGAATTAGCTCACTGTTTCTCTACAAATCAAGGAGTCCTTGAAAGCCTTTGCAGTTCCTCTAAGTACACAGCTTCCTTCTGACAGCACTGATGTGCAGGCTATTCAAACAATCAACACAATCTGTCCCTGGTATATCCCAAGGAATTCAGTAAGTCTTAATAGACGCCATTTCAGTGCATTAGAGGACTTTCAGTTTGCTGTTACAGACACTTTTGCTGACACCTTATTTTTCTCTCTGGCTGCAGAGATTAAAGAAACCTCTCTTGCACAAGGAAAACTGAGTGTATGCAAATGCAGTTCTTACTGAGACTTGCTGGGCTCAGAACTCCTAATCTTGGCCACATCAACCAAATGCAGTAGTATTTCAGTTTCTTTGTCTCTGGGGAATATTTTAGGTCACTACAATCTGAAAGGACCAGGCTGTCACAAAAACACAATCAGTGAGTTAGGGTGTTTTAGGGCTTTTAGCTCAAGTTCATGAGGCTGCTGCTCCTGGGAATTTGGCAATGTAAATCTGTAAACTGCTCTCATTTCTCCAGGGCCCAAAGCACCGGCAGTGGATACAGTGGTTAAAGTTACCCACAAGAACACACTGAGAAGAGACACTGCAAACACAACTCACACAAACTACCCAGGGAGAGGTGCTGTTTCCCAAAGGACGGAGACTGAGCCATCAAACCAGGCTGGATAGAGGGAGTTCGGACCACAGGAGCATGACGAGGGACTTGGACTGGGGCAGCCTCTTCTTCCTGGTCCACTGCTTGAGAATCATCATTCTCCAGTGACTGGGAAACTGAGGATGTTGAGCTCACTTCATCCAAATCTTCATAGTATCTCGTGGACAAGAACGCAGATCGGGACAAACTTGCTGCAGTAACAAAACCAAAATTCAGTATTAGGTTGAGGGAACCATCCAGTGTAACAGCCAGACAAATGCACCCTGGTTTAGGATGCTCTCCTGTGGACTTGTTTTAATTCTGCGTTGATAGGATTTGACTTTTACCTCCCTGGAAAGGCAGCCTTCAACCAGACAGCAGTTGAAGGCAATTGTTAGAACAGATGTGGGAAGTCAAAAGGGGTTGAGAAGTCAAAAGCCAATTCCAGGACTCAGTCCCACAGCAGGTAAGTCAACCTCCTGGAAAGCATTTCAGACAACTATGGGAACTAAAGCTTTACCTGGAGCTGTAGACCTAATTGGTGGAGTTTTCCTCTTGGCTAGGAAATTCCTCAACTGTGCCTGCTTCACTGGGGATAACTTAGCTGGAAAATGGAAGACAGTTATTAGTCCATAGTCAAACTGCAAGTAAAATAAAAAAAAGCAATTCACATTTATTGTGTGAATGCCAGGGAGAAAGAATAAATTACCAGGTGCTTTAGGCAGAGGTTTGGCATGTGATTTCAAAGTAGTTTTCATCAAATCGTTGCGCAGGCTTTCAAGGTCACTGTCAAAACTGGGACAAGGCAGAGCAGTGAAAAAAACACCATCAGCAGAAAGAAACCAACCAAAGCAGAAGCAAAACTGGGCCAAAGCAGCCAGTAGAACCATTGGTGTATCTGCAAGAACAATTGGCTCCTCCAGATACCGTGTGATTTAAACACATGCATCTTGAACTATTTTGGAAACTTCAAGAGCCTTTCACTTCTTCCCCTGAAGTCAGAAAACCAGCAGTACCTCAGCCTAGAGGCTTTATTATCCTCTTCAGTATAAAACCCCTTAACTTACAGGGAAAGTTTCTGCATCAAACAGTGTGTCCCAGAATATAAACGCTGAACTTCTGTATTACCTGGGCATGGTTCAGTATAATCTTTAGGACATCCTGTCCTCTCATACCATGCCCACAAAACATTCTCTGGAGGATGCAGATTCTCTGGGAGCAAGACAGGAAGAATTCATGTTTCATATACCTCTGAGCACTGTTTAGAGGTGTGTCACTGGGGACACTCCACTGAGATGTCTGGTTGTAGAGGCGGAGCTGCTGCAGGCTGTTCACCAGGTGGTTCAGTCTCTTCCTCTGCTGGTTGATGATTTCCCGGTTATTTGCCAGGGTGTTGAACAAAGTCTCTCGCTCAGGGACTACCAGACGCCTGCAGAGATCAGATAAAGAGTCAGGGATAAGGACCATTCTGTGTATCTGGGTCAGAGGCAGGCAAGCAAACACCAGTGGTTTAGTGGTTCAGTGGTTCTGGCTACTGAAACTCAAGGAGGTCAAACACCAAAGCAGTTCAGTCCATCTCAAATGTGTATTTCTCCTGTGGATATGCTGCCAGTCTATTCATGTAGCTCATTTGCTTCAAGATGTTTTATCTATTAGAAAGGTTTCATTAGCTGCCATCAATAAATTTCTATACAGCTTACTGTTTTTTGCTATAAACATTATTTGCACTGTACACAGAGACACAACAAGCTTGTAACATGGAAGAAGCCAGAGAGTCTGAACCTATGGCTCCTATTAGGAGTCTTAGCCAAGCTTTACTGCCAGACCTCTTGAAAAAGATGGAAAAAAAACGGGAAAAGGTTTCTGTCTGTTGATTAAAGGCTAATTCCCAATTCACTGATGTGTTCTTTGCAGTAGTTCTGTACTCCAGTTTCAATTACTCACTTCTGCTTTCTCTTCTGTTCCAGGTGGCGATCCCACTCCAAATCCAGGACATCATTCACATCCTGAACAGCAAACTTCACGTATTGGTGCAAGCGCCGGATTTCCTGCCATGCAAAGCAAAGTGAGTTTTTAATTCACTTCAGAAATCTCAGTTTCAGTTGAAGAAACCGAAGAATCTTTGGGCTCATTCAGTCCAAGCCAGGCAGTACTTGCCCGTATTTCTGCCTGGAAAGTTTTACCAGTACAACAGAACCCAACATAGTGAAAATTTACATAACAATCAATGGGGCACACACAGGGTTTGGCCTGGACATTTTACCCCTGCCCTCAATTAAAAATAATACTGTCCTTAATATTTGCAAAGCACTGCCAGGTCTTTACAAAAAGGGTTTTACAAACATCAGGCATTGTACAAAACAATCCTTATTTCAAATGCCACTTCCAGAACATGAGTCATTTGCTCCCATCTTACAACATTGAAACTTCTAACAATTATAAGTGATCAAAGCTTTGCAGGCTATTCACACGGCTCTAGGATGTCAGCATTCACAGACTATGATTCATGAAAGCACTCACAAATGCTCACACCTCCCACATTAAGGCAAGGAATTAATTTGACTTTTATAGGTAGGAAAATAAAAATAAATAAAAAGGATGTAGAGTAAAGTGACTTATCCATGACCACATAGTTGCACAACTGCAGCAGCTAAGCCAGAGACCTCTGGCCTCAATCCCTGCTCCCTAAACAAACCCAGAATTCAGCCTCATTCCTGTGATCCCTCCTGGTGGCATGGCAGGGCTACGGCTTGAACTCCAACCGTGCAAAATGAAAATGGGAACTGAGGTTGGTTTCAGATCATCTCAACAGAATGTTCACTTAAGTACAATGAAGCAACCAAGGATCACAGCTTGGGAAGAATTCCACTGCAAACGTTTTCAAGATATAGCTTGAAATTCTAGTGGGACATCCCCAGCCTGAAAGCAGATCCAGTCCTGCTGTGGGCTTAGTGTTAAACACTACCAAAATTTAAGAGTTGGAGCAGAGCTTTCTCATAAACTTTCACAAAGTTGACCCAAAAGTTCTCTCCTTCCACTCCAATCCACTTCCACTTCTCTCCCACTGTGTTATTCTTTCCTCATAGTCCTTTCTCTACACAGTGAAACACATACTTCAAGATTATCACTTCTCTGAAGTCTCAAGCACATGCTTTAAGTGTCACAGAGACATGGTGGACATCAAAGAAGGCATGCAATTAAGACTGTGAATCAATCAACAGAATCCAGGTGAAGATTAGACATCAGACCTAAAAGAAATTACTTTGGGTCAGCTGGTTTCTAATAACTGTGCATGGTCTTGATACCTACTGCCACAAAGATGACATTCAATTATGCCTTCAGCCTGCCAGTCAAACCTCTTGAGGGGAACTTAATCAGTGTATAAAAGACCAAGTATCATTTGTAGGGCACATTCACTCTATTTTGCTTAGGGTTAAAGAGCCCTCATCACCAGAGCTGTAACAAAAAGTGCTTCACCCCTACTTTCTTTCTTGTCTTTGAAAGCCTCTTTTTGTACTGCTGGTTATTTTCCTTTGTGCCCCAGCTTTTAGAATATCATTAAGCTTTATGCTCCACCATCCATGAAATTAACCACACAATTCTGTAAGTCATAATAAATCATCAAATTGTTCCATAAGGCACTTGCTGAAGATAAAAATAATTCCAAGAACTCTTCTATAAAGTGTAGAAAAAACCCCAACATTCTTTTATCTGAAATCCCTGAGCAAACACTACAGGCTGAGAAGGAACAGGATGTCAAGAGTCACATTCTAAGATTAGAATAGACTTGAATCTCAGGTGAACTACATCCCTTCAGAAGGAGTTTCGAATCATGCAAAATGATTCCATGTTGCAAATGGCAGCAACAGAGAGGAGCTTTAGGAGAGGATTTTCAGCATTTCTTGCAAACTCATGGAAAACAATGCTCACCACACTTTAAGTATTTGCTGTTTCAACATAGTCTAGTTTCTAGTTTCAACATAGAACAACAATGCTGGGCACTACAAGCAGTTTTATTTTATTTAAAACTCTCTATCAGGAGTTGACTGACATGATTCATACCTGAAGCTGAGCTTCACTCTTGGGATCCAAAGGTTTCTTATAGAGCAAGTGTAAATACCCCGAGCTACGATTCTGTTCATTCTGTTCTTTAGCCTCTTCTACCCCTGCAAATCCCTCCAGCAAGGTTGTCTTCAGAATGCTGATATCTCCATGAAGTGACTGCAAAGAGAAATCGAACAGATGGGACAAGGCTCAAAGTAACATTTTCCACAGCCATCTCTAGCATGAGGACTCCTGCAAGCATCTGCCTGAAAGCACAAAGGCAATGTCACCCCCACATTAATGCAGCAGAGTCAGATGTTCCATCTACAGTTCAGTTGTAGCAGATTAAGGAGGAACATCAGGTGAGGAACAGACAGTGCTGGCTCACAGTTTGAAGATACTCTGCTCACCTCTGTTGTCTCTTTAATTTCCAAGAGGAAGGTGTGAAGATCATCTGACTCAGTTCGCAACATCTTCATTTCCTCTGGAGTTCCAACCTGGAAACAGGCTTTGGAAGTCCTGGCCTTCAGCTCCTCCATCTCCTTTTGAAAATGTGCAATCTGCAAAGTCAAGCAGAAGAAAGGGCAGCCACTGAAAATACAGCAGGGTCTGGAACAAATGTCACAGCTCTTGGATCATGCGTCAGCTATGCCATAAACACCTGGCACTTTGAAGCAAAAGCAGGAAATTCTTCCTGAAAATAAGAAAGAATACTCCACCTTCTCAGCAAAGTGACTGAGGATGACTGAACAGGACAAACAAATAGCAACTACAAACCAAGCTAATAATCTTAGGAAAAATTTCCATTCTGATTTCTAAACTACTTACAGACACCATCAGAACATAGCTGAACTGAAGTGCCTGTGTGGTGTTATGAAGAAAACTGCTTGAAAATCTCACCTCCTCTCTGATTCCTGCTATGACTGGGTCTGACTCCTTCCACTGGTGGGTCTGTTTCTCTAAAGCTGTGCTGGGGAGTGCTGATTTGCTCTGGGGAAAAAAAAAAGATAAAACCAAAACCAGTATTAAGGATACATCCATTGCAACAGGGAGATTAAAATATCAAAAAAGGCCTGATGTTAGAAACTTCATTCAGACACCAGACACTCTGGTTCTAACAACATAGGTCAAAATACAGCTCTCTACAAACATGCAGAGAGCATTGTTTCAAAACCACAGATTTGCTACTATTTCAAAGCCAAAAGTTAATTCTTTGACCTATGAACATTAGTTCAGTCCAAGGAATTCTAAGCAATTCATGGACCATGCAAAACATTCACCCTCCAAAGCACCCAGTCAAGTTCCTGTTACCTGAGCAGAGCTTGGCTTTGCTGCTGATGGGGTGATTTTGGGGCTCTTCTGTACCAAGGAAGCTGAAGGAGTATTTTGAGCAGGACGTGCCACTGGAATTTAAGAAGAACAGTAATTTATGAACTTATACAAATCTTGAGAAAGCAGGCTGTGATGAGAAACACAATCATCACTGATAATCCAAAAACAGTAGTGTTATGGGCCCCAATGCAAGAACACACCTTCCTCAGGTGCCTTTTCACTTCCATCCAACCTCTCTGTGACTACTTTGAACTCTAATCATAATAAATGCAGATGGAAGGTAAGACACTGATTTGTGTGACTGCCCAGAAACATTCCCAATAAGAGCACTGAAAATGCCAAAGCTCCTGGGTGAACTTAAACAGCTGAATGTAATTATTTCACACATGGCTCTCTGAAGAATAAAGAGCACAAATGGAAAAACTGCTCAGTTGCAAGACTAAGTGATTCACATCATGATGGTGTGCCAACCAGGAGGGCCTCTACAGCAGGAAAAGCAGTAGGAAAAACAAGAAAGAAGCCAAATGAAACTCACTGTGTCCTACAACTTTTTAAACGTTGTTTATAATGCATTATTCCCAACAATATGGACAGACTCCTACCTGTGGTGGGCACAGGGGATGAAGTCTTCAGTGGTGTGGCAGGAGGGGCTGTGACAGGAGTGGACTGGCTCAGAGAACCTCCAGGAGCAGTTTTGGAAGTGGTTGAGAAGGAAAACATGGTGGAAGTGCATTGACCACTGCTGCTGGTGGGAGAAGAGGTGTCTACAGCAGCAAACCTGCAACAGAATGAAGAAATGAGGGATCAGCAACAACTCAAGCTTCAGATACAAAATCACAAGTGCAACTTCTGAGGATAGTGGGAAGGAGCCATTCAGGATTATTTCTGCATACATGGAACCACAAAGACTTCTATCTTAGATCCCCCCAGGAGCAAAAGCTAAATGCCAGCAAAAAGTACTACCCTGCTTCAAATGCATCTCATCATTTTGCCCCAACTATAGCAAATCTGAGCTGCCCTTCACTGTCATCCTCTCAGCAAGGCTCAAACAGAAATTCTGCAAGAAAATATGGATTTCTATTCATTTGCAAACTCAGCTCCTCAAGGCAGCCAATTTAAACATTCAGCCAATTCACTGGCATATCATTTGCTTTATACACAAAATATAAAAAGCCCTAAGAGCTCCCATCAGATCCTGGTGTAGTAAAGATTTTTTCTAATTAAAAAATAATCATTGGAACCATCAGAAATTTCCTGTGATGCATTTACATGAAAGTTCTTCTCCTTAAAAAGCAGCTCCAATTAACACAGCTCTGTGTTTTAAACCACTTTTTCTAAAAATAGAGAGCAAGTCTCAGGAGTTGGAGGGAAGAGTGGGTGTATGACATCTGAGAACACTCACTCAAACCCATTTTGCATCATTTCTAATCAATATTAGTTTTTTTCAGTTGGTGTGAACAAGCTTTGAAGATTCCAAATCCTGTGCTCAGTGAGCAAGTGTCCATTTAAGAACAGAACCAAAAGGTCTGGCACTTTCTCTGCTGAACACAGAGTAGCAAAGCAACTGTGGCTTCAGCTTCCTCTCAAGCTGGGGGTAAGGAATCTTCCACAAACAGTCAAGAGAAACTTGTGCTATCACCACCCCACTAAATCAGTCCAGACAGAAGGGATTTCCCAGCATTCCATCATGGCTAAATCTTTAGCCATGATTTGCAACAAACCAAAGCACGGAATCACTGTTTGATGCCTGTGAGACAAATATATAAAAAACCCTCTAAGTCTCTGGCAATTTATCAGTCTGATTTTTGGCACTGTCCCTTGACTAGTACCATGCCCATGAACATAACCTCTGGCATGGGAAGCACTAGGGGGTTTTCACAGCCAAGACAGCTACATCCTGGATAAAGAGGAGCTTCCTCAGTGCTTTCTTGGGAACATGGGGAACAGCTGGCAAGGCAAAAAGCCAGACACCATCTCCAGAACTACCACACATCATCCATGCCTGCAGCAACTTAACAAGTATCCAGCCCCTGCATTCACTACTGAATCTACTTACTTCTCATTGAGGTTCACTTTGACTGAAGAAGCTGAAGGTGCAAAAGATGACTTCTGTGCAGCAGGTGCTGTGGAGAGCGATGGCCCAGACGAGCTGTCTGCAGCTGGTTTAAAGTTCATGGATCCAAAAGGAAAGGAGGTGGCAGTAGCTGTTGTAGTGGTGCCTACAGAAGCAGGAGCCACGGATGCCTTGGAAGAAGCAGAGGAGAAAGAGAATGTTGCTGCTCCAGTCAGAGCAGGAGTCTGGGCTTGCTTGGAGGCATCAGAGGTAAAGGAATACGGTAGAGGATCACTGCCTGTGGAGCCAGGAATCTTCACAGCTGAAGGCATGAAGGAAAAAACAGCTGCTCCACTCCCTGCTGGAGGCTGACTTGAGGTGGGCACAGTGGGAGTAACACCTGGTACTGGCTCAGGCTTTAGAGAAGTCGGAGGAGTGGTTGGAGTTGTGGCAGTACTTCCTGCAGAAAGACAAACGGGAAAAAGGAGGCTCATGTGGCTGCACTGACTAGTGACAGGAGGTATTGCAAGGCCTAATCTGTTTGATGGGGACAGCTCAGCACTGCTTCTCCCACTGGACAGTGAGGAAGAGAGATGGCAGAGCTGGGCTTCCAGTCCCCAAACCCAGCAAGTGATACAGAAACTGTACAAAGTCACAATCAGTACAACAATCTGCCCAGATTAATGTTGTCTGCAGTTTCCTGTGAAAAAGCTTCACCTTCCTCCATTGATTTGGATGAGGTTCCTGCCATCTCAAATAAAACAGACAGTCAGCACACAAGTTAGCCAGCACTGCAGGGAGGCAGGCTGCCAAACAACAGCATTCTGGCTGGGGAAGGAGAAGCAAATTTGGGCATAGGGAAGAAAATGGTGCATTTGCAATTATTCCTCCATGCATGCAGACAAGGAAACAATCATCTTACTTGCCTACATCACACTACACAGGGCAATACATCTATAACTCAAACAAAACTACTCTTCTTCACCTGCTGACACAATTTTCACGGTGCTGAAGAGATCTTTAAATAGGATTTAAATAGGATTTTGTTTAAATAGGATTTTGCTGCAGCCAAAAGCCTTAGTTCCTATCATGACCTTCTCTGGCAAAACTACGGAGGAAAACCATTCCCTGTCTGAAGTGTGCAGACCACGTTTTGGGTCTGCACAGGGCTTGGTCCTTGTCCTGATGCAGAGCCTGCAGTCACTGCTGCAGTCAGAATCATTCACCTCAAAGCTGGGCAAAGAGCCTCCTAAAACTGCTTTGGCCCTGCTCTCCAAAGGCTGATTGCACAGGAGAGCCCAAATGCACAGCCTGTAAAATGCTTAAAATCCCACAAACAGGTTTAAATATTGGACTCAATGATCTTAGAGGTCTTTCCCAAACTAAAGGATTCTGTGATTCAGTGAACAGGACTAGATAATTTCACACTGATGCACAAAAGACAGAACCGTCCTGGGAGCTTAAAACACCCAAGAACTGCTCCCCATTATAAAGAAAAAATGTTTTCTGTGGCCACATACATGACTGATTACTGAACTGACAGATCAGTATGACAAAGATCCACAAATCCAAGTGTTCCCCACACCCACTGGAGCACTCACCTACTGACTTTGGAACTCTCTCCCCCACCAACTGCAGTGGCTCCGGGGTCACAATAAGTGACCTGACCCCTGGGTTTTGGTTGATCATGTAAAACGGGCAGAGCACACCATCTGTAGAGAGCAGGATCAGAACTGGAGCTGGAGCAAGGATCTTCTCATCACCTGCCAGAGATCACACATGTAAGTCCTGCAGTCAAAGCTTCCTGTTCTGCTACTACTGGAATTGCCACCTTCATGTGACTTTCTTCACACAGTATTTCTTACATTTCTCCCTTCTTGCTTTCATTTGTCTTTGTTCCCTTGCTTCTCTGTCAACGCTCAGCTCTCTTTTTCCTTTTGTGTTCCTTTCTGTTCCTGACTTCATGTTTCATAAAAGGCTTATTTTGACAATCAAATGTCATCTCCTGAATGACAAAGCCCAACTTTCACCCATGAATTCCTGTGCCAAGCTTTTTCAGATTTTAAAGCAGTCCTTTTTCCTCACTGATACTCTGCTCCCTCTTTCAATTCCTTTCAGCAATCCCCACATTCCATTGGGTCCTGTCACCTCATTAACATTCATGTGCATAAAGTACAAAACAGAATTGCTACATAGGAAGCTTTTTAACTTTAAAGAAAGCCAACATCAAATAAATATTCTCATGATCTGAACCACTGATATAAAATACTTGTGCTTTATGAAGCTGCTTTGTGAGTCTCCTTCAGTACAAAAATTCTCAGCACAGTTACAGGCCCCAGAACACTCCTTACAGTTCTAAAAGAAATTCTACAATGGTTGAACTGTGCTTAATTTAAAAAAACCCACAAAACAAATCTAGAGTGCAGGAAAAATCTGCTATAATCATGGTGCCTTGTTTGTAAGGCAGTGCAGTGGATGGCTATGTTTCTCTACCTAATGGATCTTCAGGAAAAGTATGCTAGGGAAGGACAGTTTCCACATGGGAACAAACTCCAGGACAAATCAGGTTTCTTTACAACCTAAATTTGCTGTGAACTGCAAAGCCAATTAATGTAGAGTCAAATTCGGTGTGAGAACACAGAATCTGTTAGCAAAAAGCTTCCTTAAAAACCTTTCTAAAAACTCTGAGGCAGCACAACGCAGGCTTTAAAAAATCTGTCCTGACAGATTCCTTAATCCAGTAACTGTATAGATTAACAGAGAAAAGGCTTCAAATTCAATTTGGTATCCAAGTATAAAGTTTGACCTTAACTCCCTACTGTAGGTTTTCTTTCAGGTAAAGTTCTCAGTTAACAGGCACCCTCCTGTGCTCTTCAGGAACTCCTGACTGCAGTGCCTTCCACTCTGCCTGAAGGCATCTCTATTTCAATCTGTCTCTGGGCTTCAAGGAAGAATTCTCAGAATTCACTAAGATACAACACAATAGCTTAGATTTCACAAGGTACTTTGAAGAACCTTCAGACAGCACAGAAGGTACACCAATAATGCAGCTGAGGAGACGTAGAGCACAGCAGGGTTTAGGCAGTACAGACCTTGTGCTTTAATGCTGAATTAAAACCTACACATTCACCCCAGTGATCTTTGCTGTTTCTGGCTCTGAAACCAATCCCCTTTTCCTTTAGTTCTGTGCAAATGTACTTGATACAAAACAGTTCTGCAAAAGGACACAAGTGACAAGAATAAAGAACACCTCACAGGCAGCCTGAAATCCCTGGTGTTGGAACACAACTCCTTTAAACTCACTATAATCCCAGTTCTGGAGAACACAGATGGAACTCAGGAGCTTTGTTTGCCATGTCTGTTGGTGTCATATCCCAGGATGCTGAAAGCTCCAAGCAAGAACTGTATTTAACACTTAGTCACTGAATCCTTACACAGAAGTAAGGCCACGTGCTGTGGGTTTGGTAAAAACAGCAGGAGGTATGTTGGTCTCCCTCTCAGAATGATGTCCCAGAACTCTGAGCACAAGGCTGCCCCTCAAAAAGATCAAATATACTGAGATTTTTGGACTACTCCACAAGAAAGACTAACAAGACTTACTGATCATGATGGGCATGTTACTGGTGTAGTCTACAGCAACACCAACGGGAAGAGTGTCATCACTTTTATCTGTCACAGGAAGTTCTGCTCGGCTGGAATCCTCCAAAACCCACGATTCCCAATTCTGCAAAAAGTAAAATTATTATTATATTGACTACTGCTTTCCTGTGACCAGCCTTCTTCAGCATTCTAGCCTACAGCAGCTGAAACACCAGCTAGAGAGTATCTACTCAAGTTTGTCAGATTAACAAATGCTAGAAAGATCAGGGACCTTCAGAGATTTGTGTGACTTCTCGTGTATCATTGCATGTCAGAGGTCACACAGTTTTAATGCTTAATTTCAACTGATGACCTCAAGTGAATCACTTTAGTATAGTGAGTTTGAGATTTTGAGAGTGCCAAGTCAATCATGAGAAACAGACTTCTGGTACTTGGTTCACAACACACATCTCTTGTTCATCTAAGAATTAGCTTAAGATTCTGTACAATTTAGGAGCTTGTTTAGTTTTGGGATATCTTAAAAAAATTCATCATCCCATTGTATTCCAGGTCTTATTAGGTTATACTTGCATTTCTGGGAAAAAGAGTGTACTTTTGCACAAATGCAACCCAATCATATTCCACAAATGAAATAGAAACATTACCTGATCCCCTTGCCTGGCAAGAATGCTGACTTCTGTGGAAGCTGCTGAAGCTGCCAGAACTAGATCCCTGTAAGCAAGGACACAAACAGGTTAAAACTAACATGACAGTTCACCACTGCAAGGTCTACAAAAAGGAGGAACACAATCTGTGCAGAAGCACTGACCCCTCAGACATGCACACCAAGGGAAAAACCTTGCCATGATTCCTGCCACTCACCATTCCTCAACAAAATTGAGGAAGTAATGATGCTGTCTCTCAGTGCAGCTCGTATAGCATGGCTCCATGAAATTCACAAACTTCTCTGGTCGCTTCTCTTCCTTCTTCTGTAAGACAAACATTGATAATTTATCTTTCAACACACAAGCCAAGTAATCTCCCAGAAATACATCAGCACCAGGATACACCAATAATGTCATAATTTGATCTCAGCAGAGAACAGTGATTTTCAGGTGGGTTCTGCTTCCTCCACCCAATCCCCCTAACCTCAAAACCAAGATTTACACCAGAACCAAACTCGAACTCCACTTGAGACCAATGTCAATAATAACAGCAACTTGCCATTAACAAGAGCCAAGAACAAGCAACAAACACCTGTGTCATTGTGACTGCTGGCACTTACAGGCAATATGGCTATGACCACTTGTGGAGACATTTCCAGTGTCCCATCAGCCTCTGCATACACGATGGTAAAGACATACGTGCCAATCCAAAGCACGTCTAAAACTGAAAGAGAGAGCAAATACCTCAGCCAGAAACACTTTATAATAATACTTCCTTGTTGGTTTTAACTGTGTACAGCACACAAAAGGAAATGAGAAACAAATGGCAACCAACTCCTAAACTACCAAGCTTAAGAATCACAAAAAAGTCACACTAATCACATAAGCAGTGGTATACAGATTCTATAACAAAAGACAACTGGGAGAAGAACGAGTAAAATACTTTAAAGGAGAAAAAGCTAAAAAGTAATAAAAATATGTACCTTTAACAGGGTTGTCTGAGTCATAAAAGGGAGGGCAAGGGATTACTTTCTTCTCCTGCAGATTCTGCAAATAAAACAATTCTTAAATACACAGAAAAGGCAATAAACAAACCAACCTCAAATTTTGTGGAAAGCCCAGAGAACTGGTTTAGAGCAACTCACTCATTCTTTACACTCATCATGGGCCACTCAAACCACGACTTTTCGGTGTCCAGGGCAAACCTTAAACTAAACCAAATACTGGCCTAAGACACTCGAATATTGCTGAAGTACTTGGGCAGCATCACATGGCTAACACCAAGTGCCACCTAACCAAATCCTGTAGTTTGTGAAGCAAGAAACAACCAACCAAATGAAAAAAAAAAAACCAAACCAAAACCAGTAAAATATCATATTTCAAACATCTGAAAAGACATAAGGCCTTAATACCAGTAATACTTACAGGCAGATATTGCACCACAGTGCCATTTTGCCTCCCTGCAGCCAATTGTTTTCCCTTTGGGCTCCAACACACTAGGAAAAAAAAAAAAAAAAGAGGACTTCATTAGCACAAAGGAACTGGAGAGTTACAAGGCCACACAAAAACAGGACCAGTAAATTAAAACTGTGGCTTTTTCCACTGCAAAAAATCATCAATCCAAACTAAACAAGGAGTCATCCAGTCACAGGGAAAGCAAGATAGCACAGGTCAAAACCCAACAGGTGATGATGCTAATTTGCTTGTTTTCCCAGAAATGAGAGTCAAACAAACCGCAGGTGGGCACATTTGATAACTCACAAGACACAGCTGTTGCAATCAACTAGGAAAGAGTAATTCCATTGCAACACATTTTCTGAGTCTCACTGTGTTTAAACCCTTCCTTTTTTGTGAAGAATTTTATGAAACCTCTTCCTGAGACAAACGGCCTGTGTTTATACACCTCTCAATCTGTGTCTGCTCCTCAGTGTCCAACATTCTGAGTGCCCTCCAAGGCTGCCACTCACCAGATGTGACAGCAGCAGAGGACGGGAGTGTGGCATAGACCTTCACGGAGTCTGTGACCTGCAGGACAGAGATGCTGCCATCGGACAGGCAGATGGCCACCATGGTGGGACTGGCAGGGTTCCACTTCAGGTCATTGACCATGGCTGAGCTTCCTGAGTCCTTGGCCAGTTTGTGATGAGCAAATGCATGTTTCTGCTGTTTTGCCTTTCAGGAAAAATGAATACACAAGAGAGTAAGAGCACAGCACAAAACCAAGCTCTCCTGAAGTCATAGTTCAAAGCAGTTTTGATCTGCCTATAAATTCACAACTGATAAAAACAAGCAGATTTTGAGCTTACTGATCAACTCCTTCACAAGACATCTCTACAGAGACAGAAAATCCCAGCCCAGCTACACCTCTCCTCTGCTGTATTCTGGAAAAAAACCCCCAAACCAAAGCCAAAGCCACTTGGCATGTGCTGTACCTGATTTAGGAACGTGCGGACATCAAAAAAGCTGATGAAGGAGCCAATCTCACTGGACATCATACAGACAGACAGGGTGAGATTGTCACAGCTCAGGGCCAGGTGCTGCATAGGAAACTTCATGGGAACCACGGTACTCTGAATATTCTCCACTTAAAACACAAAAGGAAAGGAAGATGGAATGAAGGGACAAGTTTAAATAGCAAGAATTGTTCTTGTAAAACAATACAGCAAATTTATGCAAAAATCCTTAGTCCCACTAACAGAAGCTATCAAAGGTAACATGTAGAAAACTGTTTTCAGTAGAAAAACTGAATGAAAGCAAATCCCTTCATCTCTATCAATACAGTCTTGAGAGTTGCCAAATTCCTAGGAAAAGAAAATGTTGCTTTCCTTCCTCAGTAACCTGAGTAATAATAAGTGGAAAGATTTTTGGCTTTAGTTATTGTATGTACAGAGTGGAACAGTTATTAAGGAGAATGAAAACCATTTTGCACTCAGGTGCTGGAACAGTGGTTGCTTCCCCTCTCCTGGACAGTTGTTTAGTCAGAGTGGGTAACTCAGTGTGAGAACTCTGTCCCTCCACTCACACACATCCCTGACACATCCACAGACTCACAGCTCAAAGAATGGCTACCAACCCAACAAAGAATGGCTACTAATATTGTTCCTGCCTTCTCACAAATGAAACTGTGGCAATTCAAGTGCCTGACAGAGAATGACAAGGACTGTGACACATATCAGAAGCCAAGAGTTCCATGTCATAAATCCCATATAAACCTGTTTCTGCCAAAACCACGAGATAGTGTGTCTCACCAATTTTATTAGGATCTTCTCCTGTCTGTTTCTGCATGAGAAGATCCCTGGTATGGAAGATCTGCAGGCTGGTCCCTCCACCAGCAAAGACCAGCCCGTATTTGTTGGACACTGCGAGAAGACTGGAGCGCTCTTTGGGGAGATCATCAGGAGATTCAAAGACGCGAACCTTCTTCAATGCTCGGAACTGAAAATCCTGTTTGAGAGAGTTGGGAAGTTGGACCCACTGCGGTCCCTTCAACCTGCCCCATCCTGGCATTCTGGTTCACAAACACCGCAAAGATGCCTCAAAAAGCCCCAGCTATGTCCCGAGCCGACCTCCCCGGTCTGTCAGCCCCGCGGTCCCAACCCAGCCTGCCCCAGAACCCACCGCCCCTCCAGCCCAGGCCGAGTCCTCCCCAAGCCCCGCTCCCCTCCACCCCCACGCCAAGGCCCCCGGCTCGAGCCAAACCGCCTGCCAGCCCTCCCTGCGGGCTGCCCCCTCGCCCCGCCCGGCTCTCCCCGTGCCTTACCTTCATCTCCCGCTCGGGAACGACATCCATATCGTCCCCCATGGCGGCAGCGGTCCCGCCGCCCGCGCCCCGCCGGGAGAGCCGCACGCCGCTTCCGCTTCCGGCGGGGCCGCTCTGGCCGCGGCTCTCGCTGCTCCGGGTCATCCCACCGGCTCCTCCCCCGCCACAGCTGTGCCTAATAAACTCTATTTTCCCTCCCAGAGTCAGTTAGGCTGGGAATGATCTCTGAAGCCATCGACTCCAATCTGTGACAAGTCACCACCTTTTCAACCAGCACTGAGCGCCGCGTCCACTCGTTCCTCGAACACCTGCAGGGACGGTGACTCCAAACCTCCATGGGCAGCCCGTTCCGATGTCTAATCGCCCTTTCTGTGAAGAAATTCCTCCCGATGTCCAACCCGAACCTCCCCTGGCGCAGCTTAAGGCTGTGTCCTTTCACCTTGTATTTTCCACATGTTCTGGGGCGGTGGGAGCCTCAGAACCTGCGGCTGAGAACCAGCCCTGCTCAGAGCCAGCCCTGCTCCGTCCTGAGGGGACAGACCCCGCCGGGGCAGCCCCTGAGGGGACAGACACCGCTGTCGCCAGGATGGGCTCTGGCTGGCCCTGCCGAGCCATGGTGGAGCCTGGCTGGTGGCCCTTGGTGAGGGGCTTCGATGCTTTTCCTGTATCAGAGATCCAGTGTGGCTTCAGGTCTAAGGAATCACAAAAAATCCCGAGTTGGAAGGGACACTCGAGGATCATGAAATCAACTCCTGCCCTGCACAGGACAACCCAAAAATCCCACCATATCTCCTGTTGCCCAAACACTCCTGGAGCTCCGGCAGCCTTGGGGCTATGACCATTCCATTGGGAACCTGTTCAGTGTCCAAACATCCTCTGGGGGAAAAACCTTGTCCTAATTCCAACCTGACCCTCCCCGACACAGTTTCATGCCTTTCCTCACATAAAATCCTTATCCCTTGGCATGGGCTACAGTGAGAGCACAGGGATGCTCTGGGTCAGTAGCTGGAAACACAGCAGCTCTGTGAGCTGGAACAGCCTTATTGTGCTCCAGGACCACACAAAAGCAGCATGTGGAGGTTTGATCACACCAGGTCCTTGATTTCTTGACTTGCTCCTCAAGTTTTGAGGGGTTCAGCTCCCACTCAGACAGCAGATCAGCACTCAGCCCTCTGAGGACACTCTGAGAAGGGCTGTTCCCAGCTTGAGCAGGTAATTCTCTTTTACAGCACCTAAAAGGACAAAGATTTCCACAGAGACAAGCAGTGATGGCTTTGAGCAATGACCTGAACTGTGGCAAACCACACTCAATTTTCCCTCGTGTAATAGGCTTCCTTTATTTTCTAACTGAACAACAGCTTCAACACACACGGCCAAGAAAAGCAGGTGCATTCCCAGAGGCTACCAGGCAGCAGAACACAAACACAGGGCTCTGATCTCAGGGAAATTCTGTCCTTTCAAGAAACACATGGGAAAAGTGCACCCAGTCATTGCCCAAGAAGCCTGGTCTCCCCTTTGGATAATTCACATCAGACAACAACCTCAGGCACTTGCTTCAAGAGCAGAGAGAAGAAAAAAAGAAATAAAATAAACCTCCAAGAGAAGTATTGCAAGTATCTGCTCTCAATAAACAAGTTATTCCTTAAAACAAGCACTGGCACCTGCTTTTTTTCAGTAAGTCAGAAAAAAGCGCCAGCTTTCAGGAGGTGGCCTCTGCATTTCATCACACAAACTCCATGGCTTTCAGTCAGTTATTATAGATAAAGATCAGATCAAGACAGTCCAAATCTATCTTCCAGGATCTGTTTAAGGGTTTATATTAACAGACTTGGAAACCAGCTCCCTTAATCTGCAACCAATCATATGAACTGAGCTTCAGAGGAGATAACAATATACACTGACACAGAGTGTAGCTTCAGAAGATTTATTTTCAATCCTTGAAGTAGACTGGTGCTGCTTTTGCTTATAATTTTTCTCTCCATTACAGTTTTGGTTTTCACACAAACAGTAGTGAGAATGTTTTTGTTGTTTTTTTATTTATTTAAAAGTGCAGCCTTTGGCAGGAACAATCAGCCTAGTACAGTTAATCATCTTTATTTCCTTTTAAAAAATGTACTTATTAAACCATGATTTAAAAAAAGTTAAAAGCTGTCAAGAACATTTAAGAAAAGAGTAGGGAAAGGGCAAAGAGCAAACACCTGGATTCCAGAAATTGTGTATGGAACAAGAATCACCACAGTAACCAGAGCGTGGTTAGCACAGTCCCAGCTCATATTCCATTCTTACAGCCGTTCTTATTTTGCAGACTTGAGGGTTTATCCCTCAGGGAAATGGATAGTCCCAGGGGACCAAGCTGAAACACACACAGGGAGGTCTGCATAAATCAGAGTGACAAAGCAGCTGCCTGAGGACAGATCCTCATTTGCAACTGGTCTGGCAGGGCTCAGTTTGGTCACTCAGCTTCCTTTCACCTGAAGGTTTCACTTGCCCCAGGCATCCTGTGGGGCTGCAAAGGAATCACAGCTTGTTTCTGCACCCCATGGACAGGGCAAACAATCACCTGTTCAGAGGTTACACTCCTGGTCGGACCCAAGTCGAGATTTATCAGGAATGGGGTCCCCAAGGTGGCTTTAACCATCCTCACTTGCAGTGGCTGCTGTTGGACTCTGAGATCTGCCTGCAGGATGAGCCCCCAGAGCAGACACAAGCTGGCCCTGCAGGCAGCTGTGCCCACTCCAAAAGGCTGTGCAGGCAGATCTCTGTGTCCAAGCACATTCCCCTTATGATCAGACAGATGTGGGAGTCTGCTTTGCATTTTGGGGAGGTCAGGAGGGGAAGAACCAAGTCTGAAGTAGCAAGGGGAGGGTGGAGCAGAGAAGGCACTTATTTCTTTGCACCCATGAAGCTGCTCTCAGGGGCTTTGTCCATGTCTGGCAGCAAGGACCATTAGGAACCTGTTGTGACAAGCACAGCTCTGAATCCATAGGCTGGGAACAAAGTAGCTCCTCGTCTGAGAAATGCAGGGAGGGCAGAGGAAAGAGTAAAATCATAGGGTATTTTATGTTCTTTTTGGTCTCACATTACACTTGGTGCTACGGCTTCTGTCTAACAGAACATGTTGGCTAAGGGATGCAGCAGAAAGACACGAGCTGGGGATCTCCAGCTTCCCTTGCTGTTCCTCTAAGGCAGGTTAGTTGAAAACTAGGACTGTCCACAGTAAAGAGTAACGAAGCACAGGTAACCTCTGTTACAGACCAGCAAAGCAAAACAGTGCCCATTTCACAGCCTGTCCTCTTCAAGGGAGGCTGGCTATGTCTCTCTCTGGAGGTGGACCAGAACGTTTTGGGTTGCTTTCATTGGCTTTTCCTTCAAACATCATGACCCTGAAAAACACAACAGATATTGCCAATTAAAAAAAAAGAAGATGCATCTTTATCCATCATTGTGCTCTTTATCTGCTGAAAAAGAGCATCTGGCTTCCCTGCAAAGGACACCCGATAATTAACAAAGGAAGGAAAGCCAACAGAGGGCAGTGCTGCCAGGCTGGCTTTTCCAGCAGCTACCAGGAGTGGGTTCCCAAAGTCTGCCGGTTTTCCTCGCAGAGCCCAGAGGATTAGCACATTTTATTTAGACAGCCACTTCCGAAATCCCCTGAGCACACACTGCATGCCAAGTGCTCCTGATGCGTAAAAGGAAATACCACTCCTGGCCCACCTTGCACATAACCACACAGCAGAGCATTCAGAAGCCAACACGGAGCAAGCAACAGCAATTACAGCCAGGGGAGAGAGCAAAAACAAGGAGCAAGGCACTGGCTGTAGGAATCTCAAGCATTTTGCAACCACTAGCACTGTCTTCCTCCCTGAGGACTGCAGCTACGCTGGGAATGCCAGCTGCCTCGATGGATCAAAGGGCTGCACTGCTCTTAGGACAAGTTTTACATTTCTGCTCCTGCTCTACAGAGTCCAACAGACAATGGGGTGCCTGTTAGCAAAAGAAGGGACCTGTTTGTGAAAGCTGCTGCAGTTGGGAGGAGGGATGGAAGATACGGGACAGGCTGCAAGCTCAGCCTGGTTCTGTGGACAAAAAGGAGGAGCAGGGATGTCAGAAGTCAGTGTGAGCTTGGAAGAGGAGCATCCCAACACAGACACAGCACACAGTGGGGAGACTGCCAGCGAGCACGTCCCGGCTTAGAGAAACCACGTGAGAGGTGGGTGCAAGATCCTTCCTCCCAACCTGCCCTGAAAGCTGGCTGTGTTTCTAAAGCTGCCTTCAAAAAAGGGTAAGGAGGATGGAGAGGATCAGCTCCTATTCATGGTGGTTTCAGACACAAAGGCAGGGCCAGCCTCTGAGCTGTGAAAGGAAACGCCAGGCTTCAATGGGATGGAGATGGAGCCAAGCAAGTGTTTGCAAGCCATTTGTTAGAGCAGCACTTTCAGAGCCCTGTTGAGAGGGCAGAGGGGCCGTGGGAGGCTAGTGCTGGCAGCCTGTACCACAGAAAACCTCTCCCAGCATGAGCCAGCTGTTTCAAGCATGTGTCCCATCTCCATCTACTGCCCATCTCCAAAATCAGGCAGGGATGGAGCATCCTGTGGGAAACAGGAGTGCTGGCAGGACCATCATTCATCACTCAAGCCCTGCCACCATCCACAGGTGAGCCCTGTGTCCAGCCAAAGCCAGCAGGAGCCTCAGGGAAGAGATGGGGGAAAAGTCCTGCAGTGCTGAATGCCTGCACACCCTGGGGAAAAGAGGGGGATGGCTCCCACGGAGCAGGGAGGAAGCTTGTGCTAACACACAGCAGGCAGCTCTGCTGGGAGCACTCGCCACTTCTCAGCCTGGACATGAAATTATACACCCTGCCATGGCATCCTGCAGACTCCCCTGCACAAGGATCCTTGTCTCCCTGCATGAACATCGAGTTCAGCTCCACCAGGCAGAACAGCTTGTGTTTCCCAGCACAGCAGCTCAGCTCCTGCTGCTCTCCCCCGCTCCATCCCGGGACACTCACAGTTTCAGCACGGCAGAGCGTTTCCCAAGCATCACGTTGACAAAGTCCTGGTATGAGATGGTGTCGCTGACCCCTCCAGTCACCTCAGAGATCATCTTCTTCAGTTCTAGGTGGGTCTTCGGAGCCCCCAGCTTCTCCATCATCCTTTTGACAGACATCAAATCTACAAGAACAAGGCAATCTTGTTGTTCCTTGTTCCCACCTGAGACCACCTCACCTGGGGCTGACAGCATTAAGCTGATGCCACAAGCCACAAGAAGCCTTCCAGTAGAGCTCACTGCCAGTCTGCCCAGTACAGAGCATCCCTTCCCAGCTGAACAGCTCAAGATAAAAGTACCACACACTCAGAGGAGAGGGACAACTCTCCAAGTGCTCCAGAGACACGTGGGGACAGTGCTATCTAGCTCGGAGTGTGGTGCCAAGAATCACAAGGATGGGGAGGAGGGAAGCAACACCGGGGTTAAAGCTGGAGACAAACAAGCTGTGGGGAGCAGACGCCCCTGCCCATCACCACAGGCCATTTCCTCCCATTGCACTGCTGCCTGCTGAGACCTGCGGGCCCCTTCCCTCCCGGAAACCCTGACTCAGACCTCTTCCAGCTCCCCACAGGCTTCGCTTCAGCTGGAGGACACGTGGAGGAGGGGAACGAGGCGGGAGCCTTCTGGAAGGGCACAGCACACAAGTGGTTACACTTCAGTTCAGCTCCAGCCCTGCAGGAGGCTGGAGCTTTACGTAACTGGTGTTTTCTGGACCCAAAGCAGGGCTGCTCAGCTGAGCCAGACTCACACCCAAGTTCTTCACTTCCTTCTGCTCCCCTCCTTGTGAAGCAAAGAGCTTCTCTGCACCAGAAGTGCTCATGGATTTATACAGGCAAGCCCTAGGATTGTCCAAGTCCTGCAGCCTTCTAGCTCTGAATTCCCAGCTTCCCATCAGACGATTGAGAAGAAGGCCTCAATGGAGTAAAAGGGACAAGAAAAAAGTATTTAGAGCAGAAAGAAGTGGAGGAGATTAATAGAACTTCAGGAGAACAGCACTGAGAAGAGCTTAGATCTTGAAATAGGCTCAGAGAGGCTGAGGAAGCTGAGAGGCAGGGGCTGGAGAGCCAAGGAAGCCCCTGGTTGGCAATCAAGATCCAAGCAAGGCTGGACACAGGAAAAGCCCACAGGTTTTCCTCCTCAACATCATGAATGCAGAGGGAAGCAGCAGATTCAGCAGCAGACAGGCTTCCAGCCCAGCATTCCTCAGAGTCACTCACCAATCTCGCCTTGGTTGTTCAGGTCAAACTCCATGTATTTCTCTGGAAGAGACACAGAATTAAGTTAGCAGGACTCAAGAACAGAGGGTGTGCAGGGCTTTGGAGCACTGCCTGCTCACAGCAATGAAATTAAACATTTGGGGATAAGATTGATATACTGCTGAATGCAAAGTTCAGAGGGGGAGACCATCTCAAGGCCTGGTTTTAGCACCCTTATCTCAATTCTAGGGCTCTAGAGTTAAGTGCTGTGTAATTGTGGCTGCTTTTCATTTAAGCTGAAGGAAAACACTGGCATGAGAACAAGGTATCAGCTGGCCATGAACAGCGTTAAAAGGTTTCCAACCAGAAAAACAAAGATCTGGAACAGCCTCCCAGAAGGAGTAGCAAGGAAAACAAACCCCTGAGCACTCCCGAGATGAAGCCTGATCGGATTAGGAGGGGGATTAAATGACGCAGTTGCCTGCAATAACGAGGGACAGACTCCACAGTGCTCCCAAATCCCACAGCAGCACCTGCCAGGAGAGATGCTCAAGGACCACATCAAGAGGGCAAAGCTAAGAACATGCCTGGGCACAGTGATGCTGGAGCAGGTTGTTTGCCCTTCCAGCCTGCTGTCAAACACTGCTGACTTGAGCAACTCCAGCATTCTCTGAGAGAGGCAGAGCCTGCTGCAGAAGGTCTGGTTAGCTTTGCAGGACAAAAACTCGCATGCTGTAACAGGCAGAGCATTGATTGGAGTTAGAAAATTCAGGAATTCAGTCCTATGCAGTTTTTGCCCTTAGAAGTGGCACACCTGAGCTTTCTACATACCCCCCACCCCTTGCTAGCTGTTCCCCATTTAGACTTTAAGCTCTTCAGGCAAGGATTTGTCTGTCTTACAGACCATACAGCTCCCAGCACCACAGGGGGCCCCCCATCACCTCAGCTCTGCTAAATGGAAAGAGCAAGACACCTACTGGCACCATCCATCCATGCTGAGCTGGAGAAATCAACCTGCAGTCAGCACTTACTCCCTACAACAGCCTTGGAGGACTCAAATTAACCAAGCCTTTCCAGGCTGCTCCTTTGCCACAGAAAGGAAAATGGAAAAGACCTTTTGCCTCTGCTCCAGGGACACCAGCAAGCAGATGAGTATGAACAGAGAAGTGGCAGGCTAATTCAAGGAGCCATAGGGAAGAGTGGTTATTTCGCACATCAGAGTCTTTCCCAGGACCAAAGGGAATTGCTGGGTTAACTGGACTGATGGGCAGAAAGCAGAGGAATGGCTTGGCATGTCTTTATCTGGGTCTCAGCCCTTGGATCACTGCTGCCATGAGCTGACCAGGACAGACCTTTGGAAATACCATGTGCAAACCAAAGCTGTTCATGCTTCAGGCAGGAGCAAATGTCTCCCTTCAAGCATCAAGCAACCAATCCTAGATGAAATCGGGGCTGTTAACACACATGCTTAGGAGCCAGAGTGATGCTTGATGTGGGACTGACTCTCCCCACACTCTGCCTCACCAGACTGACCTTGTGCATATGAACTGCCACCTCCCTGGCTGGGGTCAGGCACCTCTGCATGTGCCTGGGGACACAAACCCTGCTCTGCCATGTCCATGCCCAGCACATGTTTTCTTTTCTTCTCAACTGACACTTAGCCAAAAGTGCAGAGAACAGAGGCAGCTTTACATCAGCCTCAGCTCACACATTCACGTTTCCCTCCCACCCCAGCAGCAGGGATTTAGTGGGGCAAAAACCACGCGTGGTCCCTCCATCACAAACACATTTACACAAAACCTGCACGGGGGCTCCATCTTTGCCTCCCCCAGGCTGGAGGGGGCAGTGGGAAGGACAGCAGAGAAGAAATATTCCCCCCAGACATCACACAATGAGCTGATTGTTGGGGGAGCTGGAGGAGGCGTTGGAGAGTGAGACAGGCCTCGGAGACAAACTCACGAGGCAGCAGGAGGAGATGCCAAAGGCTCTTGTTACAGGGAATTCTGCGCCTGTGACCTACAGTTGCAATGTTTGAAGAGCCCCAATTGTGATAGGAAAAAATAATGCGGGGCTGCAGCCAAAAGCCAAAGCCACACAAAAGGCGACACAAAGGGATCGGGGAGCACGGGAGGCTCCTCTGTGCCCAGCGGTGTAAGGGATCACAAAACGCCAGCCAGCTTCTTCCTTGCTGGATTGCAAAGCCAAAATTCAAAGGGAAATAGCAGACAATGTCTGAAATGGAAGCAAGGTCAGGTTTTATTTGGTTAGAGCCAGGCTGAGGACAAGCCTCGAGGCAGTGTGACGCAGAGGCATGTTTTCTCAACTGCCTTCAGCCACTGCTTGGAAAGAAAGTGGAGACACCAGAATAACCTTGCCAGATCTTGTCCTGTAACCAGCCTGGGGACAAGCTCCAGAGGACACCAGGCTTTTGAGCTGTTTCTCTATCCTCTGTCCAAGCAAAAGGCCCAAATCTAAGCCCTAAATCTGCTGACCCACAGGAGTCAGGCTTTTTGGCCAGATATATTAGTGCTGTTCCCTCTGGTGTCAAGGGGCTGGGAAAGGACTAAAGAAACTTTTGGGGAGAGAAAGTCCCCAACTCCTCCAGAAAGCAGCTGACACTTCTGCTCTGCAGAACAAGGTCCTCGTGTATATTGAAATAAAAAAAAAAATAGTCCAGCTATTGAACGGTCCATTATGCCAGTTAGCTTGCTGGGTAACTAGACAGAAACCATCCTCCTTTGCTGCTCCCCAGGGTTTTGCCCACGCAGCAGGTTTTGCAGTACCAGCAGCTGCCAGGCAGGATGTCTGTAGGGTGGCATGTCCCTGCCTTGCAAGTGGGAGAAGCATGAAGGCTTGTGTGGAAAACACCTCTCCAGGGAGTTTCACCAAGTCCCACAAGCAAGGGGGAGGCATCATCCCAGCTCAGTCACTTGTGTTTGGCAGAGAATCTCAGGCTGGTAAGGTCCAAGTGCTGAGGAAAATAATCTGGTTCAGAGCAAGGAGTAAGGCTCAAAGGATAGGGAAACCCTCCAGTTCTCACCTTTGAACACTGCCAACTTCTCCTCCAGGTCTTTTTCATCACTGAACTTTGGGTCACAGAGAAACTCCTAAAACAGAGGAAGAAAAAATATCCCCAAGGTTAAAGATGCAAAGGAAAACACCCTAGAGGGCACCTACAAAGGCAGCATTACCCAGAAGACCCACAGAATTCCAGAGTCGCAGAGAGTGACTCAGAGAGTCACAGCTGAGCAGCAGCACCAGGAGACTTGAAAATGGGCTGAATCCCTCCACACCTTGTCATTAACATTCCAGCGCAAGGGGAATCCCTCTGATGTCTCAGATTTCCCACCTGCTTTGGGAATAATTGCATGAAACCCCCTCTTCTTGCTCACCCAAGATTTCAGCTCCCCCCATCTCTGCTTAAGCACACTTAGCATGCGGATTGGGCACTTATTTCCAGCGAGGGCTCCTAGTCCTTGCAAAAAGCACTCTTATCTCAGATTTCAAACTCTTAGATAAACTCAGAAGGCTTGCAAATAGAGCAGGCAAAGTTTGCAGAACGTCATACACCCGAGAGGACAGGTATTTTGGGCTTAGGAACTCTCTCATACCAAATACCCATTTTCTTTGCTCTCTGCCCATTACCCTGCTCAGGCTGGAGAGGAAACCCTGGGTCACTTCTGGTCACTTGTCCCTAGCCCCACGTCAAAAACCTTCAGATAGCCAAGAGAACAGACCACAACTTGCACAGCCAACTGTTGTGCTGTGCCCTGCCAGCACCACTCCCCGCAGCTGTGAGCAGCAGGGTCTTGCTCCTGTCCCTGCCCTCCCACACCGCCCAGCTCCAGCCCAGCACAGCTTAATGACTCGAGCTGTGTTCAGCAACAACACCACATTCTTCAGTGTAGAAATCATTAACATCTGCACAGCTTATGCATGGCCTGTCCAGGAAAAACCCCTCGAGGGGTTAGTGGATGGAGGGCTGAGGCTGTTCCCTCTCTGGGCTCGTGTTCTTCACCACTGCTCCCCATGGGGAAGGCAGGAGTGGGTCACCAAGAACTTGTGTGCTGATCACTGTTGGTCACCCTAATCCTGCTCCTGTGCTCTGAGTCCCTCCAGCCCACACACCTGGAGCTGCTCCCTCTTTCCTCACTGGAACAGGGAAGCTTGGAGCTGCCCAGAGAGTCCTCAAACCTTTCACTGCCAGTTAACCACTGCTATGGCAGGTCATCTACCTGCAGATGAACTAGGGTTTTGTAGGAAGCTCACTAGGTCAGACGTGACTACCATCCCCTCCTCCCACCCTGGGAACTCCAGATGGGACACCAGAGACCATGGCCACCAAACCAGCACGACACTGACTTCCCTCGTCACCATGGTCACCGACTCAAACTGAGAGCTGCGGTGAAAAGCAACATTCCCAGTTCCTTCTTTTGCTCACCTTTGCCAACTCAGTTTCATTTATCTCAGTTATTTCTACCCAGGGGTATCATTTACCAGCCCAACACAAAGGGCCCAATTCAGCTTCAAGACCTGGGCTCAGGCAGCAGCAGAAATCGCCAGAGACCAGAGTAGTGTTACCTGCTGCCATTGCCACTGAATAGCCTCTGGAGCAGGCAAACATCACCAAAAACCAAAAGAGGGCCAAAACACCTCCTGGCCACCAGGTCACAGCTTCATTCCTGCTCTGCAGGCACAGCAAACAGCTTCCACCTCCCAGCAGGGCAGGGGATGCGAGGGCAGTGTCTCTCTGTGAGCAAGAAGCAGCACAGAAATGGTGAAGACTGAAGAAAATGCTTATGGCTGAGGGACACGTGCCCAGAAGCCCATCAGCCTCTGGCAGCCTGATAGGAGAGCAGCACAAGTGACACTGCACACAGGACTCAGTTCCCTTGTGTTTCAGCTGGAGGGGGACTGGGCAGCCCACCAGAACCACAGCTCTGCTCCAGGTGCAAGGAAGCACCAAGGGGGTGTATTTGAAAGGCATTCCACCCTGCACATTGTGTGTGAGCTGGGCTGTGACTGCGATAAGGCAAACACTCACAATGGCACACAGGAATTCAGTCCCCAGGGCCTGTGACTCAAACGCAGAGTGGCTGAAGTTCCTCCTAGAGCCCTCTGCTGAAGTTCCCATTTTAAGGGGCATGTTCTATTAATAAGAACTGCTTTGTAAGCCTCTCCCCCGCTCCTGCCCTGAACAGCCTTTCCTGAGCTGTTGAGAGACTTTTCTAAGCCAATAAACTCAGCCACACGAGTCCCAGCTACCTTTCAAGACAACCTGAGCAAAGCCAGATCCTTCCTTGCTCCCCAAAAAGGTGACTCCAACTGGCAGGCCAAGCTCTCACTGGGATGTTTAAGTGCTCAATGCCAGCCACCCTGCCTGCTGGGGCTGGGAAGGGGCTGAGGGATGCTCGTGCCTGCCCTGGATGGAAGAAGCAGGCACCTGCTCTCTAACAGGCTGAATTCCTTGCCTGCAGCCCAGCGCATTAGAGGGTAAAACTAGGTTGAAACTAATCTGTGCTGGATTAGACCTGCCACCTTGATGCACGAGGCTGGACAATGTGATTGTGTTTCCCGAAAAGAGGGGAACAATCAAGAGGGGACTCCAGAGGAGTGTTTCAGGCTGGAAGAGGGAAGTCAGCACTAGGACTCAGCTATCCTTCAGCAGCACATGTGCACTCAGGACGTTGCCTGCCAGACGCTATCCCATTGAGAGCTCTGGGGTAGAAACCAGCCAGGAAAACAGGGCTGGAGGGAGCTAAGTGTTAGGATGAGACAATGAGATTAAGCCTGATAGGAATTTGGCCTGATGGGTTTTATTAGGAGCACTTGACTGTTTTACAGCCTTAGGGCTCTTCAGTGCTTGGGAAACCCCTCCCTGGCTCCAGCCACAGTATCAGCCCAAGTTTCCCTATCAGCTCTTTGTCAGGGAGGTGTGAGGCTGTTTGCTGCACTCCCCCACTGCCACATAGAGCTGGCAAAGCACAGAAGCGTGGGGGTTGCTGCCCAGAGCACGATAGCTTCTCAGGATCCATGGGCATCTGCCACCCATGCTATCTGCAGCTTGGCTTTGAGCTGTTCAAACCCCATCTTGCAGCACTGAGCCAGCACACAGGGCAGCAAGGATGCAAACAAGAAGCTCTGTCAGTGGGAAGTCACGTAGCTTGTTTCATTTTTGTCCTCCAAACCTCACCCAAAGAAAAGGCCAGAAGTGACGGCAGTTTAGGGGAGAGATAGGAGCTTGTCCCCTGCATGGGAAGAGGAACAGCCTCGAGCCCTGGGACACAGCAGTGGCACACCAGCAGCTTCCCAGACTCAGTCCTACAGCTCCTACGAGCTTAAGGACCATGTATCCACCTTGTGACTGAGCGGTACTGCAGGATGGCTCTGGAGAAGCAGAAACTGCAGCAGCAGGTACAACCCAGTCCCTTCATCCTCAGCCTAAGGGCCAACACCACCTTGGCTAGCATAAATATGTAAGACCCACCTACACAGCTTCTTGGTGCAGGGTGTGCTGTGTCTGCCTTCCAGCAGCAGGTTACAAAGGCTCCTTTTTAACCAAGTGCTCTTACTCTACGCCTTATGCCATGACACCTCTTTTTCCGCTCTTACTCTGCAGCACATACTAATTTCTAATTAATTGAGTAATTTCTAATGACTTAATTCCCTCTCCAGTGACCTAAACTTCACCTCTACTGTCTCACCACTGTCTGGTGGAACATATTGGCACTTTTCCTCGCCTAGTCAGTGTGAGAGCAAGGTGAACTCATCATCTCCTCCGGGCTCTCATCTTGTACAGCGATTTGATTTCTGCACTTTTAACACCAACGTGCCACTGACTAAAGGCGCACTTAGAAGTGCTAAAAATCCCAGCACTGTTTGCTTCAAGGTTAAAACCATTTTTTCACTCTCAGAACCGCTCTTAGCTGGGAGGGATGCCAACAAAACTACCCGCACAGCCATGCCAAGCAAGGGACGGGGCAAGCCTGAAGCTCGGGGGAGAGGACCTTGCCTGACCCTGGCATGAAGGGCAGGAAGCCCAGTGCACTTTGCACTAATCCAGGAGCTGCATTCCCCCTGCCATTCCCAAGGCTTGTGGGACGTCCAGCTATCCTGGGCTACACATTCACCCACTGTAATGAAAAGCTAGAAAGGCTGGAGTCAGCTCCGTGCAGCAGAAACTTCTCATTGCGGGAAGAAAAAGTTGAAGCGCTCGATACAGCACAGGGGAGATTGAAGTCCTCCAGGAGAACAATAGCCCCCATTCTTGCTGGACCACGTTCCCAAAGGGAAATTCATAGCAGCCAGTCCCCGGGAGCCCACCAGCCCGCCCGGACCCGCCGGGGTGCGGGACACGGGGAGGAAAGAGCCGCCTGCGAGGGGACACCAGAGGCGGAGGGGATGGAGAGCGATGCCCCTAGAAACCGCCCTTCCTCCTCCGGCCGGATCCCCCTCTCCAGAGGGGCTCGGGCAGAGGGGTCGGCAGCTCCTCCTGCACTCACCGCCCCCCTCCTGCTCTGCCTCTCGCCCCGCCCGGCCCCGCCGCAGCCCCCTCCCCACGGGGATCGGCTCGGCAGGCGGCCCCAGCCCCACCTTGTTGATCTCATCCAGCCGCCCGTCCTGCGGGGCTCTCCGCAGCCCCCCGCCGCTCGGCCGGCGCGGAGCCGCCATCGCACCGAGCCTCCCCGCGCCCGCCGCCGCCTTAAATAGGGGCGGGCAGGGCCGGGCAGAGCCCTCCGCCCCCCGCCCTTAACCCCTTCCCCGCCCGGCAAGGGCAGCGGGCGGCTGGCGGAGCGCGCATCGCCCCGCTCCGGGAGGGCAGCGAGGTACCCGCAGCGGGCTGGAGGTGCCCGAGCACAGGACAGGCACCGCCGCCCGTGGGCTTCCCGCAGGAGCGAAGGGACCGGCTCCCTCTGCCCGCATCACCCGCCGGGAGCGGCCCCGGGATAGCAGCGTTCGCTCCGGAGCCGCATCGCCGCGCCGGTACCGGCGGCACAGGGACGGGGCGGTACGGCACAGCTGCTTCCAGCTGCTGGATAAACCCTGGGGCGCGGGCAGCGGGAAAAGGGATGAGCCGAGGGACAGCCACGGCCGAGGCCATGCGTGTCCCGGCCAGGGTCGCACGCCCCCGCGGTCTCAGCCTGACACCTTATGTTAAAAACATGTAGTAACTTGTGTTTAGTGGGATTTGTCAGACATTTGCCCCTCAACACCCCAAATGCAGCCGCATTTTAACCCCTGCTCTTTAAAAGCAGCAAGCGCAGGTACCGCGGGTGCTCTCCTGCCGCCAGTACCCTGGAGCGGCAGCTGTGTGTTATATTAGGAATTTTTAATGGATACAGCTCTAGGCAGGTGGCACCAGCTAACAACACCGAGTTCCAGGGAGAGCAGGAGGGAGCGTGAACCACACATTCAGCAGCAGACACAGAGCAGAGGCTTGACATTTCTGTAAGAGCAGCAAATTTGTGTGTTCACTGGAGATGTGTAATTGTCCTCCCCGAGAGACAGTAAGTGGCCATGGCTCCCTGCCTCTGGCCGAGCTGGATCACACTGTGCTCTCACTGCTCCATGGTTCTGCTTTCCCAGGGCTGTCCTTGGGCAGCAGGAGGGGAGCCCCTGCCCTTACACTCCCACAGCACTGCAGCTCTGGCACCCCACTCCTTGGGCAGCTTTTGTGCAGAATTAGAAGGGCGATGGCTTTGTTCTCAGTAGGAAAATCCTGTGTTCCTTCCAGAGATGTTGCTGGGGGAATTCAGCATCGATGGCAGCATTTTACATAAATTACACAAGACTTTAGCAAACCTGATTTGCAGCACTGTGAGCAAAAAAACATAGGTAAAACCGGTTGAAAAATGAAGCAAGCTCCAGCCTGGGGACTCGTTTCTGGTCTTGTGGGAATGACTTCAGATACCTGAAGTCACAGCACAGCCGGCACAAGATGGGCTGAGCCAGGACCTGGCTTGTCCTGCAGCCCAGCCCACAAGGGAGCACAGGGGAACATGAATGCCTTTCCTTTAAAGGCAATACAGCCACTGACCTCTGCCACGACGTGGGAGTGACACAGGCAGGAGTGGGTGTCCAGCTCTTCCCCATCCAGTCCCCACTGGCTGCACAGCCTGGTGCCACCAGCCAGCTCCTCTCCAGTGGAGCACAGGTGCTAATGTGGGGCTGTGGGTTCTGCTGCTTTCACACCTCCCTTCCCTGCCTCTATGCCACCCAGCCCCTGGGACTGGTGGCAGTTGGCTGGTTTACAGCCATGCCTGGTGACATTCGGTGAGCCCAGCAGAACTGGGAGAGGACACAAAGAGCTGTGGCCTTTTGTTACCCTGGAGCAGGGGAACAGCAAGACCTGAGCTCCTCTCATACTGAAGCAGTACTGAGGATGCCCCACCTGCCTTCCAGGAGCTGGGTGAGGATCCATCTTTGCCTCTGCTTTGTTTCTGCTCATTAATTTAGCCCTCCCTGCTGTGAACTCCCTTCCCTTGGGAAGCAGGCAAGCTGTATGCCCTCCGGTGAGCAGCTCTGCCTGGCTCCACTGGGATTCTTCTCTGCACCTCTGTCACCACAGCCTGTGAGCATGACACTGCAGGGTGCTGTGCAGCAGGAGCAGCTTCCAGCACGTGTGGGAGAGCCTCTCTCATCTCCTGGGGCAGGAGGAACTGCCGGGCTGTACAGCTTGGCTATGTTACATACTTGGTAAGCTGTTCCTGCCCAGTGCGCCATGCTGTGGTGGGAAGGGAAGGATGGTGGAGATCAAAGAGGATTCTTTGTTCACTCTGCAGTGAGAGACCAGCCCTAGGATCTCCATCTCGTGCACAGAAACATCGGTGGTCCCTGGTAGGTGGCTGTCCCCCCATCCTGAGGACAGTTGTGGTGGCTGGAGTCATGCTGCAGAGCGCTCGGGATGAGGAGCCAGAATGGGTGTGGAAAAGGACCTGGGGTGTGGTTCTGTACAGAGAGAAGTGTGAGGAGCAGTGGGAGGGATTGATGCTGGTGAATGCAGAGTGTCCTTCCCTCTGCTGTCCCCTGTGCGGGGGGGCACAGAGGGGATGTGGCAGCAGCCAGCAACCTATCACTTCGAGCAAGTCTCAGGGAGGCTCCGCAAAATGTCCTCCAAGTTCTGCTTGTCGGCCCGGATCTCAGCCAAGTCACTCTCAAACGCTTGGATCTTCTCCTGCTGCCGTGCTGCCTCCTGCTGCAGCCGGCTGATCTGGCCAGCCAGGGGTCCTGGAGTGGCCAGGCGGAGCCACAGCTGCTCCAGCTGCAGCCTCCCGGCGCTCAGCACTGCCTCCACCTCCGTGTCCTGATCCAGGTTGCCTGGGCAAGGGGAGAGGACATGGATGAGAGCAGAGAGCTGGACAGGAGAAGGTCTGGATGTGCTCCATGGCACGAGGCAAAGTATAGGGAGTGGGTGCAGCAGGGCATGGAGGCTTTGCAGCTTCTCAGTGATCACAGGTAAGCAAACAGGAGTGTAGCTCCAGGCAGGGCCTGGGCACTTCTCTCCCTTACAAATGGGTCGTGATTTCCACCCTTTTGCAAAATTTCCTAGATGCAAGTGTCCTGGAATGCTCAGAAATATACCCAGATGATCAGAACAGGTGGAGCAGGAGAAAGACCAACTAGTAGCAACAAGCAAACCCAGTCTAGCACATCCCTCAGCTCCAAAGGGACTTTGCCAGCCTTGCTCTCCTGAGGATCCCAGGAGAGATCAGTGTACCCAGAGCAGGCATGTTCACACACATTCAGCAAGCTCCAATTCATTCTTCATGAGGTTTTTCCTCAGGACATGAGCCTTAAAAAAGCTCTGCTGAGATTGTGGGTGATCTCAACCAAAGGGCAGCCAGCTCAGCCTGGATGGCCAGCAAGCAGGAGGCCCAGTGAGCAGGAGAGCCCTGGCCCCTGAGAGCCCAGCCCTTTCCCTGGACCCTGCACCCCTTTTCCCCCCAGGTCTCACCTAGGCTGTTCAGCAGGTCATTCAGGGTCTTGATGTCCGACATGAGTGAGCCCCGGGCTTCCTGGAGACTTTTTGCCATCTCATTCACCTCTGACCCCACCTTCCAACAGAGACAGACAACCAGGTCAGAGACACCACTGACTGACATGGTAGAGGAGAACCCAGGAACATCCCCAAGGCATTGTCCCTACAGCGGAACTCACAAGTCAGGTTATTCCCTATGCTTTGGGCTGTGGACAAAGCCACTTCTGGGCTCTGTAGGACACAACCTGCCCAAGGGGACCCAACTCACCTGCTGTGCTTCCTCCAGGTCTCCCCTGAGCTTCTCAGCCATGTGCTCCTGCCGGGAGAGCTCCCACTGGGTCTCGTTGGCTCGTGTTGTGAGCTGGCTGGCATGTTTGAGGGCCTGCTTGCTCTGCTGCAGCACAGCCCGAGCCCTCTGCAAAGGGATGGAGATGGGAACAGTCACCTGGGGACATGCAGCCCTGCCTGGTGGCTGCCAGCCTGGCCATGCCCAGCAGCTCTCCCCACCTCCCTCAGCTCAGACCTTGGCACTCTCCTCAGAGACTTGCTCAGCCTCCCCAGCTGTCCTCAGGGCTGTGGTGGAAACAGACAGGGAGTTTCCCAGAGTCTTCTCTGCCTGTTTAATCTTCCTCTGGGCATCTGCTATCACTCTGTCCCGCACAGTGGCCATCCTCCTCCTCAGGGCAGCCTGACCCTTCCGATGCCCCAGCACCTTCCTCATGCCTGTGGAAACAACTTGGCCATCACCAAACTGTCCACTTCTCCCCTTGTCACCTGGAGCCAGAATGGCTAGAGCCAAGCTGTGGCTGGAGATGCTCTGCCTGGTGCCTTTTACCTTCCAAGCTGGCCAGGAGGGACTCAGCATCAGAGAGCACAGCTTTGCCTCGGGAGACAGCCATGGTAGCCACATCATGGGCAGAGCCAGCCCGGTCCCGCAGCTGGGAGAGGAGAGGAGGAGTGAGGCTAGGGAGTGGGTGAAGAGCTGAACCCAGCTGAGAAATGTGGGTCTCAGCCTGCTGCTCTTTGGCAGGTGAACTCCTAGGGATATCTGGGAGCCCAAGGAAAGATGTCTCCCAAAACATCCCTTCCCAGCTGCCTGGCTCCAGTCGCTGGAGCAGCAGGGATGGGGCTCCCCACTCAAGAGATCAGCAATTACCTGCTCGAAGCCATGAGTCCTCTGCAGCTCCAGGCGCAATCCAGCTGCCAGTGAGCGAGATGCCTCCACAGCCTGCTGAGCCAACGGCTCCTGGGCTGCTGCTGCCTGCTCCAGCACTGCCAGCTCCTGTGCCAGCTCTCCAGCCTGTGCTGGCAACACCTGCTGCAGGGTCAGGAACACCAAAGGCTCCATGAGATCATCTCCCAGCCTGGGTAAAGCAGGAGGTAGGGATGCCAGCAGGAGCCATAATTAGGGTGCTGCTCACCTGCCCCAGAGCAGCCACCTCCAAAAGTCTCTTGGCCAGGTCAGCGTTTGTCTGTTCCACGGCTGTCAAAGCTCTCCTGGCCTCCACTGCCACCTCTGCCGTGCCAGCACCCAGCTCCTCCTGTGCCCGCTGGATTTCCTCATACCTACATGGACAGGATGCTGCTGTCAGCCAGGGTGCTCTGGTTCCTCAAAGGATGGAGAGAACTTGAGATCTGGCCCTGGGCAGGGGTGTAGCAGGAAATTCTGGGGCCTTTCCCTGAAGCATCCCCAGCATGCAGTGTCCTGTCCCTTTGCTTTACAACACTGCAGTGCCATGAGTTTGACAGTGCTCAGCACATCCCTGTTGGGCAGATCCCAAACCACTGTGACCGAGTCCTGTAGCAGGGACCTGGCCAGAGGAAAGAGGGCATCTCCTGGTCTCTGCCAGCTCTTCTTGCTGCCAGCCCCTCACCCAGCCTCCAGCTCGTGCTGCACATCCCATGTCGTATTCCCCTCCAGCAGGTTCAGCAGGAGCTCGGAGCTGGCCTTGGAGGCACTCAGCGCCCTCCTGACCACTGCCTCCACCTGTGCCACAGCGTCCTCCTGGCTGCAGGGACAAGGACACAGAGAGAGGATAGCAGGATTGGCCTTCTGGCAAAAGAAGGCCCCCCTGCACCCCCCTGGGTGGGCTGACAGCCTCCTCTGCCTCTTGCAGTTGTACCTCTTGGACAGAGCCCGAGCCTCCAGTGCCCAGCGGCTCCAGTTTGTGGGATGCTGTGGGATTTCCTGGGGAATCTCCTTGGAACACAAACAGCAGCAGTGAAACCCCAGCAGGGAGCAGGCACCCCCGGACCCTGCCAGCCCAGTGCCTCAAAAACCTCCCAAAGGGCTGGAGCAAGGAAAATAGCTGCTCCTGAATAGCTGCAAGGAGGGCTATACCCACGTGGACCCCAGGCATTCCTCCTCACTCACTCTGCTGGTCACACCCCACCCCAACAGTCCTGGGGGCACATCCCACTGCCCCCCAGGATTGCCAGCAGCCCCCTCAGGAGCCCAGGGCTGCTGAGAGTCCACACCGTGGTAGCCAGGGTGTCTGCAGCGTGCAGGATCTCCTGCTGTGCTGACTGCAGCGCAGCCCCGATCTCCGACAGCAGGATGCAGGTCTTGGAGGATCTGTGGTCAGAGCAGCTGCTGGCCCGGGTGGCATTCGTGAGACGGCCTTGTGCAATGTTCAGTGACGCTGCCAGCTGCCCCACCTGTACCAAGAGGGCGGCCCAGGCACCTGTGGGTGGCACAAGCAGCTTGTTGCCCATTGGGGCTGCTCAGGGCTCCCTGCTTGCCTGTGGGGCTGCCCCCTGCCTCACATCTACTAATGAAAGGGGAATACAGTCCCTCTGGGGGGCTCAGGAGGGACCCAGGAATTCAGCACCCAAAGGGCACCCATGTGCTGGTGCTCAGACCCTAATAACGCCCATCACTGCCTCCTCCAAGACCTCACAGGTGTGAGCATCCCTGCAGTGCTCTGTCCTCCCAAAACGTCATGTCCCCTCCACTGCCCTCCCCCCAGATCACTCCATACCCACACTGAGCCCAGCGCTCACCTGGAACCTCCCTGCATCCACCCACCATGCCACAGCACCCTGAGGGAGCCAAGGGTCCCCGGAGGGGTGAAATGGGTTGGAGGGGAGCCCCCCGTACCTCTCAGGAGGTGTGGGCTGGGCAGCCCATCTCCCCGGGGTGCATCTCCCAGCATGGCAGATTGGCCCGGGTGGGCATCACAGCCTGGTTTGTGCAGCCATTCCTCCATCTCCTGCAGCCTGGCCTTCAGCTGGTCAGCCTGCGGGCACGGCATGGGGACATGGGGACAGTGAGGTGGTGCAGGGGGTGGGCGCTGTGCCTGCCTCAGCAGTGCACAGACTGTACCTCATCCTTCACCAGCCCGTAGCAGACAGGACACTGCTGGCAGCGGGAGCTCTGCGGGTCAAGGAAGAAGTTGGTCTGGCACTGGTCACACTTGTAGCCCACAAAGCCGGGGTGGCACAGGCAGGTGCTGTTCTCGTGGCACTGCAGGGTGACGGAGCCCAGCGGGGAGCAGTTGCAGGCTGCAGAGGTGGCAGAAAGGTGTTACACTGTGGCTGCCAGCCCTGCTTTCTGGGCAGAGATGCAGATCCCATCGCCATTACCTCGGCAGCCCCTGACAGAGAAGCCAAAGAATCCGTGCTGGCATCGGTCACATTTCTGTCCCGTGACACCTGGCTGGCAGGAGCACTGCCCCGTCAGTGCGTGGCACCCGCTCTCCCGCGACCCTGTTGGGTGGCACTCACAGCTGGCATGAGAAGTGGAGGGTCATGAGCAGGCAACCAATGCAGAGACCAGAGCTGGGAACATGGTGCCACTGCTGTCCCCTGGCAGCCCCACGCCACATACCTCTTGCACCCCACGGCGGGTTCCAGGCCATAGTAGCCAGGCTGGCACTGCCCACAGGCTCTGCCTGTCACGTGTGGGAGGCAGTGGCACTGGCCTGTGCCAGGATCACAGCCCTCCAGCCTCGGGTCTGAGCCGTTGGGGTTGCAATCACAAGCTATGGGAGACAAAATGACTCTTAAATCCCAGCACGGGGCTGATGGACAGAACTGCAGGAATGGGGCAATGGGGCTGAGCTCCTGACAATGTGGAGAGCCACGTTCCCCCATCAAGCAGGGCTCTGAGAGGCTGATCCCCTGCAACCCGAGTATCTCTGGGGAAGGATGGCAGTGCAGCAAGAGGGCTAAATACATTCTGGAACACTTAGGGGTAACCTGGACCATCCATCAGCCCCTAGACCTGCTGGGAATCCCTTTCCACCCTCTGCCCTTACTGCTGGGAGGATTTTGGCTGCAAGTGAGCTGTCCCCGGGGGCTGTACTTACGTGCACACTTCCCAGCAGGGCTGGGCGCCAGCGCATCCCCGTAGAAGCCCGGGCGACACCTCTCGCAGTGATCGCCCATCGTGTTGTACAGACAGCGCAGGCATCGGCCGGACACGGGGTCACAGTTGCCCACGGCATTGGGATCCACGTTGCCGTGACACTGGCAGGGTTCACAGGGACGCACGGGACCTCTCTGCCCCAGCGGGTCCCCGAAAAACCCATCATCACAGAGCTCACAGCGTTTTCCTGGGGAAAATGAGAAGGTGGGGAGGATCCAGCCGTGCCGACGCTGCCCACAGCCCCTGTGCCCACCCACTCCAGCCTCACCTCTCTGCCCCGGGGGGCAGTGGGTGCAGACCACCTCCCCACTGCTGGGCACCTCGGTGCAGGGCGAGCCGCCGGGGCAGGGGCAGGGCTTGCAGTCATCAAAGCGCCCTACGAACGGGTTGCCATAAAAGCCGGGGCTGCAGCGCTCGCAGGAGGGACCCTCTGTGTTGTGCAAGCACTGGCAGTGCCCTGCGGGGAGGAAAACGGAGCTGAAGGTCTGCGAAAACCCAGCCCCGAATAACAGCACGGACCGCAGGAGGGATGGAGAGCCCGGCGCTGAGCATGGCAGGAGGGATGTGCAGCTCCAGCCAAGGCGTCGCACATCTCCAGCCAGTACTTGGGACATTTTCCCTCCCTGCTCTGTCTGCTCAAGGGAGGTTTTGGAGAGGACACGGTGGCCACAGCGAGGCAGGGACGAAGGAGAACTGGCACAGGCAGCACCATCAGTGTGTGCGGAGGCTGCCGGCGCCTGCCGTAA
Source organism: Lichenostomus cassidix (assembly GCF_008360975.1). NCBI lineage: Eukaryota > Metazoa > Chordata > Aves > Passeriformes > Meliphagidae > Lichenostomus > Lichenostomus cassidix. The sequence goes on from NC_139497.1 coordinate 4,545,312, forward strand.
TCCACAACACATTTCCCAGCGTCGAGGCGCGTCCTTTCCAGCCTGTCTTGGAAAACACGAGCAGCCGGCTCGGCACCCACCGGGGAGCATCTCCTCCAGAGCGAGCCGAGCCGGTGAGTCAGCCTTCCGAAATGGGCTGTGAGGAGGAGAGGGAGGAAGAGGAGGACGAGTGCTGGAGGAACCCCCCCGCCTCCAGGCAGATGCTCTGCTTCACTGGCGAGAGAGAAGTCAGGGGGAGGATTTTCCCCCGTGTTTTGTGGGGTCGGGTCATACCAGGAAGGCTGCGCAGGAGGGGGTGTTATTTCATTTTCCCCACATCCGGGCAGAGTCAGACGATGGAAAAGAAAGGAAAAGCGGGTGGCAGGAAGAAGTGGAAAAATAAACTAAAGGAAGTGCGCGGGCTGGCAGCGCCCAGGCCGGAACATCAAACGCCTGGCCCCATCCCTGCGGATTGTGCAGTCGGCGGCGCCAGCCCCGGCTCTGCGGGATGAGGGCGAGTTTGCAGAGCTGCCGCCGCCTTTCCTCGGGCAGGGCAGGGGCATTCGCCGAGCACTCTGCCTCCTCCAGCCCTCTCAATCCCGGCCATACATCATCGGTGCTCCCCGCTGAGGAGAACCAGCCACCGAGGGCTTGGGCTGGCGGCACAAGAGCTGGCTCCTCTGGTGTCTGCCCTCGAGCTGTGTTTTCCTGCTTTTTTCCTTGGTTCTCTGCTCAGGTTCACCCTCGAACTGCAGATTCCAGGGCTATGCCCAGTCGTGCTGCTCTCATGGGACATTGATGCTGCCTGCCAGACCCAGCCTAGCAAACCCTCTCTGCTGCCCTGACCCTGCTCCCGCACTGCTCTGAGGACCAGCGCCCTTCACTTCTCCTCCTTCAGGGTCATAAAGCCATGAAAAATGCCCATCTAATTATAAATTACCACAATTATTGCACTTCGTTAATTATCTCCATCTTTGTCATTATGAACCCAGTCCCTACAACTGGCTAAGCAATTCCACTTGCAAATTTTGGGTACTGCAACTTCACTGATGGTTTCAAGCATCCCTCAGAACAAGCAAAGACACGGACTTGTCACCCATGCAGGTAGTGACCGAGTGAATAGAGGGACCAGGGGGTGCACACCTGTGAGTGTGACACACCTGTGAGGGGGTGACAGTCCCCGTGCTGGTTGCAGGAGCAGGGCACACAGCTGACAAAGGGGCCGCCGAAGGGGATCTCCCTCTTGAATCCAGGTGCACAGGACTGGCAGAACTGCCCGGTGTATCCCGTGGGACATGTGCATTCCTCCACCCAGCCTGCTCGTGTCCCCAGCCCGGGGCGAGCAGATGACAGCTGGACCTCGCTCAGGGACAGCCGGCCTGCAGGAGGGGACAGCGGTGTGGGAATGGGATGGCACATCTCCTGCTCTGCTCTGAAATGCTCCAGGCACAGCAGACCCCAAAATACCTCCTGGAGAGCCCAGGGGTGTTCACAGAGAGCAGGCAGCCCCTGCCCCAACTCCCCACTCCCCACAATGCATCTCATTCCCGAGAGTCTGATGCCGCTTTGATGTCCCCACCCAGCTTGGTCCCCATGGGGGTGTTTTGTGGAGCCACCCACCTCTCACGGGGCGGCTCACACGGAGACGGAGAGCAGTCAGGTTGGAGAGCAGGCGCTGGAAGCTGAAGGCTGACAACAAAGGCTCTGCACCCTCCTCTGCCTCGTGCAGCCTGTTGGAGAGAGAGTGTGGGAGGCAGGGCAGGGCCAGCCTGAGCCAGATGCTGCAGGACAGCTTGGGTCCTGGCTGGGACCCAGGCACACCACAGCTAAATCCCCAAGGGGGCAGAGAGTGGGGCTGAACCCCACTCTCAGGGCAGCCCAGACAAATCAGACACTCCCCTAAACCCCACTGAGGCTCCCCAAAGCACTGTGATGGGTACCTGAAGGTGACAGCCTGCTTTCCATGCTGGGGCTGGCTCTTGCTGCTGGGCATGGTGATCTTCATCCCCTCACCCTCCAGCACCAGCTGGACCTGGAGCAGGGGCATCCTGCTTTCTGTTCTTGTCCCATTCTCCTCCACTCCCAGCAGCAGGGACAGGACCTGCCCATAACTGAGGCGCTGGTTCTGCAGAAACTTCTCTGGGAGGGGAGAGAGGAGCAAAGCCTGTGGGACATGGAGGCACCAGCTCTGCCAGGACTGTCAGTGCAGTCCTATTCCCACCAGCATCATCACAAGCCACAGTCACCCTCCTGGAGCAGAGCCAGCTCCAGCGTGCCCACCCAGTGTCCTGGTCCACTATTCCAGTACCCCCACCTCCCTCTGCTATGGAAACACACTCATCTCTAGGATGGAGCCCAGTGCCTCCTGCACCAGCATAGCAGTGGGACAAGAGCACCAGTGGGTCCTCACAGCCCCCCAGGGACACAGCACACACAATACCTGGTGCAAGAAATTCCACTGGCTCCTCTCCATCCCACTCAGTGATGATCTCCCCACCAGCCCAGTGCAGAGGCAGGTCTGTGGTGCCTGTAGTGCCTGCAGCTGTGGCAGCCCAGCCCTCCAGCCCTGTGTGACACACACAGTGACAGTGTACAGCTAAGGGAGCAGTGAGTCCCCACCAGCACAGCACTAGCAGGGTGCTGCTTTCAGGGGTTCAGTCCCTCCTCCCAAAACTCTCCCGACTCTTGGAAGGCACCAGCACTTTGTAACACTCTGCTCCACTCAGCTTCTGTGCTTTCATGCACTGGAGGGCAGCCTTAGCCACCCCCCATCTGTTTATTTTCTTAGATTTGGAGGAAATTATTATCTTTCAACTTTTGCCCCCGCCTGTGCTGCAGTTCTAACATTACTGTGGGCTGGAGAGCACAGGAAGCCTGAGGAGAGATGCTGGAGAAGCCCAGAAGAGACGGGGCGTAATTGCATTAAGTTGGTTTCCTTAAGAAACCAGTTAAACTCCCCCCCACTCCCCAGGGTTAGTTATTTCTTCCAGCCCTGCAGGAAAAACATTTGGAAATCTCTCAAGTGGGCTGTGCTCTCTTATCAAATCATCCCCAGTTTGGACTCTTTCACCCAATATAAGAAAACTCCGTCTGGGAAGCGTTTTGGGGAGTGGGGCTTTAGGAGGGTGCCGTGGTTGCATCTCAGCTCAGAGATTGCCAAACCAGTCCCAAAAGGAGCAGCCCCAAATTGGCTGTGTGAAGGATGGAAAAAAAAAAAAAAAGGCTCGGTTTAAAGCCTGGCTCATTTTCAAGGCCGCGGAAGGCATTCCATCAGCACAGCAATTGGCAGCGCGGCAATTAGGATCAGCCCGTGCCTGGCGCATCCGAATCCATCTGGGAACAGGCGAGGCAGAGCAGGGTGCCTGCCGTGGGTGCCTGCCGTGGGTGCCCGTGCCGGTGTCCCCGCAGCGGTGTCCTCGCAGCAGGGCTGCACACGCCGGGATGCGCGGCAGATGGCAGGGTTTCCCCGAGCATTCCGCACGCATCCAGTCCTGCCAGCAGGCGGGCAAATTCACCCCATCCCGCTCTCCCAGCCGTACTGTTACAACCCAGCCGCGGGTGGGGAGAGGAGGGAATAATTGGGAAAGTTCCCAGGAGGCTCCGTGCTGTTAGTTTTTATCTTTCTGGGCTGATTTTTAGAGCTCTTGCAGCCCCTGGTGCGGTGGAATGTCCATGCCTGCCCCATGCACAGCCCCAGGAGCAGGTTGGCATGAAGGGATGGCACGGAGAGCCGGGGACAGCCTATCCCCATGGAGCCCGGAGGTTTAACAGTAAAACAGGAGCAAGCCAGAGAAAACCCTCTCCAGCCATCACCACCAGTTGACTCCAGAGGGGGGATGCTCAGCCCCAAAGAAGGACACAGCCACATCCTTCCCAAACTATTTTGGCTGGAGTTGGCAGAGCTGTGCCCTCCGTTTCTCCGGGGGCTGGGGAGGCATACCTTGGCTGAAGTCGGAGCGGATGTGAGTCTCCTCGTAGCCATCTGCCGCCCTGCAGGCGCTGGAGTGGCCGTAGCAGAAGCAGCTGGAGCAGCCGATGGGGTTGTGGGGCTGCAGGTTAAACCAGCCCGGCTGGCACCTGGGCACAGGGAGGAATCAGCAGCAGGTAGCACAGGGCAGGCAGAGCTGCAGGGAACCACGGCAGTGTCGCGGGGTAGGACACTAGTGACAGCTCCTTGTTAGCCCAGCCCCAGCGGTCCAGAGGAATGCAGCCCCACAGCGTTGCCACCAAGGCCTGGCATTGCTCTCAGACTGGAAAGGGGCAGTGGTCCTGTCCCCATCCCACAGCCACGGTGCTTACCTGTTGCACAAGTGCCCTTCCACCCTCTCCTTGCAGGTGCAGTGCCCCGTGTTGGGGTCGCAGGTGCCCACGCTGCCCGCGGGGTCACAGGTGCAGGGTCTGGACGGGGGGAGATGAAGGAAGGAGGTGATCCCCGTCCCATCCCGCTGCTCCCGCCCAGGGCCGCTCTCCTCACCTGCAGCCACCTTCGCTGAGGCTGTGGTAGCCATCCTTGCAGCGCTCACACTTCCAGCCCGTCACGTTGGCTTTGCAGAGGCAGCTCCCCGAGCTGTCGCACTGGGGCTGCAGGGAGCCTGTGGGGACCCCGGCCAGCCCTGAGGCTCAACACCAGCCAGGGTGACCGGCCGGACACACGGGACGGGGGGGAGATGGGGAAACCACGAGCAAGGAGAGCCCACCAAACCCCTCGAACTCCAGCTGGGGCAGTGGTTTTGCTGCCGGAGCCCGGCCGGGCACAGCCCCACGCACCTGCGGGGTGGCAGTGGCAGGGCTGGCAGGCTCCGTGCGGCTCCCAGCGGTAGTAGTTTTGCCTGCAGCTCTCGCAGTGGGGCCCGGCCGTGTTGTCGCGGCAGTTGCGGCAGTGTCCCCCGTGCCCGCTGCGCCGGAACAGCTCCCGGTCGTAGAAGCACTCCTCGGAGCGGCCGCTGCAGTTGCAAGCTGCGGGGAGGAGGCAGGAGGAGGTCAGGACCTGGAGGGCACTGAAGGATACAGCAACCTCCTGTGGGGCTGGATGAGCTAGAGGGACCCCGTGGCTCAGCAGTGTGAGCTTTGGCTCTGCTTTTGGAAGTGCAGGTGGGCACAGCACGGTGCCCGCAGCACATGGAGGCACTTGTGGGCTGAAGGGAATGGGAAATCCTCAGGGTGCTGCTGTGAAGGAGAGCCCTGGGGTACAAATCCTCCTTCCCTCCCTTACAAAATGGAGCAGGTGCTTTCTTCTTGGACAGGAGGTGCCAGATGAGCTGATGCAGCACCAGCGCAGCCCATCAAGGCGTGCCACATGCTGTGACCACGGAGCCAGCCCGGGACATACTCACGGAGACACTCGTTGGCAGCCTCGGCCGTGCCACGCGCCCAGGGCCGGTCCTGGTAGAAGGGCTGGCAGCGCTCGCAGTCAATGCCAGCCGTGTGGTGCTGGCACACACAGACCAGCTGCCCAGCCTCGTCTGGCGTGCACTCACTGGCGTGGCCATTGCATTTGCACCTGCAGTGAGACCCCGGCGTGGGGGAGCCGCTCTGAGTGCCAGCATGGCCAGCAGCAGCAGGACGGTGCCCAGGCTGTGCAGTGGGTGACCCTGACCCTGCTACTGGGCTGGCTGTGGGGTGAGAGCAGCTCAGGCTGTGCTGGCCTTGAGGCAGCCCATCGTGTCCCCGAGGCGCTCCCAGCCGGGCCAGTCGGGAGGTCACACGCCGAGGGTGGCCCGTGCTAACCAGCTCCAGCTGCTGACCCCAGAGGTGGGACAGCAGCTACATACAGGTCTAGCAGCCGGCTGGGAGCTGTCCCAGCCCTGCTGCCTGGGGCTCACAGCTCTCTCAGGGATGGGGAAATTTTCCATGGCTCCCAGCTGGGGAAGGGCATGTGCAGCACAGCCCATGGGCAGCACCAAGTGGGTGCCACCTGCATCTGTCCCACATCAGCCCCTCCTTCCCCCAGCAGCTGCTCCAGCTCCTCTGCCAGTGGCTGTGCTGACGTCAAGCTCTTCCACCAGCCTCTGCAGCTTCAGGTCCCCCCTTTTGCTGTGCCCAGGAACGAGCAGGGTCACAGAAGGAGCAACACAAGCCCCAGTATCATTAAAAGCCACTGAGCTGGGAGGGTACAAATCAATACAGCTGGTGGCACATGGAGTGGGCTAGTGGGGAAAAGACAACCTTTCTGCACAGCTGGGAGGGCTCCAGGTTTAACCACCCCTCTCTGCACTTCCAGCTCCAGTTTAAACATGGAGGAAGCCACATCTGAGCAGTTTGCCCCATAATCACAATTCAGACAAGACTGAGGTGAGGAGTAGCTGCTCCAGCTCTACACCCCCAGGGAGGTCCCCATACTCTTGCCCTCAACCCAGACTGGCTGCCCCTCACCTGCCACCAACGGAGAAGTCAGATATGGCATAGTAGTATGACTGCAGCACCTTGGGGTCCTTGAAGATGTCATCCCCAAAAGTGTTGAGCCGGTTCAAGGAGATGAGAAGGTCAGTGACTGTCACCCATTCCTGCAGGGGACATGGGGAAGGCACATTGGTGGAGAGGTCTGGTCTCCTTCACCTTTTCATGCAGAGATGCAGCACTTTTACCCCAGGTGGGTGTAATAGTGCTTTTAAACCCGAGGGTCCATGCACCCACCCCCCTCCCACCATGGAGGCACCTGCAGCGCTGGGCTTCCATCAAAATTGTAGGCGCTGGGCCGTCCCTCCAGGGTGGAGAAGGCCACGTTGCCCCCGCTCAGCGGGGAGATGTCACTGAACTCGTCGCTGCAGAAGGCCACCTGCTCATCCTCCCCTGGCCGCAGGTACTGCCGTGGCCTCTTCCCGTAGGTCTTCTGGCAGGATGCACTGTAGAACTGGAAGGGCACCCAGGGCCCCTCGGCGCGGCTGCGCTTGTAGATGGCAAAGCTCTCGGGGCGGCTGGTGTGGAACTTCAGCCGCACGTAGGTGATCTCGTAGGCTTTGCCTGGGGACAGACCCGCCGTGCTGTGACCCTCTGCCTGTCACCTGATGGGCACCGCAGCCTGAATTATCCTGTGGCACCCACCACAGCTGAAAATGGAGAAATCACCACCCAACTGCCCTTAACCAGCTCCTCCTTGGTGCAGCCCAAACCCTGTCCAGATCCTAACTGGCTCTTGCCCCAAAGCAGTGTCCATCCTTTGTGTGGGTGCATTGAATGGATGATGAGCTATTCCAAATCCAGGCTCTACCCAGCAGCTGGGGGGAGAGCCAGGCTAACATCACTGAGAGCATCTCCAGAGCAGTGGTGCTCTAGGAATGGAGAGCTGGAAAGGGTCAAGGCCAATCCCTTCCCAGGGAGCTGCATGTTGGGACCCAGCCTCCCTTCCATCTTTGCTGGGATGAAGACAAAGAGAGGCCACCAATCCCTGGGGCGTCCGGCGAGCTCTGAAAGAGCTTGAAAGAATTAGCAGAAAGGAAAAGAGAAAACACCAAAGTGAACATCAGACCCACTTAATTGCCAGAGATGAAGGACCAGCTCAAAGCCCGGATTGCTCCATAACAGCACCACTCCTGACAGCACAAAACAATTAGCTGCAAGGTTTTGGCTTTATTTGAAAAGATAATGAGTTGGGAATGTTAGAGGGGTTATTCCGGGACTAGGAAAACAAGCCTTTAATTGGGCCCATATGAATACTGTCGCGTATGAGCTGCGACTTTGCTGCGGGGGAGCCGAGGCAGCCGGCTACCAGCGCTGGGAAAAGCAGCTGCATCCCATCAGAGATGCGGGAAGCGCCCGGCAGAGCGCCTGGAGAGGGGGACAGACCCTCTCCCAGCCCACCCGGAGGTGACGAGGGCCAAGAAGGGGCTGCAGCTGGGCTGTCTCACCCTCGCCTTGAGCCTGTCCCCTCCCTCTGGGATCGCTCCGGGCTGGTGACAGCGGGGGTGCCCCTGTCCCGCACCCCGTGCAGGGGGGACGCCTGGCAGGCGCCCGTTCCCAGACAGCACGGTCCCAAGAGGGATGTCTACCAAAACAGCGAGGTCGGGGCCGTCACCTCCAGGAGCAGTTTCCTCTGGGAGAGGAAGGGAACTCAGTGCTGTGTCAATAAACCGCCCCTGCCCCAAGCGGCCCCGAGCGAGGGGAGGGGACAGCCAGGCAGGGGGAGCCCCATTTTGGTGCCTCCAGCTGGGATGGAGGAGATTCACTTTCCCGAGGAATCATCATCATGAGGGAGCATGTGCTTTTCCCAGACAGGCTTTTTAATCAGCCAATTTCTCCTTAGAGGAATAAAAGATCCAGAAAATAGCCCAGACTTGTTGTCTCCTGTTTGCTGCTCAGAAGGTGTGACGTGCCCAGAGCCAGATGTGCTGCAGGACAGTGATGCTGGCAGAGCTGCACAGGCAGCACCAGCACCCCTGGGTGCTCTCCCAGCTGTGCTGTCACCTGAACAAAGTGTGCACCTGCCTCCCCAGAGCCCAAACTGCAGCCTGTGCTGCTCTGGGGCTCCAAGAAGGGAGTTTTGGAGAGGAGAAAAGGAGCACGTGGGACAGTCATGTCACCTACATGTCTTGTCATCTCCAGCCCTGCCAAACCTCAGCCCCGGGCTCTCATCCCACAGGAAAATCAGAGTCACAGACACAGATCTGATCTAGACACTCCAAAAAGTGCCACTGGCATTCAGATTGCTTCCCGAGGAGCCCCGGTGCCTGCTGCCTTTGCAAGCCACGGATATTTTGGGCTCCTTCCTGACGTCTGACAGGGCAAATGCAAGAGCTGTGGACACTTGGGATGATCGACCAGCTGCAAACCCAATGCACCGTAGCAGCACGGCTGGAACCTCCTGGGGAGGAGAGATTTAAAGGAGCATAATCTAATTAACGCCAATCAACAACATGCAGGTAAACACGGGTCTTGTCCAAGTCATCCCATGTCTTATTTAATAAGCTCCCCAGGTAACCACTCTGGAGAACCTGCAGGACATGTGACTGAGCGAGACAGGCAGGCTGGGGGGACATGGTACATGGGTTAAAACACCCAATTACTCTGTGGAACCAGGAGCAAGGACTCAGCCCAGGCTGCATTCCAGGGCACTGCAGGGGCCAACTGGGCTTTTCCTCCTTAAGGCAAGTGGAAGCATCAAGGCAGCAATAAAAAAGTCTGTGCTGGGACAAGAGCAAGGCCTGGCAGCTGTGGGAAGGGTCAGGCAATGATGTGCCAAGCACCAAAATGGTACTTTTTAGCATGGCAAGATATAGGAGTTATGCAGGAAGAAGGGCACAGTTGCAGAGGATGCTCCAGCTCATGCAGGGCTATAGGGACAGACTGGAAGATGAATTCGGTGCAATGCTAGAGCCCTGGCTGTGCTAACAGACACAGCAGGGTGGTCACAGGGACTGGGCTCCACAGGAAACCCGAGTGTGGGGTCCAAGAGGGACCACAGAGAAGCCAGGGATGAGCTGGAAGAAGGACAGAGACTGGGAAGGAAGCCCCGGGGCTTGCCGAGCCCGCACATGGCGCTGTGACGAGCTGGGATTGGTGGCCACAAAGTCGCCCGGCGGCAGCTTGCTGAGCCACCCAGGCTGCATTCGGGTGGTCTGTGGCCCGGGTCACACACGAACGGAATGGGGACAACCTGACAGCCCGCGTTAGGGGGACAAGAGGCCGGAAAAGCCCCTCTGGCAGGGCTGGCAGGGGCAGGGAGTGCGGATGGCAGGCTGCTCCGGCATAGCTTCTCATGCCCGGCGGGGAGCCCAGCCCCGGCCCGGGGACAGCACCAGATGTCCTCCAGCTCGCAGGGGGCTGGGAAAGTGGCGACCTCCGCCCAGCCGGGCAGCTCCCGCGTCACTGCTGGGGCAGGCACGGACCCTCCACTGCCACCCCGACCCCTCCTGGTCCCACCAGCACGGCTCCGTGCCACACCGACACTCAGCTGTCCCCTCGCCATGCTCGGCTGTCCCCTCACCAGCTCTAGCCGCAGCCCCTCCACTACCCGCCTTCGGCATGCAGATGGCAGGAGACTGCAGAGAATGAAGATTTTACAGCGCTGGCCAACAGCCAGGAGAGTTTAGATGGCAGGGAAATGTTATAAAACCTTTTTAAAATGCCAGGCATGCCCCTTGGGTTTAAGTACCCTCCAAGTGGGCGGCTTGCACAGTATTTAAAACACAGAGGGTTCTGATGCCAGCTGGGGAAACCTCCTGGGCTTGCACGGTGTATCTGGAGCTCTGCACCCTGAGACACGCCAGGCACCCTGAGCAACGCACGGGGGTGAGACAGGAGGGGCTTGGCACCCGTGGTAGTCACCCTTCTCGGGCAAGGCTCTCCCAGGGTGGGAACCATCTGCCTCCTGCTCTGCAGACTTCCATGATCAGTAAAAAGCAGCGTGGGGTGAAGGGAAGAGCAGGCGCTCCTGGCATGGCTGGCTGGGAAGCAGCACAGGCACAGCTTCTGGCATCCTCACCCCACAAGGGACAGGGGCTAGGCGGTTGGACAGGGCAGACTCACCCCGAGTCCCTTCAGTGCTTTGCAGAGAGCAGCTCCCTCCCTACACCCCCCAAAAAGCCCTGGGGAGCACCCTGTGCTTAATCCAGCACCAGCAGCGAGAGCTGCAGGATGCAGGAGCATCCACCCCCCATCTCTGCGCCCTGCTCTCGGTGCACCCACAGGGGGTGTCACCCTCCAGTGACACCGCCAGGGCTGCTGGCACTTACCCAGGTGCAGGGTGATGTTCACGGAGTTGGGGTACTGGATGCCAAAGGCCATGGACTGGCTCTGCCACCAGGTGCTCTCCTCCTGGCTGTGGAAGTCGGTGAGCAAGGAGGCGTTGTGGTGGCGCCGGGGGTCGCTGGCGTCGCAGCGGTGGCACAGGGCGCTGGCGTGGCGAGCGCCCATCTGCAGGCAATAGTCCTCCGGGGGCGACCCGCACGTGTTGGTGGCCTGAACGGCCCGGCCGAAGGCAGCGTTCTCGAAGTCGGGCATGCAGCGGCGGGGCTGCCCCTGGGGGTCCCAGCAGGAGGATGAACCCCCCTTCCCCAGCCCCAGCCCCAGCAGGGCCAGCAGGCAGAGCCCGGGAGGCTGTGCCATGCCGGGGCTGTCCTGGCTGGTCTCTGAGCCTCCTCTGGATGGCAGGGAGGCAGCAGGCGGGACGGGACGGGACGGGATGGGATGGGATGGGACGGGATGGGGTGGGATGGGATGGGGTGGGACGGGTCCCCCTACCCGGCACCTCCTCTCGCTCCGAGGTCCATCTTGTGGAAGCTGCTGGGAATGTCAAAATATTCTTATGTGAGCCAGGGCACTGGGATTTGGAATCCCTGCAGGCCATCCTGGTCCACGGGCTGTAACGAGGGGCAATACAGGACCCTCCAGTGCCCTATCCCCAGACTATCTCCATTATTTTGTTGATAAGGGATTTGCACCTTCAGCTGCATGGATGTAGCTGAGCTCCTCCATTTCTCAGGCCTGGGAATGAGCTTGTGGTGGTAGATAACTCACATGAGGCTTTTTCCTTAAATTGGTGGGGGTCACCACTTTCCTTGCAGCCCCCAAATCAAGAGGGAATTAGGAAAAGGCTTTGAAACAGATTCAGCACCCTCTTCTCCCCCACAGTGATTTATGGGGCACTGCCTGCTGTCCCATTCACACCAACCTGGCTGAGTTGTGGGTCTGTGACACCTCCAATGCCTCCACACCAGCACCCTCGAGTTGGGGTCCCATCCCTGCCTGCTTCCAAGAGCCAGCCCAGTGCCCTGGACCCGAGCAAGAGCACATTCCTGGGGAGGCATCTCCGTGGGGTGGCAAAACCAGATCATCACCAGACCTCATTAGCAGCTCTCAGCTAATGCTAATTATAGTCTGTGCCAGGGGAATCCCTCTGGGGACCATGGCACCCTCCAGATTTGACCCATGGGGGCAGGAGGGTGACAGCAAACAGGGAGAGAGGCAGCCTGGCATGGTGCCATGGCCCGGGGCAGACCCTGACCCACACCCCACAGGGCTGTTTGCCAAAGTGGGATGCACAGGGGAACTCTGCCTCTGACCCCCACACTGCTCCACTGAGCTGCCCACGGGGGCTCTGGAAACTTAGTCCTCATTTATAATTTAAGCTCCCTTCCTCCCCTTCCCTTCTACTCTTATTTATTTTATTCTCCTTCGCCTTACACACTGCGGGAGAAAGCACCAGAGGGGAGCTGTGAATCAGAGTCCTGGGCAGCAACTCCCGCAGCAGCGCCGTTTCAAAGCCCCATTATCATATATTGACCCAGGCTCTGACAGCCAGAGCCAGCTCCACTGGGAAGGGTGAATTTCCCAGCACTGAGGAGCTGTGCAGCAGCTGCCTGGGAGTGGGCGGCCAGTGGCAAAACTGTCAACCTCCGGGGAGAAAGAGAGGGGTTTTCAGCTCAATAATCGCCTTGCACCAGTTTTAAGGGGATTTGCATCCTGCAGAGATGAGGTTTTCCAGGTGTTTTGGTTTCCCCTTGGTAGTGAGGCTATAAGCTCTGGGCAGGAGATAGAATCACAGAATAGTCTGAAATGGAAGGAACCAAAAGGATCATTGAGCTCAACCCTTAAATGAATGACCCATGTGGGGATTGAACCCATGACCTTGGCACTATTAACACCATGCTCTAACCAAGTATTTCGTGTCATGGGTTTGCCTCCTCCTCCTTGGGATGTAACACACATCCATGAGATGATTTCCCTGCCCCTGGTGCAGAGGGGTCCACGTTAGAGAGTGATGAGAGCACACAGCCAGGGCTCGGGATGCAGTGGGATTCAGGCAAAGCTGATGAGGATCCCAATCTCACCTCCTCCTCCAGCACAGCCCACTGGGCTTGGGGCCCACAGGGCCAGAGCTTGATGGGAATGGGTGGTGACACTGCTGTGCTCTGCCACGGGGATGCTGCAGCTGGAGTGGGAGCTGCACATTCCCAGATTTCCAGCTGTACCCCAGACTGGATGAGCCCCTCAGATGATCCCCCAGGTGGTGGGCACAAGTTTGCCCCTTGGCCATGGAGATGCCCTGCACTTGCTGTACAAAGCCCAACCTCAGCTGAGGTCCTTCTGTACCTGGAGAGACTTCACCCACTGTCCCCAGACTTTGTGTCAGAGATATAGTGACCAAGGTTGTGATGTCACCAGCCTGTCCAGGAGTCTTTTCCTGCCCCGACACAGACCTGGAACCCTGCAAGGGTTAAAAGCCGTGGAGGCAGAGAGGAGAAAAATGTTCTTCTGATTTGCTTAATGAACGTTAATTAAGAAGACAGAAGATAGCAGATTCCTTCAGGGTAGAGATGAAAGGCCCGTTAATTAAATCTGGAGAGCGAGGAACAGGGCCGACTGATCCTCCTCCTGATCAGACCTGACAAGGCAGGCGTGGGGCAGGAGTGAGGTGTGCCAGATCCCACAGCCCCCATCTCCCACAGCCCAGCTCCATGGCCAGGTTTGGACAGGGTGTGGTACTGGGTGCCACTTACCTGCCTCCAGCACCCATGAGGCTGAGCATGGCCACATCCATCCATCCATCCATCCATCCAGCCATCCATCATCCCCTGGAGCTGGGGTGAGAGCTGGGTCAGTGCCCTGGCTCAGCTGCACTCCTGGAGTGGCGCTGTGAGATGGATGCCCTCGGTTTCCAGCAGATGATGAGCTGACCTTGAGGTAGGAAGGGGAAGAGAGGATGGTCAGCTCCTTCCTGAGGAAGAGGAGAGGAAGTTTGGTCACCCAGCTTGGCGGTTTGCCCCAGGTCCCACCACCCTCAGGAGCTGGGCACAGGTTTAGCAGGAGAGGATCAGAAAGGCACTGACCACCACTTTGTGCCATGGAGGGATGAGCCTCCAGGATGGACATCTTTTCCCCATCCCTCTGTTTCAGCCCACACACTGCCTCACCTTCCCAGAGCGAGCAGCTCCTACCACCAGTGATTTGCCAAAAATGGCTTTTCTGCCCATAGCTGAGACCTGGAGGCACAGTAACAGGATTCTGCTGGCAGCCTGCTGCCTCCACGCTCCCCTTCAGCTTTCAGCACAGGCTTATTTTTCAAAGGAGAGCAGCTGAACATCCCAAATCACAGCCCAAAACCGCAGCAGCCCTACCTGGCTGTCCCTGAGCCTGTGACCCGTTCCTTTCTCACCCCATCCCTCGCCCTGGGGCTGGAGCAGGGATTGGAGGCAGCAGGATGCCACGAGCATTTCAATGAGCACACAACGCTCTGCCTCTCTCCCAGCATGCACAGCCCTGCACGGGGGCACAGCTGGGCTGATGGGGTGATTTTTGTCAAAAACAACAGTCCCTAGGGCAGAGGGGAGGATGGGGGAGCTGCCAGCCCAGCCCCCAGCTCTGCCGACCACAGAGCGAAGACCCCATCAAGTGGGAAACTGCACATGCAGTGCAAGTAATGTCTGGAGCATCTCTCGTGTGCACTGGCTTGTTTTGTAAACCTGAACTTTGCAAAATGTCACAAAACGGAGAAACGAGAGGCCTGGGATGAGTAAATCTCTATTAGAAATTCCCTGGGATGGCAGCAGTCATGTTCTCGCTAGATGATGGCACATTACAGCCCAGCCCGGCTCGGGGAGCAGGGTCATGCGTGGCGCTGATTGCGGAAAGTATTTAATTAACACTGCCGTAAATACAGCGCCTGCCATGCCAGGCAGACCACAGCGGGGCAGGATGCTGCTGAGCTGCAGGAAGTTTTGCCAAGGCAGACGGGAGATGAGGGGGGGGGCAGAGAAAATCCAGTGGATTTTGCTCCCTGCTTTGCCACAGCCCTTGGGGGGCCTCGAGGGGCAAGGGGAGGATGGGACAGTGAGGACAGTGACACTGTCAGGATGTCCCCTGAGCACGAAGGTTTCACCATCAGTGCCCAGACTGGGGAAACCCCATAACTGGGAGAGGAGCTTTCTCCCAAAGCAATTGTCAGGACACACATCACCGTTCTCTTCCCTGATGCACAAACAGTCTAAAGTCACCTTTTCAGAGATAATCATCCCCAAATTCTCTCAATACCTGGCAGACAGTGAAAATAGGAACATCTCAGCTTCACTCGTGCATGACCACAAGCTCATCATCCCGCTGATGAGCTGAACGACACCAGCTCTGACCCAGCTCAAGGACACAGGGTGACAGCCAAGCCATCACTGTCCCCAGGACACACATTTCACCCATCTCATCAGACTCAGGAGGTCGGGGACCAGGACAAGAGGAAGCGCCAGGTCAGAGCAGGACCAGCCAGTTTCAGGCACAGCCAAAAAGGACCTTTCCTTGCCTGAGCTCATCAGCAGCTTAATGACACTGGCTAAAAAGCTCCTGAGTCCCTAATCGCTCATCATATTACGGCTGCTCACAAGTGAGGCCAACCAGCACAAACCTCCTCGAAGCCTTTCTAATTAATGAGCAGAGGCTTAGGCTCTCCCAGCCCAAAAGCAGCATCTCAGATAAAACCAGCAGCCTCCTTCCAGCCCCAACCCCCTTGATAAACCCCTTTAATGGGCTTGTCAGCATCACCTGAGGCCACCCCATTGGCTAATGAGGCACATCGGTCTGTCTGTCCTTCCCTGCCTCTGTGCTGTGGGTGGGGAGATGTCCACCTGTCCATCCATCCATCCATCATCCATCCATCATCCATCCATCCATCCATCCATCCATCCATCCATCCCCGCTGTGGCAGGAGCCATGGGATGTTCCTGCCATGGCTGTCCCTAACACTGTGCTGGATCCCACAATGTGTCCCCTATGCATCCCACCCACAGGGTCCCTGGATTTCCCCTTCACCAGGAGGGTGGGTGACAGCTGAGCAGCAGCAGATGCCACCAGATGGTCACCACAATATGGCTAAACCGGTGACTGGGAGGACACTGGAGCCCCTCATTTGCTAAGTGACTCCTGTACTGGTCCCAAGGGGAGCAAGCTTGGGATGGTGGCCCTGAGCTTGTGCCCTCGAAGCCTGCAGGACCTCTGCAGCACTGGAACACCTGCACTGGCACTGCCACGATGCCCTGTGGCTGCAGCCACCACCTGGGCTCTGCCCTGAGAGGGGCTGAGCACTCACAGCTCATCACAGCCATGGCTCTCGGGGGCTTTGGAACAGCAGGAAAGCACTTAAGCACTTTTTGAGCTTTTGCTTTCCCAAAGCCCACCAGAGCTCATCCCTGTGACGAGCTGTGAGTGCTCAGCCCCTCTGCCGAGGCTGCCCCCCTCCCTCCCTCCCTCCCATCAATCAGAGATGCCCCAATATACTCTGTGACAAACAAGAAGTTGTTGCGATACCTCTGACTTTAAAGCAGGAGGAATAACTCCTCTGTAACGTGATCTACCGTGTCTTTATATTCCCAAGCGTGTCGCCCCGCATCGGGGCTGGGGCTCTGATTTAATATTCTCACGGAAACCAGTGCCCTCATCCAATTACCACGGGGATTTCCGTGCAGGCAGCAGCTGAGCCTCCGGTAGCCCCCGGCATGGGAATGAGCCCCACGGGGGATTGGGCCCACGGTGACCTCACTGGGGTCACCCCAAAAATTCTGCAGAGGGTCCCGAGTTAATTTGGCACCCCCAGATAGCGGCTGTGCCAACTGGGTTAGACTGGGAAGCACTGGTGGGAACTGGGAGAGCGAGGGAAAGGAGAAGCTTCGCTCCAGGCGGCGGCAGAGAGCTCTGTGGGAAACATCCCTGGAGATTTCCACTTACCGCGGGAATAAAATCCTTCTGTTTCCAACTGGAATGCCTGCTGCTCCGCATCCCCCTCCAGCCACGGAGGCTGGGTGCTCCTTGGTAATCCTGCATCATTTATTTTCATTGGCTGACAGAAAAAAGTGCCGTCAGAAAAGCGATGTTAGCTATGCTGGCTGGCATAGAAAATGTTGCTTTAATTGTATTTTATTTGGCAATAAGAAAAGAGGAGCAAGAACAAACCCTCCAGATATGGCCTCTCTCTCCCCCCATTTAAAATTTCAATTTGGTAATTTTATGACAATGTTTCTGATAAAACCCAACAAAGCACATAAAGTGAGAGAAGTGATTTATGCTTTCAGTGACACATGATTTTTTGGACACATTTCCCAGTCTATAAATATTAAGACAGTCTGCAAAAAAATAACCCAAACAAACTTGTTTGTTTCTGTTTTTCTTTGTCAACTGTTATTTTTCAACCATAAACCCCACTATTTTTCCCAATGTTTGTTTCCAGCCTTCTGATCTCTGAAAGCAAAACCAGAGAAGTATTGAACATCCCAACTGAAAAAACCATCACTGACCAGCCTCACTTCCTTCAGCCCAGGCCTGGTTATCACACCATGTCCTGCTGTGATTTTACACTTTCAAGGCCATTTTCCTTGAAAATTTCCCTTCCATCCTATTCCCAAAGAAACTATGTCATTGATTTACTGTTGAAATTGGAGGAAGAGGTTGCCTTGTGCTCTGCCTCTCCTGATGCCCATGCCAGCTGGGAGCAGCACAGGCTGGCCACGATTTGGGGGTTCCCTGACCTTTTCCCAGCAACTCCACAAGTCAGGAGGATAAAACCCTCAAAACATTGAGAAACCAAACCATCGATACATAACCCTGAGGGTTTCTCTGTGCCACCTGGAATCAAACACTCCGAGTCTTGGCTAACCAGCCCGCCTCGCTTCTCCCACCCAGCCGAGCATCCCGAGCTTCCTTCCAGCATCCTGCAGATTTATTTGCTGCATAAATCTCTGCTCCCACCCAGAGTGGCAGCGACGCCTTCAAAGCACCGGGTGTTCCACACAGCGTGGGGGGGCTTGGGAAGGGGTTAATGGGTGGGCAGAGGCAGCGCTGGGGAGTTGCTAGGAGACTTGGGGCTTTGGGATGCTGGATGTGATGCTCAGCCAATGGGGGAGTCCTCCGAGGAGCAAATCTGCTAATTTGGGCGTCATTGACTGCCGGGGCTTGGGGTGGATGTGGGTGCTGAGCAGAGCTGCCCCTGACCCCCTCCTCCCAGCCCCACACTGACGCTTTCCCATCCTGCTCCTGTGGTTTCAATTAAACCACTGAATTAATCTCTCGCAATAAACTCAGCTGCTATTGTAGTTTGCTTTGGGATTCATCATCACTTTTGCAGCAAATACAGCAATTAAACAGAGAGGTCTTGGTAGCTCAGGAGGGAAAGCTGGCCTCCCCCAGGCTGATATTTGGGATTGGGGTACCCAGGCCCCCTCCAGGGTGAGTTTTCACCAGCCCAAAGCCCTTTCTGGGGGCTGCTGACAGGGAAGGAGCTGGAGAAGGCACCACTGCCCCCCCTCACCTGCATATGCTCATCCAGATGGCCCAGGCTGCTGCTCTCCATGTGGGAAAAGGTTTCAAATTAAAATCTTCCCTGTGTTTTTTGGCCATTTTTGGCTGGGTTTCTTTCCCCTCACTTTCCAGCTCTCTGGCCCATTTGCCATCATTAAGTGCTGATGGAGTGGCAGCACAGTGGAGTGAGCTGGGGGTGGAGCGGTGCAGGGGGGTCTCTAGCCAGGGTCCAGACCCACAGAGGTATCTGTACACCCCATAATGAGCCCCTTTCAGGCTGGGGTCAGCCCCAAGTCTCCACAGCCCTCCCTGGCTGTTGGAAAGCTGAATTGTTCCTCTTTGGAGAGCTCCAGCCAGCTCCTGTCACCAGCACCAACGTCCCCCTGTGTCACCATCCCCTGCCCTGCCAAAGGGGCAGGAGGGCTCCTTCAGAAGCCCAGCACTCTGGATATCCATCCCAGTGGGATCTGACCTGGCTCTGCTCCAAACCAGAGCCTTTCCCCACCCATCAGCTCCTCATGATGACCTCCCCAGCTCGTGTACAGCCCCTGGATTTGCAGGGATGGTTTGGGATGGGATGGGATGGGATGGGATGGGGAGGGCTGCAGCCTTCCTGCTACCCACAAGCCTGGCAGAAGAGCAAGACCCACACCAGGGCAGGATTCGGCCCCTCCAGGGACTCAGGGATGCCAACTTTTCACAGAAACAGCGGATTACAGCACATCAGCTCCAATCAATACTCTGCCGTGGCAGAAAGCAAAAGGAAAAGAGGAACAAAAAGAGGTTTCTCATTTGCAGGGGATTTGGGGCTTTTGTTGTGTTTGGAGGGAGGAGGAAAAGAAAAAAAGCTTGAGAAAAGGCTGGGAAGGAAGGGTTGGGGAGGACAGAGCAGCCCCCACCCCTCTGAGACGCTGCTGCAGGGTGGGACCTTCTGAAACACTTGGGGTGCCAGAGAGGTGGGCATGGGATGGGGACAGGAGGGGCATGGGGTGTTCCATCTCCACCTGGCACAGAGGGTTTGATTCTTTCCTCCCCAGATTAGGGCATCTGCAGCAAAGCCCTCCCAGCTCTGGCTTCCCAGGAAGGGCAAAAAGTGGAGGAGAAGGTGTGGGCAGAGGGGAGAGAGGAGAAGAGATGCTCAGCCGTGGTCTGGTCCTGCTGAGACCCTCACAAAGAGTGACCAGGCTTGGGGATGCTCTGCACAAAGCAGGGGTGTTAAAGGAGGGGTTTTGGAAACCCAAATGTCCTGCAGGGAGAAGAGCAGAAGTGATGCCCCAGGAGCTGCTGCCACTGCCCCAGTGCTGGCTGCAGCCCAAGACCACTTTGTGGGTGGTTTGTCTCATTCTCTGAGCCATCGATTCCTCCTGTGGAAGAAAAAGGTCCTGACACAGCGAGCCGTGTCCTGCCGTGTCACTCAGCAATGGACACAGCACTCAGCCCTTGGGAGAGAGACTCCTTCCCTGGCAGCCAAAATGCTCTTTTCTGCTGAACGAGGGGGACAGGGGAGCAGGGCAGTGCTGGAACAGGAGCAAGGACACCATGGGCTGCCCCACTCCTGTGCAGGGACCCCACAGCAGTGAAACTCCCAGCAGGGAGAGCACCCAGCGGGGACCTGGCAGGTTTTTTGTCACCCCAGGTCAGTGGCCTGGTGAAGGACCAGCGAAGGACCATCCGGGCACCACGGCGCTCTCCCCACGGCTGCTTGGGATGAATCTCACGCGCCTCCTCTGCATTCTGCGCTCTCGCCGGCGCGGGGACGAAGAGCTTTGAAGGAGCTGCCCTTTCATTATTAATATGATGATGATGTCTGACGCCGTGCGTGTGCAGCGACGGCTCTGCCTCCCGTGGCTCCCTGCCAAGGAAAGCACACGCTGTTCCTGGGGGAGGGCTCGGTGTCCCCCCGCAGCCTTTCTCCAGCCCTGCTCCGTGTCTCGGACAGAGGTTCTGCCCTGCGCTGCCCCTCGCTGGGCTGGACCCATGGGATGTCGGTGTTCTCACCTGCTCTGGCCCCCTGGCACTCTGGGGATGCAGAGTGTGGCTCAACACGACAAAGAGGGTGAAGTGCCACCGAGCCCTGTCGTGTGGTGTCCTGTCCCCATGGGGGGCACAGAGGGGACCCAAGCCCAGCCTCTGTTCGATACCCCCGCTGCAACTCAGCTCGCTGTCTTGGACCACAACGTAGAAGACAGTGTCTGAAATGTTTAAAAAACACTCGGTTTAGTGCTTGGGTCTGATCTTGTGTTGCTTCAGTCGTTTTCTGCCCCAGGCCAAGCCGGGACCCCGGAGCAGTGCGGGCAGAGCTGCCTTCGGGAGGGGAAACGCTGCCAGGAGCCGCAACTCCCAGCAGGACCCGCAGCCTCCCGGCATCCTCACATCAAACCTCTCTCCCGTTTTTTGCCCTCGGGCCACAGCCTGAGACATGAATCATCCTCTCCGATGCCTATCGATCCGGGCTGGGCTGCTGGCAGAACCCCCTCCTCACCCCCTCCCCTGTCAGCCCCCGGGGAGGATCCGTGCCCATCGGTGCCACCACACCACCGTGTGCCCAAGCCAAACTGAGTACCCAGTCGCTCCCGACACAGCCCGTGGGGATGGATCCAGGGCTCTGGGGCCATGGGGCTCAGCTGGCCGTGAAAGCTCCTACCCATGTTCCCAGTTCCACAGCTACAGCCAGACCCTATGACAGGCAACAGGAGGTGACACTGCTCGACGTGAGTCAGTGATGAACCAGACCAGTGTCCCCGCTGGTCCCTGGCCTGGGCAGGGCTCACCCTGAGCATCACTCAAGCTCCCAAAACCATGGCCCTCTCCAGCCCCTCCATCCTGCTTACCGCATTGCTCGGAGATCAACACTTGGGATCAACACCGGGACCCCCGAGCCGGACCCTGCACCTGCACCCCGGCAGGCAGCCTGTGTCGGGGTGCAGGGGGGACACCCCACACACGGCAGGGCTGCGAGGGGACAGCCCTGCTGGCACACCCCGGCCCGCAGGCTCCCAAGCATCCCATCCTGCACCACCTCCGCGATTCGGCTGTGGGTTATGTCAAGGTATGTTGGATTGCAAATTAACCGTCAGCCCGCTGCACGGTCCCGGCTCCATCTGCAGAAAATGAGTTGCTGGACTTGGAGAGTGTCCAGTTGTGCAGCTCGGCGTGCCTAACGCCCAGGGCTGACAAGCCACTGAATCACTCCTCCCCGCGCTGCCAGGCCACACGAAGCCAAGATGCATTTCTTTTTAATGATAAGTTTTTATTGTTTGGAGTTCAGCTTAAACAGCTTCCCGCGGCCTCCTGCTCCCAGCACGGCCGAGTGGAACACGGAGCTGAGCCCGGCTGGTGAGGGCACTGCAGGCACCCCACCGGTGGCACGAGCTGGTTGGTCTCAGCTGTAAAGGGAAGTCCTTGAAAACCGTCCGTGGGGAAGGAGCTGGGCTGTCAGCCATGAGCATCGCCCGGTAAATCCACACAAAACATCGCCGCAGCCAAAGGCAGGATTTGCACCTGGCCGGGAGACAACACCCCACACACACCACACACACACACCACACACACACGGGTACTGACTGCTTGAGGCGACACCTGAGCTTCCCTCCTTGCTCCGGAGAGCTCTTTGGGGATATTTGCCAGCCCAGCATGCATCCAGCTCTTCCCAAAATAGGGTGCATATCCTGGAGAGAAGCTGTTTTGACCCCTTGTCCCCTCCACATACAACCTGCCACCCCTGCGCCTCACCTGCCCCCACAGAGAGGCAGCCCCCACCCCAGTGAAGCTGCATGGGAGCTGCTGGGGGGTCCCAACTGAGGCTGAGCTCCAGGGACAGAGACCCAAGAGGGTTTGGAGCAACCCACAGCCCCGTTATGCTGCCTGCCCAGGGGACAGCCTCATGCTGCAGGACAAGGGGCTGCAGGGCTCCCCGGGAGGTTTCCCAGGGGATTCTCAGCATGGAGAGAGAACTCAGCCTCCCCCCAGCCGGATTAAAGCAGGGCTGAGCCATCGCTGCTCTCACGATGCTCCTCTGAACCTCTCAGCAACGCTCCTGCCCGCAGGTCAGACAAGTGGCAAATAAAAGATTTACGGGAGGTGCGGCAAAGCTATGGGAAGGAAAAACACATCCACACGGGAGTGGCGGCACACCAGGCCGGGAGGGACTCCTGGCACGCAGGGCCAGCACCACGGCTTTGGGCTGGGAACGCTGGGGTTTGGGCATCGCTGTGACCTGGAGGGGGTGGGAGCGGCTGCTGCCTCCCCCCGCCGGTGCTGGGCTTTGCTCAGAGCCTCCCGGCGCTTCGGCTACCCTTGGGCACAAAGGTTTGGGGGGGTGGCAATGCCAGTGCCGCCCCCCCGCCCAGCACCCTCCCCATCCCTGCCCACCGGTGGGACTGAGCCCCGCCAGCTCGGGGTGTTGCGCTGGAGGATGTAGGGGCGTATCTTTGCAGAGGGGGTGAGAGAGTTCCGGGGGCATCTCCCCATCTCCCCCCGGCCCCTGCAGCACCCCCGATCCCGCCGGTACCAGCCCCCGCCTCACCTGCTGCCGCTCCTCCAGCTGCGCTGCCACATCTGGGCAGCTGCGGCGCCCGGGGCTGGAGGGGGCGGTTCGGGTCCGGGTCCGGAATGATTGGGGCGGCCGGGGGGGTGCGGGCAGTGCTGGGGGGGGCGGGGAGATCCCCCGGGGCATCACCGGGCGGGGTGCCCGGAGCGGGGCCGGGGGAGCCCCGGGGGGGATCGGGGCGGGCGGGGAGGGAAGATCCACCCCCGTGTCCGTGCCCGTGTCCTCCCTCCCTCCTCTTCCTCCCTCCCTCCTCCTCCTCCTCCTCCTCCTCCGCCGCCGCCGCCGCCGCCCGTCCTCCGCCGCGGCCAGCCGGGCAGCGCGGGCGGGCCGGGGGCTGCGCCGCCGGGGAGGAGGTTTGGGGGGGTCTGGGGGGGTCCGGGCACTTACTTGGGCTGGAAGTTGGCTGCGCGATGGGGAACGAGCGTTGGAAAACCGTGGGAGGAGCCTCGCAACTTGAGGATGGGCAGCAGGAGAAATCACAGGTACGGGGCGGGGGGCGGCGGGGGCAGGGGGGGTCAGCCAGCCCGGGGGTCCCAGCGACCCCCCAGTGTCCCCAGCGAGCTTTCCTCCCGGTGCACCCCAGCGTGGTGAGCTGCCCTTGCCAGTCCCCCCGTGCTGAGCCCCGCGGGCTGCACCTCCCCACCGCCCCAAAATCGATGTGTTATTAACCTGCAGCCAGGGCTGTCCCCAGCCCCGGGGCTGCCGCGGCCGGGCAGCGGGCGATGCTCCGGGGCTGCCACACGCCCCTGCTGAACCGCCTCACTCTCTAAACTGCTTAAATAACCCTTCAAGAGGGATTTGGCATCTCAGCTCCGCTCTGCAGCCGGAGCCATCCCTCCCGCTTCGGGGGCTCCCGGCCGCCCGAGCCGCTCCTAACGTCCAGGAGCCCCGCTGGTTTTTTGGGGGGAGGCCGGCGTTGCGGCGGAGCCTGCGGTGACACGCGGGGGATCCGGCACGTGCCGGAGCCTGTTTGCACATCCCTCCGCACGTGTGGCAGCTCCGCCAGCCCGGCGTGGCCGGCCGCCAGCCAGCGAGCGGGGCCGAGCAGGGAGGGAGCTCCAGAAGCCCAGGATGGTTCGGCTTGGAAGGGATATTAAAGATTGTCTAGTTCCAACCCCCCTGCCATGGGCAGGGACACCTTCCACTAGAGCAGGTTGCCCAAATCCCCATCCAGCCTGGCCTTGGACACTTGCAGGGGTAGGCACAGGCATGGATGCACGCTGAGTGCAGGCAGGGTGGGAAGAAGGAGTGCGGAGTAGAGGCAAACGAGTCTGGGGAGAGCTGGAGGACAGCGAATCTCCAGCGAGCCTGTGAGTGAAGGGAAGGAGCCACGAGCTGGCAGTGCTGCCCTTGCTCGGCACCCAGGAGCTGGGCTAGGATGGAGGGAGCAGCCCTGAGACACGCTGGACCCCAGCTCCTCCACTTCCCTGTCCCTGACAGCCGCAGCAAGGAAAGAAAGGAGCTTCTGACTGACTTCTCCCTTCCGCACAGCCTTCCCGCTCGCTCCTCTCCCCCGTCAGCCCCTCCAGGCTGAACAGCTTCCGCTCCTCGCTGGAGAGGAGCTGCGCACCCCGGGAGACCCCTGACCCCCGAGAGGGAAACCAGCCTGCCCTCCCCTCCCGGGCAGAGCTGCCTCCCTGCGCGCAGAGATTCGAGCAGTGCCATCCGCTCGGAGCTGCCATCCCCCCGGCTCTGTGCCCCCCGTGGCCCCGAGGGTGAGGCGGGCAGGATGGATCCAGCCGTGCGGGGCTGGACAGCCCAGCTCGGAGCTGCTGCTGCTGCACGCTGGGTTGGTTGCAAAGGATGCACAGAGTTTGCCGTGCAGTCGGTGCTGCGATCGCAGCTCCCGTAAGCCCCGGCGGAATCCCATCCCAGCCCGCCGGCATGCTCACCCACAGAGCGGGCTCCGGTGCGCTCGCCGTCCTTCCCATCTCCTGTCCTCTTCCCGATCCGCAGAGTGCGGCGTGCCGTGGCAGCGGTGGCAGGCAGGCTCTGGGTGACGGAGGAGAGCAGGAAAACGGGAGCGGGACTCAGTTCACCTCCTCCGTGCCCGCGGGGAGCTGGCGGAGCGCAGCGCTGGGCTCCGGGAGGGCGCGGGGGGCGGCTGGGACACAGCCCCGGCACAGGGCGAGGGGACAGGGACTGCAGCCCCGCGCCAGGCGGAGCGGCAGGGCGGGATGGGCAGCGAGGGTGGAAAGCGACGGAGCAGGGGAGCCCAGCAAGGATGCAAAATGAGCTGCTCTAGCAGCTCTGGATGAGCGATAGATCGGGTGGGGGACTGACCCTTGCTGCCCTGGGGCGCCTTCAGGACTCTGGCAGGAAGGTGGGGTACCCGGACTGAAGTTTGCACCGCCAGCTGAGCCTGGGCAATGCAAACTGCTGTGTGCACTTGCCTCGGGAGCAGAACGCAGGTTGTGGCTCGTACCTGGCTGAGGGGACAGCCCAGGGGGAGAGCAGCCAGGGTCGCTGTCTGCCATCCCATAGAAGCACTTCCCTGGGGAGCTGGGAGGAGCAGGGATTTTGGCAGGAGCAAAGGGCACCTCCTCATCTTAGAGCATCTCCCAGGGCAGAGCTCAGCCTCTCCTGCCACCGCTCTCCATCCATGCTCTCCAGGGACCGGCCACCCCTGGGTGCCCTGGGGACAAGCAGGGTGCTGTCCTTCCCTTCCCACAGGCTGCACATGCTGGAGCTGCTCATCTCCATCCCCAGCACAGCCAATCTGGCAGGCTGAGGAGGCTGAGGGATGCTTTGAGGGGCCTGATGGGGTCCAGAGCTGGCCACAAAGAGTGGCTGGGTCACCAAGGACCTGTCTCCCATGGGCTACCAAGTGTAGATCCACTGCCTGTGCCAGCGCAGGGCATGGAGAGCCCAGCTCAGCTTTGCACTGAGGACACAACCATCCCTCAGATCCTGCCTGAGGCTCCCTCCCAGGCTCCAGAGCAGGTTTGCAAGTGAAGATCTGCTCATCCCAAGCACCACTCAGTCTCACAGCTTCTGCTCTCCTGAGGAAGGAGTGATTTGAAGACACTGGGACCTCCAGCCCAATGGATGTCCCCAGGGGGACATCAATAACCAAGGCAGGGAGATGTTCTGCAGCTGTCCAAAAGTCTTGTCAAGAATTCCAAGTGCTTGAGGCCATGGAACAGACAGCAGGAACCCTTGGGATCATGAGAGCTGTGGTCATGGTGAGGCAGGAGCATGTAGCAGGGGTATCCACAGGGTCCCATGCCAGCAGCTGGGCATGCTGTTGTGGTGTTGCTGTGCTGGAGGGGCTGGGGGGGACCCCCACCCCAGTTTGGAGCATTGCTGGTGCCACTGGCTGAGTTTCCCTCCTCTCCCCACTGCAGGTTGCCAGGTAACACAACCTGCCAGCAAAATGCCGTGGGACTCATGAAGCTGCCGCCACTCAGGATGTTGCAGTCACAAGCAGAGGGGATAATTTTGGAAAGGGATTGGCCCCCAAGTCTGGTGCTGGCAGGGGGGCAGTGATTCTGGGGCTTGAAGGCTGGAAAACATCTGGATACAGGTCCCAGTGTGGTGGTACACCCAGGAAGAGCTGCAAGATTTTGGTGTGTTCCAGCCCAGTTGGGATTTGTGTGGCTGTGGGAAGCAAAGCATCATCTGTTCATGGCTCTGCTCTGGGAGCCCTTTCTGCTCAGAGGGGTTCCTCAGCCACTGCAGCCCATCCATGTGCCCCTCGAGCTGGGGATGTAACACTGTGAAGAGCAGCAGCAGCAGGATAGGAGGGTGCAAAAAGTCCTGGAGATGAGGGTCCTGTCATAGCCAGGACAACCACAGGGACATGGTCCCTGCTCACCCTGTAGATCCCAAACCACCTGCCATTGGCCTTTGGTCAGCAGCCACCCCTCCTGTCACTTCTGTGCCTTGAGCCCAGCTTGAGCCCAGGTGCTGGGTGTTCACACAAGCATCTCAGTAACAGGCATCTCCCACTTCTGTCTGCCACCATCCTGCTGCTCCTGGGTGTCCCTTGTGCCCCCAAGCCAGGGCTCTGTGTCTACACACACCAGGCAAACTCCTCAACCCCCTGCTTGCCCAAAGCTCCCCTTATTGTCTTTGACATCTCCTTTTAACATGCGCCGAGGGGCTGAGCCTGGGGCTGTCTCCTCACAGAAGTCCCTGCAGGTGGCTTCCCACTCAGTCCAGTGCTGTTTGCATCTCCAGCCTTGCTCCATGGAGTGGGGGAGAATATCCTGGGGCTGGTGGGGCATCCATGGCCCCCCCAGGCAGCCCCACTGCAGCTGGGGTCACCTTAATGCAAATGGTTGCATGAGCGTGAATGAAATGAAGGATGCTTGAAGGAAGGTGTCACTCCAGATAGATGTGCACGGGAGGGGACAGGGCCTGGGAAATCTTTGCAGATGCAGCAATTTTCCCCTCGTTTCTGAGGAAAGTAGTCTTTGTCTCTCTGAATCTGCAGTTTGCTGCCAGCCCTGCAATTCCTTGTGACAGCCGTGGCCAGGGTCAGGGGAAAATCACAGCCTCTGTCCTGCAGGTGTAATGAGGAGGGGAGGTGGAGGGGACTGGGAGCTGATGGGATCGGGTGGCAGCTCACTCGCTCTGCGCTGACTGAGCTGGCACTTTGCAGGGAGAAAAGGCTCTTGGTGGGTCTGGAGCAGCTCCAGGGGCTGAGCCCAGGGGTCTGTGCAGCAGCAGAGCTGCCAGAGGGGCTGCGGGGGCTGAGACCTTTCCCACAGCAACTCCCCCTTGCCGGGAGGCTCTGGGACCGATCCAAAGGGTTTGGGAGCAGCTCTGCCCCCCTCCAGCAGGAAATGAAGTGACAAGGGGGACAGAGATACGTGGCCTGCCATAGCTGGGAGTTGCCCCATGCACAGCAGGTCCCTCAGGGCAATGTGATCCCAGCAAAGACCCACAGCATCCCCTTGTTTTTCTCCCTGCAGTCCCTGCTGTGAGGGACGTGAGGTGTTTTCCCTCTTCCTCCCCATATTTGTACCCAGGGCAGCAGGGAGCCCCACATGCATCTCCTGGGGATCCAGGGCTGCTCCAGCCGTGGATCACCATGGTAAATAAAACATGCCAGTGGGAGCTGGCGGCTGCCGTGCCTTCGCTCTCGTTATTATTTCATACCCCACTCCCAGGTGGGTTTAGCTGCTCTGCTCACTCGCTGTTTGCCTGTGGTCTCCACAATCCTGGCAGAGCCCCAGGGCTCCCTGGGGTCCCCATCCCACCTCCTCTGCCACCACCCACCCCATGGCCAAGGTCACTGCCAGACCCCCCAAAGCCTGTGAGGGTTTGAGCATACCTGTGGGAAGAAGGGGAGCAGGATGGGTCCATCCAGATGGTGCCAATGGTGTCTGTGTCTCTCTGCTGACAGAGGATGAGCTGTGGGTACATCCTGTGCACTGTGCTGCTCTCGGTGGCCGTGCTCCTGGCGGTGACAGTCACGGGGGCCATCCTCTTCATGAACCACTACCACACGCCTGTCACCGAGTCACCCCCGGTCATCAGCACCAACCCCGAGGAAGCCAACGCCCTGGTGACCATCGAGAAGGCCGACAGCTCCCGCATCAACATCTTCATCGACCCCAACTGCCCCAGCGCTGCCGGCACCCTGGGCCGCATGGAGGGGCTGCAGACCTCCCTGCTGCGCGCCGTCACCGACCACGACGCCGAGGCCAAGGCCACCAAGAGCCAGCAGAAGGCCCTGCTGGTCACGGTGGCGGACGAGGTGGCCAAGCTGCTGACCCACGCCGTGCAGCTGCGAGCCGACTGCGATGGGCTCAAGAAGGGGCACAGCGCCATGGGGCAGGAGCTCAGCGCCCTGCAGGGAGAGCAGGGCAGGCTCATCCAGGTGAGTGCCACGTGGGGCTCCTTGGGGACAAACACCCAGTCCCAGTGTCCTTGGGGACATGGCTGCTTGCCCACAGTATCCAGGGGAGATCTCCAGAAGGTGCTGAGGTTGAAGGCAGGTGCTTGGGAATTGAAAGCTGGGAAGTGTCTCCCTGTCAAACCACTCTGCCAGCTCTGGGTCCAGTTTGGGGGCTCCAGTCAGAGCTAATTACAACATAGAACCTTCTCAAGGGAATTCACGCAGCAGTCAGCTCCCATTATTTACACTTCCCAAAATTTCCCAGCCAATGAGCTGTGTTAAAATGCTTACCTGAGAATGCCAGGGCTCTGCCAGGTGTTGTAGCATGATCCAGGGCATGGCTGGATGTCCCCTCCTGGTGCTCAGCTCCCTCCATCCAGACCTGCTTGTTTCCTGCTGCTTCACTTCGCTGCCCATCCTGCTGCTCTGCCACGGCCACCCCGTGTCACTGTCCCAGCCTGGGTCACCTCAGGGAATGATGAAGAGCTGGCGGCTGCCTCAGGACACGGCTATTCCTGCCGCCTCCGTCATGCTGTCCTCTGCCCAGAGATGCTCTTTATCCCATGGGGTGGCAGCACCAATGCACTCAGGTTTGAGGATTTCTCCTCCCTGCTGGCAATAGGTGCTATCTGGACCCTGACCCCTGCCAAAAAGCAAGAGAGATGTTTTATGGGATCTGCTGTGGATTGATGTCCCCACCAGGCCATCCCCTGGCATTGCTGAGCAGGCAGAGTGGTCAAGGGGCTGGGATGTGAAAGGGATTTAATAATTTAACCACAATTCTGTGTCACAACCACAATGTGTCCCCTGCCCACAGCTGCTCTCGGAGAGCCAGACCAACATGGCCAGGCTGGTGAGCTCTGTCAGTGATGTCCTGGACACGCTGCAGAAGGAGCGTGGTGGGGCCAGACCCCGGCTCAAGGCTGACCTGCAGCGAGCACCAGCCAGGGGAGCTCGGCCCCGGGGCTGCTCCAACGGTGAGCCTGCATCCCTGACAGCCCCTGGGGAGAGAGATGAGCATGGGGTTGTTCATGGGAGAGGGGAAAACACTCAGGATGGGGCAAACCATCCTGGAGAAGGGATATAATACAGTGCAGGGGGTGGCAAGGAGGTGGAGGAGGAGGGAGATGGGAAAGTGTGTCCTGGAAGGGGGTTTTCTCACCCAGCTGTCCACAAAACAGTGCAAAAGGCACTTGACACCCCTGCAGACCCACCTGCTGCCCACACTGCATAGCAGGGGCACAGGAGCCACCATTCACTTCCATTGGGTGTGGAGGGTGGCCCTGCATGGGCTTGGAATCAGCAGTCAAATTCCTCAGCATTTGGTGGAAATGCAGCTGAGTAAGACTGTCCTGGAGCTGGGGGCACTGCCCACACTCTGCCTGCAGCCCTCTCTGGGCATCAGCTCTCCCTCATCCCCTTTTGGGTCCCAGCCTGCCCTTGCCATCACTCAGGGACATGGGGTCACTCCCTACCAGCTGCTGGGGTCCCCATGGTGGCTGTGTCCTCCCGGGCACTGCTCGCCCTGAGCATCAGAGGGGAAAGGAGGGAAAGAGCAAAGCAGCACCAAGAAACTGCCAACCAGAGCTGCAAGCAAGGCTGGCAGCCTGGAAGCAATGGCAAGGCATTAAATTAGATCATTAATTAACCAGCTTTCCCCTCATCCCACCCCATCCCAATGCCACCCTGCAGGCTCCCGGCCCCGAGACTGCTTTGACATCTATGCGAGTGGACAGCAAGAGGATGGGATTTACTCCATCTTCCCCACACACTATCCTGATGGCTTTCAGGTCTACTGTGACATGACGACGGACGGGGGAGGCTGGACGGTGAGCTGCCACCATGCTGGGGACACTGGGAGATGCCACTGCTGGCCACGGGCTGGCCCTGCGCCGGGGTGCTGGGGGTGGCAGATGTCACTTTTGACACTTGGATGTGTCACCAGAATGGGCAATAAATGTCAAGGGGGCCTGGCTGTGCAGGCAGAGGTTCCCAGTGGTGCCAGGCAGAGCCCTGAGCTGGAGTCCAGCGCCCTGCCCTGGGCTGGGGGGCTTGGCCCGAGCTGGAAGGTGGTCTCAGGCAGGCAGTTGGATGCCACCGCTGGGATTTGTCCTTCCCAGAGGGGCTGGGGCACAGTGTGGCTGTGGCTGTGCCATAGGGCACGTGGCTGTGCTCTGCCCCATCCCCATGGACCCAGTGAGCTGGTGCTGGGGCTCAGGGCACACCCCAAACCCGGCACGTTTGCCCTCATTTACAGCTGGGGTGCCCGGGGCACCTCGGATGCTGCTCTGATTCACTCCCTGTCCAATCCACTTTGCCAGGGCGGCGGCGATGGCCCTGTGATCACAGCAGTGGGGGCAGGGAGCAGGGGGATGGGGGCACACGGCACTGGCAGCCCCAAGCCTGGAGCCCCCCACTGCCCCAGGGACCACTGGGGTGCCAGCAGCCCCTCCCTGCCCTGGAGAGCATCACTTGGGGTGCTAGCAGGACAGAGAGGGGGTCCCAGGAGGTGGTGGGACCTCACCAGGAGGGTGGGCAGGCAGCCTCAGCCCTGAGGACACGCTGGGTGAGCCGAGCTGGCCAGCACCCCTCCAGCTGGGCGCTCTAGGAAACAAATCCCCAAGATCTGATTCCCCTAAGCAGCTTTGAGCAGGGCCAGGAGGGAGCTTAGCCCCCCTGCCCTCAGGGACTGATGAGCCTTCGACCTCCAGGAGCCCACCCAGGCAGGGGGAAGCTGTGGTGTCTGGGCTGGGACAGCAGCTCCAGTGGGGAAACTGAGGCACAGCACAGCCCTGGGACCTCATCTCTGGGGGCTCACAGAGGGAAAAGGGGGAACCCTCCTGGCTCCTCGGGGTGCAGAGGGTCCTTGCAAACCCCGTGCACAGTCTGCACAGCCTCCACCAGCCCCAGCCATGCCTGAAGAGCAGCCCAAGGTGATTAGCGAGACACTCAGAGGCTTATTTAAAGCTGCTGCAGGCGGGAGGGCTGGGCTGGGCTGGGCAGGGGGCACAGCGAATGATTCCAAGTCCAGCAGCACCATGGGGTCTGCCCTGCCTCCATGGGGCCAGCAGCCAAACCGGGTGCTGAATCCCAGTGTTCCTAAGACAGACAATCCCGAGCAGGGTCTAGGCTGCCCAGCCCAGGCTCCTGTTGGTTGGGACTGCTCGGCAGCAGAGGGTTCCAAACCTACCTGGGTGCAGGGATTGTCTCAGCCATCCCCAGGGGCTGCCAGTGCGGGGGCACTGGCTGATCCAGGCTCCAGGTAAGCCATGGCACGGCTGGGTGCCGTGGTGCAGAGCCTGGGAAATTTTTCTCTTCCCTTCCCTCCCCTCCCCTCCTCTCCCCTCCTCCTCCTCCTCTCTGGAGCGATTACTCCTGACATTTGGGCTTATTTGCATGTGGGTGGGTGGGTGGAAGCGATGGCAGCAGCTGAATCAATTTTGACTCGGGAGCTTGGGAGCTGCTGAGCTAAGCTTTAGCCTGCCTGGACAGCTCAGAGGCCACGGCGAGCAGGGCAGGAGGAAGAGCTGCAGCACCTCAGCATCCCCTCGGCACGATCTGCAGAGGCAGGGGCCTGGCTGCTCCCTGTCCCCATCCTGGGGAAGGCTGAGCAGGGCACAGCTGATTTGCTCCCCTCGGGATGTGGATCCAGGTCTGTGCCCACCGGTGCTGATGGCAGCATCCAAAACCTGTGCCCAGCTCTGGCTGGGACTGCAGTGACTGTCCCTGTGACTGCCCAGCCCAGGTCACCCCTTGTCACTCACCTCTGTTATTACTTTGTTGAAGTAATAACGGGATGATGGAGGTTGGAGGAGGCTCAGCATCCCAGGAGGCCTCAAAAAGTTGCCTTTTCATGTATTGGTGTCTTCAGAATGTCTTTGCAAATGGCCCATGCTCCTCCCAGTGCCCCTGAGCCTCCCTTGCTGCTCATCTGGGACAAAGTCCCCCTGGATCAGCATCTGGGTTCCATCAGCAATGGTGCTCTTGGCATCATTTGCCATGGACTGTGTGCATTGGAAAATGGTGGGAAAGCCAAAGGATGCAGAAGAAAAGGCTGTGCCAGCAGGATGAGGGCTGTGGTAGTGTTCAGTGACAGCTTCCAGCCTCATGGGCACCTGCCATGCTGGGACACTGGTGGGGACAGCTTCACCAGCCTGGTCACCCCCCTGGAGGGGTCCCAGAGCAGGATGGGGGCTGAGCAGACACAGTGCATTGACACTGGACAGGGGTAAATAAAATGCAGGGGGTGAGAGGAGCCTGGAGAAACACGTGCTGTTTCCAGAGGATGTGATTTATGCCTCATCACAAACAACAATGAGAAAATTCTGCTGGTGGGGCCAGGCAGGAGCAGCTGCTGGCATGGGCAGTGTGCTGGCTCTGGTGCTCACAGGCTGTCCCGTGGGACTGGCACTTCCTGGAGATTGGCTCTGCAATGCTCAGAGTTTTCTCCCTGGCTGAGCCCAAAGATGGTCTCCCTGCTGTGACAGGGCTCAGAGGGCACCTTGGGGACAGGGCTGTGGGGTCTGTGCCAAAACTGCACCAGGAGCCTGAGCACTGTGGTGGTGGAGAAGTGATGGCTGAGCACATCCGCAGACTGGGGCTGTGCTGGGGTCTCAAGCCCACTGGGAGTTTATGGAGCTGAGGGAGAGGAAGCTGCCAATGCCATGGCTGGCACAGGTTGGAGCTCCTGCTTTCCTCTGCTTTTAACCCATTTTTCTGGGTTGGTGCCTTCACAGGAGTCTGTCCCCATCCCACAGCTGGGGGAGGCAGAGGGTGAGGGAGATAAATATTTCAGCCTTGCCTTTAAAGAATGGAAGGAAATCCTTTTTGCTTAAGAGGGGGTGATGCATATTTGATGAGGAGGAAAAGAGCAGCGAGGCAGGGCTGGGAGCACAATGAGCCTGCTGGTCACCCAGCATTCCCAGCATCCCAGCGAGGAGGAGGCTCCCACATCCCTCCCTGCACATGGTGGGTGCACAAACGAGGCACGAGAGAGGATGAGGAAGGAGCAGGAGACTTGTTAGGGCACAGCACTCATCAGGTTTTGAGCAACCAACATGGTTTCAAGTCCCCCTGGGGCTGAGCCTGGTGGGCAGTGGGGCACCCAGGGCTCCTCCAGGGTGATTTGTGAGCTGTGCCAAGGCTCAGCCAACAGAGCCCTGTCCCACATGCTTCCCTGGGCACCACTCAGGCAATTGGCCTATTTACAACCGTGGGTCAAAGCCGATTAAGAGGAAGCACTGGTGCTGCATCCAGCGCCTTCCCCATGCGGCAGCACCAGAGCCAACACTGGTCAGGGAAAATCAGCTTCAGGCCCTGCCCAGCCACACCATCCCCCTTCCCCAGCAAGCCTGAAGAAAGCCCCTTTAAACGGGCTTAACCACAGCTTCTCAAGTGCTCAACGCAGGGATAAAAATTAAGGCTCTAATTCTAGAAGGTAAGTACAGCAGGATCAGAGCTGTGCCGTGCTGAGGAGTGTGCTGGAGCCTCAGCCAGCACACACAGCCCCAAAAATGCCCGTCAGGGGAAGGGTGAACCAGTGAGAGGTTCATGAGGTGGTTCTGCTCCACGTGCCAGGATGAAACCCTGCATGTGCAGGAGGGCAGGAGCAGCCAGAGGGAGCAAAGCATGGTGGCTTCGTAGCCAAATTCAGGGCTCATCAGCATTTCCCAGTCCTGGGATGCTGGAGGTTTGGCTTGGCAGCACAGCCCAGATATAAAAATGGGGTCCTCCAGCCCCTGGGCTGCCAGAGCATGGGATGGCTCTGCCTAAATCACCGAGTGGCCCAGCTGTCCCCACCACAGTCAGGGGAGCACAGAGCTCGCTGGGAGTGGGGCAGGCTGGCTCAGCCAACTTTAATGCAATTAATCCAGGGCTGGAGGCTTAATTAAGTTCAAATGGTCGGGCATGAAGCAGCATTTTCTGGATCGCTGTCAATAAATCAAATCCAAAACGATGGATAAAAGGGGATGAAACACACAGGGCTGAACACGCCGATGAGCAGATGGGAGAGGAAAAGGGAAAGGCTCCGAGCAGAAAAGCTGCACTGAGCCCTGGGATCTGGCTGGGATCTGGGGGCTCTGCAGGGGTCGGGGCAGTCAGTGCCCTGTAGCTAATTTCTCTGGGAGGCTAACGAGGCTGTCACAGGGATGGTGCCTGACGATGGGCTGCCTGGCCAGGAAAGCAAGGAGATCCAGGAGGGGAAATCAGCTGCTGGGTTTTACACAGTTCTGAGCACCCACTGTTGGCAGGTGCAGGGTGTCCACCACTCCAGGGGCCCCTAATGCCTTCCCAAGGAGCTGCAGGTTTCCCGAGCTCTGCTCCAATTTCCACATGGAGGATCCTGTGAAGGGTTTTATCTGAATCGACTCATCCACCCCTGGGAGCTGCCAGGCTATGATCTCTCATCTCCCCGGGGACTTCTCCCCAGCATCCCTGTGTAATCACTGAGCTGACAGGGCTTAATTTGTGCCTGTGTCTGATTAGGCAGGGTCAGGGAGGGGTGGGCAGCACGGTGAGGAGCAGAGGGGCTGCCTGGGTCGCCCCACAACTGATATCCTGTGTGTTTCCCCAGGTGTTTCAGCGGCGGGAGGATGGCTCTGTCAACTTTTTCCGTGGCTGGGAAGCATACCGGGACGGCTTTGGGAAGCTGACGGGAGAGCACTGGTTAGGTGTGTGGGGCTGGCAGTGCTCATTCCTGGTAAAGCCTGGGGTCCCCTGGGGAGGTCTGGGGTTCTCTCTGCAATGGAGGGGACAGTGAGACCCACCCATGTCCGGGGAGTGATGGGGTGGCTGCACAGGGCAGGGAAGAGATGAGGCTGTTTGCCTTGTGTCCTTGGCTGTGCAGCCAGAGTGAGGGATGGAGAGTGGGAACTGCTCCCTGTCCCACCCTGCCCCCCTCTCCAGGCCTCCCCATCCCACAGAGTCCCCACACTCACCCCTTTCCCCCTGCAGGGCTGAAGAGGATCCACCTGCTGACGGTGCAGGGCAGCTACGAGCTCCGCATCGACCTGGAGGACTTTGACAACGGCACTGCCTTCGCCCACTACGGCAGCTTCGGCGTGGGGCTCTTCTCCGTGGACCCCGAGGAGGATGGGTACCCCATCACCATCGCTGACTACTCAGGGACAGCAGGTAGGGTGTGAGGACAGGGGCAGGGGGAGCCCACAGCCACCAAACCCCCTGGCTGGGGTGTTCCAGTGCCCTCTGGCAGCAGCACCAGCTGCATCCCTGCGGCTTCAGGGAGCTGGAGGCAGGAGTGGGGATGCAGTTGGGCATCTGCTGGAGGAATCCCGTCATAGGAGCTCCACAGGGTGCCCAGGGGAGCCCCACAGGGCAGGAAGGGCCCATCAGGACTCCCTTCCCCTGGGACAGGTGACTCCTTCCTGAAGCACAACGGGATGAAGTTCACCACCAAGGACCTGGACAACGACCACTCGGAGAACAACTGCGCCGCGTTCTACCACGGCGCCTGGTGGTACCGAAACTGCCACACCTCCAACCTCAACGGGCAGTACCTCAAGGGCCACCACAGCTCCTATGCTGATGGCATCGAGTGGTCCTCCTGGACCGGCTGGCAGTATTCCCTCAAGTTCACCGAGATGAAGATCCGGCCCATCCGGGAGGAGAATTAGCTGATGGCATGAGCTCCCCCCGCACCGTGCCCTGTCCCCTGCCCTTCCCCACCACCCTGCAGACCCATTCCCCCAGTTGTCATCCTCCCCATCCTCTCTGAGGGCTTGCCCGTCTCTGAGGGGCCCCTGGGGAGCACCTGGTGCCAGTAAGGGTGACTTCAGCTCCTGGGCACCCACAGACATTGCCAGACCTTTGCTTCCCACTGCCGTGGCTCCCCTGCAGCCTGAAGGGGTGTCCTGGCCAGAGTGTGACCCGTGGCCTGTGCTCATGGCTGGGGCAGAGAGGGCAGCAGGATGCAGGGATTTGGGCAGAGGTGCCCAGCAGGGACCAAGAAGGAAGAGAAGGGGCTGCCTGGAGGGAAGGAGGGAGAGTGGGAGGGATTCAGCAGCCCAGGCAGGCTAAACACCTCTGGTCACCTCTGCTCTGGGCACTGACACTGACAGTGGCCTTGCCAAGCTGGCAAGGGACTGGGGGCACTTGCCAGGGGGAACCCCAGGTCCCCAAACCCCCAGGACTGGGATGAGGCTGCTGCTCCACAGCTCCAGCTCTCCCCATGGTGCTACTGGTGAGGGGGAGGGCTCAGCTGGGTCAGCCTGACCGTGCCAGCAATTCCTTCTCTGGACTGCAGAACACTCTCCTCTGCCCCTGCAAGAGCAACACAGCTGGGGAGGGACAACTACCAGCTCCTTAGTCCCTGTTGTCCCTGTTCTGACTGCTGGAGCCTCCCAGCAGGTCAGCACAACCCCGAGTGAGCCAGCACAGTGCTGCAAGGACGCACACCCAGAGCCGAGCACGACGTGAAGCTGTTTTGGCAGCGCTGGGGAAACAGGAAGCACAACAAGGCAGAGGAGGAGGCGAGGAAGGCTCACAACACAGCTCTGCCTGCAGCTCACAGCTCCTCCCTCCCAACCAGACCCACTCGGATTCACGTCGGGCTTTCACCTCCCAAAAGCTGTGACCTTTCCCCAGACCCTTGGGGCAGCACAGCCACATTTCCCCATGAGATCTCTCTGCTCATTGCCAGCCTGGGCACCCACGGTCATTCTCACCCCGGCTGAGCCGCGGCGCTGGCTCGGCACC
Source organism: Lichenostomus cassidix (assembly GCF_008360975.1). Lineage (NCBI taxonomy): Eukaryota > Metazoa > Chordata > Aves > Passeriformes > Meliphagidae > Lichenostomus > Lichenostomus cassidix. Next base: position 4,582,610 of record NC_139497.1, read on the forward strand.
TGCAGATATCCAAAGCCTTTCATTTCCTCAAATCCCGTTAAGGTTTTGCAAAAAAAGAAGCCCCGAGTGGGGCTTAGCATCTGCAGGGCCCTGATAACCGGCTGGCCCAAGAGGAGCTGCCATGGGGTGTGGGGCTGATGTCTCCTGCTGGCTCCCTGGAAGGACTCAAATGGGAGATTTTGTCCAAACAAAAAATGAGAAGCAAATGTGAGCAGACTCTGAGCAGGGAGGGGAGGGGACAGACGGAACCCTGCCACACTTTACATCGTTTTCTGCCTGTGCTACAGCAGAGCCCTGGCCCCAAGAAACACCATCGGACAGAGAGATGGACTGAGGAGGGGAGGAAAACTCCCTTTGTCCCCATTTCCAGGGGGCTTAAAGCACAGGGAGATCAAAGGCTCAGCTTCCCAACTGCGCCAGGTTTGTACTTCCCTCTGTGATTCTTCTCTTTTTTAAGCCTTCCCCACCCTGGATCTTGTGCTGGACAAGCTTTCTCACCTCCTGGGTGAGTCCCTGTCTGTCTGCCCTGACAGGGAAACAGGGACAAATGATGCATTGGGATCACCACAGCTTTTTACTCTGCCAGAGAGATTCTTCAGAGCCCTCAGGTGAGGATAAGCTCTGAGTGAAGCCACCAGCTCTACCCACTCCATCCATGCCCAGAGCAGCAGTTCAGGCCAGCTTTCTGGAACAATGGAACTCGGCAGTGGCATTTCTCAGCACAACAGCAGGAGCCCTGACAGCTTTTGAGGAGCTTCCTGTGCTCCACTGGACCTCTCTGGAAAAGGTCCTGCCTGCACCCATCTTCACTTTTCGATCAGTTATTTTGGTGGATGAGCTGTAGCTGGGGTTTGTGATGCTTTGGGCAGGAATGCACACAGAGCCATGTGCTGGGTGGGAAGGCTCATCCCCTCCCCAGACCCCTCCACTGGTGCTCTGCCACACTGGGGAGGGAATGTTGTACGTTGGTTTGTCGGTAGCACACCCTTGTGTAACTGCCTGTGTCACCCAGGACCCCCAAAGACTTTGTTTTGATTTGCACGAGAGGTATTCAATCCATGCCAAGACGCAGGATTTCCCAGGATTATTCCCAAGAGCTCACGCATCGCTCCATGGCCCCAGATTAGGTTAAACCCATCTGTGGTGACACCTCCCTGCCAAGAGGTGGGCAGGGGTGACCGGGGGTCTGGGATGTGGCCATGAACCTTCCCAGAGAAGCCCTGGGCCAGGCCGTGGTGTGTAGCAGTGCTGTGAAGTCTAGGTCGTGTGTGAGTGTGTCCAACGCTGTACATGTGGACTTTCTAAACTCCTGAATAAAAGGATCTCATCGTTACCCACTGTGTGACAGCCGTGCCCAGGGCACAGTGTGGGGACATGGCCAGAGGGACCTGCCATGGTGACACCGGACCACTGTAGCTCCTGGCTGTGCTGGGGTGGTGGCTCCTTCCCTGTGCATGGAATCCTCGGGAACTCACCCAGTGTGCTGAAACCATTCTGCAAAACAAGAGCTGTGGAGATTCTGGGGCAGAGGAGGCTTCCCAGGGCTCCAGCACAAGTCCAATCCCTGAGGGACCTCGGGGTGGCCCTGGGGCTGAGATGGGAGGGTGGCAGGTCTCTGTGCCAAGGGAGATGGACAGAGCACCGAGTAATGTCCCCAATCCCTTACTGCTGCCCACACCACATCCCACTCTGCCACAGGCCAGGACACACCTGCAGGGAACAGCAGGGTGCTTTGGGGACCATGTTCCAGCACTGGTGGCTGCATGTGCTGACCAGGGAGGGTGGGAGCACACGGCATGTCCATGTGGGGCCAGGCCCTGGGTGGGTTTGGGGTGCAGAAGTCTCCAGTGGTGCCTGTGCCCCCACCACACTCACCTGGGAATGTCTGGGACACCCAACAGCCATGCACAAGGTCACATCAGCCAGGTGAGGGGGACATGCTGTGCACCCAGATGAGACACTCCCAGCCAGCAGCATCCCTGACAACTGCCAGGGACACAAGGCCATCTCCCAGCTGCTCCTCCAAATGAGGCAGCAAACGAAGGCGGCGCCTTAATGAGTGGTGTTGCTGAGCTCCCATTGTGGCGGCTCCACCAACCCCTGTCCCCTCCATCCCCTCTTCAGCCCCATCTCCGAGGGTCCCACCCTCTTCTCTCTGTGGCCACACGTCCAAGGGTGACATGGCAATCAGCGCTGGTGGCTATTTAATGGCCCAAGGTGGGCTGACCGCTCATCTGGACACAGGGTGGACAGAGAGAGGCCACGGCTGGCAGCGCTGGGCAGTGCCAAGGCGCAGAGGTGAGTGACTGGCGGCTGTCTGCCAGGGATGGGGAAGCTCCGAGGGCATCCCATGCTGCTGCCTCAGCCGCTGCCCGAGGATGCTCCGCGCTTTGCTGACATTCCTGTCCCTCGCTATGCTTCCCCCAGATGAGAGCACCCTTCTCGCTGTCCTGCCTCTTCCTGCTGAGCCTGGGAGCTTGCTTCCCTCCCGGCGAGCGCTGGCAGCCGGGACAGCCCGGGGAAGGCGCTCTGCTCGCTCCCGGCTGGCAAACGGCGGCGGAGCGCCGGGATCCCGGCTGGAGGGCAGGGGCACAGCGGAGGCGAAGCGAGGAGCTGGATGAGCTGCTGAGCATCGCCAGGGAGCTGCGGGGATTCGGCACGGCCGGCGTGGAGCAGCGGCCGGGCAGGCGGGGAGGCGCAGAGCTGCTGCCCGTCGGAGGGGAGAAGCGCAGCGGCACCCTGGGGAACCTGGCCGAGGAGATCAACGGCTACAACAGGAAAAAAGGGGGCTTCACCTTCCGCTTTGGGAGATGAGAGCTTGGACTTGATCCCTCACCTCCTGCGGGTCGCCCCGTCCCCTCCCTCCCTTCCGTCTCACCTGGGTTTGCTCGGACAAAAGGGTATTGGGGTTTTGCTGCTGGGGTTGCCTTGGGGAGGGTGGATGCTGTGTTTGCTCCACTCCCAGCTCTGCTCTAGATCTCCCATCCCTGTTCCCAAGCGGTGCAATGGAAGAAGAGGAGGGTGCCTTGAAGAGAAATCACCAAATACCTTCCCTGCTCACACAGAGCTTTTGCTGGGGCACAGGGAAAGGGCTCTGTGCTGGCAGAGAGCAGGGATGGCACACGGGGATGGGCAGAGCCGGGGTGGCACAACGGGCCAGGCAGGGCCAGCAGGGCCAGGAGGGTCACAGCAGGATAGTCCTGGTGGTGACAGTCCCCAGGGACTGATGGTAGCCCATGGCCAGCTGTCAGGGAGGAGAGGGTCCCTCAGAGCTCTCCATCGAGTTACTGCTGTCCTGCCTATTAAGGAAAAGTCCCTCCGGCAGCAAATTCTGCTTAGTGTCAAGATGCCTCTCACACGAGGCAGCTCCTGCCTGCAAAAGCAGGGCAGAGCAGCAGGGCTCGAGAAAATCTTGTCCTTAGCAACCCCCGGAGTGAGCACGGAAACCTGCCCTGGCATCCCCAGCCCTGCCACAGCCCCAGCGCCCTGCTCAAGCCCCAACCCAGACTCCTCACCAGAATGAGATAGCCATGACTGACCTTCAACGTCCTTGTCACACCACCCCAGCTCCTGCCTAACAGCCTGGCCCTTCCTAATGCCTTCCTGGCCTCAGCACCAGCTATTCCCAGCTGGAGTTGATGCAGAACTTGGGTGCAGAAGGACTGAAAGAAGAACTTCTGCACCTACCAGTGCCACTGAGGGGTTCTTGGTGAGTCCCCAGTCACCAGTGGTGCAGCTTTGGGAACCATTAGCCCCAAAAGCCAGCACAGCCACGGTGGCACAGGAAGAGCCCAATCCCAGCCACTGCCTTCCCCTCCTTTGGGCAGATTTAGCTCTGCCAATGCCAGTGTTTTCTCTGTGCCTGCCAGAGGTACCAGCAATCAGAGCTCTAACTACCTGCTGCAGGCACTAACGGCAACTTACACACTCAGCCACTGCTGATGTTTCATTGCAGGCACAAAAATGAGCCGGGAGATGATTTGCAAGCGCTAAATTGCACCCTCAAAAATCAGAGACCGTGGCAGGACTTGGTTGGGGGAGTAAAAAGATTAAAAAAACCCCTAAATCAGGCTGCAAGAAGTGCATTGTAATATCCATCAAGCAGACAGACCACTTAATGCAGTGCTGCGTGAGTTGTTCTGGCAGCAGGAGCAGCGGCTGAGGCTGAATGGAGGAGCTGGAACCCAGGGGAAAGCAGTGGTGGGGCAGTAGGTGCAGGGAGGAGAGATGGAGGCACAGGACCAGGCTCTTCCAGGGAAGGTGCAGAACAGGAGGGACTGCAGGGACACAGACAAAGCCAGGATTTGGCCCTGACACGAGGACAGCGCTGGCTGTGAAGGTGAGGAAGGACATTTCCCCCCCTGCATCCCTGCTGCCCTGACTTTCTCACACTGGGGAGCACAGCAGCGACCGACAGCACTCAGGGGGGCTGAGCCCATGCAGGTCCCCACCCCAGGCACCCCCAAACCCACCTGCATCCCCTCTCCATCCCCACCAAAGGCCCCCTGTTTGGATCGGGACGCAGGCGCCGCGCTCGCATCACACAGCGGAGACGGAGCTTTATCGATGTTTCTATGGCAACGAGTTCCCCCCGCCCCCCCCTTTCTTTTGAGTGTTCAAACCATCAATAAACACGCACTGATCAATTTTACCCTGCGCTGGAGTCGGGGGAGGGATGGAAGGGAGGAAGGGGGAAGAGTTTTGGAGTAACTCTGGGCTAGTGAAGGCCGGCAAATGCCTGGCTTTGCTGTGATGGATCTTTGCAGGGGAAAGTGGCACTGACTGCTGCGGGAAGGGATGGGAAACCTGCTGGGCAGTGCTGTGGCTGTGAGGATGCCTGGGCTCCTGCACTCAAGTCTGGGAGAGGAACAGGCTCAGAACAGCCTCATAAAAGCACACACATAACGAGGCTTTGATTGAAGCACAATAACCTCTGTGGAACTCGCTGAAAAGTGGAGCACTTACCTGGCAGGTGGGATGGAGTTGGGGTTCAGTTCCTGCAACCCGGGGCTCCTTGATGGGCAGCTTGGTGCCATCAGGGCAGTGCCATCACCCTCCTCACCCCGTGTCAGCAAAGGGGCTCCTGCCAGGCTGTGACATGGGGCAGGTGAGGGACCATGGCACCCCTGGACTCTCTGGAGCACACCTTAGGGTGCCTGCTGTGCCTGGTGAGCCTGCAGCATTCCAGGCCCTTGATTGCTGCTCCTTGGCGATTAATGCTGGGGAGGGGAGGTAAAAAAGAATAGAAAATAAGTGCCTGGAGCCTGGGGGTGTGTGGCTGGGAGGAAGGAGGGGGGAACATGCCAAGAATGACCCCCGGGGGGCTGGAAAGCACATCCCTGCACACCAGACATGATGGGTCCCACAGGAAGCTACACCCCTCCCCAGTTCCTCTCCTCCTGAGAGGGGGAGCAGCTCCTGAAGGGTCACCCAGACCCCCAACACCTTTGAGAGCCAGAGAGCTCAGAACCCAGCCACACACCACTCCTAAGGAGCTGGATCAAACAGGCCCTGGGTTCCTACACACTGATTCCTACTGTCTCTGAGACAGCAAGAGCCAAAGCAGACACTGCCAACATCACTGCTGGGACTCCATGAAACATCCATTAACCTTCCCTGCCCCTCACCTTTCCCCCACCCCAGGCAGACCTGCAGCACTGCAAACACACACAACAGGAACAGTGAATCTCAGATACCTAAAGGCTCCTCTGCAGAGGAAGAGCCCAGTTTAATTGTGTCCAAGGGACTCCTGAAGAGCTCTGTGTGTCATAACTGGGTCATGTAGGCTCCAGGAGCACAGGTGGGACCTTCATCAGCAGAATGGATGGCAGGACAAACACAGATCCCTCAACAGGGGGGTGATTGCTGGGAAAACGTTCAGCACAGTCTGGTTTGCAGGTCAGCTTTCTGCTGAGCTGCATCTAGCACTGAGCAGCACTGCCAGGGAGGACAGCTCTGAGCCCAGCCTTGACACTGAAATAACGAGGCTGTCCCTCACCCACAGCTTTAGGGGCTTTGGCACTGCCAAGGCATCAGGACTGACCAGGAATTGAACCAGGAGCATTATTCCCAGCAGCCCACCCTGGTCAGGTCTCACCCTGAGACCAGGAATGTGTCCTGCTCTGCTGCCAGCCCACTTTTAGGCGCACAGGAACACTTTCCTCAGAGGTGACACCATGTTTAGGTGTACTTTCCTCCCTTTTCAAGGGTGGAAGGATGAATGTCAGCCAAGGAAAAGGCTGTGTGTTGTCCCTGACCATCCCAGGGGACAGAAAGTGTTCCTGCATGCCCAAGAGTGCTGCTGGCCCAGCCAGGCTGCCACACCAGCCTGCCCAAAGTAACACAGGATTTATAAGAAAAAGATTGAGCATAAAACACTGACCACATTTTACATCTCGTGACAAGCAACTTCTCAACAAGATGACATTAAAGGAAAACTTAGGAGAGCGAACATTGTAATTTCAAAGACACGAAAACCAAAACAAAACCACAAACACAGCTATTTTTCCCCCAGAGCACTCTCACTTTCAAGCTCAATAGCCTTGAAAATTGGAGCAATCAAACTGTTAAATGCATCGATCTGTTAAATCAACTCCTACTGTACTCAGCTAAATTTAGCCTTTAATCCCCTCTCTCACTCCCAACACCGCAGATCCAGGGGTTTTCCCCAGCCAGGTCAACCAGCTTCTGCCTTCCCACGGCTCCAAGGACCAGTGCCTAAGCCAGCAGAGATGGAGATCACCAGCCCTGATGGCATTTAGGGGCAGGTTAAGCTTCTCCATCTTCCCTCAGCCCACAACCACTCACCACACCTAAGTTTGGACACTGACCTGTCACAGGGTCTTGGTCACAATCCCATGCAGAAGCCCTGGAGTGCTGTGGCTCTGCTCACTGCAGGCACTTTAGCCATGCCTGAGCCTTGCCCAGTGCAGGACATTAATGTGTTTGTACTCATCAGAACATCCTCCTGCTCCTCCTTCACCTTCTGCAGGGTCACCAATGCAGTTGCTGTCACAGCAGTCCAAGGTTTCCAATGAGCCTTGTTCCCCAAGCCCAGGAGTGAGCACACCCCAGTGCCAGGACCCACAGACTTCACCAGGGACTTACTGAGGGGATTAGAAAAGGGGAGAACTGGGTTATAACCCTAAAAGCTCATTGCAGAACTGTGGGACTTCAGGCACACCATGCACTGTCCCCAGCCCTCTCTTCCTTCTCATCTTGTTTTGGTCTTTTTTGGTCTTTAGCATCTTCATTACTCAAGGCTGTGGCTCATTTTAGAGGCTGCTCAGTAGCTGGAAACATCCCTCCCCCAAGATTCTCTAAAAAGGCTGCAGGGAAACAGAAAATAAGAATGGGCAACCAGAAATGAGGGAGGCAACTGTATGAGGAGAGAAACTCATGGGTCATTTCATAGCAGAGGAGGAGGAAAACACGACAGCAGCTGAATTACAGAATACAAACCATTAACAAAAGTTCAGTCAAATCTCTGGTTTAAATCTCCTTGAAGACAACTGCAAAGTCTTTGATTTAAAAGAGGTGATGACACAGTCTTTACTCTGTGCAGCTCTTTTCTCTCCTGACTTTTCAGAGCCAGATGAACATGGAAAGGGGCAGCTGGCTTGGCTCTGAGCCTTCCCACTGTGCTGAAGGGGCAGAGTGAACCTCCAAACAGGGAACTCCTGGTGGTGGATGCAGTCTAAGGGGAGGTAACTGGGTTAGAAAAGCCTCACTAACAGACAAACACAGGCTTTCCTCAACATTGATTTATTTTTAAATATACTACACAAGAGAGACTGGAATAAAAAACAAATCAAAAAAATTGGAAAATAGAGGAAGAGAGAAGAAAGACTTGAAAGTCATGTACAGAAACAATCTGTACTGGACTAAATTAAAGGGGAAACGACCCCCTTAAGTATCACAGAGATGAAGGACAGAGCTATTTACACACTGTAAAAAAGACAAGTCTACAAAAGTGTGTAATAACGAGATACAAATGTATAATATAGTGGCACAATATGTTATCAAAGTAAAAACAGTACCTCCAGGAAAGAGACAATCCAAGGGTTGGTTTTTTTGCTTTTTTCTTACGTTTTTAAAGGCAGCCTGTGGCAGAAGTGTGTATTTTCTTTTGAACATTTGTCATGTGTTAAGTCATGGCGGTTTGTGAGGGCGAGAAGTGGCGTGAACACACACGAGTGAACTACTAGAAATCATATACAAAACAAACAGTTCCAAAGAGAACAGCATAAAATACAATTGAAGGCAATTAGTGTTTAGGATACACAAGAGGGGTCACGAGTTACAGGGGAACAGAAAATGGAAAATGTGTTTTTCTCATGTTTGGAACTGTTAAGAGGAGTTAAATTGCACTGTTAATAGCCCTAAACCTTGTTCTTTCACTATTGTCACGAGTCACAGTTAGTTCCCAGCATTAATTGGGAAGGTCACAGGACCTTGGAAAGGAAGGCCAGCAGTCTTGCTGTCAGCATGTTGTGGCAGTTTCCCCAGGAGATGCACCCAAGAGAAGAGTCTGCATCCTTCCCAGATCCTTGTTTGATGCTGGATGGAACCACACTGGCACGAAGGTAGAAATTTTAACCCCAGAGCACTGGCACTGGAGCTCCTGAAGGGGCATTCCTGTGGCATGGAAAGGCAGGCACCACAGCCCCTCAAAGCACAAGGGCAGAGGCCAAGCTCCATCTCCCTTCACAAAACAAAAAGCTGGAAATTCAACTGGAGACGCAGCAGTTCTCACCCAGTGTGACGTGCAGGCTCAGCCACAACAGCTGCTGGAGGCACAGTGGTGTCTCAGAGCTCATCCTACTGCCACCCTCCCAGCACCAGCTGCCCAAGCTCTGCAACCCCTCACCCCAAACACCAACCCCATTAGTGCCAGACATCACCAGAGTGCCACAGCACATCCCTTTCCAGACCTTCTCCAGGCCTGTTCTGCTGCTGAGGGAGCTCTGCAGACTCCTGGGCTGGGACATCAGCGGGTGCTGCCTCCAACACTGTGAGCCCAAGCAATTCACCAGAGCTCAACAACACTGAGAAACTACTGAAAACAGAAATGAAGGGTAGCAGGTGCAATCAGAGGAAGAATTTGGGCAATCATCACTTGTAGCATTCTGTCATTAAAAAAAACTTACATTAATAATTTTCCCCCCTTCCCTCCCAAGCACCAAATCTGTTGCATTAGTGTCAGGTAAATGTCAGACTTGGGCCAGGGCCATGTGCTGGCAAACTCTCCCAAGAAATGCAGTGGGTATATTGCTATCCAAACACTCATCCTCATGTACAGGGGGGCAGAGGGAAGGGACAAAAATGCAGTACAAAGTCCTCCTGAGGAGGATGACATCTCAGTGTCCACCAGTCTGGCTTCAGTCTTAACGGTCTGTCCAGAACAATAAAATATTAATAAAAAGGCATGGTGTGACATCAGCATTTAGACTTGTAGTCCACAAGGCAAGAACTCCACAGATAAGACGATTACAAGTATATGAAACACAGGGAATCTGAGTTCAGAGGGTGGGCAGTGCCTCCTGAACACAGCCCTGCCCTTTGGAGCTGGGGCATCCATTCACAGTCTGCATCCTTGGCACAGCCCTAACCTGAACACCCTGCTCCTTTGTCAGTCCACACCTTCCTCTCCCCACAGTCGGCTTTGGCCCATTGTGATTGATTGATTCACTCGTTTGTTTCCCAACCTGGTTTCTTGCTACCTCTGAACAATGTCGCTGATTTCTTTCACTGAGCTGAGCAGTTTGCTAAAGTCCTGGGTGGCCGCAGGGCCACTGCCAGCCGTCGCCGGGCAGATCTGCAGCTCCCGGAGGTTGTTCTCCAGCTTATTGATGGCCTCCCGAAAGGCAAATTTGTTCCTCATCTGCTGAATGGAGTCCACGTAGCTCACGCAGAAGGTGTAGAGGTTCTTGCCAGCCTCCAGGACGGCGCTGTGGCTGGCCATTTGCTCAGAGTTCTTGCTGATGGCGAGCCGTAGAGCCTCGGTGCTTTCCAGCACCACCCCTTTGGTGATGGTGCCGCTGGCGATCCTCTCCGGGGGCTGCCGGGTCTTCCGCAGCGAGACCCTGGTGGATATGAGGGGGATGAAGGGTGTGGATGACGTCTGGTCCCCGCCTGGGGCAGAGGGTAAGGATGAGGAAGAGGCAGCTGGGGTTGCTGTGCTCAGCAGCAGCTTGGTAGAGGACTGTGGCTTTGGTACAGAGGGGATTCCCAGCTTTTTCACACCTTCCCCTGATGGGTTTGGCTTGACAGCATCACTGCCTGCAGCCTCTCCAACCTGAGTCAACTGTTTGGATTTCGGCCCAGACACCACATCTGCTGCTGCTTCATGGCTGGGACTGTGAGAAACCTTCCCAGGCTTGGTGATGGAGGATGAAGACAGTGGGAGTGGAGGGGCTGGTTTCAGCTTCGATAACTTCCCTTTGTCCTTCCCTGCCGACTCCGAGGTCTGCTTGAGCCTCCTCAGGCGTGGCTCCTCAGAGGAAGCCTTGCTGGCCCCCACGAACCCAGCAGAGCTGGGCTTGGCAGCAGAACCTTGGTCCGTCGTCACAGTGGTACCTAAGGCACTGGATTTGACTCCATCGTCCTTGTGGAGCCCGCTGGAGGAAGGAGGGGCAGCAGGTTGCCTACGGCCGAGTTTTGGTGTCAGGGTGGGAGGGCTGGAACCAGGGCTCGACTCTGCATCTTTGAACACATCATCAGTGGTCTCTTCATTCTTCTTAAGCAGCCGTGGAGGAGGGGTCACTGTTCCCCTGACAGCAATGTCAGTCTTGGCTTCGTTCGCCCGCTTCCGAGGCAGTGCTGGCTTTTCACTCCTGTGCCCCCCAAAAGTGGAGGAATCAAGCTGGCGTCCCGTGGACTGCAAATCCCGGGGCAGAGTCACAGATTTCCACTCCGTGTCCTTCGCTCCGTGGGGCACACAGGAGGCTGAGCAGGACCTCAGGAAACGCTTGCTGGAGCTGGAACTGCTCTCCTCGTCAGCAGCCACCCCTCGACTGCTGCTCATGGTGCTGGACTTCTTCCGTAGGTGGGGAGACAAGAAGCCAGAGTTCCCAGCCACAACCCCGTTGGTGACACCAGCCCCGTTGCTTGGGCTCTGGAACTTGGAGGGGTCAGCTGTGTCTGCAGGGGGGGCAATGAAAGCCCCATTGCCAGCATCCCTGCACTCCTCCTCCCCGCCAGCCCTGCGCTCCGAGTGTCCATCCATCTCCCTGAAGGAGCTGCTCCGTTTTGGAGGGGTAGGGGCAGTTTTCTTCTTCTTCTTGATCAGGGCACTGAAGAGGTTGTGCTTTTTGTCTTTTGGAAGCAGCCGCTCATCTTCATTCAAACTGCTCTCCAGGGCCACCCTCTCCTTCCGTGGGAGCAAGGGAGAAATAGCAGGTTCATGATCCAGGGGGTCTGCAAGAGAAAAGGAAAGAGCTTTTGAGCATTGCTCCAAGAGCCAGAATAAACCCTTTCCTTACAGGATCAAACCACTGCAGCAGCTCCAAAAGGTGCAGGTTCTCTGAACTGCCACAACTTCAGAGCAGAAATAAAGTAAGTGCAGGCACACTCAAGCCTGGACTGAACATGGTCCATGATCCTGCATCCATTCGTTCCTGATGTGGCTGCCAAGCTACTTCCCCTGTGGGCTTCTGACTGGAAGAGTGACATACAAACACTACATGTTTGTGTTCAGATTCCCATCCTCACATCTGGAGACTTGTCTAAACTTCACACTGTGAAGAAGATAAATACAAAGAGGCCTTTGCTTTAGTCCCTGTGCTATTGCTGTCTTTTGAATCGCTGACCCTCTGAATTAATAAGGCACCTCTATAACCCACCTCCATCCCCAGGCTCCTCATTCGTTTTCCTGATGTCATCCTTTGCAGGGAATGGAAATAACTCTTTCATGAGCAGAAATCGAGATCAAGATATGACACTTCAGGTCATAGCACTGTGAAGATGCTTGGCTTTGGACAGTAAGAGAGAAAAGGGGCAGTGCCAGCCTCCTCCAGCAGCGCTGCTGCACAGGGAAAGCGATGGGGTGACCCTCTCTCCACTTACAAGAGGTGCTTAAAAATGAATAATGGTTTATAATAAATTCATACAGAGTCCTGAAGGTCTCTGTGTCTGACTGACAGAGGGGCTCGTTCCTAGGCCAGGCACTCCAATGGCATTCTAATCCAAAGGAAGAATGCCTGCAGGGCAGCATATACATTTACAGCTTGACTAGGCAGCAAGAAGGGAGATGAAGCAGAGTCATAAGGAAGGATGCTTCTTAGTCACAAATTGGTGATCATCATGCTATGGGTAGGATTTTGGCTGAGGAATGGATTTTGGTTGAGAGGAGAGAATTAAAAAAAAATAATTGGGTACTTAGAGAAGACAACACATTTGCACAGGAACACTGCAGTTGTGCCACTCCCACAGAACTCAGGGAGCTGGACAATCAGAAGAGCCAGGCCATGGCCTTACTGAGTACAGACACAGCAGAGCTGCAGAGATCCAGAAAAAACTAGCAGCTAGCAATGAGGATCAGTTTCCAGCTGCTGGACTTGCTATGGAAACACTGACAATTGGAAGGGAAACTGCAATAAAACTTTATTGTGAAAAAATTTCTTTCACAGTAAAGAGTGAAATGATTCCCAGCATAATGTTAAAATCATATTATGCCTGCTGTACTTGAATTTCTCAAAGCCCTCAAGTATTTAAATGAAATTATTTTACTTCAAAAGCTTGTAATAATAGGCAATTATATTTCCTATATATGGTAAATAACCTTCCTCCCTAAGTCACTGATACTTTCTTTTTCCAACATTTTAAATCCCCTCTTTCCCCCCACCTTGTCTAGATGTACATTTGTCACTGAAACATGTATTACTGGGTGAATCTGATATTACACAAAAAAGGTCAGTCACAGGAATGGTCAGAAGAAGCAGCCTCAACAGGAGCTGCAAAAAACCCCACTGTATTTCATTTCACATTCTTATTTTTCAAACGTAGAGCTAGATACAAATCTCCTGTACTCATTCAGCCTTTTACCACTGCTTTTATTACCTCGGAATGGAAGGTAAGTGCCTGAAGAAACTGATTGGAAGTTTAATTTTATGGAAGAGTCTGTAAATACCTCTTTGTCCCTCGCTGAAATTATATTTGGTGCCTGCCAAGAGTAATACTCTTCTGTGCTGCAAGCACAAATCTGGTAGGATGGAACAGTGAAGAAACCTCCCTTATGGGGCTTGCTAAACCCGAGCTATCACCCTGCTTTAAATTATGCAGTGTGGTAGTGTAAAGTGGCTTGAACACAGCAGATTACCCAACACTCAGAGGCAGTGGGAGATCCCAGTGATAGCTCCTGCCAGGGAATGGGAAGAGGATATGATCAGAGAGCTCTGTGTTCAGGCTCTGGTCTTTAGGGAGCTACAGGCAACAGCCATTAACTTAAAAGAACTCTGAGGGCTTCTCTAAGCAACAGCAGGGAGAGCACCAGTCCCTCAACCAGTTAAAGATTCACACTCCCAGCTGCTGTGTGTATCTGGCCCCAGAATTAACAACCTACCTTTGCAAAAACTAATAAAAGGAGCTCTGGACCCAGGACAGCAAAGTCAGCAGCCTGTCACCCAGAAACACAGCGCTGGTACAGAGAGATGGCACCTGTTATTAGGCACAGCTTTGCCTACGTGAGGGCCTGGAGCTAGATGTGCATTTTGTTTCGCCCTGTATTTCCTGAAGGAATAATGACTTTAATTAAAACCTACCACATTCCCCCTGGCCTCGAGCATGTGCAGTCTCCAAGCCCTCGTTGGCATCTTTGCTTTCGGCAGCTCTCCTCGATGTTCGCGTTTTGGTTGGCAACTCTGGGGCTTGGAGGAAATTGCTCACTACACTCCTCATGCCCTTCTTCCCCAATTCTTTCTCCACCTCTGCAATGCACAGAAGAAAAACAATCACTGCAATCAACCGAAGATAAAAAACTATTGCTGTTTGGAATTACCAGCACAAAAGAAAAGCGAACAACACAAAATAGGGGTTCCTTGGGGTTATTCAGCTATTTGGCCCTTTAAAACGAGCTGTTTTCTCAGGAAAAAACCCCACACATAAACAAATAACTGCTTTCTATATAATTTACACCAGGTAGTATAACCTAGGACTAAGTTTTACTGCAAAGCAGTCTATGAATAACATGCCTTAAGGATGTTAAGGATGCAGTCAACCCTTTCCCCATCCCTGGAATTGCTGGTCCAACAGGGACCCAGACCTACCATCTGATATGCTGGATTCCTGAAACATCGTCTCAAAGGCCTGATGGATCTCAGCAAAGGAGGGTCTATCAGAAGGACTCCACTGCCAGCCTGCAAAAAAACCACACCACCACTCAAAACTTCCCTCCAGCAGCAGGCTGGAGCCAGAAATCACAGTTCCCTTCCAATACACTGAGATAAAATACTGACACGGAAATCTGATTTACAGGGTGCTGGGTGTCTGCAACCACTTTGGCTCGCTGACAGCTGCAGACACCCAGCACTCCCTAAATCAGGTTTTTGTGTCAGTGTGTGATGGCAGGTGCTGAGCACTGCTGGGGAAAAGTGCAGGGCACTGAGTCACGTACTAAAAGGCCACAGTGAAGAGTCACAGTCAGTCCTGTAAGAAGCCAAATGAAGCTCCTGCTTCATGCTTGGAGCACAAGCTTTTCTTTAAGTTGTCAGGAAAAAGGAGACAAAGGAAGCATTGAGTTTCACAACAAATCTCCTCCCCAGGCCTGTGGGCTCCCAGTAGAGATGAACAGCTGGTTTCATAGCGTGTTCATCCTCCGGGGAAAGCAGTTTTAAACAAACACTTCCACACAGCACTGCACCTTCCCTGCAACTGGCAGGGGGTTCTCGTGCCTTGCTGTACACAGCCAGATCCCCACACTTTTACTGCACCCCTGCAGAGCTAAAAAGCAGCATTTGCAGTGCTAAGAAACACTTACATGCTCTCATGAGCTCATAAACTTTCTCAGGACAGCCTTCAGGACGCTCCATACGATAGTCCTTCTCCAACAGCTCATAGACTTGAGACAGGTCAATCCCAGGGTAAGGGGACATCCCATACGTTGCAATTTCCCACAGCAGAACACCAAAAGCTGCAGTGGAGAACAAGAGAGAAGAAAAAAAACAAAAGGGAGGGAAAAAAATCAATAAGCTTTGTTTTCATCTTGATTTGAGAGGATGTTTAGTGGGAGCAGTCACTAAGGTGCTGCACACATAGACCAGCTCTGGGTGGCTCAGATCCCATGCGCAGCAGCAGCTTAAATGTTAAAGAAGCGTAACAAGCCTCTCCGTCAGCACAGACAAGTCTCCTGCGATATGACAGGGTAGAATTAGACTAATTTTCAATGTATCAGTTGTCTCAAACCTGAACGCCTTGAGATCCTTCAAGTCCTATTAGAGGCACAATTAAGAGACTTCACAGTGGATTAGCTGAAACCGCTTCACTGCTGCACTGCAGTCGCTCCCTCAGTGTGACAGCTCCTCTCATTTGCAACCTCTCCCTGGAGGACTTGCACATTTTAATAGCTCAGTGTTTTTGGGGTGCCCTTGTTTAGCTGGAGCATGGTCTAGAAGGGAAATTTGGGAGGCAGCAGCGAGAGGAAAGTTTCAGCAGTTGCTAGCAATGAGATACGGTGAGGGTGAGACATTTTGGTCCCAGGGAAAGCTGGAGAGGGAAAGGGAGAGCACAAAAAGGGTCTTGGAACAGGGCGAGGCATTCAAGTGGGGATGCAGGTCAGCAGTGGGGTCAGGCAGCTAACCCAGGAGTCAGGCTCACAGAATAAACCCAACACCAGTTCAACAACCTGCATGTAATTAGTTCAGTCACCCTATTCTGCTCTTAACCTGAAGAGAAAGCGATTACAATTCTGCATAAGTAAGGAAATCACATCACATTACATGGCAACGCCACCAAGGGCAATTTACATTAGACATTTCTGTGCACAATTTTCTTTGATTGCTGTCTTGAGGCAGTGAGGTGAAAACATCTAAACCCTGGCGTGCCCAGCAGCAGCCCTGGCCTCCGGGGACAGCTGATCTCTGATGAGATCCCAAAGTCCCCTGCCCCAACTCTGCTTCCCAAGGTTACATTAACCCTAACTGAAGATATCCAATACTCCTTTGGGATCTTTGCTCCACTGACTACCCTAATACTGAAATCCAACAGGGATCCTGCAGCCACCACAGCAGTAGAGCAGCATCCTGAGACTGTGGCAGACTCAGCAGCCAACACCACATGGAAACCCAAAGCAGCAGAAAACACCTTGGTCAGCAATCATATACTCCTTGGGAGTTTGTTTTGGCTTTTCCTCCTCCATCTACAAAACATTTTACATCAGCCATCTGCCTAAAAGTTTCTTCAACATAAAGCCTTTCTCTGCACATTTTCCCCCAAACTGTAGAAAACTTCATCTCTACTTCACTACTGTCTGTGGGTTTATATATAGAAGATGCTCAGGATATCATTTTCCAAGTGCCTTTGGGACCACACTCCACAAACTTCTATCTCATGTCACTGGGCACTTTTGAGAATTTGACCAACAGCTACAGCAGAGATATAAAACCCAAAGAAAGGCTGATAAAAGTACAATGAGATTTTCTGTGGTCAGATTTGATACAATATAGCTCTATTTAGCTAAGCCTACTCTTATCACCAGCACTTCAGGGCTCTTCAATAACCATTTGTCATCAAATTTTCCCTCTGCTTCTCCTCATCTCATTCCAAAGATTACTCTTTTAAAATGCAGAGAGACGAGCTTGGAGCTATCACTAGACAGATACACACATAATTATTTTTTTAACATAAAATGAACCAGATTTGTTACTCCTTGAAGTAGCTACAAAGTTTTTGGGTATATAACAATATATCACTTCATAGTCTTGTGCCAGAACTCCAACAAGGCACTGGTGCCCTCCAGCCCCATTTCATACATTTCTATAAACACTAGAGTATCCCTTACTTTCATATTTACCAACAATTCAAATATATAAAATCAGGTTGGAGCTCTCTGTACTCTGCTCTAAGCAGAGATTAGTTCCTGCTCTCTGACAAGCTCACAGAACAACATGGCTCAAACCAGGGAACCTGCTGCTCCCTCCTGAAATGCTCCACAACATACTCACTTCACAGCCCTGGAAAAGAAGACAATCATCTGCATTCATCTGTCCATGCAAATTCTTACCCCAGACGTCGGATTTAATGGAGAACTTGTTGTAGGCCAGGCTTTCTGGTGCAGTCCACTTGATGGGGAATTTTGCTCCGGCGTGGGCTGTGTAGGTGTCACCTGTCATTAACCTGCTCAGGCCAAAGTCTGCCACCTTCACCAAGTGATTCTCCCCTACAAGGCAGTTCCTGGCAGCAAGGTCCCTAAAAAGAAGACCAAAAATAGGCAATGAGAAGTCTTCACCATCTCACTTTTAGCGACAGCAAGGAAGCCTGCTGTTCCTGAAGAAACCTGGGCCTGTGTGATTATTTTGATCCAAGTATTACACAGAAATTCTGGAGTTACATGCACAAACAGGAGAGGGAAAGCTATTTTCCATTCCGTCTTCATAAGACTGTCATCCGAACTTTTTTCTTTCCCTTCTAATTTGAAGCGAGAGCTTCAAGAAGCCCCCTCACTTTCAATAAAAGCTGCCACCCTCAGGATAAAAATATTTCAAAGAAATGTCAGTGCTAGTGCTCAAGTTATCAATAGCTGGGGATGAGCACTGAATAAATTGAGTTTCAATTCCTCACTTCTTGCCCACCTCTGTAGCGCTTCAGTCACCCCAGCCAACACCAGGCATTCTCCAGAACTCCTTTTCCAGTCCTTGCTCAAGCACCAGGATTAGCTCCCAGCCCTGCTCTTCTCCCTCCCAGGGGGACCACCTTTTACAACACAACTTGTTCACACCAGCTTTTGGCCTCTGCAAACCTGCTGTAGCCTCTGCTATCAGTGCTGGCATTTTCAAAGAACTGGGCAATAAGTAGAGTTTTTCTCCACATTTTTTTCCACCACTGGCTTCACCCTGGCAGGTGAGAGATGTGCAGGTTGCATTTGCCACTTCCCTGGCTTGTACACACTGTTCTCATCCTTGGAAACGCTTAAGGAGGATGGAAATGTAAACCACAGAGGTACATTTCTCCTAATATTAGGTTTTGTTAAAAACACTTTTCTAGATTATGTCACGTTGAACTAAAAATTGATTGTATCAGGAAGCTCCTGTGAGATCTTTAGATATGAGACAGACGCTGCTGTTTCTGTTGCTTGTTCCGCTCAATCGGAATAAATTAAAAAACAGAAAAAAGTACATCTTACTAGATACCCATTTAAATTTCACAGTGTTTTCGAATGCACCGTCTTATCAACGCTGATTACTACAATGTGTATCTAAATAAAAGCTCCTCTCCATAATCAAATTCCTCCTCCTTCCAGATTCATTAAATGAGGTCAGAGCCCAGCATTTGAATCCATGGATGCGAATTTTGACAACACTCTTCATATAATTGGGGAGGTGGTTATGGGGGTGGCTGATAAGGAAAAATGCTACTATTTATTTTAGATAAATGGGTCATCAGAAGTAAGAGGAAATGAAATGAATGGCACAGAAGACAAATGAGATTCACACAAAGCAGTTTTTAAAGTTTACTTCCTGCGGGCTGAAGGGACAAAATCCTTTTAACAGAGCAAATCAAAGGCTAGAAATTTTAATTGGCATCATCTCTGTTCAATTTATTGACTGATAGCAAGCATTTAACCAGGCCTTTCAAGCAGCAAAGGCAACCCAAGGCTTAGAGGAGCACCTAGAACTTTACACACGATCTTCATATTTGTCTCCATGAAAAAAACCACGTGCTAATTCCATATTCCAGTTAATTGGGCAGGAAAGGTCACGCTATGGCACAGAGAGCATCTTGTACAAAGCTCAGCCACTCTCAAGCCCTGGCGCAGGATGTGTCATTATATTGCCAGGAGCCCATTTCTGCAGATGAGGAACGCAAAGCTCCAGCCATAATTGCAGCACACTTTAAAGGTCAGAGTCCCCGAGACTTTTAAGACGGCAGAGATGCTTATTAAAGTGAATACACAATCTGGACAATAGCAAGGAACAATCCCTGCAGTGGGAAACAAAGTGAACTAAACAAGAAAGAACAGGGGCTGAGGCGGCGCTCGGAGGGTGAATCTGCTGCGAGGAGCTGCACACATCCAGCAGCACCAACTGCAGCTGGTTTGGAAGGCTGTTAGAAACAAGGAAGTGGCTTATCTGGTCCATTAATGGTCCATTACTTTGGGCTTAAATTCATATTTAAGGCTTTGCCCAAAGTATGTAAGTACTGATGTGTCTTTCATCTGCATCTACTTCAAAGGCAAGAGAAAAATCCTAAGAGAAAACCCATCCTTTAGACAGGTTAATAGACTGTGTCAGATTTGCACCAGTGTGATAAATATATGACACCAAGCAGTGCTGTGATAGCCTGAAAGGCAGGAAAATCCATCAAGGGGTGTTCTGTGCTCAAGATTCAAGGGTGCTCACTGTCCTTCCTACCTGTGGATGAAGTTTTTCTTCTCCAGGTACTCCATGGCTGAGGAGATCTGAGTTGCCATGTAGAGCAGCACCACAGCATTCACCTCCTGCCTGTTACACTCCCGCAGGTAATCCAGCAGGTTCCCATATGTCATGAACTCCGTGATGATGTAGAAAGGAGGTTCCCTTGTGCACACCCCTGGGTAAAAATGTAGAGTTGAAAATGAGTGTTGGGGAGTATCAGTGAGGTTTTATCCCCGAGGGCAGTTTGTACCTTCAGAAGGCAGAAAAATGGGGCTCATGGAAAGAATGGATTCTGCTTGGAAGTGGTTAATAGAGGGGTTTAATTTTCTGCTTCAGGCTCTGGCAAATTAAACATTAGGGAGACGAGATCATTAAAAATCATGTATTAGTGGTACAAATTGTGAATTTTTGCCAGACAATAAGTGTCTGTATTTAAAGCCTTGGTATGGTAAGCAGCTTATCTGCTCCTTAACATCCATATCACTGCACAAGGGTTTAGTTCAAATCCCTCTGCTTGGTATTTATCACTTACCTAATAATTGCACCAAGTTTGGATGCTTGATCTCTTTCATTACTGCAGCTTCTTTCAAGAACTCTTCCACCTCCATGGTATCCTCCTGCAGAACAATGGCAAAGCTTTGGCAAAGGCAGTGTACACAAAGGAGAAACACATTTTTGCATGAGGACACAAAAAGAACTGCAAACTGACAACATAAGCCACAGTTCTTGTGAGGTAATTTTTCCCCATAGCCACAACACAAAGCCAGGGAGTTATGAACATTAATTTTTTGTATGATTTTAAAAATACATATTTTTGTCATTCTTATACTAGCTGAGATTTCTGGGGCAAGAAAATCCATATCCCTTTTGTGAAGGGTCTCTCACAGAACATGCAGGAGCTGAAAAGGAAAAAGGAGCTTGCTCCTAACAGGGAAAAAAAAAAGATAACATGAAATAAAAACTACGGCAAAGGAACAAGAAGGAACATAAAAGAAAGGATACACCACAATCAAATGCTTGAGAGGCTGTTGAAATGGAGGCCCTTGGGTTCACTGGGCAGGAACAAGAAATTCCCCCTCTCAGACAGGCAGGCATGACCGATGGCAGCCACTGTGTGACTGAAAGCCCAAGGTTTCACAGTTTCACTTCTGGCATTTAGAGCCTGACCCATGACGTATCCATTCTGGGCAGAAGTGTCACTACCGATTTGTTGGGCACCATAAAGTTACTTGGCACAGCACAAAACCAAGGAAGATACAATCTTGCTCAGAAGACATATTTTTCTGAAGCAAATACGCCCCAAATGGCCAGAAGGTCATTTCAAAGTGGTGCAAAAATACAGACCTATTCCTAAAGCAATGTTTCTTTCTATATTCATATTTTTTTTCATTGATGGATTAATGTTGACAGGCTACATGGACAAAGTGTTTTAAGGAAGGATTGGAAAGGATTTACTGTTGCTGGTGAGAACGATAACAGTGGGCTGCCACTGTGAGATCCAGCCAGCTCCCTGCTCTGCACTTAGCACTGAGAACATTTTTCCAACACTTCCATTCAATCATTTACTATTCATTGCCAATTAGCTTGATTGACAGCTGCGATTTGCTCAACACACTGTCAAAACTAATAGTCCAAAGGTCCTTGTGAGCAGAACCTTAAACTGTTCTCTTTGGCAAAGGAAACTGGGTTAATAATCCAGGTTGCAAAATTATCCTAAATATGCTTTTGTCTTACTCATTCTACACAAACCTTGGAAGGTTTGTCCTTTGCATAGCTGCTCCACAGTTTGAAATGCTTTACCTCTCAGTGACCAAATTAATAGGAAGGACACATACAGAGAACCAGTGTAGCAATGATCCCACTGAAAACCTGATCTCGTGCAAAGGACCAAGCTTAACTGGCTTCCAGCTCCCACTGCACTAAACCACGGCAGAAATAAAACAGTTCTGGCTGTACAGTGTTTTCCCAGCACAGCACAGGGCCATGCCATGGCATTAAGGGACACCAGGGCTACATGTTGCCTAATTTAAAACACAGGCTTCTCTGCTGGGGAAAAAATAAAGGAGAGAGAAAAAAATTGAAAGACAAAGCAGAGGCAGTCCTAGTGGTGGCAGAGCCGAGGAGAGCAGCAAGAAATGTGTTGAGCTGACCAGCTCACAGCAGCTCAGCCATTAAATGACCCTCAGGAGGACCTGCTGTGGCCACAGTCACAACTGGCTGCACTTGGTCCAGTGCAGGTCACAGAGCTCTGTCCCTGCAGCCACTGCCTTGTGCCCCTTTCCAATCTGGGGGTAAAAACACAAATTCAGAGCATGTCCTGTTATAACAGACCATGATCAATACTGATGTGTCCTGTGCAACTCACAGAGCTGCCAGGGATGGATTTTAACAGGCAACATCTCAGCACCAAAACACGGTCTTGCCCTCTCCAGTAAACACTGAGGAACAGAGTGTGCTCCTTCAATCACTTCTTCTCCAGTTCTGTGCCAGCCATGAGCTATGTTTAGACACTTGACAGAACACTGAACAACAAATGGGTGTTCATAAGCATCATTATTCAAAAAGATGCTGGAAGGACTTTTCTCCCCCTCTCTCTTTTAGTCTTCGCTCCCCTTTATCTTTCATATAGGGATATCTGAGGTAGATGGGGAAGGAACAAGAAGAATCATATAAAGTTTTGAAAAACATTCTCTCAAAGAAAAATAAAATGAGTCATCTGAAGATTTGGGCAAAAGCTGCGAAAGGCTTGTTTTTCCCAGTAGAACTGGGATATAAATGTGATTTTAAAATGTTTCCCAAAACTTTGAAGAAAGCTATAATCCCACCTGTCAGGCAGCAGACTAATGGATTTAAAGAAGGTGGATTATAAATTTGCTTTTAAGGATGGTTTTAGCGTGCATAATTGCAGGTTGAAGTGTTTCTCAACTCTCTTCTTGGTTGTTCTTACACTCCCCAGTGGAACATGCTGCTCCAACACTACATTATGAACCACTTTTAGTCGTGTTTCATTAAATATTTATTAGATATATTTGAAACAGCCATGGTCTGTATTAAGGTTTCTCCTTTGCACAAACAGATTTGATGGGATAGCATGCAATTTTGTCTTTGCTGATAGGTTTTCAGCAAAGTCTGAAGGCATCAGGAATCCTCACACTGCAGGCAGCAGTAGGAAGATGTTACAGCAAGAAACGCTCCAGGAAAGAGCTGAGTTCTCCTCAGGAGGAGCAGGGGTTTTGCTGAAGCTGGTCACATCCCAGCTCACCTGCACCACAACGCTCCGAGCGATCCCGAGCAGGGACAACACTAGATGTCACTCGCTCCCTGTGCAAGCGGCACTTGGACTCCCCCGCTGGGAGCAGCAGCAGGAACCTCCAGAGTACAAAAAAGGCCAAAACCAAAATACTTTCTGCAGCCATGGCAACCCAGAAGTACTGAGGCAGCCGCTGCTCGGAGAGCAAGGAAGAAATATTTTCCCCAAATCAAGGAAAGGTTCTTCCCCTGACACTGAAGCGTCTACACAGCTCCCTCCACTTCAAAATTTCCATTGCAAAAAAACCAAAAAGAAACAAACGAAACCCTCGGTTCTGTTTGTTTCTGCAAGACCAAACCACGTCCCCATTCGAGGAGAGAGAACATGGTGTCAAGTTCGCATAAACTCCTATTAAGCAATCAAATGCAATGTGTGCAGATGGTGCCAGAAGATCTCAAGACAGTTTTATAAACATAGATGAATTAAGCAACGACCTTATGAACTCACAGAGCAGTATTTGCATTTCAAGAGACAAGGAAACCAAGACGCAGAAATCAGGGAGCAGAGCCAGAAACAGAACTGATTATCCAGTTCTTCATTAAAGCCACTTATGAATTTTAATATACCTTAGCCTGCATACCCTTTTTCCTCCTCTTGTGTCTTTTGATAAGAAGCAGCTGTGAACAGTTGCTTAAGACTTCCAGGTACACAGGGAGCTTGTCTTTTGGGAAAGACGCCACATAAGACAGAAAATCAAAACATGTAAAGCCTCCCTGGAGCACAGCCTTTGAATTTTATGTTGACTGACTCACAATCCACAATCTTCCTTAATACACCAGCTTGTGCTGGTGTGTTCATCCGTGAACAGCTCACCTTTACCACACCCTGACTGCGAGACACCGCGGCACTATTTACTTTTCTAAGGTTTCATCCATTCTCCAGTAAAAACCGTGCTGTTAACATCCTCCTTTGTTTAGATACAAGTGTTATAGGTATCATCTAAATCATAAGAGGATCAAGCTCTTTCAAAACTACTCTATTTCCAGCCTACAGCACACAAAGGAAGGGCCACCACCAACACAAATGCCTAACTAGAACTGAGGGCAACCAGCCAGCCTGAACTTGACTCCTGCTGAATGCAAATGTTCTGAGATTGATTCCTACCTTGAGAGTCTTCACAGCCACCGTCAGGTTGTACTTCTTCCAGACTCCTTCATACACCTCTCCATACTGGCCTCCACCCAGCTTGTGCTTCATGGTGATGTCAGTACGTTCAATCTCCCACTTGTCGTAGTTGGGGGACACGCCGTAGATGGTGGGCTTGTTGCGCTTGGGCGCCGGGTAGTGCAGCGTGGTGATGAGCCCATCTGCCACGGTGGAGTGGTGATGGACCAGCTCTGCCAAGGTGTTGAAGCGGCTTTCTGAAGACACATAGAGCTGGGAAGCAAAGAGGAAGGGAAAAGCTCATTCAGGTGGTGCCCATGGGAGAGCTTGTACAGAGGAACTGCATCAGAAAATTATGAAAGCAAGGTGTGGCGTTGCTTCTACTCAAGCTTCAAACTATGAGCTCCACAAGCTCTGTAACCAGCTCCAGAGCCCAGAACAATCAATGCTTATATGGGAAAGGCATGGATTCAGGAGAAAATACATGCACTTTGCCAAAACAACAGGGCGGGAATGGCTGCAAATAGCACTAGACTGGCATGCTGTTGCTTGAGATGTCTTTCTTCAAAAGGCTGGTCAGTAGAGACTGTGGGACATTTCCTGGAGAGTATGGGGGGGTTGTCAGCCTCAGTGTCTCAATTTCACTCTTACTGTTTGGGTTATGACATTTTCACCTGCCTAAATTCTCCTTGAAGTGCCAGTGGCAAACCAGAGTTTTTCCTGCTTTAGGCCTGAGCTTCTGCAGAGCATTAGTGTGAAGTCAGGGAGCTGGTCTGCTCCATCCCTGTGATGGGCACCGATCAATAGCACAGAAGTAAAATCATTACCACTGAATGAAAACCTGCTGCGAGGCATGATAACCCATATTTGCTACCTTCTTAACATTTATACAGAAGATCCATTTTAAGCCTAAAATCCTGCTAAAGATAACGGACAACTGACTCCCTCCCACCAGAGCTGTGTGTTTCCACTTTTCATCCTCAAGCACAGTCTTCCACCAGGCAAGGTGAAAAAAGCTAGAAATCTAATTATTTTGAAAAGTGCTGGTTACACCTGAAGGAGAGGGAGAAATCTTTGTATCAAAGTGCATTTTGCGCCACAGTCTAGCCTGCAACAGACACAGAAGATGGAAGAGCTCCATTTCTCACAAAGGACCAAGGTCTGGCAAGGGAAAAGCTTGCAGGAAGAGCCGCACCATGTTGGCCACCCAAATTCCTGTCCAGTCCACACACTAGTCCTACTGCTCACATCACATGCCAACAGCTATGATCAAACTTCCCAAATGCTTCTGACATGCTGGATGTACACTCAACAGTTTCTGTATGTGCAGTGGCCATCTGTTTGGGATTTCAGGAGGTTGGGAAGTTGATGGGGCTGCCAGGCATACAAAAATCCCAGACTTAGGGTAAAATCCTGCTTCTTCCACCTAGACAGAATTTGTGGATGGAAAAAGAAAATGCATCTGTGAAGCTCCAGCAATAAGAGACCATGTCCAACAAAAAAGGGAGCTGTATATGCAAGAGAAAAAAAGTGTTTGCAGGAAGGGACAAAACCACCCTCAAACTTGTTTAAAGACTTTGCTCTGGAGACTCTGGAAAATAATGGCAGCCTCCTGGGGAGCATCTTCACAACCCTCTACCAAAATGAGTCAGATATTCTTCTGGTAAAGTAACTGAATCAAATCTCATTTCAATACTATGACTATAAAAACCCCCTCAAACAAACAAAAAAAAAAACCCTACAAAAACCCACAACACTTTTCATGGTCAAAGAGGTGAAATCACCTTAAAACCAGGTGTTCTGAGAATAGAAAAGTGACAATGTAAGAGGCTTTTTCAACTGCTTGGTGTGAGTGAGCAAGCATTAGCCAGTATAACCACAATTTAAAACAAGCCATGCCTGTTTGGGAACAACTTGAAGTACTTGCAGCAGTATGAGCAGTTCCCATGTTACACTGAGAATTAAAATCTAAAAATATGGATGTAGAAAAAGCTGAACTCCAGGATTACTTGGAAGCATTAGAGAAGCATGAAGAAGGAAGCTCCCCCATGGTTTTATGACAACTTAGATCTCATGAGAATTAGCAATAGCTGTATTTAATGTGACAGATTGTATGCTTTTGCTATAGAAGGAGAAAAAAGCTAAATAAATGGCCAAAGATTTCAGAGAAAACCTGTAGCAGGATGAGGACAGAACTGGACTGCCCTGTCCAGGCCACAAGAACAACATTCCATGCCTTAACACTCATGAAGTTTTCCATTTACATTGAGAAAAACTTCCACCAGTAAACATGTTCATTCTATAGGCAGGTTTTTTCTAACCTCTCACTGATGACACCCAACAAGAAAACCATGTGGTGCTGCTGACTGTACTTTCACAGAGGTAACAGACCCAGCACCTGCCTTTTGTAGGGACTTTTGTTGTTTGCTTCCTGGCTTTGTTGCTGAGACATTATTTAGCCAATTTCTGTATATCAAACAAACCATAAACACCAGTCCTGTTCCACGGAGCTCTACTTGCATAAATCTCATCTGCACTTCTGCCATCAGACCACATCTCTTTTTCCTGGCTGGGGTATTTTATACAGGTGGTTAAACTGGCCCATGCTAACCTCAGCAAATCCTGAATCCAATGGCATTCCTGCTCCCCACTCAGCAGACAAAGCCGAACATTCACACCAAAAAATCCATGAAGGTTCAAGTCTGCACCCAATTCAGCCACTGGAAGATCAAGCAGGACCCTAGTCCTGCTTCCTTCATGCTGAGGACAGCAGGATTTGAAGAACTGGCCAGGCAAGGCTGTTTATTCAGTTGGGTTACTCAATAGGAGGCTTTGCCTCAAGTACTATCAAGGCAGGAAAACCAAGTCCTCTTTACCACGGAAGTGGTTTACCAGATCACTGGCTGCACTGTGCCAGCCAAATAAAGAATGGTGACTTTTAATACCATCCTTAAGAAAACCCCAAGCAACAAAACAAAAAATTAAAGGGTGGTCCAGAAAAATATGACCCATTAAAGCGGGAAATAAAGTAAAAGCTCCCAGAGGGATTTTGTTGAAGTTGTTGTACCCCTATGCATTTAGTAACAACAGCGCTAAAATTAAGATGTACAAACCTCTGATCTCTTCCTAGTCCTTTCAATTTTCCCCCTGAAAAAGTCTGGGTAAGGCTGTGCAATGCAAGACACATCACTGTGCTGAGCAGCAGCTGCTCCACATGTTCCTCTAATACCTCTTTCTCCCAAAGCATGTTCTGTCAGGCACCGGATATGATCCCACCAAAGCCATTCATCCTTACTGCAGCTCTGGGAGATATTAAATTCCCTGGACAGGCTGACTAACGATACAGCAGGCTGGGAAGGCCCCAGGTGCTGAGGGCAGTGAAGGTAAGAGCTTTCCTCTGGCAGGGCCATGATCTGCTGCAAAGCCAGTAATAAATAGAGTGCAACACGAGCAGCTCAGAGCAGGAACCTGCCCCAGCAGCCTCCATTCTGCAGAGGGACACACAGGGATATTGGCTGTTTCTCTTTCCCAGCTCCTCAGCTTTGACAGTCAGGGACAGGCTGCTGGAAGAGCACAGTGTCCCCAGCCCAGCAGCACATCTGCCACTAAGATGTCGCAATTCACTGCCCGGCTCGTTAACACAAATTGAAACCGATGAGGTTTAACATGCCAGGCTGTGAATTGCAGCACATGATGCATGGACATGGCAAACTGCCCCTTCTGCAGGGATGCTGGCACTTGGCATGGCATCAGGAGGACTGTGGCTACCTCTCTGCTTGACCCTGCATGCCGAGGCAAAATCCAAAAAGCCACAGGTCTCGGTCAATGCTGCTGCTCAGTTCTGTATTTCCAACCACCACGAGCTGCAGATCTGCTCTAGTGAATTGCTCCCATCTGCACCTTTTCTCAAAGACACCAATGCAAGCAACTTAGTGGAAAATGAACAGTTAACCTGGCTAACACAGACCTGAACGGATTACTGGAGCTCTGCAGAACTGTTTTTCTGGGATAAAAACAGCTCTGCTGGGATGAAAGCCTTCATATGCCAAACCCTATTACAACTCAAATGGAGACCATGTGCTATCTCCTCATGGACACATACTTATTTACACCAACCCAAGGAGCCTTCGGTTCAAAACGTTCACATGGGAGCACTGCTCATCTGCCAGCATCTATGGGAATAGAAGGAATATCAACTACAGAGACAGGAGGAGGAATAAAATTCCAGATTGCCATGTAGTCCTTCAAGTATGCTGCATGTCAGCACTTCACAGAGCTGATGCTGACCACAGAGTGTGTCTACATGGGAGGGAAAAGGAAGAATCAAAGCACCGTAAGCTGGAAATATTTTGCCTTAAATAACATAGTCAGAATTGTCTCAATTACAACCGGTTTGCCAAAGCAGACAAAAAGTATTTCATCACTGAACAAAAGCTGGTTATCTTATTAGAGGTTTTAGAGTGCTGAGTCTGACAAATAGGAAACACAGTGCAGTGGTTCCCTGTATTTTCATACTTAAGATTTTGCTGTCAGCATTGCTGTAAGGAGAGTAAAGCTCTCACAGGACAAGGGAAAATTGGGCACAGTGGGCTGCTACTATACTTTATTATTTTTTTTTTTCTTTTGAAGAAATTTAATGGCACAGAATCTGTCATCTATTAGATGCTGGCAAGAAGAGCTTCAGCAGCCACGCTCCAGACCCACACTTCAACTTCTGCACGGGATCTAAAGAGACACTGCTTAAAATAGATTTGTTAAAAAACAACATTTTCCAAAATCCAATGCCAGTAGAAATGTTTCCACGAAATTAAAACAAAAATCTGTGGAAAACTACACTTTTATGCTAACATTTCTCTGCAGCATCCACAAAGCACGGCATTGCAACACTGCTACAGCACACAACAATCTAGGGAAAAAATGAAGGAACTGGGGACAAAGCCCATATAAAAGTGAAAGTGCCTACCCGTCTCCAATGATCACGCTGAAATACTGTAGAGAAATCAAAACAGTAGTTAAAAATACCGCAGAATAGCTCAGAAAGCATTCTGTCCCTAATATTTACAGGATTATCTGCAACAGGCACTGACTTTTCTGATTTGGCAGACAGAGAGATTATTTTTTGACCATAAGGGACAAGAATTCTCAGAATCTCTTATTAATGATCTATTAGATTCTGCTCTGATGCAATTCTAGTATTTTCTACCTCAAAATGTTCCACTGCTGAGCTGTATTATACAGTTTGCTAAAGGAACAAAACTGTTTTGTCCCAGACACGTCAGAATCTCACAGTTTATTTTAAGTACTGATGACAAGCCCTGTGACCAGGGCTCAGAACTGCTCAGTTCCATTGCTACCACTCAACCTTGTGCAGATCAAAGCATCCCAGCAAGGTTTGGCCAGCCTGGAGCCTACCTTGCCATCTGAGGCAGTGTTGATCCTGTAGTGGTAGACCCTTCCCTCGTAGCGCAGGGAGATGGATCTCTGGCCAGGGCTGCTCTCACTCTCCCGCACCAGGAAGCTGCCGTTGATGCCACTGCTCAGGAGGTACTCAGCAGCATTCCGTGACACTGGCCCATGGTACCAGGAATGCTTCTCCAAGCTGTTCACAGGGGTGATGTAGTTGCTGGGGACCCAGCCCTGCCCGTTCTTGGTCTGCGCCTCGCACCACTCCCCATTGTGATTGTAGCCCAGCACACGGAGCTTCTCACCTTGGGGAAAAGAAAATGTGTTTAGGCATGGCAAGCCTCAGAGCTGAGCACAGAGATAGGTTCTTTCTGGCTAACAGATCATTAAATAGTCTCCTGTAAGGAGAGGGATCTGACTCAGCAGGGAGCATGTGTTTCTCTTCAAGCTTGAGTGGACCTCTCCGAGCCAAATAAAGTCACATGCTTCAGATTTTTAGGCTCTCCTGCAGTTCTGCACCAGCTCCAACACTGCTTGAGTTTAAAAAAATGAATCCAGCAAGTTTTATTTGAACTGAGTTGGCTTGATAGAGCTAGGGAAGAACTGGAGTGGATAAACAATTAAAAAAAATCATTTCAATTAGGAAGGTAAGTAGATGTGACTTGGAGAACATAGAGTGTTTTCTTACTCAATCCTTCTGGTCCTTATATCTGCACAGTCATTTTTCATACAGGGACTGTGTTTTGGAGAACTGTGAAAATACAGGCCAGCTTCCAAAATCAGCTTAGTTTAATTTCTCTGTTCAAATTCTTGCTCATAATGGAGATTTTAGATTTGACAAACAGTTTCTTGCCCAATGCAATAGAAAAATACAGTTACAACCTTTAAAAAGTTTATGACTTTGTGAAATATTTGTATTTGTTTAAGATGATTTCCCACAGTAAAAAAAATTCCACAGGGTTTGGTGTATAACCTAATTATTTCACAGCGACTTTCCATCCTACACCTTCTCCCACACTCCCAGTGGAATTCTGGCCAGTGACCTTACCTTTAGTTATGCTGAGAGTGTTGTCCCCACTCGCCACAAAATCATAGAGTGCAACAAAGAGATGGGGGTCATTTTCACTAGGACAGGACAGAAGGTTTTCCTTGGAGTTCCAGCGAGCTGCTTCACTCAGACCCTGCGGCTCAAAGTCTGACACTACAGGTCTCTGAAGGGCTTCTGGAGGAGAAAGAGAAAGGAAAAAGCAGGTTCATTTTGGCTGATAAAAGCCATCTGGCCAACCCACGCACTCTGACTTTCTAAGTTGCATTGTTTCATGACACGTGTGCTCCTCGTGCGTCAGAGGACAGATATGGACAGCGCCTTAATGCAGATCTCCTGCCACATGGGCAGCACACTCTTCTTCCAGAGCTGTCCCCAGCCTTCCCAGAG
Organism: Lichenostomus cassidix; assembly: GCF_008360975.1. NCBI lineage: Eukaryota > Metazoa > Chordata > Aves > Passeriformes > Meliphagidae > Lichenostomus > Lichenostomus cassidix. The sequence continues at coordinate 4,613,427 of NC_139497.1, forward strand.
TCCCCAACTCCTGCCTCCCGGGACATACAGGACAGGGAAAGCCTCTCTCCGTCCCTTCAGCAAATGCAGCTCACGTAGGCTGTTTGCTGCCTGTAAATCCTTTGGCTCACACCTAGCTGCTGGAATGGTTAGATTTGAAAACAAACCCAAGACCTTTAAAAGGTAAATCCCTTAATTATCCTATAAATGAAATGGCCAGAACGTGCAGCACAGTGAGCCAAGCAGAGAGAGATTTATAAGATGTGGTATTTAAGAAGGAGTTAGGTCTTTCTGTTCTTCACAGTATTTTTAATAATTTCTCTTCTTATTTGAGGACAAGGCAGTGCCTTTTTTGCTGCCCTCTCTCCTGCCCATCTCTCTGAAATCAGAGCAGTGTTGAGCATACTTCTACATTTTTAGCAACCCTGAGACACATAAAAATACAGAGATTCCTGAAAACTGAGCTTTACAGGTGAGTAAAAACCAACCTCCAAAGTTTTTTGTACCCTGCAGCACATTAGGCATGTAATATTCAGTAAGTACCAGGCAAGTCCAAGTACATGAGAGAATTTATTGCAGTTATTCCTGCAAGTCCTTCCCTTTGGAGCATGATTGAAGAGTTTAGAGCAGAGATGCTCCAGATAATTGTGCCCCTCACTCTTCAACACACCACCCCCAGATGTGCTGGCAGCGCCATGCCTGACTGCGCCGGCACAGAGCCAGGAGAATAAGTTGTGAAACTCTTGTTTTTTGAAGGGTCATTTTCCATCTGGACGAGTTTGTTGAGCGAGGTCACAGCGCTGCACACAAACCATTGCGTCAGTGCGGCTCTGGGGACAGGAAACATGGCACTGTCACATCAGCCCCTTGTGCCACAAAACTGCCCTTCATTACACAGCATCAGCCCCTGCCTGCTGAACCAACCCTCTGCCAGGCAGGGCTTTGGACACAGAAATCCCAGGCCAAGTGTGAACCAAAATATGGTTCTAACACTACTGTTTGTTTGGCCTGGAAATCCAGTATAAGCTGTGCCAGCAAACCAGTGAAGAACTGATGCAACTGACACCAGAAAAGGCATGGAAGTTAAGTGTGGATTGGGACATGTCCAAAATACGTTACCACTGGGGAAATGCTAAAAAAAATCCCCACTAACTCCCCAAAATTCAACCCTACAAATCCTAACAATACACATTATTTTCTAATATTATCTTTCTATTATCTTTGGTGGTGACAGTGTGAATAATAGTCGTGGCCACTGTTTACCCACAGACAATCTGGTGTCCTCGATATGTCGGTCAGGTGATCTCTGGCAAAGGCTCTCTGGGTGGTTATTTATGTACATAAGTACTACTGTATTCTTTGGAAAACGTATATGATGTATGTGAACAAAATAGCAAATACAGACACTGCTGGGCCTGTTTTCCTAGCCAAACAGTATCTGCAGGGAGATATATTTCCATAGTGAATCAGAAGTGAAATAATTCCACTTTCTAAATGATTCCACAGTCAGAAAAAGTGGTGGTGTGCTGGGTGGTTATTTTAATGCACCTTGACATCCTTGCTTCCTCTTCCTGTGTCCTGCAGGAGAATCTATTTTAATAGCCTGGGTTTCCCTCCAGAGGAACAATGAGAAAAGAAACAGAAAATCCCCTTTCAGAAATTAGGCTATAATCATTTTACCATGAGAACGCTTTGATCCTGTCAGGCCCATTAAGCTCCCTTATCAAACACAGGGCACTGCAGTGACTGGAGATACTCCAAGGAGTTACACCATCAGTAAACACCTGGAACAGACAGACGGCAGAGAGCTGCAAGTGACAGACACACAGCCTGGGCGAGGAGCAATGCTGTGACAACACAGGACAAACCAGCACATGCTGCTCCATGGGATGGACCATAACCTCCGTTAGGAAGGGAAATGCCTCCCACACGGGGCACTGATTCGACAGGAAGGCAGGAAATCCAAGGCAGGCTCCCCTCCAGCTCTAGTGAGATCGCAGTCCAGCGGAGGACGGCGATGTGGGAGCAAAGCCAAGCGCTCCACAAGAATCCCTCCCTCGTGCCCAGGCCGCGGCGAGGCTGGGACTGACTCATTGCACACAGATGCCAAGGTATGTGCTACGATTCAGCTGTGAGACAACACCGTGCCAGCCGCCAGCAACACCCACAAGCTGTGGTACAGGAGCTGGGGAAGGCTGGTTTTGCTCGATGACATTCCTACAGACTCTGACTCAGTGATAACGCCTGCAAACCCAAGGACCGGCAAGAGCAAGAGCTGTTAAATATACACAAGAATTCCCTACGCTGGAAAATCATACTGGTCCCCCAGTGAATTCAGAGGATGCTCATTCCCTCTGTCTCCCCCAGTTTGACCCCACTGTGCAGCCACAGGCACCCCAACAGAGGTGCAGGCTGTGTGTGAACATGCCATGCAGGAGAGCATGGTGGGGAGATGCCAGACCCAGCTCCTGGGCTGAGTAGAGCTGGTTTTTCCAGAAGGCAGGAACCCCAAACAAAGAACTGGGGTGGGGAAGGTGGTGAATGAAGCTTGAAGAGTCCAGAAAGGCAGGATGAGGCCCTGAGTCAACATGGAGAAGAGCATAAAGGAAAGAGCAGAATTGTGGTGACCCGAGTGTAGCAGAAGCTTGATAGACCGTGACAAAACACACTTTTAAAGGTCTGGGCCCCAACAGGAGACTGTCAGCAGACTGAGGACACAAACCCATGAAGCGAGAGAAGCAGACAGGACATGTCCATCTGGGAGCCACGTACAGCCGGCTGTCAGCAGCATTTATCCCTCTGAGCAATTCTCCAGTAAATCTGCCCAGACATTCCAGTCCTTCAGAGCAGGAATTGGACATTGCTGCTCCTACATATTGAGGGTCTTTTTCAACACACTACTGCTTCTTCACCTCCTACTGCTGGTTTTAACTACAATTTTACAGCACTGCTGAGATCTTCAGTGGGCCAGATTCCTCCTAATAAATCAGCCTGGCTGCTGTACCTACAGGAGGCCATCCTGGCACGGTGATGAGGCAGGAAGCGAGCGTAATTCAATCTGTTATCGCTGCGCCGTTGTTCCTTCCACATATCCACTTTGTCTTGTGCTGCATCCCAGCAAGGCTGCAATTTATTACTCTGATCATACCGTGCTCTGGGTAACACCTGGATTCCTGATAGGAGTCCTAACGCAGCACTGTAATTCAGTTCCTCACTAACACCAACTACATGATGACTGTTAATTAAAGCAATGCAGACTTTGAAAAAAGGCAATAGCAGCTTGTATTTTGAGGCATTAGCAATAAGAATGTCATCATTTCCCCCCTAAATTAAGTTTTTACCAGAAGGTATTTATGTTTGCACACTAAAAGGTTTTGTAAGTGTAACTATCTCCTGCTCATTACAGTTTATACAAAGCCATGAATCATTGTTAGGGGCTGTGTGAGAAGTTCTCAGATATGAACAATTCTGGTGTAGATCAACACAAGCAAATTTCCTTGAAAATGTTAAGGGAAGGGTTGGAAAACAGTCAGGAGCACAGAATTACACTCGGCTCCTCCATAGCTGACTGTGAGGCAGTCCCAAGGGAAGGAGGAGACCTCCTGTCTCCCTACAAAACAAACATCCTGTGGGCTAACAAACTGTGCTGGCATTTTTTCCACAAGATTTGTAGAGCAAGGGAACGCAGAACACATCTAGTAATCTCCTTAGAGGCACAGCACATGACACCTAAGCCTTCTCCTTTCTCTACACTCCCCCTACTCTTCTTTTCCCCTGGAAGAAATTATGAGAAATGGCAGAATAGTAACGCATTTAATACTTCCAAATGTTCTGAGTCTGAGCACATATGATGGAGCAGCTGCCTCTGTTCCACTGCTGTTCCTTAGTGGCCCTCACAGATTCCCTTTGCCTGATGGAATATGGATTTAAAATAAAAGACTCTGCAAACCAGATCCTTCCAAAAAGAAGAAAAGATTCACGTTTTGTTTCAGGCTCATCCCTTCAGAGGCTCAGCCTCTCCTGTCACCCACTGCACAGATTGGGCCACAGACCCTTCCCAAGACTGGCAATTGCTGTTGCTCCTGCTCTTGGCTGGTATCTGGAAACCCTACTTTCTTACAGCCAGCATGAGGATAAATATCACTTTTTAAACATTGTATATTTATATACAGAGATGAAGGAGTGCAGAAACTGATCCAGCCTCTCCCAGCCAGCCTCATTCCCCTGAGCTGGGCCAGTCTCCCCAGCTGTTTTGTTGGGCTTTTCTGGAGGTTCACTCTTACCTACACAGGCCTGTAGGTTCTACCTGAGCTCAGGCATCCTTCTCCAGCCAGCTAATAACAGTTGTAGATGGATGGAGTGGAATAGTGGGTATGGCACAAATTTGAACTTTACTCCGAAATCTGCCACTAAGTTGCTGCCTGACCTTAGACAAAAACTTCTGGGAGAGGAAGGGGAAAGAGTAACCAGATTCAAGTGAACTTCAATGACACTTCAGTACTCCTGACAACTTCATTTTTATAGCTTTTGGTTTTGTTTCCTTACTGAAGGAGCAGAGGTAGGGAAGTGTGCCTGATTCTGAGCCCTGGGCAGAGAAAGCACCAAGCAAGAATCATCGAGTTTTACTGTTATATTCCCTTGTTTTACTAAGCAGCCCCACAGAGTGCTCAGGGAAGGACTGACATATCTGTGGATGAGAGGTTTTAGGTCTGAAAACAGTTCCAACTTTTCCTGTGAAATGATAATCCTTTCCTCACCACATCCCATGGGAAATGGTAGCACCATCAGCCAGACTTTTTAATAAAGATGGGACAAATAAGAACCACTAGAACAAGCACATGAGTAAGAAGCTACTACAAAGCCAGAAATGTGTATAATAGCAAGAACTCTACTGAGTGGTGGTAGATGAGAGGCCACGAGGAAAGGAGCAGAAAATAGCCAAGGAAGAAAGGAAACAAACAGAAGGGACGCAGCAAGTCCAGCTTAATGCATTTTCTCTCCCTAACTGGGTGACCAAAGCCCTGCCTGCTGATCCCAGTGACACTGGGGCAGATGAGCTGCTGTGCTGCTGATTTGGGTCTGGCTTAATACGTGCCCAAATGCATTAAAAAAAATCCCTCTCCGGGAACAAGGCAATGGCTACAGGCTGCTGCTCCTCCCCAGGCTTGTCTACTCTAGCTGTAACAAGACACTAAAAAAAATAAATTAAAAAAGAGAGAGAGAGAGAGAGAGCCAGTCTGACAGCTGGCAGGACAGGAATCTTTTCAGTTAGAAAACAAAAGGACTTTACTAGTGTCCCCAGAATGTTTTTTTAAACTTCATGGAGAACACTGACAGGTTTTAAACAAGCCTTTTGCCTTTCAGTGGTAGAGCCAAGCCCAAAAAGGCAGCAAGACTATTTCAGCCCCTATTTGGGACATGGACACGTTCTGTTTTCCTGATCAGATTGGCAGCAGTACTTGCTGTGCCTCTTCCCTTCTACTCTTTACCCTTTCTTGGTGTGAAGTGGGTGAGGAATTATTCACTTTGGCAAAGGCAGAAAGGAGAAAACAGATGACAGAAATTCAGATCTGTCACATTTTAAAATAATATTTACTAGTGGGAATAGAAATGAGGGCAAAGAAATGCCCAGCTCAAACATCAATATGAAAACTCAGCCATTGCTAGAAGCAGTTTGAACTGATTTTTGATCAAGTTATGAAAATACTTCAGCTTTTTCAGGGAGCAGGACAGTCTGCCCTTGCACAGCAGCACACAGCCATGGGCCACAGCACCTGCCAGCCCTCCACACCACACACAGAGATCCCCAAACAACCCTCATTCCTGCAAACTAACAGAGCATAAAAGCCTTTCAGAAGGGACCACCATGAAAAGAAAACCACACTTCTGATTACTTGGTCAAAGGACACATACACCTACCCATGTGCTTGACACCAAATCAGCCTTACACCAAATCCAGACTCAGAACAATATTCCCAAAAAGTGCATTTAAAAATAAAACAGACTTGATTTTGTTGCATCCCATGCTATTCATCAACCAAGAACTGAATTGTTTGTTATCATATGAATACCAAAATAAGGAATTAAGTAAAATTTCATCTATCCTCCTTGCTGCAACTGATTTTCCAAGCAGCAAATGGACCTTTCAGCCTTTAAGCAGTTACGTTTAAGGCTTCCTAATCTATTACAGAAAAGAAACTTTCAGCTTTCCATACAACTAAGATAACAACAGCAGAGTTAAATCTCCCAATGGTATCACCATCATCTCATTAATCCTTTCAGAAGCTTCAGAGAGGCTGTGGGATGTGCATGGAAATGGACTGGCCATCACAGCCTGTTCACAGGGATCCAGGAGCAATGATCCCGAGTTTCTGACCCTTGACACAACCCTGTCCCCTTCTCATGATCTGCCAAGCTTAAAATAACAAATCCATATGTAAAAACTTGTTACATTCTTAAGGGCAACACAAGCAAATGGATTTCACTCGTGCTTTTGGAATTCAGGAGTTTGGGACAAGCCACCACCATTCTTTTGTAGGGGTCCTCAATGACTATTTCAACCTCTAAGTAATGTTTACAAGAAAGCTGCTCAAGAATACCTTCAGCTTTAGAAAGTAGTAACAGAAAATCCTACTTTTTTAAACTCTTTCTTTTTCCCCCTCAGATGAGTGTCTCACCCTGCTCTCCAGGAATTCCCCAATCAATTATGAGGGTCCTGAGCTGTCTATGTCCTGAGTGTGACATTCAGGTCGCAGTTGCCACAGTTGCCACTTTTAACACCCACTCTGATGCTGGCTTTGGGTTTGCCCCATGCTGAGCTGAGAAGTGAGACTGAGCTACTATGAGAGATCGTTCAAAAGTCATTTCAACACACATTTACCATTCCATCATGAAAAATAAATACGCAACCACAGTCTCAGGGAAGCAGAAGGTGGAAATACTACAATATTAGTTGTGTCCAATGTTCTTAACTCATACTGCCTATATGGCCAAGTCAAACTATGTTCTAATCCTATTATGCAACTGCATTGCAAACTGGGGAGGGGGGAGTGGTTGTAATGAACACAAAAGAGAAAACTTGCAAAAACAGTCAGGGTAACACCCTTGTAACATCATCCTTTAGCATTCATTTCTGCAGAGGGAAATGAGGCCCCAGATGCTCTGCCTGCTCTCCCAGGGCTGTGTTGAAAGATCCCCCAGCACAGACAGGAGGCCCAGCACAGCTTGGAGCTCCTTCTCAACACACAGCCTGAGCAATACCAGAGGCAGGGGACACAGACAGAGGTTTTGTACACTTAAGAGAAGAATTCAGTCACATAAAAACATCAAAATTACTCATGCATCTGCCCACCATTTGGTTTTTGAAACTTTAAATAAGCAAAAGAAAGTCCTCTGGAAACTGTTCTTTGATTTTTAGAGAACAGAAAATTCCTCAGAGTCACTGAATGTATCCAATAAACACAGACTCTTGATCCAAAAACTTGCTTCAAGTGAGTTTGCCACGAGCAGCCATTTGTAGATTTTGAGATTCCTAACCTATGAATTTCCAAGGGCCGTTTCTGCACCGAATATTTGAGAGTTGAGCAACAGCGACTTGCGATAGGCCCCTGGAAATCAGCTGCTGCCTTCCGTGCCTCTGATTTGATGAGTTAGCACGGTCCTCCTGGCAGGAGGATTATTTTCACTGCAACAACATCCAGCAACACAAAAGAAGTTGAAGGAGCCCGGAGCAGAGGGATGGACACAGCCATGGATGGAGTGTGGCAAAGGGGCTGAACAGAGGGACCACATCACTGGGTGGGAAGCCAAGATCTTGCTTGAGGTCACGCCAAGCAAGACCTCAGCCCAAAGTCCCTCCACCCAGCACGGTGCCTGTGTCGCCCAGGCTTTCCATCCTAACCAGTTGAGTCCATATGTTTAACATCTCACTGCCTACAAGTAACCGCGAGTGTGACTCAAAAATCACTTTTTAAAAGCCAACATGCAGGAAAATTCAGTTAAACGAATGCCTGCGGAAAGCAAACTTAGTAGGGGAATAACCAAAATGAACCAACACATTACATATTAACGCATGCTGAAAATATTTCACCGATGGACTCATCTAAATTTTCTTCTTGAGTCTGGAGCTGGGCTTTTTCACGTCCAAAATAAGGGAGATCTTCCCCCCCGAAAAAAAAAAAATAAAGCCTGAAGATAGGGTTTTGTTTATGGGCTCGGCAATAAGATCACTTGACATTTTACAACCATAAATGGTAGAGCCGCGCTCCCTCTGTAATGCATTAATGAAAGGCACCTGGCTCCACACGCCACTTGGTTCTTCACCCCCGCATGGCACAGCCCAGCCCGAACCTGGCCAGCTCCAAAATCCCCCAAAACCCTGGGGGACAACAGCTTGCAATGGAGGGATAACTCGTGCCTGGGGTGGTGGTGATGGGATCGGGTTGTGTCCCCCGGGAGAATGTCCCAACCCTGGCTCCTTTGGTACTCACCTTCCAGGTAGCAGCTGGAGGAGGAGGAAAGCCCCTTCTTCGATTTGCAACCCACCAATTTCAAGCAAATCTCCAACATTTTCATTTGTTAGAGTTTGGCTTCGGCTGTCTGGTTTCCCTTCCCCCCCTCCACTTCAGCTTCTTCTGTTTAGAATTATCCGTTAGAAGTCTAATGAAAAAAAAAGTCTACAAAGATCCGGTAAAAGTCTAAAAAGATCCGGTAAAAGTCTAAAAAAGTCCAGGAGAAGTCTGAAACAACATATCCAGGAGAAGCCTGAAACAAAATATCCAGGGAAACTCGACGAAATCCAGCGCTCCGAGAGGCATTACAGGAGCGAGCCCGAGAGGCGGAAAATGCAGGGGCCCCGCAGCTCCTCTCCCGGGGACTTCACTCCAGCCATCTTCCCTCCTTCCCAGCTCTTTTGGCGGGAGAGAGAGGAAGGGAGGGGAAAAATAGAAGAAAAAAAAAAAAAAAAGGAGGGGGGAAAGGGAAGGCAAAAGCGAAGCCAAGCAAGTCGGGCAGGGAGCGGTGCCGGCCGTGCGCGGCAGCCGCCGGGCGCTGCTGGGGCTGCGCTGCCAACAAAGGGCCCCTCAGCCCCGCCGGCCTCCGTGACATCAGGAGCCAGCAACGCCCTCGCTCCTTAACCTCCTCCTGCCTGCGCCTCTCCCAGCGCCGCGGAGGCCGAGGGGGAAACCAACAGGTTTGGGGGAAAGAGGAAAAAGGCGGGATGAAGGCGCGGCGCTGCCGCGGCGGAGCTTTGTGCTCGGTTAACCGCGGGCGCCCGGCGGAGGCTGCACAGCGCGTCACTTCACAGCCCGTCAAGGCGCTGTTCAAACACCGCGCCGGCGGCGGGACAGCGACCCGAGAGCGATGCCCGTTTGTAACCGGGCTGAAAAACGGCGGGGGAGCTGCGGCTCCTGCCCAGGGATCCTGTGTTAGCATCTCTGCGCTAATTACAGGCACAGGGACTCAGGTTTCGGCCGGTGCGGTTAGGCACGCAGGATGCTGCTCCTCTGGCACAAGGGCCCGAAAGTTTTCACTGTCCCACTACCTATTATTCTTTTTCCCTGCAAACTGTGCCTTTCCCCTGCATGTTTCTCAAGGCTACACGCCAATTAATGCTCTCTGCTTATGCATTTTTTATAGACTGTTTTCCGGCATTATTGTGTGTGTCCCATTTAAAACCATCATTTTTATTATATGTTCATTCTATCTATCTATCTATCTATCTATCTATCTATCTATCTATCATCTATCTATCCATCTACCTACCTACATCTCTCTAAAGGAGATAGCATATTGGGTATGGATACAACTGCATTTTTTTTCCACTCAAAACTCCCCTTTCACCTCCCAAAATTTGGGGTGCTTTTGCTGCTTGGAGCAAGAAGTGCTCAAGGGTGCAGAATTCATTAGGGGTGCAAAGCAGAGAGCCTGGGGAAAACGGCCTGGGAAACTGATCCCAGCACAAACCACACCACGATGTGTGGAGCCCCTTGGTGTGTCACATGCAGAGTCAACAGAGCAGCAAATCTTCATTTTTGTCCCTGAAAACTTGCCTTCACATCTGACAGTTTACTTTGGCAAGGTTACTGACTAGTGCTCGTGCTCTCTTGCCCTCCAACGTTTTCAAACATTGAATACTTTAGGGGAAACTCTGCATGCTTCCAGCATCTGAGGTCTGTGCCTCCGAAACAGCAAACATTGCTCAGACTCTTTAAACATTATTTTACAGCATCACTTTGCCTCAGTCTTCTGATCCATGGGGTGTACACATGAAAGACAGCTGGGAAAAAAATCCTTGATCGCTCAACCCATACTGAACTGCAATAAGAGCATTTGCCTTTTTTTTTTTTAAATACCACAAGAGACATTTCTAGCAAAGAAATAATGGTAAGGACAGTGTGCTGTTCAAAGCACTTTCATGCTTTTCCCAGAAAACATGAACATGGATATTCCCACTTAATACACCAGAAAACAGGTAAAGAATTTCAACATTTCCTCAATTCAGACAGTCAAGCAAAGAGATGAGGCTCCAGATCCCATCCCCACCGCTGGCAGCCTGCATGGACTTTGGGAGGACAGCAACACAATTCTCCCCACCCTCTCCCATTCTCTCTCGACTTCTGGAGAATTTCTATTTTATGGAAACACCAGAGTTTTAAGAGAAAGCAACACCTATCTACTTGTTCCTTGTCTGCCTAACAGGGAACTTTTCTGCCACTGCACTGGGGGAAGAGAAAAAAAAGGGAAAGAAAAAAAGAGGAGTTGAACACATATTTGGAGGAGAAAGGTTACATAAATCACAGGAGGAGAGTTCAGTCCTCACGTGCTTCAGCCCAGTGTCATGTTTAGGGAACTGGGATGAAACGAGATGTTAAGAGCAGACCAAGCATCTTGCACACAACTTCTTTTCCATGTGACGAGCATCCCCATCCCTATCCCAATTCTCCTGCAGCTGGAGGAACACAGAAGCCCCACAGCATTTCCTGGCAGTACAAAGGCTGCCCCCCATGAACACCACCCAGCCATTACAATTAAGGTTAATACAATGAGTGCCAGCAGAATTAATGCGGATTACATTTCTGATGAACTCCTGGGGTTCTTACTCCTGGAGAAGAATGCCTCATCTCAAATTAAATTAACCCGCTAGCAGAAGAACCTCACTGTAGGAGAAACACATCCACTTGGAGAGTTAAACACAAAGAGCTATCCGGGATAACTTCCTCTGTAGATAAACAAATTAATTCCCTTTATGCTTCCAGGCAGACACGCTTGTGTGGTCCCTGTGCTACAAACATCATCCTTCAACGTTTCCTCTTTTGTGTCATGGCAAACGGGGCTGTAAATACTTTGAGCAAATACCCTCTGCCTTTCCTGAATGCCATGAAATTAACTGGTGATACAGAAATAAAAGCCATACTGGTAGTGTCACACAACCTCTGCCACTCTGAACTGCTATCAGCTATTAATCCCTCTCACATTTGTTTGTCATATACACATCTTAGAACAAGATCAGTCATGAAATGTGTGCAGATTTCTGGACTACAGTGACTGATGCAACCTTCAACTCGGGCTCTCTGCTGCAGAATGACAAAATAATTTGGTTGGGAGCAGACTCGGAAGGTCTCCAGTTCCAGCTCCTGCTCAGAGGGAGGCTATCTCTCTACATCAGGTTCTTCCAGGCTCTGTGCAGCTAAACTTTAACCAAGTCTGCTGGGTAGTTAAACACTTTTTATCCCCTCATACCTCCCCACGTTTGCCTTATTGCAAGTTTTAAGTGGTGCTTCTCCTCCTTTTGCTGTGCACCTCTGGGAAGAGTCTTTCCAGCCACCAGTTGGGTGGTTATGAAAGCACTGGGACTCCTTCCATCCCCTCTCTCCCTCGGCCCTGGGGGGCACTGCCGGCTCCAGCCCCCGCCAGGCTCCCTCCAGGGTCTCAGCATCTGCTGCAGGGGAAGGAGCTCCAGATGTGGCTCCACAAGAGCCAAAAAGAGGGAAATAATCACTTCCCTCGACCTGCTGGCTCTGCTCTCATTAATGCAATCCAGTATTCATTAGCCTTTATTGTTCATGCTCCTACAAGAGCATAAACCTATTTAGCCAAGGGCCTTTGTGTTTGAGCTGCTTCTAGCGGACAGATATTTATTCTTTACTTTCTTAATGCTACCCAGAATTTGAGGACAGATTTTTTTTCCGAAAGAGAATGATCACATACACAGTGAAAGGACTGGACTCCATGAACAGAAAGTGAGTTTTGGCATGATCCCACGTGTTAGCAGCTGGAGTGAATTTTGTTGCGATACCATTAAAAGCAGCTTGAGTGTTCATCACCCATTTAAAATCTGAGCTTAATTTTGTTTTAAAATCCTCTTCTGAAACATGGAAAGTTAACAGAGTTTCAAGTCCCAAAGTCAGGGCATTTTTTGATAGGCACATTCAGCTGATTTGGGATGGAAGAAGTCACTTGGAACAGAAGTATCACAAACTAGTGGTTAAAGTAAAAGGAGTAAAGGAGCGTGCCAGAAAAAGAGCAAATTCTTGCTTACAGTTAAGTTACCTGTGCCTTATCTTTCTCTTCTATAAATGCAGTTGAGAATTTCCCCACAGGTGATAAAGATTCACTCAGTGCCAGCTGTAAAACAGTTTTTTTGTCTCTGGAGCAACAAAACGTAGAATCACGTAATTTATGAGATGCATTTTTCTTAGTAAGTGGTAAGATTGATTGTGATTTTGGGCATGCATAGGTCACTGTCTTTAGGATTAAAAATAGGTCCATGCCACAGAGTGCTTGCATCCTACACAGCTCTCTTCTGATGGCATCTTTCACATAGTGGAATAACACATCCAACACCATCACCTGATAAAAAATGTGTATATGTGTATATGCAAATGATCAAAGAAGCCTGTGTTGAAATCCATGAATGACCACAGCATGTGCCACAGGCTCAGCTGTAACAAAGCTGGGCTTTGATCTGACAGCAAATGCAGCATTGCCTGTTTTCCTGGGGGCTAGTCCAGCTTTGTCTGACAGATTCCAGTTTTCCTTTGGATTTTCAGATCCTCCACCATTAAACAACTTCATCCACTCTTAGTACCTTCTACAAAGCACCAGATTCAGGAAGACAGTGCTATCTATCAGACAGAGAGGACTAGCAGCTTTAAAATCCTGGCTACTAAACTCTACCTTCTTGGCACATGCAGAACAGAAACTCTGGTGGAGTCTTGTAGAGCTGTTTGCAGTGAATATAACAATTTCAGTGAGTTGAGCACATTGAGTCATGAGAGTTTTGTTGTGATAGAGAAATTCCTTCTGCCAAAGAAAGCATGACAGAAGGTGAGTCCAAGATTGGCAAGGTTAGAGGTGAACGCACATCCCACACCCAGCCAGTTAAAAGCCACCTCAGACTTAAACAACTGTCTCCTCTCTCCTCTTAGTCTGCAGTGACTGTTCAGACACCTTGTAGCTACTCCAAAAGACAAGCGATAACAAGCCTTCCAGGATACTCCAAGGATTCTCCACTTACTTGGCAATGACAGCACTACACAAGAAGGCAGTGACGCTTGGGATTTATTTGTAATATCTGCCACGTAATGAGCAGAGGGTGAGAAAAGTCCTTGCTGGTATTTTCACACAGAATAGGCTCTACATCAGCCCCATAAAACTCTCCAAGTGTGTTCATATACCTCAGGAGAAAGCCCAAGCGACCAGGATACTGAGGGATCTCCAACTACCACTTATTTGGTGAGCTTAGGAATCCATAATACCACTGGCATTCAGCATGCACACCCAGATAAACAGGGCTCAAGTGGTTTTACCACTCTGTCCAGATGAACCTTTGAGCCAGAAATTTGCACAACCACCACCCTAACTTTCCCCAGCACTGCCCTAACCCTGAGCCACTCAACCAGTGCTGCCAGTGTCACTCTTCCAGCTTTTTATGTAGAAACCTCTGTCTTTCCTTTTCAAATTCACACACAAAACATTTTTAGACACCATTATTCCACCTCCCTGTTTAAGCTCTTCTCAAGATCTGGCTGACATGTTTACAACAGCTAGTTAAACCAGCGTGTTAAAAACAAAAGCCTCTTGCTACTACTCTGACCATTCTACAGTAGGTATTATTGTAAATAAAATAAAAACACCCACACATGGATTTGAACAAAGGCAAGTTAACACCAGAGGGCAAAGAGTGTTTTCCTTCCTTCAGTCACCATCCAGCTCAGCTGAAGAGGTATCTGCACGTACAGGGAGATATTAAATACTTCTGGTACTTGAACTTACTAAATCCCACTCTCATAAGTAGAAATTAAAAAAAAAAAAACAAAAAAAGCCCCAAGAAAAGCCAGGTTACAAAAAGTCCACTGTACACATCAATGGAAAAGCCAAGGATTTTGCAATAAAGCATGTGCATTTGTTGGTTTTTCTCCTTGATTTCACAGATGTTTGTTATTTGCAATTTTCATGAGCGAAGGAGGCGGCTGGGAAGTGGTGGGATTTCAGAGATGGGATGTTCAACTATTTGAAATTCCTTTCAAGCAACAGAGCAGAATCCTTATTTTTTTAAGGTAGTAACAAGGCAGAAGGTACTACTAAAATCCTTCAGTGGTGATCTGTCTTCACAAACTACTAAATTCCTGCAGCGGTGATCTGTATTCACTGTACTCATGTAAAAACACAAGACGGGTCATGAGCTCCACAGGGAATTGCTTGGAGCATTAGCATTTGAAGCCTGCAAGGTTAAATTCAAGTCCAAAGGGGCTCATCACACATCACTGAAAAAGTTTTGGGCCTCTTCCACTGAATGCTTTTTGAAACATCTGCAGGCAAAGAAGAAAAAAAAAAAAAAAGAAGCTTCTTGTGCTTTTCAGATCAGAAAAAAAATAGCAGTGTACCTTAAAGACACAAAAATCGCATTAATTCCTAATGACTATAATGACTGAACTTCTATTGTCCAGGCAGTTTATTAAGATTGCAAAAGAGGGAGCAGTGACTGGAAGTTTCTGTGCAATAGGTAGAATTCCAACAGTTTAGGGATCCTGCTGAAGCTCAGCATTTTCTGCCAGCCCAGGGAAGAGAGGGATCACAGACAGCCAGGATACAATCAGAAAACATACATGCTTGGAAAGGATCAGCAAATAAATTTTAGAGAATTATCTTTGCCAAATACTGACTCAGTATTGAGTGGGAGCATTTCCGTATTTCTTCTAAATGAAAAGGCAAAGACATGCAGATGAAAAAGTAAAGGTAAAAGAAGAGGTTAAACAGAGAGCTCAGAGCTGATGACTTCTTTGGGTTTTCTTGTGTAAGGCTGAGCACGTCCACAGGAAGAGCCAGAGGGACCAGTGAACAGGGGTTTGTCCTGGCAGTAACTAAGTGGTTAATTTCTTCCATTCAAGAGCTGAAAAATCTGCCAAAGCAGAAGAGCAGGCCTCGGAGATCAAATTACACATGAGGAGGGGGTGGAAGGGGAGAAGAAGAAAAGAAAACAAGTATTACTGAACCACTGCTGCATGAGACCCAGCGGGGCCTAGGAGGAACATGGAGGAGGAGAGGTTTATCCAGGGCTGGCTGTAAACACTTGGCTGATCCATTCCTCCACCTCACCATTCCCACTGCGGGAACAGCGACCTGTCCTGAGCCCCTGAGCACCAGCCAACATGGAAAAACCTTCTGTGCATCAGCTATTGAATTCCAGCGATGGGACCAGCTGGAACTCCTTTCTCCCACTGGCTCTCTCCACCCAGGCAAAGTGGTTGTGCTGAATTTTCTCTCCCAGCTGGAGAGTTTTGGCTAGGGCATGGATTTATGGATGTGTCCTGCACACTTGCTGCTGCCACAGGTGTGGGAATCACCAAAGTATGCAAAAAGCAAAGAACAGAGCAAATAATGATCCACAAATACCTTGAAGCTGATCACATGAAAGAGGTCTCGCAGCAGTACTCACATTTTCACAGCCATTTCAGGGCTGGTAAAGGTTCCCTTCCCAGTGACACATCATTTCTGTCCTCACTCACCTAAGCTTTTTCAGCACTGAATTCAGCAAAGATTATCATAATTTACTGATACACAGAAAATGTTGAGTAACACACATACAGAGCAACAGGAGAATAGGATAAATTCAATAGCAGAGATCATTTTTCTCTAGGGATCTAATCCTAGACAGTTAGAGCCTTTGAATACTATCAGTATTGACGGGCAGAAACCTTTACAACACACAGATATTTTGACACTGCAATGAGTGTGGGCTTTTTTTTTTCTTTTTTAACAAAAAAAAAACCAAGGAAAAAACCCTCAAAACTCCAACCCAAACCCCCAAACCCCAGTGCCTTCTGCTCAGGAATTCCAGACGTCACTAATTCATCCACAGGGGAATACATATTATTTTGAGAAAGTAGTAGAAGCCCTTTGTAACTATAGAAATAAAAAAGCATCCATATAAGCATAAAAACCACTATATAAAGCCATCTACAGTCACTTGATTTGAATTACACTATTTATCCACCCTCAGGATCTACTCTCAGCCTCCCTCAGATATGCAGGTAAGTGCCTGGTGCTCCACAGCACTAATTGCTTATTATTCCCAGTGTAAGAAATTAAATATATGCTCCCAGAAAGGAAAAGCTTCCAGTTAATTAGAACTGCCTGCAGCAATGGTTCCCTCCAAACAGTTCAGCATTTTATTTTGTTGTCAGGACACAATATAAGAAGTTTTAAGAGTCCTGCTGGGACTATGACGTAAAGGCAGGACCAGTATTTTTTCCTGTGAAGGCTGGGGCTGACAGGAAGAAACTTCAGACAGAAATAAGCTACTTCACCATGAAGAAAGGCAAAAGAAAAAAATATACATACACCTCTGTCCTGGTCCAACTGGAGCAGGGATGCAGGAAGAGATCTCTAATTTACTCATGCACTGCTGAGCATAAACAGATGCAGTTCAAGCACTGAACTCTCACAAAGGTTTAACACTCTTTTTCAATTCCTAAACATAAAACAACATCGAAATAAGCATTAATTTGGATTTTTTTGCAAAAGCTGGGGAACATTCCCTAGGTTGCACCATTAAGACAAAGCAAAAGACTGATGCTGAATTCATAAGGGGCAAAAGTTATTCAACTAAACCCTTTCAGGATGAGTTTCCTTGGTATGCTTAATCATGCTTGTCATATCTGAATATAGATTTAGAAAATGGCGTAAGACTGTGCAATACCTCCATGTTTTCTGCCTTTCCCAGCAAATGTGGAAAGATAAAGGAAGGTGTAAAAAATAAATCAGTGCTACTGATCTCCAGCAACCCCAGAAGTTCCTTTCTGTTCACTCCCCCTTTACCTGCCCATCACTAATCAGAGCCATTCCCAGAACAGATATATTACACGTGGTCTGAGGCTTACAGCTGATTCTGTCTGCTTGCATACCAGACAGAAAACAGGGAGAAGTGCCAAGTACCAAGGAATAACAACCACTGGGACCCTCCAAGCCATCCCACTCTGCTCTGAAGGATGAGCTAGACACTTCTTTCATGTCAGGCTCAGCTGAGTCACTTCACAGTTCAGGGAGAGAAGAGGATCTTGAGGACATGCACAAAGGATTAAACAAACAAACACCAAACTGAAACACCTGTGACTGCTCTGAAAACTTGCACAATGGAGCAGCAGGGCAGGAAGCAGGAAGGTGCTACAGGCAAACACTGAGATGAGTTGGGAAGAGATCCTGCTGCCACAGAGGAAGGGTCCTCAGCCAGTTAACCCCATTTAAACACAGAATGTCTTGGTCCTACCTTTCCTATTTTCTCCCTTTTTCTGGCACTGGTGCTCACAGAACCATGTGGTGACCCAGTTCAAGAATGTGAGCTCTCCTCACTGTGTGTTCACACAAATAACAGTGCTGGCATCATGAGGGGGCCAGCAAAGCTGTTTCTTAATTCAAAATACTGAGCAAACCATCTGTATTGACAAGTTGTATAAACAGCTTAATCTTACCAACCTTTCCTGCTGAGAGAGCTACAAACAAATCCCAAAGAAATAAATGTGAATATAGAACTGGACCAGCTATAGATGGATTTCATTAATCATTCAGAGACCCTCAAATAGAGCACAGAGTTATTCAGTGCTGGGAGACCTGCTGCCACCTGAGATGGAAATACTTCATCCAGCCTCGAGTAACTGGCTGCACTCCAGTCTGGATCTCGGGAATGCAATGCCTCAAATTCCTAGAGAGCTGACAGATACCCAGATATGCAGCAGTGCTGCAATACAGACAACACTCCCTGAAAATACAGCTTGGTGAGAAACCTTCTGGAGTAAGAAGTTCCTCTGCAGCTCCTCTCTAAGCCTCTCCTGATTCTGGGGGTCTTCCATGAAGTTTCAGACAGAAGATACCACAACTCTGTAATTTAATTCACAGCTTTCCCTATTTCTCATTGATTGCCAGTCCACACTGAGGTCTCATGTCAGCAATATGCAAGTTCCTCTGCCTGCCCAGCCAGGTTAGAGATGCTGCATTGAGTTATTACAACAACAAAGACCAAAAAACAGTGAACTAACAAAAGCAACCTGGAACATATAGGAGAAGGAAGGTTCTGGCTTGAAATGACATCAGGTGGGAATACCCAGAGCAAAACCCAACTAACTGGTTTTTGTTAGGCCACACATCCTGATTTCTTCCCTTCTCTTGGTTCACTTCAGTCTTTGCAAGTCCAGCGTGACCAGAGGATTTTCAGAGGGTGAAAGAGCTGCTGTGTTCCCCTAATCCCTCCCTCCCACACACACAGCAGTTAGGGTGCCAGGAGAACCTATTTCAAAATTAATCTCAAAGCAGAGGAACATTCATAGAAGGAATCAGGACTAGAAATCTTCAGCAGCTCTGGAATCAAGGGGGATGAAGCAAGGGGACTGCATGGCAGTAGAGAATATTGAGAGGGTGACACAAAAGGGTTTTAAGCCACGTAACACACCATCTATAAAAAGGAAAAACTCCACAAATCAGGTGATCTGTCATTTTTTAATTCTACCTGAACTGTTTATAAAGGACATCACAAGGTCATTGGATTAGCAGGTTATTGTTTGGAAAGTGCTGATGATAGTTTGGGTCACTTTTGCCTACAGTATCAATCCTTCAAGCAGTGCCTGGACTTTAAGTAAAAAAAAAAAAACCTTTAGGAAAAATAAAGAAATAAGGGGAAATTAACTATTCTGCTTCATCATATGAACAGACATGCCACGATTTTATTCCCAACTCTTCTTTAGATTTCTCCTGTCTTTGTGGATAAACAATTACCTGACTCACTTCTCCATGGTACTCGTGGTACTACATGAATGTGAAACATTCAGTAACACACCCAACACACCAACCTCCAGCTTATAAACCACACTTCTCATACACTTCAGGGGCACTCACATTCTTTCCATCCAGTGGGGCTGCCTCGTGGCTGTGGCACAGGGCAGGATTTTAAGACTCCTGACACTGAACTTGAGGGAGGCTTTTCACAGCTTTTTTTTTTATTCAGCATCACCAATACACCCTGCACCACCTGCGAAACGTCTGCACATGCAGAAATTCTAATTTCAGACATGAAAAGGAGATAGTTCCAAGCTCAACAGATGATTTTTTTTCTCCCCTTGCACAGAAACACTTTGTTTGCATCCCAGAGAAAGGAGGTTTTCATGTGCTGGAGCACCAAGAAGCCTGTCCTGGGAGGAAAACCAGGTATCCCAGATGACAAGCTGTTCCACAGAAATGTTCTGGGACTCCCTGGGGTCTCTTAGCACAGACAGAGGAGTAACAGAAGCACAGTGAGCTCGACAGCCTGAGGACAAAAGTGCTCCAAACCACTTCAGTCTTGAAAGCTTGAGGAGTCAACATTGTATTAATTGGAAAATACAAAGGCTTGCACAAATGCCTGTGAACACTGATTACTGCCCTTTTCTCAATCCACTCTCTTCAAGCTTCTTATAATATCATAAGAAAAAGCAAACATGAACAGCAATGAGGAACAGCCTATTCTGAAACCACTTCCAGGAACAGGGATTGTTTAAACAAAATACATTAAGTGAAACCATCTGTATTAAGGGTCAAACGCCATCTGAGGCTGAATGTGCAGAAATAGCCATTTTACAAAATTTGGGCAATTATCCCTTTGTTGTTTTTGTTTTTAATATGAATAATCAGTTGTGTTGGAGGTGTTACCAAGGGGGCAAAGCTTGAGGAAGGAATTTAACTCCGCGGCTCCCAAGCTGACGGTGCCAAGAAAATATTGCTGTTAATCTTGGTGTAACCCTGTCTGGCATGCTGGGAGGAAGGTTTGCTCAATCCCATGCACAGAGCATCCTCTCCCCAAGCAGTGAGGGGTTCAGGGTGGGGGTCTGGCCGTCCATGGCCCTGGATTGCTCCCCACAGGAGGGTCCCTGTCCTGCTGCCAGACAGTCATTTGAGCTGAATCACAAGGGATGCTGCTTTCACAAGACTTGCTGGCAAAACAGAGGTGACAGAAGAGGCTCAGAGAAGGGGGGGAAAAAAAAGGCAATTTAAAGCTGCAGAGCCACCAAATATGTGTTTTAAGTCGTTTCAGCAGGGAACACTATAGCTGGAATTCAAGGGGATTCAAAGATGGTTGGCCATTGCTAAGGATAAATACTAAGCCAAAATATTCCACATTTATGTGGAGCCTATAAATGGGCATCTTGTATGAGACTGACACATTGTACTGTTTCAAACACATGTTGATCCTTTCCCACCCCAAATCCATCCAACTTATCTGAAACTTAACTTTAAGCAGAGCAGCAGGGGAACCTCAGTGCCTCAAAGCAAAGGGAATGGAGCAAATCCTGGGCACTAAGCTCCTCCAAAGCAAAGGGAATGGAGCAAATCTTGGACCCTAAGCTCCTCAAGTATTTATTTAATATAAAGTGTGAACTGGCATCACTATACAAAGGGGGAAAATCACTATACAAAGGGGGAAAGTGTCACGGAGAGAAACTTGCCTTCAAAAATCCTGCTCATTGCAACAGAGGGAGAACAGCTACATCTGAGTATGGTCTTAGTCACCTGCTGTGGATTTGATAACATCCAATTAACTGCAGAAATATTTCCGTATTCATCACAAGTGAAGTCAGACTGCAATCAAATATTGCAGCTGCAAAGGCTCATTAATCATTTTTTCTGGAAACCAAGAAGGATGATGATGGAAGAGAAAACTATGTTTCGTTTTCAACAAAACTACCTGCAGGAAGGCAAAAAAGAATACCAATTTCTAATTTTTTTAAATTAATATTTACATGCTAATATGTTAATGCCTGCCAGCTCTTTAAGTGGACAAGTATTTAATGGACCCAACATAAATGTAAATGTAAATGCCAGTTATCAGAAGTCAAATTGCACAGCTATGATGTAATGAAATAGCTTTGCTTTATGGGAATGAGGTCACAGGTTTGAAATACAGCCTTAGGTGCAAAAAAAAAAAAAAAAAAAAAAAGATTTTTCACAGAAGTCACAAAACTGTAATGCAATTACTTGCCTAAGCCTAAAAGTTTATAGAAATTTAAATTCAACTGTAAAGATGTAAGTGAGTCATCGATTTGCATTAGGATGGCTGGGGACCATATCACTCCTCAATCAACATGAACTAATGAAGCTTTCCTGGTCTGAATAAAATAGCTGAACTGTAGCACTGAGGTGCATACACATCACAGGCAGAAAATGTTTTTATGTTCTTGATAATAAAGTGTCAGAATAGCTCTGAGGGAGCCCAGGGACTGAGCTGCCCCTGCTCAAAAATCCCTAATGAATGGGAAATTAATTTTTCTCATTTTTCTTCATTCTTGGCTCTCCACAAACTCATTCTTTTATTTACAGAAAAGTCACTCTGGAGGATCATCTTGCCTGTAAAGCACCAGCTTGCTTTGATGCCTCTGACCCTGCCCTGCTCAGATAAACCAACAAAGTTCAGCACCTGAAGCTACTCTGTCCCAGCAGGGAAGGAGCCTGTCTGGAGAGGAGATTTTTCAGGACTTTTTGCTGTGTTCTACTACCTCTGCTATGAGGAGCAGCCTTGTTCTGCTGGCCTGGTAAATAAGAAAATTCTGAAGCAGAACCAATAGGGAATATATGAAGCACAAGACATTGACTTCACTGCTAGGCCACTGTGTACTTTTTCCCTCCAGAAAGGGAGGATGAAGATTAATTCAGCTGTGGTTTTGAGGCACCCAAATACTACATTGGTTCACATCCCTGAAAGCTTTCAAATAAAACAACCAACACACCAACAGTATCATGACAGACCTTGGCTATTTCATCTACAGCAGGAATGGAAAACATTTTAAGGAAAGTCCAGCCAACCCCTGAAATGTCCTGTTGTGGATCTCTATTGGGTTTGAAGGAAGGAGGCATCCCAAATCCACTTTGTCTAGCTGTGGGTGGACACAAAGAGAAAGAGCAGCATCCACTGACAGTGAACCTCCCCATGGTGGTGGCACCTATGACCCTGAAAGGACCTGGGCACGTCCCCACAAACCACACAGGGTTCTGTGACAGGACCTGGGCCATCTCCTGGGGCAGCTGAGCTGGGCCAAGAGCAATCCCAACACAGCTGCACTGCAGCACCAGCCCAGCTCGTAATGCTGTGGAAACCATCCCAAATCTGAAGGCGGTTGAAAACGTTAAGGAAAAGGACAAGTGGGGGCCAACCCGAGAGGCTGCCCCCACCTTCCTTCCTGTCCCTCCCCATAAGTTATTCATTAACATACCAAAACACACATATCAACGAAGAATTCATAGAGATTCCCTAAATACCAAATTACTGAGTATAATGGCAAGGAGAACTTGCTTAACACCCTCTTCCAGTTCCACACCCTGTCCCGAGTGGATCACTCATAAAGCTCCACTTGTATTTTACAGCAACAAAGTCCTTCCTGAACCCCTTCCTCACCAATGCCTTTGGTGAGTGCAGACCATCTCTAAGCAGAGCAGCTGCCACAAATGCTGTGTCTTTAAATCCATCCCCGTTTCGTTTTCCAAGTTTCTGTTTGAGCCATTACAGCTCCCTCAGGACTCCACTGACTCACTGCATTTTCTGGATGACGCAAGCATGCTCTTCTGCACAGCTTCAAAACAGGCAAGGAACATTTCCAGGCAGAAAGTGGCCACCAAAGAACCATGGAAATCAGGTATTCTTCCTGAGCAGGCATCACCCCACGAAGCAGGGGGCAAACTTCAGTTCCTATCCTTATTGCAAACAGATTAATCACTGACACTTCTCCTCCCCAGGAATACTTCTAGGAAAGCTTAGGTTTCCACTCTGAATTCCTGTGGGAAATATTTTGGTCCTGACGGAACACCTATGAGCACTGGTCCACCACTTCCTCTGACCCATCCAGCAATGGCCCTGCTCCCATGGGCCTGCGGTTCCAGCTCTATTATTGATTGCAAACCTCAGTTCTCAAGCTTTTCAAAGCACCCTGAAAATTTGAAATCACACCTAAATTTTCCAAGCTGATTCCCAGTTTCTCATTTCTGTCTTTCCAGCAAGGGCAGGCAGGTAAAAGAAGAGAAAATCTATTCCAGGAGGGAATGTTTAGGGAACACTCTAACAGGTTAAGCACACGTGCTTGTGGCTGGACTCTGTGAAGAGACCTGAAGCCACGATGGGGAAAGATGGATGCAAAAAACACTGGATTGGGAAAAGCATTTTCTGTGACTCAAGACTGAACTCTGTTTCTCTTCCTTCTGAATCCCTTCACTCAGCTCTTTGTGTTCTCCCAATCGCTGCAAGTCAGCAAACAGCCCTTTTATGTACATTTTTTTCATACAGGAATGGTAACAAAAGCAAAATAAACACTGGGCTTCTGACTGATGTTTGCAGCTTGATAGCAAAGGCAGCTGAAAAATTCTGGTTTCTGCTTGTAGCCTTCAGCTTTTATCCACTCTGAAAGATTTCACCATGATAAGAGAGCTGGAAGTGACATAAAAATGTAAAACTGAATAATGAAGTGGAGAACAAATTCAGAGAGAAAGATGAGTGTCTTGTTTTATCATCTCCACTAACATTGGTAACACACATCTTAGGGGAAAGGCCTCCTTGCTGGAGAGCCTGCTCATTCCTCAAGTTAAGGAAGATAAAAATTAAGGAAAATAACCTGTTCACACTTCACTCTCTAGAGCAGAAAGGGAAAAGCCTTTTGCTAGCAGAAGGTTCCTGATTCCTGCCTCAAAAGGAGCACCTAACATTCATTTCCTCACACTGCAGAGTAATACATGTTATCACAAACACTGCAATACCTGAGACCAAGAATGTGGAGAAGATGAGAAGCTTGGAGCCACCAGGAGATGAGCAGGCAGCAGGACTGGAGCATGTACATGCTAATTAGTGCAGGATGGCTTCACATGGGCCAGGAGCTGAGAAACCAGTGCCCTGGCTCCATTCCTACAGCAAAACAAGGGTTTGGAGGGTACCTGCAAAATTTGCTTTAATCCTCATTTTCACTCATTCATTAAAAAAAGAAAAAAGCACACAGAGCTTTGCATTCTCTGTACAGACATTGGGAGTTTTATGTTGAACCATATGTGAAAAAGATGTCTAATGTTAATATATGCAAACAATTTTATTTAGATGTAGATTTTTTAATTAGTATTAGCACTATCTTGGAAAGACAGAGGATTGAGGATCCTGCCAGTTCTTAACAAAAAGAGCAGATTTTCTAAACAGACAAACACACTCTGCTTTACAAACTGTGAACTGAAAACTGCATACAAGGAATGCTTTTGCTCACAATCAAATTACTGGTCATTTATCACGTTTCCACAGCTTAACTAAACGACTTCTCCTAATTTTTTTGTGTCTCCTGGTTCACTCTTAAAGCAACAGAGAAAAGAAATGAGCCACAGAGTCCTGACGTGGGATTAATGCATTGGTGTAGGAAATTGGCAAACTTTTAAGCTGCTTGAAAGCTCTTTTCTCCCAATCAGACTGGATTGGCAGCCCGTGAACCAAGGACACACTAAGGACAGCGCTTAGAAAAGCGTCAGGAATTATGATTCAGAGAGGTGAATCACCAGCAGCTCCCCTGGGGGGTGGATTTGGGATCAGCATCCCCAAACTGCAGCCCCATGCCAGATTACACAACCCCGGGCAGCAAGCACAGGATCATTTATTTGGAGACAGCTCAGGTCCTCGTTCCCAATCCTCTCCCGGCGGAACAGCGCAAGGCGCCTGCTGCTCTCGCTGGGTTGTTTCCACTTGCAGCCTGAGGTTTCTCTTGCCCAAAGCCCACACACCAGCACGGCCCTGCTGCCAAGCACGCGATGGAGCCCTGGCATGGAAGTTGGACTTGATCTTCTCAAGAGCTGTTTGTTATTCAACAGCCACAGACCAGCCAACTTCGCTCTGACTTCACGCGGGAAGAGCAGCAGTGGTGTGCTCCACTCCCCTCTTCCCATTCTAGACATTACCTTTAGATAGCACAGGATTTGTGCTTGCCCAGTAGTTTTACCCCTAGCAAAAGCACATCCCAAGCTCTGCACTAGCCCAAGTCATCCACAGCACTTTCAGAAAGTGCATTTTGTTCCACGGGAAGCTCTAAGGTGCGTTTCTATGAGGGTCCTTTGAATCATGGGTGTGCAAACAGGGAGAGAAATGCTGCAGCCCAGATTTGAAGAGAGCCGATGGCTTTTTGCTCCAGCAGGAACTGTGGAATTTGGCCTGCAGTGCTTCATCCAAGCAGCCATCTGATCTCATGACTAAGTGCATGCAGAGCAATGGGGGTGGTGGGGAGGAAGAGACGCAGGAAGATGGAGCTCTTCTAGTAAACATCTGAGCTGTCTGGAATCAAGGCTGCGCTATTAAAACGAAGCCACTGCTGGTTTTCCAGTATCTTTCCCTCTGTTTATCTCAGTTGCCATGGCTCTCACTTGAATCATCTGCACAAATTGCATACACATGTCCCAAGCCACATTATTTCCACTCGCTCCACAGCTCCAGATCAACTTTCACTCACCTGGCAGCGGCTCGTGCCGAGCAGTGTCATTGTGGCCAGCGACAGAGCGCTGGCTTCACGGACACCCCTGGTTGGAAAACTATGGCAGCTATTTCAAAAAAGGCTGATTAATATTTCACAGAGCGCAGAAAAGGGAAAGAACTCAGAAAAAATGGCCTGATGCTATCCTGCATGACCTGGGTTTTAGGAGAGTTGAGTCTCCACTGTTGACACAACCAAGAGCTCTTCTGGGGCAGCTGGAGCAGGCCAGCTTTGATCTGCTGAAGATGTTCCCCTGATTCTGCAGTGGACAAGCAAGATTGAAAGGAATGGAATCAAAATTCATCTCCCTGGCACATCAAGCTATCTAAATAATCTAATATACTGTCCTCTGGCTGTGGTGCTGTGCCACATGTCCCAAACTAATTACTGACACAATCCAAAACTAGGTACCAGCCCACTGAAAAAGGGTCAGACCCTTGGTGCTGCTGATCCACAGCTCTCAGAAATACACTGAATTGTGTTGGAAACTTGGAGCTTAACAAGGTAACCCTAAAGCATCCTACACCTGCAGTCATAAAAATGTATTTTCTGAGTGTTTCTCTTTGCATCACAGAATTTACAGAAGGCAACCATACCCTGCCTAAAACATACAGCATGAAAACCAAGCTCTACCACTGCTGCCATGTCAAAACTGGGAATATGGAAGATTTCTGCCCCTCCTCCCCCTTCCATCCTCTCCAGACCATTAAGAATCAGAAGGCGAGAGCTGACGCTGTCTGAAAGCAGCAGCTGAGGCAGCACTGCAGACAGGATCCTCTGCCCAGACAGAGGATCTAGTGCTGCTGGAGACAGAAAGACGGCTTAGAGAGACTGCTGTCCTCCGGTGTCAGAGACAGCAGACACCCACACCAGCAGGACAGGCTGCTGCAGCTCAGGTTGCACAAAAACAAGGATCCCTCAGAGCTTGTCTCGGGAATGACTTTTTGTCTGGAACTGAGCAAGATGGAAACATAAGGGGATTGCTGTCGTGGTTCCAGAAGCTGGATTTATCCTCCTCACCTGCTGTCCAGCCCTCAGCTAAGGGAAATCTCACCTGCACTCCCTGGTCACAGCTCAGAAACAGCTCAGAGCTAGCATGATGCTAGAAATGGAAAAGCATTTTCTATAACACCAATGTTCCCACCCTGGGAATTTCAGAAACAAGCAACATACAACAAGGAAACTTCCACTGGAATGTTTAATCGAAACACTATAATGTTTTAATCAAAGTTTGCATTAAGTGAGGAGCAGGGCCAACGTCAGAATCTGTGTTGCCTTCAGCAACCCCATAAAGCTGGCTTATGCTAGAGGAAACTAGTCTTTACCAGGTTTTCTTTCTGTCTGTCTTTATAATCCTGGGTTATAGCTGCAAATTAATAAAAGACCCACTAAAAGGGAAATGGTTTAGTTGTGGCCTTAGCAGTGCAGGGTTAATGGCTGCACTTGATCTTGGAGGGTTTTTCCAACCTCAACAATTCCATAATTCTGTGAATTATAAACTAGTGCTTTGACTTTACTCGGTACTTCCACAATTCTGCACTGAACACAACACAAATTATCTCACTTTGCAGGACACCAGATTTCAGAACCCAAGAAAATTGATCCCAAATTCTTAAGATTACCGATTTGCTTCAGGACTATAGCTGCTGGAAAGGTTCTCCTGGCACCAGGAGCATAAAATCCACTCAAATAGCTTAATACTAGATGGGTTCATGAATGTTTCAACAGGCAAAGTGTTGCCATAGAGCAGCACAAAAAGAGCAAACTTAATTTTTTATTTTATTCTACTGCTCTGACATTCTGGGAGAATTTTACCAGAATTGAATGGAAAGAGAAGATAAAGTAGAATGATTCAATGAAGATATTCTGTGTTTAGTCCAGTACAACATATATGCTGGTCTGACCAGCTCCTACTATGCAGGAAGACTGGCAGAAGGACTTTCCCTGTTTCTCTCTCTATTCCTGGATTAAATCTGGCTGCAAGTTTTTAGGTATGGACCAGCTACCACACAGACAGCAGCCAGGAAACCTGCCTGAAACATATTTTCTTCACTTGAAAAAAGGCTAGCGAGCAGATTCACTGTCTAGAATAAATTAGCAAAAACCTCACCAGCACCGGGATTGTGCCTTTCCACAGAAAGATGAGCAGCATGGCCTGAACTGCCTTTCAGAGGCTGCTCACAAGGTGTGAACGTGTGGATATGTGTCACCCCTGGTGACAACCTGAGACACTCTGCAGTGATGGAGACCTGCCATTTACTGTGTTTGACTGCTCCACAAAAAAGTCCTACCAGCATATGATATTCCAGGGAGTGATTTAATGGGAACTGGTAACATGGCATCTGGAGCAAACTGGGATCGAGGAGCTGAACCCCTGCACTCTGCTTCACATACAAATAAATCCCTGCACCCCATCCTCCTTTACTCTGACATTTGCTGTGGAGAAGCACACACTGGTCAGCTGAGCTCAAACCTTCCCTTCAGTGGTGATGATTTTATTTTAAAAGACTGTCACCAAGTGGCAGAGCTCCGAACGGCTGCGCAGGGTCAGCAGAGCTGCAAACACACCATCAGCTGGAGCAAGAAAACCAAAAATCCACCCTCCCAAGACATCTCAGCACACTGAGGGAAATGTCAGGATAGATCCTGCAACTAAACCAAAAGAAGCCATGGAAAAAAAAAAATTATCTTGGAAGGAAGCTTCAAATACTGTGAGGTTTGCTCTTTCAGTGTAAAAACTGGTAGATTCTGTTTCTGATCCTTCCCTTTGAAGCACAAAAATCACTGACAACAAAGCCTGATGACACTGTTTCATGTGAAACAGCCACCTTGGGGGCTGTAATACAAAAAGAAGGAAAGACACAGCCTCCCACTTTAATCGGCAGTTTGAGTCAAAATGCAATGTTTTATACCTGACATGTAGTGATACAAGTTATTTTTAACTATTATACTTAGTGTTTTCCCAAAGCACTACAAAAAGGCAATTTTTAAGAGTACATACATCTACGCAGAGCAGGCATTTGAGGATTCATCTATTAATCAAGCTGGAGCCTGGCTGGTGAGCTGTTAGCAAACTGCACTTCCATTGTGCCCACAGGGATGGGAGACTCCTCAGCTGCATCAGCCACTCTGCAATCCATATAGGAAGTATAAAATCGATTTGTTTCATCCCATACCTGTCGGTTGCCATCTGCACTACAACAGTAGCCAGGCTGTGCTTTTTGTTACTCCTCCAAGCAAAAGGCCACCGTTTCTCTTTTAAATTGCTTATAATCTTAAATTCATTTGAAGATGTTGATTTCTCTAAGTGTAACTGAAGGTGAGTAAAGACAGAGAAGGGCACTGCCAGGAACCACTAAGATTTACACCAGCAGCAGCCAATTTTTGAGTGTTACTGCTTATATACAGACTATATCCAGAGAGCAGAGACCAACAGAGCACACTGATGGAGCATGTGACACCCAAGTAGTCTCTTGACAGCTGCTGTCAGTGCTTTAGAAAGAGCTTTGATGCACCATCATTAAAGCTACATCAGCTCTCTGGGTCTAAACTTGCAGCAAATCACAGAATCCCAGAATATTCTGAGTTGGAAGGGACCCATAAGGGTCATCAAGTCCTGAAGCTTGGAGATAATTTAGGCTACCTGTGCCTGCTTTCCTGTTCAAAACTTGCCTTCTAGTTTATTTGGGGAGTAAACCAAGTGAGTTTACATCGAGTTTTCTTTGCACTCTCTATTCATTACCCAGAAATCCAAAACAGTGTTAAAGATCTGGGAAGATTTTCAAGAGTAAATTGGAGGTGGTGACTTTCTCACAAGCTTCCCAGCACATAGCTGGTGTTTATTTAGGCTCGCTATAGGGTTTTCTCTTCAATCAACAAAGTTTCCCGTCTCTCAGAAGTTACAGAAGTTTGACAGATTTCCATTTTCTGTTCCAGGCTGGCAGACCCAGCTGCAATGGGCCTGGCTTCACCAGCCGCCCACGAAGGAATTGCTCTGAGCAGTACAAAGAGAGGATGGTGCCACAATTCTCCTGCAAGTGACAGTGTAGTTATAAACAGCATCACCTGAGAGAGGAAAACATCAAATCTGCAAACGGGAGTCTCTGTGCTTCTGCTGTAGCTGTGCAATGCAGTGAAAAACCCAGCCTGCCAGGCTGCAGCCTGGTATTTGTTACAGCACAGCACACCTTCATACCAGGGCTGAAAAAAGGTCAATTTAGCTGCTCCTTTGCTGCTTCCAGCCCTGGAGTTGGGTGGCAAAGCCACAGGGAACCCACCAGACCCACTCCAGGACACTGACAGAGACAGGGACATCTCCTGATTCAGGAGGTTGGGAGCACCAAGGAACCCAACTTATCCCACAGAAATCACACAACAACGATTCCACTTTGCTAATTGCTCTACTCTAGATCCCAAAAATGATGCAAAAGAAACAGCCGCCAGCCACTCCCTGAAATAACCCATCATTTCCACCATCCTTCTTGTCTCTCTCAAAAAAAATAAATCCTTCTGCCACAGCAAACTGATCTGGAAGCTTTACAGCTCCTGGAGGAAATCTTGCCTCATGCCTGGAGACCTTTAGAAAAGCACTGGCAGCAGAATAAATTATTTACAGTACTATTTCTGACAATACCATCTCCATAAATGATACAAGATTGAAGGGTTTAAAAATGTGTGCGTGTGGCATAGGGCCCAAGCATGTGTCTAACAGAAATATTGATTAACTCCATTTCTACAGACTCTGTAAACAGTCTGATGAAAACAGAAACTGCAAGTAGATTTTTTTTTTGTTCCTTTACTGTAAAGTAGGACAAAGCAATCACTTCACCCATTCAAGCTAACCCAAATTAAAGCACTTTTGGACATTTAGGAAATTATTTTCTCTTTAAAGCAATCCGATCTACATGTTGTTTACCTGATTCTAATTCCCGACTTATTCCATTTCCCCAGAATAACTCAGTCAGTCGAGGCTTCTGGCTTGCAGCAAGGTTCCTGCTGTTTACTTAGGTTTTCCAGCTGGGTTGAATGATATGCAAAAAGGTCTGAGGACTTGCTGGAGGTCATACAGAGAGGAAAGTCAGTTGGCTCTGCTGGCGTAATAGCCCTGCACTTTTACAGCTCCCAGGACTTTGCTCTAAGCACCAGGCTAACCTTCCCATCAAAAGATACTAAATCTGTCCTCAACATTTCAAACATTCCCCGGTTCTTAGGAAAAGGCACTTCCCTCCATAAAGAGTTTGAAGCAGCCCTGCTAAAGGGTGTGATGAAAATCTGAAGGCACTGAGTGCACATGCTCACCATTAGAAAATTCAGTGGAAACTGCCGGTGCGCAGTTTTCCATTTTCAACGGCAGAATTTCAAACTTATTTAGGCATGCAATTTAAAAGAAAGGAAACTGCAGAGGATGTTTAAATAGAGCCTGCCTGAATATTTTGTTTAAAGGTACTATTTTCATTTTGGTTAGAATTTATAGGGCAGAACATCCCAGACAATCCATAATGGCCATCAGCCTTCAATTCATCCCAGTCTGGACTCCCTGCACAGCCAAGGACAATCCAACACATTTCCCAATGCCTTTGTGTCTTCCTGCAGAGCCAAAAGGAAGGCAGGGAGTGCTCCCTCAGGTTTTCCCACCCTTACAATTCCACCAGGATAACATGGTCTGCTAAGCAGGGCTCTGGAGCATTGGATTGGCTGCAGAGCTTTTGATTTGTGATGTTTGCAGGTTTCGTCCTAGAGCAGCACCAGGGACACAACCACTGGAAGAGCAATTCACCTCCCTTGTGCCATTGCAAATGTCTTTGACATAAACAACCCCACCCGAAATACTGACAAGACAAAAGCAAGGGCTGTAAGCTCCTATTTGAACACAGCACTGACACTAAGAGAGATTAACAATGATATTTTGGAGAAAAGGCATTTTTGCTGGTAATTCAACACCCACTCCTGTCCATTGGGGCAGAACCACTACAATCCATTCTCTCCAAGAACTGCAGGGCCCTCCAGCAAAAGACTATCTCACTTCATTGCTTCACCCCAATAGGCCTCCTGCCCTTCAACATTTATGCCTCTGTCATCTAAAACCCACTGATTTTCACTTCCAAGCTCTTCAAATTCATGCCCTGATGTTCCTCAGCTCCTCTTCTCTTCCATCCCAGAATAATTCAGGCAATTGTACTTCTGAGACCTGCTCTGCCAGCTCAGCTGTTCTAATGCCCTCTGGCTCCAGTGTGGCTCCTCAGCTCTTCCTTTTGCTCCTCCACAGCACCAATATTGCATCAACTCCCATGTCTCAGTTTAGTATTCTTTAAACTTTCTTCTTCTTTTCAGCCTTCACAGTTTATTCTCTTTATTTTCTCCCAGTGTTCCTCACTCTATTCTCCTAATGGACATCTCCAATTAAACCTTAATTATATCTCGTACCAGCAGCTGTTCTCAGGCTGATGAGCACACTCTAGAAGAAAACCCAAGGCAAAAGGTCTTGCCTGTTAGACACTTTGCTATAATCCAAAGGTCACACGTACAGACACATAACCCAGTAATTTACACTTACTCCAGCATTACAGATTTCTTTTTCTGTTTAAATTACTTTGGAAGAGGTTACCCTATCCTTAACAAGGTTAAGTATCTTTGCATGGTGAACATTGCAGATGTCTAAAGCTTGGCAAGCTGTGTTGCTGGGACAGCAATGGTGGCTGGCTGGTTTAGCACATCAGTCACAGGATGAGGTCTTCTCTAGGTGCCATCCCTTCCTGTCACAGCATTCCTGTGCCTCAGGACCTGAGCTGGTCTCTAGGCTCCAGTTAAGGGGGCCTCAGGTCTGGCTCTGGGGTTACCACGGTTCTCCAGCCTGACCATGAACCAGCCAGGACAGGGGGTGGGGATGGAGAGGCCAAGTTATGCCAGGAATGAGCCTGGGGAATGCAGCAGAGGTCACATTGCAGAGCGGGTACCGACACATGCCGCTCGTTCCAGCCCGCAGCTTGCTGAAACTCCTGGATGGAGGGCTCTCCCAAAGCCTGGGAAACTAGCAGTGGGCGATGACCTGCACCCACTGGATCCTCATCCTGTTTAGCATATGCCAAATACAATAAGATGCATTAAGTCAAGTCTTTGCTCTACCCAGCGCATGATGTGATTGGCAGAATAACCTTTTTTCCCCCTCTAATTCTGCTGATAGTATGTAATTCTGTTCATCCCTTTAGCCTTAGCCAAATATTTATGTCAAGCTGGGAAAAAAATGCCAGGCACAGAGCAGGGGGTGAAGGGAAAGCAATCTAGAAAAGGCTTATAAACCAATTTCAGTGCATAAAGAACTGACTTCTGCACAGTCATACTCAGATTAACAATCAGGTCCCTATGCTGGCCATTCCTTTTTTTAATTAACCTTCAACAGGTTAAACAACCCAAGACAACGCTATTAGATGATCAATAAGCCTAGGTGCAAATTCCATACACACCACACAAATGTTTTATTGGGTTAGGATAAAATTCCAATTGCTTGTTAGACACAGGAACTGCCTGCTAGTGGGGGGCAGATGGACCCTAAAGTACTAATGGTCCCACACACTCATGGATACTGCCTGGACTGCACTCGATTCTTCAGTCATGCTGCTGCTCCCAGGCAGGGATCTAACACATACATCACTTCTAACACTTACCCGGTTCTGGATGAACGGGAAAATTCATTATTCATCTAATTTTAAGTAACAGCCAAATGGCCCAATCATCAGCAGAGTGCCCCAATGCTGTGCCAACACAGATGAGGAACAGCTTCTCTCTGATGCAAAGGGCTCAGTGCTGGAGCTCTTGGGTTAAGAATACGCCATCGTTTTCTTAGGAGATTCAAAAGCAAAGCCATAAATTATTTTCTAATTGTCTAGTGGTGAACAAAGGCAAAATGGGCCTGCTGTGTCGCAACTCTTCCAAAGGCACACGTGAATAAACAGGACTGCTGGAAGCCTAACAAACTGACAGCCCATCCCAGGGAACACAAAGAGGAATGTTTGCCTAAACGCTGTCTTTCAGCAAGACTGTAATCAAAGGAAAAAAAAACATGTATGATAAGAAAGATTCCTGGTGGTTCTGGCACAGCAATTATTCTCTACATAATTGGGAAAGTTTGGAAGCACTTGACTACGCTGTTCTGATGGCATGCTTTCAAAAAACACTAAAAACTCAAATGGAGTAGTTCAAACAGCAAACAAGGCCCCAAACCAGTTACTAAACCAAAGCACCACAGACTGACAGGGAAAAACCCCACGCATTTCTTCCTATTTTCTGTACTATAAATGAAGAGATAATGGAAGCCTGTAGAGACACCTGGTATTAGCCTGTCCACAGGACAGGGGGATAACTATTACAAGTTGAAATAATCAACTTGCTTTTATCAAGGAGTCAAACAAAAGGGCAGAGAGGGGAGCTCCAGCTGCACATCTCAGCAGGGACAGGACAGGGCAATGTGACACCATCAGGTATTGTGGCCTCAACATTGGCCCTCCTGTGAGGAGCCCAGGAGGTCTGTATTTGATGGCTTTGAAACTGATCCATGAGCTCTCTTAGGTTTGCAGGAAATCAAAGAGGCAGAAAGATCATGGAAACAGGGAAAAAATCAGGAAGATAATACCAGTCAAAACAAGTGAGTAATAGAAGAGAGGAGGATAAACTGGCCTTCTCCGTCCTAGAGAAGTAGGAACATCTTGCTTAAAAGCTTCTTAGAACCACGGGAACATCATTTCAAAATCCTACCAAAAGACAGCATGTCCTGAAAAAACAGTGATTTCCTCACAGGAAGATGAATCCAATCAAAATCATTGCCAAAAACCCACGGAGCATAGGAACCTCCTGTACTGCCCATCAGCTCTCCCTAGGGACAGCTGCCTGCAGGGAAAGGATCTACCTGGGTACAACTCACCTGTGCAAGGGAAAGGCAGCACAGGCTATGCATACAGGGTTTGGGGTTAAATACAAGTTAATCCTGTTTATCTGAACTAGGCCAGAGGCAGCTGTGGAATATAATGAGATTGTGACAGAAAGAAATGCACAGCCTGAACTTCTAAGCCACAAAACTGAGCTAAGCCAACAATTCATTAGTTACTTTTTCTAAAACTGGGAGGGGGAGAAATATCTACTGAAATATGAGCTAGATCACTCAGCAGGTATTTCTCAGATGCCTGGGAATAAAGTATCCTGCAAGGCATTATTAATGTTTATTATGTGGGTCTGTTACAATACTGTTTATCACCAGCTATCTTGAACAGGCTCAGCACCCCAGCCTGAATTAGCCTGGAGTGTTCCAGAAAACAAAACCCGTGGGTGCACAGCCTGAAGGTGATCTCCCCAGGCAGAGCTGTGCCACTGCTCCAGCAGTGAAGTCTGCAGCCTGGCACTCCACTGACTGAGCCCCCAAAATGCCTCCACGTGCAAAAGCATACCAGTGAGAGGAAAAGAAATGCATAATCCCTATCATCAGTCATGCTGACAAATCAGAAATAACTCAAGATACCTTAATTACAAAGCCCAAAATTCACTTTCGTGACTCTCCAGGAATTGTCAGAAGGGAATCAATCCTTCAAGGGAAGGGAATGAGCTAGTTCAGGTTTTTTGGGTGGTAAACGGGCTGCCAATGCTGATTTGAAGTTGATAAAAATATTTCAATTAATCATTCCTAAGAATAAATTTTTCTTCCTACAATGTTATTTTCAAGATATTTTTTATCCCGTATCAATTGCAATAAAGAGATCACCCTGAATTTTCTCAGCAGCACCCACAAGCCCTCAAACAGACATCCCAAACCCACATAACCTGAGTTAATAAACCAACAGTCACAGCACATTTAAGAACTCCTTGCATAAAAGCCCTATTGAAGGCATTTCTGCAGGGGGACCCTGAGTGCTGACCCCAGGCAGACGTGGTCTGAAACAGAGAGGTCTGGCATAAAAAGGTGTTTTGTCCAAGAGGCAGAGAAACATCATCCCCCTCTCCAAAACACACCTCCCACAAACAGCCCTAGGTCAGCCAGCTCTGCATTCAGAGTGAAACAGCCCTAGGAAAGCCTGCTCAAACCTCCCCAGAGCAAACAGGGATTCACCAGCCACCCAGCAGAGATCTAATATAAGATGTAAAACTAATTTCAGCTTTGAACAGAGAGCCTGCTCCTCTCTATGTCTCTAATTGAGCAGGAGAGCAAGCCATGGGGACAGGAGAGGAAACCTGCTCTTGTCCTCTCCCGGAGAAAGGTAATGACATGATGGCAGAGTGTTTCTATCAGCTCCCCAGACTGCCAGAGCACCATTCATCAGGAGAAAGGACCAGGAGAACAATCAGAAATCCATTAGCAAGCTGCTGCTCTGCCTGAACTCCTGATCAAATGTCACAAGTGCTGAATGGCTTCTGTTGCTTGAGAGGACAGAAGGATCAGGGAATTGTTCCAAGGTGATAAAGATATTATTACAATTTTTAGCTTATATTAGCGTGGGGGCAAACATTTGTAATCCACGTTGCTCCTTTATGCAAGTTTCTCAAATCTGGGACAAAAGCTTCCGGAGTAATTAAAATGGAGAGAGATCTCCTCCAGTATCACCAATTGGAACCACAAGGAAAGCAGTGGGGGAGAAGGAAAAGCTGGAGATGGAGGGAGAGCTGCTGGATGGTTGTGATCAGTGCTTTTACAGCCAGGGCTCAACTAGGAAATACTGCAAACTCACAAGAAAATAGCAAGAATTACCAACGTTGCTATTTACTAGCAGGGGAGTGACCCCATAGGAATAAATCAGCTCATCAGCAGCATTTCACCCTGCTCTCTGCAGGCTCAATCCTGCTCTAAGTAACGCTTCATTGTCCACCCATCTCAGCAGGAGACAGAGCCAAAACCAATCTGCTCCAAATCTACCCCAGTTACTTCTTCCCTCAGATGAAGGGTGATCAGGCCATTTAAAAAGCAATGCAAATAACCAGGTTCATAAATACGTTTGTCTGTTAAAGAGTCTGCACCATCTCTCTGCGATATTATTTACGTGTCTGAAAGCTGTTATCCGAGCTATTATCCAGCACAGAGACTAGAAAAAGATATTCTGAGTGTATTAGCAGCATATTGAAATGATTTGTGCAGATTCCTTCCATTCAGATACTGTTGATGCTTGAAATATAATGAAGAGTATCAAACAGGAAACGTGCACATGTACTACAAGCGGGGAAAAAGCAGTAATTAAAAAAAAATTAGGAATTCTCCAGTGCAAATATTTTCAACTGCAAACTGATTCTCATTATCTCCCATCTGCCAAAAAAACAAATTAAAATATCAGTCAAATGTAGTGATCCAGGTAAAAGTCTTAAACTGCATCTCTGGTTCAATAACAGCAATTATTGTGTCACCGTTCTCAACTCGTTGAGCTCCTCAAATGAGATCAGAAATGACTACAGAAAAAAACCCAATAACACAAAGTTTCAGAAAAATCTGTCATCCACAAGACCTGAATTACATTTGAACAATGACATTTTTGTCTCCAAAACAGGTAACAGCAAAAGGAAATTAAGGTTGTCAGCGTTGCCGTTATGAAATGTTAGCCATAAAAACTGCTACTGTAGAGTTTTCACTGGGTTTATTTACTAGAATTTTTCTCTTTTTTCAAGTGAAAGTCATTCTGAAGCTTTGAAGTGTGTGAAAACAACGTGTCAGTATCAGATCCTAGAGGAGGAAAGGCTGCTGAGCAAGGCTGAGATACACTCAGAGTGACACTGCAAGTCCACCGTGGGTACAGTGTTTGTTTTACACCAGGGTATGGAGCTATCACGAGTTACACACAGGAGTAGATCTTAGAGCTCTGTTTGTTTTGCACCAAGACAGGAGGAAATGTATATCCAACAAAAGAACACTCGGGTCCACATGAATCCCAGCAACTTTCCTTCCTCTGCATGGATCAGACCATACACATAAAAATTAAAACAGTATCAAAGAGTGGAAAGGACTAGAACTAGTGGCAAAACTCTTCCTGTCATGTGCAACACCAGGTCTGTGTAGTTCTGGTGCTTTACAAGTTGAGATTTCCTAAGGAAATTTTCGACAGCAATACCTCCAAAATTACCTTTATTTCGGACAAGCCACTTAGGGGCATTTAGACTTTGATCCTTCATATGCCAACTGTTGTCTGAGCTTGAATCTGCTTTAAAACAACAGTTAAGAACCAATGGAGGGAGAAGGGGTAATTTCCTTATTGGTACAAGGTCTGTGTTTTTCCCACAGCCCATCCTGGCAGGGATCAGCCATCCCAGGCATCCAAGAACTGTGGTGTGGCTGCAGTCAGATGAGATGAGCAATTAGCTATGGCCCAGTTCCTACAGGACAGATGTCCTCCCTGCAGTCCATAAGCACAGCCATCAGCCTTGCCGACAGCATCAGCAGCTGGAGAAGTGGGCAGGACACACTAAAATGCCCTTTCTCTCCCTAAAATGCTCAGAACCCTTCCCCAGGCACCACAGCCATGCTCACTGTCACTGCCTGCAGATCTTCAGGGACTCTTCTGCCAGGGGTTTCAAACCAACACCTTTCCAAGTGCTACGTTCATGTAAATAAGTAGTTTTTTTAAGAACAAATTAGTTGAGCATATTCTACGAAGTTATTTCATTTGTTTTTGCTCCTGTTCATTTATTCCAATCTGCTGCACCTTCCCTTGGAGAGGTTATTAAACGGTCTGCTAATGGGCGCCAGCACTCGTTTAATTCTTCCTAATGAATGTATGAGTGAGTAGAGGAAGCTATTATGTAGGGCTTAATAAAGGGCGGGAAGGAATTTCCTAAAATTTATTGCCACAGGCTGCTGCTTGAAGATAAAATAAATGGTAATTGCTTGGAACAGGAAAGAGGAGGATGATAAAATGTCCCCAGACATGAGGTAAAAAAAATACCAAGTGCTCCGAACCAAAATCTCAAAGCCCGAAGGATCATGAAGGCAAGATGGGCTCCTCCAGCTTTAGCTTTTTGGTAATCCTTAAGACTTTTCCTTTGAATATGGATGCTGAAGGATGAACTCGATCTCAGTTGGAATGGTTATTTTATGACACAAAAAAGACATATATAGAAAAAAAAAAGGCATTAATTCAGACCGCATCTTATGAAAATAATATTTGTAGGAAAGAGACAATGTGGAGGAAATGGAAGGACAATGTTTCTGGACTATTGAGTCCAGCAATACAATTTTCCCTAAAGTACAGGCTTTGCAGAATGAAGGAGACACACATAACATTTTGCTACAATTATGTTTCTTCTTTCCCATTGCCGTGTTGGTCAGGGTTCATGGAAGAACAGAAATTGCTGAGAGGTGAACCTGTGCATTGTTTCTTCAATTTCTGCGACTGTTTGTTAAAAGAGATAAAAATCTGCAGGCTGGATAAGAAAAAGTGTCTGAACTGGAAATCCTGAGTGTCTGTCCTGCTCCAAAGTGCTGCAATCACACCATCAGCCTCCCAGCAAGCTCCAGGTCAGGCCTCAACAACTGGCGAGAACAAAGTGGAAATCTAAGCCCCATCCCTGTAATTGCAACGTAGAGGAAAAACACGGGTTTTCAAAACAAAGCTTCTTGTCATAACTCACAAGAGCTTGCTCTCCACATAATCCATCAGGCTTCGTTCAGATGGTGTGATCCAGTCACACAGATGAGTTGAGCTAAAAACTTTGATCCATCTGATCAAGAAAGACAAGTTTCCCAAGAACAAGTCTGATTTTTTGGTTCCACTGAGCTGCTGGAGGTGGTTTTGCACCTTAGAGACTGCCACAGTGCTCTCTACCTGATGGATGGATGGATAGATAGATGGATAGACAGACAGTTCAGGAGTTATACCAGCTTGCATGTTTAATTACAGAAGCAGTGATCAATAGCTCAAGGGTCACAGGCTGTGGTGGGAGAGGAGAGCAGGGATGTCTGGAGGTCACCTTATCCAAGTGCCACCAGCCTTTCAAGTCCAGCTGTCCCAAAAAGGACACTGCCAATCTTTAAGGACTGTCTCCCCAAAATGCAGCAAGGAGGAACAAGTAGAGGAAGATGCCAAAATATCAATTTGAGTGGGTGGGCAAAGCAGCCATCTCCTTTTACATAAAGGGGCAGAAAGAAAGAAATACTATTTTCGATAGCAAGCTAATATATCCAAGAGCTTAAAAGCTGACCTGAGAAGAAAAACAAGATTAGGTTTGCTCTTTTTTACTGCTTTGGGCAGACAAAGCCCCTCTCAGAAAACCACTATTTTTCATGCCAGCTTTGACCATCTTAAAACCAGGAAAAAAGGGGATAAAATCCAATTTTTCTTTCTTAAATCCTTGGCAGGTCACCTGCAGGAGCAGGCCAACAGCTTTTCTAGCAGGCAGTAAGAAATTATTACTTTCTATTCTAAACAAGGATTTCAGACGCCTCAGCTCAACAGCAGGATTTCCATAGTCCTACACAATACAAAGCAATCACTCAACCTGCAAGAGCATCCAATTTGAAAATGGACAGTTGTTTCTCCAAGAGAAAAAGCGACAATTTGATGGATACAAAGAATACCAACAACAAACAACCCCAAAATAATCCAAACAAAAATAATCAGCTTTAGCACACTGGAAGACAAAAGGTGAGCAGTTACAAGATGAGTGTGAAATATCAGGGGATATACAACATAGATTTTTGAAGGATCAAAAAGGATCAAATTTGGGTGTCTATTGGATTGGCATCTACTAGAGAGTGTTATCCAGAAAGAGTTTCATCTTCCCCCATCCCAATGAACAAATCAAAGCCAATCAAACATGCACAGCATTCCACGTTGGCATCAATACCTGCACAAAAGGCAGAGCTTTCAATTTGAACCAGCAAACACAAACTATTCCATCTCTGAGGACCTTCAAGCACTTCCACACTTTTAACCCTCTTCACCTCCTGTGAAGAAATCTTATTACCAATTTATATGGGCTATAGAGCAAGAAGTTGCAGCTTTATGATAAAGAACACAAAGGATCTGTTCTTTTTTTTTACTTAGGAACAATCCAAGCAGGTATTTGTTAACTACCTGTGATGCTGTTCCCTGCTACAAGGAATAACACAGCAGTGCATCCCTGGAATCACTCCCTACACAAACTTTAATTACCCAGATTGTACCTGAAAAGATACATTTTACTTATCCAAGGACAATCCCAGCACTGAGGAGAAATGATTGAAAAAAATCTCAATTATTCTTTGCAAAATAACACTGATGTCAGGCGCGAAGAGAAAGCTGCTTTTCTTTCTGTATTATTTGGTCTGCTTTTGGCAGCACATTGCCACTGTGAGCAAGAGCCAGATGTGGGAGGAAGAGTGTAGGTGGCACTAGGGGAAGCAGGATCCCTGTCGTGGTTTATCTGTGGCCTCACAATAACAGGAGCTCTGTCACCCAGGCTGGCTCACAGCCACCCCCACAGCAGGAAGAGGCAGAAGAGCCCTGGAGAAGCTGTGCACATTTCCATGGCCCTCCTCCCCCATCCCTGTCATCTGCCCTTGCTTGTGCATCTCATAAAACACCCCCAGGCCAACCCCTGGCAAGGCCAGCTTCTCAAGCCAAAGCTTCATAAAACATCCCAGGTATGATCCCGGGCTAAAAGCAATTCCCTCCCCACAGCCACAAAACCTTGGATGCTCAGACTGACATGTCAGACTCTGAAATCAAGAGTGAGGACGGGTGATTTGTACTCCAGAGGAGTCAGAAGTGCTGCGTGGCATCAGGAGGTGAATTCCAACATCCCTGGCTTTGTTTGGGCAGGAGCTGCAGTCACACAGCCTGGCCCCACCACAGCACCCAGTCAAGGTGTAGGTGAACTCAAAGAACCTCTTAGCAAAAGCTCTGCCACAGACCTCCTCCTCCTCCTCCTCCACCCCTTTTTTGCCTGAAGTATTGAATTGAGATTATTCTTTTTAACACTTTTTTTTTTAATGAGGAGAGGGGGAGGTGTCCAACATACTCTACTCCAGTTTGTTGTAGTCTAAAGAAACTCATTTGTTCAGCTTTGCATTCAGCATCCTTGTGATATTAACTTTTAATAGCACTGTTTATCTGGATCCATTTTAAATAAATCAGAATTTGGTTACAAGTCAGGAGTGCACCCTGCAATTACCTTTTCAGTGCAAATCCTCTCAAACAAGACCTTACTCTCCAAAGGAGGCTGCAGAGCTCCCCTGGACTCATCCCTTATGGAGGCTGCACAAATGGACATCTCCACTGCTGACCAGGGATACAAACAGAACACACTGCAGCAAGGATAAAGAGAATTAAAATCCAAGTGTGATTGTGCAAGACTGTAGTAAAGAGGTCTTGGAGCACAAGACAGCACCTTTACTTGCACAGGGTTTGTTTTACTCCTAAAAATTTTAGGAGTTAGTACATTTTTAAAATTCAGCTGCTAGCAATTCCAATTTGAGACTCATAAAAAGTACTATATTAATAATTGAAATGTAAAATGCCTGTCTGATTCACTCCAGCCCTCAGTCCCCCTCCCCAAAGGGCTTGTTTGCCTTAGGGGAGCATTTCACAAGCAGCACATCAACCTTCTGAAATACAGCTTCAGCAGATGAAAGCCTCCTAACCGCAGAAGAGCCGCCGTCCTCCTAAATCTGGAATTTAAAAACCTGTGACATCCACGGAGCAGTTTAAAGGCAGAATGGCCAAAAGATTTCAGCCCAACCAAGCACTTGGGCTAGCATGCTGTGTAGTTATTTCAGAAGAGGCTCAGGGGGGGATCTCCCCATTTCAGCCACAACATCCACACTGTATCTCCCGGCAGACAAAGCTCCTCCACCACTGCAGTGACTCAGGGGCACTGGGGTGACGAGGCACCCTCAGCACAGGGTGATTCAAGACTATCCATGGCCATGGAACGTCTCTCATTCCAGGGGCTCCAGATCATCCTGCTCCAGAGCCCTGCTGAAGCCCACCGCTTCCTAATTTGGGAACACTGCAGATGACAGAGATGTCTGAGCCGGAAAGCAACTGCTCTCTTGGTGTCTGTGTTTCACCTCCGTGTTTGTAATGCCTCTGGAGCTGTGCAGGACTAAAAGATGTGGACATGGCCAACATAATGCAATGTTCACTTTTCTGGGGAAAAGTAACTGAAGTTAACAAATTGGAATAAAATCACCTCGCTGGATTTGTGCTACTTATTCCTATGAGTGGAATGCAAATATTTCAAGTTAACATTTCACGGTGCTTTGAATCCTCACCTGATAATAAATGCAGCACTGATCTATTTTCATTTAATGTTTTTCAAATCCTGTGTTTTTAACCACAATTACAAAGCCACGCTGCTGCTCAGTGAAGTTCACAATTCCTCTCAGGAGAGGTCGGCTTATCAACATTGCAGCAGGTCTTCAATGAAATGTCATGCACAGCCTTTGCTTTGCAGAGGCAGAACTGCAGTCACCAAGATGATTATATTAGCATTTCAAGCTAGTATTTGCCTCCAAAAATCCAGCCTTTATTATTCTAATTCATCCTTCTGCTTGGCTCAAAATATTACCTGCTTAAGAGGTAGTTCAGTGAATTTTTCTAACCACCCACAGCCTTCAGGATTTGGCCCTCTGCTGCAGCCCAAGTCCAGATTTAACTCCCAGATTGTCTCCAAATTGTATTTAGTGAGCACAACAACCCACACCACACCTGGTGGTGTACCTGTGATCATAAAAAACCTCATTCTATCCCCACTTTTTAGCAAGAGCAAGGTAAAAACCACCAGCAGTTCTTGCAGTGAGGTCTGTATTAGACTGAAGTTTCCCCACCACATTTTTTTTTTCCCTAATGACATGGAATTTGAAAGGTTGAGCAACACTTACACTGACTTATGTGATCACCTCATAACAATGATTACAACTTAATACCTGAAACACGATAGCACCTTGACATCCAAACCTCTGTGTGGGAGGCACTATTTAGACATAACAGACAATCTGCAGGGAAATTGCAGCTTCTATATGAACATCAACAGTATCAAATGATGGGAAGAGCTTTGTCTTCCCTCCAGTTCATTTCCTGTAAAGGACATCTATTTTCTATTAAATAGCTGCATGTTGAGAAAAAAAAAAAGAATGTATACAGCAAACACATTTAGTGCAATCCATCAATAAGTCTTGTAAGAAGTAAAGGTTTGATTGCAGAGACTTTTAAATGCAGCTTCTTATCCATCCAGCTAAATATATTGAAGAAGAAATAACAGCTTGGCATTTATTCAAAATTTTTCATTTAAGCTTTCCTAAGTTATTTGCAAACACGAGGTGTAGCCAGACAACAACAGCTCTAATAGCTGTTCCAGTTATTCAGGCTAAAATGGGATGTAGTTTTTAAATGAACAATATGTGTTGTCAGACTTATATAAAGAATGAAAAGAACTTAGAGCCAATAAAAATAACAAAAAGAAAACCCCATTCATGCATACATATTTATAGCTTAAACTGGTTTGCTAGATACACTAAATCTTCTTCATTATTATAAAATTCTCCCACCCAAACGAGATTTGAGTAAAATAGAGTACTACTAGATTACAGCTTTGCTTTTGTAAGCATTGTTATGACTTCATAACAGTTTAACTCCACAATTAGCTCTGTGAGAGCAATTCTGACATTCAGACAACACCAACTGTATAAATAACTGTCACAGGATGAATTTGTTTCCAGATATTCCCTGAGCATACTTGCCAGGAAAAGCTCACATTTACAAATGTTGAACACAATGCTACAAGAGGATTTACAGAATCAATTTCTATACCAAGAGGAATCTAATATTTAATACTAATATTAGAACAGTATTTATATTTTTTAAAGTCAGCGCAGCGTAACAAAAGAAGGAGGGGGATTAGATCAAATGCAGAAGACAGCAATAAGTGAAAAGGGATGCAGAACTG
Source organism: Lichenostomus cassidix (assembly GCF_008360975.1). Lineage (NCBI taxonomy): Eukaryota > Metazoa > Chordata > Aves > Passeriformes > Meliphagidae > Lichenostomus > Lichenostomus cassidix. The sequence goes on from NC_139497.1 coordinate 4,658,288, forward strand.
AAAACTGTATTTTTTTTTAATGAAGAATGGACTGAAATGAAGCTTGAGGAGATGAGGGAGCAAGATTCTCCCATTAACAGTGAAAGCAAACATCACCTACCAAACTTTTTTTTCATCAGCAAGCAAGCATGCAAAGATTAGAGATTCTAAAAGTATCTAAAAAGACTTGACAGCCACTATTTCTGAAATTCACGCTTGTCACTTCTGACCCTGGTTCTCACCATTACACTTTTGCTCACTTCCAAGACGATTCTCACTGCAGGGATTGTTTTAATCAGAGCAAGTTAGTGAAGAGCCACAGAAGACATCTGGTGGCCAGTGCCCCAAATGACAATTTCATTTCCTTTATACCTTTCTAATAAACCTTAAATGTTAATAAAGTAAATAATTGTAAACAATTTACATTAATAAATAATTTAATTTAAAAAATCTAAGTAAAAACAGTAGCATTTACTGCATAACAGCCTTGTGATAACCCTGTGTGGTCAGACCTGGAACTGAGAATTTGGGAACAGCCCTTCACCAAGTATGTTAAATGAGGCAGAACCTAAAAAGCAGCCTCTGAATATGGGCAACTTGAACACGAATGACATAACAAACATTTCCTGAAAGTCCAAAGAATTTCCTGTTGAAAGTTTCCATGTCCTTATCCCACCACCATTCATACATTCAGCCTCTGGAAAAACAACCTTGTGTATTCTGGGAACACACAAAAAAAGGGCTGTGAAATAGCCATCAGTTCCCCCAGGGGTGGACTGGCAGATCAGCTCACTGGGGTCACTACAAAACCTGACAGAGCTCATTCTGGATATGTGAGTAAGTGAAATTTCCTCCTCTGCAGTGTCAGTGTGACAGGAAGCACAGGGAACATGCCCAGGTCACTCTGTCCTTCCAACAGAGATGGACATTGGACAGGGAACAAACAGCAGGTCACCAAATGGGGGAATCCTGTCCTCCAGCAAGCCTTGCCATCCAAAACCCAGGCATTTAACAGGCAGCAGAGTATGTAATTCAATATAGTCCTCATCACACATTATTCCCAGTTTCTGAGGCCATCACTCCCTCTTTGATGCAAATGTGGAGTGCAAACCACAGCAGAGGAAGGTTCAGCCTTTTGCTGTTTCATGAGCTCTAAGGAGAGACTGGACCAAACAGCATTTGCTACAGCTCAGACAGCACTTCAAAGGAGGAATCTACAGAGAGGCAGCCTGGACACAGCTCAGGCCCTGGGAAGATGTGGCAGGAATGAGATAGGAAGTGAAGTCAGCTGAAATGATAAATGCACCAGAATGCCTTAGAAAAGCAGCACTAATGGATAAGCAGCTTCTCAAGGCAGGCAACGTGTAGCAATATTGATTCTTTAATACACACAATGAAACCAAAGTCTTAATGATTAATAATCTGTTGTGAAACTCTATTCATTAGGTAAAAACAGTGCTGGGAGATGACACAACATAAATCAGGCAGTCTCCTCACTCATGAAAGAATGATGAGCTTGCTTGCGTCCATGTAAATTAGCAGCAATCACTCTGCATAAAAGAAAGCTCCTGCTTTTCACAACCCAGCTGGTAACAGCCAGGAAGAAAAGCTGGGGAAAAAAGAAAAACAACACACACAAAAAAACCCCTAAATCTAATTTCAACACTAATTTCAGAAAGTACTTAAGCAAAAACTAAACCAAGCTGGTATTACAAGGAGATGTGTGGAAAGGGACTCCTCCCAGAGCACAACACACCATTTTAGCAGAATTATATCAAATTTTGCCACGAGCATGATGAAACTTCCAGCCACTTCACAAAAATTTATGCTTAATATCTAAGTGCAACACTGCCATTAAACATAGAAGCTTAAAGAAAAACCAAAGTTAAGAACTAAGATCTAAGTAAGAACTAATTTAGTTAAGAACTAAGGAAAGACATTGCCTTAGGCAGCTTTACTTACTAAAATTGAATGTTCATTACCTTTTTGCCCAAGAATCCTCCTTACACCAATTAAATGGACACTCTGGCAAGCAGATTAATAACCTCTACAGATTGTTTAGATCGATCTTCAGTCAATGTAGAGCAGAGTAAGAGCTGACTGATAAGAGTCACAAAAGCAAAGAAGCAAGAGTCCCTCTTGCTTCTGCTGGAGCTGCTCTGCATGTTCCTACAGCAATGGACTTCTGGAATTCACAGCAGGGCTTTTATAAGGAGACTACTTCTCAAAAGAATGGCACAGCACAGCTGAACTGACAGAACACTGCTGGGTGCAGACACTGGTGCTCCTTCCCCCAGCCAAAGAAAAAGGAAAGCAAAGTCGAACTGCAGCAGTAACTCCAGAAGGTCACTAGTATTTCAAACACTTCCTTCAGTCCATGTGAATGCAAATCGGGGCTTTTTATACAGCTGAAAGAGATGGCAAGTGTAACACACTCAATGCCCACCCACACAGCTCCACAGCCATGCAGGTTCTAAACTTGGCATGGTGAATCCAGCACACTGCTGGAGCTGCAGGACCCAAGACTTTCCAAGGCCATTTTCACCTTTCTGCACCCTCATGGGTTGCCACATGCCACACAGCCTGACACTGAGAACACCAGGGATGAAACTCAGGATTCCCAACTCTCAGCAACAGGACTGTGTCAACTCCTCACTTTCATGCTTAAGATTTAAACTTTCCAATGTTAAATACTGTGAGTTTGATGGTAAATGTTGAAGTGTGCTGAAAGAGATGATCGCCTACAAGGAAATATTTCCATTCTAATACCCTGCAGCTTTCTCTTGCCTCCCTGTCCTGATTTCCTACCATAGCCTTCCTATTAAAAATTGTAAATAAGAATGCAGAACTAGCATAATCTGTTAATGAAAGCCTGGCACACAAGCAACTGCTACCTCTTTGTCATGAAGGAGATCAACTGCTTAAATATGGCAAGTTATCATAGATTAGTCAGTGCACAAAACAGAACAGCTTTTGCCCAGGAAAGGGATTAGCCTTTCCCCATCATCATCATCATCCACCTCGGTCTGTGGAAAAGCAGTTTAGAGTCTTAGGTCTCTTTCCAAACATATTCCAACCACAGATCGAGTTTTGTGGAAGAGCTTCTTAGTAAAACCTAGTGGTATTTGATAATTGGAGCAGGAAAAAATACAGCAAGTGATTTTTATGATGAAGAGGGATATAGTCAGAGGCAGTAAACAAATCTGCATTCGGCATGCAGCAGTTGTCAGCATTAACCAGGATAATACTGAGGCACAGCAAAGTTGGATACACAAGCAATGACTCCAAAAGCTGGGGATAAGTCTCCCCTAATAGAGATGGAAATTGAAATTTGGGAGCTGCCAAATCTCCAGCCTAACAATGAAGAAAGTTTTGTCAGTTCAGAATGAAGACCTGAAATACTGAAGGCAGACTCTAAAAAATGGTTTCCAATTAGGCTGGTGCTAACGATCCAATTTCAGGTGAATGGTCTAAAGTGGAGTCAGGAGTAGTAAAGCAGTTTCTTTGAAGTCTCAGGTTTTGTAGTTGGTGAAGCAGAGACAGAGTATAAAAATGCCCTGAGGTACAATGGAAAGAGATAAATGCAGGGGTTTTAAGTACATGGGTTTGAAGAAACAGTTCTAGTATGGAAGGAATCTCATTTAAATAATTTCCATGTATGGGCAATTGACTATCTAATAAATGTATATTGCGTATAAGGAAGACATATTGAGCTCACCAGTAGGATAAAGGATAATGAGTACAAAAATTAGACCTTGAAGATCACCTCATTCCACCCCTCACCACAGGCAGGGACACCTTCCACTATCCCAGGTTGCTCCAAGCCCTGTCCAGCCTGCCCTTGGACACTGCCAGGGATCCAGGGGCAGCCACAGCTTCTCTGGGCACCCTGTGCCAGGGCCTCCCCACCCTCCCAGGGAAGAATTTCTTCTGTATATCTAATCTACCCTGTGTCAGTTTGAAACCATTTCCCCTTGTCCTGTCACTCCAGGTCCAAAGTCCCTCTCCAGCTCTCCTGGAGCCCCTCCAGGCACTGGAAGGGGCTGTAAGATCTCCCTGGAGCCTCCTCTGAGCTTAACATCCCAGCTGTCTCCAGAGCAGAGGGGCTCCAGCCCTTGGAACATCTCCATGGCCTTCTCTGGACTTGCTCCAGCAGCTCCACATCCTTCCCATGCTGGAGACCCCAGAGCTGGAGACAGCACTGCAGGTGGGGTCTCACCACAGTGGAGTAGTGTGGGATTGCCCTGCTGTGCACACTGTGGGATGAGCCCAGGATATGGTTGGAGCTGATTAGAATGTAATTTATTCATTTTCACAGTTCAAACACTTGAAACATGAAATTTGACAGCATAAACCAAGATGGATTATTAAACATAAATGCCCCTAATTTAATCAATAATGTAGGAAAAGATATCTTTAATTGTTGGGCTTTTTCCTCACAGTGAACTACATAGGGCACATCTCCAACTGGCAGCTGTGGTAAGCTAGTGCTATGGATCTATTTTGCACAATTACTTCCTAATTAAAGCAGTAAAACTTTCAGCACCCTTGTAAGAATGAGTTCAGATCTAATATGACAGAGACTGTAGTTGGCTGACTTCAGCTACATTCAGCAGTAAAGGTATAAGAAAAATTGATCCAGTTCTGCAGTTTATCTCTCTTTACAGTGAGGTAAACAGCTCATTTAAGCTTCCCTATCACTTACCTGCTGGAAGAGAAGCTCTAAGATCACATTTTATCACCATGAAAGACTATGAAAAGGACTTTTTTTTGTTTCAGCGCTTTATCAATCTCTTCCTCACCTCTGCATCACATATCTAATGATTAGAGTTCATTTTTTATGCCTTCAAGTGCTGCTTTTGCTTGGAGATACTGTTCTACCAAGATGCTTCAGGGAATCTGCTCATCATTCAGCACAGCAACACCTCCACAAGACAGTCAGAGAAGGTGTGGTGTTTGCCAATCACTCCAGTCAACTCCTGCCAACTCCAGGAGCAGAGCTGAGCCCTCTGGGAACACACCTTTCCTTTCAGAAGTTTGAGTGTTGCCGAAATTAATGTTCTGGAAAGGCACAAGGTACACTAGTGTGCAAATTCCAAGGTGCAGCTGACAGTCTTCCCCATTAACTGTCTACTGACCACACTTTCCTCTCAGCTGGATATCCCCAAAAAGCAGTGACTACAGACTCATTTCCCACCAAGAAAAACACGGGGAGAGAGGCAAACTTTGCCTTTATAATTCCTCTCAAGTTCAAGCTTGCAAGCAAACTGTGAGCTGGAGTAATCTGCATCAGGGTGAAATTTGTAAAATCCCAGCAAGGGCTACTCTGCTGCCCAGGGTAACGACACGAGCATGAACTCCAGCTTGTAAAACACCCTCCGTGGGGAAAGGAACAGCACAAAGAGAGCAGCCCAAAACTTGCCCATAGATTACTTTTTTCCCCTTAAGGCACTCCCCAGTTGTCAGCTCGTGACAAAATTTAGAGCCTTTCAGCATTATTCTCACAGAACATTTGAGCACCAGCAGAGCTGATTGCTGGCCAGTTGCCTCCTTGGCTTTTCAGAAGCCTCTCGATGTGCTGCTTTGGGTGCTCCGGAGAGCGCAACGACCGAGAAATGGAATTACTTCCCTGAAAGTTATTTTGTGTTACACAGTCAGTATAGTTTTTCAAGCTGAGCTTTTAGCTAAGATCTGATACCACTGAGGTAATCCAGATCTTCCAGCTGAATGAGCCTCAGTAGAACTTTGCAGGTAGTGGTCTCACCAAGGCAGGATCATTAACAGCTTTATAAAAACACAACCCTAAAAGAAGAACCCTGCTACCAAAAGTTCCACTTCTTCTGTTTGTTTTAGCATGAGCTTCAATATACAAGAACTTCAGACAAGCACATTTAAGAATTCACCTGTCTCTAGAGGGTTAAGTGGCCCACCATGGAATTTCTCCTTAAGCATTTCTCAGTTATGAAAAGCCAAAAACATGATTTTCCTGGGAAAAACTAGTTCCCACAGTGTGACAGAGAAATCAGATACAGTGTTTGGTATTTAGAAAAAACTGTGTAATGACAGGATTTAAAGGCAAACATGCACACATTTAAGCCCTGAAAAAACACCAATCTTGTTTTTATGACAGACAGACTATGGCACAATATCTGAATAGGACTGAAGGCATTAAATACTGATCTGTTCTTTAATTATAAAGTATGTCTATGTATTTCAAAGACAAATTACTGAGGGGAAAATGAAGAACTTTCTAAAATGAACTTTGTTCCTCTAAAATGAACTTTGTTCCCTCTTCATTTGTCCAGATATTTTAAGATAGCATTTTTCAGAACAGGAGCAGCCCAAACTCAAAGGAGAGCTGAATAAACCACGGTGGTACTGCCTTCTACTGCCAGGACTTGGAAGAACCATTTCATCCACTCAAAGGAAGAAACTTTTCCTCATGTGGATAAGCGAGGCTGATCTTTTGCAGTTCTCTTGACAGATGTCCTAGCCCTGATGTCCTCTTTCAAGTTTTATTCTTTTCTAAATCAAGACACCGAGGTCTCTCGTGGACATATGGCACAGGGACATTAGAGATGCCATTTTTCCTTGCGAATGTGCTGGGATCTGCTGACCTCGGGTCACACTGGCAAGAAGTTACCATCTGCCTATTGCTGTTAGATGATCAAAAAGGAGTGTTTCTGGCTCTTCTGCTACAGCAAAACACCAAAGGGAGTGAGGATATTGTATTGCTTGCAGCTAGTGCTCTGGCTGTATCTCATCTGACCTTGAAACTCTGTCTGAAGTAGTAAAAGCACCAAGCAAACTGGGGGTGGAGGAGTGGGTATATCACAGGACTGAAAGGAAAAAATCCAGCAGCAGGTTTAACATCAGAGGGCCAGGTTAGCCCTTACATTCTGTAACCTTCCTTTAATCACCTTCAGTTTCCTCAGTGCACAAACATTGCAAGGGGAATTAAAAGAAACACTGAAGTAACTCAAAACAGTATTTTAGCAGAGCATTTCAAACGTGGGATCTCTGTGTGTTTGTTGCACACTGCACAGGATGTCTTGGGCCCTTCTAGAAACACAGAATGAGAAAAAGTTTGAAAGCAAAGCCCTCGAAAGTAGGAATAAATCAAAACTTTTCCTCTAACTAGATTGTATTCTCAAACACAGCAAATATTTCAACTTTTAGTTATATGAAGATTACAGATGCAGTTTTGTTTTGTGTTGTGCAGGACGAAACTGTTGCAGAAGCTCTGTCAAAATCACATTCTCCAGCCAAAGACATTAGCCAGCAACACATTATCTCAAAGAACATTAGAATTTAAAAAGTGTTGTGCAAAAGCAAGGATTACACCAAATACACCTCTGAGTCCTACTCAGTTTTTCATCTGGCTTCTTTCCTGAGATTCTGAACTCCTCTCATACTTTGCAGAAGCCTGCAAGTGACAGGGTTGCTGTACCCCAAATTTTTGGCCTCCAGTACTTCAATCTATCACGGCACAGGATGAAGGCTTAACCAGCTATGAGAAACCACTAAGCAAAAGTGCTCCAAATGGACCAAGAAACTTTTCACAACAGCAGAAAGTTCTCAAACTTTCCAAAATAAGGTGGTTTTTTTTTTCCCTCCAAGTAGCAGAGTCCCTTTGGTAAAGATAATTCAAGATAATTAAAGATAATTAAAGAACACCTGTCACTGACCACAGCATCACCAGTGGCTGTGGCTGGTCTGTACCATGACACAGACAACCCAAAAAGGATCAAACACTTTCCCAGACTGCAAACCAGAACACAACCAAGGCAAAAATGAGAAACTTGTACAATGTTAAAAAGTTACTTCATTGCATTTCGCCTTTAGCTGTACAATAACCTCTCCTCAGCTTTCAAGCAATCTGACCCAAGTATTTTCTTAATAAACAAGCACAGAAGATTTGCATTAAGCAGCAAGGGAAAGAAAACAAGACTTCCATAAAGTACATATCTGTCTCTGCTCCATGGTCTTGAATAAATCCATATTGTACCTAGCTTAGCAAACCAAAATTAAACCAAATACCAGTAAAAACTTCTCACCATGTTCCACGAAGACGTTGCAGTGTGGGCCAGCATGCCTCGATGACTCCTTCTTCCCTGCTCCTTTGATGAAGTGCAGGGCAGGCAGACTTGGCCTCCTTTGGTCCCCAAGAACTTTTCCAGGCTGCTGCCCCATAAAGTAACTATGGGCAGCCTTTCCCAGGACGAGAAGTTTTCCAAGAAGTCTGTGATCCCTGATCTTCCAGGCTGGGAAGGAGTTTTGAAGGAGAAGGTATTTTAGGTGGGATAAAGTCACTTGAGGTGAAGAATTAAGACAAGATTCCTCCAATGCTCCTGAAGACAGCAACAAGGTTCCTTAGGTGGCTTTATGCAAAAAAAAAAAACCAAAAAACCAAGTAAAAGTTCCAACCGCTCAGCAATGACCAAGCATTACCAAAGTTTCAGGTTGCCATATGTAGTGTGTCTTCCACCTGGTAAAGGAAAATTAGTTCAGCTCACAAGCAAGAAACCACACATAGGCTCACCCAGGGCAGGAAACAGCCATTCCCACCACAACCAGTGTCAAGGTTTCTTTTTTTTTCCTCCTTTTCTTTTGCATAGCATTGAGTTAGCAAAGGCCAAAGAGCCACGGGTTTGGCTTCAAGTATCGCTCAAGTCCAGCGGGGTCAGGTGCGCTGGGTCCATGTCAGCTCTCCAGGCGAAGCAGCAGCAGCAGCAGCTCGGTGGGTAGTGCGGGATGGCACGGGGGCTCCTCGGTCAGCGGGCTCGGCTCCTTGCACCGCCGCTAGCTCGGGGCCGGCGGGCCCGGCGGGGCCATGGAGCAGCGCTGGGCCGGCCGGGCCGGCGCCCCGTGCCCGCTGCCTCAGGCGGAGCCGGGCGCGGGGCTGCGAGGCCGGGCAGCTCCCAGAGGCCGGTTCGCAGCCAGCGGCCGGGCCAGGGCAGGCGGGGGGAACCGCGCCGGCCGCATCCCCGGGCGGGCGGGCGGCGGGAGCGGGGCCGGGCGGGACGAGAGGGCAGAGGGGCCGCGGGTAGCCCGGGGCTGCGGGACCGGCGGGGGGCGGCGGAGGCGGCGAGGGAGATCCCGGAACCCCCGGGCCGGCGGGCGGGCGGTCACATCCCCTTCCGGCCCCTCCTCCTCCGCCGCCCCCGCCTCCCGCCCGGCGCTGCCCGAGCCCGGCCCCGCTCCCTGCTCCTGCTCCAGGGACCGGGGAAGGGCGGCGGGGATGTGCCCGGGGAGAAGCCGTGAGGAGCGGGGCCAGGGAGGGGGTGTTCCCTTTGCTCGGCCCTGGTGAGGCACAGCTGGAGGGCTGTGCACAGCTCTGGGCTCCTCGGGACGAGATGGACATGGAGCTGGAGAGGGTCCTGAGGAGGGCACAGAGAGGATTTGGGGGCTGGAGCATGTGTCTGGTGAGGAGACACTCCGGCAGTGGGCCGGGTTAGTATGGAGAAGGGAAGGCTGAGAGGAGATCTCAGCAATCCATATAAACATCTCCAAAGGGTGTCCAAGGATGGTGCCAGACTCTCTTCAGTGGTGCCCGGCGACAGGACAAGGAGCAATGGCCATAAACTAAAACACAAAACGTTTTCCCGTCAAAATGAGGAAGAACTTTAGGTTGAGGGTGGCAGAGCTCTGGAACAAGTGCCCAGGAAAGGCCTGGAGTCTCCCTCTCTGGAGACATTCCAAACCCACCTGGATGTGTTCCTGTGGCACCTGCTCCAGGTGGATGGGATGATCCCATGTGGCAACCTTGACAGTTGGATGGGATGATCTCCAGAGGTCACTTCCAACCATAACTATTCTGTGATTCTGTGAAAAAAGCCTCTGAGGGGAGTGAGGGAATGAGCAGGGTTTGGTGGTCCATGAGAAGTGAGGGGTGAAGAGGAGGGTAGGGTGAGTCATGAGGAGGCAGCAAGGGGGGAGATGAGGGAACGGGAGATGAGGGAATGGGGCTGGGGGACATGAAAGTGTCTCCAGAGTGAAGCCACGAGGGTGCCATGAAGGAATCTAAGGGGAAGAAGAGGTGGATGAAGGGGAAGGTGAGGAGAATTGAAGGGGAGCGGAATGAAGGTGAAACTAGGACTGGCTGCTAAATCACTAGCAAAAGCCACACAAGGGCCCAAAAAGTTCACGTGAAATCCCTCACCTCTTAACAAGGGCCACCCAAGTTGTTTTCCCACAGATCTGACTCTGCAGGGGGCTCATGGCCCCTGGCTATCTCTGGACCCTGGATGCTTGCAGAGATGGACAGGGAAGAAGAGATCCTTACTGGATCAGCTATGTACACAGCCATCAGCTTTTCCACTGGAAAAGCCATTCCATTCCAGCCAGGAATCTCTCACTCTGCTTGCACAAAGGACTTCATTTCCTCATTAATGCTGTCAGCATACACCGAACTTGATACCAAAACCAGCGATAGAGCCCCGTGAATGTGACAATAAAACAAATATTTTATTCACCTACTTCTGTGCACCGTTTGGTACGAAGATGGAGTTAAACCCCCAAATATTTCAGTATGCACTGCATGTTCCCTGAGCTAAAGAATAGGTGGTGATGGTGAAGATATTTAGTTTTTCATAGGTTCTCCAGTTCACCTTGGGGATAGAAGAGGGTCAAGGCAGCAGCTTGAGGTCAGGGTGTTTCGGTCAAAGGTCTGTGGTTTCTCCCACTTGACAACAGAACACACAATTGCAATTCTGCGCTGTAGCCTCCTGCTCAGGGCAACCATCTGGACACAGAGCGCCTTGTTTATACTGACTCCTCCCTTGTGACAAATCCAAACACACTCCATGTCTCCTATGCCATATTCAAGGTCTCTGGCAGACCTGTATTTTTTGTCTTCTAACAATAGCATCCAAAATGTAGCACTTCATGCAGCCCAGCGGGATCCTCCACCTCTGCTGTGCCAGGCTGCTCCTACCTCACTAATTCTTAGTCAGGAGACTGAGCTCAAACCATTTCTATTGGATTTCTCCATCAGTGGCTGGAATTGCAGGTACTGAGGCTGTGCTGCACACACACACAGGAGAGAGAAATTCTGGTCCATTGTGCTGATACGCATCCAGGGTCACATCTCTTGAACTCTGCAGAATTTCTCCAGGTTTATCTCAGTATTGGAGATCAGCCTCTCACTGAGGTGATCTAACCCCTCACTTGGCTTCCACAGATTGAAGAAAAGTGAGGAAATAAATAAAGCTGTCTGTCAGCACAGGCCAAGCATCCCAAGAGAAATTTGTTTAAAAACCCGTTACCAACCACTGTCCACTGAAAAAATATTCTCTTCTGGGTCTGACTGGATAATCTCTCCTACCGTTGCAAGGCTGAAGCAGAGCAAACTCCAGATGACAACCATGGGTCCACAATACTCAGAAAACCTTCACCACATCAAGCAAAAGTAATTGCAAATATGCAGGACTTCACAGAATCACAGAACTGTTTGGGTTGGGAGGGACCTTAAAGACCACCCCCCTGCCATGACAGGGACACCTTCCACTAGACCACATTGCTCCCAGCCCTGTCTGACCTGGCCTTCAGCACTTCCAGGGATGTGTTCTGGACAGTACAGGCTGTAAATATGCTCCTCCCTGGCTTGCCTGAAACCTATGCAGCTGAATGCATTTTTTATTTAACAGACCAGGTGAATTTATCATTCAGGCCAACAGGCAGTTATTCCTTCTGATGCTTTGCAGACATAAGCAACAAAGTGGGGCGAGTTCTTTGCCAGCAGTTCCCAACCTCTTTCCACTCAGCAGTTTCTCCAAAAGCATTTCCTGTTTCCCAGAGCAGTGCTGTAGTTCATGTGGGACAATACACAGGCAGATGACTCAGCTGGTCACTCCCAAATGTCATAGCAAGATACCTGCCTTCCTCCCCTGGAGGGTTTTACATTTTCTGTACCCAAAACTGCTTCCAGTTTTTGTGAATATGACTGTCTCACATTAAACTTGGAAGTTGCCCAGTAGATTCAGAAATTGTTAGAGAAGAGAGAGACAGAAAACTTGTGTGAATACAGAATAAAAAAAAAAAAAAAAAACTAGAATGTTTTTTCAATCAAGCCTGTGTACATCCTACGATTTATTTTTTTCCTAAGAGATATTTCAGTGCTTTTTCTGTTTACTTCCCATTAAGTGTGGGTTCTCACCCAACAGCTGCAGTGACGTTTTCTCCATAACAATATCTTAAAAGCTTCAACCTCTTCACCCAATAATAAAACTTAGCATGTTAATTAGCAGTCCTCAGGAACTTGAAACAACCATTTCAAAATGTCTCTAATCTCAGTGGGATTTCAGTCTCTTCTCAGGTCTGCTCAAAGCTTTGTATTTGTACTACTCTCAGCTGAACAGCAAAACTGCACACAGATAATACAGAAGTAATGCAATAAGCAGCAGTAATTGGATTAATAACCCATTAGCACAAATTTAAAATCCCAGTGGTTATTCCTAGGAGTAAAGGAATTCTTCCTATTAGTACATGAACACTGGCACCAAGAAACAAGAGAATTATTTCTGCAGATGAGTGATGTTGTGTTCTCATTACTGCAGGCAGCACTCACCAGCAAGGGAACTACTTACTAACTCCACTTCTGAGCACATCTGCACCTTGTATGAATCCTGGAGTAAGCAGCACAGGAGATTTATAGTGTCAGACACTGGTGAACACAGAAATCAGGTTGCTCGGAGCTGTTTTAATGCCTGCATGGGCCTTTTAGTTCTCCATATAAAAATTAACACTTACTAGGTTTTTTCCACCCTGTTTACAACTACTTTTTTTTCCCGTTAAACCAGAGATGCCATAGTTTCTTCTTTTTCACCATTCCTGGTTAGAAGCTGCCCAGAAAAATCTCATGGACTATTTCTAGAATTCAAGAGGACACTGCTGCTGGCTTCTTGTTACCTGCTGGCTTGCAGAGTTGTGCTGGATGGGGTTGCAGGAACTGCCAGCAATGACCTTGCTGAAGCCTTGTTACACAATTTAGGTCTTTGCACAGCACTGGCTGAATGTGGAAAGATCAGTAATTACCCCTCATGGTCATGGGGGAAAACACTGAGACCTTCAATTCCCTCCCCATCACGAAAGATCCATAACCAAACCTCACCAGCTGGTGTTCCTCTTGGGTTTAAAAACAAAAGTGCCAGGCATTCAGGAATAAGGGAACTGGATGAGTCACATACCTCCCCCATTTAACACACCATTAATGCCAAAATCTCAGGAATGCTGCAGCAAGCGGAGGAATCAGAAAGTTCAGAGCTGAAGCATTCCAGATCTTGAGTTGTTTTTCAGCAGAAACACATGAATCTTCCCATGTGGTAATAAGATAAACAGCTATTGAGTAAGGGGAAAAAAAAGTACTTTTCTAATTAAAAGATGCAGGCTTCTAAAGCTTGTTTAGCCTTTTTGAACCATTCTTGTCCACGCAGGTGTGGGTTATGGGATTACCAGCAGCCTCATGCAGACCTGAAAGTGTCACCATCAAGCTTTGGTTTTCAAATTTCCCAAACCATCTTGAGGATGTGATTGTTGCAATCCTTAGTAGGGACTCCTCATAAAACTCAGAAATAACAATTGCAAGGTCTTGTGTGGAGCATTCCAACAATACCCCCAACAAGCTGAGTACTATTTTCAGAGGCAGCACGGGCAGTTGTGCAGCAGCAGAACGGATTAGCCATGTCCTTGCTTGTCCTTAGCCCCATTATGCTTTAGGATTTGGGCAGCAGTGCTGGTGGCAGCCATCCAGGCCCTGCTGTTTGGCAGGGCAGTGAGGCGGAGCTGCTGGCCAAGGGAAGTGCCACAAACGCGATCCAAAGGTGCCATCTAGTGCCTGCTCGGGACCACAGGGAAAGCAGCCCCAACTGGAGGGACAGCAACGAAGGGAATTCCTAGTTCCCAGGAAACACTGAGCAAAGAATTTTCCTTTTTGCCTGAGGCAAGTGTGAGAATTTGCATCGAATAATTGGAATCAGGAACAATTGGGGCAGATGTTTTACCATTCTTTTTAAGAATTACAGTGCTGTGATGCAAGGATACATTTGCCATACAAATAGATACAAAAGATATATAACACAACAGCTCTAATAGAGCACCAGAGAGCTGAGAGGAAAAGCAGAGAAAGCATCACATTCTACACAGAGGTGGTCAGTGACTGCCTGCCAACATCTGGCTCAACATGCTCTTCACCTGGGTCACACTGGGCTCCCTGTCATCCCCTGGTCACCTCTGCTTGACTCACCTCTCCAAAGGATCCTGCAGGGAGGAAACGCTGCGAGAGCCACTGTGAAAACAATGCCAGGCAGTCCTTACAGAGGAAGGTCAAGTCCTGCTGGGATGAAGAGCAGCAGCTGAAGGGGAGATAAGACAGTGTAACCATTCCAAGTGTCCTGGAATAAGGAAACTCGAGCCAACCATAGCTCTCAAGCTAGATGAAAAGCAAGCTAATGCACACACTGCTGAAGAGCTCATTTGTTTCAAAAAATTTATTGGAATGTAAAATATTTAATACAAAACAATACTGGTGCCTCCTCAGAAGAGGAGCTCACCATGTTAGGTATAAAAAAAAAAAAAAGACCAGCAGGATACACACAAACCAGGACACTGCTTGCCCACAGCTCCTGGCTCATATGGACAGCCACATCCCATCTCATACCCCTGAGACATTCAAGCCATTAACAGCCAGATCCAAACCGTGGTTAGCAAGGGTGTGGATGCTCCTGTTCTCTAAACACATGTGCCTGGATCTACATTCTTGAAAACAAGGGCTCTCAGTCAGGGGACAGAATAGCAGATCTGGATCACAGTAAATTAAAATCCAAGTCATCTTTTGGGGAGAGAGAAACATCACAAAACATGTCCCTTCCTCTCTGTCATTCTGCACCAAGTTCTGGGGCACTAGACACAGGCAACAGGTGCTAGGAGACACGTCCCAGTTGCATCTACATCTTTATAAAGGTCAGGTATCAATTTTTCAGGCTGTTGCACTAAAAGGCTATTGTACTTAAGTACTCCTTTGTAGCGAAAGGACACAGGAGATACCCTAGGAGTGAGGAATTTTGGTGGTTTCTGAAGTGTGGAATGAATGCTGGGGACTAGAACACTGAAAAAAACCATGTAATACTGAGAATCAAAGCTGCCATGCTGGGATTTCAAATGACTGCTTCTGGCCATGTGCCCTATCCCTCCAAATCCAGCAACCTCTGTCGAGCTTCCAGAACGATCTCCTCCGTCACCTCTGGTTTCAGAATGTCCTTGATCTGCAGTGGAAAGAAAAGTAATATTAGCACCACAAAGCAACTACTACTTCTGCACACTCTGTAGGAACAGAGGTCCCTTTTGCACAGCAGTGACCAGCAAGGGAGTTTAGAGGGTTGTGGTCAAACAGGTCCTAAGCAAAGCCAACTTGGCCAGCTGGAAATTCTTACAGAGACTAGAGGAAACCAAAGGAGATGCTACTAACCCTCCTCAGCTCTCCTGCAGGACACACACTGTATTTGGGAAGGGGAGAGATGACTTAAACACAACTACACTTCAAAAGAACACCTCACTGGGAGTGAAAGGAGAACACAATTCAGATCTCATTTATTTATAGGAAGAGAATTCCCTGTGATTGTGCTGGCAGGAATCACAGTGAAAAGCTGTACAGTGAGGTCAAATGGAGGCAGCCTTCCAGCAGTGCAGGTTGTGGATATAGACACAAGACTGCTCTCTGTACAACACATGACATTTACTTTTTCATTGCTTCATAAAATAGACTGTACCCTCACACAATGCCAAATTTAATACTGTTTTCACAGGAATTCAGGGGTCCATAATCCCAGCAAGGGATACACAACATCTATCAAAAAATTGACCTGTTCTCTATAGGAATAGTTTGTCTTTGGCAAACTGTGTTATTCAGAAGGGAAGTTCATACTGTCACAACAGGATGCTTTGAAAAGCCCAAAGGAAACCCTGACTTCAGCAGCAACTGAGGGAGCCTTTCTGCTCCCTCCCCTCAGTGTGTAATAAACACCACTGGCTCCTGTACCTGATGAGAAAGGGATGCTTCATAGCAATATAGGATGCTGGTGTCAAAGAGCATCATCTTGTGAGCAACCAGAGCCACGATGCAGTTTCGGAGCCTGGAGATCACCTCCCGGTCAGACAAGGGAACTGGCTGGGAAAGGACAGAGGAAAAGAGATTAATACACAGGGAAATAATGCAAGCAAAAAAGCCTTTCTGTGAACTTGACACAAGGTCCTGAAAGTCTCAGGTTACTCATGTCCTCTGACTATGTTAGATTAAAAGCCATCATTGGTAGAAGGTTCACCTTCTCTAAACACTCACCTCCAAGCTGGTGGTGAAGCCCCCAGCCTCCTCATCCTTCTGCTCTGGAGTGGGGTAGATCCAGATGAAGCCATTGTTGCCAAGGATCAAGGATGCACCACAGGGCAGGTCATGGAAATGAGTCTTCTGGCGTTTCACAAGGGAGGGAGAGACCTGAACCAGCACACCCTGGGCAAGCTGGAGAGGAGACCACGAGACTCAGCGTGAGAAACCTCACGAGCCACCACAGACAACACCAAATCACTCACTCCATTCCTGGCCTAGGAACCACTCAGTTTTAACACCTTTTCCTGTGAAACAGTGAATATAAAACCTGCCTGCCTCTGGGAGCACTGGGAGGATTAGCTAATGCCTGTGCAGCCCTTTGAAGATGAAGAATACTCTAAGTGCTTAACACAAAATGTTAATAATATCTTGATCGTAACTACACATCAACCATCCCTGCAGAAAAATGAGGAGTCAGAGGCCCAATTTAGCAGAACACTTTCCCTCTTAATCCAATCACTGTCCTTCACCCTTTGTGCAATAAGCACACTTCCCTTTCATCTTTTAAGTGCTAATACCCTTGGTCTGGTAATCCCAAACTGCAGCCTACGCTCCAATGGCCCCTTGGCTTATTTCAATGCACAAAACCAGAGATAAATGCCAACTGTGTAAAGCCTAAAATAGAGCCCTGGGGAGTGAAACAAGTCACAGGGGCAATGGCCTGCAGAAGAGGAGTGAGGAGATTTCTCCCCATGATTTAATTCCCAAGTGGCTAGTGAGGGAAACAGGAATGGCAAGCTGGAACTGTGGACAGGGAGAGCAGTGGCTCAAAGGGCAACTCAAGGACACTGCCCCTGCTTCGGGGAAACTCTGCCTGGTGGTCCCATGTAGGAGCTGAGAGTCTTCCTATCCTGCAGGAATGGATTATGACACCATCCTGCTCTACTCCAGAGCTCTTTTCTTAAGAAAGCTTCCAAAAGGCCTTATTCAAGTCAGCTGGTGCAGAATTACGCCAGGATCAAGGGCTTTAGAACAACTCACCTTTCCGTATTTCAAGCTCCGGGTGTGCAGCGATACAGCCCCATCAGAAAATATAGACTGGACCTCTGCCTATTGGTGCCACTTAAGGAAACATGGTCCCCAAGGCTGGCCAGTGCCACCCCAGCACAGCTCTCACCCCCAGACAGGCCAGCTAAGCTCTGTCTGTTTTTCCCCATGCCCTTGGCTCTTCTGTCAGAGGGAGCAGCAGAAGGATACACTGATGAGATCCCCTTCCTGCAGGTAGTCCCTCATTGCAAGCTCATCTTCTGCTGATCTCCTCCTCTGAAACAACACAAGAGAAGTTACATGTAGCCCTGAATGACAAAACATCCATCATTAGCTCATTGTGGGGCACCTTAGGATGCCTTGTAAAACACAACCAGCTACACTCACCAGCTCCCCACCAGGTAAATTTATAGACGACAGCAACAGGACTGAATCCAGCCTGGAATTCGTTTCCACTTTCCATCGCTTTTGCTGAACCTAAGTGGAAAAAAACCCCAAACATGTTGGTGTACACTAAAAAACTGAACAGGAACTGCAGCCCACCAAGCTGCAGAGGAGACAGCTCTGCTGGCTTCTTCCACCCTCATCCCGGTTAAAACCCATACATTCCCAGGGCTGTCCGTCCCCACAGGGACAGTGATTTATATCGGTGTTTTACGATCCTGGGAAGCACCCTGGGTCAGACTGAGCCCCACCGGCCGCCAGCAGCCACCCTCCTCCTCCTCGGCACCGCGACAAACACCGCGTTTTACCTCAGTAATCCTCCCGACCACGACGTCGCCGACCTCGCCGTTGTACCTGGGCAGAGAGCGGCGGTCACACACCTCACCCGCCGAGGCCACACACCTCACCTGCAGGCCAGCCAGGCCCCCCGGGCCAAACCCGCCCCGGCCGCGCTCACCTGGCCTTCAGCGCCCTGACACACACCAGCTTGTTCACCCTCTCCACCACGCCGGCCACCGAGGCGATCAGCTTCTCGTCCTCCACATAGGTGCCGTGGCCCCTGCGGAGAGAGAGAGAGCCGCTGCCTCAGGACGGCCCCAAGCCGCGCCACCCCGCCGCCGCCTCCCCTCCGCCGCTGCCCGCACTTCATGTATCCCGTGTCGGTGGTGATCGTGTCGCCGGGTGCCACCAGGTGCTTCTCGGGGCCCCGGGGCGCGCTGGACTCCAGGGGAGCGCGGGCCGCCGGCAGCCTCATGGTGACCGCCGCCATGTTGGCCCCGCCGCACGCGCCTTCCGCCCGCCATATTGGCTGCTGGCGAGAGTGCGCCTGAGGGCGCGGGCGCTGCCATCTTGAGTGAGGGCGGCGGGGGGCGGTGACTGGGCGGCCATGTTTGTTCCTGGCAGCGAAGGTACTTGTGGGCTTCACCCCGTTGGGGCCCAGGGGGAATGGCGGCCATGTTTAGTGCGGGCAGTGAGCTGCCCCCTCAGAACCCGCCCGCCGTACCGGAGGGACCCCACAGAGCTCCCCCGGGACTCACCGCGCCCCTCAGCCCGGGCCATGGCGGGAGCAGCACCTCCGCTTTGGGGTGCCGCTCACACCGGGTGTGTCCCTGAGAACAAACCTCTGATCCCCTCCCCAGCTGCCCCGTGCAGGCTTGGTGTAAATATCCCCGAGGGGCTCAAGACTGACCCCTTCCCCTTGGCCGAGCTGTGCCAGCACGAACCGGTAGATCCGTGGAAAAGTTTTATCCATTTAATTCAAGCAGCAGTTTGGCTCTCGGAGCTGCGGAAATACCACGGGGAAAGCAGTCAGCGATGACCATCACCAAACGTGTCGCTTTAGGGCTTGCACCTGTATCCCATGGCAGCTGAAATATGGGCATTCATTCTGGGAAGATACCAAAGGATAGCAGTAGCTATGGCATTAAAGAGGGACTGTTCAAGTTCACAAGAATAGGGACTGGCAGGGTGGAATCAGTAAATACCACCTGCTCCAGAGTGAGCTGGGATGTACCCCAGCTTCCACACCTGAAAAGGGGCTTCTTTAGCCAAAATCTAGGTTTTTTCGCCCTCCCAGATGCACTCCTTGGTCCAACACATGATGCCACATCTCCTCAGTCCCAGATTATTGTGTTAATTAAGACCTTCATTCAAGCCCATCCCCACATCCTTCCCCTGGCACATAAAAGAAAGCTCTCCATGCTATCCCTCTTCTAAATGATAAATGTTCCAAGTAATTTTTATTTAGAATACAAGAGAGGTACAAATGTCTTTACACTGTGTACATATACAATCAAATAATATATAATATCAAAGTTTTGTAAATAATGTTTACATAAATATTTACAAAGTTAAAGTGACAGTTGTTTGGGTTTTTTTTAATTTTATTTTTGTTTATTTTCTTCTGGAAGTGAAACACTGTTTGTGAGAACTTTATACATCTTAGACTTATAATTAATATTGGAATACCTTCTTTTAAGATTTATGATACACAGCCCTCCTCCGGAGTGTGGGGACTGCAGAGGGCGCTTAGAGTTGTCCTTGGGGACAGAGCTGGCCCGGGGACAGGTTTTCTCTGTCCCCAGAGGGCAGTAGCAGTTCCAACCGAAATGTTCCTTCACAGCTGGGAAAGGGATGGGGAGAAGTGCTGCCAAGGCTGGAACGGGCACAGCTCGGCAGAGCTCACGGTTCCCGCAAAACCTGCCTGGGGATGGGCATTCCCAGCTGGCACGGTGTCCCCGTGGCATGTGGCCTGTCCCCTCTGCCCACAGCATCCCTCGGAGCGGTGACAGACCCCAGCGCTTGGCTTGGGCTGGAGCAGGGCAGGCAAAGGGGGCTCCGGTGGGGGAAAATGCAACCGGTCACTAACTCGGGGCTCCCGAGGGGGGAAATTATGTCCCTTGGAAGGAGCTACCGGTGCCAAAGCCACTCCTGGGGCAAACAGGCATGACTAGGGTGGCCTCATCAGGGCTGTGCCAGCCTTTCAGCAGGGCACACGTCTGCTGGAGCAGAGAAGGAGGGAGAAGAGCAATTTTTCTTTCCACGAAATCATCTGTAAAACCCAGGCATGACTCATCCAGACCCAGCTTTTCCGCTGCCCCAGCCCTCCCCCAGTTCACTGGCAAAGCCACATAGGACATCCTGCTGTGTCCCAGGGGCCACCAGCCCACCCTGTGCTGCATCTTCCCGAGGACAATCCCACACGACTCAGCTGCAGAGCTGGGGGTTCCCCTCCTGCCAAAGCCCCGCAGTCAGTGATGCCCAAAAACACCCCAACACCGCTCTGAGGCACAAAGCAGCTCTGCCTCTGCCCCCCAGCTCAGCCAAGGGCCACCCACCCCGTTCATCGCATGTCTCAGCATCAGTCTTTGCCGTCCCAAATCCGCGCCGCGCCGGGGCTTCACAGCACCATGGTGGGGATGTGATGGGCCAGGGAGGCAGGATGGGGCACGGGCAGGGCGGGTGAGTGGGCCTGCAGGGAGGCGTTGGGTGGCCGGTGGCGAGCGCTTTTCTGGTGCGCCCGCAGCCCCGCGAGCTGCGAGTAGGCACTTTGGCAAACCTGGCACTTGTAGGGCCTCTCGCCCGTGTGCAAGCGGACGTGGTTGCGGAGGGTGGAGGACTGGCTGAAGCGGCGGTTGCAGAAGCGGCACACGAAGGGCTTGTCCAGGGTGTGGATGCGCATGTGGGAGCGCAGGTTGCTGCGGGAGTTGAAGCCGCGGTGGCAGATGACGCAGCGCATGCGGCCCGTCGTGCTGGCCCCCGTCTCCACGGCGTGGAAATCCTCTGGGGACAACAGGGGACAGTCAGGCGCTGCCCTCCAGCACAGCAGCTCACCCCACCCTGAGTCCCTGGGGTGCTGGGCGCACTGCAGAGTCTCCAGTAGGCTCTGCCTGGCTCCCTGCTGCTGAGGACACCTATCCTGGCCATATTGGCATCCTGGCTGGCTCTCAGGATTTTGGGATGCAGCCAGCACTGGCAATGGGCTCACCCAGATTTAGGTGAGGGGAATATTCAAACTGAGCTGAATTAATCCCTTACAGATGGGCACAAACCCAATTTTCCCCTCCCTGGGCTGCAGCAGAGCTGGAGGGGGTGGGTGCAGGAATTCTGAGGAACCCCCAACCATGCTGTCCAGCCCCTGCACTGGTCCCAGCTTATCTCCTTGCTCTGCTGGGCTCAGACATGGCTCTCTCAGAGTGGGGAGTGGGGTTGGGGAGCACAGATGTGGCTCCAAACACAGCCTGAGCTCTGCTGTGCACCTCAGGGAACCACCAAGACAAGCAGAGAGAGAAAGCCCAGGGAGAGAAAAGCATCCTCTGCTGTTGATTAAGATCCCTTAAATGCAGATGTAGAAGCTGTATCCATTTAGTGTTTCAGGGAGTGTTGGGGCTACCTTCCTCCTGCTCTCACCCTGCCCTATGCCTCCCTGCCTGGCTGGGTCAGGCACCGATTGCCAGAAACCCCACCAGAAACAGCCATGGGCAAACTGGCCTGGAAGCATCCCCCTGAATTACTGGGGTTCTGCTCAAGCTGTATGGAATCTCATAGCCCCTGTTCTTGTCCGCAGATAAATGGGATATCTGACATATCCCCTGGGATGTCCCTGCCTCATGCCTACCCCACCGGCAGCCTCAGAGCTGGGCACAGGGTGGACAGGCAGGGATGCTACACCCATGGCTCTTTCTGATGTTACCTACCATGTTTGTTCTTCTTCTGCTCCTCTTCCAGCCCCGGCACACCCGGGATGCCCAGGAAGGTGTTATGGGAGTTCCCATACCAGACCAGGAGCTCTTGGTCCGGAGGAATCATCTAGAAAGAGAGATAAAGACAGGGTTGTCGGGAGGGGCAATGAACATCCATCTCTGTGCTGTTCCATTCTCACCTACCCTGGCTGTGCCCCATTTCCTGTGAGACCCTGCTGCCATCTGGGACCTGCTGGGGATCCCAAACACCCTCCAGGCAGGCACAGCACAGCCCAGGCTGTGCACTGGAGGCGATGGCACAGCTCAGCACAACCCAGCACTGGCACAAACCCACTCCCCCAGGATGAGACACAGGGTGATGGGCAAATACACAGCTACAGAGCACACAGATGGAACTGAGGTGTCTGGAGTGCAGGACCCAGAGGTCCTGGCAGCTCGGGGAGACCAGGGCGGCACACAGAGATGTGGAGAAACACACCATTTGTGGAGCCATGACTGCCAGTGAGGCACAAGTGACAGAGACCAAAGCAGGGAGCTGTGACACAGAGCCCTGGCTCAGGGCTTCAGCAGAGCATGTCAGCTCTGGATGGAGTCATCAGCACCCTCCTGCTGCAGGGCACAGGCAGCATCTCCCAGCCAACCCTGCCAGGGCTGATGTTAGAAGATGGAAATGCAGATCCACCAGTGAAAGGCTCATCAGCTCAGGGATCAGAGGAGAGCTCGGGGCTGCTAGGAGAGACCACGGCTCAGGTGTGAAATGCTGCTTATGCCCCACACCGAAGCTGCTGCAGCAACAGCCCAAGGACAGCTACAGGAGCAGGGCAGGGGTTTTGCATCATCCACACTCCCATTTCTCCGAAGTGAGGGCACTTCTCCTTTCCCTGCTGTTCCTGTCATGTTCCCACACAGCTGGGATGAGCGGCCAGGAAATGCTTCTCAAGGCTCTCCTAATGCAGCAGCCATGGCTGGGAAGATGGATCCTCTCACACCAGTTCAAACAACACTAATAACAACATCACTTTATAAAAAGAATACATATTTCCCCTTGCAGTTCCTAGTGTTAAGAATTTAATTTAGAAAGAGGAGCATCCTGCATTTTGGAGGACAGTTTTCTGTACACCGATCATGTTCGATCCAAGTAAAGCATCATTCGCATGAAACACAGATCTAAGTTCAATCACCTCAACTGAAAATATGTTGAATTTTAAGCCCCTGAAATCAATAGGAATTTGACTTCATATCTTTGTCTGTTTGCATAAAGACCTCACTGGGGCTGCAGAGGAGGAATGTGGGAGGTGGGGGAAGCCGATAT
Organism: Lichenostomus cassidix; assembly: GCF_008360975.1. Classification (NCBI taxonomy): domain Eukaryota; kingdom Metazoa; phylum Chordata; class Aves; order Passeriformes; family Meliphagidae; genus Lichenostomus; species Lichenostomus cassidix. The sequence goes on from NC_139497.1 coordinate 4,681,590, forward strand.
CCTTTTGTATCCTAAATTGATGACACTGTTTATTGTTATTTGCTTTTAACAGAAAACTAGTCATTTTTAATACAAGCCAATAAAATAAAATATTGCTGAAAGGATAAAACACTCTGTACGGGTGCATACACGTTTGTGTGTGCTTTATTTTGCTGAAGCTGCTGCAGCCACACCAGCAGCAGGTGAGCACCCACGTACATACATCCCAAAGCAAATTCAAATTGTCCCCCAAGAATCTTGTGGCCTTGAGATCAAAGACCAAAACGTTCTGCGCTCACTATATTTTCCAGCAGCAGCAACTTGGTATTGCTGAGAAAGAGGGTGGGAAAAACACATGAGCAAATAAGGGCAGGAATGGGCAAAACACATTAAAATATTAAAGGCAAATAGGGAAAAAAAGCACCAAATAAATCTGATTTTTTGGCAGGTAGGTGAGAAAGGCATCCAAAGAGATGCTGTGCTGGAGCCCCAGGAGCAAGCTCACAGATGGATCATGGCTACACCCAAATATTCGCTCACCCTCCCCCTTGTCCGTGCCTGCACTAGGTATAAAAACCACAGCTGTGTTCCTAATTACACCATGGCTACCTGGAATTATTTTATTTGCATAATTTAAGAACAGTGATAAAAAGCACTTAAGCTATTGTCACAACAGGCACAACTGCCCACAGGAATATCAGATCTCAAAACTGGACACAGCTGAAGCCTACAGAGAGGTGTCCAGCATGGAAGCAGCAGGGAAGTGCTCGGAGCTCTTGGGAAAGGTGGCAGAACCCAAGGGCCATAAGGGACTCTCCTGATGCAGATTATAATATCTGATCCTCTTCCAACCCACCCATTCACCTTGCCCATCCCACTGCAGCAATCCCTAACCCAGCCCCGCTGCTGGCTCAGCGCAGGGTTGGGCTGTGATCCTGTGCCATGGAACATTTGAGTTTGTGTCCTGCTGAGCCACTGCAGAGCCTGGATAGATCCAGAGAGCTGCCTGAGCCCACAGAACCAGTGGCCACTCATGGTCATTCCCGGCTCAGACCCTCTCCCAGCTGCAAATTCTCCTGCACAGGTGGGACTCTGGACCTGATACAGGAGGGGGACAATCCCACAGTGCCGGTCTGGGATGGACTGGGAGATGTTCACTGTCCTGACTCTAAGCTGGAGCTGTTGCACAGGGACACCTCCCTGAATCACCACCTTTCTCCACCTGCAATAGCATCAGGTTATGGGGACACTGCTGGTCCCCACTGCCACCCCGCTGGCACTGTGTGACTTGTATGCATGTGGCATCAACAATGCCGGGGAGCAAGACACCCACCTCTATCCCAGAGTGTCCTATAGGTAGCTGTGGGTGTCCCCAAGCCATCACCCCCCTGCACGGCAGCCTGTGCCATCCCTGGGACCCTGCACCTGCTGCTGTGCCACGCCAGCACTGAGCAGCACTTCTTACAGGAGCACACGGATGAGGAGTGCAGGAAGAGTCCCTTCCCCATGGCAGAGGGCCAAGGCACGGCTGTGCCAGCACCACTCCCTACTCTTTGTACAGCCAGAGTGTGATGCTCTGGCAAAGTAGTGCAGAGTCAGGTTCAGCACCTGCGTTTCACAGAACCCCCCAAAACTTACCCTGCTCTAAAGAAGCAGGTTCTGCACAAAATCCCACTTTTTCAGTAGAACATCAAATCCCATCCTTGCCCAAAGTCCCATCTGGGCCAGGATTGCAGCTCTTCTTATGCTTTACATCCCAGACAAGCTTGGGCAGCATCTACTCTCCCTCTATTCAACACACATCACTCCTTGAGCCCACCAAAAAGGGGACAGAGAGGAGAAGGGACCTTCTCTACTCCCTGGAACCCGTGCAATGTCTCTCCCCCGCAGTGCCTAGCTCTCCTAGTAGATCTGAGTGCCAAGGATGGCAAAACTTCCACATCCTTCCACAAGCACCTCACCAACAGCCCAAAGAGCAGGGGATGGAGAGTCTGTAGGGTGGGGCATCCCACCACCCTGCTCCTCTACTGCAGATGCCCAGTCGCCCTTCGGCCCCACTTACCTCAATGGCCTTGTAGAAGATGCTGTTCCCGATCTGCACCACCTCGAGGTTCTGCTCCTGCTCGTTCCGTGCACATTTGATGTAGGTCATCCAGCTGCGGTGATCCTCCTGGCTGGCGTCGATGAAATACCTCACAGTGCCATCCTCGTTGAACACCTGCGAGGGGGAGAGAGGGGTTGGTAGCAATGCTGCCACACTGGGCTGAGCCCCTCCACCTCCTGCCTCTGGGATAAAGCCCTGCACAGGGCCAAGCTCAAAGCCAGCACAGCCTCGGGGCTGAGACCCCGCAGGCAGCTGGGAGATGCCGAACACTTCCTGCTCACGGTGCTGTACTGTGCTTCTGTAGCAGGGCTGTGAAGGACGCCCTGCTCTCACCGGCATGGCAGGTCCCACCAGCCCGTATCTACCTGAATAACTCAGCTCCCTTCCTCAATCTCCCTTCTCATCAGAGCCCCACCAGCAGCTCAGCCCCAGAGGAAGGGGCTGTTCAGCATCCTACAGCTGCCCGGGGCAGCAGGAGCATCCCCGGGTGGAGGGAGAAGGTGCCTGCCAAGCCTGGAAAGACACTTTGCGCGGTGGCAGGAAAGGTGAGGCAAATTTCTCTTAAGCATAAAACTATAACAATAATTAATAGTAATTAAGAAGTGCAAGTCTGCATCAAACAAACAAACAAAACAAAACAAAAAAATAAGAAGACCCTCTCTATTGGTTGTGCGTTAGTGCACAATGTCCTGGCATCTCAGATCTCCTCAGACCCCACAGTTTAATTCGGGGTTAACCTCACCAGACTGGGGCAAATCAGGGAGCAAGGGACAGAGCAGAGCTGGTTTTGCCCACCGTGGCCAGTGCAGCCAGCAGCATGTCAGGTGTTCCACCAGGACAGGGATGGGAAGGGCAGGGCAGGATGTGATCCAGCTGCATGGGACACAAGCAGCAGCGTTTCAAGGCTCCTCTGAGGGCTGAGGAAACCTCATCCTTCTCCTGCAAGGGGTTTGTAAACCCATCTGCCCAGGTCTTAGTGTGAATGGGGAAACTGAGGCAACAAAGCTGGTGCCCGAAGGTGCACAAGCACAGGATAAAGCCCTAACACCCCTTTCCTGCTTCTCCCCAAACCGGTCCGGGCTCGGGGTACAGGGGGGGTCGTTACCTCCCACATGAGGTTGTTGTTCTTGCACAGGTCCACATGCTCGGGGGAGATGACCCTGCCCGTGAACGGCCCCATCTCGGTGCCAGCCTTGATCCAGGTCTTGGAGAAGATGCCGAGCCCTTCTCCGGGGATGGAGCTCTGCGCGATTATCACTTCCGACGGCAGCACCAGGCTGGAGAGCTTCTGCACCTCTGCGAGGAGGGGAGACGGCTCAGAAAGGGACCGGGATGGGGGAGAGGGGGGAGACCGGGGGCGGCGGGGACCCCTCCCAACCCCGGCCCCAGCCCAGACCCCGGGGCTGAGCCTTTTAAACGCCCAACGGGGCTCCCACAAAGCGGTACAAGGTTCCCCCGGGGCATTGAGGAGGTACCTGGGAAAAGCATCCCGGGCTGGGCGAGGGAGCGGGGCTGGGAAAGGAGGTTAAATGGTGTCTATTTCGGCCCATCCAGCAATTTGTCATGCTGTTAAAGTGATCTGCATTCATTAAACTCAACTAGAAAGAAATTGCTAATTCTAAATTCATTAGTCCTTTAGGAATGCTGTAGCGGTACATTGTGCCTGAATGGCGCGAGGGCTTGTTTAAAAGGGCCCAGGAATTCCTCTTACAAAATGGGGAGATGAGATGGTTGACATATCGTGAATGGAAATGGAATTAGCCTTCATGGTAAATTAAGAGAGGAACAGAAATCCGAGAGAGGGAAAAGGGAGCCGGGACGCCCCGGCGATGCCGGGGCGAGAGAAAAGATATTGTCCGGGCGGCTGAATGCGGGACGGCCCCGGCCCCCCCAGCCCGCGGTTTAAGTGGGAACTTTCTCAGGTCAAGCCCAAGTTAACCAAATGAATTTAAAGCCCTTTTTCCCCAGTCCCACGCCTGGGGAGAGCGGAGCGCTGGGACCGCATCCCGCCGCCGGGCACCGGGAGCTGGCCCGGGACAGGTGGGGGAAACCGGGGGGATCGGGGAGGCTCCGGGGGGGTCACTCACCTCCGGAGAAGGACTGAGCCAGGACTTCGGCCGTGAAGGCAGTCTTGGGACTGCTCTTCTCCTCGAAGAGCTGCTCGCCCAGGACGTTCCTCCAGCGGCCGTAGAGGAAGCTGTGCAGGATGTCGGAGGTGATCACCTCGGCCAGCGAGAGCCCCTGCGGCTTCAGCCCGGGCTTGAGGACCAGGGCCTCGGCGGGCAGCACCGAGCCCATCATGGGGGCGAGGCGGCGGGGCCGAGCGCGACGGGGCCGGGCGCGGCGGGCGGTGGGCGGCGGGCTGGGCTCCGTTCGGCTCGGCGGCTCCCGCCCGGCTATATATGAGCTTCATTGACCCTCCTAATTGGTTATTAATGACCTCCCTGACGTTGGCGGAGAGACTGGGGCTGCCGGAGCGAGGCGAGCCGTCGGAGCCCCCCCCTCCCATTCCCTCCTTCCCTCCCCTCCCGGGGGTGGGGTGGCTGGAGGGAGGGAGGGACACGGCGAGCACACACACAACACACACACAAACACACACACGTATACACACTCACGTATACACACACACGCACCGGCTCGGCCCCCCGCACCTCCCAGCCCGGCCAAACCCGAATCAGGGCACCTGGCCCCTGGCACGGCACAACAGCAGCGGAACGGGCAGAAATGTCCCCTCCAGTGTCCCACGGACGGGGCGCACCCTCGGGCACGGTCCCGCTCCCCGCCCAGCCCCCGCGCTCGTTTTAGGGCTGAAACGCTGCGCTTTGGGGCCGTTGAGCTCCACAACGAAATCGGCAGCCCCGAGCCGGACAGCTCCCGGCGCTCGGCGGCGTTTGGCCCTCGGGGCTCCGGGGGAACGGGCCGAGGCTCCAGCAGTCGGCCCTGACCGTGCTCGGCTCCCCGCTGCCCTCCGCATGCTCGGCCCTCCCGGCCGGGACCGGCAGCACCGGGAGGCTGCGGCGCTGCTCCCCCAAATCCCGGAGAGGATCCCCAAGCAGGGCGCGGGTGGGAAGCGCTCCTCGGGCTGATCCCCGCTTGACCCCAGGGCCAGGCTCACCCTGCTGCCGCCACCAGCCCGGCCGGTGCCCAATTCCCCATAACCGTGGGAATTGTGCCCAGGAGTGGATCGGGGACGACTCGTGGATCCCCCATCTCCCTGCAATAGCAACCAGGTCCTGTCTTGTCCCCCCACGGCAGAGCCCCGACCCCGAGGGAAGCTGCAGCATCTTCGGGGCTCTGCCGCAGCGTCGCCCCCATCTCCGCACCCGAAGACATTCCCTGGCTCCCATCCCCGCCCTGCCGAGCCCCAGGAGCTCCGCAACCACCTCTGCTCCCCAGCAAGGTGGCACCAGAGCGGTGCCCCCAAACCCAGCGCTCCCCTCCGGGCCCGAGCTTTGCCGGCTCAGCAAAGGGTTAATCTTTCCCGGATTTAAACCCAGTCCTGCTGTGTCGGAGCTTAGAGCCCTCTCCTTAGCCTTGTTCTTTTGATTTTCATGGGGACGAGGGGCTGTAAAGAGCTGGGGGAAGAAGGCTGGGCCCCCAAAATCCTCAGGCGCTCAAAGGCCAGTTCTCGCACCCCGGAGTCCCGGGAAGCCCCGCCGGGTCTCACCGTGCCCGGAGCAGCAGCCAAGCTCAGCCCAAACCCCCACCCTATCCCCTGAGTGAGTGTCTTATAGGGTGAAGCTGTGGAGCATCTTCTGACCCGGGTGAAATGATGCTACAATCCAGGTGTAATTATTTCTATTAATCCAATCAAGAAGCAACGCAAATGTCAGAAACCCACCCAAACCTGCTCTTGCTTTGGGTCTTTGCCCGGCGAGAGGCAGCGCTGCCCTGGAAAGGGGAGGTTAACAACCTGCCAGGGATTGGTTTGGGGTTTAATAAGCGTGAAAAATAAGTTTATTTTGTTTTTCTGGACTTTGGCTAGAGGAGCCGTCCGAATATTTCAGCTTTGCTAAACATAACGCATCAGGTGGAAAGGTTCCCAACACCGGCTCCCTCCAGCCGCCGAGGCAAGCCAGCCCTCGGATTACCTCTTTATTTTTCCCCTTTCCCCAGGAAAACCCTTCAACCTTCAAGTTATCCCGGGACAAAAAATAATAGATGCTCTTAAACCCCCTGCGGCTCCGGTGCGGGCTGCGCTGAGCCCTGCTCTCGGCTGCGGGGGCTCGGCGGTGCGGGGGGGAGTGAGAGAAAAAGGTGGAAAAAAAAATTCTTCCATTCTCCGCGTGGTTTTAAATCTCCCCAGCTGTTTCCCAAAGCTTCTTCGCGGTCCTAGGAAGGTGCTTTGCTCTGTGTCCCCCCCCCCACCCCGCTCCTCATTTCTCTTTTTTAATATCGCAGCTATCCCTCCTTTTTAACATTTAAGAGGAAACAAGTTTAATATTCATGGCTGTTAATAGAGAAGGGCCATTATCGCCGCCCCATTGTTCTGAGCCCCGCACAATGCTGCTTGTATTTTCATGTGTATATTCCCAAAGTTCCTTCTGAGCGTTTAGTGAGCACTTTAATATTCATGGGTGTTAATAGAGAAGCCCTCAGTATATTGGCATATTGTTGGGAGGTGTACATATTGGTCTGACTCTGAATAGCCACAGTCCTCTTTTCTTTTGCTCTGTTTTGCAGGGTTGATGGGCCAGGAGTAAATGGGCATTTTTCCCCCCCGTCTCCCCCTTACAGAGAGAACATCTTTATTCCAGTCCCAGACTTTCTGGTTTCCCATTCAGGACCCTCAGAAATAATGTCAGGCAGAAGAAAAGTGGAGCAAATCAATCTTTCATGGTCTTTTTGAGACCAATTTGACATCCATGGACTCTTCTTTTCTTTCACAGCCTACAAGGGGATGGTCAGGATCTGGACAAGGTTGGGGTCTGATGAGGGGAGACATGGGATCATAATGCAGCAAAGAGAGAAAAGAAAAGCAAAACAAGAAAAGATTGCAGGGATGGGGTGATGGAGGAAAAATGAGGGTGAATGACAGTGCAAGAAAGGAGATTAGAGCCCAGCAGCTGCTTTTTGGGGGGCGGGGGGGAGGGGGGAGCTCTCTCCCCTCTTCTAGCCTTTCGCATGAATAGGATTTGAACAGAGCGGAGATTGATTTATAGTTATTGCAGTTGAACATTTATTGCTCTTAAAGAGTGGCGGGGAGAAAAGAGAGAAAAGGGGTTTGAAAAGCTCCTTTCTGTATTAAAGAGGTATCAAATGAAGACTGCTGAGATAATATACAGTGGCCAATGGGAATTTGATTTGCTTTAAAATTTAACTCTTGTGGGGCCGCCGGGGACGGAGCCGGGATGCTGGGATGGAGCTGCCGCTGCCCCGGGCCGGTGCAGCCGCGATTCTTTCCTCAAAGCCCGCATTCGCTGCCCGTCTTCACTGCAAAGATCTGCGGCGGCTCCTGTGCGGCGGGGAAGTGCTGCAGCGCGGAAGGAGGATTGGTGCTTCGTTAGTACAATTTTGTATTTTTTATATTTTTTTTTTCTGCAGGGAGTGAACGCAGCAAGGATGCAGAGCTGCGAAAATAAGCGGCGCAGGGAAGAACCCTTTTCGAAGCTGAGTTTTTCTTGCCCTAACCCCGGAGGTTTCTCCTCTCCGGCAGCAGAAACGCGATCGCAGCCGAGTCCCCCCGGGCGCAGAAAGGAGCCCATTGTTCAATGGGCAGAAATACATTTTTAGCGGTGATTGAAAGCTCCCCTCTCGTTTGAACTTTAGAAGAAAGTCCCTGGCAGGGAAGAGCATCCCCCTCCCTCTGCCCCAACATCTGTTTGGAGCAATCCAGGCTCTAGGGCAGAGCCGGGCTCTGCCCCCTCCCAAAGTCATTAAAAAGATATTAGTTGAGCTGAGAAAAGTCCAGCGCAGCCCCCGATCCGGGGTGGGTGGTGTGTGTCATTAAAAACGATTTTGGATTTGCCAGCGCTAATACCAGGCGAAGGGACCCTGGGGTCCGAGTTCAAAAGCCCCCCGGCCCCGGCTGCCCCGCCGCGCCCTGCCCGCTGCCCAGCGCCCCGGAGCCCGGTGCCGGTGCAGGGCTGCCCGGCCGACCCCATCAGCTGCTCCGTGCGACCCCCGAGCGCCGCGAAAGGGGGACGGCGGAGAGCCGGGCTGGGAGCCGAGACGGTCAGCTGCTCCGGCCGCATCCCCTGCGCCTCCGCGGGCTGCAAATGCCCCGGGAGCCGGAGAGAAGGGGGGCAGGAGGGATCATCGCACCCCTGCGGGAGCCGGGGGAGCCGGGGCAGGAGGGATCATCGCACCCCTGCGGCTGCCGCAGGAGCCAGGCGCCTCCGAAGTTGCTAAATGTGTCATTTATTAAAGCATTCAGGGGGCTTTTCTTTGGCGTTTGCTTGCAAACTCACAAAGGCCGAGCTGCTGTTTGGGGGTCTTTTCTGATGGAAAAAGGGCTCGGAGACCCCCGGCACAAAAGAAATCCTGGCAGTGCTTTCAATGGCCAGGACTCAATGAGGGGGACCCTGTGCGGAGCGGGCGGGGGCGAGGGGCCGCCCGGTGCTGCCTGAAAGGCAGGCCTGAATGTAATGGGGAGATCTGCGTTTATTTGTTGGGATCACATTTAATTAGCTTAGTACAACCCTTGAAAGACAAAGGGACCTCAATCTGGATCCAATCTGAAGCTCGTTTGGAGAGCGAGGGCTCCTGGAAAAGTCAAAAGAGAGAAAGGAGAAAGAAAAGGGAGGCTGGGAGAGAAAGGGCCTGGGGGCCCAGCCAGGTGACTGGCACGCGTGAAACAAGGGGGCCTTTTGGGCACAAGGCAGGGCTCAAAAGGGAGGGAGGAAAATAGCCTCTTCCTCAGGTTTTACCTACTTAAACCCCCTGAAGGGGCTGGAGCTGAAAAGCCTCAATGGGGGCTAAGGAGGCTGCAAAGCAAACAGCAGCGCTGGAGAGGGGCTGCGGCCCTGCCGCCGCAGCAGTTGGTGACACTCGGTTATGGGAATGTGCCCAAATGTTACCTGCGCCCGGGAACGCTCCCAGCAGCGGAGCAGGGAGTGCAGGAGGGCGAGGCGAGGCGCAGGGGGAGCCTGGGCTGAGCGGGGCTGGTGGGTTCTTCGCGTGTTCCCTCCATAGGGTGAGACTTCCCACCTGTGCCTTCACCCATGCACACTGCCTCATCACTGGGGGAGCTTCATCGCGGGCCAGAGGGGCCGTGGCTGGGCTGCGACACCGAGGAGGGGTCCCCATGGGCACATCCCTTGCTCTGGGGCAGCCCTCAGCATCCCCATCCCTGTGCCGACACAGGGCACACGCAGGTGCGTGGTGAGGCTGTCACCTCCACAGGGGCAAAAAGGATGGGAGTGACATCCTCAGGATGCCACATCCACGGATGGAGCTGAACGGCTCCTTGTTCCCCTCCAAACCGCGCGCTGCTTGCCTGTCCCTGCTGCCCTCCCAGGGGCTCGGGAGCAGCGGGGAGGTTCGGATGTCCCCAGCAGTGCCCAGCGGCTCCGGGCAGGGAGGGTTTGCTGCGGTGAAGCAGTGACCCTCCCGGCAAACGCTCCGGGAGTGCCGCAGGCTGATTGCACTGCTCGGGGAAGGAGCTTTAGGGCATTATTTGCCTCCATTTCACTCTGCGGGAGGCCGCGGAGCCGAGCGGAGATGCTGAGTGCTCTCCCCTCCGCTCTCGCTCGCTTTCTCGTCTTTCTTTCCCCCTTTTCCTTTTTTTCAGGTATTATTTCTAGGATGATTTTGGCGAGGGAGTCGCGGCACACAAGAGCAAGAGGAGGAAAAGCACCTTCCCGGCTGCGTCCGAGCTCAGGCTGCCTCGAAACGGAACACGGCTGTGGCGAGTCACGGTGGCGACTTGGCCACCTCCGCGGGGCCGCGGCTCGGCTAGGGGGACAGTGGGCACAGGGTGGCCGGAGGGAGAGAGGAGAGTGAAGACTGCAAAGACAGGAAAATCTCTGCGCCTTTTCCTCCCTTCTGGCAGTGACCTGGGGATGGGACAGTCGCATCCCACCGATGTCTCCCGCATCCCAGCAGCGTCTGTCCCACATCCCATCCCTCCGGCCGGGATGAGCCCCTGGCACCCTGGAGGAGGGCAGGGATGGGTGACAGGAACGGGGCTGCCCTGCAGACAGGTGACTCCGGCGTGGGTCTGAGGAGTCCTCCCGCAGCTCCTGCCCCTCACCAGCCCTGTTTCCCCCAAAACGGACAGAGCAGCAGCTCCAGCCTCTCCGTGTATTAACTCCACGGCTGCAAAGTTTAATATTCCCCGGCGAATGGTCAGAACAAGGAGCCCCGTGTGGCTCCCCGGGCTCGGCCGCGCTGAGTGACGGCTCCCACAAAGGGCAGGGACCCTCTAATCCCCGGCACGGCGGCACCTGCACCCCGGCCCGGCCGGGATTAAAGGGGAGCAAGCCGGGCTCTGCGAAGATCAGAGAGTTCATTAGAGCGGCCTTGAAATAGGATTTCCTCAAGTGATAAGGGGCAGGGTGGGCAGATAATCGGGGGGGAGTGTGCTGTTGGTATCTCCCCCACATCACCCCCAGAGATGCTCTTTTGGGTCACCTGCCTTGACTGTGGTGCCCCCGACCTGGAGGGAGGTGCAGGGCAGACCCAGACATTCACTGCCCCAAATCCCTCATCCCAGGGATGGCTGGTCCTCCTCTGCCATCCTCCTCCATCCCCAGCACTCCCTGAGGAGCCACCCAGACGAGGATGTGGCTCTCTACCCTCCCACTGCCCTAGGCTCTGGGGGCCACTGTCACCTCCTGCCAACAGACCAAGGAGCTGTGGCTCCTTCAACTCATCATCATATCACATAATTCCAATTTCTGCTCATTTCCACCGTTAAAAGTTCTGGAAAGTTTCTTTTGTGTCTTTCCCAGCTTTATGAGAGCAGAAAACACTGGGCACCTTGCATCACTGCTATCCATAGCAAATCCAGGGAAAAATCCTCCAAACCAGCCAAACGCAGCATAAACAGCTCCCTGCATGGAAAAAACACCCACGTGCTGCTTGACAGGATTCACTGACACTGCAAGATCCCAATTCCTTGCCCTGTGCCACAATCCTGCAAATAACAACAGCACTGAAAATCCCCCTGAGAGTGGGAGGAACCAGGTGGGTTTAGGGGAGAAGCAGCAGCACAGGTGGGACCTCATGAACATCCACATCTTTGGAAAGCTCCATGTTAAACACCAGGAGTTCTCATGCCAGACACACTGCCCGTTACTGTAAATACACCATTCCTTTAATGCAATTAAATATTTAATACTTGGAGAAGAAAAAAAAAAAAGTCCCACGTCTTCTTGTCTCTTTCAACAGTAATTTCGGTCTAACTCACAATGGCCATAATGTAGTTTGTTCTCAAATCATGCAAAATTAAAGAAAGTGTTTTAGACTATCTCAAAGTCTCCTAAAAATTCCTTTCCTGTTCATGCTCACTGAGTATCGAGCACAGGAGAGCATCAGGGTCATCCTGGACCCACTGAGATGCTTTAGTGAGGGAGTTTTTAGGGCTGCTGCTCAGAAAGGGTTTGCAGGACCACAATAAACACCTGCTCAGGGTTTGGGCTCTGCCTGTGGAGTGGGGCAGTTACTGCCAGCCTGAGGGGTCCTGTGGGACAGAGCCCAGACACCTACACACCCAGCAAAGCTGTGCTGCTGGATGGAGCTGAGGAGGATTTGTTCTGGGGGAGCAGAGCCTGAGTGTGCCTGAGCCAGGGAGTCTGGAAGGGGATTGTGCTTGAGAGAAGGAGCACTGCTTCCCAAAGAAAGGAGAGAACAGCAGCCAGGGAGCTGGGGTTGGGCACCTCCCACCAGAGAACTCACCTGGGATGGGTTTGACTCCAGTTCCTTTTTCCAAATTCCACACTCCGGAGGCAGAGCCTTCCCCAAACTGAAGGTCTCCTCATGGGATCACCTCCCTGCCCCTCAGGACACTGTCCTGGCATGGCCCCGTGCTGGGCTCCCTGTGAGGAGGAAAAGGCTGCACCATCCCCATCACCATTCATGGACCCCAAAGTCTCAAACGTGTCCCCCATGGCAGCTCCTGCACAGCCCTCAGGAACTGCTCCTGCTCCGTGCAGCATCCAGGTCCTGCCAAAGGGACAGACAAAGCCTCTCTGCCCCAAAACCCAGTGCAGGCAGGGCTTAATCCACATTACTGGGGGTTAAACTTGCCCAGAGCAGAGCAGGAGATTTGGTTCCTCTCCTGGACACCCAGACTTGGCTTTGAAGGCACCACAGCAGCTTCTGGGCTGCACCACCTGAGGTAAGGGACATGAGGAGCTGCCTGCAGACCCCAAAGTGAAAGGGGAGAGGGCCTGTCCAGCCCCAGGGTGGGACTGAGCATCACACCAGTTCCAGGATCCCTGGACAACCAGAGACCAGGATGGCTGCAGGGCTGGAGGAAAGTTTGGAGGAACCCAGTGGCCACCAGCTCCTTGTGAAGTGCTGAGGCACCTCTGCCTCCCACCCTGCCCCTCTCCAGCCCATTGTGGACTCACAACAGCTCAACATTCGTGGCCTCTCTGCCCTCAGCAGGCAGAAATAATGGAAAACAAATTGGTGAACTTGGGAACGTTTCAAGTACTTCATCCTTCCAGGACACCAGACTGCTGATGAAACCCCAGCTTTGCAGGCACCATCTTAATGACAGGCCAAATTTCAAAGGCTTGCAAACTATTTCTTGTGCTGCCCCACCCCCTCAATAAAAGGTTGCATCAGAAAGAGATATTTCCATAATTTATAGTACGGGCATTTCACTGGGGAGACTCACTCATCTGTACTTACAGATACATTTAAGAAAATGCATCCTCCCACAATCCTGCGCCATTTACGACTATTGGCACAATCTGTAATCCTCAGTCTTCAATTAAGGGACACCTTAGGGTTCATTATCACACAATTGCTCCCTGTGAACCATGCCAAATGCTGTTTTGGCACAGAGCTTGGAAGATGAATTAGAAGGAAGTCTTCTCGGTAATGCCCGCTCCCAATTCCCATCAGCAGCCTTTATGCCCTCCTCTAGCCATTTTTTCCCCCCTCTCCCCTCTTTCCAAGTGGCTTTTACTATCCCATCTTTCACTGTCTCTCTTGATTCTCTGGAGGTATATTTAGAGATGCTGCATCTCCTTTTCTTCCGGCTCTCAACGTGCCTCCCACTCCGGGCTTTGCAGATGGGATCTTCTTTCCTCCCTTCCCCCGTCGCAAACCTCCCCAGCTGCCTGGGAGCAGGGAATGGATGGAGCTGCCTTAGGCTGGAGGGGCTCAAAACTCAAATTTTACAAGAAAGGGATCCCTGAAGGGGTGACAGTTATTGCCAAACTTAGCCTGGGCACAACTAAAGGTTAATTCTCTTACCACAGCTGATAACAGCTGGAGTCACATCCCTCCCATCCCTCTCCTGGTCAGTGCTGCTCCAGCCAGCCCCTGGCAGGGATGGATCCTGAATGGCTTCAGCCACAAACTTGGGGAAGAGCAACAAGTTCAGAGCATTAAAACCAGGGGCTGCCAACTCCTCCACAAACAACACAACCCTGACAGGGCTGCAGAGGAAACTTGCCGGTGTTCACACAGATCCTTCTGCCCCAAAACGGCGACAATGACAGCAACTTCCCTGGCAATGCTCGATGGCACGGCACCAGGAGGAGGTGACAGTGACAGTTTCTCCCGAATAAAGGCTGATGCTGCCCTCAGTGATCACCCCAAACTCCCCAGGATGCAGCACAAGGAGCTGAGATCTGCAGAGAGGGAACAACAGAGTCCAACAGACGGGAAATACTTCGCCCACAAGACACCTTGTGGAAATTTTATTATATAGAGTGTAAAATGCACCTGTCAGTCAAATAAAAAGAACACTTTTTTTTTTTAAACACCATGCTCAACATTATCCAATCGCGGTTCTTTATAGTTAGACATTTCAAGCATAAGGAAAAATAAGGAAAGAACCCAAGAACAGTAAATTCAGTACATTTAAAAACGGAATGTCCCGCAGGGCAATTAAAAATGCAAGAAAAAATAGCTTCAATTCCGTTTTTCCTTTAAAAATACACTGTTATCTGTACAAGAAACACTACAGTAAACATCAGAAATCATATTATCCCTTTTATTAAATCAAAATTATTTAGCGCATACTGTGGTTAATACTAAATTCATTTATTTCTCTAGGTAATTTGACAAATATTAGATAAGAAAATATTTAAAAGAAACGGAAAAGCAAAAAACACCTTGGAATTAAAAAATAGTTACTACCTTTTATATGGTTTTATGTTCCACAGTGTTTGTTAAAGGTACTAATAGCAGATTCATTTTAATATTAAAAATAACAGTATTTATATTTCTGAGAGCATAGAGGAAAAGTTTTTTTTCTTTTCTTTTTTTTTGTTTTTTCTTTTTTTTTAACAAGCTTGGAGGTCTTAGATACATAAATGCAACTAGCAATGGAGACATGAAAAAATGTATTGCTAAAAAAATTAACACGTTTTTATATTACCCCTTTAGACTCTAGAAATTATACAAACCCTACAAAATGCCCCCCCTCCCAGAACTTGCAAACAGTAACTGTCTCAAATACAGAAATCATATCATTAATTACAATACATATCATAGTTCAGTTTTTAAAAAATGCAATAAAATCAAAGACAGCCAAGATACAAGAAATTAGAAGTAAAACATTTAATGAATTTACATATTTAAGAATATTTAAATACTGTTTAAATTTTTTTTTCTTTTTAAGATTTGTTACATACCACCTAAGACTTCCAAGCCACTCTTTCTGTTCCAACAGAAAAGATCGAAAATTAAAGGGAAAAAAAAAAAAACCCACACAAAAAACCCACATGTTGAAATGTCACAGCTCTGGGGTGCGTTTTGGTGCCTGCAAATTCTCTGGCTTCTCTCCAAAAAGAATCCCGGAGGTTTTTTTTTTTCTTAATATAAATTTGGAAACAAAATTACCAGCATGTCCATAAGTTTAGTACATTACTAATTGTTCCTGATTCTTAGAAAAGTTCAGTATAGATTATCCTACAGCTAGTGTTTCACAAACAGAAAAGTCTTCATCAAAATGTTGCAAATCTAGAAACCTCTGTTACAAAAAGGTTTTCTTCCACAACGATTCCAAGGAAAAAAAATTGCCACGAGGACCTTGTTCTACTGCTCCTGGGAAGAAAGAGAGGGGAGAAAAGTTACTGAGCAGCAGCAAATTATCAAAGCTGCCGAGCCCTCCTCCCCCGACACAGGTCTGTCCCCGCTGCAGCTGAGCAGGACAGAGCTCAAAGGATGCTCCGAGCTGCCACCAGAGCCCTCTGCCCTGACACTGTCCCAGAGCTCTCCTGCCCCTCACCAAACAAGACCTCTCTTTCTAGCAGGGCAGAATTGGGGAGGGATGAAGAGAAGTCCTTTTATCACTGCTCCAGGTCACACTTGGCCAGCGCCCGCGGCGAGCGCCGGCAGCAGCACCCGGCTCCACCTCGCTGCTGTCAGTGGGGAGAGCAGCTGCTGGGGGAAGGATCCACAGCAGCCTCTGCTCCCCCAGAGCCACAGGCAAATGTGGAGCAGTGGGGCCAAATGTCCAACCACAGCAAGGTGTCTGTGTGCTTTGCACAAACTTTTTGCTGCACTGTTTGCTCCACGAAGCGGTGCTTGGGAAAGTGCTGAGCGTGATCAGGATAAATCTCACACAACTCTCCAGTGGGCTGAGTGACAGCTGAGATTTTACTTGAAAGCAGGTTAATCCAAATTATTTTTCGACAGTTTTGGTCTCTCTTTCAGGACAGGGAGCTGGTGAGCACATAGCTCCTGTCCCAGCATGAGAAAAGGTAGAGCCTGCACACAATCATGTGCCAGTGCTGTGCTACCTCACCAGCCTGGCTTCATCATCCCTTTTACTTTAATTCCTTTAAGTCAGACTGTCTGGGGCCTGTAAGGAAAGGCTCCCAGGAGAAACAAATAACCTCCCAGTCCCCTCTCAAAAAACCTTCATCCTGTACAGGGAAAATAAGACTGATGTTGAAGCAATGCCACCTCCCCAGCCACAAAACATCTCTGCTTCACCAAGTGAACCTGAAAGAGAGCCCCCACACCACAGCTAGGCAAATACATCCAATTTCCCAAGGGAAAGAGCAGAGGGGGCTGGGGAAGGTGAATACAGACCTGGCTGTGGGCCTGAGCCTGCCCTAGTGTCTGCCCGTAGTAGGCAGCCTGCTGTCGGTAATACTCTGCCCAAGCCATTGTGTAGTCCGGCTGGGAACTTGCCTGAGAAGCAGCACTGGCAGCATGACCTGGAGGGAAAAAAGAAAAAAGGGAGCGATGAGCAATTCCAGAAGTCCAAGCCCAGGCTTAGGATCTCCTTTTGTCAAGCTTAAAGAAGAGCCAGCCCCCTTCCAGCTGCTGCAGACACCTGACAGAGTGACATCGGCTCCGCTGCATGGGATGGCAGGATGGGCTCCGAGCTGCACTGTGAGGGACAAGCCAAGAGCAGGCAGAAAGCACCCAGAGCATTCCTGTGGCTGCAAGGACAGGCTGACAGCCTGCACACCCCTCATCCTCAAGGCCCAAAGCCTCCAGCAGCACCAGATCAAAGCAAATCCAGAGGTCGGGATCATGCGCTCCGTAACACAGTGGAGAGAGCCAGGCCTGTGATTTCTGTGAGCTCTCCTACCCTCTCACAAGCCAGCTCCAGCTTTCTGGATTTGGCCAGCATCAGTTCCTGCGTGCTGTGTTTCCCCAGGCAGGCTGGCTGCAAGCAGGGGCACAAGGGAACTGGGGCTCAGTGCGAGCAGCTCTCCCGAGGCGCGACAGCACAACCGAGAGCTTTCCGTGGGAGCACTACATGCACCATCACCAACAGGACAGGACCAAAGGGGATCTCGAGAGGACTGGAAGCTAAAAATGGCAGGGATGGAGACGCAAGTCATTGGATTAGTTAACTCTTTGTAACAAGAGCTGATACATCTCCAGTAAGCCTCTTTCACTCACTCTGTTTTTTGAAATACTCCTCCCATGCTTTGCTGTAATCGGGATGGCTGTTCTGCTGCTGGCTCTGTTGGCCTGTGCAAAGATGACAACAAGGGGTACGTCAGTATGGAACAGGTGACAGTTTCGAGCCAGTGACATCTACCTTTCCACTAGACAGGTTCTGGGTCTACCTCAGTTGCCCGGACTTGACACTTCAGCTTCCACCTTTCTACAGTGTTAGGCATTTTCAGTTCAGCGCAAGCTGAGAACAAACTCAAGTTCCTGATCTCACCTCACCTGCAGAAGGGCATGAAGCCAAATGTCACCCTGCTGGGACCTGCTCAAGCCAAGGACGTGGCTGGGAGCTGCCCAGTCTGCAATCAGCCACCCCAGGGTCTCAGTCTGCTTGCACTGAGTGCAGCAGAGCTCAGACACCTGACAGACCTGACACCTGTCACCTCCACAGAGCCATGGTTTGAGTCACCTCATTTGTTTTTCAGGGGCTTCATCCTTCACCCCCACTCTCAGCAGAGCAGAGCTGAGGGACCCCTGTGGGCAATGCCCACCCTGCCCACACACAAGCTTCCAGCACAGGACCTGCACAACTCTGGGGCAGCCACTATGTTCCCAGCTCCTCACAGTGCCATGAGCCCTGGCCAGGGCACAGCCAGCTCCACTGCCCTCAGCACACACCCTGGGCATCACTGGAGAGAGAGCTAGACATCCCCAGACAGCCATGGCTGGCTCATGCTGCTGTCTCCAGGGTCCCACAGTGCTCCAAGGGAAGCAGTGCCAGTGTCTGCCTACAGGTCCCAAACCTTGGGCTCCACCTAGCACAGACTCCCCATCTCTGAAGCACTAAGCACCTTCAATCCAGCCCAGCCAAGTGTTACTGCAGGGGAAGCCTGGCTGGCTGGGACAGAGGAGGGATACTTGCTCTTCCCTTGATCCTAGTGTGAGCACAGAGCTCTCAGTGAGACACAGGAGAAACAAACAGCAAACAGCAACAGGGAACTGCAGAGAGGCACAGCAGGAGTGCAGAGCATGAGCCACTGCAGACATGGAGAGCAGGCAAGGACAGAGGACACGCGTGGAGCAGAGCTCTTCCCATCCCATCCCAGCTCCCTGCACAGCCCACCCCAATGCCGAGGGGGGCTTTGAAGTGGGGGGAAGGGGGAAAATAATACACTGCAAGTGTGAAGTGGGTGGAGGGAACAGGGCAGCAGTGTCCTGTCCAGGGGCATAAAAGCGGGTTAAAAGACTTGACCAACGCTACAAGTCAGGACCTTTTCTGGCAGAGGTCAAGGCTGCCTCAACTGTCCACCTGCTAATGCCAACAAAGGACCTCCTTCAATGCCTTTTCTTCTCGGAGAATTACAGTCCGCAGCAGGCTGAAAGGACATGCAGCTAAATGCATTTCACAGCAAAATGTTTCCCCAGCCAGTTAATTTATTTAAGATGGGGGAAGTAATTAAAATCTAAATACATGTGTAGGGGGTGGGGGTCTGCCCCTCCTCCCACAAGGAGGGCACTCGAGGCTGTCCCCAGGACGCCGGCGCTGTGACAGGGCTGACAGAGCTGTGACACACAGGCTGCAGCACTCAGGCCAGGGACCCTGCACAAGGCTGCTCTCAAATTGAAGTGCAAAAGCAGGTGTTTACCTATTTCTTATAATAATCCTCCTACGCCTTGGTGAGCATCACCTGGGCACTGCGGAAGCAGAAGAAAGTGATGAAGGCTCTTAGAGCATTATGTGTCCTCTCTCCTCACCCACACTGCCTCCAGTGTGCCTGGCTACAAACAGGATCAGGGAGCATCCTAAGCACACATGCAGCTAGGGAGCCAATATTTTCCATCAGGCTCAACAGCCTGATAATAAATAAAGAAATGAAACATCTGCCTCCAAAAGACAGCAGTGTGGGACTAAACCCACACAGGAGAAGGACAACAGCAAGGCAGGAAGCTCCAGGGGTTTTGGGAGCCACCCAAAACCTGACATTACAAAGCTGTCACCACTGGGGTATGAGCTGCATTATTGGTCATCAGGGTGCTCAAGGGGGCTGTGCTTCTTATACCAGGCTCCAAAGCCAGGAGGGGAAAGCCTGAGAAATTATTATCTGCTGCAGGAAGGGAGATTTTTCTTTCCCCAAGGGCTGGTGGGCAGCATGAGGGGATGTTTCAGCAAGGTAAGGAACAAATTAAGTTACCAAGGTGAGTTTCTATAAGCATCTTGCAAGGCAAAGAGCAATGCACATTCTGTAAGCATTTATTCCAAGGCTTTATGGGAGATAAAAGTTGAATTTTTTTTATAGAGCTTTCCCTGCTGCACTGACTGCTCTGCTTCCCAAAGCTCAGGGAAGTCCAGAGCTCTTGGGGGTGCAAAGGAAAGGAGTAGAATAAAAACTTTTCCTGTAAAACAAGTTAATGAGAAAATACTCTTCCTCACCATACTATTCCACTTCTGTACACAAGAAAATCCCATTGAAGCCCACCACTGTATTCTACTGACCTGAAAACAGAAAAATACTCATCTTCTCCAAGTCCCTAGAGCTCAAAGGAAAAGCCATCATTTCTAGACTGTAACTGCTAAGAGGCAGGACTCATCCAGAGTTTAACACACACTTGCCATGCAGGGTTCCCAGGTTCCACCACAGCACACATCTCAGACATGCACAAAGTTAATAAAGCAGCACTGAGATTTCCAAATTTCACATATTCACATATTCACAATTTCATAAGCACGCAAAGGTGATTGGTATTAGGACTCCCCATTCCAAACTGCTCAATTTTGACTTAACAGGTTTTCAGGAAAGAACAATCAGTACAGGAGCCCTGCCTAGCCTTCTTTCCATTTCCTGAATCCCCTTTCCCTGTCGTTCCATCAGTCTGGAAGCTGCACAGTGAGAAAAGCTCATAAGGAACAATTAAATTAGAAAATTAAATAAGAACAAAGAGATGGGAGGGCTCAGCACCAACACCGTGTGCCTGTTAGGGCAAGGTGGGATTGGCATGTCTTGCCTGGAGAATCCTGGGAGAAGAGAACCTGAGGCAGGAATGTTTTTGTTAGAAAGGAACAGACAGCAAGGACCAAGTTTCTACCCAAAGAACAGAAAGAGGCAATAAGCAGTGAAGCACACAAAAAGCAAAAGTTTTCCGAGGTCTTCAGCTTGTTCTGAGCTCAAACACCACCACCACGTGCCTCCACACACCTCTTCTGCTCAGGAAATCGTTCTGCTGTTTCCACACATGTGGTCTCGTGGGTGAACCTGCCTTTTGCAGGCACAGACTGCAAAGAGAACACCAACCCTTCTCCAGCCCAGGTCCTGGCACTTACTTGGGACTTGCTGTCCAGGCTGCTGCCACGTCTGGTAGGTACTGCCCCAGCCCTGCGTCATGAACGCCTGAGGACCACTGCAGAGGACAAAAAGCCATGCTCAAGTAGACAATAAAATACTTACCAGGCCACAGGCATGAAGATGCCCAGAGAAGTTGTCACTTATAGTCAGCAGCTGCTGAGCAAACACGGGAGCAAAAGGAAAGCTGTGCAGGTGTGAACTGCTATGTTCTGCCTTGGTATCAGTCTGTTCAGGAAGCCAAGGTGAAGATACATCACACTGAACAGCACTCCTTGTGCTCTATGTGCTTCAGGCCTCTTCCCATGCTCTCTCTGCACTAGAGACTGGAATTTTGGAGATGCCAATACCTACCTGGCTCATCACTTAATAGATGAAATCTTTCCTGTAGTCAGGCTTAAAGGATTGAGCTCACTTGCTTTTGCTTCTGAATGCTCAATTTTTAAAAGGCTCCACTTATACCCCACCCCTTCAGGGTCTTCCACCCTTCTCCCAACACTTTCTAGCTCCCAGCCATCCCCCCAGCCCACGGGTGAGGAGATGCAGCAGCTTACTTTTGATGAGGTGTAGCGGGTGCTTGGCTGAACGGACTTTGACCAAATCCTCCAGGTCCACCCATGCTGGTACCCTGTCACAGAATCCATAAATATTTAATGCCAGCTCCAAGTACTGGGTGGAGGCAGCTACTATGAGTAGTAAGAAAGGAGAGAAGACAGCCTGGGACACGTGGATCCTGAGGTTGCAGTCAAGCCTTCTCCTCTCAAGCAATTCAGCGCGAAGGCAGCATTTCAACTTTCCCATGCCCCAGTTCAGCATTTTGTGTTTTTTTACCAAAGTCTCCCCATTCAGTCATACTGCAGCCTGATGTTATTAAGCTTCAACACCACAGCACTGCATTAAGTGTAAGATAAGTCATCCTGAACTTACTGGGCAAGGAGTTGAGCGTTTTACTTTCAGGATGATGCTGCCAGGACTGTGTCATTCTCACACAGTGACACTATTGTCTTCCTTTCAAAAATCTCCTTTGACAGCCTTTTCATAACTTATTATTGCTGTTTTTCCCTTTTACATAGCTGTATACACTACCCATGGCTATGTCAACAGTCAAATGCTTCTGGGACCACAAAAATTAGCCCAATGGATGCTGATCCATTAAGTCCAAGCCAGCTGCTAAGAGGCAAATGGTTTTGAAGCTGAATAACACAAGCACATGCATTCTGTGCTATCCTGTAAGTCGAGGCCTACACGTACCCAAGAGTGACAACAGCATGTCTGAAAGGGACAGAGCAAGAGAGCAGAGATGGAACTTACACCAACTTTCTCATCTATGAGATGTCTAGCGAGCTCAATTTGCTGGGGGACCCCTCTGATTGTGAATATTCGTACGCCAGGGTCTGTGTTTGGGGGTGGGTTTCTCTGCAGCTCCACGTGTGCTCCTGACTGCTGATTTATGCTCTTGATGTTCTCACCACCTGAAGAGAAGAAAACCAAGATGTAAGGAGGGATATCCAGCATGTCTTTCTGTAAAACCACATCAAAGTCAGGTCCTGGGAATGGGTTATAGTTTCAGCCACCTTCCGTGTGCCTCAGGATGGCAACAGCAAAAGAAACCACAGTACCTGAGCTCATGCTGCTCCTTTAATCTACCTCACAAACATAACCTGAAACCATGAGCTACTGCAACAGTTTTTAGGGTCATGGATGATGCTGCGTACAGTACACACAAGCCCCACTTGTACCCACTGCCAGACTGCCAACAAGATGCAGCATGGCTGGGATACACTTTGACAAAACAGATACAAAACCTGCACTGATTGAATTCTGTTGGTTTTGCACAGCTGTTCAAATCCTCCAGGAAAAGCAGATCACCTGCATTCTAACCATGCTGGTTTTTCTTCTTTTTTCCCCATCACTAAGGCAAAAAGCCACCAGCCACATAACAGAGCTTAAGCTTTTTCTCCCAAACATGTGCTGTTTGATAGGTTATTGCCTTAAAGCAGCCTCTGCTCACAAGCTTCCTATTCACCCTGCAGCCACACATCCCTCCACAGCCACGGCAGCACACGATTCCAGGCTGTCTCCTGCTATTTCAGAGTTAGCTGTGCATGCAGTGAACATGTCTGGCTCGTTTGCCATCTGGATGCACAAGAGCACAGGAGTGCTTCCAGCAGGATGCAGCAGGGCCAGTCAAAGTGGATCTGATTTCCTCAAGACCTGCTAGGTCCCGGTCTCTTCATGAAATTTGCTTAACAAAAGCCTCAGCCCATGTTACAATGGTTCAATTCTTCTTTTGGAAGCTCACACAACTTACAGACCAGCTCCACTCAACTGGAGAAATTAAAGGGTGTGGGGAAGGAATGGGTTTTACAGTTTTTAAACCACAAACCAAAAAAAATCATCACTTCAAAGGATAGACAGCAAGCAGGACGGAGAGCAAAGGAAACTAATCAGAGATTTTTGTTGGTTTTCATTAAAAAGAATCTCCAAAAATAAACACCTCAATTTTGCTCGCATTTCCATCTCTATACATCCAGCACAACTTCAAAACAAACTGTGGATGTTGCAGACACTTGTTCATTTCATTGTAATGGACTCGTGACCTTTTTAACACTTTAAAGCCTTCTTGGGGAAGGGAGGAGGAAAAGTTGCCAAAGGGCAATTAACTCTTTCTAAATGAATTTTTGAAGATGCATTTAACAAAAGATAATCATGTCACATCCCTGGGCAGACAACAGGGATTGTACTGTGCAGCCAAAAGCCAACCCACTTACTTTCAGTCAAGCATGGGAAAAGGAGTAAGATGAAGTTTCAAAACCATGAAGGGGTTTTTTTTTGTGTCATGCTTTTGTCTGATGCAGACTTGTTTGAAGCTCTGGTTTTTACATATTGAGGTGAGATCTGAATCAACAGCCATTTCATCTGCTTAATGAAAACAGAGGACCCTTTCAGGCAACACAATTTGAAGGAGTGGCACAACTCCTTTACTGGGTGACAGAGGCACAACCAGAGGTTGCTACTCGGACTGCAGACTAGTTTCTCCTTCCAAAAGGGGATTAAAAATCGAAGCATTCTCAAACTGGAAGCAAAGAGAATACAGATTTCAAATCATTGCCCCATTTAGCATTCAGCACCAAGCCTGTGCTTGTTGGGCCTGTTTCGACAGCAGGTCCTTCCTAGACCCTACAGCAGGATCAAGTTAGCTGCCTCTCCAGGTTTGGTGGCAGGCTGCAAGCTCCTACCCCCACACCAGAAGGACTTGGTGCCCTTGTCCTCTTTCCCCTGGTGCATGTCAGAGTGCTCCCTCCCACCCAGCTACCCCAACCCAGCCTCCAGAGCATGCAAACGCCGTGACGCAGCCAGCGGTGCCGGAAGGAGTTGTCCTCCCCACGGCGAGGTGACCCGCTCGGCACATGGTGGCTGTCTATAGAGCATTCATCCCGCTCCATTCTTCCACCTGATGGGGGGCAGGAACGATCCAGGAGTGGCCTCCCGGCTGGACGTGAAATCCTAAAGCAATTAATCAAACGTGCTCAAAGGCCGAGCTGACAAGAGCCAGGCCGGCCGCGGTATCTGTCAGGATTGCCGTATTTATCATGGAAATCCAGGGGGGCCCAGGGAG
The DNA here is from genome assembly GCF_008360975.1 of Lichenostomus cassidix. Classification (NCBI taxonomy): domain Eukaryota; kingdom Metazoa; phylum Chordata; class Aves; order Passeriformes; family Meliphagidae; genus Lichenostomus; species Lichenostomus cassidix. Next base: position 4,705,615 of record NC_139497.1, read on the forward strand.
GCGGCGGCTGTTTCCAAGCACCACCAAACACAGACAGAGTTTGACATGTGTATGGTGCTCGCCTCCACCCTTCCTCAGGGCCTTTGGGAAAGAAAAAGCTGCACCTACCCACCCTCTAGAGGAAAAAGCCACGCACGGGATCCGCAGGGAGTCCTGCCAGGTCCTAAAAGCTCTCTCTCCCAAGCTGAGACGTCCACAAGAAAAGGGCACTAGATCTTCTGTCACATATGCTGCAGAAATTGAGCTGAGAAACTTCCCAGCCTCCCTCTTCTTCCTGCTTCTCAAGTGGTCACATGGGGCTGTGAGCACAGCAGCAGTTACCAGGTCAGATCACACACACCACACCTGGGGACCCTTTGCTGGGGTGCTGATCTTGAGACCAAGCTGATGGCCCAGAGGCTTCAGACACATTTTACAGAGAAGGCCAACAGCCCCACTGTGTATCACAGCAAGGAGAAACAGCCAACAGCTGGAAAATGCTCAGAAACTATCAGGGAGAAGCAAAGGTTTTGCAATTGGTCACTGTTAAGAAAACCCCACTAAGATCCCCTCTGCCCTGCACTGCCCCATGGGCAGCTGGGGAGGAAATAACAATAATTGCTTGTCTTGCATCAATGTGTGGAGAGTGTAGCACATCCATGCTGGTCCAGACCCCAAAAGGCAATGCCACAGCCATCACTCACTTGACAAAAGTGAAGGCTGCAACAGCCTAAGAGCACAGGCACTGTGAGAACACCGATGACAAGGTGGTATTACAATGCTACCAGCACTCAAATCACCATACAACTAGTAATTAGTCACTGCAGAAAGCTTCTGATCTGGCCAAGTAAGAATCCCTATTTTGCTGTTGTGGAAACAAAGGTAAAAAGCCACCCTTCACCCCCCAGCGAGGCTGTGCCAGGCCCTGCACTTGAATGCTGGGACATTCACTCCACTACCTGCATTTATCTTTTCAGCACACAGTGCTCTCTGTAGTCACAAATGCTCCACTTCAGTGCACCGCTGAACAACAAGTGACCTTTTCTGATCTTTTATTAAAGATGACTAATGGATACAGCAATAAAGTTTCATTATAATTTGATTTTTCCATACATATAAGTCTCACTCATGGGCTTAAAATTTGCTTTGCTTGATCTTTTGCCCAACTGGACTGTTCAGTGAGGACAAGCATAATCACTCTGCAATTTCTGCACAACAGGGAAAAAAAAGCAGGTGGTTTTTCATACTGAAAAAAGTTTTCAGGTTTGTGAACAGGCTTGTAGCAAAGAACAACATCTGAAAAAAATTGCAGCTACAGGGCTGACCTGCCCATGTCCCTAGTCATCCAACAGGGCAGGAGCTCAGGGTGCTGTAGGGTCAGGCACATGGCACAGAACAGCAGGGAAAGAGGCCACAACAAGTCTCACCACAAGCTTCCTCCTGCCCAGAACACCCAAAGCTACTGCAACTTGGCCCAATGCCCTCAAATCTCTGCCTCCTTTTCTGCTGTAGCTTATCTATTCCTATTCTATTCTCTGCTGAGGCTAAAAGCCAACTGTGATTACTTAAATCCTAATTCAGGCATATGTCATTCTTTCTGAAATAAGCAGATATAAAAATGAAACAGTGCTGCTGATAGGTCAGTACATCAGCTCAGAGACACCACAGCAGTTCAGAGCTGGAGAGCTTGGCTGCTCCTGGCTCTACCCTAAATCCTGCCACTGCCCCATGTGCAGCTCCTGCTCTGTAACAAACTGAGGCTGCTGCTGATACTCATAACCATCACGGGGTTGTCCTGGGTGAGAGAAATGTCTGATGACTCCTCATCCATGTCCTCAGCATGCACAGATCCACTGGCCAAGGCTGCCAAGAGGCCTCCATGGCAGTGTCTGAGTGGCACAAGGTGCAGCAGCTGCTGTGCCAGCTCAGTGCCAGCACAGATGCAGAAAAATCCTCCTACTTCAGGTGTTCATCACACACTTCAGGTATGTGGCTGGAAGCAGCTACTGTTATTACCACACTCAGAGATCTTCCATTTCCTCACACAGCACTCACAGAAATCCAGCACGATGAAATGACTGTTCTGCTTGTCCCTGATAAACTGTCCTTTAAATGAATTCTCTGTAAAAGGAATCCACAAATGAACCTGCCTTTTCTCAGCCAGCTGCTTGTTATAACAAGCTTATTTGACAGCTCTGCATTAACAGCCTCTCTTACAGCTTGTGAACAAGGGCCTGGAGAGTACAATTATCACTGAGAACCCCACAAAGAAAACAACCACAAGTGCTTACAGCTTATTCCTGAGCTGCATTCACTTGGCACTAAATACCTACAATCAAAAAACTCCAAAGCATCACTGTCAGGCAGCAAGGACACGACCATCCTGAGAGAGAAGGATTGAAAGCTGAGGTATCTGGAGTCACCACACCCACCTTTGCCTATAACCAGGCCACACTTGTCAGCTGGCACCGTGTAGGTGATTTCCTGCATGCCCCCAGGTGTTCCAACACTCCAGTCCCCACGGCCACGACCTCTTCCCCGGGCAACAGCCAAGCTTCCAAAGCCATCTCGTTCCTTAGAAGGCAAAACATGTGTATCAGTGTTTTTTTGCTGGCCCCAATGTACACTAAAAATAAAATAAAGCAAGGTAAGTTAAACTGCCTCATAATCAATGGCATTGAATTGAGATATTCCTGGACCACAATTTCACATTCAAGGTTTTGAAGCACTTTAGAGAAATGCCAAGTAATGTAGGTTACGGTTGCCTCCCTGACTCAGGAAGGTATTTATATTTTTAAATGCATGCCTTTACATCTGCTGAAATAAACCTATAAATAAGCATCAACTACTAAAGGACTCTTAGTTTGTGATGGGGGCTCTCTTTAGAGCAAACAAGGCATCTTGGCACTGACACACACCAAAGTTGTTTCTAAACCCTTTCAAGTGTCATCCTGCTGGAATTACTCAGCTGAAATGCACATTCTCCAAAACTTCCAAAGGAAGCTTTCAAGTTGAAAGACACTTAAAGGACGTACCTATTTTGAGTAAGTGACTTCTCCTAAAGCAAATGCCAGGGGCAATCAGGAGCTATCATAACAGCTCTCAACACTTAAGTGAATGTTATGAAATGTGATGAAAGCAAATTATGAAATCAAGTATTCCAACCAGGTATTGGGACAAGAAGAGATATCAAGATGGACAAATTAAGTACTTTGTTGGACAAATTACGCTCAGGTTTCTGAAATGGCCTAAAGTTTTAATTTCTCATAGTACAAAGGGAATATACAACCTCCTTAAAGAGTCTGCCCTGGTACTTCACCCATCTTGGTACTTCTTGCTCTTGGGTAATGCAATCTGTTGGTGTGTCAGAGCACAGGGACACAAGATCTGAGCAGTCATCCCCTTCATGTGCCTCCTACCAGACCAGAGGGCTGGAGTTTGAAGATGAGGAGGCCATCAGTAGCACCAGATGAGTCACTGTCTGATGCTACTGATGGACTCCATTCTACCAGGTCACTGTTGCTAAACAACTTAGCAACAACTAAACAGGGAATAAATGTGGAGCTATAATGAGCCCTTGTAGGCCTGGTAATAGAAGACCTTCCCATACCTCAGTCAGCCCATACTCATTAAAAAACTCCCCCACCATAAACAAACCAAACCCAAACCTAGCAGCTGCATGTGTGGCCTACCAGGGGAAAACTGAACAGTGCTGCTGTTGAGAAGGTGCCATCCATCCATCCATCCAGCTGCCTGCATGCAGCCTACATTCCCACAAAGCCCTTCCAGAACCCACCTGTGCCGTGAGGATGAGCTCACTGATGATGTGTGCTGCGTGCTGACACCGATCGGGGAGCCCCATGACCTGTGCGACTCTTTCAGAGCTAATCCCATCATCTGTGGAGAGAGGTGGCAAAGACTAAATTAAAAGCAGAAAACATCCACTGGCTAACAAAAGCTTCCTTCCAGCACCACCACTGCTGGCAGCATTTTCACACCACAGAACTATCCCAGGAGCTACTGCTTCCCTCCACCTTCAGCCCCTCTTCCCTGGACTGAAAGAAGACAAAACCCAGCCCACACTGCAGAGGGAATAACACTCAAAAGAAAACACTTTCAAATGTCAAAAAGCCATGAAAGAGACTGATATAATTTTAAGAGGACAAAGACAGCTTTGATAGGTGATCAGACAGCCAAGGACCCAGAGAAAGTTACTTAGAATTAATCAACTCCTGATCCCCAAAGGCTTTAATGTCCTGAAGGAGAATTCTTTAGTAGAAAATAAAAGATTTTTGTTATTGTTATTTTTATTTATCTATATAATTACCACTCAAGACATGACTGTTGTGACATCTAATGTTCGCAAATGAGCTGTGTATCATCTTACTCTCTGAAAACCAGGAAGTGCATGAGGAGGCAGCACATCATATTTAAATGGGTTTCAGAAAGAGACACAATGCACCTGTGAATGAGGAAAGCCTGGCTGCTAGAACCCAAAAGTGGAACACTGGTCAGAAAGCAACGGCTCTCCATCCTCACACAAACCTGGTTTAAATTGAATCCTAACTCCAGCATCATTCTGAATCTTTTTGATCATTTCTCCATTTCTTCCTATCACAATTCCAACAGCAAACCTGGGCACAGAGACCTGATGGGAAAGGCAAAGGAGTATGAAAGCTCAGAGAACTAGACTGAATGACTCTGATTTTACAAGGAGATGCTTTTAACTTTGAGGACAGGCCATGTTAGGCAGCTCCAGGCTACAGAACAGCATCACTTGAGAAAAAACAAACACGTGGCCACAAATTCCTTCCCCACTAAATGAACTCTGCACTACAAGAATGCAGCTTAAAAACCAGACAATTAGAAAGTGCCATCTGGGAGTCCATGAGAACTCCTCCTCTTTGCAGAGCCAGACTCGATTTTTCTGGCAAAAGAACACAATGCATTTAAAAATAAGCTTACAGGTTACATGTGTAGTTGGATGATTCCCCCCACTACCCATCCCACAGGGAGGTTAGCAGAGTACTGTGAAGGAAACGTACCTCTATGCTGCCTCCTCCCATTCTAGCACTGAAATCACTGCGTACGCCTCGGAAGTCTGCCTGATCTTTCTCTCGGATGATCTCCAGTACCATTTCCCTCGCTTGCTACATGGGGAAAGAAGTTACAGTTAGCTTCAAATTATTCTGCTTGCCCTCCTGGTGTTAGGGTCTCAACAGTGGGTAATGGTCAGCTTCAGGCACAAGGATCTCCATCTGCTGCATGGGAACAGAGTGCTGATTTAGGATTTCTTTCACCACAGTCTGTTCTTGATGGCATCTTCCATGTCTGACAGAACCTGCCAGGTGCACAAGGTGGCAGTTCCTTGGGTGCAACTGCTTCTCCCAGTCTTTCAAAGAGGCCCTTCAGCTTTTAAAATATCTTTTTGTTTCAAGTGAAGGCCCTTTCCTACTGGATAGAACTGAAATCAATATAGGTAGAAGCTGTAGTAGCACAGCAGAGATCATGTCCACTAAAAGCTACAGAAGACATACCAAGGGGGCAGGTGGGCAGCATTGAGCTTACCGACTCTGAGAAGTTAAATCCAAGTCTGCAGTAATCCAGAAAGATATTTTCTGAGACAAATGAATATTTTTCCTACCTACTGGCAGCACTCAAGGCCATTCACAAACCTGCATGTAGCCCAGTTAGTCAAAGTGTAGCCTGGAAATTAGCCAACAGTAGTCACCAATTAAAAAAAAAAAGCCTGCATGTCAAACCCAAACACTTTTCTCTCTACCACCAGTCAACCTTTTGACATCTTGGTTCTATTTCTAAGCTTGAGGGACAGTGGTGAATCTCTCTCCTTTCACTTTTACATATTTTCCATGTCCCAAGGTATTTCTAACAGAAAGAAACAACTCAAAGACATTTTCAGAGATACCAAGACAGAAATAAGGGTCTCTGAGAGACTTCACAGGGATTTGAGGGAGTTAAGAAATACTGTTGCAACATCCACAGAATTCCACCAAACCCAAGGATTCATCACACTTCTTCAATGCTTCCTAAATGTGCTCAGCTTTAAGTGATCTCAAAGATCTCAAAGATCTTCCAGCCTGTGCAGTCTTCACATTTCCTTGAATGGAAGATGTGACAACAGCAGACCTTGCAAGGCAGAAGCCACCATGGAAGTGGCAGCACTTGAGAGTATGATTTGGTTAACGTAGCCAGACTGTGATTAAACTCCTTTTGCACAGCTATACCTCCACAGTAAGAATTTTGGGGGAAAAAAATTAAAACTTGCAATAAGAGCTTTGAAAAATACAACCCAAACACACTACCCCTGAGCAACATCAACAGTTGCAGCAATTTCTGATTAGGGAGATCCTATGAAACAGAACTACTTTTATTGCAGACAGGAATGCTAAGCTAGATTTAAGTACTTAGCAAGGTATGAAAGGCACTTGCTGAGAAGTGGAACAATCCATGGCTAAACTTTAATGCTCTAATTCAAGCACTCCCATCACACTGCAATCCCCCAGGCTGTAGCTGATGGGGGCTTTTCTCCAAACCGCAGGTACATCCACATCTGCAGAACCCTGACAACAAGGAGACTGAGGTACCAGTATTAAGCAAACCCCTTGGTTTCAGGAGTTGTTGTGGGATTGGTTTTTAATTACCTGCGTCGATTGGCTGTCTGAGATAGTTTTGTGAAAGGTTCATTGTCTCTAATGTGTGATTCAGATACTAAGAACCCATTTCAAGTGACACAGAGCTCTCTCATTTTTTGCCACACAGACTGGAAAGCATTTCAAAGCTACTTTCTCCAAAGCCTCCTCCTCATCTCTGCTCCTACCCATGCGCAGTATTTATGTGGAGTGACAGCTCCTAAATTATGCTGTAAAACAAACTACTCTGGTGTTTTAACTTATTCTATTCAACCTTACAGAACAAACAAAACCAGCAAGGACTATTACATTTACAGTTGGATTTGACTCCATTAGATGCTCACAAATAGATTCAAGTTTGAATTTCTCCTCAGTTCTCTTGGGCAACCACTTTACTTTTGTTACATACCTGTACTTTAAATGCATCTCCACTAATACGGAGAGGTTTATCTGCTCCAGTAGGCAAAGGACCATCTTGGATCATAATCATTTTCACACCTGTTCGCTCCTGAAGAAAAAGCACAGAGCACTTTTCTAAGCAGAGTCCCTAAAACAAGGGACTAGATTTTGGTTACTAATCATTATGAAGGTCAAACCAGCACCGTTACAGAATGCACAAATTCAGGAACAGTCCTAGAGTGCAAAGGACTGCCAGAAATTGTGCTGCTCCTGAGGTTCTCAAATAACCAAAATCCTTGCAAGAAGAACTATCCCCACCTTGAAAACTGACTTTCCAGTCCTTTCCAAAATCTGTAGCTATCTGCATATAACAGTTATTAAGTGACCAGTCTCCAAACTGTGTGAAAGAGGTCTAAAAAGGGCACTCAGAACCCCTCAATTTTTGACCTACATGCTTTGCTAAAACAGTCTCTTCTTTAAAAACTTGTACCAGATGGAGGAATAAAGAACATCCAGGAACACAGTTTATACATAACACAACACTTAATTAGAAAGGGGTGGGATGAGGAAAAAAAAAAGATGACACATGGCAGCTTTACCACAGACCAGCAACAAAAGAGAAGCAGAGCACTCTACAATAGCATGGCTGGCATTAAAATACTGCAGAGCAGAGCAGACATGACCCTTCCTTGGCTACAGGGATCCCCTCCTAAACAGCACACACCAAGTGTCATCTACAGCACGTGGGTTTCTGTCACAGGTCTGGGAAAACTCCACTACTTGTGCAGCTGGGGCCACGCTGATTGTGTAACACAAGACTGGATTTGAGTCCAATCTCCGAAGGCAGAAGAGTAGTCCCTGCTGGAGAAGGTTAGAGCATTCAAGGCTCTCCATTTCAGCCTGTTCCAGTGGATCTAGAGAAGCTGCAGTAGGGGAGAGAGCCCTGAAGGAAATGCATCTTGCGCACCTGCAACTGCTTTATTGTTTCACCTCCTTTGCCGATGACTAGACCCACTTTGGATGCCGGGATCAAAATCTCCTGAACGGTACTGTTGCCATCAACATCGTTGTGAAAACCAGGTCCGTTCCGACAGCGATCTACAATCTGCCCCAGTAGCCGTTTTGCTTGTCTTTGGAAAAGAATCGAGGGAAACAACCATTAGACAACATTGCTCCACGTGACCAAGAGACCAGGAACCATCGGAATGGAAAGCGATTGGGGAGAGAAGTGGAAAGATGGAGGAAACCATAGTCAGCACAATGTTTGCCTTTTTTTTTTTTTTTTTAAGACTCTTTGATGTCCATTTTCCCCTACCATGATTACTTATAAGCAGTTTGATATCCGAAAGGGGAAGAGAGAAGGAAGAGCAGCAGCATGCTCTGACCTCTTAGGAAGTTAAGGACAATAGCTGAACTACAGCATTGGGGGTGCTTACTTTGAATGAAGATGCTCTAGGTTTTAACTTTTCTAACAACATATGCAATAATAAAACTCAAGCTCTGGTCTCCTTCTCGGTCAAGACAAAAAAAAAATACACACTGCTCTGATACTAACACAGCCCATGGATTAACCATTCTCTGATCAGTCACAGGCAACTGCTTTGCTCTTCTCTACCTGCTCTTACCAGCAGCACCAGAATACTGTCCTAACACAGCCTCTGCTCCAAGCAGTAGATGCTGAAGCTACACCGCGAAGCGAGGCAGGGATACTGCAGCAGCCACCAGTGAAAGACTGGGTTCTTCTACTCCTGGTGAGAAGAGACACACAAAGAAGCATTTGGGAGATTAAAGATCCCTTCTCTAAAATCTTTAGCATGTCAGAGGTAACTGACAGGGTTTTCCCTTCATCTTGAAGGCTCCTATACCAGCACGTCCCATTCCTGCCCTTGTCCCACAACCCTTCTGAAAGCAGAAGAAATTCACTTTCACCCTAATGCAGCATCTTCCCCTCTCTGCACTTCACACCAAGCCATATCAGGCACCCTAAGGACGACTGACTTCTCTCTGGAGATTTGGAGAACCAGCACAAAGTCACCCCTTCAAGCAGACATTCCCCCAAGGCAGCTCAGGGGGTGGTGCTCTGATGCTGCACACAGAGCAGAGCACTGCTTGCCCTTGTCTTTCTCACAACAAAAGGGAAAAGGTGGAATTTCTGGAAGCCTGCTTCAAATATTCTGGAAAAGTCTTAGGAGGTTTTATTCATCTAGCTTCATATTTTGTGTAAAGTTCTTCTAGTAACAATATAGAGACCAAAATAGTTAATACACAACATATTTCAGATGAAAAGGGGTCACTTGGAAATTAACCTTACTAGTTTGTCGCTGGATACAATATAAACATTCCTCACAAAACCCTGCTCAAAGAAGCCTGACATCTAGAATGGTTTCCTTACTTCATTTTCTTTTCCTACAAGTAGCCTGAAAAAACCAGTTCAAACAACCAACTTGACAAGAATTTTACCCCAAAAGTATATTAAATTTCACTTAATTCCATGTCCACATTCTGTTTCACAAATTGAATAGTCTCGCTTTTTAACTTTACTCAAATTTTATTTAAAGACAGCTTTGGACATGAGTACACTTAACTGCTTATTTCAGAACCACGAAGTCTTAACAACACCTCTCCCCCATTTTCCCCCAACTGCATCACATGAGGCATCCCAGCTTTTTAATATTTTGCTCTTGTTCTGAAATATCCTTTACTATAGGGGAAAAACCACTTCAATATCAACAAGAATACACTGCCTGCCCTATAATGTGAGTTTGCCAATTATATTTATTCTGGCTCACTGCTTGCAGTATTATGGTAGAACAAGGAGATTTAAGTACCCTTAGATCTCTTTAGGAATGGAAGAATGATGAGTGTCTTCTCTTTAGAGAGACAGTCTTTGCACCCATGTATTTTCAAACGCAACTCAAAGATTTCCAGATGGATTTTAAAAAACCCACCTACCCAAAGGCTGGGGAGAGAAAGAGCAGCTCCATATGTTAAGTGTGTTCCTGTAAGCCTGAGGATCCTGGATCCAGTTCCAGCAGGAGGTCCTCAACTGGTTTGTGAGAGTCTCAAACTCAGCTCCTGGGAAGGGGGAGGGAGGAAACACTGTCCCTAAAGTTTCTATAGGTCTAAAGATAGAAATCCCTGCTGGCTGGCCACGTGTCTCTACCATGCAAGGAGCAGAATATCAAGACTTGGGTTCAGTCCTTTGCTTCTTGTTGGCAGCAATGCAGAGACAAGCACCCAGTGGGCCTCATGCTGCTCTGCAACAACACCAACACCTCCAGGGTATGCTGGAGTGGCACCCACAGGCTTTAGAGGCCTCATGCAGCCCTTCTTCAGCTGGAAGGATGCTCATCTCAATAGGAGTAGGGAAGCGAAGGGGAGAAGAGAAGTGCCCTTCAACAGCTTAGCTCAGTATCCTGGAGAGCTGCAGTTACAAAACTGCATCCTAGGTGCCCTAAGAGCAACCTCACCCTGCGGAGGGGAATTCCAAGGAAATTTCTGCAGAGGATTCAAACTGCAAGTGGAAAAAAAGCCTTTGAGGTGCACAGTTTAAAGCATCAGACCAAGAGGTTCTATGCTCCAGAGACCCTCAAGTTTCTCTAGGCCAACATTTGCTGGTGTGGCTAATAACCAAGTAGCACCACTGACAGAGCACAGCATTAGGGAGAAGAGAAAGAAGGAAAAGGGAGAAAAATGAAATCAGAACTCACTCAATGCTCTCTGGTGTCCCAGTGAGTACACAGGGCCTCTCAGGCATCCCACCACTGTCTGTGAAGGAAACAAGAAGAAAACTTGTGATACATGGAATTAAAATGTGGCAGCTGTTTCAGTGACCATGAAGCACCAATGGAAGCACCACCCACCTGCACACACCGCACGCTAAAGAATTCAAAGACATCCAGGATCAACATATTTTAAATGATTTACAGGATGTCTGCATTCTTTTAAAGCCTTCCCCGCCAATTAAAGGGAGGGGTAAAAACTCAGATGACACTGATCAACAGTTCCCTGTACAGCACTGCAGCACAGTCTTCTTCCCCAAAGCAAACTGGCATCAAATGATCCCATTTGGATAAATGGTCTCATTTTTATGATGCAAAACAAGCTGTATGGCGAGCTGCTGCCAACCCTCCTGACATGTCTTCTGCCAGGAGCTGGAGCTGACTAGACCAGTCAGAGGCAAACCACAGAGCTGAGCAAAGTGAGAAAACTCAACAGCTTGAGGTCTAAGCACAACACAGATTGTCCATTTGCACTGCAGCCATCTGTGGGTCAAAGTCAGTTCCCTCACTGCTCCATTCCCCAAACTACCTGACAAACCTGTTTTCTACCCTGGTTGGGAGGTGGGTCCCACAAATGCCTGTCTGTATCCATGTTAATGGTGATATCACACCAGGGGCATGGGAAGTGCCTGATCTAATGGACATAACTTCCTTTGACATTAAAACCTGCTCACCCACCACACAAAGAGGCTCTTACCTGGAGCAATTTGAATTTTGCAGCCAGACTCTATCTGAATCCGTGAGATCTGTTCTCCTCCCCTGCCGATTACTGAAATGAGTTCAACAAGCATCAGAACAAACTGTTTTTCCTGGAAACTGCAGAGCACCTTCCCCTTTTTACTCTGCTGCAGCTGTCTATAAAGGAACAGTTTGACTCCAGGATTGCAGAAGAGGCATCCACAGCATGACCAAATTTATCATAGCAGAAAAACATTAAAATACTGCAGAAAATTAGTCTATCTGCTTGGAAAAGCAAAACAAAAATGCCTGTCTTGTACTGGAATGGACAGAAATAAGTATGAAAAAAATAAGGCAGTAGTCTGGGTGATGCTAGGAGAGTAATTTAAGTACATCCTTTTCAGTCTCAACCAATAAGCCAGTTATTTTGGGGTACTAAAAAAGGCAAAGACTTGTTTCTCTATAATTCCTATTTTACTACCATTTTTGAATGGACATGCTATTTGGCTGTCTGCACTCAGACAGAACCACATCCTGAAATGCTCTATCAACCTCATGTGAACACAAATATCCATCTCCCTGAACTCTCGGAGTTGACATCTCACTGCTTCTCAACAAGACACCCAGAGCACAGACTGTGCCAATCACCATTCCTACCCTTCCCAGACTGCAAAAGCAGCAAAGCTGTCAAGTCAAACAGGTATTTCTGGCTCAGGATGCTCCCAAGGAAGCATCTCAGCTGTGAGGTTGCATCCCCCCGTATCTGTCTGCCCCTGAACTAGGGCTAGATTTCACACAGAGGTGATGCCTGCAAGTTCCACTCTCCCAGGGCCAAGCATATCCCCACGTGTAACACCAGAGATGGCAAATGAAGAAGTCTGGCAGGAGAGGAGGGAGCCTTTCCTTTGAAGGAATTTGAGTTACAGTCTTACAGTGGCTTTAGAGTCAGGACAAAACTTGGCGCACTATGGGGTAATTACCATGGCCTGTTATTTTCCTCTTTACTCTCCATATATCAAATTGGAAGGGATACACAGAGACCCAGCAGTGGAAGACTCTATGCAATCACTGCAGTAACACATCAGCAGGAGGTGCCATTGAAAGCAAGAGTAATGATCATTAAGAGGAAGAGAGAAATTAGGATCAAGCTTGAAAGAGAACAGTAACAAGAATGCAAATCTAGGAGAAACTCATCTGGTTGCATTTCCCTACAGCAAACGTATGAGAAATTTAAAATTCTGTTTAACCTGCCTTTAGTCAACTCATATTCTTACATTTAAATGTTGTTTTCCTTCCCCAACTCTCACAGTTTTGCATACTCAAAGTAAAATGTTGCAATGAAGGGAAATAAATTCACTTTTGACTTGTTTATGTACTGTACTAATGGGAATTTAAAAGAGAAAACCACTGAAATGCCCAGTAACTTGTACCAAACATTCTTGTTCTTATTACTGGGACACCAAGCTTTTCTATTAAGTTTGCATCTGGATTTTCAAGACAGATCCCTTGGTCCCCATGAAAACACCATTAAACAAGGCTTATCCAAGGCTAGTAAGCACAAAAAATTGAGTCAGAATGAACAGCATTCCTGCACAGGAAGCACATCAAGAAGCATCAAAAGCATCCATGGTACTTACTAAATCCAACCATTTTATCAGGCACTTTGAAATCTTCTGTTATTACAGCCCTAAAGAAAAAAAAAAAGGGAGAAAACCCCATTGAATAGTCATTACAAAGAACAACTTGGAAGAAACTACACCCCTGCCTTGGAACCTGGGCTCAACACAGGGATTCTGCACACACAAGTAAGAGCACATCACTGTCAAATTTTTTTTTTTAAGGGACTGTTCATGGTCACACAAATCCTTCTGTGCTGGATCCATTTCCAGTCTATCTCTGCTATCTTGAATGGAGCTGATGGAAGAGCCTCCTTTTGTCATTCTTGCTCCAGACAGATTTAACAAAAAAAAAAAATGCAAAGTTTCCTCAACACTGAGCCTGGACCTTCCAAGCAGCAGTGTCTGCCCAGTGCTTCTGGATATGCTCCTCCCAGGAGACACCAATATTCACAGCTTTGGTGTTTTAGGAGCCTTTTTTTTGCCTGCTTGTTCTTAACATTCTTTTCCTCGGAACGAGTAAAAAATGTCTTCATTTAACCTCTGAATTTTTATTATCTCAAGACTTCCATACCTATTGCTCTTTGGACATTTTCAATGTGTCTGCCCCAAAACAGAGCACTCAAAGCATTTCCTAAGACCTGATCATAGTCAAGTAGAAAGGAATTAACCTAGATTAGTTTTTTGTTTAGCTGTTTCAGTCTTGTAGAACACACAACACAATGAATATGGCATTTGCAAATATGCATTAGATACAATTTGTTCAGCAATCTCAAAAGCATTAAAACACCTGCACAGTGAGTTCAATGCAGGTTTTGTGGTGAGATACATTAAAATCTTAACATTTTTTTGCTTTAGATCAATCAGGGAAGGTATAAAATACACACTAGACTTGATTAGCTAAGCTGCAGATAAAGTACTAACACTGCCCACCCCTTCCTAGGCTGCTCTAGTTGGACATTAGCTTTAACTAAACCATTAAAAATTTAAGGTTCTGCAGCCTTCCTGCACATTGTTTGTCCCTTCTGCTGAGGCCCCAAACAGCTGGTTAGGATGGAAATGCACCACTATTCACCTTCGGGCTAATCCAGCTTTAGAAATGCTCTTCTCTTCAAAACAAGACAGATAACTCCTCAAGATCAGGACTTGGGAAAAACCGAGAATTTTACATTTTTACTGGATGCTGAGACATGCTGGATGAAACTCATACTTGCTTCAGTCTCCCCAAACCATCTTTGACAAAGGAGTCACCCCAGGTCATATTACACCAACAAAATGAAATAATAACAATGTGTCTGTTTGCTACTTCCACCTTTTGCCAAAATGCCATATTTTTTTTTCACTTTTTCTTTCTTGCCCTCTGCCAAGAGAGGGGAAGGGAAAGGAGAAAGAATTTTTTTTTTTTTGGTCCTGCAGAATTGCAGGGACCAAATCCAAGTTTCACATCAACTCCTTTTTTCATCAGAACAAACAAGCCAGGCTGGAGAAAACCCAAGCTGACAGTTTTTCCACATTCTCAACCTCTGACTTCCTAACACTACTACAGATGGTGGATCAATAAACAATTAGAATTGATCAATAAATAATAAAACATAACCCACTGCTTACCTTTGATGTACCAGGGCCCCTAACTGGTTACCTACTGTGGCAGAGAGAGAAAAAAGGGAAAAAAATCAAAGCATTAGCACGGATAAACTAACTTCATCCCTATAGAAAAAGAGTTCTTACCGTTTCATCAAAAAAGAAAGAAAAGCAAAACAGTAATTTAGGTTCAGTGGCTGAAATGAATGCGTTATGTGGTACAAAACAGGAGGGGATTTCTTGATCAACACACACCATAGCCCAGTGTCCAGCTGAACACAGGATAGGGAATTGATCCGTGTCTCCCCATGCTGAGAGTCATGGGAGAAAATCCTGCCTGCCCAAATCCAAATCCCTGCAACTAACCTCCCCCCTTCCCAAATTAAGCCCAAAGTAGTAAAAAAAAGGGAAAAAGGGGGGAGGGAGGAGGAGGGAGAGAAATTTGAAGGAGACCAGTGCGTATTAAAAACCAAGAATAAAAGCTGAGCAGCCTGAGAGATTCCCTCAGTGCAGGCATTAGACACCGCTGGCACATACTTCTCTCTGTGTCTCTGATCTGTGCTCCATGGAGCCCACTTACACGGAGACCTGTTAAAGGAATAGGGCTGTTAAGTAACCTCATGGCACCCAAACAGTGTTTCAACCCAACAAAACACATGTTCCTGAACACATTCCAGGCAGTTCTGCCATGTTAGCTGGTGGTCCATCTATGATTCGCTGTTATCTCCCCACTGACAGCTCTCAGACAGACTTCTCCCCCCCAAACCCAACACATTAGATCTTTCTTCCAAATGTTAATAGGGAAAATATCATTAGACCAACTCATGCAAAGTGGGAACATGAGCCCTGCTGGGCTTCCAACCGGACTTTGCCTGCAGCAAACCAGCTAAAAACCACACCATTTGGTGCTAACAACCAGTTGAAAGATTATATTGCGTGCCTGGAGGGCACAGGGAACAAAACAAATGAAACTGGCCAACATGTGAGCTGTGATAATAAAGATGCTGTTTCAAACTACCTTGCAGCAAGCTGCACATTCTTTGACCTGAAATAAATTGGCAATCAGCTGGCAGGGATAGAAAGTGGATGCATCCCACATTCTCTAAATCCGGTAGAAAAATGCATCAAGTTTGTGGCCAAACACTTTACTCAAAGAAAATAGACAAAGGGAGTCAATAGTGTATTTCTGCTGCGTGTCAATACCTCCATGATAATTCAGGGCCAAAATATCGACACTGTATATATTTTATTACTCTCCCCAGCTCAGCAATAAGACAACTGCTGCGTTATTGACTCCCTTAAATTTGTCTTTGCATATTCTCACCCTGAATATAAAAAGCTCTGATTTGATAACTATGAATATTGCAGCTGAAAAAGGTGGGTGATGTAATGGGGAATATTTGCTCTGGCTGATAAGCTCCTACCACAGAGCTGAGCAAATACAACCAAACTCAGAATTTTGCTCCAAACTGCACTCAGGATATTTTAACTCCACGCAGCAGGTCTGCTGGTACTGGTGTAGTGTGGGGTTGCCACAGCCAAGACCAGTCATTATCAAGATGCCAGAAAGAGTGGTTTTAACTCTGCAAGGCTGTATTTAAATCTCCACTTCGCATTTCAATTCACCAGAACAGCTCTCTTAGCAATCTGCTCCGCTGCAGCCGCTGCCCACAAATTATGAGACAGATACACATCCTATAATCAACTCCCCAAGTTCACGCAAGCAAGGGAAGAGCCTTCATTTTGTAACACAATCCTACACTTGAAAAAGACAACTTCTGAGGGGAAACCTGTACGAGCACAGAAGTTAAATCAGTCAGGGAATTAATGCTTTAGATGTAGGTAACATAATGTCTCTCCAACCCATTCTGAGTACCAGACAGAATAAGCCATTCACCCCCACAGGGAGATATCAGCCTTAATTCATGTTTATTGTACAAATTAGCTTGAAAAAATTATGCCACAATAACTTATGTGAGAGACCCTTCCTTCCACAGTTCACAGATTACCTCTCCAAAAACTGAGATCAAAAGCAGATGGAGAGAACTGGGAATGCTTTACTTCAAGCCAGTTATGATTTCTCTGTTTTGGGAGGAAAAAAAAAAAAAAAAGTGTTTCCCAGTTCCAACAAGCTAAAGGTTCATTCCTTCTCCTACATGCCCATTTTTCTCTGAAAAACATGGACTAATAGAGAGGCAGGGCTGGGGCAGCCACAATACCAAAAGCTGATGCACCATTCCACTGCCTCCCTTTCCACACCAAGGAGGGGGCTGAACTCTGACAAGCCACATACATATTTCTCCCTTTTACATCTATTCAGTACAATTTAACTGTAACTGCAGTCATTTTACTGCAAATAAGGAAAAATACTGAATAAAATCAGCACAATTTTCTATTAATGGCACCTGCTGGTTGATAACTCTTCATTCTGCTTTACGCTTCACCTTAACTGAATTCTACCTAACAGACACTCAAAACAAATGTGGATTTTTCTTCCACCCCATAAAACAGAGCAGTGCCTCCCACTAAATTAATGTGCATGATGGGAATATACAATCTCTTCAGGAATATCTTCATGGCTAGAATAAAATCAGAGCAACACATCTCCTGGAGAGCAGTGGAACAGGGCTGCTTTTCATACTTTTGAGCCAAAACAGGATCATCATCCATTTTAGAAAGCTACAGAGGTAGTTACCCTAATTCTCCATCATTAATTCTCCATCTCCATCTTAGCAATCATTAAGTATTGCTAGGTTTTTCCTTAATTAAATAGTCTAACCCTAATAATCTTTGTGTCTGACTCCACTGCAAATCTTTAGAGGTTTTTTTCCCTCCCTTAAACTGCCTTATTTAAAAAAGTGGCCATCTGTAAAGTTAGAATTTTGAAGAACAGTGGCATTTTGTGTATTAAACTAAATCTTTTGCCAAGAGATCTGGACTTTTGCCCTGGTCCTACTGCTGCCGCAGATGTGTCAAAGAGCATCAGTACTGACTTTCATCAGCAGTAAGACAGGGATAAAATTCCCTTCTGCCCACTGCTATTTTCATTGAAAACACGTTGGAGGAAAAGAATTAAGGACTCTGTACAGCAGGATCGTGTTGTGTTTGAGCTCCTTGGTTCTACTACAATCAAGTTTTATTACACCAAAACGGGTCATCTTCAGATCTGGATGTACCACAGGAGCTTGGGGAGGAGAGAGGAGCAGAGAGAGGGGGCTGTGAGGCTTCTCCAAGGTCTCTCACCTTTGTTTTCCCAGACTCAAAGGATGCCCCCAGCCTTCAGCTGCAATGTTGCTGCTTAATCCTATGGATCTCACAGGACACTCCTTTAAAGCAGCCCAAACAAAGGGGAATGTTCTGGCCATCAGTCTCTCTCCAGCAGACTAGACCCCTGCTTCCTTTGAACAAAAGGAGGCTGCTTCTTTAAAGGTTATTAAGCATAAACAAATATATTAATCTGTGCTGGCAATTAGAGTGACCTATTAATTAGAATGGAGGCTGGGGCAGCTGTTGGCCATTAACAGGAGGGTCGGGGTCTGTCCTCAGCAGCAGCCACAGGCAAGATGCCACCAGGTCTGTCTGCAGTTCAGACGCACCTTTGCTGAGAAACATTAACCCCTGCAAGTTGCCACAGAAATGCCAGCTGTGACTTCCCAGGAACAGTACAAATAAACCTGATCTCTTCCCTGCACTGCAGCTGTTTGCAGGTTTACTTTCAAGTTGTTTCCAGAAAGGGGAAATAAAGAAGCCAGGGAAAAGAGAAATAACCAGTCTCAAGCTCTAACACCAATGAGCCAGGTTACCAGGGCTGATCCTACTGCTCTTCATTCAGATGAGGGTTATGTTAAAGGAAGTGCAAAAAGCACTCACACATCCTGGTTTCCAACACTATGACAAATCTATTTTCCCTGGAAATGCTTTAAAAGCAGCTGAATTGGTTTTGATCAACACACTGAGACCTGTCTTAAGACCACTTCCTAAGCTGGCATCAGGCAGACACAGCAGCAGCTGTTTACAAAAGCAGACAGAAAGAATTATTGTCCTGAAAGACAGACAGTTCTCCTGTCACCTTAAATACCTCCTCTGGAGCCGATTTTTTCAGCAGTATTAGGAACAGCATTAATTTCCCAAGAGCTGCATGGTGATAAGGAAGCAGTGAGACCTGCACCCAGCTGTGAGCATGCAGTGCACAGGGGTAAATTTCCCACCAGATTTCTTCCCAACCTATCCAGAGCAGCAGAATATATCCAAATCCATGCACTGTAACATTTCTAGAGTGTGTGCAACAACATAATCACTTCTTGACAACAACATCTCCAAATTGTGGTTCACAGACAAGCAGAAAATGGAGAAAAACGTGAGCATGCAACCCCAACACCCCTTGGTTGTAGCTAACAGAGAATGAAAAGATCATCCAAATAGGAAGTGCTTTCCTAATTTAAGTATCCTATTAAAAGCAACTTCCATCTTCCAGATGTTTAAAGCTAAAGTTGCATTACAGACTTTTAAAGACATGGCAGCAAGAGCAGGCAGCCCAAGACTAAGATACGGGTTATGCCACAAAGAGATAGAGAGCAAGAAGCACTTGAAACTTCAGGAGTTGCTCTGTGAGGCTGCAGGTAAAGAACAGCACAGTGGGATCCTAGATATAGTGGGATCCCTGTCTCCCTGTCAAATTCCAGCCCTTTAAAATACTACTTTTGTCATTTTTCTTCTCTAAGATCTCACAGATCAGATTTTTGGGAGGAAAGTTATATTCACATGTATGTGAACAACCCAAGGGCAAATCCAGTATTGAAGCTACTTTAACATCCATCTGAGTTTAAAACCAGTGCTGAGTACAGGGTAAGGTGAACAACTGCCAATCCAGGAGTTGGGAATAGCCACTCTGGGAGGCTTTCCCAGGAACAATACCTGCTCCACGGAGTTATCTACCACAGCACAAAAAACCAGCAGCAATGCACATTTACAGCCCAGACTGCTACTGTATTGACACGGTCTGTGTCAACACAAACAAGGCTCAGCAAGTTTAGGGCTCGTCAGTACAAGTTTAAGTACAAAGTCTAACCTGTCACCAAGCACTACGACCATTTCACGTGTTACAAGTTCCTAAAACTCATTCTGTCAAGAGGTCAGATCTTCAGTTCAGTCTGATGAATCAATGAAAGACACAGGCGGGGCAATGCTGTGAATGACTGGTTCCCAGAAGTCTATTTTTATTCTTTTTCACACACAGCCACAGCTCAGAGCTGTTCAGCATTCCCCAACACTGCCCAGCCTGTGACAGCCCAGCACCTTCCCCTGCACAACCAGCACCAGCAGCAATGCCAAACCTCTGGCTTCTCAATAAAGTGATGCTCCAGCCCAAGATACCAAGTGTGGGGGCTCACCCAGATAAATCCATCCTTTCCTGAAACCCCAAACCAAAGGAGTAGCAACCTGTTGCTCAAATGGAGCCAAGAGCAGAAAACAGAAGTGGGTGGTGGCATGTGTTCAGAAAACAGTAATGTTAGCGAGCCAGAGGCTCCACATGAAAGAAACTTCTCCCCATACTCCAGCATTTTTTTTCAGACTGAGAAGCAGACGTGCAGTTATTTTCAGCCTTTGTATCAGACAGAAAAAATTTCTTTTCAGAATGAAGTGCTAGGCAGCAGCTTCGCTTATCTCCTCAGTGCTTCTGAACATATCCATGGGGGAGAGAAACACCCTGCAGGGCTATGTGTGTCAGGAAAAATACCAGAGGAAATAGCAAAAGGAAGACATAGCCATGCTTTTTATTTCTGCACAAGAAAAGGTGAGCTCTTTGCATTTATACAGCAGCAG
Organism: Lichenostomus cassidix; assembly: GCF_008360975.1. Lineage (NCBI taxonomy): Eukaryota > Metazoa > Chordata > Aves > Passeriformes > Meliphagidae > Lichenostomus > Lichenostomus cassidix. Next base: position 4,726,123 of record NC_139497.1, read on the forward strand.
ATAATACAGTTTAAACACTTCTTGTAACAACATGTATCATTAGATTTATAAAACCGAAAAAACTCTTGTTCTAACATTTTTGTTGTTCCCACCAAAGATAATAAACTAGTGCCTTATTTTAAAATTGTAACAATTCATACAATATTGACCTGTGACAGTTACCAGCTATGGTCAATGCAATAAACTATCATTTGTCTGGAGCCACTTTTAAATTCTTCAGAGATTTTAGAATTTTCAAATAATAATAGAGAAAGCAAAGCTAATACATTACGTTTCCTTCCAACTTGCATCATCTTACATAAATACCTTTTCTTCTTAGAATTCATGCAACCAGAACTTGACAGCAACTCAGCTCCTGGGCTGTGCTACTGTCACACATGGAAAGGAACATGTGTAATACTGTCCCTACACATTGCCTGCTCTCAGAAAATAAGGGTCATCAGGGAAGAAACACGTACTGTGTACACCTGGTGCTCTGCCCATGGGCTCCAGCTCAGCCCCAACAAGCAAATCCTCCTCCCTCCCTCAACTACCACAGACCAAGATTTAAATTACAGTTTATTTGCTAGTTCCCAAAGGTCATGAACTAACAAGGAATTGCTTCACATTAATACTAATGCCTAAGAACACTGTGCTATCTAGGTAAGAGTAAACAGCACTGGGCATCTTGTATAAAATTTCTACACACACAAAAAGATGCATTTTGCATCCTTAAAGCAGGCAACTGCCTCCAGAGATGAATTTCAGGAGCTGCATCCACACAAGTGACTAATCACAGCCATCTCACCTCCATCATCCAGGGGCCGCTTCTGCACTCCATAACCGTAGACTGACGGGTCCACAAGTGTTGTAGAATTATTCAAGTGAGGAATATCTCCAATTTTAGCAGCAATCTATAAAAACAGGATAAAAACATGATCAGCATAGCTGAAGTTTCAGCCACCACAGCTAAACATCTTTCACCCAATAAGGCATCGATCCCAGTCCAATCCTCTCTCAGGTATTTACTATACAGTAGGATTTGTAATAAGGTGCTTCATTTGTAAAGTAAACAATTTTCTGCTTGCTTTTGATATTTGCTTAATTAAGATCACATTCGCCCAGTTCCTCTTCCTGATCATAAGCAGACATTTACTCCCTGGAACATTATATTCAGGATTATTTGCTCAATAGATAGCTGACAAGCTGTATCTTTCTAACAGGAGGGGTCAAACTAACCCACCAACTTTGTCCTAAAGAAGTTGCCACCACCAGAGCTATGTGGGAGGGCAAATGTTTCCTCCTGCATCCGTGCAGATCCAGACACACAGAAATGCACTCACACATCCGTGGGGGAGCACAGGGAGAGGGTGAAAATACACAGCACAAGGACAGGTTTGGGAACTCCCTGTCAAAGAGACTGGATCTCTCTGTTTGCTGTGTGAGGAATAAGCCAGTGGGCAAACTATCAGTCCAGAACGAGTTTCCATTTCCTGCAGCACAGCACAAAAACAACTAACACTGCCTCTGCTTCCAACCCTTCCAGAGGGGGAACTGCCCTTCCCTGCTGAGCCAGGATACAAGGAGCTTATTTACAGCAAAGAGAAGACAGTCAGGTATCACAGTAAGGGGACTAAGGTAAGCAAATAAACCAGGTGAGACACACAGCTAAATATCACTGAACACAAGTGAAAAGTTAAGCTCATCTCTAGTGACATTTGGGGGATATCTGTACAGGTGGGTGCTGACAGCATGAGCTCTTCCAGCTGCTCTCTGAGCTAACTGGTGGAAACCCAGCCCAGAAACACACAGATGCATTCCCCCAGTGAACACCCTCCCAGGGACAGGCAAACTGCAGCCTCACAGCTCCCCTTGCCTACATAAAATATTTTGCTGTAATAAGCAAGCGCAGAACAAAATAGTTACAGGACAAATATAAATTACTGTATTCTACAGCAATTGCTGTCTTTTCCAGCAGAAAGAAAATAATTGAATAGAATCTTTACTAAGAGACTGATCTCACTCCATTATAACCAGATTTCACCAGAGAATAAGCAACAGGAGCAGATGAAAAAGCATTTTACACAGATACGTTTTAAATGACCAATATATCTAAATGTTTCTACAATTTGCGTTTCACTGCAACAGAAAGATATCACAGTAACTCTGGTTGTTGACACTATCTTCTGCTGCAGTGGAATAAACAACTGCCCAAGATGCAGAACCACAAAGTACTGAAAAAAAGCTATTTGAAATAATCTTGCAAGATTGAGGGCATTGCTTTTAGAAAGAGAATAGGAAATATTCTGTTCAATGCCTTGCATGAAAAGGGCTCCAAGTTTGGGCCATTTTCTCCTTATAGTCCATTCTGTCCTGTCTCCTTTTAGAAAGTCAACAACTTTGTTGTGTCAGAAATGCCAGAGCTAGAGAATATAATCTTCCTGTGGGACCAGCTGTGATCCTGTGGCGAAGCTTTCATGACAAGCACTTTGTAGAACAACATCTCTGATAAAACCCCAGAAAGCTGGTTCTGAAAGCATTTACACACCTTGTCCTCTCCAGGAGGGAGGGCCAGGTGATGCTTTACTTTTTTGTTAAATGCTGTACTGCACTCATGGATTCACAGCCCTTTGCCCACATGCTTGGGATGCAGAGAATTTTAACAAAATACACAGAGCAGAGATGTTTTCTGACTACTTCAACGTTGAAATGTAAATTTAAAAATGTATTTTACAACTTACAACATAGACCAAAAGGAACAGTGTCAGGTGTAACATACACTGACATGTTTTGGGACTTTTGATTTTAACTTCACGTTCTTCATGAACTCTCTGTCAGTAGTTATTTACCGTAACTTACAAGGGATGGATGATAGTTTAGAGGTGAAATCACTCACCACACACTCCAGGAAAAGAAAAAACTGGTCTGTGGATAGCAGAAGCTGGCTTAGGAAAGGAAGCCAGACTGAAGTACCAAGGCTGTCCACCCCCAGCTCAGGGGAGCTTAGTGAACCCCTGCTCATCCTCAGCCCACAATGATCATCCTGCCACAGAAACCTCCAAGGAAAGGGCAAAGCAAGAGTGTTTAAAGCAATTTTTATATTATCAACTTTTGGGAAATTTTCCTCTTCCCCCCATCCCTTTATTTAAACTTGTGCCCTTATCTCTAAAGCCTCCCAGCTCCCACTGGATTAGAGACAGACAATGGTGCCATCTCACCACAGCAGGAAAAAACACCCTGCAAAATTAAGAGCTGAGCTTTTAAAGTATATATAGCAGCTAAAATACATTTTAACATCTCACGTTCAACTTAAAATGGGAAGCTCAGTTTATATGACAGGTTCAGCAGGGAGGCAAGCATAAAAATTAGGACATGGCAAAAGTAAGCAGACCTAGCCCTTATCTGCCTAAATGACCTTGAGTAATGTACTGCAGTTAGCCACTGCTTTTGTCCTGCTCTATGGCAGCCTTAGGGTTTTTTTCTCCTTTTTTTCCCCCTTAACCCAAATGCATCCATTTTATCAAGCTCAGAAATACACTGAAAAAAATGCATCACTGTTTCCGCACCTAAATTCCCCAAAATAAAGCCCTCCAACAAAGACTTTAAAGGACACAATACAAGTCTCAGCTACAAATTGCAGTGGTAAACCTAAGAAAAACAAATTAATCAACAAAGTTTGTGTGAGGGATACAAGTTTCCCTATATCTTGCACTTCTGTTCTCCTATGCCTTTAACAGTCAGAAAAATCACAATCCAAAACACAAAGTAACAGAAAATAATTTCTAGATACGAAGCTTTCTTGCTAGGCATACTCAAACAGCAATATCTGCAGAATTCAGCTTTCATGAGAACAGGCCCAGCTTCTAGGAAAAACCTCTCCATGGTGCCCTGCAAAGAACAGCAACAGATAAAATCACTAATTCTAGGTATTAGCAGGATAAAAAAACCAATAAGGCACTGTCATCTGACCCTTCAGACTATTCTGGTGCTTGTGCTGCTCCTCCCATTCACTCAGCAGAACACTTGAGCTGAGGTGACAGACATTTCTCCAGAGCTCTGTAGAAAGCAATAAAACCATCCACAACCATTTAAGCTTCAAGCCACAGGTGATTTTCCTAAATGTCAGAGTAATTGGCAAAGCCTAAATTTATTTGAGGATGACCTGAAAAAGGACTCTGCAAGGGGGTAAAGAAAAGTTTGTCCAAGATTCCCTGCATCATCACAGAAATTAGAATTTAGAGCTTGATATAGAAAGGGATTTCAAACACACAGCCTGTTGACTCTCAGTCAGTCTCAGGATATTCCCCACTTTTGAGGTAGCCAGGACTGCATGCCACAGGTTCACCAAGCCTCAGCCTTTCCTCTCCATAGCATTCCCAGAGCACCCAGCAAGACACTGGTTGGTCAATAAGAACAAAACTGAAGGACAGTCTGAGATAAATTCATTTTAGTCCAAAGTACAAGCAGCTCTGCTTATTTTCTGATGCCATTACTCAAAAGGGGAGCAAATATTGTCTCTCTCTCCCCCCCAGCCCAAAATGCCATAGAAAAGCCACCCTGCCTGGGAGCAGCTGGACAGATCAGTCCCCACCTAAAAGCCACCAATCCACTTGAAACATGGTGCAGAAGATGCAGGACAGACCAGCTCAAAGTCCCAGCACTGCCTTGACAAAGTAATTACTCATAAATCACAAATATTTCAGAGTCCACAAAAACTCCAGGCAAGTCCAGCACAAACACTGAAAGCAATGTAAAGTAATTTCTTTCAAAGATATTCCATATTTCCTATTCTTATGTCATCTCACATCCCAGTGGCTCTGAGGAATGCAGCCACTTTCTTTTAATCAGGAAAGTCTTCCTTGTCCTGAATTGTTTAGATATTCATAATCAAGCAGTGTATTCCACAGCCTGATTGTAATGTTATGGCTTTCAGGAGAACTGAATTCAGTAAATTTGATTACTGGTCTTACATGTGACATGAAACCTTGGAAGATTCAAACGTCAGCTCAGGGATAACCAAGCCACAAAGTAAGGACTATGATTGGATTTCTTCCCTCTGCTCCCTCACTCCCTTAAAGCAAAAGGAATACTCCAAAAAGGCCAAAACCAGAATAAAAGCTGAGATCTATGTACCAGACAGTGCAGCTCAGACAAATACAACATTAAACACCTTTGGTGAAAGCTCTGCCCTCACCTCCAGAGAAATACTAGGCATAGTTGCCTTTTCATCCCACCTGATTCTCAGCAAGATCCACCACAGATTGCTTGGGTGGTGAGGCAAATATCCATTCCCTGAGCAATTAGGAGCATTTGCAGTGACAATTTAGTTCTGTGCAAGACAAGACCACCTGCTCTCTTAGGCAGCCTCTACAGACTAGATTAAATCAAGTACTTTCACAGTGGAAGGGAATATTTTAGCACTCCAACAGCTCTCCCACAAACACTGATGGAAAAAAATCATATTGAACAGGCAGCAAACAACTCACTGCACAAAAATGTGGGACACTGTGCTCCCACAAACACATGCAGAGCCCACATTTCCCAACACACTTGATCCCAGTGTGAAAAGACACCTGGAAGGTTGCTGCTGGAATCTCCCAGGTCAGACTAACTCAAGCTGTAGGCTCATGTAAACCCAGCAGAACAATCACAGCAAGTATAAGGAACTTAAGAACAAAACCAAGTGATCACAACCAGGGCACAGAATTATTTACTGTTTATTATTCCATCTCCCCATGTGTGAGTTGGGGCCTCACAGATTGACCCTACAAACATGATGGCAGCAACAGGCAGCTCCAGTTCAGATCCACTTGCAGCTAGTGCTGTGTTTGAGCCCAGGGTCCTCCAAGGCATCACACTTTAAACCTGTTACTCATCACATGAGAGGGACACACAGCTGCACATCCAACACAGAAGGGTTTGGGATGGAAGACATCTCAAAGGTCATCTCATTCTACTCCCTGCCATGGGCAGGGACACCTTCATCATCCCAGGTTGCTCCAAGCCTCTTCCAACCTGGCCTTGGACACTTCCAGGGATGGGGCAGCCACAGCTTCTCTGGGCAGCCTGTGCCAGGGCCTCACACCCTCACAGGGAACAATTTCTTCCTAATATCTAACCTAAATGTCCCCTCTTTCAGTTTGAACCCATTCCCCCTTGTTCTGTCACTACAGTTCCTGATGAAGAGTCCAGTCCCTCTCCAGCTTCCCTGCAGCCCTTTCAGATGCTGGAATTAGCTGTGATGTCTCCACACAACCTTCTCTTCTCCAGGCTGAACAGCCCCAGCTCCCTCAGTCTGTCTCCAGAGGGCAGGTGCTCCAGTCCCTTCATCAACTTCATGGCCTCCTCTGGACTTGAAACACCCACAAAGTGATTTCAACAAGCTGCACTTCACCAGCAAATAACTATTTTCTTTTACATAAATGGGTTATTCAACTGCTAACAGGTGGTGGCATTATCAGATATTTAAAAAGATGTTTTTGCAACAAGCAGTCTCCAGTCAAGAGACAACCAGGTCAAGATGAACACAGCTGCAACACCTCTCAATTCCACAGCATCAAGCACATAACTCTGTCTGGCTGTTCAGACATCCAGGTGCTTTCTCAGTGACTGAAAGAAGCAAGCCTGGCTCAGCCAGCAGCAGCTCACACCCCAAAAGAAATCAATGGCTCCAGAGCAGCTCCTGGTGTCCTGGGAGGTACAGGGGGCGGATCAACACCTCTGTGCAGGTCACTGCAGACCACACAGAACATGGACTGGCTGCCACACTGACTCTCAGGTGAGCTGAGAGCACCTCAGTCCCATCAGTGAGAGCACTTGAGAGGTTTTAGGGTCCAGCTTAGCTTCTTCAGAAGTTTATCAGTTAAATAATAAAACTGGACAGCAGAAGGGGATTTCTCCCACCTGGCCTGTAAAACTGGAGAGAATAAAGTGAGGGTCTCTGAGCACCAGTTGCACTCTGGTCCTGGCATTCAGCTCCTTAGGGTGCAGTTAGTAAGCACAAGTGCAGAGCTGGAACAAACACCTGTGCAGACATGGAACAGGAGAGGTCAACAACAGCCACAGCATCCGTGCTGTGAGCAGCAGCTTTTTGCTCTGCAGCCACTTTCTGCACACCCAGGAGCACACAAGCACCTGGAATATCCTGTACCAAACACCAGACTCCTGCAGGTCTGGGCACTTTCACTGAAATTTCCCATTTCAGCACCGTGCAAGCTCACGGATTCCTCTGAGGAACATCTTGCTCTCCCTGCCTCTCTCCCTGCAGGGAAAGCCATGCTCCTGCTCTGCCAAGGTTTGTATTCACAGAATCAATTGGCTTGGAAAAGACCTCTAAGGTCATCGAGACCAACCTGGGAATGAACACCACCGTGTCAAGCAGACCAAGCGCCACATCCAGCGTTCCCTTAAACACCTCCAGGGATCGTGACTCCACCACCTCCCTGGGCAACCCATTTTAATGTCTAATCACCTCTTCTGTGAAGAAACTGCTCCCAATGTCCAACCTAAACCTCCCCTGGCATAGCTTAGAACTGAGTGCTCTTGTCTGGTCGCTGCCTGCCTGGGAGAAGAGCCGGACTGCCTCCTTTCAGGTAGCTGTAGATGGTGAGAAGGTCCCCCTGAGCCTGCTCTTCTCCAGGCTGAGTGCCCCCAAACCCCCTCAGCCGCTCCTCACAGGACACGCACTGCAGACCCTTCCCCCGCTCCGCCGCCGTTCCGTGCCTGATCTATGGCTCAGCCCCACGCGGAGCACAGGCCACGTCTGACACACGAGTGAGCAGCAGCTCACACCCGCAGAGCCCAGGGCCAGAGGGCTGCGGGCCGCTCCTCCCGCACTGCTGCCCTGTCACCGACCACGGCCGCGACTGTCCCAGCCCCGCCGCCTCCTCAGGACACAGGCTCTGGGCTCCGGCCTGCCGGCGGGCAAGCAGAGGGGCAGCCGGGCCGCGGCCCTGCCCCGCCTCAGCCCCGCGGCCTAGCGGCGCCCCGCGGCCTCCTCCCACCCGCCCCCGGCCCGCCGGCCGGCGCCTCACCTGCCGGACCCGGTGCAGAGCGTCCACGAAACCCTCGGGCTTGATCCCCACGGGCGCCGCGCTCTGGCTCTGCCCCTGCGCCAGCTCCGCCATGGCCCGCGCCCGTCCCGCCGCTCCGCCCGGGGCCCGCGCCCGGAAAGGGAAAGAGCCCCCCGCTTCCGCCGGAAGTGTCCCGCAGGGGCGGGGCCAGGGGGCTCGCGCCGTGGGGCGGGGCCGGTCGCGCGCCGCGGGTGGGGCTGGGGCGAGGGGCGGGGCGAGATCAGGCCACGCCCACCGGGACCCCTCGGGGACACCGCCGGGAACGGCAGCGCTGCTGTGCCGGACCGTGCCGGGCTCCTGCCAGCCCCTCCCGCCGGCCCAGCCCAGCCCCGCCCCGCCTGGCACATCCCAGTCCTGACCGTGCTAGCGTGTCCCCGCCGGTTCCATCCCATCCCTGCCTGTTCCATCCCATCCCTGCCTGTTCCATCCCATCCCTGCCTGTCCCATCCCATCCCTGCCTGTTCCGTCCCATCCCAGCCTGTTCCATCCCATCCCTGCCTGTCCCATCCCATCCCTGCCTGTTCCATCCCATCCCCGCCGGTTCCATCCCATCCCTGCCTATTCCATCCCATCCCTGCCTGTTCCATCCCATCCCTGCCTGTTCCATCCCATTGCTGCCTGTGGCCATCCTCTACTTGCTCACACAATCCTGTCCTGTGTCTGCCATCCCTTCCTGCCCCTGCCATCCCACTCCTGCCATCCTGGGCCATCCCATGGAGCCCCCAAGTCTGCTCCAGCCCCCAGTCACATCACTCCTGCCTCAGTAAAGCAGCAGAAGACTGAGATGACGCAAGGACCAGTTAGTCAAGGATTAATGCAAAGAACATGCAAAGCTTGTTCCTTGAGCAGGGCTCTGCACAACCCTTCCTGCTGCTTTTGGTGAGTGTCATTTTGGGGTGATACCTCCCAAAATGCACCCTGCACCCTGCTCCTGGGTTGGCTGTGTTCACACACTGAGCCTGGAATAGTCCAAGGTTCACTGACCTCAGACCCCATTTCCCAAAGCTCTGAGTGTGAAATTCAAAACCCAAGCAATGTTCTACGTAGCTCTGTGTTCCTCCTCAGCTAGTTCTTGCTCTTTCCAGCTCTGTGCATCTCATTTGTGCCTACATGAGTAGGCAGGAATTGCTGAGGCTGATGGAATTGTCTGGTGGCTTTCCAAGAGCAGGGAACACACTTCTTCACTGGGCTGCAGAGCCTGCTGCCATCACCTCTGTTACACCAGTGGGCTGGCTGGTCTCCAGCCTCTCCTCCTTTCAGAAGCTGGGATCATTTTCTGAAGAAAACATCCTTTTGTTTTAGGAAAAGAGACCACAGCCCATGGGGGAAAGATTTTAACCACAGAATCAGACTGGGTTGTGTTGGGGGGACCTGAAAGCACATCTGTTTCCAGCTCCCCACCTTGGGCAGGGACACCTTCCACTACACCAGGTTGTTCAGAGCTCCATCCAGCCTGGCCTGGAGCACCTCATCACCTGAGATGGTCTGAATGACCACAGCCATCCCATCATCTTCCAGCCATGGTGGAGGCAACTGCTCCAGCCATACCCAGGGCTTTGCTTCTTTCTCTCTTGCAAACAGACCAGACTTTGGATTCAGGGAATTTTTCCCTCCTAACGCTGGCTGGGAAGACCCAATGAGCTCAGCACCAACCTCTCCACAGCTGCCAGGTTCTGGATCTGGGAATCACCCCAACTGCCCCACGTGGCTCTCAGGGGTGCCCTGTTCTGAGCAGGATTCACCCCCTGACCCTCCAGCTAATGTGAATCCCAAAGTGGCTGCAAAGGTGACCAAACCTGAAGCCTAAAGCCACCATCACTGGGACACCTGCAGGAAGAAGCTGAACCTTCCCTACCAGACCCAGCATGGTGCCTGGGGCTGTGACAGCTGAATTTTGGCAGCCTGGCAAGAGATGGATGAGCCTCCTTGGCACTGAGCAGGACCAGGGCTGAGGGACCAGGCTGCTGGGAGGGTGACAGCCAGCCCTGGTGCCAGAGCCAGCGAGAAGAAGACACCAGGCAGCGATCGAAGAGAGGGAAATTACAGGCCTTAAACACTTCCAGAAACAAATTTCTGATGTAAATCTTCCTTTTGAGGAATAAAAAAAAAAAAAAAAAAAAAAAGGCAAGAGAGTGATTCTCCATCTCCATCCCCCAGCTCCCCCCACCCGAGGCACACACACACCTTCCCATCCACACGCACTGAAATTAGTTGTGACAGCTGAAATTCTCTGCTCGTCGGACGCTGTTTGACAGGGTACTTAAAAAAGGAGGAGGGAAGGGAAAAAAAAAAAAGGAGGAGAAGAAGAAAAGGGAAAGTGGTTTGGTGTCGCACGGGGGAGGCGGAGGGGGGTGATGTGGTGGGGGGTTTCGAGTGATACAAGACGCATAATTCAGGCTTCTTGGATTGCAAAAGCTCCTCTTACCTAAAGGGCCTGCTGCCTTTATTTTTATCCAAATGGCTCAATTACTGCAAAGCCCCACAGAGAAAATTATGGATGTTTGCCTCTATTTTTCTCCCCTTGTCTCGACAACTGTAGATATTTTGTTTTCCTTCTTTCCGTCTCTTTTTTTTTTTTTTTTCTTTTTTTTTCCCCCTTTTGGTGGTGCTTGTGGGGGGTAGAAGGTGGCTGGGGATGAGGATGGGGTATGGTGGGGAGTTGTGAGGGAGCTGGGGTGAGGGGTGGGGTGCTGGCATGTGGTGGCTCTGCCACCATCACACACCTGGGTCTTCTCTCCTCCTCCCCTGTGCCACCTCACACCTTTGGCTCCTCGTGTCCCCTTCGTCCCCACATCCCCCACTCTTCTCCCTTCCTCCAGCCCTCTCTCCTTCTCTTCTCCCCCACCTCCCTCCTCTCCTTCCCCCCACTCTCCTCCCCACCACCCCCTCCCTGTGGCTCTCAAAGCCACCATAATAGCAGCTTGTTTGGCACTTCACTTGGTCTCAATGAGAAAATTCCCCTCTCTCCCTCTTTTTGCCTTCGTTATTTCCAAACCCTGCAATAGCTCCTTTGCTCAGGGCTGCGGGAAGTGCCCATTTTTCAACATTTTTCTTTGGCTTATGTTTGTCATCCTCTGAATTACCACACCAGGGAGTCCAGTCAGCCCGACACAGGGCCCTGCTATTCATGCCTCTTCTGCTCCTTGAGATCATGTAGGGAGAAATTAGTTATTTATTTCGAGCACCACTGCAATGCACTTCCCCACACAAGTGTTTGTTTTGATCCCCTGCTGGAAAAGGAGCTCCACGGGGAGTGACAACACAGCAGCAGTGCTGGGTCTGGTGGGAGATGTGGAGATTCTCCCTCCAGAAGAAGGGAAGGGTGTGGGAAGACCCAGGATTCCTGGGAAAGCTGTGAACATGGAGACCCCCAGCATGGTCCTCACCATGCTGAGCTGCTTCTCTGCAGGTCCTGAGAGTTTCCAGCTGATCTTGTCCCATCAGGAAACCTGTCTGTGCATGGTTTTATCTCAGACACACCACGGGGAGAAGGATCTGAGGCCATGACTGTACCAGGCACGGTGGCCCAGGAGTCTTTGCCAAAGGCTGAAAGATTGGGCAGATTTTGTGGCTAGGGGATGAAACCCTGCTCTGATACAGCCCACAGCCACTGGACATGGCTCCCAGCTGCTGTCCTCCCCACCCTACCCCTCTTGACAGAGTGGCACCAGCAGCAAGGGCAGCAGAGATGGAGAAACATTCCTAGCTCAGAGATAGCCCCAGACGATGGGAGGTGGGAAGGACACTGCCTGTCCTTGGAGACTGTGATCCACCTCCCTCCTCCCTGTGCCAAGGTCAGGAGCCAGTGTGTCCCATGGCAGCAGCACTGTCACAGACCAGGCTGGCATCACTGTGGCTTCACAGCCAGGATGCTGCCAATGCTCCTGAGCCCTTCTCCCTGTGGAGATGCCACAGCCAGGCACAGGCAGCACCAGCACTGGCACTGGCACCAGCAGGCTGCAGGGAAAGGGCCCAGGGAACTGCAGCTTTAAAGAAAGAAGAGGAGCAGCAGGGGGAACAAAATGCAAAATTGGCCCAGTGGGTAGACCTGCTATTTAAGTGCAGTCGAGAAAGGAGCGGGAGGAATTACAGGAGAAATGATAGTGCCCTGACAGCTGCCATTTCCCACCGCCAGTCTCCCCTAATGGAGTCCTAATGTAGTGGTGGGCTCTTCGCTGACAGCCCAGCCCGAGACAGGGCTCGTCTTTGTGCTGGTGACAGATGGGACAGTCCGGCAACAAACCTGTAATCCTCTGATTTCTGCCGCCGCTGGCTCGGCTTAACCCCTTCCTCCCCCTGCACCCGCTCGCTGCCCAGGTGTGTGGCTGGTGTGGGGTCTGACCTGCCCGCAGGGTCCCCCATGGCCCCGCGGTGGTGTCCGGGTCTGGGAGCAAAGCAAGGGAACGGGAATGAGAACAGGAATAGGAAAGGGAATGGCAGGCAGTTGCCTGCGGCTCCCTCCCCATCTCTTGGCTGTCGCCGGGCATCGTGACAGAGGCTCATCCTGGTCACCGAGCCGGAGCAGACGGCAGCACGACTCCCTGTGGGTCCCTCAGACTCTGCTGTGTCCCTTTCCCTGTGCCACTGTGCCCCTGTGACAGTGAACTGCGCAGGTGAGCGCTGGCAGGTGTGCTCGGTGCCCGCCGGGAGGGCTCTGGGCTGCCTGCCCAGCACAGCACCCACCGGGACCTTCCCACTCTCTGGCACTGGTTCTGAACCTCCTCGCCTGCCTCAAATTAGCCCCAAACCAGGCTGTGATTAGGTAGTTCTAAGATAAAAGGTGTGACAACTCCCCCCGCCCCCAAACCAGGCTGCTGGGGCTGCACGCAGCTCCTGTCCTGCTCCCCGGGGTGCCGGGGGTGGCAGCAGGAAAAGCTGTCCGAGTTTTTCTGAAGAAAAACAAATGCAGAGACTTAATGCACTTGCCTGTCTGCTGGGGGGCAAGACTGGTCCTCTGGGGTGCAGAGGGGAAGATCAACCACCCTCTGGGCTCTTTTCCCATATCCCGAAGGATTCCTGGGGAGGGATTTTTGGATGCTTCTCCGTGGGGCAAAGGTCCAAACCTCTCTGCCTCCTTTCCAGCATGAAGCACCTCTCACTTACACACTACCTGCACTCCAACAGGCACGGGGTCTCCATTCCCTCTGGTGAAACCTACTGGCAGCCCTTTAAGCTGCCGGGGGGGCTCTCTCTCATCAGCATGGGCCAGTCAGCTCTTCAGCCACAGAGCCATCAGCCCAGGATCACAGCCACCGAGCTAAAAGTCGCCTGGCAGGGTGGCACACATCTCATTCCCCCCCAGGCTCCCATTCCACAGCAGCTGCCTGGTGCCTTCCAGCCTGCTTTCCTTCCCAGGAAGGAATTAGGTAGGACAGAGCCCAGGCAGCTCTGCTGGGTCCATCTGCTCATCCTTGCTGCTGCCAAGTGAGGGCTGAGGCAGAGACTCACTCCTGGCTCTGTGACCATCCTCTCCAGCTGATCCACACCTACCCAAGGCTGCGGGGAATAGAAACATCCCATATCCCTGCCCCACCACACCCTGTAGAGCAGCTGAGACCCCCAGGGCCGATCCTGGTGGATGCTGAGGGTTCCCATCACCCTTGGGGAGCCTTGGTCCCTGGCAGCATCAGACCCTCCTTGGCAGGAAAGCGCAGTGCGGCGCGCGCAGGTCCTCGGCACAATTAGCCAACAAGTGGCTGTTTTGTGAGGGATTGTTGCTGATGTGTTTTAAGTGGCTTTCTGAGTGGAAAATGTGAGGCGCTGGAGAGGCCGGCAGACAAAGAGGGGGATGCATTAGGTTTTATTGGTCTGCTCCGCACACATCTGACATCACTGCGCGGAGCAAGTTCTGCCTGGCTTTAGGGAAAATGAAAAATAAAGCAAGAAAAAGGGGCCGAGGGTACAGGGGCGGGGGGAGAGCCGGTGATTCAAGCAGGCAAGTGGGGGCTTAATAGCAGGAGACACTGGAGCAAACTGTGTCAACCAGATGGGACCCGGGTGCCGCGGGAGGAGAGGGGAATTAGCCAACCCGCGCTTTGTTCCCGCAGAAAGCGTGGCCCTCTCCCCCCAGGAGCTGCCTACATGTGATATAATACAGCCCCTTTCAGCCGCTAAGCTGGCCAAGGACAAAAGTCACCGATAAATAGCGAGAGGGCGAGGCTGAAAGCAAAAGGCAGAGTTGCCAAGAGCTCCCCGCTTTCTCCTCAGGCTGCCCGAGCTGCTGGGCATCTGCCCCGGCTGGCAGTGCAGGGACTCCTGGGCATGGCCATGGAGGTGCTGGGGGTGATGCTGTGGGACAGGAGGGAACTTTGGAGGCGTGGTGCCTTCAGCAGGGGTGATGGAGCCTTTGGGGTGGTGGTGGAGCATTGTCCATGTGTTCCTTGCCTTGATTCCTCGAGCCAAGCTGTGAAAGCAAGAGCTCTCATGCCTTGGGCATCCCTCAGTGTGCAGCAAGGAGGGCTGGAAGTTGTCATCCTGGCCAGGTCTCTCACAGCTTGGGCTTATAAAGTTGATCTTCATCCTTTACTGTCACTTCCAGGCTCCTATAAAAACACCCCGAACACCCAGTCAAAGAGTTCAAAAGTCCCTCATCCAGGCCCAAACACCATGAGCAAGAAGCAGATCCTCCAAAGCAGCCCCACACCTGCTGGGTAGGGGGGCTTGGAGGCTGAAGCCATCCCAGCTCCTCAGGTTTTGAACCTAAAGAAATCCCAACCACTGTGCCCCAGTGCAGAGCTTGAGACCCACCAGCTGGAAGGAGAAGACCCCAAACATCTGCAGTCTGAGCTGGCACCCCTGATTTAGGGTCTTCCTCCCCTCCCAATCCCTAGACCTGACCCAGCCCAGCCAGGAATTAAACCAGCCATGGGGCTGTGCAACCAAGAAGGACCCTCCTATCAACTCCTTTCCCTGGAGGGATCTTCCTTGCTCTTGCAGAAATATTGATCCAGATAAACCAGGGAGACACATTAGGTGCCCCGGGGAGGGTCAGGAGATCAGCGGCTCAGCTGGGACCCCACTGCCCACAGGGTGGGGCTGTGCAGGACCAGGATGGGCAAGGGGAGAGCTGAGGTCCTTGGGAAGCCCCTCACACCACGGAGGGGGCCAGGGCCAAAGTGCTTTAGCCAAGGGGAGGTAAAACAAATCGATGAGGAGCTGCCGTGACACGCTGACCCCGGCACTGAGCCGCGGTTCTAACGCGTGACAGTAAGTCTGGGCGGGGGGCTCGGAGGCAGATGGCTGGAGGGGGAGGTGAGAGGGAACTCTTACTGGTGGGACAAGGCAAGGGCAGGAGCTCCCAAACTGAGCAGAGGCTGGCAAAGCCCCCGGGGAAGGAAGAGCAGGTGGGAGAGGGGAGCTTGGAGGCTGCCATGGGGATGGGTGATGCCTCTGCCATGAGCAGGATGACTCTCATAGCCGAGGATCAGTCCCAGTGGTCCCTTCTTGCTGCTGCACCTGCCTGCTCCAGACCGGAGCAGTGACACCTCGAGGCTTTCTCCAAACCCCTTCCCACCCAGCTGAGGAGAAGCATCCTTTCTGAACAGAGGTCTCATTTTCCAGCCCTCCACTCCTCATTCCCACCTCCCATCCCTCACCCCCCGCCGAAGGCAGAGCAGAGGGCAGAGAGGCACCAACGGCCACAGATCCGGTTACCTGCGGCCAACAAAACCTACCTGTCCCTTCCCAGCCGTTCCCCCTGCCCCCTCCCCGGGGGGGTCGAGCAGAAGGACCCCCCTGGCCCTCCCCGAGCATCGCCGGCTCTCTGCCTGCCATGAGTGACCAGATGGACGGTGGGCTCACACCGCAGCCTCCTCTGTGGGTCCCTTGTCCCTCCCCGAGCCGGCTGAGCTTTGACGCTGTGTCCCTCCGGGGCAGCCTTTGTCAGGGGCGTGCAGAAGGGCCCCTGTGTCCCTCTGATCCCTGCCGGCCCCACGGCAGCGTGTCCCTCCCCGAGCATAAAGCTGGCTTTCAGGGACCCAGCGTTGGGAAACTCCCGGGGAAGAAGCAAGGGAGCTTCTTGTTAAACGGGGAGACAAAGCCACCTTGTTAAGGCGTTTACAAAGGCGACCATCTCCCCCTTGCCTGGGAAGCTCACGACCGGCGACTCCCAACCTCACCGGGGGGATGGCTTTCCCTTGGAAGGATGGGAACGTTTAACAACTGAGCTGTGCTGCAGCCCTGTGACCTGTGTGTGGAGCCCAGGGCGCCTTCTCCGCTCCCATGAACTGCTCAAAGCCACATCTCCAAAGGAAAACGGGAACCGAACGCTCATCGTGGGGAATCCTGTGGTTTTCCCATGAGTGCACCAGTGTCCCTGCTGAGGGGACATCATCCGGGGCTAGGGAACACCATCTGCACAACATGACGTGATGCTGGGTAGCACAAGAGGATTTTCTGTCCATCTCTTGGGAGAGGTGGTCGGGGTGCCCTCCTGCACACCCCACAGATGGGAGATGGAGCCCCGGGAAGGGATGTGATATGGACACTCCCACAGGGCACAACCACACGAGACCTCCCTGCTTCCCTCTGGCAAAACCTCGTCTTTTTTGCCTGCATGGACCCTGTGATCCATTTCTTTGCCCAAGAAAATAAAGTTTAAGCAAAAACCCAGCAGCCCCAGAGCTGCTCTCTCTCTCTCTGGGAATTTTCTTTTAAAATCTATCCATCCTTACCGCCTTTTGCAGGAAAACTCCCTGCCCCCAACTCCCTGCCCCTGCCCCCACCTTTGGCATGACTTTTTTTTGGAATCTGATGGCCACTCAGCCTCTGATGGGCTTGGGCTCCCCATTGTACAGCCCACATCCAGGGGCTCCACACATCATGGCCATCTCTGAGCCCCTGGGATGTGCTGCCCACACCTGTGCATTGTTCTCAGCTGTTCTTGGCAATTCATGCTAAAATCCACATGCATATTAAACCTTAAACCTGGTAATTACCTCTGCCTCCAGAGAAACAGGAAAATGGATTTTGCCATTGGGATGCAGCAGCTTGTGGCAGTCAAGGCTGGCTGGTCAGCTTTAAAAACAGGACCCCCTGGGCCCAGAGCTCATCTGGGTGTGACACAAAACAGGAAGGGGAAGGGAAGACCTGGCTCTGCAGCAATCCTGAGGGATGGGCAAAACAGGACAAGTTCCAGGTGGGGAGTCCCACCAAGCAGCAAGGGTGATGCCAAAGAAGCTAAATTAACAGCAAGGAGCTGCCACCCTTGCTTTTCCCTGCCTCCCACCCACACGTGCAGGTGGCACTTTGGGGATCCACATCCCTCCTGGCATCATCCCCACATCCTCCTCTCCTCTCCCTGGGGAAATTCCACCTCTGGAGGACACATCACCTTCTCTTCTTTGACCCAGCAAATGTGAGCTGCTGAGCACCACCTGTGCTGTGTGGCGACACCAGGGGTGCCAGTCCTCCACTGCAAAGCCCCAGACACAGCTCTGTGCCCCATGGGACCAGGCTGGAGGCAGCTCTCCCTCCCCAGGACAGCAGCAAATTGGAGTGCTACAGCTTTAAAGACGTGTCTGCTCCTTGGCAGGGCTGGTGGCAGCGGGGAGAGCCAGAGGACACCTGCAGAGATCCTGTACAGCTGGGGAAGATTAGCCTTTTCCACTAGACAAGACCCATTACCATGTTCCAATATACCATCACTTCCGCTAGGAGAGCCTGCAGATGAGATATCGATTGCAGTGACCCTGGACAAGCCCTTCACCAGAGCCTGGGAGGGCGGCAGAGCAGCCCCGTGGTGCAAAGAGGTTTCCCAAAGGCATCCCCAGGGACCTAAGGGTGGCAGGGGCTGCCTGAGAGCTGGACTGATGGGTGATGGTGTATGGGGGATGCTCAGAAGAGCTCCAAAGCCCAGCAGTGACCTCTCCAGGGTCCCTCTGGGCTCTTTTTGGTGCAGCTCTGCCCTGGGAATGGAGAGCCCCCAGCCCATGTTCACTGTCCTTACAACCAGGTGGGTGTTGCAGAAACAAACCTGCCACCCTGAAAACCCAAAATATTCCCCCCAAAATGTCTGTGCTGGGGAGCTCCAGATGGTTCAGAAGCTGCTCACACAGTGTTGTTCACCAACTGCTTTTCCCTCCTGGCAGTCACAGCCCCTGAAATACCTCCCTGAGACACAACGGGGTGGAAAGAGACCAGGAAACTGAGAAACCACCAAATCTTGGGAACTGGAAGGGCTGATGGCAATCAAGGTAGCAAAGTAATTAAAGATGTGGTGTCTGGCTTGCAGCATCCTATCACTGCAGCCCTAAGAGGAAGTGCAGGCACTTCGGTAGGTCTCCTCTATCCTTTGATCCCATGATTTTTCAAAGGTTTTTTTCCTTCTCCAAGACTCACTTTGGGTTTGACTTGGCTTTTTGAGTACACCAAGCTCTGCCTCACCAGCACAATCTGCTCACAGCCCAGTTAGAAGCAGCAGCTGGAAGCTGACAAGTGATGCTCCTCCAAGGCTGATCAGTCATGTCCCTCACTGCCTGCATCCCCCTGTTCTTGAGGAGCTGGAGCTGCCATGGTAGAGCATCCTCTACCCTGAGCCTAAAACCTCCCTGGACACTCCAGTGGGTGCAGAGAGACAGGGGGAGGCAGGAGCCCCTCTGATCTGAGCTCTGAAGGGCTGCAGTGCGAGTGCTGCAGGATATTCCAGGACTGGGAGTTAAATGGCTTTTTCCAGCTGATGATTTAAGGACCCAGCTGGCCCCGTGGCCCCGTGAGCCCTCATGGAGCTTTAAAAGCATTTCTCAAGCTTTGCGGCACAAGAAGCTTCTGCTGGGACACTTTGTTTTGTTGTTGTTTTGTTTGGGTTTTCCCCCCCAAAAAAAAGTCATCACCTTTTCACTGCATTGCACTGGAGTTCTTTCAAACTCCACTTTTCCAATGGAGACCTCTACCACAGTCAAGGATGGGCATGGGAAGGAACTCTCACAGCTTCCAACGCTACTCATTGTCCCGTGGGCCAGCACAGCATCTGTCCCTGGTGTAACCCATGGGACATGGGAGGGAAGAAGCTCTGCTCCCTTCCTTTTGTGGATGATGCCCCTGGAGATGGCTCTGGATGGGATTCCAAGCCCTTTCCCCCATCTGAGAATGGGGTGTGGGATGACCAGGGCTGGCTGGACACAGGGAACAACCTGCTGACCACCAGCCCCTCTGTGGGGCTCTGGGGCACTGCTCATGCAGCACCCTCATGTGCCGCTGCACTTGCAGCATGGACTTGCTGCTGGAAGCAATGGGATGAAGGGAATGGGGTGACCCTGCAGAGCATCTCCCCCTCCCCATAGCCTACATGGGTTGGACAGGCTCCACCAGCCCAGAAAACCATTTCTCTCCCCTTGTCTGACAGCCCTCTGCTGCTTTCTTCTCCCAAGATGGTCGCTGCCAGTAATAGCAGGGAAAGTCACATCCAAGCTGGGAAAATAACATGTTATTTTCCCAGCTGTGATGTCAGAGCTTGTCACACTCGCTGGCTCTGCAGCGGGGTGGGCAGGGCATGTCTGGACGTCCCCAAATGGCCACTTGGCCTGGCTGCTCCCTAGGGACTGCTAAAATGTGCCCCTTTTTGGTGGCAGCTCCGTTCCTGCTCCCCAAATGTGTAGGAAAGCAGCACATTCCTGCTGCTGGGATGGGGCTGCCCAGCTCCCTGCAGTCACTCTGGGTACCACAGGAAGCAGCGTGGTGGAAGCATCCCAGCTCCAGGGAGCATCTCTGCTCCTGTCCTGGGGACACCCAGTGTGGGGACATCCCAACCCGTGTCCTTCCCCACTCCCAGCAGTGCGGAGCAGCAGCACACCCTGAGTGTTTGCACTGCTAGGAAATCCAGTCCTTTCCTCTTTCCTTTCCCCCTGCTTCCACCACAGCTCTGCATTTTTGGTGAGCCATCCCTGCCTCCCAGCCGGGTGCATCCCAGAGCGTCGGGAGCAGTGAGACCTGCATCCCTCCAGGGATGGGAGAGGGAGTGACCCTTTCCTTTCCCCTTTCCTTCCCCTTTCCTTTCCTTTCCTCACCACCTTCAGAAGACATTTCCCACATTTTTGCCTTTCCCAAGCCTGCTCTTTACAACTCACCAAAACCCAGCGGACAGGACCAAAACCCAGCGGACAGGACCAAACCCCGTTAACCCTTAACCACCCGGCTCGCTCCTCCAGCCCGGCGCAGACATCCCTCGCTCCCCACCTTCCCCACAAGGTACCACCAACTCCCCCCACGTCCTTCGCAGCCACTTAATCCATTACCAACCCCACAAAGCCGGGCTGGGGGAAGCGCTGGGCCAGCGGAGCAAACAAACGAGGCAGGAATAAAGCCCTGCTCTCAATGCCGGACCCCGCGCGTGGCTGGGGGTTTATTTCTTTCCCCACTTCTCTCTCCTCCGATGGACAAACCTTTTTTTTTTTTTTAATTTTCCCTGATTGCATTTCACTTGCAGCCCCATAACAAAGCCGTCACCTCCGCCGCCACTCCGCTCCAGGGAGACGAGTTACAATTACAAATTGCCACCACAATTAGTGCTACTTCTTCGAGAAATTAGAAAGGGGAGCGGGAGGCTCGCGTGCGATTGATTGCTATTCATCCTGCTTTACGGTGACCTTGCTCTGGAGACGATGATATTCCTTCAGCCTGGAAACCGGGATTTAAAAAAAAAAATTAATTGTAAATTAACAGTAATAACACACATTTCCTTTCAATTAATTTAAGCAGAATGAGGGGGCGTGAAGAGCAGGCGTTTGTTAAGGCCTGTACAGTTTAATTATTTTTTTTTTCCCACGAGATAATGTAATTAATTTATCTTAGAGGAGTGGGGGGACATGGAGGATCGGGGAGAACAAAGCATTTAACAGGCAACGGAAAAATTAAGAGCCCATTATGTAAATGCAGCGTGTTTTACAGCCACGGAGTTGGGGGGGGTCTGAGAAATAAGTAAAATAACGAGGCTGGCTGGGCTGGGGAAGGCTGCAATTAAGCAGGGCTGGTGGCACCCCACTGCTCAGGGGGAGCTTGCAAAGGGGGCTTGATGCACTCCCAGAGCCTGGGTGAGGAAGGGGAAGAGCCCTGGGGTGCTGGGGGATTTCTCCCCCCGCTGGAGAGGGTCCTGCTGAGCCCCACCGACCTGAGTGAGTTGATGTTGATGAAGCCAGTGGCGTCGGCAGGCTCGTAGTCTCCTTGCACGTTCATGCTGTGGAGAGAAAGGCAACCTCACTGCCATGGGATTCCCGGGGGAAAGGGGCTGCTTTTTGGGAAGGGAGATGTGGGTGACCCCAGAGCTGGCTGCTCCCTCATCCCCTGCTGCTCGGGGGGCTCAGCTCAGGGTCCCTGCCAGCCCCCGGAGCAGCCCAGGCTTCACAGGCCCTGCTAGAGACACAGCCCCAAATTTCCCTCCGTGGTCCCTCATGTGCTCCCCATGCTCTGGGACTGCACTGGGATGTTCACCCCATGCCAGAGCAATCCTACAGGTATGGCTGTCTCATGGCAGGCAGGGACATCACTCTAGAAAAGACATCAGATCCTGGGCAGGAGGATGAAACAGGACATCCCTGGCAGTGGTGGGATTTGTGGCTGCAGCAGCAGTGCGACCCTGAGCTCATCCCCTTTCCCAAGGCAGCAGCCACCCACTGAATCCCAACTCCGACAGTTTCCTGCATCCCCAAAACACATGGCTCATTTCCCAGAAACCACAAACCCTAAAGGAGGAAGTGAAGGGAAATAAAGAAGAAAAAAAAAAAAAAAAAAGAATTTACAACGATTTTACCTCCCCTGACGGGCTACAGAAAAACCTCTGTGCTTTTATTTTTGCTCATTCGAGTGGTTCTGACCTGCTCTATAATTACGTTACTTTCTACCTACTGTGCAGAGGCATTTCCACACAGCTCTGCCTCTCACAGCTTTCTCTTGGGTTCCTGTGACGCCGTCACTCAAAGGCTTTCAAACCAGCGATGTAGAAATCAAAAAGAAAAGGAAAATGGTTGGAGACGCAGGGAGAATAAGTGCCCCTGCTTTTCTCTCCCTCTCTCTTTTTCCTTCATCCCACCCCCCTCCATCCTCCTTTTTTTTCTTCCCTCTTTTTTTTTTTTTTTTTTAATACTTTATTCATTTAATCTCTCCAAGTGAGAGTGCGAAGCATAATGAAGGGTTGGGACGGATTATTAGGAGCTGTTGATTTTGAGGGGGAGGGAAGGGGGGAGAAAAAGCCAGAGAGGAGAAAGAGAGAAGATAATTTGACATTTACTCCGACTGATCTAAACTCATTTGGGTGTATTTATGGCTTATAAAGTGTTTAGAGAGATTGAAAGGGGTTGAGGGAGGGCTGAGGGGGGAGCGAGCAAGCGAGAAAACAACAGGAAGAAAAAGGGAAAAGCTAGAGAGGAAAAAACCCAATATTGACTTGACATGGCTCGTGCTCCAGCCGGGTGTTGGTCTGGGAGGATGGTGTCATCTGTGTCACTGGGGATGGGATGGGATGGGATGGGATGGGATGGGATGGGATGGGATGGGATGGGATGGGATGGGATGCTCGCTGTCACCACTCCTGCCCATCCTGGCCCCAAAGCCCACTCACCTCACCAGCTCCTCGTTGTAGAGTGACCGTGGGGACTCCCTGCCCAGGATGTAGACCTGGCCCTTGAAGACGGAGAGGCGGACGGTGCCCTCCACTGCCTCCTGCGAGCGCCCGATGCACTCCCGGAGGAATTCGCACTCGGGGCTGTGCCAGAAGCCTGCGGGCAGGAGATGGGGTCAGTGGGGATCAACACAGAACTGGGGGGGATCAACTCCCAGCCCTCCAAGAAGGGGATCAGCCATTCTCTGCTGTGATGGGCAGAATCGGGATTTGTCCCAAAGGGCCAACCCCAGCTGAGGGAGCTGCTCAGTGGGATGCAGCCCCACTGGCAAGGGAAACCCACTCAGTGATGGGGCAGTCACCCCAGCAAGTCCCATTCTTTTTCCAGAGGGATCCCAGATCACCCAGATCACACAGCCCAGGCTGACACCGGGGCTGTGCTTTGGGGCTCTTGGCTCCCCACCTTCCCAGGCCCAACAAGGCCAGCGAGGCTCAGCTTGTCCCTGCTGCCACTTGTGGGGAAGTCTGGCTTGTCCCCACGGTGATCCCAGCACGAGGGGCTGGTGGGAAGCAGGGGGGCGATGCTGACATCCCTGGAAATCTCCATCTAACCCTGACCATGGCAAGCACCTCCCAGTCCTGCCCTGGCTCCAGTGGGCACAGCATCCCCTGGCAGCCCAAATCCCCCGAGCTGAAGCCCAGGGGGATGTGACTACCCCACAGCCCCCCAAAACACATCCTGGGGGAGCAGCTGTTGGCGTTGCAGGTGCCTGGAGGAGCCTCGGTCCTGCCTGCCACCCCCACATCCCCTCCTGTCCCTTAGCAGGGTAATTAGCCGGGGAGCCCTCGGAGACCTGGAATAAAGCCTGGGAGATGTAGAAGGAGATAGAGGTGGAGAAAGAAAGAGCTCATTCACCGCCCTCCGGTCATCCCCAGGTTTTATCTCTCCCATCTCGCACCGGTGCCCTCTCACCTTTCCCTTCCCAGCTGTGCTCTGGGGCCGAAGCCATTAAAGAAACAAACAATTTCTTTTGTTCTTTGGCCTCGCCAGCCCCGGAGCAGGGCGGTATCCTGCAGCCTTGTCCCCGGGGTCTGTGTGGCACCCCAGCCCTGCAGCCCTTCACCACCAAACCCACCGCCCTGAACGGACCCCCCTCAGCTGCTCCAAAGTGTGGCCAGGGGGCTTGGGGACCCCTTCCCAGGGATTTCAGGGACTCTTTCCCTGAAATCAGCACTGCCATGCCAGCAGGAACCCCGGCTCCAGGCAAATACACTCCTTTTTTCTTTTTGTAACCACCCTCCAGGTACAACTCTGCAAATATCAGGATTGATGCAAAAATCCCCGTAAAAATAAACCCCAGACACATTAAAATAATAACCAGCTGCTTAAATCCTGACTCTGACAGCTCCAGGTGGGAGGAACCAGCCCCCCTCCTGACCCCCCACTGCAGACACTGGAAGCGATCCCCCTTAATGATCCTTCCCACCATCCTGCCCTAATCACGGCGCAGGCAGGGGGACAATGGCATTTCCGCACCTGGAAAGGACGGGAACTGGCTTCAAAGCCACCCCTCCACAATGGGATCAATAGGAACAGGGGGAAGATAAACACTAATTCTCCTCAAAACGGGACTAGCTGCAATAATGAGGTGTTAAAGGAAGGTGAGCTTGAAAGCCTGGCCTCCGGCACGGGGGGACCTAGGGGTGCTTATTGCACCCTGTTGGGGTTGTTCCTTGCATTCAAGACTGTCTAGCAGGGAAGAACCAGCCTGGAAATCCCTGGGGATTCAACACGTGGGGCCAGGGAAAGAGCAGCTTTTGCCTGGCAAAGGTGGGGAGGGAGAAGTGAAACCACGATGCCCTGAGTGGCTCTTTAACTTGGTGGCTGCACAACAAGCCAGTGGTTAGAATTAAGCGAACAAATAGGTTTATGCCTGAACTAAGGGGGAAAAAATAGTCAAAATAAAGGCAGCCCAGGTCAAAGCCTAATAAAAATGGCCAAAGGCAAGAGTGGCACCAGAGTGGATGAGGGCAGGGGCTGTGATCCAAGAGGAAGGTATCAAAGGTTCCTGCAGCCCCTGTCAGGGCCCTAAAATATGATTTAAGCAGCAAAAGGGCTCAGGCATTAAATGCCAGTTGCTGAGGAAGATGCAAGAGGGAATGTCCTTGGAGGAGAAGGTGACAAGCACAGGCAGCAGGAACTGCAGGGGAGAAAACAGCCTGACCCAGCCTGCTGGATCTGCTGCTGCCCAAAGCCTGAGCTCCCAGAGCCAGATTATTTCCAGGGTATCTTCCCATGGAAGACCTCATAGGAATCATCCCAGCCCTTGTGGTTAGAAACACCTGAAAAGTGCTGGGAGGAGGAGCTGGGAGGCTGAGAAACCAGGACCTGTAAACGACAAATGGGGCAGCAATCTCCCTGCTGTGAGGTCTGCAGGGATGCCAGCTCTGAACTGAGCACCCAGCTGTGGGCAGTGGGGTTTTGAGCCTACTCAGGGCATTTCGGGTTAATCCTAATTCCTTCAGTTTAGCACCAGAGGCTGGGTTAGGGTGGATCCCCGGAGCAGCCCCCAGGGCACTGCAGATTCTCTACCCAGGGTACCATCCCTGACCTGTTCCCTGCGGCACAGGGGGAACGCTGAGCTGAGACCCCTCGAACTCAACCCACGATCTGGGGCCGTGGCTGCTCCACAGGAGTGAGGACACGGCGCTTCCCTGCTGTCCCTCTGCCGGGGTGAGCCAGTGTCCCTTCATCCTTTCGGCTCCCAGCCGTCTCTAGGCAGTGCTGTCCTGTCCCAGACTGGGAGTCCCAACCCGCAGTGCCCCTGTGTGGGCTGTGCACCGCATAGCACAGCCGGGACCCTTCATCCCACAGCCCTGGCACCTCCAGAGTCCCCCGTGTCACACTGCCAGGGCACAGGGACAGCTCTCCAGCTCCAAACCCTGCGGCAGGGCTGTGCCAGGATTTGGGGTGCCTCATATCCCAGTGTGACTGGGGTGAAGGCAGTCAGAGGTGGAAGGGTTTGGAGGGGAGAGCTGGGGAAAGGTGACACAAGAGGGGACAAAAGGATGGTGAGTTACATCCGAATGTGCTTGTTGGGATGAAGTGGTGGCACTGAGGAGATGCCATGAGCAAGCCTTCATGGAAGATGGCATTGCCTCCCAAAGGCAGGCACAGAGCTCCCTCGGCAGGAAAACAGGCACAGTGTGGGGTTTTGCTCAACCCAAACCCATCCTTCTCCCCAGGAGTAACCTCAAAACCCACACCCGAATCCTGCAACCAGTGGGACCTGCAACCTCCAGCAGCAAGGAGGGAGGATGAGGGGGAAGGCTGTGAGGATGCTGCAGCGGCAGGACTGGGCTGTACATACCATTGTACACCAACTCTGAGAATTTCAAGGAGAGCCCCTGCTTGATTTTCCGCACTTCCCGGTCCATGGTGAAGGCCTCGATATCTAAATGCGCCTGGTATAGGATCGTTCCTGCTGGGGTCTCATAGATACCTAGCCATTTTTCCAGGCAGGGGGAAAAGCAGAAAAAGAGAGAGAAACGAATGAGACCAAAACTGTCAGCAAATGACAAAAAATAATGACTTGGCTGACAGAAGGAGCCGTGGTCGAGCGCATTCAGTCTCAGCTCGCTGTAAAATGCATCTGTCATTATATTCACGCTGGGGCCGAGACAGTCCACTCCGCACCTTGCGGAGAAAATTTCTAGATTCCCCTCTTTGAAGAGGCACTCTGACGAGGCTAAATGACAGGGTTTGGGAACCGATCCCCCCCACCCATCCGTGCCCAACGGTCTGCGGCTGAAAACCTGTAATTAACGGAACGAGCGGGGCAGAGGCGCGGGGAGCGCGGGGTCTGAAATACCCTGCTCTCCCCTCGGCTGCTCAGAAAGCGCCCCGTGCAGCCGCTGGGAAGCAATGAGGCTACCTGGGGGCTGGGAGGGCAACCTCCTTCGGGGTTGGCAGGCCCCCCCAAATCCCTTCCTGCTCCCCCCGCTCCATTGCATAAGGCCTGGGGATGGAGGATGCTTAATTATTTCGGCAAGCTGCTCCTTTGTTGCAGCCGTTCAGGGCTTGTTTTGTGCATAATGTGGTTATTTGGTGTTTAAACGCTGAGTATGGCTGAGCAGCGCTGCCATCCGGGTTGGATGCAGGTGGAAATGTCATGGGGAAAGGCTGAGCTGGTCTGGCAGTGAATACATGATGGAAAAGGCTGTAGCTTGTCCATGGCCAGGGCTGCTCCATCAGCATGTCCCTGTCCCCTGCGGGCCTACGGGGATGGTCCCTTCCCAACGATGGGCATCTGCTGTGGCAGAGTCATGGGAATGGCAGAGGGAAACTGTCCCCACTGAAGGGGATGTGTTCCCAACCAGCCCCAGCCCCGAGAGCCTCTGTCCCGAGAGAGGGGAGCCCACAGGGTTCAGAACTCCACCAGTCTCTGCTCTCTCAGTGCCCTGGAGAGTGGCACAGGCATGTCCTGTCCCCGTGTGGGCACAGTCCCACGGACACAACAGGAGCCACAAGCACAGCAGCCCAAGCCTCTCCCATCAAGCCTCATCCCAAGCAGTGTCCATGATTTCAGCATCCTACAGGCACAGAACAAGATCCTACTGTCCCAAAGGAGAGCCAACCCCTCCTCTCCTGCCATGCCAGTCATGTTACAGCCCAGCCCCTGGGGCAGCTCAGGTGTTCACCAAACACCAATTCCCTCAGGGCTGTGGGAACAGACAGCAGAGTTAACACCAGACCTCAGCTGTTCCCACGGGCATGGTGGTGGCACAGGGGCAGAGAGCTGCTCTATGTCCCCTCCAGCCCTGACCGTGGAGATGAGCCCATGCTGACACAGCTAACATTCCCTCTCCTTCCCCTTCGGAGGTGTTAAAGCCACTTTGGGCTGAAGATTTGGGGACACGCCTTGACCCCCACCTCCTGCCCATCTGTGGGGGGCAGAGGACAGGACCAGAGCATGTCAGAGGGGCAGAGGGGAGGGCAGCTGACAGCCACTCTCCAGCCTCGCCGCTGCCGAGGAGACAAGAGACACCTTCAAAGTGACACTCGCAGCATCTCCAAGTGTCTATTTTCATCGCCCCGTGTTTACAGGAAAAAGACAGAGGTGTCAGCACTGCAGCCCGACGATGCTTCAATCACCCCATAATTACTGCTGGGGAAGGGGGGACCGGAGCGAGGGGGACAGGGAGGGGGGCAGCCGAGGAGACAGCTGCCGCTACTTAAAATTTTCTAATTTGTAACCTCGGCTGTCACTTCACCTCCATCCGAGCAATTTTGCCGTGCTGAGTGCTGGCTGTCACTCCCGACGTCATCCGTGGGACAGGAAGGGATGTGGTGCCTTCCCGAGTGGGAAGGGCAGGGCGATGCTGTGCCCATGGGAAAATGCTGCCCAAATTTCTACCCCTGGTCCAGCTCTCTGAGGCTGAGCTTGGAGGCTGAGTTTGGCCTGGGATGTGCTCCTTACAGGGAAAGGGTTTTCAGCTTTCCTCCTCCATCAGCTCAGCTCACCGAGAGGAGGAAAGAGGAAAAGGAGGAGAAAGCCAAGGAGAGGAAAAACCCCAGCCGACGGCAACGCTCGGCTTTTGGCAGCGGCAGACCCCTCCTTCCCTCTTCCTCCCCACTGATTTCATTTACTTCCCTTAATTAGCCCCCCTTCGGAGTTAAAAAGATAATTTGATAATGAGGATGTGGAAGGGAGGGAGAGGCAGGGCTGTGCTCCTGCTGCAGCCCCGGCCGAGCTGTGCCCCCCGAGCGGCTGCAGCACCACTGCCTGGCACCCCGTAATTAGCCACCCTCCTCCCACTAAAACAAATACGGCAAAAACGAGTTAATAGGGCTTAAAAGGCTGCTGCGGGTGCGTTCTGCGCGCCCCTCGCCCATTAGGCCTTAACGAAGTTCAATTAGGAGCTTAGTAAAAATCAATGCAAATGAATTTTTCTCTTCTCTGACTCCCTGGGACTGGGGGATGAGGGAGAGGAGGCACCTTTGCTACCACCTCTGTGACATGGCCATGCTGCTTCCTGTGCCTCAGTTTGCCCTGCAGAACCCCAAATCCCCAGGGCCACCACACAGAGCTGGGATTTAAGGGATTGTCTTCACCAAGCCCAGATCCCATCTTCTGCACCATTGATCCTAAGCCCATTTGGGGTCCAAAACGCTCCAGGCAGTGGTGGGATCACCCTCAGCTGTCCTGCACCCCAAAAGCCCAGAGGGGGACAAGTACCCACAGCACCCTCCTGTTCTGGCCTGCACCCATCCCAGCTCTCCATCTCTCAGAGCAGATTCCTGGGAGATTTCTCTTAGTCCCAAGAAGCCAACTGGGACAGGATCCTGCTCAAAGTAAGGGGGAGACTACCCCAAGGTCTCATCCCTGCAGTGCACACCCTGCTGTCCCCAGAACCCGCAGTCCTCCCGTGTCTACAGCACACAAACACGGCAGGGATGTCACACAGCAGATAGACATGACAGTTAAATGGGGTTTAGAGAAATTATTAAATGCTGGAAGGGTCACTAGAGCGTGTCAGTGGCTCTTAAACAAAATAAAATAGATTTTGACAAATTACTCAGCATCCTGCATGCAAATGCACAGGCTGGCGTGCACAGGTCGGGTTTTTCTTTCCTTCTTTTGGTTTTAATTTGATTATTCAAGCTCAGATCAAGTGATTTGGGGTTTTGTTTCTTGCCTTTTGCAGCAGATGCCAATGCCCTGCCACAGGGAGGAAGACTGCAGGCTTAGTCTTACTAAAATATTTTCTGTTACCCTGCATAGAGGGCAAGTTTAAAGAAAGGGAGCATCTAATTAGGTATTAACAAGATTTAAAACAAAAGATTTGGAGCAAGGACTTGGGAAATGATGCTGAGCCATGTCCTTACTTAGTTTTGCACAGGGCAGCTTGCTGTCTCCAGAGGTTTCCAATGAAATTTATCCCAATGGAAGATCAATATTAAGAGTCACGGCCTCAAAAATGTGTAGATAAATCAAAGAATTAGCATTTTTTAAAAAAACCCCTCAGTGACTAGTATCAGCCTACTGTGATGGGTACTGGTATTAGAGAGTGTGGCACCATCCAGGACATTCCACGGGCATCTCCCCTCACAAGGCCAAACCCAATTACTGAGCACTACCATATCCCACCACGGTTTCCCCATTTTTTTCTCTTTTTAGGGCAGGGCGAGCTCACCTCTGGACTTCATCCCGACGAAGCGATTCTCCACGATGTCGATGCGCCCCACCCCGTGTTTGCCCCTGCGGGGAGAAGGGAGGTTGCAGCAGCCCCAGTCCCTCGGTGGGACACAGGTGACAGTGACAGGTGGGTCAGAGGGGTGGACAAGGGGGAATAATCTCTCGGTAAGGCAAGGTGAGGGAAGATGATGGAGCAGGGGGTCCAGGAGTGAAGGGTGCCCTGCAGGCAGGGGTGCCCAGGGCTCAGCCCCTGCAGTGGGCAGGGCAGCTGGGACACATGGGCAACACACAGAGAGGCTGCAGAGGACTTTTTAAACCCTCCTCATGCACAGCGAGTGAAACCCTGAGGTATTCACCCCCCTTGTGCTCCTGGCCTTGGTGCCCAGCTCTGCTCGCTGGCATTTATGGTCCAACTGGATGCCAGCTGGGACACTGAGCACCATCCCTGGGCTCATCAGGACGTGTCTGCTGTGAGCATCCTGCTGCCACCCCACCCTGGGTACCCGGGGGATGCTGCCCTCGTCCCCTCTGCCAGCCTGCCAGGGTGGCACTCACGCGATGTCGTTCAGGTACACAAAGAGCTCCAGGGCCGAGGAACGAGTGGCTCCATCCCTGGTGTTGGTGACCTTCACTGGGACACCTGCAGAGGCGGGGAGGGAGGACGGGCAGGATCAGCCGGTGTCAGGATCCCCCCGGAACATCATCCCGCGGGCGTTAAATAGATGTGACAGATATGAACTCTAAATAACTTCTTAAAAAGGCATATCCAAGCTGGTGCGAGGGGGAGGCGAGGGGAGGGAGACCCACCTCGGGAGACGAGCGAAATAAATAAATAAAAAAGGCCATAAAAACGTCACACCCCCCCTTTTCCTCTCTCTTCTCCCTCTCTTTTTTTTTTTTTTTTAGGGCCTGTGAAATTGCAACCAGGCCCTTAACTAATTGAATTTCACGCTCCGCAATTGTCTTACGGCGCAGCACCTTCTGTCCCACCAGCCCTTGCTGGGGCGGGGGGACAGAGTGACAAATGTGTGGCCCCCCTCCTTCCCTCGGCGGCACGGGGGGTGTCTGGGGGACCCCCACACCCGGGCTGCTCGCACACGCACGCACACGCACCCCGCGGCAGGGTGCTCCCCGCCATGAATTAATTATTGCACCTTTTCTTTTTCTCCCCCCCTTAATTTTTTTTTTTTTTTTTTAAGGGCGCCGGGCAGGAGCAAAGCGGAGCGGGGTGGTGGTGGAGGGGGGGGGATGCTGAATAGAAAGAGGCATTTTTCTTTAGCGGTGTGAAATGAGCAATAAATGTATTAGGAAGCTGACAAGGGGGCTGCTGGGCCCACAAAGAAAAGCGGTGCGGAGTTGGAGGCTAATCCCCCCTCCATCTGCCCTCCTCATTACCATTTAACGCACTATCAGTTGCCAATCAGCCTCAATGCCTCCCTTTCTAGTCTTTATTACATAGGCGCCCGCAAGAGCCCTGGCTAGTGACGGGGGCTGTCAGCTCCCCCCCACCGCTCCCCCCCTTAAACCCCCTCTTTTCCAGGGGTTTATAAACTCAGTTGTAAATTGCTATTAAATGTAAACTCGCGGCAATAATGAACCTTAAGCTGCTTCTCGGCTCGGGCCCCCCCAGCCCGCGCCCTCCCCTCGCCCCGGCTCTTTCTCTCCTCGTCCTCCAGCGGGATATTGGCCTGGGTCCGCTCGGAGAAGAGCCGACGTTGTCGGGGCTGTTGTTGCTGAAAGCTGCTTAGCCTTTGAAATAGTTAATAATTAGATTAAAACTTCAAATAAATTAACTAGGGGCTGAATGGGCTGCCGGGAGGGGGCTGCTCCTCGCAGGGGGATCGTTATAATGGAGCAGGGAGGCTGGCGGCAGGGAAGGGGTGTCCCCTGCCAGCGGGGTGTCCTCCCAGCCTGCGCTGGACTCGCCCCTGCTGCCAGGATGGATGGTGGCACTGGGATGGCGATGGCTGGCACAGGTGGAGATGCTGCCCAGTGTCCCCTCTTTGGTGACGACTCCAGGGCTAGGCCCTGCCGTGTGTCCCCAGGGATGGAATGGAGCATCTCTGTCTCCTTCATGCCGGCATCACCAGACAAGTCCTGCTGGGGTATCTCCCAACCTCTTACACCGGCCAGCATCACCTACATGTCCCCAGAGCCACCTGAGGGCCACCTGCAGGAGAGGGACCCTGTGCCCACCACACCTCGATGGCTGCTGACAGCGCTCAGACCCTTCTCCATTCTTAGGGGGGTCCCAAAAATCTCCTGAGATCCACCCAGACCCTCTGCACACCTCATCCTGCAAGCCCCATCCTCAGCCCCGATGTCACCAGTCAGGCACACCCATCTGTCCCCACCCTGGGGATGCTCCCGGCTGCCAGGGAACCTGCCAGGGTCCTGGCTGGGAAGTGGGGCTTGTCCTGGGGGCCCAGGCGCTGGGTGTGGCAGCAAGGAGGCTCTTACCCCGCTCAAACTTGATCTCCAGCACATCCGGGGTGTCAGGAGACTTGGCAGGATCACAGGTCTTCGTGTAGAGCCCGGGGGGAGCCTGGTTCTGCAGGGACAGGGAGAGAAGAGGGACAGTCGGTGGCATTGCCACGGCCAACACTGCTGGCAGCCCCAACCCCGGAGCTCATCCCCCATCCCAAAACACATCCCCCATCCCAAAACACATCCCCCATCCCAAAGCGCATCCCCCATCCCAAAAGGCAGGACCAGCACGGCACAGCACCGCCGCTTACCAGGGGCCCCGGGAACAAAGGGGTTGGCAGAATCAGCCAATTTTTCCCCTCAACTTGCTCTCATCTTTTCCTCCAACGCCCCCACAGCTGGAGGCGGGATGGCTGCGGAGAAGCAAGTCAGGCAGGGAAAAGCAGGACGCTGCGGCGAGCGGCGGGGCGGGCAGGAGCCCGAGCGTCCCCACACCGCGGCCGGGCTTATTCGGCGCTGACCGAAAAAACTAATGAGGAGGCCTGACCCCAGCAGGTGCTCCCGGCACACCGGCTCTTTCATGGTGTCCCCGGGGTTAATACACACGGGGGAAAATAGAGCGACAAAGCAAAAACCCATTTCAGAGCACATCAACCTTTATGTATATTTTTTTTTCCCCCCTGAGATTTATAGGGAAGAGGCATCTTATCTCCATCAGAGCCAGGCCAGCGGAGGATGGGGTGCTGATGGTGAATTGCTGCAATTGAAGTGCGTGCCAGAAGAGGAGGGGGGGTAAAATATGATATAAAAAAGCTTTCCGTCCCGGAGAGCAAATGCTTTGCAATTTCACGTGGCCTCCTCGGCACTCACCCATGATGTGAGTGCACAGGCTGACCCCAAAATACTTTCAGCTTGGTGTTTGCAAACTCCTGTCTCCAGAGGGACTCCCCACCCAGGCACAGCTCCTGGAGGTGGAGGGGGAATGGAGGCACAGAGAACTCCCCATGGAGAGGCAGGCAGCATTTTAAAGGATGACAAACTGGTATTTCCCCGCTAAACCCAGCTGGACTGAGCTGCACCCTACCTGCACCTGCCCAGTGCCTGGCCCATGCTCTCCCTGTTCCTCTTTTCCTTTTTAAACCACGGCTCTTCTGCTCGCTTCATCAAATTATAGAAGAGTTTGGAATGGAAGGGACCTTTAAATGTCCCTTTTCCTCCCTTCTCTTGCTTTCTAGCAAGGAAAAAATGATAAGGTATAAAGCAAGTTAGGAAAAAAAGCCCCATAATAATCCAACCAAAAGTGATTGCTCTGAAAAAAATTTAAGCTTTTTAAAGGGAAAATTAATTTCTCTACAGAAGAAGTTTTCATCTAAAATGTTTCCCAAGAGCAAGAATTTTTGTGAAAACTTCCATTTATTTCTGTCCAAATGTATTTCTATTTGCTGGATCACTGCCAGCACCTGAGGGAACTCCAGCCAGCTGCTGTCCCACCCCACTGAAAGACCCCCATTGCCTCACCCCAAACCCAAAGCACATCCCAACACCAACCACAGCCAAATCACGGGAATACAGACATAGCTGCCGAGGCACACGCTGCAGCAAAATCCCCCTCAGTTCCCATTTAATGTCATTTTTGCCCCTCTTCCTCGTTTTAAGGGAGAAGCACTGGCAGGCAGGCACATCTCCCCTGTGCCCCCATGCACAGATTACACGGGCTGTGGATTTCAATTTTACATCGTCTGGCCTTTCCTAGCCCTGATCACACTTATTAACTAGATGAACCTGTGAGAGATGATGAAAAACTTTGAGTTCAAAAGGAAAAGATGGAGGGGGGTGGGAGAAAAAATACCGGAAAGTATTAAAAACTCTTTACTAAACATTGGAAGTCAAAGTCAGGTAGTTTCCAATTTTCCGAGCCAACTATGAAAGCCCCTATTAAATAAAATAACTAAATAGAAATAAAAGTGACATTTGGCTTGCATTCCATCATTACGGTGCGAGTCTGTCCTCTTTTTATTCTCCCTCCTAAAAGCACAGTTCAAATGACAAATAGTTTGTTGCAGTGTATCAATGCCTTCTATTTATCCCTCCCCGCAGGGGGGCTAGTCCTGCAATGTCATCTTTAAAGGGGAGAGAGGAAAAAAAAAGGGGGGAAAAAAAGGAAAAAAAAAAAAAGGAAGAGTGTGTGGAAAGAGAGAGAGGGAGGGGGAAGAAAGAAGCAAGAAAAACGGGGCAAGAAGAGAAGAAATTGGAAGCAAATGGTCCATGAAGTAAACCATGATGCAGAGCTATCGATGCCGCAAATGGTTTATTCATCCGGCTGATATTGTTGTGCCCGGGACTGAATGAACTCTTTCAGAGTGCCATATGAAGTTAAAGCAAGTAAATTTCTATCTTTCTCCACATTAGCTGCCTCATTGCCCTTCAATCGGGCCTCACAGAGGCAGAAAATAGCTCAACCATCTGCTTTCAAATCCCTGCGTTTGGCAGGTCCCGGGGGTTTGGGGAGGGGAGCCCGCCGTGCCTGGCACCCCGCATCCTGCCACGGCCACCTTGTGCCCAGCACGGCTTCCCGGGCCGGGGAAGGGGACAGCAGTGACAGCAGTGACACCGCGCTCCGGGAAGCCACCTCCCAGCGCTGTCATAGGGTGAGGCGGCCGAGCAGAGGATGCTCGGGGATGGGGTCAGGGCACTGGTCAGCCCCATTTCCCAAGCTGGCTTTGGGAAGGGAGCGGCTTGGCAGAGGCCGGGGGTGCTGCCCGAGAAGAGAGGCGCTGGGTCAGTCTGGGCGCGGGGCAGTGCCGTGCCACCTCCAGCCGGACACACGGACACCCATCCCGCTGCCAACCGCGCTCCTGCAGGAGGAGCAGACCCCACGGGAGCCCGACTTGGCAAAGCCTGCCCCACACACACCCCTCCGGAGGGCACCAGGGGAGCAGCGGGACATCCTGCCCACCTTCCTCCTCCTCTGGCCCGCCGCAGGCACGCGTCAGCCCCGCTGCGGGAGCGAACTGCGGGCGCCGAGCTCCGGCCGCTCCGCTCCCTCTCCGCCTGCCTGCCTTCCCCTCCTCTCCCCGGGCTGTCTAATTAGAGCTGATGGATAGTTTAAATAGCGGCCGGGCGCCGTGACCCGCTGGAGCATGAACAGCGCGGGCAGGGCCGGCAGGACCGCGAGCGCATCTCGGAGAGGCCGGAGATGTGCCGCTGTCACCCCGGCCGCAAGTCCCTGGAGGTAGCCAGAGCTGGTGGCCCCATGGATGCCCTCAGGGTCTCCAACACCACCCATCCAAGGGCAGGTTTTACCCCACACCCCCAGGGATAGCTGGCTGGGAAGGCACGGAGGGCTAGGCGAGCTGCAGGCACGGGCAGGGGACTCGAACTGCAGGGGGACAACCCGAACCTCTGTCACCACCTCCTACTCTCCCACCAGCACCTCGTCTGTCTAATTGCTCCTTTATTGCCGCCCCGCGACATTGTCCCAGCCGGTGTCACCCTGAAAAGGTCCCTTCCCCTATTCAGGCTGGCGGCAATTAACGTGCCGGGGCAGGCGGGGGGCTCGGGGCGGCGGCGGAGCCTCCCCCGCACACGGACTGCCCCCCGTGAAATTTCCAATTAGGCTGCAAACACACGAGACGCCCCCGGCCCCGCGGCTGCCGTGCTGGCAGGGTGGCCGTGATGGATTACCTTGGGGTTCTCCAGGATCCCGGCTTCGTAGCTGCAGCAGGCAGGGAAGGAGAGAGAAGTCACTGCAGCACCTGTAACTTGCAACCCCAAAACCCAGCGGGATGAGATCCCCACTCCCAGCCCATCCCATGAGGATGGATGTAAGTTCATGTTATGGATTTTCAGGGCATTTTAGCAGCAGCCCTTCAAGGAGAGACAGGCTTGGGAGAGCCCAGGAGATGGCTGCTGACATATGGGATGTGGACAACTAGACAGAAAGGGAGGATGGAGGATTTGGAGTCACCCACGGTCAGCATGTGGTGGGGCAGCCCGGGGCAATGGATGTGCAAAGGGCTGTTCTGGACACATAGGATGGAGGGGATTGGGGGCCCAGACCCCAGGTCCTCACCCCATAGGAGCTCCCCACCTGCCCAGCTCCTCACCTGATGTGCATGAGGTTCTCATCCATGCTCCAGGGTGTCTGAGGCGTCACAGGCACTGGGATCCCATGTTTCTGCCAGGAGAAAAGACTGCGGGTAAGGCAGCCTGTAGGGAAGCCCAGCCCTCACTGATGCTGGTTCCCAGCAGGATCAGCCCCAAAAACACAAAGTCACACCCCATGACCACAACCCATGCAAGGCAGCACAGAGCAAGGTGTCCCTGACCCCAAGCAACATCAGCTCCCACCACAAGGGCCACCTCTATAGGGACATCAGGGACATGCTGTGGCTGGGGGAGAATGGCCATCCTAGCCCTGCCCTGAGAAGGGGCCCCAGAGCACCCCATGAACCCCAGAGATGGGGACACCAGCACCAGATTTTCCTGGTCCAGGATGGTGCAAAGTTCTCAGGCACATGGTGGGATTGTTGGGGTGTTCTTTGCAGGGCCAGGAGTTCGACTCAATGATCCCATGGGTCCCTTCCAGCTCCAGATGTTCCACAATTTTATGATTCCCCCAGCCAGGCTTCTCAGCAAGGGGAGGCGACTCAGGGATATGAATCCCCAAATCCCCAGGATGCTCTGGAGCCTGAAGATGACTAATTGCTCTGCCATGAGGGGACAGTAATGGATCCTCACAGTGTTGTGCAAACACGTGGTGAAGCAGATTCACCCTGAGCAGGTGGCAATGTCCCTCTGAGCCTGGGCACCCTGAGCACACCATGCCCAGGGATGTGTGGCCCCACACGGGCTGCCTCCCCAGCACAACGTGCAGCGCCGAGCCCAGCTCCCTAACAAGGTCACCAGCGTGCTCATTTATCCACTGACATTTCAATGGGGGAAATTGCCTGTGAAGATGAGGTGAATACGTGGGGGAATTAGTGGGAGAGGTGATGGCAGCAGGCTGACAACCAGAGCCTGGGGGACATCGCCCACCCTGCTGGGACACCGAGCCACGATGTGCCAGCTGTGGGATGGCCATGGCAAGACAGGGACGGAGACAGTGGCTCCCACTGTGCCTTGGTGTGTTTGCACAGCCAGTGCATTGCTGGACATTTCAGTGCCACCACAGCAGGGACATCAGTCAAGGGCTCAGCTCGGAGCAGAGGAGCAGGGGCTGAATGGACATTCCTTGTTTGCCAGGAAGAGTGGAAGGGAATGCCTGTGGTTGCTACAGCACAGTCCTCAAAACATCACCTGAGATGGGAAAAGGGTTCTGAGATCTCCTCATGCTGCAGAGGGACTGACTCAGCCCTGCTCCTGGGGGCACATGGCCTCAGGCTCTGATTTGCTGGTCCTCCACCATAATTCCAGAGTAATATCCAATCTGCACCTCCACCACTGGCACACCCATCTCACCTAGGCTGTACAAATCCATCTTTCAGACCTGAATACCCAATGATCTCGAGCTGACTTGTGTCCTCAGCCAGCCCTCTCCTGCATCTGCTTCCTCCTGGCAGCTGGGGAAGCCAGTGCTCCCCAAGCCATCCTCACCCCATTTCACAGAGGACCCTCCAAGTCCAGACCCAACATTTGCTGAGCCCAGGCAGCCTTGGCTGGAGCCAGAGCTGCCAGGACCAATGAAGGATCTTGTTCTCAGGTTCTGCCCCACCAGGCTCTGCCTGTGGTGATGGCTAATCCTGGAGCAGCACCCAGGAGAGCTTGGCTGTTCTCATTAAGAGGATGAAGCAGCCACTAGCATGGATTTGCTGCCAGAGCAAGGCTGGCTTCAGCCCTGGGCAGCAAATCCATGGCAAGAGCTGTGCCAGGGTGAAAGGGATCCTCATTTTCCCTGGCACCAACAGTGCCTCAAACATCATCCTGTCATAATTCCCCCAGCACCAAGATGAGCACATCCAGGTGCTCAAAGGACC
Organism: Lichenostomus cassidix; assembly: GCF_008360975.1. Lineage (NCBI taxonomy): Eukaryota > Metazoa > Chordata > Aves > Passeriformes > Meliphagidae > Lichenostomus > Lichenostomus cassidix. The sequence goes on from NC_139497.1 coordinate 4,764,323, forward strand.
TGGCCTCACATCTCCCTGCCCTAAACATGAAAAACAAGGAAAGCCACCTTTTTTTGTAACACTGAAGATAATCAGAGACCAAGAAGTACTAAAACCCTCACCCCACAACCTTTCCTCTTGGAACAGGGCCCCAGCCCACTTCATTTCCCTTTTCCCCCTTTCCAAACAAACAAAACAATCCCCACAACCAAACAAAACCCCCAAACCCAAAACACATGTTCCATTTTCCATATAATAAAAACCGCAGCGCTCTTAATAACTCCCCTATTTGACAATTTGTTTGGCAACATATGGAAAGCTCTCGTAAACTCTCCCCTTCATAATACAACGGCAGATGGCAAACACAATCCTCAACACACTGCTCTCTCCCGGCAGCCCTAATGGGCTCAGAGGGCTCCTCACCCCACACCACATCCCTCCAGCTCCACACCTCTCCTTCCCACACATTACCCAGGCAGCTCCAATGGCAGCTATTTAAAAACTGAAGCAATTTTCTGGTTTATGCACAGAGCTGCCTTTTCCCTTTTGATTGATTGAGCCGAGTTGTCAAGCATTTCCATGAAGTCGCTAAGAAAGAAAGGTACCCTGGTGGGCACATAAAAACCTGATGCAAAACTTCTAATATGTTTTATTGTAACTTGTACTTCAAAAAGGAAGGGACAACAAAGGTGAATGTATTTGCTTTGTCTGTTAAGCAAGTCAGAGAGCTGGGACCCGTTTCCTTGGAAAGCAGGTTACTGTTAATAGCTAGGTAATTATGGGGCTTTTAGAAAGGAAGGAGGAAAAAAAAAATTAGAGGAAAGGGAGGGAAAAACCCTGACCAGGAAACTCCAAAGTGGTGCTGGAGGGATGTTGTGCAGGGCGTGCTGCTGTCACCCACCAAGTCCCAGTGAGCAACTTGTGGTCACCCTGAGCAACCCATAGCTGCCCTGAGCATTTTTTGCCACCCTGGTCACCTTGTGGCCACCCCAAGCATGCCATGGCTGCCCCACACCAGCTCCTACCTTGGCATAATCCATCAGCTCGGGGCGCCCAGGGAAGCGCTGGTAAAACTCCGGCAGCCTCCAGGGCGCAACAACCTGGTGGCAGAGAAGGAGATGAGAAGCCCCCAAGCCCTCTTGTAGCCCCTGGGTCCCCTTTGCCCCTGGGGACCAAGGGAGCCAGGACCCACAGGGTGCCAGTCCCCCGGCTGAAATTTAATCTCCCAGCACAAGGTGGGAGTAAACTAAACCCCTGACCCTAACCAGGCGCTGGATGCAAGGGGGAAACAGGCAGCATCGATTATCCAGCAGCTGCCTTGGTACTGTTTCCTCTGTGGCCTCGTGATGTTTGGGGTAAAAATAGGTCAATTAAGGATCATTACAGCCCCCTGAAATGCCAAAACGTCACTGTGTGCAGCTGGTGGCTTGTTAAAGTGAGGCAGGGCCATTTGCATGGGTGTTAAAACAGAATTCCCAGCAGCTGGGGAGAGGCCAGGAGCCTGGCAGTGGGGAGGCAGGGGATGGTTTAGCTTCCCTTACCTTGATCTTGGGGCATAGGGCGTAGCACGAGAGCTCAAACCGAACCTGGTCGTTGCCCTGAAACATGAATGGGAGATGCTGAGGGTCACCCCACCCTGGGGTGGGACAACAGCCATGTGCAGCCTCTGAGAGCTGCTTGGCTCCAGTCACAGCTCCCCTGGTGACTTTGGAAACCTGGGGCACAGTGGGCAAGGATCCTCTGTCCCATGGGATCATTCCTGGTAGGTTTTTTGAACCCCAAACCACATTTCCTGCAGCTGCTGACAGCTGGGTATTCAAACCACATTTGGGTATTTTTCCTCCAAAGGCATCGAGGGACACAGGAAGGAAGAGGGCAATATGGGAGAAAGACCACAGTGAGCAGAGGGATGCAGCAGCTCATAATTAAATATGAACCTCCCTTTACCTTAATTGTGCCTTGCTGATTAGATCCCACTAATGAGCCCAGGTAGCTGGGAAGGGGCAAGGAGCAGGAGCAAGGCTGGGAATTACAAGCACTTCCAAGGGAATAGCACTCACCAAAGCCTATTTTCCACCACACCAAGGGGCCTGAGGACCCCCACCTCCCTCCCATGGGCCTGGAGGATACATTTACACCCGGGCTGGAATTCCCAAGGGACTATTACATGCAGGCAAGTACATCCAGCAGAGCACTCATTTCCCTTACAGGCCCAAAACACCTCCATCTGCTCGGGCAGAGGGGACACCCCAGATGGTCCCTTTTAGGACTCTGCAGCCGGGTCGAGTTACCCGCAGCCAGTCCCTGCCTGTGCCCGCGGCTTAATGGCTTAGGGAGTGCAGCCACTGAGGTGGCCCTGCCAGCAGGGACGGCTGGTGGCACCTGGGAGCACAGGGGACACCATGGCATTGGGGGTGTGTTACTCCAGGGGCAGGGGCTCCCAAGAGGGGATTTCAAGGGGGCTTTCATCCACCTGGGGATGGATGAGGTGGACAGAAAGGGGTGCAGGGACCCCACTGCAGCAGGACAGAGTTATTCCAGTCATGGAGTCCCCCTGGCTGCCCCCCTGCCACATCTCCTGGCTGCTGGCATGTCCCTCGGCAGTCTGGTGGCTGCATTTAACATCCCCCTTCTAGCAGTGTCTCCACCATAGCCGGGGACCCCCAAACCCACCTCAATGCCTCCCGGGGGTCACCTCTCCTCACCCCTCGGCACGGGCTGTGGGAACAGGAGGAGGTGACACACGCCAGGTTCACCCACTGAGCCCTCACCTGCCCCAGGTGTCCCCGCCCCGGGCTGGAGGTATCAGGGGTGACCCACGGTCACGTCTCGCAGGTCCCACACCCCCACCACGCTCCCCGCGGGGATTCACCCTCTCCCGACAGGGGCTGGCCCCGAGCATCCCCTTTCCACGGTCTCTGGCTGCCTCTAGCGGCAAAGTGTCCTCCCTGCGGCCGGCGGCGACAGCGGGCATGGGGACAGGGACCGGGACAGCCAGGATAGGGACTGGGACAGCCGGGATAGGGACTGGGACAGCCGGGATAGGGACTGGGACAGCCGTGATAGGGACAGGAATGGGGACAGGTAGCGGGAGAGCCAGAACTGGGACAGGAATAGGGACAGGATCTGGGACAATCACCGATTCCAGGATGCCCCTATAACCAGCCCAGGCTGTGCTGGCTCAGTCCCAGCCAGCTCCTGGCCCGGGAAGCCCCAGCATTTTGAAACTGCTGCCAAAAAAAGAGTGTTCAGCAGTGACTCCAGCCTTCCCAACAGTGACAGGGAACTGAAATTGGGCGCAGAAATCCCAGAAGTGAGAAAGAAATGTTGAAACACGGTTGAGTTTTGCACAGTTGAGTTTGAGTTTACCACAAAACACCCTGTGAACTCCTCCTGGCACCCACAGCTTGGCCAGCAGACTGACCAGATCCCCCATCCAAGCCCCTTGAGCCATCCCTGGCCAGTGCCCGTGTCCCCCTCACCTTGCCCGTGGCCCCGTGGGCCACATACTGGGCTCCCTCTCTCTGGGCAATCTCCACGAGCTTGCGGGCGATGCAGGGCCGTGCCAGGGCTGTGCCCAGCAGGTATCGATCCTCGTAGAGCGCGTTGGCCTGAACTGCTGGCCAGATGAACTCCTCCACGAACTCCCTGCTGATGTCCTCGATGTACACCTGCCGGCATGGAGGGACATTCCTGATGGGAGGGTGGCCAAGGGGGGAAGCCACGCCTTTGGGAACAGCGCAGAGAAAGATCTCTTCACCTCCCTTTGCCTAAATGCTGCTGAAAGGGTTTGGGGAAAAACCTCTGGAGAAGGGATTTCTCATGGGCACTGTCCTCTCTCCTCACACTGTGTGTGAGACTCATGGTGGGGAGCAGGGGTGGGACACTGTTACCTTCTTGGCCCCCAGCGTCTGTGCTTTCTTTCGTGCTGCCTCAAAGTCTTCTTTCTGCCCAATGTTGGCCTGGAAAGCAGGAAAACACCAAGACTGAATATGAAAGGAGACCACAAAATGCAGTGCAAGCCCAGTCTGGCACAGGGCATCATGCAAGGCATGACAGACCCCATGCTGGCTGGGCTTGAGGCCAGGGTGGGGAGGAGGGGAGTTCCAGCCTAAGATGGATATCTCAGGGCCATTCCCCCTCTGCCAAGCCCCTTGGCTCTGTCCTGATTGCCTGCCTTCATTAGCAGAGGGTCATTAGCCGGCAGGGACAGGCTGTGCCACACAGGGCTGGCAGCTCAGCAGAGCAGCAGTGGGCTGGGCCATGGTTAACCAGGGACAGCAGGGTCACCACCACAGCCATACACACACAGGGACCCCCACTGCTCACCCAAGCCACCCCAGACCCATGGCCCAGCACCCCCTCCATCCCCAGCCCCTGGGGACAGGGTTCCTGTCCCAGGGCTCAGTGCACAGCTCACCAGGTAGGCGACAACGTCGTAGCCCTGCTCCTTCAGCCACACCAGGATGCAGGAGGTGTCGAGCCCCCCACTGTAGGCGAGGACCACTGTGCCCTTGGACTGAGCCATGGTGCTGCCAAAGCAAAGAGAAAGGGGTTTATGATGCCACCTCACTGCCCACACTGCAGCCATCAGCCATGGCATCAGGAAGGATCAGTTGAACCAAGAGCCCTCCCCAGCTGCAGGGAGCAGGAGGAAAAGCCACAGCACTGTGACCACGTCTAGGCTGCAGCTCTCAGAGGGAAGACATCCTGTCTGGGCACCAACCTGTGGCTGGGCGATAGAGGAGGGCAGGGCAGCCAGGAAGGCTGGTTTGCTCTTACCTTCTCTCCGTGCTGGCAGCTCCAGCACAGCCTGCCCCACGCTCTGCAAGCGCCCTGCAGTGCTGGGGAGCTGAGGCTCAGGCGCAGGCGCCCGGCCGTGGTGGAGGCACAGCTCAGTGCCTTGCTCTGGCACGACCCAGCACGTCCCTGCTGTCTGCAGAGAGCTGCCACCAGCTCAGCCCCCCGTGCCCATCGGCACTGCCCGGTGTGTGATGGCTGCAGGGCTGGGGGGCTTGGTAGCATCCCCCAGAGCCCGGCCCAGCCCCAAGTCTAATTAATGCTTACGGGGCATTTGTTCTAATTACGTTGCACATTTTTTCTGCCAGCACAAGAACACCTATGCAGGGATTCAGCAGCCCTCACCCTCCAGCCAAGGAGATCAAGGACTTCAGCCAGCAGCAGGAGATGGTGAAGGATGCTGGAGCTCGGGGAAGGGTTGGGGGTCCCAGGCGGGAAGGGGCTCTGGGCTGTCCCTGCAGTCCTGGGCCAGGCTGTGAATCCCAGGGCCTCATGCAGAGGCACTGCCAGCTGACCCTTGGCCGGGGGAGGCGGACGGCGGAGCTGGCCAAGCCCTGTCCTGAGCAACTGCTGCTGCCAAGTCAGCACAATCCTGCTCCTGCAGGCCGGGAAGGCGCCGTGCTGGGCTGCTCCGGGCTGGCCCACCCTGCACCTCTCCCCGTGGGATGTGGTTCTGCCGGGGTGTGCCCAGCATCCTGTCCTGCCAGCGCAGTGTGGAGCCAGCACGGCTCGGAGCCAGCCAGGGGCAGCTCTGCCCTGCTGCTGCCAGGCTCTTGCCGAGGAACAAAGGGGTCTGGCAGCCCCAAAACCTCCCTCCGGCTCCCCGAGCCTGCCCGTGCCCGTCGGGCAGCTCCCGGTGCCCAGGCTTGTGCAAGCAGTGTTTCCCTGCTCGTGGGGCGCAGTGCCCGTGCCAAGCTGGTTCCCTGCCCAGCGAGGCTCAGCCGTCCCTTCCTCACCGGGGCATTTACAGGAAAGAGTAGCAGTTCCCAAAAGGGCCCAGCCCAACCATGACGCCGTGCTTGCGGCTCCTTTTGAAAGAACTTCCCTCCTTTACTCCCACATTCACCCCCGCCGTGGCCACCAGCATCGCTGTCGCGGTTGCCAGCCTGAGTAAGCACCTCCGAGACCGGGCGCACTGGCTCTGCAAGTGGCCTGGCAGCGAGATAGGGAAATATCTCCAGCTTTTTCCTGCTCAGACACGTCCCAGTGTCGCAATGCTCCAGGGGCCTGGGGGCACTTTGCCCTGGAGATGCATCCTGCATCCTAGAGAGGAGGTGGAGCCACCAGCATTCCCAGTTCTGGGAACAAGGCTCGTGCCAACCTCGCCTGCCCAGGAAGGGAGAGCCCCGAAGTTTCAACGCTCGGTGGCAATAAATCAGAGCAAACAAAGTTCAGGCAAGGGGAAGGCGGCGGGACTTTCTCAGCCCTTATTATTATTCCGTAACAATTTCCGTGTGAGTCTGGGCAGGGATTTTACTGGCAGGACTGTGGCTGCCCTACTCCAAAGGAGCACCGCGCTTTTGGTTTTAAAACCAAGACATATAAAGAGGGAGCAGAATAAAAAGCCTGAAACTTTGGTTAAGAGAGGAGCTATCTTCGCCAGCCAGGCTGGAAGAACAGCCTGGGGGCAGGCAGCAGAGGCAGGGACGGGCAGGAGGGGCAAATTCAGGGGCAAAGGCAGGCATGAGGGACAGAAACAGCCTTTCCAGGGGGTCGTGCAGCAGATGCATATCGGGATGTGTTCAGTGGCGCTCAGAGTTGCCTCAGCATCACTCCTCCACCTCGTGGAGGTCCCATCCTGTCCCCCAAAATCCCCAGGAAGAGTGGGGAGGGCACTAGGTGGTGCCGGCTGAGGTCTCAGTTCCCCTCCCTGAGGGTGGCCAAGGGGACCCTCAAGGAAATGGGACTCACTTGGAAACCCCCCCATCCCAAAGCGAGCTAGGAGGGGCTTGGACTGCAGCCTGCACAGTGCTGGGAAGGGATTGGCACCCCACAGCCCTGCTCCAGCACCCAGGGGTGAGGGAGACCCGTGGGTGGGTGGAAATGGGACAGACAGGGTAAGGGGACATCCCCCAAGGCAAAGGCGCCCCTTTCCCCTCTCCCCCCAGGCCATGCCCACACTCACGCACTCCCGCTGTCCGGCTGCCCTCGGTGCTCTGGTCCGGTGCCTGGAGCATCCTCCCCCTCCTCCTCCTCCTTTATAAGCGGGCGCAGGCAGGCGGAGCCGCCGCGGGACAGTCCCCCCTTGGGCACCGTCCCCTCCAGAGGCCCTGCGCTGCTCCTGCCCGCGGGGTGTCCGGCAGAACGGGGGGAGCAGCAGCTCCCGGGACCGGGATGGAGCCAGAGCCCAACCCCAGCCCCTGCATGGCTGCTCTGGGTGCTGCCATCGCTGTCCCCCCACTCCTGCCCTCCTCAGAGCACCCAGGGGTGTCACCCCCTCTGGAGGACTTCACGGAGTCACCTACCCCCGAGGAGTGGGAAAATGGGGGCAGAGGAGAGATGGTGCTCTGCAGCACCTGACTTTCCTCCCTGGACCAGCAAGGAAGTTGGATTTATTTGAACTTTCACGAGGAATCTCACACAGGTGCAGCAAGAGCCAGCTCCAGTGACAGGATCTGACCACAGAAGGTGCACGGCCACCACCAGCCTCTATGGCCGAGCCCTGGGGACTGTGGGCTCAGATTCCCTGGGGCCAGCACGCCCCACCCCACACCATCAGCCAGGACAGGAAACTGTTTTGGCAACAGCCTCCATCTTCACCACATACAGAGAGGCAACATCCTGCCCTTGCTGCCAGAGGGACTTGAGACCAGAGCAGGATTGGACCTTCAGGGGCTGAACATTGGCCTTCTGGCATTGCTACATCCAGAAAACCTCCCTTTTATGGTCCAAGGCCAGGCAGGGAGGTATCCAAAGCCCTGGGAATTCCACACACTGAAGAAAGCTGCTTTCTTCAGGCACAGCTAATATTTAGCCACAAAACACCTTCATAAATCAATAAATGTGCACAGAACCCAAGTGGATTAAAAACAAATAAAACAAACCAAAAGTCTATTTCAATTTAATACACAGTTAATGCCGGGGTGCCCCACATCCTCCCCAGCCCGGGGGATCCCTCCCTGCACCCCGGTGGGACCCTCACTGGCCACTGTCACCCAGTTCATCTTCCCACCCCCCACATTTGGGGACTGATAGCGGCCAAGGCCGTCCAGAGTTGTGTTTGCTCTGGGATTTGGGACCTGATTGCCAGAGGTTGGTGGGACATCTTACCCCCCACGGGATCCTAACTCTGCTGCTGAGTCAGGGTCCGGCCCTGGGTGAAAGGAACAAAGCTGAAGGGCAGGGAGGTGTCTGAGAGGGAGAGAAGTGGTGCAAGCTCAGCACTCCCTGAGCCATGTGCCCCACCGATGGGGTGGGGAGGGACAGGAGGAGAAAAGACCCTGCGTCCCCTCCTGCCCCTCGGCTGCGTCAGTAAGGGTAGGGGGAGATGGAGATGAGGAGGAGGAAGGTGCTGGGTGCTCTCCGCCCGTCCGGGACCAGCGCCTGCACCTTGAGGCGGTGTGTGCCAGGCTGCCGCAGCGCCCGCAGCGTGGAGATGATGCCCTGGCCCTGCTCGGTGCGGAGGGCGAAGGGGCTGTCGGGGTCCTGTTCCAGCAGCCTGAAGACAGGGCGGTGGCGCAGGGCGGCGGCAGGGGTGAGGTGCACCACGTCCCGGCGGGCGGCGATGCCGAGGGGCAGGGGGAGCACCTGGTACTGCAGCGTGGGGGGGCCGGCCGGGCCGCAGAACGGGGGGCAGCGACCCACGCACAGCCTGAACGAGAGATGGGGAGTGTGGGTGTGGTGGGTGCCAGAGGACACCCAGGGCCGTGGTGACACGAGGAGGGCGGGATGGGCACCCCACAGCACGACTCACCCTGGGCTGGAGCCTCTCTGGTACCCGGCTGGGCACGGCACATCCATGCACTGGGCACCTCCACGGGTGTTGAAGCACATCTGGCTCGAGGCACACTGCATCGTGCCCTCTGTGCACTCATCTGTGTCTGCAGGGAGAGAGGGGACAGGGCTGGGGGTGCTGTGGTGCCCATGGCTATGATGGGGGGTGAATCCCCACCTCCCCACATCTGCCTGGACATTGAGGCAATGAGACATGAGCGTTCAGACCGCGGAGTGCTGAGTCTGGGAACAACCCTCCCAAGAAAAGAGAAAGACTTGCAGCCCCAAAAAGATGACAGCCAAGGCACCATGGGGACTGGGCACCCCCTGGGCACCTCTGCACTGACCATGGCAGGTTTTCCCGTTGGACAGCAGCCGGTAGCCAGGGGGGCAGAGGCAGCGGTAGCTTCCTGGGCTGTTCCTGCACTCGTGCTGGCACTGGTTCAGTGTCTGACACTCGTCGAGGTCTGTGGGACAAGAGGGATAAAGGCAAGATGGGAAGGATCTCTGGTGCCACTGCCTTGGGCCAAACTTGCTCTCCCCTCCCCAAGGCGCAAACGAAGTGGACAGGGCAGCAAGAGGCTCACAAGGTACCTTCGGGGACAAAGTGGCCTCTGACCTCCCTGCAGCACCCTTCCCCAGTGCACACTCACCGGTGCAGGTGCCATTCCTCCTGATGTAGCCCGTGGGGCAGGAGGGGCCTCGGGCACCCCTCCCTGCATCCTTGGCCACGCGGCGCACGGCGAGCTGAGTGTAGAAGGATCGTCCCCGCGGGCGGCTGCTCTGTCCCCGCCAGCGCAGGGCGGTGTCCTGGGGCACGCTGCCCTCTGTGTCCCCTCCATCGGTCCCTGCTGTGCCACACTGCCCGCCCGGCAGCACGGTCCTGCCAGCAGGGCACAGGCACTCGTAGGAGCCCCGCAGGTTGCGGCACTCAAAGGCACACGGTGGGGGGAACTGCAGGCACTCATTGACATCTGGGGGAGGAAAGAGGCGGAGAGCTGCAGCTAGATGGGTGAAACTGAGGCCGGAGTGGGGCAGGGGGGTGACCATGGCCCTGCGGCCAAGGATGTGTCCCCTGAGGGCCCAGCTCGTACCCAGGCATGGCCAGCCAACGCCCAGGGTGCGGTAGCCGGGAGGGCAGGAGCAGCGGTAGGACCCAGCAGCGTTCTGGCAGATCTGGTTGTAGCGGCAGGCGTGGGACCCCTCGGTGCATTCATCGACATCTGGGGAGCAGAGAGAGGACAGGGTGGGGGAAGAGGGAAGTGCCACCAGGTGCCCCTTGCCATCCTCATGCCCCCTCAGGAAGGGTCCGTACCAATGCAGTACAGCTGCCCAGGGTCCAGCATGAATCCCAGTGGGCACTGGTCTCTATCAGCCCCTGGGAATTGAGCAGAGAGAATGAGAAGGGACATATCACTGCAGGGACGTGGCCTTTGCACCCTTACAGACACCCAGAATTTACAAATCTCCATCCCCATCCTTAGGACTCTCCTGATTACCTGCATCGAGCGAGGCACGGAGCTGGAAGTGGAGCTCCTCCTTGGCTGGGTCATAGGAGGCTGTGATGGCTCTGGCGCGGAGGTGCTGCACCCGGGGGGGCTGTGGCCCCTCGGGGGGGTCAAACACGATGGTGTGATTGCAGTGGGCACGGACGAGGCGTCCATCCCGCAGGAAGCTCTGCACTGAGCCTCCAGAGAGCTGCCCTGCCCCTGTCCGCACATAGCGCTCGCTGAAGTCCTGGGGAGAGGCAGGGATGGGGTCAGGCATGGACCCTCCACGTTCCCAGCACGGGAGCTGTGGCCCCACAGGGATGATGGGCAGTGCCAGCACCTGCAGCAGCAGCACAGCATTGCCAAAACTCTCCGGCACGGAGCCACTGATGACACTGTCCAGCTGCAGAGCGCCAGCGCCATCCGCGCCCCGGGCAAGGTGAGTGACCCGCAGGAGCTCCCCTGCCGGGGGGAACAGTGAGCTCCCTTCAGGGGTCAGGGATGGTGCATGGGGGAGATCGAACCTCAGCTTCCCCAGGAGCTGACCAGGCTCTCCTGTCAGAGATCCCTCACCTGTGGCAAAGTGCAGCAGTGACTCGTGCTGGAAGGTGCCCTGGGTGAGCAGGAACCCGCTCCGGGCTGCCTCGCTGGCATGTGCCAAGGACCAGTAAATGGGGGCGATGATGGTCACCAGCACCCGCATCAGTGGCCCTGGGAATGGGGAGGAAAAGGTGTCACCATGGAGCCAGCACTCTCCTAAGGGGGCACCAGCATGTCCCGTACCTTCTTGCCCATAGAGCACAGATGTGGGTGCTGCTTTTGGGGGAAAAAGGAAATAAAAATCTTTCCCCCAAGATTTACATCTGACAGAGGTCAAAACCCTTACAAAGGTGAGGATAGAAATGTCCACCCACCTACGGCAGGTGGGATGCTGCCAATGCTGCTCCTGAGGGTGGTGGTGCCCGACTGAGAGTCACCCAGCACGCTGGCATCGAGGGTGGAGACACCAAGCTCATGGCCATTGATGACACCGACCAGGCTGCCCCGCACCTGGTGCAGCTCTCCTGGGGCAAAAGGGATGGGGTCAGGCAGCAGCAGTGGGACTGCACTCCCGTGGGAGAGCAGGGTGCTTCCATGACTCCCCTCTGCGTGTCAAGGAAATCTTGTTTCATGGAGGTGAAAGCAGCCAGAGCAAGGCAGGCAGTGTCCCTGCCTGGCTGCAGCACATCCCCAGAGACCCCATGGCTCTGGGCACAGTGCTGTGTTGACAGGGGATGTCTGTACCTCATCACAGCGACATGCACTGACACCCCAAACCCTGCTCAGGATCAGCCTAAAAGTTCTGGCAGAGCCCCAGGCCTTTGTTTGCTTCTCCAACTTGCCTGGCAGCGAAATGCCACCAGCCAAGCAAGGGCACACAGGGCACCTGGCACTTCCTCCAGCCTGGCTCTCTGCTCCCGAGGGGCAGCAGGGAAGGATGTGACTGTGCATTAACAGAGCCCCCGGGAGAGGGTGAATTAAATCATGGGCAACCAAGGCAGGAAGGCTGGGGAGAGCCAAGTGAGGGCTGGCGTGCAGTGGCTGCTCGGGCAAGGCTCTGTTTGGGCTCAGTCCTTCAGCCGAGCAGGGGAAGAGAGGACAGGACAAGGCAGAGTATGAATCAGGGGTTAGAACAAGCAGAGAAAGGCAATATCCCTCCAAACCACCGTGCTAGAGGTGTAACAGCACCACAGGCAGCCCCAGCCCCCCGAGACAGCCAAAGCCCCCAGGGCCAGGGGCAGACACCCACCTTGGACATCCAGGGAGGTGTGGGCGACAGCAGAGCCCAGGGCATTGCGGGCGACGCAGGAGTAGCTGCCGGCGTCACTGTGGGTGAGAGCGGGCAGGAGCAGGGTGGCGTTGGGCAGGACACGGGCGTGGCGACCCTCGGGCAGTGGCTCCCCATGCCGCTGCCACTCCACGGAGGGGGTGGGCTCCCCTGACACAACGCAGTGCAGCAGCACCTGCTGCCCAGCATGGACTGTCACCTCTGCTGGTGTCACTGCCACCACGGGGGCACCTGGGCAGGAAAAGGGATGCAGGTTGTGATGCAGCGTACCACCTGTTCTGGGAGTATTCCCCACTGGTCAGGGGTGGTTGGAGGGGCTGAGGAGTGACATGGTCTGCAGTCACCCTTAAAAGGAGGGTGCAGAGGTGGGCAGCACTCACTCTGCAGAGCCAGGGTGACAACTTTTGCTGCTCTGCCCGCGTCATTCTCCGCCACACACCGGTACTGCCCCGCGTCGGTGCTCTAGCAGGACCAACAGCATCAGCACAGCGTTTTGCTTCACCAGGAAAGGTCCCTGCAGTGTGCCAGCACCCCCCAGGCCCCGCTCACCCCCACAGCACGGATGGCCAGGGAGCCGTTCTGCAGCTGGCGCAGGCGCCCCTGAGCCACCAGCGGCACCCCGTCCTTGCTCCAGCGGATGAGGGGCTCCGGGTGACCCCGGGCATCGCAGTCGAGGAGGACATCACCTCCGGAGTGCTCCACCTGGTAGGTGCTGGCGTCCCCCTGTATGACGGGTGCCTCTGGGAAAGGGAAAGGGGTGGCAGAGGAGGGGTGCTGGCCGGGCACCCCAGTTTCCCTGCCAGCACCTACCTCTGACAGAGACGAAGGCAGTGGCCCTGATGGCACCGGCGCTGTTCTCGGCGTGGCAGATGTAGGTCCCGCTGTCCGAGGGTGTGGCTGCCTCCCGCCGCAGGGTGCTCCTCCCGCTCTGCCCCGACACACCATCTGCAGGGTGCAAACCCCCAAAAAGTGTGGATGAGGACCAGCCAGTTACAACCCCGCACAGCCAGACACGCTGGCACCCTGGGGACCCCAAATGCTGGGATGAGGGTGCCACCAGGATCACATTCTCCCCCAAGTTCAGTATCCTGTGCCCTGCCCAGGTACCAGTGACGAGCTGCCCGTTGGCCATCCAGGACACGCGGGGCTGGGGGCTGCCCACGGCGGCACACACCAGCTCCAGCCTCTCGCCCCGGCTCACGGTGATGTCTGTGGGCGGCTGGGTGAAGGTGGGCAGGGTGTGGATGGAGAGGGAGAGCCGGCGGACAGCCTTCCCAGCAGAGTTCACCGCGGTGCAGGAGTAGCTCCCAGCATCCCCTTCCTGCATGGGGATGAGAATGGGTGAGCTTCAGTCTGCGGTCCAGCTGCAGCCCTGGCTCACTGAGCTACAGCTCTGCTGGTTGTTGTTCACCCCAAAAGTCACAGTTTGGACAGGGACACCTTCCAGCCCACATTAGCAATCTCACACTGCCCCAATCCTCCAGCCTGTGGCAAAGGACTGCACGGGGCTGTAGCTCTGCCAGATATATTCACAAGCAGCCAAACGCCCTTCAGCAGCAAAAGTCTGCTGCTTTCCTCAGCACTCCAACCTCACAGCTGGCTCAGTGGCCCGAGGGGACAGTGCTTACCTGGACATCCCGCAGCAGCAGCTCCCCGGAGGGCAGGACAGTGGCCTTCCTGCCCCTCAGCAGGGCTCCCTCCCGGCTCCAGGACACGCGAGGCTCGGGGACACCACGGGCGGCACAGGGCAGCAGCACCTCCAGCCCCTCCAGGACCACCAGCTCCAGTGGGCCAGCAGCGATGACAGGGGGCACTGGATGGGGCAGCAGGGCAGGGATTTGCTCACACCTTGACAGCTGCGTTTCACTGCGAGGTGCTGGGGAAGGGGCTGAATAGAGGGTGAGCGCTGGGGCTCTGATCGCTGCTGTACCTTGCACAATGAGCCTGGTCCTCCCCGCAGCAGTGCCCGAGGGGTTGCGAGCCATGCACAGGTAGGTTCCTGCATCCTCTGGGGCTGCTCGGAGCAGACGGAGCTGCCCGTTGGGGGACACCTTCAGCCCAGAGCCTGTGGGGACGGCAGGAATGAAGGGCAGGATGGGGCAGCACAGCTAGGCAGGGCACGGATGGATGATGTGCAGGGACTGCTTCCCCCATAGAGGTGCCTCTTTCTGAGGAGTCTCCATGGAACAGCTCCAGCGGCTACCACACCACCTTGGACAGCAGCCAGGAGGACCCATGCACAGTGACACCCCACATCCTGCCAGGATGACTCCAACCCCCTGGCACCTAAATCTTCCCTCAGGTAAAGGCTGGCAGGTAATGTGGGCTCTGCCAGGCTCCTGCTCACCTCCAGTGATGCCAACACCATCCTTCTGCCAGGTGACCTCTGGCCGAGGGACTCCTGTGGCCTCACAGGACAGCACTGCACTGCTGTTGACCATCACCATCACCATGCCAGGCAGGGGCTTCAAGGCAGGGGGCTCTGTGAAGGGCAGGGAAATGCTACCCTGGGCAGAGGATGCAGAACCCCCAGCAGCAGGAGCCTGGAGGACACTATGCATACCATGCACCGTGAGCCACAGGTGCTTTCGGGCTGTGCCTGCAGAGCTCCGAGCAGTGCAGGTGTAGCGGCCAGAGTGTGCAGGCAGAGCCTGCCTGATCTCCAGGGCTCCTGGAAAACAGCAGGCACAGGGGGGCAGTGGGAGGGCTGGCAGGGACCCCCTGTCCCTGCTGGGGCTGTGCTGTACCTCTGGGCAGGATGCGATAGCCCCCTCCTCTGCTGCCCAGCTGAGCCCCCTCCTTGCTCCACGACACCGTGGGTGGGGGCACACCAGAGGCATAGCAGGTGAGCACTGCAGGGGACAGCCGGGTGACAACCACATCCGTGAGGTCATCAGCGATGGTGGGAGGCACTGGAGAAAAGAGGGAGAGAGGTGAGCAGGGCTCTATGGCAAATGCTGAAGGGGATTCTGTCCCTGTGTACATGGGCATGAGTATTTCTCTTCCTCTCTCGTCCACCCCCATGCCCTGTCCTTGAGAAGGGACCCGACCCCGTGGGGCTGGAGCATTCCCACGTCACACCTGAGGTGGTGACAGATCCTGGGAAAGCCACTCTTGCCCACCCCAGCCCCAGGAGCTCACCATGGACAGACACGAGGAAGACCTTTCGTGCCTCTCCAGCAGCGTTGGTGGCGATGCACTCGAACTGTCCCTCATCCTGGGGACGAGGGCTGGAGATGAGCAGCGACCCTAAGGACTGCAAACTGTGTGGGCAGAGCACATATCAGGATCACCCCTGTCCTGTGGGGGTCAGCAGGAGGAGCAAACCCCACCCTGCAGGGAAGCCCTTTGGTGTACAAGGTGGCAGATGCTGTGGGTACCTGTAGGCTCCAGGTGGGTGGTGCAGGTTCAGGGGATGGCCATCCTTCTCCCACCTGACGTGGGGCTCGGGGGACCCCCAGGTGTCACAGCCCAGCGTGGCCGGCTGCTGAGCCAGCAGGGTGAGGTTGGAGGGCCCAGGGGCGATGGCAGGAGGGACTGTGGGAGGACAGCAGCATGTCATTGCACTGATGAGAGCAGCCCTGCAGGAGGGTGAACCCAGGAGGGATCTGTCTGACTCTCTCACTTACCCAGGACATGGAGGTCCAGGCCTCGCCGGTCAGAGCCAGCAGGGCTGGATGCCATGCAGAGGTAATGCCCCAAATCCTGGACCTGGACAGGGTCAATTTGCAGGGAGCCTCCTGGCAGAAGCTGCAGCCTGAGGAGGGAAGAGCAAGTGAACCCTGTGGGGGCTCTGCATGGCCAGGCTGCCTCACACAGTGCCCAGTGGTTGGGAAGGTGACAAGTGCCATTGCAGCCACATGCAGCACGTGCCCACTGAGCTGGCGTGAGGACAGAGAACAGCTCTTCACAGGGTGATGGGCACACTAAAACACCTATTGCTGTGGAGGTAGCACGATCTGAGCACCAGCTCTTGGTGCCACCAACCCGCAGAGCCTCATACCTGTCACTGCCAGGAAGGGGCAGGAGCTGGCCATCCTTCCGCCACGTCACCCGGGGCACAGGCCACCCCTCTGCCCGGCACGGCAGCACAGCCGAGGTGTTCAGCAGCACCTTCACCTCCTCGGGGCCTGGCTGGATCTCCGGGGCCACTGTGAGACACCACAGCAAGTGCAGAACAAGGCTCGGGGATGGAGGATGCCGGCCCAGAGCAGCCCTGGGGGCTGGGCTCAGCCCAGCCCTGCCATCCCATCACCCGGCCATAGACACCCCATAATATCCCACATCCTTGATCTATGCAGGAAGGAGCTGGCACTCAGGGCCAGTCACAGCCCGTGGCAGGGCAGCACTCACCGTGAACCTGCACCCGGACCCGCGGGCCGCTGTCCCCAGGGGCGCTGGTGGCCCTGCAGCTGTACTCGCCGCCGTCTGCCGCAGCCACCGCCCGGAGCTGCAGGAAACGCCCCTGGGCCAGGATCTGCCTGCGGGCATCCTCCTGAAACCCCCGGGACACGCATCAGCAGCCAGCCGGCATCACCCCAGCGCCAGCCCGATGGTGCTGGTGAAGGCACATCCCAGCCCCTGCCCAGGACCATTCCTGGCTCTGCCCCAGGTACCTGCAGCACGGAGCCCTCCCGGCGCCACTCGATGCTGGGGTGGGGCTCAGCACCCTCCGGGCACTCCAGGAGGAGCTGTCCCCCTGCCACAGCTGTGATGATGGGGATCTCTCCAGCGCTGGCCGTGCTGGGTGGTGCTGTGGGACACATGCCAGGGGGGTCAGGGTGTGTCACATGCATTGCCACTCCCAAACTTGTCCCTATAAGTCATCCATAGACTCCCACTCTGCAGGACCACCACGCTGTGTTCCAGACCCCTCTTTTGGACCCCACACAATCCCAAAGGCTGCAGAGATGCTCTGTCTCTCTGGTCCCCCAAAGCTTGGACCATTCTGCAGCCCCCCCTCCACACTGCACTGTTGGGGTCACACTACCTTGGATGCTGACATGGAAGCTCCTGCTGTCCTCTCCCGCAGGGCTAGTAGCCAGGCAGTTGTACAAGCCAGCATCAGCCACCTGCACAGCCAGGAGAGGGAAGAATTGAGGCATGAAAAGGAAACCCAGGTAGGGAGAAAGAAGCAGAGCCCCTACCTCAGTGCTCTCAATGTGGAGGGTGCTCTCATTCCCCAACACCAGCGAGGGCCCTGCCAGCAGCCGTCCATCCTTCTCCCAGGTGACAGTGGGCATGGGGACACCTGTCACCACACAGGTCAGCTCCAGTGGGGTGCCCACAGCGATGGATATCTCAGTGGGATGGGACGCAGCCTCGACACGGGGTGGCTCTGCAAGGCACACAGCAAGGCAGGAAGGCTCATATCCCCTCATTGCTCCCAACTAATTGGCCAAGCTGCCCTTCCCAAATCCCAGGGGGATGACACGGACCCATCACCAGGAGCTGGAAGGCTTTGCTGACCTCTCCCACTTCGTTCACCACCAGGCAGGAGTAAATGCCTGCATCAGCCGGCCCCACGGCCACCAGGCTCAGCTGTGGGCCACCATGCACCTGGTCGCTGTGCCGCCCCAGGGGCTCTCCATCCTTCAGCCAGGTCACTGCTGGTGCTGGGGACCCGGTGGCTTCACAGGTGAAAGTGACATCGGAGCCCTGAGCCACCATCTGCTCCTCACTGCTTTTGGGGCTCTCCAGGACGGGGGGCACTGAGGAGGGAAGGGTTCCTTTTAGGGAGACTGTGGGAGCAATGTTGGGTCCCCCGACGCTGGGGGAGGGTTTGGCCATTCAGTGTGCCCTTCGAGCAGCCAGAGGTGGCTCAGCCTTGCTGCAGGATGCTCTGGGACTGTTCTCAGGCTGGTCCTGCTTTGCTCCATCCTCTCCAAGCCCACCCCAGCAGCCAAGGGATGGCTCAGGACCCTGCTTGGGAATGGGCTGCAATGCACACTGTGTGCTCTGCCGACAAAATCGGTGCCCAGGTTTCCCCTGCTCTGCCCTCCCAGCCCCCTGCCCCGTACCCTGTATCTGCAGGACGAAGCTGCGATTGGCCACCCCTGCCCGGCTGGAGACGATGCAGGTGTAGAGTCCAGCATCAGAGACCTGTGCCCGGGAGATCCTAACCCGTGGGGTGGGACACGGGGATGGGGAGGAGACATCAGCTCTGGGTGACCCCCTGCTCCCCAAGGTGACACTCAGCCACTCCAGGGTGCAGCAGTGGCCATGCCTTCATGCAAAACTGGCTACCAGCCCCAAAGCCTGTGGCTGGCCATTGCTCCAGGGTCAATTCTCACCGGAGGACGTGCCCAGCCGAGAGCAGGGTGACATGAGGGGACAGGCGGAGGGGCAGCCCATCCTTCAGCCAGCTCACGTGCAGCGGAGGTGACCCCCTTGCCCAGCACTCCAGTGTCACCACGGCGGACAGCACTCCACGGATCACCTCCGAGTCGTCAGCACCTCTCTCGATGGCGGGAGGGACTGGCCAAGGGGACAGAGGGGCTGATGGCGCTGTCGGGGAGGGGGGTGGCCCCAGCGCTGCCCCGCAGGTCCCAGCCCCGCTCACCCAGCACGTTCAGCGTGTGCAGCCGTGTGTCCTCGCCCAGGCTGTTCCGGGCCAGGCACGTGTACGCCCCGGAGTCGGCGGCTCGGAGCCCCTCGAGGAGCAGGGAGCTGCCATCCGGGGACACCCTGCGTGGGGAGGGGGTGACAGTGACCTGCGTGCTCTTCTCTAACGTGCCCATGGGGCAGAAGTGCTCTGTGCTCCTTTACAGCCAAGGATGAGGGGTTTGGGGCACATTGCAAGGTCAGGGCATCAAGCATGAC
This sequence comes from Lichenostomus cassidix, assembly GCF_008360975.1. Lineage (NCBI taxonomy): Eukaryota > Metazoa > Chordata > Aves > Passeriformes > Meliphagidae > Lichenostomus > Lichenostomus cassidix. The sequence goes on from NC_139497.1 coordinate 4,783,175, forward strand.
CCTGCCAGGGTGACAGTGACCACACCAGGGTGACAGTGACCATCCCAGACTCCAGGACTTAACCCAGGATGATATTCTCTCAGCAAAGAGCTGGGATAAGTGCCAGACCAAGCAACAGGAAGAAGAAGCAAAGCTCAGCCTGTATTGCCTGGCAATTTTGCACATGGGGACCCTGAGCCCACGGGATGTCCCCCAGCCACACTCACCGGACGTGCGAGGAGGGCTGCAGCTGCAGGGGCTGCCCGTCCTTCAGCCACGAGATGTGGGGGGTGGGCTGCCCCTCTGCCCGGCACTCCAGCCTCACCCTGCCACCCTCCAGCACGCTGTGCTCACTGGGGTCCCCTGAGCTGCTGATCTGGGGGGCCACTGCACCGAGAAGAGAGGGGGGCTGAGGGAGAGGAGGGGGAGGAAGGCTCACCTCACAGAGAGAGCCCAGAGGGACCAGGCTGCCTCGGGGAAGCCCTACCTCGCACCAGCACCGTGAAGTCCTTGCGTGCCTCAGCGCCCAGCCCCTGTGCCAGGCAGGTGTATCGGCCCTGGTGGAAGGGCTGGAGGGGGCTGAGCTGGAGCTGAGCCCCCCCGGACACCAGACCCTGCTCGGGGCTCATCTCTGCAAGGAGACAGGGTGAAGGGGGCTGAGCAGTGCTCCTCCACTGAGCCCTCCCCATGCTCCTTGTGCTCCCCGCTTCCCACCCCCGGGACCCAGGTTTGGGGAAACTGTTAAAGCAAAGCAGGGTTGTTGAAGAGTTCACTGCTGGAGCTTTATAGGAGGAGCGAGCCACAGGTTTAGGGGCAAACCTCTGTCCCAAAAAGTACCCCAAGTGCTGCTACCCAGAGAGCTCATCCTCCCACATCCCTCCATCACATCTTGTGCCCACATCCCACTGCTTCAAGCCTCAGGAAGGAGCCTGAGGTCTCTTAAAAGCATGCAGGTAAAAAGCCAGACCCCTCTGGCTCTGTGCCCTCCCTGTGAGCCCCTGAGGGTCTCTTGCAACAGGATTAGAAGTTGGGAAACTGAGGCAGGGCTGTTTGGAGGGGAACAGCAGCGAGGTTAGGGTTAGCCCAGCACAGTGCTTCCCTGTACACACCCAGCGGGCTCCCGTCCTTCAGCCAGGTGACAGTGGGCACAGCCACACCAGTGACCTGGCAGGTCAGGACAAGTGGTGTCCCCATGTCAGCTTCCAGCGTCTCCTGCTGTGGGTCCTGGATGCCTGGGGGCTCTGAGGAGGAGGAACAGGGACAGGGATGTGAGACAGATTTGGGCTCACTGTCAGCTCCTCAGTGTGTGCTCTGGGCACAGAGCTCCTGGCTGAGCCCTCACCACTTACCATGGACGGTGAGGATGAAGCTCTTCTCATCCTGGCTGGCCACATTCAGTGCCACACACGTGTAGGTGCCTGAGCTGGAGAGCTGCAGGCGAGGGAGCTGCAGCACCCGTGAGCCTGGAAGAAATGCAGAGCAGAGAATCAGGACAGCCTGGAGCAAGACCAGGGCTGGGCCACCATGCCAGCAAGCTGACTGGTCCCCCAGCACCTGGCCAAGCTCCATGCAAAAGGAGTCGGGCCATGGAAGTCTCTCTGGGGTTCAAAGCCTTGCTGTGCCCAGCAGGAAAGGGCTCTGAGCTGCCAGGGAGCAGCAGCATGGAGGAGCAGCACTTTGCAGGATGCAGCCCTTGGTCCTCTCCAGAGGGGATCGCTCAGCAGTGTGTCATTAATGTGTCACAGAATCCAAAGCCTGAGCTTGAGTCCCACGTGTGGCATCCAAAAAGGGTCATTAGGGCAGCTAGAGCCGACCATCAAGAGCCAGAGCACAGGCGATCATCCTTGCTCATCCCGACGTACCTGAGGTGACAGTCACCTCCTCACTGAGCTGCAGGACGTGGCCATCCTTGTACCAGGTGATCTCTGCAGCCGGGTGGGGTTGGATGTCACACACAAGCGAGACACTGCCGTTGACGATGCCATCGACTCTTTCAGGGTTTGCACCCACACTCCAGGGAGCTTCTGCTGCAGTGCACCCCAAAAGACAGGGCCAAAGGGGAGCCATCACTGTGGAGGTCAATGTCTCCCCAGGAGGAAACACCCACTGAGCCTCTTGCCTGCTAGGAGCCTGCAGCACCTTGACCTCCTCTCACAGGGCAAGTGTGGCCAGCATGAGGGGACAGAGGCAGCCATGCAGCTCCATGCAGGAGACTCCAGTTGGTGGAGGGAGAGGAGGAGGGGAGTAAATCAGTGACCCAGGGAAGGGGAGATGCCTTACCCTGCACAGCAAGGGCAAAGTGCTTCTCAGCTGAGCCAGCCAGGTTCTCAGCCACGCACGTGTAGCTCCCGCTGTCACCTGCCTCCACCATTGCCACCTGCAGAGGGGGACAAGAGCCCCACTGAGGGGAACTGTTGGGACTCCAGTGGGGACCTTGGTGAGACCAGGGCAGCCTCCTTCGGGAGGGAAGAGTGCCTCTTCCCCTCCATCTTCTGTCTCCCATGTCCCTCCCTGACATGGACACCTGCTCAGGGGGACACCAACCTGCAGGACTGTGGCACTCTCCAGGAGCTGGTGCCTTGGGCCAACCTCTATGGGGAGATCATTCCAGAGCCAGGACACTGTGGGCTCCGGGTGCCCATCAGCTTCACACTCAAAGCGCACGGTGCCATTGGCTGTAGCTGTCACCTCCTCCACCAGGTCCTCTGTGCCACCACAGATGGTTGGAGCAGCTGGAAGCAGGTGGTTATGGAGCTGCTGTGTGCCTCCATCCGATGTCCCCCCATGCCTGTACTCACTCAGCACCTCCAGCTCGTAGTGCAGGCGGTCCTGTCCCACAGCATTGGCAGCCTCGCAGGTGTACCTTCCCTTGTCCTCCTCCTGCACCGCCTGCAGCTGCAGCACTCGGCCCCCTGCAGCACAGGGCAGGCGTGGGGCAGGGCACAGCCAAGGCTCTGTAGGATATTCCCCCCAGCCTCGCCCAGCACAGACCTCTGCACAGCCCCAGTGGCCTCAGAGGTCCCAGGGGTTCTGTGTGTGCTGTCAGGAATGAGGGGATGGAATCCAACCTCCTCCATGCTGTGGATGCTCTCAACCCACAGTGCTGCTGCAGGATCACCCCTCAAACCCCACAGTGGGGTTCACACCCATTACCCATTACCTTGCAGCATCAGCACCCCTGGGCCAGGGGAGAGGGGCTCCCCATCCTTGTACCAGCTGAGCTGGGGGGGTGGGATGGCGCTGGTGTCGCAGTAGAGCGCGGTGGGCTGGCCGAGGACAGCCTGGCGGTGCTCTGTCACCTCCCCATCCTGGTCCTCCTCCCGGTAGAAGATCTCAAGAGCTTCTTTGGGGCTTGTCTGCTGCTGGAAGATGGGGGGCACTGCGGGGACAGGCTGTGGTCAGTGTGGGGAACAGGACATGGACCCCCCAGTGCAACCACAGCATCTGCCCTGACTGCAGCTGAGGAGATGCTCTTTTCCAGCATCCATAAACTTTTCTCTTGCTCACCCTTCTCTGCTGTCACAAATGACCCCTGAGGACCCCTGCTCTTGCTGAGACACCCCCTGGGTGCTGCCTTTCCACCCAGGCCTTACCTTGGACGTGCACAATGAAGTCCCTGTCATCTTCACCCACAGCATTGGTGGCCACGCAGGTGTAGTGCCCCGAATCCGAGACACCAGCTGGTTCAATCTGAAGGACCTGCCCCTCACTGAGGATCTGGAGGTGTTCAGAGCTTGCCAGGAGCTGCAGGGAAGAAACAGAAGGGTAGGAGGATGACTACACACCCAGGAGTGGGGCACAGCCCAGCCAGCCATATAAAGGGTGTTTTCCCACCCTATCCACCTGGGACAGTCCCCAAAGCCAGCAGCTTCCCTGGTCACAGCTGGCACCTCACCTGCTTGTCCTTGTACCACCGGATGGTTGGCTCAGGCACAGCCCAGGTCTCACACTCCAGCACCACTGTGCTGTTCACCTTGGTTTTTACCTCTTTCACAGCAAATTCCCCCAAAGGATCCTCTCTGGCAATCCAAGGAGGAACTAGAGGAGAAAGACAAAAGGGGGGGAACAAAAGGGAGGAGAGCAAAGGGGAGTGGCCCTGGCCCAGTTACAGTGGTGAAGTCACTGCAGGAATTAATGACTTCATCATGGACATGATGAAGGACATGGGACATCATCAAGGACACGGGGAGCTCCCTCACCCAGGACCTTCACAGCATAGTTCTTCACAACCTCCCCATCCTCACTGGCCACAACGCAGCTGTAGGTGCCTGTGTCCTCCTCCTGGGCATTCAGGATCTGCAGTCCTTGGCCACCTGGGCAAAGGAGGTCTCCTGAGTTGGTCGCTGCTCATAGGCACAGCTCTGCCTCCCCATGCAGCACCTGAAGGCATCTCAAGGGACCTGCTGAGCACCTGCAAGCCTGGCTCAGGGGGGCCTAAAGCTCTTCCAGAGCTCAGTTCCAGGCTTATAAAAACCAGCACTGAGGAGGCTCTCATTATCAGAGGATGCAGCACTTGGAAGAGCAGCATCCACCTGCTGGCCTCAGCCCTCAGGTCCTGCAGGATGACTTCTCCCCATCCCACCATGCTGGACCCCAGCCAGACCAAGAAAGGCCCCACTCCCACTCCCCAAGAGCCACTCATGCAGAGCTAGGGGACAGCAGCACGGTACCAGAGAGCAGGAGGACGTTTCTGGATGCTTTGAGAGGAACCTCATCCTTGAGCCAGGTGATGTTGGGAGATGGGTATGGCAGAGCCTCGCACAGCAGGGAGATGGGGTTGTTGATGATCACTGTCACTTCTTCTGCAGCAGCATCATCTCCAGCAAAGGCAGGACTGGCTGCAGAGATGTGGTTGTGCGGCAGATCAGCATTAGCTCCCACTTTGGCCTCCCAGAGCTTCATCCCCCACCACAGAGCATGATCCAAATTCAGAATGTGACACAGCATGTGCCAGCTTCAGACTCTGCCCTGTCCTGCTGCCCTCCAAAAACACAGCTGACACACAAAGCACAGTCCCACTTCCTACAGACCACCACCAGAGGTGAATCCTGCACTAGACAGGCATTTTTGTTTTCCCAAGAGGTCTCATAAAGGCTTTGGGATAGGTCCATGCCACATTTTGCCTACAGGACTAAGGGATCCTCCCCATCTACTTTGGGCAGGTGATTGAAATCCTCTAGGTCTGCTCACACCTGAGGCTCTGCCTGCATCCAAAGGCATCTCATACCCAAAACATCCAGCAGGTAGTGCTTGCTCTGATTTGCCACAGAGTTGGAGGCCACGCAGGAATAACGACCAGCATGGGACAGGGAGGCTTGGGGAATGTGGAATAAGGAGCCATCAGGGGAGATGGAGAAGGTGCCAGGGAGAGGTTGGTTGTCCTTCAGCCAGGTGATCTTAGGTTGTGGGTTGCCTGTGAGGGATGGAAAACAGGTTTTGGCCTTTGTGTAAAGTTTTCCATGCGTGAGCACAGCCTGGCTGGGGTCACTGTCAGAGCTTTTCTGGAAAGCAGGGATATCAGCCCAAATCAGAATTATCATGATCTGGATCAGGTTTTTAAGGGCTGCTGGATGAGCCAGCAAGAAGAAAGAGAGCTGTCCTGAGTGGGAGGTGATTAATTATTCCCATCACTACAGGAGACATGAGATTAGAGGAATTCTAGCTCCATTTGGGAAGGATTGGAGCTCACACTGTGGAACAAGCTCCCCACGTGGGCGTCCCCTCCCCAGCGCTTCCCGGACAGCACAACTGCAAAGCCAAGAACCATCCCAAAAACCTCTGCAGCCCATTTCAGCTGTTCTGTGTCTCTGACTGGAGACATCCATTTGCTCCATGCCCCAAGGCTCAGCTCTGCCCCTGAGCCCATCTCCCACCTGCTTGTGTCACCTCCCTTCCCCACTTGATGCTCACCTCCAGCCAGGCAGGACCAGGTTACAGGGTGACCCTCGGGCACTCTGAAGGTGTCTTCTTCTTCTGCATTCTCAATGTGGGGAGGAACTGGGAACACAAGGCCCCAGGGGCTTCAGCAGCTGGCCAGCTTGGCCTCTGAGCTCACATCCTAAGGACTCCAGCACACCCTGTCTTAACTCATGTCTGCTCCTGCAAGGGTGGAGCTCTGAAACCCCACCAGCAATCCTGCAGCAGACTGGATCCTCCTTACCTAGGACCTCCACGTAGAAATGCCTCCTGGCCTCCCCAGCTACGTTGCTGGCCAGGCAGGAATAGTGACCACCATCCTGGGCTCGTGCCTGGGTCAGCCTCAGTAGCCAGCCCCCTGGAAGCACAGAGCAGAGAGGCCTCAGGGCCCTGATCCAGGTACCAGCACATCCCAGCAGAGCTCCTGGGGGGCTGGACCCCATTGAACTGTGTTGGGGGAAAACAAGCCCCCAAAGCACTCATCCCTCACAGCACCCAGAGCTCTGACCTGAAAGCACGTGTGTGTGCTCGCTGGGGGTGACAGGAGAGCCACCCCAGAACCAGGTGACAGTGGGCTGGGGAATGCCAGTGGCCTCGCAGGTCAGTGTCAGGGATCCTTGCAGGGGAACGCTGACATTGGTTGCCAATCCTGATCCTTGGACGAACTGAGGAGGAACTGGGGGTGCAGAAAAAGATGGACATCTCTTTGAAAAGCAGCCAGGATATCAAAGGAGCAAAGCAAATAGGGAAAAACTGGGTGAACCTGGCTTTTCCCACCTTCCTGCTTTGTCTGGCTTTAGGACACAAACCCATAAGGACAATTAGCGTCACCTGGAGATGGTGACTTTGAGGGGGTTGTGGGACAGGTGACCCACAGCAAGTGGCACTTCCCTGCACACTTGAGGCCAGGCTTACAGGTGTCACACCGAGCTGGCCACACAGCCTGAGCCACCTCAGACCTTTTATAGCTCAAGTGGCCTTGACCCATGAGGTTTCCCCAAGCCCTCTGGGTAGCAGAGGACTTCATATGAAATGATCTGCTGTGATGGCTCTGGAAAGAAACTCCTGCCCAATGGACCCAGTTGTGCAGCTATTCCTGAAGTATAACCCTGCTGTGCTGGATTGTCCAACATCTACTCCACATCACCACCCTCCAGGTCCTGCCTGTACCCACACCCCCAGCCACATCCCACATCCTTACCGTGCACCACAACATCAAACTCCCTCTGCTCCTGCCTCTCTGCATTGGCCACCAGGCAAGTGTAGCGTCCTGCGTGGGCCACCTGTGCGCTGGGGATGTGCAGCCTCCTCCCTTGCTCCGTGAGCAGGATTCTGTCCCCACTGGCCACGGGCTGCCCGTCCTTCAGCCACATCACCCGGGGTGGAGGTGTCCCCACAGCCTCACACTCCAGGACTGTCTCACCAGCCTCGATGACAGAAACCTTCCTCAGGGCATTGCTGCTGCCCTGGGCTCTTGGCAGTGCTGTGGGCAGAGGGACATGGGGAGAAGTGATGTGCAGCAACTCCCTTGGCTGTGCAGGAGTGGAGAGGCAAAGCTGGCCCAGGTAGCAGCATCCCTTCCAAAATATCCAAGGTGCCAGACAGTGGCTTTTGGTCCCAGCTGGACCTTGCACTGAGAGAGATCACAGCACCCAGCCCCACAGGTCTTTGGGCCCTCGAGCTCACCGTGCACCTCCAGGTGATGCTCCTTGCTGCTGCTGCCAGCAGTGTTCCTGCACTCACAGGTGTATGTCCCCTTGTCCACCAGCTGGACCTTCTCCATGTACACCACGTTCCCTCCTGGGGACACCAGCTTTGGGCTCCCTGGCTGGGTGGAGAGAGGCTCACCTGTCCAGGGAAAGGGGCAGCAGCTTCCCCTCAGGCTCCCAGCAGGACAAATTCCCACACAGAAGCTGAATAAACAGCTCAACAAGAAACACTCCTTGTTCCAAGGAGACCAGCACTGGGGTCAACACGTGGGGAGGGATGAGGCTGAGGAACAGAGCCCTACCATCCTTCCACCAGCTCAGGGTGGGCAGGGGGATCCCATGGCACTCACAGACCAGCTGGACAGGCTGTCCCTCCAGCACGGACACAGCCTCAGGCTCTGCTGAGGAGAAGGATGGAGGCACTGCAGGGATGAGAGGAGCAGCTTGTTGATGGCACCAGACAAGAGGAGAAGGGCAGCTCCTCACTGGAGCTCCATCCTGCTGAATACACCCCATCTGCAGCTCTGCTGGGTGCCACAAAAAAACCAGTGACAGTGACACCCTCCTGCCCTGGCTCCATGTGGAAGCAATAATCTTGTCATCCAGCCAAGTGAGGGATGATTTTAGTTGCACGTGGCCAACAGCAGAGGATGACCAAGCATCCCACAAACAGGCCAAGGTCAGGTTGGCCAGGCACAGCCTTATTAGGCAGCCCTGCTCACTGAGAAGGTTACCCAACTCTTTCCATTATCAGATGCTGTTCTCAGTTGTTCATAAATACAGCTGGCTGGAAAGTGGTAACTCCTTCCCATGAGGGATATCAGTTTGGAGAAGAAAAGCTCCAACACCCAGAAACCCTTGAAAAACAAAAACAGCAGAACCCAAACAATCCACCCGGGCCAGGACGGCAGACGTGCAAACATTTCCCTGGGAAGGGATTTCAGGAACAAGCCCAGACCAGGAGAACTGGATCTTCTCCACTCCCTGGCCACCTGCCTGCAGGACTTCCACCAACTGGCCCAGAGCACCCCTGAGAAAAGCCAGACCCTGGCTCAGCCCCCAGCTCTGTGGACATGCTGAGTGGTCTGGGAAGCTGCAGGGATGCTTGGATCAAGTGAGAAAAAATGCCCAGTGCCCAGCTTGGCAGTAGCCCAGGAGTCACCACTGACTCCTGGGGGGTCAGAAATGTCACCAGGCACACAGGGTGCCAAAGGGACAGGGTGGGGAAGTGACCCAATAATGGGGACCTGGCAATACCCATCCATGGAGTTGTGGCTTTCTAGGACATTATTTGGGATGAACACAGGGGATGGCATGACTGGAATTGCAAATGAAGCAGGGGACAGGGGTCTGCTAGAGCCATCTTCCAGGGATGTGTCCCAAGGGCTGGGACAGCCCCACGGGTCCCTCGCTCACATGAGAGATTCCAGGGGGGAAGCATCCATCTCTCACTCACCAGTGACCTGCAGGCTGTACCAGAGCTCAGCCACACCAGCCACACTGGAGGCCACACAGCGGTAGCTGCCAGCATCAGAGAGCTGGGCATGAGGGATCTCCAGGAGCTTCCCATCCTGGGACAGGGTCAGTCCTGCTCCAGCTGAGAGCTGCTCATGGCCCTTGTACCAGGTGATGTCTGGAGGGAAGCAGGGAGCTGAGCTGTGAGGAGTGATGCTGCTGCCCCCCTCACCCAGGGAAAACCCCAGGGATCCATGAGCAAGAGCTGAGGGACAGGATTGACTCACCGGGAGCAGGCAGCCCCGAGGCCAGGCATTCCAGGGATGCTGTGCTGTTCTCTGGGATGGCCAGATCCACCGTGCTGGGTTCGATGTTTGGAGGCACTGCAACCCAGCACCACTGTCACCAGCTGTGTGTGACCCTGGCTGTCTGCAGCCCACCCCACAGCCGGGCTCACTGACTGCTCTCGACATACACTGAGTCCTGACAGAGCAGCAGCCAGGGGACACAGCTTGGTCCCTGCTCTGGGAGGGGACCACATCACCAAATGCTGCCACTGCTGATCTCCGAGCCACCCAGCAGGTTTGTTTCCTGCCCCAATGAGACATTCATCCTTCCCAAGCAGGAATCTGCACTCCCTGCCTGGTTTCTCACCTGGAATTTCAGAGGGACATCCTTCTGATGGATGGGAAATAGGGCTGGGGGAAGACTCACCACCAGGAATCACCTGGATTTACTGTGATGCCAGTGGCCATCAGCTCTCAGCCTCATCAACAAAGGACAAGATCCCAAGGGACACATCTAGCAAACCTACATCTACCAAAAATCTGGGCCAAGAACACCCACCCCTTCAGCCAGCCACATGCTTCCCAATGCATGGGATGGATAGCAGATGCTGCCCCAAATTCTGCTCTCACCATGCACCGAAACCTGCACCTCTGCCTGGGCCTGCCCTGCCCAGTTGCTGCCCTGGCAGACGTAGAGCCCTTCATGACCAAGCCCCACTCGGGTGACCAGCAGGGTCCCACCATCCTCAGACACCACCACACCGTCCTGCTCGTCCAGTGGGTGTCCATCCTTCAGCCACCTGCAAGGAAGGGGACAGGCAGCAAGTCCTTGGTCTGTCCTGAGCACCCTCCCCAAATTTCTGCTCACTAAAGGGGTGAGCTGTGGGGTGCTGGCATCAAGCACTGTCCCCTTGCCACCTGGAACGGGGCAGGCAGTGCCCAGGTTGTTGAGCAGAGGGCACCAGGGACAAGGAGAAGGAATGGATGCCTCCCACCCTAAGGAACACCCCAAGACAGAGGCCCCTGCCACCCATCCTGGGAACACGGGCAGCAGCCAGCACTCTGCAGTACTCACTGGATCTGGGGTGGGGGGACACCCATGGCATGACAGTGAATCCTCAGGGAGGTGTTGGCAAGAGCTGCAAGGTGACTTTCCCCATCACCAATCCACAGCTGGGGGGGAGCTGGGGGGAGAGGAGACCTCAGGCTGGGAGCAGCCTCTGACTTTTGCCCAGGGATGTGGGAGCAGCAGAGGGTTTGGGGGTTGCAGGACCCCAGTGGTAGATCATGGCCATGGGAGGGGTGTGTGAACCTTGGACGTGCAGGCTGTAGCTGAGCGAGGTGTTCCCTGCAGCGTTGGTGGCTGTGCAGGTGTAGAGGCCAGAGTCTGTCACCTGGGGCTCAGCCAGATGGAGAGATCCCAAAGGGAGGACACTGTGCCTAGGGACAGGGGAACAGAGAAACTGGGTGGGAGGAACAGCCATGCCATCCCTCACCTACACTGAGAGCTCACCATCACCGTGGGACAGCCAAGAGAAAGTCACCAGGGACATCTCCCATTTGAAGAGAGTGGCAGAGCTGCCCATGGGGGTGAATCCCCTCTGCTCAGCCCCTGCACGAGCTCAGCATGAGGCAGCCATGAGCCCAGGGGGCTGAAGGAGGATGGGGGTGCCCCCAGAGCAGTCCCTGCAGCTGGAGCTGGCCACACTCTCCCTCCCAGCCCCATCTGTGCTCCACAGACATAACATCATCTCAGCCCACGGCTGCAGGCTCCTCGTGTGCTCCCATCAATCACCCAGCATGGACAAGCCAGCTGAGATGTGGGGAGCAGCACAACTCAGCCAGGAGCCACAGCAAACCAGACAACAACAACAACCCCCAAGCAGAGCAAAACCAGGATGCCTTCCTTCTTCCCCAGCACACAGCAATCCTCAGGTACAGGGAAGGAAGAGCTTAACCCAAAGACTGGGGCTGGTGACATTAGCACCATGCTGGTAGGGAATCCCTAATGTGCTGAGAAAGCATTGGAAGACCAAGACACCAGATAACCTGGAGAATGATTGGATATGTGTTTATCTTCTCATCAAATCACATTAAATGACTGTCCCGTGGCTGCCATCAGCTTCAACACCATCAACAAATCTATTTGTCCCTCCAGAAGTCACTCACTGGAACAGCACTGGCCCAAAACCCCTCATCCCAGTGCAGACAAAGCCACCACTGGGCTAAAAACTGTATCTCTGCCCAAGAAGCATTAAGCCCTGGTCCAACACTTCCCCCAGGGATCCACCATCCCCAGGCACCTCCTTGACCTTGTGAGAGCACAAGGCAGGAATGTGCAGGAAGGCAGACAGACAGCAGGGTGAGAAGCTGCACTGGAGTTGCCTTTCCTTCCCAACCCCAGCCCTGTGTCCAGGGTAGGCACGTGAAGGGCTGGAAGCAGCTGCTCCATCCTAGCAGATGTTTGGATGATGGAAAACAAGCCTGGTGCTCTCCAAGGAGCACAGAGCTAATGCTGTAACGCTTGGCTGCCTCAGCTCCTGCATTGAGCATTGCCCACATAGTGCCAGGGATGCCCTTCACATCTCCCTGCCAAGCAGCCAAGTCCCTTCATGGCCCTCACATCCCTCTGAGGAGACAAAATCCCAGGAGATTGTGGAGCCCAGCACCCCCTGCCCTCCTCACCTCCTGCTGGAGAGAGGCAGTGGCTGTGACTCGTGGCTCCACACCACCAGGGGAGGAGGATATCCTTCAGCCTCGCAGGGCAGGGTGATCTCCTGGCCCAGCACAGCCAGGATGGTGACAGGGTCTGATGCCTGTGATCCATTCACGCTGATCCTGGGCTTTGCTGGATGGAGAGGGAGCACAGCTGCTGCAGGGACACTTCAGGTGCCCCACAGCCCTCACCACTTCTCTTCCCATCCTGCAAACCCATCTGGCACCAGGATAGGTGCTCTAAGGAAGCCAGGAGTGTTCCTAGGTCATGCTGTCCCTGCCAGTCTCCTCTGGAGCAGTCCTGGGCACTCACTGCTGATGGAGAGCTGCGTCTCCCGGCTGGAGAATCCTGCAGCATTGGTAGCTGTGCAGAAGTAGGTGCCAGCATCCCCAGGGGAGGAGGAAGGGATCAGGAGGGTCCCATCAGGCTCCAGGTGGTAATGTGGGCTCAGTGAAATGGGCTCGGTGCCCTACAGAGGAAAGGGAAGGGAGGAAGGCAGAGATTCTTCTACGAGCTGGCAAGACAAGGGCTCTGGGCCCATCAGAGCAAGCCATGTTCTCATCCCAGCTTGCCAGGGCACTTGGTGCCACCTCCCTGGGCAGCCACAGCCACACTGGAGAGCTACACCTCTTCAAACACATTGCTCTGCACCCAAGGGTGGCCCCAGCCTGGCTGGCTGCCCGTCCATGTCACCTACCTTTGCCCAGGTGACAGCAGGGGGAGGCACACCGGTGGCATTGCACGGCAAGGTGACAGTGGCTCCCTCGGTGGCAGTGACCAGAACAGGGCCAGGCTCAATGCTGGGAGGAACTGGGAAGGAAGAGAAGCTCCTCATCCTGCATGGCCAGGGCCACATCCACCCCAGGGAGCAGAGCACAGACAACCTGCCCCTGGTCACTGCGGGGTGGGGACACCCAGCTGCCTGTCACTCACCGTGGATGACCAGGGACACGTCCTGCCTGTGTGAGCCGAGGGCATTAGTCACCTCACAGGTGAATGTCCCTGCATCCCCTGGTGATGCCTGATCCACGTGGAGGCTCCCATCAGCCTGGATGGAATAGCGCTCATCTGGGGCTACCTGGACATGGGGACAGCAGAAAGCAGGACAGATGGGGGAATTAAACATCAACATCTCCCTGTGTCTTTGGGGCATATCCAGAAATGGATCCCTGAGCAACAGGAATATCCTGATGTGGAGATAAACCCATGTTGCCCTCCCAACACAAATGCTCCCTTGGATTCTGTCACCATCAGCAGTTGGGGCACCCATCCTGCAGAGGAGGCTCTGCCACAGGGTGGGTAACCAGCCACCCACCATCCCAGCAGGCATGAGAGTCTCACCATCTGCCCATCCTTCAGCCAGCGGCGGGCTGGGAATGGACTGCCAGCCAGGACCACACAGGGCAGCGACACTGGCTGGCCTGGGAGCACACGGACCTCGGGGGATGCAAGAGCTATTTCTGGGGCTGCTTGAAAGAGGGAAAGGGAAGCAATATTAGTCAGTGATAAACTCACCAGGGACACTCAGGAGAATGGATCTAGATCACCTTTCTTCCAAGATCCAGATCCTGGCTCGGCATAAGCCAGCTCCGATTTTCCGCTCCCCCAGAAATTTGGGGATATTCACTGCAGTTTGGGTCAACGTCAGGACATGAAGCCAAGGAGGGCTTGGGAGGGCATTGCCCAAACCCTGCCCTGGGGCTTCTGAGCATTCACCATGGCCAGCTCAGGACCAGAGACTGCTGCTCGGGTCTGCCACTCACTCACTGCCAGCACAGCTGGGATCGATTCACCAACCAAAGAACAGAAAAACCAACCCTGTCCAGTGACTGTGAGCTTGACCTCTGCACGGATTTTCCCAAACTCATTCTGGGCTTCACAGATGTAGATGGCTTGGTCATCCAGCGAAGCACCTGGAGCACAGTGGGGAGAAACCTGAGCTTGTTGGGGCTGGAGATCCCAGAGCAAGCTCCAGGATGGGTGACACCACCCTCCCCTGCCCCAGCACCACCTCCAATGGGGAACAAACCCTGCAGCGCTGGAGGCTTGCAAGCTGTTAGAGCACAGCTAAGCTTGCACAAGTTAAAAATACAAATAAATGTGTGCACACTCAGCTCTTACTGTCGATGAGGAGCTGGGCAGCCTCCAGCTGGCTGGAAACACCCCGTGGTGCCTGCCAGCCCACAATGGGCTTCCCGTCCTGCCGGGACCAGGTGACCTGGGGCAGGGGAGATCCCTCCACGTGGCACAGCAGGTTCACACTCTCCCCAACCTCGACCTCCACATCTCCCAGGGGCTCAGGAAAGTGGGGGGCAGCTGGAGGACAGAGCAGGGGGAAAGGAGCTCAGGCAGGTCCAGCATCCCATCCTCCCCACAGCCGAGCCTGGGGAAGGGATGAGGCTGTAAAATCCATGACCCAGGTGCCCTGGCAAGTTACAAGACTGACTTAAAGCATTTGGTGCTTTTCCAAAGCTGTCAGAGCCGTTGCAGTTCCCATCTCTTCCAGTTACACTCATCACACCCTGGCTCAGCAAAATCTCTTGCACTTTTCCACCTTTAACTGCTCTAAACCCTACTGCCCTCACCACAGAGCCTTCCCTCTTCCTCCTCATGTACTTTCATCCTTTCTGCCTTCAGCAAAAGCCCTGAGCACTGGTCAAGACACCTGGATTTTCAGACACACAGAACTCAGCCCCACCTCTGCCTAATCCCACTGATTGCCCTTTGCATCCCCAGTTGTGTCCCAAGCCATCGTGTCCCCATGCAATAACACCTGCAGTGTCTTCTGCCCCTTGGCGAGCCTCCTGCACCTTCCCAAAGCTTGGGAACCCTGCAGAGACTTACACCCGACGTGCAGCACGGTGCTGTCGAAGGCTACGCCAGCCTGGCCGAGTGCCTCACAGCCGTAGCGCCCTGAGTCCTCCTCCTGCACTGCCTGCAGCCGCAGCACGGCGCGCTGTGTGCCAGCCGGGAACGTCGCCACCGCCTGCTCCCCTGCCCCGAGAGCCCCACATCAGCACCCCACATGCCTCTGGGGGTCCCTCGCGATGTCAGGCCAGGGGACACCACGTGTGATGTCCCTACAGGGTGGTGGAGAGCCCAGAGAGGGCTCCCAGTCTCACCTTTGTACCACACGATGTGGGGTGGGGGTGCCCCCGAAACCCAGCACTCCAGGGTCACGTCTTCTCCCACCAGCACCTTCAGGCTGGGTGTCACTGCCAGGATGGCAGGAGGCTCTGTGCCGTGGGGACAGATGGCTTTGTTCACTCCCTGCCGTGCTGGGTGTGATGCTATTTACACCCCACTGGGAGCTGTCCCCCAACACCTTTATCACACACAGCCCCATTCCCAGTGTGCTGCCAGCGAGAGGGGAGCAGGTACCAGTGAACTCCAGGGTGACGATTTGCTCATCCCAGCCCAGTGCACTGCGGGCGTGGCAGCTGTAATTCCCTGCATCTTCTGGGACAGCAGACCTGATGTGCAGGGTACCCTCAGCATCCCTGAAAACCCTGCAGCAAACGGAAGAGAAAAGGAGAAACGAGCTCTGTGAAAACAGGGGCGGTGGAAAACGTGTTGATACAAATGAGCAGGCTTCAGGCCATGCTGGGCATGTGGTGGATGTGGGTCAGCACTTAGAGCCAGCTGCTGCAGGGAAGGACTTTGCTTTGAAGCAGGGAAAAGCACTGAGAATTGGGCTTTTTCATCTCAAAAGTCCAAAAACCTTCCTTAAATTCAACTCCAGCACTCACAGCCTGACACAGGCAGGAGTTGAAAAGCAAAAAGCTGAAGAAATTAAGGGGAAGTAGAAGGAGTATTTTGAGATTTGAGCTCACACCAGGTGTGAAAAGCAGGGACAGTGACCTGGATAAGGCAGGATGGCTTAAAAATAAATATAGGATATTAAGGCCAGCAGCATGGGCTGGGATACTGCAATGCCTCTTTCCCTCCAGTGCTATGGCAGCCCTAAGCCTCCCTCCCTCAACCTGTACATCCCTGCAAGGAGAGCACCATCCCGGTGGGACAGGCAGGATGGAGGCTCAGGGGTCCCCAGGGGTTACCTCTCATCGTGCTGCAGTGCCCAGCCCCAGCGCTTCCAGGTGGTGTGGGGCAGGGGGTGACCCCCGGCCGTGCAGTTCAGCCGCAGCTCCTGGCCCCTGCTGAAACGCTGAGGACTGGGGTCCACCTTCACCCACGGCGCCTCTGCACGGGGTTGGAGCAAGGCTCAGCCCCTGGTGCCACTCACCATCTGCCCACAGGGCAAATATCCCCCAGGGAAAAAGCCTACCCTGGATGAAGAGCCACAGGGAGGCGGTGGAAGTGCCATGAGCACTCTGTGCCACACACTCGTACAGCCCTGAGTCCCCTGGCTGCACGTGGCTGATCTCCAGAGAGTGGTTCTGCAGAAGTCTGGTCCGGCCATCCCCTGGCTGTGCTGCCTTCCCATCCCAGCTCCACGTCAGGTTGTGGGGCACATCCCCCAGAACCACACAGGACATGACCACGTCCTGGCCCGGTGAAGCTGTGATGTTGCCCGGGGCTATGAGACGTGGTGGTGGCTCTACAAACGTGGGATGTTGGGGTGAGAGAAGTCCATGCCCAGCCACAGACATGGAAAAAACACCAAGGCTTGGCACGGGCAGTCCCCACCTGAGACAGAGATGTAGGCACGAGCCCGTGTCACCCCGACCTTGCTTGTGGCCGTGCAGTCATAAAACCCTTCATCACTCTTGGACACTGCAGGGATCATCCAGCTGATGTTCCCTGAAATCCTGCAAAAAGGGAGAGATGACAATGTGGATCACTCCCATCTTGGGACTGCCATGCCACCATCCTAATCCTACTCCCTGGTATTTTTTTCATCTGAGTCAGGCAAAGGCATGAATCCCCACTCACTGAGGACATGTCCCTTGGAATTTTGCTTTTGAGATGCACAGAACCTGCAGGCACCCAGCCAGCACATGGCACTCCCACAGCTGGCACAGCTCAGGGGCTGTTGCTGCCCACATGAGCCCTCCTGGGGCTCTCTGGGCCATATCAGAGGCTCACCTGAAGAGCTGCTCCTCCCTGAGCTTTGTCCTGCCGCGGCTGAGCTGCAGGCGGAAAGGAACCTCGCTCCGTGCAGAGCAGGAGATGAGCTGTGGCTCACGGCTGTAAGCCTGGATTTTGCTGGGGATGTTCACTTTAGGTAGCCCTGGAAGGAGTTTGGGACATGCAGATGTATAACAGCCCTTGGAAGCTCACTGGGAAGAAGGATGAGTGAGGAGAAACCAAAGCAGAGGCTGTGCTGGAGCCTCTGGTCTCTGCTCAGCACCTGCGGGTTCCACTCACCAGGGACCACGCTGGTGTAGGTGACCCCCGAGAGGCGGTGCAGGGGGTGGCCCTGGGCATCTTCACCCTTCACCTTCAGCAGAAAGTCCCCCGGGGGGACCCAGAGCGGCGAACCCACCCAGAGCTGCGCGGTGGAGGCGGAGGAGGAGTTGGAGAGGGGCTGCGCCGGCAGCGAGACGAGGACATGGCCCGAGGTGTTGAAGAGCTCGATCTCCCGCAGGCGCCCGGGCGGCCTCAGCCCGGTGCAGTTCACCAGCACGGAGATGGGCAGACCTGGAAAGCGGGGAGGGAAAAAACCACCAACCACATTCCCGGCTGTGAAACGCCCAGACGCAGCATCCATCCCCCCGAGCAGCACCATCCTCACCCTGCACCGGCCGCTCTCCGGGCTGGCTGGTGTCAAATTCCGGCTGCGTGGAGAAGCTGGCTTGAAAATTCACGTTGCTGATGCCCGTGATCCTCAGCGAGTGGCGGCCACTGCTCCGGGTCTGGAAGCAGATTGAGAGGCAAGTGCTGAGGGCAGGGGAAGAGAGAGGCTATGGGAAGGGAAGAGGTGGCAGCCGTTCCCTTCCAGCCTGCTCACACATCCTCTGCCTGGAGATGGTGGGGGAATCCAGAGCTGGAAAAGCCTGGCAAGCTAAATATCCATCGGGGAAAAGGCAGAGGGTGTGCAGGGTCTGCCAGCAGCCTACCGTGACCAGCCACGTCCCTGGCTCGTAGGGCTCCACAGCCACCACCATGGCTGAGTTGGGGATGCTGAGCAGCTCCTTCAGCCCTCGGCCTTTCTCCAGGACCTTTCCTGTGACAGCAAGTGAATGTCTTGTTGGGCAACCCAGGTTCATCCCCTGGTGCCTGCAGTGGCCAAGAGCCACCTCCCTCGGGGCTCAGGGTAGTGCAGAGCCCATCACAGCTCACAGCCAGGGCAGCAGGGAAAACTCTCCTAAAGCCAGGGGCAAAGCCAGCCCGGGAGGGGAGCAGGGAGAGGTTTACTGAGAGCTCTGCAGCTCATGGCCTTTTCATTTGAGTGTTCAGGGCCTGGTGAACCCCTTCCTGCTTGTGCTGACCTAAGGTCTCCCTGGGAGGCAAAGAATCACCCCCTGTCCCTTGTCCCTCTCCCCTGGGCTCCTACCTGCCGGATCCCGGACCTTAATGCCCGGGGCAGGGCCACTCAGGGAGATGGTGACCTCCTTCAGGCTGGGGTCAAAGGGGACCAGCCACACGTGCTCCCCACCATCCTCATGGTCCGTGGACAGCAGGTGGACCTTGGAAGCCTGGATGGCCTCTTCCACCCACTTCAGCACCTGGAGGCCAGCAGGGGAGGATTAACCCGGATCTGCCCACACCGACAGGCATAGCCTCACTTCAGCACAAGAGGGCAGGTGTCCCCACTCACCTCTGTCACCTGCTGCTTGTCCAGGTGGAAGATCTGCCCGGAGCTGGTGGCAGCGATGCGCTCGTACACGCGGTACCCGGGGTGGCTCCTGTCCCCGCAGTCCCCGGTCAGCACAAACACCACCTGCCGCAGCAACAGCCCCGTGACACCCCACACAGCCACGGAGGGGACACAGCCAGCATCGACCAGCATCCCCGTACTTCAAATCAGCCCGGGGGATGCAAAATTCCCCCCAGTGCAGGGCAGGGCGGGGTTTTATCGCTGCGTCTCACTGATGTGCTGCTGCTGCAGCATCCCCCCAGCCGCTGTCACAGGAGCCCCGCGGGCAGCCAGGCTGCTCACCTGGCTCTGCTTGTGCTGCAGCAGCCGCAGCAGCTCCTCCTGCTGCTCGTAGTCCTTGGCCCGAGCATCCGAGAAGACGTAGATGAAGGAGCCGGGATGGGAGATCTCCACGGCCACCCTGATGGCTCCCACGCTCATCTCCGGGCAGTCCCCCCCGCCCTGCGGGACACAGCCAGGGACATGGCACAGGCACCGAGCCACACACCCAGTGCTCTGCTCCCGGCAGGATCCCACCCAGGGGATGCTCACTGGGAGGAAAAATCCCATTTTGCTGGAGTCAGGCCAGAGCAGCGGCATGGAGCTGCAGGGATACTCAGGATCACACAGACCCAGCCCGGTCTCAGTGATAATGATAATTAAACCATCCATTTGGGGATCCATGCTCACAGAAGTCACTGGTTTCCCACAAATACCTTTGCTGGGCACATTTGTGCCCAACCCTGGGGCTGCAGAACCAGCTTCCCAGGGAAGCCTCCTGGCACAGTGATTACCAGCTCCCACTTTCCCAGGGTTTGGCACCCCAAAGGGCTGGGAAACGATTTGCAGCAGCAGCAGCAGCATTGCACCTCCTGCCAAAACAGCTGCATCCGAAGGGAAACGCCACAGGGATTTAGCAATTCACAGGAGGCAGGGCAAGAGTGGGGATGGATAAAGCAGGATTAAGCTCCCAGGAAGCATTTCGGCTGGCAGGAAATACATGAAATAATTTTTTAAAAACCCCAAATGAATTTAAAACTCAATTATCAGGCAGTGCTTCTAGAAGGGGCACATTTTTTGTTCCATGGAGAGTCTGTGCAAACTCTCCTGGGAACAGCACCTCCCTTTGGGACAAGAGCTGTGGAGTGGGAATTCTCTGCCCTGTTGCAGGACCCTGGGGCACAGCACCAGCACTAGCCATCCTCTCCACTCCCACCCCAGTGTGCAGCACCCAGCCAGTCTGGCTCAGCCTGAACCACAACCACACTCCTGGAGGATGCAGGGATTGCTCCCAGAACCCACCACCATGCAGGGCCAGGCTTCCCCCCCGGTGCCACGGGCCAGGCACCAAGCCAGGCCTGGCAGAGCACCGTGGGGCTGAGGATGCCTACCTGGACATGGAGCTCCCTCAGGCGCTGCTGGAAGAGCTGGGGGTCCGTGGTGAGGGTGACAGGTCCCACCTCTGCAAGCACATGGGCATCACAACCTCAGCCCCCACCTGCAGCACCAGCTTCCTTCGGTGCCACACACACTGCCCATGCTCCCAGCACCCTCCCTGGCTCAAACACCTGTGAGACTCGAGGTCCAGCGTCTACCCTGCCTTGGCACCCCACAAGAAGTGGGTTTGGGCAAACCAGCCCCTGGGCCCATACTGTGACCACTTGGGCAGACCATTGCTATTGCCCAGGAATTTCTCCCAACACACTGGGTGGTCCCAGCCAGGGTGAGCTGCAAACCAAGTGCCCTTTCCTGCTGGGGGAGGCTCCCAGCAAAGCAATGCAGGAATCCATTCACTGCCTCTGCCTCCTTCCCTGTCTGCCTCCCATGGTTTTCATTTAACTCAGTGCTTCTGCTGAAAATAAAGCTTGGGTCCCGCTCTCCTTGTAGGAGGCCAGGGCTCTTTTGGGGAACAGCTGCCTTTTATGGGTGTGCACAAAAAGAAGACAAAGACAGGGTCAGAAAGAAATGATTCTGGTATCACAGTGAGTTACCAAAACCTCTTAGCAAGTGGTGCTTTTATTGAGGTGACTTGGAAGCACGCTGTGGAATCATACAGAAAACCCCCCATGATTACTCTGGGGAGATTAGAACAGGATGGAAGGGGAAGAGCCACCCACAGCAAAGTGTCAGCCCCCCTGGGATTAACAGGGGGGAAAGAGCCCATCCTGCGCCCATAGGATGGCTTGGGGACAGGAGCCCCAGCCCAGCTCCCAGCTCTTGAGATGCCATCCCCATCACAGTGGTCACCAGGGCATTAAAAACAGGGAGAAGGGACAGCGCAGGCACTCGCAAATTGCACACTTCAGCCCTAGAGCCAGCTGGAACCGCAGCCCAGCTCCCCTCAGCCCCATCCCCGGCAGGACACATCCTCAGCCTGTCCCAGACGTACCTGGGTCATGGAAGGGCACCAGAGCGTAGTTGCTGATGGGTTTGGTGCTCCTGCTGAGCGTCCGCTCCAGGATGCGCGAGGCGCCGTCCATCACCTGCACCAGGTCGTCGTACATGGAGCCGGTGACATCGAACACGAAGGCAAGAGTGGCCCACCCTGGGGGGCTCTCGGCCAGGCTGGGGGCCAGCAGCATCCAGAGACCCACAAACACCCCTCCGTGCGGTGGCATCGTGGGGGAGACGCTGGGGGGCCAGGAGCACCCCTTGTGTCCTTGTCCCGGCCCTTCCCGCAGAGCCCCCGGGCACTGTCCCCGCACCAGGGAGGGACACGGCGTGAGAGAGGCCACACGCGGCGGGGACGGAGAAGGGACCCCGGGCAGGGAACGCCCAGCCCTCCGCAGCTGCGGACCTGCTCCTCCAGCGTTCAACTTCTGGGAGGGAGGAGGGAGGGCGGGAGGAAAAACCGGACTTTTGGAGCCAGCGACGCGGCAGGGAGGTGGGTGGGAGCTGGAGGAAGTCGGGATGGAGATACAGGGATTGGGAAGCAGATCCTGCAGCCCACGGGATCGTCAGAATCACTGCCCAGGCCCCCTTCCCAGCCCTGACCCCCTGGCTCAGAGAGACCCTGCTCTGCTGGGGGGAGCAGGGGGTTAGGGGAGGACATGGGGGTCACGGCTGAGCACCTGTGGGGAAACCCTGCCAAACCCCCGCGGGGGAGAGACAGCTGCGAAAGAGACCCCAAGGAGGCAAACTCCGCCTCTGCTGGGCACAGAGCCCCTGGAATGGGGGTCTGCAACGGGGCTTGGAGGTCAGGCGGCTCTGCGAGGGGCTGGGCTGGGCTCACCCACGCAGCTACCCCACGAACGGGGAGCAAACAGCCACGCAAACCACAGACAAAGCCAGAGCCAGGACATGAGCTGGGACAGGCAGCCCTTGGCCGGGCCAGGCGGCCCTTGGCCGGGAGCGCTGGCTGGGGGTGCAGAGCGTTTCCTGGCTCCCCTGGAAGCAGAGTGCTGAGCTCATGGCTGCTCCACGGGGATGCTCTGCTCTTGCTCAACTCCCCCGCAGCGGGACCCAGCAGCAGCCACGGCCAAGAGTCAGCTCCAGGTGAAGCCGTGTGTTGAGCTGAGCATCTCCTGCACCCCCAGCAGCTCACCAGCACCAGCCTTGCTCCTCCCAGACACAGGGGCTGGGGGGCCTTGGAGATTGCCCCTCTCATGACCCACACAGGACAGTGGGAGCATCCCGTGCATTCCTTTATCCCTGCAAGTTGGGCTCAGCCCAGCCCAACCTTAGGATGGGCAAGGACCCCCCCCCTCACAGCAGAGCAGTGCCACCTCTGTTCCTGGGCTGTGCCAGCGGCCTGTCCCCATCCTGTCCCACAACCAGGGCTTGCACTCCCCCAGGCTTTGCACTCCCCACCCCACAGTGCCACAAAACCTACCTTAGAGCATCCCCAGTCACCAACCTGCTTCCCAGTTCCATCCTGCACCCTGGCAGGGAGCACCAGCACAGCTGGCACAAACCCCAACAGCTTCTCCTCATCTCCAAATTAATCCCAGCCAGCCCTTCCCACACTCACCAGTGCTCCCTAGTCCCAGGAGCACCTGTGCTAACTGGGCTTTAAACCCTTCCTTGCTGGGGGTTAAGGCACAACCTCTGGGTAACCACCGTGGCTTGGAGCCTGTGCCTGTCCTTGCCCACCCCATGGCACAGGGGAGAAACCCCCGGGAGCTCCCACCATGCGCTGGCACAAAGCACCTCTGGACAAAACCCCCTGTGCAAACACAGCCTCCTTGTTCGGACCATTAGGGCATCTCCTCTGGCCTCCCGAAAACAATTAGTCAGCCTCGTTAGGAGAGCAAACAAAACGGAGATGGGCTGGCAGGGAGGCCTCGCAGTGCTCGTTTCCGGAAGAGTTGGCAGCGCAGAATGGCCAACGCGACCCCAGTGCACGTGAAAAGCCCAGTGCAGGCCGTGAGCCCCCCGTGAGCCCTGCCAGGGGAAGGGGGGCTGCCGAGGGGCATCTCCGGTCCGGGCAGTGGGACACAATTGTGGGATATTCACAGCAAGATTCCTCTGCAGCCACTGTGTGCCAGGAGTGACCCCGTGGCTCCCAGCCTGCTGCAGTGAGGAGAGGGCTTGGAGGGGACAGGGATGGCGTGGTGGGCACATGGCTGTGTCATCATTGTGAAGGGAAAAAGGGATGCAGGCACTGTGGCATGATGGGACCTGGCAGAGGGAAAGCTGTGTCTGGGTGAAAGGAGGTGGGAAGGGCAGTGTTTAGGGGTGAAGGGTCCCTGGGATGCCAGGAGCTGAGGCCTGACAGCTCATCACAGGTGTGGGCACGGTGTCTGAGTGACAGCCTGCCCACAGAGCCCAGAGCATCCCTATTTCCAGCTGTGCTGGTGCCACCACAGCCCCGTGCTCAGGGCACTGCATGCTCACCCCTCCCAGCCCAGCTCCCAGCCCTGCTGGCTGCCAGGGCAGCTTTGGGGGCAACCACAACCCCCCAGCCCAGCCCATCACAGACCACAGCTCCTTCGTTACTGTCATTTAAGCTTTTATTTCCACTGTCACAAAGTTCCTGGGTTTTGTTTTGTTCTGTTATTCAACGGTTTCATTTGCTTGGTTTGCTCTTGAATTCATCTCAAGACAAGGCAGCGGGGCATGCAAGCCGAGACATCGGCACGGACGCACACACAGCTTCATCTTCACAAACAAGGCTCTTTGCTGCAGCTGCTGCTTCCCAGCCCGGGGCTCGGCCACCCCCCGGGGCAGGGTGGCCCGTGGGACAGGGCACCCAGCCCCGGGCTGGTGGCCACTGGAGCAGAGAGAGAAGGGAAGGATGATTTTCCTGCAGTGCCACTGGAATAGTGAGGGCTGATGTGTAATTGAGATCCCAAAACTGCTGCACCCCAAACTGTGCACTGAGATTGGGGCCAGCAGCTCCCTCCTTTGTCCTCAGCCCTCTCTTCTGTCCCTGCCAGACCCCTCCCTGCCAATGCCCTCGGGTAGGACAGGTGACAGATACTCTCACTAAATGCCCCAAATCTGCTCCTTCGATGGGGGACAGTGAGCTGGCTGCAGGCCACCCACCCATCCCAAATGACCCCACAACCCTAAATACATGGGAAAGGGGCAGCTCTGCCAGTGATTGCAGCTGCTCCCATGCCATGCCTGGCCCTGCTTAAAAGCCAGCCCTGCCCCAAGTGGGGCTCAAATAAGATCCCAAGACTCCAAGGCCTTTCCACCCTCTGGGCAGCTGCATCCCTGCCCACTGACAAGCAGTGACCCTAGGATGGGATTCCCACAACCTCAGCCTCCCCATCCAACAGGAATTTGGTGTCCTGATGGCATGGGAAACACCAACAGGCACTGCTTCTGTGAAGGAGGGTGAGATGGAGCTCACACCCAGCACAAACAGGTTCTGGGGTCCCCTATAAGCAAACACCCCCCTCCACCATCCCAGAGGAGAGTGCTCCCGGGACTAGCCTGATCTCGTTATAAATTGCATTAATGAACAGCCTGCTCCAGAGGAAAAACCCTTCACTTCTCTCTCTCTTGGGTCCTGGTTTATGCTGTGAGGAGAGGGTAGGGGGGAATCTGCCCCCAGAGCCTTCTCCCACGTTCTTGCTCCCGGGGGAAACAGCTCAGCCCAGCCCAGCCCCAGAGCTCGAGGAAAGACAGATACAAAGCAGCAACAGTCAGCACACAGACAGAAAAATTAAAAGAAAGGGAAGTACAGACATGGCATTTAATGGGGCAACACTGACAGGGACAAATGAGAGAGGGGACATGCCACAGTCACCGGGGCTGGACCCTCACCTCTGCCTGGCTGTGCTTTGGGTCTCCTTCCCATGGCCAGGGCTCTATTTTGGACAGGCACCAGGACCCCAAGTGTGAACAGAGACAAACCAGGGCTTGCTGGCCCTGTTTCATCATGAGCAGGTGTAAAACAGAGGCTGGAACTAATGACTTGCTGATGTAAACTCCACCCCAGTGTTTCATGCACCATTCCTGGTGTTCCACCCATGCCCAGTGCCCGGTGGGTCCTGCCAAGCCCTGTGGCCACAGTCCTGAGCTGTATCCAGCACTCCTGCTCACCAGGGCAGACACCAAACTGCTTTCCAGAGGGGGATGGCTCACCCTGGCCACTTCACTGATGGGGAAACTGAGGCACGAGGAGGTTAAGGCCAACATTTCCAAGCACGAGATGCTCCAAGCCTTATTTTCAGTGATACCAAGACGCTGCAGATCCTGGTGGTGTTCAGGAGGAGTCAGGGGCCCTGGGTGCTCCCCAAAGGGGAGACTAGAAGCATCCAAGCCAGGGTCCCAAATCTGCAGCCAGGGGCCAAAACGCTTTGCTCAGGGACTCTCAGCATGTCAGGAGCCCTGGCAGGGCTGACTCCCTGGGGAGACATCTGCCAGCACTGATGGAGCTCAACCCATGACAGGTCCTCCAAAAATTAAAAGCTTTCCAGGGGAAAAGTGTCAGAACAAATGAGGTTTGCCTTTGCCTGGCAACTATGTCAAATGTGGCAGAGCCCATCGTTCATCAGTGGAGGCGATTACAGCAGTGTCACATTCATTGGGAACATCAATTGGCACCAGGAAGGGACCAGTCTGGCAGATGAGCATTCAACAGGTTGGAGGCACTGCAGAAACCTACCCCAGAGAGTTGCTTTTTGGCCACAGAGCAACAAGGAAAAGGAGGTTTCCACAGGAGGGAGTGAGGTGACACCCTCCAGGAGCCCCCCCACAATGAAACACGGCACCCTCGGGGGCAGGAACTGCAGAAGAGGCAGAAATATTGCACGTGGATGTGAGGTCAGTCTCCTTGGGGGTGGGGAAAGGTGGTTTTTTATGGGCATCAAGAAGTACCACAAGCACAAAATCCCAAAACTGGGGAGTGGGGCTGCACGGTGAAGAGTCAACATCCCTTGGTGGGGGCTGATGTGCTGGGAGGATTCAGGGAATGCTGAGGCACCTGTCAGACTGTCCTCCACATCCAGGTGTCACCTCCCACTGCCGTGGGGACATGGGAGACAGCTGAGCAGAAGGATGCTGCCACCATCAGCTGGACCAGAGATGGAAGGGTGAGCCTCCAGGGTGGCTTTAGGGGTCCCACAGGCTTCCTGCCCTTTGCTACTGAGGGAATGCACGTCTCTCCTTTCCCAGGACGGGAGCCAAGGCAGATGGAAACAGAGCTCAGGCATCTCCCACGCAAAGCTCATTCTCCAGCAGAGATGCCAACTGTGTCCCATGGTGTGGGTGCTGGGGGAGCTGAGCTGGGGACACATTCCAGAGGGGTGGTGGGTGTTGGTGGAGCATGCAGCCCCACTCGTGACCGGGGTGTCACATCCAGTGTCCCCAGGCGTGCATTCCCAGCCCTTTGCCTCCTCCAAGGCTGGCACAAGCAGCTCTGCCTCGGGCCATGCCCTGGGTTCACAGCAAAACCTCCCATATCCTGCGGGAGGGAAGGGACAGGGAGACACCCTGAGCTGTGCACAGCCCAGCCTGGCCCTCCTGTCACCTTGTCCCAGCTGGGATGGGGGGACAGAGCAAAATAGAGCAAGGCTCCCCCTCTGCTCTGCCAGCCCTGCTGGCACATGGGACGATTCACAGCCACCACCAAACACCTTCCCACCGTTTGCGAAGCAGAAAATAGCAAAGGAATCTGCTTGAAAGCAAAACCCGGCTCTGGGCTCCATTAATACTTTTTCATGCAGTGAGAAGATGAATAAAAGAAAGGAAATGGGGACATTCTGGTGCCCGGCGGTTTCCTCACCCTGCCCGACTGAGGGATGGAGCTGGGTCTGCTCAGAGTGTGGGCTGAGCCCTCACTGAGCTCCCAGAGGGAAGGGTGAACAGAAAAACGCAGGGAACACGGGAATGGGAAGAGGAAAAGAAGCTACAGCATCCCCTCCAAACAGCAGCCAGCCCACGGAGCTTGGGATACAGGGGGTGGGAGGAGAGGGGGGAAGGCAGATTTTTGGCTTCATTGTTATTGCAGGCTCCCGGGTCCCCGCAATAGTGTACGAGCATGTAAACCTTACAAATCCTCACCGGGGTGGGTGGACACATACACGAGAGACGAAACACAGCAGCAACATTTACAACAAATAAATAAGGATATCGATCGTCGAGATAGGCATATAAAAAAAAAAGCCTCACTTTTTTCCACTGAAGGGAAAAAAAAAAACCAAAATAACCAAAAACCAAACCAAAAAGCACAATACTGTCTCACCAAAAAAAAAAAAATATATATATCCCTAGTGAGCCGGGCCAGGCTGCCAGCGGCATCGTGGGTGACGCCAGGACTCTGTTCCCAATTGCCATCGGTGCCTCGGCTCCCCGGCCACCCCACAGGGGGTGCAGCCCCCCGGTACCTTTGGGCTCCAGCCGCTGGTTCCCAAGAGAGGACCACGCCGGTGCATCCGCAGTCCCATCCGAAAACGTAGGAAAAGGGGAGCAAAGGGGGCGAGGAGGCCGAGAGGGAGCTCTGCCTGCGGCGATGCTCCGCCCGTTCCCCCGGCCCTGAAGTCTTGGGCGTTCGCTGCCGCTCAGACTGAGGTCTGGCGCTGGTCTGGGGTTTTTTTGGAAAAAGCAGAAGTCGGCAAATGGCAGCGGCTGGTTCAGAGTGCGGAGAGGGGCGGTGAGCTCGCGCTTCGAGGGCATCCTTTGCTCGCGGAACAGAAAGGAAGGCCGGGAGGGACAGGCAAGCTTCGCGCGGCGCTGGTCGGATGGCACGGAGAGTGTCCTCCCCCAGGCATCTGCAGGAGAGCGTGGGGAGAAGGGAAACTGGGTGAGAAGGAGGGGAAGAAACCCCTGTGGCCATCTCATGTGACACCAGTGCAGCTGGCAGGGCACAGCTGGGAACAGAATAAAGATATTGAAAAGCTCAAAGCTCTGGGGGGGTTAGAAAACAGCCCAACTCCCAGGACATTGCCTGGACTGTGATGACCAAAATCACTGCAAGGGACACCTCTGCTCAGCTCCATGGGGCACAGCAAGGATCACTGGGTGCTCAGCCCAGCAGCTGTGTGGTGCTGTGAACCACAGCATCCCTGGCTGTGCCAAACCCAGCACCAGGGCATGATATAATAAAATAGAAGATAAATAAAACATTTAATATAATCTGTCTCTGGAGCATCCCTGTGCCCCCAAGCATGCCAGCTGCCTCCTCTGCAGCCACATCTGCTGGTGAGGGCGGGATTTGTGCTGCAGGCAAACGCCGACATCCCCATGGGATGTGGTCTGAGGGTGCTCTGTGGGATGGGGGAAACAGGAAAATCCTATCAGAATGGGGGCAACATTCCCCCTGGCTGGATTTGGGGGGGATATCCATGTTTTGGTGCTTCAGCAGAGGAGATTCAGCTGCCTGTGCCTGTGGAAGGTGGGAATGGCACGAGGCAGGTGGGAGATGAGGCACCCCAGCCCTGGCACTGCACTCACCGCCGCTCGGCCCCGGGACTATACGAGCCCATCGTAGAGGGAGAGCGCCTGCACGATGGAGGGGTCAGCCTTGGAGCCCTCCTGAAACTCCTGCAGCGTCAGCTTCCCGTCTGCGTTCTGCAAAACACTCCTGTTACTGCACTGCTTCACCCCAGCTGGGCACCCAACACCTGGCACCCAGCAGCACCCACACCATCCCACACCCCTGTCCTCCCCACTGCCACTGCCTCAGTTTCCCCATCAGGACACCCATGCCTGCAGCCACGGAGGGGGCAATGTCCCTTGGAGACCCTGAAATGGATAGAGGGATCCCAGAGGGATGTGGGTGTCCTGAAGTGATCTTGGCAGCAGCTGAGACATCGTATTGGTGGGGAAAGGAGGCATCTGCAAGAGCCAAGATGCAGCAAAGGGACCCACAGCATCTCCCAAATCTCTTGGCCACAGGCAAAAATCCCTGAGGCATCCTCACCTTGTCCATCATGGCAAAAATCCGATCCACCCTCTTCTCCGGTGTGTTCTCCTCCTCAGGAAGCTCCACTGTGTTTCCCTGCAGCAGCAGGACAGGACCTGGTCACACACCCATCTGTGCCCTGCCTGGAGGGTGTCCCCAGGTGAGGATTGTCCCCCCACACCCCACATCAGGACGGGGGCAAGGGGACTGTCCAGGTGTTGGCACTAGAAGCGCCTTACCCTGACCATGATGGCCACAAGCCCCCATCAAAAAAGACCAAAGAAGGAATTGGGGGTGTTTCAGCATTCCCACAGAACCAAGCTGCAGCCCAGCAGGGACCCCCAGGGGCTGCTTGCCCCGTGCCACTCCCACCCCTCTTACCACCATCTGATAAATCGCATCCACAATGTCCAGCATCTCGTTCCTCGTGATGTATCCGTCGTTGTCCAAGTCGTACAGTTTAAATGCCCCTGCAAGCCAGAGCAACACCGAGGGGCTGCGGCTGTGGCCCCACCCTGGACACACTCCCAGCTCCCTCGTGGGGCTGAGCCCACCAGCACCCCATGGGGAGCACTTACACCTCAGCTTCTCGTCCAGCGTGCCCCTGGAGGTGACCGACAGCGCCTGGATGAACTCCGAAAACTCGATCCTCCCATCCTGGGGGAGGAAAGGAGGGGTCAGGATGCTGCTGCCACTCCTGTCCAGCAAAGTCCTCCCTGCCCACATGTCCCCTGTGAGTGAGCACATCCCAAAAGGCAGCAGGGAGGGAGGAGTGATGCACATTGATGTGATCCAGCTGCTGGTGCCCAGCCCACCAGTTAGCATCCCGGCAGGAGTGGCTCAGGAATGCAGGGCACACCACACGGATGTCAGCAGCACCAAAACACATCGTTTCTCCTCTCCTGCTCTACTTCATCGCCCTTCCCCACATGACTCCCCTCGACTAAAACAAGCACGGGGCTCACTCCAGCTGTGCCGTTTCAATTTCACGCTCCAGGAAGCGCTGGAATATTTTGCTCCTCCAGTGCCATGCAGACACATTTCAAACCCACCCCAGCATCGCCACAAGCCCAGCCCTGACCCCCCTGGACCATGCCCCCGAATCCCAGACTTACTTTGTTCTCATCAAAGACATTGAAAACAAAGGTGGCAAACTTGGTTGGGTCACCGAAGGGGAAGAACTGCTTATAGATCTTCTGGAAGCCGGCGGCATCGAGCTGCCCGCTGGGACAGTCCTTGATAAAGCCCTTGTACCTGTGGAGGGAGAGCAGAGCATGGGCCCAGGAGGAGCTGGGATGAGGCTCTCCCCAGTGCTGCTGTGGGCTGGAGCTGGGAATGTCCCCACCTGTGTCACCCTCATCATGCACCTGCAGCACCCCAGCCCTGTGGATGAGATCCCTGTGGGCACCACAGTGAGGGTGGCTGTGGGACAAGCAGCGAGTGGCACTGGTGACACTGAGTGGCTCCCACTGCACTGCTCCTACCTCCTGCCAGCCCACACGTGGCAACAGGGCCACAACCAGGCTTGTTGTTGTGTGGGAGATGGGAGGGGACAGGGACCCAGTGCCCAGCCAGGAGTGACAGCAACCCCTGGTGACAAACGATGGCACAGTGGCTGCTGAGCTCTGTGAGGGTGGCTGGCCACTGGAACAGGCACCCCAGGGAAGTGGTGGCACCAAGCCTGCCAGAGGTCAAGCAGTGTTTGGACAACACATGGAATTCTTGGGATGTGCAGGGCCAGGAGCTGGACTTGGGATGATCTTTGCACATCACTTCCAGCTCAGGATATTCCATGATTCCATCACAATATTTTGCATGACCCAAAGTGAAAGCTGCTCAGAACAGCTGGGGGGCACAGCGGTGTTCTGTGTCCTCAGGTGGCACAGCCCAGCTCACTTCAAAACTCACCAGTGTTCAAACACCCCAAAAAGCCCTCAGTCCCAGCTCCGGGCTGGACCTGGGCGCTGGAAATTGCAGCTGCAGCGGAGGGTGCAGGGAGGGAGCTCGTGGGCTCCGTGGGTGCAGAAACCACGCAGGGAGCATGAGGGGAGCACATGGGACCACACGGGCATCACGTGGGGTACGTGAATATTATGCAACACATCGCCCAGATCTGTCAGGCGCCGCTGCAGCGGGACAAGGGCTGGAGGAGGAGGGGAAGGGGGTGGCGAGGTGGGAAACCGAAGTGCCGGTGACATCTTTTTCACGCTGCTGCAGCTATGACTCATCGGGTGGGGGGGAAGGATGAGAGAAAGAGATAAAGAAAGCAAACCTTGACTGGTGGGATAGGGAGATGAAAGGGAAGCGGTGGCTTTTCTAGGGCGCTGCGTTCGGTGAGGTGGAGGGGATGGAGTGAGAGCATGCTGCTGGCAAGAAACCATGGATCCTACCCTGAGAGCCTCTGTGGGCCCTGCTGCAAGAGGGGACACGCTGGGACAGCAACAGCCTCCTGCAGCAGGTCAGCAGCTGGACATTCCCCAGGTCCCCATGCTCTTTGGCTGCCCATATGGGGAGGGAAGAGCTGCTGGAGCCCAGTCCCACTGAGCACAGGGTGTGCAAGGAAAACCCCTGTTTTCTGGGGTCCCCTCTAAGACAGAACACCTGCACCCCAATACAGGTGCACCTGCCCACACCTCCTGCACGTCCCTGATCCCCCTGGACAGTGGGGTGGCCGAGTGCCACCAGCTCCTGCCTCTGCCCACAGCACCATGCC
This sequence comes from Lichenostomus cassidix, assembly GCF_008360975.1. Taxonomy (NCBI): domain Eukaryota; kingdom Metazoa; phylum Chordata; class Aves; order Passeriformes; family Meliphagidae; genus Lichenostomus; species Lichenostomus cassidix. Next base: position 4,815,007 of record NC_139497.1, read on the forward strand.
CCAGCCAGCTCACCACCATGCCAGGCACTCACCACTGCTGCACCTCCTTCTCTGTGACTGCAAGAGAAAACAGGAGAAGAGAGAAAAAAGAGAAAGAAATTTAGTTTTGCAGTTACAGCTTTTTCTCTTGTACTGCCCATCAGTGACTTCCCTGGGGAATGCCCTGGGGCTCCCAACAGTGCCTTCCCTGGTGGATGCCCTGGGGCTCACTTGCTCCATGAGCTACCAAGTGTTCCCCAAGTGCTCCCCATGTGGCAGCAGCTGCTTTTGAGGCACAGCCTGGGCCAGCCCAGGTGGTCCATGGGGCCAGGGCTGCAGGTGCTGGGTGTCTGGGCAAGGCTGGGGACCCCCAAAACCAGGGAGCCTCCCAAGATGTTTTGCTGTGCTCAGGGAGTGCAGAACCAGGGCTGCAAGATGCTGTGGACCATGAAGGGGACTAGCTGATCATGCCTGGGGAGGATCTGGCCCTGCTGTCTCATGTTCCCAGAGCTAAAGCATCCCTGAAAACATCTGCTGAAACATCTGCCTGGGGGCGGCTCAGGGAAGGAACTTGCCTGGCCCTGACATTGCCACACTGAACGTGGGCACGGGCACAGCCCCAGGGCTGGCATCCCTCCAGCTACCAGCTGCCTCTGAAGGAGCATCATCAGCACCCTGGGAAGCCTCACCACGCTCTGGAGGAGCCCCAAAAACACAACAAGCTAGAAAACAGTGAGCACTGGCAACCCCGAGTGTCCCCAGCCTGGGGACAGCTGCTGAGATGGAAGATGTCCTCAGCAGAGGAAAGGCTCTGAGGGACGCAGGATGCTGGGTTGGCACTGTCCCTGCGTGTCCCACTGCAGAAGCTGTGCCTGTGCCTCCCCACAGCGGGGAGCCAGGTGCCAGCAGGTGGGCACAGGGGGGAACAGCCTCATTTGTCATTTCCTTTGCGTCGTGCATCTAAATAATGATGAAAAAGCCACAGGTCTGAAAGGCGCGGGGATAATGAGGCGAGTGGAGATGTCAATGTGCAAACGGCTGATAAAAATAGAGACCCAAGACACACCAACAGATGCCAATTACCTTGCACGGCAAAAAAAAGAAAGCAATTTTCCATCAGGAAGATTTGTAACGTGCCTGGCAGAAGGTGCAGGGTGCAGAGGCGAGGGCTGGAGGGTGGCAGCAGTGGGGTGACCAGGAGGGGACACAACGGTCCCCACCTCATCACCGGCTGGATTGTGGCTCCAGCATCCCTGTCAGCAGGAATTGCTTCACCCAAGACTGTCCCCATGCATTGGGGGTGTCCCTCCATCCCAGCTCAGGAGCTGCTGGAGGGACAGAGCCTTCAATTCCCCCATTTCCCCTGGGATTCAGCAGAAGCAGCACCTACTGTAGCACTGCAGGGTGTCTGGACAGCAGCACCCTGGGAGAGGGGAGGCAGGCACAGGGATACTCAGCCTCTGGGCTGAAGGACACTGAGGGCTTTGGCAGAGTCACAGGAGGGATTTGGAGGGTCGTTTGCTTTGGGCAGACAGCGATGTCCCAGCAGGAGGGAGCCAGGAAGGACTCACCCGGCAGCTGAGCTGGGGTGGGCTAAAAGATCAGTCATGGCAGTTCCAAGGAATTCCCCCATCCAGAAAAAAAGGGTTGCACAGAAGCATCCTTCCAAAAGAGAGATGCTGAGTGACATCTCTAACAGGAACAGGCGTCCCTGCTTCCCTGCACACACCCTCAGTGAGACACCACCCGTGACCTCCACCCTGAGGATGCCCAGGGGATGCCTCAGGCTCCAGCTCGGCAGCCCCAGTCACCCGTGGGCACCAAGGAGGGCAGGTGGAAGGAGGAGGATGAGGGTGAGCCCTCGGGGCAGGCAAAGGGACCACAGCAGCAGCCAGGGCTGCAGTCAGGGCTCTGCTCAGCCCCTCCAAGCAAGTCGCCTTCTGCTCTCTCTTGTTCGACTGCGACTGCGTTTCCCCCAACGTGCTATTTTGGGCCCGGGAGCTGCCTTTCAACTCCAGCAGGAAACAATTAAGAAATTTGTGCTTTTTTTAGTGCAGGAGAAATGCTGGTAATGACACGCTCGGGCTGAGGCGGGAGGGAGGGAGGGATGGAGCCAGCTCCCCTCGTGCCGCAGGAGGGATGTGTGATGCTCCCAGGAGAGGCTTTTCCGACGGAGGCAACCATTCAGGTGCCAGCCTGGAAATCAGCACAAGGCTCCCAGCGAGGGATTTGTAAATGTGCATCCTGGAATGGAGCCACGCAGAGCCCCATCCCTCCTCCAGCACACGGTGCCTGTGCTCCAGCCTCTGCCGCTGGGGAATCTGTGGGGTTTGTCCTGAGGCGGGAGAGTGGCCTCATCTCCCAGCCCTTGGAAAAACACCCACCTCGAGGTGCACCCCTCCACTGCCACCAAATGTCCCCTCTGCCCAGGGCAGAGTGTTCCCAGAGCAGGGAGCCAGCCGAGCCCTGACCCAGCGTGGGGACTGAGCAGTACCTGCCTCCCTGTAAGTGCTGTCATGGATCCGGGACAGATGATGACTTCATGGCTGCCACTTCCCAGCCGCTCCGACCCTGCTGGGTGTCAACACACCGAGTGGCACCAATTAGGAATGCTAATGCCCAGCCTGCAGCCACAGAAGCCTTGGGGACACGTCACTGAGGCCGAGCCACCTGTGCTGCGGCTGGGAACAGGGGACACACGCAGGGACAGGGCTGTCCCTCTGCTCTGCACCTCCCCGGCAGGCAGAGCCCAGCCGGGCTCACAGGCAGTACCTGTGCAGCGGCAGCTGCTGCATTTCCCTCCCGCGGCATCGATTACGGCGCGATGCTGAGCCGACACACATCAATTTGCCGAGGTATAAACCTCGGCCGGGTGAGCCCCCGACGCCCCAGAAGGAGGGGATGACCCACAGCAGCCCCACCGAGCATCCCAGCGGAGCAGGGCGGGCTCCCTGGCCGTGCTCCAGCGCGGAGCTGCCGTGCCGCGCTCCAGGGACTGCCGCTCCCGCAGCCGCGGTGGGGAGCGCTATAAATAGTGCACGTAGCAGCTTGTTAGTAGCAGCGCGCCCCGGGATCCTTGGGGATGAAAGGCGCTAAATAAAGGCAGAGTATTATCATTTGTTACGAGCCGCACGGCTGGAAGAGGCATCGCCGAGCCGGGAGCCCCCAGCGCCGCCCCGCAGGCGCCGGCCGTGCGCTCAGCCCGCAGCGCGGCACGGCACAGCGCCGTGCCAGCAACGGGAATCGCCCAGCGCGGGGCTCTCAGAGCAGACGGAGGAGACAGGGACAGGCACCCAGAGCAGCTCAGGAGCTGCCCCGCACGGCCAAACCCCCTCCAAGGGTCCTCTCCCTGCCCTTCGCTGCTCGGTCCATCCCCGCTCCCACCTCAGCTGGCAGCAGGTTTTGGCCACACGTCTCACACAGCGCAGAGGGGCAAAGGCTCCAAGCGGCCCCCAGCCCCCTCCTGCCAGCCGCCGGTACCTAAACCCCCCCAGCCCGCTCCCCCCACCTCTCCATCAATCCCAGTGGCACAGGCGAGGACTGACAGCTCCGTCACCACCCGCCCTTCCCGTGCCCCCTCTCCTCCCACCACCCAGCTGCCACTGCAGCAAGAATCAGCTCTGGTTAATCAGTGCTCAAGCCTGTTAATTTGTGTTTTCCAGGCAGAGAGGAGAGGAGCGACCCGGGACTGCAAATCCCCGTCCATCGCCCTGCCGCAGGGAGCTCGCTGCTCGCTGGACCGCAGCGGGGATGGGGTGGCAGGAAGGAGGGCAGGGGGTAGCTGGATTCGGAGTGGTTCAGAGATCCCTAGTCACGGTGGGATGTATGAAGTGACTGATGCTTCAGCCCTACAGGGGCTTTTTTTGTGCTGCCATCCCTTTCCCTGTCTGTGCAGGGGCAGGGGTTTGGCCACGGCCGCAGGGCTGGACCCTGAGCAGGACTGTGCACACTCAGCTCAGCCCCTGTGTGCCAAAACCAGCGGCACAGCTCTCCTTAGGCAGGTTTGGGCACCCAAGGGCTCAGCAAGCACTGTCCCCACGCAGCATCCGGCGAGGAGATTCCACCGAGCCCCCCACATGTCCCCCCTTGCTCCAACTGCTCTGACAGCACCCTGATCCCGTGTGGCCATGGGCACTGCAGCCTTATCAGGGAAACCAGTTAATTATTTCCAGGCACAAAGTGGCTTCCCTCACCGCCACAGGGCACCCCAGCTATGCCAGGTCACGGGCTCTGCCGCCAGCCCACGGGCAACTGGTCCAGCATCACACACTGAGTCATGGCAGGGGCAATCCTGCGGCATTTATTTCTCCCAGGGACCTGCTGTGGCTCCTTCACAGAGTCCCCGCAGGTCCCTGGGTATCCCAGTGTGGGGGAGCTGGCACATCGGGGGCTCCCATCGGGTTTGGGGCTGTCTGAACCTGCTGTGGGTGCTCAGTGCACTGCCCAGGCAGGGGAAATTGGGAAACCACGCTGGGTGCTGCTGCGTGAGCAAAGTGGGTGTTCAGGCGTGAAGGAATGGGGCACTCATGCATGCACCAACTGGGCACCCAGGCTGAGCCAGAGGGGCTCTCATGCAAAAATTCACGAGGACGTCATGCGTGGACTAATTGGGCACTCGTGCATAAATGATGTGGGTGCTTCTCGGTGAACTAATTGGGTGCTCATGCATGAGCTGCCCGGGTGCTGCGGCGAGAGTGAAAGGGCCACTCATGCACGAACCAGCTGGGGGCTCATGCATCCATTTTTTCGGGCATTCATGAATTCGCGGGGCGCTCATGCACGGATTAATTGAGCAGTCACGTCTGTTCACTGGGCACTCCTGCGTGAGCTAATTGGGCACTCATGTGTAAATTAGTGTAATTAGGAGAGAACACACTTGTGCACGTACTAATTGGGCACTCAGGTGTGAACGGATCAGGTGCTCATGCATGAATTAATTGGACAGTCAGGCATGAGCTAATTGCGGGCACGTGCGGCGATTAATTGGGCACTCATGCATCAGCCACCAGGGCGCTCATGCACGGAGCAGCAGTGCGATCCAGCGGGAATTAACTGGGCAGCCATGCATAAATCCAGCTGGGTGCTCATATGTAAATTAATTGTGCGCTCATGCCTGTGTTAATTGGGTGCTCATGCGTGAGCTAATTGGGCGCCGATGCGGAGGAGCCTGAGGTGCTCATGCGGGAGCTGAAGGGACCCTCATGTGTAAAATACCCCGGTGCTCCGGGTAACCCGGCAATTCATGCCGAACGCCGCCCCTCGTCTCGGCGAAACGCATATTTAAGAATTTTCTGAATGTAAATCTGATACAAACTCCGCTCTCAACATCATCACAGTGTTCATATTGACCAATTACGAGCTGGCCGCTCCCTCCCGCCCGGCTCAGCGTGTGCGTGCGTTAGCTCTGACTTCCCTCCAGCCCCTGGGATCACAGCGTCAGCATCACAGTCTGCATAACCCCTGCAGAATTCATCCCTGGTCACTCAGAGCGACCTCTGGGCTCCGTACAGCAGGTACTCGGTGCAGACTTGACGCCTGCAAACACGGACACAACAAGGTGCCATCGGTTGGCACAGAGGGACCCAGTGCCAGCCCCTGGCCTCGCAGAGTTACCTGGGGTAGCCACATCACAGCCTCAGTGGTCATTCCCAATTCCAGGCCTTCTCCTTGCAAAACATGTAGCCAAGAGCAGGGCAGCAGCTCAGGCTATTGGTGTGCAGCAGCTGTGGGACTTCATCCAGCCCCCAAACAGATGCAGCACCTGCCTGGTGCAGAATGGGCACCTCCCTGGGCAGAGAGGAAGGTGCCCTGCATGGCAGGGCTGTCTGGGGTCACCTCTGGCAGCCTGGGCTGTCGGGTGGCTTTGTGCAAGCCAGGGGGAAGCACCTCAGGGACAGCTGGAGCATGGGCACGAAGTTCCTTCCCAATGCACTAGCCCAACTCCAGCACCAACCCCTGGCACAGAGCTCAGTGCCCACTGCAGTGAGGGAAGGGCTGAACTCCCCCAGGCTGCTGCAGGCTCAGCCCTCCCCTAGGTCCACCACACCATCCTGGGGCACTTCAGAGCTGACCCAGGTCCCTGTTTGATGATGGTAACTTTTAAGATACACCACACATCAGCACTTTGGAAATTTGGGCAGTTTGGCCCTGATGATATCATCTCATTAAAATTCAGCTTGGACTCCTTAATGATGTCCTGGTCCTGTGCTCTCTGCCAGGGCTCAGCTCCAGCTCTGGGGACACCAGACCACCCCTGGCTGGGCTTTGCTCCTGCTCCTGGACAGCACAGGGACAGCTCTGGGGAAGAGGCATTAAAACACAACTGTGGCACAGGGGTCACTCCCATGCAAACAACTGTTTCTGGAGCCTGACTGATGACATTTCCTTTTGCTCCCCGAGATCACCAGCTGCAACTTGCCCCAACCACCATGCCCCCAGCTCACCCCCGTGCCCACCCTGGGCACATTGCCCACACACTGGGGTGTCCCTGTGTGGGAACCCATCCCTGCAATACCCCAAAGGATTTGGGAGCATCCCCACTACAGGGACACCAACACAGCTGCAGCTGCCTACCTGTCCCAGCAGCACATCCCCATCCCAGCTTTGCTTCTCTCCCCATCAGGCAGAGACATCACCAACTCCACGGCAGCTCTGGGAGCCTCCGAGATGCTCAGAGCTCGAGCCTGACAGTGTTATTGGGGTCATTTGTTACTCTGAGACACGAGTGATGTGCAGGAGCAGTGCTGGGGTGTTTGGCACTCTCCTCGCCGGCGGTTGCCATTAGTGGTCTGCCTTGCTCCCAGACTGGATAAACAGGTCCATGAGCAGTTCTCTTCTCATCTCCCCCGGGGCTGGTACCAACAGGAAAGCCAATATGCAGCTGAAATCCCTTTTAGACTTTATTAAATATTTAAGGGCCCGACATTAGGCTTTGGAAATTGGGTTTAGGGAAAAAGCAGCAGTTGCTCTTTGAAGCAAAGGCAGGAGAGGAAGGGCAAAGGACAGTGCCTTCATTTGGAAACTAATGAATCAGGCTGGAGCACCCCGCAGCAGGAGCTGGTGGCTGCAGCAGGTCTATCCCAGGATTAAATCCCAATTTCCCCACAAGCAATGCCCTGGAGGGGAGAGGATCCCCAGTGCTGCTGGGAGCAGGGATGGAGCAGGGATGGAGCCGCCCCTCTGCCCCGTCCATGGGGCAGCTGTGTCCTGCCACCTGCTCAAATCCATCCCTTGGTCACAGGGATTTCAGCATGGTCTGGCACTCCAATGTGCCATTCCCAACCCATGGAGCAATTCCTGCCCTGGGCAGAGGAGAAAACTCCCCTCTGGACCGAGCATGGGCAGTAGGAAAGGAAGTGTCTCTGGCTCAGCCATGAGTCCCTGGAGCCATGGGAATATCGGGAGGACACTCAAGGCAAAGCCTTGCTGGCAATGGGGCCACCTCTACTGCCCTCCCAATCTCTCCCACAGGGATCACAGTGCACTGAGAGGTGACACAGAGACCCAGGGCAGCTCCACAGGGCCCATCGATCAGAAGATGCTGGAGAAACACAGGTGGATGAAGCACAGGCAGCTCTCCTTCCAGCTGGAAACCAAAAACGAGCCTTGAAGGGAGAACATGCAGGAGGTGTGGGGAGGGAGCTCTGTCCTGGCACTGCCAGGCTGAGGAACCCATGGCAGGGATGGTGACAGAAGTGACACAGACCATGTCCCAGGGCTGAGCACGCCATGGCCACCCCTGCCCAGGGCATGAACCTGCCTTCCCTTGTTATCCAGCTGCCTGGAAGACCCAGCAGAACAAGGAGGGGAAGGAGAAACAAAGCGACCCCACAAATGTCACCCCGATAACAGAGCGAGCATGCCTGCAGGCTCCTCCCTGAAGCAGCCACTTCCTTTGATGCCTTCAGAGCTTCTTGTTTCACAACCTTAATTATAGCGGCAGCAGCAAAGGTCAGGAGAGTGGTTAAGCAGATCCATTAACATGTCAGGGGATAAATGAAATGTGATTCTTGTGATGCTGGAGCAGCAGTGGTGTGAGCGTGGCCAGTGGGTATGGCTGCTCTGCTCTGCCACAGAGGGAAGCCTCAGTGTCTCCCCTCAGGTCATGTCTCCCCATCTCCACCCTGGCACTGCAAGAACCTCCCAGGGACTGCAGGAACTCCTCAAAACTTGCTGCTGAAACCCTACAACTTGCTTTGCTTGCACCTATGGAACCCCAGTCCATGCACATGTGGGATGTCCTGGGTGAGATTCACTGGGGCAGGTTGGGGTCTCCCTGGGAAAGGTGCTGGAGATGCCTCCAGAACACCACAGCTCTCCAGAGGCAGCACAGCAGGACCACACTGAGCTCACAGTGAACCTGAACCACAGCAACCACCTTCACAGCCCTGGCTTACACGTGGCTGCAGCAGAAACAGGCCCCAAACAAACACCATTCCCTGGGCATCCCTCTGGCACATCCTGTCCATGCTCCTGCCTCAGGGCCCCAAACCCCATCCAACCTGGCCATGGACATGTCAAGGGATCCAGGGGCAGCCACAGCTTCTCTGGACAACCTGTGCCAGGGCCTCCCCAACCTCACAGGAAAGAATTCCTTCCTGATATCCCATCTAACTGTGCTCTCGATCAGTTTGAAGCCATTCCTGCCTCTCCTGTCACTCCAAGCCCTGCTAGAAGTCACCCACACTGACAGCTTCACCCAGCATTCCTCACTGAGGGATAACGGGTCCATAGCCACCCGGCCAGCTCACCCTGCTTTCTGCTGGATGAGCAACAGGAGGGATTTCAACACAAACCAACCTGGCAGAGAAACCCAGTGCCTGGGGCCAAACACTTCGGAGGCTAAAAATAAACCAGCAGCAGCGGGGGAGCTACCAAGGTCCCTCCTCTGCTCCTGCCCACTGCCCTAACCAGCACATTTCCTCAGCACTGGGGTGGCACGATGGAGGAAAGCTCCAGCCTGGCTCGCCCTGCAAGGAACTAACCCATTTTCCTGGCTGAAAACTGCTGCAGTCGTAGAATTTCCTTTCCTTTCCCACAGAATTCCACCCGCCACCACGTACCCCAGTAACTACAAATCAATATGTTTATAGTTTGCTCTTAAACTAATGCCCATTAATTCCCTGCATTACTGTCGAGCAACGGAGCCAATTTTGTGGCTTATTGTGAAGGAGCAGAAAATGATGATGCCGGAGTGAGTTTCAAATCCACAAAATAGATCACAGTGGGTGGGATGCGGTTCTTGGGAAAAGAGCATCTTCCTCTCCCCGCACCCACTGCAGCCTGGGTGTCATTTTGGCACCTTAGTCGTGGCTTCCACAGCTTCACCTGAGCCCCACTGTGGCCTCAGGAGCACTGGGATCACCATCCCCAACCATCCTGACCCCAGCCTGGCCTCAGAGTGATGCTGCTGCACCCACACAGCTCCGAGGACACCAGATTGCTCAGCTATTGCAGCCTCAAAAATAACACAGTGCCAGTTCTGGACAGGGGCAAGAGCTGTTTGGGAATCCTGAAAGCCAATCCTCCCCTCAATTGACTGAAAAAAAAGAGCTAAAATGTGCCCTTCTGAAACAAGCTAACGCTTTTAAAACTGCTTCATGGTTTTAAGGGTTGCTGGCCTGGGAGTGCTGCTGCAAGCAGGGACACTCAGCACTGCATTTCTCCCCCAGTTTCTCTCCCAGGAATCCACACCAAGCCATTTCCACCCAGCACACGTACTGTGCATCCACACCTGCACATGAGCATGTTACACACTTCATTCAGGCTGCAGCCACATCTCAGGACCTTCATAAATCTCCAGCTGAGCAGAACCCTGACTGGCCCCACAAGGCTCTTAAACACAATCCCAAATCCCACTGTGGCCCTAAGCCGTGAGCACCTGGCCCTAAGCTAGGTTTAAATCCCCATGGAAGAGGATGTGATTCAGGGAGGATGGTGGTTCCTTCAAGTCTCCTTTACCACCTCCTGGGACACACCACCCAACTGCATCTCTGAGCGACCCCAACGAGGCATCGGGAGGATTAATAAATTAATTATTATAAAGCACTTTGAGGGCTCTTCGATGAAAGGATCTATGAAAGTACAAAGAATTACATAATTTATTATTCAGTATTATTATCACTTGACACTGGCTTCTCCTGCATGCTCCTGTGTGGCACCAGCCTGGTCTCCAAGGAGGGCTGAACAGCCCTGCAGCCTGGCTGTCCCCACCAGCACTATTCCAGCACCTGACAGACGGGGGAGCTTGGCTTTGCCAGGTATTCCTGGGCACTCAGGTGCCCATAGACACAGAAAGGCACACGGAGATGGGTCCAAACCAACAGGACTTGGGCAGCCAGCACTTCAATGAAGCCCTTCTGCGCCTTTAGGTGTCCAAGTGCCATTAAAATCTGGCCCCAGCACTGTAAGTCAGGAGCAGAATGGGGAGAGGAGCCAAGAGATGAGGATTCCAGGCTCCTGCCTTTCTGTGTCCTGTTCCCAGCAGAGCCTGGGACAACCTGCTCTGAATGCATGCAGGAAAATATTTCTCACAGCTCATGGAGGCCACTGACTGCAGCCCTGCAGCATCCTCAGCTCAACCACACTGTCCACACCTGCCCTGGCACCTGAGCCACCCTGTGCTCCTCTCCTGGCTTCTCCCATCTCCTGCTTGTCCCTGGGTTGCTAGAACTGAGGCACAGCCAGAGAAACACCACAAACAGGAGATGAAGAGCCCAGAGGGGACAAGGGACACAAGAAGCCATCAGGCATTGAAGAGCACTGAGGGGAAACAGAGGTCCTCTGTGTCCCATGGTTGAGATAAACCCACAGAAAAGCCATGTGGAGAGGGGGTGACATTCCCCTGTCCCTCTGATCCTGCAGAACTGAGACAGTTCTTGGTATTTGCTTCATTCTGTGTGGAAATCACACAAACAGAAAATGATGCAATGGAAGGAAATCCCAGCATGGGAGAAGCCCTTCACGTACCACAGCCACGGCTCACGCTGCCATGGGAACCTCCCTGGGACAAATGCAGGCTCCCATCAGTTTGGGCTCCTGGAGACATCTGCCCAGATGTGCTGTAGCAACAGCAGAAACAGCACCACACAGAAGGCAGGGCCAGCAATCTCTCGGTAACGTGGCAACCAGGATGTGGGACAGGCAGCACAGGCCAGGGATGCTCTTGTGTCTGCCAGAAAGCTGCCAAAACATCATCAAGCTGTGGAGTAAAAAACCGTTCTCCAAGCAGGCCCCCAGAAATTCTTGAGCAGGCCAAGGATTCGTGGGTGTGACTGTCCCCTGCTCCAGCTGCTCCCCCAGCCACAGCACAGGGCTCTGGATGAGTCCCTCCTGCTGCACTCCGTGCAGCCCTGCCCTCCTACCTGCCTCTCCTCTGCCTGGCTCCCCCAAAACACAGAAGGAAATGAGTATCTTTCTGATCTCTCAGGGTCTGAAGATAAATCAGAGGCTCTCAGCCGTGCCTGGGAGGGCCCTGTGAAGTGCTTCACCAGACAAGGGAATGCACACTCGCCTTGACAGCTGCAGAAAAGGGGCAGAAGCGCTCAGCAAAAGTAATTAATCCCAGAGACGAGAGGTGGAATGAGCAGAGCTCAACAAACAGAGCCTGGAATTAGCGACAGCTCTCCCTGACAGGCACCATACCACCAGCCACATGCTGCTGGGGCTCGTTGGGATGCTGCACCGGGCTCTGGCCATGCAAAGGGCCACGTGCTGCTGGGTGCTACTGCCTCACCTGCACAGGTACAGGCCTCTTTGAAAACAGGCAGTGAGAGGTCCAGAGCAAGCAGGCAAAGCTCCAGACAGGCTGGAAACTCACTGAGGGAGAGATCAGAGGACCACAATCTTTCTTAGAAAGGGTGCAGTGGAACAGGGAGGGTACCCAAAAGAGAGGAGCAGAAAGTTGGCAACACAGTGATTCAAAAAGGCAATGACCTGCTGGCCTTATCCAGCAAAGAGACATCCCTGTGCCCAAAGACGATGGTTTCACCAGTGCTGTGTTTGGCTGGCCTCAGCTGCAAGTAAGACATGGGGCACCACTGCCTGTTGTGCCCTGTCGGCCCTACTGGTGTTGGCACCTTCCTGACAGAGGAGCCACCCCAGGGTGCAGAAAGCCCAGCACGCAGGAGATCACGAGCATGTGCTGGGGCTGGCTGCCCCCAGATCCCTCTCCATCAGAGATCAGATCGTCACAGCGGCTGCAAACCGAGGGGTGATTGCAGCACAGCGTTAACGGTACCTGGCCCGGCGCGGCTGCACTCGCCGTGGGCGACAGCTGCAGTGAGGACACCAAAACGCAGCTCAGCTCCAGCCGGGGCTGTGCCCGCCTGGCACTGCCACCTTCTCACTATTTCCTGCCCCTGAGCTCTCTGAGGAAGCCCAGCCGGGGTACCCCAGCCTCTCCCAGCATCACGGCCGGGCGATGCGGACATGCTTCCCACCACCTGCCCTCCTCCCGGCTGTGCCACGGCAGAGAGCAACCCCGCGTGTAGGGTTGTGCAATGCACCAGTATTGCCTCTTCTCCATATGGGAGAACTTGCTGCATCCTAATCTATTGCCTTTTTGGGTAAGCGCTGCCATGGGACTGCAGCAATGACAGAGGGGAGAGCTCGCAGGTCTGCTGCACGTTGGGGGAATATCTGCGACCTGCAAGCGGGGACGCAAACTTGAGTCACCAAAGCCTTTGTTTCCTTTGTGCATCCTTCAGTTAAAAAAAAAAAAAAAAAGGTTTTGCTAAAACTGGATGGCTGAGGCACCAGCCACATTAATTAGATTACGGTGGAGGTCCAGACGGGAAAGCCACTCGCTCAGAAAATCAGGTTATCAAACCGATACTGAGATACTCCAAAATATCGAACTCGCCGCTGTCGGGCTCTTCTCTCCACTTCAGAGCGCAATAACAAAGGGAACCCCTCCAAGTAACGCACCCAAACTTTGGAAGGCACCCAGACGCTCTGCACCCCGCTCCGGGAGCTGCTGCCGGGCTCCGGGGAGGCAGCGCGGGGAGGACAATCCCCACAGCGGGCCCTGGGTACCGGCGGCCGGCCAGCTCGGGGGAAGGATGCTCGGAGCAGCGGCGGGGGGCGGCGAGGGAGGGCGCGATGCTCCGGTGGGCGCCGCGGGCGGGCAGGATGCGGCCCTGGCCCCGCCGTTCCCGGAGGCTCGGAAATAGGCCACGGAGGATGATTTTTGCAAGAAAACAGCGCGTTCCCCTGGCTCGCTGCCCCTCTCCGTGTCTCTGCTGCCTTATGGGTTTTTTCCTCCTCCCAGACCAATCCCTGAATTCTTCCAACAAAGCCCGGCCGAGCCTGCGCCCTCCCCGGGAGCGGCCCCGCAGGAGCCGCCGTTCGCCGCCGCACCGAGCCGGGGGAGCGGCGGGGCCGGGCGGCAGCGCGGATCCCATCGCACCCCCGGCATCCCCCCGGCAGCCCCCCGGGCACTCACAGTACGTTTTCCTGGTCAGCTCCTCCACAACTTCAGGCTTCAACTTGCTGTTGGATTTGCCCATGGTGGCGGCAGCGCCTCGGAGCCCGCCGCCTCCCGGCCTCGCTGCGGGGCACGGAGCGGCGGGGCCGCTGCCTCGCTGGGGCTCCCGGCCCGGCTACATCCCGCGGGGGGCGGCGGCGAGGGGGGCGGAGGGGTCTTTGTTGGCGGGGTTTGGCCGCAGAGCCGCGCTGCGGGGCCGCGCTGCGTGTGCGTGTCTGTCCGTGTGCGTGTCTGTCCGTGTGCGTGTCTGTCCCTGTGCGTGTCCGTGCCCGTGTCCGTGTCCGTGTGCGTGTCCCCGGCTCCACGCGCCCTCCCCGCCCTCCGCCGCCGGGCGCGGAGCGGCCGCGGGGGCGCGGAGGGGCGGAGGGGAGGCGGAGGGGAGGCGGAGGGGAGGCGCGCCCCGCCCCGCGCTGCGGGAGCGGCAAGGGATGGGGATGGAGATGGGGAGGGGGCTCCGGCATGGCCCGGCCGCTCCCAATGAAGGGAGGGGAAGGGGATTCCAGAGCGGCCCCACCGCCGGGACCCCCACGAGCCGCCCGCAGGGATCAGCGGGAACACTCGGAGGGAAATGCCGGGAATCGGGGTCCTGCGGGGTAGGGAGGAGGAGAGAGGGGAGCTGGCGGTGGGAACACAGAGCCTGGAGCAAGCTGAGCTCGGAGTCCGGGGGTGACCTTGGTGGGACATCAACACATCCAGTTGTAGAAGCATTTGCCAACCCCTGGGTTCCTCAGCTGAAGAGGGGTCTGTTCCTGACTCAGAGGAGTTGGATCCTTGTGGGTCCCTTTCCACTCGTGATGTTCAGGCTAAGAGAGCTGGGGTTGTTCAGCCTGGGAAAGGGACGGCTCTGTGGCTACCTCAGAGCACCTTCCAGTGCCTAAAGGGGCTCCAGGAGGGCTGGAGAAGGACTTTGGACAAGGTCATGGAGGGACAGGACAAGGGGGAATGGCTTTACACTGACAGGGGGCAGAGTTTAGATTAGATTTGGGAGAAATTCTTCTCTGTGAGGGTGGTGAGAGCGGTGAGGGCCTGGCACAGGGTGCCCAGAGAAGCTATGGCCTACCCCAAGGCCAGGATGGATGGGGCTCTGGGCAATCTGGTTTAGTGGAAGGTATCCCTGCCCATGGAAAAAGGGCTGGACTAAATGATTTTTAACTTCCCTTCCAGCCCAAACCCTTCTGTGATTCTACCATTCGCTCACACCAGGGCTCCTGTGAGCCTTCACTGCAACATGGACATAGAGAGACCAGATTCAATCACTTCAAAAACCCCACAGATTCAACCGAGAGCAGGTTTGTGGTGCAGCCAGGAAACCATACAAGTGTTAAAAGCAGCAGCACCCGCCTTTTCCCCACCTCAAACCCATGCAGGGCTTTGTGCCTCCACAAGAGCCCCATGCCTGTGCGCAGTCATTAGCTGTACCGATGCACACGATAAATACAGTTTTCTTCCCGCCTGTGTTGCAATGAGGGCTCTGCTGGAGCTGCCCGGGCATGCCTGGACTCCTGTGGCAGCAGCCAAGGAGGGGGAAATCTGTGCCTGGATACAGCAAAACCTGTCTGCGAGGCTGTGGAGAGCCCAACACAACACACTGGGGGTGTTTGCAGAGGACACAGAGAAGCACAGCTGACACAGCACTGCTCTTTGCACCTTTATTGTTTTTAACCAGCCAAACGTTGCCTGACACTCACTTCTCCAGGGATACATTCCCCAAGTGGATGTTTCCAAAATGCCTCATCCTCCCTTACCCAGCCTCACAAAAACGAGCTCATTAAGGCAGAAGAGGATAAAAACACCATCACCATGTCCCAGCAGCGGCACAGCCCGGGGGATGAGCTGGAGGGATGGCACTGAGGGACAGGGGATTGGCAGCACATGGCAGTGAGAGCTCTGTGAGGCTGTGCCTCCCCTCCAGCATCCCTCCTGGTTGCTTCCAACATTTGCATGGCTTTTAGGGACAAAGGTCTGCCTGCCACTCCAACACAGGCCACAGCAGATTCCAGTCTGGTCCGCAAATGTGCTGCAAAAAATGTCCTGTGCAGCCCCTCTTTGCTGCCCATCAGCAAAACATGGATTTTTTCAGTATTTCCCTTCATCCGTGGTCCCTGAGCTGTAACCACATTGCAGCAGGGGTGTCCTGGTGTGTGCAGAGCATGACCTGCCTGTGCCCAGCTGGAGGTCCAGCGAGGTCCCAGACCTTCCCTGCACAGCACAGGCATTCTAGCACAGGCTCTGCTGCAGCAAAACTGATGTTGAAAGGATTTAATTCTATTTAAAACTCTACCCTGCCTCCACTACACAGAATGCTGAGGAGAGAGCTCAGATCACACAAACGAGAGGAGAAAAGTAATCGGAAACTATGCAAGCCAGTCACTTTCACTTCCCAATTATTAGCTTTAACCCCATTACTGTTTAAATAACAACACTAGTGACATTTTCTAGGATAAAGTGACATTTCTACAGGCAGAGAAACATTGCCCCAGCCTGGAAAGACTCCTGGGGCTGACAGAATTGAAATCTGAACAGTAACCGGGGCACAAAACAATCATGCCCAGCTGAACGCGGTCAGTGCGCCCGGCAAGGAGCTGGGTTGTTTGCTCAGAGGAAAATCCAATGCAGGCCAGTCCTTGAGAGCAGTTTTGTTTTATAAATCCCTCTGGCTCTCTCTTCCAAGACAGGCCTCAGGCAGTGCTCACATCTCCCCAGCACCAGTGACTGCAGGACAGGCTCAGAGCCAGCCCTGACCCAGGCTGGCTTTTTGATTAAGCCACGTGTGCTGCTCGCAGGGCTTCTGCTGTCTGATCCCCACAGTGCAGCCATGGAAATGATCATTCCCTGGGCGATATTTGCCATTGCTGCTGTGGTCAGAATGAGTTTCTGCTCAAAGAGAAGCTGTTACCTCTCTTGCCACGCCAGTGCTGGAGGTTTGGGATAGATCTGATGCTCCATGTTCTGACTGTAAAAGCTGGGAGCTGTGTGGGGGAGTGTGTGTCTGTAGAAAGCTTTTCCTTCCTCGGGTATCTACTTGAAAGTGTTTAATAAAACCCCAGAGTTCTATTTCCTCAGGACACAGCGAGTCTGTCAGGCTCAGCCACGCAGCCTTTTGTTCCACGTGGGCTCACCAGGCTGTGCACATTTAATCAGCATCCTCAGACACCATCACGGGGGTTTTCCCCAATGCATCCTTCCTGATTTAATTGCCAGGATTGCAGCTGCCTCGTGGGAATAGCACTGCATGCAAGTAACGAGATACAGTCCGCCCTGATCCCGTGTGTTCACTCTGTGCTTCATCACAAATGGTCTTTTATTTCCCCTCTTCATGCTCCTCACTGATGTGCTCAGACCTAAAAAAATCAGTGGTGTCACACAGCACAAGCAGAGCACCCTCTGAATCCCACCTTGGGCATCGCTGGAGCTGTTTGTGGGGTGGGAAATTGAGGATGGGGTAGTAGTATCCATTACGGCACACTTGCACTCTTGGCTGTGCTTTGACGCAGGAGCGGCCCCAGGAAAAGGAGAAGAGAAGCAGGGGATGGACCCCGTTAGCCCATCCCATCCCCTTCCTCGCTCCTCCCCTTCCCAGGGCTGGATGAGGCGCCACAAAGGGTCCGCTCAGGCTTCACGCTTCTCCAAACCGCTTTTTCCTACTGCATCACGAAACCCACACATCCACCCACCCATCCATCACGGTTGTCGTTGTGGCCAGTGTCACCCCCGGTCCTGTCAGCTCGTGAACATCCCCCTTCCACATCCACCCACCCAAAAGCAGATTGAGAAGATGCTCCAAAACCAACAGACCGCATGAGCGAGGAATCTGTGACTGGAGACACCAGTCTGGCAGTGAACTCACGGAGCAGAGCGCACACAGGCTGTAGTTTGTGCTTTTTCTGTGGAAAAGCCAAGTTTTGCTCAGAGCTTTCTTGTGCCAAAGCAGGAGTGGGTCAGCAGGGGAGTGGTGAAGCATCAGAGCCTGGAATGGGGAAGGAACATACACACAGAGGAGATTAATTATATCAGCTACAAAAAATAGTTGCTATTTTAAGGTTAATGCTTGAGTGATCTGACTCAGTCAGAAAAAGAGCCAAAGGAATTATTGGCATCAGCGCTGGCTGCTCCCCCAGACAAGCCATGGCCACCGCTGGCAGAGAGAGCCACCAAAATAGCTGCTTTTCCAGAGGATTTGAACAAAATGCCATTAGAGTGAGTTCAACATCCTGGTGCAACAACCACAAGCACAGGAATGCATCAGCTCGTCCTGGGGACACCCTGGGCTTCCCAGGCATCACCCGCATCTCAGATTACAACCGTTTTACACACGGATGAGCTCAAGACTGCGAGCAGCTTTCAACGGGACTCCGCAGCTTCCAGCTCACCAACCAGGGTGTTCCCGAAGCTCTTTTAAGCTTGACAAGATGCGAGTGAGCTGCTCTTGCTTCGCCCCTGGTATCTATCACTGCAGGTCCCTGCAAGCACCCAGTGCTGGCATTTGCCAATTGCTTCGATAGCTGAGCTGAATATGACTAAATAAGAAAACCCTAAAAAAAATTTAAAAAAAAAAATCAAGATTTATAACCCAAAACACTCTAAGACTTGGACTCTAGCAGTTCTACTGGCTATCACTGCTATAAATTAATTTCTATTGCACAGCATTTTAATGCCAACACATCGCATTGTTTCAGAGAAACGCACCAGACACAAAACACACCAGGTTTTGGGGTAAGTGGCAGCGGGAATGGTGCCCTGCAGGCTCTTTCCCCAGGAAATGGAAGTGTAGATATTAAAATGATGGCCAAATGCAGCGGAAGGTCTGGAAATCACAACTGTGCCAAGGCTGCACGTACAGCTGTCGCTAGAGACTGACACGCAGCCGATGCGCTGAGCGTTACAATTTGCTACGCTATTAATTTCTCTGTTAAATTCTAGTTTATTTTTTAAAGCCTGTATTCTCTTTAGAGCCTCTGGGGCTGTAATTGTTATGCTAATGTAGGAACCCGGGAAGGGTGGCTGTGGTGAACTCATCAGCTGTTCTCCCGTTGCCTGCAGTTTGCAGGCAGCCCTGGGTTGAGAAAAAGCCAAGCAGGAGGAGTTTTTGTGGATCTTCCTTCGATCTTCCTTCATGGCACATCACAAATCCCGGCTGGCAACTGGGAAACCACCTTTGTTCTGCTCCTGCCGTCTTCATCCTGCAGAGCTCAGCCCAGCCACCTTGAGCCTTCAGCCAAGGCTCGATTCCAGACAGGCTGAAAATAAAAGGCTCCTGGTAAGGACAACCAAGGAGTGCTGAGCACTTTGTCTGGGTGAGATAAGATCACAGTCACAGAGGCAGCAGCAGCAGCATTTTGCAGCAAAGGCTCCTGGCAGCATCCAGCAGCACCCTCAGGGCTGGGAGAAGGGTTGGAGAAGCTGTTCTCCACGTTGTTCTCCACACACTGTGCAGGTGACTTGAGCATCACACTCACCAGGTCTGGTGCCCAGCTTCTGCAGGGGTTTTTAATAAAAAACCCCACATCTGTGAGAGAAGCATCCTTAGATCTGAAAGACGGAGGTTTGGAGCAGAACAAAGATTTTAAAAAAATATACATATTTTTAAGAACCTTCAAAATAAAGGGAAGTCACGTGGCTTCCAGCTCTTCTGTGATCCTGCCCAGATGTTTGCTCTGAAGGCAGCTCGGTGTCTGTTCAGTGCTGAGCTCTGAGCATGCAGAGGGAATGGTTCTGGTGGAGGGTTTCACACCACAAACCAGACAGAAATCAGCCTCTTGATTACTCATGAATCCTACTCTTCAGCCCCTCGGTGCCTGGGATCTGTGTGCTGCAGACACACAGAGGCTGGGGCAGCTGCTGGGGCTGGTGCTGCTGACCTGCTCTGGTTTAAGACAAGACACAAGTCTCTTGAGCAAGCTTTGTAAGCAAACTGTGCAGTCAGTAGTGATGTCTGCCCACCCAAATCCTACCCTGAAATCCTTAAAAACAAAACCAAGCCAAACAAAACCACAACAACCCCCAAAAACATTCAAACATACAAAATCGACCTGATTGACCTGTATCTATTCTTCAAATTTTGCTCCTGTTTAAGAGTTTGAATTGTTGCCTCCCATAAGGGCTGCTCTGATTCATGCCAACACTCAGGCATTGTGTGCTTGGTAAATCCCAGCAGATATTTCCGCTCAGATTTTGCAGCAACAGTTAAAACCCTGACTGACTCGGAATACAGATTAGGGCACACACCAACCAGCTTCACTTCAACGTGTTCCTCCTAAGGAGCAGCCAGGCTCACTCAAGGCATCTATGAGGTTTAACAGTAAAACTAAAACGACCCCCCAAACCAGGAATTATGCACGCAATATACTTCCCACTGAGATAAGCAAATGGAAAATGGCTGAGACAGGCATTTCATCCAGCTCACAGCCGATGAGGGGTCGTTCCCTGCAGTGTGTTTAGCAATGATTTGTCCGGCCGAGTGTTGATTATCTGAAACAACACAGAACTGCCTCCATTTCTCCAGGGAGATTGTTTGCAGCCAAACTCATTGGCAAAAGGTTCCTCCTAGTATCTTGTTTTCCTCTGCTGTCGTTACATCTCACCTCTCCACAGCTCAGCCTTCAGCCACGCTAATGAATTCCAAACCTGTTTCTGTGGGTTCCCCCCATGCAGCCATTTTGTACTGAGTAACATCTTCTTGGCTCTCTTTAATCATCACTTAGTCAGGCTTACAGCTTTAATTCTTGTAATCTTCTGCCATTGCCCAATTCCTTCCTCTCAGTCACTGCAGCTGTTCTTTGTAGCCCCTCCAACTTGGCTACTGCCTCCTGGTATGAGATCCACCCCAAAATGAACAAGTTGGGCTTCTCCTGGGAGAGGCAGATCAATACCTTCACAGCTGTGCTGGGTGGAGGATTCTTTCCAGCCTCACAGAGCTCGTGCAGAACAAAGATCCTGAGCAGTTCAGGGAAGAGGCAGCTGGAGAAGTGACAATGACTCTTCCACACCTGCAGTGAGCAGTGGGTGCATTCTCAGGGAGAAGCTGGCGATGGGATATTGGGGGGATATTGTGCCAAACTGACTCAGGACTGAAGGCATATAGAAGATTTGCACCCCAGAACAATGTCCTCAGGCACTAAAAGCCCCCAAACTTATTACTACACTCACAGGTGACCCATGTTTAACTGCTCCTTTCATCAAGGATGCTCTTGCCAAGCTCAGCACAATCATCCCAAGAGGGAGCAGTAAAAGGAATTTCAAGCCATCCCTTCCATTTTCATCCTCACCTGTCCCCCCTGCCAGCCCTGTAACAACCTCGCCTCACATGCCTGTTTATTTCTTTTCAGGAATACAAGAGCCATCTCATGTATTGTGCCTCAGCCACCCCACAGAAAATATCCCACGGGGAGAAAAGCCACAACAAAGTCGTGTCACCCCCAATTACACCATTTTCCATGGATGAGAAGGGAGAAAAGGAAGAGATGCCATGCATTTTTTACACCTTAAGACAGAAGAAAGCCCTTGACTCCTAACCAAGGGCCCCAATATCAGGATCAGCTGTGCCAATACAAGCTGTGTTATTACCTCTGCTGTACAAAGCAATTTGGTTTTTATTGACCACTCGCTATACAGGGCACTACAACACTCTCCCCTCATTAGAGCCTGTCAGTCAGAAGGCAAAGGAAGGCAAAAGCAGGATTTAAGGAGAAGGCAGCTCTTTGCAGTCATGAAGATAACCTTGCTCAAGCAAAAGCATTGACAGCAGGCAGCCAGGACTGCAACGAGGAGCTGCAAATGATCAGACAGCTGGGAATTTCAAACACTGGAAGAAAAACCTTAGTGCAGGCAGAACAATTTACCTCCCCTGGACAGGAAAACACCTACACAATTGCATCCAAGCACAGCACATTGAGGAAAGTTTTGTTAGCTCTGCTTTTGTTTCTTCTGCTCCCTGTGAAAGTCTGCCAGATGACCTCTGCTCACACTAGACCTCAAATACTGGGAACTCTTCTTTGTGTCTCCTCAGAGAAGATAGTCAGAAATCAATTTTTTCCACTGATAACTTCATTTGGTCTCCTTCTCAAGTGAGTGTTCCCACAATTTAGTCCCACCTTACCCACTCCACCCCTAACATTCCACCTTTCCTCATGGCTGAGGGATGTTTTGGCTCAGTGCAGGCAACTCTGGCGATGAGTCTCAGAGCTGCTGTCACAGAATGCTAAGGGGGCCAAATACACATTTGGTATTTAAGGCCAAATACACAACGGACAAAATATGCAGAGGATGTTCAGTTTGGAAAAACCTGCAAGAAAGACATTTAGGCCACCCCAGTGCAACAACCAGCAAACACCTGAATCACAAAGTTTGTGCTAACCTACAGTGGGGTATTAGAGTACTTTTTTCAAGTACTTTTTATAGTTTAGCTCCCTGGTAAAACACCACCCACCCAGAGGCTTGAGGCAACACAGAACTGGCTGCCTGGGAGGTGCAGGGTGGAGAACACAGGCTATTTCTGGCATTACCCCTCGGTGGTAGGATGAGAACCACAGGCTGAACTGTAAGAAACATCTTGAAGACTTGGATTTCGTGCTGAAGGACATATGCTTTTGAGGGATGGGGGATTATCAGGAAGAACACTTCACAGGAATACTGTGCCCTCCTCATCCCTGCCAACTCAACCACGCTGCAAAATTGAAATGCAAGGTTAGATCCCAACAGCTCAGGAAGAGGACAACTAAAGAAGTCCCAAATCACCATCAGTCCAACCTAAACATGTCAAGGACTTGCCCCTCTGAGGTAGTGTGGCCAGATCCACCAAAGATTCTACTTCAGAATTAAGTTTCTACACTTAATTTGTACCTGGTCACCAAGGTTCAGAGCATCAGCTCCTTGACTGCCCTTGCCTGGCAAACTGAGAACACAGAGACCACAGGGCTGGAGAGCAGCAACAAGCTCAGGAGGCTCCTCCTCTCCTGCCTGCCTGAGACTGCAGAAGACACAGGGCTGGGAGAAACCCTTTTCTCCAAAACTCAGTCCACAAACTACTGCCTAAACTCAGCTTACAAACCTAAAAGAGCAGTTGGGCACATACAAGCACAGCTCCAGTACCTGCAGCCCAAGGAAAGGCACCTCAGTGAACTCAGGGTCACTGACAGGAAAGCTTTTCCCTTCAAAAGTTTTCCATAGAAGTGTTGTGATTTGGCCCTGTATCCATGATGCAGATGTTGATGGCTGGAAACTGAAGTTGAGCACAGGGAAATGCAGACTTTGGGATCAACGGGTCAGCTGGGCTGCTGGCAGTTCAGAAGGAGAAAATGAGATGCATTAAAAACTTCTTTCTGGTCAATCTTTATTTTACACATTTGCATCACAGCAGGGAAACCAAGTTACACAGACTGTCCTGACTTGTCTCTGCCTTGCTTCTCTTCAAATACTGTTTGCTGTTCTTTTAATAAAGTTTAAAAAAATACTGAAAAAAAATCCATTTTTACATCTGAACAGGAACTGAGGAATAGGATATTTACAGGTCACCAAAACCCCTGGAACCGGACCTTGCTGTATACAGAAAAGTCTTTTTTAGTTCTTCTGGAGGTCATTCACTAAATGAATTCAAAACTACATTGTACAAGGTGCCCTAAAGCTGCTTAATGACACAAGAGGATCTAGAATTAATTATTAATAGTTCCTAAAGGGCAAGGGAAGCTATTTAGACCTATACTCTGTTTTGACAGAGCAGGTACCAGCTCCACTGGCTACAGGATAGAGTGCTTCTGATGATGTGGAAGGTTGGGCTCTACTTTAGTACACAGAGAGCAGAACATGGAGTGAAATCCCACAGGGAAATATTTATTAAGAATTGTCCTTTCTAGAGGATTGCTGCAGTTAAAACATAAATGGGTTCTTGAGCCAGTCAACCTACAAGGAGTGTCTCTTTTCTCAGCCACTTTCTTCCAGTACCATCACTCAATACCTAAGTGAGTATCAGCACTTTCCTAAATCCTGTTCCAGCCATTTGGGAGCACAGGTCATGCGCAGCTCTCACTGGATCATTGCTATATCCAGGCAAGAAACTACAAGGGGGAAAAGGCATAGCTTCCCAATATTGCTACAGAAAAGTGATTAATCAGCCCAAAACAGTGTCATATCCAGCAGCTAAAAAAAAAAAAAAAAAACCAAACCACAAAACCAAATTAATTTGATTTAAAACAACATTTTACAGCAAATCAACCCCAGGGAACACAGAGAAACATTGGTCAAGTGCCTCTGGGCAGCACCACCTCAGCTTTCATGAAACATTGAGGCTACTGACGCTACACACAAGGTCACAGTTTCAGACAGTGTGAGTCCCACTATGTTCAAACCTCACTGTACCTCCCACTCCTGCAGACCACAGCTCCTCACTCTTTGTACACAGGTAAAAAATGGGGACATGCTCTATGAGTGAAGTAGAGATCATAACACAGATCTATAAAACACCTGCTTTAAAGTGACAGCAGTCTGTTTAGCTAGCATGACAGGTCAAATTGAAGGAGACAAACCAGGTAGGCTGAAGGAAGGAAGATTTCCTTGCCTCTCCTAAACAGATAAGGAACTCCAGTTCTCAGAGCTAAACAGAGCCTACAATACCCAATATTTGCTCGAAATTGGGCAGTTTGCAAATAAACAACAAAATCCCCTCCCTTCTCGTCAATCTGATTGTCAGTGGCTCAACTGCTTTCCTCTAAGAGGAACACACAGTCAGGAAAAAAGACTCAACACTACAAATCTTCCACGGGACTTCCACCAGATGTGCACACTGGAGTGATCAGGACATGCCCTTTCATGGCCAGAAGGAATGTTACAGTGCTCAAGAATAGATGGTGGATGCACACTCACGCTAGAGAGAGTCCACTTAGCTTAGAAAAAAAATACATCTTCCACACTACGAGCTCCAAGACAAAATGCTGCAATGCAGCAAATTTTTACAACATGCTCTCCCAGGGTATGCCAGCATGGAAATCCAGGAACAGGGCACTCAGCTGGAGGGAAACACCGAACAATGCACTGCACATGACACACTGAGTTAGATGACAACATGAAAGAGCATCTTAATAGGACAGCATGTGGCTTCTTCAACTCAAACTGCTCCACTCTGAGCAGGCAGCAGCAGTGTTCCAGATGACCCCATTATGTCTTGCTTTCTTTTAGTACGTCCCTTGATGAGCCATCAAGGAAAACATTTTCCAGCCTGAAGAATGCAAGAGTCTGGCAGTTGCACTGCAAGGAGGCTTCCTCTGGAAGACAGCCTGCTGAGCAGCTACGGAAGGAAGGAGTGCAGCAGTGGCATGTGCAGGTCAGCAACCACAGGGATTTATTGGGACATAACCTGCATTACAACTGAAGACTGAACCAATCTCATTTTTGCCTGAAGAGGGTACCGAGTGCTCCACTGCAGCAATATATGGGAAAGCATTCAAACCCTTTATTCCCATTGCACCAGAGCTGCTGTTCCAGGACTCCTGACTCTGCTGCTGGGTGCTGTCGGGATTGCTTCAGCTCCTCACTTCAGTAAAAGCAGAGACAGGAAGGCAAGGCTGCATATTCCTAAATGATCTGTAATCCACAACAGCTCCTCTCGCTTCCCTCCCTGTCAGAGGCAGAGCTTCCTACCAGATAAGCAGCCGTCAGCATGTGAAAGGCAAGCACTGATTATCCTGCCTGGGAAGCTCCAAGCTGCTGCACTGCACTAGCCCTGGAGCCATGCAATGCCAGTCATGCAGCTGTGGGTTAGCCTGCGAGGGAGGGGAGGGAACAGCCCTCTCTTTGATGCCTTGCAGTGCAGAACTCACTGTGCTGGCGAGAAGCACAAGTGCAGCCGTCCTCTCCAGCCTCCGACATCCCAGCTGCCATCCCATCCATCCTATCCATCACACACCCCTGCAAGACAGACTTCTTGTCCTGCTCCGAGGAATTGCACCAGAGAAAATTCACTTTGGAAATGGCTGCACTAAGATCTTTTGCATTTTGATTTGTGCATGACTTTAATTATCCTTCCTAATGCTGAGGTCTGAACATTTCCTGCTGCTTGGCATCCTGTGTAAAGCACCAGCTGAAGCTGGTTGTAGAGCTGACTGCTGAAGCTCAGGTCTGAACTTGGAAAAATATCATGTAAAAAAAAATACTTCCAGAATACTGCTGTGGTTTTTCATGCCAAGACAAAAAGAAATGACCCATTTTTTTGGCCTTACACTGGTGAGCCAGGGACTTGGCAGATAAACCTACACCATATGCAACTTTAGCTAAAAAAGTGCACATGAAAAAAAAAAAAAGAGAAACCTGAGACTAAGGTAACAGCACTTGCCAAATTGTCAGCTCCACTGATGCTGAGGTATGGAACAGGCAGCTGTTTGGAACCAGCTCAGCACTCGTGGTTTTGGGTGAAATGCCACAGCAGTGACAACTTCACATCTCACAAAAGGAATTAACAGATTCTAGAATAGCATCATGTCCAGATGCACTTTGTTCCTGACACCACATCCTTATCCCTTACATACCTTAGTGCCAACACACTTCAAGTCTTCAGTGGGCTTCTCTGTACAAACTTTACAGTCTGTTTGAGCAGTCCTTCAGATGCAGAGAGTGACAGAGTAACTGCAGGGGAAGAGTTTTTCAGGTATTGCATTTAAGTGTATGATGAGCTGGGACTGCCTGCATTTGCTTATGGTCCAACTTCTCACACCTCAGCTAAATATGAAGAAGATTTCTTCCTACAGAAGGCCCACAGGTCACCAAACAGCCTTTCCAGTAGTATAGGATCTCCTCCCACTAAAACTGTCTCACTGCAAGGCAATGACAACAAAGTCAAACTATCACTGCTGTGACGGCTGTGAAGTTACAGCTGAGGAGGAAAACAGAAGAGGACTCTGTAGCCAGAGACAAATGCTATCCTTGTGCTTTATCTGAAGAGAATGCAGTTCCAGATATCAAAGCAGGTAGATTTGTTTCTACCATCCCCACGGTGCATAGAAGCAACACCTGGGAAAAGAAGTGGCAATGGGGGAAAGTGATGCTGCTCCTCAAACAGTGAGTTTTGGTACAGAGAGCTCACCAAGAGCTCCACACTCCTGCTCCAGAGTGAGGAAGTGGCTCAAGATTCTAGAGGAAATCCTCCTTCTCAGCTTGAAGAATAAAATAACCTAGTGGCTAACAGTCCTCAAATCAGCTGTGCCCCAGAGATGTCCCTCCAAAAAAACAGTTTCTGAATGAGTATGTAAGCAATGCTGGCACATCCAGAGCTCTGATGATGGCTCTGACACCCTGGCAGACACACTAGGCTCAACAGCACCACGTGTCAATGTCTCTGCATGAATATTAAGGCTTCAGTGGGTCAGTGACTTACACTTGATTTATTTTTTGAAAGCTAATCCTCATTTCACCAGTGAGCCACTTCCATCCTCCCCCAAATTGACATCCATTCTCACTACTACAGCTCTGGATACCAACTGCCCCACTGACAATCTCAGGAACTACAGAGGAAACACATGGCATTTTGGAACAAGTCTGTAAAGACTCTGCTGCAAGTCTGCAGCTAACAGTCAAGGATTCCATATTACCCTGCATCAAGGTTCTGGTCACAATCTTCTCCTCTCCTGACAAAAAAAAAGCCAACATTCAGGACTGGGAGCTACAGTTACCTGTTTTTGGCGGCAATACCACTTCGACCAGTTCAGCTTATCTTGAACAGCAGTGTCATTAATCCTACACAGCCAGAGAGGTACAAGTAGATATCCAGTAACTCAGGATAACTGTGAACCAGAGATTTATGCTGGAGTAAAATGGCTAGACAGATTTCCACTGGAGAGTCTGGTACTGTTTATACTGTGCCAGAAAGGAGTGACTTTTGAAACACCTTGAAAATATTTTATCAAGGAAACCAAAGTGCTCTGGGTCACAGCTTGAAAGTAAACATTTAGGCAGACCCCTAAAAAGCAAGCATCAGTCTTACACCTCTTGTGTACTTTTTGTCAGGTTGGGGTGAGTCAAGAGCAACTCCAAGATCAGTGGAGAATGTACATAAATGCTTATTGCACTATGGGCTTAGTGCTTTAATGGAGAACAGTCACTCGTTTCCTGTATAGCAACACATCTGAAAACCTCACACATTCAGCTGGACACCTGCAGGGATAAGACAAGAAGATACTCATCACCTTTCCCACTGGTATGAGCAGTGGCAGAAGTCATCTGATCCAATACCTGTTCAGTCTCTCGAATAACTGCAGTTGTTCCTATTCCATTTGCTTTGCAATGTTTTGTCCAAGCCAAAAGGAGAGTTTATAAAAAGAAAAAAAAAAATACTTACATGTCTTTATCTTCTTTTCCCACCTTCTGACAGGCTTTCCAAGTCCCAGCATACATGTTACATAGCAAGTGTGTGTGTGTGTGTATATACATATATATGAGCATTATATAAAATATATTCTTTACATACACACTGAAGATCCCTCTTCACATTAGTATTACACATTCTGAAGAACTCAACAACTCAGAATAAAGAACTGATGCAGAAAGGGGGAAAAAAAACATAAGCTACCCAAAATCTCTAGCAAAGCTTCACACTCCTTGCAGGTACCAGGAGATCCCATTTTCTTATGATCAAAGGAATAGTTATATTTCTGCACTGCTTTGCTCCCCCTAGACACACCCCACTCTGCAGTTTCAGTGGTGGGGAGTGCAAGTTGCTCCCTTTCCACTGAGAGTAATATTAATAAATTAAAAAAGTTTCTCTGAAAGTGCTGCCTTAGTCCAGTCCATCATGCCGTGCTTTCCCATTCGCCCTGAGGCTCTGCTGAACCATTCACCACTTTCTTGACCTTCTTCATGCCCTCCATTACTCCTGAAGTCGTCACCCTGGAAGAGAAGGGAGAAACATCAGACCTTGAACTGTAAAATCCAGCTCAGCAACAGCTCACACCCATCTTCCTGTGCCTATCAAACACCGCTTCTCACATCTCTTTACCCATGCTGAGCAGTTTCCACTCAAGTTTGGTCTCTTGTTCCACCTTGGACACAACACAGATGGACACTGGGAGCACATTGAGCACCTCAAGGCCCTTCCCATCTACTGTTAAACTAAACCAGCAAGTAATACTGGCTCACACTTCAAAAAAGGTAACAGGGATGGTTAAACCAGGCGTTCATTTGCTACACTCCAGCAGTTTGGTTAAAAAACCCATTTTGCTATACAGCTGATCACCCTTATTTCTGTGACTCTTCTGCATTTTAATAGGTACAATGTATTACACAAATACACACACAGAGGACAGTACCCCAAATGAACCTTATTAGCTTAATGCACACCAGCTCCTCTTGACAGCAAAATGAGCAGCAACAAAACAGAAGCGAGAAGTCATCCTTTTTATGCCATCCAAGTCTGGATTTGTCATGGCAATCTGACCATTGAACTACAAAGCCTCACAACACCATTGAAACATTGGGTAGACTGAACTGTTTATCCAGGCAGAACAGCACCATTCCTCTTAGAACTGCCTTGGCTCTCCAACAGCTCTTCAGCTCAGCAGCTTTTCTCTGCTGCTACACAAAACAGGCAATTTAGATGCACAACACATTTCCTTTATTCTTCAGCACAGTGTGATTCTCATTCCATACAGGTATTCCACCCCCCACAATGTGCTACAAAGGTTATTTTGGATGCTGAAGGTAGGAGTGCCAATAGCTCAATGCATTCCCAAGGGATGCCTAGAAGCACACACAGACCTGTCCTGTTCAAAGCTGCCCCTGTTGGTCTGTGAGTGCTTTCACCTGCTGTTTACCATGTTAGAGTGCTTTATTTGATCAGAGCTGCTAACAGCATCTCCACAGCAGCACCGCAAGAGAAGTCATCTTCAGATAACACTCTTGTTCCCTTAGTTCCACCATAGATTCCAGCTTCTGTTCATATACTGTAAAAACAATTTACTCAGCCTGCTGTGTTCAGAGATATTCCAGCAGTGGCCACACTGGGATCATCAGTGATTCAGACACTTTAGAGTGGGCCTAGATGAGCTTGTGCTTAATAGGAAAGGGTCACTAGACTACAGATCAAAAAACTTTATTCCCTACTAAAATAAGAAAAAAGTACAGAGAAAAGTAAGCAGGTTGCTTAAAGGAGAAAGATGGAATTAGTAACATTTCCTAGAAGAGATCAAACTAATGAGTACAGAGATGTGTAGATCTCTTAAGTTCTCCCTGTTGACAAAGGTTTCCCCACAGTCATATAGGAAAAAATCTGGGGAAACATAAGCTAGGCAAAAACCAAAGTAGATGGATAACTAATTGGAAAAGTATGCATTGAGATGTACTTAATGGTTTCCTGTCAAAAATGCAAGAACATTGAGTGTGGTTCCAGAGAGGCCTGTCCTGAGTTCACTTCTACTCAGTATTTTCAGTAATTGCCTGGGTAATGGAATAGAGAACTTGCTTATTAAATCTGCACAAGACACTAAGAGCTACATACTGGAGGACAGGACTAGAATGCAGAAAGATTCTGGCAAATCAAAGTAATAGTCTGAAAAGTACAGGAGGATGCAGCAAGACAGCTACCAAGTTTACTCTTCAGAAATAATCAACTTTGTAATTCCAGAAAGAGGAGCTAAGTGCCCATTCCTCAGGGAGGAGCTGAAGATGGCCATGAACTACAAACCAGAAATCAGCATCTAACACAGCAATGCAGCAGCAGACACATCAGGATATACAAGAGGTGTTTTACACATACATGACACCAAAGTAGTCCCAATGCTTGACTCACAGCTGGGAAGACCCCACCTGGCACACAGCCTAGATTCCAGCACTGCACTCTAATGCCACCACAGAGCCACTGCACACCAAGGTGGTGACAGAAGTAATGAGAGGTTATGGTTAAAAGGGAATGATTCCCTTCCCACATTTATGGGAGAGCTACACATTGAAAGTGCAGGCAGATCCAGTCATGTCCTTCACTAGCAGAGAGGTCATTTACTGTGTCCCCCCTCGGTAACAGCAAATATCTGGGAGAGATTTCTGTGTGGATTCTCCAACAGTGAAGGTTAAAGCCCATCTGAAGAGACTGTTGTTGTCTCGTGCCAAGTGCATGAAGTAGCTCTCAAGTCCCTCCTATTCTCAGATTGTTCAGGCACAACAGGCAATTCCTCCCTCTCTCAAAATCAGTTCAGCCATCACATTTTAGTGCCCAATAAAATAACAGTAGCAGCATGAAGACCAAGCACACTGAAATCCTTATTATTGTCCTCGGAACAGTTTCAGCACTTCAGCTCTGACCTGCAATACGGCAGGGAACAATGTTCCTCACCTGCAGTCTGCTGAACTGCATTTCCAGCCCACAAATCAGCAGCAGTTAAAATGCAACAAATCCCTCTCACTAAACCATCCCTCTCCAGAGAGCATTTCTGTGCCTGCCAGAGGGATATCCATCACAAATGAGGCAGAGGAGGAGTTCCCCAACCACTCCATCACACAGTGGTATGTGCCACAGAGATTTCATGGGGTTTATTTTCCTCCTGCATTGTATCCAAGGTATCAAGGAATGGCTAAACATTCAGCTCTCCTCAGTGGTGGACTTCACCTGTCTTTTCTCCTATTTCTTTGTTTTATAGTCCAACAAGAAACACTGCAATAGTGGCAGCAGCCAGCCCTTACAAGCTATTGCAACATGGAGTGAAAACTGATCAGCCACAGAACAAAAAAGCTGATCTCTGCAAGGGAAAGATGTGTTAGGTGAAGAAAATCACTGCTAATGGAGAGCACCATGAATCAGTCTGCCACAAAGCACAACCTGAGAGAAAGCAGGGAAAAGCAACCAAGCAGGATGTCAAACCTCAGCACAGAATAAGCTGCATCATGACACAGAGAGAAACTCCAGATCCAAAGGCATAAGCAAAGATCAGTGTTACCACAACAGTTCCCTGTGTTGACGCTGTTTTGGGTGTTAAGGAGAAGCAAAGTCTCCACATGCTAAGACAGATTTACCAACTTGAGAACAAAACCATTAATGGTTCCTTCTCCTGCAACTCCTCCTCCAGTGGAATTATCTTAAACTCACATGATGTATGAACATCATTCTCAACCAAGACCTGTAAAATAGCACTTTGACATCCAGCATCTAAAGCCAGCTTACCGAGTTAATGAAATTTTTTTTTAAAAACCCAACACCAAAAATTCTTCCTTTCCCCCTTCCTCACCCCCACCTCATCTACTGTGCTGTCTACATTTTTGTGCTCATGCCCCAGAAATGGCATTAGGACTGGAAGCCTGACAGCTCTTTCTGCCAAGTGTGGCTGCACCTTTTCAAGCAGGGAACTTTAATCTAACAAACTGTCAGCGACGAGCCCACGTACTGACAGAACTCAAGAGGCTGCCCAGCACAGAATACACAGAAAGCCACTTTGCTGATGATGAATGGCTATTGAACCTGCTTGAAAAAGGACAGACAGGTCCTTAGCTCAGCTTTAGTCACACTCTCCTCCCCAACAGGACAACTTCTGTGGAGACTGGAATAACTGAAGAGATTCCTGACATGTCTGTGGATTCGTTCTCCAAGCCAGAGTTACCTTTTCTTGATTTGTATTTTATTCTTGAGAGTTACAAGAATTTACAGAAAGAGGATTTGTGCCTTGTGTTGCTTCTGTCGCAGACACCTAATCTGCAGATTTTTCTTGAAACTTTGCAGATTTCCAGTGTCCTTAACAATATTTACATTCACTGCCAGACCAAGCTTTGTATTGTTTGCAATGCATGAAAACAGACACAAGCTAGAGAGCTGCACTTAAAATAGCCTTTTTTTTTTAATGGAAGACAAGCAAGCCTAGAAAAGAGGTTTGATAACCTCACAGCTATCCCCTCTGTTATTTCATAGAACTGTTGAGACTAAAGAAAATGAATGCTTCTGTTTCAGAGAACCTGATTAAAAAAAAAAAAAAAAAAACCACCTTCTGAGAGAGGAAAATAACCACAAAACCTGTCAATAAGACATAGCAGAACACAATGAAGTTTGCAAGTTTTCAGTTTCTGCCATGGCCTGTGAAGACAAGTGGGTATTTATCACATGAAAGACAAAACACTCATGCAATGGTTAGTCAGGACACTGTCAGGCACTCAGTCAACTGCTCAAATAAACCCAGGTATTTTTTCCCCCCAACAGAAACAACATTTAATATTTATAAACACAAAAATAGGACCAGCTAGACCAAATCAATGAGCAATTTAATACACTTCCACTGCAGTGCTTCACCTGTCACAGAATGTGTATAAACTCTGTTTTTCAAATACCTACAAACTTAACCTTCCTGATGGAGCTGGGGAAGGGAGAACCAGACACAGATTATACCCTGCCAAGTGCCCAAATGGAATAAAACTTCTGGTGAATCAGATCAGAAAAATTCACACAAGGCTAAGAGGAACAACCCACAAGGCACAACAGTGGAAATTCCCAAGGCAATGAGCATAATGCCTTACTAGGAAAAGGCTGACAAGGAATTCTGATCCTCCAGTTTTTAGCAATGTCTATCTCACTAGGGTGGGATGTAAATCACTGAATTAGTTCATTAAACTTTCCCCAGATCATTTCTGGCAGATTCTCCTAAATTTAGCAACTTCTCAATTGACTAAAATCACTGCATTTGAAAGGTGTCCTATTATTAGTCCTAACAAAACCCCCACAAGCAAAAATTCATTAAGCACGTAACGCAAAGTTGAAATTCACTCAAACAGGCAAAAAGGGAAAAAGCTTGTTTTGGTACAATCACAAATCCTGCCAGTTCTGACAGTGACTTCCTGATGTGAATGCTTTTTTACCAAACAGCTTCCAAACTAAGACCAGTTTCTTACATAACCCATTTAAACACATGTAAATGATAGTGATTTTAAGGTCACTACCCACTAGTTGGATTCTGCTTGCAAAAATGACAGATTTTCTCGACCCAAAGCAAAAATAGCTAAGCATTTATAAAGATCTTTGTTACTAGCCATATTTCTGAGAAGTTAAACTCCTTACATGACATTTCAGTCTGGATTCTATGATTCAAACTTCCTTGTAGCAATTTTCCAAAAAGATTCATTTCTTTCTGAGCTAACTATGACAGCAAACACATTCGGACTTTTTTTGCTTCTGAAATAAAAGCTGGACTGTTCATTTATTTCACCCAGGTAAAGGAGATTTGCCAAACTGGAAAAAAACTCTTAGGAACAGGGTTCTAAGCATGTACATAAATTGCAATTATGCATCAAATATATAACTACCAAAGGATTAGGTTAGCTCTGTTCCTATTAAGGCAGCAGACGCTGGGGCACCTAAAGCTGTATCCAACACTCCTGGCAGACTGAATTTCTTAGGGCATTCTTAATTACACATTCAAAAATGCCACTCATTTTTTAAGTCCTCAGATAACCACTGCAGAGAAAATGACAGGGACTTAGGCTGAGCCCTGCTGTATCATTTTTCCAGACTAGCTCAGGTCCTGAAGCATTTGTGGTGCCTCATGGTTTAGCAGCAAGGAATAAACCAGGGAAAAGTATTGATGAAAATCCATCTCCTTGGCTCAGTGTTGCTTAAGATAAATTTTTGCAAAGCTATATGCTGAACACCAAGGCAGAAGGGACCTTTTATACCCTGTTCATTTATTATTATATTATTTTTAGACACTTATTATTATTTGTGTTCTGCAGATTGATGGGTCATTTTTGTTGTGGGTTTGGGTTTTGTTTAAATATGAAGCATCAGTGATGATCTGTAAAGCTCATTCATGTTCCATGATCTAAATTAAACGTAGGAGTTTTCTTACTTGATATTTTCATGGGCATCTTTTTGCCCCATGAAAAGCTTTACCAGCTTATCCCACACTACTGCAATATCCAGGTCAGAGGCTCCTATGCACACCACAAATCTCTTTACACACACCAAAACAGACACCTCATCTTTAAACGTGGGCAGATCCTCATCTTCTTCAAATAAGGATTTAAAGAGATTAAAGCAAACTGGTTTTAAACACTACTTTTCTCAAAACAAGTGAAGAGGTAAACAAAAGGGGAGAGGGGTTCTTACACAGCTTCCATCTCCAAGTCATCCTCATCATCTTGAGAGAGCTGTAGGTAAGGGTTGTCTGACGCCGGACGGAATTTGTACCCAGTAAGGACAAAGAACACCAGTGTGGCCATTTCATCCAGCAGCTGCAAGTGAAAACATGAGATTGAAGTTCAGTCCTGCCATGCTCTGTGGTCACGAAACATTTCTCCTCATTCATAAGGTTCAAGGTTTAACGGCCAAGAGGTCTGTGCCACAGCAGAAATAAAATAATTCCTGTTCTGTTGTCATTAATCCCAGGCTAAAGGCTGTCAATTCCTTTGTTCTTCCAGTTTTTCCTGTCACTTTAAATAGTTACAGTTTTATCCATCATTCCAGGGCTTTCAAAGAACTATGGCATGACTTAGCTTTTAAATGAGGGGGGGAAATCACCCCTACACTGTTTGGTATTTTCAACAGTTAATGTATTCCAAGGACTCCCAGCACAGTTACTTGGATTATATGTTAAAAACCCAAGTATTTAGAAGTCCGTAGGCAAAAAAAGCCTGTAGATGGAAGAGCAAAAACTTATTTCTCTGGCTCCCTGGGGCTTCAATTACATAGAGCAAACCTGACTAATTTTTTTCTCCTTTGTGTGTTCTTGATTAATTTCTTTCAGACATTTTTAAATTGAAAGACTAAAAATCAATAATGCAATTACTTTCAGACATCTCATGTATAATCCAGCAGCCTTGCTGGACAAACATAAAACTAAGAATATATTCCTTCACCTTAAGCACATCAGTGATAAAAATCAAGAAGAGGCAGGGTGCAGCACTGTGCTTTGAGATGTTCTACTATAACATGAGGAACAAATTATGGAATTTTGTTGTGCAGTCATATTTAAAGAATAATAGAGAAAAACATCAAGGAATGGATGTATTTTCCTTTGCTGGCAAATACCTGGTACAGCCATTTCCACTGGAATGGAACAGCAATCTTTATGAGAATTGCAATGATCCGTGTGAAGTAAATGTAACACACAATCTGGGAAGGAAAAGGAGAAAGCATGAGAACAATAGCACCATCCTTACAGAGCCTTTTTACCCCACAGAAACAGCTCAAGCGATTCCCAGACAACTCTTTATGTCAGACTAGCCTTATTATGCTCCTCAATAAACATGGAAGATATAGGGTGAGGGCTCTGCTGCTTGTTGAACATCCAAATAACTCAAGCTATTGGTAACATACTCAAGTTACAGCAGGAAATGCTTTAAGCATTACAATTTCATAGAATTTCAAGAATCACAATTGTAATTTATTACTCTTGCCACTTAGAAGAGGCTGAAATGAGGCCGTTGGAAATCATTAAGAAGTCTGTGTTCTCCTGGGAAACGTACTCATGGCTCCCACTGACTTAATCAGAAACTGCACACATGCATCTCCAGGCACCATTTGGTCCCAAGTTTAATTTTTAGCAAGTTTACAGTACATTATTCGAGCCCATCAATTCAACTGGCAGCTCAAGCTGTCTCCAGAGGAAATCAGGAAGCATTACAAATAGCTGGAATTTAAAGAGAGACAGAAGGATATACCCATTAGGAGAAAAAAAGGAAGTTGCTTTTAGGATTGTAAGCCAGTTGACCAAGATGCCAAAGCACAGCAGTGCCAAGAGCCTCTAACACATCCACCAGCTGTAGTAGCTTCCAACAAGTATTCCATCCAAAGCTTTGAACAGCTTCCAAGTGCTCCCCATGCATGTGTGCAGGTGTTTTACTTACCATGACATAGTAATGTCTGAAGAGCTTCAGCTTTGCTAGGTTAATGGCAGCTATCAAGAGAACACAAAAGTCCATCAGAAAATTGTTAACACGAGACAAGTTCTTTTGATGCCTGTCTGCAGGTTAGGCAAGCGGTCAAAAATCAGGGCTCAGGTAAACCCAGGCTAGAAGGATTTCTCCTGAGGAGTGCCAGCCTAGCATGTCCTCATACAGGATAACATGCAGGCTGGGGGGGATTCACTTTTAAAAAGGGAAATGAGATTGCTTTTACACTAAATTTTATATGCACACACTCTGCAATACAGAACCTTCCTCTATCTGTATACAGCCAACTACATCCTGTCAGCTCACTCCTGCCAGAAGGGACACACCACCTAACACTGCCTCCTAGAAAATTCCTGTCTTTTCTAGAGCCTGACCTGCTCCGTGCCTTCAGCTGAGCTGAGCAACTTCCAGGTAATCACAGCTCTGGGAACCACTGCATCTTGCTGAACAGCAGCACAGGCTCTTTAATATCTAAGCAGGGTCTTCTGTCATTCATGGCTCAGCCACAACTCACAAGTGAAATGGGAAATCATCCCAAACAGCTCCCCAGCACGTGTTTGAGTCGCAAGTCGTGCAAGCTGAAGCCCCAGGCGAACCTGTGAGTATTGCACAGATCACATCAGCTGGAGCAGCACAGAACATTCATGTGAATGAGCTGAGGTCAACAACAGATGGAGCAGCTGTCAGCTCTGGTCTGAGAGTCAGCTTTTAGACGTGCAGCAGGATTACAAATACAGGCCACCGACGCTTTTGTGACAACACGAGAGCCGAAGAGTCCAAGATATGTTGACAGCATACAGAGACGCAGTTCAGAGCCAATGAACATGAGCTGCCAGTTAAAAAATACTGCCACATATTTACTTGTGTTCCCTCCAAGTCCTCATAATGTATTTATCAGATGTGGAAGTGCAATACATAGAGCTTAAGTTCACCTGCACCCCCTCACAGAACTCACCCACTGCAAAGATTTATAAAAGGCTGCATGTATTTGCATAGAAGGTCTTCCAGGTTTACAAGAGAGCAAAATACAGTATATCAGATGAGGAAGAGGAAGGCTAATAGCTCCCAAAGAAATGTTTCACCTTCTCTGACAAAAACAAAGCAGCTTTTCTTATGCAAAGGAAATGTCAAATGCACCAGTGCAAATAAATTCCTGTAAGCTCCCACTACAGAAACTAAAGTGAAGACAGACAGCATTCTGTTATAAAACTACTTTTATGATCTAGAGATCAATAGTCCCTTTCCAGTTTACTGTTCCAGGAGAACCACTGAAAGCCACAGACACCTTGAACCAGATGCAAACCCTCCTGCAGCAGACACACTGCAAGAGCAGCACCTGACCAACACAAGGCATGAACTGACAGATGATCCAATGTTAAAAGCTTTTCCTAATACAGTTGTGAAAGATTAAAACATGTAAACATCTATGATAACTGCACTGAATTGTGAAGCAGGGAAGCAATATTGTCCTATTTAAAGGAGAGCTGCATTAAGTGTGACCATGAAGATCTTGTGATTTCCCACACACCGGTTTGCACACAGAAGGATCTATTTTGAACTCAACGTATCCAACTTCAAGAACTGCTACCAGTTGGTGCACTGACAGGCCAGGAGAATTACCAGGCTTTGTAGTTGAAGGAACACCAACTCAACAGCTGTGATTCAAACTGCCAGTCTATCAGTGCTTTACAATCAACACCAGCTAGTCGAGGAGTCATTTCTGGATTCGTGCACTGCACAGGATGAGAGGACAGCAAAGGCAAAGATCTGGCTGCCAAATGTAGTGTCATAATTCCACCTCTCCCAGCTCATGGAGCACAGCTCAACATCTCACCTACTCATCATGACAATCAATAGCAAAGAGTCATAAATTGGTATATCCACATATTCAGAATGTCTGAGCATGGAAAAGAAGAGCAAGGAGAGGAAAGATAGACAACCACCAGCAAGGAGAAAGGCTAAGGAGTCACCTGTGGAAGCAGACTTGCTCTCCTCAACTGCAGCAATATTTCTCTCCACTATCAGGTACGTAAGTCAGCATTAATGCATGTCTACAAAATTCTGCCAGTTTTTTTTTTAACAACTCCAAGTTACAGGACATACTGTTCTGGAGAAAAATCTAAAATCATCATTGCTTGGCATCAGCAGCCGGTGAATTGCTTCTTTACAGGCTCAATGTGCTCCAAGCAGTAATATTTGAGTCTTGCTATCCTGGACACTCAAAGATTTCTGTTCACCTCAGCCTGGCAGCTCAGACAGTGACAGCAGCATTTACAAGGAGCAAGGCTCAGCCAGCAGCTGTCACTTACAACCTGAATCACTTGCAACACCAACCTGTAAAGCTGTGATAACACAGCAGCAATCACAGCATGCAGTAAAGGTTGGGTAAATTTATATTTCGAGTATGATAACCATTCTGCAAAGAACAGTACTTAACTGCAGAGAAAGAAAAAAAAAATTTAAAAGAGACTTTCCACCAAAGGGTTTAGAAATTAATTCATGTCTATGTTCCATCTCTTTCAGACAGTAATTAAAAAGATAAAAGCCATCCTCCAAGAAAGATTTATAACATCTATACCTCGCTTCCCTCAGTTTTCTTTCTCTATCAACATTTACTTTAGCAGCTTGTGCCTGCAATAGCCTGACCTGCATTGATCAAAACACAGCACAACCCAGTATTTTGATAAGCAGTCTCTTTTTGAGATTGCCCCTGTGCTAATTTCCAATGTTGAGGCTGTCTATATTATGGAAAAAGATGCTGGACCATCCACTTACACACCACACAATAGCCCTCTGATGAATAAATCTGACCTTTTCAGTATATGTATGCAATAACAATCACAGGATTGCAGCTGAGGGCACAGGGTGCTCAAGCCCAGACAATACAATCCATAAAGACAAACCACAGTGCAGCCAGTGAACGTGCTCAAGGTACAGCTGAGAGTATTTCTGCAATGCTTCCCTTGCCCTGCTCACACTGGTGCATTTGAGATGTGATCTGTGCCATTATCAAACCGTAAATGGAAGCTTTCTGCTCTCCCCAACGATGCAGCACACGTAGATCTAGCCCTCAAAAAAGCAGCTCTGAGAAGTGTGGCTCCACAGTCTCTAGAGCTCTCTGCTTAAAAGCATTCCTGCACTAGAAAGGTCACACAGATACAGCAAAGCTCAGTGTCACACACAAGAAGGTGGCACAGACTAGTTAATCTTGAATGTCTTGAACCACATCAGCCATTTGGCACAAAAGCTCTGCATCAGGGTCAGATCAAAGTCCAAAGCACAGGATAAGTACTGTATCTGCAACACAGAGCTGCCACATCAACCCTGGACAGCTCTCTGGGGCACCTGGAAGTGGTGCTGAGCCCAGCCAAGCACAGGCTGCTCTGTACCACACAGGACCAGGCTCTTTGTTCACAGCATTTCCATGGCACAGGTCAGGAAGACACTGAATACTGCAAATGGTTTTTCCTGACATGGGGGCAAGCATGAAAGCATTAATCATCATTTGCTCACTGCACAGAACACAGGGAGTGATGCCTGGGAGGGACAGGCTGCAATGTATTTCCCCTAGTTCTGCTGCCAACTGCAACATGCTGCAGTGCTCCAGGAAAACAGCAAACCATGATCTGACTGTGCCATGTCACTTCTCTCATCACACACACACACAGGTACCAGCAGAACAAACTGCAGCAATGCTTTCCAGCCCCATTCCTCCCCTAAACAACAGAGGACGTGATCCCAAGTGTGTGTTATGAGACTTAAGAGGTCCATTGACCAAAAACTTGGAGTTTCTAACAAAAATGATGTATAAATAATTTATATACTCCCTCTCTTTTCTCAAGATGTCTGTAAACAAGGTGGTGGCAGTTGAGCAGCTTTGCAGGCTGAACAATTCTAGGTCAGTTTGCAAGGCTGATTCCCTTAAATCTGCAAGACATTTGCAATGCAGATCTAGAAATGGACAGAGAGCAAAGGCTCCTACCTGAAGGAAGATATAGTGACAGATCAAAGAGGTGTAGCTAAGCACTTGCTTAAATCTGAAGGTGGCGATTTTAAAAGGGGAGGAAAAAAGATTCTAAAAATGGGATGTTTACGCCCACTGCTGTGCAAGATAAGAAGCCTGTGTAGGTCAGATATACTGCTTTAAAGATCACCTTCAAGGGAAAAAGCAAACAGCCAGGCAGCTCAAACTCAGCCGTAGCACTGTGCCATGCCTACTCCTCACTAGCAATGCACAGCATCTGGGTACGTAAGCTCTCCCTGGATGACTTTAGACCCCTTTCTCTAGCTTTCCCGCTTCGTTTTTCTTTTAAAATATTTCAATCTAGTTTAAATGACAATTAGCTAGTGACTCCAAGTCACTGCCACTTACAACAAGCTTTTTTGTTAACTGTACATTGCTAAAACTAAGGCCTATGACAAGCCCAGACTAAAGGTCTGGTAAATCCAAAACTGCTTCATTCCTAGTCCAGTCACACTCCAGTCATGGTTGCACTTGACCCAGGGGACTGCTACCTAATAAACAGGTGGAGAAGCAGCTGGAAGAGAACAAGACAGTCAGGAAACACCACCAGGATACTGAGCCATAAAGTCCTGGAGTTGTCAGTCCTAACAGATGCAAGGAAACAAAAATAATTTTCCTTAGGTCTTTCTCACCAGCAAGGAGGTCAGAAGATGACTCAGTACCAGGAAGAACAGCTATTGAACATGTAATATGTAATTCCCCAATACACCCTATAAAGTTAATGAAGTCTGTGTGAGAGAACAGGGAAAGCAGCCTTTGACCAGACAATAAATCCCAGCAGGCCAGAGGCAGCCAAACTAGGAGTGTCTGCACACGATCCAATCAGCTCTAGCCACAGGACAGTTACACTGCACAATGAGAGGATCCAGTAACCTCCACTACTTCAGGAGAAAACTAACCACAGGAAAAAAAAATGCTGGTGATTTAACAGTTAGCACTGGTTCTATTTTTTCTTCTCATGAGAAGCTGAGACATCAAGCAGCACCTCTGCAGTGCAAGGCCTCTAAGGGAAGCTTACAGAGCATGTGGTTCTAGTAAAGAGTATTCATTGATAAGCCTAACATGAATGATTTCACCTTTTTACAGTACAACCAAATCACTTTTGGTTTTCTCAACCAGACACATTAGCAGCACAACAGCACTAAGTAACATTCTGCTTCTGGCATCACATTGCCATTCTCTTGCTCCCCGTGGGCTCCTATCAACAGCCTCTAAATAGCCCAACCAGATTGTGTTTCACAAGTGAGTCCCAGAACTGCAGCTCTCCTGGCCACAATCTGCTCTCAGCCTGTGCAATGTTTTCCCTGAAAATCTTTTCCTTAGCTATTCTTTTATTATCAGCGTAGCATAACAGAGTTGCTAAGTCCCTTTGAACACACAGTCACTGAACTTGCAGGATCTGCACAACCAGATGGCAACACCAGTAGGTAAAGCTGGTAACAGCAGTAGGTGATTCACAAGCAATATTCATGATAATGAGCATCATTACCCATGGAGAACAACACAAAACAGAGGAATAAACCAGACCTTAAGGGCTACTGTGCATAGCACTGACTCGATGTGAAGACACAGCCAGCTCCTCTCAAACTACCATTTTTTTATCTTCACATTTTTTACACATCACAGTGCATCTTTCAGAACTGCTTGGATTTACTCAGATCTGGATTTCATCTGGCATGAGGGACAGGAGATAGGCTGAGCCATTACACTGAACATCCCTGCTGTTGGCGACCTCACTTCTCTCCTTCTCAGAATGTCTGAGATTTATCAAACTCCACAGCACCATCTTGTGATAAGAACCAAAGCAGGTACAGGGGCATCACCTAGGTCCACACGGATCCGAAGGGTTTGTGTCTTAATTATGTGCATTAATTGCTGTGTGCTCAGCACCAGGACAGTCAGATCCATTGCCACCCAGCTAAGAACCAGGCCTGACACAGGTGAAGTCCTTGGTTCAGAAGAAAGAAACTGCTTCAAGGAAATCTAAACTTATCAGACTTCTCAAAGAGCATAAATACTCCAGAATGTATGCTCAGTGGACAAGGTAAAACAGATCCATCAGTAAATGTCACAGAACCAAACTGAACACACTTATAAGAAAGCTACCAATAACATTTATATTACTCTATTAACACTGACCTATTTAACATTTGTTTGTATTAGAAATTAGTAATTTCCTGCCTTTAGGTTTGGGGGGTTCTTTGAGCATATAGGGTTGTCGTTTGGTGGCTTTTTTACCAGCTTGGAAAATAAAAAAAAAATAGGCTAAGCTCATCATAAGTATTGTTTAAATTTAACAGATGGCAAAAAAATTATCTACTCTGTGGTCTGCACAGAGCTAAGTTCAGTACTCAGCCTTACATTTCACCTACAATTAGCACTGAAATGCTGAAGTGTCAGTGAAAGCCAAGGAAATGGCTGGAAGAAGTATCCAGACCTGGAAAGAGATCTCCAGAAAGGAGAGACAAGAGTTAAAGGATAGGACTGAGGTTAAAAAGCTGTTGCCAATGAAAGACCTTCTACAAATGAAACAGTGAAGAGCAAACCACTGATTGACAGAAGATGGAAAAGGCTGCCTGTTTCCAAGGAAGCCACTGCCATGTTCCACAGCTTGCATCCCAGGAACTAATCAAGAAGAAATAAGCAGATAAGGCAGGAAAAGCACTACAGCAGCCACATTTGGGCTTTCCATCCATCACCTCCTTTTCAGTGCTGCAATAAACATAACTCCACTTTCCACAGGCAGCCCTCGGAGCTGCTGTACAAACATGGACAAGTCAGGAACTGTGCTACATTTAATGCCAAGTTATGTTTTGTTTCATAATGAGGTTTATTTCCCTCTATTTTGTCAGGAATACATTTCTGCAGAAATTGAAATAAGTGGGTCTATTTGGGCTAATAGCAAGCAATTCTGGAATTCATTTCTAGTTCTGTTTCTGAACGCCCAAGTGAGGAAAAAATGGCAAATCTGTCAAGATGATTTGCTCTAGATGTC
This sequence comes from Lichenostomus cassidix, assembly GCF_008360975.1. NCBI lineage: Eukaryota > Metazoa > Chordata > Aves > Passeriformes > Meliphagidae > Lichenostomus > Lichenostomus cassidix. The sequence goes on from NC_139497.1 coordinate 4,858,324, forward strand.
ATGTCTAGCTTGAGTACCGAGCTACTCTGCAACTAGCAGAGAATGGGTTGCACATTCCAGTTCTGATAGCCAAAGCAATGCAAGAAAAAGGTCCTTTTCCCAAAGTTATTCCCATGAGCCCACTGAGAAAAGCAGAGTAGTGACAATAACATAGTGTAGATTTATAGTTTTAGTTTGGTTTTTAAATCAGCATAATTTGTTTGAAATTCTGCCATTATAACATGTAGCATAAAAGAGGAAAAATAATACAGATTACTTGCCTTTCCCATCTGTTGCTGAAGCCTCTTGCAAATGTCTTATCGACCTGAAAAGCAAAAATAAAGAATAGATTAATTATAAGTTTTGCACTCCCTTTTCACTGAAGTCCTCTACATCACTGACAAGTTTTGTTAGCTCTTTATGGCTGGGGTATGCTCGTAATTAACTCTATTTAGCACAGTTCACACTTCACCCTGATGCCCTCAGCTCAGGCAGTCAGCTCAAGTATCTTTATTTCCTTGGGATTAGGAAAGCAGATTGCTTAAACCTACTTCAGCCTACAGAAAGCTTTGTGGGAGGGAAGGAGCTGAGTGAGAAACTGGGGCATTTTCCAGCATAATGCTTTCCACTTGTACAATTAAGCTGAGCTACTCTTCAAAGTACTGCCAAGCATTTGGCATCTTACTGCTCTTTTAAGCTCTTTTCATTTAAATAGTTGATTACAGCTTACATGTCTACATAGGCAACTTATGTAACAGAAACTACCCTGCAGGAATGTAAATGCAGGGGCCAAGTCTTAGTCACCTTGATCACATGAGCCATCCCACCAGCTGCAGTGACACTACCCAGAGGAGAAAGGGGCAGGATTTGATGTAAGGGGCTTCACTGCCAGTTTATGTTGGCACCATGGCAATGCAGGAACACCATAAACAGTCACAGGACAGCTCACATTTGTTCTTCAGATACAATTCCCTCATGGAAAGCAAGTTTGGTACCAGCAAGTCACTAGACATACAGATTCCAGCATCAGGTAGCAAGAACTGTGACTGCAGAAGTCACCTTTGTCACAGGAAATTGAGTCTCTCTGCAATTGAAGTTAATATCCCTAAGGCTTTATTTACCATTCCCAAATGCTCTCAAGCTCAGAGCTGCAGCATTTTGACCGGAGCAAGGGGAAGGACAAGTGGGTAGTGCAAATTTCGTGGAAGACATTTCCCAGCCTTGGCAGAAGGCCACCAGGGCTGTGTAGGGGAAGGGAAGGACAGTTGAAACCCACCCTCACAAGACAAGCTGAAGCTTATTTCCATCTACTGAGTGACACTGTTCTCTGAAACACTCAAGAGTTATACTCTTGAGTGATGACATGTTACCAGACATTTATATAATCTGCACTTCAGAAAAAAATAATGGAGGTACTGGAGAAAAAAGAAGAATATTCCATGTTTATTAACCAAGGAGCCAGAAGCTCCTTGATATCCTCCTTTAAACCCAGCTGTTTATCCAATTAAGACAAAATGCATTTAGAAGATAAATGTTCTGGCTAACAGGCAAGCAGCAACAATAGTGTTTATCTGAATTATCTGTGTTTTGGTCGGGTTTTATATAACCAACATTATTCCTTGCCAAGTAGAGTGGAAGGAAGGGCGGGGAAATGCTCCCTGTGGGATTATTTCTTATAAACAGTCAAATAAACATGCAGCTACTCTGCTTGAAGGCAGTCCTGATCTTAGACAACACTATTGGTTTGAAATTTAGCAGTCAAGTATCTAATCTCAGTCAGCGAAGCCAAATCCCAGTTTTCAATTTAGAGAATCAACACTTCTGCAAAATTTCAAGTTTCAAAAGCACCTACAGTCTGCATTGTGTTGGCCACATTTAAACTGCCACCCACCTTACCTTATCCCCACTCTAATAACCAGTGTCTTCCACAGCACCAGACTGAAGTGTTGAGGCTGATGAGGTTTATAAAAGTTAACAAAATTCTTGACTCCACAGGACCACTGACTTCTTTTGCTTTGGCAGAGCTGCAACTCTGCTGAGCTGTCAATGCCTGTTAGTTCACATGTTTTTCACATCCAGCAACTCACCATACCACTGGGAACAGGATGGCTCCACAACACAGCAAGTCCACCAGGAAAAGGATTTCTTTCCACAGTCCATACTCAGTTGTCCCCTCCTCTGTTGACTCTATGATAATGTAGGCCACATTTGCCAGTACCTACACAACAAGACATGGTTCATGGCTTACAAACTGCCCAAGGAGACACTCCAGATGGGCTGCCAATTCAGCAAAAGCCCAGACAGTAACATGAGTAATTCTTCTGCAGCTCTACATACAAAAGTCACATGTTCAGCAGCATCTTCACAAGATTTACAGAAATAAAACTGATGGGAAATTATTCCTGCTGGCATTCAGAAAGTAATTATTTTGTTATATACTGTGCTGAATCTACTGTATCAGTTGAGATAAAAGGAGCAAAATTTACTTATTGAAACACAGAAACAGGACTGTGTGGCACATAGAGCCAATAGTTTAAACATATAATTCTAAATTAAGCCAGTAATTCAGACTGGTCATTGACCATCTTTTGTACTCCACACCTGAGCTCTGTAAGAGCCTCAAACACTAATTATATATACTTCTGATAAGGGATTTCATCTGAAAGGCAGAAAATCTCTTCTACATACAGCAACAAACAAAAGTGCTGTTCTCCTGTGTACTTCAGTTCCTGGAGTAGGAGACCAGCACTGACCACTTTGAACCACTGGGAATGTTTCAGACCCAACAGGCCTAAAAGTCTTGGTTTTCCCTTTTTTAAATTTCATTAAGCCATTCAGCAAGCATTTCAGAAATGACAACTTTAATTCAATTCCTCTGCTTACTGTTTTCCAGCCAAAGTTTTGTCCCACTCCTTACAGCCAGTTTTCATTTGCTAAAATTATGTGACCACTATTATCTCATGCTCAATATGGGAGAAAATCTGAGAGAATTACGGAAACTTCTGGACTAGGAAATAACCAATAAGCAAGACCTACTTCACTACATGTGAATTTTTCACAGCCTTTTCCAGTCTGCCCAAGCACCTCTCCCACAAGACAGGAAGTATCAGCACATCTCAGTCCTCACCTGAAGTGGGATGACAATCATGAAAATTTTTTTGTCTTTATCTGACAGGATGTGTTTAATGAAAGCCCAGCCTGTGCCAATGAGGGCGATAGTGATGAACAGAAGTGCTCCCTTCAGTCTGGAAGAGAAACAGACATCACAGTGAGAGACTTTATTTTATTTTATCACACTTCCTCTTCTGCCCAGGTTTCTCCCACAGCCAGTAAAGCCACAAACCCAAACAAATGCTTTGCTATCCATAATTTGGCAAACACTTATCCATCCCACAATAGCAAAGCAGATGTACTTGCTACAATTGTGTATCACACAGCAATATCAGGCTTCATTCACAATATATGCAATCTTTTCCTGGGGGAGTCATCCATTCACCATTGTGAACAGCAGCAAATACTGGCAGCTGTACCCACTTACCATTCACACCAAGAGCAAATTAGATACTTGAATATTAGTGTGAACAAACAAAAGCAAAGCATTTGTTATCCTTTTACTGCTCCTCCCACAGAAGTGCCAATTCTCTGCAGCTGCCCTCTAAGTGGAGCTTTCCCCTTCACACAGGGCTGATTGCTGAGTCTGTGGCACGGTGGCCTGAATGAGAACACAACAATTTTCCACTTTGCTCAGGAGGGAGGCAGCCCCACTGACAATTTGAATCTATCACATCAATCTTCTGACACACTTACAGGTGAGTGATGTAATATACAACAGCCCAGCCCTCAATGGGGAATCCCTGAGAAGAGATGTAGTGATAGTCGATCTGAAAGCAGAAAATACAGCACTTTACAAGCTGCTCTTTGACACCCCACCCTCTAAAAACAGGTCTGCTCCACTTCCAGTTTCATTTCCCAGCCAGTGTGTACAAACCCAGTTCTGTCACATTTACAGATCACTTCCTCCCAACACATTCTACTTTTGTTTAGCAACAATGAGATCATTTCCATTAGCTCTATTTCCCAAGTGCTAGTGGATGTATCTTGCACAATCTACATCCTTCCCACACAACTCCCCTGCTTAACTATAGTGAAACAACTGCATTTGGAAGCTATTTATTCATTCATTTTTCAAGTTCAGCTGCATTAGGTGACTAGAGGCTTGCTAGTTTTATTTTCCCCAGAAGCCAGCTTCACTTCACTGGACTCCAAAAATATTTGTAGCAGGTATAATACCATGGACAAGAAAGTGAAGATCATGGCTGGCAAAAACACTGAAGGATTAAATGCTTGCTATAACCTTTGCTCATTAGATATTTCCAGTGGAAAGGCAAATACAATTTAACAGAGACATTATCTATGGAAAGTCTCAGAGCTGATAAGGCAAGGTCTGCTGCCATACATCGTAACACTTCCTTGTCCTTGAATTTACACATTCATCAAGGCTTTCATTTATTAATATTTACTGCAAGCCATGGAGCTGAAGCAGCAGTACAGCTCAAGCTTTCAGGTCAGCCTCAGATGGCGAAAACATTAAAATTTCTGGAACTGATTCAATCCCCAACCCTTCCTGCTTCAACACTTCAGGCCATGATCTCAACTGTATTTAAAGTCAGAATTTGCTGATGAAAAGAAACACTTTCACAACAGAGCTGCAGCTAAGTTCTAAAGCTTCAGTATTAAGAACAGTTCTCCCTCCCATCTTCCCCTCTCCAAAGCAGATTTCCCTAACAGCATGTCCTGGATTCCATGTTTCTCCCTCCTAGCTCAACAACTTCAGGCAAAGACATTGTACGCACCGCATGGAAGACTAAGGACAATGATTTGGTGAAAGGAAGGGCTGCCATGAGCCAGTGGATCTTAAAGACATCATTTCTGGAAAGAAAGAAAAGAAGGAAGAGCATTAATTAAAAGCCAGCAGTAAAAATTTCATTTTCCAAAGGCCTTTCTTTAAAAGCTGTAAGTGTCAAGCAGTCACTCCCAGGCTGAGCACACCATTCGCGTAAAGATTCCCCTTAATGCTGCAGTCCAGGTTTCTGCAATATCCTGAGCAATATTTCAACTTCATGTTCTAAACTGCTGATTTTTACTGCTTGGGGTAATCAAAATTACTAATTAATAAGAATATCCTGCATGTGTATATATACATACATCTTAACTGTTAAAAAATTTGCTAAGCATAATTCAAACCACAATCAAGATATGTATGTCTCTCTATTGCCATAAAAGTTTCCATTTCTATATGAAAAAAGGATCAATTTTTTCTTACTTATTTTCAGAGTCATCTCCTTTTGACACCAAGTACAGAAGTTTCTTGTCTATTTTTTGCTACAACATAGCCTGATATGTACTCTACCTTAAGAACTTTCAACATAAGATTTAATAACTTTAGAATGACAGCCTGGAACAACAATACTGACTGAAGCAGTTTTCAGATATAAACGGTGTGTATTAAGCATACAATACTGAGCCACATTTGAAGTTTCAAGTGATTAAATCTGACTGAATTGGGCATTACAAGAGAAGGAATGAAAAATAAAAATCAAACAAGGTAGGCCCTACTGGTCACAGACACTGAACTTACCTGCGTTTACGAAGTATGTGGATCCATACAGTCCCAGAGAGGAAAAAGAAGAGAGCCATGGAAACGTAAAGTTTTGGCAGTGGGATTTCACCTGCTGAGAGGTAGCTTTCAGGATTCTTTTCCGTAATATCAATCTGAATATTAAAGGTGTGTTATGTGTACAGTTGAAAAAAACCATTTTGATAAAGCACTGAGTTAACAGTTACATTTCGCAATCAAATTCACTCATTTAAAATGGAGCTTTTCTGAAGTGGCAACTTTTGAGATTCAATGAAAAAAAACCAAACCCAACTCTTAATCCTCAAGAATCTCAAAACATTTTGCAAAATTACTCCTACAAGAACAATCCCCTTGAAAAACAATGCTTTAGTTATGCAACATAATTCAGAAAGGCAAAGTAATTTTCCCAAAGAGTAGTTCTCTCTACAAAATTCACAGTTTGCCCACCTTTGATTCAGAAACAGTATCTACAATAGGCTGCCAGCCTATTATCCTGTGACTGAGAAAACAGAAGCATTATTTAGCATCCTATTTACACCCCTAAGTGGCTTAGTCATATGTGCTAGGACTTCAATAAAGGAATGCATCAAGTCTGGTTTGCAGTACTTAAGCTGTCCTGCATCTCTAAGTACATCTTGGCAGATCAATCATCCAAGTTTTCTTTTCTTTCCAATTTCTTCAATGGGTCAAAGTGACAAAAAGCTGGAAATTCAGGAAAGCTGGTTTTCTAAACATACAACTTCACAAGCAGATTTAAAGTAGCTTTGTCTGAGTCAAGTTAGGGCTGCTAGATTTTCTCACCTCCATGTTTGGTAGCATTAACACAAATGTGTAAAAAGCAGTTCAGGAGCTGATCTGGCTGAGGTACCTTGGTCAGGGAGAGGATTCATACCAGAACAGCTCATTATAAAACATTTGCTAGAACATATTGCCTTTAGGATGTGTACCTAACACCATAAAAACACATCTTTAATTAGTTGAGAAAAAGCAAAAACACTGAATTCACAAATACCAACAATTTAGATGGCAGCAACAAACCATAATATCTGGAAATATGTAAAGAGAAAAATGACTTTTGAGTGCAGCAGAACACAAGCAGCTATTGGAGCTCCCATCTCATTACAGCACCAGGTCACAACTGTGTGGACTGAACCCAGCCCACATTCAGCCTTCAGCTTTTCATGCATTTCTGCAAAACCAGTATTTTAATTATTTTTGCAGTAGTTGCTTCTTTCAGAAATGCCACTGCAGAGACTGGCACACAACTCTGAATCACTTCCCACCCCATATGTGCACTCGTGTGCAGTGTGTGCTTGGTTACAAGCTGGAGCTGCAAGCTGGATGTCCCAGTCTAAGTGAACGAGTTAATTATCCTTTAGAAGCCATACTCACATCAAGACTAAACAGCAGCTGATCATTGGCTGGCCCTTTCTTGCCAACACACTTATGGAAATACAGGCTGTAGAGACCTTCTTGTTTATCCGAGCTGATGTTAAAAAAGAACTGAAAATAAAGAATAGAAAAGTCAGCATTCTTCTCATTCACAACAGGGTTGCCCTGGTAGGAAGTCATCTCCACTGAAGCATGAAAGAAGTCAGTCATTTGGGGTCAGTTGGTTCCCTTCAGCAAACAGACTGTTCTGAGGCTACCCAGCCCATCTGGAAGTTTCAACAGAATTCCTGATGCAGAATCATTGCACCTATCTAGGATTATACTCTCTGGTAATCCAACCCTGTTAAGGATCAGTCTTTAACTCAGTTCACCACAGAAAAAGATAACCAGAAGTATCATATATTTAACGTGGTGAACCATAAAATTTTTATCATACTTGTCCTGCAGCTTTTCTGTTCCTCCCCCAACTGTGCAAATTGTGACAGCACAGGAAATGAGATTTGTGTCAGATAACAGAATTGAAAATGTGTTTGTTTTATAGTAATCAACCATCACAAGTGAATCAGGGTGCTCAAACAAAGCATTAATCTGGTTTCATACAGAGGATCTTCCCCTTGAGCCACCAGTCAGGTCACAGATATTTGTTATCAGCAATCTGCACTACTGGCATCACAGCAAACTTTAATATGCTGAGGCTCATAGACTGTGATATTTAGAAGAGCATCACACCAAAGCCAATTTAAAAGCAGCTCCCACAATTTATAAAGAAAGATTTCCATCACTGATGTTTAGCTCAGTAAATTTTCAGGCAAACTCTTGTCATCAGGGAGACATCTATACCAGACTTTCACTTTTCCAAAGTAGGACAGTGAAGAAACTGTGTTCAGACACTGACAGACATCCTACCTGAAATGAAAAGGTTCCTCTGTCATTGTGAACAGGATGTTCTTGTTCTACCATGTTCTGGGAAAAGGGAAAGAGACCTTTAGAATTTCTTAAGCCAGTAACTAAAACATTTGGCTACATCAACCAGACAATCAAAACTGTATTCTGTATATTTACAGTGGAGGCTGAGAGCAACAGCAAATACTCTCCACTTTTTGGCTATGATTACTGGAATATCCCCCCAGGTTCTTTCTGAAAGAGAACTCCAGATAGTTTCTTACCTGGGAGGATGTTGTACTTCGTTTGGACTTCTTATCTAGAGATAAAAGTATTAATGGTACATTTAGTGTTTGCATTTAGACATCCTCAGAAACCACCACGTTGTCAATACCTTATTAGCATCTTCCTACACTTGTCTGCGTGGCAGTTTCCCAGCTAATCATTAACAGAGATTCTTTCCCAGTCTCTCCTTACTCTCACAGGACTCTTCCCACAGCCAGCATTCATTCTGAATGTATCCTCAAGTGCCAAAATATGATTCTCTACTCTTACACCTCCTACAAAAGCCTACTCCAGAAATCTTTCCAACCCCTCTGATGAGAGTGGTGCAGGAGGCAGGTGACCTAAACCAGATGCAAGCTACAACTCTGACTTTTAATGCTATGACTGAGTACTGTTAATCTCACTGACAAATCTTAATCTGAACATTAACACCTGGCCTGACAAACATATGGAAATCCTAATTAACTGTGGGGAAGGAATAACTTCACACCACTCCACTAAAAATATAAACAAAGAAAACACAAAAGCATAGGTGACCTGCCAAGTCAGGATCTCCTATGAACTTGAGGTGACAGGAGCCTTCAGTAGAGCAGCATGTCAAGTTCACAGCTGGACTCTACTGGTATAAGAAGCTTTTCAAAAGTAACATCATCCCTTTCTACCAGGCAGCAAAAGTTCAAGTCTTGAGCTTTGCCTTTAGTTCCCACACCTCAGTGCACTGTCCACGCTCATGCTACACTTTTTACACCAGAGAAAGCAAAACTAAATTGTCAGACTCCAGTGCCACCCATCCTTGGTTCTTGACTCATTAGAACAGCTGTGCAAGCTTTTGAATGGTATCAAAGCTTGTGAACGTGACAGGCCAAGACAGACTCAGACTACTCCAGATCAGACTGCTCAGCAGTCTGATCTGAAGTCTAAACTCTGCCAGGAAGGGATAACATGAGCTAATCCCATTAGAGCTGAGATTATAAAATTGTTTCATCTGCTGGTCTGTAGGCCAGACAAAGGTGTGTGTCTCCTAGAAAGATTACCAGTAATAGTTACTTCTCCCTGCCCATAGTTTCTAAGCAATAGACTACAGTAACAGTCTGGATGCACAACAAGGAATCAGCAGTGAGAGCACACAAGTCAAGTTTTGCTGGCTTACCTCTGCCATCTGTATTATCGTTGGTCTTTGGAGGACTTTTACCAGAATCATTGCTCAGTTCAGAAGATTTTAGCAGCTTGCTATTTAAGGCAGTACCATTTTCCTCAGATACAAATAAAATTTTAGGTAACAAGGAAGCAGCTTCTGAAGAGAACCGTACTTTCACACTAAAGAAACAAAGATTTAATTATAAAATGGAAGTAAAACAGCATTTTTAAAGAGGCTATTTGTCACAGCCATATACCCAATAAAAGAAAATCAACTTGTCTTGACTTGTTTTTTGTACCACAAAGAACAGGCACGAACCAGATGATGACTCACAGCAGAACTGATCCTTGTGGGGAAAAGTCACATTCTACCTCTACATCAAATACAAGAGCGGATGAAGAAAATTGAGTTTCTTCAGCTTTGGAAAGCAGAGTCTCACAAGAAACTAAGTTACCCCACGTGTGTTCTTGCAAAAGAAATCAATGCAGCCTCAAAGGTACTTCCACAGAATAGATAATTCAAGACAAACAATAAAATGGCATATTGAGTGCAAGAGCTGCAAGTGACCCAGGACTTCAAGTTCATGCCTTCAGCAAAATTAAGGTAGGTTACTTTTGTCTGCTGTCTCTTTAACCCCTCAATATGGAGGAAGAATTTCTGGACCATTTTATACTGCAGATGTTTTATTTTTAAGCTTACCTCCCCTCAACTCTCATGTAACCCCTTAAAAAAAACAAACTACATGCACAGCACCTTTCCAAGCCCTTAAAAACCCTCAACTGTTACATCATTTTCAACTAAAGAAGTAACGTCAAAATGTTGTGTGCACTCTTCACTCACACTTCAGTTGGGATCTCCAGAAGTAAAATTACAACAGAGACATCTGGCTCTGGTGTCTTTCTCAAGATACAGTAATCCACTTCTTCATCCTGGTAAAATGAGCAAAACACCTCTGAAGTGCCCTCTGGTTTATAACAAGTGGGACATGTTCCTCTCCAGGTAGAGGTTACCATTCTTAATCCAGATCTTTCACATCCTGCCCTCATTTAAAGTCCCCCCACCTTTTTTTTTTCCTTCCAACCATTCCCAGAGTCAGGTAGACTATGAGAAGTCCCAGCTTAGAAAAGCAAGTTCACTTCTCTTACCAGGTATGTGGAGAAACCATCATTCCTTGTTCGATCCAAGCTGAATCCCACCTATGAGACAATTGAGAAGAATCTGTCAAATTGAAGCCAAACCACTACTGAAAGATTTAGATTCTGCTTTCTAAACCAATTAATCTACATTTAAGGCAGAATCCAGGTATTTTTCTCATCATCTAACTCGACAGAAAAATATATTTAAATATAACAAACTTGCTGCCTCATCCTTATCCACCAAGAAATCTTGATTCAAACCCAAACTAAATCTGGAGGACCTTTTGTCCCTGAACCTTTAAACATATTTCAGTATTATTCCACATGGTTTAGCTTGACAAAAACATTTAATACTTTCATAGCAATAAAGAGGTCAAACTGTGAAGCAGAATAAGAACTCAGCTCTGTTTTCTAATCTAGTATTTCAGTCTCTCTACTAAAACCCCAATATAACATGCTATAAAACATTTAATGTTAGAGTTCTCCTAAAACTAAGATTGTCACTAGTCTGGAAACCTACTGACATAACGATCACAAGCTGAACTGCAATGCAACAGAACACAGTGTGAAAAAACCTCACATCAGAGGACTGCTTAGGAAATTGATATTCAATGTAAGTTATAGATGTGTGCATTGAGTTGAGCAGAGAATCCAGTAAATTAAAGGCTCATCCTTAAAGCAGAATGTAGAGCTCAGGAATAAATCTCAATACACAGATCCTCATAACTGGTTCATGGTGGGGAGCAAAGCCAACAGCACCACGAGTTTGGATCTGAAACCTCAGACAAGTGGAGGAACTCACTGATAAACTGTCCATGTCATCAGAGCCCACTGTTGGCTTCAGGGAAAGGTTGCTGACATTCACTCTCATGAAACCATCCTTGAAGAAGCCAAAGGTATTCAGGTGCACTTTCTGCCTCACATCATCCTGTTGGAAAGGAAAGCAAGTTTACAAATCACATGCAGAGTTATCTGCTGCAGCAAAGGGGAAGCAGGGTGAGTGAGTGACACTTGAATATTCATGCAAAATGTCTGATTATACAAACAGCAAATTTCTTTAGGATACCTTCAGATGTAATCAACTATTTCACTGGAATGGACCAACTTCTCCAATAAGCTGAACAGCAAGAGCTTCAAACAGACATGCCAGCACTAACTGTCTGGCTGTGCTATGGGGAAATACGCAAGCAAAATTGTGGAAGAATTTTAACATCTGGCTGATTAAAAGCTGATTAAACAACATCTAGCAAAATCCCCCAAAGTGACTGCAGACACATCAAGGCACCCATTGTTTGAATGCTCACTACTGTCACTGCCACAGACCGAAGAGAAATAGGTGACTTTGGGGATCTTACCTAACCAAAAATGCTGAGGCTTGGCCAAGTGTTTAGCAAATGCATTGTCATTGCCTCAGATCATCTCTGTTAGGCAGGCTCAATGCTTGGACAGACAAACATTAATACACTGGAAAATTATGTGGGCAAATAGTTCTGTGTGTAGTCTCATACTTCCATTCCAAAAAATTATTTTTGGCATAAAATAAATAAAAAATAAGAATACAAAAAATATTCAAAACAGGATTACTTGGGTTAGTTTATCAGGAAAATTCTAATCCCCTCTTCTACTCCCAGTTTCGCAGCAGAATAATTTCCTTCCTCTCAGTCTGGCACAGAAAATGCAGCAATTGATTTCTTCCCATGCCTTGCTCAGCTGATAAAGGTTCAAGTACAGTGGGATTTAATTTTTTTTTTAAATAAGGAGGCCATGAAAAACCTCACATGAAAAGCAGCTGACGTCACACACAGCTGCCACATCGGATGACAAAAGGTCACATCCAACATCTGCAGTCGGTACCTCAAACCTCCTAGGTCATTAATTGGAAAAAAACCAGAAACAAGGCAACAGAAGTGAAAAAGCAAATTTAAAATGCTATTTAAAACATTGGACAAGTTGCCACTAAAAAAAAAAAAAAACAGTTTCTTCCTCCTGTTTCTTCTAGGAAAAGGTAATTAGATTGCAGAATTCTCTAGAAACAGAAGTCAGATGCTAAAAGCAAACAAACTGTTCTGGAGGCAGTCCTGGAAGACTGAGCTAAGAACTGCACAAGTACAAAAAGTTCTTTCTCTACCCCTACCTCAGTATTGATTTTGACATCTCTGCACAAAACGTTCCTGACTCATAAATATCACTCACTGTAATAGCAGGACACTAATCCTGACACAGCTAACCTGTAATCTAGCTCTAATAAGATCACCCTAATAGAATCAAGTTAACCTGGCAAATAACCAGATGGTTCCCTTAATGCTCAGAAGAAAAAAGGTTGAGGGACACCAGGCTGCCAGCAGATGCTTTGCTCAACACAGCATTATAGCTCTGCTGTCTTAGGGTTCTAGGTCATGGAACGTGCTTGAAACAAGAGCCTGTCTGGTTCCTCTAACACTGCATTCCATGTAACTTCCCCACTCAGAACAGAAAATTAATCCTCTCTCTTTACAGGGGACATCAGATATATTTAACCCCACCTGGACAGAAGAATTTGGGTGAATCTGAGGGGGACACAGCATCATCCAGCCACAAGGGGTTTTGTACCTTGCAAACGTGACCAGAGGCAGCTGTTTAACCCAGAGCACTTGAAGAGCTCTTCAGTTCAATTTAAGGGATTTACTCTGCTAATTTACTGATATGCTCCCCACTACCAGCAGATAATTAATATACAACACACACCACTTTCCTCCCTGGTTTTATCTCAGCTTTGAGTGCTTAGAGTTTACGGATTTAGTTCACAAATCCTTCAGCTTTACACGATCCCACACACACACTGTCACCAGTTGCCACCAAGCAACAGCAAGAGCATCGACTGCTCCACATATTGACAGCTTAAAGGCATTGGCTTACTAATAGTTGTCTCAGGTTTAAGGGGTTGAAAGAACCCAGCTTTTATTTATAATCACTCAACTACTGACTTCAGAAATATTTAAGTTTACAATGAAGGTGTGAACCCATACAAGCGAATACTTCAGCATCCAAGTTGTTAACACACACATTAATTTAATTTACATAGGATGCACTTAAAATTAAGCCTGCCCTGCTGAGAAGAGATGGTCTGGGACTCATCACTAACAGGTCACAGCCAAACCAATACCCAAAGTTCTCAAGTTTGTTTCCATAAAAATCTTCCCCAGTTCTTCCACTCCTTCAGGATAAAAAGTGATCCTGCAATATTTGAATAAGGTTACAGGGAAGTGGAATCCATGATCCTGTAGCTGAGAAGGAGCAGAAGAAATATTCTCTACCATTTTACCCTAAATCTAACTGGAATCACATTGGCAATGCAGTGGAAGTTCCACTTGAGGGTGCTCACCCTTACCTGGAAAGAATATCATTTGTGTGAGACTAATAGCAAGGCTTATAATTTGTGTAAGACTAAATGAATTATTGTGAAAGGTGTTTTCAACCTGAGCTATTGAAGTCTGAAACCTACTAATATTAAAAGGCCACAAGTATTTACAAACAACCACTGAAAACCAGCATCTTCTCTCTAACTTCATGTCTGACAAAGGCCTTACTGTTGGCCAAGAGAAACATTTCAACTACAGCTACTCCTGGAATCCTCTGAAAATTGTTTCTGCCAATCTTCTGTAACTTCCAGTTTTTGTAGGGTTTTTTTTAGTAGGGGGTGGGTTCTGTTAGTTGAGGTGTTTTGGGTCTTTTCAATATCTCATTAAATTAATGAAGCTAATAACAATTAATACTGAAGAAGAGAGTCTCTGACAGAATCAGTCTAACAGCAAGATTCAAGCAAATAATTTCTCTAACTCAAAACAACCCTTATTTTGCACACACTTATAAAGATAAAACGTTATTTTTAGAACAGGGAAGTGCTCGGGCTGTGGCTTGTTTTACTGACAACAAAAAAGCTTCACCTTAGCACGGTAATTACCACAAAAAGGTAGAAGAATTAAGCTATTCTGAATTAAGCAATAACAGCCTGATCGAGGAAATTGAATATCAAACACTCCCACGCAACGGTGGCCTTTAGCTTGGCACAGTGTCAAGGCACACTCACAAGCACGGAGAGAGCCAATGGCAAAAACACAGAAAGGAGATTTCATTGTGAAAGGGCTCAGTTGTTGGAGCCTGGTGTTTACATAAAGGCTGTAAAGCAGGGGATGAAGTAGGAAGGGTGAGATTGCTCTAACAACAAAGCTCGTGTTTACAAAGAAGGTGGGCAAAGGCATTAACTCACTGCCGCTTCCCACAGCCCTTGGTGCTGCAGCTCACACAGAACACCTGCAAAACCAAACCCATACCCCACTCTGAGGGGAAAAACCAGCAAACAGGATTTAGTAATTGATCCAGGCACTCCCTAATAGGGAATAAAAGCCACGATGTTTGCTGCTGAGAACATTAGCCTGGGGCAAGTTTGAAAGTTTTTGACATAAGGATAAAGAACCAACTCTGGAGAAATCCTGCAGAGCTCAAATATTTGTCACAAATTCCTCAAAACAATAATGTAACCAGCACTAGCCTCCTAATTTATTGCTTCAGGGAGAAGTTTACTTTTCCTGAAGCTCAACAATATTCATGTGGTTGCACTCTAAACCACTACATAGTCTGGAAAATTTCCTACAAGTAAGACATGAACATCCCCCAGCACTCACAGTACCCCAAAGCCTGAAGCAGAGCTCCTGCAAAGTTCTAGGCTCTCCCTGAACTGCTACAAAAGCACAGTAGCACTGGTCCCAGTTATTGACCACTTCATTATCTCTTCCAACGTTTCTACTGGCAGAATATTGCATGGTGTTGACAATCAAATCAAAATTTAGCTTTCCATAAGCTATACAGAAGCCTGTACAGCTCCTCGGTCCTACAGCAACTGCACAGCTGCTCATGCAGAACACAACAGGCTGCAGCACTTCTTCTCCCTGACGCCCACAGCTTCCTGTCAACAGCCCTGAATAACTATTTTTTCTGAAATATAATCACAGGATGACCCATCACTCCTCCAAAGCGCACCCAGCAGTCTACCGAACCAAAACAGCAAGCTGTCAGCATCAGTAACTCAGCCTCTAAGTGCTCAGTTAGTGCAAAGCAGCAGCTGGAAAGGCAACAAGGCAGCCAAACACCCTTCAGAGGGAGCAGGACGGGAACGCCACAACTAAAAGGAAACTCAACCGCAAACCTCTTTCAAAAAACTCTCCCCCAGCTCACGTCCAGCCCTCTCTTATCACATCGCCTTTAACGGAACGTGAAGCAGTTGCACCTTCAGTCACCGCAATTACAAGGCCCTTCACACGCTGTACCGCAGCTGAGAACCAGCACTTGTAGAAGGGGCTGTGCGGATGCGGGCAGGGCTGCGGGAGGATTACGGCAAAAGCAGAACACGGCGCGGCCCGGGCGGGCTGGGGCGCGGGGGGAGAGCTCAGAAAGAAGCGAAGAGAAAGAAGGGTCGGAGCGGAGAGCGGGACGAAGGTGGAGACACGGGGAGAACAATCCCGGCCCGCGGGAGGTGCGCCGGGCCGGGCCGGCCTCACCGCTCCCCTCAGAGCGCCCGGGGGCCGAGCCAGCGGGGCCGGGGGCGGCGCAGACCTTACTTTGAGGGTGAGGTGATGGACGCGGGCGCGGGCCGGGCCCGCGCGGAGCAGCAACAGCAGCAGCAGCCCCAGCACGGCCCCAGCGCCGCGGGCCGCCATCTTTGTTCTAGCGTCAGCGTCCCCCGCGCGCCACTTCCGGGTCAGGCGAGTCACGTGTCGGGCGGGGCGCGTCACGTGACCGCGGTGGGCGGGGCTGGTCCTGTCAGGGAGTCAGGAGGGGTTGGGGATGGGGGAGCTCGGGGGCTGTGCAGTGCCACCCTCTGCCCGGGCGGGGACAGCGCCCGCTGCGCCGGGGACAGCGCCCGCTCCAACAGGGACACCTCCCGCTCCAACGGGGACACCTCCCGCTCCAACGGGGACACCTCCCGCTCCAACAGGGACACCTCCCGCTCCAACAGGGACACTCCCGCTCCAATAGGGACACCTCCCGCTCCAACGGGGACAGCGCCCGCTCCAACGGGGACACCGCCCGCTCCACCAGGGACACTCCCGCTCCAACAGGGACACTCCCGCTCCAACAGGGACACTCCCGCTCCAACAGGGACACTCCCGCTCCAACAGGGACACTCCCGCTCCAACAGGGACACTCCCGCTCCACCAGGGACACCCCCCGCTCCAACAGGGACACCCCCCGCTCCAACAGGGACACTCCCGCTCCAACGGGGACACCTCCCGCTCCACCAGGGTGCCCCAAGCCCGTCCAACCCGGCCGTGAGCGCTGCCCGGAGAGCAGCCGCGCTTTCTCTGCGCAACCTGCGCCAGAGCCTCATCGCCCTCCCGGGGAAGGTTTTCCTCCCAATATTCAGCCTGAATTTTCCCTCTTTCGGTTTGAACCCGCTCCCCCTTGTGCTGTCGCTACAGTTCGCGCCCAAGAGTCGCTCTCCAGCTTCTGTAGCCCGTTCAGATCACGGAAGGTGCTGTGGGGATCTCCACACAACCTTCCCCAGGCTGAACAGCCTCTCAGCCTTTCCCCACAGGGAAGGAAGGTGCTTCCCAGCCCTTTTCTCTCCCCCTGAGAGCATTTCGTGCTCTGCTGGGCTGCCCCTGCCCACAGGCTGCTCCCCACGATGCCCCCCGGGTGGGATCAGCCCCTCGACGAGGGCCAAGCCCTGTGCTGTGTCCCTCCCCAGCCCTGGGACCCCCTTGGTTTCGGGGTCCCCCCTGGGTGGTGGGTCCCCCCATGGCCATGGGGCTCACAGGGGGACACTGGCCAAAAGGAACCCCCTGAGCCTCCCCCAGACCAGCCTCTGTGGGGTGACACCAAAAAAAAACCCCAAAAAAGACTGAAACTCTTCCTACCTCAGCCCTGCAGCATCGTCCACAGGGAGATGTGGGCTGGTTGTTTACAGGGAGGGCTGAAGTGGCTGTTACCAGCTCAGCCGTGGAGCTACCAGTAAGTTCCAGCTTCTTCCTGGGAGCTATGGCAACAGCAGACGTCTGAACATCAGGTAGTCCAAACAACAGGAAAATTGTTTTTCTATTTAAAGCCAGGGTTAACGTATTGATTCGAAATGCCACCGAAAAAAACATGTAACAAACAAGAGGATTTCTGCGTCTTTGCAGGGGTAGTTTTGCAGCTTAGAAATGTTTAAACTGGTAGCTGTAGTCCCTTTTACCAGTAAAACAAAAAGCAGATTGGGCCTGGTTTCCATGACTTGTTGCTCAAAATGAGAGTAACGCAAGAAGCAAAGTGAATGTGAATAGGGACAATTAAAATGGCTTTTTGGTTGACGCATTGCTGAAAAATAAAGTTGAAAGACTATGCAATGGGAAGCCATCAATGTAAATAAATCTAATTTTCAGTGAGGAACCTTGGGCTTTAAGCTCCCAAAACTCAGACGTTTCTGATTTTCCCTTTCAGTGTGTGGCAAAACAGCTGTGCAAGTTCTGTTTTCTAGAAACAAGTAAACAACTGGACTGGAGCAGACAACTGAGGGTGAAAAGACAGAGAAAAATCAATGGCCTTGACCTTCTTTTATCAAGATTATCTAGTAATGTCCCATCTTTATTTAGAGAGATGATTCAGATGTTCCTGTACATTTTTTCTCACAATTTCATTTCCCCCTTGTATATTCTTAGGTAATAAAATAAACACAGAAATCTCACCAACAGCCAGAGAAACCTGGATTGGTACCAGGAAATATCTGGAAGCATGAAAAAAAAATCTGTTTTTCTAGTAATTTTCTGTCTCTGGGCAGTGCGTGTCGGTGCCACTAGATGTCCTGGCAGCATCAGTCCTTGCACCACACGGAGCTATAACACAGGTTTTTAAAAAAAACCCACGGATCTACGAACATCGCATGATTTATTCTAGAAAACTCCAGTTAGATATTTTCTTGGAATTAGTTGTTTTGGTTTTATGGGTTTTGTTTTTGTTGTTTTTTTTTTTTTTAATATTAAAATGGTTATAATCGCTGTGTATGGAGCACCTGAGAAACCTGGGAAGATTTGACTCCTGAGAAACAGCTGCTTGCAACCACAGCTGCAGCACAGGCTGTCATGCCTTGATCCTCTAACAATTATCAGACACATTTTGACTGCTTGAGTGGTCAAAGAGCACGACGAATTCCCCTATAATTCTGGGATTTTGTTCAGCTGCAGAGTCTTTTTTAGACTGAGGATGCTGCCTTGGGGAACTCCCTTCAGAGCCTTTCTTCCTTCAGAAGAATCATCCTTAGTCTGAGGATGTTTCCTAGCAATCAGGGTTTTTTTATGCCACAGAATAGAAATTTTCTGAAGATCTTTATTTTTTTTTCAATGTTTCTTCACCAACAATTTGGATATTGAATTAACTGTAAGTTCCCCAATTACCTATAAAAATGAACAAAAATAGAATTTGTGACATGTTTACTTTCTTTGGCTATGCATTTTTCTAAGAATCTGTATGTTAAAAGATGTCTGTACCTAAATTTACTTCTCTGTTAAGATACAAACCAGCCTCTGAGCATCATTAACAAGCTGTAACAATAACGTTCGTTGTGACATCTGTTTGTTTCATTGTAGCTTCCACACATGATCACTTTGCAGTAAGTCTGCCATTCACAGTATACGCAGTTATTCTTAGCCTGGCTATCTATATTCTTTGTTCCTTCATTGTAATCAAACATATAATTAGAATTGTTCACAGACTGCTTTGTTTTGGGTTTTTTTTCCAAGTGTATCATGGACAACCGTTGAGGTTATGTGGAAGATATCAGCTGCGTCACAAAATCATGATGGAGGGAGAGCCTGCAGGTACAGCTCAGCACAGAGTGAGCAAGATTCTCATTTTGTTAACATATTTTGTGAGCCAGGGTACAGGCATGGAGTGGGGGGATGAGCAAGATAACACAGACCCAGGGCAGGAGCCACTCAGAATCCAATCCTACAGTCCCTGGGCAAAGGGAGAAGAGCAGACCCGGGGTTTAGAGCTGGGAGCAGCCAAAATCGAGGTACTCTGGTGAGTTCACAGCAGTGAGACAGTGCCAAGGCTGAGTTGAGAAGTCCAGCTGCAGTTTGGGTGATGGCAACCAAAGTCAGCCATGGTCTAATGATGGCTGGACAGGTCCACAAGAACAAGGCAGGTCTAAGAAAAGGCTAGATGTGATATAAGCTCTATATCAATAGGATTTACAGCCAGGCACAGCCTGAGCTGGAACCAGGACCCTCTGAAACACAGGGCAAAGAAAGTGGGCTTTCAGGCCAGACCTTAAATTGATTTCCTGGGTCCATGAGCAGAGGGTGTGGGTATAGGCCCCAGCTGAGGGTGTTCAGGGTTTATCAGGTCTTGATCAGGACCCAGAGGAGCATTAAAGAGCACCAAGGTCCCCTGTAGTGTGTGAGAGTGATCTGTGCAGTGTTGTAACAGCAGATAGGAAACAGCTGTGATGATGATGGCCTCTAGGAAAGGTGTGTCCTCTTCCTTTCCTGGTGCTCTTCCAGTCCCAGTGTATGAGAGGTTACAAGCAAGAGCAATGTTCCTTATCTTGGATATGGACAATTTGGGTAGAATTGTAAAATCAAAGGGAAGCAGCTGTAAGGGTGATAACTCTGGGGGGAAAGGTACGTCCTCTTCCTGCTATATCCTGGAAGTTGGAAATGCTTGTCCATGCTCTAAAAATGGTGATTTTTCTTGTTTTGCATAAGTAAACAAACAGAGAAAAAAAAAAGGTTTAGAATGAACTGCAGTTTAGGGATTTATTTTATCTACTTTATATGGTTTCTCAGTCATTTGGCAGTGAATCTGGCTGTTTTCAAGGGGGATTGGGGTTTCCTAAACAAAGTCCTGGCTTTCTAAAAATGGAATTGCTTCTGCTCGGGTTTTGGAGCTGAATCTGGGAGTGTTCTGAATCATAACAACAGGAGAGATAAACAGAGAATTTACAGGAATAGGCCCATATCTACATAACAGATCTGCATGGTCTTGTTCTCAGCATGGCTGAGGGAAAATTCCTACCCAGCTTCTGTGTTGCTCAGATATGGATTGTGTAAACTGAGTGAAGAAGTGCTAGCTAATGTAACTTCTAAGAGTAACTTGGAGTTATTTTTTGAGACTGGAACCTACTGAGCTTTCCAGCATCTACTTTGGCATAAAGGGCTCTTAATGCTCTTGTTGTTGCTAATTACATAAGTAATTAGGGACCAGCCAAGCTGCAGGCCCTGTTGTTTTGGGCACTGCTCAACTGAATGTAATAATGTAAGTGGCAGTCCCTGCCTTGGAGAGACTTGGGCTAAACAATACAGACAGTCAAAAATAGGGAGAAGTCCTGTTCTAGAAACATCCAGAATTAGTTTTATCTAGCTTTTGTCTTGAACCTCTGTGCACACAAATGTTGATAATTTAAAATAGCTTTTGACATGGTTTGCTCTAACGTACCATCATAATGTAAAACTTGTATTTCTGGCCTTTATCTTTCTGGAACTGGTGGAGCATTTGTATCTCTCAGTGTGGACAGGTTTCCCTGCCCATGCTGGTGTAACAGGTTTGCCCTGTTCCCCTCCCAGCTCTTTGTGCAAAAGGAAATTCCACACAAACTTAGCTCAGATGATACCAGCGCTGTTCTCTGTTTCTGTACATTCTTTCTCTACGAGTATTTATGGGTTAAGCTCTCAGAAAGTCTCCATGTAACCGTGCTGTCTGGTTTTGCAATGTGTCCTGGCTGCATGTAGGGCTAAGGATGGTGGGTTTGGGAGCCTGTGGAAGTACAGGCTCTTGGAAGATTGTGGTTGTGCTTCAGGCAGCAGGGCAGGCTTGGTTATTCAAATATGTTGGCAGTAGAAGGAAGAACTATTCTAAAATGAGCTGAACTGGGTGTCTCTTAGTTGTTATGAAGTCAGCCCTTTAAAGTAATAACTTTTAATGATGAACAAAAGCATTGCCTGTTGTGCCTCTCTTCAAAGACAGCTGTGTGAGGAGCAGCACTCTCCTCTCATGTTCAAATCAATGGAGCTCGGATAAAAATAAATGCAATTCTGTTATTAACATAACATTTGTCTTCATTGTCTTTGGAAATGTTGGAATTGCTTAATGTGTTTTTCTTCCTCATGTAGGGTAACAGCCAACCATCAGTGGAAGAAGTGCATTAATCCAGAGGAGATAATGCTTGTTGTAGCAGCTGGTCAATTTTTATCTTCTCACATCAAAAGCATCCCCACCCTTTATGAGCAGAAGCCTTTTACCTCAGGTGAATTAATATGCTTCCCTTTTTTATTCCCCCCATGTAAATCTCTCATGAATAGATAAAGCAATAAATATATCAGTCTAAAGCTCTTTTTGCATTTGCAGTAGCTGAAAAGCAGAAATTCAAAATGAGATTAAGTGACACAGCTTAAATAAATGACACAGAGGAAGAAGATCACAAAATAAATATTTTTCTGGCAAGGAACTAAGCCATTTTCTGCAAGGCCTGTGTAATTGCTACAATAACCCACATTTATGCAAAGGCAGATAATTTGGTTATTTTCCTGCATGCTTGTTGAGCATTTTGGTGACAGATGGTGGATTTAATATTCTTGGATTTGGGTTATTTTGGGGGTGGGGGGTGTATATACTGCTTAGCTGAGTTAGAAGTCAGCCCTTGCAGTGAGTTCACAGAATTAATTCAGTTGGAAAAGACCTCTGAGGTTATCGAGTCCAACCTGTGACCAATTCCCACCCTGTCAGCCAGACCATGGCATTGAGTGCCACATCCAGTTCTTTCTTGAGCACCTCGAGGGATGGTGACTCCACCATCTCCCTGGGCAATCCGTGACAATATTTAATCACCCTTTCTGTGAAGAAATTACTCCTGATGACCATCCTGAGCCACACATGACACAGCTTCACGGGTTCTAAGGGTGTGGGTTCCCTTCCTCACCTTTCTAGGGCCCTCACCTCCTTTACAAATGACCAAACCAGGAAGATCGTTTTTCTTTTTTGCTTCAAACCCAGCCTCACCTGGCTCTGGGGTTGGGTGCTAAGAGGCTGGGAAGGGCTGGGATCACCACCTCTGTGCTCGGCACAGGTGAGGCATCTCGAGTACTGCATTCAGTTTTGGGCTCCTCACTTCAAAAAGGACATTGGGGGCCTGGCGTGTGTCCAGCGAAGGGCTACGAGGCTTGTGTAAGCTTTAGAAAGCAGAGAATAGTAGAAAGGTTAGGGCTGGGAGGGACATCTTCAACCAGAGCCGATTGCTCGCTTGTCCAAGCTGGCTTTGAGTGTTGCCAGGGGTGGAGCATCCACCACCTCTCTGGGCAACCTCAGCGCTGACGATTCTGTGCCCAGGGCTGCGCTGCGGACAGGGAGAGCTCGCTCCCTCAGTGACCCCCGCTTTCAGTGACCCCTACCCCCTGATCCCCCCTGATCCCCACGCCGCAGTGACCCGCGCTCCTCACTGGTCCGCGCTCCTCACTGACCCCATTCCCCAGTGACCGCCGCTCCCCACTGATCCCTGCTCCCTGGCGGCCCCCTCTCCCGCACTGATCCCCGCTCCCCGGCGGCCCCCTCTGCCGCACTGATCCCCATTCCCCCGGCTCCCCTCTCCCCGTTCGGCTCCCTTTCCCCCTCGCCCCCGTCCCCTCACACCGCCCCGCGCTCCCCTCGCGCACCGAGCCGCGCCTGCGCTCCGCCCCCGGCCCGCCCCCCCCGCGCCAGCCTCGGCCGTTCCGCGCCTGCGCAGCCCGGAGCTGTCAGTCGCCCCCCCGCCCCGCGCCGCCCGGGCCATTTTGCGGCGCGATGAGGCGGGAGCGGCGGTGAGCAGCGCCCGTCCCGCCCCGCTCCGCTCGCACCGCCGGGCACGGCCCTCCCCAGGGCGAGCACGCACAGCCGGGGGACAGCGAGCCCCGCAGCGCCCTCCGCCCGCCCCCTCAGCGCCGGCGGAGCCATGAGCTGGGGCACGGAGCTGTGGGTGAGTGTGGCGCGGGGGGAGCGGGGCTGTGGAGCCGCAGCGGGGCATAACGGTCCGTGCCCGGGCGGCGCGGGCAGCCGGGACCCTCCGTGCGGCGCTCGGCACAGCTCAGCCCGGGGGTCCTCCCGCTACGGAAAGTTTCACGTGCAGCCTCTGCGGGGAAATCCCAGCGGAGGTTCAGGAGTTTGATTTAATTTTGCTGAAGGAATTAAATAAAAAAAGGCTCCATAGCACAAAAAAGCGCGGCGGTGGCTGCGGAGCGGAGGGGGCTCGCAGCGAGCCCGGGGTGGGTTTGGTGTGTGGCTGCTGCGGGAGGCTCCGAGCTGGAGCTATGGACAGGGGGTCCGGTTTCAGGAGAGGGAGCTGCAGGGAAGAAAAGCCAGATGATAAAGTTTCCTGCCGCTGCTGTTAAGGGGCTTCTCTCCATGCTGAGTCTGAAGGACGGAGATTTTTACGAGAAGAGTTTGTTGTGTGTAAATAAAGCAGGTTTTCATGGTGCGGAGGGTTTCAGTGTGTAAAGCTCCTTGACGTTTTTGAGGAGAACCTGGAAAGTATAAATGCATTTGGCTTACGGTGGAACGTTAATGGAAAATACCGTCCTGTTAAAAGCAATGAGAAGTGGCTAATAGCGATGTGAAATGCTCCCTCGCTAACGAGCAGAAACAAGGCAAGGCAGATAAAAGAAGTGTGGGAAGGCAGAAGAGCTGTTCCACATACTCAATCACAAAGAGGACATGGTGCAGCCATGTTTGATGGTGGAGCATGGAGCAGACCTGCTGGCTCTGGCAGGGCTGGTACCCGCGGGCAGCAGGCTCTGAGCGGCTGTTCCTGACACCCCAAACACCTGGGGACAAACCTGGGCTCGGGACCAGGGGGGACAGGGAAACGGAAACGGCGTTTTGAATGAACAAGTCAAGAATAAGTGGCAGAGGGTCATCTGGATTGTAAAGCACTGCAGGATTCTCTCCTGTAGTGTTTGTGGCTGGTAACCGGTGCGAGCTGAGATGAAAATATAGCTGAGCTTATAAAGTGTCTCTTGAAGAAACGGTTATTTTGGATGTGCTAATTGTTGTCCTTTCTGGGTGCATTCCTGGCCCGTTCTGGCAGGCAGTTCAGCATCCCGTTTTGCTGTGACATTGGAGTCATGTTATAGCCAGAACTGGTTAGAACTATGCAGTAAATTAGGGAGCAACTGCTGACTGGCAGAGATTATTTTGGTGTGGTTTTATATGCCATAGAAAGAAAAGTGATAAATGCTGGTGAAATAGTGTAGTGATGCTATATTGATTCATCAGTATATAAACAGCTCTGCTGCATGGGAATGTCTCTGGGAAAACCTGCAGTTGCCTCCTTTTTCTGCATCTTGAATGCTTTGGGAGGAGACTGAATAGTTTGAGTGGAATTAAAGTGAGAGGCTGTATAACTTGACAGTTTTGACGCTGGGAAATAAATTCTGGATTCTCAAAAGGAACTTTTTTCTTCTTGTTTCTATTTTTTTCCTTGCATTCTTAAAACTGCAAGCGATGCTGAGGTGTTTCTGAACCAGAATGGTAGTAGAGGGTAGTGCATATAAATAGTTCCTTTTGTTTTATGTAATATTTGTAGGGGTGTGTGTGCGTGCAGTCATACATTGGTCTTCTGCAACAGTTACAAATTGCTTTTGTAACATTTTTTATGCAAAAACATTGTTTCTGAACTTGTCTTCAGCAGCATCCAAGTATCATTTTTCACATGTTCAGTGTAGCACTCTGAGAAATGTAGCAGGTTACTGAGGAATAGGGTTGGATTAACAGAGTAAATGATTCTAGTTACAAAATTGGCAGGAGTTACTCAATTTTAGTTTGGGCAGAGCTCTGAAAACCCGTCGGTTTCCAGTGCTCTGGGTATTTAGGGCAAAACAGTGATTTCTCACTCTGTGCTCTCCCTTTCAGTGGAAAGGAAACCACACAAACAACCAGTATTTAATGTATGCCACCTTCTTTTGTTGATCGTGGCAGGTCTTTCTTAAACAAAATTAAATTTCCATTTGCCTTAGAACTTAGTCTTTTTTTTTTTTTTTAAGTAGGCAAGGAATGGGTTTTGAGGAGCAGGTGTGGTGAGCAGCAAATGCCTGTTCTACATGTGAGTCATATGTGGTTTGAACGGCTGAAAGTTGAAGCAAAAGCAAGTGTTTTTAACTGTAGTTCAGAAATTTCCTAGAAAAATTAGCAATATTTGATCAGGCTTGACTTGCACCCTCTATCTCTATCTACCAGGCTCCATGCATGTTCATGATTCACCCCTTTAAATATAGCAAGTAAAATCGAGCTTGCTTTTTAGAGCACATAGAATGTTAATGTGCTTGGAGTTACGTACAATTTCTGTTCATTCCTTGGGGGGGGAAAGCTGATTGCAGAAAGCCTTATACTTCAAAAGCAATAAAATCCCTTTGGCAACATGTGAGTTATTCCCAAAACAGGCTTTTAGCCTTGTGCTGTGATCTGAGTGCACCCTGTGCCTCTGGGTTGCAAATCCTATTGTGGAGTTCCTACTGATATTTCACTGATTCTGGGCTTGGCATAGCATCTCAAGATTGTCCCTGTGAGTGTAAATATACCAATAACCAGCAGAGTTGTTAGAGGTCTTAATGCAGCATTTATGTCCTGTATGAGGTGAAATGCTCAGGGTAATGGGATCGTCTGGGGCCTCCCAGCAATCCGGTGTTGCAGAACAAAACCTGGAGGTCTCATGTAGCCCTGTGTGCAGTTTCTGTCCACCCAAACCCTGCACAATTCTGCCTGTTACACTCCAAACATTCAGGAGCTGAGGAGGAAGCAGCAGGTAAAGGACAAAGTTCAGGCATAGCACCAAAACATTTTGTTTTTCACTCCGGTTCAAGAGTGCATTAAGGGAGGACAGGTAGGAGGGTGTAGTACATATTTATTTCACGTCCGTTTCTTGAAAATGGTAGTGTTTTCTAAATGCTTAGCTAGTGGAAGTGATAAGTAAAGGTTATTTTGGGGTGAAGGTGTGTACCTTCAGTACCGTGCTTTGGGGACAACGGGCTGGAAAATCACTCTTGGCTCTCCTTCACCCTTTTCCTGTCTTGGCTAATGGCAAAGAACACGAAGTGTGGCACCCACAGCCCTTCTGAAGGGTACTTTAGTGAGTAAAATCATAGTGTGTGCCACACTTCCCTCCAGAGCCCTTTTGTGTGGTATGAAGCCCTTGAAACGAGTGGGATTACATTGCAAACTGAGCTGAAACCAACCTCGGCACTTCGGTGCTTGTCTTGGGAGTTGAAAAGGCTGTGGCAACGTGGTTGGTATATTGAATGGAATGAACTTTCTTGATTATGACTTTTGGTGCAGGATGTAGTTTGGGGGATCTACGTGTAGATTTGTGGTTAAGTTAAAAATTCTGCCTTTTCAAAACCCTGTCATAGCACAGCAGGTGCAAATGGCAGAGCGATTGAATGTGGAAAGTTTTATCTTTTTGCTATGAGTTTTTCAGAGGTGTAGACGCTGTGGGTTTGGTTTTGGTTTTTTTTTTCCACATTCAGTGTAAATTTAAAAAAAAATCCTGGGGACGAAGGTGTTTTAATCAAGTTTTTCTTTGACCTTTGTGAAAGCTAGGTGGCTGCTAACAGCTGTCACTGTCCTTTCAGCCTGTGAGAAGGTGGATATTGAGTATTTGCCCGGCTCTTAATTTGCTGCCCGGATGCAAGGGGCTGTGTTGGCCAACTCCTGACGGAAGCAATACTTTAGAGACAACACCTTTTGTTTAGAGGGTGTTCCAACACACTTTACTATGAAAACACATGGCTTGTGGATATGGTTATTTTTGCCTTTTCAGGTTCATTCCACATAGGTGCAACTCTGAGAACTTGACCGCCCCACTTGCTATTTGTAACTGCTAAATTGTTTCCTCTTTCAGTACTCTTATTTCGTCAGCAGAATTTGTGTTTAAACAGCTGTGATCTTGCATTTCTGCAATTTGCTTGAATGCAGCATTGTTCTCCAATAGTATTTGCAATGGATGGGTGTTGCATGGAGGGTGACTCACATTTGGAAACCATCTGGATTACCTGGGTAATTTTGACCTCTGTGGCATTACACGGTGGTGCGTAATGGGCACAGGAGTCAAATGTGATCTCAAATGAAAACCCTGTTTTCCTCTGCTTTGTGAGAGCATCTGCAGAGCTGGATTTAGGTTTGATGTATAGATTCTTGAGCCAACATCTAGTTTTGTTGTATGCAGCACTGTAGTTGATTGCATACAATAGAAATTATGTGTTATCCCACCCATCCCATTCTCACACCTCCTACAGCCCTCACCCCCGGGTTCTTTGGGTTTGGCTGTTAATTGTTACCCTCCAAGACTCAAAAGGAAAAGGAGATGGTGTATGATGGGAAAAGGACACAAGTAATTAGTCTTGCATGATAAGCCACAGGTTAACTCTGATGAGCTGAGAGTTTCCATTACGGGCCTGACTTCAAAGGTGGGTGGATGAATTGCTGGCAGCTTAGACAATCTTCTCCTGTGCTCTTCTGAAACCTGTATTTTATTGTAAATTTGCTGTGAAACTTACTTGATGCCATTCAGACAACTCCCAGAGGCAGAGCTGTGTATCCCTGACCTTTTGTTTTTTGTGTGTTTCACAGAAACTTGGTTTCTGTTTAGTAACATGTTAAAACTTTTGTGTATTTCAAAGCGTCTGGAATTTTACCCATAAAAATACACTCTAAAAGTACCCTAATAGCAAATACAGTGAAAGGCTGGAAGAGAAAAGTTTGAGGTCAGTAGCAAATACATCATGTTTATAATTTGGGCTTGGTTATTCAAAAGCTCTTAGTAAAAGTCGTACACAGACTGCCGGAGATGGGCACTTCAAAGCAAAATACACTTTTTATTAGTTAAGTAGTATTAGCTTAGTATTTTGCATAGTTATTTGGACAGTTTTGAGGTAGCAAAATTGACATCAACATCTCCTTATTTCACAGTGGCTCACTCCCTGTTTTAAGTGGTCAGCCTGTATATGCAGATTAGTGGGTGAGAAATAGTTTATAGACGCTGAATCATTCCAGAGCATCTGCATTCTGCAGCTCACACCTTTGTGTGCATGCCCAGCTCAGGGTGGGATTCGGGGCTGCTGCAGCCTCTGTGCACATGCATTGTAAAGTTTGTGCCATCAGAGGTATTTTCATGAGCTTAAAAAGAGAATTGTTAAACTTTAGAGTGATTTGTTGAGTGGGGGCTGCTCTCCTGCTTGCAGGAGGTGATTGGTAGGAGAATGGGGTATGTGAGAGGTCCCTGCCTACACCCCTGGGTACCTGCAGGCACCAGGAATAGAAAAACTCCCTTTTGCTACCTGAAGAGCTGCTGGGTCTTCAATGTTTGAATGTCTGAGTAATTTCGTTTACAATTCTGATTTGCTTTAAGAAAGAGGATTTCTACAATATTGTCAAACGACCTATTCTTGTATTTCCTACCTATTCATTAAAGGCTGGGGGATTTACAGTCTTTCAGAGTGAGTCAAGGCTTGCAGAATACAGTGTTTTCCCTTCCAGCCGTATTGTGGCTGCTCAAGATCCCCCGCTTCCTTGAACCATATGGGGAAGGCAGTCAAACATGAGCCGATGTTTTTCTGGACTCTTTGCAGCTCATTAGTGTTACTCATGTTGTGAAACATTCTTTTACAGCAGAATTTCAAAAGCTGTAAAACACTCTTTTAAAGCAGAATTTCAAAAGCCGAATTCCACATGAAGAGCAGGAGCCACTGCTGCACTGTGACACTGTAACTTAATAACCTGCTTTGCATTATTGCCTTTGATTGCTGGACAGGTAACCTGCTAATGAATTTTTTGAAATTCACTTTCATCCTGTTGGAAATACTGCTGCTGAGATTGGTTATGCGTTGAATCCAGTCCAGCTGTCAAAATCCAATGCTTTGTTGAGTTTCCTTAGTGTTCATGTAAATATTTTAAAATAACTTCCCCCTTCAATATAATTGTACGCTTCAGATGAAACTTCTCTTCTTCCTTTCACCCCTAGAAACTCTGTTTTTCTATTTATTTTTTTTCTTAAAACAGTAAGCTTGTTACACTGGTAAAACACTATTTTCTCTTGGTATGTTGCAGTCTTTGCCAATCTTTTCAATCAACGGCTTTGGCTGTAAAATACAAAACAGTGGAATAGTAGTGTGTGTGTATATATACAAATATATAATGGATGTATGCACAGGACATGATGCTTCTAGTTTTTCTTCTCAAGCAGGTGTGGTGGATCTCTTTGGAATTTAACATGTTTCCGTGTTGTCCGGAGACAACCTTATTAACTTGGTCAATAATTTCTCTTGGCTCAGTTTATTACGAATGTTTTGTTGGTATAATGAAATAAAATGTATCTTTTTGCATCTAAAAATAGAAAAAAAACTGTAAATGGGGCGTTTAGATGAGCTCTGCTGTAAGCAAAGTGCAAGAATTAAATACTGTTTGCCTGGTGTTCATTGCTGATCACTGAAGCAGATCATGTTGAAAGGCATGTAAAGAAGCAGTTCTGTTGCAATGCTGTCCTTAATTTATTTGAGGAAGAGTCAGCCTAATTGGCAAAACAATCAAAAGAACAACAGCAATCCCCCAGATGCCCTCAGAAACCCTGTAAAGCAATAAAACTTGAAAGGGAGTCACTCGGGAATTACTGTCTGGTTTAGAAAGATGGTCCTGAGTGAGCTACCAAGTCACCCAGATAGTCCTTAATCCCGAGGAAATCCGAGTGGATTATTCTTCTTGTTGTAGCTGAAATAATATAGATTTCTTCCATTAAATGTGTCACTTGGCCATCTCTTGTTCAGAGTTTTTCAAGCGCTTCTGTTTGGTACCTAAACAGCTTTTACAAAGCCAAGCCTTCAGTTGTGCCCTCGCAGTGGGGTTGGTGTGAGTGCTGCCCGTGCCATTCATTCCCTGAAGGGGAAGGGTTTGTAGTGTTTAGGTTTACTCCTCTGGGAATAGCAGGTACAATATCTCTCATAAATTATTCATTTTATACTTCAAAAATTTAATTTCATTGTACTGAGTCTGTGGATGTGCAGATAAAGGAGTGCTACCTATTTGACAGGAGAAGGATCATCTTGCAAGGATTTTGAGTATATTCCTTATTCCTAACTGCACTCCTGGAAATTTTGCTCCAATTAACCCCAAGAAATTGCTTATTTGGTGCCTTGGACAGTTTTCTCTGTCTCAGACTCTATTCTAGACTGAGCTGGGGGCCCTTATTGAGAATGAATTTAACATTTTTTGTTAAAATAATCTATTTTCTGCTGCTTAAATTTTCACCATGTTAGTGTGCTAAGGCTGCTGTTGTCTTTCTGTGCCTGCCCCTTGCATTTTGTGTTTCAGAGCAGTCAGGATATTCAGTTGTTACTAGGGCCAATGTATTGCACATGCTGAACACGATGCCTCTTTGGTTTTGGAAAGCTGTAGTGCTCCCATTCATTGGAGCAGGGCTTGAAATTTGGCAGACAGAAGCTGTTGAACAGGGATATGCCTGCTGCTGTGGTTGAGAAAATATTCCTCAGTTAGACAAACCTGTAAGCCTTTGGAAAAATACCACTTTGCATGTACTCAGTGAAGATATTATTGACCAAATCTTCCTGAGTGCTGGCTACCTTTTGGCCTTGGAGGGGTTTTTGTGGGGTGAGATGAGGTCACCAACGCAATAATTGAGGATGGCTCAGTCTGGTCCTTGCAGGAGAGCAGCCAGATTTCCCATGCCATGGCTGCTCAAGGCCAAGGTGGAGCTGGGCAGTCTCTCCTGTTCTCAGACTCCTTTGTTGGCACTCAGTGGTGTGGAGGGAGAAGCTGGCTGGAGGGTAGTTCTGGGTGAGGGGGATCTGGGATCTGGGCTCAGTTTTGGAAGAGTAGTGTGGGTCAGTGAGCTGGGAGAGAGAGGGGATGGAAGGCATGGCTGCACCAAGTCATGGTAAAGGTCCCTCTGACCACTTTTATTCTTTCTTAATGACAACAAACCAGTTCTTCTGTTATCATGGAGTGATTCTTGTTATACTCACCCTCAGGTGAGTGAGATGCTGTGGTCAGAGATGGAAACTGCCTGATTCAAGAGACTGAATGTGGAAAAGGAGGGCTAGAGATCACACCAGGATCTAGTTACAGACAGTTGGTTCTGCTTGTCTAGGAACTGTTCCTGTGACTGAAGTGCCAGGAATGATGGAGAGGGTCATTTGAGGAGAGATAATTCAAATTGGCAGTTCTGACAGTGAGTGAAGCAGGACTAACAGGGTGAAGGAAACGGCAGAAATGAGCTCAGGAGGAGAAAATTAATTCAAACAAAGAAAACAAGGAACCAGTCAGTAACAAGGAAACAGCTTGGATAAAAGCAGGTAGAGAGAGCAGGGCTGGGCTCTGGGCAGGACGGGTGGGATTGTGACTTGCTGTCAGGCTGGATGTGCAATGGGATTAGTGCATTAGGAATGGCAAGTCAAGAGTTTGATGGGATCAGGAGAAAGTATAGTGGGTGCACTAGGGGAAGGAATAAGCATGGCGCAAAGGATGAAGATTAGATAAGAAATAAAACAGAAAAGTAGTGCAGGGACCTAGCAGTCCTCTTTTGGCTTTGTGGTATTGCTATTTTATGTGGCTTTTTCTGTGTAATGTTTAAGTAGAGTTGACATACTGGTTTGAATGTATATACATCGATTTCTGTCTTTGCACTTCGCATCTTTACTCCCTGTGGAAGAATATTTGACAATATCCCCAAATAAAAGCTTTATCCGTAAGTGTGTGTGCTGCTGTTTTTCATCTACTCATTCTGTGCAGAAAGCCTGAAGGAGTCTTTTAGCAAATAAGTTCAAAATGTGTTTAGATAATATTTTTCACTTTGCATTATGCTCTCTTATGCAGAGATAAATGCTTTAGCACTTTTATCTTGTATTTACAAAAAGAAAAAAATGATTGGCATGGAGCAGGGAGTGAATGGAAGTGTGTTTTCTCAAACAAAAGTTAAAGGGAGAAGAGAAATATTTCTTGCCCTCTTGAGGGCTGTTGATCTGTCAAACGTGGGCCTTACAGGAGTGGCATTCATTAAGATTGTATAACTCAGGTTTTGCTGTAGTAAAAGAAAACTAGCAGTGGATGAACAAGGAGAGCTGCATTAGAGCACTACATAAATATTTTTTCACCCATCCTGCCTCTCTCTCCCAAGTATAACAGTCTGAGATCCTTTTGCTCATGTGTAGTCACTGGAAAAGCCTAAAAATAAAGGGTGAGAGGAAAGGGTTCTATGTGGTGGTCAAGAGCCTTTATTTCCTTACAAGTCTTTGGAGCTGTGAAACATCTGGGTTTCGCACAGGATGCTTTTGGCATGTGTTTGTAACTTAACATGCAAAAGCTGAAAAACTCCACATCTTTGCTTCAGTTTTTGGTGTGCAAAAAACCTCCTAAGCAAATGTTTCAATGATGGATATATTGGTTAGGGGTTTCTTTGCTGCTTTGCTCAAAACCATCATCATCAGCTGATCCAAGAGGCTCCATCCTCCTGAAGTACAGCCAGCCTGACCACCAGGATCAAGGCATCCAACAGATTACAGTTGTGTGCTTTACCTGAACCCCCAAATTGCACCAGCCGACCCTTTAGGTAGTGAGAATGCATCTCACATGACATGTGTGACTCGGTGCCTATTTAAATCAGTGCCCTGGGGATTTGCAGCCTTATTTTTGGAATGGGGGGGCTAGCTAGGTTCCAGCTCTATTTAAAGATAAAATCGAGTGTCTCTGGCTGTGTGGCTGCATGTGTCCTTCTGAGATGCAATGGAGTAGCGCAGGAGACTCTGGGAGTGGGTAGCAGCTTGCATCTATTCCTGGTGTGTGTGAGCATCTCCCCACCACCTCCTCCTCCAGATAACCGTGGGCTGGTTTTATTTTTGCATTGTGGCTCCCATTCTGATTCTTGTCTGCATCATCCTTATACCTGGATTATGTATAAAATTGCTGAAAACTCCTTTTCCAGAGATTCAGTGTGATTGACACAAAACGATCTTGAATAGGAAAGCTGTAATTGCTGGAAAACGACGATTTTTGCAAGAAAATGTGCTGTTGTGAAACATATGCACCAAATTTAGACATCATTGGAGACTGGGTCTGCATAGTTGTCACTCTTGGAAAATACTTAGTCTTGAACAGAAAGGTATCATAGTGCCAGCATTTAATGGTTGAAGGAGTGTGTTGAATTGTTCCACTAACAAAAGCCTTTTCTGAGCTAAACAATACAAATATAAACATTTCACTTGGCTATTAGCAGTTGAGTTGAAGTACTGGATGGTTGGGAACAGCATGACAGAATGGTGTGCTCCATTCACACGGAGGTCAGAAGACATTTTACATTATATTTATGGGTTTCATGCACACAGTTATAGACACTTATATTGACTTGAATTTGCTGTTGGCTCAGTGTAGTCTTCTGTGGTTTGCTTGTGGGTTAATCTCTGGGAACAAAAGACCAGAATAGTGACAGAGGAATCAAAAGCCAGAATCCACACTAGGAGAGCTGAACAAGTCAAAAAGTCCAAATAATAGAAATCCAGTCCCCCGTTTTGCAGTTAGAATGTAAGAATGAAGTCTTTGGGGTTTTTATTCACGATGGATTGACACACACGGAGTTTGGGAGTTGCCGGTCAGTGGAGCACTATTGATGTCCCTTTGGGGACAAGGCATCCATCCAACCTCCTCGGCGGGGGGTGGGATTGATTCCCTAATCGGAGCAGCAACAATCCATCCTGAAGCTTCCTCAAGGTATTAGGGCTAAATTAAACAGTCTGGGACTAGTGTGTAAGCCCTAATGCACTTCAAGAGGCTTTGGTGGATAGGAGAATTTTGAAAATAATCAGAAGATGAACCCAAAAGTAACAGAAAAAAGCCACGGGCACAAATCACCCTTAAAAAAGGGACCAGAATACATTTTCTTTGTGTGGTGCAGTGCTTAATGCTCAGATTCTCTTAGGGAAGAAAAGATGCATGAACTATACAGCTCTATTCATGGCACCGCATTTAGAACTTGTTTTCTCTCCTTTGTGTATGTGCTCCATAGCTGTTCCAAAAATAGATATGGTCACAAATATCAAATTAGTGGAATTAGGCATCTTAAAGCCAGGAAATACACCATTTTTAAACAACAATCACTACTGAGGAAATGGGGAATCTTATGCATATTGTATAATGTGTTTATTTTGCAAAATGTTAAGATTGTTTGTGTGCATTTGCAGAGTCCCAAATTCTGCATGAATTTCTCAAGGATAAAAAGGTCGTGATTGCATTCAGCTTTATTTGCAATTTTACTTTTCTTTAACTTGGAGGAGGAGGAATGAAACATGACGACTGAGCTTTAGACTGTGTATTAAGTGCTCATAAACAAGAACTAACTCTAAAGTGTCAGTAGCCTTGTTAGTAATGATCAGTAGCTTACTGATCATTATGGATGTCATTCATGTGCAAAAGTACTCAAAAAATTAATGTAGACGTGACACCTCTTCTGTCTTGCTGTTAGTTCTCAGTCACTTTGTCTTGGTGCATCTCACTCTGCAGACCAAGCCAGGTAAGCAGTAATTTTCTTTTTCCAGCATGTTGGAATCCTTTACAAGTATATCCATAAAGCCCGAGGACTTCATGAAAGCTGGAATGTTTTCGGGTGGCTCTTTGTTACCAATGTCTGTGAATTCTGAATGTCCCTGGTGGAAACTGGCAGGTGCTGTCATCTTGAGCCTCTGGCTTCAGAGATGCTCTGCCCAAGTCTTCTCCCACAACATAAACTTCATTGCTCCTAGTGGTTTATGACCCACCAATTTGGGCTGTGAATTAGCAGCCAAAAATTTTCACAAACCCTGGTTTGATCTTCAGGGTTTGTGAAAAACAAATCCTTTATTTTCTCTTCCTTGGCTGGGAGCAGCTTTGACTCAACCTTTGGACCAGAGCTGTAGCTTCCCAAAACTATTTTAAGTGGAAGGTATTGTCATTGGAGCAGCTATAGAGCACTGAGTGACCTCATTGTCCTCATGTGGGAGGGGTTGTTCTTGTCAATTTGCGAGAAATTCTTTCTTTCTTTCCCTGCCTTCTGTGTAGGTAGGTAAACACACATTTGTTTTCCTCTTCCTCTCTCAATCAGTCTGGTTCAGAGGCCAAACTTGCTTTCCCTGCTTGGCAGATAAAGCATCTTGCAGATTCCAGTCAATATCCTCTTTCATATTTTTTAGATGATTCAACTGCTCATCAAGCAACTGGTCTATCCCTGTGTTATAAAATAGTTGGGGAGTCATGGGACGTTCAGGGAACTGAGCCCAGAAGCTCCAGTTGCTGTGTGAAGATCAGTAGCTCAGACCCATTCAAGTCAAAGGTTGGACAGGAGGTTCCTGTTTGTTCTTCAGACAAAAGCATTTCTTGTGTGTTTGTGTGCTCTTTAATCCAACAGATAGAGCTGCAGCCTTATGATGGATGAAAGCTGAAGTAAGCAAAGTGTAGATATGAGGAAGAGGAAAAGGGGAAGAAGAGGAAGGCTGACACATTGCTATGCAGATGCCTTGCACCTTAGTCTTGAGTTCTGCTAAGGAGAAAATTTACTTTTCTGATGTTCTGCAGCAGGGCAGGTTTTTTGTTTAATATCCCATTATTTTCCCCTGTTACCCCCCCTTGCATCTTCCTTCCCATGAGTAGATTATTTATTCTCGAAAACACTGTTTATTTTGCCTCTCTTGCATTACTCATAAGATTCATCTTATCATGTACTTTAGGATTTGCAACATTTGTTTCCAAAGATGTTGACTAAAGTGCAGTGTGATAACCCCTCACAGGCTTGAGCACTGTGACAGGAAGTGTCATTTTTAGCAAGGGTTCTGTAGGTCACCTGAATATACCAAATCTCAGCTTATTCTAGGAGACCCAGAGCACTGGAGAGAGAATTGATGACAGTGACTTGGGAAAATTTTCAAATATCTTGCTGTTTTAATAATTTCAAAAAGTGTTTTGAGGTGATGAGTTTTCATTGGCTCTGATAAACTGTTATATCCAAAGCCAGGCATCTATTCCACAAAAATAAGGACTTGCCCTTTAAAATCTTCCACTTCGAAAGTAAATGGCTAATACCATCTCATTTGATCAATAAATTAATTGGAAGTCCATCTAGCAAGACTTTTGAGGAATGCCTCAGTGTCATTTATAGGATGTCAATCCTTGTAACACTTGGGTTGCTTCTTTTATTTAAAAAATGCATTGCTTAAAGTACTGTACTATTCCAGAATTCCCTTGGTTTTTAAAATTCAAATATTTATTTGTTTCATGAACTTGTCATGAGTTGGTTGTCAGCATTTTTTGCTGGAGATCCCACACTCTTTGTGCTGGATAGGCACTGTGCAGCCCAGGCACTGATGGTCCTTGTCTTTAATTCATGTCACATAATTTGCAAGACAAGGAAGATTGGAAGGAGGGAGCACAAGACACTCAGTGATGTGGAAATCCTCAACCTCTCCCAACACGTATCTCTTCTGGTCTGGGGTAAAAACATGGCAATTTCTCTTGTGCCCCAGTTTGTTATGGAAGTTCAGCTGTGTTGTGACATTGTAACCACTGAATAGTTACTATAGTCTGGGATAAAATAGATACCCTTTATGTTACTTTTAGATTTATTGTATCTTCTTATATTGAAAATCAACATAGTAGGCTGATAGTATAATTTTTTTGTGTATCTAGAATTGCAGTGCTCCCTGGGTGTTATAAAAAATGTGTGTCTGACAGCCACATTTCAAAGAGTTGTTTTTTCAATGTACTAATTAATTCCTTTCAAATAAATAGTCATGCAAAAAATGAAATACAACATCAATATTTAATGGCATCTGCTTAAAAACCTCCTGATATGGAGTTCTGAAGTTGTGTGGGGGTGATATTCACACATCCCTCATAAAGGGAGGATGGAATGTGTGTGTTTTCTTTTCATTTGAGAAATGAATTACTCCTTAAAATGTAATTGTGAGGTGCCCTACATGGCCCTGTGCAAAAATAATGTAGGAAGCAGCTTCATCTCTCTTTGGAGGCTGTTGCACTGTGAATCCTGTGGATGTTACCAGAAAGGAGTTTGTTTCCTGAAAGGAATGACCTGGTCTCCACCTCGCAGTCCAGTTGCAGCAAGTTTGCAGAAGTTGTGCTGAAAATGGGCTGCAGTTTTTCTCTTGCTGCAGGAAGCAGTGAGCCCAAGTGACCAACATCTTGCTCTGCACATCACATTGCTTCCTGTTCCTCTGTTGAACAGCACAGGAATGAGCTGACCTAAATTTGTGGTTCTCTTCTGAGATGTCAGTCTGCTCTTAAGCTGTTTGCAGTATTTTCATCTGTGAGCTGGCTGTATTTGATGTTAGTGCTGTGTTATTGTCTGCTGATGTTAAATGGAGACTCATTCTTCTTGTGAAGAGCTGAATTTGTGACAGATTTGCGTGCAATTTGTGGGCACTGTTTATGCCACAGAGTTGGGGAATCCATTACTTTCTGGAAATGACAAGCATTTGTTAGACTTCCTCCCACAATAGTGAGAGAAAAGAGCAGCACTGTGCTTGCCATCCTCTTTTGATGCTTCATGGTTTGTTATTGCTGTGACAGGAAAACACAGGGAGCAGGTTGTAATGTAAGCATTCCCTGTGTTTATTTGGTGGTGGTGTGGTAGCCTTTCACTTGATCTTCCAGGAACGTGAGAAGAGTGGAAATCAGGGTCACATATCTGTAGTTTTAGTCACAAAGTTCCACCCCATGTGCTCTGTGAGCAGCACACTTTGCTATTACAGAGTCCTAATAAAGCAATTAATTAAGAAATATTCCTATAAAAGACACTGTGCTGTCACACTGACCCAAACTCAACCAGCAGCTCTCCACGACAAAGATTTTAATAACATTTAACCATAGTTTGTGTTAGTCCTTTGACCAATCACATCATGATGTATGTGGTGTGGTGGTCTTGGTTTTGTTTGCCCTCAAGACACAAGAATGCTTTTTATTGCTGTCCCAGTAACCAGTCCAAAGTACAGCAAGCAGCTTTACACTCGAAAAACTGTAGCACCCTTTCAGGAAATATCTGCGGCGCCTCAGATTTTTTCAGCCTGCTCACACATTCAGAACCCAGGACAAGCAGCTTAAGATCTGAATGAGATTGTTCACCAAATGAGTTGGTGCAGCATATTAATTTGCTGGTGCTTCTAAATGCCTGCAGTGTTACAAGAGCCTGCAATGGCACTAAAATACCAGGAGCTTTGTTGGCTCTAAACTCCTTAAAAGAGAGTTTTAAATTCTTGTCTGCTTGCCGTAGCCTTACCAGCTTTATAAAGAATTTGGAGATCTGTGTTTCAAAAAGGTTGTGCATCCTGGGCTTAGGAAAGTTAGTAAGAGCTTTTTCTGGTAGTGTTGATTGTCTTGGAGCTTGATTGTGCTCTTGGTTTTACTGTATAGCTCATTGTATGAGCCTCCTATTAGAGCCTTTATCTAGATGCCAATGGATATGTTTATTGCATGGTTTTATGCATAGGATTTATGTTGAAAAAATATTTGCCTTTGCAGTTAAGTAAACTAACATAATGTGGTTTTAATGAGGCTCGATGCAATCAACCTGATTTTTATGTGTGTTTTCAGTTTCATTTGAAGTTAATATTCAAGTGCTAGAGCAGAACTGATATGACATTAAACCATTTTTCTTTTTTGTCTTTGTGTAGTGAGCCAACCCCCTCCTCCCTCAAAACCAATATTTTGCCTGGCAGTTGGAGAGGGATATGAATTGTTATCGAAAACTACAAAAAGTTTAAAATTTTAGAAATCTATTTTTAAGGTCTTGAAGTAGATGATTTTATTTAGAGGATGAACCCGAATATTTTAGTGAAAACAAAAAATCCAGTGTTCCATGCTGTTCCTTGTTTCACTGTTCCTAGATTTAGGCAAATATGTAGTTCTAGAAGATGGGGTGAGCAGAGGCAAGTGGTCAGACTGGTCTGACCCAAGTGTGGTTTTTAACCTTGGCTCCACTGAGCACTGCTTTAAATTGGGCAGTGATTTTCTTCATGAGTGTGTCTGAAAACTATTAATAGGAGACTGTTTACCAATGTAATTCCCATTAGGATTTTAAAGACATTTCTTCAAGTGCAGTGAACACTTGAAATCTCTGCTATGGTATCACCATTGTTATAGCATGAGTTATAAAATTTTCACATGTTTTTTGGAACCTAAAGACAGGAGATTGTTGTCACAATCCAGAAAACTGGATTACCCCTTTTGCTCAGCTAGACTTGCCTATCCAGCTTAGAGGCAGAATATCCTTGCTGAGGGAAGCCGTCCTTACTTAAAGGATCAAAGGATGTTGCTCTTCTAGTTCAGGATGGCAAAATGTTATTTATTCCTGATGCTCAGGTTTCCAAGCCGTATTGGTCAAAAGAGACTGTAGTTGTTGATTTATTTCCATAAAATGTTCTCACTGTTTTGCAGTGAGAGGCCGGAGGCTGTGTAGAGAGCCAGACCAAAAGGTTTGGACAGTGTGTAGCTGCCCTACTTTCTAGAAACTGTAATTTTAGGTTGACTTGGCTGGCACAGCATGGTCAGCACAGTGAACTTGAGCTTTGTGTGCTGGGGCTCGGAGTGTGGCCATCCTGCAGCATCCTTGTGGCACAGCCAGCAAACCACCGAGCCTTGCTCGCCGTGCTGTGGTTCCCCACGTGTCTCTGATTCCTGTCAGCTGGACCCAGTTCTGGATCTGTCGGAGTAAAGGCAGCACTCAGCACAACAAGGCTGCTGTTAGACCTGGGGAGTCTTTGCTGCTGCTGCAACTTGCTTTAAATGCTCTCTGATCAGGTGCTCGGGCACTTAAAAATGATGGATGGTAGAGATAATTGTGCTATAAAACTTTAGTTCTGCATGTTTCGCAAGTATCATTTATGAGATGGGGAACTCATTTCTTGCTTTTTACGAGGCTGGGTGACACGAGGTCTCTTTATTCTTCTTGTATGAATGTTTGTTTAGTGTGATGGAGTTAAATTTACCTCTTTCTCTTTGGATTCTTGCAATTATCTCATGTCCCAGGGAGAATGTCAAGTATCCTTGAGTGAGCAGCCCGGATGACTCCATCACAATCCTGGGCGCCTTGTGCTGCTCTATTGACTCTACAAACCTGAAATGTGTGTGGGAGAACTTTCTCTTGTAGTCTAGCATGTAATTTAATTGATGTTTGT
This sequence comes from Lichenostomus cassidix, assembly GCF_008360975.1. NCBI lineage: Eukaryota > Metazoa > Chordata > Aves > Passeriformes > Meliphagidae > Lichenostomus > Lichenostomus cassidix. The sequence goes on from NC_139497.1 coordinate 4,898,962, forward strand.
TTGGTAATTTGCCTCAGATTAAATTATTCATTGTCACCACTGAACAAATGCTTTCTGTACTTCTGGTGGGTCAGCACTTTGCACAATATTTCCCCTTTCTTATTCCACCTACTTTGATGCATTCATTTAGTTTTGCTGCAGTCTTAGTACTGAGAGCTGAGAGAGGCTTCTGTTGGGAGAAGGGGGAGACCCAGTGGAGTTTGAGAGGCTTTGTACAGTGATTATTCAGTTAAGGGAAACGCGATTACTTTTCCTCAGATTTAAACTTTGATGTAACACGAGTTCACACTATGATTAATGGGAGTTGTTACCTGAGGATAAACGTCATAAAAGTGAGCATGTGAGAGTAGGAAGATACACTCTTTCCCTCCAAAGGATAAGAGACTGAAGTTACTGGACACATATTATCAATAGCAATTCATGCTTTGATGCCTATGTGGATGTTTCTGATCCTTAGCAAGACGTGTCAGTGGTAGAGTTACCACATTTGGTTTGACTGCGTTTTAACTTGGTAATTCTATGGCTGTAAAGGTGATGTAATCTTTTTTGGAGAAGGAGAAGCATAGCAAGGATCAGGTTAAAGTCTGAATGCTTTATGCAAGTGGGATCAGACTGAAAGAATAGTTTTGTCAAAATCAAGATAAATGTCCTGACTCTGGGACATACTGCAGAGTGTAGATGCAGCTGGGGTTAAGCTCTTTTCTGAAGTGTTTATTGGTGTAACATTGAGAGGAGAAACATATTGGGTAAAAGGAAAATATGTGACAGGCTGTTAGAGGACTGACAGTTATAGCAAGAGTTGGGTCTTACTGTAATAAAAAAGCTGTGTGAGAAACCCTAATAAGTAATAGAGTATTTACAGCTTTCTTTCAGCTCTTTGCTTATATTTCTGGCCTAGTTCCAGAATTTATCAATTTTTTTTTGCCAGTGCAGCTTGACTCCACTCTACAGAGTGGAGTGTTTGAGTGGATAATTCGGAATTATGAAATGCACTTTGAACAGAGTTTGTTAATAAATTTTGAAGTGACCAACCTTTTTTGCAGACATTTAAAATGTTATGCACTCTGACATTGTCATTCTGACCATTGCATTAGATTTCTGAGTTGCATATATCTCTGATAATCTTCCTCTTCTGGAAACTTCACTATTTCTTGGATCAGAGTAGAAGCACCTAATCTAATTTCTGGGTTAAAAATGGAATGGAATGGCAGATAGAAATACTTAAGGCATAGCAGTAATCTTATTTGGTCTTGAGTGTGAAGTGGCCCTTGAAAAATCTAGGATTGTGTTTGTCATGTCATGGTATTTAAGGTATTAAATGCTTTTTGAACCCCATTTGCAAAGAAGTTTTTCAGCTGTTTGTTCCACTTAATTTGGAAATGAGAGGAGGGAACAGTCAGTTCAGATCTTCACTTTTCATTTGAACTTTAGGGAAGGGCTTTGGACACTCTGAAGTGGGGGGGCTTATTTTTTTAACCCTGGTTATTGCCATTGCTCCAATGAGGAGGCAGCCTCAAACTAAGCAGAATTAATGACTTTTACAACAATTTTTCTTTTCCAAATGTCTGTATTAACACTCTGGAAGGATTTGGTGCCTGCATTGGGGTTTGGTCAGTTCTGTCTTCACAGCCAGGGGAGGAGGTGAAAACAAGTAACAGGAGTAAAGGCTGTTGAGTTTAGTGAATAAATACATCTTTGCATTAACATGTGTAGAAAAGAGCTTTGCACACATGCACAGTTCTACACCCACCAGGGGATTTATTCAGTGGAGAGTAGAAGTTTTGCTGTTGAGAATACCAGGCATACCTGGTGAGACCTTTGCTGGTTTTTTAAGTGTTATCTTCTTGGGCTAATTTTGATAGAGGGAGATCAAGGACTCTTATTTGCAAAGTGTAACAATGTCACTGATTGGTTCTAAGTGGTTATATAAAAAAAATACTCAAACTCCCCAAACCCCTTTCTTTAACTCCAACTGTATGCTCAGAGCTGAATCATATTCAAAAATGTTTGATATTAATGATGAAATTTTGACTTTGCATGGAACAAATTGAATATTCTACATGAGAAGTCGGTATGGTGTTGGATTGCAAAGAAGTTGGGAAAAAAGCTAATTTCCCCAAAAAACATTCCCACAAACTGCTAGAGTTTGAAGTATTGTTCTTGTGGAAAAGATTCTGCTATTGTTATTCAGTATGGTTTTGGATAAGAGGGCAGAATTGCCTTTTTTTGTTTGTGTCCTTTTAAATGGATCAGCAGGCTTGTTTGGTTTTCTATTGTAGTTATCCATGCAATAAGCAGGAACACTCTATGGCTCATTTTTAATAATTAGTACACAGCTGCCCAAAGGGGAAACCGTGGGCAAGAGCTCTTGTTGATCTTTGTTTTAACAGCTGGTATTATTAAGGGAGAGCTTTGCAGACTGGAAGAAAAAAAAAAAAGGATGAAAATCAGTCAACAGTTAATCCAAGATGTGGCCAGACAGCAAAAGATTTACTGGGAATTAATTCTAAAATTGCATTTGTTCAGATAATTTCGGAAGAAACGAATGGGTGTGTATTAAATCGGGGAAGTGGGATGGTGCTGGGGAACAGTGAAAAGTTGCAACATTTGTGAACTGAAAAACCTTCCTGGAACAACAGCAGCGTATATTTAGCATTGTTACCATGCTGCAACTCCTGGGGGAGGCAGCTCGGGTCTGGAGCTCTGCTGCAGCTCATGATTTATACCCTCCCAGCAGTAGAGCCCCACAGACCAGGAGGATCTGCTCATTTTCAAAGCTCTTGTTTATAATGCACGGAACAGTGAATCCCTGTGGGTCCTTGCAGCTTTCGGGCTGCAGCTCTGGATACTGTCAGCAAAAACCAAATCCTTGTCCCATTCCTGTTCCCCTAGGATGACCAGAAGGAGAAGGCTTTGGTTTGTTTCTTTGGTTTGTTGTTTTTGTGTTTTTGGTTTTTTTTCCCTTTAAATGAGTTTTGTGCGTATAATTAATGCTAATGGTAGAGATGCATCATCTTTCTGGCCCCAGCAGATTTTAGTAGTTATGAGCCTTTGCTTAGCTAATGAGTCTGGATTTTAAAGTCTAAATTCTGCTGTTTATCCTCATACCTACTACAAATAAGTTCACTTAAATCAGTTGAATTTTATTAGGATCACCAAAAGAAGCAACATGTACATGTTTGTGTTCAGTTTAAATAACTGAACAAGTGCATAAAAAGGTTGAAATGCACTCAGTCCTGCAACAAAAATAGTCTGACCTTACATCTGGCATTAGTTGAAGTTTCTCTCTTATTATCTTGTTCTTTAAGAGCTTTTTTACATCCTGGGTTGTAATTTGCACATTATAATGTATTTTGAAACAAAACTGCGTCTTGTTCTGGGGTTTCTCGAGAGTGTTTTATAAGCAGAATTGTAGGTTTGAAAAGAAGTGTTCGTTTCTGAATGGGCTGCTCGTGACAGATGGTTCTCATTGTGGCAAAGTCATGCAGTGCCTCAAACCTCAAAGTGTATAAATTTATTTGAAGGAAGTGAATCGCTGCTGCATCATGGCCATCTATGAAGAGTGTCCTTGGACATTGCATATGGTGATTTTTGAGCCTTGCCTTTTCCTTATTCAAAGAAAACTATAAAATTCATTTTCAAGAGCATGAAACTGTGACAACTCTGAAGAAGCACATTTCCTTCAAGAGATGTAACACTATCTTTAGAAGGATCTCCCACGGATAACAGCAGGTGATGCCTCAGTATGGCTTTTTCATGTAACTGAATAAAACCAAAATAGCACCTAGATAATGCTCCGTGCTGGATGTACTTCTGTCCATGCTGTCCAGGACATATAACCTACATAATTTACCATCAAAAACTCCCTTGTTCCAAGAAAACAAAGGGTGGTCTTATTTGTCCCCCACTATCCAGTATTTGGCTCAGTTGCTGTTTTTCTTAATCACCTGTTGCTCATCATCTCCCTTCTGCTACAGCTGAGCTGATCACATCCTCCTGCCTTCCCACTCCCCAGAATTAATCACTCCTCTCTGTTATCTTACCTCTTTCAGCATCTTTCTGAGCTGCTGCAGTACCAACAACCACATCCTCTCTGGGATGGAACATCCCCTCTCTCACCTTCCTTCCTGGCTGCTGTGTTAGCACAGCTACTTGCCCCGTTGCTATGGAGGGACCACAAGTTCTGCTTTACCACATCCTTTGCAGGATACAGCAGATGTGGGGGGAGGAGGAGGTTTGGTTTGATACCAGGATGGCAAGGAGGGTTTGGGGCTTCATTTGGTTTGGGCTCTGGTGAGGGAGGCTCTTTGCTGTGCTGATAAGAGCAGTCCTCCAGGGCAAGACCAGGAGGTTTCTTGCATGATCACCTGCTCCTGGAGCTCCACTGCTTCCATGGCCCCTGACTCCGAGCCTTCTGGCTGCTGCAAAAGGAGCATTTTCACTTCACAGTTTAGGCTGTCAGCAGAGAGAACGAGACATTGAGACACCGAGAGCATGTGTGTGTGACCTGCCTTGGCAGTCGCTGACACTGGTTGTACTCACACCAGGAAGCTTCTCGCCGTGAACCACGTGCTGGGTTTTGCAAGGCTTCCATAATAGGTGTTAAAGTGGGTCACCACGGCGGGAGCATGGCTGTACTCCCAGTGACCTCTCCAGCAGGCTGAGGTGTCCTCTTGCCGACCTGTGGCTCTGTGCTGCTGCCCAGGGAGCTGCTCTCCATCCAGGGAGCTCAGTGTTGGCTTTGCTGCTGTTTGCTGTCGTGGGCTCTAACCCAATGCTGTGTTCTAGTCTGGTGCTGGCACCTTCCCTACGAGGATGTTTAACCTTCACCAGTACAAAGCTCAGCCTTTTCATTAGTGGGGATGTACCTGTGCAGCTCCACTGTAGGTGGATCTTCTTGTGAGATGTTGCAATCGAATTGGTTCCCTGTCAACCCTGATGATCTGGTTGTACTCCCAGGACTGGCCTTGCCTCAGAGCAGCTGGAATATTCATGTTGCTCTCCAGGTGCTGGCCTTTGTGCCAGCTGCTCATGCCTTTTCTCAGAAGTGCTTCTTGTTTGAATTAAGACAGGTTTTCAGCCAGGTAAGGCTAAGGTATGGCTGAAACCTGCCTGTGGGACAGCACCTCGGTTTAATTAGCAGGAGGGGTCACTCTTGACTTTGTGGCAGGTGGTTTTTGGGGTGGGGATGAGTGTGGTTGCTCTCAGGAGCAATTACAAGGCTGTGCAAAGAGCCTTGCTATTATACTGGGGCAATGTTATTTTCCATCCAAAATTAAAACTGGCATAAATATTAGAACTTATTTTGCTTTACAGCTTCAGCAAAATGCTGAAGAGGGTAAGCATTTCAAGGCTGAAATGCAGCCCAGAAACTGCTTAATTCAGAATGTCTATTGGAACAAGCAGGACAATTAGTGGTGAGTTTATCTAGCAATATAAAAGGTATTTGAACCTAAAACATAGTCTGTTTCCACTCTTGCTTTCTGTCAATTCAACTTCACATGGGTTTGAAATACACTCAGTTGCCTAATGATGCAGCAAAGAATCTTATTGTGGTTTCTATGTTCTCCTAACTAGATCAAGTTCCCAGGTGAATAGAAGAGATAGAATAGTTAACCTTTAGAGTTTTGTGGAAAAATGTGTTTAGGGGATGGCAAATAAAGGTGGGCAACTAAGATGGCTTTTTTCTCTGAGCTATTTGTTATTCAGCTCAAGGAGAATTATGCCTGTTTAGGCATCCTGGTGAAAGGTCAGGAAGAATTTATTTAATACTTGAAGAGTAAAATGGAATGAAGCATGTGTGGCAGAAGAGGTGATCTACACGACAGATGCAAGTGATCATAAATAGCTTTGTTAACAAGAACCGGATATGTGAGGGAATGGAAGGGTAGACTCAGAAAACAGCCAGTGAAGCCACAGCATCATTTGAGTGTAAACCAGGCAGAGATGGTCTCCCTGCCCCATCTGTATGTGCTCCATGGTGCTGTGAGTGCTCCTTGCCTGTGCTGCAAGAAGGGAAAGGTTGGTGTCCTGTATTCCAGATATAAACAGGGATGTTTGTTTAGTGTCATTAACTGAGGGTTTCACTGACTTGCTGACAAGTTTTGTGTGGGAAGTTGATTCTCATCAGTAGTGGCTGAGTCAACAGATGCTGAATTGCTTTGGTATTTTCTACTCATCTCTCTTTTCTGGAAGGCTCTTGCAGTGGTAGCCTGTATTTTATGCATTTTCTTTCATTATTAATTTGCCTGGAGACTGTTAACATTTGCATATAGCTTTATTGTAGGTCTCTGAGGATCTGTGATCTGAATTCCCGTGTATTCTGCCAGTACTCCAGTGCCATATGGGACTCAGCAGAGCCTGTGAAGGGCTCATCATCTCGTTAATTATTTTTATAATTTGAAGTTGTTAAACCATGCAATCTAAAAAAAGTAATTTAGAATTTGAACACTGTAATGTATTCTTGGTCTTCACTTTAATTCCTTTTGCCTATGAAAATGAGAGTGTTTTAAAAAAAAAAGTGAGGAGATGGTATGACCAGAGGTAAAAATTAGATTTTAATTCCCCTATTCCTACTTTTGTTATTAAGGACAGTATGTAAACAAGTAATTTTGTGAGGAAACAGAATCAAACTCATGGGGGAATGAGGTAGTAGAAAATCTTCAAATATTCTTAGCATTCAAGAATCCTGAGTCTTTAATTGTGTTGCTGTATTAGAATTACAGGAGGAGCATGCTAAATGTAAAGGCTTTTCATTTCCTATTAGCATCTGAATTTTCAGCATAGTCTTTCTTCATTCTTGTCTCTGTGTTAGCATTCTTCTTAATTTCACGTTTCTGTGCTGTCACCTGTGAAAGCAGCAGAGTAGGTGACAGTGACAATTCAGCCTGGATACTGGTGGAGTAAACACTACCAGCTCAGTCTATGCTGGGCAGGTTTGACAGGATGATTAAAACTGCAGAATGAATGGCTAAATCCTGCCAGAATCGAACATTTTGTTCATAGCTGAAACCAAGTAGAAGCCCCAGACCTCGTGGTGGAACTGGGCCAGGTGAGTATGTCTGGCTGCAGAAAAACTGAGGCTGCAGCTCCAGAGAAAAGTGAGGACATCCCCTTTGTTTCAGTCGGTGTTAAGGCTGAAACCCCTTGGTGGCAAATGCAGGTCCATCGCTGGATCTGAATGCTGTGTGTTGAACTATTTTGCAATAGGTGGAAGCATTCTAGAAAGAGGAAGGAATATCTCACTGAGCTGATCTCCAAAGGCCTCACGAATAACACTTTATTGCTCAATAATTGGTTGTACTCCATGTTATATGGCAGAGAAATGGGAAGAAGGCTTTTCTTTTGGTTTTTTTTGGTTTTTTTTTTCTTAATGGCTAACTTTCCTCTTCCCAAAATACTTTGCATAGCTGGGGAATGTGACTTCAGGAGGGCAGTTGAGAAGTGCAGGGGATTTGACAGCTCAAAGTAACCGTTCAAATGAAGCGAAGCAAATGGGCAGCACTAGTTCCATTTTAAGCATTGTCAGGGTAACAAGCATGCAGCCGAATTTCAGAAAGAATGCATGGATGGGAGGTTATTTGGGCAATGGTAAAAGCACTGGGAGAGAATTAATGGAAACAGAAATGAAGTTAGAAAATGAATTTAGAAACACACTTTGCCTTAGGGTTAAAATATTCAAAGCATTCTGGGTGCTTGCATGTCAAATTCCTGTTCAAGTTAATGACTAAAGTTCTACTTCCCTCTTTCGAGCTTCCATTTTTGTGTGCGTGCTCAAGAACATATTAAGCTCTGAACAGTTTGTTTTGAGCAGCAGAGGCTCTGCTTTCCCACCTGAGTCAGATGGGTCAGCTCCTGTGTTCCACATGCTCCACCACCCAGGAGTTTGTACTGGCACATGTTGCTGGCTTTGGGGAGCAAGTGGAATCTGATCAAGGGGGGTAAGTTACAGTTACACAAGTAGTTTAATTACATGCACATTGTGATGGTCAATTAGAAGTCTATTCTTTTTAGTAAGCTGATACCATAATAAATATAGGTACTTGAAACTGGGAGAAGATGAGATTTGGCAGGTTGGAAGGACATAGTAACACGAAGGCTGTGGTGTGAGCCTGCTGTGATAGACAACTCACTGTGCAGTATTTTTGCTCAAAAAATATTCTTAGGTGTGAACAGTCTCTGAGCCAGAGGAAAATGGTGAATTCTTCTAGAAAATGTTTTGGTGTTTCTTTTTCGGAGAAAACAGGTGCGGTGTGACCTTTTGCTTCACTCACTGTGGTCTGGTGGGAGCATTTTTACTGAACATTGCATCATGCTTCTTGCCTTGTTTTCTTGAATGCTAAAGCCCTGTGGAGTTGATTGTTTCCTAATGTTCTTCCTGACTGGAAGGGTGAGGATGCTGCAAAAACGAACAGAGGAGAGTCTGTATGTTGAAACTGAAAGGTGATACAGAAGCTCATGAGCCCTCTTGCAGCTGATGACTGACTCTGCAGAGCTGCAGTGGCACAGTTCACCTGCTAAACCATCCCTGCCAGGGCTGGTGCACTTTGTGCTGGAGCCATGGCTGTTCTCATTAGCCTCCAGAATAATTGAGTTGGGTTTTTTTAACTCTTCAGATTCCACATGATAATGCATTTTTGGAATGAACTTTGAGGAAATTAAATAGGTTTCTAAAAAGTCTTCAGTGTTGATAATTTGAAGGCATGCTATTGTTGCTAACTACTCTCAAAAATTTCCTTTTCAGAAGTCCTCTTTTTGCATTGATTACATGTATCCCTGGACTTTGGGATTCCATGAATTAAAGGTTATGCTGTATAATCAACACATTTTTTGTCCTCTGTCATCCCTATGATACTTTAACTCAGAGTCTCTGCCTACCTTCAGTGTCCTTCCAGATCCATGGAACAAGGAGGACTATCTGTGTTGTGTCCCTCTGGCTGCTCTGCCCTTCCTTTGGAATCTCATACTCAGCCAGTGATGGTGTTGCCAATTTTACTGACTTTTTTTCATCCTCAAGGCACTCAGCAAAGGGAAGGGACAATGGAATGCATGACCCCAGTGTAACACACTGCTGTGGGGCGTTGGCTGCTGAGTGCAATGGCACTTGGGCCAACACTTCCATGCCCAGAAAAGAACAGAAACTCTTCTCTTTAGCAAATCTGCAGAGAGTTAAACTTCCCCTTGCCTCTCTTCTTGATAGTGGAGGTCAGTGCTTGTACTTTATCTTGTTGAGGTGGTTCTGCCCAGAGCTTGGCACAGGGCAAGTGCTTCATCTCACTTTATAAATAGAAATTTAGCATCTTCCCCTGGTTGATCTGTCTGACAGCTGCGCCACTGTGTGCTCCTCTTACACTGCTCCTCAGGGAGTTTTATTTCACCAAACTTGGCATAGGGAGGTCTTAGAAACAGTCCAGCAGGTCCCTCCGTGGGATGGCAGCCCACACTGAGGCAGCTACCTGGAGCCATTTCTGGGTTTTTATTCAAACTCTGATCTAAATGATGCTCTGGGAATTGATTCAGGGTGGGATGATGGTGGGAGGTTTGGACAAGCCACCACCAAAGTTGCCTTTTCAGGGTGAACCTGCTCCATCTTCCCATGCAGTCAGAAATTTGGATTACCTTGAAGGGCAGGATCTCCTTGAAAGGCATTCTTTCCTCTGGGAAACCTTGACCTTTCCTCTTTGGATGGGGTCACAATAGGATAATGAGGTAGTTTCTCGGTCCAAATATAATCTATCTGATAAGGGTGGTTAAATTTGCTTACAGGGATTAGGGAGTGAATTTCCCTGCCTGAGATTTTCCCATCTCAAAGTCAGGAGTGTGTGAATCTATGTAAACTTGTGACTAATGGACTGCCCCGTGGAATATTTATTTTATATGCATGTGTTTATGTTAAATAATGTAAATTGTGGAAGAGTAGGGTGTGGGAGAGCTAGGAGACCTCTTTATCAGAAATCTTTTTAAAGGCCATGTTTGCATGATTCTCCTGACACCAGCACAATCCCAGAGATGGAGAGGCTGTGTATTTGAAACAGAGCAGAAGGTGCCTCTGTGCTGGCATCAGACTCCAGGCTGAGCTGAGCCCTCTGGCAGGAGGAGGACCATTATATCACCCCTGACTTTGTCTTCTCCCCAGCTGTGAAATTGTCTGAAATTGAGATTTGTATATACGCAAATAACGTACTTTCTTGGTCTGCATATTGGCTTTCTGCAGAATTTGCACATCCTCTTTCTGAGTGACTGATGTTGTGCTGGTTCCAGGGTGATTGATATTGCTGGAAGTCAGGCTTTTATTCTTTGTAGTTGGAATTTTTTTTACTTAAGTTGCCCTTGACCACTTTCTTGTAGTTCCTGGAGCATAAGGCTTAGAAGTCCTTTACTATTTTTGTAATTTTATACTATTGCCTCTTTGCTGTTCTGCCCCCAGTGCCTCTTTAATTGACTAAAACCATCATAACTCAAGTTGAAACCTAGTCTGGTTTGGCTGACTTGGTTTGAAATAATACCTGATGCTAAACCAGAGCAAACACACAATGCACAAGCCCTGTGTGTCCTATTCCACATGTTTTACCTGCTGATCTATCTTGCTTTCTGATGATGTTTTGCAAGTTTTGTCTTCTTAATGTAGTTTCTATTCCTCCCCTTCAAATTACAGTTAAGCAGTTCTATTAGCAGGTTTATTGTCTTTATTAGCTCCCTTGTACATGACTGTATTCAATGCTGGCAGAATTTCTCCTGCCTCCAGTGTAAGTCACTGTCACAGCTAGATGTGCTACAGAGCAGAAAGTGGTATTTGATAAAAGCAACATATTCACAAACCAGGCTTTGTTGTAGCTCTCAGTTATTTTTCTGCTCTGTGTCTAAAGGGAGTGGGTTTGTCTGGCTTTTGTAACTCGGTGATAGCTCTGCAGACTGAGTCACAAGGCCAAATCTTTTGCAGAGAAACATCATTTGTGTTACAATCTTTGGTAGTGGCAGCTCAGCATCTGATGCAAATCTAGTGCTTTGTGGAAAAAAAGTTTGGAAAATTTTTGGAAAACCTGGTAAATCTGCATTGTTCAAACTTAGTCCCTATTTTCCTTGTAAACCATAATGGAACCCAGTGCCTAATAAGTCAGGCTGATATTAAAGCTCTTGTTTATTTTACACTGTATTCCTGTTGGGATAAGTATTCAGTGTATCATGGTTTAAAAATTATATTTCAAGTATTGTAGGAACAGTAACTTCTGTAGAGCTGTGTGGAATGGATGACTGGGGAATTTGAGTGCTGTTGAAGTAACCAAAATTTGAAAAATAAGGTGATTATAATTTAAATCTGCAGATAGTAATAAACTGGCTTGGATAATTAATTTGGATTTAGAGTTGCTTAATTTCTCTTGGCATTTGCAAATCCCAAACTGACTTGTGGAATGTTCTTGATTTTATTGAAAACATGTGTGACTGTTTTTGAGGGCAACAATATTTGAAGAACAAAGTAGTATCTGTATATAAATGGAGGTGGACAAGAAAACTTTCAGAAAACATAGCTTACGTCATTTTGGGGGGCAATGAGTTGTCTGTTTTAGAGTGAAACAGGCTGCAGAGGAATTGAAGTCTGCTCTGTAAAAAGATTAACTGTTCTGAATAACATTCTAAATTCATAGCACTGACAAAGCTGGAGTCTAAATCTGCAATTTTCACGTGACAAATCAGAATTATTAATTAGGAATAGATCCTAAATTCATGGAACTTCTATTAATTCTTCAGAGTAAAACAAAATACTGTCCAGAGTATCTACTTCTTATCCTATGTCTAAGTATGTTTTTATATTAGAAGATGGTATTTAATAGAATTGCCAGTATTTTTGGAATGAAACTGATTCAGAAATGACTAATGAAGAATGTTACTGAATTTGGCTCATGTTAAAATACAGATTTCTGTTGATTAAAAACCTTTCTCACCACAAAAGTATCTAACTGGTAATGGAAAATATTAATAACACTTTCTGTATGGTGATACTCCCTTTGTAAATTCATTTTAGTTGTCTCTGTGTTCAATGAGACTAAACTAATTATTTTCTTTTATTCATTGCAGGACCAGTTTGACAACTTAGAAAAACATACACAGTGGGGTATTGATGTTCTGGAAAAGTACATCAAGTTTGTCAAAGAAAGAACAGAGATTGAACTCAGCTATGCAAAGCAGCTTAGGTAAGTTGATATGTGAAGTTCTGGACTTGTAGTTGGATCTCTTCAGAGCCTTTAATCAACTCAAAGTTTGCTGTGGCAGTGGTGATCTTGTTTATAATAATGGCTTTTGGAAAATAGCTTTAATTTAGAGATTGGAAAGTAAAAGTTAATTGAAGTACTGTTTTATTATATCTGCTAGTAATCATATGCTTTGCAGAAAGAGAGGTTATTTAGGTGGCTGAGCAGCACACTAGGGCTTACTCATGGTTTATGCATGATTAATGGCTCAGGCTTTGAGGACAGCATTGTAATGTTTTCCATGAAATTGGGGCTGCTGTGCGCAAACGCTGAAGGGCTTAAGAATTCAACAGAATAATGATCATTTGTTAGGCAAAGTTTAGGTTTTCTTTTACTAAGACAAGCTCTTTTGGAACATACACAGGGAGAAACTGCAGGTCAGGAAGTCAGCCCCAAGCCTTGTTAAGTTTTCCTATGTAGTTAACCAGGTTACAGCTTGAGATCTGAATGACAGTTTTATAATCTTCTGAGGTGCCTCCTGATCAGAGCAGAGATCTTTGTGAATTCATCTCCAATAATTCCTGCTAGGTACTTCCTACATGTCTGATTTGATTGTAGGTAGAGACAAGTATATGTGTGAACCAGACTCAGAAAACATTCTTGGGATCAGATCCAGTGTAAATGGGGAAGGGGTGCTAAGAACCCTCCCACAGGAGTAGATGTTACCTTGCTTTTTCCAGTAAGGTAATAAAAACTGAGAAGGGATCAGGGGTTAAAAGGGAATAAAACATGCCAGTGGTCCTGTTGCTGCCTGTGGGCAACACTGTTGGCAGCCATGAGTGACCAGTGATAAACTGGAAGTGCTGGAGATAAGTGGGAAGGGGAGAGCAGAAATAACTCTTTGTAACCCTTCAGTAAACCCACCTTTTATTTACATGGTGATAATAAATATTAGAACTCCTTCCATCTTTCCGGTTTTTAAGAAGATGGGATCTGAAGTTTCAGTTGATCTGTGTATCTAAAACACAATGCCTGCTAAATAAATTTTAAAAAAATCACCCAGAATTTGCTTGTGTTTGAATGGATTTGAGATGCACAATGGTCTGTAATTTATGAGGAGCTGGTAGTAGATAAAGCCCTGCCTTGATGGTTGTGTGCTCTCCCAGGGGAATGCCAGGAGGGTTCCCCAGGGTTTCTGCTACAGACAAGCAGGAAATAGAAAATGACTCGTACAGGAACAAATTGCTCACATCCTATGGAGAGGAGCAGAGATTGAATTACAGAGGCAAAATGAGCTGGAACAAAGAGAGTGTGACTGGACTGGGAAAGCCCAGCAGAGTATCAGTGTGAGCTGGCCTGTCTTATGAACCATCCTGCACCAGACTCACTGGGGTATTCAGGATGACAAATTCCAGGTGTAAAGAGCTTAGTTATTAAAATAAACACACAAACAAAATGTAAGCAGAAGTGAAAGATGGCTTTACCTGTGACCATGTAGAAACTATGAATTCCTGAGCTTTGTCTTATTCTGTCCCAGACTTTCCAAAAAACCCTTGGTCAATTTGTTTTTTGCCTCTCTGTATTTTTATGGTTTGAGGACAAATACATCTGTCCCCAGGGGGGTCTTAAACACAGGGCTGCTTGGAGGCATCTAAAAAGTTAGAAGTATAAAAGAAAAAACAAAAATGGAGACTTGTCAAGTGTTGAGGCAGAACAGTGCTGGACATTAAAAAAAGAATAAATCATGTATCTGCTTTTATTTAATAAGTGTCCTGAAGCCTGGTGCGAATGTTTCTCGTACCACATTCATTTGGTGTAAAAGGGCTGCATCACATCACTGCATGTCATAACATGCAGAAAATACTATTATAAAGGGACAGGTTAACTCAAGGTACTCCAGTGGATGTAACTCAGTTTTGTTTATAGTGTAAGTAAAGCTGCTGAAATTGATTTTCTTCTGAGAAAGTTGTGTTTTCTCCTCTAATCCTGGGTTCCCCAAATAGCTGCTTCTCTTCTCTGACTATCTACATCTCAGTCTGGTCATTTATTGAAATTTAATTTGCTTCTCTTGAAATGTTTGTTTGCAGAATTTTGCAGAGGAAGCATACTTTTAATATTTGTTTTTAAGTTAGACCTACATACTATTTACAGTTAGCCCTGGTTTGAGAGTCCACATCTGACATGATTATTTTCTTAATTGTTTTGCATTATATTTCTTGAATCATTAAGCTAGGCTGGGAGGGATGTAGAAACAATGCTAGAATGCTTATTCCTGTATTTTAACTGCCATGGGACATGGATGCTGTGCTCCCAGTGCTGAGGTGGTTTGTCCTTGTCACTTCCCTTGCATCACATGCACTCGGAGCATCACAAAGGGTGTCAAAACCCTTGCCTAATGTGATGATGGATAAATAGCCTCGAGGAAAATGTGCTGGAAAGAATGCTTCAGGTGTCAGGATAATCTGAGAATCAGAACCCCTGCTGTCTGACATCTCTTTCTCTCACATTTGTCACCCGAGCTGAAGTAAGGGAGCAGAGAAACAAGCTGGAAAGGCAGAAAAAATGATGCAGAGTGAAAGGCAAATAGAAACAGTCATGGAGATGGGTGCTCAGAATCTTTCACAAACTGGTGCTAATCCTTACCCCAGATGTTAATCCTTGGTCAGTGCTTTTTGTCTGTGAAAGAAGACTGTGGATTTTTTTTCCTGCCTCAGCTCCACAACATTTCTGCACCTTCAAAGATTCACAGGAAGCTAGTTGCTGTGTGTGTCAGAATTAATTGGGCAGCATGACAGTGCAGGGAGATGGAGTTTTGGCTGTGTGAAAATGCCTTATTACTGTAGCATTCTGTGCTTGTTTTATTGTGGTTTTTCCCTTTCCCCTCCAAACAGGTGCATGGAAAGAGGCATTCCCACGGCATACAAAGGGTGCTCTAAGATGTATTGTCATCATGCAGAACAGTTTGCAGAACCTTTTCCATGCTGGTGTTTGCTGGAAGCTGCAGAACTAGAGACAAGTTCATTTTTTCAGCGCATGCTCTTGGAGAGAAGGCACAGACTGAGAGGGAGATACTCATTTGGATCCCTTCCAGTCGAGATACTTAAATTTTGAGGAACACATGTTTGTCTGTGCAAATCTGCCAGCGTTCTGGCTACTCCTCTGTTGGGGCAGATGCTCCTTAATTCCTCGAGGAGAACAAAAGGAATAAGAACTGTAAGATGAGAGGCCCTGCTCTCCAAGTCAGCAGTAAAACCAGCATCAGCAGGGAAGGGGTTACACCTCTGAAAAAGCAGTTTCTTTACAACTTGATTTTCTGGGACTTCTCCAAAGAGTTTGGCGTGGATAAGCTGATAAAGCTCAGTCCTCCTTCAGACAATGATTCCATCAATACTCCTTGTGTGCTGTTCTCAATCGCTGAAACAACCTTGTAAAACTAAACCAAATGGCTTCCCTTTCACAATAGGGTGAGAGGCTGCCAGAGGGAACAGAGTAACAGGGCTCAGTTTAGGACAGAGGAGCCCTGAAGAGGCCTTAAAATTGCTCGGTGGGATTTGTCAGCTCTGTGGTGTGCACTGGTTAATTGTGCTGCATTGCAGTGGTGCTGATAGCAGCAAGGTGTACTGAGGGGCAGGTGGGCAGCACACCTTCACAAATCCCTGGATTTGCTGCTGATGGATTGGCTTTCAGGGCAATAAAAACCATACAATCACTGTCAGATGTGCTCACAGCAGTGCTCAGGTTTCTTATTTAAGATACGATCACTCAAAGAGCATATTGGTGTTTTAAAATTAAATCAGTAGCTGGTTGGGGGATAATGAGATGCAATCATCTGTGCTAATTAGGATAATCAAATGTCACACTTCCCCCAGCATTAGTTGATAATCACAAAATGATCCCCCTTTTGCCATCTCAGTGCAGCTTCCTACAGCTTTATGAAGGTTTTTTTTTGCCTTCTAATCATCCTGCTAAAGGCAGGGAAACCTGCCTGGCCAAGAGTGTCATCTGCTGCATCAAATCACCCTTCCCTGGGATCACTTGTACTCTAAACGAACTTCTCCTTCAGGTCAGGTGAAGGAGATCTGTGCATCAGCAGAACCACAACCCAGGTGTATTGACTTCATGACTTCAATTTAGTAACTTCTTGGGTTCAGAATCTGCTCCCTTGTTGTAGATACAGACTGGAGCACTGTGTAGCTCATTCTATGAGTGTTACTAGCACACAGTCAAAGCCTGATTATAGTCATGCTTCTGGAAAGATGTCTACTGAATGTGTGTGCATGTAAAGATCACCCAGTAAACTTCAAAGGATATTTTAAAATTAAATTTTATGTATCTGTATTTTTAATTTTAGGAATCTTTCAAAGAAATACCAACCCAAGAAGAACTCCAAAGAGGAGGAAGAATACAGGTATGTTCATGATCCAGTGCTGGGTGAGCACACGTTGATGGAGGCATGGCAAAGTTTGGGACATCACCAAGGATTTGGCTTGTAAACCAAAGATTTTAAAGTCAAGTGTAAGAATATAGAAGTTATAGATGCAGAAACAGGCTTATGTGATAGATACTAAGGAGTGGATTTGATCTGTAGCTACTCAGTTCCCTTATGTTGCAGTTTCTGGATGTCTGGTTTGGGGTTTTCGTTTCATTTTTTTTAATGTGCCTTAAAACCTTCAAGCCAGACTGATCCTGGCTCTTTGAAGTGCACAACGAAATTCATATCTGCTTCCAGCAGGAGCAGAAACAGTTGTTAATTTTAGCATGAAACTCAAGCACTCTGTGTAAGTATTAAATTACTCAAACAGGCTGACAACACAGATTAGTAACTCACAAAAGGGGTAATGTTCTAACACCACAGTGGCTCCTGCAGAGCCATGTGGAGGATGAGGTTTGCACTCCCAGTATCCTGGGGCTTGTTCAAGGATGTGGCTCAGCCTCACCTGTCTGCTTTTGATTTACCTGTTCTGCCCTGTGTCCCCATGGCAGGGAGCTGATGTTGTCCTTGCAGGCAGCAACAGAGCTCAGCTCCTTCTCTGAGCAACATGGTCCAGGTGATGAGACACCACAGGTCACTGAGAACACTCCTGCCCTTGGGGAGAATAAAGATCTTCTTTAAGGAGAATTTTCTAGAAGATGAGCTTCCCAGCAGACTCTAAACCAGAGTGAGAACCTTTCCCCTTAGAGCACCATGACCCTGGAGTTTCTCAACGTCAGTGTTTTGTAATGCAGCTCTGGAGGAAGGCATGGCAGGGCTGACCCTCAGCCTGGTGTTTCAGGAGGCTGCTCTGCCTCTGGAGAGCCCAGCAGCAGCTTCAAACCCTTGACCTTGAAATTTGAAACGTTTCAAAAGGGTTTGGATATGGATCCAACTGGATGATTGTATTAATACATATTTTTGGGTCAGCCCCCCAAGCTGCTCTATACTCTATACTGCTCTATGCTCCAGTGGCTTGCATAACAGAGATAACAGCCTTTTTGCTTGCTTTTTAATTTATTTTCAGTAACATTGTTTAGGAATCAGTTATTTATGCCATTGTTTCCTTGGATATTGGTATTTACACAAGGAAGATTATATTACCAGCACAGTGGCTGTTGTGGTCTGTACCCAGGATTAGGAATAAATCTGCCTTTGGATAGCTCTACCATAAATGGGTATTTTGAGTTTACTACAATGGGTTTTGACACATCCTTCATTGCTGAAAAAGGATACTGGATTTAAATGATTCTATGTGATGTGGCACAGGAGATCCTGTGTATCCTTTGCCCTTTATAAATACAGTGTTCACCTCAGTGTAGTTACTTCATGTCTCAAAACAATGTCTGGGCATTTGTCATGTGACCTTTGGGTGCCTCAGATGCTGCTTGGAGACAATCTGGCTAAAAATCAGCTTTTTCAAGCTCATTGTCAGTCTGGTTCTGTGCCTTTTTACCTTGGGATTTTTTTTTTTGCAACTGAGGTTTTTCTCATTTCACAGCTTGACTGTGGATGTGCCTGCTTGGTAATGGATTATGGTTTTAGTCCTTTTAGTTTCTCCTGTTTTTATTTTCTTCTCGTGCCTTTTTCATCTCTACTTGTTCCACTCTCCTATTTCCTCTAAATATTTCCATCTTTGCTTTGATATTTTCACCCTTAGGTGATGTTATCAGTGTAGGCCACTATTATTTAATAATAATAATAGTTTTTTAGTATGTACTGGTGTCTTCCTGCTGGTTTCCAGCTGCCCAGCCCAGCCAGCTGGGGTATTTAAATGCAGCTCTGCTGGCACTGGGCTGAATATGCCAGTGACATAATCTGCTGCTTTGAAATTTGTGTGCACAGATGTTTGTTTCTTCTTTTTAATAATACATGGAATGCTCTATGGGAGATTATTTTATATGAAAAATAAACCTTGTTATGGAAGGTACTAAAAATATGGGTTGATAATGGACACCTGATTAGTAAACTTGCTACTTATTTGAAAAGTTTAGCAACTATATCTGATTTAAATCAAATTTACGCTATGAAAAACTTTCTTTTCTAGGCTATGCTGGCCAAAATTTTGCTTCTTTAGACAGGATTTTGCCAGGTAGGATATTCTGATGACTGTGCACTGAATTGTAGGACTTGAAAGAGTATAACTAGAAATGTTTGGTGACTAGAGATTAGAAAAGTGAAGCCCCAGAGCTGTGCTGATAAAGAACCTGGCACTCTAAAGCAGTGATATTTTAAGAGCCAGTGTCAAACTGTCTAAATTGAGATAGATTTATCACAGAACTGTCAGTGTGTGGGACAGGCTTCCTTTGGAGGAATTCCTTCCCGTGAATCTGTGCTAATTCACACCCAGTCTCACACAGCAATGCTAAGTGCTTAAGGAGCATTGCATCCTTAAGCATTTGCAACCTCCCCTTGCAGGGTGTTTGCCTGAAAACACAGGGACTAAAAGCAAAATGTATTTCTGTCCTTTGCAGGTACACATCAACTAGAGCCTTCCTAGCCACTTTAAATGAAATGAACGACTATGCTGGGCAGCATGAGGTCATTTCAGAGAACATGACCTCTCTCATCACTGGAGAGCTGACACGCTATGTGCAGGAGCTGAAACAGGAGAGGAAATCGGTAATTGATCCTTTTTTAATTTATTATTCACAATGAATTGCTATTTAAGACAACTAATTAGCGGTAGTGGAGTTCAATGGTAAGTGAGATTTATTTGTTAATAAACATGAGCTGTGCTAGTGAACCAAGCATTAAAGAAGTGGGTTATGTGGCCTGGCCAAGTCGCTGAACCGTTTGAATCAAATGTTATAAAATCAGACAGCAATGCCTGCAGGAGAATCCCTGCTAAATAAGGTCAGAGACCCATCTGTGCTTAAGGCTCTGTTAGCCAAAAGCTTGCTTAGGGGAGAGTCCAGCAGCACTGTGTAAAGTCTGAAATAAGCAGAGGACCTGCAGTGCTGAGGCTGATTGAAAGAATTATTTGGATTTTGAGTCACATTTTTGTCTTTCTCAACCGGATCTGGTTAATAGGACCCTGTGAAAAAATTATTCTAATGAGAAATGTGGGGTCTGTCTTGTTTGGTGGTGGTGGGGAATGTGGTTTTCAAGCTGTTGTCCTTGAAGACTGGTAGAATTAATAGCTTTATGTTATTGCTCAATTTTAGCTGGTGCTTTAGGGACCTATGTGCCTGCTGCAGTGAATGTTCAAAGCTGATTAATTTGCACATCAGCAGCTCTGAAAAATGGATAGTTGAGATGTGATTTCCTTCCTTCCCTTGAACCCTTTTATCTCCTAGATGTGTGAAGAACCCATAGAAGAGGGATTCTAAGCACTACAAATGCTCACAGAACAGGTATAAAATGACTAAGCAAAGTGCAAAGGGAGCATCAGGGTATTATATTTCTTTTCCAACCTGTTGGTCTATTCTGGAAAGTGCAAAAATAGTCCTGCAAAACTTTTGCATTTATAAATAGTCCCACTAAACACTAAGCATGTGTTGAAGTGTTGTGCAGGACCAGAGCCCTGGAAATCACCACCTTTTCCTAAGTATAGTATTAGAATGATAATTCTGTCAACAGAGGAAAAGAATATATAGACATACCTTTAATCTGCAGAAGAGTGTATAATCTTTTAGGGACAGCATGGAAGGCTGTTTTACATATAGCTGGGATGAGAGTGTTTTCTCAGCCCCTCTGTGACCTTGTGTTCAGCATGGATCTGTACAGCAAGAAAAGAAAAAAAGTGACATTCTAGTGTGGCATTTTTCTGTCAGTTCTAATGTCCTTACCTATTTTTTGAGTTATATGGGCATATAAGATGATTGAAATATCCACTTGGCAAGTATGATGGAAGAAGACTTGCAATATTTCTTGTAAAGAATTTGGGCAGTAACTATTGGGTTTTTTTGTTTTGTTTGTAAACTTTTGTAATAAGTATGGTTCATATAAGTAATGGGTGAATGACAGGAAAATTAGTTTAATATTGGCCTAGTGATAAAAACATGGGAATAGCAAAAAGCAACTGACAGTGTATTTACCTGCTGTTGCTGATAATGACTGGCCTTTAACAGAAAACAGTTGTCAGTCATGGTTGTTTTGTTCTTGCAACATGAATAGAGGCTTATATAAATTAGGAATCCTTGTCTGGTTCCTGTAGATTTCCCATTTATGAGAAAATGGTGTTGAAAAGGAAACTGTTCCCGCCCTCAGGCATTTTTCATACACAGCCTCTCACTCCATCCTGTAAAAGCATCGATCCTGCTGAGATCTGCAGGAGGGGAGGGTGGTTGTTGTGTAAATATCACAGAGGGCTGCAGCTTTGGCAAAACCTTTTATGATCTCAATTAATGAATGACTTGGTATTTCCAGAAATTTTGCTGGCAGAGTTGTTGTGCTCACTGCTTGTTCTGCCATCAGCTGCTGTGCTACAAGTCCAAAGAACCATTTGGATGAGCCACTCCTGGGGCTGGGTCCATGTGTAGGAACTGGGAGACTCACATTCTTGTCCAAATTTGAATTAAGTCATTCAGATGTCCAAATTCCTGTAAAATGGTACAAATTCCCAGTGATTTCATCGTGGCTGTGGTAGATAAACACCCTTGCTCTTTTGGTTCTACTTCCCTGCCTGGAAGATGGAAATGATGCACAGAAGTGTCATAACTATAAACATGTATAAGATGAACTCAAATTCAGCAGAAAGTGGTCAGGCCAATCGGAATGGAGTTGGAAGGGACCTTAAAGCTCATCCCATTCCCCCTGACATGGGCAGTGACAGCTTGACCAGGTTGCTCCAAGCCCATCCAACCTGGCCTTGAACACTGCATGGGATGGGCCAACCACAGCTGATCTAGGCAACCTGTGCCAGGACCTCACCACTTTGACAGGCAAGAATTTCTTCCTAATTTCTCTAAATATTGTTAAATTTAGAGCTTCACTTTCCAAAGGAAACCTCTTAGACACAAGAGTGTTTGCTGGAGTCACGGCAATGAGCGTGGCTGGTGATCTTTAACACATGGGGGGTGGTGCCTGCCTGCTCTGCTCTGTTTTCATGCTCATTTAGCTCTATTGATTCAAGTGGAATTACCCCAGCAGCTGATCAGGGTCACACAGTAATAAATCACTCCTCGGGTTTTCCTTGACAAGTACAACCCCTGGCCTGTAAGCAGTGCAGAACTGATACTGTGTCACATCTTACCTTGGTTTTACACTGGATGAAATTCATTTGGCATGCAATTTGTACAATTTGGGTTTGTTTCACTCTCTGAAAGGTGTACTTGATGCCTGCCTATGTCATGCTTTTTCCATAAAAGATAAATTGTTAGTGGTGAATAAAAAGGAAGGAGTAACTCACCAAAGCCAGGCAGGACAGTCTGCAGGCTGGACAAGGAGGATGACGTGACAGTTCAGTGGTTTGCTGCTGTTGTTCAAAAGGCAAATACCTCCTTTTTCCTCTGGTCTGATTCAGAGCTTGGGAGAGTTCTGTGTTACCTTTGTTTTTTCAGATCATGTGCTTTGTTGCATGATAGCTTTTGATCATCAGAAAGTGGTTACAAAAATCAGGCAAAGACTCTGTGTGAAACCTGAATACTTTTAACAACAAAGGTGAATCAATGACTTTATCATATTACACATTCCTCTTCCATAGGATAACTCTCAGTGTTGTCACTGTACGAGTTGTTTTGCCTTCACAGTCACTGAAGTCAGGTACACACCCTGCCTGCTTTGCACACAGTGAGAGGGAGAACTCCTTGTGTTGTTTCAGTTCTTCCCAGCTGCTCAGTGAAGTGAAACTCTTTATAGTGCAGTTCCTCACTTGAACTTCTTCTTCCATTCTCTTGATCTTACTGTGTCCATGCTCTCCTAGGAGCAATTCTCATCCTCAGGGTCCTTGTTAGCTGTTTAAAAGCTCAAATTTCAGTTCTGTGTTGTGTGAAGGGCATGCCCCATCCACCTTCCTCTTGAGGTTTCTGAGGTTAGATGCCTGTGACTGAATTCCCCTTTGCTTTCGAAAGGCATCACCAAGTCTCACAAATGAGGTGGGAATCATCTCTGAGTGGTTCAGGGAAAGAACTTGCTTCTGCAGTCATGCTTCATGTCACCCCAATGTCACCAAAACCTGCCTTTGGGGTAGCTCTGGAAGGTGTCAAGTTTGAGCTGGAGGCCTTGAAGTATTACAGAGTCAGGTCTTAATCTTGTTTATCTGTGACAAAAGAAAAGGTGGTGATCCCATCATGCCAGGTGGAGTATTTGGACTTTATTTTACAAGAATTGACACATAACATGCTTCTAGTTTGGAAATGTACTGAGCCAACCACTGAGAATTTCTGTTTGTTGGCTTTTTTTTCCCCTTAACCCTTCACAGGACATAGCTTGATTTACAGATTCAGCGCTGGCTGAGGAAACCCCTCAATTCTGACATCTGGATAGAAATTCAAGAATTATTTCCTGGGGCCATTCTGATTTAGATCTGTGGTCACCAACTAGGTCTGACTCATGGCCTCCTCTGGCAGCAGCTGCTCTGTGTAGCTCCTGTCAGCTTTGCTAAAAATGTATTTGGGAGTCATGAACTATCCCTCTTATTACTGCTGCAGCTCTCACCCCTACCTCCACCTCCCGTTGGGGCTGGACTGGCTCCATACAATCAAGCATGAAAGTCAAGTAGAAGCCAAGAGCTTTGCTGCAGACTGAACTGGTGCAGCACTGGGATTCTGTGGTTGGGACAGAATTTACCTGATGTCAATACATTCCATTTTGTGCGGGGATAGAAGGGGAACAGGGAATGAATGAATCCTTATGGGCACCATGGGGGCAAAAATGGGTCTGGTTCTTTATGGTGCAGCATGTGCACCCTCCCTGTGTGCATTCATGCAGGAGGTGCCTGTCAGTGGACTTTCTGTTTCTTGTAGGATCTCAGGTGTTGATGAAAAGTAAATAATTGGAGGAATTCTGTCACATTCACTCATTCTGAATAGTGCCCTGTTCTGCAAATAGTCCTGTGGTTTTCCAGAGGATTTCTCCCAGCATGGAGCAGGCAGGATGGGAGCACATGGCTCTGTCAGGAGCACAATGGATTTTTCCATGTTGCATTTTGGATGTGCCTCAAGGTCTGTGTGTGTTTGGAGCACAGCTGTGCTTTGTGCTGCAGGGGCACTGAGGGACATTGCTGCCTTCCAGAAGTGACAAACCCATGGCCAAGTGAGGGTGGGAAGAGGGTAAGGGTGACAGTGAAAGGAAGTCATTTGCCAAACTTCAGATTGATGCAATTTAAACTGAATTTTCCCCACCTCTTGTTCTGGGACTAGCCCACTTCCAGCTCACTGCCACATGAATGGAGCTAGAAGTCTTAGTTTTAGTCTAAATTTATGGGTATTTATGGGAGACTTTGTTGTGCTCAATAAATATACTGCACAATAGTCCTACTCTACATATACTCTACATCCTCTGTCTTGCAAGGTATTTCAGCTGTATTTCATTAAGTTAAATTGTACCAGCAGAGTGTTAAGTAGTAATTATTTTTTAAAAAATACAGAAAATTATTTAGGAAAGATCATTATAAATTCTGTGTATTCTTATGGAGCGTTTGTTGGTATTCACCAAATCATGGATTGCTAATGTAATGAAATTATGTTGAATATTGGTGTGTATCATGTAACTGTGCTGTGAAGGGCTGTTCCATGAGGGGGAAAATGTGCTTATTAGGAGAGCTTCCAAAGCATTTTTGTGTGGGAAACTAATAGTAATATCCCAGCCAACTGAAAGGTATAGTGTGACCTTTGGATTTAGCAGGGTTAAAGTTGAGACCACTGAACTTAATATCCTGCTCTTCCCAGTTTTGAATGGGTACATTGAACTATGAAATGATAGTCCAAATAAATAAATTGGCTTGTCTTTACCACATGAAGGATTGGGAAGCAAAATATGTTTACTAACAAATGTAGTTCCATTTTCCTGTGAATTAGCCTGAATATTGCTCTGTAGAGCAAGAGCTCTTTAGAGGGACAAGATGAGAGATGCCTTCTATGAACAGTAACATTTCCTGCTCAGTGCATGACTGAGAGATGCCTGAGGGTGAGGGGGTTGAGCATTGGCCATGGATGTATTTTTCCCTTTGTGTTCTGCCTGTACAGCCACAGAGATTGGCCTGAAATGAAAGAGCAGCAACAAAGCCAGATGAGTAGTGCATATGTTAACTTGGAGAATGGTGTTCATCCAAGCCTGTGGTACATGTTCAGCTGGCATTTTAGCTGACATTCAATATTTCATATATCTGATGAAGGTCTTAATACTGCTCTGTAGGTGAATGTGTACGTGAGAGTTAAATGGAAACAGCTAAGAGTGCAGCTCTTTAAGGAAGTAAAAGTATTTCCTTGCCTCTTGAGGCATTAACTTGTGCATCCTCTAGTTTTCTTAGTGCAAGAGACAGGAATGTCACAGACTATCTGAAATTACATCTCTTAACTGTGGATCAGTGGAAGGGGAGCTTTGTGACAAGACTGGGAATGAGAAGAGGTAGCAGCCAGAGTAGCATGTTCCTTTAATCTCATTGAAGGATATAAAAGCACAAACAGCTTTCCCCACCATAGTTTTTAGTAGTAATATTGAATCTCTGTTTGAAAAGCTCGAGGTTTGCTCCTGTAAATGACTTGGGCACGGGTGAGCTTTTAAGGACAAGATTAGCCCCCAGGGCTGGATTGGAGTGGGGTACATGATCTCCAAACAAGCTGTCACACCTCTGTGTGCTCACTGACTCCAGGGCTTCCTGGCCCTGCTGCCCTAAAGGCAGATGGTTCAGCAGGACCTCTCCAAGAGTTGGCCAGTGCAGCAAAGGAGAATAGGGTTGTGCCCAATATTGAAGTAGCACTGATGAATATGTGTTAAAAGTAATGAATTTCATGTCAACATTCTCAGGACTATCTTATGCTACTCTTCTACAACCTTAAGTGATAAGACCTCCAAAACATGTTGCTATTTTTGGAAACAAATACTTCTTCGGAGGAGACTGTTTCCTGTCTTTGCAGCCAGGAAAAGAAAAACATTAGACAAGGCTTTTTGCAAATGTTGCTGAGAAAATTGAGGAAAAAATAGTGTTCCCTTATTTCCGTCTCTGGCATGTTTTAATCGCTGGCCATTATTTTAGAAATCACTTGTAGCAGAAATGGAGATAAGAGTTTGAATTGGAGGATGAAGAACTGTATTTATATTGACTATCAGTGTGAGCTGGGAGTACTTGTTACAGAAGTCAAAGGTAACTTTTGGCAGTCTGTTGTATTATCTGATATGTAAATAGAAAAGAGAATGAAGCACCCTCGCCTTACATATATTTTTTTGAAAATTCTTAAAAGGGATGTTGTCAAATGAACCATATGCTATGCATATAAATTAAGGCATTTTTGTGATTATTTCTAATACAAACATAGTTATACAATTCTTAAGTTTAACCACGTAATCAACTCCTGTTTAAGAAAAACAAGGCTGTCTCATTACAGCCTTTTTAAAAAATGTTTCACGCAATCAGTTTAGACAGAACCTAAGATCTACAAGTTTCAGGTAATTCTTTATTTAAAACTGCCCAGGAACTCCTCAGCAAAAATATCAGAATGCATTGTCCTTCATTAGGTGCTTTTAGTACCATCTTTTCTCCTGCTCCTCTCAAAAGGTCGGGAGAAAAGAGAAGATGCATCTTCTGACAAGCTGTTGTTGTCTGCTGGGTGAGCTCTGGGGCTGTGTAAACCCTCGTGCATACCGAGGAAGTTTTGCAAAAATATCCCACTGCTCCTAATTGTGGCAGTGCTGGCAGGAACAGGCTCTGCATTGTGGGTCCCTCGCTCGCTGCTCCCGGGGTTTTGATCAACACGGCTGAAATCTGAGCCCAGCAAAAGTCAATGAGAGGTTTGTCTTTGATTGCACAGCAGCCAGGATTGCTCCCCAGCTGTTCCAGGCACAGGCAGCATCCTAATGAGGAGAGCACACCGATCCTGATGGCTGAATTTGCAAAGGGAAGAGCTCATTCCTTGAGCTGGGAGCTTTTTGAATATAACAAAAGCTTTTAAAAAAGTTAAATTAATCCACAGTCTTCACATAAGTGACTTAATACTCTGATAAAAGTATCTTTAGTCTTAACTGAATATCAAATTTTCAGGAAGAATTTCTTCATGGAGAGGGTTGTTAAGCATTGGAATGGGCTGCCCAGGGAGGTGGTGGAGTGACCATCCTTTGAGGTGTTTAAGGAAAGACTGGATGTGGCACTCAGTGCCATGGTCTGGTTGAAATTGTGGGGATTGGACACAGGTTGGACTCTGATCTTTGTCATGTTTCCATTTGCTGCATGTTCAGGTGTTGAATAACCAATTGTTTCATTTGTTCAAAGAAATTTATTTAAATTAGAATTTGTATCTTGAAACTTTATTAAAGAATAGTTGAGCTTAGAGTTATTTTTGAGAGCTGGGTTTTTGGAGGGGAAGGAGGTGAAGGTAAAGGACGTTTGCTATTTAAGAGGATTGTGAAGGAAATGAGTTTGCAGAAGTTGAAGATAGTGCAGGGTTTCAGGAAACTAGAGGCTTCCTGTATGATGACTTTGAGCAGATCATTTGGCCATAGTGCCTTGATTTTTCTTACCCATGAAATAGGGGCAGTGAAGAAATATACATAGTTGGAAGGTTCCACTTAGCTGATGTATATAGAAATGAATTTTTGGAAGGCAGAAATTACCATTTGAAGGCAAAAGATTTGCAAAAGCAGAAATGCCTTAGCTCTCACAACAAGGATATATATGGTATAACACAGCAAGAATTAGGGGTTATAATTATATTTAGGAAATGGTTGAACTAAGGCACTATTGCACTGAAATCTCCAAGATGTGATGTAAATAGTATTTTATTACTATTTAATATTTCACTATTTTAATAATCTTCAGTAATGTCCATTTACATCTCAGTGTTCCATTTGTACAAAAGAGCTTATTTAAAAAGAAAAACAGTATCAAAATGTAGCAAAATCTGAATTGGATGCTGTCACACTGCTCAGGCTCAGAGCTTCTTGTACGTACTTCCAGAAGCTTGTGCAGTTTGTTTTACAGAGAAGGCAAATTTGGCAATAACAGGGATGGCTTGTTAAAATCGCATTATTCAACTACAAAGGTTTAAAAACACACGCTCAGGGCAGTCCTGTTATCTGATAGGCTTTTGTTTCCAAGTTCATCCTTCGGCTCCTCTCTCCAATTGTCTTCTGTTAAATGAACCTGGCGTGTTGTTTTCTGAGGTTTATGGGTCATTGACAGTATTGGGTTTCACACAGGCCAGCTGTTCCCAAACCAGGTCCCTTCCTACACCAGCCAAGTCAGCCAGAGAAGTGGGGAACACACAAATGGGGCTGCTGGAGGCAGGGAAGGCAACGTGAAGACATCAGAGTCATTTTACTTCCAGCTTCATTGTTAAGACATCCATGAATCTCATGCTCATTAGCAAAATGTTGAAAAATGTAGTGTTAAATTACAGTTGTTCCTTGGGACTGTTTTTGTTGCTCCTTGGGACTGTTTTCCTAAACTCTGATTACAAGAGTCTGAAACGAGGAGCCTCTGGCAGGGAAGAGGCAGCATCTGTCACACGCAGAGTTGAAAGGACATGGGGATCTACAAAAGGAACTGAAATCCACTTGGAGCCTTTCCCTGCCACCCAGCAGATATACAGTGATGTCAGGGGTTTTTTAATGTTACAGTGTGGTGAGGCAGTGTTTGGAGAAGGTTTCTCCTGTCCCACCAGTGCCAGGCTGTCACTGCTCTCCCTTCCATGGCCCAGTGGCCACACACACTCAGAGGGCAGGAGCAGAGCCAGAGCTGAGCATGGAACATGCCAGGATTGAATGTATTTCTGACACTGAGCCTCTCTTGTCTGATTTAAGAATTTTCATGTGGAGATAAGCACCATCCAGCCACATAAAGCTGCAGAATGTCCCTGTGCCCAGTTCTAGGTGAGCATCTCTCCTTAGCAGTCGGTGTTTGGGACTACAGGTAACAGCATCCAGAGCACCAAGGATAGCCCTGGTGGTGTTCTGTTCTCACAGACAAGTTCAGCATTGCTGTGATTTTTAAGGCTAAATGAGCCTGTTGGATATGGCATGATAGAGAGTTGCAGTTTGGGGGCTTTTTGTTGTCATGTCTGATGGAGCCAGAATGGCAGCTCTGAAATGTCCCTCACTCCTCTGACACAAGAAAATACCATTTGCTGTAGTGGAAGATGGAGGAAACCAGGGAGCTGCCAATTATAAAGTGCTTGCAGGCATATTTTTCTAACTGTGGCATTTTGTAGCAGGTTAATGGTCTGGAGCATGAGCTTTTTTACCCCAACTGGCCATAGGTATTACATTGCTTAAAATTTATCTGAAGTCTGATTATACTTGGGCCTGAGAGCATGTGAATTCTAGTGGGATTATCTGGTAATATCTGGCCTTTATTTTTCAAATTCACTATGTGACAACATTCCTGTATTTGAGTAAAGCTAATTGCCAGTAAATAATACAAAAGAAAGGTCTCTCTCTTCCTGTTTCAGTTTGCTTCATTATTTATTTTACAAGGTGGTTTGTGGAGGGGAATAACCTGTTGTAGCAGTCAGCTGGGTCTGCATTCACATTCCTGTCCAGAGCTGGGTCATTGAGTCGTAAAATAATCTGGAATGAATTGCTTATCCCGAGGGAAAGCCAGGCATATGGAAGAACAGCTTGTCCAGAGAAGCTGTGGTTGCCCCTTCCCTGGAAGTGTCCAAGGCCAGGTTGGATGAGGCTTGGAGCAGCCTGGGAGAGTGGAAGGTGTCCCTGAACATGGCAGGGGGTTGGAACAAGGTGGTCTTTGAGGTCCCTTCAGGGCTAAAATGTAATACATATTAGATTCTTTAATAAAGAGCATTGTGCAAGGGCTAAGAACTATTATTTCAGCCAGCTGCAATTAAGAATCTTGTTCCAAAAGGCACATCAGGAGAGGAGTTGCTTGTTGTTTAGCTGACATCTCAATTTAAAACTTGTGTTACACCTTAGTGTGTCAACACTCACCCCCAGTGTGTGGCAGAGGAGAGGTTCTGGGGGGGAACATAGCACCAAAAACCTCTTGAGAGGAAGGAGCAGCTGGTCTTGCACACACAGCCAGTAACTAGGAAGAAGAGAGGTTTTTTTGTTGAGTCTGAATGAAAATCAGGACAAACATCAGTTGTTAGAATGTGCCAATCAAGGGCATCTTGGTAAATACCATGTAGAGAGAAATTTTAATTTAGAGCTAGTGTTCAGTCTGTCACCAAAGAAACACTTGTCAGATAAAAGTGCTTCAGACCTCATGATACGGGAAACCAATAATTATGAGATACAGTGAACAATACAAGGTAGAATTGCTAAAGGGATTAATTAGCCTTCGTCGAACTAACCACTATAATTGATGCAAATATCCATCTGCAGCCTGCTGAGACATTAGATAGTCATCACACACCTGCTCAATTCTCCAGCCTTGCAGAGCACAGCTGTCAGAATGATTTCTGGTTGGGCTTTTTCTTGAGCATACTTGACTGTTAGTTCTTTTGTTGTTCAAAATGTTTTCTCTTTCTCTTTTCTTTTTCTAAACAGCACTTCCATGATGGCAGAAAGGCACAACAACACATTGAAACTTGTTGGAAACAACTTGAAGCAGTAAGTGGCAAATTCCTCAGATGTGACATTTAGTTGTTTCTATATTGTTTTCAAAGAGATGGTTCCAAAGGTTTTATTTGGAAAAAGAAAGGTATATGGATAAAAGTTGTAGAAATGGGATTTTTAAAACTCTGCCATCTTAAATGCAGTCATAGTCATGAAAAAGTGTGTTTTAACAGAACATTTGGCTTCTGTGGGCTCTTTGTCTATCACTAGCAGCATTTCATTTGATATGACTTGAAAAGTGTGCTAAGCATTGCTGAAACTGCAGAGTCCCTAAGGGTGCTGTTCAGATATTCCACTGAGAGTTGAACAGCTTTGTTATGTGTGAATAAACTGAGCAGGACCATCTCTTGAGTGAGGCACTGCTTCTCAAAAGTAAATACAGTGGAGTTGTCATTCATGTGATGAATGAAAAGTGAGACTGTAAATACAGGAGAGGACAGAAAGGGGCTATCAGCAACCAGAAGTCCTACTTGCAAATTTATTAGTATTAGCAACTCTCTTGTTCATTTACAGAAATGAAGGACTTAAGTGTTGGAAAAGTGTGATTTCATCTACAAGAGTGGAAGTGATGCTAAAAGGGCAAAATACTGAGATATGAGCAGTCTGGATAATGGAACAAAAAATGTGTCTCTGGCAACTCCATTTTTTGAAGTTCTTCAATATGGAAATGTATTCCAGTGTAAACAAGAGAGTCTTAGAATCTTTCAGTTACAACAGATTGTTTTAGTGGCAGGCATGAATTTTAGGTAGATTTTGGTATCTTTTCCTTCCCACAATGAAGATCTCTGACTTTCCTTTTCAGAGCAAAAGGCGATTTGAACGTG
This sequence comes from Lichenostomus cassidix, assembly GCF_008360975.1. Lineage (NCBI taxonomy): Eukaryota > Metazoa > Chordata > Aves > Passeriformes > Meliphagidae > Lichenostomus > Lichenostomus cassidix. The sequence goes on from NC_139497.1 coordinate 4,930,113, forward strand.
ATTGCAAGGAAGCTGATCGAGCACAGCAGTATTTTGAGAAAATGGATGCTGACATCAACGTGACAAAAGCAGATGTTGAAAAGGTGAGCTTGGAGGGTGGAGAGACTGTTTGTAAACATGGATGTGATAGGCTTAGTTCCTCAATCCTACTGGTAGGATAAACCCTCTGAGGCTTAATACCTTGCTTGAGTCAGTCTGTAGGTTAATTAAAAACAGGGAGATCTCTGCAGAAACCTTGATTTGCATGAGAACTCTAAACAGATAGAGTCAGTTTTCTTTAGTAGGTGATACCTGAGTTTAATAGAGCTGATATGGCTCTGAAGGACTTTATGCAAGGTCAGTTTTAACTAACACCCCAGGTTCTGTGACAGTCAGGCTTGTGAGGACTCCCTGAGGGCTATTAGCAGTTTCCACACATTTTTGTTCCCTCTGTGATCCAGGTAGAACCAAATTTCCTTCCCTTTCAGCAGCACTTTGAAGATTATTCAATGTCATTGAATGTAATGAAGTGTCACCAGAATTGTTTTTCATGGTTGGAGATTTAGAGCAGGACAGCTTTCCATGTGATGCAGAATCCTGGAATCCAGTCTTGTCACAGATGGCACAAGGCTTTTATTTGCATTTCTCAGTTCCTGGCTGGTTGCAGAGTCATTTGTGGCTTTTTTACAATGATCCCCACTCAGTGAAGCTTTTGAACTAGTGCTTAATTTTAAACATCCAGTCCTGTTTTGGCACATCTGTCTGGAAATATTTTCTTTCTTTAGTTTGATTCAAAATTGGATGTGTGAAAGGATGTTTAAAGTTTAATTTTTTCTGGTCCAAGTCCAGTACCTGTAACTTAAGGAAGCAATGAAGAGGAAGAAAATGTTTTAAATTGCTTCTGGTTTTGGAGTTACACATTTGCCTAGAAGATGCACTAATGTAGATCAGAAACACCACATTACAATGTGCAAGGACAGTTTTGACCTCCTTAAGTTGGAGTCAGACAGGCACAAAATAGCCAAAATGTTTGAAAAGGTTTGTTTTTTGAAGGAAAAAAAACCAAAAGAGGCAACCAAAAGAGAATGAAAAAGTAAAAGCTGAAACTTAAAATATACCAAGTGTTTTGTTGTAGGGACAGGAAAGGAAAGTGAATTATAGGTAAGAAATCTTTTTAGTCTGAGGTCTCCTTGTAAAATGTAGGTTTTGCTCCTCAAGAGGTCTGCTTCATTCTATTCTCAGATACTTCCCTCCTGTGAAGCTATGAAATATAAATTTCTCTTTACATCTGTGGGATCTTGTGTTTCTGGTATGCTGAGCATCAGGACATTGCGTGGCAGAGAGCATCAAGGATGCCATTAGAAATGAGGACACAATCATAAACAAGCTCAGAAAATTCCCCCCAAGTGCTATTGCATATCAAAGGACAAAATACCTCTGTGGTCTTGTAATTTGCTTGGCTCTTAGTTGCAAATTCACCATGCAGATTTGATCCTTTGTTGCCTTCTGGATTTGCCAGGGCACTTGACAGATGAATGCATGTACAGATTGTTAAAAATGTAGCACCACGTGTGGGTTTTTCTAACAGAGGGGGATCATCTCTGCTTTATCTGTATAAAGTGATTTTAGAATACTTCTTTCATAGACAAAATTAGGGCTTGCCCTAGATTTTTTTCCAAAGCTGAGGTCATGTCAAAGGGATACAAAGGCATGACTTACTGTTTGAAACAGTAGACTGAAACTCCTTACTTCTACATCCCTTTCCAAAGCTGGCCTTTTCTGGTCAGAGTAAAAGGTGCCATATTGGTGATATATCAATCTGAGAGTGTTAGGTTAATTCTGGGAAGCAATTTCTTACCCTGGTGCTCTTTCCCTGTTAAGCGAAGCAGAGAGGCTTCCATTTTAAATTCCTCTAGCTTTTTATTGTATGATTTTGTAAATTATTTATTGCAAAACGAGGCTCAGTGGCATCTTGAAAGAAAAATCTGTTAGTTATGCATGTTGGCAGCTCTCAGGAGAAGGCATTACTCCACTTTCCAGGCACTCAACAGAGTAGATGGGAGAAGGAAAAGGTTATCAAAATGAGTGGAATGTGAAATAATATTACTGAACAGAGAGAACAGTGTTTTCCAAGTGCATGTGTTAAACTGGGTTCATCCATGTCAGGCTGTGAATAATGCCCTTTCTTTGCTCCCCTCTGCCCGTGTGACTGGGAAGCTCTTGCATAACTCCCAGTGCAGAATGGGATATTGTTTCCCCAGCACTGCTGCTCTCCCTGACTCGCTCCAGGGGGATGCAGGAACTGCTCAGCTCCAAATGAAGCAATAGGATGACTTTAACCTCCTCCCTCTACTGCAGCAGTTCTGATTTCTCTTGCACCTTATGGCTTGGCTGCTGCACTCCTCCTGCCAAAAGCTCCCAGGAATCCACCTGGCCAGGAGAACGGGCAGTTTGGCTGTGTCAGAGCTCTTCTCTTTGGCAGAACAAGGTGCTCCCCAAGCAGTGGGGCTGGTTGCCCTCATTTCTTTGGCTTGAGACTGACACCTTGGCTGCTTCAGCTTGTACCTGCCAACATGAGCAGACACAGGAGCTATTTTTGCATCACACATAATAGAGTGGATGGCATTAATGGAATTAAAATTCTGCGGTGATCACAATGACACATGCAGTCAGAAGAGAATACAGCTGCAGTTCCCTAGTGTTAAGCTGTGTGAGGCTCTGAAATGTTCTGAAATGCTCACATCTCTTCATCTTTCAAGTCACTGTAGCTTTTGACAACGGCAGCAGGAAATTCTGTGCCAGAGCTGCCATCTACCAGCATTTATCCCTTGCCCAAAGTATTGCAATTTGGGAGCATTAAGCAACCAGAATAGTGGCAGAGATTCAGGATAAGAGTCACTTTCCTCCCTATTTCTGCTTGGCAAAGGGTCTCAGATGTGTGCTTAGAGGCAGGGTGGGATGTGGAGTCTGGCATCATGTGCCAAGGTCCTCATTCCTTCTGTGGGACCAGAGGAGGTCTGTCAGACATGTGGAGGACATGTCTTTCTCTGCCTCTTCTTGGGGGCAGGATGGGCTCCATCACCTTGCCAGCCAGCAGCCTGGTAGCTGATCTTGGAGAGGGGAGTCTTTGGCTTTGTTTCCTCCCAGCTCCTTTTTTTGGTGGTAGGAACATGGAGCAGAAGCTGTGTTCAGTCTCTGCAGCCATCACAGTATGCAGGAACCAAAAGAGAGTGGAGCAGGGCACCTGAACTCCCTTCCCTGTTTGCACTGAGCCTCTAAACCACCAGCAGCCAAAAGTTTGCAGAAATGTTTGTGTCAACACAAAATGCAGTGTAGCAAAGTCAGGGCAGGAAGCTCAATGTCTGTGAAAATATCCTTATAAACTAAATAAATGCTGCAGCATGCTGATGCTGCTTCCAGGAAGCTTTGTAGGTATCACTGAAAGCTTTATTTCATTTGGATCACAGTGGGTTGTGTGCTATAAAGCACTTCTCTTTCAAAAACCACAGAGGAGCTGCTTCAATTTTTTGACCATTTGGGGAAATGGTCTCTGTCGCCAGCACGGAGCCACTGTACATATAAGGCAGAGCTCTATTGTTTCTGCCTTCTCTTCAGAGCTGCAATCACTAAAAAGCTGACATCTTTATAGGATAATGTGGTACCCAGTGGTGCCTTTGCTGACGACTTGTAATTAAAAAATCAACTGGCTTTTCTATGGGTTTCTTTTCAAGGCAGGCTTTTCAGAATCTGATTTTAAAGAGGAAGTGGCTGAGGCCAACCAGGTCCTCTTGATTTGCTCAGCAGTTGAGGGAAGGAGAGTGGTGTGAAGTACTTGGTGTCAGGCAGGGTCTGTCCCTTGGCTGAAGAGGAACACAGTCATATGTTGACCTTAGGCAGTAATCTGACATGCTTAGGAATTTTAGATGTATTTGCCTTTGGTTTTAGTTGGTTTTGAAGTGGAGAAACTGAGGGCAACAGAAGTGATCTCAAGTTTGTTGAATTCTCTAGGAGCTTTCCCCAGTGCTCTGCAATTTCAGGTTATGTCTGCAATATCCAAGATGTTTTGGAGGCCCAGAATATCTTAAGATTTGCATAAAGCCTTAAAATACATTATCACCATGATATTAGTTTTTTAGTCTGTAAATATAACTGTGGAGAGATAGTGAGGTTTCATGTCTGAGGTTTCATTTTCTCTTTTTTTGTGCCACATTACCTTGGTACTGGATTTGAGCACAATGTACAGAGTCTGTCCCCCTCCTTACCCAAAGAGACACACTTAGCATGGCCTGGGGTGGCCATGAGCTGAATGAATCCCTGGCAAAGTCTGACAGAACGTAGGTGTAGAAATCCTGCTAATTGGAAACTGGGATTAGCTGATCTTCCTGTGTGCTCAGTGATGCTGTCAGGTGGTGACTGCTTTTCCAGCCTCTGGGCTGCCGTGCTGTGGGACACAAATCCCTTCACTGGGAGCTTACACATCCTTACAGTGAGGGGTGTCATAAGCTATTTTGGGCTCTGGAGACTTCTCAGGTGGGTGTTTCAGCAGCTGAGTCAGGACAGCAGTGGAGTCACAGTGGAGCTGGATGAAATCACTGACACCCTCCAGACCAACCTGGAGGAACTTCTCCAGCTCAGGACTCTGCTGCTGCCACATCCCCCTGAGGTTTAGTCAGCAGAGTCTGTCAGCAGTAAACTGCAGCATACCCTGAGGTTATGGGTATCTGTCTTCTGCAGACTGGAACTACTTAATAGTCCTAATTTTTCAGGAGATGCCAAGTCATCTGCTCTGTGACAGTGGGACTTGTCCCACTGCCTTCCCTCTCCTGTCCACATCAAGGCAACCACTGGCACAATGAGTGTACCAGCATTGTAGAAAATGTAGTGCCATGCAAAGGTGGTGCTGCAAGGTGGAGAAGATTTACAGTGCTTGTGTTATTAATACTGCAGTGAGTGGTTCCAGAGGCTTTGCTTTTCCTGTTCTCTGCTGTGAATTTATAGAGGTACAGCAGCAGCAAAGTAAAATATACAGGGGAGGTATGCCCAGTCCTGAGCATGGTGCAGGAGGGACTGGCCTGTGCATTTCTTACTGGAGAGCCTGACACTGCAAATTTTCCCATGTTCTCTGCATGGTGGTGAGTTTTTTGTATGTTGAATAAGCAGCTACTTCTCTTTTGCTCCATACATGGAAATGGCTAAATTTCTTTGTCTTTGCTTGTGATGTGTGTCAGATTTCCCATCAACTCACATGGTGGGTAATGTGATTTAATGTTACTTCTCTGGGTTATGCAGACCCCAATTTCCTTCCTGAACTGCTTCCTTCCTAAAGGATGATGCAGTGTGTGAATGCAGGGAGTCCCTCAGGAGAGCAATTTGCATTTCTGGAAGAGTAAGCCTTGTTTACAACCTGCCATCCCTGATGCTCCGTGCAGAGCAGCTGTTTCCCTTTTGGAATCATGACTAATTTAAGAGGGTCGATTTCTACTCAATAGAGAGTTAATGACTCCAGCAGGAGTGTCTGGGGAATTTAATAAATCTCCATATGTACCCTATACATACCCTGTGTTTGGTGATAAGAGATGAAAGAGCAGATCGTGAGCCAGTTTTAGTGTAAATCAAGGAAATTCAACTAAACTTAAATTTCCTCCTAGAAGTGCTCTTCTGCAGCAATGCTCTACGTGGCAATTTGACTGAGTTTTGTAACAATACTTTTGGGAGGTGATTGCTGAAGGGAGGGAAAGGGGATGTGAAGGGGAAGCTTAAGAAGAACTTCTGAATTAAGCATCAACTGCAGTTTGAATCACCAGTGCAAGAGAATTGGTGTTCTAAGGTAATGCAAAGCAACTAGTTCATGCTGTACAGTTGGAAAGCTTCTTTTTAGTCATCCTTTTTCTGTCAAAGCATTGGAACAGATCTTTCTACCTGTGTAAGAAGTAAGGCCTCAGAATTTAGCTAATTTAGTTTGTAAGCTCTTCAGTTTCAATGAATCATAGAATACCAGGTTGGAAGGCAATTGAAGGATTGTCTGGCCCAGTGTTCCTTGGCAAAAGCACAGTCTAGACGAGATGGCTCAGGACCCTTTTCAGATGAATTGAAAGTGTCCCATGTTGGGGATTCCACCATTTCCCTGGGGAGGTTATTCCAATGGCTCGTTGTTCTCACTGTGAAAACTTGTCCTCTGGTGTCCAGTTGGGATCTCCCCAGGGGTGAGTGGTACCCATTAGCCCTTGTCTTTTCCATAGAACTCCTTGTACAAAAGGAGTCTCCATCTTCTCTGTAGTCACCCTTTAAACACTACAACGTGGTAATAAGGTACTCTAAGCCTCCTTGTTTCAAGGCTGACCTAACCCAGGTGTCAGCCTTTCCTCACATGACAGCTTCCCTGTCCTTGGATCATCTTTGTTGCCGTTCTGAACCTTCTCCAGTCTAAGGTTTTTTTTTTGGTTTTTTTTGGTTTTGTTTTTTTTAATAGTGGAGACCACTGAACACAATATTCCAGGTGTGGCCTGACAAATGTTGAGTAGAGTGGGACAGTGACTTTATCTCTGCTGGGAAAGCCCTTATTGCTGTAGCTCAGTATCAGCATCACCCTGGCCACTCAAACTAATTCACCTCTCCAAGAGACAATGTATTTTATCCACAAAGTGTGTCTTCAAGGCTAGAAAATTCGTTCTGGTAACTTTTTCAACCCTGACTGTCCATTCTGCGTTGGCTGTGTTTGTAAATTCTTTCTTGGAGAGAGAGGACTAGAATCGTGCCCAGTATTCCAAGTATGAGCTAAGCAATCTATTACCCAGTCCTGAAATTTCCATTATTTATATTCAAGAAATAATTTCCATTATTTATATTCAATACCCAGATTTATACACCGCAGAATTTAATTGCTTATGTAGTACAACTAAACAGTACTCCAGAAATCATTTAAACATTGTTGCCCAGTGTGCAAATATATCTTTTCTTGTTACCTCCTCCATCAAATCCACATAACCTTCCATCCACAGAGATTATCCTTCTTTTTAATAAATTACACTTGCTAGATATCCTCGTGGAGCTGCATTTCTCTGAGCTGTGTGGAAAACTCCTGGGTTTTTGCAGGGATTCACAGTTCAGTCATCCAGAGAGTTTGGATATTTAGTATTCATGACATGAGAATGGTAGTGCAAGGAGACAAACTTTTGGATCTGAGGCACAGTTATTCCCTAGGGCCTTGCAGCAGTGTGCTGAGAGATGCTGCTGTGCTTCTCTTCTTAATTAATTTAGTCTATCTCTGTTGTTAGAGCTTCAGCAGGACTGTGTTGTTTGGGGATAGCTTTTGTTAGAGTTTCTGAGTTCTGGCAGAATCGTGGGCAGTGAGACTGCACTAGATAACAATTCCTGAGATGTGGTGAGGAAGATTTTCCATCCCCTGTCAGTGGTTTGCTCATTTGTATATTATATTCAGCCAAAGGATTTCAGGGATCCACAGAGTCTCATATTTTTCCTCTACCTCCTCAAGTGTTAAAGGATTTTTTTCTCTTTGTTTCTTCTCCTGCTGTTATTTTGCACCCCCATTCTAATTTTTTTTTTTTTGCTTTCGGGGAAGCAAATTCCCAATCCTTTCTCTGCTTGCCAGTTCAGAGAGACCCAACTGGTTATTGTAAAATAGTAAACAGTGGAGCTTGATTTGGAGGCTGTGTAAATCCAAGCCTGGAGCCCTGGCCCTGTTTTGAAGTCTGTGGCAGGATGCCCACTGTTATTAATGATTCTGCACTCGCTGGCAGTGCTGCTGCTCCCGGGAGGCTCCTGGTGCCCTGGGGAAGGAGCCTGCTGGTCACAGGGTGGCTGTGCAGGGAGGGCCAGAGGCTGGAGCTGAGAAATCTGTGAGCAATAGAATGCATTCCTGGAATTGGTGAAGTGTTTCTGAGCCTGCCTTTATCATTAAGCTATTTTGAAGGGATTGGGTAGTTGAGAGGAGGGGGGCAGGGGTGTGGGTTTTTTGGTTTTTTTTTTTTTTTGGTGTTTGCATTTTAGTCTGATCTTGGATTTGCCAAAGAGAGATCTGTTTTGGCAGGCAGTGGCCTGGCAGTGATGTATCTCACATGCTGTCTGAGCTTGAAAGAAAAGAGGGGGTGCAGAATGGGAGAAAAGAAAGAAGAAATAAAGTGACAGCAAAGTTTTGACTGGAAACTCTGCCATTCTGGACAAGAGCGACTGCTGAGGAGTTGAACTGTTCCACTTAGTGTGGACCAGCTGAATAACAGCCAAAGTTTTTTTCTGCCCTTTTCAGTTATTCATATCACTCCCACCATAACAGCCCTGAGGAGCTGCATTTTTTGTCTGTGTAAACCCAAAAGACAGTGTGTCTATTGACCCTCTTGCTGTTTCTGGAATGTGGCTCAGAAAATTGTTCTCAGCAAAATATCCTCATTCTTTTTCGCGCTGGAGATCAAAAATGGCAGAAAATGCACTTGGTTTTTTAAAAATTTCTCCTACATTTTATGACAAGTTGCACTTCATATCATAGGTGTTTGGGGGAGAAGGTGTATGTAACAATATAAATGAGTGTATTTAATTCTCTAAGCATCTGCATGTAATATGTAGCAGTTTGCTAAAGTTTTCTTACTGTTTCAGAATTGTCAGTGCCCATCATAGACATCCATATTCCTTTTCTCTTAAATTTTCCTGTTCAAAGGCATAAAGTGTGATTTCATTCAGATCAATATATAAAGCTTTACTAACATATATATTGATCTGATTTATATATATCAATATATATTGATCTGATTTCATTCAGATCAATATATAAAGCTGCATATTTGCAAGGATTATGGATAAATTCCCTTGTCTGTAATTCTTTGGTCTCATTGAACTCTGCAGTGATTGCTAAAGTTGTATCATATTGATAAACTGCAGGAGGTTTCAAGCAGGTGATGAGAAAGCTCAGACTAAATATGTCTCTCTAACACAAGTTATTTCAAAAGTTTGCAGGGTTAACTTTCTTCTAATTTCTGATTTTAAAGGGAAAAGACACACCCCCATAAATAGTTCAGTCAAGTCAGATTTTAGCACACCCTGGCATCTCCTTTCTGGCATCTCTGAGCTCCTGGTAGAGTAATTTATCTGCAGTAACTCATTGTTATTTGAGACTCTGGTTTTTGTGACTCAGTTGTTAAGAAGAAAATCTGCAGGAAATGTGGTTAAAACCGTCTTGAGAAAATAATGTTTGTGCTCTTAAGAGATAGATGCCACAGTGCGTGTTTCCAGCTCATCTGGCTAGTGAATTTAGTGTTACTTTTCACCTAAGGCGGGTGTGCTGTTGAGGCCTAGTTTTTAAAAGAGATATTTTTAAAGTACTGAAGACAGCCCCAGAAATCAGCACTTTGCAAGTTAATACCACTCTGCAGTTAGCTACTGTCCAGCCTCCTTCCTCCTCCACCAGCAAGGCTGTCTACAGGAAGGGAAAAAGATTGGTTTTGATTTTATTTATTGACACTTTTGCATAGATTCTGACAGAGGTGGTTACATATATTAAGTCTTAGCTGCTGCTAGTGAGCTGTTTGCTGGTTCAGTCTATCAGAGCTACACTCCTTTGCCTCCTGTTCTCTCAGAACTATAGGAACACTCCCCTGGTGTGGCTGTGCTCAGATGTGATTGCAGTGGCAGTGGGAGCCCAAAGCTTACCTGTTTGCTCCCTGCAGGTTCTGGGCTGTCATTCATTTTTGGGAACACTTTTCTGGATGAGACAAACATGACTTTTTGGTTTTGGTGCTGCCACGTGAGTTTAGATGAAAGCAGGGAGGGAACAATACCTATATGCACTGTGCATATTTATTTGGGGGCAAAAAGCTGTTACAAAGGTATGTTTGGGGTGTGGGATGTGTAAAATCTGAGTGTCTTTTGCAGCATCAGGCATTTGGAAGCAAAGTGCTGCTGTTCTCCCCACACACCCCTCAGGTGTACAAACCCTTTTTGCTTTTTCACAGTGCTGAAAGGTGACCTCATTCCTTCTTCCTCTGAAGAAGGGATTTTTTTCTGCATTCAGAGTCCCTGGCCCTGACACCTCTTACAACTGAGCAATCTGTCAGTCTGTAGAGGTAGATTGTGTTTCACATATGGGGCTGGAAACTGAGCTCTTGCTCACTCATCCCTGCCCAGTTAAAGGAGAGAATGTGTTGACTGAAAGCTGCATCCCAATATCATTCTCCTATATCTGAAGTCATCGTCTGGTTTTCCAGAGCTCAATTATTCCAAAGCCTTTCCTCCTGGAAATACTGCTCAGAGAAATATTTTAACATTAACTCTAAGGAGCCCCCAAAAAGCTTTCTCTGGAGCTGTTTGTATGCACAAGTGGGCAGTAAAGAAGGCAAAACTTTATTTTCTGTAAAGCCCAGCTATAAATTACTCCTGAAATAGCTCCTGTGACTCTGCAGCTCCAGGCTACTGCATCCATTACTTTGAATGTGAAATTTAACATCATTGATTCGTTTTTATCATTCTGTGCTTCACCAGGGTGCAGAATCCTCACTATAAAATACATTTCTGTTAATATTAGAAGTGGTGATGTTAGAGGAAGTGACATACTAAAATGAAGTAATAAAAAATTTCTCGATTTTAGAAAATATTTTTATTTTAAGATCGAAATACCTCATTGGAAAAATATTTAAACAGTTTGAAGCTTGCCAAATGCATTAAATGGCCAAGAGAAACAAAGCATCACTAAGGCTCTCATACAAAAATTTCTGGGTTTGGAATGCACCCAATTTTATTTACTCATCTGCTGCCCCCTCTTATTTGGGGCCAGTTAAGATCATTTTGGAAATTGAGTGTCTACTCTTGTATACATTTAGCTCGGAGTTACTTTGTCAAATCCAGCCAATGAGTTTGCTCATGAAAATGAACTCTGATGCCTTTAATGCTTGCTGGGTCTGCCTGGAAATGTGTAATAATGGATTTCTTGTTTTTCTGCCTCAACAATAGAGTCAAGGGACAAATTCCTGAGTTGCATTATTTGAAATTATTTTTAAAAAGAGAGAGAGACAGCTGTATGAGTGGGAGTTGGGCTGGTGTAAAGTCAGCTCAGACAATGGGTTGCTCTTAGGTAGATGAGGAGAATGAGCCTCACAAATGGATATTGATCTGCAGCAGCTGGGACATGAGGAAGGGCTTGGGAGACAAGTGTGATCCACTCCTCCAGCTGCCTGCCTTTCTGTGGCTCACTTTGTATTCCTGGTAAATTTGTGTTTGTGCCACAAGGATATATTGTTTTCCACTCGTATTTAATGTAGCTGTATGTGAGTGTGTGGATGGTAAAGCTTAATAAACTTTATAGCACTTAGGCAGGGAAATGATTGATGTGGCTTCTTGGAATTTGATTGCAGGAGGTGATTTTTCTGGAGTTAGATACTCATCCTTTGTGGGACTTCGTGGACAGTTAAAACCCCTGGGAACAAGCAAAATTGAGAGTCTGTCTTATCAGATTCACTTATTTGGTTATAGTCACATTCTTCTCCATTTGATGCTGCTGTTTCATCTCCTGTGATGCACTTAGTGCCCAATATCTCCTCATTCTGCTTGAATTATTTCTGTAGAAAGAATGTGAAGGGGATCTGTGAAATTCCTCCAATCGACTGCAGAAGCAATATCTGAATTGAGGTGAAATAAATTATTAGGTGAGATGTGCAAACTTGACAAATGCAGGAGAAGGTTATTCCTTTACAAATTGAGATTTGAAACCTCCTGGCAGAACTTGTTACCTTCCAGTTATGATTACAAAAACGTTCCATGATTTGGTATTCCACAGATTTTTTGTCAGGAAACTATTGTCTGCTTGGAACAGTTCAAAGAATAACCCCCACCCTGTTCTGAACTGATTTTAGTGGGAGCCCACTTAAAATATGCTAAAATTCTTTGCTGTGTTGTGTTCCCTGGAACACAGTTTTTAAAGCAGCATTTCTCTGCCTTGTCTTAGGGAATTATTTTTAAATTGAGCAGCAGAGCTCCAGCGAGGGGAGCAGGACAGGGAGAGAAGGCATAGGGAATGTAGGAAGGGAAGAGAAAGAAGAGCTGCTGTATGAAGGCCAACAGCAAGGAAGGAAAAGGCATCTAAACCAAACAGATGGGAGAGGCAGTAAGGGAATAATATTGGGCAGTGAAACAGATAACAGAAGGCCTTGGGAACAGAACTGTAAGGGGAGGAACCTGAAAACATGAAAGGGTCACTTGGGGACAGATTATTCTAGGGAAAGAAGTGAGATTAATTGCCCAGTGCTCTGCTATGTTGGGTAGCAAAGTAAATCATCTGTGTGGGTAAAAATAGGAAGGGAGGCATCTCAGCTGCTGCTCAGGCTCTCCTTTCCTTGTGTGCTTCACACCAGTGCTGTGTGAGGAGAGTGGGGAAAGGGCTCTGCAGAGCACACAGAGTTAAGAGGTTTTGTCATGATTATGTTGGAAAATGAGACAAAACTCTGCTGGGTTTTTTCTCACTTCCCTTTCCCCAGAAAATACTGCTTGCCAGCAGGGAAGCAGCTTATTAGAGGAAAGCAGGTGCCATCCACCAGGGCATGGGTGGAGCAAGAAGTGTGTCCCTGAATATCCTAGGAAGGTGCCTGGCCAGTGGGCAGGTGGAGTGGCAAATTTGTTTTGCTGTTTGACATGCAGTTTAAAGAGAGGTTGTCTATGGAATGCAAAATGGTTCATGGAAATAGCACATTGTAACCCCAGAAAGGAGCAGCAGCACTGTCCATGCTGCAGCTTGTGCTTGATGAGATCAAACTTTTCAGAAAATAGGAGTAAACCAAAAGACTCTTAGAGTCTCATAATGTTGCTGGATAGTAAGGTGAGGAGTACCCCAATGCAATTGCTTTCCATGTAGCCTAAATTATAAATTTCCTTTGGTATTTCCTCAGGCAAGACAGCAAGCCCAGCTGAGACATCAGATGGCAGAAGACAGCAAAGCTGAATATTCTTCCACCCTACAGAAGTTCAACAGTGAGCAGCATGAGCATTACTACACACACATACCAAACATCTTCCAGGTGAGGGTCACTGGCAGGGATGTAGAGTAGCTGATAATCCTGTGTCAAGAACATATTGCACATCACCTCAATTCTATGAGCCTGACTTTTACCTTTTGGTGTTTATTTTTTTGGTCATTCTTAGCAAATTTTACATGTAATCTGCCCCCCTGAGAGGTGGTAGGATAAATTATCCCTTTTTCTTAAACTAGATATGAAGGGATCAATAATAAATGAGGATGGTGACGTTGAAATGTCGTGACAGATGAGGACAGTCTTTGGAATCCTCACAATCTTGCTCTGTTCAGCTGCTGTGTCTGTGCAGCTGGGGGTGAGGGAGAGCATCATCTGCATTGTTGGGGCAGGAGGCAGCTGGGCATTGTTGCATTTGTAAAGTCCCACAGCCCTTTAAAACCTGTGTTCAGACCAGGCTGCAGAGATGCTTAAATGTGAACCACAATAATTCTGCAGCAGCGAATGCCAAAGGGTTTAAGCAAACTACTGATTGTGTCCTGGGGTGCCTAGGGACAGACTGCAGAGGAAGAATAAAAAAAGCCATCAGATTCATTCTGAGTGAAGATCTGAGTTTGTGCTTGGCTGAATGAATTGAGGTTAATGTAGTAGAACAGAACTTCTAAATGACTGTTCCATTGTAATGGGTCATATGCATCAGAAGTGGAAAATGCAACCTTTTCAAGGGAGGAAATGTCACATGCTTGTCATCAGATGAGAAGTAGCTGATACTTGTGTGGCAAACACACACTTTCTTACCCTCTGCTGAAACTTGTGGGCTAAATGGACACCTCCTCTTTTGCCTCATGGTATTTCAAACCAATGCCTTGAGGTAAACTATTCCTGGGATCAAATAAATACTGGAGTTGATGGTAAAGGAGAGGCTCCTGGAAGAGATGCTGGAGATCCTGGAACTGAATCCGCTGAGCAATGAGAATGTGTTGGGAAGCCCTGGTGGAACAACATATGATGTATTTATTGTACATAAATACAACAATACATGATATATTGTGAACAAGACATGATGTAGAGGACTCCCTGAAAACCAAAAATTACCTTCTATGGAAAAGAAGAAGGGGAGACAACCAAGATTTTTGTATTCTTGGGTTCTGCAGTGGAATGAAAATAAGATTGTTCTGAACATGCACAGAAAATGAAAATTTGTTGTAGAAACTCTCTGAAAAGCCTTAGGAATCATCCTTACAAAAGTCTAAAGCTGGCATTTGGACAAATCAGCATTTTTTAACATAAAAAGTTAATTGAAAAATTTCCAGTAATAGTAAAAGAGATTACTTTTAGAATGACATTTTGATGTTTGAGGGAACAGTATCACTTGGTGCCTTCCTGAGAACAGCTGTCCTAGTTTGTTCTTAAAAATATATTTAATCCCTAAGTTTTAAAGCAGCTGATGTAAGCTGGGGAGGAAAATTGGGTGAAACCGCAAAGTTAATCTTGATGTTTGACCTGAATAAAATGTAATATTTTAGAAAATACAAGAGATGGAGGAAAGAAGAATCGTGAGGATAGGTGAATCCATGAAAACCTTTGCAGAAGTCGACCGCCAAGTGATCCCCATCATTGGGAAGTGTCTGGATGAGATAACAAAGGCTGCAGAATCAGTGGATCACAAGAATGTAAGTGTTGCACTGTTGGCTGTCATATTTAGTATTGTTTTCAAATTTATGGAGAATTAATCCTGGGTCCAGGCTGCAGCACAAGAGCTTTGCAGTCACGGAACTAAACCCAAGAACAGCTTCTTGGCCCAAGCTCCTTTGTCTGAGGCAGGATGTGTTCAGATTAGATTATTTCCCAAATCTGCTTAAAAAACAGAAATGCCTTTGCTGCCACACTTTTTAATTTTTGGTGGCCTTTTTCCCTTTCTTTTTTTTTTTTTTTTTGAATATTCTCTCATTTTATTAGGATAATTACTTTTGGAAATAATTCAATTTGAAAGCAGGCATCTGCATAGAGTAAGGTGATGTTGGACATAATTTCAGATGCTTAATCACCAATCCTTACAAAGGTGGTTTCTATGTCTCATAGTCAGAAAACTGAATGTTTCAGAAATGTCTTAATTCCAGTTAGCTTTTTAATAATGGAAATATTCAAAGTATTTTCTACATGAACTATTGCAAAATCTTTCTGTAAAATATTTCTTTGCAGGTTTGAGGTTTGCTGGCAATCTGTAAACAAGCAAATCTTGATTTCTGAACATCATTTTCCTTCATAGGATGTGCAAGGAAGCCTCTGTAATAAAAAGGCTGATTAAGATTTCTGTTGAGCTTCCTGATGTACAGTGACCACACAGGCCAATATGTTTTCTATTTTGTTTGCACAATGATCTGCTCCCTTCCTACATGAAGCCTCTGTTCTTCCAGCCTTTCTCATGGATCATATTAGTGCTTCAAATGCTGACAGCATGTCTCTTGCTGCCTGTTTGGATTTCCCATACATGCTTTTCACTGGAATCTTTTCTGAGCTGTTCACTGCCCTTGAGCCATGAACTGGCAGCATGAGCCTGAGGCTGAAGTTTTGAAATTAATCCTCTACTCTCTGTTCAGCAATTGCTCTCACAGAGAGCAGCATAGGGAACTAAGGAATCTGAAAATCACTCTCTGAGTGGGAAAAGAAGGAATTGGGGCACAGATTCTCATGTTAGAACAGTGTGAGGTACAGCTTTTGGTGCTGCATGGTGAAATCTTGCTGGGGAGATTCATATCACAGCATATGCTCTGCCCAAGTCGTCTTAGCAAAACACACATGAAACTTAAGATGAGTGTTTGAATCAGGGTGAATTTTATATTCTCTTGCACATAGATAAGTCCAATTGATGGCTCAAGTATGACATTGGAAAATGATGACTTTGAGCATTGATAACTGAATTTACCAGGATCTCCTGTAAACACTACTGACAGAAATGTATTTAACCAAATTAGTTATATTTGAGCAGTTACAAAGGGTTAAGTGTGTTCTGTCTGCAAACAGTAGTGTCCATAAAGGGTTTCTTTTTCTTACATATCATAAAGGATTTTTTCATCTCTGGAGCAGTAATTTCTAACTTTGTTGATTCTAATGGAAGTGCTGGATTAGTTACTAAACATGAAACTGTGTAAATAGGATTGCTTTATGCCCTCACTGCACTGCATAGAATTCCTTTTAATATCCATAGAAAACTGCCTGGATTAAGCAGGGAATACTGGTTTGCTGTTACTCTATCTCTAAGGCAGTTTTAAATAAGTTTTTTTCCATTTCCTCTTTCTGACCACTTGAACAACACAGAGGTCATGTTGCACGGGTGAGCTGTGGTGACTGCTAGGTGAACCTGTGCAGAACCTGATTCAGAGGGTTACAGCAGCAGATAAAATGGATTTGTTATGGGCTTGCAGTTCCTGTTATGACATTATTTCTGTGATATATGGAGCATGCTGGCTATTTTTAACTCCATTGTAGTGGAAGGATGTTTTGAATAAATGGAAAGAACCCTGTAAAATTCAGAGGGGAAAAATGAAAATCCACATGCATAGGAGAAAATACCAGTGGAGTGTTTAGTGTAACATGGTGTAATCTCTTAAAATCAGAGAATAGTTTGGATGGGAAGGGACCTTAAAGCTCATCCAGTTCCACCCCCTGCCATGGGCAGGGACACCTTTCCCTGCTCCAAGCCCCATCCAGGCTGGCCTGGAACACTTCCAAGGATGGGGAATTCACAGACTCCAGGCTCTTGTAAATAGTTCTCTCCATCTTTCCTGCAGGCTCCCTTTAGGTACTGGAAGGCAGTAGCTGAGTCACCCCAAAGCCTTCTCTTTTCCAGGCTGGATAATCCCAATTCTCTTAGCCTTTCTCATTCTTTTCCCCTCTTCTCCAATCCTTCTTCATATTGCTTTCACATCCATCATTAAAAATTACTTCAAGTTTAGATCTCAGGAAGTTTTAATGTCAAACAAGGATGGGATAATTGAAAGTGTTGTTCTACTAAAACTCATGTAGTGTTTTCATGGTGCCACCTGACAGACTGAGGATCTCAAATCCATGTGGATCTTCCCAATCCCATGAAGACTTTTGCAAAGCTTTTCCTGTATCTGTGTTTTGCTCAGTTGAGCCTGGCCTCTGGATATCTTTATATCCCACTAGGTTTCTCCTGAACAGCATTTTACCTACGGCCATTCACAGAACCTGTGAAATGCCTTCAAAGCAACAATTTCATCTTCTTATGTAACAGGGCAGTGATGCTCTTCTCTAGAGAATAATAAGATATTTGTGTGCCAAGGCACAGTTTCTCTAGTGATATTAGAGTACAGCTGTTAGGGTATAACATAAAAATCTCTCTTCCAAAGAAAACAAGTAGAGAAGAAGTGTATTAGGATATTTTTTCCTGAGTCCATTAAATTTAAATGCATTTGGCAAGCTGAGGTCTGAATTTGATCTTATCTATAATTAATTTTGTTTGTAGACTTGAGCAGGAAAAATGCAATAGATTGGGTTTGCTTTGATTTGTTTTTTTAATTCTTTTCCATCTGTCCAAAACAAAAGAGCAAAGCTATTGTAGAGTCTACATCCAGTTTGTGGCTGACTTACATCCCTCCTAGCAATCCCAAAAGGGAGTGTGGGTTCAGTGGCTCCCACACCAGGGCGCCAGGCTGCTGGTGACCTTGGGCTGCTCAGATGTTGGGTAAAGCTCATAAAACATTTACAGCCATTTACTGTCACTAAATTCACAACCAGCTTGTCAACTTGTGGCAGAGTGATCACACAAGAGCTGCGTTATATAGGAGTATTTATTGGGAATTTCCTCTGATTTGCTAACAGCTGTATCCCAGCAAATCTGTGCCTTAAATCTTTCTTATGAGTCACTTACTGAAGTGTGATTTGCTTTTCTCAGCAGTAAAGTTCATAAACTCTTACTCCTTTTCTGCAGAAGGTGGAGATTGTATTGATCCTGGGTTCTGGAAGGGTGTTCTTTCCCAGCAATGAGCCAGCTCACTCCAAGGGTTGGTCCCACATGGACAGACTTCCTTGTTCTGCCTTAATGTGCCACCAATTTGATTGCAAGCCTCACCTGAGATGTTCACACCTGTGTTGGATCTGTCTCATTCCAGGATTCCCAGATGGTAATAGAAGCCTTTAAATCAGGGTTTGAGCCTCCAGGAGACATCGACTTTGAGGATTTCACGCAGCCCATGAAGAGGACAGTGTCTGAATCCAGCCTCTCCAACTCCAGAGGGGATGGCAAGTCAGAGCCCAAGTTTGGTAGCAAATCCAAGGGCAAGTTATGGCCATTCATCAAGAAAAATAAGGTACTGATTTGCAGACTTAAGCTTGGTGCTAGTATGTGTTTTGTCAATAACCTGTGTCTTGTCTAGTAATCTTGGCAAGCTCAGTTTTTTAAAATAGAATTTTAGATTCAGAAAGTTAATAACTGATGTCTTAATAATGGTGTTTTGTTGTAGTCTTTGGTTACTTAAGTTTCTTTATATCTTTAATTTTTTTTTCTTGTATAATTTCATTAATTATGTTGCAGTTTTTAAATTAATTTGTCACGTCTCTGCCATGGTCCATTTCTGTTCCTAACTCAGAGAAGGAATTGTAAACCACTTACCTAGTGCCATGTGTGCCAACTAACATTGTTACCTGTGGGAAGCTTCAATGTGGCATTACTGTTTTGACACTCCTCAAACTCTCCTTGGCTTTCCATTTGCGTTGTCTTTCCAGTCTGTGCACTGGGGTCAGCAGGTGGGTGGCTGGGAACAGGGAATTGCTGGGATTCACTCTGAAGCACAACTAATGGAGCGTAACTAACTGAGCAGTTGACTTTTTAAAAGATCATATTAACTGATGTACCCATTAAACCTTTTTCATCCCACTGTCATACTTTACACCATAATGCATGGCAGCATTTATCTGGGGTTACCAGGACGTGTCAGGGGGACTGGACTCAATCAGGTTGCAGTAACACTGATGGAAGCCCAGAATAGCTTTGCATTTTTGACCTCTTGCTCTGACCCTTTACCAAACCACTTAAATTTGAGTGAAAAGCTCCCCCTGTTCACAAGGGGTCATTCCTGTAGTGCTGGTGTGAGAGAGGACTTGCTGTCTGGTGCTGACATCAGTGTAGCCAGAACAAAAACACCACCAGGACTAACTCCTGAGCAAATTTGTAGAATAATTTGTACAAGTGAGTGTGATGCACATTGCTGAGGTATGATTTGGAAGCAGGAAGGAATGTGGTTTGTTGTTTTCCAGATAATAGAAACGCTACTGGGCACTAAGGTACCTTCCTTATCTGATCCATTTAAATTCAGGTATTTGAAAGCTCTATCCATATGCATTATTCCGAGCTGTCCACAGAGCAGAACAGGGCAATTGATGGGGATAGTGCTGCATGGAAGAGTCTGCATGAGCTTCCTTCAGAATACTTTTGTGTTACTCTTCTGTTGCACCACTTACTAAAACTTTCATTTATCACAACTCTTCATTTAACACGACTCTTAACTACTGCTTTCTCCCCTCTTTTGAACCATGGCCTTTAATATTTAATTATTTAATTGGTTTTTTTCTCTGGATTTCAAATATTGGTTTTGATGCTTATTTTCGTTTTGTGTTTTATCTTTTTATTTTGATTTTTATTCTGTCACTTCTCCATCTCTTATACGTAGCTTATGTCCCTTTTAACATCCCCCCATCAGCCCCCTCCTCCTCCCCCTGCCTCTGCCTCACCCTCTGCTGTTCCCAACGGCCCCCAGTCTCCCAAGCAGCAAAAGGAACCCCTCTCCCATCGCTTCAACGAGTTCATGACCTCCAAACCCAAAATCCACTGCTTCAGGAGCCTAAAGCGCGGGGTAAGTTCTCCTCTGGATACCTCTCTCTCTCTTCTCTCTCTCTTTCTTTTCTTCCTTGCGCTTTTATTGCACGTTCTGTTATGTAAAAACTTTTGTTTTGTGAACGGTTCCATTGTGTTTTATCATAACATGCAGACAAATCCAAGGGTTCCCGACCTATAAAGCCGTTTGTAGTCAAAAACCCCACAATGAAACCACAAAAAGTACAGTTGCTGATGGAAATTACCCATCTGGGTGTCTTGGGGGAGGAGGGATTGTACAAAATACAGAAGGAGGAGCTGAACATTGAGTAATGCTCATGTAGAAGTCAAAGTCATTAGTTTTTTTCTCTGCAGGGTGGGTTCAGCTTAATGTCTGTGTCAGAAGGAGAAGAGTAAATTCAGAGGGATTCTAGAAAATAATTGTTGTGTTTTCAGTTGGTAAGAGTTCAGGCATTTCCCTGGTATGATCTGACATTCTTGCTGGAGCAGTGGGAATTTCTGTTCTGCTCACTTGGCCTCAGCTTGTGCTTCAGGTGCTGCAGTGTTTGTGTGGTAACTCTGAATCTTGGCATAAGAAACTGGTGAGATGAGAAAGGTGAACTGATTCTGGGTGCTAATAAAGTTGTTTCTGTGGTCCATGTGTGCTTTAAACCAGAACTGCCATGCCAGGGGAGTTTGGGGCACATTTCCCAGGGTGGAAAATCTTTATCAGTGCAGTATGCAAGCTCCAAACCACAGAGGAGAGGTTCTGAGGGAGCAGGATTTGGGATTCCCCTGCCAGCAGCTGCAGTGCTGTGTGCTAATGCTGGTTTGAGCATTTTATGGTGGAAAGATGCTGGAAGCCTCTGTGGCTGATTTGGGAGCTCACCTGGGTTTAGGTCACACTGGACCAACACTTGGTGACACATCCACACTGTTCCAAGCTCAGTGTCCCTGTCTCCCTTGCTGCTGATAAAGAAGGAAATATGGCCTGACAGTAGCTGGGGTTATATTCATTAACCGATGTTGGAGTGTTTCTGTTGAATTAAATCCTCTCTTTGGTGGTCTTCATAAGCAGTAACTAAAATGTCAGCTCTCTGAGGTAAAATTTTCCATTTTTCAAACAAAAAAAAAGACTATCTTCCCAGAAGCTCTTGTGTGGCATGGTTGTGCTGAAAATTTGCTGGCACAGCATGGCTTTGCCTCCTAGGTGAAGGTCCTTAGAATTATGTTCTTCTGTAAAAATTACAGGAAGGAGAAAAAAGTGTTCAGTATTTTAGATGTTTTTTAGAGCAGACTGTAGCAGTAAGGAAGTGACTACTTAAAAAAGCCCAAATTCTGCTCCAGGCGCTCATTTAAGACTGAGGACTGGAGCTGTATAAAAGCAGAGATGATTTCAGTGGGGAACTTCAGTGGTTGGTTACAAAGAACTGAGAACAGTGCTGTAAACAATGCACTGTCTCATCTTGTTACAGACAGCACAATTAAAAGTAAAGATGTTTTAAACAGTTTCAGTTCTTTGCGAGGAAATTGCCATTTAATGCGACATTCAGAACCCAAAAGTCTCATTTCTTCCCATCCCTGTTTCACTTGGGAAGTGGGAAGTTTCTAAGCAGTCCAAAAGCTTTCCCTCCTTTCCCCAGTTGCAGTTCAGCTCAGAGCATCTTTTCTCAGTGTTTTTTTTCCCCAGGAGGAGACAGACTTTCAATTCTGCCTGTGCAGCAGCAGAGCTGGGGATGTGCTGGGTGCTGGCAGCACTCCAGGGGTGGCAAATGGAGTTCTCCTTGTCCTGGGCAGTGCTTGGGTCACTTTGGGGTGAAGGCAAAGGGAGAGGTCAGCAGGTGTGTTACCATCTAGTGCTCCAGAGTGCCATTCAGAGAACAGAATGTTGAAAATAGTGCTGAATATTTCCTACTTGACTTAAAAACACTGGTTTGTAGTTCCATGAGCACTTTGCCAGTTTTTATTTCAAATGTGCAAATCCCTATTGAGCAACTGCTTGGCCATATAAGCAGTTTTAGCTAATTGCTTTTAATATTTCCTGAAGGAAGGCCATTGTTTTATGTACTCACTATCTAAGAAATGCAAGCACACCTTAAAAATTCTGAATGCCATATTGTTTCAAATGCTTTGTGAGAAAGGCAAAGTAATGAGAACAATGTCTTATAGTCTTCTCTGGAATCCCTCAAATTTCTGCTGACACATTCATTGAGAATGTACAAAGAAGGGCTATTGCTAAATCTTCATTTAAACCTTTCACTGTGTTCTATTTCATTTCCTTCCCCTGTCAGCTACCAAGATGTTTGTATGTAAATACTTTTCCTGCCTGACTCATCCTGAGGATTTGGAGTCCAGTGTTCAGATCATCATCTCTTTTATCCCAGAGGGATGAATTCAGGCCCCTTGGATCATCCAGAGACATGGAGGAGGAGGAGAGGCTGCAAACCTCTGGCAGCTTCCTCTGTCTCATTTGAAGACTTGTCAAATTCACATTTTATAGGTCCTTGGTGATTTGTATTTTACAAATGGTCAGACTAAGAGATCATCAGAGTGCCATATGACCTTCAAAAATAAAATCATTCCAATCAGGCAAAAAGGAAATCAAGAGCCACTCACAAATCCTTTTAATTTTTCAGGTGAAAAATGAGTGGTTGGTATTTGTTTCAGTTTATATGACCCCTGTTATATCAGCTACAGCTAGACAACACTACTTTAACCTTACTAAGTTTAGCCAGATTTCCTTTACTCAGTTCTTTTCCATTCCTCTGTAAAATCCAAAACCATCTGATTTTTGCTCAGGAGCATGAGCAGTAATGTCAGAAATACTGGATTGTGATTATTACCAGAGAAGTGGAAATCTTCTCTACACAGAAGAACATTTGACATGTACAGAAGTACATCAGGGAAGCAACTTTTGGAAGGTCATTCAGGGACCAGCAGGGCAGCACAGTGTAACAGGAGTTCAGATTCTGGATCATTTCATTTGCTCTGAATTGTCCCTGCACTGCTGGGTTTGTTCCTTGGCAGAAGTCCACTGCAGACACCTTCAGTGAAGGTGCCCACAAGGCTCTTTAAATGTTATTTTAAAGTATTCAGCCAAATTGCCAAGCAGGTGCTTCCTGGATTTCTTGATAACCTGAGCTCTCAAATCCTACAAAGCCAGGGGAAAAAAAGTTTATTTCAGGAAGAACGGGATCACACTCCTTTTTCACTGTCTTAAGGAATAAGGAAAAGAAAAGAAACTATTTGACATTAGCAAGTCCTAAGACTATAGCAGGATAAATTCCAGCAGCAGGACTTGCACGTTGTAATTGATCCTTGAAACATAACACATGAATGGATTCCCATACAACTCCTCCATGACATCTGTGAGATCAGAACGTGTCTGGAGAGGCAGTGTGTTTTAGCAATTCCCTTTTAAAATTTTGGTTTAGCATCTTATGTTGCATTTGGCAAAATCACTGGTGACTGTTAAAACAAATTATATAATTAGCTATGATATGTCCTGTGCCCAGTCTGGTTTTAATTTGCTTCCAAACCAAAAATCCTATGAATCTTGTTTTCATGGAAGGAAACAGATGCCTGAACAATTCACAACAGATGCAAGGTTAATGTGGAGGCGCCAATACCAGTATCAGTGGTCACTGCCAATATGAAATCCTAGTCTGTTAAAAAAAAAAAAAATTAAATATTTAGGTGCTGCCTCTTGTCAGTGTCTATGGTTTTCTAATCACATTTTTGTATTTTCTTCAAAGCTTTTTTCTTCTAACCCTTGCAGCAGAAATGTCCATTATAGAGAATGCCATAGAACTGTTAGAGCACTTATTCTGGATCGCAGCTAGGAGAAGGGGAAAAAGCTCTCATACATTTTTTGTGTTTTTTTCAAATAGCTGCTTAAAAAGACACCATAAAATTAGTGTAACGCTTCAAATCAACTTCATCTCTTTAGGGAAGTTGAAGCCAGAAGAGCACAAAGAATGAGGAACCAGTTACATAACTCGTAATTTCATTTATGCTTGCTCTGCTTTTTCTAATTCCATTTTGAGGACAAAGGAAACTCGGCATTCTGCTGGTTGATGCTAATTTTGTGTTCTTTTGTTTTCGTGCTGTAGCAGCAGTAACCTCAGCACCTTTTGTTAAAGAGCAATCCTCCAAACTAACAACATCCAGGGGTAGAACTTACACCTGTGAATGACTCTGTGTGCATTGTGTGAACTTGGCTTTTCTCCCTTGCTCCTGGGAAGTGACAGAGCAGGGAGGACAGCCTGGGAGCTGGGACAGACATTACTGCCAGTATCCAAGTTCCATAAAGCACACAGAGGAATTTTTGTGGTTTCCTTTCTAGTGGAAGTTGTTGACTTCATTACAATGTGATTTTATTTCCATCGCTCCCGTTGCTGTTGTCCCTCCCTGCCCGTCTCCTCTGACACTCTGCACTCCTGTCCCTCGACACTGAGCTCTCAGTCTGCCCCACTGATCAGTACTTTGTTGTTCTGTGAGCATGCAGAGACAGCAAGCAAACCACCCCTCTCCAACCTGCCCTGGGAATACTTGTTGTTCTCACGTCAGTGTCTCTCTCCGTGCCACCACTGGGACTTTTTGGTGGGTGGGGTCATTACAGCCATGGTTTATTCTAGCACTGAGAGAGAGATTTTCTGACCTTGGTATTTAAGCAAGCATTTGAAAATACTATATTTTCTGATCTCTCTGAGCATGCTGAACTCTTAATACCCACCTGGTTCCCAGGAGGCTCCCACTCTGCACTCTGAGGCTAGTTAAACACCAAGCTGTCTTTTGCTGTAGAAGCAGTGAACACAGAGGTGCTGCTCTCATCCCCGGTGTAACCAATGTGTGTTTTCTCTTGCTGACTCACCAGCAGACACAGTCTTTGTATATTCACAAAGAACTCATGAAGAGGACTTTAGGGACACCCACGTGTGCCGTTGAGGCTAGGGAGTATGTTGTAAGTCTGAGTATGGTGTGATCAGCCCATACCGTTGCTACACAGTCGCTAACCCCACTTACAACGCCGGCCCGAGTGTGCTGTGGGAGTGTGCTTTGTCAAAGAGCCAAGGAAAATTCGGTGGGAGGCAAGTGGCAGCTTACAGCGTGATGTGCAGGAAAGATGTCTGCTAGTCCTGGAAATGCTGAAATTGGCACGATTAAAGCAGCTGGACCTGTGAAATTCAAAGTGTCGCAAACAGGTTCCGCACATTTATTCTAAATTATTTAATGAATGCGGTCTTGGGCATCATGAGCAACCCCTGATGGACACCAACACGTTCTGTGCCTTGGTTGTAGAGCAATCCCTAGAGCCTTTGGAAGCTTCTCTGAACTGTCTGTAATGATGATAGTTCATGGAATCAAGAAATGTGACCTCTAAATCTGGTACTTGGGTAAAGCAGAGTATGGGGAGATTGTTACAGGGCCACTAAAAAGAAAAGAAAGAAAATTACTTCTTGGTTGTATGGAAGTCCGGTGATTTATTTCAACCCCGTTTTCTGTAAGTGAGGTTAGTGGCCGTGACTGTCCAATAACACATGGACCTGCTGGCTTTCATGCTCTCTCATGTGTTATTGAAGCTTGTGGCTCTTAGAGTCTTCATTTTTTCCCTGCAAGACTAAGCTGGGCTTGGTTTAAATTGACAGCTTGAAACACATTTGCTCATTTCAAGGAAATGTAACTTATTTGATCATTCGGGGGGAAAATGCCTTTGTTCTCCCAGGAGCTATGAGCAAGTTTCTCGCTGTGAAAACCCAACAGAATGGGCAAAAGTAGTTATGTAGTGTTTAATGCAGATTTATTTTCAATCTGCTTATATTTGTTTATAGATACTGAATCACTGTCACGTAAAATTACCAATAAATTTCAGAAATGGAAAACTGAATATGACTTATTTCAGCATTTCATTGTTTCCAGCCTATGAACTGCTTTATTTATTCTGGTTATAACAATTCCTGATGTACTATTTGGAAATGCTATTAATAAGTTCTCTATTTTTGTCATACTTAACAGCATAAGAATTGGGCATACAGTCTGTAATCCCTTTCAAATTTGCTGAATTTGCAGCAAAAGAATAGCCTTGATGCAGATGATTCTCCGCAGTATTTAGTGCCTTTAGAGTGAGTAGTGTTTAGCCACTAGCGCATGTAGCATACATTTGTGCCTTTTTAGAGTGCTTCATAGGTAAATATTTATTCTGCACCATGAGTCTTGTCTGTATCTATGTACAAGAATCTCAATTTGTGCTGATCATGTCTATGCTAAAGTTCACAGGAGTGCTAAAGCAATGATGCAAACACAAGCTGCCTACGCTGAATTTCTTCAGACCATTCTTTCTCCTTCTATGATTGCTCTCTCCAATGGATTGGTTTTGTTTGCTTTTATGTTTTTTAATGGCCTCTTTAGGTCAGAGAGTGAGTTTCTTCATGGCACTGTGATTATTATCATGTGTTTGTTCCCTAATGGACTGGACTGCAGAGGGAAGTGTCACTGCTGCCTTGTCACTGAATGGTCAGTTCACATGCAGCATTTCACTGTTATTTTAAGGCCATTTATTTTTCTTGAATGGCTGGCATGTGTTACTGTACAAATCCTGGTAACTAATAATGGGAATTGTTATTTTGGGGGGAAAAAGGTGTATTTCTTAAATCAGCTGTCCACAAGAGGTGTGGAGCCTTTATTTTAAATCCAGTCCTAATGAAACGAGGTTTTGATAAAAATGGATCATCTGTTTGAGAACACCATTCCCAGGAGCTGTTGGTAGTGACAGAGGGTGTGAATGGAAAGAGGTTCCCATGTTTGGCAGCAGAAATCCTTGCCTGGAGAGAGGCATTTTCCAGCTTTTACCTTTCAGCTGTTGTTAACAGAGTGTGTGCTTTTATGCACCTCAAATTTGTTGGGTAGTTTGAGCATTTCACAACTGTCCCCAGAGCAGGCTGGGCAGCTCAGTGCCCATTGCTGGAGGAGGAGGAGGAGGCTGGGTGGAGTTTGGATTCTCCCTTTCTATCTGGCTTTAGATCTCGAGCAGCTCCCTTGTGCTTGGCACAGAACTGAGCACTGTTTGTCTCCCTATCTCTTGGAAAACCTTCTGAACTGCAGCTGTTTTGTCGTTTTGCAGTGCTGGAAGAGGCTTGGGGAATTTTGGTGGTTTGGTGCCCAGGCACAGTTGTTCACCTGGGATTTTCTGGGGCACCTGCCCAGAGCTGTGTGTGCAGGTGAGGCAGGGCAGAGACACAGCTCCATGGGCACACACTGCTTTTAGTCTTGCTCTCCCTGAGTCACTAAAAGATAATGTTTGGGCTCTGTCCCAGGAAATGTGGTAACTTCTGAAGAATTAGATCATGTATATCATCTAAGGAGGTTGAATAATGTCTTACCATGCTGTCATAGAATCAGTTTGGTGTCAAGAGAACAGATTATTTTTTTCCTCCTCCTTGGGCCTGACCTTGTCTGACTATGGCCAAAGTACGTTTGAGTCTGAGCATTTGTTTTGGAATTGTTCAAGAATGTGAAATGGTTTTCTGTGCCTGCCTGGGCAGCACTCTGCAATCCCCAGGGATGGTCCAGGGGTGTTGCCCTTTGGCTGTAGCCAGAGAACCAGGCATTCCCTGGAGGTCTTGTGGTGCTGGGTGCTGCTGGAGCCACTCCTGAGCCAAACCTTGGAGGAGAGCTGAGGGGTCTCCCCATCCCTAAAGCCCTTCCATCAAGTGGCTGATGCATTTCAGCACATTTTTAATCTGAAGTGACCCTCATACATTTGCAAGGTGTGAGTTTTTCCCAGCTCAGTGCTGTTGCTGTGATGAGATCTCCCAGTGTTGCTGTAGCCACTGTCAGTCAGTCCAGGCCTGATTTCACCTGTGCCCAGATGCAGCACTTCCCATTCCTGTTTCTGGCCAGGTCATGGCAGCTTCCCGAGCCCATCTTGTGAACTTTTGCACAGATCTGTTAGTGTGACCCATTTTGCCTTCCAACAGCAAGGGGATTGTGTCATTTTATTGTAACATCAGCCTGAAAAAGTTCCTCTTCTACTGATGCACTGTTGTTTTTTCTCTCTCTCCCCCCACCCTATATCTCTCCAATTTTACATGAAGCTTTCTCTCAAGCTGGTAAGCACATTTACAGCATGCCTGTCCTGTGTTTTAATCACAATTTCCTGTGTGTGTTTTAATGTGCACTGTGCCACATGTGGCATGACGCTGAAATTAACTGTTAAATTTGTTTCTTCTCTGTGTTTGCTTTTTTTGACATTTATCAGATAAATCTGAATACACAGGTCTGGAATCTAATAGAGGTGATCAGAATTCAGTCTTCTAATAAGCTGCTAAAAAAATTAATTCTAATATGTAGTTTAGTTTTCACTTTTGTAATCGAGGGCTATGAAAATGTAGAAAAACAGTATTGAGTAATTCTGCTACTGTATAAGTATACATTAAAGCATTAAAAAAAGGAGGAAAAAATTTAAAATAAAGGTTTCTGTGCTTGCTGGACTTTTTCCAGAGAGCCATGCATGTCTTTCTGTGTAAAGCAGCTGCAAAGCTTGCTTTCCTTGTCCAGTATTACTGGAAGTCTGCATCATTATCACCTACATTTTACAGCCCTATGTAGTCCTTCAGAATAACCAATAATGACATTAATTAAAGTTCTGTAAACCTTAACCAACAAGGTTAACTCAATCTGATTTGAATTTGCAAATGGAGAGATATGCATATATGTGAATCCTAAATTCCATCTTGGATGCAGCTGGGAAGGTTGCTTGAACTATGGTAAGATAAAGATGTTTCTGAGCTGGAAAGGGAAGGGGTGAGCAGACCTGGGAAAGCAAATGACATGCTGAACTCCATACACAAGGTACTGTTCTGTTTGAGACATTCCACATCTTGCTGTGTCCCTGACAGCTCGTCAGCATTCCTGCACCCCTGGAGAGTCCTCAGCAGGAGAATGTGCCTGGTTTGCTGACCCACCTTGTGCAAGCAAGAGCCACAGAGAGTGATGGCATTTTTGAGACCTCAGGGGATCCTCAGGGCCACCTAAACTGCATTAGCTCCCATGTTCTCTTATTCCTCACCAGTTCATGCCTTTGGGTGCTCTTTGCCTCCACTTGCCCTTCCCTGTGAGGGTGGTGAGGTCCTGGCACAGGACCCATCCCTGGATGTGTCCAAGGCCAGGTTGGACAGGGCTTGGAGCAACCTGGGATAGTAAAAGGTGTCCCTGCCCACAACAGGGGTTTGGAACAAGATGAGCTTTGAGATCCCTTCCAACACAACCCATTCTGGGATTCTACACATATCTTGTTCTTGGACACATCATTGTGGGCCTGTTCTGCTCATGGCAGCTCATCCAGAGCAAACGTGGGCCACCCGAGCTGCCTGGAGTAGCCCTGGCAGTCTCAGGTCCTGCTGTTTCTCTGGCAGCACAGTTACTTTCTTGGGCTCCCTTAGCAAGGTTGCTGCTCACTGGAGACCTGTGGTAGGTCTGAGGAATGATGGGAGTGCCTGGGATACTTGCAAACCTTTTGGCTTTTGCCAAGTCACTGTCCTGGGAGTCCAATGCATTTGTTCTGGATTTGCACTCATTTTCTTGGTCACAGTGCTAGTGT
Organism: Lichenostomus cassidix; assembly: GCF_008360975.1. Classification (NCBI taxonomy): domain Eukaryota; kingdom Metazoa; phylum Chordata; class Aves; order Passeriformes; family Meliphagidae; genus Lichenostomus; species Lichenostomus cassidix. The sequence continues at coordinate 4,959,487 of NC_139497.1, forward strand.
GCTGTGTAGCTGAGTTAAACCTTTGTATGTAGGAATAAATCCTGGAATGGCTGACCTGGCTTTTCCCCAGGAATTGCACAATTTGGAAAGGTGTGCAGAGAGGGCTGAGACCTATTTTCACCTCAGGTGGAGAAAAGCAGCTTTTTGTAATCTCCTCTTGGATCCTCGCTATGCAAGAGCCAAAACTGGGGCTGAAAAAGCTCCTGCTCTCCTCATCTGTAGCTTCAGCCTAGAAACTGATCCTAACACTGCTTCTGTTTTCACAATCCTTCATCTTGGAACAATTTGCATCCTATATTGCTGTATCTTGGTATAGCAGCACATCACAAATAGCACAGCTTTCCCTTCCACCTCACCGCTGCAGAATTTCTAGGTAACATAGGCAATGTCCACGACTTGAGAGGTAGCCCAGGTGTGTTTGTGCTTGAGAGCATGAAATGTGCCCAGCATGTGCAAAAACTGCTCCTTGACTCTCCCTTTGGAACAGGGGCTGCAACTTCTGATAGGAAATTCCTGAGCACGGACTGAAGTCAGTGAGATCACCTCCAGTCTTGGGTGTGCAGCTCTGTGCAGCACTCATGCTTTGGTCTGAAGCATTGTCAACAAAGCTGCTGGTTTAATCCATCTTACAGCTTTTGAATGAAGTTGAAGAATCAAAAACAAGACATCAGAAAGAAGATGCTGTTCCGAATTTGACTCTATCTGTTGCATTCTACTAATGTACAGCTGGGGATGTTTTCAAGCCTGTCTCTTCTGCTCAGAAGTGAGGAGGATATGTCAGAATATGTTATCTAGACTTTCCTGCTTGTTTGTTTACAAAGCTGCCTCCAGATGCTTTGCCTCAAAAAGATGTGTATGGCTTTAGTGTAGATTACCCATAAAATAGATGGAATCACTCTCATGTCTGTTGTGATGTGGGAGTTGCTGTCAAGGAAAATCTAAACATTAAAGAATAAATGAAAATAGATCTCTCCTCTACCAGGCACAACAAGTAATGTAAGCACTGTTAGGACTCCGTGTGGGTAAAGTTTCAGAATCAGCATAACTTTCTCAGTCATTTGCCTTAAATTTGCTTTCTCATTGTCTCACGAATGGAATTTTAAGTGTATTATTGCACAGATGATCAAGGCTTAACTAGAAGCACATGCCATCTTTGACTGGAATCAATGCAGCAGCAGCTTCATCAGGCCTGCTCTGTTATTTTGGAATGGCCAGTCCAGAGGAGAAGGTGACCTGTGTGTGCTTGTCCTCTGACACCCCCACAGTTTAGTTTTGAACAGCTTGTTCTGCAGCTGCAGGAGGAAGTCACAGTGTCCCAGCACAGTCAGTACAGAGCCAAGGGTCTAATGAGCAGCTTTTGTGGCAGTGTCTCCTCGAAATCTCACTCCTCAGAGAGAAATTTGGTGTTTTAGCAAGACTGATGTCCCAACCCTGCTCACCAGCTCTCAGTAAGCTGATGGACCACTGAGTTTAGTTACTCAGCTTTATGGTTTTACCCTTCTTTCCCCCATATTTCCTCTTAGAAATGAGACAGGGAATGAGCAGAAAACAAAACAAGCAAAACCTGCCAAATTCAAGCTGATGCACATGAACCTCACTCCCTTGTGGTGCAACTAACCAGTATTGATGTGTGTTCAGTGTAGCCCAGCCAATCTGCCCCCCTTGCCTTCTGGCAAGACAAAAATAGGTGTTACTGTGAAGAAGAGAGTGTGGATATATTTTATGTGTCATCTATCTGCTATATCAAATTGAGGCAATCAAGAGGAGACATAGCAGAAGGCAGAAAAGGGGTTTTCAAGCAGAATCACACAAAGGTAACCACTGTGGTCTTCACTTTTTTTTTTTTTTTCCTTTTGGTTGTTTTCAAACTGACTGATTCCTTTGATATAACTTCTGGTTTTTTTGTGAGTACAAGTGAGAGGGGAAAAGTTGAGAGACTTTGGCGTGGAATGTGGACCCTGGAAAGTAAGCAGCATGTTTTTTTAAATTGCAGAATCCAGCAGGGAATGCTTCTGTTAGCTTGGTGTGCTCAGAAGAGCCCTGACATAAATTAACTGTGTTGGACCAGCACTCAGTCAGCAGTGCACAGGCAAAGTGCAACTGTGACACAGGAATAGAAGCCAGGAACTGCTTTTATGGGAATGCTGTTTGGAGCAGAGTGAAGGAAGGCAGGAAGGATCAGCTTTCCATGCGAAGAAAACTCTGTTAAATAAAACCTGATTATAAAACTGTAGATAAAAATAATTTCTCAGCTTTGTTGCTGGAGTCTGGAATTCTCCAGTTGACTTCCATTAGCCACTGTTAGGGGAAGCAGGATGTGGTCCTGGGATCATTTCTAGGGCATCCAGATTCCTCACCATTCAGGGACTGATAACACAGTACAAATGATAACAATGCTTCAGACCACTGTGATTTTGCACAGGTTTTTGTGAGCTGTTTCTAAAAATGCAGTCCCAAATGATTCTTTCAGACTCTGAATATTAATTTTTTTCCTTCTCCACCCCACCTTCCATTCCACTCTGTGCAGGGAGCAGGCCCAGAAGACTTCAGCAATCTCCCACCTGAGCAAAGAAGAAAGAAGCTTCAGCAGAAGGTCGATGAGCTAAACAGGGACATTCAGAAGGAGATGGATCAAAGGTGAGTCAAAGCACTCCAAGGAAAAGTGAAATTGCACTGAGCAGAGCCTTTTTGTGAGAGGGATGTGGGTAGATCCCAACAGGAGAGGCTGTTAGGAGATGATGGCATCATCCAAAGTCTCTTTGATCTGTAGCTTAGATTTCCTGGAAGCAGGAAGATAATGATTCCTATGCTTTTGTGAATGCTTTTTCTGCAAGGCTGCATTTGTCATTCTGGTTGAGAATAAGGCTATTTTAGCTACACACTTTTAATTGATTCTGGCAGCCTGTATTTGTGCTTTGTGTTTGTTCACATTCTGCAGTTGCATTAAAGATTCAGTGTGTTTTGTTTGAGAGACACAGAACTTTTCTTCCCTGAAGGATATCAAGACTGGTCTGTCCCTAAATACTGCTTTGCATTTGTACACATGTGCCTACATTTTGTCTTAGCTTCCTTTCAAGAACCTGTTTATTTTGCCTACTAACCCAAAAATTCTGCTTTCTATTCTATATCATGAATAAGAAAGGAAAATTTCATGTGGTTATATGATTTGTCATTGCTTTGTTTTTTTCCTCTGTGGTAACTTAGGTTTGTCTTTGTGCAGGAGACACAATTGAATCTATTACCTATATATGAATATTGATTCTTAGGTAACCCAATATTAAAATCAGATATGGAATCAGAGCAGAGTGAAGTTTAAATAAAGATTGCTTATGACAGAAAATAGCATCAGCAGTTAAATAAGAGTTAAAGAAGTAGTAATAATTGTGAGTCATATGTTTGCAACATTGTCCCTTAAGGCTTCAGGCACGGACCAGTCCCACTTCCTTGCCACCCACACTTTTTCCCAGTTTCCATACACACAGAGCAAAGGCACAGGATTGCAATTGTCAAGAGTTTGGTGGGAAACTCGAAAATATAAAGAGTGTTAACTTGAGTCGTGGGACTCGCATTAACCTCTCTCCCACCAGCTAATGCCTAGAGAAAATCTGAATAGTTGTGCCTAAAATCAGCCCATAATTCCATCTTTCAGCTCTGAAATGTCCATCAGCAGCTGAGTGAAGCTGCCCTGGGACTCAGTCTGTCCCTGTGCTGTGACAGACACAAACCATCTGGAGCCAGCTTTGTTTTAGGCAGTGTGAAACAAATAAATATATTACAGATTATTTGGGCTGCCAAAGACAAACTGCAACAGGCAGGGTGAGAATTTCTGGTTTGCACTCCATTTCTGTTATTGATGCATTTTTGTCCCAGTTTCCCAACTGGAGGGCAGCCCATGATTGACAATAATGATGCAACTGTTTGTCTAAGCCCCCCAAACTGGGAGGATATTAGTCTAGAAAGTTGAAACTGTCACAGGTTGCAATGGTCGTGAGATTTATTATTATTGTTTTCCCCAGGGCAGCATGTTGATGTTATTGTACTAAATAAAAAGCCATGTCAGGCTGAAAATCAATATCAAATACCTTCTCACATTGTAGGTAACTCGCTGTTTTTCATCTCTGACAGTGTAAATCCTCTCCTGGCAAATGATTTTAATGCTCTTTTTTAATGGGTGGATCTAAACAGGGCAAAAGCCCCATCTGGGTGTTCTCAGTTGCTTTTGTAACAGCTTAGGTTGAGCCTCAGGCTGAAGAAGAGACAGTTTATTAGCCTTTTATTTGTGCCCATCTGAAGAAAGGCATGTACCCCCAGCTGCATTAACACGTGTTTTATTTTAATTTTGCCCCTCAGAGATGCCTTAACGAAGATGAAAGATGTGTACATCAAGAACCCCCAGATGGGAGACGCAGCAAGCGTGGATCACAGACTGGCAGAGCTTGCGCAGAACATCGAAAAGCTGCGATTAGAAGTTCAGAAATTTGAGGTATGAGAAGAGACATTTCTGTAAAAAGCAGGGCAGCAAATTCTCAGGACTGGTCAGGGGTTTGCTGGCTTTTCCAGATGTACTGATGCACTCTGCTGTGTGTGGGCAGTGGCTACTTGAGCACTTGCATTAATTGGGGTCTTGGAGCTGATTTGTGCAACATAAACGTGCACCATCTCCTGTGGCTGTCAGCCCACAGTTAAATTTGCCACAGAAAACAAATTCTGCTAAATGGAGATGAAGAGAAAATGTACTCTCTGGACTGCCCAGTGGGCTTCAGATGCTTATTTAATTAATTAAATAAATTGAAGCATCATGTTACAGACGTCTGTGGAAAATCAGAGTGACACAAATGCAAAGCACCATTTAGAGACTAATAGTGAGACAGAAGCCATCAGATGAAATATGTTTTCAGGAATAGTCTGCCATGAACAGGAAGCTGCTTAGTGATATAAAATCTCCAGAGCAGAAGGGGAGTGTTTGGAATATATGAAGTCCATTATAATTACATGAGAAGGATTAGAGGGCTGAGAAAAGACTTCACTTTCTGCATTGTGCTTTGAACATAAACAGATTCAGCCCATTAATTTCAGATGTGGTTTTGCCTATCCACTGTTACTTACCTGTTTGAAATCAGTGGTTCTTTTGTTCTCCCCAGCTTTAGTTCTCGTGCATTCAGCAGTCCCAGAGATTGCTGAGTTTTTGGTGTTCCTGAGACTACTCCAAGCTGCCACACATCTTTTTACTTGATTGTAACTGGAGCAGCATCATCTCCTGCTAGCTGTTAACTGCTTCACTGTGTCAGGGTGTTTTCAGCACCCAGTGCCAAAAATTAATTACATTTTCACTAAGTCTTTCAGCAACACCAAGAGGTTTCATATTCATATAAAATCCAGCATCTGAACAACTGGCCACTGCAACTCAAAAACAAATGTGAACATGTTTACAAACCAGTCTCTGTTCTGCATTCTGTGTGTCAGGAGTATCCCAGCAGGGTGAACTCTGTGTGTCTGTGTGTCTGTCTGGCAGGGCTGGCTGGCAGAGGTGGAGGGGAGGCTCCCAGCACGGACAGAGCAGCCCCGGCGCCAGAGTGGGGTCTATGAGGCCCAGAACCCATCAGGAGTGAACAGCTGTGCCCAGGACCGTGAGAGGTACAGTATCTGTAGGGGGCTGGAGCTGCCACCAGAGCCACTGCAGGCACACACAAGGGCTTTGCAGCCTGATCTTGCCATATCCCAATCCAAGAGCTGCACTTCAGAATGTTTCTGAAGTTTGTGACAACCCACTTGCTCACTGCTGTGAATTTTTACAGCCTTTAATTGTAAAAATGAGGGGTCTCACGCATCTGGTGTCACAGCCAGTTCCCAGAAAGCTCTGGAATCAGTGCTTCCCTTTCCTCAAGCCCTGGTGACGCAGTGGTTCTCTCTGCTGCTGAGGTTGGTTGCTATAGTTGCTGTGTTTTTCCTCTCTTGAGCAGCCCCGATGGCAGTTACACAGAAGAGCAAAGCCAGGAGACTGAGATGAAAGTACCTGCAACAGACTTTGATGATGAGTTTGATGATGAAGAACCACTACCCACCATAGGAACATGTAAAGCGCTCTATACATTTGAAGGTATCACTTAAACTTCACCTACATTTCACTGATTGAGTTTTTTAGCTCATATGCCAAAGGCAAGCAGAACCTTTATTTAACCCCTTAAATAGCCAAAGGGCAAGTGAGGCTCTGGTGTGATTCTGTGGAGAGGCACCAAGACAGGGATTTGTCTCCTGTTGCACAGGAGCTCTGCAAGGGAAAGAACCAAAACTCTGCTCTGTGATCTCTGTTGGAATCACATTTATCTGGTTCTTTATGTACTCCCTGCTGACTCCAGAATCACAAGCCCCTGTTCTTGCTGCCAGTGATGCACCACAAGCTGTGTCCACATGTGACCTGAGTGTGCTCTGAGCTCCCTGCTGTGTATCTGTGGTTCCTGAAGTCCCTGTTGCTGTGTGTTTCAGGTCAGAATGAAGGAACAATCTCTGTAGCAGAAGGAGAGATGCTCTATGTAATAGAAGAAGACAAAGGTGACGGGTGGACGCGAATCCGAAGGAACGAAGATGAGGAGGGCTATGTCCCCACGTCCTATGTTGAAGTCTATTTGGACAAAAATGCCAAAGGTGCTATGACCTATATTTAATGCTATTATTATTGTTTTATTTGCTTTCACAGAGATAATCCAACCCTGAAGCTGCTCTGTGTTGCAGATAGAGCCTTTAAGAGTCTGTACAATGCCACCAAGTGCATTATTCTGTACGTGGACTAATTATGGCTTGTTGTACTGCAAGATGTGCTTTTCTTGCTCAGAGAAGGGTAGTGTGGGGGACTGTGAAACCAGGGGGGATTTGCAGCCTTTCCTGGACAGTGTTTGCTCAACTGTCACTGCCATTGCATGCCCAGCTTAGTGCAGGAAGCACAAAGCCCTTTGGGATCATACAGGCTCTCCTCAGATATCCAGGTGGCATCTCAGACACATCCACAAGTCAACTTGTTTGTCCCAAAGTCGTTTGGTGGAGCTTTAAATAGGAAATATTTAGACTGCTGGTTTGTGTCTGTGGGAGCTTTTGGATTGAAACTTGGTGGTCATTTAGTTGGTGTGTGTGGAAGGGGAAGGAGAGATCTTGCCAAAACCCCTCTCCACAGCACTCTGTGATCCTTGATAAATGGGTAAAACATTAAGAAAGCTCCTCTGTTCTTTCCCACCTTGCCACATTTCAGATGTATTTGCTGTTTCAGATGACCAGAAGTAATGGTTTAATCTTTTGCTCACGTGAGCTCAATGGAGGCATTCAGAGTTTGGACTCCATAAGCTGCTGTTTGTTGCTTTTAATTCCTCCCAAATAGGTTGTGTTGTGTAAGGAAGCAGGGCTGCAGGGGTAAATGTCCATGCTGAACACGTGGTAATGGGTTACACTGAGAAATGAAAAGATTTTAGCCCTGTTTCAAATCAGGACATGTTTGAACTCCACTGTTAAATAGGTTGTGTTTATTCAGTCACTTAATCCTTCAGATTATTGTTGTGTTTCCTAGACCTGAGAGCTCTTGGTGTGAAACAAGTGGTCTCATCCAAGTCAAAAGCAAACAGAACCATTTTTATTGGGGTTTATGGGCAGTAGAAGAGAGGAGCAGGACTGTCTGTAAAGCAGCACTAAAACTTGAGCCAGTTCAGTGTTGGTTTGGTGTTAATCACTGCAGTGCCTTGTCTGCTGCAGGTGAAGATCTGGGCCTTGTTTTATTTTGCCATAATACAGTAGTTTGATGTTCCTGTTGGCAAATACAGAGCCAGCTGGGATGCAAGAGAGTGCAGAAAGCTCAGCCCCTCTGCTGGCTTTTATTAAGGTTTGAAAGAGGAACATGATTTCTCCAGAATGAGGCTGAAGAATTGGGAATCACAGAATCACAGACTGGTTTGGGTTGGAAGGGACCCTAAAAACCATCTCATTCCAGCCCTCTGCCATGGGCAGGGACACCTTCCATCAGAGTAAAAATGCAGACTGTGCTGGGGCTGAAGGCTGATACAGCTGCAGTCATTTCTGTAGCCACAAGGGAGGTTTTTCAGATAATTTTAAGTTTTTCCATTAATTTTGTTGGACTTAAGGAACAAAATCAAATGTAACTGTGAATATCTAATGTATAGGAACTGTTTACCTCTTTTATTTCCCAAGTCTCTGGTTTAAAAAAAAAGCTGAAGGAGAACTTTTCATAGAATGCAGCATAAAGATTTGGAGCAAATGCTACTATGTTTAAAAGATGAACTTTGTTGCAAGCTGCAGATTCTCATTTGATTTTTAAGGTATTGATAGAAGTGACTTGATTCAGTCCTTGAAACGGAAGTGGTGACATTCCTGAAGATAACTCTGCAAATACTGAAGCATTTGCAAACTTAAGCAATCCTTTCCTCTTCTTGGGAAGAAGGTTGAGCAGCTGGCACCACGAAAGGCTGGTGGCAGAAGGTGGGAGCTCACAGCAGCCCCCTGTGACTGTCCCAGCCAGCAGAGTCAGTGTTACCTGCCTGGCCAGGCTGTGTCTGTGCCATGAGCCAGAGGCAGCTCAGTGCCACTGCTCAGTGCTTTGTGGAAAGCTGCTTTTTCACTCAGCTGGAGCCTGAGCTGTCAGGGCTCTGTGCAGAACTGAGCTGAGCAGGACAGGTAAGTCATGTGCTGCTGGTGCCCTCCTGATCACAGTCTTAGAGGAGCCAAGCTGGGTCTGTGCCCTGCAAGTCCTGTGTGAGGGCTGCTGGTGACATTTGCTGGTGCCTCTGCTCAGAGGGTGTTGGCAAACCCTGTCACAAAAAGAACAGTAATGTCTATCTTGTTTTGCCTTTTTTTTTTTTTTCCAGATGTGCACAAACCACTTGAGAAAATCTCTGAGTAGGTTTGCATAGGCCTGTCCACCCTTTATTCTCCTGGTTTGCTGCTACGGTTGTTTTAAGAGCTCTGTTTGAGAAGGTTTTCTTTAGAAGAGATGAAAGCACATGTCATATCTCCATCACTGAAAGACTTTGTTAGGTACCAGGTCGGCTCTGAAATGTCACTGCTGAGGAAGGTGCTGCCCTGACTGTGTCCATTTAGTGCAAACAGCATTGTTGTCCTGAATAGCAATGAGAGCTGCAGGCTCTGCTCCCGTTGGGATTTGTGCAGGAAACTGTTCTGTGCACTCCTGGTGTAGCATCTTGCAGGGCTGCTCTGTACCCATCGGGTGTCTGGTGCTGAGAACTCTCAAACACAGGAACTAGTTGGGCCTTTCAGCTCAAGACTGACCACCCTGTGTTACTGACTATGGTACCTCATCATCTGCTTGGGAACAAAACTGTCTTTCACTGAGGGATGTTGTGAAATCGTGTGAGACACAAAAAAACCTGCATGGAATAAGCAGCTCTGCACAAACCCTGCATTGCACCCAACAGAAATGCCACGTTCCCTTCCAGCACAAAACCTGGATGTTGGTTTGGGTGACATGCAGGAATAGAGGCTGGTTTGGGAAGTTAAACTCCCTGATAAAAGCAATTTTGGAACCATGGGCTGCTGAGCATTTTGGCTCCTTTGCCACTGTGGGTCTGTTCCCCCTCACCTCTGATGATATCAGTAATTCCTTATGGAAGCTCTGGGATTCCCAGTGCTGCAGCTCTGCTGTTTGCTGTAACCATCATGCAGAGCCTTGACTTACATAAATAAATAGGTAAAAGTTAACCATGCTGATGCACTTTTTATCTAGGATATATCTGATTATTTAATGCTTGCCAAATTATTTAGGAATCGGTAATTATAAACTGGACTGTGGCTTTTTAAAATCCTTTTGTTAAATATGTGCCCTTAGTTCTCCCAGTATAAAAAAAAATTGTATATAACATAACTTAAAAACTAAAGTTACTTGAATTTGAATTGTTTTTCTCCTTTTATATGTGTATAAATATAAATGGTTTTATAGGCTGTTCTTCTGCTTAACCCAACTGTTTTGGTAACTATTCAGTCCCTCTGATTTTAAGTGGTTTTGGTTACTCAGCTGCCTGCACCTGGACTTGCATAGGAACTGCTGTTGTGTGTTAAGGTTTGTTCAGTCTGGCCAGTGTGGTTGTCTTGTTTCTATTCTTATTTTTTAAAGAATCATCATCTGTCAGGAATCTCTTTATAGCTTGATGTACCATGGTGTCTTCTTCTAATAAACATTATATTTTCTCATTCCTGTGAGGTTTTGGTTTTTGGGTTTTTTAAATGGCAGTCACTAGTAGGTGGCAATAATTAGTGGCAAAAAGATAGTGATGTTTAACTTTCCTAAGGGGACAGCAAATGGCCCAGAGCTACTTCCCACACTAAGTACAAATTATTTCTCTTCAATTCTTCTTCAAGAAAAATACTTTGTTGTGGTTCTTTGAAAATTTTTTTGTGCTGTCATTTGGAAGGATTTTATGGAAATGGGTGCAAAGGAGGTGGGAATGTTCCCCATGTCTCTTGAATGCTAGGGAAGTTTGGGCTCATCCTGTATTCCCTTGGATACAGCATTTTGGGCCAAATCATGCTCCTGGATTGTAGCTTCACTTGGCCAAAGGAAAAACCTGTCCTCAGCCACCAGTGTGTGGGAACAAGGATGGGTTTGGAGGCTTAGGCTGATTCACTGACCTGCATGTTTCTGGGCTTCCCTAGAGAAGGAAAGGCCTCTGCAGCCTTTGGAGGAAAGGAAAGTTCTGGATTCCTCTGCAAACTTTGATTTAATTTCCTGTCGTCGTTCAGTGTCATTGATGGTCTCTGGAGCTGTCACTTGAACAGATGTAGTGCTGCTTTGCAGACTGAAAATGAAAAAGCTGCTTGTTTTCTCAGTGGCACAGAGCAGGTGCTGGCAGGGTCCTGATCCTGAGAGTCCCAGTGATGCTCTTCCCCAGGCTGGAGGGAAGGGCTGAGGGTGAAGGGTTGTCGAGTCAGGAGCCTTCCTTAAACCCTGTAACCCAGTAGATGCTTCATTGCTCTATTTCCTTTAACCTCCTGCAGGCAGAGCTGCTCTTAAGGGATCCCATTTTCCCCAGCCTCTTTCTAATCCAGTCTCTTTCTTTTTGTCTTTCTTATGTTTTAGATTCCTAAAGGTGTTTGTGCTGGTGCAAGAACCTCGGGGCGAGCTTGTCACAGAAGGAGAAACAAAATGGTCTGTTTACCCTGCAGGCAGTTTAAAACACACCCATGGAAAACCAGACTCCCAGTCTTGTCTGGAGTTCCCACTTGAAAAATTCAGACCTAAATTCCATCCCAGCACCATTCAGATGCTTGCTCTTTTCCATGGCATGCTACTTGTGGCTCGGATTTCCTTATCAGCCTTTCCCACTCTTCTGCCAGCCTGGCACAGCCCCTCTGTCAAACATAACACACACTTCTCCCAACCCAATCCCTCCCAACTTCTGTCAGAGAACTGCTGCCTTTGGATGCACTGGGCAGCCAGAGAGTCCCAAGCATGTGCTGGTCTGTCTTCTGTCCCCTTGTCCCTCAGTCCATCTGAATGTACACACTGCTCCTTCAGCATTTCACACGGTGCCTTTAGTGCAAAACCTGCAGTTCTCTCCCCAGAGAGCGTGGAAAGGAGGTGAAAAACCTCCCCTGGGAACAGTGTTACAGCAGCTGGACTGGGCTCTCCATTCGTCAATATTAAACCTGATCCACATGCATTATTCAATATTCTGCCTTCTCCAAAAGGTCACTAATACTTGTCAGCCTTTATTTCTCTTTTTTCAAATCCAGGCTGATGCTCATTCCAAGTATTAAATCCCTCTGACCTTGCTGTTTCCTGAAACCCTTCAAGCTCACGTATGTACTTGTTTTCCTGCTTGTTCTGTCTGCCCCCTCCTGTGTCCCTGCTGTTCCTCACACACACACAGACACACACAGACACAGACAGTGGCATTTTGGTTGGCAGCCCTTGCTGCTCACAGGCCCCGTTTGGCTCTCGTTTCAGCCTGCATGCTCGCCCTGTTGCCTTGCCTGCGCCCACCTTCCTCAGGGTCACGTTATTTTGTGGCTCGTGGTTTAATCTCTTTGCAGTTTTCTTTTGGTTGGTTTGTTTTCCAGCATTGCAGACCTGCCTTCTCTTTTTTTGCATGACCTCCTGTGCGTTCTCATCAGTTCATGTTGGAATAATGGAGTTTTTTTTAGATAAATAAAAGAGGAAAGAAAAAAAAAAAAAGAAACCACACTGTTTCCTTCTCCCATCTTATTGTGGACTGGACCTGGACCTGGCAGCCAGACAGGACTTGTGACCCCCCCTGTTCTCACATGGTTTGGTTTGAAGCAGAAGTAGGATGATAAGTGATTCTGCACTTTATCATGTCATGCAGTGGTCAGAGAGCTACAATATCTCCAAATATCACGGGATCTGGACCTCAACTGCCTAACAAATGGTCAATTCCTCTCTAAACTTCTATATTCTAACTTGGTTTCCCCTGAATTGCTACCATTGCTTGGGTTTTACAGTCATGGACATGTTTGAGCCCTGCAAGAGTCAGTTGCCACTAAATAGCTCCTGAGGGCCAAATTTATTCATGGATCAACACCTTGTTTGGGGGAATCTACTGCCTCTAATCCAACTCCAGCATATTCTGTACAATCCCCACAATCTGAGAAATTTTACATGGAAGCCACTATGGGCAGTGACCCCACAATGGAACCTCTCAGGGTTTGTTTGCAGGCAGGTGAGTGTTGCTTTGCTGCCTGCTGGGCTGTCCTGCAGGGTCAGCACATCAAAACACATCCCAGACTCTCAGACTCTCCCTGTTGGGGATGGTCTGGGCCATCTCCATGGGGGATTAAGTGATTTTTGAGCTGGGTTGTGTGTTGTGTTCATAACTCTGTCCCTTTCTTTCCATTCAAGATGCCAACTTTCATTTTTACAAAGTCCCTTGGTGCTACAGTTTATCCTGTAGCTGTTGTGTGATGGTGCTTAAGAGTTGCCAGCATCAACCAGCAGAAGGTTTGTGATTTACACCCAACCCAAATGTGCTGAGCACAGGCAGCACCAATGCTGGGGCTGCTGTGCTGCAGCACTGGAGGGTCAGAATCCATCAAATCACCACCTTGTCACTGCTGCTGCTGTGGTCACTGAGCTGTTCAGATCAAGAGCAGAATGGCATCCCCATGGTTGGCACTGTGGCTTTGTGGCATCCACCTGCCAGGGGATCTAAAGTGTTGAACAATTAACAGGTGTGCAAAAATTCCCTTAACGTATTTTTAGCTGCAGTGTTTTTATTCTCATGTCCCATGCACTGTTGAATCAGCAGCTAAGAATCCATTTTCACCTATTGTTGTGCCATCTATGTAAAAATTAGATCAAAGTTTGCTTTTCTATATTTAATCTGGGTGGACAGTATATTATTGTCAGCCTCTGTGGAACATTGGAACAATTGCAATGTCTGTGTTGCTAAATTGTGCTGTAGAAGGAGCATTAGCTTTAGCTGACTGACTGATGCCTGAAGTTTTATTAAAAGACCATGTATGGAGTTTTTATAAACTTGGCAAGTAGTTCCCAAAAGCCTGGATCTTAAAACTTATTTAAGAAATAGTGACAGTCATATCTCATAGTCTGCACACATTTATTCCACTGCTGTTATTCAGGGTAATGAATAATTTTTGTAGAATTTACCTTTGGCAAACGCTGAAGAACTAAATATGTGACTGGTTTATAAAAACTCTGCTTGGATTTACTAATCTTGCCCAGCAGCGTGGACTGTACATCCTTATGAAATTTCATGATCCCCAGCAAAAGTCTCTAATGCCCTTTCTTAACACCTGTAAATAGAGAAGAATCATATTTACTGATACTCAAAGTTGTGTTTAATGCTGAGTATTTTTCAGAAGTCCATTTAGTTTGATGCATATTGTTCTTTGGGTTTTTATTTTTGTTTTCCTGCCTGAAATGTCAGAAGACCTAAAAGAAGCCAAATTCTATTTTAACATGATGATGTCGAGCACTTTTTTATTTGTATATGTGTGTGTATGTGTGTTTGAGCACTGATCTAGAGATCTCGGTGGCATCTCAGTGTTGTGATTTCATTGCCAATGTAAAAGGTTCTGGTGTTGCCCATTCATTTCTGGAGACAGAATTCAACCAAATAAAGTGCTTCCATTTTGAAAGCGAATATTGACCTTGTAGCAATGAAACAAAGTCATCTGCATATTTAAATAAACATTTAATTCCAGAAATGCAGTTTCACTGGACCCTTTTGATCAGCCAGGCAAGAAGAAAAATGGGTTTGTTGCTTTTCTTTCCCAACAGAAAAGTTGGTGCCTCTTTGCTGGGGCTCTTGGGGCTGTTGAGGTGCAGTCATTGCTCTCCAGGAGCTGCTGCTTCAGCCAGAGAAATTCAGACTAAATACCTCCCCCCTGAGCTGATCTCTTATTCCTCATTATTCTTCCTAATTATGGAATGGATTTAGGTTTTGCTTCCAGCTGTAAAATTTACAAAGAACAAGTGGATCAGCCCATTCCAGTGTGATGCTGTCCCCAGCTCTCTCTTCAGATAAGTAATGACCCATTTTCACTTGGTTTTGTTTTAGTTTTTATGTCATATTATTTCTCACTGGAATTTTCAGTACCTCTGACAGTCTCACAGAGCCACGTCCCATCAGGTCACATTGAGGTTTGGTTATATCAACCTTTTACCTTTCCAGCTGGCACTAAAGAGAGAATGAAGTAGTTGGGTTGGTTTTGTGTTTTTTTTTTTTAATTTGGTCATGTGAGGAGAAAGAAAACATGGGGTTTTGTGGCTGGAGTTGGTGTTGGAAAGGGCAGGTGGTCTGTGCTTTTTCAGTAGGAGCCTATGAGTACTGGAAACTTGAGGAAAAGACTTTATTTTATGGAAGAGTTGTACCATGGAATGCCATGAATGCTCTGGTTTAGCTGAAGTCTTGGCAGATGTTTTGACCTGATTGCTGTTGCAATCCTGCTAAGGAATGGGTTTGGGCAGGGGTGTGTGGATGTGCAGGTGTGTCCAACACAGCAGTGCTTCCCTTCACCAAATAACCCAAAACCCAGGCACATTTCTGTACCTCTGGCTGAGGTACAATTCCATTTTGGTGTGCAGGGCTGTGAATAGTGTGCCTAGCTGAGAGAAAAACCCCCCAGCTCCTGGCCAGCTTCTCCATCACCCCTTGGTCCAGGTCACTGCAAAGCACCCATCCAGGAGCCAGGAGGATTCACAGTTGTCCTGCTCAGCAGGTGACACCTGGTGGTCCTTTTAGCTGAGAAACAACCTAGAGATTATTTTTAATACAGTCAAGCTGCCACGTTTCTTCAACAGGATTTCAGTTGTTCTTTGCCAGCACTAATTAACATCCCTGTCAGTTCTGGACAGATCAGGGCTGTTTGTGAGAGGCTGCTGGTCTTTGGTTTTGGGCAATAGTGAATAGGAGGAGGTGTCCCTCTGGCTCTGACTTGGATTTGTCTTTCACAGAATCAGCACTGCTGACTTTAAATAGCAACAGCACAACTGAAGGGGTGAGGGAGGGCTGGGGGATGGAGAGCTGAGCAAAAAGGGAGAAGAAAGGAGATGAGGATTTTGTAAGGGGTGTTTTTGTCTCAGCAGCCCAGTGATCGCTCTGCTCTTGGGAAGAGGAGCAGCACACAAGAGCTGAATTCCTGGCACTCCTGGAGGACTGAGGGGAGGGAGCAAATAATCTGAGATTTGCTCTATCAGTCCAATGCATGAACAGTTCTTTTTCAGCTCTTTTGTGCAACTAGCAAGGGGACCTGATAAAAGAAGGGGAGATCCAAGTTTGGACAGTTGACTCCATCTGCTCAAGAACAAACTGCATGTTCTTATTACCTAGCTCCAGCTCTGCTTCTTCAGCCATTTCAGGCTCCAGCTGAGGCTGTGTCACTCACCCCTTGGGCAGTGAATCCCTGCTGCTCCAGCCCCTCAGGCTCTTTAGAAACTCTGTTAATTCCCAGTGCCAAGAGCCTGGTGTTCCCTGGGGAACAGGCTGCTGACGTGTGTTACCAAGGGAGGGCAATGGGACCAGCAGGGACATTTTGGCCACGAAGCAATGACAGGAAACTCGTGTAGAATCCTGGAACAGCTCAATGAAACTTCAGCTCCTTCCCTTGCAGGTCACCTCCAGGATAGTAATAGGGTCAGTGAGTAGCACATCCAGACGCCCAGGGCTTTCTGAGGCACACTCAGGTGAAATGGGGTAAATGAAAGGTAAAGGGAGGTCTGTGAGCAGAGACTGAAGGGGCAGATGTCCTCTGAATGGACACAGGATGGTTCAGTGGCCTCAGGCTCATCTCATTGCTGCCCAAAAGGAAGTTTGGATTTTATTTTATATTTATTACTTTTTTATTTTTCTTCTTTCACCACCCCCCTCCCTGGAGCTGTCAGCCCCTCTCAGCAGGCAAGGCAGGCCTTGTTGAATGCACATGTATTTATTGTACCACTTTCAGCACAAGGTCTAACACTGAAGCACAGGAGTGTCATTACAGTCTGTACAGCACCCTCTGGACACAGACAACATGGACATGCAGCCCTGCAGGCTCTGCAGCAGATCCCAGGGCTGCTGCAGTGGGGAACAAAGACAGCTTGGAACAATGAGAAACCCAACAGTGGCACATTTTCTGACCTCCCCTAGGGCCTGGCTGGGTCTAAACAAGCATCCCATGAACTGGATTGTAAAATTAACATGCTGAATCAATTATGGACAATTTTTAAAGAAGTTGCTTTTTGCAACAAACACTTGATCAAAAAAAAAAAAAAGAAAAAAATGTGAAAGCCACAATTTTCTTCTCAAAATTCTCCTGTCCTACCCTGTTCTATCTCTAAGTCAAGGAGCAGCCTTTCCCTCCCTCCCCATTTTTACAGGAGCTCAGAGGTCTCAGCTCCATGCAGTCTGGCACCACTGAGGCCAGACTTGATGCTGTGGCATCGTCCACACCATGAACCCAGTTTGGTTCCTCAGGCCCTGGGAGGCTCCTCTGCCTCCATTAAACTGCACTCAAAGGCTTGCAAAGACTAAACTCTTGCCTTTCTGCAAGATGAACAAAACACATTTTAAGAATAGCCCTGCTAAGAAAAGTGGAGTTTGGCCTTTTTTGCCTTCATTCCTGTCTCTGCTGCCTCCATCAGCTGCTCCTTGGCTGCAGTGGTGGCACTAGATCAGGGAGCCATTAAATGATCCACTGTTAAGCACAAAGGACATCTGGAATGACCTCAGCACAGAGGTGGGGGCTTGTCTGCAGAAAGCAGCTTGTTCCTAAAAAGCTGCTTGACCAGCCTGGGCCATGCTCAGCCAGGCCCCCTGCACAGCCTTCACCCCCTCTGCTTCTTGTCAGCTATGGGGAGACACACAGGCTCATGGCAGGGCTTTGGGAAGGAGGACTCACCTTCCAGCTTTGTTGTCCAAAAATGTGCTGAACACAGGAGATCAGACACAAGGAGAAAACAAAATTCTGCAGGACCATGAAGGTGTGGGTTGGGGAGTGAGAGGAGAAAGGAACAGCTTATTTCCAAATTTCTTAGTTGATTGCAACTGAATTTGCAATATTTGATAAAGAGCAAAACTAGGAAGTTGTGACAGCTGTGCACCACCAGCACAAAACCACAGGGAGACCTCATGGCTTTACACAGCCTCAAAAACAAGTTTCTCTGGTTGCAACACTGCCTGCTGGAAACATAAATAATGCCTCATTCTCTTTACACATTTGAGTTTAAAAAAAAGTGCCAAAAGCAAAACCTGCAAAGGAGCAGAGCTCAGTGCACTGGGGCCAAGCTGGGAGTGCTGGTTTGGTGTAAGCAAAGGAAGGGGAGAGGGCTCAGGTCAGGACAACCCTGTGACTGTGGCTGCAGCCTCAGACCATGGCTTCAGCCAGAGGTGAGGTGCAGAGCTTTCTCCCAGTCTCTCCCAGCACCACCCCATGCTCAGAGCCACATGAAAGGAGGAGGAGGAAGCCTGCCTGCCCCGAGAGTGCTGGGGGAGCTGCACACACCTTGAGTCCCAGAGCACAGAGGAGGTTTGACCCCTCAGGATTCCCAGCCTCCCATCCTCCCACAGAGGTACCTGTGCCGTCCCTGCCCTGCCCCATCCGCACAGATCACACTGCTCGTGTCTCTGCTTCAATCTTCTGCTCCCCGTGGAGGTTTTCCAGCTCCTGCACCTGGGCCACGTTCTGCCTGATGGCAATCTCAGGGCCTCCTCCGTACAGGGTGCTTAAATAAACCCACGTCTCCTCGGAGATCTGCCCGTAGTCAGCACCTGCAAGGGACAACAGGAACAGGATGCACTGGGATCAGGGAAAGGTCAGGGCACCACAACCCCTGGATTTCCTCCATAAACACCTCCCCTCACAGGCCCATTCCAGGAGGATGAGACACCAGTGGTCCTCCTCAAAGTCCCTGCAGTGCCACCTCCTGGTGCCACCTCCTGCTGGAAGCACCAATGTGTCCTCCACTAATTTATGTCCCCAAGTGCCACATCTACACATCTTTTAAACCCCTCCAGGGATGGCGACTCCACCACTGCCCTGAGCAGCCTGTTCCAAACCTTAACAGCCCTTTCCATATAGAATTTTTACTAACATCCAGTCTATACCTCACCAGGCACAACATGAGGCTGTTTTAACTTCGGAAGCTGGACCACAACAGATGCTGAGTGAAAACCACATCAAGAGCAACACGAGATCAAAGCTCCAGCAAAAAGGGGAATGGTGGAAGGGGCCTGGGGAACAGCAAGGCAGGAGCTGGGGGACTGCAGGAACCAGTCAGAGCAGCAAACTGGTCATGCAGGAGCTGCCACTGGAGAACTGGCTCGCTCAGGGCAGACTGTTGAGCAGAGAATTGTCATCCTCTGCAACACCATCTTGCTCTGTGATCACTTTACTGTGGACAGTGAGATCCAGTGGAACAGTCTCCTTCACCTTTTAGGAACACTACAGGCAGCAAGCATCAGCCTTACCCTGCTTGACTTGCACGTGGCCACCTGGTTTCGTGAGGGCAATCTTGGTGTTGTCAATTGGTCCAGGGGGCTCTGTAGAAGAACAAACATGTCAAAAAACATCTGATTTCCTTACTGCCCCCAGATTCAACTGCTTTCCTAACTGTTCTTTGTAATTTCTGCCATGCTCTAGGGACCCTGCAGGCAGCTCCAGCGGCTAGTGCCTGAACCCTGCCCAGCTTTGTCACCCTAGCCAGAGGCAGTGCTCAGCCAGGACTCAGCAAATTGACTCATTTCCATTCCCCCTTTCCCCCGACAGACCCCCAGGGTCTGATCCTTACCGTTATCCTTGCCCTTGACAAAGGCTTCCCACTCCCGGAACCACTGCATGCTGATACAGTAGATGACACTTGGAGACTCCTCTGCCTGGAAAGCCTTGTTCAGCTGGGAGAGCAGGGAACAGAGATACAGAAAGGACTTAGTCACTCCTGAGATCTCAGGGGGCCCCTTCCATCAACTGTAAGGCAGCCTTGCCATTCTCCACAAGAACCTCATGTAATTCCTTCCTCACACCCCATTCCTGCTCACCAGAGCAGGCACGAGACAAGGATGGTTCCACACTTTCTGTCTGCACAGATTCGCTTTGGAATCTCATGCCCCAGCTGCCCCTCTGCACTGGGGAACCCCCAGGCCAATCTCCTGTAGATCATGTTCTGGAAAACAGCCAGGAGTTTTCCAGGTCTCCATTCCCACCCCTACCCTTTGCCTTGCTTCCAGATGCTTCCCATGCCAACCTTGATGAAGGTGTCGATTTCGATCCTCCTGCGCTTGGCGAGAGCTTCGATCTCCACTTGGCAAATGGAGCACACGTACAGATGGTTCACTGCAGGGCCACCCCCAAACCTGGCCACAGGGAGAAGGAGGGAATGGAGAGCTGCAGCAGAGTGGAAATGCTTCCCAGCCCTGCATCCTACAGACAGGGATTTTTACACTACTCCAGACACTGGTGAGGGAGGTGCATCTGCAGCTGAGGGAACAGAGCTGCCTTTACTCAGCCACACTCTGGGACAGGCACTGATACAGCTCATCCTGGCTTAGAGCAGGAGACAACCAAATACTGGGAGAAAGAATGGAATGACCATATTCACCTGTTGTAGAGGTATTCCCAGACATTTTGGGGCAGAATCACAACCAGGTCATCGATGTAATGGTATTTATTAGGAGGGATCCCTGTGGAAGAAAGGCAAGTGGAAGAGTTAATCAGGGAACTCATTATTGCTGTGTACAATAGACACAAATAAAAAGGCAAACTTTCCTCTCCGAGAACTCTGATCGCAGAATCTGCTTCCTTTGCTAATGGAAGACAGTCATGAGTTCATTAACCATGGAGGTTTCTCAATCCACGGCCTCAATTTCTAATCAACTGCTTCATTTCCAATTTAGAAGAGAGATTTACAAACACTGAGTGCTCCCCAGCATGGCTGATGAAGCAGAGTCAGATGTGGTATCAGCTCCCTTCCACAGCACGTGCTCCCTTCTCCAAACAAACCCCGAGGGCCAGCCCTGCTGACAGGGTAGCACTGATAAACCCTGCCCTATCTGCTTTCTACAGGTTTGTTTTTAAACACAGAGAACTGAAAACTGCTGTTTCCCAGCACAACACATCCCCCCAAGCCTCCAACCAGCAGCACAATGGGTAATTGTCTCATCCCTCCCTGAGCAGGCTGGAGTTTCTGCCAAAGAGGATCCTGCTGCAGCTTTTTCCCACATTGTTAATGCATCAGGAAGTATAAAAGGTGCTGCTCCCAGGTCCAGCAGCCTTACCTCCATGGGAGCACAGAAAGGTGTGGTTGGTGATGGGCCCAGGCTCTGCAAAGGTGTTGAATTTATTGAGCCACTCTCGAGAGATGTAGAACTGCAGCAAACTGTGCTCCTTCATGCTGGCCAGGGACACAACCTTCTGGCGTTCTCGCACAGCTTCCTCACTGCTTTTCCTGGAGCAGGGAAAGGAAAACTCCATTTGTGAAATGCATTTCCAGGTGTTCTGTACCCAGGAAGGGGCTCAGGGCACAGCTCACCTGTAAAACAGCACATAGGCTTCTGCATTCTGCACCACAGTCTCGTGGACCTCGGTGACATACTGGTCATCAAACTCGTACCACTGGCCGTTGATCACGTTCTGGCAGTAGGCAATGTAGTGGCCACCTGGAACAGAAAGCACAGCACTGCTGGGATCTGCAGTGCAGACAGAAGGCAGGCCTGGGATAATGTCAGCAGCACAAACAGGATTAGCTGCTGGCACAGAGCAGACAGAGAGACAAAAAAAAAAGGATAATTCCTGTTCAGGCAAGCTTTGCTGGAGCAGCAGAGCCTGGCACTGTCACCCTGATTTGCCTTCCTTGGAAGAGCCTCTCAGCAAGACTGAACATTGGGAAAGGGTTTGAGCCAAGCCCGTGGGGAGGCTGAAAGAGCTGCAGGGAATCTGTCAGAAGCTGCTCAGTTCACTTTTTAAAGGGCAGGGAATGGAGGGGGCCTTGCACTGCCCTTCAGCCCAGTAGAGGTGGTGGCTACCCCGACACACTCCTGCCTCACTCCCACTCCTCCCATTCCTGCTCCTCTCCCAGGGAAGGACTCACTGCCAGCAGTGCCGTGGTGACAGATGACTGACAGGAGGTCGTAGGTGGTGATCTGGGACACACACTCCTTGGCGAGGAAAGGCCGCAGGTCCAGCCCTTCCAAGGGGAAGGAGACATGGCTGTTGATCTTGAAGGAATACATCACCTCGTGCCGGAACCGTTTCAAGTGGATGCAAAGGATCTAAAAGAGGAAGGACAAAGGACACCAAAGGGCAGTTTTGCCGTGAAGGCTCTGGGAGCAAAGCACATGTCTGTGTGTCTGATCTTTGCAGGAGCTCTTTGCCTGTTTCTCATTAATTCTGCTGGTTTGTCAGCTTAGAATGGGAAAGTCTCTTCTGGTCTAGATACAGGACTTTGCCACCAAAAGACTTGCTGGTTTTATTCTACCTCTGGCCTCCCCACCTCCTCAGTGGCTGCTAAAAGACAATTAGGAAACAAGGTGCTTTTACCCACCTCTGGGAGCCGGAGGACTTTGCAGTACTTCACTCCATTCCTCAGCCTGAGGGAGGAAAAGAAATGAGCTATGAGGACACTCTACAGCAAAGGCATGGCTGGGTCTTGCTCTCTTTGGAATCCAAGACAAATCCTGAATTCCAGCAGCAGAATTATCCAGGCAGAGGGCACAGCAAAATGTCTGACAGCAGTAGAGAGAAATAAGGTTCCAGAAATAAAACTCCAGACATAAAACACAATACAGATAATGCCAACTTACTTCTTACACCGTTCACAGCTGTACATGTTGTCCCCTGCAGAGAGAGAAGAGAGCCATTATGCAGCTGCTCAGAGTATACAAGGCTGACACAGCTACATTTCCAGACAGTGCAGAGAAAGCATATTAAAAGCCTTTTGGGCAGGCCAGGATGAGATCAAAACTCCTCTCAATAAGTGTGGGCAAGAAGGAGAGGCAGTCAATTAGCAGGAACGTATTCAAGTATCCACCACCACACCTGAACAGCAAATGGTGTGAGTCCTCCAGAGCTGAAGGAGGAGAAAGTGAAGAAAATGAGGAGACAGCACTCAACTAACCAACAGCTCTGTCTGCTCCTCACTGAGGACACTCTCACCTACATTTCCCACCCCTGAGCAGGTAGAGAAATTCCCTCCTGCTCAGAGATGCTGAGCTGCCAATTTTTGGCACTGCCAGTCTCTAATGACACACCAAGGCAGGATTTCTAGGAGATTTAGTCTGCCTTCAAAACACAAATTAAATGGTCTTCCATGCTTTCAGACCCCACAAAAAAAACTCACCCTTCAACTCATCTGCTGCAAAAAAGGCAGCAAGGCAATCCTCCAGTGTCACCACAGGACCCCAAAACCAGCTAGGGATACAGGACACCACAAATCTGCAGAGGAGAAGAAATGAAGAGTTATAAATAAAATAGCTGAACGCTTTGGCACACAAAACCCCAAATGGATGATGAATTTCCTTCTTGCTGCAGGTCCTAAGCTCATCCCACATCCCAGAGGGGCAGGGAAAGCATGACTGCTCTCAGCTGATGTTCCTACCATGACTTCTCAAACTGGAAATGATTTGGAAAACTACACCAGGAATTCCTTTGCCCTGGAGGGCAAGTCTGAGCTAAAGGCAGCAGTGAGGGGTGCTCAGCTGCAAAGAGCTCCCAAGGTGTGTAACAGAACTAGAGGAGCACTAACAACCAGTTCACAGGAACAAGCTCAAAGCCCTGTGAAGTACCACATACTGTCCTCCAAGGAATGGTTCCAACTGACATTCCAGTGTTAACACCACTGGTTATGGATAGCTGCCTTCCAGCACTGCAGGGCAGATCACAGAAAAGGGACCCAGAGGTCCTGCACAGGGAACACACCTCCGGATATACTCCATGATGAAAGCAATCCAGCCTTGTGAGGCATAGTTGTCCCCACACGCCCCTGTCTTAGCTGGCACATTTTGGTAGATGGCAGAGTGCAGCTTGGCCAAGTCCTCCTTCCCTGGGATTGGGAGTGACAGGTCCTGGAACGTCTCCACTGTTGTAGAAACCTGGAAACATCCAAGAGGAAGAGGTCTGGGTTTCCAGTGTGTGTAATGGAGCTGAGACCTGGCCTTCATCACCTTTTATCACTGCTTGGATTTTGTCTAGGCTAGAAACCTGACCTGGCAGCAGGAGCAACTCCCCGTGGCTAATTATTCTTCCCTGCTGTCAGCACTGACTTCTGTCATGGGTTTTGTAGCACTGGACTCAGTTTTCTAATGTGAATGTGATACTGCTGGGTCAACTCAGTAACACAGATCAGCAAACAGAGAAAGAAATCTCCTGGGCATGGCAGGTTCTCACACCTCCCCTGCCATCACCTATCACCATTTTAGCAGGTGCTACATCCCACAGGGTTTGGAAAGAGCAGCAGCACTCCATAGGAAGATATCTACAAGCACAAAGGTTGTGCTGGGTGACTAGGAGGGCTCAGGACACTCACCCTGTCACAGGTGAGGCACTGCACCAGGCTGAGGATGGAGCCGTCAAAGATATCAGAAATCACACTGCGGTAACGGAGCTCTTTCTTCTTTTTCCCAGAAGCCTGCATCTGGGCTGGAAAACAAGGAATGGCTCTCTCAGTCTCACATCTCCACAGAGTCATATAGCCACACAACAACACGGGACAAGCATTGTCCTGGTGTTCAGATCCCATTCCAGGGACATGGTGAGGCAAGTTGTGAAGGGACACAGAGGACTCTGCTGCTGTGTGTGCTACAAGGAGGAGGCAGCCAACTGAACCAACACCAGCCAGCTCTCAGGGGAAGAAATTGTTGTACTGGAACTTGTTTCCATTCTTTTACATGTTTAGAAGCCTGCCACAGACAGTCCCTGGTTTTCTGAGGTCTTGTGACATTTTGCTCCAAGCTTTGCACTTCACTTCCTCTCTCCCTCACCTGACTCTGTACTTTGTCCTTTTTTTTCCCCCTCTGACATTTACCACGTGCTCCCCAAGTGTCTTGCACTGGAGAGGACTCTCCACAGCAGGGACTGGCCAAATGTAAAGTTTTGTTTAACAACAAACCCTGTCCCCACACACACGTGCAGGGAGACAGAGTGCTTTTCATGCAGCCAGAACATCTGCGGCTGTGCTGACCTCAGCCAAGGGGCTGAAGAAAGAATGTCCTCATGGAGCAGCTGGAGGGACAGTGGTACAAGCACAAGCCTTTGTGTTTGCAGTGTTGAGGGATTTTGATTTGCAATTTGCTCTGGGATGAAGGGACCAGTTTGGTAACAATACAAGCCAGGCTTCACTCTGCAGCCTGACAGTGCTCCCAGCACTGCAGGGACATCTGCAGCCCTAATTCCATTCCTGTGAGCCCAAGATGTCCAAGAGGCAGGAAGCTCTGTCAGTAACAGCATCTTACAGTTCTCTGGCCCACATGCCATGAAATTCAAGTCTGGCAGACAAATGTTTATGTATCTCCACACTCCCCTAAAGGGACAGAGCTCGTGCCTGGGACTTCAGAGCCATTTTATTAACAAACACAGCATACAGACACAGACATGGATTATTTCAGGCTCCAGTATAAGAGCACACTAGAACATTGCTGTGCCCAGAGCTTGACTTTATCTGCAGCTTTACTTTAGTCTCTGCCAAATACTATTTTAGAACACACTGATGTCCAGGGGAACCAGCACTTCCTGCAGCTGTTAATCAAGAATCACGATGGATTCCTTCTCTCTTCTACATGCTCCCCCCTTTGCTTCCCAGCAATCCCTCTTTGCACTACCTTTCTTGAGGATGTAGGAAGGTCCAAGCCTGGCAGGACTGGAGCGGGGAGGACTGCTGGAGAGCTTGGAGTGCATTTCATGATGGACTGGACTGCAAGGGCGCGAGGAGCAGCGCACGTAGGCATCGTTGTCAGGCTCTGTTTGGGAAAATGGGGAGGGAAAAGGGCACTGGTGAAAACTCCAGTTAGTAAAAGCAACCCCACAGTGTCAGCCCAGCTCTGTGTTCCAGCCCAGAATCTTTCCCAAAGGCACAGTTCAGTGTCCATTAAGTGTCCTGCTTGCACAGGCTGGCAGACACAGCTCCCTCAGTCATGGCTGAGAGTGCATATGGAGCTGTACCCAACAGCTAATAATGACATGCAAAAAACCCCCAAAAAACAACCTGCCATTTTTTCACACTTCTGACTAATTAGTTTTTGCAGCTTGCTCCTGTAGCCCTAATCCACACAAACAGAATTGCTGCCTTCAGTGCCAGCTGGCAAAGAAAGTCTCTTACATAAAGAAGCGTTGAAAGATCGGATATGTTCAGCTTGAGATGACTCCACACTGCTGCTCTTTTCTTTTCCCTGAGACACAGAAACGCACAAACTGTGCCTCTCCCTTTTCCCTCCCCAAAGCCCACAGTCCAACATTAGCAAATACCTTCTGCCATGCCTTTTCCACAGCTAGAATTTCCCCAGGACAGTGTATCAAATAAAGCAATGCACACATACCAAACCTTTCTTCCTAAAAGGCATTAATACAGTGTTTGTAGGCTTGGCAGAGGCAGCTCTCACTGCTGTGCCTTTACTCAGCTCACAGCCTGCCTAAGCACCTCTCCGTCTCACTGAGTACATTTCCTTACTGAAGCAATTGTGCACAAAGGCAGGGACTGAGGAAAACCTTGGATTCAAAATCTTTTGAAACCCAGAGAAGTAACAGTCATGTTACATGTTTGCCACTGCACTACACCACAGTGCCTGTGGAAGATGATAACACATCTTCCTGGAAATATCCCGACTGGAAGAGGGGTATACCTGGTGTCCTACACGGGCTGGCAGGACAGGGAGCTGGCAGCATCTCAGGTGAGGCTCTGCCATCAACTGCCATCATTGTAGTATCAACATCTGCATCCTCATCCACCTGCTCCGAGTTGCTGCGCCGATGGCCGCAGGAGAACTTTCTGTCCTTCATCCTCTCTTTCTCCGAGATCCCTCTCCCTGCTTCATCCTGGATCAGCAGCTCTGTCTCTGCCAGGGAGCTGCTGCCCAGGCTCCCTGAGGTCCTGCTCTGGCCCTCTCCTTCACCCCTGTCACTGCTGGAGTCACAGGAGAGGAACTCATCCTCTGAAGGGCTCCGGTCACCCTCCCGCTTGTCTTCCTGATCACTGGTGTCCAAATCCCTCGTCTCTGCAACAACGGGTTCCTTCAGTTCTTCGTGGAGCTGATCCATCAGGCAGCGCAGGAACTCCTGGGTGTCCTGAAAACCAAGATCCCATGTCAGTATCCAGTCAGAAAAGGGGAAAATGACAGGGGCAAAAGAGAAGATGGCTCCATTCACAGCCTATTCCAACAGTGCCCGCAAAGGTGAGCCAGCTCTGCAGCATTCAGAGCCAGCTGAAGCAGGGCCATGCACCAAAGGACCTGTCTGCCACAGAAATACTTCACCTCCTAAATAATTAAAGGCCCAATTTTCTTATCTGAGTATCTTCAGCTGAAAGACATTGAAAAGCCAGAGAGCAGCTGCAGCAGGAGTGCATTTATCAGGGGTTTGCCAGAGATAATAGGGAAGAGGCAAGGAGAAACCTGATGAAAGCAGCAGGCCTGGAGAACACACTCCTACCCATTTTATGAACACTGACTTCTGCTCGTGGCAAGCCATCTCTTAGAGAGGGCAGATTAAAATCTTTAATAAACAGGGAATGGAACCAGAAACCCAAGGCTATACAGTCTAGGTGCAAGCTCCTACACTCATAATAGATGGTAAAAGAGCTGATATGTTGGCTTCAAAGGAGCTGCTGGAAAGCAACCTGGTATTTTGACAACTCCAGAAAGTTAATTACGACGTTTCAGTTGTTTTATGAAGTTTGGCTTTTAGCCTGCTCTGCCTACCTTTCAAATTTATCTCTTCAGATCAGAGTTTTCCAATCCAACGTATTTCACATCAAAGACAAATATAGAAGCTCTTTCATTAATCATTATTTTTATTCTGTTTTGATTTCTTGTCACTATCACAGTTTTGATGTACTGTCACTTCTCTAGTAAATTTTTCAATCATAGTTTGTTGTTTACATTTTATTATAAAGAACAAACAGAAGAGCAATGGCTGATAAAGACTTCAAAGGAAAAAAAAGGATACTACCTTTAAATAAGACTTAGTTTGCTATAATTCCCCAGAAAAATAATACAGAACATTCATATCTTTGATTTTTTAGTGCAGATTTATCCAGGTTTCTCAACTCTAACATGAATAAATAATACCAAACTCTTACAGAGCAGATACCAATAGATCTCAAAGCTGTTTGTAAAGGATTTGACCATTATAATTTCAGAGGTAAGCAAGCTGACACAAGAAAATGAACTTATTTGGTACCAGCAAGTGAGAGACAAGCCTGGGAAAGAACCCAGGTCTCCCAAATCCCACCCAGGTGCTGTATCAAATCACTGATATTAAAACAAAAAGGACATGACCCCCAAGCTCCAGCTCTTCCTTCTGAACACAAGCACCACCACTACAGGAATTAAATTCCCACCATCTCTGGAATAATGGCATGGCTTTTTCCAGGCCCTACCTGCTGTGCATAGCCTCGGAACATGGGATTGACGAGCTTAATTCCATGGGATAGACTGCTTGGAACAACATAACTCGGGCTGTGTAGATATGGAAAAAGAAAAAAGAAAAAAGAAAAAGTCAGTTTGCTTATCAGGCCTGGAGCCAGTTTGTTTAACACGCCATAACAGAGGGTGTGGTGAGTAGTGAAAGAGGACAAAAGATAATTATGCACCTGCAAAGCCTGGGCAGAGATTTCTGCATGAGCTGGATGGCATAAACACACCAAGAGACAGAGAACACCTCACAGTCATTTCAGTCTGTCCTTCCAGAGAGACCCTTCCCCAAAACACATTTCACTTACAGCTCTGTCCAAGCGCTGAATGTGGAAAGTGATTCTTTCCAGAGCAGGGTGTGCCAATTAGTTATTGGTTTGATATCCAGCACCATGTCTGTCTCAAAATCTGGGTGGGCTGAACCCCAGGAAATGAGGTAAATCCAGCCAATATGAAAATGACATAATATTGCTTCAAAGTCTACAACCTCTTCCTCCACAAAGGCACAGTTTACCTTGCTCTGGATCTTATTTATCCCTTGTTAACAATGAACTTGAGGCAAACATGCAATGCCATTTAAATTCCCATCTGATGTTTTTTAATTGACTGGACAAAGCAGACATCTTCAGATCTAAACAGAGCTGCATAATTTTGCACTGTCCTTTGAACTGGTCTAGAATTTGAACCAATAGCAAACATTTCCCAAAATATCACCTGCCATTTTCACTCTATTCAGTAAAAATCTCTGAATCACTTTTTCCATCCAAATCATCAATTCCTCTGCTAATCAAAAGCAGTGCAATTAAGTGCTGGTCACCAAAGTCCATGCAAAATACTTGGAGATAGCCCCAAGTATTCCCATACTCCATCATTTTTCTTTAATTGCTGACAGAGGAACTATATTTTAAAAAACCTCTTCCTTTCAAAAGTTGTAATATTAACAATTCATTCTTTTCACTGACATTAAAGTGCCCATTTTATCACCAGCAGCAGGACATGGGATCTCCAGGATCCAGGGAATCCTCACATCCCCATCCACACAGGGTGTGAAATGACTGCCTTAGACAACACACTTGTCCCTGAGGATCAGATTTCCTCTCTGCTGATGCCAGACCTCAGAACTAACACACCTCTGAAGCCTGGCCAGCTTAGATCAGGGGTCACCACGCACCGTTTCTTGTGCCAAACCTCAGACACCAACTTCTGGTAACTTTTGCACAGGGCAGGTTTCTTATCCGTACGGACCAGTCCACCACATTCCAGGAAAAACTGTGTGAGAGGTGGGCTACAAGAGATGGAAAAAGAGAAGAATTCAGCACACAAATTTCCCCTCTGCTTCTATTTATTTATTAGAACCTCAATGCAGGCCTTATCAAAAGCATGTTTAAGGTACTGATTTTGAACCAAGGGAAGAAGTGATTCCAGATGCAGACTTGACTCCTTCATTTGAAACAAATGAAAAACATTGGTCTGAACCTGTTCTCTATACAGAGGAGATCCTGGAATTACTTTTCAGCAGTATGGCTAGAGAATATTTTAGGATAGGGTTTGTTAGAGTGATATCAATGGGGAGAATAAAGAGATGGGACATGCCTTTCTCTGGGATAAATAATTTCTGCAACAGAAATGATGAATTTTTATTTCAAGCATTCATCTAAACATGAGTCTTGTATGAAGCCACGAGCTGGCTGGCCACTCAATTTCCTTCTGTAATACTTCTGTTGCTCTAAAAAACCACTCATTTTTTCTGTCCCCAGCCTGGCTAATCTCTCTTTGCAAGACTTATGAAGGTATCAGATCAGAGGTGGCACTTTTGGTATTTAGTGAAGCCAGTTAAGATAACAGTGAGAGCCCTAATGCCTACCAGTTTGAGAGAGCCTGAAGTGCTGCATTCATGTAGCAGGAGTTCCCAAGATTTTTCATTCCAGTAAGGCCTAAAGCACAAACAAGAGAGGGATGAATGACTTCCCAGATGTGTTGCTTTCTATATTCCTCCCCAAGGAGAGGGAATCCAGCCCTTTCTAGGCAGTCTCCACATTCTGCTCCCAAGAACCTCTCAGTGCAGGTCCTACAGGCTGGCTGCCTGCCAGCCCCTTCATCAATTCAATGCAAAGTTACCTCTTGGTTTCAAATCATCATCCTCTGATTCAGATTCGCCTTCATCAGCCACTGCAATCGGAACAGCTTTCAGAGGGTGAGCAGGCAAAGGAGAATCCTAGATTAAAGACACAGAAATAAGCATCAGTCAGAGGCCTGCTTTGAAAGATGAGCTGTGAGAGATATTATCTTACACATCAATCAAGCCAGCTTTGAGAGAAGTAGAAGGAGAGGGAAGAACAGGTTGCACTGTCTACCCTTCCCAGCAAGGCGGCAGGGAGTGGAAATAGTGCCATTACTGCTTCCAGTACATGTGATAAGAAGCATCAAGAATGAGGAGCAGTGTCACAAGTACATGGTGTTTCTGGTCTGACAGCTAAAACTTCCATGGGCCATACATTGGAAATAAAGATGGGACAGACAGGTTCTTCCCACATGCAGACACCCCATGGGAAAGGTTAAAAATACAGTCAGAATGGATATTCAAGTCATAGAATCATAGCATCATAGAATGGTTTGGGTTGGAAGGGACCTTAAAGGTCATCTAGTTCCACCCCTAAGTCACCTGGAAGTCTTTTTGCTGGGAGACCCTGTAAATCAGGGCTAGAAGTCCTCTGGCTACAGGCAGCTACTCTCAGTGAAGGCATCCCTGTCAGCAAATGCTGCACCATGGCAGAAATCACTCGGCTAATTTTACACCAGGCAAACAAAACCCTGCCAAGCACTCAGCCCTGCCCTGTGTGGCACAGACCCACCGGCTCAGGGAACTTGGCAGGGGGTGAGGGTGGGTGAGCTGCCAGGCGCTGCTCCAGGAACACCTCCTTCTCACAGGCATAGCACCACACACGGAACGTCGTCAGGTTCACCGTCAGGTTGTGCTTCTTGGCCTGGAATTCCAATGGAAGAACAGATCTCCTCTGAGAGCTGGCTCGAGTTGGAGCATGGGACCAGAACATGGAACAGGGAAAATCCAACTCTGTTTAAATGTGGGGGACAGAGAAAAGCTCACCTGTGCATGAAGTGTGCTGTGGTCAGCAAAGGACTCCCCACAACCAACATAAGGACAGCCAATCTAGAGATGGGAAAGAGCCAAAGCACAACAGGCACATCAAGTTAGACCCTTCAGAAAACAGTCTGCAACTCCAGTTCCAGCAGCAACTTCAGAATTATCTTGCCGGTTTTCTAACCAGCCGAGAACAAGATGGAAAACTGGAAGTGCTTGATTTAATAAAGAAAATCTGGAAGCAGGTTTGCACCCAGGTAAAGGCTCTGTTCCAAGCCATTGCTCCAAGAGAGATCTCATCTGAACAGCCCCAAAATGCCTGGGGATTCCAGTGCAAAAATAAACAGCCCCTGCCTGCCTGCATGTCCTGTGGCAGTCCTTCCCTCCTCACTGCAGCCCACTACTCCCTTCCTCCTTCCTCCTCCTCACTCCCACCCTGCAGCCTCTCCACAGGTGCCAACAGAGGCAGCACCCAACCAACAGCCAACACTGGGCATTTTATTCATTGCTACTGGGAATAGCAAGGGCAATCCCCCACAAGGAGTGAACTGTTACATCTTATCAGATTATGGCAGCAGTATCCTTTCATCTAGGGAGTTTCCTCCTTGCCATCCACCAAAAACCAGTGGATAGCTCTGCTGTGAACCCCCTCTTTGCTTCCCACTCTTTTTTTCAGTATAAATACTATTCATGTCCCACCACATCATGCACACAAACAATCCATTTTTACCTGAAGACAAGCCCAGAGGTTTGGTCCCACAGCTCCACAGGACTGGCAAGTTCCCTGTATATTCATAACAAAAGAAGGTTTGTTTGCTTGGTTGGATTTTAAGTAACCAAGTCCTTGAAGAGTGAGAAACTTCTCTATGAAATAGCCCAACCTTCAGCTCGCAGTATTTCATTCCTTAACACCACACTTCCAACCAAATACACAATTGCAGCACTTTAGTTTAGTGACACATTTCAGCACGAGAAAATGACAGTGAGAAATAGATCAGGTGGGGTCACAAAGGGTGATTTTATGGGACATGTGGGTACATCAGTGCAGGAAGAAGAGTTTCTCTCTCGAGATAGGCAGCATTTTCTTCAAAAGGCAAACATGCAAATCCATGCACAATAGCTAAAAGGGAAAGGACTGAGAGCCACAATCCTGTACCTTGGACTTGAGCAGCAGATCATCCCTGGTCACCTCTCCTATGGAATCCAGGTGAGGACAGATGTCTCTTGTATCCCCCATTTTCACCAACACTCACGTGAGGAAGGTTTCCTAGGACAAGAAAAAATAGCTTCTTTCACCAACATGTCAGATTTGACTATCATGACTATAAGAAAACACATGGGCATGTTTTGCATATTAGAGGTCTATATCCACCTTTAAGGTTCAGAGATTGAAACAAATCTAAACCTGGAGCCAGCCTCATGAGCTGGCACAGTCTGACCCCACTGCTGAGTGGCTGCATTGTGCTATCCTAGGGAAGGAGCAAAGCCATGGGGAGGAGAGAGAAATGCACAAATAAAGCTAATAATCCATAGCATGGAATGTGCCTTCAGAAATGCAGGGAGGTGCCTGACAGCAAACACAGCTTCAGCTGCAAAGATACAAATCTAATTAGCTCATTTGCATGAAACTGATGAAAAGTGAAAGGTGCTGCAGCCCATGACACCAGTACTTAGCCTGTGGTGTCTGTGAGCTTCATGCACCCAACTGTGCTGATCTGAATCTAACATTTTGTTGCTACACTACTTCATCAAACATTAAAAATATGATTAGTTCTAAATGAAGCTGGGCAAGAGGGAAATAGACTTAAATGAACTGTAACACCGATAAGCAGGCTTCAGTCTCTGAGGAATTTACCATTTCATGGGTAGATTTTTAACAGGATGAGCCACATAACTCGAAGTCTGTACAAAACATAACAACACACTGTTCCACCCAGCTCATATATCCAAACACCAAAAGAACAGAGGATTTCATAGCTTATGAACACAATAAACACTTTCATGGCAGTCCATGGATATGTAAAAGACTTTAAACATGTCTCAGTAACAAGCAGCTATTAAAAAAATGAAAAGAGTTTGTGTTTCTTAAGCATAGTTTAAATAACCTTGCCCATGGCTGTTAAAAAATAGAAAAAGATAAGTGATATTAATAGCACAGACAAGGACCCAAAATATTACTGCTGGCTAGAAATGAAGCAGATGTGAGGAGCCCACATCACTGCAACAAAGAAGTGGAAAAATCTGATGAACTTGATGTTAATGACTCCAGCAGCAGCATGGCTGCTACACTCTGGTTTTTTCACATTTTGAAGACATTTGAAACAATTCCCAGTGTTATCCTGTCTGAATCACTGACAGTGAGGAGAAAAAAAAAATTACAAAGGAATACACCATATCAGCAACACTTATCTTGGGAGTGGAAAATCTCGCCTAGCACCTTGTCTTGGCAGAAGACAAACCTCAGGGATAATTTTACAATGTTTCCCCAGCACGCTTTGGAACTGAATAAACTGATGGGAGGAGCGAAGGGGGAAGAAATCATACATGCATGGTAGAAAACACCACAGGGGTGCTGACCTGGATCTCAGTAACCTGTGAAGAGATCCTTAACAAACAATAGAGCAATTTAATGCAGCTTCACAGGGAAGGAAAACAGCACCATGTAACACACGTTGATTTCAAAGACAAGTGACAAGAGCACAGTAGCTTTGACTAACACATAAAAATAGGACATTTCAGGCTCTGCGTTCATCAAAACCAACCCCTTTCTCCAAATGCATCTGCTGCTCCAATTAAAAAAAAAGTATCAATGTAACACTTGCTATTTCATCACGCTTGACTTCCTATCTCTCTCCCCCATGTTCATTAGAAAATCTAATGAACAACACACAGTTTTAAAATTAATTCCAGACTCCGTATCTTCACCAGCTTAAGCTAACTGAAAACTGGTTTTAAACACACTTTGTTAAGTAGTCTTGAGGATGTGGATGGCTTCAGTGCATTCTGTGTGACTACCCTTCTCCTCATAATTAAAAACATGCCTTTAGACTTTCCAGCACTGGAGTGCTGATCTTCCCACACAGGGCTTCCCTTTCTGAACAAAGCAGGGGAAAATCTAATTTTTGCATCTCAGCCCTAAAAGCATACACCAGAAAAAGGTTCGTGACTGTTCAGAAGGAAATACTCAACTTCTGCCTTCCCACGACTCTGCCCTAAGAGCTATAGCTGGCACACACAGCTCTAATTCTGCTCAGGAAACTAGGAATTTCATAAAAGCACTGCCAGGGAGCTGAACTGTGCTTGTCAAAACCCACTGTGTATGATGGGGAAAGAAGTTACCCTAAAACAAGTCCTTCAGCCTGTCTTTCTCAAGCACCACTGTGGGAGAACAGTACACGAACATGTCAGAACAATTCCTCCGTAACTGCAACCTATTTTCAGTTGCTTCAATTGCTGCCAAACCCAGCGTCTCTGCCTTCTACAGGAACACATTTCTCGGTTTTGGTTGGGTTTTGGTTTTGGGTTTTTTTCTCAAAACAACTGTGTGGTTTTGTACCCAAGTTAGAGCCAGCTGTCAAGAGTTTCAGATCCATGCAGGCTGACATTCTGTGGAGCAACTGCACAAATAAAAGAAATCTTTGCGCTGTTCATCCACAAAACAACTACCAGGTCTAGTCTTGCATAACCCTACCAAGAGAAGGGAGTATCGGCAGTTGTTCTCCGAGACATTTTATACTTGAGATACTGAAAAGATAAATAGTTACCGAACTGCCCTACTGACAAGGCAGAAGCAGAAAGCAGGTGCTCCCAGCTCGCAGCTGCACCAGGCACAGGAAAACCAGGAGCTTTATGTAGAACACGCAAAGAAGAGCAGGTCTGAACACTGATTTATTACGGGAGGTCACAGCACAACGACTCACCTAGAGATTTAGCTTTCAGACACAAAACACCGCCAGGAAATCCCCCCCTTCCCCGCTATGTCGCTCCTCAAGCACAGCAGACCCCCAAAATACAAGTCCTCTGCTGACAGGCTGCTGGGCACGAGCGAGGCTAGCACAGCCTGAAGGCGCGGGTCCCGCTCCGGGGTCGGCACAGGCCCGGGGGAGCAGGGCCGCCCCAGCGCCGGGGCACGGCGGGATCCGCCGCTGCTGCATCATCCCGGCGCGGCCCGGCCGCCCTCCCTCCCTCCCTCCCTCCGCACAGCCCCGCCGCCCGGCCCGCCGCCCTCGCTCACCTGCGGGATGCCCGGGGCGTCGCCGCCCCCGCCGCAGGCCGGGCCGCCGGGAAGGGCCGCGGGCCCCGAGCAGCGCGGGGAGGCGGCGGAGCGGCGGCGGGTGTCGCGCAGGCCGGGGGAGGAGCGGGGCCGGGCCCGGCAGGGCGGGGCGGGGAGGGACCGAGCGGAGGAGGCGGTGGCGGCAGTGACCCCGCGGGGCTCCGGGGCTGTTCCCGAGGGCTCTCTGAGCAGGGTGCCCGCGTTACCGAGCGGTCGGGCTCAGCCCCCGGGCCGGCTGCAGGAGGGGCGAGCCCCGGCTCCTTCGGCCGGGGACCCAACAGCGCGGCTCGGTGCCTCGGTCAGCGGGGAGCAGCCGGGCTGGAGGAGCCCCGTCCCGCTGCAGGGGCCGGGCTGTAAACCCGGGTGAGAGACCAACGCGCCCCACGGCGCCTTCTCTCCCTGGCGCCCCTGACAGGCACCCGCCAGCCAACAGCTGCCGGGACTGCGAGAAATGGAGCGACCCTCGTGACTTACACGGGGTCTCCTCAGAAAAGACAGTGCGTGGCTCGGGGGCACAGAGGGCTCCCAGCCCGTCCGGAGGGCATGGAGCGCTCCCGCCCCGCTCGCCCGAACCGCGGCTCTTGCCCGGCCAAGGTGCGGGCAGGGGGGCGGCGCCGCTCGGCTTCGTCGCGGGGTTGTGGCGTCATCGCCGCGCGCCGCGGCAGCGCTGGGGAGAGCGGCGGTGTGGCGGCCGTGGCGCGGCGCAGCAGCCAGAGCCATGCCGGGCCACAAGTCCTTCCGCCGGCGCAGGGACGACGAGGAAGAGGAGGAGGAGGACGAGCAGCTCGCCGAGGAGGTCAGGTGGGTCGGGAGCCGGCGGGAAGCCCGTCCGGGCCCAGCGGGAAGCCAGCCGTGCCCGCTGCTGCGGCGGTCGGGGATGAGGACGGGACGGGACCCCGGCTTTGCATTAGTGCAGCAGTGCGGTGTCCAGCAGGGCGTCACGACATCGTGTCGTGCCGTCTTATCGTCACGTACAGCTGTGCTGTTAGCGGTGGCGTCACATCGTATTGTCGTGGTGAATTACTTGTTATTGTGTGATTGCGTCACAGCGTGACGTCACGGCAGGCGCCACAGTGTTCCATGACCGCAGAAGTTAGGGATTCCTCTCAGTTTAGAGAGAAACACGTGAGAT
The DNA here is from genome assembly GCF_008360975.1 of Lichenostomus cassidix. Classification (NCBI taxonomy): domain Eukaryota; kingdom Metazoa; phylum Chordata; class Aves; order Passeriformes; family Meliphagidae; genus Lichenostomus; species Lichenostomus cassidix. The sequence goes on from NC_139497.1 coordinate 4,996,074, forward strand.
TTCAAATCACCATCATCTTTCTTCAGAGTCACTCATGCCTGGATGTATTTTGGCTCGTTCTTCCCAAATTGGCTGCTTCTTAAAGCCTTTCAGTGTTTGGGTGCTTCCTTCCTCAGCTGAGGGGAGGCATCAGGAAGGAACAAATCCTGCAGGTGTCTTGGTTTTGGGTCTTTTCTGATTGCTCAAATGTGTGAAATTGCTTAAATAAATAGAAAATGCAGATTTAACTTGAAACCTGAAAAATGGATGCTGATATGCAGAGATCTAGGGCAAAGACAGATAGAAAATTCTGCGTTAACTTCACAAAATAAAATGAATTAATTAAAACCAAAGCATCAAGTACTAAATCAAATGTATTTTTTTTTCTTTAGGTTAAAACTTGAGGAAGCCAAAGAAGTTCAGAGCCTCAGAAAGCGACCCAATGGGGTGAGGTAAGGGATGTGGCACCAGGGAGGGGAAGCTGTGTTTTGTTTGTGTGACAGCTGATTTCTCTCTTGTCATCTGCCTCCTTCCAGGATAAACTGTTATGTCAAATACTGCCAAAATTATGTTCTTGATAGAGGAGTTTCTATGTTAAAGCCTGAGGATGGAAAAGACAGGGAGACTTAGAGAAGGATAAAGCAATGCAGTATTGTTGGTACTATTTTTCCTTCTGCTGAATTTCATCTTCTGTCTTTATCTGCCTGACCAGTGCTGTAGCTCTGCTGGTGGGAGAGAAGCTGCAAGAAGAAGCAACACTTGTGGTAAGTGCTGGACAGTTCTATCACCTCAGGGCTGAGATGGGATTGTGTGAGAACACTGACTGTGTGAGTCTGGCCTGGGGCAGGACTGGTGTCAAAGCTCAATTCCTAACTGTTTCTTGTTGGTTTATGCAGATTTTGAAGACTAGCATTAAACTAGAGGGAAGCTTCAGGGTTTCTTGTTATTTCTTGTTTTACAGGATGACCCATTTAAGATAAAATCTGGGGGAATGGTGGACATGAAGAAGCTGAAAGAAAGAGGCAAGGACAGGTGAGTGTATATGAGTTCTGAAAGTCTCTCCTTGAACTAGTATTAAATGACAGCTGGTCATTAGCCACAGCTTGTGTCACTTTGAAGAGTTTCATGTAGTGCAGTTTGGCCAGTTACTTTTGCCTTAACTTGTTAAATTACTTTAAAGAAACCCACCACACACACCTCCCCCTAAAAACCCAAACAGCCAACAAAAAAAAAATCCCACCAAAACCTATAAACATTGTGATTTTCACTTAGGATTAATGAAGAGGAAGATCTGAACTTGGGAACTTCCTTCTCAGCAGAAACCAACAGGCGGGATGAAGACGCTGACATGTGAGTTGTGCTGTGTTGTCTCTGATGTTGAATCAGGCGGGGTGGGTGGCCCCTCATAATTTATTTTTTTCTGTCTTGGGTTCTGAGTAATTCCAGAATATCTTCCCAGTTCTCACTGAAAGTTTGCCTTGCCCTTTCACTTCCGGCCTGCTGGAATTGAGAAGGCTTTTTCATGGACAAAGCTGGGAGGTGCCAACCAGCCAGCTTGGCACTAAATCCCAGTGGGAACCTCCCCTGCTGGCTGTGAATGAGCTTTGGGATGATCTGATTGTTTCTTGGACAATTAACTCTTGCTATTGATGTTATCTGAGTTTTTTTTGAGAGATTATTCTTTCCTCTCTCCCAGCTGTCAGTACAGGGATGCAGCTGTGCTCAGCAGTGCTGGGACAGAATACAGGAACAGAATTTAATGCCCTGTCCCTCTTGTGCTGCTATTTAGGATGAAATACATTGAGACTGAGCTGAAGAAGAGAAAGGGAATTGTGGAGAATGAGGAGCAGAAGGTGAAACTTAAGAATGCTGAGGACTCTCTGTATGAGCTGCCAGAGAACATCCGTGTCTCCTCTGCCAAGAAGACTGAGGAGATGTTGTCCAACCAGATGCTGAGTGGCATTCCTGAAGTGGACCTGGGAATCGAGTACGTGTTTCACACATCTCTGGGAGGTGGCCAGGATTGCCAGGATCAGCAGCTGTTGGTTGGCAGAGCAATGCTATGGCTGCATTACACAGCCCCAGTTTGGGATGGGATGGGCTTGAGCCTTGCTCTGGATTGGTGTGGTGACTTGCACAGCATGTCCTTCACAGCCCCAGGGCTCGGTGCAGCTCCATCCTGTGACCTCTGGGAAAAGGCTTTTAACCTCTGTGACCTGACCCCAGCAGCTTTCTGCAGGACCTCTTCGTGCCGTGCACTGAAGGGATGCATAAAGATGGGAACTTCCCTTTTGCCTTTGAAACAGTGTCTGTTTCTATAGCACTGCCTTCCCTCTGATACCACAGTGCTATTTACTATCCCCCAAATCCACCCATTAGCACTTCTATGCCTGCTGCCCTTTCTAACTATGACTGAGTATGTTTTCTTCTGTTTTTCATCTAGTGCAAAAATAAAAAACATCATCTCAACTGAAGAGGCCAAGGCCAAGCTGCTGGCAGAGCAGCAGAACAAAAAGAAAGACAGTGAAACTTCCTTTGTTCCCACCAACATGGCTGTTAATTATGTCCAGCACAACAGATGTAAGTGGTTCTCCTGACCTGTCTGAGAGGTCAGAGACAGAGAAATTGGGACAGGGAAATTAGTCCATGTATAAATGTGTCTGATTGCTTTTCCTGAGATGCTCATATAGACTCCATCTGGACTGGTCTTTTTCTTCTGCCCGTCAGCAAGGAGAGGGATGTGTTTCTTATGGCTGGGCTTTCTGAACTCCCAGCTGACACTGCCTCATAAATTTCAAGATGTTTTCTTTAAGATGTGCCTTGAGTGTGTGCTGGAAATGATGGTGTGTGATGGAGAGGCTCCAGTTTGTCCATGTGGGCTGCCAGAGCATACAGGTGGCCAAGCAAACACAGACTTTACTGGACATGAGACAGGAATTAATTTCTGTGTGATCCTTTGATGCTGCAGACATCTAAAGGGAAGGCAGCCTTCTGCTGTGTCCTTCCAGTCCTACAGGGGTGATGGGAGTCAGGTTGGTGTGTTCTGAAGGAAGTGAAGAGCCTTTGGGCCACTTCTGATGAAACAGTACTACTGAAACTTGCTGTGCCACATCTTGCCTGTACTGCTTATCCATAGAAACCAATTCCAAGAATGGTTGTTCTGAGCTTCTGTTTATTTCCACTAAAGATCACTTCTAACAAATGCCATAGAAATTTGTCTATCTGGATAAGAGTGCTCCAGATAATATTCCTTATCTGATGCTTTCCTTCTTGCAGTTTATCATGAGGAGCTGAATGCACCAGTGCGAAGGAACAAAGAGGAGCCAAAGCCCCGTCCACTGAGAGTGGGAGACACGGAGAGACCAGAACCTGAGCGTAAGTTCTGAATCCGAATGGTTGTGAGGAGGGACACTGAAACTCTGCTGGGGTCTTGCACAGGGGAACAATCTGGCTCTGCTTACATCCTCTTTGAGTGCCCCAAGCTAGTGGGAATGGAGCAGTCAAGTCCAAGAGAGCTGGCTGTTGCACTGCTAAATCACGCTTGAAGTCCTGTGGGTGGAGGATGTCTGTAGAGATGCTCAGGGGTGCAGTGGTGAATGTCACAACTGAAGAGTGTTGCCAAAGCTGTCTGACAAGGGTTTGGTGGAAGCTGGAATAGCAGAGGATCCAAGGCTGGGGAGCATTGACACCTTAGAGCAATAACCTCTCATGGTGAGGGGCTGTGTAAGGGAGGTGGCAGAGTTCAGGAAATGTCTCCCATGAAAGGACAGGGATATAAAATTTCATTCTCTCTCCTTGGAAGGGTCTCCTCCAAATCGCAAACGTCCCCTCAATGAAAAAGCCACAGATGATTATCACTATGAGAAGTTCAAGAAGATGAATAGGCGATACTGATAAACACGGACTGAAGCCTTTGCAGTCGTTCCTGTTTTCCACTAATAAAGGATTTTGTGTCAGTGACCTGCGATGGATGTTGGGAAGACCTTCACATGCTGACGTTACCTACGAAGCTTTTCCTGTGTGATCTTGTAGTGAATCAGTTTGCAGGTGACTGTGAACTCTTTGGTCAGTGAAACCTTGTATATAACTATGTTCTTATAAATTGAGTTTTTTAATGGAAAATGAGCTTTCATGGTTGGCATTTTTTAGTAAGAAAACAAACTTTATAGATTTTTCTTTTCACCATCTTAAAAAAAAAAATTAAAAAAAGAGGTCCTTTAAAAGCAGCAGTGCTGTTTGCTTTGTAAATGTGAAGCTCTTGGAAGCTTGATTTCTTGTCCACATGTCTTCCCCAGAAGTGCAATGTGGGTACTTGAAGTGAAAATTTGTAACTCAAAACTAGTAAAAGTGGTTTTTAAGTTATCGTAATATTTTTTCTTCTGGAATTATGCTGGTGGTGTTTTCCTGGTTTGTGGGTTTTGGTGGTGCTGATGGCCAGCTTGTCCCATCACTCAGAAGCAGCAACTCCAGGGTGGGGAAGGATAACCTCAGATTTTACTTTTTCTCAGAAAAGGGGAAGAATCTGTGCCACACCATGGGCTCTGTGCCTGTCAGGGGAGGATCCCCTGAACAGGGGGCCTTAAGCTGACAGGGGAGATTTAGATTAGATATTACAAATTTTTCACTGTTCGTGCGGTCAGGCTTTGTAATAGGCTGCCCGGGGAGGTGTTCGATGGAGTCACCATTGCTGGAGGTGTTTAAGAGGCGTCTGGATGTGGCACTGGGTGATGTGGGTTTCAGTGCTTTAGGGGTTACAGGGGCAGTGCTGGATGGACGGTTGGACAGGATTGTGTTAAAGGTCTCTTCTAACCATGATGATTCTTTGATTCCTTCACCCTAACACGCGGAGACACGGCCACAGAGTGTAATATTTTAACAACTACACCGCGCTAGGCCGCTGTCGCCACTAACAGCGCCTGACGCCCCCCAAACATGGCGGCGGCCCCTCAGCGCCCGCCCCGCCCGTTCCCGCCCAAACATGGCGGCGGCCCCGCCTCTCCCGCACCCGCCATGGCGGCGGAAGCGGCGCTGAGGGGCGGAAGCGGCGGCCGGGCGGCGGCGCCGGGCGGGCAATGAAGCTGCGGCGGGGCGCCCTGCGGGCGGTCCTGGCGCTGCTGCTGCTGCCGCTCCTCACGCCGGCCGGCGCCGTGGAGCCCATCAGCCTGGGACTCGCCATCGCGGGCGCCGCCGCCTCGGCCCTCACCGGCTTCATCTCCTACCCGCGGCTCTACTGCTACTTCAGGGAGTGCTGCCTGCACCGGCACGACCAGCGCGCCGCCGCGGGTGCGGGGCCGGGATGGGCTGAGGGGCGGTGCGGGAGGGCGGTGGGGCAGTGTCGGCGCCGGGAGCCGGGCAGAGCCCTCAGGGCAGAGCCTGCCGGGCAGAGCCCTCAGGGCCTCCCCGGGCCGCCGCTCCAGCCGGCCGGCCCTTTGCCCTGCCCGGGCAAAGGGACCCAGCGCCCGGCCCGCTCCCCGCCGCTGACACTGTGCTCTCTCCGTGCAGCTCTGCAGGAGAACCTGGACAAGAAGCTGTTCGGGCAGCACTTGGTGAGCAAGGTGGTTGTGAAAGCCGTGAGGGGCTTCTTGAACAACACCAACGCCAAAAAGCCTCTTGCGCTTTCTTTGCACGGGTGGACTGGGACAGGCAAAAACTTTGTCAGTAAGATCGTCGCCGAAAGCATTTATAAAAGAGGTCTGCAGAGTAAATATGTCCATCAGTTCGTGGCAACTTTACATTTTCCTCACGCTCACAGCATCAATCTCTACAAGGTAAGAATGAGCTCTGCTGCGATGAGTTATAAATGCCATGGCATGATCGGGACTGCAGACTTAGATGTTACTTTATGCAGCAAAATGTGTTCCAAGCCAGTTTGGTAATCTTCTGTACAGATGTGTGTAAATTCCGACATCCATCAGGACTGGTTTGCCCGTGAATGTAAACTTTTTCGTGTGTGTTTTGAGCCTCTCTTTAGGCTTATGCTTTACTTTTCATTCTGTACTTTGCTTAGAGATGTGACTAAGTTAAGGATAAACATGATTCCTGGTTAGGTGATATGTTGGTGGGCACTGCAAACAAACAAGTCATTCATGACTCTGGCAAACAACCCGGTGACCCCCAGGTGTGTGAGGCACCATGAGAAGCTGGCTCTCTGAGGCATCACTGTCAGTCCTGCTGCACACTGAGCAGGTTATTCAGTTTTCTGTGGATCCATTTCTGAGCTGTAAAGCAAAATCACAACATACTCTGCTGTCAGAAAGGTACAGATAAATGTATTTGGAATTGTGACAGTTCTGTAGGCAGGGAGATACCGTGGAGCAGTAGCTCAGATGTGTGTTCTATGTTTTTTTTTGTTTTTTTTTGTTCTAACATTGTTCACAGCACAGTTTGAATGAGTGCCACTGTCTTGTAGTGCTGCATGTTGATATTTAGTTTGTATATATTAAAAATGGGATCAAGATGGTCTACAAACCTGATTTCTAAATGGAGGAAATACATATTTCCTCTTTTACAACTTATTTCCCCCCTTCTTTTAACTGAGCTGTTTTGAAATAAAATGTTGCTTTTCAGGATTTTTTTTTAGGTGAGTACAGTTGGGAAATTTGCTGCCCAAGGCAATAGGAGGAAGTATTGCTGCTTATCCCAATACACCTGCAGCTCAGGAACTGAGTAGAGAGTAAATAACAAGTGATGAATCACTGAAAATAGTCAGAATAGTTATTTCTCATTCACCTACCAGCAGATCAACCCTTTTCCCCCCAGTTAATGCAGTATTGATCTTGAATGTAACACTTGAGAGAAAAATGCAGTGCTTAAGGGAGAGGATCTTTCAATGCATTAGTCCTTCTGAAAAATTTTGTGGTTTAAGAAGGACTTGTAGTTGTCTTCATTAGCTTCTGATTGATTAAAACACAGGGCTGAGAATTGAATTTTATTTCTACTTCTGCCAGTGACTGCAGGTGCAGCTTCTCACTGCTGCTGTCCAGATAGCAAATTTAATATTGCTCATATTAAGGATGTTTAGACCAAAGTGCTGCCAAAAGTTATCATCTGGCTTGTCAGGGCTTGGCTTTGTGTGGCTGTTCCTTGGTGAGACCCATTTTTTGTCCTACTGTGCACTTTCATTTTTGATTTTTATAGGAAGATCTAGGAAAATTCCTGCTTGTCCCATCCTGTCTCTTCATGTCTTAAATTTTTTCAGAACCAGCACGAGATTTTGTTGAGGTTTCATTTACAACTTCTAACCACATTTCAGTCAAGAAGCCAAAGCTATTAAAATTACACCATTGAAATAACTCTTTGTGGACAAAGTTCAATAAACAGAAAGTGCTATTTTCTGTCTTTTCAACACAAACTCTTTCAGCATCTTTCTTTTTTGTGGCACTCAGGACCAGCTGCAGTCGTGGATTCGGGGAAATGTGAGCATCTGTCCCCGGTCACTCTTTATATTTGATGAAATGGATAAAATGCATGCAGGACTCATTGACTCAATCAAGCCCTTCCTGGACTACTATGAGCTGCTGGATGGGGTGTCCTACAGACAAGCCATCTTCATCTTCCTCAGGTAAACAGTGGCTTCTCAGGCTTGCTGTTCTGGACACTCCATGCTTTTACTTCATAACTTCAACTTTTAAAACTAGCCCTAGCTACAGTCTCTGTTTTCTCTTCCCTTAGCAATGCAGGAGCTGAAAAGATAACAGAAGTGGCACTAGATTTCTGGAGAAATGGGAGGACAAGGGAAGATATCCACCTCACAGATATCCAAAATGCACTGTCTGTGTCTGTCTTCAACAACAAAAATAGTGAGTAAAACTGGGATTGCTTTTGAGGTGGTAGAAGTTACACAGAAGGGATGAGCTGCATTTAGCTGCATTTTTACAAGCCATGGTTTCTTCTTGATGTGGCCTCCAGTTTTTGGGTTTTGAGGAGCAGAAATGCACTTTTGGGGCCTGCAGTTGGCTCCCAAGATGAGTGAAGGTTAAGGAGCTCTGCACACCTTGTCCACCAGCCTGTTTGCTGCCTGTTGGACTGCATGTGTTGGGGGAAGTGCTTCCTAGGTTTCCTCACACAGGACTTCTGGTGAAAAGGGGTTTTAACAGAATTATGCTCTAGATTTAGCATTGGAAGCACACTCACTGTACTTCTTAAAAAGTTCAGATATAAGCTCCAATAAAAGGAATATGAAAATTGGTCTGGAAGAGCTGATAAGAGAGAGAAAATCTGTCCCTCTCTGGGTGAGAGAGGGGAAGGTGTGAGACCTGCACCCAGAGAGCAAGGCTCAAACATAATCCAAATTCATTCATTTAGCCTAAAGGACCACATTTATGTGTCTGTCCAAAACTTTATGCACAGAGTAACATGAAAAGGGGCTTGTATTGATTTGTGCATTATTGTGCCCTAAAATCCCAGCTGAATTCTTAGCTGTGATCGTCCCCTTGGTCCCATTCAACCCATGATAGTGTTTAACTAGAGAAGTACTAACAAACCTCTTCTTTCCCTTCACAGGTGGATTTTGGCACAGCACCTTGATTGACAGAAACCTCATTGACTACTTCATTCCTTTCCTGCCTCTGGAATACAAACATGTGAAAATGTGTGTCAGGGTTGAGATTCAGTCGCGTGGCTACACTGTGGATGAAGACATTGTGAGCAGGATAGCTGATGAGATGACCTACTTCCCCAGAGAGGAGAGAATTTACTCAGATAAAGGATGCAAAACTGTGGATGCAAAGCTGGATTATTATTATGACTTCTAATGCTTTATTGCCACAATCTGCAAAGAAGCAAATTTAACTTAATCACAAAGTGGGGGACCTGAGACATTTCATTTTTAAGTACTTTTTAAAGAAAGGAACACTATTTTGTAACTGGTGTGTAAATAAGCAGCAGTGCCTCTGCATTTTAATTTGTCACCAGTCACAGCTCCTGAGTGCTGCAGCTTTGGGCTGTGAAGGTAAGAAGAAACTGCTTTGGGAATTCCTGGATCTGACAGCACTGAAGACTCCTTGAATCACGTGTCAATCACTGGAACCCTTTGGCAGACTCTTGACAGGTATAGAAGGACTGAGACTATGACCTAATTTTAATGCGATTTTGCTCTGATGTGGATGAGCTCTAGACAATATTGAGAATTTTAATCAAAGTTCCTGAAAAGTCTCTGAAAGCCTTCATTGGTCCTGTGTGGGAACATGCATTAAAAATAGAATATGTATCTTTTTGCCTTCAACAGCTTGGGCGCAGTAAAGATAAGGGGGCATTCTGGAATTAAAAAATCTGGGCTTTTCTATCCAACATCATGCAGTGCCATTGTCTTTCTCAAAAGAGAGGTATAATTTGGTCTCCTGTATGTCAAACTAAGAATATGAAAGTCTTTGTTGTGAGAAGTGTTCAGAGAGCAGACTTAATATTACAAGGAAGTGAGTTTAAATCCTTAAATGCCACATTGGTGTAGTTAGTTCCTGTTTCTGGTTAGTTTTTATGCATAAAGTTGTCCACAGCATACTCTCCCAGGAATGATCTCAGGAGGGTGAACTGTGCTTTGGGAGTGGTGAGTCAGCTTCATGGAAAGGATGCAACGTCATGGGAAATGTGCACAGATTAAATTTTACACCATGGAAATGGAAAAGAGATTTCTGTTCTTCACTTACACGTTGAATTCAGGGGCCAGTTTGCAGGGGCTTTCCTTTTTTCATCTTCTCACCATACTGTGTGCCTTTGAGGCAGGGATGGAGGCAGATCTAAAGGCTTTTGGAAAAAAAAAAAAACCATAAAGTGTGTCCACTGAAATTACTGTGAAGGGTGCCAGACTTGTTTCTGAATGTGAGCACTGCAGAGGCTTTTTTCATTCCAGTTGCTGTTTAAAATAAACTTTTCTCATCGGAAATGTATTGCTTAGCTATCTTCTGGTGTTCTTTGCATTCAGTGATTTGATACGAATTTTGCACAGATTTACTCCATGTTGAGGAACAGCACAGTGCATTCCTGGCTATTCAAGCTGTGCCTGAGTACAGGCATTTCCCTTCTGGAGCTCAAAGGGCATAGATAGGAGGAGGTGTCAGTCTTTGCTATCTGGTGAAAGAGAGACAAATCAAGCTTAGAGTGGAAACTGCACTTCTGGACTGTTGATATTAATTACAGTTGTGTGGTTTTTGAAGAGGCAGACTTCCTAGAACTATGTGAGCTTAATAAGGATGAACTCGTCTTCCAGAGACCAGTTAAAACCCTGCTGCTCACCTCCTCCCACTGTGGTACCACTGCTAGAACACTGCAGGCTCTGTTTGAAGCCACCCACATTTTCAGTGGCAGCATCTTGGAGTTCTCTCTGCAATAGGGGAAAAAAAAGGGCCAGTGAGGCTCCGACTGTACACCTGCTCTGAAGGTGTGTGATATGCAAATTATCAGTCCTAGTATTTGACAGCAAATGAGTGCTTTGAAGTCAGGTATTTATCTGTTTCTTTGACTTCCAGGTGAACAGCACAGCCTGTGCTTCTCAGGCAGCTCCCAGACATTTCCTGGTGCACATGGTTCACAACTGACCCTTCAGTGAACAAACAGCTGCAAACAGCTGCCCCACCCTTACAAAGGAAGTGTAACAGAAAGGTGCAGTGCAACTGCTTGCAAACTGCATAAACTAGTACTTTCCTATAGCTGAAAATGATTAACCAAGAGAGAAAAAGTAACTTCAGATTTATTCAAACTGAAATACAGTAGTATTTAGTGTTTTGAAATGGCACAAATATTTTCTTTTTGGAGTAAGTGAAACTGGATGCAGCATATACAACTATGAATAAGTCTGTTAGTAGGCAAAGCATCACACTGAAAAGTGACAGTCCAATGTCCCAAGGTTAATGGCTTGCTAGTGTTTGGCTCTGGAGATTGCATCAGTGTGAACACTTTGCCAACGTTTGACAAACGGTGGGGCTGTAAAAGGTAATCAACACTTTTAATTTAGAGCTTAACAGGAGCGCTAAACTCTCTGTTGTAATTTGAATTAACGTAATTGTAATGAGACCTATAATTTACCATCACCTCTTAAAGGAAGTTTAAGAACAAGTGAGGGAATAGATGATGCAGCACAAAAATAGCCCCATCCCTCGTACCAATTTAAAACCACAGTACAATCAACCAAGTGAAAGGCACTTCTGTCTTGCATTACAGCATTCGATCCACAGGCGATGGGAGACTAAGAGTTAAAGTTTGCAACAGCGTTTCAACTCCAGCCTCCCCACTGGGCAAAGGTTAAATCGATCTTTCCCAGCTTCTTAACTCATCGCTCACCCTTTCACACAGGCAGTCTTTAACATTAAAAGCTACTATAAAACTTTCTTAACTAGTGAGGTATAGGATTGTTGCTGTTGCTTACACTATTAAAAATAACTTCTTCCATCAAAGTGTGTCTTCCAAGCAAGGTGAGAGTAGCATTATCCACACCTTGACCATTGGGAGCAGCAGGGAGGACTTCAGGCCCAGGAGCCCACACCCAGATTAACCTGACAAACTGCTACAGTCAAATCCTCATGAGAGATTTTTTGATTAAGTACAAAAGACTGGCCTAGTATGTTGTAACAGATCCCTCAGATGGGTCCTGCAGCTTAGGAAGACCTGGAGTCACAAATTTACTGAGCCCCTTTAAAGAATTAAAAGTTTAACAATTTCTTTTTCCCCATAGAAACATGGGGCAAGCTGTTACTTTCCACTCCTCTGTCCTCCCTCTATTATTTAGTAACAGATTTCCTGCAGCTCATAATGACTTTCCATATTCATGTACGAGGAAATGTGGGATGATGCCTCAGCTCAGACATTAACTGCATTCCTGCTTGTTTGTAGAAGCCACAACAGCATCAATCTGCTGAAAGGACAGAAGACATCCTCCATATCATCTTCTTACTGCAATCCAAGGAGCTCACTCTTGCAGACATGATCACAGTTCTGAACACAACACGCATCTCTCCATTTCACTGTAAACGTGAACAGGATTGTGTATATGGAAGGCGGCATGATTACCTGGACAAATTCCTCTGTTTTCCTTTGCTCCAGTCTAGTTTATGTGGAAAGAGGAATTAAATACTTCATAATCCCAGCACTTGGAAGACTAAAGCAGGAGAGGCTGTAGCCAGTGCTACATGTCACACTAGGAATTTCCTACAGATTAAAAGCAAACTAAAGGGGGCAATATTTGGATAGCAGCCAGTTCAGAGATGAACAGCACTTCAAAGCCAGGCTGGATGGGACTACAAGTGACCTGATTCAGTGGAACATGTCCCTGCCCATGGCAGAGGGTGGCACTAGTTAAGTTCCCAATTCTACCTTAAGTTTTAAAAAAAACCCAAAAACAAGCACACAAAAAAGCTACCAAGCCCAAACAGCTCACTCTGGTATTTTCACCATACTCCCTGCAACAGTAAAAAAAGCGTAAGTGCAAATACACAGATTTCCAAAAGCTCTGAAAGTGCTTTGGAGACTCAAAATGGAAATCAACCCCTGGCTTTCATATCTCTCATGACAAGGTCTTCGTGAATATCCAACTTGGCCTGTACAGTCTTGCAGCCTTTATCAGAGTAGATCTTCTGCTCCTTGGGGAAGTAGGTCATCTCATCAGCCACTGCCTGCACAATGTTCTCATCCACAATGTAGCCACGGGCTGTCATTTCAGCCCTGACACACATCTTCACATGCTTGTGCTCCAGAGGCAGGAAAGGGACAAAGTAGTCAATGAGGTTCCTGTCGATGATGCTGCTGTGCCACAGCCCACCTAGATAAATTGAGGGAAAAAAGAAAAATCATAGGAAGGAGTTTTTCTAAAAACTTGACCCTGCCTATGACAGGATCAGGCCAGGCCAGGCTGAATTCACAAAGTAGTTTGTCTCAGCCACCAAGGAATGAATTTCCCATTTTTGGGGCAAAGTGACTTACTATTCTTGTTGTTGAAGACTCCTACAGACAACAAGGGCTCCAGATCTTTCAGCTGAATATCTTCTCTGCGCTTTCCACTTGTCCAGAAGTCAAGAGCTGCTTTGTTGATTAAATCACCACCTGCATTGCTGGTCATAAAAGAAAAATGTACAGTAGTGAAATACAGACACAAGTGAACCAGAATTTCTTTTGCAGCTTACACATATTGCTAATCTCCTTGATATCAAACAAACCATCAAAAAGAATCTTGTAAGCCAAAATTTAGGGAAAGTAGTTCTTTAAGTAGCCATCAGTGTGTGGCAGGTTGCCCCAGCCAGCAGCCAAGCACCTACACAGCCACTTGCCTACTCCCTCCTGTCTCAGAGGGATGGAAGGAGAAAATTGGAAGAACAGAAGTCTGAAGACTTGTGGGTCAAGATTAAGATAGTTTAATAGAGAAAAAAAACCCAAGGAGGACTAAAGAAATCACTCACCACCCCCACAGTCAGACCAATACCCAGGCGAATGCTGAAGAACCATCACCTTAATATTTTGCAATAATATTAATATTACATATATATTTTTTGAAACCCCACTTTTTTCTCCACCCGTTTTTATTGCTAAGCATGACATGACACAGTATAGAATGGGCAGTTTGGGTAAGCTGTCCCAGATGTGTCCCCTCCCATCTTCCTGCCCATCCCAGCCTACTGTGGGAAAAGCCTTGAGGCTTTGCAAGCACCATCCAGAGACAATGAAAACATTGGTGTGTTATCAGCACACTCACAGCCACAAATCCAAAACAGCAGCAAACCAGCTGCTCTGAAGATGCCAGGCAGACCCAGTGCACAGTGCACCCATCCCAAAATGAGAACTCTCCTATAACCTGTGCTCTGGGCCAGGTTCATGAGCTCAGCACACTGCAGTGGCCCTGCACAGCATCAGACCTGCCCCACTACAGCCAGAGACATGAGCTCAGAGTGCTCTCCACTGTCTCTGCACAGAGAATCTTCACTCCAGAGCATTTCTGCTGCTGTTCTCTCAATGAGGTTCCCAAGAAGCATCATTATCATCATTATCATAAATAAACATTCAGTATCTCAAAATGACAGAAACTGGTGCCACAGACCTGAGGAAGATGAAGATAGCTTTTCTGTAGGACACCCCATCAACCTCCTCATAATAGTCTAAGAAGGGCTTGATGGCATCAATGACACCTGGATGCATTTTGTCCATCTCATCAAAAATGAACACAGAGGAGGGACAGGCACTGACATTGCCCCGAATCCAGTTCTGCAGCTGTTCCTGGAACAAGAGGTTGAAAACCACTGAGAAATGGGGCATTCACTGGATGTACTGCAAGATTCTTGTCTGTGACAGATTCCCAGCATCCCACACTCACTGGTTGAGGGAAAGAGGAAAAAAAAAAGCAAAGGGAATCACTCAACCAACACATGCAGACCAATGTCCAGCCAGAATGAGAGCAACAATCACCTTGGAACCCAATGCCCCCCTCTTTTTTCTTCTTCAACCCCCATTTTTAAGGTTGAGCATTGACAGCACGTGCTAGCCAATATTCCCTTTGGCCAACGAGGGTCAGCTGTCGAGGCTGTGTCCCCTCCCCATCTCTTGCCCACCACAACCAGCTAGATATGGGCGGGGAAAACCAGCAAGCTTGGAGGCTGTGCAAGCACTGTTAAGTTACAGCCAAAACACTGGCATGTTACCAACATTATCAACACTGTTTCAGCCGTAAATGCAACACACGGCCTTGCGGGGGCTATGGAGAAGGCTCCTTCCATCCCGGACAGCCAGGATATGCAGCTGGAACGACATTCTCCTTGCAGCGAGCACAGGAATCAGCAGATGGCATCAGTGAGAGGACAGCGCTGGGAAATGGAAACTATCTCACGTTTGACTTCTCGGTTTTTTTGGTGCCTTTTACTTTCTGCATAAACTTCCCCCTCCGTCTCTCCTAAGCATCAACTTTGGAACACCCAGCTGCACACCTCCCGCTGTCAAGGATGGGAATCACAAAATATTCTGAGTTGGAAGGGACCCACAAGGATCATCGAGTCCAACTCTTAAATGAATGGCCCACACGGGGATCGAACTCTCAACGTTCGCGTTATCAGCATCATGGTTTGATCAACCGAGCTCATCCCAGGACAAGACCCCTAGCAGGGGTTTAGGGACTGCCGGGGGGTAACCGGGTCACCTCGTGTCCCTCCTCACCTTGTAGAGCTTGACCTGGTCGTGGTGGGGGAAATGCAGGGTGGCCAGGAAGAGATGGACGAACTTGCTGCGCAGGCCGGCGGGGTGGACTTGCTCCGCCAGGATCTGGCTGAGGAAGTTCTTGCCGGTGCCGGCCCAGCCGTGCAGCGACAGCATCAGCGGCTTCTTGGGGCTGGGGTTGTTGCTGAAGCCCAGCACCGCCTTCAGCACCACATCCTTGGCCAGGTGCTGCCCGAAGAGCCTGTCGTCCAGCTGCGCCTTCAGCGCTGCGGGGAGAGGGACAGCTCAGCACCGCCGGTCACCGCGCACGGCCCGGGCCGCGCCGCCCAGTGACCGGCCGAGCTCGGGGGCAGCCCGGCCGCCCCCCGCCCCCGCCGTACCGCTGGCGTTGAGGCGCTGCCCGGCGCGGGGGCAGCACTCCACATAGCTGCAGTAGAACCTGGGGTGCGACAGGTAGCCGGTGAGCGCCGAGGCCACGCCGATGGCCAGGCCCACGCTGAGCGGCTCCAGCGCCGCCAGCCCCGGCAGCAGCGCCCACAGCAGCGGCAGCGACCGCGCCATGGCGGCCCCGCGCGCGCGCCCCGCGCCCACCGCGCCTGCGCGGCCGCGCGCCCCGCTCCGTGAGGGGAAGCCGCGGGCGCCATGTTTGAGCCGGGCGGAGATCTCCGCGCTGCCGAATCCCGTGGGCAGGACGGAAAGCATCGCAGCGCTTCGTCCTGTTACCAAATCCGCCGGGTAAATTAAACCCTCCCATACCGGCTCTTTGGTGTTAGCGAGGGAGGCGTTACTTTATTCTGGCCAGGCCGACCTAAGTGCAGAGTCCCCACAGACTTATTTATTTTCACTTATTTATACATTTTTTAGCAAGCAAAGAAATTACTGCTCATCAGTTCTAAATTAAATAATTTTCTTTCATTAATTACTTTTTTACCCTCATTGGTTAATGATTTCTCGCTTCTCAGGCTAATTAGT
Source organism: Lichenostomus cassidix (assembly GCF_008360975.1). Taxonomy (NCBI): domain Eukaryota; kingdom Metazoa; phylum Chordata; class Aves; order Passeriformes; family Meliphagidae; genus Lichenostomus; species Lichenostomus cassidix. Next base: position 5,012,148 of record NC_139497.1, read on the forward strand.
CCATATTTTTAGTCTTCTTGTATCTTTTTCCTCTAGTAGAGACATCACAATGCAGAAACTGAGTTTTTGTTAGTCTCTTGTTCTGATTTGTACGAAATGCCCTTATTGTCCATAGTTTCCACAGTCCAGGTGTTCAGCCTCAGCAATACATATTTCTCTCTCAGGCTTTGTTAACTGAGGCATATCAGAGTTACTTTCCCAAAATGTAAACTCAGTAATTTTCCCAAGCTGTGTTCCCTGCCTGCTAACTCGTGTCCTTGGCACCGCTGGGAAAAGCTTAATTCACCTTCTTGGCTCCCCACATAGCTTTAGATATTCACACGCACTTGTGTGAATATCTAAATGATGAGCTTTATTAATGCCATTTGCATTAATGGTGCCATAAATCAGCACAGCCCATTTCTGCCAATATAAACCAAGAAACCAGCGAGGAAAATGCTCCAGTACTGCCCTGAGGAGCAGGCTACAGGACTATTTGTGGGATAATAAATATGTTAGAACAGCCTTTGCTTTCTAGAGCCACTGTGGGTGGTAACCCTTATATTCCACAACCCCACCAAAGGAAGCTCTCACCCCCCTGGGAAGGAACACCTACTTGGCCCCAAATGCCCTTGCCACCACCTTACCTGTGTAGTTCAGAGTGTCATTCTTTTTGCAGCACTCCTGGAAGTGGCACTTGAACCAGTTTTCGGAAGAGAGGAGATGCCAAGCCATGGCAGCACCTCCCGCAAGGACTGAAACGCTGACAGGGTCAAAAGCCGGCGTCAGAGTGGGCAAAAGAACAAAGATTACAGCAGCCTTCAGGAGCTTCATGGTGGGAGCTGAGCGCCAGCCTGGCTCAGCAGGAAAAGAAACCGAAACTTCAGAAAAACTTCCTGGAGCCTGGAACGTGGGGCTGCTGAAGAGGCTGGAAGCCAATGCTCCTTTAAGAGGGAGGTGTTAATGAGTTAACAGACTTACCACGCTGCTGCAGGAGAAACGAAAGTGCTGTGAACAGAGCATTGCATCGGCCGAGTGAGAGTTTCGCTGGAACAATCCCAGCTCTGACGGGAGGAGGACTGGAACCTCACTGCATCTTAACCAAGGTGCTATTTGGGCTGGTGATTAACGGAGAACACAGAGATGCTTGTTTTGGGCTTACTTACGAGTGGCTGTGCCCACAACATAACACAGCCTGAGGATTTCCGTAGCGATGCCTGGGGCTCTACAATTCACAGCACTGAACGTGTCAGAAAGCTGCTGTATTAAAACCAAGTTCTTAGAGCAGATTTTTTGTTGTTGTTGTTCTGACAACTTCACTATCTCCCCACCACCAAAAAAAGTGTGTTTGCAAAGAAGGACAGACACCAAAACAAGTTTTGTTTTCTCAGCAGACATTTCTTATTTTTTAATTACTTTTCAGTAATTCCCATTTTAGTTTTAAAACCTCGTTGGAAAACCACGGAGCAGCGTTGTTTAGTATTCAAAATATCCGCTAAACATTTGATGGTTGTCTTGACTACAGTGCTCAGTGCTGCCGACTGCAGAGCAGCCAGGCAGTGCCGTTGCTCCCTCTTTTGAGAGAATCCAGGCCGTCAGCTGCCATCGAGCCTTGACGTGGGCACTGAGAAAGATATGGTATCTATTTGCACTTCAATCCTCTGAGCTTTTGCCCCCCTTCCACCAGCACAGGCGCCTGTCTGTGGCTTCCAGGGCTGAAGGCTGAACTCTTAATTCAAATTCAAATTGTAGGTAACAGCTCTGGCCTGATGGCTTATCAGCTAAAGCATGCATTTGAAACCTGCACAGAAACCACTGAATCATCCCATGAAGGACCGTCACATTGGAGGAGGCTTTGGGGGTATCCAAAGACCACCAGGACATACAGAGACTGCATGGTGCACATGCTAATGATATTAATGACTTCCGAGAAATGATTTGTATAACCACGCCTATCCTGAAGAATGTAATTAATATTAATGAATTTTACCTATAACCCTGTGTCTTTGGGGTACTGAGGTGTGTGTGTTTGGTAGAAACAATTCCCACACCTCCGGTGCACCGAATAAAGCAAATACCCACTTCTCTGACTTGGTCTCTGAAGTGTCTCCGGGCTCGATTGGGGCGAATCAGCACAGCTTGGACTCTTGGCTCCTCATTCCAAGGCGGTTTGCTCAGGTGTCCTCCAAACCCCAGGTGGGCTGCTGAGCACCGAAGAAGCTGTGCTTCCAGGGTTTCCAGCTGCCATCTCTCCATTTGGACACCCAGAGGTTGCAGAGAGGCCACAGGAAGGAATTGGCAGTGGGATATGCAGGATTTCGTATAGTCTGGACTCTGTCCGAGCTCTCCTGGAGACAAATCAAATAAATTTTACAAAGGTGTTTGATACCGCTGAAAATGCTGGGAGTTCTCCAGTCACCTGTTTCCTCTGCATCTGTCCGTGCTGAACACTAGATGGGGCGTCAGACACAGGGTTTGGTCCAGGATTTACGTAAAACAGTTTTTTTGCAGAGAACTGAGTCATGTTGGAGAAAAACAGAGGAGTGTGGACTCCCATCTGCAGAGCTGACCACTTGTGTTATGAAACGTGATTTCTTGAGATACACAACAACCCTGCCCCGCGGCTGCTGAGGGATCACAGTGAGCCAGAGCCAGGAAGGTCATTTCAGCAAAACAGCCAAAGTCATCCTACAAAGGAAAGCAGAGAATTTGGATAAAGAAGTAAGGCTGTTGAGCTGGGATCTGCAGATTCTCATCTGTCCCTCTGAACTGAAGTGTGAACAGGTTGCCTTGCTCACCTCTCAGGATTCAGCAGGTATTTCACTGCTCCCCTGTAGAATCAGTGTGGTCCAACAAACACAGATGGGGACTGTCATCCCTGAACCTCTCTGGGATAAAGGGTAGTTCTAAGTTGTGTCTTGCCAAAGGTGAACCAGTTTCATGGCACAGTCTTTTTTGATTGATGTGTGAAGGGGGCAAGGAACTGCTCTGAGCAAATTTTTCATTGTGCTCTTCTGTCTTTTCAAGAGGTCTCACCAGCCTGTAAGGGACTGCATCTCCCAAAACACAGATGGGAAATGCAAAGTGATGTGCTAGAATCAGCACAGAGAAGGAGAATTACCTCATCTGTGCAAAAAGAAGGGGTAGCAGGAGACACATCTATAGATCTTCTCCTTTCCATGTGGGAGGGAGGTGGCATATATTTCCTATACAACAATAGGACGTATGCTGCATAACAGGTACCAGATGGGTGTTTAAATAATCTTCAGCTGCTGCATGTCATGCTGTTATCTCATTATCCGTTACAAGTTAAATGGGTTCAAGCTGGGCCTGGACATGGATGAGATGTCTAATAGTGGTGGTGAGGCTGACATTGATGGCAATTTCCTTGAACAGCAGTCTGGAAGCTCCAAGTGGAGCACAGACCCTGCAACACGCAGTCCACAGTGCAGTGTTTTGTGCCTGTTGTGTTGAACATGTTGTTCTTTCACCTCAACACTGCCCTGGGCACAGAACTGGCATCCTGTCCTCCTGACCAGCACAGAGGGTGGGGTGGTTGGCTAGCAATGGGTTATCTTGAACCAGCTGCCACAAGCTAAAGGTACTGAAAATCTGCAGCAGAGAAGAACTTTGGAAAGGTGTTCAGTGTGCAATAGGCTTGGGGTGTCTGTGATTTGGGGTGTTGGTCAGCAGTGGAAGTGGTGTGGTGAGAAGGGAGAGGGTGTGGAAGAGGAAAGGACATGGTGGGGAGTACAGAAAGAGGGAAGGTAGGAATTTGGGGATCAGCGCTAGGGGAAATGGGGGTTTGCAGTGAGTGATTTGGAGTGTTAGAGCTGTTGTGGTAGAGGAGGCAACGGAGATGGGGCATCTGTGTTGCAAAGCAATAGATAAGGGGTGCAGAGATGGAGCACTCAAGGCCAAGGGTGAGGAGAGAGGATAGTCTCAGATGAGATTTTTGCCCAGCCTGACCCTGCTTTTGGTGTATTGCAATTTCCTGCCACCTGCAGTTTGATTGGTTTAAAGTCAGCATTCTCGGGACTTTGGACTCCTTTACTTTGAGCTTTGAGCTCTGTGGCAGAGAGCTCAGAGAATCTGGGATGTGGCTGGTTAGCAGGGCTTTCCCATCACAAGGCAGCAGAATTCCCAGCTGGCTGGTGAGCCAAGGAACATGTCTCCAGCCAGGGAACAGGGTGCTGGGAATCAGGGCTGCAGCCCTGTCTTCAGTTCATGGAGTGCTAGAGTTTTCCAGGTAAGAATTACAGGATCAATGAATCAATGTTTTTCTCAGAAAAATCTGTATTTTTGTTGGAGGATGTATAAGGGCCTCAATACTTCCAAGTGCTTTGTGAAAGAGGTTTGGAAATGTGCAGTTTTACATGAGGTGCTGAGCTGGCAAGAGGTTCTTGCTGAAGGTTTTTAACTGGAGAAGAGCTGGGAGACTCATTTCTCCCTACATTGATTTCTACATAAGCTCTCCCTGCCTCCTGACTCTGGCTAGACACTCTCTAATGGTTTGAGTTTTTCTCAGAGGGTTTTGCTTTATTTTTACCCTTTTCCCCCCTCCCTCATGTATGTGTGGTTTCACTTTGTTTTCTTTCTCTGCTTTAATTTCAGCATCATCTTCCAAGTGCTGCTTATCCTAAACATAGAGATGAGACAGTGACAGGAAAGGGCTGCCACTCTGACGTACATTGGGATCTTTAAAGAGTGGGATTGTGGTGGGCTTTATCCAAATACAGAGCCTGGCTAAGCTCTGAGGAATACACTAATGCTGTGGAAACGCTCTGACTCATGAAATGTGTTCCTTTTTATAATGTGACAGGAGTAGTAACACAAAACACCAAAATCTACATTAATGTTGAGCAGACATTGTCTAATCCTAGAAACACCCAGGGAGTCAAGAGCTTGTCATTCTTCTCTTGCAGGTAGGAAAACTGAGGTTTGCGGATGATGAAAGTTTTTTTTTAAACACGGTAGTTCATAGCAAAGGGTTTAACAATTCTGTTTTGTCACTGAAATATTTACTCAAGAGCTAGAGCTGTGATTTGACTTGGGACAGGCTTCAAAATCCTTGTCTGGGATACAAAATCACAGAGTCCCTTGGGTCAGTGTGTGGTGCTGTGCTGTGTGAAGAGAGACAGTCCAACAGGAAAATATATAGATAAGCTTGGGATCTGAGTGAAATAGAACATTATATACTCATCCAATAAATCTGCCCTTGTGAAATAATTGCTTAGATCATGTCTGAACCCTTGTGAAATTCTGATGTACCAGGAGGGTTGGATTTTGTTCTGGTTGCTGTCTCTGAAAAATTCAATTAAAAGGTTCTTCCCTACAACAAGAAAAAAGTGTTCCTCATCTAGATGCCCAATCTCAAAGCCCTTTTTCCTGAGCCTGGACTGCAGTCAGAGAGCAGTCTCACTGTGCTGTCCCAGCAGGGTGAAAACCAGCCTGAGGACCTTCCAAGGTTTGGATGCCTTGGTACTCCAGAGCAGAGCTGTCCCAGAGCAGCTGGGACCGAGCAGTTGTCAATACTGCCAGTGCTCTCTGGCCGTGGTGAACGCTGACAGCCTCTCCAGAGGGAGAAAAATGTGATTTTTAATCTGATCCCGAGTGGTTTGCAGCAGGTGGAGCTACACAGGTCGTGTTACCTGTTAGGAATGGGAGGGTAGGTAGGTTAGGTAGGGGAGGGAACGCATTTAAGCCGTGCTCGATGTGTGGGTGAGGGAAGCTGCCGTCTCACATTTCTTGTCTACTGTGGGAACTTGCTGGAAATGTAATGTTTTATAGATAAGCACAAGGTAACAATACTAGCAGGACACTTCTGCTCTTTATGGAGTGAGTCCTGGGTGCTGGAGCCTGTTTGATCTTTCAGCTCCATCAAGCAGTGATGGATGGAGATGGTCTCTCTCAGAACAAGCACAAGGAGTTATTTAAGTGTCTAGCAGTGGCTCTGCTCCCCCACAAGCCTCTGGGTGTTCCAGAGGCAAAAGGGATGGAGGGAGGCAGCCCTTTGGCTTTGGATAGTATCAGAGGTTTATGTTCATAAGAACAGGAGCTGCCAGGGCTACCACAGTGGCAGTCTTTGAAGAGTTTTTAAATCTGTACTCGGGTAATCCTAACAGATGTCCATTTCTCAAATTGACTTTTACGTCCTGGACACACTTCAGTCTCATATTTTTGGGCCAGGAATAAAGAGGTTAAGGAATAGCTTGGAGAAAATTGCTGTTAAGAGTTTAATTACCAGTTAAATACCAGTAAACTACTGTTAACCACCAGTGCTGTGAGACAGTGGGGCTCAGGTGGGTGTTTTATGGGCTGCCTTGGGTGCCTGCTGTTGCAGGGCAAGAGGACACAGGAGCTCAGGGTCTGATTCACCCTCCCTGGAATTGTTCGAAAGTCGGGTGGATGTGGCACTTGGGGAAGTGGTTTAGTGGTGAACAAGGGCGGTTAATGGTTGGATTGGATGATCCCTGATATTTTTTCCAACCGGAATGGTTCTATGATTCCACGATAATGGCACCACCCAAAGCCAGGTGCAGATAGGCGGCAGCCTCCACTGGACCATGCAAATCCACCTGGGCTGGCAGCTGAGAGAGGTACCTTCAGGGCAGGAACTCAGGAAAGCAAAGCAGGGTGCGGAGGGTGCTTCACCTTTTATCAGCCTCGCCTTTTCACCCCTCCTGCCGAGCTGGCTCTGCTCCGATCTCATGGCCTCCGGGCTCTGATTTCAAGACCTGTGTCGTGCAAGATCGAGATGAATAATGTATTAAATGGTAGCGATAGACCCAGTGGATGGGCTATCGATGCTGGCAGTTAGGCTCTGTTTTGACTTGTAAACTAAACACTCCTGGCGCAGACATCCTCTGTGGTTTAGCGATTAGATCTGGGAATTGCATCTGGGGTCAAGTCAAGGTGCTCTCACCCTGCTCCAGCAACACTGGCTTAGTCATATCATCTGTTCCTAATCCTCTGCTTGTCTCTCCATGACATGAGCAAGAGGGGAATGAGATCCCATAAAAAGATGATGATAATAATGATAATGATGATGATAATAAATCATCATCATCTCAATTCAGACTTTGTTTCATTATGGAACTTATTGTCCAAGGATGTAGTGTAGTTTGAATGGTGCGCACAGTGAACCTGGCATGTAAATATCGAACATTCCCATCATTTATGACAACACAGCCACAAGAAAGAGAATTAAACCTTGTGCTCTAGGTGCTCACTGGTGATGTGGGGACACTGTGAGAGTTAAACTTCACCTGACTTGATCCTGCCTTTGGGTTTTACCTTTGTTTTTAAAATTGAGCCCAGAATTTGAAACTGCAGACTGTTCCTGCTTGGCTTTGACTGGGTTCCTGGAGTTGTTTTGTTCTCCAGGCTGGCTTGGAGCGGAGTAGCTCTCGTGTGAGCCTGTCTGCCTGTGTAACAATAGTTCTCCCTGAGAGAACAAGAAATAATAGGGAAACTTTAGCCCATATTCTATCTTAAATAGAGCTGTAAATAATAATTTAGGGATAAAAACTGTGAGAAAGAAATGAAACTTCAACTGGATGAAATAAGAAAATACTATGCTCGCATGGTGTGGGAGGATTCCTCAGGAAGACGATTATAGGGCATGAGTAATGCTGTGCCCTCACTCCAGTCATGCTCTGATGTGGTGAGTGGCTTGTATCTCATCCAAAGCACATAAGGTGGTGGTGTTATTAAGCAGAAAGCCCCATCCAATGATTTTGGACCCTCAGGTGAGACAGGATTTAAAAGTACTCGGTAGGTTTTGGGTTGGACCAGAATCAGAGGTTGTGTTTGGCTTGGGGTTTAGCAAAGCTAATACCCTGCTTATACCCATCTCCTGTGGAAGAGCCATAAATACAAGTCACTAAAATTAGTCTTGCAAGGCAGCTATTCTGACTGGCGCCTCTGCTATCCCTGCTCTGTCTCCAGTTCATGCCCGAGTAAAGACCTCTGCCTGGTTTTAATCAGCTCTGGCAGTCGACTGAGGACCAAGTAGGCTCATCAGGAGAAAGTGACTATTTGCTGCTTTAATAGCTTCCCTATTTGTTCAGAGAGGCTGGGTCTGACCCCTTGGAGTGCTGGGGAGGTTATGGAGCAAGGCTGGTACTTTCCAGCTGGTTGCAGGGGCAGGGAAGAGCAGCAGGCAGTGTGCCAGCCAAGGCAAAAGGGCAGCACAGGCTCCTGGTGTGCTGGAGAGCCTCAGAAGGGGATCAGTAACCAGAGAACAACAGGCACCAGCAGCCAGCACACCCTGGCACCAGCACTGAGGTCTCCTGAGCAAGGAGGGATGTGGTGACTTCTGTGGACACCACAGAGAGGCTTCCTGGAAATTCCACCAGATCTGATAATCTCTGTGGTTTATACATCTGAATGTCATGGCAGGGAAGCCTGAGGACTTGTTAATTTATGCCTCAAATTTTACTCTGAATGACTTGGAAAGTATAATTTCCATACAGTTTCCTCAACGTTAAATAAAGGATGGAGGGTCAGGAAGGGATCTAAAACTGGAGTTAGGTTCATTTTCCAGGAGATACTTTATCTAACAGGAAGAAAAATGTACTCTGCTAACATAAAAGGTTGCCTGCAGGACTCCAGTTTCCAGCTATTGTTAAAATGTTAAAATGTTTGAGAACTGAGAACCCTGTGGCCAACAGAGAGCTGGAACGAGTTGAAAACAGAACGGATGTGCTCTGCAAAGAACAATGTTAGGTCCATGCTAACAGCACAAGGAGGAGATTGGCTGGAGGATACAGAGAGACCCCGAAGGAACAGGGATGAGCAGCCAGATCTAATGCTAGATAGCTGAGAAGTGTCCCAGGGCTGTCTTCTATGTAGCATTGCTGGAATTCCTTCCGTTTAAGAGTAGCCCCACCAGAGTACTAAATAACTTGGTGTGGAGTCATCCTAGACCCCTCAGTGAGGACTTGTGGCATTTAAAAGAAAAATGAGCTCTCAGGAGGTTGAAGGACGTTTGAAGTGCAAGGGGTGAATGAGTTGGCAGTCATGTGTCGGTCATCTGCTTGCTTCAGCATTGGAGGGAAATACAAAAGTATGACTGGGATAATCAAAAGCATGGAGAAATCTCCTTTGAAGAGAGATGAAAGCAAGTGGGACTGTGGTAAAGCTGAGTAAGAGGTGCTTTCACAGACATGTTTCAAAGGAGGAGAATGCTGGGCAAAGCTGAGCAAGAACTGCTGTTTTTCTTAATTCCCCAGTGTGTCTGTCTGTGGCATGAACAAGAAGGAAAGGAGATCCCATAAAAATATAATTATTTTTATTATCATCATCATCTTAATTTAAATTGTGTTTCATTATGGAGCTTATTGTTTAAATCTTGTTTTATTATGGAACTTAATTGTCTTGAGAAGTAATTTCTTTTTAACAGTTTGGAAGGTGACATGACGCATGTAATTATCAAACATTACCCTCATGTATGACGACAAATTTACAAGAAAGAAAATTAAACCTTGTGATTCAGAGCTTAAGTTAATCTCTGATTTCTGAAGCCTGGATGAATCAGGGTGAGTGGGGCCAGAGAGCCTCAGTCCATTGCTATCTCCCACAGGGACACATCCTGCTTTGAAACCATGGTGTGTCCCATGCCTGATAAAACCCTGCTAGGGCCCTGCTCATGGAAGAGCAGCAGCTCCTTCCACCACTGAACAATCACACCAACTTCCCTTGCTGTGATAATGGTGCAGCACAGCTCTCTGCCCCTTCCTGCTGTCCAGCTCTCCTTCTGGGACAGCTCTAGCCCCACTAATGTAGCATCCCATAGCCTCCTCTCCCTACAGCATTTCCACAGCTGGGATCCAGCTTCTCTCCTGCTAATGGGGGATCACTTCTTCAGTTTTGCCTGAGTCAGTAGCACTGTTAACAGAAACATGCTGTGCTAGAGAGATGCATTCTGCTGCTTTGTAAATAGTTGGAAAAAGCACGTATTCCCCTGTGGAGGGCTGTGGAGAGCAGTCAGGGTTGCATAAACATAGGGTGGAGCAGATTCCTCGGAACATCATGGACATGAGGATGTAGGCTGTAAATCAGGAGACTAATCGAAGCATGGGACCTGGGCAGGCTCCTGGAGTCCTGCCCATAGCTCATTCAGGCAGAGAAGAAAACTTAGGACAGTTAGGACAGCATCACTGCCTGCAAAATAGCGTGGAGAGGTTTCTCTACTTCTTTGCATCATTCAACCCAAATTCTGCTCTGGATAAATTCAGGGTAAAGCAGCCTGGGTCGCGTTGTGTCAGTGCTGTGAGCAAGAGGCCAGCTGAGACAACAGCACAATAAAAAACTTCCAGGCAAGGGGGCTGTAAATAACACAGCTAAATTGCTCCCTGCTCTCCAGACTGATTGTGGAGATGGTGTTTTTAGCATTGCTAGAGAGGTGTATTTATTGACAACATCAGAAGGAAGACCTGGACCACCTTTTAGCGTAAAAGCAAGCCCAAAAGATGTGTTGTTCATGAATCAGTGCAGGGAAAAGGGAAAGTTTTAGGTTGTGTCTGGAGCATAGCTATGACCAGTGACTGAACTCATAAAAACCTCAAGCTGCCGAGCAGCTCTGACTTCTGCCTGAGTCAGATCTTGTGGGAAGAGGGGCCTGATCTGCTTTAGGAAGCCCAGTCACTCTCCAGGACATTGCAAAGTGATAGCATTTACGAGATCAGCATGTGTGATAAAGGGATTTACACAACATGACCTATAAAGGAGGGTGGGAGGACATGCTGCTGTTTAGTTTAGGGGTGATGGAGGACACACAGAGAACTCAGGGCTTTAAAAATAAGCTCTGTTTGTGGTGGGTGAAGCTCTATGGCAAGGCCATGAAGGAAGGCTCTCCTTGGAGCTGGTTTCACCAGGATGGTGAAACTCTCAGCTCAGGTCAGGGACAGGCAATGATGTGCTGACCTTTCCATCCCCTCTCATCCTGTGAGAACTTGAAAATGCCTATCTGTTGAAAACAGGATTTAAAAGACTTTAAAATGGACAAGCTCTGCAGCCTGTTGCTCCTGGGTTGCAAGACAGGGGTAACAGCCTAGGAAATAGGAGGTTTGTTTTCTGCTTTTCACCTTAAATCTGCTCATTACTGTTGAATGTCAGGTCTCCAAAAGGCTGGAATCAGGGACCACAGCTGCTTCCTCTCCCAGCCCTGTTAGTGAGCCAGGGTTCTTAATGCTGTGATTCTCATGCCCTGACTATCATTTCTCCATAACACAGCATGTGGAGGCAGGACCATGCAGCATCCTTTACCTTTGCTCTTGTTTAAGAGCACCCCACCAGGGAATCTGCATCTACATTGCAGTTTTGCAAATGCTTGAAGTCTAGGAAATGTTCCCAATCTCTGAAATTTTTGGCAGCAATTTGTTCCTCTTCTCTCTCAGTCTGGTGGGGAAACTCCCTCTTTTTGGGCAGTAACATAAATGGGTTTTGCCTGTTGTTTACAGCTGATGGGATCTGGTTCTTTGGAAGCAAACCACATCACGAGTTGCTGCGGTGTGGCTGAGTGAGAGGGACGTGGCTTCCCCACACCCCAAGCCCTGACCCCTATCTCCCACCTTTGCCTGGTGGCAGCAGTGGCAGGTGCAGCTCTGCCTAAAGCCAGCTCTTAAACCAGCTGGGGCAGAGGGAGAAAGCAGGAGAGAGGAGAAGTAACTTCCCTCAGCCCCTCTCCCAGCAGGATTTCATCCCTGAAGGCACAGAGCAGTGCAGCCAAGGAATTCTTTCCTCTAAGAGAAAGCCCAGGCATGAATCCATGTGAGGCTCAGAATAAGAGAAAATAATCTACTTCCCACACACTCACAGCCTAATGGCCTCTCTTCTAGTTTTCTTTCAGCAGAGGACATGGTGACTCCTCTGCAGCCAGGGTGGGTATGACAGTTTGGGGCAGGAGAATGGCTGGGAGCAGGGCAGCAGCTGGAAGCAGGCAGGAAAGGACAGTGGATGGAGCTGCAGGGAGAAGGCAGGAGGACGTGCCACTGCCTCTCACTTGGCCCTGGGCCTGTTCCGTGGGACTGGCTGAGCAACAGCAGCTTCCACTACTGTGCCTGAGACTCAGAGCCACCACACCCCTGCCCCTTCCCGGGGCCTCTCCTGATGGCTTTCTCCTGCTGCAGGCATCTGCTCTTCTGAGTGTGAAGGACAATTTGGGAGAGTCTGATTGTACATTCCTCATGCCTGAGGCCTCTCAGATAGCTTCAGCCAGTACTGTCACTTTTAAAATGCAAACCAGACAAAATCTGTGTTTGCCAAAGGCTGAAGCATCCCAGTTGTTTTGTGAGATGCTAATGCTGGAGGCTAGAGATGCTGGTCGTTCCACCACTTAGTGACTTTGCAGTATCTTCTGTGTCCTGCTCACTGAAATGAGCATGAGGAGCCCAGGAGTTTGGGGATGGGGAGCTGCAGGTGAAGCAACAGGATTTCACACATCCGTGGAAGATGCATTGTGATGGTGGGAGCTTTTGTGCAGACTAAGGAGGGAACACAGGAGGAGCGCCCTTCTCACTAATAAACAGCTAAAACACTCATGCCTTTACTTGAAAAGTCATCGTATTTGATGAGCCAGCACAGCACAGCCTCCTTTGGCAGCTGTGTTTCCCAGGATGGGTGCAGCCATGGGCAGGTGATTGTTGCAATGTGCAGGCTCCAAGGCTTTGTGCTGAGAGCAGCAGGAAAAAATGGCAGGGAAGGAGGGCACCAGTGTCCACAGTAGCGTTGGAACAAGCAGGGAATGTGGCTCAGCTCCTGGGCTGAGCCATGGGCCCAGGGCAAGCAAAATCCCAGCTGGGCTATGCACCTTCTCCACCAGCATGTGGAAGCATGCTGGAGAAGTGCCACCCACCTGCCTGTGTTCTCCAGCCTACAGCAGTCCCTTTGGGCTCTTTGCCTAACCCCAGCTGTGGGATGTAATTGCTCATTTGGGAAAATTCTGGGGAACCTGAGCTGAAATTGCTCAAAGTGTCGGCTGCCTTTTGGGAGCAGGGTGGAGCTCAGGCCATGCCAGTGCCAACGGACGTGCCAGTGCTCCACTGAACCAATCCTCTCCTTTTGCTGCCACCAGGAAATTCCCCAGCATAGCAGGAGTGGAAAAAATGCAGTCACAATACTGTACAGTAATTCACTTGGTCAAATAAATAACCTGTGTGGGAATTGAGGGTGATTTTTATTCCATCTTTCCAAAGCAGAATTGCTGTTACAGGTTTCTATTTTTAAGTACTTTTCTCAAGCATCTCCCATGAATTTTTCATTCCTTCTGCCTCCTACAGTTCAGTTCCTCCTCCAGCAAAATGCGCCATTTTTTCCCTATAGCTCCTGGGGTCAATCTAACCTGACAACTTAATCCTTTAAAGCCTCACCTGGATCCTTATCAATAATTTCTCAGAAAAAACAGCAGTGTTTTTGGCTAGAGGTGTTGGTTTTAGGTAGATCTTGTCCTGGGTTGAGACCCTCATGCTCAAAGCTTCAAAGCACCACTTGAAGTTTAAAGATATTTTCCTTACCACTTGACCTCCTCCAGGCAAAGGCTCTGTCCTGGCAGGATGTGATCTGTGGAGGAGAATCAAACCATTAATATTAACAGCCTGCTTCCTCATGGATTAATGGGATGGTTGAACATGCTTCCGGCAGCTGCGTTGCCTTGGGTTCCAAAAGCCAGGAAGGGGCAAGTGTGGATGTGTCCTATCCAGCAGGAGACCTCCGAACCTGGGAAACCAAGAAGATGCCAGGATCCCAGGAGCATTACAGCTGCCTGAACAGTCAGCTTCTGCCCCTCATCTCCATCCACATCCTTCCCCACTGGGGTTCCACTCTGTGCAACAGTGAAAGTGTTTGAAATGCATAAACACAAGAAAAAAACCCAACATTTTTTTAATTAACACATCTACATCTGAGTTTGCCCTGAGGGCTTATCCCTAAACAAGGTGTGCATCTTGATCTCTCCATTCAATGTAAATTTGTGCCAGTTGCTGGTGCAAATTGTCCAGGGCTTTTTGCCAGTATTGGAACCGATGCCAAAGAGGAGAAATCTGGCTGGCTGGCAGGAGGAGTCCTAGCTTGTCTGCAGGTGCATATTCCTGCTGCTCAGCGAGGTGTTGGCTGCCTTGGGAGGGGAAGAAGGTTCATGAAGGAAAAAGTGCTGAAGACCCTGTAGGCTGGATCCTTAGCTGGCAAAAACTGGAGCTGCTGGATGGAGGGTGTGATGTGTTGGTGAAGAGTCTGGCTGCTTGCCTTCTCCCAGGCTCCTGGGAGAAGGGGCTGCTGGAGAAACTCTCATCCATGCTGCAGGGCTGGTCTGGCCCTGCATAACCCCAAACCTTGGGCAGTGAGGTCTTCTCCACTCGGGGTTGATCCCTATCAGCTGTGGAGAAGAGGGATGGGAGGGAGCAGTGTTTGGGATGCGGCTTTGCTGCTGTCCACTTATACTTGGCATTATGGCATTTATTATACCCTGCTGAGCTCCAGGGATATGTGGGTGGGTTTGGATGCAGTTTGCTGGTGAACACCCCAGCTCTTACCACTGGTTCTGAATCCACATGGCTGCTGCATGTCCTGGTGTCCCCACTCCCATCCCCAGGGAAGCAGCCTGCCAGAGGCTCCAGAGCTCCATGCTGGGCTGTGCCAGGACTTGTTCTGCTGCCCCGACGCCAGGGTGGTGGTGACCAACTGCAAGTACCTCTCCCTGGAAACCGAGTGCTTGGGTTTTTCAAAGGCTCTCCACACTGTTGAAAAAAGGTAACTATAGGTCCCATGCCAGGTACACAAATAGTGTGTGAACTGTAAGTCTGGTCACATTCAAAAGAGACAGCTAGGTTCAGGAGTAGCACAATTCATTGAATGCAACATGTATGATTCTTTTGGATTGCCTGTGATAAATGCATGAACTGCAGAGTGGCTTTATAGAGCACTATAAAACGATGGCAATCACAAGCTTAATTTCCCAAGTTAACACTCCATAGCTGAGGACACAAGACTTAGCAAAAGATGACCCTTCTGGGGCGGGAGAGGACAACTCTGTGAAACTGTTCCTGGAAATTCATGAAAAATTCTTGTGCCCCATTTAGACATGAAATTGGGATGCTTTTACACTTTATTAACCACTATGGTGCAAAGTGCTGCCGACTATGATCAAATCTTCCGTTGTTTGTGGGTATGTTATACAGAATATTTCTTGGTAGGAGGTTTTGGTTTGCTAAACTTTTCTGGGTATCAGGTAGAAAAACTAGGCCACATGGCCTCCACTCTACATTCCCCCCAATGCCATAGCAACACAAACCACAGGAGGTACATTCAGTTTCTATGCTTGCACCATCACACATCAGGCTTCGCATTTTCTTCACTGCTTTGTGCTTCCACCTGCATCCTTGAATGTCATGGGGCTGAGCCAGAGCATTGCTTTGAGCAGTGCAGTATCTTTGGGTTTGCAGCACCAGGGCAGAATAGCCATGAGGAAGATTCAGGGGCAAATACAAAGAATTTTCTATTTTTCTGAAATAAGTATTTAAGCATTTTCCTCCTTTCCTTTTTTTTTTTCCCCGTGTTAAGGAAATGAACACTAAATCCAGCTCTTCCACTCTAATAAACTTGAAGAGCTCTTAGCCCCCACGCCTCTAGCTCACTGAGGTTTGCTGTTGCCAGCACTGGGGAAGAAGGAGTTAAGTTTGTATTAAATAGCAGCCCAGCTGCCTGGAGAGGCTCCGATCCCACTCTTTATTCCACAACGTTTGATGACTGAAGAAAAGCCAGCTCCAAATTCACATGGCACTTTCTAAACCAAGGACAAAATTACCCTTGGCTGCCTTGGTTCATCGTCTCGGAGAAACCCAGGAAGAGCTGCCTTCGGGGCTGGCAGGCGGCTCTTCACTTCTCCTTGCAGTTTTGGGGCTTTGCGGTGCAGGATCCGCCTGGTTGGGCTCCAGGCTGGTCACTCCCGGGGCTCCCCTCCCAGCCGGGGGTGCGGGGGCAGCCCAGACTCCCGGGTGGTGCGCGTTGCTGGGCCAAGGGACAGCACTGTCCCCTGTCCATCCCTCGGCAGGTGGATCTGTAGGGCAGGGCTGGCTGCCTCTGCCATGGGAGTGCTCAGGCAGCACTGGGCGGGACTGGAAGCGCTGCCACGGAGGAGTGGGCGCAAGTACAGAGCTGGATGTGGCTGAGGCAGGCGCTTACCTTCTTCCTAACTCCTCCTTCGACGGCTGAAGAGCTGCCGTCTGCGGGTGAGCAGTGCCCGGCTGGCCGAGGGATGCTGCGTGCGGTTCCGTCCCTCGGGGCACACGGGGAGGTGGGACGGGGGATCGCGGTGGGCTGGTTTAGAGAGGTCAGAGGTCAAGCTGTGGCCAAGCCCCCCCGAGGGCGCTGTGTCCTGGCTCGGGGCAGCTCATCCGCAGGGAGCTGGTGGTGGCAGGGTGTGAGGAGCAGGGGGAGCCTGTTCCATGTGCTGGCTCGGGTTTCCTCACTGCCCCAGCAGCCTGGCTGGAGGATACAGGGGCTGGGGGCTTTCACTGGAAAATGAGGGGATTTGTGTTGTATTTAAACGCAGCTGTTCCTGCCTCTCTCCCACAGGGCTCTCTCGCAGCCCAAGATCTCCACTGGCTCTGGGTGCTGAAGCGACCGAGAACATTCTCCCAAAATGCTGGAAAATAAAGTGTTCCTGTCATTTACGTTCTACAGCACAATTTTGATTATAAAAATGTATGTCGTTGCCATCATTACGGGGCAAGTGAGACTCAGAAAGAAGGTAAGATCCAGTTTCATTTTCTTTCTCCTCCCTTTCTGGCTCTTTGCATGCGTTTCTGTAGTTTTTCTTTCTTCTTTTATTCCTCTAAAGTTCAACAAAATTCTGAAGCAAGCGGAGTTTTCTTTGACTTAAGTTGAAAGCAAAACGTGTTTCATAGCTGCAGCAGATAAATATCTCACTTCTCTTTGACCCTTTTTGTTTGTTTCTACCATCTGTAGCTCAATGTTTATAATTTTGGAAACCTAATCTAAATAATAATCAGATATAAAATGCCAAGCAGGTGAGATGCTTCTAGAAAGAGTCTGTTTACAGTTAATTTGCAGTGTCTGGAAGAAAAGGAGAAGGAAAAAAAAAGGTTTAAGAATAAATCATTGCAATGCTTTCTTTTTCTTGCAATGTAGCAGAAAGCTTTTGAACTTTTGGAGGCTGACAGGCTATGGGAATGCTTCAGGAGAGCAGCAAGTTTGTGGGGAGTAAAACAATAGCTGGAGGAAATGGTTCTTGGTCGGGGGAAAATACAGAAAGGACCAGCTGCCATCAGGAATTGGGGCTAACTGGACTTCTATCACCCTCACCCCAGCTCCTGGTAAAACCCAGCTGTCTGTAATATCTGTTTTGGAGTATTTGAGGAGTTTCTGACTGTGTCAGCAGAGCAGGAGGGAGACATTTCTGCTCTCAGATAGAATACAAATGTCCTGTGCCGTGGCATCATTGTAACTGACGATTTGCCTTCTCCCCTTGTGATTCTAAATGATGCTCCAACTCTGGGACCGTCTGGGCTTGTAAGATGATTAAAGAAAGCACCAGGGCCCTTTCCAGGCTGCAAAATGAAGCTGTCAGATGGTCAGGTCCCCGAGGAACAGCTTCTGAGCATAGGTGGGGAGCTTGCATAAATCATTTTCATTTGTAACTTTATTAGTGTAGGATCCCATTTCCCCATAGGAAAGTCACACAGTACCACTGCCAAAAAGCCAGCCAGGGAATATTCTCTAATCTGTCAGTCCTGGTTATCTTTTGGAAGCTGGATTGTGTCAGCAAGCTCTGTGCCAGCAGTGATCTCACTTGCTGCCTGACAAAGTCTCCTTTAAAGGGGTTTCACGGGAAGAAGTGGACTGGGGTGAGGTGGGAGCTGTCTTGAAACCCTCAAATTGGGACCTGCTCAGCAGGCAGCATTGGGTTTTTTGAAGGACAAGGAAAACCCCTGGGGAGGTGCAGAGTTTAACCCCCAGGACCGTGCGCATAGAAGCACAGTGGCCCTTGTGTTTATGAATAGCAGTGACAAACTGGGGCAGGAAAAAAATCCCCACAGGACTTAAAAACTAGGGCCAAAGCTTCTCCCTGTGAGGTTCCTGAAGACTGTAAGCAGGTGGGGCTCTCTCTTGCAGGCGTTTGCAAACCCAGAGGACGCCCTGCGCAACGGGGGTTTGCAGTTCTGCCGCCAGGACCCCGACGTGGAGCGGTGCCGCAGGTGAGTGGTGCTGGCATTCCTGGTGCCAGGAGTCCCTCTGGTGCCAACATTCCTGGTGCTGGCATTCCCTCTGCGCCAGCTCCTGGCAAAGAAGCAGTGGGAAGCTAAAGGGCTCATTAATCAAGTAATATTCTAAATGGTTAGACTGCCTCGAGCTCTGCTCTGGGACCCTGCACACTAGAGCAGCTTAATCTTTAATGGGAGCATGGTGTGCACTGGAGCAAGGACAAGAGAAGGATCCATGTTTGGGTTCAACAGCCAGCTCTGACTAGCTCTTTCCTAGGTGCTCAAAGTCCCACAAGCTCCCAGTGTCTCATCCTGTACCCACACTCAAAGGCTCCTTGTGTCCTGCTCCAACAGGACCCCAGATCCCAGCACAGCTTGGACAGGGAACTGTGTGGCTGGTCCCAGTGCTGTATGTGGCTGGGCTTTTGGGGGATTTGGGAAGAGGCTGAACAAGGTTGCAATAACTTCTGCCTCTAATTGGGCAAACTCTGAATGTTCGTCCACTTCTGTGAGAATCACAATTCCTTGGAGGTAAAACACGGGGTTATTCAGCCCTGGGCCTGATTTTCTATCCCCCTTACTGAAGGAGGTGCTCTGAGTGCTGGGCTGGATTGCTGGTGATGTGCAGGAAAGGAACTGGAGCTGTGCCCTGTTGTCCTTGACCCCTGGGGTGCAGGTGGAGACCTCATTGCTCACATCCCACTGCCTCCAGCATTTGCTTTAGAAAAAATCCAGTGCCACCTAATTGCAGGGCTGCCAGGGGGAGGAGGATGGCAAATGAGCCATTTCCTTCCTAGCAAAAAGAAAATAATAGCAGAAATAATAATCATAATCCTCTTTTGATTATTCAGAATAAACACAGTTCTGTAAAAATAAATAACTGGAGCTGCAGCAAAGACCTGGGGCAGCCTGGGATCTGACTTGGGCAGCTAAAGCTCACAGAGTCGGTCCTTGCTGAACTGTTTCCAGCCCTGGGGAAGACAGATTAAATTCAAAGTGTTCCCCCAGAGCAAGGGCAATATCAGCTTTTCACCTCAGACCAGAGCCAGGGGACTGTGCAGGGTGGGGACAGAGCAGGGTGGGAGGTTTTTCCCCTGCTAAAGATGCCCCTGGTTGCTTCTCAGCTCTCTCCTTTCTCCTCCCTGTTCTTCTATATGTCCTTTCAGCCCTGCTGAACCCTCGAGTCCTCAGGGTTTGTTCAGAGGATGGTGCCTGGGGGAGGGGGGACACAACCCACATTGATGGCATGACCAGATCCTGTTTCAGTAGTTCTGTGGGTGGTGGCAGTGATGCTGTGACACCCTGGCAGGTGCATGTTAGCTGGAGCACAGGGTTTGGTCCCATCAGTGCTGATGTGTCACCATGTGGCCACAGTGGCCCTCCAGACACATTGCAGTGCAGTTTCTCAGTTGCTGCTGGCACAGTACAGGGGTGCTTGGGGCTTTCCTCCTCAATCCCCTTTGGATGCATTTATGGAGAGAGGTGAAGCCCTCCCATTCTCCTCTGGAGAAGCTGTGGTCTGGAACTGCCTTTTGTTGTGTAGCGTGGCCACATCTGGGGCCATGCCGTGCTGGCACCACACCAGCTTCAGGCTTTTCGCAGCTTCACAGGGTCTTTGTTTTGCTCTGTTTATTTGAAAGCTCCAGTCCTCGAGCTGTCATCTGTTGTGGCAAAGGCGTCCCTGTCACGCAGAGAAAGTTTCAGGAGCTCAGCATCCCAAGGGAGAGACGGGTGTGAAATCCTCCTGCCTCTATATGTGAGGCAGAACTGATGCTTTTGGGGGCTGTGTCTGTCCCATCCAGTGGAGGAGCAGCATCTAGGAGTGGCCACTCTGGCTAGAAAGAATGAGAGAAAACAGGGAATTCCAGCGGGAAGGAACAACCTTATCTCGCTTTTCAGGGCCCACCGCAATGACATGGAGAACATCTTTCCCTTCCTCTTCCTCGGAGCCATCTACTCCCTGCTGGATCCCAGTCCTGCAGTGGCTAGGATTCACTTCCTCATCTTCTGTGTGGGACGGATCATCCACACCATTGCCTACCTCCTACGGCTCAGGGCACCCACACGCTCCGTGGCCTACAGTGTGGCCCAGCTGCCCTGCTTCTCCATGGCCCTGCAGATCCTCCTGGCCACCACCCCATACTGGTAACACCTGGAGAGACTGACCACCTGAACCCCCTCATCCTGAGTGTGCTGGTCACCCCTGCGAGTGGGAGTGTGCATGTGTATATGTGTGTGTGTGTGTGTGTGTGTGTGTGTGTGTGTGTGTGTGATGTCACCAGGGAGGTCACCTGCACCCTGAGGATGCTCAATGCAGCCTTGATAAAATTCCTGTGCCATTGGAATTTGTCAGAGAAGTCACCAGAGAGAAGGGACATGCAGGAAGGGAATGTGGAGGAAGATTTCTCTCACTCCTGCTGAGGGTGAGAGATGGAAAGGACATGAACTACTCCTTGAAGAAAGGGTCATTGAAGGAAAGGTTTTCTGTGTTTGGAACTGGGAAGGGGAAGATGTGCCTTTTCCTCTTGGTCACAAATACCCTGTGATCCAGGAAGGGGAAATCATGAGTGTCCCACAAAGTCTCTTAGTCAGCAGATGTGGTTGGTAGCAGAGGTTATAAAGCAGCCACCCTTCTCCTGCCCAGCATCTGTGGGGATGTGAGTACCTTAGGACTTAGTCCCTTAGGTTCCCTCTCCCACAAGGAGGATAGGAGGCAGGTGCCTTCCACGCAGCATAAGGGCATTCAAAGTCTCAGGGGTGATGTTGTGAAGCCATTGAAGCATTCAGTTCTGCCAGTGCCACTTCATCTCACCCCATGGGGCACAGCTCCCTGCCAGGAGCCTCATTGCAGGCAGGATCCTGCCAGCCCTTGGCAGCTCCCGGCCAGCAGCAGCCGTGGCTTTTCCATCTCAGCCTCACCTCAGCAAGATGCAGAGCGACGTGCCTGGAGCAGCCAGCAGGAATCATTTACCCTGGACACAGAGCCTGGACACATTTGCTGGACACAAAGCTCTGGGACTTCTGGAAAGACTAAAATGCTCACACAAAACAGGGGGTTTGCAGACAGAGCTTTCTCCCAAGGGCTGTAATGTCCACATGCCTCTAATGCCTGAAAATGCCCCCAGGGCAGCAGGCTGAGTTTCTCCCCTCTGTTTGTTGCCTTTCTCTGGCCGCAGAATGGCCGTTGCTATTTGGGGAATGTGCCGTGACCACTTTAGGGGTGTTTTCTTTCAGCTGTTTCCTGCTGTCCACTGCTGCCACGACATTCACAGCCTGGATCAGCTGGTGTTTGCAGAAAGCTCTGGAAATGAGCAGAGAGGCTTTGAAGACAGTATTGCTGTTCTGCAGTGTCACCCAAAAGTGTCATGTTGGAGAGGAGAGGCCAGGACCAGGGTATTTCAGGGTGACAAAGCCCTGTGAGCTGCTCTGCCACACTGCTGTCCCCAGGTGCCAGGGGCTGCTCCCAGCAGCAGCAGCAGCAGTTGAGCATCCCTGTGGAGGAGAAAGCAGGAGAAAACCTCTGCTCTTCAGTGTCTCCCCCATCCTCTGAGGGCAACACAGAATTTTAGGAAGATCACAGGGGCAAGCCAGAATGAGTAGAAAATAAATTCCCCTTCCACCTGTCCTGTGCACTAAGATTGCTCCCTTGACTCTGCTTTGCTCAGAGATACTCTGGCTGAGACCTCACTGAGCACTGAGGACACACCTGCTCAAACTGATGCTCAACCCTTGCCTGGTTCAGGTAGAAGTTTCTGTACCCGTAATTCGTGATCCCAGTGCAGCTGTGGCCTCAGGCTGAGCTGTGTAGTGATGTTTGGAGTGGTGGTTCCTCTGCTCTCCCACCGTGAGGAAGGTGGGCAGAACAGCAGGTTCACCAGTTCACCCTTGGCCACTTCTTCACACAGATGTCTGGGTAACACAGACCTCTCTTAACAAGCCTTCTGTGCCTCACATGGTGCATAAGGTCTTGAATCCCTGTATGTTTCTCTGCTGCTGCACATGCATCCTGGTGGCAGGAAGCAAATATTCCCAATAAAAACAAATCATTGTGCTCTGATACATCCTTCCTTCGGGAGCAGTAGATGCAGCTGGGCAGCAGCTGGGTCCAGCCCCAGCAGGATGGATCCTCAGCAGGATGTTAAACCCCATTGCATAGCCTGCAGTGCCTTGGGACTTCTAAAGAGACATCCCATTCCTCTACACTCACCTGCCCCTCAGAGGAACCTCTTTTCTAGGTGTGCATTATTTGTGCTGATCCTTTAAATTCAGCAGAGCTGGGAATTATAAGCAGCCCTACTCAGTTTTCCCTCCCTGAGTAGCAAGTTGCTACAAAGCTTGGTGTGTTCACCCAAAAATCCTGGAGGGCTGGAGAAGCTCAGGTAAGATGTGGTTGCTCTTCTTTCTGTTCTTAGGACTTGTAAAGGAGCTGCTTGTATTTTCCAAGACAAGTAGCTCTTTTTATTTTCCACTAAGTTGCTGGGAAACAAATGCGTAATTTCTCTGGTTTTCCCCTATTTTCTTAGGTTTTTGGTGTTTGGGAGGTGCTGCCCTGTTGGTATCTGTGTTCGCTGGATAAAATGACTCCATTTCGTTGTTTTCTTTCCCTTGTGCTTTTTGTTTTCAAGTAAGAAAGGCAGTGGCTTTATAAAATGGACTCTCTCCAGTACATGTTGCTGTGGTTGGAGATGTGGCTGGGACAGAGATTTTGGCATGGGAAGGAAGAAATGAGGCTACAGAACCCCCTTCCAGTCCCCAGAGCTGCTAGCTTCTTCAGCCTCTTAGCTGCCTGTCCAGTGCCTGAGGCTGATGCCCTGCTCAGGGAAGCTGAGGTTACATGCAAAGCTCTGCTTTCTTCTTTTTCATTAAAAAAAAAAATAAACTCTGCTTACTGGCTGCAGGGAAAAGCTTGGGAATGTGAACTCTCCTGGCTCAAAAAAAACAAACAGAAAAAGCCTACAAGGCAAACTTGAGAGAGGCCCAAGCATTGCACTTATTTTGAAGTGTTGTGGAAGTTTGGGGGAAGCAGGACTGAGCTGGGCTCGGCTGCTTGGGCAGCACCAGCCCCATCAGGGCTCTCCTGGGACCAGGTGATCAGAGCCACTGGCTCTCCCCCGGACACTGCCAGTGGTGTTTGTTGCATGTGAGGGGCATCCCCTGCCTTTTCCCAATAATATCTAAAGCCCAGAGCTCCCAAATTCCTGCTCCGGCATTGCTGTGGGCAAAGGGTGTGGCCAGGGCTCTCCTGCTACTCCAGGAGAGCAGGGACGGTGAGGGACAGTGGTTGCATCCACTCGTCTCTGGGGTTTGGTGTGTGAGTTCCATGTGCCAACAACTTGTTTTTCACTCCTGGCTCAAACAGGAAATGACAACGCTATGAAACCCACCCAGGGCTGCAGAACAACAGAGTTCAGTGCTTTAATGGGTACAAACTGAAGAAGGAGAAATTTAGGTTAGACATTAGGAAGAAATTTTTTACTGTGAGGGTGGTGAGACACTGGTACAGGCTGCCCACAGAGGTGGTGGATGCCCCAAAGCTGGCAGAGTTCAAAGCCAGGATAAGACCTTGAGCAATTTTGGTCTAGTGCAAGGTGTCCCTGCCCACGGCAGGATGGGCTGGGAGTAGATGATCGTTAAGGTCCATTCCGCCCCCTTCTGTGGTTAAATGTGTGAATGTGATTCACACGGTCAGTACGTGTCTTCCCTCAAGGTGTCTGGAGCTGGGAGAAAGGCAAGTGGAGACCAAGCACAAGCCACTTTCCCTCCCACACTCTTTCAGGGTGCTTCAAACCCCAGGATCCCTCCTACCCTGAGCATTGGACACACCTCTTCCTTACCTGCCTGCACCACTTCCTGGGTCTGTCTTCCCGGGATTCCTCTTTAGGCAGCTCTCCTTTAACACAGATTACTCTGCCTTTCCTGCTCTCCCAAAATCTCCCATTCCCTCTAGCAGATGGGATTTTGCTACACAAATCGCCTTATTCCTCTTGAGGAATTGAGATTCTTGTGACTTGTAGAGAGAATGAGAGCAGCCAGCTCTACAGTCACAGAGATCCCAGGGTCCCCTGAAGAAGATAACGGTGTTTCCCTGCTCCTCTCTGGCACACGAGGATGAAGTTGGCACCTGCAAAATTTTACCACCGGCCATTTGCCAGCCCAGCTGTGGGGCTGAGCTGTCAGATGTGGCCTGCTTGCGAGTTTAGGGGCCAGCCCCAGGCAGGGCGGGGGAGCCAGCCGGGTGCGGAGCAGAGCAGCACGGTGCAGGCTCGCCCCCGGCCCGCCGGGTTCCGCGGGCTGCGCTGCGCTGCGCGGGGCTGCAGCACCCTCGTGTGGCTGCGGGACCTCCGGGGGACACAGGGACCCTGCCCGGGGACCCACACCCACGGATTCCTCCCCCGTCTGCTGGCCAGAGAGCTGGGGATGCGGCTGGACGTGTTTGGGATGGAGGGAGGGGTGCCTTTCCTTGGGGGACAGGTTGAGGGGGAGGAGGCTGATGTCTGATCCACTGCCCATCAGCCTCTCCAAAGCAGTCAGATGCGATGCCAGGTCCCGGGAGATCTTTCCATCACATCAGACTTGCCCTTTGGGAGTCACCTGGTTGAAAACAGGCCTGTTTGAGGAAGGAAAGAGTTTGCAAATGCCCTTGAGAACTCCCCCTGCTTCTGAAGTTGTGGTGTATGGGTGCAAGACTGTGCATCTCCATGCAATAGTTTTTCCTTATATGTGAAAACTTCCTGGGCTTTGTGACACCAGCTACAAAAGGAACATTTCCTTCCTCCCTTCTTCCCAAGTAATTCTAAAGCATCGCACCCCCTGTGGATAGCTACCATCCAGCTTCTCTGCTGCCTTAAGTTGCATCCTTGTGGGGCTGGAAAGAAGCAGCAGCGAGCAAAATATCTGCTGCAGGGAGGAGATGCTCCTTGATATGGAGTGCAGAGTTTGGGGTGAGCATCGCACCCCCCAGGACAGGAGCATCACCCCAAGGGAGGGGGGGGTGCTCAGCTGCTGGGAGGTGACACGTAGCTGTCGTAGGAACATGTGTTTCTGCAGTTCGTAGATGATGCCGGCAGGACTCAGAGGGTCTCCAGACCTTCCCGTTGCCACCAGAGGGAGAAGGGCTCAGCAGCACAAGGATAATGGGAAAGGAGGATGCTGTAACCACGATATGTCTGTAATTCATTCTGGATGGGGATAACCAGGCTGGTGTCCCTGCAAGCTGGAAAATGTGAGCTCTGTTTTGTCTTGCTGCTGTGGCAGCTGATGCTGATGACAACAAAAAAATGTTCTCATTAAAATATTCTAGAGGCGAGCTTCAACTTTTCATCAGTTGGCTAGTCATGCACGAGTGTCAGGCTGTGGGGTCAGAAACAAGGAAAGGGGTCTAGGAAGATCTTCTCATCAGCTCACACCTGCTGTTTTGGAGTCACCTGGTTGAAAACCAACTACTTTGAGGAAGGAAACAGTTTGCAAATGGCTTTGCAACCTTCCCCTGCTTCTGAAGTTGTGGTGCATGGATGGAGACCAGCTCTCCTGCCAAAATTAGTTCTGGTGATGGATATGCCCCTCCTAGGAGGAAAAATGCCTTTGTCCTGGAAGAGGAGAGGTTGCACAATGTCTTTGAGCTCTCCTTCATTGACAGCCTTTCCCTAGTACCTCCCTCCCCTGTGGAGTGCAGACCCTGCCAGGTGAGCTGCAACTCTCCATGCTTCTCTGTCTCCTGGTTTGCAGACTCCTCAGATGTCCATCAGCTCCTGGGAGATGACTGACCATGGGTTGAAACTTTCTGCTCTAGTGGGAGATGAACCGAAGCTAGGACAGTTCAGGCAGGAAATAAGTGACATTTTTGCAGCAGTAATGAGTCACTGGAGTAATCTGCCCTGAGATCTGTAAGCTCATCACTTCCAAGGGTCTTTTGACTCAGGGCTGGAAGCCCTCCAAAGGGTTGCTCTGCACTGGCCACATGCTGAGGACATGAGGATGCTGCTTGAGTGATAGTCTCTGGGCAGGATGTTGGACAAATGACCTTAATGATCTACAAGCCACTTACTGCATGAATAAATAAGTGGTTACAAAGAAGCAGCAAAGCAGTTTGAAAGGGATGGTCAAGTGTGTGGAACCATGATGGGCCCAGGGTGATGTCCAGCAGGGGGACTTGCTCCTGCTGAGAGCTGCAAGGATGAAATGGGATGAGCCTTTTTCCCCTCTGGGGAAAGCTGGAATGTGTTGCTGACAGGTTCCTTCTTCCTCAACCTTGCAATCCATAGGATCCACATGTCCCCAGGGCCACTGGTGTTGTGGGGGACAAAGGTTGCTGCTGGGAGGGAGCTGATCCTGCGGCTCTCAAGGAGCTGAGCCCCTCTGGGTGGGTGGGATAGCACTGTGGTCCCCCTGGCTGTGTGGGGGGATTGAGGATGGCCTGGGCAGGAGGAAGAGGTGACAGAGGGATCCTGTAAGTGACACCATGTGAGCTGGCCTGACAGGAGGCTGCTGCAATTCAGCAGGTGAAGGGAAGTAAAAGAAACAAGGGAAACCCAGCTGTCCCTTCTCCTCCCAGCCCTCCCTGCTTCTGGAAGTTGGCAGGGCAGCACTTTCCTGTGTAGGCAGTTGAATCCCTGCCATGTTGCACCAACACACACCCACCCACCATTAACTTTCTCACCCTCTCTGAAAACACCATACCTTTGATCTCTGCAATATCTTGGGGCGATGGATTTCAGGCTTTATTTGTGCTGTTAAGGCACCTTCTGCCTTGCTCTCTAATCCTTTCCTAGCAATTCCTGACTCTTGAGTTGCTGCCTTTCTGAGTGTGCACTGGGCAGTTTTCCCTGGGCACATCTTCACATCTCTCAGCATTGCATTAAATCTGCTGCTTGATAGCGCAGCACCACGAGCTCCTGGAGCTCCACTTAACTTTGGCTGCCCCAACTATTTGGTGTCTCCTTTGCCTGATCACTGATTCCCCCCATTTTGGGTGCTCGGTGCCTGCTCTGCACCTGTGGGCCTTTGCTTCCTGGGAAGCATTCTGCAATCTGATGGTTTATTCCTACCCTTTGGTTTCTTTCAGCTCATTGTCTGTGCAGAATCTGACCCTTCTTGCTGCCTCTTAGCTCAATTTCTTCCCTGGCTGCTTGTCTAGGGCAGGTGGGGAAACCACAGTGGCTGGTGATGGAAGAGTCAGGTCCCTATCACATGCACTGACACGTCTCTACTCAGTAAAATATTTATTCCTCCATTATTTCACAAGAGTTGTTTTTACAAAAACCTTACAAAAATTTCCAAAACACGGACATGCAGAAGAAAAAAAAAACCCACCGTGGATCTTGTTACAAGTAATTGAAATGTACAAATAGAAAGGGCAAGAGAGAGCTTAGATTACAATAATCCCTCGGTCCTGCTACCCCTCCATGGGTGCAATTTGTATCTCTTCTTGGTAAATTCAGCACTGACTGACAAGCTGTGATAAACTGCCAAAAGCACAGCAAAGGAGGGGCCCTAAGATTAGGAGCAAATGTTTTCAAATATATATATACATATAGATATTTAGTGAAGAAATATTTATTCCCTGCTTTTTTTAGGTTTACAGAAACGGCATCTGCAAACTATTAAATGGGTTTATTTTCATTAATGTTCTCAAAGAGGCAGCGACATTTATATCCCTGTGGTTTCATCTTGTATAACTGAAAAAAGAGCCCTGTACTTTCCATGGGAATAGGACCCCCCCGGCCCCCTCCTCCTGCCCCAAGCGGGGTTTCTCAGAGTGGGTGATTTGGTCCACAGTGGATCTCTCTTCCCCCTGGCTTGGCATGTCTTTGTGCAGTGTGGGGAGCTGCACTCTGCTCTTCTGGCATGGCAAATGGGGAGGATACCAGCCCTGGAAATGGAGATGGGGGCAGAGGGTGGGTATTTAGGAGACACTGCTCCCTGGATGAGGTGGACAGTATCAGTCAGGCTGTGCCCCCTCCCTGCCTGCCAGCTTGAGGAGGAGAAGGTGGCTGTTCCCAGCTGGGGGCTGGACTGTGGAGCAGAAAAAGCAGGGGCTGGAGGCACGATGGAGGGGCTGGCTCATCCCCAGCCAGAGGAGATGGGCTCCTCTCCTGGTTCTTCCATCAGGTCTCCAGCTCCGGGTGCTGAGGGAGTCCCCCTGCGCTGGCATTGCCTGGGGTGCAGCTGAATGCCTCAGTGTCATGGCCACTGGGTCCTACATGCAGCTGCAGTGAGAGTCCCAGTGGGAAAGGGAGAGGATGCTCCTGGGACCTATGGGGACTTAGGTGGGTACTTTGTAGCTGTGACACTTTCACAGCTTTGGTGTCACCAACCACAGGATGTTTACCTGGAGGAGACACCTCAGCAATTGCTCTGTTTGTCCTCAGATCTATCGCTGCAGCCCCCAAACCAACCACTTCTAGGCAAGTAGGGCTGGTGCCTTCTCTGTCCAGGCCACTTCTCTGAGCTAGTGGTGTCCCTGCGCTTGGCTGGTGGCTCTTTCCAGTAGGTGAGGAAAGGGTGGTGTGGTTTCCAGTGGGCTTTGTCCACAGGGCCACCGCACGTCCACTACTCCAGCTCATTCTCCATTGCTGCGGAATTGGCAGGGGAAGGTGGAGGTTCCATTTCTCTTCAGCTCAGTCCCATGGGCTGGGGTGAGGTTGCCCATCCTGCATCCACCTCCCTGCATATCCCACCTTGGAACCTCATTATGCTGCACAGCAGGGTGGGACGAGGGGGAAACCATTTCCTTTCTGCAAAACCAAAAAAGCCTCCCCTCATGGAGTCGCTGGCCCCAGACCCCCGCGCACATCTGCGGAGCTGCCGACGGGGAGGCTGTGCCTCCGGAAGGCGAAGCCTTCGTTGGCACGAAGCGCTGGGAGCCGCCTACTCAGCTGAAACCCAACAGCTTTTTCCAATTTTCTCGTTCCCTGGGACGGTTCAATGACCTGGGGCTCTGCAGAATCACTGGCAAATCCACCGAGGCAGGGCAGTGGTGCCTGCTTGGGGATTGGCGATGCGTGCCCAGCTCTTGGGAGAGTTCACAGGCTCCAAGTGAGTCTGAGATGCTCCAGCTCTCCTTGCCCCTCTGGGAAGGGACAAAGCCTGATGCCATCAGCATACGCAGCTCCTAAATGCCGGCAGCAGAGTGCAGAGGGCTGGCTGAGACTGGCCATGGCATGGGCGAACCGGCAGCTTCCCAAAGTCCCAAACTTTGTGAAGACCCAAATCCCACACTGTGGCTGGGGTCACACAAAGAAGCAAACACGCGGGTCAGCTTCGGCACACGCGGTTGAGCGCCACAAGTCACAGCCTGGCGGAAAGGGGGGCTCATGATCCTCCCACGCTGTCCCTGCGGGAGGAGAAGACCCAATAACTCTTTGGCTCTCTGGGCAAGATACCCAAATTGGTCAAATCCAATAGTCCAAGATCCTTCCATGTTTGGAAGCAAATTCTTGTTCCCTTGGCAAGTCTGTTTGTCCTCGAAGAGCGCGTGGGGGGTATGTGTGTGTATATATAGCCGTTATTATAAGGGTGTGCGGAAAAGCAAGTTTCTAACCAAGTTCGCTCCATATGTGGCTATAATTATGTGCCACTTTGGCCTGGGACTGACTCTACCTTCAGAAGGGAAGGGAAGAGGAGAGAAGATGCTGAGACATTGGATGAGTGGCATGTGTATTGGGCAGGCAGCAGATTCGTCCTGGACCAGCACAGGAGCTCCACGCTGTATCCTGGAGGAGGCCACGGGATGGGCTTTGCCCTGCTCAGTTCACGGTTGGCACCTGGTTCTGATGGAGGCTGAACTCTTTGGCTTTGAGGCGCAGGCTGGCGATGCTGTTGGCCATGTTCACCCCCTGGGTGGGTGTTGCGGTCCCACTGGAGCTGTAGGAAGGCACAGTGCTGTGGGGAGAGAGCAGGGAGGAATGAGACATGCCATGCCCTTTGTGGTCCTGCTGGCTTCCTGGGCCAGGCTGGCTGTTCCATCTTGGAGATCTCTCACAAGAACAGCCAAGACTTCAGCATTTTTATGTGGCTGAATGGATGGATGTGGGAACCCTTCAAACTATGCACCAAGAGGCCCTGCTTTGAACTTTTGGATGTGATGGCTGAACATGAACAGCTGGGAACCAGAAGGGACCCATGCCACCTCCTGTGCCGAGATGTGGGAAGGGTCAGCACGAGGCCAAGCAAATCCCTTGCGAGGACCAGGGCCCCTGCTCTGGCCCTGAAATGCATGGAGGCAGGGAAGCCTGCTTAGCATGGGCAGTGGATGCTCAGGCAGGGTTGAAATGGTTCCCAAAGCCAAGTCAGGCTACTTTGGGCCTCATAAAGCTCCCCAAATTCCCAGCAGTGGCACAGGGCTGCATTCCTGCGGCAGTGAAGTGGTCTCTAGGCGGAGAGACCTGCCCCACAGCCTCCTCCTCCCCAGCTCCTCCAGAGCCTCCACCTACCTGTACGGGGAGGTGCTGGTCCAAGAGAGATACTCTGGGGTCAGTGCAGTGGGTCGTGGTGCCATGGGCTGCTCAATGGCTGCTTCTTGGCTGTAGGATTTGAGCAGTGATGCTGATCTGTTGGCCAGCATTGCCCTCTCATTACGGCGGAACTTGGCCCTCCGGTTCTGAAACCAGACCTGTGACAGGGGAAAAGTGGTCAGTGGGGACCCAGTGTGAGCAGGGATGTCCCAAGCGTCTATCCTATGGATCATGGTGATGTGCAGGATGAAAAAAGAGAAGGGACAGTCCCTGCTCCCTCCTGGGACAAGGCAGAGGGTGTTGTTTTCTCCCACACAAACCTGTGCTCACCTGGACTCTGGCCTCGCTGAGGTTGACCCTTCTTGCCAGCTCCTCCCGCACAAAGGCGTCGGGGTAGTGCGTCCTCTCGAAGACCCTCTCCAGAGCCTGCAGCTGGCTGCTGTTGAAGGTGGTGCGGTTCCTCCTCTGCTTCTTCTTCCTCTTGGCCACCCCACGGCTTGGGCTCAGGCTCTCACCTGTGGGGAAAGTACAGAAGAAGCCACATGAGAGCCAGACCCATGTGAGACCCCATGACCCAGCCAGACTCAAGCCCTGGGGGTCTGCACTGCCCTGCTCTGTGCCAACCATGCTCCCTCCAGGCACCTGGGACTCTGTGGGGAACAGCATATGAGCGACCCTGTGATGTCCATGAGATGGAAACAGATTTTGGGACCTTCTAGAGTTTAGGGTTAACCCCAAAATTTACCAAGGCCAGTGGTGGTTTCATATCTGGCTAAAACCATGCAGACCTGATTTTGAATACCAGCCTCAGTGTATTCTGGGGCTGCACTTGATCCAAACTGGGGCTCAGCTCTTGCTAAGACTTTAAGTCAAGCTTTCATGAATGGTGATGAAAGTTCATCACCAAAACACCACCAAGATATGGGTCTCAGCTCCCACCTCCAGCACCCCCCGAGGCCCCAGCTGTGGCATGTCCCCAAGGTGACACAGGACCACAGCCAAGCATCTGCTCATCCAACCCTGGTCTTCAGAGCTCAGAACGAGCAGCACCACATCTCGCAGGGCTCAGCCTCCGCAGTGTTTATTTCTGGCTTTGCTGGCTCATGGAAACATGAAGCTGAGGGTGTAGTTTGGTTTCTCAGTATTGATCTTGGGCTGTCAGCCAGGCTGAGATTAATCTCCTCTTTGTCACTAATATCATAAGGTTTGGGCAAGTTTATGAAGTCTTTTTCCAAGACACCCAGTCAGCTGCCTGCACAGGCTTCGTGGGGAGCACGACTTGCTGTCGTTCTGCCTTATGGAGGTACTGGTTAATGATTCTTTCTGTTAATAAAGCATCTGGATCCAATCTGTACCTACTGGTGGGAAAGCATTTTGGAATTATTTGAAATGTTAATAATTTTATGACATTCTGATTCATGGCAGGGGTATGTTGGGGCTTTCTGCTCTATGTCATTGCAGAGGCCAGGGTGAGAGAACTCACCACTCCCTGAATATGCTCAAGAATTAAATACTTGCTAATTAGCTATCGTGATACTTATTAAGTAAGTGCAGCATTTTCAGATGATACTTGAGCAACAAACAAAATTTACTGGAAGGGATATTAACTCTGCTGTTTCAAGACACTATCAAGCTGTTGAGCAGGAGGAAACCATGGGTTCCAAGATTTTTTAGGTCAAAAAAACCTTGGTGGACCTTACTTCTGATTAATTCAAGCCATGAAATGTACAACAATAAGTTTTCCACCAAGTCTTTAGGACCCCTTTGTGCCCAACTACATCCCTCTCCCAGGGTCTCTCTGCAGCCACTGGAATTTCTTTGGATCTTTTATTGTATTGTAGGTGCATTTGGGCCTTGGTTGACCATCCCCTGGGCTGGAAACAACCTGTGCTCTTGCATTTTGGACGTGGCTCTCTTGGGTGGGTAAAGACACAACGGACAGTGCCTGAAATATGTGTGGGTTTGAGGCCCTTTTGCCAGCCAGGAAACCACAGGCTGCCCTTCACCACCGATCGTATTTAAAGGCTCCCAAATAAAATTCTCAGAATTCCCTCCAGCACTTGTTCCTGCAGCTTCAAATGTTCTGCCAGTCTCTGCTTTCCAGTTGCCCCTTTTAGTTAAACTCCTTTTTTGGTCCTGTTTTCCTTCAGTGAGCTAACGAGCTGCTGGATTAAAATACATGAAGTCCAGTCATGGTTGTCCCTGAGTTTTCTGGGAGCCTGGGACTGAAATGGGAACCATCAGGCTGGGAAAGAGCTACAGGATGTAACAGGGGGAGATGATTGCTCGTTGGTTTATGACCACCCTGCAGGGCTTCTGGGGAAATGGTAGATCAAGGTTTGGTTCAAAAGGTGTTGTCATGAGGGCACCCACTGCCCGTCACCAAACTGGCAATGATTTCAACAGAACCCTAGGAAATGTACAAATAAAATTTATAAATCCTCTTGGGGTGTCATCCTCAATTTAAACCTGGCTGTAGGACTTTTCCATAAGTGATGGTTTCTCTCACCCACTCAAATTTGGCTGAAAAAAAGGAGGAGGAGAAAGAAAGTTTTCTTAAATTAATTCTCAATCCAATTCTGTAGGATCTGGCCACATTTATGGCTTCTCTCTGTCTCCCCTAACCCAAAGCAGGAAGAGCTAAATAGCCACAGGAGATCAGTGGTGCTGAGTGCTTCCTATATGGGGCTGGCAATCATGCTGGGATCGAGGTTTAGGACCAGAGCCGGGTCAGGATGTGTCCAAGTCCCAGTGATTCCTGGGTTTTGGGAAGGCTGCAAACCCTGGGCCATGCCTGCTTTGGGGCATTTTGTTCAGCTCCTCTTGCTGCTTTTAATGGAGGGACCTTCCATACCTTTTCCAGCCATCTCTGTATGGCAGGGAGGCAGCTCCACACCTGAAGAGCCTGCCTGGATCCTCTGCTCTTCTCAAGGATGAGCCTTGGTAACAGATCACCATCTTTTCCCCATTCACTCAGGCACTGCAGGCTTGTGGGACCAGACAAATGCCACCCTACTTGCTGGTGGTGAGTCTCAGGTTTACAATGTACAGTCAGGCTGGATCTCTTCTATCAGTGATGCTTTAACAATACCAAATCAGCTTTCCAAAAATGAGAATCACTAAGTGTTCTGTGGCATCAAGGAATGGGAAGGGGACGGATTGGGTCTCCTGAAGACCTCCTGCCATCTCACTGCCATCAGTGGGACTTGGATCTAATCAGACCTGCTGACACCTTGATGGAGGAATTGGAAACCAGTTCCCCATCCCAATAGGCTTCCAGGAATAAGGGTTCGTAATTGCACAAAGTTAAAACCAGCTCACCACCATCATTGGTCAGCCCCAAAGCAGTGCTTAGGGAGGTTATGGAGTAAGCCAAACCCTTGTCTTTGTCAGGTATAATTTGGGGGTTCATTTGGGCCAGAGGGACCAGTTTGGTTGGCCAACCCCGAGGTCAGAGGGACACCTGAGCCTTCCCCCCAGCCACCTTCCCTGTATTTATCTTCCACTGATTACAATTTCCGCTGAAGGGAAAAAAAAT
Organism: Lichenostomus cassidix; assembly: GCF_008360975.1. Lineage (NCBI taxonomy): Eukaryota > Metazoa > Chordata > Aves > Passeriformes > Meliphagidae > Lichenostomus > Lichenostomus cassidix. Next base: position 5,046,338 of record NC_139497.1, read on the forward strand.
GCAGGGAAAGAGGGAAAAGAGGGGAGATAACATTTCTGAATAACGAAAGATGACATGCGGGGGAGGAAGGGGAGAGGGAGGCTCAGGGGCTTTGCACAGAGTAGGATGGGCCCAATGCGCATCACAAAAAGAAACCTTAAATTGCCCCAGAGTGTTAGGAAAGACAGGAGACTTTTCACCTGTGATGTGCATGAGTTTTGGGGTGCTGGATGTGGCCTGGGTAACCCCCAGCCTCCTCTCTGGGCTGTCCTGCCTCAGGCAATGTTGTCTGAGAGCTGCAGACAGCCCGAGGGCAGCGCTGTGCCCTATGGATGCCATGGGGTGCTGGGAGTCACCCAAACCCCTTCTCCCTGTGGGAGCACCAACGCTGGCAAGCCTGGACTGTGCCACACGGAGAACTTGGGAGCAACGGGTCCTGCCCATTTGCAAAGGCAACACCACCCCCGGGTCAGAGCTGTGCTGGTTCAGCTGCATGCCAACCAAGCCCTCTTCTCTCGATCTTGCTTTTTACATCTGTGCTTCCATTAGTTCTCCATAGGAAGGACTCGGCGGGTCTCAGCCTGGGTGCTGGGCTTGCCAAGGGGGGCCCTCACATTGGCAGGGCCCCCAGCCTCCCACAGCTGCTGCTGAGCACTGTAAAGAGGTAATTTTCACTCGATTTCCACAGAGGCTTTGGTTCTGACTTACGAGCTCCGTTAGTGCACAATGAACGGCCTCGGTGCAGCTGCGATCCAGACCAACCAGCACTGACAATCCCAGCAGCTCACTCACCTTATCCCTGGGAACACAGTGTCCCTGGGCAGGGATATTCCCTTGGGATGTCTTTCAGGGATAGGCTCTATTGCCAGCCATGCTCAGTCTCCCCTCTGGATACCCAGTTTAGGGAGTTTCTTTGCAAAATGCTCATCCAGAGTGCAGTGTTTGCCCAGCACATCCCTGCTACCCCAGATGGTCACTTCAGCCAACTGCCAGCCTGTCTCTTCCCCAGGTGATGCTGCAAACCCCTCTCCCCATGAGCACATTCCGGCACAAGTTTTTCTGAGTCCAGCTCTACCACTTGGCTTTGGGGTACAGGTATTCCCCTCTTTTTCAGGGACCAGGTCAGAAGGCAGTGAGTTCAACCTTCTCACGCAAAAAGCCAAGGCTACATCTCCTCCAATGTGTTTCATTTTCCATCACACCGCAGCCCCCACGGCCCTGAACAGTTTTCTGTCATTAAATTATTTCACACGTTCCATTTATTTGTGAGCAGTTTGCCAAAGACCCTTTAAGCTTTAAATTTTTCACACCCCCCTAGCCAAAATGTTCAAATTTGCTGTACCATTTACTCCCCTACTACGCCTGGAATGGCATTTTTTTCCTCCTTTTTCTTCTTGGGTATAATTTAAGGGTTGAAATAGCCTGGAGGGAATTAGCTGTAAATTCTTCCTAAGACAAATAAATTCAGCCCTCTAAGTTTCTACGTTTTTCAAACTGTTGAGAGACGTTTTGGGTTTGTTTTACTTGAAATAATGATCGTGGCATATCTGACCCTCAGGCTGCGGCCGGCTCTAGCCAAATAAATAGCTTTTATTAATTAAGGTTTATCCTTAACAAATAAAACCCCAATTTGATCTCGGCCGGCTGAATTAGCAAAAATAAACAACGGGTTCTCTGGGCACTTGATGTGGATTTAACAAATTAACGCTGGGCCTTCATCAGGGAAGCCGCAGGGTGGTGGAGGTCTTTTACAGCCAAGAAATCCTTTGGAAAAACAATGTCTTTCGTTTCTCCCATGGTCTCTCTCGGTAAACATGTGCACTCCCTTCATCCCTTTATACACCCGGGGGAAGCGAGGAGAGCTCCGGCGATGACGTCTGCCAAAGTTTCATGTGCAATTGTTTAACTTGTTCCTCTAAATCATGCAATGGGGAAGAATCGTTTTGCCTCAGACTGCAGCGAGCTGGAGCAAAGCTCTGGGGTTTGGGAATTGCCCCTCCATGGTGTGTGCCCACTCCAGCTTTTTATCCCACAACCCTCAGCTAAGACACCCGAAGCCAAGGTGGGATTTGGGGGTGCATGTGATGCCAAGAGCAGCTGAACCTCCTTTCCAATAGCCACTTCCAGCACTGCCCTGCCTTGGGATGCAGTTGGGAACAGCCTGGGAACCCAGGGGAAGTTTTACCTGCCCATACTGGGGCTTTGCAGGGAGCAGGGATGGCAGGAGGGATGCTCCACAGGCCAAAGGGAAGCTGGACGCTTGTCCCAACACAGGGTTTGTTGCAGAAGGGATGGTGGGAGATGCCTACACCACAAAGAGTCTTTAATCTCTCCAAATCATCTTGGAAAGCCTGGTGGGGTGAGAAGCAGCCAGGAATTTGCCCCTCCACATGTACTGGGTCACCCAGGTGTGGTGCCTTTCCTGCACCCACCAGCAAGCCCAGCCTGGGTGCAGAGGACCAACACAGCACCAGCTTGGGGAAAAACTATATCAGTGTAACTCCCATTTTCTGCATGGAGAGAAGCCCCTTGAGGCCACCAACCCCTGCCCAGAGGATGCTGGCCCTAACTTTATTTGGCACAATGCCTTGAGGTCCAAATGCATCCTGGGAATAACCTATGGAGGACAGGGTATCCCTAGGGAATAAGGGCTGTCAGCCCCTCCCCAGGATCCCCCAGTGCTGGGGAAGGTTCCAACCTCCTCATCCCTACCCACTCCTGCTCCTTGTTTCCCCCTCCAGCCCAGCTCCAGCCTCACAAAGACCCTGGGAACGCTGAAGGCTCTGGGGGGAGGTTGAAGCCGGGGGGGTCCAAATGTGCTGAGTCCGAAGGAAACTTTCTCGGCTCAAGTGGCGTACATGAAAAATTTAAGAGAGGGGCAAGTCCCAGCTACTGGAGAAACATTACAGCGAAATGTTTCCGAGGATGTTTCACCTCATTAATTGTGAAAAAACTGAAACGCTGACACGTTTTTACAGGCTGCCAGTTTTGCTGGGGGAAAAGTGTCTCTGTTAAAAAGGAGCAGCAAAAGCCTGGACCAAGAAAGAGGCCAAGGCTGTCCCGGGGGGGCCTTTGCCTATGCTCACTGACAGGCAGCAGCAGCCTGTTTTACGGTTATAGAGCTGCCTCTGCACCAGCCAGAAACCACCCAGCACCGCAGTTTGCTACCCCCAGCCACACAGACACCCAATTTTTGGGAACATCCTGCCCAGCAGTGCTGCAGCCCCAGGGATGCTCCATGCACAGCCTGCACCCCTGGAGCCCAGGAGGTTTTCCCCTTGCAGCCCTGGATGATGTGTGGTGTCTGAGCACCCATCACAGCACATCCAACTGAAAGCCTGAACAAACCAGGCAAGTCCTGGCTGAGCCAGCAGCATCCCTGCATCCCAGTGGGAACGTGTCCAACCTGTGCTGGTAACCCAGTGGTGGCTCTTTAGCCTTTTTTCAGGTCATCCCCATCTTTAGTGCAGCAAATGCATTGGGAACGTGATGCTTAGATGAGTATTGGGAACAGAAGGAATGTGGAAAGGAAGATCCCCATGTCATGGGACACTGCTTCCCTTAGGGATGGTCTCAGCCTGGCATTAGCCATCAGATTTACTGGTGAGAGCTGTGAGTGGATTGAGAGCTGGCTCTCCAGTTGGCTCTGGAGCAAGGGCAGCCATGATGTATCTCTGTTGCAAATCTTGGGTGCACAAGAGGGACAAGATTAGAAGTCACAGTGAGGAGGGAGGAAGAGAGGGAATGAAGGGAATAAAGAAGGGAAGCAGATGCTGGGGATGCCAGGTGAGGAACCAGCAAGCCAAGTCGTGCGCTGTGATTTAGAGAGGATGCCCTGAAAGTTCAAAGCTGGTGAAATCCATAGGGCTGCAGGCAAAGCCCTGAGACTTTGACATGCTCAGAAGTCCCTGAACATTCCCAGCACTTCCCACCATGCCAGAGGCTACTGCCCTGGCCAGAGGCTCCTGCACAGCCCAGCACGGCACTCGCCCAGCTCAGGCCAGGCCCCAGGAATGGTGTTTTGGCAGGGCCAGCTCCTGCGTCAGCGGAAGCATTTAATGAATTAATTGCAGCCACATTCCCTGAAGGAGGAGGCAGGGTTGGTGGGATGCTGTCAAGCCTCAGGAAGGGGCTGGGGAACATCTCTGGCCACAAAGCTCTGGTGGGAGTAGGCTGAGCAGCACAAGAATTCCTGTTCCACTCTCCCACGGATCTCGAAGAGATGGTGCCGTCACCCACCTTTTACCTGGGGTGGGAACTGCCTGTGGACAGACCTTTGGGGAAGGTGACATGGACAGATCCTGCTGCTGGGCTCACTGGCTCTGGGATGCACCCCAGCATCCTGGCCCCAACCCCAACCCTGCGTGAGGATCCAGACCACAGAGCCTGGCACCATCAGCATCCCCTGACATGACTGTTCCACAAACAGCCTCGAAAGCCTCTGACAGTGCTGGCGCCCAGCACGGGGCTCACTGAGGCCTCTGGCTGTGCTTTCCCAGCCGCCTGGCTCCCACACCCCAGGAGCTGGAGCCGGGGCCTTTGTGGGGCTGCAGGGCTCAGACTGCCTGGCTGCACCCGCTGACAGTGGCACCAGCCCCGGGCAGCCAGCCCAGGACCCAGAGCACTGAGCACATCCCGTGGGCTCGGTGGTCTGCAAGAGAAATGTTCTCTCCCAACGCTGTGCCAGTTCAGGGTGACCCCAGCCTGGCGCAGGGCTTTCGGGAGCTGCCAGGAGCATCCTGTGTGTTCACAGGAGGCTGTGGCTGCAGCCTGACACAATGGGCTGTCCCGGCTCCAGAGCCACCACTGCCTCCATTGTGTCAGCACTCCGTGGGGATGGAGCTGCGGAGGAGCTGAGCTGGGGGAATGGCTGGGGTGCTGCTCCCCACCAAGTACCCAATTTGTCCCTCAAGGAATGGCAGAGTGAGGAGGAAAGCTTCCTGGGAAAGTCCACTGTCCTTTGAGTCGTCAGGATCTGGCAGGGTCTGGCATCTTCCCTGCTCATGGCAGGGATGCCTCAAAGATGCAACTCAAAGGGGTTCACAGCCCTCTGGGATGCCTCTTTCCTCAGCTGGGGCTGGGTCCACACAGAGCCTCCAAAAACTCACCCACAGTGGTGACAGTCTGGACGTCCCCTGCAAATGCCAAAGAGGGAGAGGGGGAGACAGGATAGATATTGGGATAGATGCTCCAGGTTTTGCCCAGGGGTGCTTCAAGAGGCCTGTCAGACCAAAGGACTCCTCAGGCGGATGTTTGTGGCTGCAGGGCTGGGAGTGGCAGGAGATGAAACCCTCCCAGCACGGCCAAGTGCCTCAGGAAAAGACACTGTGGTGGGTTTGACTGATCCAAGCCAAGTTCCGAGCAGCACCGACCAACGGGAGAGCAGGAATTTTCGTTTTGTTCTCCTGTGAATCTGCCAACCCCCACGGTGGAGGCCCAGGGACCAACAAAAGGCGCTGGCTCTCCCCCAGCCACCACCAGCCAGGAGCCTTCCCGGCAAGGAGACATTCACTGCAGAACTTGCTTTCATCTCCTAGCCAGGAGACCTTGGGATGGGGTGAGAGCAGTGCTTGGGCTGTCCTGCACCTCACAGCACTGCAGCACCCCAGGATGCTCCTGGGGACACAGTCCCCGGGTTCCCCACTTTGTCAGCTGGCGTGGAAGCACTGTGGTGGCTTACAGATGAGTGAATGGACCTCTGTGGCTTGGGGAAATGGCCAGCCCAGACCCTGTGGCCAAAATGCTGGTATTTGGGTCAGCCTCAGGCACTGCAGTGAGGGGTATGGGCAGAGGGAACAGGCACAGTGGCTCCCCACAGCCGCTGGAGAGTGGGATGGTGGGACAGATGGTGGACAATGCCAGCACAGACCCCCCTGCCCTATATCACGGCTGAGCACACCAGATTCTGTTTCCTTTCCCGTCCTGCAGACCTTTTAGGCACCGTTTGATGTATCCATGATGCAGCCATGGAGGTGCCAACGTCACTCATAACAGGTTACCTGGTTTCCCAGCGGGGCACAGACATGTGTAATTAATTAGCACTAATGAGACTTGTGGAAGCGCCGGCCCAGGAGCAGCACCCGCCTGCACTTGCAAAGCTCCACCAAAACCCTGCCTTTAACTGCGAAGTGAGTTTTCCTGGGGGCTGGGAAGGGGATGGTGGGTGCCTCAGGCCATCACAGTGTTGAGAGCTCGCTGGGACTTTTGCTCTGTGTTTGAAAAATAAAACTAAATCGGCCGGAGCCGCATAGCAGGAACGTTGTGTGGAGGGCTGGCTCCCAGCCAGGGACCCCTGGCATGGTGATCCCAGCCTTCCTCTCCTCCCCAGCCCCCCCCCAAAAGGTGGTTTTTTGAAATTTAATAGGCAAAAGCCCAAGCAAGCCAGCCCCAATGGCATCTGGCACTGAAACCCAACACCAGCCCCACGAGGTTAAAGCAGAGACCCCACTGCATCAGGGTCATTGCCAAGGAGGGGAAGTAGATGGGAAGGGACAAGGGGGAATGATGAGAATCCCCATGGTGTCCCCTCCTGCTGCCCACTGCCACTGCCCCAAGTCACTCTTCTTTTTTGAGGCCAAAAGGGTGTTTTTCACACTCAGGCCATCACTGAGCACCCATTTGATCAGGGAGCACCAGCACCTGCTGAGAGCCCATCCCACGGCCACCCCCAGTGGACACCAGCATGTCTGGTCAGGGTGTGGGATGGGCGTGAGCCCCACTGGGACCCCATCCCAGCCCCTTCCAAGGAGACCCTCGTGGGCGCCTGCACGCACAGACGTCCCGGAAGCCCCTGCCAGCGAGCAGCATCACTGTCCTCCAGTCTGGTTTTCATTTGAGGTCGGTGGCCTCTCGCCAAATTTATTGTAAAACATTCATTTTAATAAGTGGCTCGTATCTTTTTTTTTTTTTTAAACCCAGCCTGGTTAACTGTTTCCAGGTTAAAGCAGAACCATGCAGAGTGGTGATGGTGGGATTGCAGGGATGGCAGGGCCAATGGGGACAGTGGGGACAGGATCATGGGCAGGATGCTGGGAGCAGGTGCCAGCCATGGGGAGGACACCAGGGGATGACAGGATGGAAACAGCAACATCAGGGTCCTGCTTCTACAAAGGCCAGCAGGGCTGAGACCATCACCCTCATCACCCCAAGCCTTCATCCCCAGGGAGACCAAGCACCCTCCTGCCACACTGGGCACCCTGACACTCTCATACAAAATTCAAATTTACTGCCCAACGGGTAACTCGGTTGTGTCGAACATGCAGGGAGCTTCCCGAAGTGGACGCTGCCTGGTAGTTTAGTTTCAACATTTGTTTTAAGTTTTATAAACCTCTAATACTAATAGAAATGCTTCAGTGTCTTTTAATTTAAATGAAAACAGTTATTTTTTTAATTTAAAAATTCCCCTGAGGTATTTACAACCCCCAAATTACAGCCATGTGGCCGGCCCAGCCGAGAAAGTGAAATTGGTGAGGAAGGAGCGTGGCAGCTACCCCAGCCCGAGCCCAGCCCAGTAGTGGCCGTCCCCACGTCAGCTGTGTCCCCTCCACAGCACTCCATGAACAAAATCTGCTTCACACCTTTGCTGGGGACATGGGATCCATGGGGTAAGCAGCCCCTGGAGCTGCCAGCCATGGCTGTCCCCAGCGGGATGGCATCCTCCTGTCTTTCACACTTCTGTCCTTCCATTTCTGTCCTTCCCTCCGGCGTACAGTGGGTTTGGGGACAGGAGTTGCCCCTGCCCGTGACCCATCCTGTGCCCTCCTCAGCTGTGCTGCTGCTGGACCAGGCTCTTTCCACCCTGGTGCTGTGTCTGGGATCCCCTGAGCACTCCCCTGCAGTGTCACTGCTGCCGCCACCCCCCACTCACCCCTGACAGCCCCGGCAATGTCCTGTGCATCTTGGGGTGCAACGCAATCCCCCCCACTTAGCAATGCCCTGCAGGACCTGGGGTACAATGCCGACCCCCTGTACATCTTGGGGTGCAAAGCAACGCCCCAAACACACCCTGCAATGCCCTGTACAGCTCAAGGCTCAACACAACCTCCGCCCGATGCTCTGCACATGTCGGGGTGCAATCCAGAGCCTGGGGTGGCTCAAGCAGCCGAACCCCCCAGTCCCGGCGCTGCTCGGCTGCGGTGCCTGCGGGGAGCGCCGGGCGGTGCCCCCTCCCCAGCACCGCGCTGCCATGTGCTCCCCGCCGCTCCCCCGGCTCCCCTGCCATGTGCACTCCAGTTTCCTTGCGTGTGAAGCCTGCAGCCTCTCGGATTCAGTGGCTGGAAAGGATGGCGCCTCTCCACATCTGGTTCAATGCGCGAGCCTGGCGCCTGGCTTAGCCACAGTCTCCATTCAGAGACACACAGACTTTAATAGACTCATACAATTCTTCCTGATCTATCACTGCAGCCGCAGCTGAAAAGCTGCTTTATTATATGCACTCAAAGGGGGATGAGGAGGGAAGGGGAGGGGGCCGGCGGCTGGCGCTGCCGCTCTCTGAAGGCTCCCAGCCCGCCCGGCATCCCCCCGGGACCTGAGCTGCCCCCCCAGCCCTGCCCTGCCTCCCAGGGGCTGTTTTCGCCCCAAACCCGCAGGAAAGAGCAGCACCGCAGCCTCATTATCTCTCCTGCTAAATTAACACCCTCCGAGCTGCCACTCGCACCCGCACCGTGCACGGGTGGGGCTGCAGGGGACGAGGTGGCAAAGGGGATCCGGGCTCTCCCTCGAAAGTCCCCAGGACGGTTTCACTCCCCCACAAACTGGAGCAATTTTCCCCAATTCCTGCAACATCAGCATCCCATTTACCCCGCGATTCCCTGGTTGAGGACCCGCAGCCGGAGCTGTCGGCAAGGGCTGCCCGGGGGTGAGGAGCTGCCCCGCAGGCAGGCAGGCACCCTCCGTGCCCCCAGTGATGCCCCCAGGGCTGGGACTGGTTTTCCCAGGGGCAGCACAGGGCAGGGAAGCATCTGGCGTGGGATGCTGAGCATGGACAGGGCATTTCGTCACGCCGTGGGAAGGCTGGAAAACATCGCCCGCGGTCATGTGTCCCTCGGGCAAAGGCAAACATCGGGAATGCCTCAAGGGCGAGGGTAGGAATTTTTGTGTTAATTCTCGGAAATTTAGTGTTGTCCGGCGAAAAACAACCCGATTTTGCAGTGCTAGGGCAGTCCTGGCCAATAAGCATCAGAAAACCGCCTTGAAGCTCCAAATCAGGCCTTCGTCCCCAAAAGCTTTGCTCTTCCCATCCTCCCTGATTCTTCTGGACATCACCAAGACCAAGCAGGGGGTGGCTGCCTCTGCCCACCACACTTCCACTCTCTTCCCAGTTGCTTTTTCCAGCCAGGAAAAACCTGCATTAACCCTGTCTAAATCTTTACCCAGTCTCAGCCCAACCATAACCCACAGTCCCAGCATTTTAGGGGATGCTCTGAGCCTGCTCCATGGCTCAGGGATCCCATCCTGGAAGGATAACTCCTTCCAGCCGCTGCTCATGCTGCAGGGAGGGAATGAGGTGCCAGTGTGGGGACACCAAGCCTCTGCCAATCCCAAAGCACCTGGCTCCCATCCTGCTTCAAACTTTGTCCCTTCAGCTCAATGATTTTACAGATCTGGGGAGATAATTCCCCGTGGCTGGAGGAAATCAGCCTCGGGAGAAGGGGTGATCAGCCCCACTCCCTGGGAGAGAGGAGGGTTTCTAACTAGGCAGCCTCAAAGCCCCAAATCATTTCATCAGCCTCCCAGCTACAGACACACGCCCAGGCTCTCTTAAAATGCTGATTCGTTGAAATTCACCCATCTTGGCTGCACAGAGTCGAAATTTCATATTTTTCCTGTGAATCAGCCCCATTCCCTGAAATAACAGCCCAAAAAGAGAGGGGAAATAGTCTTGCACTGAGCTGTTCCTGGTTGAGCGAGACATAACAGCCTGGGGGGGAACAGGCAAGGTGTCCCTGTACCCCAGCACCCTCCTGGGCTGGGCATGGCTGTGTCAGGGGGTGTTTGAGCTGCTGCTGGGGACTAAAGCACATCAGTGGGTGCTGCCAGGTCTCCCAGGGAAGTGGGGCAAAACCTTGTGTCCCCACAACATGCAGGACCTCCCTGCTGTCCCCTCTGGTCACTGTCATGCTGTGATTTTCCCTGCTGGAAAGTGGTTTTAGAAGGAGCATCCCCCAGAGCAATGCCTGCCAAAATCCAGCTCACTGGGGGTGCTGAGCAGAGAAAAATCCCAGCAATGAGAAGTCAGGGAGAAAAGTGATTTTCCGGCCCTCCTGGCCCAGCCAAGGCTGCTCCAGCTCTTGGGCTCCCCCAGCAAGGGGGGACCTATCTCCCCAGGCCTGGGTTGGGGTTTTTTCTCTTTACCCTCTGGCAGCAGCTCTCCCAGCACAGAAGTGAGCACGTGTGGGGACCCCGCAGAGCCCTGCAAGCGCTGCAGGAACGTGCTGGTATGTGTTTCCCTGTGCCCTGGGGAGCGCTCAGCGTGGGCAGGGCAACTTCCTGGGGCCCCTGCTGCAGCCCAGAGCCCTCCGAGCTGGGGTCGGGGAAGCCTGGAGCCCAGGTGGGAGTGTTCAGCTCATCTGGGGGTAAATTTTCCCCAAATTTAAGTATCACCAGTCAGTAAAAGCCTGACAGTAGCCCAGAGCACAAGGTGGACTTCCATGGTGACCCAGTGTCACCATGGGAGGAGCAGGAGGGTGAGTGTCACTGTAGGAGGAGTGGATGGTGAGTTTGTGTCACCCTTCAAGGCTGGAGGGCACAGGGGAGCACAGAGAGGTGCTACCGGGGTGAACCCCATGCCAGAAGCTCCGTGAGACCTGGGGTCTCTTCTAGTTGTGACCCTCACTGCCTGTGCCTGGCAGTGGTTTGTGCTGCTCTGGCTGGTTTTATCGGGCTGTGACCTAACTCAGTCCCTTACCCTGCTTGTGCCACGGGAAAGCAGCACTCCCAGCCCACTGCAGTTTTTGGATAGATGGGATCTGAGGAACAGTGTCCTCTTGTGCAGGGCAGGGGACCATGTGTGGGACAGTTTTTCTGCGGCAGAGACACAGGATGAGAATGGTGGAAAGTGTTCCCAGTTAGGGAGGGGAAGCCTGGCTGCAGGGAACACACTGCAGGCTGGGGCTGTCCCCTGTCCCCTGCATCAGCCTGGCCTGTACAGGATGGGTTCCTCCCCACAGCCCCTTTTTTTCCTGACTGGGATATGCTGGGCTCCCTGTGAGTGGCTGGAAACGTTCTGGGTGAGCTGGGACCTGTCAGGCCCCCCACCCATCCATCTGTCCATCCATCCATCCATCCTTGCTTGTCACCAGTCTCACTCTAAGCACAAACAAATGTGGAAGGCTGGGAGGTGGGCCAGGGTGGGGAGCTCCCACATGGATTAATTAGTGCTTACTGACTAATTGCTGATGGATGTTGCCCTGGGAATCTGCCAGGCACTGGACAAGTGTTGTCCCCTCCCCTGGGGACCATCCCCAAGCAGCCCCAAGGGCACCACAGCCGGGATGGGGATGCAGCCCTCAGAGCCCTCCAGGCAGGGCAGTGTCCTCAGGGAGGTGCTGGTGACAGGGAAGGTGATGTCTGGTCACTGTGAGCAAGGATGGCACCCATCTGGCTGTGCTGGCCTTACAAGGACAGGGACAACTTGCCTCCCCCACTGCTTTGGATGCCACCAGCGTTCCCAGCTCTGCCACACAGGGACTGTCCCCACCAAGGGCTCTGCAGGAGATCTGTCAGCCTGGGAGGGCAGCCAGGCACTCTCAGCTGATGCTGGTTTGGGGAGCAGCGAGGGACAATGGGTGCTGTAAATGCTGTCCCTCAGCCCTGCTGCCCCACTCCAGTGCATCCCAACCTCATCCACATGCCATGGCAAGCAGGATGTGGTGCCACCCTGAGCAGCAGGGACCTCTCTTTTAGGGGACAAAAGCACGAGAGCCTCTCCTTGGAGAGCTGCAACCACATCTATCATACAATTCTCAAAGCCTCTTCCCCTCCACAGGGGCTGAGTCAGGGTTCCTACACCACTGTCCATCCCTGATCATGCATCCAGAAAACCTCCTAGCAGAGGGGCCTGGAGGATTTCCAGCAATTTTGGGGATATGAAAAGCAGGTGGGTGGTGGAGGGAGAGGTCTGACAGGTCTGGGGTTACAGGGCAGGGGGGCCTTGGCTGTCTCCCCGTGCCCACAGCCCAGTCTCACTGAGCCTGGCACAGGGGATCAGCCATGCGTTAATGACTCTGGGTTTAATTCTGGCCAAGCCATCTACGGGCTCAGATGTCCCAGGGAAGGCAGATCCCCCACATCCCAGCCATGGCGTTACACAGCTGCCTCCTGCCAGCACAGCCAGACAGATAAAGGTGTCCCCGAGCTGCGACCACGCCTGTGGGGACAAGTGGCATTTGGGAAGGCACAGAAGCACAGCCAAACTGTGTCCTGTGGGCCAGGGCCAGCACAGTCCCTGGACTGGGACAGCACAGGGACATCAGCTGGGATGGCTCTGCCTCGAGGAAGGTGCCCGAGCCGTGGGAGCAGTCTGGGGTTAATTGGGAAATCAGCCACCGCCTGACCCCAAGAGCAAGTCCCTTTTCCATTTTGATCCCTGGTCCCTGTTCCTCCCTGTCCTACTTCTTCCTTTTCAGCTATCCTGGTTTACATAATTAAAGCAAATTTGCTGTAACAACATCTTAATCCCCTCTGCACATCTGTGTGCTGCTTCTCCTCTCCATCACTGCTCTGTTCAGCATCCTCACAGCCTCAAAACAGGTCAGAGGGTCCCAGGGGATGGGGAAGGGGCTCTGGGCACTGTTCTGAAAACGAGACATCCACGGGCCACCAAATCTCCCCATCCCACTGCTTGGTCCAAGTGGCTGTAGCCAAATAAATGCCTGCCCCATGCCAAAGGAACTCCTTGGAGGGACCACAGCTCAGCTGTGACAAAAGTGACTCTTTCTGAGTTTTCAGTCCCAAATCGGCTGCCGGAGCCAGTGCACGACTCCCTCTCCCATCCCCAGGCGGCACCAAAAGTAAGTTCATTGTTTGAAAAGCCATCAGTCAAGGCTTGCTGGCTAAAATTACCCTCCTGCTTTATCATCTTGAGAACATTAAGGGCTGTTGTTAACAGATGTTTCGCGTTACACATTATTTGTTAGTCTAATGAAAGGAGGTGAACAAGCTTTCAAGACCTCAGAAGTTGTGCCGAAGGTTTTCCTTGGGAAGCTGCTGCACCACTCCAGGGGAGGATGAAGATGAAGATGATGATGGAGACGAGCTCTCGCCACCCTGATGACTTCTTTGCTCTTGCCTGGCTTGTGGGATTTCTGATTTTTGAGTGTCATGAGAGCAACGAGTTGCACAGATATTTGTATTCACCATCCCAGGAGGATGCACTGACTACTCTCGGGGCCAGTTTGGGGCTCTGGCCAAAGCAGGGGCTGAGCAGCCCCTTGCCTGAGAGGGAGTTGGGGACAGCTTTGGTCGTCAGTGCCAGCAGGAAGGGATGTGCCAGCCCTGCAAGGAGCTGTGGAGGGGCTGCTCCAGGAGGACAGATGTGCAGAGGGCAGCAGACATGGGGCTACCTCCAGCCACCCTCTCCAGCAGTCAGGGCTGTGGGGTCAGGGAGGTGGGTGAGGTCAGGAGGGAGCTGAATCCCCTTCTGCAAAAAATAAACCCCTGCCCTGAGTTTCTCTGGCTGTGCCAACCTCCAGAACAGAAACCTCTCACTGCTGCTTCCCTGGGGAAGGCGAGGGGGTTTTGTTGGGATCGTAGTCTGCTGGGCACAGCCTGGGGCTGCTGAAAACACCCCTGTGCCTGCTCTGCTCTGCCAACACATGCCCCTGGCCCACGCTGAGCCCTGCCTGACACAGGGGTACAAGCAGCTTCACAGCAGCTTCAGGGCTGCTCTTCTCCAACCCACCAGCACAATGGCTGGAGCACAGAGCCACATCCTACAGAGGGGACACTGGGGCACCATGTCCACTTGTGCTCATAACAAACCCACTGCCTCCAACTGCAGAGCTCCAAACCTGCATGGGGCAGAAAAACCCCATGATGGTGAAGAGAAAGATGAGAGAAAATGCCGAGAGGCTGTTTTACTTCAGGATGCCAATAAAAGATAACGTAACCAGTAAACATTTCTCTGCTGTCATCACACCAATGCCGAAGGCATCGCAGATGTGGAGCAAAAGGCTGATGTTCACAAAGCCAGGACATTTGCCTGGTATTTCAAGTCTGCCCATCTCAGTTTAGGAAGCTGCATCCCAGTTAAGGCAGTGGCAGCAGGTAGCAGGTCTCAAAGATCCAGCTTTGCATGCACACAGGTTTTCATCTCTGTTTCCTTGCTCTCTTCTTGCTCTCAGTCCCAGGCGTTTTTCAGTATCAGAAATGTTTCCACTCCTGGACAGCTTGTCAGAGCATCCCAGGTGCTGATGGTGTCTCCATCCACACAAGCTTGCTGGAGCAGGTGCTAACGGGAATATCTCACATGGGCCAGCAGTGGTGGGATCTGCAGACCAAACCCCATGGCCCCTGCCCCAGGAGGAATGGGCTTTTAGGGTGAAAAATGAGTTTGTGGTGATTGTGCAGCCTCTCCCTCTGTTTTTGTGTCACACTTGTCCTCACTGAGTTCTTTGGGTGCCTGAGGAGCCCAGCAGGGTGGAAGTTTCTCTGCTGGTTTGCAAACAGCCTGGTGAGACCAACTGACTGCTGCGGGTTGGGCTGGGTTTCCAAAAGCTGTGCTGATCCTACACGGAATACTGTCCCCCACATAGGCAGGAGAAGTCCTCCCCACAGCCCAAAGCCAATGCAAAAAGTACAAACAAAACCCAAGGGAAAGGGAGGGAGGATGGAAAATAACACTGAAAATACCAGATACCATCCCAGAAAAGAAGCGCCCAGCCCCAGCCAGCCCTCAGCAGCCCAAGCAGAGGCAGGTGGGGGACTCAATGGGGCTGCTCCATGAAGGAAGGAGGTTGTATAGGGATGTGGGTCGAAGAAAGATGCTTCAGACCTGCACGCGGTGTGGGAGCCACGGGAGGGGACAGAGAGAGCACCCTGTGGGGATTGAAGGGACTTTGAGCCCCCTTCAGCAGCACAGACCCCTGGGTGGGCTGTGCACCCTGGCCAGGCGTTGGTCAGAGCCTCGGCAGGGCCATCAGCACCCCAGGGCTGTAGGAATCAAGGCTGGGGTAGCACAGCCTAGCCGGGAAGCAGTTTAGGGGGATGCCACCCCTCGGGGTGGGCACCTGGCCCTGGCTCTGGGGATGGCGGGGCTGCACAGCCACCCCACCCTCTGCCTCCCCTCTGTCACCTCTGTGTCCCGAGGGGACACCCGGCTCCGGGGGGCTCTGGGGGCTGTCAGCTGCCCCTGTTACCGGGGCTTTGCCCCACGGACGGAGCGAACCTTCCTCATCCCCGCCGCGGGACCGGAGCGGGATGCGCGGGACCGGCGGAGCGGCTCGGAGGGATGCGAGCGGGATTGTCCCGTTAGAAACGCGCCTCCAGCCAGGACCGAGCGCCCTGAAGCAGCGTCCCCGGTCGGTCCCGTTCTCCTTTCCCAGCCCCGGTTCTGTCCCCGGTGTTGCCGGTGCTGCCCACCCGAGACGCGCAGCTGCGGCCGCCGGGGCTGGACCCGCTGCGTCCCTGTCCCCACGGCCCCGCCGGGCCGTCTCCGCTCCCCGTGCCCGGAAACCAAGACGGGGAGCCTCCGGGGAAGGGGACAGTCCGGGAGAAATGGGGACTTCGCAGGCCGCGCAGCCCCGGGACGGGCCGACTTGCCGGGAGCGTCCCGTTCCGCACACCTCCGGTGCCGGCGGGGAGGCAGCCCCGGTGCGGGGTGGCTGTGCTCTGTGTCCCGGTGCGGGGTCCCTTTCTCACGGTGCGGGGACCCTCTGCCCCGGCCGTCGGGGTGTTCGGCACTCTCGCAGCTCGCCCCGACGGGGGTCTCCCCTCGCCCTCCCCCAGTTCTGCCCACCCCGCCGCGGGGGGACACCGACCCCCTTTGTCCGGGGTGCCTGGGCCGCGGCAGGGGGGACACGGCGGGGACACCCCATCCCCAGATCTGCCCCATCCCCGGGGAGCCCATCCCGGGCCAGCGGGACTCACCGTCCTGGGGCGCTGCCTCGCTGCCGCTGCTGCCTCCCGACGGCTCCGGGATGGCCTTGCCGCTACCGGCGGGCGGGGGACCGGCCGCGGGGGTCCCGTTCATACCGGCCGCCACCTCCTCCAGGTCGAGGAGGTGGCTCACGCTGAAGTTTTTCCGGCTTTGAGCGTTTTCGGGCGGCTCCGGGCCGCGCACGGCACCGGGGGCGAACGGCTTGTCCATTGCGAAGGCTGGCGCCGAGTCCATGGCTCCCACCCCCAGCCCGCAGCCCACCCCGAGGTGCCGGGCCGCTCCCCGGCCCCCTTCCCCTTCCCCACCCACCCCCCCCAAAAAAGAGAAAAAAAATTATAATAATTATAATTTTTTTTTTAAATAGGGGGGGAAAAAAATCACGGCTGCCCTGTGAGTCCGGCTCCCTCCCCAGCCCCTGTTCCGCCTTGTGCTGACGTCTGGGGAAAAAACCACGCTCCCAGCCCAAACTTTCTTCCCCTGCTCTTTGCTCTGGAGCTGTTCAAACAAACGCCCCTGCTCTGAGCCGAGCGGGGCGGCCCCTCGCCCCCCCCCGGCCTTGCGACCTGCCCCCCTGCCAGGGAGCGAGCCCCGCCGGCAGCCAAGCCGCGGAAAAGGGGGGCAGAGAGGGAGGGAGACCCGCTTTTCCCCCCCTTTCCCCCCCCTCTTACCCCATCCACATCACACCCCCTCAGTCCCGTTTTAAGTGCTTCTATCAACAAGTGTAAGTGGCTGCGCTCCGCGGGGAGGGATGGGGTGGGTTGGGAGAGGGGCTGCAGCGAGAGGTGACCCGCAGGTTAGCGGGGGACACGGCCCCCCTCCACCTCCAACCCGCCCCCCTCCTCCGGTCCCCATCAACCCCGGAGCAAGGTCACCTCTCCTGGGAAAAGCCTGGCTCTCTCGCCTTAATGAGATAATTACGTCCTGCACCACAGTTAAAAACTCATAGGCTGCTTCCCTTGGGGTTAGAAAGAAACCTCCCTAATGAAAACCAGCCACCGGGAAAAAGAAGTTTTTCCTCTTTAAAATTATATGTATTTATATATATATGTACATCCACACAGATATGCAGGGAGGAGGCAGTGGGAGGGAGGGAGGAAGGGGGGCAAACCCCGGGGCTGGTTGCTGGTGTCCGGAGAGGGCTGGGCTCAGGGCGGTGAGCACAAATCGAAGAGGTTAAACAATTATTCCTTCCCCTCGATTCCAGCCGCTCTCCTGCCCCGCGTACGTATGGCCAGGGCTGCTCAGGGCTCCACGCGAAACCTCCGAGCGCGATCGGCCGGCTCTGAGCTCATAAACATCCCTGCTCCAGCACGGCCGAGGGAGGCAAACCCCTGGCTGAGTTATTTTAACATTTGTCGAAAGCTTTTCTTGCGCTCCCTTCCCCTTCAAGTCGGAGGCGTGCAGATTTTTAAGCCAGCCAGTGCTGCCAAATCTGATCTTCCTGACGGGGAAGCAGCTTCCCAGAGCTCTCCAGCTTGGAAGGGGTGTAGCTGAAGGCAGATTTTGGCTCTCTCCAGCTCTGCAGGGGGCTCCTCCAGTGTGCAAACAAGCCAGCCCAACCTCCCTTCCCCCTCTTTTTTTTGGGGGGTTCAATTTACTGGCCTTGGGGACACTTTGGGAGTCAGCTCTGGTGTGTGGTTCTGTCCCCTCGGCTGTGTAAGTGTCACGCCGTTTCTGCTCCTGCTTCCCTGGGGAATGCTGCCATGGATGGGTGTTTTTACCTCTGTCCAGCACCCCGCTGGCCGTGTCCCCTGTCCCACAGAGCCAGGACAGCGCTGATACACTCTGTGTGTATTTTAGAATGCAGATAAATTGCATTCCTCCTGGCTGCTCTGTGCTCTCGGGGAGGAGATGGCTGCATCACCCCTGGGAGCCCTGGGGAACCCAGCACAGCCTCATGCCACCCTTCCTTACCCAAATTTCTGCTTGATCCTGCTTTTTTTCCACCATGGATGACCTCATGTCCAGGGAAAACTGCTCTAGGATCAGCCTGGCGGTGGAAACCTCCCCTTGGAGGACAGTGACCCATCAGCAATGGGCACTGGCTGTTGGGGGTGCTGGGGCAGTGAGGATCCCCATCCTTCTCCCAGCACCCACTCTTGGCCCCAAAGGCTGGGAACACCTTGCTGTGATTATTTTGGGGTGGCTGGTCTTGGCCCATGGAGGGGGCAGGAGGGATGGAGCAGCCCCAGCCCCATTTATAACCCTCTTCCTCCTCCTTGTTTAGGGCCAGACCTTGTTCTTGAACTGTCTGGCTTTTCCAGGGGAGACAGCTTTCCCTCAGTCCGCGGCATTAAATAATTAAATGGAGGGAATAATCGTCGGTGAAACCCCCTTGGGTTCGCACTTCCTCGGGCCCTGTGATTGCTGATATTTTTTTGGTTGAAATATGACCTTTTTTATGATCAAAGGGGATCAGAGTTCCAAAGGAGAGTTTAAAAAAAAAAAAAAAGGAAAAAAAAAAGAAAGAAAAAAAGGAAAAAAGAGGGCAAGCATGTTCTTTTTTCCCCAGTCCTAGCGGTCTGGTAAAGTTTCTTTAGACATGCAAAGATTTACACACCTTTCTGCAGGGTGCCTTAAATTACCCTCCGACTCTTTACACATTTCCATGAGCAGAGCAAGAACAGTAAGTCATTGAGAAATTAACTGGCCTTTCAGTAATATCCCCTGTCGGCCTTTCAGAAGGAGAATGTCTAATGACTTTTTTGAAGTAGAGGTCAGGGTTTGCTTTTTTTAAATAAAACAATCTGTATTAATGCAATTTCCGTTTTAGCTGTAGGATTTGCCCTTTTTTTTCCTCAGCATCATTTTTTTTAATGCCACCAGCCACACAAGGCATCCGAAGTGAGACCTGCTTGTTTGAAACACACTCCTCTTTTTTTTTGGTAAAAATTGTGTTTTAAGTAATTTGAAATGGACCTCGAAGCTGGCAAGGTGACTCCTGGCTTTGGGCAAAACATGGGTGGTTTGGAGACAAAGCTGGGCAGGTTTGCTTTACCTGACACTGGGCACCTGGGTTTGCTGAGCAGGGTGTGAGTTCTGAGTCCAGCTTTGCTGAGCCAGAGCTGTTGGGCTGAGGAACCAGAGAGGCACTGAATTAGCAGGGCTGTGCTGAGCTCCTCAGGGTGAGGATCTGTCTGGCCAGAGCCTGCCAGGTTTGCAGCCCTCGGGATGAATGTGTTTCCATTTGCCAGTCCTTCCCTTCGTCTCAAAAAAAAATTTAAAAAAATTAAAATATTTTATTTTTTAGCAATCTCACTCTGTGTTCTTCTAGAGGTTTTCTCATGTTGTGGTAACACCTTGTGGCTTCCATGGTGCTCAGCATGGCACAGATCTGGATGTGCTCTGCTGGCCCCAGCCCTCTCCTCACCCCAAAACTGTGGTCTGGGGCAGTGCAGCATCCTTGGAGCACTGCTTGGGATGGTGCTGCTCCCTGTGGTACCCAGGAGTTCCTTCCTAACATCCCCAAAGTCTTGCCCTGTGGATGTTATGGTGCAGACAAGCTGGGCTGGCTCATTCATAGGTGAAGGATTTTTCTGACTGAGTTGCACCTCTGCTCCACTGTAAGAAGGATGTTTGGAGTAAGGAGGTAGGAAGGAATAGAGTGTGGGAGATGCTTGGGGCTTGACAGTGCCTGGGCAGGACCCAGGAACAACTCCTGGGGTGGGTGCTGGGGGTGAATGGGTGCCAACCCCATGTCCTGCCCAGGCTGGGGACCAGAGCACCCCCTGCACCCCCAGGGCATCGGGCAGGGGTCATGACAGTGCTGCCCACAGAGGTGACAGCCAGGGGGAATTGCTGGAGGAATCACCCGTGCCCAGCCCTGCCCTTCCCAGCAGGAATGGTATTTCTGTATCCACTGAGCAGCTCCTCTTTCTCCCTCCATCCCTGCCAGACCCCAAAAGTACAGCATGCCCTGGGCTGGCTCCTCTCCTCCTCCTCTCCCCTCCAGCCCTCACAACTCCCCCCATTCCCTCCTAGATCCCTGTCTCTGCGGTTGGTGGCATTATAAAACACCCCAGCCAGCCCCTTGCTGAAGATTTTTCTCCCAAGCTTTCTTATTCCCTCTCTTTCTGCCTCTTTCTTTCTCTCCCTGTCTTTCTTTCCCTGCCAGGAATCCCAGTCAGTCCCAGAAGAACCAATACTCCGTGGCTCTGCTATTTCCCTTTTATTCCCCCCCTCCTTCAACAGCGAGATGGGAAAAGAGTGAACTGAAAAAAAAAAAAAAAAAAAAAAGAAAGAAAGAAAGAAAGAAAAAAATCAAAGCTGCACATATTGGATCCAGATGTGCTTACAGCCCTTTCCAGCAATTTAATTAAATTCCCCCAGACAGCCAGGAGGATTTCTTAATGATCAAATTTCCCTGGCTTTCCTCCTAAAATGCCCCTCTTTCTTCGGCTGGCTGTTGCTGTGTCTCCCTGATGGATGGCCAACTCGCATTCTTCCCAGTCCGTCCCGCCAAGGCCATGGGGAGGAAGGGGCAGAGCTGTTATTTTAGCTGGGCACTCAAACACCCTGTCCAGCCACGGGGCCACCAATGGCCCTGTCTGCAAAATTCCTGTCCTCAGGAAATGTGAGGATGGAAAGTCACCTCCCTGGGGTCTGTGGCTTGTGGTGTGGTCATGGCAGGGATACTCCAGGGAAGGAGTCCCGTGTTCCTGGAGTCACCGTGCTGGTGGCAAGGGAAGAGGTTCAGCTCATGGGTCTCTTGGTTTGTCACCTCCCAGGGCAGGTTTGGAGTCAGGTTTGGTCCCACACTGCACCCCCACAGCCTCCTTTCAAGCAGGAGGTTACCAGGGTGGGGGCAAAGCCCCTGTGAGGCTCCTGAAGGCACATTTGGGCTGGCAGAGCCCTTTGGGGCAGCCCAGTGTCCCCTCTCATCCCCGGGGACAGCACAGCTGGGGCCAGAGGTGACAGTGGGGTGACCCTGCCTTGCCAGCCCTCCTTTCCCAGGCAACAGCAGGAATTCTGCAGGGATTTGTCCCCAGAATGGTGTCTGAGGGAGGGCTGGAACCTGTTTGGTCCTCACCAGTGCCACACAGACAGGGACAGGGCTTGTGTCTGGTGCTGCCACTGCAAAGGGCCCAAGGTTTTACTGGTCCAGGGAGGGTTTGGGCTTTACTGGGAACACAGAGGGATCAGGATGTGGCTTCACCCAGTGGCAGGAGGAGGCACTGGGACTGGAATGAGGGTCTCAGCTGCTCAGCCCACCCAAAGTGGGGTCCCCCCAGCCGGGCTGCTCTGGTTTGCAGCCAGCTCAGACAGGTGTGAAGCACCCTCTATGCAGAGGGACAAATCCCCACCATCCCTCACCCTTCCTGCTGCTTTGTCCCTCTGCTCCCTGCCCAGGGGTTGATGGGGTTATTTCCACCCCTACTCAGGAAAACACGGGGATGATGCTCCTCAAACCACCCCTTCCCCCCCAGGGGGACTCCTAGGCTGCAAGGGGGGCTCCAGGCCAGCTACCCATCGAGGTGCCACTGCACAGCACCGAGTCCCGATGGCATCAGGGCCACCAGCCACCCAGCAAGGGCCCTGCCCTGCCCTGCCCTGCCCTGCCGGTGGGCTCGGGGTCTGGGGGCTGCAGGCACTGTGCTACCCCACTCTGGCACCCCACTCTGTGTGGGGAGGGGAAGGGTGGGAAACAGGGGGGACCGTGACAGCACGTCAGAAAAATGCCCAGCCGGCACGGCCTCCTCGCCCCCTCTGCCCCGGGGCCACGGCTGCCTGCTGGAATCTGGAAGTGCTCCACCGGAATAAAATAAATACGTAAATAGGAAACCCAAGGCGGCTTCAGTTATTGCCGCTCTCCAGAGCTCCCCGCGCTGGCAGATTCCACCAGAATAATAATAAAAATAATGATGATTGTGATAATAGTACCAATAAATCCTGGGCTAATGCTTCCCCTGGTAGCTCTTTCAGCAGGGGAGGGTCCAGGCGCTGCGGACAGCAGCACCAGAGTCCCCCGAGCCCTGGGGAGGCAGCAGCCGCTGGGTGCCACCTCCCAGCACATCCAGCCCGTCCGGGGGGTCCTCCAGGGAGAGGGGACACCCGGGGAAAAGGGGGACAGCAGGGGTGGAGCACAGCCGGGGATGGGGAGCACCCGGGGGAGGGACACCCGGGCGGGGGTTATCCAGGGGAGCGCACACCCGGGGATGGGGGACATCCACAGAGAGGGGACACATGGGGAGTGGGACATTCGGGGGGACAGCGGGGAGGAGGATACTCGGGGCGTGGCACCCATGGGAGAGGGGACACCTGTGGGAGGGGCTACAGCTGGGGGGGGGACAGAGGGGGGGATAGATGGGGGGACAGAGGGGGGGACATGGGGGGACAAGGGGGTGCTCCCCTCCCGCCCCGCGCGGCCGCGTGCTGCCCCCTGCCGGCCGCGCCCTGTCACGGCCACGCCCCGATGAGACCACGCCCCAGATGAAGCCACGCCCACACGCGGCTCGGCTGGCTTGAGGCCACACCTCCCAGCGAGACCACGCCCCTGATAAGCCACGCCCCCACGGGACCACACCCTCCACT
Source organism: Lichenostomus cassidix (assembly GCF_008360975.1). Taxonomy (NCBI): domain Eukaryota; kingdom Metazoa; phylum Chordata; class Aves; order Passeriformes; family Meliphagidae; genus Lichenostomus; species Lichenostomus cassidix. Next base: position 5,068,944 of record NC_139497.1, read on the forward strand.
GAGACCACACCCCCGGCGATCGCCCCGCCCCGTCTCGGCCCCGCCCCGGCGCTCCCGGCGGCTCCGGTTCCGGTTCCGGTTCCGGCTCGGTGTGGTGCCCGGGCAGGTGAGGCGGCAGAGCCGGCGGTGAGCGTGAGGGGAGGCGGCGCTGGGGCCTCCCTTCCCTTCGTGTGGAGCTCGGGGGTTGCGTTGGGATTTGTGGGTGTTTATTTGTGGAAACGAGCTGGGGTTTGTGGACTCGCCTGGGTTGGTTTTTTCCCCCGCCGTAGCCTGATCTACCGCCTCAGAGAAAGGAGTGATGAGTGTGTTTAGTATATCTAAAAATATATGTATGCAACCCACTCGGCCTGTTAGGAGCGGTGCATACACATATTTATTTATTTATTTACACGGACGTGCTGATCATAACACAAATATTCCAACTGTAAAGTATTTTAATTGTTATTAATCAATAATTATTACACCCCCAGCCTGTGGCAGAGCCTCTGCACAAGGGCTTTGTCCCCAGGCCAGGCTGTGCCTGCAGTGTTTCCACCCTGTGCCCAGATAACTGCAGTCTGCAGCTCTGTGTGCAGCAGATAATTTGGATACACCAAATTGGTGTGTGGGAGGAGATCCCTGCGCTGGGCTGGGCTGCCTTTTATGTAAGGAGGGGGGAGGCTGTGTTTTCTTCTGTCTGCTGTTCCAATCTGCTGATAGCCCTGTTTGTTTTCAAAGGAGAGAGGAGTCCTTTGGAGAGGGAGCCTGGGTGTGGGAGGACAGCGGTGCTGGAGGGCAGCCCCGGGCGGGCTGTGCACGGACAGCACCGAGCACGATGCCTTTCCTGCACGGCTTCCGCAGGATCGTCCTGGAGTACCAGCCCCTGGTGGATGAGCTCCTGGGGCTGCTGGCCATGCCCGACTCGGAAAGGCAGAGCTCCCTGGAGAGGTAACAGCAGGGGGCTGGACACCCTGAGGGGTTTTGGGGGTAGTTGGAGCTCAGGGATGTGGACAGCATTGGCTGGGGACAAGCCCCCTCCAGTCCTGGGGAGCAGCTCCTCCCACAGACCTTCCTTTTGCTGCTGTACTTTGGGAATGTGGAGGTGGAACAAGGCAAACACAGGCACTATCAGTGTTCCCCAGGAACAGCCTTTTCTGCCTGATCCCTGGCAATAAAACCTAAACTGGGGCTCAGCTGAGGGCCTGAAGCTGCTATGTAACCCCACAACCAGCAGATTAGAGACCCAGTGGGTACAGGACCAGAGGGAAGAGCAGGGATTTTCCTTCTTCCCTGGTGCCACTTTGACCCTTGCACACCCGAGCTGTGTTCACTGAGTAACTGGGGGCTTTTTGTGTGTCTCAAGCCCTGTCTGTCTGGACAGTGACAGGAGCCAGCTCTCAGCTGTGAGAAGAGTCCTGGAAAGGGAGACCCACTCTCCATTTTATCAGGAAGGTGTGAGCTATGCCCTGCTGAAGGTCACCGAGCTGGGGCTTGTCCCTGCTGCAGAAATCCTCCTGGAATTCGGCGCTGACCTCAGCTTTGAAGGTGAGGCTGGTGGGAAGGGAGGAACCAGAAGATGAGAAGCTGCCCTGGGAGGTGGGGATAGCTGGGGCAGAAAGAGGGGGTGCTGCTAGCTCAGACGCCCACTCCTTGCTGAAATAAGTGTGGTTGTGCCTTGTGAAGACCCAGCCACAAGGATGGACTGGGGGATGGCCAGGGGGCTTTTGGCAGGATGGAGCCATTGGAACAGCAGGACGCAGGGTGCCTGTGACAGCCCTGCTTTCACAGGCATCACTGTGTTCCCAGGCCCCTCCCCAGTGTTCCCTTCCACTCTTGCCAGGTGCTGGGACCATTCTGGGGAAGCCCTTTATTGTCTCTGTTTTTGTCCCCAGACCCAGTCACCTACTACACGCCGCTGCACATCGCGGTGCTCCGCAACCAGCCGGACATGGTGGAGCTCCTGGTGCGCCACGGCGCCGACATCAACCGCAGAGACCGGGTATGGCTTTGCTGCCTGGCTCAGACAGGCTGAGCCCCCCAGCCTGTGCTGCCAGGTGTGGTGTGTGGGGACAGCCCTCCTGCTCCCCTCTTCCTGTGTCTCACCCTGTGCTGCTTCCCCTTGGCACATCCCTGTGCTCTGATGCTGCGGCAGAAGTTCGAGTTGCCTGTGGCTGAGCCCCTGCCTTGGAGCAATGTGTAGAGATGTTTGTGGAGACAAACCTCTGCCTATGGAAGGTTGACTTCACTATTTGGGGATGGGCTCAAATATATTCTTACTTTGGCCAAGATAAAGCTCCAGCAGCGACTCCCTGGGGACACTTAGAGTCTCCAATATTTACCAGTGGTTTTTAACTCTCTTGCAGATCCACGAGAGCAGTCCCCTGGATCTGGCCAGCGAGGAGCCTGAGCGGTTGCCATGCCTGCAGCGGCTGCTGCAGCTGGGGGCTGATGTCAATGCAGCTGATAAGAATGGTCTGTGCACCCAGCCTGGCTCCCCCAGCTGAGGGTGGGCTGGGGCAGGGCACAGGGGCTGGGGCCACCTTGCTGCTGCACCTGCTCCCTGCTTACAGACAGGTTTGGGAGTTGGGAGCAGGCTGGCAGAACCTGCATGTGCTTGGGATTTTCTCCTGGTGTGCTGGCTGTGGGAAAAGGGCTGAACCCAGCTCTGTGCAGTCCAGGGGAGATGGGATGGGGCTGTGCCTCTGTAGTCCTGCGGTGCCCATTTACTCTAAAACTCACTCTGCCGTGGCACATTGAGGCCACCATCAGCCCTGCACGTGGGGCCTGTGACTGTCCCCACAGCTGGGCAACATCACGGGGACAGTGGAAGCCTCTGCCAGAAGGATTGTCACTCCCTGTGTTTGGCTGTCTGGTGGGTGGGGTGGATTGTTTTCCTTCCTGCCTTTTGGGGTGTCACCCTGTTGTCCTGTGACTGACTGATTGCTCCATTGCAGGGAAAACAGCACTGCTGCATGCCCTGGCCAGCAGTGACAGTGGCCAGATCCACAACACCGACAGCATCCGTCTCCTGCTGGAAGGAGGTAAGGAAAACCTTCTCCCCTTTCTAGGCTGGTTGTTTCTTTGTGCAGCACTAGGCACTGCCCTTCTGACTCCTTTATGTTTGCACTGGATCAGATTAAAAGCCCAGGGGTGCTGGAGTTGGTGCTGGCCTGGCCTCATGCTCTGCAATGCCAGTTACATTCGCTGTTCCTTCCTGCAGGCTCAGACGTCAGGGCTGCCACCAGAGATGGTGACACTGTCTTCACCTACGTCATCTACCTGCTGGGAGAGATGCCATACTCCCGGACCGACGAGGAGGCCGAGGCCATCGAACACTTCTGCTTTCGTGTCACACAGCTGCTGGTGGCCCACGGTGCCAACCCCAGCGAGTGCCCGGCTTCGGAGTCCCTCACACACTTCTGCTTAAAAAGCTTCAAAGACTACTTCCCACTGGTGCGGCTCTTGCTGGAGTCAGGTGCTGCCTACAACTGCTCCCTCCATGGTCCCTCGTGCTGGTCTGGCTTCCATGTCACCTTTGAGCACCTCTGCTGGCACCTCAGTGGCTTGAGTGATGAAACCTATTACAGAGAGGTCATCCAGAAGTGTCAGACTGTGCTGGAGCTCATGATGGCCAGTTCACAAGCCATCCAGCTGCCTAGCAATTTTGAGGTCAACACCAGCAGCTGTAAGTCCCATGGGGAGAAGGTCCAGACTCTGTTCTGCTCTGTGAAGCAGCTGGAGCGCTCTCCACAGGCACTGAAACACCTCTGCAGGGTGTTCATCCGGCAGCGCCTGAAACCGTGGCCAGTGGATGACAAAATCAAGGCTCTGCCTCTCCCAGACCGGCTGAAGTGGTACCTCCTCATCGACCACGCTGCTGCCGGGCATGAGGAGCTCTGAGCCTGACAGTGCCTCTCTGCTCCCTCCACAGTCCTGCTGTGCCTACAGCCACCATCTCTCTTCTCTGGGACAGTTTTTCTCTGCAGCAGGAGGTGCTGCCTGTGGAGTTCCTCTCTGTGGCATTCTGGGGGGTGTTTTTTTGGGCACAATGTCATACATTTGTTTGTGAAGGTCTTGTTGCTCTGGGGCATGTCATGGGGAGGCAAGCAGAGCTCCTGGGCATGGGGGAGCTGGATACTAGGGCAGAGGGCAGAGGGCTGGTTTGGGGGAGGTTAAGCAAAGGCCTGGGGGCAGGAGCAGTGGGTTAGGAGCTGTGACTGGACAGGCAGCCTGGCCATGGGGGGGTGATGCAGTGCCTTAGGTGTCCAGTGAAGTTGAGAGATGCCTCGGGGTGCTGGGAGAATGAAGAAGTGTTCTGGCTTTCGTGCCTCTGGTCCTGGTGGTGGAAGCAGGTCCAGCATCATCCTGCAGGTGTGGATGCCTTCCTTGCTCAGCGTGGACTTCTGAAACTGGGGATGGGAGTGAAGGGAAGCAGGGCTGGCAGCAGTGCCTGACTGCTCCACACCCTCGAGTTTCTGCACCCCATCCTGACACAGAGGACCATCCACCAAGGACATCTCAGAGCTGCTGGGCTCCAAAACACACAAATGGATGTTTCCTAACTTTGTGGTGGGTTCCCTATGCAAGGATGAGGAATGGGCAGCCAACAGCTTCCTCCCCATTCCTTGGCTCTTTCCCTTGGTGACCACTCCCAGGATCTTGTTCTCCAGTGCCTCCTTCCCAGGAACAAGAAATTGCTGCATCTAGAGGGCTCATGTTCCAGCCTTGCCGTAGCTGCCTGGCTCCCCCTTCTAGGCACCTGCTTCCTTTGGATGTGCCAAAGACTGGCCACAGAGCTGAGCCCCAGACAATTTTGTTGGTTTGTATTTTCTTTGTCACGGAGGACAGATGAAGAAGATGAAAAGAGGAAAGATCTGTTCTGATTAAAGACAGTTTGTATCAGGTGGATCTGGAATTCACTGGCAGTTTGGCTACAGTCCCCACCGCCCTTCTGCCAGCACTGAGTTTTGCCCTCTCATGTCCCATGGAACTGGAGCTGTGCGTCCTGATGAACTGGTGTTTAAAAAAACCCAGTAATGTGATCAAATTCTGCCATGGTGCCTGGAATGGGAATTGAGCAATTAAACGAGGCCTTCTACAACAACAACAGGGGCTTGTTTTTCCTGCAGGAGAGGTGGGGTGGAGAGGGATGGGATGGCTGGAGGGTTGGGCTGCAGCAGTGTCTGTGCCTGGGCTCACCCCTGGCATGCTGCTGTGCCAATGTTGGTCACCGTGGGCCAGCGGCCAGACTTGGGTAAATGAAGGGAATATGGCCAAAGAGGAGATGGGAGTGTTCAAAGCCAGGTGATGGTGTGGGGTGCTTGGAGAGCAGCGGCAGTGTCACAGTGTTGGAGCTGGAGGTGACAGGGTGGAGGGGTCTGGAAGCAGCTCAGAGCACACCAATGCACTCCCAGGGTTGCAAGGCTTTGTCTGGGATATTCCTATCCCCTGAGGAAGATGTGGGGGACTCAGGGTTACACGCAGCTCCCTTTTTGCTGCCCATGTAGGAGACCTGCTCAGGGGTTTGAAGGTGAGGCTCCTCAAAGCCCCAGAAGCTGCTGTTGCCTCCCCACCCCACCACAAGGAAAGGGCAGAGGTTTCTCCCCTTTGCCTTACCCAGCTCACTGCTGAGCAGCAGGAAAGGGTCAAACACTCAAGCAAGGAATGGAACTCAGACCATCCCAAAGGTGCCCCGAGCTCCTGTTCATGAGCAGGAGCCCTGTGCACTGCACTCAGCAACCTGCTGCTGCCCACCATCACCTTATGCATGGGAGAGCCTCTTGCTCCTGTCCAGAGCCCCCAAGGGTGGCACAGAGCCAACATGCATCCGACAAAGCCCACGTGCAGAAGTGCAACAGCAGGAAAATGTATTTGGCAAACACCTCTTTTCACAAACAGCAGCAACCTGGAAGACAAAGTCCCGTCCTTGTCACCAGCCCCTGGAAGGGGAGTCACGACACGGGAGAGACCTTCTCCCACTGCCCTCATCTCATGGCAAAGGTGTAGACGTGGTAGATCTCATCAGGGAAGTTCTCCTGGCGCTCTTCGGCCAGGAGGTGCAGCCCAGCTCTGCGGATGATCTTACGGACCACGTCCAGGTCCCGGCAGACGCTGCTGTCCACATCGTCCATGATCACACCCTCCTGAGCCATGTTGTCCTTGATGACCACGATGCCGTTGGGCCGCAGGCCGGCACGGCAGCGCTTCAGGAAGTCGGAGAGGTGGTTGTCAGTGAGATGTCCTGGCAGGGCAGAGCAGGTGTTAGAGGGCACAGGGTGACCAAGGGGAGGAAACCCAGAAACTGCATTTGGGATCCCTCCTGATACAAGTAGCCAAATACTTGAGCCATTTGCTGGGAAAGCTTTAGCTTGGGGGTGTCCAGCTTGTGTCCCACTACTTAGCTCCATCCAACCCACACATCTGCTCTGACCTTCAAGTGCTAGGGGGAAAAACTTTTTTCCACCCATGCTGTGATGCTCATCTTTCATGCAGACCCCAAGCTGCTCTCCCCAATGGATGGGGCACCTGCCGCTCGGGGAAGGAGATGGGACAAGCTGGAAAGACCCCACAAGCGAAGTGATCCTCACCGATGACCCACTGGATCCAGATGACATCGTAGGAGTTTGGCTCGGGGCTGAAGTCCTGGAGGCCACAGCAGAAGTAGTTGCGCACTCGCCTGCCCTCCTCGCCCAGGTAGCTCTTGGCCTTGGTGAGGAAGTCCTCTGTCACATCCACCATGTCCACTGTCTTGAAGAGGGGCAGCAGAAGCCTCTTGGTGATCCTGCCAATGCCGGCCCCGCAGTCCAGAGCACGGGTTGTCCCCGTCCGGTTGGGGCCATCCTGCAACAACAACCATGAGGGGCTGAATGCCACCACGAGGTACCCACAGAGGAGAAATGGGACAACCACAGACAGGTGGTTGGGGTATGGGGAACACACTGCCAGGTACAGCTCTCCCAGCATGCAACAGAGGCTCACATGGAGCAACTCAGAGGGAAGAGCCCAGCTCTATGCTGGGAGAAGGGTGGGGTTTCAGGAGCATGACAAACTGGCACCTACCCGCAGAAACCTCTGCAGGAACTTCCTGGAGCTGTTGATGTCAATGCTGGAGATGTGGCCGTAGCCCCCCAACATGCCATCCACCGTGGCGGGCACATCCTTCCAGTACTTCTCTGCCTTGGAGTAAAACTCAAACTCGTTCTCCACCACCTCGCTGGTCATGCTGGCCGAGGGCTCGTGCCCACAAGGGACTCACTGCTCCTCTGGTTCTCTGGGAGAACCCCAAGCCAGGGAGGAATGAGTCAGCTCTGCCAGTACCCCACATCTATTTATCACCCCTTCCTCCTCCCCAGGGCTACTGCAAACTCCGAAACCCCTTCAGCTGAGAGTAAGAGGGAACAAAGATTTAAACCCTGGTATTTTCTGGTGACCAACAAGCCCAAAACCCCTCCCTGGGCAGATGCCTCAGCCAGACCAGACATGGCAGAGCCTAGCTCACAATAAACCCAATTATATGATTATTTTTTTAAGGCTGACCCACCCTTTTCACCTATTCTGCCTCTCTTTTCCCTGTCTTAACATATTACAGATTACATGTTTATGTGTGGCGACAACCCCATCAGTCACCTCCAATTATATCTGCAGTTGCTAAAAGTTATCCTGAGCACCTACCTGAGGATTGTAAATCTCAGCCGTAACCGTGAGTTAGATATTTGCAATATAACACAGTCAAGGTATAATCAGCAATACAAGCTATAAATCCCCCCCAGGCATCTCATAATTCAAACCACTGTGGATTTGATTAACTGCACTGGGGATTAGAAACTAGATTTAAGGTGGCCAAAGGGTAAATTCAAGGACTTCAAACACCTTTACAAATAAAGAAATATATAGTATTCGTGGCTTGAATGTGCTGGCAAATATCCCATTAGACACAAAACCTTTTCTATGGCAGCTTAGACAGGTTTGGTGGCTCCACGTGGCCTTGAACAGCCTGGGGATAGGAAAGGGGGACATGGCATCTCAACTTACAGGTCACCGGGGGAAATCCAGTTTGGCTCAGTGGTGCCAGGAGGCGGTCTGTGCTATGACCTAGGAGGAAAGAAGATGGGATTTAAATCACCCCTCCATTCCTGCCAGCGTGACCATGGCGCCAGGAAACGCCAGGTAAGAGCCACTCCAGCCCCACAGACACGCTCCCGGGGAGGCTGGGGCTGAGCCACGGGTGTAGCCAGTGCATGGAGGGTTCTAAGCCCCCCTTTCAGCAGTGCTCCTGTCTGCTTTCACGGGCTGGGACCCAGGTTCACTCTCTCGGCAGTGTACCCATTCCTTGGCCCAGGGTTTGGCTTGGTGAGTCCCTGGTGACTAATTTTTCAGGGTGTCACCGGCTACCAGCAGAGGTGGAGAGCACCCAGGGCCCAGAAGATCTCTATCCACCCCCCTTACCACGAACCTGCACCTGAACCCGAACCCTTCCAGCTGCCCCAGCAGCCCGAGACGCGGCCGGTGCCCGCGGTGCTGCGGGCAGGCGAAGGCCGGGACTCGGCGCACACCCCGCAGCCGGGGGAGAAGGTCACACGGCGTGGGCGGTCACCTCGGTGCGGGGCCCTTCGCCCGAGCCCTGGGGACACCCGCAGGCCGGGCAGCGGCAGCGACAGGGGTCCGCAGGCCGAGGGGCGGTGTGGCTGTGCCGCCATGGGGGACACGGGGTGCGTTACACCGAAGGGCTCTCCGCCGTGCGAGGGGGCGTTCCCCGGTGCAAGGCCCAGCCCGGCCCTTTCGCCTCCCGCCCGCGGTGGCTGAGCCCCCCCGCTCCAGGCCCGCGGCGCTGCGGACCCCGCGGGCCGCCGGGTGCAGCCCTACCCCGGAGCCGGCCCGGGCAGCTCCGCCGGCCCCTCCCGGCCCCCCGCGGCCGCGGCCCGGGGAGGGGAGGGCAGTGCCGGGGTGCCGGGGGGTGCCCGGTGCCGCCGCTCCCGCCGCTCCCTCGGGCCGGGCCGCGACCCCCGGGCCCCCCCGTTACCTCCGGCGGCTCCGCACGCTGCCCCCCCACGGGACGGGCGGCCGCGGGGACCAATCAGGCGGCGGCGTGGCGGTGACGTCACCGTGACATCACGGGGCGGGCCCTGCCCCGCTCTCCCACCGCTGCCCGCGCGGGGGCGCTCCGGGCCGGGGCCGGGGGCGGTCAGCGGTGGGACGGACTGGGACGGACTGGGACAGGCGGAGGCGGGCCGGAATGGACCGGGGCGGACCGGGATTGATTGGGACGGACTGGGGCGAGCTAGGGCGGATTGGGACAGGCAGGGTCGGCCTGGAATGGACTGGGGCGAGCTGGAACGGACAGGGATGGACTGGGGCGGGCTGGAGCAGGCAGGGGCAGCCCCAGAGGAGCCTGAGGGTACCGCGCGGCTCTTGAGGGGCAGGCTGGCACGGTAGCCCGGCCGGGTGGCACCCGGGAGCCAGGGTCGCCAGGACGAGCAGCCGCAGGGTGTCCTGGCCGGGCTGTTCGCGTGTCGCCGTCCCTGCTCCTCGTCCTGCTCCTGCCCCCGGCCCTGTCCCGCCGTTGTCCTTGTCCCGGTCCCGTCCCGTTCCCTCCCGCCGTGTCCCGCCGCGGCCGCCAGGGGGCGCTGTTGTCCCGCCGTTGCGCCGCCGCGGGAACTTCGGAGCGTCCTGAGGGGAGCAGGAGCCGCTCGTGCCGCGTGCCGACAGAGCCCGGTGCCGATAGATCCTAGTACCGACAGAGCCCGGTACCGATAGATCCTAGTACCGACAGAGCCCGGTACCGATAGATCCTAGTACCGACAGAGCCTAGTACTGACAGAGCCTGGTACCGACAGAGCCTAGTGCCGACACAGCCTAGTACCGACAGAGCCCGGTACTGACAGAGCCTAGTACCGACGCTCCCCGGCACTGACCCCTCACATACCCCTTCACCAAGCTGTGCCCAGTGAGGGAACTGAGTCCACTGCTCCGAGTGTCCCCAGCTCTCCCGTGCCCTCCCTGCCTGGTCCTGCCGAGCCAACACGAGGTGCTGAGGCCCGATGGGCTCATACCGCTGTGCTCCCCTCCCCAGTGCAGCTGCCACCATCCCCTTTTGGGGTCTCATCCTACCCCAGCAGGACAAGGTTAATGGGACCTGAGGGTGCCCAAGGCCTTTGGAAGAGGATTGCCATGGGGACAGTGACAGTGACAGGGACAAAACTGGGCTGGCTACAGCTGTGTCTGTGGGGAATGGAGGCTCGTGTGGATTCTCTGGTGTCTAGTACGGGCAGAGTCCTTCCCTCACCTTCCCCAGACGCTGAGTTTCACAGAACCTGTAGGGACAAACTCTGCCTGAAATCACCCAAAGCTGTCAGAAGGCAATGGCAACAGGGGCAATGCTTCATAGGCACAGGAGGAGTGAGTTCCAGTGAGTTCCCAGCACTCACCCACCCCAAAATGTCCTAATGGCCCAAGCAAGGACTTGCTGTGCCCAAAACAGAGCTGCTTACCCCACAGCCATCCAGAAATCCATGGCACAATCAGGATGTGGCCTCAGGGACACAGCCCCTTGCCATCCTTCCATGGGGCATATGCAGAAAGGGAGTCCCCACTTTCGGGCAAGCAGCTGTCACCTTGTGACAGCTTTTGAGCCCCCAGATCCCCTGAGTTCCTGTGAAAGGACCTCAGTGTGCTGGGGACAGCAGTGACCTAAGCTGGGGGCTGAGGACTGAGACCAGGAGCGTGTGTTTATTTGCTTGCAGAGCTGAGGACACAGCAAGAGCATCTCTATGCACAGAAAGCACTGCTTGAACCCCACTTTGCTTTTCAGATTTCAAAGAAATGAGGCTCTTTGTCACCAGGGAGGGGACACTGAGCACAGGGTGGTGACACCTTGCTGCTGACATGCAGGACGGTTCTTTGGGAGGTGCAAGGGGTGAGTTCCCCATGCACAGGCATCTGAATGACCCCAACCCACCAGTTTTGCCCTTACTGAAGCCACCAGCAGCCATTGCATCAATCCAGTTGTCACCTCTGTTTTAAAGCAGGCAATGGGCACCTGCATCCCATCCATGCCACCTATTTTCCATGGTGCCTGTGGTATTTGTAGCCCCTGCTACCCCAACAAAAGACACTTTCATCCTTTAATTCACTGAGCTGCACAGGGGCTCCTGAAGACCCTTTCCATTAAGCCCTAGTTACGTCCTCCACCCTTCCCTATTGCCAAAGCCCTTCATGATGGCAGGAAGGGAATGGTGCTCCTGTCCCCCCTAGGGCTGGGGCTCCACTTTGGCCCCTCAGATTATAATGAAACCTGCAGCAGTTGCCTTAATCCATGGGCAGATCTTGTTTGCAAATGTTCCCTTTGATTTTATATTGTTGTTGCTGTTATTAATTTTATTAAGACAACAGAGTGTGGCTGAAAATTAAGAGGAAAATTAGATCAGTTGAGTATCCCTTGGCTTGCCATGTTCCTGAGCCCAGCTGGAGATGAAGGTCTCAGCATTGAGGACTCCCTGTCGAGTCCCACTCTCTGCTGGGGACAGGTCCAACCTTGGGGCCAGTTTGTGCAAAGCCAAATCTGCAAAAAAGAGTGGCAGCAGCAGCCACAGCTTCAGCCATGCCACAGAGCCGCCCATGCCCTCCTGGGCTCAGCTGCCTCCCCGTGGTCACTGCTGCTGGGAAATGCTTTTCCTCTGACGGGTTTCAATCTTGTCACTCAGTAATTCCTTGTGTGACAAGACAGAAAACACCCCCCAGACCCCTCTCTCCAGCCCATTTGTTTCCCTGCACACCCACACCCTCCTGCTCCCACTCACTCGCCACCTTCCAAGGCAATCATGGTGCTGCGATTGCTCTTCAGGAATATTTTTTTTTTCCTTTTCCCCAGGTGCTTAATCACCCTTATTACCCTTTTCTGATTAATTAATTCTAATTAATTTTGCACTATCATTTTTGAGAAGAGGTGACCAGGACAGCACATGTTGTTGCAGGTGATTTGCAAGGCAGGTCCTGCAGTGCCAGCACAGCCCTTCCCTCGGTGCTGTTTAACCCGGGTCCAGGTGGGCACCTCCTGCCCCGTTTGCTGCCATTAATGGCAATTAATAGAGCACTGAAACCTCCAAGGCCATGGGAAGAGCCCTGAGGTACATTCCTGGGAACCACAGGGGATGTTCCCATCTCCTCTCTGCCTCAGCAGCAGGGTTCAACCCTGGCCAAACCTGCCCCTGTGTCCACGTTTGCCCAGCTCCTTCAGCCGCCTCTGCTGTGCCATGGCCAAGGCTTGGGAAGTCGGAATAAATTAGGTCAGGGCTTCTCCATGCTCTGCCAAGAGCCACCAAGGCGTTGAGTGACACAGGAGAGACGCAGGTCCCTTTGTGTCAGCCATGCTCTGTCACCTCTCATCTTCCAGCACTGGTGCCAGCCCTTCTCCAGGTACCAGCAGAAGCTTCACCCGTGTCACGCTGGGGCCTTTGTAGCCAAAAAGCTGACATGGTTTAGGTGATTCTGCCCTTAAACACAGATGTCTTGGGGACAGAGGTCATTGTCCCTTTGCTGCTTGTCCCAGAAGCAGCCCCTCATCTGTACCTCATCCCAAGCGCCCAGCAAGGAGAGGGGATGTGGGTTAGGAGGCTGCAGCCACACTCCCACCCTTGTCAGGGCTTCCCATGTCCCTGTCACCAGCCACTGGTTGCTGTCCCCAAACAATCTGGAGTTGGTCAGGCACTTCTGCTGGCCAGGTGTCCACCCAGCACGGCTTAGGCTGGGATTCTGCATCGCCCCTCACTCCCTCAGCCGCTGGCTGTCATCGGGAGGCTGCAGCATCACCACCAACACTGATGACCCTCTCAGCAGCCCAAAATATAAAAAAGGTATTTGTTATATGTAGTATAATCAATGTGATAGACTAGGAACTGCATGCTCTATACCAGCTATTTGATAGTGGGTAGAGTGAGTATATTATATACAAATACTATGCAATGTGTGTATAATACTGTGAATATGACTATATATGTGTATATACACATATATAGTGTAAATGGACCATTTATGCCTATGTATGTTATATATACAGCATACCATATACACCACACATATATATATATATTTGTACACCAGATAGACAGATAGATCTAGGTATACACATATATATAGGTACACAAAGAAAAAGATATCTACTCATATATACACATATAAAACAGTTTTATGTGTTTGTATGGTGTTTGTATGTTTTGGTGGGGGGAAAGAGGGAGAGATAGGTAGTACGTGTGTGTGTGTGTCTGTGTCTGTGTGTCTGTGTGTCTGTGTGTCTGTGTGTCTGTGTGTCTGTGTGTCTGTGTGTCTGTGTGTCTGTGTGTAGAGCACACTGAAGCTGTCCTGGCTCCCTGGCCAGTGCAGGGCAGTGAAGAGGAAGAGGAGGGAGACACAGAGGAAAGGCACAGCAGGGAGGAAAAGAGAGAGAATACAAACCGCTCCGAGTTACAAACGCTCCCCTCTTTGATTAATTGTACTTTCTGTTTGATAAATGTTACTCATGAGTATAAAATATGCAAAGCACTTAGCAAGTTCACACTGTTTAAAGAACTCAACTAACTAAATTAAAATTCGATGATAGAACGGAGCCGCTGAAGAGCAGCGTGGCAGTGCTGTTTGGGGAGCCAGCCCTGGGCCACAGCCATGCAATCCTGCCTGTGCATCCCTCCCTGGAAAACCCAACCGTGGCAGCACCCAGCCCAAGGGGTGATGGGTGGGTTTGGTGAGACCATGGGTGGGGATTTCTTGTGTGCCCTGCTTGGGTCCCTGTGGGGTAGTGAGGGGCACTGAGGTGCTGCTCCAGAGCATCCTCATCCCCCAACCCCAGGGCAGGGCTACCTGCTGACTTGGATGAGGCTGGGCAAAATTACTTAAATTTCCAAGCTCTCACCATTACAGGTGGCAACATTCAAGCACCCTGCTCCAGTGACCCAGTGGCTCCAGTCTACCCCCCAAACCTCCAGACTGGGGGTTTTCTGGCACTGCTGACACCTGGTGCAGCACCCCAGAATCCCACCCTGTGTCCCACTCACCTTGAACTACTATATGTCCCATCACACCCTGGTGAGTGACACCTCCCAGCAGGATGTCAGTGCTGTATCCTTCCAACCCATTGTAAAAAAACAACTCAGCCCTTCCCACATTTCCTGAAATGGCAGCTGAGCAGCCTCAGGTGAAGGGGAGACCCCCAGCATGGGAAGGTTGAGGGACCCAGTGTCCTTTGGGAGTCCTGCCAGTCCCATCTCTGCCCCAGCTCACAGGCTGGGGAATCAGCAAGCATTCTGGGGAAGACAAGGTGTGCCCTGGGAAGACGCAGCAGGAGGAAGCAGTGAGCACACCAAGGCGTGCCCCTGGCTCCCAGTGCATAGCACGTGCCCAGCTTGCCCTGGCCACACTCCTCGGCCTCCCGCTCTCTGCCATCCCATCATCCCAGGTGAGCAGGGCTTGCTGGAGGCAGCTGGGCTTCGAGAGCAGCAGCAGCAGCTGTGTCAGGAAGGTAGCAGCTCCCTCCTGCCTGCAGTTGAGAGGAGAAAGAAGGAGGAAAACCTGGCCTGGATCTGGCCTAACTGCACTCTTCCCTCTCTGCAAAGATTCAAGGACTCCACTAGAGAGGTTTAAGTCGCTGGGCGACACACAGGACCCCAAACCATCACCCTGTCTCACAGCACCTCACTGGAAACCTAAAAATATTCTAAAAACACCCTTAAGACTGATGGAGCTTCAAGTTCATAATTGCTGTGATGCCAACAAACCCAGACAGTGTTGGTGCTGATGGGAAAAACTCTTCAAGTCTTACTGCCCAGGGTATTTCTTCACCTCCTCATTCTCCTGAGCCTCCTTCCAACCCTCCAGACAAGCCCAGCTCTCAGGGCAAGAAGGCGTGGGCAAGGAAGGAGCAGGACAGAGGGACTTGACCAGGGGAAAGAGAATCTTTTTCTCCAAAGAGTCAAGTCTTCACTAGGTGAAAGAATGATGCAAGGCATGACCCCGCACCCCTGACGGGGAGAGACTAAAATGATCCACACTTTGCAAAACTTCCTGGGAGATTTCGGCAGGGAGGGATGAGCTGGTGTGGCACCACAAGGCGCTGCTGCGGAGCCAGCCCCGAGCCCAGCCCCGAGCCCAGCCCCGAGCCCAGTCCCGAGCCCAGCCCCGAGCCCAGCCCCGAGCCCAGCCCCGAGCCCAGTCCCGAGCCCAGCCCCGAGCCCCCGGCGCGGCCCCGGAGCCCCCGGCACATCCCATTGCGGCACGGCCGATGCCGCTCTCGGTGGGAAGGAGCCGGCTCAGCTTATCCTTGCAGTTTGAGCAATGATTTAGCCCCTGTGAACCCACCCGGCTGTAAATCCTGGCACAGACAAGCCCCAAACATTCATTTCAGGCAACGCAGTTTGTGTCATCCCGGCATTAGCATTTGCACTCTTATTAATTAATACTTGTTAAACCAAGACTAAAAATAAAGCGCTCGGTTCCCTGTCTCAGCTAACGCCTCTTTGCCCTCGCCCGGCAGCACGGCTGGGCTGTGGCAGGCTCAGCATCCAGCTGCTCCCCTCTCCAGAGCCAGAACTGGAAGAAAAGGACTGTGTTGAAGCAGGCATCCTGCTAAGGGAAAAATCACCCCTTTCTGCATCACCTTGGTGGGACAAACCAGCCTTCCCGACCACGGCTATGGGTGTGGGGGGAGTGACAGGGACAGCAATGCACATAGCATTTAACTTTTTTTTCCATTTCAGCTTCTGAATTTGTTTTTCTTTTGCTGCCGTTGTTCTTCCTGGGTTGGGCCAGCTTGGTTCCACTTCCCATTCAGAGCTGATTTCATTTCCCGGGCAGGACATCCCGGGAAAGCTCATATCCAGGAAGGAAAGGGTTCATCGTGGTGGGCACAGGTGGGCTCAGTGCCTGCACACAGGCAGGTGCTGCCACTGCTGCCTTCAAACTGCATCCAAGAGGCAGCAGTTGCTGCAAAAGTCCCTTTTTCCTGCCTGGGACTGGTGCTGACCATCAGCATCCCTTTGGATGCAAAGCAAGTGGCTGCAGATGTGGGTTAGTTCTGCTGCTGGGGCACCTGTGGAGGAAAAAAGGGCCTGAAATGGGGGTTGATAAAGCTTCTGAGGAACCCCAGAGGTGAGACCTGGCTGGGTTTGAGCACAGGTAATTGTGCTTTCCACCACACTCCAGCCAACCATGAAACCCATCAGGCTCCATGTTTCCTCTGTTCCCAATTTCCCAAGCTCTCGGGTCCCCTTCAGACCTCAGCTGAGGAAAAAAAGCAAATTCTCAATCCAAACACCTCCCCATAGAGACTCTATAGATCACTCATGGATCTGCAGCACACAGACCTGTAGAGCACTCGGAGCCAAGGCATGGTGCTGGATGGACGAGGCTGTGCCAACCATGGCTCCTCAGTGCCAGTGCTGGGGAAGGCAGCCTGGCCTGCAATATTTAATAACATTAATGATCATAACAGTAATAATGGCAATAATAACAACAGTAATTTGTTAGTTAACCTTTATAAATGAAAAACAAGCCTGTAAACTTACTCGACTCCAGGAAAGCCCCAGGTCACCAACCTACTTGACTTGAACCATCAAACCTTGCAAGACTTGGCCATGCCTCTGCCTTGAGTGCTCCTCCCAGAGCCCCTTGGCTTTAATTTGCTGGAGAAGCCCAGGCTCCAGTGGAGCAAAGCTGGAGTTCAGGATGCCATCCTCCTTTGCTGTGCTGCAGCAGCCAGGTGTGCATTTGGGGGTGGAGGGGCCCTTCCAGCCCGGGCTGTGGGAAGGAGAAGCTGATGCCCAGGTTTCCCCTGAGCCTGGTTGGGTACCAGGGCTGGCAGCAGGAGCAGCACTTGGGGATGCAGCACAGCTCACACGCGTTGGGAGTGAATGTTAATGGTGCCAAGCTCCTGGGAGAAATGATCAAATTCTTTGAATAAAGCGGGGAGGAGAGGAAGGGGAGGGGGAGGAAGGGAAAATAACTCCACAGATTAATTCTGCTGATGAAAATTAAAATTGGGCATTGCTGAAACAACCCCAGAATGAGCAGCTTCAGAGCCACAGCTAAACCTCAGCCTGAGTTGGGTCTGCCTGAGCTCCTGTCTGTGCCCCCAGACCCCTTGATGTGTTCAGCCAGGGGCTTCCTGCATGGCCTTGGGGCAGGATCAGGTCCCAGTACTGGGAAGGGATGGGCTAGCCCAGCTGTGAGCATCACCCTCAAACAGGGTTTATCTTCATCACTGGTGCCTTCACCTGACCCAGCTTTACCTGCCCAGAGGGCAAGCTGGAGCACCCAGAATTGTGAGGTTCATTTCAATACCAAAAATTTAAAAAATGGAAGGTGGTGAGCTTTTAATTAATTTGTATTAAATTTCTGGGGTTGAGCCTTTAAAGACTTGGCTTTGCCCACTGTGGTCTCTGGCAAGGGTGGCTCCAAAGGTCGTCCTGGCTCGAAATGAAGGCAGAGGCTCAGCAGTGATCACAGGACTCAGGGAGCTGTTGCTTTAAAAAGAAAATAAGGTAAAAGTTTAGGAGTGGACCACGTCATTAGGTGCAGGATCCAACCCTCCCAGCCAGCAGCTTCCTCCTGCTCTGCTCCTCTTGGAGCTGGAAGACCTCCTGTGGAGCCTGGGAAGTCCCGTGGGAGGGAAGTGACTCCAGCATTCCCAGGGCAGCTCAGGGGGCACAAAGGGACTTTGCTTGGCTTGAACCACTGTGGGCACATTGGCTGGAGCTGCGGAGAACACAGAGCTCTGCATTGAGGGACACAGGGAAGCTTCGAGGCTCCGTGCTGGGGTTGGGGCCACAGCAATGCTGGGGGGACAGCCATGGGTGGGACTCCCTGGCACGTCCTGCTCAGCTGCACCCCACCTTCCCTGCCACCCCCGCTGTGCCGCCAGCCAGCCCCTCTCCCTGGCTGTGATTTCATTTTGATCTCGGGCTGCTTCCCTCCCTCCCTCCATCCCTCCTCCCTCGCTGGCTGCTGCCAAGTCTGCAGGTTCCCGCTGTGACCTTGAGCTGGTTTCTGGAGCTGGTTGTGGGTTTCTTAAAGGAGCCATGGGGTCTCCCTCCACCTCTCTCCTGCTCCCCCAAAGTCCAGCCCAGCCATGCATTGGGCCCCCTGTGGGTGGGGGGAACAGGGAATGAGAGCAAGGGGCGCCCAAGGGCACAAAAATTGGGAGAGGGTGGAAGTAGCCAATTCTATGGCCACGGAGTCATAGCTTGGCCTAACTCACCGCCAACTCCTGCACATTCTCTGAGGTCAAACAGCCACTGGGAAGGGGGTTCCTGGCCCACCAGTCCCAGCTCTGTGCGAGGGGTGGAGTGGGCAAACCCCCATTTGTGTGTGGTACCCAGAGACAGTGGTGGCATGGGGAAGTGTGGAGGTGCTTGGGCTGGTGGGTGCACCCACCTCCCAGCACAAAGGAGGGTCTGTGCCCCTCGCTGGCAGTGCAGAGGCCCTTGAAGCCCCACAGCCTCCAGCAGTGGCAGGGAGAGCTTGAAAGTGAAGGTGATGCCAACTCCTTTCCAAAGCCAAGCCACGGGGCAGATGACAGCCATGGAGAGATGCTCCTGGTTTCCCTGCTGGCTGCATGTGTGTCTATGCCAGCACAGTTTGACTCACTGGGAAGCTGTTACTTGTACCCAGCACTGGGTGTTGCACATAAACCCCAATCCCATGAGCATCCCTCTGTCCCATGAAGGTGAGCTGGAGCCTCAGCAGGACAGAAACCCCTCAAACTGCCCTCACTCCAACTCCTAAAGTCACCTCAAACACACCCAGGGAAATAATTCTCTTGGTTAAACCCCATGTGGGATGTGGCATGGCACCATGGTCTCAGCTCCTGGGCTGAGAGTGAGAAACCAAAAAGCACCTCAAAGTGCAAACAGCTCTGGTGTGGACATGCACAGGGAGACTCTCCCAGGAACAGCAAATCTTGGTGCTCATGCCACAGAGGTTTTAAGCCATGGTTTAGCTAAGCTGGACAGGCTGAGATTCCAGCCTTGCTTGCCTAGCCCAGGCCATACTAAAAGCTCCATCAGCCAGAGGAGCCCAATCAATAGGAGCCTTCAAGGCAAGTCATAAAACTTTGAAATTATGCAGGCAGTGCTTGGTGCTCCACAGCAAAGGCAGCCTTTAATTCATGGGGATGCTCCCGGGGAACCAGTGAGAGGGGTTTTAAATAAGGGAGAAGAACAAGGGGCTGCATTGCTGCCACTTGCATGGGGTGTACAGTTCTTGGATGGGCTGGGAAGATGCTGGAGCAACAAACCCACAGCTGAGCCTTCCTCTCTGCTGTGCCCAAGCACCTCAGGCTCAGCCCGCTGCAGGTGCTGGAGATTTCTAAAGGTGCCTCCAAACTCCACCTTGGAGCATCCCTCAATCCCAGGGAGATACTGAGCACACAGCATCCCTCTCTGCCACCTCACAGGTGCAGGGATCATGGGACTCCATGGATCAGCCTGGGGACCCCAAAAGCAAATGCTACCCTGTGAGCTGGGAACCAGCTGCCTGGGACATGGAGCTCATGGTGGCTCATAATGGCATGGGAAGCAGCAGGAAGGGATGTTCTCAACCTTATCTATTATAGATATAAAGAAGGAAACTGAGGCACTGCAGGGTTGCAAAAGCAGAAGGGATAAAGGATAGTTATAGGAGAAACTCAGTAGGATACTTGACCTGAAGCAGACCAATCACTCAGGGAATGAAAACCTAGGAAACAAAGGCCATAAAAAGTTAGAGTCACATTTGGACCGCACAAAAGCACCACCAGGCCACCAAAAGTCACAATGCTGTAGCCAAGGTATCCTTGGGAGCCCCTGATCCCAGCAAGGAGAGGAGAAATCTCTGTTCTGCCACCTTCACCCGAGCTGTTGGGACTGGTGCTCTGCACAAGGAGGCAGCTCCTGCCCATGGGTGACAGGGACCAAAGTGCTCTGGGCTGTGGAGGCAGCACAAGAGGTTCAGCCATTGTCCCCACCAACATGGGAAAGCCCAAGCCCACATCACACCCAGCAAGGGGACACAACCCTCCGCTCAGGCAGCGCCACAGCAGGAGGAGGAAGGAATGGAGCGGGATAAGGAGGGAGAGAAGGAAAGAGAAGGAAGAAAAGGAGAAAAATGAGTTTTCCTGCTGCCCCAGCGGTGTGGCGATTGATCGGGTGCAGGCTGGTGTGGAGCGGTGCTGAGAGCCTCATTCCCCACCGCCGGCTCACAATTATTGGAAAAAACCCGGCGCTGCTGCTGCAGTGAAATTAGTTATTGATCTCTTGTCTGGGTGACAAGCGCGGTGCTGGGGCTGCTCTCCCACCGTCCAGCCCCGCAGCTCCTCCGCCCAGCCCGCCGGGGCTCAGCCTCCCGCGGCCGCCCCCGGGTGGGTGTCAGGAGGGGACCGGAGGTCTCAGTGCTCACCCAGGCTCCAAAGCTGCTCCCCAGGGAGGTTTCACTCACCCCACCGCACACAAGGAAGACGTCAGGAGGAGAAAAAGGGCTCTGCCCCACTCAGGATGGGATCCCTGAGTGCTGACAGCCTCCCACCCCCGCAAAGCTTTGCCTCCCCCACCCGCCACCATCTCCTGGCCCCCAGGGATTGGGGTCAGGGTGTCCTGAGCCCTTTTCCATTTGCCGATAACCTGGCTATCGCGGAGGGAGATAAGGCAGAGGGAAATCAGGCAGCCAGAGAGCTTTTGTTGTCTGAAAAGGCTCTGCACATCCCTGGCCGCAGCTGGCCGGAGAGGCTGGAGCAGCGTCTGCTGCCTGGTCCCGCGGGGACAGGGACACGAAGGGACTGTGGCGCTGGGGCAAGCGGTGTCTGCTCTTCCCAGGGGAACTTTCAAAGTTTCAATAACAAAAATCGGATATTTATTTTCTTTTTGTAATTCCTGGCGGGAGGCAGGAACAACAGGGGACATTTCAAACAATCCTGTTTTCTTCCCAACGTAGTCACCAGAGAAACACTTTGCCCCGGAGCAAAGTTGGGGTTTGGTTTCCAGAGGGTTTGTTTGGAGTCTCACCTTTGCTTTGAGTTCATCAAGGTGTTTCTCGTCACTGGCAGGGACAGGCTTGAGGCTGGGTTTTGAGTCTCCTCGGTTCCTTCAGGGTTTAACTGTTCACAGGATTTTTTTCCATCAACATTTTGCTCCAAAAACCAACTCCCTGAAGTGATCCCTCCCCGCGGTGTAATAAAGTGGCTTTTGGGATGTAAATGAAAAGCCAGGTGATGGGCTCCTGCTGGCCAGCGGTCACTGTAAAACCCACTTAATTTTTGCTTGGGCTTCTTTAGGGTCCCTGTGATGGGGATGCAGCCTGTGACCCTCTGCTTGGAGGGTCCTGTGGGCGGTGGGTGTAAATTGCCACAGGGAGGGCACGAGCTCATGGCACTGCCCATGCACAGAGCCTGCTGCCTGTGCTGGTGGCAGGATGCCATGAGGGACACAGTGGGGACAGGATGGACCAGGATCTGTCCCATGAGTATCTTCCAGGGATGGGCAGAAAGTGCCAGTGATGTGACAGGCAGGGGGGACAGCGGCTGGAGGCCACTAAGGGACACCGAGGTGGCTCACGGGATGTCCCCAAGCCCTGTGGCAGCGGGCACAGGCAGCTCTCACCTCCTGCCTCCCTCTCAGCATCCCAAGCAGGCAAGACCCTGTCTGCATGTGTGTCCCTGGGGAGGCTGAGGGATCCTGGCCCCTTTCCCAGCCCCAGACAAAAGCCTGGGAACAAAAGCCTGCGGGATGCGGGAGGCATCTCCCGGCCGGGGGGTATTTGTTTAGCCCGGGGGGGAGGTGAAGAGGGGAGAGGAAACTGCATTTCAAAGTGTTTCACCCTTTGAAAACCCTTCACAGCCCCCCCAGTGCCCTCTCCATGGCCCTGGTATCCCTGCGAGAGGACACCGAGTCCCCTCCGGCCACCTCCGCGTCTCTGCTGGGGAGGGAATAAGAAAGAAGATGTGGAAAGAAAAAAAAAAAAAAAAAGGCAAATGCAGCCGGGAGGAGGGAGCAGATCGCTGCGGGAGCATTTCCCTGGCTCAGCCCCTCTCTGGGTGGGGAAGTTGGAGCCCCAGCTCCAGGGACTGACTGCTGGGCTGAGAGTGAGCTTGAGAATTCATGTGTTCTCCCCACTTCTCTTAATTTTCACCATTACACTGGTGGATTTTTTTTTGGTGTTTTTTTGTTTGGTTGGTTTGGTTTCTTTTAGAGGCGTTGGTTTGTTTTTTTGGGTTTTTTTTTTTGAGGGGGATTATCCTGGGGATGGATCAAAGCCTGCACCTGGCCCCCTTCCCAATCTAGCAGCACCCAGAGCAGAGCCCTGGGCACACAGATCTCTTTGGAGGTACTGGAGGAGGTTGGCAGAAGCCACCAGTCACAGTCCATCCCTCGCAGACCTGCCCTGGATTCTCCAACAAGGTGCCACCAACACTGGGAGGGCTCTGGCCACCTACAGTCATCTACAGTCTGCTTTCCCAAGTCCCCTCTCCATTGCCCATCACCCAAAGATGGACATTTCCCTGCATCGACAAGCCCTCAGCACCTCCAGCCCTGACTGCGACACCAACCTGTGCCCCAGGGACACCGCACACGGGAGGTCTCAGGTTTCCTGGGGCTGTTTCGGTGTTTCATCACCCTAAAAGCACCCATTTCATCCGGGACCAGGCAGGGAGGTGCAGCAGAAATAGCCTCTGGCATCTTTTCCTGAGAAGCAGCTTCCCAGTTTGCAACTGGGCACTGTCCCAGTGAGTTACCTTCACCTTATCACCGTACAGGAAGGCACCGTGCGAGCGAGCTAGCGCAGCCCCACACCTCAATAAAAGTGGGATGTGGATCCCAGACGCTCCTGCCACCCTCCAGAGCCCAATATTCCGCAGAGATGAAGTGGGAGAGAGGTGCAGACAACGGGGCTGACCACATCCACCGGCTCTCCTGCCTCCCCGCTTCCCTCCGGCGCGCTGGCGGAAGCCGAGCCCACGCCGACAGCGGCGGCTGGGCAGATGGAAAGACCAAATGATGGCTTTGCAGGGGGCCTGGGATTTGTTTGAGCCATCGCTGTCTCAGTGAGTGACTTCGAATAACGGATACACTTGAGAAAATCGCCATCTGCTCCCGGACAATTCGCAACCAGAGGAAAAGGTGAAATAAATTCAGCGACTGTATTATCCGCCCGTCCGCAGCTCCGACAGCAGGGTCAGGCTTTGTGCAGCGTCCTGAAAGTGATTTGGGAATGAGAGGATGGTTTGGGATGAGCAAAGAGCAGACAACCAGAAAAGGATGGAAGAGTTGAGGCCCCGGGATGTTGCGCCCGCAGCAGGGCTCTCCCGGCATCCCGGGTCTGGTGAGTTTGGCAGGAAGACAAAATCTCACCAGATCCGTTATTTTTTTTCCATCTCAGAATTTCGAGTGCCTCCTGCTTCCAGCTGGGCTGGAAATACCACAAAAACAGATGCTACAATGCAGCACATTTCGTGTTTCAAGCACTGGAAGAAATCAGACATGAAAAATAAATGCAGGGGGTTGCAGTGCCGGCCCCACTGGCTGGGCTGGCAACGAGGCTGAGGGCAGCTGGAAGAGCCCTCAAACCCATGGCTCAGCCCATGCCAGGCTCAGCAGCTTCAAAAATCAAACCCTTCATCCTCAGCAAAGCAAACCCATTTCCGGGGGCAGATGAAAATGCCCCCTGCATCTCTGCTCTGCCATGCTTGTGAGCCCAGAACCCCCATACAGCTTAGACCGATGTTTGTTGTGCCATTAGGAGGGGAATAAATCTTTCCCCCAAAGTCACAGCACTGTGCAGCAGTCCCTGTCTGGAGGGATCCCTGGTGCTTCTAACAGGACCTCACTTGGGGAGAAAAACACTCAGTGTTTGGTCTTGCAGCAGTGGGAGGACCTGGGGAAGAACAGGGCTGGATGTGACCATTTTTGGTGCCCTTTTGCTCCTGGCAAGCCCAAAGTGAGGGTGCACAAGTGCCCAACACTGACGTTGCCCTGCATTCCACTTGCACTGAAGGGAGCCTGTTGCATGGGTGATGATGGGATTTATTCCGCCTTTTCCTCCTCTCTGGACTTTACCTGTTTGGCACCTGGGGAACATCACCCAAGCTGGTCTCACCAGCACTGCCTTGGCTAATCCAACCACCTCATCCCACTCCAGCCCTCCCCACTGGGACACAGCCCATGGGGGTTGGATGGGACAGCCTGCCTCCCACCCAGGCAGCCCCTCTTCCCAGGGAATGGCTCCTGGCCCCACACATCTGAGACCCCGCTGGACCCATGGTGCTGCCACAGGCCAGGGGAAATGAGCCAGGGATAAACCCTCCTGAGGGGCAGTGGCTGCCAGGGCAGGTGTGGATGTGCTGCTGTGTGGGTGCAGAGCAGAGCCCCCACGATGTATTTGCTGCCCCCATGGGAGATAAAAGTCACATTTATTTGGAGCAGGCAGGAGGTGGGCAAACGTCTGCCTCAGAGAGAGAGAAAAATTACCCCGACTAAGGTGTCACAGGGAGTCTCCAGCTGGGGAGGTGACTGGGGGGGGGGACTCTGTACAGGGGAGAACTGTAGCCATACAGGGGTCCCACCCTGCAGCACAGCATCCCTGAGCCCAGCGCTGCCAGCTGGCAACGGGTACGATGCTCCGGTGTGCGCTCCGCCTCGGCCCGGCTGCTGTTGTCACTGCCTGTCCCCTCCTCACGGCGCTGCTCGGACGGGTCACCACCTGGATCCCAAAAGGTTTCATGCCAAGAGGCATGGGGAGGGAAAGCAAGTGCCTGGGAACACGAGCCCAGCTGGCAGCCTGAGGAAGTGGAGGATGAGGATGGAGAGGAAGCGGAGGATGAGGATGAGGATGAGGATGAGGATGAGGATGAGGATGAGGATGAGGATGAGGATGAGGATGAGGATGAGGATGAGGATGGGGAGGCAGGCGGGATGGCAGGGCAGACCGTGTAGCCGAGCGGCAGCGAGCGGGAGCGGGAAGGCGAGGCAGCGCTAGCGAGGGAGAGGGAGCAGAAATCTGTTGCCCAGGCTGTGCGCTTCGCTGTCAGCCGGCTCTGATTAACGGGCTGCCTTCCAGCTCCGCGCCGGCTGCGTTCCTGGCAGGAGCGGAGCCCCCCGGCTTCCTGCCGTAGGAGTGGCTCGCTGAAAGGTTACATTTGCACAATGTGCCGCTGGAAAAGCGGTGCCAGAGGTTGCAGGCGGGGGAGCCGGGCGAGCGGGCGAGCAGGCAGCTCCGCTCCGCTCCGCTCTGCCTGTGTAATGGAAAAAACCCTCTGGGGACACGCAGGAAAATATCAACTTACGCTCCCCCAGCAGAGCAAAGCTGGGCCCGGCCGGCCGTGGATGGGGGAACGAGAGCACGGGATGGGGCGATGGTGGTGAGCATCCCCAGAGCCTCAGCGCTGCTCCGGATCAGCCCAAGGCAGGGCAAAGCAGGACTCTGCCCAGCACCCCATCGCCCTGGGCTGTGGGGCAGTGAACCCCTCCTTCGGGATGCTCCCCAGAAAGGCTTTGCACTTGACATCATCAGGATCTCACGTCTGCTGCTTGGTGGAGAAAGCTGAGGCTGTTGAGGGGAAATGTTCGAATCTGGCAAGGAAGAATTTCCTCCGATGGAGGCTCAGTCCGCACTGCTGTGATTTATGGGGCTTGGCACAACCACGGCTACATCCACACACACACGCACATGTCTCATCCCCAGCTTTCCCAGCCCTTCTACCCTGTAACTTTTGGTCTGGGAATATTATTTTGGTGTCTGGAAAGTCCAGCTCAGATCGCTGAGCCCACCATAGCTGCTGTCTGCTCTACAGCATACCCTAAAAAACTGCTCACCTCCTCCATCATCCCTCTTGCATCAAATTCTCCTGGTCAACTCAGCACCCTCCAGGGCAAAGCCCTTCGTCCCTGCCTGCACAAGACTTTTCCTTTCACTTTCTCATTTCCTTATTGCATCTCAGCCGGGTCACCTTTTTGTCCCCCAGCCACGGAGGAGGGGTCAGGGCAGCAGGGGCAGCACCCACCCTCACCCCAGGGTGCTGGAGCCAGCTCACTCTGTCTTGTAGGAGCCGACATTTTCCTTTTTGTCTCCCTTGTTTCCTTGGTTTCAAGCTTTTACTTCCTCATTGAGCCCCTAATTAAAAAAAAAAAAAAAAAACAAACTCCAGAGGAATCCCAGATTTGGTGCACTCAGAGCGGGGCTGGAGCTGCCCTTGCAGGCTCTCCATCCCCGGGTGGGGGACCCTTGGCCATGCCTTGGCTCCTTGGGTTTGTCCCAAGGCTTTTAAATCCCCAGACTCCAAACCCCACCAGGTGCCCCTGCTCAGCATGGCCCAGCCTGGTCCCCACCCCGCTGGGGTGTGAGTCCTCCCCCTCCGCTGTCCCCGGCTTCCCTCTGTGTTTTCATTAGGATTTGGAGATAAGCTTCCAAATAAAGGCAGTGTTTTTAACCACTTTGCCTTATCAGCCGGCATCCAACAGCATTCCCCATCCACACAGCGAGGCTTGGAAGATGCTCTAGGGGAAAAAGGGACCCCAGTCATGCAGACCTGTCCTTCTCCCAGTCCCACAGCTTGCATGGTGGCTCCGGAGGGCACCAGTGGCTTTGGGAAACTATTTTTGGTACTGGCCTCTGCTCGGGGACAGCAGTGTTAATGCAACCACATGCATGAATACAACCCAAGGACCACTTCAGCACACCTGGATTTTATTCCTGGTTCTGCCACTGGCCCGGGGATGACCTTCAGCAAGTTGTTTCCCTTCTCTGTGCCTGTGTTTCTGCTTGCTCTCCTCTCTCAGCCCTCCCTAAGCCCAGCAATGCTCTGCCCCAGCCCGAGGAGACTCCGAGTTCACAGCATCCCCCACAAAAGGTGAGCAAACAGCAGCAGCTCTGAGCACCCCTGGGTCCTACATCCTCCAAGTGCTCACCAGAGCCCCCCCTCACTGAGCCCCCTCTGCACCAGGCCATCCCATGGCTCATTTTTCCAGCATGTGTGCAAAGCTCTGAATATAGGAACCAGCTGCCAGCAGCTTCCAGCCCCCAAAAGCTGCCCTGGGGAAAATCAGCTCCTCACAGGAGCCTTGCCATGGGGGTGTTCTGGGCGACAGGGCTGAAGATGGTCTCACTCTCTTCCCGCAAGTATTGGGGACCATGTAGGGGGCACAAGCCCTCCAAGGAGGAGCATAGCGGAGTCACATGAATGATAGCAACAAACTCACCCCCTTTAGCATTCAGCTTTTGGAGGCAGCAAACCAATCCAAACACCCCAGAAATGCCCTACTGTGGTCACCTAAAGAGTCCCCACACCACAGAAAGTCCCTGTTAGAGCTCAGCCCCATTAGAGACCCATTACTGGCAGTGCAGAAGCACTTCTACCTGCCTGATATGGACAGGAACACAAACATAGGCCATTCTACCCCTCACTGGGACTGGGATGGCAGGGGTAAACATGTCCCATGTTAAATGCCTCCAGTGCAGAGGGGATCCCAGAAAGCTCCACTGCAGGCCCTGTTGCCAGAGCATGCAAAGAATACCAATGCCAAAGCACAGCCAAGACCCCAGGCTCTTTAGGGAATCAGATCTGGCCACAGCACTCAGCATGGTGGCTTTTGGGGACCAGTGTGTCACACTGGGAACTGCTGAGTCCTCTCACCTCCATCCTGCACTCACTGCCTTTCATGAGTCAGAACCCATCTCAAGGATGAGGTTGTTTCCTGCCTTTTTCCCAAACAAGGTCCCCAGCCATACCAAAAACCCTTCAGTCCACTGAGCCCTAGCTTGTGGAGAGCAGAGATCTGGCGGATCGCATGGGGCTGGCGTTCTTCCTCCTTTCCAGCTGTTAAATTGCATTATGGACAGTTAAAAATACATCACATACTTTCCTAATGTGACTTTTCCGTGGTAAGCAGCAGCACGGCTGCCATTGAGATGCTGGAGGTCGCAGGAGAGCTGCTCACTTGTGTCCATGGATGGCCAAATTTGGGTCCCACAGAAGGGGATTGTGTGGCCCCATGGCAGATTTGACCTCAGCAGACTAACCCAATGGGCTCACTGCCTCTTGCCTCAGTTTCCCCACATATGGTCCATTCTCTGCAGTAAGATCTCACATGAACTAAAACGTGACAGGGTTTGTGGGGCTTTACAGAAAACGGGTCTTTTGCACAGGGATCAGAGGTTAATAGAAGCCCAGGGTTGAGCTGGAAATGATCTGTTAATACATTATAGCAGAAAAACCTAATTCCTGAGTGTGACTTCAACTGACCACATGGAAATGCCAGAGGGACATGGCCTGGCTGGATCCCTCAGGGGGCACGGGGCATGGCCAAGGCAGCTGAGCCCAGCCTGAGGCAGGAGCATTGCTGTAAGCCATGTGTGAGCTGGGGTCAATCTTCCCTTCCAGCAGCACAGCAAGCTCTGCTGAGGTCTGAGGTGGGAGGGAGAAACACCCTTTGGCTTGCTGGAGCACTTGAGGGACCAACCTGCATCCCCAAGGATGGGCTCTGTTGCAGCCAGAGACACCTGTGGTGAGGGGAAGGTGAGAAGAGAGAAAAAAATGATCCCCTTGGATCCAAGTCCAGCCCCCTTTGACCCAACCAGCCTCATCTGACCCAGACCAGCCCTGAGAGCACCTCCTCAGCTCCTCTCAGGACCAATTCCACGGCCCCATAGAGGAGCCCAGCACCCCAAAACAGCTAGGACATCCTGGACCCCAGCAAGGAGCTGGGATGGGGAGGAGAACCTACAAGAGGGTGAGGAAGGAGTTAAACCCCCAGCACTGCCAGCCCCCCCTCCTGCTTCTCTGCTAACTTTGGGAGGAAGGGAATAGCATAAAGGTAAGAGTGGAGGAAGGAGAGAGGAGACAGATGAGAGAAGGAGCGAGGGAGAGGGGGAGCGGGAGAGAGGAACAGACGGCAGAGAGGGAGAGCGTGGGGGGGAAGATGATGACGCTTCTCCTCCATCTCGGCAAGAGGCAGATAGAGGGGAGCAAGGGGGAAAAAAAGAGAAGGCAAAGACCAAGGGAACATGGGAGAGGGAGAAGGAAGGAGCCGGAGCGAGGGAGCATGTGTGAAAGTCGCAGTGAGAGAAGGGGCCTCTTTGATTCCCCGTGCCTCATACCAGACAGTGTCTAGACTGCAGCAATTATTGTCAGCTCAGAACACCCAGGCATTGCCATTTCAGCTGAAAGGGAGCTTAACAAAGAGCGAGGGAGAAAAAAAAATACCCTGCCGGCGGTGAGCTGGGCTCCCTCCAGCACAAGGGGCTCTTCGGAGGGTCCTCCTTGCCTGTGCCCCCCTGAGCCCCAACCCCAGGTGCCCCCACTGCAGTGGCTGTGGAGGAGGCCACGGGCTGTGAGCAATTCCTGAGCCAGCTCTGGGTCTTTGGCTGGTTTTGGGGTGCAGCTGCTGGGTTCAACTCTCCCTGCAAGCCCAGGTTATGGGGCTGAGGGCATGGCAGGCAGGGCTGGAGGAAAGGGCCCTTTGGGGAGGTCAGGGTGGCCCAGTGGCAGCATTTGGCTGTGAGTGCCCATGGAGCTGCTCCCCAGACCAACAGCAGATGGCCAGAAGGACACCTTGGCCTCACCCCAGAGTCTGGCTGATGCACACACCTCCTCCAAGCAGTGGGGATGTGAATCCTAGTGCTGGGCACCCCAATACATGCTGCTCCTGCAACTCCTCAGCTCCCTTGGGTCTCAAGAAATCATGGGAGGTCACTCGTCACTAGAGGAGTTACCCTTTCCCCTCTCAAGCCCTTTGCCCTCTGAGGGGCTTTTGTGCTCCCTGCAGGTCTGGGATGTGGCTGAGACTCCCAAGAGGGAATTAACACCCAGAACTGGCTGTGATTCAGGAATTCCTGCCTCCCGCTGGAAACGCCCACCGCATGCCCACCCCAGCTCTGTGGTGACGGCCAGCTCTGAATACCTCAGAGGGGAAGAGGTGAGAAGGAGAATTTCAGTGCCCTGTCTCAATCGCTTCCACAGATTTTGGGGTGGTGATGATCCCACCCCTCATCTGCCCTGCAGATGAGCCCCTTTGGAAGCATCCCCAGATCCAGGGCTCTGCCACCCATCTTCAAAATTTGGGTGCAGAGAGCAGCATGGCCAAATGACCTTCTCCACTGCTGGATGGCACTGGGGATCATCCCTGCAGAGGCTCATGGCATGTCTGCTGGGAAAGGCAGCCGATCCCTCCAGATGCTGGAGCACAGCTCTGGTTTAATTAGCACTTTTAATGCTTGGAAAGGAGGCGCCAGGGAATACCCAGCAGGTTGGACATGATTTCCTCACTAGTGATCCAGCTTGGCAAAAGGGAAGCTCCCCAGCTTCAGCTTGCTCAGCTGGGATGGGGTGACTTTGCCTTGAGGTTTAAACCATGGCAAATACCCTTGGTGAGCCCACTTGGGCCCCTAAGTGCAGGGACACCTCTGTCAGGAGGCATTTTTGTAACAAACCCCAGCAGTCAGCACGCTCTGCCAGCGTGGGTTGTACTTTGAGCACTGCCTGACCCCAAACTGGCTCAACTCAGCTGTTTGTCCTTGTCCCTCTCTGCCTTTGAGGAACAACATCCATTTTCTGGCCAGGTCTGGTCATGTCTGCTAAATCAAGGACTTTTCCTCCCCTGGGTACACAGCACTGATGTTGCTGTGTGGATAAAATCAGCCTCGTTCAGGATCTGGCTGCTGTGGCAGACCAGAGGAGATGACAGCACAAGTCCTACAAAGGGCCAGGATGGCAAAACCTGCCTGGGGAGGAACTTGTCCCCTAGTTCCCATGGCTTGCCATGGCATGGTCATGGAGATGATGCCATTTCCCAGTGCAGGGCTCCCCAGGTGAAGGTCAGAGGAGGGGAGCACTTGCTCTGCCCATTGCTTACCTCTCCCATTGCAGTGGTGCCCTCAGCTCCCTCACAGGCTTCTGCATCTCAGGGATGGAGTTCTAGCTCCAGCAAAACCCCACAGCCAGGGCTGGGAATGCTCCAGCCTCGGAGGACACTGAGCTTCCAACAAGTGTGGCTGCTGCAGTGAAACAAGTCTGTGATATAAGCAGTGGCAGGTCCTCCCCTTGAGAGCTTGGGCTTTGTTTGACCCTCACAAGGAGCTTTTGGCCAGCCTGCCCTGACCCAGAGATGGACCAAGAGGAGCCCAGGCCTGTGACTGACTTGTGGGCTTTGGGAAGTGTTTTTCCAAAGACCTGAAAACCCACAAGGTTTCAGAAGTATTGCCCCAGGGAGTAGACACAGCCATGAAATGCACCAGGACTGCCACCAGGGCTGCCACCAGGGCTGCCACCGAGGCCCCTCTGCTGGTCTCTGATGCCAGACTTCCACTGAAGCCTAGGAAGGCAATGCAAGAAAAAAGACATTGCCTTCTCCTCCGTGATACACCCAGTGTCCCTCGCTTGGGCAGCCTGAGCCTTCCAAGGCAATTTGGAGAGTCCCAGCTCCCCACAGAGCCCCTCCAAGACCCAGCCCCACAGAGGGATGTGGGGCCACCAGCAGCCCACAAAGCCACCAACATGTGCCCACAGCCAAGGCCTCCCGGGTCCCCCGCATCTCCCCAGAGCTCTGAAATGGCCACAGTTCCCAGCAGCAGGGAGAGCAGGGATCCGGGAAGCGACCGCCGGTGTACGTGCGGTGTGTGTGAGCGGCCGGGTGGGAGGGGAAGCGGCGGCATCCTGCTCCCCGGACAGCCCCGGGGCACCGCCGTGCGCCGGACAGCCCGGGGGCGGCGATGGGAGCGAAGGCACAGGGCAGCCTGAGCTCTCTGGCCGCAGCAGGGACACCATCAGCTGGACTTGGCACGGCTCAGCATCCTGTCCTGTCCTCAGCCCCGCGCCAGGGCACATGAGCAGCCCTGGCACCTCTGTGCCACACCACGACCCTCGCTCGCCTTCCTGCTCTTCATCCCTCCCCTCTGCAAAGCTGTCTGCAAATGCCAACTGCCTGTTTTCCAGTTCCTCCAGATTTACCCCCTCCTCCTCCTCCTCCTCCTCCACCCCCCCTTCCTTCCTTTCTTCTTCCTGGGTTAAAAATAATCAAGTTTCTGGGAAGCAGCAGCCCTGCTGCGCCTGCCTCCCTGCACTCGCGCCCCGGAGAATAGCTCGGCTCGGCTCGCTCCGGCCCCTCCTCGCTGCTCTCTCCTTCCTCCTCCCCACCCCCTACAGGGATCTGACTAATATGCTTGGGCTCTGCTTGCCAGCTCAGCTGGAAAGGAATTTAACCATTGCCTGGCCTGGAGGGAAGGAGTGGAGAGCCCAGACCTCCCTCTATCACCGGGACCCCTGGTCTGGGTCTCTGCCCGGCCGTGCTCCCTTGGGTGCTGCCCAGAGGATGATGGAGGAAGAGGGATGCATGGTGCCAGCACCCCATGGCACCCAGCCCCAAACCCACGCGGGTGCAACAACTCTTGTGGGCTCCCTCAGAGGTGTCCTGCCTTCCTGCAGGCAAAATGCAGCACCTCAGTGCCATGGTCCCCGTGGCTCGGTCCGCGGGAGATCCTGATCCAGCCACAGGTGCTACCTGGGCACCCACATCCCTGCCTGTGAGTGGCCACAGGCCTCAGCGCTGGCTGAGGGGGGAGCTGGGGTCCCACGCCATGCTGCTCAGGAGTCACAGTGGAACCTGCAGCTCCAGCCCCACTGCTGTGAGGTCTGCAGGGAGTGATCCCCGGGCTCAGGCATCCGTGGCTCAGCACTACTGCGGTGCAGCTCTATAAGGAGCTGGCAGCCCTCTGCTGACTGCCGGGACTCAGCTGCTCCTTCAGCACAGAGGGTAGAAAACAGGAGCAAAGGCAGTGTCACACCTGGGTAAAAACCACGCAGGGAGAAAGCTCCTCCGAGGCTAAACCGGGTGCTAAAACGCCAGTGTTGGTGCAGATCCCCTCCACTGTCTCCCCTTGCCAGCCAGGCTCTGAGCACAAGCAGATTTCCTAGCACAGGAGTGGGAGACACGGCTCAGCTTTACAGCACGACACGCAAAGCACAAAGCCTTGACCAAGGTTATCCCAGAGAGTCTGTGGCAGAGCTGAGAGCTGACCCCCCCTCCCCGCCTCCCCGAGGCTCCAGCTTGCTGGTGTATTGCAGCATCTCCCTGCTCCGCCAAAAGCTCCCCTTGAAATCTCCTGGCCAATGCAGAAGGACTCCAAGGCCAGAAATCCCAAGCTCAGCACCCCAGCGGTGAGCAGAGCCAAGAGGCACAGGCTCGGCCGGCGCTCACCCCCCGCGCTGGCTGGCTCAGCCCGGCTGCTCCGGTGCCAGGGCACAAACCGTCCCGGAGGAGGACACTGCCCTTCCCGGAGCCTGATGCCGGGAGAGCTGGAAGTGCAGCCCCTCCGGAGATGGGGCTGGGGAGGAGAGGGCACTGGGCACAAGGTAGGGACCAGGCGAGTGCAGGAAATCTGCTGCCAGAGGACCACTGTCTAGCTGCTGGGATGCCCGGTAGAGAGGGGTCCACATTGCAAAAGGGACCTGAAAGAAGATGTCTTCTCTCCAAATCCTCCCTTAAATGGCAGTTCTGTTGTAAAATAGGGTAGGATGGAGCCCAGTGTTTGTTTTCTCTGCAGGACTCAAGCGCGGCTCAGCCTGGGACTGTGAAGCCAGGCGGGCTCCTCACTGACAGCCCTGCAGGAGCACGATCTGCAGCCCCGGCTCTGCTCTCCCGAACGCTCCTGCAGAGCCACAGCTCGGTGCTCAGGGCTCAGGGCAGGAGAGAGGAGGGGAATAAGCATCCAGTTCACTCCTAACTCAGCTGCCTGCCCAGGCAGCTGGGGCTGGAGGGAGCAGGGTGGGTGTGTGTGGGACCTGCAAGCTCTCACTCTGCACCAGGGGCCAGAGCCTCTGTGGTCCCACAGAGCTGACAGTCAGGGCGTGAAGGAAGTGATGGCAGGACACAGACAGGAGCAGGAGCAGGGCCAGGCTCTGACCATCCCTTGGTGAGCAAAAACACTCCCATTCCAAATTCCCTGGTGCCTTTGGAGCTCCCTCCAGCCCTGCCTGCCCCACAAGCCCTGCAGCAACCTCAGCAGCCAGGAAACGCTGGCAGGAGTGAAAGGGATTGAGAAATTGCAGGCAGCAGGATGAGACACGAGCCAGCACAAGCAGGATGTGACTCGGGGGTGACTGGGACTGCCGGAGGGGTGTCACCAGGAAGTGGTACCTGGGGCCCATCCTGTTCCCTCCCTCTCACGCTCCTCACAGCTGAGCCCAAGCCCAGCCTCTGCTCCCTACACAAGTCACCAGTCCCATTTGTGTTTCACCACCTAACTCCTCTGTTAACAGCACAGTGATATTTTCCCCTTCCATCCACCACAGGATTTTGCACTTCCAACCTGCCCGAGGCTGTTGCCCAGGGCTGTCCATTCTACCCGGGGCTGTCCCTGTCACCACAGTGCCCCAGCTCCCTCACCCCATCTGCAGGGCACACCTGATATTTTCTGAGGTTTTTCTGCACAGACTGGATGGCATCAGTGGGAGGTTTGGGGCGAAGGGGAGCTCAGACACTGGCTAGACTTCTCCCTTGTCCTGCCTCAGACCAGCTGTTGTAGCGCTGCAGGAAAGGAGAAAGGAGAGGATGAAGAAGGAGGAGAAGCAGAGAAGAAAAAAACAAAAAACACAGGAAAAACATTTTTCCCCCACTAAACACCCAAAGCTTTGTTTACCCACCAGCCCCTCAAGCTGAGGCTGGCTGATCCCAAGGTGGTGTCTGCCATGGGTGTTGTCTTCCCTGTAGCTCCCATCTCCTAGTCCCTCACCCGCCTGTCCCCTCTGTGTGCCATGATCCCTGATGAGGTCTCCAGCTCATCCTCACATTTCATAGCTCCAGCATGGCTAAGGAAAGCCAGCTCAGATGCCATTCCTGCAAAACAACCTGCCCTTCCAGCCAAGGAGTTCAGCTCAATTCCTGACCCCTACCTGCATCCAGGCTCACCAGCCTTCCCTTCACATGAGAAATTATTTGCCTCAGAAGAGGAAAAACAGAACAACAGGGGATAGATCCAGCTGTTGAATCCAGTAAAGACCAAAGCTTCTTCTGCTTCAGCTGCTTCCTTGCCATGGGGCAGGACAACAGGGAGATGTCAAACTGCTATGGGGCAGAGCCCAGGACACCCAGCCCCCTGGTAGATAAAGACATCCCACATTCCTACAGAAAGACACCATGGAAAAGACCCTATTGCACAACAGCTCCAGCACTGGGCAATAAAATTTCAAGGGGTCCAAGGTGCTGCAGCTCTCCTTTTCCATCTCTCCCACAGGCAGGGCACAAGGACATGTTCCCAGAGGAGAGAGAATTCCAAAGCTTGGGATGGAGAAATGGGCGTGCAGGAGTGCAGTTAAGCCTGGCAACCAGGACATCCTCCTGGGACATTCCTCTGGACTCAGGAGGATTCAGGAGCAAACAAACACATCACAGCAACTCCCTGAAGCACAGAGTCACTCTCTGGGTAACACAGTGTCTCCAACGTGGGGCAAAACCTTTATCCTCCATCCATGATCCAGGAGTGTCCCCATTGTCTTTCCATGGCCAGTTCCAACCCTGGCCGGGAGGCACCAACTGTGAGGCTGTGAGGGGACTTTAGCTGTGCTCTACTCACTGGGTCACTCCCTTCTTTCTAAGAGCTGAAGGGAATTTTCTTTGTTTGGTTTTGAGGGAATAGTAAATTCACAAACAATTGGAAGATTCAAAAAGGCTGAATCATCCTGAAACTCAGGGTGAAATTGAAAAATTATTTGGAATAAAAATGAGAAGTACCTGTGCTGGGCAAGGAGATGGCCTGGAAGATGTCAAACCACCTTCTCCCATCAGTCACCTGATGATCTGTTTTATTTGGGCATTTTCTAAAAGAATCTTCTAGACTTCTTCCTTAAAAAAAGAAAATTTTTTTTCAGTTCAAAAAATTAGCTCAACGTAAAAAAAGAGGTCTAAGTAAAGTAGGCAAAACCCAAACAAAACAAAACAAAACAAAACAAAAACCTTTGCGACCAAACAAAACATTCTGGCTTTACCAAAAACAATTATTTGCACCGGGATGGGGTATTTTGTGGTTTATTTTCTTTTCCATTTTACCAGAAATTGCCTCCTAAATCCTTGCTCTGGGTTAGCATGGCCCAATTCCTGCACCCAAGACATTGAATTTGGGCACCAAGCAACACTTCCCTTTCATTTTTCCAGCAACATGGTTCTCCATCAACAGATCAGACCCCCTGGAGTTATTGCCTTCTCCAAGAAAGATGAACACTTTGGTTCTCCTTCCTCATAGACCTCAGAGCTTACCCTGTGCTCCATCACAGGACCCTCACCCAGCCTTGAGTCCCTTTAAGCCTCCTTAATAACAACTCAACAACCCAACAGCCACCTCTACTCTGAACCTCCTCTGGAGAGGGGAACAGAGTCTCTTCTCAGGAGACCTGATTTCCAATCCAACCTTATCCAACCCAACCTGATTTCACTCAGTCCAACCCAACCCTACCCCCCCTTCTCCTTGCCACCACAGACCAGGTGGCATCTTGTCCAGCTCCAAGCTCACCACACAGCCATGGCACCAAGAATAGAGATCTACTACCCCCCAAAAAGGCAGGTTTCCCTGAGGATGCAGTGGGGCAGGTTGGGAGGGGGGTGTTACACAAAGAGGTGCCGGGCTGCATTTCCACCCTCACGCCTGGCTGCAGAGGCAAGCGGCAGCAGGGCTGTGCATTCCAACCCCAGGCAGAGAGGTGAAACCCCAGGAAAGTAGCAAACAAGTCGAGGCGTAAATACGGCACGAATCCACGGCACTTCAGCGCGGTTCGTTATCTCCGCTTAGACTGGAGTCGGTGGAGCCGGGTTTGAGAAGAGCAGAAATATCAGCAATTAAAGATATGTCGTGTCAAAAAAACTCTAAACTGATTAAAGTTGAAGGCTCCGTTTTCTTCTTTTCATCAGAGAACGGAATCAAAACCTGCCTGGAAAGACGCGCTCCCCCCGTTCCCAGCGCTCCGAAGGCAGCGCCTGCATCCGTCCTGCTGTGTCCCTGCATTTTAATTACCACCTTATTAATATTCATGAGGCTAGGCACTCAAGGGGGATTGCAGTCTGTCATTCTCTCTCTCTTTCTCTCTCTTCCCCCCCCCACCTCTCTCGGCTGAGTCGGTGGGGTTTTTTTTTCCCTTCCCCTTCCCAACAGTTGGCGTGCCGCAGATCCGCACGCGGACGCGTGTGCGCGCAGCCCCGAAGGCGCTGAGCGTGCAAGGGGCCGCGGCGCGGGGAGGACGCCTGTGCTGGCTGGTGGCAGGGCTGGGGATGCGGGTGGGTGTGGGATTGTCCCCGCCACGCACGGCAGTCCCGGCAGCCGGAGGCAAAACTGCCCCCACCGGGAGGGAGAGCTGGCACACTTGTGAGCAGGCGTGCAAGGAGCGGGCACGGGGGGAGTGCGCCTGTGTGTGCTCACACTCACAACTCCTGGTAGCAGCATCGCTTCTGAGTGCTGGGGTGATGCTGTAGGACTTGCAGGAGAAGAAAAGGGCTCTGCAGAATGGCACCGGGTGAACGCAGCTGCCCTCAGCCCCCATACCACCACCTCTTCTTGGGAGCACCTTGCACCAAATTTGCCCCGCACCCAGTTCGCCCTGCACCCAGTTCACCCTGCACCCCAGCTCTCCATGCTCAGGCAAAAGCACCACTGCTGAAGCAGGTGAGAGCACCATGGCACAGCCACGGGACCACTGGGTCCTTGATGGAGCCACAGCCTCGGCCATCAAGGTGAAGTGGGACCTAAGGGGTCTTGCATGCATCCAGCATGTGCTCCCCAGCTGTGGCCCAGCTGCTGGTGCAGGTTGCTAGCTGGGCAAATTGGATCCCATTTGTTTTCTCAGGTCCAAGGTGCTGGCGTGCCCTGGGAGGAGAGAGGGCAGGAAGCCTGGGTTGAGGGCACACGGAGGGAATGGAGCTGGAGGTAAATCGATTTCTCATTCCTAAATTGAGCAATTTGGGGTTTGCCCTTTCCTTGCTGTCATGCAGTGCTTAACCCTTTCTACCTCCAGTACTGAAAACAGAGGCCATGTGGGCAGCAGAGAACTGTCCTGGCTTTGCAAACGCTGCTCCTTCCTATCCCCTCTCAGATCACTGTCCCAGTCCCTCTCCAAGACATGATGCAGAGGGCAGCCACAAGTCCTGGGCAGGTGCCCCCATCACCCCACACTGTTCAAAGCCATTGGCAAAGGGACACACGGGGCTGCCCCATCCCAACAGCCACCAGTTGCAGGCTGGAGCCCACCTCCTTTTTCCAGGCAGCTGCAGCCAGACCATAGTCCCACCTTCCCCCAGTATCTTCCTCTTCCATCTAACCCTAACCCCAAAGACACCCAGAATACCATCAAGAACCTGAAGCTCCTTTGGGGAGCATCCTGTATCCCAGAGTGCTGCCTCCCCATCACCAACCACCTGCAAGCAACCTGTCGAGAGACACTCCAACTCGGCGGCTCCCCAACGCCCCACTTGCTCAGCTCCACAAATATTTGAATTAAGGTCCCCTGGGGAGCCACAGTCACAGAGTAACTGATTTCTCCTCCTTCATTATATCTCTGTGTAATTTACCGAGGGACGGCAGCGTGTGCCTCCGTTTGAGCGAATTCCCAGCAGGACTCCCAAGAGCTCACAAATCAGGAAAAGGCAAGGCATTAGAATATGAAAGGTGAGGATGGTCTCCCCACCAAGACTCATCTCACTCTTCCTCAGCTCTGCCAGCCCGGAATTGTGTTTTATTTCCGCCTGCTGCCCCTTGTGCAAGCGGGGAGGTCATGGGTTGAGGATGAGCCACAGTGCCATGTCATCAGCTCTATCCCTGACTTCTGATCCTTTCTGGGCAAGAAGAAGGGAGAAAGGGTCTCCTCTCTCACGGAAACATCTCAGGAGATGCCAGGGAAGCTGATGCAGCAAAGGTTTCCAAGTGAAACTGTGTCCCCTAACCCTAAAATCTGACCTCTTTTAGCCTGTGCCTCAGTTTCCACATCTACCAAAAAAAAAAAAAAAGTCTCTCCCTCCATTTACTGGTTTAAGACTCCCAACACTGAGATGTTGAAGGTCTGTAAAAGACAACTGACATTATGAATCCATCTGTGTTGCATCTCCAGCAAGGAGGAGCTGGAGGACAATTTTGCCAGCATAGTTCTAAAGTTACCAGAAGGAGCTTGAAGAGTCACCAAGGAAAAAGAGAAAGGAAAAAATGAGAAATTTGGACCAAGGATGCACAACAGAGCTGCGTTGCATTGTTTTCTTGTGAAACACAACATGTGAGGAGGTTGGTCTTGGTAGGACCCACCTC
This sequence comes from Lichenostomus cassidix, assembly GCF_008360975.1. Lineage (NCBI taxonomy): Eukaryota > Metazoa > Chordata > Aves > Passeriformes > Meliphagidae > Lichenostomus > Lichenostomus cassidix. Next base: position 5,108,196 of record NC_139497.1, read on the forward strand.
AGTCCAAAGCCAACCCAGCTGAACCCATGGCCAACCCCCACATCTCAGCCCCGTGCCAAGGTGCCAGGGCAGGAGCAGCCTACCCTGAGAGTGGGAGGCTGTCGTTCCTGGTGGCTCTTGGAGGATGACAGGACCTTCTGCAGGTCTTTGCAGCACCTGTGGGTGGGAGTTGTCTCTCTCCAAATCCCCTGACCACTGCCACGGACTGGAGTGAAGCACTGGATGGGCTTGGAGGCAGCGAGTTCTCTGTTCCAGCTATGCTGCAAACAGCGGAGGGCAACATTTTGCTTCCTGGAAACCCAGAGAAAGAAGTATTTTTTATGAAGAGCTGCAGCTCGGAGGCAACCTGTAATGGAGATTTCAGAAAACTGGGTGTTCCCCCTTCCACCTCCTCTGCAAAGACAAAGGCTTGGCAGATGGTGGTGGTGTATCGCGGGGCTTGTGCTGGGCTTTTTTTGGGAGCTGGGTATTCAAATCCTCACTCTCATTCTTCACTTTAGAGGTATGACTGATATAAAACCTTCCCATCCCAAAATGAGCCCATCCCTGGGCTATCTCAACTTCTCAGAGCTCTTCCCACAAGCTGAGTTAAAGACCTGGGGCTGTTCAGCCTGTAACAAAGAGCTCCTTTCTCCCCAGCCTTCACCAGTTGTTGGAGTTAAATAGGCTGCGCTGAAACCAAACCAAACAAAGCCCCTGCAAAGCAGCTCCAAATCCCCGTCCCCTGGCCAGCACTCTGGATTTCCCCCGGAGCACAGGCACGGCACTCCCTGGTGTGCTATGGCTCTTTCCCTGTTGCAAAAGGTGGGCTGAAGCAGCAAGGCTGTGTTCTCTCCTGTGCTTCTTGCTGCTGGACACCCACTGGAGGTGACGAGGGGGTCTCAGAGTGCAAAACACAATCAAATGGAGCTTCTCCAGCCTCTGCCTGCCATCCCCCTGCTCCAGTGAATTTACTCCACACCCAGCCATGCTGCTGCCAGTACCGTGAACCCCCTGAAGTAGCACAGGAGGAGCCCTAATGGGCACCACGTGGCTTTCCTCAGGTGTGGGCACTCTGAGGCACCTTTCCAAACACCCTGCCCAACCCTCGCAGCCCCCAAGGGGCAAGTTCACCCTCTCCCATTTTGGGGGGGCAGGTCCCTGTCACTGGGCACCGAGCCTTCCTCCCCCCAACACTGCAGCCACCAATGTGCTGAAGCAGCTGCCTTCCCTGAGCAGGGATGTGATGGCAGACGGGGGTCTCCATCAAGGCAGGAGGGGAAATTTTGGCTATGGTAGCCCCTGGAGGGGCTGCTGGCGCCTGCGTCCCGGGGGTGCTGAGTGCGGGGGTCCGGGGCTCTCTGCGCAGGCAGCTCAGTGATCAAAGCGCCGAGCGCAGGCCGGGGCCGGGGGGAAGCAGGCGGCGAGAGATGAAACGGAGCAAAGTTCCCTGGGTTCGGACGCGGGAGTTGGAAAGGATTCGACGGCAGCTTGGAAAAGGAGGAGAGGAGGGCCGGGAGCAGCAGCGTTCAGCAGAAAGGAATGTCCTGATGGGACGGCAGCCTGAACGCCGGCCAGGACCCCCCCGCCTTCCCAAGGCTGTTTAAAAGCCCCGGACCTCTCCAAGCCCTTTAATTGGCGCTTTAAAAAACTTCCTTGTTCCTTGACGCGGCGAGGTTTGCGTTTCATGCCCAAAATGACTCAATTCCCCCTCTCCCCTCCATGCAAAAAAAAAAAAAAAAAAAAAAAAAGAAGGAAAAAAATAAAAAAAGGGGGAAAAAAATCATTCTCCTTTGAAAGGTTTGCTCGAAACCAGCTCCGTCCCCTCCCCGCAAGCCCCGGTAGCCCCCAGCCCTCACCCCACCAGCCTCTTGTGTGTATTCTTGTTCTCCCCTAATAATCCACATCCCAGCTGCCTCCCTCTGCCTTCGCCCTCCTCCTCCCTGCCTCTCTCGCTCCCTCTTTCTCTCTCCTCCCCCCTTCCTCCCCCTTTCCATAACTCAAAAGCTTGTCAGGCTGGTTCCAGACTGCTGGCGCCAGGCTTCACTCCAGGAAAAAAATAAAGCAAAAGAGAAAGGCATGCAAGGCAAAACAGCCCCGCCACATGAACACACATCAAACCAGCCCTTTATCTCCCCGGAATGCTCTCCCCGCTGCAGAGCTCCCTACCCCGGCCCAACAGCCGCGCTCCCCATCCCCGTAACCCTAATGCAGCAGCGCCAGGCTGCAAGCGCACACGCCCTGCCAGAGACAGCGAAGGAGCAAATACAAGATCTATTATTTATCAGTGTTATCAATTATTTAGAGCCCCGGTGCAGGGAAGGGGTGGGGAGAGGAGGCCGTGGAAGAGGCAGTTTTTACCCGGGTAGTTTAGGTGAGGGAGTTCTGCGTGGTCCCACCTCCCCACTGGGGCTGGGGTGTCTCCAGCACTGTCCCTCCATCCCACCCCACTGACATGGGGTTGTTTCTAACCCTGGTGCATCCTGCCTTCAGCAGAGCAGGGCTTCCCCTCACAGCGAGCTGTGGTATCCAGCTCCAGGAACATCCCACTTCCAGAGCCACTGGTGCCCAAGTGGAAGGTGCACCACCCCACAGCAGAGTGGCCAGCCTATGGGTGAGGACACATGGGGACCTGGACCATGACTCATTATCCAAGGGACCAGTCAGCTCCCCAAAAATGCAAATTTTAGCATCAATATGCATTTTCTCAGGCACTTTGAACACCACTCTCCTGGTTTGCCAGTGCATGCCTCCTCTCCTGCAGTCTGGAGGATGCACCACTCTGCTCATCACCACTCCCAGACCGCAGTGGTGGCTGGTGCAGGGCTCTGGAGCCTCAAGCCATCCTCACATCCAGCCTGCCCTGCTGGAGCTGGTTTGGTGCAGGGCAGGAAGAGGAATGTGTCCATGGCTCCCCTGCTCGTGGAGGTCTCAGGCCAGTCCTGACCCCGAAAGGTCAAAACCAACATTCCAAACCCAAAACCCAGCCCTTGCTGCAGCAGGAAAATTACACCAGTCTACTCAGCCCCTTCCAGCTCTGTTTTCTCTTGGATTTTGGAGCAAACTCCAGCCCACCATCTTTGTGAGGGTGCTGGCAGAGGGTCCCAGTCACTAGGCAGGTGACACCCATGGCACTGTGCCGATGGGCACGGGTTCATCCATGGGCCACTGCCGCAAGCTCGCAGATGGCTACCGCAGCCTCCCCGCGAGGTAGCCGCCTTTCCGCAGCAGATCGCACCAAAGTAGTTACAGTGGGAACGTGTGATGAGGTGGGTGTGCTAAGAAGATTTTTTTTGGCAGACTTCAGGATGACTTTATTGCTCACAAGTTCTCGAGTCATGGCTGAGTAACACACTCATCGCATGTCTGAAATGAAAAAAAACCCCTTACCCCAGCACAAAATAAATAGCCTGGACAAAGCGTGTTTGCTTTGCTCCCCTTCTCTGCTCCAGGGGTTCCAAGGCTCCCACGTGGGCTGCAGCAGCCGCTGCCCATGAGCCTGATATTTTCCCCTGAGTTTGGGGAAAGATGCTCCCACCAGCCATGCACACAAGCACCAGACCAATCCTGAGACCTCCTCATCAGGTCCCCTCCCAAGTGATGGGCTGTGTATCCAAGGCAGAGCAGCAGCTTCCACTCCAACAGGATCTCTGGGACATGATTTTAATCTGGGTGGCTGAATTAGGCTTGCTGAGCCCAGACTTTTGCAGTGGAAGGTGCGACCTCAGCCTGTTTTGGCCTCGAGTGTTTTCTTCTAAGGCGCAAGAGTTCTGCCCCATGTCCCCACATCCCAGCCAAGCCGTGTGAAAGCTCCTGGGTTGGGTCAGGAGAGACCCTCAGATCAGCAGGGAGGATAAATTTCTGCAATGCGGATGCTGATTTGGATGTTCCTGGGTGCCAAGAGGGTGCAGAGAACTGTGTTGTCTAAGGATAGAATCATCTCCACCTCCAGTGCCTTCAGCTCTGAGAAACCAGTAGCTACTCTTGAAAAGCAGCCAATGCACTTCCAGCCTGGAAGGAAAACTACTGTCCTCTGCTCCAGCCGAGTCAATGGGGGCTGATCAAATCCCCGTGGCAACCCAGTGATCAAAAGGTATTAACTGCCTGCCTAAGCCCACAGGTGCAAAGAAAGTGCTCTCCTCTTTCCCAGGTAGGAAAATGAAGAGTGATGAAGCGACTTCTCCAAGGTCATGTGGGAAATGCTGCTGGAGAGCCCAGAACAGACCTCAGGACCTGAGGCTTCTGCTGTCCAGCTCCCCAGCCTTCACATCCACCCTGACTGTCCCTGGGCCAACCCCTGAGACAATCCCAGCCCTCCCACAGCCCCACAGACTCCTAAAGCCTTCTCTATATCCCTCCACTGGATGGAAAAGAAGGTCAGAAGCATGAACCCCTCCAGATGTTGGCTTTTGGGTGCCCTCCAGCCCCAAAGGAAGAGTTCAACCGGGATGGAAATATCCTTCCCTTGAGTGAAGAAAGAGTAGGATCTGGTTTCTGCCATTTATTATCCCAGTTCTTCCACACCAAAGACTAAGGACAGATGAGAACTAGTTGGAAGAAGGAGAAAACAACAAAATTAATTTCATTCCATTGTAACAGGTTCAAAAGGGATGTTTTAATAAATTTTCTACTATTTTGGAAAAAAATCCAGAAAAAGCAGTCCTTATAGTTTCTGTGCCTCCTCCTGAAAGAGTATATCCTGAGGAGAAAAATGGGGGCTTTGGGAAAGGAGAAATTTTACTGAAGATTGAGGGGGAAAGAGCAGAAGGACAGGAGGAACCCTTCATTTTAGAAATGTCACAGGCAGTTCTGTGAAGAAGAAAAAAAAATCCCATTATGTTGAGTATTTTTCACAAAAACTTTGCGTGTGTTTGTTTTTTAAAGGCTGGGGGTTTTTTCCAGCTAAAAATAAAACTCCACATGTTAAAAAAAAAAAAAAAAAAAGAGTCATCCGTCCCTGGGCAAAACCGAGAGCGCTGGAAGGGACAGCAGCTACCCTGGGATGGTTTGTGCTGCTTCTCGACAGGCGGCCCTGATCGCGGTGACACCGCCAGCTCCCGCTACGTGCCGGGGAAGGCTGGAAGGTTGGAAGGACGAGATCTGCCCCGCGCCGCCTCTGAGCAGGAGCCGGGGAGTGTCCGCGGCGAGCCAGTGCTGATGGTCACCAGATCGGGGCTGTTTTCTGGCTGCCACCTCCTGGCACATGGGGAAGCGGATGCCCGAGAGCATCCCTGGTTGCCGGTGGCCGAGCTCCAGGGCTGCCCCAATGCGTGCATTTGGGTCAATCCCCGAAGGATGCCTCCGGGAGTCTCGGTGTGCTGGGAGCTGCCCTGCCCTGGCCCACTGCCCCAGCCCATCCTGGGGGAAAAGCGGGAAGCGGGACACCGCTGGGGCAGAGCACACGGGTGTCACGGCCGGTCCCAGCTGTATCCTTTTCCCATTTCCCTTCCATGCGTGTGGCTGCGCTCCCCTCCCTGCTGAGGTCAGCTCCGGCTATTCTCTCCTCTGTTTCCCCTGCTCCTGCCATGCACTTCCCGTCTCCCTTTGAAATTTCACCTTCGCTGCGTCATTCCCCGTGGACTGTTTTGGGGTTTGGGTTCAGGTGGACGTGCTGTTCCCCACTGCTGTTAAAGAGCCAAGGTGGGGCCGAGCCTCGCTCTTTGGGACCACTCGTGCTGGGGAGCACACAAAATAACCCAGCTCACACAGCTCCATGTTCAGCTGAACAAGCAGGAGCCCAAATGCTGAGCTTGCACCAACAGCCTCGAGCAGCACAAGAGTCAGAAGGGAAAACGCCATGAAAAATAACGAGGAGCTGGGAGGAAACAAAGGCTGAGCAAAACAGGGAGTGTTTCCAGCAGATGGAGATGGCCAAATCCGGCTGTCTGCTCGCTGTGCTGGGCTTAACCAGAGCTGAGCAGGACCTGGCCCTGGCCCGGGATGGGCAGAGGAGCTGTCTCATGTCACAGCCACCCACTGCCCCACTGCCACCGAATCGAGGGAAACCTCAGCATCTCTTGTAGGGGCAGATCTCTCTCGGGTGTTACAGATGGGACACCCGAGCACCCACTCGGTTGACACGGGGAGCAGCACTCTGCCACAGCATGAGTGAAATCCCCAGCGGGGTTTGGGAGCAAACAGCTTCCTCGTGCTCCCACAAAGCCCCAGGGAATTCAATGCCGAAGAGAGAGAGCAGCTGGGCTCCTCCCGAGGCGGAGCGACTGCCGCGCTCGCACGCGCCCCATTTTGGCCAACCGTCCTTTCCATCGAGGAGCCACAATGTTGAACAAAAGCTGGCCCCGCTGGCCCCCAGCACTGCCTGCCGCGCTCCCCGCGTGGCACCGGGCCAAACCCCTTAACAAAGGAGGGCTGGAAGCAGAGCACGCATTAACTCCGTGGTGGATTTCCCTTGACAGACCCCAGCGAGGAGCATCGCCCACCCCGCCGCGGCAGAGGCTGGGCTGGCAGCGCTGGCAGCACGTGGCACTCACCCATCAGGGCAGCTGCAGTGACGGGGTCACTTCGAGCTGCCTGGACCCGTGGCGTCCCCAGGACACCACTCCAGCTATTTTCCAGCGACAGCCGACGTCTGCCGGCGACCTCCCGGACACAGGCTACAGCCAAGCCGTGTCAGCGAGATGAGACACAGCGCAGAGGGGCTGCTCCCTGCAGTTTGAGGGAGGAGGTGGAGAGAATCTCATGACATGAGAGCCTGGAAGAAAGGCCTGACCCCAGGTTATAGATTTTTGCCTCCTTCGTTGGCAATCACTGACAAATGCTCACAAGTACATTTCTTTGGAGGAGCACACACTGTCTGAGATGAGAAAGATGAGGGAAGGGCTGCACACCTTCTCCCCTGTGCTTCCCTTCCCAGCTACTCCTGCCAGGAGAGGCTCAGCCAGCCCGGGTTACATCCCACCCCACTTCAGGTATTCTCTGCAGCCAGGGATCACATCCTGCTCTGCAGGTGCTTCCCAATGAAGAGCAGTGCTGCAGAGCTGTTAGTGAAACCACAAATGCTTGCTTTGCCAAATGGCTTTAAAGCTTCTCCATTCCCTTGGATTGCATCACCTCTGTCACTAGAATGTCCCCAAGCTCTCCACTCTTATGTCCTTTCCATGCAGGAAGCTCTCATACAGTCATGGATGTGCTCCAAATCATCATAGACAGTGCTCATCACTTGAAGCCTTTATTGGATATCATCCATAAAGGGAAAAACCCTCAGTGCTTTCTCCACTCTTCTTTCAGCTCACGGATGCTCAGAATGGGATTGATGCCTTCAAACAGTGGCACAACCATCTCTAGCCTGGACCTTTGGGGTCCTTCAGGAGAGAGCAGGGGTTTGAGAGACAAAATCTGTAGAAGAAAATGTGAACCTGGCAGCCCTGTAACACAAACTAAGCTCTGGATGGGGATGATCTCCTGGCCCATTGCAAGGGGCAGCAAGGAACAGGCACCATTTTGTGTTTTCAAGCTCAGAAATAGTGTTTGAGTGAGTCACAGGGATTTTTGGCCCTCTCCTGGAGGCTTTAGATTCATTCACTTTTCCTTTCTTTTGTTATTTTCAATAATCTGAAATATTAGTGAGCTGGGCTGAATCGGCAGGGTTTATTCACCACCTCCAAAGGAAAAGAAGACTGAAAAATAGCAAAACAGCATGGCAAACCCCAAGCATTTAGAGCTCCTGAAGATTTCCAGATGCTGGAAAAATCAGGGAAGAGCCTTTAAAATAATGAGATTTGCAAGGGGAAAAAAAAAAAAAAAGAAGAAGAAGAAAAAAAGAAAGAGGACCAGTTGCCTTGCTTTTATTTCCCTGTTGGATTTTGAGCCTGTAGGCCACTCTGACATCACTGTGCTCAGCTCGTCTCTGCAACCATGAGGTAAGAAGCCCTCAAACCAGCAAACCACCCCCACCAGTGCTCTGCAACCACACAGCTCCAGAAAAATGGAGGAAAGAAGGAAATGCTGGGATCCAAGGAAAATCTCTAGAGGTTCAGAGGACCATTCATAGGACCGAGAGGAGCATCAGTGGGCAAGGCAGAGTGAGAGATGCCCTTGAAAGCTGCTCTCCACCCGCAGGGTGATGGGGAGTTGGGGACAGGGGTTTGGAGCAGGGCAGTGAATGTCACTGAGCGTCGGCGTGGCTGTCCCGCGTGGCTGGCTTGCTCTTGGCAATAAGGATGGTCCCAGGAAAGTGAAAAGACTTCCAGCACATCTCAGCAATTTCTCTCCACTCCCAAAGGAAGCATGTTTATTGGAAGCCATTTTCTGCATAAATAGCCCTTTCCTGCTGTTTCCCACAAAGTCAGACTAAAATAATTTCCTAGGCTTGAGGACGCCAGCCCACAGCTTTCTAGATGGATGCACAGAGCTCAACCTTGAGCAAGAGACCAAAGGCATGCCCAAAATCCTGCCCAGACCCCAAAGCAGACATTTTACATCCCCTCCCCAGCAGCACTTGTATCAACTCGCAGCTGCTCTACTGCATCACTCCTGCCCAGGACTTTCCTTTGGGGGTCTCAAAGACCCCTGCAACCTCAAGCCCATTCACACTCCTCACACATCCCAGATGGAAGCAAGACCCCAAATCACTGCTCAACACACAAGGAGTGAGGAGCAGCTCACTCAAAGACCCAAGCAGCGCACACTGAAAAATAAATTGGTCTTCAGCCCCTGAAGGACACCAGTGCAAGGGGAACAGCAGGGGTGGAGACAGTCCAGTTGCAAGGTTCTCTCACCCCACACAATTTAGAACTGATATTTTCTCCACAGCAGGGAGCTGGTGACAGGAACAGGTCCCTGTTCACACATGGAGATCCCTTGAAGAGCCCACACAGCAGTGCTTTGGGGGCTGTAGGGGAGAGCTGAGGTGCTGCAGTGCCCAGAGCAAGGACTGAAATGGGGTGCCCCATCCATCCTCTCCAGTTCTGCAGCACAGCACAGGACCCCACCAGACAGCTGGAGGAGTCTGTGCCTGAGCTGCCACTGGCTCTGCCACCAACCCTCCTCAGCCCCACCGTTCAGGCTGGGGCTTGGCTGGAACAGGCTGAGCCAGCACTGCAGGGTCCCCAGTAGCCTTGGCAAAACAACACTGGGAGATCATGACCACAGGGATGAAAACCACTGTGCATGTGGCCCGAGTGTTCCCCAAAGAGCCCGTGCTCTGTACGCCAAGGCCAAGCAGCCCATGGATGTTGCATGCCAGGCTGCTGTCCTCAAGTTTAGGGCAGGGAGGAAAGAAGGAAGATTTGGAAAATCCTCTGTCTGAAGCTGCTTGGGGACTGAAGAAGGACTGCAGCACTCTGGAACTGGAATTGGGCAGGACACAGTTAATGCCTGGTTCCTCGTGAAGGATCAGGAGGAACTTGGCTTCATATTTCATGTGTGGGATGTTGCAAGAGGACAAGGAGCCCTGAACCCCAGTGGCATGCGTTCCCTGGGAGGAACCCACGACGTGCCCCGCTCTCTGGCCGCTCCGCCGGGAGCAGGACCCTCCCTCCCGGCCAGGGACGGTGCCACCACGCCAAGAGACACCGGAGAAACACCAAGGCCGTACCGACTCCAGGGCGGCATCGAGATGCCCGCAACCGAACGCGCCGCAGCGCAGCGAGCGGTCGGGGCAGGCGGTGGAAGAGCCCCACACGTGGAGCTGGGGGCTCCGCGGCTCCCCGGCTCTGGGCGCACATACAAAGGCTGGGCTCCCCCAGCCCGGCTGATGCTCGACCTCTCCGTTGTCCTCGCTGCACGCCTGTCCCAGTTCCAGCAGCCGGTTGCTACAGCAACTGAGCTCTGACTAATCATTTGCGCAATGACCTTTTTTCCCCCCAGAGAGAGGGAGGGAGGGAGATGGAGAGGAGGGAGGGAGGGGAGGAGAGGCAAAGCGAGCGGAGGTTAGCAAGAAAAAGCAGCCAGAGAGAATGTGGGGGTTTTTTAAGATGATGCAAGATTTTTGGGGGGAACTGGGGGGCTGCGGAGGGCAGAAGAGGGAGAGGAAAGCAGGTGTGGAATCGGTACCCCACTCCCGTCTCTGTGCTTTAGAAAGGGTGGGTGGATGGGGGCAAAGTCAGCTGCCAGCGGGCAAAGAACCTCACTGGGATCTCTTCCATGGGCGCGGGGGTGGGGGGACTCCAACCGGGGCTGACACTGCAGCCCTTCTCCTCCTCCTCCTCCTCCTCCTCCTCACCCCACCCCTGGCCACCACTGACCGGCCAGAAGTCAAGAATTTGGCTCTGCCTCACCACCGAGTGCCTGCAAAGGGCTGGTTGGCCCCAGGTCAGCTGGGATGGAGCACCCCAAGCACGAAGCCTGACTGGTGGGTGGTGGCTGGGGAAGCTACACCAGGGCTGAGCTGAGCTAAAAACTCTCGTGTCAGCGTTACACCAGTGGGGAACACGGCCGGGCTCTGCTGAGCCAGGAGAACCAGCCAGGGAAGAAACCTGAGCCCAGCTCCAGTGGCTCTGATGGTGTTACTGGGAGGGCTTCACTCCCACCTCTACTGCCTCGAGCTGAACAAGCCCAGAGTCAGGTCTGGCTCCAGCTCCAAAACAGAGTAAATAATGCAAAAGCCTCTTTCTGCAGAGCTCCGAGGAGCACATGTGAGGTCACATCTTCCTGAGTCGGTAGGAGAAAACAGTTTAGGGGTTGTGCATTGCTCCTCACGCCAGCTGGTACTTAGAGAACAGAAGCTGGTGAAACCAAAAAAGCAGTGGCAAGGTCCTCCTCACCAAGGGGAGTTGTGCCCCAAGTTTTCACGGCAAAATGATTCGGTCTTTATCCCAATGGGATCAGAAAACTGTCACATCTGACCTTGATCAACTGCAAAGCACTAAGCCAGCTGAGATGAACAATAACAGTGACCAAGAGCAGTGTCACAGGAGAATGGGTTGGCCGTTTGGAAAGAAAGGGAAGTTTGAAGAAAAATTAGCCTTGTGGACAGATATTCCACAACACATCCTGACAAACTGCAGTTCTGTTGTGTGAACTGGAGAAGGAGGAGAAGGAGGACATGGTATGACTAATGAGCAAACCAAAGAATGAGTTATATCCTGAATGGTGCTGAGCACTCCCTGCACACACAACTCCTGCAGGCACATGCTGAAGGCTCAGAACAGGGAGCTCTCATTGGGCAAGACAAAATCTTATTCAAAGAGGTTTTACAGTGGCTGGGGTTTCTACATCCTTGCCTTGTCTTTCTGCACTAAAGATGGGCCCTTTCCTTAAAGCAAATCAGGCAAAATCCTGGCTCCAAACACCTCCAAAAGATCCTGGAGCCAATCCTCCTTTTTCAGCTTTGCTTCCCTCTGCCCATCAAAATAATGCAATGGAAAAGACATTCCAGGCAAGCACTTCCCAGCTAGTTTGTACACCTAAAAAGTAAAGCAAGACTCACAAAATCACCGGTGGTTTAAAGCACGTAAAGGAGAGGGCAGGTTGTGAGGAACACTCTACACGCAGTGAGCACCCAACATATTTCCCTTATCAGCATGACTTTGCACCTACAGAAATTCCCACTGTAGCATCTGATCCCAAACTTGGAGAAACCAACAGGAGGGTTGATACTGAGCCCATTGCAGTGCCTGCACAGCATGGGGCATTGCAGGCAGCCACAGCTTGAGGCTGAGAAGACCAAAGCCATGTCAAGCTCAGCGTAATAAGTGCTGCTGAATGGCAAGAGAGGTTAACTCAGGCTTGGCACTACATGGCCACAGTCACAGGGCTTGCAGACCCAGCCCGAGCCCACGCTTGCCTCCAAACCCCCTTGTAGGTGAACCTGGGGCTGCACTGAGCCTGAAACACTGTGTGTATAAATAAAACTCCTTTCCACCTCCTTTCAGTTAAATCGCTCTGCAGTTTGCAGAGCTCCACCAAGGACAATTATTTCCAGCATGTGCCGTGCATGAATGCTGTGAGCAAGGCAGAGCTGGAGTTTCATCATAGCCCAGCTTTGTGTGCAGAGCAAAGAAGGAGGAAAAAAAATAGAGGGGATAAAAAAACCAACAACAAAAAAAAAAAGGAACTTGGAACTGGAGGCCCCCCCGGCCTCACCCTGATCCCGAGGAGGCTCCGCTCTGCTCTTGCTCAACCCAACACCGAGAATGAGGAAGCAGAGTAGACAGGCGGGGGAGGCGGAGGAACGGTCAAGCTGAAGACAAACAGCCTCTGAGCCGGGCAGCTTGGAAAGCTTCGGGAGCAAGAGGGCACTGGAGCCAAGAGCAGGCTATGTCCTGTGCCCTCTGCCCGTCCAGGCTGGGGGCTTTGTGGCCCTCACTCCGGGGGATGCTTTGGACTTGTCTGAGTCCAGGTCTTAAAGGAGATGTTCTCCAGCATGGAGATCTGCCAAGCCCTGCTGTGCTGCCAGCCCAGATCTCGCATACCCCGACTGTGGCCAGTGACAGCCAAGTCCCCACTGGCCATACTGCCCTGCCTGGTGCCTCTGTGGTGCACAGGGACGGCAGAGCCCTCACCGAGCAGAGCTGTGCTGTGCCATGCTGGTCACAGGCAGCCAGCTCTCCCCCTTGCCCAGCTAGAGCCAGCTCTCAGCACAGCCGGCAGCTCAGCAGTTCGCCTCCGCACTCTGCAATACCAGGAACCGCAACACCGCGCTCGCTGCAAACAGGATTTCGCATAAAAAATTAAACCCCAGCCAAGTGCGAGATGTTCCAGACGGCTCCACGTGCCTGGGGCAGGTTCACAACATCCCGATGTCCGGCACCTCACTGCTCCAGGAACTTAGCTACTCTCACCCTATGTGCTGTTGTGCCCATCCATGCATGCAGCCTGGTCTCTCCTTCTCCTTGTGCCCTGAGGGAGGAAGAAATCCAGATGAAGGGAGCCCAGTGTCTGCACAGCCCTGCTGGTGACAGACCAAGACCCCCACATGATATTGTTCTGCTGAACTGCCCTTCTACCTCAGTAGGCTGATAAGGAGTTCCTTGATCTCACCCCTTTTGGAGCAAAGAACAGTGTGGCAGAGACATGAAGGGATGTGTCCAAGGCCAAGGAGGACAGAGGAACAGGCAGAAGAGTTAGTTGGGTCCACTTGTTTAAATTTTTTTATGACAAGCAATATTAGCTGTACCCCAGCAGTGTTGTGACTGATCAGGACGATCCCACAGTTCCCCAATCTCTCTGGGTCCACCAGGAAATGAGAACCAAAACACCAAAATGCACCAGGTTATTTGCCCGGTTCCTGGTTGCTCACAGGGATGGAGCAATTTTGGGATCACCATATTCTCCTGAGCAGTTACTATCTCAGCTGCCCATGTTCCCAGCATCCTGAGATGAGGGGGGCCATGGCAGGAGGGAAATGAGGTACCTTCTTCAGGATCAGAAGGGCCATTTCTGGGGTTGATGAAACCCATTCCAAGGGAAAGGATTTACTGTTTCCCAAGAGAAGTGTCAAATTCCACTACATCCCAGATGGAACAGCCCTTCAGGAGTGCCAGGGAAGCACCAAAACCTAGAGAGGGAGAGACAGGGGAGGGAAAATACAGCAAGCCCTGGGGAAAATGGAATTGTTCTTCTCTTCCATCAGGCCATCACAAGTTAGGAGGTGGGGTGAGGAAGCCTTTATCCCCTCCCCAAGCCAAGCAGCACCAGAGCCCACTGGAGGAGATGCTGTGGGAAGAAGGGCAAGGGTCAGGCCCCTCACAATCACCTATAATGAGTAAAAATTCAATAAGTTTACTCTCAGCTTGCATTAGGCCCCCCACAACCAAGTCACCCATGGGATACAGGTGGGAGTGAGCAGCGCTGGGTTTAAATAAATAAATACAATTCTGCTGAAAGGGAAGAAGAAAAAAGAAAAAGAAAGAGGAATAAAGGATGTGCCTCTCCAGCGCCTCCTCCCCTCCCATAAACCTGTGTGCTATGCAAATACATGCAAATGAGACATGGAAGCAGGAATGAAATTGGCTCTCTAAACCAGCGTGGTTTTAGACTGGGGAATGTTGGAGGCAGCTTCCTGGAAAGTTGAGGCAGAAATAGCTGCACCATGAGAAGGACAAGCAATGATGACTGGAGGGGATGTGTCCCCAAATGCCTTTGGCCGTGTGATCAGCTCCCACAGCACCAGCAAAATGCAGCACCAAACCTCCCTCTCGACACCCCACTTCAGCAACTGGGGTGGGGAGGGGAGTGAAGGGAAATGAGAACTTGCTTTGCTGCTGTTTGTGATTCCACTCATGATTCCCAGGAAGGGATGGCAAAAAGCACTGCAGTGCATGGAAACCCAAGCAGCTCAGTCCAAATCAGGGGATGGCCAACACAGGCAGCCCAGGGTGATGCTCCCCAGGGTGGGCACTTTCCCCAGGGACTGCTTAAGGAGTGACATCTTTCTTACATGAAGAATGGGATCGTACAAATTCCAGCTCGTTTGTTCCAGGCAATTTATCCACCCAAGTATTGCCTTGCACGGTAACATTTTCTCAAGGGGTTTCTGCAGAAAAGCAGGTAAAATCTAGAAAGTCTGAAGGCTTCAGGGTGTAAACACCATTTGCCTGAGCAATGCTGCTCACGTTGATAGTCAACGCCTGAGTGTTTTTTTGCTGAGAAACAGGAGGGGTTTTTGTGTTAAACACTCTCTGCTTAAGAACAGACCTGGCTGGAGCAAAAGCCCCTTTCCTGCCTCCTGACCCAGCACAGGATTTTTACAGAAATAGCCCAGATGCTCTGAGTTCAATGGAAAGTTTAGGAAGGATTGCCAACATCCTGGACAGCCCTGGACCACTGCAGCCCTGCTGCAGGGAGCCAGGAATCTCCATCAGCATCACTGGGACATGGCTGAAAATTGTCTCCTGCAATTGCGGGGCTTCCCAAAGCCACTCCAGCCACTGGAGATGGGGGAAGGACAAGGGAGCAGAGACACCATTATTTGTGCACCTTGAGACCAAAGGTGCAACACAAGGGTCTGTTTCATATCTCACAGTGGGTTCTGGAGAAGTAGGATACCTGCTAAAGGCACTGGGAAGGATTCAAGGGCTCTCTGGTTTGAGCCCATCCAAGATGGCCATCTCCTATGATTGCCTCTCCAGTGCCTCCACCATCATTTGCAACCCCAGCTTCCCCCCAGAAAAGTCACAGCGCTGAATTCAAGACAGCTCCCACAGCCCTGCATCCTAATTTGCTTTTCATTTTGCTTTATCTGTCTCATTAAAGGCAATCTCCAGCGACTCCGACGCCAGTCTCTGGCATGGCGGGCGCTTGTGTTCCCACCGTTGGGTTGAGCAATTGTCAGCAGTGACAGCCCATGGGTGCCACACTGTCATTTAGTGGCACTGAGCACGGAGCAGAGGCTCCTTCCATCCCCTCCCTGCTCTGCAGACATTGTGGGGTATTGAGGTGTGTTCCTGCACCCCAGAACTACCCCTGACAGGTATTATGGCTTTAGCATCACATGTTCTCTAGGCAGGGCTCATTACCTGTGTGCCTGAGGACCTTGCATCCAGCACCAGCCTGGACAATGTCCATAAATCTGAGCCCCTCCTATGTCACAAACCCAGCTGCTTTACTTGACCTCGTCTATGACACAGGGACAAGCTTGAGCACCTTTCTCATTGGCGAGGAAATAACAACGCATCTCAGCTCTTCCCTGTGTTTTTCTATCCTTTCATCTGCCCTTTATACCATATTTCCCTGACACCTCTCAGCAAGCTGCCCTGACACTGGGGCTCCAGAACACGTGGCTGTCAGTGCACACACTCTCTCCAACCACTGTGGTGTTACAGAAACCTTCAGAGCACACAACAGCCCATGAGGATGGTGTTCTGTGACTCTATTAAAAATACAGCCTTAACCCACCTCCCTGAAGAGAGAGTTTCCAGGAAAGCATCTTGGGTGGTAAGTCCAGGAGATACCTGGGAAAGGGAAAAGAGCTTCTCAGCCACCTCTTCCCAGTCTTTTCCCCAACTCCTTCTTCCATCTAAGAGCTGCATATTTCTCCCCCTGCCCACACTGCAAAACACTGTGAACCTGAAGAATAAAAGGTGCAGACTAGCTGGGATTTCAAATTCTGTGATTAAGGATGGAGGCAATTTCTCCCTCCCTGGGCTGATAGAGCAGGCAGCAGATGAGGACGGCTTTTTAGCGTGCTGCCAGCAGCTGAGATAGGCGCCTGTGCCGTCACCAAGCAGAGAGATTATTCTCTGGATCTCCCGGGCTGTTTATCAGGAACACTCACTGCTGCAGCCGCTAAACCAGCTTAAATACCAAAATTAAAAAAAATAATTAAAAATAAACCCAAAATCTTTTCTGTAACCTCAGAAGGAGAGGGATTGGGAAAGGAGAGGTAAAAGCAGCTGGGAGGCAAGTCAGGGTCTTAAAAAAAACAGCCATGGGCACAGGCAAAACAGTCTCTGCAGCAGGCATTGTGGGGATGGCCAGCCCTGGCTGGAGGGATGGAGCAGCACAACCCACTGGCAGGAGACCCCAGGACCTGCCTGAAGCAGGCAGCTGCCAGCCCCAGCCAGAGGGCACATCACTGGGAAGCCAGGATGCAGCTGCCAGTGCCAATGCCAGCACATTTCCCTGGCCCTGCCTTGAGCTTCATGGCTTGGGGAGCATGTGAGGAGCAGCAGCTTCACATCATGGCCAGGGCAGCAGGCTCTGGTACCCAAGGAAGAGTGGCAGAGTGATGCTCCCTCCCCAAGCACATCCAGGGAGGGAGTGGCATGTGTCAGGGATAATAAATTGCATGAGAGTCTGGATCTGGGGACTGCATGGGAAGAAAAGGCACGAGGTCTGATTTCCTTGGGCATTCAGAGCCTTTGAAGATCAGAAAGCAGCTAAGTGCAAGGCAGGCTTTCAAGCTGCCAGTGCGGGTTAGTGGTGGGCCTGGGACTCCCTGGGGAGCAAGAGCTGTAGAATCCCAGCTGCCAGGTCAAATCCTGCCTCCCAGCCACAGCAAGGTAAATGGGAACAGCTCTATCGACACCACATGAACATTCTCCTCAATGGGCCCTTCACTGGCACATGGGTGCAAGCTGGGGAGCATCAAGCTGCTTGCTCAGGGCTGGCTGGGGGCTCATTGGTTTTGAATCACCCCAGCACATCCACCTGCTGTGATCCACCTCCCTGACTCCTGTTTAGACAACCCCCTGTGTCGGGGATAGTCCCATCCCTGGTATCAGAGGCGTGATGCCCAGGAGAGTTCTCCTTGGGCAGAGGGGTTCCTACCCCGCCCTGGAGGCAGAGTTGGATCTTCCAAACCTCCCACTGCCCTGGAATTCAGGACAAGCAAGACCATCCCTAGAGTTTCTGGCAGTCAGGGAGTGTCCCAGCCACTTGCATGAAAGGTTAAGACCACTTTCCAATTAGAGAGGCAGGAGCCATCGCAATAAAGCTCTTCTGAGGGGATATTAATCAGGGCATCTTCCTCTCACGGAAATGCAAATCAGCAGAATGGAAACGGGAGTGATTAGAGCCAGGGAATAACACAGGCACATCGATCCCAGCTCCATGAGCAGCAAGGGCCATGAGGGCACAGGAGAGATGCTCCAGACTCCCACATCAGAGCCCAGGTGGAGGCAGGAGGGACCCAAGGGCTCTGCCTGGGAATATTCAGCATCAAGTTTTCAGATCAACATTGGTGCCAAGGCCACAGTAATGGCACCAGTCACAGGAAACCATCCCCCAGGCTGGTTGCAGGGGCTTTGGTCCATCCTCATGCACCCACCCAGGAGCAAGGATTGAGTGGGCACACAGGCTGGGGACTTGAAAAGAGAGATAGAGGAGAGACCAGCAAGGGCAGCAGCGTCAGCTAAAGGATGTAGAAAGCAAAGAGGGGGATGAAGAGCAAAAGGTGATGCAGAAAAGGGCCAAAGCATGGGCCAAGGTGGTGGGGTGTACAGAGGACCTGCCAGCCCTTGGCCAGGGAAGCTCCGCACCGAGTCCGGAGACGGCTCTGCTCCTCACGGCAGGAGGCATTAGATCCAGCTGAGCTGCTTCAACGCAGCGTGCATGTAAATCAGCTGGACAGGCAGAGAGGAGAAAAACAAGGGGATGAGATAAGAGGATAGAGAGAGAGGCAAGGGGAGGAGGAGGAAGGAGAAAAGGGGAGGGAAGGAGAGGAGCAGGTGTGGAGAGAAAGAGAAGCAAAGAGAGGGCAAAGGGAGAAAGGGAGAGGGAGGAGGAGGAGGGATGGGGAAGCAGAGAGCAGCAGGAGGGCAGGGCACAGGGTGGGGTCTGTAACTGGTCACATGCCAGGCCAGCAGCAACCACGGGCAGGGGAACACGGGGTGAGCAGGGTGGAGGTGCCACATCATGACCCAGCCTGAGCCAGGGCAGCCCTGGACTTGGGCACCCTGCTCCTGCCTCTTGGCTTCCAAACCCTGCAGCAAGTCTGGGACCTTGATGGGATCTGGGAAAAAGCAGCAATACACTGTTATTTTTCAGCCATGAGGGAGGTGCCTGCACAAATAGCCAGTCTGGCATCCTCTAATCCCTGACCTGCAAGCACAATGCCTTCTAATCACCTGTCCTGAAACCTGGTGCACACTGATGATGGAAGAGTTGGTGGGTACCAATCTGGAGCTGACTGCATCTGGGGGATGAAATTACATGGACATGTCACTCCTTTAAGTCAGGAATATCTTGCAAAACACAGTGACTGATTCCTGATAAATAATACCTGGGTCTGCCCCTTTCAGACAGGAAACGCAAAGGATAAATATTATTCTAAAACCCTCAGGCTTCGGATCGACAGCCTCTGAGAAGTTCTTGTGACTGGGCAGGACACAAGGATCCCCTGACATCAACATGCACTAAGTAACCAAAGCTGATGCAAATACCATCTGCTGTAATCATGACATCACCTTTAATTACACAACGAATGAGGATGTCGCCACATGCAGACTCCTGACATCACCAGCAGAGCTGGAAAAAGATCTGGAGCAGGATGATAAAAAAAATTAGTCCAAAGGAGGAAGATCTCAGCCTAGAAAAGCAGCAGCCAGAGAGGCTCACTTGTGGCCTGAAGAGGGTGAACCAAGATTGATTGCTTGCTGCATCTCCCAATAAAAGAATTAGGAGATATCCAATAACATTAAGAGGCAGCAGGTTCAAAAGAAACAAGAGGAGACGGTTCCCCACACGGTGCATGGTTAAG
Organism: Lichenostomus cassidix; assembly: GCF_008360975.1. Taxonomy (NCBI): domain Eukaryota; kingdom Metazoa; phylum Chordata; class Aves; order Passeriformes; family Meliphagidae; genus Lichenostomus; species Lichenostomus cassidix. The sequence goes on from NC_139497.1 coordinate 5,127,277, forward strand.
CAGTGAAGTCCTTGCCACAGCTCTCTGGGGATGATTAAAACTTACGTGTTTACAAAAATCAACTAGACAAATTCATGGGAAATCCATTGAGGGGTATTAAAGATGAAATGCCACTTCAGCTTGGGGAGTCCCTGAGCTGCTACGTGCTCAGGGCTGGGAGATGCTCAAGAGATTCATAGGTGATGGTCATTGAGGGGATGGGCAGGGGACAGCTGGAGCAGGGGACAGCCCTGCACAGCTCCTTCTGCGGCACTGAAGACAGCAGGTGATGTCTCCAAGGCAGCACACTGATGTCCATAGGTTCTGTGGCACACTCGGGGTGATCTCTGGATCCCATCAGCAAGATTCACAGCCTAATCTTGGGGGTACTGAAGTCCCCCAAGATACAAAGCCCATAAGAGCAGGACCACACAGTGCCACCATGATTGTCACCAGTTTAACACGACATGGAGCCACCCTCAACCTCACCCATCCAGCGCTGGGTTGCACTCACATCTCTTCACTAAACACTCTCTCAGGATCCCACTGGGAGCCTGGCTAGCCACAGGGGCCATCCCTTGGGAGCCTGGCCGTGCACTCCCCTCAGCACAGCATCCCTTCCACGCATGCCAAGTCCGTGCACGTAGCAATCCCAATTAAACCAAACTGCCTCGCAGAGGGGCCTGGCAGCGCTGCATTTATCAGCCTGCCTGGAAGGGGCTTGTGCAAGCTGTCCCCCCGGCTGACGGATTAGACAGCAGACAATTAGGTTTCAGACACACACACACACACACACACACACACACGCGCACGCAAGCAAAGCACACGCAGGCACACAAATCCTTTCTCTCCATCCATCTGCAAGGCCGAGGTGGCCGAGCCCAGCTGCGCGGCCGTCCGGTGCTTCTGAAGCTGCGTGCAGCTGAATAAGAACGAGCCCCCGTGCCTCGGCTTTCAGCGCCCGCTCGCGAAATGAGCGAGAGGTCCCCAAAGAGATGACACAATTGCAATGGAAATTATTAACCCTTGGCGGGCCGGTTTCGCCGCCTCCTCCCTGCTCCGAACAGCCGCAGCCAGCCTGGCGGCAAACTCCCACTCTCTGGGTTTCAAGGACAAAGCCAGAGCGAGTTAGTGCTCAGCTGACATCGCAGGGACGAGCAGCCTCCTGCGTTTGTGCTCCGAGGTGAGCTGGGCTTTTTCGGAGTGCAGATTATTTCAGATGCATCCCTTTGCTGCTGGGAGAATCCCAGCTCCTGGAAGTGGGGATGGTGTCTCAACACTAGCACCACTTCTGCAAACATCCCACTGAAAGCATCCCCTCTTGATCAGGAACTATGACTGCTATGTGCAGATACAGGGTGCAGCACAAGCCAGAGTTGTTCCTTAGATTGTTCTTTCCAAGGGCTACTGAGAACAATAATTCAACGTTTCAAAATTAATTGAAATGTGAAATGGCTAAGATAGAAATGGAACAAGCCTGGCTGGCTTCTAAAGGCAAAGCCTGCACGTCCTCTCTGGGAGAGAATTTCTGATGGAATCAACAAAACAATGGATAAAGGGAAATCAGTAGATATAATTTATTGGGATTGTCCTAAAGCCTTTGATAAAATCCCACATGAGACGCTATTAAGGAAACCAAGCATTACTGGGCAAGATGTAAAATACTGCTGAGGAGCAGGAAGCAGTAAAGTGCCACAAAGCAGTGCAAGAGGAGATGGTTAATGCCATGCCAGGATGGAGGAAGATGGAGCATGGCCATGCTCTGAGCCCAGCTCCTGCCAGGAACTGACAACCTCGGGAAGGCACCATGGATGCTCAGGGCTCACCAAAACCTCCACAAAGCAGCCCCCGAATTCCCTCTCTCCTCACAGTCTGTCTGTCCTCCTGTGGAGCAGAGATATGGCAGCCCCACCCTCTATTCTCCCTCACACCTACTTGAGGGAGGGTATGTGGAACATGACACTAAAAAGAACCACGTCAGCCTCTGGCCTCACTCCTCACGCTCACTGCCCTCGATGTCCCCAGGTCCTTTCAAGACATCATTCAATAATCCATGTGGAGAGGAGAAAGTCCCAGGATAGCAAACTCCCATCCTGTGTTAGGAGTGGGACATGCCAGGGGAAGAAGGATCCTCTGGAAACACCACACTCACCTGTGCAAAGGGATTTCTAAAAACAGCACAGTGTTTTAATTTTTCTTGTAGTTACTTTTTGAAGAAAGGGAGATCAGATGAGAAGAGCCCCATCTCACCCTGACAGAGGACACAGCCATCTCCAAGACAACTGATGCTGAGGTAGAAACGTTACAAAGGTAACTCAGCACATCCCTCAAACCAATTCCAGCAATTTTTTGAGGTATGTTTTCACAAGATACAGACATACACCCTAAGTGTTACAAGATGCATCATCCACTGAAGTTGAAGAAGCTCTCCAGATGCACTGGGGAATGTCTAGATGTTTGCCAAGGAAGATTGCTGCTCTCCCTGAGCTCTGATTATTATTGGCAGCATAACAGTAGAGACATGAGGATGGACCTAGCCTCACAGAGTGCATCACACAGGAATTTAGGACTGCCTGCAGGCTGCCACATTCATCACCTGTGAGCAGCTGGGTCGCAAAACCAGCTCTGCTCCACACAGGAGCTGCTCCATCTCCAGACCCACCAGCTTTTTCGTCTGCTCCAGCACGGCTGGCCCAGAGTCTCATCCCCTGCTTCACCAAAAACCAGCTCCTCACTTTCAGCCTTAACTTATTCGTGGGCATTTTCTAGTCATTTGGTCATCAGCCAACAATATCTGTCAGTGAAACAGCTCCTCTCCTGCCCTGGTGCTCCACAGCCCCTCGTCTACAAGATTTGCAAAGCTGAGTTTGCAGAGTCTCAGGAGATGGGCCATTCACCGCTTCTGCCTGGGGATTTTGCCATTATTTCGTGTATCAATCCATAAATCAGCCCTCCAGGTTTATCAAGGACCTACATGTTTCCCTCTGCAGCACTAAGCAGGGACCTGAGGAGAATTTTCTGACAACTACACTGCATTTTCCTCTCTTCCATTCATCCCATTACCCATACTTATACCCCTTAGACCACTCTAAATAATTACTCAGCTGTGTGTTTATGACCTTCAGATATTTGTCCATCCCTGGTTTAAGTGAACTCTTAGTCAAGCCATGCTTAATATTTAAACTGCACAGAGAAACATGTTCAAAATACATCCAGGCTGTGTGGGGAAGTCAACAAAAAAGGGTTGATCCTGCACCATTTTCCACAGTTCCAAGGCCATTTTTCAGTTTCAGGCACTTCCTGCTTCCTCAGTGTGATGTGTTCCCATTAAAAACCCCAGCACCTGGAAACCTCTCCAAGCATGCTTTCTTCCCCTGTCCTTAGGAAAAAGGGAGAGCAGGGACAGTTTATGGGGGGTGCTTCACGCAGAGGTGTGAGATCTCCAAATAAAGCTGTTCACACACCTCCTTTGGGAGGAAGACCTGAGGTGTCTGCAAAACACCCCTGGGAATTACAGGGAAGGGAGGAATAAACCTTGCAAGAGGAGCCAGCCTCCAAAATAACAGCTGACAAGGCCAGGAGGACCCAACGTTTTCCTTTGTGCCAGGAACATCACTGACATCAGGTAGAATTCCTGCTCCCCTCCAGCCTCCCGGGGACAAGATCCTGGGTGAGGTGAGGGTCAGGACCACAGTGAGGGATGGCAAGAGTGATCCCAGTAATGCAGATCTACTGCTCGAGCCCCATTAGCTGGGCCATCTCCATCCCAGCATCAGCACAAGTTATTAGAGACCACAGCATGATGTGGTACAGGCACAAAGACAGGGAGAAGTGGGAGATGCTGCAATAGCTTCTTCCCATGCAGGAAGCAGGTGGGAACTCCAGGAAGGTTCCTGCTGGGGCAGAACCCCAGTAGGGGGAAGGAGAAAGGGAAAGCTGAGCTCAGGGACAGCAACACAAACACTGGTGTGCATAGAGTGCATCTGCACTGACAGCTCTGTGCACGAGTGCTCACACCCAGGCACAGCACTGCATCTGCTGAAGAGGCAAGAAAAGAGAGAGCTGGAGGGCGAAGGAGGAAGAAGCAGCAGGATGAGTTCCTCATCTGCAGCACTGCCAGCTTCAGGCATTCATCTGTCATTGCCAAGCCCCAAACAAAATTATGAGGAGGGTCTGTAAGAATTTGTGCCCAAAGAGTGCTCAGTTGGATGGTTATGGTGTATCTTCTTCTTTTTGATGCTTTATGAGGTCACATTTAACTTTATTGCTTTTTGCTGTGGCCCCAGGAGGTGGAAACACTACCTTTACTTTTTTTACCAAAAGGCAAGATCTCCTCATGACCACCAGACTCGGTAACCTTAATTTTAAAGTAAGTATTTGTGATAAAGCAAAGAGCCTGGGTGGGTGTCTCCGTTTTGTGGGGCAAATCCCCCAGGGCTTGGCACAGCGACACTTTCTTTTCTCATTACCAGTCTGGGTTTCTGTTCCTTTTCAGTGGGCTTGGGTTCAATGGTTAGACCCAATATATACCATGCAAGAGGCCCCAGTGTGACTCACAGAGGGGAAATGACTCGCTGTGGTTACGAAGCACCACTTTCCCAGAGAGGAAAACAATCCAGCACATGAAACAAAACCTCTGCCCATCCTTAAAACTGGGCATCACCTGTCAGGAGACAGCAGATGACCCAACCTGTTGCACACATAGTCTGGGAAACAAAACTGGACTCGCAGGGGTGGAAGAATATTTCCACCAAACCTGTGCCAGTCCCTGGGATCTCCAGATCCTCCACCATGGCCCTAACCCTGGACCTGTTTTTGTCCTCTGTGGGTGACTTAGCTGCCCCCAAACTTTCTGCCCCGAAGGGAATAGACCTGACCACATCCAGCCCAACAGAAGAGCATCCTTCATGCTTTCCCTTCAGCCCCCCACCACAGCACTGCAGAGAAAGAGTCCCCCGGTGACCCCCTCGATGGCTGCTCGGAGAGGGGCGTTTCTGGCTGGAGAAAATCAAACAGTATGAGGGGAGGAAAGCAAAAAGAGAGAGGAAGGAGGACAGAAATAGGGCCAGGGATGGAGGGGGCTGCCGGGCCAGGCTCCCGCAGGTCTCAGCCCGGCATCGGGCTATTTTCTGCCTTTTCCTTTTCCTCACCGCCACGTCTCCATGGCAACCCCATCAGCTGAGCGGCTCTGCTCCCGACTCCGCTTCCCGCTCTGTGGGGATTTTTTGGGGTTTTTTTCCGCCCCTTCTTCTCATCTTGATTTCCTGCTCGAACCCCATCCCGGGGACACTCTCAGCCAGTGGCGACCAGAGACTTACAAGCAGTGCTTATAAGGTGCCCCTTGTACTGGCAGGACCCCCCTGTGCAGCTACCCCCAGCTCCAGGGAGGGTCGATGGTACCCACCCGGTGAGGCACAGCCTCGGCTTTGGGAGCAGAGCCCTGTGCCAAGGGGGTTCCACACACCTCTCTGTTTCCCTATCCTGCCCTGGGAAACATTTTCCCCTTTAGCATCTCCAGCCCCAGTGCCTCCAAACAGCTCCCATTGCAAGAAGCAGGTGTTGAGGGTTTTGGCAGCCACCCCACAGGAACAGGGCTGCCCTGGGACACAGACTTCACCCAGAGAAACCCGGGAAAAGCCCTGTGCAGGGTGGTGGACTCTCACTGCTGGGGAAAAGTTAAACACTGTCTGGGTATAACTCCTGCTGCCAGGATATGTCATTCCCCAGAGGTCACTTCCAGCCCTGTTTTCTGGGGCTCAAAATGGCTAAATGTCTCATCAAAAAAATAGCTGAGCCTGAACCTTGGGTAACTCCTCGGGTTCAGAATTAAACAGAGGGAGAGGAATGTAGCAAAGCCAAAATTGGTGACAGAGGAGGGAATAAGAGGAAGGAATAAAAAGGCTTTCCCGCCCTCCATTCAGACACCACGTCCAGGTGTGACAGGAGCCCTCAACAAGGAAGAGGGGTTTTCAGAACATCCCCTGACATCAGATACCTTCTTGTACCTACCATCACTGCTCCTCTTCTGTCTTTGAAAGCCCCAGCCTTAAATACAAAGGAAAATCTCTGCCTCCATGAAAGCCTGAGTTTGAGGAGACCAGATTAATCTCCAAAGCATGCTCTCCTCTCTCTTGCCTAGCGTTTGGTCCTGCCGAGCACTGGGCTGGCACATCCCCAGAGCACCATGAGCTCATCCTGCCTGGCCAGCTCTTCTCCAGCACAGAGGAGTCCCTTTGGGGTGTTTTGCATTGGTTTTGGTGCCTTCGGAATAGCTGTGGTTGGAAATCAGAGGCTCGGTTAATCTGACCCTGTCATACATATCAGATGTGCAGCAGAAACAGCCCTCCAGTGAGCATTACCACGACATTTGGGGAGGGTTGGGTTTTTCCCCCCCTTCTTCTCTTTTTTATAGCAGACATCTGCAGCAGGAGAAGAGGAATAGAGGAGAGAGGAATGAGAAGAAACAGCAATTCTTCTAACAGCCAAATCCCCATGACTCAAAGCCCCCCATCACCCCCAAATCCCAACTTGCTCAGAGTGAGACTAAAACCCCTCTGGAGAGGAGCAGCCCAGTGGGGCTCCGGATGGCTCAGCACAGCCCCCTGGCATCGATATCCCTGCACACATCCGTGCCAGACTCTGGGTTTCTTTAAATGCGGAATCACACTGACTTCACTGAAGGTGCAATTTTGCAGCCACTTGCTGGGGAAGCCGAGTTTCTTTCCATGTGGTTTAAGTCAATTAGGAGCAGGTTGAAGCTGAAGTGAATTAAGGCGTTCAGCTCCAAACAGGAGTGTGCGCCTGGAGGAAAAGGGAGGGGAAGGCAGCTCTGCACCAGTTTTAGCTAATCCAGTGCAACTCAACCAATATAAATCCAAGGACAAGGCAGCATCCTTCATCCCTCCTCCTCCTCCCTGTTCTCACTTTTTCTCCCCCCTCCTTGCTTTCCTCATCCTTCCCCCATCCCCTCCCTTAAGAATTCTTCTCCTGCTGTTCATCTCTTCCCCGCTTTCTCAGCTCCTCCCGGTGCCCACATGCGCGAGGGGGCCGGGAAGCAGTTGGAGATCAAACTCCTGGCAGCGCCGAAGCATCGGCCGCGCCGAGAGCCCGAGACAGCTCCGGAGCAAGGAGGCAATGAGTGGGATGAGGAAAAACCGGGTGGGTTTGGGGATAAGCAGAGGAACTACTTGCAGCCTGGGAAGCTCAGGATGTCAGGCAGCAGGGAAGAGTCTGATTTATAGCACCATGAGCACCCGGAGTCACCCGAGCTCCCACACAGTCCTGTCTGTATCCAGCCCCTTCCAGGACACAGGGCAGGGAGAGCTGCTGTGCCCAAGGGACTACTCTGAAGGCACGGGAACAGCTCGGCTGGCTCAAGGAGGGAAGTCCTCCATGGCAGCCCTCATCCCTTGAGTCTTTGTTGTCATCCACAAGGACATCAGCCAACGGTTTAGAAACCAATTCTTAGGGTGTTTGGAATTGGGTAAGGAGATTCTTAATGCAAGAAGATGCATTGACATGGGTGCCACAAGAGGTTTTTAAAGTTTAAAAGCTCCTAAAGTACTACCTTCCTCTGTTCCCATCCCTCCCCCTTCCCCCAAAAAAGTCCTTAATCTCCCATCTTAAAAATCTGGAAATAAAACCAGAAATGTTTAAATTCCCTTAGACCTCATCTAACTACTCAGGTGTCACAGCCCCTGGAAGAAGGAAGGAAGGAAGAAAGAAGCTTCTGGCCCCACACTACAATGACAGAGGGTGTGGAAGACCCTGTGCACACCAGGAAATAGCTCCAGCTGCTGTTAGCAGCTTCCCTTGGCAAGAGGAAGAGCACAGAGAGGGTGAATTAGCTCCAAACCTGAGCTCTTGGGCTGTACTGGGTTTTCAGTGATGTACAGTATCTGCATCTGTCCCCTGCAGCCATGAGTGGGGTTTCCCCAGGAGGCTGGGGGAGAGAAGGAGATGACAACCCAACCTCACAGAGCTGCTCAGGGCTGTTTGGGAGATGCCAAAGCTCTGTGAAAAGGTACCTGCCATGCTCTGGCTGCTCCCAAGGACACACATGGCACAAACAACCTGCACAAAGAAAATGCCACTGGAGCAAAGCCCCCCACACCTGCTCTGCACCACAGAGCTGCAAAATCCTCATCCCTGGGTGCTCCCTGCAAAAGGGCAAAGGCACCAGATATTTCCAGCAATCCCTGCTGCAGGTTGAGCCGGCAGCACTGTGCAGTTTGTCTCTGTGGTTCATGGCATTGGCTGCTGCCAGCAAGAGAGGGAGGAATTGGGGGGGAGAACAGAGCAATCACAGTGGAGGGACTGTTAATTAGAAAAGCTGCCCAATTTGTGGACTTGCCAGACAAATTTTGGGATGCCCCTCCACACCTCATCAATGCAAATGAAGCAGGAGGACCCAGGGAGACGTCCAGGGCTCCCTGTTAGATTTGTATCCAGATAACTGGAGGATAAGGCTGTCTCCCAGCAGCCCCCAGTGCTCCTGGCACCCTCTGACCCATCACTGCAGCCTTTTAGTCTTTGCTGGCACTATCTCGGACAAAGATGTGGGAGCTGCCTAACGCTGAACTTGCTGCTCTTGTAAACAATGCAGCTCCAGGAGGAAATGTGGTGTGGGCAGACTTGTGTGAAGGAGCTGTGACCCATCACAAACATCTCTCCCCTCTCTGCTTCCCTCCAGCCCCCTCAGCATCCATGCACACCAGGCTTGTGGGGACACACAGCCCTGCTGCACCTTGGGACCACTGCAGTGCTGCTGTGATCTCCTCAGGCACTAAAAGCCTTTAAAATGCCAAATCACTATTTTCTACCTAAATACAGACTTTCCGCCACACTCTCTGGTTAAGCACCCTAAAGAAGCCCTTCCCAAGAAGGAAAAGCTGGATGAACCAGCCCTCCCTGCAGAGGGTCTGTGCTCTCTTCCAAGAGACATCAGAGCTGTCATGGACATCCCAAGACCTGGATGCAGGAAGCTTCAGCCAGAATGACGTGAGGCAGGCGTGTGCTAAGGGTTAGAGAGGAAGGCTGGACACGTGGGACAGGAAGCCAGATCCCATTCCTGGCTCTATCCCCAACTTCCCCCATGACCTTGGACAAATTCCAGGGGCAACAGATTTTCAGACAACTTCTGTTCCCTTTGAGCCCACATTTACGTGGGCAGAGCCTGGCATGGCAGGTTGATAAGAGGGCTGGAAAGCCAAAATCCATTCAGTGCTTTGGTTCCTCATCCTTCCAAAGGGTATAACCAATGCTGCCTTTTTTGCCACCCCACTTCCAGCTTATTTTTCAGAGGTACTGGGGTGGCAAAAAGATGCTTCAAATTTGTGCAGCTCTCTGGGAGACAGAAAAGTCTTGGGGTGTGGGGGGAAGGTGTTCAGAAAGAGAAGAAGCAAAAAAGAAAACCCTCCTTAGAAACAAAACCAAACTGTTGGGTGCTTGTATGAAGCCAGGTTGGAAGGGTGTTTCATGGGTCTTGTTCTCCTGGGGGAGACCAGACACACTGTTTAAGCACAGTAAAACCTTGTGTGTTGAAGCAAGTCCCTCACAAGGGACTTTGATTTCTCCCCAATGCTCTGGGGTGCCTGAAGTCCAAAGCTCCAAAAGGGGCAACATTAGTGCTGTTTAGAAAAGGGAGATTGGAAAAAGCAGCAGCAGACAGAGCACTAGATCTGCCAAGCCCCAGCACGCTGGACTGGGCTGACCTTTGCTCTCTGCTTTGCTGTCCCCAGTAGTTGTGTAGCTGTCACCCAGCACAGCTTTTTGGGGACCCTTTGGGGCAGGGCAGCAGGGGCGAGCCTGTACCTAATCCTGCAGCATCAGCTCCGACCACTCCAGCTCTGACAGCAGCAGCAAGGAGGAATGGAAAAATACAGAAATGAGCTGAATAGAGCTCCCTTGTAAAGGGGCTCAAACCATACTTTGGACCCTATTTCCCACCCTTGGTCCCTTGTCTTGACAGCTGCACAGTGTCTCCGTAGGGAGAGAGCAGATTCAAGCTGCAAACTTTAAAAAAAAAAAAGAAAAAAAAAAAGGAAAAAGAAAAAAAAGGAGAGAGGGAGCGAGCAAGCGAGAGAGTGTCTGACTACAGCCCTAAGGGCTGTCACAACAGATAAAACCTCAGCCAGGATTCGCAGTTTGAGCTCCTGCACGCTAATGCACAGCAGAGCTAAAAATACCAACGTGTGGAAAAGCAGAGGCTGCTGTTGCTGCCTTCCGAGCTGATCGCAGGCTCCAGCTCCCCGGCCAGCCCAGAGCAGCCAGATGCACGGCCACAGAGGGGGAATTGCAGCCCCAGAGAGGGGCAGAGGCACCCCAGGGGTCTCCCCCACCACCCAGCTGCAGGGCTGGCTCTGCTCATGCAGTGCCCGGCCGAGCCAGCTCGCAGAAAGATCTGGGTTGAGTTTGTGCTGATGTGAAGTAAAATATCTGGGCCACGCGCTTTCTGCTCTGCAGGCAGAGGGATGGCAGTGGAGGGATGAAGCAGCCTTGGGGAGAGGGACTGACGCCAGAGAGAGGGAAGGATGGAGCCTGTGATGAGGAGGAGGACGCAGCGAGGCTTCAGGAGACGACAAAGAGGTGGGACAGCTCCAGAGCCCCAACTCTGGGGCTGCAAAACAAGCAGCCCTGTGCTAATCCCCAAAGTCGGCCTCATGTGAGATGGGAATGAGCTTGTGGCTGTGTTGTCATGCTGTCTCCTGATTTATCCAGCCATCTTTGCCCTATCTAAGGCCCAGGAACATACTTTACCAATCACTTAAATTCAAGCATGCACTCAAAGTCTCTTTTCCTCAATGGAGCTGAAGGTCGAGCTCAAGGGTTCGCAGCTCATTAGCTGCCTTCAGCCAAGGTCAGTTCTCTGAACAGGGACTGGCTCAGGGCCCCCACCAAACCTGGGGAAGGTACTTGGGTGTCTCCAAGCTGTTAACATCTCCTCCTGCAAATTCATCCACTCCTCCAAAATGCCAACTAACACCAGGCATGGAGCATTCATCACACTCCCTGCACCACATTTGTGCTGTCCCCATCACATCCAACGGAGCAGCTCTGGCCCCAGCTCTGCTGCCCAGGAAGGACTTGGTTTGATTTTGAAAACCATTGGGCAGGGGGGATTCAGATGGCCTCCCACAGCTCAAGGACAGAATCCTTCTCTCATGTTCTATGCACGCTCTGCTCAGTCCCATGAATGGGACAGACATGACCATCTCAGGGTCACTTTACCACAAGACCTGAAGCCCAAACCTGACCTTGGAGCACCAGAAATAGTCTCCAGAGCCCTGCTGCCCTAGCTAACACAGTCTGCACTGACTTCCTCATAGGAATCAAATCCTCCCCAAAATCGGGGGGGAGCACTGATCAGCACCCCTGTTCCAGCCCAGTACTGCGCCTCCTGCAGTGCTGCCACACCCACAGAGTTCACAGCCCAACTATCCCACACACCACCCAATTCCTTTCCTACTCCCAGTCACATTCAAGACACCAGTGCAAAGTCTCTGTGGATCTGTTTCAAGTTGCATTATCAGCACATTTGACATTTTCATCATGCTTAGGACATGGTCCCCTACAAAGGACCATTTTATTTTGAAAGCAAACCCTGCCTTAGGGGCTGCCCTTTCCTGCAGGCAGCACTTTGGGTGGGGCAGAGAGTCCTGCTAAACCCAACAGCACCAGCCATGCCCTGTCCTGGGGCAGACACAGGGATGGAACTGCCCCAGCTCAAATAATCCAGATTTCTCATCCCCTGGATGGGTTATTTTCACCATACCAGTGCAAGCCATGATAGCAAATTGGTTCTTGAATAATAACTATTATTTAGATTAATTAATTGATGTTTCCACAGTGCAGTGAGGAATTAAACAGAGGGGGAGATGAAGGAGGGAGCAAATCAACAAGAAAAAAGTGTTACCTAAGGCCAGGGAATGAACGCCATGCAGGAAGAGAAGAGCAGGTTGTTGTAGTAATTATAATGTCAGTATTTATGGATAAGGCCAAGAGGGTCCCCCCAAGCACTGACTGCAGCTGGGTCTCTCTGCAACCAGTCCCACTCACACAGGATGGGGCAGGAAAACTCCTTTTCTGATCCCAGCACAACCACCCAAGCTGAGCATCAGCCACTCCTCTGTAAGTTGTTTTGCAGCATGACAAACTCCCAAAACATAAAAATCTGGCTTTTTTTCCCCCCAACCCTTCCAAATCAAGTAGGCACTTGCCAACCAGGCAGCCCAGCGCCACATTTCTGGTATTTCAAGGGTGCTTCCAACCCTCTTTTTTTGCTGTACACAAGCACATTCATATTATCTCTACACCAGATATATAAACCTTACACATCACCATCCAACTATAACCCAGTGTTGGCAAATATCACAGCACCCTCACAAGGTGTTGCACAACCTTTTGACTTTCAGAAAGCCCCTGCTCCCAGAGCCATAAAGTTACAGAAGAAAAATTTTAAAAAAGGAAAAACCCAGCCTCTTCTTTCATTAAACAACAAAATTCTCAGCCCTCACAGTTAGAGGCAAAGACTTGAAAACACGAGTTCTGAAAATACAGCTCCTAACCACAGAGGAAAGGGAAAGCACACAGAAATTGGGATTTTTCTCACAAGTTTATAGCAGACTCCTGATCTGGGGGCAGCAACTGGCATTACAATCACGCTCCTTATTTACTTACATTTGAGCATACAAAGAGGATAGTTCCCAGCAGAGTAGCACTGAAAACCAGGAGCACCTTTCCAAAGAGAGGCAGCTCCAGCAAAAGTCCAGATGTCCATGGAGATATCCATGAATGAGCCATGATCCCAATAACAAGGAGACCCCATGGCCCAGGTAAGTCAGACATGCAGACTCCCTAACAAAGGCTACAGCCCCACCCATGACTCTCAAAAAGCCCCACTTCCTCACCTCTTTGGCCCAGAAGGTCACTAGTAGCCACGAACCCTCCTGCTGACCTATCACACAGCTTCATTATCAAGCTGTTAATTGAAAACCCCCCAGAGGCAGCTGCACCAGTTGTGGTCACTTGAGATGGTTTCATAGGAACCTCTTTGCAAAAGGGAGGTAAAGGGTGGGGAAACTCCCACCTGGAGACTCAGAGCTGCCCAGCCCAGGGCCTGACAGCAGGTGCTCCATATCCAACCTCCTGCCTGAGGTGTGGAAATCCCAGAGTCATTTTAGATGTGGCTGCTGTCCCTGGGGTGAAGAACTAGATCCCACCATTCAGAAACCCCAAACTCTGCCTTGGCCCAAACTCCTAAGATGCTCCCCTTGCACACTCCTGTCCCAAATTCGTCAGGCCTCTTTGCCAGCTCCAGCCTCTTGAAATTCTGCACACTAATAAAATCCTAACTAATTTACATCCAAGATGGGGAGTGAGTGGCAGCTGTTGCTATAGAAACCCTCTCCCGAGCCCTGGCTCCTGGTTGCTGCTCTGAGATGAGAGACTGGAAGCCAGCTCAGACCCCAGACCCAAGGCCACTGGGATGTCCCATGGTGTCCAGCCACTCCCACATGGGCTGAACCCAGTGCTGCTGCCCCCAGTCCCACTGCAGGAGGACATGGTGGCCACCATGACCACCAGCAAGCCCCCAGTGTCCTGTCATCCCCCAGCCTCTGCATTTCCCACCCTCCATCACTGAAGGATCTTCTTTGCATGCCACTCTTCCTGAAAGCCTTTAACCACCAGCTCCTGGAGCCAGGGGCTGCATGACAAACCCCACTCTCACTTGGAGAAAGGAAAAGGAGGATGAGAACAAAGCAGAATTGCTCCCTGAGCTGCCAGACTTGGGGGAAACACTGGAAAACCCAAGCTGAGCATCCCACCAACAGAAGGCAAACTTGTGTTTAACACCTAATGTAGATTTTTTTTCTTTTTAAGTTGGACTGATAATTATTCCTTCCTCCCCCATGGATGGGTTCCTCAGGTCTTCCTCAGGGCAGGATCCAGCCTACAGCACAGATGCTCCTGGGCCAATCCCTTTTTTCCCTTGGTTGAGATGTCAAGGATGTATGAAGGTTGCTCAGAGGACACATCTCCCTCGTCCCCTACATATGTGTTGTGACACATGGGAACTGTGAGTCCAGGATCGGGGTGGTGGGAAGCTCCTGGCCCAGCACCCTGTCCCCAGGGACAGACGTCCCTGGCATACCTCAGGAGTTATTTATTCCTCCCTCCAGCCCTCAGCTGCCTGCTCCGTCACACAGGGAAAAACTGACTCAGACCTTCCCAAGATAAGGCGACCACATCTGCAGCCCAGCTCCCCGGGAATGCAATCAAAATAGCGACCGGCAGCCCAGGCGGGGGAAGGAGGGGGGGCAGCATTTTTTGCTGTCGACTCCGACCCCCTGATGGACCGTTGCCATGGAAAGCCGGCAGCCAGCAGCCCCAGCTGGGGTCTGCTGAAGGATTTTTCCTGCTTGGCCTGAGGCTAGGGCAAGGGGAAGAGGGGGAGATACTGGGGAAGAGCTTGCATCTGGCTGTGACAGCCCTCCCCTGCTAGCAGGTGTGGAGCTCACTTCCCTCTTGGCTGGAGCATCCCGAGATGGTTTGTGATCCAGCATGGCTCAGATGCTGCTGGGCAGTGTTTGAAGCCTGGTGCAGGAGCACGGATAATAAACCCTATAAATCCAGCTCAGCATTAATGACAGAGAAGGGACAGAGAGATGGTAACCTCAGACAGGGCTGCCATCCTTTGAGATGGTGAGGTCTCTGGGGCACCCATCCAACTCCTCTCCCCTTCAGCCTGTTTCCAATCCCTCATTTTTGCATGAAGAATTAGGACAGTAATTTCTCTCCTGCAGAGAGAAACAATACAGGAGTTGAAGCCGACCCCTTGCAGGCTGCCTGAGCAGGCTGACGTTTGGGGAAGATTTGTACAACTTTCTTACTGTGAAAAAAACCACCACGGTTGGAGGTTGCACCGAGCTGGGCACTGCATCACGGTTTCTTGCCCCGGTGCATTGAGATGAGGTGGAAAAGGCCTGTTTACACCAGGAAAAGCTGCCTATTTACACCAGAGCCTGGATCAGGCACTGCAAAATCTGCTGTCAAGCAGCAAGCACCCAGAGGAGCCGTCACCCCTCCCGTTGCCTCGCCGGGAGCTGGCAGGAGGGGACGGACAGCTGCTTCTCCATAATCATCTCTCCACCACTGACAACATGCTGGAGCTCATTTTCAGAAGACACCTTGGGAAGAAGAATGCATTTACAACAGCAGAAGCACCAGGAAGAGTATCTTCTTCCAGAAAGCCAAAGATGCAGCAAAATAAAATGTCGCTTCTTGTTAACCCTCGCCTGTACCTGAGCAAGCAGGACAAAAGTTGCTGGTCAAATCTTGCCCACATTCACAGTCCTGCAGCTGTGATGACTGTCTCAGCAAAGAGACAATGGCTCTTTGGACACCTTATTGACTGAAAATCCTCCCTGAAGGAGGGACCATGCCCCAGTTGGAAGCCAAGACTCGCTTTCCCAGATACCTGCTGAGATCACGCTTGCAGCAATCACCATTCCTGGCACCTCTCAGCTGTTCAGCACATGTGTGGCATGCACGGCATCCAGGATGGGGGATGAGGTGCAAAAACCACCGGGTAGCAATCCCATCTCAGCTCGGGCTTTAAAAAGCTTCCCTGGCCCAGGAGGGGAAAGGAGAGCTGGAGAAGGTGAAGGGAAAAGGAGGGGGAATGCCACCTGCGTATTGATCTGACAATATGAAATGGGTTTTTCTTCTTGTTCCTGAGCTGGAGACAGGAACCTATTGAATGCAAACCTCAGCTCTCCCGCTGCCCTGGTTTCAGCCACTCCAGGCTGCTGTTTAATTAGATGAGCATTAGCAGAAAGGCAGCTGGGCAGCTGGGAGGGGATGGCTTTCTGCACCCCACAGTCACCCACCCGATGGGAGTGTGCGGCTGTCAGAGGCACTGCTCAGCTCTACCTGCCCAGGCATCCTCCCAGCTCCTCTGGCAGTCAGGCTGAGCCAGCCAGGAACCTGCCCCAGACACACCAGGGAGCAGACCTGGCTGATCCTCGAGCCACTGGGACCCCAGCTGCCCACACACAATGCAATCCTTAACCCTTTCCCCCAAAATTTCCAGCAGTCCCATATGAAGCCCAGCAATGGGACAGGGTTTCCTCTTGCATCAGCCTCAGGTTTAGCTCAATAATGACCTGGGAGCCAAGGAGGTTGGAGTGTGGAGCAGGCACTTTTCCTGCCTGTATCCTATCTGGGAGAAATTACAACAAAGTCGTGAAGGATTTGCAGCTATTTTCACACTCCTTTTCCCAGATTAACACATGGATCCACTTTCTGTTCAGCAGTCTGAGAACGTATTGTTTTGTCTCTGTTGCAACCTCACACTCCCACAACCCAGAGCTTTCCAGTGCCCCACCAATGGCTATGGGATATCAACAGGAATGGAGGAGCTCACTTTAATTAGCATGCACTTCTTAATTGGGCTGCAAGCTCCCCAGCAAGTCAGATTGTATTTTATCTTCATTTTACAGACCTGGGAGCAAGGAGATAGCAGGAAGACCAAGGGATATGACCAAGGGTGGTCAGCAAAATGGTCAGCAGAGCAATGGAGAGATGCTATGAGTCCCCCCCATCTCCATTATCTGCACTGAACCCAGCAGTGACTGTACCTGGTGACAGCTCACCAAAGCCCTCTATTTGCAAGGAATAACAGGAAGATCCCATACCCACTTGCATAAATCAGTCTCTCTCCCTTGCTATCAGTGGAACGATGCAGATTCAAGAAAACTGGGTTAGATCCACATTTATATTAGGATGCAACATTCACAGATTAAGCAAAGTTCCCCCAACTATCTGACTGAAGCCAACTCCCAACAGGGAAAAGACCCTGCCCAGATGGGGCTTTATGTCAAGGTTATACCAGGGACATGGGGCAAGCTCTCATTACATGCTGTAAAATAAACTGTGTCACAAAGCCAGGATGCAGCTGTTTCAGCTGCTTTCAGCAGAAGACATTGTCTGTGGTGCAGAAAAACCCAGTTCAGCCTTACCTACAGCTCCTCCACAGCAGTGTCAGCACTCAGCTCACTGCTATCAGCACATCTGCAATGCATCCATGCTGGAGCAGCCTCACGCCTGCTGGTTTGGAGGGAGAAAGCCAAAGCCTTTGTATTGTCCTTCTCCAGTGGAGCTCTGGTCTGGCTGGAACTGGCCGTGGTTGGAGCAGGAGCTTTCAGCTTTGGTTTCTCACACTGCTCTTCTATTCTCATCTCCTTCCATGCGTACTCATCACCAGGCCAGCATGGAAAGACAAGGACAATCAAATGATTCTGATCTCCCAGGTGACAGTGACACAACATGGGGCAACAACCCCATGGTTAATGCATTTACCCCCTGCTCTCTTACTGTTCCTCATCACCCTTGAGACAATGACTTCATGCTGCATCTGCCCAGGGAGAGGTGTTAGATGGAGATGCACAACCCACCACAGGAAGCTGCTGTGCCCCAGCTCTGGTCCAGCAAGCTCCAACCAGCCATGTGTTGTTCACCCCCAAGTCTGAAACCCCTTCATCTAGTTCAGGAAATGGGCAATACCAATGAAAAATAATGGGAATTTGGGAGTGGGGAGCCTAAGGGTCAGTGGAGACTGATGATGCTGAACCTTTCAGTTCAGTGATGTGCTGGGATTTCTGGTCTTGGCTCTGGGACAGGCATCCCTCCGTGCTGGTGGGAATATGAGCTCACGAGCTCTTTCCCTTGGAGAAATCCAAAGGATAAATTTTCCCTGCTCTGTCACGAGACCTAAAGCAACATCCCACACACATGACACGCTTTGACCACTGAACCCCCCCAGTGCACACATGAGCACTGGGAACCTCTCACAAGGAAAGCACATCAAGCAGAGATGGAGCTCCAGCAAGAGCTGCGGGAAGGCTGTGCCAACACCTCCGTGCAAGCAGGCAACAGTCCACAAGCGGAGAGGAGAAGAGCTAGAGGCGCCGACGTCCCCCTCCGGCTCCCAGCATGACTCACACCGGTTGCCATGAAGAAGTCAACATTTGCATGCAGCCACCCCACGGTGGAACGAGAAGCTCCCTCAGCTATTTGCTGGCTCTCTGGGGGAGGGCAGCGAGCGGTGGGACCTCAAGGGCCAGCGTGGAACCAGATGGCAAACTCTGGCATTTCCACAGGCATCTCCAGGCTGCTACCAACGCGGTCCGTATGTGCAGCACAGCCCAGACGATGCTCGGTGCAAATGAGATTTTCAAAACAGAGAAGGGAGCCGGGCGCCCGGTTCCTATCAGATTTAGTTCTCCTTCAGCTTCTCTAAACTTGCAGCTTCAGAGCTCCCCACCCTCGCCAAGCTCCGCACAGAATTAGCTCCACGCGGAGCGGTCGATTCCGGTGCGGGAGCAGCGCCCGCTCGCACCCACTCGACACACCCTGCTCGGCACAGAGCGAGTGTGAGCGCACAGAGCCAGCCCAGCACTGAGCTCTGGCAGCCCCGAAACCCAACACATCCACAGGCACTTTCTCCCAGCATGGATGCACCCACGGATGTGCTCTCCGGAGCCGTGCTCTGGCCCCGCAGTGGCTGCTCCCGCAGGCGTGTGAAAAGCCCCAGCTTGGGAGAGAGGGGGTAATTATATGCCAGGGGAGCAGCTGATTCAAACCCTTCCTGACCCCAGGCTGAAGAGTTCTCCTGATCGATCAAGAAGATGCTCTTTCATTTTCCTCAAGCGTTTCGCTGACGGATGGAAAAATCAATGCCCCACAGAGGAGTCTGGAGGGGGGTGGAGCAAGGGGAAGAAAGGGAGAGAAAGGGGACGAGGAATGGAAAGGAAGAGAAGGGAGAGGGGAGAGAGGAAGGTGCTGTGGGAAGCAGGGGCTGCTGGAAGAGCTGCTGGGAAGGAAGGTGGGCTGGCAGCACCTATGGGTTTTACCTGCACCTGAGGTTTGGGATCTCCTCCCCACATGAAGGACCATAGGCAATGCACACCATAAAGCCAGGGCACCACTGTGCCAAGAGCCTCCATCAGGCTGGTGCCTCCTCATGCCAAGCACTGCTCGTGCAGCATTGATGAAGGGCCCAAATCTGTGCCATGGTGTCCCCCCAGCAGCAACATTGCTGGTTTCCATGGAAACATCTCCAAGTTCCCCCATATGGAGACAGCCCTGGTACCCATAGTCAGAAGAAACCCTCAAAGTCCACAAGCCTTTTGGGTGAAAATTCCCCGTTACCTTGTTTTTCCTTAAAATTTCCTGCTGAGATCCCCTAGCTCTGACTCACTATGTGGGTGCAGTTCAAGCACCATTTTTGGGTCCCATCCTGCCCACACAGCTCTGCAGGGTGCTCTGGGCTGGGACGGGGTGCTTCTGTGCCAGCAGATCCTGCAATTCCAGCATCTTGCTGGGCAGAGATGCTGCCAAAAAGGACTTTATCCCCTGGGGGGAAAACCTTTGCTAAAACTAAACTAAGACCTGCACAACCCACTAAGCTCCTCGATTTAGGAGTCCTGTTGTTTTCAGAGAGGTGGTCAAACCCCTTCATTCATACTTGCCAACACCAGCCACAGGAAAAGACACCCATAAATCTCCCTTTGGGTCAGGGGAAAGCCAGGCCCACACCACTGGACACAGATGAAGTAGCAGCTTGCCTCAAACAGTTGGGGTTTTCCAGTGTTTTCTTCCCCACATCCTATTAATAATTAACACAACTGCAACCAGACCAGCTTTTAAGAGGCTTCACTGCCATGGGCTGTGTTGCAGCCCCTCTTTCAGGAGCAAAGGTTTGTCTGTTACCACTGGAAACAAGGACGGCTCCAGTCTCAGCCAGGGATGCTGTCCTCATGGGAACCTGATTCTGTGTCCCCACTGGGCTGAGCTGATCCATCATGCTGCCAGAGCTGAGGTGACGGAGCCCTGCGCAGGCAGCCTGTTCTCTGCTCCTTCCCAAAGTTCCACCCTATATTAGAGACAACTCACTGGGCCATT
Source organism: Lichenostomus cassidix (assembly GCF_008360975.1). Taxonomy (NCBI): domain Eukaryota; kingdom Metazoa; phylum Chordata; class Aves; order Passeriformes; family Meliphagidae; genus Lichenostomus; species Lichenostomus cassidix. The sequence goes on from NC_139497.1 coordinate 5,147,221, forward strand.
TTGAACTCTCTACATTCTTTTAAAGGCTGACCTGGTGTGAGCTCACCAGGCAGGAAGACAAGCTAATGCTGTCCCTCAAGATGGGATTTGGAGGTCAAAGGACAGAGTTTGGGGGTCGAGGGTGGTCTCTTCCTGCTGATGAAGAATGCCATCCCCTGGCACCTGCAAAACAGTGAGTGAGCAAAGCCAGAGCAGCACATTTTAGGTCACTCTGGGGGCTGCTTTCCAGGATCTCCCTTTCCAAAGAGCTCCTTACAGATCACCCAGATCTCCCATCTGCCCAGCTGACCACGCTGTGACAGGCTGGGGATGAAGCTCTGGGCTATCCAGGAGGGAAGGACAAGGTTCCAAGCTGTCCCCAAAGCCTAGGATTTTGATCGAGTGACCTCTATGCCTCCAAACACCCTCCTCAGGAGAGAAGCAAACAGAAAAGAGGGGATGTGATAAAAACAAACTCCTCAGCCCAACCAGCCCTGTCTCCCAACAGTCGCCCGGCCCCTGCTGGGCTGGGGCCCCATCGGCCCCACGCAGAGCAGCCACACCGGCCCGGCTGGTTGGGGGAGGCAGAGCAGGGCCTGCAGCAGCCCGGGCAATAAACAGCTTCCACATGCTCGTGCTGTGCCGAGCCCTCAGCCCCGACATACCAGCACACTTATTCATCCCTGTGCGAGGGGCCGAGGCAGCACCGCGGGCTGCACCCCTCCTGGGACAGGGTCCTGTGAGCCCTCCGCAGTTCCTGGGGTGTGGGTAGCCCGAGGTGCCCAACCCACAGCTGTGCCACAGCTCCAGTTTAGCTGCAGGACCCCGAGGCCAGCAAAAACCCACCCCAAGTGTGGGTGCCAGTGCTGGCAAACCCCCTCCAATCTCACTTTAATTGGATCCCCAGTTTTCCTCATCCCACACCGTCTGCATCCCTCCAAGCCATTGTGCCATGCTTCTCTTTCATTGAGGACCAGTTCAAACCCATACCAGCCTCTCTCCTCGCAGCAACACTGTCCTGACCCTTCCTTGTCCTCTGTCCTCTCAAATTAGGTGTTGGAAAAGTGTTTCAGCCCCCAGTCCTGAGGCAGAGGGGGGTCAGTGCTCTGCAGAGCCTGCAGCTGTGAGGATGTCAGGGACACAGCACCCAAAAAGATCCCAACGCTGTTCCATCCTGGTTGGAACTGTCCCATCCCACAGCCTCTGGGGATGATAAACCCCTTTAGAGGCAGAGAGCAGGCAGGGCTCCAGCTCGCTGGCATCCCGGCGGGTTTACGAGGAGATTTTTAGCAGCACCAGGAACAGTCCCCGGATTAGAGCTACAGGCTTCAAAAGGAGCTGCCGAGCGCGAGAGCCGAGGGCTGGAGTCGCTGCGGCTGAAAAGGGAATGCTGCACATTATAAATAGCTGCTCACTGGCAGCACATCTGTTTCAGACAGCGGCTCGGGAAGGCTGTGCGTGTTCTGGTTTGGCTATTTTGGGGGAAAGAGATTTGAAACTCACTCATTATTATTGTTCACCCAAGAGATGCGGATGGTGTCTGTTTCTCCTTTGCCTTTTCAAAATGGAAAGCAAAATGAGGCGAGTTTCAAAGCATGCAGTGGTGTAAGGTTCTCTGGGAACTGCAGCTCTCGCTGGGAGATGGTACAAGCACCAAAGTGACACCTGGATCAACGGAAGTGCCACTAAACAAGGCTGGCTATGGGACAGGGAGAGCACAGCTCTTGTCACTGCTCAGCCAAAAGCCACCTTTCAGCCTTGGGAAGCTGTGGGGGTGGGAGGGAGACAGGAAGCTGCAGGCAGCATGAGGCCAAGGGCAGGTGTCGAGGTGAGGCTGTGATATTCCCCAAAATAGTGTGGGCTCACTTGCACCCACCAGATGGGACTGCCTCATGGCCCTGTTGGTGCCACCACATACCCCCATGGCTCTGATCCATCTCTGCACCACAAGAGATACTGGACCCACCCTAAGAACAACAGCAGTGCAGAGGAGCAAGGCCTGGTGTCAGAGGGAAGGCCACAGCCCCAGGAATGGTCTGGAACCACCAGGGCAGAGGACAAAGGGATGTCCCAAGCCTAGCTGCCCCATCCTTCGAGGGGCTGACATCCCACAAGAGCCCACACCAAGGAGATGGGGGTGCCACTGGAGCAAGCATGCCTGGGGGCGAGCAGAGGAGGATGAAGAAGCGCCCAAGGTCCGGTGGTGTCAGAGCAGCCCCGTGGTGCCCAGCCCGGCCCAGGCACTCCTGTACAGCCCAGCAACGGCTCATTAATCACTCGGCACCACGGCGGGATGGAGGCCCTTGCCGACCGCCGCCAATCCCCGCGCCGTTACCACAGAAACAACCCTCACCCTGCACAGGCTTCAAAGGGTTTTGTGCGTGTGCCTGTGTGTGCTGCTCCGTCTCCCCCCTCCCCTTGTTGTTTTTTGTGTGCGTGTACGCGAGAAAGAGTTGGGTTTTTTTGCTCTTTCCTGGGAAGCATTTGGCACTGGGGCTCAGATCATGTGAAAAGCAAGTGCAGGATAGACGGACAGACAGACAGACAGATGAACCAAGAGAACCAGCCATGATAGCCCAAAGGCTGTGGGGTCTTCAGAAAGGAGAAGGGGAAGGGTTGGGGGGGGACAGAGGCGGCTGTGGTGCTAACGAGTCAAAAATAAATATTTATATGGGTAGAGTTTTAAAACCCTATTTTGCATCGTTATAATAAATTATTCATCTGCCTGTTTCTTCCTGCCCGCCTCTCATGGTAGGGAGCTGTGAAAGGGGATGATGCTGTAGGGTGAGTGAAGGGGGTCATGGCTGACCAGGACCCTGCACCCCTCCAGCACCCCAGGGAGAGGAGGCAGGGAGGTTTGGGGAGGGAAGCAGGGACAGCACAGATGTGGCTGGACCCCGACACAATCATGGCAGTGCCAGATGGGGAAGGGATAGGAGAGGTGGGTGTCGGGAGCAGGCGGCTGAAGGTGCCCAGGGGATTTGACAATCTCCCAGCCAGCAGTGTCAGAAACAACGTGGCTGCTCATGTGCTTGTTTTGGATGAAGCCCTGTGGGAGTTTTGGGCTCCCTAATTTTTGTTTTGGCAAAGATAGCAGTGTGGCTGATGCCCTGCAATGTCCTGCTGAGGAGGTGGGGATGGGGAGCTGTGCAAGGAGTCCTGACCCCTGAGTCCCCCAAATCCCTGACTTCCTGCATGTCCTGGTGCACCCACCAAGGGTGGGCACACACCTGGGATGTGTGTGGCACAGCTCCCATCCCAGCTGCCCACACTCCCACAGCCAGCCCCAGAGCTGAGCAAAGGGAGCCCCACACCACCAGCTGGGGTTAGCACTTCCAGGGGCCATCGGTACCTTCCCATCTCCACATGTGCACTGACACATGCCCAACACATCCCTTTGCAAAGCTGGCAATGGCTTCCCATTGAGGGCTCCTCTGAGCCTGCCCCCTGACCCTTCTGGGTGTAACAAAATGTTTGTTTTGATCACTTTTGCAACTGCCAGTGCTCTGATTGTAGCTGCCATTTCCTCCACCAGTGCACAGGGTTTCAAAGAGCCACCAAGCACCAAGGAAAGGTTTGGGGAGGAGAGCCTTGCCCGTACTATTTCCAGGCTTGCTGCAATTGCATTTGCCAGAACTGCTGCAACAGAGACAAAAAGCAAGCAGAGAGAAAGGCATGAGCCTCGCTGAATAAGCCACAAAAAGCCCCTTGCCCAGCTGGAGGCTTCCAGCATATGGAAGGGGAGGTAAGAGGGCTGGAGAGGATGAAAAATGATCTTCTGGATCACCCCACTATCCCTTGACTCCCCTTCCAGCCTCTCCTGACAGCTGCTCATCTGACCTGCCCCTCCAATGACTCCCCAGCAGCTTTCTCTGGTGCTTCACCCCCAGGATATCTGAACGTGAAACCTAAATCTCCCTTGTGCTACAGTTTAAGCCCATAATTTCTTGTCCTACCCACTGTAGGACACAGAGAATCGTTTATTCCTCTCCTGTTTGCAGCAGCCGCTGACATATTTTTGAAGGCTGTTATCACATTTCACCTTCAGTCTTAGACCTTTTCATGAAAGATGGAACAGAAACACAGGTTTGTGACGGGGAGGAAGGACAGAATAACAAAGAGGTTTTTCTGGATCACACGTGGAAACCAGGAAAGACAGTGGAAAGGCAGGGAGCCAAGGAACAGGCAAGGAGAAGCCTGTAACACCCTGAAGGAGCTTCAGTGCCACCAGCCAAGCCCAGAACACAAAGGGAGATACTGGAGACAGCAGAGAGGAAAAGTGAGGACACACCCAGGACATGGGCCTGGGATTCCCATGCAAGGTGATGTGACAGTGCCCAAAAGGGATGTTGGGACTTGGCTATAAGCAGGAGAGGAGCGAGCTGGACTTACTTCTGATGGTACCAGCATGAATGGCAGATACTGTGCCAGCTTGGTCCTAAGGTGCAAGGAGGACAAGAGACATGAACGACACAAAACAGTGTGTTCCAATATGCTTATCATGCCTTTGCATGGCTGCACGTGTCAAAAGTACTTACGAGAAGGAGATAATCTAATTTGATAAGGGAGAGGGTAGAGGAATAACACTGTGGGCACAGATATCAGGAGCAGAAAACAAAGGACAGACTTCTGCAGGCATCTGCTACAGACCCCCAGGACTGGAGGAGAAAAAGAAAGAACAAAAAGATTCCTGAACCAGCTATCAAAGAGCTCACAAACACAGGATATTTGTACTCAGGGGGCACTTTAACCACCCAGACATCTGTTGGGCGACACACACATCAAAACATAGTCAGAATGGTTCCTTCGTTATGTAGAGGACAATTTACAGATGAAGGAAGTAGAAAGGCTCCACGAATCTACTTGCCAATAAAAAGACATTGTTCAAAAAGCAACAGTATTAGGCGAAGTTTGGAGCCTGTGATCACAAGTACAAATCCACCAGACTGAGGACACAGTGGCAAGAGACACTTCACAGCAACCACACTGGAAGGGGAACTGAGGGACAGCCAGGAGCAGCGGGCAGGAGCTGCACTTGTGCCCTCCAACAACGTGGCTGTTGATAAGGGACAGGACAAACCTCCCAAATGTGATGTGGGCTCTGGACCCAGTGAGCAGGGGAGGCTGTGATCCCGCCTGGGCTGGCAGCTACGGCATGTCTCCACATTGCCAAAGGCAGGCTTTTCCCAGAGCCTGGGGGAGGTAAAGGCAGGAGTGGGCAGCTGGTGGAGCTCATCTCCAAACAGCAAGACTTCCCATGCCTGTTGCATGAAGAAAACCCACTCTTGCACACCACCACAGCAGCTGAGCACCTCCAAATACCAGGGTAACTCTTAAACTTTGCCCCTTGGTCCCTCTAATTCTGTACCAAAACCAAAGACAAGATCTGAGTTCCACAAACCAAAGCTCCAGCACAAGGTCAGTGTGCTGCTGTGGTTCCCCCGCAGAGGGACTTTTCCGTGCTACTGCATGGAAAGGAGTTTCACAACATCTAGCACAAGAGACACAGAACACTCTTGCACAACTTGGAGATGCAAAAGTCAACAGCCCTGACAAGTCCTAAGGCAGCAGAGGGGGTTTCCCAGCACGCAAAGCCCTTTGGCTTTTAGAAACAAAAGTAACTTTGTCTATGAGCTCCTGGAAGAGGTTGGAAAAGATCTGGCTTCAACCTAATTATCCATGCTCCATGGAGAGAGCCAGGCTTGTGGAGGGCACAGGCAGCAGGAGATTGCCCATGGCTACCCCTGCCCTGCGGTACGTGACCCCCAGCTCTGGGCAGCATTCCTGCTCCACACCCTCCATCCCCAGCCAGCAGCAGCAGCTTAGTAAGGCTTCCACACTCCATTATGGGCTTCAAAACCAGCCAGGTTTTAAAGGTGTTTTGTGTTTAAAGATTAAAACAGTGAACAACTTGAAGTGCCTAAAATACACCTGAAAATCTGGCTCTTTGGCCAGATTTAAAGTTTCACCGCAGGAGGTGGGAAGCAGCATGAGCCTCCATTTCCCCTCCAGAGTCATCTGGGCGATGAAGGGATGTGTCATCCCCTGCTTCCCACACCAAGAGCAAGGACCTCCTCAGCCTTCACAGTTACCTCCAAGCAGATGCAAAACTGGAGATCTGCAACTTCAAACGGCCTAATTTAAAAAACTACCATCACCAGGGACAGGAAAAGCTCCCCTACTTCTGGCCACGTTTCTAAAGGTGCTTCCCACATTTTGGCCTTAGCTGGAGCACAGTTTCCCTTTTCACTTATAAAAACGTAGCTCGTGGTATACAAGTGTCCAGGGTTCACAGGTGCTGGTTTTGAACTGCTTTGGAAAAATACAGCTATTAAAATAGGAAGGAAAAGAAGGTAGCAGCAGCCATACACTACCCCCCCTTGTAGGAAGCTACTTTGGACATCTTGCTCCTTATTTATTAAAATAAAAAAAACCCCACCCAACATTACTTTCCAGGCCTGAAACACTGACTTCAGTTACGACATGTATCTATTTATCAGGAGAAAAGCTGAATATTTCCACTATCACAAGATTATTGCCAGTGCTTAGATTTTTTTTCCCTAACCTCCAGCTAAAATCCTTTGAAAATGGAATGGCATATGAAATACGCTCCCTGACTCTCAGAGTTGGAGCCCGCCCCCCCTTTCTCCCAATAAACAATTTTGCATATATTTAAACTTCCTTTCTCTGGTTTCCCAACTCCTCCACCCTCCCCAGCAAAGAAATTACAAAAATCCGTCATTTTTCTCTTTTCCCCTTGCACCTCCATCTATCAGCGTTTCAAAGGCAGTCTCCTCGAATGCCGAGCAGAGCAGGAGATGGGCAGCAGTAATGGGAATGTGCTCCTGACTGTGCAAACCCACACAGAGAGTGAGGACAGGAGAGACTGCATTTGCATACATATTAAACGAGAGCAGTAAAAAATGCAGACGTGCAAACCATTTGGACATGGCTCGGCTCGGCGATGCGCCCTGCAAGGGAATCAATCTTCTGCGTTCTTAAAGGGAAAAACCTGTTACAGAGAGAAAAGCAAAGCCGAGAGACGTCTGCCCGCAAACATCGTCAAGGTTTCGGGACAATCTGACCTTTGCAGCCATGCAAAGGCTGCCATGAAGGAGGGTGAGATCCCAGAGATGTCCAGCTGCTGCCCCTGCCCTGGTTCCAGCCAGGCAGACTGGTGCCTTTGGTCCTCTTCCCATCACCAATGGGAGGAGAGCTGGTGGGACCCCAACGTCAGCCAAGCTCATGCTTGAGCTGAAGCAAGATATTCTGACATCAACCAAGCCCTCAGGTGAGGGCAGCACAGAAACATCCTTGGAACAGCCTGAGCTGGGCTCCATGGAAGAAATAAGCAGCGCCTGGATGTGCTGAAGAAGCCCAACCTCTGCATCCCAGGACCTTTCCGGACTGAACAGTGAGTGCTGAGTGCTCTTTAGCTCTGGGTGATCCCAGTTATGGAGAGCTCCAGAAAGCAAGGCCAAGCTCCAGAAACCTGGAGGGCATGGCTCCCCACAATGGCTCTAGTCCAAAGTTTTTGGGTGTTTCTTTGCTGGCTCCATGCACCTTAACATGCACCCTACCACCACTGCTTGACTGACCCACAGGAGTCGCAACAACACCACTGCACACACAGGCTTCTCCCATGGTCAGGTTCTACCTTGCCCTGGAATGACCCAACCCAACCTCACCTTCACTTGTCCCAATGCCATGGTTAAGGACATTGCCAAGATAGGATGTTACACTCAAGACAACAAGTACAGTGGAGCTTACGTAGTAGATCATTCCGAGGTGCCTGCAAGGATACGGATCTAACGAGGCAAATCACGCAGGCAAACCTACTGATTTCAAAGTCTGCAGGTTCAGATGCATAAAAAGTGCAAAATCAGTAACTTTTATATTGCCACTCAAGGAACCACAAAGATAAAAGCAATATTCTGGGAGTGAAGATGCCATGAATATTTCTCATCTGCACTTATAAGGGATATTTGGGACCAACGGCTTGATTCTGCGTTAGCCTTGTTTAAATGAGATAATTTACATTCCCTGCCGGCTGAAAACAGGCTGTCAAGGTATTTACTTGTGTCAGGCTTCACTTCCCAGACACAGCACTAAAACCCACTAGGTGCACATGGAGAGTGGAGGTGGGCAGTGGATAGGTCCAGGACCAGGAGTGGCAAGGATGGGGTCCAGTGTGGACACCTGGGCATGGTCCAAGCCCACAAAGTGTAAATGTTCTGCAGGAAGGCACACCAGGGTGCATCAGCAGCTGCTGCTTTGCATCACATTCTCTCAGCTTCTCCCTGCAAGGGTCCCTTCTGGAAAACCAGGAGCTTGACCAGGGATGGTCAGCTGACCATACCTGAAGATTCCAAGACTGCAGACACACAACTGGACATACCTGCCCACCGAGTCTCACTGCCCAGCAGGGTTTGGCCCCTCTGCTCCGGTGGAAAATGCTGTCTGGAGCCTCCCTTCTCCTCCCCTGTCCAGCTATCCCCTGCTATGGCCAGATCTAATCTAACCACCTGCTTCTTTGGGGCTGACTCACCCTCACCTGCCTTTGCACCTACAGCCCAAAGGACAGAGTGGGACATGCTGCCAGATTTTCCTCAACAATTCTCAGAAATATCCTTTTTTCCCAGTCCAGTGAACCCAGGATAAAAAGGCAGTGCTTAACTGTCTTCTACTTCCTACCACCCTCCAGCTCCTCTAAACAGGGCAGTCTTGGGGTAGGAAGGCAAGAAAATAGGCTTCCCAGTAGCCTTTCCAATGTGGATTCTCTGGTGCCTTGTAAGGGTTGAGTTCCCATGCAGCTATCGTGCGCTCAACTCTCTCTTTACCCACCCACCCATTTTCACAAGGCTTGTGGGAGCCACACAAGAGCTCTTTCCTTCAGCCAAATGTAATTGGAACTCGTCGCTGGGTAAAAAACAGGGGGAGGCGGGAACAAATGGAGAGAGAAAAAAGGAGAGACACGTATGCACACATGCACAGGCTGGATCACAGAGGCCCTATTCCCTTAAAGAACAGGGAAAAAAAGAGAAAAAACACAGAACCAACAAAGTAAGACTACAGCGGCAACGTGCACCAGCTGAGCTGTTGACTTGCCTGTGTGCTGCACAGTCCCACCCCTCCGCCTCAGCTGCCGGGGATTTACAGGCACAAACAATCTGGGGGGGGTTGGTTCATCTGTACACGGGAGTTTCTACAGCTTCCTGCACAACAACAGCTCCCTCCCCAACTGCAAGTCACAATTTGGAAACATTTTGGGCTGTTACTTATATTCAGATTTAATTTTTTTGCGATAGCAATGTCCCTGTGAAAGGGCAGTGGGTGAGAATCTCACAGAGGGAACTTGGGGATTTCCATGCAGAAACTGTCCCCCAGCCTTGCCAGAGAAACATGAAGGCAAAAGGAAGCGGAGTTTGACAAAACAACAGGATAACAACTTATTGAATAGCTGTCACTGGACAAGTATAAATATATTAGTGAATGTGTCAATATTAAGCTCATATCAAAGGCGATTAATTTGATAATTGCCTGTGCAGAGAAAGAAAAAAACCACAATCAAGTCTATTGCCACTGGCATCCAAAACGCCTCTGTTGGTTAAATCAATTTCCTTTTTAACTTAATTTGAGTTAATAGGAAAGTTATGGTGTAACCATAACCCAAAATCACTCCCCCCTCATTTATCCTTCTTTTGACTGATCTTATTTTGGCATTGGCCTAAGAGCCTGGAGCAACCAAGGGCTTTATTTCTCAGTTTGGAATAGTTTAAGAGACAGTGGAGAAATAGAAATTGTTTTGCTGAAAAACTTGTCCACAAGCTTCCCCAGTGACACAGAGTGCTACCTCCCACGTGTGCCAGGTCCTCCCGCAGGACACGCATCCCAGCAGTAGTCAGCGATGTCAAACTCACCCCGCAAATGGCCCCAAATGACATTTTTAGAGAGGCTCTGTTATCTGAGACTACAAAATTAGCACCATATAACAGCCTTGGTCTGTAGGATGGTTCCTGCCAATGTCAATGGCAGTGCTGTAGAAGATCAAAGGCAAAGCACAGTCCTTCAGCAACAGCAAACGTTTTGGTTGGTGGGAGAACATGAGGGGAGCACGGCAAAGCCAGCAGCAATCCCTGCACCAGGCAGAAGAAGCCCCACTGAACCCCAAAAAGAACCACAGCAAAAAATCGTTCCTGCCATTTCCTTAAATCAAGCAACTCATGCACAATTCCTCAGGAATATTCAAGAGATTTATCTAGAAAATCAGCACTAAAAGCATTGTCCCTTTGCCAAAGAGTTAACAGCCCTGAGAGCAAAGCAGAGGCCTCGCTCTTGCTGTGGGATTTCTCCCAGTGACACCACGTTCCCACTTGGAGACAAGTTTCTTTGTTTGCTTTTCCCCAGTTATATAAGGGACATAAATTTTTGTTGCAGAGAGAACTCCAGGCAATCTGCATCGCCCTCCAAGGCTTCTCACTATGTTTCGGCTTGAATACTACTGCTGTTGCTGCAGTTTTCCAGCTCCTGCCTGCGTCTGCACTAAACCCTCTCCCCTGCCCTAGGAAGGAAGAGCCTGCTAAAAACTCAGCACCCCATCAGGTGTAATCCCATGGGATCAGCCAAAGCACTTTGCCACCCTACCATCCCCAGCCCATAGCATCATGAAGGTGAAGACATGAGCACAAACAAGCTACGAAATCTTGGGCTGGCACAAAGACGTGTCCGGAGACTCTCCCCCGTGCAACATCGTCTTAATGGAGCCCAGGCTGCTGCCTTGCAGCTCTTTTCTTACTGGAATCCTCCAGCCCCTGCCTTTGCTCTCGCAGCAGGTCCCTGATCCCCAGCCCCATCACTCAGCACTGAAGGAGCGAGCCAGGGGAGGCTGCGCCGGGAATTTCGCAGCGCTGGGGCGAGGGCTGGGTGCTCTTGGCCGGCCAGCACCGCATTGCACACATACCAGCAAACCTCAGCCCGGCAGCCCCGGAAGGGCAACAGGCAGCCAGCAGCAGCTCCCAGGCCAGCGAGGAAGCCTTAACCCCTTCCCTGCTGTGGCAAAGAGGCTTCTCAAGAGCCCAGAGGCAGTGGGAGAGAGGAGGCCACCCTAAGAGCAAGTATCTAAATGCAGCACCCCTCCCTCCCTAAAATAAAAAAATCCCAGCAAAACTCTCAAAAATCCCTGGGAACACAGCCCTTGTCTTCCCCTTCCCATGGCCTGATGGAGAGGCAGGGGACCATCCTCAGCCCTGGCCAAAAGCCATCAGAACTCCCAGCAGCCAGCACGGCCCCAGGCGCCACAGAGCCGGATGTCCCCTTCCATTCACAGCCCCATGTCCTGGATGATGGTCTCAGCAGGGTCCTGTGGGTGACCCCAGGACAGCCACAGCCTGGCAAGGCTTATTCTGCACCCTAGAGAGGAGAAATGTTGAGTCCTTCCATTCACACCATTTAAAATCATGGTGCTGAGGAGGGTTTCTCATCAACATAAGCAGAGGAGAAATCTCTTGGGGTGACGTTTGGCTCTCAGGTCCATCAGTGTGAATTCCCCAGGATTCAGAGGCAGGACTTGGCACATGGGTGCTTGCCCCCAACAAGAGCCAGCTGACAGCCTTGGGTGCCCAGACAAAGCCCAGCAGTCCTGCTTCTCCCCAGCCCCTTTCTCAGCTTGGTTCCTCTTGATCTCCTGATCTCTTGATCCCCCAGGGAGATGTGGGCTCTGCTCTCCCACACCAGGCACTGCCAGTACATCAGTCCCCACAAGCCGGGGCAGGAGGAGGTGGCACAGCACCTCCAGAGCCATTACCAGCACATCTCACCTCTGAAAAAACAGCAACCAGTTGTTACATCAACCCATGTGAATGGACAAAAAATGCCTGTGCCACCCCACTTGGAAATCAGCTTGGTCTGAGCAGTCTCCAGACAGTTGCAACAGCTTAAAAATCCCATGTATGGATCCAACACAACAGCAAACACTTTTCCTTTTTTTCCTTGCTTTTTTCTTTTTTTTTTTGGATTAAGTGGAAAAACCAGACAAAGCCTTTCCCAGCACAGGTAGGATCACTGAAACCCAGGGCTGAGCCCGTGGTTTTGGCAGGCAGAGAGAACAGAGGCTCAGGGACAGGGAGTGTCAGCCAGCCCCAGTCCAGGCTGCCCTCCCAGCAGAGATCAGATCTCCCACACCGATACTCAGCCCTGCTCGGCTCCCTCCAGCACCAGTCCCATCAGATCAGGCCCAACAGGATTAACCACATATCGCAGCGCCAGCGGAAGGCAGATTTAAAAAGAAACACACACACACACACACACATACACACACCAAAGTCCATGTTAAAGGAACTGCCTTGGTTCAAAAGTTGCTTCCAGATTTAGGTTTCCTAAAATAAAGATTTTGTATTTTTAATAAAATAGAATTAGACCCCTCATGACAGATTAATAATCAAAAGCCCACAGAAATGTTTCCATAAACGAAGTTTCTTAATTCCAAAGGAAACCATTTGTTTAAAAGAAGCAAGTGTTCCCCTGCAGAGCTGGAACTTCAGTAATTGCAGCATGATGATAGAAAATGGGGCTGGATAGCAAAAATAACTTAAAACTATTCTAAACAACCATGACGCTGAGTCATCTGTTTCAAAGTCCAAATGGAGCTATCCCAGTGACAGGGCCCACAGAAAATGCTAAGGTGCATAGTTAAAAGGGGAGGGGAGAAACAAAAACAAACAGTAAAAATAGTACAAATTCCTTCAGATACTACTTGTGACAAAAGATGAAAGCTGGGATTTTCACCCTCTTTCCAGCATCTCAACTGCATTGAAGCTCAGGGTTTCATCACTCCAGGCACCCCTAAAGCAATAGTACCACAGATGTACAACCAACACCAAACACTGGAGCTTAGGGCTCCTCTAAACCAAGTTAAGGAAAAATATAGGCACCCTCTGCCCAGCTGGTACCAGCCAGTGTAACCCCACAAAGAACAGGGGAAGGAAAGGCCAAACCCTGATCTCTCAGTCTTTTGTACTCCAGCCTCACTTGTATACACTGCTATCACGTTACAAAGTGTGTAAGTCGCTGTATGAATGGCAAGGTGCCACTGGCATAAATACATTCATATCTGGACAAAGGATCAGTCTGCACGTCAGGATCTTCATTAAAAATGAGCTTGTAAGCACTTCCCCTCATTCTTTTGGTTCATTTCCACAGAAACAAAAATGCGTTGTTGCGTCAAAGTCACAAGGACGCCCAACACGAGACTGGACCGAGCATTTGGTGCTTCAGACCAAGTCAGATGCACTTCCACAGCACTCCAGATTTCCCAGGCTGGTCAAGGTATGAGTTTAAAGCACTGGTATTTGATCCTGGTAAATAGCTTGATCTAATGATGGGTACATCTAATGATGGGTAGCCATGGGTAGAGCATGTACTCCCTTCAAAAGAGACAGAGCTTGGCAGACCTGGTCTTATCCAGCACACCCAGTTCTTTACACCCTGCTACCAACACTAATTTAAAGCTGGTTCAGGTAGATATGGGCACACCAGACCACAAGGCTTGCCCAGATCAAGTTTACAATATTGCATTCAACTAGAATTCACCTCAAACCAGTGCACCGTGAGTAGCCACAAGCAGAGCAGAAGCTTCCTCTGCTGTCCCCCCACACCCTGGGGCACTGTCTTGTGGCTGGGGCTCCAGGGACAATTCAATTCCCTCAGGATTTCACAAACAATTGACAAAAGCAGGAACCCAGGAAGGAGGTGACAAAATGATGGTGAAGCCTGTGGGAACAAGCAGCCTGTTACAACAGAGGGACAAGTGACAGGGACAAACCTTTCCTCATGCACGCTCAACAAAGGCCTGCTGGAAAGCTGGTGGTCATCCCCACTGTCAGCACCTCCCTCTCCAACAACAGTTTCAGACTTCCCTTTCTGTGAAAGATCCAACTGCCTTAAATTCTCCCTTGCGCTGCTGTAACGAGGGAAGGGCTTTTGCTTGCTGCTTACTGATGAGGAACCAACATCCAAAAAAAAAAAAAAGAGCATGGATCGAAGGCAGTCAGGGAGAGGGAGAAGGGAGAGACCATAGCTTTTATCAGGCCAACTGACAGAGCCAGAAAAACAAGAGCCCGAATTTTGGGCACAACTGGCTCTCTTCAAGGTCTGTCTATGTTGCAGGCAGGAGAAGCCTGTAGTTAAAACAAGGTGTTCCAGTTTTTTTCCTAGGCTGCACCCCTGAGTTACAAACACCACTGGCTGAAGGGCTGGAAAAATAAGCAGTGAGTTCAAACAGAAAGGCATCCAGGAGGGGGATTTCCGAAAAGGTGGGGAAGAAACCATCAAAGCAAGATTTCCAAAGAGGCTGGTGTTCTTTGGGAAGGGAAAGCTTTCCAAGATCTTACTCCAGAACAATTTCAAGACAATGATATCTTCTATGTGTGAAGCTGCCTCAAGTCCCACTCCTCAAACACAGATCCAGGGAGCCAGGAGACAGCTGGATTTCAGAACTAAGTACAATGGGAGATCTGAATCTCATGTCCCTTTTACACCACATTCTCATTGTCAAGAAGTCATAAAGCAAATCATCCCCTGAGCTGATGTATGACAATTTTAACTCTTTCCTTCTTTCTTCCTTTTTTTTTTTTTTTGTCAGCAAGAAAGAGTCTCAACATGCCTTGCACCTTGATCACCACAATTTGATCCTCCACCTCGCAACAGCCAGGCAGGAAGAGCGTGGGCTTTATCCCAGGTCATTGCTGGAGCATGCAAGTACCATCACATCTGATGTTACAGCATCCTCCAGGTTTTGTGCAGTCTCCAGCAGTGCTGTCTTTGGGGCCAGATACCTGCTGGGTCTAATGCCTGACTAGGGGGATGAAGGTCCCTTTGTTTGATGAAAGGGCAAAAGACGATGAGTTGTTCCCTAGTGATAAGCACAGATTTGCCCAGACTCTGCTCCCTCTCATTCCCAAAGTACCTCCTAAGATGTCACCAATTCTCAGGTCTTACAGTCTCCAAGGTGCTTGTCCTCTGACTGCCCCAAGAAATGAGGCAGCACTTATCTGTCTTTTGCAGATGGGTCACTAGAAGCAGAGAAACAAAGCCCCAGTTTCCCTCTATATAAACTCCTCAAAGCACCAGGTTTGAGGATTTCATGGTGCTCAGGCACCTGAACCTGGGTCCAGTGTCACACAGAGCAAAGAACCAACTTCAAAATCCCAGAATCTGGGTCAGGAGCTCTGACCACTCTCCACCTTTGCCACAACCTGGCCATCTGCGATTGCTCTCCTAGGTTTCATCCCAGCCTTCATGCCCTGCCTCAGAGGAGCTGCTGTGCTGCTGACAGAACAAAATTCAGCCTTTGATGCCATTGGCACTTCCTCCATTAGTTGCTTTGAAGATTAGGGCCAGAGCCTTAAATTGGATTCAGAAGCTGATGGGGAGCCAATGGAGCAGCTTGAGCTCCCGGTGGCCCAGCCCTTTGGGGAGGTGAGTAGTCGTGCTCTGCACCAGCTGGTCCCACCACACTGTTTCTACTTTCAGCTTCTGCTGCACAGCACACAAGCACATCCAGCTTGAGCCAAGCAATGGCTTTGACACAGTGGACAAGATTGTCCCCAAGCTGGAGGGAAGAAGGCAGTAATTTTAGAAACAAGCATTGCCTGGCCAACATGGCTGGCAAAAAGGCTGGAAAAATTGGGATTCTCTAAACCACACCCACAGTTCAAGGCAGCATGGTGACAACTGAAAGCAAAGTGTCACCACAGGCTTCAAAGCCTCAGGTTTTTCACCCTGCTTCCCCTCCATCCTCAGCTGGACTCAGCTGCTCATACCTGCATCCCAAAGCAGCAGCAGCTCTAGTGGTTGTGCCAGCTGGGAATGAGAAATATGCCCATGGCATCTCCATCTCTCCTCCTGGTAGGGAGTGCCTCTCTTCCTGTGACACAGTGCTGCCTGACCTGTGGATCATGGGCAAGAGCAAGAGGGGGAAGCAGGCACCATATAAGCCAAGAGCATCAGGAACATTGACAGGAGCCCAGAGTGGGAGTGCACAGTTTAGTTTTGGCATGGTTTTGTTCCTCTGAGTGTTTTTCACCGGAGCAGTTTTGATGCACAAAGGAACCATCTTTGCTGTAATCTGTATAATTTCAGCACTGAATAGTGCCTGCAGAGTTCTGCATGCAGAGCTTAAACTCTAGACACTCAACAAAACATCCATTCCTCCAACCACATCCCCTCCCTGGCCCTCCATGGAGCAGCACACCAGGATTTCACCCACACCCACCACCCAACAGCACAGCATCCCCCAGGATGGGGGTCCCTTTGCCCAAATTCCTTCAAACCCTTTGGAGACTGGCAACTCAAAGGGTGCTAAAAAAGGAGGCACACGGACCACAAAAAACCACAGTTCCTCTCCCCAGTCAAGTTGAATCCCTGAGCGAGGGAGGAGATCCACGTATGCCAAACTTGCTTCCAAAGCATCTCCCTCCTCCAGGAGCCAGGGCACAGGGGCAGCAAGATGCTCTGTGCCATGAAGTGACACACAACGAAGTAACATGTGGCTCAGTCACAGCAACTCTATTAATTTAAGTTAATTTCCTGCAGTTCTGTCTTAGTTTTCCAGCAGATTCAGGACTTAAAGGTTAAAGCGTAACCTTGTCTCAGTAGCTTGCTATTCGCTCCATGCAAATGTCTACCTACAGCCTGGTAATTACATGCATTTCCACAGAGCCAATCCGCCGTCAGCCTGACAGATACTGATCTTCCCGTTTTATTTTTAGCTCTGTGCTTCCCCCTCTAGATGCAAAAAAAAATTCTGTTTGTTCCATCTTTTGCTGCAGCCTCTTTTTTCCCTGGCTCACCAGCCAGCTCCCGGCTCAGCCGGGCTGGAGCAGGGAGCAGCATGGGACTGCAGGCTGGGCAGGCAGTGGGCTCCTGCTGGGTGTCCTGCACAGGTCCCCACCATGGTGACAGTGGGCAGCCCCTTCTTTTGGGCTCACCCAGGGAATTTGTCACCTCCAGCAGCAAGAAGTGTTTAAATAGGAAACTGAAGTGAGATATAAAGAGTGACGCACTCCTTCGTAGGGGAGCTGGACACTTTTTCTTGGGGACATCTCCAGGTCACACACATCCAGCCAAGAGAAAAGGGGTAAAATCAGGCAAAATTCAGCCCATGTGCCAGTGGCTCTGCAAGTGCAGGATTTATCATCTCACAGAGGTCGGTTGCTTCCCCCGTTAGCCACCCCATCAGAGCCACCCAGAAAGAGGAGGCAATGCCAGGAGGGGAGGCACTGGGGGCAGGTCACCCACACAGGGACAAAGCTCAGTTAATGTTTCTAACCCCTAAAATGGGCAAACATGGGACTAAATGTGTCTGATGCCACTGAGACCAACATGCTGTTCTCCTTCATGAGCTGCTCCAGTGGCTCCAGGGAGGAAGCAAGGTGTGCAAACCATTAGAAATTGGCGTCCTCCCGAATTTTAACTCTATGGGGCAGCCCCCCACCAAAGAGCAGCCCAAAAGGCTGATTGTAAATCATGAAACTTGGAAGAAAAGGGTATCAGGTGGTTCTTCTTTGCCTTTCCTTTTGGAAGGAGTCTGGGAATGGGGATGGATTTGGCTTTCAGGGTGAGGTCTGCATGCCTCTCTCCCACCCTCTCTCTCTCAAATATATATTATAGATTTAAACCAGAACAGATTCGCACAAACTTTAGTCATGTGAAGGGGAAAAAAAGGCACTGAGCCTCAGAAGTGACATGAGGAAAGCACTGGCATTGGCACTCCAGCACACAGGACAAACCCACCATGGCCAACCTCAACTGCAGGCCACAGGGGGCAGCTTGGGGACATTAAGGGAGTGAAAAGTGTCTGCATGGAGAAGAGAAAGAAAACCTGCATGCAGGGAAGCCACATTAAAAATGTATTGTGAAGTTTTCTAGATTAAATAGCTGAAGTGAAAGAGAAGCAGGGGTGGGTTTAAGTGGAAGGAAGGGTCAACCTGTATGAGACTCCAGTAAAAGCCAGCAGAGCTGGAGCTGATGCATGTCCCCAACACTATGACACCTCTCCAGTGCTCATCCCTGCACTGGCTGCTTCGGCCACATGGGAATCAGAATTGTGTCTCCTACCTGCAGTAAAAGGATTGTTTGTCTTGTTATTCTTCCAAGGATCCTCCTAGTCCCAATGTCTTTGAAAAATAACAATCAAGAAATTATCCCTACATGGTTTTACATTTTCAAGGCAATCTCTTCAAACCTCATCAGTAATTCCCCTCCTTCAAATTTTGTAACAAACAAAGCACACAACACTGGGAAGCTGCTTCCCAGCATTCTTCAAACATTTTCAACAGGTGTTTTTGGCCAGTTAGTAGGAACAGAGATTTTAGAGAGATCTGGGCTACACTGTCCCAGTTTTCCCCTCCTACAGCTCCTAACCTGAAGGTCAATCTAACACAAAACCAGGCAATCAGGAGCCATGCCAGCAAGTGAAGGGATGGCAAAATAAGGAGTGTGGAGGGGAAGGTCCTTCTCCCTGTTACAGAACAATAGCCAAGGAAAAGAGATTTTGCTATTCCCTTAACATCCCACAAGCTAGGAATCAAACGCAGATCCCAAAATCCTATCCTTCTGCACCAAAATAAACAAATAAACCAACCAGCCAACCTGCCTCCCATCGAGGAGGAGTTGGGGAACTCCAAGGGAGCTTTCCCACCCTCTGCACAGCTGCAAGCCCTGGCTGAGCTCCGCAAGAACCAATTCCTCTAAAAACAACAAGTTTAGCCAGAGGAATTCAGGGCAAGCAAAGAGAAAAATGCTGGAGCAAAGCTATCCCTTTACCATATTCTTGAAAAACACCTTTAAATCTGTGATCTTTGCATAATTGTATTTAGAACAACTCAAACCTGGCACTGCCAGCCTTGTCATTGGAGAGTCATTCTCTTGCTGCTGGCTCGTTTGCTGGGATTTTTAACTATCATTCAGTCTCCATTTTCCTTTGTGTGACTCAGTCCTACTGCTCCCATCTTCACTTGAAATTTTAAAGGCTGGGTACCTCCAAATCTCCTTCTTTGCATTTACACCCTGCTTTTCTAGAGAACAGCAACAGTCTCTGGCACACATCATTTCACCAAGGACTGCACACAGGGCTACAGTTGGTCTCTTGCATCCTAGATATCCCTGCAAAGTAACCAGCAGAATCCAAGGCTTTAACTTCCTCAACCTTTCCTCCTGCACTTATCCATCAGGCTCCATGTCATTGCAGCGCTTTACTCCAAATCCCTTCCCAGTGGGTTTACACTCGACTGTCATTGTAGTGCCCAGACTTGAGCACTGGAAAAGTGCTGTGAGCACAAGCAAGAGAGAAGGAACAAGGGCAGTGTCTCCAGGGCAGTCTGACACGTGGCCTCAGCATCTGTTGCCCCAAAAATATCAAAAGGCAGATCTTGCCCTTATTCAAGATGCACACAACAGAAGGTTATAGCCTTTCTGTGACCACAGCCAGCTTAAGAGATGGGTCTCCAACAACACCATTTAAACCAGTGCTCTCCAATCCTGTGGTGACATTTATTCCAAGTCTTCCAGTTCTTCAGCTGTTCTGCAAGAAGCTCTTTTCCTGTGTATCTCTGTTGCAGTTACATCCACTTGTCATTTTCCTTGTGGCATGGTTATTCCTGCCCTCTTACAGAAAATCTTCCCAGGCTTTCTCTGTAGTTCTTTCCTCTTTGACTTCACTGTCTTTGTGCATCTAATAGAAACATTCACCATGATGTGGGAGAGGGATCTAAACACTGACATGGACCATCCTGAGAAAAAAATCGCACGATGGAGGATGTGACCCTCAAATGGGTGCTGGGTGCTCCCACCACTCAGCCTACCCCTGCTCACCTACATCTTTCATTTACAGGAACTCACCACAGCTTTCATTCCATGGCTGTGCATCTCCAGTGAGATGCCCAGAGGCACTGGGCAGAACTGGAATGTTGTGTCCATTAAGTTCCATTGGGCTGCTCTGACCCCCAGTAAGCACTCCCATGTGCCATGCCATGCTTCTTCCCTCAGCCCTGCCACCTCTGACAGCTCAGACAACACAGAAGCAAATTTTTAACTTCAGGAACATTGTTGGGAGTGTTAAACAGCACTTTGCTCCCCATGCCAGCCCTGCTCTTTCTACCATGTGGACAGATGGCAATTGCCCAGCTCAGCCTATTTTTCTACCTCCATCCCTCTTGCCCCAGGCTTTCCTACCCCATCCCACATTTCTCCTGTGTCCCAGGTGAGACACAAGCTCCCATCCCACAGCAGGGACGTCTCTGACCTGCCAGCACAACATCCCAGTGACAGCTACATGGACTCAACATGAGCCTCTCTTCTGACTTCAACAGCCACTGGCTTCATTCCTTTATTCCTCCTGGCCTCTCTATTTCCTCATGGGCTGCTCTTCTATTTGGGAGCCCATGATTGTATCTGACAAGGTCTCCTAATTGTCTCCACTGATTTTACCAGAGACTGATTTTAAAAGCAGCTCAGTAACTTAGTCACTTCAATATCATTGCTGTATTCAGCTCCCTCATTTATTAATGGGCCTACTTTTGCTCTTTCTCCCCTGATATGGTTGCAAAATCCCTTTTTATTTCTCTTAACCCCTTTGGCTAACATTAACAAGCAACAACTCAGTAATATTTGATATTATATGTGTATAAATAAAAGCAGGAAAAGATCTTATTCACTCCTGTTATAGCTACTAAAGCAGGCCTAGGGCTCTGGAATAGCAGCTTTACTGCGTATGTTAAATATCTCCATTACACTATTAATGCACAGTGTTGGAATTTTATTGGCTAGTTTGGGTTATTTACCTTATAAAGTAACGTGGGTATCACAAACCATGAAAAGAGGGTACTTAGTACCTTCTTCTTTAGTCTGCATCTCCACAATCCAAGTGAACACACAACCACAAAAACAAAACCCCATGTGCTACATGTTCTTCCTCTCATGAGAGGTGGGGAGGGAGGGAGGGAGGGGGAGAGGGGAGACCAGCAATTATCTGGGCATCAACTCTTTTGCATGTCAATCCTCAGGAGAAATTTGGACAGACAATTTGTAAACACAGCCTGCTTTTCTGGCCATGGTGACACGGCCAGCAAGTGTGAAGCACCCTTCACCCAGGGCAAAAGAGGTTTTGGGGTACCCCATCCTCACAACCCAAATCCACAGGTGTCAGGAAAGAAGGGAAATTAAAAAAAAAAAACCAAAAAAAACCCCACCAATACCAAAAAGCACAGAAACAATATCCTGGGGAGAATTTTGATATTTTATATTTTCACTGACTTCTCAAACATGATTCAAATAATGCCTTAAACCGTCAGTAAAGTTGTAATAAACAGAACCACTTAGCAAAGTGCCCAAAAATCCCACTTCCAAAAATCTTTGAAAGAATTAAAATAATCTGGATAAGTCAACTCAGCCCCAATGAGAGGCCACCTTCCCTCTGCAGGCTGGACATTTATTTCCCTGACTTTTAATTGCTACTTCGAATTCCCCACAACTTGGATGCTAGAGACTGGCTCCCATTACCTACAAAGAGATGACCAGTGAAACAGAGAGCATAACTCAAAAAAGCTGCCCCAGGGGCCTGTCCCCAAATCTTGGTGTTGAAGTGAGGGAGGAAATACCAAGAGCCAAAACCAGGCACATGTCTCAACATCTGCCTCAGTTTCCCCCACTCCAGCCAGCGCTCTTCCCCAGGGGAAAAAGGCATGAGAGGGTGGCTGGTATGAGGTGTCCTTCACCACATAAAACCCTTCCCGGGGGCCGAGGACACAGTGTGACAATGTGAAGGGAAAGGATGCTCAGATCCCACCTCTACCAGGAGCACAGTGGCCAGGCAGGGAAGGACCAGGCAACACAGCTGCAGGATGAAGTCCTGCCCAGCACCCCAGCATTGGGCGACTGGGGGAAAGCTGAGGTCACTCCCAGCAGGGCTGAGGTGACAGGGGACAATGACATCCCTGGCTTCACCCCTGCAAACCTTTCCCATCCACTTTTTCCACAAAACGGGGAGTCCAGACTTTTCCCATCACCCTCTGCCTCCCTTCTTTAAGTGCAAACACTCCCACCGCCACCTCTATTTAAATCCAGCCCAGTCCAAGCAAGGACCCAGATCCTATGGGGTGGGTTTTCTGTCTGGGGGCAGTGATTTTAGGCAGCAGCAGGGAGGCAGAAGCACCTGCTGCCAGCCACCCCCGAGCCTGAGTGAGGCTGCCCGCAGACCGCAGGCAGCGGAGGAGAGGGAGGGCGGGCGAGCAGGCTCCCCTTGCAAAGTCTGTCCTGTGCTGTCTAATAACACAAGGTGTCATTGTATACCCAAATCAGTGCCTGGAGCTTTATTTATAACAACTGAAACACAAAACCCAGCAGGCCAGAAACGGCAAAGGGAGCGAGAGACCAAGGCGGGAAGGGACGCAGCCGGGCGAAATCTCCCTATTTAGCAGGATTTGCCTTGAGATTTTGAAGTCGGATTGAGGCTCGGGGGGGACTCGGGGGGCCACGGGAGGAGGAAAGAGAGATGAAAGGGAGGGAAGAGAGAGCTGGCAGAGCAGCGATGCCTCCCTGGCTGCGGCAAGGCGCTGTCTCCCTGCTCGGAGCGATGGGGTGCTTTGCTCATAGCCCCCCTCCAGCCAGCAAAGGGAGGTGGGGGGAGGCTCCAGCTCCCCTGGGACTCTCTGGCTTATACTACAACTCTCTTTTAAAGGTTATTTGTGGCTCTTTAGCCACTTCTCATCCCAGGAAGAGCTTTGCAGCTCAACAGCTGGCTACAGTGCACTCCCTCTTGCACTGGAATAGGCTGTACCTGCGAACTTGGCAGGAGCCATCCCAAAGGGACTCGCCCAGCCCGGCAGGCAGCAGTCCCAGCGCGCTCCCTCAGGTGTGGCTCCTATCAAACCCAATTCCAGCGGCTTGCACGACCCCGCTCCTGCGAGGGGCTGAGCACCCCGAACTCTTGCTGAACTCAGTGGGAGCAGAGGCAGCTCAACAGCGAAAGGTCCCAGCCCTGCACTTACAGCATCGGGAGATGTGCTCTCCTCGGGTGGGTCCAGATGTTATCACCACCGCTGCCACCCCCGGCAGCTTGTTCATCTGCTCCCTTGTGCCGGAGGCTCCCGCTGCCGGCGCAGCGCCGCTGGAACAGCTCTCACACTCTCCTCCGAGGCTCCTGGGCAAAGGCTGGCAGCTCTGCCTAAACCTCCTTTCCCCAGAAGCTGGAAGGAAGCCGCTGCCAGACTTTGTGCTGAAGCGGCTGAGGTGGGAGCATTCATGTCCTATTCTTCTGACACACCGTGGAGGTGGTAAGCAGCAGCAGGAGGGAAATAATAAACAGCTGGAGGGGATGAAGGGGGAGGTAACGACTTAAGGAATTGTAGCTAGGGATGCCGTTTGGTGTTCACCTCCCCTGCAGACAGATATTTAAATCTCCAGGTGCAAAAGCCACTGAAAGTTCAGGCTGAGTCAGAGCTCCAAAATTTGACCCACTAACAAGCAACAGATCAGGCCTCTTAAAATATAAAGCCAAATTCTGAGTCTGTCTTGCACTGAGGCCACTTTGGTCCAGCTTTGCTCAAAACAGTGGGAGCCAAACCATGTTCCCTACAAACGAACTAGAGCCAAGCTATGAAAGCAAATTCATAATCCATAAAGGAAACAACTCCCATTATCTTGACCAGGACTTTAAAATCTTCCCTTCCTCCCACTCTATCCCAGTATTGGTCTCAGATGTTTTCCAACTTTTCATCTGAAGAGGGAAAACAAAACAACACCAAACCCACAAGGCACAGGGGGAAGAGGCTTTCGTGTTCCTTCGCTAGAAAGTGCTCGCCCAGCTGCACCCGCCACCCTCAGCCCCCAAAGCCTACCTGCAGAATTACATTTGCAAAACTGTTGCCCAGGAAATGTGCAACTAAAATCTGTGAAATAGGCATGCCTGGAATCAGACGTTCCCAGTGTAGTTAAACGACCGTGCCTTGAAATCTGCCTCCGCGTTTAGCCACGCTGCCATGTACGGAGCTGCAAAACAAAACGCTCGGCTTGTTTCACATCCCAGCCTCGCCACCGGGACTCTTGTTCCCTGCACATAGGGAGCCCAAACTCCTTCCCCCGGGGGTTTTAGGAGTGTGGCAGCAGGACGAACTGTGAGACTGGGGCCCTACCCTCATGTACAAAATCAGTGCAAAGGCTTAAAGTGCAGGGTTATTGTCCATGCAATGAACTGTAGCCGCTCAGGAAATAAAACCCAAGCAGAAGAAATAGAGAGCCAAGGCACTGGAGTTCCCCATCTCTTCTGCCAAGCATGTCCCTTCATGGGGCAGAGCTGGTGGGAACAAAACCCCAGATGCCTTGTTACAGCACAATGAAAACAAGAGCTTTCACAGGGAACAGTGGAACCCCAGGACATGTCCACCAAGGTGTGTTCTGGGGAGTTTGGAGCCTTCAGGGCAAACAAACCACATCAGCCCCCCATGGAGCATCAAGGGGGAGAAACCTGGGTCCCTTCAGCCCACACAATCACTAGAGACGCCATCACTGCTTATTCCAGAACAGGGTTTGGAAAGCCTGAGCCCTGCTAGAAATTTCTGACAGGTTATTTCAGAAGGCTTTGTCCTGTGCAGTAGGAGAGCAGGATTTTTCTTTATTTTCTTTTTTTTTTTTTTTGTGTTTTAAAATTTTTGTAGATAAGAAAACATCTCTCCTTCCCCTCTCTGAGCTCCCCATTCCAGTCCTACATCCCAGCAGAGAACACACACTTCCTGCTTTCCTCTTTTCCCAGCAGCAAACAAGTTTTCACTCTGTTTTCCTTTCCTAGGAAGACTGAACTGCATAGGCAGGTGGGCAGTAGAAAGGCAGTAGAAATGTCTTCACATGAAACTGTGGCTCCACTGCAGTTCCCAACCCTTTACTTGGAGTCCCCAGCACTGGAAGGAGAATTCAGGGTTGGGAGCCCCCTCTGACCTCAGCTGCTTCCCAGGTTTCAAACAGCACCTACACCTGAGAGGAGACACTGCATGATCCAGAGGGTGTTGCCTCCCCAAGACAATGAGGTTATGTTCGAACCACGACCTCGAGGAATCAGATTAATTACAGTGATGTCGAGCATGACTTTGTCTACAGGGACAAGTCATGTTTGACATTGCTGCCAGCTGGTTACAGGTCTGGAGGATGAGTGAAACTGGAACAGTCCCTCCCTGGGCTGGTTCACTGGTACACATTCTGGGACAGGGCAGGTTTTGGGGAGAACAGCCAGTGTGAAAGTCTCAGCAAGAAAACCCCACACCAGGCTGAGGAAGTCACATAGCACTGTCACACTGACACACACAATTAGAAGTGTTGGCCTGGTAGAAACCTGGGATCTTCCAGAAAGCCATGGCCACCAATAGCCAAAATCCATGATTTTATGGATCATTTAAACAGCAAATTACTTAAATTGTTGTTTTAACACAGATCAGTTCTCCTGGTGGAAAGGCAACAGGTCTTGCACACAAAACTGCACATTCCTCAGCCTGACCCATGGGTTTAGCTTGAATGCAAATAGCTGATGTTATTTCTCACCTGATGATGTGTTCTGGCCATGGGAGAATTTCACAGTCAGGCCAGAGTCACAGATGGACTTACAGGTTGGAATAAGGTCTCCCCAAAGGGTCAGAGCCTCCCCAGCCACCCTGCCTGTACCACCCTTGCTCTGGGCTGCCCACCTCCTCCCCCCAGGCAAGGCTCTGCCTCAAGAAGTCTGAAAAGGTAAAAAAAACCCCAAACCCAAGCCGATCTTGGAGGCTAAAAAAAGGGCTTTGAAGCAAAGGGGAATGGGGGGAGGTGGGGAAGGAATCTGAGGTTGCATCACTTGGAAATACCCGAGTGCTTCAGAGCTGTATGTACATGTTCAGCTTCCTACCATTTCTCTAGGAACCTACTTGGGAACAGCAAAGTGACACCAAAAAGTTCCCAATGACGTTTGCCTGAAGCAGATAAAAACAGCCTTGAATTTAACCCAAATGAGCCCATGTGCAAAATATTCTCTTCGAGCTGGACACTTTGAGGTTTGCAACTCCAGGCAGACAAGTGGGGCAAGAGAGGTTTGAAATATAAATCAATCAAGAACTTTTGCCCTTTGCCTGGGCTCAAAACCAATACATTCTCCACTGTATTTCAAACATTTCTCAGAACATGGAACTAAAACTGGGTTTCATTTCCTTCAACAGAAATCACCATGGTTCCTTCATGACAAGGAAAGTAGATTGTAGGGAAAGTCTTACTTTCAGTAAAGCTTGTGTTCTTTCAGAAAGCCAGGCTACTTTCTCGGCAGCTTTCCTAAAGATGGATACCTGCACTCCGTTCCAAGAGATTGCTCCCACTGCCACCCAGGCCGGCGCACTGAAACCCAAGGAAAGCACATGGACAGCATTGCAGGTGTGATCCCATTCAGGGAACATGATGCCCTCCAGGGAGTCCAGTTTCGACGTCAAGCAAGGACACACCTCTTACAGGAACCGGTCTGGGTCCAGCTCAGCTGAGGAGACATGAGCCATCCAACGTGCTGGGCTAGGAGCAGACCTTGCCCATCTAGCCCAGCTTCACTGGTGCAAAACACTTTGCTCACTGCCCATCTCTGCCTTCTATCCCCTGCTCCCAGATGGATCTGGTTCTCCAGGGGCTCCTTTATGCAAGAAGCAAGGCAGGAGGAGGGATAATATGAAAACTATGGGCCTGATGTTCTGTTTCCAAAGGCAGCCGTGAGCCACCGATCCAGACTGGGAGTGGCCCGACTCGACGCCTGCAGCCGCAGGAAGAGGATCCTCGCTGGGGCCGTTCCCTCTCCCCGGAGCATCCCCCAGCCCCTGCTCCCACGCATTCCCTGGCGAGCTGCCCAGCCCCGCTGCAGCGCTGCTCCTGCCTGCCTGCACAAAATGGTTAACACGGCAGGAGGGCCAGGTGGCTCAGGTGTGCGTGCCAAGTAGCTCCCAGCTCACCTGCAGCGACTTGTCGAGGGGGAGACGCATCTGCCCTTTCTTGTCTGGCTTCAGTCTGCCTGGGGAAAAGGGAGAAAAGGGATTGGGGAAGGGTAAACACAACTTAAGCAGCTGCAAGTCCCAGCAACCAAAGGGCTGAGCAGGTGATTCAGAGAGCTGGGGGCCTGCAGACACCCTGATCTCTGCCTCCCACCGACATCTCTGGTGGTGGCAGCTGGCAGGAATGTGCTGGCTGCTGGGGCTGCAGAGTCCATCCAGCAAAGTCAAGACAGGGAGCCTGAGCTACAGGGTCTGGGGTAAATTGCTGCTTCTTGTTCTGCTTCACCACCTCCCAAAGGACCCAAGAGAAGCAAGGCAGAGCATGGGTATATCCTGTACCAGCAAAGCATCCACTGCTGCTGCAGACGTTGTGATGTCCCCTTGGGAACATCCATGGTGTTGCCTCTATGGAAACATCCAAGTCAGAGCTGACCCCTTCTGCATCCAGCCCAGGCTTTGCACAGCCTCAGACAGAAAGGCTCAGGATATTTGGTATTGGTCCTCACCCAGCTGCAGAGACAGGGAGGAAAGAGCCTTTCCAACTGGAACCATTCCACTAAAGAAGCATCCCCAACTTTGCCTGGGACCTAGGAATCTGTCCAGTCAATCATTCCAGAATATTCTACCTGGGTGAATCAGGTGTCAGCCCAGCAAGGAGCACCAGCATAGGTCGGGAATGTGAGTAGTGATGTGAGTGCGTGGGGCAGGTGAGGGGAAAGGGCCGGACAGTTCTGAGGGCAGTGGCTCCCTTAAAACTAGGCCACAGCTCAGGAGAAGTCATGTAACATCTCCCTAGGCACTGCTGCCTCTCACCTCTCCAAGGAGCTGGGCTGGCCCTCCATGAGGAGGAGACTTGCCACCCCTGCAGTCTGAGGAGCCACTGGCCCCACTCATGAGGTGGGTGGGGCCAGACAGTTTTTTGGGACAGCAGGAACCTCCAGTGCAAATCCAGGAGAGCCACTCAGCTTATGTTCCATCCTTTCTCCACCCAGCAGACACCTTGGTGCACAAGGCAGGGTGCAGTTTCCTGGCATTCCAGGGATATTTCTTCCAGCTTGCCAAACTTGGAAACAGCCAGAACTCTGCAAATCCTTCCTCTGCCTGCCTGCCCTCTCTTCTCTGAGTCAGGGACAGCCATAACCCATTGCAACTCCTCGTCTGACAGATCCACAGTGCTCAGAGGTGCCCCAGGGAGACGGGAGAGCCAGTCTGACTGGCTCAGGGCTCACCGAGAGCTCCCTGGGTGAGCAGCCTTCCTCACCTGGAAAGCACAGGGAGACCTGTGCTCCCAGTTACCTCCCAAGCAGGTCAGGGCGAGAGCCCTTCATTGCCCAAGCCTTTGCCTTAATTATTTTCATTCCTGTCCCCACACCCTGCCCATAAGAGCAGGGATATAGATGCATACTACAGCACACGCATTTCGGAGGCACTGCCCTGTGTGACAGCAGTTCCGAGGAGGCAAAGTGGCTGAGCCAGAAATAAAGGGCTTTGCAAGTGCAGCCTATGAGGCTGAACTCAATTTGGTGGGCACCATAAGTATTTGGGCAGGGTAGATGAAATGATGGGGCCGGGGGAGTCCCTGACTGCAGATGTAAACACACAAGCAGGTTTGCATCCTTGAACACCGGTGCTCACATCCATCAGCAGGACACAGTGTAGCCACAGCAGCAAGGTTGCCAAAAAACTCCCAATTATTCCCAAATGCCATCAACACCACATGTGGTGAGGGCTTAATTTCTCTTGAATTTAGCCTAACCAACAGGAGAGGAATATATAGACACAGGGAGGAAACCTGTGTGTGTAGAGAGGAAAATATCAAGATAAAAAACACTAAAATAATTAAATAAGAGGGAAGAAGGGCTGGAAGAAAAACAAATATGGGTAGAATAGTCAGGCTCTGGCAGCAGTTAAAACTTCCATGTGTTTAGATTCCCGAATCGATGGTTAGAGATGCTACAACAAATGTCACCTTCATGTGAGCACCAGAACTGCAATTTTCTCATCATGCCTTTTATTTTTTTTCCTCCCCCTCTCTGTGTTGAAGTCTGTTCGGAGGACAGCCTGTTGGGGGCAACCCCTGTACCCAGCAGGCACAGGGTTTTTCCCTGGGTTCCCTCTCTCCTCCTCTCTGTCACTCCTGCACACTCCCTGTCAAGTTTCTGGCTGATCCAGAGGGAGACGTCGGTCCTGCCAGCTCCAGCATCCAACTGCTCTTCCCGGGCCCGGGAGCTGCAGTAACCATAGAAACTGCATCCAACGCGCAGACTCTGCTGGGGGGGCCGATAGGATGCTCAGACACATGCACAGACAGGTAGGGACCAGCCAAGGCTCCACCAAACCTCCTCCAAATGATGCTCAGGTCAGGGAGAGGGGTGAGGCGGAGGGGGAATGAGGCTTTTCTCCCTGAAGCCTCGCAGAATGGCTCGGAGCAGTGTCGGGAGGTGTTTGGTCTCCAGGCTGAGAGCTGGCTGCAGAGCTGACGGTGCATTTTACGGCGCGCGGGGAGATCGGTGAGGTAATTGGGAGGATTCTGTTGCAAAGCTTTGTCTTGGTCTGCCCTGCATTTTATCTGCAGACTGGATGGGTACCCAGGGCTCCCGCTGGCCCGAGAAGTAATCAGTCATTAATCCTTCGGTCCTTTTTGCACCGTGAATATAAACAGGCCAAATCCTATCCCCGGCTGTGCTGGGGAGAGGCTTTATGTTGATGGCTCTGGCAGCAACACACATGCCTCCAAGGGCAAGATTTGGACCAGCACAGTTAGTTAATGAGCTGATCCAAACATTGCATTAATTTTACACCCTTCCCAACACAGATATAACCCCTGCTTTCAGCAGCACAACTCAAAGTGGGCTGGAGCTACAACCACCCCTTCAGACACCTCACGTCGAGTCCTTAAATCCATGCACAGCTACAAAGAGGCGCGATTTTCGGAGTCAGTAGGCACAGCAGATGCTCGATGTCTATCAGAGCCAGACAGAATCCATTTCAGTGTCACGAAAGCAGATCAGAGGGGGTCTGGTGAGGGAGGATGGGGAAGCGCTGTCTGCAGACACCCACGTACACTCCATGGGGCAGGAGGTGGCCATGGCAGCCACAGAGGAACCCAGGACTAGCAACCAGGGTGGCACATGGAGAAGGCAAACACATACAATGGGGACAAAGTAGTGGCTTCACCTGATACTGACAACATCTCTCATCCCTCTCCCTGACCACAGTCAATGGCTTTTGGGAGCACCACAACCTCACCATGGGGCTTTTCTCCTCCCTGTCCCTTGTCCCCATTGCCCATCCATCATGGCAGCCATGACCATCTTGCTCTTGCACCAGAACAGAGGTGCCTAGCTTGCAAGGAAGCGTAAGCACCTACAGGAAGATATGATGTGGGTTCAAAAATACCAGCAGTCCTGCCTTTTTAACACCAAAAACCAAATAAAAATAAGGTCACACAACTGCCAGGCTCCCTCCTTCCTTCCCCCTCTCCAAGCCATAAATACTCCACAAAATCCCCACATGCAAACAAGCCGTGGCCTCCAGACAAAGAGGCCCAGCCTCTGAATGGCCACCAGGTGCCTATTTTGGGCTGTAACTCGGCTGGAGTGGAACAAGCGGGCTCAGCTGTCCTCCCTGTCCGCAGCCCACAGCCGGGCCAGCCGGGCCTCACCCCCGGCTCCTGCCCCTCAATGGCCCCATTGTTCAGGGCTGGGAGCTCAGCTGCGATGGCAGGGGCAGCCCGTCTGGCTCCCTGACATCCGGCAGGGTACGGGGCCCATAGTGGGACAGGGGCCTCCACCATGGCCAGAGGGGATGCCAGCCCCTGGCTGAGGAGCCCCACAGCCCTCCAAAAAGGGGAGAGAGAGAGGGTTCTGTACTGGCAACTCACAGATGAGTTGGGGTCTCTTCTCTCTCAAAGGCTGTCATGGGGAGCTTACAGGGTGAGACAGGTCTCCCTCTTCCTTGCATGACTTTTAGGGGCTTTTCTGGGAGAAGAAGAAGGGAATGTAATGTAATGAGACACACAGAAGTTGAGCTTTCCTCTCCCAGCCCAGAGGCATGGCTTGAAATCTCCCTGCTTCCCTGGGTTGCTCCCCTCATCTAGCCATGCCAAACTGGGGTTGAAAGCAATCCCACAGGCAGCTCCCATCTCCGAAACAGGCCAAGGGATCCCAGGGCAGGCACACGCACACAAACCATCGGAGCAGCCAAGAGCAGACCCAAGCAGGGGCTGGCGTCAGGGCAGACACACTTGAGCAGATCCCAGATCTGCAGGAGATACCAGCACCCACGGAGCCTCCCCGCGGCTCGGCTCCCTGCCAGCACGGCACTGCCCAAAATCAGAGCCCTCGGGCTACAGCGTGGAGTGGCTCCGGCACCCTCTGCCCAGCCCTTCAAGGACTCTGCTCAACACACAGACAGCTCCACCAGGAGCTGAAATTCTCCAAAAGAAGGATTGCGTCGACATTTCTTTTTAAACTCCCAGCAGTTTCCTCCTGGAAAGATGCAAGCAAAGGGCTGAAATAAAACCCTTCCTTGTGCAGCATGAGGGCAGCATCCTCAGCAAGCTTCAAACACCACCCAAGGAAAAATGTTAAAGAGACTACAGAAGCCCAAAAAGCAGAAGCCCAAGGCATCTCTACGCCCATGTTCTTTCTGGGCCAGAAGGGGTGGAAGTGCCTTGGGAGCAGCAGTGGGACATCGCTTTTAACACCTACATGACACACAAGGGACAGTGTCTTCTACTGTCACATCACAGTGTGTCACTCTGTCCCTGTTGCAAGGAATCACTGCAGAATCCCAGCCAGGGACAGCCATACCAATTTAACCACAGGAGCCAGGAGGATCCTTTATCAATACCAGCACAGTCCAAAGGGTCTCCTGCATCCAACACATCCCCATTAAACCTCCCGAGCCAGCTCCATGCAGCAGTACCATCACGTACTGGTTGAACTGGCAGGCAATGCCTATCGATACAAGACGTGCCTTCCTTTTGCACAGCTCATTTCTGTCTCCTGAATGAGAATAGCTTTCCTGGCAGTGCCGGTAGCCCACACGCAGGAACAGCTTGCTGTCTGTACTCGGAGCAGTGAAGTTGCAGAGCAGCCCAGCACAGGCAAGCCCAGCGTTGCTGACTGCTTCAGACTCCTGGTGTTTAAAGAGCACCAGTCCTGGTGCAAGGCTGGGCAGACCTGAGCAGGGACCAGTAAAGCAAAGGGTGATTGGGATTCCCCCTTGAACACATGTCCCCATGGGGGCAGGGAGGCCCAGCCTGCGCTGATTTATTGCAGGAGATACAATTAAAACCCACTCCCTCTCCCAGTAATTCTACAGCTTTTTAAATGGAGTATCTGCAACTCTCATGCTGTCCACATGGACTGTCTCAAATGATCCTAAATGAAGAATGTAGACAAGCAGTCCCCAAGATCAGCTACAACTGACACACAGCTCCCCCAAACAAGGGAGAAAGGCAGTAGGGAACTCTCCCATACAGCATGTCCCCAGACCAGACTTGGAGAAGACCACAGCACCATGAAGGCTGTAAAGGGAGCCATGAAGGCTGCACAGTCCTCTCCCTCCCATCATGTTCTTCGTGCAACACAAGACAGTCTTTTCACATCCAAATCCCGCTTTGTAAGAGTCATGGTGAGGGATTAAAGGAAAAAGCCAAGAAAAAAATCAAATTGGACCATCTCTTTCACAGGCTTTCCTTGTAGGATTTCTCTCACATTGACTTGATACCTCCCTGTGTCACACATGCCCTTCAGCATCTTTCATGAAGGTCATTTAGCAATTGCTTCTTTCCCCTGTATTGATCTCTTATGTTTTTGGCTGCCAGTGACCCACCTCTCAGCTCACAGAGGAAAATCTAGCAAAACAGCCAAATGTGGCTGGAAACCTGGGAGACCTTCAATGGGTCTTCCAAATGCCCAAGATGCTTCTGTTAAAGAAGTTTTGTGGGCTGTCCTTCCCCAAGCCCTGCTGGAGGCAAAGGCAGCAAAGCATGCTCCTACCAAAACTCCTCTGGTTGCCCCTTTCCCTGTAAACACCCTCTCAGGCCATCCCAGAAGGGTTTCATTTGCTGTTGCTGAATCCAAGCATTCAGGAAACAGAGCTTTAGTAGCAGAGAGTGGGATGATGCTATTTATGTGCCTTCTTCAAGTAGGATTGCCCAAATAGCCTGGAAGTAACGTCACCTCCAGCAGCCAGTCGGACCCAGCGATAACCCCATGCCAGATCTCTGCTCCGACAGCTCCAGAAGATGACTCACCAAAGAGATATTCAACCCGGGATCTCCCCATCCGGAGGGAATACCCAGTGATCTGATCTCTCAGACACTATATTTTACTCAGCATTTAACACTGGCAAAACACTTGATAGGACCCAGAGGGATTTCTGCATCTGCTAATCCACTGCCTCTTCTCTCCGTTCCTCTCCAAGTTTTCGTTGTTGCCTTGAATTTGACTTCAAGCCTGTTTCTTTTATGGTGTGATGCTGATACAATCACAACATATCTTCCCAGAACTTTTAAACCTACTGACCCACTTCCAGCCAAGTCTATCAGGGCAGGTGCAGACCTCAGAGATAACATTCCTGCAGCCACAGAGAGCAATTGTGGGACAGGATGGGGCTCAAACTCAGCGTAGACATCACATAACACATGCAGAGTGGGACACTACAGGTATTTTCCCCCAGCCACAGGGAAACAAAATAGAACAAGCTTCAGAATTAGACCTTGTGATTTAAGACCCAACTGCTAGGCAAAGCCAGAGGGATACTTAAGAATTTGGGGGGCGGGGGAAATCTAACAAAAACCCCAGAGGAACTGCTGCCAAAGAGAAGAATGAGAATACGAGAGCTCTGCAGACCCTAAGGTCGGTGAAGGATTGGGAGGAGATATTCCAGGCACTGAAGCTGAGATTCCCCTGCAGCCTGTGGTATAAGACACGGTGAGGCAGCTGTGCCTCTGCAGCCCATGAAGGTCCACAGGGGTGCACAGATCCACCTGCAGCCTATTGAGAGCCCCATGCCAGAGCAGGGGGATGCCCAAAGGAGGATGTGACCCCATGGGAAGTCCATGCTGGAACAGGCTCCTGGCAGGAACTGCAGCTCCATGGAGAGAGAAGCCTATGTGGAACAGATTTGTTGGCAGTACTTGTGACTCCATGGAAGGGACCCACACTGGAGCAGTTCATTAGGAACTGCAGCCTATAGGGAGGATTCACATTGGAGCAGTTCATGCAGGACTGTCTCCTGTGGGAGGAACCCCACACTGGAGCAGGGAAGGAGTGTAAGGAGTCCTGTCTCTGAGGAGGAAGAAGCCACAGAGACAGTATATGATGCACTGACTGCAGTCCCCTTTCCCTGTCCCCATCCACTGCTGGGGGGAAGAGGTAAATAATTTGGGAGTGAAGTTAAGCCCAGGGAAAAGGGATGGGTGGGGCGGAAAGTGTTTTAAGATTTAGTTTTTATTTCTCATTATCCTACTTTGATTTGATTGGTGATAAATTAAACTAATTTCTCCAAGTCGAGTCTGTTTTACCTATGGCAGTAACTGGTGAGCAATGTCTCCCTGCCCTTATTTCACCCCCATGAGCCTTAAGTTGTATTTTGTCCACCCTGTGCAGCTGAGGATGGGAGTGACAGAGTGGCTTTGGTGAGCACCTGGCATTGAAACAGGGTCAATGCACCACAAGCATCAGCATCCCATTAAATCCCACCTTTTCCTGTGCCCAGTCCTCCTCCCACTTACAACAGAAACTATTCCAGGTGCCCACTTCATACCCCAAGGGCTGCAAAAAAAAACCAAATCCTGTCTTGCAGAAAGCATGAAGAAGCCTGGAAATGCAAGATCACCCCAAATTTCTCTCCCTCTTTAGCTTCTGTAGCCATTATACTGCACACCAGCCCTGCATTAACTCCCACCCAGGAGTAAGGTGGGAGAGGGGCGCAGGCCCATGCTGGATCTCCTGGTGCCTGACCCATATCCTATCGCAGCTACCAGACCATCTTTGCCACCAGTCCATTACTGGACATCCTGTTCATTAGGGACAAGCCGTCAGCCCACAGCTCACAGCCTTGCCCAGCTGGCTGCCCAATTTACTCTGCCTGCCCCAGCTCAGGGACACGAATCTATGTCAGACAATCTGAAGTTATTATCTGATTAGCCTATTTGATATTGCAGTGCCTGATTCAATACCCATTGAAATCAAAGGCCCCTTGATCTCAACAGGCACTAAATCAAGCCCTGGCTCTCTCCAGCCGAGCACAACCATCCTGTCTTCCCCGGTTACTCCAGCAGCCCAGGCCACCGCTGCATAATTAGAGGGCACAATGCTGGGTTTAACCCAGTGCACCAACATGGCTTTTCTTATCAGCTGTGAATTTCCCCTTGCTTTGGACTTCGTTCCAGAGGAGTTAAGTGCTATTAAAAGCTTCTGTAACCATAGAATCATAGAATCGTTTAGGTTGGAAAAGACCTGTAAGATCATCAAGTCCAACCATTAACCGCTCACATCTGAGGATCTCCAAGCACTGCAAAGACACCAGTGAGTTATGTTAGCAGCTCTCCTAGGAGAGTTTGAGCAGCTTTTAATACAAGGCAGAAATGGAAGCATTGGGAGATTAAATTGATTCTATCCCAACATGTCCCTGGGCTCAGGGACCATCTTACTTTCACAGCAAAATCAAGTCAGAAGTAACTACCCCAAGTCTCAGGGCTGGAAAAAGAGCAGGAATCTGGCCCATTGCACACAAGCTGCAATTTGAGATGCTATTTATTTTTCTTTTGCTCATTCAGGAGCAGAGCTGCCTGTGTTAGCAGCCACGTCAGTTCTTGGCTCCATGGGGCCCAGGCTGAAAGACAAAGCGGCAGAGGGAAGAGCAAACTGGAAAGTGCTCTACACTGTGTAAACAAGTCCAGGATCATTTCTGGGAACCTGGCACCTGTCCCTGATGTGTTCTGGAGCAAAAAGGGACACAAGGTCCAAGCCTTGCCACCCCCTGGAGACATATTCCTCAGTTCAGCCTTTTGCAAAACGAATTTGAGGCAGCAGGAAGACATCCACCAGTATCTGGCTACATGTCACTGAGCCTTTGAGTCTGTCTGATCCGATAAACCCTTACAAAAGGTTGTAATGGTAGAAAAGGGACACTTAGAGCTCCCCTCCAACAACATTAACCCATCCCCATCTTCTAACCAGTCCTAGAACAGGGGCTGGGGAACAGCTCAGGGAAGGAGTGCTCCTGCCTCCAGCACAAAAGATTCACCATGTGCTGCTCCAGCAACAGCCAAGACAGTAAAAATTTTTGCATGAGCAAGGAGACAGGGATGGGGCTGGACAGCGAGGAGGATACACCCTCCCTCGTTAGAGCAATCACTTCCCGTTCCTCTCTGCCAAGAGCAGGAAAATCCCTTCCATAAATAAAACAAACAAACAAATAAAATAAAATCCTGGGTTTGGGGGAAAGGAGAAAAATCCAGTGCTAAACCAAGGCAGCACGTTTCTGGCCCTGCCAGTTGGCAGCAGGGCTTGAGCAGCAGGAGCAGTGAACTGTGGAGTTCACAGCAATGGGCGCTGGGAGCTGTGGGGAGGGTGGTTTATAGGCCAAAAAGTGGCTTTATAAAAATGGATCTTCAAATATTTGTTCTGACGTGTCTTGAGTCCCATCTGCTGTGCTGGTTAAATGCTCACAGTCCTCACATGTGTCCAGGTCCTGCAGCAATTTGGGGTGAGCAACAGCAGCAACTCCCAGCCCAGACCCAGGGTCTCCAAGCACAACACTGACATTTCCATACAAACCCAGCCCCTTCCTACCCGAGCTGTAGAAGAAACAGATGTGAAAAACAGTTATTCCTTTCCCACTTCTCAAAGAGAAATGATAACATCAAGTTAGCCAAAATCCTCAGAACGGCTCATTTTGATGATGGTGGAAACATCACCTTCTAAACCAGCTAATCCAGAATAAAGAGTCGAGGGTGGCAAATTGTACAAGCATCACCACAAAAGGTAACGCTGTTGTCTGTCCTAGGGGTCTGTAGCCTGGACACAAGGACCCTCCAGGGCATCTCTGGCCACTCATGGCCCTGGGTGAGCCTGAACACCACAGGGCATCAAGGAAAAGTGGTTCCCACATGGCAGTTCTGGCACAGCCAGCTTCCCAACCAACTTTCTACATGGCAAAAAGAAACATGACTCCTTAGTAAAGGCTTTTGGCTGGGCTTTCCACCTCCAGCCTTCATCCCTTTCCGTGCTCCTGGACACTGCTCCTCCCAGCACACAGACCCTCCCAGTTCTTTCACAAAAGCAGCAGCTGCCAGCATCAGAGAGTCCCAGGATGTCCCTTCTCACTCCTGCATGGGATTTTGGGGTGACCAAAGGCAGTGTCTCACAGTCCCCCACAGCTCTTCCTGTCCAAGGACGGCATTCAGGACTGGGAGCAGGAGCCTGATCTAGCCCTTATGGGGTTTCAGTCTGGGCAGAAATCTCACCTTGATGCCTGGAGCAGGCAGGCAGTTCAGGCAGGACATCACAGTCCCCTCCCAGGAACAACTCAGCACCACACAGGGAGCAAAGGAACATGATTCAGGCACAATTTCTGGCTCAGAATTGGCCTGAGCCTGCCCATGTCCAGCCTCTTTTGTAAGCTGAAATCAGAGGGTTTCTGAAGCTCCTTCACTCTAGGAGAGCAAACAGCTGCAGCAAGCTGGATTCCTGACCACGCTGCTGTAGGGCCTTCATTTCCCAACAACTGCCTGTCTCGAGCTGAGAAATGCTGGATGACCTTCCCTGCACAGCATCCAGCCCCACCTGCACCAACCCCCACCCCTCCTCCAGCCCCCCAGCACCAAACACACTCCTTCACTTATGAAGAGCCTGAAGGTGCATCTACAGTTCAGGGAAGCAGCATTCAGGCTGCTCCATTTTCTGTTCTCCTCCTCTGGCTCTTTGCTGAGGCACGAGAACCTTCTCTGCATCCTGTGCTGCTGAGCAGCCTCCACTTCCCCAGCTCCAGAAGTCTTTCCCTGCCTTTGCACTGCATCTGCTGAGCAGCTCAGAAGCAGCCTGCATGAAAGGTACTGACAAAATAAAGTTGGATTGTACTGCATTATTGAAAAAGTGACCTCCAGTGGTCAATAAAGCCTTTGCCCACCGTTTCCAGGCAGCGGTGCCTGTTGTCAAGCTCTGCCGCGGTTCAGCAGGACGGCAGCTCATCTCTCCCAGTCCCAGCTCCCACGGGTGGCTCGTTAAAACTCAGACTCTGCACTTTGGTAACGAGGAGCTCAAAGCACTTTAATGCACGGATGCAATCATGAATGCAAACAGGCTGCAGGCGAGAGAGCAGTGTAAAAGCAGGCTGTTCCCCAGCCCCAGCCCTACAGCTACTGGCTTTAGGCAAACGCACAGGGTCTGATAAGAGAAGTTGGCAGAAGGCACAGTTCTAGAACGAGGCATTTTTCGGTTTTGCTGCAAACCCTCAGCCGTGCTATGTGGGGAGAGGGAGGGGGTTTCAGGGGACACTCTTCCCTGTGTCTCAGCAGTGCTGAGCTCAGCGTCTGAGCCAGGAGGAGGCTGATGGACCTTGTGCAGGTGGCACACAGGTTCCCCTCCGAGATGCCCTCTGCTGTGCCGCAGCATTCCCACTCCTTTCACATTTGATTTTTATGAACAACTGCACAAACAGCTTCCTCCCTCCCTCCCCTACCCCAGCTACAGAAGGCAGCAGGATCCTGGCACATTTCTTTTAACCTGTTGGTGGAATGGCCACCTCTCTCCCTCATTGTGTGGTTCACAGCCCCAGAATCGAGAGAGGGGAGTTGCTGTTTCCCTCTAGTAGGCATCCCAGCAGCTCTCTCCTTTGGCTGTGCACTCACACAGCTCTTGCAGCCAGCAACTGGTACATGGCATCCCTCCCATGAGAGCAGGAGCAAGTAGCTCCAGCTGAAATAGTGATTTCATTGCTGCTCTCCAGACTTCAGCATCTGGCATGGCTGTGGCGCCAAGGGCAGGACACCTTCAGGCAAAGCCAGGCAGTTCTGCTGTGCAGCAGGTTGCAAGTTCCCAGAGGAGTAGTGGACCATAACATTTGGAGGGCCAAAATCATGAGGCTAAACCCCACAGTCTGCAGCAAGAACGCATGGCCTTGTGATGGCCATGCACAGCCAGGAAGGAGGGAAGAGGAAGGGACCCAAGCTTTTGGAATGACAGTACAGCCAAACCCCAGCTGCCTCAAGACTACAAAGCTCTTCTCCTCCTGCCATGGATGGGTGGGCTCACCTCACCAAGTAGAGACCTCCTGCAAAGCTTGGCATGGTCCTGACACCACAGTCATGGGCAACACCCCAGCTATTTGTCCTTCTGAAGCATAAAATTCACCAGCAGTTCCTTGCAGCTCTAGGAGCTGGAAGTATTCCCTGTGAAACTCCTCTGGGCTTAACCTTATGGGCAATCACAGAAAGGCTGTTCTGAGCCGCTGTGAGCTGATGTGATGACATCTTACATCATCTGGTCAAAAACCCCCTCCTCCACTTGGTGCTGTTGGCATAGGGTCATTTCTGGTGAAAGCAGCTCTGGCAAGAGCACCTTCCCCTCCCACCAGGCAGGATGAGGTAAAGGATGGTGTTGGGGACTGGAATTTCAGTTGTTTGTCTCTTTTCATGGTGCTGAAATACAAGCTGGACTGAGCGTCACTTTGCACAGGTGCAGGCATTGCTCAGGGCTCTGGTGAGGTCCAGCAGATCCTCCAGGACCCATCTGGTCACAATCAGACTCACAAAACATCCTTTTCTCTCCAGAGAGATGAGCACACACCATGTGAGTCAAACCTGGGTTTGGGCACGTTAAAAGCAGCCACATTCAACCTCTTAAACTTGGACTTCAAACCAAAAGCTGAGGCATACAGCTGGGTGGAGATGAGGGACAGGGTGGGATCTTGATGCTGCTATTGCAGGTCTTGTTTGGAACTGCACCGGCACAACCCTCCACAAACAGGCATCATATCCAGCCTTTGTCCACCACTCCATCCCTGGCAGATCGGGTCTATCAGGTGAATCTGGGCCCAAGTCACAGCTTTGCAGCTTCAACCTTTAGAAGTTTTAAATAATAATAAGGCATAGCCTTGCATCTCAGATCAAGCTCCCTTTTGGATCATCCAAGCCCCAGCTGGGAGTGTTAAACCAGACAGGCAGGACCAGAAAACATTCCCATCCTACCTCTGCAAAGAGAAGCCTCCACTCCACGCCCTTCCAGTCTGCCCCTGGGGTATCTGTCTGACAGGCGGAGCAAAGCTTTGTTGTTTAGGGCAGCCTAATCCTGCAGCCTTTACATCAGTGGGACCAGATCCCAGCTCTCTTGGTTCCCCCAAGATTGGATGGACCCTTCTTGGTTCCTCCAAGGCTGGGGTGCGTCTGGGAAGGGGGGATGATTGCAAAGGTCAAGAGAGGGGACACAATTCAGGGCCATCACACACTGTGAAGCTGCAATAGCTCTTCCCTTTCTCTGCTTCCCTCCTGCCTCTGCAAACCCCTCTCGGCATTGCCGGGCGAGCGAGGCTCAACCCGAAACCTGGCTGCAGCAGGGCTGTACCTGCACATGTCGGTGAGTCAGAGCTGGCCGGCCAGATAGACACGCACCAAGCCCTCCCCCACAGCCCCTTCAGCTTCAGCCTCCTTGACATGCCCTCACCAGCAGTTTAAAGAGGGTTTCCCCCCTCCACCCCCTTTTCCTTTTCTGCTCTTTTTTGTCTTCAGTCCTCCTGGTGGGTGGGGAAAATCCCGGGTGTCAAACTTCAAAAGGGAAGCGTGAGTTCACATCGCATTCAGGTCCAATGTGCTGCCTAACCACAGGCTGCTGCCCGCACCCACACCCGGGGCTGGCAGGAGCTCGCGTGGGGCCTGAGGAGTCCAGCACTTGCAAAGGATGCAACCATCCCGCTGCCTCCCCTCCCGAGACCCATGTGGGCAGGGGATGTCTGTTTGTCTGTCCATGGCTTGTGCAGCAGCTAAGCCAGAGATGACAGTTTGGAGGTGGACCTCAGGGGGGTTGCAGGGTTGGGATTCAGCCCCCTGCCAACAAGCCCACTCTGAACGCAGAGTTCCTGGAATTCAGCTGTGCAGGAAGAAGAGAGAACACCTTACCTCCTGCCTGCTCAGCACTACATCCCTGACAGCAGCTTTGTGGCTCTACCACACATCCCATGAGACATCATCTTGGTGGCACAGAACAGCCCTAGGATTCCTCACACCAAATATTCTGCTTTGTGCATTTGGATTCCATTCTTGGTCTGGTTGATTTTTGCCAAAGGCTGTGCCCACCAACAGAGTGGCCAGACCAAGGAAGAAGCAGATCAGACCAGCAGCACAGAGGCAGAAGATGTGCTCCATGTTGTACAGCCAAAAAGCAGGAGGCACAAGGAGGCATCTTGTCACCTGCAAGGACTTGGGCAGGGAGGAAGGCTGGACAAAGCCACCCACACCAAACCTGCTGTGCTGTACAGAGCTCAGGTACTCTCTGCAACCTGCAGAGCCAGCTTGGGGCAACAGAGCCACCAGCCCCAGCCTTGCACTGCTGCCGCCCACAGCAGCCCTGATGCACACAAGCCAGCACCTCCACATCTCCTGGTTTCCAGATTGCCAGAGCAGGGCAGTTTGGACCTGGTGCTTTCATAACAAACCTATTTTCTTTCCCTCAGTCACCTGCAACAAAGAAAACCAGGCACACAGACAGTCGAAGGAGATGTAGCATCTCTTTGATTTTCTATTGTATTCCTGAATAGTAAGTTAAAGCCTATTCACAGTTGATTTGGTTCTGTTTTCAGTGGCATGAGACCCTCAGGCTTCATGGGGAGAGGAGCTCTCCCACAGAAGAGCTGGCAGGAGCCAGCTTTGCAGAGTTAGGAGCCAAGCTGGTCCTGAGAGGTGAGTCAGAAACCCCACACAGAGAGGAAAAGGAGGATGCTCAGAGCACAAGAGCCCAGACCTGTGTGCCTATACCATGAGCCCCAGTCAGGGACTGGAAACAGCTTCACTCCCTGCCAGGAGCAGAGAGAAACGTCAGAGCGGCATTTTGTTGAAAGGGGATGTGCAGGAGTGTGGGAGGATGTGTGGATGCTCCCTCCCCAGAGGAAAAGGCACAGTTTTCAGTGAGAAAAAGCTGTGCCATTGAGGTTGTGAAGCACTGGACAGGGAGTGCTTCAGCCTCTCCTGATGCCCAGGATACATCAGGGCAGCTCTGATACCCAGGCTGACCTGCAGAATCCCTGGCAGCCCGTTTCTGCCAGCCACCACCTTACAAGTACATGTGCCATGATTTTAGTCCCACTCTCCCCAGCACTGTTTGGATGCAGTGTCCTTAGCCATGGCAGCCAGCACTGCCTGGGAAGGGGCTCTAACCCCACCTTCACTGCCAGGCACACAGGCTCTGGAGCACTTGTACAGAGCACAGGACCAAATACTGGAATAAACAGGACACCAGCCTACTAAAAGCTTTGAATAACGACTTCTGAACACAGTGCCAGCAATGCAGTTGGGAACACACATCCACTGTGGATACCTGCTCTCAAAATACCACACTCAGTTCAACCAAGATGTTCACCTCCAGCAAGGTCTTCAGCTCCACCAGCCTACAGAGACAGCTGGGCACAGAGAAACAAGCAGCCTCACTTTCCCACACAGCCCATGGTGCCCAG
The DNA here is from genome assembly GCF_008360975.1 of Lichenostomus cassidix. Classification (NCBI taxonomy): domain Eukaryota; kingdom Metazoa; phylum Chordata; class Aves; order Passeriformes; family Meliphagidae; genus Lichenostomus; species Lichenostomus cassidix. The sequence goes on from NC_139497.1 coordinate 5,189,916, forward strand.
CAAACATTTAGCCTGTGTCTAACATGTGAAAACCATTTCTTTGATTGCATTTGCCCTCTGTCCCCCTCCAGGTACACAGGGATCTCCAAAAACCCCACCATGCAGATGTGGAGAGGATGCTTTCAGCAGCACCCTGTTACAGTGGAATAAACCCCTGCTCCAGGATTGCTGGGACAAATCTTGATTTTAAAAAAGGGCTGAAGTTGCAGGGGGCCTTGAGAAAAGGAACAGCCTTGCAAGTGAGGTAGCTACATGGCAGTACCCATATTTCTCACTGTGAAGCGTTCCCAAGGAGACATAGGGCAGGAGGTCCTCAGCATCTCCCCAGGGTTGTCCCCAGCAAACCCTTCAGCCCCCCCAATGCCCTTCTAAAGGGGCTTTCCCTGCAGGACACTGGCAGGAGACCAGGAGCCAAGGGAAGGGGGCTGCTGTTCCTCCAGCCTGTGAGCCAAGAGGGGTGCACGTGACGAGGTGTTGGCTTGGATTTCCAAGCCCTGCGACAGCACCAGCTGCTCCTGCCCATCCCTCTCCTCCCAAAGAGGCCCACAGATCAGGTTTCCTGGGCCGCCACATCCAGGTGAGTCCCCGTAGACCTGACCAATGTCCCCTTCTCTCAGCCATTCCACAGAGATGCCAGACCAGCCCGTCAGCAGGTGAGTACTGGCGCATCCCTGCTGGCTCCAGCTGACACATCAGCGAGGGAAGATAGTGCTCCTCACCTCCCACAAGCCCGGGGGATGCAAGAGGTGAGCTGGGCAGGGACTCACCCCAGCAGAAACCAGATCTGGGCCGCTCCAGAACCAAAAATAACCTGCCAGCTGCCCAGGAAGAGAGGGGAGCCAAGCGAGCACAGATCACGCACATGTCAGGAGGGGAGTCATCTGCATCCATCTTCAGGGATAACAGAGGGGAGCATGGGATTTGGTGCAATTCAATGCATAACAGCAGAGCAGCAGCACAAAATAGCCTTCAGGCTTTTTGGGGCAGCAAAGCAGCAGACGGCCAATACCCCCAGGGTCCCATCCTCCATCTGGGGAAGAGCTGTCATGCCTGGTTCCTGGGAGCCCCAGAGAGCCCCAGTGCAGCTGTGCCAAGGAGAAGAGACCCCCTGCTCAGTCCCTCCTGTCCTCCCCCAAGAGGCAGCAGCAGCAGCCAGAGCATCTGGGAGGCCAGAGAACTTGCAAACTTGTGCTGGGTGGGAGGGTGTTCTCCCACCTCCAATCACTCCAGCAGCAATCACCCAGGAACGCTCTTCCAGCCCAAGTAGGGGTGAGTGGTGCTTGGAGAGGGCTGGAGAAGCAGGAAAGAAAATCTGAATGTGCAAAACAGAGCAAGGAGGCGCATCCTGTGCCAGCATCCTGTGCCAGGCTCTTGGTGCAGATGCACCTTATGTTTTCGAGGAGCAGCAAGAGTCCTGATCCTCACAGCAGTCAGGAAAGAGGGGAACATAGAGCCTTTTGTCCCCTGGCTTAGCTGTGATGGGACAGAGAATCCAGAGGTGCCTTTGGAATGAAGGAAGGCAGTCAGACTCCATTAACAACAGCCCTTTAAGCAGACCCAGTCCACATCAGAAATACATGTTTTTCCTATTCCCATTATTACACACCATTCATGAGGACCAGGGTTAGGCTGAACTAGAAAAGCAGCAGGTAACATTTCTGCATCAACCTATACTTCAAGAAATACTCTTTCCCTGGTGATTTCCAAATCTTCCACTTTTCTTACTTCTTCCTGCCACCAAGGCACACACAACTTGATGTTTCTGAACCTGTCACCTCAGACTGGGTCAACACCTGCCTCCAAACCCAAGCAAGGAGCAGAAAGGAGCAGAAACTCCAGGTGCAAATCACCCAACACCTCAGCTTCCTCAGCCTTCTGAAGGCACCAACAGCACTCATCTCCAAGCACTGTTACCACAGCCCAGGGGAGGGGATTTGCAGGGCACACCTCATGGAAAAGCTCTATAAAATGGGGCCAAGCCCTCAGCAGGTACAAGCTGACCTCAGCGAGCAGAGCTGACCTCATGGGGAATGCAGAAGCATTTCCAACCAGACTGGGGAGGGAAGCTGGCATGAACAACACAAGGGTGCAGTGCTGCAGGATGCCAGTGCTTGCATTCACGCCACTTCCCAGCATTCTGCACAGGATCAGGGCTGCTCCCAGTTTCTCAGAGCCAGCCCCTCTGGGCAGGAGGAGACAAGCATGAGCTCCATGATCCTGGAGCTGCAGTCCTCCTTTCTCCAGTGGTGGAAGAAGAAAACAACATCAAGCAAGTTTTGGGCTGTCGCTTCCTGGCACCCTTGGCAGCACTGCCCATGCCAGCACAGTGTTCTTTCACCTCCTTCCCATCACTGTGTCTGGATAGAGAGGAGTGGCTCTGCTTCCCAGCCTGGGGGTAACAGTGGCTGGGGAATGATGAAGCCAGTTCCTCCCCATTTCCCAGCACTGGGGCACTGCACCAGCCAGCAGGGTGTATCTCCTTCCTGCTGTCCCAGCTTCTGGTGCAACAAGGACAGGGGGAAACCCCTGCACAGGGCTGTCACTTCCACAGGAAAAGCTCATCTGTGCAGGGTGGAAGAGGAAGCCCTGGCACCTCACAGCTTCATTGCCATCTCCCTGGAATTGTTTGCACAGAGCTGCTCTGTCCTGGTCTTCCTGCCCCTTGCTGGAAGAAGGAAGGCACCAGCCCATCTCCCACACTCAGACTCTGTTGGCTCTGCTTCACCAAGAGCACTTCCACACAGTTCTGGACCAGACTCTGGTTGCCATCACTAAGTCTTCTGGGCCAGAGGTTTTAGCACCCAGCATTGTGCACCCTGCCCTACCTGTTTTCCTGGTGTGGAGAAAACCCTTAGACTCTGCTCTCCAGTCTGGGTTCCCAAAGCACCCACCAGGGATTAAGACCTCCCTGTCCTGACCCTCAACATCCTGAAATGCTAACTCAGACACACAAAGAAAGCAGAAGCTCCACACTGGTGATCTGCACCATCTAAAAGCCTTTTATTTCATTTCACTTGCTCTCTCATTTTAAGCTAGCCGCCAATACCTTGGGAAACACAGGCTAGAGAGACTTAGGATTTATTTTTGAGAGCTTAACATCCATTACGCTCTTAAAAAATTTATGCCCTTAAGCATCTCCACAGTGGCTGCTGAACACCCATTAAAAAAATTTCATCCACTGCTTAAGCCTGACAAGTCTCACCTTCAAGAGATACCCGTAAAGACCTGACAAGACAACTCAGCTTGAGCCCTGGGCTCCTAAGACCTGACCATAGCACAAACAGCCCTGGGAAAGACGTTATCCCCCAAGAGAGCAAGACACCAGAGGTGAGGTTTATATCCCAGAGCAACCACGATGCACTGACTTTGCCGCAGATGACTGTGGCAGGACAGCTTGATGTGTCAGTTGGAAATGCAATTAACTTCGATGTGCAGGGGGATAAGGGAAGAACTGAGGTTCCTATGGATGCAGTTGCTTGGTTCTTAATTCCTCTAGCAACGCTAGCCTAGCAATGTTATCCACGTTTCATTTCTACCCTTGCCAGAGCCAAAGTTCCCTTCAGCCTTGGGAAGCCTGTGCACATGGGAAAGTCACACAGTGCACAAAGTGCTGCTGCACCCAGCAGCTGCTGGCAAGCAGCTTCACCTCCAAGACCCCCAGCCCACAGCTCCTGCTGCCTCCTCCAGCAGCTGCATTTCACCCTTCAGGGCTTCTACTCCACCATCAGACAGGAAGGGTACAGGCTCAGCCTTAGTCTGAGCAGGACTGTGTCAGAAGCAATCAGCTCAAGGGGTGCAGAGGGGTGCACACCTCAGCAGCCTCAGTGCAGGGCTCTTCAGAGGCACCTGCTGCAACACAACCATCACAACATGTTAGGCAGCTGTGAGACTGCTGGTACGAGGCTCACGAATGGCAGGCAAGGGATGAAAAGCAAAAAGGAATAAGCAACAGAGCTAAGACAGGCCTGTAGGAGAGCTTTCCTGTGCCCTTCTCCACCAGAGAGCTTCACCAGGTCTCTATGGAGCCCCTAATTCCTCCCCAAATGCTGTATCAGGGTTCACACAGCCTTGCAGGCAGGTCCTGGCTGAGCCAGGCACAGCACACACATATACAGGAGCTGTTTGCAAGACAGCAACATTGCAGCACCAAGGAGTGCAGGGAGCACAGGAGTGAGTGACTGGACCAAGGCCCAGCCCAATATGCAGCACCCACCACCTCACCTGGCCCATGAACAGAATCTGGAGAGTAGACAGGCACAGCAGGAGGTGTTAGACTGAGCCCCTACCATCTTCCCTGAACCCCATAGGATCCTCTCTGTTCCCAGTTCACATAAAGATTGCACTGGTGCTTCCACAGACTGCTGTGAACCGGCCACAGCCACAGGGCAGGACCCCTTGGGGCTGCTTGTCTCAGCATCCCTGAGGCAGCAGGCTGGCTGCATCCACAGCACAGTAGCATCATGGACTCCCTGCAGCCGAGGTTCCTTGCTGGATGGAGCAGCCAGCAGCTCACCACAGGCAGCCTCTCCCACTCCATGGTCTCCTTTTGCATGGAAAAGGATGTGATGCAGACTCTGCTGCAGCCCAGAACAGTGTTTCTGCTGCCCTCAATGTGTCCAAGAGGTCACAGCTGCACGGGTTGTGCACCAGCACCCAACCACATGAGTCCCTGCACACAGGGCAGCTGGGTCCAGGCACTGCAGGCCTCTCTACAGACAAAAGCTCTCATGGGCTTTAGCCCTTCTGTTCCCACCATGTCACACATGCACCATGAGGTTTCTGCACCCCAGGGAAGAGTTCCTCTGTTCTGGTTACAAATTTCACCCAGACAACTCCAAAACCAAGCAAGACCAGCAGTTCTGCCCACTGCCAGTCATGCCGAACCAGTCACCAGGCTGGAAGGATTTTGGGCACCATCCTGAACTCATAGCATGGACCAGTTGGAGCCCAGTTCCAGGCAGGAGCATGTGTTCCCAATGCTGTCTCCCGAACACACACCCATGAAGGAAAAAGGATCGAGTACAGCCCCTCAGCAGGCAAACACCTAGGCTGTGAGGAGGCTGAGCTGCACCCAAAAGCCCAGGAGTGAAAGGCTCAGCCAAGAGCATTGGGCTCAGCTCTGCCACCCAGTCCCTCCCCTTGCCTTCATGCTGGTGACAACCCACAGGTGATCCAGTGTGTGACCCTGGGAAGGAAAGGCAGGCCTGAGCCACCTGCCCCAGAGCATCACCCAGCATCAGCCAGCTCAGCTGCCAGCTCCCGGCAGAGCCACAGCCCCCCCCACACCAGTTGTATTAGGGTGGTTATTCCTGCTTTTCCAGTCAGCAAGTCTCCCGTGCTGCACTCCAGCATCCCCTCTCCAGCACATTCACCTGCCAGAAAGATTTCAGCCCCCGCTGCCGAGGCTCAGAGGGGCATGGAGGCAATGACCACCAGCTCAGGGAAGCAGGGACAAAGCAATTAAAAGCAGCCAGTGCAAGCCCACAGCTGCCCAGCTTCGCTGGGGCAGATGTTTCATAGGCATCACCATCACGATCCCAGTAGGGGATCACCCACCCAGCTGTGGCTCCCACCACCCACCCAAGCCAGCCCCGGCTGCCCCACAGCAGGCAGGAGCTGCTGAGGGCTGGATGCTCCGCAGTCATCTCCCTCCAGGTTTGCTCAAGCTGTCTAGAGGTAGTTGCTGGCGAGGGGCCAGGAAAGCCGCGGTGGCTTTGATGTGGGTGTCTGCTGGGCACATGCCAGGGCCGGGCCAGGGTGTTTAGCTGGAGGCACCGGGTGCTAGACTGAATTATGCCGGAGGGAGGAAGAAATCTCCAGGTCACGACTGTGCCACAGTGGCAGGAGAAATCTGCCGCGCTGCCCACGATGTCGCTACTCCACATTTCTCTCCAGCGCTCTTTATCTGCGGCGACCATGAGAGGGGATGTCTCCCCTGAAAGGAAACAGATTTTCCGTGGCATGAAGAGCGCTGGGGGTTCGGAACCCACACCACGGCAGAGCCGGGCTCCAGGCAGAGAGCGCCGGGAGGAGGATGCTCAGGCGGGGATGCAGGACCAGAGCGGTCCAGCGCCGCGCAGCAGCCCCGCGGCGGGCGGGCCCAGCACCGCGCCGGTGGCGATGCCCAGGCGCCGAAGGAGTTACTGAGAGCGGGAGATGTCGTTAATAAGGGAGGCCACGAGAGTGATTTTTATCTTTAAAAAGCCCACAGCCCGGGTTGCGCGGCTCCGCCAGGGAGCTCGCTCGGGCACAGCCACTGCTCCTTTAAGGTATTTAACAACAAAGTGGGTGAACACGCTGGCTCCTCCCCGAGCCGGCACATTCCCTCCGGGTCCCCCCGCCCCAGCCATGAGTAGCAGCGGGGACCCCCACGCCAGGCCCCGGACTACCAGTCCCGGCACACCCCGGGGGTTTGCTCCCTGCCGGGGATTGTAGTTCTCCCACCGCCTGTCCGTCCATCCAGGGTGCACCGTAAGGCCACGCTGCTCCCGGCCGGAGGGGCTCTGCTCGGGAAGGCTTCAGGTTCCATGACAGACGAGCAGCCATTAACCCTTTCGGAGCCCCGCGCCCGCTGGCAGCACTCCTGGAGTGACTTTCTGCGGGGAAGGGGATCACCACTGGGACCCCATCGCACCTGGGGCCAAGCTCCCATTCACCACCCCAGCGTTCATTCCCCACGCAAGCCACAGCTCCAACTTTGCTACAGTTTTTGCCCCAGCTGCCCTCCCTACAGATTTGGCAAGCACAGGGAGCAGAGTTTGGTTTGGTTGCCCTCAATGTCAAGTGTCACCTCGTACCCCAAGCCCTGGACAGGTGGTGTCACTGAAGATGGCAATGCCCATCACAAGAGTCACCAAAGGGTGCCCCAGACACTGCCTGTGCGGTAAAACAGGCCCTGCCCTGCTCAGATGAATATCTAGAAACCACGGGACAGGGGAGATGGGAGGGGAAACAGAGGCAGGATTAGCCCTAGATCACAGGTGCCTGGTCTCCACCCCTCCCAGAACCCTATAGCAGCTGATGCCCAGCCTTCTTTGAGCCTGCTGCTCCCATCGCCAGCAGGGAGCACAATTACAAATCCCACTCAGTCCCCAGCAAGTCCCGTCCTGCTCCACCCAGGACAGACGGGAACAGGATTTGCAGGTAACATCCCTCATTCATGCTGGTGTTGGAGACAGACTTCCCAGTTTGGGCAAGGACTGTGCTCCAGCACAGCCACATTTACAACTGTAACTCGGGGTCAGGCCAAGTCCAGGGATCAACCCTTGGCTACACAGCAATAAAGACTGCAATTAAAATAAGGTCTCTATCAGATACCACATCCCAGCAAACAGCACTGGTTGCCCAGGGCACCTCATGGCTCCTGGAAGTGATGCTTTGGGGCAGCAGCAGCAAGTCCCCACAGCACCTCCAGAGAGCCACCAGCTGCCAAGGGACCCCCCTGGCACAGACTTGCTTTCTCTCTCCCAGTGTCAGAGGAGCTCCCAGGATCTCACAGGACCTCAGGAGAAGGGTGAGCGCCACGTCTATCAGGGAGGATTAATGAGCTTCTTGGCTGGCAGGGCCCAGGGGAGCACCCACTCCAAGGTGTGAAATGCTCCCCAGAGGGAGTGGACACCAGCTTCATCCCCTCTTCCAAAAAGGGCAGCTCCTGAGCTTGCCACACTCAGTTATCCTGCAGCTTTAGCATCCTGCAATGATTTTGAAGGAAATCAATGGCCTCCAAATGCCAGAAACAAGGAGACAAGGCACCAACAGCAAACAGCGCAGCTGGACAGGTTTGTTAGAGACATGGGGAAGTGCCTGTGCCAGGAGTTTTACAATGCTGCCCCTGTAGAGCATCACACAAGCAGCTCTGGGCATGAGGTGAGCCACACTAATCACACCAAGACCAACCAGGACACTGCAGCCTTTCCATGAACACCAACAGCTCTGCTCACACCATTGGCAGTTCATTCCCCTCCTCAGCTCTAGCAAGGAACAGATCTGCTACTGCCGATTGACCTGTGTGCACAGCAAGCCAGCAACGAGCTAAAATACATCAGCACAGGCAGAAACCCCCTTCTTTGGGTCACATCACCAGCTAGCCAACACAGCCTCCATTTGCCTGTTTACAGCAGGATAAGCAGAGCCCATTGAGGAGAAGATCAGCAGTAGGATCCTGGTAGCAATCACCTCCTCAATTCCACCCTTCCAGGATAAGTCAAAAGAAGAATCATGCAATTCCCATCCAAGGGACCTCCCAACACTACAGTAGGAGCAGAGAAGGCACAAGGAGAGTTTGTAAGCACCATGTGGGGCACAGCTGCTTGGCCACGCTGCAGTGAGAGGCCATGAAGCAATAGCAGGGAAGCATATGGAAGGACCCATACCCTGCACAGCAGTTCCCTGGGTACCAGGAACATAGGAAATGTGTTGGTGAATTTAGGTAGGAGCAGACCAAATCAAAATACCGAGCATGTCATCCATACCCAGTGCCACAGCGGTGCTTGGGAGAAATTATACAGCTCCCCATCTAAAAGCATGGAGAAAAGATAATTAAATGGATGCTTTTTCAGTATGGTTTCAATCCCTTTTTCTCCAAGATTTTATACAAAGTATTTGAGAGCTGTGAGAAAGAACTAACAGCTACGACAGTGAGGTGACAGCCCTACCCACAGCCCACTCGATCAATACAGATGGATATGCTTCTCCAAGGGCTGCTGGCTTTGGGAGCCAACATGCCCCTTCCCTACACACTGCAGCAGAACCGTGGGTCTGCCCTACAAGTCCCCACCAAGATGGGGAGCAGCTTGGGAAGCCAAGCAACATTAAACCTGCTCAGCACAGAGGAGAAGGTGGCAGAGGCCAGCCCTGCTCCAAGAGCTCAGCTTGAAAACCTTGTTCTGGCTTGTTTTCCCACTAGCTTTGGGTGCCTGACTTGTAATAAGTAAGCCTGAAAAGCAGGCTCCTTTTCAGACATGCCAGGCACCCACAGCTCCAGCTCATAGATGCATCTCCAGGGAGTCAAGTTCCAGGTGCACCCAAAAAAACTCGTGTTTCAGCCAATACCCAAAGGCCTCCGTTTCCTTGTCTGAGAAAAGCTGGGCAGTGCCTGGGCCCAGGACTCTGAGGCTCAAGGGGAAATTGCTTTATAGCAGCCAGTCTAATTGCACTGAAATTATGAGATCAAGCAGTAAATTCACGTCTGTGTTCGTTGCTCTGGGTGGCAAAGCTGCACTGGCAAGCGCCTGATCTCCACTCGCTGCAAATTCACGTTTCATTGGAAAGGGAAGGAGGGGGTTAATGAAGGAGAGCATTGCCAGTTGGAAGTGCTACCTAAAAAGGGTTTCTCCTACTAGCTGAAGCAAAATGGTTTCTCTTGCCAGCTTGTTTACTCTGCAGCTGAGAGCAGCGGACCGCCAGGTTTTGTTGCTGGAGCCTGCTGCAGGATCGACGGCTTTGAAACCGGCCCTGGCACCGGGAACATCAGCAGGGCTGGACCAGCTGTGGTACAGCTGCACCATCCCCAGCTCAGGAGCAGCCCCACAGTGCCCACATCGCAGACAGTACCCAGGACAGCATCATCTACACCAGGAAATATGTAGCTCAGCCGCCCAGACAGCAAATCCTGGGCCCATCCTCTTCTCCTTTGGGGAAATAATGGTTCTCGCCATTTAAAGGCCAGTTAAAAGCTGCAATTACATTTAACCAAGATGGTTTTACATGAACTGTCCACTACAGCAGTAGAGCCCTTGCCCATGGAAAGGGCACACAAACCCCAGCACCAGGGAGTAGGGATGGCAGACAGGACACAGAGGTTTTCATGAGAAAGGCAAGCACCAAAGCCATCCTGCCCCATCTTGCTGCTGCAGAGCCAGAAAATGGACAGGACTCGTTATCCTCTTTAGAAAAGCAGAGCCTGCAGTCGTGTGCCAAGACAGGTATCAGCCAGATTCCTGTCTCTGGGAGATTTTGGAGTCCACAGGCCAAAGTGAAGCGGCGCAGCTCTCGCAGTGCACAGCCCGTCCGAGCTCCAGGATTAAAGCTACCGTGTCTGCAAACAAAACATTGGCACCTGCCAGGAGAGCCAGCCGGGGAGGAGAGCCAGCCTGCAGCTGCCGTGGCCCCACCAGCCACAGCACAGTGCCCAGCAGTCAGCACGAGGATCAGGCCCACGTTTTATAGCCTTTATATTAATTACCCAGAGTCTAAATAAGATTAAAGTTTTAATTCCGTCTTCATCTCCTAGAGGCTCCCGCTGTGCTCTCGGGTTTTCCTGGTGCCACGAAGCTTCTCAGGCAGTTACAGCAGAGGGCACTTCTCTGACAGCCAGAGAGCAGCAGCTCCTGCATCCAGGGCTGCCCCGTGGTGCCCGGCCAGCCCTGAGGACGCACCACCCTCTGCACCTCCATAAACCCGGCACTGCTGCAGGCAGGGCCCTGCAAAGTCCACCTGACCCTTACAGAAATCCACAACCCAAGGCCAGTGGGGCCACTCGATGATTAAAGAGCAGAGGGCCAGCACTGGGCAGTGCCCCGAGGCCACGCTCGAGTTGGAGGCAGGGAAGTGAGCAGGAGCTCGAGGCAGAGGGTGTCTGACAGGACAATGTTTGTGGCTGGCACCATCCACAATGGCCAAGATCCCCCATCACAGCTGGCCATTGGGCAATTCAAGCTCTTAGCCTGGACCACCTAGGCTGGAGTTTAACAGCTGGAGATGGGCCAGAGAGCAGCAAATGCCAGCTGAGCAGGAGAGGAAATCACTGCCTGCGCTAGCTGGCTGGGTGGAGGATGTGGCACGGGCTGGCAGCAGCAACACTCACTGCCCTGGTTCCCCAATGCCCATGAGGACAGAGAAAATGCTGCAGAGCTGCAGCTGGGGCTCAGTCCACAAGCACCAACCCCAACAGACTGTGATGGCAGAGCCTTTGATGTTGCTGAGCAGCAGCAAGTCCTGGCTCCAGCCACCAAAGCACCCAAAGCTCAGCACTGGTCTACACAATATGCCCAAACCCAAGCCCTGCTGCACCCCATAGTATCTACACAGACCAGCTCCAGTTTTCACCTCCTGAACCTCCAGCTGCTGTGCAGCCACAGCCCTGGAAAAGCCAGCTTGCAGCCAGGAAGAATTGCAAGAGAGAAAGAGACTGGTGGAGGAGAGGATGGACACAGCATAACCCCCCCATCTGCAACGCTGCTCCAATCCACAGCCACACCTCTGGACAGAGTTGTGATCACTTTTCACATTACAAACAAGAAAAATGGGTCAAGAGCATCCTTCAAGAGCTTGGGAATGCCCAGAGTGTCATTCACCCCAGTTTGCATGGCTGAAGTCAGATTGTGGAGAAGGTTGCTCCATAAGCATGCAGGACTTAGCCAGCTGCCCCTTAGGGGACAACAAGCTGCCCCAGCCCAGCTGCTGTCCCAACCTCCCTTCCCGAAGAACAAAATCCTGTTCCCATTCCCTTGAGTGGAGGACATGGTCAAGCTGAGCCAGCAGAATCCAGCCAGGCCAGGACACAAGAAAAGCTCTCCAAGTATCCCTTTCAAAATCCCCCATGGAGCCCAGGCTTTGCACAGTGAGTTGATAACCCTGGTGATCATCTTGTGTCACTGCCCCTGTGATTTGGAGTTTGGGCTGCACAGCAGGAGTGAGGGCTTTGGAGGTTTTCTTTCAAATGGGCTCCCCACAACGTGTGAACCTGAGGCTGCCCATAGCCACTGCTAAGGTATGTATGCCAGGGTGACCCCAAGGCAGGCACCTAGTCAGTGGGGAAACCCTCTCATCTCTCCCCTACCTTCTGCTTTCTACAGAAGATGCTGTCTCAGAAGCAGCTCCCATTGCCCCAGCACAGCAATCCCTTCCTCACTACCCAGCTCACAGCCCTTTCTCCCACCCAGACACTGCAGCCCCCCAGCTCTTACCTGGTGGCCAAGGGCTGCTGCTCTATGGTGTCACCAGCTTCCGTGAGGACTGCTGCTCCCCAGGCTCGGTGGTTGACTCTCTCGGTGACTGGGGCTTTTGAGCAACAAACGTGGGGACACCCGTGAGCCTCTGCACCCCCTAAACCCAGCCCCGAGCCCATGCAGTCCCTAGCCCCCTCCGGGACCAGCCCAGACCCCTCCCTTCACACCGTTCTGTGAGGAAAAGCAGGGCCGCGCTGCCCTCAAGAGCCAACACAGCCGTGTGCCCCAAGGCGGGACGGAAGGCCTTAATTAGCCCGTAATTAGCCCCAGCGGGGTTCTGCTCTCACTTTGGGGGAAAACCAGGTGTGATTGGGGCACTTTGTGAGGAGTGACTGATGCACGGTCCTGCCCCCACGTCGGGGGAAAGCCCTGACTATCCCCCAAAACGCGGGGTGACGGCGGGAGCTCTCCAGGCACCACAAGGGGTGTCCCCGCCAGGGGCTGTGAGGGCACGGGGGGACCCGGCAGCGCTGAGGTGCCGCCAGCACCTGAACCGGGAACTCCCGGGGTTAGGACAGCCCCAAGCGGAGCAGGCATCCCCTAGCATCCTCGGGGATGGGATTCGCAGAGGGTACCGGTACCACCGAGGGTCCTGCTGAGGATACGGGATGCCCCGGGGGTGTCACAGGGCGGGACGGGGCGGGGCGTGCCGCGCCCCCGCCCCCTCGGCTGCTCGGGACCGCCCACCAGGATGGGCACCGCCCCCCGCTCACCTGTGCGAGGGGAAGGGCACAGGGAGGAGGCGCCCCGGCCCCGCCGCCGCTCGGGCCGGACCCCCGGTGCCCCCGGTGCACCCCGCCGGGCTCGGCCGAGTCCTCACCGCCCTCACGGGCAGCGCCGCGCCTGACACCATTTGAACGGCGCGAGGGGCCCGCCTCGCTCCTATTGGCCGCACCGCCCGTCCGTCAAGCCGTTCGCTGCCTTTCTATTGGTAGCACTGGTCCAGGGGGGCGGGGCCCGGGTGCCGGCCCGGCGGTATAAAAGGCGGGGGCCGGGCGGGCGGGCGTTCAGTGTCTCTGTGCGACAGGTACGGTGAGCGCGGGGGGGGCAGCGCGCGGGTGGGCGGGGCGGGCGGGAGCGCGCGGAGGGGCGGGCGGGGGGCGGTGCCGCGCGGGAGGGCGGGGCGGGGGCGCGCGCGGCGCTGGTGGCGCTGCCCGCCCGCGCCGTCCGTGCTCGGAGCGCGGCGGCGGCGGCGGCAGCAGCGGGAGCCCCCGGCGATGCCCGCGCTGCTCCCGCCGCTGGCCGCCCCCTGAAGACACCCCTCTCTATTTCCCCCCCTTCTCCAGCGACCTCAAGCTCTGTCCCCCTTTTCCCCTTCCCCCCCTCCCCTTTATTCCCTCCCCCCCGCCTCTTTATCCTCCTTCCTTGCGACCCTCCGCACCCGCCCGGCTGCCGTGTGGATGCGGGCCGGGGTGCCTGGCTGCGCGGGCGGCGAGAGCCGATGCTGAGGGGCCGGAGGAGGATGGAGTGCACCCTCGATGCGCAGAGTTTGATCAGTATTTCCCTGCGGAAGATCCACAGCTCCCGCACGCAGCGAGGCGGCATCAAGCTCCACAAGAACCTGCTCGTCTCCTATGTGCTCCGCAACGCCCGGCAGCTCTACCTGAGCGAGCGCTACGCCGAGCTCTACCGCCGCCAGCAGCACTACCCCGACGGCGCCCCGCTCCTCGCCATGCCCGCCTGCCCGCCGCCCGCCGCCGCCGCCCCGCCGGAGCTGGCGGCGCTCCCGCTGCCCGCCGACACGCAGGACCGCGAGGCGCGGAGCTGCGGGGCTGCGCGGGGCGGCGCGGAGCTGCTGGAGGTGCCGGTGTGCGCGGCGCCCCCGGAGCTGCAGCGAGCGCCCTGCAGAGACTCGTCCCCGGGCTTCTACCGGGCCGCCGGCAGCGCCGGTCCCGGTGGCGGCGGCAGCGCGGCCCCGGGGCTGCTCTACGCCGCCGGCTGTGACTTCGGGAGCGGCGGGGCCCCTCACTGTAGCAGCCGCACCACCGTGCTGGATTTGGACACTCACGTCGTGACCACGGTGGAGAACGGGTACTTGCACCAGGACTGCTGCTCGCAGTGCCCCTGCTGCTGCCAGCCGGCACCGGGGCTCGCCTCCCCGCCGCCCGCGCCCGGCACCAAGCGCAAGTATTACCCGGGGCAGGAGGAGGAAGAGGAGGGGGTGGAGGAAGGGGAGCCGGGGGGAGGCGGGGTGGCGGGCGGCCCCCCCTTCGCCCCGTGCACCAAACGCGCCCGCTTCGAGGAGTACAGCGCCGAGCACCCCCAGGACTCTTCCAACATCTCCAACTTGATCTCCATCTTCGGCTCCGGTTTCACGGGGCTGGTGAGCCGGCAGCAGGCGGACTCGGAGCAGCCCCTCAACGGGCAGCTGTGCAGCAAGCAGGCGCTGGCGAGCCTGGGAGCCTGGACTCGGGCCATCGTCGCGTTTTAGAGAGAAGTGGGGGAGCAGAGGGGGTGTGGGGGGTGTTGATAAAACGGGGGTGCGATCCGAGGGACGGCGGCTCCGGAGGGGGGACCCTGAAACAAAGGCAGGGAGGGGGGTTGGGGCGAGGGGAGGGGGGGTGCCGAGGGGTGCGCAGGGGAGGCGGGAGGGCAGAGCCGCGCTAGTGTTTTATAAATTGTACAATAAAGAAAAAAAAATCTAAGATCTTGGGACTTTATTTTTGCAGAGATGAGAGAAAAAAAAAAAACCAACAAAAACAAGCAAACAAACGAAAACAAAACAAAAAAAAAAAAAAAAAACAAAACAACGAAGCACCTATTTAAATAATCCTCTTTGTGTCCGCTCGGGTTCTCTTCGCGGCGGGTTTCCCGGGGCCGGTGCTGGCGGCCGGTAGCGCCACGTGAGAGCCGGGACCGGCCCCGGGACCCCGCGGCGGGAGCGCCCCCGGCCCCGCTCCCCGCCCCGGGCCGCCCCGCGGGTCCCGCCGCCCCCGGCTCGGCGCGTTTCAGGGTGCGGGCAGGGGAAAGCCGCTGCTGCCCCTTCGCTTTTGTGCGTTTCTTTATATATTTGAAAGGAGAAAACAAAAAAAAGGCAGAAATGAAAACATTTCAACTTTACTCCCAGAAGAAACGTGCGCGATGTGACTTCTTCCCACTGCTTGTGCCAGGGGAGCGCTGGAGGGTTCTGAGAGCTGAATTCGGGGAGGGTGGGAAGGGGAAAAACAGGGGCCGGGGGTCCCTCCGGGCTGCTCCCCGCCATGCCGGGGAGGGGGCGAGCCACCCCCGGCAGCCCGGAGCCTCTGCCTCGGCGTGTGCTTGTGATGCCGCAGGTAACCGTGTAACACGACTCACGTCTCCGGTGTGTGTGTCGGCTCTGACTCTTTTTTTTCTTTTTTGCCCCTATTTTTTTTTTCCCCCCTTAAGTTTAACTGTTCTGGTTTCAGCCTTCGCAATCATAAAACCAGCATTGTTTGGTCTTGTGAAGAGATTGTCTCCTGTAGAGTCTCTTGCTTTTTTTTTTACATTATTTTTTAAAAGAAAAACCTTTTGTTGTAAAAAGGTGGGTTTTCTGGTCGTCGTCCCCTCCTCTTTTTTTGCCCACTCCCAACTTCACGGTATCAGCACTGTGTGTAACTGAGGATGCTTTGCCAAACGGTCTGTTGGGGTCTTTTTTTTTTCCCTGCTCCTTTTTCTTTGTTTGTAAGCCTGTATTTTTGTGCATATGGAATTGTATATCACCGGGTAAAACTGTTCAGATTTGTTTAAATTTATAATCTTAATAAAAAGTCGATTATAAAGTTGCTGTGCCCTCGTTTTCCTTCACCCCGCAGCCCGCTGAAGCCCCTCTCCCGAGCCACCGCTTCCCCTCTGCACCAGGGAGCCTTTGCCGAAACTCTGAACCCCCACCTCCACCCCCGGGTAACCCCCCGGCCCCGGAAAAACCCCTTTGTCTCCTCCCCAACACCATCCAGATTCACCCTCTCCCCACACACACCCCCGCAGCCCCCCCGGCTGCCAGGATGCAACAAAAGCCCCCACTTGGGTCTGGCTGTGCAGCGCAAAGCAAATCCCAGCTGGGGAAGGGGCTGGGGTTCGGCTCCCCTCCCCGCTCACCGGGGCGGGGGAGCAGCCAGGACCCCCCAGCCCTGCCTCGACCCGCACCTGGGCAGAGCCGCCGCCTCCGCGCCCCTCGACGCGCTCGGGAAGTTTTTTTTAAGTTGGAGTTTGTTATCCCCGCTCGGGGCCGCTGGGTGGTGCGGGCGGGTTTTCCTTTTTTCCCCCTTTTTGTGTGTGTATTTTTCTCCTCCCCTCCTTTACCCCACAGGAATGAGCCGGAGCCGTTCCGCACCCCTTCAACACCTCCCGGCCACTTCAGGAGGGGAGAATTATTATTTCTTTGAACCCTGTGCATGACGCGCAGTTTCCAGCATGCAGCGCAAATCCCGCAGATAGAGCCTTCCCCCTGCCCCCGCACCCCAGCATCCTCGGGACCCCCCCCAAATCAACACATGGACAAAATCCCCCTTCCCAGCCCCGCGCATCACCGCGGAAGCTCAACCTTCCCTCCTGCCGGGACGAGAGACCGCAGCGGTGGTCTTGCGGGGCGGGAGGGGTGGCGGCGGGGGGTGGCAGCGGCGGAGGAGCGAAGCGCGGAGCCCCCAGCCCGGCTGCGCCCCCTCCGCGCCCGCAGCGCCCCCTGGTGCCGGCCGCGGGACCCGCATTGCCGCGCGGGGCCGGGGGAGCGGCAGGGAGGGAGGGGGCAGCGCCGAACCCCCTGGGGCAGAGCGAGGGGCAAGGGTGGCCGCGCTGTCCCCAACCCCCGGTGCTGCTGTCCCCAGACAGCTCCGTCCCGCTCAGGACGCTGCAGGGCTGAGCGCCGCTCCCCTGCCCGGCTGCTCCTCCAAATCGCCTCCCCCCCAAAAAAATTATAACTGAAAATATAAGCCCTGTAACCCCCTGCCCAGGCGCGGAGGCACTGCGGGAGCACTGCTGAGCGCACCAAGGCTCTGCGAAAGCAGAGCTGGATGCTTTGACCGGGGGAGATTCACCCATGGGGGCGTCGAGAAGCCCCCTCCCTGCTCTGGTCCCTTGGGCCAAGACCCCCGGGGCCTCCCCCGGCCCCATCCCGCTCTCTTGCCCCGGGAGTCGAGGCTCCCCGGCACGGCGGCAGTTGGAGAGGGGCCCCGGCACTGGGATTAGCAGAAGCAGCAGCTCCTGCATCCATAGCCCCGGCTGCTGCACACAGTATTTGGGGGAAGTTTTAAAACCCAGGTGCTTCTGCGGACGCCAACAGGTCAGCGCAGCCGGCTTCTGAATCTTAAATACAAGTCCTGTTCCCACAGCCCCTGCTCCAGGCAGCCCAGCCGGACAGGGCAGAGCTTGCTTTAGCCCAACAGCCACACGCACACGTTCATCACCCTCCCAAACCGCTCCCCATCTCCCAGACCTCGGGTTTCCAGTGATAAAGGGACCATCACCAGGAGAAACCCCCCTTCCTGCAGGACACGACCGCCCCAGGCGCACCTATCCCTCCAAATCTCCCCTCTCCCGGGGGGAGCCAGCTCTCTCCTGCCTTCACAGTGGAAGTTTCTGGGGCTTCAGTCAAGGTTTCAAAGGCTGGAATTGGCAAAGACGCCTCCGCATCACCGGTACACACACGGGGAGGGGAAGTCGGGGTGCATATGCCATAGGGACACTCAAAAATCCCTGTCACTGACGAACGAGGAGATCCCACAGCTCCGCGGAGCCGCGAAGACTCACACGCTCTCGGTGGCGCAGTTATTTATTTATTTTAAACCCTGGTACATGACATTTCTCTTCTTACGAAGGCGGCAGCAGCAGAAAGCCCATCACAGCCTCTCCTGAAAGCAGAGCCTGGAAACCGGAGTCTCATCTGCATATTCATAAGTACCTGATAAATTAATCATGATGGCAGAAGCATTCAGGCTAGAAGGGAGGTGACAGGGGAAGGTTGCACCCCCCAACACAAGCCCATCCTCACTCTCGCACACGCTCCTCGTCTTCCAGGCACAAAATGTTTTGATCCCTTCACAAGTCGACTGAACCCCCTCGGTACTGCGGGGCAGGGGGCTGTGCCCCCCCAACACCCCGGTAGGCACCCACCGCCTCGCCCCCCACCCCGCCGGTCCCTGGCTCCGGTGAGGGATGCAGAACAGATGGGCTGGAGCAGGGTGGAGGACCCAAAATCTCAGGGAGCTCAGCTGCCACACCCCCCAGCCCAGCCGTGAGCTCTGCTCCCATGTCAGCGCCTGTCCCCGAGCGAGCTCTGCCCTCAGCGCGGTCCAACGTGCCCTAGCATTGCCCGACCTTTAGCTGATGCTGAAGTTTGACCCTAAAAATCTTTCCATATCCTCTCTCCCCTTAGTGCTCTCCGGACTGGGGGCGAACGGGCATCGCCAGGATTGTGCACCCGGCAGCCCTGGAGCCGGAACAAGGCACAGAGGGGTCCTCTGGAAGGGACAGGTGGAGTGTGGCCGGCACAGAACCCCGAGAGGTGGGAGATGGGGAGAGAGAGGAGAGCCGCGGGAATCCTGCACGGCGCCAAGGCAGAGGGAGCCAGCTCTGTGCACACACCGCTCCCTCTGCCAGCTGCGAGACAGCTGTGGCTTTCCTTTCCCGGTGCAAAATGCTCTCCACAAGCAGATCCGGTGCTCGTGGTGTCCTCAGTGTCACCACACTGAACCCCCTTGGTCTGGGGGAAGAGTCACGCTGCCCCGGGCGGAGACGGTGCCTCAGGTAACAGAGGCAGAAATTCAACCCGAGGCGGGAGCAGTGCCTGAGCCCATCCCTCTTTTCCCGAGAGCCGCCCTCAGCAGAGGGGGCAGAAGGTGCCTGGCAGCTCCTGTAGAACCCAGGAGGGTCCAGATTTCTCTTGATGTCCCTGACCTGGAGGCAATAGCCTGCCAGGCTGCCAGCCCAGCTCCCACGGAGAGGTTGGGGTCCCCACCTGAAGAAAACCCACCCTCACACCACGAACTGAGCACCAATTCCCAGGTGCTGACCCACCGCTGGAGCAGCTCCATGTCCTCCTATACCACAAGAGCCAAGAACAAGCCCCTATCCAGTCCCAGCAGCCCATCCTCAGAAGAGCAACTTCATGCTCTGCAGAACCCAGCACAGGATCTGCCTGTCTTTCCTTCCTTCCATCTGTTGATTTTGAGTCAGATCCCTCCCATCTCATCTCCCCAGCTTAAACATGAATGAGCAGAAGAATATTTTGGGATCTGCACATGTTAGCAGATGTTTGGAGGAGTCCCCTGCAGAGAGAGAGCAGTAGGAGAGCAATGGGGGACCCAGCAATGTGGTCGAGAGGCCACTGCTGTTAGCGGTCTGTTTAATATGTTGGGTTTGGTCTGGGCCTGGGTAATTAGCACCTGAACAGTAATTATTCACACTTGGCCTTTCTATATCCTGCTTATAGATTTGATGATTAATGCTGCTCCTTGAGTTAAGCCTGCCCTGGATTTACCAGCACACAGTGGGAAAGTTGAGAGGAGGCTGTTGTGTGGCAGAAGCTGCTGTCCCTCACATCGAACAGCAAAAACAGCACAATAGAAAAATTAGAGTAAAAAGCACTTTGCACAGAAGCAGCAGCCGCTAAGCACAGAGCAGCCATCTCAGCAACACTCTGCCACCACCATCGACGCACGAGGAGCTCGGTTGTACAGCAGGAGAAGCAAAAAACCTCCCTCAGCATTCAGAAGACACCAATGCCAAGTGATTTGGGGGGTTACTGACACCCCAGAGACACAAGCTGGACAGAGCCCTGCAGCAAAGTTGGGGTGCACAGACCCCTTCAGCCACCTTTCCATCACAGAAACACAATGAGGGGTCTCCAGAGAAGGACCTGCTGCCCCCACAAGCTGGGAAATGGAGAAAACCAGCTGCTAACCACTACAGCTCAGCCAAGCAAAATCCATAAACCAGTTGTGGACTCACCTGCTCTCCAGGGCACTGGCTTCCCTGCTGTCACTGCTGGTCCTGGGCGAAAGGGCTGCACTGCCAGTGACAGTCCTGGTCACCTGCAGAGGGACCTGGGGCTGCTTTGCAGCACTGCTGACCAAAACCCTCAGAGGCTGAGGGATTCTCCAGCTGCTCCTCAGGGCAAAAGACATTTCCAGCAGAGTCGCTCTCTGGGATTTCTGTGCCAGGCAGGCAGGAGCTTCATCCAAGCTCTTGGCCAATGCCAAAGAGCACATGGAGGTTGGCATGGAGAGAAGGAGGCAGCCAAGCCCAGAGGCAAAGAACAGGCAGAGCTGCCCTGGCTCCTTTTCCTCAGGGAAAACACTGACTCTGGGCCCTACTGATAAAGGAGTGGAGCACAGAGGGGAGAAGCCCCACCAAAGCCTGCTCTTATCCTCACTCCTGACCCCATGACTGGTCCAGCTGAGCAGAATCACCTGCCCCACACCTGCAGGGAATGAGACAGAGCATTAACCCTATCTGTGCTTCTGCCCAGAGGAGGGGAAAGGGTTTTCCCAGGAAACCCCCACCATCCAGATTGCTGCTGTGGAACATCCAATCCTCCTCTGAAGCTGACTCATTGCCTGGCAGGTCCCCCATCAGATGTGTGTTTTCCCCCCACATCTGTTGTCCCAAACTCATGAGGACTCGTACATCCCACAGCATCTGCACCATGCCCCAGCTCACACCTTTCCCATGTGAGAAGCTCCAGTAGCCCCACTGGGCTCAGCCCCAGCAGACAGGAGCAGCTTTGGGACAACCCCACCTGCCTCAGGTCCCTGATTATTTCCACACTTCCATTCTGGGAGCTTGATTTTTAATAAAGAACCCCCAAAGCCATGCTTTCTCCTTCTTTTCCTCACCCAAATGAGACTTTTGCCTTGAAACCTGTGAAGCTGCTTTTTTTTCCCTCCCTTTTTCCCGAGGTTTTGCAACATGAAAGTGGAGGTTGATGTGAATGGAATTTTGAAATTGGAGACGGGGAAGTTCTGCTCTGGGAGGTGACTATTTGCTCACAAAATCGCCCTTTTCCAAGCTCCCCGATGAAATTCTGCACAATTATTTTTGTCTCCTCCTCGCCCAGGCAGCCTGGTGCCCTGCACTGCTCCTGCTTTTGTTTCTCCTCTTCTCCCTGGTGAGGATGAACAAAACACCAACCATTGCCCATGCCCACTCCTCCTCCTCCTCCTCCTTCTCCTCCTCCTCTCACGGCTGCCAGCGCAGCCCGGTGCTGCCCGCCTGGCAGAGAGTGCTCAGGATTCAGGGATGTTCCCATCAACTCCCCCCTAGCAGAGAGCCAGAGCTGGTTGGATGCTCAGCTCAGGGAAGGGCATTCCAGAAACTCACCCTTCCATTTCCTTTGGTGCTGGAGAGCAAATACCAGCCCAAAATATGTGCAAAGGACAGGCTTCACCCTCCCCAGCCCCGTGCTGGCGTGAGCAAAGGGAAGCTCTGCAGACAGCTTCCAGCAGGACTCAGGTTGCGATGCAGAATGACACTGTCCAAGGGTAAAGCAGCACCCAGGGTGTCTGGGGAGCCCTCAGGGCCAGAGGACAATCCCCACACCCAGGCTCCATGTCTGCCCTGCTCCAGCACCCTTCTCCCCCAGCTTGTGGTCCCTGCAGCACCATGAGCATCCTGGCTCTTCCACTCCCATTTGAACCAGAAAACAAGGACATGGCTGAAAAGCCCCAGAAGCCAGGACATGGACTCCCCAGGCTCCACAGAGCTGTGCCCTCGGCTCAGTCACACTAGAGATGAGGGGGAGGACTGAGCCTCCAGGTTCTCCCCCTGGAGTTACCACTGGATTAACTCAGCCTTAGGTTGTTTCAGGAGCATTTACATGCAGAGCTCCTTCAGCTCAGCCCTCCAATGCCTGTAGGGTCAGGCAGTGCCTCTGGCCTATACCTGGTCCCTCTAACTCCAATTTCAAATTTTCCTTGGTTTTGGTACCTTAGGCTGGAGTAAACAGGGCCACAGCACCAGGCTGGGCAGAGGGTACACACAAGGAGCTGCTGGAAGCCAGCCCATGCCCAGCTCCCTGGATTTCATGTTACAGATGGATTTATGTCACCCCATGCCCAGATCCACTGGGTTTGTACAGCAGGATGGTGCTTTTATCCTTGGTCTCCAAGCAGGAAAGTGAGGCAGTGTCCTCAGGTAAGGTCACAGCAGGGCTCCACGGAGAGCAGGCAACTGAACCCACACATCCCAAATCCATCCCAACCAGTGGCAGCTCTCTCATGTATACGAAATTTATGTTTGACTCTCTCCCCAGGGATTCATCTCCCATCTTTCCCCTTTAATTATAAAAATTAGTAGGTTTGAGGTATATTTGAGGGGTTTTCTTTTCCTGTGTTGACAAAGTGCAATACCTTGATTACTCTAACCCCAAATTCTCTGCGACACAGATACCCTGGCAATTATAAAATACTTCCAAGCTCGCTCCATAAACCCCTTTGCTGTTGCTATTAGTATGCATTAACATTTTATTGGTGTTACAGGATGAAACATCCAGTCTTGCAGCTCCAGTGGGCTTGGGGATTTCCAGCATCCTGCAATATGTATCCGTGCAGAGGAAATTAAAATGTGGATGGATCAGCAAGATACAGTCAAATCCTCTACAGTAATTTGGAGAAGACTAAACTCTGGTGCTAGTGGAGCATATTCCAAGCTATCTAATAGAGAGTTGATGATCTCTGTAACAACCTTTTTGTAAGTTTTATTCTTGCCTACAAGGGAATTTTTTCAAAGGGGGTATGTAATACCTAAACTAATATTTTTAAAGGTATATGCTCTGAACATGGAAAAGTAAGGCCCTTGGCAGAGCAGTCACTTCCAGTGATCAGCAAGTACCTGATAAAATAATACACTTCAGTATCTTACAATCTAACTGGAATTTTTAACCTCCACATTAGTCAATTTTCTATAGTTTTAATCATTATAGGACAATAAACTCTTAGAAATATTGTCACACTTTGCTATTTTAGCCACAGTAGAACACATATTTCCTTTAGCAGCATCAGCACTTGAAGCCAGAAGTATTGCATCTACCCAACAGCTGTCAGAGCGTGGTGCTGATGTCCAGCATTACATACTTCACCATCTCAAAAAAAACCACAGAAAACCAACCATTTCCACACACAAAACTGGGGAGAATCATATCCAAATGGAAACTTTGGGTACCTTGACTTGTGTGATGCAGTCTGCTTGAGTTTATCTCTCCCAAGCACCTTAAAAAACAGGAGAAGCAATAAGGAACTGATTCTCTGCTTTCTCTCCTTCCTCCATTTACAGAACCTTAATCTACTTTCAAAAAGGAAAGAAAATGTGTTCAGGAGGACTTAACCCCACACCTTGGTGCCCGCTGGGTCGGGACCATGCAGCGCCGCTCCTGCAGGACCCCCCTCTGGGAGATTTTTTTGTTTCTATGGGTGTAACTGCACTGAGCATTAAGGAGCCCAAATTCTGATGCGAGATTTCGACATTATTTATTATCCGTGTTACAGTTGCAACTGGGAACATGGGGAGGGACTCGTTCCAATTTTAGACAACTGCATTTACGCCCTGTGCAGAGCCGTCCCATGAAGACATTCCCAAGCCCAGGCTTTTTATAGCAAGCAGAAGCAACCACTCCACCCCCTGAAAGGCCTTTTCTAACCTCCAAAACCTGCTCACAGCCTTGTGCTCCTCAGAACCAGCCTATCTCCAAGCTGAAGATGCCCATCACAGTTCAGGCCTTGCTGAATCTGATGTGGAGACAGCCCTTTCTCAATTTGGCTCATCCTAGTTTGAAGTTTGGCACAATTTTACAAGACCCTGTGTGTCCCCAGGGTGTTCAAGGAGTTTCTCCAATGTCAATGGGAGGAGTGCTCATCCACCAAAGGGGAAGCAAAGTTAAAGGATGAAGATATCTCCTCTTGGCTATTAGAGCATGAAATGACCTCCAAAAGCCCTGTTAAATTCTACATCTGAGCCAGGAGAGTCCTTGTTGAAGCAGCAAGAAGATCCTTGTGAGCTTCTCAACCGTACAAGGTTTCCACCAGCACGTTGGCAGTGGGAGAGTTCAGGTTACTTTAGCAGTTATCATTAACAACCAATTTCACCTTCTCTGACCCATTTCTGCCTCCTTCCCTCTCTCAGGAAGCCAGTGCAGTTGCAGGGACATGGTGCAGAATCCAGGGCTCTTGTGTGGTTCAGCACCAGGCCCTTGGGGTACAAAGTGCATCTTCATCTTGGCAAGTGACCATTCAAGATTTTGCAGGTCCTGCCGTGGGGGTGCTTTGTTTATTCACTCACAGGATCCCAGCACTGCACGATGGAACTGAGCCACACACCAGGGACAAGTTAATACAGCAACAATGACATCAAGTAGTTCTATTTTTTATTCTGTTACTCCTATCTCCAGGCTGCTTCTCTCAACTCTTACTTCATTACTGGCTGCCATGAGCAACTGCTTATAAAGGAGGACTGTGAAGGAAGAGAGAGGGCAAGGCTGACAGCACTCTGCAAAATGCGCCCTGTGCAAAGGCAACAGCTGTAAAACAGCAACACAAACTGGCCTATGTATGGCAACCCCAATGATCCAGCTTTGAAAACTGTATTTTAAAAAAAATGGCTTGGTCAGTGGGCTGAAGGGGAAGACGGCCAGAAACCCACACTACGTCTGCTTCTCCTTCGCTGCGCGTCATATTCACCAAGGGACACACTCAAGATGAATTCAAGTGCCTTCAAAGCAAACATTTATGATCCAAGATGACATTTCTGCTCACCATCCACCCCTCCACTCTGCTGCCACTTTTAGCAACACGCGCTCACACAGTTGGCCTGTGTTGATGGAGAAGATGTAACCCAGAGACAAGAAAAGGAGCACTTGCTAAGCACAGCTACACTACCTCCAACTCATGAGAAGGTCCAGGTTTAATTTAATCCAGGTCTATTATAAAGTCCAACAAAGCTGCTGAACTACACTGATGCTGGAAGTCCTGAGTCAGCTCCTACAGCAGGACAGGAAAAAGATCTGAAGAAAAAGGTTTGAGTTCTCACCATGCCTCAGAAACAAAGCTCAAACGTCCTTTGGTTATGACAGTTTCTGATCTTCAAAAGGTATTTGCTGGCCTGGGATTGGGCTTTGCACATCACCTACCTGCCAAATCCCAGTTGGGATAGAGGGTGGACATAGCAAAAAAGTTAATAAATAAAGCACACAATACAACAGAAAGACACCTTGGAAAGACACAAAGACAGACTGGATCTACTGGATCATGCAGTTAAATAATGAATCAAATTTGGTGCAACCACAAGTGCCAAGTGCCTCCACAAGGCCTCTTCCCTGCACCAAAAGCCCCGGCCGTTGGCTTTGCTGGCTCTGCTCCCAAAGTGGGAGCAAACCCCAGTCTGAGAGAGACCAACACAGTCACCAGTGCAAAACACAGAAACTTTAATTAAACCTACAACACAGGGGGAACTGGGATTTGCTGCTTCGGACACGGAGCAGCCCTGGGTGCTGCCACACGCACAGGCAGAGGAGCTGAGCCCCGAGAACCCACAGGGGATGTCAGTGGGAGCAGGAGGGAGGCAAAGCAAGTGGCTGCCACATGATGGGGGCACATCCCAAGCAGGCTGGTAAGACTCAAACAAGAATTAGCTGCTTGACATCCCAAAATCCCCAGCAGGACAGATGTGCAGATGCGGGCAAGCAACAAACACAGAGCGGTGCTGAGCCTCCTCCCACCGCCTCCGCAGGTCCCAAGCCCAGGGACACTGTCCCCAGGGAGCACTGCTGCAGCTGCAGGGGAAGGAAGCACCTCTCCGCCCTTTTTTGGTGCTGTATTCCACATTTCTGTAGTCCCTCCCATCATTTCCACCCATCCTTTTGCATGGAAGCCCAATTTCCACAAGACGACCAGGAGAGGTTTTCCCAACCCTTGGGCAGATTAAGGAAACCAGAGGCTTTTGCTCAGCTATTGCTGGCCAGATGCTGCAGAGCCATTTAAAGCATGGGACACCTGCCAAAAGACACAGCAGCGTGAGGGGACACAGGTGGAGACACCAGGAGTCTCTGCTCCAGGCACGGGCTGCTCCACTGAAGATGAACTCATCAAGTCCCAGCCATGCACACAGATCTCCAGCAACATTCCAGGAGTGGATCCGTTTGGAAAGCCAAGACAAAACACATCCCATTTAGGAGTAAAACGAGACTTAACCCCAGTCTCCCATTTTCACTTAAAATACAAGTTTATGGAGTTGTTTCAGGCAGGTCAAAAGCTCCTTGTCCTCCACCCCCCACCCAGGGCCAAGGCAGGAGCAGACAGGACAGCAGCAGTGCCAGAAAGCTCTGCTTCACTCTGTGGACATTTCACCACCTCTTAACCTAGAAATCTTTTCTTACTCTCCTTCCCCTGAGTGCCTGCAAGAACCTTTACAAGAAGGAGCGCTTAGGTCTGTTAAAAATCATGAAAAAACAAAAATAAAATTAAAAAATCACAATCAGGTTTCTTGCCCCCACCCCAGCAGTGAAGCAGTCCAGCAGCAAAAGCTGAGCAGCCTGGCTGGGGGTAGCCCCTCCATGGTCTGCAAGAATGCCAGAGGAAGGATTCCTGCTGCTCCTGATGCCCAGCAAATCCCAGTTCAAAGCCCTGTTCCCCCACCCCCCCCAGCCTGGGCACCCCAAGAAGAAACATCCACTCTGCAGCTGCAAAGCTGTGCATCACTTTGGTCAAGACCTACAGACACACAGCTCATCTCAAACCCAGCACCAGCCCCTTCTACCATCCAGTGATACTGCTGGTGTGATCCAGACCACCTGCCCTCAACACACTGCTGCTGGTGGCACTGCAAGTGTGGTCCCCCTGCCTGAGCTCCAGCACAGCAACACCAGCAGGGAATGACAAAGGGAAAGAGCTTTCTCCAGGTATAACCTGCAGTCCTGGGCTATTTATGCTTTTTGTTTCCAGCGCAAATATATAAATGCACAAGAAGCTGCATGCTGCCCCTCATGCTGCCTGTGCTCCAGGCATGCCCCCCTCAAAGAGC
Organism: Lichenostomus cassidix; assembly: GCF_008360975.1. Classification (NCBI taxonomy): domain Eukaryota; kingdom Metazoa; phylum Chordata; class Aves; order Passeriformes; family Meliphagidae; genus Lichenostomus; species Lichenostomus cassidix. The sequence goes on from NC_139497.1 coordinate 5,216,825, forward strand.
TGGGGATTATGCTGCTTCATGGGGAAATCCCTTTGCTATGGGGCTGTCACTATAATTTACGACCAAGCAGGAACAACCATGGTCACCTTGCGCCACTGAGGCCAGCCCAGCCCCGGGGCAGCAAAGCACAGGGAGTGCAGAGGGCAGGTTGGACCCAGCCATGGATGTGTGTGAATGTGTCAGGGTTTGTGCCCGTTAAGAGGGAGCCTGAGCAGCGTCTTTGCATAGCTGTTCCCACAGAGCTGGGTCCCTCCAGGCACCCTGTCTCCAGCTCCAGAGCCAGCTCAGACCCACACAGCCCAGACGATTCCCAGCTTCACCCAAGAGAAGAGGCGCTAGTGGGAAAGGAAGAACCAGGAAACGTTGCAGAAGAGGTGGAGGGAGGGAGCTTTCTTATGCAGAAAAAGGGAGAGACGGTACCCTGGGCTTCCATAACCCACAGACATTCCCTAAAACTCCCTTTTCCCATTTCAGACCTCCTGGGCAGGCAGAGCTGGCTGATACAGACATGCGCAGGCTCACACCTCACCCCGTGCACTGGTTTCCCAAAGCAAACAGCAACAGGAAACTCCAATGAAAATTCAAAAGGGAAATTGCAGTTACCACTGCCCAACACATACACACGTGCCTTCCTCCCCTCCACACCCCTTTCATCCAGGAAGGGAAGCAGAGGGCCTTTGCTGCAGGGCAGCCCCTGCTCAAACGCATCCCCACGCCCAGCAGTCGCGCGGACGCGGCACAGCAAAGCAGCATGGCCCCAGCTCGGCCACTGGTGAGACGTCCCCGGGGTGAGGACGTGCAGGAGGAGCTGCTCCAGGTCCCATCTCCCGTGCCAGGCCGGCGAGTGCTTTGGATCTGTGGTTGCCAATGAGGATGTGCAGGAATGGATGGGCTGGGTGGTGAGGAGGGGGTGAGGGGAGGAGGAAGAGCGCCGCGCTGTGCCTCCGCTGCCTCAACTCCTCCCGCAGCCTCCTTAGGACGTCACAGGCTGGATGGGGAGCAGGCTGCCGAACTTAAAGTGCTGGATCACAGGAAACTTCTCCAGGCACTGCAGGAGGGGAGATAAAGAAAGGTGAATTCAGGAGACATTTCCACCTTATGCACACAGCCAGAGCCACATCCTGCCCGCAAGGTCAGGAGGCAGTGAGGTCGGAGTCACTCAGCTCAGACAAAGGCAGAGGATCAGTCCCATGTCTCACCCCCACATTCCAATCAGGCTCCTCAGGCCAGTAACACTTCATAACCCCATCCCCTTCCCTTCAGCCAGTCTTTTTCTTACTGAGATTCAGGCCTGGAGCATGAGCAGAAACAGCATGTCTATGTCAGCAGCTTTCTCCCTCACCACTCTCCTTGCTCGAGTTGATCTCTTTGAAGAGCTTCACCCTACAAATACTGAGAACTGCAGAACCCCCGGGGCAGAGAGACACTTCCCCTCCAGGCCACTGCCCACACTGGGTTTGAGGCACCATCCTGCAGCTGCAAGGCAGTGCCCAAACTGCATTCCAGACTCTCCAGTCTTTGATGGACCAGCAGCAGTGATTTTGCTGCCATAGTTTAAGATATGATCCTCTTTCTGACAACCCTCACCCCTAAAATTCCCACCTCCCACTGCAGAGTAATGGACCACAGGTCAGTCATATAGGTCCACTACAAGGCAGATCAGCTCAGAGCTACTTCCTGCAGCTACATCTGGGCTCTGCGTGGGGTGAGCAGGACTGTGAGGGCACAGCCCTTTCCACTCACCAGCCCCACAGCAGGAAGGTCATGGACTGTGGTCAATAACCACGTCAGAGTTTGCCAGCACTTGCCTGGCAGAGCCACTCAGAGCTCTGGTTTTTGAGTCACTGCAGATGCAGACTGCCCAAACCTCATGGAGGGCAACAGAGCAGGCTCAGCTCCATCACGCAGACCTCAGCAATGTGTGCTCACCAGCCATGCTGTGGTAACAATTCTCCATAGGAAGGAGCCTTGTGCTCTCCATGGGGCCAAACTGGACTCGCTGCAGCAGGGGAGACTCTGGGGCTGGGGAGGAAGATGTGTGCTGCAGACAGCTCTCACCCCAAGGCAGGACTCGGGCACAGGCACCCTGCCCTCATGCTGCTGTCATGGGCAAGCAGGAGGATTTGTGCTCAGAAGCCCAGGCCTACAGTAATCCCTTTGGAGCCAGAGGTCAGGCAACTTGTTCCAAGTGCAAGCACACTGGAGCCAAACAAGTTTGGATGGGTTGGAAGTACAGCACGGCTGGGGAATAATAGCCAGGCAGAAAACCACAAATCTCTACGGCAAGGCACCAAGGAGAAGTCCTGGGAGCATCAGGGCACATCACCTTCAAAGGTTCTTAATGCTCAGAGCTGCTGCCATCTTTCCACACAACCACTTAGGCAAACTCTCAGAGGAAGTAGGGCTGGATAACAGGAACATGAGGGGAGAGAAGAGAGAAATGAACACTGGAGATGCTGACAGCTAGAAATGTCAACCCAATTAGCTCCAAGGAGTCCCACGGAAGACCAGGCTGGTTGGGCTCTAGATGAAGAGACTTTACCACCAGTGGGAAGAATGGGTATCCATTGCACTTAACATAACACCAGCCCAAGAAGAGACAAGCAGAGAAACTTCTCCTCTTATATCCAGAAGGACTAGCACAAATTTACTGGGTTATCAGATGTACCAAGAGATAGGGCCCTCCTTGCATCAGCTGTGGATGAAACTGCACCCAACACTAGCTCAATTTCAGGCTTATTTCTTCTTGCCACCAGCTTGATAACACCAAAGGTCTGCTTGGGACTCTACTGGGGAGTAGATTCATGCACCAAGTCCAACCTTTAAAGATGGAACTGGGACTAGATTAGTTACAATGGAAAGTATTTCCTGACTGACTGCAGAAAAGGAAAGGTCAGGAGACTCAAAAGCAGGCTCAGGGGAAAAACATCAAGGCTGATGCTTTAACCACACTCTATTCTGTCGACTTCTTCACTTGCCTTTGATGGAGAGAATAAGAAAAGCCCTTGGACTTTCAAGTGAACACGTCTTCACCCATTATATTATAAATAGACACATTTGGGATTTCATAAACACACAGAGCTGAAGACACATTGTCTTCAGCCTACTGCTCATCCACCCTGGAGTGCCTGGATCCAGACCACAGCTCCTGGACACACGGACAATCCTGAGCTTTCTGTTGGCTGTTTAAAGTCACCTCATAGAGAAGACAGAGAAGAGATAAAGCCTTTGGAGTGCTTTCTAAATGAACTAGGGCTGGGGACTGCCCCACTCCCACCAAGAGGGATTTCTCCTGGTGTGTTTCCAGCAAGTGACCCCATGCTCTGCTGCTGCCTCCTCTCAGTCCCAGTGCCTGTCAGCACCATCCGGCACCCAGCGATTCTCAACCACCCCAGGCATGTTACAGAGCTGGAGCCTCCAGCTGAGTGTCTGATTTCACCTGATCTAATTGCAAGTGATCAGAGGGGCAGGGAGAATGGAGGGGAAAATAAATAAAACCAAAATCTTGCTCTCACCTTTGCCAGTCAGACAAAGAAACACCACAATCCCAAACCTTCCCTCTCTTTGCCATCACACACCCCAGGCTCTGCCACAGAAGCTGCCTGCCTTGAACTGGACAAAGACCCATATCAGCACCTGGGGGGTGTAGCTTCCTTCTCTTCTGCTAATGCTGGCAGTGGAATTTCTAATTGCAGAGACACTGTACTGGTGAAGGCTACACAGAGATCAGAAATACACTGGGAGCCAGCAGAAAAGAGACAAGATCTCCAGCAGTGACTTTGTGCCTGGCGTGAAACACCCAGGATTCAGTTTGCAAAGGATGAAGGTTCAGTGACTCCTAACCTTGTGTCATTCCCAGAAAATCAGTCAAAGAGATCCTCTAGTTGCAAATGTTGGTGCAACCTGCAGGACCAGGCACACCATAACTGAAAGCTCTGCCCAGCCATGCTGCCATATCCACATCCACACCCCTGTCTTCTCCCAAGCCAGGCAGAAACTGGCTGAGCCAGCAGCAGGGTAGAAAACTGCCCAGAACAGATTGTATCTAAAGATATAATATATCTACTACAAAAAAACAGTGAGGACCCCTGAGCAGGAGTGCCTCCTCTCCTCTGCCCACTGAGGTGAACACAGCTTCCATGCCATGCCAGGAGAGGACAACACTGCATGAGGACAATATTTTTAGGACTACAAATATTCTTTGAGGAAGAAACTAAATTTAAAGTGCTTTGGTTGACTCAATGTTTTTTACACTTTAGCCTAAATTCGTGTCATTACCCTTCACAGCAGCTTTTGCATTCTCCCCTTGACACAGCTACATCTCTGATATTTGCAGAAATGCACCAGTACCGGATCCAGCATTTTCACACAGAAAGTCACCTGCTACTCAAAACAGATTAAGGCCTTCAGAAAAGACCATGTCTTCACTGCACATGGAACAGCCAAAGAATCTCCCAGTCTCTACGGGATCCCTCAGCTGTGCTGTCTCCAGCCAGGGGACACGGGACAGGTATATCTGCCAGCACACAATGGCCCCAAGACATCAGTGAAAGTGTGCACTGCACTGTGGGCTCATCCCTGCCAAGCTCCTCCAGCCACATAAAAGTGGAAGCAACCATGGCACAGGACATGTGGGGCACTAGGCAGGAGTACCTGAACATCCTGGGGTATGTGGGATGCCAGGGGAGTACCCAGCTTGTGAAAGAACTGATCCAAAGGAAAGGAAGGACCATGGCAGTGCTGTTGAGGCAGCAGCAGACCACGTTGAAGCTCTAGGTTTTAGGAGACTCAAATTTCACTTTAAAGGCACTCACAGTGCTGTAATCTTCCCTTCAGACCCCTCAGTTCTCACACTACAGCCTCCAGCTCAGGGTTTTCCAGCAGGCAGCCTCTCCAGCCCCTGTGATGGAGCTGCAGCCCAGGGACACCCCTCCCTCCAAGGAGCAGCCCGGGGCACTCCTCCCAGGAGCAGCCAGGCGAGGGGGTCGGCCCCCAGCCCCACTTCTCCTCTTTGGAGGCTGGGAGGAAAGCTGAGCTGGGGGCGGAAGGAGCCAGCAGGCCTGGGAGTGACACCTCACAGATTAGAGAGGTATGTGGCCTGGAACCTAAACACAGGATGTGCAGTGCAGAGGAAGGGCTGGGGGAGGGAGCGGCCGTTCGGCACAGTTAACCCCTTTGTGCGCCGGGCCTGAGCAGAGCCACCCGCAGAGCCTGTGTGCCCCAGCAACAGGAGCATGTCCCAGCTCCCAACAGGAGCACGGCTGACAGCAGCAGGGTGTGGGATTAACTCCTTCAGGTACCACCAGTCTCCCTCGGTGCCACCAGATAGTTGCACCATCCCTGCTCCTCCAGCGCTTTAGCGCAGCCAGTGTGTCCTGCAGAGCCAGCACCATTCCCTCCGGAGGCCCAGATGTGGCGGTTCCTGTCCTGCTTCCTCAAGCCCAGGGTTAGCTTGAGCAGGAAGGAAGATAAGGGAGAGCCAAAACTGCCCAGTTGTCCAGGTCAGGGTTTGTCAGGAAAGCCTGGGGCAGTGCCAGCAGAGCTGGTAGGCGGAGGGTTGCCAAACCAGGGAGGTGGCTGTGGCCTCACTGGGCGGGCACATGGCATGGAGGGGACCTGTAGCAAGGGGAAATCACTATGAAGCATTCAGCCTGCTCTGGGGCTCTTGAAACGTGGGATGGTAATTTAAAATAAGTCTCCTCTAGCTGGTAAAATAGTGGTGGACCAGAAGAACAAGCAGGTCAAGACATTGGCCCTAATTTGGAGATCTGCACTTGCACTGTGGTAAGACAAGACACGGCAAAAGTCATGTTTGCAAGGAATGGCCACTTTGGGATTGGTTTTGGGGCAAACACAAGGCAGGAGCTTCCTTCTAGCCAGCAGCACCTGAATGGCTAAGGGCTCCCAAGCCACAGTTAGCAAGGAGTAACAAACAGCTGTGATGGAGTCCCCACACGTGGAACAGCACGAGAGCTGACCCACATGCTGAGAAGAGAGGAGGTGTGTGGTCAAGCAGCCTCCTGCCCACAGCACTCACCTCTGCCTTGTACATGCGAATGAGGCCCTGGTTGACCTTGGACCAGGAGGGCACGGCGCTGATGTTCCAGAGCTGGTTGGAGTGCTCGGCAAAGGGGCCTGTCTTCATCTGAAAGAGACCCAAGCACATGGCTGAGGGAGCCAGGCCAGCCAGGAAGCTCATGCACCAGCAGTGACTCACACTCACACTCTCTCCAAGCAAACATTCCCACCAAGCCCAGTGACCCACGCACCAGCCACCTCACTGCGACTTCCCTCCCTTCCTCCACGCTCCCTCCCGCTGCGGCCACATCACATGAAGCCGTGGCAATCCAGCTCCCCTCCTTCACTGATAAAATTAAGCCTTTTCCTGCCACGCTTTTCTAATCAGACCTCCCTCTGCACACCTCCCTTTTAATGACTGCATTAAAAAAGCCCCACATAAGTCCCGTTCTCCCCCCCAGTAGAGCTTGGCTCAACGCTGCTTCTATTCTACCCAGAAACCTCCCAAGTGCAGCACTGCTGGGCTTTCCAAGAAAATGACTCATTCCCCATTCAGATCGACAACAAGCAGCAGCGACAATCGTCGCTGCCTTCCCTGAATACAGAGGGCAGTGCAGGTTGGCAGCAGCTCTGTGTCCACAGCCCACTCCACACCTGCCTATTGCTGAGGAGGGCTCTAGGGGAAGCATGAACAGAGGGGACACACTCTCCAAACTAGCTCCAGAGCTGTAAGCTGCTGGCTTGCAGCAGATGCTTTATAATTTTCGGTTTTGGGTTTTTATTTTTTAAGTCCACTGTTTCTCCTCCCAGGGTGAGGGGTTTATAGGAAGGAAGGCAGGAGGGAAGCTGCAATCAGGGGCAGTTGCATGTAGATTCCCTGGGTAGCTGTCTCTCCTTCTCCTCCATGAACAAAAACAGACCCTCAGGGAGAAAAAGAAATACAACACAGCCACTCTGACTGAGCAAAGTTCCCATGACATCAGAAACCACAAGGCCGAGGCTGATGCTAAAGAAGAGCGTGGGGAGAGAGGAATCTCTTGGACTCTCATTCCCGACTTGGGGCTCGAACAACTAACCCCTTCCCTCCATGCACGCACAGGCCCAGAGAGAGGGTGGGAAAAGCACTTCCAAAACAACCTCTCTACCCACTATAAAAGCAAGCAAGGCCAATCAATCTGCTTTGGGAAAATGCTGCTGCCTTTCTGCAATGCCTGTGTGACACCAGCCTGCAGCAGAGAAAGAAAGAGAGGGAGAGGGTGGGGGGACCCAAAAACCCCACTGCATGGAGGGTGATATGCTTCAAACCCGCTGGCTTTGGGGCTGCAGCAGTGGGAGAAGTGGGTTGGCAGCTCTGCCGGGTGCCGGGAGAGCACGAGTGCATCTCCACTTCCCTTTGGTGCTTCCCGTGAGCTGGGGGATGACAGATGAGCCACTCCCTGTCCCCTCCGCCATGCGCTTCCCTCGCGGGTATGAGATGAAATGTGCACACACACAAAGCACGGCGCTCCCCGGCAGCGCCAGCACATCACCCAGCGCCAGGATTTGGCACTGGTGGGCACCCAAAGCAGTGGCTGTCAGGGAGCTCCGCGCCAGGCGGCTCCATCAAAGCCTCCCCTCCCTGCACAAGAGGTTTGGCTGCCTGAGTTTTGATGCCAAACCCTCCCCCAGTGTCACCGCCCTTCACAGGGGCACAGCTGGCATCAGCCATCGCCACCATGCTCTTCTCCCTTTCCCAAGCCAAAGTAGCTGTGCCCGGAGAGCGCGGAGGAGGCAGGCACAGCTGGCCAGTACTGTGCTCATGCCTGGCACGGCCACCACCATGGCCCTCCTCACCCAGGATGCCCAGAGAGGGATGGCTTGGCTATGGTTTCAAGCTGAGGAGGGAAAAATAAGAGGGATGAGAAGGGGAACAAAAAAAAAAAATCATCTCCTTCCAGCCACAAAGGGCGAAGAGGGAGAGCTGGGGGGGAGAGCGAGAGGCGGTGAGCGCGCTGCAGTCCCGCAGTGACCCCAGGGGAACGGAGTGAGTCAGAGCAGCCATATTGAGCAGGAAATTACTCACAGACGCGGCGTTCCTGCCTCTCGGTTCCCAAGAGAATCGGCCTTTTGTAAATGGTTCCTCTGTCAGTGCAGGGGGGAGGGGGACGGCTGAGGCCGTGCTTTCCTGTCAGCTCCTTCCCTTCCAGCAGAAATCCGAGCCCTCCCTTCCCAAATTTAGAAGCCAGATTGAAGCTGAAATTCCTGCTGCCTGCCCTGAGCTCTCAGAGGAGCATCTGGGCAAGTGCACTGATCCCACACAACAGCTGGGGTACCCAGCACCCCTCTTCTGCACACACACAGGCAGCCCTGCCTCGTTGCCCTGCACAGCCCCTGTGTGGCAGGCACTGCAGGGATCCTCCCAAAACCTCCTCATCCTCACACCTTCGGGTACCACACACACCCCTTTGGCAGGCAAAGGCAGCAGCAGGGGAACAGCTCGAGTCCCAGCCAGCTCTGCAAACCTCACTGTGTTCCAGAACCATGGGTTCAGGTCCAAACCCACCCTGCAGATTTCCCAACATCAGGTCAGCTCATGCAAAATTCACTGCTGTGCCTGGGCTCTGCTCTAAGGAGGATGTCAGGGTGGGTTCAGCCTGGACATCATCTTGCTGCTGCTTTAGGAGCCTGAGGTTTAACACATGGCAAACACCACAACAGAGTATCTCCATATTCCTGAAACATCACCTGAGGGCTGAGAACAGTACCTGCTCAAGAGAATATTCTCTCAGTTGACAGAAAACAATCTTCCTCAGTTGTAGTCTGAAACAAAACCTGCTCTCATGTCGGCAAGACATACCAGACCCACTGTGGGAACTGCTGTGGTGCTTGTTACATGTTTAACACCTTAAAAGGAGAGCTGTTTCCAGATGACAAGCTCAGAAGAAAATAATATCGCTCATTTATTAAAGTCTTTAATCCCTTCTGTCTTTTTTTCCTGCTATTTTGTTTTGTTGTTGATTTTGGAGAGAAAGCATTTAGAGGGCACTGAGGCTGCCTCGCCCCCCCTAGTGGCAGTCACGGCTTTCCCGGGCGCTTGGGAGGGGAAAAACCCAAGTTTTAAAAGGAAAATTTTTACAAAAAGGAAGGAGTACCTGCATGGAGATGCATTGAATACACCACGGATTTGGTAATGCAGGTTGCTGCCGTCCCTTTCAGCTCACAGCAGGAGGGCCGAGAGGGCTCCTTGCCACCAGGTGGCACTGGGGAACTCGGCAGAAACACCGAATTCCACGATTCACAACAAATGTGCAGAAAAGGAACTCAAGTCACTTATTTTAAAAGCCTGATAGAAAGCTGACTTTCTGCAGGCAGAAGCAGAGTGACCTGAAGCAACAGGATGGTGCTGGGTATTCTAAACCTTACCTGTCAACTGGGCGCTGCAGAATCTTCTACACACATTTCAAGAGATGTATGTTTTTAACAGGTCAGTGCACTGTCTGGATATTACAGGGGCCTAAACTAAAATAAATCTTTTACCATCTTGGCTCCTGATTTCCTGTCCTCATCTTGATCTTTTCCACCAGCACCTCTTTACTACCCTTGGTATGATTTATCTTGGTATTATGGGTTAAACCCTGTGAGGTGCTGAGTATCAACAAAGCCCTACCAGATTCAGCAGGACTTGACACAGCACCTCCTGGGGTTTGGGCCAAAGGCTCCTATGAAGATTTCCTACATGAAAGGCTAAGTTCCTAGTCTGTAACCTCCCTTCTCATCTAATCACTAAATTAGAGAGACGAGGAGGGGGAGAATGCAAACAGAACAAAGGGGAAGAACTGCACTCTGTCCTTCAAAATTAATCCCATTAACTCCCTCTTGCCAGGGACAAGAAATCCCTCACCACAACAGAGTGGGTAGTTCTTGCTCTCCTTGTCCAGACTGTGCAGTGAGGGAACTGGGAGAAACACAGCCAGATCCTCCACTGATGCTGAGGGCAGTAAGGCACGAGCTCCTTCACTGAGAAACAGCCCATGGCTGCCAACAAGCTGAGGATCACCCGCTCCTCTCCCAAGGGTCCTGCAGAGGCTGAGCAGAAACACAGTCCTGAGAGCTCTGCCAGCTGGGAGAATCTCAGCACCACTTCTGCTGTGCGTCAGCTGCAAATAAGGCGCATTTAATCAGCAACACTTTTGGTGGAACCTGGAGGAGACGGAGGAACACAGGGTGTTGGGAGCCTGCCCTAAGCAAGGGGAGGCCCAGGGCTGACAGGCAGCACCCAGTGGCTGCAGGGAAGGGAGGTTGGTTGCCTTGGCAAGCCCAGTCATTCTGCAGTTCCTACTTCCAAGTGTATCTGCAGGAACCAGTCTTCTCCATCCAAGTTCCCACTGACTGATCCAAGCGATGATCCAAGGTTATTTGTTTGTGCTTGTTACAGCTCCCTTCAACTACAATCCACAGCCCATCCACCTTAATTACACTTTCCTCTCAACATCCCTGTCTCAACTCATTCAAGGAGAACACCTCAGCCATGCAACAATGGTTCATCTGCACAGTTCCACAAGAGCAAACAAACAGGCAAAGGAGGAAGAGAAAACTACAGCCAGAGCCAAGTATCTAATGTCAAGAGAATGTCCCTGTGGGACAAACCTTCCATTCCTCACCTCTGTAATGAAGAGGATGCACTCCAGGAACATGAAGTCCTTATGGTTTTCATTTACCACCTTCTCATCCACAAAGTGCCGAGGCTCCAGACTTGGATGGTCTAAAAGGAGTAAGAGACAACAGGAAGTAACCAGCATGGTAACCCCCTCCTGAGACCAAGCTCAATCAGGTGCTGTCCTGCCCCTTGCCCAGAAATGCAACCCTCCCATCAGAGCTCTTTAAAAGGCAGCACAGAGTTGCTCCCTTCTATCTCACATCCCACTCCAGGGCCTCTGCAGTGACAAAACTCCCCAGAGCAGAGATTGCATTTTTTAGCACCAAAACCAAGGCTCTCCTTTCAAAAAGCTTCATTGCAGTCACTGCAATAAAGACAGATGTACTATACAAGGAAGCCTTCCATTTCCCAATCAGCTTTATTTGGAAAGCTGAGGTTAAAAAAAAAAAAAAAAAAAAAATCCCAGCCCCAAACTCTCCTGCTGTATTATACACAAATCTGACATATTTGAATTTAAAAGTTAGCCCCAAGTCCCATATCTTTACAATCCAGACAGATGGGGCAGAGGGCAGGCTGGGACACGAGGAGAAGATTTTTATTAGTACCTATCAGCTGGGAACTGCCCCATATGAAAGGTAGGAATTGGAAGTCATCCAAGCCCCACACGCCCTGGCTGCCAGCAGGTTCCATCCTGTAGGTCTTCTGCAGTTTTCGCATCACTTCCAGGTACCTGAGAGCAAAGAGAAGAGGAAGGGTTAAAGCAAGGCCTTCTCCTGTCTTTGACTTACATGAGGACAAGAACAACCAGTCTGGGAAAGGACACAGCTTCATCACTCGTAAGCAGGACCCCCACATACAGCACAGTTCACAGAACATAAATTCAGCTCCTTTGCCATAGAAAGCAGCCTGATGGTACATAATACCAAATGCAGAGAAATCCAGTGGCAGGGACTTATTTTATCTGCAGAGTCTTATGTTGGTGCAGATCTTTCCTCATCTCCACTGTTATTTGAAAACATTGGCACTTCGCATTCCTTCAACAACTTCCAAAAGAGCACAGCGTTTTCTACCTTACAGCAATCACTATTTCCACTTTTCAGGTGGAAAATTAAAGCTGGAAGTACTACTGAAGGAAATTGTTTCCATGCCACCAAACAGTGATACGGCTGGGATTAGATCTCTGGACTCCAAACACCCATTCCACCAGTTTCATCACTATCAACTCTACCTCCTGGGCTGGAAACACATCTAGAGGAGCAGTGGAGGCCTGCCAGTTGCATAGATTTTTTATTTTTGATGCCTGAAGAGATGCTAGATCCTCTGATCAGATATTCCTGTCTATCACAATGCACAGAGCCTCACCCACAGAGCTCAATAACTTGTGTTCCACTGAAGTAACTTTCCAAAAGGATGCTGCCTGTGACAGACAAGGGGACATCACATCTTTTAAAGATAGTTATAATGGGTCAGTGTCCAGTCCATTAAAAAATACATCTGTTCCTAATTTTGTCTAAAATTGTCTTCAGCTTTCCCATTCTACCCTTCAACCCTAAACAGCCCAACACTTTCAGCCCTTCTCCTCCCATTACCTCACCTGTTAAACACTTTGAAGACAATGGCCATCTGGTCATCCACTCTGAGCACACCAATTTTGCAGAGGCAGCAGAGAAAGGCTGCAAATGCAGCTTCGTGCCCTGGAGTTAAAAGACATGAAGAGACATGACACAGGTGTCTCTGGCCCCCAGGACAACCTTTCTGTGGACACCACAACAGCTCTTCAAAAATCACAGCAGTCACAGTCCCCTCTCAACCCTGTTGTCACTGTTAATGCCATGAGCTGACAGTATTTCATTCCCCTGCAGCACCCACACAAATTATACCTTCTGGACATTCATAAGGTGATCATTAACTTTGAGAAAATAAGAAGTTCTTAAGGAAAAACAGCTCAAACTGGGCATGCTGGAAGCAAGACAGGGACTTTCCCAGCAGCTTGGCACAGCCAGTAAGTGGAGCACTGCAGAGTCATCTGCTCAGAGGATGCAAGAGAACCTCACATCTGCAAGCAAACAGATTTCCTCCTGCTTCAAAAATATCTCTGTCGGAAGGATGCAGATCCCATGACACTGCCAGAACAGTCTGTCCCAGAAGGTACTGGGATCTCAGGCTGAGTCGCTGTAGCTTGGCCCTCCAGCTAATAGCAAGGAAAAGAAACAACCAGCAAACCCAGAAATGTCTTTTAGTGGGAAGGACCACGGAAGAAGGGAGAGTAAAAGATAAGCAGCTCCACACTATAGACAGGTGCAGCTCCCAGTGTAGGAACAAAATGCTCCCATAGTCTGGACACTGTGAGCTGAGACATAGGCCCCTGGATTGGGACACACGGGATGGGAGGAGAGGTTGAATTTCCTTCTCTGAGCTGACCAAACCCCATTCAGCGAGTCCCTTTCCAAGGACAACATCTCCCCCTGGTGCCAGTGAGCTGCAGCCAGCACTGTACAGCCTACAACCCTTCAGCCTTTACCCACAGCCTCCTCTTCCTCTCCCTGCCCACGGCCAAAGTCATGTTTCCTTGCACTCACAGCATCCTGCTCTCCTGCCTTTTGGTGAGGACACACTTGTCCTCTAGCAAGGAGCAGAGAATGTAGGCAAGTCTGTATTTAGATCTCACTGAAGTCTGTGTGGTTACTTCAACCTGCAATTCAGTATCTCCTCAGGTTCTTCTACCTCCAGATTTCAAAGTCCCTCCGTAAGCAGTAATGTCCCTCCTAGGGACCACCAGACCTCTACGATGTCCCTCTAGGGACATCTCCCACTGAACATGAACTTGGTTCTCGCTCTAATTCCAATTCAAGGCAGTATATTTTATCCCTCTAAACTGCCTGTTGGAGGACTGCTGCATGCAGCTCATCCCAGAACAGCTTGGTTCCCATTGCCTTGGACGAGATGTGAAAGGGTTTCACAGCTCCAGCACAGCTCCCAGCCACTGCTCTCAGTCACAGCCCACAGAGGGCAGAGTGGTGAGGGGGCCCAGAAGGAAGGTGTTTGTTTCAAGCTGGCACTAAAAATAGTGGTAATGACATACAGCACCCAAATCCAAAGGGCCCCTTCCCAACAAACCCAGCCTTAACCAGTGTGCAAGCCCAGATACCTGTGCCATAGTCAATGCGGGTGGAGTTCCCCACGGATTCCTTCAGGTACACAGCCACTTCTGGGGCAGCATCAGCCAAATGTTTGGGAATCACTGTTGACACCAACTTTTCTGCCTCCTGGAAGACACAAAAGACCTCCCTAAGTGAGCACAGACCTGTCACTGTCCCCAGGGATAAGGCATCCCCTGTTCAGGTGCTGTCACAGTGTGGGGGCTGCAGTGGTGCTCTCCTGCAATGCCCAGAGGCAGCACAAGAGAGGAGCAAATTCTCCTGTTGAAGAAGTCATCTCCAGAAACTGAACGACTCAGGGAGAACTGATCCTGACACTTATCCAGACACACATCCTACAGGACAGAAAAGCTTCACCACCCAAGTACATTGACTCAGTTACCCATCAAGCCATCTCCAGGACAAAAGCATCACTAGAGCAGCAGAACAGCTGCAAGGCCACTGCAGCTGGAACTGGGGCTGTGCCACCTCCACAGCTTGATGCAGGGCAAACCCTCTGAGCTGAAAATGAGAGCACGTTTTCCCAACATTTCTACGATTTTGTAATACAGTGGGCAGCTGTAAAGCAAAGGAATTTCTTGGGCTTGGACAGCCCTCATGGCTCATCCAGAACTTGGAGACCCAGCCAAGAGCATTTACATGGCCCATATGTTCTCAAAAGAGGAAAAAACAGCACCAGGTCAGGGGTAAGTGATGCATATCAAGCGGTGGATCCTTCAAGGCTTATCTGAGCAATTCCTCTGTGAGCTGCTTGGCTGCTCTTGACAGAGCCATTCTCCCACCCTCCTGGGCTCACTGCCCTTCTGTGGGAGCTGCAGGTAACACTACACACCACAGACATGCTCACCTGGTCTAGCTTGGCGTACCAGGTCCTGAAGGCTTTGTTCCCAAAGCGAGAAGGTTGATCCACTGGCGGGGTTTCATCAATCCATCTGTCAAGGGTGTTCAGCAGAGCCACCAGCTTTTCAATGGCCTACAGAGAGCAAGAGGATGAGGGGTCACAGTGACATAAAGCAGAGCAGTCCCTCAGGCTCTGACATCTCTCTCCTTGATGGGAGTCATTAAAGCCCACACCATTCTTCCCAAGAGAGGCAGGTGGAAATGGGCTGTGCCAATCCTCCTCAAAATGCAGAGGGGACAGAAAAACCATTCTTCCCTGCAGGAGATCAGTCCAGTAAAAAGCCCAGCCTGAGGCAGACTCCCCTGTCACCTACACAGTCTTTCATGAGCTGTAACAGCCCTGTGTTCCAAAATCTCTTGGAGAAGAGCTACAGCAAGCTCCCAGCTGTAGAAGAGTCCTCACAGGACTGAGAGGCAAGGAAGTGCTACACAATTCAGGGACCTCCAACACATAATTCAGGCTCTATATCCTAAGGATCATGCATTCCCCATGGGATAAAGCATAGCATGTATACAGTGCCATGCATCCTCACCAGTGGCTGATGATGTGATTTAAAGGCCTTCTCAAGGCTCTAATAATTGTCCTGAAGTGTCTCTTAGGAGCCAGGATTAGTAGTTGATGCTGTTAAACCACGACACATTTGTACAGCAAGTCAACCTTCTCAGCATGATTCCTGTTGCTTCAAACTCCTACTCCAGCCCAGGCACACCAACTGCATGTGGAAAACACAACCTATCCAGGGGAGGGGGCAACCTGGTTTGTCCACCAGTGCTCTCATCAGAGCAGGAATGAGAAGCTCTCAGCTCTTAGAAAAATGTCTCAATTCGAACACAAAGCTCACAGGAAGACAGCAAAAATAGCAGGACCACAGCCATGTTTTTCACACACAGTGCTGGAAGTGAGGAACTCATGCAAGGTGTATGAGAGTGGCCATGAAGGAAAAGAGGTGCAGCAGGTGACCAATGTCTCCAGTTGTGCTGTCAGACCAGAGCTGGACAGTGCACACCTTCTCCCTGCCTGCACCAAATGGCTGGGGAACAGCTACACCCCCCATACCAAGAGGCAACACCACGGGCAGCACTCACAGCAGCTCCAGACAGTTTCAGGAGGCTCTGCTGAAAACTGGTCACTCAACCAGAGGCTCTGGGATTCTCCTTGCCTCACTCCAAGCAGCTGGAGAGCTGTCAGCCACCACAGCAGCTGCCCAGGCCCCAGGCAATGTAGGCTGCTCTGTCTCAAGAGGGGATTCCTCCTTCAAGGGGACAAAGAGGACAGCAGAAGCAGCGGCTGGTTTGACTTTGCTGGAGGCATCGACCGTGTGAAGCCGGCTGGTCTCCTGGGCTGTGGTTCAATTCTTCACGCTGCTGTCGGGAGGATGAGGAAACAGCAGAGCCCAGCAAGTTTCCAGCCCTTGAAGTGCCACTTAGAGGGGGGTGGGCAGAGCTGGGCATGGCAGAGCTGTGCTGCTGCTGAACCAGCTGTGGGTCCCCCGCCAGAAGGAAGGGTCTCATGGCAGAAACAGCCTCCCACAGACAGTGACTCCAGAGGTGCCACCCCAAGGACATAATGGGATCAGCCACTGGGAAGCAGGAACAGGCAGGAGAGGGATCCACCCACCCAAAGACCTCAACATTTGGCCATTGAGCCAGACGAGTCTGAGACAAGACGTGAGTACGCCAAGAACACAAAAAAGCCAAGGGACCAGAGGGCCTCTGGGTGGCCCTGGAGGCACTAACAGGCCAGTACCCCAGATTACATGTGGACTACAGCAGCACAGCCCCCCCTCTGCTTCAGTTCCCTGCTCCTGAAACACTGCAAACACATCCCCGTTGCATTTGGCCAGGTTTGGACTCAGCCCTACTCCTTCCTGGCTATTGCATTCCCCTCCAATTAAGCAACAGCATCCCCAGCACTGGATTGCATTAAATAATTAAATCGTGCTGGTGATTTATCCGCCGGCACCAGCAGCTCATTATGAGCAGCCACCGTATTTCAAACCCTCTCCACGAGCACTCGATGCTGCCGGGATGAATGACTGGCACGGACCAGCTCCTTCCCTGGGGAGCAGAGAGTCCAACCTCCCCTTCCCCACTCGCTGGCTTTAAAGGGATTAAAAGCCCAGCCCCACTGAACACGGGAGAGCGGGACCCAGCTGCCGGCTCAGCCACACCAATAAATAATTAAAGAGATGCAGCTCATTTTGGGCTCAACGCCCTTTGAAAAGGGGGTAACTAAAAGAAGCAGCTTCCCATTGTCCAGCAGAGGAAGCTTGTACATCCAGGGCTGACCCCTGTAGGGGAGAAAGGAGCTTATGGAAACACAGCCATCAGCACCACTGCAGCCTGTTTTGCCTGGCTGGGTTTTTAAGCTCTATTTTTGCTTTACCTTTCCAGTGATCAAAGCAAGGGCAGCCTCCCCCCTGCTCTCCTTGCTCTTCTCGTTGTGCTGATTTTGCATCTCCTTGACCCTGAGTCTGCCACCGGTCCCAAAGGCAAACCACAGAGCTTCCTACAGAGCACAGACCTGTCAGCAGCTCTCAAGAGCAGGGGCCAGGCAGACAGAGGTGCTGAGGAGGCATCACGGCAGCCAAAGCTGCCCGTGGGGACCAACTCTCCCCCTCTGGGCTCCTCAGGCCCTGTCAGAATAGGGAGCTGCTAAAATCAGAGCATTTGCTGTCTCCCCCACCTCCTTCCTGGAAGCAGAGCAAGCCACAAGACCAACCAGTTTCCCCCAGTGCATTGGGCTGTTTGAAGGGAAGGTCTGCTCCTTGCATGGCCAAAATTAACCTCCTCCTCCTCACTGCACTACTCCTCTGATCCAAGTCACTGCTCCAGGCTGCAGCCCCAGCAGCTGCTGATGGATCCCCACGTGGAGAGCACTCCCTCCAGGAGGGGAAGGCAGGTCACAGCCTATCACTCACACAACCTTGTGCCAGACACAGTGTCTGTGCCAAAGTCTGCTATCAGTGCCTGTCAGATGCCTCCAGCAAACCCTGGACAGCTCCATGCAAGGTGTCAGTAGGAGCAGAGCAAGCTCAGCAAGTCTCCAAGGGGGCTCAGCTCCCACAGGATTCAGCTCCTGCTCCAGCAGAAAGGCTGGTATCGACACGTACTCTCTGGAAACCACTAAGCTGTCTCTTTCAAAGCAGAGCAGACCATTCTTCCATTTTTTATTCCATGGCAAAGCAATACCAGTAAGTCACAGAGAGGATACGCATTCAGCAGAAAGGATTCCAGGAGGTCATTTGCCAAAGGAAGGTGTCCCTGGCATTTGATCAGGGAGGAAGATGGGATGGCACAAAAGCACATCAGCAGCAGGTACAGCAAAAGAGAAGAAAGATGAGCAGAGATGCAAGAAGAGGCCACAAGGGGCTGAGCCTTTAAAAGCACAGATAAGCAGTTTGATCTACAAAGGAGCCTGTGTGAACAAGCAACCTCATCAACAAGACAACCCTGGGGATGCTCCACCTGTGCCTCAAGTCACAGGCTTCTGCTCTCCTCAGTGTGGGGAATGAGATTTGCTCCCTGGCACTTCCCAAGCAGTCGGGATTGTGTCTCTTGGACCAGGACCGTGGATGGAAAACATTCATTGCAAGAGGGCTCTTCTGCAGACACAGCCCTGGTACAGCTTTTCCTGACAGCTCAAAGGGCTTGTCGAAGAGGGTTGGGTTTTTCCCCCCTCTTTGTTTTGTTCATTTTTAATGCTTTGTTTCCCTAGAAGTGCTCTGTGAATGGTTGGGAACAAGCGAGATCATGACAAAGACAAAACTCAAAGGTGAAATGCAAACAGCAGAAAGCATGAGCAGCATTTGACAGCAGTTTCTACTGAATTGAAGGAACAAAAGGGGGGCACAAAGCCTGTTAGAGAGACTCATTATCCCCGATCCCCTTCATGAACTACAAGGGAGTTTCTCATTCACACACTGGCTCCTAGAAGGGAAGGCTGGACTCAACACAGTACTTCAAACACGAAGACTGGATTAAACACCATCATCAGCTGCCTTCCCACACCAGAATGAAGCTATAAACACACAGGGCCCAGTCTGCTGCCCATTTTGCCTTGTTCTTTATACATCACTCTCAGCCTTCTTGCACAGCCATGATCAGTAAAAATGTACCCAAGAATCTCCTCATTGCAGCACAGAGCAAGGAAGGAGGATCCAGTGTACAAAGGAAGAAAAGCTGGTGGTCAATGTGTGCTCTGTGGATTGGCAGCACCCAGAGAGCCCCCCGGGCAGCAGTGACACCACTGAGGGTGCCTGCTCTTTCCCTCTGCCTCCAAATGATCTCACTATGCCCTGAGAAGGTGAGCAGGCATTAAAACTGGCTATGGCAGCAGGCAGGGATAAGTGACAGCCACATTCATGCAAGGGGAAAAACAGGTGCTATCTGCTTAACACCTTGGAAGGGGTGATCCTGCCCCACAGGTTAAACCTCTCAGCCCAGCCCAGCATCCCTGTGAGCTCTGCAGCCCCGGGGCCTTTAGCACAACCCTGGGCAAGGCAGGTGCAGACTGTGACATGCCTTGAGGTCACAGCTGTCAGACCAGAGCTTGCACAGCTCAGCTTCAGCCTGGGCTGAGGAGACTGGTGTTCTTAATGCAGTCTGAGCAACAAGGAGGGACAGGGAGAGAAGTGGTTTGCCCACAGACTTTCCTACAGGAAAGCCAGTGGGGCAACAGGAATAATACAGACATCCCAGCCTTTTCCCTGGAGGGAATATCACATCTTCATAGCATCAGTAGTCAAAGCCAGACTATGAAAACAGGGTCAAAATGTGCCCTTTCTGCATCCTCCTTTTCCCCACCAGCTTCTGCCCACTTGCTCAATTTCCCATCCACCAAGCACATTCAGAGCCTCTGCACCCTGGGAGGAGGATGGCATTCTGACATTTGCATCCCCAGCCATAACCCAACCACATTCATTCTATCTTGGCTCCCAGATAAGATACCAATGCATTGCTCACCCACAAAATACTCACTGTAGAGCCAAAAAAAAACTAAAAAAAAAAAAAAAAAGGTGAAAAAAGGCAGGAAAAGAAGGGATCCAAACTGTTCTCCTACCTCTGAAACTTTGTATTCACAGGTCAGCTTCTTGCCCCTGACACCTTCGTTCAGAGTGAGGATGAAGCCCATGTAGTCTGCATATGCCTGCAAACACACCGAGAGCACAGAGCTTTAGTGAGAGCCCAGGGTCTGTCTGAGCACAAAACACAGCACAGGGCATCCTGCACCCCAAGGAAACCCTTCCCAACACACAACACTGCTTCCTTGGAGACACCCAGGAGTGCAGGGTTTGCTGTGAGGTCACTGCTCTTTTTGGCAGCAGAAGGCAGGTGGTGATTGCATTGCTGTGAAAATTACAGAACAGAGAAACCTAAAAATGCTCACACTGACCCCAAAATCATTCCCTCAGCTTCTAGCAGGTCAAATTTAAACTTCTCAATTCTGCAGAGTTTCTGCTGTGCCCAAGCATCCTGCTCTGCACTGCTCCTCCCAGACCTGTGCTGTTATCTCCCCTTTCCCCCTTGGACTCTTCCCTGTGCTCACACACGATAGGGAAGTGGCAAACAGCCTAGGCTCCTCACTGCTCCTCTCTTTAAATTTGCTGCTTTGGAAGCATCATCTCCAGTGCAGCTCCACAGCAGCACACTGCCCCCTCTCCCTCCCTGCACTGAAATCCTGACCAGGAGCAAGTCCTTAAACCCAGGAGACTTAAGCTGGAAGCTGCACCCAGAGGTTTGCTTGACACCTGGCTATAACCTCAGCTTCTCTCAAGATATCTCATATCAGTCATCAAGTAAGAATTTGCTCCTAAGAGGTGGAACAAGTCTGGGCCAACACCTCAATCCCTCAAAGGCAGAGAGGGGAGAACCTGCCTGTTCCACCAGCTCCACACAAGATGTAAACAAAAATTATCCAGGAAATTGAAGGGCTCAGCTCTAGAGCTCTTTCCAGAACAGCATGGTGGGAAGGAACAAACCCAGGCTGGTGCTACCAGGGCCAGGCAGCAGAACCATGCTCAAGGTGAGCTCAGATAGGGCTGGGTAAATCCAGCTGGGTTATAAAGTACAGGCCAGCTAGGTCATACAGTCACCAGCTTCTCATCCAGCTTGTTGGGAGGGAGCATTAATAATTTCTAAGCACCTCTGGTCTCCCTCAACCTCTGGGCTCTCCCAGAGAGTGTTTGGCTGCCAGACTCCACACCTCACTGCCAGGTAATTTTCCTACAAACAAGCACCAACTCTTCTGCTTTAAAACACAAATTCAAATATTTCCCATTCTTTACCCAAATCTGCTTTACGTCCTGGCTGCTCCCAGACGAGACCTGGCTGCCACCAAGAGATCAGCAGCACTTCCCAGTCTTCCCAGAGCCATACCTGAGAGCGCTTCCACTTGGCCATGTCAGAAACCACGTTTATCTCCTTTTTCGGGACCATGAAGCATTGCTGGACAGGAGGAGCCACCTCCTCAGAGGAGCCTGGGAGATGCAAAAAAGAGGTAAAACAGAGGCACTGGAGAAGGAGAAATCCTCTGTTTTTCTTAGAAATGAGCATTTATTTCTCAGGAGTTACAAAGGACACAAATCCATCCCAACTGGGCTGTAATCTCACCAAGTCCTCCTCACCAACATCTTCTCAATCTACAGATAACATCCTCCTAAGGACACTGCAAATCTTTAGAAAGAAGCACTTTGTCTGTTTTCATGGTTAAAGTTGCACTTTCCCATTCAGACAGAGACTGGTGCAGGAGATAACAAAGGCAACATCCAGCCAGTTTAATTATTTCTGTCTAGTGCAGCCAAGCCTCAAGTCATGCCGAAGCACTGAGCTCTCCTACAAACTAACTGTGCCTCGGTTTTAGGTGTCAAGCCTGACTTTCATTCCTCTAGAAAGGATAATTCCTGTGTGGACAAGCTGGAGCAGTGCAATAAATGCAGCCCAGAGCCACAGTCCTGGTCCAGGCAGCACCAGGATTCGGGGAATGATGGGACACAGCCTCTTTCAGGTGGAAGCTGTGAAGATCATTTAATTTGAAAGCTCTCTCAAAGCCCAGGATGACATATTTAATGCAAATGTGAGTTGCTAATGCATTAGAGGGGTTCTTTTCCCCAGTGTCTGAACCCAGGGCCCAACCTGCAGAACCAGAAAAGCTCCAGGAGGCTTAAAGTAATTTGTATTATGCTCCTGTAAGTGCATCCTTTAATAGCAAAATGCAGTGCAGAGAGCACTGTCAAGGAACCTGGGCAGTAATGTCAATTTATGACTTCTGTCAGAGTCACACAGTTCACCTTTTTAATCCCAGAAAATCTGCAGGCACCTATCCAGCACCAGCTGTGCTGCCACACTCCAGCAACTGCTCTCCACAACTCAGCCAGTTCAGGCACTCTCTCCCCAACAAATACAACTAAATTCCAACTCCTTAATATATTATCAGCTGCATTTACATAGATAACACCACCCAGAAGCATCAGCAGCCTTTTCCACAGTGCTCTCTAGCAGGCAGATCAGATTAAAAGGATTCCAAAGTCCCAGGAACCACGCAGAGTCTGCTATAGATTCGTCACACAACCTTTGACAGTCATTTGACTTCTCTGCTTTTCACATTCGCCATGCACAGAACAAATTCAGCCTCAGCTCCTGCCTTGGGTGTTGCGGTGTTCGGTTCATTCCTGCAGAAGTTACAGCAAAACTTCCAGGTACGAGGATGAGAGGAACAACATGTGATGAATTTAAATGAAAGACACGTGTGCCTCTCTTCTGAAAATTCAGCACACAACTCACAGCAGCTGGCACCATAACAATGGAGCTCTGCTTTTAAGAGTTTATAACATGAAAACAATGAAAAACTCCCAAGCAGTGAAGTGAAAAGGTAAACACTCATATGTCCATAGGTACAGGTGACACACAAAGCCCAGTGCAGTGTCCTGATCTGGGCGTTTGCCCTTAACAGAACCCTTTTTCATCTCTCTGTGTTTGTTTCCCAGTTATCACTGCTTCTAACCCACACTTAGCGCGGTTCTTCTTGGTGAGGAGACCAAGAATTCCTAATGAAGGAAACAGTGAGGGCTGCAAGGGTTACAGTATCCTGGGATGAACACCGAGGAGTCCAAACCTACTGGTGTGATGGAGACGGGAGCGCAGTGGGTCAGCTTTGTGACGAGAACTTGGACAGTGGAGACACTTTCAAGCTTGTGCCATGATGTGGGGAGGGCGAGTCAAGCCCCGACCTTCTCCAGCGCCAAAGACCACCCGGCTCAGCAGGAGAACCAGGGCTGGGGGTCACAGGGACCCCGCATCCAGAGCTCATCCCAACCGCCCACCTCGCCCTGGGGTGGTGCCGAGACTCGGGGACCCCAAGTCCTCCACACGCTCAGCAGCTCTCCCCTCCCTCCCCGGGCCGGGCGCTGCCGCCGCCGCCCCCCGCAAGCCGGGCCAGGCGCCCTCGGCCCAGCGCTCCGGGGCCTGGGGCCCTGTGTCGGCGCTCCCCGGCCCCGAGCACGCTCCTGAGGAGCCCCAAGCACAGCCCGCAGCCCGGTGGTTCCCAGAGCCCCCAAACACCCCCGGCCGCCTCTCACCTGCCCGCCGCTCGCTCTCTGCCATCTTCCCGCAGCCCGGCCCGGCCGCCCCTCACCTCCCACCTCCGCGCACGCCGAAGCCGCCGGCGGCCATCTTTGAGCAGGGCACGCCGCCCGGCTCGGTCGTTCCCGGCGCTGTCACAGAGAGGAACGGCCTCTGCCGGCCACCGTCGTGCCCTCGCCGCCATGTTTGTGCAGGGCGCGGCCCTCCCTGCCCACACACGGGAGGGACAGGTGTGCACGGAAGGGAGCAAAGCTGCGGAGGGGCGAGCTGGAAGACCCTCCTCACCGCTGCCGGGAGAAGGCAGCGGAGAGAGAGCCCGCAACCCGGCTCCGGCATGGGCCGCAGGGCTCCATCCGCTCATAGCATCACTCTGCCCTTCTCAAAGATGGCAGTGCGGGATTCGCCCCGCTCCAAGATGGCGGCGGGGTGGCCCCGCCCCGGGGCGGTGGAGCGGCGGCGCCCGGTGCGGCTGGGGTGTCCTTGCAGCGGGCCCGGGGCCCGGGGCTCGGGGCCATGCTCGCCTTAGTGGCCAGGGCTGTGGTAAGGGCGACACTGGGAGGGGCGGCTCCGCCGGGATCCGCCGGGGACGGGGCGCGAGGTGGTGGCCGGGCGGGTCGAGGGTCCCTGCGCCGGCAGTTCACAGGGCGGGTGGGCTGGGCCCGGCTCCGTGCGTTGCCTTCAGCCGGCAGGGCCAGCGGTGGCTGCCGGTGGTGCCGCTCTCGGTCCGCGCCCCAGCCCGGAGCACAAGCGCGGGTGCTTGGCCAGGGCCGGTGGGTGGGCTCGGGTGGGCTCGGTCCCACCTGCCGCGGGGCTGGAGCGGGGCTGGGAGGCTGCCGAGGTCAGTCCCCCTGACCCGCTGGTTTCTTCCCGTGCCTGGCCGCGGCGTGCGCGGTGGAGCTGTCCGGGATGGAGATTACAGAATCCCAGAATTGTAGGGTTGGCAGGGAGCTCTGGAGATCACCCAGTCCAACGCCCCTGCCTAGGCAGGGTCACCTGGAGCAGTGACACGGGAACGTGCCCGGGTGGGTTTGCAATGTCTCCAGAGAGAGAGACCCCACACCATCCCTGGGCACCTGTTCCAGTGCTCTGTCGTCCTCAGTGTAAAAAAGTTATTCCTCATGTTAAGGAGAGACTTCTTGTGTTTTAGTTCATAGCCATTGCCCCCCCTCCCGTCACTGGGCACCACTGATGAGCGTCTGGCACCACCCTCTTGACACCCACCTTGGTGGTATTTATATACATTAATGAGATTCCCTCTCAGCCTTCTCCAGATTAAACAGGCCCACCTCCCACAGTCTCTCACTCTCATACAAGAGCTGCTCAAGTCCCTTAATTATCTTTATGGTCTCTGCAGGACCCTCTGCAGCAGTGCCTTGTTTTTCTTGTACTAAGATGTCCATTTGGAGCTGGACAGCAGAAAGGTCACTGCTGGACAGGGAGAGGCCAGGGAAGGCCAGGCAGATGGTATTGGCTTTCAATGTTCCTGTCCTGCCGCACAGGCAGTGGAGCTCTCAGACCCCTGCCAGGCTTGGGAGCTGCTCATTGCAGTCCCTGGCAGGTCGTGAGAGGAGGAGGCAGAGCAGCAGGACAGGAGCTACAGTGTGGATCCACTTCCAGAGTTACTGAAGGACCAGGCAGGGCCAGTTGTCTCTGGGCTTAAAAGGCATTCCAGCTTCTGATTTAAAAATAAAAGACAAACCTCTGACATCCTCACACTCAATGCTGTGGCTGTGCTAAGAATCAGCTATGAAATTCCTCCTTCCCCCCAGCAGGTGGATTTCCTTTCCCACCAGCTTGGCAGGCTGTGGAAAAGGTCCTTTGCTGTGTTGGAACGTGGCTTGGGAGCAATGCCAACCCTCAGGCTGGCCCCATCTGCACATCCTACTCCACTGGTGTTCGTTTTCCTGCTGCTTGTGAGAAGGGGGGGCTGTTCCCTCTGTTTGCTGCCAGCTGCCTCCTCGGCTCTCATCGCTGTTCTTCCTCCCACCAAATCCTTGAGTTTAACCAAACAAGCAGGGGACAGAAAAAAGGGAAGATACAAATGCATTCCGTGTTTTAACGTACAGTGGCTTCCATGAATTTGTTTTGGGATTTTCCATGTTACCCTATGGAAAATCTGCAGCTGTTTGTTTGGAATCATCGTACTCTATTTGAGCTGTGCAGACTGTGCCTGTGTGCCCCTCAATTCATTAGACAGACAAAAACAAGGGGCTGATATTCCTTGTGACTGCATGGCCTTCTCGTTGCCCTGCTGTGGAGATATTTTTGGTTGTTTTTTTGTTTGGTTGGGATTTTTTTTAAGAGCTGACAACCCAGAACTCCCCAAAGTCTCAACTTGCAATAATGACCACGTATGCATGGGGAGTGAGGGCAGTTAACCCACTGCCCACAGTGCCACCTCCAGGACATTAACGGGGGTCTCTCCTGCCTTGTGTCGAGGTATCTCTCCCAACAGCCACAAGTAGTTTTGTGGTCCAGGCAAAGGCTGAGGGAACAACAGTATCCCCAGCACCTTCACTTCTGCCCTGCCTGAAGCCCAGAGCTGTTATCATAGAGAGGCTCTGCCCAGGTATTGATCAGCACCACCGGTCAGTGCCGCTGACAGTCAGGGCTGCCCAGAGAGGCATCTTCAGGGCAGTTGTCGCAACCCAATGGTTGCTAATGGTTGATAATTCCCGTCCCCTGCCGGGGCTGTGCCAGCCTTTGAGCCCTCTGATCGGAGCAGTCATGTGGCAGTTGGCTAATGAGGTGACGCCCTGCAGGGGCAGCACATTGTCAGGTGGAAGAGGAGACCCAGACAGGCCGAGGGAGAGGTTTACGGTCTTTTCTGTCCTACCAGCCATGGATAGCAAGCAGAAGCAAGCAGAGAAGGTACAGTATGCCTACTGCTGTGATCAACACTTCTTTTCTTCCCAGTCCCACTCTTCTTTCATGCCTCAGTAATTCCTCCTCCGGTTGTTTTTATCATCTCTTCTCCAAACCTTGATCTCACAGCTCTTGCCAGGTCCCACAAAGAGCACAGGGCTGTTTCTGTGGGGGGCTTTGTCACCTTGTAGATTAAGCTCTTTCTTCTTCTCTGTGCTTAACTGCTGGGAGGAGATGTGGGGACAGCTATTTTCTCACTGCTTTGGAAGTCAAAGGGAATGTTCTCAGTGGCTTTGCATCCTCAGTACACTGACAATGCAAAGTCCAGAGTCCTGCAGGAGTGTCTGATTCAGTACATCCACTGGAAAGGGAGGTGCAGAGGGAAGTGGAAACCTTGAGAGTACTATTGAAACATCTTCAAGCTGAAGAATGTCCAACCTTGTTTATCCAAAAGGATGTTGTTGTTCTTTTTGGAGAAAACTGGTGAGTTGATTTCCTGGTGAGCACTTGGGTTTGCTCCATTTTATTTCTCCAGCCAGGGAAGTGGTTGGTGCTTTCTAAGGCTTCTGCTTCCACATGACCCAATTGGATCCCAGGAGCCTGTTGGCATCATCCACTATTATCTGGACAGGCAGAGAAGAAGCATTTTAATCCTGCCCCAAACTTAGCTAAATTCTGCCTCCTCAAAGCCAAAAGGGTAGTTTGGTTTGGCACAAGGGTTCTGCTTAACTTTTTAGCCGTATGCTGTTGTAAGAAATAATGAAAGTTTCTGATAGTACGTAAGGTGATTATTTCTTTCACAACTTTCTTCCCACTTACCATGGGATAGAAGGGTTTGACTTTGTCCATCACACGGAGACTCTCAGCTGGAAGATGTCCAGAGAGTGGGAGATGTCATTATCCCAGCAGCATTTTCTCTGAGGAGCTGAGAACTGGTGTCTTGGGAGATGGAGTTTCTCTTTCGCAGCTCTCCTGGATGTTCTGCACCCTCTCTAACACACAGCCATGCTCTGCTCCCAGGCTGGGACACCTGTGTGCCCACAGAGAGGCTGGGATGGAGACTCCCAGATCCAGGTTCTTTGCTACCACAGAGGGAAGTTTTGTCTCGACATTTGCTCTGTGCTTTGCAGGCCAGGCCCTGTGGCCTGCTGAAGCCGACGGCTCTAGAAAAGATCCCAGGCAGATTCCAGCTGCACCAGGAAGCGCTGCCCCACCTGCCCGTGCCACCACTCCAGCAGACACTGGACCGATACCTGCTGGCCCTGCAGCCCATCGTCAGCCCCGAGGAGCTGAGCCACACGCAGGAGCTGGTGGCTGAGTTCCGCAAGCCAGGAGGCGTCGGGGAGAGGCTGCAGAAAGGCCTGGAGAGAAGAGCCAGGAAAACAGAGAACTGGGTAAGTCAGGGCTCTGTCCCCAGCTCTGGTTAGAGAGTGTGGAGGGCTGATGTGCACCTCTCCTCTGTCCTGGCTGTATCCACTGGCATTTGTGTTTTAATGGCATCACCTGCTGATCTCCCCAAGCTGTGCAAACTCCTCATCAGGACTTGGGTGAGCAGAGAGATTATGGCAGAACAGGGAGTCACTGGCCCTGCCTGTGGCTGCTGAAGGCTTGAACCTGTCAGCATCACACAGCTGTTGTGAGAAGTTGAAGGAAATCCTCTGCTCAAGCCCTGCACCAAAAGCAACCCTGCCTTGCTCACACCCCCACCTCCCAATTGCATAGCACAAACCCCAAACTGTTTGTTTGCAAAGTGTGGGACAGAACTGGGGGCAGGATGCTGAGACCCACCAACCAGGCTTGGGTTGGACAGCTGCAGCTCCCTGCATGTTTTCTTTCTCCTTCTCAGCTCTCAGACTGGTGGCTGAAGACAGCTTACCTGGAATATCGCCTGCCAGTTGTGGTCCACTCCAGCCCAGGTGTGGTTTTACCTAAGCAGGATTTTCTGGATCGACAAGGTCAGCTCAGGTAAAGTCCTTTTCTACCTTTCCTTAGGTTATAGGTAGGATGAGTTTTCTGTGCTGAACAGGGATGAGGGTGTTAAGTCAGATTGGGAAAGAGTAATTACGGTGTGGTCCCTAAGTCTGAGCTGTCTGTGCTGTAAGGGCAAGGCTGCCAGGTTGTAAGGAAACTCCTGGTTTCACCAGACTAAATATTTAATTAGGGGAGAAAACCAAAGAGTCCAGTGGTTCAGGTATTAAATAGGGACTGAGAAACTACATTTAGGTCTGTGCTCAAGCACAGATTTTCACTGCAGAATGCTCCCATCACTGTCTGGAGACATTGTGATGATGTATTGGAGGCACTATGATTGTGTGTGCAATTAAAAGAGGTATAAAAAGTAGCCCAGGCTTATAAAGGAGTTCACCCAGAAATGCCTCTGGAGTTTGCTAGTTTATAGGGATGGGGGAGCCTAACAGGGACTGTCCCCTATTGTCATTTCACATGGGATTTATGGCTGGGAAACTTCACAGTGACCAACCTCTCCACTCCGAGCTTTTCTTTGAGATCAGACCCTGCCCTGTTCTTTTTCCTCATGGGCTCCCTTTAATTTTTAACCACCACTAAGAGTGTGTTGAATCTACCTGCAAAACTTCAGCATTGACCTTTACACAGTTACCTTTGCCACAGTTACCAGTCAGCACTGCCTTGGCAGATCAAAAGTACCAGCCAGGGATCAGTGAGGCTGGGAACAAATCCTCCCTCCCACTCCCCGATACACCTGAGCACAGGATAAGCCTTACGACAGTGCTAGAGTACACAAATGTCTTTGAAAACTCTCTGTAATCTTATTCATTCTTAAGTTTTCCAGATAATCTGGAAAACTGCCAATGCCTGACCAGTGGAAGTGAGCAGCTGCATAAGAATGTAAGATACAATCTAAATGTGTGTTTGGGTAGTTTGTGCCTGTACAAAGAAGTTTGACAGTGCAGCTTGAGACTAAAACTTCCAAAAGCAGCAGGCAAATTTAGAAAGTGGTGGTTTTCTACTCCTTAATCTGGCAACACTGCTGGCTGAAAACAAGTCAACCAACCTCTCCTGTCTCCTCCTCAAGCCTGAACTCTGCTCCCAGGCTGTTCACTCTCTGGAAAGGAACACAGGCTCTCTCACTGGTGTTTCCCTCAGGTTTTGCAACAAGGCTGAGACATTTCCATTGGAAACTGCTTCGCAGAATGTCTCATTTAACAGTCCTTAGGTTCTTGGAGTTGTGTCCTTTGACCTTTCCTAGGGATGGGTAGGCTGAGCCAATCTAAAGGACATTGCCTGCAAATGTCAAATGTTGGCACCACCTGACTCAGCCAACCACAACCTCTTGTCCCAGTGACCTCCTGTCTCCTTCGTCCATGGACGGGTGGGAGCTCCCAGGTCAGAGAAGGACAGTCTGTCACTCCCAGCTAAGCAGTTTGATGTGGCTTGTCAACTGCTCTGCTGGGAGCTGGCATTGGCAGTGTTTACATTGATCTTGGTAAACACACCACCTCAGTGTCCACATGCAGCACATCTGCCTATGTTTCCGAGCTCTTGATGCCAGAGGAAGGTTCTTTAGAGTTGTATTAGCAGCAGGCTGTTCACTGGGGTAGGAACTCAGAAGTGGTGTCTTGCATGCAGGGAGAAACAGCTGCATCTTGGCTTGACACTCCAAAGTGGCCCCTGGCCAGGGAAGGATAGAAATCCCCTTTTCTTGGGGCTGTTTCAATGCTGAGAATCACAACTCGGATATGAGTTCTGTAACAAATGCTGCTATTAAAGGGTCATTAATGCATGACTGAATGCTGCTTTCTTGAAAGCTGTCCAGAGTTCCTTGGCTGTATAATAAGATACATAAAAAAAGGAAGTGCCACATGGTAGGACTGTCCAGCAATCCCAAATCACAGCCCCCAGTGGCTGTATCAGCGCACCAGAGATGGGCACAATGCGGGCTTGGCAGAAAGGCTGAGCTTTCTGAGGAACAGAGGACAGCTCTGCTAATCCTCCACAGCTTGTCCCTCTAGCCTCAGGTCTGTGCTTGATCTCAGCTTGTTACATTTGGTGTTTTTCCAGGTTTGCTGCCAAGCTGATCGAAGGTATCTTGGATTTCAAGACCATGATTGACAAGTGAGTTACTGACCCTTCTGACAGCTCACACCTTCCTTACTGTCAGAGGCTGAGCCTTGTCCAAAAATCTGCCTTCCACATAAAAAGGCAACAGATGACAGCACATATTTGGAAAGAGATACTGTGATCCCCAGCACTGCTCACTGCCACAGTCACCTCCACTGGAAAAAAGCAAACTTATTCTTCTGCCTTCATGTTCTTTGTTTACCTTAACGCTTTCATTGGCATCTGAACGTGCTTGGAGGGAGCGAGCACAACTGGCAGTCCCGTGGAGCTTTGCACTTCTGTTTGCTCACAGGACAATTTACAGCTCAGGCAGCAGGAATTTGTGTCTCTCATTTCAGGTTCCTGGTGTTTCTCATCTCCCAGCTAGATGGGATGAGCTCTAGAGAAATTTGTTCCTCCATTACCCTTTGTCTTTTGGTCACCAGCAAATCTCTTCTGAACATACCCAATTAAGGTCAAAAAATATGTTTACCAACACCAACAGTCAGACAAGGCTCAGGGTAGTTGGAATATGAGTGTAAGAGTGGTTGAGCCCCTGCCTAGTTCTTTATTCATAGCAGCACATCAGACACTCCTCACTCAGAACTACAGCCATGGAGTAGGTCCAGAGATCTGATTCTCTGATGTCACAGAAAGGACAGTGTCTTTTTTTCCCCTTCCCAAATGAAAGGCCAGTAAACAGACCTTTTTTTGTAGCCCATACTAAGAAAGCTGGTAAGAATGGGGAAGGACAGACCTTTTTTTATCCCACCAACACCTTTAGGTCTTGCTGGAGTGAGTGAGTGAGTGAGTGAGTGAGTGAGTGAGTGAGTGAGTGACAGCAGCTGCAGGGCTGAGCCTGTGCCCTGTGTGGGGAGCACAGATCTGCTCATACTGACCTCTTCTCTCTCCTCCTCCCTTCTTACCTTGCTGTGTCTCCAGTGAGACCCTTCCAGTGGAGTACATGGGTGGGAAGCCCCTCTGCATGAACCAGTACTACCAGATCCTCTCCTCCTGCCGCATTCCTGGGCCCAAGCGGGACTCCATTGTCAACTACGCCAAAGGCAAAAAGCAGTCCAGACATATCACAGTGGTTCACAATTTCCAGGTATGGCAGTTGTTGAGCTTTCAAGGTTTGTTTAGATGCAGGTGTTCCTTTTGCTAGCTGTGATGCAGAGGAAGGGGAACTACAGAAAGTCTGTGCCCACAGAAAGTCTGTGCCTCACTGGGGATTCCTGGCCAGCGAGGGAATTGCCATGTGTGAGCAACAGAGGCAGAAAAACACTGTCTTCCTCTGTTTCTTGTCCCTGCAATTCCTGTCTCTCAAAGTCCAGAAATCATGTCTGCAATTGGAAACTGAAAGTGGAAATTGGATAACAAACCCTCCCACCACAGCTTAGTCTCAGAAACAGGAATTCCTCATGTGTTTTGGCCCTTGTTACCACGGCTTCATAAAACCATGACTGTATTTATGTCCTACAAGGAAAGCTGGACTTAGGTCTCCCAGTTATGAGCATCCTTCAAAAGTCTTGCAAGCTGAGTTCTTAGTCCAGGTCTTATCTTCTCAAAGTAGCTGTTCCCAGTTTCTGGGGCTGGACAGTAACGATCTTCTCTCATGTTCTGTCTCTGTTCTTGTCCACTCTTCTCACCTTCAGTTCTTTGAGCTGGATGTTTACAACACTGATGGATCTCCCCTTACCACTGACCAGCTCTTCATTCAGCTGGAGAAGATTTGGAACACCTCCCTCCAAACAAACAAAGAACCCATTGGGATCCTCACCACCAACCACCGAAACAGCTGGGCAAAAGCCTACAACAACCTCCTGAAAGGTCTGTAGAGCCTCTAACACACAAGTGCTAACAAACACTGCAGATCCTTGAACTACCAGCCTCACCACTATGCTCTGCTCAGT
This sequence comes from Lichenostomus cassidix, assembly GCF_008360975.1. Classification (NCBI taxonomy): domain Eukaryota; kingdom Metazoa; phylum Chordata; class Aves; order Passeriformes; family Meliphagidae; genus Lichenostomus; species Lichenostomus cassidix. The sequence goes on from NC_139497.1 coordinate 5,248,972, forward strand.
TCTTTCCTTTTTAAGCTTTTTCAGGACAGATAACATGAGCTTTCCACCTCAAAGAAGCAACCATTGAAATGTATTGTAATTTTTGGGTTGGAAAGTACAGATTCAAAGTGTGAAGTTTAGTGAAATCCCAGAGTTTGTTGCCTTGCAAATGGGTAGGATGTAAGAAAGGTGAAAAAAGGAGGGTGAATGCAGCCTGTTCACACCTAACAACTCAGCTGGCTGCAATTTTAGTAGCTATGTACAGCCCCGAGGTAAAGTGGGAACTCAACACTGTGTCCTTCAAACCCTGTCTTGCAATTTTCAATCTTCTCCCAGTGACACAACTCCCTCTCTTACGGTTCATTTCTCTCCCAGATAAGACCAACAAGGAATCCGTGCGTGCAATTGAGAAGAGTATCTGCACCGTGTGCCTGGATGCCCCCATGCCCCGGGTGTCTGAGGACATCTACAAGAGCCGTGTGGCTGCGCAGATGCTGCACGGCGGCGGCAGCCACCTGAACAGTGGCAACCGATGGTTTGACAAAACCCTGCAGGTAAGTGCTGATGCTCTAAAGGTGCTGAAGATGTGGCTCTGGAGATGTCTCTTGAGACTAAAAAAGTAAAAAAAAAAATCCCAGGAACCTTTTGCAGGGAAGGTCCTCATGTCAAGAGTGGAAAAACAAGGGAGACAAGGAGTGGTGGCTGATGGTGTGAGATCCTGTGGTTCCCCCTGCAGTCATGAGCACTCGTTGCTGCCTCAGAGATTTGTTTCTTTTCTGCTTCTGCCCACGTTTATTCAGTGCAGCAGGTCTTTGTGTTCCTTATAAATCAATTTTCTGCCTGCGGTGAACAATGCCTCGTCTGCTCGGAGGCAGCCCAAACGATGGGAGGTCTGTTCCTTGGATCTCCTCCAGCCTTGTCACTTTTCTTGGTTCTGCCAGAAGCTGCCCAATGGCGTTTTGTTTTGTTTTTTGAAACATGCACTGCCATCCTACAGCATCCCTCTGATCTCTTCTCCACTCAGTCTTGTCAAGAACCTTCAACAGCAGCTGCTGTTGGAGCTTTTCCTTCATTAGTTGGTATATCCTGGCTTGTGGATTGTAGCAATGGTGCTTTAGAGGATTATTCTCATACCTGCTGAATTCTTCATGGTGTTTTCAGCTATTTTGTTCCTATTTGGAACTCTTCATCAATTGGGATAAAGTTTAGATGTTCCAGCTGATTAAAAAGTAAGGGTAAGCCAGCATGTGGTGATGTTATTACTGTACTCTGAGTGCATCTCAGTAAATCAGAACCATTGAGCCTCTCTGTACAGCCAGGGCATTGAGCAAAGCAATATACCAGGGAATATACCAAAATTCCCTTTATCCAGGGAATTTTGCAGAACTGTAACAGTGCTCTCAGATCTCCTGCACCTGCTGAAAGGCTTCCACTGCTGTCCTGCTAAATGGGACCTTTTCAGTGTGAAGGACAGGATCTGATACAGACAGGGAGACACAGGTCTCTCTGGGTATCTTCTGACTCACACACTGTGTGTCTGTCTTTCACCACTGTCCTCTCGTGCTTCTCCCTCAGTTCATTGTTGCTGAAGATGGCTCCTGTGGTCTCGTATACGAGCACGCTCCCTCCGAAGGGCCACCCATCGTTGCTCTTCTGGACCACGTCGTGGAGTTCACGTGAGTCCTGCTGCCCCTGCTTTTCCTCAGCATTAGAAATCCCATATTGGCACTGTGAGGAGTTTCTCAGGCTGTGACCAATGTCACAAGGTGTTACGAATGATCTCCTGTGCATTTCTGTCCAGGCTCTGGCATTCCTAACTGAGCCTCATGACAAAGGTCTGGTCAAACAGAACCATTTCTCTGTGCAGGAAGAAACCCGAGGTGGCCAAATCGCCCACAGTTCCTCTGCCAATGCCCAAAAAACTGCGGTTTAACATCACCCCAGAGGTCAAGAATGACATAGAGAAGGCAAAGCAAAACCTCAACATGTGAGTATGAAGTGGAGAGGTGGGTGGGTGACTGAGGGAGTAATTCATGTTCCCTTCTGGAGCATATCAGTGGTTTAAAGGAGGCTTTCCCCAGTGCAGCCAGGGAGTATTCCCAGTGACTTCGGGGGTCAACAGCACTGTGCTGAGCTGAAAAGCACTGCCAGGAATAAGGTCAGGGGTGCTGGAAATGGGTTATTATTGATCCATCCCATTAGCTGAGAAAGAGCTAGAGTGGGTCCAGCTAAGAACACTGGAGCATAACACACACATGACCATTTAACCTTGTGAAGATTTTCAGCAGTGGCCAAAAATTCTTACCTCTGTGGTGCTGCCTGAAGAGATCTATGTGTGCTGGAGCTCTCTGTCCCTGCAAAGGTGTCAGATCCAGATGGCCTGTTCCCTCTGAGCTTTGTGAAAGCAAATCCATTCCTCTGTGTTACAAGAATGCAAGAAGCAAAGGAACAGTTCCTCTTTCTTTCCTTGTAGAATGGTTGAAGATCTGGATATCAAAGTCATGGTCTTTCATCACTTTGGGAAAGGTTTCCCCAAGTCAGAGAAGATAAGCCCTGATGCTTTTATCCAGCTGGCCTTACAGCTGGCATACTACAGGTAAGACCACCCATAGGTCATTCCTCAACCTCCTCACTGACAAACTCAAACACATGAGCTTGATAAAGGTGGCACAGACAAGGCTCTCCCAGGGCACTTCTCCCAGGCCAGACTCACTTGTGTGGCTTTCTCCTCCCTGTCCCAGGATGTATGGCCATGCCTGTGCCACATACGAGAGTGCATCACTGCGGATGTTCCGCCTGGGCCGCACCGACACCATCCGCTCCACCTCAGTGGACTCGCTCAAGTTTGTGCAATCCATGGACAGCCCTGACAAATCGGTGAGGATTTGTCTGCTTATTTGGCTAACTCTGTGTCAGCTGGTTTCAGCTAAGCAGGGCTGCACCCCATATTGAGTTAATCCATAGCCTGAAGTATGTTTACACATCAGGGGTTCAGCTGGGCTTTTCCTTCATGTGTACTGAAAGCCTGGTAAACAACATGTGGATGTTTCTAATCCCTCCAAAAAGTCCCTTGTAAGTCTGTTTAGCTACTCAAACCAAGTTCTGCTACTGCTGGATAAACTCTATTCAGAATGAAGTAATGCAGCCAAACAAAATGATAAAATTAAATCTAGTAAATACAAAATTTAGTTTCATACAGGCACACAAGGTAGAAATGCCCTCCATCCTAGAAAACAGCCAAAATGAGGTTCTCCATTCTGCAAAAAACTTAAACGGATATTTGTGTTTTCAGGACCAGGAGAAAGCAGATCTGTTGAGGAGAGCCACGCAGGCCCACAGGGCATACACAGACATGGTGAGTGTCCTCTGTGCAGCCAGACTTCAGAGTTTACCCAGCAAATAGGAGTTCTGGGGAAAGACAAGACCTTAACACCTTTTGCTCCTGACACAGCAGTGTGGCTTTTAGTGTCGCAAAGGTCTGAATCTGATCTGACAGTGCTCTAAGGCCAAGACTGAATCCTCTCTCCCTATCTGGTGGGTTAAGTGTCCCTTGTGACTGGCCTAAAGGGAAGAATCAAATATTACAATAGCTTCAGTTCATCATTGTTGATAAATGACAAAGTTGCACGAGGGGCCCTTGAACCAGAGGGAGTCCATGGGCAGGAGCTGTCAGGTTGTTTCCACTGGTGTGTTTAATTTCAAAGTCCTTACAAACAAGACTACTGGTCCTAAAGGCAAGATCTATTTTCCTTTTAACTTTAGAGACTTTTTAGAAGTGCTCTTTTCTTTTACCCAAAGAAATAGTTTTGCTCGTTTGCTGCTGGACTGGCTTTCATCTGTGCATCCTTCCTTCCCTCCAGGCCATACGGGGCAATGCAATAGATCGGCACCTCTTGGGGCTGAAGCTGCAGGCAATCGAGGACCTGGTGAGCATACCTGAGCTCTTCATGGACACAGCCTATGCTGTTGCAATGCACTTCAATCTCTCAACCAGCCAGGTATGACACATTTGAGCCAGAAGTGCTCTCTCTTTCTTTTCATGCCTTCCTTCTCCACATTTCTCTTTTGTTCCTTTCTGTTAGAAACTCATTTTCATATGGGTCAGAAATTTCTAATCTTGCTGCCAATTCCATAAAGCTACAGATCTGATTTTAGAGCTGCCACAGTCCCTCACAGACATGTTAAAAAACTAATATAACCAAAGCCAGGATCACCAGGAGTGTTTGGTGTCTAAATCTAAGTGAGATCAATGAAGTCAGCACCCAGAACAGCTTTGTGTTAAGTGCTGTGCTATTCTTACTGAATAGTTCTACTTGTGACTTACTACAAGCCTACCCTGGGGAGAAGCACTCCTTTGTAAATGCAGAGGAAAACACATTGCTGCTAAATGGATCCAGCACGTGTGTGATGGGAAGTGGGTTGACCAAAGGCTCTTCTAGAGTAGTTTAATGAGATGAGTTTCCTCTGTTAACAGAGCTGTTTGCTTTTGATGGTTTCATTTCTCTCTGACGGGTCAGAAGGTTTTAATCACATTGTCTCCACAGGTCCCAGCCAAGACAGATTGCGTGATGTGTTTTGGTCCCGTGGTTCCAGATGGCTACGGAGTCTGTTACAACCCTATGGAGGAACACATCAACTTTGCAATTTCAGCCTTCAATAGCTGTGCTGACACAAACGCAGCCCGCATGGCACATTATCTTGAGAAAGCACTGCTAGACATGAGGATCTTGCTCCAGGCTGCTCCCAAATCCAAACTGTAAGAGGCAAACCCCCCAGTTAAAGGGGTTATCCCTGATGCACTGAAGTTCCCAGTTCCTCAGAAAATGATTCAGAGAACAGCTTGCCCTGGAACCTAAGAGGATATCTACCATTTGTTTTCAGCAAGATGTTACAGAATAGTCACCCACAGATACCAGACTCTGTAGTGAGAGGAAACACTGTCTCAAGCCAAAGTAGGACTGGTCCTCTCCCATCAATGCAAAGTGCACCTTCCTGTCCTCAAAGAGGATTCAAATATGATTTTAATGAAAATTACTGTAAGGGAATACAGAAAGCACAGTCCTTACCAGTATCGAAATCCATTTGGTAAGGAAGGTCCTTGTCCAGGAAAAGCGAGGAATGTTTATTGTATGATAGAAATACCATAAGCCCAAGTCCTTTTGCTGGTTGCGTCTTCTGAAGAACATCTTCCAAACTTGACTGAAGATTTTTCTGCTGCTCCAGCAAAACTTCATCATTGAACTTCAGCCAGGGGAGAAGGAAGTTAAGCCAGAGCAGATCCAGTCTCGTAAGAGTGTACTGCACTACTTATCCTAGGCACTCCAACCAGTATAGGCTTTACAGGAATGTTCCCTTCCCTTTGTTTGGAATGCTGGGATCTCCTTTCTCTTGCACTGACCGTCTCAACAACAGAACATGACTTGCTACAAACTAAGGTGATTTTTATTGTTTCGGGTTATTTTTGTTGTTGTTCTTGCACTGGGCTTTTTGTTTCCTGACATTGTCCTGCCATTAATCTTCCAGCTCAGCCTAAAGCTTTTTCCCCATAAAGCTTCTACAAAACTCTCTTCACATAAGTTTTGCCAGCTTTGGCTTTATGTACCTTCACATCTGCAAAGATGAGAAGAGATTTCCTATGTATTTAGAAGGATACTTCCTCCATTGTACCTTTGGAACTGAGGAACAGAAGATGCTGCTGACTCTGTTTACTAACCAGAAGGCCACGTGCCTGATGTCCTTCAGGACACACACATTAACCCAATGTGGTTTTATACCTTGCTTTCAGAAACAGCCTTTCTGTGCACAGTGTTACACCTGTGCTGTGGACAAATAAGGATGTTTCTTATCAGCAACCCCAGAACATACTTCCATTCCTGGCCCACAGAGTTAAAATCTGGTAAAGGCCAAAGGTGCTGCATAATCACCCTTCTTTCACATCACTCTGTTTTAACAAGGCAGAAAATCTTGAAAAACAGGAAAAAAGCTGGGTACACATGCACCCTGTAGGTGTTTCTGCACTGTGGCAGCCACTGTTCCTGCAGTAACAGCACAGCACCTTTTCTGCCACTCCAGGCAGTTATTTCTTACTGAAATACTGCTCCAATTTGTGCCAGCTTTATTCTGTGAGAGAATGATCTCATGATACTGTTTTCATGTTCAGTTGACAAACGTGAGACAGTAAAAGATTATATATAAACATTAACATACAATGGTAGTATAGGAACTACTTCCCACCAATCTGTCAGAACCCAAGCTCCTGACTACACTTTTATTTAGTAAAACCATATGGTAATAAAGAATTCTAGTGCTATTTCTGCAGTAGGAATTTTGTATTTAAATTGCACACCCTTCAAGATGTGTCTGCTGGGACATCACCATAAACAAGAAGCATTAGGAGTGTGATGGCCTGTTTGGTTAACAGGGAAATAATTGTAAGGGACATGATCAAAGTGCCTTGATGAACATATATAAAGAAATTTGCACTAAAGCTGTTTAAAGTAAAAGAAGAAAAAAAAAAAAATCACTGTAATTTGCTTCTCAAAAGATACATGCCAATGCTTTGGCATTTTTTCCTGAAAGGATGTTATTTCAAAGCTTCTATCTCATGCCTAAACAAACCTTAAAAGAGGAAAATTTAACTGAAACTCACCTGCACAGCCAGTGATTGTATGAACTGCCACTTTCACATCATCTACATGGATTTAGTTGATCTTTCAGAAGAATCCTGAATGGAGTGAGACAGCCTAAGAACACGAATAGGAGCACTACAAACCTGCAAGCAAAAACCCCTGCTCTGGTGACTCCTCTGTATCAGTTAGACTGAAAACTGCAAGAGGATACTCAGTATTATCAAACTGTAAGTGATTGTGTACATACTACAGACAAGAACAAACCTTACTGGAATAACATATGGGTTTATGGAGCCTTTTACATGGAAAAAATACTCCTTTTGCCAAAGTAATTCTCCCCCCATACTGAATCAGCCTCTGTTGCCAGGGGATGAGTTATTTTTCCATGTCTGCAATGCCTTCAAGCACAAGTAGTGCCACTGAAGTATTTGAGACTGGCCCTTTTCCACTTCTGTCTCTAAGGGGAAGGCTCTTAAAGTGCCTATTAAAGATTAAGCATAAGCATGTGCTGCTGAAGACTGTACCTCAGAAGATGGAATTGATCTATTCTGCATCTAAATCTGGATATCCCACTAGCTTCAGCTGAGTACAGCTGCAAGGAGCAGACTGTCGCACTGAAAGAGATACAAGATTCATAAACCACTTAATGCATCCTTACTGATACAGAGAGCTGAAATTCAGATGAATCAAGGCTGATTTTTAAAGTGCTTGAAAAGGACACTAAAATCATTACAAGGTTTCTCCTTTAAAAAGTCTTTTCATATGGTACAACGTCTAAAATGTGATGTCCTTCTGGTTCATATGTTCTAGATTTTTTCAGTGTTGACTTACTGAATACTGTTTGCCCTGTTTCTGATTGTTTTATCAAGAGATGTCCATTGTCTTAAAGGCACATTAAGTAGAAGAAACTAAAGCTCCAGAAAAATGACTGTTTTGGAACAAATTATTTCAGAAATTCATAGACTGAAAATCTTCAGATAACTCTTGGGGTATGAGTGCAATTTTTGACACAGCCTGGTAGTGTTGCATGTTTTGCTGGTTAGCTGTGTTAAATACTGTTGGGTAGTGGGATCCATGTCATGCAAAGTTTGGAAGTGTTCGTTGAATAAACTGAGACACAATAAACAGATAAATGCTACAAAAAGGCTTAAATCTCCTTAAACGCTGCAGAAGTTACATAATTGCCCTTATTGGGAGGATGTGTGTGTGGGGATAGCAGGAACAGTGAACGACAGCATTCTGTCACCTTCCTTTTATTGTCGTATCTCCATCCAGCCCCCCTTGAGTCCAGGGGAGGAAGAGAAAGCATCTGCTTGCAAAGCCACATATTCCAAAGAAAATATTCCATTTCGGAAAACTAGTGGCAGGAGAGTTCATAAAAGTGTAGGATAATAAGGCAGAGCTCAAATATTTTTCCTGCACAGCACCATTTAGTTAAGAAAATCCATGGAATCACTAAGGAATTTCTACTGTATATCAAGTATTGCAAAGATTTCTGAAAAGGTACAGCAAAAGTAGGCAGAAGATGCAGATTACAAACAACTCACAGAGAACAGAGGAGAATTTATTACAGTGTCTTACAAGAGCTCTTATTCTTCTCCCTCACTCCTATGAATTACTGTAGGAAGCTTGGGCTTGACAGCAACATGAAGTGGAACAGCTTTTTACACTGCACTGCTCTCCAAGAGGAGATGAACACTCTTGCCTGTGCTCTAGTTCTCAATAGGTGCTTCCATATAGTTTTTCCAGCAGTCTGTCATAACAGCTTGAGAGGTTGGGTAAGTGCTAAGCCATTCCTGAAACAATCCACTCCCTCAGTGGCCTGGGGGAAGAGACTTGTGATCTCTCTTCTGGCTTTGTAAGTTCACTTACAAGAGATATAAAGAGAAAATGAATGGTTTTGCAAGACATAAGTCATCAGTACCAGTTTTCAAATAGAAACATATGGTACCACCATGTCATGGGACCTATCTGATGTCCTGTCTCCTCCCAATAGAGCTGGGCTAAGTCAGATCAAATGTCCTTGTGAAAGCTGCAAGATGCCTCTTTATTATGATGCACCTTCAAAGCAGATCCAGTGCTCGGATCCTTCAGACATTACAGGATTGCTCATGTTATGCAAGTACTAAACAGTTCTTAAAAAATTTATATATATATATATACTTGCTGTAACAACTGCAAACAGTTAATTTACTACCCATAGCTATTTAAACACAGAAATTTAAACAGCTTGCATTCCTGATCTCCTGCATCAGGATCACTTTGTACAGTTAACACTCTGGGTGTTAACACTCCAACAGCAGCTCCCACTCCACACAAACACACAAACTCCTATAGCAACAGGCACAGATGAAAACTTTAAAAATAAAATAAAAAATAACCAAGATGAACAGAAAAAAAAAGTCTCACTTCAAGCAGCTTTATAATGCAGGAGTCTGATTAAAGTGGAGATAGTAAAACAGGCAGCAAGACCGAGATGTGACAGTCATTTTACCTCTGCTCATGACTGCATCGAAGGCACACCGATGACCTTTGAGCCAGTTCAGAAGCTGTCCTTTATCTGTGAAAGTTCAAGTCAATTGTGCTTTGAATAAATACTTCTCTGTAGTTACACTTGAACTGCTGCATTATATACTAGAAATACAGAAAGTGTCCATGCACAGCCCTGAAGCACTTCGAGTATAGCCCTTGCCAGGTCAACTCATGGGTCACAGAGGTCGTAGGCATCACCAGCACACAGAGATGGCAGGCACACTCCCACAGAGACACAGCATCCAGAGCGCCACTGGCCAGACGGAGAATCGGAATGGAAGAAGGATGGAAAGCAAAACTTGCTTGTAGGAGTTCAGCATTCAAGGTTACAGCTGCAGAACCCCGACCAAGCTACTGTGATAACTGGCAGGAGCCTCTGCTAGGACAAGTTCCCTACTTGGAGTTCATGGATGGAGTCCAATAGGACTCTTCAAGGAGTAATTCAAAGAGCAGCTGAGCTAGTTATTAGTCATATGCTTTGTTGTTCATTTGTGGTTGTCACTGTGTTCATTCTTAAAAATCCCTCCCTTAACCTTTAACAGGAAAAAAAATCCAGTGCTTAAGACAGAGACCAGCAACTGAATTTTGTAAGGCTTTGGGCTGACTCTTACTGGAGCACAGCACTGCTTATAACCAATGGGCTTCCCAGTGCCCTCGGCACACTCAGTACAACAAAAGCTGTACAAATCACAGCAACCCTGAGGTAATAAAAGTATAAAGGAAGAGATGGAATAAATGTGAGATATGTATGATAATTTTGCCACCTAGGAGAGATTTTGAGAAGGACACTCTTGCTAATTACACAACAGGAGCAGCAGTGGAAAAAAAAATAAAGAGTCAGTATATTTGTGTTTTTCCTTTGTTTTACACACACACTCCCCTTAATTGGTATCCGTGCAGGCTTCCCTGCAGAACTGTCACTAGTGTTAAAAATCAGATCTTTATAGTCTATCTGTCTGTACAAAGTACAGTTGGAATTGCTTTTGATCTCCCAAACTGATTGCAGAAAGGAAAGGCTTCCTTCTTCCTTCTGTCTAGGTCACCCCATCCTAGTTCCCCTCCCTCCTAAGAAGTTTGTAAGATTTAAAAGCCCTAATTAAACATGATCAACTTTAGTTTTGTCATCTTCTTCCAAAAAAAGAAAAACCCGATCCAAAAAAAAAAAAAGGGTAAAAAACCAAAACACACAATCAATGCCTCACCCACCCCATAAACAATAGTTCCATTTAAAAAAATAAATAAATAGTGTGTATATTTCATGCTGAAAAAAAAAAGTCACAGAAAGGATTCATTTTTGGTTTTCCCTCCCCCAAACACGACACCAGGCATTTTCTCCCCCCTCCCCTGACGTAGACACGATGGTACATCCAACCATGTGCATCTGTGTTCAAAATGAGTTTCTACTCCTGCACGGTCCCACATGCATCAGGGAGCAATCCAGCTTAGCTGCTAAAGCAGAGCAAAGGCTTTCAGGTTTTGGGTATGGTCCCTGCCTGTTCCTTTGGTCCGTCTGTTAAAAGGCTCCTTGCTGCTCCCAGGTCTCTGCTCTTGTCTGTCTCCGTTAAAATGAACCTGGTTCCCCACGTTCCTGGTCACTGGAGCTTCGTACCCAGCTTGCGCTGTCTGTTCCTGCAAGGTGACACGGGCACAGGTGACACAGGGGACCACAACCCCATCCTGGGGGGCTAAAACAAACCAGGGGGCAAATACAGGATTGAAGTAAGGCTCTGCTTAGCTCCACACAAAACTGAAGTGCCCCTGTCGTACCCACCAGGGTGATCAGCCCTTCCCACTCTCCACACTCTCAGAACATCCCCCCCATCTTCAGTACACAAGCTCTCATGTGGATGCAAGACTATAAACAACTGCTTGCAAAAGCCATGGGCTAGGGAGCTGAAATGCTACTTAAATGAAATTAAAAATCTCACACCCTCTCCAGACTCATCTTTCAGATGCAGTCATTAACCCACAACTTGTTATTTCTTTACTCTGAGTGATTCTACCCACAGCAGCCAAAAATTATCAGCTATGTATCAGAAAATGAATTAATAACTGCATCTGAAAGGTTAGAGGAGCAGCAGCTCCTCTACTCCCAACAGAACTTACCTTGCTTCTGCTCTCGTGACTGTGTATTCAAACCACAGGATGTTAGGAATGAGGCTGGTATCTCGGATTAAAAAGAACTCTGAAATTGGCCTGAAAACAGACAGTGTGGTAGAAAGGGAGAAATAATTAGACTTTCTCCAACAAAATTTTGATTAAAAAAAAAAAGCACATAACCTGATATAGTTAACAGTAATTGTCACTTCAGACTGGGAAAAGGATTCTTTGTTACATTTAATCAAGAGCTTTTTTTTTTCTTTCCTTACACAATATTTCCCAACTATATTACATGTAAATGGCTCTGCAATTTTAATAGGTCATTAGACATTCACTAAGAAAGGTCTGCTGCTCATCTTGCAAAGCTCCTCCAGCACTCTGCCACACCTCACAGCTTTAGCAGGGCTTTATGAAATGTAGCAGTTGATTGAATTCCCTCTTCCCCACGCTTATCAAGGACACATGATCCTTTGTATATGCATGCACAAGAAAACATGGAGGAACAAAGTAGGTTACACAACAGCCAGTATGCAAAACTGGGACAGAGCCCAGGAACTCTCATTTCTAACATCCATAACAAACCTTCACAGAATAAAGCGACTTACCACGCAGCTATCCTTGGGAAGAGGGGAGTTAGAATCTCTTGTGTGAAGGCAAACCAGGCTATGGCCATGATGCTTCCTGCCACACCTCCATATAGGACTTGGCTCCAGGTGTGGTAAAGCAAATAAACCCTGCAGTGGAAGAGAAGAGTCACCAGACAGGATTTAAAACAAAAGGAGGCAAGACTCAGGGGTTGAGGTGTCACTGGACCCACAGATGGTGTGAGCAAGTAACCCTCCAGATGTTAAAAGTGGGTGTCTTTTTTCAATAAAAAGCTGGCAAAAATAGCTGGGGGAAAAAACTGGGAAAAATTCTTCCCTGCTACAGCAGTTTCAGCTTAGAGCACTTCTAGTCTGATCTTAACACAATAACCCTCCACATTCTCCTTCATCCATCTTTGCATCAACTGAGGAACTAATATTGTTAGTTCCCGCAAGAGACTTTTCCAAAGCCAGTAACAGGACAAGTCCCCTCCAGGCCACCAAAGCCAGGGCTTAAAAGCTTTTAAGAAGATTGACAGTATTTTTTTTTTATGATTTTGCTGCTCTCCAATGTGACAGGCACAGAGGCTGCATGACCAGTGTGCTCACTGTGACTGCAGCCACTCAGAGCTGCACTGTTGGTCTATTACATCTGTGCACAAGCTACATTCAAAATTCTTTTCACCCAAATATCATAAAACCATTATGATCATCTTATCTGACCCTCTGCCTAACACAGGTCACTTGATTTCCTCTAATTTTGTTTTAATTAGACCATATACCTCTGACAAATTTGTCCTGTCAGAATTTTAAAATAATTAGTAATAAGTAATCAGCTGTAGTGTACAGTCAGCTGTGCCAACAGGTAATTACTTTCCTGTGGAAAATGTGACCCTATTTCTAGCTTGAATTTGTCTGTTTTTCCAATCACTGGAGCTCACTTTACATTTAATCTACTAATGAGAAAAAAAAAATCATGATCAAAGTTCTATTTTCTTTATTCATCTTAATACAACTAAATCTTGCAAGCCAAACAGCTACAAATGTTTTGATTAACTAATCCTCAAGCAAAACAATGGGATTGATCAACTGCAGCAATCCAAATGTTGCAGATGCTGGTGTGCCAAGGCATGGGGCAATGCTTCCACGATTAGTGCTGGTAAGAGGGCGAGGCAGCAAGGCTGGAGCATGGCAGTGGAGCCCATGGGGAATTGGCACAAGCTCAGCTGATTTGGGGTTTTATAAATGCTTCTGTGAAGAACCACACACATAGCACCTTTGTTTATTGGGTCTCATGGCAACACTTCTACAAATCTCTGACTAGTACAGGGCAGTGAAGAATAAATTGGGAAAGGCAGGATGAGGAATGCCAAGGCTGCTGGCTGGGACAAGCCACGGGGCTGTATGAGAGCAGAAGACAAACAGTTGCTCCATACCTACTATATGAGACTAGCAAAGCCACTGTGACGAGGCAGATGGACAGTACATGTCGCCATAGTAAATCCAGAAACCTCGCATTGTTTGTTTGGTGCATTCTGAAAGAGATGGAGAGCCATTAGCACAGGACAGGGAGCTGAACAGTCCTGACCTCCCTCCCTCTGAAACCCTAGGAAAGCTCTCTCTACTCCAGTGGGGTCATGGGCAGCTCAATCCCATCCCAGCAGCAATCTGTCCCACTGGCAGTAGTTAAAAGAGTAGTTAAAGCAGCCTCTGTGTCTCTCCAACTGTGAGCAGGGACTGCTGTGGTGGAAGGCAGGATGCTCACACTGACGTGAGAGGCACATGCTGAGCATATGCAACAGGTAGCCAAAAGATCAGAGTGTCTCCATTGCCCACAGAGCCAGGAGGAACTGTGAGTTTTGTCTTCCTCCCCACGTGGAGCCACAAGACAGAGCCATGCCCCAGCAAGAATTTCATTAAAGCACAGCATATAAACCCAGTCCTTGGTAAGGGAGGTGAACTAAAAAGTCATGCAAGTGGATAGCTGGTATTACCCAAAAGATTATAGATAACCCCACTGAAACTGAGAAAAAATGAGAAAGCAGCTCTTCATTTCTCTTCCCTATTCCCATCTCTTCCATCACACTGGGGCACCAACACAGCTTAGAAAAAGAAAACTGGGAGATCTTTACCCTGACAGGTAAAAGGAAACCCACTCACACCCTCCAGTTTTCAGCCATGGTAACTCCAGCCCTACATTCAGATTGAGACAGACATGCTCCATTCCCTCAAGCCACAATAAACTGTGCAGGTCCCCAGATTTATTTCCATTATCCCACTCAAGTGGCATCTGGCAAGGGAGCTACCCATTTCAGGTGTTTCAATACATTAACAACCAAAACCTGACACAGAATTTTTACCTTAAATAAAGGAACAGAAAGGAATAGACAGAAAAAAACCACATGAATTGGGAGTGGCTGGACGGCATCCCATATTTTGTGGTCACTGTTGAATGGGCTTCTGGGAAGAGAAGAAGAAAGAATATGGTCAAGGTATGGTCAGCAGCTGCAACACCCCAGACATGAAGCCAGACCACGCAGCTGGAGCATGCTGAGTTCACAGGACATGTCCCTGCTCAGGTGGCTCTGCCAGCCCTTTTATACCAAACATCCACAGCCAACGTGAGGCAAAGGGGGATATACCCTCTAAGCCCCTTATAGTCAGCATTCCACTCAAAACTCCCCTGACACCACCACCCCCATGGTCCATACCCTACCTTCGCACGGCCGAGGCTCCCGGATTACATTTTTTATTAACCAGTTCACTCCCTCGTTGAACACCAGCCCTCCCAAGAAAGAGATCTGTGAAGGCAAGACAGCTGTGTCATCCCCTCTAAAAGATCCTTCTACTTACCAGGCTCTCTCTGTTGACAAAACCCCAAACATTATGTTTCTAATTTTCTTTTCTGACTACTAGAGTTAAAACCAACGGCTTCCAATTTCTCTACCTGAGGAAGAAAAGCATTTATTTTCAGCTCACTTTCTATTTGGCAACACTTTGCGTATAATGCAGCTTTTCAGCAGCTGATACATAGAAAGAGACAAAAATGACAGAGTAGAGCACTTCTGCCAGCATCTTGCACCAGCAAGTGCAGAAAGTGACCTTTTTAATACGGCAGGTTTTCAGGAATTGGCTTTTCCCGATGACCAACAGGGGGAGTGCAGACACTGTTATTTGGGTAAATAGCTTAAAACAAAGGTGACTTTTTAGGCTTTCTGGCTTTTCCCTCTATGGATATTTTCATCTTGGAGCTGCTGTCTTCAGTCTAAGATGAATTCACATTTTGAGCTGAGCCAGACTGGTAGCATTTATTTTTACTCTTCAGCTCCACAGTTCATACACCTCCCCTAAATTAGTCCTGCTGCTATGATCAAATTCCCAGCTGGTGATGACACTCTGCCTCCTTAACACTCAGTCCCATTCCACATGATGAAGCAATTTTTCACTCCACATCCTGAGCCACGGGTCAGGCTGCTGCAAGTCAGCCAGTGTCTCTCTCCAGCCCAGTGGTGACTTCCCACATGAAGAACTGGAAATCATCCTCAACACCTGCCACATTACCAACACTAAACAAGTCTCTGTATTCAGAAACCTATAAATCTGTGCAATAGTTACTCTGGCTCATTCTCTCTTTTGGGCCAACAAGAAACCTTTGAGTTGCCAAAACGAACAGCTGCCTTTCCTAGTTAGAAGTCATATTCCCAGATCCCTTGAGCCACTGGTTCCCTTGACACTGTGGCCCTACATTCAAAATGTGCTGTCAAAATCCTTTCCGTGGCCCCTGTTTTATCTGTTTACTGAGGGCAAATGTTACAAGAGGTTTATACATCCTGGAGGGAGTTTATCCATGACACTGATTCCCAACTACCTGGCAGAGCAGACAGAAAGTATTATAAGAATTTGGACAGAAACAAGTCTCTTTTGCCCCTGGCATTTGAAAAGCAGCCCCTAAAGACAGATCCACTCCCTTGTAAAGCTGTAGGTTTTATTTTTATCCCCTTTTCTGCCTCAGTAGTTCAAAGAAAGTGCATCCTCCTGAGTTACACACACCATTTCCTGCATATGCTGCCCAGTGCTATGATCCTACTGGATCTTGGGAGTGTTCCCACTCTGCAACAGCATTCTGTACTTCCTCACACATCTCCCTTGATGGTTCTGGACAGATAATGTCCAAAACACACCACAGAGTAACAGAGAAGTCAGCAAAGGCTGAGCAGCCTTTTAACCTGGTACGGGTGCTAAGTGTCTCCTGCTGTTCCCTGACAGGAAGATGCTTCTCCTAAGCTTGCTCCTTAGAGAGAGAAAAAGAAGTGTGAATACAGGAGCCCCAGGTGACAAAGGAAAAGACTTTTGGAAAAGGAGAGGCTGGGAAAGGAGAGAAGGACTCACCGTGTGAAGTTCTCTCTTGAATATGATGAGTGTTACAAAACCAACAATAATGAATATTGGACCAAGACTCAAATAAGCTAAAAGCTGGCCAGAGAAATCACCTGGGGAAACAAACAAGAGAAACAAATCAGTTTGAATTTCATAGGTACTTGCCTGCCACCACAGCAGGGGTCAGTTGGAGCCGTTGATCACAGGGCACAGACGGGCAAACTCAGCACTGCAGCAAGTCCCTGTGTTCCAGAGTGAGAGAAGAACCAAGGCAGAAAGACAGCAGTGTTTCCATGCAGGTTCAAAATCAGGGATGAAAGGAGCCTGGCATCATTCAGCACAGATTACTGCCACCCAATTTACAACAATAACCATGAGTGTGGGCCCAGAGTCACTTTAATCCAACATAAGCACAGGCTTCTGCAAAAGAGGCAGCATCTTTCCCTTCCCCTCGTTCCTATTTCCTCTCTGTGCCAGCAAACACTCCCCAAACAAATCCTTTCCCACTCTCTCACTAAAATGGGTTAGTTTTCAGCTGGATCAGCTTCCTAATCTGTCTCACCATGTGTCTGCACGAACACTAGCATTAGCAAAATGGGGAGGAAATAAATAGCTAAACATAGCAGGAGATGTCAGGGAAATAAAGGAGACTCTGCTTTTTTAACCAGTAGCCCACTTGTACCACAAAGAAGGGGATTTGGGCCTCCAACCCAAATAATTACCAGTCTAGTTATCCCCCAGGGGGAATCAGGGAGCAGCAATGGGACCTCACATAGGTCATAAGGTCCCTCAAAATCTTTATCCTGAACTACAACAGACACAGAAGTGGGCAGCAACAGTCAGGAGCAGCTGTGCATTTTGATCCAAGTTTCTCTTGCCTCTCTTCCCAGAAAAGGGACACACACAGAAGTATTTGGAGAAAAGATGTCAGCACAAATTCCGAGGAAACAAAAAATTACCAGAGTAATTTTGCTCCAAGATCAGCAATTCATATCAGAAGTGTGAGAACTGTCTGCCAGAGAATCTTTAAATACAGAAGTCACCACAAACTCACTGTGTGAACCCAGCAAGCAACAGAAGAGATCGGTACTGTGTGTATTGGTTCTCAGAGACCAGATCCTCTCCATCCCATCGCTGAACACAAAAGGATCAGCCCTCACATAAATTTGTGCGTCTTCCCTCCTCTCAAAAGGAAACAGGATGCCTCTGCAAGGGTGAGCACTGGACTCATTCCTAGATCAATTCCACTGCAAGATACTGAGTCTCCCCAGCCCACACACCCACATTTCAAAGCAGCACTTGGCAAAAAGGACTTTAACCTCAGCCTCTGAGTGTTGGAACTGATAAAGAAGTTATTGTCCCTTTACAACACAGTTCATGCTGATGTAATTGCTACATAGTTGTGGTTACAACAGGTACAGTGCATGGAAGCCTCTTGAATTCCAAACTCTGGGTTAAATTTGGGAACCAGCAGCATCATCAGCAAGAATTACTAGCAGGAGTTAGGTGAAATTAGAAGATTTGGAGGACAAAACCCCCAAGCACACTGGGTTTCCACTAAAGTGAGGTTCTACTCTGGTTTTAACCTGAAAAGGTTAGAAGACACTGAATTTAAAACTTTTCTTGCTCCATATGGCAGGTTTGTCATGCATCAGATGCATTCCAAATGCTCCCAAAGTAATGGATTATGGCAACACAAAGGGGGTGTAAGTCGCTGTACCAGTTACCTGCAATAGACAATTAAGCCCCTTATGGTTTTACATAAACCACAAACTCTCAACAAAATGAATTCTATCATCAATGATGAGGGAATTCATGAGACAAGCCACCTTGTCAGGAGACAATCAAACTACTCTGAAAACATTAGGAATACTTTCCAATAGTCTCAACTCCAGCATTACCAACTGAAGAGAGCTCATCATCAAGAGATCACCATGTTTCAGATCGTTTACTCTGTTAATCCACAGAACATAAAGGCTTAGCACTTCCAGACTAAAAGCCATAATTTTGTCAAGTAGAAACCAAACCAGATTATTTGTCTTCTCAGGGGGTTCTATTTCTCGTGCAGATGGTGGAAAGGTACTTAAGTAAGTAGTATTTTAATTTAAATAGGATCATCAGCAGCAAACTCAAAATCCTCTGTTACATTACATGATAACACTGCCAATAAATCAAATCACCCAGACTTCACAGGCACACAACCCACACCTGAGTAGGGAACCAGACACCACTGCTCCCAGATGTGCCTGCAGGCACCAAGTCCTTTACTCAATCTTAACACAAAAGCTCCTCAAATATTTCAGCCATCCATTTAAAACAGAGCAGATATCACTAATAATACTTCATGTTCCTGTGGCTAATGGCAATTAAACAGAGTCACATTCTGAACCCACTTTTTTGAGGGGAGGAGGCAAACAAACAGCTGGGCACTAACTGAAGACAGCACTGGAACTACCCCAGGAACCCACTAATGCCATCACAAATGGACCCACTGGATCAGCAGCTCAAGGCAGAGCTGCAGTGACTAAAGCAGCTCCGAAAGGACTGGAAATCCCCAGTGGAGGAGGCAAAGTGAGCTCTGAGAGAAAGGCCAGCGCTGCTCAGCACGCAGTGCTCCAGGGGCCTCAGAGCGTGATTACTTCTGTCACTCCTGTCTCCTCTCACGCTCCAGTGCGCTCCGAGACTTATTCCCAGGGAAAGGAGACGTGCAGGAGAGCCACAGTGTAAAGTCCAGTCAGATCTAGCAAGCAGCATCCCCTCCTTTTTTATACAAATTAGTTTTCCTTCAATTTACTAAACTTGGGAATTTTAAAGCAGTTCCTCCAACCAGTAAGAACAGAGACAAAATCTCTGCAAAAATGCAAAAGCAGAATCTACTTAATATATACCTTGGGTTGTGTTTAGTTTTAAATTCTGTTTTTTTCAAGTCCAGCCTTCCCTGGACTTGGGATCATTTGGAGCTCAAAAAGCAAAAATAAAGAATGCAACTACCTCATTTTTGGGCAGCCAAGAGATAAGTACGTGCAGCACTATACATAGCTCTGACACACGCTGTTTTTTTCAGCCTTCATTCAGCATCTACTTCTGCTCCAATTCAACATTTTACCCAGCATCCTGTCAGTGGAAATATCTGAGCTTCACCACATCAGTTTAACCTGTATAGGATGTACAAATGTGAATCAACAGCCCCCAACCACATCCTACCACAAGATTGAGCTTTGCCACTGCCACTTCCTATTGAAGGATCTATTTGTGGCACTGCCGCTGGTCGTGTGTTCTTGGCTAAGTGCATGTGTGCAAGCTGGACACAACACACAGTGTACATGTGTCATGGGCATTTACACCACTAAATATTCATGATAGAAAAGAATCATTTCCTCTGCTTGTGCACATACCCATAACATGAGCTGTGGGACAACAAAAATATCTTCAGGAGGCTTTGAATTATGGCGTAAAGGCAGGAACCAGACATAACTTCTGCAGGGAGATTAAACATAAACCCTGCATAAAAGCAGCCAAACAAGAGTGGGATCTGCTTCTTCCAAGAGATACTGCTTAGCTACGGAATGAGCTCTGACTTGTGAGCTCCCACCCTGCAGAGACTCACAGAAGGGCTTATCAGAACTAACATTCCTGTAGGAGCAGCATGTGCTGACACTGAACTGCAACAAGAACAGCTGAGCCAAAGCACAGACACAGCACCAATACCTTTGCACCTCTTCACCCACAAGCTGATTCTGCACACCTGCCCCTCCAACTCTGCCTGGCTGTAGGAAACATCCTGGAGAAACTGGGAAAATGGGAATATTCGCTGTCATTCTGCAGAGAAAAGGTTTTGGCACACCAGGTTTCTCTCCTTAAAGAATCTGTCCAGTGTGAGGAGGTCCAGAAAGTCCCAGAGCTCTAAGAATCCCAGCTGCACTGAAGAGAGGAAGTTTTCTTTCTTTTCTCCAAATAATAATAAAAAACCCAAACAAACCAGGAACTCAATGTTTCTCCACTGAAACTCACCCTACAGACAGGAAGTCCCTGAAGATGAGTTTTAAGTCTGCAGCACAAAGTCATCCCATGCAAAGCATACGGGAAAAAACAACCCTAATTATACCCATGACATGACAGGATTTAGTTCAGTTGTTATCAAACAAAAACCCTCAGACTCAGTGTGTGCCAATACCTTCAGAGGAGCATCCAGTGCTCTGCAGCAGTCAAAACGGCTAGAACATTTTTAAGAACATAACAGAAGTTACTATAACAGCACTACAAAAATTTATTATGCAATTCTGGTGTCACCAGCTAAAAAGGGAGCGTACACACAGAAAAGGCAAATAGAATAGGGACAAAGATAAGTATGCGACAACAGGCATTCAGAAAACATCAAATAAACCAGATTTTCAGCTGAAAAAGGAAAACAGATGATACAACAGTTCTGTAAAGTCGTGAATTATATAGAGAAATTGACAGCAAACAATTGCTGCCTCTCACTGCACATGAGAGAGTGTTTGATGAAATTACTGAGCAATGGACTTAGAAAAGAAACAACAACCACATTAAGCTACAAAGCTCAGTGCCAAAGATACTGTGAGATCCAAAGCGGAAATGGATTCAAAGAGCAATTAGACATACAGCTTTTATACATCCATCAAAGGACTTAACAGTCCTGATGCAATCACCAGCTCATTACTGGAAGGACACAGGGAAGAAGGATTATTCTGCCTACCTGCCAGCAGCCTGACACTACGCCAGATCATTCCTTGGTCTCACCAAAGCACAGCTGCTGATATGAAATGCTCCAGGATCAAAAAATTCTGAAAGCAGCATCAGAATGATATTTTTACAGGCCATCCTCTGCAGCAGCGTGCTTTAGCACACCAAGGCAACACTGCCATGGCTGATTTTTTTCCCCCTATGTTTAATCCTGACATTCCCTATGGGTAGTATTTCAGTCAGGTCTCCAAGATTCCATTCCTCAGACCAGTCTGCAGTTGATTACCCCAGCATTCATCTGCTGTTTCTCATTTATTTTGCTCAAAGTGGACATCACAGAAAGCCCAGGAGAGCTGTGCAGCCATACAAGCAACTAAGGATGGATTTGATGTATCACTATTGATAAGGAAACATTAGATCAGGACAGGGAGCACCCTTCTGGAGACACCTCTCTCCTTCACAATTACAAGCAGAAGCCCAAAACCAGGCTTTGTCTGCCAAGCCAAAATCAGCAGTGACAGCTTTTTACCCAGCCCCAGGGAGTGGGACTGTCACCCATGGCAGATGAAAGCTCGGGTGGCAGCAGTTCTGCACTGGAAATCTTTAAAGATGTGATATTTTCACAGGCAGTTGCCACAGTGGCTCAGCAGCCTCTGGGATCAGCCAAGAGCCAAAGCTGTTTGCCACAGAGCAGTGCATGACATGCCAAGACAGCTTAATAATTGATGTTGGTAAAAGCAGGATCTATTTCTCATTCCGACCCCTCTCAGCAGCACAAGGCTACATTAACTCCACTGTGCTGAGCATGCTGCCAACATCACTATTTTATAAATATACATTATCTAGAAGCTTTATGGACCTGGACTTTAGCTGTGCACAGGTTGAATGCAAACAGCTTTCTAAATAAAGTTAGGGCACTTTCCCCAAATCCAGGTAAAAGCATCAGACCTACCATCTTAATGCAAGTCATTTTTTTAGACAAAAATGCTGTCAACCCAGACTTTAGTAAAGCCTTTGACACTGTTTCCCATAGCATTCTCCTGGATAACATCCATGGCTTGGATGGGTGCAGTTTTCTGGATAAAAAGCCTATCCAGGCCCAGACTGGTGGGGAATGGAGCTAAATCCAGCTGCGGCTGAGCAGGAGGGGTGTTCCCCAGGGCTCAGTTCCGGGGCAGGTGCTGTTTCATATCTTTATTAATGATCAGAACAAAGAGATCGAGTGCACTCTCAGACAGTTCCCCAATAACACCAAGTCCCCCTGTGCTGGGCACTGCTAAAGCCCCATCTCAAACCCTGGGGGGTCAGTTTTGTGCCCCTCACAAGAGAGACATTGACAGGCTGGAGCATGTCCAGAGAAAGGAATGAAGCTAGGGAAGGGTCTGGAGCACCAGAAGTGGCCATGGGAGCTGGGGGGCTCAGCCTGGAGAAAAGAGGAGTCTCAGGGGGGATCTTCTGGCTCTGCACAACTCCCTGACAGGAGGGGGCAGTTGGGGGAGTGTCGGGCTCTGCTCACAAGGAACAAGGGACAAGAGGAGAGGAAAAGGCACAAGTTGCACTAGGGAAGGTCTAACTTGGATATTAGGAAAAGCTTCTTCACAGAAAGAGCTGGACAGCCCAGGCACAGCTTGCCAGGGCAGTGGTGGACTCCTCATGCCTGAAGGGATTTAAAAGCTGTGTAAATGTGGCACTTGAGGACATGATTTAGTGGTGGCCTTGGCAGTGCTGGGGGAACAGCAGGACTCAGTGATCTCAGGGGCTTCTGCAACCTAAATGATTCTATGAGAATAAATTAACAAACTTTTATACCTCCAGCTGTTTTACTGTTTTAGTCCTTCATCACATCTTTATAGGCTTTCATAAATACATGTTTTATCCAAGATAAACACAGTGCCCATCCTCTTCATACACAACCCTAAGCTGAGCGGTGATTTACCCCTCCACACAATCATCTTCTCCCTTTGCCTGTTTAAGGGCTCTCAATGCAGGGAGAAAATAATCGGGTTATGTCACATTGTTCAAGATCTGACAGATAACCCTTGTGCAACGATTTCCACCACCTTCATTTCCCAAACCAATCCAACAAACGGAGCACAGGACGCTCTGTGTATACTGCCAGGTTCAGATAAGGAGATAAGATACAGAGATGAATATATCGGTACTACTGGTAAGATTATTTCCCATCTCTCCCAAACTGTCACATTAATATATTTGAAAAGGGGGATGGCAGAAGAGCTTACAGTGTGGAGGAAAATGCAAAGCAGAAAAGGAAATGCCAATATTTCACATAAAGCATCACAGAAACCATGGAACAGCCATAAGGGGGAGGGCCAAGAAATAATGTATCTCCAGTGCCAAATCTTTTTTGAGTGTTGTCACATTTCAAGTCTCCTAGCTAAATGGGCACTTTCAAGCCAGAAGATCCCTAAGCACTTTAAAAGCTTTAGGAATCGCACGACTGAGAGGAGCTTTCATCAGGAACAAAAATCCAGCTATTGAAACAGAACATACAGCAACACTTCATGGCAAGCTGGGGGCTCGCTACGAGAACTGAAAATATTGAGAATAGTTTTTAGGCAAGATTTGGATTTTGAGCAAATAGTTAATACTAACACTGCAAAACTTCATTTTTCTATTCTCTCTGATTGTAACAAGGACCCAAACCCAGCACAGCACAAAGCACCCAGAGGAGCTCCACAGGACCACTGATAGGACACAATTTAAACATCTGCCAGCTGAACACCCATTTGCTCTTGCATGCTGGCAGATCAGGAATTCATTCCGCCTGGGTCACGGTGCTGGTGTGCAGGACCTTTGTGGATCATAGCTATCCCAGCTGGAACAGCCCATCCTGCCCTCAGGCACCTACTGCTTCTCAAACCCACCTTGCCAAGAGCTGAGCCAGGAACACCCTGTGCCCAGAGTCCTCCGGGCATTTCCCTCAGCGCTGACTGACCAAAGTGCTCCCAGAAAAGCCACCAGATCCACCTGGGACAGGGACACTCCCAGCACAGCCACCAAACTCCGCTGGCAGCCGAGCCCACCCCGGGGACACGGCCACCGTGCAACATCCCCGCTCCCTGGGATGTCACGAGGGCCCCCCGAGTCCGCTGGCACGGTGACACACCACGCCAGGTCCCCAGCACAGGGAGCAGGGCGGTGACACCCCAGCACGCTGCTCGGGCGGCAGCGGGGCGCTGCACACCGTGGGTGGGACCCTCGCCTCGAGGCCGGGGGCAGCCACACATGGCCAGAAGGCTGCAGGGGCGGCGAGGCGGCGGTGTGGAGTGGCCAGGGCGGCAGCGGAGGGCCGGGCGGGCTCGGCACCCCCGGGACGGAGCCGTCCGTCCCACTCCCCATGCCCGCTCCCCTCACCCGTCGCCCCCCCGCAGCCCCCCAGCCCGGAGCCCCCAGGGCGCATGCGCATCGCCGCTCCCGCCGTGGCTCACAATCTGGCAGAACGCCTCGCCGCCCGCAGCGCGCACGCGCGCCCCGCCACCACGGCGCTGCTGCTCAATGGCTCACTATTTGGCAGCCGCCAGCCCGGCCCTCGGCGGTGCCGCAGGGAGGCGGGAAGGGCCCCGCCGCGCGCGGAGGCGCGGCGGGGAGGCCCGGCGGCGGCGAAACGGAGCGTTACCTGCGGGATACTCGACGTGAGTGAGGGAGACCGGCCGCCACGGCGCGGGCAGCGAGCACTCGCCGACTGAGGCCATCTTACCCGGATACCGGGCCGGGCCGCTACGGCCAATCGCGACGCTCTTGAGGGGCGGTGCGGCCAATGGGCGGGGGCGCGGGGAGTGGCGGGCCAATGGCGACGCGCGGCAGGTGAGGCGCCGGCCAGCCCAACACCGCCCAATTAAACACCCAGCCCGGGTAGCGCTCCAGCCAATCGGCTGCTGGCACCGCTGCCCAGCAGGGGGCGGGAACAGGGAGAGGCACAGCCAGTCGAAGGAAAGGCGGGCGGCAGGGCGTTTCCTCATTGGCCAGAAGTGCCGTGCGGATGGGCCAATCAGCAGCTCGCACTGGCGCCAGTTCTCAGCCAATGAGCGGCGGCGGTGGCGCGGCGGGCGCGGGGCTGTGAGGCGGGGGCTTGGCGGGAAACATGGCTGGGCTGGATTCCCCTCACAGCCCGGCGGGAGCAGCCCGAGCTCCCCTCACGGCTCTACACCCCGGCGGGAATAGCCCGAGCTCCCCTCACAGCCCGGCGGGAACAGCCCGAGCTCCCCTCACGGCTCTACACCCCGGCGCGACCCGCTCCAGACAGCGAGTTCCCGCTCTGCTGCTGCCGGAGCTCCCCACACACCCCGCGGCAGCTGCTCCAGTCGCTGTTTAAAAAAAAAAAAAAAAAAAAAAAAACCAGAAAACCAACAACAAAAATACGTAAAAATATGTGGATTTAAATTAGAATTGTTCATTTCAAAAGGGCATTACTACATTCAGCTCTACATCACAGTATCACTGCGCTAACCCGAGCACATTTTTACTTGCCCTGTACAGGAGCGATTGGCTGATAAGATCCAAGCTACTTTGAAAATGCATATTTGGGGGGTTTTAACACCGCTTAGGAGGAGGATTTATATTTATAACCACATCTAGCTCTGTAAAGAATGAGCAGCTCCCGTGTGGACATGCACACAAGAAAATAAAAGCCTGGAATAAAGTCACCGAATCACAGAATGGTTTGTGTGAGAAGGGGCTTTAAAGCCCATCTCATTCCACCACCCCAGATTGCTCCAAGCCTCATCCAGCCTAGCCATGGACATTTCCAGGGATGTGGCAGCCACAGCTTCTCTGGGCAACCTGTGCCAGGGCCTCACCCCCTCACAAGGAGGAATTTCTTCCTAAGTCCTGGCAGAAAAGCAAGTACATCCTTTAAAGGTTCTGCAAAGGCCAGGCAACACCTGGTCCAGGTGATACCTTTTCTTTGCCCCTAAATACCTTTAACTGCTGAAATCAGCCACTTTGAAAATCAAGCCAAAGGAATGTTCCCATATGTGACTCCAGAAATAAGACTTACCTGGGCAGCCTGAGGAAAAGCAGAACACAGAGGAGCATTGCACAGAAAAGCTTTCAGAAGGCAAATCCACCTTCAGACCAAACAAGCAATGTTGATTCAATATTAAAAAATAAACCATATAGAAAAATAACTATGCAAGAGCCCTGCAAGAAGTGATCAACACAGGCACAGGATTGCCTTTTATTTGTGTCAGGGTAGCACACAGACCAGGATTTCTATCCTGTAAATTAAGATTTCAAAAAGGGAAGAAAACTCCTTTTTTTGCAGTTGTAATATACCTTCTTCAATTATGATTATGTCCCATTAATTTCCAAGTTCTTCAAAGCTGACATTCTCCTTGGCATTTCGAGAAATAAAATAGCATTAAAGTCTTATTATTTGGAAAGAAAGAGAAAATATTTACTGCAGGAGCTCAGTTCATCTCAGAAGACTGCTATGAGGGAGCATGAGTGATTTACTGCTTTCATTATTCAAGTTAAATAAATCTCCTCCTTTCCAAGCTATTGAATGTAGAGTTATGCTGGCAGAATGGATTACATTTGATCTATGTACCATGACAAGTACTGAAAATTGTGGGCTTCATTGCTGTATTCACCCACTCCTTCCTGAACAGGAGAAAAAAGTGTCAATACACGGAGCAGCCTTTGCTCTGTGCCTCAGCACAAGAAAGCACAAAGCTGCTCTGGAGCTGTAATGAGTGTGGAGTCTGACTCCATGGAAACTGAGATAAACTCCTTTTAACTCTCTCAACTAATGATCAGGGTGTGGCGTGAGACAAAAATTTTCCTATCCACGAACACTTTATTTGCATATATCAGAGTTCATGACAGGCTTGCATTAATGCTAACAAAAGCTCGTTTTTACTTTTTTTATTTTTAAGCGTAGGGATGAAATTTTAATCACTGTGGAAGAAACAGCCTATCTGATTCAGTCTGGTTTCTCTATCGTTTGAAAATGAAAGTATTTAAATCCACTGTAGTTGTTTCAGAAGAGCAAGAAGATGATTGTCTTGCCTTGCTCAGCAGATAGGCAGCTCTGATACCAACCCGCAGGCTTTAGTCTGGGTTTCTCTCACCCAGTTTGGGAAGCTGATAAGTGCTACAAGAACTTGGACAATGTTTAAGAGGTTCTGCTCCTCACTGGGATTTCTGCTATCACTTCATCACAGCCTAGTCACACCACACCCCAACACAGCCAAACCACCACAGAAAAATCTGAAAAAGTAAACCCCACACTTTCCAACCACTGCTCAAAGTACAAGGAGTTGTTTTGTTTATTTTATAGCCCGCTTCATCTGTGGACTTGTCAGCAGACCCAGGAAGACTCCCCATGCAATCACACCCTTTAACTTTACATTTAAACCTTTCAAGTTCATCATTTTAGCTCTAGGAACAGCAAGCCCTGTTTGACACCATCACTAGCAGCAGAGGTGCCACCACAACTGTCACCTAAATCAGAAACCAAAGACTGAGTTTCTAGCACATTTCGCCAGGAAATTTAGGAACAAAAACCACAATCATGAAGGAAAGTTTTATTTGACTTGTAATGCCCACATCCTAAGATTAAAGATATTTTTTTAAAAATTAGCTGCAAAGAAAAAGATAGAAGCAAAACAAGAACAGATTTTTACACCTTTAGGAAATGAAGAAAAAAATAGGCACAAGTTTACATTCATTAGTTTCAGATATGGCAGAGGAATGTTCTACTGAAGAGGGATAAATAAAATCCTGCTTTCCCACCTCCCTGTATGAGACAACGCAAGTCATGCTCTTCAAAGCCACACTGATCTTGTAAATACAAGGCAGATTTTTCCTCATGATTTTTTTATTAATGTGCTTTAAAGATCACAAAGACCCTCCTAGAGCCATTTGGCATAGTCTCTACTTACATACTAAAGTACTGAGGATGTACTTTAACCTCTGGTGAAGCTTGTTACTACCTCCACGTAAAAAATGAAAGTCATGCATATTTTAAATTCTGTTTAAGCATCAGACACTACTGAGGGATTTTATTTCATAGCTGCTAAGCCACTTTAAATCCCCATCAATGTTAAAATCTTGCAAGTGTCAGCCCAGGATGATTTAACCCCTTGAGAATAAGAGTTCATCATAAAAAAAAGGCGAATGTCTTATCTCCAGGGATTCTACCTGAATACACATCTCAGCTGCTATTAATACTGAAGAACTTCCTTTGCTAAACACCATATGCTGGGGAAGGGATTTTCTAGGGATCTCAGGAAGCCAGAGGGCTGGCAGGTGTTCCATCATACCTTCTCACTCGACCCTGCAATACAGATGAATATGAGAGTCACGTTTTGGGCCGGGCTCTGCTCTGGGTGGGATCAGTAGAAGCAGCCTGAGGGCTGCGTCCCAAGCAGCTGAACACAGCCAGTCACTGACACCACTCTTTAAGCCAGGGAGAGCTTGTTCCACGGGAACAGCTCCTGTGAACCCGCTGATCCTTGCAGTTCCCTTCAGAGGCTGCAAAAACATTTCTGCCTTTCCTCTTGAGCTACACTGGGATTGGGACAAAGAGCAGCAATGAAATGAGGGGGAGGTTTAGAGAAGTCTAACATCCATCCCAGTCAAGATAAAACCAGTTTGTCTCGGCAAACATCCTTGGCTGGTGCAGGACCAAGTCACTGCTGGTGGCAAAGGAGGAGAACTCGACCTTCAAGAAGCTGTGGATGTTCCCGAGGCAGATTCCTCTTTACCTTAACTGGGAGGGCTGTGTAACCTACTTGCAATAAGGGCTAAGGAAAAGCATCAAGCTGTAGTAAAACAGTCTTTCTATATTTGATTGATTAGGAATTTACAATTTCTCAGCTTAAAAAGCCACAGTGCAAGTTAGTGTTTGCTTCAGGGGGACCCTGTTTCAGTATCCTCTCCTGCAAGGACACAAAAGCCCAAAGTCAGCAGCCAGTGTTCTTGTCTGTACACAAAACAGGCAGACTGCCCAAGCACTGAGGCCAAAAGACACTCATAATAGTAAATAAATACACATAAAACAACACTAAAAATGAGAATTTAACAGCACTGATTGTTTAGAATTACAGTCAATCTCATTACATTTATCTTCACATTTTAGCATCTTTTTAATCACTATACAAAAGCTGCTGAACTGACTCTTTCTTCTAAACCGGCCATACAAGAGCACAAAGCACTATCAACATTATTTTTTTTGGCAAAGTAACTTGCTTTCAGAATATACCACACTTTCAAATCACAGTTTACACGTAGCAGGTGTGCCATGCTAATACAATATCCTCCATTTCTTCTCTTCCTGCATACTGCCAGTAGCAAGTCACCTCAGAGACCTTTCCTAGTCTTCAACTGCTATCTCTTAGATCCTTCACATAACAATTTATTCCACGCAGCCTCACTTGGGGCAGCTGCTCCTAATTTCTGCCTCAGCATTGTCCTGTTTATTGCATTAATCTGGTTTCCAGGATAAGCCACATCAGTCTGATGTGCTTACAAAGCACCAGATGTTACTGTGCTCTACATGCACCCCCTGCAAACATCTCAGGAGCATTTCAAGGAATCACAGAACCACAGAATGGGTCAGGCTGGAAGAGACCACAGTGGGTCATCTGGTCCCACCTCCCTGCTCAGAGAGGGTCACCCTAGACCACATGGCACAGCACATTTATCTGCTCCTTTTATGTCCTCCTGTTTACTTTTTTTCTCTGTTTACTTCCTTCCTGCTTTTACCAGCAGAATCCACATTAGATGTCTGAAGAGGAAGAAAGCATTTGTATTCTCCAAGCCCACGCACTGACTTTCCACTCATATGGAAATTCCAGATTCTACTTTTTTTTTCCCCCTTGCAAAAATACGTCCAGATAAGCCTTATGTCTTTCACCCAGAACAGACACAAGAGATAACTAATCAGTCTGGAACAAAAACAGCGAAGCTCATGTTTTTGTGGAAGTCCTGAAGAGCTCCTCATTCTCAGGGTGGAACTTGGAGCTATATGTAGGCTGAAACAGGAGAAGGCACAGGCTGGATCTCAAGCTTTATCTGTGGCATTGCACTCACAGAGGATTCAACCAAATCACTGCAAACCTCACACAAAAGCCAGGACTGCCTCTAGTCAATGGCATGAAGCTGAGTCAGGGGAGGTTTAAGTTGGATGTCAGGAAAAGGTTTTCTACACAGAGGGTTGTCAGGCACTAGAACAGGCTCCGCAGGGAAGTGGTCACAGCACCAAGCCTGTCTGAGTCCAAAAGCTTTGGACAATGCTCTCAGCATAACATGGGATTGTTGGGGTGTGCTGTGCAGAGCTAGGAGCTGAACTCGATGGTCCTGATGGGTCCCTTCCAGCTCAGCATATTCTATGATTCTGTGATTCTTATGATTCTGTAAGTCCAGCACACTCCACTGCTGCTGTCCTACGTGAGTATCGAACTCAACTCACATCCCAAAGCAGCCAGATTCCAGGTGCTGGCTGGCCAGTCAGGATACCAGCATTTGAGAAGCACTACCAGGTCATACACACATACATCTAATCATTACCCCAAACTATGCTGTATTTCTTAGGACTGACAGACTGTAAAGAGCAATTTCCTCTCTAGAAGCTTGATCCCAGCTCTCCAACTAACCACATGCATAACCTCACATCCAACATCTACACCTCTCACTACCTTGTGCATAACAGCAATAGGCACCATATTTTTAACCTTTCCCTCTACTTGTACACACCCCACACCTCCTACCCAGCAAAAGCTGCTGCTGGCTCATTCTGAAATCCAGCAAGGCACTTTGATGGATGTCAAAGACTTTGTGCAAGCAAAGGCAGGATGCAAATCCCCCCTCCTCCTCACACTAACCTGCCTTAGGGGCAAACACAGACCTCAGCAACCTCCTAAGCAAGGATGACCAGGACACAGAGCCTGTCATCTGGTCTGCAAAGAGCAGCAACACCAAGGGAACAGACCAATTTCCCTAGAGCTTCAGACTGCTTACAAAAGTCTGCATTTTACTTCAGTGCTTTACAGAACTATTTCTTCCTCCCCGGGAAAGAAAACTTCGCTAGTCACATTGCATGTGTTAACACACTTAAGGTAAAAATCAGCAGTAATTAATGTCTGTAGGAACACAGAAGAGAGGAACAGTAATGAAAATCCCAAAGCAAGCAAAGCCTCCTTGAGAAGCTAGTGGTCAAGTCAAGAATTTACTAATGATATTCCTGTTCCCACACACAACCGTAAACATCAGGGATTTACCTCCCAGAAAACACAGGCAAAACAGGTACATACATTGCCCTATTCAAGAGAATTGGGCAAAAATCTGGGCCCAGGCAGTTCAGGACACAAGGTATATATGAAACATTGAAAGTAATAATAATAAAAAAAGAACAGGAAGGTGGAACAAAGAAGGAATTCAAACCATAAGCTGGCAAGTGGTCCTGGATCCATCCCAGCAAACACTACTGGCTACAAAAAGCAGAAGGTCCCACCAGATTGCTGCGTGTTCACACAGTCTTGCCGCCACTGCTGCACTTTGCAGGTAGTTTTATCCATCTCTGGGAGGAAAAGGTCCTTGTACAAAAGTGTTTTCCTGCCCTGACATCAGATGAGCTCCTCCTTCAGTGGCTCGGTTTCCCCAGGCAGCATGCCATTCATCTCTGGGGAGGTCTCAGTGCCCAGATATCCCAAGAGGATCTCGCTGCGCCGCCGCGACAGCTGCAAAATGTCCTCTGCCAGCAACTGTACTGTCGTGTACCTCACGTTGTCGAAGTCAAACATGTCCTTCAGATACTGGACTATCTGGTGCTGCAAAGAAAGGAAGGTTTACAGTCAGACCCCCTTCACCTGATGGTACCACAGCCACCAAGGGCACACATCTGCAGTTTTAAGCCAGCAGACAGGAATTCCACACAGATGAGGTACAGAAAAGCCACCTTACCTTGAAGAAACTGCAGACTTCGGACAGCTGCTGCTTGGGCCCCAGAAAACCAAAGGCTAGAACAGGACTGACATGCTCCGATACGGAGTAGAAATGAGAGATAAAGCCATCTGGTACCTGCCACAGGGAAGGACAGAATTAGCTGGTCTTCATTCTCAGACAGAATTAGCAGCTTATTCCGTATCAGCCACCAACTTCCCTGCCAGAGAGGACCAAGCTTCAGTAACTGAAATTAAGAGCTATTTGGAGTTTCATAGTTTTCCTATGAAACTACTTTTATCTTTCAGATCCCTTGAAGGATGACTAGAGCTTTCCATCTTCATGTTTTTCTAAACTGCTATTTCAAGAGGAAAATGAACAGAAGAAAATGAAAAGCTATCACCAGCCAGCCTTTATAGCCTCTATTTATAATTTGCTGACCAAGCCAGGAAAGGACATGCAAATATCCGAGGCAGAGCTACTGCATGACAGCACCAGTAGAGCTTCCAGTGCTCTCATTTCTCTCTGTGCCATCTCAGAAGCCAAACCCAATCATAGCAGCTGGCTGAGAGATTGAGCTGAAAACTTGCCAGGGGCCACAGACTCCATGGCAGAACCAGGGTTATGAAGTTGTGGCTTCCTGTTCCCCAGCTCCATTAACTCATCTGCTGTGATTCTTTAGGAAGTCACAGATTTAAGTGAAACTCATCAAGTAATGGCTAATTAGCATCAGCAGCGGGGAGTGGAGCAGTGCCTGAGCCATTCTTTTTGCTGCCAGCAAGGAAAATACAATTCAGGAGCAGTCCCTTGTTGCTTGGGGTCTGTGGCCATTCCTACAGTATTGTGAGCAAGGAAAGGGAACATCAGACAGGCAAGGCTGTCTTTTGAAACTTCACAGTAAGAAAAAGGGAGAATAAACTCAGACTGATTCAGTAAAATACTGGTATGGCACTGGAGCAGTGACAACAGGACCTCAGGGCTCTAAAGCATCACAAAGAATGTGATTCTGTTCAGTCTTCTACCACCTAAGATTTTGCACTTTGTCAAGATCTATGTGTTCTCCTTTCAGCTGCAAATACATTAGATTTTTTCCCTTTTGATTAATTTTGCTTACCATCAGAAGCCTCCTTTTTGCTTTCAGAACTGACCAGCAGGCAGTTGCTAGAGCCTACAATTAACAGAAAGGCACCATTAGTTACTGGGATTGCTTGAAAAAACCCGAAGTTTACAACACATTGTCATCAAAACATCAAAGCAGTGGCCCTTTTGTGCCAACAACTCTAAAATGACAAAATTGAAGTGAACTGGAAGCAGATTTAGCCACTTCAGATCCATTCCAGAGATGCCAAAGGGTTTTGGAAGATTGTTAATATGATCTGACATAGTTGCCCAACAGCCCACGATCCCCTGTAAGCAGACAGCTGTTACAAAGTACCATTTTATTCTCAGTCTGTGAAACTAATCAGTCTTAAAAATACAGCTGGGGGGCAGGACTAAAGGAAAGCTTTGCAATGTGAGCTTCAGTGTCTGCTGAGGTACTGCCAGAATGAATAGCCATGTGCTAAACACCACACATATTTTTCCCTGCATTTTGACCCTCTTATTCTCATTCACAAAAATAGGTGCTGTCATCTTTTAACATCTCCATGGCATCACTGATCAAAGCCCCTACAGCCATAAGTCTGGCTGCCAACCAGATGCTTTCAAAATAAGGAAAAGCTTCCCTGTAAACAATTTCCATTCACAAGAAGACTGTTGTTTAGAGCTTCAGGAAAGCGTGGCATTTATAAAGAGAGGATTCAGCCCAGCCGGGAAGGATGAGGTTATGCTCTTTTCTGGCCTTGGCACTGATCTCACACTCACACCAGCACTCCCCGTCTCACGCACCGTCTCCTTGAAGCTGTCGGACAGCCAGCGGTTGCGCAGCACGGCCAGCACGGAGGAGGGAGGGTTCTCCAGGTCCTCAAAAGCATCCATGAGGATGAAGTCCAGCACAATATCAAAGAAGCTCATGCACACCACCTGTCAGAGAGCAGAACAGTCTGTAAAGGGAACAGGTTTTAAAAAGAGAGACAGACAGTCTCTTTTGGTTTGAAGCAACAAAATGTAACAAGCTGAAGTCAATGTCATTATACTTCAGCAGCAGCTCTTTCACTCCTAGGCCATTCCTACATAGGCATTATAATACTATCACAGTGGTTTGGCTTGTAAGGGACTTTAAAACCATCCAGTTCTACCCCCTGTCATGGGCAGGGACACCTTCCACTAGACCAGGTTGCTTCAAGCCCCATCCAGCCTGGCCTGGAGCACTTCCAGGGATGGGAATGCCACAGCCTCTCTGGGCAAGAATTATCTTTCAACTCCTCTACAACTCTGTAACGACAATGTCTTTACCAACCCCTCTTCCCTCCAGCTCCTGCTGAGTGGTTGGCCAGGTCTCTTGCTTCAGGGCGTAGCGCAGCATCTCCTCATAGCTTTCCAGGAAAGCTTTGGGATTCTGGGAGAGCAGAGAAACAAAACAGAAGTCTGACTACCCAGATTTTAACTGACATCAACATCACAGCAGTCACCAGCATGCAGGTGAAGTTTTCTTCTTCCAATACACTGGACAAACTCCGGGGTGGGATAGGGGAACAAGTATGCCTGTGCTCAAGACACAGCTTACTTGTTATACAAACTGCCTACCTTTTCAGCTTTTGTCATCAGTCCTATCACCATCTGCTTCCCAACCTCCCCAAAAAACAGCTGATTGCTTTCATCCTCCAGCAGCTCCTGCGAAGGGAACACAGATACCATCCTGTGAGCACCTACACATCCTCAAATTCTGAGCTGGGAGAAAATATTACAGGACATGAAACAGTGCAATGCTGTACACAGCAGTGTTGTTAACCTTGAATAAACTGGAATCTAGGAAACAAAACTGCACTCTCCAGGACATGCTGCTGGCAGCCACCTGCCATGGAAACCCAGGAGCCTGAAGCCCTTCTCACCTGGAATGCCTGTCTGACACAATGTAGCTTTGCCAGGAAATCCTGGTCACTGTAGCAGCCAAGGAGCTCTGTCCTAAAGGGAAAAGGGAAGAACTTCATGAATTCCAGTTCTCCTGATGTTGGTGTTCCTACTAACTATGGTCTGCTAAAAACAAAAAACTAAATTCCCAGTCTGTGCATAGGAGAAAGGAACAGTCACGTTCCCTTTACCCAGCTCCCTGGGGGAACAGATCACCTCTGCCAGGCTGGTGCAGGACTATGCCAGCCTCCCAGAACAGTCACACTTCCTATCACTAATTTTCTGGGACCATTACTCTTTCTTAACATGTGTGTCCCTAAAATCTGGGGTTCATTCCCTGGGAAGGCCAAACTAGCAGGAAGGATGCTGTGATTTTACAACCCCAAAGGGTTATTCTGGTTATGGGACTGCTCAAAGGCAAATGATGTGTTCACAGTGCCCCAAGGAGCCTTGACACAAAGCCCCACAGCTCCAGCTGGCTCTTCACCTCAGCGTCCGGCACGCGACCTTCCCCTCTTTCACCAACTGCAGAGCTTCTTCATATGCTGCCACTGGCTTGGACAGGTGGAATGGCATTTCGTCAAAGGGGAGAGAGTCAAAGAGCTGAAGAGGTAACAAGAGACATGGGAAGAACAAAACAAGCTCATTAAATATTTGCAAATACACAAGACTGCACACAAGCAAAGTGGACCTTCTTCAGAGAATCTTCAGTGAGCAAAGTCTGTCAGTGACAATTATGTCATGCAAAGATATTTCTTTTACCACGAAAAGCTGTCTCAGCTCTGACACACCTCAATATCCCCTAAAATTTACACCACCAAGCCACCTTATGTTAAATAATAGCACTTTTCTAGCTGTTATGGCATGTTTTGTACAGTAGATAGGAAGACAACATGGAAGTGCTGGTTGGAAGAGCCTGCATCATCCCCCTAATTAAAAAACTTTTCCCAAAATCCATCATGAACCACCCCCAGCTTGGGGTTGTTGCTCTGTGTTTGATCATCTTCCTCTCTCCAGATGTGTTTGTCTCTGCTGCCTTTGTGCCTTCCCTCCAAGCCACTGGGCTGTGTCACACAGCTGACACTTCAGTCACCTCTGCTGCAGAGAAGAAGGAATCCTCTGAAGCTGAGCTGTCTTCGTCATCCGTCCGCAGCCGCAACGATCCATCCGCCAATGGAAGCATTAAAGTCTTCTCTGGAGGAGAGAGAGAAGCCACATGTGTTGGAGTTCATGGACCAACATTCCTCTTAGCTCCTGTGCTCTCACCCACTCCCACTTTGTCACTCCTCCATTGCCTGGATTACAGAAAAGACATAAAACTAGACAGGAAATTGGCGTTTTACTGCAGCCAGGTGCCCTACCCAGATCCAGCAGCACACTGTCTGATGGAAGTGAGGAGCCAAACTCTTCCTGGAGGTGGTAGGCTCGGTGCAAGAGGGACTCCAACTTCTCAGCAAACTCCCTTTTCTGGGACTCCTCCTGCAATACACATAAATGCCACCTTTAGTTAGCCAGCTAGGCACAGACAGATTGGACAGCACAAATATGGGAGGAAATTTTCAGTAAAAATGGGATTTGCAGTTTGCAGATTAAATGATTAAAAATAAAAAGAGAGAGGAGTCATTAATCCTACAATGCAGCTAATAATGCACGGGGAGGGAAGCTTCTACACAGCCTACTCAAACCCTCTGGCTTTTCAGCTTCACAATTTTGTTTTTCTGTTAAAAAAGGAAAGAACTAAAGAACTTTAGCATGCCATCCAGAAAAACAGGTATTTTAATGAGTTACAGACCACTTAATTCTCCTGCCTTGTGACTTTAGCCTAATTTCAAGGAAAAATCACATCAGGAAACCTGTGTTGTATGTAACAAGATATCCAGAACTGGATAACAGAGTATTTAGATTAAGGTGCTGGGCATAAACAATGTTTGCTGTAAGCAACACAGGAGGATGGAAAAAAAAGGTGTGGGGAAAATAAGACTTAAACAGCATCTTGCCTTCACGCCCCTACGTTTGCATGAGTATCTCACCCAGAAGACAGAAGCATTAACAAGCACAAAATCTATTTTCATAATGAATCAACTGGTTTAAAGGCAGTTTTAGAAACACTACAGGGCTCTTCAAGGAGAGCCAACAACAACAGAACCCAGATTTGACTTGGATAAATATTATCCAGCACAAAAGACAAATGTCCCACATCCTTACTACACCAGACTCTGTTTACAAAAGGCTGGGAACACTTTTTTCCCAGTGAGAACTCCTGGAGAGCTGGAAGTTCAGCTCCTTTCACAGTCCTGAGTTCCAGCAGGTTTTTTTAGCTTTGTGGCTGTCACTGAGCCATTCTAGTTTCATTCTTCTCATATCACAGGTCTCCTCTGCAAATTCCTCAAGTCCCAGACAGCAAGGGGCTGTCCTAAAACGGTGGTTTCTGTAGCTGCAGGGTGAGTGAGTGACACATCTCTCTGCAGGGAACAGGGCCATACTCAGCCCCTACTGAGTTACCACTGCTTCCCTCATTCACACACACACAGCTGGGCTCTGCTCTCCACCCAGCTCCCAGAAGTGACCAACGAGATCTCCACTTTCAAATGCATTTAACAATTAGAGACAACACTGCCAGCCAAAGCATTGCTGCATTCATCATAGCCTTTTCTCACCACAGGCTGTGCCACGGGAGGACACGTGTGACAGTGAGTGACACAAGGCTGGAAGGTGGGTAGGAAAGCTGGGGAATGAGGGGGCGAGACGTATTAAAAAGAGAAAGAAATTAAAAACACCCACTCTCATTGCATAAGGAAGCTGCAGATACAGACAGCTCTTAAACAGTCTGGACTGACTCTGCCCTTAATTTGCTCTCCTTTTAACCTCCCACTGTTTACTGCTTCTAGCATCCAGGCTGGCATTTCAGCATGCTCCCCAGCTGGCAAATGCAAGGGGAAAGTGGGGACCTACCTCTGAAATGTTCTCAGACATGCTCTCTTGCTGTTTCCTGCTGTCCCAGGGCACAGGGGTGCTGGTGCAAGTATTGTCCCTCTGCCTGATGCTCAGTGCCTGTTCCCATTTCTGCAGGGCCTCCTCAAACAGCTCCATGCCTGGAAATGCAACCAAATACCAGCTATGAGAGTCCCAAGGCACTCAGGAACAAAGAGGTACAGGATGAGTCTTTGCTCACTCAGACAATCCAGCAAAGAGGGAAATCCTCTGCAACTTATACAACAAACATATTCTATTTCTTTCCCTTTTAAATACGGTTTATTTTGGATTAGAAGGGGAACATCCCTAAATTAGTCAAAATGTTTTCTGTGTTACTTCCAAAATCTGAAATGCACAAGATGAGCCTGTTGCTCCAAACCAGCATTTTGAAAGCCAATTATTCACCGACAAAAATGTTTTTTTTTTAAAGAGAACATGGGATGTTTATAACTAAGAAGTGACTGAATTTAAGCTGAGAATGGAAAGGAACTTTCTTTTAGAGCTCTACATTGAGCTGCTGATGCTCTATGTCAATTCTCACCCTCTTCTTGCCCTCACAGTGATAAACAACCTTCCCAGGGCGATGTTACCCGTGTGCCTGCTTACCTTGAACATAGAGGCTTTCTGCACTGGAATCACCAATGGCTCCAGCATCTCCCATTGCCTGGGCCTCCCACATCCCTGGGGGTATTGGACTTGAGGAGTTGACTGCTACCATCTGCAGGAAGGGAGCAGAGGGCACCAAATGCCTTTTGAATTCTCTCCAAGGTTAGAGATGGTAAGATCACACAAACACCACCACCAGATAAACTTCAACAAAAAGGCATTTTCCTTCCCCATGTCTGCCCTTGTGCTCTCATGTACTGATGAGCACTAAAAGGAGAACACTGATGGGGGCAACAGCCAAGGAAAGCTCCAAAGCAATTGCTACAAAGGCACCAGGATTTTCATGGAAAGCTCATGTCAGCCCCAGCTGTCTGTATGGAAAATACTGGGGGTGGCAGGGAAGCAACCACAGTCCAAACAAAGGAACAGTTTCCCAGAAAAAATAGAGCTGAGGAATCCCCAGAGGGCAAGGGGATTCCTCACTCTTTGTAACCAAAGCCTCTCCTGGGAGGCCTGAGAACTACAATCCACACAGCAGTGTCAGCTTTGTCCAATTTCACACCAGGGCATCAATGTCTTCTAAACTCTGACCTAATAAAGTGCTGGATTCAACACTATCAGTGACCAGTGTTTTCCTGTGGCTTTGAGAAAGATGTCCAAATGTGAGCCTGGTACTATAAAAAAAAAGCTACAGTAATCAGCTGACAGACGAATTCTTGCCCTGCCTCTATTGATCAATCCCTGTGGAATGTTAATAAATCACCTTGAGATCCAGATCTGCAAATCATCGGTTCACTGCTGCCAATTTACTTACTGGATGGCAAAGAGGAGCCCAGGAAGCAAATGAGAGCACAGACAAAACCTGCAGCTGTGCAAAAGATGAGCTGTTTTTCCATCAAGTAATATGAAAACTGTAAGCACAGGGTCAGCATATCTGTACAGAAACAAAGCCCCCTCCATGGGGAAATCCCCACCCAGGCACCAGCAGTGGATAAAGGACTTTGTGGATTGCTTTCTATCTAAAGAAAAACGGAACTTCAGTGATACCAAACTGAACAGCATCTGTGTGAACTGAGAAGCCATGGGGGAATTACATGGATGTGAGTCCTGCCAGAGGGGAAAGAGGCCAGAGCTGGACACAGCTTGGTGCTCACTGACAGATCCCATTAGATCCCAGTTCCCCAGGGAATGCTGTGCTGTGCCCAGCGCTGTGCCAGCACTGCCGCCTGCTGGAGACACACTTTGGCCAGCACGGATTTTGGCAACTTCTGGTGCTTTAGCTGTACTAAAAACAGCAACACCAGCATGTCCTGTGGGGTGCTAGTACCCGACAGCTCCCTTCAAAAGGGTGATTTTCCCCTCTCCTTGCCCCAGCATTGCCAAGCAGCCTCTGAGCCTGGAGGATGCCAAGGGAGGTCTTTGCAGCAACTCACAGAGGTTCATCTGTGCCACCCCTGCTCCAACAAAACATGAGGCTCTGAGCAATGGGGATGTGAAACAGGTCTTGAAGCCACAAATGCTTCTGGTTTTGGTCTCACAAAAGGTGGATATAAGCCCTGATGGCCTCTCCTGCCTGGTTAAGCCTGAATTACCTGTACTCATAGACTGCTTTTGGCTTTGGAGGAGGCAGAACGACTAAGCTGTGCTCTCAAGCTGTTTCCTGAACAGAGATATCAGATTTTGGTAGTTAATTTGGTTATAAGAACAAAGCAAGCTGTGAGCAGTCCCAGCACAGAAGGGAGGGGCTGCTGGGCCACTCAAACCCCCACTGTGGAGGGAAGCAAACAAGCTCCCCATTGCTGTGAGACCCAGCAACAACCCAGACTCACTCTTTGGGGGTCACAGAGAGCTCCAAGGAATCATGGCCATTTCCCACAAGGAAATCCCTCCTGCAGCTCCTCCTTAGCCAAAGAACTGTGAAGTATCCTGAAGTTCTTGGCCTCTGGAAATTGCTGCTCTGATTTCACACAGGAAACTCCAGACATTCAGTGCAAGGTTAATATCAGAACCCGCCCTACAATTACACTGCAATCTGCTCTGCTCCAGAGGCTTTGGCATTCTCCATGGGCCAGCACCAGCCCAAGGACTTGGTGATCTCATGACAGGTACGTGCACTCACATCTCTCAGCCCTGCTTCTCCCAGCCCTGCCAAAAAGGTCCTTACCGAGGCAAGGCTGTGGGAGGAACTGGAATGTTTGCTGGGCTCAATGGAGGAAATCCCGCTGAGTGTGTCGTTGCTCTTGCTGCCAGGGCTCTGGACTCTCCTGCTGGAGTATCCTGCAGTTGGGAAGGTCACACAAAACCAGGATTTTAGGCCCAGGTGACTGCAGCAGGGAATAGGGAGGGGAATATCACCCTGTCCAGTGTGACTGTGAACGGGCAAAGCAGCATACAATACCTAGAAACAATCCACAGATCTCCTGTCTGCTCTGCTTTGCTCTGAGACTAAGAATGCTGGTGTCAGTAGGGATCTGAGTCTGAGGAATGAATTCACTGCTTATGGATAGCAAAAGGCAAGTGGAAACAAGGAAAAACTCTTGTACCTTCCCTCAGGACAGGCAGAGCATGGACACTGTTCCCTCGATTTTCACACATTTCACCAAAGGCTTAATCCCTAAAGTGTTTTGCTGAGGGCCTGGGTCAGTCTTATCCCTAAAATCAGCACAAGCAGGTGAGGAAGCTGCCCATGATCTGGCTGTCACCACAGAGCTGGATGAACACTCCCAACTCCCCAGCCTGGCCCCAGCCACCCTCCCCTCCCCTGAGATGAGCACAGGACCTGCACTGACATCACGAGATCAATGTGGAACCAGGTCACTGCATGCCTGGGTCGTTATTAGCTGGGCAGCCTTGTAATGGTCCACAGGCTGCCTGCAGGAAAGGGGATGTGAGCTGCAAAACTCACTGAAAACCTCAGGACACCTTTTTTCCCCCAATGACTGTGAGCTCAGTCTCTCCCTTTGCTCCCCAAACCCTGTGTTCATAGCACTGCACTTCAGAATTCCCACTTCATTCCACATCCAAACACTACACAAATGGCTTTGCCTTCCTCTCCCCACACCTTCCCACCTCTCCCTGTACAACCTCCTTGGGGATTTCTCCCCTTTTGCAAGGCCAACCTTTCTTCACAGAGGAGACCCTCCTGGTTGGCAGGATGGGCACTGTGATCCCTCCTGGTTTAAAGCCGCACTTGTCCGGAGCAATCTGCTTCTTTCGGCGGCGCCGGCGCTTCAGCTGGTGAGCTGCAAGAGCCAAGGCCACTGTCCCCAGAGCTGTGGCAAACAGCACCTTGCGCAGGCCTGGAGAGAGCCGCAGCTGAGAGAAGACAGACTTTAAACACAAAAGAAATGGAAGAGCAACGATGAAAAACCAATTCCACTGCCCTTTTATTTTAAACAAAAAAACAACCAGTCTTAAACATGAAACACCTTGGCCTTAGCCTCCCACCCACAAAACACGGCCCCTGCTGCACAACTAACACATAGCAGCAGAGAGACTGTGGAGCATCACTTTGACAGGACCTGGAGAACTTGATCTCAATCCTCATTACCAAAACACATGGCAAAATCTGCACACAGCCTGGGACAGATGCAGTCCAGGTTACCCAAATTCAGCTCTGAAACCCTGATGTGAAGCTGAGCTTTACTGCTCCAAGTGCTGCATCACTACAAGTGGGGAACATATTACTCTTCTTTAAAAGACAAGTCTTTTTTTAGCACCTTTGATGAAGAGAAAGATTGAACCTGGGTGTTCTCCCAGGGAGGGATGTGGGAAGTGCTTTTCTCTGCTCTCCAAGCCCACTCTGAGCAACTCTCTTTCACCACCCCGAACTCTCCCAGCAATTCCTCCAAACCCTCAAACTTTCCAGGTCCCCCAGCACCACCCCATTGTGCCTCCATCTCACACAGACAACCCCACAGAGCCAACCCAAGGAATGTGACAGGAAAACCTTTCCTGCTCCTTGTACCTGCCCAAATGTCGTGTAAACAAACACGGGGATCTCTGCCACGGTCATTGCCAAGGCCTGCATGATGGACATTCCCTCTGTCCTTCTAAATGCCATGTCTGCACAAGGATCTTGGCACCTTCAGGGGCCACTATGGGGAAGAGCACTTGTGGATGCTGTGTGAGCTGCTCAAAAAGGAATCCAACTTTTCTCGGACATCTGGCTCAGAGTCCTGGGGTTGGCCTTCATCCAGCAATCCTCCTCCTGTGGGAAGAGGGGAAAAATCAGATGAGGGAGGGGAGCACATGCCCTGCTCCTCCTTGCACTACACAAAATACACGCCAGGTCACTCGGAGCAGCAAATCTAAATCATCTCACCCACAGCAGCAATTCAGGAGCAGATTCACAACTGCTCTACAGCAGCAGCACCCTCGGATTTGACAGCTCCCAGAGATTTCTACACGTACCACAACTGGCTGCACATTGGAGGGATTTTGTTTGCAGTCGCCATACAAAAAAACCCCCAATTATCCCAAATAACCACAGGCATGTTTTCACTGCCAAAACTCTGCTTTCACACAGTTTTCTGTGCATCACAGCCCTGCTCAAGAACCACGACTCAAAGGGGGTTTGCCCAGGAGATTTCAACGCTGCTCGAGTTCCCTCAGAGCTCTGCCGGCAGGGCTGAGCAGGAGGGATGTGCTCCCGTCAAGGACAGCGCGACAGAAGGCACCGATGTGTGACCCCAAAGCCGTGTGACCAAGCCTGACACCCACCTAGCCCCAGCGCCCCGGGAGCACCTTACGGAATGCTCTCCGGGCAGCGGGAGCCCGCAGAGAGCAGGCACGGGCGATGGGCTCTCCCCGCAAGGTTAAACACAACGTCCTGGCCACAGCGGAGATGAGAAGAGTGAAGTGCAAGAGATTTTGGGCACAGAAAGCAGCCTGAGGTTACCGCACCGGGATGGGGAGTACAGGCACCGAGGTACCGAAGCAGCCCCTCTGTCCGGGCATTTCCCTCCAGCCCTGCCCGCCG
The DNA here is from genome assembly GCF_008360975.1 of Lichenostomus cassidix. NCBI lineage: Eukaryota > Metazoa > Chordata > Aves > Passeriformes > Meliphagidae > Lichenostomus > Lichenostomus cassidix. The sequence continues at coordinate 5,292,351 of NC_139497.1, forward strand.
TGGGCACCCAGCGCCGGGGGTTGAACCCACCGGTGCGGCGGGGAGCGCCCCACGGGACCCCCGCACCTGCACTGCAGCGCGCCGGGCCCTGCAGAGAGGGCTCCCGCACCGCCGGCATCCCCCGCACCCCCGAGCATCCCCCCTGCGCCCTCGGGTGCCTCGCACCCCGGCAGCATCCCCGGCCCCCTACACTCATTCACCCCGGGGGCATCTCCGCCGCCCCCGCCCGCGGAGATCCCGCACCCCCTGCGCTCTCCACCCCCATGACCGGCTTCAGCCGGGGGTCCCCGGCTCCGCGCTCCCCCCTGCATCCCCCCTCCCTAACGATGGTGCGGCCCGGCGGGCCCGGCCCCGCGAGCGGGCGCGGGCGGCACCACTCACCGCGGTGGGGGGGGCGCGCGGCCCCGCTCGGCGCCCTCTCCCCGCGCCGCGCGCCATGGCCGCGGAAGGGCAGCGTCTCCTTCCCCCGCGCCGCAGCCCACCCCGCCGGGGGCGGGGCCACGGCGAGACTCCGCCCCCGCTTCAATTTCAGCCAATCATAGCAGAGAACCGCCCGCCGCGGCGCCAATCGGAACGCGCCCGGCTCGGGGCTGCGGCGGCGAGCGCGGCGGAGCGGGAGGGGAAGGGGCGGGGAGCGCGGCGCGAGCTCCTATTGGCGGACGCTGACAGCTCCCCCCGCCGCCGCCGCCGCTCTTAAAGGGGCCACACTCTCAGCCTGAGGCCCCGCCCACAGAGGCGCTTTCGGGGGCGGGCGGATCACGCAAGCAGTCTCAACCCTTTTAAGAGGCGCGGATCGGGCGTCTCCCGGCGCTATAAAAGGCGGCGGCGCGGCGGGCGCAGTGACAGCGGGGGCGCGGCGCGGCCGGGGCTGCTCCGTGGCCGCCATGGAGTTCAACGTGAAGAAGCTGGCGTCGGACGCGGGGGTCTTCTTCTCCCGTGCCATGCAGGTGAGGCGGGGCGGGGCGCCACGGCAGCGGCACCGCCCGGAGGCCGCGGGGCGGGAGGCGCGGGGGATCCGCGGGTCCAGGCCCCGGCGGAGCCTGAGGGGTTTGCCCGGCCCTGGGGAGGCTGCAGAGAGAGCTCGGAGCCGGGCGGGTCCGTCTATGTGAGCCGCAGCCCCCGGAGCATCACCCCGGGAGCATCGCCCTGGGAGCATCGCCCCGGCGCGGCTCGGGGATGCCGGGGAGCTTCCCGAGGGAAGAGCCCGGGGGATGGTGCTCCGGAGGGGAGGGGAGTGCGGGGGACATTCGGGCCGGGGGTTGTTGTCCTTAAAGACACAAAGCCGTGCGATCTGGCCCACGGCTGCTTTGTCCGTGCCCAGACCCGCCGGGAAGGGGTGCAGAGCTGTGGAACAGGCTGCCGGGGAGGGCATGGAGTCTCCCACTCTGGAGACATTCCAAACCCACCTGGACGGCTGCTGTGTCGCCTGCTCCAGGTGACCTGCCTTGGCAGCGGGGTTGGACTGGACGATCCCCAGAGGTCCCTCCCAGCCCCAGCCATTCTGGGATCCTGTGGAATGGTCCCTGTCGCTGGGGAGGGATGGTGGAGGTGCCCTGCGGCTGGTCTGCACTTCAGCCCCTCGGCAGGAGCAGGAGATGCCAGGCCCTGGCAAAACTCTGCGATGTTCAAGGATGGGAAGGAGCTGCTGGGAGGGAGCAGGTTGGGTCTCACGGGGCTGCCGTGGCATCAGGACCAGCCGAAGGAAGGGCTGGAGCTGAGTCAGGGGAGGTTGAGGTTGGATATCGGGAAAATGTTCTTCCACCAGAGGATGGCTGGGCGCTGAACAGCTCCCCAGGGCACTGGTCACAGTCCCAAGGCCTGTAGAGCTCAAGGAGCATTTGGACAGCACTCTCAGGCACAGCAGGAGACTCTTGGGGCTGTTTATGTGCAGAGCTAGGAGATTGACTTTGATGGTCTTTTTGGGTCCTTCCACCTCAGAATATTCTGATATTCCCAAACTTGAGATCAGGAACTTCTTGGGGATAAAGTGACCCCCCTGGAGCTGTGGATAAATTTGGGTACACACAAGCAGCAGATGTGCAGCAGGTGGTGAGATGGGGCTGCTGAGTGTATTCATTTCTTGGGCATAATAACTGCAAAACTGCTCTTGTTTGGCCAGGAGAGCAGAGCGGCAGGTCAGAACTGGTTGGGATCCTGCCTAGAAAGTGAAGTCCAGCTGGTGACTCTAGGACTGGGCTTCTTGCTCTACCTATTGTGTGGGGGCTGGTAAACAAACAAAGCAGAGCTGCCTCGTTCCAGACCTTCTGTGCAGTGGAGTGATTCTGGCTCTATTGGGAACTGGTCTCCTGTAAGGAGATATCACCTCCTGTAACCATGCCAGTGAGTCATATGTTATGAAAAAGAGATATTAACTACAGGTGCAAAATAAGGAGCAGATGGAAAGCCTAGAGATGCCACTCTCATGCAAATGACCTTGGATGCAGAAGAAATGCTGTAAAGCAATCTTGTGTTTAGAAGCCTTATTGTAAGTCTCTGATAAGTGTTTTTTAGCTCCAAGGCGTAGGAAGGAGACAGGCCTGGGAACAGTGTCTGCATGCAGTGATTCCAGAGCAAGGAGGCGTTTATAAATCGTGGCTTCTGCCTGCTACACCTACTCCACTGTCTCGTACATGAATATTCATATGCCTAATTACAGTAGTAATTTCTTGAAAGCAAATGAGCACTGGACAGCAAGCAGGTGTGTAAGGAGCGGGAATGGGAAGGAAAGAGATCTCTGAGGCTGAAAACCACCTTGTGAGTTGTCACTGCTGGGGGAATTCAGCCTTTTTGTGTTCTCACAGAGTCCTGGTGTGGGTGAGCCCTGCCCTGTCTCCCCCAAGAGCCACCAGTGACAGCTGAGGTCTGCTGTGGGCAGTGAGGGATGGGTTTGTAGCACTCTTTAGCACTGCAGATCTTCTAGGACTGGAATAAGTCCTGTCTAGAAAAAGCTGTTTTCTGTAGCACTGGAGATGCTTTCTCCAGCTCCAGGCATTTAACAAAGTGATGTTTTACTGGAACTGCAGCAACTGGGAGATAAATGGACTGGCCATTATGTGCTGTTCCACTCAGACAGCATTAGTTCCTGCTGTCTGGCAGAGCTGTCTGACCAACACACATGAGCTTCACTCGAACTGGAATCGTGGCTCAGCTGGGGGAAAGGAGACAGGGCATGGTCAGCACAACACCTCTGGGCTGGCTCAGAGCTGTTTTGAAATCTGTCAAATACAAGCCAGCATGGATGCTGGGTGAGGGATTTTGGGCTAGGCTCCTAATGACAAAAAAACCCCAATCAAAACAACTCAAACCCACTGCTGCCTTTACATGGCTCTTCCTTACTCAGGCATCAGTCACAGGACTCCTCCAGAAAAGAAGAGCAGACAGTAAAGTTGGCAGTAGGAAAGTAGTGGACAGATCTGTTACCCTGGGAGTGGAGAACAAGCTTCTAGGCTTGGGCAGCTGCACAGATATGGAGCTTGTGTAGGATTCAGCATCTCACCTGAGGATGGCCTCTACTGACACTTGCACCACCAGTTGCAGCCATCAGAGCAGTATCCTCTGAGGGGATGCAGCACCTGCAGACTTCAAACAGGTCACTCTTCATCTTCACTGAAGAAGGGCCTTTCTCTTTGATCAGCTGCACCTTCCAGTATCACTAAGTGGGTCTGATCCCAAACCTTGGCCAGTGGAAGTTTTGTGGCCACACATTGGGTATCTCTGTTCTAGCCAGGCTCTTTCAGGGAGGTCTGGAAATAATTGTAGTTGTCTGACTTTTGTCAGATTTGATGGAAACAGGCTCTGGGTGAATACAGCCTTTGGGTGCTTATTCCCTCTGCTAATGTCATTACTAAGGCAGCTAGAGGCTGACTTACACTATCTTGAAGCTCCTGCAGACAGACAGACTCCCCCAGCTCCCTGAACTCTGATGATAAAATAGACTTTTATCATTAGTAGATAAAATAAACCCTCTGCTTGATGACCTTACTGGGGTTGACTCTCTAGAAGTTCAGAAAGCAGAAGGTGACACGAGGAAAGGACAAGGTGTTGGTAGGGGACAGAGCCAGGACAGCTGATCCAAGCTGGCAAAGGGATATTCCATACCATAGGACATTGCTCAGCAATAAAACCTAAGAGAGAGGAGGAGGTGGGACATTATTATAGAGCACATTTGTCTTTTGGAGTATCCACTACATGTGCTGAGGCCCAGCTTCCCAGGAAGTGGCCACACATCACTTGCTGATGGGATGGAGAGAAGAAAATCTTTTGGTTTCCTTTGCTTCCACACACAACTTCTTCATTAAACTGCCTTTATCTTGACCTATGATGGGAGGTTTTTTCTATCTTATTTTCAACACCCTGTTCTGCTGAGGAGGGAAGTGATAGAGAGACTTGGTGGCATCTCCTGTCCAGCCAAGGACAACCCACCACAACAGTTTTTTTTTCCTCTTCTAAATGCCTTGCTCTTGAGTTAACCAAGCTGTCCCTGTTAATGGCTTCCTTCTGTCCTCTAGCACAGTTTCACTTGGCTCCCAGCCTGGCTTTCCTGACTCCTGATGGCCAAATACTTGGAGCAGACTCTGTATCTGGTCCAGAGTTGTTGAAAATCAGGTAGTCTAAATCTACTGGCAGGTACAAGAGACTATTCCTGGTTTAAAACTTCTGGCCCTGCTTTGATCTTTGTAATTTAAGGTGGAAAGTCATAAGTAATATCCAGTTGGATAAAATGGGGACCCTGCAAATGGTACAAGGGCTTGAACTCTGCCACCAGATCCTCAGGAAGGGGACTGCAGCCACCCTGTCAGAGATCACAGCATACAGGCCTGGGCTTTTATTATACTGCAATTTTATTCCCCTCACTTTTAAGGAGAGGAAGGTGTAGATGCTTTCAGCAAAGGAAGTAACATGTGCTATTTTAAAGCCTAACTCTGATGGCCTTTAGTCACAGGCCCAGCCCTTCTGATCTGTACCTGTAAGTGCAGAGGGACCCCCAGCTCAGCACTACTTGCTGATCCTCCTGACATCCCAGACATGTATCTGCCAACTCTCTTGGGGAAAGGGGCTTTTCCCCAAGCTGTGAAAGCTTAGGGCAGCTGCCCTAACTGCAGTCCAGAACATACATGCTCCTTTAGGGCCTGTGGCCCAAGTGCTGCTCTCCTGCTGGGTCACCCTTTTTGCCCACATGGGCCCTGATAAAGCATCTCTTGTTCCTGCTGGCCAGCCAAGCCTCGCAGAGGAAACCCAACCTTTGGCTGAATTATTGATGTCCTGGAATGCAGCACGACTCTGCTCTTCCTGGAGAGTGAGAGTGGCACTGACAAAAGGCTGCCCTGCATTATTAAGCACCTGCTCTGGGTCAGCTGCAGGGATGTTTCCTGCAGGGGAGCAGCAGCTCAGCACTGCAACCTGGCTTATGATCCCTGGATGCAGATCTGAGAATTGGTTCAGTGCTGTTGACCCAGTCCTCAGGTTCTGGAAAAAAAATGGGACTAGTTCTGCCACAGCAGGATGGAGGAGCTGGAGGCTCTTCTTAGCACTGCAATTGCCTGTGCTCTGCCAGCCCTGCCTCTCCCTGGGGATCTGCACCAAGCCTCTAACTCAACTTGATAAAAGCAAATATCCCTCCCATTTGTGGCAATCCGCTGCAAAAGATAGAAATACTTCTAGTCTAGGAGCATCAAGATATAAAATACTCAAAAATCTGCCTTTTTACAGTCAGGAGGCTTGAGGATGTGATTGGTTCATTTGTTGTTCTTTGTCTCTTGGTGTCACACAGAAATCTTATGTCTGTTCAATGAAGTTTCTGTGTTATGAAAACAAGTTCTCAGGAATAGAATTCCTTTACAGGGAGTTCTGCCTGAAGTGGTTGAGTAGCCAAATTTCATAAACTGCTATTCCTCTACCTTGCTTTTCACTGGGCAGCCAGGTAAGAGGGGACCAGCAGCTGAGAGCTGTTGCCACCTAAAATCTCAGACTTCCACTTGCACCAGACAAGAAAAAGAACCAGCTCATAGGATAGGTCAGTGTAACTTACCTGTAAGCTCCTGTGCTGGCTGTGCTTCCAGGAGAAGCTTCATCTGATCTCATGGCAGGCTGCCCTGCAGGAGGTTGTGCTGCCCTCCCTGCACTTCATGACACATCCCCACTACTGCTGTGAGGTCGGTGGGTTCTCTGATGGGTCTAAAAGGTCGCATTAGAGGTGAAATCGAGCAGGATCAGTGTCTCCCTGTGCGCAGGGAGGAGGAGGTAGCACTGGGCAGGGAGAGCACCCAGTGCAGCCCCTGCAGTGAGGCACCAACCACCCGAGCCTGAGCCTTGGCTGTGTTCAGCACATCCAGCTCCTGGGCAGGGAGATGCTGAGGGAATTAAGGGTCGGTGGAGTCACAGTCTCCCATGCCTTGCACTGCTTCCTGACATTCATGCCCTGCTTTCCAACCCTGAAAGAAAGCCTGAATAAGAGATTGTTTTCTGGCCTGACCCTTTGGAGCCACAGGCTGTGACTGAGATTCCTGCCCATCCTCCCCTTCTGGTGTAGCTCCCAGGCTTGCTGTGATCCTGGTGCTGCCCACAGCTTTGTTGCAAGACAAACAGCTTTAGTGCCTGACTTGAGATAAGAATTGAGTTTGTGAGTCCTGGCGAGTGCTGAGCTGTGAGCCCTGCACTGGGTTACACAAAACAGCCACGGAGGACAGTGATGCCAAAGATGCCACTTGTGAAAAAAGCAAAGGACCCCAGAGCTGGAGTGGTTCAGGACAGTGGCAGCAGCACTGTGGAGATGCTGAAGGGCTTCAGCAGTGATCTGACACTGCAGCAATGCTGTAAGAAGCTGACTCAATTCAGCCGGTAAGAAACTGGGTTTAGATTTGACAGCTCCAGGGCAGATGCTGGTGCAGGATGAGCCTAAACTGCAGGAAGGAGAGCTGGACTTGAAAGTGAGATGAGGTCTCAAAATGCTGTCTGGGAAAGGGGGGAGAGGGAGAGACTGCTATCTTTGCATCAAAGAGCATTGGCTTGTTTAGGAAAGATCTTAAACAGATGACTCAAGAATTGGTGCCAAATACCTGGGAAGTCCCAGTTTGCTGCATGGCAGTGACTCAGCCCAGCCTGGCAGAGTCTGAAAACAGCCCTGGGCTCCCAGCAGTGGCAGAGGAAAGCAGCCTCAGCTGCTGAGAGCCATGTGTGACCCCCAGAGAAATCACAGACCAAACACCACAAACACCCTTTTCACCTTGAACCTGCTTTTACCATGTCCAGCAATGGCCCAAAGGGGGCCATGGCACAACCAGTTAAAATTGCGTGCCAGGGGCTGCTGGTGCAGAGGAGAGACCAGTGAAGCAATCCCTGGTCCTCTGTCCCCAAGGGGCTGCGGGGGAAAGTGTGACTGGCCTGACCCTGCAGCTGAGGATCTGTCACCACCCTCATCCGGCAAAGCACTCCACTGGCTGGAGCTCGAATCGTGCCAAACAGGTCGCTGTGTAAACATACCTGGAGGGCTTGTATATCTCAGACATCTGGTAACAGGACTCCAAGGGCTGTTTGCTCCTGCTCTGGGCTCTCCTTATCTCATTTTGTTCCCAGCATTGTGCTGGATGGGAAAAGAACAGAGCTGGCCAGGAAGCCTTTCAGGAGGGGCAGCAGACACCAGAGCAAAACCCCATGGAAGGGACATCTTGGCCCAGCTAGAGCTGAGCTCTGGGGTAGGGAAGCAGACAGGAGAAGGTACAAGTGGCACATGAGACAGGACCTGCATTTCATCTAAGAGCTTTAGCCAGGCTTTAATCTCTTTGCATCTGACTGTGCCGCTATTGCACAGTACCGTGTCCTGATAACTCAGCAGTGGCAGCAGAGACCACCACCAAGGGCTAAAGGACAACTGGAGCCTCTGTAGGATCCCAAATGGCACATCTGTCCAAAGGCTCTTCTAGCATGATCCAACAAGATGTTTCTGTCAGGTGGCAGTGGCATTCCTGACCTTTTGGATTTGCAGGACAGAGTTGGTCAGTAGGAGATGAAGGGATTTAGCACTTTCCCTCATGTGAAGGATGTCTGTTGCTCTCCTGCATGAAGCAGTGGAAGCCATGTGCATATTTAAATAGATCCCTCAGAACTGGACAATTTTCGTACCAGACCTTATTAAAAGTTACTTATTGTGGAACACCTCTCAAACCTGGACTCTGTTTTCAGCTCAATGCTTGTTCTACACTCAGGGAGAACATTTGCACTCTTCCCCTGAATGATTCCTGGGAACAAAAAATGACACCTTGATGGGGTTTTAACTCTATTCTAAGATAAATACACAAGACAGAAGCAGCTTCAGTGTCCCTTATTAGCTCTGTAACACACTATAAATTTGCCTTGGAAGAACAGACCTAATGACTGCCTTCTTCCTGCAGTTTACTGAAGAAAAGCTGGGCCAGGCTGAGAAGACTGAACTTGATGCCCACTTTGAAAACCTTCTGGCCAGGGCAGACTGCACAAAGAACTGGACAGAGAAGATCTTGCGTCAGACTGAAGTTCTGCTACAGCCAAACCCGAGTAAGTCCAGCTTCTCCTAAGGCTTGAAGGACAAATGTCACTTGCAGCTCAGGGCTAAAAGACATGGCCTCTGGCAAAGAGCCCTGTTGAGTCTGTGGGGCTTGGGAGAAATGTGTCTTTGCAGGGCTTGTCCTCCTTCCCTGTGCAGCTGAGGGCAGCTCACAGCCTGGCAGTGCCCTGGGGCAGGGACACCTCCTCCTGGCACTGGTGCCTGCTGTCCAGTTCATCATTGAGGACTGCATGGGGTGGGCTATTCCCAATCCCAGTTCAGGGACTTTCTTTTAACCTCCCTGGTCTCCTCATTCCAGGTGCCAGAGTAGAAGAATTCCTGTACGAGAAGCTTGACCGGAAGGTACCTTCCCGGGTCACCAACGGGGAGCTGCTGGCACAGTACATGACAGAGGCAGCCAATGACTTTGGGCCAGGGACACCTTATGGTAAGCCAGCCTGACTAATGAAGAAATCCTGGGAATCCATCCCTTCCCAAGAGAACTGCTTTGCATTGAGATGTCTGCAGCAGGCTCCTTCCTGACCACACAGGGCATCTTTCTGCTCTTAAATCCTCACAGTTGTCCCTTCCTGGGGGAATTTTGGGCTCCTTTAGGTAGCAGACCTGCACAGAGACACAGCTTTCATTTCCAGCTGTCCTTGCTTCTGCCATGAGCTTTGTTCCTGCTCTCCAGATCAATAATTGTTCAATAGTGAGTCCTGTTACAGGCAGAGCAGCTATAACTGCATCTATAGCCAACACTGCCTAATCAACTCATGTTTTCTGCTCTGATGCTTTTTAATTTGCTGCTCTGTTCCTGTGCCTCTGTTTTATGAGGCAAAGAAGGATCATTCTGCGCAAGCAGGTAGAGCAGTAAAATACATCAGTGGCATAAGTGCCTCAGCAGATAGATAAGATCAGAGCTGCCCTGGGAGCAGCAAGAAGATGCCTCAGGCCAACAGCAGAGTGGGTAGGGCTGGAGCTGGTGTGGGACAGGCAGGGTCACCTCGCCCAAGCAGGTACAGCTGTGCCTGTGTCCCCCAGCACTGGAGTCTGGCAGCTCTGGCTGAAGCCAACACATGTTAATTGGTTTCTCCTGGAGCTGAAGGTTCCTGTTGTTGCAGGAAAGACTTTGATAAAAGTTGGAGAGACTCAGAGGCGCTTGGGTGCAGCAGAACGGGAATTCATCCACTCTGCCTCCATCAACTTCCTGACCCCACTGCGCAACTTCCTGGAAGGGGACTGGAGAACCATCTCTGTAAGTGGGGTAGCAGGGAGGGGAAGCTTATCCCTGGAGACAAGGAGGGCAGGGGAAAGGGAAACAGTGCTGGGAGAGCCCCTTTTTTTTCCCTCTGAAAAAGGATGACTCCATACCTGTCCCCTTAAAATGCAAGGATGACGAAATGCCAACCCTAGATCTGCTCAGGTTCCCCCTCTGCTAGGGAAAGGTTGCCATCTGATGTGTATGAGGAAAGTAACTCATTTCCCCACTCCTGCAGCTTGTGGGCACCACCCATCCCAGGCTGCCCTGTTTCTAGGAGGTTATCCTGTATCCCTGGCAACCAACACCAAAACTCTTGCCAAGGGGATGAGCATAGCAACTGGTTCTTTCTCCTTTATATGTTTAGGTGAAGAAATAGATTTGATTCCTAGGTGATACCGTGTCCCCTCCCCTCCTCAATCGTGGTCCTAAGCAATCTGCTCTGACCCATCTCCTGTCCCTTCCAGAAAGAGCGGAGGATCCTGCAGAACCGGCGCCTGGATCTGGATGCCTGCAAAGCCAGGTTGAAGAAGGCCAAAGCTGCCGAGGCAAAAGCAGCGGTAACTCCTCCCCTCGTTTCCCTCCCTGTCCTTCTGGCCCCAGGGCTTGGTTCACATGGTCAAAAGTTAGGTTACCCCACTGTGTCCTGCCTCTGTCAGGCACAGGTGGGGAATTCCTCATCTAAGATGGAAGAGAACTGGGAGCAGGAGCCATGGGCCTGTTTCTGAGATGTCCTACCTTGGGGGAATTGTTGAAGCAAACAGGTCTGAGCTTCTGGAGTCTGGAAACTTGCACTTGACCCAGGCTCCTGCCTCCTGACTGACCAGGGTTGCTGGATGAGTTGTGCTCGTAACTAAAAGTCTGCATCTTCTGAGGACTAGCTAATTTTCCCAGAGGATCTCAAACCAAGCCAAGAGAGAGCTGAGCTGGGAGGTACACAAGGGAAAGGCTGCTGGGGCTCTGCAGCTGTCCCAGCCTGTCAGACTAGTTAGGATTCTGCCAGTTCCCAGGCAAGAGTGCTGTGGGAGCCTGTAAGGAGTGGTCAGGGTCAGATTGGCTACCAAGATCTGTCCCTGAGCCTCTCTGCCCGCTCAATTCATGGTGCTCTACTTACAGGCTTGTCTTGCCCTCTGGCTTTGGAGAATTCACCACACTGGGCACTGATGGGTTCCCTGGAGGGCCTAGGTGGAGCTGGTTGTCATCCTGTAGAGCTTTGGCTGTTGGCACAAGGACCTGCCAAGTTCTGCTTCTGCCTTGGGGCCAGGAGCTCAACTGGCAAATGTGTGCAAGTCAGAATCAGACTGTCCTTGTCAGTCAGTCTCTGGGATGCACTGGGATACCAGCCCAGCAGCCCTGCTATGAGCCTGTTTCTAGCCATCTGCCCAGCTGAGCCTCTGGCCTTGTCTCTCCCTGGGTAGCTAGTTCCCAGGTGTTTTCCCTTTCCTCCAGCTCCAATTACATCCATGGCAGATGGGGAAGCTGTGCTAAGCCTGGCAGCCTCCATCAGGAGGTCTGACAGAGTGGTCAGACCTGCACAGGACAGCTGTGAACAGAAGTAGGAGCTGCCCTTTTAGAAAAGCCTCCTCTAATCAGTCAGGTCCCCCAGGCTCTCTGAAAGTAACTTCAGGGCTCCCCTGTTCCCCTTCTGGAGGAGACAGTGCCCCCCATCTCAGGGGGAACTGGTGGCCATTGCTTTATTTTTAAGCTCCTATCAGAGCAGGAATTCAGATACCTCCTGTTCTTCCTCCCTTTCCACCCTCTTTACCTTGCTTCCTACAGGAGGGGATCCCAAGCTCTCTCACCTGCACACACACCCTTGGCTGAGGGACTTCCCTGTAGCTAGAAAAGAAAAACTTTGTTTCCCACTGCAACTTTTGGGGTGCCCCAGGCAGGTGCAGAGCCAGCCCAAGCTTTCCAGGGTGTTCTTCCCAAGCCAAGCCTCAAAGTGGCAGGGGCTGAAACACTGACCACAGCAGCAGAGCAAACTCAGCTGCTGCTGTGGGAACCCATGCCCCACCCAGTTTAGCATAAAGGCAGGATCTCTAGGCTCCGGGTGTCTCCCTGACTGCTGGAGGACAAGGTGGAAGCTCCCAGCACCAGAGAGAGCAGCTTCCTCTTCTCTAGACACCTCATCTAGATTACAGCATTCCCTGTAACAGGCCTGGAGTCCTGTGTCACACCTCCCCATCCAAGCTGAAGTATCCCAGCTCTCCCAGCTCACCCCTCTCTTGCTGCTCTTCCCCTCTGTAGTGCAAATTCGTGTTCCCACAGCTTCTGTCTCGTTATGCCCCTCCAAGCGCTGCTGCCCAGACCCATGAGCTGCTGGTGGAACACCTGGGCTTGTGCATTTCCCACAGACTCTGTGCTTTGTCCTTCCTGTTGATGCTGTTTTGTTTACTAACCTTTTTGTTTTGTTTCTTTGTAATTTGCTCAGTGTGAGGGAGATGTGAGTATTGACTGTGCTAACAGTGCTGTGATTTTTTTTTTCCTTTAACACCTCTCATTGTCTCTTTCCCATTTTAAAAGAGAAAATCCATATCTCCTTTGTCCCTTTGGGACTGGCCCTGAAGCATGTTCTGAGTGTGATCAGGGCTGTGGCTGCCTGGGGAAGGTGCTCCAGAAGGATGGGAGTGTCAGAGACCTGCCTGCAGCCCCTCTGGAGCATCCCTCAGGTCCATCCACGCTACCTGCAAGCAGTGCTCAAGAGAGGCAGGGGCTCCCCCAAAGACCCCCTCGGGCTCCTCCAGCTGCAGGCAGGAGGAGGTGGGGTTGGGTGGCCAGTCCCTCTCTGGAAGGGCAGCCCAGAGACAATGACAGGCAGGATGATCTGGTTGTGGTGCTGTTCTGCCCCTTTTCCCCCATTACCAGAGTGGAAGGGGGGAGGGACATGGGTCCCTTTTGACCACTGCTTGCAAATATAACTTCTCCATGCACAGAAGTACAAGAGAAGCTTGCCTCCTTCATCCCATGTGCTGTGACTAGTTTTAGGACTCCCTGGAGTACAGGGAATGGGAGGAGAGGTTTCTTCAGTTACTCTTGATCTTTAAAAACAAAAAGCATAAGCAGCTATTTCTGTGAAACATCCCTTCTCCCCACAGGGAGGAGTCCAGCCTAGTTGCTATGCTGGCCTCACTGGTGCATTTTTTTCCCCTGTGTTCAGGTTTGACTTGTATTAGGAATTGCTCCTCCTTATTCCTTCCTCCAGCCATCCCTAAAACTCCTAAATGGTATGAAAAAAAAAATTCTTGTTGGAGCTGCCTGACTGCTCTTGCACACTGGTCACTCATTCCAGCCAGCTGCTCGGGTGCAGCAAAGTGGGTCAGTGTGTATAAGTGGATCTGGGTGACTGCAGAGATTAACCTGGGAGAGGGAGCAAGGGGTCTGAGGGGATTAACACCAGAGCTGGGATCCAGTAGGACTGTGCCAGCCCTGCACAGCAGCACTGTGCAGTAAGGGCTGGCCAGGAGGATTCCTGATGTCAGGCAGCTCATTGGTTTGTCTCTTCAGGGGATGCTACAGCCAAAGGCCATCCCAGGAGGAGGCCTGGTCTTAACTGAATGAAGGCACCACATTCTGAGGTGGTTAATGAGCCCACAGCTCTGTGGGGGTGGACTGGATCCACTGCATTTCCAGTGAGGAAACCTCCAGAGTGCTCAAGTCTTCCTGCCCCAGGGCAGAAGTTTAGCTATGGAGAAGGTGGCTTGGAGGTTTCCTGACCTTTGGGATGAAAACTCCTACACTGTCTTTGGTAGACCTGGCTTGGCTAAGGTCTTGAAAACAGCAGATCTGGCTGTTAGGAGGAAATGTGACTTGGAGACAGTGAGAGCAATGGATGTGTTTCTTTAAAAGGCGCTGTGGAAGGGATGCTCCAGGGCTGGTAAATATTCCTGCTTTAAGGACAAGGCCCTGTACAATGACTGTGGGCAGGAGACAAGGGGAAGGAAGGTCCTGCCCACAGGACTGAGCCAATGCAACAGGAGCAACCTGCTGGCTGTAAAGGAATGGGAATGCATTTGGGATCGAGCTGTATGAGCTGATAGCTGTAAGTAGAGGCAGAGTTTCTAACAGTAGGAGTGTCTGCTGTCCAAGTACCAGTGTGACTGCACAAGCCAGTTCACCTCCCACTGCACACGCCTGGCCTCCTCACGCCACTGCTGAAACATCGGGAAACCTCCCTCCTGCCTCTCTTCAGAATCCAAGCAAAGCTCCCAGCACAGGCAGGAAAAAAACCACTGGTCTTTTGTTCCACCCATCACCCACTGACTCCTGTTGACTCTTCTGGTGCCTTGTACATGACACTCTATTCCCCCCCAGGCTGTGCCTGACTTTCAGGAAACCAGACCTCGTAATTACGTGCTCTCCGCCAGCGCATCAGCGGTAAGATCACCTCCTCCTCCTCCTGGATACTGCCTTCTCCTTGATATTGCCTCTCCAACCTCTTCCTGCCCCTCTCTCTCTACCTGACTTAAACTTGGACCTGGTGCTCTGCTGTTTTCAACATTTTAATGTGACATGGGCTGCCCAGGGTTCCTCTGACTCAGCCTCGAGGATTCACGTCCCCCTTGTGGGGGTGCCTGCTCAGGGTCTGGCCACTTGCAGCTGGGGTTGTTTTCCAAACCAGCTTCCCTGCCAGCCCTCTTCCACTTTTCTAGTGGGGATCTTCTGACAGGTTTTTATTGCTCGTGGAGCAATTGAAAGGAACAAACCTCTAAGAGCGGCCTTTCTGGATGGTTCCAGCAGTACAGTGGCAGTGTCACTGCCTGATCTGTACTGTGGTGTCAGAGTCAGAGGCTTTTTAACTGGTCAAGAGAAGCAACGGTTGAGGAATCTCTCTGCCACCAGTGTCAGTCACAGGCTTGTCTATTCTGCAAACAGAGATAATTTCCCCCCTTTCATCTTGTTGGCAGCTGTTGCACAGCCAGATGTGCCCAGGGTGGGTGAACAGCCCGCTGCATCTCCGCTCTGTTGCACTGAGTGGATGTGGCCAAGCAATTGACTTCCCCTGCTGTGTTCACGGCTCCCCATTGCACAATGTCACATTTCTCGTTAAAATGTTGAAAACTGATCATCTTGCTTCCTAACTAGCATTCAGAACAACACTGATGCCTGTTAATAGAATAATCTGGGAGTGGAATCTGCAAATATGCAAAACAACAGCCCAGCCTTCTCACAAACCAAAAACACCATGGAAACAAGTTGGATTTGGTTAATGGGAAACCCATCCCACATGGAGACAGAGGTGTGTCTGAGCTGACAGCATCAGTGTTAGTTCCTGGGGAGATCTGTTCTGACCTTCTTGGAGAGCAATGCTGGGATCAGAAATAGCTTTACACAATACCTACAAAAGAATTTCCATTGGTCACAGGCTGAGTGATGAGAGTCCTGCAGAAGAAGCTGATACTGGTGATGCTGCAGCAACTGCTCAGTTTTCCTCTCTCCTAGTACAGCTCAGAGCCAGCATGGGGCTTTGGCTTTTCCCTTGGGAAAGTCTGTTCCAAGGGACTGCAGTTAAGCTTTGGGAGAATCAGAAGAGAGAAACTGGGCTTTCTTTGCCTCTGGATAGACCAGGATGTCCTGACTATTCCCCAAGGCTAAAGCACACCTGAAGACAAGCATTTGTACAATGTGCATTGGCATCTCATGGAGTGCCCAGACACTCAGCTGGACACCTCCAGCCCTCACCAAAAGGTACCTTGATCTGCTTCTGCTCCATTGCAAAGCTGCTCTGGGGAGCAGGTGCCACATGCAGGAATGTAACAGGAGAACAGATTTTGGGAGGTTTTCCGCCAACAGGTGTCTGCCTTGGGACATCTGTGCCTAGTTCAGTGCTGCCTTATCAGGCTCTGGTAGTGCTGGTGGCACTGGACAGTGAGAGCAGGGCTCTGGAAGAGCAGCCAGCACTAACCCCAATCAGGTTTGATTGCACAGCAGGGCTTCCTACCAGGAGTGCCTGTGGGAAACGTGCTGGCCTGGTCAATGTCAGGCCTTGTGGCTTCCAAAACTCTTTCAGAGCTGGATTTGGTGGGTGAAGGGCCACCTGAAGTCCAGCTGCACTGGCAGGGGTGACCTGGAATTAGAGTTTGCATCTCTAATTAGCAAAACACAACCTACGCCTGGGCTGCTCCCCAGCTCTGTTGCAGGCAGGGCTGCTTTGCTGCAAGCTCTCTAATCCCAGCATTCATCCCAAGGGGTCAGGCACTGCAGCAAGGTAGGAGCTCTTCATCCTGTTGCTCTGCTTTTCTTCCAGGCCAGAGTCCTTGTGCTACTTGTCAGTGTGCACTGACAGTGCCGAGCAGTGGCTGCTGCTCACCTCGCTCTTGAGCTCGCTCCTTTCTAGAGGGAGGGGTTGGTTATGCCCAAGGTAACAGCTTTGTCTTACAGGTGAGCAAAGAGGTCAGCTCTCTCCTGGACCACATGCCCTCAGCAGGGCTCTGATTTGGATTCTAAATTTACGTTGTTGGTGTTTGGAGAGGTGTATAACATGGTGCTTTTATTTTTTCCCCTTCCACAACAGGAGGGCTCAGATGGAATTAAATACAAGAAAAAAAGCACCTCCCTTGTTTTGCACAAGTTGGAGGCTGAGGAGCCATTTCTCCTCTCTCCCACACTGACCTTTTGTTTTTGTGTAAGAAGGTGTACATGGGCTGTGCAAGCCTAAATATTCCTTTCTCTCAGACCCTGCCACATGCTATATTCCTAGGAATGATTCCAAGAAAAACATATTGAGTACCTTAAAGAGGATTCCTCTGGCTTGAGCTGGGGTGGAGGAAGACCATAGCAGACCTTTTCTGGTCCCTGTGCTGTCCAAAAAGGAGCCACACAGTGTCTTAGTCCAGGGATAAATCTGGGCAAAGCTGGACTGTCCCAGAATGCCACAGGGTCAGAGCTGGAGGTGGCATAGCAAGGCGACAGAAGAGAAGCAAATCTGGCTACAAATTCAATGGGTGCTGCACTCTTTAAATGGGCCTGACATGGTTTAAGTACTGTCCACAGTGTCTGAGTAGGAAGGCGTGGGACCAGAGAGAAAGCTTCCCCTTGCTCCCATAGTAAACCTTGCTCTAAAAACATGGGGATATGCTGGCAAAGGCCTTGTGCAGTTCAGGACCTGCTTCTCAGCTTCCTACAGGATACTCCCACCACCTCCTTCCAGAGTAAGAGCTCGTAGAAGGGGAAGGGACTTGTGTCCCCACACGTGGCTGATATTGCCCAGGCCTTACTTGAACCAGTTCCTGATTTGCAGTAACAAAACACCCTCATAAAAGTCAAAGAAAACACCCACCTCAGCACCCAGATCAGTACAATAATTCTACTCAATTAGAGTAATTCTACTCAATTATATTAGTAGTCAGGCTACGTACCATGGAGCTGGAAGCAATCCCAGGAGGCTGGCAAAACACCTTCCTGTTTCAGCCCCTCCTCAGTACAGGCAGCTCCTCCAGGTGCTCCTTATATTGGCTGCTGCAGTCTCTCTGCCCCTGGGGCTCCCACAGCCCACCTGAGGACAATTGGTGAGCAAAGCTCAGCTGGGAGAGCCTGGTCCAAACAGAGCCTGTCCTCCCTCTAACACCAATGTCCAGCACAGGTGCCCACAGTGCAAATTCAGCTGCATCTGGTGACCTTCCCTGGGCTGCAGGGGTGACACTGGGGGGTGAAGCTGAGCTCCACAGGGGTCATTCCCCATGTCCCACTGGTGTGGGGTGTTGCAGGCAGGTGGGTGTGCTCCCAGATCCAGGGGGATTTCGCATTGCCAGGGCTGAGGCAGTAGTTGGCTGCTGAGGAAAGGCCAAGCCAAGGACCTCTGGGAAGGATCAATGTGTTTTTCTGCCCCCTCTCTCCCTTTGCCTTTGCTCTGTGTGACTTCTGTTCATTGTTTCATGTCCTGGAGCCAGATCCCACGAGCAGCTGGAGGTGTCCAGTGTTGTGCTGCCCTGAGTGTGCCCTGTGGGTGAGGAGAGTAGGAGTAGGAAGGAATTCTGTGATGTTTTGCCTGGCCAAAAGAAAAAAAAAAAAAAAAAAAAAAAAAAGCTGGACCATGGGTGAGGAATACTGGCCTCTATGTGGCCTGAGCTTAAAAAGCTCACATGCTTCTGCACAATCCTAAAAGAAGGGTTGTCCTTCAATACCAACCTCTGCAGCTTCAGCAAAGTGAGCCTTGCTGTGCAGAGGACTCTGCTGTTGATCCTTTTTTTTCCTGGAGCCCGTGGAATTCAGTGGCTGTATCAGCCCTGGCAGGGAGCAGAGCTGGCATGCTGCTGATGGCTCTGATGCCATGGAGTTGCTCTCCCATTGTGAAACTGAGCTCAAGGGTGCAGGAATGACGGGAAGGGACATGGATCTGGCAGCTGCTGCTGGGTGAAGGGCTAGCTTGTCCCTGGAGTTGGCCTGCTGTGTCCACAGAGTGTCTTTGCCCATTGGTGTTAATGCTGAGTGCTTCTCAATGTCTCCAACACTGACCTCCTTTCCTGTTGCTCTGTGGCCCCTACAGCTTTGGAGCGACGAGGTGGAAAAAGTAAGTACCCAGCTGGAATTGTGCTCAGACCTTCTGGGGGTGTTCAGGGGAAGGGGGTGCTGTGGAACCCTTCCTGCTGGCAGGCAGGGGAGAGAGGATCAGGGGCTGCTGCTGTTGTGTGCCCAGCCCTGATCCCTCTGTGTGGTTCAGTGCAATGACAGCAGCTTGGGAAAAGCCATGGGCTGTTCTTGGTGGGAGACTCCTTCCTGGCATCCAGGTGTGTGTTTGAGTGTGGTACAAGGCAGCTCAGAGCCCTGCACTGTGTCACAGGAGCAGAGGTGATGCTCCAGGTGTGACTCAGCTCTGCTCCTGTGGCCGAGGCTCTGATCCTCCATGTGCCTCTGGTAGCCCCTGGCCTGACCCATCCAGCTGGCTCTACACAGAGCTGGAGGAAAGACAGACATTTCCCATGCACAGCCCCAGCTGCTGCAGGGAACAAATGGTTGGGGGGAGGTTTGAAGCTTTGTGGAGTTGATTCTCTCTGGGTGAGCTCCACTTACCCTTCTGATCCTTGCCCTTCTGAGGCTCCGAAAGGGAAGTGTGAGTTGTCCATGAAGATGGATGGAGGGCTGACACCAAGGTGAGCTCTGTGTGGAGCTCCAGCATGGCACAGAGCTTCCAGAGACACCTTCTGGGATCCTGTTGCCTTTCTCACCTTGAACACCCCCAGCAGACATTTGCCTGCAGCTGAAGTGTAGGGTGGCAGAAGTTCCTGTGTGCTGTGCATGAGAGCAGCCTGCTGCTGCCTTACTCCCAAGGCATACACAGAATGGACTGGCTTTTCCTGAACCAGCTCCTCCTGTTCTTTAAATCCTTCAGTCCCTCAACCAAACAAGCTGGCTGCAGTTAGCTATGAGCATGCAAGAATCTGTTCCTCTGTCCTCTCACTCTGGGCTATTCTGCTTGGATAGACCAAAGTATTTAAGTTAAGGCAAAAGTTCTCCATGTCTTAGAGAAGCACAAGACTGGAAGGAGCCTCCCTGGTCACCATCCAGCTGTGGCTTTATAGGAAATTACAACCTGCAGCTGCTCAGAGCTGGCAGGGAGAGGCAAAATCCAGGCAGTGCCAAATGGAGCTGGGTCTGCCTGGCACAAGTTTCAAGTAACTCTGAATACTGAAGTCTCAGCTCACAGGGGCAAGAATCACTTGGTGTTTTGAAGGCATTGCACTGGTATTTTCTGTTACATTCCCCCTTCTCCTTTAAATAATCCCCTTCATACAGAGGATGGAAGAAAATAGATCAGTTGAGTTGCAGCTTAAAATAGACAAATCTGATTAAAAGACAGTCAAAGCATTTCTTTGTTGTAGCCTGGCTCTGCACTGGTAATGCTGGTACCAGATGAGAGTTGTGCTGGCCCCAGCAGCATCTCCAGCTTGTTCTGCTGGGAATGCTGGGTCTCCTGTGGGGTCACCAGTGATGTGGCCTCTGCTCCAGGACTGTCAGCCTGGCTGGATCAGCTCTCTGGGCTCAATTCCAGACATGTCAGTCCTGTGCCAGAATGATTAGGGAATTCCCAGAGCAACAAAACAAACCCCTACACCAAGGCAGGCATCTCTCTGATGACTGCATGCTCCTGGAGGAGGAGAAAGGGTTCTCCTTCCAGTGAGCTGGAGCTGAGTGGGTGTCACTCTTCTGTGACCAGTCACAGCACATCCCAAGAGGACACCAGTGTGTTAAGGAATACTGCATGCTGGAGAGAACACATGGGCCTGCTTGTCACCCCTTTCAGCAGGAGGGGAGAGCTGGCACCAGAGCACCTGGCTGCTCCAGCACTTCTGGAGATCTTCTGCTTGCCAGGATCCACCTGGGTATTGTGGTACTGCAAAACTGCCCCAGTGTAAATGCACTGTTTGCTGGTGGGGGAGAGATTGGGCTCCAGTGGGAGTTTGTCTCTGAATTCCAAAAGCTTGCTGTGGAGCTGCCTGCTGTTCACTGGTGTTTAATTCCTCTTAGCTCAAAATCAGTAACTAGCCCCAAAGGAGAGCCTTGGGTAGAAGTTGGATTGGGATGTTCATCTCCATTGCAGATTTAATTAGCAGCAGCAGTTTGGTAAATGCTGCCTGGCCTCAGCCTTTGTTCTGTGGTGATGAAAAGGAAACCACTGCACTTCCAGAGGCACACTTAGGGAGGCTGTGACATTCTTATTCCTGCAGGTGCAGAAAGAGGGGATTAAAGGGACCACAGCTGGCATGGGATTGGCTTTCCACATACCTCAGGATTAACAAAGCCTCTCCATCTTCATTTTCTAGTCTTGTGGGAGTAGGAGCTTCCCTGCTTGATGCATCAGTTTTGAGCTGCCATTCTATCACCTGCAGTGATCCAATGTAGGATTAAGCAGGAATCAAGCTGAAATACAGCCAGAGGTCTCTGGGATCCCAACCCAGGGTCTCTTGTGCTTCATGCTCAGTGTCATAGCTGCACCTGGCTCCTGCAGCACCTGTGTCTTGCTGCCAAAGGTGGGGGGCATTGTGAAGGTGGGGGGCTGCAGAGGCAGAACAGGGCTCCTGCCTTGTGCTGCCTGAGCCCCTGTCCCGTTTGCAGGCGGAGCACGAGCTGAGGCTCACACAGACCGAGTTCGACCGCCAGGCAGAGGTGACCCGTCTGCTGCTGGAGGGGATCAGCAGCACACACGTGAGTCCTCCTGGGCACCTGGGGGGTGACAGGGACTACAGAGACTCTTGGCTCCTGCCAAGAGAATCATGGAGTCCTGCATGCAGAATAGAGGTAGGAGAGGTGGTAAATTTGGGGTACCTCAGGGTGGGTAGTAGCTGGAGCAAGAGAGTTTCTGTGCCTGGCAACCAAACTCAGTCAAGCTGATGGTCCTTTTCCCTCCAGGTGAATCATCTTCGCTGTCTCCACGAGTTTGTGGAGTCTCAGACTCACTACTATGCTCAGTGCTACCAGTTCATGCTGGACCTGCAGAAGCAACTGGGCAGGTAAGACAAGCTTTTACTTGAGGGCTATCCATCTCCCTACTCCCAGCTCAGGACTCCTTCCCCCACCCCCATTATAATGTTGGACAAAAGTTATAAGGTGCCCTCTCAGCTCTGACAGAGCTGCTGAATTTACAGTCCTGGTGGTGGTGATTCATTCAGAGTAGGCTTTGCCATTGGATTTTTACATTCCTCTCAAAGAACGATGGCCATGGGAGTTTGAACATTCTTCCTGCAAATTAGTTAAATCACACGGGACTCAAATTCCTGTTGCCAAGCAATAAGCCTGAGCGTGCTCTGCTGCAGCAGTAAGGAATCCCAGATTCCATATTCCATGCTGCTGGCTGCACATCCTGTGGGGTGGGCTGGGATGTTCTGTCTGGTACCCTCACACCAGTGCAGGGGTCTGAGCCAGGAGGGGCTGTTGCTTCTGTGCGATCACTCACACTCCTGTTCCATTCTTTTCCATGCCTGCAGCTCCAAAGGAGAAATGTAAGTATGATAGTGGCCAGGATGAGCTCTGAGGGCTCTCCTCCCCTCTGTGACTCTGGGGTTTCTGTGTGTTCACTGCCAGGGCCAGAGCTGCACCCCCTTAGAGAACTGAGCCTGTGCTCCATTCCTGTCTCGCCCTAGAGAGCCCATAAAGCCTGGGAGCCTCCAGCTGTGGCATCCAGCTCAACACCAGCAATGTCCATCCCTTTCCTGAAGGATTAGCAGGCAGAATAATTATTAGCAGGTAATAAGGATTAGCAGGTAACACAGACCATGTGGGAGCAGGAGAAAGACACAGCACAGTGGACCCAGTCAAACAGAGCCGAGGGCAGCACTTGTCCAGCCCCCTCTGCAGTGCCACACATTAGTCTGGTACTCTGCCAGTCCTGAAATAGGGCACTGGAGCCAAAGTAGGCAGACATGTCACCTGCTGCACAGTCTCAGCACCTGAGAACTGAGGGTGTTTCCCACATAAAGGGCAGTGTGGGTATGTTACAGCTGTAGGCTGCAACCCTTTGAGCATCATCTCTGCAGTGCAACTGTTGAAAGAAAGAGCTCTTCATGGTTCCTCAGGCTGGAGCCTCGCTGAACTCTGCTTTTTTCTCCCGTGTAAGATTTTCAGGCACATTTGTAGGCAACGCAGAATCCGCATCTCCCGCGGCCGCTACCTCTCCTCCAGCTGTCGCTGCTGCCTCGCTCCCTGCTGTGCCTACAATTCCAGTGGTGCCCACAATTGTTGGGGTGCCCAACAGCGTGGCAGAGGGTGTGCTGAACCCCAACGAAGTCAAGCCTCCTGCCAGTGGGACACGCAGGGCCAGAGTCCTCTACGACTACGAAGCAGCTGACAGCACTGAGCTGGCACTTCTTGCAGATGAGGTTGGTGGCTTTCCTGAGTGTTGGATTTGGCTATAATAACAATATGATTTGGCCCAGCAGCCCATGGTGTGCCCAACAAGGGCTTTGATTCCTTTCCCTGTCCCTAAAACCTGCTTTATGGAGTTAATAGCCTTTACCTGAACACCAATATCGGCTGAGTTGCAGTGAGCTTGTGCTCATGGCCATTTAATATTTAACATCACCCCAATAACTCCTCAATTCCTGTTGGAGCCCAACTGTACCCAAAATAAAATATCCCAATACTCAGTATCTTGATTTTGACCCTCAAATACAGCTGCCTTATCCAGAGCCATGGGATAAGCTGCTGGCTGGAGGCCTGCTCTAATCATGCTGAGAAAAAAAGAAAAATCAGCAAGTTGGAAACTTTTCTGCTTTCTAGACTGAACTTTTATATTCAGGAGGGACAACACAGCAACATATAAAAGTACCTTGAGTCACTTCGGAGAATGAAAAAGCAACAGGGACATCACTGGGCAGTTTTCCGTGGATTTTGTGTTAAAGCTGCAGATAGCTCCAGGGAAAGGGTACAGATGTCTGTTAAATGAACTTCAGGAATTAGTGTTCTTTCAGTCCCCATCTGGCTCTGTCTGCAGAGTAAGGTCCTGTCTAATGTGCTGTCTTCTCTTCCCAGATGATCACTGTGTACAGCCTGCCAGGCATGGATCCAGACTGGCTCATAGGGGAAAGAGGGAACCAGAAAGGGAAAGTTCCTGTCACTTACTTGGAACTGTTAAGTTAAATGTTAAGGAAGAAGAATGTACAAGCAGAATGCACCCCTCGTCTGGCACTTCTAATGCGGATTTCCTCATCCGAGACCATTGCTCTCTTCAGGGTCGACACTCCATTGCTAATATGAGAATTGTGGGAAAGACATGGTAAAACTGTTATGGTGAGGTTCTGGGAAAGGGCTGATGGCACCCAAGACTGAATTCATTACCTTCCAGTGCAGCCTGCTTTGAGGTTAGTCCTGATGGCACAAGATTCCTTGATTACTTTTTCCCTTCCCTGCCCTAGTCTTGTTCCTCGCAGTGGCTTTCCCAGGGCGAGCGAGCTGTGTCCCTCAGCAGCTGCTCACTAGTTAGTCTGGCGTGGGTTAGTGCCTGTCTGCCCCTCCCCTCCTCTCCAGCAGTAGAATTGCCCAAGTCCAGCCATTGAGCATTCCAGTAGGGAAGTGTCCCACAAACCCCCTGTGACATGTCTCGGCATGTAAGGCAAGGAGGCTGCAGGTAAGATTTAGGAGCCTGTTAAACCCACCTACCCTGCTCACCCGTGGGACACCAGCAATGCACAGCTGGCCACAAGCCACACTCACTGTCCTGGGGCCTGGAGGCTCCCACCCACCCCTGTCCCCTGAGGCTGCAAGGAGATTTCTTTGTGGAGACCAACCTGCTACTGTAGGGCCTAACCCCAAACCTTCATGCAAGGGACCATGCATCTTGCTTGCATTTCCTCTGGGAAACTGCTCTTGGACTGCAAAGTTTACAAGCCTTTTTACAAGCTTTGCTCCCTGTGTTACTGTCCAGGCTTTTCTTTCAGTGTGTCTGTCCAGGCATGTTTTAGCCTGACTTTATTTCCACCCTGAATCACGGATGTTTCCCCTCCCATGTCAGCAGTGAACAGACTTGGTGCATCCTAGTGCAGAAAGGGACAGTCCCACCTGCTGTGACCCCCAAGGCCACGTTCTTGGCCATACACACACCACAGCCCAGACTGCCCTGGAAGGATGGGGTGGTTTAGCTCAGGTGTGTGTGTGCCTGCTCACCCTGGAATGAACTCTTAGCTAGAGCTCACCTAAAGGACTTCCACTTGATGTGTCACAAGTTTTCCACTCAAGCTGGATGGAAGAGAAACTCACCTGCACCAAGGTCTCTGTTCACCACCTTCCCTTGGGTATGTCAGAACTAACTTTGCTTGTTTATTGATCTTTTGCACTTTCCCCAAAGGTATCGTGACCATTCTAATGTAACAGGGCACTGAGCACCTGTGTTTGTGGGGCTCATGGGTTTCAGCACTTATTTGCCAATAAACAAACTGCCTGACCTCCTGCCTCAGCATCTTCTGTGGGCTCAGGGCTTTGGGGACAAACAGGGAGGCAAAGGGAGCAGCTCAGGTGAAAGCAGTGCCCTCCTGCTACCCCAGCCTTGGAAGCTGGGGGTAAAAGCAAAACAAAGCTGCTCATCCTTCCTGTCCTACCTGACAGTCCCAACACACTGGCAAGAGCCTTGTGGTTGCTTTCCCAGCTGACACATCTCAGTTGTACTACAGTTTCAAGGGCTCTGAGAAACAACAGCTCCTCCTGCACCTGAAGCAAAAATAGAGCAGCAGCATGACTTCAGCTGCTGAAAGACCCAAGTGCTATTCTAGATCTAACAGACTTTTTAGTTGTTATGGAAACTAGATCTGCTGCTAATCTAAAATCCTAAAGTCTTGTCCCTAACACCCAGCTTGGAAGGAACTCCTGGGAAAAGCAGCTGTTGAAATGCTCTGTAGTGCAGCAATAATGCTTGGCTGTTCTAGTTAAAGAGAACAGGGAAATCAAATTATGTTCCTGTTCTACTTAGTTTTACAATTGCCAGGACTACCACTCCCATAGTCCGAATCTATGAGATCTACCCCTGCCAATTTCCCTTCCAGCATGTATATTTTCCCTCAGGTCAGTGATATCCCTGTTCCCCTGTTATTCCTCTCCTTGGTACATTAAAGAAGAAGAACAGCTTTAGGAAAAACATCAGCAGCTTAATGAAGCAGAAAATGGTGTCTCTTCCCTCAGAGCAGCCACAAGGAATCCTCTTCCTGGCACCAGCACTCTATTCCCTCTGCAGTAGGAGAGAAGCACATGGAAAAATCTATTGCTACTCCTGACTTGGTACAGGAAGGTGACTCTTGTGCTGCTTCTTTGCAGATGTCAGGGGAGATCCCCCTTTGGCTGGATTCATCCCCTCTGCCTGAGGGACAGGGACAAGTACAACTAGGGACTGAAATGCTGCTGTAGCTTTAAAACACCAACAGCATCCACTGCTCTTTGCTGTCTGGCACCAAGGGCTCCTGCCAAGCACCACCAACTCACTGTGGTGCTTGAATAAACATCTAGAAGAATCTATTCTTGTTGAACACCAGTACAATGATAAGCACATTGTAACTTCCAAAGCTGCAACAAAAGGAAAATCCCAACCAGAGCTGTCAAGTAACAGCCCCTGCTGTAACTGAACCTGCTTAGATGGACCAGATTCCAGCTTTGCTTTCCCTCACCAGGGTTGCCCTCATCCATTTGCTGCATCTGCACAGTTGTTCAACTCTCCGTGGTCACATTCAGTTAATTCCCCTATGGCACAAACTGTTTCTGGTTACAGGCTGCCCCATTGAAACACCATTGGGCTTAGGACTGTCTCATCACCCCACAAGCCACTCTCCTTTCTACTTTAAGACTTTACTCCAGCCAGTTCAAATCTCTCCAAAGCCTTCAGAGCACATGACACTAGATCAAACAAATGTGCCAGGATATTGCCAGCACTTAAGCTTACAAGGTAAAAAAGCCCAAACAACCTCAAGGCAAGATAATCTCATTTTCTAGCTCTAGTCTCTTAAAACCATTGAAATTAAAAAGGTTCTGGCTCGTAAAGCAATCAAGTGTCTCTTTAGGAAAGAACTGGTAGGTTAATACCTCACAGCTACATTGAAATTTGATTTCTTACCTTAGAGAAGTCTGTCTAGATTTCAGGCTGTACTTTAAGCAAGAATCACTAACCTTCTCTTACTGTCCTTACTACACACCGATCCGCAGAACCTTAAAGAGTTTGTTGTTCAAGACCTTCAGCACACAATGCACCTTCACTGCAGACAGTGATTCCTGTGCAGGGCACCCACCACCATGTGCAGGAGAATCATCCCTGAGGAGTATTTGACAGTGCTGCTCATTTCAAACCTCCTACGGGTTCCCCAGTATGGGAGTAAGAGAAAGGGAGTGGGTGTGGGGAACCCAGGGAATCAGCCTTTAATTACAGGCATTTCAGACACTCTCTGGATTGTCACTCAGAAGCCAAGTGTTAGCTGGGACTTCGGCTCAGCAGAACCACCACCCAGACACTGCAGAAATGGTGCTGCTGTGTCCAACACAAACCCATGAACACTGCTGCTGTCTATAAAGGTTTTAATATCAGTATAAATAGGGCACAGTTACAAAAAACTGCAAGACTGGAGCAATGGAATTTTGACATAAAAACCTTAAGTGAGGCCTTGCTCTTCAGAAACACACACAACACACAGACTGCAGGGTGAAGGGAAGGCGTGAGCACACATACATCATCGTGCCTTGAACCATTCAGTACAAAAATAGCAGTAGAAAGATGGTCTCTGAATTGCTGGCTGATCCCTTGGGTGTGCCTTAGCTGGACTCCACGTGGGAGAGGCAGATTGCACCTTGTGTTAGGAGCAGAGTTAATGCCCAGCAGAAATTGTCTCCTCTCTCCATCCAGCCACAGCTGCCCCAAGTGAGGTACAAGCTATAAAAATAAAGGTTTTGACTGTTCAGTGCTTGTACCCAGCCAGGATACTCTGGCAGACAGAGTGAGCAGGCTGTGCACGTGGGCTGGTCACCAGAGAGCCAGCTGGGCTCTCCTTACGTTCACTCTGCTCCCGGGTGGCAAGAGTTCCATGGGATCTCACTGCTCAGGTGACACCACTGCCCACACCTGGCCTCCCTCCCTTTGCAGCCCTTGTTACAGCTCTGTCAAAGGTGATGCCTTCTGTGGTGGACGTGAATTGTTCTGCTGCAAGTCCTGACAAGGGAGGCAGGGCCAGGACGGGATCTATCTCTGCACATGCCGGACAAAGGCCTGCACGAGCTGAAACAAGGGCTCCTGCCCCTCTGGACCCAACTTGGAGGCAGACTTTCCTTGGGGAGAGGGAAGGACCCCACCGGCAGGTGAAGAGGGACCACCCCGGCGGAAGTAACGGGACAGGCTGGAGAGCAGCGTACTCTGAAATTAGAGCGTGTAACAAGTCAGCTTCTTTCCACCCCATGCCCTCTCCCTCCCCAAACAGGGTGCCATGGCACAGGAATATGCCAGTATGTGCAGCCCAAGGCTGTTCACTCATGCTGGGAAATGGGCAGCCACAGACAAGACACATTGAACAGTGAGAGAGGACAGCACAAGGTGCTCACCAGCTCCGAGCTGAGCTCCTGCTTCATCCGCTGCTTGTCCCGGGGGTGCACAGCTGGGTCCCGCAGGTACCGAACAGCCTGGGAGATGAGCAGGTAGAAACAGTTTTCCATTGTAAACATGAGCAGAGACCTGTGCAAAGAAATACAAATCAGCAGGAGCCAGAAAGGTCAGAACATTCTGGTTTCCAGGTCAGTTGCTGAAAGACTTTACATACAAGCGATGTACAAAGCTACATAAATGCCTCTAAACTTCGGTTCTGATCTGAGGAGCTCTGAGTTCTGCTGCTTGGCTGTAACTGCATCAAGTAACTAAAAACTTACTTGAGGGTTTTGGTTCCCTCTTGCATATTCAGCCCCGCAGCCTGAGGGAAAGGTTCCTTCTTCTTATCCATCTGCAAGGGAAAAAAAGACAGGCATTAGAGACAGGAGATACAAAATAATTACTCATGCTCTGGGATCATTGCAACTGCCATGCTCCCAGACAGGGAAAGGGTAAGTACCTCTCCCAGCATGTTCAGGGCCACATTGACTGTGGCAAGGAGGGTCCCAAAGGAAGGTGCAACGTCCGAATCAAAGGCTGGCGTGGTGAAACTCAAGACAAAGAGCACATTGTACTCAGCAAGGTCCAACGACTGTGGAGGAACAGAAAGAGGAGTGAGACCCCTGAGGACATGAGCATGGTGTTGCCATAGGAACAGGAATACCCAGTCCCTTATCATGCTTTTTATATGAAGAAATAGCAGCACTGTGATAATTTCCCAATTCTCAGGTGTACAGCTGGAGCAGTAAAGTGTCCTGTACAGCACTGCACAACTAGACTCCATGGCTCCCCTCACACAGCTGCCATCACTGGCACATCAAGGTACTGGCTGCTCCCAGAGGCACAGAAGGACGTTCCCTATTTAACAGTTAGCAGCAGGACACTGCCAGAATCAAGAATTAAACCTTATTTTTCTGAACTGGAAGACCAGGCATTGGGTCACACCACCATGGGAGGATGACAAGAGGATTTTTCTTGAAGAATGGTGTACTGAAGGTACAAACCAACTGGGTTATGGTTTGCTTCACTAATGTCACACATACACAGCCTTGTGTAGGTCACACAAAAGCTCAGCCAAGTCTTCTCTTCACACTGATTCCTGTGTGCCTGATTCCCAAGGGAAACTCCTTGTGTCCTGCCTTCCTGCTCCGTGCAGAACAGCAGACAGGTATACAGTGGGGTCATTGAATCAAGCAGGACACAGAGACCCAAAACAACCCTGAAAATGGTGTAAATGCCCTCTGTAGAGAGCAGCACCTCTTCTCCCCACCTGGTCAAGGAGGATCTGGCAGACATCAGGAGTGAAATGGCGCAGGGCAGCGAGAGACTTGCTGAGGATTTTGAGGAGGCTGTACTGCACTGTGAGCAGGGCCTTCTGCTCTGCTGCCTCTGACTCGGGGCTGGGGTGCTTGGAGGAGGCCTGCGGATTACGCTGCACTCTGGGAGTGACGCTGGATGGAAGGGAATCACCATTTTTTGTCTGTGGAGAAAGAAAAAGTCTTGAATGCAGATATTATTTTGCACTAAGACAAATGTTTTGAGGGAAAAAAAATGCTGTGAACAAAGAGAATGAGGAAATAAGGCACCCAAAGTCTGTCACCTGCTGAGAATTTACACTTGGTGTGGGCTGGGGAGACACTGCATTGCAGGGAGGCAGCTGCAGAGGCTGTTTAGATTCCACACTCTGGAAAAACAATGATCAAGACACCAAGCCTGAGCCATGCTCATGGACCACAGCAGCAGCAATGCATCATCTCCACCTCGTGCATCTAAAGATGTCCCAAGAACAAGAACTATCTCCCTTTAACAAATTAAATCAAATCAAGGACACCAGGTCCACAGTGGCTAATGAAAGGCACTCCAGACTCCTACAGCAATGCAGCCTCCTTGCTGCATTGTATTATGATAAGAACACCATTCAGCACAGGCTGCTGATTATTTAGGACTCGCTTTACACAGTCCAGAGGTTTTCAGAATCCAGACAGCTCTTTGCACTTTTTTTTTTTTTTGCTGTGAAGAAATGCAAATCCTAACTGTTGATGGCTGTCAATAGTCACAAGGATTATCAACAATCCATTCAATATCCAAGACCCTTGATACTCAATAACACATGAGCATGGGCATGCAACACTTTAAAGTTTGGGGTAGGATTCTCACCTGCAGGTAGTGCTGGAGCATTTTGCGGCTGTGCAGGAGGGAGGTACAGGCCTGGCACAGGTAACACAGATTCACCTGAAAGATATAAAGGCAGGGAGAAATCTCATAAAAGCTCAAACCCCATCTATTCACTACTATGACTGGAAGCTAGAAAACCCAAACAGAGCACTGTGATTATAAAGGATCCACACAGTCTTTTAACTTCCCAGTATTTTCTTGAAATCAGCTGGCACTAAGAACTGAAAGTAAGACACTGAATTCTGCAAGTTACTTTTCCAAGCTATCACTTCTCTCTCTCCAAGAGCTACATTTCCTCACTCAAGACAAGGTACTGACAGAATAGGCAGTTAAATAACCTCAGTTGTAATTCCCATTAAAGGAATGGTAATAAAAAAGTGATATAGTGCCATTTCTCTTAAGACATCCAAATCCCTGCAGTCCAAGACAATATATTATCCACAGCAATATCCTGATTCCTACCTGCATGTCCCTCATAAGCTGTGGCAGGTGGAAATGCCATTCCTTTGTGAAATTTGAGAGCTGAAGAATGAAGCCAACAGTGTGATCGGCCTCTTCCAGACAGGCCAAGCTCTGCACAGTCCGTACTGCATTCAGGCACTGGGAAGGAGAGAGAAGTAAATCAGGGATGTGACAGATAGGGACAGATGGGATAACATCCCATCCTCCTCTCACAGTTATTTCCACTGTAACCCTTCCCAAGGCAGGAGTGACTTTTCAATGCTTCTGCCTTTTCTGACTAATTTCCACTGTTGTTGGAACAGAGGAGCCAGGCTAACCAGCACAGAGAAAGTTCGTGGCACACCTGAAGGATCCTCTCTTGATGGACACCCACAAAGTCCAGTGCTTCTGTCAGGAAGTTGTATCTCAGTGTCTTGAGAAGACGTTCCATCAGGGACATGGAGAGGCGATAGACCCCAGGCCAGGAGGGGGCATCCAGGGACTTCCGGGATGAAGCAGATGTCTGAACAAATCACAGACAAAAATAAGCTATTTATTTCCCTCCACACCATTCTGGCAGTATCCAGTCTTTAGGGGTGGCCCCTGTCCCCTGAGAGGGCACTGCTCCAGCCACAGCCTGCAAGGAGATGGGAAGCTCTCCAGGCACATTCCCACCTGGAATGAAGGAAGCAGCACCCACCTGAATGGCTCCATTCGTGCTGAGCTGGTAGACGCTCAAGAGGGGCAGGCAGACACTCTGGGTGACACCAGCTCCAGCCATTGCTGCTGCTCCCTACAACAGAGTACAGTTGGAATCTGTGTCTCTGCTCTCTGAGACTGAAGAAACTTGTGTTGCAGTAAATACTTCTGTGCTTCGTACTGTCACCAGCCTTTTACAGAACTTTCATCTACACACATTTCTATGTAGTTAGAAGTTCAATATCAAGAAAAGTAAAATCTAACCTGCATAACCACTCCAAATCCCATTTATCACCTGTTTTGCTATGTACATAAGCTTTGCAAAGGGTTTGGAACAACCTTGCTTTCACCTAAAGCCCCACGCAAGTTAAATTTGTAATAGATAAATAACACTTTACTAGAACTAATGAGGAAGCAGGTTCCAACACTCAGTGCTGGTTTAACAAGAGGGTATTTGGATTGCAGAATCCATTCAGTGAAAGTGCCTGTTCTAAATGACATGTCTGGCTGGCACAGCTTTTCCAAGACATCTCACCATGGAGAACAAGGCACACTAAACAGGTCTAAATACAGGACCTACTGCTTGACAGCCTCCAAAAAAAACCCTTTATCTACAGCTCATTGTTCAGCTGCATTGCAGACAGGATAATGAGATAAAAAATGAGACAGACTTTTCTTATTCAAAGTGTACAGCTATGTGCTCTCACTTCTCTGCATCACTCACCTGCTGAGTCCTTGCTAAGGTCAGCAGCAAATGTAACGAGGCCTCTGTAAAGTGAAGGTTTTGTTTAACTCTCAGGCTGATCTCCAGCGCAGCAAAGATGGTAGGAAGCACAGGGACTTTCCTGGTAATCTGCAGCCAGTAGTCTCCATCTTCATCCACCTCACAGAGCTCCTTAGCCAGGTGCAGACCCAGAACACATACCTGCAGTGACAAGAAAAGGTAGGTAAGTACAGTGCTATACCAAGAAAAATCTTAAAAGCATTTACTATCACAACCTGAAGTTCAATCATTCTCAGAAGCATAAATGAAGGCTCCTGGTATCCCTCACATTATACTCTGCACACCTCTTGGCTGCATTAGCACTTGTGACAATGTTTTTTAGCACAGATCTGAAGGAGAGGCAGCAAAAATCAATTTCCCAGACTGATATGAGCAAAAAAAAAAAAAAAAACCATGGAGTAATTCTGAAATAGAAACTGCTGAAATTTCCTTTGAAAGCCAGCAAGCTGCAAGGGAAAGTTGTTCCAAGCATCATGACACTTTTGTCTAGTGAGAAGAAACAAGGCTGCAGAGCAGATGAACAGGTCCTTTACCCCATCTCGCTGGTCTTTGTGCTTAACTCGAGAGGCATCATCTGTCTCCATGCTGTCCTTGTCATCTGCAGCATCTCCCAAGGTCAGGCTGTGCCTCGTCTGGTCCAAAAGCGCAATGACCTCATCCTGGAGAGTCTCACACACGCTCAGCACCAGCTGGGGGTACTGGGGGATGTCATTCACTGTGACACACAACAGACACCAGTTAACACACAGTCCTTGGACTCAGGTTTCCAGTTTAACTGGTAACATCACTGAGCCACATTTCTTGGAATCAGCATTTATTCTGTTCTTATTTCAAAACCTACAGAACAATGTGAGGAACTGTGACTAAGTCAGATGTTTAAGCCTACAAGGATATAATAACAGATTATAGTCATCTGGACAACAAAAACATGTGGTTTTACCGAGAAGTCATATAAACTCATGACATGTCAAAACACTAATCAAGTACTACTATGAACAGATTATTCCACCACAGCAATTCCCACCCATTGCTCCACACTGCTGGTACCAACCCACGCAGATTGGGTGCAGTCTATGGTCTGTGAGTCCATATAAATACTACATTCTTATGAAAACCATTATAATAAATTGCACCACCTTTTACCAGCATGACTAGAAACTCAAATTCAACAGCAAAGAAAACAATTAGAACCAAAACAATCCTCCCCTTCCTATTTATTTTCCAAAACATACAGGCTTGCAGAGCCAAAGCAGTGGGACGAGGAACACACAGACAACCTTACACACTTTTCATCACAGTTGCCTCTGTATGTGTTGCATAGAGAAATACTGCCCAGATTCCTCTGAGGGTCTTCAAGTGCTACTGCAATGCCAGATGCTCCACAAGGGACAGGAGTAATGACCAGACTGGTTTCTCTGGTTTGTAACAAAATGTACCCTTTCTTGTCTTTGAATCTTTTGTTATCTTTAACTAGAAATCAATGTCAGAATCTAAGCTCTCCAGTCACTCTGTGAGACAGTCTAATTAGGGGGTCCCCCCACAGAACCACTGAGCTGTTTCCAAAAACACACAGGAACCAAACTGATCAGAGGTTATTGTCAGAAAAATACAAGAGAAGGGAAGACATGGACATAGAGTGAATGAATGATACACCTCACCTCTTTCCAAAACTAGCTAAAGAAAGGAAGAAAAAAGAAGTGCCACAGGCTGGTAACTACATCCAGCACCCTGCACTGTTACCAGCACCCTACGTGTGTTTATCTTGCACATGCTGGGTGTAAAGTGTGTTCAGCCCTGGCACCTCGACACCTGCACATGCACCACCTCACCTTTCATCTCCTTCATTTGCAGAACAGTGATAAGAGCTGAGAACACTTTGGCTTTGGTTTTCTCCATCATCTGCTGATCTGCCTGTAGTACTCCCTCCAGAATCTGCGTCAAGGAGTTTATGATTTTATCCACAGAACCCAACTCGCTGACAACAAAAAGGGAGAGCTCTTCAGATTAGACAAGATCCCTCAATAAATATATTGGCTTGACTGAGCTGTGTGGATCTTAAGTTATATGACTCCCACAAATAAAAGCAGTTCTTCCAAGTAAAGAAGAACTTGGAAGATCTCACTAAAGACATTCCACAGAATGAGGGAATGCATTTTCCCTTCTCTGTGAGAATGAGAGTGAGAAAGCAGGACTAACTATCACAAAAGTTCTTTTGGTGCTTTTCACCAGCAAGCAGGAAACCAAATAAACTGTATTGTTACTAGAGATTTCTTAGAATTTCAGCAACAACCAAGAGACATTTGACATCCCAAAAGAAAATACAGTAAGCCTTCCGTTTTCTCCCCAGATCACTATGGGATTCTCATTAAAGCAAAACAAACACAACCTCCCAAGTTTTTATTTCTAGCAATGACTAATAATTATCCAAACAAAGTACCTACCTTTTCCACTGCTTAAGCAGGATTAGAAGAAGGGTACACAGCATAGATCCCAGCTGCAGACAGGACACTGACATGGGAACTTGGAGCTAAAAAGAAATATTGCAAGACTTACAGCTGGTACAGTCACATGTGAAAATACTTCAGAAATGCTCAGCCCAAGCACCATCACCAAATGACCAGGTTTGTTCTTCAGCAGCACTGAAGGGGCCAGAGACAGTAACCCTGCAGGGTCACTCAGTAGTGACAAAAAATGACACATACAAAATAAAGATGTAAGCAGCTCATCAGTTCAGGGAGACTGTTTCAGCCCAATTTCACAGGACCTAAAAACCCCTATGATTACAAGCATCTGCAGAAATAGAAGCCCTCATAGTACAAAGAATATAAGCAATTAGGAAACGAAAAAACTGATAGGAAGCTGCACCTACCAAAACCTTGGTGCCATTTAGGACATCTAGGAACAACTGCTGATGAACTGCAGAATCAGTCAGATGCATGATATCCGCCTAAATCCACCAAGATAAAGATCATCAGCACAACAAAAGATGCATCTTCTAAACTGCCTAAAATCAGTTTACTGTTTTAATTTGTTACTTTAAGAATCCATTAAATTTTATAGCTGCTGAGCTCTACAGAAATCACTTTAGTCCTACATTAACCACTGACAAGAAGTTGGCAATGACTAATTCCCTAATGGTGTATCCTTGCCTCATTTGACACATGAAAAGCTCATCAGGATTAGAGAATTACTTAGAACCCCTCTACAAATTATTTGCTACCTCCTTCCTCTGCTGAGAGGACAATATGCTCATTTTGATCAAACAGCAAAACACCACCCACTCTAACCTCTTGCACCATGCTCGTGCCAACCTGTGCTGTGTTCACACACAAAAAAAATCTGAAAGAAAAAAACAGTGAATTCTGCTCAGCTGGCCCTAGGAAGCTGCTGACATTGTATTATTCAAAATGTTGATTTCAGACTCTCATGCAAGATACGAGGCAGCCCTTACATGGCTTGTGGAGATGATGAGCAGCATCCGCCAGGCTGAGATGAGCATTTGGTACTCAGTGATGGAGGTACAGCTGGTGCCCTCGGTCTCTGCCACGTGCTGTGCCAGGGACTTCACGTACTCTGACCAGTAGGCAAAGCGCTTCTTGGTGGAGAAATTCTTCAGCGTGTCTTTCAGGGACTGATCCAGTGAGCCCCTGACCAAATCAAGAGGAGAAGTTATCTTCATTTATTCTTGGGTCAGAAAATATACTTCTTCTGAGAGTTAGGGAGGAAAGCCAAGGACACAGCTTGCAAGTGAAGGTTATTCCATATATTAGACCTGTGCAGGGAATCCCACTTTTTGCATCAAATATGAAGGAAAAACATGATCCCTGAAGAAAATCTATGATTTTTCTTTTTAAACCAGAGATTTTAGTTAATCGTGACTTTTCAACATATGAAACAGCTGTTATGTTCAGGAAAACAAATCAAGTGGGAGAAAACTACTAAATATGATTCAATCACTACAGAAGGTTTAATCAGCTTAGTTGACAATTAGTTTTAAAAAATACTGTATATTCTTATTCCAGGATACAAGGAAAATACTAATACATTCTCACCTAAAGGCTGCAAAAGCACTGTAATATCCTTCTGCAATTGGTGATTGCAAGAATCTCAAATGAATCTTTGTAATGTGTTCACAAATCACTCCCAGATTTTCATAGGATTACATGTGCTTTGTCCCTCAAAGCCCACATGGTGTATCAAGAGTAAACACACACAGTTTAGATATCTAAAAAGGACAGGGATGAAGGAGAGACTACCAAAGACTCACTTGACAACATAGTAGATCTCCAAGCAGATGATTTTCATTATTAAGGCACAGGTATCCAAGACACTGAGCTATGAAGACAAAAGAAGAATCAAAATCTGAGCTCTGCAGAGCAAGTGGAATTCTGATTTATCCCTACCCATCCATTGGGATGGCTGATACTCCAGCTCTGCAGGAGGCTTGTTTCTCCCACAATAGCAATAGTTATGTCATTTTGACCATGGACTGGTGGCAATAAGCTCAGAATGATGTGCTCAAGGCAGAATTCAAACGTTTGAGTGAGAGCACAGGGCTTTCAGAATGAAGGGAAAAACTCCTACAGAAAGGAAGAACAAGAACCTAACTGATTCCTCCATTGACACCAGTCAGCTTAAGCCCACAATATGGGTACACTTCAGACAGAACTTTCCACAGTGAGTGTTACCACAGATGTCAGTAATCTATTTTTTTTCCCATCATTGAATAAAGAGCAGAGAATTTCAAAAGAAAGTTCATTGCTGCCCAGTCTCTGAAAAGCCAGACAGCATTTGATTCATCTCCTGCCTGTGTTTAACCCACTTGGTCACAGCTTCTTTTAGGAAGCTGCAATGAGAGGGAACAGCCACACACATCACTTAGCTTTTCTGAGAACTACATAATTCCCTTCATTTTGTTTGGATGTAACTCACCTCTGATGATTCAGAAGGTGGAGGAAGGGTCCCAAAGAGGGGATTAGTCAAATTTTCCCAAAACTTTGGTCTAAAAGACAAAACCAAAAGTAATATCAGTTATCTCCCCCATGCCACATGTCTAGCAGCACCTTGAGTGCTCCAAACATTGTCAAAAATACACTTAGGTAAGTACACGTTTATTTAGCTTTGTATAAAAGGAACAGAAATATATTTGCTTCTGACACATTGGGGCTTCTCATCTTCCACATTCAAAGCCCACACACTGCATACCCTCACCAGGTATGTGCTCACCAGGGCACACATTGACTAAGATGCAAATGTCCCTGAAAAGTCTGGCAAACCAAAGGAAGTGTTTTGCAAAAGTGGAAGGCAAATGCCTTGTAGAGGAACACCAACTCACTTTGTCCTCAGCACGAGCATGGCGCTGTCACGACGGTCCTGCCACAGGGCATGCAGGAAGGCGATGGCAGCACGGTGCAGGAGGGGAGGGCACCAGTACCTCTCCTGCTGCTTGGAGTCAATAAGCTCTAGCACCACTTGGAGGCAACTCCACTCCCCCAAGCTGAATTCCTAATGCAAAAGGAGACAAGAGGTTATAATGCTGAAGAATTATATTGTCCATTGTACCCAAATCTTTAGCTTTCTCACTGCCAGAGTATCATGAGTGTCATGAGTGTTTTAAGGTTGCTCAAAGAACAGCACACAGAGTCAAGAGAGCAGGTTACAGGCAACCTTGGTCTTAGTGAATGTTCTTTTGCTAACTCAGTATCTGCCTTGAAATATTGGGGAAGGTTCCTCTGTGGTTACAGGGAAAGAGAAATTGGGATAGCACTGCATCCATTAAATGCAAGTACAACCTGCATGTATTTTTGCAATCTTTACTTTAAGCACAACAGGTTACAAGTAAGAACTATCAGATTTTAGCATTCAGTGCCACAATACTGCAACAAAAGGCTAGTGAGTCTTTGGGCAAGTATCTGCTGTCATACCTTTGACCCATCACTGCCATCCTTCACTTCCAAGTTCAGGAACAGCTCAATGAGCCCAGGTTGTGTCTCCACTGCAACTGTGAGGAACTCCAGGATCATGACCTTGATGCGCATGTCCTCGATCTTGCTCTGCAGGTGGGTGAGGAAGGCGTCGCGGATGGCAGCAGCATCACTGCCCAGGCAGGCGTACACGGACATGGGAGCAACCTGCCCATGGAAACAAACATCAGAGGGAACAATAACCATGCTGTAGAGAATGCTTAATGTCTATATAAGAGGTGATTTGTATTGTATTGAAACTCTGAAATATTTAATATTGAATCTATGAACATATCAAAGTAAGTTGTCATTAAATGGGAAGAAACGGGAAGAAACATGACAAGCAATCCTAACTTTCCTCTTTGACAATTCTGCTCTATTCTCACCTATTTCTCACAGGTTATAAAAAGAAATAGAAAGGGTAAAGAGAAAAACAGTTCCAAGATTACATTTCTTGAAATAAATAAGCCTGGATCTAGATGTATATCCTTTAAGGAAACTACAAATATTCAGAAGTTTAGCAGACAAAAAGAGTAAGTCTAAAAGGCTTTGTAAGTCTAAAAGTTGAAAAGTCCTGATAAAAACTGAAATAGGATCCTCTTCTCAATAAGATGTTAAAATTCCAGCTAGAAAGGTCTAGGTATTTAAGAGTGTGACTTGAGAAAGCCACTGAAAAATTGCAAATAGCTTGCAGAAAACACCTCACTCAAGAGATGCCTCTCAGTAAGTGCTGAGTGACTTCTGAAACAGCAGAAGATCACAATACTAAATGGCCCTTTAAATGATTTTTGATGTGCCCTAACTTACAGCTGTCAGTTCACCCTGCTTCAACTGACTTGCACTAAGCCCCCTGATACAAAAGAATCCTGAAGAAATTATTTTGAAAAAAATTCAGTGGTGGATTTAATCACATGGGGAGAAGCAAAGGAGCACTGGTGTGTCTTATCTTACTGTAGCCAGTCGTTTGAGCAGCTGGATGGCCAGGCGTGGAAGTGCAGGGTCGTGCTTGTGGTAGATGTATTTGGCCAAGACAGCAATAAGGTTGTTTCCATGAGCACCTGGAGAGAATACAAATATAATCAAAGAGAAGAAACAGCAGCAAGATGTAACTATTTACCAGATAATGATTTCCACAGCAGAAGATGAGAACTTGGTTAGTCTCCCAAAAGAACAAGGTCTGGGTCCAGCCAGAGGCACAAACAGTAGCTGATTTAGTATGTTCTGTAATTACACTAATCTCATTACAAAGCAGCAAACAATAAGCCATGTTTGATTAATCCTTTAAAAGCTGTCCCAGAGGGAAAGAATGCCTTAGATGAGGGAGAAGAGGCCTTCTCCCATAAGTAGCAACCACTTTTTGTAACCTAGAAACCTTAACTACTGTTTGTAATGAGACACACACTGCCATTTGCAGACCACCCAAAAGCACAGCTGCCCCAGGGAGCAGTACCCACCATGCTGAGTGAGCGCCTGCTCTAAGGGAGACACCACACTGGACGGGGGCTTCAGCCGGATGACGTTGTTGGTAACTGAGAACGCCAGCTTAACTGTCTGGATCAGCAGCTGGCCTTGGCCTTGGGACTCATCACTGTTTCCAAAGAAAAACCAAAGTAAGCAACTGTGTTCACAACCAGCATTTATTATTTGCACAACATTCAAAGAGGAAATTCCATCAGGGTTACGAGACATTTTCACCCAGGCAGCACACAGAAGCTGCCCAAACAGCTGCACCCCACTCACCTGCTGGACTGGGAGGCCATCACCATGTCAATGGTGTCCACCCCAATTCCCATGATGTTAATGACAGCTTGCCCTGCCTCCGTGTTGGCCAGGCTGAAGATGCACAAGGACTGCAGGCTGGGGGCATTGCTGTGACACAAAGACAGGACAGTGTCACCACGAGCACTACTGGCATTTTGCCACACTGCACTTAGGAAACTACCACAAAGTAATCTCTTCACTTTTACACCCGTAATGATCCTTCCTTTACTCTCCCTTCTGCTTACACCAGAGTGAATACACCAAACAGGAAAGTGGATGACAGTCTGACCCAGGAAATCTATGTACACTTTTCTTTTTTTTTTTTTTTCCGCCCAGGAGTTCTAGAAACCAATGTGGTTTGCATTATCTGTCCCTAATCCTTTTCTTCCCTTCCTGTACTCAGTAATGCAGCAAAGAGCTGAAACCAGCCCTACACAGCTATGCCAGCTCCCTCCTAGTCATTTGAGTTCAAAAACTGAAGCAAAATGACAGTGATTCCTGCACTGCAAACTCGGCTAGTGCAGGTGTGAGACACGTCATCTGTCTTACCTGCTGCGAGGATCCATTTCAGGGCATAAGTTCAGTATAGCATGGATCAGCTGCAGAATTAGGCACCCTGAAACAGAGATAAAATGGACTACTCAGTTTTTGAGAACTTTTGCCTAGTTCCTACTATTTTCAAACAAATCACAGCACCTAACAATACCAGGAGATGTACAGTGCAGATCCCAAATGGCTGCTAGAAAAGAGAAGGCAGATCAAACCCTTTATTCCCTTCTCCTCCTACTCCCCCTTTTAACATCCTTACCGATTTTCTCTCTCACTCCATGAGAGTTGTATCTCCATTTGTGGTAATTTGGTAACATTTCCTTCAGGACAAACACAATGCAGGGCACCAGGCCTTGGCTCTGGGTGCTACCAAGTTGTCCCTAGGAGAAACAGAAATGTTATTTAACCAGGAGGTGGACAAGAAAACTTTCTGAGGAAGATACTCATTATCTTTGAAGTGTGAGAAAACCATGGAACATGGGAACATAGATTTACAAGCAATTTCTAGTCATTTGAGAGGACTCAAAAGGGTTTTTTGTAAGAATTATATCAGAGAAAGCACAAACAGCAGTGCAGAAGGGAGTGTCAAGCAGAGATTACTGAGAGATCCCTGCTGCACAGAGATTGATCTCAGACAGGGCTGTATTTCACTTTCCAATCATAACAGCTC
Source organism: Lichenostomus cassidix (assembly GCF_008360975.1). Classification (NCBI taxonomy): domain Eukaryota; kingdom Metazoa; phylum Chordata; class Aves; order Passeriformes; family Meliphagidae; genus Lichenostomus; species Lichenostomus cassidix. The sequence goes on from NC_139497.1 coordinate 5,333,206, forward strand.
AGGGCTGGTGTCGCATCAGAGCATTCCAGAAGCACTCACCCGGACAAGAGTTGTTACCAGGTTCAGGAAGGAGATGGTAACACTGTACTCGCCTTGGGGCTGCTCCATGCTCATCAATAGGTTTCCATAGCCCCCAGCATTCATTCCCTCTGCACTGTGAAATCAACAATAGGGTTCATCACATGAACAGCAGGATTCTGACGTGAGTGAGAGACATCAGGTGCAAAGATTGCACACTGGCAAAAAGTTCTTATAGCATGTTATGAATAGGTTAGGCAAAAAAAAAAAAATGGGGTGAGGAACATGAATACCTAATCATGTGATTCATACTGGACAGTGGATTGGCAACAAATGGCAAGAAGCCTGTGTGGTGAAGGTCAGTCCAAACCTGCAAGAGAAGAGGTACAGATGCTCATTCTCATTTACATATAAATATACTAGTTCTCACCAGCACGTCCTTTCCTCACCTTGGCTGGCATCCGAGCAGCCAGGACTGTCAAGCAATTGACACAAGAAGCAATAACATCCACAGGAGGAGAGATTACAGTTGTTAGCCTACAAAAGAGAAACAGCATGCATGAAAAGCACTGCCACCTGTGGTCTAGCCGTTATATTGGTTTTTTAATCAAAAAAGCTTCCTTCTCTCTCACTCAAGTACACATGCATAAAACTTAAGCAGGTAAATACAGACACCAGAGTCTGCACTTTCAGTCTAGACTTGCCTCCCCCTCACACCTGAGTCAGATCAATTTACTGCCATAGGCAAGGCTGGCAAGACAGCAGGTTGTCACAGCAAACAGTAATTATACAGATGAACATCAATTCCCAGGCAGTTAACTCTGGGAGGAGTTAATAAGTACAACTGTTTTAAAACCTAGGAGTTACTGCTCTAATGCTATGTTTTATCCTCCTTCCATGTAAATATAGCTACTAATAAAAACTGCCTTTAGAGGGATAAAATTGCACACCTTTCAGGAAAAAAGTAGAAGAGGGGCCATTCTGCTGCATCAAAATATTAAACTGTGTGTAACCAGAACAGTTGTGAGAGCTGAACACCAATATTGGAGAGTTCAAGCACTGCCACACATCTTGTAAAGCTCTTGGCAAAATAAGCAATCAGCCATTCTTTCAGATCATTCTATCTGCTCAGGTACCTCTGCTGTCAGTGACTCACCTCTGAAGGAGCATGTAGATTCGTGATGTGATTGGCAGAAGACAATCTGCTATTGATACATCAGTGCTGATGACTTTATGAACCAGATCAATTATGGGCTTGACCCTCTGGCAATGCTGAATCACATCTGGGCAAAGAAAATCAAACATCAGAATGCAAAATTGTACTTCAGCAGTAATCAAACCTGGAACAATGCACATTTATCTTACCACATATCTTCATGATTCAAAACCATCCATCTCCCATATCAAAAACCATTTATTAATCTATCTAAATTTTTCCCTCATCTAAAATGTATCTCATTTAACTATATGCTCTTGGCCTTTTGCAGTGAATTTTACAGAATAATAATAATCATCATCATCATAATTAGGTTTCTGAGAAAGTATTCCACGCTCTTTCGAAAGTACTCAGAGTTGTTCAGTCCTACTACTAACCTAAAATCGATACCAATTAATTATTTATTCTCTTTTATACTCCCAGCGTGTCTCACCTGCTGTTGACACAACATGGAGCAGCATCTCAATCTCACAGGTGAACAGAGTCCAGCTGCTGTAGGAATACTCCCACCGTACCAAATAAGCTCGATCATCCAGCATCACTTGGCCCACTGTTCCCTGAGGTATCCGTAGATTGGTTTGACCTAGTCCTAAAGATTGAAGAAGCAGATGAAATAAAGTCACAAATTTACCCATGAGTTAGAAGCCAGGTAAAGAGAAACTAAATTCCCCAAAGCATTTCAGTACAAAAAGGTGAAGTGCAGTTTCCTTACCAAGAGGATAGAGGAGCTTTGGAGCCTGTCTTCGCCAGAGTGTGCCGTCTTCGTGGGAGATCACATCTGGAGGTTTGTGCTTGTACAGCTCAATATAGAAGGACATTTTATCCAGGAAACTGTAAACCTGCATCAGAGAGAGCTTCACCAACACAGCCAAAGAGCCAGAGCTTCTTAAAAATTTATCAACCAGGTCACTTCCAGGAATTGGCAAGTTTTCTTAGTGCTTCTTCAAGTTTTCTTAAAGTGTAAATATCTTTCTAATACCTCAACCCTACCAAAACATTATTACACAGGCCACATGTTCAGACAAGTCTCATCTGATGAATCAAGAAAGTACCACCTAAAAATTAGTCAACATCTTAATCTTCAGCTATTAAAGATGTACAGTTTTCTAAAAGCCAGAAAGCAGTGTCCTGCTACAGCACAGGATTCTGAAGGAGTCCTGTCCACTGTTCTTAGACAAAAGCTTAATGTCTGTCACCAAAGACTACAGTTGAGATAAACACATGTAATGGAAAGAAAGAATCACAGAGCATGTCATTCCTGTCTTGAAATAAATAATCTCCCAAACACCAAGAGAGATCCTGTACCTTTTTTGCAGTAGATTTATCAGACACAAGGGCTTGGAGCAGCTGAAGGAGAGGAGTGAGAAGATGGGGGAACATCCCACAAACACTGTCCAGGATAATACCCAGACCTGCAGTAGGTTCCTGGTGGTGGAAATAGAAAACAAATGTCTTATTACTTAAAAGAAAAGTTAGAAGTGTCTCAGTACAGCACAAGGTTACAGTTCCTTTTTAAGCTGTACATTTAATATTAATCATGCACAAAAGTATCACTCCAGTTCTTGCACAGACTAAAGCATGAGGCAGTCTGCAAGTATAAGGCAAGAAGTAAGACTGTAAGGCATTACATATCATCCTAATTCTGTGACAACAAAAAATAAGCACAATGCTTTTGCCAGCAGTTAGTTCAATCCTTGCAGCCCCAGCCCTGCTATCAACTATCACCTATATTAAAACTTGTTCCAGTATCCTTTTCAAGAGTAAAGTCAAGGCTGTACCTAAAAGGCAGGAAAGGGCAAAAGTAAATCAAAGATAGATGCAAATAAATGTCTGCTCCTCAGGCCCTCCTAGAAACCAACTCACTAAATACAATCAGCCTGCTCCTTTCCTAAAATGGAATCTATTGTCAGGTCTTAGTTATAAACAAGGTAGGTCAAACAACTTGCAAACACACTCACCGTCTTCCAGAAGAGCTGAGGAATGCTGGAAGCTGCCAGAACTTCACATGCAGCATCAATTATATCCTACAAAGGAAGACAGGATAGATAAAAATCAAAGCTACTTTACACACGGGGATTTCATCCAAACCAAGTTCTGCCACATCGTTGGAATTAAAGTTTCCATGTTTACCCACCGAGATGTAACTGCCTCCTGAAGCCAAAACATACCTAACACACCCACCCCCAGACCACAGCCTAAAGCCTTGCTCCTCATAATGAATGAACTGGCCACAACAAATACATCCATGATACCTGCAGAGGGCTCTAAGATGTCCAGTCCAACTCAGAAATGGAGTTTGTATTATGTCCATTGTTTTGGAAATAACAGATCAACAATTAGTTTCATTTCCATAGGACTTCAAATGCATGATGTGTTCTTTCATTACTAATCAGCGAGTCTGCAGAGGTGTTTACTAGGTTTGCAAGGTGTAAATGCAGTAGGTGAAAACCAGCAAATCACTCATTTGGGGCCATCTAACCCACATAAAGTTTGCAGTCAGAAATGAAGGATTGCAATTTAATAGGCAATTAGCATCAGTTATAACAGGCTATTTTAAATTATGTAACTGATACAAAGGGCCTTGGATGCTTACCTGCTGATTGCCCAATGTATGTAACTCCAGCGACGTCAGGACAAAGGAAAGAAGTCCATAAATACACATACAAGCTGTGCTCGCAGTGCACTGCAAAGAAAGAGTACACAAGGCTGTTATGGGAAAGGCTATGAATTACAAAAGCACTGTAACTCTTTTACACACCGAGTAACTGCCTTTCTCATACATTCTTGCTGCAAAGGGGCAGCAAAACAGGCAGCAGTCATTAGTTGAGTTCCGCATTAACATGAAGTATTTCACTGAAATGAGAAGTCTTGCCACGACCATTATCACTAGAAATACCTTCCAGACATCAAAATTAAAAAAGCAGCACTCAGTGTTTGTAGGAATCAAAAGGATTTTGCAAAGCTTTTTTTTTATTCTTTGGGCATAAAAATCTGTTCCACTCCAACTTGATTTCTGATCCTCACTGACAGAAGGTAAAACGATAGAACATGCTTTACTTCATGTTTGAAAAGAACATTGGTTCAGTCATCTGCTTCCCATCACAGTTTTAGATCAAGTGCAGTTAAAGACCTTCAAAAGCTTATATACACAATCATAAGAAACTCACATTCTTGCCCCCACTGCTGAGGGATCGTAGCAGCTTTGTCAGATACTGGAAGACATTCAGCTGGATAGCAGTGCTTCCCATTCTCCTGATGATGTTTGTGGACTCCTCTGGGTTTATGGTGTGACGGAGCAGAGCCCAGGCCAAAAGCACCGGAGCATGATGTGAGACATCCCCTAACTGCAGCAGCTGATTGTCCATCTCCTGCACAGAAACAAAATAACTGAGATCTGAAAGTAATCCATACTCAACAAGCACATTACATCCTTCTCAGGTTATGTGGATGCCAGTTCCTAAACCCGGCCAACAAGCCCAAGGATCAGAAGTTTACAGACACAGCAGTGCCTGGATAATCACAGTAAGTTCTGTATTGTTAGGCCTGAGGAGGGGTTGCTTACTCTGCCAGTGTTTTACCTGGTGGATGTGCTGATTGCTGGCCAGCTTGTGCTCCTCTGTCCTGTCATCCAAAGCACGCTCATGGAGGGAGTCAATTTCCATGCCTTCCACCAGAATAAGAGCACTAAAGTAGCTACAAGCAGTAGAAGAATAAAAACAAGTAGGTCAGAACCTTTATTTGACAATGAAGGTGAGTTTTTTTAAACTCTGAGTGGTCAAAAAGCAACCTCTAGTTTGCTTTGTTCAGCTTTCTTTGGAGCAACAAGAAATTACAAGAAATTGACAGCACGTAATTCAAATTTTGATAGGACAAATTACAACCTTTTCTGGTTGAACAAACAAAAAAGGTCATTGAAATTTGAAGATAGCTTTTCCACCTTTATAACTCTGCCACCCGGCAGGATTCTCATTCGCCCTCAAATCATGGCCCACACAGAATAACAAAGACATAATTATTAAATGCATTTTTTCCTGAGAAAAACAATTGTTTTGCTCTGTACCCACTTCACAAATACCCACGACACTTACCCAATACGATCCACGAGGTGATCCATGCTCTCATCTACTAAATGTCTGTTGGTTTGTCTTGTGCCAAATCCCTGCTCTTTGAACATTTTTGCAAACGCCAGGAGCTCCTCAGGTGCCATTTCAAAGTATGCATAGTAGAGGAAGATGACTTCCAGGAGCATGGACTGTTCCCGGAGGCATTGCACAAACCAACGGGAAACCTGACGTTCTGTCTGCACAAAGGAAAGTTCCACCATCACATGTCAAAGCTCACAGGGCAGACAAAGCAGTCAAAAACTGAAAAATGTGGAGGCATCTCAACAGCTTGTGTAGCCAGCAATTGTGTCAATGGCAAGGAAAGCTACTGTAAGTACAGAGAGATCATGAACAACTACACATAAATGGCTCTGCTGGCCCAGTGCTCCCCACAGATTTATTATAAGGAACAGTAAGTTTCATTAAACTCTCTGTCTCTGAGCAAAAGTGTGTTCTGTTAGAAAACAGATTTTATGTTTCTTGGATCAGGAGAAACATCTTGTTTAACTGCATCTGCACAGATGTATTTTCCAATACATTACATACAAGGAAAGACTTTATAAGCTTGATAAATAATAGTTAGAAATGAATTACCATGAGATTTCCATGTGTTTCCCATGTAGGAGCTTCTGCTTTGTACAGCGCTTCAAACTGTTTGCGGTAATTCGGAACAAGTTCCTTGTCCAACTTTTCAATGCACTGGAAGTACTGTGCCTTAAACAAACAAACAAATCCATGAACTTCTCACATGCATACTCGTGAGCTGTTCACACAAGTGGGGAATTACCACATAGCTTCCACATTTAGCCTATTTCAATGACATCACATCCAGGACTCACTGTGTAAGGGTGTCTCTCATCCTGGAAATAGGTGAGGAGGTGCAGGACGCAGCGCAGGATGCAGATCCTCTCCTCATAGTAGTAGTCAGCGAGCTGTGAATGTTAAGTCCCATCAGTACCAACCTGGCACAGTGTCCAACTCCCATCCACTTCCCTCTCCAACCCACTGCCAAGGCCTTCACCACAGGACTAGAGAGTTACTACAGATGGAGTTTCAACTGAGCAATTTTAAAGTTATTGGGGGAAAAAACAACACTTAGTTAACGTTACAGAACTCAACAGATCATTGCCGTAAGATCAGGTCTGTAATTACACTGTTAAGTGAGAAAACTTGGAAAAGAAAGGCAAAAAGACCTTATTCCTTATTATAGAGGGTATAATCCTTATTACCCTCTATCAGAAATTATTATCAATTTTGTCACATCAGACAGTATCAGAAAAACCCACAAGCTTTGGAAAATAAGCAAGGTACATCTATCCAGTTAAATTCCCTGCTATCAAGCCAAAAATTTCATTTCTGTATCAATTACTAACACTGTTCAAATCTACATGCACATCCCTCAATTTCAGAAGCACCTTCTAAAAGCCATCTTTTATAATAAAGAATACTTCAACTATTTCAAGATTTTCCACAGACATAGGTTTGCTGCCAACAGATCTTTTCCACAGAAAATACAAATGGAAATTACTAACCTTCAGCATCAGAGCCTGACTCTGCCTTTCATCCTGAAGAACTGTCTGTAAACAAAACACAACAAAATAAATAGCTACTGGAGAAATACCTACTGACAAAACATATGTTCATAAAATGACTGAAACAATTTTCTTCCCAGTTCTTTTGGAAAGACAGATTCCAAAAGCACAAAGTCAAAACACTCATTTTTAACCACATATTTATTTTTTATCTCCACTCTCATTCACAAATCTGTAGCTTTCCTGTATTCCTGTGATAGAGAGAGGAGTTGAGCTCCTGCAGAGATCCAAGCAGGAAGAGATAAGCCTGGATATTTGCTGTCACATTTCCTTAAATCAGCGCTGCAGCTTTGTAGCTCCAGAGAAGAAAAGCTACAGAGCCATTTCCCAATCAGAACTCAGACTCACATGTGATCATTTGCATCAAAAAAGTATTGGTATTAAGGAAAGATGTGGAGTAAATAGAACATAAATGGGAGCTATGGACCTTCAGGGAATCCCTTGTTCCTCTATAATCCTCTTGAAGATAAGACTGTAACAACTGCACACTCTGCTCTTCATCCAGACCCTGAACAAAAGAAAGAGAAATGCTCTGAAACTAATAAAAGGCAATTGAATTCATTAACGATTAAGATTCTCTCCAAATTCTCAGGCAGCTCTTATCCTCAAAACAAGTAACAGGCCAAAGAATATTTTTGCACCAGGAAGATGCTTTAATAAGCACTCCTTTTAAAGCCAAATACACAAGCTTTGATGTCACTGAGCTGCAGTTTAACTTCAGCTAAAGGAGCATTAGTCATTTAAATAAAGGTACCACCAGTCACTGAACTCTAAACTTCTAGCTTAGGGGAAACAGAACATCGCGGGTGAACTGAGAGGATTGTCAAACATGGCAACTGATTTAAAGGGACATCAGTATTTCAGCTGAGCAGCTGTCCTGGACAAACCCAACACAGACCAATAGCAGGTGGCTGCTGCTGAAAAAGGGCCAGGAGAACCACAGCATCTCAAAGTCACTCATCACTTTGGAAGTTTGACCTAGAGCCCCAACATGTACTTAAAAATCCTTTACGCTATTTTGAATGAAAGGATCTTAAGTTTCTCTCTACTCAAAATCAAGACAGTTATTTCAATATCAGAATCCTAATAACAATTCATTCCCAGGATAAAAAATAATCAAAGAGCAGCTTCACTCACCAAAAACTTGCTGACCCTCAGACCTAGCTCTTTTAGTGGAGCAGCTACATCTTTATCAGCTTTAATTTTTTCTGCTGAAGTTGTACTAAAGAGAAAAGAAATTTTAGTCATTACAAATGCAGTAATCCCAAGGAAGGAACTAAAGAGACATAGTTTTAAAGTCTTCAGTTCTATCAGTTTAAACTGAACATTTGCTTTTTTTTCAGTGACCTTTCAATACTTCACACAACAATACTCTGTACACTTTATTTACTAGGAAACACCACATTAGACATTAATGTCTACAATCAGGCAGTGACTGTACCTCGGTGGTTTGTAGTATGACAGTCCCTCTAACAGCCTCTGCCAGTGCTTGTTCAACTCTGCAGCAATCTGGGCCTAAAACAGAACCAAACACCACTGAACAGACTCCCCAAAGTGCATTACTGAGTATCAGATTTGTTAAACTTAAGCATAGAAATTCCACCACCACAAAGAGGCAGGAACAACACAAGACAGGTGTCTGCGACTCAGAGTGATTCCAGATGCAGTGCTGAACAGGGCAGTGAGCTGCACTGCCTAATCCCAGGAAGGGTGAGGAAACAGGAGGCAATAGACTGAGTTTAGAAACATTTGGATTCCCAACCTCTGGGCAAATTCTCAAAAGCACAGGCTCCATCCCTGAAAACAAGGCAGCACTTGTACCACACATGAACACCCCAAGTACCCCAGGAAGCAGCACTTGTGCCCACTCCAGAAAAGGAACCACCTTTTCCATACACCCTTCCAGGCAGTTCATGAAGCAGCTGTAAACAAGCAGTGGAAGAACAAGCCAGTAGCAGAGATAGGGGAACAAAAATCACACTGAGCAAGAAGAAAAAGCAGCAAAAACTATTTTCACTAATATCCAAAGAGACATACAAATTATGTATTTGGCCATGGAGCCCATTCAGTGATGGCCAAACCTGCTCAGCAGGACATGGACTTACTGGTTCTCTTAAAGCTGATCTGCCCAGCAGAATTGTCCATAATTCTCTGCTGCTCCTGTAAACACAAGGAAAAGGGAGAGAGTATTTTAATGATGAACATTATTCCAGGCTTCCATTTAGCTTACTTTTCAAGACTGTAATTAACTCGCAGCAAATTACACTGCAATACAAGAAAAATTATTTAAGGAACATTAGCTTTTATCTGACATGTTTCAGATGTCCTGGAAAAACCAAGCAAAAATCCAGAGAGGGTGACAATTGACACAGCAAGAGCTGTGAACTCCTATCAAAGCTTCACATTGGTATCAGGTTACCAGCTCAATTTGATTTTGCTACTCAAGACACTTAAGGTTCCTAAGAAGAAATTCAATCAAGGCATAGAGCAATATTTCATTGTTACATTTGATGCTTTCCTTCCAACAAATTCTTCCATCAGTTTCATCCTCCACTCTAAACAAAGCATAAAACTGTGTGAAGTGAAAAACTGCACCGTATTTATACAGACACCAGAACATTTACAATCAGCTTCTCATTTCCTCCTGAGGACTCTGCAGAAAAGCCAACCTGCACTATAAGGAATTACAGATCACATCCTGACCCTGCATTCAAAAAAAAAGTCTCCCTACAACAGCCCAGAGAAAATATATTTACCAAAAAGAGAATTTCATTTAGACAAATGATTTGTTAGCAATGTATTACAAATGAGGACTTAAACACCATAACTCCCCACGCAAAGACTGTCTACACAAGAACACTCATTGCCTTATTTTTAGAGTAACATTATTAAAATAACTCACTGTGACAGCGAAAGTCATCTGCCACTTCTGACAGGTGGTGACACTTAATGAATGACAACACCTGTTATTTTCAGCACACCCATCAACATAATTTCTCCCTATTCTTTCCTCGACAGTTGAGTGCACTTCCCTGACATGAACCTCTCCAGCCTACACAGAGCACCCAAAGGCCCAGAATTTCACCAAGCACTGAACAGCAATGTAAAAGAAGCAATTCACTGAATCTCAGATTCAGTGATGACGTTAGATTGGTGCACTCATTTGTCTTGAGCACAGTTTCTTTCATTTATTGTCAAATCTGAGCCTAGCAAAGCCAACCCATCTACTTTTCACTGCCTCAGAACCTCTTCTGTGAATAAAACAGACCGTGGTTTGTTGTCCCTTCATTACTAAGGCTCCAAGACAGCTAAGGGAGGAAAGCTCTCTGTATGCAACCACAAGTAACAGTAGCGTCATTCATTTAACAAAAATTAAACACTAGGGAAACTCCAGAGCGTAAAAGCGTTACAATAAATGACAGAAAACGCGCTCCGGAAAAACGAAACCACCGAACTAAGGCGATCACTGAAGATGGGATTCATTGAATCGCATCCGTTACACATCTCCACGTGTGTATTTGGACTCGTACGTTGTCAAGAGCCGCGTGGGAGGTGCAGCCGGCCCTGGCGCGCTCCTCGCCCTCAGGAAAGAGCCGAGCGCCTGCCGGGCACCTCCGCGACGGCGGCGCAGATCGAGCCCCCGACCCCGCCACAGCAACGGCTCCTGCCCAGCCCCTCACGTCGCGCGGCAGAGTGAAATAACCACGAAATCGCCGCCAGCCGCTCCTCACCGCAGCCTCTGGGATCCCTGAGGGTCCCTCAGCGGGGGGGCGGAGCCTCACCCCGCGCGCGAGGCAGGGGCGGGGCCACACCGGCGCGCGCCTCGCCGCAGTTAAACCCTCCCGGCCCCGCGCTGCGCCTGCTCCTCGACGGCCCCTCTCGGCCCCCGGCCCCGCAGAGCGGGAGCCGCCCGCAGCGAGAGCCGGGGCCGCCTCCGCGTCGCCCCCGCGTTCCCTCCGCCCGAGCGGCCGCAGCCCCGCACCTCGCGCTCAGCCCGCCCGCCGCCATCTTCGCTCCGCTCTCACGTGACCACAGGCCCCGCCTCCCTCCCCACGCCGGTGTCACGTGGTGATGCCTGAGCCACGCCCCCTCGCCATGGGTGGGTCATGTGACAGCGGCGCGCCAAGATGGCGGCGTCCTGCGAGGTGGGTCGGCGGCCGGGCCGGGCGGGGCGGGAGCTCGGCGCTGGAACCGCGGATCGCCGGGAGCGCCGCCGACACCTCCCGCGGGCGGCTGCCCTTCCCTGCAGCGGAGAATGGGTTGTGCGTGCCGCGGCTGAGCGGGAGAGCAGGCGGCGGCGGCGAGCAGCGCGGAAGGGCGGGGGGCGGGCAGCCCGCGGGCTGAGGGGAGACAGCGGGGGAGAAAGGGAGCGGGCAGGGGCTGCGGGGAGCGGAGAGCTGCTGGGTGCTTGGCAGCACGGCAGGGGGAAGCTCCCCTGCCCAGAGCAGCCGGCATGCGGATCGCAAAAGGGCAGAAAACGCTCGGTGTGGCTTGATCCGGGGGTGAGGGTTCCGATCGATGGTGAGAGAACGGCTGTGCTGAGGAGCTGCACATTACCTGAGAGAAGTTGTGGAGGAGGGGATTGCGGCAGGCACAGGAAAACGAAATAATTCAGCAGTGAAATACATCGTGTTGCAGACTGTCAGGTCTGAACATTCAGAGCTGCTGCATTAGAGACTTTACCCGGGGCGAAATTCTTACCCAGGGCGAAATTCTGCCTTGTCTTGCAGCCAGGCAGCCTGGGGGGGAAGCTGTCAGTGTCATTGACACAAGAGCTGGGGTGCAACCTTAACGTTGCCAGACTGAGTGGGAGGTCTCTGGTTGGCAGGTGACATTGCCTCTTCTCAAATAAGCCTTAAGCTTCTCCCTCCCCAGTGCTCCGAAACAGTAACGAGTAGGATCCCAAACCCATTATTGGCTGGAGGTAGATAGTGCCCAGAGCAGTTCTGTTTTATTGACTGTATGATTAATTCTTCTCCTGTTTAAAAATTAATTGTGATGACAAAAGATTGCACTTGGCCTGATGGAGCTGTGTAGCAACAGTGCATGTAATGAAACTGTTTGGCAATCACGTATTTCAGGCTGTACAAATAAGGATGCCAAAAAGCAATCTATTAATAATTAAGTTTTCAGTAAAAAGTCATAAATATCTAAACACTGCAGACACAGAGTCTAAGGAAGTTTAACAGTACAAACTGTAATAGTTCCTCAGTAATATTGCTATTACTTTGTCAGCTTTGTAATCTGGTAATCTAATTCAACACTGGCTGAAAACCCAAAAGAGAACCTTAAGTAAACTTCTGGCCTTCTGGTCTTCCATGAGGGAGCTGGTGGGGATATTGGCATGGAGGATATTGGCCATGAGCCTTGGGGAGCAGAGTTTAATAAGAATTTGCTGCTAATCAGCTTAAGGGTGGGCCAGAATGGATAAAGGAATCCCCTGTTTTGGTTGGGATATACACAACTGGATCAGCTATAATATTTCCAACAGAAATTAAGAACCTGAGACCTCCAAAGAGCCCAGAAGAGGTGCTAGTGTAATGGCAGAGGTTTACATGTGGCTGATTATCAAATTATGTATCCATTGAGAAATCAAGGTTGCCAGAAAGCAATAAATGCTTATGAGAATTGCACAATGTTGTCAATGCCCACAATTCTTTGAAGAAGATGAGATTTAACCTAACAGAGTTTTTATGCCTATTGCTGATTATCTCAACTGCTTATCTTCCAGTCCAAAAGTTTAGAAGAAAGTTTGGTTTGCAGGGCAGCTGTCAGTGGGCTGTGAGCTTTCACTCAGAGAAGGTGAAGTGTGGGATTGGCTCACCTCACTGGTTTTATTGTTTTTTCAGTCATCTGTGTGTTGACATTAGCAATTGGCACATAACTATCAGTTTAAATTGAACTTAAGAACAAAACAGCTGTGCAAATACTTTAGCTCTCCTAGTAGTTGCTTGAATTGTTTGCTTTTTTTTTTTTTTCTTAATAGGAATTGCAGTAGCATGGAAGGGAATTCTTCCTAATGGCCACCTGAGCACATCAGGACTCCTGAGATTCTGCAAGCCTGAGGCACACTGGGCTGGAACCATGTTAAACAAGCCAGTGCTGGTGGAGTCCCTGCTGGTGTTCACCATGGTGCTGTCGGTGCATGCGGCGGTGTGGGACCGATTCTCCTGGTGCACGGTGGCTTTGGCCATCCAGGCCTTCTACGTCCAGTTCAAATGGGACAGGCTGCTGCAGCTGGGGGGAGCCGTGTTCCAATTCCGGGGGGCAGCCAACAGCGGCCTGCTGCCCGCCAGCATGGTCATCCCCTTGCTGGGGGTGGTGATGAAGGAGAGGTGCAGGGCTGCAGGCATCGTGTACTTCGAGCGTTTCGGCATCGTCGTGGCTTCCACGGGAATGCTGCTCGCTCTCTTCCTGTCTGTCCTAGCCGTTGGCATCACCAAACCTGTGCCAACCAACACCTGCATCCTGACTGGTATTGCTGGCAGCGTGATTATCTACACCATGAAACATTCCTTGACTGTCTCAGAAGTGATAGAGGTTCTAGAAGTGCTGCTCATTTTTGTCTACCTCAGTATGATCTTGCTGTACTTGTTGCCTCGATGTTTTACTCCCGGGGAAGCGCTGCTGGTTCTTGGAGGTGTAAGTTTTGTTCTCAATCAGCTCATTAAGCGCTCACTGAATGTAGTTGAGGGCAGAGGGGATCCCATTGACTTCTTCCTTCTGGTAGCAGTTGTTGGAGTTGTTCTTCTTGGTCTTTTTTTCACTGTGCTCTTCATTTTCATGGATTCGGGCACGTGGATCTCCTCCATGTTTTTCCACATGATGACAGCAGTGTTAGGCTTAGGGGTCATCATGCCTTGGCTGTACCGCCTGATCCAGAGGAACCCTTTGTTCTGGCTGCTCCAGTTTCTGTTTCAGACACAGACAAGACTTTACCTTCTCATGTACTGGACTCTCTTGGCTGCTTCAGCATGTGGTGTGGTTTTCTACCAGAACGCCAAGAGATCATCTGAATCTAAAAAACACCAGGCCTCGACTATAACCAGGAAATATTTCCATTTCATTATTGTAGCTACTTACGTTCCTGGACTAATTTATGACCGCCAGCTCCTCTACGTTGCTGCAGTGCTGTGTCTGGCAGTCTTTATCTTCTTGGAGTACATTCGGTACTTCAGGATCAAACCCTTCGGACAAACCCTGAGGCATTTGCTCTCCCTTTTCTTGGATGAAAGGGACAGTGGACCTCTAATCTTGACTCATATTTATCTCCTCCTTGGCATGTCCCTCCCAGTGTGGTTGTTTCCCAGATCTTGTGCTCCTAAAGGCACCTTGCCTGGGGCAGGAGCACTGGTCCCCTACTCTGGGGTGTTGGCAGTAGGGGTAGGAGACACCATTGCCTCTGTTTTTGGCAGTACAATGGGGGAAATCAAATGGCCAGGAACAAAGAAGACCTTTGAAGGGACAATGACAGCTATTTTTGCTCAGATCATTGCTGTGGCTCTCATTCTGATCTTTGACAGCAATGTGAATCTGAACTCCAGCTATGCCTGGATTCTGGCATCTGTGAGTTTGGTTTCTCTTTTGGAAGCTTACACTACCCAAATTGATAATCTGCTGTTGCCTCTCTACCTCCAGATCATGCTCATGGCATAGAAGCACTTCCAGGAGCAGAGGTCTCTCCCTTCCTAGAGAAAAGTGGTACTAGAAAATAAACTGCAGTGAAAGCTCAGAGCTGATCTTTTGGTACAGCAGAGAAGAATGTGAAAAACAGAAATGAAAAATACTTATTTAAAATTAAGGGTTTGATTTGGTCTTGTTTCTTCTCATCAGAAACAGATGGAATTATGTTCTCAGAGCAACAAACATGACTGATAAAAACAGCACTTGTGTTTAATAATCCAATTTCAGTTTCTTCTGGGTGCTCAAGAGAAGCAGAGGAAGAGGTAAGTCAATTAGAGAGGAAAAAATAAACAAGCAAATCTCTCAGATGTTTCCACCTCTGCACTGTACCTTGTTTCTGTACCGAGTCCTGTGTCTTGTGTTTGATGTGTGAACTGTCATTTCTGTATAAGCACGATGTAAAGCATGTTTGATAACAAGGGTGGACACAGGAAGCAGGTACAAGTGTCCAGCTGTGTCCAGTCCCCTCAGCAAGACCCAAAACCACACCAGGATGCAGAAACAAAACTCCAAACTCAGTAGCTGCCACAGCTGAGTGGTGCAGGTGGGGTAGGTTTGGGAATGTCAGACACTGCTCATTCCAAACCCTACTAAAACAATGGTGAATCTTTAGCTCTGAAGTTTGATTCAGCAAGAAAAATGTTTTATCTTTCTCAAGATTTTAATCTCTAAATTTGTTTGGAGTGAATATGGGGGAAAGTTAAGCAAAGTCACAGCTAAAATTAATTACACATTAATCCTGAAAGCAGAAAATCTGTTGAAGTCAATAAAATTTTCTACTGTTGAACTTTTCTAGTTGTTACATTTTTTCAGCCAGCTGTTCAAATAATTTATAAAAATGCTTTTATCAACAAATTAACTAAAGCCACTGAATTCTATCCATTTAATTAAAATTGCATCTACCATTTTGTGGCCAAAAACTCACTTCATTTTTAAGTATGAAACCCTTCTGTATCAACAGTCTCTTCTCACAGGTTTGCCAAGTGTCCATTAGAACGAAACACAAGTGTCCTCCCTGCCTCTTCCTGTCTCCAGGGATGTGTCCAAGCAGGAGATTGTCATTCCAGGACTCCAGTTTGCATCATGAAGTTAACTTCTGACCCTTTTTTAATTCACTTTTGGGAACAGTTTGGGGGAAATCCAAAGTATCTTACACAACACTGTCCTGCAGCTCTGCAGCTCTGAGACCATGTCTTGGGAGTGAGAGTAAGACCGGGGTGAAGTGAAGCCAGTCTCTGGGTCAGCAGGATTGGCTCCAGAATCCAGTATTGTGTGTCCCTGCAACAAGCCAGGACTGGAATAGCTGAGAGGCAGCATTGCCCAATTCATCCCCCTGCCTGGGAAGGGCTCCTGGGATTTGGTGCTGCTTTTCCTGAGCATGCCAAAGTTGGCCAGAGCTGGTTACTAACACAGTAAGTTGCCAGATACTCTGTATGAAACCCAACTCAGTAACTGCTGAGCTGTTTCCTTCACATTTAATGGGAAATCCTGCCACTTAATCCAGCTTTTTGATTTTATTTATGCACTTGAAGTAGATGGTTTTGCATACTGCAGGCAGTGGTGCAAATGAGGACAAACTCCTCAGCAGAATTCTAAATTATTAACTCCTCTGTGGAAAGACACACACAAAGCTTGAGCTGCTCCTGTTACAAGCCACAGCCTTCACTACTGATGCCATAAATAGTGCCAAAGGTAGAGAAATTTGCTTTCCTTCCACCCTGCTCACAACCTTTGAACAAACTAGAAAAGGTAGTTTTTGAATACAGAAGCTTTGCCTTCAACCCTCCTGCTGCCATTATCCAGCTCCCCAATTTACTTTGGAAAGGGATGAGCCTAAGAACTGGGTTCATTCCACCACAGCCCTGAGCAGCCTTAGGGTTGCTCTGATGTAATTCCTGCATGGGTGACACTGGGCTCCAATCTCAGGGTTGCCACTGTGCCAGTGCTGGTGAAATCACACCTACACAGTTTCTGTTCAGTTCAGGACACAGGCTGGAGCTTGCCTCAGATGTAGCTTGCATTTCCAAACATTCCTTGCTATAAATTGGTTTGAGTTTAGTGAGGTTTTGGGGATAGAAACTGTTCTTGTGTATACTGAGAGTTCCAACTGCTCACCAGTTAGCCC
This sequence comes from Lichenostomus cassidix, assembly GCF_008360975.1. Lineage (NCBI taxonomy): Eukaryota > Metazoa > Chordata > Aves > Passeriformes > Meliphagidae > Lichenostomus > Lichenostomus cassidix. Next base: position 5,349,943 of record NC_139497.1, read on the forward strand.
TGTCCCCATCTGTTGGAAGAAGGTCACACTGTGTCTTCCTCAAAGAAAGGATGATGGAGATGAAAAGGAGAATTTCTATTTTTTTATTTAAGTATAAAGAGTTTGATTGAAGTTCTTTGTTTCCATCATTTCAACGTGAATCTTTAAGAAGTGTCATATTTTTAATCAACACATCAAGAGATGAAACACTCAGCTACAGTCTGCCAGGAATACTTAGAAGATTGACTCTAAAAAGCAGACTTCCTGCTTCATATTGCCCACAAGAAGACTGTTTTAAATCACTGTTATTCCAACAATATGACAGAGACCTAAGGGGGAAAGTCAGCCTTCTTCCCACGACCTGCATTGCTGGGATCAACCAGCTAAGAAATGCACTTAACTCTTATATACTTATATTATAAACTCTTATATACTTATATTATAAAATACTACCTGCAGGGAGAAATACTTGGTAACTGGTCCCAGTCAACCAGCAATGGTCTTTGCTGGTCTGTTTTCAAGACTGAAGGTGTTTCCTTACCCAAAGGACTGGGTGACTATTCTCACACTGGCAGGGCTCCTGCTGCAGTAGAAGCTTCTGCAGGTTTTGGGCTGTGATAATGATCCTTGTTCTGAGGTGGAGGATAAATGAACATTGAGAGCTGATATAATGAAGGTTGCATTTAAAGAGACCATGAATGAACAATCAGGAATATCGATCAGCTGTTGACTCCACAACCCAGTCACTAATTTCAAGTGTAGAGTGATGGAAAAGGCAACTCAGGAGTTGGCTGGAGCCTAGGGAATAAGGAAGAGGTAAAAGCAAAATTTCAGAGGCTATTCCAGTTCTGCAGGTACGAAATCAACACCAGCTGAGGTACTACCAACGAACTGTGACAGGCAAGACCCTCAATAGTGATCCTGACTATTGCATTGGAAAGGCTCCATTTTCCTCAGCCACCTGTGAGGATCATGACCTTACCAGTTCTCTTTGCTCCAGGTGGTGCCTTTGGCTTCCATCACATGGAAGGTGAATGCATGGCGAGAAGACTCTGAGCTGTTGAGTTCACTCTTATGGACAACCTCACCATGGATGAGGACGAGTCCACCTGTGGGAAAGAATCACCTGGACTGCTGTTTTCCAAAAGATGAGCTCTGGCTTTCCAGTGGAAGGGAAGGTGTAAGAGTTAAAATATGATTTCAGCTCCCTTGTGTTTTCTTGAGCTGTGAAGTGCCACATTTGGGGTTGTTTGTACCTTTACTTATAGGCAGAGGTATGAACTGTTTGTCATCATAGGCTGGCTCTGATCCTACAAACTCCACACATGTTGAGGCACCTGAAGCTGCACGGACCATCCTCCGGCTAATCCCATCTGCAAACCCACAGAATAAGCAAACACAAAAATTAAACACCTGGCTACATTCTGCACAGCAAAGGAACAATATCTCTGATTTCTCCTGGCAGTGATAGGAACTTTGTTATTACTATATTCACGCTTTCCTTAGTAATTTGAGTGGGGTCTTTTTCATTAAGCAGAGATTTAGGGTTTTCCAGCTGTGGCAGAAACAGATAAACAGCTGCCTTTTGTTTGCCTTTCTGGCCTCTTCTGTGCATTGCAACAGACCCCTAGGAGCACAAAAAGTCACACACTTATGCAAAGCCAACCTTTGGTCTATTTGTGCTTTCTATAGGAGCATAAACCATGATGTGAGTACAGCTGGCTCCAGAATTTGAGGAATGAGTGCCTTAAAGTCTGAAGAGCACTATATAATTACACTCTGAGTGAATGTCTGAGGTGAGCAGTAGTTAAAAAAGCTGTTCTGTGTGCACTAGAGGTGGGGAAAAGCAGAACTGTGCTGGTGACCAGCAGTGGTCACACACATGCTCTTACTGGTGTGAGAGCCAGGGATGAACCACAAGCAGCCATTCTCCTGTGTGGCATCTTCCAGAGCGATCCAGAACCCCACAACCCTGCCCAGAGGCTCTGTGTGCAGGAAGGTGGCATCCTGGTGTGGTGTCACTGCAAGGAGAGACAGTCATTGGGGTCTTTAATGGAATTCAGTTCCTCTAGAAGGACTTTGGGGCTGCATCTCCTTCACTCAGAGCCCTCCCCTGCCCACACACCTATTACACACATGAAATTTTACATAATAATACCACCTTTCAGCCTGCTGCACATGCAAAAACAGCTCTTTGTTCAAGATGCATATGATGTAGAAACTTTTCTGAAAAAAAGTAGATTTTAAAAATAACTTTAAGAAAGTTTGGATCACCAAACTCAGGGGTTTAAGTCTGATTCTAAACCTTTTCCCTGGTTATATTCCTTTCCTAAAGGAGCATTATCTGCAGTGTGATACAGAGATAACACAAATCTCACCTTCACCACCAATGCCAGGTTGCTGCAAAGAAAAAAAAGTGATGTGTGAAGAATTTCACAGCTTCCCACCTAACAGGGTCTTATTTCTTGAGTGACAAGACAACTTGAATTACTGTACCTTAAAAATATACATGCTCTGCACAACTACTGGTCTCTCCAGGCCTAGTTTTCTTCCCAATTCCTGCAAGAAAACTTTCCAAGATTTATGTTTGCGGTTTTCTGCACACTATATAACATTATTTTTTGAAGATATTTAAGTTTCCTTTCACTGACAGAATAACTACCCTTGGGAGTCTAGAAAATAAAAATTAACTACTCCACGATTTTTCCCCCAGGAATGTAGGAAGTAGTTACAGCTCACCTGCACCTTGGGGGAGTGGGTGATTTGCTTGAAGACAGGATCATAAGCATGTAGAGCTAAGGGGAAAGAAAAAGCTCAGACTGAAGATTTCAGGTAGTGAAGGGAACGTGGCAGCTCTCAGTGATGAGCTGCAGACATCACAGCCAAGCAGTATAAATTGCAGCCAGAAACTTTCATCCCTCCCAAGATGGATAAACGTGGCTTATCACACCTAAGGTGACAGGAGACTTACACGTTGTACAATCATCTGTAGAGACCATAAATATAATCACTCCCTGGCCACAAACTGTGCACATATAAAAGCCAGTGTATACAGAGTGAACAAAATGGAGTATTATGTGCTTCAGTATTATATTACACAAGTGACAACCACTACACGTGACCCTGAGGCATATGGGTGAATTCATCCTTTAAAAACACACCTCTGAAGACCAACCAGAAAAGTGAAGTACTGCAAAAAAGGAGCTAGAGCTTGTCTTTGGTGCCCTTCAGAGAGCCCCAGCCAGCAGGTCAGAGTTGTGCAGACACTTGCTACAACCCATCTCTGACAAATCCACAAAGCAAAGACTCAGACCTGTGCCTCCAGCTCATCCTGAACAGATTTGCAATGAGGACACATGCCCAGGTCCAGCAGGAGCTGCTCTTGAGCAAGGGATGAGACTTGACCAAAAGGAGTAATTACAGTCTAGAGAAGGTTTTTGAATTGTTAAGTTGCTGGGTCAGCAGGAATCTACAGTTGTTTTCACTTCCCCTGAGGAAAAGCTGAAGTGTGACAGAATGGCAGAGGGCCTGGGAAGGGAAGAGTGCTTTTCTGAGAAAAGCAAAAGAACAAGAACTCTTAGTACTGAATTTCCAACAGCAGTGATGTTTAATCGGAACAAAGTTCATGTGTTTGCAGGCACAGAGAATCCTGTTCTTATCTTCCATGTATTGTTTGAAAACAAAAGGGATCAAAATGCAAGTCCAAGAGCTCGGAGAGAGGAAATAGGTCAAACTGAGACCAGTAAGGGTAAAGAAAAGGTGTTGGTGACACCACAGGAGGGAAGGCAGCTTTGGCATCAGCAACCCAGCATGGCACAGGACACAGGTGAGAGTCTGGTCTGTACTGAGTGTCACCAGTCTCAGGTGGTAAATTGTTAGAGCAAATCTCTTACATAAAAGAGCCAAGGGCTGAAGTCCAAATTTTCGCATGTCAGTGACTCTAAGCTATTCATCGCTGAAAAATCTCTGAGAAGGGTTTTTGAAAAGGATTGGAACGGAAGATTAAGTCCTTTGAGAGCAGAGAGTGAGGGGCAGCACAGAGAGAATTGCAGACAGTTTTGTACAGTGAGTTTTCTTGTCCATCCCTCTCCAAATCCCATCCTTTAAACATACCATGACCAATCTTGCTGACGGACTTCTCCTTTGGAACTAGAAAGTTACCTACAAAACAAAATGAGAATTTAACATTGTTTGTAAAGCAGGAATCATTCCTTGAGCTGGAAACTGGCCCCCAATCCCTCACTCAGCCTTCTCCCATCCCCTCCCTGAGGCTAACTCAGGCCAGGGCTTACCTTTCTCATCCAAAACACCTTTCTCAAAGAAGAATCTAATCTTGTCTCCACTGGTTAAGAAATAATCCGAGCTACCCTGCCAGGGATAAGAGCCCAATAAAGATAGCATCCTTGTAAAACATAAATAAACCTTCAATCAAAGCATCAACACTCACCTGCATCTTTTTCCCCACCAAGCCGCAGCATAAACAAAACACAGTGAAAAATCACTCATAAAAAAGCTTTCCACAACACTACATGTCTTGGTGCTGATCAGGGTTTTACAAGAACACCTCACATAGATGTCACCCTCACTTTTCTTTTGCTGGCTGCCAGGAAAATAACCAGTTTTCTGCCTGCAGAACATGTACAAAGTGATCTGTGAGAACTGCTCTGCTTGTGGCTACCAGGGGTTGAAAGCACAGCAGAGCCACACACTGATAAGACTCTTGATAAGACCCCAGCAAACGTTTGCAGAAAGCTGGAGAGTAAATTCCTCTCCCGGTGTTATGTTCAGTTAGAAGAAAGAGTCCTGTTCCCCCAGAGTGAACCCTGATCAGCCTTTTCCCTTCCTCCTTCAGTGCTCCAACAGGGGTAGCCCTGCCCTTTGGGTACCTGTGCCTGGAGCTGCTCCTCCTCCCTGGTGGAGAAGGCAGTTCGGCAGTGCGGCGGCACTTCCATCTCCGCCACGATTCTCTGGATCTGGCTCCTCATGCTGTCACACTCCTCTGCGCTGAAAAACTGCTCCAGGACAAGGAACCCATCCTTGTGAAACTGGAAGAGATAGGGTGACTGCTCTTCCCCAGAGTCCTCGGGGGAAGCAACACAAAGCAAGAGAAAACAGTTCTGGCCCTTTGCAGGGTGAAAATCATCCCAGCTCCAGTTCTGCAGCCAGGCACCATGTTCTTAAGTTTTAATTTCTGGAAGGGCTTCTATTGTAAAAAAGATTCATTAACAAGCTGAGATTCCAGACAGTAAAGAACAATCTGTCTCAATCCCTCAGTCTACACAAAGCAGAGATCATCTCATCACTGGAGCCTTTTGTGGTTCAAGGATATCTTATCTAAGACCTGTAACCAGCAGCTATTAAATTACCAAGCCCACTAACGCAAACAGGGCAGTCATACCTGTGTGCCAAATCAGGAGATTCATTTACAAGCCGGAAAGCTTTGTTTTCTCTAAGGAAAAAATCCCTGGGTGGTTTCTCACAGTTGACTGCACAATTCCTTACAAAACGAAGTGAACTCTGTTGGCAGTGAACTCAGTTTCTTTATATAGAATACCCTGGAGATTATCCTTTGCCAGGAAGATTTCGAGTTCAGGGATGAGAGCTGAGCAGTAAAGACAGAAGGGGCGCAGGAGAAATCCCTCCAAGAGCTCTGCAAGAGAAGCTGCCCCTGGAAGAGTTTGTAGCCACAACACTCACACACCAAAATAAATGTAATACAAGAAGCTGAAGAGAATATAAACTGTTTGTAAAGCAGATCTTTGCCAGACCTCCTGACAGGTTAACTAGCAGTGACTATCTTACACACAGTGTCACCTGCTTGAACTAGGACACACTCCCTGCCTGGAGAGCAGCTCCTTACCTGCTGGATCTGATGCTGGGTTACAGATGCCATCACGGTAGAAACTCCCCAGATCCCACCAGCAACACCACGATGCCACCAGGGCTCTGCAGGGCTGACTCCCCGCCTCTCCACGTGATCCTTGTCCCAGCATGTGATAAAAGCCAGTGCCGTTGGACTCTTGCACAGCTCGAGATTTTTGTCCCCGTTGCTGGCTCTTCCTTCCTGGCAGGGACATTCATGGCTGCACAGTTTTGCTTTCGCTCTTGGTGGTAACAAAGCTCACAAGAATTTTCTATTCAAGTGCAATCACAAACTTGATGAACATTTCAGCTCCAAGGAGGAATCACTTTTAATTAACAACCCAGATTTAAAAACAAGGCAGTTAAACTGGTAATCACAGGGATAAATATAAGGGGGAGTAAAATAAGATTCAAATGGGATGAAGAGATCTAGATGCCTTAGAACAAATTTTAAGTACTGATTCAGGGTCTTACAGAGCCCTTTTTGCTCCGTCAGTGAATCCAGCCAGCACTTCAGCACATCCCCTGAAAAGGCTCCACAACCCAGGAAGTGACAAACAGGCTAAAAGCTGTTAAAGAGCTTTCACTGAGGGTTTGGTAAAACCCACAGAGAATATTTCTGTTGTTTTCATTCACAGCTGCTTTTTGGTAATTTACACCTTCGCTTGCTCAGTTCACTCTCCTGCAGCTCCAGTAGTCCAAGTAATATTTACAAATAAGTAAAGCCAAATCCACCCAAAGTTCAAACCAAAGAGAGAAAATGCAGAAAGTGGGTCTAAAAGGCAGCAGAGGGAGGAACAGTTGCCAGCCCAGCGGTGGCGCTCCCAGCCAACACATCCCTCCCATCAGGAATCCCTGGGGAAGGTTTTTCTCTCTAGAAGAAAACGTGTTTGCTCCTACAGGAAACACTGAAAACACCCTTGCAGCAGCACTCCACAAAAATAACACCATGGGGGAGGGTTCTTGCATCATTCATCCAGTGAAAGAAAACCCAACAAAAGGAAGGAATGGAAAATGCTCACAGAAAGGTGTTTACATTCGAACAACTGAAAATCCATTTAAAGAGGGGTTGTTTGAAAAAATTAAGTTTTCTATTCTGTAAGGAAATTGATTGTGGATAAAAACCTCTCCACATCTTACTGGTTTTCCTTTTTTATGTAATAAAGAGGAAATTAGGGTTTTAACTTGTTTTCAGGCTTTTCCCTGTACACAGAAGGATATGAATTCAGTAGTTTAAAAAGCTAAATTTTGCCAGAGACTTTAATTACTGGACTACATACCTGGGGGGGGGGGGGAAATTAGTTTCTAATGTTGCAAAGCTCAAAAAACTATTCCAGTAGTTCCTCATTCCTCATAACAGTCTCTCACCAACTGATGGAGTGGAAATGTTTTTAAGATGCATGACCAGTGGGGAAAAAACCCTGCTGTAGCTATTACCTGCAAGCTGATCGTGTGACCCACCTCACCCCACCCTGGGAGGCAGCAATCCTGGAGAAACACTCCTGGAAAACACTCCCACGCCACTCCTCAGCCCCTCTCCGTCACGGTCGTGTCATGTCCTTCTCATTCCCAGACACGGTGGTTTTTTCCAGCAATTTATCACGTCACCTCCTCCACTCCCCACCTTACGTACACATGATGACTCCAGAGGCTGTTTTGGTTCATGCCACAACAGCAAACCACAGTTTTCCTGTTCCATGCAATGTTTTGAGCAATATAAACAGCATATCACAGCAAACAATGCAGCAACTACCAGGAGATAAAAGCCATCTTGGTTCCAGGAGCTTTGCATTTCTGTCCTTAGGAGTCCCCTGGTTCTTTGCCATTCCAGCCTTGCCCCTGTTTTGAGGCTCAGGAAGACCTTTCCAGCAAGAGGAAAACCACTCTGGCCACATAATGCCCAAAAAAATGTCAAAGAGAAGGATGCCACCATCATAAATCCTTCTCTCCCAGTAGGTTTAAACAGAAAGGTTGAAAGTACTTAGACAAAACTGGGAAATGGTCCCTTTTCCTTCCCTTCCTCCCCCTCCTAGAGCTCTTTTTGCAGACTGTTAGCATTTTCTCCTGCTAGCTCAGCAAGAAAACTTCTGGCAAACTCCACTGGGAGCTGCCAAAGCCCATCCCATGTCTGTAGGAAAGGTACAGCTAAAGTGTTTCAAATGCCTTTTGGACTGGCATGATTATCCCAATTTCCTCCTCAATAAAAGTTCTCATTGAAACCATTTGGAGCCAAGCCAGCTCAAGCAGCTCAGCATTCGCACCAAAACTGCTGCTTTGGAGCTGCCAGGGTTATCAGGGAGGAAAAATTTCCACTGGACCGCCTCACTTGTCCTGAAGTCTTTTATATGATCAGCAACAAGTGACAGAATATTTAATGAGAAACAAGGAGCAAGGGAAGCATGATTCCCTCAGCTCCTCAAAGAGCAGATAAATCATACTCCCACTCACCTGTTTCAGAGACTGCTCACATTTTCTGTCTGACGTGAGGCCAGTGTCACTGTGGTCAAGTAGTCACAGACAAAGGAAGGCAAAACACAAGAGAAATACCTTTCTACACAATGAAAGAGCTGCACAGAAACTCAGATTTTCTTTGCAAGTAACAGGCTGATTCTCTGTAACACATCATGACTTGGGAAAGACACTATCCGCCAACATTTCCAGTTAAGGAGCCCATGGGGAAGGCAGACACAGAAATAATTTACCAGTATTTGTCTGAAGACAATTCCTATGGCAACAGGCAGTTGTCTCCATTGCCTTCCCTCCCAATCGCTTCCCTATGGAAGGAGACTCATGGTCACAGTTTGAAAACCCAACTGGACTTCTACAGGACTGTGCAGACAAACTCCAACAGCCTTAAATTCAGCAACAGAAACTGTTGCAGACACTTGTTGAAGTGCTAGTGAAATCCATGACACAGAGCAGCACCTCCTTCTCTGTACATCTACTTAATTCATAAAGGATTGCCATAATCCCCCAACGACTCTTGTGATGAGTAAAGCAACCAAATAATCCTACACAACAGATGGAATTATTAACATCTGTCTTCTGAAAAGCAAGATCATGGAAGGCCATGTGCCTTTGTACACAGGAAACAGCAAAGAAAGCAGACATAGAAGGAAAATGCAAATTAAAATTTTTATTCTGGTGAAGTGTCCAGTCATACAAGTCTTTCAGAGCAAACACAAGCAGCCTTCAGTGCTCACGGGGAAGGTGCTGTTGCTCAGCTGCCCAAATAATCCCACGTACAAAGTGAATGTCATGATTCTGAAATGTTACACCAAGTTGCAGGTCCCAGATGCCAAACCACAGCCCTGCTTGCACATTTACACAATGGGAGTGAACCATGTTTAAGCCATGAGTAGTGACTTACTGAAATGGATGTATTTGTCAGCTGTATAGATGACTCAGGCTCAGTAGCCCCCTTCTCATTAAGTCTCCTCCAGAAAAATTCTTCCATTGTCCAATAAAATTCCTTTAAAGGAAACAAAGGGAGGAAGGGATGGAAAATTCCAGGAATCCTAAATGAAGCCTTTGTGTGATCTCACACAAAGTTCACCTTTGCCATTGGAGTCCAGCAATTTAAGTGCAACTACTTTTGAAACATGATTTTGGAGATGAGATTTCTGGAGGATTTCATACTCCCAAAGCACCTGAATATTAACTCACTGCCACAGCTGGAGGGAGAAGAGTCTGAATCAAACTTTAATACTCCTGCCCCATTCCAGCTGTGCTTCATGCACTGTTAGAATGAGGTAGGACAGAAAACTCACTCGGTTTTGGCACATGTATGGGAAAGGTACAGGACCCACTGTGGCCCAACAGTGGAGTTAAAATGGAAGAAAAATTTTAAAAGTGAAGTTTAAGCATAACTTAACTAGTCAGCAACCTCACAGCCTTACCTTAGGTAACTTTCAGAGAAGGTGACTCTGTTTATGGTATGACAATATTATCTGGCAGTGAGAAGCCACACCAGAAGTTGAGAAATCTCTCCATGGTTGAAAGAAAAAGAATCCAAGGGAGGAGTTGGCTTCAGGCAGGCACTGCTGCAAATGCACTCCAGGGAGCAAGTGCCTCTGGGGAGATGTTACATTACAGATCTCTAGAGAAGGCACAGCTACTAACGAGGGGAAAAAGTTACTCCTCCCCTGAAGGAGGACTAAAAAATGTTAAAAATTCAAAGAACTCAACTCGTCTGAGTCTCATTCTAAAGCAGGAAAAAAGGTAAGGAAAGGAAACTATGTCACAGCCTAGGAATCAATACAATTTGAAACTTTTTCCCAGACAACTCATCCTCTGTAAAGGATGTGTCATTGTTCTCAAAATTCCTAGAATCAATTGTTAAAGTGGCAAAAAAAAAAAAAAGAAAAAAAATAAGAGGACTTCATGTGGTTCAGTAACAGAAAGCCACTGAATACTATTTATGGTAATGAACACCAAGAACTTTAATTAAAATGGAGTGAGCTAATTGGAGTATATAAATGGTAATAAGAAAAAATAAAAAATGAGGTAGGATATTAAAAAGAAGTGATAATTAATACAAAAGAACAGCACATCATGAAAGATACTTGTAACAGCTATTTAACCACTCAGACAGAGTTAATTACTTCCAGCTGCTGAATTAACTGGGGATCAAATAATAAAATCAGAAAACAATCTGAAACACAGAACAACTTCAGCTAACATTCCAGTGCATAGTGTCAGCGTACAGCACAATTTAACACATTTAATGGTTTGGTATTCCTTGCCTTTCAGCTCATTCAAAATAATTAATTGCAACTTATCACTTTTTGGGGTATTTAGCAGGAAAGGTAAAGTGCACATTACTAACCTTCAATCCTAACATGAGATGAGCATCCTTGTGATCTCCAAGAACTTGTTCAGCTCAGAAGTGCTATTAAGGAAACAGGTGGGTTTAATTCAAGTTGCTGTATGGTTTAGCAGCTAATAAATAATCTGGTTTGCTACTGTTTTGAAAAGCGTGGCAGGAAAACAAGACACTGACCAGAGCAGTGACTGCTTAAGCTGAATGCTTTTTATGAACACACAGATCAGTGTCAGAAATAAACTTCCTAAGTTTTAGCCTGATGGAAACTTAAAGCAAAACACAGAATATTCACTGACTGAATACTTGCAAGTGAGGAAGGACTGTTGATGTAAGGTCATCCCTCACAGACTGAGCAATCCAGACAAGTTTGGGAAGTGAGTGATTTGCTCTGCTGTGGGTTTGCGTGTTGCAGCAGTCCTCAGTCATAAACACATTCAGGACTCATGGTCTAGATCCTATCCTTGGAAGTTTTAAAGCTTTTTCCATCTCATCATACAAGACTGATACTCTGGAATCAAAAGGGAGACCAAGCAGCACATATCAGAAGTAAATAATACATATTGCTGTCTTTCAGAGAGACAATGTATTTGTGCCAACTGTGTTTCTGGCACAAAATGTTATCAGACCACTCATCCCAATTTGCCACACAGGAAGTTCTCCAGTCCTGGCAGCCAAAACCAAAAGAGTTAAGCCTGGACTATAGCAAGAGCAGCACAAAGATGGTGTTTTCATGCATGATCAATACCAGCCTGTCTTACAATTGCTTTACACACCACGGGCCCAGGGCAGTCTCTACTTAGGAAGCAGCAGGAGCATAGCACTGTGACTTGATCAGGAGTTGGAGGCAGTCCCTCCCTTCTGGCAGAACAGCCTGTTGATCACCTATCTTGCTGGGATACAGAGCTGTTCAGGAAGCTTGGAAGCTTCTAGAAGCACTGCAGCACACTTTCAGGAGCTGCCTATAGAAAGTCTAACCCAGCTGTGCAAAGTCTGGCTTTGTATAACTAAGACCACATCTGGAATCAAGAGTCAAAACACCCAACACCAATCTGGACATCCAGGAGAAAACTCACTGCTCCTGTGAGCCAGGTGAAACTCCTGGGAGGTGCTTTGCCCTTTCAGCCCTGCCTAGTCTAAAATACATGTGTAATAAAACAGTCACCCAGTGGCCTTGAATAGCAAACAGAGTCCAAATCCCCATTCAGTGGCCATTACTCTCCAGTGCTACCTTTTAGGACAGACCAAGGAAAAAAGTTTCCTTCACCACCCAGTCCATTCCCCTATCTGCCACAGGGAACTGACTGGAGACCAGCATTTCTGTAGCTAAGCCTGAAGCCATTCCTGCTTTACTCAAGAAGCAAAGCCTGCCTAGCAATTTCTTCCTTTCCATGATTCAAAATGCTTGTGCAAATACAAATAAAATCCAATCAGCAGCAGTCCTTCCCCATCCTTTCAGCTGTGGCCCCAACTCTAACACAATTTCAAGACACTAACCCGGTTAGAAGCCAGAAAAGCTTTTACAATACCTTGCCTCCCAGATGGAGATTTAATTATATTATCCCCTGGACTGTTTAGACTTTTCATAATGAATGGACTAAGGGAAGCAAGATTTACATTTTTCTTAAAAGCAGTTTTATAAACAGATCTCCTGATTTTAATGTAGCTTTATTTAAGCATCTGAACATCAATAAATCCAGAGTGGAGTTAACATTGTTCATGGTTTCAGCATATTTAGTATATATGTATATATATTTCGTATCTTACACCTGATGAAGAAAGCCACACTGTGCCTTATTGCCCCAACATCCACGGGATCACCATGATCTGCTAAGCCAGGGCACTCACTGGCAGCTTGTCAGGAATCACTCTGGAGGTGGATGTAGCTTCCCCCTTTGTACCCATGGGAAGCCTCCAGACTTCTCATGCCCCAGCTTGCAGCACTGCACCTTGGAGTCAACCTGCTGGTCTGATGCAGAATGTTACAGCCAGGACCTGTATGTCCAGGTGCCTCCTCTTCCTTTTGATGGAAAAGTGCAGATCTCTGTGTCCTGGAGGCACCTTAACCACCCCACCTAAAGGACATGATTATCAGTTATGGTTACACATTATCTACCTCTGCCAGCACAGAAGGTCGAGGGGTTTTTGTAAAATACCACCAAACAGGTCAGACTTGTTTCAATAAAGACTGCTCTGTTCCAGGAAGCTGGAAGAGCTCAGTCCACAGAGGATTCTCATTCTCCTCCTTAACACCAAGGGAATGAAAAAGGGAAGAAACAGGAGGACAGGTTTCTTTTCCAGCACCAGGTTCAATCAGCATTAGCCTCTTACTTAGGTCAAGAGGTGTAACAGGAACTGACAGCTGTTAAAGTGAGGGGAACAACAGAAGAGAACAATCAAGCAGCTCTCTAGACTGCATCCAAGAAAAACACTGGCAAAGCATTGGACAACTTAAATCAACAACTTAATTGTGGGGGAAGGCAGGATGGGGGACAAGAGGCGCAGAGGAAACCCAAATTTCCTCTCCCACCCCAGGAGTGCCCCTGACACACTGGCCAGTTGTACATTCCTACTTGATATGCAACAAAATACAAGCAATTAAAAAGTAGCTTGGAACTAAAAGCCAGATCCTGAAGCAACTCAATGCTTCTGAGAGTAGATCAGGCAGTCCAACTGCTTTTTATCCAGATCTCCTACTTGCGCTATAACCAACTGTTTCAGAACAGGCTAAAGCTCTGGAATTGTGTCAGTTAGTGTCTCCAGGACATCAGCTGGAGAAGGATGCTGTGATCTACTCACCCTCACAAGTGACTTGAAACCGTTACAGTAGTGCAACCTTAAAGGAGCAGATAGTTTGATTCCTTCTCCAGGAGCAGAGGAGAAGGTGGGGAGTGTGCAAAGGGGAAAGAAAATAAGTTTAAAAAAAAAAAATCTGCCTTCAAGCAGCTGTGAGATGTTTATCTCCCAAATCCTAATGCCAGCATCTAGATAAAATCAGCTGTCTGTGTCCTATCCCCCCCAGTCTGGGGCCTCACTGACTGAATCTGAGTCAGAGGGGAGCAGTACCAGGTGTCACAGAGAGGAAGGTTCAAGATGTTTCTTCCAAGAGGTTTCTTTGTCTCTTGATCTTGCTTGCAGGACACTGGACTCCCTCAATCCCTGACACGTATAAGGAACTGCAGCAATGCAGCAATCCCTACATTCATTTTCTCCTCCATTCAAAGTTATTTCTTCTCATCAGCACCATCCACCTCACCCCAATTCCTGTCCAGAAGAACAGCAACACCTCTAATTCCCACCAGCCCTTGCTCAGAGGCCAATTAATCTGTCTTGATCCTCATCCTGATCCCAAGCCTCCCCCATCCTGCATCTGAGGCAAGAAGCTGACTCATTCAGAGTCATGTTTGTCAAGGACTCCTTGGCCAGTCTGATAGTGATCGGAGTGGAGAAAGGGGAGCATCTGGGTGAAAGGGGACTGGAATGGCCTTTTGCTTCCTTCTAGTTGATCAGAGGTTTTTCCCTTTTTTCAGGGGTTCAAGCTTGCTCTTTATCTGCCCTCCACAGGTGCTCTTTGACTTCCAAGGGCAAGGTGTTGAACAGGTCCTCCTCCACCACGAGCCCACTGCGTTTCAGCAGCGGGCACTCTCCCAGCTCCACAGGCAGGCACTCCAGGCGGTTCCCTCGCAGCTCTATCTGTGACAGATTCATCAGCTCTCCCACCCGGGAGGGCAGTGACTGCAGCACATTGTTTCCCAGGTTCAACGTTCTCAGCTTCCTGCACTGGAACAGTTCTGGTGGGAGACTCTCAATCTGGAAAAAAGAAATCAATCATAGGCAAAGTCACCAGCAAACATGGATACATGCTCATAAGTGACCAACAAGTCAACATGATGCTCCAAGGTTTACAGAGTCACTGTTTTCAGTCATCCACTTCTCTCATGAGTGAGTTCCTGCTTTCTGAGCTTCCTGCTTTCTGAGCTTCCAGCACCATGATTGTATAGATTCCTCTTTCAGACACTGCACTTGTTATAAGAGATCACCAACAATGGTGGCTAAAGCAGATATTGTCTCCAAGGTCAGGATTAGAGGACCAGAAACCTGCTCAGAGGTGGCCTATACTGTCACATGTTTCCATCTGTATTGGTTTCTTTCCATCCCAAATCCTTTATTCTGTCAGTGGATCATAGATCCTTTGCTTTAAGCCATTGTACAGTTGATATTATACGGAACAAATACTGGATTTAGTCAGGACTTCTAGTTTGGCTGTAAAAAGAGCAGAGGCTACATGGGTACAACCTCCAGGCCCTGAGAACTGGGACTCCTCTTCCATCATTTCTGTGGGGCTATGAAATGTCGCAAAGACTTTCTTGGCTCAAAGTTACAGTGGTTTTTGACAGTGCCAAAATGGGACAACAACAACGCCACCAGATGTTATCTTTCCCAGCATGACCTTCAGGTAACCATGAATCATAAATTCAATAAGGCTTATTTCTAGCAAATCCTTGTTCCACTCCAGTCCTCCCAAAGAATTTCTTTCTGTGGCTAAGGTTTAGCAAACACTAGTCTAGGAATTAAATGCAGCAATTCAGGAGTTTCCCCTTAATACAAAGTCTCAGCTTGGAGGCTATCATTTGCCTTTATATACAAACATGACCTTTCTAAAACTCAAATTATATATGATATCATTTGTGGCTAAATGAGCCTGTAATCCATTCTGAACAAGGAGGAGTCTAAGGAAAAGCCAAGATGAAACCAGACCAATTAGAGACAATTCAACGAAGTCATTGTTACTGATACTGGAGTGTTTGGCAAACAGCAACATGCAATCAAATGATCACAGACTCTTGAAAATAATAGAGTTATTTGAGGGGCAAGTATTGGTTTAGGAAGGAAGCAATGTGTTATAACAGCCTGCCTTCCAGAATGGGGCAGCAGTGCCAGCCAAGTCCAGAAGTCTCTATTTACTACAACTGCTGAGCAAGGAGAGGACATTTGAGATAATTCCTGGCTTTGGGAAGTGCCAGTCTACCAGTCCTTGTATTTCTTGCTGTCACCATTTACTGGGAGTAACCAGGCTGTTAGAGCCCCAGTGAAATTCTGGCTTGCCCAGGTACCTGCAGAGGACACAAACAGGTTGGCTGTTCCATGAGGTCCTCACCACCTTTTGTTTCCAAACACACTGGAGCAAAGGCTGCTCCAGCCTTCCTGTTGCATGGGGTTTTTTTTCCAGAGAGAAATGGGTGGTGCCAAACTGTGCTGCAGAAAATGGAGCTGCCTCTAACTCTTCTCATCCATGAAATGCTCCACCCCAAAACTGCAGAGGATACACTGCAGATTAACCCTTGGGAAGCTGTGCTAGGAAGGCTGCCAAAAGGCAAACAGTACAGAATTATCTGAACAGTAACACACCACAAAGTTTACCAGAGCTTCAGCCACCCACACAAACAGATGCACAAGCATCCAGTGCCAGGAAACCCCAGTGAGCAGGTGTTCAGCTGGAATTGCTGCCTCTACACTGCAGAGACATGACAAGCCTTCAGACACTAACCTCAAAATGTGGCTGGAGTTTTAGGAACCCTGTCTAATACTGAAATGCATTAGCAATTAAATACTTGATTTGAGAGCACTTCTGTGAAAAGCCAAACCACACTCAAGCGGCTCTGTGTCTCGCACAAGCAATCCAGCAGTGTTCAGTCAGGAACAGATCTTGCCAACAGCAGGAAGGACCTTGATGTATGACAGTGAAAACTAGCACTGCTCCAGGGCAATTCTGCTTTGTCCCAAAAGAAACCAGAAGCAACTAATTATATATTCTGCAATTTGTAGTTAGAAGCTCTTTCAACTTTAGGTGATGATAAACTCAAAGGGAAAAAGTCTCCCAGGAACTTGCAGATAGGGTGAATGAAAGCTTCAACTTTGTCAGACGTGGTAAATGAAGTCTCCTGAGTCCCAAAGGAACAAAAAACTGTATGTGGATATAGTTTGCTTTAAGCAAATAAACACCCTCCAACACAAGCCAAGAAACAACTTATGGTAATCAGGCAGCAGAGCACACTTTGGCCATCCTCTGTAATTTGCACTGCACTCAGACTGAAACAAAAGGCACATGTTTACAAGACCAAACTATAGAAATGGGAGGTACTCTAAGGAAAGCTGTAAGCCACAGACATGCATTCCCTACATGGCTGCTCCCATAGTGTATGTGTATGTCTGAAGTACACATGTTTAAGCACATAATTTTAGATTACGACTACAGTTCCTCAGCTCTCCATTTTAAGCACAACATTGATGTCAATCTAGAGACTACATGCTTCCAACTGCAGAAAAACAACTGACTTGCAGGATTTCTAAACAGCCTCCAACTGGCACTTGGAAGCAGTCTCACTGTTAAGAGAGGAAATGCTACAGGAACAAGGGCTCTTGGAAGACTGGCTTGCCCCAGAGCTATCTGAAATGTTTTGCCTTAGATAAACCCCTCAAAGAGATATAAAAGCAGTGCCAGCTGTATCCACAGACCATTGTAGCATGTTTAACCACACAGATAACAGAAGTGCCAGCACTATTTCCTCACACAGCAACTCAGCTCCTTGCTCACTTACCCTGTTGGCTGTCACAGCCAGATTCTGCAGGTTTTGAAGTAGTCCAACATCTGGTGGTATGCAAGTTAAGTTGTTGTGGCTGAGATCCAAGTACCGAAGTTTTCGGCAATAGAAGAGCTGGGTGGGGATCTTTTCTATCTTGTTACGGTTCAGGTAAAGGCGTTCTAAGTTGGTTAGGTTGCCTATCTGCATGGGGATGTAGGCAATGTGGTTGTACCACAATTTAAGGCAAGTGAGACGATGTAAGTGCTGGAAGCTGATGATTTCCTCAATGGTCTTGAGGTTATTGTCCTTCAGGTCTATTTCCTGCAGATTGTGGAGGCTAAAAATAGAGTGAGGAATGCGCTCCAAGTCACACCGGATCAGCTCAAGCTCTGTCAGGTTGACCATCTTCTTAAGGCTGTTGAGGACAATGAGCTTGGTGCCCTCATTGTTGATGGAAAGCTTCTGAAGATGCACACCAACATCTGTCACCACCTGTGGCAGTTTGGTGAGATTGCTCTTCATCCTCAACACCTTCAGCCTCTTCAGCTCCCTCAATCCATCTATCACAATGTACCGGTTGTTTTCAGCACTCAAGTTCCCTGTCAAGTGAAGCTCCTCTAGTGTCTTCAGGCTATAAATCCAAAGAGGAATCTCCTTAATGTCTGTGAATTTGATGTGGAGAGATTTCAAATTCTCCCTCAAGAAGGCAAGGGCTGGGGCCTCAATTTTGGCAGCTGTGTGGTAGAGCCACAACTCCTTAAGGCTGGTGAGCTGAGCAATGCTGGGGGGAATAGTGACATCAGGGATAAGCTCCAGCTTCAAGACCTCCAATTCAATGAGGTCAAAGACTGTGTCAGGAATGCCACTCAACATGAAAAGATGCAATTCCAGCTTATCCTGAGAGTTTTTGGTGATTCTCTGGCGTAGTTTCTCCAAAGTCCACTCATTGTTGAGGTTCAGCTGCCGCAATTTGTTCTCACTCACCTCTGACAGAAAGACAGCAAAGCGCTTGGAGTAGAGGGGATCATACTGATCAATCAGATGGAGCATAAAAGCAAAGTCATTTTTCACATCAGGAATGTCACTGTAACTGCTCTCCTCACGGATGGACTCAAAGGAGTATTTCTTGAGTGACCTCCTCAACATCCACCACAGTGTGTACATGCAGATCAAACCATAGAAAATCACCAGACTGATGTAGAAAGAAGCCAAGATTTTGAAGAGAGTGGCCAAAGGATGAGCACAGCGGTACATCCTGTAGCCAGTCAAGCTCTCAATGTCCACTTTACAGTCCACATCAAATGTTATGTTGTTGACATAGTACACAGTATAGCAAATTATCAGAATGAACTTGATTACTTTGATTATGGTCTGTCTCATATACAGGCGATAAACTATGTCTCCCTCTTCCACATGAGTACGGAACTTTTTCACTTTCTCAAAGAGTGCTTTGGCCTGCTCACCTTCCTTTTTGTCCAAGACACCGGTCTCAGACCGGTCCACAATCCCTTGCTCAATTCGAGACTTTGTTCTCTGCAACATGGGAACAGTGGCTTCCACATCCTCACTGACTGTGGAGGATTTCTTGTCCATGGAGCCATTCATTTTCCCAAATGCTGGTTTGGTATCACTCTCTTCCACCACTGTCTCAGACAATGCTCTTGTTGTCCATGGAGAGTCAAAACACTTAAGCAAAATAGACACAAAATGCTCCAGCTTGGAGCTGGTCCTTGGGAACTTGAACCAGAAGTTGCTACAAGCCAGAAAGATGAGGGTATGTAGCAGCACTAGGTAAGGGAAATACTTGGCAAACCAGTGAAGACGGTTCTCATAACACACCGCATCCACATAGTTGTACTGGTGCCGGTCCAGATCATACCGGATCCCTGTAGGCCCTGAATCAGCAGAGGGAACAAGACTAGTGTTGTAATAGGTACGCTCCGGGGCTGCTGCTGTCCATCCCCTGACAGTGTCATTGCAAGAGTCTTTGGTAACCCATTTACAGGGCAAACAAATCATTTTGTCCTGGGTGACCTGAAGCGTCCCTCCGAACACGGCGATCATCAGCATCACTATGGAAATGTAGTCTGTGAAGACGTCCCACCATGGCTTCAGGATGCGATAGGCTGGCTGAGTATCAGCAAAGTAGCGCAGCTCGGTGACTGGAATCATGATTCACCTGGAAGCAAACCAGAAACAGCTTAAAGGGTTTTGTCCTGCTCTTCAAGAGGGCATGAGAAAACACATGTTAAGTGTTGGCATCGCAAGACTGGGATTAGCCAACACACAATTTCAAGTAACTGCGAGATGAATGAGGCTGCCTGTGAGTCATTTGCTACAGCTCAGGCAGTGAAGTTTGTTCAGTCTTCCCTGACAGATGAATTGTCACAAAACCTCAGAACTGGTACTTATTGGTAGCAGTCTCTGGGGAAAGACACATTAAAAGAAAGCTCACAGGGCAGACTTAACCCCCTTGACCAGACCAGTATGTGGAAATTTACTGTTTTATCTAAGGATTTTATTTCAGGGATGAAGGAGCTTGCCAGCAGTTAGAGGTGATAAAATCTACACACAGAGCATATTTATCATTTGTTTGTTACTGTTTCTACATAAAAATTCTGCATATGGGTGGTTCTCATACTGAAGGGGCAAGGAAAAAGATCTACATACAATACAGTTATATTTCCCATAACCACTTCATTGGTGCAACTCATTATGATACTCATAAAGCAAGCTGGAAAAGAGAACAAACATTGCTCAATATCATTACTTTTCCAAGTAAGTAGTTTTGGCTTCCTTCCTCTGTGTTAATTCTCCAAGGAAGATTTAGCTACTTGCCTTCTGATAAATTCAGCACTGAAACGCTGTAGCAGCTGGTTTTTTTGCCTTATTTACTTCAGAAACAGAGGAAGGGGGAAACATACTTTGAAGAATTTGCTTCTCTGACCAACCACTCCCACCTAGAGTTCAACTCAGCTGGGATTTAAGTGTCATAAAGGAAACCAAAAGGTTCTGGGAAGCACAGGCCTGATGGCAGTGCTTGTTCTGTCCTTCAAACTCCCAGAGGAAACTTCGAGCATGCTCTTCAACAAGCCACAGAAAAACCCAAAGCCTGACTGATCCATGGATAATGGAGCTCACAAAATTCCCCTATTTGACAGGTAACACCAAAGAACATGAAGTCGCTGTAACTCATTCTAATGATGGTGAAAAAGCAGTAATACCACAGCATCCTTCTACATCAGTCCATCACAAAAGACAAACTCGAGAAATGCTTTTTTTTTTTTTTTTGAGTGGGTGATTTTGAGACACAAAGTGACATTACCAGTTCTAGAAATTCAGTAAAACAAGGAACAGCAAATCTATTAATGATCAACCAGTAAAGTCACAAACAAGGGATGAAAACAGCCATATAGAGCAGTGTCAGAGCAAAAAAATGTCCTGTAGGACTGCAGAGCCCCTGAGAAGTGGCTGACACACCTGTGCAGGCAGGACTGCACTGAGCAGGGCAGGAGGATTGCACATCCACAGGGGAGGAAGCAGGCAAAGCAGAACCTTTTCTGCACAGCACCTGAGCAGCTGGAGAAGAGTGACAAGGTATTCAGAGCCTCCCTCCCAGCCCTGTGGCTACCTTGCTGCATGCCCTAGGTAGGGCATTTCAGCTTCCTCCTCAGAATACCTCTGCCTCAGTGAGGAGAGAGCCCACGTGCCAGACACATTTGAGAAGAGATGTCTGTGCATACTACAGAAATAATTCCAATAGGGTACAGAAGTTCTCTCTAGTTCTCTACACACCAGAACACCTGAAATTAATCCAGCAGTTTAACAGCTGCTCATGAAAGAACTTACTTCTTCTACTCCATATCAAAGGGAAAATATATATATATATATATATATATATATATATATACACACACCACTTTCTCTCAAAGATCCTTCCTGCTCACTCCTTCATAGGCAATCTTGTAGGAAATGTTAGGCCCTTCATAGTAGGCTTACGAAACTGGGATGATCTCTTTTGAGGAACTGGGGTTTCACGGCATTTGCAGACTTGAGTTGTAGTGCTGGGTTTATTAGTTTTGCCCAATACAGAAAATGCCTAGCTTTTTCTCACAAGAAATGAACCCTGTACTCACTTCAATTTGTATCTCAGGATGTAGGAAGGAAACCAAAATGAAATTAGCACAACTGGCTCCCTGATTCTGCTTACCAGTTACATGGGTTAGGAAATCCCCCTTTACCCTGTGCACTTACAAGATAGCTAAAAAAAAAAAAAAAATCCAAAACACATGAGCATCCCATGAGAATCTATTAGAGTTCAGTGTTAACAACTAAACCTCAGCAGGGTGGAGCAGGAAATCTGCCTTCCAGGAACAATGACAGAGGCACTGGAGGAAGAAAAGGACATTCACAGCACCTTCCCACTTCTGGCAGCAGTGGAGACCCCATTCAAGTCCCAAAGAGGAAGAATAAACCTCGGGGCCACCTTTGCAGGAGCTGGAATTTGCTATGTCTTACCTAACCTTACTCCCAGCATCAGCAGTAAAAGGGAAAGGTACCCAGGAAAAACTTGAGAAACTAGATGGGAAAGTCACATCCCTCCTCGCCCAGATTCCATATGCATGCAATCCAATTCTAATTCCTGATGATTCTACATCAGGAGATATATCTTGTCATCAGATGTCATCTTTATTTTATGAACTCCATCTTGTAATCATTTTAGAACCATAGTTCTTGTTGCAACATTCTCCATGCTGGATTAGAGCAGTTTTACTGCTGGGATTCATGACAACAGCAGACTAAAAGTCAAATTCTCAGGGGTCATCTCTGTCACTTGACTCTCCCATGCACAGACAGATTCTTCCCACAAGGACTGGGATTTCAACCACTCTATAGAAAGAAAACACACAGGTAGCAGGAACACTGACTCTCCCAACATGGGCAGTAGAACAGAGGGATCTACATGGAGGGTATTATTCTGGCATAGGACTTGGAACAGTCCTTGCATGAAGAGAGCTGGCCTTGTGAACAAGAGCAGACCAAGCTCCACAGGAACAGCAGACAGCAGATTTCAAGTTTCTGCACTTTTTAGCAGTTGGACTCCAGGATACAAAGCATACTCTGATGCTTTATCAGCAGCAAAGTATTCACTGTGAAGAAACCTTATTTGCCAAGTTATTTCTGTTTTGCAGCCTCACCAAGGGCTGAGCACAGAACACCTGAACTGAACGGCTGAGTTTATGGACAGGAACAGCTATGGAAAAAGAAGTTCAGTGTCAGAGCAGTGTCGGTGACGAAGGATCCAAGCTCCTTCATATATACTTCACATTGCAGAACCTTCCAGTTGGAGCTCAGGAACAGGCAATTTACTTGCAGTGTAGTTACCCTGGCCACATGGAAAGCATCAACACTGACATTTTGAAAGAGTGCTTAAGTTTAAGGACAGGTTGACTTCACTAAACTTGTGTAAGCTCAGAAGTCAAAACATCTCTATCTAAATTCCTGTCAACTTATCAGACACATAAGAAAGTAAGTTTTCCAAGGGTATAATTAAATAGACAGGCTTTGAGGGGGAGGGAAACTCACAAGTGTCAGTCTCAAAGATGCTTCAAGTTTTGCATTCCACGGAACTTTCCTTGCTGTCCCTGAGCGGTCCGTCATCCTCTGCCCCCTCAGAAATAACTTTATGTTGGAGGGCTTCAAGCAGCACTACTTTGAGCTTTTCTTTATCAAATATAGGACCACGCCAGGACAGTTTATTGCAGCAACATCTGAGATTGTTCAGTACAAGATCTGTATGCTAAAGCCTCATTATCATATAGCAAGATCAATCCAGCCTAGATAAATATGCTCCTGAAATATTTACACATTCCATGTTTGGCTACTACATACCTCTTCAGAGCCTGCAAATTCACCTGGATCCAGGGATCCCACCAGGGACCATCCCTGCCTCAGCCTGCTGGGCACAAACCTACAGCCTCCCCACTAATGCTGAACAGGCTGATCCAAGAGAAGGAACAGCATTTTCAGACTTATATAACTAGCCTGCCAAACCTACCCAGCCTTCAGCCAACCATAAGCATCACCAAGTACTACTGCTATGTTTTACCAGACACACCTGGAGAAGAATGATAATCACTCAGGTTGGAATAACAGGGACATTCTGAGCAAACCACACCTACACAGTGAAACCAGTCAGAAACAAGATTAAACTTATCTGGCTGACAGACATCATAAAAGCAGCAAGTACCTGACAGAGCTGAGAGGATGAATGCTTCCCACAAACCACAGGTATTAACAGAGTAACTATTCTCTGATGTGGACAATTACTCTACTCAAAACCATTTAATCTAAAACACAGAAGACCAACATATTGTCAACAGACACCTGGCTGAACAGTGCTTTAAATTCCTGCCTGCAGCTGCTGGCCAGCACATCCAGCTTGGGACAGAGTGAAAAGAAACAACATGACTGTTCTGTTTCACTGTCCAGTCTGTCAGCTTGACTCATCACTGCTGAATACTTTATCCAGCCTCCTCTTTCCTCCTCCTTTCTGTTGGCCATTCTGTTACTAACAAAGCTACTGGCCAAAGAGCACTACATGTACAACATCAGGACACGCACAAGAATGCACAAACCTCCCTGATTTGAAGAAAATCCTCACCTTCAGTGGCATGCAGCTTTCAAGTGAGGCAGTCTCACAAAACAGTTCTGGGTAAGTAGACAAGGATGATTTTTATGTGAATCTTGTAACTCTTTAGTTTCCATTACACACATTATTAATTGCCAGTTGATTTTGTTCAAAGATTGTAGACTGCAAAGCTCAAGTGAAACCCTGCTGATAGAATTTCTTACCTCTCAGAAGCCCAGAGAAAGAGGTAGTTGTTCAGGTGCTGACAGCATCAGAGGTGGATAAAGGAAATAAAAGCCTTGATGCTTTCAAGACTACAGGCCTGATTGTTGACGAGCTACAACATGTTACAGTAGGTTTTCAACAGAGCAGAGCTTCCCTCCTCTGCATGCTGCCACCTGAAATCCTAAAGAAGGGTATGACACAGAGCTCTTTGTTCAAAAATCAGGAAATGCAAGAGCTTACTGGGCAGAAATGGGACTGGGAATTTAGCTGTCTCCTCCCCCATGTTTATTAGATCCAGAATTAAGAGGGGGAAAAAAAAAAAAAAAGGAGGTTGAAAACAGAGCTGCTTTCAGGCACCCCTCAGAAAACCTTCCAAGCTCAAGGACAGCCATGTGATCAACTGGAAAAGCCCAAGACATGAGATGAAACAACTCAAGTTGTTTTGTCCTTTGCTGTTTAGAACAAAACAGCAGTGAAGCCAGATGCCAAAGCCCTAAATAACCATTATCCCTCTATCAGGCCCCTTCTGCATTAAAAAGATAAATCCCTCCTGTGGAACAAAACATCTTCTGAAGCAGAGAAGTGAACACGATCAGTAGATGATCTTTAAAGTCCTTCCCAACCCAAACCACTCTATGGTTCTATGTGAAGTTAAAAGGGTCATTTATGATTTACACAAGCAGAGAGGTGGAACAGCAGCTGCCCAAACTTACACTCCTCTCTCAGTAGAACAGGCAGTGAACCCAACACTGACAGCAGGGTAAGGTGGTTTTCACAATGCTCAGCCCCACCCAAGCCACAAGACACAGCACGACGAAGTGAACCCGCTGCATCACATGGTCTCTACTGAAGTTCATTAAAAAGAATAATCCACCTACAACGTGGGTATTGTAGAGTATTTTATCATCTTTACAGCTACCCATTAGTTGACTCCTCCTGTCAGATGCAAGACTGACATTCTTAACAGTCTCGTGCAACAGCTCCTGTTCATCATCACACAACCACGCATGTCCTGACAAGTACAGGGAAGAACACCTGCACCTCCAGAACAACCCAAGCTGGACTTGGCTTAGCCTGCCACATTTTCTGCCTCCTGACACTCTTTCGCCCCAGCTGCACAGAACTGAGTACAATCTGCAGCTACCAGCATCACTGACACTTTGGGCAGGGACTGTGTGCTGGTGTTGTAAATTTAAGTGCCATCAGATGACTTGCAACACTGATGTAAACCAGAGCAAAATGGCTGCGTCAGCTTATAAATTATGAATGTACATGGCCACAGGCTTCCTATCCAAAATTAATTTTCTCTTTGCCATAACAAAAATATTTCAAGGACAGAGCATTGGAGCTGTCTTGGAAAAGTACGACTGGCTTCTTCCAACAGGACACAATGAAGCACTCCTTTGTGCTGCCTAATACAAATGATTGAATTAATTCTGTTAGTAACTGCTCAAGAAAAACAGAACAGCTCCAAGCACCTCACCAGATGCAGGAGAGGGCTCTTCAGCAGTTAACTCCAGCACCAAAAGCTGGAGGAACCAGCTGTTCTCAGTAGGAACGGTGGACAGAGCAGAGCTTTGACACAACTAACAAAAGATAAGAAATCAACACTAGATTCAAAGTGAGTAAAAGCTTTTAACCAAGGATAACTTAATTCATTGTTGACAGACTGTCACAACATACACAAATCCATGGGTGTTGCCACAGATGTTTTCAAGCTCCAAGAGATGAGCCAGCTGGAATGAAAGACAAAGATGAGAGCAATGCAAGACAATTAAGACATTAACTAGCAGCACAGTAAAATCTTGCCTCAGTCTGAGCAAAGAGCAAGTACCTCTTCATTTATTCTCCATACCCTACAGGCTTTGCCCTAAGGACCACCAGCTCCAAAACTGTGACTGTGACTTTCAGCTCAGAACATTTTCTGACTGTATTAATTAATAAAGAACAGACCACCTCACTCTTCATCATCAAGGCCTGATAAAACCACAACTCTAAAGGAAAACCTGTTAACTAGTCCAGCACACACCTTTACTGTGCACAGAAGTAGGTTGAAGCCCCAGGAGCAGCTGAAAATTTGTCCCCAGAGGAGCTTTGTGAATTGCCAAGGTAATATTATAGCAGATGTTAACAATGTTTGGTACACAAGGTGAAGACAGCACGGTTTCTTCAGCAGGGGGGTTAGGACTGAAT
This sequence comes from Lichenostomus cassidix, assembly GCF_008360975.1. Taxonomy (NCBI): domain Eukaryota; kingdom Metazoa; phylum Chordata; class Aves; order Passeriformes; family Meliphagidae; genus Lichenostomus; species Lichenostomus cassidix. Next base: position 5,376,239 of record NC_139497.1, read on the forward strand.
AGCCTTTAGTTTCAAAAGTGGTTTTACAGCAGCATGAGGGGCAGATATAACCCAGCTACAGGAACTGGATTTCCAGTTGCAGTACAAGACACATGCACCACATCAGCTGTTTATGGAAAAAGCTGCTTGGAAGCATTCAAGAAACACTCTTCAAAGCATGCAGACTGCTGAATGCCTGTTCAATATTAGTGTGCATATCCTAACTTGAGGCTGGGTTTGAAAACAGTTGTAAAAAGCATAAAGGAGACTCACCACACTGCAGCTGAAGACTTTCAATTTTAATCATTACCAAAACAATAGCTGTGCACACTGCCCCCCTCATTTGAATGATCCCCTCACAAAAATCCTAAAACACCATCCTCAGCACCATTCACCAGACATTGCACATCTGTCTTCTGAGATACCAGTTATGCTCAATTCAAAAAAGGAAGTGAAATTCACTTCTTAAGTACTCTAATAAACAAAGTCTTTCTTTAGCTTCTTTACAATGTGGTAGAATTACATAAAGGCTTCTAAAAAGCTTGCTCTAATCACACAGCAATAATTTGATCCATGTGATCTCCACTGCTTATTTAAAGTTTTTAAAAATAGCATCAGGGACCCCCAAACCACAGACCATCTCTCTGACTGCCTGCAGCAGTTACTACAATGTAACCAGCTTCAGAAAGTCATCACTGGAAGGCTTCAGGCACTTACATCTCAAGCATGGCAACATTAGCTTTTAACACATGGCTTCTGGCGTGCTTTAAGGAAATATTTATGCACTTTGTCTTTGACCTACATGAATTAAAAGGGTTTCCAAATACCATGAGACGTTTAGTACCAAAAAAAAGTCAGTGAACTGCCAGAACACCAGAAAAGCCTTAACAGTTCTTCTATTCTGGAAACAACATGCTGCACATCCCTGCTCAGAACATGGCCAAACTAGACAGAATTTCCCATCTTGAAGGTGGGCACAGAATTATGGAATCCCTTTAATTACTACCCCAAGGCAGAAGCAAGGAAGCTGGGAGATTCCTGCCACTAGCTTCTGTCATTGCCTAACTCACACCCACACAGGTGACTGGTGAATGCACTGGGAAAAGCTGCCTGGAGATGCCTATCCAGCAGGACAAACATCACCCCACGGGAAATGGAAGGGCACCCACCAAATCAAACAGCTCTTGCTATTTCTCAGCTGCATTCCTTTTAGTCAGCAGTCAGCAAAACATTTACCAGAGAGCCTGAGTCTAAGTATTTACTGTTAAGTGAAGTGAGAAGTCAGGGTTTATGTGGCCAGGGGTTAGTTTTATGGGTGACTACATACAGTTATATTCTACTTCAGATATGGCTCAGCTCCTTTTTCTTCTCCAAGCTGACTAAGGGTTCACCAAATTTAATTAACGCCACCACAATTAAATACCATCACTCTCCCCATGCTGCCCTCTGACAAACCACCTTCCCTCCATATCAGTTATCTCATCCACACCCTGTGCTTTGCATCTAGTTTAAGTAGGACCTGGTCATTTCTTTTTTTGGCTTGACCACTCAGAGCTGGCCCAGAGCCCTCACCTTGCAGCAGGGTTCTGCTATCTGCACGTCAGTTCTCTGTGATGGAAGTGGCTGATATTCCTACGTGCTGGATCTCGAGCGTGTGCTGAAGCGCTGCACTCCCCACAAGCCATGGGAACAGCTTCCCTGAAATGAAACAGATTATCAGCAAAAAAGAGGGGACCAAGTTTACAGAGGGGCATAGAAAAGCTCAGTAAACAGCATTTAAGAAGCAAGAAATAACTCAGAGGGTCACTGGGAACCCCCTGACATAACAAGGGACATGCTGATAAAACTCTTAGAAGGAAGGTATTTCCAGCATCTGTTATTCCAACAGAAGTTACCAAAAAGCAGTTGTTGCAGACCCAGCCAAAAGAGCTGCTGAATACTGGTATCATAACTAAGCCTAAACAGGTAGAGACAGAATAACAAACCATTGTCAGATGAGGAAAGGGATGACTTGACTGCCTATTTTCTAGTCTGAAAAGCCTGGTTCACTTTAAATGTTATCATCAGGAGTATCAGAAAGTGTAGGTCACACTCCTAACCACTCCAGATTCAAGCAACTGTCCCCTTCTCTCCCAACATGTATCTTGTTGAAGTGGCAGCAGTTTAGCACCATCAACAAAAATTACAACAGGGTTGGTTTGTTTTTTTTTTTCCTTGCTTCCTGCATGTCAGCACAGGGCATGGGAAAACAGGCAAAGGAGCAGATCCTTGGAGGGATCTCTCAAGCATGCAGTCTCCCAGCCACGTAGGAGAGGACTGCGGAACATCTGAGAGCGTTGTGTCAACAACGGGGAAAAATGAAAAAGAACAGACATCACTAAAGTCCAACCCCATAATGGTGAGGATGTCCGAGGGGACATTCCTCTTGATCCCCAAGTTACCATTCGGGCTCAGAGATTTTGAAGCAACACCCTGGAAAGCAAAGCTATTGCATTTTAGCCGTGCCACAGTGCCGCAAAGGCAGCACCAGGAGGAGAGGACTGTCTGACCTTCTCTCGCTCCAGGCAATGGGCAGCAGACCCAACCCAGCGCACCTCGGCACCAGCCCCCGCCACTCCACCGCGGCTTTCCGAACACAAACATCCTCCGCGAGGTATAAATAAACCCCACCGCGCTTCCGTCCGCAGGTAAGCAGCAGCGGCGTCCTGCCCTCAGCGATCACCCCGGCCCTGCCTCGCCCCACAGACGGGGCGGAGACCCCCCTGCCCCAGGTGGTGTGAGGCGGGACACGTAGGGAGCGGATCGCTGCCCAATTACTCAGCAAATCCTCCCCGCCTGCCGCCCCCCAGCCCACTCAGTCGCCCCCCCACCCCACCCCATCCCCTCCGGGACGTCGCCCCACCGGGGGACACCTCCCCACAGCCCGCCGGTGCCACGAGGGGCGCGCCGCACACCCACCTGCCCGCCGCGGCCGTGAGGGGAACCCGCCGCGCCCACCTACCCGCGGCCCCCACCCTCCCTCACGCCGCTCCGGCGCCTTTTGTCCGCCCTGTCCGCAGCGGCCCCGCCCCGGATCTGACCTCACCTGGCTGGCACCAGCACCGTCGCCCCGTCGTGCCGCCATCTTGGGGGCGGGCAGGGCCACACGGACTCGGCGCCATCTTTGTGCAGGGCGCGCTCCATAGAGGGTTGGCGGGAAGAGGCGGGGCAGTGAGGGCGGCAGCGCCATCTTGGTGCCGGGCAGCGCGCAAAATGGCGGCGGCCTTAAAGGGACCGCCGCGACTCCAGCCGGAGCTGAGCGCTTCAGCCGCGGTGAATTTGGTGGTGCCTGAAAAGGGATTCACTGGTGGTTGTTTTTATTTGTCTAACGCAATGGAGGACACTGGGAAGCTTTTTTTTTTTTTTTTTACTCATAAAGGATGGTTCAACGGCATTTGTTGCAGTTGTAATAGTGTACAAGAGTACAAGAGGCGGTTCTGAGTGGTTAAGTTCATTATTAACTTAACTTGTATACCTGCAGCGGTAAAATAAGTATATCTGCGGCTTTCTAGGAATGTCCTAAGGTCAGAGAATGAGGCAAAGAAAACACAGGAAAAACATGCCACTGAGCCATTCGAGGGCTCAGGATGTGACGTGAACATTCTTACAGAACCAAACACAAGTTTTCCTTCCATCTGTTTGTTTCGACGTTTGAGTTAAACAGAAGTTTAGAAAACAGAGAGTTTTCCTCTCCCTGCACGGACATTTCTCCCTGCTTAGTCACCCCAGGGGTGGCTGAGGGATGTCAGGTTGGGTTGGGAACTTTGGCACAGTGATGCAGTGCTTCCTTTCCCCATGCCTCACTTTTTCCTGCTGTAAAAGAGTCCGAAATTACTCACACAGACCTGCACGGCCTGACTCATCGGTGAAGCCCTGTCACAAAGGGAAGAAGGAAGAGAGGGCAGTTATCTCTCCACACCTCGTTGCAGCAGCTGTGAGCTCTCAGTCACTGATGGAGAGTTCAGCTCAGCTTCAGTTCATCCCTGCAGGCAAATCCCCCTGTGAGGATGATATTCCTGCCCATCCACAGCCCAGGCCTGGGCAGTGCTGCAGGATCTGCTTTAGCTTGTGTAGTGACATAGGTCTTAACTCTCTGATGGACCTTACACTTACCCCTTCCTTTCTCTGATAATATTAAGTCTGTGAGATAAAATCTTCGAGACGGTTTTAACTCAAAAATTAATTTTTCAAAATGACCGAAGGCTTCACCCAAAGAGAAATTCCCTGCCATTGCCGAGAGAAACTATTTACAGCCAAACCACAAAGACCAGCCCGCTATAGTTATTGCTGGCATCACTAGCATGACCTCCACCTGAACACCACGCTGGGCTATTTCCCCAGGCAGCCAAACCCCTGTTTTTCCCAGCCTTTTCCCAGCCTTTGCAGAGCCTTTTCCCGGCCCGCTGTCCCCTCCAGGACTGCGGTTCCCCTGCTGCCTTCCTGGCTCCGCGGCTCCTCCCAGGAAGTCCCCGCCGCAGATGAAGCCTTTCGGGCGGAGAAGGCAGAATGCTTGCCAGGGCAGCCTGGGCAGCTGTGCCCGGCTCTGCAGAGTAAAGCAGCGTGGCCCAGCCCGATGTAAGTTGGTTTTGTCCCCGCTGTCCCTCTGGCAGCCGCTTTGTCCCTGTGTCAGCTGCGGCTGGCGCCGCTGCTGCGCTCGCCGTGCTCCCGCCCGGTCCTGCACCGCCCTGGGGCACACCCAGGGACACCCGTGTCCCCAGAGCCTCCCGGGTGCACCCCCGGGCTGCCGAGGGGATGCTGGGGGAGCACCGGGATGGAGGAGACGGCTGCGACTCGCGAGCTGGAGGGCAGGAGGTGGTGAGTGACCAGTCCCCGAGGTGACCTTTCAGTTGTCACCTCTGAAATCCTCTACTCCAGTGCACCCTTCCAGAGCGAGCAGTGTCCCAGTCAGCTGCTCCCTGGTGCTGCCCACAGCCCTGCGCACAGTTCTCACACGGTTCTGTAGTTTGCCACAATCTGATAAAGCTTTTTTTACTGCCACACTTTGATTCTGTCCCCTGCAGAGTAGGTCCCCTCATTCCAGGACTCCTTTGCTTTGCACCCCAAAGCAGTGTCTCCTCACATCTCAGTGGCTGTCCTTACTGTGCAGCTGTGCCACACACAGTAGATATGATGCTCTGGCTTCCCATTTTTCCATAAATTGTGCTGTTTTATCCCACCTGGCAAACATATGTAAAACCCCACTGGTCTCGGCTGGCAGCAGCTCTGCACTTTTGTTAGAAATGACAAAAAATGCAGCCACTGAGGATTGCATCCTACATGTAATGAGGGAAAGTGCTCTCAGGAGTACTAAGAACTTACCTCTGGACTGGTCAGCTTCAAGCTTGTTTTAATTAATTTTTTGGCAGCTAGGTAAATTAATCCATGGCTGGTCAAAATAAAGGTGCATGCATCCTCCAGCCTCACTGCTTTGATCTCAAGTACCTAACAAAACATTAACTTCTTTTAGCTTAAATACTGCATGTTTAAGTAGTGCTGTGGAACAGTTAAAGGAACCTGAAATGGAGGAACAGGCTGCATTAGACATAGACATTAATTTATTTGGGATCTTGAAGGAAGGATAATCACCAAAATCACTTTAGAGATAGAAGGTGACATCTTGTTAATTGAAATAAAACTTGTGACTAAACCAGAGTTGCAGCAGCTGAGATGCCAGAGATTCTCCATGAGGGCCAGAAAGGTGAAGGTGCTGCAGAGGAGGAAGGACAGAGGCAAGAGTTACCTGGGATCAATGACACGGGATGGGGAGTGGATGCTGAGTACCAAATTCCCAGAGGATGCCCTCTCATTCATGTCCATACTGGTCCCCTCAGCGCAGAGCAAAGTGGAGGAAGCCTGGATTGGGAGAGAAGAAGCAGAAGTCATGGTTGCCCTTGTGATCCTACTTGTGTGTGTCACAGGCACAAAGTACAGCCCCAGCACTGTTTTGTGTTGCAGTGATAATGCACAAAGCAGCTCATTTTGCCTTTTCCTTTCCGTGGCAGAACAACCACAGCTTTGGGCTGGACCTGCCCCATCCCACGGAGCGTTTGCTTTAACCCTGTAGCTGTGGAGCAATTGTCTCAGCCCTCTCCTTTGTTTCCGGGGAATTGCAGGTCTGAGCCTGCAGGAGTGAGACAGCAGGAGCCGTGGCATGCTCAGGAGAGCGGGACCGTCCCTGCGTCACTTCTTACTGGAGAGGAACGGCAGCGCTGGACATAGCTCATGTTCCAGAGAGGTATGGAATGCCCAGTGGGACTGATCCTGGCTGGCAGCCTGCCCAGGGCAGCTCACCTTGGCAGAGTCAGGAAGAGCCACTTCGGTGCAACTTCCTCTGTTGCTTATTTCCGGGGAGCCTGTTTAAAGGATACTCATAAGCAAGGGGATATCCTTCATAGAGGAGAAAGCTCCTTGTTTGTGGGGTTGCTTCATCTGATGGTCTCTACTAGAGCCTCTTGGCTTGCAAAGTACTTGGGAGACAGCAACATCCCACTCAGAGATCCCAATGTGCAGAGCAAGGCAGTCTCACACGGCAAGGAGTCAGTGGTGGAAGGCTGTGGATGCCAAGTCTTTGGCATTAGCACCCAGCTCTCCTGTGTGGCTGCCAGGCAAACTGCACCTGGAGAAACACATCCTTCTGTCTGGGGAGCAGAACAGGCTGAAACAGATTTGAGGGCTGCATGGTCCTGAGCCTGTGTTGCTCTCCATGGCAGCATCACACAGGCTGGGGATAGGATCGGATGGAGGGGACAGCAGAAAAAGAAACTATTTGTTATTTTATTTCCTGAAGCAGACAAGGACTTTCCTCAGAACTGGGAATTTCAAGGCTTAAGGCACCTTCTTCTCACCAATCCCCCTCACACTTGGTCATCTGTTAAATTTTCTGACCTGTGGCCTGCAGCAGCCCCACCTCACAAGAACAGTGCTGGAGCTGTTAATATTTCACCTCCAGCTATCTTTTACTTCCCAAGCCACAAATCCTGCTCCCACCCAAATCAGCTCAGGCACCAGGTAATGTGACCATAACAGCCCTGAGCTTGTGCAGAAAGAGCAAAGCTGGGCTGAGGGAGAGGAAAGAGGCTGCCCTGGACCCAGCGACTTCTGCTCACCCTTGGCTGCCTGCCTGGCACCACGGTGGAGCAGAGTCCACCCGGTGCCCTCTGAAACAAAGGGCTCCTCAGCTGGGTGTTTGCAAAGATCCCTGCTAAGGGCTGAAGCTGTATGAAAATCTGAGGACCTCAGCACAAAATATCCTTGGGGCACTACCCAGATTCTGGTGCAGTCTGTGGAAACAGCAGAGAGGAGCAGGTAAGTGTGGAATTCCTATTGCAGCTGAACCTGGGGAGGGGCTGACCTGGTATCCCCCCCACCATTCTGGCACAGCAGAGCACAGAGCTCTTTGCATCCCAGCTCTGCATCTCACCTCAGCTGCTTTCACATGCCTTCCTTGTCCCAGTACAAATGTATTTTATTTGCTGTGGTGACAATGGTTTTCTTGACTCATTGCTTCAGGGCTGCCCTCCTCATGCCCCCACACTGTCTCTTTATGGTGCATTGAGCATTATTTGTCTCCATTTTCCAGCCCCTTTCCTGTCTGGGTACCTTTTCCCTGCACTGCTGAGTTAAATTCTGCCTCTGCCACTTTTCATCATCCTTGTGATGAATTCCCCATCAAGCACATCTAACTTTCTCCCACTGTGCTTATTCAGCTGGAAGGAGGGGTTTGCATTCAGTGTTTCCTACTGTCTTTCTTGCCACTCCCCTGAACCATGATGTACATGGAAATTACAAACCAGTCACGGCATGGTACCTCAGTATCTCTGCACATCTCACTGACCTCTGTGCTGTGCTCTCTCTTGCCTGTACCCAGTTACTGCTTGGTTTTGACATGAACTTTAAATACAAAACACAGCACATTTTATAGGATCTAGAGCAAGCCCCCTTACCAAGCACTTCATCAGGACAGAAGAGTAACTACTTCTGCTACTTTATAGAGCAGCATGGAATAAAATAGTTTGTTCTTCTAGGAAAAGGGGGGATTTCATGGCTTATAGAGTAAGGATGTCCTTCCCATAAAGGACAAGGAGAGATTATGGAAGGTAAAAGCCTGAGGTCTGGGGTCCTTGGCCTGCTGTTACAGCCTGGCCAAGTTTGACCCCATGGTAATCCCAACAGGTTTAAGGCATTCCCACCTCCCCAGTGAGTGTACAAACGCTTCTTTAGTTCATCTATTTTCCTAATTCTTGTTGAAACTTGTAAGTGAAAGCAGAAACCACTGCAACAGCATTACTGCTCTATGGTAAGTCAGGAACAGCCCATGAAGCAATACTAAAGGGCACACCTTCTGTTGGGAAAAACTTCCCTGAGGAGGCCACAGCCCCTTTGTGTGAGGCCCCATTGACATGAGTAAAAGCTTCAGACTAACCCTCTCTCTCTCTCTCTCTGCAGGCAAAAATGTCAAGGCCAGTGCAAGCTCGGAGGTTGGAGGGAATAGATAAAAATGTCTGGTAAGTTAAGAGGATGTTTGGTTAACCCAGATGGTAGATGTGGTTTTAGGCAGCCTAAAACCAGATAGAAATCACAACAGCCACAGCACAGAGGAGAAGTCTCCCTTGGCTGCTTTGCAGGTGTTCAGGGAGCACAGCAGGGCAATGAGCTGGCTCTTGTTTGCTTTGAGATGAGCAGTGAGTTCAGCCTGCCTTGCCCTCTGCAGAGGCCTTCACAGTGTCTAGTTGCTAACTTCTGCAGAGCTGGTATGAGCTTGAAAACCTCAAAGTCCTCTCCTGTTCAATTCTGTGTGATCAGAAGCACCGTGGGGCTTCAGCTGTGACCACACACTGACCACAGGAGCTGTTTCCTGGGAGAATAAATTAAAACCATTCCCCCAGTGCAATAATTCATCATCCTTGGTTTAATTGCAACAGGTCTGAAATGACCTGTGCTCAGTCTTGCCTGCCTGTGAGCAGTGGGGTGGCTCTGCAGGAGGGACACCAACCCCATTCCCTTCCAAAGGGATGCTACAAGCAGAGCTTTGCCAGCACACTGCCCAGACCCTCTGAAAGTGCTTTTCTTTCCCTTCTCTCCAGGGTGGAGTTTGTAAAACTGGCTGCTACCTACTCCAAGGTGAACCTGGGCCAGGGCTTCCCTGACTTCCCTGCACCAGACTTTCTGATGGAAGCGTTGACGAAAGCCCTCAGCGGGGGGAACCACATGCTGCACCAGTACACCCGTGCCTTTGTGCGTGGACAGAGCTCCCTCCCCAGCATTCCCCCTCACTCCCCAGCAGCCCTGGCTGCTTCAGGGTTCATCAGGCAGCAGTAAACAGGAAAAAAACACGAAGCAAAACACACCTCCAGCCTGGACCCCTGCCCACTGTTCCCAGGGCTGTAACTCCCTACCTTACTGGGGTGTTTGAAGCAGCCGGGCTGGAAGATGCCTCACAGGGTTCTTGGTTTTCTAGGCCTCTTCCAAAGGTTCATCCTTGGTTTAGGAGTCTTCTGCAACCCAATTCTCACCCTCCTCTCATCTCACAGGGCCACCCACCTCTGGTGACGGTCCTAGCCCAGCTTTTTGAGACGGTGCTTGGACGAGACCTGGATCCTATGACCAATGTGATGGTGACTGTGGGGGCATACCAGGCCCTCTTCTGCTGCTTCCAGGCTTTAGTGGATGAAGGTGATGAGGTAATCAAGATTTGGGCTTGTTGCAGTGGCAGCCTTCCCCCAGGGGACCTGCAGGCTGGTTTTTGTTTTATCCCCATTCTGCAGTACTTGAGAAGAAATTACCTGCTGCAGGGCACTGCCTCATTTCTGCATAAAGCAAAATAACCCTTTTGGTCCCAAGTGGCAGTCTCCTTCTCTGATGATGTCCACAGGCAATGCAGGTTCTCCATTACAGTAATTCAGGGATTAAAATGTCCTGTCCCTCTCATTGCTCCCTCCATTCCTCAAAGAAGGTCTGAACAGGACAGTGCTGACATGTCCCTTTCTTCCAGGTGATAATCATTGAGCCCTTTTTCGACTGCTATGAGCCAATGGTGAAGATGGCTGGTGGGACACCAGTGTTTGTTCCTCTGAGACCGGTGAGTGAGTGGAGGAGGGAAGAGTCACAGCAAAGTCAGCAAAGAGATGGCATGGTAAGCAAAGGGCAGAGGTTGCAAAGCAAACCATGATTCCCCTGTGCTCTCTCTAGAATCCTCCAAAAGATGGAAAATTGATGTCTAGTGCAGACTGGCAGCTGGACCCAGCTGAACTGGCTTCTAAATTCAGTGAACGGACAAAAGCTATCGTCCTGAACACACCCAACAACCCTCTGGGCAAGGTAATGCCTCTGGCCATGCTGGGCCCTGCAAGCTGCCGGAGTGCTGCAGCCACATTTGCAGTGCAGCAGTGACTCGATCTTCCTTGCACACAAGGGAAGTGGTTGTTGTGGAGGCACCACATGCTGTGCTCACTCTTCTGGTGTTTTTAAGCCTTGTTTTCAGTGTCAGCAGTACTTTTGCCCTGTTAGACCACTGCAGCTGGCTCCTGCCCACCCTGCCATGGGAGATAGTGCCAGGAGGGTACACAGCCTTCAGGGACAAGCAGGGACACGCAGAGGCTCAGAAATGCTCCTGCTGTATCTCTGCCCCACTCCATGCCTGCTGCAGGTGTTCAGCCGTGAGGAGCTGGGGCTGATTGCAGAGCTGTGTGTGAAGCACGACGTGCTGTGCATCAGTGACGAGGTGTACGAGTGGCTGGTCTATGACGGGAAGCAGCACATCCGCATCGGTATGGGGCTGGGCTGGGCTGGGGAGCTGCTCAGGGAAGGGAATGGATATTTCTCTGGGGTCCCCTGGAAATCCCATGGGCTGCCCCCATGCACAGCTGTATTAGGCACAAATCCCTACTGGAGGTATTTTGCTGCACTTCAATCTCAGCCTCCAAAGAAGGTCTTAAACAGAAGTGCTGACTTCAGAGCCAGTCAGAGGAGAGATCTAGAGCAAAATGTCCCTTGGTTCCAGTGAAACTTACTTTTTTCCCATGCTTTGTAAAGCCACGATTTTTTGCATGTCTCTAGTTTCAGGAAATCCATTTCAACATGATTTCAGCCTGTTCTTCCAGTTGCAGTAACATGCAATCACTTTGATGCAGGATGATGGTACTTGGCATCTCCAGGAGACCCTGGGGCTGGGTACATGCCTGTGAAAATGTTTAATTAAAAAGAGATGCTCTTGAGAAACCTGGCTGCCTGTTCAGGATGTGCTTTGAGGCTCATCCAGGTGAAAGATGTGCTGTGAGCATAAAAGATCACAGTGGGTTATGGTGGGCAGAGAGCTCATACCATGCCATTAATGCATAAAGAAAGGAGCATGCTGTGCTCTGCCATTGGGGTTTCTCTCCTTTCATTGCCAGCCAGCTTGCAAGGGATGTGGGACCGCACAGTGATCGTTGGGAGTGCTGGGAAGACCTTCAGTGTCACTGGATGGAAGGTGAATACCCCATGTGGCACCTCCTTGTGTCCCCATCCCTGTCCCTTTGCCATAGCATGGCACTGGGGACTTGTGTCCACAATGAGTTTTGAGCCTTGGGGTGTGAAAGTACCCAAGGTTCTTTATGAAAGTTCTGTCTGGAAAATACAATTAAACCAGCATAGGCAAAGAAAGGGGAGCCTGAGCAGGTACCCAGAGACTCACCACCTTCCTCCTCTCCTGGCTGCAGGTGGGCTGGGTGGTGGGACCCGACAGGCTGCTGCAGCACCTCCGTACTGTGCACCAGAACTCAGTGTACCACTGTGCCACAATTGCCCAGGTAAGGCAGTTCCCTGCACCTGGCCCTGCAATTCCCAAACCCCTAGAGCAGGGGCAAGAGAGAGTCCTCTTGCCCACAGCTGACCTGAAAGGCACACACAAGTGCCCTGAAGAGACTCCTTTGTCTCTCCCTACAGTTGCTCCCTACAGTGTCTGGGAGAAAGGGGAGAGCCCAGCCTGCCTGGGGTATATTCCTTATCTTGCATTGACAAATCTAAGGGGCTGTTTGGAGGGGCTGGAGGCAGAGAGGTCCCTAATCACCTCTGAATTGCAGGAACTCCAGTTCCCAAGAAAGCCCTGACCATCTTCCCACTGGGCACTGGCTCCTCTCTCTTTGCAGGAGGCTGTGGCTCAGGGTTTCCAGAGGGAGCTCATACTCTATGGAAAACCAGAGAGCTACTTTGTCCAGCTGTGCAAGGAGCTGCAGCGGAAGAGAGACTGGCTGATCCAGAGCCTGACTGCTGTGGGGATGAAACCCATCGTCCCTGAGGGCACCTACTTCCTGGTGGCAGACATCTCCCCGTTCAGTGAGTCACCTGCAGTCCTGCCCAGGTGGTACCACTGGCAGGGTCAGGAACCTGCCATCAAAGTAGGGATAGACAGCATGTTCCCCATCCAAACTCTAAGGATGTGGGTTTGGAGCTTGGCTGAGGCACCCAGCAGCTGCTCCAGCCTCTGTCCTGCTGCACTTCTCCTGTAGAATCTGACGTCCCCGATGTCCCCAACTCAGATCAGCCCTACGACTACAGATTTATAAAGTGGATGGTCAAGAACAAGGTAAATGGGTCTGGCCCTTTCTGCTGCTTTTGCCCCAGATGGGTTTATGCCCACCATGCTGGCTGTGCCCACTGCAGCCAGCAGCTCATGGCCAGGGGGCCTGGAGTGGAGGGCTCTTCCCACGCTGGGGCACAGCAGGCTGCAGGCCAGCCCCAGAAACCTCAGCTCCATGTGCTTCCTCTTCACAGGGACTTGCTGCCATCCCACTCTCTGCTTTCTACAGCGAGGCCCACAAGAACAACTACACCAATTTCATCCGGTTTTGCTTTGCAAAGGTGAGATACATGGCAGCACAAGGCAGGCAAGGCTGGGAATAATAATCAGGGCTGGTTTAATGAGATAAATGCCAGGAAGAAATGCAGGATGCCTTGGGCTTTGGAGCCAAAGCATGGCATCCCAGCTGGAGCAATCCCTCCTGCGGACATGCAAGCTGAGCTGGGGGCAACAGATGTGCCAGGGCCATGCTAAACTTTGTCCTACATTTCTTGGCCAAGGCAGGGACTCTCTGGGTGACCCTCTAGCTGCCCAGTGGCTGTGTCTGCCCCAGAGATGGCTATCCCTATCTCATACTGAACCTGCAATGCTCCAGAATCTGTTCATACAGAACAGGATTTTTGTATGAATGCAGTGAGGGGAAATGGGATTTAGCTGGGAGCCACTGACCAAACCTGTGGTATTTGTTTAGGAGGATGCTACACTGAAGGCAGCAAATGACATACTGCAAAAATGGAAACAAGAGAAAACCAGCTCCTGAGTGCACCAGAGAGAGAACCAGGCTCTCCTTGGTCCTTGTCTGCCCTGACTGCTCTTCCTCTTCTTCACTTGTCTGCAAACTTTGATACATTTTTACTTCTGTGCTTCCAACAACATTTTCTGTCAGGCAAATGTTAAGAGGTTTTCCAGGCCCGTGCCCTGAGGGGTACTTTCAGTCACTGTGAAATGATTGCAAGAAGTGGGACTTTGTGTGCATTGACAGTATTTGACATTTTGTACACTTAAAGACTTTGCTAATCAGTTCTGGGACGCAGCCAGCAACACACAAGGTAAGGATGGCACCAAATTCTGAAAAGGTATTTCAGGACCTACCTTTAAGACCGTGCTGGAAGGTTAGTTGGTTTGTCTTGCTCCACATCCCCACTCAGGATACAGGGCAATATTTCCACCAGCAGTCATGTTCCCACAGGACTGGACAGTATCACCAGCCATCAGTAGGGTGACTCCTATGATCCTGATGATTAGAAACCCAGTGAAATTACATTTCCCATCATTAACAATTTTCCCCCTATTTTTTTTTGTGCATCTCTGGGGAAGATTGGTTTCCCCCCAGGAAACAGGCTTTCACCAATAGCCTGGCTACTATCAAACCTTCCAAATTACTCCTGGCACTTTGTCAGGGCTTGTGGCAGCATTGTCCAGGCTGCAGAGCAAAACCTTCAGGCTTTTTGACAAGTGCACACAGTGGCAGTGGAGGGTAGGCACTGTGGCCTTGGGCTGCTCCCGCTGCTGGTGGCCCCCAGCCTCCCACCCACTGGGCTGCATCAGTCCTGATTTCAGCCTGGATAAGAGTGTGAAACATCATCATCAACCATGCAGGAGTTATGTGCAACAGACTGTGCGATGAGTGTGTGTAGCGATTAAATTATTAAAGTGGAATTACTGCACTCGTGGAAGAGTAAATGTCTCTGTAATGACTGCAGGACTGATGGAGCTCTCCTTGAGAGCTGCCTCACCTGTGCTCGGTCCTGTAGTGGTGGCTGGTTGTTCCATTCAGGCTGGGAGGAGCAGCTCCGCGGGTTTTCTATATTGGCCTGCAAGCTTGTACCTGCTTGGGTACCAATCCCCTTGGAAGCAGAGCTGCAAGGGCCAGCAGGAGGGAGAGAGGGAGGGAAGAAGGCAAACACCCACCTGTCTGCCCTGGTGTCCCATCTCACCTGCTTGCACAGCCTGGGTGGGTGAGGGTGCTGCTGAAAGCCCTTTTGCACCCACATAGGTACTGAACATGGGGAGAGTCACAATTGCTGAAACAGAGCAAGAACCGTGCAATTAGATTGTTAACACGAAGATTAATTGCAACACCCCCACATGCATGGGCTCTTATCTAGGCCATGACACACCCTGCAAGGGGCAGGGTGCATGTACCCATTATCCAGAAGGCACGCAGAGCTTGTGCAAAGACGCCCAGATTTTATACGCACCCTCCTCACGTTGGAATTGTGAATCTTCCTTGGAGCTGCCGGGCTATACCGAGCACTGCCCGGTGCTGTCCCGCCCAGGTCACCCATCCGCCTGCAGAACGCGGCAGACCCTGCTGAGCTCCGCGGGCCGCTCAAACGCCCTCCATGTGACCTCGGGCTCCTCCCCGCCCTGGGCGGTGCCTGCGCCCTCCGGCCAATCAGCCGCTAGGGGGCGTGGCCGGGAGCGCGGGGAAGATGGCGGACACGGAGAGCGGCGTGGGGAAGAAGCCCAAGGGAGCTCAGGTGGGTGGGTGGAGGGAGCCTGGGTCCGGCCCGTGGCTCTGAGGGGAGCCCGGCGGTAACGAGCGCTGTCCCCCGCAGGTTGAGGACAGGAAGGTGGACTGGCGGCGCTGGAAGCAGGAGAGTAAGCAAGACTGCGCACACGAGGGGCTGGGGCCGCTCGGAGTGGTCGCGGCGCGGTATTTAACGCCAGACGCTGTTCTCCGTCCCAGGGAAAGCCGAGAAGAAGAAATGGAAGGAAATGAAGCTGCTGAAGAAACTGGAGAAACAGCGGATGCGGGAGCTGGAGGAACAACAAGCCCAGAAGCAGGAGGAGCAGAAGGAAGACAGAGGTGATGCCGGTGGGGGTACCTGGGTGGAAAGTGCTGGAGAACCTGGCTGTTAAAAGGCAGCCAGTGTTACCTATCGATAGGAAAAGTGTTACTTTATAGATCCGATATGGATCAGTCCACATGACCAAACAGGCACGAACATGGTGCAGCAACCACTGCACCAGAGACCTTTCTTAAGAGAAAACCTGTCATTAACGCTAAGAATCAGAGGTTGCTTTTCCCTTGAAGCAGTAAATGTGATGCTGTACATCATCAGGCCGTGGCTCTCTCTCATGTCTCCGTGCTCCCCAGGCCGTCACCACACGCTGAGCGTGGCCCTGCCCGGCTCCATCCTGAACAACGCGCAGTCGCTGGAGCTGCGCACGTACCTGGCGGGACAGATCGCCCGCGCCTGTGCCATCTTCTGCGTGGATGAGATCGTGGTGTTCGATGAGCACGGAGAGGATGTCAAGTAAGGAGGAGACTGAAGGAGAGCACGCTTAGATTACATGTTAGGAAAGAACTCCTTGCCATGAGGGTGGTGAAGCAGTTCTGTACCCTTAAGCCTTGCTGAGGAGGGACAGGACATGCTTGTATTCTTATAGATGTTTTCATATCCTTCAGTTTTTCACTTGGACCTCTACCTGAGTTAACTGGCCAAGCCATGCAATCCTGGAGCATCCAGCTCAGTAGCATCCAACTGCCAGGTCACATTAATACATAGAGATCAAAAAACAAAACTGACAGAAATGCTTGGCTTACGGAGAGAGTTCCAAGGATGATGTGTTAACAGACCGCCTCAGGAGCAGCCCTTTTACAAGGGTTAGAGGGAAGGGGTGTGCTGCTATTGCTAGCTGAAGAAGCAAGGCTTGGTCTTCTGGAGACTGACCTATCTCATACCAAGTTCACAAGCTGCTTGCTTTCACTTTCAGGAGCGTGGAGGGGGATTTTGAAGGAATTGGGAGGAAAGGCAAGGCTTGTGTGCAGCTGGCTCGGATCCTGCAGTACTTGGAGTGCCCTCAGTAAGTTTGCTTTTCTCTATACTCATCTCCTTTGAGTCAGAACAGTGGTAGAATTGTGATACAGATTCCATAAAAATACCTTTCCACATTTCACCTTTCTCTGGTGACAGGTACTTGAGGAAATCCTTTTTCCCAAAACATGAGGATCTGCAGTTTGCAGGTGATGATCCATTTGTCTCTGTCCTTTCTGAGCTCTGGCTTGTTTTGTGTGGGACACACAGAACTGAGTAATTTTTCCCCACTTCAGCATGCTGGTGTGGTGTGCTGGATGTGAGAGGGGAGAAACTGCTCTTACACATGTTCTCCCCTCAGCAGCTCTTTGCTCTGTGCTGTTCTAGGGCTGCTCAACCCCCTGGACAGCCCCCACCACATGCGGGTGGATGAAGACTCAGAGTACCGAGAGGGCATCGTGCTGGACCGCCCAACGAAGCCAGGCAGAGGCTCCTTTGTTAACTGTGGGATGAGGAAGGTGTGTCTGTTACCCACAGATCCCAAAACAATTTCCCTTGTCTCTCTGGCAGATTTGAAGCAGTCAGGGTGGGCATTGCTGGGTTTCTGAAGGCCACAGTGGGCTGGCAGAGGATTTAAGGCTGTTACTGTCTTGTCCCTTCTGGCTTGGCAGTATTTGTGGTTTCCCAAGTCCCTGGCAGGCCGTGCCCATTCCAGCACATCATTGCTTTACTGCTGCAGCTGAACCTTTGAGTAGCAAAATAAGCTTCAGCCTGATGACCAAGCCCCTGAACCACACAGAGCTCCTAATTTCAGCTCCAGGCCAGAACAGACTCCCACTTCCTCAACAGATTCCCTTCCTTCCCCACCTTCCCCAGTCCTTCCAGAATATCTGGTGCTGATGATGACTGTCACTGCAGGAGGTGCAGATTGACAGACAGCTGAACCCCGGTCTGCGAGTCACCGTGCACCTGGAGGAGCCCCAGAATCCAGGTAATCCATGGCTCCAGTAGCATCTGTAAACTTCAGCCCTGCAGGAGCTGGTCCTTCCATGTGACAGGTACCCACCAGTTCTGCACGTTCCCTTCACACACAAATTTAGTAACACCCTTACCATTCCTCCCTTGGTAACTGGAAAGAACTGTCAGCTCTTTGACCAGCAATAAACAGCCCAAACACACTCACATGCTTTCCAGAACTCACTGAATTTCCAGAATACTTTTTCACATTCTGGAAAAAGGGAGGGTTGTGTTGTCCACCAAGTCACTGCCCTGTCCCAGGAGTAACTGCTGCATGTGGCTGGTCAAATCTCACCAGATCACAGGTGCTGTTAAACCTCTTTGCTTTCTTTCAGAAGCCAAAGTGCGGAAAGGCACTGTGGTGTCCTCGCACCACCCCCGGACAGTCTCAGGCTTGTACTGGGGTTACACTGTGCGCCTGGCCTCCTGCTTGAGTGAGTATCTGCAGGGATTCTCTGCCTGGGCTTCCACACCAGTTTCAGGCGTACTGGCTGCACACATCTCTTTCCTAGAAATCTCCTTGTCTGAAGGGCAGCTTACACGTGCAGCCAGCAGCCATGTGGCAGTCAAATTTTAGGGCTGAAGCGAGGCATGAATCACCCCAATAACCCTCCAGGACTCTGCCCTGTACTTCCACTCACCATTGCTCCAAATAGCTGCACAACAGCAAGAGATGAGTTGGCACTCTTCTCCATTTCCATGATAACTATATCCCACACATTCACATTAGGGCCAGCAATGGCATTTGAGTTCAAGAGCCCTGGAAAATTCTTTTCCTGTCTTCTGGTTGATTGGACCTTGTAGGAAGACTGTAAGATGTTGGGGGTGGTTCCTGGCACCTGTCTCGAGCTTTGAGGAAGAGGGTGTGGGAGACTCCTGCAACAAGGGAATTATGTGGGAAAGAGGAATCATTCTGTCTCTAGATGCACTGGTGGCACTGAAAGCAACTCCTTCTGCTGCCACCACCGAACCATGGAGTGTTTCAGCCTGTCCAGAAGACACATAGGTGAGGACATGGCAGCAGTAACTCCGAACTGTTTTCCAGGTGCTGTCTTTTCTGAGTGTCCATTCAAGGAAGGCTACGATCTCTCTATTGGGACCTCAGAGCGGGGCAGCTCTGTAGACCAGGCCACTCTGCCCTCCTTCAGGTTTGTGTTCTTCTTTCTTGGCCCCACTCAGAGCTCCCAGTGAGGCTGGTGCAGGCAGCAGAGCAGGGGAAATAACCCAGGACAAGACCAATTCTTTTCCTATTTCTGTAGAGTTGGTAGCAAGGGTTTTTACATTGGCCACATGCTTGTGGGGCTTTGGTGGGGAGGCAGCGGCAGTGGGCACCATCAGCAATGGACACAGCTCCCTGCTTGGACACAGACCTAGATGGTCTGCCCTCTCACCCTGTCCTTATGCTCTCCCAGGCATGCCCTTGTCGTGTTTGGAGGCCTCGAGGGCTTGGAAGCTGGGGTTGATGTGGACCCGAACCTGGAGGTCACCGACCCAAGCGTCCTGTTTGACTTCTACCTGAACACGTGTCCCAGCCAAGGCAGCAGAACCATCCGCACAGAGGTAGGTGGTGGCAGATGGTGCTGGGTGTGCACAGGGCAGTGCTGCGTGTCTGCCCTGGGGCAGTGACACACATGGCACATGTGGGGTCACCCACGGGGACCCCCATCTGGGAGCAGTGACTCTGACTGGCCTGGCTCTGCTGCAGGAGGCGCTGCTGATCTCTCTGTCTGCACTGAGACCCCACATTGACAAGGCTGTGAAGATGCCCAGAGACAGCTGAGGGAAGGGAGACCGCTGACCTTGCCCTCGGGGAGGCAGCTCTTCAAACGTGGAGTGCTGGGCAAGTCACTCCAGGAGCCAGGCAGGACCAAGGCACAGTGTGACTGAAGCTGGCAGCACTGCCCAATGAGGCATTCACTGCTGCTGGGAGCAGCAAGTCTGCCCTCCTGCTGGCATGGCCCAGCCAAGGGCTGGTTGCTGCTTCCCAGCAGCTGGGATGAGCCTGGCAGCAGACTGAATCTCAGCAACTCAGACATCTGGGGTGGGAATAAAGCAGTATGGAACCTCAGTTGCTGTGAAATCCAGGTGTGTCTTGGTGTAGGCAAACTCATTGCTTCTGGAGCGATGTGGCCTTCAGACTGAATGAAGCCAGAACTTAATCCTTGTGGTAAAAGGTTGTTCCTGCCTCAGACAGACTTCCCCCAGCCTCCCTTCAAGGCTTCATCCTTCCCAACAGCAGGAAGGGCTGGAGCTTCAGTTGGGCCTCTGCACTAAAACACATCATTTCATTACAGTTTGGCTCCATCTGTAATGCCTTAAGCTCTGCCTGCAGTGAGGTCAGACAGGAAAGCAGCTGGAGAAGTTGGCTCTATCTTCCCCTCCTCCTGCTGAGATATTCAGAGCTTTGGTGAGAGCAGATAAGAAACAACCAATAGCATGTGTGTTCAAAGCTTTACTGCTAAAACCATCTTCTGAAAGAAAACAAACAGTTCTTTGGCCACAGGAAGGCAGGAACTTCTCCTCTCCTCCCTTGGCACCCATCTTGCTCCTCTCCTTCCCTGCTACAATTGTTCCCAGCAACAATTAGCGACTTCCCTTTGTGCCTTAATAAGCCTCACACAGCTCCAAGGCAGCCGAGGATAAGGGGCAAATCCTAGAGTTGCTAGTGTCAGGTGTCCATGAGTCTCCTGCAGGACCCCCCAGGAGACTGTTGTGTGTGTTTCAGTTAGACAAGACAAGGGGAAGGGTAGAGAGAAGCACAGGTTTGATTCTTAATTCCCACATTTACAACTGCATAAGGAACTATGATTCTGAGGGTGACTGCCAGTCCCTTGCCAGGGGTTACCTGGATTTATCTAGTGAGGGTTCAGTGCTTTCCAGCTGTGATGGCTTTCAAGTTACTTGTTCTCTTGAGGATGTTGGGGACAAAGAGGAGCCCTGAGGCTCGTTCGATGCTCTCGATGGGAACCAGGAACCGTTCCAGGGGGATTTTATCATCCACGGGGCTGTTGGGCATCACATAGGAGCGCAACTCAATCTCCCCATTCTCCTTTTCCAAGATGAGTACCTTGAAGAAATGGGTGGGGACAGCCACGTTGTTCTTCCCAATCACCTGGTACTTGACATACATCTTCCCATCAGCCTCCATCCTGCACCAACAGCAACATCCCAGGTTACCTTCTAGTTTAGTGCCACATCCGCCCCCTCAGTCCTTCAACACCCCCTCAGAGAGCCCCCACCCACAGCAGGCAGCAGCTCTGCTCCTGCAGCAGGGCTGTGAACATCGCTGGGGCAGAGGCTATGTGACATGGTGAGGGTGAGCTGTGCATTAGGGCTGCTCCCAAATCACCTCCCTGCTGTCTCTAACAGACTTTCCAGGCTATTTCCTGCTGTTGAAGAGATCTCAACATGAGACAGCTGCTCTTTAGTGCTATGTGGAGATCTTTGAAAATAAAGTTGTGTCCTTAAGCAGAGAAGTAATCCATGAAAAACAGAACCTGAAAGTTTTATTCTGCACAGATGGGGTCTGCAGTCTAATCTAGTAATCTACTGAATTGTCAGGGGCTCCAAACAAAAGCAACTTGGTTATACACCTTTACTCTTGAAATAATCATCTGAATGGGAAATACATAAACTACTCCTAATCCTAAAAAAGTACCTTTCCACAGAACCTCAGTGCACAGCTCGTCTCATCTACTGAGAGGGGCCTTAGCAGATCCCTCCTGTCTGGGAGCACCTCAGCCTGCTTTTGTTTGCCAGCACAATGCATCTTGTGGGTGCCATCCCAGCTCAGCCCTCATGTTTACCTGGGTAGGAAGAGGGGTCCTGTGCAGACATAGACATTCCTATTGTGTTTTGCCAAGCTTCTGCAGTACTTCTCAAGGTTATTCCAGGCATTCTGGTTTAAATGAGGATTCTAGAAACACAACCAGTAATCAGTCACTGTGGTATTTCCTCCCTGCTGAAAGTAACACCACCTGCCTATTCTGTAACACATCTCACAGTGCCTCAAGCACTTTCCATATGAGATCTCCACTATCACCGCTGCTTTAGGAGTTGTGACATCCTGGTTTGCACACCCAGGACAGAACCCATTGCCTAAGCCCACGACTTTTTTGCCTGTTTAACTTTGCTCCTGCCAGGAGCTGCACTGAACGGGGATCCTCTTTCATGGCTTGAGAGGCACATACAGGCAGGTGAATTTGTAGGATCCCTGTTGTTATATTTAGCAGGAAATACGGCACCTCCGAGTGACTTTGGCCCCTCTCTGCCTGAGCTGCTGCAGGCACAAACACAGCGACACTCCCGGGTGATTTCCCGCAGGGAGCACCCTCTGCCCTTGAACGCGGGCAGCTCCGGCCATCCCTGCAGGCCCTGGGCCGTACCTGCGGGGCGATGTTGCTCAGGTAGAAGGTGTCCCGCATGGCCTTCTGGCTCCACTTGTGGTTGGCGGCGGCGGCCAGGTGCCCGCGGTCGAAGCCGCTGCCGCGGTAGTCAGCGTTGGTGGCGCGGTGATACTCGTGCACCGAGTCGTCCTCCTGAAAGTCGCAGGCGGCGCGGTCCGAGGCGCCGCTGAGCGTGTCCCGGTTGAGCTGCTCGATGACCCAGAGCGCGCTGCGGCTCCGCGGGTCGTAGCACAGCACGTAGGACTCGCGGCTCCGCAGCTGCGCCAGCCCGGGCAGCCCGTACTTGCTCAGCTCGGTGCGCCCCGAGCCCGGCGGCGCGGGTAGGTTGGCCGCTGCCACGGCGGGCAGCACGGGCAGGCGGGCCAGCAGTCCCTCGACCGCATCGCCCCGGTGTTCCCGGCGGTCCCGGGGGGCCAGGGCCGCCCCCAGCCCCGCGCCCACCGCCAGCGGCAGCGCCCACCGGGCCCGCAGCATGGCCGTGCGACCGTGGCACCCGGCACGGCCTTAAACGGGCCGCGGCTGCGCCCCCCGCGGCCGGGCCGCCGTGGCGGCATCGCCGCTTTAAGGCAGAGCGCGCACGGGGTGAGCGGCGGGGACAGCGCGATCCGGGACGCGCCGGGAGCGGGCAGGGGGACGGGAACCGGAACCGCTTTCCCGGGGAACGGCGGTAAGGGAGCGGCCCGCGGCCGAGAGAGCGCCTCGGGAGACGGGGCAGAAGGACAGAGCGGTCAGCGAGGCGGGGGCACCCGCGCTCCCACCGCCACCGAGAGCGCCCGCAGGTGCAGCGGCACCTGTGCGAGGTGTTCCCGGAGAAAAGGCACCGCTCCCGCGCCTGGGGAAGGCAAAGCAAAACCATCGCGGGAAGGAGATGGCGGTGGAGGAACAAGCTGGTTCTCCAGGGCTCTCGGCAGCTCGCTGTGCTGCTCTTACACCTATGGACAAAGCAGCTGGAACCTGGAGTAGCCCTAACTCCGAGTCACAGCAACAGGAGAGGTTTGCACAGACACCCGTTTAGTTAAGGTTATAAAAATAGTGTTAAAGAAGCATAAAAGCATCATTTTAGAATGATGAAGTGTTCACTACACCCTTTTCTGGCAATTCTTCCCAAACAAAGTGGGGGGGAAAAGTGTTACCTGTTCCTTTCTTTGGAGAAAGGACATTTTAGAAGAGTGCTCCAAACAGCTAAAACAAAGTCACTGATATTCCTTAAGGAAACATAGCCTCTAATTCCCAAACACCCCAGACTCCCCCAAATCAATTTCTGGCCTTCATTCTACTCAATGCCAAAGTGTGAATAATTCTAGGTTAGGTCACGAAATAGAAACTCAAGATCAGTTGCCTGAGTGACCACCGCCAATAGCTTGATCTGCCTCATTGACAAAGCCACAAAATTCCCCAAAGCTTGAGCTCCAGCGAGGTGCAGGTAGAGCAGACCTCTCCTTCCCAGGGAAGGCTCATCTCTTCCCACATCCAAGAGTGTCTTGTTTTCCCTCCCAGTTGAAGATGATTTCCCTTTTCCCTGCCTGGCAGTAGTCCTGTCTGTGAGGAACACACAGTAAGAGCTACTTAAACATCCTCTGTTCAGGTTCCTGTGAGATAATGGGTCCCCAAGGCACCCCAGACTAACACCTCCCCAAAGATCAGTTGGGGAGCCAATGTCTCAGCCAATGTCTCTGCTCTTGCAGCAGGTCAGGATTATAAAAAACCAGAAGTGGAAACATCTCAAGGCTGGAGCAGGTGTTACTTGGCCACACAAGCAAGGAAACACCAGTTAAGTATCTCACTTCAACAAACAACAAAAATAAATCACCAAAAGCCTTTGAGGAATGAAGCCAAGGGAAACATGAGGAGATTCAAAATCTGGTAAAAGATTAAGACTTTCTTTTGTCCCCCCAGAAAATCTGGTTTTGCTCTTAAAGAAAGGAGAAAGTCTTGGAACAAAGAAATGGATGTCCCAAGACAATGAAAAGTACTACTCCTTTCAACAGCAGGACAGAAGTTCTACCACACAGGAAGGAAGTAAGTACGAATATAAAACAGCTTTTTATGTGTGAAACAGCCTGTCTGGATGTTTCAAAGTTGTTGCAAGTTCTCCCCAAAGAAGAAAACTCAATAGGTTTGGCAGCCATAGTTTGGATAAGGCTACAGAATTTATCCCAGAGATCCCTTCCAGCAGCCAAATCTCTCATCGTATCCCTTTAAACCTCTGCAAACTCCTTTCAAAAGCATTCACTGTCACCCCCTGAGGCAAGGTGACATAACATGAGCCCTTGGACACCTAGGAAGGGAGAAGACAGCATGGCATCTGTACTGCCACCTCCCCGTGCCTTCCCCAAGTGGGAGGTCACCGTCAGGGCCCAAAGCTATGCTGAAAACATGCAGAAGTTCATCTCCAAGCAATGCTTTTATCCTGATTTGCCTCCTCAGGTTACTTTAAGGAGACTTCCAGCTGCTCAGAGCAAGAACACCCATGGATGCTCCCATTACCAGTGAGAAATTCCAGCATAAGGAAACCCTGCACTTGCCAGGGGAACCCAGAATGAACAGCCCAGCACAGGTATTCAGGGAGATGAGAGCAGAGTTTGTGCACGGAATGGGAAAGCAACAGCAGTATTTATAGCAGTTTTGAGGCAGAAGTGTTTGGAGCAGGTACAATTCTGCTTAGGAGTGTGACCCTCTGGTTCAACATTTGTAGAGAACCTCCCAGGTGGCTGTTTGACCACATGAGGTCTGGCCAAAAGCCTCCCTAGTGCAGGTACCCAAGAGCTGAGGCCATGACAATACCTGGAACAGCTCAGAAAGAACATCCATCAGAGCAGCCAGGATGCTTCATCACACAGCTGTCCTGCTCTACCTGTTCAGTTTTTCTTGGAAGAAAACTATACCCTCAAGAAAAGACTGCAGCAGAGAGGGATACTGTTGCCACAGGTATTAATTACAGATTGCTTTAAACCTTCAATTGCTCTTGCAACACAGCAGCAACACGTGGCTGCACAAGTGGTACTTGAGCATCTTCTCAAGAGGCAGAGATTGCTTGGGATTGCCAGTAAGAACATGGGTACACGCACCAACCTGTCCTGCCATCCTCACCCCACGCACCTTGGTGAGAATTACTGCAGCCTGTGAAGGCCTTCAGTGAAGGAAATAACACCAGTAAAAAAAAGCTGAAGGCTGCCAGCATCCCTCCTGCTAGGGCAAGTCTAGACCAGCAGCAGCTTAAGCATTTGTTACAAAGACTGACTGACCTTTAACAAATCAACACCCATAAATACCAAAAACTGCAGTGTCCAACAGCAGAGGTGAGCCAGCGCAGCACAGAAAGAAAGGGAAAAGCACGTTGGATTAGTGTTCACTAAGAGCTTCTGCACCACACAAGCACCTGGGTGCTGGCAGTTTCTCCCTCTGAGGATTAGGGTTTCTGCTCAGCTCAACACTGTGGCAGGTCAGTTCTCCCTGTGGTTTGTCTCAGTCCCTGTTCACCTGAGTCCACTCGACCGTATCTGAAGTGCAGCAGTTTTCCTCTCAGGAAGAACAAGTGCCCAGCTCAGGACTGTGAATCCAACAGGACCAGGACAGAACAGTGAATCAGCCCCAGCAGTCAGCTCATGACAGATCCTTGTATGCCTGCTGGATTGTGCTAGAGAAGGACTCTCATTGCAGATCAGAACTGTCTCTTCCTGGCAAGAAGTACTGTGAGACAATAGTAAGGTTACTGTGACCAGACCTTAATGCAAGGTAGTATTAGTTAAGCCACTGAGGCAGAAAACTCCAATTCTGTGCCTGTATAAGCCCCTAAATACTGTCTTCATTGCACATTTCTTGTGTTTCAGAATCCAGATTGTAGCTGGATATGCTCCACTTCAGAGCCTGGAAAGCAGCGTGAGGCCACCCTGCAGCAACAATCCTGCTCTAAGGCTGTGTGTAGTAAGGCTTGACTTGGAACTACACTTCACTGGGGGATTAAAACCACCACAGTCTTGCTTTCAAGGAGACCTTGTTGATAAGGCAGTTCTGGATTCAGG
This sequence comes from Lichenostomus cassidix, assembly GCF_008360975.1. Classification (NCBI taxonomy): domain Eukaryota; kingdom Metazoa; phylum Chordata; class Aves; order Passeriformes; family Meliphagidae; genus Lichenostomus; species Lichenostomus cassidix. The sequence continues at coordinate 5,402,022 of NC_139497.1, forward strand.
CAGTTTGAGTGCACAAAGCCACCAGCTGTCACCGTGCCCTTTCATCTCAGCTTCCCAAGTCTCTTTCCCAATCAAACAAGTACAAACTGCCAGGTGACCTTCACCAAAAATTGATGCAATCTTCTTTCTCACATGCCTCAGGGATGGCCAAGTGCAGACATGAGGGAGGAGAATCCAGAAACTACTTGAACGGCAGAATGTGTGACTTCACTGGAATACATTCTGTTCACAGGAGGAAGATCCTTCTATCCTCACCCACCAAAATTCACTGGACTTAAGTCTGTCCTTTCCCTATCAGAAGTTACTCCATGTGTTACTTCCATGATACAGGAGTCCATCCCTTCAGGGATATGTAGACAGAAGGTTTCTTTCTCCCCGGACTCAAAGTCATTAAAAAAAAAGATACAAAGAACTGCTTTTGGCAGCAAAGAGGCATTTTAGATGTGGAAAAATCTGGAGTGCAGGACCCAAGTAGATGGGGAATAATCAGTCCTTGACCTAATAAATAGAGTAGAAGGAAGTCTTCAAGGTGGCCAGTAGCCCAAACAAAACCTGAAGTCCTGCAGTAGGAGCTTTAGTGCACCACAGTGCATGGGGGCATCTCCCGGGATCCACTGCCACACAGTTCTCTGACACCTTTTGTTAGATCCACAAGACTATTTGGAATCTTGAAGTTCCTTTGCCTTCTTCAAAATCAGATGAACATCAGAGATTGGATAATCCTATGGCAAAGAAACCAAGGGATTTCAGTGACTTCCCAGTATTCTTGATACAGATTTTTTCGCTTAAGCTGGGCAAACCTTGACAACATTCTTGGCCTATTATAACATACTGCCAATGTTCAGTTACTCCTTTAACAGCTACTGTTTCCTGTTTTGTAACTGATCAAAGCTCAATACCCTTCAAGAAGGTTTGTTGGTTTTTTTTTCACTTTGTCCTCCAAGGGCACAGTAAACTGGCCTGCCACAGGGCTCTCCTCAAGCTAGAGAGCCTTATCAAAGCCAGTATCTTGCACAACCCAAAGCAGGAACTGGCAAACCTGAGATATCCAACTGTGCAGTGCAGGCATTTCCAACCTCAGGCTCTCACCGATCTCAGAACTAAACAGAAACCTCTGGCCAAAAAAATTTAACAGTGTTACATAAGGTTTTACATCTTCGCTTGAAATTATTGCAATTTTTTGCAAATCAAAGGAACATTAGAAACCTCCAATCTATGATAATTTCTCTGTACGCTAGAAAGGGTGCACATGCAAAAGACTCCCACTTCCAGTAATCAGAGTGCTGTAAGATCCCTGCATATTTTCCTGCATGAAAACATCACAAATGTGGTACTTGTCTTGAACCAGGCATACCCTCCCACCCTCTCACATACTGTCATCCTCTCTCACAGTACTATTTTAAGACTTTTCCAATTGCTCCCTGCACCCACTCTATTTAATTCTTACCTGTAGCAGCCTCATGTTCAGAGTGAAGTCTCCTTCCAGCAATTGATCCCGGATGAGTCTGAAAGATGGAAATTATTCCAGCTACTTTTGACTCTTTACAAAGGAACTTTAAAACCTGTAACTTGTTCACCAGATGCCCAAACACATGCCTACCAAAGACTCCTGGATCCATGGAAGAGAAGAACAGGAAGGCTATGACTGTACTTACGTCAACATGGCACAGCAGACGAGCAGGAGGAAATCGAAACGGTTGTCATCAGCAAAGAGGGAGTCCCAGATACGGATGACATCTGGCAGCAGGAACTCTTGGGACAAGAGCAACGTCAGCCAGCGGAAGGCAAAGAACTGCGGTTTGATGTTCTGTTCTTGCTGTCAGACAGGCACCAGGCAAACAATGAAAACGTGCTCCCGGCCAGTTCCCTACAGGCAAGAGATGCACCCCATGTTTCCATCCCCATCTCCTCCCCAACACTGCTCTAAGCTCCCAGTTCATCCTGCAGCAGCAGGAAAACCACTGCATCCTTTGGAGACTCTCCCATTCAACCTTGATCAAGAGATTTTCAGTGCAGCTGCACACCACACCTACAGCCAAGCCAGAAAATGCTCCTCTGTCCACAACATGGAGTAAAGGAAGCTTTCCTCCCTAAAGGCACTATTTGTGTTCTGTTAAACCTGCCAAGTAATTTTAAAGCTCCCATTTGAACAGCATTTTATCTGCAAAGCTGCAGCCCTCCCCCGCTAGCACAGGCACTGTTTGTCAGGATTTCCTCTCCTTTCCAGAACCCCTGTATTTATCAAAAGGTTTACTATTCACAAAGAGAAACAAAGATGAACAGAGTTCACACTGATGGTCCGTAAAACATGCTGTAAGCACCTTTAACCTGAAGCTTTCCTGTTTTCTGATGTTAAATGCAAGGTACCATAAATTTAATCAAGGTCAAACAAGTTCAGGATTCTGCTGATATTCTTAAGGACCAGTTGCTGCATGGCCAAGATGATTTCCTGCCAGCCAAACATTAGGCAGTTTTTCTCCCCACTGAATCAGCTACCAGCCAACACTGTGGGCTGTGTCACTGTGCTGACAAACCATCTTTTGGATTATAAAAGAAACATAACCTGACTTTTCTAGATGGAAATTTATCCCAGTGTGATTTGGTCACGGTTGAAGAAACAAGAATAGCTGACTGAACAAGACTGAAAGTGTTTGTAATGAAAGCTGCCTTCTACATGTTCTACAAAACTCACACAAACCCAAAGCACTCAAAACCCTTTGGATGAAGGGGAACAGTAGAATTAGGTGTGTGGGATCATCCAGCTCACTGGATTTCACTTTTCCTTTGGAATGAGCTCCATGCAGTTTAATTCAGTGCTCTCAGGGCAGCCAGTGGCAATGGAAGTGTGTGTGTGCAGCATGGGGAATGTTTTTTGTTTTGCTCTTAAAGGCAGAAAAAATTTCTGTAACCTGAAATGCTGAAAAGCTCTACAGCAAAACCTGTGTTTTGCCTGATCACAAGAGAGTAAAGACTCCAGCTCCAACTATGCAGGTGACCAAGGATCATGGCCAAGTCCCTTCAAGACTTCCAGCTGGCAGCTGTGCAACAACCATTGTTTGCTATCAGAGCCACGCAGGGGAGGAAGCCTTGCTGTGTCAGCTTGCTCTGGGCTCACTCCAAGGAGAGGCTGTTTCAGCTCACAGATAAGAGTCTCTCTGCCCCACACACAAAGCCCTTCATACACTCTGTGTTCTACTCAAGCAGTTTAACAAAACTGTCTGACATTCACATGCACTGTTAAGCTCCATTCCTTGCATCCCACCCAAGACCCAGAGAAACACCTGGCTCCTCACCAGTTTCAAATACAGCTCCACATCTTTTTCCTTCAGGGTGGAGTACACCTTCTCCATTTTGTAGGTAATACCACACTGAGAATCATCCAGGCTCTTGATGAAGTTGTCCCGAATTTCAGCCATTAGATTGGTAAAGCAGAAGAATGTGTCTGCTTCAGCATGTTCTGAGGAAAGAAAGTAAGAACATAGGGGAATAGAGAAAGCATCACTGACAGAAGTACAGAGCTATAAAATTGCTCTTGCTGCATAATCTGGTTGCTGTATTGGATTTAAGGAGTAGATCCCACCAGATCTTGGCTTGCTTGGTCTGGGTCAAGGCTAGACAACCTTTTATTTTATTTGTTGTTTTTTTTTTCATCTAGAAACGTCTACAAAGCCACTGCACATACTGACCCTGTGTGCAACACAAGGTCTTCATGACATCAGGTCACAAAACAGTTATCTATGCACAAGAACATAATCTGCCACCAGCACACACCCTCAGAGTTCCTGTGAGGCAAAGTCCTCCCTTTCCATTCTTTATTTTCCTTCCATCTATATGCAATACAAGGAGACAAGAGCTTCTAAAGGGATTTTAAGTTTAACAAATAAACAAAAACTGCTCAAAAATCCTCACTTCCTATGTCCTCACTACTCCCAGCCCATTCAGCTCCAATTCCCCAAAACTCCTCATGCCATGCAGAGAACTCGCAGTTACCACAGCCACTGCTGAGCAGCCAAAAGGGCCCCTCACCTTTCCATTCACTGTTAGGGTCTGTAGCAAAGGTGTAGTAAAGAGGCCCCACGATTTCATTCATGCCCTGGACATAGGCTATCCCAGGGTTCAGCTTGGCATAGATGAACAGGATCCGCTCCACCACTTCCCAGTGAGCTTCACAGCCGTTGGGCAGAACTTCATACTCGCTCAGAGAGCTGGGGGTGGTTTTAAGAGGGGAGCTCACCTGGAAAACAAGGCTGAATCAGGATAACCAACTGGCACAGATCATTTAGCACATGTGCCAAGCATGGCTTTTAACACACAAAGGCCCCCCAAAAAGATTTGGGCAGTTTACACCAGGTAAACCAAGACAAGTGACTCTGCAAGTACACAAGCAGGGAAGTCCTGGTGCTGGCTGTCCCTGAAAAAGAAAGTCTGTGGAGCGACAGTTCCCTCTGAATCATTGCACCACATGATCTCACACAGTAAAAACCACAGCAGTTCCACTTCTTTGTTAGTAGTATGAGGGAAGGTATCGATGGTTGTGGGAGAAGCCACCTTCCCCAAGGGCACGTGTGCTGTGACACTTGTGAAAGAGGAAACACATTTCAACAGATACTCAGCTATTCTCCTAAATGCAGGTGTGAGATCCAGTTCTAGAGGACTATGGAACTTCATAATAAATTAATAGTAAATTAACTCTTCAGTGTTTTGTTCCCATACAGAAAGCATATGTCAAGCATAAAATAACTTGTGACTCCAAATTCCACCAGAAGTCAGGTAAAAACAATCCTTAAAATTAAATACACCTATGATTCCCTGAAGTCTGTCAGGCACTTCAACTAGTTCTACAGTGTCCATACCCTAGAATGCTCAGTATCTGCTGGGGTGTTTTCTTTATTTCTCTGCACAAGCAGAAAGAGAAACATAAAACAGCCCAAGAACCACCCTTCCCCTTCCCAGTTCTGAGGCCTTGCCCTGTGACAAGGACAGCCCCAGCCCAGAGCTCACATTTGTCACCCCACTACGGTTTCGTGCCACTGTCTGCGACTTGAGCGTGGTCTGCTCCACCCGCCTGCGCAGCGTCTCAAACTCGTTCTGGGGATCCAGGATTAACAGGCAGGGATAATCCGTGGGGCGCTGGAAAAACGCCATGTCAGGGTACAGCCTCCTAGGACGGACACAGAAGGAAATCAGGGACAAGAAGGAAGTGCCTGCCCCATGTTGAGTGGGAGCTTTGGTTTAATATTAAACTTCCTTTTCAAAGTACAATTTGTTACCCAAACCTCTTGGGTTCAGAAACCTGAGTTGTGCCTCACACACCTGACATCTTTGTCTATCTGGAGGAGCACTTCGTTATCCTTGAAGTAAGTGTTCCATCGACTGTCTGGATTTGGATTGAGAGGCTGAAGAATAACAGAAACAACAAAAGTGTGTTTTTCACATGTATCAAAATCCTCAGTCAACATACAGTGATTTAACATTTCTGCTGTCCCTCTGCCACCAGCACAGTCTGAGCACACCAGGGTCACTTTTTCTCTCACATTTTCAATCCCTTTTCATGTGTTTCTTTAAGAGTTTGTTCCCAAATCAGGTATTCTGTCGCATGTCAACAAGATTCCTGATTGCAGCTCCAAACCTGTACAGTGGAGATGGTCTTTGGACTTGGGGTAAGAGTTACCCACCCACCCAGTACTTTGATGTTGTGGTTATGATTTATAAGTACCCCCTCTTTTTTAGCTCTGACAAGGATGATTAAGCACCACTATTGTGTCCAGGAAAAAGGAAATATATATTCCATGAACAACAACGTATTCTGCATCTGACTAGTTTCTGAATATGATAAACTTAACTCCCCCCTACACACACACATTCTTCTCTCCACACCAAGATCCACACAAAGTTAACAACTAACCATGAAAAAAACAAGCTACATTCCAAGAGATTCAAAGATCACTGTGACGTGCCTGTGTGGTTTTACAGACATGCCAGTTTTACACCACCAAGGCTCCAGAGATCACAGTGGGGCAGGTGACTGCAGGGGAGTAAATGCTCAGGATGGTCACGGGAGCAGCTGTATCATTTTACAGTCTCTTCTATCAGTTACTTCACTCACTCCTCCCACACACACACTCCTAACAGCACTTTCAGGGAAGGAGAAAGCCAAGGCATGCAGGCAATAGCCTGTTAAAAAAATAACAACCCTGCAGCATTACTAGAAATAATCAACTCCTGCCTTCCACACTACAGTCCAGCCTGACTCTCCTGCCTCTTTTCTATCCTCTACTCAGATTAGCCTGCTCCAAATCCACTCGCAGACCCAACTTCCGAGGGGAGCATCTCACAGCTCCAGGTACCTCTTGTGAGCTTCCCTCTTGCCCCAGGAGTCCCACAGCCTGGGCAGGTAGCCCTAAAGGGCAGGAGGAGGGATGTGCACAGCTGGAAACAGCTCTCTACAGAGCTATTGGTGCTATTCACACTCAAGGCTACCAACATCTCAGTGCCAGGCTGGCAGCTGGGAACCATCCCTCCCTCTGGCAAGGCAGAACAGTTGGTAACAGAGCCAGGAGCAGCCCAGGGGTCCACACTCCAGAACAACAGTTTATAGCTCTGAGGAATTTTCTGCAGCACAAAGGTTTAACACAACACTTACGTGATCTTCTAGGGTCACATCTTCCCTTGAAACACCCAGGTTGGCCTTGGCAATCCCAGGCTGGATAATCATTTCTTTTAGGAACTGGGAATATAGATCCCTTAAGGAAGAAAAGAGGAATTTGCAATGAGGAAGATAAGGTCAAGGTGAACACACAGGGCTCAAACAGATCTCTCTGTCCCACCCTGCTCAGCCAGAAGGCATGATTTTTTCTTCAGTGTAGCTGAAAGGGTCAATCCATCAGGCTAGGAGAACAGCACATTACACACTAGAACAATTTGTTTTATGAAAGTACTGAATTATTTAACGACTATTCTCCTTCCCTGCAGATATCTTTGGAAATAAAAGGACAAGCACCAATGTCCTCACCTCTGTTTCTTCAGCAAAGAGCTCCATAAGGCTTTCTCTAAAGGGAGGTAGTTTAGGAGTATCTGCAGAGGAGACAGATGAACAGGAATTAGTATTCAATGAGCTGTTACACCTGCAAGATGAACAAAGCAAACACAGTGGCTCGAACTGGCTCTTGGAAAATACTGGGAGTTTTCTCCACAAAGCCAAGTACTTTGCCAAGCAACAGTCAGGAATATTTCAGGGACTGGCTTTCAACACAGAGCTATTTGTAGGACTGATCAATAGCTAACCTGACCAAAATGCACTGCTAGCTTAAAACTGAAGCTGTTCACATGCAAAGTGCTGAGCTCCACAAATTACTGCTGACTTCTAGTGGCTTTTAGGCTCTGGATTTATTGTTTGTTTGTTTGTTTACAACTTTCAGCGCCAATAAAAATGCTACATGTACTTAACCAACCCAAAGCACCACTCGCAAGAAAGAAAAGCACCCCAAGCAAAACCCACCTTCCAGCACAGGCACCGCAGCCCACCATCAAAGGGAATTCCTGTGGAACACCAGGCAGAGAAATAACCACGTTAGCCCATCTCTCACCGCGGGTTGCTGATGTCACCTCACCAACAGGCCTGGCAGCATTTTTCCTCCCCGAAGGCCACGAAGTTTCTTTCCCCAAGGCCGCTGCCGGGGTTATCCACAGTGTCCCCCACAGGGCACCCCGTGTCCGGCGGTACCAGCCCGGGGCAGCGCCTGGCCCGGTGCCCCCTCCCCAGCCCAGGGCCGCTCCCAGCGGCACTCACCGCTGAAGCAGAGCTCGCGGAGCTTGGTCAGAGCCACCGTGGGTTCGCCGAGCACCTCCTGGAAGTCCGCGATCCTGAGGGGAGCGCAAGCGCGGGCGTCAGCAGGGTTGTTACGGGCAACCCCAGAGCCATCAGAGCCCCCGACCCTTCACAGCCCCCGATTCTCCAGAGCCCCGGCCCCGCCCGGCGCAGCCCCGGCAGGGAGCGGAGGGGAAAGACCCCAGTCGCTACACAGACCCCAACACCGACCTGCTCTGGTGCAGCCGCGACATGGCGGCCCCGGCGCCCCTTCCCCGCGCGCCGCATAAACGCTCCGGCTGGAAACGCTGCCCGGGAAAGGGGGATGCCAGGAGGGCCCGCCCCGGCCCGCCCTGCGAGGGAGTGGCGACACCGCCGCTCCCACACGAGCCCTTCCCCTGGCTGAGCCCGGCCCCGCCCCTCAGCGCGCCTCTCCTGAGGGCTAAGCCCCGCCCCCGCCCCGCCCCAGCATCAGGCCACGCCCCGAACACTAAACCACGCCCCCGAACCCTACCGTTCACTAAGCCCCGCCCCTGCCGTGAAAGCCCCGCCCCCTGCCGGCCCCAGGGCCTCCCGGAGCCCCGCAGGCCTGCTCCCTGCCTTGTCCCGGCTCCCCGCGACCCCGGCTGCGGGACACGGCGTGGGGCCCTCCCCACGCACCAAGCGCCAGCAGAGACCCCGCGGGCAGCACTAGCCGGTCCCCCAAGCACTAAGGAGACCCCCGGGGTGGTTGCGCTGTCCCGGGCACGCTACAGCCCGTGCCAATGGCAGCCGTGAGCGGGGCCCGCGGGAATGTCGCCCCTCAGTGAGGGGACGCGGTGGCACCCGCGCTCTGCGGTGGCGGCAGCTGCGGCCCCTCAGCGAGGCACAGGCGGGGCTGCGCGGACCCATCCCGGGGAGGCCCTGCCGGGACGCCGCGGCCAAGCTCTGCCCCGCGCGGTGACGTCACTGCCTCCGCCGCGTGGCGTCACGGCCGCGTGACGTCACGGAACGTCCCCGTCGCCGCCGGGTCCCCGCAGAGCGAGCGTTCCGGCCGGGCCGGTGTTTCCGGGGAAGGACTCGGCGGCGCTTCCGGCGCGGGCGGAGGAAGTGACGGCGGGTTTGTTGACAGCGGAGGCCGCGGCGGGGGGAGCGGGCCCGAGCAGGACGCGGACCCCGGCCCGCCCCGGGGAGCCGGGACCAGCCGGGACCAGTCCTCCATGGCGCCAGGTGAGTGCCGGTGTCTGTCCCCAACCCGACCCGGGAGCACCGGGCCTGACCGCCCGGGCAGGGGGAGGAACCGCCGCCCCCGGCAGTACCACACGGTGCCCCCGGCACAGCCGTCATGCCCTCCCCGGCACTGCCGAGAGCAGCCGGGCCTCGCCGGGCCGGGTCTCGGGCCGCGGCAGCAGATGCGGCGGTGCCCGGCGGGGTGACCTCTGAGAGCCTGGGGGACGAGGGAGGGCTCGGTTTCGGGGCCAGCGCTGCCCGCGGGGCTGTCAGAGACCATCGCGGGCTGATGGAGCCCCAGCGCCCAGGGAGCCGTGACCAGGGGCTCCCGGGTGTCTTCTCGGGCAGGTGACCCATGGAATGAAAATCCATGATGTAATTCGGTGAGCTGAAGTAGCATCTTTACTGCAGGCAGCTACAGAGATCACATTCCCCAGCGAGCCCGAGCTGTCTCATTTACGATGGCAGTCCTGGCTGCCTGACAAGTTTGGGAGTTGCAGCCTTTGCTGGGATGGAGGACAGTTCGATCTCCTCCCACTTCACTTTCCCTGGTGTAAGAAGGGGTGGTGTTTCCCCACACAGGCAGTGATGACCCATCAATTAATAAAATCACAGTGATTTGCAGCTGCAAGACGCTAGCTAAAGTGACAGTGCACTTTCCCTTCAGAGTGCAACCTGTGCCAAATTCTGCATTTACATTACATTTGTCATTCTGAAGTCACTGTAATCAGCTCATGTCAGTGCACATTGTTTGCCCTTTCCTTGGATGAGTCCCTGATGCTGGAAAAGTCAGCTTTGCCAATCATTTTTGTAGCAACAGCGTAAACGTTATGTGGTTGGCGTAGAGCCACAGTGAGTCAGGCTTGGCTCTGGGCACTGCCTGGAGAGAGGCTGGGAGAGATGATCTGCCTGAAGTCCAAGGGAGAGGATATTGGCACTGGCAGCCCCAGCAGTGCCAGGAGAGGTCCTGAGCCTCACATGCCAGTGCAGCCTGGAATGCTGTAACAATGCAGATGCAGCCTGGAAATAAGCAATACTTGCAAAGAGGCTGGTGGGTCCTGGATGCTGGGGATGGAGTGAGTGGAGCTGCCTGGTTTTGGGTACATCTGGTTTTGGATGGATGGCAGGAGGGTGCTGTTACTGTACAGAGAGAACTGTATGCCCACAGAACAGGGTCTTGTATGTCTGTTCCTGAGGCTCTGAGGGACTCAATTCCTTCATGCACCAAGATGGAAGCTAATCTGACAGAGAAGTAAATTGGAAAAAATACTGGCAGCTGTAGTTCTGGTCACTTTTCAATTCTGGCTCTTGAATTTTCATCATCTTTCATGCATCTGTCTTTAACTCTACCAAAACCCACATGGCACCAGGCAGCTCACTGCTGGAAAAGCACTGGTGGCAGTCACTAGGCAGCTTGATACTGTGTGAAGCTTCCTGAGGAGAACAACTAGACAAATGTTAATGATTTATCAGCATCTCCAGTTCATTTCTTTTTGTCACATAACAGTATTGATCAAGGTAGCTGTTGACACTTTTACTTCCCTCTCCCCCTGGTGACATGTCACATCTTCAGTGTAACTAAGGAGGGAGAGGCCAGCTTGTGTCATGTCCTGGAGAAAAGGTCACAGCAGCTGCTCAGATATCCGTAATAAATCAAGAAGATGAAAGCTTTTCTGTGGTCTTATTTCACCAGGACAGTTTAACTATTCTTGATATTAAACTTCTGCATGGGACTGTGTTGGTGGATCACGGGGAGCTCAGAAGTTAAAGGGCAGCTGATTTCTCCAGGACTGGGATCAACCAGCTGCATTGTGCTGGTCTCAGCAGAGAGGGAACAGAGGCTTGTCAGAGCCACAGGAAGGCAGTCCTTGCCCTCTGGTGCTCTAAGCTGCTTGGACAAGTCCCAAGCACTGGCCGTTTCCAGCTGCACGTGACAATAGATTGTCAATGGGAATTTGTTTTCGAGTTCTCTGGCCATTGGCAGTAAACAGTGGAAGAACACTGGCTGCAGGGACCTCCTGCCTGATGGCACAAGGGAACTGGTAGGGACAGCAGAACACGCTTCCCAGCTGGTTCAGATCTTCCTGTTGATCTTGCCTTTCTGGAAAGATTCTCTCCAGCAAGCTTCAGGCAAAATCTGCGAGAGGGACTTGTTCTGGAGGTGAGGCCGATTCATCTCCAAACCAGACACAGGACAGCTTCCTCCCACCTGCATTCCCTTTGCCAGGACCTCCCAGCCTTTGGGAGAGTATTGTCTCCCAGTGAGACAATACTCTGCACTCAGTAGCCCATTTCAGCCTTGACTTCTCTCCTTACTTAACTCCAAAGGAGGAAACTATGGTTTGTGGAGCTCCTTCTTTTTCAAACTTGAAAACCTTCCATTTTCATTGATGGGACCACATGCACCTCAAAGGAGCTGTTGTGGCACTGTTGAGAAGTCACAGTTTTACGTTCTTGTGACCCCCAGCTCAGCAGTCGGTGACCAGAGGAGCTGGTTACACCCTTAACACCATGACTGAAGAGAGTTTAAAGCATAATTTTTATTATTACTGAGGTTTTGGATTTAGTTTTTTTGCTTCAGCATTAGTTTTTAGAGTTACTAGAGTGATTAAGCTGAGAAATGGGAGTCAAACTCTTCTGTCTTGTACTGATACCATAGGAATGAAGGAAAGAGAGGGCAGCAGAGGCTTTAGAGAAGCAGAGAGCTGGTGACACAAAAGTGTCCTGCTATTTGCAGCTGCAGGATAAAGATCAGAAACGGAATATGGTTAAGGACATTTTGCAACAACTTCTCCAGCAATGGCTGCTCAGCTGTGGTGCAGAGAATAACAACTGCCTCAACAGCATCAGCATTCTTGGGGCCAGCAGGGGCAGACTTATCAATAAGACATAGGTTTTATACAAAAAATAAACATTTCAACACAATTTTTTGTGTCTGTGGAAACATTTAGAAAAGTTCATGTTAGGCTTGCTTATAATGTGATTTGACCCTTTGAGAGTGAAATGTCACTGATGGTCTTCAAGCTAACTTTTCTGCTAAACCCCTCACGGCTCCAGTGAGCAAGTCTTGATACCAGAGCAGTCAGATTGTTTCAAATCAGAAAACAGACAGGGATAGCTTCCCCCAGTTGTCTGCCTCACCCATCTTTCATCCTGTTCCAAAAATGAAGGGCAAAAGCACCTTGCCTTTTTCCAGTTTAGTCATTCGTACTTCTTTGTGACAGAATAGGGATGGTGAGGGTGAGCTGGATGTAGAGATGTCCAGCACAATCACAATCCATGCCTTATACTGCACTCAAAGGGATCCCAGACCAGTCCATGTGTTTCCCTCTGGCTTCTGATTCACTTCACACTCCAGTTCAAGGACTTGCAAGAAGCTTCTGGCTTGGCACTACAGACAAACATTGAGCTTGAAAACGAAACTTGACTTGGAGTGGTGGCAAAAAGAATTACAGGCAGGAGATACAGGGCCACCAGGGCCATACAAAGAATTACCCTGACAGTGAATGTTCTGCTGGTTTATCCAACCCACTCTGAAGGAAACCAAGCAATGTGGCTTCTGCCACTTCCCTTTCCGAGGGCCTTTGTCAGCCAGATAACCCTGCAGTGAGGAAATGTTTTGCTGCGTAGCCTCATTTCCAAACACATCCCACTAACTCGTTCCCACAGTATCCCCTGGGAGTGGGAATATCAAGGAATTAAGGGCACACTGCCAGAGAGGCCAAACTGCTGCAGGTCCTTTTGAGGTCAGCAAATGATGGGCTGTAAATACAACAAACATCCTGCTGGTGTGACAGCTTTGTGGGACACTTGCAGTTGTACCTTTCTCAATGCATTTTTTTCCCCCCTCTCTGCTTATAGCTGTCCTGATGGCCCCATAAATTCATCCCGGAACTTCACCTGAGGGAAAGATCTCCTGCATCAAAAGCTTCCTTCTGCTCTTCCCCTTCCCATAACTTCCCTCAAGATGGCATCTGACAGCCCTGAGTCACTGATGACCTTGTGCACCGATTACTGCCTTCGCAACCTGGAGGGGACTCTCTGCTACCTCCTGGACAATGAAACGCTTCGGCTCCATCCCGACATCTTCCTGCCAAGCGAGATCTGTGACAAACTTGTCAATGAGTATGTTTCAGGCCTGGGGAGAAGCTGCTGTCTGGTTTAGGAAGGAGCTGGGAGCTCAGAGAAGGGGGAGTACAGTTCTTCAAAAAGAATGATGGGAAAAAATTAATAGGGCTGTGTTTTTCCAATTGATCATATATAGACAAAAAAGGGTTTGCATTAACTTCAGAAGGAAGTGTTTCCTTTTGTACTGCTATCATTCTAATTTCTGTGGAAATCATCCTTTCCAAGTTAGTCGTAGCTCAACAAGATCCTGTAAAAAGGGAACTGAAAAGAGTAAACTCAGAGTGAAACACTCACTGCTTCTTCCTAGAATGTCAGTGAGCAACCAAGAAGCCTTCCCATTTCCCACCACTGAAGCATTACAATACGCTTTCCAAGCAGAGAAATAAGAGTGCAAAGTGCTAACAGATGTTAAATTTTAAGGCTGCTGCTCCCATAGATTTACAAAGCAACCTATTTCCAGGGATTTATGTAATTTGGCTGTCAGTCTCTTTTGGCTGAACTTGTGCCCACAGAATCTGGCAGAGAACTTTGGCCAGCTAATTTTCTGAAAAATTAAAAAAAAAAAAAAATCACCAAACCCCACAAATTACTAAATTTAAACGGCTAGAGAAAAAATTCCTGGAGTCTGTGCTTGCCAGAATCCAGTTTGCTCACAAGCACAGAGCCTTGCACAAATCCTTGCCCAAGACATTCCTAGCAATCAGTAGTTCTGTGCCAGAAGAGGTGGTGGGTGAGATCCTTTGCCCCAAAGACTGGTCTGGGTGATTGGCAGGGGCGTGTCAGTGTGTACCCACTCCTCAGTCATATTTCCTTGTCACCAGTGCAGGTGTCAGAGCTGTGGCTGAGCCTGTGCTGTGCTAACACCATTGCCCCACACAGGTACGTGGAGCTGGTGAAGACAGACAGCATCTTCGAACCCCATGAGAGTTTCTTCACCCTGTTCTCAGACCCACGGAGCACCAGGCTAGCTCGAATCCACCTGCGGGAGCACATTGTGCAGGACCAGGACCTGGAGGCCATCAGGAAGCAGGTGGTATTGCACTGACAGCTGCCTGGTCATGTACCAGCATTGCTGCATGGGCAGCAGCTAGAATCCCAGATACCCAGAGATTCCCAAGTTCCATCTTTCACTGTCCAGACTTTTTTTGGGATAACCTCAGCTTCTCTGTTCTCAGTTTTCAGAGCCACTGTTGGGAATGGCATGGGACACTGGTCATGTTGGGTGATACATGGTCTCAGGCTGTCCCAGTGGGAGGTGTGGAGCAAACGTGGTGGGCACTTTACCTGTGAAATACCTCTAACCTTGATTTCCCTTTTTCCAGGATCTTGTTGAGCTCTACCTAACTAACTGTGAGAAGCTGACAGCCAAGAGCCTGCAAACCTTGGTGAGCTTCAGCCACACACTGATCTCCCTGAGCCTCTTTGGCTGCTGCAATATCTTCTACGAGGAGGAGAATCCTGGGGGCTGTGAGGACGACTGCCTGGTGAACCCCACACGCCAGGTCTTGGTCAAGGACTTTACTTTTGAAGGCTTCAGCCGTCTGCGCTTCCTGAACCTGGGCCGCCTGATCGAGGGGGTAAACGTAGAGATGCTGCTGCGGCCACTGGCCTCCCTTGCAGCTCTCGACCTCTCTGGGATCCAGCTGAACGATGTGGGATTCCTGACCCAGTGGAAGGACAGTCTGGTTTCCTTAGTGCTTTATAACATGGACCTTTCAGAGGAGCACATCCAAGTGATCGCACAGCTTCGCAAGCTCAGGTCAGCACATCTGTTCTTCCTTTTTTATCCTTCTCCCGCTGATAGGGAAAGGTCTTTCAGGAATGGTCTACTCTCCTGCTATCAGAGAGGCACCCATTGCTGGGTTCAGCCTCTAAACCTTCCTGTGAGCAGGCTCACTCATTGACTCATTGTACATATCTGACATGTCTAAAGCCAGCCTGAATTTTGCTTGTAAGAAGACACCACTTAGCAGAAACTTCCCATTGGAAAAACCAAAACAAATACGCACGTGACCCCCTCACCCCCACTTGGTCTGCAACAGGTAGAAGACACTTTTGTGAGTGGGATGTTGGCTCCAGTCTCAGGCAGGAGCCAACAAAGTCTCTTTGCCCTGTAACGGACCCCACCTGCACATGATGGCTGGTCAGTTTGTCCCACCACTCCCTCAGCAGCAAGATTTTCCCAAAGCTTAAACATTTAAATACCTGAAAGAAATCAGAATAATGTAATACCCTGGGGTGTAAAAATTATAAGATTGGGGAAGCAGACAAAACTTCTCTAACTTAATTTGTGGGATGAGGCAAGATACGTTTCTGGGGATGCAAAGATTCTCTGGTGCATCTTAATCTCCAGGTAGAAATGCTCAGCTAGCTGCTGTGATGGAGTTTGGAAAAGGCAGTTTCTGAGCCTGGAGCAATTTCCTTTGTGATGTGTGGCCAGATGATTCATTGTGGTCCATTCCAGTAGCCATCTACCAGATACCTGTGTGCTTTGGTTACACACAGGGCCAGCTGCTGCTGCCAGAGCCTACAGAACCACATTCCTGTATCTTGGGAAGGAAATAATGATAAACAATAATCACACTTGGCTCTGGTAGAGAGGCAGAAGCCCCAGCTAATGCTTTCCAAGCTCTGAGATGCTCTCTATCACTTGCAGGCACTTGGATATCTCCCGAGACCATCTGTCCAGTTATTACAAGTTCAAGCTGACCAGGCGGGTTCTAAACTTGTTTGTGGAAAACCTGGTGAACCTCACTTCGCTCGACATCTCAGGGCACACCATGCTGGAGAACTGCACAATCCCCAGCATGGAGGAGAAGATGGGCCAGACAAGGTAAGAGAACAGCAATTACTGACGTCTGCTTGGATGGATAGATCAGTTAAAGATGAGTTAAGAACAGTTCCCTCTTCTAAATTCCCAAATTCTGTAGGTCTAATTAGTACTAAAAGGCAGGATACGACTCTTGCCAGCTTCCCCTAACAGTAAAGACTGGTGTGAGAATCAGCTGTGATTGCTGTATGCAACACATGTAAGGACTTGTAAGAGTAATAAAGAATTCATCCCATCTGCCTGCCTTGCATATCTGAAGTATCTCAGTTCTTTTCCACACACATTCTCCCAGGAATCTCCTACAGGATTTTTTTTCTGAAAAGACTCCAAAGCCCTTTACACATTTCCTACACAAAATACTCTTACCCTTGCTGAAATCCAGGCTCTTTGGATGGAACATTTATACACTGAGTCAATACATCAGCATTCATAGGAGGGCTGAGTGTTTTAGGAACTTAGAATCTAAAGGCCTGTTTTCAGATTTGACCTGGATTCTGGGCAGATCAACCCTTGGAAATCCTGGTGTCGCTCAGCAGAGGCATACTTAGAGGTCTGGTTTTCCAGATCAGCCAAGAACTCTGCCCTCCTATTAAGCACTTACTGAACAGAAGCAAATAAGTGAGACAGTACTGGCTCCTTTTCACCAGAGCTGGTGTAAATGCACTGGCTCTTGGTCAGTAAGGAACATGGCAGCAAAAACAGTGTTCCTGCATGCTCACAGAAGCAGACTTAACATGTCTATCACATTGCAAATATATTGGATCAGGGAAATCCACAGCCCTTTAAGTGGAAATTTTCACCCCAGCTAGTAAATTTCCAGGACAAATTTTACCTGGGAAAGCTGCATCCTGTCTGCAGGAATTCTTACTGCTGATTCCATTTAACACATTCACCCTTCATGCAGGATCACCTGGGATAAATATTTAGAGTTATGTTCAGAAGCAGGTGGCTGGTATAAAATGAGGTGTAGCTATTTCAACTCTGGGTATGAAGCAGTAAGTCAGAGTAAATGGAGGGCTGACAGCCCTCTCTGTGGCAGGAGACACCTGAAGAAACATGGTACCAACATGAATAATCTCATTTTTTCATCCCAGCATTGAGCCAGCAAAGAGCAGCATTGCTCCCTTCCGGGGTCTGAAACGACCACTCCAGTTCTTGGGTCTTTTTGAAACATCTCTATGCCGCCTGACACATATTCCAGCCTACAAGGTAAGAAGGCTGCAGGAATATTGGCAGTAGAAACTTGTTAGAAGTTAAAAGAACCTGAAACTACTGGCTGCCAGTAGAGTAGAGTTTTTTGGGTCTTGGGTGGGAGAACTGGGCTCTGACCTTTCAATAACTACTTGATAATGCAAGAAAACTGTCAGAAAGCAAGACCCCACATCGTTTTTATAAGGGTGGAAAAACATGTCTCTTGGAGAAAACCATGGAGAAATCATCCTACCTGAAGGATGTCTGTGACTACAGAAGAGAGTTTAAGACAGTAGGAGTCCTACTTTTGAATAGCATCCTCCTGGCCCAGAGGTGTTTTTTCTCATCCCTCTGGGCTGAGAAGTGACTCAACCTCTATCTCATCCTGGGCTGCATCTACTGGCAGGGCAGAGGGAAGTGGTACCCTTCAACCTTTCAGAGTTCCCTTCTCATGTTGGTTTTCCTCCTTCATAATTTCTCCTTTGACTCTTTTTGCTCCTCCATGCCAGGTGAGTGGAGACAAGAACGAAGAGCAAGTCCTGAATGCGATTGAGGCTTACACGGAGCACCGGCCAGAAATCACTTCCCGAGCCATCAACCTGCTTTTCGACATTGCCCGCATCGAGCGCTGCAGCCAGCTGCTGAGAGCCCTCCAGGTAAGCCTTGGCTTCACCCTGACAAGGGGAATTTTGCACTCCCAGTCTTTTTTTCCACCCTGGGACACTGTATCAGGCCATTCCGGAGAAAGTTCCAGTAGCGCAGTGGAACTGGGTACCTTCATTTCCTAAGCACGTTCCTGCAGTGCCGCGGCCACACATTCTTTGCTTCGAACAGTTACTCCAAGATGCAGTAGGAAATCCGTGGCACTGAAGCTCCATGTTGCTTCTCTGCAGCTGGTGATCACGGCCCTCAAGTGCCACAAGGATGACAAAAACATCCAGGTGACAGGCAGTGCGGCGCTGTTCTACTTGACCAACTCCGAGTACCGTATGGAGCAGAGCGTGAAGCTGCGGCGCCAGGTCATCCAGGTGGTGCTGAACGGCATGGAGTCCTACCAGGAGGTCACAGTAAGAGCAGCTCAGACTCCTTTGGCTCCCATAATCCTCCTTCCCTGTATCAAGTCTTTAGCCTGCTGTTAGCATTTGGGTCTCCACAGCCTGCAGGGAGTGAGTCAAAGCATAGAAGTTACTGCCCTTGGCCTCCACTCAGCAATGGGAATTACATGCAGAGTGCTCCTTACCCACGTATTATTCGCCAGAAAAAGGGGAGAAAAGTGATGGTAGCAAGGCTCCTTTTTATCAATGGACAGCAGTCAAAGGATGCATGTGACACACATACCCAGCACTGACTGTGGGGTGAAATGGGTGTGGGTATAGGGGGTGTTGAGTCAATGGAAAGAAAGATCTCAAATCTCTGTACTGGAAGCCAGCTGTGTAGAGAGCCCACAGGTGGTGAGGAGCTGGCTTGGAAAGCAATGGGCCTTGGATAATTAGTGGCCCTGTGAGACTGGAGTGACAGTCATGGGGCATGGCTAAAGCACAGCACTAGATCAGAGGGTAACAGAAATCTTAGTAGTTGTAGTCAGGCAAGAAGATGGTTTCACTACCAAGAAGCAAGGAAATATGAGGTGGTGGGGTCTGTGATTTTTGTAGCCACTTGGCCCAGTGTTTGCTTCCTTTTAACCCAGGTACAGCGGAACTGCTGCCTCACACTGTGCAACTTCAGCATTCCCGAGGAGCTGGAATTCCAGTACCGCCGAGTGAATGAGCTGCTGCTGAACATTCTCAACCAGAGCCGGCAGGATGAGTCCATCCAGCGCATTGCTGTGCACCTCTGCAATGCCCTGGTCTGCCAGGTGGACAACGACCACAAAGAAGCTGTGGGCAAGATGGGGTTTGTCATGGTTGGTATGGTCCCAAGGTGTCTACTTATCTGTAACCCAGGCTAGCACAATTTCCTTGCAGCTGTCCATCAAATGCATCCAGCTGTGATCCAACCTCGCAGCATCACAGGAGGGAGCCAGTGTCCCAGCAATGCTGACCTTTCCTGGAACCTACCCCTTTACTTGCTTACTAACACTGGTATAACATCTTATGATTCCAGAGACAGGCTGATGTGAGAGCAGGAGAGCACTGTAACCTTAGACTGACCTCACCACACAGGGTTATTTGCAGATCTGGTACCACCTTGTGACTGGCTCCTTCTGCTGCTCCCCAAGTTTGTATCAGCTTCCCAACTCAACCCATGGCCTCACCTTTTCCAAGAGCTGCAGAGGCCATTGCTTTGGTGCAGTTATGCTACATCCCAGACCTTGTCATACAGATCAAAATTGACTCATCTGCAAACTTAACAGCTCAGAGGCTGTGGCATAGTTCAGCTCTGTGAATACTTGCAACTTTGAACATAACCCAGTCCCACTGGTTTAGAGAAAAATAACCAAGTAGGTTCTCCACAAACGATCAAAATCAGCTATAACCGGCTCTGCAGTACCACAGCAGTTAAGTTTTAGCTGTTAAGATTTTTAACTGTTTCTCACTCTTCCTATTCCTTTGCCCACAGACAATGCTAAAGTTGATTCAGAAGAAGCTGGCTGATAAAACGGTGAGTGTTTC
Source organism: Lichenostomus cassidix (assembly GCF_008360975.1). Lineage (NCBI taxonomy): Eukaryota > Metazoa > Chordata > Aves > Passeriformes > Meliphagidae > Lichenostomus > Lichenostomus cassidix. The sequence goes on from NC_139497.1 coordinate 5,421,799, forward strand.
CTCAAAAAAGCATATAGATAGAGGAGTATTTTCTCTTCAGTCTGACGTAGGCATGAAGATCAGCCCAGAGTGCCAGCTCACCTTCTCTAACAAACACAAGACATCTCAGCTGACCTGAGATGTCCCAGGGTGAAGACAGGGGAATGTCACAGGGAGGCAAAAATATTGAACAAAAAAACCCACTTGCTGACAAGTTGAAAGTGAATAAGGTTTTCTTACCTCTGAAGTCATCTAGCCTGTGAACAGTGATGCCAGAGGGGAAACAGATGATTGGTTTGCACCTAGCTCCTGCATTAGTAAAGCTCTAATTCTGTCCCTTTCCCTATAGTGTGATCAGGTGATGGAGTTCTCCTGGAGTGCCCTCTGGAACATCACTGATGAGACCCCAGATAACTGTGAGATGTTCCTTAACTACAGCGGCATGAAACTGTTCTTGGAGTGCTTGAAAGTAAGTTTCTGATTGTCTCTGAGAGATGTTGACAGAAGCAGTGGAGATGCAGGTGCCTGGGCAGAATCCCTGGCTCTACTTCTCTCCAAGCATCACTTCCTACATTGCACAAACAGGAAAGGAAGAGCTTTTGTAAGTTCTTTCTCACATCATTCCGCCCTGCCACTAGAACAGAGAAACTCAGAGTGAACACACCCTTTCCCCATCTTTGCTCAGCCCCCTCAAGCAGTGCAGCAGTGAACAGTTGGCCTGGTCTTGATCCTCTCTTTTCATACAGATCTTAGCACTACAGATCCCATTTGGCACCTGCCAAGGAGCCGTTACTGACTACCCAAAAATACTCAGCCTTTCTAGATGTGCTGTACAGCCTTTTCCCAGGTTGCTTGTTCTCAGCATCACCAGAGTCCTACCTGTGTATAATCCTGTTCCTTGCCTGACCAGGAGTTCCCAGAGAAACAGGAGCTGCACCGCAACATGCTTGGCCTCCTGGGCAATGTGGCAGAGGTGAAGGAGCTCCGCCCGCAGCTCATGACCTCCCAGTTCATCAGTGTGTTCAGGTGAGTGCCTGGCTGGTGACCAGCTGGGCTCTGATCTCTTCTCCTGAACCACCTGGAGACTTGTGAATCTTTGCTGCATCAGCAGCTCTAAGTGATCTCTTCTCTCTTGGCAGCAATCTGCTGGAAAGTAAAGCTGATGGGATTGAGGTGTCCTATAATGCCTGTGGAGTGCTCTCCCATATCATGTTTGATGGTCCAGAGGCCTGGGGGATCTGTGAGCCGCACAGAGAGGAAGTTGTGAAGAGGATGTGGGCAGCCATCCAGAGCTGGGATATCAACTCCAGGAGAAATATCAATTACAGGTGAGGAATGGAAAAGATTGGCCCACTCACCCAGGAGCCAGGATTGTCACAGGAAGGGAGCACCAACAGACACAAAGGAAGAGATGTAGCCCAGCATGGCGGCTCTGTTCAGAGTGAAGGACAAACATCTTTGTGAACATATTCTTCAGTGAGGGTTTCTGTTTGAAACGTGTTACATAAGATGCTGAAATTAGACACTTTGCCTGACAATTCCCATGGGGTAAGTTTGGCAGCCCAGCAGAATTTCTCCAACATGTTTCTGCTGAAATTAAGTAGTTCAGGAAAATCGTGATCTGTCTGGGACTGCCTAGGCATCTTCCTCTGATACTGCTGTCTTTTGCAGTCTGTCCCTTAAAGTCTGTTTGCTTCCCAAAGTCACATGCTTTCACTCTTCTCTGGGGCATATTTAGACACAATTACCAGAAATCCCTTCAAAGGTTAATACAAGTGCTGGAATCCTCTAAACCCCTTCCTGTAAGAGGGTATCAGGTATTCAGAATTCCCTTAGTGCTTGGCAGGGATCCAGAACTGGCATTCCAGTGCCTGTTTACAGTATAGACGCAGTATTGTTGTCAGAAGAAATACAGCAACCCTTGCACATGTGCAGCCAGCTTTGCCTGGGCATAGTTTGACTTCTTTGCCTCCACAGACTGATCAGTGCTGCTGGGTTTCAGCTGTTGTGAGAAAATGCCTAATGGAGAATGGAAATCAGTTCCTGGGCTCAGTTGCCTTCCTTGCAGCTATTTCTCTGGGGAGTGAGTTTGTGCTGAAGTGGTGGGGCCTGTAATCCTGCCAGCACTGCCCTGGAACACAGCCTTGGTGCCAGAATCTTTGACATGCCAATGGATTTATTGCTGTGGGATCTATGAGCAGAGAGTTTGTACTACTGTGAGTGGCAAAGGTGGTGAAAGAAGCAGCTCTTGGATTTTTAACAACTGTAATATTTCTGTGCAGGTCATTTGAACCAATCCTTCGACTTCTTCCACAAGGAATCTCCCCAGTCAGCCAGCACTGGGCCACCTGGGCACTCTATAACCTGGTCTCTGTCTACCGTAAGTTCTCTTCTTGAAATCATATTCCCTGCACTGTAGAAGTTGAGGGGGTGGACCTGAGGCTGTCAGCAGAAAAAGCCTTCCCAGAAAAACCATGTAGGTAGAAAAAACCTTCTTTGAATGATGCAGGAATGTCCAGACAGCACAGGCAAACAAAGCTAATTAGACTTGGTGTGTAGGAAATTCTCTCACTGTTCTGATCCTTCTCCTTCCCCTGCTGCCACTCTTTGTACCCCTGTTGTGAGGGTTCATAAGGACCTGCTTTATTCTTTCCTCTGCAGCTGACAAGTACTGCCCACTGCTGATCAAAGAAGGTGGGATTCCCCTCCTGAAGGACATGATTAAAATGGCTTCAGCACGACAAGAGACCAAGGAAATGGCCCGGTAGGACACCAGTGCACTATCACAACCTCTCAGTTTAGCCTTAATTTAATTTTTATTCTTCCACATCAAGGGAGGCTACCAAAGCAAGGCCTGTAGTGATGTGTATGAGATGTATGAAGTGAACACAGGAGAAAAGGAGGAAAAAGAGAATAAAAACAGAAGACTAGAGGTGTTTATAGGTGGACAAGACACACAGATAATTGCCAGGCAACTGGGTTGTAAAATTGGCTTGTTGACTGAGGGAGCCATGTGGCTAATTGCAGCTCTTAGGCCAATAGTCTCCAGTTATCACTATTCCCCATACTTGGGTGGGCTCCCTGTCTTCAGAACCATACTGGCCTGTCACTAAACTGCTGACTGCACAGTTAAAATGAGAGCATTTTTCAGATGGTAGAGTCCATCACCCTTGCAGTGACACCTTTGGAGTCATCCTTTCAGAGTTTTAAAAGCCAGCTGTGGTTTCTGATCATTGGCAAAGTGAGAGCTGTAATTTCAAACCTGCAGGATGAACAGAAGAGGTGGAGATCTGGGAATACATACCTGGGAGTGGGCAGCAGGTGTTCCCACAGCTGAAGGGTTGCTAAATACTGGAGGGGACTGGAGCCTGCAGAAGACAATCACAGTTACACACAGTGTGTGGGATGGGACAGGTGACAGCACAGTGAAGGACAAACATTTGTATTCATGTGTTTTCCTGGTGGGATTCAAAGGCATCGGAGCATTTGGATATGGGGGTGATGAATGAATGGTCACAACTAGATCTGGATGTGCACTACCATAACTTGACATTCCAAACTGGGAGCTGCTTTTGTGGAGTTTACTGATTTTGACAAAATTTGTGTCTTGGATACAAACAGGACACAGTTACACAGAAATCAACTTTGGGACAGTTCTTACCTTACTGTCCCACAGCTGGGGTGCAATAAGCTTTAAACTAAACCCTCTCTCCTTGTCCTTGTTTTATCCATAGGAAAGTTATAGAGCACTGCAGTAACTTTAAGGAGGAGAACATGGACACTTCCAGATAGAGGCAGTTACCCAATGCCTCTTGCCAGCACTGTATCCAGCTTCTCTCTAACTCACTGTACATAGGGAGGACTCTTTCTTACCAACTCGCCCGTTGGAAGGAAACTTTATGTGTGTGTGTGAGACCCTCAGTAGATGAAGGTGAACAGGGGAGGGGGGAGGGACTTTTTGCACAACAAAATGCTTTCCTTAACTTAGTGGACTTTTTTGTTATGAAGTTTCAGGTTGAAGTTCCGTGTGTATGATTTCTGTATAAAAAGAAAAACAAAAAACAAAGACAACTACATTATGTATCTTTTAACCTTTTTATTTTAGACCACACAGAGAGCCTCAAATGACCATGAGCTTGAAGACCTAGTTGTGTGATCACTAGTGTGACATGTTTATTTCCCACTTTTTAGAAAATTCCCTTTTGCTGTACTGCATGAGGTCCTGTCATGTCTGCAAGAACACCAGTCCTGAATCAGCATTGGTTGCTCAGTGGGGCTACAGGCAGTGATGACTTATTTATTTGGTTAGAGAGGTTGGGGGACACAATACCAGAGAGACAGACCAAATGAACTGGCCTTTTAGTGATATTTATAAATGGAGAAACTAGAGAAGACCTTTCAAGCTAATTCAGTCCCTTAAGGGCTTTTTAATAGAAGACTCGCATTAATGGAACCATTGCTAATTCTGTGTAGGTCCTCTGGAAGCAAGACATTCCCAATAAAGTCAAGAGGTCTGTTTTGTCCCCATTGGCAGAACAGTAGGATCTGCCAGCCCCCCAGCCTCATAAGGTCAGGGATGACCAGTAAAACCAGTTACGTGTTCTTGGCTACACAGAACTTTTCTCTCAAAGGAAGCCTGTGCAACATGGCACAAGGTTTGTTCAGAAAGGGCTACACATCTTCATTCCAGTCCTTCACCACCTTTTTTAGTTGTGTTCTGTTTTGTGGGGAAGGGGTACAAAGCCAGACAGAATATTTCCCTCTGCATAATAAACTCTCCTAGGCCCTAGTCCAGAGTAGCTGTAGCCCTTGTGCAAGTCCCAGGAAGGGGCTGGAGCTGTTCTGCTCTCCCTCAGTCTGTCTTATCACAAGCTGGGCTCAGTGGCACCATAATCTCCCTCCACAGGAAGCTCACTGCAGTACAGCTGCTGGAATTGGAGGTGGGGAGTCTCCAGGCACCTTCTGAAGGGCAATTACAGAAAACAGCACCCTTTGTCCCACCCCAGCATCTTCCCCCTCTTCTCAGAAGCAGAAGGCCCTATTCCTATCTGATTCCCAGAGGCACTTACCAGTGCAGTCCCACTCCCATCAGCAGCATTACTCCAGTTTGTGTGATGCAGGTGAGAGGAGAGTCCCACTGAGATGGTCTTCACCTGTAACACTCCACACCTGTAACGGTTCAAGAAGCTGAAGGCCAAGGTTTGCCTCACAGCCAGGCATTCAACAGCACAGTTGTCCAAATCATAGCCCACTGCTCACCACAGTTCTTTGACAATTCACAAATCCTCCCTTAGAAGTGATTCAGAAAAGGTTTTGTGCCTGATAGAAGGAAGATGAGCCCATGGCCATGCAGGCTGGGACATTTCAGGCCTCTGAGCACAGTAACTCACTGCTCTCTTCCCTTGTACACTTTGCTCTTGGATTTGAGTCGCTGCTATGAGGTTCTGCTAATGCTCAGAGTTCATGTTGTCCTTGTGAGCATGTTAGAGATGGATCCTCGATCCACAAACTGACACTTTAACTGACAGAACACAGCTGCCTGGAGAGGTTTACTTTTACTGCCAATACGGTGTTATTCAATGTCTTCTTTTTTTTTTGCTTTTTAACCATACGTCATTTGTTTTGGTATTGTGAGATCTGTACTTTTTCTTTTAAGTATTTTTCAAACTTATATATATTTTTGTGTCACTTTTGAATTGTTTTCATAAGATTTGCAAAACTTGACAAATTATACTTTTTTGCAGTCGTTTGAAATGTATTTTCCTCTCTCTTATTCCTGTTTCCCAAGAATTTGTATCCCTATAAGCTTTGAAATGGGGAAGCTTATTTCAAGATTTGTTTTCTCTGTAACATTTTGCTAATCTTCCTTCTAGATGCAAAACTAAAAGGGGCTGCAAATACAGCCTTGGTTATTAGGGGTGTCAGGCTTTGCTCCTTAATTCCCAAGGACAGCAGCACTAACTGGGGAAGTTGTTTCATGTGGCAGTGCCACCCACTAGGCTTGCTTCCTTTCCAAGGTCCATGTAGTAAAAGCTCCTGCCACTAAAATCTTGAACCACCTGACAAAAAGCACTCAAAATTCTCACCGTGTTGGCAAGGTGGGAGTGGAGCAGAAGGGCACATCACAGATGTGAAGTACCAAAAACCCTTGTTACCAGAAAGCAGCTGCCACGCTGGGGAGACAGTGGAGCTAAGGAACTCCCATCTCCACTGGAGCAGATCCCAGCCTCTCATTGCAGTCTGAGCCAAGCAGTTGAGCTCTACTCTGAGATCTTGGCACAACTACATTAAAGCTAATGAACAACCAATGGCTTAGTTCCATCTGCCTTGAGACCCCAAAGGCTCGGGTTTTCCAAACCAGTGCTCCCACAATTTCAGCTTTTACTGGAGTCTCACCTGCTGCATCCCAAACGAACAGGATCCACACTGCATCAAAGCTATTTCACACTGTAAAGGTAACCTCTGTCCTCACTGCTCACAGACCCTCAGTAAGCCATACTTCAGCCTGAATCAAGATAAAAATATTTCAATTTCCCAGCAATAAGGAGATGAATGGAACCAGGCCAGGCTGTCAGAAAAGCTCAGCTTGCTAAAATCTGTCACCAATCCCAGGGGAAAGAGGGAACTGTAACTGGGCTGTTGCAGAAAGCCTCACATAAGATTTTGAGTCAGGCCACCAGCAAAGTAAACTCCTGAGGCAGCACATTAAAAGGAGTAACATCCCTGTTAAGAGTGCCATGAGGTTTGCCTACAATCATCAGTGTCTTCAAGATTTTGTGAGCCAAAAAATAAATTTTCCTTCAGTGAGGGAAGAGTATCCTCTGAGCACCTGAGCACAATCCAAGAATTCCTGTAACTGGAAGTTTGAAACTAGTTTGGACCTCAGTTTCCCTAACTGAAACAGGCATAATGCATGGCCTGAAAGCACGTTTTGGAGTGGATTTAACTGGTGCCATAGATCCAGAGCTGAGGACAGAACAGGAGAGTTACCTGCAGACATTATATCAATGTTCTCAAAGTAGGGGAAGGCAAGGTGGCAGATGTTTTATGATGGTTTAATGTAAAAGGGGAAATTGAATACCATAAAATGCTTGACTGCTCCAGGGATGCCTCCCAGGCCTTCCAGCTTTGCTGGATCAGAGGAACAAGCCAGGAAACTTCAACTCTACACAAATTACACAGCCAGTGACCAACCCTGTTCAGAAAACAAGAATGGGGTTCTATTTTTCAAATGAAAATCCAACTGGAGAGAAGTTCATAGCGTGTAAGGATATGGCAGAAGGGCTCCTTGTGCTCAGTAGCTGTTGGCCCACTCAGACACTTCATGTTTTCACTACTACATTTCCTTTAATATTCCAAAGCTTGGCAAGCAGAGCACAAACAACTCAGTAGCACCCTGCAGAGACTGTGCCAACAAAAGAGTCCTCTACCTGGACTGTGTGTGGCTTCCTTCCTGGCTGGAGGCTGCCCTGTCCTTCACTGGCCCTGTCAGTGACCCAGCAGTGCCAGGTGTCCATGTTCTCTGAATTGGTGAGCAACTTCCCACCAGTGCTTCCATTTTACAAGATCTGTGGGAGGAATTGCTCATAAGGATTGGCATCTACTTGGATGATGTTTAAGACCTAGCAGCACCAGACTTTCTCATGTAGACCAAGCCAAGAAAGCACTGATATTTGTGGCAATCAGAACACTGCAGATAATTCTTCTGCACCACGGCTGCTGTTTCCCTGGACCTTCCTACTGAAATTATTCTCTTCAGCACTGAATCCTAACCAGCTTCTCACCTTGGCTAGGCTTCTGCTCCTGTCACTCTGGTCTCTGCAAAAGATGAGTGGGAAGAAAAGTCTTGGAGCTGTGAGTCAATTCCCTCTCATTACCTGAAGAAGGAAATTAATTACCAGTAGGGCAAGAGCTAGAGGGCACTGCAGTCAGGCACTATCCATAGAAAAGACTTTTTCTTGAGACTGTCTAGAGAGGAGTCTGTCACAGCTCAGGTGTTAGAGGACAGCTTGTGCTGGAAAAAGAGAATTAAAAGTAGGGAAACAGCTGGTCTCCATGACAACCATGTGTATGAAGCACAGAGGGCAAAAGTCATCAGGAATGGATGAAAAGCAACATGAGAGCTGGAGAAGAGAGCACTTAAAGAATGAGGGAGATTGCTGAATTGAGACTTCTGCTTTAGCAGACTATGTTTTCATTTCACATAATTGTCACTGATTCTCTGTAACTGTTTTTAAAAAAGTTTTTAAGCTAACTGAATATGTATTTCCTTGTTTTGCAATGAAAATACCCTCAGTTATAATGAGAAAGCGTCTCCTTTTACTCTGTCCATGGACCTGCCTGATGCTGAGGTCTGGTTCAAATGTTTGTACCTGGTGAAACCAAGCAAAAAAAAAATCAAAATACACAACTGTTGCTTCCTTACAATTCTGAATGAATTAACTTTTCTGTTGTATCCGCTGGATACCCGCTGTGATTAAACCTAGTGCTCAGCAGTGTCTTCTTTCCTTGGTCTGTCAGTGTGTTTTATTTAGGTACTTTACTGGTCTATTGGCTGTCATATATATTTAATTAAAAACTAAAGGAACTGCTGTGTGTTGATGATGCCTTTCATCACTCCAGAAGATGCAATACTGCTTGTCAACAGAAGAGAGCCGTAGAGGAAGAGAGCATTGTTAGGAAATTGTGTGAGAGGAGAAAAAAAAATCAGGACAATATTTGAGTGTCCAGATTGCTTGGAAAGCTGTAATGTATCTGCAGCTCACACTCCAGAGCCTGGACTTTATAAGGGGGCAGGAGCTGAGCGCTTCAGAAAAAGCCTCTGGCTTAAAGCACTCAATCTGCTTTAAGGCCAATGGGACTTCATTCTGAAATCGCTGGTCCTGGAAGGGCTCAGTGCCAGTTAATTCAGTGGTCACTGTGGAGTCTGTGAAGGATCAGACTCGAGGTGAACAGGATGGGAGGAGTGCAAAACTGCCTCTGAAAGCATGCCATGTTGTAAGCATACAGAGAGATACCTTAGCCTTCCTGCAGCATGGGATTCCTAGCTGGAATACCATGAGAACCAAGGTTCTCCCCTCAGAAACTTGCTAGTAGAGACCTTCTGGAACTGAGCCTAATTTCAACCAGTCACTGAGGCTGAAACCCTTGAGACAGAGGTCAGTTCTGATCTCTGGAAGACAGGTTTCAAAGCTGAAGGAGAAGATAAAAAGAGTAACATACACCAAATTATTTTATTCACAAAGAGACTAAGAATACATTCCTTAGGACAGATCACGTAGAACATAAAAATGTTTCTACTTTCAAATGGATAATATTATTACTACTCAAATTGCTTTCATTAAACTTTAAAATTTACACCTCTCTGTGAAGAAGGAAAGATAACTACCCACCTTTTTCTGAGCACCAGAACAGCTTGAGGCATCTGAGGTCAGAGAGCTGTAGATTTTGCATTTACCTAGAATTTAAACAAAAGGGTTTGAACGATTGCTGGAAATTTAGTCTGCAATTTTTATTAACATTTCAACCCAGCTGTCTCATGTAAACCATTTAAGTGACCCACACAACCAGGTCCTTTCGTGGCATCAGCAGGTGGCCACTAGCTCATGTGAAGGGACTAAAATAATCAATTTGTGCACAAACAATACCAAGGAATCAACTACTTGTCAGGTGATGGAGGGTAAATTTATAAAAAATACGGTATTTCTTTCCGAAATTTTTTTTGGAAATAAGGTAACAAAAGCAGCAAGGTACATCTATGTTAAAACTGAAAGGAGTTTAAAGAGAAAGCACTGATTTTGGAACTTTTACAGATCTGTGATGAGATTCATCTCCCTTAGACAGACACTCAGAGTGTAAATATATACATATTATAGTCACCTTGGCTTTTTTTTTTTTTTTTTATTGTTAGCAAAAGACAAAAACGCATCTCAGGTGCAATTCAACTGCTTTTAGGTGTCTTTTCCAGCTGAGAAGAGTCCATACACACCTGCTTCCCTCAGCAGCCCTCGGGAGAGTTCAATGACCACGGCTCAGCCAGGAGGCTCTTCACTGCAGACATCCCAACCAGATCAAATCCCTTCTCAAGTTATGTCACACATCCTCCAGGCTCTGTTTGGTTTATAGGGCTGTTTGTTTAGCTGCTTCCAGCCAGGCACAGCCTCTGCGCTTCTTCCCGGGGGTTGCAAACCGTGGAAGAACCACGATGGCGAGAGCAGCTAACGCAGTGCAACACCTCAGGAACCACCTCGAGGAGCCTTTGACTGCTGCCCGACCTATCAATGCCAGCCCCTTCCACGGCTCTGTACACCCAGCAGTGTCTGCCCCGGTGTAACGGAGGTTCGGAACAGTTCCCCACACGGGCTGGCACAGCCCGGCAGCCCCAGCCAGAGCCCGGGATCAGGGCAGGCAAGATAAACGGGAAGGGCTCAGGGAAAACACCTTCCTCGGGAAAAGGCGCCGGCTCGACACAGGGCTCAACACAGGGCTCAACACAGCCGGGCGGTGTGGGGGACGAAGGGGGCAGGTGACCCCGGGTGACGATGGGTGCGGAGCCCGAGGCGGCGGAACGCGGCATGGGGAGGAGAGCAAGTCCCACGTCCCAGCCGAGCCTCCCCCGCAGGGCCGGGCCGCCCTGGCCCCGCCTCGGGGCGCTGCCCGGAGCCCTTCCGGGCCGGCGGAGCCCCGGAGCCGGTGGAGCCTCGCGGGCTGGTGGAGCCGGCGGGCCATGGGCTCCGGCGGGCGCTGGGTGCGGGCGGCACAGCCAGCCCTCAGTGCGGCCGTGACGCTCGGGCTTCTCCTGCACCGCACGGGTGAGGCGGGACCGGCCGGGCCGCTCCGCCCCCGGGGGCAGGCCGAGAACGGGGATGGCGGGCCGAGATCGGGGATGGCGGGCCGAGATCGGGGATGGCGGGCCGAGGATGTGATCGCGGCCAGGCCGTGCGGCTCCTGCGGGACACGGCGATCTGCGCCCGGCCGCAGCCCGAGGGGGTCCCGAGGGCAGGACAGGGTTGGAGAGTCCCTTCTCCGCCTCTCCCTTCTCGCCCCGCGCCCTCTCTCCGCCTGGTCTCTCCCCGTTTTCTCCTCGTAGATTCGGGACCTCTTTGCTAAGGCCAGAGAGAAAAACCTCGGACGCTTTACAAGGAGCTGCTGCTCTCTGTCTTTTTTGGATACCTTACAGATTTGCAAAAGCAAGAGGAGCGCGGGGAGCTGCTTCAGCCGCTGATCTTCGTGTTGCTGGTTTTGTGCTCGGTCCTGCTGTACTTCAAGGTGTCTCTCATGGATCCGGGTTTTGTTAAGCCTGAAGAAGAAGTGAAGGTAAATCCCTTCATTAATGGAACACAGTGGTGAGGCTATAAAGTGTATAGGTTTTTCTAGTTTTTCCATTATGGTAGATAAGAACAATCTGAAACAGTTTCTGTTGTGCTGGCATGAAGGACACATGAATAGACCGTTTGAGATGAGGAGAGACTGTCACATTTGTATTTTGTAACAGGCTTTAAATGTGCCTTTCACACCACACTGCCCTTGTTCGTGACTGTGCCATTTGAGCCCAAGTCCTCTCCTAAATCAGAGGCTGTGGTGCCCTGTGGAATGTATACATGATCTATTTTATGTTAACCACTGCTAAGTGGTACAATTGCAAAAAAAAAAAAAAACCAAAAAAAACCCAACAATTTGGAGGGCAGGCTTGGCAGACAAGTGCTCTCTGTAGCTCTTTTTATTGAACTGTTTGTGGATTTGTTGCCCTCGAAGTGGACTTGTCCACAAACAAGTTACAATGAAGTAAATGGAGATGCAAAGTTTCAGTAACTGATAGTCTGCTCGAGGTTAGCTGCCTTACAGACTGTGTAGGACAAAAGCATTATCAATCTTAGTCATCCATCAGTAATGTCAGTGTTGCCTGTGCATGACTAAGTAGCACTGCTCATACTAAAAAGACATTGGTACTGTGTTTAAAAGTGAAGTCCAACATTGTTTTTCTGCCAGAGTGTATCTTGTCAACAGTTATTTCTGCCTCAGTGCAAACATTCTTTGGATGGTTACAGCAGCCCATTGTGTCTCACTGTACCATAACTGTCTGCAGCTTCTGTAGGAATTCTAAAGAATTATTTTGTTTAACCTTCCTAATGACAGAGATAACAAGTACTGTGTAACTGTTAAGTCAAAGGGTGCAGCAAGGCAGCTGTCATGCCAAGACAGCAGCCCAGGAGCTCTTCTCAGTCCCTCCCTTTCTTTTTTGTAGGAAGGTGAGGATAAAGGACAAGGTGTGGTTATCCCTCAGATTCCAGGTGCCATTAAGCTGCGGCGCTGTGGTTACTGCTTGGTGAAGGTGGGCATCTAGAACACACTGGAAGAGGATGGGATGAGTGATTTGAAAGCTTATATTGTTCTTCAGCTGCTGTTGTTGGTGTTCTTCGGGTCTGTCTTTGCTGCTCATAGGAGGCAGATTGTGTAGCTACACATGTGGTAGTAATGGACACTGGCACATAGGCCAGTTTTTCAAGGTTGAAAAAAGTCTCTGCTGGCTTGTAGAAACAATCTTTTTTTGCCATGAGAAAATTATGTTCTACATCCTTACTGCCATGTCAGCTAGACCTTGCAGTACTATCAAAGAAGTTATTTTGAAAATACCTTAATAGTCAGAAAGGTAGCTGAGTCTGACGTGGGAACTGTTCACTTTTGTGAACTTGTTTGGAGGCCTTAAATCAAGAAAACATTGGCCATAATGGTAAAAGACAGCATGAAGGAGAAATTACAGCAATTAAATTAGCTCTTAAAACAGTTTGCCTAAAGCCTAGAAAGCCTTGTTTTCAGAGTGATCCTTATCAGTTTAATGAAATTAAGCATTACACCAGCTTCCATGAATTCCTGAAGAGTATCTACCAGAAGGAATGAGCTTAGTGCAAGATGAAAAGCTGGCAAAGCATTTATATGCTGCAGGGGACAAATCCTAGGAAGCACTACTTTCCTCAGCCAGGTCTTTCACCTTCTCTGTGCCTGGTAATTGAGCTGTTTTCTGTGCAAGTGTCTTGTACTTACATAGAGGTACTTCTCTGTATATGCAAAAACATCCCATCCCTGCCCTCTCTATCTGATAGCAGTTGTCCTAGTTTTTCACCTCAATACTCTGCTCATGCTTTCCTGACTACACTGATTGGCTCTGTCTCCCTCCATGGCACACTGGACTTCCTTACAATAGGTAGATATTAAAGGAAATCTGTAGATAGGAGGAGTGTGGGAGAGTCACTTACTTTGAATCCCATCCCTACGGTTCTTGACCAGGAGAATCACAATCCCGTTGATTTGTCTTAGCAATGTTCATGTGCATGTCTCACAAGGGAGTGTTTTATTGTGGAGACAAGATTTGCATGATGTTCTCTTCTACTAAACAGGACTGGGACAGCCATGAAACCCAGTAAGTTTTTTCTTTTTCTGATTATGTTTTGCAGCAACCCATGAGAGCCAAGCACTGCCAGCTGTGCCAGCACTGCGTGCGGCGTTATGACCATCACTGCCCCTGGCTTACAAACTGCATAGGAGAAAGGAATCACCCCCTCTTCATAGTCTACTTGAGTGTGCAGCTTGTGGTTCTGCTGTGGGGAGGCCACGTTGCTTGGTAAGGCTGGGAGGTGGCATTTGGACCTCCGTGATTCCCAAAACATGAGGTGCTCCTTAGCCTGGCTTAGAAAAATAGCAGTGGCTGGACTGACTTTCAATTTTCACTCTCTTTCATATCAAGGTCTCCCCCAAACTAATTTAGGCTTCACTATTCAGTTACTTTAAATCACTGTAACACAATCTCTGTTTATATATTTAATTGCTGAAAACTCCAACACGGCTGCAACTTCTCAATGCATTTAGAATGCATTGAAAGCATTCCCGTGAAAAGCCCTTTCCAGTGCCAGTATCACTGCAGCAGTAGGCTTGACAGCTTTCTGAAACCCAAAACCAGCCCACACAGCACCTTGTGGCTGAGGCCAAGGTACTCACCCCTGTGGTGGGTCCAGATCAGAAAGGTATGGAAGCAGCGAGGCTGGGGCCTTGCCACGTTTGCCCTTGCAGGCCCTTTCCAGCCCCACTGTGCCTGGAGCTCCAGGCCCTTTAGATCTTTCCAGCCCGACCCAGGCCCCTGATGGCAGCTGGGCACTGGGCCACAGCAGCTCATCACCATTGGTGCCACAGCTTAAAACATGTGCAATTGGAAATGGAGGCACCTGTTAAGCCCTGGACACTCTGATCCAGGGGTTTAACTCAAGGTTCTATTGCTCTCTCTTAGCGAAAAGGTCAAATCCCCACCAGATACAGTCAAGAGGTGAAAATCACACTAGAGCTTACTAGCAAAAATACCAAAAGGAAATGCTCAAAATGCAACCATCTTTGGTAAAGAATGACGTACAACATATAATGCAACATAAAACCACTTCTCATAGCATGACTTAGGGTTAATGTAGCCTTTTACCAGCATAAACTAAGCCCAACCGAGAAAAAACTTATGAAATGCTATGGTACCCAGAATTTCCAGGAAAAGAGAATTCGGAAGAAAAAGAGGGGCAGACAAGAAGATGGAGAGAAGAGATCTAGAATTCTAGGCGTTAACCCATGGCGATTGTGTCTCTCAGCTGTCAGGAGAACCAGCATCTTCTAAACTTCTTGGATTCCAATCCCTATGGTGCAGTCTCCCAGGACTTCATAATATATTAACTCTATAGTAGAAGATTATCAGCAGCTCATTAGTAACGATTAAATCTTCAATGTGTCATCTGGTTTGCTTAGTTTATTAAACTAGTTCTGCTTTTTTAACTACAGATTCATTTCTGTTTGAATTGAAAGGTCAGGCCTCTACTTTGAAAAATCCTGGGAGTGGCTGCAGCACAACATTTTCCTCCTTGTGTCCTTCCTTCTGATACTCATATTCACCATTGTGGTCCTGCTGCTGCTTGTTTCCCAACTGTACCTGATCTCGTGCAACACCACGACCTGGGAGTTCATGTCACACCATCGCATCTCCTACCTGCGGCACTCTGAGCTGGAAAACCCCTTTGATCAAGGAATAATCCTCAACCTCTGGAGATTCTTCTGTTCACGCCACCTCACTGCATGGGAGAAAATCTATTTTCACAGGAACAGTGAGCCTGTATAGTCCCAGTGTGCCAACACACCTGCAGGCTGCTGGGTAAAGCTTTGGTAATGCGATGGCTGCTGTTTCCTTGCACTGAACTTTAATACATCGCGGACTATGCAACCTGCTCCACAACTTGTTCATCTGCAAATTACATTTGAGGGATAATCAGGGATATTTTTATATATAAATAACACTGTTAAAGGCGAGAATCCAGTTCTTGCCTGGGAAGGCCAAAGCCACTAGAGCTGATTTCTAGCCTGAGCAAAGAATCTCTCTAAATTTATTTCTTTTTCTTAAGTGCATCCAGATCTCTCCAGAAGAAATGCAAGATTAGTGTGAACATTCATGTTCTTTTCTCCAAGGTCTCCCTCTCCTTTTGCTGCTAGGGAACAGCAGCAATTACAAATAAAACCAGCCAGGATCAGTGTAATTCCTGTGGCCTTTTTTCAGCATAGTGTGTGTTCTGACTGTGAGAACTGCAGTGCCTTTTGTCAGTAGCATCAGGCACATAAGAGAAATATTTATGTAAATATTTAGAGAGTCAAAAACAATTTCACTTTGTCCACATGCCTCAACTTAATGCCTTCCACAAATACTAGAGGCTTAATACTGTAATTGTGCATAAAAAAGAGCTGTAAAACACCCAATTAATCTTATGAGATAATTAGCCTGTACTTTGTGATGCCCAGAGCAGCTTCCTCACAGCTTTTTAAGTTGATGATGCTGCTAATAATTCACTATTTTGAATCAAATAAGTGAAGAATGATACCGTTACTTTTCTTTGGACAGAAAAGTAATCCTTGGCTACTGAGTTATTTCTGCAGATAACATGCTCAGGCCTTTGCCATAGCATTGGAGAGAAAAGCAGTAGCAGAGGTGAGTACCTCAAGCCTAACTCAAGTAACGCTGTTGGTAAAAGTACTACTACCTCAACTTACTAGTGATGTTTTATAAAAGAATACAACTTCAATGCAAGAGGAAAGCTGCCAGGTCCTGGTTGATTCACTGAGATGAGAGATGCTGACAGCTTTCAGGACAGCAGCAATTTCCACTGAAACAATTTCCATTGTTTTCCACTGAAATAAAATGTCATACTTCAGACTTCCAGGGGAAACTAAAAGGAAGTTTGGGATTGCCAATCTTAGCTTTAAAACGAAAAAAGGCTGTGGTGTGAATTTTAGTCCTGACCCTTTTCTGTTAAAACAAAAACAAAACAACAAAATGTTAGTTAAAATTATTTTGTGCCTTAATTGTCTTGGCTCAGGAATTAACACCAGCTCAGAAGCACTCAGGGTTTAAAGTTAATGAACACTCATGAAAAGACAGTGCAGTCATTAACACAGAACAGCAGTCCAAAAGCAGTTTAAAAACAGCAAAACATCCCTTTTTTGACCAGCTCCAGAGTTTGTAACCTGTGCCCAGTCTGGTTTGTTCAGGGTATAAGCTCTACCAGAGGGATATCAGAATGCTAAGAATTACTTTTGTAACACTGCTATACCATTCAGAACGGATTCTGCAGTTTGCTTGTGTTGCTGTGGTACCTGCTAAAGTGTAGATCATTTGTCATATTGCAATTCCTGGTTCTTTAGGTATCAGTTAAGTGAAAGTTTGTCAGCAGGTGCAACGGCTCAAAGCAGTTTTGCTCTGTTTGGTATTTTTTTAAAATGCACTTGGATGTTAATTTACCATTTTATTTACTCAATCATAAATTATAAAATAAAATATTAAGTATGCATTTTTGAAAATTCTTTATGCCTCTTTCTTTGAACCCAAGTTCTAGGTTTCACATGTGCTAACAACCCACTGTGCTACTTCCCACTTCACAGTGGCCTTGAACTAATGCCACAGAAACACCACAGGGGCCAACAACAACTGCTACCACTCAAACAAGAGTGAGGAGTGAGCAAAATGTGTATCCTGCTCTACACGGAGCAGAGCACTGCTGGGGTGAGTGGAAGGTTGCAAGGATCTTTGTACATGGGGATTTTCAGAAATCTATACTATAATCAACTATACTTGGTTCTCAAAATAGGAAATCTAGGCTGAGTGTGAAATATCCCTGGTTTGCACAAACAGGGCTCTTACCTTGCTGAATCCTGAAGCACTGGCACCAGCCTTGGTTAACAATTCCCAAGATCCTTGTCTCCAGCTACAGCACAGCTGCCTTAGTCACACTCCTGTCTTCGTCTAGTGAAGACAAACTGAAAGAGCAACGATTTTGTCCCTTTTTGCATCAGATGCCTTATCTCTAAAAACCCTTCCCTTTTCACCCAACAAGCTAACATTATTAATTTAAGAGATGAAAAAGTATCCTATCAAGTATAATTGCAAGATAGATTACAAGGCAATGAAATCACCTTTAATTCACTGATTTTCCAATATTAACCGAGTCATTACTTAGCTGTCCCAAAAAAAATTATACAGGACATACACAACTGATAAAATCTGTGGAGAGATAACCTGACTGCAGTCATTGGTATCTGACAGCTGATGACACCAAGCAGTATGTACACAGACAACCTGAGTGAGAAGGAGGAAAGAGAAAATATTACTATTGGCATTTACTGAGAAAACTAAAATCCTGCCTGTTGAGCAGATTTGCATTAGCCCTGATCTGAAACATTCAGCTGACACAAAGGAGATGGAAAGCTGAATATTTATTATATGGAAAGGTATCTTTATTTTCAAAAAAGAAAAAACATGTGCAAAGTTGTGAGGTTTGATATCATTAAAAACAATAGCTAAGATTTGCTGCTTAAATATAAAGACTCATTTTCCTTCCGATAAATCACTTGGATCATTATTAAACATCATTGTGTTTCTAGTGTTAAAATCCATTCTTGTCTGGCATACACATTTTTATTAGTGGGAAATGGCATAAAATCATTACAAGGAGGGGATGTTGCATCTCTAGAAAATCAGTGAGAAGTAGCCATTCCCCTGCTATGCTACAACTTTAAAAAGTCACACTACTTACTTAGGCTTTTTGCAAAGAGTAACTTGGATTGCAGAGATGATTTGATTTCATCAAGTCCAGCTTAAATTCCGAATTTCATCTATATTCAATGACAGCAGAAGATACATCCAGTCAAACACTTAAAGATAATTTCCTTAAAGATAACTGACATCCAGTATCCCTCCTACAAATGAGGCTGGAAAACTCACAACAGGTTAACTCAGCCTGCAGGGCACTTCATCCTGGAGCCATCAGCACTACCTGTACTATGAATCCTCTTGGCTTTTCCATTGGCCCTGCAAAGTCTTCTCTGTGCCCTCTCAAGATGGTAACAATCTCTTCATGTTTTTGTAGCACAAGAATCAGACATCTAAAAGGTGTCTGGAAACAAAGTCAAAGTCCTTGAAGACAGTCTGCTCCTTACGGGTTAGGAGAGCAACCTCCTCAGGAGGAGTAAGGATTGGCTTCTGAGAAGTGAACTCTTCATCAAAGTTGCTGATGTCAGTCGGGTCTCTTAACGTGGGCACAAAGGGGGGCTTCAGCCTCCTGGCAAACAAGGCATCCCAATCAATTCCCTGTAAGAGAAGGAAGGAAACAGGCGGGATTGACACAAAGATTATTTATGAAATGTGAAAGTTGGAGGGAGAATTGCAGCCTCCCTTTCAGATCATTTGCAACATGTCTTATTTTTACCAATTAAAAAAAAAAAAAAGAGAGAACTGAAAAAAGGCCCAAAACAAACAGCACAGGAGGTAGTGCAGAGATTCCATGCAGTGTATTTTACAGCTACAACTGTATGTACAAGGGACAAAACTACAGCTCAGCTGTGGCCACGTGGATCTGTGGATCCCAGCAATTTCTCCTGACATCCAAGTTCTTTTCTTGCTCCAGTGCAAAGCCAGACAAGGGTTATAAGGCTAAAAACTTTTGGCAGATGAGCAATGATGAGGAGGAATGGCAACACCTTTGCCTGGAACAGACACATACCCCTGACACAAAGCAATTCAACCTCCATTTCTCTTAAGATTCATGTGTATCCTGCAAATGCAGGTGATCAAATAGACTGACTGACAATCACTGCTATCACTAGACAACATCTTTGATGCTGCAGTTTGATTTTAAAAGGACTATTTGCTCATATCTCTAAAGTTAGGTATATTGGTACATAGAAATATGTACAATCAGAAATAACAAACTGGCTCTGGAAGCATAAAGACCCCAGAAAACAGACTTGGGGGATGTCATTTCAAGCAAGACTTTAAACACATATTCCTGAATGGAGCAATGAGGTGCAGCAGAAACTATCACTAGTATCTCCCTGATAACAAAGGCAAATATGTCTCAATACCAACAGAGAGCAAATCACTCTCAGCTCAAACACAAGAAATAGGGGAGAGGGATAAAGCAAGTTCCTACCTTAAAAAAGGGCTGAATTTTAATCTCTTCTGCATCTTTTTCCCCTGCTCCCAGTCTACGCTCTGGACATTTCCGAAGCAGCTGCAGAAATATCAGTTCAAAATTAAACAATGGGAACAAGGATGGACAGAAATAATGTTCTAGAGAGAAAAACAAAAGAAAGGAGGTGGACTGATCCCTCGGTGTTTTCTCATTCTCACTTTGCACCAAGGTCATCATCTGCCAGGAATAGCTCAGACCTAATTCCTTGTAAACAACTTGCCAGCAGCAGTAAAATACCTGCCATAAACTGAATAGAGCATCTCAGCTTAATTGTGCACCTATGACTATGGGGTCATATTCAAAAACTGAATCCAGCCATCTCCACTGAGCAGCTCTGACATCTCTGCCCTTGAATCAACACTTCTCCATGCCAGACTCTGCAGAACAGTAAGCAGCCTGCTTAGTCATCCTTACACAGAAGAACTGCATTTATGTAAAGAGAAGGAGGGGAAAATATGTGCAAATTTTAAACATTTCCTTAGCCTGTGTAGGCAGCTCCAGATTACAAACACAAATGCTATCCAGTCCTAATCAAGTCCCTCTGGATCCACTCATACAGTAAATGCAAATTCCTCAAGCTCTCAGAGACCCATCAAGCCCTTTACCTTACGGATTATGGAAAGTGCTTCAGTTGAAAGGAATCGTGGATACCGGACTTCATCATTGACAATGCTGTCAAAGACTTCTTCCTCGTCATCTCCAGGGAATGGTGACTGCAATTGGGACATTCTATTATTTAATCCACATAGCATCCATTCTTCATTATTGAATAGGCATGAGAATAGCAGGGAGTTGTATGGACTAATTACTGTTTGGCAAGTACTATGCATGAGAAAAATGTAACTGAAGTACTAATAAATAGTTCACTACATTTAGCAAAATTTTACCTCGGGTGGTCTCGTCCTGAAGCCTGGTTAAGTGAGATCCCCTGAGGGAAAGTGGTCTTACCTCACCAACAAGCATCTCATAAATGAGTACACCCAGGCCCCACCAGTCCACTGCCCGCGTGTACGAGATGTCCGTCAGCACTTCTGGGGCCAAAAACTCAGGGGTGCCACAAAATGTGTTTGTCCGGTCTCCAAAACCTATTCCTGTAGGAAAAGGACACTTTGGTAAAATCTGGCAAACATTACTGAATGGATCTCATGCAGCCTCACCTCCTGAAAGCTGTAGTTTGTCACCTGGTGTTGTTACCTGGGCGAGGCTTGGCATCAATGCTTGTGAAATGGCCAGTGAGACGTGTGAAACCTGAGGCCCCCAACAACTCCAAATAACAGATAATGCTTAAATAAACAGCAAAACCAAGGGAACTTCCTGCAGGTTCTATTGCTCATTTACTCATGGACATGTTTTATAGTATCTTATATTCTGGTTCCTTTGAACAAGCAAGCACATTTTAAATGCCTTCATAAGTCTCCTGAAAAGTAAAGGACAAGGTACTCTTCCCGAATTCATCACGGCCAGATACGTGAGGAATTTTTTGTTGTTTGGCTTTTTTTAATTGTTAAAATGGGGATTAGTACATGTTACACACAAACACATACTAAAGCCCATATCCTAAACTGATCCTGATGGCTCAACTTCAGCTTCTCCAGTCACTCACCTTCTTTACACAATCCAAAATCCGCTATCTTCACAAATCCTTCAGCATCTAAAAGGAGATTATCCAATTTCAGGTCCCTGCAGGCAAAGGAGATGAAAGAAAACAGTGGATGAAGATTGAGGATTGCCATCCAACACGTTTTTTTGCAAGAGGAAGAAGGCAGATGTTAATAAAGAGAATAAAATATAAATAAAGTCTACATTTGGTTTAAATCATGCATTATTTAGAAAATGCCCCTTAATTTATTGATATTTTCCCTTAAACAAAAGGCACACAAAGCAGCTTTGAGCTGGGTGGGGCTTATTCATCTGGAAAAGAGCTCCCACAACAGCATGACAAATTACCTGACTACCCCAGTGAAAAAGAAAGCAGTGACTTACAGGTGGCCCCCAGAATGTATTGACATGTCACAGAGGATTAATCACCTGCAACATGCCAGATGAATAGCTTCTAGGTGACTTTCTCTACTGTGAGCACGATGAACATGCTGATAGCGACAGGGAAAATAAAGACAGGCAGAAAGATTAGAAACACCAGCAAGAGAGTGAGCTCCAGACACAACTCCAGGAAAAATCAACTTTCAAGTTGCTGAACTGTCTTACACTTGAATCTCTGCTGCATTACCTATAAACAATTTTCTTCTCATGCAAGAACTGGAGCCCCAAGACTACACAGGCTGTATAAAACCTAAAAGACAGAAATAGTTATCAGGAAATACGTGAGATTCAAGTTAAAAATTTATAGTGCCTGGAGACAAGACTAATTCTAACTCACTGTGCCATATGCTCTGGAAAGACATCTTCATGTATGCGCATCATGAGATCCCCACCTGGAGTGTATTCCATCACAAAACAGGCATGATGAGGGGTCTGGAAACACGCAAACATGTTCACAAGGAATGGATGATCAGAAGAATTGACCACCTCAAATATTCTCTTCTCACAGTTCAAGCTGCCAGGATTCAAAGAACAAAAACATCAGCTTTAAACAGACTTGGCAAAAAAGCCTGTTTTGAGAAAGAGAGGATGAAGAAGAAAATCTTTACATCCTAAGTCAGAGAAATAAAAGGTGAGGGCTAACACAATATTTATCTTATATACTTCCAAACCTTGAGTTTTAGAGCATTCTTAAGGCATCATTCTTACAAAAGTTAGACACAATTTTAATTTTCCTTATTTCTGATTTTAGTTATCCAAGTCTTAAGATAACATTTAACCTTAAGACTACCAGGACCAGTACACATCATACCTACTAACATTTGATTACAGTTGTGTTAATGTAGCCTCTGGCAGTGGTACCATCTCTAAAGAAAGCTCACCTATCAATTTCATCTCTCCTAATAATGTCTTTTTTCTTCAAGGCTTTGATAGCATACAGCTTCCCAGTTGCCTTGTATTGGGCCAGCAGTACCTGAAAAACAGCAGAAAAGCTGTACTTCAAACAAATATCGTATTTCCTTATCAGATTACTTTAACTCCCATTGACACAAATCTTCAGGAGTTTTGACTGTTAACAACAGTTATCAGCTGGGTATGCTCTGTGTCTGCACTGCAACAGATCTCTCCTGTACTGCAATGTTTCTATTCAGACCCCCAGGCAGAGCCCCATCTTCACAACCACTGCCCTCCTCCACTGGGTACTTCCCTACCTACCTTCCCAAAGTGGCCACGGCCCAGCATAGCTATGCAGTGAAAATCCTCGAGCTGAACTGTCCTTTTCCTGCAGAAAAAACAGAGAAGAGACAATATCCAAGAGATGCATGAGCAGATAATAAAGGAGTGTGTGTTTGTGTCAAGGGAAGAAGCACTGCATAGTAAAAAGGAGAGCAAACAGCTGTGCCAACCACTCTGCACCTAATCCTGACAACTAAAGCTTGTGCTGCTGTTCTGCCACAGAAAGAAAGCAACCCTAATGTAAGGAAAGTGTTACCAGTGACAGCAGTCTGACTTCCATTAGTACTGGCAACAGGAGCAACAATTCTGACTCTTCCAGGCTTGTTCTCTCTGTTACTTTACATAACAGGATTAGTTCCTCTCTACTCCCATCCTTGGGGTGGTAAAACTCAATTTCACCTACTCTCCTTTCAGCAGGCTCAGCAGCAATTGTGGTAATCAGACATGAACATGTCTACAGTGCTAGGAGGACAAGGACATAAGAAGAATAGAAGTTCTCAAGCAGAAACTGGAAATAAAACACACTGAGACAACAGACAATATGTTGTTGGAAAAAAACAGTAGAATAAAAAGATGCTATAAAATACAATGTCAGCCATAAGCTGTTATCAAGGAAACTCAGGCTACAGAATTGCTCGTAATTTTTTTTTAAAAAACACAACAACCTACACCCTAAATGCTTACAGCCTAAGGATCATTTTTAAAAGGCAACAGACACTCCATACTACTCCAGTAAGTGAAATGAGGAGTGAGTATCTCTTCATGATTTTGCTATTTCTGGTTTTTCAGTTAGTCTTTGTTCAACAATAGTAAACTGGTCTTGGGTATATGTACTGCTGTGTATCCCTGTTACATACAAAATGTGTCTGTATAAGTGCCATAGACTATAATCAACCTCCTGTTTTATGCCTCCCATTGTCATGAAAGACAATGTATTGCAAATCAATAGAAATAGAAGAGTGTGAGGGATGCCAAAAGCAGTTCTGGAATGTATTACTTAGAACACAGACACATCTAAATATACTTCACTATAACACTTCAAACACAAGGAAGCACTTGAAGACAGTGAAGTGACTTTACATTCTATTAAATCACCTCTTACACTGCAGTGCACAGTCTATCAATAGGCTCAGTATTGGGGTTAATGAGCAGATAAAGCATGGCAGACATGTAGACAAGTGAAGTTCAGAGCAGATTTTTCATTGTATTGTCCACACTCAGCATTAAGAACTTGCTGCTGAGAAACCAAAGCACACCTCGAGCAGAATTTTAGACTTCATGCTCAAAAATTTCAGCCCAGTGATTTTTTAATCTCGTGACCTGAGACAACCCCATGCTGTCCATAGTTACCTTGGAGATGCTGGGATTGGAAATCCTGTTACAGGAGAGCTGCAAGACTTCTCTTCAACATGCAGCCTCTTCAGGCACTAGGAAGAGAAAGAAAAATACAGTGAATCATCCTCAGAATCACCAAGTCTAACCTGAACACCCACATCCAACTTTTCTCCTCTGTCAGGAGCCAGCATAACCAAAGATAAGTTCTTGCAGTTGGTCATTGCCTCTGCTTGGAGGGAAGTAGCATGAAAACAAATTATCTATGGGCACACAAAACTATGCCTGTGCACAATAATTTTTATAGGGTCAAACCTTTTAAAATAAACACTCTAAAAGTCTAGGATAGAACATTTCCTTCCTAGAAAATGGCATCTCATGTCAAAAGAGTCACAATGATCAAAGAATGCAGTTTCCTCCATCACAAAAGCCAACTGAGAAAGAGTAAGATGTGGTAGAACAGGTCATTTTACTACTCAAAGCAGTTTTCCTGTTCCTTCCTGTCAGAAGAGTAGAGCTGCTCTTGGTTTTACCCAATTTCTTTAACGACAAAGAATTTCACCTGCTCCTAAAAGCCTGCTGACCCTTCCTTTCCTGCTTTCTCTGTGCAGTCTGTTCTGTACTCTTGCCCTGAACTCCCAATGCTGACCCACCTCCCATTTTGCTTCTCTAAGAAAAGCCAGTTATAATGTAAAGAAAAAGAGGCAAAAAAAACCCAAACCAAAGAAGAAATTGAGGTGCAAGTCTTTGTGAAGACTCCATGAAAAAATGGCTCACTGGATTCTGAAGCCCTGGAGATCAGCCAGCTAATGAGGCACCTGTCTAAAGTATACTGAATTTCTTCAATAATAAACAAATAAGAACAGAGCCTTGAAAGAACACCAACCAACAAAGACAACTCTCCCCATCAGCCCAGATGGTTACCGGAGAATCTGCAGGAGATGGCGTTGATTCCTTGGAGTTGGCCATCAGAAAAAGGCGTGGAGGCTTGGGTGGTGCTTCATCAGCAAATGTAAGCT
Source organism: Lichenostomus cassidix (assembly GCF_008360975.1). Classification (NCBI taxonomy): domain Eukaryota; kingdom Metazoa; phylum Chordata; class Aves; order Passeriformes; family Meliphagidae; genus Lichenostomus; species Lichenostomus cassidix. The sequence continues at coordinate 5,446,943 of NC_139497.1, forward strand.
TAGCCACAGGGAAGTCACTGCATTTATAAGAGAGTATTGAAGGAGACTTTGCCTTAGGACACAGCATCGTACACAGACACCTTTGCATCACCTCTGTTGTATTAGTTCAGTCCAAATCACTGGACAACAGGACTCCCTGATTCACAACAAAAGTCTGTGAAATACCAACAAGATATATTCTCTCCTCAATGAACTAAAAGTTGGCTAGACTCACATTCCAACACTGGCTCTCTGATGCTATAAATTACTGAAACACAGGTGGGTAGAAATAAGTCCTTATGACCAAGAATTTAAAGGAAATCTTGATTTTAATAGCAACACAATACCTACGTCAATTTGTTTTTCTTTCCTAGCTCTTGTGCATCAGTGAGAATAATCTCTTTAGAGAACAACTAATTCATTTTAAAGAACTTATTTTGGGGGGAATTTTTTTCTATAGCACATTGAAAATCTCAGCTATGTCCCTTCTGAGTGCTACATTACTCATGAAAGCAGGGTATGTTTCTATCACAACAATCACATGGTGACCTTGCATAGATCAGTTACTGTACTGGTGAAGACATTTAATGAATGAAATTTTCTTTTCTTTAGAGCACAGAAACTGTATATCTTTTTTTTAGACAGATACATTTTTCTCACCAGTGTCTTCCTCCACCTCTGTAAGGTGCAATAGAATTTTAAGATCTCCCCTACACCCCTTCCAGCAACACTCAGAACATCACTTACCCACTCAATTTGGACACTGAATCACCATGACTTTGTGGGGAAACTGGAGGAAAGTCTGTGTGATTGGGATCATGAAGTGGAGGACTCAGAGTGCTGATGGAACTACAGGGAGGGAGGAAACTCATCATCAGGCGACCCCAAGCAGCAACATTCATGTTCATTTGAGGAGCCCGAAGGAATTCCTTCCCTGGAGGAGTCAGAGTCAAAACACCAGTGAGATTATAACACACACATTACAGTCTCATATAGTATTAAACTATAGTTTTCACCCAAACACCTATGGGTTACCCCAAATGGGTAACTCACCCTTGGCAGAACGGGCTTTTCTTCAAGGGAATAAAGATTAATAATCATGATGAAACAGATCTACTATTTCACCTAAGTTCAGCTCCATATAATATCATAACAATCCTCAAGTTGAAATTGAATAGAACATTAAAAATTTACTTTATTTCTAGTCAGGTTTTCTTCTGTTTCAACACTACATTTTAATTATGCAGCCTGTTAACAAGAAATTTCTGAAAATGTGTTAAAAATAGTAAAACATTTGGGATATTTTCATTATTTTTACTACTTCCTGAAGAGTATAAATATAAAAATCTCAGTATGTAAAGTTTTACCTTATTCAGTTTGACAAGAAAGAATTTGCAGAGAAATAAGAAAGTATGCAAGCTATTCCAGTCCAGAAATCAGAGATGCCATCCCTAGAGACTTGATAGATAGTCAGCAGCCTATTCATGCTACTGTGCTCTGTAATTCAGAGTTTTCCAAAACACCTTCCAATATCAGTTTATAAGTAACAGCATTGCTGGTTAAATTTGTACAGTTTGGATCTTATCACAGAATCACAGAATGGCTTGGGTTGGAAGGGACCTTAAAAACTATCTAATTCCAATCCCCTGCCACTGGCAGGGATACACATATAATTATCCCAGGTTGTTCCAAGCCCTGTCCAACCTGACCTTGTACACTTCCAGGGATGGGGCAGCCACAGATTCTCTGGGCAACCTGTGCCAGGGCCTCACCACCCTCACAGGGAAAAATTTCTTAGCAATATTCCACCTAACCCTGCCCTGTCAGTAGGAAGTCATTCCCCCTGTGTCCAGTCACTCCAGACCCTTGTCCAAAGTCCCTCTCCAGCTTTCTTGGAGCCTCTTTAAGGCACTAGGAGGAGCTCCAAGGTTTTCCCAGAGCCTTCTCTGAGCTGAATAGCCCCAATTCTCTCAGCCTGTCTTCAGAGCTGAGGGGCTGCAGCCCTCTGTGCATCTTGGTGGCCCTCCTTGCTCCAAGAGGTCTATACCCTTCTTAGGCTGGAGGCCCCAGAGCTAAGAAGTCTGTTAAATAACTAGCAATTAAATCCTCCTAGCAATGTTAATTCTGAGTAACAGCACCATGACAAGACCACATTACAGATGGTGCTGCAGCCAGACTGCCTGCACTTTGTGTGACGGAACAAACTTTCACTTAGACAGTAATTAGCAAGAGTTTTAACATCTCTCAGATTGAGTGGGACAGGAGAACCTGCTTGTGCAAACCCCCACCCTCACCCTGGACAGTCACTTCTCCAGCACCTCACCTTTCTGTTTGGGGAAAATACGCTTCTGTCGCTGCAGTTTTGGCTTCCTCTCAATGACAGGATTACAGAACATCACCTGTCAAAGAAGCAAAAGGGATCTGTCAGGATTCTTCACTTAAATTGAAAACCCAAATTTTCACATGTCTGTTCTCTCATCAAATTCTTCATTCCTATCTGTTTGGTAAGTTTGGAGTCACTCCCATAGACTCCAGACTCTCTTATTCCAGATTCACCCTCTAATCAGCTGCTACTTCAGTTGTGGGTTTAGAGGCTAGAATTATCTGCTACCTAAAATTCAGAAACCCCCTAGAATTAAGACCAATTTGTATCCCCAAAAAAATTAATCTAATTTGAAAAGCCATACATAAAGAACACACCCATTTATGGAACAATAGACACAGTAGTTTGTGGCACAGAAGTAAAAAACAAAAAAAAACCCAAAACCAACTGCCACAAACCAACCACAAAAAACAAGAAGGCAGGGAAAGGAGGCAAATTTTGGTACAAATTCTACTTTGGAATGATAACCACAGGAACTTTCATCACAACACAACGGAGAAAATACTGTGGCTTTTAAGGAATTATTGAGATGATCTCTACATTGATGGTACTTCAAACTATTATTAGCCTCAGAAAGATGATAAAATAAGCATAGCCAGAGGGAGTTTGGATCTCTGATTCTACAGTCTCTGTGATTCAATCCTGACCATTAAGCCATATGTTTAATTAAAGTGCCACTGATGACTCATAATGAAAGCAAATAAAAATGAACGGATTTCACAGCGCACACACACATAATTACAGTGGAGCAGCTGAAGAGTCACTCCAGGCTATGGCACATGCACATCTATTATACCATGTTGTTCCTTATTCTTATATGGACTATTGATGCAAGAGGGTTTCAGGTGTCGTTCTAGTCTTCTAGAAAATTGCTCCTTCCATTCCTTGTATTCTGGGTTGAACAACTGCTTTCAGGTCAGGCACCCTAAACAGACAGAATTCTCTGAAATAGAAACAAAGCTTATATTTATACCTCTGCAAAAAGCATTCCTTGGGGTTCCAGCGAGAGGCACATCCCGTGACGTTCATTATCAAGAAAATCATCCAAACGTAAAAACTTCACTGCACAGAGTTCTCTCCAATCTCTCCAATAAATTGCAATTTCTAGCTCACGTGACTGGTGGCATGGGTAAGTGGTGGGGGAGAAAACAAAGGCAGAATAGTTACATATTGCTCCATGCTTGGGAAATGGCACACACATGCTGTTGTAAAAAATAAATCAGTAATCTAAAGAGTATGCATAAAAAACTTCTTTAGTCCTTCTGTTCTCTGCTTTTGATGTTTTTAGATCTTCTCAGCTACAGACCCTCTTGGAGGTTGCTGTCTTCTCTCCCCATTTAGAATTCCCCGAGACCCATTTTGCTGATAAGATGAAATAAAACTGCTCAGATAAGGAGAGAAGGACAACAGATGCTGCTCAAGCTGAATCTCTGGCAGAGATACTCTGCCTTCAGGGGAAGGTCAAGATAACTGGCACATCATAGGACATGGGGACAGCAGCAATACGGGGTTGAGCCAAGTGGAATGGCAGCTAAACAAGCAAATCAGGTAAGGCAAAATGGAAAAACAAACAGCACAGGCATCTGGGGCAGACTTACCCGATCCAGCTCAATGACAAAATTCTGGTCCCATGCCTGGTTGTTAACTGGTCCCCAGTTTGTTTGGCCAACCACTTTATTGTCCACTTTGAGCACAGCAAGGACCTCATCTGGATGAGAGAAAACGTGGATTATAATATTTTAACAAAGAAAATCTCTCACACTGAAGGTGAACATGCAAACTAATTTCCAAGAGAGTCCTAGGAGGACCAGGCATAATGCAATTCATTCTCTCTCTTAGTTTTGCAGACATCAGGTTTCTAATAACACCACTGGTACCAGGCTAACCCAAAAGCCCCCTTGCGCCAGATATGCCACAGATAGGTCAGCAGGAAACCCTGTACTCACTACATGGCTCTTCATTCCGGTATTTTCCTGCAACACCACGGCCATGGATGCCCAGGCCAACTCGTGTCCGGGAAAGGGACCTCAAATCACTTGGGCTGCCACAGATGGGAGAAGAACTAGTCATTCGGGAACGTCCTGGAACATTCTCCAATAGATCCTGACACCCCATCAGTCTCACTTCCAGTGTTCCTGAGGAATTTTAGGAGATTAAGGAATATCATTATGTAAAGATAAAGTGATCCCATTCAGCCTGCTCTCAAAGAGGTCCAAAAATTTCTCAGATTCATGATTTCTTGGTTAATAGTAAACATTCACTCCAGACTAACAGACTTCAAATGCATATGCTCAGAAAGCTCTGCCTGGCCTGGAAGACAGAAGCCCAGCTCCTAGAAAATCCAGTGTCTATAGAACAACGATGAAAAAAATAGAATTAATTTTTCCCTCTCTCCTCCTCACAACAACATGTCATGCAGGATTCCTGTACCTGTAAGGGCTGTAGGTTTGATGACTGAAGTGGGTTGGATACTGCCATGCCGGGCTCCCAGGGAGGAAGTGTTTACTAGTTCCTGTTTGATGAGTGCTCTTTTTGGGTGATCAGGAGAAAGCTCACTGAGCTGACGTTCCAGGGACAAGCGCAACAGATCAATCTTCTGAGAGGACTCTTGCAAACGACCCTGAGCCTACCAATGTGAAGGAGAAAGAAAGCAAGCAGCAATTTTCCATGTAGAGCCTCAGACTAGGTACTATTAATCCTTTATGAACTGGAGTAAGCTTAGAAGAAGCCCAACAAGACAACATCTTGCTAATAAAGGAACAAGATGAAATATTTTCCCACAGAGCTTGAACCCCCATCAGTGTCACTTCTGATGTTCCTGAGAAATTTCACTAAAGCAAGGAATGCTATCCCTGGAAGGGAAAGTGATCCAAATCAGTCTTCACAGAGAAACAGGAAATTCCTAAATTAGTAACTTGTTTAACTCTGCTCACTCATGCTAAATCATTTATGTGGGGGCATGAAGCCACCCTCTCAAGAAGGCCTGAGCAATATCTGCTTACCTCAGCCAAAAACTTGCGATCCTGTACACGACTGCCCCCCAAGATCTTCAGCACATTTTTTGCCCCCTCAGCTACAGCAGCTTCAATGCGCAGGTGATGCCTCAGCTCCTCAATCCGCAGCTCCGAAGTGCTGATGGTGGCTCCCATCCTCGCTGGCCATTTGGGAGGTAAAACATGGCAAGGATGAAAATCAGTCAAGTACCGTGGATCTGTCTTCATCTGCTGTGGGCTGTATCAGTTACTTAAAGCACGTTACCTGCTGGATCCACTGTATCTTCCATCCCTCCTGCTGACTGAGATACTTTCACAATGTGCATGCGGATTATTTCAATCTTTGTCTTGCTGTCCTGGAGCATCTGCTGAGCTGTAGCCAGCAGCTTCCGCTCCTGCCAAAAGCAATCACATGCAGAGAGAGAGCCATGATCATTAAAAATGGGTGCTGATGATGTGCTCACATGAGGGTGAGGTGGTACTTGCACGAAGGGTCATAACTGACTCTGAAATGGAATACACAAGTGGTTGTGTAAAGGAGGCACCACTGAGGATCAAGAACTCTGAGATCACGATCTCCATTGGCAGAGGGAAAGGACAGGTCAAGGACATGCCCAGTTAATACCAAAGCCTGTAGTCACTGGGACTTGCTGTTCCCTGGTTAACCGTGCTTACGGTGTTCTGTGACCAGAGGTTTTGAACCAATAAAAACATCACAGTTCTCCACACTGCTGGTCTTACTGAATTAAGCTTCATAATAAGCTTGGATTTGAAATGTTTTAAATTTTCTTTTGACTTTTAAATACAATTATGCCAAACTCAAAAAATGAGATGAATATGAATCCAGTAAACCTCTGAAAATTTTTCTCACAAAAAGAGATACCACATGCTGTGCTTTATGCTAAACAACTCAGTGATATCAAAACATCATACCAACTCAGTTACAACACCAATGCTTTCTTAGCTTTTTTTCCTCATCAGTGACTGAATGTACCTCTTATACCACCCCTATGTGTTGTCACTATGTTGAGACCCAAAGTACAGAGGTAGGATTCAGGCAAGCAAGCTTTGCAAATTAATTTCTCTCCCACACCAATTATCAGAGAGAGATTTGTGTACAGACCTTAAATACAAATTTTGATCCAGTAATCCATGTTCCCAAGCAGCTCTTTATTCCTGCTTACCTTGTATGTTGAATACATTTGGATCATGTTCTCAGCTCCTTGTTTCACTTTCATTTCAACATGCAGCTGCTTTTTCAAAGCTTCGACCTTCCTTGCCATGGGGTCTGTGTTTCTTTCCCAGAGACAAGGATCTGGAGACACAGATCCATCTGCATAAACAACACAATGAATACCATTAGTCATCTTGTCTCATTTCATTTCACTGGGTTATAGAAGGGTGACTTTATAAAGGAAAGTTAGGCTATAAAATAAAGCACAAAAAGGTATTGTCTACAAAACTGACTGAAAAACACTTTCAAACAAAGCTCAAGCTCATATCTGTAAATATTTCTTAATTTATCAGTGAACCTGTCCTAACAAGCACTCTTCCAATTTTATACTCATTCATCTTGTAAAATATTTGGATGTTCAACTGCCCAGAAACTCTATTCAAATCTCTTCAATCCCACCTACAACCTACTGTTGAATATTGCCCACATCCACCACTCTCAGCAGGTTTTCTCCCTACATTTTCTTTCACCTTTATTGCCCCATTCTCAGCTTTTTACACCACAGATAATTTCATCAGCTATATACCAAGAAGTTCCCCCTACTCAAGAACCCTCAATAGAAGATTATAAAATTTCAAAAATTATAAAGATTGAGGCACTCTAACAGAATTTTCCAGTCAATCATGATACCTGTCGTACTCTCCTCTTTGTCTGTTATCACAATTCTTGCATTGAGCTCCTGAAGTTCCCAATGCAGCTGCTCCAGTTTTCGGTTGGAAGATTTCAGCACGTGCTCGATGTGAACAAGATTCTTTCTGTCTGTTGTCGCTTTGCGCAGGTTTTCTGCTCCCTCTTTAATCTTCAGTTCTTTCTGTATAGCCCGGCGAAGCAGCTCCTTCTCACCCTCCAGTTTCTGCTGGAAGCTTGGATCCATCAAGTTCACACCATTGCCCAGCTGCAAGAGAGAGCTGCCCTGCAGACCAAGAGCATCAGGCAAAAGGATTTCAGAGAGAACACAGTCCAACCATTTTTATGACACACCAATACCCTCACAAGATTCCACTCCTTCATTTAATTTCATTTCATTCAGACATTCTAAAGTCAATCTTTTCACCAATTTTTCAAGAAGACAAACTTACCTTTCAATTGCAGAGGACAGAAAACAACATTGATCTTAACATGCCTTAATTTGGTTTTAAACCACAATGGAGAAAAACCTTCATCTTAAATGTCTACTTGTTATTTAATGTCAACACATCTTTGTTCTTCAAGTATCAAAGCCCAGCCAATATTTGCTCTTGTTCTGATCAACATTAAGTTTTACCAGTATGATGTTGTAGATACAGATTTTTGTCTGATTATGCCTTCATGCTGACTGTTCAAAGACACATCTCAGTTAATCTGTTAGAGCTTTTAGGAATGCCACAAGCATGTGTTAACTCTCAGCTGTTGTCCCTGAAGAAGAAAAACGCAAACCCTACAGCTGCTTCTACAAATGAATAAGCAAAAGAATAAGTTTGACTGTCTGCTATGTAGAAAAAGGTGAGCAGACTGGTGTCTCAATCTCTATTCTCTAAAGGCCACTTAAAACACTGATTATTTTAAGTTGCTTTAGTAGCATCCACACTTGTCCTGGGCTTTGTTTTACATAATTTCCAATACTACTTGTCCTAGTGATATATGGCTCAGCAACAGCTCTGTGCAGAGCTGCTCTGTCACAGACTCTGCCAGCTTGGTCAGAGCAGAGGTTTATCTCACTGCCCAAACAAACACAACTCAGACAGGAGCTGCAAAGCATCCCTAAGGGTGGTACCCAACATCAGAACAGATCCAAGCAAGAGCTCTCTTCAACAGATCCAAGCAAGAGCTCTCTTCAAAGCAATGAGTGCATTCATAACACGTTATTGACTCACACCCTTTGCTTAAATGCAAAAGAAATGGTCAAGCACAGCTACAGTAACTGGTTTAACATCAGAGAGCACATCAATGACTAAAGACAGGGCTCAGGAATCCCGACTTGCTTTCACACTCTGTCACTGGTTGACCACATTTCCAAAATACAAACCACACTGGCTTTATGTTACCCGTGTATATTTATACACTTCCAGAGTGTGTTGTGCATCCAAAGCCTCCTCCAGAAACAATTATTTAATCAAAGACTCAACCAAACATCCTTGATCAGTTTTTGATACAATTTCTGTCCAATAGCACAAAGAAAAAGGGAAAAAAATCTATTTTGAAAGTTGGCCTAAACCCAAGTTTTGGCCACAATAGCCAAAATAGGAGTTGTTCAGATTGGTGACAAAACAAAAAGGTTCAGATTAACATCCTGATTCCAGGAAGTTCTCGCCCAATTAGTAAAGCCAGGAACTAAGCCAGAGCTTTGAAAAACATCCAAAGTTTTGTAAGGAAGAACTTGAATCATGGAGTTCCTGAGTCACAGGCAACCTTTACCAGCCCAAGTTGGAAAATCAAAAAGCTCTTTATCCAGTCTGTAGTCAGTTACTAAAAGGAGTTCTTACTTAAATAACTAATAAAAGCACATAGATTCATCTTCTATCCAAACTATGCAAATGGGCATAAGCAATTCCCCCCCTGGATCCACTCAGAACGAAGGAATGAGCAGTGGTACAACAGTACTACCAATAAAAGGTGCTGAATATGAAGATATGGGTACTGATACAGAGAACAGGTATAATCTGAGCAGTTCTCAGGTCAATTTTCCTCCACATCAGTCTCTGCCCAAAGATAATCTGAATATCAGTTAATGCAACATGCTAAATTTCTAAATATATGTAGAATGTAACTACGTTTCACTTCCCCTTCTTCCCCTCCGCGGATCAGAGAGTGTTGTAACATCGAAGTTGTTTGCACCAGGAAGACAAAATACTCCATTTTTGAGAAGCACGGGAAAGCTGAATTTACATTTGGGTTGATCCATTTTGCATTCTGGCTCAGGAATTTCGGCAGGATGTCAGGACACTGCCACAGCCTGTGCTGCAGCTGTTCTTGGGTTCCCTGGGAAGGTCAGTCTCCAACACAATCCTGAAATGCATTTATAGCTTGCAGAGAAATATCCAAATTAGCTTAAATTGGCTTGCTTTTGGCTCTTGTAGTGGGGCTGCCAGAGCTCACGCAGGGTTTCTGCCAGGCTCGTGTCATACCCAAGTGTCCAGACTACTTCCTAACTAGCAAAAATTTCAGCAGTATCAGAGTTACACTTAATCCTCTGGATTGCAGCCAGGGAGATCCCATCCCATCAATTATGCCCAGCTTGGAAATGAGTTCCACCTGCACAAAGCCCAGAGCAGAGCTGGCCTTTTACACTTTCACCACTAACACAGAAATTGATTTATTACGTGATTTAATAAGCCAGTGATGAGGATGTCATCCTCCCTGCAGCCCACACATTCCCAGGACATCTCAAATCCCATCTTTCACAGCAACTTTGTGCTGTAGGGATGAGGCCCACGTCGGGGAGCCTCTTGCCAACTACATTCATGCCTTACAAGACAAAGCCACCGCTAACTCAGGCGAAAGGCACTTGTGGTGGTGCCTGGAGCCTTCCCAACTCCCAGGCTGAGGGTGGGAAGCAGCGAGCCCGGGAAGCACCGGGATGGGAAGCACCCGCTCGGGCGGTGGCCAGCGCTCTTTGTGTCGGCCTACAGCTCTGTCCCTTCTTTCCCTGATAAGGCTTGAAACTTTCGTCTCAAGGGAAGGGAGCAGGACATCTCCCCCTCTCTGGGGAGCTTGTTCCAGACACGAATGTTTTCCCAGCACGGAGCCTGGCTGCCCTCCCGGCCCGGCGCCAGCCCCAGCAGCCGCCTCGCCTCCCACACCTACTCCACGCTGAGAGATTTCCTCCGCGGGCACCAACTTGGCCCGAATCCCATCTCCCTGGGGCGAAGAAGGACATTTTTAGGGGATCCCCTCTGCTTCCCACTCTCGCTCCCAGCTCCTTGGGGCGCAGCCATGCAGGTGGAGGGGGAGCGGCGGGAAGCCCCTCACAGCAGCTGCCTCTGCGGGGCTCCGGCGGAGCGGGGCACTGGACTTTCCCGGCGGGGGATGGATGGATGGAGGGACGGACCCCCAAAGGGCGCAGGGCCTCCTGCTTTCCCGGCGGGGGGATGAATGGAGGGATCTCCGAAGGGCGCAGCGATGCTTTCCCGGTGAGGGACCCCCGAAGGGCGGAGCGGGGTGCGGTGCTTCCCCGGCGGGGGATGGATGGAGGAGCCCCCAAAGGGCCCAGGGAACCCCAAAGGGCACAGAGACCGCTCTCCCCCAAGGCGCGGCTCGCCCCGCTGCCACCCCCGAGCCCTCAGCGCTCACCTGCGGGGTCGCCATTGCCGCCATTGCTCCGCCCGGACCGGCACTTTTCAAACTCGGCGGTCCCGGGGTCGCCGCCAGCGCCCTCTCGCGGGGGCGGCCCGGAGGAGTCGCCGGCGGGCGGCCCTCGGGAGCGGGACAAGAGGCGGGAGCCGCCCTTGCCCACACGGCCCCGGGGCACCCGCCGTTCCCGCCCCCGCCTGAGGTGGTGCCGCCGCGCCCGCCTGTCCTAAGGGGAGACGCGCGGCCGAGGTGCCGCGAGCTGGCGGGAAGGAGCGAGCAGGCTGCGGACACGGAGGTACCGAACATCGCCCGCCGGGGAAGGAGAGTCTGGAGAGAGGCTGAGGGGTTAGTGCCCGCCGTGGCGCAGGGCCTGCGGGTCCGTGCCGAAGGGAGGGGACGAGAGGCGTGGTGGCACTACTCCTGAGGAGAAACCCCCGCGGGTGGCCCCAGCCGGGCCCTTTGTGCTGCGGCTGTCGGGTGGTTCCCAGTTTCAGTTCTCCAGGTTGGCTCCTGACCGCCGTTTGTTCGCAGGGGAACCAGGAAAGTGCAGTTCTCCTCGGGATCCCTGGATCCCATCCCTGACGGGGCGATGCCTGTCACAGTGCTGGGCTTTGGAGAACTTTTTCCCTGCAGAACTGCCCCTCCACATGCAGAACTTGGGGTTTCTGCTGAATATTTGAAAAAACATCTCAAATGCATTGGCGAAGCTAGCAGCAATCCCTAGCTATCGTAGTGAAAAACCACCGTGCTGCTGTGCTGCCACCGCCTAGCAGAGAACAGACAGTGTGTCACAGGCCCAGTGCTTCAAACAACTTTAAAAGTTACTTATTGCTTTCAGGTGTTTAAAGACCTTCCTCAGCAGGATTACGTTATATTATTACCCTACTAATATGCTTTTCAGTCATGGAGCAGTTCACAGCTGTGAGTCAGAAGGCATTTGGAGGTGATAGTATTCCCACATACAAATTTAGAAATATACTAATAAACGGAAGTGTGTTCCTTTTACTTAATTTGAACAGTTTTTCTAGACTAAACATTTTGTAAGGGATTTGCAACTGAATAATTAATAAAAGGAACTCATCAGAAAATTAAAAATTTGGACCTAGCTTAACTGAGTTGAATTAATAAAGCCTTAAACTAATATAAAACCTTTGAATATGCCCCTGTTGTTAATAAACCAAGTGCATTTGATTAATAGAAACCCTTTAGAAACCTGATGCTATTTAGAACATGGTCCAGGCTCTGTTTAGTATTCAAGCAATTATTTTAAATTGCCTATTCATTCAGTGGAAATGCTGTAAAGAGGAAAAACAAACTAGTAGGAGTAGTCTGAGTTCCAGAGGAGCAGGGACACTTCCATACCTTCAGCAGATCCATCCCAGCAGACGGGATCAGGGCTGTGTTTGGCTGTGTCACTGGGGAGGTGTTTGGGGGGCTCTGGCTGGGACAGTTGCTCCCAGGGGTTCTTTGCCCACCGTGCACTCGGAGTTCACACAGCCACTTCCTCCTCTTTGCTGCAGCTCTCAGATCCTCCGGGGAGGCAGAGGGAGGGCAGGGGGCAGTTCAGGGATGCCGGGCAGCTAGAGCTCTCCAGCCTGGAGGGAAAGGGGTGGCTCTCAGCACCCAGGTGATCCCAGAGCCCGTGTCCCTGGCTACCCAACATCCCAGTCCATTCCCCGGCCGTGGTTCAGCTGTGTCCCGCAAATCCTGCGGAGAGAGGGGACCAGTGCGTGGTTCCTGCCCATTCGAAAACCCCTGTCCCAGGGAAAAATGTGTCACCCTCTCCAGCCCTTCCAGGATCCCGCAAGACACCATCCCCTGCCGCCGGAGATGCTGCCTGGTGCCGGTCCTGCCCTGGAGCCGGGAAAGGGCAGCGGCACGGGCGGGGGAGCTGTGCAGACTCTTTGGAGGTTCCCGGAGTAGGGCGGGGGAGTTTAAGATATATTTCGTCCTTGAACCGGCATCCCCTGTCCACTAAACCCGAGAGGGCACGGCCCTGAAGCACATTCAGGAGGAGAAGGTGATGATCAAATCTTAAAAATTTCAATTTTTAATCCAGGAGAGGACATGAGATTAAGCATAAATCTGCTTCGTGTACCAGTCACTTGTGACCTCCCCTCACTCTTCTCCATAAAGGAGAAGAAAACTGTCCACCTCACCCCTGAAAGATTGTGCCGAGTTTGGGGACTAAAGAACTGATGTTTTTGAAAAAGACTCTTAGAAATGGTAATGTCAAATAACAGTTAAATGTACTTTAATTCCTTCAAACAGAAGGATAGCTTGAAGGTACAGCAGAGAAATTGTTTCATTGATTTCCTTCTCTTTTTTAAAAAACCCAAAACCAACATGGCTTCAAAATTCAGGAACAGTATCCAATAAACAAAGTACTATCCTTATGCACCTGGTTTAGTGTGGTACAAAGAGCTTACAGATTCAAATGAATGTCATAAATGACTGAGAAATCAATTCAGATAATGGTTATTTACAGGGACAGAAACTATGTTGACAAGTATGAATAAGTACAGATAATCTCTTGAAAACCCAAACCTTTCTAACTGTATTGACACACACGGATGTATTTGTTTCCTTTGGCACTAGAAATTACAGACAAAAGATTCCATTTTATAGCAATTAAACTTTAAATTTAAAAATAACCTTTGAGACAGTTAGGTCATACAGCCCCAGCACAGCAGTTTCACCTTTATTAAACTGCTGCCAACTCTATGTTCTAACCCTGTAAATTCAGGCCACAAAACCTGAAGTCAGCTTCCACCTGTGACAAATTTCACATGGTGGGATTAACTGGATGTGAGGAACTCAAGCAGTGGAGACGTAATGATAGATACTGAATAAGAATGAATCTCCCATTATTATCCAAGGTGGATGTCTCTTTAAAAGCTCTTTGTACACATATAAAATAAATCCAGTAAAAAATGGACACCCATTACATTTATGCAGCCAAATTAGACATTAAGTGAACAGAGCACATGATGGCCAGCTGTAGTATTTCTTCAGCATTGCAGAGAAATGTGTTAATCCCTACTCATTTCCATGCTAGGAAAAAAAAATTAAATAACATTTAGCTAATATGGTTTATTCTTTTACCATGTCAGTTTACTCTTTAGCCATTGCCAGGAGTAAACTCTCAAGTTTCACAGCAAATTCAGTATTATCAGTACAGTAGCAAGAGTATTTTGGCACCCTGTAAAATCCTAAAGAATGCACAAGAAAAATCTCTTAAGTAGCATTTAATTATCCAGACTTCTCGTTTTTTGTTCCTGGTATTTGACTTTACAGAGCCTGAAGCTTTGATTACTTTCAAAACAGTTTTTATAGGTTTTCTGCTAGTAACCAACAGGGATGGAACAACAATGGCACAATATTTTTCCTAAAGCATTCAAGACTAGCAAAAGATTATTTTCCTCGAGGAACTACAATTAGGACTACAAAAAAATTAAGTAATGAGGCATCATGGCAAGAAACAGCACATAGACCCTCTACCACAACAGGAAGCTATTTTCAATCTTACAACAAAAAGGAATCAAATTAAAAAGACACTAAAATTTATAGGACTTCATAGGTTTTGTTCCTTCTCTCTCTAGATGGTAAAAAACCAGTACTGATCAACGTTGTACTTGGCTCTGCAAAGCAGGATGAGGGCAGAAGCTTTTGTTGAGATGGAATAAAGTACATGGTTGTCTTATTTTTGCATCGATCACATGAGACTGGACGTTGCATTGTCTCTGATAACTGGATTGAATCCAAGCCGGACCACACACTTACAGAATGTTTTCCCTCACACATGTTATTTGTGCACGTCTCAACCAGACATTGATCTTGTTCTGCCAAGTGTATTCTTAAGCATCAAAAAAAGCTGAATTTGACTACAGCAAATTCTGTGAGGAAAAGGAATCAGAGAATATAACAAGTCTTCCCAGAAGACAGTCTTTTCTACACATCCAAAGAGCTGTTTGAATTTCAGATGAGCTGATACAACATTTTTTTAAATATTTCAAAAGCAAAGCATGTTAAAACAACTTCCATAACATTTTGTGGAATACCAGTTCCAACAACCTCTTAAGTGAAATTGTTACAAGTTTCTCAAATGCAGTCTCTTAAAATGAGAGTACAGTGTATCTAAAGCACATATACATGCTACCAAGGAAAAAAGCAGTGAAGTAGCAACTTTTTATACATGAACTTTACTAAGAAGCTTGCTCTTTGAAATAGCCCCCAAATTAGCTTGCAAATAAGATTTGTTTTCAACTGAAAAGACTTACAAAACCACCCAAATATTTTAAGACCACCCCTTGGTCTTTGTATTCTGAGCTTGCACGGTATTTTCATGCAAGCTGATGTACTGGAGATACAGTACTGCAAGTTACTAAGAATTCTGCAAATCAAGTGACTTTTCTTTTTGCAAAACATGAATATACACCTATGTCTTCACACACAGCACATGCCCCTACAGCCCTGCCTTACAGTCAGGGAACTCAAGAGTTAGTGTGCAGCAGGAACTACCAAAGGAAACACTTTACAGGTACTGAAACAGTGGAAACTACATGAACTGGTTCAGTCCATGCAACCACAAAGGCTGCATTGCACTACAGAAATACTGACCAAATGCCCCCAAAAATGCCAAGGAACTACAAGGAAGTTCTAAACAGGATATTAAAACTGTTTCTTTCAGTGAAGACCAACCAGCCCCTTTGTGTACACATTTAGTTTTATTGTAACAAAGCAACTTGTACACTTTAACGTTTAAAACTGAGCATCTTTCTTTCCTTTCCAGTGAAACAAAAAAAAAACCCAAAAAAAACCAAAACCAAAAAAACCCAAAAAAAAAAAGAATTTAAAAATAAACAAGAACAAAATTACAATAGAGAATGTCAATTCCAAATAAGATCCTACAGGTTCTGCTGATTCTCCATCAAGTGGCAGGGCTCAAAGTCATCATTAGGAGAAGATTTTATTTTAAAAGTGTCATCTTAAACTGCAAGGATGTTTGTTAAACATCACAATTAAACATGCCAAAGGAGAAGAAGCCATGTTGTCAAAATGCCCACTTAACCCACCCAAACATCTGAAACCCACCCCGGCTGACCTTCTATAACCCCATTTTTATTTTTTTTTTTTTAGTTTTTTTTCTTTTTTTTTAAACAAGAGAAAGTAGACAGATACATGTTGGTAAATGCTAACTGTCCATATTCACATAGAGACACAGTGTAATCTCTGAGCCCAATATACAGAGAAAGAAGGAAAAAAGCTAGATTCTATGCACTACTACACAGGGGCCTAGCACTCTTCAGCTTCCAGCAGAGTGAAGGGAGCAGAAGGTTTTCTTTTTTCCCACAGAACATGGTGTGTTGAATTCAGAAACAGTTTTTGTTTTGAGACAGAAAGGGATAAAAATGAACTTGAAACAGAAACTGGTAGATTCTTTTCCACTGTATTCTGCTCAAGGTATTTCCCCAAAATAAATCGTGAACCATGGTGTAGAGGAGAGAAAAAGAGACCTCAAGAGAACAAGGCGACTGAGCACAAGAAAAAAAAGACAGCAACTTGCTCCCAGGGACTGGAGAAAAATTAAAAAGGTAAAAAGGGGGTTTGGAATCCATCAGTGTTCAATTAGTCATCTTCTCCTTCATCCTCCTGTTGAAAGATAAGCAACAATTAAATAAATCTAATCACTAAACTTCAGAGAGCAAATGCAGTGACCAGAACTTTTTACAGCGTTACTCATGGTGCAGTATCATCACGTCTTTCACTAAAGGATGGTAACACTTGCCTTGGGTGCCCAGCTACTGACTACACAGAAATCACTCAATATTGGGTGTCCCAAGGAAAACAAAATCAGAGGTTTGAGAAACTGTGACTTAGAATCACTACAAGCACTGACATGAAATTGATATGTGGACTAAGGGGTCATCTTTTCCCCCCCTCATTTTAACCTCTGAAAACGAAAATGCTTCAACTTTCATGTGCCAGACTCTAGGTTACAAAATAGAGCCCAGAGCAGCCCTCCTCTCACCACAAGTAGTTTGTGCTCTTGGAAGTCAGACACACCACGCCCAGTTTCGAGAAACAAAAACATTCTAAACCATGTTCCTAACATCCTGGATGCTAACCCTGGAATCCCACTTGCTGCTAAAGGAAATTTCTAATTCCTGAACCCAAAAGAAAGTCTTAGCTAGGTAGGCCATAAGCAGAAATAAGACAACAGGTGGGAGGATGACTGGATGCATCAACAAAAGCCATTTATATGTAAAGCATGGCTAGAATGCTGAGTAATGAAGTAAAATTTTTTCACACTAATACCCCAGTTCTTCTAGAGCACTTCCCTTACAAATTTACTGAAACAATTTCCACTGTCTCTCATATACACAAGTATACTTATTACTATCCTGAAACCACTCCACAGGTTAATGTAGGGACAGTTCTGTCTGTTTCTCCCCTCCAAAACACCTTGGGGTACAGAAAAGAACCTGTTCACCTTTGTCATAACGACCTAGTATTCTTACAAAATCCCTCTCAAACACCAGATGAATGGCATGAAGGGCAAGATTACTCACCTCTCCTTCCTCTCCCTCATCATCATCTTCATCTTCTTCCCCCTCATCTTCATCTCCTTCTTCATCAATATCCTCTAATCCTTCCTCCTCTTCATCATCATCGTCATCCTCCTCTCCCTCCCCTTCTTCATCATCCATATCAGGAACCTTAAATGACACATTTGCAACATGAACTACAGTGATCAAATTCACTCTCACTTGCACAGTGCTGCTGTGGGTGCAGATGCCCTACTAAGGGCTGCACCTACCAAGTAGTACTGTAGGGGATTTGGCCAGATGTCATCCTTGATGACTTCTCCTAGTTCATCAGCCCCTGCATCAGAGTGGTCAGTGAACCAGGTGAAGAAGCTTTCTGGTTCTTCATGCTGCCTCTTCCTACTGGCTTTGTTCTGTGTCTGACTTGAACGTTTTGTCAAGTCCTGAAAAGAAAGTTAAAAAGTTCCCTGAAGTCATCTTTCCATGGCTTTTTTTTTTTTTTAACACCATTTAAAAATTTGATTGTTTAAAACAACCATAAGAAGTTACTTTCCACCCCCTTTTTGAGAATAAGTCTGTAAAAACCATCTGAAACCCAAACAACTGACAGAAGATACCGCATTTCTCATGAACATGAGAGTACAGTAAACCTGCCTGTTTCTTTCAATGGCCTCCACAGGAACACTCCAAAGTCACAGGATCTTATGTTTCCCTATCCCAGGGAAACATAAGTATGACAAGTGTTTAATGACACTCAACTTTCAAGGTCTCACAATGCCTAAATGCCACTCAGAGTAGTTGTAATTGCAGCAAACTACTACACACACCCAATTTAAGAAAGTCTCCACGCCTCTAAGCTCTGTATTCATTCTGAGATAAAGACCTGCCTAGGCCTTCTTAGCCTAAGATTTCCTGCTTTGAAGTCTTCAGGCCATTCTCTGTAGTAAGTGGAAAAAAAAAAAACCCACACAAACCGCTAGAACACTTGGTCACAAGAGCAGATGTAAGGTGTGTACCTATCACCTTAACCCAGAAGTGTAATAAAGTGAACTGCAGCACATTAATGATTCTTGAATACTGCCTGGTTGACAGGAATACCCACATTATCGTGTGGCTGCAACTTCTACAAAAGATGTGGTGTCTGGAAACTAGGTTGAAGAAAGAGAGGAAAAAATAAAACCAGACCACACACTGCTATCTGATCCCCCAAAACCTGTTGTCCTTGGAATTCCTCATTAAATAGTTATTTTAAGACAACAATAAAAAACATAATCTAGATCCTTGCCAAGGAAGAGACGAGCTAATGCACTTGGTAATGTCTTCACTTGGTCACACTTGTGCTCTCCCAGATGCTATACGTACTTTTCCAGATTTCCATTTGATCTCGGTTGATTTTGAAGATGGGTCTCCACTTTCATTGAGGTGAAACTCTTTGGAGAGAACTTTATTTTCAAAGTAGGGATTCTCATCAAAATACTGCAGAGTGGAAAACAAAGAGTTAGAACCCACAGAATGGAAACACATGTGCCAAGTAAAACCTGGCACTAAACGGTTAACTGCAGAGTTACAAACTACAACCCAACAAATGCAATTACGTTTAAAAACCCATAGTAAAAATTTAAGTGAAGGAATCATTTAAAGAACTTACAAAATCTATTCTGTAACCTGATTTGATGTCTTCAAATTCTGTCACCTCCACTCTGGTCAAGTAATGCAGTGCTTCCTCATCTTCTTCTCCCAGCAGTGCAGATACTGAGAGAGAAGGAGAAATCCCACATTAACAAATCCATGAAATGTGTGACACGCAGGCAAAATACAGGAAACTGATAGCCAGGAATATAAAAAGCAACACATCTGCCCCAGCCAATTTCTCATGCCTCTTTCTTTTCAAATTACCAGCCAACAACCTACCCATACATATCTACCCTTCCCTCTGAAACAGATTTTCATGCATGTAGTTTGCCCAGTCTAAGCAGTCTACAAATTGCTTAGATTCTACTTTTGTAGAAAGTTTATTGTCAAGACTCCCAAGGCGCTCATTTCCAATTAAAAAACACACAAAAACTAGAAAAATTTTTTTGTTTTGTTTTTTGCCTAAAGTTCCAAATGAACTGGATAAAGTGGGAAGTTTGCAATTTAAAATGAAGCACAGAATTTTACTATAAAGTATTTTAGTAAACACGACGTTCCTTTGGTCAACAAGTGTAAGAAAGAAAAAGCTTAAAAAGTGCAATTTAGGACAGGAAGGAAGTATTTTGTGTGGTCAGTGAGACCTCTACAAGACCCTTAGAGCTTTAAGACACGTAACAAGGAAGCAAACACTGAATTTACAGGGCAAAAAAGAGGGCTATTAAGAATATACCTTGTGGGTGGTTGACAAATGTTGTTACCCAGAAATTCGGGATTTTGGCGATCAATTCTGACCTCTTCTGGAAGAATGGTTGGCGGAGTTTATTGTATTTCTGTTCTACTTTCAAAATTTCCTCACTGGCCTGTTCATTCAGTCTGTAATAGGAAGAGCCATGTTAACCTCAGGGAGAGAACTGGGATTTAAGGACACATCAGAGCAGTTGACTAAAAGTTGAAAGGGCTTGGCAAGACTAGTCTGCCATATCCAGCAAATGAAACATCCCAAAAACCCAGAAGCTCAAAGCTGTAACAACTGTTAAGATACATTCTGCCAGAAGCAATCTCACTGGTCTGAATGGAACCTTCTAAACACCTTGAACACTTTGCAGGGATGGACCCTTATTTATACAAAGGAAAGCAGTGCTTTACCTCTTGAACATTTTGTTTGCATAAGACCTGCAGGTGGGTAACACATCACCTGCTCCCTATAACTTTTGGTCAGGCAAGGAAGCTACAGCAAAGCAGATTTTTACCCTGTGCAAGTATAATCTGAAGACTTAAAATTTAATTGCAACTGTAGAAGTCAAAGCCCTGATACTGCAGCAGCTTCACATGGTCACAGCCCCAAGAGTCACCTGCACTCCTTGTAGGAGAGCAAGCATGGAGAGAAGATCCAGGCAAAGACTGATACAGAACCCACAGCCCCAAGAGCTTTGGCATACAGAATTAACACATCAGAGACACTTTTTGTGTATTATTCTGCAAGCACATGAATATTATAATAAAAATGTATAATAAAAACTGACTTTTCAACCAAGGTTTTGGTTCTGCTTGCTAACAGGGAAATACTTTAGCCAAAGAGCTTACACACTAACTTGAGAAGCCAGTGCAAAATACATTTTTATGATCAAAAACACAACAATTAACTTTAAATTTTAAACTCAAGTTCTACCTCTTTAATTATACACAATTAAGCAAGAAACCAGGGAACTTCTTTGTTATTTTAATACATCTAATCAAGTCAGAACACAGGTATATCTCTTCAGAGTTCAAAGACAGCAAGTACTACTGAAAGCTTACTTTACTAAACGCTTTTATCAGTTACATTTCAATTTCTGCTAAAACATTTTAAAAGTTAGATAACGTTTACCTGTCTATTTCATTCTGTACTTCATCAATGTGTTCAATTGCTTCCTGTTGCTCTTTTTCTGAAAAACAAATGAAAACGTGTCAATATCCCTTCATTCACAAGCCTGACAAATCACCTGGGATTTCTCTTTGAGACCTTTTCTAGTGATCTACTGCAGAACTTCACAGGTATTTCTATTAAATGTCACAAGTGTTACAAGACCTCAAAGCTCTAGCTTCACAGGGCGTGCTGCAGCTGAAGGGCAGCAGAGTTTGACAAAACAGCCCTTAAAGTGAGTTCACCCCTACAAACCACAGCTCACATCCCTCTGCAGTTTTACACGCCAACTTAAATCATAAGCCAGTAATAATTTATTTAAAAGTTTTAAGCCACATTTGCTACGACCAGCACATTTAAAGGAACGTAAGGGCATTTAAGAACACTAGAATAGCAATAGAAATAGCCTATCTGGGCACATACCACCTTCCAAAAACCGAAAAGAGCATTGAAAAGGACGGTTACAGATAGAAGAGACGCGAAAGCCGCCGTTTGGCAGGTATTTTCTAAAGGGCACTTCCCCCGGACCAAGTTTGGCCGAGGCCTGAGTTACGGAGCGCTGTTTACCCACCGCGCGGGAGATGAATGAGCGGCAGCGGGAAGCGGCTGGAGCGGAGCAGCGCCCGGTGCGCGTCCCGCACGGCCCGGGCGGCGCTGGGGGACAGCTCTGCCTCTCCCCTCGCGGGCGCGGGGAACGCACGTGGGGAGGGCGCTGCGGCCGGGGGCAACCCCGACCTTTAAAACCCGCGATTGCACGTGGGGCCGGCGCGGGCGGCCCCAGCACCGCGTGTCTCCGCCGCTCCATCCCCGCGCGGCCCGGCAGCACCACGCGGCCGCGGCCGGCGCGGGAGGCGGCGGCGCATCATGGCGGCGGCAGCGGAGCACAATGAGGCTCCGCGGATGCTGCTCCGGGAGGGGCGGCGGGGGGGTCCCGCTGCTCCGCCGAGCCGCAGCGCCCCCCGCCCGGCCCCGCGGGGAGGGAGGCCGAGCCGGCAGCGCAGACAAAAGGGCGCTAACATGGCCTCCTCCCGCCGCCGCTGGGCCTGCACATCCGCCCGGCCGGGCCCGTGCTCCGCCCGCCCCCGGCGCGGCCGCGGCCCGTGCGGCGGGGGAAAATGGCGGTCGGCGCGAGGCGGAGGCCGCGCCGGCTGCCGCCATTCCCGTCCCGCCCCCGGCGCGGCCTTACCTGAGGTCTCGTCGGCCCCATCGTGGTTGGAGTTCAGCTCCTTCTTACTGACTTTGGCCGCCGGCGCCGACATGTTGGTGGCTGCGGAGCGCGGAGGGCGGGAGGGAGGGGGGGGCTGCAACGGGGCTGCGCGGGGGGGGGGTCGGGTGCTGACTCCTCCTGCTGCTGCTGCTGCTGCCGCCGCCGCTCAGGTCCCTCCGCCGCCGGGGCGCTCCCGCCTCCTCCGCGCGGTCCTGCCGGATACCGGGGCGGCAGCGGCGCCTCTCGCTCCCCTCGCACTCACACTCCCTCGCCCAGAGCCGCCACCGCCGCCTCCTCCTCTGCTGCTGGCGAGGGGCGGGCACGCGGCGCGCATGCGCGGCCCCCCCCCCCGGCCGGGCCACGGCGGCCGCACCGCGCGTGCGCACCGAGCCCCCCGCCCCGGGCGCGCTGTGCCGCGGGCGGCGCGATGCGCAGGCGCACTGCATTTCACACACACACACACGCCGGGGAGCGCCAGCGTGCGCAGCCGCAGAGAGACCACGCCCCCCCGCCGCCCCAAGCCGGGCTTTCATTGGTCAGAGAGAGCCAGGGGGCGTGGCCGCGGTGCGGAGACAGAGGACGGCGCGCGCGGGAGGGCGGGGGCTCGCGCGGGGTGTGTGTGTAGAGGAGGGGGGCCGCGCATGCGCGCGCCGCACGTGCCCGCGCGCCCTGGCTGTGGCGCGGCGCGCGAGGCCCCATGAGTTCCCCCCCCCCCCCGCGCCGTCCCCTCACGGCCCGCGGAGACACCGAGCTCTCGGTGCGGGCGGGGAGAGCGCCCGACCCCGCCCCGGACCCACGGGCAGGAATGGGTTTCGGGACCACCGATCCCAAACGGTCCTCTGCAGGCTGCAGTCCTTCTACCTGAGGCGTTCCCCCAGGGTCCAGCCCGAGCGTTTCCCGTGCCATGGCTGAGGTCGCGTTTCCAGCTTGCCGTGCTCTGGGGTTGTAGCATCCATGTCTCCCTGCGCCGCCTCCTTTAGCCTGGGACACGGCCCAAAGCAATCATGGAATCATCAAGATTGGAAGAGACCTTTAAGACCCTAATGTCCAATATCCACCCAGTACTGCTACTGTAACCCCCAAACCATTGAAGCACATCACCCGGTGCCAGACCAAGATGACTCTTGAGCACCTCCAGTGATGGTGACTCCACCCATTCCAATGCCTGGCCACCTTAGCAGGGGAAAATCTCTTTTAAATATCTTATCAGAATCTCCCATCTCAGCTTAAGGCCATTTCCTCTCCTTCTCTGACTGCAGGCCACCACATCACTCCAGCCTCCTTTCAGGTGGCTGTGAGCAGCAATGAGTTGCTCCCTGAGCCTCCTGGAGACTAAACAAACCCGTATAAATAACTTGGGACATTCTGTGTTGAAGGCACAGAGCCCTGTCAGTCACATCCAGCTCGGTCACTGAGGAGCTCGACTGCAGAAGGTCACAGAGCTGCCTGCCAGCACACTTGCCAGTGCAGGCGGACTTTAAATAACCCTTTTTGTCCCCTTCCTGTCCACCTGTCACGGAAGAGCTCAGTGCAGCTCCACAGCTACAGCTCGCCCGCGTTTGCTCTTAAAGGAACAGCCAAGCCACTCTCTTCTATCAAAAGCAACAGGACATCATTCCCAGATAAGTGTTAGAATACAGATCAAGCTAAGAAACAAGTACAGCTTTGATGAAATAGGAATTTGCTGTCTGTATTTGCTTCCCAGTCATACAACATTAGAGTATTCTTCCTGGTTGTTTCCTGTTTTGCCTCTTCAAGGCAAAGTTGCTCTTCCAATGGACCTACTCAGTGAGGCCTGGATTAGTTCCTGCCTCCTCAAAAGCCTTGACTAGACTTTTCTGAATCCTGCTTCCACCTGTTGCTTCCAAATCCCAATTGTTTTTCTTTTGTATTCCCAGCTGTCACTTCCCACCAGCTATGTCCTCGCTTCCACTGCCACCCACCAGGGCTGCCGCATGTGCAGGGCTTGTGTTGTGCTTCCCTGTGCAAACAGCAGGAGAGAGGAACTGCCACCCCTCAGTTCTCCGGTTTCACATACAGCAGTTGGAACCGCTGGGCATAAAAGGTAAGCAAAGCATCACAACTTTATAAATCCAAGATTATGAAATCCTTCTCAAGGGGGGGGCGATGTCTTAAGGCCTTCCTGAAGCCCATCACAGTGAGATAACTCCTCTCATATTCTGTCTGCATCTCCCAAGATTGATTAATATGGATATCTTCCCGTTCAGACAAGGTAAGCTAATGTGTGTGGCTTGGTTTTCTTCCTTCCGTTTCATTCGAGTCTCTCGACTATGCATTTATATCTGCTTTTCTCACCTGTAATTTATTATATTGTCTTTCTTTAGATTAGTCTTTGAAGGTCTGTAATTTGAAATACAGGTGGCAAGTTTGAAAGCTAGTTCCAACCAAGAGCAAGTGGCACCTGTCAGCTCCCTACTAGAACCCCTGTTTAGTCTATAAATTACCAGATGTTCCTGAAGTACACAATTATGGTGATACACCGATGTATCTAAAACCAAGTAATCATTAATTTTAATTGCTGTACTCTTAAAAAAAACCATTTCCATGATCTGTTTTCCATTACCCTAATACTAGCTATTATCAACAAAAAAGGTGTATTGATTTTATATAAATATTAAAAATAATAAAAATACATTTAAATATTTAAAGAATATGAGTTTAATATCCTAATTTTGTTTAGTAACATAAGAACCCCAAAAAACTTGGAGGGTTCATTGATAAATATTCAGTTACCTCCCTTCACATCTTTCTAATGTTTTCATGACCTGTAACTAACCTCTAAGGCAGTTTTAGTCCTTGAATAACTGTTGAGGGGTTAAATACACAGTTACAACTGCACGTTTTCCTCAAGAATTTACTAAACAGAGATTCTTTGTAAAGGAAATCTCATATTTGCTCCTTGAAGTTAAAGTTCAGCTCTCCAGTATTTCTTTCCCTGGTTAGGTGTGTCTCTACAAGACAGAGACATAATTGGCAATCATGCTTACTTTCTGGAATGTTAAGTCAGCTGTAAATTTTAAACTTGAACCCCCAATTTGGCAAATGAAATCAGAAAATATGCTAAATCCTCTCCAATACAATGCAGTGATGTGTGAAAAGAGTGCATTTCCCCTTAAATATTTCTGCAAGGCAAAATGGATATATATGCATAAATGGAGAGATATATATATACAAATAAATGCAAGTCAATGTAATTAAAAGCAACTCACAGCCTTCCATCCCACAGAATTGGAAATTACTGTAGAGAAATCCCAAACAAGGATCATTTTACCATCGCTGAAATGCAAACAACTGTACATCTATGCTGGGAGCCTGGCTTTCCACAGAGAACTTGCAGGCTTGGGCTCTGTATTAAGAAAAAGATTCCCCCTCAGAGTGCAAGACAAATTTTTAGAGTATGTGAAAGCTTTCAAATTATTGAGTACACCACTGGGTTGAAGGCACATTTCAAGAACACAGGCTTGTACTTGATAGCAAACCTGACTGGCACATCAGGGCTTGCTGGGAGCCACAGGCAGCGACACAGGGCTGGTTTGCTGTGTGTTATCAGTCTGACAGCCCCCAGGAACTGCTGAGCCTCCCCGACACTACACACACAGTTTGGCACATTCATTAACCAGTCAAATACCAACTCCAACTGTTTATTCATCTCCACTAGTCACAGACCTTCCCAGTCGAGCACTCATGTTAGAACTGAGGGGTGAGATAATGACAGAAGAATCTTCCACATGTCCTCACAGTTGTTGTAGTTTAAACCCTTGGATGAAAATATTTTGGGGCTGATAATTGCCTTGAAGCAGAACAGCAGTTCAGTAACACAGAAAACAGGCAGTGACTAACAGTATGTCACTGAATAAATCCAGTGATCCTATTTGTATTAGTTTTTATTTCTTTTTTTAATGACATTTCCATTAGACATTGTTGCTAAACATGACTTTGCTTTTTCCTACACCAACATCTGTAACTTACCAGAGCACCTGCTTGTAATCCATGAAGAGATGTAGGGTCACATAAAACCTGTGCTTGTTCCCAGATACTGGAGGCAAAGAGGCAATCAAAGTACTCTTTAAAATATTAAATTGAAAGTCAGTGAAACCTTAGACACTTCTGAATATGAGGCATAAGGTTTTCAGACATGTCAAGGACTAGATAAAACTATACTTTGTGCTTCTGCAAGAAGATATACAGAAGAACCTCTGCATCTTCTCCACTCACAGGGAAAATAAAAGGGAGACAACATTTCTACAGGGTCAATTTATAAACATTTGCTTTCCAGGATTTTAACTCTGACCAATTCTTAAAACCCTTATTTATCATCTCCTCAGTCCTACAACAAGAAAACTCTTGCTGTATCCTAGGCAAAGCTGAGTATCACTTCTAGATTTGGTCCCTTAGGAACAGCACTAGAGGCAAAAATTTTACACTCTGTGTATTTCATCCATTGTCTTGTTACCAAGTGGCAGCGGTTTTTGTGGGAATCATTAAAAACTTCCCTTGTTATGCAGAGCACTATTGATATTTGAACTCTCAGGGGGAGTAACCTCTGCCTCTATCAAAAAAGTATCCGATTAAAATAAACACACACAACATTGCTCAGCAAAGAACGCTCACATTAATTTCAATTCATTAGTTGGAAGTTGGCATTACTCAAACATTTACGGCATGTCTTGAGTCCCGTGTAGGAGTATGGTGACAGGAAAGGTGAGACAAAAGACAGGAAAACATGCAGGAGTCTGTCATATACAGTTTTTGCTATAATAATACCTTGTGCACATTATTCTTTTCATCTGAGAATGTCAAAGCTCACTTAAAAAATCTGGTTAAATAGAAAAAGCTCTGGGAGAAAGTAATTCTTTTACTGGTAGGTGAACTGAATGCCAGAGTTATTCAGAGTTATTGCTCATTAGAGCCAGAGATGGAACTCAGGAATAGAACTGGTCTCCAACTTCAGCTACATAAAATGCTGCACAAGTTGCCAACAATGATCTGTGAGTGGAATTTGGTTAATTGTGTCAGTCTGTAGGAACAATTATTTTTTGGTATTACAATAGCTCTTACAATAGCTCTGAGAGTCCTGCAACTGTAATCCCTGTGTGCAAGGTTCTACCTGCACACACAGCAAAGAGTGGCTCTAGTTTGGAAGAATGTAAAGTCTTTCAGGACATAGTACGACAAACTATTTTTTGGTAAAAGTTCCTACTTACGCATTTCTCACCACACATTCCTCCCCTCTTCCCCTTTACACTGTTCCTGCATTGTGCCAGTGACTTTTTTTTTTTTTTGTGTGTAGCCCCATGTTAAGTTGAATCTGAATCTGATTTCAATTAGAAATAGTTTCTATAACTCTTTTTTTTTTTTTTTTTTTTTTTTTTTTTTAACTCAGACACTAGTACTCTGGTTCTCTGGTGCAGATGCAGGAACAATGTTACAAGAGAGGGAGTCCCATGAAGGCAGGAATGAAAGAGTGAGGAAGACATTGCGAAAATCTCACTTTGCAGAGGTGTTTGTCAAACTGTGCCTTTAACTGAGCCCAACCATGACAAGGTTCTAATTGCAACTGGTGTGAAAAAACATCAATTTGTTTTTGTAAGTTTTTTTTTTAATTAACACAAACAAGTGGAATATATCAGTAAACAAAAGAGCAGCTCTGCCACCTCAGGTGATAAAACTTTCAGAAATACAATTTGAGATCATTGACAAAACATCTTCCTTTCCCTTTTGGAGTCAAAACAAATGTCTCTCAGAAACACACAAAGGAAATAACCTTTAAACTCCGTGTTTGTTTTTGCAGTGGTATGACTGGAAAATAATTTCATCTGCCTTTGTAAAGGGGGGGGTGGGGTGGTATAAAACAAAGTAGAGACCATTTCCCTCCCACCACAGCCGTACATCTATTATCTGACTCACCACTTCTGGGACTCCTTCTGGCAGCTCTGGTTTTATTGCACTGAAAATTCAAGCCTGTGAAAATAGTCCCTATTTTCAGGTTACTTTGTTCACTACTTTGTTCAGGTCAGTATTCCTTCCTTTGGGGGTCTGGAACTCAACATTCAGCAAGGGCTGGATGTTGCTGTTCTTAAGGCTTGTGAGAAGCACCAGCTCAGTGGAAGAAAGGGGGGAGGGAAGGGAAGGGGGAGGAGAGTCCATATCTGAAGAGAGACTCCAGACTAGAGAAATTTTACTGACATCCATTCAGTTTCCA
The DNA here is from genome assembly GCF_008360975.1 of Lichenostomus cassidix. Lineage (NCBI taxonomy): Eukaryota > Metazoa > Chordata > Aves > Passeriformes > Meliphagidae > Lichenostomus > Lichenostomus cassidix. The sequence goes on from NC_139497.1 coordinate 5,475,314, forward strand.
GCGGGGTCTCCTTCAAGGGCTTTTACCGAGCTCCAAAGGCCCCTGCAATTCACAGCTGCATTTACATGCAACATTTCCCTCTGGGAGCTAAGGTATAACTGTACTCCTGGATAATAATCACAAAGAATACCACCAGACTCCCATTGAAATGTCAGCCAGGCACTACTGTTATAGAGAGTAACAAAGAGATGCTAATATAATTAATTATGAAGCCTCAGTACCCTCATTAACACATCTTTAGTGCCTAGATCTTTGAAAATCAGCTGTATAAAGTGACTGTCAGAGTTAATTCCTTATAAATTGCCTCCTGTCACATCCCAGCACTGCAGCAAGTTCTCTCAGGCCTTGATGCTAGGAAATCTGGGATTTTTTTAGTTCTGATGCAGTTTTATTGGTGTTATTAAAGGTGTAAGCTGTTGCATAAGCAGTTTGTCAGGCTAGAGTAGAGCAAAATAAAAATGCCTTTAGTCAGCCCAGCTTGCACAGTTGGTGGCATAAATAGGAAAAGTTTCAGTCAATTAAATGGAAAACTAAGGACAAAAGGAAAAACAGGAATGAAAGGTGTCACATAATTTGGCATTAAAATGTTTCCGGACCTTTTTTTAAATTTGAGGATTGCAGCCAGTTTATAGCTCTCCCTCCTACTGCTGCCTTTATGACAGCATTCCAGCTCCAGGCCTCATTCCAGAGCATCCTCCTTCCCCTCCACTCCCGCTCACAAATATATAGTTCAATAGGCTTAGGCTACATGGAATTCCAAAACCAGCATGTAATTGGTGCAATTGTCTTTTACATTTCTCCACAGAGAGCCACATTCATGCTGGTTAAGCTCTGTTTTGTCATGTTTTCCCTCTTCTTTTTTTCAAGTTGGACTGGGATCAGTACTTGTGTTGGGAACCCTACATATATACTGAAGAAAGAAGTTACAGAAATGGGCTGTACTGCTGGTTCATTCTGTTATTTCTCAGTACCAGACTGTCACTCTGCTACAAGATAAAGGGAGGCGATAAAAAGAAAGTGATCATTACAAATCACTTGGCATTTTCTGTGAGCAGTTAAAACACTCACACTGACATATCCAATTTGTCTATACAAGATACTCTGCTTCCCTTCATCTTCCATGTGCTTTTGAGAAGGTGATAATCTTTCTGCAGCGCATAATTTTGTAAAGTTATCTCTGTGTGCTTGTAGAGTATGTTCGAGGATCCTTTGTAATCCCTGTTATACTTGGGATTAAAAAAAAACCAAAACAATCAAAGTGAGATGTTCTTATTTGCTGTTTAAGAAGTGGCTTTCACACTAAGTGCTTTTGCTGGTCTAGCTAACCTGGCAATATGCAAATTCTCTAAATGGAGGTAAAATTTATATCAGTAAAATGAGTCCTTGCAAATCGATCTTTCCTGCTGCTTTAGCTAACATGGTAGGAACATTATTTTATTCTCCACTCTTAAATTACATATCCATACCCCAGTAAAGCTACAATGTATTTATTGAACATTCAGTGTTCACAGAAATAATATCTAAGAAATGCAAGTGACATGCTTGAAATTAACTACATACATAGATTTCTGTAGAGCAATCCAGAACTATCATGCAAATTCTGCTTGCTTTACATAAGCACAAATCTGATAGTATAAAGTGGAATGTAAGTACTTATTTCTCCATGTCCTCTTTTGAAACAACAGTTAAGCAAAGGAGAGCCAGTTCTGTTTAGAAAAGTAATATCTGTCCACATTGCTTTCTGAGATAGCCACCAGCTTTAGACATAGCAGTTAAAATACCAACAACTGTTTGAGATACTACAGACACAGTATGAGTTGATGAAGTGATGTACAGAACAGATAACTAATTTTTAGTCATGCATGGTTACTGAATGTGGGATTAATTTAAGGGATCTCTGTTTTCTTTCATGCTGTCAGCACTGCAAAGGGTCAGGTACCTTTGAAGAGTGGCACAGCAGATTGTACCTTTATTCCTGAGATGAGATGCTGGACATGCTGCTACGAACTCAGCAGGAGCTAGAGGCTGCCGAGACCAAAAGGAGAGAGACACTGCCAATCACCTTGTTGACAGCAGCAATCTCCTGCCCAAAGCAGAGACTCCCAGCTGCCACTGAGTTCAGAGCACCATGGCAGCCAGGATTCAGGATGCTGAGCCTTTCACAGATGCCTCTTTGGACAATCCATGGCACTCGGCCCCGTGCCAGCTCTGCTTGCCATTCCAACCCCGCCGGCAGTGCCTTTGTGCCCCTGTGGCGGTAACTTGCTGCCACCTGCCACAGAGCTTCCCCCCTGCTCCTTCCTGGTCTGGTTACACTTGACTAAAATCTTTGTCTTATTATTAAGCATGAAGGAATGAATATGGGATAAACAATACCTGTACAGGGCAAGAAATTGCACCCATCTTTATAAGGAATCCCCGACTAATTCTGCAAAGCACGGTAGATCCATGATTTTAATGGAGATGAATTCTTTTGATAAGGTATTATGTCTTCTGGTGTAACAGAACTTCAGAAGTGAGCCGATGTTTTCTGCTGAGATGGAAAAATAGGTTTTCAAAGCAAAAAGGGCACAGCATTTGCAGGGACAGTTGGGAGGGGGAACATGGAAAAGGAGGTCACAAATTAGAGAAAATGCACAAGCCCATTACAGATGGCAATGGAAAAGAAATAGCTGGGGGATTCACACAGGCTGAGGTAACACAGAGTCCACATAAGGACCTGAATACTCATCAAGCTACTGAGCACCTGGTAGGGTACACAGACATTGCTTCAACACTGACAGTTGTGGGGACCTCACTTCTCTCAAGGTTTGGTGAATTTTAAAATTATGAATTTCTAACAAAAAATAAACTGATCAGATATTGTCCATACCCAAATAACAAGCAAAAAATGTCAGCATAAAGCCAGTTCAAACTCCATATTACATCCTTTGGTTAACGCAAAGGCAATAGTTCAGTACCCAGACCTCAGCAGACCACACCTGTCACCTTGGGCTGTTCAGCAGTGCACAGGTGGGAAGGGAACATTCAGGGAACAGTTTAGGTCTTGCTGGTTATACAAGCTGGAGAGACAAGTAGGTTCTGGAGTGACAATTCTTTGAAACAAGCCCTTGCTGGTGGTTAAAGAGTTTTGTTGGTTGGCTGTGGTTTGCTTTGAATTAATGAGAATACGTAAGAAATTCTGTTCCTCTGAACAGAGTCATCAATCACCAAAGGCATGCCTTCGATCCCTTGTCAAGCCACTCCCTGCCAGACTGAAGCCCAGGAACTCTTTCTCATGGCCAGATCGATCTGTGCATGTTGTTTTATTCATCTTTACGTTCACCTGTTTGGGGTTGAGGGAATGGAGGGGAAGGTGTAAAAGACGAAGGCTCACTTATGTCTCTCCATTTTCGGGTACAATCTGCTGTTTCGCCTGTCTGGAGCCTCGACAGAACTGAATAGTTGCATTTATCACAAATCGAGGGCAGCAACTGCACCCACTAGTGGGGGAATTTTTACTGAAATGCAGCTCAGAGTATTTCTTTTTCTCGGGTTATAGTAATCACACCCCAGCGTGCAGCTTCTTGTTACAGCTCAGTCTTTTTTCTGATGCTTTCCCCCTCGCTTGTGTTTTTGTTTTCTCTTTACCTCAGCCTTCTCTTGTTTTCTGATGCTGATTTGCTCTATTCTGTGAAAGTGAAAACTTCCTACACTTAGTCTCATGAAACAGAGAGGATAAAGCACAGATCAGCACTGTAAAAGCAGCCACTTCAGAGAGACAGGGTAGCCTTAGGCAAGTAACAGCCCTCCCCCATTTATCCCCGATTTTGCCTTATTTCTGATGTGTTATGATGTGCAAACAAAAACATCCATATATCTGATACTGCCAGGCCAGAAAACAAGCAACGTAAGATTTCTCAAAATACCTTTGATATATTGAAACCCCAGCAAATCAGAGAAGTTGGAATAAAGGATCAAAGTGCAATTACTTAGAACAGTCTTTGTCTGGAGCTGTTTGCTCCTTTCTCATCCTCAGGGAAGAAAAAGCCCAGACATGCACCACCACATAGGGAACATGTTCTATATTAGCAGTAACTTTGCATATTACTCGCTAAAAAAATGGATTTGTTTTGGTCTGTTTCACATACTTAAATTCCAGTTTTCTTACCTCTTCGCCATCTCAAAAAACCTGCAAACTTTTCTCCTTTTCCCCCAGACAAGTTGTTTAAAGTTTTTAAATTGCAGTTTGTGCTTAGCATTTTCATGATGATGCAGCCTGTATATTAATTCACACTTGTAATATTTACTCTACAAAAGAGTAATATGCCTTGGCAGTTTAATCATACCAATTAAAGATAATTTAATGATGACTGAAGATGATCTATTTATAGAGGATAAATCCTAAATAGTAAGATCCTCTTAAGAAAACCACTCTGCTATTGGGTTCAAATATTTAGTATCAGTTTTTTCAACACATGAAGAACTGCCCATGCAGTGACCCCAAGTGAGGAGCCTTTTTGCAGGAGAAGTGCTCAGCATTACATCCACGGAATCTCTGACTGCCACTGCTTGCACTTCCACATGAACCAGCTGCTGCTGAAGATGCCTAACTTGGACTTTGGAAATTGAGATTAACTCCTGTGCTAATCAGAGAGAGATGACAGGGCTAAAAGGGCCATCACTCCAGCCCAAGAGTGTTTATGCTTTTATGTTCTTGGCTCTTCTTTAGGATATCGTGATGGTCCACACCAGCCAGGGGAAGAATCACAGCAGATACTCAGCCAGGATTTGAAATTCTGGAGGATTCAGTTCCATTGAGACTTCTTGTTTTTCAAGGAGGTGCCACTGAACCTCCTTCTGTTCCAGTTTCACTGTCTGTAAAATGGCTATAATAGTTCTTTACCAGGAGTTTTAGGGACTCTTATTTCACTAATAATTGTGAAATACTTTAAATTTCTCAGAAGAAACACTGCACTCAGCTCTGATGTAAATGGACTCCTATGTGCTCAAGAGGTGAAAGCACTACAGTCGTTCTGCTGAGCTCCTACTCTGTATCCTGCAATCTTGATTCCTACACACAGGCCAGACTCCTTCCCAGCAACAGCCGGAATAACTCCACTGAAGTTGGTGCATCTGTGCCTGCTTATGCCAGCACTAAATTTAGCCTCTGCATTCATCATCAAGTTGTTCCAATGAGTTAGTTAGAAAAAACCTCCAAGCAGAGTCATACCTGTTAGGAATAATCACTTAAAGAAGCTGCAACAGCAGTCAGTGTTCCTGCGGAGAGGAACAGCACAGGTTATCCAGGTAGAGCGGCGGTTGCCCAGGTACCAGGGTGACTCGCGGCGAGCTGCCCCGCGGGCATGCAGCGAGCTCGGTCACACGGTAATTCACCCTCGGCACCAATTACCATAATTCTCCCATCAAAACTAATGAGGGCTGCCAGCAAAGCAACGAGCCAGAGCACACCTTGGGCTCTAAATGTGCACCGAGCTGGCCCCCGGCCCTGTTCCCCGGGCAAATACCCGGCGATAGCCAACCAGAGCGGGAGCTTCACCGCTGTGTCCAGCACTGGGGAGAATTCCTCCCACGGCGGTCCCGAGCCGCACTACGGCGGGTCAGCGGCTCCCAAGCACGGCCGCCCGTGGCTCCGGGACAGCCACAGGCACGGCAGTGGGGTTCCTGCGCCGCCAGCCCCCAAATCTCGGATTTCTCCTCAAACGCCGCTTCCCTCACAAGGCGGCCCGACCCCCATCGCCACCGCGCTCGGCTTTGTCGCCCCCCCGCCGCCGCCATCTTGACTGCTGGCAGCCCCCGCGCCCTCCCGCCTGTGCTGCCACTCGTGCCCCGGCAGCGCCGCGGGGCTCGGCGGGCCCCGGCGCGGGTACGGCGGGAGCGACCGAAGGGGAAGAAGAAGCCTCCGCCGGCCTCACGGCTCTGACAAAGATGCCGGGGCAGCCCGTACCCCTCTCCCGTATGGAGCCACAGCCCGCCCGGCAAAGCCCCGCCGTGCCCTTCTCCAACATGGCCCCACCCGCATCAGTTTACCGCTCGCAGCCGGCGGACTCGTCTCTCGGTGACGTCATCGCGCGGCGCCCGTTTCCATGGGAACCGGAGGCGCGGGCGGTGGGAGTGCGGCGGGCCGCGACCCTCGGGAGCGATCCCCGATCCGCCCGGGACCGCCGGGGCCTCTCCGGTCCGGGCATGTTCGCGGACAGGACGGCTCCCGGTGCCGACGTGCAGTCGCTGTGGAGGAGCGCCCGGAGCGCGCGCTGCGAGGCGGTGAGAGACCCCCGGGGCGGCCCCGCTCCGCGCTCTTGTACCGCCGGCAGGGACAGGGCCGCGCAGGGGGGCGGCTGTCAGGGCTGCCCCTTCCCCGGGCCGTCTGGGATCTTGCCCCGACTTGCCCCCTCCGCGTTCGTCCGTGACCCCCCGCAGATCCCGCGTCTCCAGGGCGGCCCGGGACCGAAATCTCCCACGCAGGGAGTTGTTGGCAGCGCGCTGGGCCCGGGGCAGCGGGGTCGCTGTCTGCCCGCCGGCTCTGCCTCTTCAGCGTTTTGCTGATTTAGCCCCTGCGTGCGAATTGGCAAAGAACCGCCCGAGCGGCTGCCGCCCCGCCGTTTGAAAGCTGATAATGCTGCGCTGTCACCGTGAGCGCTGCTCGCTCGTTACTGGAGCTCGCTACCTTCTTGCCTTCTCCCATCCTTCCCATTCCATGCTGTAGAGCACTGCCTGAATCTGGCTGGCATTCGGGTGTCTCTGCCTCAGATCAGGTCATGGGAAGGTCGCAAATACCTCACCGACAGCTGGACAGAGGAGGCACACGGAGGCACCCTGTTTTTAACCAGGAACCAAAACTGTGCAAAGGGGATGGAATGTCTCTGTGAAGCACCAGGAAGGGGAAGGTGCTTTGAATGCTTTGTACAACGCTTGTTTTTCTGTTTGGGTTATAGACTGCCTGTTTTCTTTTACTAGCAAGCTTGCCAGACTAAGGAAATTTTAACATCAGAAGCTCCATCACAGTCTCATACAGCCCGAGACGCTGCAGTGCAGACGGAACAGAGCAAAGATGCTGTCCAAGACTTCCAGCAAGAAGTCCAAGTAGATTACACTGGCCTTCTGTCATTCCTTCGGAGAGTGGAGGATACTGTTATCAAAGAGCTAAATAAAAACTGGAGAAGTCATGCCTTTGATGGCTTTGAAGTAAACTGGACAGATCAGGATGGAACAGTAAGTGACAGAATGCAGGTCATTGTCCAAGCAGAGTTGGTTGCAGGTACTCTAAGTTGTTAGTTCTATTCCTTACTGCTGTGATGTTCTTGCCAGGTTCTAATAATGAAACATTACTAGGTGGGTTGCTTTGGGTTTTTTTTCAGCTTTCTCCTTGCTTGGTAAAACTGTTCTTTCTGACGGTGACTGAGTTGTAGCAGCAGTGAGAGGAGGAAGCCTGCAGTTGGTATAGGCTTTTCTTCAGGCCCTTCAGAGCACTCCAGCATAGCAGGGATCTATGAACATTTGCAGTCAGTGAGTTGGCAGCTCTTCCTAGTTAGGTTATGCTTGTTTAGTGCATGGTGCTCAGGAATGGAAGCAATTTGTACCAGACAGTACGCATTGGAACTTGCATTTTCAAACTGTTTCTTGTGGAGCTTAGTGAGTGCGAGACTCACACCTGGTGGCTGCTGTAAACTCTTGGCATAGCCTTCCAGAGCTGTGCACTCTCTGAGAGGTAGTGATTGAGTGACAGCTGTGTTATGGGTTTGTTTCCCAATAGGAATTCAACAACCTTTTTACATAAATCTTTAGACTGAGGAAAGCCCACACTGTAACACAATCACAACAGGGGTGGTATAGATCTCGTTTCTCTCTGTTCGGAGATTGTTGCTTCAGTGCTTGGATTTGATCTCTCTCAGGTGTTATGTTTGCATACTTTGTCATACCCAGAGGCTCAGGATCAAAACCTGCAGGTCACCAGTGTCTCATGGAATGTCACAGGATCTGTCATTGCATGTTCCTATGGCCGGTGAGTATCCGGATGGACTGGGCAGTGCAGCTGGGGCTGATGTGATGTCTCAAGCTGACCTGAGGTCTAGAGATGTTTGCTTTCTCTGTAGTAATAAACTGACATATACATACTCCTTATTCAAGTTAAATCATTCATCTTCAAAGTAACAAAATCTCAGTCAAGTCCTAAATTACATCTTTTTTTTCTTTTACCTTCCCTCTGCCATGAAAATGGATACATGATCTTACTGATTTGTTTCTAGGTAATTCTGCTTGAAAAATGTAAAGAGCAGATGCACTTGCAAATACCTGTAGGTGAGGTTTGGGAGAATGTGCTTTATCTTCACTGAGATCATGATGTTTAATGTGGTCTCTGAGCACCCTGGATGAACCAGGCCCCTGTTCATGCATGTGCCTGGTGCCATGGACATGTAACAACACACAGTTAAGGATTTCTGAAATAAGTGTTGCACAGATCATTTATCTATTTCATAAATGTCTGTACCATCCCCTCCTTTCTTGGCCCTACTGGTGCCCTTACTCTTTTTGTTTTCAATGCTCCCCTTTCCTTAGATTAAAAGCCCCACCACAAAGGGTATCCATGAGGGAACACTTAAGGAAGAGTAAAACAGGGCAAACCTGTATGTTAGTTGCTCCTTCTGCTCTCCTAGTCTACAGCTGTTTGCAGATGAGAATGTGGTTTCTGTCTGTGGGTACTCTCAGCAGAATTCCTTCCATGAACTTTCCATATACGCCCTTGTGATTGTTCCCATTATTTGAATGACGAGTAGGTCTTGGAATAGGGAAATTGCACCTGAGATTTACTGGCTGGCACTTTGTTCTGTAAGCACAGACATCTGCCCTGGCACGTCCTGTATAAACCAGCCCACAGAGAAGTTCCATCCCCTCATGATTCCTTCATGAGGGGACACAAAGCAGCACATTGAGATGACCAGTGGGGTATCTCAGAGCTCTGCTGGACTGAGATCCTCTGGCACACACAAGGCAAGATACAGCTTTTTGTTTTTCAGGTTGGATGATGGGAACTGGAGCACAGAAAAATCCTATATTTGTACCTGGAATCTGGACAGAAGAGGGTTGAATCCACAGCACCCTGACCTGGTGGTGGATGTTCCCAGCTCTGTCATGTGCCTGGCTTTCCATCCCTCCCAGCCATCACTGATAGCTGGTGGGTTGTTCTGCCCTCAGACCATGCTTGAAACATGTCCTTTTTCCCTGCAGCCTGGATCCTTTCGTTTCTCTCTGAGTCCAGCCTCAGATTTCCTGTAAAAGGAACAGTGTTGCAGCTCCTCACACTGAGGAACTAATGCTCACCAACACAGATAAGTGCACTGTTGCATCTGAACTGGGACTTGGTGCCTTTTCAGTGACATCTGCCTTTATATGATCTCCTCAGAGAGAGGTGACAGAAGGAAATCCAGCCCTGGCTGTAAGGGAAAACATGCTTATTTCAGCAGAGCAATATTCTCTTACACCAGAACTGGCTGTGCTCTGCACAGAGCTGCCCAACCTTTGAAGCTGGTGGGTCTGTTTCCACCATCACTCCATTTGTGCATTTGTGTCAGACCTTAGATATTTTACCTTTGTCCTTTTAGGTGGACTCTTCAGTGGGGAGTTGGTGGTGTGGGACACCAGCAGGACAGAAGACCCTGTGATCTGGAGGACAGGGATGACAGATGACACCCACACTGACCCAGTCTATCAGGTAACGGAGAACATTAACAGCAGACAGGGCTGGGGCAGGTGAGAATTGCCACTGCTCTATGTCATCCCTTTGGATTCCATATACAGGCAGGCAGTTCACAGACATTTCAGCAGTTATATTATCTTTTGCTTGGCTATTTTCCCTCAAATATAGCTCCTGAACAGACACTTAGCCAGTAAAACATAACTTCTCAGTGTCCAGGATAAATGGAGAGCAGACCTATTTCCACACTGTAACCATTTATTAATGGAGATGCAGCCAATGATACTTGGAGTGGTTTAAAAACACAAGTAGCAAAGTGTCATTGATCCTTGGTTGGAAGCTTAAAGCCACACGCTTTAAGGGGATTTACACATATGTCATGCAGTCAGGCTTCCTAAGGATTTTTCCCTTCTGGGGCCCTGTGACTCCAGAGACTCTGTATTTTTCTCATCCGATAGGAAAATGCTGTTGTTTGTAGCTCGGTGAAAGTGCTGTGAATGCCCATCCCAAAACTGAGGGCAGGTAAACCACAGAAACTGCAATGGAGAATTCAGCCCTAAGGATCTGGATGCATTTCTCTCCTTGCTTCTGTGTCTGTGCCAGCTCCCAGCAGAAGCCATTTGGGTACCAGGCTGGTGCCTGGCTCTGCTCCTGGGTCTGGTTAGGTCCAGGCACGGCAGGCTGCATGGGCTGGGCAGTTGTGACAGTCCCCGTTGTCCTGAGGTCATGGCATTTGGAACAGGTTAATTGGTTACCTGACACCAAGCACAGAAACCACTCCCGGCTGTTGAGCGTGGGGACAGATGGGAAGATCCTGGTGTGGAGGGAGGAGCGGGATGGGCGGCTGGCCTTGGCCGAAGGATTCGCCATCGTGGCTCAGCAGGTCCCTCGTAGCACTCGGCTGAAGAAGGTGAGTTCAGCAACTCAGAGCTCATTCCACAGAAACACCCTGAACCCTAAATCCCAAATGTCAGAGCTTGCCCTTCTCTGAGAAGGTCCAAGAAAAGCCCCTTCTGAATATCCACACTAACCCTTGATCCATATCTCCTTTTCCACATGGAAATCATTCTTGGAAGACTGGCAACAGCTGAGGTTGTGCCATGCTCCAAAAAGAAGTTGCTGAGATGGAGAACTTGCTTGTAATGTTAATTCACGTGAACCCCTTTGTAGGAGGGATTCAGAGGCTAAAGGCTGAGCAGTGCTACAAGTACAGAGCTGTCACAAGCTGTGCCATGAACAGCCCGCTGGGTCTCCAGCAGGCTCTGCCTGCATCTACCTCTCTCTGGAGCCCCAGCTTACACTAGCTCTGTCTCTCTTTCCCCAGATGGCCTGGGGAGAGGCAGCCGTGGGAGTGACCTCGCTGTCCTTCTCACACTTCGATCCCAGTGTGTTCGTTGTGGGGGTGGAAGGTGGGTATTCCCTGAGGTGCTCCTCTGCGGCGCAGACTCTGGCTCTGCGGCAGGGCGGCTCCGTTGCCCTCAGGGCGCCGGCAGAACTCGCCTTCTCCCCTCACGCTGGGCCTGTATACTCCGTGAGCTGCTCGCCCTTCCACAGGCAAGTGCTGCATGTGGGACACTATCATTGCCCGGATCTAAACATAGGTTTTTCAAGTAGCCCCTGGGGGCGTGTGAACAAGTTCCAAAAAAAGGGTCACCTAGCTTTGGGAACTTCCCGTTGTAGGAGACCACAGGAGCACCAGAGGCATGTGGGCACATGAGCAATGTTAGCACCTTCCTTAGATCATCCTAGATGTTACAACTGAAACTCAGTTTAAAGACAAAGAGTTGAAAAAGTCCTTCACTTGGGCAGATCACTACATATCTTACAAAATCAGTAAGATTTTTCTGACATCAGAAAACTCACCAGTAGCTGCCAGAATTTAAATGAGAAGCTCCCATCTCTGCCAGCAATTCACCCACCATCCGTGGAGGCCCCAAGCCCTGTTTCTGTGAAACACGCTGACAGCCCAGGTTTGCATTTAATTTGCATGAGACAAGCCCAGCTCGAACAATGCCCGGCTCTAGATCAGCAGTTCTCAGGCAGCCCTGGGCCACAACCCATCAGTGGTCAACACAAGCCCTCATTAAGCTTAATTGAGGGCAGTAACAAAGCTGCATCTCTACAGCCCACAGCCCGGCAATTGCTGCTTTAGGAAACACACTCAGACCTTTCAAAGCAGGAATATTGTCCGAGGTCATGCTCCTTGACTGATTTTTGTTCTTTAGCAATATAACAAAGAGTTGTTTCTTGCTTCCTCCCTCCCCCAGGAACCTCTTTCTGAGCTGTGGGACGGATGGACAAGTTCACTTACACTCCATGTTGCAGACACAGCCCCTCTTTGCTCTGCAGTTATCAAAGAAATACCTGTTCTGCGTACGCTGGTCGCCAGTTCGACCACTGGTTTTTGCAGCTGCGTCTGGGGAAGGCAAGTAACTGCAGGTGCCTCATCATGGGTATAAAATTAGGAGTGTGCTGTGTGCTGGGTATAATTAGTACAAGTCGATTGTACTGATTAGCAGATCCCACAAGCATGGAGCAGTGGCCATTATTTGCACTGTGTAATTAGTACAATGGAGTAATTTCTAACTTTAGCAAGGCGACCCAGCAGTTATTTTTCACTTTTGATGGTACTTTTAAATCTGTTACCACAGTCACTTACAGGGATTCAGCACAACAAGATCACTGTGGCTAAATCTATTTCCAGCTTGTTTTTAACATCTGGTTCCAGAACTAATGGTTTAAAATGAGAACCTTTTCCTTAGAAAATTGCCCAAAGATTTTTGAGTTAAAGAATGGAGATTTCACAGAATTTGGCAAGCTGGTTTCAGGTTTCTGACAGCAGAACAAATTCATGCTGCCTGCAGTGATGTCAGCTGTCTGTCACAGCCTAGACACCCATCAGGCAGGAGAAACAGGTTAAAAATAACTCTCAGTCCCAGACTAAGCAGATACTTACCTGCTGTTAGATATGATGTCTGTTGCCATGAAGCTGCAATGAATGTCTGTGTCTGCAGGAGAGGTGCACCTGTTTGACCTGGCGAGGAGCATGCAGAAGCCCACTGCATCCCTGAAGCAGTCTATGAGCGACTGCCCTGTGTACTGTTTGGAATTTAACACCAAGCACACGCGGCTCCTGGCAGCAGGGGATGCTGCTGGGACAGTCAAAGTCTGGCAGCTGAGCTCTGACTTCACCGAGCAGGGACCAAAGGAAATGAATCACCTGGAGCAGCTGGCAAGTGAGATCATGGACTAAGGCAGCAGCACAACAGCTGTGCTGCCCTGACTCCAGGAACAGTTCCCCACTCACCTGTTCAGCACTGGCCTGGAAAACACAGGTAACTAACATCTGGAGTTGCCTCCATGTAACAGTTAAATTTGCATTTAACCATTAAACACAACATGATGTGGTTCGACCAGTAACTTTTATTGAAGCACACTGCAACATGTTTCTTTTCCCTAAGAGTTTTAAGCTAAGCACTTTAAGGTTACATCATAAAGTAACACTGATTATTGTAGAGCATGAAGAGAGAGAGACACATGCAGAGCTACAGTCAGCAAACGTGAGCATGTCCTTTGCATCTTTTGGTACTAGTGTTTCAGATCAATTCACAAAGAGTGAACGTGTAAATTCTATGTAGTCGTAGGCAGAAGGCAGTTCCCTGCCCTTGCCATCCATGTAGGGCTTCATGTGAGAGATGCAGTAATCGGCCTGTTCCCGGGTCAGGTTCTGAAAGAGAGACAGCGTGGGGGTGAGAGGGCTCTGGGGCTGCCAAGAGACATTGACAAGCAGCCTTCCCATTCCCTGGGGCAGAAACCAGAGCAGCACAACTACGCCCAGCATGAAAATGCTCTGTCTGTTGGCACCATTTGTTTAAGGGTTGGAAGGCCTGACCAGAGTCTTCTCCCCAAAGAGGAGACAGAACAGGTAACTTGGCACAAGGAAGCTCTGGAAACTCTTTTATTTCCCTGCCAGCTGGTGGGATTCAGACAGGAAAAACTTGCTGTCTTGGCAGGGCAGTGGGAGGGAGATGTTCATACTGTCTAAGCTTAGGCTCAAGCTTTTCCTTTGAATCTCTGTCTGGAGAAACATCCCCCTCTAGTTTCCCAAATGATGAAAGGTAAGCTCTAAGTTCTGAGGACAATGCATTCCCTTTCAGGCCTTTGAGTAGCTCATTTTACTCAACCTGCACAGTTCTTTAGTACATAAAGCTTTTCCTCTTCCTCTATAGAGCCAAGAAAGCAATTGAGTTGGGTTACTGCAGCAATTTCTGTGTTTGCTGCAGGGGATCCCCTGGCAGGGTCAGAATTAACTCAGCCCCAGTGACATGAGCCTCCAAGCCATTAGTGCTGGGCTTTATCTATGAACAAAAGTCTTGTATGTTCCTTCCTGGGGGCCACAACCAGCACTTACCTGATAGAGCTCCTCCTTGGTCACGTAGGGCTTCCCCTCAGAGCTGAGGGCACGGAAAGCGCTCTCGATCTCCTCGCTGGATTTCACGTTCTCCGTTTCCCGGCTGATCATGAAGGCCATGTACTCCTGCAGCGAGACATGTCCATCCCTGCCAGCAAAACACAGTGTCAGCACCCAGAGCACGGCACTGCCAGGCCCTCCAGGGAGGGGCTGGAGCTGTTCTGGAAGGACTGGAAGTCTTAACACAGGAGTCTCAACACCATATAATTTTTTGAAAGTGAATTTCTGCTTTACAAACGTCAGGCTTGCCTTCTAAAGGCTTTCACATGAGTCATTTTGAATGCAACTACGGCTCTCAGGCTGTGAGGGACCTCCCAGCCACCTCCCCATCCAATACCTCTGTCTGTTTTGCTGTACAGAAAAGTCCAACTCACGTACCTGTTGGGATCTACGGTGTCAAGAATAGACTCAAACTCAGGGTCTGGCTCTCCTTCCTCAACCATGGGCAGATCATAGCCGAGAGAGCGCAAGCAGGACTTAAACTCCTGGTGATTAAGTCGTCCAGATTTGTCCTTGTCAAAGTGCCTAAAAACATAAAAACAGAACCCACGTGTCAGTTTTTGAGTCCTGAGAGCTGTAAAGTGGGCTGAAAACTAGATCAAGGTTATAACCAGCCCCTATTCTGGACAGATGAGTTTGTAACAATAAATAGTTCTAACATACATTAAAAGTAGGCACAAATTCTTTGCTTTGCTTAAAAAGCATTCCCCCCTGCTAAACCAGCTGTATTCCCAGCTGGAATGCATTGGGACTGCCAGCATTAGGGGCTGGAGGTGTTCCCCTCTAGCAGAGAATGGAGCAGGTCAGCACAAAATGGGGCAGACAACAAAGGAGCCACAAATGGATCCGGCAAACAGGAGTCATCCATGTGCCAGAAATATCTCCCAAGCATTCCTCTGGCATGTGTTCCCTTGCAACTCACTTGAACATCATGCTGAACTCCTTCAGGGCCTCCTCAGTGACTCCAGTGGTGTTCCTGTAAAAGAAGCAGCGAAGGTGGGTGAACAGTTCCTGAACTGCAGAACTCCATCAGCCCCCAGCCAGTGGCTGCACCACACAGTGAGGACAAAGAAGCAAACAACCATTCCATGTGGGAACACTTGTACACACTTACTCCACAGAATAAATCAGTTCCACTAAGATCCCACCATTGCTCACGGCCAAGAGGAACTATTCCAAAACTGCTCCCTTCATCCCTCTGAAGGGAGCCGGGAAGTGGTGGGGATGTACAAGCTCATTGCATCCATTGGTCTGAGCACAGGTGACTCCTTAGCACAGACCATGCAAGGCTGGCTGCTGGCATGGGCAGCTGTGGCTCCTGTCTTTCCCTCTACCCCAAGTCAGACACTTCAAACCACACATGAGCCGGGCAGTACCGAGCTTGGATCTGCTGTTCCAGGTTGTGCTGCATCCTCATGCCCAGCTGGTCCAGCTGGTCCCACTGCTGTGCCAATCCCACAGTGCTGTGTTCTGTGTATTTGTTGTCCAAGATAAGTGCCTCTTCCATGGCTGCTCCAAGGTCCTCAATCTTCTTCAGCTGGCTCCTCATAGCTCGGATCTCCTGATGCTTGCGCTGTGAGAAGGGAGCAAAGAGAAGAGAAATCATGGAGCACCAAAAAAAACTACCATAAAAAATTAGAACAGAGGCTGGCAGGGGAGGAAGGGTTATACTCTTATTTTTTTTCCTAGGACTTTATGTTCATCTACTGGGATTTGTGAAATAAGATTCAGAGCAATGTTCATCTTCATGCTCGCTATTGGAAATCTGAGCTTGCAAACCAGTTCTGGAGACTAAAACACTTCTTATTAGGAAATGTGCTGAAAATACTGTACTGTCTCTGCCCTAACCCCCATCCTTTAGGAAAAAGGAAAAAAGAAAAAGGAAAACTGCATCAGTGTTTTTTAATGGCCTGCGATGTAAGTAGACATCAGATATGTAAATAGATAATCCCAGAGGTCTCTTCAGTACTCCAAATGTCTAAAATCAATTAAGATTTTCCCATATAATTGCATGCATTTCCCTTTCCACCTTGTGTTCCCAAGCCAGCTGGAAATGCTGTTTTAGCCACGGGTGCACATCACTTACTTTAGTAGCTTCCAGCTGTGACTCCAGTGTTCCCGATTCCTCCACCATACACGACCTAAACACAGAACAACAATGAGAGAAGGCACTTATCTCATAAAAAAATGGCATGTGGGGCTTGAAATTAACAGTCCTTCCTTGAAATGAAAAATCCTTTCAGGTATTTAAACACTGGTTTTGTGTTTTGTTTATGCTGACTCATCCTATTTCAGAGTGACTCTGTTCATTTTTGTCTGATTCTTATTTCTGTATATAGTTAATTTCTAGCCCCATTTGAAAGGCAACGTGAACAGCAGCCACACTTCATGCCAGACTCAAAGCACCCGCTTTACTGGACCTCATGGAATTAGAATTTAGTGCAGTCCCACCCCCCTGCCCCGTGCCCAGCACACACCACACACACCAACTGCAGGTGAGTCACTGGGGATGGGCTGTATTTGCAGTCAGGTACAGGAGCTCTACACAGGTGTGTTACAAAGGGGAAAATGAGGGTAAAAAAAGATGGTGAGAACTACTGGTTTGGTTGAAAAGTAATCTGAATGTAGCATAATCCCTGCAGAGAGCTACAGACCTCTGCTGCTCAGCAGTGCCTGGTGGAAAGGTGCCTTTCCCACCCCACCTCTCCATGCTGCATCCAGAGCAGCTGAGGCTCAGCCACTCTGCCCAGTGATTTCCACCCTGAACTTTACATGCAGGTCCCCACTGTGGCCAGGGCCTCCAAGATCTCCTTCACACAGACTAACTATGGACAGTCTCTAGATGCTGCTTCCCCCCCAACCCCAAAATCCCAAGCAATCTCTAAGCAGCCGTGTTTGGGAATCTCTGTCCTTCCAACACGTACGGTGAGAGCTCGCACTGCATGACCCACACATGGACAGTGAGTCTGGGTGCTGTGCAGGTGGGGTGTCCTCTGACTCCAGGGTATTTAAGTGCCTAAAACCTGAATCTCTGGTATTTCAGTCACTAAAACCAGGTTTTCATCCCCACTGGGGACTCTGTCCTCCCGCATGCTTTTGAGCTTCTTGAGATTGGGGATTTCAAGTGCTGAATCACTCTGCAGCAATGAAAATGCACCAAACGTCTGGGTGTTTCTCACCACAGGGTTAAGGCTCAGACTCAGCGTCCGCCTAGAGATGAAGCGCACGCCCAGAGCCTTGAGCAGGAAGCTGGGAACCAACCGTGGAAAGAACCAACAGGGAAACAAACCTCCAAGCATCTCTAAGCCGTGAAAGTTAGTTGGAAGGAAAGCGAGCCTTGGAATTAAAAAGTGCGTTTGAAAACCAAAGTGAGGTAAGAAAATAAGAGGAAAAAACCTTCCAGATAGATCATCCCCAACTTCATACTGATAGACACGAATGACACGACGATATGCTATGCTAGTCAAAGGAAAGAAACCAAGTAAATTCCAAAAAGGAAGAAAGAAAGAACAGAGGAAAGAACACACCAAAACACGGCCACTGCAGTGGAGCCACAATCCAAGCCAGCACTGCCTTGCAGCAAACACAAGCAAGTACTTAATGAGAGAAAATTATTTAAATGCTGGTTGCACATACACAAAAATAAACTGTTATTTTCATTAAGTCACAGAAAAGTGAGTCTCACTAAGAGAAGTTTTGCAGTTAACTCATCCACAGATTGTTTAAAGGCATTTTTCTTCCTAAACTCTAAATTCTTCTTCCTCTCTTCCCTAAAGAAAACCCCTCCCAGGCAGTGCTGGGCACACACAGGCTGCAAAGCAAGGAGTGTGCATGGCAGCTCTTCTGACACTTCCCTGAAGCTTTGCCTTCCCCCTCTTGCCAAGCCAGGCTAAGCACAGCCAATGCCTCTTGGAACTAAATCCACATTTTTAATCTATTCACACAGAATTAGGGACAAATTCTGCCTGTCATATCAGCAGCCCTCTGGTAATTTGTTCAACAAAAGTGCCTGGCATGAGGATCTCTAACTCTGACCCTGCATCTTTCAGTGAATGGCTCCTTTCTGTTCACTTTTCTTGGATACCAGAACTAATCTACAGCACTACTTGACAAAGGAGCAGGAAATTCAGCATCCATTCCAGGAAAATCTGCTCAGTTCCATTAAATGGTACAACAAAAACAGGGCAAACTATTTTTATCTGGCAGAACACAAGAGACTGTGATCATTACAGAGCAAATAAGCAGCAGAGTTATCTGCAAGATTCCACCCTTTTATTAGGAAAAGCTTTCTCTTTAGGAGCAAGGCCCTGGCCTCCTCCAGCCCTGTGCAGAGGCTCACACACAGCCTCTGCCCTGGCCCAGACACTGTTGGCATTTGACATCACAGCTTATCACAAAGCTTCCACTGTGCTGAGGCTTGTCCTGCTGAAGAAATTCAACTGGACAGACACATTTGCAGAGGCTTTGGGAGTCTGAAAACATTTAAAGATCTTATTTCCTTTCCATTTACAGACAAATGGCCAGCACACATCCTCATCAGGAACTATTCCCATGGACACAGAGTGGGCTTAAAACTGCAGACAGACTCCAACAGCTCTGTGGGTTCATGTTGGAAAGTCTGTTTTCTCCTGTCAAGGCTAAAATCTGTATGGGGCATGGTTCTGCAGCTGATTAAAAATGGGCAGTTCATATTTGCAAACTGTGGGGTTTTAAGATATGTAATTTCGTCAAAACTTCGTCATAAGAATCTTCCCTTCTCCTTATCAAAACCAGTCAATACTTTGGAGATCTAATTGTTCTGAGAACAGTCACGGTCCAATGTTTTATTTCACTAAGCAAATCTCTTAAGCTGAAAAATTAGAAATGTCAGAATAGTCTGCCTTGGGAAAGCAGCTACATTCTTACTAATCTTACCAAATTAATGGCATTTTCCTGTGCAAACCCTCAGAGAAAGCAAGAGCAAAACTCAGGACTTCCATGGTGTGTCAGTGGCTTCCCATTGTAATTCTGCTTTTGACTAGGAAATTATTTTGTTTCTAGTGGTTTGTACTTAACTACTCTTGTTTCCTGTGTCTGTGCATCTCAGCAGCAGATTGCTCTTTTCAAATAAAAGGGGTTTCAGTGCAGCTTTCACAAGCGATGTAAGGACAGGAGAAGACACACAGAGAGAGCAGAACATGTCACCAAAATTTTAAAGATATAAAATTCAATACTAACCCATCTAGCAGGTAAGTCCTGTAGAATGTGAAGATCCAAACATCAGGCAGCAGGACAGAGACAAGACAGTAAGAGAGGGACAGAGATTTGGGTGGGAAGCAAACATCAAAAAGTTAAAAATCATATTTCATTATTTCATGAAGACACATATAGAACTATCTGTAAACACACAGAGACAGAGAATCACAGGGTTACATGGAACAGAACTCACCTCCTCTGACCCTCAACCAGAGCCTGTCAGAGCTGCTGACAGCAGCACTAACTGAGCATGGGCACCTGCAATGTTCAACCTTGAGACTTTTTATTTCTAACACAGTTGTTAAATCTTTACTCCCTCTCCTTAGAGAAAGTTATTATGAGACAGCAGCTAAGAGAAATGATTACAAAGTTTTAAGCTTTTTTCACAGCTTCTTTCTCTATTTGAACTCCAGTAAGATTCCCAATACACTACTCAATACCAAAGGGACATTAACAGAAACGCTGCTGGCACTTCAGAGTCTGCTTGGAGCTGTTTGTGCTCCACCTCCCCAGCTGTGCTGCAGCCTAGTTCAGGAATAACTGGGGAAAAATGAAGTCCTGGATAACTGGAATTACTGCAGGAAAACAAATTCAGAAATAGGAACATTTTTAAAATCTGGTGTTTCAGGGCTTTCCTCCCCCTGAGCTAATTTGAAGTCTCCCTCAAATCTCAACTGCAGGGAATGGACAAGTCCTGATGAACTGTTTTTCAGCAGGAGACATTTACAACTTTGACAGTCCAAAGAGATGGAGAATGCATACAAATACAACCTAAGGAATTCTCTAAGGGCAGGTCCTGGAAAGACAAACTATACCTGGTCTCCTGAATCCACTGATGGAAAGCATTGGCGTGCTGAGCAAATTCCTGACGGAGTTTGTCATTTTCTTCCTGCCTTCGCTGTTCCTTCTGCAGCTCCAATTCACGTTCCTGAGAAATGAACAACAGTAATTTCAGAGAAATAAAGGGATTGGTCTCATCCTGTAACGGAAAGTAAAAACTAAAAGCTGTATCCCAGCACAGTTCTGAGCCTCAAAACAAGATTGAATGCTCGGTGTCCTACATATCCACAGAAAAGCATTTCAGATAACAATTCAGAACTTAAGTCCTGAGAACTGGAATTGAACCAGCACTCGCTTCACTGCACAACAGAGAAGTTAAACTTATTTTACAGCCAGGAAGAGAGACACATGTGCTTTGCTCTTGGAAGGGCCACAAATGCAAAACCACAATAACAACTCGCAATAGTGCAAGTTTACAGTTAATGGCAATTTTTCTTTGCTCACGAATTTTGAGATATTTTGATCTGTATTACAGTGACAAACTCTTGTACCCATTATCTCAGAGAAAAACTTGCAGGGACAACTGAAAGGTTGTAAACTATGAAGAGAGTCTTTCTCTCCCTGACTTGCCTTGATAATTTTCTGCAGATTCCTCCAGGTTTCTTCAAGGGCCTCCATAGTGAACCAAGTGTAGGGGTTGGAGGCCACACGGAAGCTCTTGATCTGGCGATCGAGCTCTGCCAGCTGGTTGAAATCAGCTTGGGCAGAACTTAGGGAGGAACGGAAAGCGTCGTGAGCTTCTCTCAGGGCTTTGATTTCCTCCAGTGAGTTGCAGCGCACAGGATCTGTCAGGTCCTCCTCAGCATTCTCAAACCAACTGTTGAAGGCAGAGGCCTTCTTTGCAAAAGTGAGGAACAGATCCTCAACCTTGAAAAGAGAAGAAATCCAGTTGTTCAGTCGTGCAATAATGCCAATACTCTGTATGAGCTCATCTGGAATTAATATGCATTAGCAAGGGTCTGCCTTGCAAGCATCTCAGAAATTTTTATGTTAAGTCTCCAGGATCTCCATAATCATTAACTGCAAAAGCATGAACAAGCTACAGAAGTTGCAAGAGTATATTTTTTATAAAGTGCACAATTAGATTTTTGTAGCCCCATGGTTGGTCACTAACCTTTCTGAAGTGCTCCTGAGCCTCCAAGAGTTTCTTTTTCCTGGTAGCAGAATTAGCCAGTAGCTGATTCCAGCGTTTCATCAAGGAAGCATGCCGGGCCTCGATGGCCTTGGACTGGATGTGCTTGGCTGCAAGCAGCTGGTCTTTCAGAGCAGTGATGTTTGCAATTCCCTCCTGCTGGAAAGCCTGAAGTCCAGCGTCAAAAGTTTCCTGAAGCATGAAAACAACAAAACGTATTTTAGATTGTATTTTTCTTTCCAATACCCAGCATATATTTCAAATCTAAGTACTGGATGTTTGGGTGTTGTAGAGGAGATCAGCTGTTCCCTCTCTCACAGGGTGGCAGCAGTATCAGCACTGACCTGTTTGGTGAGCAGGGTTTGCACTGAAGAGAGGTCACGTCCATAATCATCTGTCTTCAGACTGTTTTCCTTCTCACCTGGAAAATAAAACAAATTTTGCAAAAATGTCATTTCTCCATCTCAAACATTCCCTCTGTTTCAAATCAGGTTACCATAAAAGCATAAAGCAGGGACAGCACTGCTGATTACTCTGGGTTTAGGTCTGCTTGTTACAACAGCACATGATGAGCTACCAGAGTCCTTTGGAAATGTAGGAGTTTAAGGTTTGTTTGTGACCAAATATTGTACTCCAGCATAGAACATACCTATCCATGACTCCACCACATCTGCTTTCCAGTTAAACTGGAGGAAGGCTGAGTTCTCATCCAATTTGGCTTTCCTCTGAGCTGCTGCTTTCTCCAGATCTGACACCTTGCCTCTGAGCCCCTTCATCTTGGCAGTGATGTTCGCCTCGTGGTGATTGTTCTATGTGACAGGGAGGAAAAGAAAATATAGGCATCCTGTATGATGTTGAAGTCATCTGAGGCATTCAGAACGTTTGTGACAGAGCAAGGACTTCAGCTGAAAGACATTGTCTCAGAAACAGCTTTGAAAGCAAAACACCAACAGCTTATTCAGCCACAAAAAATGAGTAAGAGCTCTTTTCAAAGAGATAACAGAGAAGAGCAAGTCTACTGTGACATGAAGATGTCCTGGGGAGCCTTTGAAGGTTTCTCTTTACTAGTTCATGCTCACCTTTTTAATGAGATCCTCTCCATTAGCACAGACATCGTTCACTCTGTCCTTGTGGACAGTAAAATCAGTCTCAAACGCCTCATGCTTCTTCAGCAAGCCCTGCAAAGACAAGACATAGGCACTTCTAAAAATCAGTCCCCAACATTTGTTAAACGATAATTAATTGTTCTAAATCAGTTAGAATAAACTTTTTCAGACAAAAATTATTGATCTTAGCTGGTTAGCACAACTTGGTGGTTTTCTGTGGACAAAAGGAGACTGAGACTGACTAGTCTAGCCGTTAGATGTAACCAGGACTGTCCATCAGAGGTCAAGAGATACAAAGCCACACCAAACTGCAAGTAATTTCTACAGGAAATAACATATTTGGGATGCTTTTATAAAGTGAATTTATGGTTTTTACAACGTAGACCTTCAAAAGGAACCAACAATAAACCTCTAAATTGTAAAGATAGTTAAAGAAAAGGCTCATTATGCTCCAACCAACAACAATGCAAAAACAAAGTGGTGACAACTATGCAGACCTGGATAGCAGCAAGTGTGTCCCCATAATCCTCGCTGGCTACCAGTGTCATTTTCTCATTGATCCATGCTTCTTCTTCCTCAACATTTGCTACAAACTGCTGGTACTCCAGAGACTCCTCCAGACGCTGACCCCTGTGTAGGGAAGGTAAAATTAGTCCATGTTGCTTTATGGCATTTAGATGTAAGATATAAAAACAATGTGCAGAGCCTGAGCCCTATCATTCACACTTCACTTCTCCAGCAGCAGCCATGGCTGCAGATCTAGGAATTCCTTGGACTACAAAGCCTGCAGCTGCCAAAAGACTTAAGCAAACTCTCTCCCAACAGTTTCTGTTCAGGAGAAACCTCCTGGCAGCAGACTAAAGCCAGCTAATTTCAAGTCTGTGGTTTCCAATTGGTGCAAGAAAAGACTAAACACAACATACACCTCAAGAAGAGGCTCATGTTTCTACTGAAGAACATTTTCAATAATCTATCTTGTAGAGTCTGTGATCAGTGATAGGTGCTATTACATATTACTAATAACCGATACCCTGAAATTCTGTAAATACGATCATTATGAGTGCATGTAACTTTTAATACTGAATTTTACAGAAATTCATACCTAGCAGCTGCCAACTGTTTTAACTCTTTCCAGTGATCCACAAACTGAGCCAGTCTTTGCTGTATCTCCTCCTTTCCAATTGTGTTGTCATCTGAAAGCTTCTTACCTGTGTCCAGAACACCCTGCAGGGAAACACAATTATTGGAACATCACCTGCCCTCCTCATGTGCATTGTTTGGGGCCAGCAAAATTCCTGCTGGCTTTTATCTCTGTCGTGGGGAGAGGCATTTACCTGGATAGCAGGTTCATGGGCAGCTAATTCTGCTTCTAAGCGCTTGTGTTTCTTCCTCAGGTTCTGCACACCAGTCAGGTCTCTGCCATAGTCCTCTGAGCTAACCAACAGTTTCTTCTCTCTAAATTCAACAGAGAAGAGAGAAAGACAAAATATGAAAATTACTTGTAAAGGTCCAACCTCATAAAGAAAACAAAACCCTTCAAAGAAAAGAAAACCCTTCAGATACACAACTGCTCTGCATTGCACAAAGATCTTGAATGTAAAAACTTGTGTATGAGAGTTATTAGCAAACGGCAAGTGGCTCTTGGCAGCACATGCAGGGATACTGTGTGGGGGAAAGAAGGTGACAGAGGGCTCATCATTTACCTTTGAAGGACAGAATTTCTGTGTACTGTTGTCTTTTTAAAAATATAGATGCCTTTTGTAAAGTAGTCCAATTCTTGTTTGTTTTAAAAGCATGACAAGAGAAGTGCTCTAATTGGTATGATTTCTATCAGCCTGACTTCTTTCCCTCCTCCTGAGGTACTAACACCAATGTCCAGAGCATTTGATTAATTACAACAATTGACTAGAGTAAAAAAGTCCTCCAAACTGAAGAAAGTTTGAAATTTTGGTAGGAGCTTTCCCAAAAAGACTAGAATGAAGTTTCAGTTATTTGGTCCAAGTCTAAACTGTGATATTTTTTCTGTTTATTGGGATTTGACCAAAGAAACCAGACCCAAACCAGAGCTTTCCTGGAATGGCAGCAAAGGTGATTTCCTATAGAAATTACAGTTGTGGAAGGCACCTGTAAAGCCACTCTACAGACTATGAGTGTCGCTGGCAAGCCCAGAACTTCCCAAACACCCACTTGATCCAGGACTCCTCATCATCCATGTCACGGAAGAACTGGTGCAGGCGGTGGCTCTCGTTGAGCTTGGCGCGGCGGGCGCTGGCCATGCCCTTGATGCGCTGGAAGCGCCCGTTGATGGTCTCGCGTTTGTCCTTCACTTGGGACGTGTCAAAGGCACTGCTGGTCATCAGACTGTCAGCCTGGCTGTTCAGGTCCTTCAGGCGGTCCTGGACACATCAAGGAGAGAGAGGGGAATTGCTCAGAGCTCGTTTCTGTGCTCATTACTGTCAGGATAAAAATCAGAATCTGACTCGCAGTCACAGGTTTTGTTAAAAACCACATTTGTGGGTTTTTTTTTGCAGTCTGTGACTGCAGCAGGTATCAGGAGTTGTCCCTACAGAATTTGCTCATGACTATGATTTATCTTACAAAACTAGAAGAGAAAGCAATACCTCATGAGCAGATATATCAGCTTCCAGTAACTGGTGTTTTTTCAGAAGGTTGTTAACAGATGCCAAGTCCTTTCCATAGTCTTCAGATGCCAACAAAGCCTCCACCTGAGGATGAAGAAGGCAAAAAGGAATGAAGAACAAATTGTGTTTCACAAACTCCTTGAAACTATAATGCTTTAAACCCATGCAAATTACTTCTCAGTTTTCTGCTAAACCTTTGCCTTGTTAGCAGTTTAAGACCTAAAAGGCTCCATGCTGCTTCTCACCTTACTGTTTATAACTAATAACGTGAACACATCCACAAGAATTTTATTAGTAATAACGTTTTTTCTGTAATACACTTAGACTTGCTCAAAGGTAAACAGTGCTCCACAAAATCTAACATCAGCAAAGGTAACACAAACTTAAAGAAAGCAGTATTGCAAGTAATTAATTCCCATCTTATTACCTCTGAAAGCCAAAAATCAAAGTCCTTGATTCCAGTATTGAAATTCTGTTGCTTATTAGCTTCTTTCAGTTTCTGACTCTTCTCTGCTGATTTCTGTACCAGGAACTGCCACTGGTCAGCCAGGGCAGCCAGGCGTGCCTGTCAGAAAGTGGGAAAGATAAGTAAATGCCACAAATGAAAAATGAAAAAAGTCCTGGTAAATGCAAAACCAGAACATGGTGGAAGTTTGGCTGTTGATTACAGATATGCAAATTAGTCACTATTTTGTGCTGCCCAGCTATAATTTACATCTCAGTCATGGGATCAGAAAATTTATCCTCCTTGAGACTGAAGCAGAATGATTCACCCGATTTACACCGTATAGCTGAAATACAAAAGCTTCTATAAAGCAAGAATTTTTTTCTCAAGGGACACTGCTCTGCCTCGATTACCCAAACACTGCTCAAAGTGAAAGCCAAGCAAAACTTGAAGGTGCCCACCTTGACGGCGTCCTCGCTGCCAGCACATGCCCCCCTCTCGATGAGGGAGTTGCCCATGTCGATGACGCCACGGATGCGGTCGGCGTTGGCGTGGAGCTCAGCTTCAAAGGCCTGGTGCTTCTGGTGTTTGCTCTGCAGGGACAAACCCAGCATCATCAGACACTGCTCAAAGGGCTCCTCCGTTGTTCTCATGGGCTGGGCATTCATAAGCTTTGGGCACAGGCTGAGCTGAAAAAGTTCTCTCTGGGTAGGGTATTTATTGCTCGCCCCAATGGTTACTTTCATTACCTGAGTAATCATCAAGTTTTGACCTGGCAAAACTGTGGGTGAGCTCTAGAAGCACCTTCTGCATTTCACAGGTGCCAGTGCATCATTCCCTGCACTGAGCTGAGCTGTTACTGCACTAAAGATTCCTCACTCTCAATGTACCCCTTTAAAAAGCAGAAATTACACATACCCTGAGTAGAGTAGATCATCCTTTGTACTCCTACAGTAATTGCACAAATTCCTATTTCCATTCCTAATCTATGGGTAATTAACAGAAATCACTGGTCCAGCTTATCTGCTTTCTGCACAGTTGTGATATTAGTCATACACAGCCACATTATCAAAACCTCTATAAAAACATAACTGAATTATTTGTTAAGAATTTTTCTCTGCCAAGTTGCAAGCACCATGAGAACAACAGGAGCCTTGATGTGGGAAGGAGTGTGCAGCTCTCATGTATCCATGATCCATCCACCCACCAGGAAATATGACAATAGCACAAAAGTGACAAGACAGAATTTGCAAGTATAAACTGGAAATGCTAGTGACATGGGACATGGGTAGAGAGTGTCCTAGAGAATGGAATGAAAGGAAATGTTAGATTGAAAATAAAAGAGGAAAAATACTATAGTGCTGCTATGAGAAATTCTGCATGAACTGCTTTATTTTGGGAACCATAAATTCCAAATCCTGAGATTATAAAAACATATTCTTCAAAGCTGAATCTACCAACTCGGAAAATTCAATTTAAAAGCTGCCAGTTGCATATCTCCATATAATTACCATGACAACAAATTGTAGACAAGCCTTTCTAGTTTAATATAAAATTCTAATTTTTTTTTCAACTAAAAATAGTAATTTAATGTACCACAGCCTAAAGCGACAAATGATTCTTTCCTTTCCCACTCTTGTTATCTTCCCCTTTCTTTGCTCTGTCTTCTCCCTCCACATATCCTCATTTTACTCCACTTCTCTGATTCTAATAAGTGCTGTCAGCTTTCCATCTGGTACATCTCTTTTTCTGGAGTGTTCTTTCTGTATTATTCCCTTCTATGCTATTGCAAGAACTAAGCCAATCAAGATCTATCATTTATTGAATTCTCCATCTTCTGCATTTGAATCTACAAATACAAGCTCATGGAACTGGCATTATGTCCCATGTTAAATCATCACCAGTGATGATCAAACAGCCAAATTTCTGAAAAAGGAGGATAGAACCCCACTTTCCTATGAACTAACTCCCAAAAAAGCCCAAACTACATCACTAAGGCAGCACAAATTAAACAGGTCATGCAGAACACCTGCAAAACAAATACATAAATAAATGATGCTGAATAGGCATTAACAAAAAAGCCACACCCATAAGACGAGGATCAACAGCTGTACCTGGATGGAAGTCAAGAACTAACAGAAAAAGAGATTGCATGAACTGATGGATGGAGCAGCAACCAGAGCCTGGGCTTACACAGAAGCTTATACAGAGAAAATAAATTCACATACCAGGGCTAGTCCAAACTACTTACCAGCAGTTTGGAAAGCTATAAAACAGATTGAGAGAAGTAGTTCAGTGCATTTATACTACTTCATAAACCAGAATTAAAACATAAGAGGTAACTTTTTTCCTTAGTACTGAAAAATAAATGAGATTTCACATTTTATAACATAAAAGAGTTGAGACCCAAAACTCCATGTCCTTATTTTATTGTCTAGATGGTGGGAGAGAGCTAGAATAGCCACTTGGGTTTCTTTAGGAAACTTTCCACTACAGAGACCACATTTCTTATTAATTATATGCATGAATAATTAATCACATGCATGAATAATTACTAATCGAGTTCTATTTTGGGTCTCCTTTCATGCATAATGTAACTTCCATTTTCTCCTTGTTAAAAGGAGACCATGTCCAACATGATGTATCATTCTGTCATCTCTGAACGAGAATTCCTGAGCATGGATTTTTCAAACCAGAGGAGGCCTTGCAAAGTTAACAATGATATTTTGATTTTTGAGCCAAGAACCACATTCACCTGGATATTTGTGGGATCCTTATAGGACTCATCACTCGCAGTCTGGAGCTTTTCACTGATCCAGGCTTCTATTTCATCCACATCCCGACTGAACTGCTGGAGGGTCTGAGACTCTCCCAGCTTTGATCTCTTCTCAATCATTTGGGCTTTCAGACGAAGCCACCTGTAGTAATTTGACACATACAATGAATGAAACACTAGAGCCACACGAGTGGCTCTTCAACAGCTACAGAACACCCCCAAAGAGGATTTCCAGCCATCTGCATTCTCCTCCCTGGAGAGCACTGACCTGTCCAGGACCTCGTTGCGCCTGTTGGCAATGACTCCCTTGGCATAGTGATCTGCAGCAATCAGCTGGTCAGCAAAAGACTGCAGGACAGCAATTTTCTCTTCCTAACCAAACCATAAACCATCAATTAGAACTGTGGTTCCCTAAAGTCAAATAACGAGCAGTGTCTGGAACAGAACAAATCTTTTTTTCTTCTTTAAATTTACATTACTGTGGACCTATGAAGGAAGTTTCTCTTATACAGGACTGCAGAGTCTAACTTACAACACCTTTCACCTGTGGCATTTAGAAAAAAGGGATCTTTTGGCCTTAAAGCTACAGCAGTATGATCTCCCAATAAATCTAGGCAGCTTTCTGCTACATAAAACTTGGAAATATACCCTTTTCCGCCATAAATAAAGAAAAAAATTTCAAATCAGTAAATTTATACAAATACTTGCCACTATTTCTACACTGTCCATACGCAACAAAATACATCTTGATCTGCATAAGTTGCTTCTAAACTTCTGCAGCAAATTCCACATGGCTGAATATTTGGAACTGAACTTTAGAAGCCATACAGGGCAGGAACTCCTTCTGCTAATAATTCGTATGAGAAAAAGGAAACTATTTTCCCCTTACTTCAGCTACCCTCCTCACCTGGACATTGATTGCTTTATCAAAATCTTCATGTTTCTTGATGAGTGCCTCCACACTGTCTAAGGAGTCTCCTTTATCCTCTGTATTCAGGAAAGCCTCCCGGGCAGCCATCCAGTTTTCAGCTTGTTCACAGTCCCGATGAAACAGCTGGGGAGAAAAAACTCCAAAGCATGAGCAGGACAGACCAAGGGAACTGTCACCATCATAAAATAATAAACTTTTTAATGAAAAAAGGAATTATTTTTTGTATCTGAACTGCAGCAGAGTACCTGTAGCTCCAGGCACTGGTCCAGCATCATTCTGCGCTGGACCCAGGCCTTCTCCAGGTCTGTCCGTTCTTGGTCCAGAATATCCAGCTTCTCCTTGATCTCTGGGCTGGCATAGTGTCCATGGGCCAGAAGTTGTTGTCCGAACTGTTCAAATGCCTGGAAAGTGCCAGCCCTAGCATCTATTTCTGTGCGGTGTTCCTGCAAGGGGCAGAGATGTGCTGCTCAATAACCAGAGCTGGAACCGATGTATTTTTGGAACTCTAATTGGAAAGTGTCAGAAAAAGGAAGCATTTGTTGATGTTTATGATACACTTATCTTTCACACACCTGGTGCCTTTCCAATAAAGCTTCAGCTCCAGTGACATCCTTTGCGAGTTCATCTGAGGAGACCAAGCCCCGGATTCCATTGATCCAAGACATGAGGTCCCTGTGAACACACAGTAATAGGGAATTTTTCCCCTTCTCTTCATTGACATAAGTCAAAACAGGGAAAACAGTCCTTTTCTGAACTTGCCAGAAATATTCCTGTGGAACAATAAGCCATACACACTTCACTAATAATAAATTGAGAGGGGGAATGACATCACTACCTGAAGTCACTGAGGAAACGCTGCAGGTCATGAGAATCTCCAAGCTTCTCTTTGCGCTGGTCAGCACGTTTTCCCAGACTATTCCAGGCCTGATTCAACTCAGTGCATTTTTCTTGGAGATCCTCAGTAGATTCTGGATGTGACTGGATCAGACGCTGGGCAGTTTCACCAAGAGAATTCACCTAGAATTAGAGAAGGGAAAATAAACACAGTGAAGACAGAGAAAAACTGCTGTGGTTCAATCATTCCGGAAGATTAAAAAGAAAGCTTTTGGATTTTCTTTCTAGCAGTCTCACCTTATCACCCAGGGCTGCCAAGTCTCTCTCAAAGCCTTCATGCTTGCGCTGCAGAGCCTGAACACTGGCCAGGTCATGCCCATAGTTGTCTGTATTTAATGCTTGATTCTTCTCCTCTATCCATTCTTTGGTTTCATCAGCATCTCTGATTTGAAGGAAGGCAAAAAACAGAATTAAAACTAAGACCACCCTCCACTGAACAAGCTGGTTGTTGAATATCTTTAGATACTCAAAGGTATCTTTTAAATCTTTAGAACAGGTCTCACTATATTTTAGAATTCTTTATAGACAAAGCATTTGACTGAGTCAAGACCAAACAAACCCCTCACCTGTGGAATCTCTGGACCTCATGGGCACTGCCCAACAACTGGCTCCTCTCCTCTGCCAGCTGTTGCAGGGATCTCCAGCGCTCATTCAGCTCCTGGATGAGGGAAGTACAAAATCAAGATTGGTCTTTCACTACTGGTGAAGGTTACTAAATTCTGCTTAATTCCAGAAGTATGCAGAAATTAAGATAGTTTAGTTAAATAAAATAATTTTAAGCGTTTCTCCTGAGCTGTAAAACCAAATGATTTTATGTATATAATAAGACAGTGATGTAACTGGAGAAGCAAATGCTGTATATATTAATGCTTCTTTCAAAAAATTGATTCCAAAGAGTTTATAAAGCTTAATGAAAGACAAAGACTATGGAAAAGGAGGGTAAAAAAAATGTTCCCAACTTCTAAATCGGCACAGACAAAGTTGTGTAATTACCTTGATTGAGTTGAAGGTTGCCACGGTGTGTACCATCAAACGTGCAGACTGTACAGAAAGGCAGAAATAAAAAATATAGCATTGAATTCAACTCTAACCAAAAGCAAAAACAAAATGAAAGAAAACTCCTTAAAAAATCAAGTAGAAACCACTAAGAATGGCAATGTAAGTAAATTACAAAAGCAATTAAGAATAATTGGTTGCAATACCGAAGGTATTATAGAGCAGAGTAAGAATAGCCAGAATTCACAAGTGAGCACTGTCTTGTTAGTGTAAGCTGAAGCAAACAAGTCTGAATGAGGAAAACAAAATGAAAATTCAAAGGCAACATTGAGTAAGTGAATTAAAAATCCCCAAACTCTTAGTCATAGCTTGCTAAGTTACTATGAGACTCTTAGAATTCAAGGTACATGTTTATAATCTGAAAAAAAAATTTAAAAAAATCACCAGTTCCTGGTGACATGGCTGCATTTTCTGTCAAAATATTGCATACTGACCTGGTTTTCTCACATTCACACAGCTTAAAAGATGTACAAGCAGCTTAAAGTCTAGCAGGGTGGATGCAAGACATAAAACATGGGAATGAAATACTAGGGAAAACACAGTGTTGGATTAATTTAAAAATATTTAAAGTATTTTTTGTGCTTTAGCAGGTGACAGCTCTTCCATTGTGAGCCTCTAATGAGTGGAGAAAGGCTTCTTCTAACTACTGTAGAAAATGAGCTGGAGATGACTAATGGAATACAGCATATTCCTTACTATTGACATAGGATGACAAAGGAATATTGACATAAATGGCCTTGACTTCGAGGAATAAAAACATTTTTGTTGTAGCAAGCAGAAAGCAAAGAACTCATGCAAAGTGAACAAGGGATTATTCAACATCTACTGGCCAGAAACTGGAATCACCTCATAGTACAAGCTCAAAACTAAACAGAGTTTTGTAGCAGAGAGGTAAAAACCAGGCTGTTGGCAATTTCTATGGCACAGGAGAAGAAAATGGTCTAAAAAAAGATGATGTGCTGTAGTTTTATTTTCTTGCTGTGTGCTACTAAGCAATGACACCTACCTTCCAAGGAGAGGCTGTCTTAGAATCAGTTTCATCCTGTTTGAAAATGTGAAGAAACAGCTTTAAAATACGAAGCAGAATCTAAAACTACTAGAATACAGTAAAAAAATCTTGAGAAGATCTCCATGTTCGATCCTTAACACAGAAAGTACATTTTTTCATGCAAGTATTTTTATCAGTTTGGGTTGTGCTGCTTGCTTAGGTTTGTGATGTGGGGCAAGACACTCAGGAAATAAAGGGATTAAAGATAAGCTAATCTTTGAATGTCCATTCAAAGTCATTAGTGAGTTCCACCATGGAAATGAACCACAATTACAGCTGAACTTCTCCTTGTACATCCCAAACCTGTTACAATTGCCACTCCATCCACCTCAGAAATTAACACTTACCCTGGGCATCATCCCATAGACTTCCTGCAAAGGAGAAAGGACAAACAACTTGTTATTTTCCAATAGAAAGAACATTTTTCCCAACATGCTTCATACTTTGATAGCACAGGATAAAATTATTTACAGAAATAGCATAAGTACGTAAAAAGCTGGCAAAAGACCCAACCCAAACCAAACCAGAAAACCCACAAAGCCCCTCTACTCTGAATTAAGTTCTATTTTATTTCTCTTGTTCCCTAGTATTCCTCACCCATTTGCCTGCAAATAAATAAAGGCTAAATTTCAAATTTATATGAAGCAGAATTAATGCATGGATTCTCCATGACTTTTAATATTATTGTAAAAAATTTCCATTCCTAAAAAAAAAGGGCAAAACTCTATATGCTGCAATTTGCTCTAGCATTATTAAAAATATATAATTCTAAGGGTCTCCTTGTGGTGACCACACTAGAGAACAGCCTGAATCTTGCAATGCCAGGCAAAAGAAAGGAGGAAAATATTTTGCTTCTTAGATTAGATTAAAGCAGAGAAAAAGAGGACCTGTTGTTGTACTGCTTGTACTTCATCTGCCATCAGTCCTTCTGACTCCAGGTCCTTTGCAACCTTGTTTATGTCCTTCAGGCGTGACTCGTTGGCTTTCAGATCCTGCACAGAACAGGGAACAATCCCAGTATTAACACTCACCCCACCAAAACATGTTGAACAAAGTGGCTCACCAGGAGTGAACAGCAGGAGTTAAGCCCAGAGACCCTGAGTTCCCAGACAGCCTGTGCCAGGGAATCCCAGCTGCCAGACTGGAAACCATAATGCATCTTTCATTTCAACAGGAATAGCTTAACTGAAGGTTATGCTCTACACAAACTGAAATTCTTCCAAAGCTTGGCAGATTCTGTACTGCAAAGCATTGAAAGAGAGTTTCAGTTCTCTGGGAGCTGGGAAGCATGGAGCAACCTGGAGAATGTAATCAAACTGAAGACAATTGCATGTGGGACTCTCTCTATCCTTACAAAACGAAATAAAAAATTCATATATACCTTTTATGGACCTTTTATGTCCAATCAAAGCCATGTTTCCTACTCAGCTATGAAGAATTGTCATGGACACATGATCAGAAAGCCTGAAGGGAGAGGCCAAAATTAACACACACATTATACAGCATCACAACATACCTTCTGAAAATCATCAAATTTCTTCTGCAGCACCTCCACCTGCTCCAGATCAGCACCCACTTCCTCACTGGTGAGTGCTGCTTCCTTCTCATTGATCCACTGCTGGAGCTCATTGGCTTCACGGAAAAGCATGAACTTCTTGCAGCTTTTTTCCAACATGCCTTTGCGTTTTTCTCCCAGTTCCAGGAGAGAGTGATACCTGGTAAAGCAGGAAAGGAAATCAGTTCCATCTGACTGCTGCTTGAGTCCAACCACAGGAATTTCTTAACTACAGGGGTCCCCAGAGATGGAGAATCCCTGAAGTTATGCTTTTCTGCTACACGATGAGCTACTCTGTGTAGTTGTGAATGAAGACTGTCCATGTCTCTCCTCCACATGGATTGCACACCAAAACAGGAACTCCCACATGCAACACCTGGGCAAATGCAAACCCAAATCTCAGCCTAGGTTAGGGTAGACTCTTAAACTACAGTGTCACTGCAGGGCAGGAATGACTCCATACACTCTTACTTGCCAGGAGGTATTTTCCTAGAGTACATCAAGTTTGCTATCAGATTATTAAAATCTACCATCCTCCCAGCTTCAGGACATAAACATCTTCACTGGCCTTTTCCAGTGCAAAATCTGCTGAATGTTTAAGCAAGGTATGCGTCTTTGATAACACACCTATATTCAACTGGGAAATCCATGAAACTCATTTCATGTGCACTTTTTATATCTGTGGAATTGCCAACATCAGTCATATTGCTCCTCATTTACATGAGGACAGACAAAGTGAAACCTTCAAAATGTTTAAATTGGTCTGCACAGGCAAATAAACCTCTAAAGATCAGCCAGTTATTTAAAACCACAAGAAAACTGATGTCTGCTATTTGGCTCCTTGTAATGAACTAGACACAGATGATCCTATAAGACCTTTCCCAAGCCGTTGCTGAAAAAAGCCAGCAGCAGTTTTGCAGTCACTAACACTGAGTTGCAAATCTCGCTAGCAATGCACAATGCCTGTTTTTGAAAAACCTGCATTCAGAAAAGCCACACTCTTCAGACTCATTTTTACTGTTACTTTATTTTAAGTCTTCCAGAAGATGAGATATTTTTAGCTGCATCTGGAAGGGATTTTTTGTGTCCTGAATCAGTTTGGATGTTGCTCTACCACGCTGATCAACAGCAGCAATTGATTCTCATTATTAAGCCATACTCCTTCTGATGTTACTAAATCAACTAATACCAGACACTGCTGAGGCTCCTCAGGGGCCTCAGATGGGGATGCTTTCATTTCCCACCTGAAGCACATGGGCACACACTGAGCAGTCACAACCTCCCAGCTTGAGGAGTTCAATGCTGGAGCATTTCCCTAACCAACAGCTTAGAGATGACAAATTTTCCTGAAAAAATCCTCAGTATCCTGGGCTGTAATGTCTATACATCAAACTGATAAATCAGCTCCCTTTCCATCAAGGCAGAGAGCTTGTGGCTTCCTGTTTATTATGGTTTAAGACTGGATAGAAAGGAACTAAGAATCTTTCATATTAGGTTTGAATAGAAACTTTCTCCACTGACCTGAGGAAAACACTGTTTTGAAGCCTGCCCTAACTGCAGCTGTTTGACTCAGCAAACAGCTTTAGGTATTAAATACTTGTAAAAGCTCAGAGGATTTGGGCAAAACTCCTTTAGAAGCAGACCTTACCTCAGAGTTGCTTTGCAACACTTGAGAGATTTACATAAAAGTTTCACTTTTAATTCTCAAGAAATACTTTCTCTATGAAAAGACAGTCAGGTACAGCCAATGAACACTATGGCTTTGGATTTCCCAGCAACTTCCACAGGCATAATGCAAACTTGGTATCTTTTCCAGGAGACATGAACACAAGTTTCAAAATTTAGTTCATGTCAAAATTAATAATCATCTTATATAAATAATATTTTTTGACTACCCAGCATGAATGTTACCTCATATGATAAGCTATGACAGCCCCACCCTTCTCTTAAGACATTCAGATGTGATGCAATACTTGGTAGATGTACTTTATATACATTTATATAAACAAACTAATATTTCCATCTGCATCTCAGAAAATGCAAGAGATGCTTTTTAAGGAAAACAGTCCAGATACACCTAAAGCCTCTTTGGTAAGCAAAACTAGTATGATGGAATAAACATGAACTAATTTAGCAGCACAGAGGTGCCCAGCAATATAAGCAGCTGGCTGTGAGGGACAGAGGAAACACAGACCACCAGACTCATCTAAAACTAATCCTCATTGCAGAAATTGCCTCTTTCATGTCTCTTTGGAGCAGCTTTACCAAAGAAAGAAACAAAGTGAGGATGAACAGTGACAGTGTGGAGACAGCATGGTTTAGAAAGGGCTAATCCTACTCACAGTTCTTCGACCTGTTTCATACGCAGAGATACACTGCCGACCTCCTTAGTTATGAGAGTCCTGCACAGACAGGGAGCACAGCAAATGCATGCGAAAAATTAGTCAGATTAACAAAAATAATGAAAGCAGCAGCTCCATCCATGGCTGGTCTGTGGTAGGAGATGGGTAAGAGTTCACATTTAAATGGAGAAAATTAGGTGTCATTCAGAAGCAAACAAAGCAAATCAGACCAGGAGTACAATTTACATAAGGAAACCTCAGCAGTACAGTTGAGCTCTCTCTATAAGGTCTCCTCACCTCCTGATTATTGTGCCACATGATTGGAAATTAAAAGGTCCCCTCTCCTTGGCTCTAAAATAAGGCACCCTGTTCTAGTTACTAAAAGCACTGTGCAAACCCATGGAGGGAATGACTAAAATCCTGACCAAAGAGCTACAATTTTCCAGCATCTTTTCTTTGTGCTGGTAAAGGATTTTTGTTGCAGGTTGTCGGGGTTTTTTTGTGTGATTTTATTTTAATTTTTTAATTCTAGAGCTAAGGATGGTAATTATTGTATGGGACTGTAATAACTGATGACTCAATACAACTGAGTGGGAGGAAATTCTCACGTAGAACGACAGTGTAGCTGCACAAACAGATGGGAGTACACAGAAAACTTTCAGCTTTGGCTTCCAAGTGGCTTGATAAGATGAGCCAGCACTCACAGCTATCACCCACAGCCTTTGCTTGAATTAATCTCTAGCCACCATGTGCTTTAAGAAGGTCATTACCAAGCAGCCTTGCAGTTTTCTCTGTTTGTAACGATATGCTGCTCTTTTAAAAGAGACGATAAGAATTGAAAAAAAAAAAAAGAACAGGGGGACACATTTTAGCTCCAATAATGGCAACAAATATTGGCACCACATTTCAGGAAAAAAAGTGATGAGCTAGCAGCAAAGTAGTCCCAGTTCAAAAGGAGGGCACTTCCAGAGGCAGCCCTGTATAGGGAGAGCACTGTACTTTATGGAATCAAATTTTAGAAAGCTTTTCAAAACAGATCACACATTAAGAAGTGACAACTACATATACAAGAGCTGCTTAGGACATATATAACTCACAAACAAGTTTAAGGAGTTAGGTACAACAACAAAAGGAACACATAAAATACTCAAGTCAGACAGTAAGTTGAGCTCTAGTGTCATGAGTTTAACAGTTAAAAATGGAAAAAGCAACAAGAAAATCTAGAGTAAGAATAAAACAACTGAATCTGATGCCTCTGGTAAAGGAGCCCCTTGTTTTGCTCCAATTAATTATTCCCTAGTGTAAGAAGCATTAACCTAAGCTGGTGGCATCTGTGAGGCAAAGGCCAAGCCAGCTAATGCTGATGGTGTCATATCTCATCAGTTAGATCTTACTGGTTGTCGATTTGCTCCTGTCGCAGGGCTATGCTGCCTTGCTCCTCCAGGAGATTCTCTCGGGATGCAGACTGGGCAGGATCCAGTTTTTTCACATAGGCAGCTGGTACAAATCCCTGACGGTCATTGACTTCCACCTTCCACCAGTCCTGGAAGGAAAAAAACCCAAAGGAACCACTGTGAGGTTGTCATCAAGCATAAAGAATGCTGGGCAACTCAATGTTGCAAATCAGGGACTTCTATTAACACAAGGAAACCAGTGATGCTCCCAGCTGTTGCTCTTGTTATGGAGATCATTTCAAACAAACATTGACATATTTCTTGAGGACATAGAAGTCTTACTCCCATGTCTCCCCTTGTGTTTGGCCAAAAATTCCTCCACAGTGGGTAATTAAAGTTTTTTCACAGACACGTGTCCTGTCTTGGAAAGGCTGGCCGCTATAGAGGAGTCATGGAAATGAACTGGAGAAGTTCAGCTGAAGTGCTGAATGGGGACACAGGCTAAATGTGCCAAAACCAAACAAACCACTGAGGGAGCTAAGCAGGGCAGCAAACCAGGAGGTGAGAGCCCACCTTGTTGGTGCTGTTGAGTAAGGTGAGGATATCTCCCTTCTTCATTGTCACCTCCCGGGGACTCTTCTCCTGGTAATCATAGAGTGCCAGAACAAGCTCTTTTCCAGTTTCATCATCTGTGGGAGCAACTTGTTGCTAAAACAAACAAACAAAAAAAAAACAAAAACAAAAACAAAAAAAAGAGCACAAGAGAAAATTAGCTGTTCTGTCCTTATTATAATCAATATAGTAGTCCTATAATAGACTTCAGCCTTAGTCAAAGCTACTGTAGGATCAGTTTGGGTGCTGTCTGGGCTCAAACCCTGAAAACCACAACATTAAACTAATTAATTTCAAAGCAACACAGCTGCCCTATAATTATAAAAACAGACTGCTAATTTTTTTTTAGCAAACAAGCACAGTCTGCAATAACCTCTCAAAACCAACAACTGTTATTGAGCTTTGTTTTTACCTTTTGCTGACCCTTGAATTTTAGGTACGTGATTAGCATTTTTCCTTACCCTGCATGACTGGGCCTGTTCCCTCAATGCCTGGATGCTGCTGCCATAAGCAGAAAGATCAGACATCAAAGCTTCATGTTTCTTCAGAAGAGCCTGAAAGTAGATGATAAAAACAACATGCACACCTTGCCATTTTACAAATATTCCTCTGCTTAAAATATATACTTTGACTCCATACACAGGGAATGTGGGTTTTTCAGAGCTGCCAGCCTTGTGACTCTCATGGAAATAATCACTTCTATTTATTCACAGGCTAGATAGTGGTCCTAATGCTTCTAGTGCTTTGCCTCTGCCTTATCTCTGCAACATTCTTTTGTTCTGACCAGAAATAACTCTATTTCCAGAGTGACATGGGGTAAGTTTAAAGGGTGCCTTTTAACTGCACTTCATGTTGATAAAATGTCAGTCAGCACTGCCTGGGATGTAGTGTTTGACTGCAGAATGATACCAATAAAACAACTCCAGACAAAAAAAATTACTTCCAGACTAATGAACTACTGAAAACCAGACTCATACTGAAATGCTCATCCCATGAGGCATTTGCTGATATTATTTTCATTATACTTAAAAAAACAAAACCCTGTATAAGAGTGAATACAGAAGTAAAGCCTCCTCACAGTTGGCTTAATATACTGAGCAGCAGAATTTCATGTGCAGTAACAACTAAGACATGGAAAATATTGTCATCTTTGGACTCAGAGCCAAAATCTTGCTTGATGCAAGAATCTTCCATCCTCTTTGGTAAGAATACTGAAATTTTCAGAGCTCATTTTTTTACCACTAGACAAATCCTCACCATACTTATGAAAAACTGATTTAACCAAGAATCTCAAATACCTCAGCAGAGTCTTCATCTTTCCCATAATCTGTACTGCCTACAATAGGCTCCTTTTCCCTCATCCAGGATTCAGCCTCATTAGCATCAGCAAAGTACTGCTGAGCCTGTAGGGAATCCTCCAGGTCCTGTCGACGCTGAGATGCTTTGGCTTTCAGAGAGTCCCACTTCTGGTTTAGCTCGTTCAGTTTGATTTTCACATCCTCAGCTGCAAAGTGTCCTATGGAACAGAAGCAGAGGGAACTGAAGGACTTCAGCAGACAAAAATCAATACACATTAGATGATTACTCGTACTTCTTCAAAGTCACAGAAATGAGACCAATTTAAAACCTATTCAGACTAGAATAATAAAAACATAACTCAGCTGGTCCTTTTGCCTCAAAATGGTAAACACAGACCCTGTCAATCAAGCTGTACTAGGATATCTCAATCATTAGGAATAAAACAAGACACATCATAACATTTGTCAATGATGAAACAGGAAAGGTAATCTCTTTCCAGCAGCAGAGTTCTGGCAGCAGGCAAATATTAGTTCAGACTTGCAGGATTTTTTTTTTTTTTGGTATTTTGGTGTTAAAAACACCAAGTCAGAAATAAAGACGCCTATTTATTTAAAAGCAGGAATTACTCTTACCATCTTTGTGGAGAATTCTCTCTCACATCGTGATTATGTACCTCTGATAAAACCCTTTAACAAATTTAATTACAGAGACTAAATACAATAGGCACAAACTTGCTGAGTAAGTGTTCATCAAGAGCAGATAGAGATCTGTGAAAATTATGAGAGGTTCCCACCAAGGAACCTATTTTTATTTTCAGGTGAAAGGATGACCAGGAGTTCATCCTGATAGCAGGTACCTGTCTATTTGTCAGGATAGAAATAGGCAGTAATTCTTAACTGTGCTAGACCAGAGAACAAAGGACTGTGCCAAAGTTAAAAATACTGAGACATACCCTCTTCCACCATAGCATTTCCCTTCTGGGTGACAGCTTTAATGCGAGGCTCATGGCCTGCAATTTCTGCCTGCAAAGCCTGGTGCTTCTTTAGCAGATTCTGGACACCAATTAAGTCCTTGCCTGAAAGATACAAAATAATCAATCAGATAAATCAGAGTCACTAGATAAAACAAGAATTTCAAGGCAGCTGCAGCCAGTGCTACACAAACTTGCAGAGTTGAGAACTTGAACAATGAAGACAGAGCACTTATGGAAACTAAGTTATAATTTGAATTATGTAAGTAACACCTGAGAGACCCGGGGCAATGGCAAATACTTAACTCCGGGCAACGTTAATCACAATAAACAGTTTTGAAATTTTCAGGGAATGTTCTATAAAGATACAATTTATAACAGTGCAATTCTGATATCTAAATCCCAGAGATACCAGGATGGACCAACCTCGGTTTGTGGAAGCTGCAATAGGTTCTTTTTCCCTAATCCAGGTCTCTTCATCCTCAATGTCACGGAAAAGCTGCTGCAGGCGAAGAGAATCTGCAAGTTTCTGCTTACGAGCTACCATGGGGTCCTTCAGAGCTTCATAACGAGCCACTAAAGCTTCTTGTTTCTTCTTGATATTGTCAGCATCAAAGTGCCCAGCCTCTTGGAATTGGCGTGCCTGGATGGTAATGCCATCTATCCGATCCTAAAATTGATCCAGCAACAGCATTAGGTCAGAATTTCTGTGACCTGCGGCAGTGACTGAGAAGCTAATTTCTATTAAAGTCTACAAGATATTATTCTTCAAGATGTACAAGTTATGTTTCAGTTCAAAATTACTTTTTATTAGCGAACTGTAAAACCCAAAGCTAAAAAAATTATAAAAACCCAGACCTGCTAAGGTGTCTGATTGAGCACATCTGAAAATAAGATCTTTTGAGTGAGCAGATCTGAAAGGGCAGGAATAAAAATTATTTCCCTTACCTGATGGGCGGCAACATCTGCCTCCAGCAGGGCATGTTTCTTCTGAAGATTCTGAACATTAGTAAGATCTTTTCCATAGTCATCAGAAGCCAAGTGTCCTTCTACTTCATACAGCCAGAGCTCAATGTCCTCCACATTGCGATTAAACTGCTGCTGCTGATTGGCTTCTCGCAGTTTTATACCTGAGCAAGACAGGGGCAAGAGAAGAACAGGGCAAGATAGGTAAAGTAAGAAACTGAAGTTAACTCACTTCCTGTCTTCTCCCAGCTAAACACTCCAGAAATCTGCCCATATTCTCCTGAGCAAGTTGTACCTTTGAGCTCAGTGGCCTCCAGAAGTTTCTTCCACAAGCTGATGACTTCGTTCATGCGAGCTGCCACCTCATCAGAAGCATAGTGCTTGACATCAATCAGCTTCTGGCCAGCTTTCTCCAGGGCATCAATACGACTCTGGTTAGCAGACAGCTCTGCTTCAAAAGCCTGGTGTTTCTGAACTTTACCTTGCAAATTCGATGGATCCTACAGATGAAGAAAGAAATGGAACGTTTCAATACAAAAATCAGTACCAAAAGGTCTCTGAAGAATTTTTTTAATTGGACTACATTCATAGACATGCCATGGTGTCACCAGAGGATCTGGTGCCAAAAATGCGCCTTAAATCAGAACACTTAAAGCTATTGGATAGGCATGATTACAGCATGAGGGAAAAATGCCCCTTGGGGTCAGGAAGAAATTATGATTCCTCCTGTTGCCATTAATACTGCCGACTATCAGCAACATTTTGGCTGACACCGCTTCCTATCATTAGACTGATTACATTAAGTCCAGTACTGTCTTAAAAGCATTCTACCATTCATCTTTGTGCTTACCTTGTAGGCCTCATCAGTTGCAGTTTTCATCTTTTCATTAACCCAACTCTTGAGCTCATCAGAGTCTCGGAAAAACTGCTGCAGATGGAAAGAATCTGCCAGCTGAGCGCGACGGTACATGGCTCTTTCATGAAGGGCATTTCGGCGGCTCAGCAGCTGAAAAAATGAAAGAAAGTAAAAGGTTTTTAAATTCTTCAAGCTTGTAAGAACCACCTCTGTATCCCTCTTGGGACAGCTCTGTTGACTTATCCTATACTGAAGTCATCCCATGTAAAATAATAAAGCAGAACAAGATTTAAAGTCTACAGTCCAAGTGTATTTTGGATACTTACAGCATCTCTGCGTGTAGCAACATCATCCATGGCATAGTGGTTATTCTGAATCAACTTAGTAGCAAACTCATCTAATGCCTAGAGGGAAAACAAGTTTCCATTTATTTGGTGTAACAGAAATTCTTTGTGCAAATTTGTTTAGCATATCAATTCCCCAAGTTCATCAGAGTAACACTGGCAGAAAGCCATTAGCAGACCTATCCTTACACCCTTTCCTCTCTGTACCATCATCCTCTCCATGTGGAAGAGTGCAGGTTTTTTAAAAATCTTCGTCCACCTGTGTGCTGGTATGATAGGGAAGTGTCAGGTTACCCAGCTCTGAGACAGAAATTGAGCCCTATTCCACACCTTTTCCACTGCTTTCCATTTTAGAGACAATACCCATTATTTCGAGCTAATACATCCCACACAACAGTGGATCATTCTGCAAAGCAAACCCCATCCTTTACCATCCCCTAGCAATGTCAATAAATGCCCTTGGTTTCACTTCTTGCCCATTTAGTGATGATCTAATGTAAATGTCTTACTGTGATTTTCTCCTCTTGGGCACTTAGGGATTTCTCAAAGTCCTCATGCTTCTTTAGAAGAGCCTCCACACTGTCCAGAGAATCACCAAGGTCTTCATTCAGCAGAAATGCCTGAAGTAAGGACACAAACACATTTTTATTTCCATAGTCAGATGCTCTAAGTGAGCTCAAGCACAGCCAGGGATATTTCCTGCCATTTGTTATTACTGAAAGGTAAAAGATGACATACTGGAATGATGTTTGCTTTACACTTCTAAGAGAGCTAATAATTCTTCTTAGCTTCTTATTCAACCAGCATTTTACAAGAGTTAACACACACAAAAGACACATCAAGCCCACTTGTCATAGCTCATCGTTTCAGCCTTAGATGGAAACAGCCATTGCAGCATTTCAGGCAGTCAGACAAATTACTCTGCACAGCACCCACTCACTAGTGGGTGTTTATGGCACTGCCACTAGGCAATACTGATTGCTTAAGCCACAGAAGACTACCCAGAAATTAAAATCCACCATATCTGGAAAGTTCAAAGACAGGCACTCACTTCTTGTTTGCTCATCCAGTTGTCAACTTGTTCAGTATCTCTGTAGAAAAGCTGCAGGTCCATGCACTGCTCATACTGCTGCCTGCGGAGCTCCCACAGTTCCAGCAAGGCAGACCTTTCATCTGAGAGGATGGTCAGCTAATGGATTGGGAAGAGGAATATATAATAATTTTATTTAACACCCTAGTTCACTTCTATCTCAATATAAAATCAAATTATGACTCTAAAAAAAGTGATTAGCACTGAATTCAAAACTACCTCCTGTGTAAAGAATGAAATCTGTTCCTGATGTGATCATCCTTTTAAATTAAGGGACACAGAAGAAAGAGGCAAAATTCTTCTAGGAGCTCTTGCTCTCAACTTACCTTTTCCTTAACTTCATCAGAAGCATAGTGCCCAGCAGCGAGCAAAGCCTGGCCTGACTCATCAGCAGATTTGAAGCTGTCTTCATGGGCATCAATTTCTCCCTATGAAAGCAGATGTGAATAAGCCATTATCAAAATTTATCTTAAAATAGGGTGTCAAAATTACCTTACAATGCACACAAGGTAGGTATAAATTCCTACATTAAAATTAACCTAAAAGTTGATTTGAGCTGTACTCTTTCTGATTAATTGTAGGAAATCCTCAGGCTCAGTCCAACTGGCTGCTATCAGGCTTATTTTTTATAAAATATTAACATAAGCATTCCTAAATACTTAGTAATTAGTGCATATCTACTATCTAGAAACAAATTAAAAATATTAAATCAGGATGGCAATCTACTACTGTGTTAGTTGCATGATCAAAGCATTCCAGTGCTACAACACTGACTCAGAGACTGTGTTAGACATACAAATCAGAGGGCTGCTGATTGCATTTGGCTGTATAACCACTCTACCTTATGTTCCTGATGTCTGTCTAGAAGGGCTTCTGCCCCAGCCACATCGTTGGCAAGTTCATCAGCATTTATCAGAGCCTTCATCTCAGTCACCCAGCTGGTGAGGTCTCGGAAGTCTGCGAGAAAGCGCTGCAGCCTTAGGGAAGCAAAGGGAAAAATGGTTGGGAATAATTAGATTGCACAGTTTCTCTCCCCTTTCCCCAGAGAAAGGGT
This sequence comes from Lichenostomus cassidix, assembly GCF_008360975.1. Lineage (NCBI taxonomy): Eukaryota > Metazoa > Chordata > Aves > Passeriformes > Meliphagidae > Lichenostomus > Lichenostomus cassidix. The sequence continues at coordinate 5,520,063 of NC_139497.1, forward strand.
TACAAACACAAAAGCTGTTCCTCAGACAGAAATAAAACAGAAAAATGCGCTCAGAATATTAAATAACTAAATATGCTTTGAATCAAAAAAGAAGTCTTTTGAAGTTATGAAAATGCTGGGTTCTAAATCAATGTCTGAAAGACACGTTTTGCATATAACTTATATTGTAAGTAAAATTAATAATCCTAACTACACGCTGAGGACAACAGAAATCAAAATACAGTTCTCAAGATAATCCACAGGGCTGCTTCTGTCACAACCATTACAGTGTGGGGGAGGAGGGAACTGACAGAAAAATTCAACTGCACATGCCTCAGCCTTAAAACAAGCAAACAAATCCTCAAATTCCTTCCAGAATGCCTTTAGTTATTGCCTTTGGCACGTACTTAGCACTTATCAGCAACAGTAATCAGTTTCTGTTTCCCTTTTACATTTGTTGTTAATTGCTCTGAAGAGACTATGGCAGAGAAGGTAAAGAAAAAGATTATTTGTGTGGGTCTCCACTGCCAAAAATCCCACATCGTGGGAGGGAACAAAGGGCAGAAAAACAAAACCAGAAAGGATGTAAACTAACCACCATATTAGGATTAGTCTGTTTTTAGTATGGCTTCTCAACAATGATCTAACAGGTTGTGTTTCAGAGAGCAGGTTAGTATAGAAACAAGACTGGATGAAGACAAATCCTGCACTAACAAAGAACTACCACAAAAACAGGGAATTCATTTGGTCAGACAATATATCAAACAATACATCATACTCAGTCTTCACAGAGACTCTTAAAGACTCCATAGTGAACAAATTTGAAATAAAAGTACTAAAAAAGCTTTTTTCCCAGCAAAACTGAAACATTGTAAGATACTGTACTTTAAAATGCACATATCAACTCAGACAGAGAAAACAGCACTGTGTCTATTTTCATAATTGATCCAAAGCTGCAATGTTTTTTCAATTATATAAATATTTCTTTTACTACAAGAAGCTAATGTAAAATAGAATTTGGTGAACAAGACTGCTCCGAAAACACCAGAATCATCCCAAAATTTTGGAAATGCCATCTCTTTCTTCTCCTCCCAAGAGCCCTCTGTCAAATGTGCACAAGGAAGGAAGGAGCACTGTCCTATTGCAGTGACACACCTGTAGGAGTCGTTGAGGCGAGCGTGCCTCTCTGCTGCCAGCGTCCGGATCTGCTCCCAGTTGGCAATGAGCTCCTCCCGTTTCACTTGAATTTGGGAAGCATTTATTGGGTGAGACTGCTGCAAACGGTCAGCTTCTGCACACAGGGCCTTCACCTAAACCCAGGCACAAACTGTGAGTGAGCTTCCAGCCCTTTACAAGCAGGTTACCTTGTTAAAACTGTAGCTAAAATGCATCTTGCAGGGGTACCTTATCTTCCAGAGCTGCCAGGTCTCTTTCCAGGCCTTCGTGTTTGCGCAGTAATGCCTGCACACTGGCTAAGTCTCTACCAAAATCATCTGAGGCCATCAACTGCCCCTTCTCCTTAATCCAGCTGATTGTTTCATCCACATCCCTTCAAAACAAAGCACAAATTGAAAGCAGACTGCACAGCTGGAAAAAGGAAGAAAGCAGGATGTGTTCCCATACGTGTGCTAGACGTACTGGCATACAAACCCACATATATAAACACCGCAGCCAACTACAAACATCTTTTAGAAAACAAACAAATAGACTTCTTTACATCTCAAGAAACTTTGAAGCATATTAACAGGCCACTGTCATCAGATGCAAATAAGGAATTACAGCACCACTGAGCACCATCACTGAATGGGTCCATTTCTCACTCTGGACCCCTCTCCAACTTCATTACAGCAAATCTCAAAATGCTGTAGATGGAGATGAGACTGGAAAGACATTGCTCAAAGCCTCCAGAACAACTGGGCCGACATCCAATCAAAAAAGTACACCCCATTTAAGGCTCATCTAGGACAGAACTGGGGGAAAAAGCCCTCAGAGGAAAGGAGAGCAAAATGCCATTAGCAGGAATGAACAAAACTGCCAAGGGCTGAAAAGCTCTATCAGAATGACCATTCTAAAATAACTGTAGAACAACAAGGTCTTCATTCAACAAGTCATGTGGAAGAGCAAAGCAAAGCCATAGAAGACAGTAGCTCTTCTCATACTACTGTGTGCAGCTGAATGCATCATTAAACACCCACACAAGGGTTACATCATTCAGCAGATCCAGCCAAGCTCATACCTGTTGAAACGCTGAACTTCAGCTGCCCCAAAGAGTTTTCCCTGCCTCTGAAGGGCAAGTCCCTTAAGACGCTGCCAGCTTGCATTTACTTCATCCTGTTTGGACTTTATCAGTTCTTCTTCAGGGTGCTGTTCCTGGCAAGCAAAGGAAAAATGCTATATTCACATTTTCATTGGTTTTATGTCCATTGACAAAACGCTGCTGGTCTTCCAGAGATCAATTTACAATTACTGTCAATTCAATAGTTTCCCTGAAATTTCACTGTGCAAACATTCAATACTCTTGTAGTGGTTTCCCTATATACTAATTAGTCCATGGGAAGAGGGCTGTAAACATTATCATCTTTTTAACTTCCAGCCCTGTCTCCATCCTTGATCAGGTCCCAGATATCAAATCAGAAGAGATATTAAACCTGCTTGTCCAAGGGAAATACATTTAACCCCAAATGTGACAGTTTCTCTTACTAATCACTACTCTCCACATTTTCAGGAACATTCTCAGCTGGGCCAGTTACTCAGGCCGTTCAGCAGAAGAACAAGTGCATCAAATGGTGACCATTTAAGGTGAAGACAGACAAGTATCCATGTGGAGCAAAACTGAAAGATCTGCCCCAGATCAGGGGGGAAAAAGGGGAAGTTACAGAAAAATGTTTGCTGTGATAACTGACTTGCCAAGAGAGATTTTCAACACATAAATGCTTACCTGGATAAGTTTGCCAGCAAATTGGTTCACTTCATTTACTCTTTCTTCATGAGCTGCAAGATCTGTCTGGAACTCCTCAAACTTCTTTTGCAAAACTTCAACATGCTCTAAGTCCTGTCCAAGCTCTTCTGAGGTCACTATTGCTTCCTAGGACATTGGGAAAAAAAAAAAAAAAGAAAGTTAATTTCAGTATATCCTATGGGAAATCACTACTAAAAATTAGGAAGCAAACTGTCCTATATTTCAATAGGTCAAAGACAATCACAGCATTTAAGGTCAGAAAGTTTTATCCACTAAACTCCATTCCCTACCACAGAATCTACCCATTATTGCAGAAAATATGTAAGATTGCTAAGAGAATAATTTTTTCATCTTCCTTGGGCATATTAATTTTTCAAGTACAAATTCTAAGCACACAGAGTGACTAGAATTTATTGCATTTTACACTGTTTATGGGCATTTGCTGTAGGCTTCTGATGCAAGATTTGTGCACAAAAAGTGCATTGTCATATTCAGTAACTGTTACACAGTTTGAACCCACAGCGACACAAAATAGCAAACCATCATTTAAGGAAACCAGCGTGATTATTTTGTGGCTTTTTTTCCTTTTGATAGTGTGGTTTGTGGTTTGTTTCCTTACAGTTCAAACAATCAAGAGCCAACGATTCTCCTGCAGCTCGTGTTCTTATAATGTATATCTAAAGATATCCTGATCATTAAGTAAGTAAGTACATACTGCTTGCTGCTTGGGCTGGCTCCTTTCTAGGACAAATAATTGAGAATATTTATTAAAAAAACACTAGCTTTTACATGTTGAAGATTTCCCTTAGAGGAAACTTGAATTTTATTTGTCTCCTCAAAGCAAAGGAAGAATTGATTATGCTGAAAGAGTTCTCCAACACACAGGCTTCCTTTTACTCTAATAACTTTTCTTGTGTCTGCAAAAGAACAACAGCAGTTTGCAAATCTACTGCTGATGCAACGTGAATACCCAAATAAAATGTACAGTTGCCTTTACAAGCTTTCTGTGACTACCTGACCTCCAGCAATTCTGTGCTGACAGAAATTTTCCACACAAACACATCGAATTTCTCATCAAGGACACAGTAAAGGGAGATAATTATACACCTTATCATTGATCCAGTCCAAGACATCTTCACACTCCCGTAAATATTGCACCAATTTCTGTGCTTGCAATAACTTGACTCCCTTCTCTCTCATCTTTTCCATCAATAATTCCCATAGTCGGTGCAGCTCCTGCAGTCGAGTCTGAAACAAAAGGATGTTATTAAAATCCTCTGCCAGAGATGAGATTTATTCCCTTCCTGTCCTTGACAGTAGATTTATTTATTTTTCTGAAGTTGTATACTTTAAACTTTACTTTAAACAAAGGGTGAGGGACAAACCTCATGATTTTATCTCCAGTAAATAGTTTTCAAATTATGTAAAGTGTTTTAACAACACAAAATTAGAAATTACTGAACTGACTATTCACACAGTTATTAATTAATGAAGCTATCAAATAGTTATCCTTTCATAACTATGAGCTAAACGTCTTGAGATAAAATTTGATTTAAATTCCCTGTTAATATGAAGTGAGACCAAAAATTTGCTGCTCTCCCCTTCAAATGTTCAGTGTTTTATACAAAAGTCAACTCCCAGTAAGTTAATTTTATCCTCCTTTGGGAATTTATTTTTATTTAAGATAATACATTTGTTTCAAGTCAAACTTATGCCATCTTACCATATTTCAACCATTTCTCTTAATACTAGTCCGTTAATATATTTAGGAAACATTGTGAAGTGACATAATATGGACATACTAGGAGCAATTACTAGTTTTAATACTGAGTCTCTCTGGCTTTATTTGGCCTATCAAAATTGTTGGAAGCCACTATATATTTTATAGACAATGAAAAGTAAAACCACACTCCCACACATGCACACAACTTGCAAAACAGGAAAGTAACTGCTCCACCCATTGTAACACTTTGCTCATCGAGACCTGAAACTTGAAAGTCATTCAAGAGAAGCTTTTGAACATCATGGGTGGATACCCACTTAATCCACTCAGAACGTTCAATTAAAGAGGTTTCAAGGGAGAAAAGAGCTCTGAGCACAGCCCAGAAGGATGTTGCAAACTGTCAACCAAGGAAGGAAGGAGACATTGCAAAAACAAGTTGCACTGCAGAGCCACAAGCTTCACCTACTCGGATGTGGGACCCCACTTGGGTGGCCGTGACTATCGGGCGCTGGGCAGTCCGGTATGGCGTGAAGGACTGAACCAGTAAAGGCAGGTTAGAATGAAGTGCTGAACTTATCAATTCAGTTTGATAATCACTACAAAAATATCTCATATTTGAACAGTACTCCTCAGAACTGGGTCCAAAAAAAGCTATAAGATGGGGGCTCATGAAAGAGAAAAACATCTCTGAGCTTTACAAATACAAATTCTCTCATGACTTTACTAATCAAATGCCTGCAGAATTTTTGAAGAGTGATTTAGAATACAGACATATTTGTGCAATCTGAACAAAGTGCTTAAGGAAAGACCTGTAAAAGGTGGGAGGGAAAAAAGTTTTAAAACTCACCCTGATGGTTTCAGATGCAAAGTGTCCTTCATTTATCATCTGATTTCCAGTCTCATCTAGTTTAATTATGGCTCCTGAATTGGCCTGCACCTCAGCTTCAAAGGCTTGGTGCTTCTGCAGCTTCCCCTGAAAGAAAAACATCAAAGACTGTGACTGAGATTCAGTGCAGGGACTCCTCCACATTCCTCAGCATCAAAATTTTTAGTTTATTTTATGCGCATTCAGAACTGACAAACAAATAATAAAACTGCACAGTTGAAATCAATTGTATCATGTGCTTCATAGGTGGATTCAAACATTCCAATTGTAGTTATTTCTTTCTTGTGCTTGCTCTTGCACATGATGGTGTTCAAACCCCTGAGAACCTGTCAGCTACTTCTACCCACACAAGCTTGTTTTCTATATCTTTTTTCTTGTAGAAATATTAAGCGATAATTCATATTTATTCACAAAATTAAGGCATCCAACACATTCCAAATTGGTTTTACACTACATTACATTGAGCAACTTTTTCTATGCTGAAGTAGCATCTAATCCATTATTAGAAATAGTCCAATTACATCAGCAAAAAAGCCAGGCTTTTGAAGAGCCCTTTGCAAGGTCATGGGTATTTGCATTCATCTTTCTTCACTCTCAGATCAAGTTTCATTTCTGTGTTTGTTCTATCCCGGCTGACCTGTAACACCCTAAAATTAATATCACAGGAAATATAAAATGGCAGAAGGACTTGCCTGCAAGTTGCTTGGGTCTTTGTAATTTTCATCAGATGCAATCTGCAGTTTCTCCTGGATCCATTTTTCAAGCTCATCTGCATCACGCTGGAAAAACTGGAATCGATAGGAATCTTCAAGTTTTTGGCGCCTCAGAGAAGAGAGTTCCTTGAACCTGTGGTAACGGTCCAAAACTTGCTGACGCCTTTCTTGGATATCTTCTGCCGTTTCCAACACTTTTACACCACTTGGATCCATTTTCTGAAAGCACAAATAAAACTCCATTATGTTTGTCTTATAAAACATTGGTAGGGCAGGAAGAGATCCATGCAAAAAATGCTGTTTCTTTAAAAACACATGTGGTTTACTTACAGTCTTATTCTGTGTGTGCAGGTATGTGTGTAAAATACAAATAGCTTACATAAAAATAAAAACACACTTCTAGCAGAATATAGTGGTAAAGGAACATTTACAAAGACATTTAACACCTATTTGGTTTGCACAAATATGGCTGCAGTCATATAAAATCTGTGTCATCTCAGACTGTAGCATGCAAGTGTCCAATACAAGTGCTAAAAATGTGGGTTTGTGCACAAATATGTGTAGACACAGACATAAAACATTTCTTGTACAAAACATACAATATCTAGAAACATTTTATTTAAAAAACGCAATACAGATAAACTAAAGAAAGAATATCACTGTTCTTTGAACAAGTTAACTGGCCCACATACATCTATATATATTTCACATACATATATAGACACACATCTCCATCAGATGCACATCTTCTTTATTCTCTCAATTAAAATAAGTTACAAACCTATCCTGCCACTCTCTACATAACTTTTCAAAAGCCAGTAGGAAGCTTCACGGATCTGGCCTTAGACAAGTAAGACAAGGAGCATTTTGTTTAAACAATGATCTTGCTCCAACTGAAAATCCTTCTACATCCTTCTACATATACTAAATCCTTCTACTTATATTAAAACCTAGTATTGTTACCACAGGCAGCAAAGACTTGACTACTGATCTGCTCTTTCTCTTTTTTATTAATATTGGGACAACCTTTAGTTTTCAGTTCCTAAACTTTGAAAAAGCTTGATTTTCAATAGAGATCTGGCACTAGAACTGTAACATAAATTCAAGAAGTAGAACTACTATTATCATTAAAGCTTGGATATTTAACCACTTATTTCACAACTAACTCTGCATATCAAGAGGTTGCTGCAACAAACACTCTGTCCTTGAGCAATTTTGCAATTAATGTCTTTTTGTGCAAGTGTTTACACATGCCATTCACTTAATGCTTTTCTACCATCAGTTCTGCACACTCCAAGCTAAAGGTACTTCTCATTGATTCTATCACCCAGGGAAGAAACCCAGACCAGAACTGCAGACTAAAAGACATGGGCAATCAGTTAAAATACATCATTAAATATTAAATTGTTCTTTAGTCATTAGTTAGCTGCATGCTTTAATTAGACATGTATCTTGCATAATTGTATGGAAAACTCCACAGGTTGGAAAGTGATCTACAGGGCCATGTTTTCCCATTTGGCTTCCAAGCACTTGTAAAAGGACAATCTGATAGAAAGGAACACATGGGGACGAATCCACACATTCCTGAGCTCCCTTCCAAGGTCCCCACCCTCCAGAGGACAGCCGTGCCAGCAGCACTCCTTGCTCCCATGAACTCTGAGCCCCAGCTGCACTGCGGCACTTGCAGGAAGGAAAGAAAATTCAGCTTTGCTTTTTCTTCCCCTCATTACTGACAAAAGAGGGCAAAGAAAAAAACCACCCCACTGTGTGCAGACTGTGTTACATAAACGAAGCCCAGGTTTCGTCTGGCAGTGGTACCAAAATCTCCACTTGATTAGTGTATCTGAGTATTAAAAGCTCAAACCCCTGAGCGTAAGTCGAGCTCAAGCACAGATCTGGCTCCCTGAGAAAGCAGCTGTTTTTTTCCAGCATTCTTTCAAACAGCCTTTTTCCTTCAGGAAAGGAAGTTATTGCTAAAAACTTCCTTTCCTGCCCTGTCATGCTGCATTTGAATCCCAACAATACTTCTTTTAAACTGCATTGTGCTCAGGAATAACACAGTGGCAGCTGGTCTAATGTACTGCATGGCTGGAGCCCCTCTCTGCTGGGTTGGGTTTTGGGCAGTACTGGGATAAAATTAAATCCTGGTTAGTCTCTGGAACACTGGACACTCATTCACTGTAAAATACAATTCAGCTTGTATTTCAATATTAAAAGCAACCTCTGAAAAGTGATTTGAAAACATTTTAAATTATTAAATTATTTTAAATTATTAATCTAGGAAAATATTTAAATTATTTAAATTATAATTTCAAATATTCTTACAATTTTGAAAACCAAATGGGAGACCTCCTGTAATTTACCCTGGGAGCTGGTTTGCCTCTCACCACACAAGCCAGGCAATCTGGCTCCTCTTTTTGCTGAAATTGGTTAAAAGAAAGGCTCCTTTTGTAACTACAGTGGAGCGAGTCAATTGTAAAAGAAGTGCTTTGGTGTAGCAATAATGGACTGTTCTTCCTGCAGCCCCAGTCGACGTCAGCAGTGTCTGTGCTGCCAGAGCCACCAGGGAGCTCAGAACTCAAAAGTCATGGATGCTGCAGAACAATGCAGTCTCCCTCCCTCCCATGGCATCACCTCCAACTGCAGCATCCCCTGGAATATTAAGTACCCCTCCAAGATGTTCCCAAACTTTCTTGGTTCAACTACATTGTTGAACCTAGGATACACCACTGCGCTTCTTGCATGAATCCCATCAACTAAAAGTTGTGGTTTCTGTTTTTAAGGTGGAAAGCACTGGGATGTCACCGTGCCAGGCTGTCCCCAGATAATCAGCGTCATCCCTCCGGCCCCGCCCGGCACAGCCGGTACCGAGCGATAAGGGAGGGCTGAAAGAACTTTCCAGGCCCCAGACGGAGGATCTGGACTGTCCTGATGGCATTTCATTCCTCCTTTCATGCTGTAAGACTGACATTAGGTCACCTTATGTCTAACTCAAAAAATCAGAAAGGCTTCTTCACACTGCACCGTTGTGGTGGTGTAGTTTAAAAAGAAAAAAAAATAGCAAAAAGAAAGTAGGAAATTTAAGAAAAAGAAACAAAACACCAAAACAAACTTATTACTCACACGCTTCCATCTATGCCTTCCCCATTCAACACAAATGATACATAATGGCACTCTAAAATACACAACTGCAGGTATTTACAGACACTGCAGTGCAACAACGATGATGTCAGCAACACCATTCAAGTTCAGCAACAGCGGAACCGAGGTGGGTTCAACAGGAATTAGTGGTGCCATGCAGCAGAGCTGTCAGCATTTCCCTTACCAAAACACGTTTTCAGGGATTTAAAAGCACAAATGTGAAATACACTCAGTGCTAGGCGGAAGATTTTAGAGTATGTTTAAAAGCAATTACATGAAGGTTAAAAAAATTAAACTCTTTTGCCTGAAAAACAACTAGATATCAGTTATATTACGATCTTAAGTAGTAAAATAATTACTTTCTCTTAAGACAAGTCCTGATGTGTTACATATATTCAGCATACATGACCTCAGCAGTACCCTGTAGCAGAAATATTTTCCCTATCAAAACATTCCTGCTTCCCAAGTATGCACACATGAACAGCTCAATGCATTTTTTTAAAATGTTCATCAACACCACACATTGTCAATCTTGTCTAAAGACGATTTAACAGATATCAGCTACTCCCTCCTGGGAAACAGGAACAGATTGCTGATCTTTCTTTTTTAAAGAAAAAATGAATGTGAAATGGATGTGAAAATAACCTTCAAAAGGACAGAGAGGGGGAAAGAAAAACCCACACATTTTTCCCAGCTTTCATTTCTCCGATTCACAGCTCCCTCTAAACACTGGGGAAGAAAAAAACTACCATGACTGCCTAGTTTAGGGAAGTCCATAAGTACTTGTACTGCTGGAAAATCAAAGAGAATCCTTCTGAAAACATGCACAGCACTGGCTCCTGCAAAGGGAGCCTGAGCATGTTGTGTTAAAGAGAAGGAGCTAAAGGATGTCATATAATATCCTGGAGATTTAAAACATTGAGACAAAATTAATGACTAGCTTTTTGGTTTGCTGAATTTAAATTTACAAAATAAAGACGATTTAAGGGTAGACTATGTGCAGCAGAACCGTGTGTCCAAATACACTATTAAGGAAGGTCATTAACAGCCCCAAACCTCCACCAACTTCAAGCTAGAAAAATCAGTCAAGCACTGCAGTACAAGAAAAAAAAAAATCAAGGTGTGCTCAAGTTGCTGCTTAATGTAGACTCCTACAGACTAACCACAGTGCAGGTAAAATTCAAACAAGCCCCAAAATTTAAGCAGGTATTGCAGGGATACAGACACTGTCGCATTGAAAGAAAAACCACATGTAAGCTGTTTAAACCAAAGTGACTGTAAAGCTGGTGATTTAGGCTGACAAGAGGGTTTGACCACAGCCTCAACTATGTACTTTTAAAATATGAAAACAGTTAAAGACCTGTTCATTTTTAGCTATTTAATTTTAAAATCTTAATTCCACTATATAAATAAGAGCAGCTGAATTGCCCATTTTAATTTGGCATCTTTATGCACAAGGGTTTTTTAATCGGCTTTGTTTTGCTTTAACATCACAGACCTTTGATAAAACTATGCAGGTCTGGCAAGGACTGCACTCTGCTGAGACTCCTGAGAAAGCAAATTACCTTGACTGCATTGCAGAAATGCAGAGTTTACAGGTAATGCAAGATTATATAATTAACCCCAGCGTTTTCCATCTCCATTTGTTATCTTTCCATTGTCATTTTAATTGCAGTATAAACATTTACATCACTACCATTTCCAAATAAAATCTAGTTGCTTGTGTTCCCCAGATGAAGTCTGATCCATGCATCCTATGTATTTTATCACCACTGAAAGGGAAACATCACTGTGTAGAAACAGTAACACCACAACAACTCAAGGATTATAAATTTGTGCAAGTGGATGAACAGGAACCAAAGCCAACTTTGAATGCACAATGTTCTACATTGTAAATCTCCTCACGGTTGATTTGCAGATCCTATAAAGAAAAAGATTCTGCTCAAGTATATTTTAAAACAAAAACCTCTTGGAAAATTAATCTGTATCAAAACCTGATTATATTAAACTATAACTCCTATAAAATGTTCACACATCATGCATCACAGACAAATTAGGCAACTCAAAGTATTAAAGGAAAGGCAGATCAGACTCACACTAAGTGCAAATAAAGCACCTGCTGTATAGAATAAAGTCAAACCAGTGGCTTTTGTCACAAACAGGTCACTGCAATAAAGGCAGGCAAGTGTGGCAAGGGCACTTCATGCATTACGGAAAAATACCTGGACTTTGACTTTACGAAACGATGACAACATGATGGAAGAATGTAGAGTCTAAAAGGGAGGGGGAAATCAAGATAACATTCAACTAATGACCAGCATAAGGATATGGCTGAATTTTTTTCTGTCACAATACCTGTAAATTACTTTTCTTTTGCTTCCTTGTCACATAAAACAATTTGATGTTAGTATTACCCAAGCTATTGAGAATGACAGACCTCCTCATGCAAAAAAAAGGTTACATTACCAACGGGAAAGCTTAGTTAATTTGGTATGAATGAACCTTTCCAGTTAGTTAAAAACAAAACAAAAAACTACATAATCTGAAGGTCAAAACAGAAAGTAAAGCAAGTTATCTGGACTTGGCAAATGATGGTTCTTGTTACAGCATAATCAAGTGTGACGGCTTAATTTGAAGATACAAATTCAATCAGAAGGTTTGGAATGTAAATGTCTACAACAGTGTTTACTCTCAATTGCCACAACAAAAAAAGGGACAAGTAGCAGTTGTGACAGAAGGTATTTTTTGACATGACATTTTTTGAGATGCAGCTGTTAAAGAGTGCCCAATCCACTGACTTTTCAGCTGAAAATTTCCCTGCCTTCCCCAACCCTACATTATCCCCACGGACACACTGCAACCCCTCCACGGGAAACTGCAGCAGCGTGTGCCTTTGTGCCTGCTGGAGCTGTGCACCGTTCCTCTGGCATTTGCACAGCTTCACCTGTGTCAGCTGCAGCAGGGAGTCAGCACATTCCCCCTCTGCTGGATCTATAGGCAGCCCCGGGAGCACAGCCCAGGCCACAGCCTCCATCCACGGCATCTGCAGTCTGCTCCACCCCATTCTTCTGCTGCCTACACTCACTCTGGGGACAAATGGAAAAAACAAACTCCCACACTACACTAACAAGCAGAGGAGAAAAGGGAGAAATTGGTATTATTTCCTCTGATACAGGGGAAGTGATTAATTGCACCCAAAAAACAATGTATTTACGATTAAAACAGTTACAACACCATAAATGCATTAAATGGACCAAAAAAAGGCAGCAAAGATACCAAGTTATTCGCGTTAAATTACTAAGGTTAGTTGTAAATGTCATAGTTGAGAAATACAAATTTCTCACCAAGAGGTACCACCCTCCGTCAAAAGAATTAAGGCCTCTCTTATCTTAGTGCTGCGCTGCTGTGCAGGAGAAAAATGTGGAAAAAATGCTTAAAATGTGTAAATGTAACCAACAGGCTTTGATATGCACCATTTTTTCATCGTGGCTACCTTTGTTATTAAAAAAATCAACCAGAAATATGTTTAACTTCCTGAACTACAAATCTCATAGAAGCATTACATTCAAATCTGTTTTATTAAATAAAATTCCTATTTCAGTCTGACCAATATGGATATTGTGACTTTTTATTTCAACAAGAATGGAAATAAATGACTTTCTGTGAACAACGTAACCTGTTATCTTGGATCAAGTATTTTCCATAGCTTAACAATTCCATTATAGCAGTTATGGATCCTGCACACAATGCAGCAGAAAGCATCTCATTTTCAACCATTTTTCCATTATTTTCTCTGCACAATCTATAAATTAGAACAAATGAAGATTTCATAGAAGAACTCACTGCTAGTTGTATTTAAATGCATGAAAATCCCACAAGGGAATTTAAAATTTGTTTTGAACAAATCTGAATCCCTGACCAAGGCCTTTCAGTGAACACAGTCATTGGAATCTTCTGGCACTTTGCTGAAAACAAAATGCCAAAAGAAAATGGATTATTTGTTTTCCAGAAAGATACAGAACCATTTCAGGCTGAGTTGGCTTTTTTTGGGTTGGTTTTTCTTTTTTTTTCCCTGATGTGTTCATTCGCCATCTCCAGACAACTGCTCTTCAAAACCTATTTAAATATGTATGAAAGACTGCTCAAGAGTCACGTACATTTTCGACTGCAACATGAAAATGGTTTATGATAAAATAGCTACAAAAAAATCCTGAACAGCCAATATGAACGTGCTGAAAAAATATCCAGTGATGTTTGCTTGGTTTTCCTTCAATATCAGGGCAAATGGTTGCCCTATTGGCACATATTTATGATCCAGCAATGCAGATTTATATCCTTATAGACACGTAAGATGTATGCGGACAACCAATTGAGAAGCACTTGATTTGGATTTATTTTAAATTAAAAACAAAAAATTAATCAGGGCAGGGACAAATCTTGATTCTTTTACAAAGGAAGCAGTAGACCTTGCCCTACATACAAAGTAACACATAAATGAAAGGAACAGAGGTCTGGAGATTCCTTTGAAATGCCTGCCTGCCTGTCAGCTCTGCGGAGCCAGCCCCGAGCCCGGCCCTGCCCGGAGCCCCCCGGGCCCTGCCGAGCAGCTCTCCCCGCTGCCTCGAGCCCTTCCTCGCTCCTTCCTCCTCCTCGCCGCATCTCCTGACCTTGGACAGGGCTGGGCACCGCGGGAGCCATTGCTGTGCAAGGATTCCCGGCGCCGCGGAGCGCCGGGCTCCATCCCCCGGGAACGGTCCCCGGGAAAGGCTGGGTGGCACCCCGAGGGGACGGGCAGGCACGGCGGGGGCTGCTATCCGCCGGGGATGTCGCTTTCCGCCTCCCTGTCCCTCCCCGGGGCGCTGAATGGCATTCCAGCCGGGGGTCGCGCTGCCCAGGGCGGCTGCGGCCGCTCCCTGCCTGCCCGCCCTTCACCCGCGCCGCGCCCCCGCCCTTCGCTCCGCTCGCCCGAGGGCCGCGGGGAGACCCCGGGCTCGCCTCAGCGGCTCCCCGCGATGAAGAACCGCCCGGCGGAGACGCGGCTGCCGCGGAAGGCGAGAGTGAGCGGCGGCCGGGACGCCCGCGGAGGCAGGGCCGGCCTCAGGCTCCCCCGGCGCACCCGCACACCTGTGCCCGGCTGTGCTTGCGGGGCTGGGTGAGCCCGAGCGGGGTGCGGTGAAGGCCGCGCGGCGCCCCCCGCCCGCCCCATCCCCTCACCGGGTCTGTGGTGCGCAGGGACCTCCCGCCGGCTCCGCGCCCTCCGCCACGGACCGCGCGCGCCGCCCGCGCCTGCCCTTTTATAGCGCGGCCGGAGGTGACGTCAGCGCCGCAGAGCGGCCCTGCCCGGCCGGCAGAGAGCCGAAGGGCTTCGGAAAGAGTCGGAAAAAGGGTGCGGAGGCCACGCCCACCCGAGCTCAGCCGGAGAACAGCGGGGAGCCGGAGGGAGCCGAGTGATTCCGGAAAGAGACGAGCAGTTACGGAAAGGAGGAGGTGTTCGGAATGAGACGAGGGAAGAGTGTCCGGAAAGGAACGAGCAGTTTCGGAAAGACCCGAGCTGTTCCGGAAAGAGCCGAGCGGAGGAGCAGGGTGCAGAGGGCGTTTGTGCCCTGCAGGGATCGGTCTGGGGCACCCCAAAAATACACGATTAGAGTTAAAATCGGTTCAAATGTCCGCGCAGGGGGGCGGCAGAGAGGTCTCTGCCCCCTGCTCAGCAGCCAGGGACAGTTTGGGCTTCAGAGAATCGAGGTTCTGCAGCATCCAGCCACGCTCAAAACAGCAGGTTCGTTAGTTTTACATTATATGGATATGTATTTGCATATATACATATATATCTATATAATTTATATACAGATATATAGATGTGTAGGTAAGAGTGGCTGCTTGAAGCACCGTGCAGTGTCACCCAGAAGCCTGGCAAGGACACAGCATCAAAAGTCTGCAAGGGCCTGTCAAGGGAAAGCTATTTCTGAAATGCTGATGCATAAATTCAAAGGAAAATGAGTCTTTAGCATTAAATCTGTGCTTAAAATAGACACATTCTACTCTAAAAAATTAAATAATTAGAGAGTAGAGGGCTGGAAGGCAGCTAGAATGTTATTGGCTCAAAGTGGAGAGTGGGTTTGATGGCTGTGTGAGTTAATAACACTTTGAGTGAAGTACTTAATTGGAAGCACAGCCACCTATGGTGACATTGCATCCCTAGGTCGGCCTGGAACTCCTGTCTCCAAGCAGGAGTCTGACTCACACCAACTTTGCTGCACCTCGTCCTGAAGGCACAGTATTTCCACATCTGAGATGCTCTCCTTGATCATATTTAATATAAATATAGATGTAAAAATACCATGAATAGATGCATATGACCTTATTTGCACTGCATCTTCACACCACCAACTGGCTACCATCCAACCCTGCTAAAATGACAAAAACAAGTCAAACATTCAGCTCAAGCAGCAGATAAAACCTCAAGCTACAGCTAAAAATAAATATTGATTCTTATGAAGTATACATATTATTCACTTAGAAAATCTTATTAGTATTTTTAAAATAGTAGGTGTGTAGATGCTCTTTACTGAGGCAGAAAAGGATACCTTGTTTGTTATTTATAAAAATATATACTTTTATTCACCCCATAAGTGTTAGAAACCACTTTAGAAATAAAGTGTAGATGTTAGCAAAAAAAGTATTTCACAAGTACATAATCAAATTCCTCCTTGGGTTTGGCACAGGAAGACAATTGTTTCTAACAGACAGGACCAGTTACTGCTTTGGCAAAGTGAATCTGCACCGTAATTATGGATATGCAATATATAATTAAAACATCTCCACTCAGTATTAAAAAACCTTGTACATTTTCAAGTATACTAATAAAAGTTGCATTGCTTCAGAGTTATCTGGCAAAAAGGATACCAGAAAGATATTTCCAATTTCCCAGAACAATCACAAGGTAACTTCTTTAGACTACTAGGTGTAGTCTAAAGAATTCCAGAGTCAGTTTAAAAAATACAGAAACCAAATACAAATTTATGTACTAGTCCATTTTAAAGCCAAGGTTAAGGCTTTCACAGGCCTGAATTCTAAAGCACATTACAACCTCTTCTCAGAAATCTCAAGAACTATATAGAAAATCAAATTCATATTCTCATATGGCCTCAACTCCATGTTCTACAACTTCAAACCGTGATGCCTCTAGGAAAAACAAACCCCAGTCTGGTAAAAATAAAATTTTCAACTTGCAACAGTATACTCCTGGAACAATAAACTACCCTGTATAAATCGAGTAAATTTTCTCATCTTAGAGGCCACCAAAACAGTTCAAAGACACTTGACCATAAATCAAACAGATTTCCCATCTCCTGTATTCATCAAGGAGCTGTGGATTTTCTCGACCGTCTCTCTCCAACAGAAAATAAACATAGAATTTCTATTGTTTCAGGAACTCTTCTTTCCCCCATAAACCTTTTGGAGCAGCGAGTCTACCTCCCTATGACCCAGAGTCCTGCTTTTTGGAGTGAAGTTACATCCAAGGGAGAAAAGTGTCAGCATTGCTCAGCCTTTACCATAGTTTTTAGATGTTGTTGAGACAAACAAGTCCATCAGCATAATTACAGTTGAACCATAAAAGACTGACGTTAAAAAAATACAAAAATAAAGTTCTAGCAGTAGGTTTGAGATTGATTATTCTGTTAAGAGTTCATAAAGCTGTGAGGTATTTTCACTTCCATGAGCAGAACAGCACCGTGCAATTTTTCAGTCCAAGAGTCCTTAACCTCTGGAGCCACCAGGACACTGGATTTAAAGCGTCTTCCACATGTTTAAACATATGAAGGAAAAGTCTTGAATTTTCAGTAATTTATTATACAAGAACTTATAAAAATCTAATGCAAAGATTAACTTCCAAGTCTTAAGAAATAAATTTTCTTGAATTAAATGTTAAGGTTGATAGAATATTTTATTCTCATTCTTCTAAACTGTGTCCAGGCGCTCCCCCATCCAAGAAACACTGACCTGTTGGAACAAATCCAGAAGAGAGACACTAAGTTAATCACAGGGCTGGAGTGCCTCTGCTCTGGAGCCAGGCTGGGAGAGCTGGGGGTGTTCACCTGGAGAAGGGAAGGCTCCAGGCAGACCTTAGAGACCTCTCCAGTGCCTAAAGGGACTCCAGGAGAGCTGGAGAGGGACTTTGGACAAGGGCATGACAGGACAGAACAAGGGGAATGGCTTCCCACTGCCAGAGGGCAGGGTTGGGAGGGATATCAGGAAGGAGTTCGTCCCCACAAGGCAGGTGGGACCCTGGCACAGGTTGCTCAGAGAAGCTGTGGCTGCCCCATCCCTGGAAGTGTCCAAGGCCAGACTGGGCCTGGTCTAGTGGAAAGTGTTCCAGGAATGAGATCATCTTTAAGGCCCCTTCCAACCCAAGCCATTCTGCGATTCGATGCACAAAATATATGTTGCCTTTATGTGTAAACAGAAAGCCAGGTCTGAAAGCACAGACATCTGGGAAAGGAAATACAGACCGATTTATGTTCTCCAAAAGGTAGGTGTCAGAATGCCCTTTGGTAATGGAATTTCCTGCTCCTGTAGACATTTCTAATGGAGAAAAAGACAAATAATAAAGATAAATAAAAGTGTATCTTAATGTGGCATCTCTTATCAGGAATTCTGATGGCTCTTATAGCACATTCAAAGCATTGCAAATAAAATGTACCAGAATGAATTATGAAATATTACAAGGTAGAATTCCAAAGCTGTCGTATTTTAATATCATAATCTAAGTCAACATTCACAGAACAATTTAAACAATCAAGTATTTTACAGTTTTGCAAGCTTTATTAAAAATATGCAGAATGCAATGCTAAACAAACAGTACAGAGAGCAGCTCATAAATAAAATCAGGGCAAGTGCTAAAAACAAGCAACTACTGATAAGAAATAGCCATGACAGAAATGACTCAACAGAGCCCTCCTCAACCTGTACATCTCCTCTCACTGATCTTCCTTTATTATCAAAATACATTTTCACTGATAAAAATTAGATCTGAGGTAGGAAAGCAGCAAGATGTTTGACATCATAACTATTATTAAAGTAATTCAGTAATTGAAAAATTACAAAAGATGGGTTAGATGATAGAGTCTGGATAATCAGGTGTGCTGCAAGCAGTGCCAGCCTCATTATCCAAATGATGCATATATTCAATGATGGGAAAACAAAACTCAAACCAAAACACTTGAAAACCAAATGAACAAAAAAAAAAAAAACCCACAAAAGTGCTTTACCTGCACAAAACTCTTCAAACGTGACAAACAGCCCATCTGGCCAGCACTGGTCACAGCTTCAATTCTGCAGAAACAACAGCACATTTCAAAATCTATTTAGAAAGTTGGGTTTGATTCACAAGTGGTTGTGAGGGTGGATGACAGAGATTGGAAAACATGGATGAGTCATTTAAGAGCGAACACCAACATTCCTAACTCCACATATCATACCTTGGGATATAGGATTTCTGGATAAAGAACATTGTTTTCCAGAACTGAATCCCATACTGCTTCATCAGAGCATTGCCACACACCTGTGATACAGAAAAGCATGAAGAGCAGGTTACAGAATTGGGTTTCAGACTTGCTTGACAACTGCAATGAACCTGCATCATATCAACCACTTAATGTTTTATTCAGACATTTAAAGAAGTACACCTACACTAAAACAAGCAAATCCTCTAAATGCTGTTACTGCATTACCACAATCACCTTTTTTCCTGTTGACTGTGGTGGCCACTGGTAAGAATCTTGCTATCCTTTCTTTCACCCCAGTCTCCCTCCAAAAATAGCTCTCTTCCCTAACAGCATTTGCTGGGGCACATTGTGGACATTTCCCCACTGTGATTACTGCTGTGTGCAGTGATTCATCAGCTTCCTTCACACAGCCAGTTTACAGGACAAATGTTCCTCTGAGTTCACCACCCCTGACAGAATCCACCATGGGTACTTCACTTCCCATTTTCTCATCTGCACTTTTACAGTTGTTTGGAAGCATTTGAAGAGCACAGAAGCTGCTTGTGTTCAACAGTGTTTGTGCCCCCCGATTACAGCCTTTAACTTTGGCTCTTACTTAGCATATGCCTATATACTAAAATATAGGATTAACATCCATCAGGCTCTGACCTTTTCAGCCTGAAAAACCTATCCTTTTTATGAACTAATTTAGCTGGAACAGCCATAGGACCTCCTTGCACTGTACAAACTGCCAAGCGCTTAAAACAGACCTTATATAAGACCATACAACTATTTTTAAAACACCAGGAACTTTAAACAGAATCAAATACAACAGAAGTTGTGTGTATAAAAACTTCCGTTTTGAAATCATTCAGCTCCAAAGCTACATTTGCAAGAACATGGACATATTCATGTTACTTTCTGAAGGAATAAGAACAAGTTAAAAAATCTCACCTCAGCAATTCCTTCAGAACCCAAAAGGGATCTAAGCTGGTGATATTTAACTACTAACAGTTATCCACACCACTTACCTCCAGGAAATCTAAAAGCAGCATAGCTGTCACATCTGCCAGAGGCTCCAGATTCAACATCTGTGCAAGCCAGCGCCATCCATAGCTCAGACCATGAGGATGTGCCTACAAAGCAAAGAGAAGCTACTCAACACTTGCTTTATGACTTGTAAAACACAATTATCAGAACAGGCAGTTTTCTCATTGACTTCTTCAAAAATTTGACATAAAACTTGATCATTGTGAAAACATAAAGGAATTAAAAGTCCACACCATGAATTACTCAGCATTGCTTTGTTCCTTATGGCTATGGCCATTTCCTTTCAAATATATCCTAAGTTTTTACCAATATAAAAGGAGCTTCCAATACATTTAATAGACTCTGGAGATAGTAATGAGGTTGTAATTCTAATGCCACACACATACCCCTTGCTTGTTTCCATAAGGCCACCGGAGTTGAATGATGGCAGCATAGAGACGAATCATTCCTGACATCCTTTTAAGAAAATGATCCTGTTCTTCCACCTTAGAATCATGAACTTCATATCCAAGGATCCTAAGTATGAGAAAACATTTTAGTATTAGTACAGCAAAATACATTCACTAGGGGCCCTGCAGCTCTCAGCTTTACATAAAGCCAACTGTACTAAGAATAGGGATTCTCCAAAAAAAGACAAGAATTATTCCAGAGGCTGATCATTAACCTCTGGATCGCATGTTCCACCATTTGGTGAGGCACTGAACAGATCACACAGAGAAGCTGTGACTGCCCCATCCAAGGAAGTGTTCAAGGACAGGCTGGATGGGGCTCTGAGCAATCTGGTCTAGTGGAAGGTGTCCCTGCCATGGCAGAGTGTTGGAACAAGATGATTTTTACACACTTGTGAGTGAACCTCCAGAGTCAATGTGCTCAGGGATAAAGGAAAAGGGAGTTCACTCAGAAAAATCTTCAGCCTTGCAGGGTTCATGCTGAAAAAGTCTGGTAATAAATTTACCTCTGATACTCTTCCATAGAAGTTCCTTCTTTCCGAGCAGGGTAAAATGGCACAGAATATGGGCACTTTTTGTGCAGATGAGCTAAAAAGATGTCTCCAACTCGAGGGTGTAATTCCCAAATTCCTGAGAGAACCACAGCAATTGGGAAAGCTGAATCGTGGTGAAAAGATACTTCTCCTTCCCCATGTTTCTGGAGGGTGGAAAAGGAAAGTCAGCTACCCCTTCCAGTCATTTCTCAGGCAAAAAAAAATCCTCATTTTTGTAATTAGTCTTTACTAAAGGATCCTAACATTTCCATGGCTATGAAGCCAAGGATAGAAAAGCTGATGAAGCTGCAAGTCCTCAGCTCCCACAGAGGATGGCAATAAACTCTGGCTCAGGATAGAAAATGGGATTGGCAAACACAGGCCCAAAGTGCAGGCTGCAAAGACATTCTCAACCCAAACAATAATTTCCAAGTTATTATAAATCTGTCACAGTTTTACTCCATGGGCTGATTTTTGCATGCATTTGCTCCTGCAGTGATAAAAGCTTCAAATAGCCCACATTTTGCAAATACAGATTAGAGAAAAATACTGCCAACTTCAAAAAACAACTTAAACTATGACACTTCATTTATTGGGAGGTGCTAACAACAACGCAGGGACTGAAGTTTGCCTCTTGAGGCTTAGTGTTGAGGTTTTCGTCCCTCAAATTCTGCCAAGATAAAAGGGTTTGAGCCTATATACAATTTTGTGATAATTTGCTTTTGAAATCAAGTAGCAAACTATTTTCCACTAACACTGTACCCACCTAGTTCAAAATATACAGGATATAAGCCTGAAATTTAAAAGAGCTTTTCCTCCTAGAAGAAATAAAATCAGGGGTGGGAGGGCAAGGCAAACTAAGTTCTTTCACTTCATTAATATGCACAAACTGAACACCCAGAGATTTTGTTCTTCACGGCTGAAGACACAGTTCAGTGTCCAAAAGCATTTCCTAGAGCACTGGCTACCTGTGCCACCCCAAAGAAGAAATTTCCTTACCACAAACTTCTCTGCAAGTTTGTAACAAACAAACTCCAGCCCCTGTGGATGCTGAGTCACCGACACCGCTTGCCCTTCAGTCTGAACAGGCTTCCCAGACAGCAGGTTATTGATCTTGTCAAACACCTCTCGCAGCTTAGAGCCTGCAAATAATAAGGAATGTATGGAGACAGAAGATAGGGGAACAGCAGACAAATCTTACCAGACCACATCAAGTTTACAAACACCAGACCCAAATCCCAAATGGCACCTCAAAGGGCACCTTTGCTCCATCTGATTAACCAAACTTAATCCTGATGAAGAAAGATGCTTCCTTCAAAACACAAGCAAACACTGCTGCACAGACTTGGGCTGTGTGCAGATCAGCCTTCTGCTGTAGGGATAATTACAGGAATACTTGATATGTTGTGCCCTGCTAAAATCTTTAAAGCAAAAGGAATTTCAGTGGGATTGAGCTCTTGGAGATTTCCTGACCTGATATGCTAGAGATCTGGCTCACAGGGATTGTAGCTGCTTTCTGCAAGTTTGTTTTTATCTTCTTCACCTGAAGAACAAACAAACAAACAAACAAACAAACAACTTTAAAATCCTTTCCAAACAAGTATATATCTATGATAGTTTGGATGAGCAGACTGGTAACAGAGGCTGCTACAACAGAATTTTTAACTTTTTAAAAATGAAAGCTGTTCCATTTACCCTAGATATTAGGATAATCTCTCTTCAACAGTATTAATAATTTGTTTATACCTCAGTGTTGCCTTTGCAGTTTCCAATTTCACTGAAAGCAGCAACACACTGCTCAGCAGCATCCTGAAGCTGCTGGTACCACTGCATGATACTTTCTTCGGTTTTAACTTGAAGTCCTGTTAGTAAAAAACAAAAAAAAGATGATGACTAAGAAAGACCGAAACCTCTAGTATGAAAATAATTTTTAAAAACTGCAAGGAAAAGAAACAAAAAAAATTAAAAAGAAAAGCCCAACCAACCTTCCTTCTGCTGCTTTCCTCCTGATTGCTGTGCAGGGGCAGGAGTCTGACTCTTCATCTGCTCTTTTTTTTCTAACTCTTTCTGCTTTTGTTTCTCTTCTTCTTCATCTTTCCTCCTTTTTTCTTCCAGAGCTGCAGTGATTTCCTGCTGCATGCTGGATATCAACCCTCGCATCTCCTGCAGGGCTCGTTCAGTGCTGGCCACATCTGCTTGAGTAGGGAACCCTCTCTGTCAAGAAACAGGAGAGGTAACACAGCATTAACCTTCTGCTCCAGTGTCACAGGGCCAACAGCAAGAGCAAGGAGCCTTGGAAGCATTAGCCTTCAGATAATCTGGGAACTATCTAAATATTTTATCCCCATCTCCTTTATTTGTACATAACATTGGTCATAATACTTGCAAATAATGTAAATGCCTACTAAATCTCATAATATCTTGGACAAGAAAAATTAAGAACACATTTGGGCAAGTACAAGTGAACTACAGTGCAAAGCTTTGACAGCTCCCTCTGCAGAAAGACAGCTTGTGACAAACTGGAGCACAGGAGTAGCCTTATTAGTGTTTTATTTTTCAGGATTTTTATCCCACCCTAGAGAAACAAAATGTCAAGGAAACCCAGCAACTGCAAAAAGGCTTATGAGCATAGGAGAACCATAAGATGTTCAGTATTTAACAATTCATGAACCAGTCCATTGTCTCAGAAAGAAACTTTACAGCACCAAGAGCTGACAGCAATTTAATTTGAATTTTCCTCCTGTAGAAGTTTTCATGCATTTTTATAAGCCATCTTCAAGAGAACAGCTGAAGTGCCAGAGGAAAGAATTCCCCTTTGAAATTAGGTGCTTCATAGGATGAGTATCTAAAAACATTGCTAAGACATCTTATTTAAAGGCCTCATGACAAGCTGCCTAACTACAGGGAGCTTTATGAAGGAATGAGAGCCAAAGTTAAGAACAGCTCCAGAGCCCGTACCTCGCTCGTGGTGCGGATGAGCCCTGACACCAGTCCACAGATCTGATTGCCACGACTGCTGTAGGCAGACAGATCGATTCTGGGCAAGTCTTTGTGCCTGTAGTTGGGATCAATCTGCTGGTTCAGCTGCAGCAGTTCCTCCTGGATGGAATAAAGGCGACGCAGTCTCTCCTGGCCCTCTTCCTTGCGCAAACGTTCCAGCTCTTCCTGGCGCTGCCTCTGCTGCTCTGCCTCACGCAATTTTAGGTTTAATATCTGGGGAGACAAAGACACAAGAGTCATAAAATACTTCAAAAACTCCAGTTTTACAGCTCCTTCCTGGTCTGATGAGTCTGGCTTTACAGGGCCTTCCTGTAAAGTGCCTTTACTGCTTTTCCTCACTGCAGCATGTGTCCAGGATAGCACCAGAAAATCCATCCTCATTCCAGGGTGTCATGGAAATACAAGTAAATCAATTGGTCTTTCCAGTTCCCACCCAATAGTCATGGTCTTTTAGGAAAGACAATTGTTAAGAATCTCAGACCTTTGCTCTATGTCGGTGTTCTTCCTTCAACTTCTCTTGCTGCCCCTGAGCCTCCTTTGAGCTATAATACACATAAAGACAAAAAACTGTATTCAAGACATTCAGGAGACAAAACACAAACAAACACACAGCAAGTTACTTTTAAAATAAGCTAAAGGAACTTTAACTATCACAAATATTGTCTTTTTCTAACCACTGAAACCTCAACAATAGCCAGAGATCTACTCTGACAGACAAACTCTAACAGGACAGGTAATGTAAGAAAAGCATAAGGAGAGATTTCCAACCACAACTGACTAGCACAGAATTGCCAGGCACAGGAATTAATCGCTACTTTGATTAAATGTTATACAATTTAAGGATACCAGAGCTAACCTCACCTCTTCTCCATTACTTCTTGCAACTCTTGGAATTCCTGATGCCGCTTTAGCTCCCTGAGTTCATCAAAGCGCTTCAGCTGCTCACTGGCCTGGGCATAGGCTGCCCTCACCATCTGCTCCTGCTCCTCCTGCCGCTGCCTCAGCCTCTCCTGCATTACAGAGGGGCACCAAAGGTAGTCATTGAACAATTTGGACAGAAAAAACCACAAACTAAACTGCCCAGCATTTAGGACAACTTGCTGTCCTTGCCATTGTTACATCTGGCTGTGGAGCTCTCCTGGGATTCACAAACACTCCCTCAAACTTTTTTTCTTACCTTTGCTTTCAGCCTGTGCATCTCTTCGTACAGCCTAATGCAGCCTTCAACTTTTGCAACTTTAGATGACAGAACTGCTGGAAAGACTTCTTGATTTATTTCCAGGGGACTAAGATGATCATTTTCCTGCGTGATCAGCATAAAAGCAAAATCAGTGACTGAGCACAGGATCAGCAGCTCATGGAGGGAAACAGATAAAGCAAGTCTCCTAAACTATGATTTGTGAAGAAACAGACAAAGGGGATTTGCTTTTACCACCTATAAAGCATTTTTCTAAGAAAATCTTGTTAATACCAATTTTATCATCACCTGCTAAAAAAAGTTAAAACTAAGCGTATTTTCTCTATAAATCAAGAGACCACAAATCAGCCTCAACCAGACAACTTATGGCAGCAAGTTAGGATGCTTTTTTTTCTCACAACTGCTCCATAAACACATGGATTATAATCAGAGAGCTACCTTGGTCTCACTGGGCTCTGTAGATGAAGGGGGTGAAGAGCTATGGTGGCTGCCAGGCGGGATCTTCTCCGAAGATGCCCTTTTTGGGAGAGGTGTGGATTGTTTGGGCGTCGAAGTCCCGGAGGGTGTGATTTCTTGGGTTAATTGCCCACTAAGGCTGTCCAGCACCCAGCCGCAGTAAGGAGAGAGCTCAACGGGAGCCACGCATCCTTCCAAGGCAGCCTTGAGACAAAACACTCTCCGTAAACCCGACACAGCATTAACGTTCAAAACAGCAATAAAACTTTAACACATCATAAGCACATTTGCACAGTCCGTAGGTGCTTTATCACCGCAGCTCAGTGCCCTATGCAACCATTTCTTCTGATGAGGTCTTTCCAGCACTTTTCCCGCTCTTCCCCTACCTCTGCAGGACATTTGAACCCCCGCGGGCCAGCCCGGCTCCCCGACCCCACGCTCCCCGGCCGGGACCCGGCCTGGGGCTATTTCAAGCCCGGAGTGTCACCGATCCGAGCGGGCGGTGCTTCCCAGCGGGGAAAGGACGACTCCCGGGGCGAGCCCTCACCTCATCCTCCTGCCAGCGGCTGCAGTAGCTCAGTCGGCCCTTACTGGAGAGGCGCAGAGCCTCCAGAGTCTCGAAACGGAGCTGCCACGACTCCATGGCGACCCTGCCCGGTGCCGGGGGGTCCCTCTCGACCCCGGAGCTCCCCTCACGACTCCCGGGTCCCTCACGGCCGGGCCGGGCCCGTCCCGCCCCTTCCGGGCCGCAATGGCCGCGTCCGCCGAGCGCGGGCGGGAGGGCCGGTGCCGCCCCCTGGCGGATAGGCGGGGCCCTGCCCGTTCCTGGGGCCGCGGGTTCGAATCCCTCCCCCGGCAGGGATGCGCCAAGGACGCGGGGTGGGAAACACCCGCAGAATCACCCATTTCCCACTTATTCTGTGTATTCTTGCCCAGGGAGGGCTGGAGCCACCTTGCACTGTTTAGCCCCGCTCGCAGGAGCAGAGGTAGGGCTCCACCCACAGAGAGAGTTTAGAATTCAGTTGCCTGCACCAACAGCCCTAGGATGCGTTTGCTTTTCCAAACTCAGACATACACAGCACCTGAAGAGGAAATCCCCACCATACACAATTAAAATGTAGTTTATTGGGTCTTCCCCAGCACCTTTGAGATTTTTGTAAGTGTTAAACACATGCAATTACAGATCTTTTGGAAACCGATTTAGAAAACTTTTAAGACAAATACTGCCAATGACCACAACACACTGCACATAAAAAGGATACAAAAGAGAGAAAAACAAAACCAAGGTTTATTCTTGACCCCTTAAGAACCATTTAGTAGAAACAACAGGACTTTAGAGAGCACATGGATTTTAGAGACTTGACACAAGACCTGATTTTCCAGAAGGTCCAGGTGAATTTGATGAGGAAGTTGAATATCTGCAGCTGCTCCTTGGTTGGCTTAAGACCAAGTCAGGATTTCATGCACACCCTGAACTCCCCAGCTGAAGTGACACTGAGGTTAAACCACAATATTTCCTTCAAATTTAGATTGTTTTGGCTCCGTCCTGGGTATGTTCAGAATCAGAAAATTAGGGTAAGAGGAGTAAAGCAACATTAGCATCACAGTCACAAATAAAGGTAAGGATTGGGGAGTATATAACAAAGTACAAACATACAAACCAAACGCATAATTTCTGGTATAAAATTGTTACAAAAGCTGTGGTTGTGCAGGAGATAATCTCTTCTGACTGTAGAACCCAGGCACCTCAGTTATTTTCAGCTTCACACCAATAGTATAAAAAAGTTATTAAAAAAATCCCACAAGCAAAAAACCCCCACATGATCTCCCCAACAGAAAAACCGAATGAGAAGTGAAGCACGAAGCCAGCTCTTATAAAAATTAACCAGGTCAACAAACCTCTGATAGGTTTTAAGAGCTGAAACCATCACAACCTTACAGGATGAAAAGGACCTTTTTCATCATACACAAAACCACTTGATTTTGGAGCTCAGTTTATGGCATAACACCAACCTCCAACACCAAACCAGTATTGCTGATACCCCACATTTTAATCAGATGTCAACATAACTTTATTTTCTCATTCTGCAAGAAAAAAGGCTACCAGCAATGACCCTGAAATGCCATCCTATTTTCTGTATCAATATGGCTTTGAAACTAAGCTCCTTCTGTGTGCTTAAAAAAGGTGAGAGGAGAGCACTGCCCTCAGATAAGTGAGCGAGAGTGGCTGGGAGAGCCCAGAAAAGCACTTTCCCTAAAAACGTTGTCGTAGGAAGATTTGAGGAACTGGACGTAGTTCTGCATGCTGCGGTTGGTGCTCTCCGACTGCTCCAGCCGATCCAGCAGGTCCTGGAGGCGGCTTTCGTATCGGCGCTCTGCCTGCACAGGGGAGCACAAAACAGGCTGAAAGGCAGCAACATTCATCCTGTACATGTTCAACTCTTCCCCCAAAGTGCTGAGGAGAGCCAGAATTAGCACAGCAGGAGATGACATTACCATAGATGGTGCTGTGATATTTATAATTTGTTCTGCTCATTCCCAACTCCATTCAGCAACCCGCTGATAAAAGCAGGAGACGTTGCGGCTAATCAGTTGGGCTTTTAAAATTCATTAGCTGTAGTTATGGGGAATTACACACACTCTTTTCTGAAAAGCAACTTGACCCGATCCATCAGCCAACACAATTCCAAGTAAAAATAAAGCAAGGAAGCAAGTAAATAGGACATCACAAAAGATTCCCAGTCTGTCCTCTAGAAGAAATCCTTTCCTCCAGCAGAGAAATTGCACTTCTCTGATATAACCACAATGAAGTTGAAATCTGTCCATGATACCTGGTGCACACCTCCTCTGAACACAAGCAAGGCTTGATTCTTTTCTTACACACACAGAACTTTACACCAAGTTAATTCAGATCACTGTACTCTCATTTGCCTGTCACCTGATGCACACTCCTGAATCAGTGACACAGCAGACATGGCCTATGTCACACATACATGGACACACAGAGCACATCACATTGAGGCACACTTCTGCATGACTTCAGCAGCACATGCTGGTGAAACAGGACAGTTTATGGACTCCAGTTATTGCCAGGGCACCACCAGCACAGCAAGAGTATCCCCCACAAGTCACTCACATCCTCTTTGTTCCGACGCAGCTGGTTCAGATCTGCTTTATTCCTGCTCAGCTGGGTCTCCAAATCCAACAGCTTGGACTGGGCTGCCCTCTCTCTGGAGAGTGCTCGGTCTCGAGCTTGTTCCACCTACACACAACAACAACTTTATTAAAGGGATATCTATGAAAAAATATTTTGTCCCCATTTATTGCCCACAAAAGCCCTTTAAAGTTTAACTGACACATTCTCATCCATAAGCAGCAGCTCAGTCTTGTGCTTTTCTATCTTCTGTTGCAAACTGAGTTCAGTTCTTAAACGGTGCTAACAAACGGCATCAGAACATTACTTGTATTTCACTGAACACGATGATTTTAATGGGTTTGGTCATAAGCTGAGGAGATATTTTCAGCATTCTCGCTGTTCCACTTGCACAGCCTGGGTAGCTTTGGGTGAATTCACAAACATGAGAAATTACTCACTTGTCTTTTGGTATCCTCAATGGCCACCTCCAGCTGACGTGCCAGGGAGCTGCACTCACGGCTCTTCTCCTCCAACCGCAGCTGACACTGGTGGATCGAGTCCTCACGTTTTGCTATGACCTGAAGGAATTCTATGTTCTGGGCATTCGTGGACTCTAGTTTTCTAGTTTAAGACAATAAGGGAAGGAAACCTATTCATTTTAAATGGATTGTGTTTCACTTTGCCTTTTTGTCAGGTCCTGACTCCTCTGCTGATAGATCCTATTCCCCCTTCAAAGGAGAGAGCCCCGAGAAACAGTTCTCCAGCCCTCAAATCAAAATTTCAAAGACTGAAGGGCCTACAGAGTACCCACACACCTGCACTTTCTGAGACATTGTCACTAAAAGAAATTTATAAACATGGGTGAAAATACTGTAATAACGAGTAACCTCAAAATTGCCAGGTTAGATTGGACAAGAAGCTGGTTTCTCTGCTGTCTAAGCCATCATCCTGTCTAACAACGTTCACAACATGTGCTGCTGCAAAAGCATGCAACTCTCAGTGGACAGCTCCTGACTAGAGATCCTTGTGAGATAAGCAAATGCACAGAATCCTGGAGGCATGTGGGGAACTGGAACAAGACTGAAGCTGTTTCAATCCCCTGTAAAAACAATGGAAATGGAAGGTTAAAAAGGCAAGAGAGCCTAGCATTTCTAACCTTTCTAGCTCCTCCACCTTCAAGGTGAGTTGCTTTTTCTCCTCCTGGGTAGATTGATATCTCTCTCTTGTCATCTCCATTTTGTCCCCCTGGAGGTCAATCTAAAAATTACAGGAATTAATTACTTCACAGGGTAGTCACTACATACACATGACCAACCACCTAAAACATATGCAGCTCTCAGAAGGAAACATGCTCCATTCATAATTCTGGAAAGGTTCAGAAAGGGAACAGTGGATAGAAAAGAACTAAACATCCGTTTTGCTGATGCTTGCTGTTACAGTCTGGAAAGGTGAAGGAAAACTCTTCTGTACTGCAGAAGAAAAGCCAGGCCCATAAATTCCTGCATGCAGAGCAGCACCTGCAAGCACAGCCAAGCTCACACACATGAACAGCAGCCACAAACATGCCAGCAGCCCACAACAGCATCAGAGCCTGAAACACCAGGGAGGTTTATAATTCCAAACCAAGCAGACTAAAGTGGTCAGACAGAGATCATGAGCCGTGTCTTGTGACACAGTTGTAGATGTCATCCCTGTCTGAAATTGTCCTGCAATACCTGCACAGTCTTTCTGGGAACAAAAATCATGAACTGGGAAAACAACCTGAAATCAGAGTGAGATGGGACAGCACCATCAGCAGAAAACCACAGGAGGGAAAGCTGACAAGATGATGGAGGCAAGAGGAGTGCTGGCATTAGCAAGTGCTGCCACTGCTGCTATTCAAGTCCCAGAAAGATTCTGCACCAAGGGATGAGAAACCTTTCAAATATTAAGGAATGCTACTAGCAAAGCTGCTAAGTTCTTGCACAAAGACATGGCACACACCTTTATTTTGCAGTGCACGTTTAATCTTTTCAAAAGGAGACGAGAGTAGAGACGAAGATTGAACCTTGCTGTGATTAGAAATTCATCTTGGATTCAAGATGAAGGTGAACGCGAGGTTTTCAGTGGTAGAGGTACTTTCTGCCAGTCCCTTACCAGCTGACGGAGATCTGCAATCATGGCACACAGGTCCGAGTTCTTCTTCTCGTAAGACATGAGCTGTTCATGGCATTCTGCCAGCTGTTTCTCGGTGTACTTTAGGATCTCAGGCAGCTTTTGCAGTTCCTCAAGCTGGGACTGGAACTTCTTACGTGTCTGTAATCAGAGAAGAGAATGTGAGGAACTTTCAAATGTTCATAAGGTCAAGACTAAAAAATTTTTCAACTCCAATGAAGCTTTGTTAGTCCACAACCATGATGACACTCTGTGGATATTTGCCCAGTGCTGGAGTTGAAAGCCTAAGGTCTTCTCCTACTCCAAAAAGCTTGCACTTAGGATCTGGCATCTTCTATGGATGGTGTACAAATGAGTATTTTGGATTGTGGGCTTCAATTTTACTAGAAGTACAAGCTCTGCTTTTGCGGTCAGCTGTTCCACAACATATAATGGCGTAACCTAACTAATCCACTAAACCACTACTTCTGTAGCAAAGGACACACTAAATAATTTATACACCTCTGAGGAATGCCTTATAGTCAAAAAGAAGCTACTAAATGTTCATTTTCCAAAACTGATAGAACAAGTCCTGAGAAAAAAACTGATGGAAAAGGCAGACTCAAGATAAGCCTTTTATTTCCTATCCACAGCTGTTTTTCACTAGATTCAGAACACTAAGATCCATGAATGTCTATAACATGTCTTTACCGATTCAAGCTCCTTGGTCAATTCATCTCTTATTGCCATTTTCTCATTTTCACACTCCTCCAGTTTTGTTGCCAGCTCATCTGCTTCTTTTCGGGCCTGCAATGCCTGGACATTAAAAAAAAAACAAACCCAGACTTTAACTGTTATATATAGTTTCCAATGCATGTGTGCAATGCCTTGGAGTAACTAAAACTGCTCCAGTTGGCAAGGATTAGGGCATTACAGAGTAAGACAGAGTGGAAGAAGATAACACCTTTTTACAAGGGCTGAAGGTTCTGAGACTCACCTGTGCTGTGTAGCTTTCAATTAACTCTTCATAGTTCCTGACAGAGCTCTGGAGCTGCTGCAATTCCAACTGTGCACGGTTCAGCTTGTCCTCCATTGAGATCAGAGCAGTCTGAAAAAGATAAAACATTTTCCATTGAGTGCTTGAAGTACCTGCCATATGAGCTGTCTAATGTCATCTAGACTAAGAAACTACAGTTTTGTTCACGCAAATTGCCAAAACTTTCCAGACTTCAGTGGATTGCCAAATTTGCATCAGCAGAGCACAGAGGTTTGGGATAGAAAAAATAATGTAGGTCACCCACAAGATCACTCATGGTAAAGGAAAACAGGAGAAATAAGCCAGTCATTTTTTTTTGTTTTGGAGATTACTATTCTGTCTGTATGAGCTACAGCTGTTTGTTCTCTAGTCAGCAGCATGAAGATGTAAGGACAAGATTTAAGATCTCAGCTAGACAAATAGTAGCTGGATTGGAGACACTCCTAGCCAAAATGTGGAAGAAACACAGTTCTCCTGCTACGTACACTTCATCTGTCTCCCCCCAGCACACTGGCTCTGTCACAGTCAGGTTATATGAATTTGAAACTGTATAGGAGCAATGGGTACAATCTGACTCTGCCCTCAGTGGCCAAGCTAGTTGTAATAATTCCCCCTTCTTTTCCTCCTAGCATTCGATCTTCAAACCCTTAGAATCACTTACCTTTAGTCTTTCATTATCCTTCTTTAAAGTACTGCTTTCTCCAGTCTGTTGCTGCAGTTTACCCACCAAAGCTTCTTTTTCGTCCCGTGTCTTTTCCTGTATCTTTGCCAGCTGTTCCATCATATCTGCAACACGGCTGCCATGCGGAAAGAAAATTAATTTTTAAGTGACACGAAAGAATAAGACTCCTTGAAACCCTTGAAAACTAGCTTCAGAAACATGGCTTTTCTCTATCATCTTCCTCCTCCAGTCATGCATGCATACCTCCCTGTTACACTGTTCTAGTACTTCAATCTTCTTATACCTCCTGGAAATTAATTGGAGTTGTCCCTCGGAGCTCAAATTAATTATCTCAAAGATGCACAGGATAAAGATATGCTTCTCTCAACTCATACCTACCTATTTTTTCCTGCAGCAGCAACTGTACTGCAGTGATACCAACACATTTATTTACCTTCACAACAAAACTGGCATCAACTATACTGCTTATCTCTTCTAATATCTTCCATTCAAGTTATTCAAAAAGATCTCAAAACAAACATAACCATAATTCTCTCAAAGCATTACAAAATGGCAAAGGAGTAGAGTTTTAAGGGGCAGCAAACCTTAAGGAGTCTGCTTTTGCTGTGGCAAGTCAGCAGCAGAATTCACATGTCTCTCTCCACCTCTCCAAACTCTGCTCTAGTCTCTAGGCAGTGCTGGTTTTACTTGGTTATTTACATGCAATCCAATTAAAACATTCATTTCAACGCTGTCATTCAATTAAATTATCCTTGCACTTTGAACTCATGTTCTTTCACTCATGTTTCTTTCTCTGCACTGATTTTATTCTAACCTGTTCAGTGCAACGACTTCCAGTTCAAGTTCACCTTTCTCCTTTACTGCTTTGTTGCAGCGATTCCTCCAGGACTCAAGACCGCACCGGATCTCAGAAATACAGCTGTCCTGTCAGACAATGGAAATACAAGAGGAAAAGAGTAAGGGATAGGACAAAATCATCACTGGTGTGAGATATGCAGACAATACACAGAGATGTCCTTAACTTAGGACATGCAGTGAATACAGCGACAGCTGAGCAAACTGGATTTGTTCTAAACTTGGCATAAATGGGCCATGGCATCAAGACAGAAATAAATTTCAATAGTTGAAAGAAGAGACTCTCCCCAGGGCTGCTACCAGAAGTCAACAATTTAGAAGCATGACCTGAAACAAGGCCTCTCCTGTTTCAGCAGGTACCTTTTCTGCTATCTGGGCAGTCAGTTTCTGCACGTACTCCTCACTCCGCTCCGCCCGCTCTTTCTGTGCACGGACTGCTTTCTTCAGGGCCTCTTTATCACTATCTCCCTGGACCTTCTGTTGACTCATCTGTCCCATGGTAAGTTCCAGCTCTGCCTTAAGCTGAGCGTGACTGAGCTCCAGATTCTGTGGGAGAACAAAACCCACCATATGGATTAATGCCCATATTATACCTGCAAACCCAAAGCAGCAACTAATTTCCTGAAAATGGTAATGAGAACCAGGCACAAATCCCCAGCCTTCAGCCTGGAGGTATTTGCAGTCAGGTTTCACCTACACAATCCTGTCTTAATGCTGAAAGAGATGGCAGCATGACATCTTCCTTTTCTTCCAAGAGTCTTCCTTTCTTTTTTCATAAGCTGCTCCCTAAAATACTGATTTGCTCTTCTGACCAAAATAAATACTGTTTTAACAGTCTTTTGATCTACCTGAGAACATTCTTTTTATTGACTGAAATGTTTGCATATAATAATGTTGCTTTATGCAGCTCTTACTTGAACAGATTAAAG
This sequence comes from Lichenostomus cassidix, assembly GCF_008360975.1. Lineage (NCBI taxonomy): Eukaryota > Metazoa > Chordata > Aves > Passeriformes > Meliphagidae > Lichenostomus > Lichenostomus cassidix. The sequence continues at coordinate 5,554,406 of NC_139497.1, forward strand.
CTCCTCTAAACCATTAACATATTTATGTTCCCTGTAACATCAACCCAACATATGCTAAATATAAAACTCTGATCAAGATAAACCAGGGGAACTTTCTCCTCCTCATTAATACTGTAAAACACATGCATGAGGGTGATCAAACTGGCACAGCATTTTTGCAAGAAAGCAAATTAAATAGTTGCAGTTTGTCTTGATGCTTGATGAAACCAAACCCATCTTTTCAATAATTATGTAGTAATTAACTTAGGAAAAATAAAAATCTAGTTAATGCACATAGACCTTCAGGCTAAGATTTTGCCTCCTGCCTCAAAAGTTAAGAGATTTCTTACTTAACTTGAAAATCATGCCGTGTGTTAATGACACAAATATCACCAGCGAGTATTTCAGTCAGTCAGACCCAGTAAGAAGCTGGTGCTACTCCCCTTGTGAATGAATTCAGTCCATGGGAGCAAAGGAAGAGACAATCCCCAGGCAGCAGTGCAGACATACCCGCAGCTCTGTGGTCAGATGCTCGTTCTCAGCTTCTTTGTTCCGCAGCTGGCATTGTAAATGGGCTTTCATAGTCTCCATAGATTTGGAGAATTCAATTGCTTTCTTTGCCTGTTCCTAGATAAGCATGAACAAGACAAATGTTTTTACTCAGCAAGCTAATAAAAGGAAGACCTTATAATATGCAATAGTCTCATATTTCTTCACTGAATGATCTCCAGCCACCTCCAGATGGACCCTCACTGCTGTTCTAGTCCAACAAAAAAGGACCAAATGACCAGCCATTTATTTTACAACATATGTGAATGACAGGCCTGAAAGGTATGTTCTGGGGCAAAATATCCTTCATATCTGATCTCTTCCACTGCATTCCTCTTTTACTTCTTAAACAAAGGAACAGATTGGAATTTGCCATTGGGAACCAACTGGACCTTAAACAGAATGGCAATTCAATTACCAAGCAAAGAGAGTTCTACCTATCCATCCTTGTGACAGGTGTCTTAGCAGAATATGGAACCCACAACTGTGTGGGTATCTGTCTAGTTTTATAAGCAAGCCAGTCATCTGATCTCAAAATAATGGTCTGCAAACAACCTCATCTTTTGGACTGTCTGTGGTTTTACAGAACTGGAAAGTAGAGAAGAGAGGGAAAAACAGAGAAAGGAAATTACCTTTTCCGCCACTATCTGAAGGGTGAGGTTTTCCGCTTCCTTTTCTTTTCCCTGAAGCCTGATCTGAAGTTGCTGGAAAAACAAACACCACACATATGCTCAGCAACAAACACATTTGACATGGCAGGCAGAAGGAAAGAGGTGTAACTGCCTCCCTCTCAAGACCACCTGACCCACAGCACTGTCTGTTATCCACAACAACAGCATCCTCATCCCCAGCAAAACAGGCTGCGTTCCCCTCAAGCAGGAAGCAAAAGGGATACACATGCTTTTGTGTAACGGGGCACAGGATACCCAGTCAGGACAAGAACTCTTGTCTCAGTTTACAGATAAGGAAATGCACAAAAACTGGCACAGGGTCACTCATACAGTGACAGAGCCCAATACACAGAGTTCCCCCATTCTAAGCCCACATGTTTAGAAGGCAATGAAAATCTACCCACTTTGAAATGCAGACTGTTAACCAGAGGAGCAATGTAGAAGCTCTGATTACCACAAAAGCTAAAATAATTTTTTATTGATCTAAAAAGCACTACTGTAAGATTTGACAGCTGAATACAAGACAAAGAAGAGCTTGTCATTTTAGATCCTTCCGCTTTGTCACTAAAAAAAAGAGAGATGGTGGTTTGCTTACCATGTTCTCTGCATCTAAGTCACCCAGCCTTTTCAGCAGCACTGCTTGCCGGTCCAGTACCTTCTGGGCATCTTTCTAAAAAATAAATACATGAGAAAAATCGTTAACTAAAAAGTCAATTTTATACAGATTCCTTAAATGGAACTGGGTAAATCAACCATTTTCTCCCAGTTGCAGCAGTAATTCTTAGAAAATACACAGAAGCATCACATTTGCTAAATATTTCACATATCATTATCCATTTCAGAAAACTTTTCCATTTTTCAGTCAAAGATTAAGAAAAAAAGCATGATAAAAGATCATTCGGAACTCTCCCTCTACACAGGGAAAGTCATGGGGAAGAATTCAGACCTTTAATCCAGCCTCACTGGTGGCCGAGACAACTGTTGCCATCAGCCTGCTTTTCTGAAATGCAATATAAACTACAGAAATAATAGAAATTTAATTTCTCTATTGCTCTTACAAGTAACAGAGAATTGTTCTGTACAAGCAGCACAGAATTGTTTCCAATTTCTCTGCTGCTGCCCTCAGAGGCTACAAAACTAAAGTTCTGAATATCCATAGATTCCTATTAACTGAGGCCATATCAAGTCCTCAGACTCCAGGCAATCCAAGTGAAGCAGCAGCATTTGAGACCAGCAGGATAAGCAGATACAGCCATATCCAGAGGAGACACAGCTGGCAACACAGCAGTGCCTGAATCTTTTAATACAGTCAAAGACTTAGAGCCTCTACAATCCTCACAGCAGAAAAGTCAGTCTTACTCTTATGAATTGGGCAGAGATAAAGAGAAAAGAAAACCAAATAAAAACTACCCAACATTTATGGGTTGACAGAGTCTACTGCAGGGCTGGGAAAAAGAGTTGAAAGATTTCAAACTTGAAATTCCCTTCCAGCCCACAAGACAACACAGCCTCCTGTAACCAGCCACATTCCACACACAGCAGTTCTCACCTCCCGGCACCGTTGCTCAGCAATAAGTTCTCGGAGTGTCCGGTTGGTTTCTTCAAAGGTGCTCAACTTCTGGAGCAGAAGCTCTTTTTGTCTTGTCAGAGCATTTATATCTGTGCTGCTCATGTGTTTCTCCTGAAGGAAAAACATTAAACAAACACACACCAAATAAAGAAACAAAAATAAACAAAGAAACCAGAAAACCAAAGCACAACAACCCAAACAAACAAAACCCACAAAACATAAACAAAAGGAACTAATTGTTCATTTGTGTGCAGAAGGTCACTTGAAGTAAATACCCCACTTTCAAACCAAACTAACAAACACCTCAAGGATGTTAAATCCCTCCACTTTTCTTTACATTTTGCTGGGTTAGCAACTGTAACTAATTACTTTTTTAAGACAGCCATGTAACAGGACAATGTAGTAAACGCAAGAACAAAATGGTATAACACCTACAATGTTGAGTCTCCCAATGGTATTTTTCAAGACATTGATCTGTCTGGCAGCTGCTGCTCCATCCCTTTCTGCTTCATTTAGCTTGGACATCAAACACTCCTTCTCCTGCTGCAAGCACTCCTTCTGTAGCCTGCAAGGAGAATTCAGCCATCAGAGACACAAGCAGCTTTGGCAGCTGTACCAGCCACTATTGATATACAGTTGATTGGGTTAAAACTCATAAACCCCCTCCAGATCAAAGTATAAAAGCCCTAAACAAAAACTACTTAAGAATTACCCTTTTCCAGTGTGGAAGCTTTTTTGGAAAGAAGGCAGCAAGTAGACACCAGGAGCTTGCTATGATCACAGCTATGAAATTTAGAGGGGACAAATCAGGCTTATACCAAAGCCTGCACACACTGCTAAACCCAAACCACAATGCTGTGCTTTTCCTAGGCACTTATGCCACGCCAGAAATAAGACTCCAAATGGCCAAACAAAAAACAGAGAAGCACACCAAAATATACAGCTCAAAGTTTTTAGCTAGGGCTTGCAATCTCAGAAGCATTAGCAGAGATTTTCCATTCCAAAAATCACGCCAGAGCCCTTCTCTGCAGCTATTGCAATCTGGAGTTCCCATTCTAAAAGGTGACAAAAAATCCAAGTGCATCAGTTCTTTAGCAGCAGCTAAAATCAACCCCAAATCAAGTCAGCAATAAAGGAGGGAGGTGCCTGTGGATATCACTAGTGCACGAACAGTGGGAAGTGGAGCTTTCTTACACAGTCAGGTCTTTCTCCTCCTTTATGCGCTCGATGTTGCGCCGGAGCCGCGTGTTCTCATGCTCTGTTTCCACCAGCTCTTGTGTGACCTCGCTCAGTTCTTCCTTCTGCTCCTCCAGGAGACGCTTTGTCATTTGATCCTGCTCCTCCATCTGCTGCATCTTGACCTGAAGATGTTGGAATAAAACTTAAACCAGGTGCTTTGGAAGTGATGCACAGAATCCACATCCCAAATCAGTGAACCATTTAGAGTCAATTAATTTATTGAAAGAATAAAAAAAAAGTATCTTTCCCCAGGTAACATGTGACAGGACACAAGGAAACGGTCTCAAGCTGTGTCAAGGGATGTTCACGTTGCACATCAGGAGGAATTTCTTCATGGAAAGGGTTGTCAGCTATTGGAAGAGCTGCCCAAAGAGGTGGTGGAATCACCAACCCTGGAGGTGCTCAAGGAACAACCCACCATGGCACTCAGTGCTCTAGTTTATTTAACAAGGTGGTGATGGATCAAAGGTTGATCCGTCAAAGGACTTGATGATCTTGGAGGTCTTTTCCAACCTTAATGATTCCATGATTCTAAAACTGATTTTTGTTTTACAATCATGTAAGTAATTTCATTAAATTGTGTACCATAAATAAAATGGAAAATGCGTGATGTAAGAATCTACTTGACTCAAATCCTATTCTTGTTCACTGATTTGACGTCCGTGTAGTTTTGAGTAAAATAATAATACAAGATTTACAACTCTCAGGGTTAACTCGGAGTTAAAAATGCAGTTTGCCCCCCACCATGATGCATCTTATAAGACCTGGGAACATCTCCTACATATTTTTAAAGTGGTGTCAAGTACATAGGAACCTTTTTATCCGGAAAACCCAACATGACTGGGTTGTACATTTTGAAATGGAATCAGAAGAAACAATCTCATTAAATAAGGGGATTTTTTGACAATAAACATCAATGCATTGTATTTTTCACTTTCTGGAGTAATAACCTCTTGGGCTTGGGCAGAAGAGAAATTATTTGGAAACTAAAGCACAGCAATACCTTAGTAAATGAATAATGCTTCGAAATGTTTCACAGTGTGGCTTAGTGAATTTCCCACAAGGATAGTTCAGCTATTCTAAACAATTTAGATTGATTTTTGATTTTCAAGCAAGCTACCAACAGCCTGGGTAGCCTTCTATTGCACCAAGACCTGACTCCAGCCTCTTCTTGTCATAGGATCAGCTACAAAGCCCCAGTCAGCAGGTCTTTCCACTGTCTCCTCACCTCCTTCTTCAGTGTTCCCACCATATTCATCAGGTTATCTATCTTCTTTTCGTATTTGTTAATTTTGCAGCAAGCGGGATCGTCATCATCTGTGGAGAGGTCACTGAGGCGCAGCACTGACTGCATCCTTTCACACTGAGCAGGAGGTGTAACTTTGAGGCGTTCAGTTGATTCCTGTCAGAGAATAAAGAGTATAATTTTTTTAGTATAACATTATAAATAGTATTCTAAAGCTAACATTGCCAAAAACCAGAGACTGGGTCACATCACTGCAGCATGGCTAGCAAAGAAAAAAACATTTACAAACAGCTCTTGCATTTCCATCTGGAAAAGGTCAAGAATGCAGAAAGAGTATAACAGAAAAAGAAGAAAAACTAATCAAAGCTCAAATCCTCATCTAGGAAGTGCCAGGAATACAACAGGCAAAACTATCAAACCACGAGAAAGAAAATATGACACAATGCTACACAAACACTCCATGCTTCCAAAAAGACTGAGACCAGCAGTCCCTCGCTGAGACTCCAGATGAGATCTTGAAGGGCACAGATAAAATGACAATAAACAAATAAATGTGTCTGGCTTCTAGAGACAGAAAGGCATGGCCACAGGTTGATAATGAATTCCCAGTTTTTCTACGTTAAAAAGTGAAAGAGTTTTATAGAAGACCCTTCAAATGGATGGTAGGTAACAGTAGCCTTCTTTCAGGTCTGCCCAACTCTCTCACTACACAACTGCTCTCCTTCAACCTTGGTTAAACCTCAAAGTTTGTTTTAAAGATCAAAACCAGCTGTACCTCCCATTTCAAGATGGTATCACGAGACCGTGTTTTGCCTGGGGGCATCCAAGGGGCCTTAGTTTTCACCCGCACGGCTGGCACACCATCCCCTTTAGAGCTCTGTTTATGCTTTGGATAAAGAAAGAGAAAATTAAATAAATTACAGACTCTTAAAGAACCATTTGCAATTTTTAGTGCTGCAAAACCAAACGAAAGATAATGCATACAGAACTACTGGTAGTGTTTCACAGGATGCATCAAGTGAGATGAGGTAGCAGCCACCAGAGGAAGCTGACACACGCCAGAAGGAAAGGTTATTGCACACTCAGCTGACAGGATGGCTGGATGTAGGGCATGACAGATCCCTGGGAGATCCCTTTTCCATCCCAGATTCACCTCACAAAAGAGTAGCTATATCATTGGATACTGTGATCCATGATGGAAAGCCCCTGAAGTGTTTTCCCTACTCTGTAGTCAACTAAAAGATCCACATTTACTTGTATTGAACTTGAGCTGCTCTAACTGAAGGAGAGTTAAAGTGTTTTTCCATAATTCCAACCTCAGAGAAAAATCAGATCCTGTAAACATTCCCTACAATTAATAGGAGTCATTGATTTCACTGTCATTTCATCCCATTATGAAATTTGCCATTAGCAACCAACGCAAAATTAATGGAAGACTTAGAAAAGGATGTCTGCAGATAAGGAAGAATGAAATAGCAACTTCCATCATCTTTTTAGAACAACTTTCCATAAATATCCAGCAACAAAAGAGGACATAGGATAGCTAGAACTTCAGCTTCAGTGTTGCTTTCTGCCTCCTATGGATAAGGCTGAGAAGAGATCTTCTTTGCTGCAGAGCTCAGTGGACAAAGAATGTCTTTAATGCCAGAAGTCGGTTTGAATTGAGATTCTTTTTCTAAGCACATTTATTTTAATACAAACAAGATGCTACTTGAAATGCCTAACTACTACCTCTCCTCAAACTTTTCCTCTAGAAGGAGGTATGAAGCCAAATAAAGAAAACATTATCAGGACACAAATCCAGGAAAAAAAAGGGAAAAAAAATCCTCTGAATTATATCATATTGGAAGCAACATTCCTCCCATGAACATGAAAAGTAATTCTGTATCATCCCAACAAATCCTTCAACAATCTTTCAACAAATCAACATAGCAAATGTGTCACTGCAAATTCACCACTGAATATGAAATCACATATCACAGTTTTAACACAACAGCAAAAGAGACCTGGAAGATTTTGTGATGCTTCTAGGGCCATTCACCTTCCTCTTTGCAGCCATTACAACCAACCAGATACACACTCCTACCTTGTATTTTGCAGGTGTGGTTTTCTGCCCCTTTTTAATATGGACATGGACAGGGGTGTTTTCATCCACATGGACATGCAAAGGGGGAGATGAGGAACGGTTCTTCATGGCTCTTCTCCCACAAACGGGAAAGGGAAATACAATGAAGGGAAACCTGTGAATAAGGAAACTGGAAGAAACAACATTTCCCTCTGTGTCAGAGAGGAACAGTGGCCAGGCTTGGTTAACATTTGAGCTTTTTATCAGTAGCATTTGCCATTTTGAACAGCACACTATTCTTCTTTAAAGCCAGGATTAACACAAACAGGTCTTCTGCTTCTCGCATTTTCTGCTTTTAACCTGGTTATTGAAGATCAAACACAGCTGGATTGATAGCAGACGTCTGTAGGAGTCATTGAAGTTCGAAGTCTCAGAGCAAGTGAGCAAATCAAGGGTTCCCATAATCAACAAAATCCGATTAAAAAGAGAAATTCAAAGCAGGGAGAAGAATAATTTAAGAACAATCATCAGGAAATCATCAGACCACTCCATGCTAGAACCCTGAACCTGTATGCTCCTTCATATGTACTTAAGTGTCTTTTTCAAGTAAGAATCCATAAAAGCCTTTGCATCACAGCATTTCTTTAATCTCCACAGAACACATAAGCATAACCTGACACAACACAGAAAAGCCTAGAGACGCAAGGTTCAAGTCATCATCTTGGAGCTTGATGCCTCAGTTGATGTAACAGCACAAGGCAATTGCAAATTTTACACAAAGCCACCAGCAAGCACTGATCTGATTCTGGCAGAGAGGATACTGTCAGCCTAGGTAAAGTTACTTACAGTTACTTTCAAGGTTTTGAGTTTTCTGGACGCTGCTCTGGGTGAAGAGGCAGATTCCTCATGGCCAGATGAGACACCCCTGATACAGAAATAATAAAATTATTAAGAGAAAAACGTGCCAACTTCTGAACATCCTCTTCCTTTTGATTTAAGGGAATCCATGGGCTCAAACACATCAAGTGTATAAATCCAAACAACAGAAGTTGGTATACCCTGGCTTCCTCTCTCAAGCAGAGGATGAGGAAAGGACAGAGACAGTAATTCCTAACATACTGAAAACAGAAATTGTTTTAAACAGTGGAAGTGTTTTGTATAATTACACGATGGCACAATTCATTTACAAACTTTGAAATTCTAACTGCAATTTTTAAGGGACACAGCAGCACTTCCTTTAATTCAGGAAGAGGAAGACAGCTTTCTGAAGGAACAGGATTCCCCAGCCTCCAGCTATGAACAACTCCAAACACCGCTGGGTGTTTTAATCATCTTTTTTTCCAACGAAGGGCTAAACTCTCCCCCAGCCCAGCACTGACAGAGCTTTTGAATCACCACGAGTGAAACCCGAGTGATTCTCGAGTTGTTTTTTAATCACACGAGTGAAACTCAAACATTGTCACCGTGCCTCCCTTAGCAACAAGGTTCACCCGTAAATTTTAATTCCTCCTGCAATCTCTGGAGATTTTCCATGGAATCTGCGGCCCCCTCAGGGTGGCAGGGACAGTGTGGGGTCCGCTGGGCTGCTGGCAGCTCTGAGGGCACAGCAGGCCTTCACCAGCAGAGCCTGGCAGCTCCCAACGCCCGCCCGCCCCGCGCCGTTATCCCGAGCCCCACGGCTGCCGCGGCCTCACGGCAGGAACGGTCCCGAAAGGCAGGGAGGAAGGAATGATTCCCAGCGCTTGGACACCCACACGGCGAGGGGACACCCCTCAGGGACAGGGGATGCCCGCACGGTGAGGGCACACCCGGCAGGGCGAGGCCCCCCCCGCCCTGCCCTGCCCTGCCGGGCCCGGCGCCCTCACCAATTAGTCCCGCGCGGAGTCCGCAGCCATCTCAGGTCCCCGTCGGCGCGGCGGGCGGCAGGGGGGCGGGCATGGCTCGAGTTCGGGGTCTGACTCCCGCACCAGGAACAGGCAGCGCGACCGCAGGGCCCCGGCCGCCGCCGCCGCCGCGCCGCCCGCGGCTCCACCATTGGGCGATTCGAATGGGCCTGAGCAGCGGTAACCGCCCCCGGTAACCGCCCGCGGCTCCATGCGGCCGGCTCGAGCGGCCCGGCCACCCGGGAGCCCCCGGCCGCGCAGCCTCCAGCGCGGCGCTTCAGGGGTTGGCTGCTCCTCCGTACAGAAATGGGGAGGTCTGAAAAGAGGGTGAATTAACGGGATTATTAAGTCAATTTTCTTCGCGTTGCCTTTGAGGTGAGTTTTACCGTCTTAAAGGTGACACCAGAATTGTGTACATTGCCATTTTTACTGTACAGTGTAACCAGAACTGTGCGGTTCTGGCCGTTCCCAACATAGGAAGGACACGGGAATGTTGGAAGAGACCATAAAGTTGGTAAGGGAACTGGAGCACCTCCCTGATGGAGGCAGGCTGAGAGAGCTGGGGCTCAGCCTGGAGAAGAGAAAGGTCGTGTGGAGACCTAAGAGCACCTTCCAGTATCCGAAGGGGCTACAGGAAAGCCAGAGAGGGACTCTTCACCAGGAATTGTAGTAATAAGGTGAGGTACAAACTGAAAGAGTGGAAATTTAGGTGAGATATTAGGGAGAAATTCTTCCCTGTGAGGGTGGAGAGACACTGAACAGGTTGCTCAGGGTGATTGTGGATCACCTAACCCTGGCAACGCTGGCACAAAGCCAGGGTGGGAGTAGATGATCTTTCAGGTCCATTCCAATCCTTAACATTCTAGGATTCTATGAAAGGTGATAAAAAATCCTGAAACAACCTTTATTTAATGTAATGTTATCAGCATGTTAGTGTTATGGATACTCATCTTGAGAGAACTGATTCATGTAGCACATCACAGCAAAGAGGAGTCACTGAGCCCTCAGTGCTTCAGATCCTCATTTAACATCAGACTCTCTTCCTCCCTCTCAGGTTGAGGTGGATGCCTAAATTATCATCAAGGGTTTCTCCAACCTCCTGTTTATGCATGTTCAATGTAATTCTCTAAAACAACATTGGCTGTTGATACTGTGGAACACAAGTTTTAGTACAGAACAGTTTAAAGAAATGCAAGTCACAGAGCAGCCACACAGCCACTTTTACTGTAAACATTTTCTTTCTCCCTTCCATAGATCATAACTGAATTTGGAACCAGTCCTACATTCAGAATAAAACTCCAAACCTCTATCACCACCACTGTTATAACCAACAAAGGTACTGCCCCTGAACACACACTGGGCAGGCAGCTATATTACAGACCAACTTCAGCTGCACCTGAAATATCACAACAAATTGGATTACCTGAAACTTGCCTGTTCTTTCAGGGAAACAGAACTTGATCAAGGTGGTAATTAAGGATACTAAAGCCTTGGGCTGTGCAGAGGATCAGTCACATTCAAACCTGCATCATGTCTTACCATGACATATTGTTTCTGCAGCTGGAGAGGGCCTTTGACATGGGTCAGTGGCTTCCCACTGACAGACAGCAGGGTTACATGGGATGTTACAAAGAAATCCTTCCCTGTGAGGGTGGTGAGGCCCTGGCACAGCTTGCCCAGAGAAGCTGCTGCTGCCCCATCCCTTGAAGTGTTTAAGGTCAGGTTGGACAGGGCTTGGAGCAACCTGGTCTAGTGGAAGGTGTCCCTGCCCATGGCAGGGGGTTGGAACAAGATGGTTTTTAAGGTCCCTTCCAACCCAAACCATTCTATGATTCTACCCAGCACAGCTCAGAAGACTTCACATTGCACAACATTAGCTGCAGGTACAGCTCCTAATCTGATTGTCACATCAGCAAATCCTTTGTTACTCTTGCATGACAGAAACATCTAGAGATCCTCTGGCCATGCAGATGGCTCTTAATCCTTCTTTTCCTAAAACAAGAACAAACTGATCTTCAGGAATATTCCAGAGAGATCTCATGCAAGACAAACCTTTCCAATAACTGCATTAGTGATTTCAGTGCAAGGTGTGTTCTTTAGGTGTAAAGAGTAAGGTAAGAACTCAGATCTCACAAAGGGGACAGAATAAAGCCAGCCTTTATCCTTGCAGATCATACAGAATCAAGTCCTGAGAGAACCGTTTACATGGAAGAGTGAAAGCACACACCCTGCCAAGCACAGCCTTGCTGCTGTCAGAGGAAAGGTGCCTGCCCCAGCACTGTGGATTTCTCCAGTTCCCTCAGCACTGGGCTTACAGGATTCTATTGCAGGAAATATTGTCACTTAAAAACCAATATCCAGTGTCTCAGTCAGGAAAACACTTCAGGTGACATGGATGAGTAGCAGAAGACAGCCTGAAGCAAAAGTTAGTCAGGCCTATCACATCTGACACAGACATAACACCAGCCAAGAACATCTTGCTTTTACAGTAACCTGCTCTGAGGATGGGTCTTGTCTGAAAGAATTTGCTGCATTCTTCAGTTCAGAGCGACTCCCTTCCAGCAGCATCTAAGATCCCTTTCTTTTACCTGTCCCCATCCTTCTACATACACCCAGCTGGACCCTTCTCTCACTGCAACTTGATGTTCTGAACGGGGTGGTCTCTGTGCCCACATGTCAGTCTGTTAGGTGTGAACAGTCAACTCCAAAAACAAAAGCCATTTCTTCTGAAGTTTTCACCATGCAAGTAGTTCAGGGAGGCAGCTGCAGCTGGCATCAGATTGCAACTCCAGTTTTTTGAATGACTCCTTCCATGCGCTGGTACCAAGGCTGAATGTTGGTGTGAACCATCATGTCATCAAAGGCTTCCAGCCCTTCCATGACCCGGAGCACCCCGTAGACCGCCTGTGTAGAGCAGAGAGGTCAGAAACAACACTGAACGACTGGAGAATGGCTTAGGGTGCAAGTGTCTAATAGCCAAGCCAGTATGGCTCCTCCCTGTCCTGCCATCTACTCCACCACTCTGATTAGCAAGAAAAAGTGAACGGCAGAAAGGTAATTAAGAATATGCATGTTCTTCCATGAGGAAACAGGAAGGATCAGGATCTATGTGTAATTATGGGGAAGTCCCCACCATGTGGGAACGGTATTACTGCACAAAGGACAATGTACCTCATGTAGCTCAACTTCTTGCCTGCATTTGTATTAAGCTGGATTTGTATTAAGGTGGATAATTTATGATCCACCTGACAATAACTGCAGGGATGAAGCCCTTACCAGGTCAGCGAGGTTTGGCTGGTTCCCACCCATGAACAGTCGATTTTTGCCAACAGCTTTTACCCACTCGTTAACTGCTTCGTACAAATCTTCTCGGACATCATCTCGAAGCTGGTGTCTGGATAAAGAGAACAATCAGTCTGAAGACATGAGTTTGTTTCTTTCTTTAGCCTTCTATCACCTCTCACCTTATGGGCTGGTCTTGGCTTGTGAGTAAGGGCAATATTTCAGTGAAGGGGGCAGTCAGTAATTAAACAGTAGATAAGTAGAGGGGTTCAGTAACTCCAGTTAAAGAAGTACAGTTGTTACTCACACAGGATTAAATGGCTCAGCTTAAAACTCTGAGGTTCTGCCCTTTGATATCTGGGGTTCACAGCTAAGAGGGTTAAGGAGCTATTTCTCTTGTGTACTTGGTGCTTATGGATACCAACCTTTTCTTCAGCCTCTTGCTAACGAAGAACATGGCAGCAGCCCCCACGTACTTGGCAAAGAGACCTTCCAAGGTGCCAAACTTCCCCTCACGGACAATGTAATCAAAAGATGCCAAGGCTTCTTTGGGGGTGCGGTAAACATTGGGGGAGATGAGGTGAACAAGCCAATCATCTGCCCATTTTCTCCACTTCATTTCTTCCCTGCAAGAAGTCAAAATAAAGTTTTCTGTGAGTGAGGTACAGATTGCAGGGCTACAGGAGGCAAGATCACAGTGGCCTTAGCCAGAGATCCTGCCAAGGACAAACATATCAAAAACTCTTGCCCAGCCTGGTGCTCTGGTGACCTCTCTAAATGCATTCAGCATCCTTATCTTTGTCAAGGCTCCTCCAATCTCAAACTGAATTTAAGACTAAGATAGAGCAGTAACTTCTCCTCCCAATACAAGAAATAAAGCAGGAAGAGAAACTATCCCTCAATAGCATTTCCCTGTGGCATAAAGGAAGGACCAAGAAGGAAACTGGAGGCAGCTGAAGGCTGGTGTGACCATGGTGGTGGTAACTACACTGTCTGTCAGCTTTGTTTTGAATTATCTGACAAACACAGCAAACCAGCTGCTGAGGCTTGAAACACTAATAGGGGTGTGACAGGACTTGTCAGCCTCAGTGGGACATCAACCCTGAGTACATATGGAGGTGGCTGTGACCCTACCTGGAGAGCCCAGAAACTGAAGACCACTTACACTCTCACTTCTTTGACAGGATAGACTTTCTTTGTCTCCTTCTCATCCAGCATGAGCCAGTATTTATTCTCATACTCAAACACCTCCTTGCCTTGCTCAGTGATGGTTTTAACAGGTGGATAATAGGACACAATTTCTTCCAAGCTATTCCTCCTGGGAAAAGAAACACAGCACTGATCTGACTGCTACAAAAAAAGAAGAGCGAGCAAAGGACAGATTGAAAGATACACAGTGTAAAATGTACTATTCTAAAAGTAAGTCCACTATGTTCCAGATTCTACTTGAGAGAAAAAAAAAAAAAAAACGAGACTGGAACAGCTACTTGCAAGTAACTATTATTAGTGCACATACCTTTGTCTGTGGCATAACAGAAATTTCTGCAGCCATAAAACTTCCTACCATTCTCAAGCAGACTGAAAGGAGAGGCCACAGGCACAACAATTCCATTTCATTCTAGATGTTATAGAATGACATCTAATTGTAAGCTAATTGTAAGCTCAGTTCCAGGACTAACACTACTCCATGTTTAAGTAAGTTTTGTGCAATCTCACAGATTAAAAAGTACTTCTGAAAGGTAAAAGCTTTGCTTTACATCACACACATCACAACATATATAGGCACCACCCACATTATCACAGCCAGGCTCAGGTCACCCAGATCTCAGAGCCTGAGGTCAGCAAGAGACTTATGGCCAACTCAGAGTCTTCTAAATCTCTGCTTCACCTGGGCCCTCCACATTCAAGTCTTCTCTCATCACCCTGTTTTCTTACCTGGAAATTAGATAGGTCTTTATTGCACTGATTATCACTGAGGAGTCATTCAATTGCTGAAAAACAGGATTAAAACAACCTTTTAAAAGAAGCTGGTGAAATTGAAAATAAATTCTTCAAAACCTTTTCGCCTGCATGCTGAGGCTCCAGGTCAGGAAGACTTACCAGAGGGCTCCCAGCATTGGCTAGCAGGATGGGCACCTTTCTGTAGGAAGAGAATTTGATCTCTTTCCTCATGATTGGGTTCACTTCCACAATTTCATAGGGCAGTCCATGATAATCAAGAAAAGCTCGGACTTTGCTGCAGAAAGGACACGTTTTATACTGGTAGAGAGTGAGCTGCAGGCTCCCTGCAGGCAGCTGCAGAAGAAAGAGACCAGAAGGTTTCAATTTCTACTAAAACACAAACATTACCTTCCTTCCACTCCTATTTTTGTCATGAAATCATAATCACTGACATTCAGTTTCAACACCTGAGCATGGGCATATCTTGGCAATCAGATGCTTTCTTTAAATGGCATCAAATATTTAAACATTCACCATCCATTGGGACCAATTACCTGTTTCTCTAAACATCTGTTTAATGTGTTAGAAATTCCTATTCACAGCCAGGAAAAAATAAGTTAAATCCAGGCAGTTTACCCCTCTAGCTTCTATTCTGTAAAACAGAGTTCTATAGAAAAATGCAATCATTTGCAATAACATTTAAATAAACACAAATAAAGCCTTTACAAGCCAATCCCTCCACCACAACAGCCTCTGTGGGAAGAGCAGAGTTTCCTTTTGATTTTAGCACGTGTCTGCCAAGTTAACATTCTTGGGATTAACCAGCCTGGGCACAACTGGGACAAGGCAGAGAGAGCCCAGGGACGGCGGAACGTAAGGGGTGTTTCGCAAAGCATCCTGACAGGCCGTGCCAATCATTCCTCACACATTATAAAACAAATGCAGGCACCCCGCTTTGTTTCTCATTTACAATTTACCGCGTTACAAAACCTCCTCGGGTGCTGCGAAAAAGCAACAACAGAAAACACCCGCAGCAAGCGCTCACTGACAGCCTTTCCTTACAGCTCCTCAAAGAACGCTCTGCCCGGGGCCTCCCGGACAATTTAAAGCTCTTCCCTCACTCAAACCGGGGCAGAAGAACCGCAGTCCCCGGGGTTCGCTGCCGGCGCAGCGGGGCCCGCAGGGCTCGGGAAGGGCACGGCGGGGATCGGGGGAGTCACCCCCGGCGTTACCTCAGCGGCCGAGTGCTCCCGGAGGCGCTGCCGCGCCGCCAGGCACAGCCCGGCGCCGCCGCCCAGCGCGAAGGCAGCGCCCAGCACCAGGCGGCCGCCGCCGCCGCCTCCCTGTCCCGCCGCGGCGCCGAAGGCTCGTCCCGGGGCCCGCAGCCGCCAGGCTGGCGGCAGCAGCAGCGTTCCGGCCCGCCAGGCCCGGCCGGCACCCGCCATGTTGGGCTGAGGGCGGGCGGAGAGCGGCCGCTGCGCTGCGCTCCGCCCCGGGCACGGCGGCACCGCCCCGGCACGGCCCTGCTCCGGCTGCGGGCACGGCGGCACCGCGCCCCCTGAGGGACTGCCAGCCAGGGGGCATCCGCTGCCCTGTGATTGTCAAATTAGAGCGCACACCAAAGCCTCAAATCGGAATAAAATAATCAGCTGAAAGGGTGAGGGAGCAGGGCCTGTTCAGCCCTCGAGAAAAGGCAGCTGAGAGGGGATTGTCGATGACTGTCAGTGTCTGCAGAGGGGCAGAGAATGGATCAGGCTCTGCTCTGTGGTTCTGAGCAACAGAACAAGAGGAACTGATGCACACAAAGTTCTACCTCAACATGAGGAAGGACCTCTTTCCTGTGCAGTGACCGAGCACTGAACAGATTGTCCACAGAGGGTGTGGAGTCTCCCTCACAGGATAATATTGCAGAACAATCTGGATAGAATCCTGTGCTCTGGGACAACCCAGCCTGAGCAGAAAGGTGGGAGCTGATGACCCACTGTGGTCCCTTCCAGTGTGACTCATTCTGGGATTCTGTGGGTTTCTGCCCAGTAGGGCTGTGGATTCTGACCAGCATGTACCCACAGTGCCAGCACACATCTCCACACTGAAAGTCATCATGTGTTTCATTAACATGGTTACATCCATTAATTACACTTATATTCAGTTCCCCTTCTTGGGGTGCAACCCGAGCCTGACTCCGCAGTTATCCCACAGAAGGGAGAGGTGACTGCAATGGCAAATGCGGACATGACTTTTTCTTTCATCTTTGTCCCAAATACCCACTTAATAACGCAGTCCTTAATCTCAGGAGTGCTGCTCGAATCAATGCTCTAATTGTGGGTTATTTTCATCCCGGTGGCTTCTCTCTTGGGGGTGAAAACGCTACACAGCGATAAAATCTCCTCAAGGTGACTGAGGTGCGGCTGATACCGGGCCAAAGACAGGGAAGGGCAAAGTGAATCGTGCTTGTTCCTTTAGGGAAGAGGAGCGTGAAGGTGACCTGAGGCTGGTTCCAGCCGCTCAGTGGACGAAGCAGAGCTGGTGACAGGGCTGCAGTTGGGAGTTCAGCAGCAAAGCCGTGGCTGGAGCGGGATGGCAAGCATGGGCAGGATGCAGATTGATCCATACGGAGCATCACTTGTGTTGCGGAAGAAGCGCTGAGTGCTGATGGCGGCCCCTACGCGGGGGAACCTGGGAGGGGCTAAGGACATCTAGGGAGGGCACGACACACCCTAGCGTTGGGCACACGTCTGGGGAAAACTCCCGGGGAACGGGGAACGCGGCTCTGCCCCCCGGGCCGCCCCCTGCCCAGCGCTACTCGTCGCGCCCGCCCGCGCGCTTCCCGCCCCGCGCCCTCCGCGCTAACCACAGAGTTCACCGCGGCGCCGGCCGGCGTGACGCGCCCGGCGCTGTGCCCTGCCATTGGCTGGCGGCGCTGCGCGTGCACGGGCGCGGCGTGCGGGCGGCGCCGAGGCGCGGGAGGGCTCGGCGGGATGTCGGGGCCCAACGGAGACCCGCACGTGCTGGGCGGCGGCGCCGGCGACGACGGCGATGACGGCGGGGACACCTTCGAGGAGGAAGGTGCGTGGGGACGAGGGGGCCGCCGCCTCGGAGAGGATTCCATGGGGCAGGGTAGCCTGGCCTGGCCTGGCCCCCTGGGCTGCGGGTGACAGAGCCCAGGTGTGCCCAGGTGTGCCCAGATGTGCTCAGGTGTGCCCAGATGTGCTCAGGTGTGCCCAGATGTGCCCAGATGTGCTCAGGTGTGCCCAGGTGTTCTGCCGGGAGCGGTGCCCGACCCCAGCGATGCATCCTCTGCACGGCAGTGGGGCTGAAGGGCTGCAGGGTTTGATTCCCACCCAGCCGTGGGACACAGAGCTCCTGCGTGCTGCCCTGCGGTGGATTTTTTCGTGTTAAAAAGTTGTTCGGTGCCTTGGCTGGTGTGCGGGGTGCAGATGTCTAAGGAGAAAGAGGATGTTTGGGTTTCGAAACCACAGGGCACATCACGTGTGCAGATCTGGGAGAAGCAGTCATGCATGGAAAAATGGATTTTCATGCACATAGCCTGGCAAATTCCATTTTGGGGCATTTCAACAGTGCCTGGGTATGAACTTTCTGATGTTGCCCTGTCCGGTTAGAACCAGCCCGTGGAGGGAGTGGGACGACAGCAGAGCTGTAATGTGGATGTAGAGGTCACTCTGAAACTGCGGCTGTTTCAGAGTAAACATTAGTTTGCTACTCTTCTGTTGAAAATGGTGAGTTGGGTTCTGCTGTTTCCCAAAACACCGTTCAGTTTCCAGATATGACTCACACAGGTGAATTTTGGAATTGTGGCTGGGATCCACCTCCAGTGACAGGAGGATAATTTCTGCCCTGAAACACCCCAAGTGCGTTCACTGCTTTGCATCATCACAGTGATTTGCATTTCACACTTTTTGAAGAGCTAAGAGACACATTGGATGTGACGGAGAAAGCCACTTAATTAGATCTACATCCTAACTAATTAGGTTGCTCAGCTCATAATTAGCTGGGCTTTGTGTGCAGTAAGTGGTCATAAAGGGCTGCAGCTATTTCCTGGTCTAGTGGAGCTCAGGCTGTGGATCTCTTCCTTGATCTTACGTAGGAAACCTGATTTTGGTCAACTGTTCTTGTAAAAATGTAGAGGAGTTAATGCAATTGCCATACTCCTGCTCAGCGTTTCCAAAAGGGATGTGGTTATGTTTCCACAAAAATCCACCAAGCTTGCAACTGACAGAAAACAATAAAAGAAAAGTTTTTTACAGCTTATTTTTAAATGGTTTAAATTTTTTCACTTCCCAAAGCTGCACAAATTATATAACCTTTGCTTGAGCTTTAGGCACTGAGAAAATTAGGCTTCTGCTGTGATTACAGACTTCTTGCCAAGCTGATGAATGTCACTTGCCAGAAGTAGTTACCGTGTCTGCTTGGGATCTGCTCACCATTTCACTGGAATGAATTAGAGGCTGCAAGACTCTGAACAGCTCCAAAGTGGTATAAGAAAAGGAGGACAATTACTTTTTTATAATGAAACTTCTTAGCTATTAATAATGTAAATGACTGCAATGTTTAAATATTCACAGTTCTTTTAAAGCTGCTGGGCCTGGCAGTGCCTGGGCCTGGTATGCTGGGGCAGCAGGACACCCTGGCAAAGGGGCAGCTGAGAGGGCCAGAGCTGGGCTGGGGGATTTCAGCACAGCCTGACCCTCGTAGGGTGCCCAAAGCACATCCTCATCCTCCTTGCTCTGTGTCCTTCAGCTCAGCCCATCATTCCAGGCACTGTGTGTATCACACTTGGCTCAGAGGAGCTGTGTGGAGGGGAGCCAGGCCCAGCCTGTGAGGTGTGGATTTGTCCCACCCACACAGGCATTTTTCCCTGTCCTGCAGCCCACCATCCTCACAAACATCAGCCCACGGGTCACAGCTCCACCTCTGCCTTCCTGCACTCACCCAGCTGTGCAGCTTCAGAAAGGAACATGGGATTGGCTCCATCTGGGGTCCCCTGCAGCCCCCCAGGTTCCTGAATAACCTCAGCAGAGTTTATTCAAGACAAGAGCCTCTTGTCTCGTTTTTTCAGTTTGGGTTTTTGTTATTCTTCAGGATTGTGTGAATATTGCTTGGAGCAATCCAAAAGCAAGTGTTTCATGCAGTAGCACAGCACTCTTCAGCCAAGTAACAGTGCTAACACATGCCACTTTGAAATGCCATTGTAGAGGCAAACTGCTGCACTTGCAACAATGCTGTGAACAAGAAACTGTACCTAGAGAACCACCTGCAGTGAGTCTAAGTTTAATCTGAAGTTCCCAAAGCCTTAATAGAGTATGAAAAATCTTGTTGTTGAACTTGGTGCCCAACACTTGCCTCCTTTTGGAAATAATGGTGCTACCACCATCCCCTGCTCCTGCCACAGCCATGGCTGCACTGTTTTGGCAGCCTCACCCCAGCCAGGCCCTAGTGAAGCACATCCCAGCTTGGAAGCCTTATCCAGATAATTCACAGAAAATAAACATTTTGGTATGCAATGTACAGCCAAAATGCCTGTACTGTCAGGAAAGATGATCCCAAAGGGAACTACAAAGGCTGACTTGTCCTCAGGATATATCTGGTACTGTTGCAGTCAGCGCTCAGCCTGTGGTTGGCTGTTTGTGTGAGATCCAAGGCTGTCAGGTGTGCCCACAATGGGTTTGGACTGCCCAGGTACCTTGCCTTAAATGTTGTTACCAGACCTCCAGCTTCCCATTGGCCTCATTTGATCAGGGATCACAGCACATGCAGGATTCAGCTGCATTTTATTTCACTCATCCAGGGGCAGATAAGGCACAGCCAAAATGCTGTGGGCATGTTTTGCAAGAGCTCTCACTGCCAGTTCTATCTGCAGTGACAATGTACTTTCATTGTTCAGTCTCTCATTTCCCTTGCTTTTAGAATATGCAGCAATAAACTCAATGCTGGACCAGATCAACTCCTGCTTGGATCACCTGGAGGAGAAGAATGATCACCTACACATCTGCTTGAAGGAACTGCTGGAGTCCAACCGCCAGACCCGGCTGGAGTTCCAGCAGCAGAGCGAGCAGCTGAACACAGGAGCTGATGTGCAGGGATCCCAGCCTCCTGCCTAGAGTCTGACCACACACTCTCAGCTGGTGTTGCTAAGGGGACAGTTATTGGTCACCAATTTAACGTAAAACTTGAATAGCAGAGGTGCCTCGTGTCTGTTACTTGTTTCTTCCTGTGTTTGTGTCCTACTGTTCATCTCCATGTTCTGTTTTCCTTCAGCTGTGAGACAGATGCAGAAGCACAAGGGTGGGTGTAGGAGAGCTGGTTCTTTCTGCTCCCCAACATGAGCCTGGCACTCAGGCATGGTTAAAGCTGATTGTAGGAAACCTGAGGCCATGCAGGTAGTTTGCAGGCAGGCCCTCTTCACAAAGAGGAAAATTATCTCTGCTCTCTTTTCCTATTAAATCCAAGCAAGGAGTATTATGACTAGCCCCTTCCCTCAGAAAGCACAGAAGGCAGGGGCTGTCCTGACTCCAGGCTTGTCCCTAACTGTAATTCTGGTGACAGCCTTGGAAGAGGGAGGGCCTAGGCCAGCTTCTGCCTTGAAACTACAGCTTCTCCCTCAGTCACATTAACTGTGATGTACGAAATATTGGCACATGGTTCCAAATCACTGGACACTTCCATTCCAAGCAGATGAGATGAGCTACGAGGGTGATGTTTCTGACTGTTATAACTGCTAGCTGCCCCACTCCTTCAGCTGCTGTTTATGACTGAGGTGTGGCAAGAGGCAGAGCAGCCCCCACCACAGCATCAGCAATAGAGAGCAGAGCTAGGGCCCTGCCTGCCCTGGGCTGTGGAGCAGAGCCCACCCATTCTGACAAGGCACGAGAGGTCTGGTCTGTAACTTGTGATCTTGTCAGGATGTCCTAGAGCCAGCACTTTTGAAGCAAGTTCTACTGTTCTACTTACGTAGAGTTAAATGAGATTTTTAGAAAGTTAAAGAGGTTATTTAAAAGAAATCTGTTTTATTAAAATCAGTTTGAAACAAAATTTGTTCCTGAGAGTCTCCACTATGAGAACATATTGGATTAAGCCTGGTAGTATTAACAAAGGACCAAGGTGTATGTTCTTGCCTAGCTTAGGACTTGTCCAAGAGTGTGTGTCTTTTTAAAAATTAAAGTGTGCTGAGAAGCAGAATTGGGCAGTCTCCCAAGAGAGAAACTTTGCCTCTGCTTGGAAAGGAAATGAGAGGAACTGCAAAGAATTCTTAAGTCTGCATCCATCACTCCATGAAGTTTGTTCCCTATGGAAATTCCATTACCATCTTCTATCAGGTTCAACAACCAGAGCCTCAGTCTTTCCACATAATTGCTGTATCCCAACTGTACAAGTAATAACCAACACCATCCTGTGTTAGACACGCTAAAGCCAGGCTTATTTATTCTTAAAATAAAAACAGCAGTAAAGTTGAAGGTTTTGCTCTATTAAAAGACTCAGAAAATAAACATTTCCAGCAAATATCATATGTAAAGGGCTCTTCTTTAAGGCCACTCTATCTGGGTTTGCGCCTGGAAGAGCGTCTGCACCCAGCAGAGGCGAGACCAGCTGTCTCACCTTTGGCGAGGGAGGAAGGCTCTGCTGCTGCCTCCTGGCCTGCATCTGCTGCCTCGTTCTGTCCTAACCCTCCTCCACTCCCTGGATCATGGTGGTCATCTGTGCCTTCCCTCTGCCTGGCTGTGTTGGCTTCCTCATGTCCCAGCGGCTCCCCTGCAGTGCGGCTCTCCTCAGGGAACAGGCAGTCGGTACTAGTGGCAGTGGACTTGCTCTCTTCCTGTAGACTTTCTTCGTCTACAACCATGATATCACACATATCGTCAGTCACACTGGCCAGGCTCTTGCCCTCTGCCCCAGAGGTGGCCAGCTCACCCTTACCCTCCAGAGACCTTGAAGTTTGTTCTTGCAGAGCTGACAGCTCTGTACCCTCCTTGTCTATCCCACAATCATCATTCATCTTCTTGCTGGTATGTGCTGTTGTAGCAAGAGGCTGTTTTGGATCATCCAGCAATTGAGAGCTGGAGCCCTGGGAATGCAAAGGAGCCTCGGGGTAGGCAGTTGTGGCACGATGCCTCGCTGCCTTGTATCTCTGCAAATACAAACAAACCAACGTGAGAGAAATGCCCAGCTCAGCTTCTGTCACTGCAGCAAAGCAGCAGCTGGTCCAGGAACACCTGTACAAAAACAGTGGTGAGTGGCAGGGGCACGAGGGAACTCAGTAGCTCCTGGCCTGGCTGCTGAGGCTCTCAACAGAGAAGGATCAGCTCCTGTGAGGAAAAGTGATGGTATTAAAAACTGAAGTCCCTCTCGCGTTACTTAATGCTGAGCGAGTGCATGGCAGACCTGTGGCTCCTGAGACAGAAATCATGATCTGGCAACTGTTAATCTCAGTCAGACTTAGAATTCTGTAGATGTAACAGTGCAAGTGACAGCTCCTGCTACAGCTACTGGCACGACATGTACTCTGGGTGCATGAGGCTCTGCACAGCTCTCAGCTACAAGTGTGATTTAATGTTTATCAGCCAAGGCAAGGCGTAAATTGAAAGCTCAGTATTTCTTCACTCTGTTGATACAATCTGTATGGTCAGTGGAACTGTGTACAGGAAGGCTATGATACCAGTTATATCTCGTTACAAGGCACTGAGGTTTTCCACAGAATAAAAGCAAGCATATCATCAATAAAATGACTCATTTGCACTTGCTATCACGATGAACCAGCAGAGGTCTGCAAAGAGATTAAAACGGCTAGTAGGCATGTTCTAGACTGGATTTCAGGAAAACAACTCACTGTAGCTAGCTAACATACAGCAGGAACCTGCTCTTCAGTGCCCAGACAGAGCATGACCTCAAGTTCCCTCTTTTCCACAACAGTTCCCTCCATAATCAACTCCTTTTCAGCTGCATGCTGAAGGGCTCCTTGAACTGGCATCAGCATTACACCTGACAATTTAAGGGAACAATTCTGAGCGCAATGGCTTTCACCAGTCTGTAGCGTGGAATTACAGCACATCTGACAGCCAGCTTTACATTGTAATTCAGTTTATCACTGCAAGCTTGTTCTTTCTCTGTCCTCAAATAGTGGGATATGAACAATATCATATCACATTGGAACTAGATCAGTCGAGTCATAACGTACCCAAACCAAAGCAGGTGCAGGCATGCAAACTGGTGTCCAGAGTGATGCTGTGAACGGTCTCAACAGCAGACAATTTTCTGCTTTGAAACCCTCTGCTGATCTACTCTGATGAGAATATCCCAGCAACTGGCAGTGATTTGACTCAAGACTGTGACAACCCCAAGGCACCTAGGCAGCCAAGAATAACAGTTATCTGCCTGCAGATATTTAAGTCTGGACTCTTCTCATGAACTCCCCAGGTCATTCTGGCATGCATTTGAAGAGCATCTGATTTCAGCTCTAAGTGGGCCAAAAGAGTGACATAAGTGACTGCTGCTGCAGTTTCACTCTATGCTGATCTAAAACAAGCCAGGAAAACAGCGAGGCCAATTCCTTCATTCCTGAAATGACTAGTTGCAGGAGTGGGAGAGGATGAGCAACCATGAAGGAACAGCTGTGGTCTTCTGCCATTCCAAATCCACTGCTCTGAGTGCTGACAGAATTCTAAAGCACCCCACCCCTTGCTAGAGGCAGTGATGGCTGACTAGGAATAGTTTCTTCTGTCTGAGGACTAGAAGAAAAACATGAAGTTTTGGGGGTTTAGGGGTGTGTGTCTGTGTATGTGCATTTAGGTTTGTGGTTTTTTTAAATGCTATTTTAAAAGGTGCTAGGGAAGCACAGCAGTTTTTGGGAGTACATTGTGGGTGCAGGCAGAGGACAAAGTCGACGTGGGAGCCTCCCTCCTTACCAAGGTAAGGGAATAGTGCTCTCCCACACAGGAGGGCCCAGGCAGCAGTCATGAGATAGGGCAAAGACAGTGCAAGCCCTGCATATCCTCCACAAGCACTAATCCAGGCCCCTCACCCCCTGGCAAGTCAACAAGGACAGAACGATGGAGGCAGATTCCAGGCCAGCCCAGTAGGAAAAGCTTTAGATACAAAAGCAGCAAGGGGCAATACGGCTTCTTTAGGTGGAGCCAGAAAAGCAAAGTAACAGCATCAGTTGGCAGAGCTTTGTGCTAAGGAGTTTCTAGGAAAGGGTAGCAGACAGACAGACAGACAGACTTCCTCTTGCAGGCTGACCCTGGGGACAAATAAACTCTCACCAGCTTGTAGATTCTATCACATAAAGAGTTTGTAATGTTAAATTTTCAGATTTCTAAGGTATCTGATTTTACCAGGCCTCTTACTGGATGAATCACACCCACAGTTTTGGCTAAAGGAGCTATTCCTGCAGTATCACACCTGGAGATGTGTATACACCAGCTTTCTTTACAAGGAGCAGCCTCCCTCTCTTGCTCTTTCCCACCGTGACCCACCTGTAATCTATCAGAGAAGAGGCCTAGACTGAATGACAGACTCCACAGGTTCAGCAAACAGAGCGGACACTCTGAGGAAGATTCCCAGCCAGAAACGGGCAAAAAGATGACAGCAGCAGTAGCTGGGAAGCAGGACTAGACTGGTTTTAGATCTACAGGGGCGAAGGGAGACAAACACAGAGCACACCAGGAGAAAGCCATGGCACAATGGACACCAAGGATGATGGAAATGAGCTGGAGACAGGACAGCTAACGTGGTGGATTCACTGGAGAGACACGCACGGGGGGTAACAAATGCCAGGCCATGCAATCGCCAAAGGGTCTAACCTGAAAGTTCTCAAAATGCATCAGGGACTTGCAGTGTGCGAGCCGGGCAGCGGAGTCGCTATGGTAGAATTTGTGACACAGCCTGCAGAGGTAACCTGCGACGGGGACCAGAAAATCCAGGCCTGCGAAACGGGAGGGGAAGGGAAATCACAGATCACATTGAATGGAACTCAAATAATGAAAGCATGTTAAAAGAGAAGGGAGGTGGGGGTAGAGAAGGAGAGGTGGAAAGCTTTGCTTCTGTTAATCAGGGATTTGCAAGATGACTTGCTGAATATCTCGTCTTACCATGGAATGGCTGTGGTTGATATTCAGAGAGAAATCTGGCTGCCAGAGCAAAGAAACTACACAGAGCATTAAGAGGGGAAAAAGGGAGAAAAGAATACAATGGAAAACTACAGAGAACATGTGATCTAATGTAATGGGATCAAACCAAGCAGAAGACAGCAGGCGCGCAAGAGGAACACGCAGAGAACATTCACAGCATGAATCATTATTCCATCTGCCACACGATAGTGGAAGGTTACAGCGATATGGAAGATTGGTGTAAACAGAGCTCTCCTTGGGCACAAAACAGCCTCTGCAGAGCTGCCCTCCTCAAACACGAGTGGCCATTAGGGGTTTGAAGTCAGTCGCTTGCAGGGTGGGGACCAGACAGCCATCTGGAGGCACCACTGCCCACCAGGCCAGCAGCACGGCTGAGGAACTGCTCGGTACAGCGTGGGGGTTCTGAAGCAGAGGAAACATGCACAGTTTGGGTCTAGCAGAGAGTTTGATACTGTCAGTGCTGCTCAGTATCTCTCTGCAAGCTGCATTTCTGTTGGAAAGCATTCCAATCAATATGCTTTCCGACTCCCATCTTTCCAGAGCATCCCTCATTTGCTACCTACTTTCTTCAGTACTCCTGCCCTGCTTGTTCCATGTCCTACCTTAGAAAGGTACCTGGCTCTCATCCTCCTTCAAAGCAAAAGGCAACTGACAAACATCAGTCTCATCCTCATGTTTTATCACACAATAATAAAGAAACATTTGGTTTCTTCTCCAGGCAGCAGTGATCTGCACCAGTCTAGTGCAAATGCTGGAGGCACCATGGCCCAAGAAGTCATTATAGTAGTAGGTAGAGACCATCCTCTCCTACAGATACAGCATGTGGCCAGAGACAGCTCTGTGGCCCTTTGTGCTTAATTCTGCTTGCTTACCATAGGCTGTGTCTGGACAATACTTCTCACTTTCTTCGTAATCCTCCAGAGACACTTCCTTCAGCCCAGTCTGGAAACCAAAAGAACATTAGTGCCTACTGTAGCCATGCCAATTCCTTTCCCAGGCTCTTACTTTTTTCTGGTAAGCTTGGGAGCAAAACAGGATTCACATACCAGAGACAGAGTTGCACAGCCTCTGGTCAGGGGCAGGTGCAAACCCCAATGTCAGCAGGCCACTTCATTACAAGGGTTAAAATCACCCCTTGCACTCCAAGCCTGAAAGTAGCTTAGCCATGTACCCTTCTTGGTAACTGCTCTCTATTGGGAATGTATTTATCGATATAAACTTCCATACATTTGCTATCAGACCCAGCTACTGTTGGGCTGTTCAAAGAGATTATGTCAATACTGCTTGTGCTCCTCAACAACAAGGTTAATATCTGAAGACAGCAGCAGGAGCTGCACAGCACAGCACAAACTCCTTCATGTATCCCCCACATAATGCCTGATGCTCTTCTGCATCACCCTGTGCTCTAGAAGAACCCCAGAGCCCTCACCCTCCTGCTGTGCAAGGTTGAGCAGACTCTTGAAAGCCTGAGCTCAACCAGCCAAAACCAACTAAGTCACAGGATCCCATGGCAGATTCTCAGATATGTCATTCCTTCTCCTTTTGTGTGGTGTACCTGCTTGGCAGCAGAATCCTCATTCTCCATCAGCACTACATCAGGGTCTTCCTCCTCACCAGCTCCCCCCTCCTCCTCCTCCTCTTCCTCATCATCATCTTCGAAACAGCCAACAGCATCCACAGTGATCAACTCCTCTGAATCTTCTGGGCTCCCCAACTCCTTCTCTCCTAGCCTCACCTGTAAGGTACAGAAAAGAAAGATCAGATCAACTTTGCACTTGCCAATTAACCAAGGAAGAGCCGAGACACTGGACAGTTTGTATGTGATGAGCAGAAGAGACTGCAAGAGGGGCATAAAGTTCTCTCACTTCTAGACACATCTAGCACCTTCTCCCTTTTTCACTCAACTTCTTTACACTCTGAAGTCCAGCAAAGGATGAAAATTAAAATAGAGTTGGAAGAGCTGTACATTGTCCTTTCAGCCCTGAAGTACTCAGGAAATCAGAAAGTGATCCTACTCCACAGTGTAGCTGCCTCCAGAGCTGCACAGCTCTCCACCCAGGCAGTATTACCTCTTTGGCTTTCTGTTTGTGCTCAGGGGACTTCATATGCTCCACGAACTTGCGAGGGGTCTTGAAGTGGCGGCTGCAGACAGTGCAGAAAGGACGAAGCGAGCGTTTGGCCAGCTAAGGAAAGAGGGACAAGTCTGTAAGTCATGAGAGACACTATTTTGGAGGAATGCAGATGAATCTTAAGAGAAACAAAGTCAGCCCTGCATCTTGGGAGACCACAAAGAAAACAGCCTTTCCAGCAGAAAGGACTCCCTAACTCTCATCCACCAAAAAGACAGAAAATACACAGAGCAAAAATAAGTCTGCCTTAATTAAGTGTTGTGGTACCTCTCCCCTACAAGTCAATAAATATGCTGGCCTGCCTACAGTTTAGCTTGAAGAGGCTGCCCACCAATTCCTCCATTCAAATGATTAGGTGAGTATGATAAGCCATTTTTCTTAAGTCAAGAATTACACACCAGAGGTGCCTCAGGCCATACCGACACATCACAACTGGAAGCTCAAACAATGCCAGAGGCAGGAGGTAGCACTGCAGTGCCCTTAGGGAGGGTGTTACTGGCAGAACTTTATGTGCATCCCTCCAGTCCCTTTTCCTTTGCTGTTTGGGGAGCAGGAGATGCTGCACACTTCCATTTAATCCGCACACAAAAGGTCAGTGCAAAATGAAGTCTATGCTACGGCTGTTACCTTGTGTTCCTGGGTCCTGCGATGTTTGATGAGGTCCCCTGTGAAATGCACCTGGCATGTGTTACACCACCGCTGCTGTGTCTCTCTGAAGTGACAACAGATAGAGCTGTAAGTCACACCGTTTTACATTCTCCATGGAATACTGCAGTTAGCAGTCTGTCCCTGGCATTGTTTTATTTATGATTCTTATCTTTACAGGCTCGGATTTATCTTCTCCCCTTCTCACCCATTTATAGGCTGCCTTAGCTTGTGCTGACAGAAATGCACCAGATAAAACAGGTCTCCGACTTAATCTACTGTATTAAAAACTACACAGGTCAAAGTAAACTCTAGTATTCTTCAGCAAGATCGAAAGTTGCCCGAAGGAGATTAAGGGCCTTGAAACCAGAGGGGGTTTGTATCTTACCTAGAACTCAGGGACACCCTGTTGCAGTGAAGAGTTTTAGAACTCATGCAGGGCCACATTCGGATTGAGTTTTCTAGCACAGACCAACACTTACCCATCTTTTTCTGCTAGCACCTTCTGCTGCTTCACCATGGGCAGTAGTGAAACAAAACAAACATTGCTCATGTGCTGAATCTCCCCAAGTCGCTGCTGGTGCTGAATTCCAGCCATGTGGGATTGGAAATTCTGAAAGAGGTTAGGAGAAATATCCTTTTAAATGTATTCAAAACATAGAAAATAACAGGTATGAGCTATGCTTGCCTTTCTTTTGACTGCTGTTAAACAATGAAATATAAAAGCTTAAGAGCATGGCTGCCTGTGGATCCACCCACATTCTCTCTCTAGCAGGTTGCTTGCCAGCTCTCAGGAGAGGTTTATTTTATCTGCATGCTTGTCATCATTTCTTATGTTCCTTGTTCCTAAAGCATGAGCCCTTGCAAACAAGTCCCCATGGCAGCCAGCCATCTAATTCCCATCTCTTGACCACCTGGATCCCTGTCAGACCTGTGCATTTTTACCTGCTGACTGCAGCAATTGGTCTTGCAGATGTAACAGTAGAATTTAAGGACCGATTCTGGGTTGGGATCAGCTGTGCCCACATCGCAGGACCAGTGCCCTGGTTTCAGAGCTGTTGTACTGATGGCTCTGCTCTCACTGCTCTGCTGAATAGTCACTTTCAGTGAACCTCCAGAGCTCAACATCTGCCAAAATAAGGTGTCAACATTAAGTCCAATCCCTCAGCAGAAGACTCTAAAAATTACACCTCCTTTTTGTATGTCATCGAAGCTCTCTACCCTTTAGAAAAATGCACTTAAGCTTGACCCCACAAGAGGCTGATCAGAAGGACTCTCATACACACTCCTCCCAAAGCTGCTAAATCAGCTCTGCCTGTGCTGTTGCACCAGGCCTATTAGCACAGACTGCTGTTTCTGCAGCCTCTGCAGCCACTGTATGATCCAGTCTCTGGGGACTGGAGCCACAAACAATTGTTGCTAAGGGACACAATGAGCTCGTGTTTCTCCACTGCAAAACTAAAGCCTACTCAGCACAACACCTGATGGAGTCAGGAACTCAGACATGGCCAAGATGATACATTTGATCACATCAACAAATGTCTCCAATTATGGAAGACTGTCAAGTCTGATTCACACCTAAGGTTAAATCTTTGCTCACAGCTTTACACAGCACAGCATCCTGATTTAACAACCAGCATGTAGGCCATGTATTTCGCACAAAAGGCTCTCAGGCTGCATCCTTAATGCCATCACCTGAATTTTTTCACACCTGCTCTTCACCAATATGAAAGATGGATTTAGCTGTGGCCCTTCATACATAGGTAAGTAACCCTTTCAATTCAGCTTTCCATCTTTCTGGATGAATACAGAAATCTTAACGAACGCCCCATCCACAGGCAGTGGTAGGTAAGGAACAGGCCAGCAGAGGTACAAAAGCAGCAAGTCAGAGCAGACTGCGCACTAATTGCAGACATATTATGCCTTATTGCCAGGGACAACAGCTTACAGCAGGAGACAGAGCTCCAGACGTGGGTGCCAACTGGTTCCCAGTGGCAACGGGCTTCTCCAGGATGGAGGGGGAGGTTGTATGTTCTGCACCACCCCTGCACGGAGCGGTGTCTGCTCACCTCAGGAGCCTTTGGTTCCTCAGAGAATTTCCTCTCTCTGGTGAGATCTTCAGCTGTGTACTCCTTTGCGTTGTCTGTACCTAAGAAGGGAGAGTTCTTTTAGCAGCCTTAAATCAGAACAGCAATGACAGGAAAAACAAAGCAGCAGGTGAGTGAAGTCAGGGAGCTTTCCTCACAGTGCTGTTGGCCATATGCCAGTTCACAAACCTTTCTTCTTATTCTTATTAAAGAGGAAAACATCCAGTTATTTGCCTTTGGTAGGTAACAGATACTAGGGGACCAAGCTTGTATTTGGTCCTAGATTTTATCCTTATTCCATCCTGTGTGACTGAAGGAAGGACATTTTTGTAGACCCATAGGACCTACAGGCTGAAGTCCAGCAAGGAGTCGCCTAAAAGTTCCAATCATAGGGTTCAGCAACTCACCATCAGCTTGGACATGGGTGCACGAGATTCCTGCTTTCTTGCTGTCTGTGGCATCCTCTAATGCAGATTCCCCGGTCACACTTAAGGATATCAAGAAAATAACCTTAATTGCCATGTTACAGACGAGTTTCAGAAGGCACACCAAGTCACAAGCTGGGACCTAACCTACCATGCTCTCCACAAAACCCCCAAATCAATAAGCTACTGGAAGAGGTACTTCAGGCAAGACTTTGGCAGAAAAAAAAAAGATTTAGAGTGGGTGTTCTAGACTGGATTCAGAAACAGCAGCCAAATAATCTGGACAAGAAGGTTACAACTGATTTTTTTTGTTAGCTGCCCACTCCTGCAGGAAGCCTGAAGGGAATTAAGGCTCTGAGAACTCTCTCCTGTTGTGACTGGTGACCTGCAAGGAAATTGCAACACCTGGACAAAACTCCTGGCTGCTCTGTGAACGAGGGAAGAGGCATGTCAAAACTGAAGGAGTTCTCCATGGTGCCTTTACAGGGATTTCACCACAGCTGCCTATGTTCTATTCATACCAGTGGTGTTTCATTTCAGAGTCCCTACAGCTCTGCTTGTGGGGGAAGTGAAACTCTATGAGATGCAAATCAAAAGGGCCTTGCTTTGTTTTATTCGGTACTGGTGATCTGCTAAGGAGAAAAATGCTCCTGAGGAGACTGCTGAGAATAAATGTCTGACTTCCAGAGGGCACGAAGTGTTCTTTGCAATCTCTTTCTCCATCCCCCATTTTTCTATCAGGACTAACTTTCCACCATGACATGACTGCTCTGAGGGTGGCTCGAATTCCCACCTGCTGGTGTGCTTCTGCCAACAGGGAGCAGCACCTTCTGCACAAGCAGGACAGCTGACAGCGCAGGTACCTCATTCCCTTACCCGAACACACACACACCGCATAATTTATCAGATTGATAAGTGATAATGTAACTGGGTTACACGGCTATAAATATGCAGCAGGGTTTGGGCACTGCAAACACGAATTAAACAAGAGTGACTGGCATTAACATTATTTGTCAAGTGCTGCCAGCAGGCTCAACACTAACGGTACCACACACAGATGGTGCCAGCACTCAGGGCGAGGGTTTGCAGCCTGAACTGCAAACCCAGGGAGCAATCTAAGGGAGCAAAAGCCACCACGAACATGATCTAAGGAGGAAATGGTATTCTATGGATACTTGTCACGCCATGCTAGAAGTGGGTGCTCAAGGAGGATTTGAAGATGACGAGTGCTTTCTGCACTGGAATGAGGATGTTGTTCCAGGTGTACAGATGGTACATAGGAGCAAAGGCAGAAGTGGGAAAAACCTGAAATGAAGAAGGAGGCTGGTATTCCTGGCTAAAGGGAAATGGAACAATGAAGCGTGAAACACAAGTTTATAACATAGATGGGGGGAATGCCCTTGTCATCTGTGAAGGGCAGTATGAGAACAGTAAACTATTTTTTTCATGGATCCATCATCTGTTCATTGGAAGATACTAGAAACACTTAAAAAAAAAGCTAAGGAATAATCTATTCTAGGTAAATACCAGCCATAATATATGCATCAAATCTGGCAGTCCCTAACTGCTGCTTAGGAAAGAATTTTCCTAATAGCTGGCTTGCTGCAGTGAGAGCTGTCATTCCTCAGACTTGGTTCTTTTTTCAATGCATGTAACAGGACTTTGATTAATACTCTGCTAAATATTAATGTTATTAAAATTAAATTAGCTTTGGCAAACAGATTAACAAAGCATACACTCAAATGTATTCAACCTAGCTTTAATTGAATTTATTCACTTTCTTGCTAATCAGAGTCCATAACTCACGATGGTCCCTGAGCACACAATATTTATCACTCTTTAATGTTTTACTTTGATGTTCAGATATTACCTTGATCATGTAATCCTGGAATATTCCCCCTAAAGCTATCCATTAATCTGTAATCTACAGATGGGAAACAGCAAGGTGAGGAAACTTGTCCAAAAGCAGGCGGTGAATGCCTGACAGGGAAGTTAAGAGGACCCAGGAGTCCTGACTCATCGTCGTTAACATATGCTGGAGAATTCTCAAATCAGTGCCTACAGAAATCTGTATTCACTCCTTCCTCTTCTCCCTCCACACCAGCCAAGGGTGACAGCTCTGGGAGAGGAGCAGCACAGTGCAGATGGCACCGGGAGCTCCGCGAGGTGCCTTCCCACTAGATGGCAATGCAGCCCTGCCTGTCCGTGCCGCACCCTCGGGAGGCCGGGAGAGCCGGGATGGGCTTGCCAAGGCCAGCCTGCCGCGCATCCCTGGGGGATAATAGGATTGCCTTTGTCTATTTTTACCCAACAGACAGGGATACTGGCAAGGCAACCTTTGCAGAAGGGATACAGAACTCAACGCTCAGGGATACAGGCTCGGATACTAGGGAGTATTGATTCCCTTTCCTTAATCATTCCTCAAAATAAACTACTCTCTCCTACACCTACTGCAACCTAACATATTCCAAGGCTTTCCCTTTCTGCTCATTTCACTTTTTTGACATTTAAGGAAGAAACTTAAAGAAATATTCCAGAACAGAGAAGAACCTCTACACTTCTTACAAGGACCCTGGCAGGAGAATACATGAGCAAACTCAGCTTTGCTGCACATTCAGATGAACTGTAGCTCTCATTTTTCATTCTCATCATTGGATCACCCCTAGCAAAGACTCCACAAAACCCAGTATTTCAGCAAGCACCCCGAGATCTTCTGAACTGTTCACAAGCATCTGAAATACCTCTTACATGCTAGACATCAGGCCAGTAGAGTATACAGCTCTAATTATCAGAAAATAAAATTAGACAATAATTCTAAACTCAGTAACTATCTCAATACCCCATTCAATAAATACCTCTTCAGTCTTTTTGCTGCAGGCTCAGTGTTCAACACAGACTCTGTTGGAGTTCTTGGCTCTGCAGGAACACAGAAGGAGATTTCCTTAGCAAAACAGACCATGCCACCTTGAGCACGTTCCATAAGTGAATGGCAAATGCCAATGTGGCTCTGTTAAGAGCAAATAATACTAAACACTTGCTTATTCTGAATTTATGAGCCGCACTGACAAGGTCAGATAATGACCTCAGATATCTGAGTTTTATTGCAATGTCATTATATGAGGTGTTGTCAAAAAATAAATCTTATGTTCGTATCTACTAAGTAGGTCTCAGTGACGAGAGCCATAATCATGGGAACATTAATCCAAGCCAAGGTGGCACGTCTACCTGACAGCAACCAGTTAATAAGACAGTTTCCACCACTGCATATTCCCTGGTCACAGCCTCATCAAAGTCTGCAGTTTTAAATCAAGCACTCTTCAGTCAGA
This sequence comes from Lichenostomus cassidix, assembly GCF_008360975.1. Lineage (NCBI taxonomy): Eukaryota > Metazoa > Chordata > Aves > Passeriformes > Meliphagidae > Lichenostomus > Lichenostomus cassidix. The sequence goes on from NC_139497.1 coordinate 5,588,584, forward strand.
AATTACATTCCTGCATCTGTGCTGTATCTGACATTAAGATATTAAGTGCCAGCAGCTTCTGCTCTGACTGGGGCACCAGGACTTTCAACTCATCTTTTTCTGAGCATGCTGATTGTAACTGGTTCTGCTTGATGTGTTTGGCTGCATGAGATAACTTCAGCATGGATAAGGCAATGTGGAAGCTTTAATTTCAGATCAATTTTCTTTTTTCTCCCCATCTTAAACAGGGTTCACTGTCAAACTGATTTCCAAGAGGAATCCATGCAAGAGAAATGGAGCGGGCTCATTTAAAAAAAAATTTAGGTAAAAGTGGTACATGAAGCACATAGCGGAGGGCTATCACAGGCAGTTTAAGTATTTACAATTAGAAATGTAGCTGATTAAGCCTAAAATCATCTCCAGTTTTTCCTGCAGGACTATTAAAGAGAAGTTTATCATATTTGCAAGCACTTGTTTCACTACAGGCTCCCCCTTACCTGTGGATGGAGAGGAATTGTTCTGCTCTGACCCTGTTTGCATTCCCTCTGGAATTTCCATTTTCTCATCACCTTGTGTCTGAGATGAAGAACCAGGATCTAGTTCCCGCTTCCTGTCAGGGACCCTCTGGAAGTCCTGCAATGGGCAGAGAGTCACTGCCAGCTCTTGGTGCTTAGCACACCTGCCTAAAGCACCAGTTTTACTCTGGGGCAGGAACAGGAATTCCAGCACGTGATAATGGAAGGGAATAGATGGTTTGCAATGGACTGCCCCAGGCAAGTTTACATGGTCAAAGAGAGAAAGGCATTTCAGTTCCACAGGCAGCCCAGAACATCTCCCCAGTGCTTTAAGCAGCATCTGTAGGAAAGCCAGCTGCTTGCAGAGGTTAGGGTCATTTTAGAGGAACTCTGGCAAGATGTGTATGGGCAGGGAAAAGGGTAGTCCAAAATAATCCCATTTCTTTTCACTCTGGAGAAGGACAGTCCAAGAGTGCAAGTTCACCTCATCCACCACATCTTTTTGACAGAATGGAATGAAATATGTGAAAGCTAATCTAAGAGGAGGAAAATAGCAATCAAGCCAAGAACCATCTCCAGGATAAAAAAGAGGTCTTAATGACGGAAAATGAGAAAGGGTTTTACAAAATCCACAAGTACAAATATAGGCCTGATTTTAAAAAGCAGGAGAACAGCCCAAAGAGGCAGAGTGTCCATGGTAGGAGCAAGTAATTTGGGAACAACAAACTGCTTTTGAAAAGCAAAGCACTTAGCTAGGATTTCTTCTGTTGTAATTACTTTTAAGCTGGTACTTCTGACGGCTCCTTTTATATCTCAAGTTGAAACAGTTCTATTATGGGGAATTCTCTCTGTTGGGCGAGTGGTGACAAGAAACCTTTGCATCATAAATGTAAATATGGACCACAAAAGCCTTCAGGATGAAATGATTTCTGCATTTCTGTGTCAGCAGCATGGTGCAAAACATTATTTTCTTTGTAAGGCTCTCTCCCTTCTCCTTTGTACTCCGCCTACAATACAGTCAACAGCTGCAAGTGTAAAAGGAGCACAAAGCTCCCCAGCAGTTGGAAACCACAATCCCACCTTGCGAAAGGTCCGGTTCTGCCGCTGGAACGGGAGGCTGGGGAAGCCCAGCCGAGTTGGCTTTAAGGAGACCCCAACAGGTGGTGGTCCCAGGAGGGAATGTCTGGTAGCCTGAGGGAAGAACTGCTGCAGTGCTGGCGCTGTCATGTTAAATCCACGTAGGTTTCCTATAAATGCAAACACAGCGTTTCACCACCCTGCACTGTGCAAAGGGAAGAGAAAACCTTCCACCTGAACAAGCAGCAGGTAGAGGGGAAGGACTCCTCTGCACGTGACCCTGTCCTTTACTGGGCACTGCATGGGTGCTCTGTGCTCTATCCTCTTCAGCACGCAGAATGATTTGATGTGATAGCAACCATTACTATGGATCAGGCTATTTAATTATAATTGTCACTCCAGGCTAAGATCATTAGAGCAATTATTTGATCTGAGCACATTAGCGCTTGCATTTGCAACAAACAAGGTCTCCTTTTACAAAAACGCTGTAAAAAAGAAAAATTCACCCCACATTTATGCAGCTGACTGCTCACACCATAGCATGGAGCTCTTTAACACAAGCCAGTAACAGCATTTCGTTTGAAACAGCAATGAACTTTAAAGAAAAAAAAATCCCATAGTCCTCTCTGCCAGTTGGTTGTCATGCAAGCTCAACATGTCAACCTCAACTCTGACACTTGAGACTCTGCCATTTCCAATTATAATGCTCTGCTTTCTGAACAGTTCTTTTCAGCATCCACAGACTATTAACCAAGTCTCAAAAATTTCCTATGAAGACAGTCCTTGTCACCCCCATTTCAGGGGTGAGGGAATGGAGAGGCCCAGATGTCTCAGCTATACCCTCAGAAGCCATCCATCATTCAGGGAATCTGGACTTAAGTTGCCATTTTTTGTCCCTCACTTGAATTAGTGCATACTCCAGCCTTTTAGCAGCTGTCAAAACACGGCAGCAAAGTTTGGAGACAGGCACCAAACATCAGAAAAACCAAACTGCAGTGTTAAAAGTCTGCAACACAATAGGAAGTACTCCCTATGTTTGTCTTCAAAAGCAATCTGATCTATTATTACTTCCCATAAATAATCCCTTACTGTAAAAGGATATAGCTATATTAATAAAAAAAAACCTAACACAAGAAATCATCTTTTGCTCTTCGTTTGATACTTTAAAGAACCACACATCTGTTTCAATTTGAAGTATTTATCTTTTCCCATTCCCACTGCTGAAGCCACACATAGCCAATGAATTATTTATGCTGATGCTTCCCAGGGATAGAAATGCTACAGCATCAGATATTCTTACATGTAACGCAAATCTGAATGGCCAAAAAATTCACATCACAAAAAAGGGCCACACTGGACACTGGCAACCATATTCCATGCTATCTGTGGCTACCTGAGGTAGGTTATTGAGAAAAGTCACAACTCCATGAAGAGGTGAAGAGGAGCAACACTAAGACCAAATGCATGTAAAGTGTTCATTAACATACCTTATCCTGCTCTATCTAATTAGCCCCAGGTCCTTGGCACACTATTTAAATACAACTGCTCAATAAAAGATTCAGGGAAAAAGGTCAGCTAACAGCAAACATATCTAGAAGGAGCATGGCTGACTGAAGGCTGGAGTCACACTTTTTCCTGACAACGATATATGTATATACCAAACACCAGCACACGGCTTGTCCTTTTTCACTGTCACTTTCCCTACAACCTGAGAGAGATCTGTGGAGAGCCACTGGAGTCACTAGAGAGCCCTCTCATTAAATGGGCAAGAGAGAACAAAAGGAGAGTTAACGACATGCAGAATAAATCTTTTGTCTTCACATCTGGGCATGATTCACAGGCAAGGTAGAAAATGCAGGCATTAATCTAGACTAGGCACTTGAAAACTATCCCAGGTACCGATTTTCTGTGTTGAAAAGAACTGTCAGGTTAAGACATGAGCAAAAAATAAAAACATAGCTTTATTCCTATTATCTTTACATTAGTAATACTATTATTAAGGCAGATTCATAAATTTGCTTTGAAAACACCAAAAGAAAAGGAAAATCCACTTGTGGAAACACAATAATGGAAAGACAGAGATATTATCCACCACAGAAATTACAGTCATTTCAGGGAATCAGAATTTCACCATACAATTGAAACCCAAATAATTTTCTACCACATTATACTTTATTTGTTTGTACTGCACTAAGTCTGGACAAAGACAAGTATCTACTGCAAACAAGGTTAGTGTGTATGTAACAGGTAATTAAATAAATGGCCTTAACCTTGAAACCAAAAGAGACAAACAAATAATAAAAATCTCAATATTTTATCTAAAGATATTGATGAAAAAATACTTGCTCCATCAAGCCTAAGAGGGAAGGCATGTATTTAGTATCCGACCTGATACCTCCTAGCCCTATTCCCAGTTGTGAACAGCTGGGCACGTGATTTTCAACAACTGAAGAACCTGTGTCTGAGGACTACAGACAAATTTAAAGAGAAAAAAAAAAGAAGACAACAAACGGAACTGCTAAGTACAAGAACTGCACTGCTTCTGCAGGAAATAGCCATGGTATGGTTTCACTCCAAGAGGATGATTAAATAACTCCAGTAAGTAAGCGTTTCCCATAACGACAGTACCTTGCATCTGCTGCATGAGTAAGGCCCGCTGAAGCATAGGATTGGCATTGAGCAGCGATGGCTGGTTTGTTGCCCGTAAGCTCAGCATCTGTTGCTGTTGTGGTGGTGGCAAACCCCTGGAAAAGAAGGTACAAATCATGAGAACCCAATAAAAACCTGTACCAGGCACCTAGCAAGCATAAAACCAAGGAGCAAACAGCTGAAATGCTGATATACATGCATGAAAAGACACCATGCACTGGCACTGTATCCTCTTTCCTCCACTCTCCTGGAATTTCCAAAGCTGACAGATTGTCTATCAAAGAATTTGAGGTCAGAGACAACTCCTTAGCACCAAGCCCACATAGAGCCTCCCAAGCAGCATAAAAAAAGCCTAGGAGCTGACTGCGGTTCTACACAATTATGCAGCACTCATCAGGAGAAATGAGTGATCTAGATCAGCAGCTACATTTAACACGACAACCAAAAAAAAAAAAGTTCTAAAAAACAGGGAGTTTTCTCAGTAGCTTAGAGCTCATTTTCCCAAAATCAACACCTCCCACATGGAGCCAGACAGGTCAGAACTGTCAGTGGTGCCCCCTAACTGCAAGAACCAGATGGAAAAATAAAGCACGGCCTTTATATTTAAAACACGAGGAGAAAGAAGCAGCAGAGAAGAACTCTCCAGTTCTAAGGAGGGTGGAGCAGACGTGAGAGAAAAGTCTTAAGAAATTGGCAGGCACTTCTTTAGGCGAGTGCAAGGTCAGGCCCACCTCTATGCACGCTGCTGACACAGCTAAATCTGTCGGGGCTGAAAAGAGGTACAAACACGGATCGAAATATCCAACCTGACAAAAAAACCCAACCCTTTTAACAGAATTCACAGCAGCTCTTCTTCACATTTGCTGCTCTAGATTGTTCCAGTCTCTGAGCTGAGATATTTATACCACAAAAATCATACTTTTAAAGGTGTAAGATGCAGCCATGCCATCTAGCAGTCACTGCCTTACTGGCATTTTAAGTGCAGCTTTTTTTATAGCATAAAACATATAAAAATGGTAAAATGATTTGCAGGTTCATATTTCTAGTAAAACAGAAAAATTCCCACGTTTACCTCAGAGACAAATGCCTTATAAGGATAAAGTAATACAATAATTCCTTAAATAACGAATTAACTTCCTTCTTAAATTCACATCCAATTGCTTTGAATTTGCAACGACTAAGGCTTTAAAGACAACAGTAACTGCAAATAAATGCATAATTTCAGCGAATTTGTGTTGATTCCACATCTCAGCTTACTGGGGACAACTGATCCTATCTAATTTGTTTTACATCTTGCATTTTTTAGGAAAAACGTGATTATTTTCTGGTAAATGTAGCATCTCATTTCACAAATAAAACATTATTTTCTCCATCCCCTCCCTGCCTCCACCATGCTCAAGCACAGCCTAAGCGCTGGTGCCACTGCAGAAGTAAGTTCGATCATCGTACCCAGACCAGCAGACCCAGCCAGAGAAAGAAAACAAATAAACAGTTTAAGTTCGACAATAAAACAACAAAGTGCTGGTGTCTGCTGAGGGTGACTGCTGAGCGCTGGGTTTCTGCAGGAGAAGGCGTTTTCCCCGAGCCCCGGCTGCCCTGCCCGCCCTGAGGGGCGACGCTGGGCTCGGAGCATCCGCCCACCCACCGCTCCTGCACGGGCTGCCCGGGTCACTCGCGGGCTCTCGGGGACTCCCGCCCCGGACCGCGGCCAGGGATCCCCGGAGCGCTGAGGGGACACGGCAGGACCTCACAGGGGCCGCCGCCCTCCCTCGCACACCCCCGGCCCCCTCGGTGTCTCCAGGCTCTGCCCCGATCGAGGCCCGCGCCCCGCAACCCCCGCCCGCCTTCCTTTGTCGTCTTCCCCGCCAGGGGAGGGCATCCCCGCACCAGCCCCGCCGCGGCGAGGAGGGACGGAGCGCGGGGAGGCGGAGGAGAGCGGTCCCCCGGGACAGGCCCCGGATCCCCGGCCTCGCGTAGCGGCGCTTACCGGCCTCCCTGCTGCGCCGGAGGGTGGTGGTGCTGCTGCTGCTGCTGGAGGAGGTGCTGGAGCTGCAGCAGCTGCTGCTGGAACTGCTGCTGGTTGAACATGTCTGGGGAGCCCCGAGCGGGGCGAGCCTGAGACAAAACACGGGAGGGCGAGGGAGGCACCGGCTGCGGGGCTGGCGCGTATCAGCCCAGCAGCCATTGAGCAGAGGAGCCGCCGCCGCTGCCGCCCATTCATTCACTGAGCCGATCCCCCCCTGCCGCCTCCTCCTCCTTCCCCCCGGGGTCATCGCAAGCGGCAGCCTGTGGAGGATGTTTCCAAACCCCACCTCCCAAAACCCGCTTCCACCCTCCCCTGCCCGCGGCGCCCGCAGCCCGCCCCGCTCCCCGCGGCGGGGCCGCGCCGGGACCCGGAGCCGCTTCTCGTCCCTTCGCCTCCTCGCCCCGCCGGCACTCACGGCGCAGCCCGCAGCGATCACCGCTCTCCGCCCGCCGCCTCCATCTTCCCGCTGGGGACAATAAGCACCTGTCCGGCCCCGCTCCCCGGCCCAGCCCAGGTGGGAGGCAGCTCCTTGGGCAGGGCTGCAGGACCCGGCCGCCCCCGCGGGGCTGGGGATCACCCCCGGAGCCTTCTCTCAGGTCGCCCCAGCCCGCAGCACCTCCATCCCTCATTCCCCGCGCAGAGGCGGCATTGAGGTCCCCTGTCCCTCGAGAGGGCTGGGAGGGAATGGACACCATCTGCCCAGGGCTGGGCAAGGAATGGAATAAACTGCTGCACAGGAGGAGCAGATGGCATCCAACAGCGTGGGCTTTCTGCTCTTTGTTTTTTAAAATAGTCCAGGGGAATCTTTGGTAACCATCTCACCGAGGAGATGGAAAAAACCCAAAGCAGCCTCTGGCCATTCGCTGTGGTCACATCTTGGCAAGCCTATCATGAGAACCTGGAAGAAAACAAACAGACTTTTGCAATATTGCTCTGTGCTGTAGACCGAGATGACTTTTCGAGCAGGTCCATCCCTTTTTTTTTTTTGGCGGGGGGTGGATTTGCAGCAAAACCTTTCCTGCAGGACCTGTTTTCCGTAGCAAAACTAAGGATTTTCAGAAAAGTACACACAGTATATATGAAAATATACTGTAACATTTCTTCATATTCTAAATGTCACAAGGATAAAGATTCATTTCTGCTCCTTGCTATTCCAGAGAATCTACCCTGAAATAATTTACTTTATAGTCTTTTTATTCATGCCAATAAAGATTACTTGATTCATTAAGGTCCTTGGAATTGATTTTTACCTGAAAGCATTGTAAGCTGAACATAAGACACTCACTGGTGATATACAGTTATCATTGATAATTTTCAATGCAGCAGCATATGTTGATTTTTCCTTTGGGCCTTTTTATACCATCCTGATTTTGCAATAATCAATTTGGAGATTACCATCCATATTAATCAATGATGAGCTCTGTTCATGTCCAGAGTCCTTTACCGGGTCACAGCTGTTTGCACACAGAGAAAATGCTCTCCTGTTAAGCATGAAAACTTAAATGTCATCCTAGGGAACAAACACATGGAGCAAAAAACATGCATGGAGACTTTTAAAAATAATTTTGCATAGTTCCTCTGTTCCTGTAATCGTGCTGTTAGAGCAGCCACTAGCCTGGCTGGTTTGCAGCAGTGGGGGAAAGGGTTAATCGTATGATCCCAGTCCATAAATTAGGCGGACCTGGGAAAGGCATAATTCAGGCCATACAGATAAATATAAATCTGAAATTGATGTCTTCTGTTCTTAATTCTACAACTAAAGCTCTTGTAAGTATTCTTTGTATGTAACATTTGGAAATCTCCAAAACACCATGCTAATGAAACATGCAGGTAACTAAGTTTACAGTTTCTTCACTGTTAGATATTATATTCTGACATAGTCCTGAGGTTCCCCTCATAGCATGGGCTTTCCTCTCAGAGGTCCTACTTACATATCATTACATAAACAACCTTTTTGAGTTTATAAATAGTCCATAGATCTACTGCATTGAACACAAATCTAGACATGGATTTAGTTCTGTGCCTGCACAACACAATACAGGACTAGGGCTACAGGAAGTAAAGACATGCTGCTCCATCACCCTACAACCCAAAGGCTGATTTCAGACATGCCTTTTTGCCCAATGTGAACATCACACCCACCAGAGAGGGTTTAACTGAATCAAGAAGAGAAAGCTCCAGATTCAGGTAATTACACCATTTAGTTTGAAAGTCATACAGGGATGTAAAGGAACTGCAGAAAATTGGGTTAGGATCTCTTCTTTCGCTACAAGCAAAAAAAAAACCAGTGTGTCACTCTGACAGCCAAAGGGTGCTGTTAGTGCCCAGCAATCATTGGTACACAGACCTTGACCTCCCATCCACTGACACTTGTTTTTTCCTGCAAGGAACATCTCCCTTTCAATAATTAAGCAACTCACTACTCAGAGTGCAGTGGCAAACACAGGTCATCATGGGAGAATACACACAACCTTAACAGGAGCCACAATGGAGACTTACAGCATTATCACTCAAAACCAACCCGTGTATCCCCTAGGTTTGGGAGTGCCTCATTTGCAATTGGAGTGAATGAAACAGAGTAAGATTGAGAAGTTCAAGGTAATGGAATGACCCAGAAAGTAGCCTGCAATACAGAGACTAATAGTTAGCGGAGTTGTTGGATCATAACTGTAAGGCAACATGTACTACACCTCTGTATGATTAGATCAGGGTTATGAAATTTGTTGGCAGACAAGAGGACAGACCATATGAATGTTTTTCATTCAGGAGCTGGATTGTATTATATAGCCAAATTTTTGCTGGGCTATAGGAATTTGTTCCAGGGACCAGATCAGGCATGCAGATAACCAGAGATTTCTAATTTCCAGCATATGACTGCACTGTGCAGTTTTATGTTTTAATTTTGGCTTTGAAAAAGACTTGGTATGCAACCCTTGGTGAAGCCACACTGCTTTTGAAAACCCAAGTGTTTCTCAGTGCCTATGACAGCACCAACATACTGCGGTGCCCACAATTTCCTCTGCAATCTGCAAGGATGGTGTTATTACTCATCCATTTCACCAGGATATAACTAGTTCTCACCATAATGTATTTCAGCCTCACAAACTTCTTGGAGGAAAAGCATATGGAGCTTTAAAGTACTTTTTTTCTCCAGGTTTGTGGGCCTGTCTATTGAAAGAATGGATCAAGTTTCACCAGATGTGCTCTTAACAGCTGATAATAGTTACTGGAATGACACTGTTTTCCATGTCTGTTTTATCTGGAGGAAGACTGGATTCACACATATGTGCATTAAGGGATGTTTGCACCCTTTCTTTGTAATATGATTCTAGAAACCTATTCCTGATATTTCTTGATGGGCAGGACAGGCCTATAGGAGATAAAGATACAGTTTTTATATCCATTTTACCACACAGTCAATCAGCTCCTATCAGTGATTTTCAGTCTCACAAAGTAAAATATATGCCAGCAGCTATTTTGTGATATCTCACTGGATGCAGAAAGCACAGAGAACTCAGTTTTGTTGCTCTTAAAATATTAATTTAAACTCACATCCCTGTTCAGATTTCATTCCTAATGGACTATAACATTCAGCTTATTTCTTTCCTTATGTGTACTCTGGCTTTTGTGGAGTCACACTAACGATAATACTGCCCCAGTGTCTCATACACTAGATTTACCTTCTTTTACCTTTTTTAAAGAATTTGCACACCAGATTAAGTACAGAAGATGAAGAAGCATTTCACTATGTTGTTCTACAAAGGAAAGCTTTATATCTGACAAATCAAAAACTAAAGGCTGCTTTTATTTCAAATAGCTTTTGGAATTAAGAGAAGCATTAGAAATTAACTTTTTTCTGTGAGCAACTATTACCACAAGAGATCAGTGATGTTACTATGGTACCATTGCCACTATAGAAGCACTTAAGTACCTACAAAATAGATACTTAAGTGTTTTCTATCTCTATAGGCAGCTTTACATAGTTATGGACATTTAAGAGGCTAATTTTAATTAATATTTTTAATTATTGGTCAGCTGTATCATGTAATCTATATTGGTATGGACAATGACAACCCACGTTTTTGCCTCTTTGTTTCCACTGAGGGCTAGATGTGTTATTTTTGCAAGGGCAAGGAACGAAGGACAGAATCCAGCTCTCAAACGTCTATTTCTAATTATGCTAACTAAACTGGGAGTTCTATTTGCATGAGGTGACAAAATCAGCATACACAACTGTCGCTATGTTGATAGCCATACATAGAAACACACATATGCTTAGCCACATGCATTTTTAGGGATTCATGTTAAAGTACATTCAGAAATATTTATAGCAGCTTGGGGGGTGGGAGGGGGAATCTTTCATTCCCCTTGTTTTTCTTTGCTCACATCTTCCGTTTTTCTGTCAAGGTTCAAAGAAATAGATTTTTCCTATTCATTCCAGTTTATAAAATCCCCCCTTTTTTTTTAATTTTTTATTTCACTGATACTTCAGGTTTCCAGTATTTCCCGTGAAAGATGATCACATAGTTGTTTTTTCTTGCTCTGTCTGCTACATGCTGCTGTGTAAGTCACAGGCAGGAGGTATTACAGAATCAAAAGGTATGTTTGCTGAGAACATCCTTACAACTGAGTTTGTGGCAGGAGAGAAAATGGAAGGCTGTAGGAGCGATTCCGAGTGGCTGCAGTTCGCTTTTTCATCAACGGGAGGTGTAGGTTTGTAAAGCTTGAAAATCTAAGCCTCGATTACTCGGCTGCTCGAGCTGAGTCTCTCTGGGCTGAGCAGTTGCAGTTGCTGCAGAAACGTTCAGAGTTCACACTGTTAATGAGTTGTTTAGGGTGACGCTGCAGGAGAACACTGGAGCTGATTTGCTTACAAACATCTCTGCAGGACAGAGAAGCTGGAGCACATTCTGTGCATCTTTCAGCTTTACACTAATATCGATCCAAGTAAAGTTTGCCAATATTTCTGCACGTTTTCCCATTTCTACCATTCCTTTTATTCCTTTCTTGTGTACCTGGAGCACCCTATTAGCTCATATTACCCCTCCTGTTCAATTTTGCCCTTTAAGACCTCCCAAGAACTAAGTATGAATTTCACAGAAAAATAAAACTAGATAACATAGGAAAGAATACCAGCAAAGAAATTATGCATGAGCCTTTGTACTGTACCAGCTCCTTAACTGACAACATAAACCCTATTTTTCCCCTCAGTCTTCAACATCAGCTGTTCACATACTGTACTTTCAATAGTCTTTCACAAATGTTTCTCAAATGGATTAGTTTCATTTTAGCTTTTCCAAAAGAATAGTATAACCTGAATGTTTATTTCTAGAACTGACTCACCCAGAACAAAATACCTACACAGAGTACATGGGGACAAAGCTAAGGAATCAACCTATGAGTGAAACTCAGACCCCAAGACTCCACAGGCTGCAACTAAACCAGACACAAGCACTTCTCCACAATTCAGCAGGGACTGATGGCTCTGAACTAAGCCTAATTAAAACTCCCAGGCTCACAGATGTGGGGAGAAGCCCCAGGTGAGGCTGGTCACAGCCACAGAGAGTTTTTAGTACAGCTGGTAAATTGTGCGAGGTTATTGCAAACTTTATTGCAGTTGGTGAACTTCTGGTTACAGCAAGCTCTGGGAAAAGTACAGCTTTCTTCTTATGGCTCCTCAAATAAAGCTTCAAAGATCCTCATGGCCTAAAGTTCCCTGAGCTTCAGCTCTGATCCAGGAAGGAAGGTGACATCATTATTTGAGCCTTTGATACTCTTCACTGTTCTTTTTGTGGTGACCTCTTACAAGGAGCAACTATCTACAGTGGGTTTTTCTCCAGATTCCTTCAATATAAATTATCAGAATGGCTGCGTGGATGCTCAAAGGCTTTTGTCCACAGTCCATATTGAGTTTCTTAAGCTTGTTCCTTGAGATTTACTGGGTAATTTGCTGAGAGGAAAAAATAGCATTGACAGCCCTCAAAACTGCCCACGTATGCCCTACAATGGTGTTACCCATACAGATGGAGCAGCTCCCTTCCCTTCCTTCAGTGTTCTTACCTGCACACTGGTGCTGTGTTAGAGCATGAGGCAAATTGACATGGTTGCTCCAGTTTCTCTGCATGTCCAGGTAGGTATTTTTGCATGGATTAAATTCAGAGGACACCTGTGAAATATTCATTACAATTATTATAACTAAAAAGCTGCCATTTGAAACAAAACAGACAGCTCAAAATCTGTTGCAGTTTTTTGTTATTCGTTTCCCCCACCACCCCCATCTCTCTCTGAGCTGTGAATAGGAGTCTTGGGTAGCACGAACTGAGAGGTGTTTGAAATGCAACATTCTCCATCCTTCTGAGTCATTGCTAGCCATCAGATGCTTTTTTGAACACTTGTTTTCATTGCTATACTTTGAAATCAAATATGGCCTCATGTTAAATTCTTATTAAAAACCCATCCCTTTTAAAAACCTAAAATCAAGCTGTTCCCTCTTTACTGCAGACAAGTAATCTTAAAAACAAAATCTGGGTGCATAAGATGAAGCACCTGTTTGTGTTTCTTTGAAACAAGCCTGGCAACAACATCTACTGTTTTACAGCTATAAACAGAAATGGATGCATTTTTCATTTGCGTTTGAATGAAGCAGCAGAATCATAGAATAGGCTGGGTTGGAAGGGACCTTAAAAAACATCTCATTCTACCTTTTTGCCACAGGCAGGGATACCTCATGCTACACCAGATTGCTCAGAGAGCGGTAGCGTTTTTGCAAACCTTCAGTTTAATCGTATCGAGTGTTTCTTGTATTCTGGAAATTTCACAAATGCTGTCTTCACACAAAGCCCTCCCATAACAGGTGCGTTCCAATTCCCAGGTGCTGTGACCAAACCATGGTGCGTTGACTGAACGGTGTGCCCATGAGGATCCCATTGTGAGGGTGTAGTAACCAAGCCATATGGGTCCTTCCACCAAATCTTACCTGCTCGCTGGCAGCGCTGCTCAGCTGGAGGCAGCGAACGCCACACGGACGGTGGCACCGTGCTGGTGGTACGCGCTCACAGACAGGTGTATCGTGACTGTCTGAGGGGCGGGCTCACCGCGCTGCACACCCACACCGCCTGGGCCACACAGGTGTATCAGCCCACCGCACACAGACATGGCCCCGCGCAGCCGCCAGGGCAGCCTGGTATGCTCTGATTTTGGGGAGCGAGCCCCATTCCCAGCTCTCTGGGCACACCAACGCCATCCTGGCCCCCTCAGCCCCTCACAGTCGCCGGACTACATCTCCCGGCATGCAGCGCGGCGCCGGCACCTTTAACGCCCCCTGGCGGCAGCGCGGGGGGCTCCACAGGCGCGGCGGGCGGGCTGAGGCGAGCGGAGCCCGGGCGGCGTCGAGCGGGGCGAGGGGTGCGGGCTGGAGCCGCTGCCCACCGGCCCCAGAGCCGGGGAGGGCTGCGGGAAGGGGTAGTGCGAGCTTGCCTGTGCGAGGAACCGCGCCGCAACCATGGGGAACCGCGGGATGGAGGATCTCATCCCGCTGGTCAACCGGCTGCAGGACGCGTTCGCCGCCATCGGGCAGAACGCCAACCTCGACCTGCCGCAGATCGCTGTGGTGGGGGGGCAGAGCGCCGGCAAGAGCTCCGTGTTGGAGAATTTCGTCGGGAGGTGAGCCGAGGGTGTCCCCGGGGGCGCGGGCAGAGCTGCCGCATGGCCAGCGCGGTGCGGGAGCAGCGCGGGCAGAGGCTCCGCACGGGCAGCGCGGTGGGGACAGAGCGCGGGCAGAGCCGCCTCACGGGCAGCGCGGTGCGGGCGCTCCGAGCGCGCTGCGGGGACAGCGCTCCGCTTGCAGCTGCTCGGCTCAGTGCGTGTGCGGAGCGCGGGCAGCGCTGCAGGACGCCCGGGTGCTGCGGTGCAGGGGCACGGGGAGGCGCGGGAGGGAGGGAGGGATGAAGGCAGAGCTCCCCGCCTGGGGGGATTCCGCAGCGGGGTCCCCGTCACTGCCGCACCTTGGCGGCCGGTGGGAGCCCCCCCTTGTCCTGGCTGTTACATAACGGAGGGGGCTGAGTGGCCGCAGGCAGCGGCCCCATCCATCCCCGGATCGGTGCGGGGCCGCGGGGCTCAGAGATGGATGTTGTCGCTGCGGGGGGGGTGAGGTGGAGGGTGTTTAAGTTTAATCTGCTCCGTCCCCCTCCCCCAGCCCAGGCTCGCTGTCCTCCATAGCGGATGCCATGTCAGGAGCTGCGGGGAGGCTATAGGAAGGACGGGGTTATAGCTCTCCTATATGCTCAAATCCCCGGGTGCTACCATTTTGTGACAGGCAATATACTGATGCCTTCCCTTCATGTGACCTTCGCATTCATCATCTGCAACTTGAGTAAATTGCAGACCGTGCTGCCTGGGTATCTGCTCCAGCACAGACACACAACACCTGGGGGGGTGGTGGTTCCTCAGCTTGTTCCTTGTTAATTAATTGTCTTAAGTTATATACGGGTTTTGGTTATCAAGGTGGTTTTTTATGCTAAAAGAGCACCCAGGTTCCTGGTGACTTGCCTTGAAAGCAGGGACTGCTGATACCTGGTCAGATGCTTGCGTGGGTTTTTCTCTTTCAGCAAACTGCATTTGTGACAACATCTATTGGATCTCGTTCCCCCACCCCCACTTTTTCTTTTAAGCTGTTTGCTGTTGGATGGCTTATAAAGCTTTTCCACTGTCAGAAGGGTCTGTGGTGTGGATTAACTGCTTGTTTAGCTGCAAGTAGCCCCAAATTCTGGACCTGTGCAAGGGTATCTTTGAGTAGTGAGTGCAGGATGTGTTGTGTATATTTGGAGGAAAGCATAAGGATTGTATCTGGTACAAAGAAAGCATAATCAAAATAAACATTTTTCTTCTTTGCTGTAGGTTCAAAGAGTTTTGAAAAAATAAAAATAAAAAAATTAGAGAGTTTAGGATCTTTTCTAGGTAACTTCCAAAGGTCCATGTAGTGTATCCCCCAGAGATGCTGGGATCATGCCAAAGGAAGGACATTGCAGAAACACTTTTTACTGAACCTCAGGTCCATAGTCCAGGATCCACTTGTTTGTCCATAGTCACAGAAAAAAATAAAATTCCTGCTGCCCAAGTGAAAAACTTGTCGGATTGTAGCTTTCTAAGAAGGGGAAAATGGATATTCTGAAATCTGTGAGCAAAATGGGTTCACCTGTTGGCTCTGCTGTTTTCCTGCTTTCTAAGTACTGGCAGTCAAACCTCATAAATCCTTTTTAGAGGATCTGTGCAGGCAGTGCTGCAGTGGTGTCGTAGATAACGTAGGGCTGCTGGGCCAGAGGAGGGTTTGTTGAAGGACAGTCTTGGGGTACACTGCCCCTCTCCTTTAGACCAACCACACAAGGGGATTTATTAATCCATGGTGCATCTCCACTGGCACCAATTTAGAACTGGGGATTTTATCTGCTTGGTGGAAAATATATTAAATAAATTGTTTTCTGTCTCTCCGATGACTTCTGTCACAGGAGAACTTGTGACCTCACTGTGTCCCATCAGCTGTCTCTCTAGCAGCAAGTTATAGTGCTGTGGCTTTTAGAAAATGAAATAATGAAGGGTCCCCTGAGCAGGAGCTGAGAGCTGTCTGTAGAAAAGCATTTAGAGGAAATAATTGGAGGGGAAATGGAAAATGTCAGTGTGAAGAGGTCTTTCTCCATTTGATACCCTTGAGTGCTGGCTAGTTTAGAGACTGGTAACTTGAGACCTATTACCACAGAATGTATGTGTATATGCTGCAAACCCCAATCCTGTTAAAATAGTGTTGGGGCCCTGCTGTAATGTATAGTCTCTTTTCTTTTTGTCTGGGTATTGGAAACCATGATAAGGAGCTATGGAAATAGTACCCAGAATAAGCAGGGCTCCTGAGTGTAATCGTGATAGGGGCTGTTTTCTTGTCTGAATAGGCATAAGAAGAAATTGTGTGTAGACCTACTGTGTACAAATACAATTATTGCTGTAGTGTGGACATGACATATGTCACTGCTTCAGCTTGATACCAGGATGGTGGTGCAGCTATTGCTCAGCAGCTGCTCGCTGCACAGTGAATGTGAGTGCTGATGAGTTTCTCTCTGAGTGGATGGAAATCTGTGCAAGAACAAATTCTGATGTAGCTGGTACTGGCTGATATGCGTGATGCAGGCACTTCAGCAGAGGGGCTAGAGGCCCTGCCAGGGCTGATTTCCCTGCTCCTTTCAAATTGTCATCCAGTCATGTTTCCCTAACAGGACAGCACACTTGCCCTCTGCCAGACCCGTGCTGTGGCTATGCAGGGCTTCAGTCCAGGGCTGCTGCAGGCACTTTGCGGTAGCACCAAGTCCCAGACGTGCTGGAAACCTCCAAGCAGGGAGGAATGACACTGCCTGAAATCAATGTTTAGTTACATGTCTTACCAAACAAATATTTTTTTTTTCCTCCTGAATGTGATGGCTTACTAGTTTCTGCTAATTGCTCTTTCAGTGACACTTACTCTGCTGTTAACAGATTATCCAACAGTGCAGAGCTTATATTTATAATACCAGATGTCAGCGTGGCTGCTCTGTGTGCTTTTGCTGCTGGAGTCTCAGCATGGTGACTTGGATACCGGCTGGTGGTGATAAAATCACTGAAGAAATGAGAGAAGCCATGTAGAAGCCAGACAGGTGACACATCTCTCCATAGACTGGTTTATCCTGGGCCCCAGAACTGGAAGGAAGGTTAATTGGGTGAGCTTCAGGCATTTCCTGTTGGTGTGGTTATAGGCTTGTAGGATAACTCGGGTTGGAAGGGATGTCAGGGATCATTTAGTCCATTCTTAAGGTGCTGTTACTTCTCTGCTGCCTCCATTTCTAAATGAAGAGGTCTTTTAGCAGGCACCTATATCAGCAAAATTGGTCTGATAAAAAGAACAAAGCATGTGGTATGTGCTAATTTGACTTGAGAGCCCAAATGACTGAGGAGGTTGTACGAGACAGCCCACAAAGCTGTTTGTATAATCATCCGTGTTCATACCACTCTTATTTTGCCATGTGAAAACAACAAATATGTTTTCTTTAAATCCTATGATCTCAGAGCACTGTTACACAGATCTTTGGATTTATGGGAGTATTACTGTTATCTGTGCTTAACAAACAGGAAAACTGAAAGCACTGGGCTGTGTTGAGCTGGTTCCCAAAATGTCTGTGCCTTGTGGTGGTGGTGTCTTATCCAAGGCAGGGTGCTGCTCAGCTCTAATAGGACAGCTGCATTGCTCTTCGTGGGGAAAACAAGGCACCTCTGACTTCTCCAGAACAGATGGTTTCAGGGGGCTGCTGAGGAGGCAGTGACTAAGGGCTGGGAACAGTGGGTGGATGGACTCGAATGGAGATGAAACCATCTTGTTTATGATAAAGGGACCTAAGCAGTGCCAAAGTTGTGGGATGTGAATCAGTGTTTTCTTGACCCCATACCTGATCTGGAGTCTGGTACCCCAAAAGCATCCTCTCCTGGGAGCTGTGCACCCAAAATAGGGGTACTTATTTAGCAGTCTGTCGCCAGGCTCTGATGGTATATGCTGAATTCCCTGATGTTTGTGTGTTGCCTAGAAAGAATCAGGAGACAGGTGTGGGCTAACCTCAGCCATGTTGGGCTAACCTTGCCTCTCCTTACACATTGAAATTTCCACGTGGGTAAAAGAGCAGGGAAAATGGTAGCACTGCAATGCCTGTGGCAGTGGAAAGGCTAAATACCCATTAGGCATAGCTGCAGTAATTACCTTGACTGAATCAGGCATAGGCCTGGCAGCAAGTGTGTCTTTGCCTTTCTATGTCCCATACTGGTAATGCAAAGCTAGATCCTGAAGCCACAGGGTTCAGTTTGGCTTCAGGTATAACTTTGAGGAGCAACTTAATACCTTCATAGCTTAACTTTCCCCAGCCATTTAGAGATAAATACTTATACCCTGGAGATATGATGAGGGAATGCCTTCCTTGATAACACGCACTTTGATTTGTTATGGAAAGCTTCCCCAGCAAAATACCTTCAGAGGCCAACAGCAAGTATTTAGGAACTGTCTGGAAGTGAAGGACTAAAGGGATGCATAGAGAGATCCAGATGCTTGGCCTGTTCCTGCAGGAAAACTGTTTTGTTGATGATCTTTGTACTTTTAAGTTGCTCAGGCTTCTGCTGCAGTATGTGCTTTGTGAGCGTGAGTGTCCAGGACTGAGTGTTTAAATCTTGTAAAATCATTTCAGTATTTCAGCAGCAGATTTAAATTTAAGAAGATGCATTTACAACATGTGCTTTGGCCACGTAAGAGGTTCTTAAGTGTGATTCTTCTAAATGTTTAAGGGTTCTTCTTTAAGATGTGTGCTGGCAGAGAGATGATTAAATGCAAATCATGGACCCTTAATTGTTGTATAATAAATAGATCCGTGAGCCAGTCAAATCATCTTGTGTATCTGCAGCTTAAATATGCAGGCATTGCTTGTGAACTGACTTATTTAGGGTTACAGTGGATGGTGCAAGAGTCAGGAGTAGGATTCTGCTGCGTAGAGAAATAAATCATGGTCAGATAAGTCCTTCAAATGGCAGCCGGTCTTTGATCTCCAGTGAAGAAAATACCTATTTTCCTCTTGGATTAATTGGGGAAGGAAGAAAATATGGATCATTGCGGGAAATGGGTAATGTGCTACAGCAGACCCCGAGATAAAATAATTTCACTTAAGAGAAATCTGTAGATCTCTGAGCAAACACTTGTGGAAGGAGGAATGCTAGAAGGAGATACATAATTAAGTTAAAACATAACATAACATAACATGGATGGCTGTGAGGGAAAAACCCGTGAATCTCAGTGTTTGTAGATTCAGCAGCAGTATCTGCCTGTGTTTGCTCTCTGTCGACTTGTTTTAATCCTATAGGGGTTGGCTCAAATAAATACAAGTCTAATATTTTTTCTACTTCCTGCAGCAGTTACATGTTCTCTGCAGCTCTCGCTGTCTGTATTCTTCAGCTTAACTCTTTAGTGATAATCTAGTGCTTCTGGTAACTGCCCACTAGCCTTAAATTCTCTAGGAAAAGAGATCCTTATGGCATGTCTCAGATCATTTCAGAATTTACCCAGGGAAAGGAAACCAGCTGTATCTCCAGTGGGGAAGCTGATGCTCAGTGTTGTGCAAGTTGGTGTTTGGACCTACTGGTGTGTGAAAATGACAGGTTGCCTTGTCATTGCTGGAATTCATCACCTGATAGCTGACAGGTCAGGGATGCTGCATTTCCTTGTGTGGACTCTTCCTTGTTAGCACAATAATCCTCAAATTTAGAGTCTAAGAACATCTTGAGTTTTGTTCAGTCATTACTGTACTTTGAGATAAGTAAATGTTGTGGAATTTTTTGTGTGTTTGCTCTATAAATGGTATGCTGTGATATAGGGCTGTAAAAAGGTTACAGAACCAGTGGGGAAAGGAGTCAGAAGTTCCCAAAAGTTAGACTGTCAGCTGCTACTGTTTTTCAAAACTTGATGTGCTTATCACACAGACAAAAAACCTAAATAAAACCAGGCAAAGCAAAGATGAACTACTGTTTTTAAAGGGTTCTGATTGTTTTCAGAAGCCATTCAATATCTATCTGGGATTGCCAAGCCAAGTCCTTGACCCTGACTTCTCCAGATGCTCAGAGCAGGCAGAACCCTGCTAGACTTAAATAGAAGGAGTGGGAGTCTGTCTGCAACACCTCCTATCTGAGGCAGCTTCTGAAAATGTTATTCTAAGGCAGGAAGTTAATCCCCTTCCTGATCTGGTGAATTCCCAAATGTCTCTACTTTGTACTTCAGGTTTGAGTCTGTCTGTACAAGTGTGAGTAAAAATTCTGAGTAAGGTTTTTCTTGGCATCTTTAAGATGGATCTTTTTGAGGACAAATGTAAGGAGTTGACAACTTAGCATAATTTAATCAAGGAAACAGGTCTTGCTGTGTTCTGGCTACTGGGGTGAAACTTACTGGACAGTGAATTTATTAGACAAGAGCAAACCCATGTGTGCTCCACCCATGTGAGCCAGTACTCAGATTTTTGTTTTGGGCAGTGCATTTGAGTGGCAAAATCAGAAGACTTAGTGAAGGGGTGGCAGGCAGTCATCTAGAAGCATATGGTGTTCAGCCTATGTGCTCAATGTAAAATTGGATTTGAGGTGGCGTCTGTGAAAGATTTACTGATAATATGCAGGGTAAACCTACTTCCTTGATATGCCACTAAAAAACACCCAAAAAACTTTGGGTGTAATACTTTTCCCTTCTTGGACTCACAGATCTGTAACCATATGAGTCAGAGTACTGCTAGTTGGGAGGAGAGATGAAATGAAATCTGGTCCAAAAAAAAAAAGGGAAATCTAGTCATGCATGGTGGGAAAACAGATTACTAGTGGGACAGTTTCTCATTCCACTTGAAATTTTCACTTCCTGGACTCAGACCTGGTTTTGCACATTCTGATAGAGAGTAGAAGCTCAAGGTTAAGGAATATTGTCTGATTACAGGCAAATGGGGGCATATTTAGCCTTGAGGTAGAATTCTGTTCTTTGCTCTGAAGCTAAATTCTTAGTGACTAATTTTTTATACATTTTTCTCCATCCTTGAAGGAGAAGCTGTTGGTGTCTCATGTCACGTAGGTGTATATCATTAATGGACTCTTGAAATGACACTGGAAAAGGTTAAGCACAAAGCAATAAACTGTTTTTCTTAATAATAAATGAAAACTGCAGTGATGGTGCCACGATGTCTGTCTCAGCCCTTGCAAAGGCCTGCCTTCTCTCTAGAAGTGTTGTACCAAGAACTGTAGCTCTTCATGCAGATTGGTTTGCTCAGTATCTTGGAGGTTACTTAGGTCTGCTCTGCAGAGGTTGAGTCTGGTGCATCTGCCTTTGGCTGCTGGCACAGATCAGGTGCAGGATTTGAGGAGTCAGGGTGTTCTTAGAAAGTGCTGGGAGATGAGAGGATGGCCTGGTAGTAGTTGAAGTTTTGAGCATGGTCTTTCAGGGCAGGGATGGGTGGCACAGTCCTACAGAGGAATGAGCCCAGGGTTTTGTCCCTAGGGACTGTTAGCACTTTGATGTTCTGGTCAGGTTTGGAGGTGGTCAGATTGCAAGCAGGACTGGTTCTAAAAAGCTGCAAAAAGTTATTTCTCTTAATTTGCATTTATCTGTGATCCTTCTAAAACACACATCATACCTATTTTGGGATGTCTTGATGGAGTTTAGTAATTCAAACTGGATGTGTTGCTCAGGATTGAATACTATAAAAACTGGGGTGGCTGCAAAGAGAAGGCTGAGAACATTCCAGTGTTTACTCAGGAGCAGGCAGGACTGCATCAAAACACTGTGGTGGGCAACTGAGCGCACAATTTAATGTTAGATATTAAAACAGTTATTCCAGGTGACTCGTTGATACTTTGTACTTAGGTCCAGCTTTGTTTTCAAACACCTATTACTGAATATTTTAATAACAGTTGAATATAAAGTGGCTCTGTAGTTTTCTTAAGCTGCCTTATATAGATGGGCAGACAGGACAATGAAGTTGCTGGCTTTTGCTTCCTTGGTGACCTTCAGGTTTGTCACAGCTCTGAGCCTGCTGCTGACTTGTAGTAGATAACTGCTTTGCTTTCCTTCAAGACACAGTGCAGGAAGAATGAGTCTTGAGTCTGAAATCTAACAGTGTCTCTGTTTTCTCCGGAGCATCTGACATGGCAAGTTTTGGCAGACCCAGCCATGACCAAATGGAAGTGAGATGGTCCCTGGTTAGTAGCTTCTTGCAATTCAGCATAACATGCTTTTGGAAGCTCCTTGGAAGCAGACGTTATGCAAGCTCCTCAAGCTGTGTCTTGCTGACTGGAAGCAAACTTGCCAGCTTCTGCCATTTTTCTGCAAGTCTTGTGACTTGTGTGGCTTTTCTTAGAGCCCTGGCCACAGCAATTGAGCGAACAGAAGAGCAGTGTAGCTTTTGTATTGAAAACAGCAATTTCTAACATGGAGGTTTGAGGGTATTTTTTTTTCTCTAAAAGATGCTGTTTCCCTAAGTGCTTCTGGAGACAAGTATAAAGAATCGCAAACCTTCTAAGACTTGCATTGTCATCTCCTCCCTTCCTAAAAATCAGGGCTTAGTCTCAAAATTATAAGCTCTGTGAAATACTTGTGTTGCAGTCGCAATGAACAATAAATGAGGTTTGGAATAAACCCAGTACCTCACTTGTGACAGAAATGGGAATTGAACTGGAGTCTCTGGGGCTGAAAATACTATTTTAATAATGTATTGCCTCAACAGTCTCCTTTAACTCTCCCTTTCCTGTTTCTTATGGCTTTAGGCTGCATTGTTGCAGCTGTGTGGAAGGGTGAAGAGTTAACACAACCATAATAGACATGGGAAGTGCTGGGCTCCTGTCTGACTGCTCCGACTGTTGTTTTGGGGCTGGGGAACACTCTTACTGCAAGAGTGGCCAGTGTAGTATATGAGATGCCTGAGAGAGGACGCAGCCAGTGTTAAACTAATACTGCTGTGGATTTTGGCTGCAGAGCCAGGCAGTGATGCTGTAACACTGTATA
Organism: Lichenostomus cassidix; assembly: GCF_008360975.1. Classification (NCBI taxonomy): domain Eukaryota; kingdom Metazoa; phylum Chordata; class Aves; order Passeriformes; family Meliphagidae; genus Lichenostomus; species Lichenostomus cassidix. Next base: position 5,611,403 of record NC_139497.1, read on the forward strand.
AAAGCTGATCATAAATTGCAGCTGTATTTCAGAGTAGTTTTTCAGCTGCATTCAGACCCTTTCTCGTAGTATCAATAGGCAGAAGTCTACAGAGATGCTGAGCAGTCGGTTCTCAACATCTGCAGATGTTTTCACAGCAGAGCTAACTTACCCTGGAGAGTACTAAGAGAAACTATAATTTCTCTTTTTTTTAAAAAAATTGAGAATGGAAATCCAGGGATGGGGGAGGCAGTACTGAATTTCTTACAACAAGGAAAGAAGTACCTAAAGGCAAAAATCTTGAAGTCTTTGTTCAGTGCCTCCTCTTTGTCTTCCTGCCACTCTTGCACATGTAAAGACAGAGTAAGTTACGTAGGATCTGGCTCAGGGCTCCGACAAATTAACAGGCTGTTTTAGCCCTGAGAGCGCTTCCTTATCCGAGTAGTTACAAACCTCTACAAATGGGGCTTATAATGACTGTCCATTTGCCACCTGCCTTCCAGCACAGGAACAATTCCCTGTCAGCAGGGGAATATATCTGATGACCTGTTAGTTCAGAATTAAACCAATAAACAACAGAGCTCTAACCCTCACAGGTTTTATGCTGATATTTAGCTTCACTGACTTGTTTATGATTTACTCTGAGCTTACACTGCTCTGGGTCAGAATGGGACCCCTTGATTCTAATACTTGTTAGGTTTTCTCTCTTTCTGGCTGCTGTGATCTCTTGTGTAATCTCTGGCTATTTCTTAAGCTGATTGTGCTTTTACTTTTAATAGAAGCTCCTCTATGAATAGCTGGGAATTGCCTGAGCATGGTGGTGGCCTTGAGAGGAGATCTGTCACAGTGGGGTTAAAGCTATGGGTAAGGAGGACGTTGGTACATTCCAAAATGCAGAATACCCTCAGGGATTGGTGCATGACATGTGTCACACTGCAGAGCTGATGCTGCAGCTCCAGCACTGAAACTCAGGTCACCTCTTCTATGCACGCAGCTCTCAGCAGAGATCCCAGCAATAAACTTCTCCCCTCTGGGCTGTGCTACTTTGATTTGTTCCTGTTCCTAAGAATTATTTTGCTTATGCCTGTTCATACAATGTGTTTGTTATCTCAGGCCTGCAAACTACCAGGCACCCCAAACTCATTTTGGAGAAAGAGGTCCATTTCCTGAATGAATTTCTATAGGCTATTGAAGGAATGATATTCAAAGAATGCTTACTGCAAAAGAATAAGTGAGGTATTGCATTGGTACTTATTTTGCCAGCTTCTGCTTGGACAAAGTTGAATTCACAATGGACACCTGGAGGGGCAAAAGCAGATGTCTTAGAAATCAGTGTATTGGTTTAAACAAGTGGAGTGCAGATACAAGGGGGAGAAATTTAGTTAATCCCTTTACTTATGGGAAATAAGGAAAGGAATGCAAGACCGTAAGACTGTGGTCTGTCCAAGTCACTACGCCACGATTTTGCAATGGATTTAGAATGCCCACTGATAAGACAACACCTGTTTTGATCTTTTTTTTTTTTGGTTGAATTTAAGTCCAGCCTTTTTGTCACCTCCCATGGTCACTTCCCAAATGACCAGAGCACAACGTTCTTTGTGACATGAGAAGTGTTGTTCCACTGGTTGGTCAAAACCACTTTGGCAGGCACATTTGAACCAGTCAGGAGCTCAGAAGCTCATCCCTTCTGGGACTATTGATCCAATTTTTGTTCTGGTATAGCCTGAAATGGAGGTGTCCTGTGTGGTTTTTAGAGTAGAGTTTAATGCTTCTGACTTTGCTGTGCTCAAGAGGTGTTTGCAATCAGTCTGCTGGGTGTTCTTCAAGGGCTTAAGAGGCAGTGCCTCTGCACCATGTTCCCAGCCAGGGTTGATGGTAATTATATCTGGAGCTGCAGAGGTGCAGTGCATAGCAAGGAGCCTGGCACTGTTCCTGCATACTTCTCCAGGCAGAGCAGAGATGTAAATTGGCATCTTCAGTTCCCTCTGCAGGACAACCATGTGCTGTGGGCAGTTTGGTCAGGATGCCTGAGTGCAGCTTAACTCTGTTTCCCCATGGAATTCTGTCCTTCCTGCCTGGCCTGTTGGAAGGGAAGCAGGCTACCTCCCTATCCACAACACATCTGCCTCTTACCACTGACCTGAGATAAGCTATCAGGGTACATGCATTCAGCTTTATAAACCCACCGCCAATGTGTGGCCACATCATGGCTTGTTGAGTTACCATCCTTCCTCATGCAGCTTCTGTTTGGGTTTCTATCTGTGGGCTCATCAAAGTGACTTTGCCTTTCCCAATGAACTCTTTCAGTTGTCTGTACCCTTTATGGTACTCAGGCTCTGGGCAGACTCTCTCCTTTTCTAGAACACAGTGCTGTCTGGGAGTGGAGGAAGTGTCATGCTGCAGTGATGAAATGTGCCTCCAGCTACGTTTGTTCTTCTCTTGGGTCTTGCAGCAAATACCAGGACTCCAGAGGTGGAATTTTGACAAGAAATCTAAGATTATACATAGCACAGATATTTGATATCTTTGAATTTGCAATTGTACCTGGTTTCCTTCTTTGAAGGAGAGAAGGACAAAAAGGGGGATAACCCCTTTTTTTATCCAGAGCCTCCATGTGATGAGCAGTGTGAGTATTAGTTACTGCTGCACAGTATAGTGGTGCCTCTGAACACAGGAGAGCCTTTACTGCTGGGCAGCCTTTAGTCTGGACTCAGCAGCAGCCTGGCTCCAGAGATTAAGACACTGGTGGTGGGAAATAGCAAGGTCAGCCTGCTGCTCTTCAGTCTTAGCATCCATTAATCCTAGGGTGTTATTGTGGCCATGCTTTCCCATCAGCCATTCCTGTCCCAGAGTTTTAGTGTACAGCTTGTCCTTTTGTTTTCTCACAGCTCAAGTTGCAGGTGCTGAGCAGGTCACGCTTTTCAAGGCTACAGCCCTTCTGTTATGGTAGAGCCAGGGGTTGTCGGTAGATTTGTTTGTGCCAAAGCAGAGCAGTGTTGCTGCAGTGTTATGACAGATCAGTGCGGCTTGAAAAAGAGACAAACAAAGATGCTGGGTCATGGGTTTACCTTTCTGGCCTTCAAAAAACCTTTTTCTTCACTACTGCTGTAGGAACTGGACTAATTTGATGCTCTGGGGTGTTGCTGCTGCCTGGTATTGTCTTCTTGGAGACTGTCTGGAAAATACAGGGAGATTCTGCAATTGCAGGGAGATTTTTGCCAGGGTATATATGCTTTTGAAGTAGCAAAATGAAAACTTGCTTTTATGCTGTGATGGTGAAAATTAAGCAAGGCAGACATAAAGGTCTGGTTTACAGTTTCTGGGGTGGAGAATACATCATGCAGTGCAATATTTCTGGTGTTACTTTTTTTTTCACGAGTGAAACCAGCCTTGTTTCCTTTCTCCTGGGATTGTAATTCTTGAACTCAAAACTGCATTTTCCACAAATGTGTAATCCTTACTGCCACATCCATTCAGGATACACCAGGCTGCTTATTCCCTTGAGTTCCTGATATTGTGGAATCAGTGCTGTATTATTCTTTACCTTGAATACCCCAAGGCAGCAAACAAAATCCAGGACTTTATTTTCTATTACTCAGAAGCTCCTAGAGGAAGCTGCACAGCAGCAGTGCTGCAATTTTCCGCTGTCTCCAGACTCTGCTTCCCCAGCTCTGCAGCCTGGAGTCAATGCGGCATTTGCTATAACGGGCAGTGACTTTTTGAGATCAGGCAATGCACTCTAGACTGTACCACTCCAAATAATTCTCTGCAGTAAAATGCAGAGCTCCAAACAAGAAAATACCTTCACCGTTTTTTACCAGCAGAAACACAGAGTAAATTGGCTCACAAGTGCACGTGAGGTGCTGGAGTGCTCTGTTTTGATTTCCCATCTGTGTTCTACGTCCTCACGTATTCTGGGCTAACCCATCTGCAGGAAAATAGCAGGGAGGGAGCTGGCAGATAACCCTCAAAATGGAGGAGGGGAAGAATATTCCCGATTAATTCTCTCACAGCAGAGATGAAGTGAAGCAAATGACATTTTGAATGAGACGATCAGGTTTGTATACTGGGAGCACCTCTTGATTCTCCTCCAAACTCTTGACCTATAGCTGTAGACACTTGCTTATAACCTCAGCAGCTTGGGGCTGATGCCCAGCAGTGAGGGATGCAGGAGTTGTGTGGACATCAAACTGATTTGTTTCTATGGAAACGGTAGATTTCACCATGTTTTAGGGAAGTAGGAGGGGAATTATCCCCCTGGGCCTGGTTCTGGCTCTCAGATTGGATTGGTTGCTGCACAGCAATTGTAGAGCAGCAGCCCATAAAGGGATTATCTATCATTCAGTGATCACAATTAGGGAGAGAAGCACGTGGCTCCAATCTGCTCCCATTTTGGGATTCCCAGGGTCACAGCCCTCCATGGCACTTAAAAACAAAGAGTTTAACTTTGGTTGCTCATAGACCCAAAAGAGGGCTGCATTACAGTGCAGGCAGCTGCACCCAGACTCCTCAGTTGTGATGGCTGAGGAGATGAACTGTGCTTGTACCTCACCACACCTTTTAGGCAAGAGCTGAAAACTATTTGAGGCTTCTACAAGGTCTGGAGGAAGCTGCAATCTTTCAGGCTGGTTTCAAGTGATGCTTGTTGATGAAATTATTGTATGTCCGATTTGTTGTACTACTCTCAGAAGGTCCCAGCACTTGAAGTGCTGTGTCTGGGGGTGATGATTTTGAGACCTTTTTTTCTGAAATGAAAGTTAATCTCATGAAACCACAGAAGGAATCAAAGCATGAATATACACCTCGAACAGATTCAAGTAAGTGTTGTTGCTAAACCCCATACTTTCCTAAAGGTCTGTAGAACTGAGTCTTTTCAAATGGGCCTGGTGCCCTTGTGTGAGATCCTAGTGCTGGTCCTTCAGAAGGAGTTAACCAACACCTGTGTATTTCAGGCTCTTAGGTCCTAAAGGCACTTGCCTATCCAGGCTCTAGCATCGACTGACTGGAAGAGCTTGAATTTCTAGATAGAAAGTAGACAGACCATGGAAAACTGACAGAAAGGGTAATGCCCACATGTGTTTTTTCATAAGGTATTCCCTTGTTTCCTACAAATGTAGGACAGGACCTGTATAACTGTCTCTAATGGAGAGAAAATTCTGTTTGCTCAGCTTCTGTCTCCCCTTACTTTATATAGGGACTTCCTATATTCCATGTTATGTAAACTGAGTTAGGAATGAAGGGCAGCTTCTAGCAAAAATTCTTGCTTTATGATTTGTAGTGCAGCCAGTGAGTCAATTGGATGGGATAATCCTGGTTATGGATTTGCAGGGATGCATCAGAAGAATGCAGCAATATCTCTGCCTTACTTTCAGGTCATCTAAAAATATATATATAGACCTTGAAAGTCAGGCTGGATCCTGCTGTAAGGTCTACCAAGCATAAAGCTGGGGTGTGCTGGCTTCTTTGGAATTACTGTAGACATACAGCAGTCGAAATGCCTGGGGCAAACTTCTGGCTATGCCAGTTTAGTCTGCAGGATGGCAGGCCCCCAGGCCATTGATGAAAAGTGTAAGAATGCCTGTGACTTCCTTGGAAGTGTCTTGCCCTGTGGAAGCAGGGCAGCGGCAAAGGGCTCTGTAGTTGTGCATCTGATTGACTGGTGCACAGCAGCTCCAGCACAGCCGTGACTTGGCATGATGCACACAGCTGTCTTCCAGATTTTGATGTATCCTGAAGTTAGCGGAGTGTGAAACAGAAAAATCAGCCCACAGGATTCAAATGAAAATAAACAATAGCAAAACTTATCCCACTTCTTCCAGCAACCTGCACAGAGGCATGGGCAGGAGAGGAGCTGAAATGCAGAGAAAGGTGATGTGGAAAGAATGAATGAGAGAGGCACCAACTGCCATGGATGGCTCCTGGGAACCAGTCTGTGCAGTCAGAGATAAGCCAGAAAAGCAGAATTTAATGCACTTGCAGAGGGGTGGGGGAGAGAGCTGTTTCCAAGTGAGCATTGATGTAAAAATTGCTGTGTGCTTTCCTTCTGGCTTTAGCAGTGTTAAGGAAGATGCTGCAGGCAGAAGTCTGAACACAGCTACTGCAGCTGAAGTATCAGTAATGTGAGAGAACCTTGCCTGTAGTGTCCCCTCTCTCATTGTCTGAGTCCCCTCAGTCCACACTTGGTTAAAAAAACATGTGAGTGGAAAAAACACATTTTTGATTAACACTTTTTGATGTTCAAGGCATGTGGGTCCTCCCAGAGACACAACACATGAATATGACAATGCCTTCCAGTAACAAAAATCTTTGTCCTGTTCTGTAGGAAAGATCTGGGCACTACCAAAAATTACCCAGACAACAGTACTGGACACTGTCACTTCTGTAGGTCAGCAGCCAATAATTGTGTTGTGTCCCAAGGTGAGGAGACAAGCTGATGTTAAAATGGCTGAGATGGGTGCTTGAAATTTAACTTCTGTCCCTCCATGGCACATCGTTTATTCCAAATGTCAGTGAAACAAACCTCGCCATTATGCCTGACCACAAGGAACTGGATTTGACTCGCCAAACTCACTGTGTAGGCTTTTAAACAGCCAGGCATGCAGCTTTCTATGGAGGTGGATTCTCTTGGAAGGGGGCAGTCTCCTGAAAGGTTTCTTGTCTTTTCAGCAGAGCCGGTGGTGTGGGGTCATTATGTTTTTTGAAATGTGTTTTGCAAGAAATGTATGTTTCTGATGTGGCTTTATTGAGTTTGTATGTTAGCTCTGTAAATACGCTGCATTTTTCTTACTTTGAATAAAGTGAGAGCACAGTGCGTGAAAAAGATGCAGAAGAGCTCCAGAACAGGGCAATCCTGGTCAGTGGTAAAAGAGACACAGGAAACACAGCAAAGACAATTCTTGTGGTGGGAATCATGTCAGTTCTGGAGCAGGATGTGGTGTGAACATGTATTACAACCTATTGCTACACTTAATTGCTTACACTGAATTAGCATAGTTGCTGTCCTTTCATGTTTGAAGATCACAGTGCCTCAGTCTGCACAAAACCTCAGGCAGAACATCCCTCACTTGCTGGGCGCTGTGCTGGTATGAGGTACAATTCTGCACAACGGAATAGAACAGCTCAAGGGTGATAAGGAGAAAGTGCCAACTTTCTCCTAGAAAGTAACAAGGAGTTACTTCCTAGTTAATTCTCTATCTTCTCTGACTCGTGTTTGTAAATTATCCAGTATTATGTTATAAATGTGTCCAGTTTATACTGGCACTTGTGTTTTGCCCTGCCAGGGCAGCACCTGTGAATTTTCTAGGATGGTTTCTGGGAACTCACCTTAAGCACAGCAAACTCCCATGCTTGAGAGGCTGCTTGGCCCTTTTGCTTACTGACTTGGGGAGCTGTACTGGGGAGGAGTGGCCAGGTGTTGGAGAGGCTGTTAGAGGGCCAGAATTATTTAACAAAGCAACTGTAAGTGTTCCAAGCCAGCACAATGGTGTTAACCTCCCTCTGCACTATTGTAAATAGGAACTTAAGGTACAAGGCAATCCTGACATGTATATTATGATGACACTCATGAACTATTGCCTGTCTTTATTTTTCACAATTGTTTTCTTGAATAATGAATCATTGTGTACAGTAATATTGCCAGTATACTGGAAAATTGTGTACTTACAATAGATCTTTATTTCTATATGTATCCATTGTGTAACCAGTACCAATTGCATCCTAAGAAGTTACAGTATACTGAGTGCTTATGGAATTGTTCTTGTTCACTGTGGGTCAGGACTAGGCACACTTGTGCTGTGGAGATTGGCTGATAAATAACACACATCCTCTGGCTTAAAGTTATCTAAAGGTGCTAAACTTAATGGAAAAAAACATGGCTTAACTTAGGAACAAGACTTACCATATGATTATGAGTCTGTATGACTGGTGTCCGAGTTCACATGATGCAGCATGAAAAGAATATGAAAGCTAAAGGCAGAGAAAAACAGAATAGCAGGTTGATGGGTTTCTTCATAATACACCTGTTTTTAATGCTTATTCTTCCTTTTGACTTGTCTAGCTTTTTTTTTTCTTGCTTTTTTTTTTTCTTTCTCCCTTAAAAAGCACTTTGGCTCAAGCAAGAGGAGAGCTCACAGAGCCAACCAAGTTAGCAGGAAAGTCTGAATCTGCATTGCAGCCCTCTTGGCAACCATCTAGGTGGTAGAGGAAAGAACAAATTTGTCCTTGTTCTTGCCCCACACCTGAGTTACGGAATTGCTTACGAATGTACTTGCATGTCACTTAAAGGAACAGACCAGGAAGGTGCTCCAAGGGCAGTTCCTGCATCAGAATTGTTCCTTCTAGTAGAACCAGATAATGTCTCTTCTGAAGGAACACCAGGAGTTAGTGACCAAGAAGTACAAAGCTCCTGCGATTTCTGAAGTGTTTGTTTTAGGAGTCAACATGATTAACAGTAAATATTTTTAGTGGGTGGTTAATGTACCCCATAGGTGTCAGCCTGTGTGTTAAGGATTCATTTTGATGTGCTGAAGTAAGAAATGTTTGAAAACACAAGTGTTGTGCTGTGAGATGAAATGCTGTTCAGAGAAATGCAAGCTGTCCATAGAATGCAGCTTGTATGAAGATGTGAATGCTGCTAAATGGTGCAGTGATCAGAAAAATGGTATGTCAAAGATACCAATATCCCTAGATTGGCTTGGGGTTCTTGTAAAGCACTGTGTCATTATGAGCAAGGGAGGAACTCTTGATCTGGATTGTGTGAGAATGATGGATGATCAATTATAAGCCTTGACAGATGAAAATGGTTTGAAGCTTAAGCAGGAGCAGGTCTGAACTGTGTAACCAGACAGTAAAATCCATAGGGACAGAACTGTATTTCTTGTGGTATATTGGCACAGTGCTTTGTGCAGTGCATTTTTTATTAAATCGCTGTCCCTGGGCACCATCAGAACACAGGAAATTACAAATACTCGAATTAAAATACAAACAGCTGTGTGAAATTATGGAGGCTGTGTGAATTTTAATTTTCTGAAACTAATATAATCCAAACTGGGGATTAATTGCATCCCTTAATACCCTGTTTGTCTATAGATGTTTAATAAGAAATCAAATTGAAATTAAATGATCAGATGCTGGTGTTCCCTTCTGTTCTTTGCAACTACTTTTATGTCTTCTTAAACTTCTGTTTTGGCTCTTTAATTGAGGCTTTACCTTCTCTAGTGCATTCTAATTCAAGAATCTCAAAGGACTGGTGAACAGTTGACTGTAAGTATGCTGTGTTATTTTGTCTAGACTATGCCTAGATTTGTATTTCAGAGCCCTCTGCAATCAGCTTTCCAAGCCTTCCAGCTTCTCTGGAGGAAGGGGAAGCAAGCATTTGGTTTATCTTCCATGTAGAACAAGAGATGGTACCATGGACTTTGTTCAGTTTTGACTACTGAGGAGTTCTGTTTCAACTTCAGTGAAGACTAAAATCATGCATGAAAAAGCTTTGACTCAAAGTCTTTTCAGAAATATAGATTACCAATGGACGGAGAAGGTGCAAAATTTGAATTTGGTGGAAAGAGGGAATAAATGGTGCTCATATTTGCAGTGGAAGTGTATCTATGGAGAAGCACTTGCAGTCTGAGCCAACACGTGGGGATGCTATTAGTATGTTCCTGCCCTTCCCTGTTAGGAAGTTGTGATTATCACTTCTGATATCATGGCTACAGGGCCATAGAGAGGTTTGCAAATGCCAGATTGCTGGAATGAAGCAGCACTGTGAATGTTATGGGAACCTCTAAGCCTTAGAGCATTATACTAAAGCAGTGAGCTGACACTTCTGGCAAAGCATGAAGGGACAGACTGGCTCATGCAATCACTTGTCTTGGGCTTATCAGGATTGAGAGCATTTATTCCAGCAAAGCTGGTGGACCAGGCACAACATGCCCCTAACAATCACTGAGATGCTCTAAGATTTGCACCTCCTCCAGAGATCTCAGTATCTCATTTGAGAGGAAAACATCAGATCAAGTGTTTGACCAAAGGACTAAACAAGTATTCTTCAGTCTAGCAAACTGTGTGTGTGGACACAAATGTGCTACTACTGCAGCAAACTAGCTCATCTAAGTATCTTTTAACGGAGAGTCACACTTTCTTCAGTGTAGCAACAGTGAATAAACACAAGAAACATGTCTGAAAGTTCCAATGTGTGCCTCTTCAGGTAATCCCAAGCTTTCCATATGGGTGTCTGTCCTATTTTTTTTTATTGCATCTATCTTTCCTTCCCTTGCCATAAACATATGTTGAATTATACCAGCAGTTTGTCAGTCTCCTTTGTTTTATTAATAGTCTGGGCTAAGTGTCTTTGGTCAATGATTCCTTTAACTTTTCGTTCTCTGTACTGTGCAAGTCATTAAATGAACTCTAAAACTTGTTTATAGAGCAAATGTGGGGTTTTTGTCACTAATAGCCACTAAAACATTTTTGTTCTGTGGGATTCCAAGTTACCTAATGCATGAAGGCTTTTTCTATGTAGTGTCTGGCTTTAATTAAAAACTCCAAACAAACAAACCAACAAAACAATTAAGGAAACCCCAATTCCCAGTACCCTGATTATAAATGTATTGTTGCATGACATCAAGATTGCTCTAATGTGTTTCCAAGGTGTTTGGATTTTGTTTCAGTTTTGCTCTACAGTAACTGCTAGATTGGTTCCCATTCCTTCAATATTTTTTTATTACTGCATTACTAATGCAGCTTTCAGCCCAAATCTGCACTCTCATGCAGCTCTGCATACGAAAATAGAAATAAGACTGGGAGGGATGATGTGATTGGGCTTGCCCTGAGGTATCTAGTCAAGAACATGTGTAAGCACTTCAAAACTGAGCAATGCAAAATATAACAATAAATGCCTTTCCAGGTCACTTCCCTGCCTGAACTCTTTCAGTCTGAGACCTGTTGGGATTTGTATCCTTGGTTCTTTTTGTTGTCTTGGTTTAGAAGAGAACATCTATCACCGATGAGACCAAGAATTTACCTACCTCAATAACCTCTCTCTGACAGTTCTTAATAAAAGATGAGTGTGAAATACGTAGAAATAAGTCTTCCAATAAGTGATGTTTTGAGAAATGTAGTTGATCTGAGCCTAGTTTTCCAACTCTGATAAAATGCTTGGAATTGCATTGATAGAACCTCAGCATCTTGATTCAGAATTTTGAGTCAGTAGCTAAGAAAGCTACAAGCAGATTAAGTATTTATATTCCCTGAATACAGCTCCGTCTGTTTTAGCTGCTATTTTGTGTGTTTTCTAGATGAAGCCTACCCTGAAGGAGTGGCACGGTATTTTATTCCTGCTTTAAAGCACAGGAAACCAAATATCATGTGGTTCTGTGTGTTACAAACAAAGCAACATAAAAGAGATTTCCAGTTCTTAAGGAAAAAAGTGAAGGAGGAAAACAGGGAGTTGGTGCCCTGAACCTTAGTAACAAATTTCAGGCACAGTTGTGTGTAGTGGTGTATGTAATGATGCTCTGATGTCATGCTAGAGGCTCCCTTATCTCAGCACTCCAAGCCTTATAACTTGCTGTCTCTAAACACTTATTCCATCTTTTTTTTTCCTCCCCCAGCCTTGCTACCATACATCTCCCTTGCTGGAAATGCATAAGCCAGTTTAACCCCTCTGCTCTTGCCTGCCCAGGTCACCTGGTGGTTTTCACCTGGTGTGCTGCTCCCCTGACTCCAACTTGGTGTCGTCACTTTGGGCTGCTCTTTCTGGAGCGGTAGCTCTGTGTGTGTAGCTCTTCCTTCAGGCTCTGCAGTGAGCTCAGACTGTGCTGGGCATGTTGTCTGTGTCACACATGCTCTCTGGTTGTAGTTTATTTACAGCAGCAGTTTGTGCCCCCTGCAAGAGGGCAGGCAGGGCTCTGTACTCCGCCTGCTCCTCGGCACCCAGCCAGCTCCCTGTGGAATTTACTAATCCCTACTTTTTAGTTTCTATGATTTGAAAGGCTTAGCTGGAGCAGGAGGAGGAAGGAGTTTTTCCAACAGACTGTAGAGAGAAAGAAAGTAAAGAAGAATAGGAAATAACATGGATACAATGGGATGATACTGCATCAGTTGTAGGGTTTTTTTAATAAAGTTTTTTGGCTGTAGCTCCTGATGGGAATCAAGTGTAGAGAAGACTTAAAAGTTGAACTGCATGTACCTCCCAATAGCTTGTGGGTAAGAACACACATTCATTTTCTGATATTAGGGATCAGATTTGCATGTATTTTCATTCAGAAATAGAGCATCACTGAAGATTGTTGGTTTAGGTGACAAAATTTGGCTTATGGATTTGTTGTTTTGTCCTCTAGAGGATTTGGTGTTTTTTCCTTGGAATAGCCTGGGAGCTGCTTGAGTTAACACAGTAAATTGAATCTTTTTTTATTCACGCTGGATCTTAGTGTCACAGGTTTTCTGTCTACCTTTGTCTTGAGATTTTTTTCTTAGTAGCTGTGATAAGGACAGTGAAAAAATCAGGATTTTAACCAAAGCAGGAAGATTCAGAAAAACATAGTCCAGCATGAATAGGATCTTGCTTCCTATTGATTTCATGCTTATAAATGCAAGTGGTCCTTCTTCTACAGTAAAGCAGGATTTGATACTGCAAGTTGGAAACCAATAACTAGAGGACTGTCTTGTGTGCTGGAAAGGGATCTGTAGTAATAGGATTCCTTTTTCTAAGATACAAGTTCAAAATAAGTCAGTGGAGCTCAAGTGGATTTGTTATGCTGAAAACTGATGCAAGGATAGGACTTTTCTAGATATTGACCACAGACATCTATAGGCATGGAGCTGAGACAGCAGAAAACTGTTAGAATGATGCAGTGCCTCAAAGATTCCAGAGTTAATCCCACTGGAATGGCAAAACTAGAGCTGTATTATTTGAAAAACAAATGAAGGGCAATCCCCAGTTAACTCTTTATACTTCTGGAAAGTCTAAAATAATGAGAATAAGTTTCAGTCTAATTTTAACTGGTAGAGTTGTACCAGAGGTTCCATTACTCCAGACTTAGTAATTAACAGGTGATATTTTTATTTGAGGTATTAGAGGACGTGGGGTGCCTCCTTAGACTCATTTCACTTGAACCAACTCTCCAGTTTTTGATATTATCAAGTTATTCTGACATCCCCACAGATGGAGAATTACTTTTATAGCTGAGGAAAGGAAAATACAGAGACGTAGAGTAACTTCCATAGTGTTACATATGAGACGAGTGGCCAAACCAGAAGCTGAGACAGAGCTGCTCAAGGTCTTGTCTGGTATGTTGAAAGAGAAACTGATTTCTCATCTTCATGGACTTTGTCAGTGTTAAGTTCATGCAGGGCTAAGAGGAAGACCTCAAAGTGGAGAGCCCTGGATTTCTCATTCAGCAGAGTCAATAGTTACTCCTGAATTAGCAAAATTATTCCTTGCAACAGCTATGAAGGGAAGGAGGATTGTCTGCCAAAACCCCAGCAGTGTAGGCAGGATTCTTTTAACAGAGAAAACTATATTCATGCTGTAGGAAACATATTTTGAAGTGATGCTTCTCCAAGTAGGCAAGGAAGCAATTGATTATATTTTCAGAACTACTCAGTGGCTCTTGAAGAGCCACAAGAACAGCCAAATACTAGAAAACCAGGCCACAAACAAGCAAGGTCATCAGCAGATACTGTGAGCATGCCTAGCTTTGGATTAGGAAAAAGGAAAAGCAAAGGAGAACTGGTGGGCTGTGGCTGCTAAGTCAGCATTTGGAGAAGGTTAGTGAAAGGCTGCTTTTCCTTGAAATTACTTGAAGTACACAAAAATACAGGATTCTTGTGAATATAGAAGGAAACTTCTGCTTTTGCCTTGGCAATACTGATATCTGGAGTAGTTATAGCCAGGAGAGACCCTGGCTGGAGACAAACCTTTGGCTGCTGGTTATTTTCTCAGTTGTATCACATGGTGTTTACATGCTGGGACAGTGTGGTATCTTCTCAAGCCCCAAGTGGAGGGTGTGAGTGAATTTGTGTAATTGTTTTTGTCAAAAGGAGGCATGCTAGTTTTTGGGCTCTGCTTCAACTTCTCTTTTCTTTCTGATGAAAGAGATTATTTTTTTCCAAAGTACAGACAGCTGTGTTAAATGGGCTTGTTAGTTAACTTGGAACTTCAGCTGAAGGAGCTGTACAGTCATACACATGATTAGAGGGACTGTTCTGTCCCTCTAATCTTCAGAACAACTTCTTGGCCATCTCAAGGAGAAGCACTTTGTGTTTAGTGCCTTACACTTTTTTGTGCCTTGAAGTTTTTTGGGCTTATGGCTGGGACTCCCTCTTAGAATCCATATACGCTTATAGAAGCAGAAAAGCTTTGAAAAGGGAAGGAAACAATCACTCACTCATCCAAAACTTCCTGTTTCATTTCAGGGACTTTCTGCCGCGTGGATCTGGCATTGTCACCAGGCGCCCACTGGTTCTGCAGTTGGTAAATGCCAGCACAGGTATGTGAGCTGCCTTCCCTGTGTATCCAGCTGGATTGCTCTCTTAGGAAGGTCTTATTTGATCAGTGGCACTGAATGAATGTTTCAAGGTACTCTTCCTCTGCTTGATAGATCAAGTTCACCTGACAAGAATTTTATGTACAGTAAGAAGACAATTTGACTTTTATAAGGTTTTAAAATTGGAACAGAGGGTTCTTGGACTGGTTAACCTGTTCAAGGACTGACACAAAAAGTCTCAACCACAAGCCAATTCAAAACTATGTCAAGAGATGATTTGGAATCTGTTCTCATATGTAGTGAGACTGTTATTTACACCCAACACTTTAATATGGAGCTACCCTGAGTCCTCCTGGGTACCCAGGTACCTCCCAGTGTAGCTTTGGAAGTCATAGCTGCTGCGGGGAGGTGCATGCAAAGTTTGGTGAGTATCAACAGGGAAGGTCCTGGGTTATTACTTGACTGAAGACAAGTGAGGATGCCACCTCTGCTGAGACAGAAGCTGTGTTGTGAAGGTGTTTGGCTTAGCTGAATTATCTCAGATGTTGACCACACAAACCTGACTGCATAACTTCTGTTCCAACCTGCAAGCTCTAGTGGGAAAGGCCCTTGCCAGACTTCATCCCTTCAGTTGTGTTTTGTTGTGTTGTGCTTCAGGACGTGGTGCTTTCATCACACTTTTGAGTGTTTGGTTTTGGTGACTATTTCTGACTCTTTGCTTCTATTTAAATAGAATATGGCGAGTTCCTACACTGCAAAGGAAAGAAATTCACTGATTTTGAGGAGGTCCGTTTGGAGATTGAGGCTGAAACGGATCGTGTTACTGGCTCAAACAAAGGGATTTCCCCTGTGCCCATCAATCTCCGAGTCTACTCTCCCCATGGTGAGTCCCAATGCAGTGGGACCAACTCTTCTGGCTCTCCAGTCCATTGTGAACTGAAAACAAAGTACTGTTGTCCCTTCCCTTTCAGTGTAATGTACGTGGAAGGACTTTGAGGGCACAGTTTTCCTGACCAGTGTGAAAACAAGTGATTTAAAGGGAAGGGATGATGAGATCATTGACAATCACAGTAGTAACAGCTAGTTATTACTAAGCAGTAACAAGAAGGGAATAGAAAACTTTGTGTTCTTTTGTGTGTGTGTGTGTGTCTCTTATCTCTGTGAAATATTGGAGTCACTTAAACTACAGGTGGTACTTAAAGACTAGAACACTCCTACCTTAAGAATCCCTTGTGCTAACTCCTGTCTCCTGTGTCTAGTCCTGAACCTGACCTTGGTGGATCTGCCGGGTATGACAAAAGTCCCTGTGGGGGATCAGCCCCCTGATATCGAGTTCCAGATCCGAGACATGCTCATGCAGTTTGTCACCAAAGAGAATTGCCTCATCCTGGCAGTATCCCCAGCCAACTCTGATTTGGCCAATTCTGATGCCCTGAAGATTGCAAAGGAGGTGGATCCTCAAGGTAAGTGTCTCTTAATTTAACCTGGCATTAGTAAACAGTGGCCTGATTTTCCTGTGGTTGTGATTAGCCCAGTAGCTGTGGGCTTCTGTCTGTTGTCTTGGGATGTATCTTCAACAAACATTCTTCTGAGAGGTATTAGTCAGTGTTAACTGCTAACTAGTTGCTGTAGTAGAAATTTCATTATTCCCCTTTTCTTCATTTGTCTGAGCCCCATTTCTGGAGAGTTGAAGGATTTCCTTTCCTTTAATCACCTGCATTTGGCCTAGGGAGAACTAGGAAAATATGCACTAAAATCTTTTTCTGCTATGGCATAGCTTGTGCATTCAGCAGGATACAACTGAGAGCTGAGCTTGATTTTTGTTTGTCTTGCTCCTGTGGTCTCTTGTGCATGATGAGAGCTGTAATGTTTGAGTTTAAGGCCCTTGAGTAGCCAAGTTGGGCAATCTTTGTGAACAGAGGAAAATGTTACATGAGTTGTTTGCTTGACCAAATATGTTTGTGGGTTTTTTCCATAGGCCAACGCACCATTGGGGTCATCACTAAGCTGGATCTAATGGATGAAGGAACTGATGCACGAGATGTATTAGAAAACAAATTGCTTCCCCTCCGTAGGGGTATGTTTCCTCATGCTTTGTCCATGATCTCCTTCCTCTGTTTTCCCTGTGTGAGGTGTCCTGGCCTCATCCTCTTTCTCCAGTGTTTCCCCTTCCTATAACATCTCTTGTGGTTAAGCCATCTCTGTTTCAAGCTAGAACTGAGAAAGGTTGGGTGACAGGGCTCAGTCATGCTGTTAATAGAAGCTTTATAGGTATTTATACCTTGATATGTATTCCTAGCAGAAACAGCCTTATGCTCTTATCTTTGCTTTCTCTTTCCTTCTTTCAATAAGGCAAGCTGGGAAAGGTGTCTAAAACACCCCCCCTCACTGCCACAGTGAAGAGATTAAATAATCTGGGGCGGTGATACTTCCTGTGGCCATAGCAAAACTACCTGTGCTAAGGATTCTTGAGAGAGTCTGAAATAAACGAGACTTTGTAAACGTGCTTTGTGTTTGGGAAACAGTAATAAATAAGTTAATTCTCTGTTCTGTGCTCACTTTTGTCCTGCATACCAAACTATCAGAACCTGGGCCATTCAAGGAATTTCTAATTTTAAACTCCTCAAATTGCCCCTAATAATGTATTACCATTAGAATCCCCCTTTTGAAGTACTGCTGACTGAGTAACTTCCTTCTCAGTCTGGGTCTCTTCTGCATCCTTGCAACCATCTGATGTCTAACCCCACTCTCACAGGTTACATTGGTGTGGTCAACAGAAGTCAGAAGGACATAGATGGCAAGAAGGATATTCAGGCAGCTCTGGCTGCAGAGAGAAAGTTTTTTCTCTCCCACCCGGCCTACAGACACATGGCTGATCGCATGGGAACCCCCTTCCTGCAGAAAGTACTGAACCAGGTACTGTCCACAGTCAAGAACTGCTGCCCACGGTGTCACTGGCTGTGAAACACACTGAGGCTGATAAGGGAGCCTGCACACCAAAGGCAGAGCACTGATTTATCCTTTCACTTTCAAAATCAGCTGATTTCAAAATAGCTGATTTGTGGCATATACACTGTCAGAATGCAAGGTCTTTCTGGTGAAGTTAAAAGATACCTTATAATTCTAGTGATCTCTGTACCTAACAGTAATTATGTGATACTGATAGTCATTTCCCATCTATTGAGGCTGTCTTATCTCTGTTTCTCATACAGCAGCAATTTACTGCTGCTTCCCTTTCTGTTCCCTTGAAATAATCTCTGAAGTGAAGAGTCTCTTTCCTTTTTCTCCTTATTCAAATAGGAGAATCATCTTTAAACTGGAGTTTTCCACAGCTGTGCTTTGTGGATACCCTCTTACTGGAGCCTCATCAGTGATTCTGGCTCCTTCCACCTTGCCTTTTTACCCATTTTTTTCCAAAAGGGGTTTACCACCACACTGGGTGTCAGTGTTGTGCTAACCTGAAGGCAAAATAGCCTTTACCCTCGTGTAAATAGCAAATGCTAATACTTGTATGTGAAGTTTATTCTTGGGTTTGAGTCAGCAGGTTTGTGTGGAGGGTAGTTTTGCACCAGACTAGAAAGTAAACTGAAGGTCAGGAGTAAAGGGGGGACAATAGGCAGGAGCTGGGGAGGGCAAATACCTTCAGCTCATAACTGGTATCTATCCTGGGATAGACATTTTGTTAGGACCACACAGAACAATTGAACACAGAGAGGAGTTTTCATCTGTATTTTGTAGTATGGAGACAGCAAACTCTTCCCAGTAGCTACCTTGAGGTTTATTGTCATCTTAAACCTTGTTCTTGTGCAGCAATTGACCAACCACATCCGTGACACACTGCCGGGGCTGCGGAACAAGCTCCAGAGCCAGCTCCTCTCCATTGAGAAGGAGGTGGAGGAGTACAAGAACTTTCGCCCTGATGACC
Organism: Lichenostomus cassidix; assembly: GCF_008360975.1. Lineage (NCBI taxonomy): Eukaryota > Metazoa > Chordata > Aves > Passeriformes > Meliphagidae > Lichenostomus > Lichenostomus cassidix. The sequence continues at coordinate 5,629,790 of NC_139497.1, forward strand.
CTGCTCGCAAGACCAAAGCTCTGCTTCAGTAAGTGGCCTCAGTGTCCCTCCCTGGAAGAGACTGCTTGGCCATGAGTTCTATGTCACGCTCCTGGTTTTCTTTCAGGATGGTCCAGCAGTTTGCTGTGGACTTTGAGAAACGCATTGAAGGCTCTGGAGACCAAATTGACACCTATGAGCTGTCAGGAGGAGCTCGGATCAACCGCATCTTCCATGAGCGTTTCCCCTTTGAACTGGTGAAGGTACTGCTTCCCCGTGTTGCTGAGATACTTTTTGTTGCCTATTGTCTGTTACTACTTCTGTCTGTCTCCTTACTCCTCTTCCTATCTTTCATCATCTGACTTCCTCTTCAGCTACTTTGTTTCATGTTTTTCCCTTTCAGCACCTTTTTTCGCTTGTTTGTCTCCTTTATTGGGACCTTCCCATAGTGCTGACCTTTCCCTCTGTCCCTGTTCTTGCGGCAGAACTTAACTTTCTCTGAGCTAAATGACAGTATTTCATTGGCTTAATTCCTAAATGCTAAATTAAGCATGCAAAATCACTTTAACACAACCAATGGTAAATCAATGCCTGAATGCCCTCACAGGTATATCAAAGCTACTATGACTGAATTTCATAAGGAAGGAGTGGTGCTGAAACTTGTACTTCCTTGATCCTGAGCATCAGACTAGATCTAAAACTGCCTTAATAGATACCTAAGAAGCTGGAAAAAGAACTGTAGTTATACCTAGGATTACTTCCATCTGTCCTCTATCAATGGCCTGGAGGTGGGAACAGTGTAAAAAACTGTTCGCCTGTATTAGCAGTGGGATTTTTAGTCATAGATAGATTTCTTGGATGGTGAAGTCCACTAGATCAGGAGGGGTACTGAAAATCTCTTTTTTTAATGTCAATTGGAACAAACTTGAGAGCCAGATCTTTCTGCTTCAGTATATTTTGCATTCTGCGTCCTTTTTTTTCACATTTGAATAAGATGAGGCCTTTCTAGTGAAATAAATAGCCTGCCTTGTGTTAGATTTACAATTCACACAAAATGTATGATCCATTTGTGGTGTTCACTGAAAAGGCAGCTGCCAAGATCTCATGCTAAACATTGTGAGGCAAACCAGTTTGCTTTAGAAAGCCATCTAACACTTCAGTCCTAGTGCTTTATCTCAGTGAACCTCCTTAAGAGCAGCTGGGGCATCTCTAGATGTGGGCCCTTAACTATTCATGTGTGTTCAGGGTGTCCTGCTTTGGCCACAGCACTTTAATGGCTGGACTCTGTATCCAGCACTTGGGCTAATATCTCATGTGTCACATGGTAGTGCTGGCATGGGACCTCTTCTCTGCAAAGTCTGCTACTGTGTCGTGCTGTGCAAATCAGCCTCAGAAAGTTTCTGATGGAATTCTCCCTTGGTGCAGATGGAGTTTGATGAGAAGGAGCTGCGGCGGGAGATCAGCTACGCCATCAAGAACATCCACGGTATCAGGCACGTATCACTAGGCAGAGCTCTGGCTGAAAAGCCTTGTAAATACTTCTAGACCTTCCAAATGGAGTTGAAGACTTCTGAGGTACGGTAGGTCAGCCAAAGGGAGGGATAACCTCTGGCTTGAATCTGGGAGTAGGGACAATTCTCCAAGTCAGTTTGCTTTCTTTTCCCACGTGACAGTCACAGAAGCCTAAAAGGTAAAAGCCTGGGTGACTTAATGTCTTTTCCATCCTCCTTGGGTCTTTACATATTAAAGGGTAGGAAGAGGGATGCAAGCCCAAGCTACTCCTTTGTTAGTTAAAACTAAAATGTTGATTTCCACATTAATCAGCAGTTCATTGTTCGATAAAAATGTTGGTTCAGAGACCCCCCTCCCCTGGAGATCTGAGGGAGCACTGGTGTGCCCATCCCCAGGGTCTCACTGGCCCCACACAGTTAGCAAACAGGTTTGCGTTCCCCTCAGTGAAGGTGAGTTGTCAGAAAGTTCAGCCATGAGACCCTGAGTTGTGCTCTTCCCGGGGAGGTGCCTGCTGGAACCCTTCCTGCACACAGGGATCTGAACAAACAATGACCTAGATTTATATTCATTCCTTTCTCTTGCTCAGTCACCAGGTGAGCTTGATAAAAGGTATCAAACATGTCAGTGCCCTAACTGTTAAACTCTTCCAGAGCACAGGCTTCATACCCTGCACAAATGTGAGGTCAAATACACTGTGGAGGGGTCAGCCCCTGCCACCCTGAGGCTGAGGTGAAATGGTGACCTGGCCATGGCTGTCCAGCTAAGATATATTTTGCCCTCAGCACCTCCTTTCTGGGAAGTGCCAAGCATCCCTCACTTTTCATGGACTCCAGTCTGGGCTTGTCCAGGGGACATGACACTTCCCAGCCCAAATGTCCTGGGTTTTGGTGATGGCAGTGCCTGCTCCAAGATGTGTGTGTAACGCTGTGAAATTCTCCTTGCCCCTTCTCCCCCTCCTGCCTTGTCTTGTCCCCACCCTGGGTGTTTAGAACCGGTCTCTTCACACCCGACATGGCCTTTGAGACCATTGTGAAAAAGCAGGTGAAGAAGATTAAAGAGCCTTGCCTGAAATGCGTGGACATGGTCATTTCGGAGTTAATCAATACTGTTAGACAGTGCACCAAGAAGGTAACCAGAGGCAGCATGGAGTTGGCACCTTCCACCTGCTCGCTGGCTGCGGCGCAGCATCGTGACCTGGGCAGGGACTTGCCTGCAGCCACACTTGGTGTTTTCACCACCTCCTCAGCATGACTAGACCTGAGCAAAGCCAGCCTGGAGCGATCCAGCCAGCAAGCCAAACAGGAAGGAAGCACTGTGGGATGTGGGTTATAGTCCTGCTCCCTGAATCTTTTAGAGCTGAAGCGTGCTGGAGATATCCTGGCCACCCCTTTGTCTATAGCATGACTCCTGGTTCCTTTGAAACCCAAGGGTATTTCCCTATGGCTACATTTGTCTTTAAATTTATTATCTGGGTTTATTTTCCAAGCCAGAAACTGGGATTTAAATGTTGTGCTCTCCGTTTTTGTAGAAGTGAGAGGGTTAATCCCAGACTAGCCCTTGGGGGATGTATGGAGCTGAAATTTAGAGCTACAGCACTTACAGTTGTGGGCTGTATCTTAAGGAAATGTTCCTGTGGTGTTTGGCTTGGTTTCTGGCTGGTTTGGTCCATATCCTGATCTGGAATAGCAGCACATGGCTGAGAAGAAGCAAGTTAGAAATGTTCATCAGCCTCTAGAGTCCATCTGCTCTGCCTCTCTCAAGAGAGAGGACATCAGTCTTTGCCCTTTGGGATCCATCCTGGTATTTGTTGGGGTCAAGGGAGGGAACCTACCTTGATTCTGCCCTTTGGATGTGGCAGCTTTTCTTTTTGAGGTTGGGGTTAAAATAGAGCAAGATAAGATGACTTGTGCTGTTCTTCTCAGCCATGACTTGCTGCTTCAGGCAGGGCTGGGTGCTGGTGAAAAGGCACCTCAGTTAGGAGTAGGTGGGCACTGGAGACTGGAATCACCACTGGCTATTCAGGTGTGGGTAAATGGGCACTGCAGGAGGTGTCTACAGAGTCTGACCCCCTCTCTGCAAGGGTGGGGACAGGTGCCCTAGTGGTGACACTTGCCATCCCTTGCACAAATGCCTGGTCCTTAGGGCCAAGAGCCTCTGCAGAAGGGCTCAGGCATGCAGGCACATGCTTTGCCCCCCAGGACAGACTGGGAGAGCAAAGTGGATGCAGTGAGAAGTTGCTCAGGTTTCTAGAGTGCTGGAGGAGCTTCCTTTTTCTGTCCTGCTGTCCTCTCTTGGGGTGTGTGACTGTGGGAAGCACCCAGAAAATTGCCATTAGAGCCTGTCGACAGGTAAGCACAGGCCCTCGGGCTGCCAAGTATCCAGAGTCACCTGCTAACTGGATCAGAAGGGCCCTCCTTTTTCATGCCCTCTGAAGCTTCTTTTGATTTATTCTCCATCCATCAGTTGCTATTTGAAACCTCCCACTGATTGTTTTTCATTGCATCCTTTCCTTCATTTTGTATTTCTTATTTCATTGTTTCTTTTTCTTTCTTCTTTTTACTGAAAATTTTAGAATAAACCATCTGTTCTGAAGGCAGCAGTTCCTCAAGTGATCAGGTGGTGGGTACAGCAGGGTGGGAGGCATGGGAGAAGAGACCACATGGATGGAGGGGAAATGTCACAGATTCAGGAATAAAGGATTCCATTTCAACTTGGATCCTACTGCTAAGGTGTTTGTGGTTGACTCCAGTTCTAGTTTCTCTGTGTGTGCTCTAGTAGCCCTGGTTACAGTTTTGTACTGAAGAAACAAAATACTGTCATTCAGGTGATACTCAGGTACTGTAAGGGACTAATTTTTTTTAAAAATTAGACTTCCCCTGAAGTCTGGTGGGGGAAATAGCATAACTTGAGCTTAGCTGGGCAACTGGATTAGTAGGAAACCTCTGCTGAGTCAGAGGATGTGAACTGGAAATGCTCTTGCTTTGCTCAAAAGGGGCATTGTTGGCACCTTAAGAGAGACCTGTGGGTGAATCCAAATCTTCTAACATATTCCAGCTCTTTGCTGCTTAAAAAGCAGAGTGGTTGCACATCCCATAATACGTGTTGAAGTGTGTTTTAATACTGGTGTTGCTTGGGGACTTGCAGGTGTTATCCACAGAGATGTGAAAGATGAGGTGAAGGGGTAAATACCCGATTTACATGAAGTGGTGGTTATTTATAGCCATCCCAGGGTTTATTGTTAGCTGCAGGCACCCCAGGTGTGGTTATAAACTGCAGCTTTTGAAAGGCAATATCCCTTTCCCATGCCAAGGGGATGTTATTCCCTAGAAACACTGGCAAAGCTGTAATGGCCAATGGTAAGACAAGTAACACAGATTGTGTAATAAAGAGGATCCTGGTAGAAACTCTGAAGTGTTAAAAGAAGTGCTGAAAAACTCTGGGTGCAGTAGTCTTGACTTGGATTGATCTTGGTTATATTTTAGTAACTTTAGTTTCTGTGGACGTTTTGTTCTTCCTGAGTGGAGCCATTGAGAACACAGACCACATAATATCAGTGGAAAGTAATAGTTCCTTATAAATCACAGCAGGCCTGTGTTGGCTCTGATGCTGCAGGTATAATGGATGCTTTGTATAGCTCTGGATGTCCTGTAGCACCTTTGCATTTTCCTAAAAACTGGGTACGTCTGTTCTTACTGAGGAAGTTGATGTTGCAGGGAAGGTGGGTGAGATGAAATATGTTTTGTAAGTGGAGTGGTTTGCCCAAATCCCTGAAACTGAGAGACATTAGTTCTGCCAAAACAAAATGCAAGTGACAGACATCTCCAAGATCTTAGTCTGGCTCCTGTTCAGGCTTCCTGCAACTGGAATAAGGAAAACTTGAAGGGTAAATAACTGTGGTGGGAAGGAGAGAGAAATAAGATGAGAAATGGTAAACCTCTAGGAAGAGGAGCAGTGGCTCACTGGCTTGTCTTGAAATCCAAAGAAGCTTTCCTTCAGGAAGTGATCACTTGATCCCTGGGGGCTCCATCCATCCATCTTGCTCTTGACAGCTCACCATTTCACTGGCCCAGCTGCTCCTACCTCATTCCCCTTTTGACACTTCCATTTGCCTGTAGACTCTCCTGATACTTGGCAGTGCACAGGCCCCATAGCAATGCTCACCTGGTTCAGTAAGCTAATGGAATGAACCAAAATCTCACTTCTCATTTTGCCTTGTGTTTTCTCTCTTCTCCCTTCTCCTTCCTTCTTTCTTCCTCCTTCCTGCTCTTTCTCTGCTTTGCTTTCTTCTTCCTCGTTGCTTCCTCCCACCCTTCCCCTGCCATACAGAACGGGTCTCTTCACGCCTGACCTCGCTTTTGAAGCCATAGTGAAAAAGCAGGTGCAGAAGTTGAAGGAGCCAAGTCTGAAGTGTGTGGATATGGTAGTGAGTGAGCTCACATCCACCATCAGAAAGTGTAGCGAAAAGGTAAAGAAACAAAACATCAAAGAAAGGTCAATGCCCACCCCCTTCCCACATACTTCCATGCTGTTTCTCCACACACATGCACACACCCACCAGGAACTCCAGCAAATCTAGAGAGAAAATGGATATAAAGATGGATCTAAAGGAGAGCAGCAACCTGGAGGTACAAGAGCAGTTTAAAGGCAGGCCAATGGAAGTGGGTGACAAGATTGGCTCTTTAGCTGAGCAGTGAGCTGAGACCCAGTGGGTTACTCTGGCATAACCGTTTTCTCTGTCTGGCTTGGTCTGGATCAAACCCTTTGCAAGACCAGTTTGCTGTGCTACTGCCTGAACATTTAGAACTTCTTACTTTTTGTTTCTGGGATCCCCTTAGATCCAGGTACCCTAGAAAAAGATAAAAAGCCAGAAAAATACCTCCCACCCCCACAGCATGAGTGGTCTACAATGCATATTGAGCAGTAGCATCCACAAAACAGCAGCTGATTAAAATTTTGAGGCGCAAGATTTGTTCTGCAAGAGACATTCAGAGTTCCAAAAGGCTTTGAGAAAAGCTTTTCCAGGCATTACACCCTCTGCATCATTCTCCTGCTGATTTTTCACTCCATGGACTATGCTCAATGGGAAGTAGTGTGATGCTTTTCCTTGCCTGCTGTGAACCGCAGGAGGTGAAGCCTGAGGGCAGCAGCAGGTGGAGAGTGACAGGGAAGGTGTCAAATACTTCTTGGAGGCTGGGGCAGGAGTGGTTTTGATTCCCAGGCTGGTTCCCTCCAGGAGAGGGCACCACATGCCTCCTTTAAAAAAAAGGCAGATGTGGCAATTGGTGTTAAACTTACCAGTGAGAGGCCAGAGATGTGTGGCACAACAGTGTGTTATGGAAACTGAGTTGGAAAGGGCTGTTTCATGGGCTATTTTAGGACTTGGAAATTACAGTTTCCTTCTTCCAGGGTTACAGCCAGACTCACCAGCATATTGGTGAGCCCTAAATTGGGAAGGAAGAGAAGATAAGAATTGATACGAGTTCAGAGTGAGGGCAAAAGATGAGTTATAAGGTCTGGCTCACTTAGGAATGCAGAGCTCATTGCCACCTCTGTAAGGACACATCTTTGACATGCCCCAAGCTCTGCCCAGTCTTATGTCTTGAGGAGTCCTGCTGTTGCCAGATTGTGGGGGCTAATGTGTGAGGCAGAGTAACTCCTTCCCAGCCTGTTTGTAATGTGGATTTTTTATTTTGATGGGTGTGATTGCTTGCACTGTGTTCTGCATCTGGCTGGTGATGTCTGCTCTGGGTGGGGAGAGAGAAGGATGGTGATGAAAACCCCAAGGGTGTTTAATTCCAGTTTCTCTATCAGACCATGTCATTAGAGTGGCTGGATAGCCACTTTCTCTGTGGTGTTATAATCCATTATGTGATGGAGGACCCTGTGAGGATATTCCAAGGTGATGCAACGTGGGTAATCCTGTAAGGAAGGTGATAGTGACAATGTAGGAGACTATTGGCTGTGGGTAAAGCCAGGGAGGCAGATGTTAGAGATGTAAAATAACTGCCTGAATGAAAACATGTAGCAATAGTACTGGAGGATAAAAGGAAGACTTTAGTAATGCTCAAAACCAACTGTCTGTGTGTAGTGAGAAGGTTAACCTTGCCTGTACCTCCCTCTGAAAGAGTAGAAAGAAAGAAAAGGCCACTTAAGGATTGCAGCTGGACTGAGATGGGTTCTGATGGCATAAGGTAGTAACAGCACAGGGACATTAGTTAATTTGCAATATTTATTTTGCATGTTATAGCTCTAACTGCTTGACATGGACAAGAGCATGTGCTATTAGGGGAAGCATCTGGAAAAGGCTACTTTAGGACTGATGCTAATTGTAAGGTAATACCCAGCCTGCCGTGTTGTGGACTGATGCTGCCTTTCAGATGACAAAAACCTTTAAACTCACCAGAAGTCCTGCAAGGCTTCTGGAAAGGAAGGCTGCTTGGGCTAACACCTCTTGAATTAGCTTAACAGTCCTGTAGCCTTGGTTTGTTGCTGTCCTGAACTGTTGTGTGTAACTGTTTATGTTCTCTCACAATTATTTCGTTTCACCCTAGATGGTGAAGAAATCATTGTATGTGCAGTTGATAAAGCTGTATAGATTGAATATTTATGAGACTATCAAAGAACACAGAAGGTGGCAAACCCATCTGTGTTCACAGAAGTACAGTTTTCCTGTATGAAAAGTTGACTATTTCTTGACTATTAGACAAAGCTGAGGGCTGAAGAGGATGGCAATTAACAGCTGTCCTGTGACTGGCCTGATTCTGAGCTTCTTGCTGTTGGATAGTAGCTCCAAAAGCAACAGAAAGCTGGTGTAAGCATGCAAGCCCTTACATTTAGGAGGATGATGTTCTAGCTAGTGTTTTTCCAAAAGCAGGAGCCTTCTGTGCCAGACTGCACTGCAGCATCTCACAAGTGCAGGAAAGTCTTGCAAGTCAGCAACCCTTCAGCTGAAGGTTGATCTCTGGTGTGCTGGCAAGGACTCCTAGAATGTGGAAAGAGGGGAACTAAGCAACATTGGGACAAATTTGTTTTCAAAGAGGGCTGTAAGCTTGTGTTTTGATTAAACAGGAAAATGATGCTAAAACAGGATCGGAACCCCACTTAGCTGGGACACGATCACAGGCTGACAGACTTTACCCCTCGAAGGGTCGCCTGCTCTCCTGTCTTTCAGAGTCATGGCATTTCTGGGTGCTGTTTGTCCTGCTGGTGATAACTCCTTGCCCCTCTATACCCTGTTGCATGTTCCTTGGTGGTGTGACATCCTGTGGCTTGTTTATCCTCTTTCCTTGCCCCCCTGTGCTGCTCCTGTGCATGCTTGGGGTCAGAAGCTCCTGCATGGGGACCAATGCTGCCAATTTATTTTTGCACATGAATGTTGCTGGACAACCTGGGTTCTGAATAAACCACAACTTGTTTTGCAATTTGTGTGCATTTGTACTGGTTGGGACAGGGATGATGGGGGGAGGTTTGATGTGGCTTTTGTTTGACTGTGTTTGTTGTTTGGTTTTTTTTTTAATTTGAAAAAAGAAGCTGAGACTTGCTTAAAAGGTTTTCCAACTTCCTGTTTTTCTGTTTGACATAACTTGCCCATCTATCCTTTGCCAACCCCCCAAAGGAAACAGGAAGCTTTCCCTGACTGTCTCTGAAGCAACCAGCTGCCTGAACCAAAAGATCATGGAGAACATGCAGTTTGTGCTTTCAGGACGAGGTGGTACTGGGGAACACAACTCCACTTGTTTTTTCCTGCCTCTGTGGCCTTCAAAAACAAACCACACATTTAAAAATAGTGTCAAATCTAGTCCAGATTCCAGTTCTAGGCTATTGCAACTTGCTTGACTGCAAGGGGGCTCAAAGGGTTTGAAAGTATTTGTAAGCAGATGTTAGAAATATTGGTGGTGGTTAGTGTGGGATCTGGCTTCCAGTAGTGATGCTGCACATTTTGAGGCTGTTCCTTGTAGCATATTGTAATTATGTATACAAAACAAAAGGGCAAACCAGTTTAAGAAGAAGCTCTCATAAACTGGAGGAATGAAACGAATGCAGTACAAGTAATGGGCAAATGAGATTTTGTTTTTATACACCCCCTTGAGGTATAAAAGACTGGTATTGGGAAATGCTGTTAGACATCATAGTCAAATTGGAGATAATATTTTAAAAAATGGGGAAAATAGTTTCACAGGGGATAGGCAAAATAGGGAAGAAAGGGCTGGATTCTCGATCTCGAGGATTAATTTCATTTAACTGTGCTGGTCTCGATCCAAGATGTAAAAGTTGCTGCTGTGGGAATCACTAGAGTTTTATGAATCTAGGTGAGAAGAAGGCAGGTGTTGTGTGAAACCTTGAGGACTTTAAAGGTGCTGATTCTGGAAGTGTAACTCAGGTATTATCTCTGTAGATAATCTTCCTTTGAATCACAGCTAGTAAAGTCCTATTGTTTCTCAGTGTCGGCAGAAACAGATTCACTCCTCAGTAATGTGGCAAAAAATGTGGTGTAGGTGCGATGTGAACATAGATCTCAGCTGTGTAATCCTGCCCCAGCAAAGCAGAGAGCAGGAAGAAGCAGCTGGATGCCCAGAGCATGGTGTTTCTTGGAGACACGAACCCTTGAGCTGGTCAGATCCTTTGTCTCTGCTTGCTGTTTGGAGAAAAGACAGATGCTTTCACTTAGTCCCTCAGCAAAGAGGGACTGAAATCCACTTCACTTCCTATAGGACTTTGCAAGTTGTAACAACAGACTGTTCACCTGCTTAGCCTACTACAGTGAGATATTGAACATATAGAGAAACTAGTCACTTTATTGGGAAAAATCCAACAAGCAAGAAGCAGTCCACATATATCTTTTGGATTTGCCAAAAGTCTTATGATAGGAAGAATGTGGATAGTTTGGAGCAGATCGCTGGTGAGGCAGAAAGATTGCTGCAAGAATGAAAAGGGCTTTTCTCTAAAGCCTAAAGCAAGCCGAAATTAACTTCACCCACAACAGACCTCCAGGAACTTGGAAAAATCTGTGTGCAAGTCCAGCTTTCTAGAACTTCCCTCGAGAATATTTGGTGGCAGGGTGTATGTGTGCATGTGTACATGTGGGGGGCTGCCAGCCCCCTTTTTACCTCCCTTTCCCATGTGCACGTGTTTCCTCTCTCCTGCAGCTCAGCCAGTACCCTCATCTGCGTGAGGAGATGGAGAGGATCGTCACCACCCACATCCGTGAGAGAGAAGGCAGGACCAAGGATCAGGTGGGGATCAGGAGTGTGTCAGAGGGGAAGATTGGGTGGGGGGCAGCTTTTGAGGGTTTCTAGGTCAGAGGGGCCTGAGGCAAGGGGTATCTGGCTGCCGGGGGGATCAGATAAACAATGTACAGGGCTCTGTGTCCTCCTGTTAGCAGTGTCAGTTACTACCATCTTACTCTGTGCCTCTCTTTGGCAGGTCATGCTTCTAATAGACATTGAGCTGGCTTACATGAACACAAACCACGAGGATTTCATTGGTTTTGCCAAGTAAGCATGCACCTCCTATTGCCTCCTCTTCTCCACATGTGTTTCCTGTGTCTCTGTCCTATAGGTGCTCCAGAAAATGGGGTGCAGAGGTTCTGGTGCAGATGCTGTGGTCCCAAGAATAGTTCAGCTCTCAATATTGCTTGTTATTTCAGTGGCTCTGGATTGCAAGGTTGGGGAGGAGAATAGGAATGCATGGAAGGGGGTGTTACAGTATTAGGTTTGTGTCAGAGCAAAAAAACCCAGCGGCTGTGGAGGGTTAGTGACCCGAATGTGGTTCATGTGGGAGTGCAAAGATGAGTAGTCCAGCCTGAGAGAGCAGATGGCAAAAGAATGGGTTATTAAGGCTTGGAAGTCAGTGGTGGGGGGCCCCAACTCACTGTAGCAGCTATCCAAAAGGAGCAGGATGCAGGTGATCAAGAAGAGCCTGAGAAGTTTTGAATGTCTCTGCCGTTGTTTGCAGTGCTCAGCAGAGGAGCAGCCAGATGAGCAAGAAGAAGGCAGCTGGCAACCAGGTAGGCCAAGTTCCATCTCCTTCACTGCTGCAAGGAGGACGTGTTTGCTACCTGGAAGCTCCCAGGTGGACAAGTGCTGGGCTGGATGTAGCACTGCTCTAAGTTGTTTTTTTGTGTTGTCTTCTTTTTTAAAACTCATCAAATCGTTTATAACTGGAGGTTAGTGGTTTAGGCTCCCTGCAGTCAGGAAGACCTGAGGATCTGACAGCAATGGAAGGAAGGAGCTGTGGAGGGAGGCAGCTTGATAATCAAAATCTGGTCTTGCTTTTCTGGTGGAAATCCCTGTTCATGTCGTGTAAATTTCTGTTTGTTCAGCTCCTTCACTAACTGTGCCAACTCTCCTGCCAAGGTGAGGGGTACAGAACACTAGGTCTGAACTGTTACAGAATTGTCCTTTCTACTTGGCTTTCCCATCAGTGGTATCTACTTTCTGAAAAGAGATTTCAAGAGAGTTCATGGACTCTCTTTCTGAAAAACTTAATTGGAAATACATAAACTCCTGTACAGGGAGATGGAGGATGATGATAGTCATGGTTGCAGTGGGTATGTATGAGAACACACCCATGGGAGAAAACAGCAGTGGAGGGGAGGACTCCCCTTAATCCTCTAGGAATGGTAAGGAATGTACATAGAATTAAAGAGACTAATGACACTGTCCCAGATTTGCTGGGGAAATGGTAAGGCTATCTAGGCTAGAAGATCTTGGGAACAAAACCTTACAAGCAGCTTCATAGAAAATGGAAGCAAACACTTTTTAGTCTTTTAAAAAGACATTCACTCCTGATATCCATCCTCTTCATAACAAAATGTTTGGCCACCTTTCCCTGCACGTGACATCGCAGACTGTTTCAGTACTGTTGGCAGGCAGGTGTTGTCAGCAGGTTGGGCTGGCCAGCCATCCATTTCTGAGCAGCTATAGGGAATCCCATCCTCTGCAGTCCCTTACAGTAGAGCTGAGTGTAGAAGAGTGCAAAGGGCAGACTCTGGATCTACCTGTAAAGCGCTTTGGCTTTCCTGTTAGCAGATTTATTTTGGGATGGGAGTTGCTTTTGTTAACACCTGGGATAAAGATTTGGTACCAACCTCCAATTTATTTTATTTTATTTTTGAGCCTCTCTTCTCCTACTCCAGCTTTCCTAGTAACAATCTCTCCTCTCTTTGCTCCTCTCCTGCTCTCTGCTCTGCTGCTGTTGCTATGGTTCCCCTTTGCAGGATGAGATCCTGGTGAGTAGAAGGCCACTCAGCAGGGTGTGCTAATGAACATTAATGTTGCATCTGGGAAGGCAAAACCAGGGCATAAACACATTATTCCCTCTGCTGCTGAATGGGGATAGGAGGGCAGCTGGCATTAGACACAGATGAAGCAGAAACGAGGTGGAAAGGTAGTATGTTGAGGAAAAATTCAGGACTGCTGGTACATCTTTCAAGTGGGTGGAGTTGAAAAGCAGCAATCCAAGGATGTGTAGTTCTGTTCCACTGCCCCCTCCTGTCCACAGGAAGAGTAGGACTAGCTTGAGCTTAGAAGGCACAAGATGAAGATCCAAGACTCCTGCGTTTGCCTTTACAGAGTAAATTGCCAATTTAAATGATCCTGTACCTCCAGGGCAGGCTGCTCACACAGTGCAACCTGCTAATGGACAGTGAAGTCTCATGGTTTTTTCAGTGCCAGGAAGTTTTCAACAAACATGTCCATACAACAAGGTACACACATAAAGGTTTTGGGTGTCAGTAGTGCATTAATAGGCATAAAACCTAACACCTTTAAGCTGATGCATACCTACATTTGATTATGGCACATGTGGGGTTCTAAACCAGCACTTGGTGAATAGGAGTCCCCTAGAGAGTAATAGCCTGTCTTCTTTACAGACTAAACTTCTAGGAACTTGTCTTGCCCTAGATTAATATGACTGCCCAAATATCTGGGTATGCTGAAGTCCAGGGTACTAATTCCAGATGCACCATTTTGTTCTCTTATCCTTAGTGACTCCTTTTACTAAACTCAGTTCTTTCTGGGGTGCTTGGCCATTTCCTGAACTGGTTTCTCCTACCCCAAGTTGAGTCAAGCACTCCACACCTCCAGTGTGCTGAAAGGTGTGCTGGTGTCCTGGTTTTCTCTAGGCATGGCCTTTTCTGGGTGTTCTGCAGTGATTTGGTGCTTGTAGGTTTTGCCAGTCTCCAAGGCACTGATGTAGTTCTTTCTGTATCTCCTTCCTCTTGGCAGAGGGTATAATGCACAGCACTTTCAGGTTCCTTCCTGCCTCCTTTTTATGCTATTCCTGGCCCTTTTGAGGCCAGAACCTTCTCTGGCTGGTTGAACTGGGGGCTTTTCTGGTAGTAGCAGAGAGCACGGTGTTCCTTGTCTTTCCATACTGCTCTGTGTGTAGGGATACCCTCTGATCCCTCCTCTGTCACCTAAGGCCAGGGATGATTGTCCTTGTTAATGCTCACTGCTTCCACCCCCTCAGGTGATCCGGAAGGGCTGGCTCACCATCAACAACATTGGCATCATGAAGGGTGGCTCCAAGGAGTATTGGTTTGTCCTGACAGCGGAGAACCTCTCCTGGTATAAGGATGATGAGGTGAGTAGCTCAACTCTGCTGCTTGAGTCTGGGGCATCCGAGGAGGACAAGCCCTTCAGATCACTGGGTATTACAGATGTGTCTTCTGAGTGCTGTCTGCAGCTTGTGTCAAACTGACACTATCCTTGGGCCAGACTCCCCATGGCCTCAGTACTGCTGAGCATTTCTGAATTGATGTGCATGTGGCTTGTTTGACGCACAAGGAGTAATATTTATGCTTCAAGTTCTGGCTCAGCAGAAAGTTGACAGGCACTTGGAATGAATTTGACCTTTATTCATTTTGCTGTGGCAGCTGTGATCATCAAGGGTGTGATGGGTTAGTTCCAAGATTTGGACTTTTAGGCATTTGTACGGCAGTAGTGAGTTTTCTGAAGGCGTATGGCAGATGATTTCATGCATCTCCTGGTTACAAGAAAAAAGCTCTCTCCTTTCAGAGGAAAGCAACAGGAGCTGTGGACGTGAAGCTCCAGCTCAGGTGCTGTGTCCTTCTGACTTTGAGTAAATTACTTAATCTCTCCCAGGACCAGCTCTTAAACATACAAAGTAGGAATGTCTTTTTGCTATTTCTATATTGAACATGCCAGTTAATCTGTTATATTTAAAATTGTTTGAGTTGTAAATGGTCAGAATTCTGCTGATCAAAAGTACAGTGATGTGTGGAATATCACTGATAGGAACATGGACCTACTCTGTAGGGTTTCTTGATAGTCTTGAATATTAACAATTCTGGCAACATGCTGTGATGTGTTTCTGCTTCAGTGGTAATTGATATAAGCAGACAGAATTGTTCCAGCTGAAATCACTGTCAACAGTGTGTTGATTCCTATGCAAGACAAAGGTAGATACTTGTCCTTTTTGATTACTTTGAAAAGAGAAGGAATAGCTGGATGATTCTGGGAAGAACATGATTGAAAGGCTTAGTCCCCTCAATGGGCTGGGAGATGAAAAATGTCTGGTATGATGTAGTCATATGTTCTGAGTTGATCAGGGTTTCCGACTGCAAATGAAGAAACTGCTATCCCTCTTATTGTGGTTTGTGTCCCTCAGGTGTTCTAAGGCACTCAGTATTGTGTCTGGGAGCTGCAGCCAGGCCTGGCTTCTTGTCTAGTTGTTATCAGTGGGCCTGTTTCCTTCTCGGCAGGTAGAAATGATGACAAATACAGTGATGAATCAGCCTCTAAATATTGCTTTCTGCATGGAGATGGCTCCTGTGCTGCTATGGATGAGCAGGCAGCAATTTCCTAATTAAAGAACCAGGCACTGAAATGTCTTTCGCTAAATCAGTGTCTCCCTGCTACAAGACCCCTGCCCTTTGTGTTCAGAGTTGCTTGGGGAGGCTTCCCTCTCCACTGGGCTGCATATGCAGGTCGAGTGGTTATAAACATCAAGTAGTTTAATCAAAGCCAGCTGCTACATCTGTATTACAGAGATGATCAGAATTCCCTGTTCTTCCCCCAGGGAGTGGGAGGGAGGGCAGGCTGCAGTGGGGATGTATAAACTGTTGATGGATTCCAGTTGCCTGGGATGGGGATTGGACCTCCCTCCCCTCCTGAGGGAGGGCAGCCTTGGGGGTCGATAGCAACTGGAGGTCTGCACCATTTCCCTTCTGCAGAGCTGCCTAATGGAAACAGTTCCCTGCCAGCCCCCATCCCTTAAACACAGAGAACCAGCACTGATGAGGTCTGAGCTGCCTCTGAGAAAGGAGCCTTTGTTTTCAACTGAGTGGGAGCTGGGGGGAAAGGGAAGTGTGTGTTTTATTTGCTTCCTCCCCAAGTTCAGCTCCTTGATCACTGGCTGTTGTGAAGGAGAAAGGAAGCAACGTCCTCCTGGACTCAACTATTGAGTCAGGCTAAAGGTTGGTGCATTTGATGGGCAGCTGGGAGAGCCTTGAGCATGGGGATTCCCATCCCAAACCTCAGTCCTGCATGGAGCTGACTCGATGCCCAAGAGCTGCTCACAGTGCATGGTGCCCTGTCAGACAGGGGATCTTTGTATGTCAGTTCCAGAGCTCTCCTCCACCAGTTCAGGAAAACTGATGTCCTGTACTGCTCCTGAAATGATCTCATGTTTTTAAAGATTGTACACCATGGTCTTTCTTTGCTGCAGTTCTGGAAGGAAGGGGGAGGCTGTGTCGGCCCCACCCTGCAGTTTTGTGGGCTCTCTTGTCCCAGTTCCCCTGTGCTCTGGCTGCTTTCCAGAGGGAACAGGGAAGAAGCTGAATCTGCCTTTTGTGGATGGAAGTGTGCATAGCAGAGTTGTGGATGCTGATGGGGGAAGGAGCAGGGTAAAGTGGTGTGTGGTGGGGTGAGGGTGAAGGCTGGGGCCAGCACCTCTGGGGCCAGGAGGACTGGGGACACCACCTCTCCCTGCCCTGTCCCACAAGCCAGGACCTGGAGTCTGCAGAATGAAGACATCTGGACCCGATTAGTGAAATACCAGTCTTTCCGCAGCACTGGCTTGTTTTTTCTCTGCCTCTGAAGAAAGGAACTGAAGCTTAAAATGTCTTAAAGGGCCCAGCATTACATGTTATCTGGGATATATGGCTGTTGATGCTCTGGAGGGGCCTGAAGGAGTGTGCTGGGGAATGGGAGGGGAAGGAAAGAGTGGGCCAGGCGGGGGTGGAAAGTTGGCTCCCCACTCTGCCTTGCTGCCAAGAGTCTGTGTGTGTGCTCCTGGGCTCTCTGTTTTTCTTCCTGTCTCCTTTCAATGAGTCAAACACTGGCCCCATGGAGAGTGGCCCCACAGAAAGCTTGGCCTCCCAAGACCTGGCGACCCTCCTGAGGTACCTGCATCTCCTGAACCCTGTGGGATTATGCTGCAGTGGGAAGGAGAGGTAGGGGAGGAGCCTGTTCTGGCAGTACAGAGTGAGGTTTCCTTGCTCAGGGAGGCCACAATATCCCAGTGGAGCAGCAGCACAGCACCAGAGCACGCTGGCTGCTCAGCAAGCACCACAGTGGACATGATACAAGAATTTCATTCCAATAGTTCTTCTGTCCAGATCCCTTATGAAATGCACAGTGCCCATGATTCTGCAGGGCTTTCCCACTTGCTGGAAAAGAGGGGCTGTGAGCTTGGATGGAGCTGCTGGTGATGGGGACTTTGTAGGCAGGATGGAATGAGCACTGTGCTCTGCGGTTCCTGTCAGTAAAGCTCACTCCCTGCTCTGCAGCATGCCTGTTCCTGCTGGAGTGCCTGTGTGCCACTGTGTGCTGGAGTGTTTGCACAGCTGGGTAGATGGATATATCTGCTGCTTCCTTTGGGAATTTGTGTGAATGTGCAATACAGATGGGACCTTTTGTCCTTACTCAGGTAAATCATGTACTAGAAATCTGGGTCTTGTATGAACGGGTGGCTACATTAGAGGAATGTATCTGCTTGTGTGAGAGTATTCACGTGTGGCATGCAATGTCACTGCATTGGAGACCTGAGTGTGTACAAGGAGGGGTGGTTGCAGAGTTTTAGGTACTTTAGGTGCATGCAGGTGCTTCATATTCCTTACAGATCGTGTTGATTCCTGATGCATTAGTTGCTCTTGAGCTCCTTCTCTGTCTTCATGCCTTCTCTTTTGCTTGGAACGTATTCCTATCCTGGGGAAGATGTGAACTTATTCACAGTCACTAGATAGCTGTGTATTCTGTACCTCTCAGTGTCTCTTACCCAATTCTAGTTTAAAAATAAACACATGAATCCATAGAGATTGTCTCCCCCACTGCACACATGCACTTCTCTCTTCTCTGGCCCCCCTTCCCACTCCCAAGTCCATGGCCTTGAGGCCCAGATCAGCTGGTAGAAATCCTTTTTCTTTACTCAGATGCCCACCAGTCATCAGAAACTTGCTGTGATGAGTTGGCTGCAGTCAGGTTTTTGCATCCAGCTTGTTTTAAAGACCATAAGAGCAGGTGTGCTCTGAGGTGGTTCCTCTCCTGCTTTTGTGCTGCTCTGAGGTGCTCTCTAGAACATGTTCATTTTCTTTACATCCTCTGTGGAACTTTTTCATTCATGCACTTATCTTTTTTTCACAAGTGCATGTTTTCTCATCATTTTACTCAGTTTTAATTAGTCCTCATTTATGCTTTTACTCACTGTTTCTCTGGCAGACAAACATCAAAGCAAACACAGCTTCCAGAGCATCCAAACCTCCAACTTTGAATCCTTTGTGAGTTTTTTTTGTATTATGACCAGTATTTTTTACACTGTGAACTCCCTTTTTTCCAGTCACCTTTCTGTGCTTGATCCTGCCTTCTCAGGTAGCAAAGCACAGTGCAGTTGTGACTCTGACAGGCCCATGTGTCTCCTTTTGCATTTTATGGCAAAGCTTAGCATGTGAAACACAAGCCATCCTGAACATAGCTACCTTGGGACAAGCACATGAAACGGAAAGAAATAAGAATGGGATGAGAGAGAAGGAGGAGGAAGAAGAGGGTTGTGAGTAGGCTGGTGAACAGGCAGGTAAAAGTGATGACCAGGCATGGCTCCAAAGGGTTAGACCCTCCCAGGCTGAGGGACGAGTGACCTCTGCATGCAGCCATCCCCAGAGCCCACCCTCTCCAAGCAAGTCCCTCTGCCGTGCAGGTGTTGCTGTCCCCGTGCAGCACTGGCAGTGTGTGGTGTATCCCAGCACAGCCTAACCAATGTGCAGACTACTGTACAATCTCGTAGTCCTGAACAGGTAGTCTGAACACTGGGCAGACGGAGTGGAGCCTCTGCGATCTGCTCTCCGGCGATCAGCAGCTCATTAGTCCTCTCCCCTCCCTGCTTTTGGGATGGGGTTGTGCGGGGCAGAGATGGGGTGAACGAAAGTCCAAGTCCTGATTGGAAAAACATCCTCCTCTGGCAGCTGGGGGAGAAGAAATGTTGCTCCCTGCATGTTTCCAATTTGGAGTTAAGTTTCCAAGCGCCTTCCTCTTCCAGTGCTGGTGTCAGGCTGGTACCTGGATTCCACCTGGGATGTGCTGCACCTTTTTAGAAAGAGAGAAAAAAAAATCGATTACTTCAGTTTGAGGAGGAAATGCTGTGAAGTCTTGGCTGTGACCCAGGTGTGCAGAATTTGTTGCTTCATTCAACTCCTTTTCTTCCCCATGGAGCTGTGTGGGAGGATCCTCAGGCCCCATGCACCCTCATCTCCTGTCCTGAAGATCAGCGGGTCCAGAGCAAAGCTCAAACAGGACCAGCCTTGGCTTCCAAGCTCTCCAGAAGGTCCTTTGACAAGGTTGCAGAAGGCAACTTTGGCCAGTTGCCTTTGCAGCTCACCTCTGGCTGCTGCAGGAGCAATCCACATCCCCTCTTTCTCTCCCCCCACTACGCCCTGGCATTGCTGAGCCTCCCTCCCTCTTCTGGTTTTTGCTCCCTCCCTTCTTGCTTCCCTTCTGTCCTTCTGCCTCACTTGACGTGGCAGTGGAAAGCTAACTAGACTCGAGGGAGGAGCTTGCTGGCTGCTGGGAAGGCCGAGTTTGGCAGGAAGTGAGTGGCTGACGGATGGGGTTGCGCGGGGGAAAGGAAGGTTCCCTACCCCGCATGGAAACTTGAGGAATGCTGTCGCTTTCTGTGACGCCTGGCTCCCATGTAGTGATTCCAGATGTTAGTCCCTGCCCGCACGCTCTGCTCCCTCTCCCTGTGCTGCAGGGATAAAGAAGGCTTTATTCACGTCTCCCTTCCAGGATCTCTTCTCCTGGTGTGGATGGTTAAGATTTGGGACCGAAAATATGAGCACTTAGAATGTACACCTTGGCTCTAGCCATGCACTGGGGAGGGGTAACCCACCCTCTCTCAGGAGTGTGAAACGCTTTGTGTGTGTGTGTTGTGCCTCACCTTAGCAAAGCAAATTAGATACTCTGGGATGGTTCATCCCTGCCCTGGCACAGGGACAGGTGCAGGGAGAAGTGCCTGGTTGTCCTTTGTGAAGGCTGGTGGGCATTGCTGTAACCTTAGAGAGGTCACGACAGTTGAGTTTTCAGCTCTATAGCCTCTGTCAAGCACCTCAGGTTTATGCCTATGCTTCCTCATAAACCCCCTGATAGCTTCCTAGGGTTGTGCTTGGCTCTAGCTTTAAATCGGCACATTATTTCAGCTGATGTGAATAAAAACCTTTACTTTTGTGCAGGTGAGTTAATTACCATTGCTGTGCTTACTAAGCCAACAGTAATGGTTGTGATTAATCACGAGTCCAGGTCTAGTGTCTGCAGAGCTTTTGAAATAAATCAGCTTAAAAATCTTAGGATGTGTTGTTTAAGTTAAACCAACACAGCTTTCTGGTGTAAACAAGCCATTACAGTTGCTCTGCAGCTTGGGGGAGGAATCATTCCTATAAATTATGCTCTGAGGGTAAAAGTGGTACAGGTGCGCTGTGTCTGGGAAAGATGGTCTCAAGATGTGTGTATGCAGTGGGATGACCAGGGCTTCCTGGAGGAATTACAGCTCAGAAATTCAGCTCTTCTACTTGCTAAGACAGGAAGCAGAAAGCAGTTTGTAGCATCTTGTTTGAGGGAGTGGAGTGGTTGGTTCAGCTTGAAAAGCTCAGCTCACTTGCTTTCAAATATTCCAGACTGTTTTTCAGAGGCTTCTTCCTAATAATCTTTTAGTATGCATGTATTTGTGCGGTGTGTTTATTATAAATTATGATGTTAATGTTTCTCCATTTGACTGGAGTTTTATTACTGGAGTTCCAAAAATGCTGTGCATGTGTTTAACAGAAGCAATTTTACTGAAACTCCAGGCATCTCTGGGGCAAGTTTGTTTACCCGTAATGCTTTACATATTAGAGGAGAAAAAGGAGATTAAGAGGTTTAAGCAAGACGAATTTCTCCTAATTTCACACGGCCCCCAGTTAAAACAATGTCAATGTCTTCTCCCATATCCACTGACCCTTGTCTCTGTGCAGAAGAAGGTGTTTGTCATAATAGCTACAGGGAAACCTTTAATTAGTTTATTTATGCTCCAAATGCAAACTGAGACCTAATAATTCTGCCAATTACTTTCTTGTGCTGTGAGTGCCAATTTCCAACCTTAGGGAGCCCACACATGCATCTGTCAGCTTCATTTTGCATGTATCCAAGAGCAGGAAAATTTACTTTACTGTTGAGGCAGTCCAGGTGAATGGAGGGGATGCTTGGAGTCAAGCTGGCTTGCTGCCTGCTGAATTCTGTGAACTTCTTGTAAGTTATTACCTACAGGTTAACAACAGATAATTCGGGTGATAGTGTAGATTATTGCTACATCTGGCTAAAACCCATCTCTAGCAATAAGCTGCCGTAAGGAGATGTGTAACAACAATAAAGGACATTGGAACATCAGGCTGCAACTGCAGCATCCCTTTTTTCTTGTACTTTATTGTGCTTTCCACTCCACAACTGGAATGGCTCATGGATCCTGGTTGGCTTCCTGGCCATGTGTATTTTCTTTCTCTGGTAGATTCAAAGTACAGAGCCATATGGCTGTATCTGCACTGTGCCGGGGGCGGGGGAATAATCCTCTGGCACTTATCCTGCCTCTGCAAGGAGCTTGCAGTCATCTTTCTGCAGGTCTCCATGCAGGCTGAGACTCCTGTGGGGAGAAGCAGCCCTGATGAGGGGTGGTTACCCTGTGCCTGCAACATTCCCAAGCCAACACTTGTACCATGTTCTGTTTTGTACAGTCTGGGGGCTTCTGTCCCTGCCCCACCTCCCCTTGGCCTCATGGTTCTACAGATTAACTCACAGCCAACGAGCACATTTTATATAACACATACTTTGCTGCTGAGGGAGAGTTTTGCCTGTTGGTTTTTTTTTTCCCTTCCCCTTATCGATGAAGGGCAATATGAGCAACATAAGCTTCTTGGGATCAGACTGAGGAATTTGAATATAGGATTTCACGAACTACTTTCCTGTTTCAATGTGTGCTGGCTCTTCCTTCTCTTTCCTCCTGACTCCAAGTCTGGAAAGCTAGAGAGAGAGAAGCCCTTTTCCCCTCTTGGCCAGGATGCTGCTCAGCCATAGCACACCCTGCCAGATTGCTAACATATGGGCAGAGCTCTCAGCCAAAGTTTTGAGAGGCTCAGCCCTTGGCAGCTCGTTCCACACTTTCCTGTCTCTACATTCAGGAAATGAAGTCAGAGTGTTGATATAAAACAGGCTGGGTTGAAAACTGAGAAGCTGGAAAGGCTGAAGTGGGGGACTGGGAAGGGGGAGGTGTGGGGAGATGGGGAGCAGCAGGGGCTCATTGCAGCTTGCCTGGCTTGGGGGCTTCTTGTCTTGTGCCCATGTCCTCCACTTGATTGCTCTTGCTGCCTCCACCTCGAGGGCTGATGCTTTTTGCTGGCAGACAGATATTTTGTCTTCCCTGTGGTCTGTGGAAAGATCAGCGTGTGGAGATAGTGCTGTCTGGATCACGTGGCAGCATTTATACAAGAGCTTGGAAAGGGTGAAAGTTGAAACTCTGGCAAAGAGTGTTGTTTCCATATCAGGGACACGGAATTCCCTTACCTTTTGACATTTTTTTCATGAAGAATGACACCATTGCAAAACTTCTGTGGAATTACGTGGGTCTAATGCAGAAGGTTTTTCTCAGACATCTTTAACATTGGGGGTTTTTTTTTGTTGTTTTTTACTAGCCCAGAGAGTGTGGGGTGAATGCAGGGAGCTCCAGTTAATCGAGGCTGCAGTGGGGATGGTCTGGCTTGCCCAGGGACTCAGCAGTTGGTGTTCTTCACTGCTAGGTCACTAGTTCAGCCTAAGTCAACATAATAATAACCGAGAGTAATAGAAAGCTGCAAGTTGTTTGTGGCTCACGGAACCTGAAGTGTTCTTTGTGGCTCTGAGACCAGCATGTGGCTGACAGATACCCCATTAGAAAAATGCCCACCCACATCTAATTAAAACTGATCAGCAGTATTAAAAAGTCCAGGGAAATTTGCTTGGAGGAATTCTCCTGTTTTCATAGTCTGACATTTCTGAGAGAGAGTCTGGCAGGAACCCAAGTGATCTCTTCTGTTTTCTAGGTGCTGTTTTTTGGGATATTCTTGTTGCATACATTTTGTAATGGACTGGTATGGTTTGATCTTCGGGGTATCTCTGAACTGTGAGGTGCTGGTATCCTTAGCAAACTCAAGTCAATTTAGCTGGCGCTTAAGAGGATGTTAAGCTGGACTTGCCATTGTCTGGGTGTTTGAGCTCATCAGCTTTGTCACTTGTACCTGCTTCTCTGCCCTGCCCCTCTTTCCTGGTCAGTTCTTCAGGATCTCTGCTCACTGACCGTCTTTATTTTTCATCTTGTTTCCCCCAAGAGTCTTCTTGCTTCCAGACAAGAAAGGTCTACAAACACACAAGATCTCACAAGGGGACAGTCACACATGCTTGCTTGCACACAGCAGTATGCTCTGGTTTTGTGTTTTAGTCTCGGATAGCTGTGTTGTACCTTTTGGAGACCAGTGTGAGGGCTCCCTCTCTTGTTATGCTGGGGTATAATTCCCAGCTGGAATAGAATGCTCCAAATGGGGGCCTTAAACCAAACTCAGTTCTATTCATTTGCTGTAGATCCAGATTTGAGACTAAGCAGGGGGGATAATTTCTAGCTTAGTTTCTGAATGCAAATGTAAAAGTTAAGATCAAGTTTTGATGGTTCTGTTTTTTATGAAGGCAAAGGGTTCACAGTCACTAACAGAGTGTAGGACTAGGACAGTAATAAGATGAAGTAACAAAATCAGCAAGTCAGGTTTTCTGAAGAGGTAAATTTAAGTTGAGATAGATATATATAAAAATAACGTACTTTTAACATAATATTTAACGTCAACTTATGTTGACACATAACTTCTGTATCAAACCAGTTTCTCTATCACATGCCTGGCTTTTCCTGAATGTGGATTGGCCCCTTTGCTAAGAAGAGTGGGCCCTCAATGCTGAACACAATCTAGGGAGATGGCATGCTGGTTCCTGGTTCTGGAGGGGTTAATGATATGGGGTTGTTGGGTCTCATCACAAAAGCAGTTGGGAAGGACAAACTCTTATTTCCAGAGGTCCCCTTCTCTCACAGATTTGAGGGAACAAAGGACCTGGATCTGAGAATGCCTCCCTGTTGATGTGGGGCTGTCTTGCTGATGCTTCTCCGTGCTGGCAGAGCAGAGGCTCTGCTGGAACAGGTAGTGACTTTTTTTGTTCCTGATTCCCTTTTCAGGAGAAGGAGAAGAAGTACATGCTACCAGTGGATAACCTGAAACTGCGAGATGTGGAGAAGGGGTTCATGTCCAGCAAGCACATCTTTGCACTCTTCAACACTGAACAGAGGTATGCTCCCTTCTCAGCACGCCAAGCTGCTGGAGCTAGGGACAGGATTTATGTAATAGTAGATAAGAGAGACTAGGGATGAGTGTGCTAGGATGGCTGTTTGGGAAACATGTGAGTGTCCTTTTGGGACAGACACTTTTGAAGGAGCTAGGAGGACTTAACTTCATTTGTTCTGGCCTTAGAGAGGTGTATAATTTTCTTCTTTTCTGCCAGTGCATGGCTTGTGGTGTGACCTTACCTTTCAGCTTTTTGGTGTGGCTACCTGGGCCTGCTTGTGGCTGGGATATGTATTTATAATCACAATGTTCTTGGTGAGGACTAGGGAAAGCCGTAGGACCTGGGATGGCTGGAGAAGTCCAACAGTGAGCAGCACTGAAAAGGGAATATTTTTCAGGCCCTGTTGAAACGCAGAACTGATTTGGAGGCAATCAAACTTGCTCAGAAAAATAACTTTCCTTTCTCAGGGTCATCATGAGGTTCCTAGCAAGAGATTGAGTGACTCTGTCTTAAAAGTACAGGAGGATTCCCTGGTCATTGATGTCTTTGTCCAATATGGGCAAACCTCTTGAGTTGTGACAGAATAATAAAATGTGTGTCTTCCTGTCAGGAATGTTTACAAGGACTACCGACAGCTGGAGCTGGCCTGTGAGACCCAGGAGGAGGTGGATAGCTGGAAGGCTTCCTTCCTTCGTGCAGGAGTCTACCCAGAGCGTGTTGGGGTAAGTTACATTATTACAGCCATAATAATGGAATGAGGAGGAGCAAAGCGTGTGTTTTGAGAAGGAGAGCTGCATCTTCTTGTGTCAAAAATACATCTGTAAAGGTTTTATGTCTTTTCTGAGCTGAGAATCTTTCAGAACAAAAAAAATCTTTGGTATGTCCTGGTGCTTCCTTTGAGGAAGCTTGGGATAAAGTAACTGGCAGCTTCAAAGGGAAGATAAAATGGGAAAAGACTGCCTTGATAAATCCCTATAGGTCTCTTGTTTTGTTGACATTAAATTCACAATATAAAGGTGATATTTAACTACCTGACTACTAACTGGTGTGCTATCCACTGAGCAAAGGCACCATTCCTTTTTGGTAACACTGTACAGCCTTATTAGGAACTTCATCGCTTAGCAGTTGTTCTCCCTTTCCTTCCTCCAACCAACTGGGGAGTGATGTTCTTTGAATTTTCCTTTTGCTTGGTTGATACCCTAATATGCTACTTTAGCAAGGACTCTTATCTTTTTCCTTCTCCTTGTCCCACAGCACTTTCTGTCAGCATTATTTTCTGCTTTAAAAGTATCTTCTAGACAATTGTGGTATTTGTTTCTATTCAAAGCCTTTCCTGTTCTTCTCTGAGAGGAAGCTGCTATAAATAGTTTTCCCATTAGAAAAGTGGTAATTGCTTTTCTGTGTGTATTTGTTGCTCCTAATAGATTTCTTGTATTCATCTGTCCTGTTACACTTGAATATTGCTGGTTTTGCCTTAAAGCATTTCCTAACAAACTGATATGAGATTTAAAAAAGAGGATTAGGGACTGGACTTTAACAGTGACATGACTTCAGATTGGCTTTGAACCAGACTGGGCCTCTTAACTACAGTGGCCTATTGCTGTGCAAGTGGAGGGGTTTGACATGGGAGCCCTGATCCCTGTCTCAAAACCCATGTCAGAAATGACAAGTGGCCCTTGCAGGTAAGTAAGTTGCCCTTTGTTGCTAACAATATGATTTCCTTTGCAGAGCATCCCTCTTTTCAGTTTAGCTAAACACTTCACTTGTTCCTCTTCCAGGGTAATAGAGGTATTGATGTATTTTTAGTGGGATTGGTCTTTTGTTTGTCAGTGCTATTATGGGACCTTCTCCAAATTCTGAGACCAACTAAAAGTCATCTTTTATTTTTTGTCCCTTTTTGTTTTAATTTTTTCCACGTATGCTCAAACTGGCCTGCCAGGACAAGGACAAAGTAAGTCTGACCCCTTCTGCCTGTGTTGCCCCCTGGGGCTCTCACTGGATAGTTATCTCATTTTTTTTTTCTCCTTTTGTCAAAATTTCCTGAGAGGCATTTGCTTCTTCTCCCTCTTTGTACCCTCTGTTGGATTCCTGCTGTCTGTTTCTGTTCTTGGTTTGACTTTTCCTTTTTTCTTTTTATTCCTCCCTTTTTGTATGACTTCTGAATCTTGGTGCAAGCTTATTTTTGGGATTTTTTTTACCCTTACTTTTTTTAAGTTGTCCTGTTTGACATCCACTTCCTTTACTTTGTTTCACACTGAGACCTGGCATTCCTTCATTATGTAAGATCTTCTCGGCAAAAGCTCAAATGAACAAAAGAATTTGCCCTTTGTCATATATTTTGTTCCCCAAAACAAAAGAGAAGGCATTTCCTACATGGCAAATTGTTCAGACTAGGGCGGTTTAAAACAAAGATGTTTCATTATACAATCAAGGGGTTTTTTTGTTTTGTTTTTTTTTTTTAAATAAGCATTGAGGAAGGCAGCAGTCTTTCATGCTTCAGTGCTTTGAAATTGATCCCAAATGGAGAAGCCTTGGTGATTGCTGGCTGTCAAACAGCACAGTCCAGGTTTTACCTTACAGAATAATCAATGTACTTCAGGCTGACAGGAAGAGATTCATCTGCTTGGTGTGAAAGAAAACATAATTATAACTTAGGATGCAGGATTTGCAGTTGAAGTGATAGGAAAGTTTTCTAGGTTATTCCATCTTCTTGTGCTCAGCCTGAGAAGAGCAGTTATTTCACCTCTCTGTTTTCTCATTTGGATAATGAGGACAAAGATGCAGGCAGAGAGCCTGTGAGACTTAATTTATGGTGAATGATTCTTGATTTTAACTGACTCTGGTCATGGAAAACCCGGCTCAAATGAAAAACCTTTCAGGAAGCTGTAAACATTAAAAATAACGATACAGCTTTGAGTATGCACCAGAGCCATAACCTCTGAACGTTGGTCAGGAGTCCCTGTTGCCTTTCACCTTTGTTTAATAGCTTTCTACTAAGAGGGCAGCTTTATTACTAAAATTCCTCAGATCTGAGCTGGAGAAGTCTGTACAAACTGAGCTGTGCATTGACAATCACAGCTTAAAATGTAAGTTTAAATAAGTTTTATTTATTGCATGCGCTTCCTGCCTGTTCCCTTCTATTCTTCTCTTAGCTCTCATGAAAAGCCAATTTTGTGTTACATTAGAAGAACCAATCTGTTTCTCTTTCTCTCTGCAGGCCAGTGAAGCAGAGGAGAATGGAGGAGACAGTTTCATGCACTCCATGGATCCTCAGCTGGAGAGACAAGTGGAAACGATCAGGAACCTGGTGGATTCCTACATGGCGATTGTCAACAAAACCATCAGAGACCTCATGCCGAAGACAATCATGCACCTCATGATAAACAATGTACTTATCATGCTGTGGTTGGGGGAGGTGGGAGAGACAGAAAGGGGAAAAATAGGGAGGAAAAGAATAAAGAAAAACTGAAGGCAGCTTGTAAAGAAGACAGAATAGAATGTTTTGGGGAAGATGGTGAAAACTGATTCCCTCTCTCTGCTCATTTATAGACCAAGGACTTCATCCATTCGGAGCTGCTGGCAAACCTGTACTCCTGCGGTGACCAAAACACGCTGATGGAGGAGTCGGCGGAACAGGCACAGCGGCGCGACGAAATGCTGCGCATGTACCACGCCCTGAAAGAGGCCCTCAACATCATCGGGGACATCAACACCAGCACCATCAGCACCCCCATGCCCCCACCGGTGGACGACTCTTGGCTGCAGGTGCAGAGCGTACCGTCTGGACGCAGGTACCAGAGGCTCAGGGGGAGAGCCCCGCAGACCTGCCTGATGCCTCTTCAGTGCCTTGCTGGGGCCTCCCACTGACACAGGGAGTCCTCTTCTTCCCCTCTTCTCCCTGTGGATGAAGAGTCCTGGGTATTTCTGCTGGCAGGCTCCTAGAGCTGTGTAGGGCTGCTCTGTCTTTACAGAGATGTTAAGATGTTCTAAGCCCTTAGGTTGGATGGGGCTGATGTAGATTTGAAGGCAACCTGGGGTCTGATGTGGCTCTTGAAAGCCAAAGGGTGGTGTATAAAGTGATGTGAAGCTAAAGAGGGAACACTGAAGGCAGCCTGTCGTGGCAGAGGTATCCCAGAGCTGTTGCTGCAGTTGAATGCCTTTGTTTGTTTGGCAGGTCCCCCACATCCAGCCCCACGCCGCAGAGGAGAGCTCCTGCAGTGCCCCCCGCCAGACCTGGGTCTCGCGGACCAGCTCCTGGGCCACCTCCTGCTGGTGGGTCGGGTGCACCCCCTGTGCCCTCCAGGCCGGGTGCCTCTCCTGATCCCTTTGGGCCCCCACCTCAGGTTCCTTCTCGGCCTAATCGTGCTCCTCCTGGTGTTCCCAGGTAAGTCCTAAAATGCTGCTCCATGCAGGTGGGGTATGTTCTGTTTATGGGTTGGAGCCTTGGCAGCACTTGGCCTGCCTGGGCCACAGGAAGAGAATGGAGTGCATGCTGTGGGTACAGCCTTTGGATATTTGAATTGGATCCAGAGGCAGGAGCATCATTGTCCACTGAGATTTAATTGTATGGATGAGGTAATGGCAAGGCAACTCTCAGGACCAGAGGGGCAGCTGCATCTTGACAAACCTCAGTAAAGAATGTCGGAGAGAACCTTGTACCCAAGGTTTACAGCAGTTATACCAATGCCTGTGGTCGCCAGATAAGTCACAGGACAGGGGTGACACTCCCCTCTGTGTAGGGCTCTCCAGAGTCTGAAGTTGCCCCTTTTCTCTTGGCCCAGAGTTCTTCAAGGTGAGTTGGAAGACCTTCAAAGCTGCTCAGTTGCTTTTGGCTAGGAGAGTATCACAGGATCACTGGCAGGGAAATGAATTCTTAGGCAATTTTGTTGCTTGTGTAATCAACTTGAACATTTTCCAGTCTAGAGGGTTCAAATCACACAGCTTTGCTTTCCCATTAGGAAACTCATTTCCTTTCCTGTTCAGTCACTTCAGACACACTTCAACATAGTAATAAGGGATTATCCCCTGTGCAGCTGAGCATGTGTTCCTGAACAGGACTTAGGAAGCAGTCTGGAACCAGGAATGCTTTTATGTTGGGTACTTAAGTTCCCTTGAGGAAGAGGGGGTAATTGCAATGTAAAGAACAAACATAAACAGAAACTCCTCAATGACATGCCAGAGGGAATGCTTCCCCTGTGGCAAACACCTCTCCAGTGGGTGCTGGTGGCACAGGTCTGAAACTTTGCCATTTTCTATGGAAATGCCCAGCCTGTCAATGGTTGGAGATGGTGTATGGCAGAGGGGATTCAAGCTTCAGCCTGCAATAGTGCCCAGCTCATACTTGGTGCTGCCTGTTTAGAAGGAAGTGTTCTCTGCCATGCTGCAGTCAGCCCAGAGATGGATGAGTCCAGAGAGGTTTATAGACCAGTTTCTGGTGTGTGCAAATGATTTTACTTTCTTGGTGCCTTTGCTCCAATCCTTCCTATGCACCGTGATGCAGCTCCCACAGTAACTTGTCTTCACATACTTCAGTGTTGCCCCAGAGATTGTGGAGGCACCTGTGGATGTCAGCATGCTTCTACTGTGTATTTTGGCTTCTGCTTCTTGTGACCCTGCCTTTCCATACATATATTGTTACTTTGTGGTTTTGTTTTTGGTATACTTATGCTTCTTTCTGTCTCCATCTTCCTCCTTTCACTCAGTTTCATTTCTTCACTCATGAAAAATATTCTATATACCTGACCACTGTGATAGGATTCCCCAAATGGGCTGAAATGAATTGGCCTTTTTTGAATAAATCTGTCATAGCCTATCTTAATGGCTTTTCTGCCTTTTGCATGAGTTGAAGGGTTTAGAGGAAGGTAGGGAAAACAGCACTGGAGCAGAGGAGGAAAGTGTTTCATGCTTGACTGAGCAACCCCTTGGTTTAGGAGTGATGGTAGGTTGGATTGCATGCTATTGACTGCCCTGATCTGGAGTTGAGAATGTAATTCCAGAAGCTGTGAAGTGTGATGCTCATTCTCTGATCCCCCTCTCTGATTCTTCCAGTTGTTCATAGACTCCTCCGGATCCTGATACCAGCTTGTCATTTGAGTTCACTGATGAATGGAGAATTTCCAATGACAAGGGACTCTTTCTCTTCCTCTCCTGTATATAGAATAAGAATGTTCCCTGCTAGCACTTGGACTCGGGTCCTTCTGCCATGGGTGAACGAATGCCATCTCCATTGTTGCTTTTTTAATACCCATCTTTCCCTTGCTAACCGGGCTGTGTAGTGTGTGTGTGTGTGAGAGGAACAAAGCTCTCGTGTACAGCACGAGTGGGCTTTGATGGAGGAGTTGGTGGTGTGGAGTGAACTCAAGTGTGTGGTGCTGCCTGGGTGTACTTTGTGTGCTCATTGATGCCTATGTGGAAGATTGGCAGTTTTGTGCCTCTGATTTTATGAATGATGAACTTACACAAGAGTCACGCTACTCCTTTTTCATAACCATAAGTGTATAAACATGTTTTCACATATAATCACCACATGGTACATTTTTTTGCACAGAAGGGTTTTCCTGCATATAATTAAGGACACTTAAAACAAGACTTGCCATCTTGCTTCTGTGTTTAGCATCTATTCAGTTTACTGTGGAAGCCCATATTGACAAATACATAATTTTGGGAGCTGAAAGTTACAAACCATCCAAGGTCCTATCTGTGTGGGACTGCACTCCAGATTTGACCTGGGAAAGAAATCTGTGAAGGTATTCCTCCAGGTATTTAGGCTCTTTAATTTAAAATAGTTTAATAGAAACTGTAGATGGAAGAGCTTGAAGGAAAATTAAGGAAGTTTAAGTGAGAATGACTTAGCCATTGGAAAAATACGTTGAAGGCATTAATAGGTTCTCTGTTCTTTGATACAACCTTCAGAATATAAGCCTTCACCTGCTTTGTGCCTCTTTGGGTAGTGCTCAGGACTGCATATTACCTCCCTCTTTCCTGAGCTCTTTGTTTCAGCTCTAACATTTAATATGGTCAGAAGATGGGAATCCTCAGTGAGAGACAAGCCCAGCTACCTGTGCCCAGCTGTGGGCACTGAAACCTGGGTATGACACTGGAGTGAACATCCACCTGGGTGTGTGAGAGACTTAGGTGGTGAGTGAGCAACAGCCAGTAGGTGTGTGGACAGATGGATGGGTTTTGATGCACCCCTGTGCACAGCAAAGTCTGGATGTGTGCAATGAGACTGAGTGGTGTGTGTGTGTGGTTTGCAATCCCCCCATTCATGCTGTGTCTGGAGGGGGACGTGTGACTGTGTCTATGGAAGCGCTTGTGTCTCTGTTCCACCTTCCTGACAGTCTGTGTGGCCTCTGCCTTGAACTGTCTGAATTGCCATGTTGATTTCGTGTTGTCTTTCAGAATCACTATCAGTGACCCCTGAGGACTGGCAGCCACGGTAGGTTTTGCACTCTCGCTGCAATGCATGAGTCACTGTGTCCCCATCCTTCAGCACTGCTCTGCAGCTCTCCTCTGCTGCCCAGTTCTTGTGTTAGTAACAGAGTCCCTTGTCTGATGAACCACCTCTGCCAGGATCTCATAAAGGGAGGAGTCTTGAACAGAAAAACTGGCTGATAGAGACAGCAGCTTCTTGAGCTGCAGGAGCTGGGAAAGCCTCAGTACCTGATTTAAGGTCACTGGAGGACCCTTTCTCTGCTTCTAAATAGAGAAGGTGGGATGGGGGAATGAGCTCTGGCAACAAGGTCTAAACTCTGTCTTTCATTTGGCTTATATCCAGGCTAACTGTAAGATCAACTGAATAAACTCTGGTTTGATTTGGTCTGTCAGCTCTGTTAGGATCAAGATAGAGACTTGGGGAGCTGATAGTTCAGACTCCTCTTCTTATATTCTAATGTCTGGCTGGAGAAGTGCTCCCATCCTGTTTCCCTAGTGCTTGTGGAAGTCAAGAGGAGTTTGGATCATTAATATCAGGACTTCCATGTCTGAGTGCAGGGTAACTCTGACATTGAATGTTCCCTGTTATCCTTGTGCCCCATCATCACAGTTAGACGTGAACTCCCTTTGTTTGTTCTCCCCTTGGCCCTTTACCTTCTAGGTTACTTTTCTGCTTCCATTCAAACTGCCTTCTCTGCCTCCTGCCCTGCCAAAGGAAGGGTTTAGTTATCTGTGTCCCTCAAACACTGCCCTGAGCTCCTGCCTGTCTCCCTGTCCTCTCTCTCCCTGCATTTTGTAGCATTGTAGTGGTTCAGTGACATAGCAGGTTCTGGGTTCGTGCTGTGTACTGCTCATTCTGTTAATGTCGAGTGGGGGTTTGAAGAGGGATATTAGCAATTTCTCCTGAGTCCTTTTCTTGGTAAGCTCCACCTTTTACTGACAAAGAGGTACAGAGGGCAAAACAGGGCAGGTGTGGATTTTTTGGGCCCCTTCTCCCTTTCTCTCTGGATGTTGTTTCATGACAGAGGAGTGGAGCAGCAGCAGCTCCTGCAGTTTGCCTTGCTGCTGGTTGTGGCAGAGAGACCTGGGGGTGAGGAGCATGTCCTGAAATCCTACTTTACTAGGAATAGCAGAAGTTCAAGCCCCTGTTCCAGGGCAGAGGGGTCACAGTCAGCCCCCATCTTGCAGTAAATGGTGTCTGTTACTGCTGCACAGAACTGCAGTTAGAGCTGAGAGGTGCCACATTGCATCAAACCGATGCAGTGATTGCTCATGATTGACATCTTTGAGGACGTCATCGTCAACCCTCCTCACTGATGACACACTGCAGAGGTGTTGGAGCAATCAGCAGTTTCCTCCAATATTCTGCCTACTGCAGACATCTCTGACAGCCCTGGAAACATGCATCCTGGTGAACAACCTCGGGAAGGAGCCTTGCTGTTGTCTGTACCCCATTCTGGGACTCGCTGTTATGGGGCATTCTGTTTTTAATCTGGCATAAAGAGCACCAAGGAAATAAAAATTAAAACAAACAAAAAACCAAAAAAACCCACAAATTATCCAAAAAATTATACCCAAAACCTTTTGCAGTTCAAGGGAATAAAGGCAGTGTTTTCACACCTCTGTAAGATCTTTTTCAGCAGAACTCCCTATCAGCCCAGTGGTTCTTAGACAGGATTAGCTCAGTGTTCTCTCTGGGTATGGCCTGAAATACTGACTTCAAAGGATGTGACAGTCACTGTAGCTCATCTCCCTGGGCTCCTGCTGGGGCTCAGGTCTTCCTTCTCATGTACTGGAGACAGCCACAGGCTTCCCTGTGAGCAAAACTTTGTTCCATGTCCTGACAGAGAAAAGTGGCTTTTCAGTGATACAGAAAGGCTTGACTAGCAACGTAGTCAGACTGAAGCAACATTTTGGGGGTAAATGCTGCCTGAGAGATGTCTCAGTCCATTTTAGTGCTGGGAAACAATTTTCAGCCTTTTCTAACCTTACCAGGCAGATTCTGCAAGCATCTCCAGAAAACCTCAACAGAAGCAACCTGTAAGTTTAAAAAGTGACAGCACCACACCCTAAAATGCTTTGAATGCTGAGAAAAATAAGTCTGCAAAAATCAATCATAGTACATTACAAAAAAGCAGCCCATCTACCTGTGAATTACTTGCTCCTTTCAGCCCTATTTATCCTGCTGGGGTCAAGTGGCCACTCTTGCCAGAACACTTTGCATACTCTGGTGGTTTCAAGAATCCTTTTCATGTGAACTCTCACAGGCTTTTTAGCACAACCTGTGCAAACTCCTGAAATGCAAACAGTCCTTCAACCTGCTCAAAAAATGCCTCCTGACACCTGATGGTGCAACAGCATCTCATTAAAGATTGAGCTGAAGTTCTGTAGGGCTTTAATTCAGGTGCTGTTGCTGTTCCAGTGAAGAAGCTGCCAAAGGATTGCTGTGGCTGCATTTGCAGCGTGAGCACCCTTAGAGATAATGCACAGATCCCACATGTGGTGAAGCTCAGGGTCACAGATTCCCCAGCTGTAATATCCCATTGCAGTTTTTACTTCTGGACAACATTTTATTTCAGCATCCTTCCAAGGTTATTGTAATTTCTGGGTTAGCTCAAGCCCGTCATTACTTGCTGTACAAGAGCAGTAACTTGATTGCCATGCTGACAGTGGGGTCTTGCAGTCCCCATTGGTGTTTTTAGTCAAGGAGATAGCATTTGGAAGTGCTTTTACTCTCTGAAGCTTTTTTATGTGTTATTTCCCAAGGCAAGGAACAAGTGGTTGTAATTGTTTTGAGATCTGGGGCTTAACAGATCTGGAGCAGTAAGTTCTGCAGAGGTTTAATAAACAGGACTGGAGAGTTGCTCTGGTTTATTTGCTAAATGAGGGAATTTGCCCCTATTTATAGGAGTGTAACTCTTCTGGTACCAGTGTGATTATAGACTACTGGTGCAGATATCCTCCTCTGCCCCTCTTCCCTCCTTCCCTCTCTCCCCTCAGCCCCTGTGTCAGGGGAGGGCCTTCATTTCTAGCAGTGAGTTGATTCTCTGTAATCTAAATCTTACCAGTGTGGAATTACTGAGGCATTAATTCTGTGACACCTGGTCCTGTATGATCAGTGCAAGGGCTTCCCCTCCATTTGGTCTGCATGCTGTTGGGTTTGCTCTTTGCATTTCAGGTAATTTGGACCTTAAAACTACTCTGGCTTGATACTGAACAATTTAGTTACCTTAACAAAACATCACCAAAATGCATTTGAAGTTGCAGACACTGCAGGGAGCATGCTTTAACGGAAAAACACAGATTGGACTCAGTCTTACAGGACACATTTTTATTTATAGCCTTCTACAGCCTGTAGTCTGAGACTGAAGTGATATTTCAAGTAATGAGCTGAGAGACATGTCAGGGGTGTTGTCTTGTATTTTTAGTTGTGGCTTTTTTCCCCCGTCCCCATCCCTTACAGGAATGAGATTCTAGAACCCTTAGTCCATGCAGAGGGCAAACACTTAAGCTGCTGCCCATTTACCTAGCTAAAGTACCAGCAAAAGAGCTGGAACAGAATGGAGTAGGAGTAGCCAAAGTTCCTTTAGTGAAGTAGAAGCTGTGTTTGCTGAGTGCCAGAACTAGAAAACTGAAAGGTCTAAGCTTGCCCCTGACACCAAAGATCAGTCTTGTGTCAGAACAGGGAATCAGGCTTCCTCAAGGGCAGGGGAAGAAGGTGCTCCACCAAACCAGCCAAGAGCCTCTGGCAGCAGCGCGTCTCAGAGGACCCCATCCATGCTGTGTGACTGTCATGTGCTTGATACAGGAGCTCACTGTTGTCCATGCTTCTCCACTCTCATCCCAGAGCCAGTGCACTCACTGGCAATAAATCTCTGCACTTCCAAATTTCAGAGGGAAGCAAAACCAGCAGTCCAAGGGATTGCTCTACTGGTGATCTGTGCTGTGCAAGAAAGGCCAGTGCAAGGCTGAGTAGAAGCCTGTGAGTCTCCTTTGTGGAGCTGTACTCCGGGGATTTGTGCCTCATGTTGGATTTCCTTTCTGGCTCAGGCGAGGTGGAGAAGCATGTGTGGTTGTGACTGCAATTGCTGTGCTAACCACAGTGTGTGTTCTCTTGTTTTTGTTTCCTGCTTTTTCACAGCAGAAGGGGCCCCGCCTCACCTACTCGACCTACCATAATCCGACCGGCTGAACCGTCCCTCTTAGATTTATAACTTGAGGCTGTAGACAGCTGGCGACGAGTGCCGTGCTGGCGGCTTCCCCATTCCACCCTCCCTTCCACAGCCACAGTCACTCCTCTCATCCATCCCACATCCCTGCCTCCTACCACCCCTCCCGGTGTGTCGTAAAACTCTAGCCTAGTGATCGAGCTCTTCGTCTTCGCTCGTGCGTCCTGTATTGCTTTGTGAGCGTAGAGTAGCCTTCATTCAGTGGCATGGATCCCTGAAGTACACAGGCTCCTTGGAGAGATCAGCCACAGGGACATCCTTAGGTCCAAGTGGTGGCTGTCCGTCCAGTAATTCCATCTGCCTGGTCTAGCCTGGATAAGTGTCCTGCCTGCACCAGTTAGTTGTAGCACCCAGGACTGAGCTGTAGCTGTTTTCTTTCCTTGTAGTTTAAGACAAAAGCGTGGCTTAGCAAAAATATGCTGTCAAAACACATGACACCCGTTAGGAACAGATTCAATGTCCTGTGTATTAGCTTGACTTCTAAGGTGCAAAAATTTCATGTTGGGAACAGTGCAATCAACTTTATATCAAAGTGAGGCAGGGAGATTGATAAAAGGGGGAATCAATGGATCAGCCCAGTCCTGCCAGAGTGAAGTCTGAGATAGCACACACACCTCAGTGTGCAGGGAGCTCACGGACCTGCTCACACTTGGCTCCCAAAGCCGGGCCACTCCTGCTGGAGACACACTGGCTCCTGCCAGCAGTTGTTTTGCCACCACCATTTTGGCTGAGTTTCCTGAACCCAGCAGGGCGAGGGGAATAGACATGCTGCTCCCCCCTTGCAAACGGACAGCCAAATGTTTCAGGGAGTTCACTGTGTGGTGTTTTCTTGAAAATATTTCTGCTTTGAAATAAGCACATCTTTCAGTGTTTTTGGGGTACTGTGGTGACTTCTTCCGTAGCCTTTTCTTGCATGTGGATGGTACGTGTTTGGGGAAACTTGTAACTGTTGTTGATCACAACTCATCTTAAGGTTTGATTTCTACTTTTCATGCTACATGTATTAAAAAAAAAAAAACAACAAAAAAAAATACTTGAGAATTAAAAAAATTAAAAATATATCAACCCTGTACATCTTGGATGTCATGTCTCTACCAGAGCTAAATGAGCCACCTGTGTTGCAGGCTGTCCTCTAGGCCTGATTCACATCGCAGTTCTCTCATTTCAGTGCTATTACTCTTAATTTCTGTTGTGGATCCTCTGTTGTTCTGATGCCAGTTCCTTTCTGTATTTTAACTATTGTTTTACTACTTCTCCCCCTTCTCCTTCCCTTTCCCTTTTCCTTTTTCTTTGTTTTTCTTGTCTTTAACCTCCAGCCGGCCGGGTAAGGCCAGTTCCACCCGCCCGGAGAGCCCAAAACCACCATTTGACATGTAGGCCTGCTCCCTCTGAGACTCTTTGCCTGCCTCTTAGCTGTTCTGTCCTGGAATGGTCTGACTCGAATCTCACACATGGCTTGTTTTGTTTGTAATTTGTGACACACACATATCAGATGTGATTGTAGTGAAACTGTTTTTGGGGTTTTTTTGTTTGGGTTTTTTTTTTTCCTTCCCAGCTGCTTAAAGGAGTTAAACAAGTATATTGTAGTAATGAAAAACATATCTTTACTGTTATAAATATCTATAAATATATATATAAGATGAAAAATCTATATATGTCCAGGTGTTAAAAGCCATTTGTGCTTCCATGTGAATTTTAGGAAATACTTAAGTAGGAAAAGAATATCTATATACATATATATATACACACACACATCAAAAAAGTTAACCAAATCCCAATGTTGAGTTTTTGAGCTGATTGTTAAATTCTCTGCTGTGTGCAGTTGGGTTATTGTATTACCCCAAACTTGTGGGTGAACCGTCTCAGTGCTGGTAGTAGCTGTGATGCAGTTTGTGATCTACCTGTCACTCTTGTTTATTGGATGAAATAAACTCTCATTTCTGTATAATGAAGGTCTCCATGACTAGAATAAAACCACCGCTCTTTCTCTTGCTCTTTCTCTGGGTGATTTTCAAGCTGTGTTGGATTATAACTTGATCTTTTCATCCCATAGAATTAACAAGCTGTGCATGCAGTCAGGGGCTGTCACTGATAGGGAAGGTGGAGCAGATCTGCATCAGCACTGCATGTCCAGGAGCTGCAGTAGAGTGAAACAGCTTGTCAGGTACAGAAGGTAAAGAGGAAAATGTGTGGAGGAGCTTCCGAGATGGGACATACACACAAATTGCTTTTTAAAAAAGAATTTCTTGCCTATGCTGCTTGTGGAGCAGAGCAAGTGGATGTTGAGGAAAGGTGAGGTCAGCAATCACTCCTGAAAGGCATTAGGGTTAAAAATGAACCTGAAGCTGGGGTCTGGATGTGAAATGCTAGCCAAGAGCCACCTCTCACACTTGTCAGCAGTCTGTACAGAAAACATTAATGAAAGCTCAGTGAAAAGGGCTTCTTTGTCAGGGCAGGTACTTTCAATAAAGAATTCATTCTTCACTTCTCTTTTTCTTCCCAAATTTCAAGGTGATCTGTGCAGAAGAAGTACCTCTAGTCAGTGCCCCTCTGAATAAGTTTATTCAGAAAGCAAATTTGTAACAGGATTAAGTCACCTCTGCAACAGACCACAGACCTTCTTCACTGGTCTTGTCTCCTTCACAGTCCTAGAGTAAACACCCAATAAATATTTATACCATTTACAATAATGCTCTGTATTAAATCACAGCCCTTCCCCTATTAGTTATGATTCAGATTTATGAATAGCCTGAGCAAGCACAAACACTGAACAGGCTTAGTCTCCCTTCAAGGAATATACAGCATTTTACACAGATACAGTATGTACATACCCCATGCTCTGGGGAGCCCAGTCACTTGTGCTGAGACTGACACCACTTGTGCTATTTAAATGAAAGGAGTTCAAAAACCAGCTTCCCCTGGGGACTCACAGGAAAGCACTGATTGTGCTGTGTGCCCCTTTTTTCATTTGTATTTTGAAATACCAAGATATGAAGCATTTAAAAAAACCAACCCACGCATAATCTGCCTTGGGCAGTAGAAGAAAAGCTTTTTGTCGTGCTGCTGTAAAGCTTCATCAACTTGGACATGAAGAAATGAACCATCTCTCCTGTTGAACAGACACAAATCTGTGCTCCTGTGCTTGCATCTGCTATCTCGGCAGGTAACAGGGAGGCAGCTGCTGCTGCTTTAGGAACCAGCTGAAACGCCTGTGTTTGATCACGCAACTCTGATGATCAGGTCCCTTTAACCTCCCTTGTGGTTTCCCTCAGCAGTCCACTGCTGACACCACCTGTCCTAAGAACAGGCAGTTCTTGCCTGAAGGCAGATTCAGTTGCAGGATATCCACATCCAATTCACTTCCACACCCAGGAGATTTGGTTTGCTGCTGTTTCAAGGAGCACTCTCCTCCCTCCATGTTCTCTTTTCTCCTTAAAATCAGGGCTATGGCTTCAAGGCAGGGCCAGGTGCCACGCTTGCTTGCTGTGTGTCCCAGGACCTTAAACATGGGCCATGGGACCTTGGTTTCCACTCGTCTCCTGCACTCCTTACCAAAATGGGAGGAGGAAAGTTCAGGGATGGAGAACTAGAACCCCTGAAGTCCAGAAATTCAAAATGAAGCATGTTTATTAAGTGGTTTCCTTTTACTTATTTCTCCCGTTTCTTAAAATAAATAAAACCTTCAGACACATACAAGTGAAACACATCATCCTTCAAAGTGCAGTTACATTTCCACCCCACTCCCAAGAATCACATAAAGCTTTGTCAAGTAACCAAAAGATCCCCCAAGGCTCCCCTCCATCCCTTCCCCTGCAAGGAGAACAGACAGGGCTGTGTTGCCCAGGAGCTGCTCGCTAGGGGCCTGATGTGAAATACAGGTGCAGGAGGCAGGGCTGCAGCAGGAACTGGGAGTTCAGGATACATAGTATGAAACAAACCCAACCTGCTGAGAGTCCAAAGAGTCCATTACCAGAACAGTTATTTACTTTGTGAGCCCTGGAAGGAACTGGGCTGATGACAGGCATGAGTGATGGATCAGAACCGTGTGAAGCTGCTGTGGTAGCAGTCTGGGACAAGGGCTTAAGTCATTTTGCCCAAAGTCATGGACTGCCTTTGCCCCCAGTCTGAGCATGGCCTAGGTGATGTGGCAGCACCAGCTGCCTGCCAGGATGAGTTAAGAGTCTGCCTGTACTCCAAGCACACCAAGTAACAGAGAAAAGAGAAAGCGAAGATGAGGTCTGATGCTTGAGTTCCATCAGATAACATCTCTCTTTACTGATGTCTTTAGGAATCTGTTCTCATCAAGGGCACTGAACAGAGGTGTGGGCGTGTACAAGTCCATCAAGTCCTTTCAGGCCCATTTAAAGTTGCTGTCAGTAAGATTTAGCACCACTTAAACTACCATGATTTTGACCTCATCATTCTCATCAGCACGGTAGAAAAAGGGAATGCATGGGTTTTCCAGCAGGGAGCCCAGCCTCTCCTGAGGGTTTTGGATTTCTCTGAGAAGCTGCATTATTTGCTTTGCCGTGGGGTCCTCTTGGTTTGGCTGAACAGCTTTACTGTCAACAGGGGGGAAACTGGATTGATGAAGAACAGCAGCCTCTTGTTCTGCTTCATCTGACAGATTCACCTCCCGTAACCCTGCAAGGAGCACAGATAAGGCAGGCAGGTAACTCCTCCCATCCACACACAAGGCTGAGCCCCAGGGCTGTTCCCCTGCACAGAGCTTGTCCTTACTGCAGCTTACCTGCTCCGTCAGTGGCGTTCAGCTCGATGCGCCTCTCCGCTGGAAGCACGCCCTCAGTCTGGCTTGCCAACAGCTCTGGGTTCTGAGCAGCTGCTACATACTTGCTGTACCATTCATTTCTTTCCCTGACCAGGCGCATCACTAAATCCTGCAGTTCCAATAGTTTCATCTGCACCAAAATAAAGGGAAGCCCATGAAACATGCACACAAACACACCACTGCAGCTTGAAGTCCTGCTTCTGTCACAAAATTAGCAAATGAGCAGCACACAAAGGTTTGAACTCTTTAAGTGCTCCCCAGGCCCGCCCTGCTTGGAGTAGTACCACAGAAAAGATTCCTTGCCTTCATCTCTTCCTTATCCTGAGCCAACCTGCTGATATACTCCTCTTTCTCCTGGTGCCGCTGTTTGAGGATAGCCCTTTGACTCTGGTACAGTGCAATGTACTCCCCTGGAACACAAGAGAAGCATCAGGAGTGTCTGCAAGATTGGGGTACAAGCCTTACAGTTAGCTATGAGGCATGAGAATCCAGGGAATCCAGCCCTGGAGTGGAGACCTAGCCCAGTTAGGCAGCAGTAGGAGACATAAAGGGCTTGGTAGTTTAATGGCTCCAGCTCCAAAAGCTGTTTGGGGACCTTTTGCCCCCCACAAAAATAAGGCACTGAGCAAGCTTTAGCCTGTGCTGGTGTTGCCTGAACATACCAATAGTGTCAGTCTCTCCAGACAACTGGATGCAGCGGTGCTCTAGCTCCTCCAGACGTTCCTTCAGATCAGCCTTCTCACGCATCAGCTCTGTGAAACGCAACTGAACACACAAACTGGGGTCAGCCATCCGGGCTGTTCACATACAGACAGCACCTGTGCTAAAGATAACACCCCCACGACACTGGTCTGAGCCTGGGGAACAAATCCTTCTCCTTTACAACCAAGTAGTGAGCAAGCTTTTTAGGATAGAGCTTATTATGGAACATCTGCTGCTTATTCCCCTACAATCTGTTTGTGTTATGTTTGTCTGACACTAGATCCAAGTCTGGCAGAGCAGTGTAGCAGAACTGAAACAACATGAGATGCTTTGCTTACCTGTAGCTTGTCCATGGCAGTTTTCAAAGCCTCATGAACCTCCACTGGAACAGTATCCATGACAGATCCTGGAAGGGATGTGAGCAATTTAGTTTCTCCTGGGGGAGGATGCACTCATAGACCCATAGGTCTGTCTCATGGCAGCCATGGCCAGCTGGCCCAGCACCTCATGGTCACACTGTCCCCAAACCATGCTGACATTTACCTCCATCCAGCACGATGTGATGTTGCTGCTCCTGCCTAAGAGCTGTGATTTGCTGCAGGAGGGTTCTGCACTGCTGCTTCTGAGCAGCCAGCTGCTTCCTCAGATCTTCTCGCTCCTGCTCCACTTGGGACATGGCAGAGGTCATGAAAGTGACCTAAGAATAATTGCAGAGTGTGGACATTAGTGCTTCCCCTGTGTTCAGCAGGATCAATGGTACATCTCAGGACAGAGTAACACTTTACCCCATTTTATTTATGAGTGTGAAACCAAAGAACTATATGACTGCCCTGGAACTAAGCCAGGCAGCAGCTACTGCCTCTTCTCATTCCCAATCAGTGCAGGTTAAAAACTGGGTCCTTTGAGAGCTGTTTGACTGCAGTATTATGACTGTACTTGCAGATAAATCTTGTAGATATTTGACACCATTTCCAAATTGCCTTCTAAACTGAAGAGAACATCATCATCAAAGCCCCATTAAAGAGCTGCTCTGCCAGCTGAGCTGTCGTCATAAGGAAACCACTGCCAGCCTGTTTTGCAAGGATGCTGCAGAAGAGTCTTGGCTTCTTGCTGCTATGCACAAGGAACTGTTGCATTTCCCTCATGACTGCACTCAGCTGATAGGATAACAGCTGACAAACCTCTCTGCAATTTAACCGGTTTCCTTTTCTAGATACTTGTTTGGAACTAAAACCAAAGCCTTTTCTATCCATTAAGACTCACCATTTCTTCATGGCTTTCAAACTTCTCTGGAATCACAAGTGAAGGGTTTTGGATTTCTTCAGTCATTGCTTCATCGTCTTCTGTAAAAGGAGGAAGTTGAACAAGGAGGCAATGCTGCAGAGAACCCAGCTCTGCCTCCTCCCTGATGCAGCCACTCACCCTCCAGTTGGTGCAAAATCCTGCCTTCCATTTCTGCTGCCAACTGACTGATCTGGGCCTGCAGCTCTTTATTTTCCTTAGCTACAGCTTCTAGATTTTCCTGCAAGACAGAAGCATAAGATCACAAAAACCTGCACAAGCCAGACTGCAAACAGTCATTCCACCTTCAGACAGTAGCACCACACACACAAATACAAAAGCAGTACTTCAGCTCCAGACAGGTATCACTTGCCTGTATGGCACAGGTGTAATCACAGCATCACAGAACAGCCCAGGGTGGAATGGACTAGCCAAACCTCTCACTTAATGATTACCTCCCCATCTTTCCACTTGGTCCCTTTTTACTATTACCTTGGTCTGCTGCAGCTCTTTCAGATGCATTTCCACTGTCACCTTCCCCTGGACCTCCTCGTGCTGCAGCCGGTCCATGAGCTGTGTCTGAAGCAGGAATTGCTTGTGCAGTTCCTCCTTCTCAGCAGCAAGCTGCTGGAAGGCCACAGTGTACTGCTGCAGGTGGCTGTAGTACTGGTCCCTCTGCTCCTGCAGGCCACGGGCCTCCTGTGTCTTCAGCTCCAGCTGAGAATGAGATCAAACCACCACATCAAACCCTTTCTGCCTGAAAAGCTGATCCGTGTGACATGATCCAAATTGTCAACATTGCCCCAAAGCCACAAACCAGGCAGGCAGCCACCATCTGCCCCCACATGCTGGTCCCCCACATCAGGCAGCAGATGATAGGGGAAGGCTCCCAGCTGGATCATTACAATACCCATTTCCATCCTTCCATCAGTGTTTGGTAAATTGCCAGCAATTTGCACAATCCAGCCCTGCCATCCCACTGCTGGTGCTCACCGTCTCTTTGAGCTCCCCCAGATTCTCCTGCAGCTGCCCAAGCTTCTTGGCCAGCTCTTTCTTTACATGTTGCTCTGACTGTAGGGCACTTGTAACTTCCATGTTTTCATTTGTCTGCAAGACAAACACCACTGTGTAAGGAAACTGTCCCAGCCACCATTAAGCAGGCTCTCAATAAACCATGTTCCTAATACAACAGGGTGCCATCCCTTGTATTATTCTGGGCTGTAACTGAGGTCTGTAAATTGACTGTTCAGGACAGTGAATAACTTACAGAAAGGTTCAGAAGATGGGAGAAGAGGAAGGAAAGAGCCAGGGTAATCAGTGCTGGGACAGTGCCAAGAAGAGGCCTGGCACATCATGCAGCCTGTCAGCTCCAAAGCAGATGGGTGGTATGAATATCCCAAACAGAGCCACAGACATTCAAAAACAAGGAGTTCAAAAAGGACTGAAGAAAAAAAAAAAAATCAACAGCTAGACCATGTGTCAGTCTGCTAGGGCCCCGAAGGGGAAGTTGTTAAATTGACAGAAGCAAAGCAAGAGTAAGGATTCAGCTCCAGGATGGGTAACAATGTCAGCAGCAGGAGAGAATACTGTTGAGAACTCTCATGGGGAAATACAGGAACAG
This sequence comes from Lichenostomus cassidix, assembly GCF_008360975.1. Taxonomy (NCBI): domain Eukaryota; kingdom Metazoa; phylum Chordata; class Aves; order Passeriformes; family Meliphagidae; genus Lichenostomus; species Lichenostomus cassidix. The sequence goes on from NC_139497.1 coordinate 5,674,172, forward strand.
GAAACGGGTATCTTCAGGTAAAAAGACAGGAGGAATACCCAGGGACAGAAACAGCCTGACTGCCAGGGGATGAGAAAGAAGAGAAAACAGTTCTGGACAAAAATATTGGTTCATCTGCTAGAACACCTGAGGGAGTAAGGAACTGGAGGGAACCTCGTGGTAGGCACTATGTATCACAGATGGAGCAAGCATTCAGAGCCTCAGAGGATAAGAAAGGGATAATGCTGCTGCCAGTTTTTCACATCTGCACTACGAAAGGATTGCATCAGTGAGGGAAGCAGTTGGAAAAGATGCGAAGAAGAGACCTACCAGTTTGACAAACCCATTCTGCAGCTCAGCCAGCTGCTCCTTCAGATCCCGGTTCTGGCTCAGTGCCCTGCTGATTGTGGCCTTGTCACTCTGCATGTCCTCCAGGATCTGCTGTCTGTCCACAGCCTCCTCGTTGTAGCGCTGCACAGTCTTCTCCAGGTCCAGCAGCCGCTCCTCCTGCTCCCGGTTGAGGTGGCTCAGCTGCTCATTGTCCCGGACCTGGGCCTGGTACTGCCCCTGCAGCTCCTCCTTCTCCTGCTGCAGCCGCTGGATCTCCTCCTGCAGACTGAGCTCGGCTGCCGTGGGCCCTGGGGGTGAGGGAGGCTCGACATCCATTGGCTTCACTGCTGAGGAAATGCAATCAGAAGGGGCTCAGTCACAGCGAAAATGGCTGAGCGAGACATATCCCTGCTGGATACACAAAGCACACCCCAGCCCATAGGGCTCTGTGACCCAGAAGGGATCACCAGCTTCTGTATCCAATCTTCAGTGCATGGCACTGAGAGGAACCAAGAGCAAAGCCAAGCACAGCATCCTGCTGTCTGCTGCTGACTACATCACAGCTATAGCAGGAGCATCCTGCCTTCCCAAGCTCCTGGGCCAGAAAGGCTGACAGTACAGTCAAACCAATACAGACATAACCAGGCTGCTGGTCCATTCACTGCAGGAAACTTGCTGTTTCCCAGGAGAAAAGGGTTCTTAGGGTGACCTGGACTCCAGCTGCCTTCCCAGCATCAGGCCTACTTGCAGCTCCTGTGCACAAACACCTGCAGAGCAGGACAGTTATCCAGCTCCCCTCTGCAGTGGGAAGCCCCACTTTGGAAGCCCTACCTGATGTACTCAACAGTTCTGTAACATTGGCTTCCAGCTCGTGAATTTTGGCCACATGTTTCTCCTTCTCTTCTGCCATTGTGTGGACCTGCAAGGCCACACAAGAAACAATGTTCATGGGGCATTTCCTCCTGCCTGTGTTTGCCCAGAGCTGGGATGCTGCCTCCAGGGTTACCTGCTCAGAGAGCTGCTGCACCCTCTGCTGCCAAACGCTCCCCTCCTCCTTCAGTTTCTCCACATACTGATCTCTTTCTGCCTGCAGCTGATGAAGCGACTCTGAGAGCTGTTCAAAACAAAATCAAGCTCAATCATACTGGCTAAATAGGTCTGGTTTAAGGGATAAAACTTGAAAAAAACAGTGTTAGTGCAAAGCTCAGGCTATATTTTTCTGCCCCACAAGTTTCTTTACAGACATCAAGATTCGGATCATACTTCATACAACCTCTTACCTGAGCTAACTGGGTTTCCAGGCTCGCCTTCTCCTCCAGAGCCATCTGCAGCTGCTGGTTTGCATCCAGGCTCCCTCCCTGGCTTGAGAACTGTCAATAAAAATCAGAAAGTTAAGGCAAAATGTTAATACTCAATTCCTGCAAAACTTTTCCCCTGACAGTAACCTGCCACATGATCCATGTTGTAACCTTCTGCAGTTCTTTAAGGTACTCCAACTTATAGTGAAGTTCAATGTGAAAAAAAATAGGGGGGTTAAAAACAAAAAGAGATCTTAGTTGTGTAAATCAGGCTGAACTGGGCAGCTCCTCCCTACCAATTTTATATTTACTATTTTTTTAATTAAGAAAATAGAATTTAATCAAACTTTGGCTCGGAAATTTTGCACATTTCCAGAGTCTGCATTATACTGTCAGATCAGACGGTATAAAAGCCTGTGACCTTAAAAGTTGTCAGACATGTCACGAATTTAAAGCCAGTGTCTGGAGCATGTCAGTGGACTGAGCACCAAGGGGTTCAGTTGAGGCACAGTACTTTTCCCAGATGAGCAGCAGTTGGCTTACTTTCAAGGGTAACTTAAGCTACTTTCTAGGAATAAAAAATAGCATTTTCTTCCCTCCCAGGCCCACGGTTACACCAAGCTTGCACTCTGACCTGCTAACAGCTGACTCCATGCATTCTTTTCCCAGCTGACTTCAAGCTGCCACTGTCCAATTCACCACCTTCTGCTGGGGGGTACAAACACCACCCCTACTCAGCTGGTTATTCAGTGAGACTGCACAACTGAGTAACCAAAACCCTCAACAGATACAATCAGAGAAGTCATTGTATTTCCACATTTCACCCTCTCACACTGTACAACACTTTTAGCAGACTGATGTCACATTCCTTTTCAATTTACAGCTCCATCTCCTTAGAATACAAACTTTCTGTTCCTCTGAGGCCTTCCTGAAAGCCTTTCACTGGGAGGATGTCTTGATGAGATTTCAAGCCTTCCTTTAAAGCCAAGAGTTAAGTGTTGCCCCCTCTCTCAGAAGGAAATGTGGCAGTGATCAGTATCATCTGCCCTCACCTGTTGAATCATCAGTTCAGCCATTTCCAGTTTTTTCTGCAAATCTTCCACATCCAACTTCATAGCTGAGTTCTGGGACACCAGCGAGTGAACTTTCTCTGACAGCTCTGAATTCTGCTGCTTTATTTCCTCACTACTTTTGCTGAAACAAACAAAAAAAGTTTACGTGGCTCTGGGTCTGCTGATGTCCAAGTCATAAGTCTACAAACCAGTGCTTCCTGGCAGCTAGAATTACAAAAACATCACATCTAGTGACTACTTCTTTTTAAAATTGAATATCCAGCGTCCCTAGTCACTACCTATGGTCTGTGCTACTTGTTATGTTTTGGGGTTCTTCTGCAGTAATGAGCAGAAGGGACTTACCTTCGTTTGTACAGTTCCAGTTTCAGGTTGTCTCGCTCCTTCACTAACTCTTTATTATGCTGGAGAAAAAGGAAATTATTGATTCATCTATAGACTTCAGCCAAACAAATAAGATATTAAAAAAAAAAATACTGCATTTCACCTTTAACAGATCAGCTAAAGCAGAAAAGGTCATAACTTTAGCAAAAACCTCAGGACAGGTTTGCTTAGAACCTCCTGAATTTGCCAGGAATAAGTCTGCTCAGTCTTTTCAAATGTGATGCTACAAGAGATTATTTCTGCAAACTTCTGAATTAATGTCAATACTAAAGTATGTGTTTGATGAAGACTTCTGGGACAAGGTCTGTCTGTTGCATGGAGCTGCCAGACTAATGAAGTGAGGTGCCAGATCTGAAGACACCAACTGGACCATATGATTAGTCACGGAAACGTGAATGAAGTTTGCCTTGATCATGGGGAATACAGGTCTTTACAAGGTTAATTAACAGTTAACAAGGTTAATTTCTGCCTCTTCTCCAAGCAGGGACTGCAGATTTTGCAGCAGTGTAGTAATAAGCAAACAGCCAAAGGCAGAGCTGCTGGTTAAGCATAAACAGAGGTGACTCTTACCTTCTCTGACTGCTTTTGCTGCATGGAGATGGAGGACAAAGTGCGCTCCAGCTCCGAGACCCGCTGGCGAGATGAGTGTAAACGGGCAGCAAGGCTTTCAGCTTCTCCTGGACAAGTCAGAGCACAGTCAGTTCAGGCTACACCACAAAGAGCATTTTGGAACTGGCTGAACAGCACTTTCTACTTTGTCAACAAGCTCTTCAGGCAGCACAGAGCTTAGTAAATCAGCAGAGCTGGTTCCACTCCTGGCTGTACAGGTGATTCACTAGCAGCCCTGGGAGCACAGCTCTCTCTAACTACCTGCCTCACTCTTAGGAAATGATGAAACTTCCTTTGCAGAACAATAGAAAATATGTTGTTTGGGGTTTTTTTTCTATTAGAATAAATTGCTGAAATTTAGTTCGGAATAAAAAGCTTGGGGTAAGACCTAGATTAACATGACAGCTGTGTGGGAGGTAGGGTGGAAAAGAGGAACAAAGTTTTAAAAGAATCAGAAAGGAACAGTCTGGGGTAGTCACTAGGCCCAACAGAGCTGACAAGGCTTTAGTGATGCACAAAAGAACCTCAACTGCCATGAGACTAACATGCTCCCGTTTGGGGGCAGCTACGATGACAGCAGCAGTGCCAGTGCCAAAGGCTGCTCACAGAGAGGTCAGGGAGTGCTGTGAGCTGGCTGCCAGCAACTGTCATGCCTGTGACTTGACATCTACAGCAGCTCGAGCTGCGCAGACAGTCACGTACCTGATTTCTGCCGTGCAGCTTGCTGAGTGTGGCCAAGGGCTGTCTGCAACTCAGACTTCTCAGAAACGAGAATTCCAATAGTCTGGATATGAACCTTTGGGAAAGGAAAATCAGCTCAGTGCAAAACTTCTTTGCTTGTCACTGCAACATCACTGCTGTCACAAAAGGATAATTCAGTAAAGAGTTTGTGCAGTTAAGTACAGTCTGGCTGACACTCGCAGTTTTCCTGAAGGAATCGACTTCTGGCTTCCAGGATAAGGACTGTGAGTGCCCAGTAATCCACAAAACAGCAGAAGGCAGGTGGTATTACTGTAAAAGAGGCTCTGCCTTACCTGTAACTGTTCCCTCAGTGCTGCTTGCTCTTTAGAAAATTTCTGTTCAAACTCCTTCTTTTCCTGTGGAAACAAATAATACTTGGTCAGCACAAACATGCAGATAGTTAACCCTAGTTTTATGTCAAAGTAAAAATGCAGGAATTCATTGGTACTATTTCTAGCAGCGTCTAAACAATGCCAGTATTTTTAAAGACACAGTTTTCCATTATTTGAACTACTTCATCTTTTTTCTATCCCAGACCAGCAGCAACAACACAGTGCAATCGTTGCAGCACACACATGGCAGTGCTGGAATGGAAGCTCCTGGCAAAGACCTAAATTGTAACCTCCTGCCCCCCCTGCACTCCTCCAACTTGAGCATTTAAATATTAGCTTTGGTTGAAATAAGAATGCTGCCCTGTCAGGCCCAATTCATGAAGTCAAAATATTCAACTTTCTGCCACAAATAAAACTGAATCTAACACAAGAAAAGATCACACACGCTTGTGCCACAATCCACTGTGTTTTCTATTCCTCAGAGAAACAGGTACCTATCTCTGTCTCTATCCAAAAATAGGACACACTTTACCTTCTCCAGCTGATTCACTGCTTCTTGGTTCTGCTGTTTCTATGGAAGAAAATTGATGCACCAATATTTAGAGAAAATATTCTCATACTGCTGAAACACATTTTCACTTTGATGAAGTAGGATATATGCCCAGTTAATGCAAAGAGAATTTCCATTTCTCTAGAAGACTAGAAAGTTCATTTTAGCTATTAAAAGCAGTATGGGGCTCCCTTCACTAGTACACCTGATATGTTTTTCATTGTCCAGTACATTATGTAACTCCAATACATGGAGTTCTTCTCCCACACCTCTGCCAAAACTCCTCTATGTTCCTATCTGAGCATCCAGCAACTTCAGTTAAACTTGCAATATCCCACATCTATGCAATTAATCATAGTAATCCAGGTGTGTTAGGAGAATCAGCAAAAATGCTTTCAACAAAAACTAAACACCTAAACCCCAAACCAAAAGACCTTCACTGTAAGTGATTCCTTAGACCTCTATCCCAGTTAACAACTGGCCTCCAAGTCATGCAGAGCCGCACGTACGTTGGCAGGCTCCCACCAAGGTAGTATGAGACAGACCTGAAGCCAGATGCAAGGAAAGGGATAATTCTGTCCCAGCCAATTTTAGTCTCATGGGTGAAGTACTGGAGATCTGTGACTGCACAAGGTGCATCTATAGGTGTAAAGGGGACAAAGGCTGCCCAGGCTGCCACTAAACCCTGTCTGCCCTTTGCTGCTCTTGTCCCCCTGGCAATTTTCTCAGAGATGCCTCATAAGTAAATACATAATTAGTGTATTTTCCCCTTCCCATATAATGAAAATTGGCCAAACTGTTTCTTTATTACCACTACTACTGTCAGTGCATTTTGAAACATAACTGCAGATGGAAGTATGATGAGGTTTTGATTTTAGCAATGCCAGCGCACAACATAACCAGGAAAAGCAAAGGCAAGAGCACAAATGCAGCAAAGGCCCTACAGTGTACCAGACAAAAAGAAAAGCTGGCAAACAATGAGAATCCTGGGTGGGCAATGCACTGTACCTTTGCAGCCCAACTAAAACACAAAAAGAAACAGAATGGAACAAAAATAACCCAAAACCAAAAATGAAACAAAAAAGAGGGGTCATGGGGTACACTGGGAAATGCTGAACTTTGGGAAAAGTGTAGTTTTAGAGAGGAACAAAATGGTGAAAAGTATTTCACACAAGAAAGGCTCTTTTCAGCCTGGAACAGATCCACTTAGCTGCATTTCTTGCAGTGTTAAGGCTGAAGGCTGAAAAGCAGCAGCAGGAATCCATGCAGGCCACAGGACAAAGCAGTTCATTCATCATGCCAAGAGAAGCTGAGGATATGATCAGAAAACAGCCCCAGGCTCTCTTGGACCTATTGCTCCCACTGTGCTGATATATTTAGAGCAGCGTCACCACCTGCAGAAACAGGTTTTCACACTGCTTCCAGCACCAAAATTCTGTATTTCAAGGATTCAGACCACGACCAGAAATAGCTGCTTTATCAGGATGCTTATCATCCAGGGACAGGGTGAGGAGATCAACAGAGCACATTTAAATGGAAACAGCAAAACTCTGTTTCTGCTTCCTCAGATGAGCCACCACACTCACAAATGGCTTTGATCCTCTCACAGGTTTTCCATCCAGCCCATTTTGTTCCATACAAAGTGCTGTGTAAGCAGCCTTCCTTGTGGCACTATGAGGGAACCCGTAACCTTGCAGACACCCAGAGAGCGTGGAGGAGCAGCAAAGACAATGTCAAACTGGTTGGTTGGATTGTTTCTTACCAATTCCTCTATCTTTGTAACGAGCTGTTTGTTAGTTAGATTGCTGGAATCCAGGGCTACTGCCAGCTCCTGGTAACGTGTCTGACGGGCACATGCATACAGGAGAAAAAGGAAGGAGCAGAAGAGGAGGAGGGGAGGAAAAAAGCAATAATTAAAAAGGACAGAAAAATAAATCATTATCACAGTTTGATATAATCAGATTCTCCAAACAAAACAAAATCTGTGATTTTAACAAAAGCAGCTGGGATATCAACCTATTTTATCCGTTTCTGCTGAGGCTTCATTTTGACATAAAAGTGAATCAGAAATAAGAACTGCAGTTGCATGGAAGCCAGATTATCCCCAGTCCCCAAACTGGGAACACCTCCAATACCTGCCTCTAACTGTTGTGATCACAACTACCCAATTACAGCCCCAGGTGACACTACACAGTGATGTATGTGACTTGTGCATTCAGTCAGGCCTCACTAACACTGCTGTAAGCACAGAATTCAAACAAGTGATTAACAGCAGCAAGTAAGAAGAAAAACAAAAAACATGACAGACTGAGAACAACTTACTTCCATTTCCTTAATATTTGTGGAAGAAACAGCACTTTCTCCATTCACATACGATGTAGACTAGAAGTAAATCAAGTAAGTCAGTTTTAGTCCCCAAGGCAACAAATCACTATTAGGTAAGAACCCGCTATAACAGTAACACTTCTTACAGCACCTGTCACTTCAAACGACCACACACAGGCACAGAAAACACCTTCCTGGCTCAGGATAGACACTGGCTGCCCCAGCTGTAACAAGCTGATGTGAATTATTCAGACTGACTTCAGATTCTTTTCCTCTAAATCAGGAGTACATCTTTCCATGAATACGTACAACTCATTCATCCCACTCTACTTTTCTTCCTACTGCTGAACTCTTACATTCCTAAAACAGGATTTTTTGCTTCTCAGTGTTTAAATATCACATTGTTTAGTAGGATGGCTGCAGACGTCTCAGGGATTGAAGAGTGTTTCCTTGAGCTGTCTGCTTAAAGTTCCACATCAAACAGCAAGAGAATTAATGGGACAAATGGATGAAAAGGAGTACCTGGGAAACCAGGCCATTGAGTTGTTCAGACAACTGACGGAGACCTTCTGTTGACGAGAAAGACCTGGGAACAAAGACCTGGCAATGAAAATCTCTCCCAGAGAGCTGCCCAAATCAGCACAACATTGGGCAGGAATAAAACCTTAATTTGTTGCGATCCTGTTGCAAAACCAACACAGACACTCACCTATTCTCATCCAAAGCATTTTTATGATCCTCAGCTTCATGCATCTGTGGATTAAAACATAAAAACTTACAAGCCTGTAAAAGATGGGAGTCACACTTACGAATGTGTCACTAAGACTTGATTACACCTGGGCTCAAGTTCCACAGCTGCTGTAATTACTGCTTTCCAAAGGAAGATAAACTTAAAACCACCAACTCAGCCCTGGCTTACACACCATTTCTGAGTGGTGTGAATCTGGGTTTCCTGGAATGGAGCAACTCAAGTGTAACAAGCTTTATGTTTGCTGTTACTGTTTATCAGTATAATCAACACTTTGCTGGAAAAATCTTCAACTGAATCTTTAATTAGTGAAAGGAAATACAGATTGATTGGACTGGAGAACTGCTGTTATTAAGGGTACTTTCTGCTAATGGAATAGAAGGGGAGGGAAAACTGCTTTGGAAGCCACAGGGACACGTGTGCTAGTACTCCCTCTGCTCTCACAGACAGATGATGACTGCATGGAGAGTGGAGAATGTAGTATTTTTAACAGGAGAAAACCTGAACTAGTCATATCATATTTACGAAGATCATCTTTCTCCACACTAATGTGGCATCACTAACCAATATTCAATGGTTCAATATTAATGATAAGTCACAAACCTGTGTCAGCTGCATGCTCTCAGGAGCAGGCAGAACAGAACCACAACTAGGGAGGCTGTTGCTGTTAGATAGCACAGGGACATCGGGAGCAAGCTGTTCAGCACTACGAGTGGCAACATCACTGTCAAAGTATGCCTGTCACAAAACACAGCACAGGATTACAGCCTTCATGCAAAATGGACAAATGCACACACCAACACATCACCCTGTGACCTGCCTGGGAAAACCAGACAGATGTGAACAGTCAGTCATTTAGAAACATGTGGAAGGGAACCTGTGTTCTCCCCAGAGCAAAGAGGTGGCTGCATCAACCACAGAAAAACATTGTCCCAAAGTGTGTTCTTTCATAAAGAACCAGTGTCTGACAATCCAACTCCCTTCTTTAACACGGGGCAATAAAGCAACTCAACTCTTAAGTTCATACAGGAGATTCACTGCAAAAGATTCACCAAAAATCAAGTGAGGGCAAAGCCAAATGTTCCTGTGCTTTGAAAAGCACCACCTTCAAGGTGTTCCTGGGGAAAACACAGATCACTGTATGCAAATGAAGATGGAAAAGAACAGGGGAGTGACTACTTGAAAACTGGGTTAGTCAAATTCAAATGCTCTGTCTAAAACTCGGTGAAATTTGCGGCATGCCATGGCCCACCAGTTTAGAAACAGGACATTTACAAACAGGCCAGAGGGAGGGTGGCTGGGAGCAGGTGCCTGTGGCCCTGCTGCAGCCATGGATCCCATGACTAGAAGAATCTAAATAGAAAAGAGAAGGGCTGAAAACCTATTTCTGGACAGCAATGCAAGTTCCCATCCAGCCTTTATGGGAGGATGAATGGCATCTGCTGCCCCCTTTACGAAGCCACACTGCACTGGACCATTTTGCCTCCTTGCACAGCACCAGTGCCATAAAACTGCAGCAGTGCTCTTGTGTTTCATTGCAATTTGATTGAATTCATCGTCCAGCTCTGTTAAGTCATCACATACAAGCACAACAAAACAGATGAGATAATCTTTCAGCATTCAGCCCCACCAATATACTGTAATTCCACCTGGAAGAGTTCCCTCTTACTTCAGTCACTTCCTTTTTGGCACTTCACAGGAAACAAGAAATACCTCTTTCTTGGCATTCCCTGTTTACCTGCTCAGCACTTCGCTCACTAATCCAGCAGCAAGGTTAAAACAGCAACAGTAAAGACAGATATAATGAGGCACTAGGCTGGAAGACTACAAAGGGAAGCAGAGTTTTCTGTATTTCTTTTTAGCAGGACAGGTACTGATGCTCTGAAGGAGCAATATATGTTATGTGCTTATAGGAAGGTCAGGAACTCCCTCACTTCTTCCAGCTAAAGGTAACTTCGCCTTTATCAATCACACACTCATCAATATAAACATCAGAGAGACACAAGGAATTCATGCCCCAGTACATCTCAAAATGATCATTTATTCTGATCGGAACATTCTTTTTGCCTAATACTACCAAGATGCAGAAACCAGTAACATGCCTTAACCACAAGAACTCTTTCCTTCTTTCTTCACAAGGAACAGTTTTGTAATAAACTTTCAAAAGCCCCAAAACTATTTGAACAATCAAATTTGCTGGAAACAGAAACCATTAGAAGCAAACATTTATATGGAAATTATGCATTGTGACATTTGAATAATATAGAATAAAAAATCAGGAATTCTGCTCAGCTTAGCATATAGTAGGATCCCTTTGCTTTCACACAAAGGCTTCTATATTGCTGGTTTTCCTGTGTTTCAGAGCCAAGAATGCTGAAAGGAGTGAGAAGGGAGGGCTCTGTCTCACATCAGACACCAATGGCAGCAGCAGCTCAGCTGCCAATAATCAGCTTCAAGTTACTGAACAGCATTTTCCTTACTCAGGATTTTTACAAGACAGCAACTAGAATAGGAAATCTTTCTTTCATTACAAATTGCAATTAAATATTAGTTTTGAAAAAATTTCTAAAACCCCAGGCACAACAACACAAAAATTCTATAATAGCCAATCTGGTCAAACTGAATCTCTGAGGAAAAGAGAAAAAAGATGGGGAAACAAGAATGAATAGATTAATAAATTCTCCATTTCCAGAACATGACTAAAGCTGTAGACACAGGTAGGCCTTCACTACAAGGCTAAATGTCACCTCAGCAACCATACTGGACTACCTATCTTCATCTCACCCTCCAATGTGAAGCAAGTCTCTTTCTCCAAGATTTAACTTACTCTGATCTTACACGTATTAAGTGTAAACAGTCCCCAGAACAACAGTGACCCTTCAGTCACAGCAGATGTTTTCTGAGACCAGACAGGCACACTCAGCACCCCAAAGCTGGCAGTGTGTCTTCACATCACTTGAGTTCTGCTGATGCAGACCCTACATGTACATGGTCCAGCTGGAGGAACTTTGTGTGTTTGACGTATTATCACACAAAAAAAAAAAAAAAAAATACAAAGCAATTCAGAGGGAATTCCATTCCATCTTGTAGGTTTAAATTTATCTGTCAGGTACCCCATGTGATTACTATAGTTATATTCATTGCTGGAGACACATGGGTATGCAGTAAATATAACAATGAGCTTCTTTATGAGAACTACATTGAAACAATGGTAGGGAAATAAGCTACCAAAATGATGCAAGTGAAAATGAAAAGCAGAGCTTTGGTACAACAAAACTGGAAGAACATTCTAGACTACAAAATCTGACTTCTCTGAGTTCCTATCACAGTTTGAACCTTGTTTTAAATAAACTGACAGTCAGAAAATAAATATTTTTAAAAGGCTGTTTGTTCATGTATGCTCCTGAACACCTTTCTCTTGCTTCTTGGCATAGTTCCTGCCCTTTCCACTTCAGGATCTTGGGAATGTGAAGACGCTAAAGCCTGTACATGCCTGGCTTTGAAGTCTCTGACTTCCTGCCTAAGCACATTTAAACCTCTGCTACTTGCCAGACTGTACATCACCTGTGCCAGCTTCATCGCCTGTCATAAAAGAGGTGGCTGGAATAACCAGCCAGGGCAGCTGCTTGCCTGGAGATGAGCAGAAACGTGCCCTTCAGAAACCAAGCTCCAGGAAACAAAGCAATGACACTCAGAGCAGGAGAAATACAGAATAGGGAAACACTGCCTCTTCCTAGGACAGTTCTCCTCAGCTGTTAAGTCAGTTTATTGCCTCACCCCAAATTCCTGTTTTCCTCCAAGTTCAGCTGTCTCAAGGAAGACTTTCTGACAAGGTTCCCTTTTTGACATGTTAACTTTGACACAAACCAGAAGGAAACAAGCACTTAACAAGCAATGGTAACAAAGAGCTCCATGTTAATAAAACAGCAACAAAACTGAAGCAACTGACAATGGATGTGTGAGGACATGGCTCCATCCCAGAGATGGAATTCAGTGTGAACAGAACCCAAAGCATGCAGGAGGGAGAGCGAGTCACTGCGAGGGACATGAGCACTGCCTCACCTTCCTCTTGTCCAATGAGGGTATGGCTACCCCATTGGAGCGGTTAAGGTCTGACACCAGCACCTTCAGAATGTTCTGAATCTACAGGAGGCGAAAGAAAAGGGGAAAGAGAAACGGCTCAGAGAAGGACAGAGAGAAAATGTCAATCCAAGGCAGCCAAAGAACCTTGTCCAGCTCATCAGGAGCACACGCCTCAGCCCAGTGGCTCTGGGCACACCCAGGGCACCAGTGGACAGACCCCAACTCCAGCTGCACCTTCCAGCACAGGCAGCTACCAATTACTGTAGTACACCTCATGCAGCACCTACACCACTCAGCTCCTACCCCAGCACAACCACTTCCCAGCTCCAGAAAACCAAAGAACAGGGAGGTGGCAAATGATTTGGGAGAAATGAGACACTCACGTTCTCTGGAGGCTGCTGGTCATCGGTGGTGGGAGTGGCAGGTCTGCTGCCTTCTTTAGTTTTGCGTTTTTTCTTAGTTCCTGCAGTTGCTCCAGGGCTGTTCTTCTGCTGATATTCCTTCAGCTGTGAACAGAAGAATAATCTGAAGTCCAAAGAGAATATGCCTTCTCTAACCCCAAAAAACCCTCAAAACCTAACTCCACTGAGTAAAAATACAGATCAAGTGTAAGGGCAAGAGAAATGCTCTTCCATGAATTTACTGCATTTGGGAGGAAAACATGAATCAAAATAAACCCAGAGGAGGCTAAAGTAAGACCTAAGTGATGGGTTTATGACAAGAGCATCAGAGTTGTAGACATTCAACTTTTGTTTACAGCCAATGCTGTTCCTGGGAAATTATTTGATACTCCATAGTGCAACTAAAAAGAGATTGAAAGCACGGGTTTGGGGATTTTTAGAGTTATAACTAAGAGCAGTAAGAAAAAATTAATGAAGGACGATTAATCCTGCATGCAGACTGAAAAAGCACTACCTGGTAGTAAAATCTTCCACTCTGTTAAAGACTTTATGAAGGACAATTGCAATCCCGACAGGTAGGTAACGCATTAGTCAGACACTGCAACAACTGCGAACTAAGGGGAGAAGCAATCTACAAACGATTTTTAATCACATCCACTTGGCCCAGGAAGTGCCGGTGTGATAAACTGTAACTCGAATCCCGCCAGGTCTGCCGGCATTTCCGTGCAATTCCTGCATGCCCGAGCCCCGGAGCGGCCGGTGCCAGCAGCTGTTTATGTAAATAACGGCAGCCCCGGCCCGCACAGCCCGGGCAAGGCACGGCGGGACAGCGGGGCATGGAGAAGGACGGAGGAGGATCCCATTATTGGTAGGATTTCAAAATGGAAGCCTGAACTGCTCCAGGACACTTTCCCGTTGGTGTGACTTTGACACACAAGCGCATCCCGCCGGGACGCAGGGAGCCGGGCTGCCCCGAGGGAAAATACACGGGAAAAAACAGGGGAAAAGGGAGTGGGGGGGAAGGAGAGGAGGGGACACGACAGCCGCACGCCAGCCCGGGCAGCCCGCACAGCACAGCAGCCACCCAGGCCCGGCCTCGCCCCTGCCGCCCGCCGAGCAGGCCTGGCCGCAGCCCCGCACACCCGCGGGCTCCCGGGGCCCCACCGCGGCCCGGCCCGGAGCGAGGGGGCGGCGGCGGCCCGGCCCGCGCTCCTCAGGGAGGCCGCGCTCGGCCCGGCCCGGCCCAGCCCGCGCGGGGCCCGCGGAACGCAGCCGCCCCCAGCCCCTCCGTGCCGCGTCCCGTCCTGCCCGGGCCCCCGGGCCCCTCACCTTCTTCTTGGCCGCGGCCAACCGGCTCTGCCTGCTGCCGTCCGCCATGTCCGCCCCGCGCCCGGGCCACGTCAGCCCGCCGGGAGCGGCGGGGGCGGTGGCGGCTCCGCCCCCGGCCGGCCCCGCTCCGCCCGGGGACACCCCGGGGTGACACCGCGGGACAGCCCGGCCCCGTGGGACACCCCCGACCCGCGACAGCCCGGCCCCCGTGTGATACCCGGCGCCGTCCCGCTGCTGTAGTGACCCGACAGCCCAGAGCAAACGCCGGGAGGCAGCCCGGCTTCCCTCGCCTTTGCGGGGCGCGTCCCGCACACCCGCCTCGCCTTCTGCCCTGCGGTGTCCGAGGGGTGCCTCTGATGCCGCGGGCAGCGCAGGCGGCGGGGTCGCTGTGTGTGACCCCTAATCCTGTGACCTTCCAAGCGCGGCAGCAGCAGACGCTCGGGCTGCCCCGGCGCTGGGACAGGCGCTCACGGGGACACGACTCCCTGCGCCAGCCGGGCCCGAGCGCGGCGGGACGGGGCTCCAGTGCAGTCCGAGCCGCTGTGCAGAGGTAGGGGAACCGGGCCCGGAGGGAGCTGCGATGGCCCGGCGGGACACGGGGGCAGCCAGGGTGGTAGGCAGCGCTCACCTTGGGAAAACAACATCGCGGAAGTGTTTAAGGATAAAGACTGGACGTGGAACTAATGCCGTGGTCTGGTTGACATGGTGGGGTTCGGTCACAGGTTGGACTGGATGACCTCAGCTCTTTTCAAACCTGATTGATTCTGCGACTCTGAAATTCTGTGTGAGTGACCCCGAGACCCCCTGGACCACCGTCCTGGCTGAGCCCCGGGACTGAGGTGTCTCTGAGGCATCGAATGTAACCGCCTTGGCTGCGGCCATTGGGACAATTGTGTTCTGCCACACCCTGTGTCACCTGCAGCCCCGCCACGGCAGGGCCCGGCAGGGGACTACAACTCCCGGCGTGCCCCTCGGTGGCAGGACTACAACGCCTGGCGTGCCTAGCGGCGAATGGACTACAACTCCCGGCGTGCGCTACGGTGGCGGGACTGCAACTCTCCGGTGCAGCGGAGCTCCGAGCCCTCAGCGCGGAGCCCTCAGCCCTGGCCGAGCGGGTCCCGCCGAGTGCCGGCCGCAGCCCGCCCCGCCACCCGCCGCCGCGGGCCCTGCCCAGGAGGTAGGAGCCGGTATCCCGCTGTCCCTCCCCTCCCGGGCCGTGTCCCCGCCGAGGCGGCGGTACCGGCCCCTGACGCGGCGTCTTCTGCCTTGGCAGGGTGTCTGGCGGCGGGCGGCGGAGCGGCACGGCCGCGTTCAGGGCACCGGTGAGTGCTGCGCGGGGCTCCCGGGAGCCGCTCACGCGTTCGCGGGGCTCAGCCCGGCCAGCGGGAGGGTTTTCCTCGAGGGCGAAGTTGATGGTTCCCCGAGGTAGTGCCGGCCCCGCAGTTTGCACTGTGCCGTCCTGGGAGCTTCTCCTAGAAGGCAGATTGTGATTTTTAGTTATTTATTTTCACTTCACGCTGTAACTCTCCAAAGTGCTGTAGGATGTGATATGCTAATTTTACGTGCACTGATCCATATCTTACTTGAACACCCCCCTCCCTGCACTGGGGATATTTTTTTCCTTTTCTCTTTTCTCCTGTTTTATCCAGTGACACACACACTATTTTCCCATTAGTGTTCCAGCATTGTAGCATCTTAACCAGAGCTGAGTTCCTGCTAAATGTCTTCTGTGCTCTTCAGATGCTGTCTCCAAGGTCCTTCCAGCCTAATGGAACCAGCGAAGAAGCTCTGCAGTGTGAAATCGAAGAGCTGAAACGGAAGGACCTTGCACTCGACCAGGAAATTGCACAATTATTGTCCGAGTATGTCCTTGGCAAGCTCAGTGTTCACTGTGATGCCTCAATTATTTTTGTTTTTAAAACAAAATATGATCCAGGAATTGGAGCTGAGAGCTGACCCTGTATGATGCCATTGTTGGTGTGGTGCAATGTTGGTTACAGTGTTGTAAGAGATGGCACTTGTTAGAGACAAGAGGGAATTCTTTCCACTTCATGTGGTAAAGCAAAACAAGTTTTACTAGGAGCTTGCATAAGAGGATTTTAGCTTTAGCTTGGGTGTTCCTGCGGTAATTATGTGTTAACTGGGAACAGATAATTTTAGCCATTTTTTATTTGTTGTGAATGACTGGTATTTTCTAAGGTAAGTGTAGTGCATAGGATGGAAATGGTAGAAAAACAAAGGCTGTTTCAGAACCCTTTTTGATTCATCCTCAACGATAAACAGACCTAGCAACAGGACAAGAGGAAATAGCCTCAGGCTGTGCCAGGATCATCAGGACGGTGAAAGGGTGATTAAACATTGGAATGGGCTGGCCAGGGGGGTGATGGAGTCATGGTCCCTGGAGGTATTCAAGAGATGACTGGACATGACACTCAGTGCTCTGGTTTAGTTAATATGGTGGTGTTTGGCCAAAGGTTGGACTTAATGATCTTGGAGGTCTTTTCCATCCTAAATGATTCTACAATTCTTTTTTTTTCTTCCCTAGTTACAGATCAGAGATACATATCAATGGAATTCACCACAGCTTACTCTTGTTTCCATTTGCTTCTGAGAGCTTGGGCAAATTGGCTTTTTTGAGCTTATTTGGAACTTTCATGTTTATGACTTGCAGTGGCTGCACTTGCTGCATTCAGTTTCTGCTTTTGAAGTGCCAGGCTTGGGTATCTCCCACAGCAGCAGGAACCCTCAGTCCCTCCATGTCATTTGTGACCTTTCTGGTGTTATTTTACAGGGGCTACAGCCTGGAGGAACTAGAGAAGCACATCTCTCTGCTCCATGAGTACAACGAAATCAAAGATGCTGGGCAGATGCTGCTGGGCAAGTTGGGTAAGGAAGGGAAAGCTATTAAAGATTTTTTTTAGACAGTGTTTTCATACAGATACAGAGAGAAGCTGCTGCACCACGGAGGCAAAACTTGTGTTACAGATTCTTCACTTAAAAAAAGTGTTTGGGCAAGCAGGAGGCACAGCTGCAGAACCTTGGGTTTCTTGGCTATGGGAGGTACTATGGGATAATTAGGGGAGGAAAACATGCTTCTGACTGATCTGAAAGCAATGTTTCTTTGTTCCATAGCTGTTATCCGAGGGGTCACTACAAAACAGCTCTATCCTGAGTATGACCTGGAGCTCAGTGACTAGTCCTGAGCCTGGAGATTGCCCTGTCCTGCAGAAGTGACTGTGACTGGACCATTACATGTTGGTGTCATCCTGGTTTAGAATAGACAGAAGGTGGAAAAGGGATGTAGGATTTTAGATAATTTCATGTACTGCCTGATCAACAGGATTTTTTTTTTTTTTTTTTGGAAATGTTGTAATTCAGGTACATATTGAGCTTCTTCCATGGAGCCTTTGATTCCCTGCAGTACCCAGGGACTGTTTGGTTACTGAATAGATACAGGAAGTGAGGACATACAAATGTGCAATGTAATAGCTGCTTTGAAAGGAAAACCCTCAGAGTAAGGAGGGGGGAAGAAGGCTGAAATTGTGGTGGTTTGGAGGTTTTATTTTGTTTTATCATCAAATCCAGAGAAGTCTGGGTGTTACACATTTTTGTACTTACCTGCTCTGGTATCTGGAGGTTTTGTATCATTTCTGTAGTAAATGGCAGAATGTAAAGTTGTGTTGAAATGTCCACTCTGAATAAAGCAGCCTTCACATCCATCAGTAATTTGCTTTAAGAATCTATAAAACATTGCATGAACCTGGGAACAAACTCTAAAACTATAATGAGACAACTGTAACATTTGTTATTCAAATGTTTGCTCCAGGAATGTCCAGGTACAGAATCACCTTTCTCAGCTCCAAGTGCAGAGTCATGACGAGAGTGAGCACTGTCCTGGATAGTGGATGATGTTGGGAGCACGAGGGTTTCAATGTCAGTGTTAGGGCTGAGGGTGACTGCACAGACTAAATTTGGCTGCTTTGGGCAGTTGGAAGTGATGAAGTGCTCTGCTCACTGCAGATCTGTTGTCCCTTTTACACTCAGGCTTGATGTCCTTCTACCCATTTCTACTTTCCAAGACCTTCTAGCCAGTAAGTTTCCCCTGTGGTCTCCAGTTAGGCCCATGCTGCAGTCTGTGTGTTACTTCCAAATTTGAATCAAATCAATCTGTCTTTATTGTGATCAGAAGCCAGTCACAAGTCTGCTGCTAATTGGTTTTGCACTCCTCGCTCTGGATGTGGCATAGAAACATCACTAATAAGTGTCTTGTTTTGCCTCAAAAACTGGGGGGAGTGGTCTCAAACAGGGGGACAGACAGAGCCTGATTCTGTGATTCATCCAAGCAAGTCTCTGCTGATGTACAGCTGTGCAGAGTATTTGCTGTGGCCACATCAGAGTGGACTTTCAGGAGAGTGTTTACAGGTATATCCTTCCCACCATATACCCCTCTGTCAAATGTATAAAACTCCTGTGTTTTGGAGTAGTTTTAAGGGGAGGATAAAGGTCACAAGGTGGCAGGAACGGGGAAATGCAAACTTTGTTACTGAAGTTGCTGTTTTGCGTGGTATTTCCCGTGTGGAAGGACTGGTTCAGCCTGGAGTGTTCCAACCAAAATGTTCCTCTGGCAATGACACGTAACTGGAAATTGTTTTTGCAATGGGAAGTATGTACGGAAATTCTTCAGTTTGCGTGAGGTGTGAGCTGTGGGGATGAAGTACAGTCTGTTACCAAAGTTACTGAAGGTTGCTCAAAGAGTGAGAAGTCCATGTTTTCTTCCCCTCTATGTAGGAACAACTGGGATTAAAACTTGCAGCTGTACCTGTGCAAGTCTGCTACTGCAGGGATAGGTTTACACTTCAGGGAGCATTGGGCATGTGTCCAGGGAAGGTTCCCTGATCCCAATCCCTTGTCCACGGAGGATGAACAACCTGAGAAGAGGGCACAGTGTCCTTGGGGAGTCCCTGCTGCTGGCACGGTGGCTCTGCCACGCGGTGGCAGCTGCGTTCCACGGCTGCTCTGTGCAGCCCAGAGGAACTGAGAGGTTCCAGTCCTCAGCCCAGAAATGAGAGATTCCAGGGACTAAGTTAAGGATTTCCTAATGCTTCAGGACAGCACTGCACACTGAGGTACTTTATGGTGGTCCCTGTGACTGCTCGTTCCAGAGTTACTCTTGTACCTTTATGGCTGTCACCTGGAGGATGAAATATGCTGGCCTTTGTCCAAGTCCAGGAGAGGAACAGAACGAGTCTCCTCCTTTCTATAAATAAATCTCCAAACTCACTAAGTGTATAGCTGGGAAACGACTGCAGTAATGATAAGTATAGTTTCAGATTTTTAACTTAAATTTAGAAAGTGTGTTTCTGCTAAGTCAGACCCAGCTATAATGAGCTAACAGAGACCAAATGGTGTTACAGAGCTCAGTTTCACCAAAGGGCAGGACATGCTGTCTGCGTGGAGCTTCTGCAGAGCAGGATACCAGAGACTACTGAACACCCTTGGCTCCTCAGGAAAAAAGGGGTAAAAAAAAGTAGCACATGCTGGGTTTTTTAATGGGTCAATGTACATGGATGCATACCGAGCCAAGAACCAACCTCTTCCCCATTAGGACATTTTCAGTTTTATTTTTTGTGTATCCTGTGCATTAGTCCCCATTAGAAGCCACTTTTCATGTGCCGACTCTGGATAAAACCATTTCCTTGCATTGGGTAAGCTGTGTTTTCTCCTGCACATCCCTCATTTAGCCCAAATTTGAGTTCTCACCTGTCTGAGAGCAGGGCTAATGGAAAGAAAATACTCTAGAAGAACACAGGGCAAATAAAATCCATACAGCAGATAAGTTATGCTGCCAGTTGCAAGGAACAAATATGTGCAGTCAAGGGAATACAGCTCTCCAAGACACTACTTCCTGCTGCTAAACAATTTGGGAATGGGTTTTTATATCCCTTAGCAACCTAATGTTCTCAAAGTCAACAGGAATTTTGGCACAGCTACCTCCTGTTAATGAACTGTTTGTGATGCTTTAAAAAAATGATACAGCCTGTCACTGAAGAAAAAAAAAACGCCTCAGATAAAAGTCATCTCAAGGAAAGGGTGGAAGTGAACTGCAATTAACCTCTTTCTGTCTGCTGTCCATCACGTTGCTGGCACATCACTGCTGTATTGTGCTGCAGCGATTGCTCGTGGTTGCTCCTGCAGAGCATGCTCAGCTGTCTCCCCATCCAGCTGATGAAGAGGACTGTTCTCCCCGTGTCCCAGTGTTCTCTCCAGTTCTGCTTCCACTTTGGGCTGACAGTTCCGAATTGCCTCCCGGATGCTCTGCAGGTCCCACTGGGTTCTCGGGAGAGCATCATCCACTGTGAAAACCCCGTCACGTATTCTCCGCACTTGCGTGCACACAGCAGATGATTTCAGCTCCAGACCAATCTCGTGAACCATCTTCCTGAGGTACTGCTGAGTCTCATGCAAGCAATGGATTTCTAGGAGGACAGAGACATCCCTTCAGAAGAAGCAAAGCTTTGACACAAGGTCTGACTTTGTAAATCCAGCCATCACTCACAGTTATGTTGAAAGAACTGGTTTGGCAGAAGATACTATTTAAGACACAGCATGATGTGATTTTCTGCAATACTGCAGGAAAGTATTGCAGAATACTCTTCCAAAGTGAATACTTTAGAAAACAAACCCACAGATATAGGAGAGTAATGTAACCATTTCAAAGGGGATAAAAAAGGCATCTTTTTAATAAATAATTCTTGAGGAAAAGGGGACTGGCTGCAGGAAGGCCAACCACACTTTAAAAAAAACCCAAACCCCACCACTGAAATGGATTACACTGAAACATTGAGCTAAGAAGAATTTCCCCCATAGGTATTCGTGATGCAAATTTTCCAGCCTTTGGCTTAGATCTGAACTGGCAAGGAAAAACCATGAGCTGGCTGGATTTACCACAGAAGTTATGGGCTGATTAGAAATCCCCACCAACCCATTTTGCATTAAATCATGAGTAAGAAAATGAAGTTTACCAACTTATTTGCCATAATACATACTCCCAGTACATACTACCCGGTACATTCTCTACCAGTCCTACCTAGCTGGAATTCTGGAAGTGCAAACTGGAGGCATCGGACACCTGTGATTATTGGGGGGCTTTTTTCCATGGGGCGAATCAACCCTTTAACAGCCAGCTCATATGCCTCTTGTGTTTTCATATCAATGTTAGAATACCTGTGAAAAGAAAAAAGGAGCAGCACAGACATTTAGTACTTCTCTCCAATGAGATTCAAAATATCTCTATCCCAAATAAAACAGAGATGCAATTTTTATTCTTAAAACTGTTAAGTCTTTGCATGTATTTTAGTGGTGTATGTACAATCAGTAGTGTAGTACAGTTTGGGAGGGAGGTACTTGGTCATGTTTACAAGACATTTTTGTCAGCCCTAATGTAGCAGATTGGTCCCAAACCAGCTGGAGATTTCTGGATACAAGGAGGACATTTAACTGCAACCTCTCACCAGAGCACAGAGCAGTGAGAGTAACTCCCCTCCGCCCCTGGCTAGCACTCCAACCTTTAAAGACTTCGATTATGGGAAACAAAATCCCCTCATTTGTTTTCAAGACCAGCAAATGGCAGTGGGCTCAGATCAGCTCATTTCCCTGGTGGATACGCACATCAGCAGGGCCTTTTGATTTGTCCCTTGAATGACAGCAAGAATCCGTTCCAGCTTCTCCCTTGTGATATGATCTGCAAATATTAAGGCAGAAACAAAGTCTCAATTATCCATCCAGAAACTGGAAAGTCTGAAATGTGCCACTGAGGTATTGCTGTTTCTCAGGCAGGCAGTCACATCAAAAGGGGCTGATGAGAGCTGAGGGGTGGCCTTTGCAAAGTCACTTCCCCCAGATCTATATGGAGCAGCACAGAGCTGGACTGCAAAGGGAAGAGTTACTTTGCTTAACTGATCTCAAAATATTGGTGCTCGAGTTTTCTTACTCTATGTTTTCATTCAATGAAATCTAACTGCTATCTCCAAGTGTGATTTACAGGGAGATCTGAGTCCTGACCAGCAACCATCACGACCAACATTCACACTGACTTTGTATATATTGTGGTTAGATTTAGAACAGGGGGATTACAACATCAAGAAGGACTAGAAGACATGCAAGGTGTAGCTTTTGTCATTGTGCAATTCACCTGGTTAAATGCTTTGCAGTTAATCTGCTGTTTGGTGCTCTGTTTAAAAAAAAAAAAAACCTACATCAAATCAGTTTCTTACCAAATGTTGTCTTCTCTACTAACTTCCCTGTGTCTGAGAAGTCATCAGTGGCTTTACCAAAACGTCCACCAACAGTATAAACCTGGAAGAAGGACAAAGAGTGCAATTTATCCAAAAATACTCCAAGCAATTGAGCAGCAGTATTGCACCATGCCCCTGCTAGAAGTGCAGGCTATGAGAGTGTTGCACAAAAAGACAGCAGCATCCTCTGCTTAGAAGGTCACAAGTGGATGCTCACATGAAAGATGAAACTCTGGACCCTGCAAAGCTCTCAAAAGCATTGGTAGGTTTGAAACTCAAGAACAGAATCACTGTCACAAGGCTGCTCTGGGGCACTGGGGCAGGATCAAGTGTGCAATGGCACTCTGGGCTCTGTGGCCTGTTCAGAGCCAGCACCTACCTTGGTCAGGTGGCAGTTGTACAGGTCAGTGAGCAGCTTGTTCCCGTGGCCGATGCCAAGCACTGAAAGAGAAAATGGGGAACCTGTTATTCAGCCTCACAAAAAATCACTGATGTGCATTTACACAGCACTGCACATTCACGCCTCTCTTGCCCCTGGACAGGGCTGTATCTCCTCCTGAGTGATGTCTGAGCAGTTAGACCCCCAGGTTATTGCCTGGCATGAAAATTGTAAAGCTGTAACCAGAGCTCTTGAATTTCCCCGGAACTTTCCACCTGGGTACTGCAAATGCTCAGCAGTGCTGGCCACAGAGAAGCCAGTGCAGGTAGTGGGGCAGAGAAGAGGTTGGTGTCCTCCAGCAAAACTCCGTGTGCTGGGGGGTGAGGATTATCTCCCATCTGGCTTTGCCAGCGGCTTGCTAGGACATTTCTTCTGTGTTTTAGCACTTAAACTCAGAGGGGCTGTGAGATCCAGGGCCTGCTGCAGTGCAATGGCCGAGCCTCCACTCCTTCTTCCCTTCATGGAAACCCATCACGTCGCAGCCGGGAGGACACGGTGCTGCTCCGGGACGACACCCACCGAAGACTCCCGAGGCCTTCACATCCAGCCGATGACCCGCTCCGATCTTCAGCCTCCTGAACCGCGGGCCTCGGACTGCAAGGGAGACAGTGCTGGAGCCGCTCCGCAGCGCCTGCCCGGGGCTCCACCGGCCCCGGCTCCCCCCGGCCCCGCTGTGCCCTTACCGAGGGGGTGGTCGGCCAGCACCGGCACCCTGGCAGCCACCAGCTCCACGGCCCCGCCGCCGTCCGCCGCCGGCACCGGCAGGAAGCGGATCTGCTGCCGCGGGGCTCGTCCCGGCGCCGCGTTCAGCTCTGCGAGAGAAGCGGGGCGGTCAGGGGCGGCCGGCGACCCCCGGCCATGAGATGGGTCAGGTCCCAGCGGCAGCCCCTGGGGATGGGACGGGCTTGGGGGTCCCGCCGCGCTCACCGCGCAGCAGCCGCGTCTCCACCGCCTCCCGGACGCGGCCCCACGCCACCCCCGCCGGTTTGTACACGGCGAAGAGCCCGGCCAGCTCGGCCACGGCCGCCGCCATACCCGCTCCGCCCCGCCCCGCGCCGCGCCAGGCGCTTCCGGGGCAGCGGCGGGGCGAGCGCCGGGGATGCGGCAGCTGCTGCTGCGGGCGGTGCGGGCGGGGATCCCGCTGCTGCGGGCGGGTCCCGCTTCCCCAGGCAAGTGTCCCCCGCCGCAGCCCCTGGGGCGTCCGCGCCAGCCCCTCACCCGGGCCGCTCCCTAACCCGCTGCTCCCCGCAGGCAGGGCCCGGCCGAGCCACAGCGAGCCGCGGGGCCGGGATGGACGCGACTGGGAGGAGGAAGAGGAGGAGGAGGAATTGTGGCACCAGCTGTACCCCGGGCACATCCCCACCAGCCCGCTGCAGAAGGCGCTGCTGGCCGCCGGCTCCGCCGTCATGGCGCTCTGTGACCCCTACAGACACGGTAAGGCCGGCGAGGGGAGCGCCTGCCACCCGCGTCCAGCACATCCCGCTCCCTGTCTCCTGGCAGCTTCGTAGGAGAGTTTATTTCTCCCTTTGTTGTGTGACACCTTTAGTTATGGGGCAAGCGCAGGGCTGAGCACTGACTCGAGGCAGGAGACTGTGAAACAGAGGGAGTGAGGAAACCCAAACACACCCCAGTGTGACCCCTTGTGATGCCGCCCAGACCAGTCTATTTCTCCATAGTCCCTCAGGCCTCATGCCTGCTCCTCCATCTCATTCCCAGGAAGGATCATGTGGGTGACACCAAGGCAGAGTAGTCCTCAAGCTGAATATCTGTGGTTTATGGGGTCCCCACTTTGCCACAGGCTTCTTTCCTGCTTCTGATCAATGGGTTCGTTGCCCTATTTCCTCACCTGCCAACCAAGGGTAGCTGGGTGTTGCGAAAACAGCTTTTGGGTCACTCTCTGGTCTCTCTTTCAGACATGGTGGCAGTCCTTGGGGAGACCACAGGCTGCCTGGCCCTGCCAAACCTGCGAGACAAGATGAAAAACCACCCTGAAGGTTACCGCATCCTCCAGTGCGTCCCTCCCCATCCCTCCCACCCTCAGTGCATGGTTTGTGGTGGGGAGGGAGACACGAGGCCAAGCAGGTTCCTTGGGCCCTGTGAAGGGAGAGCTTGGAAGCAGCACAAGTGTTTCGTTAGCTTTAACCCTCCAAGCTGTTTATTTCACTTTATTTTAAAAGTTCACAGGAGCCCTGTAACATATCTAAGGGCAGGCACTGCTGCCTGTCTGTTCTGCTTCGCTGCTGGAACTGGCAGCTGCTAACACCAGGAGATGCAGCAGCAGGCGCAGGGGAGAAATCCATGGATGTGGATGCTGAGCAGCAATGAGAACACACTGTATCCATGGATTTCTTCCCTGTGCCTGCTGCTTCATTTTCTTGCATTGGAGACTTCATCTCTGCTGGTCTGCCTCCTCCTTAGACACTTCCATATTTTCTTTCCTGTCTCCTGCTGAAATGAGGCCACTTCTCTTGTGTTCCATATTAAGACTCAATTGCTTCTGCTTGCATTTCTGCAAGGACTTGTTGAGTGCAGCAAGTCTGAGGACCAGGAGGGATTTCTCTTATTAACCAAGCTCTCACTGCATATGTACTTGCCTTCTCCCTGTTCCCTGTCGTGTCACACCTGCTGCTTGTTTCATGGAGGAGCTTGAGGAAAGCTGCCTTTTTCCATATGTTTGTGCAGACCAGCCTCATCCTGGCTCTGGAGGTTGACATGGCACAATGCCCAGAGCACTGGGATGGGGCTGAAACCCAGCAGAACTGCCCAGGGAGAGGGCTGGGGAGGGACGTCCCCACCTGCTCCTTGCCCCATGGTATTGCAGGGATTTGCAGGGGTCTGAATTGGGCACACAAGTCTTTTTGTTTTTATCCCCCAAGCTGCTGCGGTCCCTTTGACAACAAGTACACAAGGAAACATCTGCAGCCACTGGGAAACTGGTGCCAGTCCTGTTTATCTCCCTGGCACCTCTACTCCAGGAGCTGAGCAGCTCCTGGATCCACTGTAGGGCTTTTAGTGCGGGAAGAGTTTACCCTGGGAATGGAAATAAAAGGGCTTTTCTTTACTTCCAAGGCTGTGAGGTACCTGTTTGCCAGCAACCTGGAGAGGAGACCTTTCCATGTATGGCTGCCACGTGGCTGCTGGGGAAAGCCTGAGCAGGATTGAAATTAAACCTGTGTTTAAAACAAATTGTCTTTCCTCTTTGGGGTTATTCCTTTGAAGCTGTGCTGCTTTGCAGGGCCGGCTGTTGCTGGGGGCTGTGCCTGGCTAGTAGCCCACACAGCAGTAGCATTTAAGTGCAGAGGACACTGGTGTTTTTCCCACCAGAGTTGTTACAAAGGCACAAGATAAAGGCCCTTTTATTGCCAAGGCTTCAGGTAGATCCTTTAAGCAATTCATGTCCCAGGCTGAGCAATAGAAATGCAGACGATGCTGTCCCTGCAGTGAGCAGTCAGGATCTGCACAGGAAAAACAGTGAGGAAGGGCAGAGGCAGAGGTGGAGGTTTCCAAGGGCTCATTTTCTTCAGAACCTGCTCCTGTGGGTTTCACTGGGAGTCTCACTAACCTGTGTTTTGCTTTCAGGGAACGGCCTCGCATCCGTCTCTCCACCCTGGACATGGCCAGGCTGCAGGGGCTGCCGGACGGCTCGCTGGGCCGGGAGTACGTCCGGTTTTTGGAGGACAATGTGAGTGTGGGGTTTCATGGGGTGCACATTTCTGTGGCTGATCCCTGTGCTGAGAGCCCAGATGTGAGTTGAGCTGGACTTCCCTGGATTTGCAGAAGGTTTCTCCGGACACCCGGATGCCTCCCAAGTTTGTTGATGATGAAGAGCTGGCATATGTGATCCAGCGGTACCGAGAAGTCCACGACCTGATGCACACCCTCCTGGGCATGCCAACCAACATGCTGGGTGAGCAGCAGGGGCTACACTGCCAAATCCACCAGTGCTTGCCTCTCCCAGGAATGGAGCAGGCTGGGTCAGTTGGGCTCCTTGAACCTCAGCCTGGGTTGGTGTGTGGGGATTTTGCATCATCACTGGCTCTGTGGTGACTGAGAGGCCATGGGCTGTCCCCTTCTCCCTGCTGGGAGATGCTCTGCCCAAGACCTGGGCACAGGCAGCCACTGGATGGGTGGTTTCTGCCTGGCAGGGAGGGTGGCATGGAGAGAGGGATGTTTTGCAAGCTCTGTGTGAAGGCAGAAGGGAATTCCCTGGTTGCTCCTTATCTGCACGTCTCTGTGTCCTTTGCCCTAATTTTGTGTCTGACTCAATAGCAAGTCACAAGTGCAGCCTTGCTGGTACCTGTGGGAACCAGCATGACAGGTCTCCTACGCAGGCTTTGCCTGAGCCCAGGCAGTTTTGCAAAAGGCCTGTCCTGTGCTGGCAGAGCCACACGGAGCATCAGGCCCTGGCACAGCATTGCCAAGGTCTGCCGGGAGTTGGCCTGCCTGGGACGTATTCCCCAAGCTCCCAGGGGTTGTGGGATGGGTGGTGTGTGACAAGGCCCATCCTGGCACAGGATGAGGCCATGGCCAGACTTGGGAAGCATTCCCAAGTAGCCATTTTAGAAAGGGCAGATGTGCAGCCTGTGTTGAGGGACTACACAGCCCTGGCTGGCTCCAGGTGCTGTGCCCACTCACAGCCTCCCTGCTCCCTCCCAGGTGAGGTCGTGGTGAAGTGGTTCGAAGCCGTCCAGACAGGGCTGCCCATGTGTGTCCTGGGAGCAGCGTTCGGCCCTGTCCGGCTCAGCACACGGTAGGTGCTTCATCTCTGCCCTGGGAACACCCAGCCTGTGTGATGCTTTCACATGGCCACTGGGGACAAACAGGGGACACTGCTGCTTTGCAGGGGGGAGTCAGTCAGGTGTGAGCTCACTGCTGTCCCCACATCCCAAGGAAGCTGTGACAGCTTTGCTTGGTCACTGAAGCAGAACCTGATGCTTAATCTGCATTCCTCCAGCACCAGGGCCTCCGTGCCAGGCAGGAGCAATTCTGGGCCTTGGATAGGCATGTGTTGAGGGCCAGTAGGACCCTCACCACACTGACAGCTGTTCCTGCCCCAGCACATCTGTTTTGGTGGCCTGGCAGTTGCAAAGCCTGAGTTTTGGTCCTGGGTTGGTGCTGTAAAATTCCTTGCACACCATCCTCTTCTGTGCCTCAGTTTCCCCTGTGAGTTAAGCAGAGGGGATGCTAGAAAGTTAGAGTGGTACACAGGACCCACGGGCTTCCTATCAGCCTACACTGGGGACTTGGAGAAGGAAATTAACAAAATGTGGATATCAAAACTGCCACCACCTGTATTGTTCCAGAAAGCTGCAGGTCCTGGCCACCGAGCTGGTTCCCTGGGCGATTCGGAGTGGGCTCAATGCCAGCTGTGTCCTGAACATCTACTACGAGCAGCGCTGGGAGCAGCCAGTGGAGTCCCTGCGGGAGGAGCTTGGCATCTTCCCTCCCCCGACTGTCCGAGTGTGAGAGCTCCTGTCAGGAAGGGCCCAGGGGATCCCTGTCGGCAGCCAGCAGCCAGCAGCCAGCAGCCAGCCTCTGCAGCACTGCATATCCTCCTGCCCTGCCTGGGGGCACAGCGTGGCTGTGGCTCTGCCACCAAAGACCTGAGGGCTGTGTTTTCTCCTGCCAAGAGCTGGCACCATCCTGTTGATAGAGGCCAAGTGGCATCTCCCTGTGCCATGTCAAAACTGGACCTTTTTTGCTGTTTGTGATTTCGGTTGAGGGATGTCAAGGTCAGATGTGCCTTTGCCAGCTGGGTCTGGCTGCTCATGTCTCCCGGCAGCAGCAGCATTCTGGAACTGATACTCCCTAATGCTGGGAGCACTCTGCAGCAAATCAGTGCCTTGGCCTTCTGCAGCTCTGGGGCTCTGCAGGTAAATCCTTTCTCCTACCTTTCCTGGGAAGACAGAGGCTTCACATCTTGGAGCTGCCCTGGACTGGAGCTAAACCAGTGATTTTCAGAGGATCACAGGGGCAGGTTTATTGTGTGCGATGGTGAAATCCCATCTTGTACTGGTGCCTAACCTGTCTCCTGTTGGGTCATATTGGATGTACCTCACTCATGCCTCAGAGGCCAGGCAGTGTATGATTGTGTGCCCATGGGGCAGGCAGGGAAATACCTTTGGTTATTTTCCCTCCTGGATTGGGTGTTTTGAGAGCCGATCCCAGTCTGCCGTGTCTCCCTGGAGTCCCTCCCCATCAAAAATTATGAAATCCACATGATTGTGCTGGGATTTCAGTAGGAATCATCCCTTCCTTGGGCAACAAAATGACACAGCCAGAATTACAGGATTGAATCCAGTGAGTGCAGAAATGGTGGCTGCTCATGCTGTGTCTGGGAGCTGATTACTGTCTAGGTTAATTAAACTGTGCTCCAGCCTGCCAGCAGCCAGGGAGCAGAGTTGCTGGATGTGATGGCAAAGAGCCACGAGGCCAGGGGCTCTTTGTACATGTGTGTTTGCTGTTGGAATTCCTTCTTGCTTAATAAAATCCACAGTGGAGCTTGTAGTTTGTCACCCCTGTCCTTTTGCCCCATGTCCCCTCCTGAGCTGGAGATCTGATGTGAATCCTCACCACTTTTTGGCTCCAGCAGGTTTCCTTCCTGCCCCCACCTCCCCCCCTTCCCCGCCAAACCCCCTTTTTTTAAATTCTCCCTGCATCATCCACCCCACAAGCCAGACTTTGGGTTTTTCTCCAAAGCCTCCCTTGGCCCCCGGAGTTATTTTAAACAGATACTAAAAGACAGCATATAAATACATCCTTCAGCTGCCAGTGAAACACACAGTGTGGGGGTTGTCCTAGTGCAGTGGTCGAGATGAAAGAAACATTTGCCTCTAAAATGACCCAGAAATGTGCTTTTCTGTATCAGAAATGTCAGAGCCTTGGGGTGGATAAACCAAAGGGCGGCAAAGATTTGCTTCCAGGAGCTCTGAGAAACAGTCAATGAAACATGGGAAAGGATGGCCATGAGAGAGGGTTTTGCTGTATTTTGGGTTATTTAATGCAGCTGTGATGTGCCCAGGCTGTCAGTGTTGGTGGTGCCGCCTTCGTGCAGCCTTCGTGCGTGAGTGAGGCATGAGTGGCTGGTGCCGCCGCTACAGAAATGGTACATCATGTAATTTTAAACGGCATCTGCTCAGCCAGATCAAGTAACAGTGTCTGTGGCTCCTGTTCCTGCAGCCATCGCTTGAGGAGCCTGCGGAAAGAAGGCAGCAGAGGCAGCAGAGGGTGATTTGGGGAGGGCAGACACCAGCCACATGAAAATGCTTTTTTTGGAGAGGATTTATTCGCTGTGGGCAAGTGTGTGCTCCATCATGCCCGTGCTGCAGGGCCGTGCTGGGATGCGGTAACCGTAACTCCTGAAATGCTGGGATGGATGCCCGGTTACTGATCCCCGGTAGGGCCGGGTTTTTCCCCCCTGCCCTGGCCGCCCCTGGCTCCGCTCCCAAAACACGCGTCCCCCTCGGCGCTCTCCCGAACACGGGCGAACCCTTAGGGGCGGCAGCGCCCGGGGACGACCGCGGGTCCCTCCGGCCCCATGCGGCCACGGAGCCCCGAGAGCGATCGCCGCGCCCCGGCGGCAAAATGCGACTCTGGTGGGACTCGAACCCACAACCTTTGAATGACTCCCGTCACACGCTAGAAGTCCAATGCGCTATCCATTGCGCCACAGAGCCCTCGCTCTGCCGCGCCGCCCTCACCGCCTCTTCCGCGCGCCCCGCCCGCCCCGCCCGTGCCACCGCTCCCCGGCACCGCGCCCGTCATCGCGGGGCCGGGCCGGTGCACCGGGCGGGACTACAGCTCCCGGCGGCCCGCGCTGCCCGCCCCTCCCTGCCCCTGCCGCAGAGCCGGGCGGGCCCTGCTCCCGGCCCCGCTCCCGGTGCAGGTGGCCGGGCCGCAGCGGATGCCCCGGAGTCCGGTAAGAGCGCGGCACCGTCCTCCCCACCCCGCTCCGTCTGCTCCCGGCGCCGCCGCGGCGGCCGCACTCCTTCCCGGCTGGCGGCCCCGCGGGCTCCCCATCAGGCGCCGCGGCCCTGCGGGCGGCACCGGGGTCCCTCCGCCCCGCCGATTGCCGCATGAGGTGCCGGGGCTCCTCGTGGGGCACGGCGGCGAGCGCCGGGGTCCCTCAGCTCCGCGGTGTCCCCACGAGCGCGCCGCGGGCCCTCGCCCCGCCGAGAGCGGCTGTGCCCGGGCGGTTCCGGGGCCTGGCTGGGGCTGGGCGGTGGGGCCCGGCTGCATCCCGGTGCGGGGCCCTCCCGGCCTTTCTGCCCCGTGTGATGGGGCTGGGGCAGCGCTGCTCGCCCTCCCTGCTGGGCACCCCGGGAGGGTGAGACGGGTGTCCCTGCCTAGGGCAGGTGGGGGACAGGTGCCTCCCAGGTGCCTCCCAGGTGCTTCCCAGGTGCCTTGAGAGCTGGTGCTTCTCACAGCCCGGCCACCTGCCCGTTGTCCCCCTCATGACCCGCTCCCCGGCCCTCCTCGGGCTCGGTGCTCCCGGGGTGGATCCCCGCACTTTGCCTCGGTGCCTGCTGGCCGTGAGCTACAGGCAGGGTTTCGTTTTCTCTGTGCTGATGCAGCTGGACAAGACCTGAATCTGTAACGCAGGGCTGGAGGTCTCTGGCATTGACACACCGGGTATCTGTCGGGAATCTCTCCGCGGTTCTCTCCGCAGGAGGCACCGGGATGCCGGTGTGAGGTGGAGATGCGAGCAGAGGATAACAGGGGCTTGCCTGAGCCTGCCTTGCCTTCAAGCGGGAGATTAGGCACTTTGCTGCCCACACAAGAGTGGGCCTCCCCCGCTGCTGCCTCTCCACATCTGGCTGGTGTGAGCCTGTAAGGAAGGGCCCAGGTCCTGGCTGAGGCACAGTGCCCTCACTTTGATGGTCATCTAAAAGTTGCCCTGTTTAAGTGCAGGGAGAGACTGCCAGGCAAACGCTCAGTGAGTCCTGCCCTGCTAAAAGGCAGAGGGACTGTGTTGTGGGACATCACATCTGGGAGGTAGGTATTTACTGGAGAGTGTTCAGAGGTCAGTGGCACAAGGGGGGAATCTCAGGATAAGGTGGGAAGATGTCTCCAGGTGTCATCTTGTGCTCTGGTGCATCCCAGCCTGCTGCTGGTGGCATGGCTCAGAGGTGGGACAGCCAGTGTGACATGGAAGGGCACAGTGACCGTGTGGCACTGCCCCTGGCAGCATCTGGTATCAAATCCACAGAGGCTCCTTGGACCTGGGGGGACTGCACAGAGCTGAGGGAAAGCTACAAGTGTGGCTCTTAGCCCCAACTGTAGTAGAGCCCATGTGGGGCTTCCAGCTTCAGAGCAGTGAATCAATCTTCAAGAGGGAAATGATGCAAGTGTTTCCTTCCTCTTTGGCCTGTGTCCATGCCAGGAAGGGCCAGTTTTATCTAGGAGCTGTGAGGGTCACATCGCTGTCCTTTTCCTCCTCCCAGTGCTGATCACAGTCTCTGAGTCTCAGAGCCACTTCTGGGGTGTGTCTGGGACAGAGATGCTCTTTTGCAGGGACAAGTACCAGAGACTGAGTCACTGTCCCCAGGGAATGGGGCAGGGGTCTGGCACTATTGGCAACAGTGACAGCCCTTATTCTGCCCACTCCAGCCTGGCTTCATCCCGGACCTGCTCTGGCAGTGTCTCCAGCCTAACCAGGCCAGGAAACTGCCCACCAAAACGAGGGTTTGCAAACACAAGCAGAGCTCAAAGGACTGAGTTTCCTGTCTCTGATCCTGCCTGAGCTGTGTCACGGAGCGCATGGAGCTGTGCTCTCCCAACAGCCATGCTGGCTGTCCTGGAGCCAGACGTGCAGGAGAGCTCATACCTGGGGCCTGAGTGACTCTGGATTTTGAGGACAGAGGGAATCTCTGGGATAGAGAGTAATTTGGAGCTGGACTTTGTCAGTCTGTGACTGAGGGGCTGAGCCAGCCCTGCCTGCCATCACCCTGGAGGCTTCCAATCATCTGTACAAGGTCTCCTGCCATGACTCTGCTTCCACATCCATGGGAGTGACTTTATCCTGCATCTCATGTTGCTGGGCCATGGCCGTACCCCTGGCTGGTGTGCAGGATGTGGCTCCGCAGGTGGGAATGGCCGGGCTCTCGGCTGGCACCAAGCAGTGCCGTGCTGATGGCTCAGTCAGAGGCCATCTCCAAGGTCAGATAAAGTTACATCTGTGGGAGCTCTGGGCTGTTGGGTTACATACTCACTGCCAGGAGGACTGATGACTCAGGGACCTCATCCAGGAAACTGAGGGCTGCTCAGGCATCCCTCATCCATGGGGTTGTTGTCATCAGGTCTAGTGTGCGTGGTTTGATGGCTGTGGTTTCTCTCTCCCCACAGGCCACGATGCTGCGTTTGGCTGCTTTTGCAGCTGTGCTGCTGTTCTTCAGGGTCACTCTGGAACTGTCCTGGGCCCAGGCCATCCCTGCTCTCTTCATCTTCTATCTGGCATCTGGCGGATGGGACTTCTTCCTCATATTCCTCAAGACAATACGAAGGGACGTCACGTAGGTGTCTCGGCTGGGGTTGCCCAACCATTCACCCTCCCCCTGGCCCTCTGCTCAGCCCTGGTGTATGTGTATGTGTGAGCACAGCCCCTCACTCCTGCACAGCCTGGGTTTCTGTTGGCACTTGGCCCAGCTGGAAGGAGATCTCCCTCTGCTTTGTCCGGGTGACTCCAAACTCTCGGGCATAGTTTTCCCAAGAAGGATAGATTTCAGCTGAGCTCAAAGTCTATTGACTGTCCTTGTACTCAAAGTCTATTGACTTACCTTGTACTACTGTCTCTAAAGCTGCTGGTGTGGCACCAGGCCCTTGTGCACAGTTCATTCTGAGTTGGTACCAGGCTGTGCCAGCTCCTGGTAAGGATTTGTGGGGGAGGGAGTGGTGGTACCTCTTGGAGAGCACCCGAGGCTCAAAAATGCCCCTTTGATCAGGGGCATCCCTGTCTACAGACTTCCAAAACATATCTCTCCCCGGCCTCCATCAGTCCCTGGCTAAGAGCATATTTGCAGATGAGCTCTGCCTATGTCCACACTGCTCAAGGGAGCACCCAGAGCTGCTGCTTAGAGCAGGGTCTGGTGTAAGTGCTGGGCTGTTGCAGCTCCTGGGAAGGTCCTTGTGCTGTGCTGGCTTTGCTGGAGGAAGTGGTTTTGCAGGGGTCACTGAGCAGCTGCCCTCTTGCTCCCTTCCTTTGGCAGCACGGGGCTGGTCCTGTTGCGGGTGAAATGGCAGGTATGGAGGCACGTCAGGGAGAAGAACACAATCGCCAAGATCTTCCAGAAGACCGCGAGGAAGTATCCAGAGAAGACAGCACTGATCTTCCAAGGCACAGGCGAGAGCTGGACATTCCGGCAGCTGGACGAGTACTCCAATCAGGTGGCCAATTTCTTCTACGGCCAAGGCTTCCGCTCGGGTGACGTGGTGGCACTTTTCATGGAGTCCCGCAATCAGTACGTGGGGCTGTGGCTCGGCCTGGCCAAGATCGGGGTGGAGACGGCCCTCGTGAATTCCCACCTGCGCATGGAGGCCTTGCTGCACTGCATCACCATCTCCAACTCCAAAGCTGTGGTTTTTGGGGTGGAGATGATGGAAGGTGAGGTGCTGGCAGATATTTTGGGGATGCTTTGGACTGGAGGGAGGTGTGTCTAATCTGTGGGTTCAGTGTTCCTTTCCTGCCCATCACAGAATAGAGATCTGGAAGCAAGTTGAATCATCCAGAAATTAGATTTGGGGGGTTTTTTGTTGGTGGTACCTTTGGACAGTGGTCAGGATGTGGAGTGCAGTGCTGTCTGCCTCCTAAGCAAGTCAGCCTTCCTTGTGCCTCTCGAGTCCATTCCCATCATGGATCCCTGGGCTGGGCTGGGCCTGCCCCATTGGACGGGAGGAGCCTCCCCTTGCTCTTGTGGCTGTTGCCACATCCCTGCAGCACCCTGGCTTCAGCTCCTTGTGTGTTTCAGCCCACACCTCTGAGGTTGATGGTGTCAACAGACCTCTTGGCACCAAAGAGATTTTGGATGGGGAAAGATGGAGAACAGGATCTTCTGGTCCCTGAAGAGGTCTGGGCTGTGGCCCCAGCACCTGTTAATCATGGGAACAACACCTGCTTGGGATGGCTGTGAGCCCTTTGGGGACTCTGCCAAGCACAGTGGGGGTACTGCTACCTGGAGCAGTGTGTCCCTCAGACTGTCTGGGAGGGCAGGGGGTCTCTGTGCTGTAGCCACCCTGCAGCCTTTCTCCAGCTCCCCTCTTTTACTTTCTCAGCAATGCAGGAAGTGCAGCCCTCCCTGGATAAATCCGTTCATCTCTTCTGGTCCGGGGAAGGAAGCCCTGAATCTGTGCTTCCTGGTGCGAAACACCTGGACCCCCTCTTACAGATGGCTCAGCGACACCAGCCAGCCCCCCCTAATAAGGGCTTTCTTGGTATGTGGGCAGCTCCTGGGGCCAGACCTGTGGAGGTGATTTTGTGGATCAGCCGATTACAGCTCTGGAAAGATTGGCTGCTGGGGATGCCGATGGCATGGGGTGTTTGGGAGGGTCATACTCTGGTGTTGGAAGCCCAGCCCTGTGTGGAGCAGCCTTGTTGTACCCTCCATGTGTCCAATGAACCTGATCTATCCAGGGTGATCCCAGCATGTGCTTGGGGCTGTTACATAAGGGTTTTGGCTCAGCTGGCATGAGTAAAGTGTTTAAATTTTGCTTGTCCCCTCTCCTGGTGTGGCCAGCTTCTAGATTGGGAATGTGACCTTGTCTCCTCATTGCTCCCCAGATAAACTCTTCTACATCTACACCTCTGGCACGACGGGGCTGCCCAAGGCTGCCATTGTGGTGAACTGCCGGTAAGGTCATGGACAGGGGCTTGGGGAGGATGGGGCTGAGCTCTGCCTTGTCCTAGCTCAGCACCCCTGACCCTTCACCCTCCCCTCAGGTACTTCCGCATGTCCAGCTTAGTTTTTTACGGTTTTCGGATGAGGTCTGACGATGTGATGTACGACTGCCTCCCGCTCTACCACGCTGCAGGTAACGTGTGCCATACAGAGCCTGGCATCCCGGGACTGACTCTTGCCTCAGCCAAGCCCAGAGCTTGGGCTGGACGCTAGTGTGGCTGTGATCTCCATGTCGAGGAGAATCTGAGTGCTGCTTGCCGTGTTGTCACCGAGGCTTTTTCTGCCTTTTCCCTGGAAGCCAAGAATCGATCTGGCTGACCTTTGGAGTGGGGAGTGTGTGGGGAGGGCATTATCCTAACCTAGTTTTGGAATAGCCCTTCTTTATTGCTGCTCCCTGTGGAAAGTAAGGGGGGAAGGTCATGGAGAAGGGGAAGCAGTGCCTGCCTGGCTGGCTGAGATGTGCTGGGATGTTTAGGTGCAAAGTGCTGCCCTACATGTTACTGCTGTGTGTCTCCTCTCTTGTGCCCGTGGTCCTGGGGTCTTTGGCTACATGAAGCCCCACTACTGTGAGCCAGCCATGGCCTCTGCCTTGCCCTGCCAGTTCTTTCCCCAGGTGGGCTGGGCTGGAGGTGTTTGGGGACTGAGGGCTTTCCTGGCTGCCTCTCTGCAGGGAACATCGTGGGGATCGGGCAGTGTCTGCTGCAGGGCATGACGATTGTCATCCGCAAGAAGTTCTCAGCCTCACATTTTTGGGAGGACTGTGTGAAATACAACTGCACGGTGAGGCTGTGAGGCAAGGGGCCAGCTGGGAGTGGGGAGTGAAGCCTGGGGGTCTGTGCCATGGTGGGGAGAGCCCAGCTGCTGGAAGTAGGGGATGCCTGGACCAGTTCTGTCTGTCCAAAACTGCCTTTCAGCCCAGGTGAGGCTGTGTCCTTCCCAGCTGGGCTGGTAACTATGTGTCCTCCTTGTGCTCCAGCACTAGTCAGGAGACACTGGATGTGTTTCACAGCCTGGAGAGGTGGGTTAACCAGGGAAGGACAGGCTGGATGAGTTAGTAGAACTTCTGGTTTTTAGTGCGGCCTCTTTAGCAAACTTTGGGTGTGTTGTGCCATTCCTTCCTGCCCTGAAGAAACCTCAGACAACCCGGGGCCTGGCAGAGGGGTCCTAGTGAGTCTTTCCTCTCTGTTGCTCCCAGATCGTGCAGTACATCGGGGAGATCTGCCGCTACCTGCTGAACCAGCCGTACCATGATGCGGAGCGGCAGCACCGGGTGCGCATGGCCGTGGGCAACGGGCTGCGGGCCTCCATCTGGAGGGAGTTCATGGCCCGCTTCGGCATCGCCCAGGTGGCCGAGTTCTATGGAGCCACCGAGTGCAACTGCAGCCTGGGAAACTTTGATGGCAACGTAAGGCCCCACAGTCCTTCTTCATGTCCCAAAGGGTGACAGCTGGGCTGGGCAAGGTTGGAAACTCAAATGGGCTGTTTGCTCCTTGGCCCCGAAGGGTTTTGGCTGTTGTGTTGTACCATCTCTGTGGTGCCTTGGGCATGTGGGTTCAGATGGGATACATGTCCTTGCTACCCACAGCTCTGAGCTCTTTCTGTTCTAGGTTGGGTCATGTGGCTTCAACAGCAGGATCCTACCAGGTGTGTACCCCATTGGTTTGGTGAAGGTGGATGAAGACACTATGGAGCTGATCCGGGGACCAGATGGTGTCTGTATCAGCTGCAAACCAGGTGAGGACAGCCACGGGGATAAAATCTCCTCAGTCCTGTGTGAGTGTTTCATGATACATCGAGATAATTTCCTGGGTTTGTCTCTGCTCAGTTAAACCCCAACAACTCCATTAGACAAGCTTTTTGCTTAGGGGGGCGGGGGTGGTGGTGTTTCCCTCCTTCATACCCTCTTCTCACTGCAGGGGAGCCAGGGCAGCTGGTGGGTCGCATTGTCAAGAGCAATCCCCTGCAACACTTCGATGGCTACCTGAATCAGTCAGCCACCAACAAGAAAATTGCCAGGGATGTGTTTACAAAAGGGGATGCTGCCTATCTCACAGGTGAGGCAAGCAGGACTCCTCAGTCTGCTGGGAGTGGAGGAGAAGGGCACCTGTGTGGGAATGGGGTCTGTTCCAGGGTAGCGCCACTGCCCTGAGATGCTCCAGGGTTGCTCCTAGCCACTTTGACATCTCATTTTTTTGCCTGTTCCTTGCTTTCCTATAGGGGATGTCCTGGTGATGGACAAATATGGCTACATGTACTTCCGAGACCGCACTGGGGACACATTCCGATGGAAAGGGGAGAACGTCTCCACCACGGAGGTGGAGGGAACGCTGAGCCGCATCCTCAACCTGACGGATGTGGTGGTTTATGGTGTGGAGGTCCCAGGTAGCTGAGAGGGAAGTGGACAATCAGGGGAGGCAGGCAGGCCTCCAACACTTGAGTGTGAACATGTCCTGCATGTCCAGATTGATGTGTCCTTTAACAAGAGAGGGCACTGGGGCTCCCTGTGGCCGAGCTGGGAAGAGACCACAGGGGATGTGGCTAGCATGAACCAGAGGGTTTTCTCACTCTCAAGCTTTGGTCTGATTCTGGCTGGTTTGTTAAGGACCCTGTGTCCTTCCTGGCCATGCCTGTGACCGCAGCGTGTCTCTGGTAGCCCTTGCCACAGGGTGGTGACACAGCTGGACCTGCCAGCACTTCAGTACAAAGCAGGGTCTTGCTGGCATGGGGCAGAGGGGAGATGATGCTACAGGGACAATGTGTCTGAGTGCTCTTCCTTCTCTGCCTCTTAGGGGTTGAGGGGAGGGCAGGAATGGCAGCCATCGCTGACCCAGAGAACTCCTGTGACCTAGAAGACTTTTCCAGCAAGCTGAAAAAGGCCCTGCCACTGTATGCACGTCCTGTCTTCCTGCGGTTCCTACACGAAGTCTCCAAGACAAGTGAGCCGTGGCATGCACACTTACACTGGACATGGAGCTGGGGGAGCCTGGGAGGGGGAAACCTGGTTACAGAGATCAGTGTGTAGGGTGGGGATGGAGCCTCTCTGCCCCACAGAGCCTGCGGCCAGTTCCTCAGGTGGTTTTGAGGCATGGGATACAAGGCTGGGTCTTGGGCAACACAGATGTGGTGAGTATGGACATGTGTGTGGCCAGTGAGCCCTTGCTCCTTCTTCTCTCCCCATTCCAGGCACTTACAAGTTCCAGAAGATGGAGCTACGGAAGCAGGGCTTCGACCCCACGCTGGTGAAGGACAGGTTGTATTTTCTGGACTCCAGGCAAGGCCGTTACCTGCCTCTGGACCAGGCAGCGTTCAGCAGGATCCAGTCGGGAGAGCAGAAGCTG
The DNA here is from genome assembly GCF_008360975.1 of Lichenostomus cassidix. Classification (NCBI taxonomy): domain Eukaryota; kingdom Metazoa; phylum Chordata; class Aves; order Passeriformes; family Meliphagidae; genus Lichenostomus; species Lichenostomus cassidix. The sequence goes on from NC_139497.1 coordinate 5,713,312, forward strand.
TAACTGGTGGGGCTCAAGCAAGGCACCTCCCAAATCCTGCTGGGGACATGGGGCAAGGCAGGCACTGGGGAAGGAAAGGTTCATGGAGTGATAAAACGGCACACTAGAGATTTTATTTGACGAGTTTTACAGATAAGGGTTTGGGGGTAACACAGAGGGGACTGAGGGGAGGGGGATGGTCACATACCAAAGCATTGACTCATTATGGCTTTATTTTCTACTTGGTACAGTGGTGGTGGTCCCATGCCACAGGAGGGGCAGGGCCCTGGCCAGTTGAGGAGGGGTGGGGTGCCCCTGCGATTCCACTTTGCTTTTCCTGTCTTTCCCTCCCTTTTCCTGCCTGCAGTAACCCTTCCTTGTGAAGGCCATGAAGGGACCAGTGCTGGGCTCTTCCCCACTCCTCTACCAAGCAGCCAGCTCCCCCTTGGCACAGGGACCCCACTGGCAGAGGGAAGCTGGGTGCCAGGTGCAACCCCTTCCCTCTGCATGGCCCTGCTGGTGTTGTGTGTCTGCTGTGAATCAGGGGAGCAGGGTAGTATTGGGCTCAGGAGTGGGACAGGGGTGTGTTTCTGCCATGCCTTTCTCTCTCCTGGGGATGACATTTCTATTTTTCACAATCACACGCACATTATATTATATTATATATATATATATTATACACGCTGACTTTTTTTTTTCAATCTTAATTTATTATCTATACTTTTGAATGTGTCCCGGGTTTGTGCAGTAGGTGGAGGGATAGCCCAGACCTGTCCTCTCTTGGAGAATCCTTTTCTCTCACAGGGAGATGGGATGCTCATCTGGGACTGATTCTCCTCTTCCAGCGTGGGTGCAGCTGTATATGTCCTTGTGGCCTTGCTCCATGGTGGAGGACATGAGCAAATCCCACTGTCTTGTGTGCACTTCTCTGGGTCTTTTACTTCCATCTTTCGTGGATGCAGCATTGTTTTGTGGACCTTCTTCCCTGCAGAAAGCAAGTGGGAGAGTGGGAAGAAGGGCCGAGTTTGCCTTTGCTTAGATGTACTCAGCACCACGGAGCAGCTCTCAGGGCTTTCCTGCCGTGATGTCAGTGTCCTGAACAGGGGAGGCAACTTGCCTGGGGAGAGAACGTCCTCTGGAGGGTGGCCTCTGTGAGAGCCTGACTTCATGTGCTCTGCATCCCTTCCCAAAAGAGCCCTCCCTGTCTCCAGCGCCGGAGCAGGGCCCTGAACTGAAATGTCCGTGTGAAACACCTGACTTGTGCTATGTGAATTCCCCATGTTGTGTCTGACGTGAAACAGCCTCAGCAGCAATGTCTGATTCCAGTCCTCGGAGAACATGCAGAAATGTCTCTTCCAGAGAAAACTCTGGGTTGGGGTTTATTTTTTTTTTTTGTTATTTTAATGATTTGGTTTTATGCTGTTAGCAGGGTTACTCCTTAAAACGATGTCTGTCTTTTGTGAGGGCAGGGTGTGTCTGCTCTTCTAGCTGTGCTTCCACACCAACGTACCTGCCTGCCCCAGTCTGTCCCGGTCTCACAATTAAACACAAGTATGGGTCTATGCTGGAGTTTCCTACCTCTTCCTTGTACAGTCCTGTTCTGTCAGGGAAGGCGAGGGAGTGTGCTGGTTTGGGAACTGCCACTCCAGAGCATCACCTCGCTGTGTGTATTTTGACTCAACTTAGAGCAGGGGGAACAAGCCCCTTGCTGCTGGGTTTAATGACTCTGTGAACACATGTTGATCAGACCCTCCTCAGTTCCCTCCACTGACTCCCCACATCCCCTTTCTCCTTTTCCTGTCCTCAGCACTGCCATCCTGGTTTCTTCTGTCCCCCCTGTTTACCCTGGGACATCTGGCTCTTCCGCCCCTCTCCTGTTCTCTCTTTCCTCTTCCTGCTGCTTCTCTCTGTGTTTGTCCATGCTGAACTTCCCAGCTCATTTCTGCCCTTGCAGATAAGTTTTTTGGAAGTCATTCCCCTTCCCTTGCTGTCAGAACCATCTTTTACACCATCTGCATCCAACCCTGGTGACAGGAGAACCTGGCTCCTTCTTGGTATGTGGCTGCCAGGGACAAATGTCTTCCATGAGCCTGTGTGAAGTGTGTTGCCTGGTGAAACACACCATAAGAAAAGTGCCAGAAATTTGCATCCATTATATACCAGCTGCACCTTTGGACATGTTCAAATTGATGTCTTCTCCATAATCTCTAAGCTAAAAGCTTTAATTTTAGTTTTTCAGTCTGCTGGACACTCACCAGCCTCTGTCCCAAAGCAGCAGGTGGAAAACAGACCTCACCCCCAACAGCCCTGCAGCACCCGGGGGGCTCAGCCCTCAAACAGCGTGGCTTTGCCTGGGGGGTCATATTTAGGGGCCAGGGAGCTGGTGCAGGGGATGCAGCCTTGCCTCTCCAGGTGCTCTGCTCCCAGTTTTCGGCCCTGTTCCGCTCGCAGCCACCAGAGGAGGGCAGGCTGGGCTCGGCAAACGCCTCCCCTCGGGGGGACGCACTGTAGGGGCTCCTGGGGCTTTCACAGCGCTCGGGTGGGTTCGGAGCCCTGGAAGCATGGGATGCTGGAGTAGGGGAACCGCCCAGACCCTGCCTGAGGTGGAGAGGAAGTTTCAGATACAGATAATGGTGCTGGGTGTGAGGCCAGCGGCAGGCCCAGGCACTGGTGTCCATTGTGCTCAGGCTCCTGGCCAGAGGCTGTGCCTGACAGAGACTTGGGCAGCAGTGAGGTCACCGAGCTGTGCCAGGCAGGTGGTTGGCAGCGACCTGAAGCACCGAGCCTCATCCATCCCTCTGCTAAAGGCAATGAGGAAAAGCTTGGCCTCCCTGAAGTCCTACCTGGGGGTGGTCATCTGGAAATGGGTGGTTTGGAGTAGCAGAGGAGGATACAGGACTGTGCTCCCTCCCTGGAGGACATGGCTGTCCTGAAGAAAGAGGGGTTGCAGGGCAAAGCTCAGCGCTGTGTTTCTGTCTGTCTGAGAGTAGGGTAGGTTAAAAAAGCCAAGGAAATTATGCATTCAGGGTACTGCCTCTTAAACACAGATGGTAATACCTTTGGAAGCTTATGGAAGTATGGCTGTTACTTGTTCACAAGTGAGCCCATACAAGTGGAGACTGGCTTGCATTGCTGAGTTTTGGAAATGGATGGGAATTACAGGCCTGTGAGAGGAGCAGGATTTAGCCCTTGCTGGTGCCAACACAAGTTAGGAGCTGGGCCCTAGCTGGAGCACAGCAGGGAGCTCACCCCAAGCCCTGCATTCCTGGCTGGCTGTGAGGAGGGGGAGCTGCAAGCTGCAGGCACAAGGAGCAGGATGAGGACCCCCGAGGTGAAAGCTCCTGCTCTGGGGAGACAGGAGGCGCTGAATCACTGGGAAAGAGCTCAGCAAACAGCATGGAGGGCTCTGGTACCCAGCCCATCGATAGCAGAGACCTGCAGTGCTGTGCCAGAGGGCTGGGCTGTGCACATGCCACGTACACTTCTGTGCCAGAGGATTTCCCAGGGAGAGGGGAACCCCAGGGAGGTGTGTTCATAGCTCTGAGTTTTGCTTAAAGGAGCCCCTCTGCCCAGTGGTGCTGGGGGCTTGGTCCCCACTGCAGATCTGGTGCCCGGGGACAATTCATCATTTGCACTGTGTTTGTGCTGACTGAGGAGGGTTGTGTCGCACTTGACAGTGCTTCAAGATTCCCTGAAACACCAATTAGAGGTTTTCCGCTGGCTGTCAGTTTTGGGTTGAAATCCTGGAGCCTTTTCTAAAGTCCAAACTTCTGTGGAAAAATGAAGTCCATGTGCAAGTGTCCCTGCAGCTCTCGGCCCAGAAACAGAAGTGCAGGTAGATAAATGCTGAGATGCAACACTTCCAGCAGAGAGGTGTTTGGAATGAAATAGCCAGTGTTTAATCATAGTCTGATTTTTTAAAATATCTTTTTATTCCTACAGTTTTAAGGAAGAGGCTAATTGAATCCTCTGTGATTAGGGACACCTTGTGAGACAGCCCTCCCCTTTGATCAATGCACTAGTCTGGCTCAACAGCTGCATGTAGATAGAAGTCCTATACATAGAGTATGAGGTATTATTCTTTTTTAATTAAAACACTTAAAATTCTGTTTGCATGAGGTTAAAAAAACATTTAAATCCTTTCCAGGGCTATTATCAAACTGTTAATTTAAGCAAAGCCGAAGAGCTTTACAAACCAAATGTACTTTTCCCCATGGAGATGACTGCTTCTCCCAGACCCTGTGTCCTGGACAATGACAATAACATCAAGACAAAAAATGTGGCAACTTTCTTTTTGGTCAGCATCTCCTTTCAGCTCTAGATCCAGCCCCGCCAGGCCGTGTTTGGTGTGCAAAACTGGAGTGTATTTTAGCCCTAATGCAGGTGGGGGCTTTGCAAGCTGCTCAGGACCTTTCTGGGTGAAATTAATTTCTGCTGCTGAGAAAGTCTGTGACAACCTTTAATGCTGCATCTCTCCAGCCTCCTCCTGCCACTCTTGGTGTGCTGGAGCCTTCCCAAACAATGACAGCCGCCTGCTCCTCCACATGCTGAGGAGCTGGCTTTGCCTTTAAGCAGCGACAGGGAAATACTCTGGGCTGAATAAGGGACTATCCTTTGGTGCACTCTTTAGAAGTGGAAATAGTTGATTCCTGAGTGGTTCCAGTGTAACCAGGAGCAGGGCCAGGAGTGGCTTCTCCCTCTCCAGTTTGAAGGGGCTGTGTGGCTGGGGATTCCACCAAAATGATGGTCTGTGGAGATCTCATAATGCTGTGTGAGAGGGAAAGGAGAGCAGCTTTCCTTCCCAAAGCAGAAATGCTTCAGAAGGGAAGCAAATGTCCTTAGGGCTGTTTGCTGCTGAGCTCCTGGACAGCACAGGATGGCTGGGCTGTGCAGCTGAGCAAGGCTCAGGGAGCAAGGACAGGTCCTGCTCTGCTTTCTTTGACCCTGGCCCATTTCAGTGGCAAATCCCACCTTACAAAAGAATCTTGGGTTTGATCTGCTTTTCTCCTGGTTCATTAGAAATACATCCATAGGCACAAATGATGGCAGGCCAGGCTCTGGGAGAGCCTTGGGCAGCTGGGATCATGTGGTACAGGCTGGCAACCCCAGGAATCTCAGGCAATGGTGATGCTGTCCAAGTCCAGGACATATTCCTGCTCAGGATGGGGGTCATTGCCCCGATCTTCCCTGTTTCCTCGACAAATGATCCCAGGCTTGTGAAGTGGGATCTGACCCCTACTGTGCCGCATACCCTGTCCGCGTTACAGCCCCGCCTTCCTGCAGCCCCATCCCTGCGGGTGCGGAGCAGCCCTCCCAGGGCCCCCAGCATCCTGCCAGCCCTGATCCTGCCCTGGAGGTGACACCTCCCACGACCCGCACGGGACCAGGCACACCCGCAGCGCCGTGCCAAGGGGCCTGAGGAAGCGAGGGCAGCAAGAGCCTTCCTCCTGCCTCCGGCCATCCAAGTGGCCTCCGGCTCGGCCGCAGAAAGAGGCTAACAGCGGCGGGCGAGCCACCCCCTCAGCTTTGAGTATCACTTTCAGCTATTCTGAAGGTTAAACGCCTGTTTAGAGCTCCCTATTGAAGGTAGAGCCGGGGGTGCGGCATTGTTCGGACGCCCTCCCGCTTTGTCTGGCCGCTTTCAGGGATGCCCTGAATGGGAAGCAGCCCCCCCAGCCCAGCACCCCGGCAGAAGGGCTCCCGGGGGAGAGGCGCTTCCTCCCGCCCTAATGACATTCAGGCCTCCATCGGTTCAGCTCCCGCTTTCTTTCTGCTGCAGTTTAACCCGGGCACAGAGGCCGGGCTCCATCTTACTGATCTCTGCTTGACACCCAATTACCACATGAATGGGAGAGAAAGGCTGCAAAAGGCTTTAACTCCCACTGACCCTCCTTCCCCTCTGCCTGCTTCCCCCTCTCCCCGTCCTACCCCCTCGCCTTTCTCCGGCGGAGGGAGTTCAAAACTGAGACGGGGAAATCAAACAAAGCCCCGAGTAAGGAAACCCATTGTCACCGCCTCCACGATGACTCCCCTTTCGCCAGCTATTGTTCCCCTTGAAGTTTGACTTGCTGTGTGGAAGGATGCGAGCAGCTGTTTGCGCATTCCCCTGATGTTTTATTGAAAAATAATTGAATCGTCAGTTCGGGGCTCTCTGATAAAATGTTTCCTCGTAGCGCTAGGCCCTGCTGTATTTATAAACTACGTTTCCCTGTAGGATGTGATGGCGACCTAAAACGTTTCCTCCAGGATAAACCCTCACTGGACGGATGGAGGCATGTTCCTTCTGCACTCAAGGGGAGAGAGAAAGTGTGCAAACGGCAGGGAAAAAGCCAGAAACCAGGAGTGAGACAAAAGAAATTAACCCCTCTTCATTGCCAGGCTCAGTTTCCAACCTGTTCCCTTTGTCTGGCGCAGTTGGCTTTGTGGGAGGGGAATGGTGGGAGCAGCCAGAACCCTTGGTCAGTGGCCTCCTGCCCCAAGAACCCAAGTGAGCACCACAGCTACCTGGGTTTTATGTACCTGTTTATCAAACACCATCCGTGTTTACAGCACTTTAACAATGCCAGAATTACATTTTCTCGAGGAGACTGTGTGCTTGCTTTCCCCATCCCAGTTATATCCCAGAGAATTTGTGGTGCTCTGATTTCAGCGCTCAGTATGGAGACAGGACTCACTCTTCTCCCAAGCACACAATGTCCATAAAAACGTCCCCCGTATCTCACTGTTTGTCCAGGACAATTGTTAACAGTAACCAGCTTTGAATGCTTGAATGAGCCAAATTGGTATTTATGACTACTGTTCCCTTTCTTGTAATTTATATTTGCTTTTCCAGGGAGGTACTAACACTAAATCTGTAACATTTTGTTGTGTAAGTCAGGCATCAAGATTCTTTTAGGAGCTAGTTCTGCTTTTATTTGGCCTCATAAATGATTTCTGGGAGCAAGAAGAATAGCTCATATAAAACCATAACTGCAAACACTGATCTGGAATCAAGATTACCAGATCCTCTGAACACAGAATGCTTCACTCATTTCTGAAGTGAAGATTTTTGTCGAAGGCTTTTTTGCCCAGCTGCTTTTTCACACAATTCCATCCTGGGCCATATCTCCGAGATACTCAAAAATGCCTTGGGATTTAGAGATATTTAAAATCCAGCTGGAATTTTTGGATGAAGACCACGGTCAACAGCTTTGCGGCTCTGCCATCACGTAACCCCGGCAGCGACGGCAGCATTCATCTGCCGGAGGGACCGGCCTTTCCTGGGGCCCAGCCCGGAGAATGATCTCCTCGGAGAACAAAAGGCCATTACAAACACCACCACCTTCTGCTCCCGGGGTTAGGCGTACTCTGACCCCCGTTAGCATAAACGAAGAGCAATCTGTCTGTGTAAATTTATGCCCCTTACACATAATGCATCATGTATATGCATAGCTATTACATTTCTATGTGCATGTGTGCACGCGTACGTGTATTTTTTAAACCCAAACCCTCCGCGGAGTGGAGGGAGGGTTAAGGGGCTGCAGTTTTTCTACCAGTGCTGCCCCTGTGCAGCTCCATGTTGTGGGGGAGAAGCACAGCCCAGCTGTCACCGCCATGGCTGCGTCCTGCCTGTGTACACGGGCCTTCTCTGGGGACAGGAGGGGAAAACAAACAGGCGACAGATGTGAGCCGCGTTGTTTAACGCTGTGCTGGGGGTGCCTGGCGCCGTGGGGATGTGCTGGCTGGCCCGAGCAGGATGGGATGCTGAACACACACCCCTGATGCAGAACTGCATCTTCCCTGTGGTGACAGGAGCCATCGTTAGCATCACCCGGATGTTTCTGGTCCCCCACCACAATCCCAATGTGCTGCGATGCAGGTTGGCATCACAGAATCACAGAATTGTGGGTTTGGGAGGGACCTCTGGAGATCATCCAGTCCAACCCCCTGCCAAGGCTGGGTCACCTGGAGCTGGTGAAACAAGAATGCACCCAGGTGGGTTTGGAATGTCTCCAGGGAGGCAGTTCCAGTGCTCTGCCATCCTCAATGTAAAGAACTTCTTCCTCACGTTGAGGTGGAACTTCTTGTGTTATAGCAGCCTTGCTGCAGGGAAACCTCTGCTGGGAAACCCTTGTCGGGAAACCTGTCTGCAGCTCCTGCCTTAGCGCAGCCCCAGTGCTCTGAGCACGGGAGCAGGGCTCTGTGTGTGGCTCTGAGCACGGGAATGGGCTTTCTATGCGCACTGAAGCCTGAACTTGGTGCAAATATCGCTATTTAAAAATAAAACAGCCAGGCACGGGCCGCGCTGCTCGCCGGGCCCCAGCACTGCGGGAGCTTCTCCGGCGGAGGAACGGGAGCAGGGAGGATGTGTCAGGAGGGGTCTGGCCGGCGGGCAGAGCCCATGGCCGCCACACCGTGCCTCGCCGTTGCCAGGGCAACGCGGCGCGGCCGGAAGTCTTAAGCGGCACTTCCGGCGCGGCCCGCGCGCGCCGGCCCCTCCCTCCCGCCCGCCGCCGCCAAGATGGCGGCGCCCGTGTCGCTGCAGGTGGAGTTCGGGTGAGCGCGGGCGGCGGCGGGCCGGGCCGGGCACAGGGCAGGGCCGGGATGGGCCGCGGTGGGCTGGCCCCTCGGTGAGGCGGCCGCGGCATTGCGGCGGGGTGGCTGTTTCGTGCGGCCTGCGGGGCCGCTGCGGGCACGTCTGGGCCCGGGCGCTGCCGCTGTCACGGGGCTGCGGGGCTGGGGGAGCTGCCGCCCCCGGGGAGCCAGGCACCGGCGGGAGGGGCCGGACACCGCCGCAGCGTGTCCGCAGTGTGAGGCCGGGCCGCCCTGCCCGTTTGTCCCGGCGCCTCGCTCCCGTCTCTCTGTGAGCGTCCTCTACCAGGCCTTTCTTTTCTTTTCACCTCTTTCAAACTTTCCGAGTTTTTTTTTTTTTTAAATTTTAATTATTAAAATTATTTATAAAAACCTCCCCTTCGTTTCTCGGCTTTTTTTTTTCTGAGCACTGTCTGTGTGTTTGTGTGTGTACACGTGTCCTCACTGTGCTTTTGTCTGAGCCGTGTCAGGACTGTAAAGCTGCCAGCTCTTCACTGTAGCATTTCAGTTTCCAGGCCTTTGCTGCTGTACTGTCAGCATTGCTCACGCTCTGGCCCTGGGATCTTAAAGCATTTGCAGTGGAAGCTGTGCATATTTGTGGAAATACTTGTGTTATTTCGTTAAAGCCTCCTTTTAGCAGAAGCTAAAAGGCTGCTATTTATTCGCTTTTTCCCACCCTTTCACGAACACAGAAATGCCATAACCCTTTAAATACCCTTCTCCTTAAGAATCCTTTCCTCTATCTTTCCCGCTTCCAGCTGCAGCAACTCTCCTAATTTTCCCAGAAGAGTGAGATGCATTTTTGCTTCCCTTGGAAATGCATAAATGAGCTCTCTATGTAGGAACCACAGCTGAGTTCCCCACAGCTCGCGCCTTACAGAAGGACCTTATCTCTCAATCTACATTTCCCGCTGTAACAAAGCGTGACCTTGTTTTCCTTACATGAAAAAATGTTTTTCATATAATTGTTGTGACTTGTTCCCTCGCATGAATCTCGGCTCATGTTAATAATCACTGCTTCAATTTTGAGATAACTATTTGTTGTGAGCTGGTGGAAGAACACCAACAGAGTGCTCTTTAGGAGAGCTGCTGCATATAAGTAACGCTGCTGAGAGCATAACAAGGGTTCTGTTGTGCTTTGCCACTGCAGAGCCAAGAAAATCTACTGTGGCATTTTTAGATATTGAATTTAAAGGAACTTAGTAATGTCTGGAAGTATCTTTGTTGGTATTTAGGTGGGCATTGTTTGTTTTAAATATTTCTCTTTATTATGTTGGTTTCCAAGGGAGGAGAGGCACCAGTAAGTTCCCAGAAAGTAACTTCATAGGAAAATTGTTCCTAAGCAATCTACATTTAAGTTGGAAGAACATTTTGCCACAGTTATATGCCCTTTGAAAATGGGTTGGTAATTTTTCTACCTCAGTTGAATATTAAGTGAATTGAGTTTTTAAGAGTTCTCTAGTTGTTAAAATTTTGGCCAGTGTAGAGTTCAGTCTGGAGTCAAAAGCTCACACCCTCTGCTGCTGTGTCCTGTAACTTTTGTGTTTATTATCCATGTCCCTACTCACATGGTAAAATTTTATAATCTAAGATTGAGTTTGGCCTGTGGCCTCACAATGTCATGAAAACTGATTGATGGTGGTAAAGCTGAAGATTTTCACAGCTGTACTTCTTCCAGAACAGGAGCAGAGGTGAGGAGCTTGCTGAGGCTTCTAAGTTGCAGTTACAAAAATTAATTACTCTTTTGAAGAGCCTAAGATTAGGTGCCTGGACCCAGTTCAAATCCCATTCTTTTCCAGTGTGAGGACCAGCTCTTTTACTTGCCAGCCTCTGCCTATCCTGCTCACACCTGATCTGTGCTTGGTGAGGCCATCAGTTGTTATCTGAGGGTATTCCCTAATGTGTTCCAAGTGTCAGAAGAGGGATGAACATCAAGGTTGTTCAGTGGAGGAAGATTGTGTATTTATTTATTTATATTTTACCTTGCCATCCTGATCTCTTGCTTCTTGCAGTCAAGTCTCCCTCTGGGAGTCTTGGTGGTTAGTAGATCAAGAAAGAGTTGTCAGGACTCTTGGGCAGCTGGCTCTGACTTGCTCTGTAACCTCGTGTGAGTCGTTTCCCCTCTCTGTGTGTTCACACACGGAAGCTGGGGGAATATTTATTCCAGAAGGATGCTCAATTTTGAGACTTCTGGCTAGCAGGTGTTAGGGACGAGCGACATTGGACGTAGTGTGATGGCTGTAGTGTTGTTTGGGCAGAAGCAGTGCCAGTGGCTGGAGAGGGAAGGCAGCACTGCACAGCCGTTTGGGAGCACATGGAGATGGGAACCATCCTCCCGTTCTGTTGGGATGATGCCTGGCACCGTGGGGTTCTGGCCCACAGCAGAGCCTCCTCTCTGTGCTGGCGACAGGAGCTGGCAGCTTCCCCTATGAACTAGTGGTTTGTGACAGGAAAAAACAAGACAAAGGGAATCCTGTGCTAAATATAGTCTGTGTCATTTGTTTTCTCTGTTGTGGCATCTATGTAAATCGCCTCTTTTGTACTGTCTTCTTTTGACAATAAAGCAAAATCTCAGTGGTTCATTGTTTTTATTTCAGAGGTGGTGCAGAACTCTTGTTCGATGGTGTCAAAAAGCATCAGGTGACTTTGCCCTGTCAACCAGAGCCTTGTGAGTATCAGAACCTGTTGGATAACTTGACAAAATAACAACAAACGAAACAAACAAAGCTGGTTTGTACAGCACTTTGAGTTGGCAACAGGGATCAAAGTATTTTAAAAGCTCTTTCAGACATGCCATAGATCAGGCAGCTTGACAAACAGGGGTTAGTTCTCAAAGTCTGAGTTCTTTCCTGTCCTCCAAGCACTTGTGAATCAAGTCCTTCCTTAAGACTTTTGCCTCCCTCCTGCTGGATAGACAACAGCCTCTGGATGTTTCCATCAAGTCTACGTTTGTCTTTCTTGGTACTTGAAACCACCAATAACCTCCTCTCTCCTTTGTTTTTTCTGCCTGTTCTGAGGTTTCCAGGAGGCACATATATATATATATATATGTATATATGTGTGTATGTATGTTTGTGTGGTGTATAGATATGTGGGGGCATGTGTATCAATGTAACATAAATGCTGTTTATCTACTCATTTGACTTTTCAGGTAAATGTGATAACTTTAATATGAGCTCTGCAGTGGAAAACAGCAAACCTAGTGCTCAAATGGGATGCTGGATCCTGCCCATGGCCTTCCCTGCAGTAAAAAACAGGACTTGAGTGTCCCAAGGATAAGCAGTCATAATTCCTGGTTTGCAATTTGGAATATCAATACAGAGCAGTGCTGCACTAACTCACTTATTTGTGTGCATACTTGAGTTGTAGTGTAATTTTGCCACAGGTATGTTCTGAATTTTTCCAGATAGATAGCACTGCTTTATGCTATTTGAGTGGGATTATAAACCAAAATAACACAAAGCCATCAGGGAATATTAACAACCAATATCTCATGAGTGGCTGATACCATAATCTATGTGCTGGGAACCTCCAGGCCTGAAATCTTTTTGCTGTGCCTGGAAGTAATTAGAGATTGGTAGAAGTGCTTTTGATGCTTGGACATAAGTATGTGTAATTCAAGTATAATAGGAGTACTGGAATATCGTGTTATCTTGTGGTTAAGGACAGGGACTAAGGCTCCAGAAACATGACCTGATGCTGATTTGCTTTGTGAGTTTAGTCGTGTTGCTTAACTTTCCCCTGTTGCTAGTGATACTTTCATGTATCACAAGAGAATGCAGCATTAAATTCCAGCACTGTTAAGGCACTTCAGATCCTTAAATGAAAGGTAGTAAAGAAATACTAAACCACTCATTTAGTTGGTTTATAAACTTGGGGGCTAGAGCATAATTTTCTTCAGTCCTCTGCAAATTTAAAATACCCAGCAACACCCACTGCTTTGGTGGTGTTCAAACCATGATCAGATGCTCAAGAAAAAGGGGTTATTACAGGAGGACTTTATTTCTGCCAGGGGAGGGGAGGATATTAATACCAAAGAGGGATTCTTCCCAGCCCGATGGTTGTCAGTGGTGCAGTTGTACTTGAAGCTGCTGGGAAGACTTCTGCAGCCTTAGTAGGATCTGTGTTTATCCTAAGGGATAAATCTCTCCCTGAAGGTCTGTCAGCCTCAGGGTTCAAACTCATGATCTCCAGTGATTCATTCCAGATTCAGCTAACACATTATTGCTCCCAGCTTTTCCTGCTGCCTTGTTTTCCAGATGCTGCTATCCCTGTGACAGGAATGGCAGAACTGACAGTGCCCCCTTGCCAGCTCCCCTGGTTTGCTGCTGTCCTGTGCCTTGGCTGCCAGGGAGGTTTCATTTTGGGGCTGGTTGTGGTTTGCAGCATCTGAGGAGCATAAACTGAGCTGTGAGGCAGCTGCTGTAATGACATTTACAGCCAGCACAAGGATGGGGCAGGCAGAGGTGGCCTCAGTGTCTGACAGTAAAGGATTGCTGGAGACACCCCTTGTGGTACTTCCAGAGGACAATTATGTTGTAGTGGTAAGCAATCAATTGAATCATATCAGAAACATATGAATAAATTTGTAAGTTCTTTCAGTTTTATGTTGTTCCTAATGCTGTGTATTTCCCTTGTTCGCACTAACAAATTTTAACTCACCTGTCTCTGGGTAAATAAAGATATATATAGCATGTTCCCTGTTGCCCTCATGCAGCCAAAATTGCAATGATTAGAGAAATAAAACAGCTCAGTTTTACTCGGCACATCCTGTTGCTTACCTTACCCTGAATGTCCATCACTGAATTCTCCGGGGAAAGATCCGTAGTATGAACACCGCTTGAAGACATGCACTTCTAACCCCATTTAAAGTGATTTCATTAGCTGCCAAGCTTATTTTTGGACATTTTGGCCTCTCTTACCTACTCTTCCTTTCTTTCTAGGTTATTTTTGTCTTTGTCCTCCTTTTTGCAGAACAGCTGCTTCTCTCTGGGATATTAGGCCCACCTATATTTTAATTGTTTAGGCATTTTTATACATATCCCAGAAGTGAAGGGAGGTGGAAAATTATATGAAGAAATACCTACAAATGCTTACATGAATAAAACAAGCTGTGCTCCCGAGTTGGCAGGGGCAATCAGTGTTCTCTAAATGATAATGTTGCTTGGGCAAACTCTTTATGTGGTCATTTATTTTTTTCTGGTAACAGGCACTAAATGGAAAGTAGGTGGGTTCCAGATCCACTTAACTTTTTCCAGAAGATTTGATTCTCTGTCCTTTTCTGATGTCTGGAGATGGACTCCTGGAGGGATTGGGAATGGCAGGAAGGAAGGAAGCTGCAAATTGGACAAAAGCAAGCCATGAGGGGTACAGCCATGTGGCAGGACCTATTTTTATTATCCAAGGGGCATTTTGTATCTTAATGTCAGTTAAACAGGAGTTCTTTATTTCCAGAGCAGAGCTCTCTCAGTCTGCATGTTGAAGTTGCTGCTAAGTAGGAATGTAGAAAGGTGTGGTGTATGTGCATAGGCAGCTAAGCCACACTTTGTGCAGGACTATGTAATCTTGTAGAGCTGTTGCAGAAGGAAGATCTCAAGTTAAACAAGAATCTTGTCCCAAATTTCTGGCTATTCTGATGATCTCATTGATAATGCTGTTAGAGGATCTAAAGGCATTATGCCCTGTTGGCTTCTTCTGCATAAAAACAGTGTGTGTGGGAGAAAGCAGCTGGGGGAATAACGATATTTGTCACATAGAAAGAGGATTAAATTGGCAGGGAAATCAACTTTATTTTCAAGCATCTAAGAGGCTATTAGAGACAATGGAGCATAAAAGAGAGAAACCCTAGATTAAAAACTGAAAATGTATTTGGCAGCCTCCTCCTGAAACAAGCCACAGTAATTTAACCAAGTGCTTCAGTAATCAAATAGATCATTGTATGACTGCTCTGCAAGTGATGCCGGAGCTCGTTCCTCCATCTCACTGGGACTCACAGTGGTGGATTTGTCTTGGCCATGTGAGTTGCATGGATGCTGTTGGAAGGGTGGGAACTCACTGCCATTGTTTAACCCTTGTAGTAATTTCAGGTTTAGCTCAGCAGCATCATCTAATGAAGAGTGTTTACAAAACCTCTCTGCTGTGCTGCCTTCTGGATGTTGTACCCAGAGGCTGGAGCTGTGTGTAAAGTCTCTGGCACTTGTGCTGCAGACTGCTCAGCTGCTGTCACAGACCTTTAAATTCCAATTTTTCCTGTGGCTTCAGTGGTGGAACTTGTGTTTTTGGAGCAGCGGTGACCAGTTTCAGTGGTGCTTGCTTGGGCCTCCCGGGCTAATCAAGAATTCACACTGTGTTTTGGCACTTTACAAGTCTGGATGGTTAAATTATTAATCACTGTGTTTTGGTAATCGTTTGTGGTTTCCCTTTACCAAAACCCTAGGGGAAAAAAGCCCACTGCCAATCAGATTTTTTTTTTAGAGGGAAAATTAAAATAATCTGCCAAGTGCTGCTTATGTTGAATCCCCATAGAGAAGAGCATGGTGTGCTCCTCGAGAGCTTTGCTTTCCAGGGGCCTTGTTCTGCACAGCATGGAGGACTGCTGGGGACTTGGGAGCATTCATCTTCTGAAAAAAGAGCCTGGGGATCTCGAGAGATCAGACCTGTGATACAGGCAGGGTGGCTTACAAAATACAGCATGGCACGTGTTCAGAGTTGACTGAGGTGCTGAGCCAAAACAACCTGTAAAATCCAACGTAGCAGTTGGCGTTGGTTGTTGGTAAGTGCCCAGCTATTGCTGGGTAGTATTGAGTCATTAATATTCTGGCATGCTTTTATTGCTCTGTTTATTACTCCTAACATTTTAAAACTTGCTCCAGAGAAAGAATAAAAATACATTTGCTAATGTAGAGGCTTATTAGAAGAATGATAAAAAAAACCCCCATAGATCTATGGAACTTCATGCAGTCAAATCTTTTTAACCACAGTGTGTGGTACTTGCAGCTCTCAAAGGGCTTGGGTTATTCCCCTCCTTGTGCATCCCACTCGTGCATCTCTTTTAAGCAGGAAATTACAGATTTGGTGGCAAGGGAAGGGGACTCGGTGGGTTACACCGGGTGGGAGCTCAGGCTGGACCAGGTGAGCCCTGGAGCTGCTGCCAGGGATGCAAATCATGATGGTTTGCAGCACCAGACCCGTCATGATGCCGCAGCGCTGCCGCGTCGCGATCGAGCAGTTCCTGGCGTGGGGCTCAGCTCTGGGTCCCTGTCCCAGCGAGGCCACAGGTCCCTTTAGAGGGAGCAGGGAAACAAACGCTTGTCCTCACAGGAGCAGCCCTGTCACCCTCCCGGGAGGCCGTGGAGCCGCGTTGCCGGATCAGCTCATCCCAACTCATTGTGGAAGGAGCTTCCCAGGCACTGGGAAACCAGCTCTTGTGTGTGACCAAATCCCTGGGATAACAAAGCCTGGCTGTTACACCCTCCTTCCCAGCCGCTGTATTGCAGTGCGGACACCTAGCAGGATAACCCCTCTGTGCCACCCCCCCTCCGCTCCCTCTTTTCTCTTGGTGGGATTTGCTGTGCTGACAGCGCTGTTCAGAGGGTGGCAGCGGAGCAGGGCTGGGGAGGAGGATCCGGGCCCTTTAAACCGCTTAGCATGCGGTTCACACGGCTCCGGGCCAGCTGTTCCTTTCTCCTCCTGCCCTCACTCGCAGGAGTTGTTTGCTGAGCTCAGAGCTCCTGTGCAAAATTGCTTTTCAAAAGAGCCACTTTCTGCTTAATTAAACAATGAGCCGCCGTCCCTCTGCACATCTGTAAAGCTCCCTCCGCAGCCCCTTTATCCCACAAACTGCTCCATTCTTACCTCCATTCACTTGTAAATCTTACCCCCCCTCTCCTCCACCCTGATCATCTCACTGGCCCTTTCTTTTTCCCTTTCAAGTAAGACTGAGGGGCTTGGAGTATCTGTGGGGGTGGCTGGGTTGGGTGGACAGGAATCGGTTTAATGGTGCTTGGCCCTGTATGAAAGTCTAATAATAGCAAAGCAGATCTGAGCCCAAAAGTGAGAGGCGATTTCTGTATTTAGAGGAATAAAATCATGGCAGTTTCCTGAGCTGAGCTGAGACACTGACTCATCCAGCAGCCAGAGGGGACACAGCCACCAGCCAGGCTGGGAGGGGGGCAAGGAGTTGACTTCAAGGCATTTTCTGATCCAGCTGGCAGTGCCAGGGAGAGCCCAGCCCAGGGAATTCCCTCGGCCGGGCTGGCTGCATGCAGGGCAGTGCCAGGCTGCCAGGGAATCCCTCTCCACGCTGGCAGGAGCAGCCACCTTCCTCTGTGGTCCAAGGTTGCACATCAGTTCTGTGTAACCTCTCTAATAGCAATAAGGTTTTCTTTTTTAGCCCTCAGTGCCTGTGCACACACCCAAAACTCAGAAACCAGGAAAACAGAAGAGAGGGGAAATTTCAGTGTGCTGGGTTTTGGCAAAGCTTTACGCTGGTGGTTAGTAATGCATTCTCTGAATTGTCTTGCTGAGAGCTTAAAAAAAAATTAACCAGTAACATTCAAGGTTAAACAGGATAAATGAATGGAAAAGTGATGAGGTGGGATATCTCCTTTATCATTGGGAAGGACAGATTATAGCCAGGGTGATGCAATATCATCTAGCATAGATTGATAGGGAGGAATGAAGAAATGGGAGTTTAGTGCATTAGCAGAAGATTCCTGACTGCAAAAACTATTAGACCATGGCACAGTCTCCTTGGGGTTTGGTAGCAGGTCTACAGTGCTCAAGCCTCTTAAAATCAGAGCAGACAAGGCTCAGGACAGTCTTTTGTTGAGAATAATTCTGCACTGGCAGAAGGATAAAATCACAGGACCTGTTAAGGAGATATATTTTTTAATGTCTGCGATCCCCAGGCTGGTACTTTGCTGCTGGGGCAATGGTCTTTGAGGCTCTCTCAGCTCCTTCCTTTGACAATTTTCAACGAGAGGCAAGACCCTGGGCCAGCACTAGTGATCTGTGATCCTAATTAAAAGAGACAGTTTGGTGCACTGGCATTTATTGGGAAGCCTGGAGTGACAATAGCGTTGGGTGTTACGGGATTAGATGCTCTGACTTTGGAAATGAGTAGGGATTAGGTTTACCCTGAGAATCAGCTCGAAGCTGCTTTTTGTGTCATGGGAGCTGATGGATCTGGAGGCTTGCTGCTGGCTAGCGGTGGGATTGGGGATCCCTTGAACTTGTATTCTCCTACCAGCAATCTCTGGGCAGTGGAAGATCCCAAGCAGCTCCTCTCCAGTTCATAAGCATTGTGATTAAAACCTCAGGGCTGAGAATTGCTGGGTGATAGCTGGGATTCTGAGTCTCCACTGCTAACAGGAAGGCTATGAAAGACCTCTGTGATCCTTTTCCATTTTGTGGACACAAGAAAATTAAGAAGAGCATTGCTCTTCTAGATGAGAAGCAAGAAAAAGATGTCTTAAAGCAATTAAAAATTACAGAAGCCAAGGCCTTGGTGTTCGTTTGTAGCAGACAAGAACAGATGAGAGCAACAATTGCAATTCTCTTACGCCTGGCTGTAGTTACCCCCTAATTTCTTCCCTAGTACTTAAATCACTGCCCATTCCAGTGTGTGGCAGGATTGGCTTGTGCACTTGTCAGAGAAAATGGATTTTGCTCTTGCTGCAAAATTTGCCTGGCTGCTCACTGTGCATAGTACTGAATCCATTTGCCTGTGACTCCATTTATATCAGCTATTCCAGGTCTTCTTCTGCAGTTTATGGCACACCATGGTCTGCTTCAGAGAGTGATTTGCATATCAGATGGGAGGCCAGAGGAGTTGGAAGGATCCCTTAGGTCAGTTTTTGAGCACTTTTAGAGAGCAGATTCCTGGTGGGTCCTCAGATCCAACAGCAAAGAGCAGTCATGCACCTGGAATGGCAGCAGGTATTGGGAGCTGGTTTGTCTGATTTAAAAACAAGCTGCTTAAGCAGGGAAAGGGGCATACAAATTGTCTTTCCATACATTTCCATGCAGGCAGGGGGAATAATGGCAGAGGAGCGGCAGGGAAGGGGCTTTGTCATGGTTACAGGCCGGTGGCTGAGAATGTGGGTGGAGCAGCGCTCGTCCAGAGTTAGTGACCTCAGCAAATTGGAGCTCAGCCATGGTCAGTATGATAAATGATCTTATTCTGGGTCAAAGAAATGGTACCCCACAGGGAGGTATCCGCAAGGCGGCCCGGGAAAGCACCGTGCTCCTGCAGCACTGACCCCTTAGTGACCAGTGCTGCATATATCTTATTTATTGCAGACCAGAAGGGAATTTTCCATGGTTCAGCCTTTATAGGGTTCCCCTATTTCCCTCAAATCATCTCCTGGTTCTGCAGCCAAGGCAAGAAAATGGGTGTAATTACACCTTCTGGGTGCCCTTTGAGGCACTGTGGGCTTTGTGTAAGTTTGTACATAGATTTTAAGGTAGGGGACATGGAGGTGTGTTGTCCTTGCATGTGTGTGTGAGTCTACCAGTGACCTGTGCAGCTCCCTGGGTGTGTCAACTGATACCACAGTTGCACAAAATCCTTCCATGTTTCTGCACCTTTATCAGTTCAGTGTGATATCCTTCTGGTGCAACACCCAGCTTGGTGTTTCTTATTCGAGGCACCTGGTTTCTCTCTGCACACAGCAAGTGCCCTCTTTGCTGAGTTATCCCTGATGAATCTGTCAGGCCCAGGAGGTTTTATTGAGCCAGGAAAGATCTATGGTTTTCAGACCTGCTTTTGAGGGTGCAAATGAACCCAGGCAGTGCTAAAATGGAGTATTAGATGCATTCCTGTTGCAGAGGAAGCTCAGCAGATTGCTCATGAAGGAACAGTTGGGGCAATGCAGGTCAGGCCTTGGAGGATTCATAGGACAGAGCAGACTGCAGTTCTGTCTGCCACGACCAGGAGGGTTTGTGGTGCAGCTGGGCTGAGCAGGAGCCGAGGCTGTTTGGTTTAGTGTGTGCTTGCTGCAGTTCCTGCATCCCATCCTCTTGCGTGACACGGCAATGACTTTGTGTCACTGCAAGCACACACCTCGTTTTCCTGAGCGCTGTGTTTCGCTGGGTGATTGGTTTTCTGCATATATTGTGGGCTTGAGCTCCCATCTGTGCACTTGAACTAAGCAGTTTTCTCAAACGTTTTTAGTTTTTTTTCTTTTTTTTTAATTAACTTTAGGTTATTTTTTCCTGAGAATTTGGAGAGGGTTGATGTGCTGTTAGCACAGGCAGCAGAAGCTGTCTCTGTGTACAAATAACACAGGGATTTCCTACCATGTGCTTCAGTCCCTCCTTTGCAGTTTGAGAATATTTCCGCTTCCTTGGCTGGTTCAGTCTTGCTTCTCTTCTGATGCTGCCAATGGTGAGGACAGTTAATGAGAATTAATAGTGCATTTTTTGATGTGATAGTTGTTTGCTGTCAGTGAAATGGAGTAGGCTACCAAAAGGATTTTAGTAAGACCCTGCAGCAGTGGTAAAAATATATCATTAGGGGGATGAGCTGGGCTCAAGTTGGTGATGCTGGAGCAAAATGCTGTATTGTTTCAACTCTCACCTGAACCTCCCTCTGGAGCCAAAATGCACAGTGGGTTTTGTAGCCAAATGACAGCACCTGTGGTACAACTGTGCTCCTGCCAAAGCAGATGCCTCTGTTCTGTGAAGGAGGCCAGCTTCAAACCAACACGAGTGTGAAATCGCTGCGTTGTAATGATGGTTTAACTTGTCAGCAGATGTGGTGCCTGACCAGGCTGAGATTTTTTCTTTCTTTACATGTCATCTGTAGAGAACCTGCTGTTTGCATAGCATATCCTTGGCCCAGGGAGCTGGAAACCTGTTAGACCCATAGCATAGTATCAGAAAGAAAATGTCTTAGGAACACTACGTGTGTCAACTGTAAGAGATAAGCAGTTGTGCTGTAATTTACCTCTTATTATTTCCATCATGAGAACACAGAGTCCTGAGCTGTTGATCAAGACTGCTGTTCGAGGCACTGAGCTGCAAGATGGCTTCTCCACAGACCACTTGCAGTGGAAGTAATCTTGCTCCTTTTCAATATCTTACTTGTGGGAGATGGTTTTGGTGTGGCTGTGGTCATTTTTCATCCTTTATAATTGATTTGTTCTAGTAATATTGGTGTACAGGACACAGAGATTTGAAGGTGGGTGAAAAAATTCAGTGCTGATAAAGCAGATGAAAGTATTATGTCTTAAGGTTGGTTGTGGAGAAAGGGTCTTAATTTTTGTAGCTTTTGGAGTGGGCAAGCTCCAGGCATGCACAGGGGTGTCTGGTTATTTTTTTCTTTCTGTTTAATTTCTTCAGTATGTGTGTACGTGACTTCTGGGTAGGAGTAAATGAGTGTAGGCTCAGGTGGGGCTGAAAATAACATTTATTATGGAAGGAGATGGGGTGAGGGAGTCTTCCAGCTCAGCCTCGAATAAATCAGTCCACTCGCCCCTCCGTCCAGGCTGCTTCTAGGTGGCTGCCTTTTATCCAGCTGGTGCAGCGTGTTTCTGTTTAAATGATCTCTCCTGAAAGGTCCCAGAGGAAAGGGCTGCTTATTCCATGCAAGGAGAATGGTATATGGCACAGCTCATTGTTGTGTGCCCTGCTGCAAGTGCATAAATATGAAACAGCTCGCGGGCGATGCTGCGGTGGGGCTGGTGTCCCCTTCACACCCCCCTCCCTCTCCTGAAGGCTCCTCTCCATCTTCCTTCCTTTACAGCTTTCATTTCTTGGTGATGGAGAGCAGGAGCCGTTTGGGTGTGAGATCCTGAGGGCTTGACGTTGCAGCAGCATTTTTCAGGGGAGGGTGAATGTGCTTAACTCTTGTTCTGATGGCTGACCGACCGCTGTGCTATGTGTGTGTGTGTGTATATATATATATATATATATATGTATATATTTGTGTGTATATATATGTGTGTGTGTGTGTGTGTGTATGTATGTATTTGTAGATACACACCTTAGTGGTGCTCCCTGTCCCTGGTGCACGTTGCTAGGAAAGAGGCAGAAAATGGTCTATTTTGTTCTTTTAACTATGTGTCATTAGAAGGGAGTCATGGGTTGGCCCCAGGCAGGTGATCCAGCTCACCAGGCAGTTTTGAGGCACAAAGCAGCTCCTTTTGCCCAGATCAGAGCAATCCAGTGCTCAGAGGCAGCAATACCTGTTGTGCTCTGGGCAGCCCTGCAGTGGCACTGAGGTGTTGGGGTCAGAGTGCTGGTTTGGAGGCACCAATGCCCTAGGAAAGCAGGGGGAACAGAGGGAATCTCAGAGCATCCCCCTCCCCCTTTCCCCAGGAGAAGAGGCCCCCATCTGCTGCAGATGAACATATCCCCATTGCCTAGTTGATATGCACCTGCCTACACCAGGGCTGTTCATCCTGGGTGTGACAGAAGCAATGAAGGTGACATTATTTGGAAGAGCCCCAGTTTGGCTCTGGGTAACATCTGTGATCCCATAAAATCCTGGGGTAAGGCCTGGGATGAGTCAAGCCTGTATACACACATTTATTATTGCTGGTCATGAAACAAACACAGGAAGAATGGTACACAGAGTGAATTTAGCTCTGTGGAAATGTTCCTCATGACTACAGTGAGCTTACCTCATATAAGAAACCCATCCTGCTATCCCCACTCCTCCTGGGGCAGGGCTTCAGCCCTCACTGGTGGATTTGTGCCTTCAGAAAGCTTCCTTGCTTCTTGAAAACAAACAAAACTCTTTTGGGGCTTTCAAAGGGCTGTTTAAAGGAGCCCCGGGAGAATAACTGATTGTGGATTCGGAATGATGAAGTGGTTTGTGGAACGGTGAAATATAGAGGCAAATGCAGGAGAACTCCACATTGCAATTTGTCAGCTTCTCTAAACCCTGTAACGGATTGTTCTCCCCCCTCTGTCTCTTCTCACCTCTCCAATAGGAAATTAACTGATGCTATCACTAAAGAAATTGTTTTTGCCTCACAAAGTAAAATTGATACTATAAAAACCCACCAGCAGTGTCTCCTCCTCCTTTTACATGAAGACAAATCCTTCCTGTCACCTACTGAAATGGAAAGATAAAGGCTAAGCTTTAATAAAGAAGCTCTAAGCATAAAGTGTAGAAGAAGGGAGCAGGCACAGTGTGGGGAACACACCACAGCAGCAGGTGTGATGCTGAGGGATGCTGCAAGTGTCCAAAATGCAGCTACTGGCCAGGGCCCATCTGTCTGTTTAAGGCACAGCCACGGACAGGTTTGGGCCCCAAAGCTCCAAATGTCTCCAAGAGTTGGTGCTGGTTTTGGTGCAAAAGTGTCTGTCTTTGTTCCTTTCAGCTTCTTAGGCTTGTTTGTTTGGACTTTTTAAATCTAATTAAGCACACAGAGAATTAGACATAATTTGTTGGGTGGCAGCATAATGCACAGGATATGGGCTGTATGAAAGAGAACTGAACATCAGGAATCTGCTGCCAGATTGGTGCTTCAGCAGGAGATGCATTCATTCTTTGTGGGATGAGCTTTCTGTGGGAAACTTCTTCTGCCAAACCCTAGGGACAGGACTGTCTGTGGGTTTCTTTGCAGCTATCCCCATCCATCCTGCATGTTCCTCATCTGCTCTTTCGTGGATAAACAATCACTTTGCTTTGACATCACTGGGAACCATCAGCTAGTTTGTAAACCTTGTCCTTTCTCCTTCCAGGGGATATCAGAAACCTGCTCAAGTGGATCAAACAGAATCTGCTGAAAGAGCGACCAGAATTATTTATTCAAGGGGAGTCTGTGTAAGTACAGCTGTTAGGAATCCTCCTTGTCTTTCTCTCTTGATCCCCATGGTTTGTGGGATTTTTTCTCTTTGGGGGGGGAGGGTCAGTGACCATGAAAACACAGGATTTGCTAAAATGCTAATGGGAGGTATCCCACCCATACCTTGCACTCTCCACAGAGACCATCTTTTGCAGCCCTCACCCCAAATGTTTAAACCTTAAACATGAAGCAGGGCCATTTGTACTTTCTCTCTATTGTCACTTGGAACAGCATAACACCTGTATCCTTAATTCCAGGAGTTTTAGCAGGTCTGTCTGTTCCCTGCTGACATCACTGGGACTGAAGTAGTCATTCTGAGAAATGCCAACAAATACTTCTTCTGGGAAATGTATTTTTATTAGCAAAACGGGGCCAGCCTCGTGGAGTGGGGGGGAGAAAGAAGGCAAGAGAAATGGAGCAGAGTGAGCTGTGCAAGCCATCCCTGACTGCGGGGTGGCGCTGGGGGTGTTTAACATTCGTCACGGATCTTTGTGAGCTGAAGCGTGTGCCAGGTCCCCTGGTAACAGGAGAGACAATTGCAGGACACTGAAGATCAAAGAGGGGGAATCCCTTTGCTGAGAATCAGGGGCTTGGAGTGGATCCCAGGTGTTTAATGCCTGTGGTAGGGGCACCGGAATGGCTTTCCCTACCTTCACATCGAGCTCTCTGCGCTCGACTGTCGTGCGTGGGTTTTAATTACCTGGCTTTTCTGCATCGTACGGAAATGCAGTCATCCTGGAGCATCCTCGGGAAGGATGCCTTTTCATTCAAATGAGCTCTGGGATTGCTCCTGCGTCCCCTTTATTTGATCTAGAAAGGGCACAGACTGTACCTGTTTCCACCTCCATGCTAGGATCCCTTTTTTGGCTTTATAGGCAGTCAGCTTGTGATCTGTGCTGTGACATCCCTTGTTCTTAACTATTTGTGGAGCTTTTTAGCAGCCCTCTATCCTAATTATTTTTCTCTATTCTGCAGGAGGCCAGGAATTTTGGTGCTCATCAACGATGCAGACTGGGAACTAATGGTCTGTACTCCTTCAGTTTGACTTTCTTTGTTGAAAATATTGCTCTCTCTGTTCTGTGGTTGCTCTCACAGAAGCTATTTCTGATTCTTGCCCCAAGCAAAGCATCTTGTATTTGAGGGGGAAGGGGCAAGCTGGAATCTCTCTCCTGTACTGTGGCTGTTCAAAAGCCTGGAGCCTCTCTCTAACCTGCTGAGTCTCATCAGCCAGACAGGGTCTGAAGAGAGATCACCCTTTTTTCCTGGTCTCTGGCACTGGGTTTTGCACCTCTGGCCACCGGTGGGTTCCCCCACATGTGGGGTGACAGTGTGGGAGGCACCTGGGACCTTCGGGCCCCACACAGAACCACCTTCCCCTGCTGTTAGGTGGTGCCTGGCAGGTGAAGGCCACGGGGAGATTTCAACTCAAACAGGCACCTGGTAAATGTCTTTCCTTCTCAGCCCACTGTTGTGCTCAGACAACAAACAGCCCCTCGCCATTTCCCTGCCTCAGGCAACCACCTGTTCTGTCAAAATCCTGGTCCAGAAAGCGCTGTGGGGCAATGAGCGTCAGCGCTGTCGCTGTGGCTGATCCCTCACCTTTGCTTCTGTTAGGATGAAAACATCAGTCTGTCCCCTTCTGCTCTCCCTAACACTCACCATCTTTTTTATGAGCTATTTTCTCTTTGCAGCTTGTATTTGGAAATGACATTTAAACCATTTTTCATTTTTTTTCTTGGCCTGCAGGGTGAGCTGGATTATAAACTCCAGGACCAGGATAATGTGCTTTTCATCTCAACATTGCACGGCGGGTGAACTCCTGAAAAAACAAGAGGATGTAAATCCAAATCCCTGGGCAAAAAAACCCAAACAAAAACCTTAACCTACCCAAACCTCTTTTGAACTGCCTGTGTCCAGTCTCTGCATCTTTGCCACTGAGTTCACTTGTTCTAGACATCCAAATAAAGCCCCGCCAGCCTGCGGCCTTCTGTCCACCACAACAGCATCCATCTATTGGTTCTCATTTCACCTCTCCTGACTGCACTTCCAGGTACTCTGATGAGCAGAGAGCACCTCAGCATATGGGACTTTTTTCTTCTCTGACAGCAGGAAGAGGGGTCCTGAACCCTGAGTAGGATCATGTGTCTTTGCAGGCAGTGAGGCGTTCTGGAGGAGTTGTGCCTGTTTTGGGGGAAGGCTGGGATGCCTCTGCCTTGGTGCTGGGAACCAAGCAGGATTCTTTTAACAGGATACTTAGTGTTGGTACAGTCTCTGCACCAGCCACGGGAAGGGTGAGGAAGTGCAAGGAAAAAAAGGCAGCTTGACTAGCTTTTCCATGAGGTAGCAAACATGACAGCTCCAGAGCCCTCTGAAGTGACTTTCCACTTGTCATGATATTTATTTATGGGACGCAGGAGAGAAATAGGCTTTTTTTGTTCTGTATTTCTGATCTCTCATGCTGCTTTCATACCAGAGCTGAGGCAGGGTGAAGTACTGGCCTATGAATAACGTCAATTTATAACGATTTGGTTGGAGGGGAAACAAACCCTCACCCGGCCTGAGACAGCACAGAGTGATCAGGGCAGCAAATGATCTTTCTGTCACCGTGATAGACAGAATTGATCAGGCTGCACTGCATTCTGTGCAGGTGGGAGCTGCAGCCTGGCTGGGGAAGGGCTGGAGATGCACTGTTAAAGTGCCAAGATCTGAGAAAGTCAGTGGCTTTTAACCCTTTCCATCAGTGGGAGGGAGAGGCTTCTTGCTGCATGCCCTGAGGAGGTCCTGTGAGCGCTGTGGAAGTGGGTGTGTGTGGCTCTGCTAGGGCGTGGGTGTTTTTGGCTTTCCAGAAGTTTCCTCGGATAGATGGACTGGCCCCTGCCAGCCAGGAGGCCCCAGCGTGAGCAGAAGGGATGGGGTCAGAGAGGATAGTGTTGGCACCAACAGGTCTGAAACTGCTGCATGAGCTTCCAGGAGTGCCTGACCAGGGTTGTCCTCCTGCACTCCCCCCTGCCCTGCTCACCTGTTTTGGCACAGCTCCGGCAGCATGCAGAGGGCCCCGGCGGCAGCTCCTGCCTGAGCCGCGGCTGTTGCGGAGCAGAGGGTTCGCCAGTGCTCAGCCAGTGCATCTCGGGACTGATCTGCACCACGTACTGCTCCGAGAGCCCTCGATCTTCAGGAGCTGCCGAGGAGGTGGGGAGCAGCCAGTGCACCAGCCCCTGCTCAGGCAGCCTGGCCCAACACCCCGAGTGCTGCGCACAAGGAGCCTCTCCCGCCCTGCGCCTGCCTGACGGAGGAATTCCTCTGTCTGATGCGGAGAGAGGAATTCTCTCAGCTGCCTTCTCCACTGACTCCTCTCTCACGTTTACCCCTCCACAACCTGCATAACTAAAGTCACCCACGGACTACGATGCTGCTGCATATGAGGAGCCCCAACTTCAACCCACTGCTGGTGACAAACCGATATTCAGCCTTTTCCAAATCCAGCCAGAGCGACTTGAGTCCAGCTCACGCCGTTTGTAAATGACACAGACAGGCCAAAGGCTCTTCTCTGTCCTGAGTTCCTGGCCATTATCTTTGCTGGGCCGGGGCAGCGGTGGAGGATTCCAGGTGGTAGTAGGAGCTGGCTGAAAAACAAGGAACCTGTGTGGCGTGCTGCTTGAAACGGACTGAAACACGATGGGAAAAGGCAGGTTCGTCTTCAGCGCTGCTGCCTGCCCTTCCTCTATGCTGCATCTGTGCCTTAGGCTGGGCTTGTCTGTTCTCATCCCCCACAGCTGTTTGCTTAAATAGGATGGTTTCCTTCCCCGGGAACTGTTACTCCCCTTGATAGTGCAGGTAGACCCAGGTGGCTTAGCTCCTGCTGTAGTAAAAGCTGCCAATCACTGCTAAAAAAAGCTAGAAATGGGAAGATGAGGGAAGCTGGGGGGTGGAGAAGAGGGGTACAGCAAAATCCTGTAACAACAACAGCAACAAAAAGTTTCTGAAATAAAAGCCTTTTAAGACATTCTCTGACTCCAGCTTTGTCCTAGATAGGCTCTTGGTGAAATTCTGCTCGGATCTTGTAATGCTTCCCTCCTCCTCCTGGGTTTCCTTGGCAGCCCCGGCCGAGCCGCTTGGCTGGTGGATTCATAAAGCCTCTCTGTTAGAGCGAGCCTTCCTCCGGCCGCCGTTCCGCGGGGGCTGCTCTGCTCCGAGGGGCTCGCCGAGCCCCGCCGCGGCGGTGAGGGCCGTGCCCGCAGCCCGGGGCTGCTCTCCGCCGAGCCGCCCGGTGCCCGAGCGGCGGGGCTGCTTCCCAGCCCGACGGAGACCCGGCGCAGTCGGAGCGGCCTCCGTGTGCCCGGGGCCAGCCGGGGCTGCGACAAGAGCTTGAGAAGAGTGTCCCGGTTTAGGGGGCCGGGCGCACGCCGAAATACGTTAGATGAAATAAAGCCGCAATGTTAAAATAGATAAATAAATAAACACCAGAAGGATAAACCGGGATGGAGCCGCAGGGCCGAAGCGCCTGCCCGCCGCGCCCGGCTGCGGCCCCACGGCTCCCGGCAAAGAGCCGGTGCCCGAGGCTCGGCCTCTCCGTCCCTGCCCGGTGCCTGCCGGTCGGGGCTGCCCGTCCCGGTGATGACCCGGCTAGTGTTTGACGCATGAAGACCGAGCCCCCTCGGCCGCGCCGAGCGGAGCCGCCGCCGGTGTTTCCTTAGTTTCCCTAAAATCCTGGCCCCGACCCCCGGGCCGCAGCCGGGAGGGGTTACCTGCCGTGCCCCGGGCCCGGGGAAAGTCCGTCCTCCGTCCTGTGCCCCGAGCACCGTTCTGGAGCCCCGCCGGAGGAGGTGAAACCTCTGCTACAGATGTCCAGACACAATTCTTGGTTCGTACGGCTCCATCGCACAAGAATTGCGTTTGGACAATCAGGAGCGGAGATTCCCATCCCGGGCTCGCGGGATCTTCCAGGGGGAATCCGGCTGGAGCCTGGAAAAGAAGGACACACGGGCCCTGAGCCGGCTCCCGCCGCCCCCCGCTCCCGTTCCCCGGCCCCATCGAGATGCTGCTCTGGCCCCGACAAGTTTCAAGCGCGGCCGCGGCGCTTAGCATCCCGGGTTCCATTTAATGGCACCGTGAGGAGTTTAATTTTATCAACTCGTTTCTTAACCGCCCCCCCCAAAAAAAAATTAAAAACCAGCTCTATTAAAAAAAAAAAAAAGGAAAAAAAGAAAAATTAAGAAAAAAAGAAGAAAAAGAAAAAAAAAAAACAACGTAGGAGAAAAAAAAAAGGAAAAAATAAAGAAAAAATAAAAAAGGTAGAAAACGAAAATCAACGATCCATCCCTGCCGGAGCAGCGCCGGTGGAGCGCGGGCTCCGTGCGCCGGGTCTGGCGGCCGCGGCGGGGCTCGGTGCCTCCAGCAGCCCCGGGGCTCGGCGGGGGTGATGCTGCGGGCACAGACCCGGCTCTGCGCTGCAGCCGCGTCGCTCCTGCCTTGGAGAATCCACCAGTTCCAAAGGGATTGCCCTCAAAATTCGTGCACTTTGAAAAAAAATCTCCGAAATTTATAAATGCCCACTGCGGGGGGGAAATATTAGTAATAATAATAAAAATAAAGGAAAAAGATGAAAAATCCAGGCTTCTTCCCCAGCCCCTTCTCACCGACCGGCGCCCACGAAGTTGGGAACAAATCCCCTCTCTCCAGCCAGGGAAAATCCCGGCCCGCTGCCGGCGCTTCCCCCGCCGATGCCGGTGCCGGTGGCCGTGGCCGCTCCGCGGCGGGGCCGGGCAGGTCGCCCCGAGGGAAGGCTGGGGGCTGCGGGCGAGCGGCGGACCCCCGGCTGCCCGAGCCGCCCTCGGCCCCGGCGGCCCGCGGGGCTCCGAGTTTCCACGGGGCGCGGAAAGTGCGTCCCGCGGGGGCGGAGCGGGCGGCCCCCGCGGCTCGGCGGGGCACAGCGGCGGAGCTCCCGCGGCACCTGCCGCCGGCCCCGAGCCCGGCCGAGCCGCCGCGGCTCTGCCCCGCTTCCTCCACGCCGTATCCACCCGGGAGGGTCCCAAATCCGCCCGGGAGGGATGCGCACACCGGGGCTCTGCGGGCTGCGCCGGGGCCGGGCAGGGCTTTTAGTTGAACGGCACAACAATAAATGTGTTGCAGAGCCGGCGAGAAAAGAATGGGGATGACCTTCAATTGGTACTGGATTTGAATAACACCACGGGGTGATAAATGCCCATTGTGTTTTAGGAGTAATGAATCTCCACTGTCTCTATAGCACAGAAACAGCAGCTGCAACCTGGAGCCAGCCATCTCTTAAAGACACAGCTCCCAAAGCCTGGCTCCGGCCCGGCCCGCAGCCCCCGCACCTCCGGGCCCGGGGCGCGGGGTGCGCTCTGCCCCGGGGGCTCGGCGCTCGGCCCCGGGGACGGCCGCAGTTGGCCCCACTCGGGGTTGTGGGGGTTCCCCCCGAGCCGCCGGGCAGAGCTGGGTCTGGGGTCCCCTCCCACCCACTCGGCCCCCCTTGGGGACCCCCTCCGTTCTGCTGCCGCGGGAGTAACACTGCCCGGGTACCCCTTGGGGTGTGGGGTCACCTGCACCCCAACTCGGCCCCCCAACAGCAGGGAAAGTGCTGGGGATAAATAATGCTCATTGTTTTCCCCTAATGAATATTACCGAGTTGCCAGGCCGGCAGCTGCGGGCTCCGGCCGGGGGAGTGGGGACCTCGCCTGCCTCTCCCCGCCCGGGGACCCCCCAGCTCCAACCTGCCGAGGGTCCCCGCAGTCGAGGGGAAGAGCACGGAGGTGGCTGGCGCCTTCTCCACTGCTGCCTGCCACCACCCTGGGTGTCACAGGGGGCCCTGGGCAGAACCGGAGGGGGCCTGAAAGGGTTCGGCGGGGGGGTCCCTGCTCGCCCTCACCTCCCCTTGTGTCCTCACACAGGGACTGGTGAGTGCTGGGAGAGAAACTCCCACAGCCCCAGGGATGCTTGGGGCAGCCCAGCCCCATGGAGCTGCAGGGTGACCCCAGTCTCTGTCCCCAAGCTTTGGCAGTGTCCCCTGCCTTAAGCCTTGCCCCTGGAGCCCATGGACAGTGTCAGAGACTGCCAGGCCCAAACCCTGAGCAGGGACCAACAGGGCAGGGATCTGCGAGTGGAGATTGCTCTCCCACAGAGTCTCATTCCCACCCTGGGAGGTTTTGCCCACCCTGAAGAGGCATGAAGGTGTCCCAGGGCTTGGGGACAGCCAGATCCTCACAGCCCCTTCCCGTGGGCCAGGGCCAGGGGAATGCCCAGCTCCTGCCACAGCCATGCACCTCCCTCGGAAGGGTTCCTCTGCGTCCCAACACATCCCTGCCAGCGCTAGTAGCAATAAACCCACTTCCTACGACTGTGAAAATCAAAAGAAAGCCGGCATTTAATAAAAAGAAAAAAGAGCAGCAGCAGCAGCTGAAGGCCCCTGAGTTGGGTTGCAGCCATTGCCCGGGACATGCTGCTCTTTGGGAAGAGGGAACCATTCGAGGGAAGCCCCTGTTGCTGCTCTGGGTGTTCTGACATTGTTTTAGCCCCGGACCTGCCGGCCTTTTAACTTGCTTTAATTCCTAACGCTACCCACCACCACCTTTTTCCTTTTTTTTTTTTTTTTTTTTTAAGTCTCCTTCCCAAATCTCGGCCGAGTTAATGAAGTTATGTGATCCTATAAATGTTAATTGTCTAAACTTCTTCTCTTCTCTCCCCCCCCCCCCTTTTTTTTTTATCTCTCTCCTCCTTGCTGCTTTCTGCTCCACTTGTAATAAAGAAAATATCTTGGCTGGTCTTAGCCAGTTGCTTGGCAACCTCAATAGAAAAAAAGAGAACAGAATGTAACCAATCCCGAGACAACCGAAAGATTTTGGTGACATGTGACCCCTCGGAAAAGGGCAGCCTTAAACTGTCCCTTCTGTCCTTTGCTCTGACCATTAGGGTCTCTTGCCCTCCCCCCCCCCGGGCTCCTTACACCAATAAATATGGATTAGTGAAATACTTTTTCCCACACTGATGAAAAGCCGGGATTGATCTTTCCACCTCCTTTATCTACCAACCTGACAAGTTTCTAAACAAAATTAAGAGGGAAGAGGCGAAAGGAGCCATCCCGTGTTGGGCGGCCGGGAGGGATCCTGCCCCGCCGTGGGGATGGGGGGTCCCCGACGGGGCGCTGGCGCCGGCTGTGCTGTGCCGGGATGCTCTGCTCAGCCGCCGGCCGGACCCGCTCTCCGTGTGCCGGGAGCCCCTTGCGCGGCACTAGTGAGTTAAGAAACAAAACGTAGCTATTCTGACCCCAAATGGAAAAAAAATAAAGCCCTGGCCAAGCCATGCACTCCCTCGATGGGCGCCTGTGTGTCCTGGGGAGACCTGTCCCGCTCCTCACCGCCGAGCCCCAGCGCTCGCGGGCGGTCGGGGAAGTTGTCTGCAAATTTCATCCTGGAGAAAAAAAAACCCACAACATGATGTCATTGGCTTTCTGGTGTATCCCGCCGGCGCCCCTCCACCTGCCGCCGGCCTCTGCTTGGCCATGAGCCTCGGCACGACCACGAGCCTCGGCACGACGGTCAGCCCGGGCGCGGCCGTGAGCCTCGGCACGGTGGTCGGCGATCAGGCTCCCACCCTCCCGGCAGCCCCCCGGCTTTCCCAGGCTCCCGGTGCGGTGAATGCCTCTTCCACCAGCAGTTAACCACTTCCCAAAAAAGCATCACCTTGCCAGCTCCCTTCCTCCCACCAGCTGCCAGGAAAAAAAATTAGGGCAAGGACAGGGAGGGAGAGCAAAACCAATGAACTTGTTTCCAGCTTTTCCTTCGGATCAGCCGTCCAGCACCGGGAGAAAAATACTTCTTCTGTAAAAAAACTCCTCTCTCCGTGCAGGCTCGGATCCCTTCGTCACTAGGACACTGGCTGGAGACACGGGCTCAGCTCGGCAGCACAGGACACTGTAAGTTGGGCGTCTGCTTAAACAGTTTCCTGGCTTTTTGGGGAGGGGGATTATGCCACGGTTTAGGGGCTGATACCCCCAGGGATGGAGGAGGAGAAGGGTCGGACAGGGGGCAGCAGCAAAGAGGGGGGTTTGTGGGGGGCGCAGGCTGCGAGGTGTGGGCAGGGTGGGCAGCGGCGCGGTGCCCGTGCCGGCGGTGGCCGGTGGTGCTGGGCGCCAGCAGCCCCGGGGTGCACAAAGCCCCTTTGAGCTGCTCACAGAGGAGCTGCTCATCCCTCGCCGGCCCTCGGAACCGGGAATGGCCACGGGAGAGCAGAGTGGAACCCTGGCCCTGGACACCCGGCAGGGCTCACGGGGAGGGGAGCTCAGGGTCTGAGTGTACCCCGGGTCAGGGACAGATGCCCATGGGGGGCTTTGGCCCCCAGTCCGAGCCTTGATCCCTGGGGTGCAAGGAGGATGGCCTGGGCCCTTGCCAGCCCTGCCGGACTGAGGAACTGTGGGGAGCAGGGGGTTCCCCAGCCATCCCACGTGGGGATGGGGGACTCCCTCCCTCCATGGGTCATGGTGACATCCACTAAGCCAGCAGACTCTGGTTTCCAGGGTGGCCACGGGGAAGGCTGCAGTATGGACTGGGTTGGAGAGTCTGGTGTCACCAAATTGGACCCAGTGGCACCTGCTGGCACCCGCTGGGGCCAAGTAGGACCCGGTGGGATCCAATGGGATCCAGTGGGACACGGTGGGCCCTGGCAGCCCCGCTGCCGAGGCCGGCTGGCCAGGCACAATACCACGGCCCCTCTCCTGAGCCGCCGCCGAAGCCCCTTTCCCAGCGTCGAGCGCCTTTGTCTCGCCTTTGTGATGAAAAGAGCCCCCCCTCCTAAATCACTGCCCTGACACCCCCATTGTCTCCTTCCCGGGGAGGTTTGAAACTTCCCCCCCCCCTCCCGAGGTCAGGAATGTGGCCGGTTTCTATTGGGACGGAGGAGCAGGGCTGGGTGGGGGGCTGCGGGGTCACGCCGGCTCGGCGGGTCAACCCGAAAACAAAACCTTTTGAAATACCTACTCTCCATCACTGCCAACATTGTCCCCTGCCAGCGGGGGCCTGGCACGGCCCCTCGACGCCTCCAGCCCGGCCGCTGCCCACCCCAGCGGTCAGCAAGTGGGGGGGGGACAGAAGGGTATTGTGCCGAAGGGGACAGCTTTGTTTTCGCTCACAGCTGCCCCGGGTTGGGACGGGACCGACCGTCAGCCCCACTGCGGGGAGAGGAGGGAGGGGACGGAGGGGACGGGAGTGCATGGGTCAGCACATCGCAGGGGGGTATCGGGTACCCCTGTGTCGCTGTCCCCCTGAGAAGTGGCAGTGGGGGGACAGAGGGCAGCTCCCTGTTGTCCCTGGAGTGAAGCCTCAGGGTGTGCAGCCTCTCCCTGCCCACTGGGGCTGAGGCAGCCTAGAGTTGGTTTCGTGCCTCAGTTTCCCCTTGCTGCAGAAGGTGTCCCTCTGCCCACTGACAGGTGCCTGGGGTCCCCTTTGACACCCAGAGCCAGGGCACTGCTGGCCCTGATGCCAAAAGGTGTGGTCCAGACTGGGGAGAAAATGGACCATTCTGAGACTGAACCAGCTGTGTCACCCAGGAGGGTCAGGATTTGGCCACTGCAGGGCTTGAATGTGACTCCAAGGGTGGCAGTGCCTTGCAGGTGGAGCAGAGCATGGCCCTGGCTTCCTGCTTCCAGTGGGACATGAAGAGGGACCCCTAGGAAGCCTTCACACTCCCAGAATTTCACAGCCCACCAGGAAGACCCCAGGCTGTCTGCCAATGGGTTGAGTTTTGGGGGACACTGGCAGTGTGTCGCTGCCCCACTTACAGCAGCACAAATCTCCCTTTCCCCACAGCCAGGATGAGAATGCTCCTCCCACCAGCCTCCAGCTCCTCTGGCACAACATCTCTTGGGTGGGCCAAAATCCCCCTGGGTGGCCAAAATCCCTCCCAGGATGGCCAAAATCCCTCCAAGATGGCCTAAATTCCCCTGGATTTTTCTGTGTGGGAAGATCTGTAGTTTTTGCTCGCTGCAGAAGCAGCCTGCAAGGAGGAAAGAGGAGCAGTGCCCATGGAATTGATGGGTTTAGCAGAGACCTGGAAGGAAAGCCCAGCTGAGAGGGGAGTGCTGGCCTCCTGAGCTACCCAACAGCTGGGAGGTGGAGAAAACATCTGGAGCAGCTGGAATGGCTCAGGATTAGGGGCTTGCATAGCAGAGAGCATGGTGGATTCACAGGCACTCCCTCCATTCCAAAGTCCCCTCTGGACAGGCACCTGCTGGCAGGCTGTGGAAGGATCTCTGCCTCAGTGTCCCCAGCTGGAAACAGGGCTGGAATTTCGGGGCTGGAATTTGGAGGATGGATAAGTCAGGGCAGGTCTGTAGAAGGCAGATCTGGGACACCAGCATCACTCAGGGAGTGACACACTATGAAAACAGGGACCCTCAGGGGCACCATGGACCTCAGACAGCCAGCTGAGTCCCCAGGATGTTTTTTCTTGCGAAATACAATTCATAAAAATTTTTGTTGACTGAGGGACTTTTACCAGACCCAGCCATGTACACACACATAATCTCTGTATTTATAGATACATATATACACACACACATATCTTTATATATTTGCCTTTTGCAACCAAGTTTGAGCCTTTTAAAGCAGAAAAATATGACATTTGAGAAACCTGAAGCTTTTCAAAGGCTTTGCTGAAAATCCTAGAAAATTTCAAGGAAGCAGTGGAGAGAGATGGGAAGTGGCCAAAACCTTCAGCCCTGGGTCCAAAAGCAACTTTTTGCTGTAAAAAAAGAAAACATACTCCTGTAAACATTATGCAGTGCTGCTCCTGCCTGGAGCCTTGGGAATGGGAAAGTGGTTTTCCTGGCAGGATGCTTCTAGGCCGGATGCTGCCTCTGTGTTGCAGGTATCACCATGAATGCATGAAGCTATGAGGATGTCCTGAGCCCCATGGGGACACCCTGAGCCCTGTGGGGAGCTGCCACCTGCCTTCCAGTCCTGCTCCTGGGGCATAGGAGCTGTCCCAGCTCTGTGTTAGCAATGTGGTGGGGTGGAGATGCTGAGCAGCAGCACAGAGCTGGGTGGGTCGTCACCCTGAGGAGCACACAGCAGGTGGCCTGACAGGTATCTCCATGTCCCCCTTCTCCCTGAGCTCGCCTGGGGTTGATTTTCCATTGCATGCCCAAAGCTGCTTGTAAGGTGCCACTTGGCTCTCAGTGGGCTCCGAGGGTCTATTGTGAGCCTGGCAGCAGCAGAAGAAGGCAGACTGCAGAGACAGGGATAATTCTGACCCCAGCTGAGCTTGCAGGCATAGGATGCTCTGTCCCTCTGCCAGTCCCACTCTGTCTGTGTGGAGCACATTTCACTGGCCTGTGCCTCAGTTTCCCTATGTCACAGTGGTGGCCCCCTTCCTCTGCTTGCTTTGGGGGCGATGGGCCTGTGGGAAGGGCAGTCTCTCCCTCTTTTCCTCTCCTCTGGAGCCAGGGAGTGTTGGCAAGGGCTGTGCCAGGGCAGTGAGGCCATGGCTGTGCTTTGGGTGGCTGAACCATGTGGGGTGCTGAGGGAAGGGCAGGTCCATCTGTGACCCTCAGAGAGGATGCAGGGATGGAAGGATGTGGGGATGTCAGGATGAGGAAGGGAAGGGATACAGGGATGAAGAGGAGAAGGGATGTAGGGATGAAGAGAATGGGTGAAAGGATGCAGGCATGAAGAAGGGCAAGGATGAAGGAATGGAGGGACGATGGGATGCCGGCATGAAGAAGGGCGAGAAGACAGGGTTGTGGGGACGGGGGGATCCGCTTCGGACACACCCTGGAGCCCCGGGCTCCCCACCGAGCGCCCGTACGGACCGTGCCGCGGTGCCGGGAGGTGGCAGCAGCGGCCGAGCGCGGAGCGGCGGTGCGGGGGCGGTGCCGGCGGGGGGTGTCCCCGAGGGACGGGGGGGCCGTGGGCTCCGCGGGCATCCCCGCTGCTCTGCAGCCCTCCCTCCGCCCTTATCCCCGCCCCGGGCCGCAGGGCCGCGCTCGGGGACTCCGGCGGAGGGGAGAAGGGCTGTCCCTCGTTCAGCCGTCCCAGGGGATGCACACGGGTGGAGTCCGGACACGGATACGGGTGGGTCCGGCTGTGTAGGGCTCTTGGACTCCTGTCCCTTCCCGCAGCTCCTCCATGGCTGGGAATTCCCGGCTGCGCTGGCGCCTAGCCCTTTACCCGAAATACTTGTCTGAGCCGAGGCTATAAACATTGTTTTTCTCGCAGCCCCTGCCGGGCCCTGTGAGTCCTCCGTCCTCTTTGTTGCTTCTTTCAGGTGTTCCTGGATTGTTCGCTTCCCGACCCTGCTGCTGCACCTTGATGGAGCACCCCCGGAGGGTCCCGGGAGCGGGGGGACACAGGGAGCCAGCGAGATCTGCTGCCTGGGGCACCCCTCACCCTGCTGCGGGTGGGCACAAGTTTGGCCACGTGTGGCATCCACCCGTCCCTTGCCATGGCTCTGGTGCCACCACAGTAAGAGGAGCCCGGCATTACTGGTGGGGAGCATGGAGCTACTGCTCCGCAGGACGTGACCATCTCCAGGCCTGCGATTGCTCTGGGAGCTGACGGCTGTATTTATGGATTGGGTGGAAAACCAGGAGGCTTGGTCAAATGTCCCACAGGACCCGGGCCTGCCCCTGTCTGCGGCTCGGACACGTCACAGACACGCCTGTGGGGCTGCAAAAGGTCAGCCATGGAGGACAGCGGGGGTGGGACGTGGCTCAGTGGTGTGGGCTGCCTTGGTGAAGGCAAGAGCCATGGGCCCTCTCAGCCATCACTCACCCTCACAAGCCCCCCTCCGCCACAAGCCTCTCTGGCCATGCTCCCCTTAGCCATGACTCCCCCTGGCCGTGATGTCTCCGGCCACCAGCGCCCCTAGACATGTTCTTCCCCATTCATCAGCTCTCCCATCCGATTGCCCACCCACCCTCGCCGTGCGGACACCGTGGGGACCCAACCGCGCCCTGGCCAGGGGCACAGGGGGATGCCCAGGAGCATCCTCGCGGAGGGGGTCCCGGGGTGGCCTCCGGCCTCTCGTCCCCCAGCCGTGGGCTGTGCGGGGCTCTGCAGACTCTATTTAAGGAAACCCGACCCAAACACGCCCCCGGGGCTTGCGGCGGCGGCGGGGCCGGGCCGGGGGCGGGGGCGGGGGGTGCGCTGAGCGGCGCGGGTCCCAGCCCGCCCCTTCCCCGCCCGCCGCCTCCGCCATGGGCGCCGCAGGGCCGCTCTGCGCCCTCCTCCTGCTGCTGGCCGTCGGCACCGGCACCGGGACCGGGACCGGACCAGCCCCACCGCGTCTGGTGCTCGCCCTCCTGGCCCGGAACGCGCAGCACTCGCTGCCGCACTTCCTGGGAGCCCTGGAGCGCTTGGACTATCCCGCGGGCAGCATCGCCCTGTGGTGAGGGAGCGGGACCCCCGGGGGGAGCCGGGACACCGGGGGAGCGGGCAACCCGCAGTGCGGAGAGTGGCAGCGATCCTAGGGGAGGAGAGAGCTATGGGGGAACGGGCATCTCGGGGGGAGCCGGGATGCTGGAGTCACAGGGACCAGGGGGATAACGAGGACCCCCGGGGGAATGGGGATAGTGGGGGGGAAGGAAGGTCCTGGGGAATAAGGGAGACTGTGGGGAGAATGGAGAGCCGAGGATAGCAGGGACCCAAAGGACAGTGCGGGGAGGGAGCTGGGGAGAGTGGGGGAACTCGGGGCTCGGGGTGATCTTAGAATAACAGGGGCCTGGGTGGACAGAACAGAGATTCGAAGGAATGGGGGCCTGAGGGGGAATGGGGACCGTGAGGGGAAGGGACTTTCCGGAGGAACAGGGACCCCGGTGGTAGCAGCCCCCCCCCAGCCCCAAGGTATGGGGGTGGCTCTGCCCCGCGTGTAGAACCCAGCAGGGAACTGAAGAGGGCTGGGGCTGCCCCGCAGCGAAGGGACAAAATCCCCACCTTTCCCCTGAGGAAGCTGTGGGGCTGATGAGGGAGGGGAGCCCTGGGCACAAGAGGCTTCTGTATCATCAGGAACAGACGCTGCCTTCCCCCTCCCTGAAGGGCTCACCCCCAGCCCCGCTTACCTAAAGACACCCCCCTAAACCCCCTTAACCGTACTGGGAGTTGGCTAGAAGAGGAATCTCCCGTCCCTTCCCTCCGTCGCGCCACTGCCGTCTCTCGCCTGAGCTTGTCGGAAACTTTTCTGCAGCTGCTTTTGCGAGGAGCTGAGGCAGGCGCTGGCGGAGGGAGTCCTGGCAGGGCTGGGTTGGGGAGGGGGGGCAGCTTCTGGCAGGAGAAGACGGGGGGGGGGTCCTCGCCTTTACCTGCTGCATCCCCAGGGAACCCCCGGCGCAGGACCCTGTGGGGCGTTTAACAAGCAGCCTATGGAGCTGGGGGAACACAGATCTTGCCTTGTCCCCTGAATCCGTCAGATCCCCACGACATCAGTGCCTGCGGGATGTCCCGGGGCTCTTTGACAGGTCGAGGGTGCCGAGGAGTGTGGGGACTTGGGCTTTGGGCCAGTGAAAGGTGGGCTCAGCCCCGTCTGTGAACACTGTTGTGAGGATGGGTGGAAGAGTTGGGAATGGTGATGGTGCCCGGCGAAGAGAATGCTCAGAAGTGGGATTTTTTGCTGCCCGTTGAGTCCTTTCCTCTCACTGCTGGAACAGTGGGATGCACAGGGGTGCCGTGGGGTGCAGGGGCAGGGGGAAAAAGCAGCTGTGCTGCGATGCTCATGGTGGATAGTCACAGGGCTGGGACGGGGAGAACATGTCCAGGGCTGCCACTGGAGTGCAGGGATGAAGGGTGGGAGCCGTGGAACAGCCTGGCTGGCAGCAGCACTGGGACATAAATTACCCTTTGGCATTCCCCCTCCTGCCCGTGCAGCCTTGGCTCCTTCAAATTACATGTTATGTTCCCAAGCAAGTCTGTCCCTGGCTCAGGCTTTTGGCCCCGTGAGCATTTCTAGTGCAGGGTGGGGTCCTGGCTGTCCCTTGAGGAGGACCCCCGAGGCTGATGTCCCCTCACCCCAGGTGTGCAACAGACCACAACTCTGACAACACGACGGCAATACTGCAGGAGTGGCTGGCGGCAGTGGGGAAGGACTATCACTCCGTGTCCTGGAAGGTGCAGGAGGAGCCCAGGTGAGGCTGGGGGAGTGATGGGGCAGGCAGGTGTGGGCTGTGAGGGGCTCCTGGAGCAGCATCAGCTGTCCCTGGCTGGGGACCAGGAGGAGCGAGGCAGAGTGGGGCTGACTCAGCCTGCCGGCAAGAACAGCCTGCACTGAGTTTGTTCATTCCCAGTGAGTGAGGTTAACCCCTGCCTCCCCCTGCCCAGCTCCTACCCTGATGAGCTTGGTCCCAAGCACTGGAGTGACAAACGCTATGAAAACTTGATGAGGTTGAAGCAGGAAGCTCTCACCTTTGCCCGGGAGCAGCAGGCAGACTACATCCTGGTAAGGGACATGGGGCACTGATGGGGTAGGGACTGAGGTGGGCTTCTCCATGTCTCCAGAACCTGTGCTGTCTCCACAGTTCATGGACACTGACAGCATCCTGACCAACAACCAGACCCTCAAGTTTCTTATGGCGCAGAACAAGTCAGTCGTGGCCCCCATGCTGGACTCACAGACCTTCTACTCCAACTTCTGGTGTGGTATCACACCCCAGGTACATCCCCAGAAAGCCCCTAGAAAGAATGAGACATCCCCATGGTGGAGGAACCCCCTGCCATGGAGGCATCATTCTGGTGTGCCACAGGGATACTATCGCCGGACAGCCGACTACTTCCCCACCAAGAACCGGCAGCGGGTTGGCTGCTTCCGCGTCCCCATGGTCTATGCCACCTTCCTGATTGACCTGCGGAAGGAGGAGACCTCAAAATTGGCTTTCTACCCACCCCATCCCAACTACACCTGGGCCTTTGATGACATCATTGTCTTTGCCTATTCCTGTCAGGAGGCTGGTGAGGGTGATGGGGTTTTGGGGTGTGCAGGGGCTTGGGGAGGCTGTGGTGCTCACCTGTCCCACCCGGCAGGCGCTGAGGTCTATGTGTGCAACCAGCACCGCTTTGGTTACATCAACGTCCCCGTGAAGGCCCACCAGACACTGGAGGATGATCGTGCCAACTTTGTGCATCTCACGCTGGAGGCCATGGGTGAGTGCCCATGGGCGGAGGGATCTTGGAGGCCTCCAAGTCTTGACAGGAGGAAGCTGGGGAGCTGTCACCCCCAGCTCCCAGCCAGGGGAGTCTGGGCTCCACTGAAGGGTGTCTCCTCTCTCCACAGTGGATGGTCCCCCCATGCAGCGCTCCAGGCACATTTCCCTCCTGCCCAGGCCACTCACAAAACTGGGCTTTGATGAAGTAAGTGCTCAATGAAGCCAGTCGTGTGCCCTGGTCCATCCCTCTGGTAGCATTCATCCATGGCAAAGCCCGAGCCGCTGTCCCAGTCCTGCAGTAGCCAGGCAGGCTGTGTGTCCCCCCTGACAACTTGCCCCTCGGTGGGGCTCTCCCCTTCCTCTCCAGATCTTCCTGATCAACCTGGTGCGGAGGCCGGACCGGCGGCAGCGAATGCTGGCATCCCTGCAGGAGCTGGAGATCATTCCACGGGTGGTGGATGCTGTGGATGGCAGGTGACCATGGGGGGACCACTCACCAGTCCCCTGGTGTCACCCTGGGGAGGGGACAGGGGGCAGCTGGGGGGACACCTCACTGATGCAGCCCCTTGCCTTGCAGCACCCTCAACAGCAGTGACATCAAGGTGCTGGGTGTGGACCTGCTCCCTGGGTACTACGATCCCTTCTCTGGCCGCACACTCACCAAGGGCGAGGTCGGCTGCTTCCTCAGCCACTACAATATCTGGAAGGAGGTAAGGGGCCACAGAGGCCATGGGATCCCGAAGGGCCACCAGCCAGGGACCCTGCGAGCATCACAGAGCCCTAGAGGACCTGGGCAGAGGGATGTCCAGCAGGGTGAGTGGCCCCAGTATGGCCAAGCATGGTGCTGGGATAGGCTTGCACCTCTGTCCCCTCCTGCAGATTGTGTCGCGGGGGCTGGAGCGGTCAGTGGTCTTTGAGGATGACGTGCGCTTCGAGGCTGCCTTCCCAGCACGGCTGCAGCGGCTGATGGAGGAGCTGGAGCGGGCACAGCAGGACTGGGACCTCATGTAGGTGCTGAGGCCAGGGAGATGTGGGGCGGGGGTCTTCAGGACTGGCTGTCATGGTTGCCTGGGCACTCCACAGCTACCTGGGGAGGAAGCAAGTGAACGATGAGGATGAGGCACCTGTGGAGGGTGTGCGGAACCTGGTGGTGGCTGGGTACTCATACTGGACGCTAGCCTACGCCATCTCCCGCCGTGGGGCACAGAAGCTGTTGGCCACCAAACCCCTCTCCAAGATGCTGCCAGTGGACGAGTATCTGCCCATCATGTACGACAAGCACCCCAAGTAAGGAGCAGGGGGTGCAGGAGGGTGCTGGCCTGGCTGTGACGGTGAGGGAGCATTTGTTTCTTCTCTGCCGTCACCATCTCACCCGCTCCCCCCCTTGCCGGCATTACTCATGCTGGAGGAAAACATCTGTAGCATGAGCTCATTCCCAGCCGGCCGCTGCCTGGCCACTGGCCGCTGGAAAATGGTCCTCTGCCAGTGTGGGGTGGGGGGACTGGGACGGAGCTGGGCCTGATATGGGCCTTGCACAGGGTCTTGGCCCCGTGGCAAGGGGTGGGGAGCAGCCCCCCATACCCTGGTGCTGGGGGGCTGTGTGGTCCCTTGCACCTGGTTGGGGTCTCAACCCCAACTTGGAGCACTTTCATGCCCCTCCCTGGGGTGGGGGTCAGTGGTAAGGCTTTATCTGGGAAGGGGGAGGCAGTTTAGGGGGTGAGTGAGCACCAGTGTCCTGGGAGAGAGGAGACTGAGAAAGCCTGTGAGCAGGACAGAGAAACACACAGGGACCAGGCATGTAAAAGGAAGGCTGGAGGTGGATGGAGGGGCTGATTAGTGCTCTGGATGTGCACCAGGAGCAGCTGGAAGTGGTTGCAGGGATAACAGCACCAGACAGCCCTGGCTCAGGTCCAGCTAAATGCTGTGCCAGAGCCCCACTCCGTGCCAGACCTGGCCCCGGGTGGTGGGGAGCGATAGGTCCTGTCCTCTCTGTAATCCCTCCACAGTCCCTCCCCAGCCTTCCACAGCCCCATGCCTGTACCCCACATCCCTCCCTATCTCCTGCCCTGCATGGAGCCTTCCCCAGCTGGTTTATACGGTTTTCCCAGCGCTTTCTCTCCACTGTGCCATGCTCTGTAATCCAGTTTCTCCTTTCGGGTCTGCTCCACTTTCCCCAGCGAGGATTACAAGCGGCACTTCGCCCCACGGGACTTGCTGGTGTTTTCGGCTCACCCCCTCCTGGTTTATCCCACTCACTATGCTGGGGACAGCAACTGGCTGAGTGACACTGAGACTTCCACCATCTGGGATGACGATGCCAAGAAGACTGACTGGGTTGGCTCACAGAAGACCCTGAGGGACTCACGGGGCAGTGCCAGCCACATCCGGTCTACGGCCCGCGATGAGCTCTGATGGTGAGCGAGGCTGTGAGACCCTGGCACAGGAACAGAGTGGCTGGGGAGCATCTCCCTACAAGGGCCGTGTTTGGATGTGTCCCACATGCCTAGTTTGTTTTTGTCATGGAGTAGCAAGTCTCCCCATCAGATTCAAAAAACTGGGAAACAGACCGGACGGTCCCTTCCAGGTGGGAAAAGGGATTGGGACACAGATGTCCCATGTGGGGCTGCACTGGGCTGGAGGGAACCAGGGGATGGGGCTCTGCTGCTCCCTGAGTCCGCGCTGCTCCCCAGCCTCTCAAGTGAGGAAGGGAGAGCATTCCTTTGCCTGCTGTAAAAGTAGCCTCAGCGTGGAAAGAGCTGGGGCATCTCCCAGGAGAATGTTTCACCCCAGCACTGCTTGCTCCCCTCAGAAGTGGGTCTCCATGGGGCTATGCCTCTGTGGGGTGGCTGTGTAGGCAGGCAGGCAGGTGATCCACAGTGGCTCAGCCCCAGGGCAGCACGGCCACAGTTAATGCCGGGTCAGACTTTCCCTGCCTGAGATTGCTTGTCCTGGCAGCAGAACTGCCCTGGGAGTTGCCAGACTGGGGGAGGCTGGAAAACAGCCCTCCCACTGGCTCTGCTGCAGGCGTGAACACGTCGGGGCTGCTCCTGCCGTGACCGCTAATGTTTGTGTCCGTGCCTCCTAGGGATGAGGGATTGTGACCCAGCTGGGAGCACCGTCAGCCAGGACCTGATCCTGCCTGCTCTCACTCAAGAGATGCATCTGCCCTGGACAGGGCCCCACTGGGTTCTTTGAATCTGCATGTGACAAATCCACCCAAGGCAGGATTTGCTCCAGAAGAGCCTTTCCCTGCCAAGTGAAGTGATCAGAGGAGTGCTGTGCTCCGTCTCTGCTGAGGACACATCTCCTGGACTGTCCTGAGTGATGCCAACTCTGCTGTCTCCCACCAACCTGAACTTTGGGGAGTGGACTTTGGGCTGGCACCCGTGGTGGCCTCCTGCCATTGACTGGGCTTGTCCCTCTTGCCATCCCTAGGTGGAAGCCCAGGGGGGATTAAAGCAGACTGAGCTGATGTGCCTGGTGCTGGCATTGCCCCAGGTCCCCAGGGCAGGACCCTTAGTGCAGCCCCTTGGTGCTGCAGGGGCAAGGGTCTGGCAGCTCTCCCAGCTGGGAACTTTGGGAATGAAATCTGTAAGGGGGAAAGGGAGGGAAGGACTGAGGTGGGGTGGGGAGGAAGATTGAAGCTCACCCTTTGGGGTCTGGATAT
Source organism: Lichenostomus cassidix (assembly GCF_008360975.1). Classification (NCBI taxonomy): domain Eukaryota; kingdom Metazoa; phylum Chordata; class Aves; order Passeriformes; family Meliphagidae; genus Lichenostomus; species Lichenostomus cassidix. The sequence goes on from NC_139497.1 coordinate 5,757,470, forward strand.
GAAAGGTGGGTGGCATCTCCACAGAGCTCAGCTCTCCCCTGGGAATAGAGGTAATGGAGCAGCAGGTGGAGGCCTTGGTAGCAGACACCCACAGTGAGATGTCTGAGACCACCAAGTGATTCAGGAAAGCATCACTGGGGGCAGGTTGAACAGCTACAGCAGGGACCTCCTGAAGAAAAACAACCAGCTCCAGGAGATCACATGGGGACCTGAAGATCCAAGTGGACCTTCTGGAGAGCAGGGAGGAGATAGCCAAGTGCCTCTTCTGCAAGTGCAGGGTCCCAGCCAGTACAGGCATAGGTGAGGAAGGCATGAATGGTTGGGGACACTTTTGCTTCCCAGCTTTTTCCCTGGTCCCAGGCAGCCTCAGTGCTCCAGGAGGAGCTCAGGAGCTGGGGATGGAGCAGAAAGTCTGGTGCCAGCTGGAGCAGAGGATGGAAGTGGCAGCAACACTGTGGTATACGTCACCCAGCAAGGGTCCCAGTGCTTGTTCCAGCGCCTGCTGGGATGCAGGAGAGGAGCTGCCTGTGCTGGGTGTCTCAGTACCTGTGGGGTAGAGAACTGGGCAGAGCATGCTGGCACAGCCCAGGCCTCTGGGACACAGCAGTGGTGGGGAGACACTGCCTCAATCTGCCCTCTCCACCATGAGACCTGCAATGGGTCTGTGAGAAGCCAGAACTCCAGCAGCTGTTGGAAATTCCAGGGTTTTGGCTAAAACCACTGAACTCAAAAACACTGTGAGGCCAGCCCTGAAATTGCAGCTCAGTGGGAGCAACACACTACAAGATTCCAGGCTGTTTGTGCTTGCCAGTTTCTCAACAAAACTGAAACGCCTTTGGATACTATAGAAGTAGCTTGCATTGCTCCCCTTCTCACTAGAAGCTTCCCTCCAGTCTGTGCTGGTGGAACAGGGATGGGAACACAGATTTGAGCTACAGTGACAAGGACAACCTCAGCTCAGCAGGCAGTGCACGAAGAGAGGCAGGAGCAGGGCAGAGTCAGGGTGAGAGTTTATTTCATTTCTGTGCAAAACTGAGGTATGGAGCCTCTGCAGGGATCTGAGTGGAACATGAGCTACCTGGATTGGTGTGAGGATGGAAGGAGGCTGCCCCAGCGCCCAGCCAGGCTGCCCAGCACAGCCACCTCTGCTCTGCCCCATGGTCACTCCAGAGCCTGCAGCACTCTGTCCATCAGTCACAAGGGTCCCCAGGGGTTTGTGTGTCAGCCCCTGTCCCCTGGCTCTGCAGACACTTGGCTCTGGATGTGCTCCAGCAGGCAGGTCACTGCCTGGGCCAGGATCTGCTCCAGCTTCTCCCGCTCCCCAGCACTGAATGGAGACAGGACATAGTCAGGCACAGTCACATCACCCTCTGGCCGCCCAATGCCAACCCTGAGCCGGGTCATCTCCTGGGGAAGAAGAAAGAGAGCTGGGGGAGCTTCCCTTGAGGGTTCAGACAGAGCTAGGCAAGGGAACGGTGCTGAGAGTGGGGCTGGGCAGCAAGGCAACAACTCCTCATGTTTTCCAGGTGGTTTTGAGTGCTTGCTCCAAGAAACATGATTTTGGAAGAGGCTCTTGCTGGGCTGTGCTGAGATCCCAGGCTCCTGCCAGGCCTGGCAGAGCTGCTCAGGCTAATTGTTTCCATGTCCTGCATGGCAGCCAGACATCAGCCCTCAGGAAAGAAGGGGAAGGAGAAAAGGGGAGAAAGGGAGCAGGGGCTTATCTGAGGCGAGTCAGAAAAATGGGAGTGGGGGGACAAGCCATGCATTGAGGGGAGCACAGGATTGATCCCTTTCCACTGAAGCCCACTCACATTGGAGTGCAAAGCACTGATGCAGGATTGGACCCCGTTGTGTCCCCTTGGGAGAGAAAGAGAAAAACCAGTTAGTCTGTAAGAGACACGCCCCCCAGTATAGCCCTGGGGTCTCTTGCTGCAGGGGTGTGGGAATGTAGTCTCAGCCAGGGGCTGCAGTCCCCACGTCCTAGCTCCGCAGAAACATCCAGCCCTGGGGGCTCAGAGCAGCTGGGTGGGGGTGTCAAGGGCAACAGGGCTGGGACAGCATGTTCTGCCTCAGCTCTCACCACAGCTGGTGCATGTGTGATTGAGCACTGGGGCCCAGCACCATCCCTGCCCCATCCCACAGTGGATGCTTTCCTAGGTTAAATGTATGCAGCCTGCCCCAGGAGCTGGCGCTGGGCAGGCACAGTGGAGGCGGAGTGCTATAAAAAGCCCATGTGGTGCTGTCAATGGGCTGGATCCAGCCCACAGCTGCTTCCAGGAGGCTCCCTGCCCTCCCTGCCAGGGCAGGGACTGGGAGGCTGCCCAAACAGCCAGCTGTTGCCTCTGCAATGGATTGAGCCCAGGATCCGGGCTGAAAACATTGCAAGGCTGGTGGGATGGGGCCAAGAGCAGCCCATAAGCCTGTAAAGGCATGTTAAAGCCTCAAAGCAGCTCACACAGTCAGAGAGCTGGGGCTACCCCATACCTTGCACTGCCTCCCAGTTTGATTGCCACCTTGCCCAGGGCCTTGTCGAGGTCGTCGTGAACCAGGTAAATGTCTTGTGGACCAAGGCTGTAGATCTCAGCTTCGGAAACAGAAATACAACCCAAGAAATGAGGGGGAGACAGACTCACCAGGCCCTGACCCTGCAGAGTAGGGCTGTAGTAAGCCACGGAGGGCAGGGGGACAGCAGGGCTGTCCTAGGGGCTGGTGGCACTACAGGCTTTGGGGGTGACCCAGCTGCTCACCAGCACTGGCGACGCTGAGCCCATTGAGGTTCATGAACCTCCGTGGCTTGAGCAGCACCAGCTCCAGGCCGTGGGCTGTGGCCAGAGCCACGTCAGCGCAGCACCTCCTGTCCACTTGCCAGCCGTCGGCCACTGCCAGCTGCCGGGCCAGCCGGTCCAGCACCTCCATGCCCACGCTGTGCCGTGTGCCCCGCATACCATAGTTGCCCAGACCAGCCACCTGCGTGACAGCTGTCAACAGGGCTCCGATGGGCCACCGTGAGGCCCCTGGCCCCTGCACGGACCTGATCCCCCCAGAATGTCTCAGAGCTGCTCCCTCCTTGCTCCCCACCCCTGGCTGGGTCCTCACGGCTCCAGTCGCCACAGCATTCCCTTCAGTCCCTCTCGGTGCCTCCAGCACAGCCCAGATCACCCCGGTGCTCGCCTCTGACATGATCCCCCCTGCACTCCCCTCTCAGCCCCGTTCCCCCCATTCTCCTCACAGCCCAGCTGCCTGCGCTCCCCGCACAGCCCCCATTGCCCCCCGTTCTCCCCGCTCCCCTCCATCCCCCATCGCCCCGCTCCCCTCACAGCCCCGCTCTCCCCTCCCGCCCTCACCAAGGCGCGCGGTCCCGCCCGCCCCGCGAACGCCCGTGCGCGCCCCGCCAGCTCCGCCGCCAGCATGGCCCTCGCTGCTCGCGTGACGTCATACCGCACGCCGCTCAACGCCCCCAACGTTATCTCTCCCCTGCCGCCATCTTGATTACGGGCAGCGCCGCCATCTTTCTTGCGGGCGGCGGGGCGGTGTCGGAGGCGGAGCAGTACCGAGGGCGGTGCCGCAGCTTGGATAAAGCACCGCTGGCGGGCTGGCCCTAGAGGTGGTCGTGGCGGGTGTGCAGGCGGGGCGTTGCCGGTGCTGCGGCCTGGCAACCCCCTGGAGCCGGGAGGGTCCCCGAGGGACCTGCAGGAGCAGTGAGTACCCAGGACTGGGCCCCGTGTTTTGTGTGTTTGTGCCTGATCCATCTCCACTCGTGTGCCGGCCCTCGGGATCCAGCTGGGTGGGGGAACACATCCCCCCTCACCTTCTCCCAAGCCATCCCTCAGCCCTGCGTGGCAGAGCTTTTTCCCAGAGCGATGTGACAGTTCACCAGCCCAGCAGCACACAGTGCCTGCAGTCAGGAATCTAAGTAAAGATCTCAACTGTTTATTAATTAAAAGATTTATTTTAAAATTAGAAATGCATAATATTTTTGGAAGAGGCAGAATTTTTGCCTCTGTCTTTGGACCAGCTCCTGGGCAGCCTTTGGGTGGTGTCTAAAATCCCCAAAGCTCAGGGCCTGGAGCTGGCATGGTCCCAGGCACTGGCAACTCATTTCTGTACAGGGACCCAGCACAGCACTGGAAGCTTTGGGAAGTGTCCCTACACCCATCCTTTGGGCAGGTTGTTCCTAGAGAGTGAATGACTCAGGTTCCTCTGATCTATTATTCCAGAACAACACAGAGAAGATTAAAATCTGGGCAAAAGCCAGGCTGTGCATCCCATGCTTGGCAGTCTGGAGCACTAATCTTCTCTAACTTGTCTCCAGGTCCCCCACTGTGACACTTCCCAGAAGCTGAACGGGTGCTGGCCCAGCCAAGGCCTGCAAGGTCTGACCAGCAGAAGGATGTACAAGGGGCTCTACAGCTCATAGCACCAACTCTGCTATAGAAGCCATCACTGAATAAAAGGAATTTTTAAAACCGTTAGCAGTGCTGTGGGCTCCCCTGGAGGTAGGATAAAATTTTTCATGGCTGGTAAAACAAGCAAGTCTTTTGTTGTTGTTTTCCTGGTTTGCTGCAGGAAAATCCTTTGGCCCTTAGGGGAAAGATGGATAAGGGGGTGATAGGGGGAGCCTGGCTCATGGCAAATCAGGTGTTGCCCTCTCCCACGTAACCCCCTCACTTGGTGTTGAAGTTGGTCCCTACCAGCACCTATTCACAGTGAAAGTAGAATGAAGGTAGTTCTAAAACTTCCTGGAAAAAAAACTTTGTTGCCATCTTGAGGTGTTCACAGGAGTCAGCACCAGTACTCATATTGTACCAAGGACCTGAGGCACAGCTATGCTTAAAAAGGTTTTAAAAAATCTGTTGAAATGATGTAAGGAATAAATATTTTTCTGTGGGCTCACAATCTTAATGTACTGGGTATCAACAGCTGCCAGAAGTGGGGAGAGCTGCAGGTGGGTGCTGTTGACAGGGTGAGAACCTCCCTGACACTGCAGACCCTCTCAGCATCTTCCCCGTGTCATCACAGATGTCTCAGGTGGTGCATCCACCCTCACCTGGCCAAGAGTTAATCAGTAAAGTGCTTTAAATCACATAATTTGCACTTGGTCCCGAGGCTGCACCCTGCAGTGGCCTCCTTGGGGCTGGAGAGGGTTCAGCAGGAGAGCACTTGTGCTGTGGAGAGGGACACACTGTCCCCACTGCTCATCCCACCAGCCGAGCGTGCTTTCTAGCTCCATATGGATCTGAGAGAGGCCCTTGCCAGTGACTAGAAGAAAAAACTGATGCGAGAGGCCACTGTTTTGCAGCCTGTTGATGAGAATAATTTCTCTTCTTCTGGGAAGTAGGGGATGCTGTCAGCCACTTCCTGGACGACACCTGGGCGCACTTCGAGGCCTTGCTGGACAAGCTCGCTGATGACACACTGCTTTACGTGGTGGTGCTTCAGTGGGAGGAAAGGCACAACAAAATCAATGAGATGTTCATTAATGATCCCAGATTTCCAGAAGCCACCTGCACAAGGAAAGGAAGAAAAGGTTTTACCTTCAGAGTCTCTGCAGTATCTGAAATTCAAAGAGCTGCTTTGTGTGAAGCCAGAATACTCAGCTGAAGAGGGATGTGCTGGTTTTATACAAGGAGAAGGTTGAACCCATCAGTTACCGCCTCCCCCCCAAACAGACCTGTTGTCCAGGAATGAGTGGATTGATTTAGCTTGTCTAGTCAGATTTTAAGCTCTGCTCCTTGTGCTAAGGGCAAAGCAAGGAGATCCAGGCAGGCAGTGCGGATCGATACAGCTCAGTGCTGTTTTGGCAAGTGTGCTGTGCTGTCTCTGCCTGCCCCCAACTGCAAATGCACCTTGTCTCCAATGAACTTTGCTAAATATGGCAACAGGTCTGCTGGCTCAGAAGTTGGTTTCCTTTCCCAGATAACCTAAAGGGGATCACAGTTCCTGTCCCTCAAAACCCCTTGTCCCTTTCTGGCTGCCTAGGAGGTGGCAGGTGGTGTGGGTGGCTTCCTAGAACAGGCCTGGCTGCCTGTGCTGGGCTGTGGGGCTACAGGAAGAGCTCAGCTCCATGGACTCACTCTGAGGGTTTTCAAACACAGCCTTGGAGATGGCTGGCTCCAGGTCCTGCAGGCTGATCTCCTCCCGGTCCTTGCGGGCATGCCACAGAGCCAGTGTCATGTTGTTGATCTGCTCCCCTCCTGCATTGCTGCACGAGAATGAGACATTTATCCAGTGTGTACCCAGGAAAACGGGGTCTCAGGTGGCACTTGACACCCACCAGCCTGCAGAGTGCAAGCCAGTAGCTCCCAGCTGCCTGGCCCAAAATAACTTAGGTAGAGGCAGCCAAGTAACATGCAGAGGAGGCTTTTTCACACTCTCCAGATCTATCTGTTCACAGTGAGATAGCATCTCTTGGCATTCATAAGGACTCAAGGCTTGGAGAAGAGTGTGTGCCCTGAAGTAGATGCAAGCTCTTCACAAGCAGCAAGTGAGCTGGAAGCCCCCATGGAGAGGCGTCTCTCACCTGATGAAGATGAAAATGGCTTTGCGGTAGTTGGTCCCATACACAACCCATGAGGGTCCCAGGAACGGGATGATCACATCAATCAGGCCTGGGTGCATCTTGTCCATCTCATCAAAGAGAAAGGCTGACCGTCCACAGTTTGTCAGGTTCCCTTGGATCCAGCGCTTCAGGTTTTCCTAGGAAAAACACCCACCAAGCTGTAAGGCAGTGAGATGGTGAGGGAGGCTCAAGCACCCCAGAGCAAAGGCTGAGGCAGGAGCTCAAGCAGAGCCAAAGGTGCTGAGAGCAGCATGGCCCTGCACAGCACCACCCACTCAGAGCTCAAACAGGCAGTGTTGGGGAGGCCCCTTTATTCTGGGTTTCACACAGTGGCTGTTTACCAGCTTTATTAGCCCATTGTATGTCTTTTATTACGGATTTAAAGATGGAGGCAGCACACTAAAGCTGGAGATTCAGACTCCTACAGCTCCCCACGTTCTGCTACAGTTCCCAGCTTCTTGCCAGCTCTTGTTCTGATGCAGAAACTTGTGCCTGCACTAACCCAGAACAGCTCTGGCTCTTTATCATGGCTGAGGGTACTTCCCAGCCCATACAAAACCACTCACATTGCCTGGGGGCATGTGTAATTCCTAACTGAAGCACTTCAGCCAGGAAGCAATTTACTTTTTCAAAAGCATTTCCTCTAAGGACACAATACAACAAATAACTTCTCCTAACACCCAGAAACTAAAGGTCCAGGTGTGCTGAATCCCCGCTCTGCTGAGAATCTGGCATTTTGATTTCTCTCCTTTCTCAGCCTTAAGAGACAGACTGGCACCATGGAGAGTCTGTAGCTGCTGTTTGGGAGCTGTGTGCTCTGTGAGGAGGGGATTACAGGTCTAGTGATATGCAGGTTTTTACAGCCATCAGGCTGTTTGGAAAGCAATGGGAAAATTTTAGTGCCTTTCATCTAAGCCAAACACTTTTGTTTGTGTGCTCAAAGAGCTGTGTAAATATTTAAGAATGAGACCATGGTCAGGGCAAGGACTGCTGTAGAGAGAACGAAAGTGATAACCGAGTATATCCCAGTTACTAGTGGATCCTTCAGCCAGTGTGTGGAGCCACTCACTCAGCTGTCTGAGAGGGTAAAACAAAGAGCTTTTATTCCTACTGCACTTCTGGAAACAGCTTGAATGCATATGTACTGAGGATCAAGACAGACACAGCCAAAACCCCCCACTCTAGTGACACTGCTGAGCGGTGTCCCTTACCTTGTACTTCTCTATCTGCTCAGCGTGGGGGAAATGCACTATGGGGGAGAAGTGGTGAACATAGGGGCTCTGGAGCCCCTTCTGGAAGAGGTAGCGGATGAGCATGGAGCTCACGTAGGTTTTGCCGGTTCCCGTCGAGCCATGGAAGGACATCACGAGGGGTTTCACCGGATTCGGGTTCTCCAGGAACTCCCTCACCCCCTTCATCACCTGCTGCCTCACCAGGGGCTGCCCCACCAGGCTGGTGGCCAAGTCAAACTCCAAACCTGAAACGGAGCGAAACCAGGACTTGGAGAACGCGGGTTTTCATCGCTCGTCCCGTCCCTGGGGTGCCACCTCCCCGGGCCCTGTCAGCACGGCCGAGAGGCCCCGCTCCAGGGACGTCCCCCGGGAAGGCTCTCCTGCAGACGCGCTGGCTCCCGGGTCCCCTCGCTGCTGCCTCCTGGCCTCGCCCACTGCGCGCCCCCCAACCCCCGCGGGTCCCCCTGCCCCACACCCGCTTCCCGGCCCGCCGCTCCCGCTGACCGCGCAGGTCGGGCCCGAAGCCGCACTCGCAGTCCGCCGAGAAGCCGCAGCGCAGCGCCCACAGGTCCCAGGCGGCGGCGGAGCGGGCGGCGGCCGCCAGCAGCACCAGCAGGACCGGGACGGGGACCGGGGCCGCTCCGGGGGCCATGGCGGCCGCAGATCCGGCACCACCCGCACTACAGCTCCCGGCGTGCCCCGCGCGGGGGCGGGGAAAGAGGCGTGGCTATGCAAAACACCGTGGCAATGCAGCGTGGGGGCGGGGCCTGGTCGGTATCGCCCCGCCCACCACCGGGGCAGGGTCCCTGTGCCCCCCGACCCCCCGTGCCTTGGAACCCGGGACCCCCTCGCAGAGAAAAACCTGCTGACATTCACCAAGGGCAAATGCAGGGTCCTGCACCTGCGGAGGAACAACCCCGAGCAGTGGTACAGGTTGGGGCTGACATGGAAAGCAGCTCTGCAGAAAAGGACTGGGGGTTCTGGTGGATAACAAGCTGTCTGCGAGCCAGCAGTGTGCCTTGAGGGCTACCAAGGCCAGTGGGATCCTGGGCTGGATTAGGAAGAGCATTACCAGCTGGTCAGGGAGGTGATCCTGCCCCTCTGCTCAGTCTGTATATATATACCTAAGGAGGTGCCAAGGAGGCGGACAAGGCTCTGCTCAGCGGTGCTGAGGACAAGAGGCAAGAGGCTAGAAAGTGATGCCCAGGAATTGCCACTTGAACATGAGGAAGAATTTCTTTACTGTGCAGTGACCAGGCACTGGAACAGATTGTCCAGAGAGGGTATGGAGTCCACAGGGAAGTGGGACCAGATAACCCACTGTGGTCCCTTCCAACCTGAGCCGTTCTGTGATTCTGTGACAGCACACAGCCTTCCTCAGAAGGGCTGTCATTGGGCCACTGTAGGGTCTGGGGCCAGGCGGGGCTGGGCCCCCCTGATGTGGTTACCCCCATCAGCCCTTCCCATGCTCTGCTCCCCTGGGGGGGCTCATTTAAAGGACACCCACAGGACAGGGGGTCCCCTTGAGGAACGGGATAAAAGTTTATTGTATGTAAGAACAAAACCCATGAGATATGTACATGTATTTACATGACAAAATGAATAAGCCTAATTATTTACAACAAGGACCATCCTTCACAAGTCTGTACATCAAGAAGTAACTGTGAAAACGTATTTACAAATGGGATCCAGCAGCTGTGGGCAAGACAGAGATGGAAAAAACAAAACCAAAGGGTGAGGTTAGGGGGACTGTGTAGCCATGGACCTCAGCAGGACTGGGTGGTGGAGGCTGGGGCTGGCCTGCCCAGACACTGTCCCTGTCCTTCGGGGTAGCACTGTGGACCTCTGGCCTGTTGTGTCCTGAGGAGGTGGGTGGTAGATTTGAGGTGGCTTCTTTTCCTCCTCTTTGTCTCAAAATTGCCAACCTGTGCCTCAGCACTTTTCTGGACCATCTCTCCTCCTGGTGCTGGGTGCCTGGTGCCTTCCCAGGCCCCACAGCCACTGGCAGGGCACAGACTGGGAGCTGGGGGTCTCCAAGGCCCCAGGGAGTCACAGCTCACTGAAGCGCACTGCTGGCTCCAGCTTGTGGGACAGGGCAGTGAGGACCTTGTCGAACTTCTCGTAGCGCTCAGCCTGGCTGCTCTCAGCCCCACGGCTGCCCCAGAGCAGCCGCAGCTGGAACTCGGTGCTGAAGACTTCCAGCAGCTCCGCTCTGCCCTGGAAACCTGCAGAAAGGGAGAGTCAGTTCCTGTGGGATGGGATGGCATCCCTGTGCCCGTGGGATGCTCCATCCTGGTGCTGGAGCTGCCCATTGGGAATGGGGCAGAGGGAAAGAGGCTCTGCTGTCCCCACTGCTTACCCTGGAGTTTCACCTCAGCATTGGTGTGGTAGAGCCCACCATGGTGGGCCACCATCCGTGCTGCCTCCAGGTGGGCCATGACCACCTCCACGCCATTGTCGGTGGCCTCCCAGGGCTCAGGGCTTTCTGTGAGAGCCTCATCCCGCTCCAGGAGGGTCACAAGGGGTATGATGTGGGGAAAGGTGGTGTTGGTCAGCGGCGGCCCTTCTGGAGAGAAAAGCACTCTTAGGACCCTGCATGACCCTGTGACCCTGTATCCCCCTCCCCATTTCCCTGTGGAGTGCTTGTGTGGCCACACAGTGCTGTGAAGCCAGGCAGCCACTGCGCTCCCAGGAGAGGCTTTAAGGCTCAGCTGAACACAGCAGCTGCTGTGTCTCTTCGATCGCTGTGCCTGGGGCCATCGCCTCATCCAACACCAGCTCCTCCCAGCCAGGCTTTCTGGCTGTGTTGGGAAGGGAAAGCTGCTGTCCCTGCTCAGGCTGCATTTCCCAGGGCTGCAATGAGGAGGTTTGCAGACCACAGGGCACTGGCCATTAGAGAGACATGGCTTTTCATCTTTCCAACTGGCCGCCCTGTCCCTTGGTTTGGCACTCACCACCATGTGAGCACGAGGGTTTGGCTCAGCTGCTTGTTTTATTTAGTTATGAAATGCTTCCTTGGGAAGGAAGGGGCAAATGAGGCCAGACAGGCCCTGCCGGGTGCTGGGGCGGTTCAGCAGCCAGAGGGGAAGTGTCTGGCACTAACTGGGAGAGGGTCAGAGCTCCCAGTGACGCCCAGACAAAAGTGGGAATGAGAAGGCAAATGAGAGAATGCAAGTTGCTCCTGTTACCTTTCCCTTCATTCAGGCTCTTCAGAAATGGCTTAAGCTTCTTCTCATAGAGGATTGCACCCTCTGTGTGCCTCTGCCGCAGCACCATCCAGGTCTGCTCCAGTCGGGCAATCTGAAAGGAGACAGGGCAGGTGGAAGGTGCTGGGGGCAGCACAGCTTCAGGGCACCAAGCTCTGCGCTCACAGGGAGCACAGCCTAGAGCCATGGCCCCCAGCCTTGTACACAACAGTGCCTGCTGATCCTGGAAACAGCCTCCTCCACTAGTGCTCATGGCCAGAGACAGCACATCCCTGGCACTGAGGCTGTGCTTAGGATTTCTCCCCCTGCCCGTGCCCCAGGACAGCAGCTTCCCCGCATTGCAGCGGCCTTGAAGATGAGATGCAGGGAGGGGGCAGCTGTTCCACCTCCTTTGTGCAGGCAGGAAGCAAGACTTCCCAGCTGGGCTCGATTTAAAATTGAATTTTAATCTCCTTTCATCTTCCAAAGGGAGCAGTGTGGCCCGGAGACGCTGCTGCCACAGCCTTGAGACTGATTTTGTATTGTACCGGAGGGCAGATTCATTTCCTCCCAGGAACACAGCCCAGCACAAAACAAAAAGCCCAACCACCGAAAAACAATTGGATCCTGGCAGGACTGGGCTGTCTGCTCCGTGGAGGGGATGGCTCTTCCCCTTCCCTGCTTGCATCCCAGCGGATGTGGCCCCATGCCTCCTACCCTGGGCATGTTCCCCTTTCACCCATCCCAATGGCTGTTGGAGCCTGCAGGACACAGGGAGAGTGATGCATTTTGAGCAAGGATGCATTTTGAGCCCAGCCCATGAGTATTAAAGGACCATCCCCATACCTGTGTCATTTCCAGGGCATTCATCACAGCTGCGAAACTGAACATGTTCCCCATGGTGCTCTTCAGCTCGGCAGCCAGCTGGATGGTTTTGTGGAGCAGGGCTGCCCGCTCCTCCGTGCTGCCTGTGCAGCCCAGGATGTCCACGGCAATCATGATGGACATGGTGTGAAACCTGCCAAGGGGTAAGACACAGAGCGGGGTCAGCACGGGGAGGGGGGATGCTCTGAGGGCTCAGACAGGGCTTCTCCACTCCCCACCCCTGTGCTGGACTGGGAACACCCAGGGGAGCTGGTCCAGGCCGTGCAGGGCAGCCCGGTGGGCTCATCTCAGCCGTGCTGTGCCGTACCGTTCCAGCAGGTCCAGGCGGAGCTGGTGGCCGTGGGGAAGGGTGAGCAGCTCCATGCCAGAGCTCACTCCCATGAGCCGCTGCATCTCCACCGTCACACCCAATATCCGGGCGACCTGGCAAGGAAGGTGAGAGCTGATTAGATCTTTTTTAATTGAGGAGAGGCTGAAGTGTCCTCAGGCAGCCTCTTGCCCCAGCCCAGCCTCTGCCTGCCATGGCTGATACAGCATGGCAGAGCCCAGCAGGGATGCCCCAATGCTCAGGGGTTGCCTGATGTTCAGGGATGCACTGATCCCTGCCAACCCAGAACGATCAGAGGGCAGCAGTGCCCCTCCCTCTCTCCTGGCCTTGGCCGTACCAGGCAGTCCACTTTGGTGATGTGTTTGGCCAGTGTCTTCACGTCCACCTCTGCCAGCAGCTCTTTGACCTTCTTTAGCACGGTCATCTCCAGAGGTTTGTTCTCCAGGGGGATCAGCAGGGACTGGAAGGCGGCAGGGTTGAAGGAGGAGGTTGTTTCCATGGTGGGGGGCACAAAGCTCACAAAGTCCGGCTCTGCTTTCAGCCTCTGCCCTGCCTCTGCTTCCCCAGAGCTGTTCTCCACAGTCCCTCTCTGTCCTTCCTCCACCTTTAGCCTCTCCACGTAGCTCTTTGTTGGCAGCTGCTTGGTGTCGTGGGCTGGCCGGTCCCTGCTGATGGGTGAGGTGGGGTGCAGCTGGCAGTAGTGCCCCGTGTCCGGGTCGCTGTAGCTGTTCACGGAGGGAGAGGGGGAGGCGCGGGCGTACCCATGGCAGGGAGTTGAATGGGAGCTGTGGGCAGGGTCTGGCAGAGGTTTGCTGTTGTTCCCATGGCACAGTTGGGGTTCGCTGGACCTTCTAATGACCGGGGAGGCTGGGGTGATTCCAGATGCTTGGCAGCCATGTGGCTTTAGCCGTGTGACTGTAGGGAGCAGAAGAGACACTTAGCAGAGCCTGGAGATGCACACATGCATAGGGATTGTGGATATGGCAGCCCAGGGACATGGGGCTCAGGGAAAACCCTGCTGCCAAAACAGAATAACCTGGTCCCAGGACAGCTGCACAATCATGCAGCTGAGGTCCTGTCCCTTAGGTCACCCTCCTCAGGTCCCTGCATCATAACAGTGCCAAGTCCATGCTGATCCACAACCACACTGTCCCCAGAGGGATGGAAGGCCAATTCCTACCTGTGCTGTAGGCAGGTGATGCTGGGTTCTCAGAGATGGGAGACATTGGGGAGTGCAGGTCTTGGATCTGGTCCACGCTGACAGCACAGTTGCGAATGATGTCTCTGTGGTGGGGCAGGGACACGCTGGGGAGAGGGCAGAGGGGGCAGGTTAGTCCCTTAAAGCAGGGCCTGAGCAAGCACAGAGGGGCTGGGATGAGGGTTTGCTGCCCCAACACCTCCCTTGGATCATCACCTCCTTACACAACTACCTCTAATAAGAGCTGGAGCAGTGAGCGGGCAGTCCCTGCAGCAGCTGGGAGCATAAGGGGTCACTACCCACCGGAAAGTGCCTGGAAAAGTGTTGGAAAGTGCCTGGAAATGGGACTTGGGAAGTTGCATAACAAGCAAGAAGGTCTTGGGCTGGTGGGGCAGCAGTGGTGGTGTGATGCAAACCCTGTGTGTCAATGGTGCTGCAAAACATGCTGAGTGCAGGGAGAGTTGCAAGGAGTTATGGCAGGTAATTCACTGCCCTTCCTGCCATGGGTGAGAGCTGGCTGGGCTGCTGTGATGTGTTTGGTCTTGAACACTGTGCCTCAGCAGTGGGAGGAGGATGGGACAGCAGTGGTGGTGATAAGGGATTTGGGGAAAATGTGAGTGAAGAGGAAAGACTGATGGATCTGGGCTCTTCTTCTGGAAACACATATGCTCTTCTGGAAGTCTGAGTGTTTTCCTTTTCCCAGCCATAACAGTTGGTCGCCTGTTTTCTGCTGGCGCGTCCTCACCCTGCCCTTGGGCTGAGAAGGTCGGGGTGGTGAGAAAGCAGCTTGGCTTAACAACAGGCTGTGTCCTGCTGGAGGCAGGAGTAGATGGGTCTGCCCTTGGCTGCTGCATGTGAGGATATGTGTGTGGCCCTGCCTTCCCTGCAGGGCTCTGGGCAGCCTGGGACTGCCAAAAGTGAGCCATACAAAGGAAGTCTCCTCCTCCACCTCTGGAAAGCCCAACTGGCCAAGGTCAATGTGAGCAGCTCAGCTTTGTGAAGGCTGTGATCCAGGGCCTGTGCAGACTCCATCAGCACAGCCCCATCAGTCTCCTCCTGCCCATCAGGCTTTCAGCTCTGCTTGGTAACTCCTTGCAAACACTGAATGGAAAGAGCTCTGAAACTAAAAGGGCCATTCAAAACCAAACAACAAACGCTGTCTTGGTGTCTGGGATTGACTCTGCTCTCATGTTTGCCTGGGAAAGCTCAGCTCCATGGCTCTAACAAGCCCTGACATGCTGGTAATCCTGGACTGGGTGATTGTAAAACACTCTCTGGATTCTGGCCTGCAATGCTAAAGTCATGTCTGCTCACTGGGCGTCTGCTGCCATAGCTCAGTGTGGCTGGCAGCCAGCCTGGGAGAAAACCCCAGTTCCAGCTGAGTACTGGTTCTTCCCCCCATGCCTCTGCTGATCTCTTTCGTCCATCCTTGATCCCAAACCTCTGCCCTGCACCCAGAGAGCAGCGACTGAGCATGGCCCTGCCTCATTCCTGAGGCTGATCCTCTGCTCAGCTGAGCTGGGATGAGACTGCATGCTCACCTGGTTGGGCACCCCTCAGCCCTGGTGATTTTGTCTGCAGTCAGACCATCTGTCATGGTGATGCTCCTCCTCTTGATGTGCCCCCCTTTCTGGTTGGAAGGGCTGTGGGGTCCCCCATGTTTCCCGTTGGCCAGCCCATAGCTGGCTTCCAGGTAGCGCAGGGGGAAGGTGCGGTTGATGGGGCAGTAGATGATGGCTCCACTCTGCTCAGAGATGGCCTTGCGGTTGCCCACGTAGAAGCGGACGAGGGCAGGCACGTTGTCAAAGCTCTCCTGCTCAAAGAGATACTGCACACGGGTATGGCCATCGCTGGACTTGACTGTCACCTTGTTGATCTTGAAGTGGAGTGCCTCGTTGCGCCAGCGGCATGTCAGTACGTAGTCGCCCAGGCTGGTGAGTGAGTCACGGATGAGGAAGTCACCATTCCTCTGCACAAGGCTCTCGGACACCTGGCAGGGGGACAGAGCACAGCTCAGCCACAGTGGATGGACCATGGGGACCATGAGTAGATGCTCTGCTGGGGCATTATTTGGGGCACTGGTTGTTTCCCTTGCCTCTGGTTCTGAGCCACAGGAGGGCATTTGCTGGCTAATGAAGGCTAATGAAGCCCTTGACCAGAGGTTTTGCAGGAGGAAAGGCTGGTGGTTCAGTGTGGCCTTAGAGTGCTCTCCCACAACATTCCAAGTAAAGGGTTCCCAGAGCCACCCACCTTCCCCTCCTCACCTCCCGGGGGATGCGGCCGTGGTACCAAGCGTGGCTGCGCAGGTCAGTGCTGCTCAGCTTCAGCTCCTCTTCCAGCTCCTTGTGAAGCTTCTCTGGTGATGAGTCGAGGATGTATTTCTCCTTGGAGAACTGTACGGGAGAAGAGAGTGTCAGGCAGTGCAGCAGTGCAGGGACTGGGGAGGGAAGGGCTGGCAGGATCCCCACGTGGGGGCTGTGGCACCTGCCAGGAGCAGAACTGTCCCCAAAGGCCAAGTAACTCAGCTGTGTGTGAGGATTACTGCTTGTGGCAAAGGATGTGGGTAATGTGCCTGTTGTCACTGGGAGCACTTGGAGGGTCTCCTGGTGGCATGTCCCTATTGTGCCTGGCCTGGTGTGCTGCCCCTCTGCCCCAGCTGAGAGCTGAGTGTGGCTGGGCAGGAGAAAACCTGCCTCAGCTCCCCCTTAAACATCTCTGTGGCTGAACTGCCATGGGAAGCACTCTTTTGGGAAGCAACCTGCATTATTGCTCCTCCTTTAAACATCCACCATGGTTTCCCTTCCAAAGGGTTAACTCACTGCGTTTAGCCTGATGGCAGCATGAATAGTAATGACAAATGTAAAGGGAGCCTTCTGCATCGAAATTAGCTTTTAGAAATTAGCTTTTACTGGCACTGGTGCACCTGAGCCTGGAGGATGCAATTTGCCCCCTCCCTTCCCCTGGAGAGATAAGGGATGATGGCATCATGTCTCTCTGTTGGCTGGAGCCTGCCTGCCTCCCTCCCTGCCTGCCTCTTGGCCAGCATTCCCAGAAGGCTGCTGCCAGCATGGTGGAGCCAGTGGATGTTTGGGGAGGTCAGCACAGGTTTGGGGTTCCTGTGTGGTTCACATGAGGCTGGTTCTCCTGGCTGACACAGCAACTTTGAGATGATCCTGCTGTGGTACTGACACAGCTGAGCAGTGGAGCAGGGCCAGGGGGCCAAGACTCCTGGGTTCCCTCCACATCCCAGATGTGTGCTGTCCTGAGAGGGGGATATGTGTGCCACTGCCATGGACTAAGAAGCCTGGATAGGGCTACTGGGGTGTCTTGTTCCTCTGCTCCCATGAGTGAGGGTGGGTGGGTGGCCTGGCTTGCCACTGGTGGCAGTGCCAGTGTGAGGAGGCACTGAGGGCTGGCCCAGCTCCTTGGTGCCTGTTGGGGCAGGATGCTGGTGATGTCTCGGAGGACAGGCATGGGCTTGAAGCTCTGCTGACACTGCCCTGGCACTGCCAGAGGAGCAGACTGGCACTTGTGGCTGGCCGTGTGTAGCAGCTGGCTCCCCAGAGCACAGGAGGCTGCAGCCCTATGCCAACACACCAGGGACCTGCCTCGGAGCTGACCCCTTTTCCCAGTGCCCTCATCCTCTGTGTCCTGTATTGATTCCCTCTGCTCCTCTACTGGCTATGAGCAATGCAAAGTGCAGAGCACTGTGCTGCTCTCCTGCCTTGTACCCACTGCTCTCAGAGTGTTCCCGGGGCTGCACAGAGTCCCTGATCAGGATCCTGACCCCAGGTCTCTCCTTCACCAGGGTAGATGTTCCATCCCTCTTGGTAGCTGCACTGATAAGCCAAACCAGGCAGAGATCCTGTCCTGGGGACCCTGCTCCAGCCTGGGGAGATGGAAGGAGACAGTGGCAAAGGGCCTGTGCACTGGACTGTGGTACAGGGCTTGCCCTCACCAGCCTGGACCTGCCCTTATTCCTCCCTTCCCAACTCTTGTCAAGTCAAAGGTGCTGGGAGAGGGGAAGCAGCATATGAAAAGAGTGTGGATTGAACTCTGACTTGCTCATCCAACTGTGTTTATTCTCCCTGTGAGAGGGTCCCGTTGACTGGAGCTGCAGGCATGTGTGGATTGTCCCCCCCGTGACCAAGGGCTGCAGGGAGCTGAGCACTTGCTGCTGCTCTGGGCCCTCCTGGAGACAAAGCCACCCGGTGTTGCTGAGCCCTATTAAAAATAAATGGTAGCCAGCGGATGCTGCAGGGGTCCGGCTGCCTCCTGGGGGGCCCAGGCCGAGCAGATGCCGTTTCCATGGCGACAAATCCATTGCCACGGAGCAGGCCTGGCTTGGCCGAGGGGTGGTGGAGGACCCTTCATTGCAGCATCCTCCCTGTGACAGAGTTCCCCCCAAATTCTGGGGTACCAAAGGACCCCCCCTGGAACCTCTCCTGTCTATGCAGGTGAAAGCCATCAGTGCTCAGCTGAGAGCGGTGTGAAGACAGCTCTCCCCCCACCACCCCTGGAGCAGGGATTAGTGCCTGTTCTGCTCAGCATTGTACATCTGGGTTTTTCCCCAAATCCTCGCCATGCAAATGTGCAGGATAACAAAAACACAAGCCCAGCTGAGCAGTGCCCCATGTCTCTGAGCCCAGATTTGGGCAGCAGCCGGCTGCATCCATGCCAGGAGCCATGAGCTAAGCTAGCAGGAGAGAACAGGAGGTTTGGGAGAGACAAGGAAGGTTTTGCATCTTGCATATGGGGGAGGGAGCCCAGTTGTGAGCAAAGGGTGCCAGGAACCACCTTCTCCAGCCATGTGGCGGGCACTGTCCCTTCAGCTCCTTGGCTGGGCAGTGAGATCCCACCTGATTTGCATGGCCACCAAGAAGCCACTGCTTGGAGTGATCACAAGGCTATAATGGCTGGAGAGGCAGCATGTGATTGATTATGAGGAGCCCTTTTCCTTGTTGTGATGTGACTCTGGGACTGGTCCTTGTTGCGAATCTCTCTCGCTATTCCAACATGCTACCAAAATCACCTGTCTGCTCCCCCTTCTGTGTGGGAACTGGGCCCCCCACAAGCCCTTGGTGTCAAAGACCCCTGTGTTGTGGAGGGACGTGTTTCCTCCTGAGCCCCTCAGCAGCGCTCGAGTTTCCTCCGCTCTGTCGGGAGCGTGTCTCAGAGGAGCCCAGCTCGCAGGCTGCCAGCTGGCCAGGCGCCGAGGCGCTGGCAAGGCCTGGCATGGCACGGCATGGCGAGGCGGCGTGGGCCAGCCGGGCGCTGTCAGGAGCGTGTAAGCGGATGTCTGAGCGCCGCGCTGAAGAGGCAGCGCTTGGCGCTCTCGGCCGTGCCAAGGGAACGGCTAAAGATGCACGGCCCCATGTGAGGTCTTGCATACTAGTGGGTTGGGTGTGGGGAAAAGCCTTGACTGCCATTAGCATCTGGCTGGAGTGAGTGGTGCTGGGCTCCTGCGTGAAAAACCTCAAGGCATCTTCCAGCTGAGCAGGAAGAAATGGGGATTGGAGTGGTTTTCCAAACCAGCCGCACCAGACAAACCAGCTCAGAAGCTGCCAGAGATGATGCCAAGCTCTGCTTGAGGAATCCCAACCAGCAGCCAAGCTGGCTTGGCTGGAGAAAGGAGAGTGCCCCGACGGGCTGTTTCACAGTCCTGGGGCTGGGGAATCCTCTGGAGCAGCTATGCAATGGGGCAGCTGCCATGAGAAGGCAATTCCTGAGGCTCTCCATCCCTGCCTGCTTCCCTGACTCTGCTGCTTTCTTGATGGAGGAAGTGCTTCCAGTCCCAGCTCAGTGGCAAGGACTGGAACTGGTAGTGGAAGGGCAAGAGCTGTGAGGATGGAGGGTGCTGGTGGCTGTGGTGTGTGACAGAGCAGCTGTCGCTCTGCCTGCTCTAAGGAGAGCTTCAAAGGCTGGTGTTTGGCTTTCTCTCCTTGCAGAGGTAATCTTACGAAACCATTCTGCTTTCCTGCTCTCCCCTCCCAGATCTGGAGGAGTTGCAGATGAGGATGAAGTCAGCTTGGAGAGCAAGGTGTACTCTCACCCCACCCTGCTGATAACATCTGACTAACCCCAAGGCACCAAGCACATCTGTTCTCCCTCCTGCTCATGCTGCCTGCCCTGTGCTGGGACCCTTGCTAGGGAAATCCCAGCCCCTTGTTGAGTTCTTCACCCCTGCTCTGGCTGCTGGAGCAGCTCTGGGGCCTGGGAAGCACACCTGTGAGGAAATGGAGTAACAACCCATTGGGAACAGGTGTCTGGGGAGAGCCACAGATTTGCATGAAGGGTCTTCTCTGCTTCCTCCACACGTGGCAATGGGCTACTTCAGTGATGTATTTTAGAACAAGCACCCGTGCTGAGCATCACAGCAAACCCAAGAACCATTCTGCCTGCTTGATGCAGGACTGTTCAGGTACCACCTAAAAATCGTTACTCCACCCTGTGTGACCATGAGAAAATCCCACCACAAACAACCCCCAGGTTGTTATGGACTTGCTTTCAGCCTGCATGTCCTGCTGTGAGCCAGTCTGTCCTGCTGATATCCATATGGAAAAGAAAATCACTTGTTCCTCTATCCTCTCTTGCAATGACTCTAAGAACCTAAATAACCTCTGAGAAGGCATCAGCCAATCTGCCCATCCCATAGTTGACTGAGGCATCTCTTGGGTATGTCACAACTCCATTAGCTCCCACTCAAGGCAGATCTTGGCTCAAGATCTTTGTTCAGGAGTTCAAAGCCCTTCCTAGGGCTAGTCCTGGCTACCCTCAGGCTCTCCTCTCCCCTTGCCTGTGCTCCTTTGTGGCAGCTCTGGAGGAATTCTGTTTCACAGGCAGGGGTGGGGTGCAGCTGGGGTTGATGGCCAGGAACATCTGGGTGCTCTAAGGTGGCACAAGCACCCCAGGTTGTGTGGTGGGGTGGCAGAATGTGCTGCTACTGCTGCCCCAAGGGAGCAGGTCTCCTATGCAGTGATGGTGTGTGTGTATACACACATTTCCATCCATCTATATATTACTTATCTCACTCCAAGACGGCGGCAGCGGCTGCTGCTGCATCCCTTTTCGGAGCTGCTATTGGCCAGAAATGATGTCAGTGCTTCCCAGGCTGGGTGCACCGCCATTGGCGGTGAGCAGGGATGCGGCTGTCAGCTGGAAGCGCTCCAGTCATTCATGGGGACTTCAGTGTGTGTTTGCTGGGCACGCTTGGACACAAATAGATGGTGAAAGATCTGGCAGAGCCAGGTGAGCACTTAGGGCTTCACTTTTAACTCTTTCTGGGGTCGGGATGAAGTGCCCTTCATCCCCTCTCGCATCCCTGCACTAGAGTCAGACGCTCACCTGTCTCTCCCTTGTTCTGGCAGCAGCTGGCTGAAAGCACCTGCTCACCCCCTGCAATGTGCAGCCCAAGGGCACGTCCCCATATTGCTCAGTGGCCTTTGGACAACTGGGAAAAGCTCTGCTGCTTTTCCCTTTTCACCCCCACTGGCAATCAAAATCCCTGGCTTTGCGCTGAGATCAGCCGCAATCATGACAAGACTTGAAATGCTGCTTCTGGGCTCCTTCTTACCCAGAATAATCTCTAAAGCTCGGCACCTACCTCACTCAGCAGGAGTACTGAATAAGACTGCCAGCTCTCTTGGCTGCTGGCTCCCTTCTAACTTGCAGTATGCTACAGCTCATGCTTTAGACTAGAGCCTGCTTAGCTCCTGCAGTCCTAAACACCTTTGCTCTTGAACTCACTAAATGAGGGAACCAATTCCCAGCACCATGCCCTTCCTGTGCCAATGCCAGAGTCCAAAAATAGGACATCTAGACTCATGCCCAGACAGTGGCAGTGCTGGAAGCACCACAGGACAGGTGACAGATGGGTCCCAGCTTTCTCCCACCAGTCAGACCTGTGCAGTGCAGCACACAGATGGAGACCCGGGCCAAGAAGCTGCACGTTCATCTGGGCTCGATCTCCCTCCTGTGCTCAGTGATGCTCCGGGCACGTCACCTTTTGTGGGATGCTAAATGCTCCCCTTCATGAGGTCTGCTGCAGGTGACGGCTCCCTTCAGAGACTTTTCTGCCTGTCAAAGCGCCGCTCCGGCGGTTGTGGCAGCTTTGGCTGCGTGGCCCTGGCTGCAGAGGGGCTGAGCTCTGGCCGCCGACCCGGTGCTCGGTTCACCCCGCGCTCGCTGCCACCTTGTCGAGCGCAGCCGGCGCGCTGCCCGCACCAGCTCCGTGTGAGCGGGGACACCGCGGGGCTCCCCGGGGGGGCTACCCCACTCTCCAGCGCTGTACCCGGGGGTCGGAGCAGCCCCCGGCGGGTGCGCGGCCGGAGGTCCCCCGCGCGCTCCCCTCCCGCTGCCCCCGCCACCTTCCCCACGCGTGCGGCTGCCCGGCGGCAGCACGGGGGCTCCGCGCCGAGCGCGGGGCAGCCGGTGCGGTCCCGCCGCCGCCCCCGCTCACCTGCACCTGCATGAAGGAGCCGCGGTAGAAGCAGCAGGCGGCCGCGGACAGGGCGCTCCACAGGCTGCACCGCTCCGTCATGGCGCGGCGCGCCCGGCGGGGGCTGCCCCGGCCCGGGCTGCACCGCCGCTGCCTCCGCCGCCGCCGCCGGGCTTCAATTTCAGCCGCTTCCCCGATTACCTCATCCCTTGTCGGTGGCGAGGGGCGGGCACCGTGCGGCAGCTCCGCCCCGGCCCGCCCCGAGGGGCCGCCCCGGCTCCGGGGAACAGGGGAAGCGGCACCTCGGGGGGAAGCGGCACCCCGGCTCTCTGCGCCCTGGGGGGAACTGGGAACCAGCTCCTCCGAGGGGAACCTGCACTCCCGTGCCACAAAGGGAACCAGCATCCCTGAGGGGATCGGGCACCGCGGCTGCCTGTGTCTGAAGGGAAGTGGGAAGCAGCTCCCCCGAGAGGAACCGGCACTCCCATGCCGCAAAGGGAACCGGCATCCCTGGGGGGATCAGGCACCCCTGGAGGCAACCGGCTACCCATGCCTTGAGGAGAACCGACAATCCTGTGTTGCAAAGGGAAGCAGCATCCCTGAGGGTATCAGTCACCCCGGTTGCCTGTGCCTTGAAGAGAACCGGCACCTCTGAGGGCACTGGGCATCCCTAAAGGGAACCGCACCGCGGCTGCCCATGCCCTGAGTGGGACTGGTTCCTCTCAGGTGACTCAGCTTCTCAGAGGGGAACAAGCTCCCCTGAGGGAAACCAGCAACCTTGCTGCCAGTGCTCGGAAACTGGCTCCTCTGACCAGGGGACCAGACACCCTGAAGGGACCCAGCACCCCTTTTCTCCCCATCCCAAATCGGCCTGCTCTCCCCAGTGATGTTCATGGGTCAGGGGTAGCCTTGTCCCCTCTTGCCCATCCTATCTTCCTTCACCCCCACGAGGTGATACACCTTTCTGGGGCAGACACCAGTGCCCATCTCACACGGTGGGAAGCTGGCTGCCTGCTTCCAGCGTAGGCTGTCTCCGACTCGTGTTTAATTAAGGCTCTGCTTTGGTTTAATTAAGGCCACAGTATCACTTATGGGATGTGCAAGGCAGCACTGATGACTCAAAGCATTGCTCCAGCCTTGACTCTTGAATAAATCCCCCCAAACCCCTGCCTAAACTCACTGCTGGCGGCTGCTCTGCGTTGGGAACAGGCAGGGGCTCCCCCAGCCCCAGCAGTGACAGGGATGCACACCTTGCTGTTCTCCCTCCACATCTGTCCTGCACTGCACAGCCTGGATTTGGCTGTGCTTTGGTAACTGGGGACTTCACCCTCCCATCTGCAGAACGTGTCCTGGCCCAAGGACCCCCATGCCTCCCGGGCGATGCTGTGACCTCGGAGAGGTATTCCTGCTGCCACCGACCACAGAACCCTGCAGCCTTCCTGCTAATTAATTCAAACGAGCCCCTCGCATCCCCAGGCAAGGAGACAGCAGCCGGGGCTGATGAGATACAGGTCCCTGCTTGAGCAAGCGGCTCTTCCGCGCAGAACAAAGAGCTCGGAGGCGCTGGCCGGGCTCTCACTCTGCCCCTGGTTTTGCAGGGGAGAGAGGAGATGGGAGAGCAGTGTGGCTGAGCAGCAGGACAGGGCTGAGGCGTGGGAGAACTGGTGGCAGCATGCAGCCTGCGGGCAGGGAACATGGAGCAGCAGGTGCTCACGGGTCCCATGGGTGCCTGCAGCCCCACCAGCATGGGCAGGGAGCATGGACTCTCCTCCTCGCCTCCTGCCTGGGGCTGAGGGACAGAGCAGATGGCACTGTGCAGGGACATGCTGCTCCAAAAAGATGCGACGGTGAATCATCCTCCTGCCAAGGCTGCTCCCCCGTGACGGGCTCCATGGTTTCCTACTGAGGCTTTCACCGACAAGTGAGCGAGAGCCTCATGGGGTGCTGCAGGGTGAAGTCCTCCAGCTGTGCCTGTGCTGCCCCTCCTCATAGGGAAGCTGAAAACCCCTGACTGAGCTCTCATGAGGACATGTGACAGCTTTACTGGTTGCAGCTCTCCCAAAGGGTAATGTCTTTCTGCAGCTCCTTCACCTGCACAAAGGCCAAAGCTGGGCTGGCTGGGATGTTGAAATACAGAGCTGGGCATGTAGATCCCCAGGCAGCTTGGAAACACCAACCCTTAGGCTATTATTAAAGCACATTAATTACCAAGTGCTTATTGATCCTGGCTTTCCAACCTCCCTCTAGCTCCCGGTTGCACCTCTAATCAGGCCAGGCTTGGTGATAGGAGCACCAGCCCTGGTTGTTTTGCAGCTGAAGCTCAAGGGCTGATGTTTGGCAGATCCTTGGGGCACACCTGGACACGGGCCTGCCTGTCAGCCCTTGCTCATGAGGGCTTTGCAACACATCTTCTCCCTCTTCCTGACTCTCTCCTTCACTGGCTCTTTTCTTCCTGTCTTTCCTTTGCTCACCCCTCACCAGTGTTTCCCCTCTAGCTTGTTTCCCTCCCAGCTACAGAGACCAGTGGCAGATCCCAGCCCCATTTCCCTTGCTCCAAAGGCAGGCACAGCAGCCTCCTTCCCACCCTGAATCCTGCAGGACCAGGGGCTGAACACTGCCGGGTGCTGAGCACCCTGCAGCTGCATGGGCTGCCAGCCAGGCATGGCGCCTGCAATCAGCTGGAGTGTCCCTGTCATCCCGGTCACTCACACTCCAGATAATTACTTATTTGACTAAAATAGCTGCTGTCACTGCAGCCATCAGTTGCTTCCCTGACCAAAGGGAAGTGGCGTATAAATCACAGCCCACAGGCTGTTTCTGAACACCACTGGGATGGATGAGAAATAAAGGCCAGATAGCTCAGGTCCAGGGTCTGACTGGATGATAGGGAATTCTCCTGGCTCACCAAAAATAACTTGATCCCAAAGGCAGAGCCTTATCCATTGCTCCCCAATGGGAGCAACCTGTATTGTTTCTGTCTATTAAATCATGAGCTATAAAATGTGCCCATCTCTGGGTGCACACATTGACAGTGCCAGGGAAAACACCCCAAACCATTCTGTTCCTGTTGCCACCCCTCCTTGCCGTCACAGGACTTGCCTGTGTGAGCAGGAGTTTTCCTGCACATCTTGAGGTCCCCATACCAGGGTCTTTCCCTGCAAAGGCTGGTGTATTGGCTTTGCAGGGGAAAATGAGCTCCATCACAGCCACACCAAATACACCCAGTCAGAGCTTTGTTGTCCTGGCACATGTCCCATTTCCAGCCCTATGAGCTCCCATTCTGCCAGTCCCACGTGGCTTAAGGGCATGGAGAGGAGAACATCCCACCCAGGGGATCGCTCTGCTACACATCAAAAACCTTATCTGACCCCAGTGCCCAGAGGCTGCCAGACTTGGCATGTGGGGTCCCCATTAGCCCCAAGGATGGACCTGCAGAGAGGTGACCCCTGTTGGGAGCAGCAGATGAGCTCAGGGTCCAGCCAGCTCAGTCCCAGGCTTGCCATTTGGTGCTGCCACAGGGGGTTCTCACATTTCCATGTCTGGCTACAGCCACCAACAAGAGCCCCAAGTCCAAAAGATGAAGGTACAGGGCTCTGTGCTAATTAGACCACCCAAGCTGGGCACCTCAAGCCACTTCTCAACAACCACATCTGCCCAGTGGCAGACTATATTAGATCCCCAACTGGGCAACTGGACTCAGGAACTCCATTCTTCCTTAAACAAACATCTCAAAGGCCATGGCATGGCAGTGACCACCCTGTCACTTCATTGGGTTTCAGTGTCCAAACCTCACAGCATCCCTGCCACTGCTGCTCTGCGCCTGCCCAGCACCCATCGTGCCAGCAGACTCCTGCAAAAGGGCCACTCTCCTCCAGAGCCAGGCGCCTCACTAATGAATTTCTGGCCAGACATGAAGAGTCCTCAGGAATGTTAATAGTTTGCTGGAGAATAAGCAAGAGATTTGGAGAGATTTACACCAACTTTCATGTGACAGCCACGAAAGTGGCTCAAACCCTTCCGTTTCTTTACGTGGGGGCGGAGGGAGGAGGCTGCGTCTGTGGGCGTTTGCAAGAAACTGGGAACATGAAATGCAGGCAGCTCCTGTGGGAACAGCATTGGGGGGACCATGTAGGGTCTGTGTTTCCTTTGCCTTTCCTGGCCTTGCCAGAAATACCTTCTAGGGCCAAAAAGAAAGCCCAGTGGGGATGAGGGATGCAGACTGAGCACCCACTGGTGTAGGACCCGGACAGCCCTACACCATCCCCTCTCCACCCTGGCACCCAGCTGGGACAGGTTGTGATCACATTCAGTGTCTTACCTTCACGTATTCACTGCCAGACTCCAGGCCATCATGGTGGCTAAAAGGAAAAGAGACAATAAAAATACATAAGTAAAGGGCAGTAAGTCATGACAGTCAAGTCAAAGGCGGTGGTGGCACTGCTGGGGGAGCAGGGGTCTGTGCCCCTTGTCTTGTCACAGCGCCGAGAGCATGGTCATGGTTTTGGGAGAGGTTCCCAGGGCCCCAGCACTGTTCCTGCCTGCTCTGTGCCCACTCTCAGCACAGGGCTTATCCTCCCTAAGGCGATCAGGGGAGAAGGAGGCCTTTTTAGAGGATCTCTCCCCAAATCGGCTTGGGACCGTGTGAGTTGAACCCGGGAGACCCAGCAGCTAGGCTGGGGTCCCCGCAGGTCACAGTGCTGGGGGATACATGCCAAGATGGGAGCCCTGTGCTCTGTTCCCTAGCAGAGCTGCATTCCCAGTAGGCAGCTGTTGGGACAAGCATTTCTGACTGTATCTATGGCCTTGTTCAACCCTACAGAAATCCCACTGAAGCCAGGGCTAAACTGTGACATCCTGACTGGGACTGCCTTTCATACTCTTGTAGGTCCACGTATGTGTCTGTATGGAGACATTCAAAGGGAACAACAGAGAGTTCAAACGGAGAGAGGCTGTAGCAGCCTGAGCGGGGATGTGCTACCTTGAGGTCTCACCTTTCAGAATAAAACACAAAAATCCAGATGTCTTTAACCAGAATCCAGAAGCTGTAGCCTCCCCAGTGCCAAGCTTCAGTATGGACATCCTGCTGCTTGCCAAGGTTGCTTGCCTGAGCACGAGGCAGCAGCAGAGGCCTGGGGATGGCAGGCTGCCACAATAGGACAGGCAACTGCAACTAAGGAATAACCAAATCTGAGGTCATCATAGACCTGGGGTGTCCCTTCCCTGCCAGGAGCCCTCACCAGACATATAGTGGGAACTGGTGAGGGTCCTGCACACAACCTCCACCTGGGACCCACACTGGTAGCATCCCTGGGGAGCCAAATTCCTCTTCTGTGTCCTCCCTCCAGGTTGAGGGTGGTGCCTGGTGGCCTCCCAAAGGGAAGCAGAGATAGCAGAGGCAACCATTGCCAGACATTTTTCCACTGGATATCTCCCATGGCATTACAGTGGGTTGTGACAGGATCTGCATGAGCCCCTTACAGTGTCCAGCTCCAGCCCTCCAGAATACAATTCCCACTTCTGGAACCCTTGGACATGTTTAACAAACATGTGGATGTGGCATTTAAGGACACGGTTTAGTAGTGAACATAGCAGGGCCAGGTTGACATTTGGACTAAATCTTAGAGGTATTTTCCAACCTTAATGATTCCATGATTCTCCAAGCCCACGCTGCAGAAACCGCATCCCCTGCTGTACAGCTTGGGAGGGGAAAAAGGGGCTGGAAATCAAGCCCATACTTTTTGGGGGTAAAGCAAATAGCGGAGCCATTTGGGAGTGGGGATAGATGCAGACTCCCCTGGGCAGCTGTGGCTGCCTGCCCGCCCCGGCGCTGCCTCTCCAGCCTGTTTGCCTTTCACACGCTGCAGAGCTGCCTGGTGCTGCGAGAGCCGTGAGAAAAACCGGCAGGAGGACGGGGGGCCTCTGGGCAGGAAGTCGGGAGCATGGGAGCAGCTGGGAGACGCTGCAAGGGCCCGGGCAGGAGAGGCCCCCGTGCTGGGGAAGGGCAGCAGCTGGGGCCGCAGCCCCCCTGGTTCTGCACATTCCTGGAGGAAACGGCATTTTTGGGGGCAGACGAGTGCCTGGGAGAAATTCCAGGGCTGCCTTTGGAGTGCGGCCGTGGCTGAGCTGCTGGGACCCGGAGCTACAGCAGTGGTATTGGGGAGTGGGGGTTTGGTGGGGTGGCTGCTCCCTTTGGGCTCAGGAAGGCATCACCGTGACTTGCAAATGTGCCAAGCTCCAGGCTGGCTGCTGGGAACAGTCCCGGAGGATCCTGTGGGTCCAGCCCTGCTTTGAAGCCCAGGCTCTGTTTGTCTTGGGACACTGGCGCAGGCTGTACCCCAGGAGAACCAAACTTGGGCACCATGTGCCTCAGTTTCCCCCTCTGTAGAACTGCCTCCAGAGAGGTTTGGCTGGCAGTGTCGCCAAAGTGGTCTGCAGGGAGGGTCAGGCAGTGCCCTGCAGGAAGCAGCGTTTCCCGTGCCTCACGCATGGCCGTGTGCACAGGGAAACCAAGTCATGTCCGCCCTGTGACATGCCAGCGGCCATCTCCCGTTAGTCAGAGTGTCTCTGCTGGAGTCACGGCCACCGCCTTGCTCTGAGCAGCTCCACAGGCTGGGTGCCACTCCCTGTCCCACCGCAGCACAATTTTCCCCCCTTACAGACCTTATTCTGGGAAAGCCCTCCTGCGTATGAGCATCCTCAGCCCATCCTGTCTCAGGCACTGTGTGTACCAGGGATACTCAGGAGGGACCAGGTGAAAATGTGTCCCAAGGCCATGTTTGCTCCACACCAGGGAACATGCTGCTGCCATGGCCTGGCAGGAACAGACTGTCCCCATCCCCAGGGATGTGCCTGCACAGGAGGAAGGGCTGGGGCGCAGCATTATCCCGGTCCCACTTCCGCCCACCCGCCCCACAGCAGGGCCTGGCCTTGGGATGGCTCTGGCAGATGGCTGCTCCCTGAGCCAGGGGCTGTGGCAAGAGGCTCCAAGTTAGAGTGTGGAGTGGCAGAAATAACCCTGATGCCAGGACCTGCTCTGGTCACTCTCGTGCCTCAGTTTCCCTGGCAAGCAGCAAGGCTATACCCATCATCAGGGAAGCCCCACAGGATGCAAAAAAGCATTTGGTCCCCCATTTTTGGGAACCCAATTTCACATTGCCCAGATTCAAGACACCCAGGTGACCCACCCACATCCCCCTGCTGCTTGGCTCCCAGCCACGCTGGCTTAGGATCTAAGTAATTTCTGTGAGACAGAGAGTCTGGGTGAGCCCTCTGCACCCTCCTCGGGGACCCTCTGCCACTGCTGGGGCTCTGTGCTCACTGAAGGATGTGGCAGTGCCACCAGCCCCCAGACCTCCGAGCCTCTGGCCCCCCGAGCTGGCCACAGCCCCTGGCGCCGGCTCTGCTGCGGTTTCAGCAGCTCTTTCCTTGAGCAAACACCACCACGGGCCGGGGGCCTCGGCAGCCGAGCAGCGGCTCCGGCATCTGCGTCGAAGTTTTGTGCCCGCCCCAAGCAAAGCCCCTTCCCAGCCTCTCCCTCC
The DNA here is from genome assembly GCF_008360975.1 of Lichenostomus cassidix. Taxonomy (NCBI): domain Eukaryota; kingdom Metazoa; phylum Chordata; class Aves; order Passeriformes; family Meliphagidae; genus Lichenostomus; species Lichenostomus cassidix. The sequence goes on from NC_139497.1 coordinate 5,786,832, forward strand.
CCATCCCCTCCGCTGTGCCGGGCTGCGAGGAGTGGCCGGGGGGCCGGGACCCCTTACCTGCCCTGTCCCAGGCTGGGAAACCTCCTGCCCACCGCTGTCATCGGCCCTGCGGGATCCAGCGAGCGCCTCTGCTCCGGGATGGGGAGAAGCTCTCCCGCGCTCTCCCGCCTTGCACTGAGCGTCGGGACTTCGGGGCGCGCAAGGCGGTGGCGGACCCTCCTCCTTCCCGTCCCAGCCCTCCTCCGGCCCTCCCTTCGCGCCCGGCAGGAATGTGTGGCCGGCACAGCCCGGCTCCCACCGCCGGCACGAAATTCTCCTCCTCACCCAGCTCCGGGACCACCCGGATCTCCCGAAGGCTCAGTACCAGGAAAAAGGAGCCTCCGGCCCCGGGGCGGTACAGGGGGAGCAGGGGCATCAGGGGCTACTTGAGTGCAGAGAGAGGACAGTCAGGCCAGCGAAAGGGGGAGAAATGTTTTCGGGATAAATTTGGAGTCGCCTTTGCGTGTGTCCCCAGTCCCACGCACCCTGCTGGGCTGGGGTCGCATTTGGTCCTTTGTGCCCAGATGCCCTGGCACAGGGAGATAAAAATCCCTCTGGCTGATTCTGAGATCAAAACCCTCCCAAAAATCCACCCCTCATGTCAGAGGGCTGAGCTTCCAAATTCCCCCAGAGGGGGAGATTGTGCCTGGAGTGGGGGATTTGTGCCCAGAGTAGGTGTTTACTGGCAGGTGATGAAATGGGGACAGAGTGTCTGGTTTCAGGATTTGCCCCTGTGCCTTGGGAGAGGCAGTGCGGCTCGGGAGAGGGGGAAAAGATAGAAGGGGTGGAAAAGAGGAGAGTGAGGCGGAGTAGGCTGTAACAGTGCTGGTCGGACCTCTCTGCAGCACATCCTGGTGCTGGAACGCAGCCGCCGCAGGACAAAGAGATGCTGGGGCCGAGCGGGGCTGCGAGATGTTTCCACCCCGTCCGGAAACAGGAGGGAGCAGAAATCCCACAGGAAACTTCGTTCCCATGGAGCCGCTGACCTGACCATGCTCCAGCTGTGCTGTCCCACCGGCCAGGTGCATCCCGCTGGCACTGTGGCCTGGGGGGTGAGGGGGAAGGCGACAGGGACGGGGACGACGACATTGTGGTGACGCTGTTGTGTCCCAGCCCCCTCCTCTTGCCCTGGGGCGGCGAAAGGGGGGTCTTAGCAGAAGGCAGAGCAAACCCAATGGTGCTGTACCTGTCTGGGGAGATCTTGTCAGGATGCTCTTGTCCCTTTTCTAGCAGATTCCCGTCAGTGGTCTCTGGTCCAGCTACTGAATCAGGGCTTGTGGTTTGGCTGGGGTTTGGAGCCAGGCTGGAGCTTGGTGCCTCTGTCCCAGGGCAGGAGGCATTCCCCACAGGCTCCTGGTCTGTCCTGGCCATTGCTGCCTCCAGAGTGTCTCTGGGTTCAGGCTGTTCCTTCTCCTGGTCTGCTTGTCCAGCAGCTGAGGGTGAGTCTGTGCCTGGGCCAGGTGTGCCGGACATCTCAGGGCCTTTGATGCAGGGGAGTGGGGCTGTCTGGGGGGTTTTGTTGCTGGGAGTCCCTTTCTCCCGGCCGTTCTGGCTACTCTTGTCTTTGCCCAAGTTCTTCCCTGTCTTGCCCAGGTTCTGCCTGGGCATGGTGCCCATGTGGCTGTACATGTCCGATGATCGGGCGTAGGGGCCAGGGCTCTTGGGCACGGTGTTGAGATCATCCTGGATGCTGTCAAAGGGCTCCTCCAGGAAGCCGTGGGGAGAAGGGAGATGCTGCCCCAGACTCTCAGGAGTGCTGGGGACTACGGACACACGCCGGAAGGTGAAGGAGCGGGGGATGCTGCTCAGGCTCCCAAAGCCTTTGAACTTGAAAAACTCTGGCAAGGAGAGAGGAGAGATGAGTGTGGGGTTACTGCTGGCACAGTGTGATGATGGCGTCCCAGAGCCCCTGGGCCTGGGTTGGGGTGGGCATGGGACACTGTGCAGCCTGGTGTCACTCTGTTACACCCATATTTGCAGTCCTAGCTTGGCATGATATCCCTGTGGTCTGGGGTGTATGTGATGCTGATTGGGGCATCTTTGCTGGGAACCCGGGAGCTCTGCCCTGGTCCCTTGGGGAGCAAAAGTTTTCAGTGCCATGGCAAATCTAGCGGCTGCATCTCTCCACCACAGCTGAGAGGCGGAGAAAACACCCAGCCCTGGTGAGCAGGCAACTCTAGAAATTATTTCAAATCTCTTCCTCCCGCCCTCCGCCTCCCTGCTTCCCCCGGGGGACTCTGGGCAGGGCTGTGCCCATCCCCACAGCCTCAGGGCAGCCCTGCAGGATGCAGGAATGGGACACACGGCATTTCCCCAGGGGATGAGGGTCCTGGCCACACACGACCTGCCCACATGTGCATGTCTCGCCAGCACGGTGGAGCAGGAACAAGCCACGGGCGCTGCCGCGGGCGGGAGATAACCTCCCCACTTCCTCACCCGGCACCTCGCCACCACCTGCAAGTGCTGAGCACGAACATGTTCGCCGGAGAAATATTTATAACTCCGGCGGGCGGCTTTGCATTTCACACTTCAGCCCCAGCTCGGCTCTGTGTGCCGCTGCAGCGCAGCCTCGGATGATGCTGGTGCCGGTGCCGGTGTCAGTTCCCAGGGTGAGCCCGACTGTGGCCGCTGTGCTGTCGAGCAGCGTTTCCCTGCCTGCCAGGGTGCTGTTGGGTGCCTCCGGGGGTTTTGCAATGCTGATGCCGCTCTGGGGCTCTGCAAAGCTCGGCAGATTTGCCGGGGCAGGAAGCGACATGTTGCAGAGGTGCTGAGCAAGGACCGAGTGTCCGGGGCTGCTCGGCCCTCGGATTCCCACCTGCAGCCACCGTCCATGGGGTCTGCAGGGCATCCCTGCAGCTGGACAGGGCGAAGGGGCTGCAGCAGCCCAAAAGCCCCTCTGCAAGGCAGAAACCTCATGGCCTGAGTGCACTCAGAGGCAAAACTACTTTGCGCTAAACATCCCCTTGCAGTCCAAGCATCTTCTGCTACCTGCTCCTCCTGGGGCTGCTGCGAGGTGGGAAAAGCAGCTCTGGGGACTTTCCCTCTTTCCCCACCACTCCACCACAAAGGAAAATCCCATCTGGGATGGGGCCGCGGGTTTGGCCAGTGGAGGGGTCCCGGGGGAGCAAAGGGACTGGCCCCCCTCTGGCGTCGGCCCCGCGGCAGGAATGCAGAGAGCACAGCCCAGCTCTGGGAATGGGGTGAAGGCCACTGCAGCCTTCCCCCGGGGCTCCGGGGGAAAGCTGAGGTCTGTGAGAAAGTGCAGAGCTCGCTCCCGGTGGGTACCGAGCACTTCCTCCCAGAAGAGCCAGTGGGAATCCATTCCCAGGCTCCCACCCCGGCTTCCCTGTGTTGCCCCTGTCCCTCTGCTGCAGGAGCACCCTGTGGTGAGGGTCCTGGCCACTCCAGCCCCCAGCACCTGCTGGTACCATAGCTGTGCACCCTGAAGGTTGTGATTTGAAGAGTGAAGACCTCCAAGCCTTGCTGTGCATCCCTCTGGGCACATCCCAGCATCCAGCACAGGGCTGGGCTGCGGCAGACTGGTCCCAGTCCCAGCATCCAGGTCCTGAGGCAGCACCCAGCCCTGTGGATGGAAACCCCCAAAGACCCTCACCCTAATGAGTTTCCTAACGAGAGCAGAGCCTGTCACAGCTCCAGACATCCCAGGATGGGATGACCTGCATAGGAGTGTGTGAGCACACACTCATACTCACACTCTCACTCACACTAACTCTCACACATCCTCCTCCCTGCTGGGCTCTCCAGGTGAGCACCCCATTGCCCACCCACCCTGTCCCGTGCCCACTTACTGAATTTCTTTAAGCTCCCTCGTTTCTGGCCCTCGGCCATGGCTGTGCTGCTCAGAGGCTGCGGGGACTGAGAGGGACAAGTTTATAACTGTGAAGCCCTTCCCTGCCCGCTCCTCCCTTCCTGCCCCCCCTCCGCAGTCACTCATTGCTCGCTCAGCGTTTCCTCCTCAGTGCTGTCATCTGCTCCCAGCCCCTCATGCTGTCTCTGCCCGCCCTCATGCTGTCCCCACAGTCCCTGCAGTCCCTGTGGCCGCTCACACCTGCCTGGCACCTCAGGGGCCACCTCTGTGCCCCGGGTTGGGGGTGTCTGGCAGATGTGGACACCGAAAAATCCCAGGTGCCAGCTCTAGAGGATGATGCTAGCCCTACAGCAGTGTGACAGCCCTACGGAAAAGGGTACCAACCCTATGGAGGAGGGTGGCAGCCCTGTAGAGGAGGTTGCCAACCCTACGGATGAGGGTGCCAGCCCTATGGATGAGGCTCTGGACCTGCGGACAGGTCCCTGCCATGCACATCTGGTGCTTAGCCCCCGTGGGGTGAGGGCTGGGTGGCATCACTGCCAGCGGGAGCACTCCCCACCAGCTGTTCTCTCGTGCTGGGGACCTTGACTGCTCCATGGGAGTGTCTCCATGCAGGACAAGGTGGCTGCAGCAGGGACCAGTGTCCATGTTTCCCATTCCCAGGGAGCTGGTGGTTCCCATGGCCAGGATGCCAGCAGTCGCCTCTGCCACAGCTCTGTCCCTGGTTCCCTGCACTCTCCGCATTGGGGACCAGTTTCGAACAGCCCCGGATGGAGCTCTTGATCCTGCACCTGAACACAGCCATGGCTGGGGGAGGAACTCAGAGTCTCCTGAACCAGACCCTGGAGTCCTCCTGCCAGGCCATGGCATCCCCATGTCACAGCCGCGGCTGGAGGAGCAGAAATGCTGTTTAATCCCTGACGGGTTTACGCACACACAGGACACACGGCAACGCGCTTTAGGGACACTGGCACTGGCTCGGTGCCTCCGGGCGACGCTGAGGGACAGCCGGGACAACATGGCGGTGGCCCCGCGGACTACAACGCCCACAAGGCCCCGCGGACTACAACGCCCACAAGGCCCCGCGAGGAGGCGGGCAGATCACGTGATCGCGTCACTGGGTCACGCGGCGGAACGGGCGGGACGCGGTGCTGTGGCAACGGCGCGGGCGCCATGGCCAAGCAGTACGACATGGTCGAGTGCCCCTTCTGCGACGAGGTCTCCAAGTACGAGAAGCTCGCCAAGATCGGGCAGGGCACCTTCGGGTGAGTGCCGCGCCGACCTCGGCCCTCCCCGGCCCGGCCCCGGCCTTCCCCGGCCTCAGGCCTGCAGCCGGGGCCCAGCCCTGCGGCCCATCCGCCCCAGCCCCGGGTGCTCCTTGCTCGGGTGTCCTTTCTCCGGCCACCCCTCTGGCTCCAAGGAACAGGCCTGGCTCCTGAGCCCTCTTTCCCCTAACCCGAGACCCCGCTCTGTCCCAGCTCTGGCAGAGCAGAGTTAACCTTGAAAACAGTTCGGGTGGGGACCTGTAACTTGGCTCTAAATGTGCAATTTTTTGCTCCAAATGTGCTACATTACTGAAAGTCCTTGTGAGGCTGGAGGAATTCTGAGCTCTCTGTTGGTTCAGTGAGACCTGAGGGCCTTTGGCCCAGGGGAAATGTGGCTGTGTTGGCTCAATACAGAGTTCTCTGTATGGTGCTTTACTGTGTCTTCTTTGGTCTTGCTCTTTGTCAGGAACACCTGTCTCCTTTCTCCTTGTACTACTAATGGATTTCTTTCTGTTTTCACAGGGAAGTTTTCAAAGCCAAACATCGTCAGACAGGCAAGAAAGTAGCTCTGAAGAAGGTGTTGATGGAAAATGAGAAGGAAGGGGTAAGTGTGAGAGCATGGCTGGATTTGGCCTGTTGTCACCTGGGCTGCAAAGGCACATGTCAGCAGTGAGGGGACTGGGCTTCCTGGGATGGCTGCTGGGAGATGACACTTCCCATGTGTTTCTGCTCCTCTGGGAAATGCCAGCATCCCCAGCACAGGGCTCCACACTGCCTGTGTTTGTGGAAGAACTGGGTGATACGTGAGGCACATTCTCAGGAGTTGGGGAGAGAGTTAGCAGCTTAAACAGCAAGGGCAGCAGCCAGGGAGGCTGTTCTGCAGCTCAGGCTGGGCTGTACCATGTCCTGGTGTGAATGTGGAAGGTGAGGGGAGGAGGGAGGGACCTGCTCAAGGAGGTCCCCTGCCAAGCTGCAGGGTTTCACCTCTCCTGTTGTCTAGGCAGAGATGGCCTGGTCTGCTGCTCCTCCAATCCCCATCCTCTCTTTCTCTTTTTCAGTTTCCCATCACAGCCTTGCGAGAGATTAAAATCCTCCAGCTGCTCAAACATGAGAATGTGGTGAACCTCATAGAAATCTGCAGGACCAAAGGTACTTTGCAGAGTCTCCCTTGTGTTGCTGATGGCTTTTTTGAGCCCTGCTGAGCAGGCTCGTGTCTTGTGCTGGAAGTGGGGTCGTCTAGCTGAGGACAGGCCTATGTTCCTGCCTGTGACATGGGGTGACAGCTCACTTATCTTGGAGAAGAGTTTCTAAATGAGTCAGGACGTTGCTGGAGCTTGGCTGGAAGAATCTGTTTGGTCCTGCCAGGATACACCTGTGCCATGGCAGTGAATGTTGCCCGTGCTGGAAAACTCCCTCCTGAGAGGCTTTCAGTGAACCAGCACTGGAGAGACTTTAGAGCAGAGGCTCCTCAGCCTGGAGTTGCCCCTCTCGGTTGGCTTGTGATGGTTTGTGGCAGCTCTGAGCTGATGACACAGCTCCAGCTGAGGCTCACTCAGCATCTCTCTCTGTGGGTGATGTAACTGCTCATGCTGGGAGGGCTGGAACTCCATATGGGCAGTTCTGAGCTGCTCTTCCACCTCTTCACTCCCACCTGATGCCGTATGCCCCCACTGCTTTGCAGGGCCAGCACACCTGGCCTGACTCTGTTTCCAGTGAAACTGCTATAAAACAGCTGTTAGAATTTATATATCATTCTCTTACCTGGATTTGTACTGGAAAAATACTTTGGAAAGTGACAGTTGATGTTACAGCCTGCCCTTCCCTAGCCGGTCATGTTAGTGGAATAAAAACAAAGCTGTTTTAAAAAAAGTCCTGTCACTGAATGGGCAGAAATCTCTGGCCTAGGACTGGGAAATTCAAATTACTCTAGTACTCAACTGTGTGTAGATTATTGACTGAACATATGAGTAAAAACACCAATGACAAGTTAATTTTTAATTCACCATGTGATTAAAAGAGCTGTGATGATTGGTTGTCTGACATACCAAAGATAAATATTTTTGTAGACGTCGGTTGTTCCTTTTTGTTTACGTTTTGTTTGCATTCCAGTTCTCATCCAAATCTACCTTGACCTCAGTTTGCAGTAAAGTAGAAATGTTTTATTTACTGTTCTCAAACGTGAGACTTTTCTGTTTTTATGTTGGAAAGGTGTGTTTGGGGTCATGTCCATGTGAGGAACTGCAAATACAGTATAGCAGGCACCCTCCTGGCTGGAAAGGAGAGCAGTGTGCTTCTGTGGGGGCTGAGCTTTTCTGGTTGGAGATGCTGATCAGCAGGTTTCGCTGATTACAGCTCATGAAAATCAGCCTTTCTTTTTAATAATGTTTTGCGTTTGTGCTCTAGGAACAAGATTGAAATCGATTGCATTACTTGAGCTCTGCTTTCATTGACTACGACTTGCAGTTGGAGTTTTATATCACTTTGATTGAGATCAGTCCGTTTTCGCAGATGCTGTTTGAGGTTGCAGGAAATCTCACTTTTTGATGTGAGATTAGACAGATTTTCTGCGTTTCTGCATTTTTCCTGGGGCTGTCTGTTGGTGCCTCCTCTATTGCTGGTGCTTGGCTGACAGCCATAGCTTGCAAGGAGGAAACCCCACAGCCATTACATGCCCAGAGCAGCATGAAGTGAAGCTTTCAAAGGTTGCCATGCCTTTTCCTTGCCTGTTTGATGATGTTCACTGTGCCAATCCTCATCTACTGTTCTTGTGTTGCTAGTTTTGCTCAGTGCTTCTTTAGGCAGAACCTTGAGGCCTGCAGGCTGTCTGGTTCTCTGCGTTCCTGTGCCCTGAGATTCTGTGTAGGGAGTGTTGTATGAGCAGCAGGGTGGTGGGAGGTAGGAGGGTGAAGGGTCCCTCCCTGACAGCCTCTCTGTGCCTCTCCTGCAGCCTCTCCATACAACCGCTGCAAGGGCAGCATCTACCTTGTGTTTGACTTCTGTGAGCACGACCTGGCTGGCCTTCTCAGCAATGCCCACGTCAAGTTCACACTGTCAGAGATCAAGAAAGTTATGCAGATGCTCCTCAATGGACTTTACTACATCCACAGGAACAAGGTAATGGGACAGACCTTTGCTGTACTCAGAGGTCACCCTGCTCTCTGTGGCTTTCCAAGCTGTCTTAGCACAGGCTGGAGGGAAATGCTTGTTTTTCACCTCTGTGAAAAACATGCCTGAGCATCCTGCTGGCCCTAGGCACCCAAGGAGGGCACTTTAATCACTTAACTCTTTACTGTCTGTCCTTGTACAGATCTTGCACCGAGACATGAAAGCAGCGAACGTCCTGATCACACGGGATGGAGTCCTGAAGCTGGCGGACTTTGGGCTGGCTCGAGCTTTCAGCCTGGCTAAAAACAGCCAGCCGAACCGCTACACCAACCGCGTGGTGACCCTGTGGTACCGCCCCCCAGAGCTGCTCCTAGGTAGGAGGTGGTGGGCTCTGCCAGCTTCTCGGCCCTTCTCGGCCCTCTGGGAGACTAACTCGGCATCTCCGTTTAGGGGAGCGGGACTACGGCCCCCCCATTGACCTCTGGGGCGCAGGCTGCATCATGGCAGAGATGTGGACCCGCAGCCCCATCATGCAGGGGAACACGGAGCAGCACCAGCTCACCCTCATCAGCCAGCTCTGCGGGTCCATCACGCCGGAGGTGAGGGCGAGAGTAGGGATGAGCTGTGGAGAGTGGGAGTGTGGGCAGAGTCTGGGACCAGGCACGTGTGGGTCTCTTCCCTGCCCTGTGTGCTGGCTGCTGTATGCTCCCAGCAATGGAGTATGCCTGCTGCTGGCAGGGAGGCTGGAGAATCTTCTAGCCAGTGTTTAAAGGTTGCCTCTCAGACAAACACCCTCAATTGCTGCTTAAAGAAGGGTGGGGGTTTTTCTCAGGTGCTTTGCACTGGTCACCTTGAAAAGCCTCTTGAATTCTGGCTTGTGATTGCGGCATCAGCTCAGCCCTGGTGTGAGCACCCGGCTCCTCAGCTCCTCCTTTATCAGCCGCTCATCCTGCCCTCTTGTGGGGAGCAAGCTGAGGGATCTCAGCCCGGACTGAGATCTGCGGGATGTTGTGCTGGCAGCTGTAGAGTCCTCACCTCGTTGTCACATTTATTATGTACACTGGAGGCGCTTTCTTTGGCATGTGGTCTCTCCCAGATAGAGATAAGTGCTGATGATTGCAGCAGGCTTTGCTTTCTAAGGATAGAAGGTGCCACATCCAGGTGATTATTTAGCAATCAATTTTGTCACTTTATCTTTCTGGATATGGTAGCTGGGTGAACCATGCTCTCTAGTAGATCTTTTGTGGGGGAACCACAAATCCTGGAGCATCGTTTCCACACCAGGAGGACTCTGTCCCGACTTGCCCATATGTCTCCAGGCATTAGTGCAGCCTTTATTGCCTCTTTGTTGCTGTGGGAACAAGGCCTGCCAGCTTGGAGGTTATAAAATAGAATTGTTATTTTGGCAGACCTCAGCCTGGTTTGCCTGAGGGTGTTTGAATCAAAAATGGCTTGTCCTTCCCATAACTATTTCTTGCCAACCCCTTTTCCTGCCCCTTCCCAGGTTTGGCCAAACGTGGATAAATACGAGCTGTACGAGAAGCTGGATCTCCCCAAGGGGCAGAAGCGGAAGGTGAAGGATCGCCTCAAGGCCTACGTCAAAGACCCTTACGCGCTCGACCTCATCGACAAGCTGCTGGTGCTGGATCCCGCCCAGCGCATCGACAGCGACGACGCCCTGAACCACGACTTCTTCTGGTCAGACCCCATGCCCTCGGACCTCAAAAACATGCTGTCCACTCACAACCAGTCCATGTTTGAGTACCTGGCCCCGCCGCGCAGGAGGGGTGGGCACATGCCCCAGCAGCCAGCGAACCAAGGCAGGAACCCCACTGCCACCAACCAGACTGAATTCGACAGAGTGTTTTGACACTCAATGGGGTCCTGGCTGGGCTTCTCTGCATTGAGCAGAGATGTCCTGGTGAGGTCTTTTTGTCTAGGAAAGGACTTTTTTCAAGGGGAAGTGACTGATGGCATTAACAGAGCTTGGACATCTCCTCTCGGCCACCATGGAGCTGTGTGACTTGGGGAGGTGACACCTGTTAGCTGCACATTATTTCCCTGCAGTTTTGTCTCAGAACCTGGTTTTGCCCCTCGAAAGTCTGTATTGATTACATTAAACTTGCAGATTAATTGTTATGGATCTGGTGATGGAAAAAGCATCTCTGTCCATCCTGGGGCTCTTGGCACATGGTGCAGGGACTGGCAGGACTGGGAGTAGCTACCCAGGACCATACTGGGCCCTGCTTGGACATGTCTCTGCTCTCTTGATTGGTCATAGCTGCTGCGTGGAGTATTCTCTGAGCACTGAAGCATTGATGTAGGATGAGGCAGGTGCCTTTGAGTCACTGTAGACAGCATGACTAACTCTCCCTGGAGAAGGGGATGTAGCCTAGAAAGGGACTTATTGGGCAAGCGACAGAGGTGGCTGGCAGAACTGGATGCTCCATGTAGCTGGGATTTACAGTGGGAATTGCTGGTCTCTGTCACAGCACATGGCATCCGTGCTTTCTTCATTGTGTTTTATGTCCATCATGGATAAACACAGTCCTGTCCCAAACAGCTGGTTTGAACCTCCTGTCGCTGTGCTGCCTAAATGGAGACATCAGCGGGAGCCTGCATGGCAGCACCTGGCATTCCCCAGGGCAGTTTGGGTTCGGGACCCTGAGACCTCTGCTCTGTCCCTGGGGTGCAGGGTGGGGGTCAGCTCAATCAGCGCTGCCGTGGATTAACATGTCAGTACCATTGCCATGAGCAGAGCACAGGGATTCCGCTGGCCCCGTGCTGCCGGGCGGGGGCTGCGGAGTCCGGTAGTCCCTGCGCCCCGGCTCGGGCGGTGTGGGCTGCAGGGCCATGTCCCTGTGCTGACAGGCTGAGCCACCTGGAGCTGGCTTGTGCTGCCGCTACGTCCTTGTCCTGTCCCTGTCCCGAGGGGGGCGGCCGGGATCCCCGCGCCCCTCCCGAGGTGTCTGGGTGGTCGCGGGGGCGGTCGCCTCGCTGCCCCTCGCAAAGATGGCGCCCGCCCCTTCCCCATGCGACGTGGCGCGCGCTGCCCGTTTCAAAGATGGCGGCGGCGGCGTCCGGGGGGCGGTGCGGGCGGCCCCGCCCCCTCTCCTTCGCCGGCGGCGCGCGCGGTTTGTGCGGGGCGGGGCGGGGCGCGCGCGGCGGGGATGGTGGCGCGGGGGCTGCGCGCGCTGCGCGGGGCGCTGCGGGCCGCGGGGCGCCGCTTCAGCACGCGCCCCGCGCGCGCCCCCGCCATGGACTACCAGGTACCGCGCGGGGCCGCGCACCGGGCGGGGACACGGGGCCGCGACGGCGATGGGGCGGGCTCCGGTTCCGCGCGGGGCGGCAGAGACGCCTTACCCCCCGACCCCCTCTGCCGCCTCCCGCAGCCCCGGGCCGTGCTGACTGCCGCACGCCACGTGTCCCCGCTTTCTGCTCGGGTCGCCCCGCAAACTGCCGTGCCCCGCGGCAGCAGCGGGTGAGCCCGGCCTGCGGTGGCAGCCGCTCCGGTAGCCACGGCGTGTCCCGGCAGCACGCGGCTGCGCCAGGTGGCGTGGGGTTGATGGCGGTCCCTGGCGTGGAGCCACCCCTGGGCGGGCGAGATCGGTCCCGCACAGCAGGGCTGGAAGCGCTATCGGTGCCGATGCCACTGTCTAGTGGGCCGGAGTCCAGCTGCCTGGGTGGGGTGTCCCCACGCTGGGGACATAGGTTGGTGCCATGCCAGGTCCACCCTGCAGCACACGGCGGTGCAGCGCCAGGCTCACATCCCCTTGGCGTGTGTTTGGGGGGCTCGGTGGCCCCGCTGACTTCTTGTCCCACGTGCGCCGTTCAGGTGCGGCGTTGCTGCTTCGTTAACGCCGCTCGCTGAACACCGGCGGGACCGGCGTGCGCTGGAGCGCTGCCCGCTCTGCCGGCGGCGACCTTGTCCCACTGGGCAGCTGTGGGTGTCGGCGCTTGGCTGTCCCGTGCCCCACCGCGGGGCCAAGGGGCACCTGGCGAGGGGCGGGCAACCCCTGCCCATAAGTAGCCTGTCCCCGTGACAGGATCTGGCGCTGCCAGCACGTCCCCGCGGCACCATGGCGGAGATGCTGGCGGCGCGGGTGACCAATGGCACCGCCAAGAGGACTGAGTCTGACGGGGTGGGTCAGGGTGCAGCGGGTTCGGGGCAGACTGGCCCCTGGGGCTGTCGTGGTTGGCACAGCCCCAGGGCTGCGGTGATGTGTGCCATCCCAACAACCCTGGGGGTCTTTCCAGGACGCAATCCGGATGCTCAACACCCTGCAGACCAATGCCAGCTACCTGGAGCAGGTGAAGCGGGAGCGCGGCGACCCCCAGGCCCAGCTGGAAGCTATGCAAGGCTTTTTGGAGAGGAGTGGGCTGAAGGTGAAGGAGGGATCCCCGTCCCTGTTCCCTGTGTCCTGTCAGCAGCGCTGCCATGCTCAGCACTGGCTGCCATGGGGGTCTCACAGGGTGGTTGAACTCTTACAGGTCGAGGACCTGGATCGACTGAACATCATCCACGTCACGGGGACGAAGGGCAAGGTGAGGCGGGTGGGCGGTGCTGTGGGGGATTGGGGGGCTGAGGGGGAGCTGCTGGTGTCCATGGCTCTGTTTGCCCCTGCCCCGGAACAGGGGCTTTACCACTGCTGTCTCCTCAGGGCTCAGCGTGCGCCTTCACTGAACGCATCCTCCGCAACTACGGGCTGAAGACAGGCTTCTACAGGTGGGCAGGGGGGTCGGGAGGGTTTTGAGGGGCTAGTGGAGCTTTGCCTGACTCTTTCCCCTGCTCTGTACCCCCAGCTCCCCTCACCTCGTGCAGGTGCGCGAGCGGATCCGCATCAATGGGCAGCCCATCAGCAAGGACCTCTTCAACAAGTACTTCTGGATGGTCTACAACCGCCTGGAGGAGACCAAGGTGGGGCCAGTAGGGTTTGTAGGTGTGCTCCCTCCCTTGGGTCCCCTCTCCCGGGGTTGCATGCTCACCCTCACCCTGCTCTGCCTGGCAGGACCCGGTGCATGCCAGCATGCCGGCGTATTTCCGCTTCCTCACCATCATGGCCTTCCACGTCTTCCTGCAGGAGAAGGTCAGTGGTGGTGGCCTTGAGCTTGTGATGGAGATGTCAGCTTGGTGGGGACCTCAGCGAGGGGGCACATGGGATTCAGCTGCCACGTGGGGTAGAATTTGTGTGGGTCAAGCTGTTGTGGCTGTAACTAGGGGATGATGTGCCAGGTGGATGGTCCCCCCACAAACAGGGGGCGTGCTCAGGTGTGGGTTTGGAAGGGGTGGTGACAGCGACCTGGCTCCACCCACATCCTTGGATCCATGGGGACACATGCTGCTGGTGGCTCTCTGATGGCTCCAGTGTCCCCGTGTCTCCAGGTGGACCTGGCAGTGGTGGAAGTTGGCATTGGCGGCACCTATGACTGCACCAACATCATCAGGTAGGAGCCAGCAGGGCCGAGCCTGTCCCCAGGCCTGCCAGGCCCTGATGTCCCCACAGCAGAGAGGGGTACAGCAGGGACACTGTCATGCTGCATCCCCAGGACGCCAGTGGTGTGTGGGGTCTCCTCCCTGGGCATCGACCACACCAGCATCCTGGGGGACACCATGGAGAAGATCGCCTGGCAGAAGGGGGGCATTTTTAAGGTAGAGAGACCTGGTCTTATCTCTCCTCTTGTATTTTTGGGGTGTGCTCCCCCATGTCCCTAAGCACCCCCATGTCCCTAAGCTCCCCCATTCTTCCCAGCCTGGTGTGCCGGCATTCACTGTGGCGCAGCCGGAGCGGCCGCTGGAGGTGCTGAGGGAGCGAGCCCAGGAGCGGAAGGTGAGTTGGTGCCAGGGGTGTGGATAAGGGGTACCCCATGGCAGGGGGCTCAGCTTCCTCTCCCTGCAGTGTCCCCTCTACCTCTGCCCCGAGCTGGACGACTTTGAGGAGGGCTGCCAGACGCTGGAGCTGGGGCTGGCGGGTTCCCACCAGCGCTCCAACGCCGCCCTGGCCTTGCAGCTGGCACGGACGTGGCTGCAGCGCCGTGGGTGCAAGGGTAAGGCAGGGGGCCAGGGGCAGAGGGCCAGAGCCCACCATGGCCCCTGGGGTCTCAGTGGGATGCTTGTCCTGCCCAGGTCTTGGGGAACAGAAGGAGGTGCCGCCATGCACCGAGCTGGTGGGGAGGCCAGTGCCACTGGCGCCTGCCTTCCGACTGACCGATGCCATGATCCAAGGTGCAGTATGGCTATGCCAACACCCTCCCTTGCTGTGTCATAGGGCTTAGGGGGACCATGCTGGACCCCAGCCAGTGCCTCGTGCTAGAGGAGACAGTCTGCCCCACAGAACTGGATCCCCAGGGGGGTACTGGTCCTGGGGAGGATGTGGGGGTCCCAGCCATGCCCTGTGTGCCCCCAGGCCTGCGGGACACAGAGTGGCTGGGCCGGACCCAGGTGCTCTCCCACGGCCCCGTGACGTGGTACCTGGACGGAGCTCACACCACCAGCAGCATCCAGGCCTGTGTCCGCTGGTTCCGCCAGGCCGCCCTCAACCAGGACAAGCCCCACGAGTAAGGAGGGGACATGAGGGGGGGACAGCCATGGTGGCAGTGTGGTGGTGGTGCTGGAGGGCCACCTGCCCTTTCTCCCCACAGTGGTTCTGAGGTGCGTGTGCTGCTCTTCAATGCCACAGGCGACCGGGACACGGCGGCGCTGCTCAAGCTGCTGGTGGTGAGGTTTGGGGGGCACGGGGGGGTCACTGTGCCCAAATGCCTGGGTTTTCTGCCTGTCCTTGGACCTGCATTGCTGTGGGTGCAGGGAGCCGCGAGGTGGAGCTGGCATCCTGTCTGTGTGTCTGTCTGCCTGCCTGCCCACCCTGCTGTCCTGGGGTGTATCCCACCTCAGCTTCCCCCTGCAGGAGTCTCACAGTTCTGGGGGCGGGGAAGGGACGCCCCCACCCCATCCCCTGTAACCCTGCTGGTGTGGAACTGGTCCTGGTGGAAATCCCGTGGGTGGGTCCTGAGGGTTCCCACAGTGCTGATTCCTCCTGTCCCTGCAGCCCTGTCACTTTGACTACGCTGTTTTCTGCCCCAACTTCACCGAGGTGTCAGTGGCCAACAACGCAGGTGAGTGCTGGGGAGACAGGGTCTCACCCAGCCCCCTGTCCTGATCCCTCCCCAGCTACCCCTGCAATCCCTGACCGCTGTGCCCATCCCTTGCAGACCAGCAAAACTTCAATGTGACGCTGGAGAACGCCTTGACGCGCTGCCTGGAGAACCAGCGGACGTGGACGCGGCTCCTGGAGGAGAAAGCGGGGCAGGACCCCTGGCTCCCATCTCCCCTGCGGGTGGGGGGGCTGCTGCAGCCAACCCCTGCCCGAGGCTCCTTGGTCCTGGTGCCCCCAGCCCCACGACCCCTCAATTCCCCAGCGCTCGTGTTCCCGTGCCTGGCCCAGGCGCTGCGGTGGGTGGCACAGGGCCGGGACCCCCATCTGGCAGCCCCCGCAGCCTCGGGGGCTCACCCCCACCCCGTGGCCAGCAGCGGGGCCGTGCTGCTGCGGGAGGCGGCCACTGTCCGTGTCCTGGTCACCGGCAGCCTGCACTTGGTGGGGGGGGCCCTGCGGCTGCTCGACCCTGCGCTGTCCCAGTGACGTGGGGACAGGGCTTTGCACCTCTGTTTACTTGAAGCAACGGTTTTGTCCCCGGTGATGCCTGGAGGCATCTGGAGGGGACGTGGGACATTCCCACCCCATCCTGGCTCGGCTGTTTTCACCCCAGTGCCTTTTGCCTGTGCCCTTCCCGGGATGCTGTCCGTGGGGGGATGCTCCTGGCCTCTATCCCCTCCCTAGTGAGACTGACTGGGGGGATCCCCAGGGTTTGGGGGGCTGCCCCAGGCTGTGATGAGGTCCCAGTGCCCGGGGGCCTGGTAGGTGAGAGCCTCAAGCTGTGGCGAGACTCGGCATCAGGGCGCGGCTAATTTAACGTAGGGAAGATTTTTATTATTATTGATAAGAGTTTGTAACTTGGGTGGGGAGCTGAGGGGGGTGGTGGGTTCTGCCCATCGTCCTGTAGGAGGGCAGCAGCCTCGCACCCCCCCCCTGCAAATAAACCTCTTGCTGCTCCCACTGGTGCCTGCTGCCTTCTCGGGGGGATGCAGGAGGGGCACAGGGGTCACCCCAAGTGCTGGGGCATGTCCAGGGGGCACCCACTTCTTCCCCCCCCATTTGATGGGGAGCCTTGTGGGAGGCTTTGGCAGTAGCTGCTCTTTCTGCCTCCCCACTGCAGCGGGGAACCCCAGGGGGGTTGCAGGGTGCCCCCCCCTGGCGTGGGCTGCTCTCGGGGGGCCAAAGCATTCACTGAATGAGTAATGGAGGCCCCCTCTGGGCTCGGCCTGAGATTCGGGGCAAAACATCAGCTTAATGGCACTGGGGTGGGTCCCCAAGTCCGTTGGCAGGGGTCTGCGCGGGCTCGGGGGGTCCCGGGGGCGTCAGGCCATGCTGCTGGTGGAGCAGGGGGTGCTCTGGGTGCTGCCGATGCTGTGGTTGGTGCTGCTGCTCTCCGAGGCTGGCGCCGTGCTGGAAACCGGCTGCAGTTTGGAGATGGGACCTGGCTCACACCGCCCACCACACCAAGGGAAACACCAAGGGGAAACCAGACTCAGGGCGAACGGTGGTGGCTTTGGCTCAGTCCCACGGGACCTTCCGGCCCTCATACACAAACCCTCATGGATCACTGCCCAGCTGGCCCCTGAGCCCCTGGGATGGAGACGAGCATGGGGACCATTGGCACCAGGAGCAGGAGGGAGAGCAGGTGGCAGAGGGGCCCTCAGGGAAGCAGGAGGGACCCTGGGGAGCTGTAGGCACCTGGAGCAGGGTTATTCCCCTATAGCATTGGCAGGAGGACTGTAGATAAGGGCAGTGGAGCAGCCTGGTCTCTGGGGGCCCACTTGGGGACTTTGACCAGGAGGGAAAAATGGCCAACCCAGCAAGGGACATGTATGTGGCCCCCCATCCCACCCCGGGGGACCCCAGGGGTGGTGGATACTCACGGGTGTGCGAGTAGATGTACCAGAGCCCACCAGTGAGGAGTGCCCCGATGAGGAAGGCGCCAAAGGTGATGCCCAGGACAGCAGCCAGTCCCAGCCCACGGTCTGTGGGAGGATGAGGCCATCAGCACTGCCACACTGGGGGGTCCCTTTCCCACTCCCCACCCTGACCTCCTTCCCTGCCCTGAACTCACAGTTGAGTGGCTGCCCTGCATCCTTCACTGTCACCTCCAGGACCTTCTCGAAGATGGTGTCGTTCTGCAGAGGTGGAGGTTGGGGTGAGAGGGGGGAGATGTGCACCCTGTGGGGGGACAAAGCCCCCAGGTGCTTTGGGGACAAGGGAATTCTGCTCCCAAACGAGCTCCATCAGCCAATAGTGTGGGACAAACCCACCAGGCTGCCACCGTGAGCGGGGGACCAGCATGGTGGCATCACAGTGTGGGGAGGGTTACACTGACCTGTAAGCCAGCCTTGCACTTGAGGGTGGCAGAGAAGGGGATGCGTCCGCCCTCAGGAATGGTGTAGGTGAAGCGGAAGCGCCACACCTTCCTCCCGTGGCTGCTGGGGGGGCCCTCCAGCACAGCCACCCCCGCGCCACGTGCCTGCCCGCCCTGCACCAGCAGCATGGGCTCCCGCTCCGGCGCCTCCAGCCAGCACTCCTTCAGCTGCAGGTCAGCCGGGTGGTCCATCCATCGCATGGATGCCTGCCACAGAGTGGGAATGGGGACACCGTCAGGGTCACTGGCCCAGGGGTGGCTGGACTGTCCTGGGCACTGGGACAGTGGCAGTACCTGCACAAAGGCCTCCTTGTTGATCTCCAGCTCTGTCTGTGGTGCCTCAAAGGCGGCGGTGGGGAAAAGGCGCAGGAAGAGCTCTCGCGGGATCTCGCACTGGAATCCCACCTACAAGAGGGGACAGCACTGAAGCCACCCCTGACACTGAGCACCCAGCCGACAGTGGCATCAGTGCCCTTCTCCCACCCCTGGACACGCTGGGAAACCCAGCCCTCACCCGCACACTCCGGAGCACTGCATCCTTGGCCAGGCTGAGGATGAGCTGTGAGGACAGGAAGGCTGGGTCAGTCAAGTGGTCCCTACTGCTGGGGTCTGTTGATGGGATGGGATGGGATGGGATGGGATGGGATGGGATGGGATGGGATGGGATGGGATGGGATGGGATGGGATGGGATGGGATGGGATGGGATGGAAGCCCCACCCAAACACGCCCACTCCATCTCAGCCCTGGGCTGCAGTATGGTGTTTCCAGCCATGCAAAAGCAAGGAGGTCCTGGTGGAGAAGCTTCACCAGCCATCACTGAAACTCTCATGGGCCATCAGTGGGGCTGGGGGCAATATCCCCCTTCTCACCTCATTGTTGGCATAGCCCCTGCCTTCTAGTGAGGTGCCACAGTGGCTAAGGGGGCTTTTCAATGTGAAGTGAGTGGAATTTTTCTCTGCCTGGCAGCTGATGTCCCTCAGGGTGATGTTCACCACATCCTTGATGGGCTAAGAGGAAAGCACACTGTAGTCACCCACTGGCTGGGGACAGCCCTGTGCCACCCACCCCAAGCACCCAGAGGAAAATCCAACCTCTGAGTGATGTTGGTGGACATTGGGACCCCACTCCACCCTCCTCACCTCCAAGTAGGACCTGGTGATGACAATCTCCATGGTTTCATCTGTACACTTCCAGGGCTTAAGCATGAACAGAACCTGGTGGGGCAAGTCTGGGGGCTGTGTGGTGACAAGGGGGGCGGTCGTCGTAGGCTTCTTGACTGTCTCTGCAGGGAAAGGGGGGGCTGAGTGGGGATGGTGGGACCCCCCCATCCCAGCCAGCCCTGGGGTGCTGGGGCCTCACCATGCTCACGAGTCTGCAGGCTGATGCGGGTGCTGGCAGGGATGGCAGAGTAGGAGGCAACACTGTAGTTCTTCTCGAAGGCTTTAGCAATGAGGTCCTGCTCTGTGTCAGGCAGGAGCTCCCCAGGGATCAGATCCGTGAGTGAGGTAATCTTGTAAATCCCAGAGACCTGCAGTGAGGGGGAAAAGAGGGGCAGCACAGAGGGGCTAGCTGGAGACAGGGACAGCTGGGCATGCACAAGGCAGGGCTCATCCCAGTTATGAAGGCTTGCAGCAAGGGGGCTGCAACCTCCCCATGTACAATGTCCCCAGGTGCCTTCCTGCCACCCTCTCCATGCCACCAGCATCTCCTGGGCACTTGGCAGACCCCTTGGGGGGTTGGTGGGGAACACACATACCCCTCAGCCTACCAGTAATTGCATGTGGCATTCAGAAGTGATGGACCAGGTGAAGTTGACCTTGCTCTGCAGGATGAGGACCGAGTTGCCAGCAGAATTCTTAGAACAGTTCACAGTCAGGTTCACCTCTGTGATAGGGAAGCTGCAAAACCACAAGACCCCTCTTCTCAGCATTCCACACCAATAGGTTCCACATCCAACCTGGGATGTGGGGCTCTGCCTTTGAGACACCCCAACACCTTGCCAAGTATCTCCAAGCATATCCCACCGCCTGTCCTACCACCAGCACTGCAGTACCTGGGCTCCGACTGCAGATGGATGATGTGAGCTGCCCTGGTGCTCTGGGTGTCATTGCGTGAGCAGCTTTTCACCCCGTGGAAGGCGACCTCAGCCTCAAGGTGCAGAACAGCATTGAAGTGCTCCTGGGGGATGCATTCCGGGGGGCTGTGGGCATCTGTGTAGGCAGAGGGGTCATCAATGCCAAACCGGGCTCAGGGGCGGGGGGAGATGCTCAGGGCCAGGGGCATCAGTCCCCATGGAATCTCCCTGGGGAAGCTGCTTTGCCCCAGGAGGTTGTCACCCTGGTGGAACAGGAAGATCATTGCTGCCTGCTCCAGCCCCCCAGTGCCAGCCCCCAGCCCCACACACCTTCTCCCAGGCGGAGCTGGACCCTGAGAGGGTCCTGCAGCTCGCTGTAGGATGTGATGCCCCCGTAGGCAGACAGAGCCCAGGCCAGCAGCTGCCCCTCACTGGAGACCACGGGTGGCTCAGGGTTTGGTGCTCCGACGGTCTCCGGGCTGAGGTAAGCATCCTGTGAGCAGAGTGACAGCCTGAATCAGGGTGGGGAACAAGGCACATCACTCCCCCATGCAGGCTGGCATGGGGATAGCGAGGAAAACCTTTTCCCACAGTGTGTGGGATACAAATGTGAACCTATAACAGGTGAGTGTCCCTGGAGCCTGGGCATGGGGACACTCTGGATGAATGGGGGTTTTTGGGGCCAGGAGCTGGGAGTAGCAAGAGCAGCCGACGGCACGCGGAGGGCTCGGCCCACTTTATTATTAGCCACAAACAAAGCAGGAGGTTTATTTTGCTAACAAAGCGCCCGACCCCGGCTCAGCTCGCTGGAGCCAAACCCCATCCCTGACCTTCCTCCCGCCGGCCGGAGGAAACGGGAGCTTTTTCCAGCCCTGTGCGTCATTCCCTGCCTGGCCAGCCCAGGGCTCAGCACCGCCAGCAATGGTCAGGAGCGTCCCCTCCTCCCCGGCGCACCACAAGCATCATGTCTGGTGATCAGGGGGGACCAATCTCAACCAGTGAGCCCTTTAACATCCCAACGGATGGCCCCAGCCCTGCTGCCCCCCAGGATTGCTGCTGCAGTGGGGCTGTGGCACTCACGGTGCGGATGATCAGGTTGGAGCACGGGGAGGTGATGGTGGCAAAGCAGCGGGCGCAGAGGAGGACAAGCACTGCTGACCGGTTGCAGGCATTGGCTCGTGGAGTGACCGTCACTATAAGAGGGACAGGAGAGACCTGGGAGGGAAGAGGAGATTGTCACCACCGCAGCCACCAACCCCCAACTGCTGTCACCTTCCTGGCTGCCCCCTGGAGCCCAACACAGCAGGGAGAGACCTCAGGCTGGCCCTGTGGTGAACAATGCAGGAGGCAGCCATGGCTGGGTTTAGGGGACAGGGATGCCACATGGATGTGTACCCACACCAGGGCAGCAAACATCCCCTAGCTCCCCTAAGCAAGGGACCAGTGGCATCCCCACCTGGAGGATGGTGGTATTCCCACACTGGTGTCTAGGACACCCCACATAGTGGAGTCTAGGCACCCCCTTCTTGGGGTATTGTTGAGTTAGAGACTGAGTAATCTCTGCATTGGGTAGGAGGGTGTCACCCCACTGTGGCCTGGGGTATCCCCACACTGAGCATCCCCATCCTGGGCACTAGAGCATCCTCACTGTGGGTACTGGGGTGCCTCCCCCTGAAGACAGGAGAATGCCCATCCTGGGCACCGGGACATCCCCCCGGCAGGTTTCCCAGCCCCATCCCAGCACTGTGCTGAGCTCCAGGCTCAGGTGTGTCCATAGGGGTGTGCAGGGATGCCTGGGCACAGTGGTGGCACACACCACTCCCCCCGGCTAGCTCTGCCTGGTGGCCTCCAGCCGGAAATCCGGATGGGGAAGTCGAAACGCCAGGCGCTAAGTTTGGCAACTGCTGCCTGAAAACGGCTAGCAAATGCTGAGCCAGGCAGCGGGCTGGGAAAGCCAGGCGGACACTGGGCGGGTGGAGTCTGCTGCCAGTGCCGGGCACCGGGCTGGCGGGATGAGGCCATGGGCATCCCGGCCTGGCCATGGCCCCGTGGCAAGCGTGGGTGGCCAGGGACCCCGGGTGGCCCCGAGTGTCGGGGAGGAGCCGGCGGCTGTTTTTCCTGCCGCGTGTTTTGTGGCGCTCCATTGTTTGGCTGCGCGAGTGGCGGGAGCCTCGGCGCTCCCCGCCGCCGCCTTTCGGGTTATTTTTTTCTTTTTCTTCTTTTTTTTTTTTTCATCGTGGGGATCTGCTTATAGAAAGCAGCTTCCAGTAATTCTTCTATAAGTGGAGCCACGTCCCTGCCCGGCTCCCCCCGTGCGCCGCGGGGCTCGGTGCCGCAGCCGTGACATCAGTGTGTGTCCCCTGTTGCCACTGGTGACAACCCCGGGGCACCCCTGGCCCTGGCACTTATCCAGAATTCCACGGCCAGGTCACACCAGGCTAGGACAGAGGGGTCTTTGCAAAACTGACCCTCCCCAGTGCCTCCTCGCCTGGCTCCCTCTCTGCTCCAAAAGCAGAACTGGGAGAGCTGGGAGGTGGCAGGGAGGGGGGAGTGCGGCGCCGGGTGGCCCAGGGCTGGGCCAAAATCGGGTGCTGGGCCCCAGCCAGCACGAGGGAAGCTGGACTGTCCTGCAGAGCTGCCGTGGAAACCCATGTGCTGGTGCAAACCCACCCAACGGTGCCAGCCAGTACCAGCGCCAGCCCTGCCACTGCCCAAAAGCACCCACAATGCAGTTATCACCCCTCAGCACAGCCATGCCAACACTTGCAGAAAGCTTTCTGCTCACTTGGACACCTCAGAGTGATGTGCCTCCCTCATCCCTCCTTCCATCTGTTCATCCATCCTTTCCTCCAATCCATTTTCCATCCCTCCCTTCCTCTCTAGTGTGGTCCCCACTGGGTGCTCATGGCTCTGCCCAGCTCCTGAGCCAGAATCTTCCTCAGGCCACCTTCCCAGGGAAATGGAGTGTCCCGAGATGTCCAGCACAGGAACATCTGCCTTGGCAGCAATGGGCTATTGAAGAATTTGCCTCTAAAGGCTTTTAACTCCCATTGGGGCAGAGACGCCCATGGCTTTGCTTGGAGGAGAAGCTTGGTGAAGGTGCCAGGGAAGAGGTTGATCCAGGTCCTTTCACTGCTCCTTAATTAGAGGAAAATTTTGCCAGCTGCCACACTTGCCTGCTGAGGACAGTGCTGTGGTGACAGTGCTGTGGTGACAGTGTAAGGAGAAGTTCTGGGGGGATGCACTGGAACCCCTCTTACTCACCTTGGACAACTTGACGCTGAGGACATGGACTTCATGGCTGGTGTCCAGGGAACTGTTGCTGACACAGCCCCGCGGCACCGTGCTGGTGGCATAGGAGACGGTGATGGGTGGCTGCGCTGTCACTGGCTTCAGGTCACAGCCCTTGGCTCTCCCGGGGTCTGGAAGAAAACAAGAGACTGTGAGTCCCCGCCGCACGGATATGGGGTGACACAACACGGGGGGACACGATGCGGGAGGGGGCTGAATGTCTGCGCCAGCCCCGGCACTGCCCCCGCAGCCTCAGCCCGCAGCCCGGCGTCACCGCGGCCCCACCGCCGGCGCAGCACGCCGGGGACAATCTGCTACGTGTTTGCTCGGGGCTCGTCCGCCACCGCCAGCCCCCTCCGCAATCAACATCAATGACCCTCGGATCCGGCCTGGAAAAATCCACTGTCCCTGCTCGGCACCGCCGCGTGCCAAAACTCGCACCCAGCCGCCCCGAAGGCTGGGGCGGTGGCGGAAGCCCCCCCGCATTCCCCCGCCGCAGGAAAGTGGGAAGCGCAGGTATGGAAATGGCTGTAAAGCTCATCCTCCGCGGGCGCCGAGGCGTGAGCTTTGCCCCATCCCAAAGTCCCCGGCGGCGTGCGGCGAGCGGGGCCGGCCGGCGGCTGCCAAGGGAAATCCTGAGCGCAAACAGCCATTTGAAGGCCCGATCCTGTAAATCCCCACGTGCCTCGACAGCTTCCTCTGCCTCAGGCAGCCCTGCTGTGGCCGGGCTGTCCTCAGCTTGGCCCCGCGGACCTGCCTGCACGCGTGAGTTCTCCTTTCCAGGGGGCTGGAGGGATGGACCCCCGAGGTCACAGCTGAGGGTTTTCTGTGGGGAAACTGTCTGGGTTTCCTTTGGAGGTAGCCACTGAGCTCTATCCCTTCCCACTCCATCTTTTCCCATCCTTGATGGCTCCAGCCAATGCACCGGGAGATGGTTGGCCCCCATTTCAGGTCCATCCAGACACCCCCACCGGGGCTAGGGTTAGAGGGTGTGCTGCTCCAGGTAATTGAGTTTTTGGGACACAGCACCCAGCAAAGGGCCACTCATCCCAAGTTGTGCCCATCATGGTGTCCCCGACCTGCCTCTCACCATCGGGGTGGCCCGGCTGTGGCGGCGGGGTCACGGCACAGACCCCCCCAGTGACGCTGCCGTGGGCCCACTTATTGTCCGGCGCTTCCTCCCCCCAGCGTGGCGACCGCGCGGCCGGCAGCATCGGGAGGAAGATAAACAGCCGCTTATCTGGGCGCCACAGGCTGTGTCCCTCTTCCCTTCCACTCCTGCCCTGACGGCACTGGGCACGGCCGCGCGGCCCCGGCACTGCTGGGCAGAGGACGGGCAGCTCGTCACTCCTCGGGCAGCATCCTGCCGGGAGGTCAGGCAGGGCCGGGGGCCGCGGCTGGGTTCGCCCCTGGCGCAGGGCAGGGCAGGGATGCCAGCGCAGGGGATGCGGGGCAGCGGTGCCAGTCGGGCACTGTCTGTCCCTGGGGAAGGCAGCGGGCTCCAGCATTATGTCAGGATCAGATAAGGGGGCTCAGCTGGGCCGCCGGGGCGATCAGATAAGGACACTGTTATTTTTGTACTCCAGGAAAGGGGAAAAAAATTAAAAGGAAGAAAGAAAGAAAATCCACTTTATGTTTTTCCAGTCGCCTTTGGTGCAGCCTACATCAAGGAATGGGGATGGGCCCGCTGCAGCTCCCCTGTGGGTCAGGGGCTGGAGGGGCGATTCCTGGGGTTTTGGGAGAAGGTGAAAGACCTAGACAGAGAGCAAGGGTGTGGGGTGCAGGGCAGGGGTGGCTCTGGCAGCACAGGATGCCCATGGGACAGGCAGCGCCACTTTGGCATCCCTGCATCCGGCTGTGCCACCTCTGCACTTCTGTAATGAGCTGGCCCAGGTCAGGAATGGGGATGGACCCTGCACTGCAAACTTGAGAGGGAATTGTCATCCTTCGAGCCGCTGCTGGCTGTTGGACCATGCTGAGGGGGCACAAAGTCCCACACCTCTGGAAGCTGGCTGTGTCTGTGAGGCATCCTGACACTGCACCCAAGGCACAAGCCCCACAGCACTGCACCCACCGAGGGCACCCCAGTTCCATGGCACTGCACCCACTGTGGGCACCCCAGTTCCATGGCACTGCACCCACTGTGGGCACCCCAGCCCTATGGGCTCCTGTGAGGGAGAGACAGCAGCTAGACAGGATTTGGTGAGTGGCACAGGTAGGCAGGATGGGGACCATATGGCACAGCCATGCAGAACATAGACCGTATAGCACAGATACTGAGGATGGGGACCATATGGCACAACTACATAGGACAGGGACAATATGGCACAGACACATATGTTGGGGTCCATACAGCATAGGTTAGGGGTGGTATGGCCATAGGATATGGCAGAGTGACACAGGACAGTAACTATACAGACACAGACACATACAATAGGGACTGCATAGATCCATTACGTAGCACATGGACTGTGTGGCACAGCTATGTAAAATGGAGATCATATAGCACAGATTAATAGACAGGGACCATAGGGACAGACAGGGTGGGGACCATATAGCACAGCTATGTAAAACTCAGCCCATATAGTGTAGTCCTCTTACAGCATGTATGGCACAGCTGTATAGGATGGAGACCGTCGGGGACAAATACAAAGGTCATGGACAGATGGAACAGCTACATAGGACACAGATGACATTGCACATCTGTGTAGGATGAGGACCAGAAGGCACAGCTGCGTGGTATAGGGACTATATATATACATCACAGACAGGGAGGACAAGGCCTCTGTGGCACAAGGCCGCAGGATGTGGAGCATATGGCACAGTTATAGGATGGGGACTGTACCAGAAAGCCACAGAGGACACAGACCTCACTGCACATCTAGATAGGATAGGGACATCATGGCACTGCTACAGGACAGGGACTATGGCACAGCTATAGAATGGGGACTGAGCCTCACAGTTACACAGGACATGGGACTTACTGTACATCTGCAAGGGTGGGAACTGTACGGCACAACCACAGGGGACATGGCCCACATGGCACAGCCTCACCGGGCAGGGACTGTCTGGCACAGCCACCAGACAGGGTTGCCATATAAGAGAATGGGCGTCGAGCCTGGCAGTGGAGCCACCCCAGCACCACCCACAAGCACTGACCCCCGAGGTGGCCGGGAGGGACCGACCCAGCCAGGACACTCAGTGCCTCTCTGGGCAGCCACTGTCTTCCCAGCTCCTTTCCCCTCTGCTAGTGGACCATGTCCCCAGGTCCCCCAGCTCCCTGCCCTCCATCAGTCCCAGTGTCCCTCCTTGAAATTCCCCGTGGCTTTGCAAGCACCTTGGGGTGGCTCTGACCACTCTGGAAGTGGCTGAGCCCCCAGCTTCCATAAGAGGCTTTTCGGAGATTTTCCCATTCCTTACCCCTAGCCCTGTCCCCACATCCCATATGAGATTTAAGGGTTTTTTCCCATTTCTCGCCCCCAGCTCCATCCCCACATCCCACGTGAGGCTTTAAGGGCTTTTTCCCATTTCTCACTCCTAGCTCCTGGTGAACCCCTCCATACTCCGCGGTGCCGGGAAGCCACCAAAGCCACCCCAGACGCCCCGTGTGCCACTGCCTTGGCCGCGACTCAGCCACGGCGTCAACACCACCCGCGCCCCGGTGACGCAGCCAGGATTTCGGGGGTCCCAGGGAGTGGCAGGCTGTGCTGTGTGTGTTTCGGGAATCGGGGTAGGTTTGTCCCTTCCCACATCGGGGCTGCTCCCATAAACCTCCTCTCCCGAGGGGTTCCCGAGGGTAACACTGCCTGTGCGGGCACGGCGGGGACCCCTTTGGCCACAGACCCGGAGTCACCGGTTGTTCCCCTCGCCTCGGCTGTCCCGTCCCGGCGGTCCCGTCCCGCCGTCCCATCCCGGAGGTCTCATCCCCGGGGTCCCGTTGTCCGGAGCCCCCCGTCCCCACTCACCCGGGCGGCCGAGCAGAGCCAGGAGAAGCGGCAGGAGCGGGACGGAGCGGGGGCCCATGTCCGCCTGCGGGCGCTCCCCGGGAGCCAGCGCCGAGTGCGGGCGGCGGCAGCGGCAGGAAACCGACTCCCTTCGGAGGAGGGTCCGCGGCGGAGGAAATGCCGCTGGCGGCGCTGGGGCCGGGCCGGCGGGGCTGGGGGGGCGGAGAGGACGGACCCCCCCTCCCCCGGAGGCGCCGTGCCTCAGTTTCCCCACAGGGCCGTGAGGGGCTGCACCTCCGGAGGGGCGCGCTGGAAGCGTGCTGGGCAGGGGGAGGGCACTGGTACCCGGGGTAGATGTCCCCAAGGACCCCCAGGGCTCGCATTAGTGAGTGAAGGGGTGGAACACAGGCGTTCTGGTGGCGTCCACCCCTCCAAATTACTCCCAAACTGGCCCCAGTGATGAGGATGGGGGGCTGCCCCAGGCGATGGGGAAGAGAGCTGTCCCAGGCATTCAGTCCCCACTGGTCCCAGCACCCCAGCAGGGTCACATGTCCCAGGCTGGTGGCTCCCCCATGGCCCTGGACGCCCACTCTGGGGACATGGGACAAGTGGAGCTCCCCCAGCACCACTGCCTGCCTTGCCTGTACCCTTGGCCGGGCCACAGATGGGGCTGCCCAGACACCCTACCTGGCAGGCGGGCTTGGGGTCAGGAGATCCCTTATGACAGAGGGTCCTGGGGGAGGGAGTCACGGGCAAGGGGGTCACAGCCGAGCACTGCCAAAGGGGGAGCCATGAGATGGCTGGGGGCACCCAGGGACCCCCTTCTGCACTCCTGCCACTTTCCTCCCCACATCTCCCTGCTGGCTTAGGTGAGAGCCCTCACACAGCTATCAGTGGGGCTGGGAGCCCCATGCCGGGGGTGGGCGCAGGTCCCGGGGGAGGTTTTCATCTCTACTCATGGTTCAGGGGCAAGGGGACAGAATGGAAATGTGCCAGGGAAGTTAGCGACGCCTGTCCCCAGCAGCCAGGATGTCCCCGGAGGTGTCGGTGACCCGGGGTGAACAGCAACCATCTCCCATGACAGAGCACTGCCATCTCCTGGGGACCGCGGGGACGGGTGCTCACCCGGGGATGGGGACAGCGATGAGGACCGGGACTAGGCACAGGATCCCCTGGCCCTCCTGCACCCCTCTCCCCGCGGTGACACCGCAGGACAACGACCAAGATACTCTCGGCGATGGGCATTGGGATGGTGGCAGCTGCAGTGTGACAGAGAGGGGGTTGGCCGTGACTGTGGGGTGGCCCCATGTGCACCACCCTGCACCCCATTCAGCTCAGCATCTTTCCTCCTCGCAGCTTGTAGGGTGGCCTTAGGCTTTCAAACCAGAGGAAAATAATCTAAACTCCAACAGCAAGCACTCAGGGCTGTACGGGGCAGAAGGGCAGGGTGCCTGTCACACCCCCTACCCTGTCACCACCTGGGGAAACTGAGGCACATCTAGATGTGCTCACAGCACACCCAAAGAGAACTGCAGGCACAAGAGAGACAGGTCTCCCCAATCCCCGGCTTTAGGCCACTGTGGCCCAAACCACACGACCCCCCTGTCCCCACCGGCACGAGGCAAGCACTCGCCGGCCCCGGCCCTGGATCGCTGAGCTGGCAGCATCCCAGCCCCGGCCGGATGGCTGCATCCTTCCTGCCCGCCTGCCTCCCCGCAGTGCCCCGGGCTCTGCCGGTGGCTCGTGGCCCCCCGGGCACGGGGCTGACGTCGGAGACTGTTGAGTTTGGGTTTTCGTCTTGGGGAGTTTTGTTTTTTCCCTGCTGGCTTCCTTTCTCCGCTCTGACTCCTTGGCCTCGTGGCCTTGGCTGACCCCAGCACTGCCGCCCCTCCTGCCCTCCCAGCCCCCTGGCTCCGTGCCCAGCTCCCAGCAGCCCAAAAGTAAGTGGTGGGGGGCCCTGTTGGGGTTGCAGCTCTGCTGCCTCCTACCCTCACTGTGGCAGGGTGAACCCTGTCCCCAAGCCCCAGTGCAACCCCTCTGCTGTGGCACTCTGCCTGGGACACAGTGTGAATGCTGGGGAGCCCCACATCCCCTGTCCCCATACCAGCACCCCCCACTGCCTGTCTGCTGGGGTCCTGTGACTCACCATCACAAGGGCACCACCCGGTCCCCCAGCCACGAGGACACCCAGCCTGGTGGCCGGGCTCACGTGGGTGCCCCCAGTGCATTCCTTATCCCCTGGGGTCAGGGCTGAGATGTGGCACTGAGGGCAGTGAATGCCCAAGCACAGCATGATAGGGAGCACCGCACTCCAGGGCATTGTGCCACCACAAACCATCACAGTGCAGCCACCGCATACCCCAAAAAACCCTGACAGCCAACAGAAACTAGGAAATGCCAAGGCATGAAAGAGGTGGAAATCCCCATCCCAAATCCGGTCGC
Source organism: Lichenostomus cassidix (assembly GCF_008360975.1). NCBI lineage: Eukaryota > Metazoa > Chordata > Aves > Passeriformes > Meliphagidae > Lichenostomus > Lichenostomus cassidix. The sequence goes on from NC_139497.1 coordinate 5,816,347, forward strand.
CTCCAGCCCCTGGCAGCCAGTGGGAGAGCCGAGGGGGAGGGACGCATGTGCAGGACACGGCTCAGAGCTGCCCCTGTGTCCGGACACACGCACAGAGCACGAGGGGGTTCAGCAATCGGGACAGAATGAGGGCAGCCGGGATTGGCTGGAGAATACCGCCACAGGCTCCCCGCAGGCCACGGATTGGGAAGCCGGGGCGAGCGGCCGGGATGCTCCCTCCCTTCCTCCGAGCACAGCATCCCGCTGCCCCGGTGGGATAAACACCCGCTTCCTGCCCTTAATCAGCTCCAGAGGGGCTGGGGGGGACAGAGGGGGAGAAAAAAAAAACCTCTGGAAAGAAAAACTCATTTCCTGCGACAGAAGAAAAAGATAAAGTCTGGATTCATTAAAGTGAACTTTACTGGGGAGAGACGGGAAAGAGCCAAACACAATGTCCTTGAAATTTCCTCCGCGCGGCTCCGTCCACGAAAACAGGATAAAGCTGCTTCCGCTGTCTCTGCTGGAGTGCGCTGGGGGGAGTGGGGCTGGGGGCTCAGTTACAGGCAGTCGAGGTGGGTGCAGACCTGCTGGAAAACCTCCTCCACGGAGCCCTCGGCGTTGAGCTGGGTACAGAGAGGTTAGCTGGGGGGCTCGCCCGAGGGCTCTCATCTGAGAGCAACTGGAGCTCTTCCAAGGATGCATTTTGGCCATGGATGAAGAGACTGGGGCTCATTTGGGGTAAAGGGGTGCAGGCCATCCTTGGAGGGGGTCTCAGTGTTGGGAATGAGAGGGGTCAAGCCCACTCCAAGCTAGCCAAAATCAAGTTTTCCCCCTTCCCTCATGATCCCCATCCATCACTTCCTCTCCCCTGGGACACAAGCCCCAAGCCGTGGAGCTGGACAGCGCTGACATCCCACATCCCCACCTACCTGGCGGACGATGCCTCTGCTCTTGTAGAAGGCAATGACAGGCTCGGTGGCCTTGTAGTAGGTCTCCAAACGCTTCTTGATGGTCTCCTCGTTGTCATCCACCCTCCCGCTGGTCTCACCTCGCTTCAGCAGGCGTTTCACCATCGTGTCCTTCCCTGCGTCCACGTAGAGCAGCAGTGTGGGGGGGGCGATCTGTGGGCACAGAGGACAAGGCTGTCACCACACTGAGCTGGTGTGGGTCTGGTTTGGTTTGGTTTGGGGAGATGGTGGTGGTCAGCATGAGGGTCAATGATGTCTCCATGCCATCCTCTGCCTCCCTCTGCACTGGTCTGGGGGCCACCGGGACACTGTTCCAATGGCCTCTAGGGCTGTGTAGAAGGAGGCAAAGGGACATTGTGGCCAAGCCCTGGCTCTCTGCCATCACCATCATGTCAGCATTGCTGTCACGCTCTGTCATCCCGAGGACACCCTGGTCCCTCCCACTGTGCTGTGGGCACAGGCTGTCCCCGAGGCAGTGGGACCTGCTGCCCCTCTTTGACATTGCTGGGATGTGATCTTCACTGAAATAGGGAGGCCAGGCTGCTGCTGGATGGAGTTCCTGTGCTAAGCTGGTGTGTGGCATGGCTCAGCATGGCCCAGCACAGCACCAGCCCTCACCTTCTTTTCAAACTCTTCTCCCTGCTTCACCTCGCGGGGGTATCCATCAATGAGGAAGCCCTTGGACACATCTGCTTTGGCCACCATAGCGTCCCTCAGCATGTCCAGCACCGTGTCCTGGGGAGGGGAGGACAGAGCTGCCTTGCCTGATGTGGGACAACATGCCCTCTCACCCAGCACCCCCAATCCCTGCTGCAAACTCCACCCTAGGATGGCAGGGCCAGAGATGCTTGAGCCACGTGCCAACCACGTATCTGGTGTCCCCACTGCCACCCCTGCACGCCCTGCCATGTGGCAGCTGGTGGCTGGCCAGGACTCACCAGGGGCACCAGTTCTCCCTTCTCCATGATGGCCTGCAGCTTCTTGCCCCTCTCTGAGCCCGAGCTGACCTCAGCCCGCAGCAGGTCCCCCGTGGATAGGTGGGTGTAGCCATACTTCTGCACGATCTTCTCGCACTGTGTCCCTTTCCCCGAGCCGGGGCCACCTGCAGGTCACACACGTGCCCCAAGCCATGGGTGAGGACAGGGAGGGGTAGGTGGGAGCAGCAGCACAGACACACAGGAGTCCTCAGAGCTTGGTGACATGTTGGTTGGTGTTCCCAAACCCAGCACCAGGTGGATGGACAGAGCTGCTCCTGAGGTTGCCAAGTGCTTGGGGGTGGCATGGGCTGCTGGGAATTGGCATGTGGGCATCACACCCTGATGGCACCCAGGGCATCACCACCCTGGGCATCACTGTCCCATTGGCACCAGGGCATCCCCAACCCCATCAGCACCTGGATGTCCCTGTCCCAATAGCGCTCAGGGTATCATGACCCCCATCATCGCTGCCTGAAGGCATCCAGGGCACCACCACCCTATTCAGGACCCAGGACATCACTGTCCTTTTGGCAGCTGGCCATCACCACTGCCTGATGGCACCCAGGGTTTTACCACATTAGCCTGCAAGGATTTGTTTTCACATCAACCCCCAGTGGTTTACTGTCACATCACCCCAGATGCTGCCCTCCCATGCCTGGCCAGAGGTGCCCTTCTGGGCCCAGCACACCCCACGTGGCTTTGAGGAGCTAAACTGGAGCCACAGCCATCCCACCATGCCTGGGAACAGCCCAGTCTCAGCCTCTAGCCCTGGCTTCCCAGCCTGGAGATACAGGGGAAAGGTCTGGGCTGACCCCACCGGTGACAGGACACAGACTTACCCACCACAAAGATGATTTTGTGCTGCTTGAGCTTTTCTGGAGGAGAGAAGGGAAAAAAAATAATTATGAAAAGCCAGAAAGTCCATTGGGGAATAAGGTGTCCCCAGGGGGTGCCAGATCCAGGGCAGGCATCCCTGGGGATGGAGGGGACCGATCCCAGAGTCCTGGGGGAAGGTGGAGAGGGAAGCAGACGCGTGTCCTGGTCACCTGGGCAGGTTGGGATGTCTGGGCACATCTGAGCACAAAGGCCCCACGGCACCTTGGCCACGGGGCTGGAATCCCACTGCCACGTGTGTCCCAGAGGCGGTCATTGTCCACGGCTCCACCGCAGGCAGGGACTGGCCTCATCCATCCCTGTGGCCAGCTTCTCACCCTGGCAGGCTAAGGGGGGCTGTGGCAGGCTCAGCTTGGCACGGCCACCTCGAGCACCTGGCACAACCCCGGCAGTCCCTGGACCCCAGCATCAGTTCCTGGACATAGTGGCCGACGTGCAAGTGGCACTGACGGCCCTGTCCCCTGCTCAGCACCCTGGCACAGGGTTCCCACCACCTGTGGGATCTGTCCCAGCCATGGTGTGGGGCAATGCTGGGGTGCAATGCAACAGGGGGAGGCAGAGCTAAAAATAAAGTCGAGCTGCTCTGGGGCCACTTTCCCATCTCCTGATTACAGCTGGATGAAATTTCAACTCCTTGGCAGCCAGTACTCCCCAGGGCTGGGGATGGAGCCAAGTGGCTGGCAGGGACCAATGGGATGTGGGGCATGTGGGGGGGCTGGAGGGACACGGGGGATGGACAGAAGGGAGGGAGGCAAGGGCACAGGGGAGGGATGGAGGGGAGGAATGCAAAGAGGACCAGAGGCTGCTTGTAAGGGGGACAAATGGAGGACAGAGGGGACAGAGGCAGGGAGGGAAGGGGAATGCAGAGGGGATGGATACAGGGGAGACCAAAGGGGTTGGATACAAGGGGGACAGGGGCATGCAGAAGGGATGGATGCAGCGGGGATGAAGGGGATTAATTCCAGGGGGGATTGATGCAGGGGGGGACCGAGGGAATGGATACAAGGGAGACAAGGGGATGCAGAGGGAATGGATGCAGGGGACACCGAGGGGATGGGTGCAGGGGCTTGGATGCAGTGGGGATGCATGCAGAGGGGGCAGATCGCTCACCTGTGGCCATGCTGCTGTGGTTCAGGCACAGAAACACTTAAGGCTGCAAGGGAAGAGCAGGATAAACAACACAGCACATCAGGGACACACGGGTCACCAAGCATCTGGGGAGAAAAAGGGTCTCCCTTTCTGGCCATGGCCAAATGGCCAGCTCCATGGCCAAGCTGGGGGTGGGATAGAATACACAACCCCCGGATTGGCCCTGGAATAGAGAGCTGAGGATCTATGTTTCTGCGGCCATCACTCACCTGCTTCCCAGCAGTCACCCTCCGCATCCGGCTGCGGTGAGGGCTTCCCCATGCCGGGTGACGCGTGGTGACGTTGCCGGCTTCCTCCCCTGCCCTGCCCACATCCCAGTGCCCGGGGTGCTGCCCGACAGCCGGAAACCCGCTTGGGATGCCCAGTGCCACCAGGACACCCGAGTGATGGAGGCGGCATCCCCAGCTCCCCACGGGCTGGTTTTAGGGGGATGTCCTGAGGAGGGGGTTGCAGCACCCCATTGCACCCCAGAACCTCGGGGCGGGGGGATGTTTGGCCACTCTGCCTGCCCACACCCAGCCCCGCAGCACCCGCCCTGCTTGGCCACAGTGCGTCACCCCGAACCGGCTGGACGGGGTGCAGGGATGGGGCATCCCGTGGCCAGAGGAGCCCGTGGCCGCTGACAGGTCGTGTTACAGCCTCGAAAGGGCAGAGGCTAAGAATGGCCGGACTGAAACCGGCACCGGGTCACGTCCCACCAGCGCTGCGGGGACAAAGCCCTGAGATGCCCCCGCGGGGTTTGGGGGTGCAGGACCCCCGGGTCCCTAAGTGTGGGGGTGCTGAGACCCAGGACCGCCGGCACCAGCCTTGGTGGGGTGATGGGGGGCTGCGGGCAGTCCTGACCCCAGTGCGGGCTGGGGGCCTGATCCAGCGCTGTGCCGGTGCCATGGATGCCGAATGGGCGCAGGGTGAGGGCGATGTGGAGCTGACTGACCCAGGGACGATGGGGGTACGCTGACCATGGCAGGGGGCTGGCTGGGGGGGTGCAGCGTTGGCCTTGTGACTCCCCAGCCAAGGCCATTGCGGGCTGCACGCCGGGGTGTCCCCCAGCCTCACCGCGCCGCCAGCTCCAACCCACCCCTCCCACCCCCTCGGCACGCAGCCCCCCGCAGCCCCTCCCCGGGACCCCAGCCCCCGGGCCGGGCTGCCCGGCACCCCTGCAGCGCCCCCGCCGCCCCTCGCCGGCGCCGAGCAACACCCCCGCGGCCCTGCACCGCCCCGAGCCCGGCCGGGCCCCGCGGGGGTCCCGCACTGACCTGGACCCGCCGCCGCCCGCGCCGTGCCCGCCGGTACCGCTATTTATAGAGCACGGCGGCGCGGGGCACGCCGGGAGCGCGCGGCACCGGCAGCGCGAGCGGGCGGCGCGGGGGACAGGGAGGGACAAGGGGGACACGGCGGTTCCTGCGCCCGCCCGCGCGGGCAGGGCTGCGGGGGACGCGGTGAAACCCTGCGCGGCCCGGGAGTGCTCACCCTGCTGGGTCTGGGGGCTCCGGGGCTCCCCGCGCCTCCGCCGCCAGCTCCTCGGAGGGGACTGCTCTTCTCATCGCTGCCCACATGTCGCTTCCCCTTTTCTGCTCCCGTTCCGTTCTCATGTCCCCATCCCTGTCCTCATGTCCCCATCCTTGGCCCTAGTACCCTCATGCCCTCAACCCATTCCCATGTCCCCATCCCATCCCTGTGTCCGTCCCTGATGTTCTCATCCAATCCCCATGTCCCCATTCCTGTCCCCATCCCATCCCTACTGTCACCATCCTTGTCGCTGATGTCCCCATCCCATCCCCGTGTCCCCATGCTCTCACCTCCAGCTTACAACCCCTCCCAACCAGCTCCAGGGCTGTAAAACCCCAGGGATGTTGTGTCCTTGTTAAGATCTGATTAGTGAGAGGTGCCATATGCCAAAGCCAAGAGTACAGATTTTATTTAACAATAAAATGTGAGGTAGAGGAAGAGAAAGAAATAGAAAAGAGGGTGGGAGGGAGAGAGGGAGAGAGAGAGAGTGAGGTCAAGCAGAAGATCATCACCATCCTGCAGCATCCTGTTGGTCCTTCTTCACCCTGGTCTTCATGGTGATGGGGGTCCCGAGGTTCTCGAAAACTTTCCACTATTTATACCTTTTTGCAAATGAAGGCATTAATGCTCATTGGCTGCACAGTTCTCTTATTCTATTGGTTAAATTATTCCCTCGCTTCTAATGCTAATTAATCCCATGCTCAGTCTTTCTCTTAGAGTCGGTGGTTGCGACCTCCCCCTGCCAAAATTACCTTTTACCCAGCTGGAGCTGATTCCACCACAATTGCTGGGTTGGCTTTCCTTGTGGATTCTTTGTGTCCATTATCGGTGATACATTCTTCTCCCCCTGCTTTGTTTACCATCCCCTAATCTGAGATAACACTCAGACAATAGTGCCACCTCTATTTTATCTCAAATTCCTCTTACGATGGCTTTATTTGCAGTACAAGTCTCAGGCATATTGGGCAGGTGCTTGCAGGTACTGTGTGTCCCATAACTTGGGGTGATCTTTGTTTGACCAGTGATATGTGTATGCTGCTCCTCCACAGTTTGCCATTGTGGGCACCCCTGTCTGGATGAACCCCAGGATGTGCCAGCCAGACCTCACCAGGGCCACTCTGCTGCTCCCTTCTGTGCCCATCTCATGGCAAAGTCCTTCTGTGAACTCCAAGTTCTTACACCTACCTGCCCTTCCTCCTCCTCTGTTGCTGCAGAGACCCTGTCCCAAGATCCTGTGGCCCTAGGACACCTGGCTGGGAGTGACACAAGCTGGGGAGGTCTCAGCTGCCACCTGCACTGTGAGGGTGGCTCAGAGATGGAGTCAGACAGGGACTGGACATGGATCCCTCCCAGACATTCTGGTCACCTTCCCTCACCCTCCTGAGTGCCCAGGGACAGCACTGCTGCAGGCTGGGGGTCCTGACACCCCTTTGATGGCACTACCATGATCCCCAAAAACCCATCCAGAGCCAGGTTTCAAGGCAACAGACTGCAGCAATATTTATTCCTGTACAAACCATTACAAAACGTGGGTGCCCCACTGCTTCCCCCAGCACTGAGCCCCCAAAACCCCAGCCACAGCCAGAGGGAAACCGAGGAATGTATTCCTGCCAAGGCTCAGCACCCAAACATGCTGTATTCAGGTGTTTTCCCCACATTCACTTCTCTGCTGCTGAGAAATTAATAGCAAAGTCCTGTCTCAGCTGCAGGGTGCCAAGAGGCACGACCACCCCCCACTACCTGTCCACTTCTAAATTGTTTATAAGCAGTTTCTATCCCTTCGTTACCACTAACGAGCAGCCTCTGCTCACTCCTTAGTCCAGGAAACCCAAGTACAAACCCCAGGACTAGAAGCGGGGAGATAAAAAGCCAAAACCCCCCAAAAGCTCCCCAAAATCCCATCTGTCAGTTAGAAAAGGTTTTGGCAGTGTGGGGTGCAGTGGTGCTGGGAGGGACTGGTGGTTTTGGGGTGCTGGGGCAGGGAGGGTGGCAATGTCACCCCCACAGGGTCCCACCAAAAACTGTGGGGTTCTGCTGAGGGAAGGATGACTGAGGACTGGGATGAGGGGGCTGAGTATGGCAGAGATGGGCTGAGTTCCAAGAGGGGGTCCCCCCAGTCTGGGTGTAGGTGGGACTTCAGTCTCTGTGGTGAACCCAGAAGTGATGCAACCCAAAACTGAGCTGAGGGGAGCTGGAAGTCCCTTGTAGGCTCACAGGGGCTGCAATGTGCCTGGACCAGGATGGGGCAGGATATCATGCCCAAGTATCCTGCACATGGATGGGGGACACCCCAAACCTTACATTCATTACCTGGCCCCCAAAAACCAGCTCAAAACCCAACACATCCCAGGTGCAAGGAGCCACCACGTACATCAGTGGTCCTGTGGGAGGCGGCTGGTGGCACCCTGGTGCCTGGCTCCCACTGCTCCCAGGGGGATGCAGGGGAGCCCCCATCCATCCTAGCTCCAGGGGTCTGCCCAGCGGGCATGGGGCAGCCCCTAGGTCCAGGTGGGGTGGGAGAAGGTGATGTTGTAGAGGCCGGCCCAGCTGGCAAAGACCCTCTTCTCGGTGATGAAGCGGTGGTGGTTGCCCCTGCGGCTCCGCTCGTTGTGGATGTAGGTTGTGCACTCATCGGGGCCCTTGGGCTCGTAGTAGTGGTAGGGCACGCGGCGGGGAGGGGGGTGGCGGCTGCAGTGGGGAAAGAAACGTTTGGTGAGCCCCGTGGTGGGGTCAGGGGGATGGGGCAGGGGCTCAGGGGTCTCCTTACCCGCAGTAGCTGGGTGGCACCATGCCATAGACGTGGACGGCGTCACACAGCTCCACCGCGATCACCATGGTGAACCAGCCGGTGCTGAGCCACGAGCGAGACTTCTCCCTGGGGAGGAAAACAACGGGAAGGATGGCAGGGTGAGGTGATGTGGATAATGGGCCCTCTTAATGTCCCCAGGTTGCCTCAGGGACCCCCAGCTCAATGCTGCAGTCCATAAAGCAGCTCCAAGAGTCAGCTCTGTCTTGGGAACCTGGAGAAAGGAGGACAGAGCACAGCAGGTGGATCAGAGGTACCTGTCCTTCCCTGTCTCCCCCCGGAACAGATCATCAAACTGCTTCATGCGGCCAGGGGAGACAACGTAGGCCGTCATGTTGGGGAAGGAGGCACAGACACGCTGGATGATCTTCAGGAGGCTCTTCTGCATCTTGGTGGGAGGCCCCCAGAAGATGAAGATGGTCTCTGGGGTCTTGTTTACGAACTCCTGGGGCCGCTTGAGGACACGGTAGAGGCTGGAGTGAGCCACCACACGGAAGCTGGTCTTGTTGCCCACATCAGCGTTGTAGCCTGTGGTGGGAGCGTCGTTCATGCGGATGGTGCACTCTGCCCCATCGATGGCCGTGCCCAGGTGGGTGCCCAGGAGGTGGCTGGAGCTGGTGACAATGACGCATTGGTGGCAGCGAGCAGTCAGGGTCTGGTGATGACAAATGCCGTGAGCAGGTGATTTTTGGTACCACCGTGGACAGGGTATTACTGTCCCCTGCGGAGCCACCGCCCCACTGGAGGGGACGATTTGGCTGAATGTCAGCAGAGGGACAGACCCCGTGTCACCGCCGAGTCCGGGCCCTGCTGCCCAGCTCGTACCTTGTTCCCACAGACGGGCAGGTACCCGCTTTTCACCCCCCACTTCTTGAGGTCGGGGGGCCGGCGGGCTCTGCCCCGCAGGCGGCTGTAGGGGAAGACCTCGCTCCCGTTGCCGGAGCTGTAGATGATCAGCAACATGATCAGGGCAAAGAGGACCCCCAGGGCGGCGGCGCGCTGGCTCTGCGGGCGGGGGGAGAGCGTCAGCCGCTGCCCCCACCCCGCGGGTGTCAGCATCCACCCCGCTCCCAGGGCATCTCCAGCAGGATGCCTGCTGTGCCCAGGGAGGTCCCCGGGGTGATTCCCTGGCACTCACCGCGCTGCCACTCATGTCTCTGCGCCAGCCTCAGCGCACAGTGATCGCCGGCGTCCCGCGAGCACCTGAAAGGCACATGGTCACCCCAGCCTGGCTCATCGTCCCCAGGCTGCCGGGCTGGTGGGGGTACAGGATCAGGTGTGCACGGGATGAGTGTCCAGGTCCCCCCTTTGAAGAGGAGGACAATCCCCCGGAATTGATGAGGAGAAGAGAAATGCTGTGGACAGCAGCTGGGCAGACTCCGGGGTGTGGAGGAGCCAAACCCCGCCACAGCTCGTGCCTGGGGGATCTCCACGTTAGGCTGGGCTCCAGGGAGGATTATCTTCCCCTCGTGGGGATGAAACCACTGAAACCGCAGGGTTAGGGAGGGTCAACCTGCTGCTCGTGCAGTGAAATTCCATTAAAACCACCGCCATGGAATCTTGGATCAGGAGGGAATGGAAGGAGGTGAGACCCGCGCAACTCAGTGCATGCATGGACTTGCATCCAGCAGAGCTGGAGGGACCTCTCCAGTCCCGGGACCTGCTCGAACCTCCACTCAAAACGGACTGACCCAGTTTAGTTTTGGGAGCCCTGGTTAGTGAGCCCCAGCCATTCCTGGAGCACTCCGAGCGAATGGAAATTAAAAACCACTGAAGCCTCTTTACTAATTGTCACAGAAGGAAAATTATGCAACAGCCTGAGATCAACCCCTGGGGGGAGCTGGCACCTCGAAACGCTCTCAGGGCTGGTGGTGCCAGAAGGTACCAGCCTGCTCGGGGAGCCCAGGCCGTGGCCGGGCGTGCTGATGCTGGGGGGCTTCGTCGTGCAAGGGCTGGGGACGCTGTGGGACCCCACTCCCTGATCCCACTTCGTTCCCTCCATAGCTCTCGGGCCATGTGGGACTCCACGGAGGGGTTCCGACGGCGGGACCCCGCGGCCTTACCTGGTGGGGGCTCTCATGGGGAGTCCGTCACCTCCTGCGCCCCGCGGGCGGCGGGGGCTGCCCGGCACCTCCGGCGGGCTCGGCCATGGCCGGGACCGGGGCTCACATCGCCGCTCTGCGGGAAAAGGCTGCTTCAGACCCAGCTCCCTGCCCCCGCCGGGGGTTCCCCAGCCCCGGATGCGAGCCCCGGGTGTCCCCCAGCCCCGGATGCGAACCCTCCCGCCCCCCGGGAAGGGAAAACCCTCCCGGCCCCGGGTGCGAACCTCCCGCCACTCCTACGTGCGAGTCCTCCCCCGCCCCGGGAGCATCCCCCCATCACCGGCAGCGGCGACACGGGAGGAACCAGACCCTTCCCACCCCTCCATCCCCCGTGCACCGGTCCCGGGGGCGGGAGCCGCTCCCCCGCCCGGCCACTGCGCGTTCCGCCCCAGCACCGGCTGAACGGGCCCGGGGGGGACGCGCGGTGCCCACCGACCGCTCCGCTCTGCCCCGCAGTGCGCCGCGATTGATATCGCTGCCGATACCGATACCGCTGCCGATATCGCTGCCGATACTGGTATCTCTGCCGATACTGACAGCGCCGCTGCCGCCGCCCAGGCCGGGTCCTAGTGCCGCCCTCCCGGGATGGGGAGCACCGCCGGGTCCTAGTGCCGCCCTCCCGGGATCGGGAAAGCCGCCAGGTCCTAATGTCCCTCTCCCGGGATGGGGAGAGCCACCGGTAAAGGCCGTGCCTGACCCCCCGGTCCCCCAGGGCACCGGGGATGGGGGGCAGCGCTGCCCGGCTGTGCCAGGAGCAGCACGCCGTGCCTGACTCGCCGCCGGCCGCAGCGCGTTGCTGGGATGCCGAGGTCTCCCCCGCGCTGGCCGGGCAGCTCAGGGCCCCGCTCTGGGGGGTTTCGTGGCGCAGGGAGAGGGCTCCACCGCTGGCAGGGCCATGCATCCCTGACGCCTGTTCAGAGGGATTCTGGCTCCACTGTGCTGGTGATGCCCTGCCCTGCGTGGGGCTGTAGCAGCTGAGGTACCAGGCAGAGCTCCAGGGGCTCCTGTGCTGCACCCCCAGTTCCTGGACCACTCGCTCCTCATTGCACCCCAGCATTTCTGCCCCTCCTCTTGCCCCTGGCACCCCAGACACCACCAGACCCACCCAAACATGAGGCATCCTGTTACAGGTTCAAAGAACTGCTGTGGGCTCAGGGCCACACGTGCCCATGGCATGTCCCATCTCTCCAGGCCTGCAGCACTGAGCCCTGTGGGACTGAGGATCACCCCAGACCCAGCACTGATCCTGCGGAGATGCAGCTGCTGGTTCCCAAATAACCTTGACTGCTTTCAGTACCCTCCTCCATGTTTAGGCTCAGCTCTATCCCCTGGTCACTTCCCTTATTTATAGCCTGGCAGCATGTGGTAAGCTGTTGTGTATCCCTCCCTCCCACCCTGTCCTGTCCTGCAGCCACAAGTGGCACAGCACGGGGCACAGCAAGGGGCACCACTGAATTAAAAACAATTTTAATGGCCACGTTAGCTTTGGTCTGAATCCAAGGGCACTTGTGACAAGGCAACTTGGAGCCCCCAGGGCACGTGTGGCTCCAGGGCTTCCCAGCTGGGGACATGCAGGCACCAAGCAGCAGAAGGCAGAGCCTGGATCCAGCTGCCTGCACCCCACACCTAGCACTGTCCAGAGGGCACGAGTGGGGCAAGGACCACAGTAGAGCTTTGTCCCTGCAAGAGGCACCAGCTTGTGGCCCTGGTGGGGCTGAGCATTTCTGCCCCATGTCCTGCTGGAGTCCAGCAGTACGTCTACTTCTGCATTAAATATTCCTCCTAGTAGAGTGGGCAGAAAACTGGGTCACCCTGGGTCCATCCAGGCAGGTGTTTGGAGCTGATGGGGCTCCACGGATCCAGCTCCTGCCCCCCATGTACTAACATGGAGGTTCCCAGCCCACCCATCGGCTGGTGAAACAGGCACTGCTTCTGCAAAAACGGAGACTCCCTGCTCCAGGGCTTGGCAAAAGGTGTCCAACCGTGGCACTGGCAGAGCTGAGACAAGTTGCTGCAGAATGAGAGCTGCCCTGCCGCCGGGGTTCCTGCTGCCTCACCCCATGGCTGGTGCCCTACCCGCCTGCCCAGGATGGGTGGTTGAAGATGATGTTCCTCCTCTTGGCCCAGCGGGAGAAGATGGCTTTCTCGGTGATGAAGCGGTGCCCGGCGCGGCGAGCTCGCTCGTGCATCAGGTACATCTTGCACTCGTCCAGCCGGCCCTTCTCAAAGTAGTGGTATGGCACACTGGAGTGGTTCTTCTCCCTGGTAGGAGGGGACAGGGTGAGTGTGGGACTCGGGGGGACACCAGACCGCCCTGCACCTGCCCCTGCTGCCCCCCATGCACCTGCAGTAGCTGTCGCTGACCATGCCGAAGACGCGGATCTGCTCGCACAGCTCCATGGCCAGGATCATGGTGAACCAGCCCGTGCTCAGGAAGGAGCCAGACTGCATCCTGCAAACCATTGTGGTCACACTGAAGTGGATAGCACTGTGATGGTGGCCTGACCACACTATGGGTGCCCGATGGGGGGGACAGGTGGCATGTCAGGGGGACCCAATGGGGCTCCTCAGAAGCCAGTGGTACCTGTTCTTCCCTGTCTCGTTCTGGAAGACGTCATCGCAATATGTCATCTTCTCCTCAGTCAGGGTGTAGATCTGCAGCTGGGGGTACTTCTCCATCACCCTGAGCAGTACCCGATAGGTCGAGCCCACCTTCTCCCTGCTCATCTTCTTTGCTGGCCCCCAGATGAAGTAGAGGGTCTCCTGGGACTGCTGGAAGAAGTAGGGCTGGTTCCCCAGCAGCAGCGGAACGCTGGTGTGTGAGACCACCCGGATAGTGCTGCGTGCCCCCACGTCTCGCTCGTAGCCGGCGGTGGGGGCGTGGTTCATGCGCAGGACACACTCCTGCCTGTCGATGGCCTGTCCCAGCTGCGAGCCCAGCATCTGCCCCGAGCTGGACACAACGGCGCAGTGGCGGCACAGGGCTCGCTCCAGAGGCTGTGGGGAGATGCATTGTCAGCTCCTCCGCCCCTCCCGCAGCGGCTAGAAACACCACAGTCCCTGCCTGCCCTTCCCTGAGGACAGGGAAACTGAGGCACAGGTGGGCCGAGCTGCCCCACCAGCCCCAGCGGTGCCCCGTCCCCACACACCTTCCCGTCGGGAACGCGGCTGTAGCCCTGGAAGCTGCGGACGGTGGATGTGGCGGGGCTGTCCCGCAGCCCCGGGGCCTGGCAGCAGTGCTGTACGCGGGCATGGGAGCGCAGCAGGATGTACAGCACCGCCAGCACCACGGCGCACACCAGCGCACACCAGAGCCGGACCTGCAAGCAGAGCGGGGGGAGTTCTCCGGGCAGTCCACGTGCACCGACCCCGCGCCATGCGGGATGGCTGTGGCCCCGCGGCCGTGCGGGAGCTGCCGCTCGGAGGGTGTTGGGGTGTGTTCGGGGAGCGGCCATGCGGGGTGCCGGGCCCGGCTCACTTCCTGCAGCGGCGATGCTCGCACGCACCGGCGGCCGCCGGGCTCAGCCCGCTCCAGCACCGCTCTTGGGGCGAGCGGCCCCCGATGGTGGTGGGGTCCCACCGGCCCCTCGCCCCAGCGGGTACTCACCAGCGTCTTCATCCTCGGGGAGCTGGCCAGTCACCGGGCGGGGTCCGGGGGTCACCGGGAGGGTGGGGGCTCGCACCCTGCAAGCGGAGCGGGCTCAGCGGCGACATCCCGGGGGTGAGGTCGCCCAGCGGGATCCCCCCTTTCCCCCAACGCCCAGGGTTCCTCCTCACGCCTCGTGCCGGGACCCCCCCGGGGCCATTACCGGGATCCCCCCACGCACCCTCGTTCCCAGCACCCTCCGGCGTCCCCCCACGTGCCCAGCTCCCCTCCGTGTCCACTTCCCCCGTGCCGCCGCGGGTGCCGCCCCGCCGGGCAGGGATCGGGGTCCCGCATCCCCCCGGCGCGGCGCCCCCGGTCCCCGGTGCCGACCCCACTCACCGAGCCGGGAGCCCCCAGGGCCGCCGCCGGCGGGTCCCGCATCCCGCCCGGACCGGAGCAGGCGGGCCGCGGCGGGGCGGAGCCGAGCAGACACTGCCGGGACCGGCACCGGGACCGCCCCCGGCCGCCCCGCCCCGCGACCCGGCCCCTCGGAGGACGGGCCCGCCCGTGCCCGTGGGCTCGTGCCCGGCGCACCGGGACCGACCCCGGCACCCACCTCGTGTGTCCCGACACCGATCCCCGCCTCTCTCCCTACCGTGTGCCCTGGTGGCGACCCCACCGCTCTTCCCCCGCCTTGCTCTGCCCTCTCAGCTCCCCTCCCGCCCGGGGGTCCCTGCAGCCTCCCTGTCTCTCTCACCTCCGTGCACCACCGGCTCCCGATGAGCCCAGGGACACCGCAAGGATCTGTAACGGCTCAGGAGTGGGACCGGGGCAGGCAAGGCCCTTGGTACCCCAGACCCCAGCCAGTGGCCCCAGGGGGCCACCCGTCACCTGCAGCCCCTCCTGCCAGGGTCATGTCACATGAGGAATGCTCCCAGAGAGCTGCCTGCTGGCCCAGGAAAGGGCACTGGACTTCAATTTCTCCTGCTAGTCCTAAAGAAACATGAGATGTAACCTTGAAGCCAGACCTGGCTGCTGTCCTGCACAGGCCTGGAACCAGAAGGAAGTCACAGGGACATCACTGGGCTCTTGCACAGGAAGCAAGGCCGGAGGAGGAAGTCGCACCTGGAGCTGCTCAGTCACCACCGAATTCTTCCCCCCTTTTCCTCCTTCTGCCTCAGCCCAAACCCACCCTTGTGGGGTAGGCTGAGCCTTGGCAAGCAGGTGAGGGGCAGGGAAGGGCAGTTTGACAGCACAGCACAGCCTGGAAGCTCCTGCAAGAGCTGGAAACAAGCTTCCCACCAGAGCCCCACCTCTGGACCCTCCACCGGCTCCTGCAGCCAGGGTGAGCCCAAGACCTGTGACCCTTGGGGTGTCCCCAGCCACCAGCATCACCCTTGGGCAGGATGGGTGACTGTGGGACATGCTGCTGGCAGGAAGTTCACAGCACATGCAAGAAGGGTCAGAGTGCCCCAAATCTGCCCTCCCCAGGCAGGGTACAGCAGCCCCAAGCACAGCAGAGCCAGTATGAGGCTGGGCCAGGTTCTCTCTGGTGCTTCTCTTCCTGACCTCACCTGGCAGGACCTTCTCAGCAGGACGTCCTGCACTGCCAGGGCCATGCAGTTGAACCCATCCTGGCAGGCCTGTGGCACCCCTTGGCACGGGCAGAGGACAGGGACTGAGACCTTGCAGACCTTTATTGAGCATGATCCCACTCACTGTGGTCCAGGGGAGCTGCCAGGGCAGCAGCTGCTGCCGGGAAAAGAAACCCCATGGGGGAAGGATGGTGCCACCACACCTCCCTGCTTAGCCCCAGCCTGGAGCGCACAGGGAGCCTTGTCTGGGACAGGAACCCAGCCAGGGCTGACAGCTGTGATGGGAATCACCCCCAAACACTCCCTTTTGATCCAGGATACCTCACCACCCCCTCAGCTGGGTGACTGCACGGTGGGATGCAGAGGGCAGCACTGTCCTTGCACACCCAGCCTCATGGGGTCCCTCTTCAGACAGGCAGGAGCCCCCAGCACCATGAGTAGTCCTTCCAGCAGCAAATGGAGAAGGCAAACCTGCCCTTTCCAAGTGCAAAGTGTCATTTCTTTCAGACTTGAATCAAAAAAACCCCATGAACTGTATGTAAACTTTAAAAAAGTCCCGGAAGGAGCAAACTACTGGGCAGAGCCAGAGCAGAGGGGAAGGAGAGCCCAGAGAGTGGGCAGCACAGCCCCAGCTGGGGAGCAGGTCCCTCAGCAGGGGCTCTGGTCCCTCACTTGATGAGCCTTGGGTGAATCCTGCTTCTCTTTGGTCAGTAAATTGTAAACTACAGGTTTAGTCTCTGCAGGAAGGAACGTGGAAGCAGCTCAGTGCTGGGCACCCTGGAGGAGGTGTCTGCCTGGAGCTGCAGGCAAAGTCTTTTCCTGGCTACGATGCTGCAGTGTGGGCACCTCCTCATCTCCTCAGCTGGGCCTTCAGTCTGATTTCTTGGCAGGTTTCCTGCTCTTCCACATGACGAACATTATGAAAACACCTGCCATGAGAGAGAGAGAACAGATTCAGGTAGGAAACTTTTAATTCCAGACATTTCTGAAACACCTGGTAATGAGAAACAGAATCTCCAAAGAGAGAGGAAGAAAACTCTTGCTGTTCAGAGGCTCAAACAGCCAAAGTGGTACACAAACACAGCCCTGAGTCCCTGTGCCAGGCTAAGCTGCAGCAGTAACCACAGACAGTGTCACAAGTATCACACATTAGCTAAACCCCTAGCAACCCTCTTCTCTCTTCCTAATTTAGAAGTTTGTAATTAGAACAACAGAAATAACTCTCACCTATAAATAGCAGCAGCAGCAGCCCGGCTGCCACGGGGATGATAACTGCATATTCCCGAGGCAGGAAATACTGATGGATGCCATGGTCGCTGTCGATGAAGGGCTGCAGGGACAGAGAGGGCTGTCAGCAGGTGGGCACAACACCTCAACGTACAGCCTCGAGGTTTTGGGAGCAGGATGGAAGCATCTGGTGTGAGATGGCTAAAAAAACGGTGCTCAGACCCACAAGTGGCTCAGCCTCAGCCACGGGGGCTGAGAGTGGGTGGGCAGTGAAGGCTTTGGTGTTTAATGGACAACGAGGGGAGACCACTGGGGGTGGCCCAGGGGCTTGGGGTGGGCACAGCTGCTGGTGCAGAACACAGCAAAGCCCTGTCTGTGCCCTGCAGAAGGGAGCAGCTGCGCCGGCTCTGCTCCATGCTTATCCCACCAGGATCCCTCTGCGGAGGCCAGTGGAAGGCTCTGGACACTAGGGAGCAGTGTGAGGATTCCCACACAGCCCCGAGCACACCAAGGGCTCCGGGAATGCCGGGAGCACGATGGATCAGGCAGCAGAGTGAGCAGATTCAAGAGGGGAATTCAAAACCCATGGAGTTGGAGGGGAAGCTGGTGAAGTTCAGACATCAGCCCAGGACTGAACCCGGCCTCTTGCACCTAGAAAGCTCATGAGGAGAAATTTCTTTCCAGGGCAAAAACTACTAATGATCCAGCTGATGTGTCCCCAAAAGCAGGCAGCCTCACAATCACTTTTCCACAGCCCTGCATTCCCTAAACTCTTCTCCTCCCTACCAGGCTCCAGATTTGTTAAGATTAGTCTCTTTTTATGTTTCCCTCTGTCATCTCCCACCAGAACCAGGAATCGGGGATATACAAGACAGATGTGGACATCGATGACCACACGTCCATCGGGGTCAGGCTTCAGCTGTCCCCAGTGGCTCATCCAGCCCCGGCTGGGGCAGACCTTCTTGAAAGAGCAGGTGGGCACCACGATCAATGTTTGGTCTTCCCCAGGCAAGGCCAGGAGCATCCAGAAGAGACAAGGGCTGTGTCAGCACACAGAGGGAGATCTGCCCTGAAATTAACCCAGAAGGCAAGAGTCCTTCGGGCATACAGACACATCATCCGAACAACGGCCAGGGAAACACCTGAGTATGTATGGAGAGACTGGGATTATATCGGCCAGAGACCCGTACCAGTACGATGATCCAGAGGGTGTAGTAAACAAAGAGGACGAGGCTGAAGGCGACCAAGCCAAACCCAACCAGCTGGTCCGTCGCTGTGGCCTGCGAGGGGAGACAGTGAGAGCGGGATCTGTGCAGGAGCGGCTCAGGGCACCTGCTGCTGGCTACGTGACCGCGCTGGTCACCGCGGGGAATGGGAAAACCCGGGGCAGGGGCACCGCGGCGGGATAGCCCAGCGCGGGCTGCCGGCCTGCCGCAGGGAGCTGCTGAGCCAGTCCGCACTCCGCATCCCCGGCCGGGGCCGGCCACGGAGCGACCCCGCCTGCCCCGGGAGGCGGCCGGGCCCGGTCCCTCCGCGGGAGCGGCAGCCAGGGAGCCCCCCGCGCTACCGGCCCCAGCAGGGTCCCTTCCCCGGCCCCAGCAGGGTCCCTCCCCCGGCCCGCCACACCGCCCGGCCCGGCCCGGCCGCACTCACCATGGCGCTCCGGCCTCCTCCCCGCCGGCCCCGCCCTTCCTTCCGGCGCGCCCGCCAATCAGAGCGCGGTCCGACAGCCCCGCCCCGGGAGCAGCCAATCGGCGGGGGCGGGCAGGGCGCGCGGCGCTGGGCGGGGCTGGCGGGAGGCTCCGCCCCAGGTCCGTCACCCCGAGATTCGCGGAACGCCCGGAAGGGGCGGCGGGGAGCGTCCGGCGGGGAGCGTCCGGCGGGGAGCGTCCGGCGGGGAGCGTCCGGCGGGGAGCGTCCGGCGGGGAGCGCCCGGCTCGGCCCGGGCACGGCGGTGACAGCGCTCCTGCCTCCCCTGTGTCACCCGCAGGCCTGATCTCCCTGTTCCAGCTCGGAGCGCCTGCGGCTCCAGTGCCCTTGCCGTCGGAACAAGGGACTCTGGTTATACCCAGCACCTGTGCCCTGTGACAGTGACTTACTCTGACACCAGCCCCAGCCCCGGGACACTGACAGCCCACGCTCCGCATCCAACACACCGAGGCTGCAGCGGGAGGAACGGAAAAGCGAGACCAAAGAGCCAAGGGACAGACACAAGGGACAGGATCGGCTGCCTCCCCTGCCTGGGACTCAAAGGCACAGATGAGCTTTGTGTAGCCGAGGCTTTGGGAAGGTGGAAAAAGCAAAAACTGCTGCCTCCCAGGGTTCCTGTTCCCCTCCAGCCCTGTCAGGCAGCAGCAGTGAGTGCTGGGCACTGAATTTGCCTCATGCTCCGTTAAGGGGATGGCAAGCCTGTGGTGGCAGAGGGGCTGCTCAGACACAAGAGCCGAGGATCTAGAGCTATTTATTCCCTGAAGCCCTGCTGGGCTGTGGCCCCAATCGCCCAGGCCAGCCTGGTGAGGTAGCCCCATCAGGAGAGGCAGGTCAGGCAGAGCCTGGTCTGGGACAGAGGGCATGGAACACGGGATATTGCTGGCAACTCAGCCAGGTCACCTTGCCCCGGGATTGCTGCTTCCACGGGACTGGTGCTGTGCTGCCAGCTGCCCTCTCCAGCCCTTCTCCAACTCCAGGGAAGGGCTGGCAGGGAGCTCTGCTCTCAGCCGCCAAAGCAGTCCTAGAAGGCAAAGCCAAACCCTGTTCCAGGCCCCAGCATGTCCTTCTCACCCTCCTGCTTCCTCAGCAGATATTTAAATACATTTAAAACACGAAACAAAGCAAAAAAAAAAAAAAAAAATCAGTGTGAAGTACCAAAAAAACCTTTATTTTTCCCCCAAACCATAACAACATTTGACATTATATTGATTTCCTCATATATTTGTTATTTCTCTACGTTAGGAACCAGATACAGAAAATACAAACACGATCTGTTGAATCAAAGACGGCACAGCATTCCGTTAGAAAAGGAAACAAAAAAACTAGAGGAGCGAGATAAAAATGGTGAAAAATAGTCATTCCCTCCAGCCCAAACTTTCCAAGAATCATCATCAAAATAGAGCAGTGGAAGTAGCTTCTCTTTCTAAACACACCTCTGCTTTAAGACAAAAGTTAGATTTATCTTTAGATTTTTCAAAGTAAAAAAATGTTAAACTATCTTTCAAGCAATTTTGGAAGTTTGCATAGACCCATTCCCTTTCCAAAAATATCAGCCATCTCTCTATAGAATCTGATACAAATCGAGTGCGCCTCAGCCGAAGGTCACCAAGCTCAATTCACTTTCAAGAAAATAAAACACGATCTCCCCTTCCCCTCCCTCCCCCCACAAAAATATGGGCTCTACCGTTATTCCATGTGTTCGAGGCAAGTCACCAGGCTCAGCCGCACCCCTCGCTCAGAGCTCCATCCCAATTCCTTTTCGTTTCCCACATTTCCACGCCCGCTGCCTCCGGGAGGGGCAGAGGCGCTGCGGAGGCAGCAGGATGGGATGGCGCGGGGAGGGGGCTGATGGACACAGCTCTCAGGAGGGAAGTGGGGGGAATTCTGAATTCA
The DNA here is from genome assembly GCF_008360975.1 of Lichenostomus cassidix. Classification (NCBI taxonomy): domain Eukaryota; kingdom Metazoa; phylum Chordata; class Aves; order Passeriformes; family Meliphagidae; genus Lichenostomus; species Lichenostomus cassidix. The sequence goes on from NC_139497.1 coordinate 5,836,742, forward strand.
TCAATCCCCCCCCTCAGCGAGGAAGTGGCTATTCAAGGACAAACACCTGCGACCAGGCAGAGTTTGTAGGAACTTGTCCCTGGGGACTGGCCTTGTCCACAAGGCTCAGTCACCAGAGCAAGAACTCAGCTAGAGACCAGGTGGGGCAGCAGGGGTGGGGCAGGAGGGGTGGAGAGGGGTCTGCAGCCCCCGGGTAAGGCAGTGAGGAGGGGAGGGGGAGCCCCTCACCAGGAGGGGTTTAACCGAGGTGCTCTAGCGTACCTGGAGTGAGGTTTTCCCAGAGGTTCGTGGCAGTGGTGCAGAGACCAGCTGCACTGCCACCAGCTTAAAAAGAAACAGCAATGACGAAATAAATAAAAAGTCAACCCCTCCTATTCAGATGAGAATGAAATAGGTATTTCTTCAGGCAGTGCCTGGTTCGGAACCCTCTAAAAACTGAAGCAAATGCTTAAAAGGGCTTGTTAACTTTCTGCAGGGGGCAAAGTGATGTGGCAATGAGGGGGGGAGAAATCACACGCCTGCTGCCCATCACTCCAAGGGTCAGGACAGCACGAGGCCCCCATTTAAAGTGCTGACCATACAAAAGATGATGATGAGGGAGCAACATCCTTCTCCCCCTTTTCCCATCACAATTTCCAATTGAAACCCATCTCCTTCACCAAGCCTAACGACTAAGCCTATTCTTTTGGACACTCAGTTTTATATCGGTTTTAAAAAAACAAAAAGTTAGTAAAAAAGTTACACTGAATTTCCTAACACTTTGCAATGGGCTTCCACCAATGAAAGGTCTAGAAGCTGGGAGAGCAGAGCCCACATGTTTTGCCTGATCCCCAGACTGGAGCAGAGAGCCAGCTCTGCTCTCTGGGGCCAGTCAGGTGTGAGCAGCCCTGCTCATCAGCATCAGAGACCCAGGGGATGCAGAGTCTTGCCAATAAGGTCCTTTTACTTGCTTAAGCCACCTCTGAATCCCCTGAGAAGGGGAACAATGTGGGGGAGAACATCCCCCCCTCAGCCCCCCCTGAAATAAAATATCAATGAAACAATAATGCAGTCAAAAAACACCAGCCTGCTGGGTTTATATAAAAAAAAATTCTATAAACTTCACAACGAAAAAGAAAAACTCAAAGGAAACTAGCCAGCGGTTTGGGTCTGGAAACTGATTCACTTCTTAAATGTTCAAAGTCCAACAAGGAACAGGCGGCAGTGATGCCACAAGGAAAAAAGTGCTCACAAGGTGCAGCTTCCCGAGGCAGCCATGAGTGTGTGGGACCAGTGACCCCACAGCCACCACCTCAGGTACCCACAGCTGCCCAGGGACTGCTGGGCATTGCTTGTGCTGGACACACAGTGGGAACTCTGTGTGGGATCTGCAAATAGGAACAGACTGCTCCCTCCTCCCTCCGGGTCTGCTCTGGCTGCTCCAGCCCTGTGCTGCACTAGGCTGGATGACTAGGACTACTTACTCACTCAAAACCAGGGGCAGGAGAGCTAAAAAGCCACACAAAGACCAGGATCTGTGGAGTCAATAATGTGGAGACAAGGAAGAGATACCCTATGAGACACAGTTATCAAAAATGCGAGCAGTGACGTGCCAAGCCACTGGAAGGGAAGCCAAAAACATGCCCAGGTTGGCCACAGTGATACAACGGACCAGGTTATGCCTCTGCCAGCCTGGGAAGAAGAGACCAGCTTTCTCAAAAGCTCAACCACTTCTCCTCTTCCTTTGCTGGGAAGATACTCTTCCCTCTGTCCCACTGGGGATTTCGTGACATGCCGAGCTGCCAGTGCCTCAGAGCAGCAGACTCTTGCCAATGGAGGCCAGAAGAATGCCCTGGGATCCCAACTGCTCTGACAGTGACTGCCATTGTTTCTCATGGGAACAGAAGCAAAGCAGCAGAAGCGAGCTGGGCTTTGGCCTCTTTCCTGGCTTATGTTTACTCCTTTCAAGTCCTGGTTGGATCTGATTTCCCGAGGGGCTCTGCTGGCCCCCGTGGAGCAGCTGGACCCTTGGCTCTGCATGGCCATCCACAGAAAGGGCAGGAACAGCCACTGCTGTCCAAGCCTCCTTCTGCCCTCACCCTGACCTGAGCAGACGGTCAAGCCAGGCCTGGCTTTCTGGCAGAGCCCCAGGGAGAGAGAAAGACAAGCAGTTCTCTCCTTCCTGCAGACACGCGGCACCCCAGGAACAGGGCAGGATGCTCGGCAGCCTGCAAGTGAGTGCCAAACCTACCCAGGCTGAATGAAGAAGAGATCACCATTAAAAAAAAACCTAGCAAGTGTGAAAGAGCTTTTGTTCTAGACAGTCTCAATAGATCCAACACTTTTTCCCTACATTAAACCAAACCAAGGTGTTGTCTGTATCCCCTTTTTGCCCTAATTAAAATTTAACTCCCTTTGAAGGGAAAGGGTGAAAAAGATACATATCCTATATGTGGTCTGTCCAAACACAGAAAGAAACCTCTTGACTCAAAGAGAGAAACCATCAAAACAGAGTAAGCAGCTGTATAGTTTTGCCACACTGCTGAGCACCCTCCTCATGCAGCATCCTTAGCTAGAAGGGTAAAAAAAAAATGATAAATCAAGGCCCTTTCATTCCTTGTTTCTCATTCTGCCAGATTCCCTTTTCTAGAAGCTCATCTGCATGCATTCTGGCCAAAGAGACCACAGTTAATCCTTTTCTTTTTTCTTCTCCTTAAAAAAAAAGGCTTTACAATAACTAAGAATTTAAACAACAATGTGATCAGTTACAAGCTTTTCCTTGCTGAACAGGACGAGTGTGTGCCTGTGCACACACACAAGTGTCAGAGAGGGGCACATTCCCAGCCAGGCCCTGGAGTGTGGAATTGCTCCCAGGGCATGGCTGCTAAGTGCTACCACAGTACACTGACAAAGGAGGAATGGGCACTACACAAAAATAGCTTATCAGCTGAGGGGCTCTGTACAGGAAGGGCTGCAAGCACAGCCTGCTGCTGGCCCACGGCCGGGGCTGCCCAAATCCTCACTGGCAATTTGGCTGCCAGGAGAATCTCCAAGTGGGAGCTGAAAGGGATCGACATCTCTGCCACACACTGCAAGGAAAAGTGTCAAACAACTGCAGAAACCAAACCCAAAGAAGAGCAATTGAAAGATCAACCAGAGAACAGTTTGAAGCCCTGTCAGAAGAGTTCACTCACCACGGAGCAGGTCAGAACAGCTGCTGTGGCTGATGCAGCAGCAAACACCCATTCTGCCCCTGAAGGCAGAGACAGTAGCTTTGCCCCAGCCCCAGAAGGAACCAGCTCAGGCATAGATCTCTGCTGACAAGGCAAGGAAGGCCAACCAACACCAAATCCCTTACTGGCCCAGGCCAAGAGAGGCAATCGACATCAACACAATAGAGACCACTGCAGTCAACTGCATCCTGCTCTGGCCCAGGAAAGGGCTGTCAGACAAGATTCTTTTCACAGTCCAAGAAGGGCAGTTCCCTTCCTGAGCTAAAGAAACAAGAAGGGAAAAAAAAAAAAAAAAAAAAGAGGCTTTGTATTCCAAGCTCCAACAGGACTATTTGCTGAATCAGTCCAGCAAACACAGATTATACTCCTGGAATAATGAGTAGAAGCCTCTTCCAGGTAAAATCTGTAACCTCTAAAGTGCTCCTGCTAATGCTAGTTGATGAACACCCCCTTCCATGCCCCAGCAGTGGAAGGGCTGCTGCAGTCAGTGGTGTGATGAGCACTCACATTTAACCGTTCACCAACTCCCAGCTGGATTGCGGTCATTTTCTGAAATGCACTTTTGGGAAGTATTTCCTATGAGAAGATGTTGTTTGGGGATGTGAGGGTAGGAAGGTGAAGTGTACACCACAGCATACTTTGTTCAGTAAAACCATTGCCTTGGGAGGTGATGTTCCCTTGCAGAGTCAATGGAATAAAGCATCCTGCAAGTGGCCATGTCACCGTGTCCCCAACAAGCAGCTCTGGGTTTGGTTAGAATGGTTTCCCCAGCCCCAGTGGTTTGAAGAGTTCACAGTGGTATAACCCAATGTTTTGGGGAGACAGAAGCTGAGAAGTCCCCCGCTGCAAGTGAATGGGTGGAATGAGGGATGAAGATGAGCAACATCCTCTGGGACTAGCCCAAGGAGAAGCCCCACAGACACCTTGCGTCCGAGCAGGAACAGGGGGAAGGCAGGCACTGGAAGGACCAGGAAGCAGAGAAGGACAATGCCAATGCAGGGAAAGTGCATGTTCTGGAGTGGTCTCGGAGTAGTTCTGCAGTGCAAACATATGAGGAGGGGCGTGGAGAAATCCCTTCTGGAATGCTGCATGAAGAGAGGTAAAGGTTGGCATCCATGTGGCAGCGGAGTGGGTAGGGGGCCTGTGTCCAGCAGCTCTACCCTGTTCTTCACATTTAGTGGGTTTCAATCACCACTGGCTCGTAAACTCCAGATGAGACCCTGGGGAGGTAGAGGGGGAGAAGATGGGAAGGGCAGGTTATTTTTCAGTCACTTTGGGCAACCAAGTTCTGATTCAGAGCTCTCCACTCTCAAACATCATCCTCTAACCCCACATAAAACACTGTGAATAATGAGTCAGCCTGGTGGGAAGTCAGTCCTTGGAACACTGAGGGGACAGAGACCTGGCAAGTCAGCAAGAGAGCACTGGAGAGAGCTGGGTGTGACACATGAACCCTTCTAAGGGGCACAGCAGAGGGAGAGTATCCTATCCTGCACAGAGAGCCAGCGTGCCTGGCTTTGCCGTGCTCCCAGATTTGTTACCAACTTGACACATTTTTGCATTACCATTGAACTACTTTTTGTTCAACTCAAAAGGTGCAATAAAGCCTCAAACGCAGCTGGCCAAGAGCTGCACTAAGAGTTACAGTGGCAAGAAAAAGTTTTATTCCTTCAGAAGGCTTTAATGAGAGAACAAGCCCTCGATGATTATGGAGGAGGCAGGAGCAAGGGACAATAAGAGGCAGGGAACAGGGACAATAAAGCTGGCTCTGCCGCAGTTTTGCTGCAGGCCAGCAGGAGGCAAAGCTCCCTCCCTCAGGAGTGAAGGGGAACCAGCCTCTACCATTTTGTCCTTTCACTCCTCACTTCTGTTCTGGGTCTAACAACCAGGATCCCATTATCCCTCTGAACTCCTGCTGAGAACTGCATTCATACTCCAGTGCAGCTGCAGCCTGCCACCAAAAGGATCCCAGGGCTGTTAATAAAGCCACCACGTAGCACATGATGTTTAGAAATCTCTCCCGCAGCAAAAACTGGAAGTTTCCTGGGTAAAAAGCTCACTAATCTCACTGGAGCCCCTCTGTCTGCCAGCCTTTTGGGAAGCCTACCTGTTTCCCAGCTGAATACCACTCAGCGTAGTTGTTCCGTCTCTGCTCACAAACAACCTCAGGTTACTGTCTGCAGATAGGAAAGGAAGACAGACATCAAAATCCAGAACCACCCAGGCTGTCAGGAGCTCCCCTCCCAGACACATGATCAGCACATGACAAGTGTGTTTCTGCAGATGCATGTTGACACTTTCTGGTGGTGTTCCCAAAGTCATGGAGCCTCTGGGAACTCCTTTCCTTGCTCCACAAGGGAGCCTCCACAACATGAAGCTTTGGAAGAATAAAGGCAGAAATATCAATTCAGTCATACTCCTTCAGCTGCCTCTTTTAAGGCAATTCCATTGATGCAAGTTCTTGGCCAGTTTAAACTCATGTGAACAGATGAGATGTGGGGCCTCACGCTGCTTTTCTAGAGTCACTGGAGGAGAAACTCAGCCTGTTCTGCTGGTGAGAGGCAGCTGCATTCCATCTAGTTTTAACTCATACTGAGTGAGGTGTAAATCCCCATATGGTAAGAGTGTTACTATGTGCAACAATTTAAGGTGACTAATGGTAAATTAATGAAGCACAGATAAAAAGCTAGGTTCGAATTTAAAACTTAACAGAAAAACTCAGACAAGAAAATCAGACGAAAGATTGACTTCTATGCTAAACTGAAAAATGAAAGTGAAAACAAATGCAGTTTCATTATTAGTTTTCTCCTAACAGATGCTGTGACTGCAATGGAGAAAATCCCTGCTTAAGCTCTCAGATAGACCTGATCACCAGCACATTGTAACCCATCTTTCTGCAGAGATGTGCTGTTTCCCTTCCAGTTGTGCTCTCCTCTTTTGATAAATACCCTTGGGCTGACCCTGGATGAAGGCCACTAGAGCAGTGCAGACAGCTGATGCAACTGATTTCCACTGCACTGAGAATCAGTATTTTTCCTTTCTCATTTGAGTTACTATTCAATCTCTGCTGTCATGTGTGGAACAGCAGCCAAGAGCTATCTGTAAATGCATGTGCAGCTCTTAAACCCACATGGTTTATCTACCACAGAAACACCCAGCAAGCACTGAAAGCAAATAAGTGTCAAAAGGGGAAGAGAGCCCATGGCAGATCAGATCTGACTGTAAATGCTTGGCAGCTTTGCAAAAGGAACAGCCCAGACATCCCCTCTGAGACGCCTCCTCTCACCTTCAGTATTGCTGACATCTGTGAAGTCCTGACTCTGCATTATTTTCTCCACTATATCATCAGCATCGATCCTGGTGTCATCCACTCGGGTTGGGTGACTCTCCACTGAATCCTTTTTCCTCCTGGTGAGAAGAAATACAGGAAAAACTTACTCAGCTTTTCCAGACACAGACTTCCATATACCATCCTACTTCTCTTGGCCACAGTCTCCTCCTAAGTAGCTACAAAGAGGACGCCTGAAGACAAAGGCGCAGGTTCTGTCTCTCATTCCCAGAGAAAGGTCTTTGCTCCACAGTTACTCACCGGGAGGGTCTGTCCAGCAGCAGGGGTGGTCTGGGGGGGCGAGGTGGCTTCTCCAGTTTGTGGTCTCGCTCCCCCTCAGGACACTCCACGGTCATGCTGAGCCCGCCGGACGCGCTGCTGCTGGTGGAGGTGTTCCGGCGGTGGGTCAGGTCAGACATGCTGGAGGAGCGCGAGTGCTCCGTGCTGTAACCTGCCAACACAGAGGGGTTACAAACCTCATCTGCTCCTCTTCCTGGCAGCACAGCTAACAGGCAGCTTCACAGCAGCGTTTCTGCTCCTGCATACAGAGGTTTAGACATCTATGAGCTCATCTGAACAGGAGAATTGTATTACAGAGCAAGGTGAGAGAGATGGCTGCAAATCACTCTCACAGGAGCTCATGGCAGGAAACAAAAGGTCTGTGGCCAGTGCTGGCAGAGCTCTGTGGATCAATGGTTACCAGAGATCTTGGACTGTTGGCTGGCGTAGCTCGAGTTCCGCGAGTGCCCCGAGTGGAAAACTTCTTCTGGGCTGGACAGGTTCTGATCTGGCTCTTCTGGGACACCTGCCAAGGAACAACAGGACACTGCTTACACCGTAACCAATTCAGGACATGGTGCACTGATCAGCTGGGAGTGGAGGCTGATCTTGGGGTGCTAAAACATGGGAAGGGCAAGTCTGCTGGCAGAGCCCTGCTGTACAGGTCAGTACAGGGCTTTGAAACACCCAGGGAATAGGGAAGACCTACAGTAAGCTTCTCTGTTGAATTCATCACTAATTCTATCCAGCACCTGAATTTACAAACATCTCTGGGAGCTTGTAGCATCTAGAAGGACAGGTAGAGTCTGAAACCATCTATAGTTAAAAGCATCAAGCTAAGACCAAGAACGTGTCAGGTGGCCACTGGCAGTAAAGGATTACAACCTCTGTTTGGGTGCTTCTGTTACTACCTTTCCCCTTCTATTACTTGTGAGAGAGCCTGTGCCATTTACATAGTCTCTGAATTTAACAGACACTTCAGCACAACCTCTGCTCCTTTGCTATCCCTGCTTGTCTCTCATACAGGAAGTTTACCCAGAAGTGCACAAATGTAACACATTAGCCAGCTTTTTAAGAACAGCACTTGCACCATGTGCTCTGCCACTGAGGTGATTAGACTTGGGTGCTATTTTGGTGCAGTGTATCTGCCTGCACATTTGGAATGTGCTGGGACGAAAAAAAAAAGTGATGTGAAAATGCAGTGCCCTTGAAAACAGGCTCATACAGAAGCCAAAGAACTGCATCAGCAGCTGGAACAAGGCCACTAGACCTTAAACCAACCTCTAAAACCTTCAGAGGAACTTTTCTAGAAGATAAGTCTGAGCAACAGAATAGCTGAGAGGAGAACAATGGTAAGTGTCATTGAACACAGTGGAAAGCAGGGATGAGTGCAGTGCATGAATTATTAAATCCCCAGCAAAAAGAACGAACTGCTTTATCTCCACTAACAGAAGTACACATGTGGCAAACATTCAACCTTCCTCTCATCAGTTAGATTGTTTTGTTATTCTCAATATTCCTAATGAGCAATTGGGTTGAGAATGGGTGCAGGAAAACATGAAAAATTAAAGAGTTTCCATGCTTGCAACTGCTGGGAAAAACAAAGGAGTGTCCAGGCACAGCCAAGCATTGCATGGGCATTCAGACCTGAGCTGAGAATGGCAGTTCTTGGCTTGGTCTGGCGCAGGGAGCCAATTGTGGAGGAACTGCTGCTGCTGGTGGTTCCCTCACCCTTGCAGGTCAGCTGCAGGGTAGAGTCCTGCCCTGGGATGGTGATGGATTTGGCGGTGGAAGGAGGCCTGTAATCAGAAGGGAAGGGGGTTACAGACTGCCAGGCAGGCAGCAAGCATCATCCTGTGTATCCCACCCTTCTTGGCAGGGGGAAGCTGGCAGCCCTCTGACCAGCAGCTCAAGTAGGATGTTGGGTTTTGTTCTCCCACATGCAAGACTTGGGTCTTTCCTACCTTGGACTGCATGACAACAAAAATCAAGTTTTTGAGGTAAATTAAGGAAAAAAAGGGACTATTCATTCATTTATACAGGACAACAGGCTCAGAGCTTGCACTGTCCTCAAGGACACCATGCAGAGCTGCCCTTTCCCCCCCAGCACGTGTCCACTGGCCAGTTGGCTTCACAAACAGGAACCAGTTTGCTGCTGTCCTACTCTCAATTCCAGCTTCCTTTCCGTTACACCTCTTTGGCCAAAATGAAGCCTTTTACCCCAACAACCCTGTCCTCCTATGAGAGCCCTTTTACAATGATCAAATAACCTTTCCCTTTTTTAACTATTAAACTCCTTTTCAGTGAAACTAAAGTGTTTTTCCAGCTGTCAGAATTATTTTTCTGGTTATTCTGTGAGCTCACAACATCCCTTTGTAAATGCTGACTGCAGGGCAGAGCTGTGAGTGCCTGGAGCCCCCTCCCTTCCTCCAGAAGTGCTTTTGGGTGGAAGCCACAGCATGTGCAGCGTGGCAAAGTGAATATTCCTGCTGGAGCCCTAACTTCCTTGTAGCCTGAAGTCTGAACTGGAACTAATGGATCATATTATGTTTTTTAAGTGAGGAGTGAGAAATAAAAACTTTTATTTGTCTCACTCAGAGCTCTGAGGGACGATATTACATGAGAGGACCTTTGCAGTATTTTGGGAGAGAGAATATTTAATGTGGGCAGCCAAATGGCTATAAAGCTTTCCGGAAACTCACAGCATGTCTTCACCAGGAAAAAGCCCTCCCTGATCGTGTTATCAGTGATTTGCATGTGCCCAGGTGCTTTGGGGACTTTGCTATACAGGTTTTTAAGGCTTTTACAACCTTAAGCAAGCAAACTCTTCCTGCAGCAGCTGTTGGAGCAGCTCAGCTGCTCTTCCCCTTCCAACAACCCCAGCAGGAGAAGGTTCACAGAGTGCTGCAGAAAATCAGTGCTTGGAAGTGATTTCCCAGCACAGTTTAATTCCTGCCTAACCCTCTAATGAGTGTCATTTACCAGAAGCTCTACTGATCAAGGACTATTCCACATGCAAAGCTTCTATTTTTAGGTATTTGCACATCATCAACATAAAAGGGAAAAGTGGGAATGACTGCAAAAATCCTTTAAGAAAATGAGGAGGTTTGACTTTCAGATTGAACCTACTTACATTAAATGGATATTTATATCCTATTCTGTGTAATTTTTAGGCACTCTAACAGTGGGACTTGCTTCCATAGCAAAGGAGCAACAGGTATTTTTGTCAGACATTATTACCAGACACCCTAGTACCCTAGATTTAAAACATCTGTTACTGCTATAAAATTATGGTTTAAGATATCCAAAACTTACTTTATTACACTTCCTTCTGAAGCAGAAATTCTTCAGAATCAGATGACATAAAAGTACCAGAAAATGCTGAGGAACTATGAAAAGCCACTTACAAAACAAACCTACCAAAAATTATGCAGCATTTTTAACAAGAATTCAAGCTAATTTATACACTTCAAGCTAGCTCCTAAAATTAGACCTTTTAGCCCAGAATACAACTTCTGCAAAAGCTGGCCTCAAGGTAAAGCTTTCTTCTCTCATACTGTTGGGAAGCAACATGAAATATTCCTGTAGGCACATGGCAGCCCTGCTGTGCAGTTATACACCTTCCAGCACACCACAGTAGGGCTGGGACTGTGATGCTGCACTGTGGTGTGAGGGAAGATGGGGTCAGAATATTTCTCAGTTGATTCACCAACAATTCTTTAATCACCAAAACTGCTCCACAGCTTAACTGTACTTATTCTTTCCATTATGCATTAAAAAAACCCCCACATGACTGTAATTTCTCTGCTAATTAATACAAGTTGTGAGCCCTGCAGAAAAAAAAAGGAATTAAAATGATTCAGCCTTGAAGTATTTTTGTTGCTAAATCTGAGATCTTTATCCCCCATGATATGTGCTGAAGCGTGTCCACTTCCAAGACTGTTTTCTTTATTGACCTTTCTCCTCTTGGAGGTCAGTGAAACCAACCCCAGAGCCATGAGAAATTCTATCCTTTAGGCAAAACATGAAGTTTGTCATCAAAATCTACTGGTTTCCAGAACCTAAGTTGCAACCAGCAGGGAAAATAGTGTGCACAGCAATAACCAAGCTGGGAAAGCTGGAGCAGAGAACAAAACTAATTAACATCATGGGCTGGCTACACTTTTCTGGCTGATTCAACCAGTTTTACTGGACTTCCCAATATCAAGGACATCCTCTCCCCTCTCTTCATCAGTTTTAGTGTCTGCCCAGAATGGAGCACAGCCAGAAACTCACGTTTTGAAGCAGGGATCCCCAGAGAGCAGGGACATTCCGATCGTGACCTGGAGAGGGGACACAAGGCACATCATTAGCCATGATGCACTGAGCTCCTCACTTCACAACAGCCAGGAGGTCAAGGGCTAGGTGTAAAGATTAGCAAGATCTAGCTCCTTTTCCAAGGAAATCAGCTTCAGGGATTTAGCAAAGTATTTCCCTCCCTGCCCCAAATCCCTGGCATCAGTAACTCCAAGCAGCAGTGGCTCAGCAGGACACCAGCCTGGCCAGGCTGACAATGCACTTGCAACCTTTTCCCTCCCTCCTGCTCCTGGTTACTTTGTCAAGGGTCACTGCTCGGCCAAATCGATGCCAAATTATCAAAGGGCAACTCTGACAGTGGGAAACTTCCCAAGTCAGTCTAGTAGCACAAAAGCAAACTCCTGTCTCTGTACATAACAGGACCTGGTGCTGCACTCTGATCTTCCCAAATTCCTAAGCAGGATTTCTACTGTGGCAGCACTAGCTGCTGTACCTTTAGGATGGAGTTGTCCTGTCGAGTATTCTTAGTATCATATCCTTCCAGCAAGCAGCAACGGACAGTGGATCCAGAGCCCGCAAACTCTGCCAGATTTAGATCAGCAAAGCCCAGCTGTAGCCAAGAAAACATTGGAGGGGAAGGTGAGAGAACAGAAGTTACCTCATAAAGGTACAATGGTGTCACACAGACCAACGGGAGAGAGCACATCTGTGAGCAAGGGCAGAAACAGGAGCCAGGACACAGAGTGGTGGCTGTGAAGATCCCCTGTTCTGGAGGATGGGCAGGGCCACATTCCTAATCCCAAGCCAGATGGACACTTGGAGGCTTCCAGGAAGCCAAGCCCACATGGAGGAAGGGTGTACAGTAGAGGAGGTGGCCAGGACAGTGTTAACCAGCCTGCAGCCGTTGCATAACCAAGGACATGGAAGGCACTAGGTCAACGATGTGGAAAAAACAGAATCACACACACACAAACATAATAAGGCTCTCTTTGTATTGGGCCATCCCAGAATGCAGTGGAGCATGTGAACCAGGAGATGAAAGGATATTGTTACAGGGGAAAGTGACACCATCCTGAAAAAAACAACAGACTTTGGGCACAGGGAACTGGAGGCCCAGAGCCAGGTGGCACTGCCTGTGCCTCACCCCTCAGAGGCAGCTACTGGGCTGGGCAGCTCCTGGAGCATTCCTCCTCTACTGCTAAGGTTTAACTAGCAAGGGCTATGTTTGACAGGCAGAAGGGAAGAGAAATATTTAAAAAAGCTCTCTAAATCTTCTCCAACAAATGGGAAGCAAACAGGGAAGGTGACAAAGCTGAAGATCACAGGCATTTTCAAAGAGGGCACTGATGCTTCCAGAGTAAATACAAACACAATGAAGAGCACCTTTGTTTTCCTGCCCTAATGCCTTGCGTATCAACAGCGTTTCAAAGAAAAAGTTATGGCTTTTATGCAGAGCTTTAGGAACAGCAGTCAGTTGTGTCTGATCCAATCTGATCAGGAGGACATGCTGTACTCTGTATTTGGCCAAAGCATCCAGGCGTGGAGCGTCTGCGTCACTCCAACAACAGGTCAGCTCCCAGGAGAGCAGGGAGCACAGGTGGAGCAGCAGCAGCAGGTCATTCTGTGCTCTGCAGCACATCCCTTCTGCCCTGCTGTTGACAGCTGGTTGGCACAACTGAACAGGGAGCCTCAACAGTAGCACCATTCTAAGGACTTGTGGTGCTCTGTCAGCTGAGGAAGCTGGTAGGGAGTCACAGCACAATACAGTCACTGCCACAGGAACCCCGGCTCCCACTGTTCCAAGTCAAAAGTCTAAACCACAGTCTGTTCAAGATATATGATTGAGGGGAAAACAGCACCAAGATTAGTATGGTTGCTTCCTCCATCCCATTCTCAAAGGGGAACTTCTGATGGCAAATGAAAAAATATGTGGGATAGAAAGGGAACCTTTTATCAGCAAAAAAAGGAAGGAAAAAAGAACCCAATTTTTCTCTCTCTCTTCTCACTTCTTAAGAATTCCTTTAATGTAAGTGTTTCTCCAGCCCTTGCTGCAGAAATTCTTCTGTCTCTTCTAGTCAAGAGCTATGCTGCTTGCTAGTTATTCACTGATAAGAAAAAAGAAACAGTGAATTTTTATCTCTTAGAGATAAACAAGACAGAGGAAAGCCACAGAGGGAGATGCAATCCATCACTGTGACAAAGACACAGCACCACCACACTAGGAGAACAATGTGGCACAGGGGTGGCCCAGACCCAGATCCCTCTTCCTCCACCACAGTACTAAATCCTGTGAGGAGATGGACATGGGAACACAGTGTGGGAGAACCCTCCAGCAATCCACATGGTGTGCTGAGGTCAGAAGCTCTTTCAGGAAGCAGACTCCCAGTATATAGAGGAAAGATCCCTTAACAAAAGGATGTTTTCAGATATAACCTTTCAGAATAGTTTCCTCAGTTTTCCAGCCAGCTCATGGTGTTTCTTCCAGCCCAGGGAAAGAGTTCCTGCTTTATCAGTTCTTCCTGTCATCTTCCGCTCTGTCACCCCTGACCCCGAGGTGACAGTCACGTCAAACCTGAAGGTGCGCGAGTCAGTGGAAACTCTGCCTGGAGCACAAACAGCCCCATCACTCTCAGTCCCTGCTGAAGGGGAACCAGGTACAGGGGGCATTCACAAACTGCATTTTTCTCTATCTGCTGCCATGATTGAAGGAGTTTTCAGGTGAATTAGGATAGTTTAAAAAGGTGGGGACTCACGGTGTAAAATGGGAAAATAATTGCATGGACATGCAGAACAGACTTCTGCTAGAAACATTAGGAAGCCCAAATTAGTCAGTTCTGTCATGAGGACCTGCCTAGAACAAGCCACAGGGCAAGACTGCAATCACCCTGTCTGGTGTGACATCCCTCATTTCTGAGCTGCTTCAGATCATCTTCAAGGAGAACACATCTGGTCTTCTTCACAGGAGACCAAGCAAGATACCAGCCCAAGAGATGACGAGTACTTGAGATTTGGTCTCCAATTCCAGGCTGGAGAAAGTCAGTCTCTGTTAAATGCCACTAAACACAACTGGAGACTGAGCAAAAAGGAAGTAGGTTAGAGCATGACCTGAATAAGGTCTCCAGGTTAACACCACCATGGAAACGTGCCTTCAGGCTTTCTTTAATCCTGCCGTTCCAAATCCTGTGGAAAGCTTGAGGATGGACACTGCGGGAGGCACAGGCTGATGCATTTACTATGTCTCAGAGGCACATCTCTTCCTCCAGCTATGCTGGTCTCCCTGGACAGGCAGCTCTGCAGAATGAATAACCTCCCCACAGTGTGAATTTCGTGAAAGAGAAACTGATGGCCCTAGAGACCACGTCCTAATTAGCAACAAAAAAGAAACGATGTGGGCAGCCACACTGCCTTCTTCCACCCAGCACAGGAGAACACAGGAGTGAGTACAGTGCACCCTTCACAGCCAGTTGCCTCCATGGCCTCAGAAAGGATATTGATGAGAAGGAATTCTTATACAGCTGTGCGTGACTGGAGCATCTGTTTATTAGAAACCAGCAGCAGTGACTCATTTTCAAACAAACATGATTTTGGGCACTGTGTGAGCTCAGCTTCCAAGCCAACATTGTCTCTTGATCCAGCACAAGGAGGAGAAAGGGGTAGCCCATTGTCTGTCCCACAGCACAGGCAAGAAAATGGGGGGAAGACAAACCAAGACTAAGATCCCTGCTGATCTGTTTGGCTTTTGCCTTGGTGTCTTCTGTGCTTTGGCAGGCAGTGATTTGTGCTGTAGGCTCCTGCCTGCACTCCTGAGGCAGTGAGGTCCCTTCCTCAGCCCCAGCTAGCTGCTGTGCTCTGGAGAACAGAACTGGAGTCTGTTTCTTTATTAGAGACATGCTGCCAGAAGCCAGAGAGTTCACATCTGACTCAGAACTTCCCCAAAGTTTGAGGACATGCAGATCATCTCTCCAACCCCCGTCTCAAATCCACATCCAGTGCAATCTGGATCCTGTCCCAGCAAGTCGAGTTTTTTGGGAAATTTCTTAACCCAGACTTAAATTGAGAACCAATGAGCATCTCTCCAGACTGCTCCACTCAGCAGCCACTGGTTTCTAAAGGGTGTCAAGCACTAACAGGAGACAAGACCATCAACACTGCTACATTTGCCCTTTCTGTGCTCTTACCTTTGAGTAGGTTTTTCCGCCCTTCAGCTCCTATATTGGGAGACAAAACAAACAGGAAAAGCAGCTATTATGTGTGCTGGGGCAACAGGGGGAAAGTCATTACTCAATCCTGGAATCTGCTCTCATGATTCCCAAGCCTCTCTCTCAAGGGTTACCACCACCCTGTTCTCTCCCACCCTCCATCAAGGATCCTTCTTGGAGAGAGAGGCTCTGTTCCAGCATATCCTGTCCCAAACAATCTTTCCTTCCCATCACAGTCCATGCAATTTTTCTTGCTGCCAAAAAGCAGCCAGTCACCAACTGCCAGCACACTACTGGTGGTACTACCTGCCAGAAGCAAAGCTGGGTGCTTACCTTACGGACAGACACTCGGCAGATGCAGGGATCCAGGAGTCCTGTGGCAGGGTTGGCACTCATTTTACACACAAAGGTGAATTTCTTCTTCCAACGGACACAGTTTTCCTGAACTTCCTCTCTATGAGAAGGAAAAAAAAAAATTTCAAATAAAGGTACAAAGCCAAATCAAGACCAGCTATTAAGTATCTTTTTTAATGAGTGGCATCCTGGCCTGCAAAGATCCTCTGCAATACAGCTTGGTTCACCTGAAACTGCACCACATGAAGATGTTAAGTTAGCACCAAGCTTTTCACAACACAGGTAAAATCCACCCAGGTTACAGGAACACTAATCATCTCATCAACAGAATTTGCCTTTAAAACTCTCACAAGCTCTCTGACATTTCCTGCTTAGCCAGTTTATCTCATTCACTGTCCAGCCTGGATGGAGCAAATCTCTGCAACTGAACTGGGCTGAAGGTTCACAGGCTTATCTCCCTCCAGCATGTCTGTTTGTACAGCCTCTGCACAGCAAACGTGCTGTGTGTCCTGGATGTCCTGTCCTTCCCTGCTTCTCATGCTGGGGCTAAGCCAGTGAGGATGGCCAGCTCAAAGGAGGACAAAAATGCTCATGGAAATGCTCCAGGTGCAGGAAAACACTGCACTTCAGATTTTGCATGGGTTCAGACACTAAAGCAGTCTCAGTCAGGGAAGAGGTGGTTTGAGCTCAGAGCAGCCCATCCTGCTCTCCAGGGTGAGTGGAGAAGCACACGGCTCTGGCATAACCTGAGCCTGCAGGAGGAAGAGAAGAAGCCTTCCTGAGCACAGGAATACCTTCAGGTACAGCTCTGGCTTCCTCACAGACCTCAGACGAACTTGGATTTCACCTTTCCAAGGAGGCTGGTTCAAAGGAGCTGGGAAACAAGGTGTGTGGGTCCTTCCATGGGGCTCTGGTTTCCTATTGAGCCTCTGCTGGACCTGATCCGTTTACGGCTCAGAGCTTGGCCCTCAGCCAGTTCAGTTCTTAAAGTAATGAGGCCAGGGGGAGGAAGGGAAGGCACTGCTGACAGCTGTGAGCAAGCAAGTTTGACTCTTATCTCTCCTCCTAGCACAGGACAAAGGGGCAAGGGCAGCTGATAAACTGTTTGCTTTAGCAGGGAAAGGGAGGCTTCCCACCATCTGACCCAGGCACGGTGCAAACCAAAGGCATTGGTGGCAAAGGGGAGAATGATCAGCCTTGGGAGTGCGTCACCTCTTTCTGGGAAGGAAGTGGAAGAAGCTGTAGCTCACACTGCTATTAGGGGAACCTCGAGGTGAGCCCAACAGGAATGGTTCAGGGACTCAATCCTGAGCCTGGAGGTCCTGCTAGTTCTCCAAAGACATTCTGTGGGACTGAATGTGCCAGGCAAGGCAGACACAGAGAAAAGGAGTAGCTGACAAACAACTGAAACCTGTAATCCTCTGTAATGCAGATAAAGGCTGATCATCCCTGTTTAAAACGAGAGAAAACAGAAGGCACCAATTCCTTTAAGGTAGAGAACTTAAAACCCCTTCCAGACAGAACTCAGGCTCGCTATTGAAGTCAGTAATAAGTGAAACATCTAAGTGCCAAAAATACCTTTCAATCTGGGATTATTAATTCAAGATGAGATCTGGTTCTCATTGCTCCACTCAACTCGCCCCAGCTTTCTCAGACAGAAGAAACACTTCCAGAGGGATAAAAAGGTATTGCCTATAATAAAATATTCACCATGCCAGCTAAATTAGGCAAGTTACATTTCAAATATGGGTGCCTTAAACCTGACTCAATAATAGGCATCTTAAATGACCTAAAGGAAGGAAAAACTCAAGATACAGATGAGAAAAGGAATTCAACAGAATGGAAAACCACCTGTGAACACGTGCTTCAGGAACACAAAGCAGGTAAAGGGGGCATGCAGGAAACACCAAATACTTCAGCAGCATTAGTCATCTTTAAAAAGGAAATGCTGTTTTCTAGAGAGCAAGGCTAATGCTAAAGCTACTACCAACACCAGAGCTCCAAGTGAATGCTGGAAGGCAGCTACAAGTGAAAAATGTTCCATCAGACAGCAGCACATTGCTGCACACCCTGTTCCCAACCCTGATCAGAGCTCTAACTCCTGCCAGACAAGAGCATTCATGGCACTAAGCTCCAGCTCCCAGATCCCATCACATTTGCCTGGCTCCTATAGCTCATCAGTGGGATCAAGGGCTGCTGCAGCATGTGAGTTTCCTTACTCAGGAGTTCTTGCTCATCTTACAATGCAGCCATGATTAAGCATCTGCTGGGTGCTGCTAAGTCCAATGAAGGCTAATTACTTCAAAACGTGGCAAAAAGTACTGATTAGCAATAAAGAGCTCCATAGCTAATTTGCCTTTAGCGTCAGCTCCTGTAACAGAAATTCTGCTTCTTATTAAGGATGTACATTGGCTTTCCAGAACTGCTGTAGATACCACACAGTGCAAGGGATTAGGAAAAGGATTTGGGGGTGTTATATTACCCACAGCACTGTGATCATGAACCTGAGCTGCAGGTGCACACATAGCTTGGGGCTTTATATGTCTTTGGAACAGTCTGCACAGGGCAAGAAGGAGTTTGTAAGACAAAATCCAGAGCTGTTTTCCAGTCACAAGTTTCACAATCATTCAACAATTAATTTCAAACCTTTTTTTTTTTATGTATATACTTTTAAGGGTGGGGGCTGTGTCTGTGTCATTAGACAAGCAAGCAACAGCTCTATTGTTTCAAACTGAACTCTACAAAATTAGTTCCACATTTCCAAAAGATGGCATGTGGAGAAGCAATGGGCTTTGCCTATCCACCTCCCTTCAAGCTATCGTTAGGCTGGTAACTTGAGAACACTAAAATAGGGACAAAAAAAAAAAAAAAAAACTCAGATGATGAGCAGTTTTGTATTTAGCTCTGGAATATTCTGTGATGTACAATTAGGAACCATCACACAGAAACAAAAAAAATCCCAAGAAGTATGGTGAGGGCTGCACTGAGAGGCGTTTTCTTCCATCCTAATCACAAGGTAACTAAAAGTAAAGCAGAAACGAACAGTTTAAAACCAGAAGTGTCTAATTTTAAGTTTTACTCTGTATTTGGAGAACCAGAAATAGTTCAGACCAATGCCTGGTACTAGGTGCCAATTCAACGTGTCTTCAGAAGTTTTATTTTAAAAAAGCTGTCTGTATCATTTTGCAAAAAGACTCCCAGAAGGTTGAATTCCTGCCAAGCTAAGCTTTGCCCTCTTCTGACTTCAGACTTATTCAAAGCTGTGTAATTACTCTTCCAGACCTAAATATACCTTCTCAGAATAAACCAGTGCAATCCTGTGGCAGCTTTTGTGAAAAGTGGAGTTTTGGAAAGAGCTTCGGAAAGAGGTCTTCTAATCCTGGAGCTGCTTATCTGCCTCTAGCTACAGGAACAATTTTCTGCATCCCTCATCCACCATCCTACCCCTCGAGAGAAGATTTACCAGAAAAAGCAGCTGGAATGTATTTCACCATAGGATGGTGAGAATTCAAGTAATGGGAATGATGCATGGCACTGACCCAATTCTTCACCTGCTTTTAGAGAAGCCGCAGTGAACTCAGAGAAGCCTCCAAGGCTCTTTGGGTTTGGATCTCACACACAGCTCTGGAGATGGCAGAAGAACACACAACAAACAGACCTTAAAGAAGAGATGTTTCCCAACTGTGATTTTAGTGCCATGGACAGACTAGCACTGTTACAGAAAACCACAAGGCTCACCCTGAATTCAAGCTGGTAAAGCAAACACTTCTAGAAAAAGGCCATGTATACAACACATGCTATCTTGGGCTACTGTGAACCTCTCTCCCACATGAAAAACCCAGCTAATGAAATACTAGAGCAGAGATTAAAACTTCTATTTACAGACTCAGAGCGGAGTTGTGGGTATCAACCTTCCAACATGCCACCCTTTTGCCTTGCTGAAGCATTTAGAAAAGCAGATGTTTCACTCGCACTTAATGGCAGTTGTCACACATAAGACAGTGTGTCATAAAAAGGCCACAGCCTTACTGGAAGGGCTGCAGCAACAAAAAATAGCTTTTAATGCCAAACGTTTCAGTGGAGCAATGTGTCTCAGTCTGATGTTTCATGCATGGGAGCAGATGTGGGAAAACCTCAGGCTAAATGGGGCAATATAGAGATAAGCACACACAAAGAGCTTCTTATTCAGATTTCCTCCTCCTCATTATAGAGAAGAAAAGGGTAAGCTTTCCTATTTCTGATGCTCGGTCCACATGCTCACTGTCCCCCCCTCTGAGATGTGGATCTGTGTCAGAGCCTTCCAACAGAACTAATCCCCCTTGCAGCAGACCTGGTCCTCTGCATCCTCCTCCCTGCTTCACCACTGCAGCAGGAGCAGCAGCATCTTATCTGATAAGGCACAGGAGAGATAACACCATTTTAAAGAGGCTGCCAAGCCAACTCCCAGCTCAGATTCTTTTAAGTGCAATGAAAAACAGCCCTTCAAGGGGCCCTGACACACACCAGCAGTGGGTCTTTTGGGGAGGAAGGGAACACAACCTCAGCAATGCAGGTACAATCCCCTCAATCACAGAGGGGGATAAAGAAAAAATCACATTATATCAGCAGATTGCACCTGAAGGGCATCTTCTACACTATTTCTTTACACAGTTCTGCTTTCATCAGCAGAGACACAGTTAAAACAGTCTCATCTATTCCCCGGCCCTTCCAAAGGCTGAACAAGTGTGGAATCACTGACACTCCCCTTAGCTTGGCAAAGCCTGGAACAATCCTGCATTTTGCTCCAGAGAAGACAGTTACTATTTTAACCAGGTTTCCTAATGCAAAGCTGTAGGAGAGACTTTTGGTAAGGGCAAGGAAAAAATCCTTGAAAAGCCTGTTTCAAAACTGACTTTCTAAGAAGCTCAGGAACCAGTATTCACACCCCAGCATTCACAGCACACCAAAATATATCCCATCCTACTAACACAGCAGGTCCTGCTACAAACAATGCCTAATCACTGCCTATGAAACAGGAGTTACAAAAGTGGATGAACATACATATGTAATACAAAGCAAGCCCTCATTTAGCCATTAGCTGGTTTAGATTTACAATCCAGAACCTGCAGGTATCTCCAAATAATGGGCTTAGGACAGGGCACTTCACTGCAGTACACACATTATAGAAGAAAAAACGCAGCTCTGAGGCTTTCCCATTCAGATGCCTGGCAAGGAAAAGGAGAGAAATCCACAATGAACAAGATGCACTGAGGGCAGACAGCACTGAAACAGGTCACATCAGTAAAGCTAGCATTGCCATGGTCTGTTTTATTTTATTGTCAGGCTCATGGAGGCCAAACACAGGTAGGAAAGTAGAAGCAAACCCAGTGCAGCAATAGGTGCTGGGAAGCTCAGTGGAAACACATCCCAGGAATGAGAAGTAACACACCACATCCCTTGGGGAACATCACACAGAATCATGAAAACCAGCCAGATACACAAAGGATGAAATCCTAGTTTAACCTGGAGCTGGACAAGTGCTTTACAAGTTTACACAGAGGGGTCTTGCCTTCCCTGAGCAGAAGCAGAGCAAGGGCTGCAGGGAGCTCCCAACAATAAAGTCACTCTGCTGTGCCTGGGCTTACATCACTGGCCAGAACAACTGCCAACCCAAGGAGCTGGATGTCTCCCTCTCTGCAAACAACCCCGTATTCTCCAGCTGACAAGTGCTGGTTGTTGTTCAGTAGACATGAGCAGTTATGATGGAAAAATGGCTCAGAGACAGATGATGCAGACTGTGTTACTGAGAGAACTAAGCAAGCCTTTGTCATTCGAAACAAGTCTTATTTGGATGTTTCACTGCAAGTGTTTCAAACAAGGGTTCAGCAGTAAGGTCACTACATCTACCACCTACTCAAAAAATTAACTTTTGAACTCCCAGCAAACCCATTCCAATGGCCCATGGTGGAGAAGGACACCTACCCACATCTCCCTTGTGGCATCACCTTACACCTGTTTAGTTTTTCATTTGCACCACAGCAGTGATATGTAAAGGCTTTCTAAATGCATTTGAGGGGGAACAAGGCAAGCTCCAAAACTTCTGTAGGGTCTCAGTTCTACCACACAGCAGGAGATGAACATACAACCACTCCTGCTGTTCACTGGCAGCTGGGGAGGTGGGGAAGAGTGAACAGGGAAGGAAGACTAGGGGAAAGTCAGCTCAGGAAACCAGATTCCACTTATGCAGTTAAGAGCACAGGCTGCATAATCCCTACTTGACTGGACATGAGACAAATACAGGAAAAAGGATTAATGGCAAATGTACAGGAAAATAAAAAAAAGCTAATGGAAGAAACTTTAGCCACAGCTGAGAAACCAAGGTAAGGAACAGTCAAGGCAACTTCACTGGGGGACAGGGGATGGTGACGACAACACCAAGTATGTGAAAGGCAGCTGAGGAAAGAACTGGAGAGGCGAGCATGAAATAAAAACAGGATTCAAAGAACAATTTAGAAATCCTCCTTAGGAGTTAGCTGGTATCTAGCAGGCAATGGATTGACTTTTTATGGTTTTAACCTTATTTCCAGAAGAAGCCTATTTCTGTAAAGTACAGCTTTGGAACTGTGTGTGACAGTTCCCTCCAAGGCAGTGATCAATCTTGATAAAGATCCACCAGTACAGGCCAGGGAGTGATAATCCCTCCAGGAGAATGGGAGAGGCAGTCAGTCAAACACCAGAACAAAACCCTCAAGCATCAGCACTCCTAGCTGTGTATTAACAGCTTCTTTGAACGTAATTCAGTTATGTCTGGACTCCAGTCACATGAATCCAGACGTGTCTTTTACAAGTGACAGACATGAAATGCTGCACCACATGCACAATGCCCCATAGGGAAGAGCTTTCCAGAGCAGTGCATCCCATGTCCTCCAGACCACGGCACTGGGTAGCCACACTCTCCAGTAGATCCAGGGCTTCTGAAACCATTGGGGGTTATTCTAAAAGAAATATTCCCAATCATTCCTCGTATTTAAATCTTAAAACTATTAAGCTCATCCTAACATGAACTATGTTAAAAATACTGAGGTTACTAAAAAAAAAAAAAAATCACATGCAGCTGGTGACCAAGTGCTACAGGAGAAGCTGCATAAAGAAACAAAAATTGAGCCAAATAGACAAAGTAAGTCACATAAAAATGACCCTTTAGAACTTAAGCTATAGAACAAGTCAGATGAGTTTTGGAAGGGTAAGCAAGGGTGGAGCAGGGAGAAGGCATGGGGAAATAATTCTAACAGACTCGGCTGCAAGCAGCAAGGGATGGGTACATGGCACTTTAAAGATGGGGCATGCCCAGCAGAGCCACTGTGCTTTGAGGTATTTGTAATTTACATTCTGTCATCTCGAAGCAAAGAAGAAAAGCTGGACATCAGGAAAACAAGCCCAAGAAGGGAGTGTAACAGTAAATGCTCTGCAATACATCTATTGTTACACTCTGTGCTGAAGGCAGACCAACCCGAAGCAACACATATCCAAGGACTTCTTGCCACATCTACAGAGCACAAGCTCTTTTTGGTCTGAGGCCAGAGATGTGTGCCAGGAGAAAAACATCACAAGCAAAGAACCACCAAACTCTTAAGCGTAAAGAAAGGAATAACTGGATAGATGACTCAGTTACTAAAACACAAGTCTGTAATAACGTGCGTATTGAACGCTGAAAGACGCATTTGCTTTTTTGAACTCTGATCATGCACTGAGTCACCACACCAACTCCTACTTCCATTGTTCCGATAGACTACGTCGGAGCTGGGTTAGCCAAGAACGAGCCATGTGCCAGGCTGCCAAGCCCACCACCAGAGCTTTCCTCCCAAAAGCACATCCACAAGGATTTCATTTGCAGAAGAAACCAGAGCAGGTCCGCCCTGCAGATCGCACTTGAGTCTGCCCAGGTCAGCCAGCAGCTCCCACACTCAGGGTGTTGTATGCAGGTGGTCCTTTCTCCAGCCTGGCTCACATCTGTTGTTCCTCTTGCTCTGTGCTGCAGAAAACTGGGCTGCCTTGCAGTTCACACCCACCCTGCTCTGAAGAACTTGACTAAGTCTGGGCCTGAACACCTCTCAGATCTAATGTTCCACAACTACAATCACTGATCAATCAAATGTGCATAAAACAGGCATGAGGGCAACTTAACGAAGTTACCTCTTATGAACTCTAACCTACACCTCCTGAGCAGAGCTAGAGTTACAGGGGGATGAAAAAACCCAAGTTGAGAGATGTCCCTGTTACTGGGGGATGGAAGGCACAGAAGGAGGGGTGTTCAGGCTCATTACCAACATTTGCACAGTAAAATGCACAGAACTTAAGAATGTGAGGAAAAGAATCCCTTTAGACAAATCACAATTCAAATTTCCCCTGTGGTTCTAACAGATTGAGGAACTAAAGCTTCAGAGGGTCCCAAACACTTCAGAAAAACTCTAAGGTTTGCTCTGTACAGATGCTTACAAGATTAAGGTGGAATAATCCACCAAATTTCAGAGTCAATACACTTTTCTGTATCACACTCTGGCTTTTCTCGAAAGCCTTTTCACTTCTGGCAGACCACATATGTAAAATGAAGACTTGCTGATTATCCATTGCTGGTGTATTTATAAACTTTCTTCATCCCCTAAGTGTTAGCTGTCATTCTGAGAGATTCCAGATTTGCTTTTTGCTGACTAAATTTAAACGCCCAGTGAAGAAAGACAGTAATGTAAACTCTACCACAGAGAACTCTGATAATGTCCCCACCATACATGGCACAAGACATGGCTACAGCTCTGTACTGCAAGAAAGCTGGCTTTGAAAACAAGATGCTCTTATGAAGAAAAAGCTACTTATAGAGAAAAAAAGCTACCTTTCAAAACCAAAAAAATCCACACTTGCCCCGCAAGATGAGAAAAATCCAGACATGGGTCAACTCAATAGTCCAAAGACTGGGATAGTAAATTTGGCAAATGAAAACTCAGAAGGAAATCAACACAAGACTAAGAACGATATCCTTAACACAAGTGATGTGCAGAGAGAAATGCTTTTGCCTCTAAGGCAGATTTAGGGCACGTGAAGACATACTGATGCCAGAATAGTTAAATGACTTTTTTTGCCAATATCAACCCTGTTTGAACCAAGAGAGTTTGCCAATGTAGCTGTATCAGAGAAGTCTTTATAGTGCAAATTAACCTGCACATGAGGCCAAGTTCATTTCTGGAATAATTTCATTAATACCGTATGATGTAACATCACTGCAATTTGGCTTGAACATGCTGAAGAGTCTTTCACAGTAAATAAGCTGCCTGAAGTCAACCCTGGTGCTAAAAGTAGGTTTAGTTACCCAAGAGGTAACACCCAACCATGCTCAGACGTGTTTCCCTATGAGTCACTTCTATAGAGTACATGTTTACTCAAAACAAAAACAACAGCCCAAGAGAGGGCCCCTTATATGTTAACAGCAGCTTTTTCTCTCCACGATCAACATAGGTACTTTATGATGGCTCCTTTATAGAGGCACCATTCAGCAGTACAAACCAGGTCACTGGTTTTAAGGACAAGGTCCAAACAGGCTCTCCCTGAACCTCTGCCCCCTCCATCAATATATATCACTGCTGGTGTTTATCAGCAAAAAGGCCACTCAGCAGGAGAGGTTTGCAAATGAGAAGAGGCTGCTGAGCAAAGCATGTTGACCCCTGACTCATCACTGTACTGGTGGTGATGGACTGGGACTCCTAAATCTGCCTCTCCCAACTCTCCCTTCCCTTCTGCCCCAATTCCAGCATCAGAGCTGGGGTTATGCTGAACTGAGAGCCAACAAAAGGGGAGAGAAAAAGGTCTGAGACACAGCAGTCAGAGCTGATTTTGCTCCTCTGGAGCCACAGCTGCAGACAAACACAATTCTCTAAGAACAACCAATATCTCATGGTGCCACTTGTCTTAATGAGAGAAAAGTAATTTCATAAATTACGTCTTGTTTAAAAGCAGGAAATGGGACAGCTCTGCATTTAGTGGCAGCAGCCAGTGCTGGTTAAGCCCCTGGGAGATGTCAGCACAGGATCCCACTGCAGGAGCAGGTTTCTGAGGATCAGAGAGGCTTTACCTCCCCCGTGGCTGTCACCACAAGCTGTATTCAGACACACTCCCTTGATTCTCCCCTAGTGAGAACAAATGACATTGGAGATGTACATGCATTGCTTCTGGAGGCAAAAAACCATGCAGGTTTGTTTTGAAAGAACAGATGCATTTGTACTTAGAGCAGGAAAAGTCTTTGCTGTAAACCTACATCAGAAACTGACCTTAGAGAGAACAGGAGCCACAGCATGATCAGCTACTCCCTATACAGCACAAAAAGGGTATTCAAGAAAGCAGAAAGGCAGCAAATGACAGAAACAGTTGTAGGAAATACACTCCTCCACAGCACAGTTTCCCTTGCAGCAAAGGGCACTGCAGGCTACCGAAGGTACAAAACGAGCAGCACTGCACTTGAAAGAATTCGACACTTATGTAGATGCAATTGCCTGGTGTTACCAGAACAGGCCACTGACAGAAGCCAGGCAAAGCTTTCCTACAGAGGGGTTGCTGCATAATTAATCTGTAACAGAGGAAAGCAGACTCTCCCTGCACAGCCCTTACTGCACTAGCTGGGGCTGACTTTTCCAGCAAGGCTGCATAAGTGGGAATGGAATTGCTCCATTCTGGAGCAATGGAGCATTAACGGCTCTGGAAAAATTGCTGAATTGTAAATATCCTACATGCCTCCCTCATATTCTCTGACATGCATACACAGCCTAAGAGAGGATGGGAAGAATAGGAACTAGCAGGAGAAATAAGCATGATAGAAACACAACCAAACTGGAAACCCCCTCCTCAGCCTACACAGACCAAAACAAAAACCCACTGAACACAATGATACCACACCCAACCTCACCTTTGCTGTCTCAAGCATGGATAAAACCTTAAAGTCTGATACAAGGCCAGGTAAAAAAAGAAAAAATTCTGTATGCCAGGGTTTTTCCAGACAAGTGTTTCCTTCCTCCTCTCCTGGCCATTTGCACTTTTATTTTGATTAGCAATACTATCCCTTAAAGACTGTAAACAAAAGTGACCAGACAGAGAACAAGACAGCTGGAAAATGTCATCAGGATTCACTCTGGCCTCTCCAGTTTGTACTCCTCACACTCACAACTTGCATTTCAGGAGAAATGGAAACTCCATTGGCAGGCAGGAGCACAGGTAGGTGTGCACTGACCAGTCCTTCATGTGGCAGCTGGCTGAGGAAGTCTCAGTTGATCATTAACCCAACAGCCATTAGTGAAACATCTTGCCACAGTCATTTCATACAAAATTTTATTCTGCAAGCAAAATGAAAGTATGTGACTACCCCAGATTGAAACCCTGAGGATACATCAGTTTCATGGGGTTTTCTATTACAGCTTCCTTGATCTGCTTGTCCATTGCAAAGCCAAATTGGAGCACAGTGCTTGGTAATTTCTGACAGGCACTGAACAAACCTTAAATTTTGTTTTTTACATTTGGTACACTTAATGGCAAGATATGGGATTTATCTCACTGAGGTAAACATGAAGCTCAAAAAGAAAGTTTTCTAGCTTTAGTTGCTTATTTCAGAGAGCACATTTCAGGGTAGTTACCAATCACATGATAGTCTTTGTAGGTCTCTAAAGCTGCATTGCTAATTAGTGCTGCAGCTTTCCAGCCCTTCCAGGATAGTAAATCCACATACTCTCTCCCTTCCTCCCATGTAAGCACTCACAGTGCTTTCAGGCTGAACAGAAGGAGTTCATTTCTTATTTAAAATACAGCAGTAAAAGTATTTTTAGCTTTATCTCATCTCCTACTACAACATGGGACCTCCTTCAAGGCCTCTTCTCACCAGTGAAACAGGATAAATCCAGCCAAAGGAAAGGCATAACCCTACTCTCTTGCCAGCTCAGCTACTTGCTATCCACAGAGAGTGTGGCTGCTACAGACTATATATGCTACTGCTTATCTAGAAAATCCTGTCTCTTCCACACTTGCCTCCTCCCAATCCATGCGCTTCCTCTTTATTTTCTGCCTCATCCCCATAACTCCATCCCATTTCCTCCTCTTAGCCTTATCCACTGAGCTAGAGGGGTGACCCTCAGGGAGCACGTGACAATGACACCCACGACAATCAGCGATTTCGAACCGTGCACAACAATTCCCTTTCTTGATCGTCAGATTAAAAATACACCCAACAAGAAGGCTGTTCATGGAGTGAACACAGGCACAACTGTTTGTCTAGTGGGAAGTGCCTTTCAAACCCAGGCACTAAAATGAGATGCCGAGTCCCACTGTATGGTACCAGAGGGATGGTGATGCCAAGTCCGGAGTTACGACAGCAACGTGCATCGTGTCTCCCAGCAAGTGCACTTGGCACAACATGAATAAACTGCAGGGAGGGAAAAAAAAAGTCTCTCACCCTGCAGGGCAAGCAGCTGGTACTGGGGTGGGTTGACACATCCTGAAATAACACCTGAAATGATCACCTTTACAGAATGAATTACTGACATGAGCTCACAGGATGCTACAGAAGAAACAAGCAGATCCAAATGTTGGTCCAGGGAACTCCTTCTGGTTATTATACAACTAACCAAGATCTATAAAATAATTCCTGATCCATTTCAGAGCGGGCTGCAAGCGCAGTGCAGAGCTGGCAGCCCACAGAGGATGCAGAACATATCCTGTTTGAAGAAGGGAGGTCACACACAGAGCCACATCCGCCTGTCCTTGCACGGATGAGGCCTCTCAGAGCCACACACAGGTGGATGTTGCAGAGCTCACCATGCCACACTGCCAGACATGTGAGCTTACACATTTGCCCTGAAGTGAGGGAGGTTTCTGATCTGAGCGAGACGCTGGGCTCTTTCCTGAAACACTACCAGATGTAGTTTCCTGCAATAAAATAATAATAAGAAATAAATCTGTACCTGCCTCATTTAGCTAGAAACTGGTACCAGAACAACTTGCCACTGGCAACTTATGGCCTATTAAAATACCAACCGCTGTGCAGAGAGACCACAGGCTGCCGAAGGCACACATGAATTCCTCAGAAATTCAACTACAAAGCTAGAGTCAACACTGATGGCAGCTCAAGAGCACAAAGAATAAACAGACTGGAAGCCATTTAGGTTTTTCTCTGTATTTCAGAAATAAATACATGTCTTAAAGAAGCAGGGCCACTCTCACCAACCTTCCCTGATTCTCAGCCAGAGCTGATGGTACTGTCACCCTGCAAATCAAGCTGGCCACAGAGCCCCAGTTTCCCAGTAGAACATTAATTTTCAATGAGTAATTTTTTTGAGCCAAGGGTTGCTTAAGTCACACAGATAAGGCTGTTGCTAAGAGTCAGCTGTCAAAGCAATGCCAGCTCAGAATCGGCGGCGAGGGGGAAGTTTGAAAGCCGCCTGTATCCTAACGTATTTACTGATGCTGTACACACAGCATATTGGTTACAGCGCTTTAGATTGCAGCTTCTGGTCAGCAGAGCAGCCCCTGCCTGAGCCACAGCAGGCAGGACAGAGCCAGGGCATGAATACAGACTGTTTTTCACCCAACAGGATACAGCCCCCATGACAGGAAGGTTTCAACGTAATTCTGCCAGTCTTGTGACAGGCTCCAGTGCGGTGACCGGTGACAGGAAGAGGCAAGTTTGGCACAAAGCAAATCAACCCACCCCAAAGCATGTCAGACTCTGCAGGTGTAGCAGCCAGATTCCAAAAAAAGGTGAGAGAAGTGCTCTGCAAACTCAAAGCACAACTTAAAATGGTTTGTGCTGGGGACCTTGCGGTGCTCCATCACTTCCACAGTTTTTCCAACACTTTTAACTTGACAGAGGTTAAACCTCATCCACTGCTTCTGCTCTCACAACTTGCACCTACATTTAGCTACACTCCTGGAATGAACACCCTTTTCCTCTATATTTCTCTATATTTGTTCCAGAATGCAAGGCAGTGCAGGCACTATGCTTTAATATCTTGAAATAGGTCATGTTTTATTGCAAATCACTTCTAGAGGGTGTATTCAAATCACTTCTCCATTAACACCCCCAGCCTATTCCTGAGGCTCTGCCAGGAAGGAAGGATGTTATCATGTGAAGCTACTCTGGAACATTAAACTCATTCTCTTGATCTGTGTAATAGGAATATTTGTACATGTAGGGAAGGTCTGCATTTTCAGACACATTTGCAACAAAAGTACTTTTAAAATATGTTATCACACCACATGCTCCAGCAGAGGATAGAGTCAAGCATATACTGTCCTAAAATATGGAACTGGGAGAATGGTTTAAAGCCACAACCAAGTTCCTTGCTCTATTAAACCACGACAATCCCACTGGAATCAAGAGGCAGCACACAGCCAGTGATCCCCTTTTTACTACAGCCAGTTTTCTTCCCTCTTTGGGACTCTAGAAGAAACTATTTCGTTACCTAATCTTTGTTTTAAGGCAGACAGTAGTGAAGATTCAGATCTCAAGCAGGCTTAATCAGTCTTTCAATCTGATTAAACAAATACTTAACAACTTTCTGGTCTGAAAAAGCTAAACATGGTCGACTTAATTACCTGAAGGATCCTGTAGCATCAGGCACAATGACTATTTATTCAAAGACAGTGATGTAGTTGATTTCTAACTCCCACCACCAAGATCTGCGTTCTGGAGGTGGCACAACTTGCACCTCCCTTCACAAAGGTTTTTGAACCACTGGTCCTGAGTTAACAGGGCAATGATTCTCCCCTCTATTTATGTCTTACAGAAGTGAAAAAGTTCAGTTTATCAGCAAGGCATAATGATGCTTTTTATCCCACCAGCTGTCAAAAGCAAGCAGCTTTAGGTCATTTGTGCCTACACAACGATGACAGAGCCACACTTACACAAAAGCTGACCTCAGTCCGCAGGGAGCTGTCAGCTTGAGGTGCCTTCCCAAATATCAGCATTTCTTTGGTTTTCTGGTTGCAGCTTTACACCCCCAAAAATAAATAAAGTATGCAGTGCAGGAAGTGGCCTTTCATACTGACTCGATTAAAAATTGCAAGGCTAAGAACATTCTGGGTTCAGGCTGCAGCACTGACACACTTGGAGGTCAGACCACCCCAACAGCCAGCTCTTCCCAGATCGAGCCTGCATGCAAACTGGGCTGGGCTGCAGGAGACAAACTACATTCCTTGCTTCAAACTGCTGCACGAGTGCCAGGATCAGAAAACCCAAGCAGAAATGCTGCTTAAGCTTGGAAAAGCATGGTACCAAAGGAAATACAGTCTGAAGTGCCTTCAGAAGACAATGAGGAAGGTGGGAAATGCCCTCAAAACTGCTCAACTTATGCAAAACAGTCTTTCCTCTAGAGTCACATAGGGGCTTTCAGAGTACAGTCCCTTGCTTCAAATCCAGAAATACCAGAGTGAAGCTGCTGGCAGGCTAACAGAACAATGTAGGATGAGGTGTCAGGAGTCTGTGGATAACACCTGGCTTTCCACTTCCTTCACATCATGCACCGGCAATGCTCGCTGCCAACACAGAGCCAGAAATCACTCAGCACCGAGGCAAAAAGCACCTGGCTGTCACTCAACATGAGCTGACACTGTAAGCAGAGAGGGGGAATTTAATTGAGTCTTCCTCTTCTGGGATACTCAGTGATGTACATGCATTACTGCCTCAGCTTGTAGCTTTAGGCACTCATTTGGTCATCCAAGCTCCTGTCTGCACTGAGCCATGGATGGGATACTTCCCCCATGGACTTACTGTATCACCTCTCTAGGAACAAAGCTGCACAACACCCCAGAAAGCTCCAAACTGGTACAAAATGCAGCCACCCATCTGCTCCACAAAAACGGTTGCCATGAATACATCCCAACTGCTCTGTGCCTGCTATTTTTAAAGATACTTGGGAGGCAACTGAATTCACTGGTGGTTGTGCTATTTAAGTATCTGGATTAATAATATTCAACGAATATATTGGTGCTTCTCTGTGGGGAAATACAGCACCTGCCTGGCCTACACCTAGGTCAGATGCTTTTTCAGATGCCCAACTTCTGTAATCCAACAGCAAGGTGATAAACCCACAGACAATAGATGCTTTTAACACAGAGCACTGTAAAGTGAAACTGGTGAGTTTTAGCCTCAGAAGCCCCACCACAGCCTAAGGAAACTTTACAAAGGGAGAGGAAGGGACAAGCAAAAGGATATTTACAGCTGAAACTTTAGTCATTAAAATACCCGTAGTTTAATGCAAGGCCTGAGCACAGGAAGCATGGAAATAAGAGTACCTGCCCGCAAGAAAATTATAAAAAAAAGCCCAACAAAAGCAGAAAACCCAGGAGAGGCAGATCCCCAAAGCTGAATGTGCTGACAGGACCTGAACCTTTTCCAGACAGCCTTGAATTCCTAAGAGCATTTAGTCTTCACACATTTCAGACAGGTTCCCCTCCAGCCAGCAGTGTGAGCAGTCTGGGAAGGAGGTCCCAGCCCAGCCTGTGTCCCACCAGACCCAGAGCACCAGCTATGTGTGACCCAGGCTAAGGTGGACTTGGGACCAGGACTGGCTGATGGAAGCCAGCAGTACAGGCTGCTGCTTCTGCCTTGCCCACAGGTCAAATGACCCTGGTGCCACCAGACAACTCGTTGAGTATATCGTATTCCCACCTCCTGCCACAGACATGCATGAAGTGTCAAGTAAGCTTATGGTAAATAACCTGAAAAATTTGTCTCTGGAGGTTCCTATACAACACTCTTTTTTTCCACACTTTAACTAGAAAAAACTGATCTGGTGTTTCCTATGAAGAGTTCGTGTATCTACTTCTAACCTCAGTTTACAGACTGCAGGTGACATGGGACACCTTGTTCAGATCAGTTCTCTGAAAACTCATGAAGAGCTACAGCTCAGCTCAACCACAGCCACAGACCTCCAAATACCCCAGATCACAGAAGCCCAAATCAATTGCAGAGCAAACACCAGATTTTGTACATAAGCAGTTCACAAGAGATGAACTGCCAGACACTACAACCTGAAACCCAATCAGTTTTGGAAGTGGTTGATTTCAGAGAAGCAATCACAGACTCCAAATAACACACAGATTTCTAACACAACACATATACTCTATCTCCTTTCCTTTAATCTTTCCCACAGAATATCAAAAAGGTGATGGAAATGAAGAGAGGAACACAGAGCAAAGCCAAGGCATGACCTGGGAGCCTCTCCACACAGTAACTCTTCTAGAAATTCACCCCTCCTGAAGTTTCTCTAACTGCAACAGGGAAAAATATTTGAAAAAGGTCAAATGACTCAATACCACTGAGACCCATAACTTCTCAAGCAGGAACAGGTTTCCATGTGCTTTCAGTTAGAGCACAGACAGGTTGGGGGAAAGGCGGCAAACCCCCCAGCCCACTTCCCCTTTGCTCGTTTTGAGAGCTGTGTATGTGTTTGGTTTGAATTACAGTTGATTTGGCTGCTGGAACACATCTGCAACACTGAGCAAACTGCTGAACCCCAGCCAGCTCAGAAAACAACCCACACGGCTGGCAGCACCAGCAAATCCCAGGGACGGCTCCTAGAGCCCCTGTTCAGGCACAACAAGGAGAAAGAGGTGGACATTTCTCTGCACAGGCTTTTTCAGAGACACCCTCCAGTGCCACTTATTCTATTATGATTCCAGGAAGCAGAAGGGTTAATTTCTTTCCAAGTTCACATACTGTTTGAATTCCTTAGATAAGCTGCTTCCACCAAACCCAAGGATCTAACCTCAGGGGAGAACACTGTGAGGAAAAGCTCTTTTGATAGATTTTCTTCAAAAGAGAAATTAATTCAAAGTCCATTTTTGGAGGTGTTCCACGCCCACGGCTTCTACAGACTTCAGATGAGGTTGCATCGTGCCTCTGGAAAAAAAACCCAAGCTTTGAGCAATGCCCTACTACTTCTGTTTGCAAGACAGAAATGTTTTATGCTTGCCCAATAAAATCTCTGCTGAAATGAGAAAGCTCAGCACACAGCACCACAAAGAGGAAAACTGGACCCAACCAGGCTTTAGCCCTGCGATAAAGCAGTTAACAGCTAGCAGAAACTAATCCTGTACCTTTAAAACTGAGCAGTCACTCAGGAAAGCAAAAAAACAAGTTTTGAAAGCCACTGAAAGCTTCCTTCACATCTTCAGGCAGAAAGCAAGTCTGGGCTGTTATGGAATTCGTGTTTGCATACTGTTGGTGATAATCTGTGTGCATAGTTGGAAACAAAGCAAATTTTTATTAGCAATTAGTAACAAGAGCGGGGACAGACCTGCCTGAAGGAGTCAGAAAAATGCCAATACAGGATAGCAGAACCTTTTAAGATGTGTAGCAGAACTATCCCAACATGACACAGAAAACACTGCAGCTCTGAAGTGGGAAATGCAATGGCATCAGTTCAAGGAGATAAACGGGTCTTTGACACTGACAACTTTGACTCCAGGCAGCAGTTTTCCCTTGCACAGCAATTTGCAATGCAAAACAAGCTACTTCCACCCTTACCAAGAAGAGAAATACAGTATCAAAGGGGGAGAGCAAAGTTGGGAAGTGTTGATTTGCTTAGATATAGTTTTCTACAGAGTTGAGTTTCAAGTAAGGCATGAAGGCAATACAGCACATGGCTTGAAACAGTGTGTGAGAACTTGGGCAAGGAGCGGGGGAAAGGGAAGAGAGGATTTAATCCCCTTTCAGGGGAGTGACCTCCCTCTCCCTCCCCTCATCTCTGAAAAATTCAATCCAGCTCGGATCAGCCAACACCACCCAGGTTCAGAGCTCTCCAGCTATGTACTTCCCCCGCTCCAGAGAAAGATATGGCATGTGGGGCCCTACAACAGAACTATTAAAATCCCATCAAGGGGTAAGCAAGTGGTGGCCATATGCTAAACCATTCAAGTGAAGAATAACCAGGGAAAGAAGCACAGCCAGGCAGCAAGTCTGAAGGCAGGGTCTTACCTGGTAGATAAACTAGCGAAGTCTCCTCCATCTAGCAGCCTGATTTTGCAGAACAGGACCCCATTCACAAAGGGGACGGCAGTCAGCTCTTCTAGAGTGAAACTTGTCTGAAACTTGAATTTCTTCTTCTTCATCAGGAAAGCCATGGGCAAATTCAGCGTGGAAAGCTCAGGAATTTCAAACAAGATCAGGGAGATGTGGCTCACAGCACACACAGACAAGCAGAGGAAGGGCACTCGTTCCAGGAGTAAAGCAGGGAGTAAATTCCAGTTCAGTTACAACGACGGCCCAGCTTCAAACGCACGATTCTCTTCTCTTTGGTGGTCGGATCTGGCTGTGGGATCATCGCCACGGCAGGCTTCAGGTGAGCAGGAAGAGGTCAAATTAAATCTCTGCAACATCTCCAAGGGAAAAAGGAGGGAGGGAAGCTGGGTCTCAGCTCCAGACCAGCAGGAGCTGTCCCAGTTAGAGGCTGCAGTGCTCTGTCTTCAGCACAACCCCTCCTGAAAGCATGTCTTGTGAGAAGTCATGTTGAGTCCCCAGAGAAGCCTTAAGTCTGCGGGCAGCACATTCAGAGAGCTTCCAGTCTCTATCTCTTGTGCAACTCCTTGATACAGGTCTTTGGGTCAGCCTTTGGGAGGGAAATGAGTAAATTAGTTCCAGCCAGTCTTGGACTCCTCCTCCTGCTCTAAAACCTGTTTGGATGGGTAATATTCAGTCCAGACTCATTCCAGTCTGAAGAGGTATGGCCCCAATTAGCCCAGCCCCAACATCCTCTTTCCCCTTTTTGCCTAGGGCAAGCTTCACTGTTGTCATCCCCCTTGTAATTTCTGTTTTGCAAAGCAGCTAATAAAAATCTGCTCTATTTTCAGCCATCATCTTTAGAAACAGTTTACAGAGCAAGATCAGTCTAACGTGTAGTCTAACAGGAGGAAGGAAAAGCCACCTCAAGAAACGAAAAACCTGTTTCTTTCCCGAATTTCCGACCAGCCCTAAGTGCTAGCACCTGTATCTTATAAATGGAGAAAGCAGCAGAGAGGGGGGAAAAAAACAAGCCGCCTGCTCCAGATTACACAGCATAACAACCGAATCAGGTCATCTGGCTGTCCAATCGCCAGGCCCACCGGGAATGCTGCCTTCCCCCGGCACCGAGGCTGCACCGAGCTGTGCCCCGCACCGCTCACATCTGGGGCTGGAGACAGCGATTTCGTTACACATTTACACAGCACCTACACCAGGGAGGCGGGAGCTGATTAAGGTCCCAAAGGGACAAGGTTATGAACGCCGGGCAGTCAACAATCCTCATGATTCCAGGAGCTGCCTGCGTGGGTGGTTAAAGACCCTCTCCCGCCCAGGGGCTGTGGGTGAACCCAGCCGGCTCTGCCCGCTGTGCCGGGGACAGGACACCTCCACAGAGGCTCTGCTGTGCTGTGACACCTTGGAGCACAGCCGGGGGAGGCAGGTCAATGCTCCACACCACCAGCCCCCTCCATGAGCAGTACCTGCCCCTGCGCCGAGCTGCTGCCAGGTCTCAGCTTTGGCTGCTGTGAGGTCACAGCCTGTCCCCTGGCACTCCGGGGTCATGCACTGAGAGGTATTCAGGACCCAGCTCCCTGTCTGAGCCGTGCACCGAGCTGTGCCCAGGTCCAGCTCCCTGTCTGAGCCGTGCACCGAGCTGTGCCCAGGTCCCAGCTCTCTGTCTGAGCCGTGCACCGAGCTGTGCCCAGGTCCCAGCTCTCTGTCTGAGCCGTGCACCGAGCTGTGCCCAGGTCCAGCTCCCTGTCTGAGCCGTGCACTGAGCTGTGCCCAGGTCCCAGCTCCCTGTCTGAGCCGTGCACTGAGCTGTGCCCAGGTCCCAGCTCCCTGTCTGAGCCGTGCACTGAGCTGTGCCCAAGTCTTAGCCCACCTCCCGGCCCTCTGAACCCCCCAGTGCCCTGCAGCCCAGCCCCAGGGGCCAAGAACCGGGCCGAGCCCGGGCCGCAGCCCAGCTCTGGCCCCACAGTCCGTGCACTGAGCTGCAGCCCGGACTCAGCCCCCTTTCAGCCCGTACACCGAGCTGCAGCCCGGTCTTACCCCTTTCCCGGCCCCCCATCACCAGCTGCCCTATGGGAGGTCTCAGCCCGCTTCCCGGCGCTCTCCACTGACCTGCGGCGCGGTCCCGGCCCGGTGCCTGCCCGGCCCTGCCCGCTCCTCCAGCCCGCTCCTCGCACGGCGGCCGCCGCTCCCCGACACGGCCGCCTCTGCCCGCGCTACGCCAACTGCGGCCGCTGCGCCGACAGCGCAGGCAGAGCGCGGGGAGAGCGCCGCCGCCGCGCTTCGGGAATACCGACAGCACGTAATCGCCGCCCTCCTCCCCGAGACAGCAGAACGCGAGCGGCGCTCCTCGATTGGACAGAAGCAAGGAGGCGGACTGAGCACAGCAAGGCGATGATTGGTTGCTCAGGCACGGGGCGGGGAGGGGGCGCGGTGATTGGAGGACAGGGCTGTCGGTTAGGATAAGCCCCGCCCCGTCTGAGGGGGTGGGCGGGAAGGAGGGTCTTCGTTGTCCCCTCAGGGGGAGCGCGGGCGGCACTGCCGGGTTTCCCGCCCCGCAACATGTCCTAGAGCGCCCAGCTTGCACTGGAGCTGAGGGGATGGCAGGAGCCTGCGGCTGGGGTATCCCTGCTTGGGCCGAGGTAATGGCAGAGGCATTTCTGACATGAGACATATGGAGCTCCTGGAGTGGGTCCAGCAGAGGGCAATGAGGATGACTGGGGGATTGGAGCATCTCTGTTATGAGGAAAGGCTGAGGAAGATGGGCCTGTTTGGCCTGGAGAAGAGATGACTGAGAGGGGACCTCATTAATGTGTATAAATACCTAAAGTGGGGTGCCAAGAGGATGAAGCCAGGCTCAGCTCAGTGGTGCTGAGGAGGCCACAAGGAGAACAGGCCATAGGCAGAAAGCAATGCCCAGGAAGTTTTACCTGAACATGAAGAAGAGCTTCTTTCCTGTCTAATGATTGCTCACTGGCCCAGAGAGCTTGTGGAGTCTCCCTCACTGGAGATATTCTAGAACTGTTTGGATGCAATCCTGTGCCATGTGCTTGGGGATGACCCTGCTTGAGCAGGAAGGTGGGACCAGATGACCTCCTGTGGTACCTTCCAACCTGATCCATTTTATGGTTCTGTGACAGACGTGGTCTCTGCATCCTCCTGACAGCCAGGAGCCATTCCCCTGGCTCATCCCAGTGCCCAAGCAGCTCCCAGTGACATCCCTCTCATCTGTGTGTCCCATGGGCTGCAGGCACACAGCTCCTCAGGCCACTCCGTGGTGTGGCCACCCTGTCCCCTCAGGGTACCACAGAGTAGCAGTGGGCCAGGCTGGCCAGCAGTGCCTGGACTGGCAGGGAGCAGGAGGGAGCCCCTGGCACCACACAGCCCTGGGGGCAGCTCGAGGCAGGGCCAGGAGCTGGAATCTCGCCCTCTGCGTGTGAGATGTGGCAACCAGTTGGGCACATCTCTTCATCCAAATGGCTCCCTGTTATTATGTGCTGCTGCCGTGTCCCGTGCTGTGGCTGGGATCCCTGGTTAGGCAGGATTCCACCGTTTAAGGGCAAGCAGAACAAAATGTCTCTCCTTGTCCTGAAGGAGTCTGCAATCATCAACGTGATTTGCCTAGTTTTTAAATTTAGGGATTTGCCCAAGAGCCTCTGTGGCTGAGAAGTTGAGGTTCATATGGGAGGGACTGTTCCCAAGGCTGATATGCAAAGCTTGGATAAAAGCCTGGGAGTCCTTGCTCTCTGCCAGGCTTTGATGCTCAGACTCCTTGCCTGCAATCTTTGCCATCTATGCAGACAATATCAGAGCTATCAAATAATTCCACCACAATGTGAGCCTTGAAAAAAAAAAAAAGAGCCTGCTAGGAAAAGTACACAGCAATGTCCTTGGATAAAAGTGAAAAATTGGATCAAGCCAAATTCATTGTTATAATTTTTGCTTACCAGGTTAAGCTTACACGGGCTTTGGACTGGGAAAACATTTTGTGTTGGTACAGTGAAACCATCACAGGACATACCAGGAGTTACCAGGAAACAGCAGGGCTTGTGGGGGCTGCTGTTACAGGCAAGGCTTGAATCCTTTCATCAATTCCTATCTGATGTTTTCAAGGCTTTGAGGCATTGCTGGAGATGGGCTGGTATTTTTTGATTTCTGTTTCCAGCTTATTGGGAAAGAACTGAGCCTGCTAAATATTTTATATTTACCAAGCGGTGATGCTGAAATACAAGAGGCATCTGAAGAATCCAGCCCAGTTCTCACACCTCTCATGGCCCAGCACACTGCTGACAGACATGTGGATGCTCTGCTTCCATCCCTAGGTAAAGGACAAACGATCCCTGTGTGTGGTGTGGGAGGAGACTGTGTGTTATCTGCTATGATTCACCCTGATAAATAACCTCCTCGAGGACTTCTCTTGTTTATAGCAACAGCTCCAAATGCTAAAGTTTACACAGACTTCAATCCTTGCTGTTCTCACGCATATTTACTTTGCAGTTTTATCAGAAACATCTCTTGAAAACCTCAGTGTTTTTATAATTAATTGAATAATGTGATTGATGTTAAAAATAAACGGGCTTGGAAAAATGCCCAGTGAGCTGCTGAGCAGTGTGTAGTATAGCAACCGTAGCTGCATTCTCAGGGGTAAGTGTGTTTTCCTAACAAACGCAGTCTCATGACTGAGAGATTAAATCTTTATTAGTCCGAAATTCACCCTGTTGATTTTGCTGTGTTTATGCTGCATAATTGTTTCTGGAGAAATTCACATGATTTAAAGGGACAGTGCTGCTGTTTACAGAGGAGATGGGTTAGTCTGAGCTTCCCACAGAGGAGATGTGGGTGTAGGGTATCTCCATCCATCCATCCATCCATCCATCCATCCATCCCACTGGCTTTATATTATTTTCCACTTCAGGTCCAATTCATTGACAATGGGGCCCTGTGTGTGTGACCAAGGTGCTTTGATACACCTGCAGTTTGCTCACCCCAGGCTCACACCCTGTGGATGTCTCCTCTGTGCCTGTGCCTGCCTCACCTCTGCTCCATGAACCTCAGCCACGTCCCTGTCCTGTGCTCTCTCTGACCTAAGCCTTTCCCGAGGCCGCTCCCCAGTGCCGCCACCACTTCCTCAACTTTTGCTGGCTCAGGGCATTGTCTTATCAGTCTGGCATATTTTTATCAGTCTGGGCTCTGCAGTTAAGTCTGGGCCTCACCTCTGCTCTCCTGGAGAGGTGTGCCTGGCTGGCCAGGGCTGGGACTGCTGTGCTGTGTGAGGGAGGACCAACAGAGATGGCTTGTCTTGCCTCGTTCCCACTTTGAGGACAGAGATAAAGCAGCAGTGGAGAAACAAGGCAAGATAAATGCAGAAGGTATAAAACTCAGTGAGGTGAAGTGAGGTAGATCCTGTAATGCATTTGGTGAGCCGTCAAATCCTATCTCTTATCCCAGGGGAATCCCAGATGCACAAGCCCTGCAAACTACATCATCAGCATCTTCCTCTGGAAAGCATCATCACACTAATTCATTTGTCCTGGCAGCCAAATGATTAAAGTTTTAAAAGCAAATTACACACACTGCTGTAACAGCATAAACACAATAATGGCTTTCCTCTGTTACACCTGTCGCCTCTGCTCTAATGGCCTTAATGAGCTTTCAGCCTCATCATCCAAAAGAAGAGATTATCGCATGACACTTTGTGCTGTAAATGCATTCTTGGAGCTGTGGATGGGATGCAATGCCCTGCTCCAAGGAGCTTCGGGCGGGAGCTGCAGTGGGTGGGTGCCTTCCTCAGAGCTGGGGGCAGATCCAGGCTGGGGAGCTCCCAAAATGGGGCAGAGGGTGCAGACACCACAGCAGTGTAAGCCCCATCTGTAGCATGCAGGCAGCTGGAAACCTTGTGATGGGAATAGGTACCTATCCCCATTGCATAGGATTATCCCATGGTGTGGAGTTATTCCAAGCTCGCGTCTTCTCAGCTTAATAACAGGCTGCAAGCTGCACTTTGATCTGCTTGTGTTTCTCACTAGTTCCATATTTAACTGAACTCATCATCATAAAGGCCAGGAACTGTTTCACTTTCTGTGCCAGGCTGGGTTTCCTGTTGGATGTGCAAAGGACACACCTGCACGGTGGGTTTCTGGCCTGCCAGGACTGGGAATCCTGTTATCGACAAAGGGAGCACAGGAATCTGGAGTCAGTGGATTCCTTTCCCCAAACATGCGGCTAGACCTGAAAATCCAGCTGCCTGGCTTTTTTTGTTTACTGGTTTCCATGTCTGCTTCAGTGTGTCCTGGGAATGTGCAGCAGGACTCTCCGCTTCATTTGGTGAGGTTTGTGGGTGGAACTGGATCTGCTTTGCCCCTTTCTAAAATCTGCAGACTGGAACTTGCTTTGCCTCGAGGCTTGTTGTGTTTATCAGGCCTTCTCCTGTGTCTGTATCACAGCTATCCATCTTTTCAGTGCTCTGCTGGACAAGAGACTTGCTGGCTGTGGCCATGGTCTGTCCCACTGGCTACAACCCCACAAATGCCACCGTTACATCACATGCAATAGAAGGAACTGTAAGTCTGTGGTTCCCCCTTGACACAGCAACCTCTAATTTGGGATCCCAGGTGGCAGAGGTGATAGAAATTGTCCCTGCTGGAGCTGGGATTCTGCCTTGGGTCCATCACCTGCACAGCCGCGAGCCGAGGGCGGCTCATGAGCCCCATTTGCAGGTGATATCAGCTTTATTCCTGCACTTCAAAACATAGCCTGGAAGCTGTACTCCTCGGCCTCATGAAGCTTCTTACCAGATGCTTTCAAGCAAGACAAAGAATCTTAAATGCTTCACTTTTCACACGGACCTGACCACACTTATGCTGACAGTACCTGCTGGCAACAACCTCTC
This sequence comes from Lichenostomus cassidix, assembly GCF_008360975.1. Taxonomy (NCBI): domain Eukaryota; kingdom Metazoa; phylum Chordata; class Aves; order Passeriformes; family Meliphagidae; genus Lichenostomus; species Lichenostomus cassidix. Next base: position 5,878,317 of record NC_139497.1, read on the forward strand.
ACATGACAACAGGAAAAAACCCACAAAAGATCCCCAGAAGGATGCTTTGCCAAAACAGGCTTGACAAACTTTAAAAACATGCTGGAGGAAGTAGGTTATTTGGGTGATTGTGCAGGTGATATCACTCTGTCCCTTGGTGTGGATCTGCTCCCAGAACTGTGATGTGGCGATGGCAGCACTCTCTACTTGTGGGATACTGATATATGTGTGGCATTCTAAAAAACCTTAAAACTTGTCCCTTTGCTTATAATGAGGGACTTGGTGTGGGGTTTTTTTTAATCTTGTCCTTGCCAATTCGGTTCTGCAGTGAACTCATCCCAAAGACAGACATCTCAGTGTCCCCTGCCATGCCTACAGGAAGCAGAGGGACCTGGTCTGAGTCCCCAGGCATCCTGACTTTTTCAGGGATACCCATGTTCCTCATTGCTGCGTTCTGCCTGTAAATGTGTTCCTCTCCAGGCTCTCGGCCCTGAAAAAATTCGCCAGTGAAAGGCGCAAACAGGATCCCACAAGGTCTGGAGGACAGAGGTGGTTCCTAGAACGGTGCAGTGCACAGCTCAGGATCCTGGCGCGCAGTGCCATCTCCTGGAAAGCCGCGCTGCGGCCGCACACAGAGCAAGCAGAGCTTTGCACCGGAGGGAGCAGCGGTGCTCCTGGCGGCTTGGTGCTGCCTCCATGGCCACAAACACTATCTTCTGACCACTGAGAGTTCCCCACCAAACTTCCCTTTTCCCAGCAGGCAGGAAGATGCTCCTCGCCCTCATCTCCGAGGCACCCTGTGGCAGAACATCCCTGCATGGCTCCTTCCCAGTCTGGATGTTGAATACAAATCTCTAGGTACAAAAAGAACAGTACAGGAGAACAAATAAACATCTATAAATGTTGCTCCTTAGCTTTTGTTCTGTTTGGACATCAGTTGCCTGTTCAGTTGAATGTCCTGTGTACTTGTTTGCCCTGTCAGTGTCTTGTTCACCTATTCTTCCTGGTTTTAAGGGACGTTTTTGTCTTTCCCTCCCCAAGTTTGATGACTTCTTCATGAGCAACAACCAAGCTCCTCATCAGTTCCCCTATATTTAAAATGTTGTCACATCGTTTTTAATGAGACAAAAATCTGATCACAGAACATGCACCCAAATGCTGCTGGCTTGACTAAGCTCTTCACGTATCCTGCAAAGACAAGAAAAATGTGTGGTTCCAACGGCAACAAGTTTACTCCTCTAGAAATGTAACACAGCTTAAGTTCTCAGTCACTGACAAAATGCACATTACAATTTAAAGCCAAAGGCTGGTATTTCTACCTTTATTTTGGGCTATTGTGGCATCTTCTGAGCAGCTGGGAGATTACTGTACTTCAGTAATCTGTAAGACACTGAAATAACTCATGCTCCAAGGTAAGCCTGTAAAAGTGATTATTTGAAAAAGACTGTAATTATGTAAATACAAGGCCACAAGGTTCACAAACAAGAGGAAAAGCTACTGTGACTTGTAGTTGTTCCCAGCTCTCCTTGACCCCTTCAGAGTGAGGATTCTGTGTTGCAAAGTTGTTGTCATGAACTCATTTTCACTTTAGCCTTGGCACACACCAATGAACGGAAACCGCCTGTTTACCAAAATGTATTTTTTATTAAAATTCATATTTGTAAAGGAGAGATCATTACACAAATGAGGTAAACCAACACATATGACATAGTTCTCACTTTAAAAATAAATTTCAATTCAGCAATTGATTTGATTCCACAAAGTCTAAGAGGAAGAGTCAGGCAAGTGCTACTCATGTGGTGAGACACCGGACAAGGCAGGATCCACCCTGACTCAGCTTGGAGGTGTCAGTCCCAAGGGGTTGGGAGTCTTCCAGAGACCAAACCCTTCTCACTGTCTTGTCCTTTTCTTCCCCATTAGATTTGAAGTCGAGAGGAGAACAGTAAAGGCCAGGGACAGAGAGTGGTGACCTCTTCACCTACTGCTCTAACCAGGGGTCCCCCATCAGGATCTCCCCATTAAAGGCTGTGTAAAGGTTTCATTTGATTGTGCAAATTCACTCCCTTGTCAGCCCTACAGGAGACTTAACAGCAAGTAAATACCAGCTCTAAAAAAGTTCAATTTCAAAAGTAATACCTGGCAAGCAACAAGCCTGTTAAATGTAAGCCACTTTGTAAGGTAGAAGGAGAAGAGTTACACTTCCTTTTGTACTTTCCCTAAGTTTACTTCCATGCATGTACAAGTGGACCTTTAATCTAAAAGTTTATGAAGTTACTGCAAGTCTGTGAGAATCATGTTGACCACCCTGTGCAAGTAAGCTTTCTCATTAAGGACCAAGCCCCACAGCCTGAATACCTCAAAGAGAAAAGTGGCTGTGATGTTTTTTTACCCTGTATAACAGTATAGGACAGTGAGGAGAACCTCAGCTCTGTTTCTCAGGATGAGGCCAGCCAGCAGACAAATATTCAATGGCTGGACTCACTTCCAGCTCCCAAAGAGTACATAAAAACACCATCAGCAGCAGAACCAACTAATGCCCCGAAATTCATGCAATTAAATCAGTGGCTGACACTCCTAAACGCTGGGAATTCCTGCATGGCTGCAGCTTAGTCCAGGACCTTAGTCCAGGTGCACTTTGATAGATCAATGTATTCTGGAGGTAACAAACTATGCAGATGAGGCAGAGATGGAGTTTCACCATTCCATCCACCCAAGTGAAACTCATCCAGCTCCTTGGGTATTTATGCTGTGACAAATAAAGACATTGCTCCAATACGTATCGCAGGAGAGTTTCTGGTACTCAAGACATGAAACTTTCATCACATCTGCCAAGTTGATAGAGAAATTTCACGACTGCACACAGATAAAACATGGGGTGAATGCACTGTTTCAATCTCACTGGGATCCTCAGGGGAGCTGGGTGGGACTTAAACTGCACAGAGGCTGGGTGCTGGTCTGCACGGGCTGGATGTCACACTGCAGGAGCACAGTCCATAGCTCTCAGCGCAGAGGGAAGGTTCTACCACATCCAGTATGTTTCCAGTAAATGCTTTCAGCAAGAGCCAGAAATGCATTCACTATGTGCACTATGGTTCATGATCACTGTACCTTGGCAGCTGCAGCACTGTGATATCCCGACAAAACTTCTTGTTAGAAGTCAGTTAAAAGCTATAGATCTTGAGAGAGAGAGAAAGAGAGAGGTGTCATACTTCGGAGAGATTTTTTTCCAACAGAAACTAAAAAGTAACTTTTTAAAAATAAATCTATTGTTTGAGGAACTAAAGCAACCCACGTTAAGTTGCTGGTTTATTACACATCCTGCTATGGCTCTGTATGAGAGTCTGAAAAGGCAGATTAGCACAAGATTAGAAGAGAAAGCTGTTTAGGCTCAGCCAGACTCCAAGGGAGCCATTCACACTGAGGAGAGCCAGCACCCCTCATTCCCAGTGTCCTCCACCAACATGGGCAGGTTTTTAGCCTGGCAGATGTCCTATAGAATTACAAAATTGTTTAGGCTGGAAAAGATTTTTAAGATCATCAAGTCCAACCATTTCCCCAGCATTGCCACATCCACCCATGCCCCTGAGTGCCACATCTACATGTCTTTTAAATCCCTCCAGGGATGGTGACTCCACCACTACCCATGGCAGTCTGTGCCAGGGCTTGACAACCCTCTCAGTGGAGAAATTTTTTCTAACATACGCCAGTCTAAAGCTCCCCTCCCATCACTGTTTCTTTCACTGGATCATACCATCTTGCTGCCCTGTCTGGCTGGTGTCAGCAGTGACCGATGGAGTGGGTGTATTGCTCTGCAAAAATCGACGGAAGTCCTTAATCATGGGGCGGAGGACCTGGATGAGGGCACTCAGTGCTGCCTGCGTCCCCTCCATGGCCTGTGCCTGCCGCTCCTGGGCGCACGCCTGCACCTCCTGCGAGCGCCGAATCATCTGCAGCAAGTCATTCTGCTGCTCCAGGTGCTGGGCAATCTCCTTCACGTGCAGGTTGGTCACTCGCTGCTCCTGCAGGAGCTTGGCTGAGTTCAGGGCAATGCGGCTTTTCAGCTCCTGGGGCTTGGCGGACACCTCGTGTTGATGGGCCATCATCTCCAAGGGTGCCTCTGCGGTGACAGTGGTGGGGGCTTCTGTGGTGCAGTACTCCACAACCCCGTCCTCCAGACTGTGGTAGGTTGTCTCTGCAGGAACTGAGAACAAAGGACAGAAAGGGGGTCAGGAGTAGCCGTGATACAGGATTTTTATCTACACGACTATTCAGTGAATATCACAGGAATACGGCCTGTTCAGTGAGATAACATACAATGGCCAGAAAAGCACAAAATGACCTATTTAAGTCTACTCCACCCTCAGTCTAGCTTCCTTCTGGCCTGCACAATCCACAGGAATAGAGAATGCCTTATCTGTCTAGACAATATAATTTCTCAACCTCCAGTTTAGAACAATCTTTCCAAGCAGTATTAACTGACTGACATAACAGCACAGACAAGACCCAGAATGGCCCCTGTCGGTAGAAGAGCTGCACTTTGGGACACTGCACACTGGGAAATCAGCCCTGGAGATGTTTTTCCCCACTGCTTTTGTTCCCAGAGAGGGACTGAAGAATCTCCAAAGGTGCAAAGGATCCTTGATTCCCTTGTTCTTAAGGCTGAGTCCACCTCTCAAAGCTGACTTTCCGTATGTGTGTGTCATGTAGCCATTCCCCTACAGCACAAGGGCAGACTGGGAATAGCTTTTCATAACAGAGATGTGGGGGTTTCTTTTTGTTGGGTCTTCTCTCTGCCCAGAGAACTTGTGGGCACGCCATCCCTAGAAGTGTTCAAGGCCAAGTTGGATGCAGCAACCTAGTCTAGTGGAAGGTGTCTCTGCCCATGGTATGGGGTAGGAACAAGATGATCTTTAAGGTCCTTTCCAACCCAAACCATTCTGTGTTTTTTTCCCCACACAAGGCTCGGGCTCTCCTCGCAGAGGGGTGTCAGGGCCTCTGTGTGACCCTCCAGTCCAGCCCAGAGCGTTCCAGTGGGCGCAGCACTCACTCTGGGTCAGGGTGACCGTGGTGGCCGACGCGGTGATGGGGATCTCGCTCCCGTCACCCGCGCCGCAGTCCCCGCTCGGCAGGCTGATGATGGTGGCCTCTCCCAGCAGGTTGCAGATGCGCTGCTGCATGGGGGTGAGGATCACCGGGGCGGCCGCGGCGCCCGCCGGGTCCTCGCCCTCGGGCCCGTTGCCGCCGCCGTTCTGGCTCTCGCCTCCCCCTTCCATAGCAGCCCGCACTTGGGCCACTTTGCGCCGCACCTCGGTCTTGAGGTCGGACCACTTCTTCTTGACCTCGGGCAGCTCGCGGTGGCAGGTGGCGACGGCGTTGACGCGGCGCAGGATGTCGTGCCAGGCGGCGGCCTTGGCGGCCAGCGGCACGCCCGCGTTGAAGTGGTTGACGAGGAGGTGCTTTCCCCGCTCCAGCTCCTCCACGATGATCTCCACCTCCCGCTCCGAGAAGTTCATCTTCCGCTTCTTGGCTGGGGGCGCCGGCGGCGACGCCATGGCCATGGGGGGCAGCGGGGACGGGGCACGGGGTCACACCTGGGGGGCTGAGGGGCGCTGGGCAGGGCCGAGGGGCGGCAGGGCCCCCCCACCCCCGGGGCCGGGGACACCAGGGGGGCCCCGAGGCCCCTCAGGGCCCGCAGGGGTCGGTCCCCCCCGCTCCCCCCTTGGCACCGCCAACGATACGCAAATTGCGTACGGCGCCCGCCCGGCAGCCCCGCACAACGGCCCCCGCCCTGCGGCACTGGCGTAATGGCTTCCAGAATCGGCCCCTCTTCCTGCCACGCCTCATTGGCCCGTCCGCCTGTCCGTCACGCAAGGCTCCCGCCTCCCTCCGGCAGTGCCGCACCGTTATTGGTCAACAGCCCTGCCGATCACGCTGCCAAGAGGCGGCCCCGCCCCGCCGCTGGTCTGAGGACACTGGGCCTGCGTGGGGCCAGTGAGGGGTTGGGTCCGCCCGTGGATTTCCCCGCTCTAATCCCATTGGGTGCTTCTTCCGTCCATCAACGCAGAGCGCGCGCCGTGCTCCACCCTACCGGATGCGCGCCACGTCCGTCAATCTCAAACTGACTCCCGGCTCTGGCTCTGATTGGATATGTTGGCTTTGTTCCCGCCTCCCCCGGGGGGTTCAGCCAATTGCGATTTGGTCCGCGCGCCTGCACCGCTCCCCGTGCAACGCTCGGGAACACCGCCGCCTTTCCTCCCGATTGGTGGAGGAGAGGGCGTTCTTCGTGACGTCATGAGCCGCCCACCTGCGTAATAGCTTCGGGGCGTGGCCCAGCCGTGTCGCGGGCTGTGAATGGCCGGCGCGGGGCGTCACGTGTCAGCCGCGGCGCGTGGCGCGAAGGCGGAAGCGGCGCCATTTGCCGGTGCCGCGGGCGTGAGGGGCGGGTGGCGGTCGGTGCTGGCGCGGCAATGCCGGGAGCGCGGCGCTCCCTCGCCTCCCCGGTCGTGAGCGGCGTTCTCTGCCCGTGCGGGTCCCCGCACGGATCGGCGGCGGAGAGCGGCGGCGGGAGCAGCGGCGGCGGCGGCGGCGGTGCGGGAAGCGCGGCGTCCTGCGGACGGTCGCTGTGCGAGGCCTCCGAGCAGGACCGGCGTCTCCGCGCCCTGTTCCAGAAGCTCGACGTGAACCGCGACGGCGCGCTCTGCATCCACGACCTCGCTGTGGGGCTGGGCCGCCTCGGGCTGCACCGCACCGAGCTGGATCTGCGGGTGAGCGGCGGCGGGCGGTGGGATGTGGCCCGGCGGGGCTGAGCGGTGCCGCGTTCCGGGGCTCAGGGAGGGTTTGGACGCTTCCCGCGTCCCGTATCCGCTCCGGAGCATTCTCCGTACCCGTCTCGGGAGCAGGACGTGGACTCTGGAGACCTTCCAGCTGTGTCTGGCCGGGGCAGCGGTGGCACCTGCGCACGGTGGCACGATGGCAGCACCTGCGTCCCTTTAGTGTCCTGCTCCCCGAGCGAGAGGGGCTTGTGCCGTGGGACGCGGCTGCTCCGCTGCTCAAGGGGGCCTCGCCTCAAAGCTGCCCTGCCACCTTGCACACTAGACCCCGAGAAATCAGCTTGCTTGATACCTGTAGGCGTGTACGGTATTAACTGCCCGTAATTAATAAGATTGACAACTTAGAGCTTGGGCAGGAAAAACCATAAAGGAAATGGTCTTTCTCCAAGACTCAGGATAGGGCAGCTTGCATGCTGACTTACACCAGTGAAAGGTCCTTTGGAAGGGATTCCTGCAGTCAGGGTGTTGTGCAGGTTTCATTGCATCACCATGTTCCTCACATGAGTTTGGCACCGTGTTGCTACTCAGGTTTGCCCAGGATGGCTTATGCCAGACTCGTTTATTTTAAGGGTTTGGAAATACCTTAGAATGTAGGGAGGCTGCTGTATTGTACAGTTTGCATGTGGAGTATAAAACATGCAGCACTGGCTTTCTCTTTCGGTATTGGGAGCCCTTTGTGCTCACGCCGCTCTGTGTGATGCTGTACACTGAGGGTTCTGGGCTCCAGGGTTCAACGTGATGCTGCTCTGTTTAACTGTGATTAGCACAATTTACATGTCTATGATTAATGGGCTTGTCCTCAGTGCTGCAGTTTGTCCCTGCCTAGTCGCTTGTATTTTATGTGCAGGGCCATAAAAAAGCTCAGCATCATGTGAGGATAGGAGATAAACACATGGGTGCAGGCAGGGATGTGCCACCACAGAGTGTCTGAGTCCTGCAGGAAGGAAGAAGAGTTTAAGAATAACTTCTGACTCACTGAAAAGATACTTAATTCAAGTGACAGTTTGTATTCTCTCCCTATTCTGGGAGTGGTGCCCCAGTTTGAGTGTTTCATTTGCACAATCCTTTCCAGAGTTTCTAGTCCCTTTCTAACTTTGTATCTCCAGCATCTTAACTTCTAACATTTCTTTTTGGTTGGCATCTTCCCTGCTGCTGTAAAATACAAGAATTCCTTGGCAGTGTGATCTTGTGAGTAGATTAGTTGTACTGTTTCTAAAAATAAGAGCCATGGGTGTTTTCTGCTGAGTGCCTTTGGGTCCTTAAATCTGATTGTACCACAAGTCACCTGTGCATGCCCTGTGACAGTGACCTGCTGCCACCTGTGGGGCCCAATCCTTGACCTCTGGCAAAAGTCCCTCATGACCCAGAATGTTCTGTGCTTACACCTGCATGCCTGCCTTGGTTTGCATTCCCTTCTCTTCCCGTGCATGTTGTTCATTCCAGCTTGACATTCTCCAGCCCAGGAGGAAGCACCTTAAAACAACCTGCGTTTTTACTTCCCAGCAGAGAGTTTCTTTGCTTGGCGCGCTGCGGGAGCGGCACAGAGGAACCGTTCTGCGGGGACTGGAGCTCGCTGCCGGAGGGAAGCGCTGGCTGGAGGCTGCTTAACAATCCTGTCTTTCTGCTGAAGCCCTTGTCTGTCAGTATTGTTCCTCAGCCCTTCGCTTCCTCTGCCTTCTCTTCCACTTCAGTAGTGTGAGGAGGGTGAAACCCTGGCACAGGTTGCCCAGAGAAGCTGTGGCTGCTCCGTCCCTGGAAGTGTTCAAGGCCAGGTTGGATGGGGCTCTGAGCAACCTGATTTAGTGGAAGGTGTCCCTAAACCATTCTAGAGTTTGCTAAACACTGTAAATATGGTAGAGCATCCCCTTCAGCAGGGTAAAAACTGTCCATTAAGAGTGAGGATGCACAGTTCAAAACTCTCAAGTTCCAGTTAAAAATGTGGGAACAGCCCTCAGAGAGCTGGCTAGAAAACTTCCGTGTCGTGCAGTTTTTAGAGAATCAAATAAACTTCCTGTTTCCCAGGCAGTTCTATTAATAAGTCAGTCTTTTTTCTGCTCCATCCATAGCTAATTATGGCACCTTGATGCTTAACTAATGTGAAGTCATGTTCAAGAAAAGTGCTTAAGTGTCAAGATGAAAAACCTGTCTGATTTATCGAGCATGGTGTTTGGAGACCAATTTAGGCATAAATCACATGGATTGCTTGTGATTAGTAAATTACTTGGTGCCTCTGGTGCACTTTATTTTTCCTTCCATGCAGCAGTACATTTGATATGGGAGTTGCCTTCCAACATTTGGGAGCAGATGGAGAAAACATTGGGCTCATAAAGTGAGGTTATCGCCAATCTGAGCTGCGAGTTGCTAATCTCCCTGCGTCAGTAGGCTAAAAGTCCTTTTGGTAACAATAACTTTTGGGCTGAACTCGAAAATGAGCAATATTTTGGCTCCTTCAATGCTTGAGAGTTCTTGCTGAGATAAAACCCTTTGTGGCATTCTTGGAAAATTGCTGCCTTCTCTTTTAGAGGTGGCCTTCTGTGGTGGGGGAGACAAGGGCTTGTACTCAGATGTCCTTTGAGGTGGAGTTTGCTTATGTAAACAATGCTTTCTTTTTTTTTCTTTTTTTTTTTTTTTTAACCCATACTGTTATCTTTAAACCAGTTGACAAATCAAGTGTGCCAAACCAGTGAGCCTTGTAACGAAATGCTTGTTTGCACTGGTCAGCATGAAGCAATCCACATACTTCACTCTGCTTGGGCAGCAAAGTGATAACTATGTGAAGAATTTTTTTATAGCTTTTCTTGTTCTACTGTCTGAAGGGAGAGTCTTTTACTGCTAAATTTCATCTATCTCTGGAATGATCAATGTCCTGTTACTGTTGCTTTCTGACTTTATATAGACCTATGGAGCTGGAAATACACACTTAATGGAAATATGTTGAACCAGAACTATTTCCTACTTTGTATCTGGAGATGTCCTATTGCTGAAAGAATGTGTGATGGTAATATTTGTGTGTTTGCTAATATAACTGTTTTCCTACTGATCCTGATTAACTGCAGGGCTGGAGTGCCATTCCAAAACCTCATCTCTGCTGCTGAAGTTCCAGTCTGAACTGGTGGAATTAATCCCAGCTGCCTAGAGATACTGAAGTGGTGAACTTTGTCTGCAGCTTCCTCTTCTGCAGTGGTGCTGAGCATCTTCTGCTGGACTAGTTCACTTTAAGAAACAGAGAAAACATAACCCTTGTCTCTTTTCAGTCCCAAGAGTCCTGTTGCCTCTGCTCTAGCAGTGATGTCCTCCTTGGCCTTGTGATACTTTCCTCTCCTAAGTTCATATATGTGACTGTGATTACTCTCTTGGTATCAGCTTCCCCATGGGAAACTTCATCAGCTCCTGCTCTGCAGAAATCTGCTTTCATCACTTCTTCCTTAGCCTGGTATCTCCTCTTTGATCTCCAGGTCCTGGCTGTCCAGACCTTCCCCACGAGGTCTGTTTTTCACTTTTCCCATGTACTGAAGAAGCAAAGCTGTGGTGCTGCAGCTGGACTCTGCAGTGTTCTGTTTGCTTCAGGCCTTTCCTCTGAACAACTTTGCATTTTAAGTGTCCCTGGACTCTTCCAGCTGCATCCATGCTGGTCTGGGATAATAGATCAGTTAGCTCTTTCGCAAGTGACTCTGTGGATGGATTGAGAAACTCTTTCTACTGTAGTAGTTACAATCATAAAAAAATTTAATCTTGTTTCTGATCAATACTTTATCTTCTGTCGTGACATCATTTAATTCTTCCTTTCAGGCTCTTTATTTCTGTAACTATTTTATTCTTCAGCACTTTTGAGTACTCTGTTTTATACTATGCACAATGTACTGCAATTCTTAGCAACTGTAAGGGGCAGAGGAAGCAGAGACTTTTTCCAGTGTGATGCTTTCACCTGTTTTCCATTCACAGCCATCTGGAATTGGAGGACCTGAGGTTTTATTGTGTTACAGAAGTCAGTTTATGATAAGAGCAAAATTCTAATACTGTTCTGTAATCTGGACTGGAATATCTCTCCAGCTCTCATTTAGATGTCACAATACATCTCCAAACCTGTATACATTTATGTGTGGTGACATTGTCATGGTTTGTGTGTCTTGAATCCTGCTGGGGCTCTTGTGGAGCTTTTAGCCAGACCATTGTAATTCATCATGAAGGCTTGAGCAACACTAGGCTGTATCAGACAAACATTGTTACAGTTTGAAATTCCAGTTGATAGCCTCCTTCTGGTGCCAAAAGCTTCTCATCCACCCACCTCCTTTACTAATCCCAAAGGATCACCCTTTGTGGATACCCCGAACCAGTTTAATACAAGGTGAAACCACTTTCAATAATATGTTAATAAACTTCACCCGTTCATGAATAATGTTTATTTAAAAACTAAGCAAAATAGATCATATTTGCTGGGTCTGTAGGGAGTGGAGGCTTGTTTTTGCTCTTTGTGAATTTTGAAATGTGTGGTTTGATGGAGGCGCTGTTCTCATGCACTTGAGCAAGAGCAGAACTGTAGGTCAGTGATTTAATAGTAGATAAAGCTTTCAGATCTGTGGTGAGTGGTTAGCTGTGATGAGTTTGGGGTTTGATGCCTTCTCTGATTTAGGCTGAAGAAGCAAATGAACTCTTTGTAATCAAACACACGAGTTCTTGACAGCTGCAGAAAAGACTTTGAGAAGACAGGGCTTGGCTTTGGCATAAGGAAACTTCTGAGCACAGTGTTGGTTATTAATAGCCTTGGCCAGCAGTCCCTACAGTGAGAGGTTTGGGACAGGGAATGTCACAGAGACGGGCTGGCACCCTGGTTGCCTGAGGCTGTTGCTCTGCCAGCACCCAGAGGTCTTGCAGGGACAACAGGAGGAGAGGGGTGCAGGGAATCTCACACTGTCGGTGAAAGTCTTTACCCAGACTTGGTCTCTGGTCAGCCCTGCCTTAGTGTGATTAATGTGTGGTACGGGCAGTGCCTGTCCACTCTGTGTTCAGAGGAGATGTTGGGAGCCAGTTTTTAGATGCAAATATGCACAGGAGAAACTTGCTCCTGCATGTTTCCCTTGCATGTAAACAAACAATTGCAGATTAGAATTGTTTTGTGTTCATGTGCATACAGGACCAGGTATATAACTCTTGAGGCATGTTTGTTCCTTCAGGATTGTTTTTTGACCTATCTAGCAGAAAACTGGAGCAGCCTGGTGGTTCTCAGGTTTATTTAGCAGAGACCTTTGTCCTATTTACACAGAGCTAAAGACCAAGGGATGCTGGCTGACCTTTGAGAGATGTAGGTGCAACTTTGACTAGAGCATATAAATTTTAAATGTCAGCATTGTGTAAGAGTCTGTTCTAGAAAGGCATCCTCAATATTGCTGATGTGGCCTCACTGTATTACTTCCTGCAGGATGGTGTCTGTTCTGAACTTTGTGGGGAAGTGAATACCTGTAGGAACCCCTCAGCCTGAGTGGACTGAAACAACAAAACTCATCCAAAGCAGCTGATTGTGCCTGTGTAGAATATGCAGCAGATCTTTGGTCTGTCAATACATGTTTTGTGGGGCATTTTTTAGTGACCAGGGCTCAATATCTCAGTAAGTAGTGGACATATCTCCATGTCCTCATCTGCACTGGATTATTAGAATTGTTAATGTTGGAAAAAAACTCCAAGATGGAGTCCAACCTTTGACCCTGTTAACTAAACCGTAGCACTAAATGCCCCATTGAGTCATTTTGAGAACACCTGCAGGGTCAGTGACTCTACCACATCCCTGGACAGCCTGTGCCAGTGCTTGACAACTCTTTCAGTGAAAAAATGCTTCCTGATGTCCAGCTTCCCCTGGCATGGCTTGAGGCCATTTCCTCTTGTCCAGTTGCTGGTTGCTTTGGAGAAGAGGTCAACTCCCAGCTGGCTAAAACCTTTCAGGGAGTTGTCAGATTACCGAGATAGTGGCAGGTAAAAGTATGCAGACTTCAGCATACTTAGTGTTTCTTTTAATTTTTAATCTAGCTGAATATTGAGCAGAACCCTTAAATGGTTGGTGAACATTAATAAAATGACCTCAAAGCCATAATAAGTTCTTGGTCTCTTGTTTGAGAGCCCAACAAAATGGTAGTGCTGCAGCCTTGTGCTCTTGCTTGCACACAGTATAACACGATACGGTGTCAGGAGGAGGAGAAGGGGGAGGGAGCTTTTTCCTACAGCCCTACTTGTAACAAATGGTAAATGAGTCTTTGTTCTTGTTCATGTCCTATCGCTATATTTGTCCCTCTGAATGTGGGACGTGAGCACAGTTTAATGATGGCCCAGTCTTTGTCTCGGGTGGAGAGGCGTAGCTGTGATAACTCGTGTCCGTTTGGGAAGGCAGTGGAGATGTCTGAGTTTTTCCAACTCACATGTCTGGGAGCTGCAGGGGAGCTTCTGGCAGCTAAAGTGGTTTGTAGTGGAGAATTCCGCTCTAAGAGAAATTGTTGAAATTTTTAGATCATGAGTTGCTTGGAAAGGCAAAGCTGCTTGGTATGTGAACCTACATCGTTTAGCCTGAGGAGAACTGTGTGAGGGCAGGTCTGGACCTGGGCTGCTGCAGGGCCATCCTTTCTCACTACCTATTTTCCTGCTTAACTGTCTGAGGCAGCAAGAAGTTGATTTTCTAATTTCTGAGTACTAAGGATGCCCTGTCTCTTGGTTAATCCCTGCTCTTCATATGATATGACCTTGGTGGAACTCTCTGTCCTGGGCAATGGCTCTGTGCTCCCCCTCCCTGGCTAGCCCTGTCTGTATTTTCGTATTTGGCACTGGCTGTGGATGCCTGAATATATCAGCTTGGGCAGCTAATTACTTGTGCCAAGGCTCCTGTAATGAGGTGACCAGGGTTTCTTTGTAGTGTTTCCTGAGCTATGCCGTGTCACCTTAATATATGAATGTACTTGAATGTCACCAGACAGTTTAATTATTTAAGCAGCAGTGGCCAAGATGTTTAGATTTCATGTCACGGCGCGAGAAGCACCGTGCAGGGTTAACTCCAACATTCTAAACAGTATGAAGTCGTGACGTACTTAACGTTTTCCTCTTTCAGAAGTTATATTTGAAAAGATAAGAGGTAATTGGTAGAGTCACGGTGGCCCATCCCAGCTGAGGGCTGGGTGCTATCTCTAGGTGGCACACACGTGTAGGCGGCAGGGCTCCTTGGGGTGCTTCCAGGAGGCTCCCAAAGGAGATGAGTCACTGCTCATTCCTGCAGGGTCACCTAAGGAAACAGAGACTGCCGGCAGCTCTTCCTGTGCTGGAGGAGGAGAAGGGTCATTGCTCCCAGCACAGCTCCCTTCCCTCTGCCCCCCTTTCTTTTCACCCTCCCTCTCACATTTTTGACGTGTTAGCAAGTTGTTGGTGACGAGGTTCACTTGTTTTCCGGAAAACGCTGTGCATTTACTCAGAAGTCTTCTAGAAACCATCTTAAAGTGAATTTCTGCCAGGTATAGCAGCCTGGAAAAGGCAAGTGTCTGTCTGAAAACTGGAGTTTTAGATTTAGCAGGTAGGATGACGTGGCTGCAAAGTACACCTTAGTTCTATGGCTTACGCAGATCCATCCTCTGCCAGCTTGCAGTACTGAGGAAAATACTTTAATTGAGCAAAACACGTCAGTCTCTTGCTTTTCTCTCTCTCTTTTGTGTCCATTTGGATAGATTACACGACTTTATTGTCGGCTTCTCCTCAGGCTATCTAATGACTATCCATTTTGGTGCGCAGGGCTCTGAGGCCAGCTGCCACAGGCGCCTTCTGTCCCCAGTGACTGGTGTGCTGGCCAAGAGCCAGCATTCAGGACAGCCCTCCTGCTTTTTCTGCCTTAAATCCCACGTCTAGATCATGCAAACAGCTGGAATTGGAGGAATGGCTGGCTCCTAATGAAGCTGAGGTTGGGAAAGCTGTTTTACCGTGGCCTAGGTGTTCGTTCATGATTTCTAGAAGAAGTGAATTCTTGCCACACATGTTCCTTTGTGTCACCTTTCAGGCTGGACTCACAGTATTTATTACAACTCTTTTTATGTGTGGATGATTGGTTTCATGGTGGTGTTGGTAGGATAATACTTTCCTGCAAATTCCCTGTAGGAGAGCAGTTGTCTTGCCTCTAGCTATAATCATCTTGCTGTTACTAGGTTTATTATTCTGACCTAATAAAATTCCCCACTTGGTAAAATAAATGCCTTTTTTTTTTTTTCTAAATATGATTAGAAAAGTCTGTTCTCAAAGAGTTGTGTGAATTAGTGGGGTGGCAGAATTCCTCTGAGGTTTCCTTTAGTAAGGACAGAGGCCAAGGAAGCATTGCTGAATTTTTGCTTTAATTACACCCCAGGCATGTAATTTCTTGCACATATTTTCTTATGAAATCTCTGCATGAACAAAGGAAGATGGGGGTCCCTTATGTGCACACACCACTAATGTTAATACTAATGCAAGGGAACAATTGCAACAGTGTCAGGTAGCATCAGCTATTAAATGGAGCCTTGTGAGTATTAAGTGACCACAGATGACAAATCTCAAGTTCTACTTTGGGTGCTTTGCCTTCTGTATCATGACTCGTAGCTGTGTGAGTGGCAGGGCAGCCTGCAGGCAGCTCACATTCCCTTTCCACACTTTTCTGGACCCTATCCATGAGTAGCCTCAGCTGGTTACCTCAGCAGAAGGCTCTGGAGTTTTTTGGCTGGGTTAATGAGGTTGTCAGAGGAGCATGGGAGCAAGGTAAGTGCAGGGCTTAAGTGGATGTGTGAGATGACTTGTAGTGGCAGTAAGCTTCAGATTAGTTCACAGCTGCTTGTGAAACCACAGCCTTAGGCTAATAGAAGCTGATTTTGAAGAACCGTGCCCAGTTCAGAAAATCTGCTTTGTTCCTCTGGCTTGAGAGCATTAAAAACTTCCAAATGTCATCTTAAAGGATCTGATTCACTATGTGTTAGAAAGTAGTTTAACTTCATGCTTGTAGCTGTGATGACTGGCAGCAGCTCAAGGTAATGGAGGCATGACAAGAATTCCTCAGTCTTTTCTGCCTTCGCCTGAGCTGCTGACTGCATCCCAACTAGAACTGGGCTGTGCCATTCCTCAGAGAGGAACAGGGCTTTCCCACACCCTCACCCCAGTGTTACTGCCCATGAATTTTGTAAATTTTTTCTACATGGTTAATTTTTGGTATGTGTCAGATTTTAAGATAAAAAGCTTTGTTGCATACTGTACATAGACCTCGTGATTAAAAAGCATTTTTTTCTTCTTAAGTAATTCTGGTGCATTTGCAGAAAAATTTTTTTAATGGGATGTCTTCTATGTACTTGTCTCTCACTTTTTCCATTACTTAGGTTCGTTATAGGAATTCAATGATAGCAAGTTCCCAAAAGTGATGTTCATCTCAAAATTTATGTGCAACTTGGCTGCTTAAGGCTCGCAGACCTTTCAGATTTTGGATCGTATTTGCACATCTAATATCTGCACACCAGACGTGTCCTGCAGTCTGTCACTCTCAAAAGTTAAAAGCTGAAAAGTGAGGCCCTTTGCTCGCCCTGGATCTTGCTGTGCTGTGGTGGGTAGGGAGCCCCAGGTGATGGAAGCTTTGGGTCTGTATTCATTTCTCCTGCCTATTAAAACCCCCAAACTTATGGAAAAGTCACAATACTTTGGAAGTGAGGCATGCAGTGCCCTGTCTGGGGACACAAAGAATCTGGGAATATGAAGTAAGTTGATGAACTTTAAAACGGAAAATGCTGCTGGGTTCCTCGAGGGTGGGTTCTGGTGGGAGGCTGACACAGCCTCGCCAGTCGATGTACGACTGCTGCTGTGGCAGCAGAGGAAAATGTGACATTTTGTGTAGAAATCCAGGGAATATCATGTGTCCTGTGCTTATATATTGGTATGTACTTGCAGTCCTACTCTTTCTGGTCCTGCCTTTGGGTGCTTCAAGGCTCCTCCAGCAGAGCTCGGCCAGCCGACCAACCAGCGATGGTTTAAGCACAGCTCTCTCACTGATGAATGGCCGTAAACGCTGTGCTGGGAGCGGAGGCAGCAGCACAATGCAGCACCAAAGAGCTATTGTAGGCGCGGATGAGACTATAATAAACCGGGGAGAGAGAGTGCACTTAGAGGTTAATGCGGCCGCGGCTGGGCAAAGCCGGCTTCTCTCTGCAGAACCATCTGCTGCCCTAACAAAGAGCTGCAGCCGGAGCTGCCGAGCTACACGCATCCCTCGGCCGCTGCCCGTTGCTTTGGGGCAGCCCCTTCCATGCCCAGGGCCGGCGGGCGCGTTCCTCTGCGGGCAGCCTCCCGCGCCCCGGGCGCGCTCCCGGCCGGCTGCGCGCGCTGCCGTGCTCCGGAGCAGCGCAGTGTTGGGAGCGAGGATTGGCTGGGCACTGCTGCAGTGGGGACGCAGCCTGGGTGCTCAGCATCGCTGCTCAGCCTCGCTGCTCGCCCGGGCTGCCGGTGGGATGAGCCGGGACGCGCGGCTCAGTTGGCAGCTCTGAGAAGCTCCTCTCGGAGAGGTTCATCTTTAGCTTTCCTCCTAAACGCAGCGTCTCGGCTTCTCTGTCCAAGCAGTCTCCAAAGCGCAGCGTCTCGGCTTCTCCGTGCCAGGGGGCTTGTGCTTTGTCTGTTGCCATCAGATTTCTGAGGCTCTGGTACAATGAGCTGCTTGTCAGGCCAGGCACGACTGCAGTAGCAGCAATTTCAAAAGGCAGGAAGCGTCCGCAGGAGCGGTCTGTAAAGAATCTGAGCCTGTGGAGTCGCTGGGTTGAACCTCCCGCTGGCTGCTGTGCCGATTCCCGTCTTGGGGGTGCTTGGTAGTGCAGTCACATCATCCTTGGCAGCGGGCAGCTCCTGAGTGCGCAGGGTTTCCCTGCCCGGGATGCTCGCTGGAGCAGCAATGCTGCAGACCCTGTGGCATTTTCTGTCTAGCTTCCTTCCCAGGGCCATATGCCAAGGTCCTGCAGATGAAAAAGAGGATGAGGCCAGAAACACCACCCCACTTCCAGGCCCCGGGGAGAAAGGGCCAAAGATGTTGGGGAAGACACAGGACAGAGGGACTGATCCCACTGAAAGGAGACCAACTATCCTACTGGTGGTTGGACCCGCAGAGCATTTTCCAAAGGTAACGGGATATCCAGGGGCCTGAGGAGGGGTTGGTGCACATGGCAGTGGAGTGTGTGGTCTGCTGGGAGAACGGGTGTTGCAGGTGGAGTGTGTGAGTAGCTGTATGTGTGAATTTTGGGAGGGGGGAGAGGAACAGGAAAAGGGAGCAGGGTCCAACGCGTGTGCTTGCTAGAAAGGAAGGGGGCGGGGGGCAGGGGAGTGACTGAAAAGAGGAGATGATCTAACCTTCCAAACATGATGTTCAAAGTGTGGGGAAAAATGCTGTTTAGGGGCAAGGGATAATATAGGGGCCTCCGGGGTTCCTGGGCAACTTGTAAGAAGCATGACTGAGAGGGCAGGCAATGATAATGCAGGTTAGTGGTGAGTCCCACCCCTGCACTGGAGGCCGGCAAAGAATCAAATACATCCTAAAATGTTCTAGAGTCAGTCTCTGTTAGTTTGGCAAGCCTTTGGTAAAACTTGCATGTTTCGAGCAAATGAGTAACTGGCTGTATTATTTGAATGGGAGAGCCTGGAAGAGAGTAAAGCCTGTCCCTGGGGAGCGGGTGGCATAAGGGAAAGACTAAAATCTGCATGAAGATGGGAAGTTCCCGGGGGGTGGGAGAGCAGGGAGGTGGTGGGGGCGCACAGTTGGCAGAGAATAAATGGTGAGGCTTTGTCTGGGGGGAGGCAAACAAAAGCTGCTTAGTTTAGTGCTGGGGCTCCCAGCACAGTGCTGGCCGACTGCAGTTCTGGCTTATTTAATAGGAGGGAGTGTTGTCTGTCTCCCCTGAGGATGGTGCAGTCAGCCCTGACTACATGTGGTTTAAAACCAAGGGTGTGACCTGGGATTAGGGAGGAAGGAGTTGGACATAACGCCTGCGAAGGGTGGGAGGTGGAGATAATGCTGAAGGGCTGCAGCAGGGATGGGATTGTGTGACTTTCAGGATCCAGCTTATTTGATAGGGAACTGGGCATGGTTGTTGCTGTGGGCTTTCTCTTTAAAATGAGGGGATGAACAGGTTTAATTTGTAGAGGGGATTAATATCTGTTCTGCTGCTGTTTTGAATGGAAACAGGGCGGCATTTCACATTCTGGGGAGCAGAAGCCACTCCCTGCTTGAATCAGACCGAAAAATCTGCAGGGACTTTTGCCTTCATCTCTATCCTTTGCAGTTAGCACTGTGCATCCCTGTCCAAAAGAGGAGCATGCGCGTTTTGAGGAGGACTTTGGTGCACAGAGGTTGAAGAAGGACAGAGGCTCAGAACTGAAGGAGGTTGTGATGAAAACCTTGGAATTACAGGGCTGAAAATCTCTCGTGTATTCAGAGAACAATGGTTCTTCAGTCAGGGAGACTCCATCTGTTCACACCTGGAAATAAAGCTTTCTCTGAAAGCTGATACCAATCTCCTCTTTCCTGTGTGACCCTGGGAAGATTTGCTGCATAGGAACCCTGAAACTGGCTAATGGAGAAATACCTAGAGGATAAGGATGTGGTAAAAAGGAGTTATTGCAGCTTAGGAAGTAACTGCCCATCTGCCAGGAGGTTGTGACTGTGTAATTTTAGCCTGCCCGGATTGTAAAGTAAAACGCAGTGTAAAGCTCTTCTGTTGAGGATTATGCAGATATGTTTTACCTTGCAATTTGGGCTGGCTAATGCTGCATCCAGCCCATGGCTCAGCTGATGGACAGTAACTTGTTCAGCTGCAATGACTTGTTTGTGCTTGATCAGATATCAGTGTTCTAATTACCTGTCTGAAGGAGAAGTGTTGGGAAAAGTCTCATACAGCCTTAGGGATCGATAATAAACCACTGTGAGCAAACAATGTTATTTGGTGTTTATTGAAAATGTGGGGCTTTTGTTCTCTGCCGCTGGCTGGCTGTGACCTTGGGAGCAGTATCTTGACTGGTAGGCCACTTTGTTTTGTAAAAACACCTGTAGCTCCTTCTCTACTAAAAAAATACAAAAAAATATCACACCTGATACTGAGATTTCTGTGAATTGATGTGTATCGATAAACTTGGCCGGAGTGGCTTCCTGGCCTTGAATCTTCAGTCTTCACTTGTCATTGGTGTGTTCCTCAGGTGTTTGCCTGAAGGTAACGATTTCAACATGAGGTTGTTTTTGCAAATGTAGGGAGAAAATACTGATTGCAAATGTGTTATGTTGGCCCTGGAACTGTGTACACAGGAGACAAGCATGAACTGCCTCTGATGTCACTATCTGGACTTGCAACTTTGGATCCGTGTGTTGTCAGTGGAACAGGTCACCTTTCCTGGTCAATTGGACCTTATGGCAAATACCACGTAGTGTTGTCTGCTGTGCCTCATCTCTATCCTTCCCCTGGCATAGCCTTGGCTGGCTGCAGCTCCTTACTCTGCTGGGGTCTCTTAAATCATTAACTCCCCTCCTTCATACACTGTACACTCTCTGTGCTTTTTGAGGACTTTATGTACTGTCCAATTAATTATAAGCTAGTTTGCAGAAATAAAAAAAGACCAAGTCAGCAGAACCTAGTGAAACCTTCTAGCAATATGGTTGGAGCCCAGAAAGCTGTTTTGCCTCTGAAGGAGGATGTTATGTGACTGTGACGCTCGCTGGCACTTGATATTTTTAGAGCCTTTTTTTTTAGCAAAGTAAATTCAAAATTAAACAGCATATTTTCCTGCTCCTTGTATGGCTGCATCTTTCCATCCTTTGGGAGGTACATTCTGGATCTGATGTAGTAAACCAGTGATGAAGCAGATGCCTAGAAGAGTACAAATGGCTTGGAAAGGTTAGCATTGAAATGGCAGGGTATGGAAACTGGTAACTTGTGCAGCATTTAAAAAGAACCAAATCCTATAAATTAAAATGAAAATGAGTTTGCAGCTTCCTTGATGACAAGAAAAATGAGACATGAAGGAAGACAAACTCTTGCTCCCTTTAGCAGAGGGTATCAGCCAAGCTGGCTCTACATGGCCCAAAAATGCATAGGTTCAGTAGGAGAATTGGTGGATGGAAGAAATACCAGGGAGGAGTGACTTTGTTTGGAGCTCCGTGCCCTGTCCTTGGTGTGATCAGGAATAGACAGTGCTAATGAGGGATGTACTGTGCATAGCTGGTGCCTGAAGCCCTGGGCTGGGTGTGCTGCTGTCAGCAGGGGCAGTGGGACTGGCTCAGTGTGTGCTGAGACGTGGGCAGTGACCCCACACCAGTGTCCCAGCAGCACTGATCCCTGCAGCTTTGGAGAGCTGCCTAGCTCTTGAGTACTTCCAGCTTTACCAGGATTTTTTAGCTGAAATATAAAAACTTCTTAATACTTGTTTAAGTTCCTTTTGTCATTATAACCTGAATTGCTGGTATAAACTTCATTCGTAATCTGTCTCTCCTTCTTAGCTCGCTGTCCTGTAATTAATACCCTGCTTAAAATCAGCTTTAACCTCATTAGCTTTCTCCTTTCCTCTGACGTAGGTAGTAGGGCTTTTTTTCCCTAAAATGTGCCGATTTTGTCTTTTGTCTCTAGCTGCCAACTCCAAACAGAGTTTCTTAGGAAAATCTGCATCATGTTGGCATAGCAACTGAGCTGCCAACAGCTATAATAGTGATGCTTGGCAACTCGTGGGAAGGACTACGGAGGATCTTAAGGCTTTGTGAAGCAAATCTGAGTTAGATTTGTTCACTTTCTACCTGTTGCTGGGGGGGGGGGAACTGCTCTGCTCCCCTCGGTGAGGGTGTTTGGTGTTGGACAGTGGGTTTATGTATCATTAGGGTGCTGCTTGCAGTGAGACTGGACTTGGTCTCACTGGCTGGGGTGTTCTGTTGGCATGCATGCAGTGAGCTGCTGCAGCTGATCTTTAAGAGGATCTGGAGTCCCTGAGAAGATCCTGTTTTCATGCAGAGAGACGTCAGCAGGGAGTAGGTTAAGCCTGGTTAGGTAACATAGCAGTGGTGCCATGGTAGGTGAGGTGCCCCAGCAAGGGCAGAGGAGACCTTTGGAGGTCACGACTGCCAAGGGTACTGAGTTGCTGTGAGTCGTGATCCATTAAGCTTAAAAAAAAAATCCTTGAAATTAAGCTACAGATTAAATATTCCCTGTTTGTGTGATTGACATGCAGCTCCATGAACCTCTCATTACAGACCTTGGCTTTGCTTTAGAGAGCAAAATACCATGGTAAAGATGTAAGGGCCCCCTGTGCATGAGGGCCTGAGGAGGGGAGTGCTGGTTGGACTTTGCTCTTCCAGGCAGGCTGTTCAAACACAGCAAACACCAGAAAATGTTGTTGTGTCCGCAGCAGTGGGGAAAGCTGTTATCTGGGCTGGCTTGAACCAGTTCAGCAAACACACTGTGTTACTTCTAGTGCAGACAGGACTACAGTGTTTGGGTTACTGGCTATGGCTTTTTGCATCTTCCTTGTGTGATAGCTTCTCTCTGATAAATACCAAGACTATAACTTTATTTAAAATTCATGTTAGGAGTCAGTGATTCTGTCCAGAGCAGCATTGTTGGCTGCTGCACACTGGTACTCTCTCTGGAGAGCTAGGTGTTATCCCATACCTCAAACTACACTGAATGCTCAGAAACCTGTAATTATACCTGCATTAAATGGTGCTTGTGCCACGCTCCCTCCTGCCTGGCTTGCTCCTATCAAGAGCTCAGGAACTTGCTTACAAGGTGGTTAAACTGTCAAGGGTAGAAACTGGAAAATGTTGTTCTGCCCAGGACGCTTCTTGTAGTACATATCTGACTGCAATGTTTAATTGGAGTCATAAGGGTAGGAAAAATATGAAGCTGGTGTAACTGCTGTGTGGATGCTTAGCTAGGAGGCTTAGTAGCAGCTGGGGCTGTTTTGAAGCCTGTCCTTGATTTGGGTGATTTTCTCTGTATTTGGCACAATGACAAACCTCCAGGCTTTATTGCTGCTGTGTTAGTAACCCTGGAGTGCTGCAGAGGGGAGAGATCTTGGTGTGCAGGGGTTGTCTGTTCTTAGCTGACACAAGTGGTTTTGGGAGAGCTTGCAACCAAAGCCAGTCAACTCTGGCACAGCAAAGTAATCTTGTAAAAGTGGGAAACTTCTACTCGAGCTGGCTATCCTAAATGTGTATGAAAACAGTAAGTGGCTGGCATCCCGTTCTTACTGTGTTTTAGAAAAATAGTTTTTTTTTTGGAAGACAATGAGAGTCTTTCTGTGTTGCATGGTGGGAGGGGTTATGATCAAGACTGGTCTCCACTGTGCTGCCTGTGTAAATCCCCCCAGAGGTGATTTACAGGATCAGAAAGGACTGATCAGATGTAAGGACCAGCAAGTGAGTGTCCTGGCCCTTGGCCAAAGCTTCTTGGGTTAAGAGAGACACGCAGTAAGAGTTAACTGTGATGTAAGGTCTGCGGGTTTAATGGGAGGCAGGTGTTGAGCAATGAGCAGCAATTCACGTGTCTCTCCGTGGCAGCTGGGTGGGACTGTACAGCCCCGGCTTCCCTTTTAAGTAGAAGGGCAGGGCTTGTGCAGCCAATCCCGCTCACTCGTGGGCATGTGTCATGAGACTTGCTGGTATTTCCTTTCCACTACGTACTGAAATTAGCTCAGGGGAATCTCTCAGTTTTACTTCCCTTCCTTGCCGGTCGGTCTGAGCAGGGCAGCTGAGTCTTGGGCTCGGAAAGATGCTCTGCCTCTGTCTCTATGTGCCAGCGTTCGGGGAGAGGCAGACGGAGTTTGAGTACTTTGAGTCGAAGGGGCTGCCGGCAGAACTCAAATCCATCTTCCGACTCAGCCTCTTCATTCCTTCCCAGGAATTCTCTACCTACCGCCAGTGGAAGCAGGTATGGCCCTGAGAGAGGAATGGAAGGGAGGGAGTGAGCGATGGAGGGGTGGTCTCTAACACTTTGAGTGGCTCCCTTGGAAGGGGGAGAAATTCATGATGATTCTGTTGTAATAACTGAGTAAAGCATGGAAACGCTTCTTGTGCCCCTTGGCAGGGATTGCTGAAGCAGCATGAAATGGACTTTTTTCTTCTTGATTCTTTGTTTTGAATTGAGTGAGGTGTTGGTGCCTGTAGGACTGTTTAAACCCATTGATGTGGGTTACATAGAAAAAAGGGGTTTTCCAGACTGTGGTGTCTTCTGCTTCTATTGGTCTGTTCAGATACAGCGATTCACATCCTCTTCCTCCTTCTTTCATCCTTCCGCCCGCCTCCCTTCTGACAGGTCTGTAATGTAGTGTCAGCTGAAGCTGCTGAAGGTGAACAGGTTTGTGCTGTGAGCAGGAGAGCAGCTCTGTGCCAGTGACTCAGCCAGGGGTGGGTGGGCTGAGCTGGGGAGGGTTGTGCAACAACCTTTCCCTTTGCTGTGGAGTGGAGATGCACTAAATGTGCATCACTAAATGTGGAATGCTCCATCCCAGTGTGTCACAGCCCTTGATTTCAGCTTGCTGCTACATTTTTTTTTCATCACCAGGCTGTCAAGAGCCCACAGAGCTGATCATTGATCAGCAAAGCTGGGGAGGCTTTTTACACCTCTGTGCACAGACATGTACCACAGGCTGGAAGGTGTCTGGGGTCCCACGTGTGCTGCTGGGGCTGTGACTGCAGGTGACCACAGGATATTCTGCAGCTAAAATAGCTGTTAATGGCCAGATTTCATATTTGCTGTTGAAAGTGAAGAGATGCAGGCAGATATTTGTTCACACCTCCAGAGAAGGTGCTGGGAGCTTGGCTTTCTCACCCCTCACACGTGTGCTGTGGGCTACTGTAGGGCAGGCAGCATTTCTGTGCTGTGATTGTGGGGGAGGAAGGTGAACAGGGCAAAGCTCTTGTTGCCTGCAGTCTGTGATCACTCGTGGTGCATCTCTGCAGTTGTCAAGGCATGCTGAGAGAGAGGGAACAGTTGCACAGTCACAGCTCTCTTACAGTGTCTCCGAATTATTAATGCCTGTCAACTGGTTGGGGGTTGCCAGTGAGAGGGAAGCCCTGATTCAGCTGTTCAAGCCCAGTGTGCTGACAGGAGAGGGGTGTTGGTCTATATTTAGCCCACAAGTTGAATGTGAGGCCGTATCTGAACTTCACAACGGTCATATGATGAATAGCAGGTTAGGAATACTGGCATACCTTGGAGGTCAGGGCAGCTGGGACAGTACTTTCTTATTTAAGGTTCATCAAGTGATTAGGAATAATCCTCATAGCATTAGGGCTAAAGAGGCAGGACTTGGTGGATGAGAGGGAGTTTCGATAGGGAATTGTTTAGTACTGAAGTCAGTTAAAATGACATTGAAACAAAGACATGGCTTATGAAGGGGACTGGTGGTCATAGACTGAGGCCATATCACAGTAAGCTCAGGTTTGCCTATTACCTTTGAAGCCTAAATATTGAACAAGATATTAATGAACAGAGGGTTAACCCAGTGTTTTATCTCAGCTCAGAGCTTCTTTAACAACCCATCTGCTGTTACCATAAATGTTACCAGGATTAGAACAAAACTTTGGATGATGCAGTAGACTGAATCACACCTTATTTAGTGTTGCTCACTGATTCATGTTGAAAAAGACTTAAAGGCTGTCAAAGGCAAGTGACTGAACAAGAAGGGGAATAGGAACTCCCTGAGCCACATTCTTGCAGTCTGGAGATCACCTGTCAACATACAGCCATGTGCCCTTGGATAGGAGAGTCCATAGGCTATTGCCTCATGTTGCAGTGAGTTAATTAGTCATTTACCTTGTCCTAGATGTCTGGCACAGTTTGATCTTGATTTTAGCTTTGTCCTACTAAGAACCTATTCTTGCTCTATATGCATCTCATGGAAACTTGTGTAATTAAAGCACATAGCTTCAGGGTGCCTAAACCAGTTCACAAAGGTTTTTATCTTCAGCTGTGTTCACTAGAGCTGGACAGGCTTTTGCTAGTTGGAGTTAGTCATTGCCAGAGGGACCTTACTTCTCTAAGGATTGTAGTAGGCATGAAAGTCCTTCTCCTGTTCAAGTTTATTACCTCAAGTTTTGTGATTCACTTTTTATGCAACTCATACTTAGTTCAAGAACGTTTACAAGGACTTTGCAAGGTGTTAATCAAGATACAGTCCCGAGATTAGACACATGACACTAGCAGAATATCCCTGATAAAAGCATGAGGCATTCCATCTACATAATGGACTTTGGGAAACAGTTGGAATCAGGTGACTTTTCTACGCTACTGCTTTACTCAAATCTCTTAGAGGAATTACAGTTCTGTCAGCTACTTTTTGGAGAAAAAGTCAAAATTATGTGGGAGAAGTTTAAGTATGGTAGAATGGGGAATAGATCTGTCTGAATGAACAAAGGAACTGACAGTTCTTGGTTGTTTTCTGAACAGAAAATTGTGAAGGCTGGAGACAAAGACCTGGATGGACAGCTGGATTTTGAGGAATTTGTTCACTATCTCCAAGACCATGAAAAGAAGCTGAGACTGGTTTTCAAGAGTTTGGATAAAAAGAATGATGGTAAATACCTTTCTCCTGCTCATGAGTGGACTGGTGCATGTGTTAGCCTGTAATATGTGTCCTTGAGCTCACTGGCTTATCTTTGCAGGCCGCATTGATGCCCAGGAGATTGTCCAGTCTCTCCGGGACCTGGGAGTCAAGATCTCTGAACAGCAGGCTGAGAAAATACTCAAGAGGTGAAGATTCCACTGGTTTTTCTGTTTTATGTTGAGGGAGTTAGAAATGTAGGGACATGGAAACCATCTCTTTCCCCCCTGTATGCACTTTCCAGAGACTTTGGTTCCTCCCTTTTTTCCTATTACTTTTCATTTTGATTTTTTGCTGTGAATTGACATATAATTATAAAATTGTGATGCTTTTTGGGCAGTTACTGTCAGAGTCTCTCCCTGACTTGTGGAGGGGCAGTGCTTACACCTGAGCTGATTTGCATTCCTGTCTTGATTGTCCTGCTGCCCTGAGCTTGCTGCTTTGAAGAGGGCCTGTGCATTTGCTCTTTCAAAATGCTGAGTGCTTTATGCATGTGGCACTAACATGTTAACAACCACTTATCTGTGCTGTTTTTTTCCTCTTTTTTTTCCTCTGCTACCTTCCCTCTGTCTGTTTGCCTGTGTGTCAGAATAAGGACGGGACACTTCTGGGGTCCTGTCACCTAGTAAGTATTATTTTCCCTTCAGTGTCAGTTATGTCCCTAACTTTGGTAGGAGGGGGTGCAAATGCTGTTGTGGGCTGGTTAGAAGGGAGAGAGAGGGGAGGAAAGAGAGAGCCCACTTCTACCTCTGCATTGTTTGGTGAATAGGTTTCCTAGCTTTGTCTTGTGTCTCTTTAGAAGTCTTTTAGTAGTTGCTTTGCAAAGCTTTTTTACAGTGTGGGCCTGGATAATCAGAGGGAAGGGGAGGAGGAATTTGTCACTCAGTGGGAGTCTGTACTCACCTGATGATCAATCTTTTTAGCATGGATAAAAACGGGACAATGACAATTGATTGGAATGAGTGGCGAGATTATCACCTGCTGCACCCTGTGGAGAACATTCCTGAAATCATCCTGTACTGGAAGCACTCCACGGTAAGAAATAGTTCCTCTGCAACAGGTCTCGGTCTCTGCCCAGCTTCTTGGTGTGAGTTCTGGCTCCCAGGAGCTGCTATCAGCAGTTCCTATCTCTCTCTTCATGGTTCATAGCTGCCCTGTAGCCCTGGAAGCTCAATTACTTCCTGTCCTTTGCTGTAATCTTGCCACTTATCACTGTCACAGCTGCTGGCACAGGTGATAACAAGTGCAATACTGCAGGGAGATGAGGGTGTTCTCTTGGTTTGCACCTCCAGGAGCTCCTGCCAGAGGCCAGTCCCAGCTGGTTCAGGACCTGTTAAAACTAGAATCTGATTCCACAGGCAGCCATCCTTCCTGGAGGATACCTGTGTGAGAATACTATGTAATGAGATTTAACTGGCTGCAAGCTTGGAAGGTTCTGGAGAGGTCCAGCTTTTTTGCTATGCAACTGCCTGCAGTTGGTCAGTTTATTCCTAAATATGACCCACAGTATTTTGATATAGACAAATGTTCAGCAGTTGCCAGGTTCTTGGAGGGAAATCTTGACAGTTTCCCCTGTGACATGTTCTAGCAGTGGCAGCTCCTGTGGCCAGGCACAGCAGTTAGTGGCTGTAGATAAGCTGCTGGCTTGGAATAAGCATATCCTGTACTTCAGCACTTGGCACTCATTAAGAGCAGTAAAACTTTAGCAAGATCTCTGTCTGATGGAGCATTTCTTAACACCTTCTACTTTTGCAGATCTTTGATGTGGGAGAGAATTTGACTGTCCCTGATGAGTTCACAGTGGAAGAGAGGCAGACAGGGATGTGGTGGAGACATCTGGTTGCAGGTGGAGGTGCAGGTGCTGTGTCCAGAACCTGCACAGCTCCTTTGGACCGCTTGAAAGTGCTCATGCAGGTATGATGGAACAGTTCCAGTTTGCTTAAATACCTGAGCAAATTCCTTTAATATTCATGGTTACCTGGGAAGTGATAATGTTCATCAACACAGTACAGCACTCTGGCCAATGTTAATCTTGTTCTTATATTGCTATTTTTAAAAACATTTTGAATTAATTGAGTGATCCAAGCAATGTAAAAAAATTATTTGTTGACTAGAAAAAGTACAGAGAATCTTTTTGGAGATAGACATGTCAAAACTGTCAGTAGTAAGATAGTTTTACAGAAAACTTGGGTTTTGGTGAAACCAGTTAGAATCTTGTGCTCCTTTGAGAGACCCTGAGGCCATGAGATTGAAGTGAATGTGGTGGTCAGTTGGCAGAGCTTGTATTCAGTATTATCAGCATTAGAAAGGAATTGGAAAATTTTGATTTTAGCCTGCTATGTCACTGCACCTGCTCTGGAACCAGCTGAGAAGTTGATGGGTAGTTGGTCCTACCCTAGGTGTGGGAAAAAACCAGGACAGTTGCTTATTTAACCTTTCCTCCCATTCCAGAGGGAGATATTGATTAGATTCATTAGTTAACGCTAGACTTGACAAAAAAGAAAAGAAGCTTGCTTTCCTATTGTAGAAGTTATCTGGAAGGGATTAAAGCCTTGGCAAACCTCCGGGTAAATAAAAAAGCGCCCTTTTGTCCCTGGATTACAGAAAAACGTTGCGCTGCCGTAATCGGGACTGGAACTAATCCAGGCTTGTCTCTCCCCCCCAGGTTCATGCCTCCCGCAGTAACAACATGTGCATCATCGGCGGCTTCACGCAGATGATCCGCGAGGGTGGCCCAAGGTCACTGTGGCGAGGCAACGGCATCAACGTGCTCAAGATTGCACCCGAGTCAGCCATCAAGTTCATGGCCTACGAGCAGGTGAGGGCACAGACAAGTGTGATGCAGGGCAAGCTGAAAAGAAGGTGGCTGGGATAAGGCGTGGAGGCTCAATGTCTGTCTGTTTTGGCTTCTGCAGATCAAGCGGTTCATTGGTACTGACCAGGAGATGCTGAGGATCCACGAGCGGCTCTTGGCTGGTTCTCTGGCTGGGGCCATTGCACAGAGCAGCATCTACCCCATGGAGGTGAGGCAGGAGGCTGAGTCCAGCCCAGGAAGGCTCATGGGGAGGGGCAGGGACAGGAAGATGTGGGTAGAACACCAGCACTGATATTTAATTATTGAGATCTCAGAGTTGGTATCAAGTAGTACTGCTGACAGGACAGTTGCTGTGGTCCTGAACATCGTGCTCTTAAGAATGATGTTGTCTGTACACACTGTTCTCCTGCTGATTCTGGTGTAGGCCTTCATGCTATTTATTCTTGTCTTCTAGGTTCTGAAAACACGGATGGCTCTAAGGAAGACAGGGCAATATTCGGGCATGTTGGATTGTGCCAAAAACATCCTTGCAAAGGAAGGAATGGCTGCCTTCTACAAAGGCTACATCCCCAACATGCTGGGAATCATTCCTTATGCTGGTATTGACCTGGCAGTCTATGAGGTATGAAGTCTTTAACCTATACAATTATTATATTATGTTACATGTTATTGTTAACCTATTGTAAGTCTGTGCAGCTTGTGTGGCCTTACCATGGTCAAGCCTATCAGTCATGACAGGAGTATAAGTCATTTATCAAAGCTTTCCTGATCAGCCTTATGGGGCACAAATGGATTTTTTTTTTACCTAAAATGGCCTAAAAGATCATAAACTACAGTCAACATCATGCACGGTCCCTTGTTTCTTTTCTTCATGAGAAAATTGCAGCACAAAATTAGAGGAGGGATTTTACCCAGGCACTATGGCAGCAGCAGCTCAAAAAGATTTGAGAAGCCCTGTGCTTCTGGCTGAACTTGCTTAGAACTTTCTGGGCATTTACTGTATGAAATGTGATACTCTCTTTGCCTGCCTCTTCACTGCTGACATCAGGTTTTTTCCTTCCAGACACTAAAAAATACCTGGTTGCAACGCTATGCTGTCAACAGTGCAGACCCTGGGGTCTTTGTTCTGCTGGCGTGTGGCACCATCTCCAGTACCTGTGGACAGCTTGCCAGTTACCCCCTGGCCCTCGTGAGGACACGCATGCAGGCCCAAGGTGAGAACTTTTTGGAGCTGTGGGAACTCATGCTTTGCTTTCTAAGCAAGGCTAAAGGTTCTCTAGCACAAACATTGCATCAGCAGCCTCAGCTGGCACACACAGCTGAGCTGTAGGCTGTGATGCTGTGAGGGGACAGTGGACTTTGTGCTGCCCTTCTGACAGCTGGGGCTAAGGACCTCCAGGACAGAGGTTCTGTTTTGCTCAGATCAGCAGGTCTGGGCTGAGGGCATGTGCAGAGCAGTTTGAGAAAACACTTGCAATATGAAGCATGGAATGGGTAGCTGAGAAGTTAATGCTGTCCCCCATGAAACACCTTTGCTCTGGGAACATCTGGAAGCACATGGATCAGAACTGCTCTTGGAAACAAAAGTGTTTTCCCCACATAGGCTGCATTATTTATTGTGGCTTTCCCTGTTGCAGCATCTGTGGAGGGTGCTCCCGAAGTGACCATGAGGGGACTGTTCAAACACATTCTGAAGACAGAGGGAGCGTTTGGGCTTTACCGGGGTCTGGCACCCAACTTCATGAAGGTGATCCCAGCTGTGAGCATCAGCTACGTGGTGTATGAAAACTTGAAGATGACTCTGGGCGTGGACTCGCGGTGACCAGGAGATGCTGAGGACTCTGAACTCTGAAATCTTGGGATGCGATCCCAAGACGTATAAGCCATCTCTCATTCTGTGAATGTGTCGACACTAAGCTGACTAAGCAAAGCTGTGAAATCTCAGATTGTTTGTGAGTCAGTAAGGGGGAGGGGAGGATCTGGTGTCCTTTGCCATCTTGCTACTCAGATCTCCACATAAACCATCACGGGGTCCTTTTCATTGGGCCGTTTGGGAGACCAGGAGATGAGCTCCTGGGAGTTGCTGAGGTCAGTTCCCAGCAGTATGACAGAGTAGCAAAGGTTTGGGTTACAGGTCTGCTCTCAGCGTGTTGCCTGTACAGAGCTGTTTGCCTACAGATGAGCACCTTCTGACTTGTTGAAAGAGCTTCTTTTTCCATTCAGAGAGCTGCTTTTTCCATTCAGTTGTTTAACTTCCTACCCATTGTTTAAATTTGTACAAACCTTGTGTAGGAGCTGCTGCCACACCAGGCTTGTTATTATGTTTACAAATATTCCTTTGGGTGGGAGACATTCATGTTCTGCTTCCAAGACTTGACATGAAATGTAACTTTGATCTATACTGGTTTGGAGGGCTGGTGGGCAGTGGTTTATCCAGCCAGGCTGAAGGTTGCTTAAGCCAGCCTGATGAAGAATTAGGATTATTTATTTTTTATAGGTTCAAGTGTGTCTCATAAACCCACTAACAAGATGCACTTACTAACAGAAGCAGCAGACTAGAGCCTGCATGCCTGTATCCTTTGCATGCCGGGATTGGCTTGTCTTATACTCTGCAGGGGCTTGGAAAGGGGAAGGCAGGAGAGCCCTGGGCTGCCCGGCACCGTGATGCATGGCTTTAGTGAACAAAGACAAAATAACTCACAGCTCCTGTGCAGTTGTGCTCCCAGCACGACATGAGAGCCCCTGTGCAGCGTTGCATGGACCTCTGAATTCCATCCTGCCTGGTGCCAAGGAGAGCTGGTGAACCTTTTCCAACCCCCGTGCCTATGCTGCTATCTTATCTCTTTAGACCTCTTGGTAGATCGATGTTCAGGTGTCCATGGGTGCGATGGAGGCCCCAAGTCAGGAGTGTCTGCTGTGGGAAGGGGTGTTAGGGAGAGGGGCTGGCTGTCACTGGGAGAGGTGAGTCCTGAAGACATGCTTGCTTATCTTTCAAAGGGTGCTTTTCATAAGGCTAAGGGAAAGAGATGGCTTTAAAATTTCTCTGATTGCATTATGGGCTGCTTTAGTTAATAGGATCCAGCTTCTGAGGCCTGGGAGATCCTCACCCAACTTTTCATTTTGGTTAAAATGGACCAGCGTTGCATTCCACTGTTTTACTGCTTAAAGCATATTTATTTTGTATTTATTTGAACAGAGTTATGTCAGACTATTTTTATAGGTTTGTTTAAATATTGTTACTGTGCTTTTATTTCTCCTGTTTAAAAACGTTCTCTATATTAGTTCTCTTACATCACACAGCTGAGCCGTGGGGAGGGACACTAAAGTCACTTGTGTATCTTCCCTCTGGGGTTTGAGCTGCCTTTCCCACACCTGGGGTTGTTGCTGGAGGACCTCAGCCCAGAGAAATTCTGTAGCAAGAAGCCATAGGAGAGAAGGGAGCAGGTGAAGAAGCAGAACCTTGGTGGGAGGGTGCACTGTGAGGCTTGCCTTAGTTTGGAATTGCCTCTGTGCACAGCTGAAAGGATTTGGGTGGATGGCTGAAGTTGGGAAGTGGAAGGTCAGTGGATGTTGGATGTCACAACAGTTAATTAAGAATGCTTGGGGGAATTTTTAGGTGAGGGGGGAGGAGAGAAATCTCAGGGACTAAAGACAATACACGTTTCCAGTGAGATAGAAGGAAACTTGCACTTGGACACGAGCTGCTGCAGTTGTGCTTTGAGGCTGAATCAGCAGACCCTGCTGCTGAGCCAGTGCTCATCACATGCAGGAGGACACTGTGGAGATGTGTGTGAGAAATTGGGAAAAGATTTGCTAGCACTCAACAGCTTTTTTTCTGACAGATTTTGGTGGTTCATGGAGTCTCCCAGGTGAGACTCTGCCTTGCCTCTCAGTGCTGTCAGTAGTAGCCACGTGGAAATCTAACCAACAATGGATTAGTGATATGATTTTTTTCCACCCCCCTCTTCCTGAAACCTATCAAATTCTACAGTGGCTCCTTCCTACCAGTGTGGCCTAATGAGAATATGAATATCAGAATGCAAAAATCAATGCAAAAATGACAACCATCTTTGTAGCTGTAACCACAAATTGTTATAATGCAAATCTAACTCGGATTCTTCATGTAGGGAACAGTCTGCTAATAAAGGTCTGTTAAAGAGATACCACATGTCTCCATCTCTTTCTCTATGGCTTACTGGTGCTGTTTGTGGCCAGACTTTTCCTGGGCTAATTCTCACCAAGGACACTGATACTGGGAAGAATTCTCACCATGAGGACCTGGGAGAAGAGAATTCTTAAAAGCAAAGCCAGCAAGATCAAAGCTAACGATGGTGGTGATGAGTCAGGGATGTTCTTCAGACATTGTTTACCTGTCTCAGAGTGTTGCTGGACTTTGCTCACCTCTGCAGTATCCAAAACACTGTGTTCAGAGAGGTGAATTTCCCAGAAATCTGAAAGCTCTGCAATCCAATTATACCCTTGAAAGAACCTGGCTTATATGGCTTTCAACATAAAGGTTTTGTACAAGGTTTTTGTGAGTAAAATTCAGCCAGAAGCTACACTTGAAGGTCATTCAGGAGCCATAGCTGGTAGTGCAAGTGGCCTCTGATTTGGTTAACAAAAATTGCTGTGGGGGCTAGACTGGCTTTGTGGGTTCCTCATGTCTCCTACTGTAATTCAAGGCTTTTATTCAGCTATAAATCTACTCATAAAGTCTGGGTTTTTGTAATCTGAGCCACAGCTCTCCACTGGTGTCAGCTGAGACTGGCTCTTGGACTGCAGCACTGGAGGCTGCTGCCAGCACACCCTCAGCCCCCCTGCCCTCTAGAGAGCTGTGGGAGTTATGTTTCTCATCACAAGCTGATTAAGAGGTGTCTCAAACAAGGGCTGGCTGGGTATCTGTGCCTCGAGACCTGGAGGGAACGGGCTGAACTTATTTCTTATCCTGCGGAAAAGGAATCTCAAGGGAGACCTTCTCACTCTCCACAACTCTGTCAGGGGAGGTTCAGATTGGACACCAGGAGGACAACCTTAATAATTCTGTGATCTTGTAAAACTCATTTTTGCTGGAGGAGTCTGTCCAAAGGCTCAACACTGAAATTTTAGCTGGAAAAGGCAGCTGGACAGAGGCAGAGTACCCTGGAGCTGCAGAGGGAGTCACGGGGCTTGCTGCTG
This sequence comes from Lichenostomus cassidix, assembly GCF_008360975.1. Lineage (NCBI taxonomy): Eukaryota > Metazoa > Chordata > Aves > Passeriformes > Meliphagidae > Lichenostomus > Lichenostomus cassidix. Next base: position 5,912,700 of record NC_139497.1, read on the forward strand.
CCTCCTCTCTGGCTTTTCTACTTTTCTTCCTTTTAAAGGAAGAGAGATATTTTCAGTGCTTAATTACTAGGTTAGAGCTGAGACTGAATTACTCTCCAGACACACAGCAGCAGCAGTTTTTTGTTAAACTCGCCCCCTTTCACAATGGCAGTGATGGTGTTGTCCTTCCTTTGGGGCTGGGGGTGGGATGAGGGATGTGAGGTGCCTGCTAAGTCAGGGCTGTACTGGAGACACAGAGAACAACGTCAGTCTTGGCATTTCTCATCTCCAGGGTGCTGAGCTTGCTGGGAAATGAGAAAACATGACCTTTTCTCTGGGAAAGTAAAAATCCAGGCTGGGTTGGATTAGCACCCCCTCCCTCTGGCAGGAGGACAATTTGTCAGTGTCAGACACTGCAAACCACAGTGTGGATGGACATTATCAGGGAGCACTTGCCTGGTTCAAAAGCTCTGTCCCACCTGGGCTGCCTGGTAGTCAAAATGGTGTCAAGAGAATTGGGTGGCTGCTTTTGGCTAAGGCCCCCCTCTTCCTCAGGCTGCACAATTAAAGATAAGTTTCCAGAATTCTTATATCGCAGTTACTCCTCAAATGCTTGGCTTGCTTGGCTTTTAAAATAGTAAATGATTGCCCTCTCCTGGTTGGCCTCTCTCACTGCTGCACTGCAGCTTTTTGGCAGAGCTCTTTTCCGAGCTCGATGTGAAGCTCCAGGTTGACTCTTCCCAACTCCTCCCATAGCTGAATGACACAAAAGATCAATTGGGTTTTTATTTTCCTTTTGCATTCCCCACTTCTAACCTCTACAGAACCCTCTGCTCTCAAACAGTTTGGCACCAAATTGCATCACGTGAAGAAGACATTTATTGCCCATCATGGGCTCAGTTCTCTGTGCTGCCTGGAGCAGGGGATGCTGTGGCAGCAGCTGTGGACTCTGGGTGTGGACTTTGACCACCTTCCAATTCTGCTTGACACACGTCCTGTCAAAACACCAAAACCAGGGTGAGTGAACCTGCCAAGGCACCAACGAGAGAGAATGTACTGAAGAAAGGAGTATTCTCCTTTCCCCTTTTAGCTGAGTATATCTAAGAGGGGCAAAAGAAGCTCAGAGCTTCCCAGGCACAGACAATGCTTGCCCCAGTGCTGAGCTCCTGCTGGTCCCATTTTCCAGGCCTGGGCTGGAAAGAGGAAACTAAATTTCAGTGGCAAAGCTGGGCTATGCTGGAGGCTCTGTAAGTGAGCTCTGAAGGAAAGGGGGAACACAAACTTTGGGGGAAATAATGCTGCCCAGGAACTAAGCATGGATTAAATTCTGTTAATGCCTGCAGCTGACACAGGCTTTGTGAGTCTGCTCAGAGACTGTTCACATTCATCTCCTTCAGCCTGCTTACAAACGTTCCCAAAACATTTTCTGTGTTTGTCTAATTGGTTTTTCACTCCTCAGGTGCAGTGGCTTACCTTGGCCAGTTACTGCCAACCCTAATTGCACCAGAGCTTGTAATCACAGACACCTGACATCCCCTCATTTTGCCCAAATTTAAATGTGATCCAGACACTGCATCCCCCAGTCCACAGCTGTGTGCAGTTAATGTAGAGGAGCTGGGCTCTGCCTCCCAGGTGCTGCTCGTTTGCTAAATCAGAGGAAGCCTAATCCTGCCCCAGCCCTATTTTGAGGGTTTCACTCTCTGCCCTCACACCCTCTGCCCCCAGTTTCCCATAGCCTGTGGGGCACAGTTTTAAAAGAAGTCTCTTGAGGCTGGATAAGTGTTGGGGACAATGTTGGATGCAGCCTGGTGGCTTGGTGTGGAGTTTGGGGCACCTCTGAGAACTGAGAGCCTCCTGATATGGATGAGCAGATGACCAGAACAGAGCAGCAAAAGGTAAGATATTTTTCACCTTCACTTTGCAAATGGGAGCCCCTTGTCAAGCTGAGTTTGGGACTTGGTCATTTGCAGTATAAAATGTCTTAAATCAGGTGACAGAGGCAAGGATTAGACCTGGTTAATGTTTTGGTGGAAAACCTGAAGGAAAAGATTGCTGGGGCCTCCCGCCCTTTGCTGCAGCTCCTGGGGGCAGCTGGTTCCTGCTGGGGGGCAAAATCAGTAATTTCAGGGCAAAAATCCCATACTCTAGCTACTTGCCCCCAGCAGGCGTAATCAGGCTGTTAACAGGTTTCCCAGTGGAGATACTCAGGTGCAGTTATTTGCTTTAAGGGCGCAATTTTAAACCTCTGTTGAAGCAAGCCTGTGGTTATTTAATCCTCTAAACCATTTCCACCACGTTGAAAACGGCTCTCCAAGACCCCGGTTTGGCAGCTGGGGTTGCAGCCCAGGGTCTTGCCCCCCTGCCTGGCACAGGGCCATGGTGGCTCTGCTGTCCCCCCAGAGTGCCCATACCGTTCTCCATGGTGCATACACGACCTGGTCTGGCCTCAGCCCCAGGCACTCAGCATTCTGCTCAAATTCCTCCTGCTCGGCTCTGGTTATGTTCCTGTTCCGGGCTGGACAAGGAGAAGGGTTTGTCAGGTGTTAGATATGGACTGGTGGCCTCAGCACAGCTCTCTGTGCCACATCCCTGCCCTTGCTGCCTCCCCTCCCACCAGGGCTTGCTGTGGACATGGTCACCCCACACTGAACACACCTGAATGAAACCAGCCTTGGGCATCTCTGGTTTTAACCCTCTCCCAAACAACTCTGGTCCTGTCTGCTTAAAGGGGTTAAGGATGGTCTGATACTCCTGGGGTGTCAGGAGGGACCACGGTTGAGTACAGAATCAATTTTCTATATGTGTCTTCAAAATCTCTTAAACAACTGCTTGGCAGCCTGGCAGGGTGATAGGGAGCCTTATCAGGGTCAAAACTGCTGCTCTGGGGTTGTGGGTAAATCTGATCAGCTTTGGCACTGCAAAGCCACGTGCTCTGCCCTGGGAGATAAGTACTGGAACATCATGGTTGGCTTGAAAATATTGAGATTTTACAGTGATATTGATGCCGAATTGTATTTGCTTCCTGTTCTTTGAATATTTATGGTGTAAATGGGTTTAGTCTTTAACTTGCTCTTTACTGCTCTGCCAAGAGATGTGGGGTTTGCAAATCCTGTAAGCCCTGGAGCCATGGTCTCAGAAAAGTCACTGACTGTTGGTGAAACCAAGTTGTTGCGTGGTTTTACTTTATAATTTTATGTTCATGCGTTGGTGTCCTGTGATAGCTTTAAATTACTTTAGGATGGAATTCCTTACCATAGAAATACTGCCCCAAATACGTCTGCATGTCCTTCTGCATTTCATACTGGACGAGTAAAAGGTCGTCAGAGCTGACGTTCATCAGCATCCCCTCAGTTTGATGGGTCCTGACTTGGAGAGAACAGACACAATATAGACATTTTCAGTGCTACAGCAGCAATTAACTCCAGCCCAGGTGTGGGCAATGTCATTAGTCCCTGGGATTCAATCCTCAGCAGCAGGTGAGGACAAATGTCCTGAAATAGGGTGATTTTTTTGGCTCTTGGTTTATATAAATGGAATTTCTTTAAAATGGGGCTGGGGTGTGAAGGAGCCAAAGCCACCCAGCTCCTGTCCTGCTGTTGGGATGTGGTGTGCAAACTGTACTCCAGGGGGTTGCAATTCCCACCCCAGATTGGCTCACCCCATTTCCTCAGCAAGGAGGAAGCAATTCAGAACGGGAGAGGCTTCTTTAATCCTCTGAAACCTGCCGGGAATGTTCCCTCCTTTCCCCCAAGGAATTGTGAAATAACTTCACCAGCAGGATGGTGTTCTCCTGCAGGGATGGGAGCAGGTTTGCTCCTGGCACAGCATTGCTCTGTGGGGTTTTGTGGGGCTGTGATCCTTGGGGTGCCCCAGGAGCAGGGATGACCTGGGCTGCCCCTGGGCTTGGGGAGCTGTTTGGAGCTCACTGAGTCTTCAAACAGGCAAAGAGACTCAAGAATTAAATGTCTCAAATGATGTAAACATGGGCATGAGCCCTTTGTGTGTCTCAATCCATGTGCTGAGTGATAACCCCACCCTACTGCTCACCTTTTTTCACCAGCGTGGCATTGCCGACGATGACATCGAAATAGGTGAGGTTGTTGGTGAAACATTGGTCCCCCCTGGAGAGAGAGAGATGGGAAGGAGGTGATGCCATGGTCAGGAAAGGACGAGCAAAAATCCAGCTCTGGTTCTGACCCCACACCGGGCAGCTGCCACCTCCTTCACAGGATTAATTGCTCTCACTGTTAAAATCAAGGCGTTTCTCCCGAGCATTTGCCTGACCTCCAGCGGCAGCTTGTGGTCTCAGCCTTGCCTTTGCTCCCCCACTAGTTGGTAGTGAGACGTTTTCCACCCTGAAATAACTGAAACCTCAAAGAGCTGCCTGTGTTGGCACAGAAAAATTAATCCTCTGAAAGTCTGACCCTCTGGGGGAAATGGCTTTTGGTGCCTGGCAGAATCAGCAGCTGTGGCACAAGGTCTCCTCCCGTGGAGAGGTGCCTGTGAGACCTCCTTGCCCTGCAAAATTTCCCTAACCCTGGGGTCTATTGAAATAAATAAGCAAATAAAGGGGATGAGGAATAGAGGAGAGTATGCACAGAGCAGACAGGAGAGATTCCTTTTGGAGAAACCAATCTGGAACTATGCTGGTGTCTTGTGCTGAAAGGTTTTGGGGCTGCAGCAGGGAGGGGATGGGTTGAGAGCCCAGGGAGTGCATCTTACACGGCCACGTAGTGGGTGATGAGCAGCTCCTGCCCGCTGGCATTGGAATCCACCCGCAGATAGGCATGGTCGATGAGCTGCTGCTCCACCTGGTGCGGGGGGTACTGGGCAGCCCCTGCCACGTACAGCCATGTCCCCAGCAGCTGTGGGGAGAGAGGGACAGGGTGCTGAGAGCTGCTGGGTTTGTGGGAGGAGATTTCCACCCTCCCTGTGGCAAAATGGATATTGCTGCTGGTTCTCCCTCTTGCATTTGCAGTGACAAGGTGAAACCTTTGCAAATGAACTGGGGAAAAAGAATAGCTGAGTGTGGGGTGGGAAGGGTGCTGGCACTGGCTGTGGGTGCCCTGGGTGGTGTGGCAGGGTCAGGACAGCCCTGCACTCTTGTGGGGGATTTGCACCCAAAAATACCCAGCCACCCGCCTTGTTTCAAGGTCACTGTTGGGAGAAAACGGGGTTATTCGAGGTGTTTTGCACAGCAAACATTTCCTGTTTGTCGCAGGTGTTTTGCTGACAGCACCTTGGCAGATGTGCTGGGGGAGCAGGGGGATGAGAAGAGGTTTCCCCCTTTCCAGGGGACAGCGAGGGTTAGCAGAGCACCCCAAGCTCACTGCAGGTGTGGGCAGCCCTGAGGCTCCCCTGTCTCCTACCTTGGAGGCCGTGGTGCTGTCCGGGCGTTGGGGTCCGCAGGGGACAGCATTTGTGGGCAGCAGCGCCGCGAGGCTGAGGATGACCACGAGTCTGGCAGTGTCCATGGCTGGCCGAGGGCACAGGGCGAGCAGAGTGTGGGACAGACAGACACTGCTGGCTCCTGCAGCTCTGCTGGGAGGGGACAGGATGTGCCCAGGGCTGCCGGATCTGCACTGCTGTCGCAACTGGTGCCTTTTAAGGCCGATGCCCAGGGAAGAGCCACGTGCTTGGCACTTGCCCCGGCCTGGGATGTGGCTCCTGTTGGCAGGTGTTGGTAGGAGTGGGGTGGTGATGCAGTCACTGCATTTAAAACTTAAATCTGCCCTAAATTTACCGATTGTTTTCCTGTGAGAAGCTGCTGTGGTTGTCTCTTGCTTTGTTAATGAGATGTTATGCAGTCCATCCCCTAGTTCTGGCTTGGCTGCAGACCCCCCCTCCCCAGTCTCAGGCAAAACCCAGGGGGGCTTGGAAGAGAAGGTGCTTTCACTTTCTTTGCCAAAACTGGCCCTAAAAGTGGTGCTGATGGGCCTCAGAGGTCCCCCCTGCCCTGTTGGACACATCCCCTGTGGCAGCTCGCTGACCTTCTCTGTCCTGCTGCTGTCCCCATGTTGTCAGACAGGCAGGACTTGTTTCTCTGGCATTATTTCTGTTTGCCTTTTCCTCCCTAAATCCTTTGGTCTGGCCCTGGGTGGTGGTTTGTCCCATCCTCTCCCCTTTCCCCTCCTCAGAGACGCTCAGGGAAGGTGCAATGTCACCTTTTGTCGCCCCACCCTGCCCTGACCCCTGTGCAGACCCCAGGTGAAGATGGAGCTTTGTGGGATTTGGCTTGAAAACTGAGGGTGGGATTGTTTGGGTGCTAAAAGTGTCATGGTGGGGGAGACTCGAGGGGATCGGCAGGCTTGTGTGTCATCCTGTGGGGTCAGGGCTGATGGGTGCTCATGTCCTGATGTCCCCATGTCCTGATGTAGTCCCAGAGAGAATGCAGCAGGAGCAGCCAGTGGTTGTAACACAGGAGTTTATTTTGGGCTCAGTTGAGAACAGTGAAACTGGGTGTTTAATTCAGGAAGAAAAATCAAAACTTGGATAGGATAGGAGGTCCTGAGGCTGTGCTGAGCCTGGCTGGGGCTGGAGGAGGATGAGGATGGAGTAGCTGACTGGGTCCATGGGGATTACCCCAGCAGTGGATCTGCGTTGCCTTCGTCCATTTTCTCCCCAGGCAGGGGACAGACATGCTATGGGAGAGAGAAGAGTGGATGTTGATGTCCCCTCATCCCAAAACCATCAGGAATGGCTGGGGGAGGATGCTCTGGAAGGAGTGAGGATGCACAGCAGGGAAGCTGTGCTGGGGAACTAAGCTTACATTCCCCCCAGACCCCCATCCCAAATGGAAATAGAGCCTGGCCTGGGCTTATCCACCCCAGGCAGAGGTTTGTACCTCTCTGGAAGTGTAGAACACTTCCTCCTCAGTGAAGCCCAGGCAATGCAGCTGGGCTTTGAACTCCTCCATGTGCTCCTTGCTCACGTTGGGTGTCCGTGCTGTCAGAGAAATAGAGAAGGAAGGGGGAAGAGGGGAGTTTTAGGGGTGCTTTTCTCCTGGCTGTTCCCCACAGAGCAGATGGGGAGCTCACTGCCTGTCCCCCTCTTTCCCCTCTCTGCATCAGGGGAAAAGGAGCTTTTTGCCCTGCTTATGAGGACTAGGAATGTCCACACCTCTTGATTTGTCCCTGGGGAAGCATCTGCTCACCTGAGAGGCTCAGGCTGGGGACGTTGCCATTGATGTGGTTCAGGATGAGCAGGTCCTCATCACTTTGGATCAGTCTGGCCACGGAAGGCTCTTGGTCATTATCAACTGGAAGGCATGGAAACAGTGAGAATCCCCCATTGGTGAGGATCACCCCACGCTGGGGCTTATCACCCTTTATCCTTGAGACTCATCCCAGTGGGGACCACTCTGGTCCCACAGCACTGCCATGCATGTGGTGTGTGGTGGAAGAAATTTTCTCCCCCCACCTCCAGACATGATTTTAGGTGTCAAAGGCTCAGGGTCCCAAATTCTGGGGGCAGGAGTGGGAGTCCCCCCCAGCCCATCCCATCTCTGTGCCACAGCTGGGGCTTTACCATGCATCAGGGTGGAGTTCTGCCAAAAAATATGGACCTTGCTGGAGTTCCTCACCACACATGTCTCGTTCCTGTGGGCAGAGAGGTCAGAGGGAGCAAATACCATCAAGATTGCCCCAACCAAGCCCGAGTGATTTGGAACTTGATTGGGACTGCAGAACTGCTCTCCACCCCCAGATCTGTGGGGTGTCTCAGCCCAGAGGTTGACACCAGAGGATAGAAATGCCCATGGGGGTGGGTGAGCCAGGTCAGAGGGTGGATCCCTGTCCTGTCCTTACACTCTTAGGGTTTCGGTGACGTTGAGTTCATCTTCGTGGCTGCCAGGAGAGAAGGAAAACACCCCGAATGTCAATGCTCTCAGCTCCTCCACGTAAGGAGGGTACCTGGAGGCACCCCCGATGTAGACCCACTCTCCCAGGAGCTGCAGAGGGAGCAGAGTGGATAAGGTTGGAAGAGCTGTGCCAGGTTCACCCCCAGGCACCTTGTGAGTGAAAGCAAGTGCTGTGTCCTGCTGTCCCACAGCCACGAGCACCCCCGGGAGGTGACTGTCCTGGGCAGGAGCCAAAGGTCTCTGGGTTTTGTCCCTTCTCTGCCAAGGCTCTCTTTCAGCTCCCAGCATGGCCAGTTCTTTCTGCAGTGCTGTCCCTCCTACTCTGTGCCAGGCTCTCATTGCTTTCCTCCCATTAAAAGCTCCCCAGGGACCAAACACTGTTTATGCAGTGAAGGGTTTGCAGATGGAGACACATGACCTGAGTCACCATCACTTGAAGGACTTAAAATAGAGTGGTGAGGCACTGGGATGGTGCTGCCCAGCCTGGTTTGCGTGGACAGATGGAAGTAGGAGCATCCCAAAGCACCTGCTTGTGAGATTATGGATGTAGAGCTGCAAGACTTCACCCCTTCCCAGGGCTCCTGGATTTTTTTTAGGAAAACCAGCATGGACAGGCAGTGAGATAAACACTGAGCTGCTGATGCTGATAACCTCCTCCCAGATCCATAAGGGAAAGGATGCTAGGAAAGGGGAAAATGGGTGCCTGGGATGAGGGCAGGGCTTACCCGAGGGACAGTGGTGTTGTCCAAGGTGACCGGGACGAGCCGGGCACAGCTGGGGGGCTCAGTGGCCAGGGCCAGTGGCAGCCCCAGGAGGAGGGCGAAGGTGGCCAACATCTCCTGGCTGTCCAGAAGGATGGTCCTGCTCTGCCAGGCTGTTGCTCAGCTCTGTCCCTTATATAGGGCAGCCAGCAGTGCTGGACATCCCCAGCACCAACGTGCCTGTTCCGCTGCCGGGCTGTTTGCTCAGGCATGAAGCAACAGCAGGTGCAGGAAATTCAGCTTGCAAAATCTTGGATTTCTCCAGCCTAAAAAAAAGGGGAAAACCCCCCCACCAACCTAACACTTCACCCATGCAGGCTTTTGTTCTCAGAAGCTACAATTAATTTTGTGGGTGCCTGGCAAAGCGCTTGGCAGCTCCAGGTGTGTTTGAAGACCTTGGGGACACTGAGGGCATGTTGGGACATGGCTTTCCTCCACAGGGCAAATAAACCCTCATGGACATGGCTGGGTGGTAGCTCTAGAGGCTTTGGTCCATACGGGTCATACTGTTCCCTGAGGCTGGAAAAAGGGTTCAGGTGTGCTCTTGTGGGGGAAGAAGCCATGGGGGATTCCATGGGGAAGGGGCCTTGGGTAGGAGGCTTGTAAAACCCATCAGAGCAGTGGGCTCAGGCTTGTAAAAAAAATGCACAAATTATAATTCTTTAAACGCAGCATCTCCCTATTTAACAGTGCCTTACAGCTCCTCTGATGTTGGCATGGTAATTAAGTTGATTGATTGATTTATTGAATGTGTTTGTTTTCACCCTGCCCTCAGCGGCTGGCTCAGGACCTGTGGGTCACAGGAGGGACAATCAGCCCCAGGCAGACAGGTTGTGGTGCCAAAGCTGAGCTGATGCCACCGCCCAGCAGTGCTGGGAAGGGGCAGAGCAGTGGCTGAGCAAACAGGGCTCAGCCCCTTCCCGCTGCCACTGTCGCAACAGCACCAGCCAGGGCAGCTCCCCTGCTGCAGCATAACAAGGGTTTTCCCCCTTTTCCCCTACCTTTATTCCATTTCTTCCCTTTGCCCCCTTTTTTTTCCTCCCCTAGCCTTTGCCCCTCTTTCTCCCCTCTTTTTGCCCTTTTCTTTTCCCTCTTTTTTTTTTTCCCCCTCATTCGTTCCCCCCTTAATTCCCCCCCCCCCCCAATTTTTTTTCTTTTTTTTCTTTCTTTCCCTCTTGCTCCCCAGCCCTGTGGCAGGATGGAGACATGGATGAAGCACACAGCATTTGGGATCCATTGGGATCCCAACCCTGCCATGCATTTGGGTTGGGAAGATCACACAGGGACCAGCAGCAGAGGAAAGTTTGGGGTGTGGGTTTGGATCCTCAGATCCCTTGAGGGAATTCCTGGGAAATGGGATGTTTCTGTGCCTCTTCCCTATGCTTTTTCCTATGAAGAAGCAAAAAAAACCCCAAACCATTCCAGTCCTGTTTCATTGCCTCAGTTTTAAATATTTATTTAAAGTAAAAAAAAAAAAAAACCAGAAAAAGAAAAGGAAAAGAAAAAAAAAAGCTTTAATGAGAACAAATGGTAACGGCAGCATTGAGAAAACACAAAACCAATGGCATGGGATGAGAGATGGAGAGAGCCTGGAGAATGGGAGGTGTGCAGGGAGGCAGTGAGCAATGGGTGGTGGTGATTTTGGCCTGGGGGTGAGGTATTTCTGGCAGGGGCTAAGTGGAGGGCGAGGTATTTGGGACAGATCCTGTTAACCTTTTCTGATGGTGGTTGGGAACCAACCAGCAGGCAGTAGTGACAAAAAAAAAAAAAGAATACACAAAGAGAGACTCACAGATAATTTTTTTTTCCTCAAAAAAATAAAATCCATAGTCCATATGAGACATGAAAACTCCAAACAGGCACTGAAAAGTTTCTGATACAGTACAGCTCTGATTACATCAATATTATTCCTTATATAGAATTAAAGATTACCATAATTATCCTCTTTAAAAAAAAAAAAATCCTCCAAATTTACATACAGAGACTAAATTTCTACAAAACTTAACAAAACAAAACCCTTCCAAGCTCGGCTGGGTTCTGAAACAAGGTACCATCATGTCAGGGAAGGGTTGCAGAGCTGGGTTTAAATATGAGCTGAGCCCAGGGAGTCGTGTGGGCAACTCAGTACAGCCCAACTCCAACCTGACAAGTGACTCCCAAGGAGCTCTGATGCTCAACACTTCCAGATGAGCTGTGTCCCTCACTCCCCTCCCAAAGCAGTGAAGTGCTGATGAACAAACAAACAGAAAAAAAAGCAAATTTGCTTGTGAATTATCCCGTAAGTGATGTTGGCTGTGGTGTGAGTTATTATTGGCACCCACAGCCACTGAAGGATCCCTTTTAAGGTGGTTGTTTCTCTGATTTAGCTGTAGAACATAATCTCTTCCCAGAGAGATGATCCTATGGGGCTTTTTTTTTTGGGTCTGTGGCAAGACACTGTAGCACCTTCACAACCTTAAATAAAGTCATATATATAAAATAACACACTTTTTTAAGAGCACCAGAGATTTCACAGTGAGAGGTAGAAACAAATCAGACGAGCCCATTCCCTCTCTCTATTTTAGCACCAATCTCTTCCCCTCTCCTCTTTCCATTCCCCCTTCTTGGCTTCGGGACTCTCCCCAACTCCAACACCACACCTGAGAGGGGGTGTTGGTTAAACTCATGGAAGGAGGAACTTAGCTTTTTTTTCTTTTTTTTTTTTTTTCTTTTTCTTTTTGCTTTAAATAATATAATATATATATTTTGTTTCTTCTAATATTGCACATCAAAATGCTTCCTGTACACAGAGCAGCCAGATTCAACTTGCAGCTCCGCCTGGGAGACCTGATGCAGCACGTGGCTGTCCAGAAGGCCACAAGCTCTGAAAGGGAAGCTCTATTTTTTTTTTTTTTTAATTATTTCTCAATGGAAAGGACATTTGGTAACTCAGGAACCAGACAAAAATGGGTAGGGAAGGGGGGGTGAAACAAAAAAAAAAAACAAAACCAAAACCAAAACCCACACGCTGCAAGTCACTTGAGGTTTCTCTCAATGTTTTCTTTGGTCGTGGAAAAAGCTTTGTGTGTGGAACCTCAAGATCCAGTCCCCTCCTCACAGCCTTGTTCTTCCTCCTTCCAACAACCAGCTGAGTTCAGTAGATCGTGGGCTCTTGGAGACCTTGAGCCACAGGCTGGAGCAGGAGTTGACCAAAAGCTCCAGCCCAGCTGTCCTTGCTGCAGAGAGGTGGGAGAGCCCCAGGGAGGCCAGGCTGGCCGCGGGGTCACAGCCTTGGAGCTCGGTTTCCATAGCTTGGTTCAAAGGAAGCAGACAGGGCCAACCTCGAGGTGATATTGCTTTCCTGGCTCGGATGGGGGCAGGTTGTAGATGTTGACAATTGGCAGCTGCTGAGGGTCCTGTGTCCGGAAGGAAAAGAGGGTCCGATGCCAGCGTCCGTCCTTGATCTGTGCGGGGAGAGAGGGGAGAGAGAGAGAGCTGTGAGCCAGGGGGTGAATCCTGCTGGAAAGGAATGTGCTCTGTGAGGTGTAGGGCTGGAAATCCCTGCGTGAGACAAATGGGCTGAGTGGGTCTGGGGTGGGTTTGGAGAGCATTTTAGGGAACCCTTTATCAGGCTGATGGAAAATGAGCTTGAGTGGTATCACCAAGGCAAACTCCTAATGCTGTGAGCCCCAGTGTGTCTCCTGGCTTTGTGTGGCACCAGACAGGAGCCACTGCCACCCATGGGAGGCCATTCACCCTTCTGCCATTGAACTGTTGCTGTACATCACAGGTAACTTCAGAATTTCATCTTTTGCTTTCTATTTCAAGGCCATCTGCTTCACAGGAGCTGCCATAGCATCCTGGACTGGAAAATTAGTGGAGAACAAGTAAACTTGGCCCTTCTCCCTTGTAGGACGAGCAGCACAGGTGTTTCTTGAGCCCCAGGGTGGGCTCAGCCTGGCATTTCTCTTTACCCCTTCCCTCTTTCCCAGCAACATACCTTGCAATCATCAGCTGCCACTTCTGGCCTGAGCTGCCCTCCTGCCTCAAACATCTGCCCATTCCAGGCCCTGAAGCGCACAGCTTTGTCTGAGGGTTTCTCAGAGGAGCCTTCCCTCCAGACAGAGGTGTTCAGGCAGTGGATGGTGATGTGCTGCACCACCTCCGAGCTCAGCAGGCGCAGGAAGTTCATCTGGACTCTCCCGATGCCAAAGTCCAGCTGTGAAGGGGACAGAGAGGTTATAGGGGAACCCTGATGGGAGCAGGGTTGGGGCAAGGAGGGACAGCAAAGGCATCCCTGTCCTCTGCTTCAGTCTGCCCTGGAGTCCAGGGCTGGATCTGGTGTGAGTTTTGGCATAAGAGACAGATATCAAATCATTCTGGAAAGTTTTCATGGCACACAGCAGGTCCTTTGCTGTCCAGAACAAACTGGAAGGTCCTTAAGTAGGAGGAAGAGAATGCAAACGTCGATTTTGATACAACTAGCAAAGCAGGTTCTAGTTCATCTGCAAATGAGCCCAGATATGGCTATTTGTATTTTTAGCACAGGTACTTCCTCAAGAAAAATCCTTTAGTATTAGCTTCTCTGCAAACTTGTGTGTTTAGGCTGACCTCACTTTATCAGGTGGTGGAAAACAAAATGTGAGAGTGACCTGAATGTAAGTTAATTGAATAAAGGATTTAGGAGCAGTATGTTTGTGAAATTACTGGTCACATTAAGGTTATGGGTTCATTAAACATCACTGGAACAGAAGGCTTTGTCTTGACAAAAGTCCAGAACAGCCTCAGGTGTACTTTTTTAACTCCTGAGAGCAGTGAGTGTTACAGTTGCACTAATGCTTCACTGTCCAGTGTCCTGGGACAACACACCCCACGTCAGTATTTGGCAACAGCAGTGTGGGAAATGCTGCTCTGGGGCTGAGCTGTGCCTACCTTGGAGACAGTGACAGGGCTGAGACACGTCTGGCCACCGTTGGTGAAGTTGCAGATGACCTGAATGGTGTCTGAGGAACAGCCAAGGTTTGGGTCAATCCAGTAGGTACCTGAAGAAACAGAGGATTCAGGGATTAAGAAGGACGCTGAACCTTTTCTGTGAATGAGAAAAGGAGAGTTTTGGTTTCTGCATGACTGGTCCCAGGGGAGGAGAACATGTGAAACAGCCCTGAGGAGGATGCAGCCTTTGCACACTCAGGGCTTCCTACCATCGTTCATCTTCTGTTCACAGTTCATGAGGTCCCGGCAGATGCGTGCAGGGTTCTCCTTGGTTCCCAGGGGTCTTTTGATGCTCTGAATGAGGTTGCTGAGGTAGTGTAGAGTCTTGAAGATCTCCCCTCCATGGTCCAGCATGAGAAGGTCTGGATGGTGGTAACCCTGGAGAGAAAAGAAGGCAAAGTGAGGGGTGTCTTGGAGGCAACCAGGTGCTGTAACCACAAGAGTTTCTGCATCATTTTGAGAAAAATCAAAGGGTCAAAGACAGGCTGTGCTGGCCGGGTCCCAGTGAGCCACAGGCCTTGTGCTGTCCCAAACAGTGCTGAAGCACTGGCAAAGTCATGATGGCAAAGTCAGGAGGTCTATAGCTTCACAAATCAGTGACATAACAGAACTATATCCTTTAACTGGACCTTTGCATGCATAAACTCCAGATATTCCACTAGAACAGTGACAAATCAGGGCTTTGTACAAACTTTCTGCACACAGAGAGCACTGCTGTGACTGTTCCCAGCCTCCATCTCAAGCAAAGACCAGGGAGTTCAGAAATTCCCTCCTACCTCTGTCTTGAGCCCGGTGTTGGAATCGATCAGTGTCTGGAAAGCTGCCCCAAAGCCATCTTGTTGCTGGTGTGGGGTGAAAAAGATGGAAAGTGAGATTGTCAGAAGCTGAAAAAAACACTTCTCATTTTAAGGCTGCAGTTCAAGCCTTGCTCTGCTAACACAGCATCTCCTGCTGCACCTCAGAGTGTCTGCAGGCTCCCAGCAGCCCCTTGGCTCTGCAGGACTTCTTGTCATCATTAGCAAACATACAGAGAATGGCAACTTACAAATGAGGCTGGAACTCCTGGTGGCCCCTGGAAATCAAAGGAAAAAAGGGCATCAGACAGAAAACTGGTCAGTCACTATTGCACAGATATTTAGCCATGGCCTTTTGAAATCCCCATTCCCCTGGAGTGCAGAGAAGGGAGAGAGGCAGCAATGCTGTCTCTATAAAACACTTGGGGATGGTTTGGACTAAAGCACAAGAAACACTGGTCCATTCACACACATGGTTTTGCATATGAGGAGTGGGACTAAGCCATAATTTCCAGTGAGGGAACAGCCCTGCTGGAGAGTATAGTGGCAATAATTTTAGCTTCTTTCAATAATGAACTCTTCCCACATATACATACCGGTGGGCCAGGGTGTCCTCGTGGGCCTGGAGGACCCTAAAGACAGAGTGACATCAGTTAGTGAAATATCTCCAGTTTTTATTTCCATTTCTCCTGATTTTCACCAGTAGGAATCTATTCTCAGTTGGATTTTTGACACCTCCCAGCAGCTTGTCCCTCAAAACTCTCAAGAGACAAGGGTGGCTGTGTTTAGTCCATCTCCCAGCTCTGGGCACATCTGTCTACACCTGGTCTATTCCTGCTGCATCCCTTGCTCCCAGCCCTTTCAGCTCCTCAGCTGCCACTAATGCCATGTTCCCAAGTTCTCATCACATCCCTGGTGTACAATTACCCACCCTGCAGCTTTACACTTGCCAAAAGCAACTGTTTTATTTAAATCCAAGACATCAGTCAGAAAAAGGGATGTCAGATACTTACCCTTGGACCTTGCAGACCCTGCAGGGAAAAATAAAAAAGGCAGAGAAGCTGTCAGAAAATGCTCATTACTAACCCAAAATCTCCCTGTACACCCACGTGCTGTTCCCAAGGTGTTTGTGCAAGGGCTGGGTGCTGCACTGGAGATACCACAGTGTGGACAATGTGGTGAAGTGTTGTTGGGTTAAGGAAATGGGAATTTTACCAGCAGAGTGGAGTGGATGTGGTGTGCACAGTGCACTGAGTGTCCTGCCCTCAGGGGAGCCTAACACACCCTGTGGTCACAGCAGAGCCCAGAGTGACTCCTGATTGTTCAAAGGGAACCTGGGGGTGAGACCAGTACTTACCATCTCCCCACGGCTGCCTTTGTCTCCCTTGGGCCCCTGAAAGCACAGCAGGAGG
This sequence comes from Lichenostomus cassidix, assembly GCF_008360975.1. Lineage (NCBI taxonomy): Eukaryota > Metazoa > Chordata > Aves > Passeriformes > Meliphagidae > Lichenostomus > Lichenostomus cassidix. The sequence goes on from NC_139497.1 coordinate 5,928,475, forward strand.
CTGTCAGTGACCATTCACAAGCTCCTTGCAAGGACCCAAGAGCATCTCCAACACATCAGCTCAGGATGTCATATTGGCCTCCCCATCCCAAAGTGAAAAATGCCATTGCTGGCTGTTCTGGCAATGTCTGAGTTCATCTCACTGTGTTTCATCTCTGCCAGTGGCAGCCTCTGGACCAAGCTCTGGGTAGTGTCTGCTCCTGTTTTCACAAAGCACTGAGCTGATTTTCAGTCTGTATTCAGAGCCTTGGCATTTCAGGACAGGCAGGGATTTTCAACACTTCCCAAAATCAAGTGGTTCCCAGTTTAATATGTTTTAAATTTTTAATTTAAAAAAAAAAAAAAAAAAAATTTTTTTGCCCCCCTCAGGCCAAGCTCTTTGGGAAATCTGGCTTTCAAAAATCTGCAATAACATTCTTGCCTTCCAGTCTATTGGAAACCTTGCACTTATGTATTGCACTTTTCAGCTAATAATCTCTCAGCAATTTTCTATGCAGCCAGAGACTAAGCCTGCACTTTTCTGAAGCTGCTGATCTTAAAACCCATTTTGTCTTCCTCATTACAGCAGGATTTGGGGTTTACTTATGCTGGCCTCAAACATCTTGGATCTCACACACTTAAATGCTTCTAAAAAACACAGGCAGGAAAAAAATGTGGATACTTACAGGGCTTCCCGTGGGACCCTGAATGCCGATCGGACCAATAATTCCTTCTTTTCCCTGGAAAAGAAAGGACATTTGTGAGCCACCACATGGGAACTGACAGTCATTTTCACCAGGGCAGACTCCCTGAAGGCTCTGAATCTTTGCTGCTTTTCAGCTGCTTGGTGGTGGTGGTGTTTGCTGCAGCTGGAATAAAAAACGATTTCAAACTGCAGCTCCAAGAGACAAACCCTCGCAGTATGGTTGCCACAAGTCATGTCAAACCTCAGAAATTCCAGAAATTGAAGGATTTCAGTGTAGCTGGAGTCTCCAAACCCCCTGCAGATGTGGTCACCTGCAGCTGTGGTGCCATGGCCTTGAGCACTGTGCTCCTCACAGCCCCTGGGGCCTCACAGAAATGGGGCTGGAGGAAGAAAATCCTCCCAAACCCACAAACTGGAAAGCCACTCACCATGAGACCTGGTGGCCCACGTGGTCCCTGAATGCCTTTGAACCCAAGGTCTCCTGGGGGGCCCTGCAAGCAAAAAATGAGATGTCAGGTCCTCTAAATAACCAAACCCTGTGCTTATGCCCTTGCTTAGAGCTCTGCTTTAAGGACAGAGGTGCTGCTTCTTGCATATGGGAATGGGAAGGTCCAGTTTATTCTAAAAAGAAATTCTTTCCCCACTCCTGTTTTGCAAGGCTTTTACTTTCGACAGAAAACAAACAGTTCTCTCTTCACCAGGGAAACGATATGCTGATGAAATGAATCTAAATTTCAATTCAAGGCTCAGTGTTAGGGATGCACATTGGTGTCTGAGGTGCAGGCTGATGGCTGATGCTGGAAATACAAATGTCAGAAAGGGGGAAAACAGCCACAGAGTCTCCCTTTCCCCCTCTAACCCATTTTAACAGGAATAAACTCCAACAAAGCACATATAAGCAGACATTCATTTAACAAATGAAGATTGATAAACTAAAGAAAGTTGGGATCAAATTTCAATTTCCATAGTTTCTGCAGAGCTGCTAGCAATGCAGCAAGTATGGCATTACCTGTAAAGAGAGACTGGAAAACCAACTGGCCACCAGCAGCCTCTTACCTTTGGCCCAAACAGTCCTGCAATCCCTGGAAATCCTGCCTCACCGAAGTCTCCCTGCATGTGACAGCCAAGACAAACACAAGAACAAACAGTCAGTTCCCACTGCTGGCTGGAGATGTCCCTCAGAGATGCACCAAGAGCTCAGCAGCTTCAGAGAAAGAGAAATCCATGAGTATCCTTCAGCCTAAGCAGGACTAGATGGGAAAGAAGGATGAAAAAAACCTGGAGGAGGAACTATACAATCATCAGGCTAGAAGCAACTCAACTGATCTCTTGGATTTCACCAGTGCCACCTTTTTGTCCCCAAAATGGGAGGCAAACCTGCAGTATTTCTAGCAGATGCTTCTCTGGCTTGGCTCACCACCAGCAGGAGCAGGATGGAGAGCATCTATTCTGAGACTGATCTTGGAAGTTCATGCTTCAAAACAACAGCCTCAAAGCCCTTTAAAATAAGCTCTTCTTTTATTTCTAATACCAACTGGACTGACCTACTAAAGGATAAATTTGAACTATGCTCATTCAAGCTGTTAAAGAAGTGCATGTTCCTACAACATGACCTCCCACTCAAACCCAGGAAAATCATGCATATCCCCCTCATTCTTTTCCTATTCAACTCTGCAGGGATTTTTCCACAATTTTGTTAGAAAAATAATAATAAAATAGTTGGAAGGCCATCAAGCTTGAATCAGCACATAGCATGCACTCTGAGAATAAAAAACCCACCCTGGGTAGCATGTCCTTATGTAAACACCCTCCTTTCACCATGTTTGAAATGGTCATCCTTTGAGAGTTTTGGGCTTCTCAGATGTCAAAATTTAAGATGATTCAACATTTATAAAAAAAAAAAAGGGCTCAGAAACCTTCACCAGATGATTCTTTCTCCAGGGTTAGAAACATCAGAGACAGAAAAGTCTTGTTTGACCTCTTGGCAGGACTGTGTCACCCATTCTGATTGTGCTTTTTGGGGTGTTTTACAGTGGCTTATTCACTCAGCTGTAAATGACCAAAGTGATGTGGCTCCCACCACCTTTATTACAAGGTTGTTCCAGAGTCATTCTAGAAACCTCCTTGTTGGGAAGTTTTTCCTGCCATGACAGTGAGAAACTGCCTGGCAAGAAAGGGCTTGGTTGGACTCGGTGGAGCCTAAGAAACTTTCCAAGGAGACAAATTGATTTAACTGCTCATTTGTGGATCCTGGAGAGGAAAACTGCTACTAACAGAGGGCTAAGGTCTTTCCTGCATTAGGAGAATCAGCCAAGCCTTCTTTCTAGATGAATTTTAGGCAAAAGCACATGGGAATTCAGAAGGGTTTAAATGCCATGAGGTCATCTCAGCCAAGGGATGTGGTTACTAATCCTGCAGCAAATCAGGCAGTGACAATATGGGGCAAATAAATGTGTCACTTGTGTTACAGAGACAAACTGATCTGTGACATTGATCTATGATCAACGACAAAATGATATATGGTGGTGTTACTACCTTTCAGCTTGAAAACTATCACCCTAGGGGTTTATATAAAACAGCCAAACAAGTGCATTTTAGTTGAGGTAGCTTGGGTTCTTCTGCCTTATTTTGTGTTAGTCCTAATCTCTCTTCCAGAATCTCACTCAATGGATGGGAGCTCCCCTGCACAGACCCTCCCAGGGATCACCCTGCTGTCCCAGCCTGTGGATTCGCACCCTCTCCTGCAGCTCTGATCAGCTCCAGCCCCACTAACCGGCTGTCCTTTGGGTCCTGGGTCACCAGGGCTCCCTGGAAGACCTGTTCCTCCCGGTGATCCTCGCTTCCCTGGTTGGCCAGTCTGTCCAGGCAATCCTCTTTCACCCTAAAAATAACAGAATTCGAGTAATTCCAAAGGATGGGAGCTAAATATAACAGCACTCAGCTGAAATAGCCATAGATGGAGAGCTGGAAAAAATGGCTCATTGGGCTAAGGAATGTGGTTCCACCAGGGGATGCCCCAGGTCTAAGGCAGGTTGCTCAGGAGGCACAGGGTGACACCAGGGTGGCCATAGCTGTGTCACCTCCTGGGCTGCCCGCAGAGCAGGAGCCTCAGCAGAGCTGTCCCACCTGTGTGGGGGTATGGGGAGAAAAGGGATCAAATGTCTTCTCTTTGCACTGCCTACATTTTTTGTCCTGCCCTGCAGATTCCCATAATCTCTTCCCCCCAGCAGGCTGGCTATTGATGATTAATTCACGGAAAATGCTGAAGGCATGCCAAGACTTCCACTGCAGGACTTCAGTCCAGAGGCTGCAAAGCCAACATTTCCCCCTGTGTTAACTCTACAACTCCAATCCAGAGGCAGATTCTGCCACTCAGCACCACACTTTGCTCCCCACCTCCTCCCTTTGCCGAGCACCAGGAGCAGCACAAGCTCCAGCTACTCAGTCTGGGGCAGGCTGGGAGAGAGGAGCAAAGGCAGCCAAGGATGGTGGAACAGCTGGAAAAGGGGCAACAAATTGCCCTGGAGACCGGGTGTGAATGTGTGACACAGCCACAGCGTCTGCCAGCCACCTCCTGTTGTACTGCCCAAGGCAGCTGGAGGGCAGCAAGTGACAGATCAAGGGCAATGTGCTATGGAGCCCTAATTTAAATCAGATCCCAGAGCCTCTCCAAACCCAGCTGGAGTCTTCCTATTTACAGTCTTTCTGCAAACAACTGAATTGCAGTGGGTCCAGTTTAGATCCTGTGGCGAGCCTGGATCAGGGCAAGGACCAGGAATAAACCCCAAGGTCACTAAAGCAGCTTGTCCCTGCATCCACCCAGGTCAGTGTCCAAGCCCATCCTGGCTCCAGTCATTCTAGGCCAGTAAATATACTAATATAGTTTATAATAATTTAGTTTATAGTAAATATACTAAAAACCAAGCAGCACAAATTTCCCTCCAGCAGTTCAGGCCTTGCAGAACAGCTAGAACACCTGAATTTCCCATGGAATTGTCCATTTGGGACACCCTACAAGTGGGCTGTAGCAGTTCCTCTGCAACCTCCCCATGTTTTTTCCTAGCCACGTTTCTAATGACAAAAGACTAAAGTGTAATTAGTGTGGGTATGTGTGTCTGCAGGCTCCTGAGCTCCTTTGGTAAAGGAGGAAAGGTATCAGGGACATTCAGCTGCTGGGAATGTCAGGAAAATGGATGGATGGATGGATGGATGGATGGATGGATGGATGGATGGATGGATGGATGGATGGACCTAGAGAGCCTCTAGCTGAGTAGAAGATGGAACTGAGCAGGAGCTGGGACTATACTAGACCTCAGAGAGTTTGAGCTCTAGAGGCATCAGGCTCACAGACAGGATCCCTCACAGCAGCATCTTAGGGAGACAGAAACTCACCTTGAATCCTGGTGGTCCTTGTGCCCCTGGGAGTCCTGGCACACCAGGGTTCCCTCTCTTGCCTGACATCCCAGTCACACCTTCTTCCCCATCGTCACCCTGCTCTCCCTAGAAAATAAACATGGAAGAGGTTATAAAACAAAACCCTTTCTGCTTCTGCACAGCTTCTAGGGGGAAGAGGGGAGTGTTGGGAGTCTGCCCTCAGTGAGGAGGGGGATAGGTTTGCAGGGGTGAGTTTGCAGGTGTGGACAGAGTTCTGTGTGTTCAGGTGTCTGTCAGGCTACAAACCCCACTTTATTTACAGATCTGGTCATGCTAAGGCAGCTGCTGCCTCTGTGTGCAAGTGAGATGTGATCCACTCTGGGTGCATGTAAACTGGAATACTCATAGCTGGATCCCATAATTTCTCCTGTGCTACCTTTTGGTTTTCCAAATTGCATTACATTTGCTGTTGATGCCATAAGGTTACAGTTGGAGCTTACCAGTGTCCCAGGCACGCCGTCCTTCCCAGGCACTCCATCCACTCCAGGGGCACCCTCCTGACCCTGCCTTCCCACCACTCCTCGAGGACCTGGTAGCCCAAGGATGCCCTAAAATCACAAAGGTGTTAGAGATGGAGCTCCCAGACAGCATTTCCTGGGGCGGAAAACTGAATTTTCACCTACCGGTGAGCCTCTGCTCCCTGCACTGCCCCGTGCTCCTTGCTTTCCTTTTTGACCCTGCAAGTAAAAAAACAGAAAAACATCTAAAATTGCAGCAGTTCTAGCACAGCTCCACTTGGGACCCTGACTTCAGGGTGTGCTTTTGGATAATGATTGGAAAGAGTTTATAAAAGGGAGATTTATAAAGTCAGTTGCTCTGGCGCTGGGGAATGAACTGCTATTTGGTTTTATTACGAGTGACTCTTCGTACGTCTTGAGAGTTCTAGGGCAGGAATGAATAGCTAGAAGGCAAGGACCTACATTTTTCCTAATACAGAGCAGATGAGGACAAATAAAGCAGGATGAACTCAAGGGAGGACTTGGTGCACTGGCAAACATTAGAACAAGATGCTGAAAACCTGAGTCCTCCATCAGTTCATTGACAGCAAACCCAGGACCCAGCGAGTCCTTTGAGAAGTAGTTCTCTCTGTTTTGGAAAGCTAATGGAAATTAAAGAGGGTGTCTTCTGTCTGAAATTTGCAATGCTGCTTTATGAATAAAGGCATTGAAGAAATACTTCTGAGGTTTATTAGCTTTAGAAAGGATTAATTTGTGCAGAATTAATGGAAAACTCAGCCTCATCACCTTCACTAGGGCTCTCTTAGTGAGGTCATGTACTAAAGCACTTTTAAATTGAAGAACTCATTCTCTGTGCATTGTTTCTCCATCTGCAGAGAACCAGACCAGCCAGCTACACGAAAGAAATATTCCTGGAGGTGCTTTCCCTGCTATTCATTAGACCCAAAGGCAGTTCCAGGTTGTCCATCGATGGGCAGAATGTATTTATCTTATCACCTGGTACAGTTCTTGCCAAGAAAACCTAAAACTATCTTCTGGCATTGCCCCCAGCAGGGTCAGATTAAAAACCTTGACATCTGCCAAGAGAGAGCTGGAATTTGCTGAGTATTGAGGTCACATACTTATGTTTTAATAAATAAAGTCCCTGGTCTGTGAGAATAATTAGCAAGCTGTCATTACAGCCAGATGTGGAGGTAGGAATAGGTATGAGGTGCCCCAGAGAACCCTGAAGGACCCATATGTGCTGAGTTTTCCTGCTCAATGAGGATAAGAAGTTAGAGGGACTATTCCAAGAAACAACTCCATGCATAAATGGACTGCAAAACCAGAAGGTTTCAAGCCAGAAAAGTTTATGGTTCAAAGGAAAGGGAGAGACTCTTGCCTGGCTCAGCCCTCCTTGGGGATGGACGAGCAGCTGTGGCTGCAGGCAGCACAAACAGGGCATGGGAAAGAGACACAACCCATGGCAGGAACTGAAAACCTGCCCAGGAGTCACCCGTCTTGATCTTCTCCAGCTCCACAAAGCCAACAAACTCTTGGGCTTGGACACCCAAATACATGTTTACAGCCCTCCCACAAGCCTTTCAAGGCATAGACCATAGGCAAAAATCCCACATGAGAGTCCTCTTAATTAGACATTTTCTTTAAATTTGGGACACTATAAATCCACCCTGCTGAAACCTACCACATCACCTTTGGATCCCTTTGCTCCTGGCTTGCCTGGTGATCCAGGATCCCCCTACAAAACATAAGCAAGAAAAATCTGCTTAAAATTCTCTTCTGGCAGTATCTTGCACAGAGTACAAAGAGCAGCATTTTTTGTGCCCTAACAACGCTGACTGTATGGAAACAATTCAGGGAAACAGCCTGTGCTCAGACAGGCCCCTGGGGAAAAAGGAGCAAGGAACTGTCTCCAGAGAGCATTTGACAGGGTGTCGATTGGAAAAGAGGCAACTCTGCCCCTCACTTGGGTGGTGCCTGCACTTGTGGAAATCATTCACCAAACTCCAGATGGTGCCTGGAGAGCAGTGCTGAAGTGGGCAGGAAGGAGCCTGAGAGCAGAAATTGTGTGCAGAACCAGCAGTTTACACAGTGGCTGCTGGTACATCCTCCCTTTTGCATGCTGCAGCCTTTGCCTTGGTTTCAGGTCTTTGCCTAGAGGTCAGGTCTTAGAAAACTGCCTGTGGAGTGAAGCAGAGAGGGTTTTTCACTGCTCTCATGCTGATCTCTTCCTCCTCACACCCATCTCAGTCTTTTCTCCTGGCCGTCCAGGTTGGGTATTTTTGTTTGTATTTCTGTCAGTGGAAAATTCTGGACTTACATCAAATAAATGGTAAGGAAGGACTCCCTGCAGGGCTCTCCTTCTTCAGCTTGTGTTTGAGGTTTCTAATGCATCTTGAGGTTTCTAATACACCTTTACTAAAGACAATCCAAAGCTCCTTCTTCCATCTGAATCATCTGAAGGGCTACCACCCCCCAAATAAACTACATCCACTGGGAATGCAGCAGCTCTACTCATTCCTAGGCAATATGACAGAGCACTGCAATTTTAACCCCAAAATAGAATCTGTTGTTCTTCCCAGCATCCTTACAAAGAGTGGGAATTGATTCAACTTTATTTCCCAATACAAACTACATTTAATGTGCTGCTGCATTCAGAGTTGCAATAGTCACATATAAAGATCAGATGCTATTGTACATGGCAAGGGAACAAAAAAGTCCTTCCCTTGAATTTGGATTTAATTTAGTCTTTTGGAAGTTTGAGAGGAAACAACATGAAGGCAGAATAATATGGTCTCACCTCACACTGGACCAGCAGCACATCAAATGGATCATTTCCAAGCAGACCCTTCCACTGTCACTGTCATCTCCCATCACCCATTTCCCAGGATTGCCAGTTCCTCATGGACCATTCACAAAGGATGGTTTTGGAAACAGGCACTGGGAGTGCTCCCTGTTTTGTCACCCATTTATTATCTCAAGTTTGGCCCCAAATGCCCATTCCATAGGCCTGGCTGATGGCAATGCCCACATTTCACAGCTTGTAACACACTCCTACTGCAGCCCTTCCCACCTCCCTGTTTCTCCCATGCCTGGAGCGTTGGGTAGCTTACAATAAAGCAGCATCTCTTACAGGTAAGCCTTGCTGTCCAGGTTTTCCTCTTTCCCCATCAAGCCCTTCTTGACCCTTAAATAAAAAACAAAACAAAATTGAAGAGTAAAATAAAAGAAAATAAATTATTCTTTTGTGACAATGAGAGAGAAAAATGAATGTAACGTGCTGTATGGGGCAGGAGAAGAGACACATCTGCATTCTGCTGATGCAGAAATGGGGAAGTTGTGGGTAGTGCCCATGCTGCTGGGGATATGCCTTGGAAAGAAATCTACAGCTGTGAGCACATCAGTCTTGGAATTTATCCTCTTGTACACACCTTGCCCAGGGTGTGTCCTTGATAATCACAGACCTGTGCTCAGATGGTCCTGCTCATTCTTTCAGCCTCAGGAGCTCAGGCAGTGCATGGCAGGGTGAGGTGCTGACTTTTCAGCAATGTTTTTACTGCTTTAGGTGAAGACAACTGAATTATTCCTTGTCTGAGTCACAGCCATGTACAGCAGCTGGCCAGGGTCAACAGCAGGTTATGAATTGGGACTGCTGGGCAGTTCTGTGGGCTGATGAGGACTGGGAGCATTCCCCAAGGCAAACATTTCTGAATCATGCATTTGGGAAAAGACTCACAGGATAACCAGTGTCTCCAGGCTCCCCTCGATCACCTCTGTCACCAACAGGGCCCTACAAGAGCACAACAAAGATTTGGGGTGGATGTAAACAAGCTGTCATCTGCAATATCTCAATGGCTAGGGCATGTTCTACAAGTAAGGCAGCAACTAAATAATCCACCCACAAAAATCCAACCAGGATTGATTAGAGAAGGGATTTAACATCTTACTCTGTCTCCAGGTGGTCCCTGTGGGCCTTCTACCTTCCCATCATCACCTTGTTCTCCCTAGGAATAAAATGTTAGTATTAATATAAACAGCAAATTTTACAGCAGATGCTTCTGTTCAGACTTGATCCAGTCCTACCATACCATGGGAAGTCAAAGCTTCTGTTGAGTTTACTCCCTTTTCATCCAAAGAAAGACTAAACAATTTTTTTTTTTGTTTGTTTCACTGACTCTTCACATTGCTTTCCTGGTTTCCGGTGGTTGTTTCTGCCTGGTCTAACTCTCCTCCCTAAGTAACCAGGTGCAAAGGGTTATTTTCAACAATTCCTAAAACTAAGCAATCAGGATGTAATTAGGACAATATGGGAAATAGCTCTCTGCCTCTAAGTTTTATTGCTGACAGTTTAACCAAACTCTTTAATCAAGCATTTCCCCACCCTCGTTGAGTGCTGTCTGGGCTGTCAAGGGAGCATGGGTGGTCTGGATGGCTCCCTGGTCATGGGCCACCATTGTGGGTTCATTTTATGATCAGCCAGGTGAGACAGCCTCTTACACACTCCTCTCCTTGCTGGGATGCTCCACAGCACGAGCTCAGAGCTCATGGTTTGGCTGGTAGATAACATCACCCAGCTTATTTATAACTGAGGTCTCTCCAAAACATCCACAGACAGATCCCTTAAGACTTAACAGAGACACTATCCTTTTAAATTCTGTTGTGAAAGTCACTCAGGGTCACCATGTCCTGTTTGCTCTGGAGTCTAGCTCAGAGATGGCTGTTTCTTTGCTCCCCATGGGAGAACACCACATTCCAGCTCCTCCAGTTTTTGATGAGTCCATAGCAGTCTCTGGCTCTTTGGCTCCTTGGGATGAACATGTCTTAGAGCTCCTTTGGTGCTGCATTACTGGAGAGAAGGAGTCTGGGGGGTGGTGACACAGTGGAGCTGCTCTATTTGGGGTGCTTGGGGTGCTCCAAGAGCCTTGAACATCCAAATCTCCAAACATTGCAGAGCCAAGTTTTTCACAGACTTCTGCAATTCTCAGTGGTTGCACCAGCCCTTTCTGGTGTATTTACAATTCTCTTTGACGTTCTTGCTGGGTTACTCTCCTGTTGGAGTTGCAGCTGCTGATAGCAAGGACATTTGGGAAATTTCTTGGTGATCCTGCCTCTGAGAGAAATTTGGGTGGCAGAGAAGAGAGGAAAGGAAGCAAAGCCTCACAGGCTCTGCCGATGGTTTCCAGCGCTACTGAACTCACTGCTGGAAGCCAGCAGCAGAATACCTGGCAACTGGTTTGCTTTCTAGCCACTATCTAAGGAATGCTGACTAGAAGGGAAACAAAGCCACCATTTCTCAATTCTCAGGGAAAAAAAAAATCATCCCAGTGTGTCTGTTACTATGCAGAAGTCTTGGCACTGATTGCTTCTTCCCCATCAGGATGTGCACACCTTTGCCATTTGGGAACTGAGTGTGATGAACTCAGGGAAAGCTCACAATTCTGGGCACCCTTGAAGACCATCGAGACTCACAGATTTTCTCCCCCATTGTGGCTTTGTTTCCCCCCCCTTGAGGCTAATTCCCACCTCATCCTCTGTCTCCTGCCTGAGAAAATCCTGCAGCCTGGTCAGCTCTAGGACTGCGAGACTGAACTCCTCCAGAGCTTCCTGGTGCCTCAGCTGCTCGAGAGAGAGAGATGAAAGGTCTGCACTAATTCTTTGGAAAGTTGCAGTGAAAAAAAGTTAAGAGTAAAGGGCAGCAAAGTAAACATGTTGGAATACAAATGGAAAATGCATGGAGAAGAAGGGAAGGCTTGTTGTTGTTGGCTCCTGTCCCAAAGTGAGATACACCAGTTTGTAATTTTTAAAAGCATCCCATCTGGACTGCTTTAAGCAGCTGCCAAGTGCAGGCGTCTGCTCTGAGCAAGGCCTCTTTGAGGAGCTGCAAATGTATGAAATGTGGTGGAGTAGCTGGCAGGGATGGCACAAGGGAGCAGAATTCCACAGCAGTGCTTCTCACCAAACTGCTTTCTTCTCTGGAAAAGGGAAGACCTTCCCCACCGTTATATCCTCCTCCTCCTCCAGCACAGCTTCATTTACCACATTGCTTAAACCTCACAGAGCACTCTCGGTCCCATTTCCATTTTCTCTTTATTTCTCACATTCAGGCTTCCATTTCCATGTTCACACGTGTATGAGAGGTTGCAGGTGCCTGAAGGGAAGGAATCTGTCTATCCTTAGGCTGGCATCCAGGCACCTCTTAGGAGAAAAAGGATGGTGGATAAGAAAACTTAGATGCAAGATTTTGTGGAGCACCTGGATGCTGCAGGAAGTGGTGCTGGAGGCTCAGCACGTGATTTTGTGCTCTCCTGGTTCAGCATCTCCTCCTTCTGCTCCCCAGCAAGGTGTCAGCAGACCCCTTGGCCTTCCAGGAGAACATGGATGAGGAGATTCAGCTGTCATTAACAGAGCTGACTGCTCCCAGCAGGACACACTGGATACTTTGGTGGCTTCATCAGGCTTCAGCTTGGATTCTTGAATGTAGAATTAATTTATCATAACACTGCTGTGCTCTGTTGACACCAGATCCACTCAGGGAGTGCTCTTCTAAAGTCCTTTTGCAGAAGAACATCTTGTTGGTGAAGGGCAAAGTGCTCCACTGAGTGCTTCAGATGAAAAATTTGGGGATCATTTGCCACTGAAATTATGGGAGCTTTCAAGATGGCAACTTTAAATGTTTTCAAATAAAGCAACAGCTGCAATTTAAGCAACAGAGATACATATCTGCACATCTCAATGGCTGCAGGGTCAATGGCTGACCTTGCTTTTGCTAGTCATGACACAACATTTTGCCAGGATGCTCAAGATTCGACAGTAGGACTTTGAGAAACCTCTGGGCAGGCAATGTGTCTGTTCATGAGCTCTCAACATCATCCTGGGCTGGTTGTGCTTGCCTAACACTTGCCAGGAAGTTCAGCAAGGCAGCAGTGGAGACATGGAGCAGCAGGAACATCACCAGCTGTTCCTCCACGGATGTGTTTCAGCAGCAGAAAATGAGGGAAAAAGCACAATGACCATTGTTCACCCCCAAAGCAAAATTTCTGAGGCATGTGAATATCTTAGTGGAACACAACAGCTTGCCCTGCCCCACTGATTCCTGGCTGCACAGGGAATCTCCAGGCAGAGCATGGTGTGAACAGGATGATCTGACACCAGGAGCCTGAGCTGAAGGGATTCATTCAGAGCCCCAGCAATGGCAAATCCTTATAAACTCATTTAATAAGTGATGAAACTCCTCCCTGCAGTACAGCTGCAATCCCACCTGTGTGCAGAGGCAAAGCTGAACACTCTCTTGGTGATGGGGAGTGGAAAATGAGCAAAAAGAGTACATGCATCTCTCCTCTTCATGGGGACCTCATGACTGACCAGTCCCCATCACCATTGTTTCCCACACCAAGGGAGAGTAGAATGGTTTGGGTTGGAAGGGACCTTAAAGTCCATCTTGTTCCACCCCCTGCCATGGCAGGGACACCTTCCGCTATCCCAGGCTGCTCCAAGCCCTGTCCAACCTGGCCTTGGACACTTCCAGGGATCCAGGGGCAGCCACAGTTTCTCTGGGCAACTGTGCCAGTGCTTTACCACCCTCTGAGTGGAGAACTTCCTGACGTCTAAAGGAAATCTTTACACTTTCCTTTTAAAACCATTCCCCCTTGTCCCATCACTATCTGTCCACTGCAGGAAGTTGCTCCCCTTTTAGATAAGCTCCCTTTAAATACTGTAAGGTCACGATGAGTTCTCCCCAGAGCCTTCTGCAGAGAGGTCTCAGGAGGGAGGGAGCATCGCTGCCCAAGGCATGTGAAGAGCTCCACCAGCTCTGGGAGCGCCGAGCAGCCGACAGGAAACCATTAAAGTGTGAGTCACTGCTCCAGCCTGAACTGGTTGTGGCTGTGCTGACTCAGCAAAAGGGGGAAAACACCCGGGGAAAGCCACCGTGGAAAGAGGGCTCTGAGTCAGGGCAGCTGCGGCCAGGGGGCTCTCCAAGGGTGGGGATGAGGAGCACAGAGCAAGGGCCATGGAGAGGAGCAATGCCAGCAGCTCAAGATCAGCTCGTTTGTGCAGGGAGTTACTCTGATCCGATCGCAGAAAGCTACCAGTCTGATTTCTTTTGGTTTGGGGATTGAGCTGAATTTCTGCAGATGCAGGAAAAGCACATCCCCAGGGCTCAGGCTGGCTGGCTCAGCCCCTGGCACAAGAGCACGTGGTGTCTGGGAAGCAAGTGCTGGTGGCATGGGTGTCCTGGCACTGAGTGGCAGAAGCATGGCTGGAGCTTTGAGGGGTTTTGTAAGTGGCTGTGTGGTTGAGGAGGCACCTCTGCCTCTGCCACAGGGTGAGGAGAGTGTGGATGCATGGGAGTTACAGCAGCAGGACAATCATCTCATCCCAGGGGAAATGAGATGGCCAAACTTACCTTTTCCCCCTTTGGCCCTGGTGGTCCAATGGGCCCTGGTGGTCCTGCATGTCCCTGTGGAGAGCAGACAGCAGGTGAGGAGGCAGGAAAGAGCTGTGGGACTGAAAGTCCTCCCTGTTTCCCTGCCAGATCTCATGAGCCCTGGATGGTGCATGCCAGCTTTGGAGGGACATGTGGGTCATGGCAGAGATGAGCCAAATGCAAGTGGTGCAATGGAGACTGGACAAAGAACTCGAGATCAGAGATAAATCACGGCTTAAGAACGATTTGCACCCTGGAGTGGCAGTTTTGTTGCATTTGAGAATAGATAAAAGCTGGGAGATGAAAGCAAACCCCTTACCTGGTAACCCTTTAAGCCTGGGTCCCCTTGAGCACCCATCCTTCCTGGAGCTCCCTGGAGAGGCAAACACAGAGGGACTGAGAGAGCAGCCCACGGTGTTCCCACGAGAGGAGGATGCCCTGGGCTGTGCAAAGCAATGCTCAGCACCACCTGGGAGCATGGCCAGTCCTCCTCCTGGCCACCAGTGAGCTCTGCTGCAGCCACTTGATGGGCTTTTACTTGGCTTTAACCTCTTACACATGGAGAGAGGTGCTAGGAAGCCATTCTATGCCTTTGCCAGCCTGGGTGAGATTCCCCACCTCACTCAGATTTGATACCAGAAATGGCTGCATTTGAGTGCTCTTCATCTGCACTTCCACACATCTCAAATTAGTGTTGTGCTTGGAAGTCCAGCAGTGACCTAACCCTAAACTGTTGGGTTGAAATGTTCTGGTGTGGTAGAGAACTTTTTCTGAGATAGAGAAATGAGTTTTCTGGGTTGTGATGAGGGCACTGCAAGAGCTATTAATCACATCTTTAGCAGAGTGAGAAAAAGAGTTTAAATCAGATCATCAGATTAAAGTGAATCACAAACTTTCCATATAATCCCATTTAGCGTGGAATATAGCCCTTTCCACAACACAGAGACATGTCCACTCCAATAGACTGTTGCTCAGATATTGCTTTGCTTCCTCATTAAACAATCCATGGAAGCTTTGCCAAAGACAATTAAGGGAGGATATATGGTGAGGCCATAATTTTTAGTGCAGGAAAACACTTATCAGCAGAACCATCACTCCATCACTCATTTGCTACTGTTCTGAAACATCACCATGATTCCTGGTTCATAAATAACTCCTGCTTTTGCACTAAGTTCTATCAAATAGAGTGCAAGAAGTTTCCTTACCAGCCTGCAGTGCACGAGGAGGTACTTTTACCTACCACTGCTGTCCCAATGCACTTCTCTCATGTGCCTAAAGCAAATTAACTTTCTCCCCTCTCATACTTTCATCCCCTCATACTATGGCCCTCAACTTTCTCCCCTTTCATCCCCTCATACTATGGCAGTTCTCTCTGGAAGCATCACCTTCAGTCCCCAGTTCAAACCCTTTCCCATGCTATATTTCTTCTTGCTCCAAGTGTTTTAGATAAGTAGATCAAGAGTGGGTGTAGAAACAAGGCAGAAGTCCAAGGCAGAGTTCCTTATAACAACACAGCTCAACTTGGAAGCAGCTCTTGCCATGAGTGTGTAGTCTCACAGGGGAAGATCTTAGCAGAAAATAGCTTATCAACTCACTCAGCTGAGGAAAAATCCCCAATATTTCAGCAATTTCAGCCCATCTGGGGAGTTGTGAAGAACTGCTACACTGCAACGTGAGCTGGGCTCACGGGGCACCAACCCAACCACTCTGGATTCTTCTGTGCTGCTCAGGACAAGGGTTAGGCTGTTTTGGCCAGTTACACCAATCCAACAGCACTTCCCTTTCAGTGCCCTGAAGCCTCTGCTGGGCTCTCTGCTCCATTCAGGCCCATGCCCACCACTGCCTGCCACGTTTCTGCATGTTGTGTTCAACCGTTTGCAGAGCTCTTCTCACCATCGGTCCCAGGGTACCTCGGGATCCTTTAGGGCCTTGGTTCCCCTTTGGCCCCTGCTTCCCTGGGGATCCCATCTCGCCGAGCTGCCCCTGGTAGCCCTTGCTGCCCTGCAGAGCAAAGGCACTGACATCAGTGGAGGACAAAACTGCTTCTTGCAGGAAAAGATCAAAGATGAGTAGTGAAAGGGAAAACCAGAGAGACTCTATCAAAGAGAGATGGTCCTACCTTCTGGCCAGGTTTGCCCTTTTCCCCCTGTTTTCCTGGTTTCCCTTCTGGTCCCTGGAAGAGAAAAAAAAAGAAAGTTGTTGGAATGGGAAAGCAAAGAAATCCCATCCCAACCAGCCACTCCCAGGTCGTTTCCCTGGCACACACAACACTGAGAGCATCCTCACCCACCCATGGGAGCCAACAAGGAGGCCAGGAAGTCCTGCAGGTCAGACCATGATTCACAGGCTGGGCATGGCTGAGTTTGGTCTTTAGCTGCTCCAACACATGGGGGAAACTCATTGCTTAAAGATGGAAATGTCTCTCAGGTGACTATTGGGCAACATGGCTGAAAGGTCATACTGGGATGATTTTCATCTTAAAAATCACATATTGAAGACAGGGATGATGGAAAACTCCCATCTGATGTGTCCTTCTGTCCCCAAGGGTGCAAAGGTGGGATATCAGAAGTGCACCCAGCCAGCCTCTGCTACAGAATGGACTGAAATGTGGAAAGCACTTTACTCTGGTTCCCACAAGATATTTCCTCTGGTCTGCACTGCTGCTTTACCAACAGTTGTATCCTTCATCAGCTGTGGCACTGAATTGGATATCAACACTTTTTATATAATTTAGGATGCTGTTAGTAGAACCATTGCCTCCATGGCAACTCTCCTCATTTTTACCTTGTGAAAACAGGCAATGGTTTCATTCTTTATCCACCTACCACACACAGCTTCCTGCTCACAGTGAAAACCCCTTCCCTGTATTTGTATTATCACTGCCACACACAGAAACCACAATCTACTGATCAGGTATCCACAAACGGAGTGGGATGCAAAACTTCAGGTGGGAGCCACGGCAAGCAGAGACAGGAATGCTGGGCTGCTTTCAGCACCCAGGGTGGGTGCAGAACCTGCCACCTCTCCTTGCACCCACACCACAGAAATGAGCTGTGATGAGCAGCTAAATACAGCAGCCTCTCCTTAGGGACCCCAGGGAGCTCATTTTTCCCAGTGTTTGACCCTGTTGGCTGCAAGGCAGAGAGAATATTTTGAATTTGACAGAAAGATGCAAAAAGTATCACTGATGAAAATAACTAATGCTTTTTGGCAATTGTGACAAACTTTTCAACAGCATCTCCACACCAGCACCACATCTCTCCCTCTGCTCCCCCTCCTCCCAGCTAAGAAGGTATAATTTTCACCACGGTTGATGTTGCAGCCTCAGCTGAATAAAAGCAACTTATAAAGTGAGACATATCGGGGGGTTTTCACTCTGATCTGAAACACGGGCCTCAGAAGTGCCTGCTCTGAACACAAAGGAGCAATTCAGACTCATTCCAGCCCTAAAGAATTGTGCCAGTTCACTTCCCCAGAGGGAATAGCTCCATTTTACCTAAGCCAAACATTTCAGGAGCCCACCTTGCCAACACCATTAGGCATCACAAAGGACAGGTCCCTGCTGAGGAGCACATGAGCCTTGTTCTGTGTCTCTTCCATACTGCTCAGGGGTTTTTTGTGTGCTATTTTTTGCTGCCACTTTCCAAGAGATCACTTTTGGAACTACTTTCCCACAGATGCCGAGCAGCCACAGAAGACGATGGGTGCCAAGGCTCCAGCGTCACCCACATGATTTACACTCTTGACAGGAGTACAGAGAAATCCTCACTAATGAAAGCATCAGAAATGCTCAGACCCTCCCCTGAAGAGCTTCCAGCTCTACAGCAGCTCGCTGTGAGACCTGGTGCTCAGCACCTGAAGCAGCAATAACTCCCACAGCCCCTGCTCTGCAGCAGTGCCCTGGCATGCAGTGGCTTAAAAATTTGGAGAGGGAATAGTGGAATCACTCACAAAGCTTGACTGCCAAAACAAGATGTGAGTGAATAAAGAGACAACTGGGGTTTCTAATCAGTTGCATAGTGTTTTTCCATCAGTCTCCCTGGACTGTGCTCTAAGAGCTTGTGGAACATAGGCAAGAGATGCTTCCTGCAAATGGGAGAAAGCCCATTTTAACCTAAATCTGTTCCCAACCCAGTGATGGCCAAGCCCTTGGTCTTCTCCAGCAGAGTAGTTTTGCACACTCAGATGTACTCCTGGAACTGCAGTGCTGTGGCAGCTCTTGAATCAGAGAATTCCATGCACAGGTTCTATCCCCATGATGAGGATGAGCTGTATTGTCAGTAAAAAATGCAGATACAAGGACAGTGATGTGGCACAGTCTTTATCATTTTGCAAGGCAGGCAGATCCTGTTCACAGGGAGGTCACAAGGATGTCACAGCTACTTCAGAAGAGCTTGAAGTACAGCCTGGCCTCCTCCACCAGGATACATCTCCCGTGAAAGTGTCATGACTGAAACTTGCTTCTATCCTGCATTGGAAAATGTCTGTGCTTTTCAAGGAGAAAGTTCAGGCCTTAAATCCTCCCATCTGGGAAACAAAACTTCCACACTGCTCCTAAAATCTGCCAGCATTCAAGTTCCTAGTTGCTGTCATCATCACAGAGTACAGAGAGAGGGGCTGGAATCATCTGGGTGAGGGCAAACAACAAAAAACAACCCCAACTTCGACAGTCCAAGTCCTGCTTTCAAAAATGAGCTCAATCCACAGTGAGACCGTGCCATGTTCAAACAGCTTCTCAAAATTTCTCAGGGTTCTTTCAGCCTGTCTGCTCCCCGCTGGTGGATCTGAACACAGATATGGGCTCCAATAAACTCCTTGCACCATTTTCCCCTTATGACGCATTGGCCTCGTGGAGCAGGGATGTTCATCTGCTCCAGAAGGCTCTCCTGGGTCCTCCAGCTGGGGTGCGGCTCCTTCTCCATTCCTGGAGGAAAAAAATCATTGGCAGCATCTCCAGCTCCTGTCAGTGACAGCAAGACAAGCTGTCACTCACAGGAAGCCATGGAGACCTTGTTCCAAGCCTCCCTTGCTGTTCTTGACTCTCATCCATCGGTTAAAAGCTTGGCTGGCATAAAAAAATGGGTCAAACCATGCTGGCGACACCAGCGGCAGAGACGTGGCTCAGATTTTGACTTACTGAGTCACCTCCTCGAGAGGAATAAGCTCTATCAGTCAGGGATATTTCCGTGCTCTCCCAGCACGCTTTCTAGGACTTTGGCCAGCGAGCTCTGCTGGTGAGTGGGAAGCCTACCATGTGTCTGATTTTCCTGGATATGCTTTCTCCAACTGCGCAGGAATTCTGCCCAGATGAATGTAGAGGCAGTTTAACACTTGTCTGGGGTTCCCAGATATGTGATATCTCTAGTTGTGATGATCCAGATGTGGTTGCTGTTGCAATCCCAGATGTTCCCAGGGCACATATGCAGGGGTTTGCACACTTCCCAGAAATCAGTGCACTGCCACACATTGCACAGGGAATAACAAGCCCAGCAACAGCTTTGGTAGCCTTCAAAAAGAGTCACATCCTTTTTCTCTCCCTTCTTCTGACTCATCTGTCCAGGGATGAAAAAAATCAGGGCCAGAACATGAAGGAAAAAAAAGAATAAAAATAAAATTCAGTGAGATCGTATCTTCATCCAGGCTCTCCCCAAAGTATGACTGTAGCACCTTTTGGTACCTCTTTCACTGCAGTGTGTGAAGTTCCTAAGGTTCCTGAGATTTCTTCTCTCCTTAGCAGAGATAGAAGTGAGGGCAGAAGATGGACAAAAGCCTACACATCAAGATGATTAAAGCCAAGTTCCCTTTGCTGGACTCAGATCAGTTGGGTTACTGTGCCAAGGCACTGAACACACGATGCTTTTATTCCCGGGGTTTGTACACATTTTGTTGTATGCTTTGGGTTACTGGTTTGCTGAGAAAACAAATCTTCTTTCCAAGCTTCTTCTGTGAGCAGGACTATTTTTAAATGGTGATTTCTCTTTATATGCTGCATTCTTCACTAGAGAAGTATATCAGTACCTCCAGATGATGATGGTATTTGTGACCAGGGACAGTGGAAAGCAGCAGTTTTACAAAGTCACATGCCTTCAGTTATGCCAAAATATCCAAGGGAAGCAAAAAATTATAGTCTTAGATCTAGCATGTTTAAAATTTCATTGTCATCTTCAACAAGGACACAGATTTACAAGGATTTTTTTTAGTATAGCCTTAGATATTCCCCTAAGGGAAAGAAGAATGGTTTATTTTCCAATGCAAATTGGTTAATTTTAAAAGAAAGAAAAAAAAAAGATACTTCCAGCTGTTGATGGCCTTGACAGAAAAGTCAGATCTTTTGCCCAGCACCGCAGTAACGTTTAGTGGGAGCAAATAGATGAGCAGCTCAGCTTTAAATTCTCCAGACATCAACAGTTGAAATCTATGTTCCGACAACATCATCCAGAAAAACAAAACAAGGAAGTTAAATGAACTGCAGAGAGATATGCCCTGAACAGAGCCAAGCAACAAACAGGGCTAAAATCCTGACCCAAACTTCCTCCCTGCCAGGGATGCTCTTGCTGCAGGCACTGGGTCTGGGGAAGTGGGAACTGAGACGTGACTCACCGTCCTGGTTTGGCTCTTGGCATTCCAGAGGGCAAATATGTTCCTGCCTTCCTTGCAGCTCAGCACAGGAAGGAAGCTCTTGAGGGCACAGAACTGGTGGGAGAGCTTCCCAAAGCTTGCCTCAGGCTGCTTCAGGATTGCTCAGGACTGCTGTGGAGCAGGAGCATATTTTCAAGCTATTTTTTTTTTTTTTGGTATCATTGAGTGAAGGTCACTCCTCCTTCCCAAAAATGAGGCAGGAAGAAACAGAACCACCAGAATACAGCTGCTGAGTAAAGAAAAAAGTGACAAGGTGACAGAGAAAAAAAAAAAAAGTGATCGTTTGAGGCACTGGATGTAAAAAGGGCAGGAAAACTAAAGCAGCAATAAAGGTAAGAAGCATGAACCATAGGATGACCATGCCCATATTGTCCAGGCCCAGCCAGTGAGCTCATTTAAAGGGAAATGAAAAAGCCCTATATAATTTCCTACTGCTCAGCAATGTCTCCATATGAGAACCTCTACTTAATAAACTTTGATCGAGAGAAGCCTCCCCCCATGGAGGACAGTTCACAAGCACTCAGGAAATTAGTGGGATTATTTGGGCCGGGCATTTGAAGACATAAATGTTTTGGATTTATAAGAAACACATTTCATAATCACTCTCCCTAGCAGTAGTTTGGAAGGGGAGGAGACAGGGCAGCAGCTCCTGAATGAGTATGGGGAAAGAAGAAAGACTCAACTGTTCTCGAGAAGAAAGACCTGATTGTGCTGTGAGGTTCAGGGGGTTTCACTGGGAGCACTGGGAAGTAATGGGCTTTTGGGCTGCTTGTGGAAACCCAAGTGGGGAGTGCAGGTAGAGCTGGCTGGCTGGGCTCAAAAACACAGCAAAATGGGGAAATCCTATAAAAAAGGTCTTGGATGGGAAGACTACAGCCAGAGTCACTGTGACTTTCCTTTCAGCTGAGCTCCTCAGCTTAAAATGGAATCCAACCCAAAACTGTGAATCCCAAACTCTCTGTTTCAGAGCTAACTCTTATCTGCATGCAGCTGTTGCTCTGAAATGTGCTGCTTTTGGTTTTGTGCAGGAGGAGGTCTATGTAACTTGATTTTCCTAAGCAGTTACAGTGTAAGGCAGCAAAAAGAATCGTTTACAGAGCAGTGCTGTATGCTTTGAGCTGCTCTGGTTCATTCTGATAGCTCTGAACTACCGCTAATTTGTTGTTTCTGGGAAAATCCCTTTTCCCCCCTCTCATTGCCTCTATTTCCTCATCTCTAAGAAAGCACAGGAGACAAAGGTGCCACTAAAACACTTGATGAATGAGTGGGAAGTGCAGGAAACATGCAAGGCCTCATCCCCACTGAGCTGTAAAGCTTTCATACACAATGAAACCAAAATACTCCAAAAAATTAGTGCTCGGAGCTGACAATGGGAAAGAAAAGACTAGAGAGAGCACCTGGGCAGCCCAACTCTGATTTACACTCCCCCCAAACACTAAGGGTTAATATCTTCCTCTTGAAGGACACAGATGCCCTGGGGTTGTGGAAGAGGAGGGGAATGAAATCCTCTCTTGCAATAAGGAGGGGAATCTTGGAGCAGCAGCCCAAAAAGTGCGTCTCCTTCGTCTGAGTCAGGAAAGAAACCGTGCCAAGTCAATGGGATTTATTTCAAATTCTGGCTCATTTTGACTCCTATTAACTCTAAACGAAGACCAGCTGGGATCAGCCTGCCTTCCCCAGCAGCAGAGCCTGCAAGGGCCAAACAGCCCCATGGCTGGTTGGAGAGCCTCAGTCACTGCAAGCAGCAGTTCTCCTGGGATTAGGAGAGCTCTGACATTCCCTGTAGGATTCACAGAGCTCACAGGCAACCCTGGGCCACTCCAAAGGTTTCAATGGATTTGGTGGACTGAGGCACAGGGAGCAGAATGGCAGAAAAGGGGGAAAAGGTCCCACACGATAACATCACCCAAAGAACAAAATTCAGCATGTACCTCTCCATCAAGTGGGATGTTGAGAAAAGGCTGACCCTGGGGCAATCAGCACTGATTATCAAAGCAAGAGGAGAAGCTGATTGCAGCTGTGGGCAGAGGTGCCCAGAGATGATAATGGGATGGTTATGGGAGGGGAAGCACAGAGACCTGGGACTGTAGCTCCATGGAGAGGCATTGCCCTGACCCTTGGTCTCTTACTCTCCAAAGCAGACATTTTCAGCATATTTGACTGCATTTCTGAGCAACTTCATCCACCTTTGATTTTTGATACAAGGCAAACAGCTCCTCATGGCTTTGCTGGATATTCTGTATGAGGAATGATACTCTGAGGCTGTGACACAAGGACACACCATGGCCAAGGTCAAACACCCTCAGCTCTGGAAACTGGGCTCCAGTTTATGAACTAGCCCCGCTGATACAGGAGGTACCAGAAAGGACAGGCTGTGGGACTGGAATATGGCCTGTTGTGACCTCCTGATCTCCCTCTGCCACCAACCAGCCTCCTGCATGACCCTGGGCAAACCACTGCACTACCTTGTGCATCTACTCCTAATTCATTCAAGGGAAGGATTTGGAGTAACACTACTAATTTCCTCAGATTAAGGGTGTGAGGATCTCACTGTTACCACTGTGTTCCCCATTCTTTCCCCTGCTCAGTCAGAAGGTGACCCCACACCCTCCAGCTGGGGGAGTTTAAGAAACTTCTTTCAAGTAATTGCTCCACAGACAGCCCTTGGTCCCGGGCACAAAAATCTGCTTTTCCAGGAAACAACAGCTCAGCACATTATCAAAAAAAAATGAATTTCTGCATGGAGAGCAGAGATTAAAATCAGTGGTGACCCCAGGATTGTCCTTGGGCAGCCTCAGTGTTTTCAGGGAGCTGAATGCCATGGATGTGGTGCTGCCAGCTGTGGCTGAGCTCATGTGTGTGCAGTGAATGGCTGGATTCAGCGACAGCAGAGCGAGGCGCTTTGTTGCAGAAAACCTTTGAATCATGTTTCCAGTGGCAGGAAACAGAAAAGAACAAAGAGCAAAAACCACTCTGGGACAAATTCTGCTGTAAGTGGTGTTTGGACAACTTTGTACAAGAGCAATGTGTTGGATGAGGAGGAGCTGCTGCTCTGCCCTGGCACTGCAGAGCCCAGACAGCAACCCCAGCTCAGCATGGCAGAGCAGAAGGTCCATCCTGCCCAGCAAGTCCTCCTTCCACTTCAGGGCTGTAGACTGTAGATGAGAGAGGGACAAAAATGTGATGTGAAGGATCCTCAGGACACCATCCAGAGCTGTGTGTGGGGTTGCTGCTGCTCTGGGGAGCGACTGCAGAGCTGAAGCCAAGAGCCACGAGTTCACTCTGTGCTGGAGAGTGCCTTGATCCTGTGAGTTCTCTCAAAAAAACCTTCTCAGCTCTCCACCCCAGCCCAGCTCTCTCACTCTACCCTCTTGAAGAGCAAACGAAAGGACTTTGGATCTTGTTGCACCAGAGCAAAAGGATTTACAGCCCTTCAAGCACTTCTGGGCTGATGGTGCACATCTGCACCCCACAGCAGGGCCGGCACACACAGCCAGATCTTCTCTGATGTAATTGTTTATGGCAATTTAGGCCATTGGAGCGTCTGGCTCAAAGCTTTCCGAGTCCTGACGTGGCTTGAATGACACTGCAGATAGGATTTCAGGTTAAAAAGGAAGTGGAAAGAACTCGACTCCCAGTTTTGCTGAACAATGAGGGATTTTCTTGTTTCAGAGCATGTTGTATTTCAGTACTTCCAGGCTCTCCAATTTCTTTCCTGGAACTGTAAACCCCTTGCTATCAGATGTCTGCCGTGTATGGCAACCAGCACATTAGGAAAACCACGATGCAGAGCCATGGAGTGCAGCTGGAAACCCATCACTTCCCTCTGCCAATTGGCCTGGGCCTTCCTCAGCCACTGCTGGAGCTGTCATCCTCCCAGGGAAGGGCTGAAATGCCATGTTTTCCATCACTGCAGAGGAGAAGCAGCAGAGGGAAGTGCTTTTTGGGGGCAGAGGTTGCTGTCAGGGCTCACTTTACTGTGTCCAGATTGCTGGTTGCACTCCAGTGACTTCAGCCTGTGGCTCTTGCCATCCTCTGATGTGATGAGCAGCTCTGATGGGCAGCCAGATCCTTTGGGAATGCAGGTTCCTCTCCAGGGATGTTCTCTGGGTGTTTCAGGCTCAGTGGCACTGTTCCCTCCCAGCCTTATGGATCAGCAGATAAATTATTTTATTTTGGCAAACCACACCATGACACATGCACTGCTGCTCTGTACCTTGCCAGGGTTCAACAGGCTGTTGTATCTTCCAGTGTCCCCACACAGCGAGGAGAATATCCTTGTCCTGCCTTGCCCATACAAAAAATCTGGATTTTTAGCCAGTCTTTCTGAATGTAGATGCCCAAACAGTCCCTGATACCCTGAGAGGGGAAGGGGTTTTCAGCTCTTTGTTGTCCAAACCACAGGGCAAAAGGCCATGTTGAGAAGAGAGTCAAGGTCAAGGTGAAGGCACCAAGTTTGTATTAGAAGACAGAAGCCAGTGAGAGGAGATAATACGTGGGCCAGCAGCTCAGGAAAGGTGCACATCTCTAGAAGTCTCAACTGGACCTTGCACTGGTGCTCTGATTTCTCTGTTATGGCCAGGGGGACAACTGGCCATCCCTCCACTGAGCAGGAACTGGGGCTGAACGGAGCACTGTGAACTTGGACAAAGTGACCAAAAGATAGAGGATACTCACTTATCTCAGCTCCAGCTGCCTCGAGCCCTGCCAGCCACAGCTGTGAAGCTCATGGACCATCTCAGCTGCCAGGTTTGTTTGCTTAAATCCACTGGCTTTGAAACACGTACAAACTACCCCTGGAGACTCGACTGGGGCCTCCCTGCTGCTTTTTGTTTGAGATTCAAAACCACAGTGGAAACCGGTTTTCAGATATGTTAATGCTGGAAATGGCTGAGCCAAGTAAAAGCTAAGGATCTCTGAAAAACGTTTCCTGAGCACAGAGGGAAGTTTGGTTGTGCTCAGGCAGTCATGTGGTATCAGCATCAGGATGGTTCTCTGGAAAACCTTGCTCAGGAAAGCCACGTGTGCCTTTGCTGATCCCATGGATTGCCAGGTGAATGTCTCTCTTCTGCACCACCCAAAAGGGCAGCACAGACCCTCTGTGCTTCCTGCAGCTTTCAAAGGTACATCCCTTCATCTGCCACCTCCAGGGAGCCCCAGGATTGCAGATCCAAGAGCCTCTAATCTCCTTCCATCTCTCCTGCTGGCCTGTTGCCACACTGGATGTGAGCTGATCGTGCCAAATTCCCCAGCTTCTATACCTGCTCTGCCAGCACCAGCCTCTGCCCCAGGCCAGAATACACAAAACAGGCTGAAAATGTACCAGCAGTGAAGTCAGGTCATTTCAGAGCAATCAGGCACCTCATTTCCTACATCTGTCACAAGAACACTTGATAGTGAAGCGTCACATTCCTGTAGACATAAGCAAAATAAAGATTAAGACTAAACATCTCCTTGGCTTTGTGGATGAATCTTCAAGATGTGGTGTGGCTGCAGAGATTTGTGATGAAAAGGGTTTTTCCAGAGGCTTTTGCTGTCCATGGAGGGCATGTCCCTGTGGGTCCCCTCTGGTGTGACACAGGGTCAAGCCAAGGTGTAGGAGAAGTTTGTCTGTGTCCACAGCTGTGGGTGGGCATCAGCTTTGTCAAACTAACACCAATCCCTTCCAGAAGCAGAAGATGAGCTACACACCCCAAACGGAGCTCAGTTTGTTGGCACAGGTATCTGCACAGATCCTTGAGTGAGCATCTCTCCTACTGAGGGCACAGAACCATCAACATCTCCCCCATCCCCTCTGTAGCTGAGCAGGATATCCCAACAAATACTGCAGCAGAGGAAAAGCCCAGGAAAACATCAGTGGGTCCAGGCAGGAGTGTGGTGAAGCACAGATGTAAGGACTTGTGGGTGTCATGCCAGGAGAGGCCAAATGAAGATGCGATAGCTAAAGATGGAGATCTTAGAACAATCTAAACTGATTATTGGGCAGCAGAACACTGTCAGTTTGTGCTGGGCTGTGCCTGAGGTGGCTTTTGCAGAAAGTCCTCCAGAGGATGGCTTGGCTGGATATTCCAGCTTCCAACCCTCAGCTGGAAAGGAGGGGCTTGCAGTTATCTCTAGCAGTTTGCACCTCTGAGCTGTAAACCTTATCTTGGCAGAAACCTAAGGAAGATCCCACTGATGTTCGTACTCTCTCTGGGAAGGTAGAATGAAATTCTCGACAAATGGGAAGAGAAAAATTATTTCTGCTTCTGTCAGAGGACTTCCATATTTAAATGACCTCAGTGAGCACAGGAACACCAGCCTGTGTATAAGGTAACAGCATTTGGCAGGGCAGGCAGCACTATCTGGAGCCTATGCAGGTCTGAAAGTCTGCCTGAGTTTAGGCATAAGGAAATACAAAGAAGCATATTAAAATAGTAGATGGAAATATAGCACTCTGCAGTAAAAAAACAAAAGGGAGTGATTATGAGCAGGAATCTTGGCTCTATTGACTCCCTTTTAAAAAAAAAATAAAACAGAAAACAGCATCATGTTCCCAGGGACATGCTGGCAAACAGCAGGGACAGAGTCTGAGAGAATCTATATTTTATATTTTATAACTTAATATGGCTTTTGCATGATTTTAGTATTTTTATTGGTTCTTAAAACATGCACAATGTAAACACGTGAAGCAGCCAGAAGTACAGCACATGGAGGGCGACTGTCCAGCTGTGCCAGCCTGCAGCTGGGAAGGAGCTGGGCTGTTGGGGACCACCCTTGCCTGTGGTATGATCCCAACCCTGAAAGGGCTCCCTGTTGGCTACAGGGGGCTGTGGCCAAGGGTGGCCTTATTTGGAGCAGGACTCCAGCCTTATTCTGCACATTTATGGTGCTGCACTGTGCTATTAAGCCAATGTTTCCACCTTCTAGTCGAGTCAGTGCTCAAATCCCAACCTCAGCCCAAAAATAACATAAATCCATCTCTTTTGCTGCTTCCATCCCCTCACACCCTTCTCCCTGCCCTCCTTTTAGCCAGCCACAACGTCACCAAAAGGAAAATCAACATTTCACCATGGAGCATCCACCATTTCAAGAAGAAGAGCTGCAGAGCAGCCCACTGGGGCACTGGGCAGAGCCATTCTCCACCTGGCACCACCCTGCTGCCTGTCATCTCAGAGCCAGAATCAAATTTTCTTTCTACAGCACCAAGATCAGATCTCTCAGTGAGCCAGACATGCCCAGGATATTCAGTGAGGATTCAGGAATCATATCCTGCTGATTTCTTCAAGTTGTTTTCTATAATATGGAAATCTTAGAAGGGAAGACCAGAAGCAAACGAGTAATCATCAGGGAAGGCACAACAGGGCCAATTCCAAGCTCCATGCCAAGCCAGCTGTGGAACCAGGGAAAATGCAGTCCTCTGGGCCTGCCTCTAACACCCTGTGAGATCCATCTTACAGATGCAGGAGGGAGGCACAGTTTCTCAAAGCCTGTGGCAGGCCAGAGCTGTGATCCACATCCCAAGAGTGAATCCTGACTGAAAGACCAAACCATCTCCTGGATGCAGTTTTCCACAAAAACAACACATTTTACCACAACATTTGCAACAAGTCACATCTCAGGTGACCTCCTGCCCTAAGCAGTGTCCTGGTTGACACACTCATCCCCCCAGGGAACCCAGGGGTCACCAAGGGCTGGTTTCGCAGACTCACTCGGACACCTGGGATGCCGGGATATCCAGGAGGTCCTTCTTTTCCCTTCAGTCCTTCACTGCCTTTTTCTCCTTTCTCTCCTTCCAGGCCTGGCTCTCCTTTGTCTCCCTGTGGAAGAGAGGAGGGTGGGAGGTTTTCATACCCACACAACACATGGGTTGCTGTACAAGGCTCTTGCAAGGGAAGAACCCCCCACATAATTAATATTTCAGGAGGCAGAGAGGAAGGAAGAGAGCCTGCAAGCAAAAGGATGAATGAGGATGAGTCATAATACACTTGACATTTAAAAAAGGAGCAAACCCAGGTTTCTTTTCTTTAAAATGTCTTGGCTGGAGGAGAAAGAACTCTCCCATTACACAGAGTAACCTGAACCCCTTTGCTTCTCCTGCAATGAGGCCTGAACCTCCCACGTGAATGAGGCAGACAGAAAAGGTTTGAAAGTCTCCCTTGCCTCACCCAGAAGCCCTGAGCTTGGGATGCTGAAAGATTTTTAATAGAATGGTTTGTCTGGAGCAGCAGCTTGGCTCTTGCTGCCAAATAGGAATCAGCCCAGGGCTCCAATAAACACTGTGAAATTGTGTCATTGTGCCCTGTAAAGGATCTCTGGTCTGAGCAATGGGTATCCTGTCAAATCACTGCTCTGGCAAGTACAGAATCATAGAATCAAAGAATTGTTTGGGTTGGAAAAGATATTTAAGATCAATGAATCCAAACATCAACCCAGCACTGCCAAGCCCACCACTAAACCATGTCGCCAAGTGCCACTTGCAGGGATAGTGACTCCACCACTTCATGTTCCAATGCCTGGCCATCCTTTCAAGTGAAAATTTTTTTCCCAATATCCACTTAAGCTCCCCTGCTGAAACCAGTCTTTGAAATTTTGGAAAAAATCTGACAGATAATGAAGTTTCAGCATTGGACAAGAACAACCAACTGGACCGCAGACCAGAAATACAATCACAGAAGCATTAAAAAGTAAATTTGGAGCTATTTTTCTTTTATCAAGATAAATAGAATATTGTAAATATTTTGTCTTATTCAGTACTACCATTCAAAACTATATGGAGACAATTAAAAAGGCCAGATTAATGCTGAAAGCAGCCTTGAACTGAACTATTTTCCTCTTGCACCTGTGTTGGGAGAGCATAACAAGATCCCATCTGGTTAAAGAGCACAGACACATCTGGTTAAGTGTCCAGAGACACATTTGGGGTGGAAAGAGCTGGTTTGGTTCAAGAGCTCCTGGGCACAGCCAGCAGTGCAAGAGAATACAGAAGCCTTGACTGTCCTTAAGGAAGAGATTTTTGGTCCAACATTGAGAGATAAGCAGAAGTAGAGACACATGGCAAATAGTTTAACTAGAAAGAAGCAATAAAGTGCATTGTTGTGGGATGGGCTGCTCTTTCTTTCCATGGAACAAAACTGTTGGCCTGTTTGGAAAGGCTGTCTGTGCAGGGACAGGAATCAGAGCCCTGTTCCAAAGGCAAGGTAGCAAACTCACAGCTACAGGGTGAGATACAGGGTGAGCCCTGAGAGAGCTCCTGGGGCTCTGCCAAGGGAAAGGGATCTGGTTTCTGTACTTTCTAACATTGTTCTGGTCAGTGGTGCAGGGGAGAGTAATGGACAATTCTTGATTTCCCTTGCCAGGCCCAGGAATTCCAGATTAGTTGGAAATCTGATCTGCAAAGACTCAAATAAAACAGACAAATTGTTGGAAACCAGATTTTGAAGAACTTGACCTTTTTGGAGATCTGATAAGATGCCAAAAATGCGGGTAGAGGAGTGGAACAGGAGGGGTTTGTTCTGTGTGCTTGCAGAAGAAAAGTCCTTAGAGAGCGCAGGGCAGAGGTTTATTCCACAGAGGGCCCAATAATCCCCTTGGCCTCATCCCAGCCCTGGGAACCACAGGGACCTGAGTGCCCAGAGGTGTGTGTGAGAGTTGGAACTCCACAGCAGTGAGGTTTACCTTGATCCCATCTGGCCCGAGCTGCCCGCTGTCCCCTTCCAGCCCGGATTCTCCCTGTGGACCAAAGCAAACACCATCAGGCTGTGCCTAAACGTGCTTTTCCCTGAGCTTCCTGCAGCTGGCTCCCAGCAGCAGCCAGGCTGCAGTGAGGGGAGCCCAGCCCTGCACTCTGACACGTGTCCTATCTCATACCCCAGTGCTGAACAAGCTCTTCCTGCAGCAAGAGGAGGAATTCAGCCTCTTGCTCTATTCTGAGCAGCAGTTTCTCCTCCACAGACGCTGCAGGAAGCCCTCCTTCCCTGTGTGAAAAGGAGCTCAGTGAATTCATCTAACCTGGGGCTTCCCCGTCCTGCTCCAACAAGTGACCTCAGTCCTGGGAAGGGACACAGCCCCTGCCAGCCTCAATCCATGCATTCATCCCCTCCCACTCGTGCACAGTGTGCCCAGTGTTTCCCTGCTTAAAGCCTCCTTCTGCTCCAGCATCCCCAGCCCTGCAGGGACACAGCCCTGGCAAACAGGAGGGGTCTGTTCCCACAGCTGTGCCCACACTGCCCCTTTCACACACGGTGTCACAGTGGCATCCCAGAGGCTCAGGGAGATGGGGAGCTGAGGCTGATGGGCTCTGGGGGCAAGGTGCTTCCACCACCCACAGAAGGAATGGGGGCCATGAGGGTTGTGGGATGCAGAGAATGGAACCAGCCTGTCCAGGCTGTGGGAGAGAAGGGACAGAACCTCTGGGGAGCTGATAAGGCACATAAGCCCCACCAGAAGGTGGCCATACTCACTCTTTGGCCAATGAGGCCTTGCTCTCCAGGGATTCCTAACTGGCCAGGATCACCCTAAAAAGAAAACCAACAGCTCTTTGAGCCCCAGTTCCAGAAGAACCCGAATCTTTGAGAGCAGTAAAATGAGAGAACAGAAGGTGGTGGAGCTGGCAAACAAACAGATCTTGCCAAGGTAGCACTGAGGGCAGAATGGCCACAGGGCAGCTCCCTCCCACATGTGCCCAACCCAGTGATCCTCTTTGCATGGAAGAGAGCTCAGAAAATGCAGAGAATTCAAGGGAAAAAGGTTTGAGCTATCCACACACCCCATTCCACTGCTCTGCAAGCCATGGCTGCACAGACCAGGCTTGGAGCAGAAGGATGGGACTCTCACTCCACAAATTCCCAGCAAGGACAGGGGTAAAGGGATGTCTGTGCAAATCATCGTGTCCTGCTCCAAAGAGGGCAGCCAGGAGCTGAAACACTCGTGCACTATCAGGATGCCAAACACACGGTAGCTCCAGTGAAGTGTCAGAAGTTTTGCCAAGGAAAACATGGCAAAGGATGGGGTGGGGGTGGCAGTGAAGAGCAGCACAGAGGAAACTGCGTTTAATCCCCACACAGAGTGTGTTCAAAAGCTCTGCTTACAGGAGTGAACCTTCAAACCAAGGGGGTTAGGATTAAATAAAACCCCCTCTGAGCTGCTCAGCACTGGGGTTTTATTCAAACAAAGAGATGGCTTTTATGTGGACAAGAAGGTTCATTCATGGTCTGGAGCAGGGCACCCTTCCCCCTTAACCATCAGAGGAGTTCAGTCCCCAGAGAGTTGAGGCTTGGAAGTTATGGCAGGACCTTGTCTGAGAGTATTTTTAAGTCTGGGACCTTCCTAAGATTCTTCTGGTTTCAAAATAGAAGCTGCCTGGATCTTTGAGTCTCAAGGACTCCTCTCTCCATTCAGATTTTGGATCTGCAAAGAGTTGAGCTTCATTTCCAAAGCCTTTCACAGCTCTTGAGGCAGAAGATCCCTGGGATGGGGCTTCTCCCCAGCACTGACAACCCCTCAGGATGTGGCTCAGGAATTTGTAAAAATGGCTGAAATTAACCCACTTTCAGGTTTTTTAAACTTTATCTTTTGTTGAATGCACTGTCTGCTTTGGCTGCTGGGGGCTAAACCTGCAATGTCATTCAGTCCTTCAGGAACACAAGTTGCTATTATCTCCCCAGTCTGACCAAGAAATTGCACTCAGGGTTTTTCTTACCTTCATGCCAGGTTCACCTGCAGGGCCAGGTTGTCCCATTGAGCCTGGCGGTCCCTGGGAAAAAAAAAACCAACAAGATAATGAAAAAACCCATTGTAACTAAGCAAAAAGCAAGATCAAAGACATAATTCCTTTAGCAGAGCCCTCCTGGGACAGCCAAGCCCTGGTTGCAATGCAATTACCTCCCTGGAGCTGGCTCAGGGTCCACAGCATCAAAGAGACCTGGATTCTGGGAGGGCTCTGCTCAGCTCTCACACCTCCCCTCTCCCCAGCCTCCTCTGCCAAGCACCTTTCTCTACCTCCTTCCAACCCCTCTGCTCTCTGAGGTTGGTAACCACACCAGGGAGCAGCACTGGAACCAGCTGGGAAAGAAGGGAAAAGGCCCAGAATTCTACTTGGAAGCTCTTCAGAAGGGTCCAGCAGGTTGGCTGGCACAATGGGTGACAAGTGCTTGGCTGTGCTCTTGCTCCCTGCACTGCTCCATTCCCACTGCTGTGAGCACATCCTCTGCACCACCAGGGTTGTTTCAGTGTGGCTCAAGCTGCCCCAGATGCCACAGCTTTCAGCTGAGCCTTTGCTCCTCCATTCCCAGAGAGGCAGGGCCAGCATGGTGCTGCCAGCTGAAGGGAGCTGAGGGCAGCAAGGTGACACTGAGCCCTCCAGCACAAATTTTGGCCAGATGAGCCATTATCCAAAGGCTAATGGCTGGGCTCAGACCAGATATCCACAGCCCAGGCTGGACTGGCTCAGAAAGTTTCTCACTCCTGTGTGAGCACAGACTCTGGTAGAGGAGTTTGGCATCCCTCAGAGAGCCGAAAATGAGTCCTGACCTGGAAAATGATGGGAATTAAGATGGAAAGATGTGAGAATGACCTTGCAAACTGTTCTCACTCAGTCCAGCTCCACGTACAGCCCCCAATAGTGGGGTCATGGTTGTTCACTATCTTTAGTACCAAGATCTAATGGGAGCTTTAATCTTTGTACATTTTCTCCTACCTCTGGGAAGCGTGGGGAATGAGAGTCTGTAAAACAAGCCCAAAGATGGGACAGTAAAGCTTCTCTTTAAAGGATTTGAGTGGTTTATTTACTTTTGATATTTGCATTCCGGACAACAATCTCCCTTCTCTTTACAGTTGGGAATAAAGGAAAAAAGAGCACATAGTCAAGGGAGCTACCCAGGGAATAAAGCCAGTTCCTGGCTTGCTGAAATGGATTCAAGCAGAGGAGGGAGCAGGGTGTGTGTTGGGTTTGTGAACAAATGGTCAAGTCACGCAATGAGAAAATTCAAGCTCCAATGAAAGCAAAAATCCTGCTTTGGTTTCTCCAGAGGTGCCAGTGCAGAGAAAGGCTCCTGGAGGAGTCACAGATTTGAATGAAGCTCTGTACTTTCTTGGTTGGCAGCATCCTGAGTGGCTCAGTAGCAGCTTTCCAGCTCCCCAGTGTGGTTTACCATGCTGAGAGCTCACTCCATCCAGTCCAGCAGCCATGAGAATGAGAATGGAAACTTTCATGACTCACACACTTTGCATAGACTGCATTCAAAGCCACCTTCATGTCTGCATTACAGCTCAGGACCTATGGAAAGGAGCCGTGCAAGGGGAACTGGCACGTGTGACAGAAAGAGCCAAGACTATATTATTTCAAGAGGAGTGAAATGAAGCCAAAAGCGCAGAGGAGTTGGGGGAAACCATGGAGGCATCCCCTGTGCTCCACTGGGGCACTGTTTGGCAGCTGCTGCTCGGTTTTGGTGTGTTTGTGCCACTGCTTCATGGCAACCACAGCACAGCAGCACCGTCAGCAGCAAAGGCGTCTCTGAGCTTCCTGCACTGCTGCTGCAGCCTCTGCTGGGGCTGCCATGGCCTTCTGGGAGGGCTGGCAAACCTGGGTCATGTCAGCAACAGCACCAGGGGGTGGGAAAGACAGTACCCAGTCTGAATTGTTCTTG
Source organism: Lichenostomus cassidix (assembly GCF_008360975.1). Taxonomy (NCBI): domain Eukaryota; kingdom Metazoa; phylum Chordata; class Aves; order Passeriformes; family Meliphagidae; genus Lichenostomus; species Lichenostomus cassidix. The sequence goes on from NC_139497.1 coordinate 5,962,740, forward strand.
TGTTGGGTCCCTGACTCTGCACCCTGGCATGGTCACCTTTGAAATGTTTCTCTTGTTGGGAAGCTGGGTCTGCACATCCACCTGTGATTAAGGGATGCTTGAATTTCTCTGTGGTCTGTGATGAAGGGATGTTCAAATTCCTGATTTTCACTGTTTCTTTTGGAACTTTCAGACTTAAGGGAGCTCCTTCTGCTCATTCCACACTTCCAGGTGTGGGAGGATGTTCCCCTGCACATTTACTCCTCCCTCAGACCTGCCATTCCTGACGGAAGAGGGAAAAAAAAGGAACAAAGAGCAGACCTACCTTATGTCCCATTTCTCCCAAAGGGCCAGGTGGCCCCTGTGGTCCTTGGGGACCCTGAAAATAGAGACACAAAGCTCTTTTCATACAACTGTTTTCATTTTTGAAGGGCCATCACTTCTGTGGTCTGTAAGGTAAAACACCAATCCCCTCCCACATCTCAGAGGAGTTCTCACTGCGCAAGAGCTGGCCAGTGGGATAGAGAGGCAAGTGGTGGGGTGAGCTGAGGCACCTTAACAGGCAAAGAGCTCAGAAGATCTTCATCTTCCTGGCTCCCATCTAAAACAACTGCAGTGGGCAACCTGAAAATGCCTGGTTTACCCTCTCCCTTCACAGTCCAGCACTGCTGGCCCTCCTTGAGGTCTGTGTCTTCCCCCAGTGCTTCCCTCAAAGCTGTGGGCTCAGTTCTGACACATCAGCCTCCCTCCTGCTCCCCCTTCCACTCTACCTGCACTCCCACTCCTCCTGTTACATCTCACCCTGTCCCAGACCCAACCTTGCCCTTCTTTTCTACCTTCTCTTCCAAAACCCACCCCAGGCTGTATCCTACACTCTCCCTGGTTGATCCATGGTCCCCTTTTGCTTTCCAGGGGTCTGACCCATCTTTTCTTTTGGTTCCTAGGACTCCAGCCAAGTTTTTCACCTCTCTGACCATGCTGGAGTTGGCAAGGACAGAGCAGTTGGGAATGGGATAAGTGGTGGGGAAGAGACAGACAGAGAAAGAAATGAAGTGTCTGTGTGTGTGCAAGGAAAGACAGATAGAGTGATAAGACACTTACTGGGTCACCTGGAGCCCCTTTTGCTCCTGGAGGTCCAGAAGGTCCTTGGATACCCTAGAAAAATTAAAACCACCAGGGTCAGCTCCAACCCAGCAGCAATCCCTCATGTCTCCTGGCAGAAATGTGCACCTCAGAAGTGCTCCAGTGAAAAGAAGGAAGAAGTGGCCCTGTAAGCGTGAGACAGGGTCCAAATTCTTCCTCCTGGACCAGGACTCAAAACTTAAGGACTTTTGGTTGTGGAAGGAAGCAGAAGGGAGGGACACTTACTGGGAAGCCGCGTGCTCCAGCCTCCCCAGTCTCCCCCATCTTGCCCTGTGAACACACAGTTACAGCAATTAGCAGCTGGGGATGTGCTGACACACCTGTGCTGCTTGGGCCTGGAGGGCACTGGGGACATGTGGGTGTCCCTCTGGCTCTCACAGAGGACATACCTGCAGCCCATCTGGGCCCACCCTGCCTGGCCCCCCTGGTCGGCCCTGCAAAGCAAAAACACAAAGACATGTTGGCAGGAGCACAAGCTGTTGGTGATGCTCTTCTGCCTCAGCCCATCTGCTCCTGCATTTTTGTGCAACAAATTTCCCTTCCAGTTCCCTGCATCTTTTGAGAGGCCAAATACCTGGGATTCTACTCCAAGGAACATCCCAACCAGCAGGGAGTGTGGGCAAGGGCCCTGATGGATAGATTTTGCTCTGGTTGCAAGACAAACTCATCCCTGCTGCTTGATCCTCTTAGAGGAATTGAACATCCCCTGTTCCTGGAGGAGAACATGACCTTGATCCTGCCCAGAGCATTTCCCAGCACAGCTGAGAGCAGCCTTGGCACTCACCTTGGCACCTCGCGGCCCTGGCTCGCCCACTGGTCCATCAGGCCCTCTGGCACCCTGGGAAGAGGCAAAAGAGAGGCAAAAATAAGAACACAGAAGATATGTCTCACTGGAAAATCCAGCTGTCACTTTAGCCTTGGCCACCAGGACAGTCCATGAGATCAATCCTGGCTAAGCCAACTCATACCTGCTTGGGTTGAGCACAGCAGCTCAGAGCTCAGGACTCAAACGATTCTTTCTGTGTTTTGTTGCTTCATTTCTCACCGTTACCAGCACACAGCACTTTTTATTCCTATTAGACCAACTACCAACCACAAACCCAAGCCAGAGGAGAAAAGCAGGCCAAGAACAGCTTTATTTTCAGACAACAGTTACATGACAACAGCTTTGCAAGGCACAGACAGACTTGTAGTTCTAGCCTTGTTGATAGCAAACCTCCTCCTTCCTAGAAATCCTGCTTTTCCAATGCCTCTGTCCTTAGTCTTGGCACACCACACTGTCTTGTGGTCACAATTAGGGCAATAAAGCTACAAAATATAGAGATGCATAAGCCCCCACTCTACAGTACCTCCACACCACCCTGGGCCCCAAATTCCTCCCAAAGAGAAGGGTGTATTTGCTGGCAGCTGAACTCCAAGCCCTCAGCTACAGCTAGGTGAAAATTAAAGAACTGGCTGCTGTTAAGGACCAGGCAGGTGAGCCTAGGAAGAGGGGAAGGATATGATCACAGAATCACAGAAACAATGGTTTGGGCTGGAAGGGACCTTAAAGACCATTTATCTCTCAAGCTCATTTCAGGAAAGCTGAACACACAACCCTCTGCACCGTTTGACCCCCAGAGACCAGTGTGTCACACTGGCAGGGAATAAAGAGCCACTGGCAGGGAATAAAGAGTGAAAGAAAAGAAAAGAGTTAAAAAAGAGCAGATCAAGAGAGGCCATTAGCAGACGTCATGTCCATAATCAGCTCATGAGCTCAGTTGGGACTCCTAGGCGCTACTGCAATATAAATAATAAATAAAAACACAGAGCGGTGCTAGAATGTAGTGGTAAGAGGAATTCTGAGAGCTGGCCAATGCAGAAAGGGAAAACAGGAGCCAATGTGCTTAATCGGGATGCAAACCCAATGCCAAAAGTAATAACAGGGCTAGGGAGCCAGTGCGTTAGAAAAACAACTCCAGGATGACAGGCTGAGAGGGAGGCTCACAAAGAAAGGCAGTGTACAGCAGAAATGTATAGCAACCCCAGCCAAATTATTACAGCAGACAAACATTGTCAATATAAAATAATGCAAAAACTTCTGCTGCGCTTGGCAAAGCCCTGTGCTGCTGAGAGGAGCAGAGATGGAATAACCAAGAGCCTGTATTGCACTGCCAGGAAGGCACAGCTCTGAGGAATGCTCAGCCTGGCCTCCAGGACAGACAGACACAGGGCTGTGCCCCAGATGGGATCCCCACAACCAAAGGGGTGTTCCACAGCAGGGGCTGTGCTGCACAGATGTCACAGCACCTCTCACCAGCCCAACACCCCCCAGTGCTGTGGCTCACACTGGCCCTGAGATCAGAGAGCAGTAAAGACCAAAAGTTTTATTAATCTGTGTCCCTATAAACCTCAAAGCACAATGACAAAGACCAGAAGGTCATTTAAAAGCAGGGCTACTGACAGCTCGACTCAGACAGCCCTGTAGGTTGGGGTGGTGGGAGAGCAGGGCTTGGAGGCATCTTGGGGGCTGCCTGGGGTGACTGGGACACCCAGAAAATACCCAGAGCTGCACTGGGGAGGGAGGTGTTGGGCACTCTGGGCAAGCACCCTCAACAACCAGCTGCTCATCCTCCCTGGAAAACAATCTGTTCCCCTTCTCTTTGAGCAGCCACTTGGGTATTTTGTGCAATGACATCTTTACTATCTGAGATGATGTGGTGACCTGCTAGTGAAGCAGGGAAAGGATGTGCAGAGGGCAAGGATTCCTTAGCTCAGGTCTGGAAGAAGGAGCAGGGATCATAAGCAGGTGGGACATGGAAATGACAGTGATGGTTAGAGTTGGGAAGGAAACTGGAATGTTTCTGGCACCTCCAGACTGCCCTGTAGCCTGTCCTGCCCTGTTCAGCCCCTTTGCCAGTGCTGGGCTGCACTGAGCTAGGTGGAGGCTGTTGGTTGCCCTCAGTGATGCTGTGGCTCTCATCAGGGCTGGGGGGAAGTGTTTACAGTATCCTCATCTCTTCCAGCAGACCCCTGTCAGCAGCATGGCAGGATCTGCCAGGGCAATCTCCCTTCACAGCAGTCACCTGCCTAATCCCATCACAGCACATCTCATCAGCATCTGACCTGGGGAAGAATAAAATGACCCTCTCTTCTCAAATGCATGTGGCAAGCATCATCTTCTCCAGTCTCCTGGGCTGAAACCTGGGATGAAGACTTCCCCTAATTTGCCCTGACAGGAAAAGCTATATTAAATCAATTAGTTGAATGTTTAAAACTCTCTTTTACTGACAACGCTGGTTAGAGATGAGTGAGTGAGGTCCTGGCAGCTCTCCAGGGAGCATCCCAATGCCAAGAGCCTCAGGGCACAGCACAGGGCCTTGCCCTGCAGATCCAGCAGCTTGGCCTTGCAGGCAGGGCTGAGCAGAGCCCCCCAGGCTCCCCTTGCACCCTCAGTGCCCCTCGGTCAGTGGAGGCGAAGACAGCATTGCCCTGAGCTGAGCAACACCAAGGAGTGCTGTCAGAAACCCCAGACTAAACAAGGGTTACAATATTGGCCAGATGTGAACAGCTCCCAGATCCAGGGGAACTCAGCTCCAGGCTTTGCCAGCCCAGGTGAGGCAATAGGGATATATCTTGCTGTTGAAGTAGACAATGTTCCTGCAGGACTAAATACTCATCAAGGCGTTTCTGCAGCACAGTGCTGCATTTCCTCCTGGTAAACAGCTTCTCAGAACTCAGAGACAGTGACCAGCCTTTGAACAGCAGCAGGAAGGAGCAGGCAGCAGCTCCTTCCCAGAAATCCCAAGCTCCTTCCTTACCCAGTTATCCAAATATTGATATTTTGCTATCACAGTCTGGCCAAACAAAAAAGCAAGCAGATGCCTTGAGTGAAGCCAAAGGGAGACATCCCTGGCCCTGGGTCTGCAACGAACTTTTCCTCAAACACTTCTAAGGCTTTCTCAGTCAACTAGAAAGATCCCTGGAAGCAAAACAATACCCTCTGCTTCTCCATAAACAACAACTCAGCTGGGCTTGGAAAGGCAAATATTTTCAGGTTTGCTTAGATAACACCACTTTACAAAGCCCTGGCATTTACAGATGCCTGCAGTTGGTGATGCTGGAAAGCATCAGGTCCATGTGGCAGAGGCAGCAATTCCTCCCCTCTGGCAGGGAGCAGCAAAGGGCCTGGAGTGCAGGTGTGCTCCCCTTATCTTGGATTTGCAGGCTTCACCTGGGCAGCAGCTGATGCAGGAGCTGGATGAATGAATGGCACAGTGGAAAAGAGAAATGTGCTTTGGGATTTGAAAAGCTCCTCTGTATCACCCAAGCCAGAATCCAGCAGCGAGAGGATAAAATTCCAGAAATACTGACAGGCATCTTGGCCAGGAGAATAGGGCAAGGTAAGGCACTTCAAAGCAGGATTCCAGGTGCAGCTTTATGATCTGAGTTACAAAATCAAGGCTCTGGTTGGTATTCAGCCTTTCACAGAGATCCCAAGTCTTTTTGATGACATTATCCTTGGGAGAACACGCTGGAGACCACATATTTTCCTGCTGTGAGGAGCTGATTAGCAGAAATGTGCTTTAGGATTTAAGTGAGATAGGGCAAGGGACTTGCTGGACCGGCTGCCTCCAAATTTAAACCTCGATTTGGTTAAATAATTAGATTTAAGCATGTATATAGCTGTCACTAGCTGGATGTTAAACACATGTCCAAGTGCTACACTGAGTACAGATGAAGGGAAATGAGCCTGGGCTCACATGTCCAAATTTCTTGTCCTTAGGGAAGAGGAGAAGGGAAACAACATTTGAGAAAGATTGCTCAGTATCAGTTTAGTGGAATAAACAAAGATTTGGGAAGGAACAATAACTCTGTCAGCACTAAAAAGAAGATCAAAATTTTTAAAGAATTTTCTTTTAAAAATATACATATCTTGACAATATAAAAGCTATCACAACATAAATGCAGACCCCCAAAAAGTCTCCATTGTTCTTTACAATCAAAACCATATTTGCTATTTAAGTTTCCTTCAAAAGCAGAATTACTTTAACGAAGCATCCACAAACAGAGCTCATGGAATCCACAAACATCTGGCAGTGGCTGCATTCATGTTTCCACTCTGAATGGAATTACATCCCTTCTGTAAGCTAGGACAGACAGAGGGTAATGTCTGAAATTACAATTGGGGGATCATTTCCCCATCCTGAGTAAAGCAAGAGCCAGAATCACAGGAGCAAGTAAGCAAACATAGGATTCCATGTGCCTGGAATATCATCTGAGAGTATGAAGAGAAGAAAAATGTGAATGAGAGACATTCAAACCAGAAATCCTCCAGGCAGGAGATCTGCTGGTTCTACCATACTGACTTCCCTACAGCAGATCCACTGAAATCTGTAGGATTTCAGAGCAAAGCCCTTTCTGCTGGGGATCTTAGAAAGAGTATCTCTGCCTCACGAATTCTGTAGGGATTATATCACTGCAGTGATCTCCAACAGAGCAAGCCCAGCAGTGGGAGTTGAGAGCAGGATCAGAGCAGGGCACCAGCAGCAGATCCAGAGGCTCAGTCCCTGCTGTCACAGCTTTAGATGGAACTTCACCCCTCGCTGATACTGCTATTCTTAGGGCAAGATCTGCTCCTGAATTCCCCCATTTCTACCTCAATTCTCTGCACGTCCTAGGGTGACTTTTTTCAGGGCACTGCAGCCTGTCAGGGTACAGCCACTGCTGCATTCCTGGTTTGCAGGGCTGGGATGCACTTTGAAGTCTGGCTTCCTCAGTGGAGGAATGTCCAGAGGGAGTGACTGGCACAGAATCTGCTGGACTGAACATCTGGAGAGGAAATACAAATGCAGGCCATGAAGCTAAGGTCTCTACTATATGATACATCATTTTGAGGATGGACAGTGCTGGCAGCAGCTGATGTCCCACAGGATTTCTCTGGAGGGTTTGACACCCTCTCTTTGGATCCAGCTACAACCAAAGGCAGGTCCCTGATGTCCCAGCCAACCTCCTTTCTTGGGAGCTGAATCCAGCTTTCCTTGTGGGCTGAGGACTTGAGGCTAATGTGGATGTAAGAAGTCAAAGAAGGTCTGTGTGAGTGAAGAGCCAGGCACTGCTCTTGCCTGCGGGTGCCTGATGGAAGGAGAAGATCAGTGGCAGGGATGGAGATGGATTCCTGGCTGGCAGCTGGGAGGAGGCAGCCCTGATTCTCCTTCTCCATCACTGCAAACATCAAAGGCATTGGCAAAAGCACCTGCTCCCCTCAAAGGACCTCCCTCTCTCAGAGTCTGTGCATTCACAGCCTGGATTCATCCAGAAGGTGTTTCCTGTTCAATCCTGTGCTGCAGTTTCACTTCAAGATGTTTTCTACCATCCATTCAGAGCCTGCCATGGAGGAACACCTCCAGTTTCTCATCCATGATGGTCATGGATGTCCCAGAGAGCCCAGTTAATCCCTGCTGTGCAGCACAGAGGAACCTCACTCCCCTAGGGGCTCCTTTGCAAGCAGACCTGGGGAGTGAACTCCATGTGCCTTCCCACCAAGGAGTACAGAGGAATGGGAGCTGTTTTTCCCAGTCACGAGTCAAAAGCTGAACCCTGATAAATATCTGCCAAGCTTGGATGTTACTGGTGTCCTTCTAGATGTGATCTTAAAGCTTAGAGCAGTTCCAGGGTCTGTAACTCTGTGGTTACAAAGCTTCCTAGTTGGTTATTCTATTTTCTTTTGCCAGTCCCAGCTATTTGAAGAGAACATTCACTCTGGCATAGGGAAACATGCAATCCTTGGCTGTCCTGAATGCCCCAAGCAGGAGTTGCAGTAGAAGCAGAGGGTGGAAATAGGTAAAATGTATAGTTTACTCCAGTGTATGTGGTTGAAAATGAAACACAGAAACAGATCCTTGGAGGGAGAAATGCAAAATATGTTGTTATTGGGGCCTTCAGCACAACCCATGTGTGCTTGCTATTAATACTTTGTAAAGCAGCTGGACAAGGAAAAACAACCCAAAGCAGGGATGCTCCTGCAATAAATATCCCGCTGGAGAAGAAAGATTGTAGAGCTCAGTGGGACGTGGGCTGGATGTCACAGGCAGGAAAACAAGCAGCTTTGGCAGGTCTAGAGGTCATTCTGCTGTCGGCTGTCACCCAAACAGAGCAGGGAGAGCCACACAAGAACTGACTCAGTGTGTCTGTGAGCTCTTTATCCAGGGAAACATGGACTCAAAGCTCTGTCAGTGGTGCCAGACAGTGCCTTACCCTGCACCAGGCTGGGGATGCTTCAGCAGACAGGGTGAGGAGCCACACGTGCTTACAGGGTGGTACTGTTGGGGTATGTACAGATAAGATCAGGGCTGGAAAACCCCATGGAAAGACACAGGATGTGCTCACAATTTGATCTACTGACAATGCAAAGCACACCTTCCTCCCATCCCTTCAGAATCCTGCTGGGAGGTGTCAATCCTGTGAGACTTGAAGGGAAGAGCAGGCTGCTCAGACTCCTTGTCAGTTCCATTGCTGTCAGCCTTGTCTCTTAATCCTATGTCATAACTTTTCCTCCTTCATCTGCCTCTTGTTAAATCACAACACTTCATATCTCAGCTACTTTCTCTACTTTCTCTCCCATAGAACAAAGGCACCTTTTCTGGTTTTCTACCTGCACCCTTTCCCCAGCCCACATACACCTTCAGACAACTAAATCTTCCTCATCCACACCAGAAGCATCCACAAACTGTGTTTTGACATGGCAGGTGGTTGGAAAAGACAGGCTGGACCACTTCCATGATAAACTCTACACCCCTCTGCCCTTCCACATCCTTCACATTCACATCCTTGATAAGATTTGTTTCAAGGACCACACAGCCTTTCTGCACAGCAGAAATGTGGCTGGGAAGGTGCTGCCCAACTTCTGCTCATCTTCTTTTTCCCCAGGCTAAACTACCAGGTTGCTTTTCCAGTGGCTGAAAGAGGAGAGGGATAAAAGCTGATGGAGAGTGCTCACCCTGCGGCCTTTCATCCCTCGGATCCCTGGTGCACCACGGGCTCCTGCTGGACCCTGGAAGGGGAAAAGGGAAATAAAATGAGGATGGAGGAGGAGGAAGGCAGCAGCTTAGGTAAGACCCCATGTTCCTACATGATCTGCAGGGGCCTCAGATGCAAGCCCTTGACCAGCAAGTTTGTTTTTTAAACTCTCGCCAAAAACATCACCATGTTTACTTGTCTATAAATGGCCTTTTTTTTAAAAAAAAAAAACCTCATGGATTGTCTTTGGATTATGAACATTTAGGCCAAAGATCCTGGCTGGGGTTTGTATGCTTAATGACCTGCAGTTATCTGTGTCAGTGGTGTGATGTGAAGAGAAGTTGAACATCCAGAATTCCCTATGACTCTATTAAAAGCAGCTGTTGCTCAGCATCTGTTCAAAAGTAATAATTACCAGGATCTGCTTTTAGATGTCCAAATACAAAATCAGACACCTCATCGTGGCTATCCAAATTTGATCTTTTCAGCCAAATACTGACTTTATCTTTAAGTAACTGTTGCCCTATAAATATTGATACTGGCAGATAGATACTAATTTAATGGGGACTGTTGGTATTGCAGATGATCCTGTTCTTCCTACAATTACAGAAAGATTTTGGGTTTTCTTTTAACCTGGATTTGTACACATTTGATTCATTATTGTGCATACTGAAAATGCAGAAAGCCAGCTTTTATCCCTGCTAAAATATTTATCAGAGTTAAAAAAAAATAAAGGATATATTCATTTAACAGGACTTAGTTCTGTATCATAGCTTTTAAACCTGATGTTTAAAGTTAGTGCCTTTCTGCTGTCAGAAAAGAAAACCCCAAAATGATACATTGCATCATTATCCTCTCAAACATTCTACATCAAATTTGGCTATTTATATATTAATACCTTTTACCAACTGTCAACCCTGCAAACTCCACCATGGATCAGAACAGAACTGGACTGTGATCTTCCTACTGCTCCTACCACTGCCATTTGTGAAGATTTTGCTTTTGGATTGGAGATATCTTTGTGCATGGCATGTAAGTTCAGGATATAAATGCTGAGCTGTTCTCACTCAAGATGGAAAAGCCCTTGACTGTAACTGTATTTGTGATCACAGTAAATCTCAGTTTTGGTAGTGAGGTCAGTAGTGACTGGCACAGACAGGCAGTGGATGTGTCAGATGCCTGTTTTATAGAGATTTTTATGATAAACACGTACTGAAATGAAATTCTGTGTTGGTATTTGGAATCTCCTCTGGAAGTCTCTGCCTATCCCAAATAGCTTATGCAAATACAAGGACAGAAACTTTCATTGTGATGGCAAATGTTGAGGGAACAGCTAGGCACCATGCTGGAATTTCAAGGGACTTTTTAGGAGAAGATAAGTGACCTTTAATATACCTAGATATACACACATTATTTTCAAAACTGTATATTGATACAAAAGATCTACCATGATGGTAAGAAGAGGGAAAAGGAATTCACAAGCCTCAGTAAACTGAAACTAAGGGCAAAGTTTCCTACCAATGGTTTCCTACCTTTGCTTCCCATTCCCAGCCATCCTTTATTGAATTAATCAGCCATCAGTGCTAAGGCTCACTCAAAGATTTTAACAGTTTAGGACAAACAACAACTGCATGCCTCAGGTCTGGCATGAAAGGCAAATAAGGAATGTTTGGTGGAGAAACAGCTGGAATTAATGAGTGGGGATTTGATATTAGGGGATTATTTGATTTACTGGCTCTGTGGGGAAGTTTGGCTTATTGAATTATGACTTTTTAAAATGCAGTCGTGGAGCAAACATTTTGCTTGGACGAGCTTGTTGTTTGCCTGCAGGAGAAGAGGGAACTGAGGGAAGCAGAAGGAGCTGGGGATGGTCTCAGCTCCCAGAGCTTTGCCGAGAGGTTTTGGTGTCTCCACCTGGATGTGATGCCTCAGCTCCTACTATTGTCATGCCCCAGTGAGGAGAGGCAGAACTTGGCCTCAGTTGAAGGCACATTTAGTGGTGCATGGAGTGGTGCTCAGGGCCAGCCTCGGCCAAGGGTTCTCACAGGCACAGAGCAGGAGGGAGCCCAAGGCTCCAGCTGTCCCCAAGCCATGCAGCAGCTAACATGACAGGAAGTTGCTAAAAATGGGATATCTACAGATATCCAGCTGCTTCCTAGGCTTCTGTCAACAGCAAGTGCTGCCACAAGGACCACAGAGCAGCTCAGCACTGGTGGCTGTGGTTGGCAATGTGCTGTGTTTACTGTTTACTGTAAGGACCTGGCTGGTGCCACTCTCCAGGCAGAGATGGGTCACCCTGAGGGTGCTGATGACCTCATATTTTTTTTTTTTCCTCACCTGCACGGACTTGCTGCTGTGCAATCTGTACCTAGCAGCAGCTGCCTGCAGCCAGTGCACCCAGAGCACCCTGAGCTCCTGGCAGTGGCAGATCTGACCCCAATTTGGAGGCCTCACCTTTGGCACTGCCCGGGCATTTCACTGCTGTGATCTCCCTCCCAATTACCAGCACTGTGGGAATTCACACACTGAGCAAAATCCATTCCCTGCACGCACCCAGGGCTGCCTTTCTGTTGGCTCCAGCAGCACTTGTGCTGCTGGGAGAGCCCGAGCTCTGTCCAAGCAATGGCTGTGGGAAACTGGAGTCAGGCTAAAATCTGCCTCCACGGCCATTGCACGCTCCAGCCACAGCTGCAGAGTGCCAGATGAGCCTGTCCAGATGGAGGGTCTGTCTGGGGGAGCTGCCCTGCTGCTCCTCTCATGCCAGCAGGGGCTTTGACCACGCACCATGGTCACACTGAGTGAAGTGGTCACTGGGACAAATCACCGTGATACATCACCATTTCACTGGTGTGATCACCACACTGCCAACCATTCCCAGCCCACAACACTTAGAACTAGAGAGCTTGTGTCCTGCTAAAAGACTGAGGCTGGATTGTGACTTTTGCATCCCCCCTCAGGGAAACAGGCTACAAAATTTTGAATTAGGCACTGTGCTTTTTTTTGCATCTCTTTCGATGTTGCTCCCACCCACATCCCACCCCTTTCTCCATATCTCTTGTTCATATCAAACTCAAATAAACTAGAATACAATTGCTTGACTTAGCCCATGAATATGGTATTAGAAGGTGATTATAGCCTTTACTTACTGTTGGTCCAGGGATCCCAGGAAAACCCACTCCTCCTGGTATCCCAGGGTGCCCCTAAAAGAGAAGGAAGAAGAACATGCCTGCTGTGAATGTCCACAATCTGCCCAGCCCTTCTTCCTCCAAAGGGGAAGACAGGAAATAAAAGGCATTGTTGGCTGGTTGCAAGGTCAGGAAGATCTGATATTTTTCAGGGTAAAATCGTTCAGGGGCAGATGAAGACAGCCAGGCTGTCGATAGCTCAGCTCCAACCCCGGCAGTGATATCAGCAGCAAGATTTTCTTAACAACCCAGAAGAGAACGGGCTGAATTAATATGAAAATATGTCTTTGGGTCTTGTACTATGGTAGACAGGAAGTAAGTGTCAGAGCAAGACAAGATCCTCCTGAGTTCCCCTCTGTGAGATTCCTAAATGGAGATCCCTGAGTGGCAGAGCACTGCAAGGCACAGTGACTGTGCTGCCCAAGCACCCTGCATTTCCAGCTGCCTTGGACAGCTTGGACAGATCTCTGCTCCTGGCACTGTCTGTTCAGGAGCCAGGATGCTCAGGAGCAGGCAATCCTTCAGCTCTTGGTTGTCTCCACTTGACACAGCTGATGGAGCCACAGAACACACCTCAAAACCTGGTGTTCCTCTGAAGGGGAAACTGCTGGGGAAGGACACAACTGCTGGGGAGAGGCTACACCTCAATGTCTAGTCAGTCAAATGGCCATTCTCGTCCCCACAGACACAGGAAGAACTTGCAGCTGTTGCCATGGAACTAAAAGACCAGGAGAAGTTGCACCCTTGACTAGCACAGAGACAGAGGGAGAGAATGCAGACTTACTCCTTACCATCGACCCCTTGACTCCTGGAGGGCCTGGGGGTCCCACTGAGCCACGGTCACCCTAGGAGAGAGACAGGTGCATGGGGAAGGGTGATCCACAGCAATGAAACAGCTAAAACAATCCACACATTCATGTCTATGCCATCAGCTTTCTGCCAGAAATGCTTCCAGAATCACTCTCTTTCCATCCATCTCATCAGAGCAGTGGAAGGATTGCAGGAATCAGTTTGCAGGGCTGATATGGATATACCCTCCAGATCCCAAGAGAGGGGACTTTTGCCCATCAAACTACCAAGGCATGAAGGAAACAGCCACATCCCCTTCAACTCTGAACAGTGCTAGGGCGGAACCCAAGGAAATCTCCAGCTTTTCCCACCCAAGGCATGGCATGCCTGTTCTGCAGTACCACAGTCCCTACACATGCTGGCATTTTCAGAGCCATGGATTTGAAGCCTGTTGTCAGGAGGCCCTGCTGAGAGCAGGGAATCGAGCAGGAAAAAAACAGAGAAGCAGCCTGGTGCTTTCAGAGGAGGCTGGGAGGTTTTTGGGAGGACTCCCTCCCCTGTGGCTCCTGCTGAGACCACAGTGCCAGCAACAACAGCCTGGAGGTCTGATTTATGAGGGGCTCAGGGCTGGATGACTCTCCAGCCCACCCTAAATATACCATCCCTTCTACAACAAGCTGCTAAAAAGCGTAATGTACCACAACATCACTTATTCATTGCAAGTCTTACTTATCCCCACATGCAGACCATGTCACTTCCCATGAATGCATCCTTGACCCAAAGGTAGGAGACAAGATGGTTAAGCCCCCAGGAGCACCACCACAATTTGTTGATGTGAGTGTGACATGAAGGCATGGCTTTAGTGATGGGACTTTGACAGATCCTTTGGGAGATGGTGACAATTCCCCACAAAACTCCTGGACTCTCCCTCCAGCCCCAGGGGTGCATTGGGAATTAGGTATGTTAGGTTTGTGTGCTCGGGGAGATGAGGAAGGAGGATTTAGCAAATGCTGCCAATTAGTTTACGCCCAAAATCTGACCTACCTTCCAACAGCAAGAAGTGTAAGGGGAAATATTTTCTGGGCTCTAAGGAGCTTATTAAAAACAAACCCCAGAGTTTGTGTTGTCACCAGTTGGCCCTTATAAACCAATGTATGGAATTTTTTTTCTCCCTGAATGGATGGATTTTATTAAGTTTGTATTAACGGTATTGTTCTCTTTGATAATCTTTGGATTCTACTGGCTTCAGTCTTAAGTTTTGCAGCTCTCAGGATGGAGATTGCTGACTCAGCTTTGTCTAATGAAAGCATATTTCCCACTTCATTTAGCTCACAAGAGCATAGTAAGCTGTAGGATTCTATGCCAACTGGAGGCCTGGTTGAGGTTTTGATTTGATGATAGCTATTTCTGTCACCCCAAAGTTTATCCTGGTAGAGGAGCCTGATGGAAATCCCAGCTGTGCTGAGGATCTCCAAGGGCAGATTTTCAAAGGACAGCCCTGGTTTGCCTTGACACCAATGTAACATCATCCCATTACAGAGCTGATCTGGAAGCTGAGGATAGCTCATGTGGTCAAGGCTTTGGCACGGAAGGCAGAGGGACAGATGTGAACTTAATGGAGCAGAGAAAAAGATCTTCCCACGTCTCCTGCATGGCAAACCCCTTATTCCTCATTCAATTCAGGGCCGCAGCTGCCAATGAGACAGCTCACTCAGCCACCAATTTTGTGTGTAACCACCCTGGACACATCACAGACTCTTTATTCCTCTGTTTTCCTGCTCTAAAACCCACATCACATCATTCATTTTAGTTCTTGTGGGCCTTGACAGCTTGGACTGAGGCTTGTTCTGCTACTGCCCCACCGGGGCCCACGGGGTGGAAAGGCCTTTCCAAAGGCTGCTGTGGACAGACAATAAAATGGATCTGCAGCAAACACAGTATAGCTGTCACAGAGTCTTTACATCATTACCCAGAGGACAGGGCTTGAAGCAATAAAAGTGAGAAAGAGAGCACTGATGTGTGGAATGCATCGTTTTATGCTCTTCACTATCTTTATGGCTGCACTGTGAATAATTAAAGCACCAATGAAAACCAGCAGCGTGCAAGTGAGATACAATGAGTGACAGAGATGATTTGTCTTTGGGAGCTGCCTCTGAATAAAAGTTTACACTCTAATAGAAAACAAATTAACATCCTTTTACATTTTTATGTGAAATAAAGCCCTTTTTTTGCCCTGGAAGAGGTGTGTGTCTCTACTGTACACAAGAGGGCATCAGCCCTGAGCATGCCCAGAGCAACCAGGGCAGCCAGATGGGATGATCCTCACCAGATAAGAAGGGAAATATTTGGACCAGCCTTTGCTCAGATGGATGGCTGCACTCTTGTACACCTGAGAAACTGCTGAGACCTCCTGGTCAGTGCAAGCTCAGCCCTGGTCCTGCAAGACTTCCCTGGCAACCCAGAGCACACCTCTGCACTAATCTGTAACCTCAATCCCATGGACTCCTCCCTTGACCAGCAACACAGGGCTGATGGGTCCCTCATTCCCACAAAAACCAGAGCTGACTGTTAAATACAAGCTGTCTGGCACGTTATGAATGAGGAAAGCTAATTTTTCAAAGAATATTTGACAGCATCTCCCTGGAGGGCAGCGCGTGTTAATTCCTGAATGAGAAGTGGATGATTTTGGCCTGGTCCAAGACTAGCTCAGACTCCCTGGACGTGCTGCATTCCCATCTGGGTGTTGCACTCACATGACAATTTAAATCACCACAACCCTTCTCCCACCCCAGCCTCCCTCACCCTGCAAAAGTTACAACAACCATTTCATCGCAAGCAATCCTACCTTTTCTCCTGCTATTCCAGGCTCCCCTACCGGACCAATGAAACCCATTAGACCCTGGGGAAAGAGAAGAGCACAATTAATTTTCAGTTTTTATTTGCTGAGAAAATAAACAGTTCCTTTGGTCCACCTTGCTGGTTGCAATAGCACAGCATCCCTCGTATAATGCTCAGTAATTCCTACTGGCTACCAGAGCGGATGGAGTTGCTCCCGGCCATGGGAATGTCTAACTCCACAGCTGGTTCTGCTTTAGGCGCCAGCTGGAACGGCAGCATGAGGATCTGCAAGAACCACAACACACAGCACAGGGGATGAGAGAAGCACGTTTTGTAGGGTCCACAGCGTGGCTTTGTTCTGCGAGCTTTTCGCAAAACAGCTTCCCCAAGAGCATCTGCAGCGGGATCTCCTGGGTCGCAAAGAGACAGAGGCTTACCATCATTTTAGCTGCTAGACTGGGTAGACTTCCTTTGGGTTAATCCAAGCTGCCTCAGCCCTCTGTGCAGACTAATTTTGCCCTGGATAGTGTCGTGCTGGTGGGATGCCAGTAGGAGATAAAGGTCTCCTCAGCCAGAGGGGCCAGCAGGGCAGTGGATCTCACACACTGCTCACAGAAACCATCTTGGAAAAAGCCTCCAGTCCAAGCTCAGGGCTTAACAACGTTCAGGAATAATGAAGAAGCAAACAGAACTGCTTTTCATTAGGAAGATGAAAACAGATGCAATCTCAAGTGAAGAATCCTGAGAATTAAAATACAGCAGCCTCCCTACCAGCCCCAGCGGTTTCTGGCTCTGGAGATGCAAAGGACTGTCCCCTCTGCCACCGCAGGTGCTTGCTCTCCCTGCACATTCTCATGGCCTTGTCCTGAGCCCCAGAAAGGGTCACTGGGGGACAGAGATCTATATTTAGCTCCTCCTGTAGCTGAATGAGTGAGTAGCTAAAGGGATTCATCTCCTGTTGAGACACTTCTCAACCTGCCCACACTTGGCATGCGTGCTGTCAGATGAAGCTGTGCCCCAGCTTGTTTGATTTTAGGCAACAATTTGCCCAGCACAGGAACCAAAGGGAGAGCAGGAATATCTGCAACATCTGCCTATGCAAGGTTGCCACTGGGTGGCATTGCTGAAGGCTGCTGGATCAATTATCCTTTCAATTAGACACAAGTGCAGGTAAACCACTGCATCCAGTTTTTGAAGTTTTCCTGTAGCCCAAGGCCATGAAGAAGGCAAACATTATGGAAGAGAATGGCAAAGCAATGAGATGCAACAGGGAAATGCATTGCTAGGCAAAAACAGACAATAAAGCAAGAAAGAATAAATCTCTTGTTCATTTCCGAGTTCCTGGAAAACCAGAGATCTCTCTCTCTCCCCTGGGAATATGCTCTTTAGGAAATTTCTGGTTCTTTAGGCCAGTCCTTGCAGAAGACGGATCCCTGCTCTGCAGTGAATGTTGGTGCCATACAGAACAAGACCCTTTCAAACTCACTTCTGAGAGGTGCTGCAGACCCCAGCTCAGACTTGAAGGCCAATCTTCAGACCCATTGTCCATGGCAGCATCAGCTTCCACCCTAAAAAGTCTCTCAGGAATCTGGGTCATGAAGCCAGATGTTCTGGTGGTACTTTGCAGAGGGGTTTTCAGTGATCTGAGCACACCAAGAGCCCCCAACTCCTTCCTGAGACCCCTCTTGCTGTCACCCATGTGCAGCTTGGGCAGAAACCTGCTGGAATGGCCAACACTGACCCTCCTGCATGAATCAGCGTTGAGATGGAAGGGGAGCACAGCCAACACCTCATTCCAAACCCGGGGAAGTTCTGCCTGCACTCGTGTGTCAGGGTTCTGCTCAGGGGAAGATGTGATTGCTCTCTGCAAGAGGAGCATCCCGTGGTGTGAACGTGAGATGCAGAGCACGGACCTTGTGGCTTCCAGCACAGTAGCTCTGCAGTGTTTGCAGCCAGCACTGTCTGCTCAGGGCTAAATTAACCAACATTGCTGTGTCTGCTCAAAGACACAAATCGAGATAGATACGTCTACGCCAAATAAATCTCAGTAAATTATCGGAAGTATGGGAAACAACAGGGAGAGATTGGGTAATGATGTTCTTCACCGGCCAAAATGGGATAGACACTAGAGGCAAGGAGATTCAGGTTTTAACACAAAAAGATTTAGGTTTTAAGAACCAGAAGAGCCGCCGACGGCAAATATTTAATCAAAGCGGACATGAACTGTGGTCATTACACTAAAATGGCTGCGGCGCAACATATTTTTCCCAGATTCCCAGGGTTGAAAAGAGGGCCTGCATCAAACACGACTCCAGGCAGTGTGTGTAATGATGCACGTGAAGTCCCAGCAGCGGTGGCTGCCCGGATAAAGGCCCACACTATACAGGAAAGAATGTAAAACATTTATATTAGACGGGGAGTTCAGCATGTCGCTCATGATTCAGTCTGCTGTATTCCCCAGCCAAGGGCATGGCGGAAAGGGATGGAGATTGTTAAAAAGTTGCTGGGGGCTTGGGGGGAAGGAAAGGAGGGGGGACTGGTGGGTTGTAATTCCTAACTCCTGTCTCGCTTTCCCCATTTATTGTCCAGCCCTGTCATAATTAAGCCCCCCCTCTTGGCTCCATCAACAGAGAGCAAGTCAGCAATGAAGCCTTGCATAAATCATAGCCCATTTGAGAGAAACAACCGAGCAGCGAGCCCAGCGTGAGCAGGGTCTCCCAGGGACGGGACCGCCAGTCGCTCCCAGCGGGAACCGATCACGGCCTTTCTGTTTTACTGGTTCGCTAGAACTCAAAACAAAACAAACCAGGGACAAAGGACGGGAGGGAGTAAATGTACAATCCTCCCATTCAGATGAAAGAAAGGGAAAGTAAAACAGTAAATATCACAGTTTAAGGGAGGACGCTCTGACCCGCAAAGAACAGCCATGTGGTTTAACCCCCTGTGCTCCGGGCTCAGCCCTGCCCTGGTGCCGTGTTGGGCTCCCGCTGCCCCGGGGAGTGAGGGAAGGGAAGGTGGAGATGTGCTGTCAAAACACCATGTCACATCAAAGAGGCTGTGAACACCACAGTGACTGAAAATCCCTGACCGAGAGGTCTGGAGGTCAGAGACGCCCTGGAGGAGAAGGTAAATGGGTTGGGAAAGGAGCAGCGCTAGGATGTGGGAAACACCAGTGCAATTCCCTGCTTGGTTCTTGGTGACCCTCTTGACCTTGGCCAAGTCAGTCAGGAACTCCTCATGCCAGACCACACCTGCAAACCCAACATTTGGAAGGGGAAATTACGTGAAGGAGATGCTGCTGGTGTCCTTTGACAAATTATCTTAGAATACTGATATTGGGACAACATACTTTGACCTTGAAGGACAAGAGACCTCCACTCTTCCCAGCACAGTGATGCTTGCATGGCTGACCCTGACACAGCCCTGTGTGTGAGCAGGGCTGTCACTTCTGTACAGGGGAAAGGACTCAAAGAGCTGCTCCTGCTAGGACAGGACATCCCCAATGCCATTAAGGACATAAGTCAACCAAAGTCTCTTTCAGCTGGCACAGCTCTTCATTGGGATTGTCTAGTATCAAGCAGAGGGTCTGTGGGATGGCAGCACCTTCCTGTCTCCTGAAGGGCCTTGCTTCTCCCACAGGGCTCTCTGACCTTCAACATGGACATTTCGGTGACATACTCCTGCTGTGCATTCCCAGCTCTGAGACAGGAAGGCTGGTGGCCTTGACCAGAGCCCCCATAATTCTCTTCATATCCTTGACTCCATCTGCAGGCAAGGAAGGGTTAACCCACACATTTCCAGGGTACTGGGGCACCCAGCAGCTGGAATCCTTCCAGCACATGGAGACAACGAGCATCTCATCAATGAACTTCCCGAGTCTGTGTCCTTGCAATGGAAAAACAACGCATCAGGGACTGCCCTGTGGCTTAAAACCTAATTTTTCAATGAGAGCTCAAGTATCACTGGAAACCTTACAGAAACTCCCATGTTTTCCTAAACAGATGTCCCCAAGAAAGGGAAGAAATCTCCAATGAGATGGATGGCTGACCTCTTCTCGTGCTGTTACGCTGAGGTTTTCCACTCTGAGAGAACCCATATGTCAGGCAGAGCAGCAGGATTGAGAAGTGTGACCACCCTTACTGTGGAACAGAAAACATCAAGGTCTCCACGAGAGAAAACAGGCTGAGTGATGGTGTCTTCAGTGCCAAGAGCTCAGGCCCAACCTCTCAGAGCTCGGCAAAAAACCAACCCAGCCCCAACACCAACTGCTGAAGTGGAGGGAGGAAGGAAATCCCAACACTCCAGCATCGCTCAGTGGAGGTGTGATGGGAGAGGAGGTTATTTCTCATTAGTCTGCTGAGACGTTTTTGTTCTAATTACTTGACTGGTTCGGAAATGGAAACTCTTTCTGGGTGATATTTCTAGACAGAGACTAATTGACTAAGAATAACACAGGCAGCTTTCCTACCACTGTGCTGGTTTCAGTGTCAGCAGAGGCCAGCTGTGTTTTCTTTTCGATGAACAATGCCTACAGTTCTCATCCAAGGTCAGTCCTGAGGGAAGTTATAGAATAATAATCCTAATGATGCTTTGTCCTTCAAGGACAACGTCTTGTTAAGGATCTCAAAGCACTTCTAAATACATATTTTTAACAGTATCCACAGGTGCCAGTTCAGAACAGGAGGCACTGGGCAAAGCACTGCTCAGGACTGTCTCACACCTTCCACAAAAGGCAAAACTGAGGCACAAAGCACTGGAAAGTGTTGCTTGAGATGGTGCAGAATCTGATAAACCTGCAACTAGAAGTCAGATGTGGGCAATAAATTTGCTCTTTGGTAATTGCTCTTCATGGAGCAAATTAACAACTGTAACACAGAAATGGCTCTAATTTCCAAATAGCAATAACCACCTCTGATACATGCTGAGGCTGGTATCAGACTGCAGGTACTGGAAAGGATCCACCTTGGCTTTTTTAGGTTTGCTTTGTCAGAAACCCTTGGAAGAAGTGACCCCTAGCTGTTGCATACAGGGCAAAGAAGAGGCAGAGAGGCTGAGAAGCTAAACCAAACCAACCCAAGCATGCTGACCAGCAGGGAAAGTGTTGGGAAGGACAGCTGTGGTGAGAAACAACACCCGCAGTGCCAGGGCCAGCTGCCACAGCCAGCTCCGTGTGGTCATGCAGGAACACACAGAACATGTTGGAGGCTCCGTGGCTGCAATTTCAGGGTTGTTGGTGGACAAGTTGGTTGGTTTCAATCCCCATGGGGAATTGAACATGGAAAGAATTGTTTCCTTTTCCTTGATGCCTGTGGTTCCCATAAAGCCTCCAGGGATAATGCATGTCCTGGGCTATGCCAGCAAACATTCTCTATGGAATTACAATGAAATGCATCTCAGTGTCTCTCTTCCCCAGGGTCTGGTTTCTTCAGCTGCTGCGTACTCTACTCCCCAAAAAACTCTGGAGGAGTCAAAGCAACACAGCATCCAAAATGGAGGATCCTACCCTTAAAACATTGGCAAAAGCTGAGCACCAGGACAGCTTTGAGGTGGCCAGATGTCCCTGGCCACTGTCCTCTGCCTGCACTCTGGGCATCCAGGACACAACACACATAAGAGATCATCAGACAAGGAAAATAAGGAGTTTACCTGCTCACCAACTTTCCCTGGTCGGCCACGGTTTCCTGGCTCGCCCTGCAGGACAAAGAGACAAGGGCACATGGGTTACTTTGGGGAAAATCTGTGAGAAACAACATCTTACAAAGCTAACACAGCAAGAAACACAACTGACACAAACATGGAGCAAACACTTGCTCTATTAGAGGGAAATGCCCTAAAAGCTAAGCCTGCTATAGTAAAATAACCTTCAGAGAATTACATTGAAACATAAGCTGTCTACTGCCCTGTGGCATGGCCCCAGCCTTGTCCTGGTTGCTTTATCCCAGAGCTTTACAAGGCATAAGAAGGACAGAAACCCCAAATATTCTCAGGCAATGCTGTACCCTGATTCTGCTTTTATAAAACCTCAAACAGGGGCATGTTAGTGTCACATGGAGCATCCACAAGAAAAGCACAGCAAGAACCTACGTGAGATAAATCCCAGCACAGGAAGAAGAAACTCAGAGCATGAAAATGACGAGGGGCTCAGGGTAAAGCAGAGGAAGGAGGATTTCAAACCCACCAGGGAGAAGGGCAGCTGTGGCAGCACGTGGGGGCAGTCAGAGTGCCCCTGCATGGGCCATCCAAAGGCCAAGCTCACCACTAACCAGCAGAGTCTCCAGGACAGCAGCTGTATTTTCTCAGTAGGCAGATACTCCAGATGTGTTGCCAGACCACATTTTTGCTATTTACTGTTTGAAGAGGTTGTTTTTGTTGGGTTTCCTCTTTCCTTTTGAGTGTGGGTTTGTGGAGCGCACTGCCCTGGGATGGCTCCTGCTGCTAATTAGGCAGCAGAGATAGGAATGATGTGCATTGTTTTAGAACAAAAACGTGGAGAAGCAACGGAAAATGAGACGATGATGGAGGGAGGAGTTGGTTAATACCAAAGGAAGAACACACTTGTTTATAATGGCTTAAAAAATGCACCATCATTCTTTTTGAAGAAAGAAGCAGAGGCTGAGACCCCAAAATTCTGAGAAAAAGAGGAACCCTCAGTTCCCTTGTTCTCTCTGGAATGAATACTTGGAAGAGTGGTAAATATGAGAAAAGACATTTCCCTCTTCCTTTCCTCTCTTCTAACCACTGCTTCTCTGATCAGGAACAAACTCTTTTCTCACCTTTGGACCGTTGGGACCAGGTGTTCCTGGAAATCCCTTCCGACCAGATCGACCCTGAAATACATAGAAAAAACCATAAACATCAAAAGCTTGCAGCTGCTGTGGTAACAGGTGCAGCTTCCATTCTTGTAAGATAAAAGATAAAGATATAACATTCATTTTCTGACCCACCTATTACCAATTTTCAGGATATTTTACTATCCTATGATGAAAATTACGTACAGACCCATTACAAAATCCTGAGCTGGCAAGCTCACAGATATGATAATATTCCTTTTGCTGCTTCTAACTATGTTTCTGTGATACATCACAGAGGTCAAAAGGACTCTCTCTGACTGTCCAGTATTTTTTCTTTTTTTTTCCTCTACACATTGAAAAATACTATAAATCAGGGAAGAAACATCAGGGCTGGCTACAGAGATGGTTTTCAGTCAACGTCATTTATCTTGAGGATGAACTGTTTAAACATTAGAGGGTTTTTCAAGGGCTGAGAGTTTAGGCAAGTTATAAACTCAACACCCTGTGCAAGACACTTCCTGGACTTTCAGCCATCCTGGATCAAACAATCAATCAAGCCTGGGACAAGACAATAATTCTTAGCAGGGCAGTTTACTTCCCAAACCAGAAGGGTTGATGCTTTATGAGAATTTAACTACAATTCCATTGCAGGGTCATCAGAGCTGGTAATAACTGAGTGAATAAATGACTGAAACCTACCTCTGGACCAGGGACTCCTGGTGGTCCTAAGGGTCCTTCATCTCCCTGAAGTGAAAAGAAATTAAAATAAAAGGCAAAGTAGCGACAAAATTTGGACTCACCATGCAGCAAAAATGAAATGCCTGCAGTAGGAGCAGCAGTTAAACACAGGCTGTGTGCTCAGCTGCCACATTTTTACAGATGAGTCTTTATCTTAAAGAAGGCTCTGAGGTTTCTCATCTCCCTTCCCCATCTCAGTAAAGAATGGATCTCAAGTTAAGTCCTGCTAGTAAAAGCCATCCAAAATTTGACCAAGGCAACCCCAGTTGGTGTGGTCTGTGATGGGCTGGATTTGGCAGTAGGGTACCCTGGACAAGCTGCCATAACTCTGCTCCATTTGATTTGGCAGGGATGCAAATGATGCAGAGCTCTCTACTCTTTTTCTTTCTTCCCCCTTTTCCTCTCCCTTCCCTCCCCCAAAAAAGCATGTTCCAAAATTTCCCACAGAACCATTTGGCAACTGTAAGAAGGTTTCCCTTTTGCTTTCAGCTGGGACTACACATGCTGCAGGATGGAGCTATCGCAAAATCTCACGCAGCAATTGGACTCAGTCCTCTCCCTTGGCTCTACACCAATTCCTAATGTGATAGGATCAGATCTACAGTTTCTAAGAGACCTTCAATTAAGCTCCACAAAAAATTATCTCAAGTGTCTAAAACCAACTGCCAAGAGAGAAATTAAAAGCGCCCTTGGCAGCCGCAGCCTGGCTGCTCTCGTTTCGGTGGGCAGCCGTGGTAATGAAGGGGCACTGAGGGACTGAGGGTGGGACTGGGGGTCAGGAACTCAGCTCCATGGGCTTGACAAGCCACCCACAACATGCCACATTTCCACTGGGATGAAATTCAGAGCCCTGACCCAGTGCCCTGGGTGACCACAGTGGTAAGGGCAGCTCGCTGTGCTCTGCTGCACACTCAGAGTCCTTCAGCACAGCTTGCACCAAACTCCATGTCCATGTCTTTGGGCTTACTTTAACACTCACTAACTAGAGTAAATTGAAGGCAGCTTGGTCATGCCTGCCTGAACCTGGAATGCAGGGCTTCGATTCCCTTTGTATTTTGGCTGGAATATTTTTTTTTCCCTATTTCAGTGCAAATAAATGAGCTAATTTGCATTAATCCCATTTAGAGAACAAGCAGAAGAGTTCCCAGAAAAAAGTTAAGAATTATTAGTGCTATTAAAACGAGCTCCTGCCCGTGCATGTGTTCAGTGTTATTTACACAATGTCTCATGACTCTGGACAAACAGCTTACACTGGCTTGAGTGAAAGAAAACTACACCAATGTCACTGGAGTTAAAATGGGATAAACAGGGAATTCAGACCTTGTCTGCTGCTTTTATAATGTATTTGCAGCTCCAGGACAATTAAATTGATGAAAATTGTCCCTTCTTAACGACTGCAAGTGGAAGATGCTTCAAGTTGTGAGGTGAAGTGGTGAGGGAAAGCTGCAGGCTCTGAGGTGCTGGGGCAAATGAATTTCTGCAGAGCAGCAATTCCCATTTCCTTCTCTTTTTACAGAGGGATGTTGCTCTGTGAGAGAGAGAGGAGCCTGCAGGTCTCATGGTTGAAAGGGAACACACTTAAAAGGAGCAGAAAGCAAAAGCCAGGCCAGGGCATGTCTGTGCAAGGGGCTGTGCAGGGAAAAGGGCACTAACACCCATCTGGGGGTGGGGGAAGAGGCTTTAAAAGCAAAGCCAATGCAGAATTTAGGGTCAGTAGATGCCAGCAGTGACTGGAAGCAGAGATCACAGGACCTGGAGATCACAGAGCTTAGGGAAGCTCCTCTTCTGCAGGTCTCTGATCATTCAATACAAGCATCTCCTTCCAGATTCAGAGGGACCAGAGGATTTTAAGCCACAGACACCATTTCAGCATGCATTAATTTACAAAGTTCAGCATCGTTCTTTCAATCAAATCTCTTTTGGGCTGAGGACACTCACCTCTTGTCCAGGCAGTCCTCTTGGTCCAGGTAAACCTCGTGCTCCTGGCTTTCCCTGAGAAAGAGCCAAAGGAAAAGATACTCAGAAAATAGAAACATAAGCTCAGAAGGGCAATTAAAATGAGAAAGTCTCTTTCACAGCCATGGGACATCATCCAATGTCAATTTTGTTACAGAAAAAAAATCTGAAGAAAAGAAAACGCTGCACTTGGAGGGACCTCAAGCCAAACAGACCAAGCTGAAATGCTGGCCAGGACAATCTTTAGGAATCTCCAGGGTTTTCTCTCTTCCCCCCTTCCCACTACTTTGTTTTCCCTGGCTGCTTCCAACCCCACACAGAGCCCCAGTCTCTGCTCCACTCACCTTCAGACCTTCAGGACCGTTTTCTCCTGGTGGGCCAATGTCACCTGGGAAGCCCTGGAGAAAATGAGGAACGGTCAGGGCGCATAGGTGGAATTCTGCAGGCAGTGTCAGCCCCTGTGAGGGGTTTAGTTAAAGGCTAAGGGACAAGATTCCATGCTGGCAGTGTCCCTGTGTGGGCCACCAGGGCCTTGGGAGGGAATGGCATACAAGGGAGCAGCACCATCAGATTGATGGAAGAGCAGCCTTTCCCAGCAACTCCCTTTAGGTCCATCTTCTTGCAAGATTTATTGCAGCTGAGGGCCTCCCTGTCATCACACAGCTGAAAGCGGCAATTTGGGTTTTAATTAATCTTTCTGAGTCAGTGCATCATCTCTGTGCTCCGAGAAAGGAGCTGCAGCCTCGGAGTCAAAGGGAAGCAGCTGAGGAATTGGGAAAGGTGCTGACACCCTCATTAGCTGCCCTCAGCTCCTTCTCACCCACCCACCAGCCCTTCCAGGAGGAAACAAAGGAATCCATGCTTATTTCCAATGGCAGCAAAGGGGAATGATTGCTGAGTAGCAGCTGAGAGCCCTTCCAGACCCTGTGAAATACCAGAACACTGATGAGGGGAAAGCAGACCATCAGTTGTGCTGGAAGTGGTTCTCCAGCACCTTACAGACCTTGTCTGGTTGCTTAGGAAGGAGAAAAATGATGGTGTGCTGGGGGAAGCTAATCCTGTGTTTAAAGTATCACTGTGGCTATTTTTTGGTAAGAGAAGTAAGAGGATTTTCTGCTTTAAATGGTGTTTTGTGTGTTGGAAAAATTGAAAAAAACTCCTCCATTTTATCTATGACAAAAAAGTGGGAGGAAAAAACAGGGAAACCATGAGATGTAGAATGGGTCATGAACCCAGCTTGATCCTTCCTCCCCCATCACCACCCATGTACCATCATATCCCAGAGCAGAAGTGAAACCCTAGGCTGGAAAGACATGAGAAGGAGTGGTGGGACATACCTCAGGGCCAGGTGGTCCTGGAAACCCAACTGGTCCTTTGTCACCCACTTTTCCCTGCAGAAATCAGAAAAACATGGGGAAAAGTGAGCTGGCTGCTGGCTGTTGGCTTTCCTGTTTCGAACAGCACAGCCCTGCCAAGCTGTCTTTCCAGCTGGGCATGGAACCTTTAGAAAGGGAGATTGGGAAGCAGAGGGTGCTTGGTTACTTACCAGGGGACCTGCTTTCCCTCGTGCCCCAGGGACCCCAGGCAAACCCTGGCTGCCCTGAGAGAGACACATTTGTTCAGAACACAAGGAAGCATCACAAAAATACCAATTCCCCAGGCTCCAGCATCTCTGCTGCAGAGTGAGGAGCATCTCCTGAAGGTTGGACTCACCCCTGCATGGGGCTGGGACAGCTGCACTGCTGTCAGTGAGATGTTTCTGGAGACAGCTCTGAATTTAGCCCCAAAGAACACATGAGCTGCTGCAGTTGGCTGTGGCTCAGAGCCACACAGGCTCCAGCACAGGGCTATGTGCAGCATTTGTCAGCCACAGTCTCGTATCGACTCACAGGGGAGAAGTCATTTGATCAGAAGTTATACAGAGCATTAAGTGCTTCCCTGGGTCAGGGTTTAAGTTGCTGCACTGAGCAGACAAAATCTCCTGAGTCTGCAGCCACTGGACCACACACATTCACACACATCCCCATCAATCCCATCACTTCCAATCTCTGCTAGAAGAAATGGCCCCTCGTACAGAAAGCCCCCTGCCCAGAAAGCCCCCTGCAGAACTGCTTCTGCAACGTATAACAACAAAATTCACATTCTGACATGAATTTTAGAAAGGCACAGCATAGCCCAAATGGGAATTATCCAAGCTGGGGAACCTGACAGCAGGATGAAGCTTATTCCAGCTGCTCATGGATCAAGATGAGCTGAGAAAGCTGGTGGCCACTGCCACGTAAGGGCAAAAGAATGATGGAGAACAGAAAAACAATTACCTTGTCTCCTTGGAAGCCGATATCTCCTGGAACACCTGCTCTTCCCTGATCACCCTGGGTACACATCACCAGAGAGTTAAAATAGGCAACAGCAACAGCCAAAATGCCCAGGTTGATGCTTAGAAGGTTCTTTGTACAGCAAAAGTCTCAGCAACAGCCCCATTCAAACCTGAACAAGCTGTGGATCACATCGAGTGTGACAACAACTCTGGACAAAATGTCTATTTCCCAACTTGATTCTAAGGTGAGACAGAAAACTGCAGGAGAGAGAAAACCAGGAATTCCCAAACACTGTGTATCTGTAGAAGCTGCAAGGAGAGAGACCACACTCCTCTGGCTAACAGTGACCATGAAGGTGGTGAAGTGTTAAATTCAGCTGAACAGAAGAGTTCAGTTTTCAATGAATGGACCTTTTCTCTCACAAAGCCCTATAGAAAAGAAAACAATCCTCAGGGTTTCTGTGAGCATATCCTAGTGCTGGCATCAAACATCAATCCTCTTCCATAAGAAAACAAGAGCAACTTTCAGTAATGCTTTAGTAGCACCTCATTGGCAATATCTGAGCCGAGATTCCCTGGCAGGGCTAGGCTGGTGTTCACTGGCACGGGGAGCCCATCACAGACAATATTTCCTATCCAAGTTGTCTGTCTGTCTCCTCTTTGGACCAACATGACAGATTCTGACTCCCTGGATGGAAGACAAGTATCCCCTGAAGGTTTTCCAAGGAGCAGTGGACTACCTTGAGTTGTCTCTTAGCCCTGCTGTGAGCAGCTCTGGACAAACTGACCTCCTGCTGCCCCTTCCAAACTCATGTATTTGGTGATTCACTGAAACAAAGGGTGAGGCAATGGTGGGGCAGAGAAAGGAAAATTCCACTTGGGAAGTCAAAGGAGGAACGACTACAATAACTTGGTACAATGACAAGACCCAACAAAAATAGCTGCTGGAGGAACTCTGTCCTGTGAACTTGGCTTCCCAGCAAGGCAATGAGCCACTCCAGAGCTATATGTTCAAACATAGCCCACATGGAAGACATATGGAGTCCTGCAACACAGCCAAAGTCCACAGAGGGATGACAGAGAAAGTCCACTTCACTCCAGAAAAACCACCCACTTGTAATCAGACAGCCGAAATAATTGTAACTACTTCAGTAACATGCAGGGGATAATGAAATTGTGGACGGTTTGAGTTGGTAAAGAGTTTTCAAATGCAACTTTTTCGGAAGGAAAATAATTAAGAACTATGCAGATTCAATGATGGAAACATTTCATGGATTCATGCTAGATTTGCTTAAATGTTTTGGTAAATGTTCCCAGAACATTTCACTGAACCATCTTCAAAACAAATCTTTTATATAGCAAAATTAAAATGTTGCTCTTAAAAAATGTTAAATTGATTTTATTCATTTGGTTTTTAACCTAAAGTATTTTAATTTGAGTCAAGTAACCAACATTTTGTTTCATCTAAACTATTTTCCATCCTTTTTTTTTTTTTTTGGCAATGCAAAATGGAAACAATCAGCTCCTTACACAGCTTCAGTTCGGAAGAACCCCAAGTATTAGATACAATAGAAATGGCAAGACAACTACTGTATGACCCAGCTAATTTACAGATTTTTCTTGTCTTCTCTTCATTTTCTACTTTTTTTAATGTAGTCCAAGGCTTAAACCACTGAAATCTACTTAATTCTGGCTCCCAACAGAAGGCGGCATGAAAAAAGCATTTCTGGAAAGGGACAGGTTGGCTCAGAGGTTTGTCTTTATCATCAATTCTGAGGGTCAAAAAAAGCAAGATTATATTTTTTATTACACAGTTTTGTACCCAGACAGTACAAGTGGTCATTGAAACACTGTTTTAAAAGAAATACTTGGACATTTAGGAATAACTACTAAAATAAAAGAGTTTCCCGAGCATAGCAAAAGGCAGGAACAAACCTTTGTCTTCCACCTTTAGGAAAAGTGGGGCATGACAAGGAAATTAGTTTTCAAACAGCTCTGAGAAATGGGCATTAGAGAGGGTGAGAAGGAAGCAGGGGAAACAAAACACATCTCTTATCCTGAGCTGGACTTCACGCCAGATGTTCCCATGTTATTGTGATAGACTGTTCCTGCCATGACGTTTTGCTGTGCTATCAATGGCTTTTCATCTCTTAAACTAGAACTGAGGACTAGGGCATCACCTTTCAGTTGCCTTGGAACTCAGACTCGGGGTCTGTGTCCTTAACATGGGGGAAAAATTACTGAGGAAAGAGGTCAGGCATGTTTGTTATTAAAAACTGCGATGCCGAGATGACGAAATGGGTCTGCAAGGACTTTGTTCAGGGGGCAGGAAAAGGAATGCAGGAGCTGAAATTACAAACAGGCTCTGCCCAAGGGATGCTGCCTGTGCTTCATGTTTCACCTATAAAAAGAAATGCAGCCTCAGACACCCCGAGGCCCTTTGTAACCCAACACGAGCAGAGAGGGGCAGCAAGGGAAGGGATCAGCGCATGGCTACGAGGGGGTTGTGCTGTTTGTGGGATGTGTTTGCTGTCTGTGGGATGCACAGGAGGTTGTTGTGCAAAATCCCCTCATTTTGCCTCGACTGGAAGTCTCTTTTCCCGAGACTTCCTGCTTAGCAATGCAAAGGGAGCTAATGCTGCACAACTCCAGAGGTATTTGCCTGAGCCTTGTCCTCCACAAGTTACAGATGTCTTGATTCATAAAACTCCTTCATGTGAACAAGTAGCTGGGATTTCCTCTGCTTCCTCCACCTTTCCCCTGCACTCATCACCCATGTGGTCTTCTCAAGGCCACTCTTTATTTCAGGGTCATACAGTAATTCCTACACTTCTCCCTGTAAGAGCTGATCCAACCCTCTCTCCCTGTTCTCCTTGCCTCCATTAGAACACAGGAATGGAAACAGAAGGATGACCTGGACCTTCCTGTCTAGCTGCTAGATAAAAGTGATTTTTGCTGGAGGAGTGAGGAGATGTCCCTTATTCTGGTTCACAGCTGGCCATGATGTGAGGATATTCCCCCAGGTGGATCGAGGTGGCAGCTCCAGTGACATTCCTGCTGCCCACACACACCACCAACCACCCCGTCATTATTCTCAGGTTTTACCAGCATCTATCTGTCTGCTGCTGAGTGAAGGGAGCTTTCCTCAGCTGCAAAAACACAAACCTGTATAAGGCCACATGTTTTGGATGTGACCACGACAGATGGGATTAATAGGAGAGCTTGCAGACACCCAATTAAATCTTCATCAACCCATCCTCAGGAAGGCAGGATGACCTGCAGGTTGCAGGGGAAGCAGCTAGAGAGGGAAGGAAAAGGTTTCCTGTGCCTCAGGAGAATGGGATTACTGGGGAGGAAGGATAAGTCTGCACTTGGGAGTCTTGTAAGGATAACTCCAGAGAGAGCCACATTTGGTTACTGTGACAGCAGTGGCTGGGGAAATAGTGAGGATAAACAGAGCAGTTTCTGTAAAGTGATGGAGATTGAAATGTCCAGGAAGGTTAATTTTGCTAGACAATGATTTAAATGTTGGTGATTCTTAAGACATTTAACCATTTATTCCAAGGAGTGGATGGAAGAGTCTGTGGACTCTAGGATCTGATGTTTTGTCAAGAAACCAGCTATAATCTCTTAAACTTGTCCTAAAGAAAAAGCTCTTCTCGTGCCCTGTCATTGCTCTCAACAGAAGTGAAAAGGCAGCACAGGGGAGAAATGGAAATTGCAGACACAGGAGCCCTGGCAAAGAGCTGCTATAATATAAGAACAGTTGAATCAACTGGCTTGACACTACTTCCCCCCTGTGCAGTTTTGGGCTGCTAAATCGTTCTCTAAAAGCAAACATCTAAGAAGAGAATAAAACATCCGACAGGAGGAGGAGAATACACTTAATGGTCATTTTCCACTGCCCTCCTGAGCAATCAGAGCCAGCAATAAATAACTGCACCTCCCACTCTTTCAGACTAAATAAATCCTACAGCCGAATATCTGTAGGAGGAGGGTTCTCGTGACAGTGAGACATTTACACACACAGCTTCATGCTGATTTAGCTCAAGCTGCGTGTTTTTGTGCCAGCACCACTAAATCACTGCAATCAAGGCCCCTCTCCATTTTGCTCTTTCTAAAGTGATTTATATCAGTTTGGGGCAAGGCAATTTCCTCTCAGCAGGAAGCTGAGCTGAGGCTCCTTGAACAGGAGCAGAGGTACCCAATACACAGCAGTTTTTCCAGGGGATCCACCTGGTTTGTTTGATCCAATGCTGCTTTGTCAGACCACTTGTATTTCCCCCAAGTGCAACCCACTGTCAGTGTTAGATCTTCTCCTCCCCATCCCATCATGTAAAACAACATAAAAACAGTGGAACAGCAGATAATTGTACAGTTACTGTCATCATCAGTGGGAGATGGGAGCTCCAAAGAGGATCTGAGCATAACTGATCTATACTCCATGGAAAAGGGGGTGGGGAAGACATCAAAGAAAGAAAAATCAAAACTGCAGTGTCAGCAATGGAGGGAGAGTGAGAGGATGGGGCAGAGATGGCCAGAGTGGAACCAGCACTATGGTGCTGAATAAGAAAGAGAAACTAGAAAGGGGATTTCACATGCAAAATTAAAACACAGTGCAATAAGGGAGTATTCAGATCACCTTATCACCTTTCAGTCCATGTTCTCCAGGGTTCCCCATCAGCCCCTGAAACAAAAGAAAGTTCAGAGTGAGGCTGAGCTATGGCAGAGACTTGCTCAGGTCTGTGACATTGCTGTTGCTGATGGGGTTGGTGGCTCAAACCCACAGCAGTGGCCTGGCACAATCTCAAGGTCAAGTGCCAGACTGCTCCCAGAGTGTGCTCCATCACACATTCTTTAATCAGCCTTCACGTGCTGCAGGCACAGGGAAAATGCTCCTGGAATTCTCCAATGATTTACAGCAACGCTGCAGAGCACCAGTGAGATGTTGTGTTCAGCAGTTCACACATCACTGCTGCCCATCCTTTCTCTCAGGACAGTCACCACTGCCCAAGGAAGGACCAGAAAAACCTTCAGCCCTGCTGTGGAGGAAGGAGAGCCCACAGAGCTCAGCTATTCCCTCACCTTTAATCCTTTTGGTCCTGGATAGCCAATCGGTCCCACAGGGCCCATGTCACCCTAGTGAGAGAAAGAAAATTACCACAGTCATTAGGTGCAAACCCAACAGATCACCACACATGATGTGAAATTCCTCTGCTATCCAGCCTCAGTATCCCTGAAGAGCTGCACTGCTGGTATCAACAGAAACAGCATTCTGACACGAGTCAAGAGACTTTGAACGTGCAGACAGCCCCTAAGTAAAGGCAGCACTCAAAGGACAGAGAGGAGGGACAGGAGGTGAGGACAGAGGTGTCTCATGCTGCTGCAGTGAGCAGTCAGTGTGGCATCGTGTGTTGGGAATCACTCCAGTGCAGGGGACAGCAGAGCTCTGGCTGCCTGGGCACCCACGTGTGATGGACAACAGAAACCCTTCAGTGCTGGTGCTGAAACAGGCTCTGGCTGCTCTCTGCCATGAAGAGAGGCAGTGACAGGGCACACCAGCCTGGCCTCAGTGTGTAAATAAACAGGGCAGGCTCCCTGAAGGAGCAATTCTCCAGCCACAGTGCTGGGGCTGCAGCCACCCCAACAGAGCCCTTTTCATCCAGCCCAGCATAAAGGCTGCTTGTGGAAATGCATTTACATAGAGCTCTGCCCACATGGGTAATTAGGAAAGCAAGAGGCTTCAGTTACACCTAATTCTGCTCTTCAGCCTCTCTCACACTGCAAGGCAAAGCTCTGCAGGGTGTGTGAGGCAGTCAGAGCCTGGCTGGTCCCCAGGAGGATGGAGGAGGTCACTCTTGGTCTGTCCCACTGGAGATGCCTCAGCACCCTGAATTCAGGAGATGCATGTTATCCTGGGAGAAGAGCTGACTCAGTCTGAGCTGAATCTCAGTTTGAAGTTTGGCTGGGCCAGTGTGGAGGGAAGGACAGGCAGCTCCTGACTCCCTCATCTCAGGAAGGATCATGATCACATTTACCATTTACTTACACTTTCTAACAAACAAAGTACCTGTGAGATGACAGCAACCAGGTAAAGATAAATCTTTCCAAAAGCAAGGAGAAATATCATCCAATCTGGACAATGCCTTCAGTGGCATTATTTTAAATAGATATATTTCTCTTCCAGCTCGTTGCCAGGAGCACATCCTCTCTGCTGCTATGGCTAAAGTAGCTACAGTCATCTCCACTGAGGAAACACAGACCTAATTCCCACTTCCACGGAAAACTTTCCCCTCAACCCACCTCTGCCCCAATCCCCCACCTCCAAGATGGGTGTTCCACCCTATTCCCTGCTATTCCTTCAAGGAATGTAAGGTTTCCGGGTTTGTGCAATGTCTGGTACAATCAAGGCCTTGATCTCAGCTGATACACACTCCTATAATTTAAGCTCTGGGAAGGCAAAAGGGGAAGGTTTTTAACTATTCCTCGCAATTCGAGTTTCCATGGATTATCACAGCTGAGGAGGAATAATTTTGAAAGAATGCTGTTGTACTAACAGAGCCTGCCACTTTTTGTGCATGGAAGAGAATAACCTGAAACAAGTCCTGAGACCCAAAAATAATCCATGCTGTGTTCAGCTGGGCATTCCCCAACCCCCAGCACAGCTGCCAGAGGAGCAGTTGCCACCCATCCTTACAGCCATTTATCTCCTGCTCGGGGAAAAGTGTAATGAAGGGTGGAATTTGGCTGAGTACATAATTACCTGGATTAGTGATGGGATGGTGAAAGTGAATGTAAAATTCCTGTATACCCAGGGGACAGACTGTTCCTGCCCACAGCCTCTCCAGTGAACAAGAACTGTGTGTCCCTGAGGTCACTGCTCACAGGGACTTGCTTTTTAAGAGATCCTGGTGGGGAATGAATGTTGCATCTTTCAAGAAATACCCTGGCAAATGCTATCAAAAGGGCAAGTCATCACGAAAAAAAGACGCTAACAACAGGCTTCTAATCTGTTTCCTTTTGCTTGGAAAGGGTTTGCCCTCCTCCACCTCCCAATCCACCAGGAAACCCCCTCTCTCCCCAGATGTCACACCTCCCCCATACAAACAGCCATCCTGCCCACAGGAAGAGGAAAATCTGTGTGTAGTTATACAGGTTGAAAGGGTTAAAGCCCGAGAAGCCAGATCTCCATTTGTTTTTGTACTTACAATGAGTCCAAGGACTCCAGGAGGACCTGGGGCTCCCAATTCTCCCTAAAAGGAAAGACAAACCCACACTGTTATGGTCACTTTATAGACATCTATAGGCTGAAAGGCAGCTCAATGTTCCAAAGGCTTGAGGGAAGGGAAAGACCATCCCTGCCCCAGGTGAGATCCAGCCATGGGCAAGGAGAAGGACTGGGATGGGGAGGGGACACAGGGACAGCAAGGCTAAGGTGGGAAGGAGAGGAAAGCTGCTGCTTTAGCGTTGGGAAAGGTGAGTTTTTTGGGAGTAGTTAGGTAATAATAAAACTCATAGAAAAAGGAAGGCATGCACGAAAATGAAACTGGGTAGTATGGGGAAAAGGTATGGTGCTGGCAAATGGGTCCTGGGAGTGTGCTGGGCACCTTGGAGCTCATCATTGCAAGGGTCAGACTGCTGCTGGGGATTGTGGAGCTGGTTTGGTTTCTCAGTTTCTCCACAGCCTTCCTGTCTGAGCTTCCCAAAGGCATGCAGAAGCACTGGCAGGTGCCTGGTGGCATCTTCAGCTGAAGCACAGCAGAGAAGCTGTGCCAGACCCCCACAGACCACCTATCCAGGTCTCTGAGTGCTTCAGCAGCCATGGGATGCTCAGCCTGTCCCCTGGGTCCCTTGGTGGCCTCCCTGGCCATACTGACAGTGAGTGCTTGTCAGGGCAATGTCCTGCTCCTGCACACCTCCATCTCCACAGGGCCTCTTGAGACAAGTGCACTGGAAATGCTGAACTTCCCACCAGCTCAGACAGCCCTGCCCCTGCTCTGGATCATGCTGGCTACTTTCTCTGAGCCCTGCTCAGTTTATGGTGCACATCTGGTGGAGTCCCCTCCAGTGCAATAAAGCTCCCCTTTTATGGGAAGATTTGCCTGGTGGAAGAAGGAAAGAGAAGGGGACACAACGTGACTGAATGTGCTCAGGGCTCCTTGGGTAAAGAGTTACGTGTGTTTATTTTATGGGAAGTGGAGTAAAGGACTGTTGGGCAAGCACACACACAAAAAAGCGTTTCATAATCTCAACCAGCCTAAAATTGCTTTTTTTTATGGCCGGTTCCTTTCCTGCATACTTGGGACATCTGTGGAGCAATTGTTCCTCATGGGTGGGATTTCTGTGTCCTCAGAGCTACTGGTATAAGGTTGGCTTCAAGCTTTTAGCCAAGGCCTGGCGTTGCTAGGCTCAGGAAGAAGAGGGAGTATCCCAGGAATGCTGAGCACAGGAGCTGCATGGTGGCCTGGGTTTCCCAGGGAGCTCTGCAGGCTCCCAGGGTGGCTGGGCTGCAGGCTGGGTGGATGGCAGCTCTTGGTCCCACACCAGTTCCAAGAGGCACTTCCCAGATTTCTGACTTATGTCATGTGGATATTCCTCAAGAGGATGGGTATATGTAGAAATGCATGACTTCATGGCTAACAGAGGAGGATTTCCTCTTGGAAGAGGAGGGGGTGGACTCCCCTGAGAGATGTGGACAGGACTAGCTGTTAATTTGAGCCATTCCCTGGCCTAGGAAGTTGAGGATTTACAAGTGGCCTTTCCTGGCTATCAGCAATGACAGGCTGGTCCCTGACCTGCCAGGGAAATCAGGCTCTATTCTCCTTTTCTCAGTGCATGTACAGGACACCAGGACAAGAGAGGAGGAGATGAATCAACAGCCCTTTCCCACGTCTAATTCCTGTGATTAAGAGCCTAACTGGAGTGGCTGAAGCACTCTGGGGAGAACATGGGATCCGGAATGCAATGGCTCAACAGCACCCAGCGAGCTGGTAGGAGGCAAGAAGGCCACTGGGGTTGGAAGAGCCTGAGCTGTGCCCAGAGAGGATGGAAAGGAGATCAGAGGCTGTCGGGTTGAGCATTCCCCACGCGAGCAGGGATCAAACAGAGGATGTGGCAGCCAGGCTCTCCCGCCCGCCACAGCTCAGCTGCACACCCCACCTACCAAACCCCGCATAGCTGTGTGCTCCACAAACAGACTTTCTGGCATTTTTCTGCGTCTGTGACTCCACTTGTGACCCTGTGAACCTCCCTTTAAGTCAGCCCAAACAGTCTGTTTTCATTCTGCGATCGACAAGGCACATTAATATTTAAAAGCCGTTGATAAGATGAAAGAAGAGCAATCCTTCTGGATGAATTAACGGGACATTTGCTGCCCTCCGAGGCTCTGGGAACTGCTGTTCAGCTGACTGGCATTGAGAACATCTTCTGAATGGGGCTTAGACAACTTACATATTTAAAAGAAAACAAAATAAGTTATTTAGGAAAAAAAAAAAAAAGTCTTCCTGTCCTCCAGGATTCCTACTCTTCCTGGTGGGCTGGCTGGAAATAGCAGTACAAGCAGAAAGTTTTCTGCTTTGGGACTACTGATTCCACTCTGACCCATGGCTTAAGTTGACTGAAGGATGGGAAAAGTCCTGCAGAAGTATTCCTTGGGAATGTAATTCTTTCAGCTCAGTGCATTTATGACTCTTGTGCAGAATTCCCACAAAGGCTGGAGTGTAGCTGAGCTTGGCTTGGTGATTGGAGTCGGTTGTGAAAACAACTTTTATGCTGCATATATGACGAATGGGAGCTTGCAGACACATGTGGAGTGGGTTACTTCACACAAATCATCCCGTCAAACCCCAGAGCAGCACGGTGATTATGTGTGAATAACCGAGGCAGCAGGAATTTCAAAGATGAATCAGTGCTGCTCACATGCTAATTCAGGGAGAACCAACAAAGTCATTCAGAAAATAATTTAGGATAATTAATACATGTGAGAAGTGCTGCAAACCACGAGGGCATGTTGTGTGAGCAGCAGCAAACACAGCACATCCTCACAGCTTAGTGCTACAAGAGCAGAGCAAATTAAACCTTATCAGCACCCAGCTGCTTCCATGTCCTCTGTGACCATCCTGACCCAGTTCCCAGGAGACACATCCCACTCTTAGGAAGCCAGCAGGGGTCAGATGAAGACCAAAGGGAGGCCAGGAACTCGGCAGACTGGAGCCTTCTCCCCATGCAGTCTGAGGGATGGGGCAGGCAGCAGCCTGGGCTGTGGAGTTTGTCCCTCAGTGCTCCCAGACCCTGCAGCAGCAAATCTGGCATTTCCTGTGTGTGGACAACATGGTCCAAAGCTCAGCCAGAACAACATCCCTCCCAGTCTCATCCTCAGGATAAGAAAACATCTATCAAGACCAAGGTGCAAGGAAGGCAAGAGATGGAGACTGAGAACTGATGGCAAATGATGACCTGGCAGCTACAGGAATGGAACATGGGAATTTGCAGCAGGGTGGCTCGAGCAGGGCAGGGATGTACATTTGTTTTTCAGGAGGGACAAAACCAGCCAGAAGCTACCAGACTCAAAAGCTTCACTCAGCTCTAACTAGCACGATGAGGTACAGTGTGTTGCCTACTGCAGTGGAAAGAAGGAAGGAAAGGAAAAAGTTATGAACTTACAGGGTTCCCATCGATGCCTGGAGGTCCACGCTCTCCAAAATTACCAGGAAAACCCTGAGAAGAGGAGGCAAACACAAGTGTTAGTTGTCAAGTAAAGACAGTCAGCTACAAACTGCTCCCCTTGGGCCCCGTGCAGCACTTTGGAAAGCAGCAGGACACAGGGACAATGTGTGGGACAACCAGCCTGCCTGTCCTCATCCAAACCATTCCTGCCACATCAGCACAGCTCGACAAGGCCAAACCCCTGATCCATAAACCTCACTGCAATGACTATATTCAAAAATGCATTGTCAATCTGAATTATTTAGTGCTATCTGCTAACAGGATCGTTTGAAAAGCACCCCCTTCTCTCAGGATAGCTGGGCAGCACAAAGCCTGTTGGATCCCATGCAGATGCTTAATGGAGCTGATCGGAGATGGCTGGTGAATTCACTCGCTTTCAGCCTGCCAGAGGAACAAATGCTTCCAAACTCATTACAGCCCACACCCCAGAGCTGTGAAAGGCCATGTTTGCTACATGAAAAAGTCACCACAAAAGACGACTTCATCATCTCATTATATCCGATACAAATTTGGAAGACTTCAGTCAATTATAGAGAAGGGAGTGGAGGTACTGAGCCAGAGCCAGAACATGGTGGTGTGACACGTTCTCTCTCACTCTTGGACAGACCCCGTGCTCCTCTAAGCCCCCAGCTCCCTGCTACAAACAAATCCCACAGCAGCTTGCTCTTCCCTGTCCTGCCATGCTCTGCAGAAAGAACTCAAACCAGTAGTCAAAGTAAAACTGTTTTATCACTTTCTCTGGCTCAGCAGAAATACAAAGGACAACACAGGCATGTTCTGGAGTACCTGAGAGGTTAAGAGACAGGGATTAAGCAGACAGGGAGAGGATGCTCTCTCCTCCTGCCTCCTTCCCTGTATTACTACAAACACTGGTTATCTGGGAAAAGCAAATCTGAGGGAATTGGAATGCAACAGCCAAGGGCAACACGCTTATCTGGAAACCCATCAGCAACAGTGAAAGCTGAAATGATCACAGCAGACAGAACAGGAAAACTACTGGGAAACTCTGCCATCCAAGACCTCCCTTGACCTTTGAGGGTTTACAGCTGGTGAAGAGAAAAGGTAAAAGGATACTTGGTCACATCTAAGGTGAGAGATGTT
Organism: Lichenostomus cassidix; assembly: GCF_008360975.1. Classification (NCBI taxonomy): domain Eukaryota; kingdom Metazoa; phylum Chordata; class Aves; order Passeriformes; family Meliphagidae; genus Lichenostomus; species Lichenostomus cassidix. Next base: position 6,002,300 of record NC_139497.1, read on the forward strand.
TAAAGCAAGTGAAATTTTGCCACTGACCTCAGAGCCAGCATTTCACCTCTTCTGTACCAATTCCCTACAACACAGAGGACTGAACTGACACAAGCTATTGCTTGCTTGGGTTCAACACTTCTATTTTATGGGAATCACTGCAAATAGGAAAGTTGTCTGCCTTTCTCCAGCTAGGCACTGTGTCCCTCAGGCCTGTGCACATGCCAAGAAGTTGTGGTAAGCAACCACTGGAAACAGCCTTCTGCCATCTAGAGACAAAGACGTCAAATATAACAAGAAGGCAGGGGGGCTGCAATTTTCTTTAATGAAAAAAAGGGGGAAAAATAACTCTGCTACATGCTGAATCAATCAGATCAGAAGAGAGATGTGCAGGGAAAACTCATTGCTCAGGCAAGACAGAAAAAAAAAAAAAAAAAGACTGCCAGAATATTTTGCTGTTTACAGTCATACAGCTTGCCAAGGAAAATGTGAGTGTGCATAGACTGATACTGTACTTACGCTGCTGCAGATTTCAGTCACAGCCTTCAGCATTCCCCCAGCTGCATCCTTCCTTCCTCAGAGGGCAGAGCTGGGCATGGAGTGACCCATGGATGCCACTGAGCAGCAGTCTGGCCCTGGGGCTGCTGAGGTGTCTGCTGTGGAGCTGAGCTCTTGGCAATGTAGGGAGATTTTACTAGTTTGAATGGCACAATGAAAACAGTATTGCTGCAGCAGCATAATATCAGCTAGAGGCATGCTTGCTCCAGACTAAAATACTGTTTTCTGAATTTGGTTTAAAACTCTTGCAATGTGACATAAACATTCTGGCTCCTGTGCCAGAATAAAATAACCTATTTAAATTCATATGTTTCACACACGTTTCACTCTCTTTATGCCTCAGTTTCCAGTATTAACCTTGCTGCTTAAAGACAGGAAACCTGAGGCACTTGGTGATAGAGTTAATAAAAATCTAACTTTCACACAGGTTTTCCAGCACTAGATCTCCATATGTCTAGAAAACCAGATTATTCCTGTGTTTGGAAGGCAGAGCTGAGCACCTGAGGTCACTTGGCCAACACTGTCCAGCAACCAAGAGATTCAGCAATAAAATCCATTCACAGCACACTGTGACTGCCCCCAGAGCTCAGGGTTCTGCCCACGCTCAAGATGGGATGGAAAAGGGTCAGAGTGGGAGGAAGCTGAGAAGAAAACCAGAACAGGCCCAGGACAACACTCAGCACCTAAACCCCATCCTTGCCAACACCTAATTGTCCTTAACACACCATCTGCACTGCTGGCTCGAGCAACCTCCAGCCCCAGCTCACCATTGCTAGGGTGATGGGTGGTCCTCTGGTACTGTTTGGCCCAAGCTGTAAAACAAACCCAGAGGAGGAGACAAATGGAAAGAGCAGCTTCAATTCAACTAACCCCAGGCATCCTTAGCCCAGCAATCGAGCTTAGCACAGCAGCATTAACAGGTTTTGCACATTAAATGAGGCTCAGGCTGGTGGCTGTGGCATGGAGGGGGATATTTCAGCATCCATACAGTCTCCAAAGACCCAAACCAGGTTGTGAAAGCTATCCCAGCACAGCTCTTGCACAGCAGGAAACAATCAATCTTCTAAGCCCCTAATGAAAAGGAAAGCACTTTGTTTCCATGGGGTAAGCAGTAGCAGTTTAAACCACAATAACAGTTCCAGTGACCACAGTGTCCTAATTTATTGGATCTCACACGTCTGTGAAAGCTATTTTTTTCAGTGCCTCTCCTGTCTAAGCCTAGAGGAGAGAGATGTTCCCCAGGAACAGAACTAGCACTATTCAACTAAAACAAGCAGCCCAGAAGTTACAAGCAGACTTTGTTATCCCATTGGTTTCATTCCTGTAAGCAGCACTACCTCTGCTCTCCCATGCACTGCTCCAGCAGCCTGAGGAGCCCAAACTGAGGGGGAACACATGGGGCAGGAAGCTTATTTTATGGTGCTGGCAGACAGGCAGGTCACAACTGGCAGCCCATTACAGGAGACTTTTGAAAGAGATTAAAGAGTCCAGCAGATTCAGAGTCTCCTGTGAATGCAGAGGGGGTTTTGGTACAGAAAATCCATCATTTTTCAGGGTGCAGCTGGTTTTTTCAGGAAAACTAGTCCCTGGAAATTGTGCTTAAGAACTGGGACAGCAAAGGAAAAAAACCCCAGTAAAAAATACAGAGCATTCTGCCCGCTCTGTGGGAGGGAGGGGACATGCAGAGAAGGACCAGGACAGGGAATGGAATGGCAAAGGGCAGCAGAACTAGGAAGAAAATGCTTGACTAACAAGTTGTGTTGGCCAAGAGCCGGCGGGGTGCTCCTCCACAGCACTCCAGTCAGGTATGACAAAACTTTTGGCTCCATCTCACAGCTGGGAAATTCAGAGAGGAGGTGGGGGAAATCGTCCAGCTGAATGGATTTCACATTGTCTGAAGGAGAAGTTCAATGAAAGAAGCAAGATGAAGCTTGGGGAGGAGCTGGAGAGAGAGCACACCAGCAGATGCTTTGCTCTAACAAGATCTGGGTGCTCCTGGGCTCCCCTGTCCAGCCCAAGCAGAGCCTTACAGGGGTTGCACAATTTGTCCTTGCTGCACTCAGTGAACTGAGACACAGAGAGAGTCAAGCTGATTTATCCCAGGTTACACTGAAAGGTCTGAAGCAGTAACGAAGTCTCTATCTTTTGGATGCTCCAATAGTGCCTTAATTTCTTTTCATCCCTGCTCCCTGCAAAGGGCATCCTTTCATACACCAGGAGACTCCTGCTGAGAACAACCAGACCCAGACAGACACTGGAACCAGCTCCTCCTGCACCAGGGGATTACATCCCCCTCCACCTCCCCTTCCTTTCTTCCTCTGCTGAGAGCAAACAGAGCAGCCTGCCCTTTCTGCTGGCTGTTGTCAGCCAAAGAGCTGCTCCTGCTCGGAGCAGACACCACACTCCTTTTCTCTTGTCCCTGGCAGCAGCTGATCCCCGGGAAGCAGTGACCTGTGACACACACAGTGTCCTTTGCTCCCCCAAAGTCCTTTCAGGTGCTCACGTGTGGGTGGGTGTGTTGTATGTATACAACATCTGATTCAGTTTAAAGCACTTTCCCTGAAGGAGTAAGGGAGGCAGTCTGGCAGCTGCTGCTCTGAAGAATCCTGGCAGGTCTTCACGCCAACAGAATCGTTCTCCAAAAATAGGATTTTATTTTCCTGTTGGCTGAAGGTGAAGCTGCTCAAAACCAACCAGCCCTCCTGTCTTGTCTGCAAAAGACTCTATTTGCCAGTTGGCTCCAGTCAGGTGAATCACTGCCCAGGAGCCTCCCCGGGGATGGAACTTGCAAGTCAAACAATTTAAGTAAGGAAAAAGAGAAAAAAAAAAGGTGGAGGAGAAGGAGGGCTGAAGGTGAGAGAAAGCATTCACTGGAAAGAAAGAAGGAGAATAAAACAAACAAGTGTAGCTTATGTTGGCAGCTCCCACCTCTAAGAGAATTCCTGGTGTGGAGAGCAGACTGAGCCCCTTTGCAGGTGGGCAGGGGTGGCTCAGCCCAGCCAGAGCCACCCCAAAGGGAACCCAGCAGACTTTGTGCTCCTGCTGTGCCTCCTGGAACCCAACAGCTATGTGGGACCTCTGCCTCACCCTGGGTCTGGGCAGTTTTCATCCCTGCAAAGGGGGAGAGCTGGAGGGAGACGGAATGAGGGTCCAGCTGCAGCTCTGCTCCTCTTTTACCTGAAAGGAAGCTTTGCCCTCTCTCTGTGGAGATTTCACAGCTCTGTGTCACCTCCTCTAGGGACATTTTTAACCATAACTATCCCTCCAGCTGTGGGAGCACAGCAGGAGCAGCACAACAAAAATTTCCTGAAGCTCCTCCAGCCAAACATCACTCCAGTGCAATGCCAGCCCCTCCACATTGCTCCTATTGCTCTTCCACTGGTACAGGACCTTTTCCCAAGGCACAGAGCTCTAACCAAGTTACCATTGCACAGACATGTGGCAGTGAGCCTGCCACTGCTCCTCCTTATCTATGGCCAACATTTCCAAATCAAGAAAATCTATTCAGAAATTTCTGCTCAAGAATTTCTATTCAAGAAAGTCAAGCAGCTTTAGTGGTCAAAATGTTTTCAGACTCAGAAGTGATAGTTGCATTATTTTCTCCTCATAATTTCTAATGAGAGTACTTTTTGAAGTTTGATTTATGAATGAGCTTTTCCTTGAAGGACTAAAGGGAGACCTTGGTTCAGTTCCTCATGAGATTTTTGAATGATGATGGACAAATCACTTAGGAACATTCTTGGAAAAAAACCCCCATCTTTGGGATTGTTTCTTTTCTTTCAGTGGAAGTCATGGCTCTTGGCACCTTTCAAACTCTTTTCCCTGGTTTACATTACTTTGTTTCGCCCATTCTTAAAACAAAATTAAATCCATGCTGATATTGTCCACCTTGCCAGGTTATTTGGATGATGTAATCATGGACATAGGAACATGTGACAAGTAACCATGCAAAGACCTCAACACAGAGATTTGGGAAACTCCAGACACATGGAACACAACTCAGGCCAGAAAGAAATGGTGACATTTGCTCTGGGCTCATGCCTGCATTTCAGAGTGGTGAACCAGGCCCAGAGGGGTGGAGAGACCAACTCAGTGTCCAACTTCAGTGTCCAACTCCAGCTTTAAAAAAAGTCACTGATTGCTCAAACCACATCTATTTAAAAAATTTAGGTTAACAAAGCAAAAAAATGGCAAAGAATTGACTTAAATGGCTAACAGGAAACATCCAATCTGTGGGCTAAAACCCTCTCATTAAGAGAGGAACTTTGTCATGGCTAGTTTTCAGGACCTCCACTGGATTTTCATGCAAACAGAATGATTAAAAGCATATTATTTTTAAAACTAATCAGTTCCTGAAAAAGGCACCAAATGTTTTTGTGCTATGCTGGGGCACTGGCACAAGACAGAGCTACCCAAATCCTGTCCATCAGCTCCTACAGATCATTTGTGCTCCTTCCTGCAGCTAATCTTGAGGATTTACCTGGACACACAATTCCTTGAACCACACATTTCTCCACTGGCTTTACCTGGCCACACCTAGAAGCACTTTGAAATGCTGTTACCAGTTTCCCAAATCTCAGCTCCTGTGGTGCAGGAGACTCCTGGCTCACTCCAAATGCAAGGAGAGGTCTCAGCTGCATCCAAAGCAGAGAAAAGATTGGAGCAAGAGAGGAGCTGTTTGTCATGTTAGTCCCCACAGAGAGAAGCTGCATTTACTTTGTCAGTGATGTGTGGCTGTGCTAGCCTTTCCTGACACATGGCAGAGCTTGTCCCCCCTGTTTGCAGGGACAGCAGCTGAGCCTGTGTACCTTGGCTAAGCCCACGTTCAGCACGGATCTATCTCAGCCATCCATCAAAAGTTGGGGGAGGCTGTGAAATGAAACCTTCCTGATCCACAGGCAGCCCTGCTTTTGGCTATCCAGTGTCCCATGGGGCAATCAATGCAATTCATGGGATGCAAGATCTTAACCACACTGGTGGGGAGGGCAGGGGTATCACATGCCCTTCTGCCAGATTATCAGATGGAGAAAAAGCCAATATATTCCAACTTGGTGTTCACTGAAGGCAGGAGTTAATGCATCAACACACACTGAAGCCAGCACAGATGGAAAACAGCCTGGGGAGAAGGTGCAGTTCCTGTGCTGTTTTGAGGACCCTTTGGGCCATTGCTTTTCTTTCATGAGGTGTTTGCACGGTACCTGAAACACTGAGGCTCCAAGCACAGCATCACCAGGCTCTTAGAAAAATATAAGGAAATCTAAAAATATAAGGAAATCTCAGTTGTGCTTGACTAACTTTTGAATAGACCTCAGATGAACCCCAAAATTACCAAGTATGTCTTTGAACTAAATTTTGCTCCCTCTTGTCTATCTCTTTTAAAAAAGAATACTACTAACAAAACAGATTGTAAGCAAAATAGCACAGCTGGTACAGTATTGACACTCTATGTGAAAAAGAGAGATATAAGCACACATCAAAACCAAAGATGAACCAAAAAAGAGCTCAAAGCTCTTTGGATATAGTTCCTGAAATTTTGCCTTTAAGTCTTCCTCTAGCAGGGCTTAAGAACTTCTGAAAATTCCACTCTATTTGAAGTTTAATACAATCTGCAGTGCAGACACTTCTGATTGTGGCTACCCATCTCCCACAGCATAAGAACAGCTTGGTATTCCTCGAGCCTGTTCTATCTTCTACTCTTCCCATGAGTCATTTCCTACAGTGGCAGCACAGCTCCTTCCTAAAGATGAACCAGGACTGACACATTGCCTGTGCATGGCAAGACAGGGTAGCAACAGCTTCTCTCACTCCTGCCCCAGCACCCCTGATGGGGTCTTGTTTTCATCCTTTTCTTTTTTGCGAGCTGCTCAACTGAACACCATCAAAATCCACACAAAACACCACAAAAAGCCATTCTTTTGAGCCACTGCACTGGCAAGACTGAAGGTTTGAGCAACCAGCTGATTCAGCTCCAACCCCCCTCTAAAACAGGCAGATCCAGGGACATACAGACTCCTGTTATTTCAGCCTCCCTTGTGCACTGGACTTTAACCATAACTCTCCCCCCAGACCACCCCCAGCCCTCTCCTTGTGCAGAGCCCTGATTTTGGGATGCACTGCCCTCCCGCATTGCTGATGCCGGGCAGGGAGAGCTGAGCAGGAGGTGGAGTCTGCTGTTTCCACGACAGACTCACCATGTCCCTCACAGCTCTGCAAAACTTAACTTCCCTGGAAGGATTTCAAGATCTGACTCATGTCCAGTTCCTCTATTTTAATCATTCCCTCTTACATCATTCTCGGAGGCCCACGGTGTCACATGCAACCTCCCCCAGCCCCCTGCTCCTCCTCGGCTGAGCTCGGATCCACTGCCGGCTCTCATCCCAAACAAAGCTAGGAAACAGAAATATGTGTGATAAAAACTCTCTCCCTCCTCTCCAGAGCGTTCACCAGCTTTGATGGCAGCTAATAAGGGCTTCCAAGAGCTCTCTGCTGCAATGACAACACTGAGATAGCACAGGAGCAGCAGCCATGCCAGCAATCCTAAGGGAGTGCGGATGGGAGAGACCAGAGAAATCCCAGAAGGCTCACAAAAACCCCAAAGCAGCTGGGAGACAGCACTGCCCAGGAGATAAGTGTTGGGAAGAGAACCAGATCAGCTGGTTCCTGCTTTCCATTCTCCCAGAGACTTCCTGAATAACTGTGGATGTCGCTTAATCTTTCTGTTTGCGCTCGGGTGCACAAATCGGCAGCATCGGTCCATTCAAGATTTCTTATTAAACTTGATATCATAAAGCAGGGATGGAGCCAAAACCCTTGGAAGGAGCCAAGCAGAACAAAGGTGCTCATGCGTAGCCATTTAAACCCTTCCCTAAATCCCAGCCTAAATGCCTCCACGGCTGAGAGATTCCCCGCTGACCTCAGGGGAGCCCCTTGCTCATAGCAGTGACCACCAGACCGAAACCCTTGCCTGGAAGATTACAAATCCTGGCCAACCAACAGCTGGAAGGCTTTGGGGCTGCAGCGTGCTCCGTGCAGAGAGAGCAGAGAGCAGAGCCCCAGCACCTAACGACAGTTGCTGTGTTTGTTTGGCCCTGGCCGGTGAGTCATGGTTACACCACGGCTCTGCACTTACTCATCTCGGGGGTTTCTGGTGCAACCAGCAGCTTGCAAAAGATCTGGTACAGATTGCCAGAATCCCTCCAAAAAATCTGCTTGGTTGCTCCACATCCCAGGCAGTGAAGGACAGGCAGTGTCCAGGGATGGATGTGGCACTGCTGGGCTGTTTGCACAGCTTTTGCAGGGAGAACATCAGCAAGGGTGGGCGTGGGACTCCTGGGAAGGATGTGCTCCAGGCAAGGGGGGCAAGGGGAAAGCACTGGATTTTTCCATGTGTGGGTGAGTGGACATTTTGCAAGAAGCCTGTGAGTGCAATGATGTCCAGAGGTCGAAGGAAACTCAGGCTATCATGAAGGACAAGATGCAATGAGACACAGCAAAGCCCCAACATGCCTGAGCTCTCCACTGATTCCTGGAGCAAAAAGCTTTATCCAGTTTCCTACAGGAGGCATGCAGAACTGCTTGGAGGAAAGTTAATGGGGGAAAGTCTTTCCTTTCTGTCCTTTCAGTTTCCTCTGTGTATTTCAGTATTTTTCCCACTAGTTCTTGCTTTTTGCTACAGTCAGCACAACCACCTTGTTTTCTATGCAGCTCTCACAGTTGTCTTCAGCCCTACCTGCAAACACCTCTTCCTCCTAGCCAAGCTCTCACACCTACTTAGGCTCCTTGCTCCCCAAACACATCTTGCCCAATCTGCTACACCACCAAGGACAAAAAGGTATCCATATAAAACCACAGTTGCATTACACAAACCAGAATGGGACAAGGGCTGGAGAAAGTCACAGCAAGAAGAGGATAATGTGATGGAATGGTGGGAGAGCAGAGGAAGAGATGGAACAGAACCAGAACAGACACTGGGATGCTGCAATCGTGTTTAGGATTTAAAAAGTGCATCCAGGGAAGTGACTGGAAGAAGGAGGACAGGAGGGAAGACGTAGAAGGAAAACTGAGAATTGTAAGATCCAAGGGAGCATGTAGACAGTGTGAAAAAGAGCACTAAGGCCTGTGAAGTGAGCAGAGAATGGAAGAAATGAACAGAACAATATCTTTATCTTTGGCTTTCTTCCTGCTTGAGAAGACAGACATGGAAAGGTTTGTTTGAAGATATGAAGGGACCCAGCCAAAAGCCAAATATCTTTTTTCCACTTTCATTCAACAAGGTCTGCATAATAGACGAGGAAAAACTTTACCGGCCTACCCATCTTGCCCCTCTTCCCAGGAACTCCAGGGATCCCCTGCGAGGAAAAAACACAGAGAGAGAAAAAAAAAAAAAAGAAGTTCTGGTTGAGAAATCAAACAGCCAACCAACAATACAAAACAAAATGAGAAGAGAAAAGAGAATGCAAAACAGGCTAATGACTGCGGCATTGTTCGGGAATCAAAATGTCAGCTACTTGCAGTCGGCTGCGAGAGCAGAAGACAATTAACCTTCACCCATTAACTACGGCCTCCCGAGGCCACGTGCAGGCAGCATCCCCGGGCTGGGGCTGTGCTTAGCAGGAGCAGTCATTAAGCTACTGGTCTGGAACCGACTGGAGGCCACCGCCGAGGCACCCGCTGCAGATCTTCTGTTTATGTTTCTTATTTAGTTACACAAGCACTAAATCAGCGTCGCCGGAGCGCAGGGCAGGCTCCTCCCAGGCAGGCGCACACGCGCTCACTCCCACATGCTCCCGGGGCCTCTCTGGCTTCTGGAGCTTGCATTTGAGGGAGAAAAAGCTGGAATCAAGTGGTCTTCGTCTTCTGGCGACCTTCCTTAGGAGCTCTTGTGGTGGGGAGAAGGGAGTCCTTGGATGGGAAGAGATGAGGTGGGTGGGAGGATGTGGGCATGGAGAGCAGAAAAGCAAGTAGTGTCCTGCAAAGCTCTGAGCATGTGGGTTGGGGGAAGGCGTGATGGAAAGGATGGGAGGAGGGAGGACACAGCCTCAGCTGCCCACTCACAGCCCATTTTTGACTGCCCAGCTCAGTGCAATTGGAAATAAAGTCATTTTCAGAAAGCCCAAGCACTGTCCTTTCCCAAACATCTCCCGTTGGACACACAAAATGCTGTGACAGTGTGGCTGGGATGTCTCCTGTGGGAGCAGGGAATCTCCATGTACATTCTCCTCATCCTGCCCCACCCCACCAAGATGAACTGGCACGGGGGAGAGGGAAGGCAGGTTTTTAAGTGAGGGAGAATAAAAAAAAACCTCCTCTCCTACAGGGTTTTTCCTCCTACAGAAAGACCCTGCCTGAAGCCTGGGTTTTCCTGAGCTGAATATCAGCATTATACAGGACACAGCTCTTCATTCAAGGGTAGGAAGAGCCTGAGGAAGGCACGATGGAGGATTAGGCATGCTTGCCTCCTTCCTCAGGAACCAGGGATAGAGCAGGTTACATCAGGCCCTGAAGAACTGCATTCAACCAACACACCAAGGTTTTCTTCGCAAAATACTCACTCGTTCTCCATCAGCCCCTGGCAGCCCAAATAATCCTGGGAGACCAATATACCCCTAGAGAAGAGAGGAAACAAGTAGTCAAATAGGTTTCTCCACGAGCATCCAGTCAGTCTGTGCTTCCTGAAGAGCAGAGCAAGCTCCAGCGCTGGTCAGTGGCAGCCGTGATGAAATAAACCTTGAGGCAAGTGTATATGCCCATGGACTGCATGGTGCTGGCTTCCACGATGTAGTCCAAGGGCACATACCCTCACACCAGGGATCAGGAGGACTCCAGGCAGGAGGCCAGCCAGAAGAAGCCTTACCTGGGCTGGCTCTAAGTGTACCTGGGGGAAATGGAGCTTGGTTCGAGGTTAGCAAGAGTGATAGCAAAAGTAATCCACAGGCCTACAGCTCCTTTCATCTTTTTCTTTGCCTTTGGCACTTGTTTCCAACTGTCCTGTTGTACCAAGCCCTTTCTGCTTGTCTTCTGTCAGCTGGTGGTCAGACATTGCAGCCCCTTCTGAGGCAAAGCCCCCTTTTCCTGGCACCAGGGCTGCCACCACCCTGCACACAGTCCTGGCTCTGCCCAAAGCCTGTCCTTGCACCTCCAAGACCTCAAGAAAACCCTTCATCATCCCAGGAGCTGAGTGCCCTGCCTGGGAGAGCCTGAACCTGACATTCCAGGCTTGGGACATCGATGTGAGGCTCATCTTGTACATCCACACAGCTCCAAACTCTGGGGAAACCACCTTTGCACCAACACATTTCACATAAAACCCTCTCCCTCCACAGTCATCAGAAACATTGCATTTCCAGGTTTCCCTGTGGCCTTGGGGTCCTGCTGAGACAAGACACGCTGCATAAAACACTGTGTTTCCCTTCCCTTGCCACAATGGCAGCCTTGTGTTTAATCCCTTTGCTCAGCAGCCTGGACAAAGTTACCTTGTGTGCTGGGGCTCTGCAAAGGCCTGATTGGTGCCAAACATGCCAAATCCAGAGGAAGAGAATTTCAGCAGGGAGCCCCCTCTGCGGCACCTCACTGTTACAAGAGCCAAGTGCTAACACTGATTTTCTCTCATCTTTCTTTCTCCATCATCGCTAAATCTCTATCTGCCAAGCCCACCAAACTTTTGCACCTGTGGGTTGTGTTGCCTTTAGGGACAACACCTAGCTAGGAAATGATGCTACATTAAAACGATCCTATCTGCCTTTGCCACCTGAACTTTTCCTGGAGAAGGAAAAAGTAGAGGTGGAGAATGAAGAAGAGTCCAGAGCTGGCTCCCTCAATCCACAAAATGCACATATCTCACCTTAGCACCCAGTTCTGATTGACTGTGGTTGAACTAAGAAAGGGTTTTCTTAGGCATTTATAAATATTTCAGTCCTCAGCACTTGGGGGTGCAAAGTGGAAAATAACTTTCAAATCTTACATTCTGCACATCTACCACCTGATAATTAAACAAGGTCCTGGTTAGGGCAGTGAAAGGGATGCACCAGGGAAAACTCCAACCCTTGCAGCAGTGGGGTGAGCAAGTTGTGCTCTCAGATTTTCCTCTCTCCTGCAGAATACTGAAGGTGAATCTCCCTTCCCAGCTCAGAAATACTGCTAGCTACAGGGTCAGCATTTGTTTATTCCTTGCAGTTTTCCTAGCGATGAAAGCCAGCTGCTTGAATTTACTGCATATAGAGAAAGTATCACATGTTAGAGAAATTGGGGAGGGGTATGGTTATTGGCTTGGAATCTCATTGTGAACTTATAATTGCAGGAAAAGAACAAAATGTGATTAACAAGAGCTGTAAGTAGTAATAAAAAACAAAAAGAATCCTTTTTGCAGTGAGAATAAAACCCCAGCAATTATATTTGGTGAGCAAAACCAGGCAGGATGGAGACACTGTTTGTGTTTGCACATGGCTTCAAGATGCTGGCTTGCTGTTGTGCATAATTATATAAATCACTCCCAAAGCAGGCCTGTACCCAAATGAGCCCATATTCAGCGTGGTCAAAGACTGCTGAACCACACTGATTGAAACTAAGGAGGCCTTTGGGACGTGGGGCTTGCAGGCTTTGGGAGGAATTTGTAAGCCATTCTTTCTCTCCTGCAATGTGAGCTCTGAAGGGGCTGACTTTATCATCAGTGCTGTTGGGGAACTTTGATCACGGTACATTCCATGGTTAATTTAAAAAACTTAGCAGTGCTTCGATAAACAAGCGGCGCACAGTTCAAATCCCCCAAACCCAACAAATTAAAGCAGCTAGCTTCAGAATTACAAAATCAAGCATGAAGTTTCTTGAGAAGCCTTTGATAAAAACAAGTGGAGAAAAGCCAAATGAAAGGTTGCTTACCCGAGTGCCTTTTGGGCCAGATTCCCCTATGGGACCAGGTAAACCCTAGAACAGAAGGGAAAAAAACAAAGACAAATGTGGACAAGCTTTAACTAAAAATAAAGAGCAGTGTGAACCCCCCAAGCACCATCCCTGCGTGGTTCTGCTTTAAGTGCTTTTTAAAGCTCTTAAAGCTTTAAGTGCTGCACGGTTCTGCTTTAAGGTTTTGCTTTAAGAGTCCAAGGAGGATCAACAAAGGAGGAAGAAAAAGGACAAAATGATACAAATAACAGATCTCCCATTGTTGAGGAGCTGGGACTCAGCAGAACCTGAGACTGTTGCACATAGTGAGCCCTCCCTGGGGCTGAAGTAGAGATTTCTGATCATAAAGACCACAAGGGCTGATGCAGTGGGGTGCCCAGAGGTTGTGTTACACTTCAGATGCGAGGCACAGTGATGCTCTGTGCCCACAGCTCTCCATTCATCTTCCTAAGCAAACACATGCATAGCAAATGTATTCCAAAACCTGCTTAGGGAACACTGATGCAATGAGAAAGTCTAATTTCTGCAGCCTAGAAAGTCACTTAGCAATGCAGGTACTGTGATATCTCTCACCCTTTGCAGCATCAGCTGTGCAAAGAAAATAAATTCCCCATTCTAATTCTCTGCCTAATGCTGCTCACTTAAAGTACTGCAAAGAAGAGCAGTGTAAAAATGCAAAATAAATTTGCATGTTTATTGCCTTCTAGCAAGTTTCCAGATAGGTTTTTTTTCTAGTTCCAAATGTTGTTGGGATTTTCTGGGAAGGAAAAAAAAAAAAAAGGCTAAATCCATATTTTCTTCAGCTGGCAGCAGTGCAGGCTCAGCCTGGGATGTGAAAGTTGGGCTGTGCTCTTTCCTGGCTCCTGCATCACTGCCAGAGATTTCAGCCATCAGGGTGAAGTTACAATCCTGCCTGTGATGCACAAACCAAACCCCAGCCAAGCGCTCTCTCTCCCATCGCTGCAGAGCCAGCACAGCTGACAGGAGTAACAAGTAGTAAAATCTCAGTAAAGTAAACAGCTCTGATGCAGGATACACACAGCATTCAGATAGGCTGAAAAAAGCTGCCTTATTAAAAAAAAAAAAAAAAGGCACTTTCCTGACCCAAACCACATTTTAAGAAGGCGGTTTTGTTCTTTGAATGTCAAGGCACAGATTTCATCCTGCTTATCTGATGGGCTGACTTGCTGAACAGCATTCATTAACCTTGTATGTCCAAAATCTCTTGGACCTCTTCTTATTAGTCATCTAACACACATTCACACCTAGGAGACTCTTTGGCATGCTCAGCTCTGAGAGCCTTTCAGAGTATGAATGGAGCATTTAGTCAGGTGCATAAAGCTCCCATCCAGTTCTGCCATCTGCACTCTCCAGAGTGCTAAGCAAGGTATCAATTTAATTTTCAATTTAAAATGGGTCATGAGTTATTGACAGTCTGAAGCAGGGAGATGCAGACTTGTTCTGCAGATCTAGTTCACATTCAATCCAATAACCCACACATTTGCATAAAAAACTCACATCTAAACTCATGGTAAGTCTGAAAGACTCAGGACAGAGCATTTGGGATCTTTGACATCTGCCTGCTCTCTTGGCTTACAGATAAACTTGGCAGAATCCAACATTAAAGTGTCCATTCTAGAAAACCCTGACAAACTCGTTTCACCACAAAATGTTACAGGGCTGAATGTTCTGCCATCCAAGAGATTCCATTTGTTAGGGTCTTACAAATTCTTCCTCTTTATTTAATTTCTACTACGGAGCATCTTATATCAGTAGGACAAAAAAGCATCCAGTCTTGATCTTTTTCCAATGCACACTCCTCCATTCTGAAAGTTGTCTTAGTGTAGTTTTTTTTCAGTGTGAGAACAAAGACTTGATTGTCTTTCATAATCTTTTTTGCAGCTGCAAATATGATTTATATCAATATATATATATTTACAGCTCACGCATAACGTTATGTGTGTGCATATGTATGATTATCCCAATGCATTTTACTGGTGAGAGTTCATCTAAATCATCTCCCTTCAATAATACACCTTTTTCCATCCCAGGTTTCTAATTTGCTCCACATTAGATGCAAAATATGCCTAAAAGGGAAGGGTTAGCAGCTTGCAGGTGTCTTTCTCTGCTCTGCTATTGTGTTTGGGTTTTTTCCCTGTTGTAATACTGAAGCAAAAATCTGTCAGTATTTGCTATGGAAATTCAGGTTTTATCTATCATAGGCACAAAATACTTTCTAACAACACTGTGTCATTGACATAACATCTTGAGGAGGAAAGAAGGAAAATATTCAGAGATCAAATATTCCTACATTTTCTAGAGGACTGCACTGTCTTTGGTGGGCCATGTCTTTATCTACCTGCACACCCAAATCCCTACTCTGTGCACAGCACGATGAGATTTACTGCACCTGCCTGCCAGGATAACCTTTGGCACCTGGACTTCCAGCTGGTCCTCGTTCACCCTTTGGAAAGAAAAAAGAAAAGGCACAGAAGGTCAGGTGAATGTCCCACTTGGGAAGGGTTTTTAGCTGCATCGTTGTGGAATGCATTAATCTGATACACATTTATCAAAAGGAAAAAAATATTAAGGGTAGATAATGAAGCTAATTAACAAGGGGGAAAAACACACAGAAACCAAGTCAACAGCATACTTGCACTAAGCAAATGCTGCTGTTTCTCCTTCTCCCTCCATCTGCAGGGAAAGCAGCAGATAGTCTGGAACAAGGAGGCTAAGAGAAGGTGTAAGGCTGCATCTATATCTGGCATATGGAACCGTTTTACTGGTGGGAAAGCACTGCCAAAATTCTTGAAAACTAAATGGATTCATGTATAATATCCTTTAACATCATTGCTAACAGGGCCTGCTATTCATTGACTTTTTTTTTTTTTTTACTGCATTGCAAACATCAGACTTAACCAAATAACGAGGGGGGAGAAAAGGGGAGAGGGGGAATAGGCTTTGGTAAGGGAATTACATATACCCAACACGATGTGGTTAGTAAAGTCCAGGTGAAATTAATGTAAAAAGACAAGTAAAGGGGGAGGACGGTGAGCTGGTTTTCCTTGACTCAAGTAAAATTAATGTGGTTGAGCAGTAAAAATTAGAAATTAAATTTAGAAAGTCCAAGGCAGTCTCCTCCCACCATCCCATTGATGCTGGGATGTGTGCTCAGATCCTGGCTGCCCTGGGAGGAGCTGGCTGTCCACCCTGAGCAGGATGGACCAGAGCCAAACCAGCATCACAGCCAGCAAACCCATCCCTCCCTAAAGGTCCACTGCTGGGAACTGGGAACACTCACCTGCTCTCCAGGGTGACCTGGTGGTCCAGGGTAGCCTTTATATCCCTGTCAAAACAGGATGGAAGACATTAATACTAAGAAACAAAAATATAGTAAAATAATCTGGATTTGGTTTTAATTTCTCCTTGGAGGTGGGATTAAAGTTCTGAGCAGAAGCAGGATTTTAGACAGCATTAGACAATCATGCAAATTTTTATCAAGCTGCTTGTGCTTGCACCACTCAAACCTGCTGCTGTGCCCTGCTGGGCTCTGGGGTGGTGCTTGCTCCAGAAGGAATTGCTCCATGAACACATTTAGAATTGCTCCATGAACACATTTAGAGTGGTCTCCATGCTCAGATCTGTCTATTTGTAATCTACACCTTGAGCAAAGCTGTCCTTAATCCTCAGGAAACCACAGGTCTGTAGAATGAAATGTTGGCTCTGGGTACATTGGGGACTACAACACCATGAGTCACTCGTGTTTCAGAGCTCTCACTTTTGCTTTAGAATTTGAAATGCCACAGGAAACACCAAAACAACCATTTACTGCCACAGGAAACCTCAATTTTTCTACCTTGAACTTGTCCAGCTTCCAGCTTTTCTAATCTAATTATTACAAGATCCAGAGTCCTTCATTATGAAGCCACTGAAAATGGTGAGCAAGCTGCCTCTCAACCTGCTCTCTCTGCTGAATTAATTAGAATGAGTTTCTTAATCCACCTTGCTTGCTGGCAAGTGTCTCAGGCTTCAAATCATTCTCACAGGTCTTTCATAAACCTGCTTCAGTTTGTGTGTATTTCATTTTTTGGGGGGATGCAGACACTAGAGCAGGACAAGGGTAGCCTGTTTGACTGCAGACTGAGCAGTGTGTGTCTTTTAAGGGAGTTTGCTTTCTTCTGGATTTACCCAGAGCTCCACATGGAGTTAATTCTGTATGTGACAGGCAGCTCAGATTTTTTCCCTCTTCTTTATTATCTTGCTTCAGCTGTTTAAAACAAACTCGCTTCCATCAAGAGAAACAGTTCAGGAGATTAAACTCAGTTACAGAGATGACTGTTTAGCTGGGCTACCAGCTAAAAAAAAAAAGGTAGAAAATTTAACTTGAAACAAATGGGAGAGAAAAAAAGGAACAATCCTTGCCCAAATACTAGAGAAATAATAAATTGCTTTCAAGGGTGGGTTACAACTATTTGTAGCTCAGTCCCTGCTCCTCAGCTTGTCCTGGCCAAGGCTGCAGCACACCTCGTCTGTCTGTGAGCCCCTCAGGGAGTGTCCCTGCTCTGGAAACCATCACCAGGGCTGGGGGTGACCTTGGCCTTTGGCTCCACTCACCACACGAACCCAGGACTGTTTCTGCTCCCAGGTCCACACCTCTGCTTAACAGCTTTTTTATTCTTCCCATGGGCTGTTCCAGACCTGCAGCCTGAGCCTTCTCTGGCGGGTGTGCAGCACTCTCAGCCATCCTGGCCACTGCCCTCTCCCCTCTGCATTCCTCCTGCCTTGTTATTTCAGACAGTCTGGCCTGGAAAGATGTTGATTCCCTTCTCACCAGTTCTCTCCTGCTTGGCCTTGCTGATGTAGCATGGATCTGGACAGAGCTGTGCTCCTGACAAGGCTGACCTGGAAGATGTTTGTTTGAACAGCTTGAGGGTCCTTTCTCCAAAAGCTGTGAGAACATTTCAGTCAGACCTGTAACTGGAAGTACCTCAGCAGCTCCTGGAGCAGGAGCAGTGCACAGGATTCCCTGCTCCTCTCCAGGAATCTGCCCTGTGAGATGCTCTCCTGCTCATCCTCTCCCTGGCTCCTGACAGGGGCTCAGCAGAAAGGAGGGAGGATGCTCCACCCTGGTTCGGTGTCTGGCCTGAAGGTGAGAGCTGCCAACAGAAACATCCCTGGGTTCAGCATCTCCAGCCATGCCTTAGGATTTAGATTTCCATGGGGTTTTCTCCTGGGATCTCTGCCCAGTTCTTCCAGTCTGGAGCAGGAGCTATCTCTGTCTACAGACAGCTGGAGCACGAAACTTAGAAATATCTTGCTTTGCCACTGATAAGAAAGATGTGATAACCATTCTGCTCCAGCTGGGCTCCTGCAGGATGGGTGTTTGGAGCCTGCAATATCCACCCAAAGGAGGTGGCTGCATGATGATCCCTTGAGATGCTCAAAGCATGTCCTGAGCTAAATCCTGCAAACATCCCATTGCTGTTGCTGTAGTGGTTAGTGAATGGCACTTAAATAAATATGTAGACACTCTGCTACTGCTGCATTCAATTAAATATTCTCCTCACTACATATCCTGGGTTCTGGGAAGTTTCAAACATGTATTTCTTCACAACATACCACAGCTATTTCTGCCTCAGGTTAATAATAATGAGGGGAAAACCAGGAAAGCTTGTGTATGTTAAAGCTGGCTGCAGTGTGAGAGTATTTACCTGCTAAAATCCTCTTCAAATAGCACTAAAATGACAGGGCAGAGGGTATGAAAACAACTGCATTTGCTCTTTTATCTGAACACTTCCTGATGATTACAGGGCGCTCAACACAAAGGGCTGTGATTTAGAAAGGAAATTGCACTCCAGTGAAGGATTTACTCATCTGTGATGATATTTATAATCCACTCTCTCCTAGCTAAAAGGGATCATCCTGCACTTTGGTAGGAAACATGAAGAATAAAGAGGCCAGTGAATGAGACCTGCATACAGGATGTTTTGGAGCACTGACCACTTCCCAGCTCTGTCTTTGCTCTCTGAGTGACTCTAACAAAGCTTTTCATCTCTCACTGCTGCTGTTTTCTCCTGTGGAACAGTGATTCTGCTCTACTGAGATCTGTCTTCAAGCCATCTGTGATCTGCAGTCCCCAACCAAAAGCCAGAGCTCACAGACACCTCACAGGCACCAGGGGGATGGGTGGAAGGAACATCCAAGTCCTGCCACCCTCCCTGAGAGCTCCTGGTCTGCAAAAGCACCATCTGCACTGTGTGGAGAGGGTTAGAAACATACACCTGCTGCTTCTAAGGCAGTTTCATGTACTTATAGATGTGTGGAGGTAAAACAACTCTGGGGGTGCTCTGAGATCAGCCTGTCCCATCCTACAGAGCCCAGCTCTGTCTGCATTCCCAAGGCAGGCTGAGGAGTGAGCCACACTATCCAAAACCATATGCTGCTGCTTGTGGCTCCAGCTCATGCTGCTGAGCCAGTGGTTTTACTGAGTGGGAAAAGCATTTTGTTTCTCCTGGTGAATTATTTTGCCCATTTGAAGGTTTCTGCGTGGTGTTTCTCAGATCAAAGCCCTGAGAGCTCTTTTAGCAGCCCCTCCACGGAGTGAGGAGGGATGTCCATTTCCAAGGCGTTGCTGTTTTCCAGTAGCCAAGATATGTTGCCCACCTTCAGCCAAACACCAGCATATTTTCACTGGGAGAATGCCAGCAGGGAATCCAGATTAAAAAAAAAAAAACCAACCATTTTTTCCAACCATTTCTCCAACAGCTGTAATTTTTTTCTTAATGCAAGATGCTAATAAAAGCCAGGTTACACCAAACCCACTGCCAGACTAGTGCTACTGAGAGGTGTTTTTAAGCTGCACCAAAGGAAAAATTTCGACATCCAACTTGCTCATTACTTGAGGAAACAGAAGCATACCCCTGCCTTTACCCTGTCCTGTGGGAGTTAAGATCAGATGTGAAGGCCATGTGCTGGACTTGGGAATGTTTGTTCAATCTCCTGTTCCTTCTCCGCTTTTTCCACTACGAGTCCTTGCACTCCTGACATTGCATTTTGCTGATCGTAACCACAAGGTTTTGTTTTATGAGCTGTTACACCAGGAAAATGGTATTCTTTGCACCCTATTAGTTAGAACTTGTTTGTGACAGCAAAAGATCCGTAATTAATCACTCAATTGCTCCTACTCCACACAGCACCCCAAGCGTGACCAGCCTTGGAGTAGAAAAATAAACTCAGCTCCTCCTCTTGGCAATTTGGTTCTAATATAAAGCATACAACAAATAATCACGGAGAGGGAGGGCTCCTTTCAGCCTCCTCCACACCTTCTTTCTCTCCTTGGGGTCTTAAAACATACCTGAGGAGGTGTTTGTGTGCAGCTAATTGACCTGAGGAACAGTGTATGGTCAATGGCCCATTGACTGATGAAGTGATTGAAACAAGATGCTCATTTAAACTGTTCCGTTTAGCTCTGGCATTATTGGTTTGCTGGGAAGGGGAGTTGTGGCCACTGAGCCCCACTCAAACAGCTCCCTGCAATAGGTCCTGCTTCCAAAAAAAGAAACCAACCTTCCAACACAGCCTGGAACTGGCAGATCAGCTGAAATATATCAAGTATCTGAGCTCCAGGTATGGATTACTGAAATATTGCTGTGCAGGCTTGAATGCATGGATACAGACATACACCCTGGTGCTGGGAATACAGGGATGGATGGATCTTGAGTTCTATCCTTACATACCCTTTTCCAGGCATGAATGTGTTGTTTGTGATGTTAATGGTGTTGAAGCACCAATATGGAAGCAAATAAAGTAAAACCTGACCAGTGCTGCCAGTCTCCAAGCAAAATAAAGAGGGAAAGCACACAGATACTCTTTTGAAATGTGCTTTACCAGGATAGACAGTCATGGTTTCCTTGGAATGCTAGTACTGCTCTGAATCCACCCTTTGAGTATTGCTGTTGGTTGTAGATCCCTTTAGTTACTGCACTGACTGAACCAGACCTGAATTCAGCTTGCTGAAGAAAACCCAGTGTCAGGGTGCTGAAGGATGTGGAATACAAAGAAGGAACAGAATTCTGTATCCAGAATTTCATTTTCTACTCTTACATAGTCTTCAGGCAATTGCTTCAGCCCATCTCCCCAGGCTATACACCTGCAGAACAGGCATAAAGCTCCTTGGGTGGGTACTGGGGCTTCTAATGACATCTTTTAGGCAGAGTTAAAGGAGAAAATTTTAAAATAAAATTACTGATCCTATTCACTACAAAAGAACACTCTTACCTTTCTACCAGGTGGTCCAGGAAACCCAGTTAAACCAGGTAAGCCCACGTCTCCCTGCAGGAAGCAAGCAAGTTCAATTAGTTTTCAGCAACATTTCCCCTATGCCTACTGCAGTTCCTGCAATTATTTTGCCGACACCAACCCCCAACTATTGATATTTCTGGTTCTAATCACAACTCCTCAAAACCTGACTGGATAAGAAGTGTAGATTTAAACAACATCTCTATTAACTGGCTCATATAAATAATAACCCCAGTTAATTAATGGCAGCTGCTGCTAGAGTCCAGCTTTTCGCAAGCAGAATGAATGCGCTTTTTTTCCCCTCAATGATCTCATTCAGTCACATGCTTCAGTCGCCTTTCAATAGGCATTGAAATCGCCAAGGCAAGGAAATTTTAGCTTTTAAATGCAATAAGAACAACAGGTACCTCCTGCCAAATCCTGTGATTTGCTCTCAGACTCTGCTACCGCGCTGGCTCAGCCCGCGGCTGCCGTTCGGATGGTGCTGGGGCTGGAATTATTGAACCTGCCTGTGTGACACAGACTGAACCTTTGCAGGCTGCTGGTGGGAGGGTTTGTTCAGTGGCCTGTACTCCTCAAAGGGGATTGCATCACATCCCAGCTGGCAAACCCAAACCATCACAGAACGGATGAGCGCGTTGCTGTGAGACCTCTCCAGCACCCAAGCCGCCAGTGTGAGCTGCTTTGGCCTCCTCTGATCAGGGTCACCAAACCCTGGAGTGCCTTCTTACTGAAACTCAACAAATTTCCAGTATCTAGCTTGAAAATTAGGCATCGCTCCAAACTCCTGCTGGAAAGTCCTTGTTCCTATTACTGCTGACAGGAATAAAGCCTTGTTAACACAAGCTAAGGGTTTTCTGCTCCTCTCCCTTTTCTACAATGAGCATTGTCTTCAAGAAAGCAGCTCCAGACCCTGCAGGTGGATGATTTCCATGTGATGCCACTCCAGTGTAGTGTACCAGAAATTTCAAAAGACATCTTGTGTTGTTAAGTTAAAAGCATCATCTCAGACTTTTTCTTCTGAATGTTTTCTAGCATCGCCTTCCACTGTGTGGCTCACAGAGGCATCTGGTGCCAAATGAAGGGCCAAGCAATTTATAGCAAGGCTTAGGGTGAAAGGAAGAGAACCAGGCTTTTGCCCTGGACATGACTGACCAAGGACTGTGCAGGCATCACTGAAAGAAGTAATTGAGGTAGATGATGTAGAGCCCTGATTGCCCTACTGTTCATTTCTAGACTTCTGTGAGGGCTTGTTGCCTCAGTAAAAATCACTCAGCCGTGAAACAGCAAAAATGGGAGTTGTAACTTATCGAAAAGAATTAGCAGAACTCTGATCCTTAACAACTGCTAAACCCAGAAAGCAGCTGCCCTTCCAGCTGGGTGCTCTGGGGTGGTTTGAGCAGCCCTTGGTGGAAACCCCTCAGCAGGATCCATGAATTATAAATCCCCATCCTGATGGAGCAGCATGAGCCAAACCCCTGTTCCTCAGCTCCTCAGCAAGAATCTCCTTTCCTTGGCCTTCAAGGTTTTAATTCCTGACACTGGGATTGCCTCTTGCTGCAGCTGCATGCCCAGAGTGTGGCTGCACCTCAGATATGATGCTTGGAACACCTGGCTGAAGTAGCCACGTGCCTGTGGCATCAGGGACTTCTTTGGGCTGCAGATTGGGGATAAATTATTGAACACTGCAGCATTCAGCACCTCAGTGCACCATAGTCAGTGCCTGAGCCATCCCTCTTTAGTCCCAAATCCAAGGTTTAAGCCTTATTTCCCAGTCCTAAATCTGCTGTGAAGCTTGTGGCTGCAGCACAGACTCCCTGTGTGTGCACAGGGCTAAAAGCTCACCACGCCTTTGGGGTCACATCTCACCTTCTGCCCATTGAGAGCTTTTCCAGGCGACAGCCCAGGATCACCCTTCTGACCCTGAAATGAAAAGCTTACATTAGTGACAGAATCCAAGGGCCCAACCCACAGATGTGGTTCTTCTTCCACCAAGCCTCCAAATTAGAAAAAGATTTTGTTTTACCCCCGTCTCCCTGACATCCCAAACGTATTAAAGTGGCCTGGAATAGCTGTTTTGCTGGGGGTGGATTTGGTGAGTGATTGCTGCTGCTAAAGAGTTGAGCTTTAAATAGTAGTTGACAGTATTAAATTGGCTAAAGAAAGGATAACCAGAAGAAGGCAATGTCAGGACTTTCGATACTTATTAGACCAGACAGCTGCAATTCCTTCCTTGTCTACAACTACCATCACAAAAATAATTACCAAGCCTATTACTGGGGCTAAACCATCCTTCTCAACAACTCACTAGATGCTGTTGCTTTTTTAACTGTGAGGAACAGATGAAACTGCAGAGAAAGTAATACTAATTAGATTC
This sequence comes from Lichenostomus cassidix, assembly GCF_008360975.1. Taxonomy (NCBI): domain Eukaryota; kingdom Metazoa; phylum Chordata; class Aves; order Passeriformes; family Meliphagidae; genus Lichenostomus; species Lichenostomus cassidix. Next base: position 6,025,407 of record NC_139497.1, read on the forward strand.
CCCCAACAACCAGAGCAATTGTGAGGCTCCCAGGCTGGCAGAAAGTGGCACACTTGACCTTAAGTGGCAGTATTCCTTATTTTCCTCCTTAAGAACCGCGACGAGGGAAATTACAATTTGAGGCTGTGATCTCCTGACAAACGCAGGCTGGGATCTCAGCAGCATTTGATCATCGAATTCCAATGGATTCCTTTGAAAATCCCACTTTGAATTCTCAAAAGGTGGAAAGGTAATGTGAGGAAGTAACGGGGGAGAGATGCAAGTCGGGAAATTTAGAAGAGATTGAAGTGTGCCAGGTTCTTTTGGCGTGGGAGAGGTAAGGCTTAGCACACATAATATCTCTTCTAGCACAGCCAGGACAGGTATCCCAGCATCAGTCACTATTTAACCTCTTGTTTAATCATAAACAAGCCACTACCTCTGTGTGCCACATCAGCACAGGACAGCTGGGAGGGTTAATTAATGGCTGTTGAGTGAAGTGGGGACCCAGAAAGGAGCAATGCTGGTTATTAACTGGCATTTCTCACGAGCAGCACACAGCTCTGGTTACAGCCAGCTGAGCTGCTTTTCCACACAGCCTCACTGTGAATATGTTCCATGTATACTTCCCACCTTGCACCGAGTGTGAACCTCCCCTTCTCCTCCTCCTGCAGCCTCCACCACAAGCTGCAAGGCTCAGCAGTGAGACTGCTTGGCTCTGGACTGTAGGGAGCACTGCTGATTCAAGGCAGATGCATCTGCACAAATTCTGAATGAAGGCTGCCGGGTTTCCAAACAGTAAATGAAGTCATGCAGATAATCTTGCTTTGCATGCAGCTGTTATCAGGGCAATTCTCCCACTCCTTGAGCTTCAGAGCAGGCAGTGGGTGCTGCCACTGCTGGGAACAGATTAGAGCAGCCCTTGGGATTGCTGGGTGCTCATTTCTACTCTGCAAAATTAATTTACTGCAGCAGGTAGGCACCCACCACTCTCCCTGCACCCTCCCATGTGCTCCATGCAATGACTTTGAGACATGGAAAAGAGCACAAACCTCCTGTGTTTTCCCCATGGCAGCTCCAGATCACACTAGTGAAGCCTCTGCTTTGCACTGGTTCTGTGTTCAGCACTGCTGAGACCATCACACCTTGGAGAACTCAGCCCCCAGCAGAACCAAATGTCCTCGAGATTAACCAGCAAGATGGCAAGGGGACCAGAGGGAATGGATGCCTGGATGTGTGGACTGAAATTGTGGATTAATTTCTCTACTGTTCTCACACAGAAATGACAACAGGCAAGTTACCTGGCTTGTCCATCACCAAGCCATAGCACCTGTCCTACAAGCTTCTCTTTTTCCCATCCTAACTGACTGAGAACACATCTTCCTCTTGTAAAGGAAGAAATTGTTTTCTTCTGTTTTTTCTTTCTACCTGGGAGAAGTCTAGAGCTGTGTGAGTTAAACATAACAGCTTTGCAATCCCACTCATATTACTTTAAACATCAGTGACCCAAACTGATGAGCTATCTTGGGGAAAAAACATTCACTAAAAGCTGAAAATTCAATCTCTTTTCGAGTGCTATAACAAGAGATTTATCCAGAGCAGCAAACCATACTAATGCCTGATGCCAAAAACCTCCAGGTGAGAGATGCAAACCCAGCTCCTGCAATGCCTTTTAAAAACACATCTGACCATCTTCCCAATCCCAAACTCTATCCATCCTCAGAGCAACATCCATTTGTTAGCAAAAACACCTCTCCTGTCCCCCAGCAGCTTTCAGCTGACAGACCCAGCCTTGAGCCCAGCCCAGCCCAAGGCTACAGCTATTTCAGAGGTTATCTGCAACAATCACTCTCTCCTAAACAGACGCAACAGCAATTCCACAACTGCCAAGGACAACAAACAATGCAAAAAGTGGCAAGAATCCCCCTTTGAGCAGTTCCACATCAGGAATTGCTGATCTAAGCACCATGGGCTAAATTCCCAGGTGGCACAAGCAGGTGTAATGCCACTGGAGTTGGTGGAACCTTGCCCAAGCAGATCAGCAGGATTTTGGCTCAACAGCTACAAACAGCTCTGTGCAAAGGATCAGCTTGCTAAATCCAAGGAATTACAAGTGCTCAGCTCCAGTGGTGAGAATAAAGTGGGCTCTGCACAGGGTTGGCTGTGAGCTGCAGAAACACAAGTAAAGCCCTGCAACCAGGCAGGAGTCACAAAACCTCCCAGAGCCCTGCAGGGCCACAGCACAGCCCTTGCACACACTGCCTGACCTTATGAGCACTCTGGTCATTCAGGTGTTAAAATTATGCTCTTGGTTCCCTTCCTAAGTGCCAATGACTTGATATTAGTCATGCTTTCCAAGCTGTATCTAGCTGGGAATCTTCAGTTTCCATCCTGCAGTTTTTTTCTGTGGGATTAACTACTATCTAAGCAAGACCAAGTCCAGCGGCCACTTGAAGGCTCTCAGCAAGTGCAGTTCCACTTGGGGCTGCTCTGCCCTGCTGTCCAGGCTGAGCTTTCACAAGTCCATCATTTCACCCCTGGGCTGGGTCTATTAAGGATACTCCATCTCTGCAAGTGTCCAAGGCCAGGCTGGATGGAGCTCTGAGTTACCTGGGCACTCAGTGGGAAGTGTCCCTGCCCATGGCAGGGGTTGGAATGAGATGATCTTTAAGGTTCCAACCCAAACCATCCTATGATGATTTTGTGATGAGGACATCAGCTCCCAGGTGCAGGCTTAGAGGCATTTCAAACGTAAGGGGGTGAAATAGCACTTTTTGGGGCAAAGTCTCCCTTCTGGGACTGGTTTAACAACAGAGAAATTAAGGGAAGGAGGGAAGTTAAAACTCTGGCATCTGATACACACCTTCCAAAGAGCATTTCTGAGGCAGAGGTGATGCAATCATGGCTTACCAGGCTCTCCCTGCTGGAGGTGAACCTTCACCGTGGCCTGGGCTGAGCTCCAGCTCTCACATCCCATTGCAAACCTAATATTTCTCTTGAAAAAGCACCATGCAGAACAGATCAATCCTACAAATGGTGGCTGGACAAAATTAAAATATATCACAGAGCCTGATGACACCAGATCTCTGCTGCAGACTTACAGCTCTCCATCCACTGAGACTTACTGCTGCCAGACTGTGCATTGAGATGGAGGAAAATGCTCACACTAAGATTTAATTTCTATTAGGTGACCAACTGAATATAGCTTTAGAGCCAATGATGATTTCTGACAAGTCATTAGGCTAAAAGTGATTTTTAAAAAATCCCGTAGCATAGAAACACAGTTTGGCTCTACAGCTTGGACCAGGCTGGGTTTGCAGGGCTGGAAGTTAGATAAAAGAAGTTTGATTTAACTTATAAAACTCAACAAGTGTGATCTGGAAGTCATTGATGTAGAATAAATGCAGAACACTAAGATGTAGAACTTTTACAGGCTCACTTTTCAGGCCATATAACTACGCTGTGGAATTCAAACCAGCTGCTGTTCACCAGCATGTCTCCAGTGCCTAATTTTTAATCACGTAGAGGCAGCATGCCAAGTTTCCAGAATCCTTTTCCCAGAGCATCAATAGTGTTCATAACATCTCTGCCTACTGATGAGATCATGAAAAGACAGAACTAGTGCTTGCACCTTTCTCTGTTTGGCTGAGACGTCCTACAGCGTCCCTGGTACTGAAAATCTCTGTTAAATATTGCCTCTCCAAACTCCATTGTTCTCCAGTCCAGCACAGATGTTATAAAATATAAACTTATTTCTTTGTAAACAATCATACCAAAGCAATCCAAACCAGTTTTCCAGGAACTTCACAGTCTTTAGGTAACACAAAGCCTTATATACGGAAAGAGCTGGGAATTAAAGCACATTTTGGAAGGGTTTTGCTGCACACACTGGATTAGGTCCCCTCCAGAGCCACATCTGTGCTCAATCCCAGGCACAGGGAGAGGGTCCAGCTGCAGGGGGTGATTCCCACCTCGCTGTGCTCCAGCTCTCACCCTCAGGGAATGTGTGTTCAGGGGAAAAGGACAAAGCACAGAGCTCCTCCACTTCAGGAGGTCTGTGAGCCCTCGTGGGAGAGCTGAGGGCATCCAGAAGGAAGCCATGAGATCAGAGTGGGAGCACTGATGGAGCTCAGAGTGCCCAGAAACTCTGGAGAGGAAAAGAGGGAATTTCAGGAGGAAGAAAGCAGAGGAAGGTGCTGGGTGCTGCTGGTCCCTCCTGCCACTGTCCAGCCCCAAAGGTGGAGGAACAGGCTGCAAAATCCAGAGGAGAGAAATGAGAAAGCAAAGAAATTCAGAGCTGGTGGAGCCCTGGAGTGCAAGGATTCCACTGTCCTTGTCTAACACAGCCCTTTGTAGCCTGGCACAGGCATAGCTTAAGCAGGATCCTAATTAGGCAGTCTTTGAAATTTGGGATAACCGAGGATGGAGGCACAGAGCAGGATCCCTCTGGGCACATGAAATGGCCTTGGCTGTGCTGCTGAAGAGCAGGAGGGAGGGAGAAATGGCTTCAGCTTCTGTCTTTTGCACAGAGCAGGATAAAAGGAAGCTGTCCTTTCCCAGGGATGCCCTGTGGGATGGGAAGGTGAAAGCTCCTCACACCAGTTCATACTTACTTTCTGTCCTGGGGGACCAGGAGAGCCAGGGTTTCCATGGGGACCTGGGGGACCCTAAAACACACAACAAACACAGAACACAGTCAGAAGGAGTCAGTGGGAATCTGCATTAATCCTGGAGCAGCCAAAAGCCTCTGGCTGTGCTGTGCCAGACCAAACCCAGAGCCCAGAGCCCAGAGCCCCTGGCAGGGTGCTGGTGGCACTGGGACCCTCCCTGGCACCCAGGGATGGGGACACTCAGCTGTGAGTTCCCACCAGGCTCTAGGGAAAGGGATGTGTGTCTGTCACCACAGGACACGTCACGACACTGAGATAATTTGGGAAAACCAAACATTCCAAAGGTCAGAGGAGTCCAAGCTCTGCGAGGAGCCCCAGCAGAAGGAGATGGAAGCAGGCAGAGGGGAGTGGAAGTGTGTGGGGGTGTTAACAATTGGGTTTTTTTGGTCAGCATTTAAGAGAACAGCAGTAATTACCAAAGGGAAATTGTTCTGCTCTTTGGGGTGAACTCATTTTCCCTACAAGCCAACCAGATATTTGCCTTTAGAGGTTGGAAAGAGAATGGATAATCAAACAGTAAAACAGTGGGAAGAGCAGTTCAGTTAAATTAAACACTTTAAATCCACATCTTACATACCTAAATCTATATTTTTGTTTAGTTCTCACAAGCCAGTGACACTGCCAGAGTATCTACCTCAGGTCACATCCACCACTATCTCCTTTTACATCGTATTTTAAAAGCACTCTGCATATTTTCCAAAGACTATTTAAGGAGTTATCTGGAATAAGCAGCTAAGAATAGTTTATGCCTGGATTGTACACAGCACAGAAGATCTGCTAACCTTTCAGGCAGAAGTAATAACAATTCTAAGTCCCCTTGAACACGTTCCTGGGAGATGAAACAACCTGAAGATTCAACTCCAAGAATTCTGCCAAGAACGTGTGAGAGCTCTGCAGCACCACGAGGAGCCCTTCATGTACCCTCGAGTTAGGGGACTACAGGCAAGGGGACAAAAAAGCACTCAGGCACTTTCTCAGCAAGCTGTAGGATTTCCAATGAGCATTTTGGGGCCAAAATCTTCGGGGTCTGATTTCCAAGGAAAATCACTGCAGTTAAACATGCGTCTGCCAGCCAAGTTCAGTGCCCTTGCTGTCTTCTGAGAGAACGTCAGTGCACTAATCTCTATTCAGTTTTATTTTTACTGCATTGTAATAGAAAATAATGCCTTTTTTATTGTATCTTGTGGTACAGACAGTTGCTGAGTGCTTAGTGCTATTTCACAACATGCTGCTCTGCTGGAAGAGGCTGTTTAATTAAAAGGTTGAGGCTGAACTTTTCAAATGGTACTTTTTTCCCCAATTAATGTCCCATTCTTAAATTCCTTCCAAATTTTCAGCCTGAACCCAAGTACATTTATTGCCCCATTCTTGATTTCCTTCCAAATTTTCACCTGAAATTCTCCTGTAGTTTAGGCTGGCTGTGAATTTCCAGTGAAACTGAAACAGCTTTAATTAAAATTAAGGTGCTTTAGTATCAACCTCTCATTTGAAAACCCACAGAGCTGTTGTAGCCAGAGTACCTTGGCAATGAGGAATCTTAAATAAATTCATCTTCCCAGTAAACTATGGAATCATCTGCCCACCTCATTGGGTGGGACAGTGAAACAGAGACTGAATGTGCTGCTTAAAGGAATTCAACAAGCCTGTGGTGGCAAAAATACTTCAACCCAAGTCTTTCAAGTCTCAAATACGTAGGAAAATTAATAAAAAGTGACAGAAATCAGAACAGCAAAGTCTCTATAAAAGATGAGCTCCTGAAAAGCTTTCACACGTAAGCAATAATCGAGGTAGCTCTGAACAGGGTTCATAAATCCAGCCTGCTGCTGGATTTGAGGAGGGAATTCAGCTGTAATTCAACTTTGGAGTGAGGCAGCTTGGCCCAAAGCCCACGTCAGTGCAGGCAGTTGAAATCTGTGCTCCACCATAGCCCAGGGCAGGCTCCCAGCAGAGCCAGGCTGTGGGGAGCAGCTCGGTGTGCTGGGGCTCCCAGATGAACGTGATGGTTTCCAGGAGGAAACCTGGAACGTGGGAAGCTCAGCTGCCAATCCAGAGCTCCTGGATAAGAGGCTAATCACACCCCCAGCAGGCTCTTCCAGAGTAAACCAAAGCACAGCAACAAAACCCTACAGAGCCTTAACCGGGAGGAGGGGAGAAGGGAGGAAGGATCCAGTCACAGTTTCTAGTGATTAAACGTGTGATTATGAAAAACAGACACTCTTGAGATAAAACAGAGCCTTCAGCACTGAGTTCAATGAGTCTGACAGTGTATCCACTGTCATCCAGGCAAAGGGAAGTCAGAGCCTCATCCTGTCCCTAAAGACTGATGTGGTCTTACCCTAGTGAGAAGTGGCCACATCCTGCTGCAGTGACAGTGGGAAGTCCAGTCTGGCACTGCTGTGACCAATTCTGGGGCTTGTGTCAGACATCTGAAACTGCTCTGGGAACTGTGGAGAGTGTAGTCTGGCAGAAGTCCTAAAAATTGTGAAAAATAATTGATCTTGATGTGTTCCAACATGGTGAGTCCTGAATCTGTGATTCCACCCACATTCTTGGCAGAGGAGGGAGATGCTGTGTGGTACAGTTAGGATGGGCTGAGTAACAAAAGGTGCAGGACAGCAGCTGCCTCAGGAGCTGTCAGCAACACTTAATTGCTGTATTTTATTCATTCTGTCCTGGATTAATTCAATTTACTGCTCACGCCTAGAAATTTGGATTCTCCTAAATATATTTATTATCGATACATCAGTTTTGCTCACTTATCTACACACAGGGTAGGACAATGATAACACCACTGCATGAAAAAATCCCACTCAGGTGCCTGTTTTCCCACCAGCTTTGGCTTCCTATGTCTGCTGAAACAATCCAATCCAGCAGCAGGCAAACTTGCGTGTGAAACCTCCCAAGCCTTGCACCAGAAACTCCACGGAAAATTTTACCATGGGACAGCAGCAGCCCGAGGCTGCTCCAAGGCACGGAGAGCAGAACAATCCCTGAATGTGTTCTCCAAGGCAGGAGGGGTTTCCCATCTCCCTGGAATGTTTCTTACGTGAATGATGCTACTTGAGAGCGACTCTGAGCCACCCAGATCAGCTGGGGGATGCCTGGAGATGGGACTCTGCTCACAGAAGTGCTTTTATGCCTAAAGGTTCACAGCCCGCAAAAATTAACAAAAGTGTAACTGTGCACAGCTCCCCCCAACCCCCCAGCATTCACAAGGAGGGGGGAAAAACTCTCCCAGTTCCTGCTAAATGCTAGAGAGCTCCAGTCAGAGGAATGACCGCTCATTTGAAACTCATTGTGGCTTGGGGTTTCACTGTGTAAAGCAACTTTTTCTGCTCCTGACCTACAGATCCCACGGTGACCTCTGGCTAGCTGAAAAATGAGCTAAATATTTGAAGTGAGGCCAAGCAAACTGTTTCTTTAAACACTTTTCAGAAATTGGAAAATCTTCCTAATGGGATGAGGATACCAGGGAACCTCCACAGCTGACTGAGTTGCTTGTTTTAGGAGGGAAGCCCTGCATTTTGAAGGAAAGGGAGATTTTTTCCAACCACAGACCAAATGTAACAGGGACATGCTACACTGGGACCTCACAATCTTTCAAGCTGCTGAGGTTCACAGGAGGATGGCAAGTGCATCCTGAAGCATCAGGGAGTGCATAGGTATTCCCTTCACCCATCCTTTTGGATTTCTCCTGTGTTGTATCAGTTTAAATAAACCAAGAGCAATTGCAGCATATCAGGCTTTTTATTCCTGATTCTGACCTGGTGTGTGGACAGGCAAACACTCCTTGTACCTGAGTTTGCTCACCTGTTGGAGAAGGAGTGACTTCCAGTGGGACCTGGTTTCCTGAATTAAGTGTTTTGGAAAGTTTGACCATTGCTCTCTTGGTTTTTTTGTGTCCTTGGGCCTAAGCAAACAACCAAGGCCAAGCTGGACAGGAGTAACCTACTCTGGTGGAAGGTTCCCTGCCCATTGTCAGGTGGAACAAGATGAGCTTTAAGGTCCCTTCCAACCCAAACCATTCCATGAACTGGACTCTTATCTGGCATGGATCTGCTGTTTCCTTCGTGTAGAAGCAAAACAGACAACTGGGATTTCCACAGCCTCATGTGGAACAAAGCATTTAAAACCAAGTGCCCCAGTTTATAGGGAATTATTACAGCATTTTTCTGCAGACCTGACCAAACTGTGGTTACTTTGCTGGTCAAACTACACCAGTGAGGGCTGGAGGGAGGCACAGTTTGAGGTGGATGTGGATGTGCTGCCCAAAGCCTCTCGTGCAGACAGCACTGGGTGAAGCTCACAGAGCCCAGGGTGAGGCAGGAACAGCTCCATTGGAGAAGGAGTTATTGCTCCAGCAGGAGCCCTTTGCTGACAGCTCCCTGCAGAGCTCGTTGGCACATCCCTGTGAGCAAACCTCAGCCTCTGCCTCCTCGGGAGATGATGAGGTTTGAAGAAATGCAAAGGTCAGAAATGAAAGCTCAACACATGTGGCTCACCCAGTGCCACCACTCACCACCGTGGAAAGGCCAAATCCCATCAGCTGCCTGGAAAAGGGTTTTCATATCATATAGAGCTGGGGAAACCCTTCATTGCTAACACTGCCATTCCCTCAGATCTCACACAGACGCTTGAGCAGGCACCCAGCTCATTTATCCAAGACCAAGCAGTGTGGACAAATCTCTTATGCCTCAAATGCTTTCATGCAGACATGAAAGCTGAAAACCATCCTCACTGGGTACAGAGAGAGAGAAACCCTTCCTGGAGAGCACACATGGCAGTACAGCAATACCTCTACAAGCTGGAGAGCTCCTGAGATAGAGTTATTAGCCATTCCTATTCCTTTTTCTTGGAGTCCCTCAGGAAATAATGAGAAGAAGCACGCAGTTTTCACTTGTTATGAAAATGAAAACTTGCCTTCATAGATGCAGAGAGCAGAGCACAGGAACAGCCTGAATCTGTCTCAGGGCCTCTGCTGCTGAGTGATAGGGTGTGCAACTAATTCCGTGCTCCTGAAACGGGGACTGGCTTTTGAAAATGGGGAAATTGTCATTTTGAGCAAGACTACTACTAACCACTCAGCTACTCTGCCTTGGGGTGCACTTGAATGCAGAGATGTGTCCCAATCAGAGTCTCTTCCACGCTGTTACAGAGGCTGGGATGTGTTTCTGCAAAGCAGGTGGCATTGCCTACATGGAAGAGCCACCCTCAGACTGCACAGGCAGGTCTGGTGATGTTTATCTGCTGGAAACCAGGAGACAGATCCATGGAATCAGACAGATTTTCTTACAAATTCTCACCCACCACAGTCTCACCACCCTCACAGCAAAAGCTAAAATCAGAGTTTTCATTTCACCCTGACCAGCACAGGGGGACAAAGGGAAGATAAACAGAGACAATATGAAATCCAAAGGGTGGAAATACTGCACTACAACTTCACAGCCACAGAAAGTCACAAGTCAAATGCTACTACTGGATTTGCAAATGCACTAGGTAAGTGTATAAGCATTAATAACATAGAAATTATGCAAGTTACAACAAGGACAATTACATCTCATGCATTGGGCCATAAACTGCATTGGTGACCAAAAAATCCTTCCTTTCCCCTGCATGCAGCACTGCAGAGTTGCCTGCAATGTTCACCTCCCCTCTGGAGCATGATGAGACACCTCATGGCTTCTCCATGGGCAGCTGCAAGAACTCTGCAGCTGCCTTGTTGGAGGATCAGGTTAGGAGAGGTAGGACATCACCCCTGCAGTGATGCACGTTTAAGTGGCTCAAGCACAACAAAAGCAAAAGATGCAAGAATTCCCCTAAGCCACTCTTAGTTCCTGGCAGCTCCTCTTCCCAATGAAATCCCTAAATCCCAAAGAAACACAAGAAAAAAATACTAGGAGAAACACATCCCAAAGTTAAAACAATTTAAGAACAGAGCAGTTCTGTCTCCAGTGCTCCAGGCCAGACATTCAGAGTGACCCTTCTGCCCCTTCCCAAAATTAGCACAGCCTCTTTGCAGAGGTCTGAGCCAAGCCAGGCTCAGCTGTGCTGAGCACTTCCTAACTGGGAACTCTTTCCTGGACCAATTCTCAGCACCTCTGGCAGGGACTGAGCTCAGAAACCCTCTGTTGCTTATTGTCTTTCAGAGGATCATCTTAAATATAGGATGGAGCATGCCCCAGCTGGGGAATAACACAGACAATTATGACACAGCTTCCATGCTGCTATTGCTTTCAGAAAACACTCAAGTGGCATAGGGATGCAGAGCTGAAATTTGGTCACTCACACAGTAGGCAGGGGATGCAGCTGAGGACTCCAGACCTGGAGTTTAGTTTTCCAACCACAGGATTGCCAGAAGTAACACCAAATACCCCTCATAAGCAATGAGCTGGGGTAGGAACCAAATTCCAGCTTTCATGGGGATGCTAAGAAATGCAAACTCTGGGCAATCTGCTGATGTGGGAGCATTTGTGACAGAAGATATCATGGCTGATGCTTCACTAAATAACTCCTCTAACATGGAACAGATTGTCCCATCTATAAACACAAGTCTGGTGCTGCCTAACCCCTCTCACCCACAGCCCAAATCACCTTCCAGGGCTGTTCACACAGGCCCAGGCTCCAGGGGTCCTGCAGACCTTCTGGGTTTTACTGTTGGTGGAAGGAGGTGAGTTTATTTTTACTGGGCACTGCAAGATCTCACAGGAGTGTAACAAGTGTCCTGGGGGAATGCCGAGCCTCCCAGCCCAGCCTCTCTCTTGTTCTGTAAAGACATTACACGGGCTTGAGTGTTAGCCAAGAATGTGTGAGGAAATCTCCCTCTGCTGCCAGGCCAGGATGCTGCCTGGATCACAGATCCAAACATTCCCTTCTTCCAGCCTCAGACACTCACACCTTTGGATTCCCAACCCACAGCTGCCCAGTGCTCAGGAATGGGGCTCTGTGGCTGCACCCTGTGGGACAGCACTGCTCTCCCAGGAAAACAGCCCTGTTCTCCCAGGAAAACAGCTCTGTGCTCCCAGGAAAACAGCCCTGTGCTGCCAGGAGAGCAGTGCCAGCATTCACTGTATCCAGGTCAGGCACACTGCCCAGCCCTGGGAGGGTCAGGCCAGCGCAGAAGGCTTTTCTCACAGCGAGCTGCAGCACTCAGCTCCAGATGTTTCCTCAGCACAGTACTCAGTGTTCAAAGATCTGCATCAGAATTTCATTTGGGGAGTAAGAAATTCAGGAATTCGCAGTGGCTCTCATAGAGCAGATAAGACATTCTGCTTTAGAACTTGAAAAGGAGGTAGAGAGGAGCTTTCAGCCTGGGGAACAAAAGAACTCATCCCTGTGAGTGTTGAGTCCTTGGTCCTGGACCATGGTCCTGCTAATGAAGGACCTCAAACAAAACAATTCGTGAAGCTGAGGAGTACAAAAAGCAGCCAAAGCTAATATTCAGCACTGGGTTTTTGCAAGAAGGAGCAGATACTGGAAACAAAATGAGACAGACAGAGCTCATTCTTCTGACAGCCCTTTGGAAACATCCATCCCCAGGCTCTGCTGATGCCAAACCTTAGCTCAGGGAGGCTGCAAATCACCAGTGTGGCCTCCTGAAAACCTCCAGCAGGGAACGAGAGAGAGGGAGGCCAGATCCCAACTGAGAAGGGCCTGAAGCAATTGTTACTGAGCCACAGGAACTACAACAGCCCTTGGAACAACAGGACAGGCAGATTTGAGTATAAATGGATAAAAGTTTTTAAAGCACTTACTCGAGAACCTCTCTTGCCAGGGGGTCCTGGTAAGCCCGGCAGACCTGGTGGGCCCTGGAAAAACAAAAATAGGTATTAGTGACTGTTCTATAACAGGATGGTGCTCCTGACAGTGCTTCACAGAGACCCAAAACACAATCATTTGGAGAAGGCCTGGGGAGAAGGGCCAATTACAGCACCACAGCCAAAATTTCCCTTCCAGTTACGCTATTGCTATAAAGGGATAAAAAGCCAGGCACAAAAACATCTGCAGGAGCACGTATTTCCATCGAGGGGAGACAGAGCATCCCCATCTTTGTGCTTCAGCCTGCATTCCCAGGATCACAGCTGTGCCTCATGCTTCCCCTCTTCTGGACCCATGCTGGATCACCTTGGCCAGGGAAGCACATTGTGTGTTCTAATCTGTATCAGCTGGACATGTGCAGCTCTTGGTCTTGGAGGTTCCTCCATCAATTACAGCATAATCATACCCCAGCACTTCATATTTCAGAGCAGCAGGTTATAAAATGTAATAAAATTGGTGTCAATGTTGGAAATGCTTATATATGGTTCTGTAGCAAAGGAAAGGTCGAGTCATACACATCAGAGTATGTGAGGCTCGTGGAAGAGGGGAGGAACAAAGTGGGGATATCAGGAGCCCAGCTGTGCACTGATCTGAAACAGGTTGGAAAAAAATACTTAACCAATGAGGTTTGAACTCCTTTGAATTTATTCATCCATTTATTCTTTTTTTCTCAATGGGCTGGAGAATTGAGATTTCTGGAGAGCTATCTGCAACTCCTAATAACTCCTCAAAACTTCTTTTCCCCCAAGCCAAACATGTCTGACAAGAATAACTGTTAATTGAAGCGTCTCCCAGAGGATTTATATTCTGGTAGCTTGCTACAAAAGACAAGTTTCCATTGCATTCAGTGGGGAGAAACACCCGGAGCAGCCAAGTGAAGGATGTTTGGAAGGCAGGCTGAGCTCTCTGACTGTGTAGCAGGTGGGATTGCAGGTCCCAGGAACAATATTCTACAGGGGTAAAGGTGCAGGATGAGCCCCATGGCCACATTCTGGCCTTGCTCCCTTCCCACTGGGTCATCCCTGTGGGATCTCCTCCCTGAGCAGAGCACACTGCCAGGCTGGTATTGCCTCTGAGCAAGAGTGGAAAGCTTGTGAGCTCCAGTGCAGTTCTCAAGAGTCATCAAGGGTGTGATTTATTGACACAAAAATCAACCCTGGAGATCCTTACCCTAAATCTCATGTCCAGGAAAAGGTTTTTGGAAAGGGAAAGCTTGCCTGAACCATAGAGGTAACTGGTAGATAAACACTTCCCTGATATTACCAACCCTCCCACATGTAAACAGCACATTAAGTTATATAAAAGTGATATATTTTAAGAGCCAAACTTGCCACAGCAGAAGAAAAATCAGAAGGCATAAGCAAAGCCCAGTGTGCTCTGTGCTACTAATTTATCAGGACAACAAACAAATCATAACGTTTTATCCCTGTAGTTAGTTCTAGCTGTAGTAAAGATAACAAGAAAAGTGTTTGAAAAGTGTAAGAGCCTACACAGCACAGAACAGCTTGTGCCCCACACTGAGACACACAGGGATGGACTTCTGTCACCTTATCACTCACTGTCACTGCCCAGCCCTGCCTGCCCTGGAGATGTTCACTCTCTAAAGCCTTGGACACTTCATCTGACCCCTCAGCCAGTTGCTTATTGCTGCCTAACACAGTATTACTGGTCTGTGTATTAACAACCCTCATTGATACAGCTGACCCTCATTTTAAGCAATATCCCAGTGTTTTAACCTGCCATTGTGCCAGCTCAGGGCCCCGTGCATAATGCAATTATACAGCTGTGCAAATAGACACGTAATTGTAGGGGTTTTTTAAAGCCTCATGTATAATTGTGCTTCAGAATCCCAGCTTTTATTAAAAATATCCCCCTGCCCTTTTAGTTGGGATGATAAGTATCAAACCACGAATCCAGTGTGGCTGAGGCAGCAACAGTTAATAGAGTTTACCAGAGATTAATCCAAATCCTTAACCTCTTCTCCATCAAAACCCATTCCCATTTGCCCTTAGAAGGAAGAAGCAAAAGAGGAGATGCAACTGTCTGAGCACAGCGTTCCCTGCGTACCAGAATTGAGGTGACCTTTTCCACCTTCCTGCTAACAGCAGCTGCAACTGTACTTGGCCACTTGAGCAAAAACCTTCTCCAAAAATGTGGGCTGCTCAGAACAGACTGAAGCTAACACAAAAATAAGGAGAGAGTTAATTCTGGCAGTGGAGTGGGAATATGGATTTGAGGGAAAGGCTTCTAGCTGGAACAGCACAGAGCAGTAATAATTCAGGAGTCATTTTACTTTGATTTGTAATCCCTGCATACTTATTTTTTCCTTTCTTGAGGAGTGAGAGGGATAAGGTGGCTGTGGGATGAAGAGCTAAAAGGTGCCAACCCCTACAATAACTGCAGAAGGCAAGAATGTGACCACTTCTAAATCTGAAGCCAGTCAAGGTGGAAGAGTACAGGGGCAGTGGATGGACACAGGTAGTGATGAGATGTTACACACTGTGAGGCCACTTTGCACTTCTCACACTGCTCCTTGGCACCTGGATTGGGTGGGACATGGACTGTGCCATCCCAGGGACCATTTCCCCTCTGTGTCACCCAGCCCAAGCCCTCAGACAAGAGCACCACGTCCCACACTGGCTGTGCCTGTGGAGAGCAGTGCTGAAAGACACCCAAGGAAAATGCACATCCGGAGAGGCAGCCAGGGGAGAAGGGGCTGGATCAGGGCCCAGCAGCTCACAGAGGATGGATGCAGTCCCAGTGCAGCACAGAGCTCCACAGGGAGAGCAGGAGGTGGCTATCAGCAAGGTGTCCACAGCCCCTGCGCTCACCAGAGACATCTCCACCCTGACCCCAACTCAGATCACACAGAGCCCACAGGGACATCTCCCCTGAACCCTTTAGGGCACCCCGAGGAGCTCCATGGGGAGTGTTCCAAGGGGCAGGAAGGGTTCCTGCTCCTGGCAGCAGGGTGGGGATATCAGTGCTCTGCCCTTTCCCTCCCAGCACAGGGATCAGCCCAGCCCTCCCGTGGGGAGCTACTGCTCCTGGCACTGTGGCTCTTGTCTCTCTGGCTCCTTGCCTGCTCCTCCTGCACACTGATGGCAGAGAACACACACCCTGTTATCACACAAAGCGAAATCAGAGATCAAGGAGAAACTCAGCAGCAGCGGCAGATATTCTCTCTCTCTTCTCCAGCCAAACAGCTGAGCTGCTAACCAGCCTGAACAGTTCCTGAAGCAGCTCATGGCAGCCACAATAAAGTTTAACCCTTCTCAGTTTCCCACGGTAGCATTAGCAATGACGACCGATCCCACCGAATGATTATAGGATTTATTCTAAGCTGCTGCTGGGAAACTTTCTGGCGCAAAAGGGACTTTTTTTTTTAATCTTAGCTCTCTGAGCTTCAAATTGCAAATGGAAAATTAAGCTAAGTTGTCTGAAAGGGAAATACATCAGACCCTGAGGATAAGGGAAATCTCACTATTTCCTTTTGCTGCTAATTTATCCCTCTGCCTCTCCCACACTGTGACCTTCCTTGCAGTGCTGCAGGGAGCAAGGTGCCTTCAGAGCTCCAAACTCAGCAAGGCTAAACGTGCTGGGCAAGGCTTGAATGAAAGCACACTGAGTACAGGAATTGGTGCTGGAAATTGGGAAATGACTCCTGAATCATCTTGGTCAGATAGCAAAGGATTTCTGTATTCATTTCCCCGGGGATGAGTACTCAACCTGAGAGGAGATTTCCCAGGAAAATATCAAGCTCATATTTCAGTGCACACTGACAGATGGACACATTTACTTTAGGGTCTTCCCAATGTATTCCTGCCCAGCCACTAGTGGCACAGCTCTTCTGTGTCCCAGAAAAGTGTTTCAGAAGTGAAAAGTGCTGCAAGGATGGAGGGCAGAAGGGAGAACATTCTTCTTTCTCAGGTGCTAATACCTGTCATCAAAGACAGCTTGAAAGGGAGCTCAGAAAACATATCAAAAGTTTCTCCCCACATTGGCACCAGGTTCTGAGTAGTGAATGACATTATCCCTGCAGATAAAGGACCTGAATTGTTTTCTTCCAAAAAGAAAAGAAGTATTCCTACAGGAAAAGAGGCCACTGCCACAAATCTACCCTTTAGCCTTGTATGTCTGGGAAGGATTGATCAGCTACAGAGACAGCACTGGAATTAAAAATTCCCTGTTCAGGAGAAGATGAGAAGACCCTCACCTTGAATAGACTGCCAACCCCTCCTCACCTCCCCATCCTTGCCAGGCACTGCATGGCTTCAATAACTGCCTAAAACAAAGCTAGAATTTTAGGAGGGGAAAAAACCCCAACGCTTTGGTTACTTTCTTCTCCAAGGCAGGCTTATCATATTAAAATTTGGACATGTCTGGGTTTCAACCAGTCTGAAAACAAAAAGCCCTCATAATTCTGGCAGGAGCTGTGCTGCTGGTGGAGAGCCAGCCTTGTAACAAGATTTCCGCACCAGGCACAGATGTTTGTTCTGGGTCTGTGCAACACCTAGCACACTGAGCTCCTTGTCCACAGCTGGGCTCCTCACAGAGGGGCAAACACAATATACAGCAAAATAGGAGTATTCCAGCTTGATGAAAGCAAATTTTCTATGGAGACATTTCAGGAACAGTCTCTGCACGGGGCACTTCAGACACTGGAGCGATCCCAGACCTTGGAAGGCAGCCTGAAAGGCTGGGAAGAAATAGAGGGATCTCCTACTCTACCACTCACTTTCTATTTTTAAAGATTTATAAAAATACTTGTATATGTTTGTAAAATCCTAGATCCTTTGCAGCACATTTCTCTCGAACACACTTTCAACTATCTCTTCTCAAAATTAACTTTATTTTATGCTCTCTGATGCTTGGTCATTTGCCTGCAAGATTTCCCTACAGGGATATTTCCGGTTAAATTATCAAAAAAATTTGATCCAACTGTGTGAGCAAGGCTAAAACTTTTCCCATGCATTATACAAAGCGTGCAGTCTCCCTTTTTTTTATTATTAATATGACTCATTCATTAAGAGATACTCAAACACGTTGTGTGTTCCTTAATTTATCATGGACTGGCAGCTTGAATAGCCTTTTCTGGTGCGAGAAGGACTGGAAATAGGCACTTCATACATTTTATCGGTGTTTCCAGTCACCCCTTTTCCCTGCCCACTGATTGAGTTGGCTGGGATTGCCTCTTTAGGGAAGGAGCTGTGCTCCAAGACAAACTGCTCGTGCAGAGGGATGGCAGCTGGAGCAGTCTAGACTGGGGACGAGCTCGGAAACACATGTGCCTGGAAGAGAGGGAGGGAGAGGATTCTGCCTGCCAGGCACCACCACTGCCTCCCCTGGGGCTCCTGGGCACGAGGATGGAGCCAGGATGCTGTCCTGTGACACTTGGGGTGTCCTTGAAACACACTCCCTGCTCCTCTCATGCTACTCAGTGCTTCCACAGCCTCTCACTGAACTCAGCCTGCTCTCCTCGGCACATTCAGCATCAAGGCTGAGTTTCTTGCTCTAAAAATAACCCTCAGACTCGTCAGGAGTCAATACAGTCTCGTTTGTAGGGGCCAAAAGGCTATGGGATTGCAGGAGGAGAAAGGTCTAACTGGGGCTGGGCAGTGCTAGAGCTCAGCCACGCCAGGGCAAGGGGTTTGCTGCAGCTTTACCTGGCAGGTGGTGCTGGTGGGCAGGAGGGAGGCTGCAGGAGCCCCCAAAATCTCCCAGTCAAACCTGCTGCTGGTCCAAACAAACATACAACACCCCATCCACTGGAGGATTCAAAGACCCATCACATCACAGCCTTACAGGAGTTTAAGGGCTTGACAGGCTTGCAACAAAATACTATACTCAGGATGTGTTTTTCTTTTTTGGGGGGTCCAGGCGACTTCCAGCTGTGTGCTGGGGTCACACTGCAGGGCCTGGAGCTCTGGAGAGAGGCTGGCAGAGGTGCTTTGGGCAGTGGGGATGATTCAGAGGGACCTTTGCCAGCTGCTGAGTCAGTGCTGCCTTACTGACTTCGCACGATGTCTGGGTGTTCCTTTTGTTATTTCCCCCCTCCAAAAAACCCATAGAGCTGAGATCCCAAATGCTTGTGGTTATTAATGGTTCCCAAGAAGTTTTTCTTTTTTAAGAACATATTTGCCCTCCCCTCCTCTAGCTGCTCAGCAAACCCAACATTCCTGAAGCATTAATGCTCTGCCATGAGTTGCATGTGGGCTGCAGCATCTCCATTTCCTTTTGCACAGCATCCTGGTGGTCCTTCAGGACAGATTAATCCATGGATGGTGCTGAATTTTATTCCTAAGCAAATTAATCCTTTCAATCCTTTGCTCACACTCCTCCAACCATTGAATTACTCCCTCTATTGTTGGATTGGGCCTTTCTGCACAGCTAAGATTATTCTATTGATTAGTTTAGAATTCGCAAAGCCACAACTGCAGAGACCACAGGGCCTGAGTCATCACTGCCTCCCCTCCCACCATGGCTGCTATTCCCATGCTGATTTTGGGGTGATCAGGATGAAGGATGCTCCTTTCTCTCTAGGTGGAAGGGCGCTGTGGCTACAAGTCTGCCCAGAAATCACAGCCAAGGTGCCTCCAACCCTCTCTCAGCAGGCAGAACACACTTCCCCCCACACACCTCCCTGCCCAGGATGCCAATCTTCTTGAAGAGACCTCGTATCAGGCAGCAACTGGGAAAACTAATCACCTTATCCTTCCTTCTATATGGCAGACAGGATGACATTCCCATGGCCAGGCCAAGCGCCGGGCTGGGATATCACTGACCTCATCAGAACGCCTGCCCGGCAGGGTGAGGACGGCGCCAGGTGATTACTCAAGCAGAGAACATTTATCAGCACTCCTTCTCAAACATGCTCATCTGGCCGCGGAAGTGCCGCGGTAATTTCTCAACATGTCATCCCCATTCCGGTCTTTTCTCCTCTTTCCCTTCCCACGTCAGAGACGTCCAAGGAAGTGTGGCACAGAGATGTCTGAGTGAGTCACAGAGCTATCGAGCACCGTGTTGCAGCCAGCTCTGGCCAAGCCATAACCTTTCCCTCCCCAAGCCCTGATTTTGTTTCCAGCAGGCACAGAGGATAAGGCCAGACAGAGCCTCAGAAAGTCCTCCTTTCTCTCAGTTCAAGACTCCAGTTGTTCTCAGACAGGATGGAAAAATCCTGCCATCTCTTCCCTCAGCCCTCCAAAGCCTGAATCCATTTCTTTGCTATGATTCACAAGCCTGAGAGAGATTTTCCACTCCAGTTCAATAATAAGCTCTTTACATTGCAGGGGCTTAGAGCTTGGTCACCCTCATGACAACTGAAGGGCAAGAAGATGGCAGAGGTCAGGATTTTGGTGGGCTTGGAGCAGCCACCCAGATTCACCTCTTGCAGCTAAGTGATGTTTGGAGGGAAATTCACAACTGCTGAGTTTTTCCTCCTGGAAATAGGCCTGAAATGACTCGCCACAAAACACAGAAGCCTGCCCAAAGACCAGATTGCTGGAGCTCGTTCTGTCTACTCAGGGATTTAGCAAAACTTCTCCAAGCACCAGGACTCCATCAGGGATGGGTGCCTGGAGCCCACGCTCATCCCCCAGCCCAGGCAGCACCTTTACCTCTCCCAGGGGCAGCAATCTAGGAACAAAACACCACCCTGGGTTACTCCACACCCAGAGTATGAGGAGAGACATCACCACCCAGATTTGAGATGGGACAGGAGGAAGAACAAACTGCTAAACTCCCATTAAGGATTTGGGGAGACCCAACCATTCCACTTTAGCTGTTACTTGCACCAAGGAGCAGCTCTGCAGACACAAGTGCTGCTGATGGTGTTCCTTACCAGCCTCAATATTTCCATTGTAAACCCTTCTTTCACTATTTTAAGAAGTCAGCTGTAAAAATTCACTCTAGGCTGGATCTTGGCAACCAAGGCTCCGTCTGGGAGAAACTTATTTTTTACATGTACAACCCCTCTCTCCTATTGACAGTTTGGGTTGGAACACCAAATCCCCCTAAAAGTTGGCCAGTTTAAAGATTGTGTTTGCATTCTCAAATTTGAAAAAAAAAGAGAACAGCCAGCAGATAATTAGTGGGGCCTGAGTGCTTTTAGCATTACAAAACGTGTGTATGCTTTTACAATAGCCAAGGTATACAACCTGAAAGGAGTTATTTTATGTGGAATGCAGTAGTTAAATTTATAAAGGAAACTTTTTGTATATTTTAAGTGCAGGCTATGAGAAAAAATATAAAACAAAACACCCAAGCAAAACTTATACCATAAAAATAAAGGCGAGTTTGTTTAAAAAAATATATCCTGAAGCCATCTCTGTTCCTGCATTTGCTGAAACAAAGTATTTTTTTGGATTTGTCACTATTGGATACAAAACAAATTAATAACCAGAGTCAAGAAATAGTTAATTTGAGGTATGTTTTTAAGGCATCTGGGTTTTCTACAGAAAGTGATCAGAGATAAACCAAGGGCCTGGAAGATAGCCCCAGCCTGACCATTTAAATTTTAACCAGCAATTTGAAGGAAAAGAAAGTGGAATTTCTCTTTTCTTTTTTCCTTTCTTTTTCAAAATCTAACATTAAGCAGCAACTTTAACCACAAATGTTTAAGGGGCATCCACCCTCACTGAACACTCAGGCTCACACTGAGATTTATGCTAAAACTGTGATGATCAGGAATGCAGTGGTGCTTGGCTGCCACACTTGGATAAACTTCATAGAAACCCTTGGAGGTTGTGGTCTGCCAGCCCTTGAGCTGAGCTGTGACTGGGAATAACCAACATGAAGAGCCTGAACATACCTGAGGTCCTCTGTCTCCTTTCAGTCCTGGATATCCCAGTAAAAATGGAAACGCAGTGGGTCCCAGGGGGTCAAAGATTTGATAGCCACCTGTGGCAGCTAGGGTGGTGAGGTTGAAGGGCTGTGCCCTGGTTCTGAAGCCAGGCCGGGCAGCCCCCAGGAGTGGCTTGGTGTACACCAGAGGGATGACAGTGGGATCCACTCTCCTGGCAGAGGATGGCACATGATGCTTTGGAGAGAGCCCACGGCTGGGGTTCTGTGGGGTTTGCTTCAGGGTGACAAGGTGGACGTTGCTCGTTGTGTTATCAGTCACCTTCCTCACGGGCTTTACAGTGCTGGGGGCTTCAGGGGGCTCAATGCTCGGTTTTTGGTTGATCTTCTTTTTGGTCTCTTGCTTGGACTCCTTCCTGCTGGCCACGACCTGGCTCTGGCTCGTTGGCAGGGCTCTTCTGGCGGTGGGAAGGGGAGTTTTCTCTCTGCGTGGGCTGGCAGTGGGCCGAGACACCCGGGGGGTTGTCCCCGTGCCCCGAGGGAGTGGCCGGGGGGTGACCTGGGATTCGGTATGTGACAGAACCAGCGGGGCCACCGTGACCTTGGTGGCTTTGGTGGTCAGTCTCGGCGGTGACGGTGGGGTTGACAGCAAGGTGGGGGTTGTTGCTCCTGAACCCCTCACCCTGAGGGGTAGAGTGACCCTGCTGAGCTCCAAGGATGGGGCAGCAGTGGTCAGGTTTTTCAGACCCTGCAGCGAGGGCTCCATCCGCTGTGGGGTTCTGGGGGAGGCACTGGGGTCCCTGGGCAGGAGGGGGAGCAGGGGAGGCAGGTTTGGCCGGTAGGTATCTGCTTGCCTGCACTGTTTTTTCAGGTATTTACAGTAATGGTGAGCTGCCTTGGCGGAAGGATAAATATCAAACTGGCAGATGGCTCCTTCAAACTGCACGGAGTGCTGGCTTATCTTCCCAAAGAGGAAAGACCCATGTGGATCCAACGCCTCGTCCTTTTTAAAATGCAAATCCGCATGTACTCTGCGCTTCCCACAAGAAGTAAATAAAGTGACTGTCTGGCCACGAATGTTGATGGCCATATTGTGCCACTGGCCATCGTGGACATTGTAATCAAAATATACAGAGCGCTTGTGGCCCACGTACACGATGATCTTCCCAGGCACAAACTGGACCCCCAGCTGCAGTTTTCTCTTTTTGCTCTTGACGGCGAAGAGGAAAGCGTTGTTGATGCGGTGGGAGCAGAGGCTCAGCACCAGGAGCAGGTCAGAGCTGGAGCCTGCGGGGAGGAGGGTGCTGAGCGGCGCTTCCACGCGTGCTCGCTGAGTGAAGATGACCCCTGATTTGAAAGGAATGACTCCTTGAGGAGCTGCACGTGAGGAGGACCATCCGCTCGATGGCCTTTTCCCTGACAGGCCCAGTCTTTGAAGAACATCCACATCTGAAAGGGAAGGACAAAGATTGTGTGAGGGGCTGGGCGACCCAAGGGCTGGATGGGTGTGGAGAGGGGTCAAACCAACCTGTGCATGAAGGCAACAGGATGCAGGAAATCCTAACTCACATACATAACCCCACCATCTCACAAAAATATTCAAATAACCAGCACGGAGAACTCACAGCTCTTCTGCACATTGTGTGAGGAGCAAGTGCATGCTCAATGTGATTACCAGCAATTGCCAAAATGCATCAGCTCCATGGTGCATCTGGTGAGGTCTCCTGATCCACCAGGGACCAGCTCAGATGTTCTGGAGGGAGCTGACCTCACTACAAGGAAATTTCCCACTGCGCACCACTAGTCCACTTCCTGGGATTTAATTCTGAGTACTGACCACATAGCTGGAAAGGAATTTGAACAACAGATTGAGCTGGGATTGCAAAATTTTATATCCCCAGAGGGCAAGGAACAGAACTTCCAAAGGGAACACAAAGCCTTGTATCTGTCTCTCTCCAAGTTAGCAAGGAGCAGCTTTTGATCTTCGGAGAGTTTAGGGAAGTGAGGGTGCCTCACAGCATGAAAAAACTGCACCTATATTTCAGTGAACTGCTCAAGGTTCTCAACAGCAGTATTTTTTTTTTCCCAGCAGATCATCTTACAGCATTAAATTATTTTAATAAGTTGGAACCAGGCTTGGTTTGTGAAGAGCACAGGAATTGGTTATGGCTGCCACTGAGCACTAAGGCTTGCCTCCTGCAGTATCACCTAGGAGCAGGTACCTTGCTCAAGACAGGAGCAGAGGGATTGATGTCCAGAGAACCTTTCTTCACCAGCTCCCGGAGGAGTCTGCAATAGTCAGGTGAGCAGAATCTCCTGATTTCTGCCCCCGAGGTCTATCAGGAGTCACTCACAGCTCAGATTAGCAGGCAACAGCAACACAAACTGGGGCCAGCTGGCAGCAGCCTCAGCTGAATCACTTAGCTGGAGAAGATGCTGAGGTCTACGTGAGCAAAGCTGCAAAGGTAAATGTGCCCAGACCTGAAAAAGATCCTATGCTGAGCAGCTGAAGGAGCTCAGCCTGGAGGAGAAAAGGAGACTCAGGGGAGAGAACTTCTCACTCTCTGCAACTCCCTGGCAGGAGGGTGTAGCCAGGTGGGGGTCAGGTTCTGCTCCCAGGGAACAAGCAATAGGATGAGAGGAAATGACATCGAGCTGTGCTGGTGGTGTTAGATTGAAGAGTAGGAAAGGTTTCTTCACCAAAAGGCTTGTAAAGCATTGGAACAAGCTGCCCAGGGAAGCAGTGGAGTCACCACCAGTGGAAGTGTTCCAAAAACATTAGATGTGGCACTTGGGGACATGTTTTGGGGTGGGCTTGGCAGTGCTGGGCTAACAGTTGGGCTTGATGATTGTAAAGGGCTTTCCACATCAAATGATCCAATGAAGGTGATCATGATTCCCATGACACTGTCACTGTTGACAGTGAGCTGGGATAACTGCACTTCCTTCCCTCTTCCTGCCCAAAAGCAATCCCCATCCCTCCTTGGCTAGCCATTCAGTGCTCTTTAGCAAAGCCAATCTGGGCTGTACAACCCAGAGGCAGATGCCACAAAGCAAGAATTTAACACTCAGAAATGTGGTGGTGCCATTTCTGGCTAACACCATGGGACTGCAGCTTTCCTAGTTTAAAAGGAAAAGCAAATCAAAGGTTTTGTCCAAAGAGAAAATGACCTCCTTTTCTAAAGGGGCCTTGGTATTTGGCCACTTTCACCTTTAACTATTAAATGTTCAGCACAGAACACAATATTTGGAGAACTGGCACTCACAGAGAGCCTGGTGTTGGCCAGAAGGGTTGCAGACTCAAAGCAGTCTGAGACCTGTAATGTTGCTGGCCAGGAAGGGAGGAGAATGATGAGAAAACCTCTGTTCCTTGACTTTGGCAAAAACCTTGGCCATTTTTGTACGTAAGAACGGGTCAATCAATATTTACTTTGTCTGAGTTTAGCTTTATTCCCACCTCCCTTTTTTAAGGCAGTTTGACTCATTTTCTAGCAGACGCTACCCTGGAGAAGGTGCGTCAGATGTAGAAAAGGATGGAAATTTTCCTGCTCTGTGCAGAGAGGTAATTTACTGCACAGCCTGTGCAAATAATGTTAATATTGAATAATGTTCATGACAGTACTTCTCCTATACTCTAAAATCCTTGATTCCCCACTGCTTTTATTCCATATTGTCCAACAGGGCTGTCTCTCTGCATAGCTTTCCCCTCTCTGCACTGAACAGAGGAATCATGGCAGTGTCTTCACCCTGGATAATCTCCAGAGCCCGTGAAACAGCAAAGGCCAAAGCCTGGCTTTAGTGAAGTCAAGTGGGACCCTTGCCACAGACTTCAAAGGCATCAGGATTTATCCCTAAGGAAATAAATTTACCACTTAAACGAGGAGCTAGACTCCAGCTTCCAATTTCTCCGTGTATTTTTAGGTTCTCCCTCAGAGACAGACAGGGTTTGTCTCTGCTAGAGATGCTGCACACTCCAGGAGTTATTTATTTGGTAGCTGCTCTGCAAAGACCTCAGGATGTTTCCCTGCTCAGAGGATGCTGCTGCTGTTGGCAATCCCAATCCAAGTGCCTCGTTAGCAACTGCATCCAGGAGTGCTTAAGGAAAAAAAGCACAACCCAAACACTCCTCTCTCCCTCAAAACCGCTAAGGTGGAGCCAAGCTCTGCATGCCTACGCAAAATCCGATTTAAGAGCCCTCATGCAGGACACGTATGTGGACTTTCCAGCAGCAGGTCCAGGCACAGAGCTCAGGACTCCTGTGCACCCAGCCCATCCCCTCTCCATCCCATCTCCTCTCCATCCCATCCCACCATCCCAGGCTGGTGGGGCACATCTCCCGGGATACGGGATGTCATCAACTAACGTAAAATGCAAGGTAATTCTGACTCCCTGAAGCAGCTCCAACTATAGCAGAGCATTTTTTCCCCTTCAAATTTTTTCCTCTGTGGATTTTTCCATCAAAACACATTATTTAAAAAGAACATTCACTTAAGAGCTGCCTGGTCCCAGGTGCCTCAAAGCTAGTGACAACATTCCTGTAGCAGCATTTGAGCAACTGGGAAGAACCTCTTTCATCAGACTTGATGCACAGAGATTCCTGAACAACCACATGATCATCTCTGAAAGAAGGGATAAAATATTTTATTGTTCTCCTTCCCATCTCTTTCATTCCCCACACAAAAAGCTGTATAAGGAAAAGAAGCCAAAAGGCAGGAGAAATAACTTGCAGCTTCCCAGAGTCCAACAGCTAACATGTGATGCCCACAGCTAAAACTGGGTTGAATAAGTGCAGCATTTCCAAAAGTTACTGCCCAGACCCTTAGTCAGTGCACAGCAAATGAACTCACCTCGCTATTTTTTGGATTTGTAATACTTATGGAAAGATCATCCTCTGTGTTCCCTGATTTTCCAGTGTACAGGAAGACTCCTAAGCCTTAGAGTAACAGCTACAGTATTTTCAAAAGCCCCCAGCATTGGCTTAATTTCACCCTCACACTGACCTATGAACAAGCTCTTACTACTTCTATATTTGATGTTTGAAAATACATCAAATTGGGTGATAACACAGCCTCAAGTCACCAAAGTTTCCCTACAGCCTTTACTTCCTTGGAAGTTTTTATTTTCTGGTACCCAGAAGGGAATCCTCTCTCTCTCATTGTGTAGAAACCAGCGAAGTTTAAAAAAATTCTTTTATCACAGAGAAAGTATCTCAGAGAGGAGTTATTGACTACACCAAGGTAAACACAATGAGAGTGAAATTAAAGAGTTTGCTTTAGACTGATGGTAACAAAAGACATGGCACCATCCCATTATTATCATAGGAGTAAAATGATGAATAGAGGTGAATCTAAACAGCACATTATAATCTACTTGAATAGAGAGATGCCAAGACACAGTATTTGTTCTGCCTCTTTACGAGCTGACATAAAACTTGCTCTGAAAACTGCTTGACTAAGTAATTCAGCCAGATGTTCACCTCCTTTGCATTGAGGCAGAATTTGGAAAATATTACATTTTTCAAAATTGCTGATGGCAGGGATCTATTCCCCCCCTGTAAAAAGTGCTCCATGGGCTGGCTGACAGCTGAGCACTGACCAAATTTCTATTTTTCCTTCATGTTTTGGAGACTGAGAGGAGAGCCCTGGAGCCTGCTAGTCCACTTAGTGTTCACTGCTGAAGGCAGGGGAAGCTGTTCAGTTCCAGCAAATACCCATGTAAAGCATCCATCTGGGAGAGGTGTTGCTATTTAAAGAGGAGAAAGCTCCTTTACAAACACATATTACAGGATGCTTGTCACCTGCTATCAACTGCAAAAGATGATTTTTTTTTGTTTGTTTTCGTTGACTTTGAAGCTTTTAATCTCCTCTTGTGGGGTCACTGATTATTGTACCCCAGCCTAGTCCTGTCCCCAGCAGCACCAGGGAGGTGATGCTTGCAGAAGGGGTGTAAGGACAGGGAGAAGGTGTCACTCCTCTATAGAATATTCCCTTACAGCACAGCAATTGAACCAGATGTAGCCATTCTATTGCCAATGAACCCTGTGAGATTTTCCTCCCTTAAATTTGCTTTTACTTTTAGAACTCACATAATTTCTCTATGCATAACATTCCCTGTGCTGGCAGGGCCATGCCTGAAGCACACCAAAGTCAAGGAAAAATCTGTCTGCCAGAGACATTTAATTCCATAAAGCCCCCATCCCAAGGGGCACTTTCTAAAAGCAGCTAAGCCCTGACAAGTGCAGGTAGATGCCAGTGACATTTTAGACACAAAGTGCTTCATTCCCACCAGTTCCACCAGACAGACGGACTCTGAAAATCCTGTGGGGCACGTAATCACCTGTACAAAACCTGGTTCTTTTGCCAGCTGTTAACTGCATCATCTACATCATCAATATTGCAACCATAAATGCATCTAACTGTGCACCAGGCTCAGACATTGATTTTTAAGTTATAATCCTACACTGGTACCGAAGCTTTTACTTCTGTTGACAGAGGAGAGGAAAAAAAAAAAAAAGGTGTAATTTACCTTCAGAATTTCCCTGTGTGAATCCCAGGAACCAGGTAAAACACAATATAGTCCAGAGAAAGCAGAATCCCCTAAAATTGAAAGAAAAGAAAAGAATAATGAATTTCTACAACATTAGTAACAAAACCAATTCCCCTTGTTAAAGGTCTTCTCCTTGATCCTGAGGTCTAGCAAAGGCAGTGACAGCATCAGCACGACTCCAGGAAGTAGATTCAGACTGAGACCTTATTTTTCTGCCATCTAAACCCACTGAACTCAGTGGAAAGGTTTCCCAATGGTATTAGGAGCCTTAAACAAGGGCCAGCCCAGTGTTTTGAGAGTCAGGGTCATCACTGCTGCTGCTCCTTGGCACTCACCCCACCTAGAAGAGACCACCAGAAATGCAGGAGGATGGAGAAATCATTCAAAGCTGGGAGGCATAAAGCCCTGCCAGGAGAGCAGGTGCAGGGCTGTGGGGACATGGGCAGGAAATGGGCTGTCACACAGTGCCCTGTCACCTCAGCAAACAAACCTCGAGTCCTAATGCTTTACTCTGTGTGCTTAACAATATCCCAAACGTGCAAAATCCTGCATGGATCTATTCCTCATTTTACACCCAGATGCAAAGAAGGGGGCAGTTTCTAACCACTCAGCACCACTGAGGACCTTCTCATGAGCCTGGGATGGCAGGAAAATTTAGAAACTGAGAGACCCCCAGACTTCCAACCCTGTGCTCTCACAGACCCTGTCATGCCTGAGAGGGAATTGGACAAACCTCTGTTAGCTCAGCTTTAAGCCTTCAAGTGCCATTGAAAACAGCAGCTCAGGGAAAAAGACTTTTACCAGAAAGGTAGCTAAAGCTCCCCCTTTCCCCCATCAGCTTCCTTGATTTGTAGCCAGCTAATGAACATAGGAAACTCCTTGGTTAGGCTCACTTAAAGCTGTCAGTGGAAAGTTTGAAGATTGAATTCCCTCATCTTCTAGAGGGGATTTTTAACAGCTTCATCAGCACAGGCTGCTGGAGGAACAGACAGAAATGTAAACTACAGAAAGTCCTCAGCCAGGAGACAGCAGTGTGGGACATGCACAGGTTGTTTGTCACTTCAGCACAGCCAGGGCTTGCAAAGCCATGCCAAAGTGCAGCTTGCTGCTCTCTCCACATCTGACACACAAATCATATATCAAACAGGATTAGAGGCCACTCTTCTCCTGCCATAAAGCCTCAGCTTTAGCCCAAGAAAGCATCCTCTGAGACAATGTATTACCCTGGGCCAATCCTCACCTGGTGCAAGAGACCTTTTCCCACAGCTAAAAGGAAGCCACAGTGATTTACATCAGTGGGGAAACCTGGCTTTGAGTGCAAAACTCCATCCAGGAATCCAGCCACTAACTGATATTTTAAGGTTTGAAAGGATAAAATACTGGGAAACAAATGAACTGAAGCAATCCATGTCCTCCTTTGCTGTTTCCATCACCCTGACACACTGGACTGCACATTTCAAGAGCTCTGGGACCGCTTTAGTTTATAAATGAACAGCTTGGAATAGCCCAATCCCAGTGTTCTTCTGCCATGTCCTACAGCCAGCCACATTCTAACCAGGAAACTCTCACCAGGCCCCAGAGGTCTCCAGCTGGGGACACTTGGTTGTTTTCTGACCACTTCAACCCTTGGGACACAACTGTTGGGCTGCTGACACTGCCAAGGGCAAGGAGAGCTGCTGGCCCAGTTCCTTCAGGGATGGAAGAAGGGAAGCAGAATAGGATGATTCTTCACAGCCACCTTTGGCAGTATTATTTTTAGCCTGAGAGAGGCTGAAATCACACTTCACAAGACAACCTTAATTTCTGCCCTCATCCCCAACAGAGGTTTAAGATGTGTGCATGGAGCAAAGACCTGACTGGGAATCATCCACCGGACTGCCTGCTGAGAGCAGGAGAAGACAGGGAAGAGGTCACCAGCAGCATTCCCAGGCGTTAAGAACCTGTGCTCTGCTGAGGATCAGATTTGTCCAACCACACCGAACTGACACCCACTTCTGTATTTTTTTTGAGGTGCACCTTCCCCCAACCAAGCTCCCTGTTGATTGATGCAATGAGGAGAACAAGTCTTGGGGGAAAATCCAGCACGTAATTTCATTCCAGTGACACTGACGGGCTGTAAAGGAGATGAATGCAGTGTGGGATCCAGCTGGCCCCAGCCCTGCTCTTGGACCCCTCACCCAGCCAACACCGTACGAGTTGAGAGCGGGGCTGGGTGCCAAAACACTGAAGAAAAACACTTTGGCAAAATTTACCAACTTAATGGAAAAAGCAAAAGCAGCTTCCAAATGGCAGCCGTGTGAGTGATGGGGCTGTTAATTATCCCAAGATTTTTAATGCAGGCTCTTTTTCCGTTACAGCTCAGCAGTGACAGGGCTGCATAAGCAGCTTGAGTAGCAAGAGTAAAGAAGATTTTTCTCCTTATATAGAGCTATCAAACCCACCTTGCCTTTATCTCAGCTTCTTCCCACGAGCAGTGATTTCCACTGAGATTCTATCCAGAGGTACCACTAAAGGTGTTTGTTTCTTTTATTCACAGGGTCTGTGAATGTCACAATGAGGTTCCTGGGGCTTTTCAGCCTGGAGAAGGCTCCAGAGAGAACTTAGAGCACCTTCCAGAGCCTAGAGGGGCTCCAGGAGAGATGGAGAGTGACTTGGGAGAAGGGAATGGAGGGACAGGACAAAGAGGGATGGCTGTAAACTGAAGGATGACTGATCTAGATTGGATATTAGGAAGAAATCCTTCCTTATGAGGGTGGGAAAGCCCTGGCACAGGTTGCCCAGAGAAGCTCTGGCTGTCCCTGCATCCCTGGAATTGCCCAAAGCCAGGCTGGATAGGGCTTGGAGCAGCCTGGGATAGTGGAAGCTGTCCATGGCAGGGGTGGATTGAGATGAACTTTAAGGTCTTTCTACCCCAAACCACTGCTGCAGTGCCTGGCTGAAGAAGTGCCCCACAGCACACTTGATGTAAGTTCTCATGAACTCCAGAAGTTTTCCAGTGCAGAAACAAACTCCCTTTCTAGCAAACTGAAGTGACTGACTGCAGCTCGATTTTACTCCCCTATTTTTGGCAAACTCCTGTGGATCAGTCCATGGGAGCTGACCAGTGCCAAAAGTCCAAGGCAAAATACAACTGAGAGGGACAGAGAAGCACAAAGACCTTTATTCCCCTGATTCCCTTCTAACCAGACAAGTGCTGGAATAAAGCCCTACACTGAGCTAAGGACAACAGCAACACAGCAGCCTTCAGGCTAGATGTGGTCACAAATTATCCTCAAGCAAGTGCCAATTTGACATAGCTGAGGCAACCTATAAAATAATTGTGATCAGCTAATTCTCCACTATTTCTGGAATTGGTTTGAAACAATTTCAGCTTTTATAAATTAAAAGGTTTGCCCTGCCTCAGAAGAAGTCCAAATGGTTTTGACATCTTGTTTGCTTAGATGATGGGTTGAAGCAGAAGGAAATGTTTCAAGGGCTCACAGCAGCATTTAATTTTTTATTTTGTTTTCTCCCTCATTTACAGTGGGGAAATGGCTTTGAAATTGCAAACATTACTGCAAGGTGGAAAAACAATTCCCTACCACTTTTCTCCATTCAGGTGTATTTTTTTCCTGTTTAAAGACCACAAAGCCAGCTGGAGGCTGAAAATTGCTTTTCAAGAAAAGCAAATCTGCATTTCTAGCTGTAGATCAGACAGTATATCTTAAAAAAGAGAAAAATATATGTGTGGGTTAAGATCCTTTGCACATGACTGGAGGTGATATTTTATAAGGCTCCCAAGCAATTTTGACAGACAACAGGAAGCAAATCACAACCTATAAAACTGAGGCTTTAAATTGTACTGAGCATTGCTTCCATCCCAGCTTTTTGGGGTAGAAACCTAATTTTGTACCAGTTACCTCCTCTGTGGAGCAGACTTCTGCTCTCTTTTTGGGGCTTCTGGAAATGATGGTATTTCTCCACTCCCCCTCAATTTCTGGCAAGAGCAATGGAAACACACAACTATGTAGATGTCCCTGTATTGACCCTGCTTAGTTCTTAGCTAGACCTTTCCTGCAGTATAAATGAGGTATTGACTTACACCTCCAGGCAAAGATTTGGTACACAGGCACTGCTGCAAACTCCAGCACAGTAAGGGCAGAGTTTCTGAAACAACTGAAATACTATTAGTTTTCAATGCCCATTCAGAATCTACATTTTGAAGGAAAGGGATTGAGCAGACAAACAGATATGGCCCATATAAATCCATTCCTAAGGTCATTTAAAAATACTGAGAAAGCAGAGTGCTCTACAAAATGTCAATATTAAGTAAGGGAGAATGAAATCTCCATCCCTGGAGGTGCTCAAGGCCAGGTTGGACGGGGCTTGGATCAGCCTGGGCTAGTGGAAGGTGTCCCTGCAGGAGAATTGGATCCATCAAGGTCTGATGTTTGCTCATCTGGCACCTACAGCTCCTCTGAGGACTGCAGCAGAGCCATACAGACCTGCAGTGCACAGAAGGTGGGGATGAAGCACCAGCAGGAGCAGAGTGACCTCCTGCAGACACCTCCCACCCTGTCCTCTCAGGGTTTAGGCTGATCCCTGCAGACAGAAGGCTGAAAGGCTCCAAACCACTGCTCCTTGCCCTCCTGATCAGAACCAGAGCCTGTGCATTCCCTGCACAAAGCCATCCCAGAGCTGAGCTCCTGCTGGTGACAATCTGCTTCCTCACCTGAGAGATGCCAGACTGACACAGCTCCAACACCCTCCCAGACAGCTCCCAGCAGCTCTCCACAGCAGGAGATCTTTCCTGGCAGCTCATCCCTCTGCCTCCCCTTCACTCCCCAGCCCTGTCTGGGATATTGACTTTGCTGCTGTGTGAAGTGACAACACTCAGTGCTGGCCCTGGCCTTTGTGTTCTCCAGAAACTGGAGCCCTCGACAAACAGAAGTGCTAAGCGTGATCTGTCATCTCACTCCTTTTTTGTCCTTCCAACAAACGCCTTTGCATTCCTTCATTTTGTGAATGGGGTTTGGCAGAGCCCTATAGAATTCCCCATTGTTTCCATTTGCACTTCAGTAGGCGTCCATCATTTCTACTTGTGCCCCCAACAAATTGGCAAAGAAAGGGAAGGGGAAAAAAACCCACAAACTCTGTGTCTGTCCCTGGGCAGAGATTTCCCTCTCACCACAAACCTGGGCAATCCTCAGTCAGTAACAAGAACCCCCATGAACAGAGACATCAAGCAGGGCAGATTTTAACCCTTCAACCCATTGAAGAAAGGGGATGAAGCTGAAGCTTTATTTTAATAAAGGACATGCTCAGAGAGACACATGGAAGCAGCAGGAGAAGGTGGAGCTGGGCTGTGACACTGTCTATCCCTCCTGGGACACATCTCCAGATGCAATTGCCTCCTCTCTACCCCCAGGCACACACACATCATTTGCCAGTCTACTGCTGAATTTGTCCAGCAGTGCCATAATTTGTCCCCAAACCACTTGCCCAGCTCACAAACAATCCCCTTTTCTTCTTAAAACAGGATCCATGCCTCCCTCCAGCCCTTTTGGGCCATCCCAGGGGCTGACCCACACCTCAATGGTGCTGTGGTACCATGTGTGAAGCTCTCATCCAGCACACAGATGAGCCAGGCAGACCCAGAGCAGCATTGCTGTGACAGCAGCCTGTCACCCACCAGAAGCCATCAGGAGCATCAAGCCACCTCCATGGCCAGCAGTGGCACTGGGGCTGGAATGGGCCAAGGTGGCACAACCACAGAGGAGCAGCACCAGTGCTCAGTGTGTTGCTCAACACAAATCCTCCCCTGTGGTTTGGTGAGCACATCAGCAGAAATGACCAAGAGGAGCACATTAAGCTTGAAGAGCCTGTAAAACTTTGTGTTCGTCTGGTTTTACAAGCTTTGGCAGCTCAAGTCTTCAAGCACACTGTGCAACTGCTGCTCCTTCCCTGGTGAGGCAGCCCTCCCACTCCCACCTGCAGGTCTCCAGCAGCTCCCCAACCACCAGCTCTGCTCCAGAGGATGCTGCAGGAGCACTGCTACAAGAGGGACCCCAGTGCCACACAGGAATGCACCAGATCATTCCCATCACAAGCTGCTTCAGGCAGCACAGCCCTCGCCCAGCACAAGGGTGGCCCTGTGAGCCCAGGGACATGCCAGCTCTGGGCTGGGAGCATCCTCTCCAGGACCGGTGGCCTCAATGTGACCATGGAGCCTGGGGAGGATGGGATGCACAGCGCTCAGCCAAGCAAATCCAAGCCCAGCACCAAAATCCCTTCGGGAATGATGCGAAGGGCGGCAGGCGACCTCTGCCGAGGAGGGACCGGAGCAGCACACGGCGGGGACAGGCCGGGGGACACCCTGGAACAAAAGGCGCTCATTCCGAGGCACCAGGACACAGCAGAGCCAGGTTTCCCACGGCACTGCCAGGCTCTGCTCCCGTGCTGTGGTGGCCTGGGGACACGGTGACACAGAACCTGGCACAGACCGCCGGCAGGCAGGAAGCCACGCTGCCGTTTCCCGGGTGCTCCTTCCTAAACCTGTCCTGGGAGGGTCCGGTTTGTCCTCGAGCAGGATCTGGGAGCCGAGCAGGATCTCCCTGTCCTCGTCTATAGCGTGATCAGGGTCAGTTCCCCTGCCAGGCTGAGCAGCTGGTGCTCTGTCAGCGGCTGTGCCCTGTGCCAAGTGTGTCCCCAGCACCGGGGCCCGTCCCCTCGCTGTGACACGCTGCTCGTGCTCTTTCAAAGGAACCTTTATCTGGCTGTTCTCCTCTGGATTTCTCCCCTTCTGACGCCAGGCACCCTTGCACGGTCCCAGGCGGTTCTCCCAGACCCTGCCCAGCGCTAAAAAGGTGTAACTGGGAGATGCTGCACTTACCAGCATCTCCAGACACGCCACAGCCACGTCTACACAAAAAAACCCAAACAAAAAAATCCCCCGCATCACAACAACCCTAAAGCGCTGAAATTCAGTCCTTGTGAGCATATAAATACACAGAAAACTTGCCAAGGAGAGCAGCCGCAGCCCCTGGGAAGGGGTCTGGGCTGTGCGTGTAACTCCACACACACACTGAGCCTCCAAAGGGAGCTGCACATTCATCCGGCTCCAGGAAAGGGGCGGGAGCACGATGACCCCGGGGTGGAGGGGGGCTGCCCCCAAATCCCCTCGCCCCGGTCCCCCTCTTTCCCCCATCTCCCAGCCCAGCCGAGCAGAGGGATCCTGTACACAACTTTTTCAAACTGCCAGGCAGAAGAATCCCAGCCTTTCCAAGGGAGTGTCGGTAAATCATCAGTACATCCGACAACGCAGCCAGCGGGATTAACCCTTTGCGGGTGCCCGGGAAAATAATAACAACAACAACAACGGCGCATTTAACAATGAAAATAGTAAAAGCTGGTCCCAGCTGTGGGAGAAAGGGGACGGGCGGGGTGTGTGCCGGGATTTTTTCACACACACACGGATGGATAGGAAGCAGCGTTTTGTGTGTGCCGAGCACATGAAGAGCTGCCACCGCGCACCTCCGCCGTGCCTCAGCCCTCCGGGCTCTCCCGGCACTGCGGCCAGACCCAGGTAGCCGTGTCCCCGAGGGGCAGGGCGAGGAGCAGCTCCCAGGAGGGGCACAGATCCCCCCGTGCCCGGGCAGGGTAAGGGGAGCGAGGGGCAGCGGATCGCCCGTTCCTGCATCTGCCCGGGGGCTACACCGGCGCCCACCTCCCGGAGCAGCTCCCGGGGCTGCGAGCCCCTTTTCCCGGTGCTTGGGAATCGGGGGGCTGCGGGGGGAGCTCCTCCTGGCCGTCCCGGGGCCGATCCCCCGCTCTCACCCCTTCCCGCACACCCCAGCCGCGTTCCCCCCTCTCCCGCTCCGCAGCGTGGCCTCCCCGCTCCCAGCCCATTCTCCTCTCCAGACCGGGAGTTTTCACATCATCCCCTGGCAGAGGAATGTCTTCCCCCACCCCGTTCCCAGATCCCGCGGTCCCGCGGCTCCCCGGCACCCCCAGCCCGCCCGGGCTGCCGCTCCCCAGCGCCGGGAGAAGCGGAGTTTGTACTCACCCCCTGCCTGCCGCTGTAGCTCTGAGTCTGGAGACCGGCTCTGATTCCGGCTCCATCACGTTTAGTGCATTGTCTCTTTCGGGCAATTTTTGCGGCAATCCATCAGAAATCGGGGGACAGGCCGGTTTGTGGGTACATCCTTCCCAGCAGCTCGGCTCTCTGCCTCGCTAAGGGGCTCAGCTGTGTCACAGACACCCCTGGCCCGGACGGCTCACTCCTTCCTCCTTCTCTTCTGGGTCCTTTTGCTTACACAGATCTTTTAATCCCATTTAACTCCCTCTCGGCAGACTGCAATTACCTTGGGAAAAAGGAGAGAGAACACAAAGTACACGCTAGGAAGCCAGGCTGGCCCATGGTCGCTGAATTTCTTGCCTCTCTTTTTTTCCCCTCTCCTTATAAATAGTGCAATTTCTGTGATCTCTGATTCCCAAAGTCCTTGATTTCAAGTGTTTTTTTCTTAGCTGTTACTTTTGTTGTTGGTTGGTTGGTGGTTGTAATTATTATTTTTATTTGCAGTGCAGATGTGCCTCCCACCCCCCAAGGATCTCTCCTCTGGACTTAGAGAGAAGAGGAAAAGGCAGATTTGGAGAAATGAAAATTATTTAAGGATGTCCTTACTGCCTCTCTCTGCTGCCCTCCTCTGTAATAGCGAAGCATTTACGAGAAATATTACAAAATAAATAAATAATTTTAAAAAAAAATAGAAAAACTCTTGGCCAGCAGAGCTGTGGGGAAAGAATCGAAGACCCTGTCAGGCTCTAGGGACAGAAGCACAGGCTCTTCTTTGGGGAGGCTGCTGATGGAAATTGCAGCCCCTTGTACTCACCTGTCCAGGGCCATGAGCCCCAAACTGGCCTCGACCCACCTTATAAAGTACCTGGCATGGCTTTTCCCTTGGGATCAGCGCTTGGTGGGGCAGCTGGGAGCCTATGGATGGGGCTCAGCCTTGGAGGAGAAAAGCCCCTTATGCCCCTGTTCCCCTCCTCGCCCTGCTCTGCTTCCCCAGGGCATCTCCAGAGCCCCTCTGCTCCCATCAGCGAGGGATGGAATCTGCAGCCCGGAGGGCAGGGAGAGGGGAATCAGTTTTCCTACGCGAGGTCCATCAGAACAAGCCGGATCCCAAGCACGCTTGGCCGGCTCTGCCGGGAGAAGGGACTTCCACGTGCGGATAAAACCTTCATCCCTGTTTCTCCTCCTCTTCCAAAGTCCCACCCAGCCAACCGTGCACCCTCAGGGCGCTTAGCAGGTCCCTATTGTCCTCAGCAGGACGCGGCAAGCCCCTCAGCTCCATGGGATGCCCTCAGGCAGGTGAGGGAGGAACGATCCGAGCAGTCCCACCTCCTCCCTGCACCCCCGGCTGCCCCTGCCCTGCTCCCTCCCATCTCGGCACCTCTGCCTTGGGCACTTACTCTGCAGCGAGGCGAGAGGCTGTGCAGCATCTCCCCATGGCCGTGGGCATGCATTGATCCCAGCAGCTCACAGCAATTGCTGCTTCTTAAAAGTTAATAATAATAAAAAATAAAAAATAAAAAAAGGAGGAAAAAAGAAGGGGGAAAAAAACCCCAAACCCAAACAAACACCAAAGCCCCTTCCTCCCTCCTTCCCCTTCAAGGTGTCTCCTGCGCCGGGAGCCCGGGAGAAGCGACCAGGCTGAGGGGCCCGGAGCCAGCCGGGGCTCTCTGGGGTCCCCCCAAATTCAGCAGATAATCCTTCCCCGAGGCTGGCGCGGGCACGTCCCCCTCGGACAGTCGCTCCACTCGTGGGTCATGGATGCTGCAGGGATCCAGGAGAGAAGAGCGGTGGGGAGCGGGTGCTGGGAGGGACATGGATGTGAAAGAGGTGGAAGTTCTAAGGCTGCCCTTGTCCTTTTAAATAGCTGCAGCCCGGGGACTCCGGGCTGGCGGGGGTGCCCCAGGTATCCGGTTTCAGCAAACAGCAGCTAATGAGCAGAGATCCAGCCTCCGAGGGGCAGGATCAGCGCTGCCGGCGGGCAGGGGGGCACCCCGGGCACCCCACCAGGAGGGGAGGGGGCTGCCGCAGGGAGGGGAGGCTGCGTGCTCACTGGCCGGGCAAGGACAGGGCTGCAGAACAGGGGGACAGGGCTGCAGGGGCTACAGGACCCCCAGGGCAAGGGGACAGGGCTGCAGGGGCTACAGGACCCCCAGGGCAAGGGGACAGAGCTGCAGGGGCTACAGGACCCCCAGGGCAAGGGGACAGGGTTTCAGGGGCTACAGGACCCCCAGGGCACAGAGCAGGTCCCCCGAGGTGCCAGCGTGGGTCTGGCATCAAAGCTGAGCCAGCCCAGGATCTCACCCCACAGAGGTGGTGGGAATCTTTACCACATTATCCCCTGAAATGGAGAAGAGCTAAAGCACCTGGGCACAGGCACTAAGCTTACACACTCCCCATGAAAATACACAGCCACAAGTAGAACCCACCAAGTACCTGAACCTGAGGCTGGAGGGGAATGATGTTACATTATGTTCAGAGCAGAAAATTCAAGGACCCACTGGCCTGACTCAGCAATGCAGGTTTACTCAAAAACCTGACCTCAGAGTGTGGCCAAAAGTTGAGGTTTCCACCATAAATCAGATGTCCCATGACATCTTCTGTTCCCATGCATGCTAAGAACTTCTCTCCCTTAATACATATTAGCTGTGGTTGCTAGCTGGGACTGTGGTTTTGCATCTCCCAGTTTCTATAGGCAGAAGATTTTATTCATACCTTTGCTCTGAAGCATCTACATTTTGCTTCCTTTCTTGCTAAAATAGATGAAGTTTCAAATAGTGACCGTAAAATAATTTGAAACAAGCAGTGTTGGGACTGGGTGGTAAACTAACAGCCCCACAGTTCCCTATCCTCCAGAAAGCCTTCTCAGAAGGGTGAAGCTAAGATAACATATCCAGATACTTGTAAGAAATTCCTATTCACAGAAAAACATGTCTCACACCCCCTCTGAAGGCCCAGGAACTCAGATGACCCAAACAGTCCAGCTTTGAGGACTGGCACTTTAGGGACAACAGGCAGTGACACAGCTTGTCAGAAACACCATAAAATCTCTATTTTTCTTAGCTATTTTTTTCGCCAGCTGTTCTTTCCATGTTTCTCAGTCACACATTCCTCACTGAGAAACATGTCCTAGCCATGCTGAAGTGTTTAAGATAAAGCTTTAATCTATTAAAAACCCCTCAGCTTTGCAAATAATTGTGGGTCAATTCCTCTGCTGTTGAATACACCTTAGATTCTCTTGCTTATTTCTATCTTTTCTCTCTTCTAAATGCAGCTAATATTTAGTAAACTCCTTTTCTAAAAAAAAAAAAAAATCCAAAAACAACCCACCAAAAAAACCAACAAAAACCAACCCTCACTCTACCCAGAAAAGAACAAGGTCTGGCTTTCCAGAGAGAGGGACAAAATGGAAAGGAAAATGATGTGCTGCATCTTTTAACAAAGACTAATCCAAATGGGATGTGCATGGGTAGCTGGGAAAGGACTGGTGATGCTCCAGGTCCACAGCATCTCACCAAGGACCCACCATAAAACTCACTGACAGCCTCATCCTCAAATCCTCTGCACATATTTGCTCAGATGAACATTTTCAAACCAAACACATGCCTAAAAGCTTTGCTAGCACGAAGACATAAATGTATCCCAGCAGTAGGAAAAAGGGAATTAGTTTAAAACAAAAGGAAACCCAATGTTGCTGAAGCCAAGGCTAGTGCCAAGTGAATTCAGGTTCAAAAATTAGACCTCATTCTTCAAAAAGGGAAAAGCCGCAACATATGATCTGAATAGAAATATATTTAGCAGATTTATTTTTCTTCTCTTCCAGATTTAAATAGAAGCCATTTTAAAACACTAAATAAACCGAAGGAAATCGGCACAGCAGTGAAATTTAAAAAAAAAGAAAAAGAAAAAAGGAATTGGATTTGAATAGTTTAATTAGCCAGAATTAAAAAAAAGCACAGGGGAGGAGGAAATGCCACCACACAACACGAGGAACAGGGAACAGAGCACTTGCTTTTGACGAAACGCACCTCTCAAAAAAAGCAGCATATCATTACAGCCTGGATAAACACAGCATTTTAAACATTCCCCCGTATTTAGCCACTTTCCAAAAGAACCAGTACCCACCTCTCCTCAGGAGCTGTAGCTTGGTTATGCATCAAGGCTCTCATTAATATAATTTTGTCTCCTTGCTTCTCTTGGAAAACGGAGCATGGAGGCACCTCAGAGCCACAGTGAGTGGTGTCACAGCTGTCCTGTGTGACTCACAGTGCCAACTCCATGGGGCATAGGAATCCCAAACTAACCTGAGCCTACCCTCCCACTTTGGCTTGGCCAGTGTTGTAATTCACAACCCTGAATTACAGTTCAATCATTTTCGCCTCTGCTCAAGTCCAAAAAGCATCCTGGATCACTCACTGCCCCCAGAACTCACAAGGAATTATAGGGATGTGTTGTGATATATTTAGATAAATACTCCATTCAGGTTTAAAACTGTGGCATAACCAGGCAGAAGGGGAAACCACTGCACCGGAAAAACTTGTGGGAGGGATCAAACAAACACGCCAAGGAAAGGTGGGATAAAGAGCCTTTCACTCCCTGCTGGGCTGAGGATCCACACCCAGCCTGGATGGGGAATATCTAAACTTGGTGGCTGGCTAGGAGTTGCTGGAGCCATGGGAAAAGGGAGCTCAGCCTGTGGGAAGTGATCCATGAGGGGTGATGGTCCCAGTGATCCCTGCAGGACACAGCTGTGCTGGGTGGCACTGAGAAAAGTGCCAAATTCTGCCAATTTGCCACAATAGCTGCCAAAGCCACCATTTCTATCCCTGTTCTCCCTCTGAGTGCTCCACACTCAGCTGCAGTGCTCTCTCAGGTATGTAATTCCCTGTATAGGATTTCCTAATCCCTACATGACTTTTCTATTCAGATCCTGCATTGAACACAACTGTACCAGCACTGCACACACCCATGAGCTCTGTTCAAATGACTGGCACTAGCTCAAGGCCTGGATTAAAGCCTTCCCTACCCTGCAGTGACCTGGTCATGAGCAGAAACCTGCTGAGGAGCTTCATTTCCCTGCTGAGGAGCCTCACCATCCATGGCACAGTCAACATCTCCAGGAAAGGAGAAGGTGGCCCAGATGGGATCTGGTCAATGGATGTTCCTATTTGGTCTCTCTGGCACCAGCCATCCCTGCCAGATGAGGAGGTTTCTGCTGAGGAGCAGAACATGCAGCACTCCTGGTTTTAAGGTTTGCTGTTTGACAGCTATTCGTGATGCAAAAGCTGCTGCGGGTTTTGTTTCTTGTTCCCAAGAAATTTCCCAAGTTTCTTGTGGAAGGCATTAATTTAAATCATGTATGTGAGAGAGTTGCTGCCCAGTCCTATTTTCCTCCTCTCCACAGCCTTCCTGCCAAAGCCATTCCTGTCCTGTGCCACAGGCTACCAGTGACAGGTTTGAACTCCTGCAGCCCTTTGATGTAAGATGTTTGAAATTCTTTTTGGGAACACTAAAAGCTTTTGTCTCCTGGCCCGTGCTGTGGGGATGCCATGTCTGGCAGAGACTGATCTTTCTGTGCTTTCCAACTGCACCATATCACATCGGGCTGCCCAGCCAGCCGAGAGGTGGGAATGGCTGTTAATCATTAAATGGAGCCTTTTCCCATCGGAATGAAAGGGAACACAATGCAGCGATACAAGTCCTTCCCAAGGAAAGGCTGCCTGCTCATTACAGCTCTGTCCTACCCTTCCATTTAGCTATTTGGAGAGCTGCAGTTGTGCAGGATGGCTGTGAAGCGATTGTTCAGCTGATGGCAGCAGCACATTGGGCTGACAGGTCAGCCCTGACAGCGAAATGCATCACCAGGCTTTGACAGGAGGAGATTACAGCTCCTACATCCTGACTGCCTTTATTTAAGGTATCAGGCAGAGACTGCCTGGTTTGGTGAACACATCTTTATTTCTCTGTCTATCTGTTCTATCTCTGGTTTAGGACCTATTCAGCCACTGGTGCTAGTGGAAAACACAAGAGAATCAACACCATTGGCCAGTTTCTTGCTGTGTCCTCCAGCCTAAAACCAGAGCAAGTTGTTCTGCTACCTGTGGTGATCCTACATTTGAACAGAAGAAAACCAAGATCAGTTTCCACCTTTTACCATGGAAAAAAACCAATTCACCATTAAATCCCCCCTGGGCTGCTGCACACGAGGAGCAGTTCTCCCAGCCTGGGGGATTGCTAGTTAAATGCAGTAAATGCATTAGCAAGCACAAGTGCTTTTCCCACCAGTATGCCAAAGGAACTTGTTCATGGGTCCATGGAGATGGCTCTGTGCTGTCCTGGATGAGTGTAGGTAACCTGAGCTCTCTGAAGAGACAGCACATCCCTTCTTCATGAAACAGAACCCCCTGAGAGAGCAGAGCCTTCCCCCTCGGCAGAGAAATCCCACCAGCACAGAAAAGTGCCCACTGATCTAATTTCCTGCACGTTAAGGACAAAAGGACAACTGCCACTGTGGTTGCTGCTGTTGTGACAGCGATTTACCATGGCAGGGAGCACACACCAGTGTGTAATATTTCAGTTTGAGTTCGGCAGATCACACGAGCATCACCCTTGTGAGTTTTAGGCAGCACTGCCCACA
Source organism: Lichenostomus cassidix (assembly GCF_008360975.1). Classification (NCBI taxonomy): domain Eukaryota; kingdom Metazoa; phylum Chordata; class Aves; order Passeriformes; family Meliphagidae; genus Lichenostomus; species Lichenostomus cassidix. The sequence continues at coordinate 6,067,906 of NC_139497.1, forward strand.
TTCTGGATACCCAGTGACACTGGGGCAGGTGTGGGACAGTGCTTGTGCCACAGCCCTGCACCACAGCACAGAGCTGATGGAGGAGAGCTGAGCCTGACCTGATGTGAACACTCTGGACAAGAGCTCAGAGCTGCAGGCAGCAAACCTTGGAAGGTCCCAGCTGAGGAGCCACACCAGGTCCTCCTGGAGCAGGGATGCTGTTTGCTCCGGGGGTGAGGAACAAGCCTAAGGGGAACACAGTGCTGGTGGCAGCTGGAGCTCGTGGGCACACCCAGGCAGCCTCAAGGCCGAGTTCAAAGGCAGATGGAAATCAGCACAAGATCTTGGCCTTAGGAGAAGGAGGCGTGTTACAGCAACAACGCCTGGGACAAAGGTTTTGTGCAAGACAGAAACTAAGCCTGAGTCAGGTTCTGAGTGGTTTCAGCGGGGAAGGGAGAGGGAAAAGAGCTTAGAAAACATCAAAGCAAATGCTGGTCATAACAAAAAGTTGAGGTAATACTATTTAAATCCAAAAGGTGGTTTTTCTACTGTCTAAGCAAGATGTATTCTTTGTTTCCAGCTGCTGTGGGAAGATAACCCAGTGTCCTGATGCTGGACAGGCCTGTGGGAGCAGTTTAGTGGGCAAAGGGAAATCACACCTGCAGCAAGGAGCTTGGCAATGATAAGTCCAGGGCCAGGTGAAGGAAGGGTGAGACAAAAAAGATTTGAGATGAGAATTTCTTGGGCTCCATGCTGTGCTGAGCTCACTAATGACACCAGAAAAGCTTCTTCAGCAGTGACAAGGCTGAGGCAGCCCTTGCACATCCACACATACATTTTGTATATTAAACAAAAGCCTGTACTCTGCTACATCCTGAGGTATCAACACCAAAAAGCAACTGCAATTCGGTTTGTGTAATCAGAGCAATTTTGAGATACAACCCAACCATGACAGGGAATTGCTAAACTTAATCTAAGCCACAACACACTGCTACAGCACCATTTCCTTTTGCAATTGTGCTCTGCTCTGCCTGGAAGCAGCAGCAGCATCCCAAAGCTCACACGCTAACCTAGATCTCAGCAGGGCTCAGGTTTGGCTTTCACCACTCCAGTGACCTGCAGGGTGACCTGAAGCAACTTAAACCATTGCTTTTGTGCCATTATTTCTTGTCTCTAGAGTGAAGCTTGTGATATAGATCATCTTATGTGTAAAGAGGTTTAAGACCTTCAGACATAAAGCACTGCCAGTGGCTGTTATTACTTCACTGTGCAGTTGGCAGCAGCCCCTCGTGCAGGAGCAAGTGTAAATCTATTTCCCAACCAGTTTTATATTCAGCACAACCTGCCATCCTCCAGATGCACAGTTCATTAGAGACCTCTCAGTTTTATCTGGCTGTAAAGGCCTGTGTTTAAAAAAAAAAAAAAAAAAAAGCCTTGCTGATTAAACATGCAATTCAAATCCATCTCCTGGAGCAGAGCAGACAGTTCCTGGTGCTTTATCTGCACCGACTGAAATGCAATCTGTGCCACTTAGAGCAGAACAATGCTCGATTTCTTCATACTTCACTCGAATTGTTAGCACATAAAGCAGAAACACAGCCCATTTCCACAGAGAAGGTCTCTCCTGACATATTCAGTGTGTTAACCCAGAGTATACAAATCTGCTTCAAAGCTAATAGGTTTTTTTTTTTTTCTTCCTGCAAACACACTTCTCCACATCTGCACACTCTCCGTCTCTCTCCACTTCAACAGCAAGAGTATTTGGTAAAGCTCTCCAAACAGGAGCCATTGCAGAGAGGCTGTATTTACTGATGTTTGGGTAAGAACTAATAAGAGACCTGGTTGTGTCTCTGTTCCTCAAAAAAAAAAAATTAAAAAAAAAAAATCAAGTCAATAAGTCAATATTTATATACCCACTGGTGAAATAAATCCCCTCCTCCCCAAGAAGAGGGAAATAAAATGAAGTGATTGAAATGGGATTTCATGGAAGGGGACTTAGCTTATTTTTCAGCGTTTGGGATATGTTTGGGGTGGGTTTTTTAAAAATTTCATTGTAATTTGAATGCAACTGTACTGTACAGAGCCCATCAGAGCAACTTCACAGTGGGACCTGTCACTGAGCATCAAAAAAAAAAAAAGGGAGCTGCAGTGAGATGATCTTTAAAGATCCCTTCCAACCCCAAACCATTCTATGAATCTATGTTCTGTGATAATTCAGAAGTGTAGCTGAGGGGTAAATCCTCATTTGCAGCATCCAGTGGCATCACTGCAGAGGAGCTGTTCTACAGATCAAATCAGGACATTCTCATTGCCCATTCCCCCAGAATCTGTGGGACTGAAGAGCATTGTCACTGACCAGAGTTAGCTCAGGGTCAAATTTCACATGCCAAAAACCAAGGAAGAAATGCTGTTTGCTCTCCAATTTCTTAGAAAACAGTCAAATCCCTCTTCACGTGGAACTCCTCATTTGTGTGTCATCAGCAAACCTTTCCACTGGCAAACTCCCCACATTAAATAAAGTTTATGCTTTATCAGTGTCAGATCATAGCCAGCCTGAACACCTGCCCTACTCCTGTTATATTGCTTTTCTCTGACTTTTCTTCATTTTGAGCTAAGATTAAGTTATTTCTTGCTTAGCTTAAAAAAGGCAACTTTTGATCTCATTCCACTGCTCAGCATATCTTGAGATGCTCTTTTCTGAGCAGCTCTGACTGTGGCTCTTTTCCCATCAAACCCCACATTTAGCACATGAACCAGACCAAAACTCACTGCAAAACTTGCATGAATCAGCGGAATGGGATAAATGAGACTATTTAGTGTTTTACATCTTCAAAAGCCTTGAATAAGCAAAGATACTCTTAATATTCCTGTTGGTGGCTGTGCCCCGGGCAGGGAGCAGGTTCAGGATTTGCAGTGTGGTGCTGATGCTGAGCACCTGACACCTCATTATTAAAAATCCAACACGGCCCCAATCATTAATTGATGTGGCTCTCACCTCTGCCTTCCTCAAAACAACACAGAGCACCCCAAACAGCCATCCCCTGGTGAACAGGTTGTTAGAACAAAAAACCCCCACTTTGATGCCCTTAAATTGCCTTTCATCAGCACATCCTAAAAGCACTTTGCCATGATTACTGCGATCCTTGATTCATCACCCACCCACGCAGCTCTAATTCCCAGCTGGATGTACAGAAAGCTGCAGATACAGAACTGGGTAATTCTGACCCAGAGTGTTTTCTGGGAGCTGAATTTATCACCCCAACCTCAGAAAGTAAACCCTGGCCATTTGTAACTTGTCCCACCCCGATCCCAGAGAGCAGCAAAGCAAGGAGAGCACAGGAATTTGTGCTCCCTCCTCTCAACACCACTGCTCTGGGTTGGCATTGGAAAACTCTCCTGTCCTATGGACATAGTCAGCAAAGAGACCTTGTGCAGAAAATAAAGTTTCTCTGTGTCCTTCACCCCTTCATTTCCCCCCCGACATGTCATTATTAAACAACAGGAACAAACTAGCTTCTGGGTAAATCTTCCCCCAAAGTAGTTGAAAGACAGCAAGAAATGCCAAGATTTCTATTTTCCTCCTTCTTTAAAGGGGAAATAACATTAAATTTAAATATTTGTAAATGGCACTGATTAGCATTTTATTTTATAGCTTTGATTTTTAAATGATTTCTTTTTTTTTAGTCCAACAAAGACCCCCTTTCCCCGTAGCAATGCTAGGAGGGGACTCTGCTGAAAATTATAGATTCCAGAGTTTGCAAGAGAACCACAAAGGCTTAATTATAGTTATTGACATTCCAAACACCCACTGAAGGCTTAATCTTCCCCTGGCCAGAAATAACCACACAAAGTGAAGGTAGCAAACTGACATCAAACCACCTCAGCCAGGGACAGCTCATTGCTGCAGTGGGGCACAGAGGGATGTCCTGGTCCCCTCCTGGAGGGGACACTCATGGGGCTCTACTGTCATCCCATTGGTTTCCTGAGGGGGACTTATCCCCCAAAAACAGGGTTGTACAATTTACCCCTTTCTCCAAGAAAGGACCTGAAGGAGCTCCTGTTTCTGCTGTGGGATTCAATCCCTGTGTTCTGCATTTTTCATTTATTTGTGCTGCTCCCAGACCCCCTGGGTGCTCCCTCACCTTCCTGGGGACCCACAGCAGAGGGGCTGGAGGGAAGGAAGGCTTTGCAGAGAGAGGTTTGACACTCCTTGAGATCACCAAGTGCCTGGAGTGCTCTCCCCTGAGAGAGGTTCAGGTTTGCAGTGTGGTGCTGATGCAGACCCTGAAGGAGCTGTGCTGGTGGGCAGCAGACTCCACACCCCGAGAGCTGCAGCCACATCAAAGGCTGGGTGTCTACAGAGATACTGAAGGGGTTAGAGAAGGTGAAGCATCTCTGGGGTGCTCCCAGGGAGCCTCCTGAGCATCGTTCCCTCCGAGGGATTCCAAATTCACAGAATCACAGGGTTGGAAAAGACCTCCAAGACCACTGAGTCTAACCCATGCCCTAACAGCACCTCAACTAATCCATGGCACTGAGTGCCACATCCAGGAAAGGTGACTCCATCACCTCCCCAGGCAGATGATTCCAGAACCTTATCACTCTTTCAGTAAAAAACCTTCTCCTAACATCCAACTTCAATTTCCCTTGGCACTGCCTGAGACTTGTATCGGTGTGGCTGAGCACGCTGTGAGCAGAGCCCTGGTGATTTATGGGCTGTCCTGCTGCACTGCTCACACAGGGCCCCTCAGACCCCCAGCACGACCTTGTGACAGCCTGGGAAAGGCAGGGAGGAGGCAGCAGCCAGGACTGGGTCATTGTCACGGGCAAAGAGTGAGACAGAGGTTGGGAGACAAAGCACAGGGCCACCAGCAACAGCCAAACTCCTCTTCATTCTCATTGCCTCAGCAGGGAAGTCCCTGTCACTGTCCCCACAAACGACAGGCTGTTCCATGAGGGGATGGGGAAGGCTGTTCCACCTGGGCTGCCTCTGCCCCAGGGCACTGCACACCCTCAGCTTCTCTGCAGTCAGGACAGTGGTTCCAACACCACCAATAACAACATCTGGACCACAAACCCCCATTCAGACCTGGGCAGGGGGTTTATGCAAAAACCCTCAATGAAACATTTAGGAATAAACTGCTGGCTGCAGGGACCTGTCTCACACTGATCTCCTGCCCCTCTCCACAGGGCTGTAGGGATCAGAAAGGCCAAGGGAAGATGGACAGACCAAGGCTGGGTGCCCTCCATGGCAAACTGGGGCTGTGTGGTGCTTGAGGGTCATGGCTATGGGGAAAGTGAGTTCAGGCAGCCTTAAATTCCCCACCCTTGTATTTTTTCCACCAGGAGATGCTGCCTTTGCCTTGGCCCTGGACAGCAGGGCTGTACCTGCAGCCCATGGCACTGTTACCCTCCCAGCAGCCTGGGATTCCATCTCTGCTCACCAGGGGTGCTCCTGACAAGCTTTGATGGGAGTAGCTCCCCAGCTGGCCCACAGGGTAGACAAAAAGCTTTTGTGGCAAGGGGGAGGTCAGAATTAACCATTTTCTGCAGTGAACTCCATAGTGTGTACACCCAGGACATTTGTCACTTGGCAGCATTTCCCCTGTGCCATCCCACCCCTCAGTGACCTTCTGAGCCACAGATGGCATCTGCAGCCCCAGACACAACCAAGAGGCTGAGGAAAACCCCTGAAAATTGGAGATTGGGAAGCAGAGACCTTCCCAGAAGTGTGGTACCAACACCCAGATCCTGTGGGTACAGCAAATGCTTGGTGCTCTCATTTACAAGAGTGATCAAATAAATCTCCTTAAATCCAGAACAGAGAAAGAAATGGAGTAAAAGCTAAAACTGAGCGGGCTGGTTATTGAAAACAGCAGTATTATACTTATTTGTTTCTCCTCTCCTGTGCACCAGCTTTTGTCCACTGAATAGCTACAGAATTCACTGGCATTATTCCTAATTTTACAATGATTTGGAAGAAGAGGGGACAAAGGCAAGCAAACAAAGCTAATTGCCTTCAGTGTTTTGTTTATCTGGGTTTTGTTCAGCCAAACAAAGAGGACGTTCAGGTCCAAGCTGACTGTGGAGCCACAGATCTCTTTTGCTTGGCTGGTCTGTTTAAAAACAGTTTGCAATTTTGGCATCCAGCATCTTCAGCAACTACCACTTGCAACTACTTTCTTATCTCCATCTGGTCACTATAGAAACTCTGGTCACTCCAGCCACTATTACCACAGATTAATCAACCTTGCAAAGCCCCTCCAAAAAAGCAGGAAGTCCCCCAAGAGCCAATCCCTTGGTCATAAAAAGAACAAAGCCAGCAGGAGATTAATCACTGGATGCTATTTCCAATGCAAAAGTCCTAGCAGGAAAAGTCCCAATTTTAATAACAAAGCTATGCATTGTCACCCATCCATACCAACAGGCTTTTGTTCTTGGAGCCAGGGAAGAACACACTGAGCACAAATGTAAATAATATGGCAGGGAGAGCATGCTGCTGGCAGCACCCCCCAGAACATGGGCTGCAGGAACCACAACCAACCAGTTCTGCCAGCTCTGGTTGCCTTCCCTGCATCTCCCATTTCCCAGCGCAGTCAGAAGGAGGCACAGCAGGATTTCCAGGCATCAGGCAGAGGAGAAAAGCAAGGGAGAGGAGTGTGGGAAGGCAAATCCAGCCTGCTGTGGTTGCTACGGCTTTTGAGCACAGATGTGCCAAGAGCTGAGGTCTCCCAGACCTGTAAGTCCCTAGGAGAGATCCTAACTAAAGATCACCAGGTGTTAAATGAGCTGGTGAGAAACAGCCACAGGTATCTCCACAGGTCTGTGAGAAGACTGCAGGTGTGTCTCAAAAAAAAAAAAAAAAAGTGTTGGCAGTAATTTGTATTTCTAGAAGGAAAAATGAAAAAGTCAAGTGTCCACTGCCTTGAAAACCTTCAAAATGATTTAATGCTTCAAGTTAAAAATCATTCCCAAGATCCCAATGTAAGTCAGGCTCCTGGAGGCTTTTCTATTTCTAGAGTACCTTAGGCTGCCCAGTGACAGGAAATGAAGCATTTGGAGGAGCCTTGTGCAGTGGCCAGGACAGACAAGGAAAAGGTGCCTGACCAGCTCTGGGCTCCTTGCTCAGTACCCAGAGCTGTTACAGTGCTGACTCTGCAGGAATCTGCCATTAATCCTTCCAGCTCAACTATAAAAAGACTTTTTAAATTTTTTAAAAAATTTCTATTATTATTTTTGTGTTTGCACAGTCCATTCTTAGAGTGGGTTCGCAAGGAGCACAGGAAGGTAAGAAACAAGGAGAAGCCAATGCAAACAAATTTGGGAGGAACCCTTTGGAAATCAGACAAGGTTCAAAGCTTTCTCTTTCGAGTGTCCTTCACTCTCCTCACACCAGGGAGAGTGCACAGAGGAACTGGGTCACTAAATCCATGGAAAAGTCAAACAAGCAAATCTCAGATGAAACCCCCCAAGGCTGGCATGTCACTCCAAGAGGTGAGGATCTGCTAAGCTTGACTGAAAAGTGAGCAAGATGGGCTTTAAATAAACTAAGGGGGTGGAACACATTAAATCCTGCCCGATTTGCCTTTAAATATCGAGGAAAATGAGAAAGGAAAATTGAGTGCGAGGCATTGGATAGCCAGACCCCCATTTTGCACTGGGATGGAAGGCAGAAGGGGAAAGGAGAGCAGCAGTCCATGTGTTGAGCTCAGACCTGCATTTGACACAAGGCTTTTGGGTCTGTTGTGAGTTGTAAAGCTCTTAAAGCCCAGCTTTCATTAACACAGCGGAAATAAAGCTCTTAATCTCAGTTTGTAAACACAGATGGAGGCAGAGACACAAATGCCAAAGATTTTGAAACTGACTGGGTCAAGGTGCTTCCACTTTTGTAACTCCACTTGTGATCCCAGAATGAGCCCCCATTTCCAAAAGCACTCCTCATCTGCACCCAGAAATTCTCCTATTCATAGGAAAGGGTTTCCTACACCAAAAATTAATAATTAGATACACCAAGATGTTGGCCATCTTCTCTATTTATCCCTTATTTTTTTCTGCTGATTGTACAACATTGATAAAACGATGCTCAGTGTTTGCCAATCAATCTTATGATTTGAGATTTCTCCTTTTACACGAAAAAAGGCACAAAAGCTCAGCTCTTCAGCACAAGCTAAGGTGACTTTCACTTCCAAGATTGTTGCCAAGGTGATGCTCTCTTCCCTCCTTACAAATTTCCCCCCAAACAATTGGATGCTTCCCTGGTCTGACTGGGAGGGGAAGCATAAAGACAGCAACTGCCTCAAAAACGCCTTGGCTGGGTTTGGAAGATCCCTGCTCCTGGCTTTCCTCCCTCCCTTTAGCCACCAGACAAACCCAGGCTCTGGAACGAAAGGGACTTTCACACAAAGCAGCAAATCCAGCTCGATTTTCCACAGTCTGTGCCTGAGGCTGCCAGCCCATGGTGTTTCTGCTGGACCTCCTCGGGTGTCTGATCCTCCCAAACACAGCCTGCTGGCAAAAATAGCAGCATTTCACTTTGTTCCCTTCTGGGACAGATTCAGGGGTTGCCTCAGACTGTCAGGTGCTCTCCCTGTCTGCATTTCACCCTGACACTTCCCAGGTGTTTCCTCAGGATGAGGCTTGGCACTTGCAGGATCTGCAAGATTTTTCCCGGTTGGAGCATCCCAGAGCAAGCAGTGACAGGGATTTCCTAGAGTGCAGAGATCACACGGCAAGAGACATTCACAATGGATTTGAGAGGCTCAAAACAGACCTTCCACCTTCTTCCTGGACTTGCAATACCTCTGGTTGCTTTAACACACATTTCTTCCTCACTTCTACATCTTTGTATTAACTTTTTTCCCATTATTTACATCTTTCCCCCACATCCTTTGAATTGCAATGGATTTATTTATTTTTAACAAGTTTTTATATCACACAGAAATTATTAATTTCCTTGGGACATGTGTGTGCACACATCAGAGAATATTCCCACTGAACTGCACCAAAAGAAGCCTCATCTTGTCCAAGCTCCTCCTATTATTCCACACATTATAGAAACTCCAGGCACCCAACTGGGGCCTCTTTGTGCTCCAGCTGGACAAGTGCAAAGGAAACGTTCCCAGCACTCCAAACTCCACCGTTGAAATTTTGAAGGAGGGAAAAGAGCCCTGAGGGGACACTAACCCAGCTCCTCCCACACCTTTCACATCCCACCTCACTTCCCTTCCTTATGGATGGAGCAACCTTAGGAACAGCCAAAGACTTGGACAAGCTGAGAAAACCCTGCAGAGCACAATTTTAGTGCACTGAGTGAAAGAAATACACATTATAGCCTCTTCAGGCCACTCCAGTATCACATCACACTGATTATTCCCTGTTTTAACATCACTCTGGCAGGCTTTACACATATCAGCCATGTGCTGGAGGGAACAACTTCCCACAAATCTGCCTCTTTATTTTCGGAAAGGGCCTGACAGAGCTATCAGCTTCTATCTTTGACCCACTCTCCTGGGGAAAACCTTATTCTCAGTAACCAGAATATTTGAAGAACACCAACAAAGCAGAAAACAAAACCAGTAGCATATAAAGCCAGAATTCATTCCAGCACCACAGAAGTTCTGGTGCTGGGGACAGCAGGGATGCCACCAAGCCATAAAGCTGCAGGCAGGTCACTGCACCTTTGCAGAGCTTATGATGGCAATAAAAGCAATCCTCAGGGAAGTACCAGCTTGCTCAGGGGTGTTTTGAAGTACTTAAGTTACTGTAAAAACTCTGCAGAGCTCTAGGTTTCTCCTAACATCTTAAGAAAATCACTGGAAAGCTTTGCTGTCATCCCAGAGATCTAATTCCATCCTTAAACTGCAAAATTATGAACCTGTCTTTAATTATAAAGGACTGTCTCTTGTTAGTGTAGTTGGTCCTGAACTTGCCGTGAACTAGAAAGGATTAAAACATTGTCTGGAGGGGAAGGGAAAAAAAATAAGGAACAAAATGCCTCAAAGGATTATTTGTTGGTCCTATCTTAGTATTTCATGACTTGAGCAGAATTTAAGTCTTCAGACAAAGGGAAGTGTTTTAGGGTTCCTCCTCTATTCCCTATGAAAGGAAACTGGGAATGTTCTCACTTTGCCAAGACCTGATTTTCTGCCTTTTCTCCCACCTGCAGCCACTCCCCACCTGCTGGGGGCCGAGGGGACATCCAGAGGGACACCAAGGCTCCAGGTGCTGGTGGATAATTAAAGCTTTAGCCATGGGTGCCCCCTTGTGCCTCGGCGAGTAATTCTGCACAGCTGAAGGAGTCAGAACCACAGAATGGTTTGGGTCAGGAGGACCTTAAAGCTCATCTCATTTCCCCTTCAGAGGGAAAACTGAGCATACAGGGGGTTGGAATAAATGGCCAAGGCCAGGTTGGATGGGGCTTGGAGCAGCCTGGGATAGCAGAAGGTGTCCCTGCCCATGGCAGGGAGGTGGGAATGGAGTTTTTTAAGGTTCTCCCAGCCCAAACCATTCCATAATTCTGTGATCCAGCTGCACCATCACTGATGCACACCTTGGGGTGAAGGTGAGCCATGTCCACCCTCAGGCAGGGGCAGAACTAGAAAAAGGCTGTGCCTCTCTGCCTCTCTCTCAGCAGCATCACTCAAGCTCTGCAGCATTTTGGCACAACTAAAGATGGATTTTTCCGCTCCCACCGCCTGGCAGCTCATTGCTGGGGGCTGTTTGTCTCCCTCCTGCTATTTCTGCTGCAGAAGGGCCAATCCTATCACCCCTGATCTGCCCTGCTCCGAATTTCACAGCAAAAAGGGGCAGAGTCCCTCTGTGCCTCTGAATCCAACAACAATCACTTCACTGCTGAGCCTCAATCAATACTTTAATGGGCCTAATTTTCCAGCTTTTGATCAAAATGCCTTCAGAGCAGCACATCTTCAGATGGTGCCGCTGGCATTCCAAAATAAGCAGAAAGAACAAGATAACCTTTGTGAGGCTTCTCTCCCTACAATCTATAGCTGAATCTACACAACCTCATTTTAGTTTCTCCTTAACCCAGCCTGGTACATGAGGGTTGAGCAAAGCTGGATGTGAAATGGCTCCCAACCTCTCAATCTGCTTATTATCTTTTTGGGAAGGCAGTTCCTTCATCTTGGAAAAGATGAATGGATATTTTGTCTCTGGAACCCTCCCCACAGCGTGCAGATTCAACATTTGAAGTCCAAGCTAAATTTAGTTGTGACCAATTACACAAGTCAAAGGATCTGGCTTTGGGACTTCAATGAAGGCACCAAAAATATAGAAATACTCTAAACCCTGGAAATTATTCTCCTGCTGTTTGAATCCCCCAGTAGGGACAAATCAGGGAAACAGTGTCAGGGAATTTTAGATTGGTTACTATTGAATGAATCATAAAAACAAACAGGCTTCTTTTAAGCCATTGCTAAAAAAAAAAAAAAAGTTTTTTTTTTCAAGAGTCACCTACAAAGGTTAACTCTATTGAATACCAAGTTTGAAATGCAGTTATTTCTTTCTCATTGCCAAAGTTATTGCACGTTTACATGGTTTTGGCTGGTTTAGGACTTGGCAGAACCTCACCAGGCTGCATTGCTTTGGTGCTAAAGGTGGAACAAGTTTTGGGAAAACAGTTTCAAGATCATATCAGTCAACACCACCATCCCCTAGGAAAAACTGCTTCCCCTTCAGAAATGTGGAAATGCCAATGGAAAATATTGCCAGTGGTTAGTGGCCCAGTCAGGTTCTTGTAGCCAACACCAGTGCTGAGGACAGACAATACTCTGGGTACTGCAAAGGAGCAAATATTTCATGTTGAGACAAATTTTTTTAATCAATTTTGAAAGCTTGTTTCAGGAAGAATCTGAAACGAAAAAAGGAAACACTTCAGTGTGCAAAGACAGGGGAAAACGTCCTGGGTTTGCTTCAACTTTTCTTTCTCCAGCTGAGAAGCACTTAGAGTTGGGCAAGATTCACAAATACCTTTGGTTGACCTAAAGTGAAAAACTTTTAGCATGCAAATAATTCATCTAGAACTCCTTGCCCAGCTCTGAAATTACACCTCTCAGAGTTATTTCTCACAGTGCAGGTGGACAACAAGCAAGGAAGCAGCACCTGGGGGTTTTATTTCCTACCTACACACAAGTTTCTGGTCCTGAATCAGCAGCAGGATCATTTCCCTGGTGCTTTGGCTTCAGTTTAGGGTCAATTCCTCAGGCAAAGTTGATGCCTGAAGCATCCAGAATTCACATCTATTTGCATTTCTCCTGTTTGGTGAGGACATCAAAGCCACTCAATAAATCCACATCACAGGTTCTTCTTCCACAAAGGAGCAAACCTTGTTCTGATATTTGCTCTTCCTCCCCAGAAGAGCAGCATCAGCTCCAGGGACTGGGGCATCAAAGGGGTGGCAGGATTGGTCATGCATTAACAGTGAAGTACTTTGAAGCAAATTTGGAGATGTACACATGGATTTCTGGTCCTTATTAAAATTAATGAAAGGTTTGTATTCAAATGCCAATGCTGCCTCAGAAACCTCAGTCATTATGGCTCAGAAGTTGCCTCTGTCATACAAAACCTCTCAGGATGATTTACAGAGTTGTGCATGAGTTAGTTATTATATTTCAAGTCACAATTACTATCTAAGGCTAAATTATGTATTTTGGGGGGAAGAGAGGAAGAAAAGACATCAGGAGAGACAGATGGAACAGAGTCACTAAAGGGAATGCAGTGTTTGAGGGGCTGAGGCATCAACAGCACAGGGGTTTGAGAAAGCAAAGAGCACAAAACCAGCTGGGCTGAGCACAGCAGACACTGACAGCAGGGACTCCTCAGACCCCAGTGCTCACATTTTGTTTTAGAGTTCACAGAGCCAAAAAAAGAAAAGAAACAGCAGCAGGAGTAGTGCAGCCAGGCTCTCTCATACTCAGAAAGTGCATCTCTGAAGATTTCTATTAACCTCATATTTTAAACACACACAAGTCTCATTCCTCCCCCTCAGATGATCATATTTTCACAGCAATCATTTCTCTGGCTCTGCTGCCAGAAGCTTCTGCTTCATACCAAGCTCCTGCTCCCAGCAGAGTGGAACAGGAGTGAAATGAATCCTAAGCAGAGTCAGGCTCCAAAGATTGCCATTACCTAATCCTGTGCCATGACACAAATGTATTGGTTAGGAATATTCCAAGGTTTGGGGGAAAGGCTTACAACAGCTCCCAGTGTTCTGTGCCCACCATGAACACTGCCTGCATCCACTGTGGAACCACACTCATATTCCTACATGGAAAAGACAGGGAATTATAGCAAACCTCAGCAATGCTGAGGAAAGATTCCTTCAGCCTCCGAAAAGACTGGCTTATTATGTTATTACAATTCCCTGGAAATTGCTACGTAGTCATCACTAGAGCATAAAATTTCATCAGGAGCCTCTGAAACATTCCTGCATATGGATTCCAGGAGAAGCTTAAAAAAGCCTCATCTGCAGAGAGGATGACAGCAAACCTCTTGTCCATCTACAGCACCAGAGTGTGCATCTGGCAACACAGAACTTTTTGATGGCAGCCACCCACTAAATGGATTTTTGATTAGCCAGGTTGTCCAAACTAACCACAAACCTTTACAGCAAACCCTGGGCTGCCAGGCAAAGGGTCACTCCAGCTTCACGGGATTCTTCCACTGGTTCTGGGCTGGAGTTCAAGTGAACCTCTAGATGGGGAGATGGGTTTCTGTTTAGAATTGGCAACCCTGCCTGATTTTATCAGAAGTCTCATGACGTTGGCATATTGCTTAAAACCCCAGCTCTTGGAATCTTGTGCAAGAAATTTGACTTCTGATTAAAAACCCCAAAACCTCTTTTCCATGTAAGTGTCCTGCAGACCTGAGTTCTAGAGACCTTTACAAGTCAGAGGAAAGAATGATACATGACGTATCATTTCAGGGTCCTTGGTTTTGGGAAACGTATTGATGACTTTATTTAAACATCTGGTATTAATAGTGTGTTTTCTGGAATCATTATATGAAAATTTTCTCTCAAAACCCTGACTTTAACTTGTTTGCTTTGAAATTCTGGATATATTAATGCAAAGGAAAATGCAAAAGGAGAGAAGGGGAAATGAAACAGCGGCAAACATTCAAATATTTTTTTTTAAAAGCAGAATGAACTATTTCCTCTCAAAAACAAAGTGCTGCACTCATTTTGCTGTGGGTTGAGATATTCCTCGTTGACCTACAGCCTCTAGAATGTGATAAGTTGAGCAGGACCTCGGAGTAAATCATCTTAAAGTCCTAGTCAATGATCTGCTTTAAAGCTGCAGACTGACTCCAAATAATCCCACAAAATCTGCCCCAGCCACCATCCCTGCAGCCAATTTATGAACAGTGACTATAATTTAGGGCCCAACAGAGCTGTACCTGTGATCCCTGCCTGGCTTCTCCAGCAGCATTTACTTTCCAGCAGTGGTTTTATCTTTCCCTTTTCATCCTTGCCTGTCTCCCTCTCCCTCCTCACACAGTGGCTCTTTCATCTGCTCTCAATAGGTGCTGCTCTACGTAATTAATCGAGGACTTAACAAGTGCACTTTCTAATTAAAGTAAATAAGCCTGTACTCAGAACAGTGGCTCAGTGTTACCCAGCCCTCCTTCCTCAGGAACTGGATATTATGGGCTCCACCTCCTCAGTGGCAAATTAATGTATTAAACTAACAGAGCAGAAGCAAAAAAAAAAAAAAAAAAAAAAAAAAGGTCTCTTAAAGCATCATTTAGAAAAATGATTCTAAAACATAAAGCAATTCCCAGCCTTGAGTCTCTGTAGTCGATGAGATCAATAGTATTTGGCAGAGAATCAGACTTTAGGAGTAGGAAGAACAAAAAGCCATCGATCTCATTTTCAAGCCCAAACTCCCATTTGGTGCTTCCGGTGCTCCTGGATGGATCTGGAGGAAGAGGCAGGGGAACAGAATCACAGTGGGCAATTTCTGTTACCCACTGTGGTGCCTAAATGACAAAATCTGCCCCAAAATAACACCCAATATTAAGACTTTCCTCCTTCTTTAGGGTTGCTTCTGTGCCATGAACACAATAAGAAAATTTAAAGGAATTGTTTGGAAAATTCCCATCTGTCCTCACCCTGGATCCATATCTGGAATTACATGTGGGTCTCCACCTCTGTTGTTAAACTCCTGATGATATCCTTAATGTACAAATGACTCAAACCAGATGGATTGAAGAGAAAACTGGTTATTAATCCCACCACTTCCTCCCACTAGGTTAAGCAGGGACATTCACTGTCTCTTTTATGGAATAGGTCAGGCTGTAGAAGCATTTGCAAAAGCTGTGCTCAGCTGAAGGAAGAGAGAACAGAGAGGCCAAATACAGCAGAGAATGTTCTGGCAGGGAGGAAAACCACTTTTTCTCATCTCCCCCTCCAGTTTAACCAGTTAAATGAAGCAGCAGGGGTTTGGGGATGGTGGTGGCACCACTTGAAGGCTCCTCCTGCAATGGGAACAGCACCATCTGCAATTCCAGCCTGTGAAAACCCAGGCAAAACGTAGATTTCCAAAAGAAATCCAGTCAGACACCATCTTCTTCTATTACTGAAGACTTTTCTGTAGCAGTAAGGATGAAACCAAAATCCTGAGTATTTCTCAGTATTCTATAAATGGTCAAAATTACTTCCAAATCAGCATTTGAGAATTTGTGTCATAATTTGTTTCCACAGATGGGCTGGGAGCAAAACTCTGTTAGTTTAGGCCTTATGTACCTGAAGCTCATTAAGTCAAAGGAAAGCTTTGTGTCTTTCCTTGGATTTTGGATGAGCCTCCAGGTTTCAATAGCATGGGCAGGAAGAACTAACAGGAAAAGGGTAACAGAGGTGTATGGAGCAATGAGGAGCGTGAAAAGAACTGCATTTTGCATGAAATTATTCTCTGCTTCTTGTAAGCTCCTGGCTTTGAGTAGTTAGTCCAGAAATAAAGATTTGTTTGTGTTCCTCACAGGCTCTCCTGTTGTGGAGACCAGACAGAAAGCCAAACAAAATTGTGCTCTTCTCACTGCATTTCCTTCAGCCATAAACACCTTCATTTATGTATATTTAAATTAAAAAAAAAAAAAAACCCAAACCAAACAAAAAAGCCAGTAAAGTGCAGTTTAAATCTTATTTAGCTATATGCAAAAATCAGCCTGAGCCCAGGCAGAACAGTTGGGCAGCTTGTGGCTTCAATCTCTAGTCCTTAATTTTATCTCAAAATTCTGTGTGCTTTGGTTTCACAAACCAGTAGGAAAAAGAGATCACTCAAAACCAGGTTGGAGTTTGGATCAGCACAGCTGTCAGAGCTCATTTGTCTGCCAGCCCTTGGTACAACTCTGTCCCCCATTTGCCACATGGCCTGGCCATTGTTATCAACAGTTGGCAGCACAGATGTGCCCACTAAAGCAAACACAATTTGTTTAATATTATTTTTAAGAAATCAGGAATTATTTTCTCTGCCTGAGGCTCTTGGTCAAGCTCAGAGGGAAGCTGCTGTTTTTCCAGCAGGTCCAATGCCTCAAATTACCCCTTTCAAACAGAAATCCACTTGCCTTTCCTAGAATTAAAGCCAAAGGAGAAGCAATAACTCTGCTCCAGCCTGGCATCCTGAGGCACAAGAGGGAACAAGGGGTGCAGGAGGGATGGAGCAGAAATTGCATTTACACCCAGAGCAGTGACCAGCAGCTCCACCAACCCACTGCGCTCTGTTATTGTGTTAGCACTGGAAGCACGACATGAAAAGCAACATTTTAGCTGCATTATGTTATTAATTTGGCTAAAAGCCATCACCTTCTCCAGATTTGTATTAAAATAACTGTTTCCTACTGAAACAGCTTCCTTTCTCCCTGGCCAAATAATAAAAGCAGTTGGGTTTGGGGATGTGGAGGAGAAAAGGGCCCCAGGTTGTTTCCAGCTTTCAGGCCTGTGGAAACTTTAGAGAACACACACACCAAAGTGCTGAAAGTCCAAAGGGCTGCAGGGTTTGGTGGTTTTGTTCCCTCCCTGCCTGGGCAGCAGCAGTTGCCTGTTCTTTCCTTCGTGCCTGGTGCTGGCAGGACCAGCACTGCTCTGGTGCCACCACAGCCCCTTGGCACCCAACAGCAGCTCTGCTGTCCTGAGCTGATCCTGTTATTCCATGGCACTCACCTCGGATGGATTTCAGCTGGCTTGGTGGCCTTGCTATTAAAATAAAAACCTGCATGAATCACCTCCAGTTTATAGATGGAGGGAGTCACAAGCTCGCTGCTCCTGTTAGCCACTGTTTGTCCCACATGCCAAAATATCCACCCATTTTTGGGTGTTTCAGCCACTACAGCCACCAAAAAACCCTCTTCAACAGGGTGGGTGTTTTCAAAGTTTATTTTAGCCTTTAAAGAAAATAATCCTGACTTCTCCCTGTCGACTTGCTCCTGAGAGCAGCCTCCTCACACTAATTTTATTATTCATCTCCAACTTCTGTTTCTTTGGAAGTCTTTTCTGTTCATTTGATGCTGAAGCAAAAACCCCTTGGGTTATTTTTATTCTGTAAACACCAATATTTGCTCTTGCAGTGACCTGAAGAGTAAGGATGCTCTTCAGTGAAAAGAAGGTCAGGAAAGGATGGGAACTCGAGATAGACTTCAGATTGTGCTAAGACCTCCTCACCAAACCCAGCAGAACAGGAGCCTCATTCTGTTATTGATATTTAAAGCCTGACAAATTCTTTGTGTAAGCCTGATCCTCTTCTTCAGGCAGTTATTTCTGCTGCCACTGAAATAGAATTTAGTGATATATGACACAGGTCTCACTCAAACCCCCAAGAGTTTTGTTGTCAGAGTCAGAATTTTCCTGCAAAGCCCTCCATACTAGAAATACAGATTTGTTCTGCTAACAGTGAGGCTTGAGCTGGTAGAAGAAAAGAGGATTATCAGTAACATGTCAACAAAGCCACTGCATTAAACAGTGACACCTGGCCAGGACCCAGCAAAGGTGAAAAGGTGGCAGAATAGGTAGAATGGAGATAATATGTGAAAGAAACGCTGTGAGCTCAATGCAGGCAACATTCACAGGACCCTTTCCACCACATTCAGCTGCTATTGATGCACCTGAAGTGTCACATCCAGTACACAGACTACCTAGAGTTTGATAGCATCAAAGCAGGTCTGAAAATCAGATGTATCCCTGGCAAACTGCAGTCAGAGGGAGCAGTGCAGCCCCTCAGTGAAACTCAAACTGTGTGACCCATGGCTACAGGATATCTTGGAAAGCAATTGGAAAAATCTGTCCACGGGTGTTAAATCCAAAACGCACCATCACCAAAAATAAAAAAAAAAAAAAAAGAAAGAAAAAGAAACCCTAAGGCTGAAGTCACTGGAAAAAACCAAACATGTGGGAAAACTCTGTGCTGGTTGTTACCCTCTTGCCTGGCTGCTCTTGCTTTACACTGTGAGTGCTCCTACATCCTCAGGGTTTTTGACCCAGGGACAGGCACTGCCTTCCCTCCAAATTAGCATTGCTGATTCTTCGAAACAAGATTAAGGTCAAGGCGCAGCTTTGCTCTCCTGCCACTTGACTTTGAAACCAGAACTTTGCTGCACAGGGGCAATAGAGAAAAGGAGCAGTTCCAGGTAAGAGCAGAATCATCATAAACAGGGGATTTGCACATCATCTGGTAAAGCTTTCTGGGCTTTCAGGGACCATCCTGCTGGCACAGCACCTCCATGCACTGCCCGGATGTCCGGCTGCAGGACATGTGTGTGCCTTAATTGTAAACAGAAATTATTTTTTTTTTCCACAGGCCTGCACTTGTTTGCTTCTTGTCCAAGCTAACGTGATGTGTCCCCAAAGAGGGAACAAATAAATCACTTTTCATGTAATGTGAACCTGCAGACAAGCCCCAAACCCTAGAATGAGGCTTGCAGAGAGTCCAGGAAGGCCACAGGTACACAGTGTAAAGGAGACATGAGTGTTACACCTGCTGGGCACCTGAGGAAAGTGAGATTTGGTGTTGGAGCACCAAGGATGGGTAAACAGCTCTGGGTGTCTGATCACCTCCTGTGCAGATTAGGAAACAGATTATTGTCCCCAGGAAAATAACAAGACTGGGGAGAAACAAACCCCTTGGGCTGTGATCCTCCTGGATCACAAACCACGTCACTGAATCCTGGGCAAGGGGATTGCACACCTCTGTGCAACCATTTTCTACCAAGAATAAGGAAAAAGCTTCTCAGATGGATTCTCCTCTCCCCACAGTAAGGATTTACACACATCAGGGATGGAAAAGGCCTTTTACAAATGCCAAGCTGCTGTCCCTGACTGCCTCAACATCCCTTCCTCCCTGAATGTGCTCTTTCTGACTTTACCTGGCTGGTAAAAGCTCTTTTCTTCCAATACCACAACAAGCAACCTTGGGATGCTCAAGGAAACGAATTATATCAACCCAAACTGTTAAACAGCATTTTTAAGGCAGCAAATAAACCAGCACAGCCATCTCCCTTGTGGGAGAACAAGGGAAAGGGTCTGAATGCAAAATCTTGCAAGTCCATCAACGGATGGAGGACTTTTGTACATGTTTCACTATTTTACTGTGGCACAACAGTTTAGGGTGGTGTTGGGATTTGTCCCAGTCACCCCCTTTTCCTACTCCAAGCTGAGGATTGGTTCTCTGGTGCCTCGTGCACCCCATGGCAGAGCTCAGACCCCAAGGACCAATCTCCTCTTCAAGCAGTAATTTCCCATGTGCCCTTCCCAGCCTGTTCTTTCTAATCCTCTACTTCTCAGAAACCTTGAAATATATATTTTAAATTCCAACCAGATTCTCGGACTTGGCAGATAAACTATGGGTCCCATAAGAGTTATATTTTCTTTGAAAGCCTTGAATGAAGCCTTTATAAAAAACTTCATTAATATTGCTACCTATATGCCTGCTCCCCACTTCCTGTGCAAATCCAAACAGATTCTCCACACAGAAAGACTTTTGAAATTCGCATATTTACTTCCCCCAAACAGCGAGAGTGTTACTGAGGAGTTTGTGGGAGAGTCAGGCCACATGTGTGTTGTCCTGCTGGAGTTTAAAAAGATGAAGCCTTCTATTCATTGGAGATGAAAAAAGTAGATGAAAAAGGGGAGGACATAAAGCTGTGGAGATCAGGGCTCTGCACTCCTGTGCCCTGGCTCCGTGCCTTTGGCACAATTTGGCCCATTTTTGCTGTTAGATTATATGACAGTGAAGAGTCATTACAGCTCATGCAGAACACTGTGTGCAAGGGTGTTAAAGCTGCTTTTGCCAAACTAGTCAAAATTAGTAAAGGAAAGTTGTTTCAAAAGTAGCACAGACCTTCATTTTCTTTTGTGCCTGAAGAAAAAAAACAAAAAACAAACAACAACAAACCTCCCCAAACTATTCTGCTTAATCCACCAAGATGCAACCACTCCCTCAAGAAACTGAGCCCCCCAAACAAACCCTGCTCCACTGCAGTCAGAGGGTACAGGACCCCTGGCTGGGAAAGGGGTTGGCAACAACTGGGATGCAGAGGTAGGAATAAAAAATCTGCCAGAGGACAACAGGAATCCAGCATCTTGTAGTATTTCTGTTGTTAAAAGTCAGCTTCTTCCAGGTATCAAAGTCTGTGTAGCAGCAGGATTAGCTACAGGCAGCACAGGGTAAAGATGGACAGAGACAGAAAGGCACCTGGGGCATTTCCACTTCTCTCTCCCACTACATTTCCAATTTCCCTTTTTCCATTCAAGGCCAAAAGATACGTAACTCTTCTTGAAAAGCTACAGCCTACATGCCATGACATGCAAGTAATCCCTCTGAAGACTACTTAAATGTTTAAAGTTATTCGTGCTTGTAAACAGATCTCAGGCAAGGCGGTTGGTATGAGAGGGACTGGGAAGTCATTCAGAGCTTCATATACACTTGATAGAAAGTGGTCTGAGGAGCTGACAGCCAGGTGTGCACACACCTAGGACACACAGCAACTCCAGAGCTCCTTTTGTACAGTGATAGAACCAGAAAAATTCAAGGAGAAGATTCTCAGTTGGGCATCAAACCTCCCACAGCTTGAAATGGCTTAGTGGTGTCCTTTCCTTTGACCAATGCCTTTAGAAATCCTCCTTTGGCACAAACTGTCCAAATGTTTGAATCCTTCAGTAGAGAAAGGCTCATCACTGGCCAGGTGTCACAAAAGGACCACAGAGCTAACATTTAAATAGGAGTAGAAGTGAGAGATACTTTGGGTATGATGACAGGACTTGTCCTTGTTAAATCAAGCAGTTTGTTTTAAACTGGGCTTTTTAAATTCAGAAGTGGCCAGCAAAGGAAAACAAAATAGGAAAGAAAATCCATTTGAACTTCTTCAGCTGGAACTTAGATTTCTGATTAAGAGTTGTATGACCTTCCTTTCCCAAGGAACATCAGAAAATCCTGAACAAAACACAAAACATGGAATATCTCAGGGGAAGTTGTAATCAGTTATTCAAAATCCCTCTGCTCTTCCACAGGCAGCATTCCCAGCACAAAACATCCCCCCAACACCAGTGCTGGAAGCTCCCATGACACTCACAGGGAAATGCTTTGGGGAATAGACACAGAGATCTGCTGGAGAACAGTGAGAGCACAGTGTCACAGAAGAACTGAAGTATTCTGCATTGGAGTTTTCCTTACCAAAAAAAAAAAGTTCCTATCGGAAGGAAAACATTTTCCAAGCAGCTCATTTTTAATTATTTGTCAGGGATAGCTACAGCCCACTCTGGTTTGTTTGGCGCAAATAATCAAAATTAGAATTGCATCAGATTTTGGCTGCAGGAGGGAAATATGGAATAGCTGTTTCAACTCCAGGCTGGGAGAGCTGTCTCCCACCCTCTCACATCCCAGGGCTCCAACCAACCTGCCCTTCAGCCTGAGCACATTGTGCTTTGTGGCTCAGGACTCCCTGCTCTGCCCCAGGGGTTGCACACACATTCTCACACACATTCTGCAGTCTCTGAGCATGGCTGTCACCTCACCAGAAACCCTGGGGAAAGCCAATTCCATCCCTGGGATCTCAGTGACACTCAGACAATGCCCACATGGGTGAGGAAGGAGTTTCCTCAGCACCTGGAAGGCTGTTTGACCCCCTGAGACAGGAAAACCACCAGATTACTTGATATAGTTTGGAAATTGCCCTGTAAAACCTCCTTCTTCTGTAAAATCCTCTGTGTTAGGGACTACCTTGGAAGGGGCTGAGCACTTCACCTGAATCAAAAGCCTCCCTGGGACAGAGATTCCATCAGGAGGAGCTCCTGGATCACAGCACCACCATACCTGCCTGTGCTGTACCCCAACAGCTCCAACTGGAAATAACACATTAAATTTGAGCCACTGCAGCTGTGGATAAGAGCTCAGCTTTGATGGAAACCCACTGTGAGGGGAGAGAAAACTCCAGCACTGGCTGGGGATCTTTGAAAGGAACAAAGGCCAGCAATATCTCAGCAGAGAGTATGGGAAGGGTAAATATCCATGTGTAGCATAGCCAAGGATTGTTGTTTGAAAGTCCTTTACAGAACAAATGAAAGGCTGAAATCTTAAGAAGTTGGAGTTTGGTTTTTTGGTTTTTTTATCCCCTTTTTAAAGGAAGGAACAAACATCTGTGGGAAGTATTTATGAGACATATAATGCACCTCACATACTACCCTAAGGGCCATCTTTAGAGTGGAAATAAAGCTCCCATACTAGGAGTTTGTTAACATTGTGACAGGAATCAGATGCAAACACAAAAGCTCACTTGTTTTGTAATGACTTGCCGAGATAAGTGTCCCTTATCAGCAATACTGTTTTCTTTTGGAAAGGAAGGGGCTCTGTGTGTACAAGCAGGGGATGGAAGTCAATGAAAACAGAAGGCTGGAGAGGTCTGAATGGGTATTTTGTACTGTAATTCTAGCTTGGGGCTGCTTTTTTGGGTGTGGAAATATCAAACACTGACCTCCCACTGACGCTCCTTGGCAGTGGGATAAGTCACTCATTTATTTTTGCTCAGCCACAAAGCTGCTGTGTAACATGGCAAGGTCCTTCCCCAGTGCCACAGGGCAGATACATCTCCCAGCAAACCCAGCTCTGCTCCCAGCCCTCAGTGCCCCTGCCCAAAATATCACCTAGCTCCTGCCCACAGCCAGGGATCCCCCACAGCAGTGCTGCTCAGGCAGCTCTTTCAAGTTTGGGAAAAAAAGAGGATTTGTGCAGAAGAAATCTGGGGCTTTTGGTGGTGATGCCCTGCTGCTTCTGAGCCAGAAACTCAAAATGCACCAAAATGCTGGAATGGACTGCATGAAAGCATCACTTGCACAGGACAAGGGTGTGCAGGAGCTTCTCTGTCCAAGTAGCCACAGCATTCTTTTAAACAAAGAGGAGAGGTTTTGCAGAGAGGTGATAATCTCTGATCTGGGATTTGCTCAGCAGGAAGGTGTCCATGGGCTCTTCTGGCATCCACAAGGAGCTTAACCTTGGCCTTGGAGCCACTTTAATACCTGAGAGTTCCCTGTTATAGACTGATGATACCTGAATGAAGTGGGAACTGATAGGGAAATGCTGAGCTCTTCTCCTGAGCAAGGCAAACTCAGGGACTAACATATGGCATCAAGATTCAGGACAATTAAAGCAGAGCTACAACAGTGGGGAGTTCTGATGAGGACATAAATAAACTTGGCATCTCCACTCTCAGGAAAGCAATTCAGACCTTTCTGCTGCATCAGGAGGTTCAACCAAATCACCCAAAAGCTCTCCTAAGACACCACAACAGCAGCACCCCTGACCTTCCAGAGACCACCACGGCACACTCAAGCAGCAGCACAACTTTGGGATGTGCTGTCACCAGATCCCAAGAGGCTTCCCCTCAGCCCACATCAGTTTGTCTCCCTGTAATTGTATTGGCAGGTCTGAATGTGATGTGGAGCACAGCACAGCCTGGATAGAAAAGCATGGGATCCATCAGCAGGATGCATCAGCAATCCTGTGTCAACAGCCCATGGCAGATGAGGCAGAAACTCTCTGGTTCCCAAGCACGTCATCTCTTGCGAGGCACAGGCTGTGCACAGTCACATGCTGCTGTTAGACACAGGGAGGCTGAAAAGTCTGGATTAAATAAAAGGAAAACAGCCCTGATAACCATCAGGGTGTCAGAGAACACTGCATTTCCCCACTGGTTTTGGACTCACAGAGAGGAAAGGGTGCAAGACAAGAGGAAGCTTTCCCTGTCCTCTTGTCAGGCGACAGAAGCCAACAGACTGAAGGAATGGCTGTGCTGTCATCTCCCACAGCCAAGGAAACGTGGGTAACTGGCCAAAACACCACAGCTGAGGTTTGAATTTTCATATTTAAGGCTACCCAGCTCAGCCACATTCTGCCTCCAGAGTGATCCAGGCTGGAACATCCTCAGAGCAATCATGAGGACATGATTTCTTTGACCTATGCCAAGTACTGCTGAAAATCCAGCCTGACACTGTGATGCATTTCTGCTCCTCCATTTCTGATTCAGACACTAATACCTACACAGACTCTGTTCCATAAACAAGTCTGGAAATAGACAGGGGGGATCAAGGGATTTTGTGGGATTCAGATGATGCAGCCAAGGAATGCTCTAACACCATCCACCAGAGACAAAAATTAAAAAGGCAGGTTCAAGGAAAGACATCCACCAGGAAAGCACTCATGGGCAAAGGAGTGGCTTGAACTTGAAGTAATCATCACTTCAAAACATGTTCTGTCCATCTGTCGTGGATTTGGCACTTTGCTTGCCATGAGAAGGGGTGAGATCACCATGAAAGAATTGGCTGTTAGCAAGCAAATGCCAGCTCCCTGTGACTGAGATCCTCCTACTCAAGTCTAGAAGGCTCCTGTCAAAAGACTGGCAGCCAGGGGAAGAGCTAGAACAACTCCAAGCCCTCGTGATCCCATCCAAGACAGCCAGCTGGATGCTGCAGGAACAATCACCTGCTATGGCAGAGATGGGGAAGCTCTGAGACAAAATCAGGGAGAGCTCTGCATTAACTGGCACATGGAGAAATCCAAAAAGCTGCTTTGTGGCTACAAACCAGGAGCAGAAACAGAATCAGAATGGGGTATTTTGGTGCAATCTCATTCCCTTCAGTGTGAATTTGATCATGCAGTTCATTAATGTATGAATAAAATGGTCCTAAAACCCAGACAAAGCATCACTGCACTGCTCTTGACCTCTTTGGAGCCTGGAAACTTCTTCTTACCTCCAGCTTGGCAATATTCTCTGAGAGTAATGAGTAATTTGGAAAAATGAGCTACTGCTGTGCACATTGCCACAATCTACATCATACTAGATTGATTACAAGAACATCAAGTACTAAAATGTCAAAAACCTTACCTACATCATCATCTACTGCTCCTCCCCATCCACACACCCTCCTGCCATTTCACTGAAACAAACTTGCTTGGTTGAACAGTTTAATTTCTGACAAGGCTTTGTGATCCCTCAGGCAGCCCTCAGCCATTCCCTTATTCCAGAAGCCAGAGAGGAACTACTCTGCTCTGTAGTTCCTGCTTTCTGTCCCCCCTACACCTCTTAAAGCAGAGCTTGCTCTTTCAGTTCTGAGTAACATCAGTCACCCTCAGGAGTCTCTGAAGGGAGCCAAGAGCAAACTGGTGCTCAGAAACCTCTTTGGCACTGTTCTGGGTACTTCAGGGTGAGTTATATCCCAGCCAATTATCCAACTACTTCTAGTGTGAGCCCATACTGTCAATGCCTGTAGAGCAGTAACTGGAATAGCAAGCTGCAGTCAGGTTTGGATGGACATTCTGAAAACATGGAATGTTCTGACCTCTCTTACCATGCAGCTGGGCAGAGAATGGCTGCCTGATCAGTCTTATTCACGATGATTCTTCCTTCTATTATTTTTTGGTGGTAAGCCTATTTATTTGAGCTAGTTTCTACATTTTTAAAAAATTTTATTTTTGATTCTCAGGGCACTGAGCAGCTCTCAGCTCCAGCTCAGCTGAGCTGATCTCTTGTTTCTCTCCCTCTGTTTCCTTTCATCAGGATAATTTGTGCTTGAGTCCCTCATAACTCAGTCTTTCACACATTAGAGCAATCAACTGATCTGAGAGAAACAAGACAAAAATCACTGTGTTCCAGTGTCTTGTAAAGACACTGGAGGCCATATGTTCCCATCCCCAAATGGAATGCAACTTATGCTTTCCATCACAACTTGCTGCTATAGAAGCCTCTTTTATCCAGCTTAAACCTAAGTAGCTGAAGTCTCTGTGCTCCCAGCTCAGAGCCCAGCATCCCTCAGCTGGAAAAAGGGTGTGGTCTGTGGTCAGGGAGGAGCAGCCAGGACATGCCATCCCAACAACCCACGGATCTGCTCAAACCACAGCCACTCATGCAGCAGCAGCCTCCTCCTGGGCCACAAAGGTAGTCGGGAACTCTGGAGGAGCCTGTGCCATGGAGCCATGCTGTGTGTGTCTGCATCTCACAGCCTCCATCCATCCATCCCAGCATCTGTGCTCTCTCTCCCAGCTGTGTTTTGGAAACCCCTGACAGCAGCAGGCTGGTGTGGTGCTGCTTTTCCACTGCACACCAATCCCTCACCGATGGACACAGTGATCCCAGCCTGTCCCTGTGCCTGGGGAAGGCCAGCACTACCCCACACTTTTCCAAGCTCATCAGCTCACTTCTGTATGGAGTCTGAGCCCAAAGCAGCTCATGAGGGGAATGGCAGCCCATCATCACCTCCATCAGCTTTTAATCTCTACCATCTTATCGCAGTGTGGAACACATCAAGCAATTTTAGATTTCTTCACCTGCTGCTGATTTCTCACCTATAATCTCAAACACACAGCCTTCACTCCAGCCTTATTCCAGTTAAAACTCTTCACTTCTCCCCCCACAAAGAGGCTTTTCTCTCCATAAAGCCTCCACATGAGTTTTTGACTGCTGTGCACCACCACCACCCTGGCCACAGCTCCAGCTCTCTGCTCTCTCCCTGCTCCCAGACCAGACCCAAGTGCACTAACTGCCTGGGGTTTGCCATTCCAAGAACGTGGCTTCTCACTTTCCCCACCCTGCCGAAATCCTCATCCCCACCCTGCCAAAACCCCTCTCAGGTCCATGTGTTGGCTCATCCTCCCATGGCTGCAGCCGCCTCTGCTCCAGCCTTGGCCTCGACTTGTATCTGCCTGGAACAGCACTGGAAAGATTTTGTTTTAATCTGCCTTCTCCCCCATAATTCCCCCTTTTCATTTATCTTTTGATTTCCTCTACAGCACAAGGCAAAGTCACTTCCCTGCAACCTGAAGGACCCTCTGGAGCCCCACCACAAACAGGAGCAAAACCCCTCTCCTCCCTCAGAGCTTTTCCAGCTCTTTCCTCTCTGATATCCCAAACAAAACCCCCCAAACAGCCAGGCTGCTGCTGTGCCAAGGCCACTGCAGCTCCTGAAAGCCACAGTTTGCTCTGCTGCTCTTGGTGCTCCTGTGAGCAGTGTGTCCACATCTCTGTGTGCTCCAACCCTCCACCTTGTCCCTACCTGGGACATTTCCCCTGCAGCAGCACAGCTGATAAACTGCGTGTCAGGGAGGCTCCTGCATCCAAACAAACTCCAATTCCTTCCATCTCCCTTGTAAAGGAAAAATTCATCCTTTGCAATTTCTTTTTATGAGGCCAGCTTTTACAGACCCTCCAGCTCTCGTTATGGAAAATAAGTGGAAACTCCTGGCAGGGGATTATATTCTTTGTTGGTTCTTTTTTAATATATACGAGCAAAAGCGTATATTATGCGCTGCCTACATCGGCTTTGCCAACAAAATTTGCTGATGCTTGCAAAAACTATAGGACAGTTGTCCAAATTTGCCTGCCACTTGCTACTCATAGACAGTCATGAATTGTCCCTCTTGCTGACAAGTTAATGTTGCATCATAAAGTGCAAGTTTTGTTGCTATAACACATGACTGAATTCAATATGTCAGGAAAATGATTAATTGCCCAAGAGATTTGGATCTTTAAAAATAGCAGAAATTCAAAAGGCCCGATGTTCTTTATTCTAATGCTGGTAGAGTTTACATCATGGTTAATAAATTACAGGCCTCCTTCAGAAATTAGGTCATTAGACTATTCTATTTGCAAACATTAAAAATTCGATCAGATAGAACTGGAAATATCTAGGATACATTGATGAGAGTATTGTGACATCTTAAAAGCTTATGGGGATTATTTAAAGGAAATCTTGGTCTGAATTGGAAATGTTTGCAAGTTTAGGTGCTCCAGTATGGGGGTTAAGGTAAAAAAAAAAAAAATGAAAAGGTCCTTTTATTCCTATTCTATGATTCCACAAATACAGAAAACGTGCTTTCAGCATTTGGAATTGCAGCTGCAAGAGGTTCTCCCAAGCCCTGTCTGCACTGTGCAGTACCATTATGGCAAACGTGCTCTGAACTCACCTATTCTCCACCCATTTTGCTGCTTTTTGTGTAGCTGGGCTGCACAGGACCATAATCCAAGGAACTAATTCCAGGGTAACACACATTATATTGAACACTCTGGTGCTCTGCTGAGCATGGCCATGCAGCACTGCAA
This sequence comes from Lichenostomus cassidix, assembly GCF_008360975.1. NCBI lineage: Eukaryota > Metazoa > Chordata > Aves > Passeriformes > Meliphagidae > Lichenostomus > Lichenostomus cassidix. The sequence goes on from NC_139497.1 coordinate 6,096,472, forward strand.
CAAAGCCCAGCCTCTCTCCACCAAAACATCCAAGGGATTGCCCAATAACTGGGATATTGCACCACAACCAAGGGGTTTGCCCACCCTACAGGTGATGCACTTTCCCCAGTGCACCCATAGCCATCACAGAAGGCATTTCCCAGTGCCTGACAGCAAATCTGCAGAGGGAATTGCTGTGGGTGGGATGCTCAGGCTAACCCAGAGACAGGCAGGAAGGGGCCACATTCCCCTTCCTGAGCCAATCCTGACCATCTCCACATACCTCTCCTGCACAGAGCAGCCTTCCCAGACCCAGCACCCCACCAGGAGCCTGGGAAGAGCTGCTGTTGCCAGGAGGCACACGGAAAAATAGAAGCCAATTATAAGTGATGGCTGGGCTGACAGCGAGTACTTTTAATACAGCCGCCACACACGAATGCCAATACACTGGGCTGAATCCCTTTCTCATCAGCCCTTTGTATGCTGCAGGCTGCCAAGGGGAGCACGGCCCCCAGCACGACAGAGCCTGACCTCAGGGCTGCCTTCCCGGGGTGTGGGATGAGGGAATTGGTGCTCTGAGGCTGCAGGAAGCAGATGTGGATAAAACCCACTGGGACATTACCGGTTTGTTAAGCTGGTACCTTGTGTGTCTGTTTCATTTCTCAGAAGTCCTGGCAATGCAGGAGGAATCAATAGTTCCCCGGTGTTAGAGGATGCCTGGAACAGAGCAGGCTGCTTTTAGCCAGAGCACACCTATTCCTGAGAGCTGCAGGGAAATTCAGCACAGAAATGCAATTGATTGAATGGCTTTGTCATAATATAGACCTGGGGTCACACTGGGGGGAGGAGAGGGGAACCTTGCATCCTGCAGAGGGACACAGAGCATTCCATGGGGACAGAGGGGAGTGGCACACAGGGCTCTCCATCCCCCTGCTCCTGCCCTGGGACCAGCACTGGCTCTGGCAGCAGCCACCAACACCAGATTTGGTGTCAAACACCACATCTGTCAGCCTGCAGCCTGTGCTCAAACAGCCCTGCACAGCCCAGCATGCCAGAAAACAGGACACACCACCTATCAGGACAGAGGGCTCTTTCCTATTTTCTCCATAAATGCCTCCCTGCTTCTCTTGGGGCAGAGGAAAGTTGGTAAATAGAGCCATGCTAGCCCAGAAATACAAGCCTGGCCTGTACCTGGGTTGTTTTTTTAGAAAATGTTCTCCACTGAGGCTTTTCTGTTCCCTCCAGTCTCCACACCAGGACCCCAAGCTTTGGCCAAGCCTCTGCTCCTAACACTTTTTTGTTTTCTTAAATGGACTAAGAAGTCCTTTCATAAAGTTCACTTGGGGAAAACACATTCATCCCAGGGTCCAAGCAGGATTTTAGCTCAGCCTCTCACTCACATCAACAGTGAGCCCATCTCATGACAATGCCCTGGCCTTGGATAACCACCTACATGCACAAAAACCCCTTTCTGAGATGATTTTTGCATCCATAGAGCTGCAGAGACTTATGGCAATTCTCTCACCACATCTCTCTGGCTGATGGACATTAACCTGAGGCTCTCCCTCAGCTGCCTCTGCCCTCCTGCTGCTGATGTGGTCTTGGAAAAACACAGTATTTAAGACATCTTCCCCTCCCCATTTTCAAGTCTGGGCACCTACATGTGAATATAAGTATCTGTTTTTAACTCTCCTGTCATTTTTCCAACCTTAAAATATGGAAGGCAATGTTAAAAAAAACATGTGTAGAAGCACTTCTGTGTCAGATTCATGTTTCAGACCTGGATTATTTCAGGCTATTTTTTGAAGGGCAAGCTCTTGCTGCTGGAATAAGGCACAATAAAGTCCAACAGTGCTTTACAGTGTAACTCATCCTGACTCAACAAAAAGTTCCTGAAATTAACCCTGACCCTGTTGGGTAGAAAACTTGCCCATTTCCTATGTTAGATTTCCATCAGAATTTAGGATAGTCGCAGAAATGAGCAAGGAGGCAACAAGGAGATACAGAAACACCTGGAAAATAAACCCCTGGCTGCAAAACAATTCAGCAAAGTCACAAACAAGCCCAGTAGAATGAGTTGTCTTTCCTGGCTGTCCAGTCACAGCCACCTCCCAGGATGTATGAAACATCAGCATGGGATAGAGATGAGTTTCCCAGAAATCTGTGTAGGAAGGGACCAGGAGAGGAGACAGCAGAGCAAGTTTGGTGTCCTGGGGAGCTGCCACACACTGCTCCAAAAGCTGAGCTCCCAGTCCTGCACAAAGAGGGGAAAGCTTTAATCATTGCTGAGAAAAGCAGGCAGATGGGAAGGGGCAGATGTAATAATTAGGGGGGGTTCCCTCCTGTGAAGATGAGTGGGCACCACAGGAATGAGAAATGAAGCTCAACACAGAGGTGGAGTCTGCCTGAAAGCTGGCACGACGCTGTGCTGCAATGAAGGATTTCAGTTTTCACATGCTCCATTTTTCCAACCCCAAAAAGATGAATTTTTCCACAGAAGCAGATGCTTTTCTTGAAAGATTTCTTTGAGCAGAAATGCCAAATTCTCCATCAGGAAACTGTTCTGATGGAAGCATTTTCAACCAGCCCCATTCGAGGTCTATTTCAGGACTGGCCTTTGCTGGCCTGAGTCAGTTCTTTAACTCATCACGGGTTGTTTTTCCTGCCATTACGTACTTTAAAATTGAGAGTGTCTCTGCTTTCACTGAGCTCCTGCTACTGTTTTAAACAAGCCCTTGTTCCCAGTCAGGTCATGAACACCAAGCAGGACAGCCCTGGCTTGACCAGTAGGGAACTCCTTCCCAGCAGGATCCTGGCTGTCTCACAGGGATTGATCATCCCTCCACACTTTTTTCTAAATGCCCCTCTGAAAATCCAACCATTTCAAACGAGTTTTGAGGCATTTCTCAGCCTGCTCCACCCATTTCCAGAGTGATGTCAGGAGAGTTTAAAACCATTGTCTGGTTCCACAGGGTCATTTCCACTCGCATTGCCTCTGATGAGCTGGGATGATTTATTTCAGCTCAATTTCAGCTCAGCATTTTGCTGCACCCATTTTACATCCCCTGCCCTCCAAGTGCAGGAAGATGAGAGTGTCAAGGAGCAGCAGATGCCACCAGGACAGCAAGGTTTGGCATCAAGCAGCTTGGGATGCTCCAAACACATCTCCAGGCCTCACTTCAGTGTTTGGCCACCCTTCCCAAGGAGGGTTTTGGCCAAAACGCTGTGTTTGCCATTACTGGGATGGGATTTGGGGCTGCAGACAATTAACAGGGCAGAATCCCATAGCTCTAACCTGCACTGATAGCAGCAACCCCTGCTTTGAACCAGAAAACAGAGAAACAACCAGTAGGAATTTCATAGAATGATAGATTGGAATTAATAGAATTACATTTAGATTAGAAAAGACCTTTAGCTCATCAGTTCCAACTGTTAACCCAGCACTGCCATGTCCACCAGTAAAACCACGTCCCTGAGTGCCCAAGATTTTTGAATTCTTCCAGAGATGGCAATGCCACCCCTTCCCTGGGCAGCCTTTTCCAATGCCTGACCACCCTGACAGTGAAATAATTTCCCCCAATATCCCATTTAAACTCCCCCAGCACAGCTTCAGGCCATTTCAACTCATCTAATTGCTTGTTACTTGGGAGAAGGGACTGGTCTCCACCTTGCTCTCCTCAAATATCTGACAGCAGATTGTAGCTAGAAGGTCCCCACTCAGCCTCCTTTTCTCCCAGCTAAAATCCCAGTTCCCAGTTCTGCCAAGACTTGTGCTCCAGACCTTTCCCCTTTCATTCTTTGTAAGCACAACACTTAAATTTAACAGCAGCTTTTAACAAATGCCACTCAATTGCTTCCTGCTGAGAAAGCCACAGCAGCACAGACACCTCCAGAACTCTCTGAGCACCTTTTCCTACATCTCACCCTCTACCCGTGCTCCCACAGCTTCTCCCAGGCAGGAGCAGAGGATTTGTGGCCTCGGGTTGCCCTCTCGTGGTGCAGCTCAAGTCAGGCATCGCAGCACTTTTCAATACTTACCCGCAGCTGGAAGCTCAAATCTCCACATCACGCTCAGACCTAGGAACAGCAACTCGTTTTCCCGAGGTATCTGCTCAGACCTCTCCAAAGCACCAGCTGTGCCGAGCTGTCCAGCTCCTGCAGCTCAGGACAATATCCTTCCACTCAATGCTGGTTTTCATAGAAAAATTTTTTAAAAATTCTATGCGTAAGAGGATTGGATTTCCAGTAAAAACTCGAGCCAAAAACCATTTAAAGTTTGTGTTTGTTTTCATTAAACAAATCAAAACAAACTCTGCTTTAGCCAAGAACTGAACCAAAAAGTTATTCTTGTCCCTCCACAAATAAGTCCTGTGGAACACTGGATCCTTTCAAACCGACAACAAAAGCTGTACCATAAATAGAGATTACTTGTTTTCACTTCTATCATTTCCATCACAAAGACACTTCATCTTTTATTGAACTAGCTCGTGGTTTAAATTAAAATTTGTTTTTAAATAGAAATATTGTTCTCTTCATTCAGTGGTGAAAGCATACCAGGGTGGGAGATCAATAACACAGTGGCCTGTTAGACTCCCACTCATTTAGGAAGGTTTGATTCCCAGCACTGCCTGAAGGGAGTTAAATACAGAGGATCCTACAGAAGAACCTTGGAGTATTGGACCTCCTGAGCTCGGCCTCACCTCCAACTCTCTCTAGAAACCTACAATCACTCTGAGGCCCTAATTACACAAGAGGGATGTATTTGGTATTGCTGGACAACCTTCAGAAAGGTCCTGCCCATCCCACACCTGACCCCTTCCTTCCTGCACATCCCACACCTGACCCCTTCCTTCCTGCCCTTCACTGGTACCACTGGGATCCATGAGACTTTCACCCAAGTGTGTGCTGTGAGTTCCAACCAAGAAACACTGGATTAAAACTAAAAGATGTCACACATTTCATTTGAATCCATCCCTAGAAGTGCTCTCAGTCAGGTGGAACAGGGCCCTGGACAACCTGGTCCAGTGGAAGATGTTCCTGCCTGTGGCAGGGGATTGTAATCAGATATTTAAGGTGCCTTCCAACCCAAACCACCATAAGATTCTATGATTTACAGTCACAGTTTAGTGTCAGACACTTAAACAAGCAAACTCTACAAGGGCAGTCACCATTCCCCCAAAACAACACAGCCTTCAGGCAGAAAAATCTGCTTTAATTGAACTTCAGCTCAGGACAGAGCCCAGAGGATGGAGCTGTATGTAGGCAAGGCCAGATGATTTAATAGCTCTTTCGAGATCTTCTGTTAGCCTTTGAATTTCAGAAAAACAACAATCCCAGGAAAATCAATGGAAAAGCAATTTGCTGAATGGTTAAGACATAAGAGCCAATCCATATTTTCACCAGCCCATCACAAGCACACCCAGAACTTTAAAAAGCCATTAATACTCCAACTTCCAAACAGTCTAAGGCACAAAGAGAGAAAAAGCAGATTTAAACGCTGAGATGCACAGGAGCCAGGAGTGCTCTGCTGCCATCTCCAGTGCACAGGGTAAAAACACACAGAAAACCTCATCTTCTGCTGGATGCTGTACACACTTTGCAAGTCAGGGAAACCCACCAGCAGTTTGCTAAGGGAAAAGATCAGTTCCCATGAGATTTCCTTAAAATGACCTCCCTAAAGAGCACCTCCTCCTGCTACAGCTGGTCTGACCTCCTTGGGGCATTTCTTGCTTCCCAGATTTGAGCACAGTCCCCTCTGATGGTGCAGGAGGAGAGGTGAGAGGCCTGGAGAGATGCTTGTGACTGCCACAAACTGAGACACTGAGATCCCACCAGGACACAAGTGGTTCTTTTGTGAGCTTCACCCACGGATCACCCAAACACCACCATCAATCTCACGCATGTTTAGGCTGGAGCTTTTCTCTCCAAACCTCCCCGAGCTCATTAAGGGGCTCCAGTGTGCCCTGGGCACCACTCAGGCTGGCTGCTCTTTCACCCGAGCAGGAGACAGCGGGCAGGACTCTTTACACCCTGGCCCTGAGCTGTCAGCCAGAACTGGGAACAAATAAAACAACCAAACAGCACTAATTGCTTCATTGCATGCCCTGCCAGGGACGTGGCAGCTTTTGGGAGCCAGCACCACCTCCAGGCTGGGCTGATGCTGCACAGGGAGAGTCAGTGGCTGGAGGAGCATTTGTCTGCAGGGACCTTCCCAGGATTTCCACCTACCAGAGTCTCACTGGAAAAGCAGCAAACTAACATTCCCCAGAGGAAAACCAACCAAACCAGCCCAGCAGGCAGGTATGGCTGCTGGGGCCATGCCAGCCCCACCAGTGGTGGCATGAGCCACTCAGCAGCTGCGTGTGGCCACCAGCTCCCCCCGTGTGCCACCCTCATCCCGAGGGCTCAGCTCACCCCCAGACACCCTTTGCATTCTCAAAGCCCCTCTCCCACGTCCCCACGGAGCCAGGAGGATGCTCAGTGCCTCTGGCACACACTCCCTGCTGGGGCAGGACCACCCAGCCACAGGAGCTGCCCGGCCTGGCCGCTTTAATTCCTGCCCGGGGAGCAGATGGAGGCCAAGTTCTCATTACTGCAGATCATTAGCTGGACGGGAAGAGGCCTCCCCTTATCGCTTTCCCACGTTGACACCAAAGGAGCTGCATCACTGTGCTCCCGACTGCAGCCTCTGCTGGCTCAGGTCGAGGTGAGCCTCAGTACCAGAGCATTAACCCTTTCTGCATCACTGCAGCACCTTTTAGGGCTGTTTTGGTCACTCAGGACATCCCTCAGGAGAAAAGCAACTGCTGCCCTCACAGGGCAGCCAAACAGCTTAAAAAAGGCAGGAGCTGGGCATGTGTTACTTGTATATATTTTCAGGACTGACATAGCTTAACCGGAGCTAAAATCCCACCTGCTAGGTGATTTCTGTCAAACAGGAGCTGTGCCAGCTACTGCCTGGGATCCTCCATCCTCCCTCACCAACAACCAGACCAGGGGGTTCAAAATCACTGTTGGCAAAGCCTTGCTCAGCCCCCTCACCAGGCAGCCCCCTTCAGACATCAGTGCCAGCACAGCCAAGGGGAGAAAGCAGTTTAGGAATGCCTAAAATTGTCATTTTTCACCACCAATTCAGTGTTAATTTAACTCAAAGCCTGACAGCTCTTTCAGCAGCAAGGATTTTTATCAGGAAAGCAAACTGGGGAAGCTTTGCACAGTAACGAGAGCAGAGGTACAGAGCAGTGAGGGTGACAAAAGCCATCCCTACCCTCAGGGGCACCAGGCTCAGAGGTGTAGGACAGGGATGGACACTCCCAGAGGGGAAACAAACACGCCACAAACCCACAGCAAATCCCTCACCTGGGCAGGAGAGAGCTCAAACCCTGGGCTGCAGCTCTGTCCCCTTCCCCAGCAGGGCTGTCAGCCTGAGCCCCTCATTAACCCCTTCCTGCTGGCTAAGGGCACAGCCTGCCACCAATCCTGTCACCCCAGCTCCATCCCAGCCAGGGCATTCCCACACCAGTTCCCACGGCAAATCCACCCTCACACTCACCCCAGGAACTCCCACTCCGGGCAATGGCTGCAATGGAGCTCTCAGGAGAGCCTCCCTGCTCAGGACAAAGCTCATTATGGAACTCAAAACACCTGGGAAACCCCAACCCGGCCCTCAGCTTAACTCAGCCCAGCTGATGGCACTTTACCTCTAATTAGCTCACCCCTCACGAGCCCCTGCAGCTGGGGGGGCTCAGTTTGTTTAATGCTTCCCTAGAGGATTCAGGTGCCCCCAACAGAGGCTGTGATCCCATTTCGGACTGCTGTCCTTCTCCTGAAGGACACCTTGCTGCCATTCCCCCCAGCACCATCTGTTCTCCCTCTTACACCCCCAAAATGCCTCTTTTTGTCCCCCAGGTGTTTCCCATTGCTGCACCTCCTGCTCCTTCGGGATTTCTCAGCACCCTCAGACCCACACAGATTACAGCACTCTCTGTGCTGGAACTGCTCAGCCCCCGGCTGTATACTGTGAACAATCTACCAGCTAATTAGTAATTAATTATTTGCATATCCCTAATGCTCCCTTTCCAGGCTAGCAGAGCGTTTTATGAGTATAAAGGAACCAAAACTCATCATTCCCCAGAGCCGGCCGGGAGCCCAACACACCCAGGGATGCCAAAAGCTGCTCTGCTGCTCACATCACTGCTGGGACACCACAGTTTTGGGGCCTGAGCCCCATCCTCATGTGCACCATTCACATCCCTGAACTACAAATTTTCCTCTCTGCCTATTATGCACCACTTCCATCCAATAAAATCATGTGCAGCCATATCCACTAGAGAACAGCAGTAATCCCTCTCCCCCTCCTTTTTCTTTCTCCCTAAACCAACATTACATTCCTTTTGAGCCACAGCTCCAGTGTTGAACACCATGATTTAGGGGTCTGAACACCACTGAGAAGCACATAAGAACCCCCTGCCTGCTGCAGAAGCCTCTCTTCCCCCCCAGGGCTTCAGAAGGGAGAAGCAGGACCCCAAATCAGCAGCAGTTGCCAGCAGTAATTGGCATCCAGGCTGCAAATAACTCTCACTCCCTTGGCCCTCATAAATAAGAGGGAAAAAGTCAAGAATTGCTTTGCCAGATGGCTGTACATCATAAGCAAGCTGTCAAAGAAAAAATAAACTGCTCACTGCTTCTCCCCATAGGGCTGAAGCATACCTGAGTTTCCACTTTGATAACACCAGAAACCTCACCCATACAGGGAGAAATGAGAGCAGCTTTGCAGGACTGGAGCTGCAGACCCATCAGCCTCAATTCCTCTGCGCTTTGTGCCCCTTCCTTGGATTTGTCTAGGTGTCAGTAAGGCTTTCCCAGTAAACTTGAGTCCCACACACCCCACACAGACAGTTACATGGGGTGTCCACATGCATCTGTGGTGGCCCCACAGCCACCCCTTCTTCAGCACAGTTTGGGTGGGCAAAACTCAGGGATTGCTCCCCAGAAGTCCACGAGCTGCAGCTGTTGGGAACCTGCTCCAGAAAAGCAGTTTCTGGCTTTTCACAGAGATTAACCCCCCCAGACACTCTTTTGGATTGGAGGCAGCAAAACCCAGCTAACCCAGGCAGGAACTTGAAGCACCCAGGGCTGTCTCTGCCTGATAAATCCCTCTGGACCAGCCTGTTCCATGCTGGTGGTCACCTCCTAGACCTCCCACACTCAGTGGTACCACCAGAGGAGATGTGCTACCTGTCCCTAAGGCTGAGGACAATGGGTTTTCTCCCCCCAGCAGCCCCCAAACCCACAGAGCTCATTTCACCCCAACAACACAGTCTTACCTGGGATAGTGAGGATATCTTGCTCCCAGCACACACCTCAGAGGAAAGAGCAGGTCTGCCTGTAGCAGAGATATCCCTGTGCCTCCTGGAGCTGTTCCCACCCCTTTCCCATCAGCAGACGATGTCCACCTGGGGCTGGCTCTGACCATCTGACCATCAGCACCTGTGCCAGGGCAGGGCTCAGGGCTCTGTTCTGCTCTGCCTGGCACCCACTGATCTGCTGCAGCTGTGGCAGGAGCTTGCAGGCCATCAGAGAATCATGGAATCATCTGTGGTCTCCAGCTGGAAGGGATCCACAAGGATCATGGAGTCCCACTCCCTCCTTCTTGCAGGGGTACATCACACTAACCCCAACAGGAGCACACACCTTGCTGCCCTTGGGTGCTTTGGGCTGTAGCTGCCCCTTCACACTGGGAGAGTCCCAGTCTGTACTGGGACATGGCCAGGGGATCCAGTTTGTCCTGTCCCCTTCAGGCCAGGACAGACCTTCCCCTGAGTCATGTCATCACATTTACGCTTCATTAAAGAACTTTCCTCAAATGACCAGAGCTTGTGCTGGGCTTAGCAGAGAGCCTTAGGGTTTCATCCAGTGCTGTCATTCCTCTGTCTCTCTTTTTGAAGGAAGCCAAACAGGAATTAGCCAGAGACAGTGGAACCTGAAGCCAGATCTCTTTGTACACCTGCTCAAAAGGTGAGTGGGACAGAAGCCACAGCTGTTCCCTGCCCCACTACAAACCCTTACCTCCAGCAGAGCCCACAATGGGCCCAACATACCTGCCAGATTTCCTCTTCCCAGATTTTTTGAGTCTTTATGGGCCAGGCTGACTCAAGAGGCATCATCCAAATTTCCTTGTCCCGAGATTCCCCTTTTTCCCTAGTTTCTGGCCTCAGCCCACCTTGCCCACATCAAGCAGATGGTGCCCCAAGCCTCGTGCTGGAAGTGCTGTTGGCCCAAATGAAGCGTAACACGCCGAGTTGTCCCTAACAAAGGGGTCCTCTGTTTGGCTTTCCCGGGAGGGTTATTATAGCCGGCGTTTATTTTGGCCTGGGACCAAAACATGCATTAGTGTGCCTCATCCTGTGCACTTGTGTGTGCGGCTCCGACAGGCGTGGGGGGCTCACAGACGCCGGGCCAGCCTGGAGGGGAGTTTTTCAGGAGTTAAAATTCTCCTTCCCATACACACAGTGTTCGGACAAATGAGCCCAGGGTGTCCTGGTGTGTTGGGGAAGTCCATGCTGGCCCCACACATGCCCATCCTTGCCCAGTTTGCTGTGGGGCTGTGGTGGGTGCCAGGAGCAGCCTCGGGGATCTGCCCCACAGTCCCAGCTGGGCTGTGCAGGGATTAATTTTGGTTTCTCATAGTGGGATAACAGTACTGAATTCCGGTCATAAATGTTTCAGGGTGTAATAAGAAAAGCAACAGGCTGACAGTGTGCTGGGAGGATGGATCTACAATGGCTGAAGGGGTGATCCCATTCCCAGTGTGTTCCCATTCCCATGCTGGAGAAACGTGTTTCCCCACAGCAGGCGATGCAGGTGCTGTCCCCACCCTGTATATCAGATTATTTAAGGATGATGCCACCCTGTCCCTGCAAACCTAACTGCTGCACCCCTGCATATCAGATTCTTTGAGGATGATTCCACCCTGTCCCTGCAAACCTCACTGCTGCACCCCTGCCCAGGCTCAGGAGAGACCCTTAAACTGCACATTGTAGCCTCAAAAGAAACACCAGCAGGGCGCTGGGCAGCAGCCATAGCTCACCTGGGCTGACAGGAGCCCCAGGCCAGCTGCTGGCACACCCAGTGACCCCACCTGGCACCACAGGTGCTGCCACCATGTCCCTGTGAGAGCAGCTCCCTCCTGTGCTTTTGGCACGTCTTTGCTGAGCTGCAAACGTCAAAGCAGACGGCATCTGCTCTCTGTGCCGTGCTGTAATTAGGAAACAATATTATTAAAACCACTTCCCATCCCTGCTTTCTTTTCATCTCCCCTCCTTCTCGTTGTCCCTCTATTCTCTGCCGTGCAGCCCGTGGCCTTTGGGCTGAATGCTGATGAGCTGTTGTTTGGTCTAATCTGCAGCGCTTGTTAACGCGGTTGTTAACACAGTTTCGAACCACCTGCTCTGGGTTGGCTTCTCCCAAGTCCTGCCCCTCCAAATCAGAGCCCATTGCTGGGGAGGTGCTGGGGTTATTGCTCTTTTCTGCTCCAGATGCTCAGAGGCACAAGCTGTGCCACCCATGTTGAAACTGAGCTCTGCCCAAATCTGTGTATTTTGCTGTGGTTTTTTTTTTTTTTTTTTTTTTTGGTAAATCCCTACACAAAGGCATTGCATAGATATATATACACACACCCAGCCCTATATCCTTCCCCACAATTATTTGTTTCTGACAGGAACATGGCCAGAATTGGCAGCCACTAAGTTTGTTACAAGGATGGAGCACCTCTCCTGAGAGGGAAAGCTGAGAGAAGTGGGTTTGTTCAGCCTGGAAAAGAGAAGGATTGAGAGTCACCTTACTGTGGTATTCTAGGGTCTGAGGGGAGCCTACAAGAAAAATGGAGAGAGAGCATGGGGTGACAGGACAAGGGGGAATGCTTCAAACTGAAAGAGAGCAGGTTTACCTGATATATTAGGAAAAAATCCTTCTCTGTGAGGGTGAGGAGCCCTGGCACAGGATGCCCACAGGAGCTGTGGCTGCCCCATCCCTGGAAGTGTCCAAGGCCAGGTTGGACAGGGCTTGGAGCATCCTGGGCTAGTGGAAGGTGTCCCTGCCCATGGCAGGGGTGGAATGAGATGTTGTTTAAGATCCTTTTCAAACCAAACCTGTCTGTGATTCTGTGATTTCTCCTGGGCTATCCGCTCCCACCTGAGCCATCCAAGCACCAACACTGGATGAGGGATGCTTTCCAGCACTCTGCACAGCCAAGATTTTACCGTCAATTCATGCATCTTACAGTCACATTTCAAGTGCAGAGCATGGGCACAACACCCACAGAGAGCCCTCTGTCTGCTGAGGAAGCTGAGGGGGAAGAAACAGCCAGGAGCTGGGCAGGAATGGGGCTGCAGGAAGGGACAGGGACAGTCAGGCGGCCCAAGAGAAGACATGCCAGTGGGGCTGAGACCTTGTGGAGTTACTGCACCAGGGAACTGGAGTCTCCCCTGTGTCAAACACAGCCTGACTCACACTTTTCTAGGAAGTGCTCTGAGCTCTCTGGGTGGCAGCTGGGCTGTAGGAGTTGAGCACTGTTTGTCTGTGGTGCTCCAGGGTGTGCAAAGATGCCATTTCTGCCCCACTCTGGGGCACACCAGTGACACCCCAGCTCTGAGGGACCCCACCTCGGGCTGCTCTGAGTGCTGGGGAGGGAAGGCAGCTGCAATTTACTGCTGGAGAAGCAGCTGGAGGGGCTCTGTCACCTGTCAGCCAGAGCACATGTGGGTCACTCTCATTTCAGTATCACTGTAGGAGTAGATGGAAACTTCTGGAAGTTGAGGTTACTTTCAGCGAGCAAGTTAGTAGCATCATAAAACAGTAACAAAAGTGTATTGAATACATTTGTACCATTTTCCTGCCTAACTTTCTCTTTTTGTGGAGCACTGTTTTGGGTTAGATGAGAACCCTGGTCTCTCCAGAGTGTTCCTGTAGCTGGTACTGGGATCTGGAGCTGCAGACAGCGATTTGCCAAGCACAAAGATGCCTTTGAACCTAATAACTTGCAGACAATAATACTCTTTTGCATGCTAATAGATAGGATTGTTCTTCAAATGTCTGACATTTATAGCAGTATAATATCTCTGGTGGAAAGCATGCCAGGGATAGGCACGACTTCCCAAGGCAAGTGCTGGGGAAAGAAAGGGATGGAACAGGAATTAATAGACAAGATTTGTGGTTGAATTTCACTTTAGGTTTCCTTGCTGTTTCCTTCCCATATTTCAAAAGCAATGACTGCCCTGGAAGGTAATTCACACACAGCCCCCTACACAAAGCAGTGTAAATAGAGCAGCAAACGGAGATGGGCTGTAAATCAGCATCATCCACCTGGAAGCTTTGCTGGCTGGGATCCAAACGAAAAATCAGGGCCAGGCCTCAGTAGCTCTGCTTAATATCAGAGAGACAATAGGTAGGAATGCCTGCCTGGAGATGTTTGCTTGAAATGGATGAATTATTAATAAACTTATTGTTATTTGTTATTGTTCTTAAGCAGCTTGTCTCGGTGCACATGTTGGAATGGATTTCAGTCTTTCCTTATTATGCCTAACTAATATTTGTGTCCAGATGCAAAGGGGGTACCTAAATTCTGATGAGAGATGCCCAGAGGCAATTTGTGTATAGGGGGCAGTGGGAAATCTGGGTTTGTGTTTGCATCCCTGCCCACCCCAGGTTACTGTTTGTTTGCTTGAGTCAAGCATCTTTCCAATGACCATCCAGCCCACAATATTGTTGGAAAACCTGCTAGGACAATACATGCAGCAGCTCTAAGGGGCAGAGCTGGCATTTCACCCAAAACTCCAGGCGACTCCTTCCCCAGGCTGAGTCCTGCCAGTATCTCTGCTGCATTCCCAAAGGGCCTGAGGAGCAGCAAGCCTTACATTTTTGGTGCTAGTTCTTGGCTGAGACAGGAGCAGGAATGTTGCCACAATGTCTACTGAATAAATATGTGCTACTGCTGCTCTCGTTTGTCTGTACAGTTTTGGAGGAGTTGCAGATGGCCCTTTAAATACTTGCAAGGCCTGCAACTTTTCCAGAGTGGTATTTTTCCCCCTTTCTCCAATCTACTTGGCTCCCTACAGTAATTAATTTTATCTAATGGGGTGAAAAGTAAAGCAAAGCCTTTGAGATTATTCACACAAACAAAAATGTAAACAGCTGTCTGAGAGAGAAGGAAGAAATGGGCTTTGGGACAGGACCCTGCAGGAATGAGCTGCCTGGAGCTGTACAAAAACCTGTGCCAGGATGTTTGGTGCCCACTGGGCACAGCCAAGTGGGAGAGATGCTGTGCAGCCACACCTCAACAAAGAGTGGGGCCACTGGCAGCCCAAAGAGCTTGTCCAGGGGGTTTTATTTCCTAGAACATCTCAACTCCCATAAAACCCACTCCTCTCCAATGCAAAGACTTATCACTGTGCTCATCCAAATGGCTCAGCCTGGCTGAAAGCCTCCAGGACTCAGAGAATCACTAGGAGAGAAACATTCCCCCATGAACTGCAGGCACTCAGAGTCAGATCTATTCCTGCACCATGGGGAGAGGATCAGAGTGCTGAGTGGCTTCAGAGAACATGGACAGGACGACAGGGCAGGTCAGGGTGGGGTGACAGGGCAGGTCATTAGCTGGGCTCTGCCATGGCAGGTGGCTCTGGTCAAAGGCAGCCCTGAGATGTTCCCTGGCAGGAACATCGCTGGTTGCAGGGACAGCTCTGTAATGAACTGGGCTGCATGCTGCTGCATTGTACCCTTTGGGATGAGGCATTGGCTTTTAAAGTGAGTAGATCACCTGAGGAGGAGCTAATGAAGCATTTCCCTTTGTGTTTCTCTGCCTTTCTCCCATCCCTCACCCTTTGGGCACAGGAACCCTCCATGTTATTCGTCCTGACTGTGCTTAGATCTTGAAACAGCACTTTTCCTCCCATGGCATTTATAAAGACTCAGTTATTTTTTTCCAAAGGATTTAATATAAAAAGCTTCCTCTTCTGAGGCTCAAGAAAAATCTGTTTGGCTGGTGCTTGTCTCCTGCAGGGCTCTTTGCAGGGGATGGAGATGGGAACAGAGGGGTGAGAGCTGCTGGGGAGGGCAGAGGAGGAGAAGGTAACCACAGGGAGACAGCTCCAAAGAGCTGGGATACAACAATCCTGTCTGTGGCAGAGGAAAATGTCTAAGGGAGTGCTGGAAACACTGCCTGCCAACGGGGGAGGTTGGATTTGCTCAGAAATGCGTGGCTAGACTGTGGCTCTGGGTGAATTAATGAATGTATGTACTGCAAGGGGCTTGGAGAAGGCTGTTCCTGCGGAAAGGGGGGATTTCCTTATGGCCCTGGGTATTTGAGAAGGATGCTGCTGTTCTTGGGGAAGTGAACAGCCAGGGACAGTGACAGTGACAGTGACAGTGCTGCCACCCAGCCAAGGCCTTGGTGCCTCGTGAGCTCTGAAGAAGAAAGTAACTCAGGTTGCCTGTGCTGATTCCCATAACCTGAGGGAATTTCACTGCATCTCAGTCTTCTTGGGGTGAATTCTTGGTAGCAGAGCCAGAGAATTTCAGCACAATGCTCTGTTGGCTCTGCTCATCCACCTTCTCTGTGTCTGCTGTGGCTAGAGATATTCGGTATCTGAGATCTGGAGAGGACTTTTCTTCCAGCCAGGAGAGACATTGCAAAGTTTCAAAATTCTCTGCAAGAGGCTGGAAGAAATTTTTTTTGCTTGGTCAAACAGATTTCAGTGATTAAAAACATTTTTGTTTTCATGGTGATTTAGTTTATATTCCAAAATTAGATCTTATAAATTGTTTCAAACTGGAAAACTCAAGATAACTCACTGCAAAAATTTGGGAAGAGGATGTTGTGACTCAGTGGGAGCAATGTGTTTCTGACCTGATGTTTCTGTGAAATGACCCTGACCTTTTGCTGTTTTCTCTTTGCCACACCTGCATTGCCCAGCAGAGTGGTGGCTCTGGAAGTGGCTTTTCCAAGCACCTGCACCAAGAGCTGAATTTCTGCTGTTTGCAGGCGGAACAGGCGAGAGGCTGTGGGCATCATCACCATGGATATTCCCTGCAGAGAGAAATCGTGGGGAATGCACTTTATATAACTCCCTGGCTGAGGGAACATTTCCCAAGTTTCTGTCACAGCCACTGAGCAAATCTCTTGGCTGCACAGAAGCATCCCTGGGGATGGCCAGACCCAGCTCAGGGAGCACAGGGAGCAAAGCTGCAGCCAAAATATGGTTCTGATCTTCCCAAACATTCAGTTTGTCCAGTGTCTGCCAGGCTGGAGCCTCTTCTTTGCTCTCTGGCACCCACCAGGCAGTTTGCAAGGTCATTCCTGACTGCAGAGCTGATGCTTGCAGAACTCCAGCAGGTCAAGCCCATGGGTTTGGGTGAGGGAGCCTTGCAGGATGATGTGTTGGTTTGAAAACAAACCAGTGGGAGATCACAAGTCAAGATTGAAATTAAAAAATAAGTGAAATAATATAAGGAAAAGCACTGACAAAGTCAGATACAACCTAACACCCTGTTAGGGTGGTAGTAGCAGTCCAACTGAAGTAGTCCAGTTGAAGCGGTGATCCTGTGAAGGTCTAGTCTCCAGCTGAAGATCCAGTGGTAGCTCTCGTCCTCTGGGAACCCAGTAGACAGGGCTAGCTCAGGCAGTTCCAGGGCCAGGTTATATCCACGTGGGAACACCTGGTTCCTCCCTCCTGGGCAGAGCATCCCACAATGGGATGAGATAAGTCCATGAGTCACACGGTGGGTCCCTGATGGCCCATTGCCTGTCATGCGAGGTGGGTCGTTAGCAGCTGGTAACAGCTAACGGATGGCCCATTGCCTGTCATCCGGAGTGGGTGATAGCAGCTAATGGCCCACAGCTGGTGGTAATAGAATACTTAACTACATCAATATTGCAACCTAGGACAGATGACCATCCCAGGAGTTGATTTCCTGCCTCCTTGCCCATCATGCAGCTGTTGGTGAGGCTCTGGGGTGCTGGGTGCTGCCAGCACTGGGAGATGCACAGGGTCTATATGTGCTGGGTGGCTCTCCAGCAACTCCATGGGCTCTCCATGGCTCTGCAGTGCAGCCCTACATGCTCATCCTTCCCTGCTGCTCATACTTGTGGTGTGAGTAATCTGCCCCAGAGCCTCCCTTGGGGTCACGGAGCCTCTTGGGCTGACCAGAACAGGGTCATGAATTTCTGCTGCTTTCACAGCTCCAGCTTGATGGCTCCCTGTTGGGTTCAGGCTGGAGCAAGCCAGGGTTTGGCCTGTCATCTCCCTGGACCACAGCAGTGTTTGTGGATACTACTCTAGCAAGTGGTTTTGAAGTTAAAAAAAACCCTGATTAACCCTATTCTAGCAGTGTCTGAGTGACTGTCAGTGTGATGGGGTATCAGGACACTCTCAGGCAAGGTCTGTGCCAGCTGCTCTGCAACAAATGGTGCTGTGCAAGAAGCTTGAAACCTAACACTAAGCTTACATATGAAAAAACCCAGTGCTATTTAGGTGGTAACTCCTGGTCATTCCCCTGAAATCCCTCAGGTGTCCCACTGTCCTAGGGGACAGGTATTAGGGAAATGCTGCCTCTGAGAGCTTTGACAAATAAATCCCCCAGAGCTCATTGTCAGGCTGGAAAGCCTGCCACTCCTCCATTTCTGGAGGTCAGGAAATGAAGCACACTTACTGATCTGGAGGATGGTCTGTGGCAGGACAGACACCCCCCTTCCCCCTTCTCTCTCTCTCTGATTGCTAGCCGAGATCGATGGCTCAGATTAAGTCAATGGCTTAATCCTGACTATCAGTGCTGGCGTCTGGAACTCAGAGCGAGACACTGAGAGAATGTGAGTAATTTTCAGGTGACCGCAAATACACACTCTTTTCCCTATAAAACACCACGAAAAACTCAGTAAAATCAGAAGCTTTCTACATAGAACGTGAAGTAAAAGCTTTCTCCCCTGAGTTTGGACGCAAACTTTGTGGTTACTTCCCGAGGGATTGAGTGAGGACGCTGATGTATCTCCAGCTCCAAAAACTGGATTTGGTGAGATCATTGAGTTTCCTAAATTGTATTATTCCGGCTAACTTATAGGTACCTTTCTTAACTTGCATTTCAGCTAGCTCAAGCAAGCATTTCTTAACTTGCATTATCGTTCAAGCAAGCATTTCTTGCGTTTTGACTATCTTTATAGTTCAAGCAAGGTTTTACCCCATAATTGCATTTTTAGCTACCATAGTGTTGCAATTATGTATTCATTGTGTGTCTATGTGTGTCAATCTGTTCTATGTTTGTATGTTTGTTATGTTCTGTGTCAAATAAATGGTATTTTTAGACAAATCGGCCAGATATCAAAGAATCTTGCGAACGGGACGAAGTCTTGGGGAACTAGCTGTCTTAAAGCCTGTCAAACTGCAAAAGCACATAAATCTCCTCTCTCCCATGCAAGACATGGTCTCTCTTCCAGAGCCCAGGGTGGGATCTTCTTGATGGAATAGGAACTTTATTCCTCACTTCATTCCTGGTGGAACACCTGGACCCAGATTTCTGGTTGACTGTAGGACTCAGGCATGAAGCCAACAAATCTGCAGCCTTTGAATTCAACACCTCCACCTGCCCCCAAAGTCAACAAGAGCTTTGTTCGCCTCTGGACAGCTGAATTTCCACTCTATAAATCCAGCCCACTTCTAACCTGGCATGAGGCACCATCAGCACTGTTCTCCCACTAAATCTGAGCACAATTATCATAATTTTTTTTCGTTTTCTATGAACCCACAGGTCCAGCCTGGCACCTGTGTGGTTAATCCCAGACCTGATTCTGCAGGTGGAAAGTCCAAAAGTTCCCAGGAAAATGTGTTTTCTCCAGTGGCCATGGCACTTTTCACCCTTTTCCTCACACCTTTAGTACATTTTTCTTTGAGGTGATGGATAAAACACGTTACCAAGGCAATGGAAAATCCAGGCTCCATACTGCAGATTTCTTCTCCAGCACGACTTGGAGGGAATGGGGTAGGAGTCAAGAGCATTATCATTGAATTTATTTACCATTGAATTCAGAGGGAGATCCATGAGACTGCTGTGGAGGGCTGAGTTCTCCACACCACCAACCCTGGCAATAATTATTCCCCATGTGGGGATTTTGTCTCTCTTCTGTATTCCTGGAGGGGTTTTGAGGGCTCAGTGCCATGGGATGCTCTGCATGGCTGAGCCGTGAGGGGAGCCCGGCAGTGACCACAGCCCTGGCACTGCCACCCCATGGGTGACACCAGGGACACACCAGCACAGCACAACGCCAGGGAACAAGGGCGATGCCCAGAGCACTGTGTTATTCTGGCTTTGACTCCTGAACGTGTCCCCTAGGGAAACCAGGAGTGGGAATGGCAGGTAATCCTTTATCCTTGCGGCCGTGTTAGGTAATCCTTTATCCTTGGCAAACCCTGTGGTGGGATTTCGGGAGGTGCTGTGCATTGTTTGGGGCTCAGAAGGGGGTGAGAAATGTCCCTGCTGCAGCCCAGGGTCACAGCCTGCAGGTCCCTGCTGGCCCGGGGATGCAATTCCCAGCCCAGAGCCCTCAGGAGGAGCCAAGCACCACTGCCCAGCCGTGCCACACAACCAGGACCGTCCCTCTGCCCGGGCCGTGCTGTCACACCGCCCCCAGAGCCCCAGTTCGCACACCCGCCGTGCTCTGGGTGCAGCGGAGCCGCTAGGCGGGTGCAGATGTTGCACAGCTGGACGGGCTGCGTGGAGCAACACTGACATGCAGCGGTCAGCAGCCGCATCTCCGCCTGCCCTGCCCACCCCGGCATGGCCCCAGGGCAAGCCTCGCATTGCTTCTCCAAAATTTAGCCTTTTCCTAGTGGAAAAAACCCATCCTGGCTGGTGATCTTACTCCCACAAAAGCGGCGTTTGCCACAGAGAAATCACCTGCTGGTTAAAGAGAGGGGAATTGCTAGCAGAGGCATTTTTTTTTTCAGCACGTTATTTAAATTCCTCTCAAACTGCCCTGTAACACTGCTTGTAAGTGACCAGGCTGCAGACCAGAGGGTGCTGACAGGCAGCTGTTCCCAGATGGAAAAGTAGCTGCAATGCTGAACCAGGGAAGGAAAAGCCTGGGAGGTGAATAATTTCAGATATTTGAGCTCTCGGGAGCTCTGGGTGTGCTGTTGGCAGCCACACTGCTCAGAAGAGCTTGGTCACACCGGGTGCCCGAGCTGCAAATATGTCCTTTTATCAGTGCTGATGTGTTCTGAAACCTGGCCAGGGAAATGGCACAAGGCTGGGGCTCCCCTGGCTGCCAGCCCTGCTCCCCAGAGCTGTCCCATGGTCACACTGCCAGCTCGTGTGGCACCTGGGATGAGCCAGCTGTGACCAGCTGGCCCCAGCCTCTGCTCTGTGAGGGTCCTCAGACCTGAGCCCAGCGTGGATGGATGTCTGCCAGGCCTGAGCACCAAAACCCGGGAGTGGTGATGACAGGGAACGGGCAAAAAGAGAAAACAGGGAAATTAGAACAGCTGATGCAGGAAAAATGTCCCTTTTCCCAGGTTATGGTTCAGTGTCCAGTGTTTACCAAACCAGGCATTTCCAGTAAAAGAACAAGAGATGCTGTTGTGGCCTGAATACAGAAGAAATTGGAGCAGTTCAGGGAGGAACACTTAGGAAGGAAAAAGGAGCCCCAGCGTTAGCAAAGGGGGTGCTTTGGGCTGGTTTGGTTCTGTGTAAGGTCTCGAGACAGGGCTGTAGTGGAGCACCAGCTCAGTGTAAACTTCCTGGCAATGTGTGATGTTTTAGCAAAAAAAAAAAAAAAAAAATTAGCCAATAAGATTCTCCATTGTGTGAGAGGGGAAACACTAAGGAAGAGCTTGGAGAGGGTTTTACCTTTGTGTGGGGCTGGGGAGACTGTTTCAGGAATTTCACATCCAGTTCAGGTGTCTGCATTTAAGAGAGGGTGTTGGAGAGTGTTGAAAAGAGCTACAAAAATGATTGAAAGACTGGAGAAACAGCTTTACAGGGGAGAGAACTTAAAGACCTCCATCTGCTTGCATTATTAAAAAAAGAGGTTGAGAGGTGACTTGATGACAGTGTATAAATACCTTCAGAGAGAGAAAAGAGCGGGCAGTGCAGGATCTGTAATTTAGCAGGGGAAAAACCACGGATGGCTGGAAGCAAGAGCCAGATGAAGTCAAACTGCAAATTAATCACCTTCATTGTTTAAAAAAAACCCCAACAGGTCCAACATTTTGGAACAAATCCAAAGGAAAAGGGTGGTTTTTTTCAGTCTCAGCGTCTGAAAACGAAGACTGGGAGTTTTTCTGAAAGACCTGTGTTAACTAAGGCGCGAGTTAGCACTGAATGGCTGGTGCTTAATGTGGAGATTATTGGGTTGAAATGATTGTATGGATACACTCAGCATCACAGTGGCATCCCAAAAGATGCACTAGACATATCTGTGGGCTTATCCAGCAGGCTCCTGAGCAGGACTAATGAAGAATGTTAACTTGGGAGCAAGGATGAAGTGAAGAAAAGAAAGGAAAAAAACCATCAGGGGGTTGATTTTACTTACTGGCTTTTAAGAAAAATAAAATAAAATCAGAGACAGGGAAGAGCAGTCCCCTTGACCCAGACAGCTGCAGGTGTGGAGCAGCCAGGTATGGGCAGTTAGAATCTGAAAGTGGGAAGTGAGTGGATGAGTTGCTGTCCCGAGTAAATGACACCAGTTTGAGAAGGGGTTTGGCTGTGCTGGTGCAGAACACACTCCAAACGACAGCCCTGAGGCCCTGGTGAGTGCAAACGCCAGCTCTGGCTGCGGGAGGGTGGGATTTTCCCTGCCCTGGGCGCACATCTGGTCCTTTGTTCCGGACAATGGGAAGGCCCCTTCCTCTGCTCTCCCGCCCTTGCTGCCGTGCCTGGCGCTGTTCCCAGCGGCTCAGCCGAGCCCCTGCCTGCTCCCAGGCTCCTCACACCCATCCCAGCAGCTGGGAGCAGTTGGATTTGGGATGTGCTGGTGCCAGGTTGTGGGTTTGCCTTGCAGCAGGGCAGCTCAGCCCTCAGCGCTGCGTGGAGAAGCAGAAAGAAAAGGTTTTGCTTTGCTGGCTGACAGATTGTTCAGGGTTGGAGACGTAATGGGCGCTCAGTGTCCCACCTGCAGCTCTGGGAATGTCAAGGACCTTCTGTCCTGCCTTCACACCGACACTTTCCTAAATGATTCAGGGGTTACAGGGTTTGGCAGCTGAAAAGATCAAATGCTGACGGCGTGTTGTCCCCAACCTGTGCCTGGCTGGGCTTCAGCTCCCAGCTCCAGCTGTGTCCTCCAGCCCTGCTCCTTGTGGGATGCTCCAGATTGGTCCTTGCCAGGAGTCAGGATAGCCCCAGCCTTGCTGAAGGCTCCTAGGGATTCATTTAAACAAACACATGGAAAGAATCAAACACCTTGAGTGTTTTGGGAGGGAGCTTGGGCTCTGGGGACAGCAGCTGGCTCGGTGTGGTCAGTGCCCTGCCTGAGGCAATGTGGGAACAGCTAATAGCCTGTCTAATTTGGACAGACCTCTCAATCCCTAATCCCGTCCCTCCCCGTGTCCCAGGTAATACCATGCTTTCAATATTCAACGAAAAACCTGAGTGAAAGTGAGTGAAAGGTGAAATGTCTGTGGCAGAAAGCAAGAGATTGAAAGTGTTACCAGTGCTTTAGGGTGGGTAATAGCAGGAGATTTGTGAAAGGGATCTGGAAGAAAAGCCCTTTTTCAAAGGAATTGTATAATCCCTGGTAGCTCAGTGTCTCACACTCAAGGAATTGCCTTCATGATCTGCCATCAGAGGAGAGGATTTGCTGCTCTCTTCTGTGGATGAGCACTACAGAAACCCTTCCCACACCGCTTTTCTAAATCTTCTTTGAAGGGATGCTCCTCTGCTCCTAGAGAGTGTCAGGGCTGTCCCTGTTTTGTGACCCACATTTGCAGAAATAATTATGAATAAAAAGGGGAGCAGAAAGCACCTGCTGTGCAGGGATGTCCCTCAAAATCCCAGTGTCCCCAGAGCCAGGAACTGGGCAGAGGGGTCCAGGACAATTCTGGGGGCTGCACTGGCGAGGAAATATGCCCCACTTGTAGATCTGTGGGATGCTCAGCTGCAGGCAGAGCTCTTTTGGCAGCAGGGAGGATAGAAAGGGTTTCATTGGAAATGATCTTTATTGGCGAGCGCAGCTTTGCTGAAATCAACCCATTTTGTGGGAACACGTAGGAAACTATTGATGGGGGAAAAAAATCGGAACCATTCATTTTGACCTTCAGAGGGTAATTTTTTCTTCCAAAGCATGTCATTTCAACAAATTGCTCGGTTTAGTTTTGACGTTACCACTCCAATTGATACCATTTTAATCTTCCTTGTGTGTGAGCTGCTGGTTCCTGGGCTGAGCCCTGGCAGTGTTGGGCAGTGGCACCCACAGCACCTTCCCATGCCACCCTTGCAGCCACACAGCACAGCAATCCTTCCCCAGCGATGCTCCTGAAAGCCTTCTCCAGCAAACTGGGGATGGACTGCAGGATTTGGAGATGAAAACACATCTGTAAGCACCACAATTTCCTGTGGAAGAGAAATTGTACTTTCTGAACACTCTGAGTCAGCAGTGCAGAACCTGACCCTCCCTGCTCAGCCCTTCTGATCCAGCCTCTCAGAAAACAGCAATAAACATATGCATTAGCCAATTTATTCGGTGTTTTGCATTTGCAGGGCATTTTTGATGTGAAAAGGAGCTTAGCTTTAAATTTGTGTGACCTTGACACGCCTAAAGTTAAGCTGCTCTTTAAGTGTGAGTAGAACTGGGAGCTGTTAGTGGTGCACAGACCCCCACCGTGTCCTGCTGATGTCCCCCTGGCAAGAGAGGGAAGTCTTGCTGCTGATTGCATTGATCTGAGGTGACAGCAGACCTGTGCCAGTGCCAGGTTTGTTTATGCTCACATAGGAGTGGTGGCTGCAGCATGCAGCGCTTGCAGCTTCATTCACCAGGGCTGGGACTTCTGTTGATGCCTGGGAAGTTGCAAAAAGAGCAATTGCTCCCTGTTCCATCCCTGCAGTGCTTTGTGCAGATAAAAAAAGGTGTGTGAGGCTGCAGAGGCTGCGAGGGGTAAAGGGATGTCCCTTCTCATCCATGCCTGGGATCCAAGGCTCCTCCTGGGTGGATTTGCAGGGAGCTGGAGGGAGGGAGGGATGCTCAGTGCTCAGCACTGCAGTGACAGGGCTCTCCTGAGCTCACCTTTAAAGCTCCATCATTATTTCAGAGACATGCCCAGTGGTAAACTCCCCGTGAGCACAGTGTGTGAGGGAACTGGACCCAATGAAGGAGGGGTTTGTCACCTTCGGAAACTTGGTGATGCTGTGGATGCTCCTTCTGCACAACAAGGTGAGGCTCCAGGCCTCTGCCCACCCATCGCTGCCACCAGCAGCTGTAGGCCTGCAGAGACAACTCCCCAGGCTCCATTTTTAACTCACTCTCTTTCATTTATATTCAAATCAGAGGATAAATGTAGGCAATGCGTGCGCTCAGCTCAGGCAAGGCTGCCGCTCCAGAGCAACCACAGAGAAGGTGTTTTATTTTTAAAATAGATGAAGGAAGAGATGAAGACATGGAATTCTGCACTCCAGCTATCACCTTCTTGTTGCTAATGTTGCCCTGGTCATGAAAACAGAAAGACTTATATAAATTGTTTTCCAACATATGTGCTGTTTAGTCAGCTCCAGCGGTGAAAATAAATCTTCTGCTTGTGCTTTAAGTCAGTTCCTGCGTCTCATAACCAGGTTTGTAGAGATGCTCTTGGGGATTTTGACTTCCAATTCCTCTTTATTTGATGATTTAAATAAATGATAAATATGTATATGTAATAATGAAAATATTCACGGGAGAAGTGCAGCCTAAAGAATATATTGATCTCCCCTGAATCAGGGCTCTGCAGAGGGAGTGGAGGGCACCCTGCTCAGGGACAAGCCCTGCAAAAACCCACTGAGGTGGGCTCTTAAATGCAGGTGGAAAAGTTTCCAGCACTGTGTGCAGCTCAGACTCACAGGCTGTGTGCCCTGATAAGGCACATGGGATCTCACTAACAACCCTTTGCATTTAGAACAGAATTTTGCCCTAAAATATAATCCTGACGAGCTTAAAAGTGACAGTGGCCTTTTGCAGTGTGCTTTAAGCACATGTATGCTGACACCTCCATGTGTTGACCAGGCTGGACTCAGCCTTGTGCCTCACTCCCCACGGCAGAGCTGTGCTGCCTTGTCTTTTCTGGGCTCTGCCCACCCCAGAGCACACAGGACTGTCAAAAACCACTTAATACACCTTGACTTAATGGGAGTTGTGCAGCAAAATGCTGCTGGGTGCTTGGAATGCCAAGTCTGCAGAGAGGATTCATTACTTCTGCATTGCAATTAATGATAATTAAAAAAAAAAAAAGAGTTTTTGTATTGAGAGTTATGCTGGATGTCAGAATTAACATCTCATTGAATTATCAAAGCTTTCAAGCAGTGGGTGGTGGAGAGTGGCTTGGGGCTTGCAAATAGGTCAGAGAAAGAGCTGCTTGCTAAATATCTGATGGAAACTTTCCACTGGGGAAGAAAATCTTGCTGATTTGATGGAATAGGAACAATTCTTCGGGGGATGTCGATTCCCGTAAAAGTTAGGGAAAAAGCAGGCGTGGAGGCTGGGCTGCCTGTGTGCAACCTGGGCTGTGGGGCTTGCTCCCCAGGGATCCATCCTGATCACAGATGCATTACTCCCTTTCTCATTGCACAATGAAAACATGGAAACAAGGCAAGCGTGAGCATTTTGGCGGTGTGGTGCCAGCACAGGTCTGCTCTGTGCTTTTGGCACCTGCACCTGAACGCCCTTGGAAGCAACCAGCAGCTTTTCGGGCACTTGGGCTTTGGGTTAAGCCAGGGATTGTGTGGGTCCGGAGCTCGGGGCTGTGGAGCACTTGCAACTCTCTGTGACATCGACAGAGGGAGCGGCAGGTCCTGCGGAACTGTCCCTGCGCCGGGGCTGGGACATGCCATCCTCCATCCCTGCACCAGCATTTTCCATCCCTTTCCCCAGCATCCTCTATCCCTTTCACCCAGCATCCTCCATCCCTTTCACCAGCATCCTCTATCCCTTTCACCCAGCATCCTCCATCTCCTCACCCAACATCTTCCATCCCCGTTATCCAACATTTTCCATCCCCTTTGCCCAGCATCTCTCACAGCCTTTCTCCAGCTTTCAACCCATCCTTCTGGCAGCTGGGGGAGCTGGCAGTGGTTTCCACCAAGGTGGGAATTCATCCCTCAGGTTTCCCACCGTTGCTGCCATCAGGATGTGGCATTACCACAAAGGCTCCGGGTTGTGTGTACCCACAACATGTCAGAGACAGGAAATTTTATTGTTGTGGCTCTTTATAATGATTCTCATAATAACCCAGCACTGAAATCAGCCAGCTGGGTAGAAGGAGTCTCTGGTTTTGTGTGTGATCCCACCTCCAAGGAGTCCTTTTTCTTGGGTCCTACTGGGGATGCCCAAGGACCTTTGACAGGATCTTCCTGTCTCCTTCCTTTGTTGGGGTGACAGCAGAGGGCCACTTTTATTTAAAATTAAGGAATTTCTTTGTTCTGGACAACTCTTTCCCTAATCTTTGCTCTGCTCAGCTTCTTCTTCCCATTCCCATAGACAATAACCTTGTGTGAACTGCTGGAGGAGACACTGGCTCAGCAAACCCTCCTGCCCCCCTGCCAGCTGTGTTCCCCCTGATCAGAGGGACCCTCCAGTCCCGTGGGGAGCGACAGGCTGGCGGCGATTATGGAAAGCAGATCTCAGAAGGGTTTGTCTCCGTGGGGGAAATGGCACAGCAGAGCTGCCGGGGAATAATAATTATATTATTATGCAGGAATAAAGTCCCATTTATTTCTGAGAAGGGAATGGGTATGGGGGAAGAGCAGTGAGTGATTGCAAAATAATTACCCCACAGCAGCTACGCTGGGCAGTGCTTCCCTTGTAGTCAACTCCTAAATATTGTGCTAGAGAAGGACTGGCAGCCTGGACCGCGTGGAGGGTGAAGGTGGGGCTGTCCCACCCCAAAGGACACTTGTCAGCTCCTGCAGGAACCAGAGATGATGCAAACACTCACCTGGCAGTGCCACACACCTGCGGGCAGGGCCGGGCAGCCAAAAGCCACCAAGCTCCCAGCGCCCTGCACCTTCCCGCAGCGGGATGTGTCCAGGGATGCTGCTGCTGCTGTCCCAGGGCTCTGTCCGGCTCACCCGGCTCCTCCAGCCCATCCCAGCGCTCTTCCACGTGCCTTTGTGTTGATCAGAGCGGCGTTTTCCCACCGCGCGGGGCTGGCAGCGCATTCCCGTCTTGCTTCACCACCCGTGAACCAGCGATCACCCGCTTGGGTCCCGTGAATAATTAATATCTGTGTCACTGTGCTTCCTCCCCCCGCGGCACTGCCGATCGCTCCTCCGGGCCGCGGGGTTTGGCCAAGGTCACTCACTGCCGCTTCGGCCCCGGCAGGACCGCGGGCGGGGCGGCCTGGGGGTCCCCAGGTGTCATTGTCCTTGCGGCTGCCGGGTGGGGAGCAGCTCCGGCGGCGGGAGAAGAGCGGCACAAAGGGCAACGGCATCACGGCAGGCCTGGCGATGAGGGCGGCGGGCCGGGGACACGGGGACAGGTGGCTGCTGAGGGGCGGTGACACCCCGACCTGCTGCACCCCTCCGGAGAGCTGCAGCGGGGTGCAAGGAGCATCCCTGCTTTCTGGCAACCCGCTTTGTGTCCCCATGCGACTGCCGGCGCCTTCCTCCTTGTCTCCCAAAACTGAGGCCGGGGAGCGTGGGGGAAATTTAATTTTTTTAATAAAATTTAAAAAAATGTTAAGAATTTACAGACGTAGGCCCCTGTATTTTTGCAAACCGAGCAGACCTGGACCGGCACGCACACGAAAGGCGAGCCCTTGCCCTCACGGCGCTGCCGGGCTCGGTGGCTCCGGCCGGTGCCCCTCACGCCCGCACAATGCCGCCCCCTCCCCGCCGCGCCCCGCCCCGCGCCCCGCCCCCGCCGCGCGCCGATTGGCTGAGCCGCGCCGTCAGGTGGGGCGGGCGCGGCGCCGATTGGGCGCGGCGGCGCGGGGCGGGGCGGGCGCGGCGCTGTCAGCCGGGGCGCGGCGCGGCGGGAGCCGCCGGAGGGGCGCAGGGCGCGGGCGCGGCATGGCCGGCTGAGGCGGCGGGAGGAGCCGCCGCCGCCCGGCGCCGCTCCCGGCCGCGCTCGGTGCGAGTGCGAGCGCCCGCGTCAATGAATGAGTGGATGGCGGAGCCCCGCGCCGCACCATGAGGCGCCGGCCGAGCACCGCGCTCGCCCTGCTGTGCCTCGCCGCCCTCCTGGCCGCCGCCGCCGCGCTGCCCGCCAGCGCCGCTCCGCCCGCCGAGCCCGGCAGCGGCAGCGGCGGCCCCGCTGAGAGCGGCCCGGGCACGGTGCCGCCCGCACGGCCCCGCGGCACCGCCTCGCCCGCACGGGGCAGCCCGGCGCCGCCGCCGCCCCCGGAGGAGGTGCGGGAGGAGGAGGAGGAGGCGGTGGCGGAGGAGGAGGAAGAGGAGCAGCAGCAGCAGCAGGAGGAGGAGGAGGCGGCTGCGGGCAGCGGCCCCGCAGGTGAGCGGCCCGCGCGTGTCGGGGAGTGTCAGCGGGGCCGCCGGCGGGGAGCGGGACGGGGCTGCGCCCCATGCTCCGCCGGGCGGACAAAGGCGCGGCCGGGCTCGGGGCGGCGGCGACCCCCGTGCGGGCTGGGTGGAGAGACCCCCGCGCTGCGGGACCCCGGAGCATCTCCTGGCCCAGCCCCGCTCCGGCCTGCCCGCGGCTGTGCCGACGCCGGGATGCGGTCTGGAGGGGCAGCGGTGCCAAGCCCGTGCTGTGCCGGGGGTGTCACCGGTGTTTTTGGGGAGCAGCGGGGCAGGTGCTGGTCCAGGCTACCCGAAGCATCCTTCAGGCAGTGGTCCCTGGCATGCTCTCCGTGGAGGAGACGGAGACAGGTCCGTCCCATCGCCCTGCATCCAGGCAGTGCCCAAACAGGATGGATGCTGGCCTCGGGCAGCCCCGGTGGGACTCTGATGTCGAGTTGCACAAGGGTCCCCGGTGTCCCACCTCGACGTGCCGGCAGCAGAGGGAGAGCAGGGTTGGTGATGACTTGGAGTCACCAGAGCCCTTGTTCTTGCCTGTGTCAGGAGGTGTGTCTGCAGTTCAGCAGGTGCTGGGGTACTCACATGGTACCTGATGGCTTTTGTGCCAGGGCAGGAAAGAGCCACCAGCTTCATCTCTGCTGGTAATGATGCATCTCGGTGCAGCCTGTGCGAGGCCTCATCCTGCCCCTCTGGTGGTTGGGGCTTGTGCAGAGCTGAGGAAGGTGCTATGGCAACGGGAATAAATGGAATTATCAATGAAGGGTGTGAGGAGGGGAGAGGTGAAGGGTGGACGGGAGGGCTGTGGTCTCAGGTAGGCTCTTGCTGGGTGTAGCACAGAGTGACAGAGCTGGTTTCACTCTGGGAGGTGAAACACCAGTGATGCTCCTCAAAGCTGAGACTTCAGTTTACCTATAGATTAAAACTCTGCTGGAGTCTGAGGATCGAGCTTTGTCCACTTTACTGGAGAACTTGGCTTCACTCTGCATTTCCAAGGCTTTCTTTTCAAACACATGCAAATACTATAGTGCTAATTCTTTCCTGTTTTGTATTTATATTTTCACTTTGCCTGGAAGATGTTTGGTTTAAGTATGTTGAGCCTCCTCTGATGTGAAAGGGATGCAGTCTGTTCTGGTAGTGTTAGCAGTCTGAACAAGGGGATTAATCAACCTTTTTTATTTGGCTGGAAATAAAATCAGCAGAAAATCTGGAGTCGTGTGTTTTTCAGACTTTAATTCCTTTCCTTCCGTTGAGGTTTCTCTCTTTGCTTTTTCTGGAAGAAATAGAATGGCTTAAGATTGGGAATTGCTGATAAAGGTAGGATGAGTTGAGTGTTCTTAAAGCAAAAGTAATTTCCTCTGCTGTGCTGGATCAGACTGAATGGACTGTGCAACTCAGTGCAGCACAGTGTGACCCTCTGGATGCCAACCAGGGGATCCACATACACATCCCAAGCTTCCTCCAGCACATTTCCCTCTCTGACCCCCTGTGTTGTGTTTCCATCAGTATCCATTGGCATTGTGGCTCCCAGCCTGGGCTCCAAGGGCCTCATGGAGAGTATCCTGCTCATAGAGGCAGAGTGACAAGTGTGTGAGGTGACTCCTTTAGCAGTGGCTTTGGGATGCTCCCAGATGTCCATGTAGGATGCTTACATAACATCCTCTGTGTCTCCTGCTGTAGGAGCTATCAGGGATGGAAGTCTGGGGGATTTCGTGTCTAATCCCTGTGCTGCCACAGGCTGCCCTCACCCCTGTGCTTCAGTTCTCACTTGGGAAAAGGGAGCACTGAGGGTGAGCACTCCCCACCACCACCCTGGCTGTGCTGAGGCTGTAGTGTGGAGGCCAGCATCACCCTTTGAAGTTTTAACGTGCTAATTATTAATGGCTTCAGCCACTTAATCTCAAAATTGCTCTCTGGTGCCTTTACGCTGTGGTGATTGCCAGGGCAGGAGCACATGGGCAGATTATGTCTTCTCCAGGAGGCCAATTTGTTAGTCCTGAGTGTGACAGGTTGAGATTAGCCCTGGCTGATGGGGGATTGCTGGTGTTCTCCAGGGCTGGGTGGGTTTTAGGGCACCTGAGGGCAGATGAGGTGGAATCAGGAGGACGTGCTGGGCTTGGCAGCATCCCCCTGTGCCATGGGGGAGCCTGGGGAGGTGTTGTGGGTGGGTGCTACAGCCATGGTCTGTATGGGAGCTGCTCTCTGTGGGTTTTGTGGGGTTTCCTGTGCTGCCCCATCTGCCGTGAAGAATTCCTGTGCAGAGGTTTGCTCTCAAAGGCTGTTAAGCACCGAAGGCACAGCAAAGCCAGTGGACATAATGGGCTTAGCTGAAACCCTCCGTTTGCTTTAACTCAAGCATGTTTTCAACATCACTTTTCCAACTCATTAGGTAATTAATGCATTATGTGCTCTGTTGCATTGAACAAATGGGTCTTTTCTCATGCACATTATTAGCAAGGCTTCCCTTAATGTTCATGGCGTTATCACTGGTAAGAGGTTGGTGTGAGAGTCCTCAGGGTCACTGTTGTTCAGAGCTACCAAGATTTCAATTCTGACTTTGGTGCATTTCTCTTTCTGATTTAAGAAACACTTCAGCTTTCTCTGAAAAGCCTGCTTGCTCCGCTCTCGTTCTCCTCCCTTCCCCAGTTTCATGATGTTTATTTTTCTTTCCAAGCCTGTGATCGTGTTAAAATCCCGGATTTTGTTTTTAAGAGAAGTAAATTGCTAATCCTTATGTTTGTGGAGACAAGCTTAGAAGTATCCCTTGCCTTATCACCAAAGCTGCTAACACCCGCCGTGGGGACTCTGCCTCTTCCTTTTATCCCCAGTAGTCTTGTTTTAAGCAGGAGCTGGAGCTCTGCTGGGGAATCTGGCTTGGGGATGCTTGTGTTGGAGCAGAGATGCAGCTGCTGTGGCCAGCTTGGTCCTGGTTGGACTTTCTCTGCCTGCAGAACAAAAATCCTCAATTCCACCTCGTTCTATAGGGCAGTGTTGAGCAACGTGGGTCTTATTGAAGGACGTTTTGTTGTGACTCTTTCCAGCCCCATGCACAGCAGGTGGGTGGGCTGAAAAGCCCAAATGTCCTTTCACAGCCTTGCTGTGCTCAGACTGTGCTGGGTCAGCAGGAGAGCTGCACCCAAACCCTGGGTATTGGTGTCTTTAGAGTGTACTGAGTGCTTCAGATCCTGAAAGCTGTTGCCTTCTCTCCTCCCCGGTGTTTTGTCATGCTCCACCTGCCTTCCTGGGTTACCAGCTCCCAGAGGTGACGCTGGCTCTGACTCCTCACCTCTGCACCTCTTGGGAGGGGACAGTGAACAATTTCTGCTCCAGCCACAGGGCAGGAAATGCAGGTGGCTTGGAGCATTAACCACGGGAAGGTGTCACACACTGCCACGGAAATGTGTGAGAGCTGAGTCAGGGCGTGCAGAGATGGCTGATGGGGCCACCTCGGGCTGGGGTGCTGCTGCTCGGATGGAGGAGGTGCAGCCAGAGCCCCTCAATGGGTGCTGGCTGTGGCTGTGGGTGGGATTAGCTGATGGGTTTAGCTTGTGAAGAGGAGCCTGGCAAATCCCTGGGGGCGTTGGGGGTGACCTGGGTAGCTGGCCGGGCACAGGGGAGGTGACACAGTGAGGAGGGGGCTGGTAAGTCCTGGCTTCAGCTCTTCATCATCCTACTGGAGGGTTTGGCTTTTGTGCAGGGCATGTGGAGAAAGGTCTGTGCACCCTGTTCTTGCAGGAGCTATGGTGGGGGCAGGTTTGGGGGTCCCCAAACAGTATTGCTGTAGAGGAAAGACAGGTCCAAACCATGGAGCCATCAGCAGCCAGACCCTGCCACACTGGGGCTGTGCCCCTTGAGGGGTTGGGAGCTCCCAAATCCTGCTAGGACAGAGACAGCTGAGTTGTTGAAGGTAGTTTCAGGACCTTGTCACCATCCCTTTTGCAGCTCTAAGTGACTTGTCCTCTTCCCTTCTCTCATCCAGCCATTAGATCTCTTGGAAAAAGTCTTCCCACTTAGGTGTGGTTTCACACACAGCTACCTGCCTGCATGCTCCTTCTCTGCCTGTGACCCTGTGGGGAACAAGCAGGAGGAGCCAGGGAGGGCGAGCTGGAGCTTTCCTCCTGCTCATCACTTGAGAAGGCAGCTTAAGCCTTCCTTGTTTGAGGGCTCAGGATTGTGTTCAATGTGGTTACTGAGATAACTTGTGTTCGAGGTGTCAGCAGGATTTAAATTTATTTAAAAAAATGGAAATGAAGTTACGGGTGTGAAAGCTGAGGATAAGGAGGATGGTCTTGTTCCTCAGGATCAGCACAGGAGCAGCCAGGGCAGAGAGTGCCTTTTTTTCAATCAAGTAATAAGTTTGTGTCTTTGAGCTTAAAATAAAGAGATGTTGCCCACAGCAGAAAATGTCACTCCCTTGCCTTCTTCCCTGCCTCCACGCTCCCATCTGAATCATTCTTGAAGCAGATGCATCCAACTGTCTTGACTCAGGATTGAGATTCTGAGACTTAGCAATGCTCATGAAAATAAGAATATTTCTGCAAGGATCTCTAGAGCATCCAGAGTCTTGTTTGTTAGCTTCTCTCTGCTGGGATGTTGCCTTTTGGTTTTATTTTAAATGATAGCTGAGGTTCAGACATCACATCACTGAGCTGCCACTTGGAAAATGCCATCTGTAAAATGGCACTGCCACTGTGTGGTGACATTATTTATCTGTCTGCTCTTGGAAACAGCCAAACACCAGCCTGTGGGGAGGGAAAGGTACTGGAGCTCTGAAAAAAGTGGCTTTTCTGAGGCTGTGTGGTGGCAGGAGATGTCCCAGTCCCTTGCTGATGCCAGTGTCTCTCCAGGCCCTGCAAGGGTGGCTGGGACAGGTGGGACAGTGCCTGGAGTGTGACCAAAGGGACTCCTGTGACACACACTGGGGTTGGATGGGGTGCAAAGGTTGTGCCTGTGCAGGCAGCTGGGGAGTGTGTGGCCAAGTGTGGAAGCTTCCTGGACAGCGGCTGGTCCTGCCTTTGGAGCATCTTCCTGGTGCTCCTGGTCCCAGCGAGGTGCCCTGGCATTGACCTGCCCAGCTCTGCATGGTCAAGGGGCCATGGTGACAGGGGCTACACCGAGGTGTCACCTGAGGGTGTGTGACCCTATCCCAGAGGGGCCTGTGGTCCTTGTGCCGCTCTAGTGTGGCCTTGCAGGTGGCTGCAGCATCCTGGGATCTGCCCAGCGGGGTGGTGGCGATGGTGGGCATCGAGCCTGTCCCCAAATCTGTCCTCACTGCCACGGGTGAGCAGCACGAGGACAGGGACATCCAGGACATGCCACCCCCGCGGCTGCGGGCACAGAAGCACAGAACAAGCTGTCCCTGAGGAGCTGAGGCCTTGGATGCAAAGTTCTGCTGAAGTCAGGGGAAAGATTTCAGAGGTTTTTTGACGAGAGCCCTATAAATACCCAGGGCTGAGGCTCCATGCTGGTGCCATTTGTGCAGCTAATGCCAGCTGACTGTCAGGGAGCGCTGCTGCCGATCTGAGGTGCTCACTGGTGCTTCCAAGAAGCAGCCAAGCTCTTAGCAGTGGTGTGATGCATCTGCCAGCTTTGGGAATAAACCCATGCCAAGGCCGGGTGCTGAAGGCAGGGATCCTCTTACAGCCGTCTGGCTCCTTCTGCTTTACCTCTGACAAGCACTTGAAAAATAAAACAAAAAAGTAGCATCGAGGAGCTGGGTTTTTATACAGCACCTTGACCACACCTGAGACTTCACTGAGCTCTTGGATGAGGATGGAGCAAGGGCTTGGTTTGCTTTAAAAGTCCTGGAAAGCCACGGGCTGTGTTGGCCTGGCAGGTGCTGCATGTCTGAGCTCAACAGGGCTGCCTTGTGCAGCGAGGCATCGCTCGGTGGGAGTTGGGCCCCGAGGGGCAGAGTCTGGCACTTTATAATTGGTTGGGGATATTAATATGTTTTACGAGCTAAAGGCTAGATTGCAATCCAGCCATCTGCCCTGCCTTGGGGGGTCCTGTGTCTCCAGCACCCCAGGAGAACAGAACCAGTTGCGATTCAGTCTCATTAAACTGGCTGAAAACCAGATTTCTGGTTCACAGGAAATTATTTGCTTTTTTTTAAAATTTGACTGTTGGGTTGTGTCAGACTGAAATTGTTGTTCTTGCTTTGCTTCTGCTTAAGCTTCCAGTGAACTCGAGGGTCCTGTGCCTTGAGGCTGCCCTGTAAGATTGTTGTGCCTGGGGCTGAATCCATCCCCAGAGTGGGGCTGGGGGCTGCTGGGTCCCTGCCAGGGGGAAACGCTCCCAAAATCCCAGCAGGGCTTGTCTGGAAGGGTCTCTTATTGGATTAAAGCTTGTCAGTCTGGAAGCATTTCCAACAAGACATTCTAGGCTTGGAATAATTGAACCTCATTTGTCTGGCAGAACATTTTCCCCCTTATTCAGTAGGAAACTTCCCGATGGTGCTGGTCCTGGCTCGCTGCAGGAGGAGCAGGGGAGGCTATCACCTCTCCTGACAGTGTCACTCACTCCCCCAGGGCTCCCATCCCTGCTTTTCCCGAGGAGGGATGCAGGAAAAGCGGTCCA
This sequence comes from Lichenostomus cassidix, assembly GCF_008360975.1. Lineage (NCBI taxonomy): Eukaryota > Metazoa > Chordata > Aves > Passeriformes > Meliphagidae > Lichenostomus > Lichenostomus cassidix. Next base: position 6,131,725 of record NC_139497.1, read on the forward strand.
GCTCCTGCATCCCAGCTGGCTGGTGCCCTGGCGCTGAGGGCTGGAGCAGCTTGGCTGTCTCCTCCTGTTTTCTCCGGCCATTCAATAAAGGCAGGGAGCAGGGAGGGGGCTGCTGGATCCGCCTGCTTTCCCGGGATTTCGCCTAGCTGCCTGCGAAGAATAGACCCTCCAAACACTGCCGGGGCTGTAATCGCCTGGGGACCTCTGGAGCTGCCCAAAGCGGCTCTTTTGTTGGGAGCTGAATTCCTCCTCTGGCTGGTGCTCATCTGGATCTTCCCATGCAAAATTCCTCTCGCCCTCCGTCACCCGAAATGCAGCAGGGTCGTGATGCCATTGGGGCTGCCAGCCCCCGGATTTGGCAACAGCTCTGCTCCAGCCCTTCAGGGCTTTTTTCCCTCCTCCCCTCTCTGGAGGAGATTTTTGACATCTCTGCTCCTCATTCACACGCACAGGTCCTGTTTCAGTGAATGAGGAGCTTCCCCGGAGCTGCATGAACTCATGCAAAGCCTTAGTTTGGTCTTGTGCTGCTTAAAGGAGGATTTTTTTTTTTTTTTTAATTTCTGAACACCTGCTGTATGAATTAAAATTTGCCTTGTAAATGTAACCGATTCAGAGTCTGAGCATGAGCGATGGGCGTTTGCTTTTCGCCTGGAAAAAGAAAAAAGCAAAAAACCTCGAAGGTTTTTCTCCTCTGGCAGCTTGGCTTTAAAGCAGAGAAGCCCAAGACACTTCTTATTAAACCATTTTTAATTCAGTTGCCCCCTGTCCTTATAAATAAGCCCCCAGAAACATGACGAGGCAAGCATCCCTGCTATTTATAGCTCGGCTCCACATGCCTGTTTTAAAAATCAGGCAGCTAAATGGCTCTGCAGCCTTTCAGCAAAAGGCTTAATGACACAGGCATTTTCTATGCATGGATGGGTGGATGTTTAAAGGCTGTTGGTGCTGAGCCTTCACCCCGAGCAGGCAGGATGGTTTCTGCATTGGGGAGGTTTTTTCCTGGGCCAAGAGGAGCCCCTTGGCTCTGCCCTGACCCTGGGGAAGGATATCTGGGTGGGCTGCACCCCATGGCTCAGCCCTGCTCCAGCCCTGGGGATGTTCCCAGCAGGGTCAGCCCTCCCACCCATCCCCACACCTTGGCTCTTCTTGGGGTCACAACTAGACAGATAAATTGATATTCCTCAAGGTGTTTGTTTGGTTTTTTAAAAATTTAATAATTTGTTGAGGCTGCGTTAACCCTTCATTCCTTTTTGTTTTCTTTTCTTACCTCTGTGGCATCATCTCCCTCTAATGACGTGGCTGCTGGTAACCTTTACCCGTTTAACTGGTTGTGCCACTTCTCAGATGAATCTGCTTTATTCCTGGCAAATTATACAGCCACAGTTTTCAGGCAGCTTTACTGTATTTTGACTGACTGGCTGACTGTATTAACTGATAGTGCTGCTTGGGCTGCTTTGATCCTGTATTATTTATGGAAATGATGGCACATAACTCTGTGTAGCTGATTAATGCTGCATGTATTTTTAATATGCTAGTTCTCCTGTTTGATCTGTGCTAAATGATTATTCTCTGATGTGTTCCTGGGTTCATTTTGGCTCTTTATGAAAAGGAGATTGAAATGGACTGTTTGTTTTGTTGCCTTTTTTTTTCTTCCCAGTGGTCTCATCGTGGGCTGCTTTTTCAGCTTTCACAGGTTGTTTTCCCCAGCAGGGCTCTCCCTGCCACGTGGAGCACTTAGACTTTATTATTGCTATTAATTTGAGCGTTTCATTGGTGACATTACTCTAAATTCATCCCTGTGTGTGCAGTTGTGTGAAGTTTTGAGAAGACACATGGTAGAACAACAACGTTTTGGGTGATGCTCAATCCTTCCTTCTGTGCAATTGCTGAATGAGGCTGTGACTATCACTGACTGGAGCTTGGGTCCAGCAGCACCTGAATGAGGAACAAACCAGTCTGAATTGGAAAGGGCTCAATTCATATTTTCTGTGGCCTGTCACAGGATGGCTGGGACTGGTTGGTGTTACGAAGATGATTTTAATTGCCAGGGATGTGTGTGTTTGACCCACAGCTTCCTCCCCTGCGGTGTGAGAGGTGGTTGTGGCTGGGGAGGGATCTGTGGGCAAAGTTGATGTTTCATCCCAGGAAATGCCCACTGCATCCCACGGCATGCATGGCATGTGCAGTGCTGCTGACGAGGAGGAGGGAGGCTGATGTCCTTCCTCCCTCCTCCAAAATCAGCACTAGATGTGTCTGACGGGGTGGAAACCAGGAGGTTGTTCCGGGAGAACCATCTGTGAGCTGGAGGATCAGCATTTCCCCATCCCTGGGGCCAAATGGAAGGGAGGAAGTTGATTATTTTTAAAAATATATACTTTTTTTCTCCTGCCTTTTGTAATAAGTGCTCATTTTTCTGGCACAGGCAGGGGTTGTCTCCAAATCCCTGCCCTCACCCAGCACGTGGTCAGATCCACCTTCTCCCTGGGCATGCTGTGTTCCAGCAATAACAGGTTTGTGAGGATGCTTTCATGAGCAGCACTGTAAAGGTGCAAAGCAATGCTCAGAACCTTCAAATGAAAGCTTTTTTTCCTCCTCCTCTGAGCAGTCCTTTTTGTCAAAATCAGCAAAATATATATCTTTCTGCAAAAGATCCCTTTTCCTTTAATGGGTTTTTCCATTGAAAACAGTTTAAACTTGATGTTCTGTTCCTTCCCTCCAAATTTTTCAAAGCTCCTTGGGCCATGAAGACTTCAATGATTCCATTTCCCTTCTTCCCTCTATTCCAAAAAAGATGTATAGCTATAAGTATGTATAATATATATAACTTTTTTCCTACTAGCTAAAACTCTTGCCTTTTATCACAAAGCAAACATTACAGGCTGGGTTTTAGGGTGTACTTTCTCTGCCCCAAAATAGATACACACTCACCTGAGTGATTATTTGGGGGGAAAAACCAGGATGGATGCATCGTGTTGGGTGCTGTGGGAGCAGGCAGGATTTTGGGATGCAGCTCCTCCAAACCCAGCTGCCTCCCCAAAACCTGTGCTGGTGTCAGATGTGTGACTAATGGGGCAGAGGCACCCACGCCTTGCGGTGCTGCGGGTTTGGAGCATTCCTGGATGGGGAAAGGGCACGGAGCTTGTGCAATGCCTCAGCTGGCAGTGCCTGTGGGGCAGGGGGGGCACTGCCATGCACCCCTTCCCACCCCAAACTGCAGCCTGCTCTGTGGGGAGCTGGGCTGGGATGCAATCAGGATCCCAGGGTATCCTCAGGAGGTGGGGGATCTGTTTATCCAGGCTGGAAGGTTACTGGAGCTGAAGTGGAGCACGCCGACCTGTCAGCTCCTGCCTGGGCTGGGTGTTTGCTCACTTGCTGCCAGCATGGCAGTGTCTTCACCAGAGCCTTCCCAGCTCTGCCCTTCCCTGCCGAGGCCATTGGGTTTTTTTCCCAATCCCAATACTTGAGAAAGGATTTTGGTGGGGATTTGCCTTGTTTTTCAGCTCCCCCCATGACTTGGACACGAATGCAGCCATACCAGCTCCTGGCACTCCCCTCCGTGTCATGTTAAGATCTGCCCTGTGGGGTTTTCCAGCAGTGTCCCCCAGTTCCTTGGCAGGGCTGGGGGTCCCCCAGTTTGGGTCTGGGGGCTCTTGGGCTGTGTGGTGTGGCCATGGCTGGCTCAGCATCCCCCAGGCCACAGGGCCAGCTGGCACAGGGAGCAGATGGGGAGGTGGAGCTGGCTGCTCGGCCGGGTTTCAGGCTACGATAAAGCGAAGTGACGTAGAAAACTAAATACCTGTTATCAGAGAAAGGCAAACACAGCCTTCACCTGCCTGCAGCCTTTCTCCCTTCAAGGGCAGGCTGCACACCCAGCGTGTAGCTCCCTGGAAAAGATGTTCTCTTATTAATGTGCTTGCTTTGGCTTGGCTTGCCTTGTTGAGAAATCCAAGTTTAACTTCAGATAATGAATGACAAACATTTAGCTGGTCTTAACTATTTTATTCTGAGTGTTTTTTTTCCTCGTGGAAGTTTACAGTGAGTTGTTGACAGCGTGCCCTTTGACGTGGATTAGTGCTGACGCCTGGCAGTTGGATCTTCCCATCCTTTTCACATCTTGGTTGTTCCTTTTCAAGGGAGGCTTTTGTACATGTCTAATCCATTTAAAATGAAAGATAAACAAGAAATGGACCAGTCTCTGAAGGGACAGTCGGTTACAAGGGTGGTGTTTACTTGCCTGCAGAAGAAGACATGGACTGGATGGAACAACAGGAGAGAGCAGCACCCCAGCACATCACTTTGGTGTCAGGGGATGCCTAGAGCACTGTCTCTCCCTGATTTTCAGTTTACAAACCCCTTAAAAGCTTTCCAGGAGGTGTGTGGATGGTAGTTCAAGTTTATAGAGTGGAGAGCTCTCTCTGCTCTATTTCCATCACTGTGTGATCCCTCTGAGGGGATTCCCTGTGTTCTCATGGATGTACATGAGCTGTGTGCACTTTGCCCTATTGCTGATACCTCTCCCACCTGCAGATCTGTAATTCCAGGTGATATATTCAACAGTGGGTGCAATATTGACCCTGTCAAAGTAGTAGTGTCAGGGTTGTGTCAGGTACTGCAGCTCCCTGGGTTCAGCAGGATTTTGGATGCTTCTTTGCAGGTGGGACTCAGATCCTCTGTTTGCAGGTTTTTTATTTTGGCAGCAGAGCTGGTGGAAGAGGAGGCACCACTCCTCCTCCTGCAGTACCAAAACAGTCATTATGAAGCCCTCAAAAATGAGGAAATGGTCAAGATAGAAATGTCAACAAACCTCTCCTAGCTGACCCATTGGCTGCAGAGGAAGCTCTGTGGTTTTGAGCATTTCTTTGGCTTGGGATCAGGCTTGGTTTTGCCAGTCCCAGACTGAGTGTGCTGCCATTGCAGAGGGTAATTCCCCCTTGGTGATCCCAAAGGCTCAGCTCTGACCCTGCAAATCACTACTTTGGTTTCAGCATCTTGGCTCAGACTTCAGTGCCTAAGCTGTGGGTGAGATGGGGAGCACTGCACAGAGAGCCTGAAACCCTCGTGCCTGGCTGCCTCCATCCCTCCTGTCATGCTTTTAAGGGTTTTGCCTATTTACAGAGCATTTGGGTGTTCTGTGGGACAGGGCTGTTGCACTTCACTGGACAGCCTGGTATTTATTGTGGAGGTTTCAGAGAATTGGCTTAGGCTTTAAGTCACTGTTTGTTTGTGGTTGCTGAACTTGTGCTGTTTAATGGAAACATTTCCCTTTGGTAGGTGAGCTATTGCTGGAAATAAATACAGGTAATACCTTGTGGCTGAGGCAGGAGCTGGAGCTGGATGGAGCTTCAGGGTCCATCCATGGTGACTAAGGAGGGAGGAATGAAAAGCTGATGTGCAGCCCTGATTGGAGTCATTAATCTGCTGCAGGGCTTGGGGGCTCAAAGCAGAGGTGAGGGGGAGGCAGGGGGATTTATGCTCTCTAAATTCAGGAGGAATTGCTCAGCAGTTGCTGGAGGAAGGTTTGGAGTTGAGCTGCACAATGCTGGCTGCTCCCCCTCAGCAGATGATACTGGATCTGCTGCAGTCCCCTGTTTCCAGTGATAAGTGATGGCTTTCTCCATCCAGGTGTCTTTTTCCATGACGTGTCCTGGCCCATATCAGTTGTTCCCTCTTTGAAAGCTTGGCTTCTCTTCCATGGATTTGCCAGCAAATTTTGTCTGGCTGTGGCATCTGCGACCCAGTTTGGCAGTTTGGCTGAGAGCAAAGGTGTGAAACAGGTCCTTAAAGGGGGGATTGAAGTCACTCAGTGGGAGCTGGAGGTAAAGGCATCACTGTGTCCTGTGCAAGGTATAGCAGGGTGAGCACAAGGCTGCATTATAAAATAAGGGAATAAAGCGTAAGGAACAGGAAATTTCCCAGCTCGGATGACATTTTCCTTGCTCTACCCCAGCAGCTCTCCCTGCTTGCAGCACATTGTAACTTACAACTCCTTGTCTGGCAGGAGTTATGGTAACTCCAAACCAGCCCAGAGCACTATGTCATCATAACCTTGAAACAGGACGCAAATGGCAAAACCTGCCCGAAACCAGTTGTGATTACTCATGCTCCGTGCTATCCCTCTCCCCCGCTGGGCTTTCTGCTATGGTAATTCCACTTATTAAGCAAGGAGACAAAACACCTTTATTAAACTTGGAACCAAGCTCGGGAGCAATGAGAGAAGCAGGACTTGCTGGCTGCAGGCTGTCAAAGGGTTTTCTTCTCTTCAAGTCCCTCTCCCTTCCTCTGCATGGCCTTTAAAGCGAGTGAGAAAGGAACAAAGATACTTTGCTGCTTGTGATGAATAAAAGTCTGCATTTAAAGATGTTTGTTTAGAGTAGGAGAAAAATTAGGAATGTGTATTGGGAATGAATCCTGGGATTTGTTGGGGCTTTGCTTCATCTCCAAGCTTGAAAATGTAAAGAGCTGAGATGGACTGGGGTCGTAGCTCAGGCTCTGGAAAGCTTCTTTTTATTAACACTTGCAGTTAGTGTTTATTAACAGTGTGGATAAAAGGCGCCTTTGTTAACGGGTCTGTCCCTTTGCTGCTCGGCTGGAGGAGCTGAATCTTGAAAGGAACTGCCCTGGGCACCTGCTGGAGTTACTGATGAAAGTTTTCATTCCAGATTTTCTCTACAGGCTTAAACATAAAATAGCCTGAAACTCTCCAAAGCAAATCTTCCTTCTCTTTCTCATTAGAAAAAGGTAAAAAAAGTTGTAAAAATGCCTCTTGCTGCCTGTGCTGTGCTGCCAAGCTATGAACCATGGGCCCGTTCCCTGTGTAGAGAGCATCACATCTCACAGCAGTGTGACCCCCCTTGGTCCATCTTCTACCTCCTGTGGGTGTCCAGAATCTCCCTCTGAATGCATCTCTCAGCCTGGGGAATGATTAGAAGTTTAAAAACCACTCCTGCTTGCTCAGAGAGAAACCTGGGCCTGGTGTTTGTGCTACCCCTGAAGGTGAGGACCATCCCCAGAGGCTGTGTGTCCCCAAAGCAGGTTGGGGGGCTGTGGCAGCCATCTGAGGAGCAGCTGCTGCTTCCAGGAGGTGCAGAGCACTCCTCTGCCTCTGCTGGGGGAGGATGCACTTCCCAGTGTTTTTATATTGAATTATGGACTGACTGTGCCGTTGCTGTTGGCATCTCCATGCTTTCGTGCTGCCTTCCCTCCTGGTGTAAGGGTGCTGTAAATGAGGGAGAGAGGAAGGATGGCTTCCCACCACATCCATCCCAGGTTGGACTGAGCTTTGGTGACTGTTTGGGGTCAGTGAGGTAAAGCTGCAGCTCCTTTCATACACCACTGAAGGACCTGGTTACACCATGGCTATACCTGGTGTAAAGACATTGGGCTATTCTTCACAACAGAAAAAGCGCTGCGTTTTGCAGTGAGATCAGCCATGTGTGCTCACCAGCTCCCTGGGAAAGCTCCCAAGAGATCCAAGCCCTGCACTGTACACGATGTACCTGCAGGGAGGCTGTCACAGCCCCCACCAGCTCCCCTCCCTTCAGCAGCTGATGGCACTGAAGCACATGTGTTATCACCTACTCTGCTCTCTGTACTAAGCAATAAATGGCTTTCCAGCAGCCTGCACTTGGCCATTCCCCTTTCTTCTCCCAGACAGGGTGAGCACACCCAGGGCTTGGGGCAGCTGTGGCTGGGGATGGCAAACCCTGCTCAGCTGCACCTGTGGAGCTCTGGGGTGTGTTGTGTTCCAAGCTGGGTCTGGAAGGAGCAGGTTGGAGGTCACATCCATTGCTGCCAAGCTGAGGTTGATGCTGGGAGCACGAGGAGTTAATTGCAGTGACTCGGGAGAAGAGGAGCTGTTGTATCTGCAGGCAAGGTCCAGAGGGGAGAAGGCTCTGGAAGGCTGCATGCCCTGCAGTGATGGATTTTGGTTTGGAGTAACTTCATTGTGTCAGACAAATGTGCAGGCAGGACAGGAGGCAGTTCTGTGGCTGGGCAGATCAGTTCCCTCCAGGCTGGACAATGTCCCTGCTCTGCTGCATCCCTGGGAGTGCAGGGTGGCTGGGAAGGCAGGGCTGTGCTGCTGCACCTGCAGGAACTCAAACTTTTCCTTCTCAGCAATGAGAGCGAGCAGCAAACATGGCTGTTACTCAAACAAAAGGTTTGACCCTGTTTTCCCCGAGGTCTCTCCCTGAGGAGTCACTGGGAACCCTCTGGGATGTGATCAAGGGGTGTTAGCTGAGCTCATCCCCCAGCTCACCCTTTTTCTTGCTGGTTGTTCATGCAGCACAGCTATCCAGCCCAAACACAAGCAGTTGGAAGGATGGTTCCTGCTCAGGGTTTTCTCTGTAGTGCCTTAAATCTCCCCTATAAATTAACATGTTTGTTCATTAGTTGCAACTCCCCAAAGCACGGAGCAAAGTTTGTGAGTTTAATTACTTCTTGCAGGAATCGGAGCACGCCGAGCCTTCAGCAGATGATTATAGTTCATATTATTCATGCAGCTCTTCATAATCCCTTTCTCTGCTAGGGCATGGTCAATAGATACTAAAATTGGAATCCACTCATAAATTCCCAGCCCCATCCCATGTGAGGTGTCTTGATCTTCCACTGAAAGCATTTTGCTGACAAAACAATTCAGTTTCCTGAGAGGAGCCACACAAGTGCATCTGCCAGGAGGGTATGAGCTGCCAGGGTTCTCTGTGCTGCTGGGGAGGTGTTTGCAAAAGTTACTTTTCACCCTGTTTATCTCTAAACCCGGAGTTGGGCTGGCTGTGTCACATGCTGGGTGGTAAAAAAAACGGAGATTTTCAAACAGAAACATGGAATATTTATATGGTTGCAGACGTTTGTGGAAATATTAGTGGGAAAATCTAACCAACTAAAGCAAAGCGCCAACAAAACTATTTTTAAATTAATTAAAAGGCTTGGATCTACTTTTTTTTTTTTAACTGTGGAGGTTTTAATCCTCAAGCATTTATTTGGTCTATTTGAAGTTACTGTAGCTTCTTGTATCATAAACATTTTAGGGCCACATTCCTCTTTGTGCACAGTCTGCTTGGTGAGAGACCCGGAGGGTTTGTCTGCCTATGGAAATTTATTGTTATATAGGAATGAATAATTCCTCAGCTGCAGCTGTGTAATCCCTCCTGCACAGCTTTTCTGCTTTATAACCTGGATCCTAATGACTCCAGGACCCCTCCTGCTTCTCCTGACATCTCCTTGTCCCATCCATGGGAGCTCCTCAGGTGCTGTGCTCCAGCAGAGCTGTGAGCTGGGGATCTCCCAGTGCAGGGGGAATACAAAGTTAATGAGAATCTATTTTTTTTTTCTCTGATGTTTACAGGGCTTTATCCTTTAGTCTCTCAAGACAGCTTTACACCTGTGAGTCTGACTTTTGATGCAGGTTTACTGGGGAACGAGAGGGTTCAAAGCTCTGTGCGCAGGTTGCTGACTTGTTTAGCATCAAAAAGGAAGAAAAAAGCAACAAAATTGCTCTGTGCGGAGGAGCTTTCAGGAACTCCTCAGAAACCAAAAGCCTGCATGTTCCACTGCAGGTGCAGGGAAGGAACAGGAGTAACAAATCCCAGGGAGTGAGCAGCCTGTGCCTTTGGGGAGGCTCTGAGGGTCCTGGTTTACTCGGGGCTGGTGGGGCAGGAGGGCTGGGAGCTGTGCTGGGGAGCAATGCTCCATCCCTTTGGAAAGGCAGGGACAGAGCTGGAGTTTGGCTGAAGCCCCAAAGCTGTCTGCTTCAGGCTGATGAAAAGTGCTTGTGCAGCTGCTGGTGACCCCAACAGTTGGGATCTTGGCTTTGTACTGCTTTCCAAGTGATAAGTGAGAGATTTAATCTGATATAATTTTCCTCAGCAGATGTGTTTAATCTTTTAATGACATTACAAGTGATGTATAAGCATTGAGAAATTCTTGTCTTTCCCCCCTTGTTGACCCATAAAAGCCTTTTATGGAACAACACAAGTGACTCTAACACTCTTAACAGCATTCATGTGAATGATGTTCTCTTCACCACCAGCACACCTGACTGCAGAGCCTGGAGCTCGATGGAGGCTGTAAGTGCCCAGAATGTGGTGCACTCACTAATAAAGGGAATGCAAAATAACAGAAGACACTCCTATATGTATATAAATTTTTTTTTGAGGTAGGCAGAGATCTTCCTACCACTTTGGCTTTGCATTGTAGCCTCAAGTGAGAGCAAATTACAGGTCTGAGCACTTTAATGCACCTTCGTGACGCAAGAGTTGACTATTATTTTGTGCTGAGTGCTGTCTGGATGGGAATGAGTCCTGGCACTTGGCAGAGCTCCTCTCTTTGGGAAGTTACTGTGCTTCAGCTCCTCTCTGGCCTGTTCTTGCAGGAGCTCTTAGCCCAGGGCAGATGTTCCTCAGCTCCCTGGGGCAGAGCTCAGCCAGGCTGTGCCCTCTCAGAGCTGCTGCAGCCGTGGGGAAGGTTGGATGCCAAAGCGTTGGGATAACAACTCCTGCACTCACAGCAGCAGTAGAGTTGCACCCAGGTGAGCAGTGATGGAGTTGAACCCAAATACCAGTGCAGCACCACACTGAGGTGGTGCATCAGAGACGTGGAGGGGACAGGCTGGAGCTCAGGAAAGAGTTTTACAAGGGCTGGGTAGGATGGGACCTTCCCTTTGAACAGCTGGCTCGTGGATACTCTCATTATCCCATGCTGACCCTCATCCCATTGCTGGGGGAGATCTGGCACATCAGGGGATCGTACTGAGGGGATGAAATGTCATCTCAGGGGTAAGGGAAGGAGCCTGTTGAGAGGCAGGAGGGAAAGAGAGCAGTGGTGCAGCACAGCTGTGCCTTTGGCTGCAGTAAGGAAAAGCTCCCAGTGGAAAGAGCAGTGTCTGACTGTTTAGGGGGGATCTGTGTGTTTGGGGGAAGAACTGGAGCTGCCACCATCCCTGGGCAGTGGAAACAAGGAGGAAATCAGAACTGCCAGGTTGGCTCAGAGCAAAACTTCACCCATCCAAGAAAGGCCAGAAGGAGATGCCAAGAGGGCAGGACATAATCCTGACTTTTTCTGGACAGCATTTCAGGGTCTTTCCCATCAGGCTGCTTCCTCCAGATCCCTGTGTTTAACAGCCACCAGTGGACCTGTCCTTTGTGAGGTTTTCCAGTCCTCCTTTGAAGCCATAGGTATTTCTGGCAGCCAGAGCATCCCCTGACAACGAGTTCCACAATTTAATTATGAGGGGAAAGGAAATGACCTTGGATAGATTTTTAAACCTGCTGCCTGATCCCTTTATTCCTGTCTTGTCAGGAATGGTGCCTGGAGAGAGATTGAGAAGGGGAAATGGGAGAGAAGGTAGGGTTTGAATTTGGGAATGAAATATGGAGAGGAGGGAAAACTGCTAAATTAATATGGAAACAAAGCCTTTCCAGGGATGGGATGCTGTTGTGTGCAGTGGTTTAAATCCAATGGGATATCTGGGGAGTATCTGGGAGTTGAGGTTCTTGCTGGGCTGTGTTGGCTTCAGAGCTGCAGGTGCCACACTGGGGCTGCACCTCTGCTCCCAAAAACCCAACAGTGCTTTCAGGTTGGAAATGTTATTTTTTTTTCCTTCATCTAGTCCAGAGAAGAGAAAATGTCTGTCTCCTTGGGGATGCTTTTGCAGCAGAGCAATAAATAGCATCCGTGGGCCTTCACAGCTTGCTCTTGCAGCTGCATGTTCTTATAACCAAAAATGTGCACCTTGGGTTTTCCACACTGGCTCCCAGGGAGTAGGTGAGTTCATTGAGGATTTGCACTGCTTCAGGATGTCCCCAGTAATGTGGTTTCACAGAGACCTTCGTGCCTTTCACAGTGTTGGCTTCTTTAGCCCTTTGTAAATATTTCACCTGTTTTTTGAATTATTCATTCATTAAGTGGCTTGGAAGGGAGAAGGAATCATGCTTATAATATGTGTGAAGACTTAAAACACTGCAAAGCTGAAAGGATGTGAAAAAAATAATTTGAGGAAGGTTTTTTTACATCAGAACAAGCTCTGTTTAAGTACTAGAAGGGGATGGGAGATGAAAAGATGCAGGTCCTTGGTAGACCTGGCACAGGCTGGGATGTTGCTGGGATTTGCAGAGTTGGAGTTTGCACTGGGGTGGGATTTGGGGTGGCCTGGGGGTGCTGGCACTGAGCTCAAGGTGGCCACACTGAGGTCACAGGGCACCCTCAGACCTGGAGGTTCGTGGTGGTGTTGGTGCTATTTACAGCCATGGTGTGGATCCAAAACGATAAAACATAGAAACAGCTATTCTCCAGTTTATTGGTGACCTATGGCCTTTACATAGTAAAAATTAATCACTTGGGGGTTGGGGCCAACTGAAATTGGATATTAAATCTCTCTCCACACAGCAGGGTGCCCCTTGCTGTAGCAAACTGGGAACCTTTCCTTTCACTCTCCACCTTTCTCTAAGCAACAAACAGTGAAGTGTTGCTCCCAAAGGGAGAGGTGTTTGGGGTTTTTGTTTGAGGGGTAACATGGCAGTGACACACATTTTTATGGTGCCTCTGTTCTTCGACCTCAAAACATCATTTAATTAATTAAAGCCTGTCAGTCCCTTCATGAGCAAAGGTGGTGGGTTTTATCTGCAATACCCATGTGCTCTGTGGGGAAGGAAGGGGAACCTGGATGGTTTAGCAATGGGGAACAGGCAGAGACTAGCAGGGCTTGGAAGCCCTGGGGAGCAGGGGAACACCCTGAGATGGGGAAACTGAGGCAGAGCAAGCGTGAGTCAGGATAGCAAACTGGGCAGAGTCAGAGCTTGGACCAGTGCCCCATCCTTGAGAGGTGTTTGCCCTTGGCTCCCCTTGCTGATGGTGTCATCCCAACCCCAACACAACACTCCAACCATGACTGAGCAGTCTGGAGTGGGACAGTGCTTCATCCACCTTGTTCTTTGTCTTCACAAAAGCTCTCAGTGAGGTGTTTTTGAAGGTTATCTTCAAAAGCAAAACATCAGCTTGAGAAAACTGAATAAAGGCTCCAAAAAGGCAGGCTCTGGCCAGGAGCCAGCACAATGTTCCCTCATTTTCTTCTGTAGTGCTCCTGCTCTTTGCTGTGTTCCCACAGCCCAGGGCAGATGTTCGTTATCGTGTTCCCCTTCTGGCCCAGGACTGTTCCTGCCTTCTGGAATGCTGCTGCTGTGGGGACAGCAAAGTGTCCTTTGAATTGGGCCTCGGGTTTTCATAGTCTGCTACATCCTCCTGTCAGCCCCTGACCTTGACGCTGCACCAGATGATGGATTTTGGATTTCAGTGCTGCTGTCTGGGTTTGCTTCACTGCCTGACCCACAGGGCTGTGTTTTGGGGCTGTGTCCATGTGTGAGTTGGGCTGGGTGCATGCATAGTGACCATGTGTGACACTGCTCACCTGGTGGGGACCACCATCCCTCCCCAAGGATCTCTGGGATGGCTGGGGGAGGCAGGTTCTGCAAGGAATCAACCCTTTTGGGAGACAACTTCTGGATGTGCCCTGCTGCACCTCACTGTGCACTCAGGGTGATATTGCAGCAGACAGCTCAGCTCCTGCCCCCAGCACAACCAGCCTTCCCCAGCACTGCTGGAGTCAGGGCTCCACCTGCCCTCCAAAAAGGTGCTCTTGCCAGTGTTATTGTGGATTATTGCAGTATTTCTCACTCTCCTGGAGAACCAGTGTTGCCTGTGTTGCTGTTGAGTTTGGCTGCTGAGGCAGAGCCCAGCCTGAGTTGGGGCAGTTTGGATGGACTGGAGCATCAGATGGGAAGCAAAGGGTGCTACAAAGTCAGATTTCCATTCAAAGTGCTGCCATCCTGCTGGAGTGCATGGGGAAGAGTTCCATCATGCCAATGGGACCATCCTGAAGCCCTTCCCCACTCCTGCCCTCTTCACCCAGCTGTCCCTCTGCAGTGTCAGGATGATCTCATGGTGCTCCACACGAGCAGCTCATCCCCCTGTGTGGGACCTGCCCTGTCAGTGCCTCCCATGCCGTTAGAACTGACACCATGCTCCTTTCCTTCCCTTAATCAACTCTGGCAGGTCTAATGGCAGTGCGTGTAATGAGCTCTGAAAGGGAAATTTGTTTTGATGCATGTTTGACAAACTCCGGAGTGCTTTTTGCTCAACAAGTTTTCGTGGCTTCTGTTGGCAGGGAGAAGCCCAAGTGCCCAAATCGATATGGTTCTGCTTGGATAATTGAGCTGGGAATTTAGTTCGTTATGTGAAGTGGCTGCTGAAGTGGATAATTGCAGATCTTGAGGTGTTTGTCCTATTTGATAGTTTGGATTGAAGAAAATTTCGGTGCAATTTCACAGGTGTATAGGGACAACAAGGCTTCTGTGGGGATCCTGTGATGGAGTAATGAAGCTAAATAACTCACATTTCTCTGTGGGTTAGAAGGACATGGATGACAAGGAAAAGAGCTTTAAGTCAAGTTTTCTTGGGATGGGGACCTGGCCTCTCCCCTTTCCATGAAGTGCCCTGGATACTGGCTCTTCTTGGGGAATAACAAACACCAGCAATTGTATAAAGCCCCTAATGCTTGCTGCACTGTTTCTGCAAATAATCCTTGTTTATAATTCAGTCTTGGCAGAAAAAGACTTTAAATTATTAAGGCACTAAATATTTAGCAATGAAAGAACGGAGATAAAGCTCTTGGCAGAAACAAATTGCCGGGGAGAAGTTGTTCTCTTCAGAGTGTTTGGGGCTTTAAAGTATTATGAGAAATAACATGCAGGGGGACTGGGAATTCGTCACTTGATCAGAAGATTTGCTTCTCTCCTAAAAAAGCAGTTTTTCAGTGTGTGCTTTCCAGCACCCCTGTAAACACAGAGTGTCCCCAAAGCCATCCCTCTCACCACAGGGCTGAAGGTGACCTGTTCTAGGTGGTGGAGGTCTCTGTCCTGCCTCCAGCTCTACCACAGTTTTTAAACTCATTCTCATGTACTTGGTGCTCCCCTGAGGGAAGATTTTTAGGGGATTCTGTATCCCTTCTTCAGGAGTGGGAGATGCTGGTGCCAGTTTTTCACGTCAGTGTGTGTTCTGTGATAAATCAGGGGTGTTCCAGTGGTGTGGAACGGAGGATCTTATAATTAATGATTTTGCCACCTGTTGCTGATTTTATCCTGATATTACACACCTAGTGCTTGTCAGCTCCTAGAGTCAGACACTCATGAGGGTGGATATTTGTGTGCATCCAGAGACATTGTGCACAGCTACATATGTATGTATTTTAGGTAGTTACAGTCAATTTTGTAGCTCTTCTTTGGAGAGGGATTTCAATCATGAACTGTGGGATTTCAAACCCTGAGGTGCTCCCAATGATTTTTATTTCATCATCTCAACATTTTAAAGCACAAATCATCCTAACAGTGATGGTGGAGGTACACAAAGGGTATGGGGAGGCACTGGCACAGGTTGCCCAGAGAAGCTGTGGCTGCCACCTCCCTGGAAGTGTCCAAGCCAGCTTGGAGCAACCTGGTCTAATCCCTGCCCATGACAAGGGAGCTGGAACAAGACCCCTTGCAACCCAAACCATTGTGTGGTTCTCAGATCCTGTTTCTCTTTCCCTTGCAGGAGACCTGTGCAACTGCAGCTCGGTGGGCACTGCTGAATGCAACCACACCACAGGGCAGTGCCTCTGCCTGCCTGGCTACACGGGGCCACGCTGCCAGAGCTGTGCCCACGGCTTCTTCCCTGACCAGGGGCACTGCCAGCCCTGTGCCTGCAGCCCAGCTGGAGCCACCAGTGACCAGTGTGACCAGTGAGTAACATCGGACATCCTGGGCTTCTGCGCTCGCGGCGTTGGGATTTGGTGTGGTTTGGGTTTCGGGCAAGAGGGGGTCTTGTCATCTGGTGCTGGTGTTTAAAAGAAAAAAAAATAAGCAGGAAGGAAGCTGGTCTTATAAAAATTTATGAAGATTATTCTTGCTCTTTCAAGAGCTGGATTATAAAAAGATCCGTGGCTGTGGCAAAAGCCCTGGCAGCCCCCAAGGGAGTTGACTTGCGTTTGTGAGTTGCACGGAAGCAGAACCTCTCCTAATGCCTTGTGCATCTGTTAGTCCCTGTTGGGCAGGGCTGCCTTCACGCCTGAGCTGGGAGGGGAGCGCAGGCTGGGGTGGAGCAGGGGGGCTTTGGAGAGGTTTTATTTTCCAAAGGGATAGGTTTTGTGCCAGAGGCTGGCAAAGCTTTGTGCTCTGCCCTTGCCGAGCATCGGGGTGGAAGCAGCGGCCTGACAGCAGAGTCGGCTGCTGCCTTGCCTGGTGTTTGCAGTCACCAGAGCTGATGCTTGGAGCTCTTGTATAATGAATGTGTTCCTCTTCATTTCACCTCACCCACCCTCACATCTTGCCTTGTAAAAGCTGGCACGCAATTATTTTCCAAGCGGTGATCTGTCAGCTGTCACAGATCTGTGGCTGAGTTGAGATCTCTGTTCCTGCAAGATCAGGCAGAGCAGCAGCCTGACCCCTTGGGTCTCCAGTGCTCATGGGGTCAGCAAGTTTCAAGGTCTCTCCTTGGAGGAGACCTCAACAACCACCCTGCAGCAACTTCAGCCTTCCCAGGCTCCTGCTGCCTGATTGTCTTCTAGGGTTTGGTCTGGGCTCAGTGTGTGCTGAACACCTGCAGTTCCCTGCCAGGGCAGGGGCTGAGTCAGAGTCAAAATGCTCTGCAGGGACATGCTGCCTGTAATTATTTTATACATTATCTTTTCCCAAACGCCCAGACTCTCTGTTGATGTCCTTCGGTTCTGTTTCAATGCTGCATTTTTCTGCTTGCATAAGCTCTGACAATTCAGAACTTAAAAGTAATGCTCCAGTTGAGGAGAGTGACCTTCTTACTAGAAGAGGTCATTCTTGGGGGTGGAAAGTATGGAGTTTTCCACTTTTTTTTTTAATGGCTGTTTTAAGTATGGGAAGATGTGCCTGGAAGCATCAGAGTTTGCCACAAAATTGAAAGTGTGAGTTTGGTCAGATCTATTGGAAAAGCACATTGGGCAGGAAGGCAGATGGGGCAAATCTTTGGGAGCTGGGAGAGGAGGGAAAGTGCTACTGGAGCAACTGGGTTAACTGGGAGGGAGCATTCTTGTCACAGCTCTGAGTCACTGGGCAGTGGGTGAAGCATGGACATGTGTGGTGTCTCCCATGTCTCAGTGCATGGGGCGAGCTAAGGAACGCCCTGGGGAGCTTCAGGTGAGATGCTGTGAGTCGTGAAGGAGAACGAGGTGGAGTTGGAGCCATCGTGCCTCACCCCAGTGTGAGTGCAGCCAGACGCAGCAGGGACCTCCCCAGCCTCTCCTCAGCACCATTTCACAGCCTTGAGGGACGTGGGGGATGCTCATTCTCAGCCATTGAGAAGAGACAGCACAGGGCAGGATGTGGAGGGAGATTTGGGGAGGGGGGATGTTGCTAACAGAGATCGCTCTGTTTCTCTTCCCGGCTCAGAGGGGCTCGCTGCAGACAGAGATGACCTCTGGGTGTTTAAAAAGAGGAAAATTAGGTCAGTTGTCTGTGTTGTAGGGCTGGGGGCATCAGAATGGCTGCGAGATGGGCAGCCTGGTGCGTAGTGATGTGTATGGGAAAATGGGGTGGGACACAAACCCCAGCAGGGCAGATTGTCCCCTCGTTTGTGTTGTGCTCAAGTGGGCACAAGGCTGGGCACAGCTCCTGCCTGTCTGCAGCTGGGATGGCAGGGGCCAGGCACCAGGGATGTGGTATATCCCTGCTCGGGGGTCTGTCCTGATGGCTGGGAAAGCCTCCTATGCACTGCAGGGAAATGAGTGTATGAATCCAGGAATGGGATTTTGGCTCTGGTGCTGGCAGCCCTGGGTGGCTGCTGTCAGATCCCTGCAGGAGCAGTGTGTGTGTCCCTCAGGCAATCCCTGCTCGGGATGAGGCATGCAGGCATTGCCCAATACCAGCAACCAGCTACTGTTTTGTTGACATGGAAAATCCTGTACGCTGTACTATTTATTTATTTAATAAAGCACCAGCCCAGCTCGACTTGCACAAGTGAATTTCTGTGTGAGGCTTCAGAGGAAAGCCGCGGCTGTTCCAACGGGGCTCTGGGTGAAACAGCAGCAGAGATTTTGGACTCTGACCCTTTTCAAGGGTGGCTGATTGGAGGGGCAGAGTGCCCGAAGGCCGAGCCCTCGGGGCACACTAAGATGCCTCTTAGGTTTCAGTGAGCTCGCCCAGGCTTTTGTAAAAGTGCCTTTTAAAGCACCACCATATGATGATTATTAGTATTATTTCTCGGCACGCTCTCGGGCTGGCCAGATGGCAACCCAAGTCCCCTGTTTGTTAACTAGACCTCAAATGCAGACCATCAAATAAAAATAAAAAAAAACCCCTTTCCCGAGGCACAGAGTTGATTTTGGGAGTGAACATTGACCTGACATGCTGTCGCTATGAATGGGCTCCATGGCTGCTAATCAAAGGGCTGTTTTGGTGGTGGTTTAAATTTGATTATCTGGGAAGATCCACACAGATCCCTCTGTGGGATGGCAGAGGATTTCTGCGCTCTGGTTTGGGTGGTTTTTTTGTCAGATGAAAAGCTGTGTGTGGCTCAAGCTGGAGCTTGCTGTGGGGCGGGATGGAGTCCTGGGCTGCTCAGAGAGGCTGACACATCTGGGAGAGGGGGAGTGAATTGTCCCTGCTGCGGTTAACGCCTAGAAACCTCAGATTAAACCACATTTCGCTGGGTTGGATGCTGTGCAGATGCTTGCTAAAGATAGCTGTGGCCTGGAAGTGTTCATAGTCCATAGAGGAAGGGTGGAGAAAGAAACTGAAGTTTCAAGGGCTATGGTCAAGGTCAGCACAGTGGATAATGAGGCTGGTGACTCATGTGGGTGCACGGGCTGAGCTGGAAGGGCTGAGCTCCTGCTGCAGAGCTCTGGGGACACTGACAGAGTGGGGAGGGTGCCTGGTGGTGGCCTCAGCCCATGGTGATGTAGCCCCAGCCAAGAGCTGCTCAACCAGCTGCATCTCTCTCCATCTTTTGGGCCCCTCGAGGTGAAGGCTGTGGTGTCTGTGTGTCCTCTGGGGAAACCAGAACCTCCCAGCCTGGTCTGGTGGAGGAGTGAAGGTGATCAGTGCTGCTGGAGAAGGTCCCCATGCCCAGGCTGGCCAGCCCAGATCTCCAAGCCTTCCATCCCTATTTTATGTTTTCTTCATGTGAGCAGAGTCCTGTGCCTGACCTCTCATCTCTTGCTCCCCAGGGCCAAGGCAGAAGCAGCAGGGGTGGGCTGGGGTTGGTGGTCTCCAGTCCCACCAGCCAGGGCAGCACTGGGGGCTCCTTGCTGTTTTTCTGGCCCTCTGCACCCCGTGCAGCTTTGCCCAAAGTGTCACCCGTGTCCCCAGCTCAGTCATGGCAGGGTGAGCCAGCACAGCAGCCCTGGGATGAGGAGGGTGAGGGGAAAGGGCTTTGCTTTGAGGCAAGCCTTTCGTTCTGCAGCCTTCATCCCCTGGCGTGAGGAGCTGTCCAGAGGCAGCTCTTTAAACCCTCATTGAGATAACTCTCCGTGTAAACCTGCTCTCTAGCTGAGGGGTTGGAAGGAGCAGGACTGCAGGCTGGATGAGGCCAGCCTGGATGAGGCAGCATCCCCTCCTGGGGAGGAGGAGACAGCAGATGACTCTGCAGTTTTTGGGTTGTTTATTTTTACCTTGCTGGCAGCACTGCCCATCCCCACGTGGGACTGCAGCTGCTGGCCCAGGGCAGCCCAGCTGACCCAGCTCATCTGCAGGAGGGCTGACCCTGATTCACCTCCCAGGAGGTGTTTATCCCAACTTTTCCCAGCCCAGCACTGCGCCTCTGTGGCTTTTCCTTCCCTGCAGCCATGGAGGCAGCGTGTTTAGCCCACAAGCAGCTGTCTGTGTGGGTGCTGCTCTGGGTTTGGGATGTGGATGGGAGTGGAGCTGTGAAGCAGAGATGCTGCTATGAGGCACTGCTGCCTGGCAGAAGGTTCAGCCCTCAATTCCCTGTTTCTCTGGGAGGTTTTGTGGTTTTAACTCATTCTGGTTCTAGGGAAAAAAGTGATAAACCAGTACCTGTGCCAGTGAGCAAGAGGAGAGCTGTGGCTGCTGTGGGATGTTTTGAGGATCACAGAATCACAGAATATCCTGAGTTGGAAGGGACCCACCAGGATCATCCAGTCCAACCCCCGGCCCTGCACAGACACCCCAACAATCCCACCCTGTGCTGAGCATTGCCCAAACACTCCTGCAGCTCTGGCAGCCTCAGGCTGTGCCCATTCCCTGGGAACTCAGTGCTCAACACCCTCTGGAGGAAGAACCTTTTCCTGATATCCAACCTAAACCTCCCCTGACACAGCTTTACCATGTGGTTTACCTAGGCTGGGGTTAACCATCCAAACTAGGCTAGGTTTTTCCAATTCCCATAAAAAGCTCTAAACTAAACATACATATATGCTGCCATTGTCCTTAGTGCAAACAGATGATGGTTAAACTGGGGTCTGTGGATCAATTTTAGTTCCTCCCTCTGGCCGTGCCTCAGTTTCCCCACAAACAGAAGGGTGAAACCTTCTAAAGCAGAGGCTCCAAGACAGCTTGGAGGTGATGTCTGGTCTCCTTTGGTTGCTGTGGGCTGAATCCCCCTGCCCAAGGGTGCAGTGCTCTGCTCCTTCACTGATCCAGAATCCTTTCCTTACTGCTGGCTACAGAGACAGCCCTGGGATCCTGATTCCTGCATGGCCTGTGCTGCAGGCTTGGCATAAATCATATGAGAGGGAGCTCCTGTTGCTCATTTCCATTTTAAAAAAAGAGGAAAAAATGATAATGCACACATATAAATGCCCAAGTGTTAATTCAGAATGCTTTTCCCCCTCAAGGGGATCTCAGGCTTTGTGTTCATATTAAAAGGCATGAAGGCAGAGTGTCCCTGGGAGCATCTGTACATGGCTGTCCCCTGGAGCAGGGATGCTGCAGTGGCCATCCCTGTGTGCTGCCTTTGTGGAGGGATTCTGTGTGCAGAGGCTGATCCTGTGACCTCAGCTCGTGGGGCTTTGGGCTGGTGAGGGGAAGGTCAGCAGCACTGCACAAAGTGCTTTGTTGAGGCCTTTGAATAAAGGCTGGGGCTTCTGAGGGAGCTCAGGAAGCTGGGCAGGGAGAGCCACACACTGGGATTGTGGAGCTGGTGGGATGTGGAAAGATGAAAAGAGAGCATGGGGAGCAGCACAGTCTGCACACACCTTGAGCCTCAGGTGTGGCAGAATTTGGTGGGTATTTTCGGTGGTCAGGAAACACAGGTCCATTGAAATTCAAGGTTTTTGTGGAGCTTCACCAGCCTGCAGGGCTGCTGCCCATCCCAGCCCCAGGGGGTTATTTGGGGGAAGTGATGGAGCTCTCATTTTGCAGAGATAAAAATCTTCATTTTCTGTCTGCAGAGTGTCATCACACTTCTGAAATCTCTTCTTTGCGTGGGATCTGTCTTTCCATTCTGCTGTATTTCAGCAGTCCAGTAAAACCACATCAGGTGCTGCTCCCCTTTGGAGATACGACCTTGGGAGCTGAAATCCTCAAGGACTTGTGCTTTAAAAACCCCCCAAAACCAGACAAACCCCTTTTTTCCCTCTTAAAAGGCTGTTCTCCCTTTTACAGATTGGCTGAGCACAACTGGTGGCTCATTATCTCCCAGTAATGCCTTGTCAGCATCACTCTGCAGAGAACAGATCTTGTTTTGTAGCGGAAATTATTACATGTGGACGTCAGAAAAGCAGAAGAATACCCTGTTAAAGCCTATTTTTCTGCATGCTTTAATTATCTAAATCTCTTCCCTATTCCAACCTCTTGCATCCTTTACATCTGATTAGCTCTGCTCCTCTCTCCCCCCACAGCAAGGTAAATATGGTACCTGAGCCCATTTTTATTCAGTTGCAGAGAGGAATGGGAAATGAAGGAGGGACTGGACACAGCAGCAGGGAAAGGTGGATTGTTATCATCTCCCCTATGGTAATTGTGGCTTCTCAGAAATCCTGTTATTTTGTGGATTTTCCAGCAGGCTTTGCCGTTCCTGTGTTGTTTGTTTCAGACTTTGCTGCTCTGGCAAACACTGACTGCCCTCAAAAGAAATATTGGCTCAACTGTTCAAGCTTTTGTGGCTAAATTCTGGTTTGTGGGATGTGCCCAGCCTGACCTCAGGCACTGCTTGTACCCTGAGCCTCCTTCTGCTGGCTGAACAGAAGCACCATCAGAGATCTGGGTGATGGAGGGACCACTTTGGGCAAAACTGATGTGTCCAGTGGGGACCAGCCCCATCTCCCTGCCACCCCACTGATGTGTCCTTCTCTGCACTGAGGTTTCCTGTCCCATCCCTGCACTGCCATGACACCCAGGGGTTATTCTGGGAAACCAGCACCCACCAGCTGAGACAGATTTTGCAGTGATTGAGGCTTTTGCTCATGGAACTGCAGAACATCCCATCCAACCTCCCTCTCCAGTGGTCTTTCCATTACTTCCTCCCTCCCCTGCCTTTGAGGGCACCTGGAGGAAACAGCTCAGGCTGGCGATTCCCAGCTCTCCACAGCCCTGGCTGGAGATTCCTGACTTTCCATAGCCCTGCCTGGAGATTCCCAGCTCTCCACAGCCCTGGCTGGAGATTCCCTGGCGGGGGAGCTGGGGCTGTGGAGGCGGCGGTGGCCAGACAAGGTGGCCCTTTGACATTCACAGAGTGGCCTTTGAGAGCTGTGAAGTGTCCCTGCTCTGCCGAGGGCTGCCCTACAAACAGCTGCCGTCCCCCGGCACGGAGCGAGGAATGTGCCACACAATGGGCCAGTGTTGGCCCCATAAAGCTCTGCTTCTTGTGCCCTCCACAAAGGGGCTCAGAGCGGGTGGCCAAGCAGGGCTCAGCCTTGGCCCCACTGACCCTCCCACGGAGCCACCTCGGCCGCCAGCGGCTCTGGGAGGGAGGAGAACCCCAGTGTGGGGCTTTGTCCTGCTCTCCTCTTCCCCACATGCCGATATTCCAATAAATTACTTAAAGGAATGTCAGCACATGGGTTGTGAGGGTTCTTGGTGTTGTCAGGATGAGAGGATATGGTCTCAAGCTGCTCCAAGGGAGGTCGGGGTGGACATCAGGAAGAATTGTTCATGGAAAGGGTTGTGAAGCATTGGAAGGGTCTGTCAGGGAGCTGCTGGAGTCCTCATCCCTGGAGGTGTTCGGCAAACTGGACGTGGCTCTCAGTGCTCTGGTGATGATCAGTCAAAGGTGGGACTCGATGATCTTGGAGGCCTTTTCCACCTAAATGATTCTGTGATTCTGAGTGTTAACAGCGTTGGTTTTCCACCAAAGTGTCTTGGAGCGTTTACCTTTCAAATGTTAACTTTTCCACATTGCCCAGGAAGGTGTAAGAGATATTTATCCCCTGGCTGCTGTCAGACATCACAGCAAATCAGCACTAAAGGAGCCTGGCTCGCTGGAGGAACACACCATTTTTAGAGACATTTCTGAATCCTCCTAATCTTGTGCAGAATCCTTTTGTCTTATCCCATCAAAGTGTGACAAAGCCTTTTCATGGGGGTTGTTTTACAGCTGCTCGTAGCTCAACGCGATTTCCCTCATTCATACGGAGCTCTGTTGCTGCTGTTAATTGTGTCTGATCCAGAGACACCTCGGGGCCCTGCTGGGATGAGTGATGGGCATTCCTGTCACTGGGGCTTTCCAGGGGAAGGGGAGGGGATGAGGCACAGGTGAAGCTGGAGATGCCCTGGTGTAGCCCCGAGTTTCCTCTTTCTCAGGGTGGTGTGGCCTCTCCCCAGCTCTCCTGGGGCTGATCCTGGGTGATGCTGAGCTGTGCAGGGTATGGCTGGGTGCTCTGTGCTTCAAGGTGAAGGTGATAAATGTATTTGACAAAACTCTGCCTCAAAGCTGGGGTAGGTCCTGAGCTTCTCACCCTCTGAGCATGGCATGGCTTGAGACCATGGGATCTCCCTCTGACTCTGCCCCAAAATCTTACCACTCTCATATGTTTTAAAAATAAAGGCAAAAGAACTTGGTGCTGTGCTGTTTTGGCTGGTCTGACATGGCCAGGCAGTCCCTAGGCTCTGACTGGGGCATCCAGGCTTTGCTGGTGTCTGGCAATATATTTTAAATCAATTTCTCCCTTCCCTCCTCCTTGGGGGGAAAACAAAAGAAAAGGAAGAGAATAAATGATTGGAGCTTGCTGGGGGTTTTCTGTTACACCATTAACTGTGCACAGCTTGTCTCCCAACAGCCCCTAAGGCCATGGTCCTTCATCTTCCCATCCATCTTGTGCCTGTCGTGTCCCTGTTAAAATCAGGATGTTTCTGAGGAGGAGGAGTGGAGACTCCTTGCAGATGTGACTGCACATTGTGGTCTGTCTCAGATCACAGTTACTTTAATGCTTTTTTCTCCCCTTGTGATGAGGCCTTGAGTCCCTGTGCAGTCTGTGCTGAGCAGTGCAAGGTGAGGGCATTGCCTGAGACATATTTCAGGGTCTAGGCTGTCCCCTGGCCCAATATTTTGCTTTTATTCACACCGCCCTGCCCCATGTCTGTGGGAATGCTGCTGCCTGGGGTGGCTGTGTTCTGGTCCAGCCCCAGGCTGTCTCCTGCAGGCATCAAGCTGCTCCCAGCAGAACAGGGAGCCTTGAGGGATGAGGGTGATCAGGTGAACATCCCAAACCTGGCCCTTGCCCCAGAGGGTCAGATCATTCCATGCTGGACCCAAGCCTTGGATGTGCCTGTGCCCTGAGCAGTCACTGCCTGCTCCTTCTGCCAGTGCCTCGTGTGCTGCTGAGGGTTTTTATCAGTAGGAAACATCTGTAAAGCTGATGGATGATGTGATGGTGATGCACACTGCCTACGTGGTCTCCAGAGTGAATATATTCATAAAAATTTGGTAGAAACCAATGCTGGCAGGAGACTTTGGTTACTGGAAGTCTGTTTTTACCCCAACATGTAATTCTATCAGTTCTTTGTGAGAGCTAAACATTGGCTGGCTTCTGAGGGGTTAATCATCATCTGAAATGGGGTTGAGCAATTGATGTCTCTGCATCAAAACATTTCCCTCTTCCCTTCCCCCTTGTTTCCCCCACTTCCCCCCAAAAAAGAAATTCCTGGCTGATACTCAAAATCCAGTTCAGTTCTCACTGTGCAAGTATTAAACTGTGGGTCTTTTCTTTCAAATTTCTGGATTTTTATGGGCACAATTGGTCTGTTAACAGGATTTTTTTTTTTGGTGGTTTCAATGCATTTATATCATTGACCTTTGCTTTAAAAAGTGTCTGACAGACTTTGCTGGGCTGGATCTATAAAAAGGAGTGTTGTAAGGGGGCTTTATTCTGTGGAAGCAATGACCACAGGCAAAGCTTTATATTTGCTGAGTGATTTAATTCTTGCACATGCAGGACTTGGCTCTGTGCCATGTGTAACATGTTGAGAAAAGGTCTGCTCAAGAGGCATTCAAACCAAACTTTCCAAAACAGTCTTTTTTCTCTCTCTTTTTTTTTTAAGCTTTCTTTCCTGTTATTTCTAAGCTAACGAGTAAAATCAAATGCCCCAAAATGCTGCATTGAGCTCAAGCAGGGTCATTGGGGAAATAAACCTTGAAAGAAATGAAGTGGGAGCAGGGAGGAAGAGGAGGATGTCATTGAGAAAAAGGCTGGGTCAGGGACAGCAGGGAGTCAAACAGCTCCCTGAACTCCATAGGAAGCCAGGGAGGGTGAAGATGATGCAGCTCAAATGCCTGGCCCTACAACACCCTACTCATATGCTATATCCCTAAAAAATGTGTTTTCAGGCTAAATATCAGATTTTCCTCCTCACAGCAGATGCTTTTCCCTGCCTGTCCCTGCCCTCTTACAGGAATAGCAGTAGCAGTCAGGAGCAAATAATAACAAGCTGCTTTTTGTTTGCGCTTATTTTAAACACTGTGACAACGTTTGGATTAATGTTGGGTCTTGTGAAAAGCTCTTTAAAAGTCAAACATACTGAGCTGCTTACCAGCATCCCTTTGAATTCTGCATCTGCCCACTGCACTTCCAGATAATGGCCTGGAGAGCAAGAAAACATCATATTTCTTTCTTCTTCTTGTAATCAGGCTGTTAAATATGCCTGAGGTTTCAGATTCTGCAACTATTTAATTGTGTAGCCCCTTGGGTTGAGGTCCATATTTTGGTGAGTAGTTCCTCTTCCTTTGGCAAACAAACAAGCAACAGAAATACTGAATTATGCTAATTTCTAACAGAAGCAATGCCTTGCCCAAAACATTGCAATCTACTGCGTTTTAATTAAAAACAACACATCAACAGTGCATCAAACATCTATTAGTTTTAATCAGCAGATTTTTCTGGAGGCTTTTAGGAGCAAATTGTTCACCCTTGCTCACTCTTTCCCAGGAGGAGAGGGGGAGCAATGGATGAGCTTTGTGCAGGCACAGCGAGCCCTGAAATGCTGACTTTAAAAGGTATTTTAAAGGTGTTTCAAAGGTGTTTGAGCAGGGTAGAAGTGATACAGGGGAGAGCCAAGAGGTAATCCAGCATATGCAGGGCTGTCTGTGGATGGTATCACCTCCTCTGCTGTGGCTGCAGATAAATCCATCACCTGGAGGGGACCAAATGCTGTTTATTCGGGTTGCTGTCCTGGTTCCCTGCAGCAGCAGCAGGGCTGGAGGTTCCTGCAGTCTCCCCAGGGCTCTCAGGGCTGTGCAGAGGCTCTGGGTGCTCTCTGTCCCTCAGCTCAGCCATTCTCAGTGTGCAGGTGGGATGAGCCACCTCCAGCAGTGGCCAGCCCAGGGCTGGATGGGAAGGAGCATTTTATCCATTCCTGTGATTCCTCTGAGAGTTGAGCTAAATGCTGCCAGTGTATAGAGTCTCTTATGAAAGCAAAGGGTTGGAAGCCTCTGTGTGGAGAGAGTGGCACAGGAAGCCAAAGGAATGAGGGTAGCTTTTGCTTTTTATAGCTCCTGGTATTTGTTTGCTCATGGCAGCCACCAGCAATGCCCTCTGTGTTCACAGTGCAGTCCCCACCCTCCCTGCAGTCACACTGTGCCCAAGTAAACAGCTCCTGCCTGGGGTCAGCTGGAGTGGAAACCTCTGCTGGGAAAGGGAAAACCCTCTCTTGTCTTTGCCTGGCTTTACTGGGTAGAAGTCAGCTGGAGAGAGGGGCTTTGCCCAAGTGTCCATGGAGATATTGTGTGGAAGGGATCAATGGGATCATGGAGAAGTGGAGGCAGTGCAGGTGGCTGACACCTGCCCTGGCTGGAGCCAAGCAGGACACCTGAGCTGCTGCCCCAGCTCCCAGGGGAGCCAGGAGAGCAGGTGGTGAGCAGGGAATTGTCTGCTCACCCGAAAATCTGTGAGGTGCTGCTGGGCACTGATGCAGAGGGGAGGGGATGATCCACGTGGGGGCTGTGGGATTGCTCAGGTGCAGTGACCATGGGTGTGGCAGTGTCCTGCAGGACCCGGGGATGGAGCAGGGACTGCAGAGGGGCTGTGGGAGCATCTGCTGGGGCTGATGCAAGGGAATGGCTCTGGGCCAAGGCTTTCTAGAATGAGCCATGATTTCTGGTGCCCAGCTGGAAATTGCTGTCAGGGCAACTGGCTTGGCAGGCACTCATCCTTTCTTGAATTCCCCATCACTTTTTGGAAATGGCAGCCTCTGTGTTTCATGTCCTGCTTCCAGCAGAAAGGAGGAAAAGGAGGAAAGTGAGTCCAAAACCTGCCTGCAGGTTTGTACCTTGGCTGCCTCCCGGCACAGCCAGATCTCACTGTTTGTTTTTCCCTCTGCAGCTCTGGGAAGTGCCAGTGCAAGGTTGGTGTGACGGGCCTGAAGTGTGACCGCTGCAGTGAGGGCTTCTACAGGTTCAACCACAGCTCGTGTCAGCCCTGCCAGTGCAACAACCACTCCCAGACCTGCGACAGCTCCACAGGTGACCATGGCCTCTTGTGATCAGAGGGGCACAGACTTCACCTCCCTCCTCTGGCTCTGGTTTGGCTGTTCTCATTCAGCACACTCTGCTCTCATCCCCTTCACCGACATCTTTGTGCCTTGAGTGCCCAAAATCTTTACCTCAAAGCTGAAATGGAAATGCAAGGCTGGAGCTGTTCTCCTTGGAAGGAAGGCAGTGAAGGCTGCGTGATTTAGCCCAGGCTGCAGTGTAGAGCCTTAATTCAGCAGCCTGTATCAGAAATTGGGGCTCTATTGTTTTCTGCACTTACACAAACACACAACACGGGCTTTTAAAGAGCTTTTGTTCAACTGCTGTTTACCTGGAAACAAACACTGTGCTGGCACTGACGCAAGGGGACTTGCTGCCACAGATAGCAGGATTTGATCTGGAGAAAACTGGCAGCACCTAGTTAATATTGCCCACTTTTTATAAATTGGCCTTGTTTATTTTCCTTGATCATTTCTTTGACTGTCTCTCACTCAGACAGATGTTGATGGAGTGGAAATGTCGAGGCAGCTGTGTTTGAACAGCTTATGGGAGGGCAGGGGGAGCCTAATGGTTTTCCCATCTCCACTGGAAGGAGAGATCCTGGAGGACACTGTTATGGGACTGCCTGCACAAGCCCACTTCAGCCACAGCACTCACTGCAAAATCCAAATTCTCCTTGAAACTTCCAGGCTGAAAGGCAGTTCTGTAATATTTATCCAGCAGCTTAGAAATGGGTAATAATTAAAAGTAATGTTGCAGAGTTTGTTGGCAGAGAGACAGAGCCCATGAAATCAGGTACTTCTGGGCAATTTTGTTCCCTCTTGGGCTGTGTGTTTGCAGCAGAGGAATGCCCTGATCCATGGGCACCAGATCTGTGCTCCCTGAGGGTGAATTACTGCATTCCCTTGAGGCTGAATTACTGTATTCACTCCTGTACTGAACTCTGTGTGCTTATGTCCTACTAGTGTTGAAGGAATAAGGCTGTCCCTGAAGCTGTGCACACATCAGCTGTGTTACTGATTTGGAGCTGGGTGTGTGGGTTTTGTGAAGGAGGAGGATAATCTGCTCTTCTTTTTTTCCCTCAATGTTCTCGATTTTAAGAGAAAACCCAAAGAAAACCCAGCACAGACCTTGCCCTTAGGATGGGGCTGTTCTTTCTGCTGGGATTGCCCAGCATCCCACAGCATGGCAATGAAAACCCCTGGTTTTACTTAATGACCTCTTGTTGAATTGACAAAAACACTTCTTTAATTTTTTTTTTTTTTTAATTTCTTTCATCTGATTTATTTGCTGCTGTGGGTGAGGGACCCCAAAAAACCAGAGCAGGGAACCAAGCTGATTAAAAATTAGATCGGATGCCTGCTCTAGAGACTGCACTCTGTGTGACCTCCCCAGCTTTACATCAACTCTGTGTAGTCTTTGTCAAATTTTCAAGGTTTTTTCCCATTACTGCTGTACTTCGGGCTCCCTCTGCCGGCTCTGCAGCCAGCTCTTGCTTGGCATTGCTCTGTCCAAGAGGAATATTTAAAATTACTGGGCATAAATAAATAACTTGGGCAGCAGGAGCTCCCCAGGTGACAGCACTTCCTCTGCCACGACCCTTGTACCCTGTGGTGTGTCTGTGCTCTGAGGTGGGCTGGTGCTTCCCAGTTGGGGTGCTGGGAGGTCTGATCCTTCCTGAGGGCCTTATCAGGATGAGAAGTGCTATTAATTATTAAGGCTCTCCACGGCGATACCTGATTGCAAGCCTGTGCATGCTCTGCTTGGCTGAGCAGTGTGCTGACTCAGAGAAACACAGCCATTTTGCAGGGCTGGGGGAGATGGATGGGGGTGATTTCTGCTGGTGGGAAAGACATTGGTCCTGAAATGACCAAGGCAAGACAGGTGTGATTCCACATTTATGCCCCCAGTAGTGCCTGTGGAGTGCAGTCCAAGGCAGCCTTGCTGTGACCACGCAAATGAACTTCCCTGTCCAAGACATCCATCCCACTGCAGCAGCTGATCCAGGTTTGCAGCTGGACAAACCCAGCCCAGCAGATAATTTTCCCCTCTTTCCCTGCCATCTCTCCCACAAAAACCACTGGCTCGTGCCTGACAGGCTGCTGAGGGAAGAGCAAACAGTGTGTGGGAGCTGATGCTGAGCAAGGGGTGCTGGGTGGGTGAATCAGCAGCTTCCCAGGTTTGCTTCCTGTCCTTGGCACGAAGGTTGGCTGCAAGGACATGCCAGGCTGGCTGGGGATGCTTGGCTGGGGAGTCATCACTGTGGGAATTGAGGAGCAGCAGCCGTGTCGGGCTTGTGAGGGAGCCAAACTGTTCTGATATTAATAAGAAAATCTGCTGTGGGCTTTGTAACAGTCAGCATAAAGCTCAGTCAGGATTTTTTCCTGTGGTTGATGTTGATATGAGACTTTTCCATCCCCCAGCAGCACTGCTGGGTCAGTTCAGTGAATCTGTCTGTGCTCTCCCACTGCTCTGTGCCACCCTGCTTTGCAGAAGTTGCTTTTGCAGAGTGTGGTACAGGGGATTCAATCAAAGCTTCCCTCAGCTCCCTGCCATCTCACTGAGGAGCTGAATTACAGCGTGTTCCTGGTGATGGATGGGCTCTGGCTAGAGGTTGTGCTTTTGTAACTAAGGAGATTTTTCTTCTTGGTCACAGTAGTATCAAAATGCAATTTGGAGGCCATTAGGACACAGCGCCTGGGAAGACACGGGATGTTGATTTTCTGATTCAGGGGCTTCCCCAGGAAGGGCAGGTGGCTCATGTAAGCCCCACTTCTCCTCTGTTTCTCTGGGAAGGTCAGTGACTGCTGCTGCCTTGTCCTGGGGTGCAGGAGCTGGAGCCACGCTGGTGAGATGGAGCTGCCCATCCCCAAAGCAGGACAGTGGCACATCCTCACCCCTGACAGCAGCTCTGGGGTGCAGGAAGAGGCTGCACACACAAAAAACCAAAAGGTGTGAACCCAAAGCACCCCTCATGAGAGTGGGGGACTTGAATCATCAACATCCCTTCTCACTGGTACAAATGCAAACTGAAACTGCTTCCCTTGAGGAGAATTTTACCACTGAAACTCATGTTTACCTGCAGTGACCTTTCAGTGGTGAGCTCTGGGGCCTCTCTGCTGGGGCCACCTGCTTTTTCCCATTATCTGTGTACGTGTGGAGCCAGGGGATGAGCATCAGAAGGTCATAAGAGGCCAGGATCATGTTTTGGCCAGAGGGCATCCAAAACCACCTGTGAGCTCTGATAATTGAGTGTGTTCCACACGGATTCTTGCTCCAAATGTTCTGCTCCAGTTCCTGCTGCTGAATGTTTGCTTGTTCTCCTCTCCCTTCCGCAGGCACCTGCCTGGACTGCCAGGAGCACACCGAGGGGAAGCACTGTGAGCTCTGCAAGGAGGGTTTCTACCAGAGCACCCACGGCTGCCAGCACTGCCCCTGCTCCACCGTGGCATCCACTGGCACCTGCCACATACGTGAGGCTCTTCTTTTTGTCTAATTCCTCATAATGAAGGTTGCTCTCTTCAGTTCAGTTGCTTCTCAGAGTGTGTCAGCCCAGTGAGGTGTTTTATAGCCTGTGGAGCTCCTGTTTGTGGGCACTGCAATGGGTCCCTGGTGCTTGTGTTGTTGCCTCTTGTGAGAGCAGCTGTGCAGGGGAGGGATGGGAATCACAGCATGGTTTGGCTTGGAAGGGATCTTAAAGTCTAGTTCAGCTCCCAGTGTGTTGCTGCAGCCTGCTCTGGAGAACCTGCAGAGTTTTGTAGAGAGAAGCTGCTGAGCTTGTGGCAGCCAGGAGAGGGGCAGGAGATGCTCAGCAGTGCCATGTAGACCTCCATACCTCTGAGTCTGCTTCTGAACATCTCCATGACTCTCCAAGCAGAGATTCCCTAATGAGAGAAGTCAGAGCTGTAATAATAATTTGTAAGACTTTTTTGGATATTTCCTTAATCAATTTTGCAAGCAAGCTGCCTCTGGCTTTGTATGAGCCCCAAAGTTCTTGCAGGTTGCAAGCATTTCCGATATAGTTCCAGCTGTTCTCTGAAATTGCCTGTTTGAGGTGGAAATGTTCAGGAGCAAGAAGCCATTTCCTTAGCAACGTGCTGTGTGTGCTCTGTGAGGCTGGTGCGAGGTGGCAGAACTCCCCAAAGCTGTTTCTTCCCCTAGTAACAGAGAAACTGCTGCGGTTCAAAAGTTGTATTTTCAGCTCAGAAGCTGAGATTGGCTCGTACTTGGTGGCTGCTGATTTTTATCAGGATGCCTTGTGGTCAGGTCCTGGGGAAAAACCCCACAGAATAAACCCCACAGTGTGGTGTCTCTGCAAGGGGCTGTGACACATCCCTGCTTTGCTCTCTGTGTTCCACAGAGCCTGGTGAGACCATCCCGAGGTGTGACAAGTGCAAGCTGGGCTACACTGGCCTCAACTGCAACCAGTGTGACAAGGGCTACTACAACTCAGACAGCATCTGTATGAGGTGTGAGTGCAACGGGAACGTGGACCCAGTGTTGTCCCCCAGCGTGTGCCAGCCTGACAGTGGCGAGTGCATCGGCTGCCTGTACCACACCACGGGCTTCCACTGTGAGCTCTGTGAGGAGGGCTACAGCAGGGACCCCGAGGGCACCAACTGCACCAGGAAAGGTAAAAAGTGCTGCTCAAGATGGTGTTGAAGTGTCCTGAAGGATGTGCTGCTAATGGTTCACGTTGGGTTAAATTTATCTGGCCACTGGTGCAGGGAAGAAAACTAGATCTTTATGCCATGTTGGTGCCTACTGGCCTTGAAGGGTGGTTTAGAGTTAGTTCTGTAACCATCCTCATTCTAGAGCCTGGCAGGCACTGCTAGTGAACAAGCTGGAAAAACCCAATGTATTTGCAGTGTATTTAATGTACAATGAGAGAAAATGGTTCTGAAGTTGCTTCTTCACTGGTTATCTGGAGATTGGTCCTCATGGTGTATCTCCAAAACCATGCATGGGAACATTACCTGTGTGATGTATTAGATGAGAGAACCCAGAGTTCAGGAAAGCATTTGGGCACAAATTCATCCTTGTCATGGACAGAGATTCAATTCAGATCTTCCATGAGGAGCTAATGTGGTTTTCACTCCTGAGCTGCTCTCTGGGTGTGTAATCACAGAGTCCTTCCCTGCTCAGGGAGATGATCAATACAACAAAGTTGGATGCTCATTAGCTGTAACAGGGCTGGAAATGGCACTTTTGCATCAGCTCATCCATTACCTCCCCCTGCACAGCTCTGGCTTTGTGTAAGGATTCACATGACCCTGCTCTATTAAAATCCAGATACACGGATTTGCTTGCGTACTTGCAGTTTGCACTATTCAGTTTTACTTTAATGGCATTGTTACAGCCAGTTTGTGATGTGGGGAAAGCCTGTCCCTTCTCAAGGGGGCTGGGAGATGCTCCTTGAGCTTTCCTCTTTCCCTGACACTTACGTTTTCCCTTTTTCATTAAGCAATTAAAAAAATATGCAGCTTCTTTCCAGTTCCTTACACAAAAATTGCCTAAAAACTGATATGCTGAGGTTAGGGAGCATTAACTTGTTTTAGGTTAAGATTTTCATAAATCACCAGTGCATTTGAGTGGCTTCTGGAGTGAAATCATCACCCAGGCTCTGTTTCAGTGGTCGCAGGTGAAATGAGACAGCAGGTTCTGTACAGCCTGTGCAAAGCTTAGCCCAACCCACATATCCACAGGGACCATCCAGAGCCTTAAGCTGACCAGGATTCTGGTGCTTTCAAGGCGGATGGAGAGGATACTCAAAGGACCACAGTGAGTGTTTCCAGCCGCATAGGGGTGGTGCTCCTGCTGCCAGGGTGAGGCACAGCAGGCCCTCGGTGGCTCTGTGCCACCCAGCCAAGCACCGCAGCCTCCCCGGGCACAGGCGCCTTGGGCTCCCGCCGGAGCTGCTCCTCTGTGGGAGGCAGCAGCAGCTCTGCAGAGCTGGCGCTTCAATCAAGCAGCTGGATGTGAGGCTCCCGCCAGAGCTGCCAAAGCAGCCCATTGAGGGAGCAGCTGCCGCTCTCAAGGAGCTGCTCTGGGACATCTGGAGGGCTGGCACGGCCCGGGGAGCGGAACAAGCAGCGCCGTGTCACGGCCCGGAAGCGGCGCGGGGCCAGAGGTCCGCACTTCACCGTGACGTTCCCGGCAGCGCCAGGAAATGTCTTCACCCCAGGCCTCCGTGCCAGCTCTGAGCTGATGCTGACTCACAAATAAAGCCCAGAAAAGTGCTGTTTCCTTGCTGGTGAATCAGCCATTGTCTCGGTTCTGTTTTTTCCCTACTTATAGCTACTTGCAGGGTTTGCCAGGGATTGAGTGTTGATGAAGGAATTTGGAAAGGATGACTGAATTCCTCATGCCCTTTTCCCAAAGCCAGAGGTTTTCCAGGAACCTTTTGCTCCTATCATGTTGCTTCCTATTGCAAAATTTTGCCCGTTATCCCATAGAGAAATGCCTTCTAGCATTCAGCATCCTGAGTGTCCTTATCAACTTAAGGCAGGACCTGCAGAGAACAGAGGAGCTGCTGCAGGGAGGGGATTCTGGGAAGGAACCTCAATTAGATGTGTGATGCCCCTTCCAGATGAATTTCTTTCTCTGCTGCCTGAACTGGGAACGTGACAGCCTGAAGTTAACTTGTGGGAGTTCCCCTGAGGGCCTGTGGCAGGACATGTGCTGAATAATTCCAGCTCCTGTTGCCATTGGAGATGCAACTTTGTGCAAAATTAGTCCTTCGGAAGTGACTCTCCTCCTCAATCATAATTAGTAGATGTTCAGGAGAGCTGGATCCATACAGCGTGGCACCATCAGCTGTAATTGCTGCAGCTGTATGTGGATTTAAAATGAAGTTGCTTTTCTGTTGGCAGGAAGAGAGTGGGAAAGAGGATGCAGAGAGTCCTGTGCAGCAATAGGTGCAGAGAACATTCTGGCTGATTGAGGCTTCAGCTTGTTGCCTGGACTTGAGAACCGAAAATAGATCAAGTTATTCATGTGAGGAAATGCTTTATTAGTTACATTTGTGAGCTTAATACTCTGGATTTATGGTGCTTTCAGAGGCCTGGAACTCAACAGGTTTGATCTGGGCATAATGAATTTGCATCCCACTTCTGAGATCTCAAGGTTAGCTTGACTCCTGAAGTGAGAAAGGAGTTATCCCATGGCTTCTGGAAACAGGGCAAGTTCTTGGCTATTCAGTGCCAAGGAAAAGGCAGAACACAGTCTGGTAGTTCCCATGTTCTCATCCTTCCTGTGTGCACATATGCCAGTAGCTGAAATCAAACCAGGATCCCAACTGGCCTCTGCTGTGTTCAAAAGCTTCTTAAGAGCATCCACAGTCTTTTTTTTTGTTGTGATTTGGTGACCTTCTGCTTCTGGCTGTGCAGACTGGGGCTTTCCATGTGGTTTGTGTACGACTTCATTTGAAAGCAGAACTGCTTTACTTTGCCCTTTTACCTAAAGCAGTGCAAACACTGAACCTGCTGCTGAATGCTGGGACAGTGGAATGCTTGTGGTTCAGTTTGTCAGTTTTGATCTTCTTGTTTGTACAAGTAGGGCGGAAATAATGATATTGTGAACAAAGTCCTGCATCTGGCACGCTGGTTGTGAAGGGTTTGAGCTCCTGGAGTTGCTGTGTCTGAGTGCAGCCCACGCAGACACCAAAGGACACGTTGGTTCAGAGTCCACACTTGCTGAGTTTGGTAAAGTCCCATTTTCCTGGGCTGAACAGGAGCTGGGGACCTGCTGGGGGACCTGCTCTCATCATGAGCTCCTGTATTGAACCCTGAATCCTGATTACTGCACCTCCAGCTGCTCTCTCCAGCACCAGACTTTTCAGAGGAATCCTGTAGTCCTTGGGCACTTAGCACACAGAATTATATAAAAATCCCCCAAACACAACCCTGGACAGCCATTTTCTAAACTGCTTTGAAAAAATACCAGCTTTAACAGTGTAGCCTTAATTGCCATAATAACTGTGATATAAATGTCACATCTCTTACGTTTGTGTTTGATTTCCATCTTAGCAGATTTTTATTGATCATTTTGTAATTTGTTTTGTAGAAGCCACTCCTGGCCCAGAACCAAGAGAGTTTACAACTTCTGCTCCAAATACCACCAAGGCCACCTCCTTTTCCACGGCAGTGCTGAACAGTACTTTGTCACCAACAACTCCACAGACACTATTTCCTATAAGCTCCTCTGACAACAGCACCGCTGCTTTCGCAGATGTTTCATGGACTCAGTTTAACATCATTATTTTGACAGTGATCATCATCGTTGTGGTCCTACTAATGGGCTTTGTGGGTGCTGTCTACATGTACCGTGAGTATCAGAACCGAAAACTTAACGCTCCCTTTTGGACCATTGAACTCAAAGAGGACAACATCAGTTTCAGCAGCTACCACGACAGCATTCCCAACGCTGACGTGTCGGGGCTGCTGGAAGATGATGGCAATGAGGTGGCCCCGAATGGACAGCTCACGCTGACGACTCCCATGCATAACTATAAAGCTTAGAAGTCATCCAGCTGTTCCAAAGTTTGCTTCTCAAAAAGTTACAGGGCTTGTGGAAGGGGTATCAGGATCCGGGCCAAGGCTCCACGCAGAGGAATTTGCTCTTCAGATAGTCTCTGGTGCTGGGCGTCCTGTAGCTTTACAGGTGAACAGAAGACAGTGTAGTACATCTGAATTTCAGGTAATGTGGTGAAATGCGTTCAGTGTCCAGTTCTCCATCATAAAGATCCATAGCATTCACTGTTGTTATAAACTGGGTTACGCTGAATTTAAACATTTTTTTCTGAAGAGGTGGTGGGGTGGAGAGAGTAGAACCCAATGAGGAATCAGAAGCTACTTGGTTTCCAGCCAACCCAACACTTGTGTCTTCATCCTTTAGTCTGTGAAGTAGCTCATGAATTAACAGTGGAATGTCAGGAAACAGATCTTTGGAAAGGCATCATATTAGTTCCTGATAAAAATCTGTTTGAAAAGGAGGACAAAAAACTGGGAAGTGA
Source organism: Lichenostomus cassidix (assembly GCF_008360975.1). Lineage (NCBI taxonomy): Eukaryota > Metazoa > Chordata > Aves > Passeriformes > Meliphagidae > Lichenostomus > Lichenostomus cassidix. Next base: position 6,168,653 of record NC_139497.1, read on the forward strand.
TTGTTCACTGTACTACCAAAAGGCAAGTAGAGGAGTGAGTTGCACACTTGAAAAAAGTCACCATTATCTGTTCCCACTGAGCAGGGAAACAGAAAAAATACCATGAGAACATTTGAGTCAGGGAAGAGACTAAGCTTTTCCCTTTCTGAGTATTTATACAGGGTGATGATGCTATTAAAACATAGCAATCCGTTTTTTTTCTAGAAGGAGTTAATGAACTTGTATAGTTTCTGTGCAAGGGAAGACGACAGGACATCTCAGGGTTGCCATGTAAAAATAAAAGCCAGGCTTAATACCCTACCCTGATAGAAATGGTGTGTTCTGTATATAAAATGTAATATATCTTATTGGAATTGTATTTGTAATTATTTGTAAAAAAGACAAGCAACCAACTGACCAACCAAAAAATCCCCAACAACAAAACCATGAGCCCCTCTCCCCAACCTCCCCCAGTCCCCTAGGTCATGTTTTATCCTCTAGGTTTTAACTGTACAGCGGTTAGTGATGTTGTTTAAAAAAGAAAAAAAACATGAGGATTGTTTAAAATACTGTAAATGAGATGGCAATATTGTTGGAGCTGGGCCTCTGGCAAACACCGACTGCTTAAAGCTTTTCTTCCACTGTCATTGAATAACTTTCTTTTTTAGAGAAAATGTGAGTGCTCCCTACTTGCACCTGTCACATTTTGCCATTCCTTTAAATACAGAGTGAATACCAGTGTTGCCATGACTAGGGCTGTGTAGGTGTCCAAAAATTGGATGCACCAATCTATTCCTTGCTTTGAAGTCTCTATACAAAATGCAAATACACTGTCATGAACACACTGAGAGCCTGGGCTCTGTGGCTGAGGTTCTCCCTGGTGGGTGCTCATCATCTGGAGGGATCCCATTGCCATCCCTGCTGAGCTGACAAGGCAGGGGGATGTGCTGGGGGGCTGAGCTCAGCCCCCTTGGCCTCCTGAAGGGCAAAAGCAAAGGTATCCTGGATTTGGGTGGAAACAGCTTTGAGATGAAGAGCTCACAGGAGCAGATCAGCGCTTCGAGGCTCAGAAGGTGAAAGGCTGTCTTTGATGGGGCAATGGTGATGCAGGAGTTGGTGGATGCATCCTCAGCGCCAGGCAAAAGTGGGTATGTCTCCATATGAGAAATGGTAGAGAGAACATAGGGGTTATTTATTTGTTTTCTGGTGCTGTGAGGAGGGTTTTTTAACCTTTGGAAACTTGGGAGGGGGGGAAGTAGGTGATTCAAGCACATGCTCAAAGGTGCCATTTCTGCCTCATATACTTGCTGTCTGATCTAAAGATGAGGTATGGCAAGTCAGAAAGAAAACAATTGAGGATGACCAAGGGAAATGGTGAGGGCAGAATGTGGAATTGCATATAGGCCCAAGCTGGTGGGAAAAAGCTGATGGAAGAGCTCCTGTTGCCTGGGGTGGGCCTGGGTGAGGTCCCATACTCCAGGTAATAAATCTGGCTCCTGTCATTCAGAGCAATGTTGCTTTTAGTTATAAAAGAGGGGAGGACTGGAGGAGAAAATCTGGATATTGGTGATCCTCGAGTTACTCATCAAACTTTTAAGAGTAGGGTGGTGACAAAATAGAAAATTTCCTAAGAATTGTAATTATTTAGAGGTGCTGATCTAGCGATACACTTGCACTTGGTCACTTCATGGGGTGGGGAAAAGTAATTAGGAAGTGTTGGCTTCTGGGACTGATGCTAGCAAGCAAAGCGAAGGACAGATTGTTCACTTTAATATTTCTGAAATACATCGGTAGATTTTTTTCATCTCTGCCACAAAACACCTCTTCCTTAAATTTTGCTATGACTGTGGGCTGCTTTGTAACAGGAACAGGCTTGGATTTTTGTCTCACTGTAGAAATAAGGACCATCTGCTCAAGCAGATCCTGGGCTCAGGTGCTGAGCCCTCCTAGTCCCTGCCTGCCACAGCACAGGAGGTGTTGGCACCTGGGCTGCTTCTGACCTCCAAAGTCCTCCGAAGGCTTTGTGTTTGGGAAGAGAAGGAGGTCAGGATGCTCTGCAGTCAGGCTGCAGGGGAGGGCAGGACAGCTGCTGCCTGTGGACTGCACATCTGGATGAAGGCTGGAGACAGCTGGCAGATGGGATGGGAAGCTTGGTTGGGCAGGGGGGACCTGACTGCCCAGATTTGGATGGCACAGGATGTTCCTGAGCAGGGAGCACAGCGAGGATGTGGCACTGGCACCGTGCTTGCCACATGGCAGAATGACTCAGCAGGGACACAGCAGCCACCTCCTGCTACCCAGGCCTTGGCACACAGGAATAGCAGTTATAAAAGGAGATCGATGCCTTAGCAGGCAAAGAATAAACAGCTTTGTGTTTGCCTTTGATGACATGAGATCAGATCCTCTGTGCTCTTACCAATCGTGCAGCTTCCCCTGGCCCTGCAGGAAGAAGCTGAGCTGGCTCTGTCTCCAGTCCCCTTGGGTTGGATGGTATGTGCAGGGGGTGGAGAGCTCAAACACCTGTGCCAGGGTCCTGAGGGCCACCAGCACCCTGACGTGTGCCATCGCTTGTCACGAGGCTTCCCAGGTGCTGAGGTGTGCCCTGAGGCTGGGGTAAGGGCAGGTGAATCAGAAGGGGACTCTCAGGGCTGCTTTGAGGCCCAGCTGAGCAGCCAGGGAGGGCATCTTGGTGACTTCTGGGGCTGAGCTGGCAATACAGGTACATATGGTATTCTGATGGGCAGCACCTCCTGCCTGGGAATGCTGTCCAGCTGCAGTGGTGGGGCTGTCATGGAGAAGGGACTCATGGCAAGGGACAGCAGCTGCAGGGCACAGAGGAGGTGTGACAGGGCAGGGGCTGGGTGGATGTGGGCAGCTCCAGGCACAGTCCTGGGCAGTGTGAGGGCCTGGCTGGTCTGGCTGGGGCAAGTCCTGCTCGGCAGGAAAGGCAAGAGGACAGAGGGAGCAGATAAAGGGCACAGAGCTGGGCTGGGGCAGGGCACGGGACAGGCTGGAGGGCTCAGGCTTGGGGGAATATTTGGTGAGCACAGAGTGCAACAGACAGGCAGAAAAGTGCTTGGTTAATGAGGAGAGATGATCTCGAATCTCGTGAAGCACTGTAGCTGGAAATAGCGACAAGGAGCACCAGCCCTGGGGAGCTGTCAGGAGATGTCAGCCACTGGAATGATAATTCCCTTGGACCAGGCTGAGCAAACTTAGCAAGCATTTGGGAAAGAGGAGGGGATGTATCCAGCATCCTTCAGGTATCCTGGGCCGGTTAACCACTGCTGTGCAGCATCGTCATCTTCTATGTTACAGGCAATGGAAATGTGGAAGAAAGTTTGCACAGTCTCCTTTAAATAAAGGATACAAAAATAGTTTTCTCTTTAAAGTGAAGTTTTAGAATGAGCTCCCACAGGACTCTGCTCTTTATGTGTCAGAGGAATGGATTAAAATAAGAAAAATGTGGGCCTTAAAAGTTGTACTTGCTCCCAACTGAAACCCATCAGTCTCACTCTACATCCAAATACGGCATCTCCCAAGCATTGCTATGCTTACAAATGCATTTCTAAAAAGAAAAAAAAAGTGTATGATTTGAATATATGTCAGAATTTATACAGAAGAATGTTATTTAAAATGAATAAAAATAAATGTATATAATTTGTATCTATGCCACTTGGATTTTTGCATTTGTGTTTGTGTTCATTGAATTTCAGCAAGAGGCTTCCCAGTGACAGAAAGGATTGAATCCAATCTCATCCCAGTAATAACATTTGTTCCAAGAGAATTATTCCTTCATTATGCCCCTGTATGCAAGACAAGAACCCAGGCACAAAAATGTTTTCTAACATCAGATATTCATAAGCACGGTTGACATTCTGTGTTGGATAATCCAGATAAAAAATGAGCCCTGTGATCTCTTGTGTCTGCTCTGAACCATCCCAGCCCTCAGCTGTGTTCGGGAGCTCCACAGGCAATGGCTGTTTTCCCACTGTTTTCTGTATCATTCACATGGACACATTTTATCAGAGATGTGAGTCACTAGCAAAGAAACCCTCAGAGCAAAGCTGGAAATGGGTTGGGGATATTGTATCAGATTTTTCTTCATGACCACAGATGTCTTTCAAAGGCCCTTTTTGTTATAGATACTTTGAAATCCACATCTGTGCCATCAGTCTGAGAGTGTCTGCAGAAGGGCCTGTGGAAAACTTGCATTTCCTTCTCACTTGGCAGAGTTAGGAAATAGATTTTTATTTTGCAAATACAACCACTAAAGGCTTTTTTCTGTGAAAGCTGTGCCTGACTCTTCAGCCCTTATTTAGCAAAGAACTTGGTGAGGTAAGGCTTCATACATTAGGCAAGCACGTGGGTTGAAGTGTTCATTCAAATGTTTGACTGAGCCAGAGCTGTGTAAGTAAAAGCCACACTGCTGAAATTCCAGGGAGTTTATTGAGACCTGATTTGAATTAGCAGAGCAGTTGGGTTGTGGATGACTTAACTCAGGAGGAATCTTGCTGTGAGCTGGCCGAGGAGGAGGCAGAAGTGAGTCTGAAGGAGGTCCCCAGGGTGGGGAGTGAGAACAGGAGGGTGAGGGGGACTCTGTTCAGCTGATGGTGACATCTGCCCTCCTTGTGCCAGCACAGCACAGCACAGCACAGCGAGCTGCTGCCTCCTGTCCTGCTCAGCTCAGCCCTACCCCTGCACTCACCAGAAGTCCTTCTTTCCCTGACCCCCTGGAGGACTCTCTTCCTGAGGTGGGAAGGACCTCAGGCTGCCTTGTGAAGTAGGAAATTTCCAACTTCTGGCTTCCTGGCATGAGGATTTAGTGTAATCACCCCAAATGTGCTACTAATGAACTTAAGGTTAAACAACTTTAAGCAGATTATCTGAAGGCAAGTTGTTAACTGCTGCTAAACAACACATTTCCCAGCCCTTTCTGCCCCTTGCAGCTTCTTGGTGCTACTGCAGGTTTCAAAACATTGGGCAGTGCAGTAAAATTTCCCAGGGGAATTTTCCATCCTGGCTGTGTGTGTATACACAGAATCATAGGATCACAGAATGGTTTGGGTTGGAAAGGACCTTAAAGATCATCTCATTTCACCTCCTACCATGGGCAGGGGCACCTTCCACTAGACCAGGTTGCTCCAAGCCCTGTCCAACCTGGCCTTGGACACTTCTAGGGAAGATAGACATTTATATATATCTATATATCCATATCTTTGGCCATCAGACCAGTTAATCAAGCAATAGACTTCACAAGGAGGGCCCTGCTGATTTCCTTTTGAATACAGTATGTTGGACATGGGCTGTGGCTCTGCAGAGAGGTGCTGTGTGTGCACAGTGATTTACTCTGAACTTGTAAATCCATCTGATTGATGGATGCTGATTTAAAGACCTGCATCACATATGTAACACCTCACTGAAACCTTAAGAGAAAATTGGTGTTATCCTTTCAGTGAGTGGACTGACTCAGTTTATGAAGATCTGCTCTGTAAACGAGGAAAAGCCACATTTCAGCCTGGCTGATCAGATCCCGATGCCATATGGCAGACCTGATTTTGTGAACTTAATTTCAGCTTGGCAGAGGCCACTGCAAAAAGGTTCCAGTCACATAAGGTGACCAGTGTCTCCCGAGGTCTCTCATGGGGAAGCTGAAGGGACTAAACATCCCTTGGGGTCATCAGACCCCCAGTGCAAAGCATGATGCATGTCCAGTTGGACAGGAGATGGGATTAAGAGCTTAGTTGTGCTAAATAGTGCATGGCATCTCCTGTCAGTTTGGGGCTCTGACAGCAGCTCCATCCTGCACTTGTACCCATAAAGCTGATAAATAAAGCAGATAAAATGAAGCAGGGATGAGAAGCCCACCATGACCATACACATACAGGGCTGCAGTGGCTGCTCCCACCAGTCTGGGGCATTTGACAGATGACAGCATCAGTCTGAACAATGATTGGAGTTCACAGAGCTCCAGGACAGCTGGGAATAATACATTCACAGAATTCATAGCCTGCGGTCAGCCCTTATCCATGGCCTAATTCCTGGCCAGGTAAGAGTCCCCTGGAGACAGCCCAGAGGAAAGTAAGTGAAACCTGACCTGGCTTGGTACCGAAGAGGAAACCGAATCCAGAAGAGGAAAGCAAATCTAATGCCCAGGGGGACTCTGGAGCTCCAGCTGTGCCCGGCACTGTCACCCTGGCCGTGCCCCGTGTAGGAGAAGCCACAACAACAGCTTTTAGTGCTGGTCAGCGTTTCCCGCTGTTGATGCCCGTTATCATAAGCAGTGACCACAATGTGCAACTAACGCGTGTTTATTTCCTCCGCCGAGTCCAATGACGGCTTGGCGCTTCGGGGAACATGGTAAATAAACATCAGCTCCGGCGGCTCTGCCAGGCTCGGCAGGAGCCCGGGGGCCTGGCGCATCACGGCAAAAGCCTCTTTCAAAGGGGAATACTTGTGGAGCAGGGCCCGTGGAGCTGCGGGGATCACCCCGTCCCGCTCCACGCCGTCCCCTCAGGCGCCCCGTCCCTCCGGCGCTCCGCCGCGGGCAACTTCCCTCACTCAACATGGCGCCCGCCCGCTCTGTCCCGCTGTGCCCGGCCGGCCCCAGCCCCGCTCTGCCCTCAGCCAACATGGCGCCCAGTCGCCCATCTCAACCAGTTGCCCTCATCAAACATGGCAGCTCCCATTCAGGTTCCATTGTGCCCGCCCTCCGCGCCCGCCCGCGGCGGCTTCAGCGGCTTCAGCTCTCTCTACGCAAAGATGGCGGAAGCGGTTGCGGGCGTTTGAATTCCAGGGAAGCCGCCAAAGCCGCGCACAAAGGCGGCGGGAGCCGCGGCACCGCGGGGCCGAGCCATGGATTCGCTGCCAGGGGAGGACCCGACGCTGCCGCTGGCCTTGGAGGGCAGGTACGGGGCGAGCTGCGGGGCGGGGATGCTCTCGGGCGGAGCGGGGCGTGTGGCGGGGCCGGGCCCGCGGGCGGGGGTCAGCGGGACGATTCCCCCGCGCGTTCGCCTCAGCGCTCTGCTCCTCCTTCCCCAGCCTCCCGCTGCCGGACACCTCCCGCGGGGACTGCCAGCCCGGCCCGCCCGCCGCACCAGGTAAGGCTGTATAACCTGCCGGCTCGGTGCTCCGCGCGGCTCCCAAACCTGCGCGAAAAACCTGCCGGAAAAAGGCAAAAAACGGGCTTTTAAGTGATGGGGGTTTTTTTTCTGTCATTTAAGAGTTTTTAGGAGCACGAAGCGCTGTCCCTGCTGTGCGCTCGCTGCCTGCGGGCATTAGGGCTCTCAGCCTTACATAAGATGATCAGCGGTTTTGTGCAGCGTGTACTTAAAATACTTGGGATATCCAGCGAGGCCGTGCTGTTAGTTCACGTTCTGCTCAGGGCTAGGGAAGTTGCACGCTGTGCATCATCCAGCTCTTGCTCTGAGGATTTATTCTGGACAGTGCACCTTACATAGCCTAATTTCAGTGTACATCGTAATTTAAGTGGATGGTGGAATTTGGGAGCTTCAGTGACAGCCAGCTTACTGTGACCAGAAAAAAACGTAGATATTAACATGTAATATAAACAGGGGGCCGGGCAATGCCTCCCTCGCTTCCCAAAAGGTTCTGTTGTGTTTACACCAATGTAGACCTTTGCCAAATTGAAGCCCTACTTAGGGAGATTCTGCTGTCTGAACTTGTTCTCTCTACTTCAATGTCCAGTGTCACCAGATGTGGCAGAAGACACAGTCTCACCAGCTCGAGCTCGGACCATGAAGGACTATGAAAATGTAAGCAGAATTTTAACATAAGACTCAGTGACAGATTTATGGCCAAGATACTTCCAACATGCTGGCTGTAGTGTTGACCCTGAGTTTGTCTGAGTTGACACACATCTGTTGGAGGTGTGACCAGTGGATGTCCCTGTCCATGCTTTGAACCTCTGTTTCTCTAGTGTTGCTTTCAAAATCCGAGGCAGGAATTTGTTGTTGAGAGCAGCCAACTGCTGTGCTGAAGTTGTGAAACAAAATTGGCACCCTCTGCTCAAAAGTTCCTGCAGCTCACGAGAAACATCAGAACTTGGTTTGCACATCTGCTGCTGATTTATTTCAGGGAAGCATCAAGTTTGTTTTCATTTAGGTTAGAGCAGGGTTTGGCTATCTAATTCATTGACTGCAGTATAATGCCTTTTAACTTTATAATTATGTATGAGTGTGCTTGGAATGCTTGTGTTGTAGAAGTCTAGTATCACTGTGAGAATTCTGTAGATAAAAGTATTTTGGTACTTACTAGAATGTTAAGGAAAACATTAGATTTTAAAAATGTACTAAGCGTATTAGTTTTGTTAATTGAATAAGCCAGTTGTTTTTATCTGCTATGTGATGGTTTGGTTGGGATATAGCTGTGTTGCAGGACAACTTCCCCATTGAGAGCTAGACTGAAAAACTTATTTAAAACATTTCCTGTTGTGTGAAGAAGCTGTAGAGAGAAAAGCAATCTAAAATCTTTGAGATGATTGCTACAGATAAAGACTGTGGCTTCTGCCTTTGGGCTGTGCCAAGTGTCTGCAGTTGCTGCTGTTACCTCTTGTGGCATTGCTGTGTTTGAAATGAGTGTTTCTTATAAACTCTTTCAGTTTCTCATGGCCTTATTCCCCCCTGAGGAGAAAGCTCAGCTCTTTGCTCAGAATTTAAAGCTTGGTTTGGAAAGCCTTGGTGAAGGATGTTTTTTACAGTCTATCTATTTCCCTTTCTCTTTTCTTTCTCTGTGTGTTGGCTGGGGAAGACAGACACTGCCTTGGCATTAGTTTGTGCTTAAAATCTCTTACTGTGATATATGCCAAAAACTTCACTCCAGAATATACATTCTGTAAGTGGTTTATTATCTGCAGGGTTCCTGGGCACAGGAAAAAATGTTGCAGAAGGGAGGAAAAATCTGTTGCTGTTTGTCCCGTGTGATGTATAGCAGGGGCCTCTGACATCCTCACGTTAAACTGAGCTGTAAAACTTCCCATGGGATGAGAGCTTTTATGGATGCCAGCAGAGTAATGAAGCTCAAAGATCCATTGAAGTGAAGGGAGAAGAATATACATAAAACACCACTAACTACAGGGATATTTCTGTAACTCTGTTATTCATACAGGATGTAATGAAAAGAGTGCACTCCTGGCCTGGTAGCACAGAAAGCTCAGGATGGATGTAATGACCCTTGAGTGGACTAAAAGGTGGATCCATGTAGGAAAGGTCCTTTAATGTTTACATCTGGAGAAGGCGCTGAGCTGGATAATGTTGGAGGTGCAGGTTTTTGAATTATTTATGATATGTCCCACTTTGCAATATGGAGGTAACCATCCTATGATAGAAAACATGATTACATGGGCAAAGTGAAAAGCATCTTTAAGGAGGACCTTGTTAGGGGTTATTAGGTGTTCATGAACAGAAAGGGTGATGAGTATCAAGTTAGGGAACTGAGTAATGGTGGGTTTCTTTCTTGTCTCTCCAAACCCACTTAGAGTTTTGCTGTAAATGTGAAACAGACTTTGCTGTTGAAAACTGTTGTGCTGTGAAACCACAGCCACTGCTGGCAGATCCCTTTTGCACAAAACTGGCTCCGTGCAGGCTTGGAAAGGAGGTAATCTGAGCTAGAATTCACTGCCATGCTGTTCATGCTGTGGAATACTCCGTGCAGTGTGCATATCATTGTCTTGGTTTTCATTCCTTTTGTTTAAATACAGAAATCAAAATGCATAAGTTCAGAGGGTTGCCATTAAAATCTTGCTGCAGTGTGAACTTGCTCACATATTACACATTTTCTTTTATTAGGCAATAACTTTTAAATTGTCTGCCTGAATGAACTTCCATCCAAGAAACTGAACATCAAAGACAGCATTTGTTTCACTCCTTGGTTTATGATTGCATCATCTGTTTCATTTACCTTTTGAAAACACTACCCTTAAGCACTTTGGTTTATCTCTGTTGCTACTGAAATACATGTGACAAGAGTTGTGAAATGCTGAGATCTCTTGAAGTTATTTTTTCCTTTGGACTCTGAAATATATTGAATGTGTGGAGACTAATTAGAAATTTAGCTGGTACAACTTCAGAGTATTTTTGCCACTTAAACTTCTTCTGAATGAGCAGAGACTGCTGGGAGAAATGATCTACTGACAGGTTGCTTCAGGGTGTGGGAATGAGCCACAAAGTTTATGTAGGATTTTCAGTTGCTTGGGTGATTTTCACTTGTGTGAATAATGACGAGGCAGCTTGCTGGGCAGAGATTATTAAACTGAAGAATTGTTTGCAGATGCAGGTTCTGAGTGCAGTTACAGAAAGTAATCTTGAGTTTCACAAGCCAAATATTTTAGAAATCGTATCGCTAATAATTTTTACAAATGGCAGTGTACTGTTCTGGAAAAGCCTACATCAATATTTTATTAGTAGCTCTGTAACATATTAGATTTCCATTTGCTGAAAGCATCTGGCAGGGGACACGAGTCTGATTTGAATGAATGTTTTATGCTAAGTCTCTTAAAAAAATTTAGGGGGAGACTCCTTTCTTTAATGAAACCATCAACCATATTACTGCTTCTACAAGGAAGGTTCAAAGTGATAAGCAATTTTTTCCCCAAAGAATTGCCTTATGAATTATGAGATGGGATAAAGATTTTATTGGTGTTCAATTGGGCTCACTTGTGTGCTTGTGGCTTTTCTTCCTATGAATAAAGTTACCTGGGTCTCATTAATGAGGCTGCCTTCCCAGGCTTTTGCTTAGCAAATATTTCTCTTTCAACATGATGTCTTGTATTTTGTTCAAGTTCTGTCTTTTGGAAGAATTTCTTAATATTTGTAGATTTAAAAATCTCTCTCGGATTCTTACTGTGTCAAGTCAGTCAATATTTTGATACTTCAGGAATATTCTAAAGGGCACAAGAGTATGTAATGCATATTTAATTAACACTTTCACAACTGATCATGTATGTGTGTGTTTAACTTTGTCCAGTGGGTGAAATTCCAGTCTTGTACTGTTGAAAGCAAAACCAAAGGAGAGTAGTTTTAACTCTTTATTTCGCTTGATTTGAAACACATGGAGTAATTTTCTCATTTTCTTTCTTCTTTCACAGCAAATCACTGATCTGAAAAAAGAGAACTTCAACCTGAAGCTTCGTATTTATTTTCTGGAGGAGCGAATGCAGCAGAAGTTCGATGGTCCCACTGAAGAAATCTATAAAATTGTAAGCATTTAGAATAATTTCATAGAACTGTGTCTCTTTTTGAAGGGTCTGTTTTGTAGGGAGGTTGCCTATTTACTTAACTTCTAAGTCTGTTTGAATTATTGGAATTTTGGTGTGGTTATTTTATTCTGGCCTAATGATTTTCAGTAATAACTAAATGAAAATGACCATTTTAAGATGCACTTGCCTCAGGACTCTTTTCCATAATGGGATGGAAACTTGAGTCTCTCCTGTTGCATGTTTCAGTAGGTAAGAACATAAATTGATGTTTAGGTAGATCAAGGTTTCAGCTGAATATTGCTGCCTTCTCTCCTCCACTGGTCATTTTTTTGTGATTGCTGACTTGTTGAAATGGTGTTTGTCAGCTTCCAGGCCAAGGAGTTCTTTGAACAATTACATCATGAGAGGTTTCCTCAGGCTATAACAAAATAATTCTGAAATTATTAAAAACCTCAAGAGTTGATAAAATCAGATTTTGAAAAGAAAATAAAATATCTCATAGCTTAGAGATAAAAACATGCTTGGAAGCACTAGAAATTGTCAAGCTGACAATTTAGTACTCCCCATTAGAGCAGTTAAGTGTGTGTGGAGGGGATTTGTATTGCTTGAGTGCAATGGTCCTTAATGCTTTTGATATTTCTGGAAGGCTTGAACCTTGCAAAATATGTCTTTTAACAGCTAAATGTCTATTCTTAGCCCAATAATACTTTATATTTGCTGGTCCAAGCAAAAAGCAATCTACACATTGCCAATAACTTTTGGGTTGGGTGATCTTCCAGTTCTCTCCAGACATTTTCATTCTTTTGTCACAGAACATTGAGCTGAAAGTTGAGTTAGAAAGTCTGAAGCGTGAACTGCAGGAGAGGGAGAAGCTCCTCATCAAGGCCTAGTAAGTACCAGTCTATTCCTTGAGCTCCATTAATTAGGATTTGTTTCTATGTGGTTTTTTTCTAATGCTATAGGAGTAGAAGGTTTTAAAGTATTATTTTAAGGGCATTTATCTAGAAATGTGTGGTTCAAAACTAATCCAGGCTGGCAGCTGTTCATTGCCCCATGGGCCCCAGTTGTGATGGAATTTTCTTTGTTTTCCTCAGGCCCATATGAATTTTGTTTGATTCCTCCAGGTTGCTCGAAGGGTATTGCTGTGCTTTGAAGGAAACCTTGCACAAGATCATACTAGAAAGCAAAATTTAGGTGGCAGTCATGAAAAAGTGGTCATCTGGTGTTTAGTAAGGAAACACTGCCTGTTCTTTTCCCACAAGGTATTAACAAATACTGAAAAGGCAAATGGAGAAATCTCAGCAGCTCCATGTCTTCGGTTTATTCCAGTATTATTCCAGTTTGTTTCCTGTAGAAAACTGCTCTAGTGAAAGCTTGATGGTATATTTGGAAGCTTTAGAAATATAAAGGAAATATTTCAATTTTTCATTATACATGTTAAATGCTTCTTCATCCACTGTGCCAAGGCTGGTATGTGGAGCTCTCAGACAGTGCCCAAATAGCTGGAAATGTTTGTATTTAACCTTGAAGTGACAAACAGGTACAGATAAAGTGGAAGACACTTGATTGAGCATAATCCATCAGCTACTGGTGCCTGGAATGTTTTGTACTTTGATCTGCACTGGGATCTATGTCAGTATTATTCTCTCCCAGTAAGGCAGTTGAAAGCTTGGCCCAGGGTGGTGATGCTGAAGTGCAGCGTGGGAAGGAGGCACAGAAGAAGATGCAGGAGATGGAGGAAATGCTGACTGGCAGAATAAACCTTCTGGAAGAGGTGAGTGACCACAGCTGAAGGAATAAGGAATCACTGTTGCCTTTGTGCTGTTATCTGAGATCTGATACTGTGCTCTGCCTATATTTTCATAATGTCTTTTTTCATATCTTGCTGCCTGTGCTTGAAACAGTTTATTCCTGTATTTATTGCTGAACCATTTCTGGTTACTTTACAGGGGAGTTGTAGTGTAAAGGGAAGGGACCCACAAGGATGATTTAAGTCCATTTAAAGTGAGCTCCTTCAGGGAGAAGGAAGGGGGAATCTCCATGACCTTTTCTTCAGCTGAGTGGAACTGGGATTTCTGAAAGCATTCTTTGTGCTGTTGGATTGGTAGAGAAGTTCTTAAATTGCTTCCTCTGTCCCAAATGAGCCAGTTAGGCTGGTGTTCCCCAGATCTGATAGGCTGAAGAGCAGATGTTCTAATCTTGTGGAGATGAGTGTTTTCTGTAGCCCAAAGATAGTGTTGGCCTCTGACATTAATTTTATTCTGCTTATGAATGCAAACACTGCAGTGTGGTTTCAGTCACAGGTTTACACAGCACTGTGTAATTATATAGATGCAGGGAATGCTAACAAAGATTAATTTCCTTCAAGGTTCTTGACTGACACATGAATGTTGGCAAAACAGCTTTTCAGGAGAGGGGTTGAGTGGGGAAGTTCAATGGTGAAGGAGCTTTTCCTCTCCCTCCCCCGAAGAGATGATTTTTAGTTTGGATGCAAAGGCAAGAGGGGAATGACTTGTTAGGCTACAAGGAGGCTTTTATTTCATAGGAAGCTAAATTGGGTGAGCACAGCAGGGAAGCACACTAGAGAAAAATGAAGATCTGAATTAAATTTGATGTAGTATGAGCCAAGTGTCTTTTTTTTTGTGTACTCCATCTCTATGAGTTGGGTCACCCAGAGGAAGTTGACTGAAATCTCTGCCTGTTATCTCCATTTCCTTTGCTGTTCAAGAGAAAAATGTCTGGTTCATACTTTATCAATCCCTGCACAATATTATAAATGATGTTGGAAAGAGTTCCAATTAGCTACAGTGAGCCTGGGAATATTAATTTTATTGAATAAAAAAGCCCTTCTTTAACCTCTTTCATTTAAGTGTAGCTATTTATTATGATAGTGGGAGGACAGTGGGACAAAACCATATTATAATTGCTAAATCTTAAACCATAGCATAGGGGCACTTTTGTTTCCAGTTCTGCTATCAGTTAGGGTATTTCTTTTATTTCTTTGAAACAAATTTCCCTTCTTTCTGTACCACAGAAAATGGATTAATCTTGAAAATGCAGACACAGAGTTCAGAAGCATTTGCAAAGCTCTTGAAATACTTGGTAAAAGTTCCTAAATTAAACATCCTGACATATGTTGGGTAGAAGAAACTTCAGTATGTGAAAAATTTCATGACCATTTAGCTCTTTTAGGCATCAGGATTGTGTGTTTTAATTACAGAATCTTAAAGCTGCTCAAGGAGAGGTGGAAAAAGCCCTTGCAATGACAGAGAAGGAGAAAGCTCTGAGGATTGCTGCTGAGCAGAAACTTGCTTCAATTATGAATGGCCCTGCCAAGGATGTGGATAAGGTTACAGAAGCTGAGAAAGACAGGTCAGAACTGTTGCCAGTGATGTTTCTAACTGCTGGAATTCTTTGTTGTTCAAATGTGAAGAGTCAGCAGGGGGTTAGGTTTGTTTAGTTTGGTCCTACCCTGGGGTACAGCAGAGTTACTGGCCATGTATGGAATGAATGGCAACACAGCAATCAGTTTAATGCTTTGTGTAGCCAAATCATCTTTAAAAGTCGTCTGAAAGCCTAAAAGGGTCAGGATGTGTGAGACATAAGCTCACAGATCAGGTTGCTAAATTTAATGGGAAGAGAAACACTGTAAGAAATACAGATGGCATCTTGTGCTGCAGTATTTTCATGTGTAGCACTCAGGTTTGTCAAAAAACATCATTTTTGCTGTTGGAATACTGGAAGTGTGAAGATGTGTATTGACAAAAGACAGCAGCATTGACCTGACTTCTTGTTTTTAGTGTGTTGTTTTTTTTGTTTTTGTTTTCTTTTTTGTTTATGTGAAATGAGAATCAGCTTAGATACAAATTTAGATGAAACTAAGCACTTGAGGGACACTTGGTGAAGGCACATGAGGATGTGGTGTGTGGGCTAAGAAAGGAAATAGATTAATAAGGTTTTTGTGTGTGCTGTAAAGGGCAATGTAACTAAACTATTGAAACTTAACTGTTGACATTTGAAGAGGTATTGGAGGAAAAGAAGATTGAGCACTTTGCAGATAGCTCAGCCCTGTTTGCTTGTGTTCAACTTACAGCACTTTTTCAGGTTCTCCAGGGTTATGAAGGTCCTTCCTTAAGTTTTACAAGTATTGTCTTCAGTCTCCACTTAGGAGAGTTGTCTGCAGGATTTACTGCAATGACTGGAGAATTGGTGGTGGATGGTGCAAGATTAATATTTAAATTCTTATCATTTTAGACTTATAGAGCAACTGAATCTGTCACTGAAAAGTAAAGAAGCTCTAATTCAACACCTTGAAAAGGAAAAGTCTCAGAGTGGACCTTGTGATGGGAACTTGCCAGAAGGAAAAATCAGAGAATTTACCATTGCTTTGAGGCGTGAAAAGGATAGTGAGATGGAGGTGAGGAAGCTGCCTGGACTGATTTATGTTATCAATCTCATGGGATGAAGGATTTTAAAGGTTTTGTGCATGACACTATGTAAGTGACTAGAGCCAGTTTTAAAAAAATATTCTCTTCCTTGTTCTCCATTTTCTTACCATTCATGGGTTATACTCTTAATTTGGTGGGCAGTATTCATCCTTGTTATCCATTGATTTGGTGAGAGGTTGTGTTTCCCACTGACTTTATGCCTGTGTAATAGATACTGTGCAATTGCTTTACAGAAGTATATATTAAAGAAATCCTAGATGTTAATAGATCCCTCACTGGATGATGTAACTGCTGTAAAAGTTAAGAACATGACTTGAGAGTTTGTTCTTGGGGAAATGTCTCTGCTCCTATGGTCTGGAAAAAAGCTGTGGTAAGGGGGGTAGGCATTAAAAAACCTCTTTAAATAAAGTGCAAGTTTACCCTTTAGCTTACAAAAGGTGCAAGAGTCACTCTTCTCTTTCAATTGGCTCCTAACAGGAAGACAGAGATCCTGAAAGCTGGAATGTAGAAGGTATAGGTCCTGAGGCTTGTTTTTGTTTTTTTTTTTTTTTTTCCCTATTGGTTATTCAAAGAAGAAATTAAAGCTGGCAGAATTAAGAAGGTTAATTATGGAGGCTGTCAGGGTTCTGAGAATTTTTCTTCCCTTTTGTTTTGAAACTTTAATATTGCTCAGCTCAGTACCTACACACTTTTTTTGTCTGTGTGAAGAACAGACAAGAGAACCTTTTATGATTGGATTGATGAGAGGCATTAAAAGTTCTCAGTTCTGGGTGGTCTTGCAATTAAATTAATCTGTGCCAGGAAAAACCACCCTTGTTTCACAAGAGTGTTTGTGTGTCAAGGTGAAAACTGTGTCATCTTTATTCATTTCACAGGAGGTGGACAGAGGGCATGTGATCATTTGGGGTGCAGTATAGGAGAAAAAAATCTGCTGAATACCTTTGCACAACTCTGGTTTTATGTATGATTGCTTTTTAAAAACAAATAATTCTGTAACCTCCCCAGGGAAAAGTGCTAATTAAAATCTCCCTCGATAAAAGCATCTTGCTGGCAAAGATAAATGTCACATAAAAATGCACCTTTATTAACTCAGCAAGTGCAGTTGTTCTGTCTCATGGAAGAACATGTCGTGTGGATTTTTGTTTTCTATTTTTTCCTTCCTTATTTGGACGGGCTCATATCATGCCCAGGGTTTTTAAGCTCATTTTGCTTCACTTTAATGCTTAATGAATTGTATTTATGTTGAGAATGAATTAAAGTGACCATAACTGTTTTCTTCTTAATAGGCTCTTAAAATGGAGCTTAAAAATGAGAGAAATTCCTTTGAAAAAAAAATTCAGGTAAGTTCCAGTTTTGCTCCTGTTTCCTTGACCCCTTAGAGTGTGTGTTGGGCTCCCTCTGTTATCTTTTCATAGGCACAGGAGGCCTTGACTATTAAATTCTGTTAAATTCTCTATTATATGGGATGACAGGAAAGCCCCTCCTGTTTTTGAGGCATTTCTCAGTAAAGCTGATAAACACACTCATCAAATATTGAGGCTGATGCTCATAGCCAGTCCTCTTCTTATACAATATTCCAGGCACATCTTTAAGATGCTGCCTCTCATTTTGGGGACTGTATTTTATGTTGATAATCTGAGTAATAAGCTCCAAGAACTCTGAGGGAATGTACTTATTAATGTGCAGTTACAGTATCTCTTAGTGGGAAGTTAATGCAACTTTCACATAATCTAATTTAGTCACTCCAAGAAGAGCTGCAAGAGAGAGAAAATGAGCTTGCTGTTGAAAAGAAGAATGGTTTGAAAAGGGATAAAACTATCCAAGGGCTAACTGTTGCCTTAAAAGCAAAGGAAAGAGAGGTAGGGTGATTGTGATCTTGCTGGTTTGTTGGAGTGCCACTGGGAGGGAGGTGTGTGTGGTGTGTGGCAGGGTCTGATCTCACTGGAGCCACCAGGAGGCTTCAAGTGTGTCTCTTGTCACTGCTGTCACCTCTCTAAGCAGTTCTGTTTGTCTGCAGTCTGCACTGGAGGAGAGAGGAAAAAGTATCAGTGAAGTATCTTTCTCCCTAAAGAACTTTAAAGAAAAATGTTTTCAGTCGCACACTGATTTTTATCAGCTCTGAGCACCACTTAGCAGATACAAGGGGTATTTTATGTTGTTGAGTAAGTGGAGCTGTCAAAGGCAGCTAAAATAAGAGAGGTCAAAGTCAGCTGAAATTCAGATTGTGCGGAAGAGTGGGAAATACTTCACTTGAGTGATAGGCAGTCTAGTGAGTGTATAAGAGCAAGAATTTCTTGATACAAGATTTGCTATGATGTATTTGGGGTTTTTGTTCTTGAAAGTGTTTTGTGTAGTTGGATGAATGGATAATGAGATGGGGTAGCAATTACTGCATCGCCATCCCTTGGAAATAACTCTTCCCCCATAGCATTCATTTTACTTTATTTAAAGAATGAGGAACTGGGTTCTGAAATTGAAGAGTTAAATGCTTCACTGGCTAAGGCAAGAGAGGCAACTCACAAGGCACATGTCCAAAAATTCAAGGTAAGAACAAGCAATTTGTTGTGATTTCCCCCATTCTTTCTCCTTTCTCTCTGTGATTCCACACAGTGGGTTGTGCTTTGTATCTTTGAAAGCAGAGGAATGAAAATTAGTCTAAATGATTAAAATGATCAATTTTTCTTACTTTGAAAAATATTTATCAAATCCAAATATTTGAACAATGAAATTTTAAAATGTTGGATAACTTCACTTGTTTCTCCTTTTGTTTTTTTTTTTTTAATCTGAACCAACTGACAATCTTTAAGGGAGAAACGTGTAATATCAAAATAAGTTAAAAATAAAGACACATATTACTGGGGAGCTGAGATGATCTTGAGCTTTTTTTTTTATGGACTGTTGGGTTTTTTTCCTAAAAGTATGGTGCCAGCACAGACTTCCTAGTAGCAGAGCTGAACTGGGTATGAGACACCTGTTTGGATTTATTTATATAATAAATGGGAAACCACCAATTTTAAAATATTGGAATGTTATTTGTGAAAATGTGATTTAGTAATGCTTTTTGTGTGTGTGTGGAGGAGAAAAGGGGCTTTATTATTTTTGAGACCTTGATGGTTTTTTTTAAACTTTTAAGTTTAAAAGTGTACGACTGATCCCTCCTGTCCACAGAATCCACATTGCAGAGCAAGTCCTTCTGCTCCTTAGCTACACCTTGAGTTGAAGGCAGTTTCTCTGTGAGTAGATTGTGCTCACTGCTCCTGTCAGCTCTGCTGGGAGCTCAGGGCTGCTTGTAACAGTGTGAGTGGGGAAGAACACAAATCAGACTTGCTGTTTATTGAAAAATAAGAATCACCATCCCTGGAAGTATTCAAAAACGGTGTGGCTGTGGCACTTGAGGACATGGGTTGGTGGTGAACACGGTGCTGGTGCTGGGTTGGAAGCTGGACTTGATTTTCAAGGTCTTCTCCAACATTAATTTTGTGTTTCTATGAAAGCCTCATAACTTCCTGCCCTAGTCCATACTGAAACTGCCCCAAAGTAGGGCTTTACGTAATTAAAGCTTTGGGAGCCAATAATACTGCCATGCTCTTGTTGCACTGTGGGCTCCTTAGCACATCAACCTTTCATTCTTTGTTGCTTCAGACTTCCTTATCCTGCACTGGATGTATGTGTGACATTAGTGGGGAAGATTTCCTGTGTTACTTTCCTTGTTTTATCATTTCACCGGTGTTTTTTCATGCCAGTTTTGAAGCACTTGGAAGAGGGGCAGGGTGGTGGGTTTGGATGCAAGAGGAGTAAAAAAGTTCAAGAAAAGGAGTGTACAAACCCCCCTTGTGAGCCTGAGCTGCTGTGTGTTTCAGGGTGCTGCAGATTACCAGGCTCTGCTGATGGAAAAGGAGACCCTGCTGGCAGAGCTGCGCTCCGAGAACCTCACCAAGGACGCTGAGAATCGCAGGCTGCAGAGGATAATTAAAGTCACTGGGCAAGAGCTGAGCGATCTGAATTTGGAAAGAGAGAAAATGGAGAAGGAGCTGGATGAAGCACAACTGCAGAAGAGCAGAAGTGACAAAACCATTAATGTTATTATCACTTTTTTTTTGCTTTGTTTCATAAAGTCTAGAAATAATTCAGCGCTTTAACAGGTCTTTTTCTAACAAAATTAGGTTTTTAATTTAAATAACTTCTGGGAAGGTAAATACCTAACACTGCCTAATGCTGTGTTCAGGAGATTGAGGAAAATTCTGGCACATAATCTACATAGGAGAATATTTTAAAATAAATACAATTTTGATAGTTAGGTCCTAAAAAATGAATAATTAACCTTTAGAAGTGATAAATGGTTACTGTTGATTCCAGTTTTTCTAATGAGAGAATCTGAACATGCATGATGAAGTATGTTTATGTTTCTGCCATATTTGTCTCGTTGCATGTCTGTAGATTGTCTTAAATTTCACTACTTAAACTTTCCTGCTTGTGACCTGGAGCCAAACCTCAGCCTGCTCTCTGCCTCCCCAGCAGGGTCACTGTAAAGGCTGGATATTTAATAACATCTGCTTGTGAAAGACCCAAAGCACAGGATTAATTGATCTCAGTTTAACATAAAAAATGAGGTGCTGCTCATTAATTTTGCTGCTTCATATTCAGCTGAGGGTTTTTACCTTGCTGTGGGCATTCAAATAAGCTCTCCTGCTCCCAGCACTCGCAGCTGATGAAACAAAGTGAATGATCAGGTTTCTCCTTTTCTTCCTTTGAAAAAAGGATGCACCTTCTGCTCAGGCTTTGATACAAAACTCTTCTCACCTGCATGTTTTGTAAGGTGGATTTTGCTAAAGTGTTCCCACCATTGCTTCCACCAGGGCAGCATTTGCATAATGAGCAGAGTCCTGCCAGTTAAGGATTAGTCTCCTGCTATATTAAATTACAGGAAAGATTAAATGAGCCTGTCTTTATTCACTGGATGTTTTGGTTCCATTATTAAATAAGGACCTTACTAAAGCAGAGAGATGTGAAAATTGCAGTTGCTGCACTATCCCTTAAAACCAGCAGAGGGGTCTCTTTACCTACAAACAAATTAAGTTCCTCTCCCCCTCCTACCCCCAATTTAACGCATTTTTGTTTGATTGTCAACTGTGGTTTGGCTGCCGTCACAAAATCTCTATCTTTGGTGTGCTTTGAGATTTCTTCGGGGTGTTGAGGTTAAGGAGAGCGAGAACAGATCGCTCCTGTCAGTAAAACAGCCACAAAGAACATCTATTGATTTGAAGTATTTTATATTTAACTGTCTTCTCTATTCAGATTCTTTTTAGCTAGAATATAACTGTACAGGAAGGAGAGGAAAAACAGGACTGAGTAGGGAGTTGCCAGGGGATTCGAAGTTACTTGTATTACAGAAGCCCTATTTGACTCCATTATGTCCAAGTTTTTCATGTAAATGATGAGCTCCTTGGGGAAAAGCATTCCTGCCAAAAGATGAGCAGTCTTATAAAAATTATATCCCTAACCTATTTCCTACTCTTTGCAGAACAGCTGCTTCAATTTCAGAGCTGCAAGTACATTGGATAGAACCACATTGCCTGTGAAGTGTTGCCCATTAAGTAGTAGATATGTGGGAGTTAAAAAATATGCTGTGAGATTTTGCTCTTTGACAAATAGGAAACTGCTTCGGTGATCTGGTGCAAACTTTTTATGAGACAGCCTTAAAAACTCAGTTCTATTTATGCTCTGAGATACCTATTTATCAGTGTTTCTATTTTGTTAGAATAAAGCTAGCGAAAAAGTGTATAAACTGCAGAAAATGTCCTCAATGTCTGTAATGAACTGCTGCCCTAGCTCTTCACTCACTCACAGGGAAATTTGCAGTGACTTTCCATGCACTGTATTTGGGGTAATGCTAATTTTTGCATATATCTATTAAAACAACTCCAAACACTACAACAAACCAACCCCCAAAATGTATTTCTGGCCTGCTCTACACCTAGTTTATCTGGACATGAATTGGGCATTGCTGTCCTGGAGTGGAAGAGGATGAAACAAAATCAAATCAGACTGTTACATATCAGCTGATCATCCAGATCTCAGACTTTGTCCATTATTAGGAGTCTCCTGGATTAATGAGCTTAGATGTTCTGGAATCATGTTCCTGCTTCAGGGTAGGCAGCTTTAAAAGATTTCTGAAAGAGCTTTTAAAAGCTCTTCCAATTCTATGCTTTCCAGAAGCTGCCATTAGACATCACTTGAAGCATCACTGTCAAGGTGCTGTTAAACATCACTTAAAGCTCTTTGAGACAAGAAACTTTGGACACATATTTTTACAGACTGTTGGTGAGAAGCAAACATATCCTTAATGTTGTTCATGGCTACCACATTGCTGTGCCTGTAACAGGGATTGAGTGCTTCTTCCTCAAGAAGTTTGTTCAAATTTACATGATTAAACACTCCACATATCCATTCTCTCTCCAGGCCTAAATGTAGACAATTAGAGTGTATTTACTAGATGTTCATATTTGATCAGTTGGTTGGGGAAATGCAGACTAACTCATTAGGCAGAATTTATTATTTAGTCTTCCTACCTGTAGTTTAGCCTGAGAGGGAGGTTTTGGAGCTTCACAACTTAATTATTCACCAACCTGGTTTTCATCTGACAAGGAGGGGGAGGCATCTGCTCCAGTCTTCTATATTATAGTGTTTCACATTCATTTTTCTTAGTTCAGCTATCATTAATCATAGGAAGGTCTCTTGGGAAAAAGGTTGGCAGAGGGAATTGCAAAGTTTATGCTCTGAGAGCTGTAGGTACTATATTATCCTTGCAAGTCAATGTATAGAAACCAATAGATTTTCTCCCAGACAATTTGAGTGGTCAATGAGTTCAAGCAACCTGCTACAGTGATGGATAGTTTGGTGTGTTACAGAATTCCAGCTCATGCAAAGAAGGTAATTTTCAGTCTCACCTCTAGCTTGCTTTGGGAAGGATTTAGGGAGCTCTGGAAGCAGATGTAGTAGAGGCAAAGTTATGTGCAAATTGCAAATCTCACTCAGGCTTTTTTACTTTTTCCACAATTGCTTCCCTTGTCAGTCCAGCCTTTTCCATAAACTTGGCCATTACAGTTTTGCTGCTTTAAAAGCAGAACCCTGGTTTTTGTACCTGACAAGTGTTGTGCACCAGGAGGACTGAGATTAGGTGAGAGGGGTGGAGTGCTGTTGTTGCAGCAGCATCTTTGTAACTGCATGTCTGTCATCTCCTTCAAGCTGCTTGTGGTTTTCAGTCAGAGAAGTCACAATGTTGGTCACTTGAATTTGCAGGACAGATGAGAAGAGTTCCTCTGAAGTTTAGTAGCAGGTAATGTGTCAGTTAAAGCCTCTCAGTGATCCTGCAGTATAAAAATAACATTTAAAGAAGCCAGGGAGTGACCTTTGCAGTGCAGGGGATGTCACAACACTGCTGTTGATCCTTTGCTTCCACTTGCAGTGCTGTGTGGGAACAACCATGGTGTGACCCACTTGAAGAGCTCCACAACTTGGAGCCAAAAGCCTTTGCAATTACCAGACCTTGCACTGCTTCCCACTGCAGTTTGTATTTATAGGCAGCAGTTAGGGAAAAACAGGAACATATTGGAGAGTTTGGGTATCTAGACAAAACTTGGACCTGATTCTGAGTTCTTCAAGTAGTTCTTTTGCACCAGAAAAAAATTAGCTTGCAGAACTGAAGGTCTGAGCTTAATCATTCTTTGAATAACATTTAAGGGGGTTTGGGAGCTGTTAGGGGTTTCTTAGCTGAATCCTGGGGATGAAGCTAAAATGAAGAAAGCAAACCAAAAGGCATTGTGAATGACAATTTGCATTTAATGTGCAAAATAAACAGAAATAAAACACTGAAGTAATAAAGTGATGTTAAGGATTTGATGTGAACCTGCATGAGGCAAGGTAATTAAGTCAAGAAAAGGACATAAAACAGTTTGTAAAGAGATTGCAATTAAAGTGTCACTAGTGCTGTTTCTTTGAACTTAGAATAAGAAACAACTATTAAATTTTAAATCCCAGTGGAGGTAAAAGTAAATTTTATAGGTGACTGCCATATGTGCAAACTATTTAAAGGGCTTATGCTACTTCACAAATGGGCCCTTTTGGGGAATAAATAGAAAACATTTATTTGAAGACCTAGGCAGTGTTACCTGGTTCTTTGGGTCTGAACAGAAGTTGAGATAGTATAAAGTCTCCTGGAAGTTTTAATTGTTTAATTTTAGGCAATAGCTCCTTTGTTACAAGTTTCTACCTCGATTTTTCCGCACAATCTGTGCAGTAGATGCAGTGGAGAAGTTTATAAAATGAGGCTCTGCCTCCCAGAACCAACAGTGCTGAAACTTCCAACAAACCAGCAGAAATGTTGCAAGTGACACAGACAGTGGTGTTGGGAGGGACGGTGGAAGGACAGAGAAACCACTATTAATTCCAAGCTAATGATCTCATAATTACATAGATGTAGTGATTGTCCCAGTTTGTAGCAAAATGTAAGGAATAGGAATTGTTTGATGTTGTTTCTTTGAACCCAAGGCTTTATCAGGTGATCAGACTCTGAAATGCCATGGAGAGCTGTGTTTGCAGAGGGTGGATTTTCAGATGGAGTGGGACAGAAGGGCTGCAGAGGAGAGAGCTGTGATTGTGGTGTAACCCAGGAGATGCTGCTCTTCCATTGCAGCATCCCAGGTTGGTCCTAACAGAGCTCAGAGTCCTTTGGACTTGCTGCTGCACAGAAGCATTGAAGGAGATTATTTCTGTGGTTTAGGAGCAGAATGGACAAGGAGCACATATTTCTTTGGTGGAGAGCTAAGATGTGGAGGTAATGCAGCTAATCCTGGAGCTGCAGGAAGTAATTAACAGAGCCAGAGTCAAGATCAAGTTCTGTTGATCCCTTCTGATCATGAGGCTGGCCTGATTGGTCATTTGAAGTTTTTGTTCTTGTCACAAGAAAAAAAGTTTTAACATTTCTGACCTTTTGTTTGATGCCAAAGTAACCAGTGATACAGTGTTAGTGCAGCAATTTTCATGGTGTGATGAGAAAAAGAGCAAATGACAAACTGAATCACCCGTAAGCAATTTTCTCCTATTTCTAGCCAGGGAGTAAATTGACTCAGAAGTGAATGTTCATTTTGACAGCATCTATGTGCATAATATTCCCAACAGCCTTGGAGTCCAGCCATTCTGTGTGAAAAGCATTTAAACAACAACCTAGATTTTTAGAAGAAAATACTGACATCTTATCTAAAAGTTGGTCTTTAATTGTATTCATTGATGACAAGAGAAAGTGGCTCCAGTACATTCTCCAGTGATAGTGTGGGTTGTTAGTCTTAAACTTTCTTTAAAGTTGATTTGCTGCATATTCAGTTTCATTTTTTTTGTAGGACCTTAGAAATCAACTAGAGAAATTACACGGTGAAATGACTGAGAAAGAAAAAGCAGTTGAACACCATTACAATATTCTTTTGAGTGAAAGCAATCAGAAGCTGCAGAGCCAAGAACTTGTTATCAGGCAGCTGACAGACAGTGTCAATCACAAGGATCTGCTGCTTGAGGTAGGTAGACTTACTTGGAAATGAAAAATGGAAAGTTATCATTTGATTTTGTATGGGGAATTATTACAAAATCACGTTTGTATTTGGAGTTATTGTTGATTTGGATGATAATCCTTCACTTCTCATAATAGTGTATTTGCAGAACAGACCTATAATTATAGAGTGTGTGGCATTCAACAGGATTTCTTGTTAGGGTTTTGTGAAGCGTGTGGACAGAGAGGGAAGAAAGCTTTACTAATACTTACGTGGGATTGTCATTGTTGCAAAAGCTCTGAAGTGCTCCTGATTTTCAGTTTATTGTGCAGAAAGTAGAATAGATATAGACAGTGAAATATTTTATCTTCTTTTCTGGGAGCCCCAAGTGACCTGTGTGAGAAGATTCCTGAATGGTACCAGACCCCTGCTCAGGTTTTTGACAGAGTTAAAAAAGTACTGATGGTGCTCAGCCAGCAATGCAGAGCCAGAGTTGAGGTTGCTCTGTACCTGGAGACAAAGGTGCATGACTTGACTTTATTTTTTAATAGTGAAAAGATTGGATAACTGGGGAAAGCTTCTGTGTATCTTTTGGTTTTGCTTCTGGTATCTTAAATTGAGCTCTTTCTGAAAGATGTGCAAATAACATGTTCCTGGTCATCCTTGGATATTCTCCTGAATTTTGTTAGGTTTTGTGTTTCGCAGTTTAACATTAGAGTACATTTTGTAAAACAGTCTGTTTTCTTTTGTTAGAGACTTGATGTAACGGTTAAAGAAAAAGATGCAGAGCTGCAGGAGCTCCAGAATAAGTACAAGAACCTTCTAAGAGCTAATGAAGAGCTTGAACTGAAAAATGAGGGCTTAGTAAAGGAGAAATGTGCTGCACAGTCTCAACAGTCAATTATCAAGATAGTCAGAGAGCTGGAGGTGAGTTTTGCCTAACTGATCATTTGCAGATAAGTACCTTGGCTTCAAATTGAAGAGAATTTTGACTTTGGCATCAAAACTGTGGACTCAGATGTTGTAATTCACTGTGTATTGTGCTCTGATGAGTTTATATGGCATCACTACACTCCCTGCTTTCAGAAGCATGTAAGATGTTTTGCCTGCCATAAAGAAGGAGAGTTTTTTGGTTGTTAGGGCAGACATAACTCACTGAGTGGGTGGATATCTGCATTTCTGGAGAGAGGTGCAGAGGAGAGTTTGTGTACTTTGGATGGATAAGGGGAAAGATTGCACAGAGCTGGTGACCACGAGAGATAAATGGAGTGAGAGGACAAATACAGGTAGGAGTGAAAATATGCCCAGGGCAAGAAGAAAACTGCTTTACAGCAAAGAAGAAATTGCACAGAAATATATATGTATACTAAAAAAGAGTGGGCAATATATGCCCATTCTTTTATTTCATGCCATAAATTGAAAAGACTTGCACCTGAAGTCAGAGGTCAAATTTCAGAGTCTTAAAATGTAGAGTTAGTTCCTTGTCCCTTCACCCCCCACTTCTGTTCTAGCAAAAAATAGTCAGGTACTGTTAAATTTTTGAATCACTTACTGACTCCATCAGTGATCCATCAGTGCATCGTGGTGTTCAGATTATTGGACAAATAGGCTGCTTTTGAAGGTACATTTCTTGTCTCATTTTCTGTTGTTTGCAGCCTGGTGTGTGAAGGTTTCTAAAAGCATCAGGCAAAGTAAAAATAATTAGACTGGTACACAGTAATGGTGGAGAAAGCTTTTTCATTTCTTTAATAATATATCTGTCATTAACGAGACTTTCTCAAGGCAGTTCAACATAAAGGGAGCCAATGGCACAGGAAATAGAAGTGCAGTGTCTTGGGTGACATTCTGAGCACTCTGGGGGTGAGATGAGGAGTGGGATGGGCACTGTAATTAACCATGGTGCAGACAAGGACACCTGGAGCCATGGTTGTGTGACAAGCTCAGAGTGAAGGAGCTGCAGCCCTGGGTACCAGTGAGGGAATATCCCACGATATGGGAATGTGCAGGCAGGGAAAACAGTCTGGGAAAGGCTGGGGAGAAATTCCAGCTCTGCACAACAAATGCAGTGCATGCATGTAACTTCTGTCACCTGAGGGATGGAAAATCATGGGGAATTAATGGGAATCAAACAGTGCCTTCCCTGTGCAGCCCTCAGTGGGTTCAGGTGGGTAACCAGGAGCAGTGGCAGTGCATGGCAATCACCCAGAGCCTCCTCCTAATCACAGCCATTCTCTGCTGCTGTGCACTCAGCGCCTGAACAATAGCTAATCACAGCCCATTGTCCCCTCAGCTCAATCTCTGTGTCACGTATCTCCTGTAAGGACCCACTTTGGCATATTAATCACCAGGGTTTGGAGAGGGACTATCCAGAGCTCTGCTCTCATTGGCTGCCTGGCACTCTTGGATGGCTTTGTGGTGCTGCACCAACTCTCAGCAAACCCACAGCTGGGTCCTCTCACCAGAGGGGACAGAAACCAGCCTCTTCAGCCTCACTGGTCTTTAAAGTTGAAGAAATGGATTTGAGAGATGCAGAACTTTTCTCTCTTTCATCATATCTTCGTTCTTATTTTAATGTAATGATAATTTTTAAAGCAACCAACACCCGAAGCTCTGCTGGGTGCCTTGGCCAGGCCAGGGAAGATAAATGACAAGTTCTAATTTTGGAGTTTGGATTCTTTAGCCACTGTTATAGGCTAGAGAGAGTGAATGAGAGCATTGATAATGAGGGGAGTCAGGCAGCTTCTGACTGGTATCTCCAAAGTCTTGGAGTTAAATGTGTTTTACAGCCAAGAAATTCAGAAGTTAGAAGAAGTGACCCAATTCTAGAGATGGGTGAATGGATGGATCAGTGAAGAGATGGAGGTTACATCCTTGTCTCAGTCATTTGTCGTTTAACCTTCAGAGATTTTGAAATGATCCTGAGGTTTGTTGGCAGCACGAGACCATTCAGTGAGGCAACCAGATATTCCTGTGACTTTGCCAATAAGTTATTTATTGGGGAGGTATAAACCTTTTACTTTCATTGCTTACAATCTAAGGAACCTTTAATGAAAATAAGTTATGTTTTCCACCAGTGCTGCTTAGCAATAGTATTTCAGACTTAAATATAGACTTTAATGTATTAGATTGCCTCCTTTCATGGGAATATAAATCTTTCACTGCAATATGGTCCTGGATGTCTTGCAGCTATCTCCTCTAACACATTTTCCCTCACACCATGTGTCA
Organism: Lichenostomus cassidix; assembly: GCF_008360975.1. Classification (NCBI taxonomy): domain Eukaryota; kingdom Metazoa; phylum Chordata; class Aves; order Passeriformes; family Meliphagidae; genus Lichenostomus; species Lichenostomus cassidix. The sequence goes on from NC_139497.1 coordinate 6,197,059, forward strand.
AGAGGTTTAATGTTTCATTAACTCCCACAGCATTACAGTCTATTTAAGTTACAGAGCTGCCTTATGTTTTGTGTACCGTCGGGGAGTTGATTGAAATAATTCACTCCTACGCGTTATTTAGAAATGACAGTAATAATGTACAGGAAAAAAAAAAGGGATGTTCATGCTGCATCTTCTCATCCTTATTATTCATGAAAGATTCTGAAAAAATCAGGAACGCTTCCTCGTGATTTTGCTAACCTTTACCTAGCTAGTTGAATTTAGAGTTTAATAATTTGTGTGTAGTCTGTGGCATTTGGAATTAGGAAACAGCTCATGTCTCCTGTTACGCAGAAAAAGAGTTGGGAGGATTTCATGAGCTTACTGAGATTCTGGTACAAATGGAGAACTCAATTAACACGGGAATGCTGAAAGGAGCAGGGAAGTGGAGAGGGTTGGTGTGTGTGGCACTGCTTTGTTCATGCAGCACCGAGCCATGGGTGACATCCCTTCCCTCATTTGTGCTCTGGAACTGCACAGTGACACTGCTCTGCCAGGGCTTCACAAAGAGCTTTAATTAGGATAGACTTCTGTAGTGTCTGCAGTAATAATTGCAAGGCTTGCATCAGACATATGGAGGAGTTCACTAGAACTTTTAGCAGACTGTGAAACAACTAAATTAAGTCAAAAGATTTATTTTTTCCTGTTGCTTTCTACGTCATTGGTCAGTGTTTGTGATCAAACTTTTCCAACTTAAATTACAGCCCATGCATTTTATGTTTAGTGACTGTTCTTGAAAGGCTGCGATTCCAGCACATTGATAAGACTCCCTAATTTAGGCTGCAAGATGTACTTTTTAACATTTTTTTCCCTGAGATTATTTTATTAATGGCCTCTGGATCACCCACCTCCATCTGTCTGCCTTTGTGTTTCTTTGTGCTCAGTCAGCAGCTTTGCTGGGAGCTCCTCTGCTCATCTACGCTGGATGTGAAGCTCAGGATTTTGCACTTTGATACAGAGCAGTATTTAATGTAGAAATTGCACTAGAACCTGGAAATGTCTCTAGAACACAGCAGCCTTGAGATGGCAGCTCAGGCACATGTCCAAAAGCAAGGTCACTCCTTCAGAGGCACTGGAGCATCAGTGTAGAAGCTGCAGCAGCACCTGCCAGGCAGGTTACCTTAACTGGAGTCATTTGATCACAGCTTGATTACACTTGCAAAATATTATTTAACATATTTGCTGGCATACGGTGAAGTAAGAGTGTAAATAATTAAAAGTAAACACCGGTTGTCCTTGCTTTTGTGCTGTTTACTTTGCAGAACACTGAATTTTTCAAATTAACAGTCTTTGCATCTTTAGTGTGAATTAACGAGATTCTGTTGTAGCTGATTTTTTTTTTTTTTTTTTGGTCGCAATTTCCTCCTTAGGAATTGCAGTTGGAGTAATAACAGCTGCTTAAAACTCCTGGGTGTAGATTTCTTCCTTGTTAATGATCTGTTCACTAATGATTTAGTATCTCTTAAGAGTTCCCTTAGCTGAGATTCCCCCTTAGCTGTGGTACCTTTTTTGTGTCTCCTTTCAGTTTTCAGTCAAAAAAGAAATCTGAGAGAATCAATAATTCTTCAACAGAGGCAGTATTTGTGCTTGATATTAATACATCTAAATTTGCTATAATATTCCAGTTATTTTCTCTTTGGAGATGACTGATATCTTAGATACTTTTGTGTAGTAAGTGCAAGAAAATACTCCTTTAAATAGCTGCATTTTTTGCTTCCTGCTGAAAAAGTGACTGTGTGGTTGTTTTGGAATGAAAAAAGTCTGGGGAAATTAGTGGATCCTTACTGAGAATGCACTATAAGAGTTTGTGTTTATTCTTATAATAATAATAATATCCTTTCTGTGAGCAAGACTGCAGATAAACTATTTTCTTTTCTTCACACAAGCAAAGCAGCAGCTTGTAGTGACCCAGCTGAGTGTGCAGAAAGCTGACTCATGGAGTGTCTGATATGTTTATCCTTTATTTGGGGCTCAACGTGATTCTTTTTGGTCAGAAATGGAACAGAATTTGCTGGAACTCCTCACCCCAAAAAAGCCAATTTTATGCAGAACACAGAGAGGACTTGTTCTAAGATGTGTGCTTGGGGCTTGGGCTTGTCTGCTCTCCCTTCCCTCCCTTCTTCCCCTCTGGAATAACTCCCTGCCAGGTTGTTCCTGGGTTGTTGGAGCTTTGGAAGTGAGGATGATTGGGTTGGGGTTGGGGAAACTTCTGAGAGAAACGCTGAGAAATGAGAAATGCAATGAAATGTTCAGATGTGTGAGCAGCTCATGGTGGATGAAGAGTGAGACAGCCTTTGCCTCCTTCACTAACAGCTGGATTTAAGGATGGTTTTCATGGTTTTCAGATCCATGTTGGGCACTGGTGATCCTGTTCAGAAAATTGGGACTGCAGCCTCTCTTAAATACTGCAATACACACATGGGTGTAGACTTGAAACTTAAAAATTATGCTATAAGCTCATTATGTTCTTTTACTTTAGGAAAATAAAGAAGCTGAATATGAAAAGCTGATTCTTGCTTTAAGGAAAGAACAGAATATTTATTCTACACTAGTGAAGACCTTCAAGGAGTCAGATAGGTAAGTGCTTCTGGTTTGGGGGATAATCTGAACTCAAAGGACAGAAGTCAGAAGTTGTGAAAAAAATGTGCAGCTGTACTGGAGATTAGTTTGTTCTGGCCAGTTGTTTATAAACTCCCTCTGGTAGTCTCTGTAAAGGGAAGTATTTATGTAAGTGAGTTTCTATTATCTAAATTACTTAAATGTTTCTGAAAATATTTCTTTTTAGATTGGAATCTCAAATGAGCCCAATTTCCATTTAGGTACCAAAGGAAGCAGCTGGATTTTCCATACTTAGGTCTTGTGTTTTGGCATATAGGAGTAAAATCAAATTGCAGTGAACTCTTGGGCACTGGACAATTTGCCATGGTTTACTCCTAAAAGACTGATAATGCTTATCTTAAAAGTGGCACTGTGAGAATTTTGATGAGAATATAAACATGCAGGATTTTGGAGAAGGTTAAATAAAACAGAATAATTGAAGTTTGCATAGTACACTCTCAGTGTAAAGCATTGAAAAGGGTGGCAGGAGCAAGTGGTTTTTAACCTTTTAAAATCAAAGAACACACCAATTTAGAAAGAAATCTGCAGCCTACTTTGTATCCTGTTATTGCTTGGCAGTTGAGGAAGAGACGTGATAAAATAAAGAAAATTCTTAGCCTGTAGGCAAATGAAATTTAAATGTTTTATAAAAAATTTACTGTTATAATTGCAAATCTCTTAATTAAGTATTTACGGCATTTGAGAGCCAGCTCCTGAAAGCAATGGCTTATACCTGCCAGTTTGGAGAGAATGTTTATTTCTATTTTGCAGTTGGTTTATAGCCACTATAGTTTGGAAACCATGAAGAGAAGTAGCACTAGAGTAGATGAGATCTGTGTGTGAGTGAAGCACTTAGCAGCAATGCCAGCTCGTGCTTGGCCACAGCTCAGAACCTGCTTTAGGTCCTAGAAAAAATACTCATTAAAAGTAGTGATAGCAGTCAGATTATGGAGATTATTTCTGATTTCATATAAAGAATGTGACCTGCCACTGCCACCTGCTCTGTGGGCAAGGAGAGTGTCACAGCAGTGACAGCACAGCAATGTGGCTCTGAAACTGATTCTTCTTAGAATGCCTTTCAAATCAGGAAACTTAGGACTACAGGGATAATCATTGGGGTTCTGCAGTGAACTTCTGTAGGATCAGGATCAGTCCTGCTTCCCTGGGTGGAATTGTGGACAGCATGGAGCAGTCAGTGCCTGTTGTGCCCCACTGCCCCCAAGCTGGGGCTTGGAGCTGCTCTTATTCCTCCATCTCACACTTTTGGGGGCTGAAATGTGCTGTAAACTTCATCAAGACTTGAATCCCAAACTTCTGGGGAATGACTGGGTAAACAAGCCCTGCAGATACACAGATGAGGAAGCTGGATTTAATTGCCATCAGCAGTGACATGGATTTTGGGCAAACATCTGTTTTCCTGCTGACATATCTTCTTTTAGGCATTATTTATTTTAAGCAACCTGGGTGGTTATTTTTCAAAATGACTTACTGGATGTCAGGACCAAGACATTCTTTGTCTCTCCAAGTGGGGAGTCAGTGCTTGTTCTTAGGAAACCTTTAACTCATGAAAAGGAGAAAATGTGCTTACCTGGCTTCCAGTCATGTGTTGGTTTGGTTTTACTCTTAATTTTTTTTTGCTTAGCATTTAAGAGAGCTCTCTCTTCAAAGAAGCTCCTGTATGAGGGAGAATTGGTTAAAGCAGGAATTTCTTGTGCAGGAACCCCTGACAACAGCACACTTGTCAGGAGACTGACTGAGAGGCTTTTCATACATGCAGCCTTTTAATTAATGTGCATCTGCAATACTCTGTTATTCTCCTGCAAGTATGATGTGTTCCTGTACAGTTCCTGTACAATAAGATGGATTGGAGTTTTTTTAAAGATCCCTGAATTCTCTGGCATTCAGTGCAGTGGATTGGAAATGCTGCAGCAGCTTAATTTATCTTAAAACACTGAGTGAAGTAAATGTGGAAATAAATAATACAAAGAGTTGAGTAACACCCTGGTATTTATTTTTTATTAAATCAAATTTATTTCATTTTATTACAATTTCAGGTTGGTTTATTTTCAGCACTTAAATCTTTTTACAGATTGATCTGAACTGCTTTGGTGATGGAGTTGGAGGGTGTGGGGAAGATGTAGCAAGGGGCAGCTGACACTGGGGCCTGGGGAGTGCTGATGCTGAAGAGCTTCAGTGGCAAAGCTGCTCAAAGAATTAATTCACCTTGACAAATTATAAATTTTCAGTTTGGACACTTATGCCCCATTGTGGTAATTGAGACAATCAAGACAATTTAGAACTCAAAAAGTCTTTTTAGAAACTGTGGAGAAATGAAGAAATAAAACAGTTAGTTGTGTCTGGGCCCTGTTTGCAATGAAACAGGATTTTTGGACATTTTTCCTAAGTGCAGCATTAGATTATGTGGTGTAGCTGTGTGGCAAGGGAACGAAGTTTCCATGGTCACCACATAATGGAATACACAAAGCCATCAGCATTATGTGATAATGGTATTTTTCTGGCATACTTTTTAGAAGTTAGTAATTTCGATTTTCCTTAAAAAGAACTGCCCAGAAGGGAGCTGGTAGAACAGCTCTGTCATGGGGAAGCTGATTTAGGCAGCACAGCCCAAAAGAGCAGGAAAAGGCTGTGTATGTAAACATTTAATCTCCTCTTTCTATGCAGGGATTTGTTTGTGTTGATGCATTCAAATGAGGGAAGTGTGGGATGAAATCAGTGTGGGGAATGGGAAATGGGTCTTGGTGCAAGCCTGGATGGAGAAAACACCAGTGCACACCAAAATGTTTTGAACTGTGTCTCAAAGATTTCTTTTTCCCCTTCTTTTTTCAGTATAAATAGCTTGCAAGTGGAACTGAACAATATTTTCATGTTGAGAAAACAACTGGAGGAAGATGTTTTGGGTAACAGGAATCTCCAGAAGATCTTACAAGATCAGATTAAGGACATGAAAAACCACCAAGGTTTGTATCCATGCCCAGCCCAACCCTCCTCTTGCACTAAAGTGGTTTTATTACAGTCAGTTTGCTGGGATGGAAAAGAAATATTTGAGAGTAAAAAAGGTGTGAAAAGCTTTCTTTTTGGCTTTTTATACAGAAGACGATTTGGAGGATTTGTAACAGAGTGTCTTGGAGCAATCAGGGCACATACAGAGGGACAGCTTCTCTATTTCCATGCAGCAAATGTTAGAAATTCTATGGCAATTCTGCTGCAGGGATCATTTCCTGCTGCCTGCAGCTTTGTACCCACAGAATTTACTGTTTTCCACACAAGTCAGAGATTCCTGGCTTGGAATCAGTCAGTGGCCTTGCGATCACTTGTGACCATGGGATGAAATTATTTCCCAAAGAGCTTGTGGCTCAGGCACTGGTAACCTCCTCCTAACAGAAGTATTTCCAGAGAAAGAAAAAATAGCCACAGGTTTTGTTACTTGGTAATTCAGAAAAAGTAGAGCTGTTAAATATAGCCTTATCTTCAGGCTTTTTTACTGTATGTCTTGGGACATGTTTTTAGTATATTCTTAGATATAGAAAAGAATAATGTAAGTGGGTATCATTAAATAGTTTACTGCATACGTACAAGATGCTTCTGTTTTATTCCATAGGGGATATATAAATAACAGTAAAGCCTGTTCACTTCCCCTTTCAACTTAGACTTTCAATTTTAGCATCACTTGACAGCTCTGATAAGTGGCAAAAGGTAAACTTCAGCTGTTTCAGAGTTTCCAACCTCAAAAGCCCAGAGATGATCAACAACCAGGGAGGGCCAGAGGGTGCTGTGGATACCCCAGGGCTGTCAGGAGCAGTTGTGTTGGGGGTGAGACTGGTAGGGATAAAGACTGAAAAATTAGTAATGATTTATGAGTTTTGGGTCCTCCCAGCAGCCACAGGATCAGTGTCAGAGCTGGGAGTAGGATTTGGATGTCTCTTCTCTGTCCTAATTTAGTTATGCTTTCTCCCTATCTAATGAGATTTATTTCTAGAATTGACTGTCATTTATATTGTAAATAAACAGGTATTTATTGAGACATAAATAATTCCTGCAGTTATAGAGGCAATGAATAAGTAACTATTTTCAATCCAATTACTGCATTCTTTTGACCCAAAAGCAAAATAAATTCATTAACTTTGTCTAACCTGGCTTTTTGCCTTGAGATCTTGGGTTCATGTTCATAAGACTATAGTTAAAATAGAATAACTATTCATGCCCAACTTATCCTCCCCAAAAATTATTTCTAATTGTAATGCTAAATATGCAAATTGTAATTCAGAATTACATTCACAACTCGTGCTGATAACCACAGAAAATACAGCCACAGAAAATGCAGCATGTCTGTGTGTCAGAAGCACAAAGAAATATGAGGACAAATTTTTTTCAATTAAACAGAAAGCTTATTTTGGGAATGAAACATTTTAACTGGCTTCCCACAGACTTACTGGAAGGTTCTTATTCGAAAAGTCCTGTGCATTTTGTGCTGTGTTTTCCTGCAAATGGAGTTTCTGAAATAATGTCTGTCCTTGGCTATTTTGGCAGATGAAACACTATCTTTCTGTGGAGATCAAACATCCTATATGAGTATCTGTTTAGGAGAACAAGACCATTTAAGCCTTCAGGTAGACCATCTGTCTCTGGAAGAACTCAAAAAAAAGGTATTGATCTTTTTTATTATTTACTGCTCCTAATGGCTTAATTCTGCTTTGTTTATAGTTTCTGTATCTCTGACAGGAACATATATTTAGGGTACAGTTGGGTAGTTCTGAAAGGATTTGAAGTTCCCCTCTCTGTGGTTTGTGACCCACCTTTTATGAACTATTTATGAGCTATGTAGTCTTTTTTACACCACTTGGGCTGCAGAATCAGCTGAAAGGTGAGTGATTTGCTGCCAGGGTTTTGTGGTGTTGGACACCTGGACTCCAGTTCTTGACTCAGTGCCATATTTCAGACATCATCGCCATCAGCTCCAGAGAAAGGTTTTTGCATTAATTATGCCCCAATGTGTAACCTTTATTAATCATGGAGGTGGTGGTGTCTATATTTCTGTATAACACACTCCATCCCAGGATTTGCAAAACTTGTGGTAAATAGGGCACATTATAAAATAACTCTGAGGTGAGTTCTCTATTCTACTTAAGGAGAGCTGAAATTCACAGGGATGAAATGTGCAGACCAAACAATAAATCATTCTTGGAGTTCAGAAACTTATCTCTTTCTCCTTATCCTGTGCAGTGACATCTGATCCATGCACCAGTTTATGACAATAATTTTGAATATGGTTGGTTGGGAGTGAACATAAGTGAAGTTTTCTGTTTCTCAGGGCCAGCTGAATGGTAGGCAGGTGCTCACACTCTGGAGGTGGCTAATCTAAAGGAAGGAAGTTTGTCTTGCTCTGAACAGGTGTCCCTAAAAATCCCCAGATTGTGTCCCAGTGCCATTCTGGGGTTTCTCCACTTTTATCTCTGAACATGTTCCCTTCAGTAGGCTTAGGGACACTCATTAGCAAAAGGTATTTATAAATCATTTCTTCCTGGAAAAAGGGTTTGTGTGACTGAAAGCTGACCTGGTTTTCCAAGTAGATTAATTGGTTTGCTAAAAAGATTTGGATTCTTCTCCAAACGTTGCTTTCTTGATGCAATTCATGGCTTTGTGGCTGTGAGAGTTTTGAATCTGACTGTCCATTCAGATGCTGTGTCTGTGAAACTGCTCAGAGTGACAGTGGCTTGTAAAGGGGGTTGGAGTCAGAAGAACAGCTTGTTCTGTTCTATGCTGCTATTTCCCAGTAATGCTGTTTTTTCTTTCATTGAATGTTTCCTCTCAAATCAGCTGTTGGTGTGAGGTGCCCTCAGGTTTGTTCTGCCTCTGAGTTGTGAAGCTTGTTACCTGAACTTAATAACTGTGTGTGAACCACAGTGTTACAAATTAAGGTTCCTTGAACACTAACTCACAAACACAGACCCATGTTTCCATAGCCAGGGAGATAACTCAGGAGCAAATACAATCCCAGGCTTTCTAACTCTGCAGTTTGCATTCAGCTGGAGATTTATCTATCATTTGTTTTCCTCCAGCTTTGGATGTTACCAGTTCTGCTTGTTCTTCCTTTGGTTATTTAGGTTGCTGACCTGCTCCTGATGGTCAAGGAACTGCAGTCAATTAATCAAGAACTCAAGGCAAGGCAGTCTGGATGTTGTACAAAGAATTCTCAAGGGAAGGAAGCACTGAAAATACTAAACCACAGAGAGGTAGGTTTTCTGTTCTAGACTTTCATATCTCATCTGCCTTGTAGAGTCATTTACATCAGTGCAGAACGAGTGTAAAGCCCTCGGGGCTGAGGTTGCTAATTCCTTATAATAACTTTTTAAATTAATGCTGTAAACAACTCTAACGTGTTAGCACGACAACTAACCAACTCAATGCAAGTGTTCAGTGATGTGTCAAGTTGATTTTAAGGAGGCAACATACTCATTTAAATATTAATTGGGTCTCTGATCTATTTGTTTTGTCAGTTGAAAGGGAAGGAAATAGTTAATTTTACAAAGAAAGCAATAGCTTAGAAAACATTTTAGTTATTCCTGAAAGTCTCTTTGCTATTGCAGAGTCATTCTCAGGCTGTGTCTAATTATTTCAGAGTTTAGTTCATATCTCTGACACATCTTCAAAATGCAAACATTCAGTGTAGCCAAAAAAGAGGGAACAGCACTTCAGGTCACCTACACACACAGCTGTTTTTTCATATGAAGTAGGGAAATCCATGAAGAAGGGTTCAGCACTATGGTGGGCTGCTGAGAGCAATCCCTGCTGGGTGTTTCATTCATTTCCCCAAAGCTGGGGCTGTGTACAGCTGTGGGCAAGGAGTGGCCTTGGCAAAATACTTCCACTGAGCAGCATGTTGGGTGTGACTTTGTGTGAGAGGTGAAGGTTGTTCAGGAGGCTCTGGGTGATCCTTCCAGCTTGTAGAAAAGTGTCACTTGGAATGTGGCTGGCAGTGCTTGTCTTTATGTTCCTTTGTGGCTTTTGCTTTCAGTTCCATTGTTGGTGCAGAATGTATTGAATAGGAGGAAAAAAATAGAAAAGGAGTGATGAGGGTGCTGGTATTTTGTGTCTTGAATTCCTGAGTTAAACTCTAAAGAACAAGATTAGGAATAGTTTGAATCAGTTACGTGCAGGACTGTTTGATTCAAGAGCTGGGACTGTGGAGTTGATGATTTTTCTGCAGAACTCAGGAAAAAAGCTCCTGTCTTTTCCTGGATGTGCTGCACAGGTGCACTGGGACAGTCATGAAATATTCCTGCTTTTTCAATTTTAACACAGTATTCATACCACCTCTAATTGAAGTATGTTTTAAATTAAAACCAGACCTTTAGGGTGCCGTGGTTTTATTGAAATGGTGAATTTATGTGTCACTGATTTGGGAGAAGAGCTGGTGGACAATCCCTTTTGGAACGCCTGTGCTCTCCATCGTGAACATTTTCAGCAATTTGTCTCGAGTTCCTGCAGAGGGCTCTGCATCCCCATGGATGCCACAGCGAATTCCAAAGGAATTCCTGTCCTGTGCTGTGATTATCGTGACAGGATGCTCTGTGCTCCCGCTTGCCTCGACATGACAAGTACATACAGGGCTGCTCACTGAAGAAACCACAAAATTAGATGTGAAATGACAAAGAGTGAAGCTTGTAAAATATAAATAAACCTCAACATACTGGGAAAGCAAATAGGGAAGTTAAATATGGATTTTAACCAGTGCCAGAATGACTGTAATACTATGGAGCTCAGAAGTGAAAGGATCTTTAGTTGAAAGTTTTTGCTTTCAAAGGTATCTTTTTATCAGGCTTGGCCAGAAATGGCAACCTGGATTTCGGGTTACAGGTGTGACAGCAGTGTGTTTTGCATATTAATAACCACTGTCCAAAACCCCCTACATTCTCTTTTTCATGTTTTTTGAGTTAGAATTTGTTGGCAGGCAGTGCTGGGATGACACTGACATCTGTGTTAGAAGAGGAATTTGGACAGCCATGGGAAGATGGCTCTTCCTCAGGTTCTTAAAATGCTCCCATCCTGCTTTTCCCTCCCAAAGCCAGAGCACAAATCAGATGAATCTGCCTCTGCAAGGTCTGACAGCCCCTTGTCCTCTGCTCCTTGCCTTCATGTTCGTGCTGGGAGGGAGAAGGAGGAGAGGAAAAGGTTGTTTTTCTGCTGTCCTCTGAACATCTGCTTTCTCAGAGAGAAGCAGCCTCAGTGATTTCAGCCTGCAGGGCTCTGGGGATCTTTGCAAACCAAGCATATCAGTGCTTCATTTAGCAAAAACATTCTCCTGCTTTTCAGTCTCCAAGGAAATACTTTAAAACAGGCAGCTTATTCTTGGTAGACTTATTTTTCTGGCCTTGAGACACTTATTTTCTTTTAATACTTTGCTGCACATTAGGTTATATTCCTTGGAGCACAGGACATTTCAGCCTCTCAAGACACAGGACTTCAGGACCAGGCTCAGCCTGCAGTGATTTGTTGTCACACTGTATTTATAACCTGTTGGTCTTATGGAGTAATTTCATTAGAGAATCCTCACTTATTAAACCAAATAGTAGCCTGGGAAAAGCAGATATTAAAAAATATTGACCCATAAAAGGTAGCTGCATTGGATGGATAAGTTACATGTGCAAATAAGTTTATTTTTATTACACAAATGCTGGGTTTGTCCTGAACCTACACATGGAAGATTCAAGCTAAATAGTTTTTTTAATAATATTTAACTTTATTGGGCTTTTGGCATCCCATGATTACAACAAAAAGATTTTCATATAATGCATGCCCTTGTTATATACCACAATCCCTCTGTGTCTTTCTCCAGTTTCCAGATTGTCTTTAGTCTGTGTTATTCTAGAAAACCAAGTCTGAGTGAAAATATCAGGAGAACCCAAACATGACTTGGAAGTCAGTTTTCCAAATAGAATTCTAATGGTAAAAGGCAAATATATTAATACTCTGCACCATGCAGTTTCTGCCTTTTAAAATTCATACCTAAAACCATTGGAGTTGCTTATACTGCAAGGGGTTGGGAGATAAAAGGGCTTTTCTCATTAATTTCATATATATATATATATGCATACATTCAGTGCATACTCAATTAAAAAATCAAACCCCACACATCCATCTGACTCCCAGTGTTCTGAGGAAGCAGAAATAACTCTGTCCTGTGCAGGTTGGAATCCTCAGTGTCAGGGCTGTATCTGCCTATGGCTTAGGAATATTTAGCCTTTCCAGATGAGGTCATGGAGATGTTCCAAGGGCTGGAGCTGCTCTGGAGCGAGGCTGGGAGAGCTGGGAATGTTCACCTGGAGAAGGGAAGGATCCAGGGAGAGCTCAGAGCTCCTGCCAGGGCCTAAAGGAGCTCCAGGGGAGCTGGAGAGGGACTGGGGACAAGGCATGGAGGGACAGGACACAGGGAATGGCTTCCCAGTGCCAGAGGGCAGGGAGAGATGGGGTATTGGGAGGAAATTGTTCCCTGTGAGGATGGAGAGGCCCTTGCACAGGCTGCCCAGAGAAGCTGTGGCTGCCCCTGGATCCCTGGAAATGCTCAACAACTCCCAGCAAACCAAAGGGATTCTGCTCCTGATGTCAGGGGTTTGGGTGCTGCTCCCCAAAAAGGATGAGTCTTCCTCCTCCTCTTTGCTCAGGCAGTATCAGTGATGAGATGGGTTGGGTTCTGTGGGAAACAGGGAGTAAAAGATGATTTGGCACCGTTTGCTACAAATGGGCAAATTTAGGCACAGGCACAGCAGATTGGAACCTTCAGTGGCACAGTAAATCTTTCCAGGGTACAGCAAGCCACATGTGCTTAGTTTTAAAAGCATCTATTTCTTGAATGCTGGAGAAGAGCCTAAACTGTGTAGCAAATGAAAATAAATTCTGGAAATTGGGAAATAAAACAGGCAGAATGAGGACATGGCTGAGGATACAGAGCTCCTTTGCCACAAGAGGTTAATTGGGTTTTATGTGTTCTATAAATCTTGAGGAGAAAGGGTTAAATAAAAATGAGGGAATGTATAAGATAAATTTTCACTTTATTTGATACGAGTCATTCCTGGGGTTTATATTAATTTTCTTTGATCTTGTTGAAGAAATCTAATTCAGTGTTTGTTACTTTGTATTACAGGCTTTTTTTTATTTTTCTTTTAAGACATGTCACTGACTTATTTATGCACGTTTCATATCACAGTATTTTTTTTTGTGCTACATTTTCACATCATTCCATACTTTGTGTAGTGTCTTGAAACAACAGAGGAGCCTGTGCTGCAGCCTGAAGATGGTGACAATGACAGGAAGATGCAGAACAGTCAGTTTTGTGAGAGGGTCAGTCAGGTAGGATCTGCTCAGGGTAAATTATATTACAGTGCTCTCCTCTCTGCATGTCTGTAAAATCTCTTTTCTTAGAACAGAAAGTCCTTTGCAAAGAAAACATGCTTTTCTTGTTACCTCACTTTGCTTTCAACTCATTGTTAGCCTAAGAGCCTCTGGAAGCTTTTTCCTGTATTTTTCTGCTGGTTTTGCATTCAAGATTGCTTTCATTGTGGACCTTGTTTTCTCTTGTTGGAGTACTTATGGTCACCCTGAATGGGGACGACAAAGAGTCCCTTGAAATTGGGTTTCTTTATATCCACACAGGTTGATCTCCTGCCTCCATTGCAGTCAGGCCTGGAGTACAAATTGTATGAGATTTACCTGCAGTGTGATTGTGGAAGAATTCCTGTAGATCCTTCTTTAGGGTTGAAATGCTGATACTTTGGTAAATTGTAAACTGGGTTTTCATACACACAGGAATCTGCTGTCCTCTTACTCTAATCAATGTGAGATAAAGGGTCATGGAGTCATAAAATAATTCAGGTTGCAAATTGGTTTGTAATGTTGAAGAATGATGATATTAAGCTCTATGAAATCTGTAATTTCTGTGTTTCTCTGTTAACCAGGTATGCCTTCAAGTATCTTTGGATTTTCCTTGTGAGGTGGATAAACAGGTAAGTGATGCATTGTAGAGACTCTCTTGGCTCTCATTGCTAATGGGAATTGTACCCAAATGGGCCCAGAACTGAATTCCCATGTGATTGATGCAGATTTTGATTGTTTTAATGGGAGTTGAATAACTAGAGAGATCCCAGGTACAAATTCCTGAGGACACATCCATGAGGTTTTATACAGAAAGTTGGCAGCTTGTAAATACTTCCAAGTTTCATCCTGTTCCAGCTATCAGGGCTTGAGTCTGGAGATCCCAGGACAGAAGCTGTACTGTAAATACAGATGATTCAAAGCTGAGCTAATAAATATGTTAGCTGCAGTCTGCAGGCAACATTCCAGAAGTTTCATACCTCTTCTTAGATAAAGACCTTCAGGGAAATCTTCTTATTCCTTACTAAACAACTGATGGCTATGAATTAATCATATGAAATAGATGTTAATTAGTTTTTGCTATTAATAAATAGTCAGCGAAATGTCTGTGGATGCTTCTTAGCACAGATAAAGAGCATCAGGAATTACAGAACCTGATTACAGAAAGATTACAGCCCTGAATTTAATAGAACATTACCTACCTGTTGTAATAAGACAATGTTTGCAATTTTTTAACAGATAACTCCATCAGGCTATTCAGAGAGTTTCTGCAAAGACAGACATTATAGGAGTCCAATTAAGCCTCAATTTGAGCACGATACAGCTGACAAACACTTGGGCAGAATAGGAATGAGTGAACATGAAACAGAAGAGAACTTGCTCACATCTCTTCTAGGAGAAAATAGAACATCTGTGTTGGAATCTACGTAAGTATGAGGGATATGCAGTTCTTTTGACAGTATTTCTATCTGAGAAGAGAATAAAGTAATTTTGCTAAAGTGAATTTAGATAATGGCACTGTCTAATTTACCTGAGAGATTGGCAAGGCACCTTCAGAGCCATTTTAGTCTATCATGCAATTAAGTAATTAGGAAACATACTATCAGTAGAAATCCTTAAGAAAAACCTATTGCAAGTGAGAAATTCTCCGAAGTTACTGATCCACTGAGCTTTCATCCAGGGACTGATTGGTTCCAGAATGGGATCTAGCAGAGTTAAAGGGCTCAGTTGATAATAGCTGATATTTTTCATTAAAAAAACCAAAATATCTGAGAACACAGGCCAGTGAAAGGTGGTGTGGTGAAAGGGACAGCTGTAAAAATAGTGTGTGAAAGGATCTAAGGATGTAGGAATTGGAATTACAGAGACTTTTTACAGGGATAATTTTGAGTGGATGGTACTGCACATTGAGTGCCCTTTGCCATTTTAATGTATTCTGTATTTTCACATCACTATTTAAAACTCTCCCAACAGGCATAAATGGCCTTAGTTGTCACAGCAGTAGTTAGTGGTGAATGAGGAGATACTACTCCCTTAGAAAGGAGGAGGGAACATTGTTTATTTGTTATCTTTACTTAAAAGTTGGCTAATGAGTGATTCTAGCACCATCATCTTTACCACTCTAGTGTGTAATATTTCCTGTGTTCAAGTGGAAATGACCAGGCTGATGGGTGATGAGCCTGTGCTTTGCAGAACTGAATTCTCACTAATGCCATTAGATGCCAGAGGAAGCCATAAAAAGCCTAGTTAGCTTCTACCACTTCAAATGCTAAGCTATACAAATGTAGTTGTTTAAAACTCTGGTTTATATGTTTAATGGCACAGACAGCTCTCCATTGGACACATGAAATTGCCTGTAGAGCTTCAGAGCTTGCTTATGCTTTAAATGCCTCTTATTTGGCTTCAGTTTCTCTTAAAACATTGCTTTCCAAGCTGCTGTCCGTGAACCATTAGTTATCCACGGGGCAGTTTGGTGCTCTGTAATGAGCTTTTTTGCCAGGCTTTTTGGCTGATTTCTCAGTTTCCATCTTCCCTGTTCCATTAGAAATACATGGAGGGATTGATTTTCACAAAAACCTCAACATCAGGGCCAGGAGTTGCACTTTGATGGTTCCTGTTGGTCCCTTTCAATTTGGGATAATCTATGATTATATGGTCTAGAGTCTGGTGTGGTTATGGTGTAAATTAATTTTTAAGTTAGAGAGCAAACTTTTTCGAGAATCCATTAGTATTTCTTACATTTCTGGGTTAAATAGGAGAAAAACCGTGGTGAGGTAATTTATGATATAATTCATGTTGTGAAAAGCTTCCAAAAACTCTGTCTGTTAGTGAGCAATTCATTAGTGAGTAAAACAGAACCTCCTGGGAATTTCAAATATGTCACAACACAGCAGAAGGGTTTCTTGGAAGGTATTTTTGTTTGCTTAAACAAAAAACTAAATTCATGCCTTTTCTCTCCTCTTTCCTGAGTGTAGCAGACAAGAACAAATGAAAATTGTAAATGAACTGTTAGATCATCTGAACACGACAGAGGAAGAATGTTCAAGCGAAGATATAGAGAAAAAGGATGAAAAAGATCTTAGGCAAATGATTATTCAACTAAGAGCTGAGCTCAAACATTTCAAGCAGGTCACTAAATTCTTAAAGCAGCGAGTAGAATTGAAATCAGCTTTTGATGGGGAAGAGAAGCTTTATCCAGATGCAGTGCCACAGATTAATAAGGAGATTCAGTTGTTGAAAGTCGAATTGAAAGATGCAGCTACACAAACAATGACTTTAGAGAGTAATGTCATGAGACTCAAACATGAAGGCAAAAAAGGAGCCTCAGAAGACAAGTCAAAATATTCAAGATTAAATGCAGAAGCAGAACATCAGCAAGAAAATGTGTATAAGAAGGGTGAACAGCATGAAAGACTTTCTTTTACTAGAACAAATGAAGTAAGTTTATTCTCTTTTTTGTACTTAGGGGATAGATGTATAAAAGGGAAAAATATGTTTCATTTCTAATATTAAATCTTGCTTTGGTGTGATTTTTAATATTAGGAAAAGAGATGTAGGCCAAATATATTTTAGATAATTGTTCTTAATGTTCAGAGCTTTTCATCTGCTACTTCAGCGTGCTTTAGAACGTTAATTAATTGAATTTCAATCCTCCCTGGGACCATGTACTCGTAAATACTACAGCTTTTGGAAAAAGAGAGTCTGTGTTTCTTGTTCCTAATGTACAGAGCCAGAGCATTTGGAACTGATGGAATCTAAATGGCAAAAGTGTTCTAGGAATAGAACAACAGAAAATCCATCTGGAAAATTCCACATCTGCATCACGTCTGGGAGCAGGCTGGGGAAGGGTCAGTGGGAGACTTCCACGAACCCAAATCTTAATTTTAGGCTTCTATTAACATCTTCTTATAGTGCTTTGCTTCCTGAGCAGTGTGGCCAGGAGTGCCCTGTGAACCTGGGGCAGTTTGTTGGGTCTGTTTGGGATCTGGGTGCACAGGATCTGTTCCAGCAGTGCAGACAGGCTGTGCTCGTGCCAGCTGAGGTTTGAAGCCTTCTGTCTGCAGGCAGCCTGTGATCCCAAACAAAGAGGTGGGAAAACAGTGTCTGCTAAAGAGTTCCTGTGTATTGTTTCAGCAGCAGTGATAGAAGTGAAGTTGAAAACTCTTTGAAGATCTTGGCTCCTGCAGAGCAGACAAAGGGGAGCTCTGCTTTTGATTTTGTGCTCTCTTAATAGGGGATGTTGTAGCACCTTCTGCAAAGTGTGCTTTCCTCAAGTTTGGTGATCAAGAGATTGCTGAGAGGTAGCAATTAGGAACAGTTCATTTTTATTCGGGCTTGTTCCTCGTGGATTCGTTTTGCTGAGGGAAGGGCTTGCAAAGCAAGGGCTGTTGATAAGGCTTTGCTGTGGGCATGAAGTGACAGGGCAAGGGGAATGGCCTGAAGATGGAGGAGGGCAAATTCAGGAGGGATAATAAATAAAAATTCTTCCCTGGCCGGGTGGGGAGGCCTTGGCACAGGGTGCCCAGAGAAGCTGTGGCTGCCCCTGGATCCCTGGCAGTGTCCAAGGCCAGGCCGGACAGGGCTTGGAGCAGCCTGGGACAGTGGAAGGTGTCCCTGCCTATGAACTAATTGAACCTCAAGGTCCCTTCCAACCCACACCATTCTGTGATTCTTTCTGCAATTTTCTTTTGTTTTTCCAAGTTCCTGTTTTCCCTGAGTTCCAGTTCACTCTTCTTATTCACCATTTTCCAGATTCCTCTCTGGTTTAATCAGTGGCAACCTCAATGCAGCCCTTGAATCAGTTGCTTTGAAAGCTTTCTTGTTTGAACTAATGCACTGTATCTTTAGCTTTGGAATGGCTTTTATAAATAATTTGATGTAGCCAGCTGAAGTGGCCTTTGGGTAATCCGGGTGACAAATGTGTCTGTGCCACAGCCCTGAGACAGCTGGAAATGGTTTGATGTTATTAATGCAGTTTAGTTAGCAGGAAGTTCTGGATTTATTTTGCAGCCTGTGAAGGATACTGTACTCCTGTGTGTACAAAAGGAATTGAGGATGGCATTAGGAAAATGGAACTTGCTTTTTATGAGTTTAAATTGGGTAAAGACTGTAATTGCTGAGAAGTGAATGTGGAAAGGTATTTCAGAATACATTGGGTGGTGAAAGAAATTAGGGGACTTAACAGCACTGGTGGAGCAAATGAACAGCAAAATTATAAACTAAATCTATCTGAACATGCCATTATTGGTTTTTATTATTATTACACACAATTCCATAACTCTCATCAACACATGCTTTTATCCTTTTGGAGACAGCACTGTTTTATGCTGTGTGGTTTAAATAAGGAACATTTATTTTATGCAGAGTCTTCCAAAGGTGAGAGGCTAAAATGTAGTGACTTAAGAAATGTAACTTCCCTCAGCTCCATTGAGGAAATGTCCATTACAGCAGGAAATGGGAATCTTCCAGAAGCAATTTATAGAGTTCATGGGTGAAGAAGCTGCTTTTGTTTATAAAGAATTTCTCTGTGGCAGAATAAATGTCCTCTGTGGCTGATGCCAAGTTATGTTGATTTTCTCAAAGCTATGGAAATAGGTCCTGTTGGGTGAAGAGAAAAGGAAGAAAGGAAAATAAGCTTTGGAGTTGTTAAAAATTGAGGAGGATCATCAACTTTAAAAAAAAAATGTTTTAAGGGAAACCATTGCTGGGCTGGCAGACATTTATGATGAAAATGACAGTGGGAAGTAACAGTTAGAGAGGTCAGTATGGGTGAGAAACTCTTTCCCTAAAACATACACAAATCCACAAGTGCAGAGCTAATTAATACACCTGCTGGTTAAAAGCCTTTGGTAGCCAGACAGGATTTGCTGTCCTGCTTCAGGAGCTGCAAGGTTGTGGATCCACGAGCATCTGGGACTTACAGAAAATGGTACCAGTGGAATGGGCTTTTTGCCTCTCTGAATGTTTATTTCTCATGTAGCCAAGGGTATTGCAAATTTTATTTTCAAAACTGAGCTGACAGCTGACTGATTTTGCAGGAAAATTTTAATTTTTCAGGGAATGGTTGTTTATACTTCCTACACTTGACTGTTACACACGAGCCACTAACTCCCCATTTTTTCCCATCCCTTTTTCAGGCTGGCTCTGCTTCCCTGCCCAGGAAGTCACGTCTGCCTGTCCCCTTAAGATCCTGCAGACCATTAGGAAATGTGCCTTTGAACTCCTGGGTGCAGAAATCAGAACCACAGCCTCCTTCCAGGGCACCTTGTGAGGGTCTGAGAGCCTGTCAAGTACAAACCAAACCATTTCAGGCACAACCTAATGGAGAGTTTATGGATGAGTCTGGAGCTGAAAACCTTCCAGAGGAGCCTGCAGAGGGAAGCACAGCAGGGAGAGGTAAATAAAGAGAAATCTGGTGACTGGAGTAGTGACAGCTTCTCTTGCACAGCAGAAAGTAAACCCAGATCATCTTTATATATCTACAGTGCCGCTTAATCTTGCGAGTTGCTTGAGTAGACAAATATGTGTAGATCTTGAAAAAACACCTCTTCTTTTTCTGTTTGCCACTAAAATATAAACCAGCTTTTTGTGGAACAGAAAGTGCTGTGTACACATGGTGTAAAGTCTGTAATAAATGGCAGATCACACATATATATCAATGTTTAGGTAAATGAAAAATTTCCTTAATAAGATGCCAAGTTTAATGAAAACTGTCTGTAATGTAGACAAGAGAATATAAAAATCCTGTTTTTGTTTATGCTGGATAATTAAGCTTTTCCAATATTTCACTGATCAGTCAAGTCATCCGTGTCTGTTTCCACTGTGCCTGGGTTAATTTAAACTCAGTTGTTGATGGAATATTGGGATCAGCAAAGTATGACAAATTGTAAGACAGAGAGCAATGGGTATTAAATAAAGATTTGGGGTGCCAAAAAAATAAAAATGCACTTAGTGGTTAGGTTAAAAACTGAGTAAAGGTGTGAAGGGTAGGTGAGGGAGAGTAAATATAAAACTAAGACTCAATCAATTTGGTTTTTTTTAACTATCCCCACTTATTTTTTTTTCAGTCTCTTACTGACTTCTGTTTTACTTTTCCCCACTGTTCTCCAGTTGACTCATTGCTCAAACTGGATAATGCTAAGACCCAGGTGGAGTTGCAAGGTGTTGATCCAGGTACAGGGGACAGGAATGAACATGTGATGGACAAAAATCAGCAAAACTGTCAAGGTAGAGCATTTATATGGTACAGTATTTGAAAAGAAAGGAAATGTTAAAATTTTAGTTTCTTCTGAGTTGTGCAAAATTGTAAATTGCTGCAGGTAATCATCTCCCTTGCTGTTATTTGTGGGTTTTAAATCTCATTTTCTTAGCTAGTATGGATTAATTGCTCCAAGAATCCAAGTTGGTCTTTCAAGGTTGTGCTTTCAGAAGGGCCACAGGGATTTATGAGTCTGGTTTCCAGTAAAAATAATGAGTTGGATGCCTGACTCTGATCTCTGTTGCTAATGTCCTCACTTCTGAACTCCTCTCTGAATTAAATGTTTCTTACTTACTGCTTGTGCATCTAGTTCTGAACTATTGGAATGAAGCAACTGAATGATAGAATTTTGCTTATCTGAATTATTTGAAGGCATTCAACTAGGCTGAAACCTAATGGAATCCTTTAATGAAAATGTAAATAGGCTTAGTGCTGTGTGTTCCATGTTTCTGCCTCATCCATTAGTCTTTTTTGGGAGGGCTTGAATAACCTGAATAACACTGTGGAGTACAGAAGTTATGGCTAATTCTGTAATCCTTTGGTGTGCAGGGTCCTGCTCCATGTGCCCTTTGGGGGTGTGGACATGTGAGCACAGAGAGCTCATTAGTTCTCCTTTAATTAAAGGGCACTGATTCATTAAAAATTGTAGCCAGTGCTCTGCTCTGAAATATTTCTTCTTCAATATCTGTTTTTATTTTCTGTTTGTTATCTGGAGTGATGCATGGAATCAGGATTTCAGGGTTTGGGAGTTCACCTGGTGTTTGGGATTTTTGCAACGTGTTTCTGCATTCCCTTGGTGTTCCCTCTGGAATTCTTACCTGGGCATTTTCTTGGAAGTATTTCCTTCCCGTGGTTCTGTCACCTTTGGAATGCCACACAACATGAGTGGAGTGCAGTGAACATCCTCTTGATTTCAAATCAGAAAACAGTTTGGGTTTGAAAGGACCTTAAAATTCATCCCTTTCTACCCCTGCCATGGCCAGGGACACCTCCGCTGTCCCAGGCTGCTCCAAGTCCAGCCTGGCCTTGAACATCCCAGGGGTGGAGCAGCCACAGCTTCTCTGGGCAGTGCTGATATCCCAGAATCACAGCTTCATTTTATCCCAGCTTTTAGGTAATATTTATTTTTATTCTCTTGTTCTTAGTCTTGACTTGGCCTTTCATACAGAGCTGCTGCCCCTGAGATTTTGAGCTGATTTACAGCTTGGACCTGGGCATTCAAATTCTCCATGGAAACCAATCTGAAAGTATTGCAACCTCTGAAAGATCAATGAATTGGCTCCCAAAAGGGAAGTTCTAATTCGTAGTGATCTTTTGCAGAACTAATAGAAGGGGAAAATTTAATTTACTGGTAACTAGAAAATAATCATTTTGCTAGCTACTTACACATACAGCCCCCAACACACAGAGAACTATAAACATGGATTATATGTAGGACTATATGGCTTTTATTGGGCTGAATCTGAGGTGATTGCATTACTTAGGGATGGCAAAGTCACCTGAGAGATGTGATGTGCATGTCAAATGAGTGCCAGTAAAACCTTTTACACCAAACACTTTCATGGGGTTTGTTTGGAACACCTTTTAAAAAGAAGTTATTATAGCCTCCTTTTCAAATTTGACTATACTGTTGATAATCTTTTTAAAATTCCACTGGCTTTATGCTCCAATTGGTTTTGTATAGATTTTTTGAAGTGAGGAGGAGAAGAAGAATATTTAATTAGGAGCTTTAGGAAGTACCATGTAAACTCAGAGTCTCCTTTGCCTCATGTTTGAGGTTATCATCTTTGTGGCTGGAAAGGTCTGGGGTTGATCAGTGTCTGATTCAGGACAGCATATGGCAAAAGGAATTTTTAGTCATTTGGGAAGAGAAAGTGGGTGTATTTTGAGTATTGTTTATTTGAAAAGTAATGAAGGGTTTGAAATACTTGATGTGCAAATTGAATTAATGGGTAAATCATAGAAAGAGGTCAAAAGTCCCAAACTAATAATGTATAGCTTGTAATTACCCACAATTTTATTCTGCTATTATAGAATTAAATGAATTCATTCTAGTGCTGTTAAGAACAGAATGTCAGATAAAGAAATATTAATATTCACACACAAGCCTCTTGTTTTTCAGAAATGCAAAATCATCATGGCATTAGCAATGGGAATATCCCGATTTCACTAACAGAGGTGGATGAAGAGCTTTATCCCATGGAACACGAGGACATTGACTCAGCCCCTGCTCATTCAGGCTCCAAGTGCCTGTGTGCTCAGCAAGGGAGTGCAGCAAGGACAGATGCACTTGATGGCTGTGAAGCCACAGAGGATATAGAAGAATTGAGACAGAGAGTGAAGAATATGCAATCTGAGCTTGAAAAGTACAAACTGTTCCTATTGCAGCTGCACAGCTCTGAGTTCAGTGGTGTTTCCAGTGGAGTTGTGAGTGATGCAGCTCTGCCTGTGGAAGGATTTGTCACACAAGTGCAAAATGCAGCCATGGAGGGAGTCCAAACATCCTCTGGTGTCCATCAGCTGGATGATGAGATCCACACCAAAAATTGGGATTCTGAGTCTTTGAAAGCCCCTGAGACATGGGCAGCACAGCACCTTAAGGAACTGCTGTTGGCAAATGAGGCAGAACTCGACAAAGAGCAAGGTGTGAATATGCATCTTGATGAGGTGTATCCCCTTCAGAACAGTCTGAGAGCAACATCACCATCCAAGTGAGTAAAACTGCTGCTGTTTGAGGTTCCCTTTTGTAAACAGAAACACCAAATAGCACCGCAAGGTGATATGAAGATAATTATATTCACAAAGAGAGTGTTGTTACAGTAAAGACTAAATTTCACTAACTGACATAAAGTAACTGAGACATTTTGTTAAAAGACCCTGTAAGTACAGCACTGATAAATTCATGTCATCATCTGGAGCTACCCTGTGCCAGACACCTCTGTCTCTCCCCACACCTCTCTTCTCTGTAGGACATCTTCTCTCAAGCCAAGTCACATCTCAGTCACATCTTACCTGTGGGACAGGATCACCTCTGTCCCCAAAGCACCACATCACTCAGGGTGTTTGCAGGGTGTAGGAAAATGGAACACCCCATTTAAGACAGAAATGTTTCCATGGGCAGTGGGCTGGCAGATTCCTGCTGGCCCTTCTGTCTGTGTGCCCAGACTTGATGGGTAAAATAAGATGTTCACGCTCTAGTTCCGATTTATTTTGCAGTTAAGTGCTGTAATGCCTTCCTGTGAAGGATGTGAGAGGAGATAAATATAGAAATTAATGAATGAAATTTTATAGCATAAGCTCATAAGCTGGAAAATCATTTAGGGGAGGCTGGAAAGTATTAGTCTTGTTTTCTGTACGAGACTTGGGGCAGCATTTTGGCTACATAGACACAAATTGCAAACATAGGGTGAGGGAAAGGGATCATGAGAGTGAACCTTTTTTAACATCCACCCCCATTTCGCTCTTTGTAATACTGTTTTTTTCCTGAGGGCCTGTGGAGCACCAGAAATTGTAGCAAAGCAAGGGATATTCAGCCTTGTGCCTTTCTTCTAAATGCTTGAGTAGAAATATTTGGAGACCCTGAGCAGCCTCAGCATGGACTGTTGTGTATCTCTGTTGTAAAATACAACTGTGTTACAGAGTCCATGTAAATTTACACGCCTTGAAAATACACCTCATCCGCTTTACAAAGGAAGATCTAACTGTAAATTAAGGAATGAGGCTCTGTGGATCACTGTGAGGTTTTTATGGCCACTGTCTAGGACACTGTCATGAGTCACAAGTGACAGACCCCAAAATGAGTTATGCATCTCCTCCTATACAAATGACAGTAAAAATGCTGTAACAACCCACACCACCATAGATTTCTTTTGATTCCCTGCTTCTTTTAACATCCTCTTTCTTTTTCTTCCCACTAATGGATGATTCTGGAAAAGGAGCTCTACCTGTGGTACAGACAGTGGCAGTATAAAGAAGATATCTACATTTGCAAGTGTAAATTCAGTAAATAAATTCAATTGATCCAAGCTGGAATTTATATCCTGGCTTGTGGAACACAGAAGTTTGGGCATTACTGTGGCTGTCATTGTCTCTGGTTATAAATATGCAGAGATGTGCAGAATTTTCAGAGTGGGTGAAACCATCAGTTCAGAAACTCCAATATTGTGGCTTTGGCAGGAAATACATAAAGTTTCAGAGAAGAGACAGCTCTCTGTTTCCATATGGAGTTAACAAAAATCCCCACAAAGCATCAAAAACCCACTCCAAACAAAAGACCACCATAAACCAGTCAGGAAAAATATATGTATTCTTAAAAATTCTTTACATGTATTCACTTTTTAGTTTAATTTGGCACCCTTGCTGCCACCCATGTTCTTTCCAAGTAGACCATCAAGTCATTCCATTAGTTTTGGGCCATTTTATAAATGAAGCAGTTAAGTGAAGGAGAATAACCATAAATACCAAACTCAGCAGTCAGAGACAATACATCTCTCATTGAGGCTGTTAAAAGCATTTAAAAAGCAAATCGAGCCACATAAAACTATAGTTTAGGAATATAAGCCTAATTCCCTTTTTTTTTTTTTTTTTTTTTAAATATTTAAATACCATTTATTGCCAGAAAATCTCTTTACAGCTAATTTCATTTTCTCAGATATGATTCATTAGTTCATTCCCAAGCTCGGGAGCTGTCCTTCCAGTGCCAGCAAATCAAGGAGATCCGCTGTGGCTGTGTCACCTACCAGGAGCACCTCAGCAGCCTGGTGAAAGCCTTTGAGGAGCTGCTGCAGGCCAGTGATGTGGATTATTACATTGCTGAAAGCTTCCGGGAGCAGCTGAACCAAAGTGTGCTGCTGTTTGAGAAGCTGGAGATGAAGTTCCTCTATGGTGAGCAGCAATGTTTTGTGCTTGTTGTCAGAGAGATTCATGCTTTGAAATGGGAAGGGTTTTGTTTGCTCCTTGGTGAAAGGGAAGCTTTACTTGCTGCTGGTTGCTTTGAGATGGTTTGTTGGGAGGACTGTCGTGGAAGGTAAAGCTTTTGTGCTCCAGCAAGATCACAGAATTGGAAGGAACCTCTGGAGATCATCCAGCCCAACCCCCAGCCAAGGCAGGGTCACCTTGACAGGTGACACAGGAATGTGTCCAGGTGGGTGTGGAATGTCTCCACAGCCTCCTGGGCACCTGTCCCACCCTCAATATAAAGAAATTCTTCCTGTGCTGAGGTGGAACTTCTTGTGTTTTAATTTATCGCCATTGCTCCTTGATTGGATTTTACTTTTGTAGCTGCGCTCTTTATTGACACTTGCTATTTGGAGTTACCTCAACACAAGCCTATTTTAACTGTCCAAAACAGTAGTTACATAAAACTTTTGTTACAAGTAGCTTCAGGGTTTCCTGTTTCAGGAAACAGCCCAGCTGACTCTGTTGAGGACACTTTGGGACATGAGCTAGAGCTGGGCTTGGCAGCTGTGGGGTAACACTTGGACTCAATGATTCAAGAGGTCTTTTCCAACCTAAATTATTCTACAGTTTTCTGAAGGGACCTGCATCATGCTGCTTCTGGTGTGGCTGGTGAAGAAATATACACTGACTTTGGTAAAGGAGCTAAAATGCTATCATATTTTGGAAAATGAGCATCACAATTGACATTTGTCACTCAAAGGAAGAGTATAACTTCATACTGCCTTCAGTGTGTAGATTGAAGAAAGTTAGCAGGAAAGCGATGGAAAAGGGAGGCTGTTGTGAGTAACTCAGCAAGAAAGACCTTTTCCTGGCATCACAAGTGTTGCTCTTGCTGAGCCAAACAACCAGCAATCCTTCACAGGGGTCAGCTGCAGGAATAACATCTCCAGCAAAACACTTGACGTGCCTGAAACAGAGCCCTGACCTCCACATCCTCCTGGAACTGCCTCTGGAGCTGCCTTTGTTCAGCCCCATTTGGGACCCAGCCATAGCATGATCTGGGCTCTGCCTTTCATTACAGATCGTGGCAGGATGTTGCAGTTTTGATTGCTCACATAAAGCAGCTGTATATGAGAAAAAGGTATTACAGCCTTGTGTCATAGCAGGGTAATAAAAGATTGAGTGTATTCAACGATTTCGGTGGCTACAGAGATTCCTTGCATTGCAAATGAGAAGACTGGAGTGAATAAACATTAAATGCCTTTAAACCAACAGATGGTATCCTATATACTATGAAAAGTCACTGACAACCCAGACAATTCAATATATCTAACACAATGGTGTTGCACTGAATCACACATTAAAGTAAAATGATGTTTGTGGGGCTGTAAAGAACATCCAGTGTACTAAGAATTGACTGTAAAGAAGAAGCATAAACAGCCGTCTGTCTCTGCATTTCCATCCTGACCTTCAGTTCATTCCCCTGAAATTTCTGCTGTGCAACTCTTCCCTGCCACTTTTGCTTAATTGCACAAAAATTTTAAAATATGGGGAGCCAAGGTGACACCAGGAAACTCTTTATTTCCCTATTCAAATTGGTGTCTGAGTCCAGGTCTCTTGCACTGCATTGTGCCTGTGCTCACACACAGTTCTACAGAGAATGTTGCAGGCAAAATCCTGTGTGTGTCCTTTCATTAAGGATGACTGCTTAGCCTGATTCCAAAACAAGCACAAAAAAAATCCAAGTGCAACGGAATTGTTTTTATATAAATGTTATTGAAGAGCTAACAACATGTGCCCTTAATCCTTTTGCCATATAGCACAATTATTTCAAATTTGTATGCTAATTAAAACACCAAGGCTGTAAAATCTGGCACCTGTGGTCCCTAATAATTTTTTGTGAGTTCCAAAGCAAGCTATTGCTTTGTTGCTGGGCTATAAATAGTTCTGCTCCTGTACAGCATTCGACACTAATACACAGTGTGTTAGTATCTGTTGACTTCTCTAATTTCTCACTAATTTACCATTCTGTATTTAAGCAGAGTAAGATAGAGGGGAAAAAATTGTAATTCTCAGTATGTGCTTGTAATCAGCTCTTTCTGCTTTGCAGGAGAATCAATAGGTACAGAAGTCACCATACTTTATGAATTAGCTCAAAGGTAAGAGTGCAACTGAATGTTTAGCAGAAATATGGTTGTTTCTTAAGTTGATAAGGATACTCCATGTTTTTTAGCATGTTTTGCTGCTTGGCAGGCCTTTGCTTATTAATATCCATTTCATTAATAAAAGACCCACTGGAAGCAAAGCAGACTAAGGCTTTTTTCCCCAATTCTCACCAAGCAGCTGAGATACTGAAAGAGAAACACTGTGCTACCAGGATTGTTCTTTTCATGAACAAGCACAGCATGTCCACAATCCACTGTGGTGCATGGTCGCTATGATCCTGGTGCAGCTGCCAGGGGGACAGTCCCTCCCTGTGTGTCCCCATACCCCTGGGGTTGCCTCAGGGTCACTGAAGTGCAACTCTGCTGAAGGTCATTCTCAGAGCAGCCTGATGCTGAAGGTGAAGAGAGCAGGTGGTGTTGTGCTGCATGTGTTGGTTTTATGCCAGCCTGGGACTCTTCAGTGCTACAGAAATCCTCAGCTGCCCCTGAACACAAAGGTGACTGGAAAATACAAAGTAGGGTGGAGGTCGATTGATTATTCCTGCTGACTTCAGTGGGCTCAGAATTCCAGTCTTGATACAGCCTCTGGTGTGTAGTGGTTTGCCATGCTCTGTCACAGAAATTTACCTGTAAATTGGTGTGAATTGGGCACCCTCTGCTTGTGCTTTCCAAAGTCATAAAATAACTTTCCTATTCAAACCATTTTGTTTGGCACAAAAGGGACAATGAGAAGAATGCCACCTTGTACCAGCATCTGCAGGAGGAATCTCCTGTGCCATCTGCTCTTCATAGCTTGTCTGACTTTGATTTGTCAGAGAAATCTCCTCTTGGCTCACCTGAGCACAGACGTGACCTGCAAGGCCAGCACAGCACACAGCCACTGCTGCCAAGCAAGTTTCCTCCAGGTAAGTTTTTTCCCACTGAAGATTCACTGGATATTGGGAAAAGCTGATAAATAACACACAGGGGAACTAATTAAGAAATAATGAAGAATGTTTGTCTGCCTCAGCTTTCCAACTCCTTGCATAATCATTGCAATTTCAGTGGTAAGGCACACAGAGATGGCAGTGATCTGAACTGCCCCTGTTTGAGGCAATATTAAGTGTGATAGTTTGTTCCTTGTTGTTTTAGGCTCCCAGCTTTTACAGTGCTCCAGACACTCTTTAAATAGACAAGTTAGAAGGGGAAAATAGACAATTGTCAAGAGATTATTATGTGGAAAAGGAGAGATTTTTCCAATTTTATAGAAGCCGGTGTTGTGTTTCCTTGAGAATTGTTAAGTGCTGCATAATTAATAAGTGGTGTCATGTTTGACCTGGATAGTTCCACTAAACACAAGTGATGCTTGCAGTACTTTATCGGCAGCAATGAAAATTTAATAGCTGAGCTGGCACATCCTGTTCAGGGAGAAATATTGCAGAGTAAACCAGGAGTGTGTGACATGGATAAACTGACACATCACACAGTGACAGGTAGAACAGATCAGCTCCTGAGTAGAGATGAAACTTGCAGCCAATGGAAGAAAAATTGTAGAATGGCAAAGCAAGAAGGAAAAGGTACAGTAATGAAACTTGATACAACAGATTTATTTATTGTGGAGTGCGCTGTGTAAGTCAAAGTCAAATTTCTCTCTGAGTTACTCTGGGAGCTTCCTATTGTTGTAAGGAAAAATGAGTGCTGGTGGTGTGTGGAGCTGGAATGTGGAGCTGCATTGCAGAGCTTTGGATTCATTCCTCAGTACAGGGAATGTTTAAGGAGATAAAATTGTTATCTATTCCACTTTTGTAGGAAGGAGAAATTTGAAGAGCCTTAAGACTCTGGACCATTGTTTCAGTTAGAATGTAAGGAGTTGCCACTGAATGCTTGGTTTGAGCACTGTACAGGAAAAGAGTGTTGTGGAGCCAGATATTAAATAGCTGCCATTTTTAACAGCTCTGTGTCATCTTTTAGGATTAACACCCATTAGATTTGACAGCAGTACAGAGTGTAAAAGAATACAATCATCTGCTCTAAATAAGAAGTGGTCTCTTGCTTTATTTAGAGTTATTAATGGAGCATCTGCAAGAAATTAGAATCCTGAGACAACGCTTAGAATACTCCATAAAAACTAATGAGAGACTGAGGAAGCAGCTTGAGAGACAAG
Source organism: Lichenostomus cassidix (assembly GCF_008360975.1). Classification (NCBI taxonomy): domain Eukaryota; kingdom Metazoa; phylum Chordata; class Aves; order Passeriformes; family Meliphagidae; genus Lichenostomus; species Lichenostomus cassidix. Next base: position 6,226,547 of record NC_139497.1, read on the forward strand.
TAACAGACAAGGAACTAGATCAAGGTAAGAATTCATTTAATGAGAAACTGAATCCATCTTGCCTGCTGTGAGCCTGAGGGATCAAACGCCACTGGAAAGGTTTTGTGTGCTTTCTTGAATTACCTCACCCCTTCCAGTTGGGGAGTGATGTGCCTTTCTCTGAGTCCTGCTGCATCTTGAGCTCTGCCAGCAGAACCAGCTTTCCCACAGGGCTGTGGAGTGGCATAAGTGCAGATCTGATGTGCCTTTTCCTCGAGTGCATTGCTGGAAGTGTACCCAGTGCTGAGCACAAATCTTTCATGGGATACTGTGAACCACAGAGCCTCAAAGCTGCACTTGCTGCACAGTGTTCAGAGAGCAGTTGTATGGCATTTGATGGTGCTGGGGTTGAATATTGAAATTTCTAATTATTGAAAGACCCTTCTAGTTCTCTTACCAGCAAACAGCCTGGGGTTTTGTCCTATTTTTTTTTTTCTTGTGCCTTTGGGGTATCATCATTATTGCAATGTTGTTGTATTTTAGGATGTCACCCTTTTTGAATTCTCTGCCATGTCCAAGCAGGTGCAGTTGCAGGAGAGGAAATCTATTTTATCAACATAATTTCAGTAGGGCCCAGTATGACTAGAGGAGGAGGTGCTTTGCTCTAAATGGTGCTGCTGTTGATCCAAAGCAGGAATTGGGTGGGATTAGCTTCCCTGCACATGCCCTGCTTATCCCTGGGCTGGTCAGCACAGCAGCACTGCTAACAGGGCTGCTGGAGGTTCCTTCTCTGGAATTCTGTGACTCCTTTAAAGCCAGGGACAAAATACCTGTGAGGCAGAGCTGAGGCCATGGTGTCCAACCTGCCTTTGGGATTGATTTCTGGAATAAATGTGTCCCAGACAAAATGTCTTTGTGAGGTTATAAGGAGAAATACCCAACAGCAACTGATGGGAATGTTAACTTAGAGTTGATTTTCATTCCAAACTCTGATAAAGCAGAGGATGAAAACCACTACAGACAGTTCTGCAGATTTGGAGTCACTGCTCTCTTTTGCTGGTGTTCAGCATCTCTGAAATCAGTCTTTGAGGTGTGTTTAGAACTTTTCACCAGTAGCCAGCTTTCAACTAAGGATGCTTTTGGAGCACCTTTTGAAGCCATCCCATCCCATCCCATCCCATCCCATCCCATCCCATCCCATCCCATCCCATCCCATCCCATCCCATCCCATCCCATCCCTGTATTTTCCTACCCTTTGCTTCACTCTCTTTCCCACCTTTTCCCCCACAGGACAATTGATTAATATGCAATATTACTCAGCCTAGAAGCAGGTAATAAATACAGACATACTTTCCTTTTCCTCAGTTTCACTGGTATTGACATTAGATTCATTATGTTTTACATCATCCCCATGATCCATTTCTGTTGTTGTATAAATGGAGGCAACCTGCACATGGCAGTTTGCTTTCAGGGATAATTTACAGTGATGGAAAGGTGGATAAAAAGCATCCATTTCATTCATGAAGTATTTACTCTGCTGGAAAGGCATTCTGTGCTCGTGAAATAACCACACTGAAACACTTCCAACTCTTTTACAGCTTCATAAAGATTCTGGCAAGGGCATCCATTAATGCAGTGAAAGTATATTTTCTTTATAAACTGTCTTATGCCTTCCATCTGTCTTCTTGTTGCCTTAGCACATCTACCAATGCGTGGAGGAGAAATTTGGAAAAGTAAAGGAAAAAAAGCAACTACCTGTTAGAACAGCTTCTGTTTGACACTGTGTTCTTTCAGTTCTTGTTTCTCTCTGTGTCAAAGATCTCTTTCATGCTATCAGATGTGCACATGCTCTTCTGCTGATGGTGCTCCTTTTTCCTGATAGAGGAGCTTTCTTTGACTTTCAGTGTAAAAGGGAGTTCCTAAGTGAGCTGAGGGGATTCACAAGGGCTTGTGGGAATGGTCTTCAGCTGAAGGAGGGCAGGTGAAGAGTGGATGTTGGGGAGAAATCCTTCCCTGGGAGGGTGAGGTGCCCAGAGAAGCTGTGGCTGTCCCTGGCTCCCTGGCAGTGCCCAAGGCCAGGCTGGACAGGGCTTGGAGCAGCCTGGGATGGTGGAAGGTGTCCCTGTCATGGCAGGGGGTTGGAGCTAACTGAACCTTAAAGTCCCTTCCAACCCAAACCATTCTGTGACTTGAATTCAAATTTTTGCATTTAACTGAACGTCCTTAGTTTGTTTTGCTTTAAAACGCAAGGCCAAGTTGTAACATAGTTAATTGTTGGTGGCAGCCTGCTAAATTCATGATGTTGAATTGTTTGTTCAACAGAAGTTATTGCACAGATTTGTTCTTGTCTGATAAATATTGTATGGATGTATATACACACATCTGCCCACTGTTTTTGCTGTGTTATTTTTAATATTTAGATTCTTTAAGTATTTAAATGCCTCTGGGCTTCCAGTATCCTATAAATGACTCAAGTGCTGGTAATGACTACATCATTCCTGTAGAGCTGAGGCTTGCAGTGCAAGTAGAACTAAAATAATTGCTTCAATCATTTCAAATGGTAGGCTTCAAAATAAAATCAAAGGTTTAATTTTGAGTGTCTTAGGTTTCAAATGTTATTAACAGCAGTTAACATTAAAAGGGGTTTTGTTTTAACCCATAAGCAGCTGATGTTTCTGCTCAGACTTCTCTTCAGCTTTTGAATGCCTTTATTTTGCTTTACCTGGGAGTGAATATTTCCTTCCTCTTTGCTGTGATTTTCAATAGTGCCTTTCTTTCAGCCATTGTTTCCTTTGAAACCTTCAAGGTACTCTTCCTTAGCACTCACTTTTTCAGCACAAAACAGAATGAAAACTCAAGTGTATTGCAATTGTGGGCCCTGATGCTCCACTTTCCTCTGGTTAGGTGGACCTTTGCCTCTGTGGAGAGAGTAATTGATGTCAGCAGGGCTCTGCACAGAAGTAGTAGTCTGAATAGTGGGTCAAATTGCAGGATTGTGGCCCTATTAGCACTGGCTCCACATTATCCCTTATTATGTAAGATAACTAATAGTTATATTCTAAAGCCTTTCAGTAGAACTGCGATAGCACAACTTTTCAAATGGGATAAAGCTGGGTGATGGGCAATAAATTAAATTAGAATCAAGATGAGACCATCGAGCCTTGCCACTTCAACTTGGATTGCTTTGTTGCAGTCTGAAAGGAAAAAGCCTTTTGAGTTCACATAGCTGCCTCAACTCTTTAACATATAGATAGTAAAATGCCATTAGTGCCAGGCTTCCAGAGCCTTTGAGTCTTTCAGCAGTGACAAGAGGTTCGTATCATGGCACACTACATCCCAGTTAGGTAGTGGGTAAAAGCTTCAATTGGGATTACAATAAAATGAGATTACTCAGAGGAAGTGCAGCACATCAAATTGAATTGAACTGCCAGAGCTGAAAGGCATCCTCCTCATACATTCAGCTAATTTTTTTGCCAGCTGGTTATTTCTCTATTAGCCAAATAGTTGACACTCATGTACTTATCTCAGGCTTTAAAGTGGGGGAGATACTGGGATAACCAATCAACTGAAAAATACGTTTAATTCCGGTGGGTCCTGAAGTGTTTTACTGACTATGAGAAGGTTACAAAGGGCAATAACAATTACTTGACTTGCATTTCAGAGGCAGCACCTTGAGAGTGGGATGTGCAGGCTGTGCTGTACCAGTGCACATCACTGGGGGATGAGCAGCACGAGTGCAGCGCATTGAGGATTTCCTGGGCTGGGATTTGTCTGGCTGGGTACAGGATTTAACACTTAGATTCACTTGACTAGAGCAGGAAGCTCCTCAGAGCAGCATTCATCACCCTTGTGTTTGTCACAGGCAGACATTTAATCCGTGCCAGTTGCCCAGAGCTTCTCGAGGAGGCACTGGAGGGAATTTCAGCTCTTGGAGTGCAGGGAATCTCATCCTCAGAGGTGTGAGGAGAGGAGACACAGGGTGAGCTGAGCTCTGCAGGGCCTCTTCCTCCCCATGGCTGTTGATGGCGGATCAAGACTGGCTCAGTTAGCTAAATTTTAGAAGCACGGATTTAAGAGGGATAAATCTTCATCCCTGTGATCATAAATGGGCTCTCAGGTTGTCATCAGAGGCAAAGGCAGTGACTCCAGCCTTCTGCTCTTGCCTGTGTGGTACCAAATCTATCCCCAGACTGTTTACAGTACTCCCTGCATTAACCCCTGTGGATTAGCTGGTGGAATCTTGTTGTTCTCTCACTAAATACAATGGGCTGTGAGCAGAGAAAGACTAAAATACATTGTAAACCCTCCTACAATTTTCTTTTCAAATCATGGCAATGTCACAAAATACTCCTGCATTTTGTCTTGTTGGGGTTTTAGCTGATAGGTAAAGACTGCCAGGGATAATTCTGCAATTTTAGTAATGGGTGCCCAGCAATGAGAGGTACTTGTGCTGCACAGGGTTTTGGATTACTTGGCATTAACCTGAGCTGCCTTTTAGCCTGTAGTGATAACCTTCAAAATATATAGGGGAGAAATAGCTTTCATAACCTGTTTTTCTGCAATTTTTTAAATTGTTCTTGTCTGGAAAGTTTAATCTTTAATGACCTAGAGATGACTCATAAATCATCTTTTATGTATATATTTATAGGTTCTGCAAACATTTTTATCCATGGCTCAGAGCAGCATAATTCCCTGACTTCTGAAATACATTTCCTGAGGAAGCAAAATCAAGTTCTGAATGCAATGCTAGCAAAAGGATCTAGAGGTAAAAATGCAAACTGTTCTTTACAGGAATAGCCTGCAACTCATCCCAGCTCAGAAAACAATAAAATATTCACAGTCCACTCATTAAATTAACTTAACCATTCTTCCCACCCCTGAAATTCCATGCTCAACCATAAGCATTCAAGCTGGGATTAACAGTAATAGAATAGCAGCTGTTATTTTCTGGTAGTCTCTGAAAAAGCTGGTTTGGTTAAAAATCAGAGCTTTAGTGGGTTGTGGGCATTGCAGATACCTCATGTTTCTTCTTGTTTCAGATAAACAAAAGGAAAACGAAAAGTTAAGAGAATCTCTTTCTAAGAAGAATGCAATCATTGAGCATCTTCATGAGGATCATGAATGCATCAAGAAAGAAAACGAAAAGTTGCAAAAACAAATTGGCCAAAAGGAAGATGAAATCAGATACCTGACATGTCAAATTTACAGCAGTCGTAATGAATTAAACAGGTATTGATTCTGTCCCCATTTAAACAGCCATTTAGAGGAGGAGATTGTCAGTGTGACAGGCACGTGTTCAGCCATAGCCATTAACATTAATGAGGGCCATGGATATATTCAAAAGGCAAGGGAAGAGTTATGGAGGGGAAGAGGAATGGATTTCAGATTTTGAAAAGAAATCAGAATTTAACTCAGCTGTTTATTGGGACGTAACAGGTTGCAGACAGAAATTAATGTAAAGCAACATCAGATCTCCGAGAACGAGAAGCTGCTGCAGTCGCTGCGCACTGAGATCAAGGTTTATGAGAAGCTGGAGGAAGCCAGAAGGAAGGGCACAGGTACAAATACCCAGCTGGCTCTGCACCCTTGGCCCTACACCTCCTCCCTCTGAATGCTCCTGTCAAAGGCCACTAGGGCTGGGTCACTGCCTGACTTCTGCTCTGCAAAGAGAGCTGTAACTCCCTGCTGCTCCAGTGCTGCTTTTTGCATGGGGTAACTGCAAGTCTGAGATGTGTCAGATGTTGACTAGACACCCCCAAGTTTCTTTTATCTTTTTAGCTAAGCTAAAAGCCAGAATTGGAGACTTAGAGGCTCAGGCTGGGTAAGTTTCCTGGGGATCTTAGATATTTACTTGTCATCTAAAACCCTGCTGCTGCATCCTCCCAGGTGCTGCTTACTCAGGTAGCTTGTGCTTTCTCTTGGCTGAAGGTGAGGGGAGAGGCTTCTCCCTGGGGCTGGCAGAAGTGCTGGCACTGCTTTCTCAATGAGGTGTTTAATAATTTCCTGTCCACTTTGCTGTCAGTAAAGGTGAGAGGAGGATGGAGCTCACCTGAATTCTTCCTACCCCTTGGTGTGCTGAGGTGAAAGAGTGCAATGCTGTTCATTGCTGCATATCCATCACCACATCCAGCAAATTTCCCACTGGAAGTTCTTAGAAAGTTGATTTTTTTTTTCCTCCCTGCTGCCCCTGGATTTCCTGCTTGGCTGCAGCAGAAGAGCCCTGTTGGCACAAGGCTTTAAGGCAGAGTTGGCTCAGTGGTGGAAGGGATTCTCCTTGCAGAGCTCCTGTTGTTGTTAGGGAGTAGCAACACCCTCCTCATGCTGCTGAGCCACTTCCCACTGTCTGGAGAACAGCCTGAGCAGTTGGATTTCAGCAGGGAAGAATATATGGAATTGTTTGTGTACTGATATTTTCTGTGAGAAGGCAAACACAGCCCTTGCTTTTCTCAGGTTCAGATTTGTTTCTCTGGTTGCCAGGTGATCACTGTTTTCTTTTTTTCTTCAGTGAATAAAATTAAACTCCCAGTTCTACTCCATCCCTCCTCTGCACTCCAACGTTCACCATTCCTTTTCCTTTCCCCAGACTGTGCATTACTCCACTTCATTTTGTAAATCCTCTTCATTCTCTTTTTATCACGCTTTTTAGCTTTTGGCATGAGACATAGTAGCTTTTATGGACAAAATAAAAAACAATTTTCAGCTCTTTAAATCTTTCAAGGGTAGAAGCAATTAAGACATGCTTTTTTGTCAAACCACTATCTTAATGCTGTTTGTAGTTAATTCTTAATATTGAGGATAACACTGGCTATAACTTATTTTCTGAGCATCCTAGCAGCTAATATTATTTTAATTGTTAAAGATGTTTGAGTGTTTCTTTTGAAATTGTCTCAGATCCCAGATGTGATGCCTCGGAAGAATTCCAGAAAGATCAGAATAATCCACTCGATTTACATGAACTGTTGACTGAAATCCAGAGCCTGCGAGTGCAGCTGGAGAGGAGCATCGACACCAACAAGTCTTTGCATGAAAAATTAGAGGAGCAGCTTTCCAAAGGGAAGAGAGAGGAAGTGGGAGCAGTGTCAGCTGTGAATATCAACTGTCTCTTGAAGGCAGGCTCTCAGCACCGTGCAGGAGTGGATGGTACTGTGCTCTGGGTGCCCCTGGGGTACTGGAGAAGCTGGGCCTTGTTCTTTAAAGATGCTCTTACAGCCTAAAACAGCAGCAAATCCTCAAATCCCTCTGCTGTTAGAGCTGGGGTGTGAAGTGCACACTGCCTTTGCATCCAAGGAAAGATTGCAGGGTCTCTGGGATGGGAGGATACCTGCAATAAATAGCCATCAATTTTGCTTACCTGGGGGGTTCTTTTTTCACTGCTGAGCTCTACAGTGTTTGCTAAGGGTGAGTGTGTATTACTCAAGAATGATCAATAAGTGCACTAAATGGGCTCTGGATAAATCAGTTGTCCCCTCTTTGCCCTTGAGGAATATTTTACCTTTATTTCAATCACTGTTAAGTGAGGCTGTTCTAGCAAATGAAGGAAAGTGTAATGTTTACACCCGGGGTTAGGTTATTGTTCCAATATTGATGTACATGGGGTGCAGAGGGCATGAAAATCTTCTTCCTTCCTGCTTAAAGTGCCCTGCACAGTAACAGCTTTCAGATAAAGCCACATGGACCAGAAAGACTCCTTGGAATGTCAACAGCTGAATTTTTCAGATGTGCTTTCCTCATAGGTGTTTAGGGAATTTGGAAGGTCTGAAGAGGAGGAATGTAGAGACAGTCTTCATTCTGGTGTCATACTTCTTGTGGCATTAGTTAAAGCTTACATTTGTTAATTAAAATATGTTTATCAGGATGTATTTTAGATTTTTTAACTATGGCTTGATTTTGGGAGACACCTAGAAGTTGGGATAGATTTTAAAGTATAAAAGCAGGTAAATACTGGAAGATCCATGGCATGGTACTAAACATTAGCTGGTTTTCTCTGCTTCCCGAGTCCACGTGTAGCATCAGCAACAAAAGGAACAGGAGAGCTGGGAGGGTTTTTATTAATGCATGTAAATATCTAATAATACAGCTTTCCTTCTCCCTTTTTATATGTAGAAAATCTCTACAGCTGCCCTGCTGCCAGCAGGAACATGTGTGAGCTGCAGAAGCAGCAGAATGGATGCTGCATGTCATTGGGGAAACCAGGCACACCCAGACCTGCTGTATAACACAAGTCATGTGTAAATAAATTCTCTGTGTGAGGATGAAAAAATGACCCAATTTTCTGTCCCAGGTGCTCAGGAGGAGGTGGACAGGGCCTCCCTGTGCAGCAGCTCAGGCTCCAGCAGGACGTGCACCCCTCGGCTGGTGCCCGGCCATCGGATGTGGGCAGACAGGAACGGCCGGCACGTCCTGGGGCTCATCGAGGACTATGATGCCCTGAGGAAGCAGATCTCAGAGGGGCAGCAGGTGCTGGCAGGCATGGAGCTTTCTCTCAGGGAGCTCGCTGGGACCAAGCTGCAGGAGCCTGGAGTGAAGGTGAGCACTGAAATCCTCGATGCATAAAACCTTGGTGGGTTTTATGCAGAGGCGCGAAATATTGCAAAGGGAAGAACTGAAGGAATAACTTAAGACACCTCATGGTTATCATCTAGATGCTCTCAGTGTGGTTCTGAGTTAGTTAATTCCTTCACTTTCAACCTGAAATGAGCTAAACCTGCTTGCTTTTGCTATGGAAATTTGTGTTTGTTGCACTGGAAATGATAAAAAAAGCCAAACAAAAGCAGCAGCGGAAAACCCTGAGTGAAAATCTAGAATGCTTTAGAGAGGGCTTGAACTGAGGGTATATAACCTAAGGATAAAAATAATTGAGATTTTCATGTAATGAAGGCTTGAGATAAACCCAGGAAATATGAGACAATTAAAAGAAATGAGATACAGAGCTGATAAAGTTCTTCACTTAGTCAAATTCAGCCTTTTAGTATCACCAGGTTATAACTACAGTAAAGATTGATGTATGCTAATGAGGCTTGTTTCATATTACATTCATATATCAGGGAAGATTTTTAATATTTTTCGACTTCCTGGTATTAGTTGAACATTTTAGCAATATCACAAGCTAGTCCAGAAACTTGAATATCTCATTAATGATCAAATAGTGTCTTCTAGGACACAGTGTGTCATCTTTTCCTCATTCTCTGATAGTGTTAGCAAGTCATGGTGCTCTTGCTGCAGTCTTACAGGTGCTTAAACCAATAAAACATTTATTTTATCTTGAATAATGTCAGTCCTTTTTGTGTAGAATAAGGAGAACTAGTTAGTGTTTACTTCTGCTCATTTTCTCTTATGTAATATTAATTTTTGGACACATTAATGATGGCATATTTGGGCTGGTTTGAAAAGACAAATTTGCCTACAAGCTTCAATTAAAGGGAAGTTACAATCTGTGGCACCTAATAAGGAACTAAGAAACCTAAACCCCAACAGGAAGGGCTTGGCTCAGGCATGGAAAATAACAGGCAGTGGTAAAAATAATGAACCACTGGCATGGAGGGTGCTCAGAGACACTGACTGGAGGCAATTTTAAGAACAGATGATGCCAGTGTTTGAAAAATTCCATGTAATACTTTCCTGCCTTGGAGAGGGAAAGGAAACTAAGTGTCTAATGAAGGTCCTTTTCACCCTTATGATTTTATGATAATATAAATGTTGTAAAAACCTTGCTTGCTGCTCTTCAGAAAACAGAAGGTCTTCACTGCAGGGATAAATTTGTGCTACTTATTTTTGCAGTTATAATTAGTGAAGCTGTTGAAGGTGCAGTCTGCAACAATTCTGAAATTCTTTTTGTGCTATCACATGTGTGCTCACACAGTCAAATGATGCCTGAATGACACTTAAGACTCTCTGAAGTATCATATATTTCCCAATGACCTAGTTAACATACTGATAATGACTGAAAAAGTAATCTCTCTAAGTTTTTAACTTGTTTTGTTGGTGTAAAGATAAAAGCAGTAAGTTTCACAATTTGCCGTTTCCTATCAAGCTTTACATCACTGAAGTTTCAGACTACTTAGCAAATGGGATATTTTATGTGACAGGAGGATTCTGCTTAGATAACAATGCTAAATAAATATTCAAATTGTATCCTGCATGGGGCAGGAACTGCAAATGCTTTTCTTTCATTACCCTTCCCCCTTCTGGTGCACCATTGCTTTGGTAATTCATTTGCTCCCCTCACATTCTTTCTCTCCTTTATTTCGCATTTATGCAATTCCCTCAATTTGGTTTTCTCATCTGTCAGCAGAGGAAAACATTTTATGTGTGTCCTGATAGTTATTTTAGCATTAAATGGAACAGTTTAAAGGGTCTGCTAAGGAAGAAACATCTATATTGCTTAAATTGATGTCTGTAATCATTGACTTTCAAATAACATGACACGAAATGCAAATGAAGAAAGAAGAGAGTTGCCAACTGTTACCATGTGGCATAGCGAATCTAGTAAATATAATCTATTGTTAATCATGGTTATTGATTAGGATAAATCCCCTCCCTCCCTGAAATTCTCAGATAATACATAATTCAGCAGCCTTTGTTAACTAACAAATTAGTTTTTATGGCACACAATGGCTGTGTACATTATCTTCAATATGAAATCACACCAGCTGGATTAAACCCATTAATTAAGATTACATTTTCATAATGGTTGGAGTATAAAATATAAAATATCTCTAATCCTGTGATACAGGTACCAGACCAGGCATCCCTGCATGGCTTTTCCACCAACACCCACACAGTACAGCAGATTTTAGAGGAGGCTGCACGTTCCCTGAAGCTGCTCTGGAGAGTTTCTCTTCCCCTGAAAGCTGCTCATGGTACTGCTCAGGGCACTCAGGTACTGCTGGGCTTCAGCTGGGCTTTGGTTGGGCTTTGGGGTGGTTTTTTGGACTCTGGGAATGTCTCAAGGAGGGTGCACAACTTACAGATCTTTGGAAAATCATGACTCCACTCTTTGGACATGCACCTCAACAAGGAAAGATTTGGGCTCCCTGTTATTTGAACCATATGCAGTTTGATTATGTGTGTATTGGTAAGAAAAGAAACATCAGCAGCTTTGATGTAATCTCAGCTACATTTTCTTTTACGTTGTTGATGCCAAAGGTGTAAAAGAGGAGGCTTTTGTGAAAGTGTGACAAAACCCCAAGACAAGTTTTATAACACTTTAACTAAAAAGGATTGCACTATGCAAATGAATGAGAGTAAACTAAATGAGGAATGAATTATCTCTGCTGTCGGAATACCAACACTCAGCAATGAAACTGTTTCAAACTCTGGCTTTAAAATAAATCTTAAGTGTTTTCACGGAGGTTTTTGTATGTGTTCATTAAAGGAAGCAGGATATTCCTGAAAAAAACCCTCAAACTTTAGGAAAACAAACATTTTATATATAATTTCATAATATTTTTGGTGATATTTTTTAGCATCTTCGAATAGATAAAGTCACAAAAGCAGTAGGAGTGAAGTTTGCTGTCTGATACATTCAGTGATGTTTCAGCTTCAGATTTGGGATGTCTTGACAAGAGTGTGTAGTTCCATTTTTACCCTCATGTGTGTAATCCATGCAGACAGCTCCATGCTGGCCTGGATTGCAGTGACTGAACATATCTCACACTCTCAGGGAATGCATCTCCTGCTTTCCTGTCACTGCTCTGAGCCTTGATTTGGATCAGTCACTTCTGAAAGTCTGATCTCAGTGTGTGTGGGGAGCTGAGTTCCCAGGATGCTCCTAATTAGAGCCTAATGGAATCTTTTCTAGAGTTTCTTATCCAACATCCCCAGATCTTAAGGACATTAGATTGCTTCTGATGTCTTAAATGCAGAATATGAAAGAATGTCTCTCTCTCTTGAAGTTTGATTCTAAATGATTCTGAGCTTTCAGTGCCTTCTCAGCAGCCCCACAGGAGCTGTGAGTAATCAGTTCTGCAGAGATGAATTCTGGGGGCAAATTGCAGAAGATTTAGTACTTAACAAGTGGCACAACAAGGCAAAAGTGTCCAAGCTGAGGTCTGCACAAAGACCCAAATCAGTGACACTGGCAGGTGTGCCAGGGCTGCTCAGTCCTGTTTCACAAGTCACTGACCAGAACTTGGTTGGAACTGCTAGTGAAAAGTGAGCATTAATAATGATGCTGTTAAATAACTTTGCAATTAAACTGTCCCAGTGCCTCTTAGGGCTTTGGTAAAGGCAGCATCAACCATGACCAGAACACAAGGAGAAAGCTGGAAATCTGAGCTAGGCAGGCAGGACACTGATCCCATGGCACTGGCCTTGTCTTCTCTAGTTTAGAAACAAAAATGGGCTCCAGTCTAATAGACTTTACTCAGTCTAATAGAAAAAATACTTGAATTAAACTCCAGTTAAGAATTGTAGTTGTGTCATAAATCTCCCATCACGGGGGATGTCAATGTGGAAGGACAGGACTTGGTGGTCATTCACCCCTTTAAGTTGTTGGTACTCCAAGGAAGCTTGAGGGTACTTGTGCAGAAACAATGAGTAATTCCCAATGTGGAAAGTACATTTAGCTAATAGTTTAATATCATATTTTTTCTCTCAATTTAGGAGGAAGGCATGAAAGCAGAAATATTTCGGTTACGTAAGAAACTGTCTGAGCAAGAGAAGAAGTTGCACAGCACTGTGAAATGCCTGCACTCCACAAACCAGCTGAAGGAAAACATGGAGAAAGTCATCATTGACCAGTGTGAGTTTGTGCTTTAATGATGATTCTGATTTTGGTTTTGTAGGCAGTGGCTACCTTTAAAATTGGTGTTCCCTTGTGTGCTCCCAGCTGTGACAAACAGCTTGTGAGGCTCAGGCTGTCCTGGTCTGATGGAGCCTCATTCCAGTGGAAAGAAGTTGCCCAAAGTACAAAAGGCTGCAGGGAATATCAAGGAATATCATGGGAATACTCCTGGTTCTACACAAAACACTGATATTTTATCAGTTCATGCAGCTGCCACTAATTCCTACTTGGGTTATTCCATTTTGGACACTATTTTTTCTCTCTTACAACAGTTCTGGACAGAGGCAAAGTTACTGTTGCCACAGCCCTTTTCAGTCAGAGTTTTTGACATTGTCTTTGTCAAAATTGTGATTTTTCCCTCAGTCCTAATAAAAGTGGAGTTAGGCTTTTACATTTTCTGAGGTGCCCTGTGAGGAGCTCTGCCAGTGCTCTGCACCAGACTGGGAAGTGCAGGAGCACAAGGCTCAGAATAAGGGAAACAAAGGCTTGCTATGAGTAATTTTTTTAAAGAAAAACTAGAGCATGCTGTGAAATTAAATTTTACCCTTAGCAGCCCATGTCTAGAAAATGATCTGGAAACATGAGAACAAATGGGCTGTGGGCAATACTGTGTCTATGTTAAGCCAGGTGTGTGTTTGAAGAGATCCATCTCTGCTGCTTTAATCACTCAGCAGGAGAGATCTGAATGGATCTCTCTACTTTCATGCTGCAGCAATATGTGTATTGTAAGAGGAGCAGTTAATTCTTCTCTTTAAAAAAAATAAAATTCAAAATATCCATTCTTACCTTCTCTGAAGTGGTGGGACTGAATGGCTCATTAGTCTGTGCTGGAGTGGCACTTGTGTTATCAGTAATTAATCTAGACTGGAAAATTTTCCACACCATACAAAGTTATAAAAATATCCATAATATTATATGTTGCTCAAGTAATTTAAATGCAGTGTAGAGTGATAAGTGTTATTTTGCTCCATGGCCTGTAATTTTTATATCTAAGGCCCATATATTTTCTGCCTGGAGATTTTTGTTGTTTCCAGCATTTATAAGCTGGTGTTTGGTCACTTCTTTCAGAATTACTATATGAAATGTGTACAAATTAACATGTATTAAATCATAAATTATGCTTTGTTCACGTTTTTAAGCCAAATAGCTCAGTTTGGGGTTGTCATGTAAAAATCAAAGCTATTCTGTCTTTCCAAATAATATCCCTGGGGTAGATCCACTGGTCTAGTTTGTCCAGTTCCAGTGTAATCTCAGACACACTGGGTAATTTCAGAGCTGTCAGGGTATAAATCAACAGAGCTTTTGTCCTTAGAGCCAAAATGTTATCCCTGAGCCACCCACACTTCCCAAAACCAAGCAGTGCCTGCTCCCCTAAATCTGCTCACTCTTTCCAGGGCATTCAGCCTCCTCTGAATGCTGAGAAACTGAAACCTGCATTTTCTGAAATCTCTGTAATGCAAATCTCTGCCTGGAGAGCAGCAGCTGTGCCAGCAGTGGCACAGCTTCCAAATTCTCTTCATGGGCTGAATTTAATATTTTTGATTTAGAAAAATCTAGTTTGCCAGGTGAAATGAATTTACTAGCAGAGCTCTTATGAGCAGAGAGCACTCTGCCACACAAAAAGACCTGGAGATGATTTCCTCTAAGTTGCATTGATTATGGGAATTATGGATGTCGAGTTGCCTTTGCCTGAAAAGAGCAATTTCAGGAATGTTTCTAATTTGCATCTCTACACAAATTCCTGAGCAAGCATACAGCAAAACTGGGGATCACCTGAAGCTGCTGGATTTTATCAGGATGCTTTCACTGGGTTTGGAGATTTCTTCCCTTCTCCTTTTGCTAGCAGGAAGGGAAAAGCACTGCAGTGGGTGACCTTGCCTGCCTTCATTCTGCACACATCCTGCTACCTGCCTGCTCCACTGAGGATATTCAGCTTCTCTCTGTTATTTAGCTGAACACTCCTAAATATATTTAGAGGCAGAGATTGGAACATTCTTGTGGCTCAGAGTCTTCTGTGTGCTTTCTCTGGCAAAAGACCTCATTGCTTATAAACCTCATCTGAACCTCTGAACGTGGAACAATGCAGTGCCAAATTGCAGTAATCTGCCAGGGGTGTAATTATCTCGTGACAGCTCTTCCCTTGGAGTTGTTGGCTTCTTATTGTCGTAATGAAAAATCTTTATTATGGCTAAATTGTTTATTTTTGAGCCCGGAATATCAAATTGGTGCTGGTGAGTGGTGCATTTCAGCAGTCAGGGAGCTGACAGAGATTAGAGACTCACATATTGAACCTGACATTTCTAAATACCACTTTTGTTTGGGAACACCCCCTCCTCCATTCACAGCTCTCCTGCTGGCCCCACACAGGCAGACTGGGCTGGATGAATGGAGAAAACCTGCAACTCTTGAGGTTTTTGATTCCCCCACAGCACAGAGAGGTTGCTTTGTGCTCAGATTGCTGGGGGATCTGGCTGACTTCTTTGGCCATCTGTCCTCTTCCTCCTCTCCTATCTGCCCTCCCCAGCCCAAGCAAGATACAGGATCAAGCTGGAGTTAGACCATGCACCTTCTCCCCTTAAAATGAACAGAAAATCCTCCTGGATGGCTTGGGGGGAGGGAAGCAGCACTGAGGGCTGTGCATAGCCAAGGTGGTACATGCAGTGCTGAGCTTTGCCTGTTGCACGTGGCAGAAAAGCTTTAAAAACACTTCCAGGATGTTTAGGTTTGAAAAGCAGATTGTGGAACACAGGCCAGGAGCAGGACATGCCATTCCAGAGGTGCCACATCTGCAGTCCTGAGGGAATCCTCCTGCTCAGACATTATTTCATATTTGCTCATAAGAGAAATACAGGAATGTCAAAACACTTGGGTTATTCTTTTTAATCTCCTCTTCCTTTCCAGTGGTTTTAACTCATGATGTTTTGAAGAAGGCTAGAGGAAACCTGGAAGTAAGTAAAATTTTTGCTTGTATTGAATTCCTTGTCTATGCCAGTCAGAACCACACGGTGCTGTGTCAGGAGGATTTTGCAGAATTAGTCTGATTTGCTTTAGCTTTGCTACCTAATCAGGTCTGGGTGACAGCAGTTTAGTGTGATAAATAGCCTGCTGGGTTTGATGGCTGAATTAAGAGTTTTATGACTGACCACATAAACAGCTAAACCCTCTCCTTCCTGATGCTTTCCCTAGATTAATATTCATGTCTGTCATCATCTTGCAGCAGTTCATTTCCAGGGGATCACAGCCTGCCTGCTGCTCAGACACCCTCAGCTAAAGCCTGTGTTAGTCACTGGTGTGCTTTTATTTTTTAACCTTAGCCCCAGAGGGGAAGCTTTGGGAGCCAACTGTGTGCTGGGGCAGTGTTCAGTCCCTGGGAGTGCTGAGGTGATCACTGCTCAGATTTGATTGCTCCCAGAAAGTTCACACTTTACTCCAGAAGGATGCAATGCCTTCCTCGACTCCTAAATCCCATCCTCCACTCAGAATAACTAATAATAATTCCCAGCCCCTCCTGAAATTTCCCTCTAACCTTTTCCATGCATCCTTTCTCCCTCATCCCCCTCAGCACCAACACTTCCCTCTGCAGCTGCTGTGTGTTCTCAGCCCTACCTGAGCTGCACAGTGATGACATAAAACAACCTTCCTGCTTACAGGAGCCTTGGCACTTTTATTTGAAGATCCTATTTGCAGATCCTGGTGCAGTAGGACAAACTGTGGGCATTGAAGGACTGTGCAGTATTAATAATTACTGCTTTTCAAACCAGGTTCCACCAGCTGAGAATCAAAAATCACCTTCCTACACCAGCAAAAAGAGGATTCTCTGAAGGAGAAAGTTCTGCTAACAGAGACTGGTCCTGTGAGTGTTGTTTGCTTCGTGCTGCCTTACTATTTATTGATGTAAAAAATGTTTGTTCAGCTCTTTTAATGGAATCAGCCTTTGACCAAAAAAAAAAAAAGGACAAAAAAAGACACCTTTTGGTAAATAACTTATTTAACATTTTCTGTAATGTAAAGATGGTTTTTAATATTTATTACAGAAGCAAGGTACTGCAGGAATTGAAAAAATCCAGATTTTTTTAAAGTTGGCACATTAGAAATTTTATATTTGTACCTGTCATGTTATAAAACTATTTGTTGTTGTAGTCAAACAGGTCCTGAAAGAATCAAGAATGTGATCCACCTTCCACTGTTTCTCTCCTGCTAAAAGAATGTAGGTTAAAAAAAAAATACTGCCAGTTGTCATTGTTTTGTAGCAATGTGAAAAATGTTCAATATTTTAAAGCATTTTAACCATCTTCTGGAAGGTTCTTCTGGAAGCTGCCTGATGCTGGGCTCTGTGTTAGGTACTTAGATTGATGCTGTGTCTGAAAATGTTACTTAGAATCAGACAATTAAAATGAAAAATATTCACAAATGTGTTTGTGTTATTTTGTTTAAAACCTCAGACTGACCAAAGCAGCTACATCAGATCATTTGTTTCCTGAGTGACACAAAGTGAACTGGGAAAATAGTTCAGTTTAACACTAACAAGACCATCATTTGAAGTGATTTTTGGTTACAAAAGCAGAGTTGGTGGTGCAAGCATGGCTTTATTGAACTGATTTCATACACAACGTGATGTTCTGTCCTCCTCAAGCTGATGATGTCCCTGTTGTACAAGAAAATTTGGCTTTTGGCATCCAAGGACCAGGGCTGGGAGATCTTCACACAGGATTGGGGTTATGTTGGTCCTTGGATTGTGCCCTTTTGGGGCTTCCACAAAAATTGGAGTTTTGCACTGAGGTGGGGCTGTGGGGAGAGCTGGAAATCCCACTGCACTGGCGCTGCAGGTGACCTTAAACCAAACTCATCCCATCCCATCATCCCAGGCTGCTCCAAGCCCTGTCCAGCCTGGCCTTGAACACTCCAGGGATCCAGGGGCAGCCACAGCTTCTCTGGGCACCCTGTGCCAGGGCCTCACTGCCCTCAGAGGGAAAAAAAAAAAAATCCAAATATCCCACGTAAACCTCCTCCCTCTGAGTTTAAAGCCATTCCTCCTTGTCCTGTCACTCCAGTCTCTCTCCATCTTTCCTGTAGCTCCCTTCAGGTTCTCAAAGGTTCTCAGGGTGACAGTGAGGTCACCCTGGAGCCTTCCTGGCCTTTCCTCATAGGAGATATCTCAGGTTATCTGGTCCTCAGCACTGGGGATTGTCTCTGCCATTCCTTACTTCCACCCAGCCTCAGTGCATGTGGGTTTTTATTGGAAAAAGCCAACCTAAAGCCCTTCCAGGGTGTCCTTCCCATGGTGTGTCCTGCCTTTGGATTCCCCAACACGGAGCTTGTCTGAAGCGCACAGATGGATTTTCGGGGATCCCGCAGCCCCGCTGGCGATGCCGCGCTGTAGGAAATGTTCTGTGCCTCGGAAATCCCAACCTGCAGCTCATCCCGGAATTTTCCTGCAATTCCCGAAATTCAGCCCGGAGCGGCGCTGCCCTCGGCTGCCAGCAGGGGGAGCCAGACCCTTTCCTCTGGATTGGGAAAAACGGGAAAAGTTAAAAATAAACTTGGCGGATTGGAGAAAAGGGGGAAGGTAAGGGAAGAGCGTGCAGTCAAACTTGTTCCTCAGTCTCTTCACACGTTATTGTCCTCACAGCTCACTAAAAACGTCAAGTTAATTTTACTAAGTAGCTAAATTATAGACACTCAGATGTAATCAGAATCCGCTATACATTTCAACTTTCAGAATTAATCATCCTACGTTGCTGAGCTATAACACCTGAAGGAAACAGCTGTACAGCTATATATAGCATTCCCATGCCTCTTGGTCTTCTTGCAGCCTTTTTCTTTCCCCCCCCTACCATCTGCACTTAAAAATAAATAAATAACCAGGTTAAATGTTTCCCTTTCCTGAGATGATTTGCCACTTACTTCTTAATGGTCCCTGCTGTGCCCTCTCCAAAATCTCCTCCTGACCCCTTTTTTTGATTCTGATGGGCTCTGATTGCTGCACCCAGTTCACACCTGGGCAGGTCTCACCACTGAGATTGGGTTAACCGGGAGAGAAAAAATGTAGGATATCATTACCTCTTAAAAACCAGATGATCCTATGAGATCAAAGTATTTCATCTTAATGAGAAGTGCCTCTTAACCACACACAATTTACTGGGCTGGTTTAAAAATAATTAGGGAAAAAAAAAAATCCAGGAAAAAAAAGCTCACCAGATGGAGGCTGCGGAAGACAAAGCTTACGGAGTGTTAAACTTTGTTCCCATTAAGCAAAATTAAATTTTCCTTTAAAAATAATTATGCAGGAGAAAAATAAGCAGCATAAGCAAATGGAATTAAAGGAGGGGCTCATTTGCTTAGTGAGTTGCTGCCTGTACCTTCATTATGTGGGCAAGGTGAGTGGAAACATTGCTGAGAGAGTGGTTCAGGGAGGAGCTCTCGGGGGGAGAGGGGACACTGCTGTCATCACTTGTGACCTTGAACCTCCTGCTCATTCCCCAGGCACTGCACAGGCTGAGGTCTCTCTCAGAGAGGATGCTGAAGGCCAGGAAAAAGAAAACCAAAACAACAAAAGGGAAAAAGAAAAAAAAAGAAAATATAGAAAAAAAAATACAAGGCTTTTCCCAGCTCTTCATGCCCCCTGCAATATGTTCAGCAGCACAGGAGACTCAGGAAAGGCAATATTTACTGCCCTGGGGGCAGAGCCCACCACTGAAAACCCTCCTCTGTCAAAGGGAACAAACAGAAATAATACCCAAAGCTCACAGGTGGCTGCTTGTATTGAAAATAAATCAATGCTAATGCATTCAGGCGTTTTTAAAAACAAAAACGCAGCAGATCTTGTGGTATTTTAATCCCCACAAAAGCTGCCAGTTCTGTTTTTGGGAGGCTTTGCAGGGTGCTGTCTGCTGGGGTGGGAGGGATTGGCTGTGGGATAACAGGGAGGTTTGGGGAGGGGCAGAGCCATCCCCACCATCCATAGGGAATCAGCAATTTGGGTTCATTTCTCCCATTCCAGCCTGGCCCGGAGAGCTGAGCAGAGGGGAGCATGCCCTCTTCACATTTTGGGTTTATTTTAGACACTCCTGAACTAAACAGAAAGCAAATCCTGTCATCACTCCTGAATTCCACAGAAATGACAATGTGGGGAGAGAAATATAAAAAGGAAGTGGCAACACTCTGCAGTTCTATGGGAACTAAATTCCCGAGGTGCAAACAGCCCCAACCTGACCCCTGGGCTCTTGGGGACACTGAGAGCTTTCCCAGCACAGGCAGGATGGGGACTGGGGGAGTAAAACCTGGAGGGACTTTGCTGTGGGTGACATCAAACCACACCAGTGCCACCGAGCCTGAGCTGCTGTGAAACCCCAGCAGTGCCCTTAGGGTGGCTGTGCAGGGGATTTGCACCTCCAGCCCTGAGTGCTGCTGCTGGCAGAGGGCGTTTGGCACAGCCAGGTCACACTGGGGATGTCACCAGCAGTCTGAGCCCTGTGGCTCCAACCCCACTGAGCAGAGCATCCTCATGGCTCTGACAGCTGGGAGAAAAGCTGCTTGAGTAGCACAAACCCTCACCCTTTCCTTCCTGACCTCATCCTGAGCTCCCCAGCCCAGTTCTGAGCCCTCCAGGGGTGGTTTTGCTGCTCGATGGCAAGAGCAGGTTGTGCTGGCAGGGCAGAGTGGCCTTTGGGCTCCTGCCCAGCTCCAGCCTGCAGGGAGCTGAAAAAACCCAAACCCAAACCCAAACACTCCCTGCCTGGGCTCATTAGTGGGAATGACATGAATAAGTTGCATTTTGAAGCCTGAGTTATTACTCAAGTGAGAAAAATAAAGCAAATTCCCCAACCAATGCTAGTCTCCAAATATGCCCTGCGTGGATCAGAGTGATCCAGGAGCTGTGGGCATTATTGGCAGGTGAAATGATCAGCAAGTTTAGTCCTTAACAGAGTTTTAGGGCTGCCTCTCTACAGCACTGGAGGCAAATTCCCTTCTCTGGCCCTTCTCAACAGGTTTGGCTTCCAGACTCAGCAGGTTTGGGTTCCAGAGGAGCAGAGTCACAAGGAGCCCCATGCACCAAACCCTCTGTGCTGCCTGCACAGCCCTGGGCAGGAGCCTCTCGCTGTCCAGCATGAAGGGAAAGCAAACCAAACCCCATCTGCTCCTCAAATGCCATTTTTCTCCATCACAGGGTTTGCCCCTGAGCCCACAGCTCAGCTCTGGAGGGAATGCTCTGGGAAGGGGCAGTGGCTGCTGCCTGTCCTGCAGGGAATGACCCAGGCTCAGCAGAGGCTCAGGGCAGGAATGTGGACACTTACTTGGGCACCTGGTAGCAGAAAATTCTCCTTGCAGGGAGCAGAGGCTTCATCTTGGCTTCTCCAGGCCACAAAGCAGCATCTGGCCCCAGTGGGGGAAGCCAGGGTGCTCCAGGGCTGGTGACACCAGAGAAACAAGAAAGGTTTAGTGACCCATTCCCACCTCTCTGTCCCCCTCCTTGCCATCCTCCACCCAAAAATGACCTCCCACACGTGAAATCTGTATTTTCATGGCTTCTGTTTCCAGAAAAATGGCACAAAATCCAGTGTCACACAGCAGCACAGAGCTGTAACACATCCCTGCAAAGCCAGCACACCGAAAGCGATAAATAAACCAAATAATCCCTTTTCCTGCCTCTCTCCATGGGAAGTCACTCCTCTAAATAAGTTCCCAACACCAAATCAAGCCCTGGGACACCTCCACAGGCAGCTGCTGTGATCCAGGAGCTCCAGGAGCTGCAGCTGCCCCTGCCCCATCCCCAGCCTGCTGCTCCACACTCTCCAGCCACATCATCCTTATCTTTAATTTCTGAATTGACCCCCCGGAGAAAATCTCTGCACGCCTATTTTTTATGTGTTTATCTTGTCATTTCTTTAGAAAGATACTTGTTACAATATATTTTTTTTTCCCCCCTCCTTCCCCCCCCAGCCCTGTCGGAGGAATCTACTTGGGTAATTTGTTGAGCAGGTTGCTGGGCCATGCATTATGCATGAGATGCAATCTTGATTTTTGCACTCCACTGTGTGCATTCTGAAACAGGAGCGGCGTTGTGCCCGCACGCAAAATGAACATTAACAGCTCAAAAAAAAAAAAAAAAACCAACCCAAAAAACCAACAACCCAATCCAGAAAACAGAAAATGCCCATTTATTTTGAGGAAAACAAAAAAACAGCCTCCACTTGTTCAAGCTGTTCTCGCTGGGATTGCTCAGAGCAGTCAAGTTGTTGCCGCGTTGGCTCTGCTGGGGAGTAACCAGGCTTGGAGCTGCTCGGTGGGACACTGAAATGAGGTTGTTGCAGTGTCCAGGGCCAGGCTGGGTGGGGTTTGGGGCAGCCTGGGATAGTGGAAGGTGTCCCTGCCATGGCAGGGGGTGGAATGAGATGGGATTTAAGGTCATTTCCAGCCCACATGGTTCTGTGGGAGCCCAAAGGCAGCATCACCAAGCCCTGCAGCAGTGGAGCTCAGGTGGAACAGCTCTGCTCTGAGGAGGATCAATCACTCTGTGCTCCCTCCTGGTGTCCTCACAGACACACCAACATGGACACTTCTGCTCCTAGAGACAGACAAAACCACTCCTGTCCCTGTGCCCTGTGCTGTGACAGCTTTCAGAACACATCACAGGGCCAAACCTTTTGGGCCAAACCCCAAAGGCACAAAGCTTTGAGCTTTTTTGCCGGATCTGCCCTATAAATCCACCTCTGCCCCACAACACCCCACCCTTTACCTTCTCCTGGAAGGGCTGGGTGCCCAAATCCTTGGCTGGAAGGAGATGATTTGCTGCTCAGTGGGGATGTGGAGGGAGGTGGTGACGCTTCCAGGTGACATGAGTAAGGGTGGTGACACCAGCAGGTGACATGAGTAAGGGTACACACTGCTGACTGTGGTGTCAAACCCTTCAGCTTAAAGACATAAAAGAGAAACACACACACACAAAAATAAAAAAAAAATCCAGAAGATTCACAGCCCATCAAGCCCTCCCAGCCCCCTGCCCTGCTGTATTTCATGCTTGGAGGCCATCGGGTGTTTCAGAGCAATGGGATGTGTGGCTCATTTTAAAGTCCATTTAAAATCCAGCTGTGGCAGTGATGTCCTTACCCACCTCTGCTGGGACATCTCTGTCCCCTCCTGGGCAGGGGGTTCTCCTGCAGCCCCCCAGGTGGGACACAACTCCTGTGGCAGCAGTTTGGAACATCTGGAGGAGAAAACAGGACAAGAAACGATGTCTGATAATCTCAGGAAGAGCATGAGGAGTGGAAAAGAATCAGCAAGTGGACCCTGAGAAGGAATTAAGAAGGGAAAAAAAAAAAATGTCAGAGAATGAGTAAGAGGGAGAGAGAGGACAGGTGGAAAGGAAAAAGGGACAGGATAAAACGGGGACCAAGATGTAAAGCCAATTATTTTTGATTCTTTGGCTTAGGGGCTAATTTATTACAGCAGTAAATCATGCTTAGGACAGGTAATACAGCAGCCAGAGCATGGACATTATTTAGACAGTGTGATCACGGTATTAGCGCTCAGAAAAGTGGAAAATTTCACATTTTAACTGCCTCCAGGCCACGTGTCACCCTTTACAGTCTCCCCTTTGCTCAGCACGGAGAAATACGGTGCTTTCCCAGCGCCAGGAGCTCCACGTGGGGACAGAAGATTTTGGTGGGAAAGCTCAGGGTCAGTTTTCCTCCTGTCCCATCCCTAGGACATCCTCCTGTCCCACCCCTGTGTGCTGCTGATGTGCTCACCCACCCTTGGGCACCCAGCAGGGCACAGAGAAAGATGTGAAAAACCCCAAAAGAGCTCTCTGGGAGCTGGTGTGTGTCCCACTCAGCCGGCGGAGGGGAAGGCAGAATCCCAGAGCTCCAGCCGTGATTCCAGGGGAGATCTCTGTAGGAACCTGCGCGGTGAGCCTGAGCCTCTCACCACACCCACAGCGAGCCTTGGCTGGGGAAAAACCTTTATGGTGCTTTTGTAAACTTCCCAGGGGTTGGGAGGGCGAGGAGGTTCCTCACAGAGCCCGGGAATCGCGGAGAGGCTGCAGCCCTGCACTCCCTCCTGTCCGGCGGGGCTGGGGCAAACAGCAGAAAAACCTCCCCCGGAGCAGCTCTCGGACGCTTTGTCCCCACGGCTGGCGGTGGCAGCACTCGGGGATGTCGCCCTGAGCCCTGCCTGGCTCCGCGCCCTCTCTGGGATGCTCACCCCGTCCCGCCTGCATCCCGACCTGCCCGGAGCATCCTCCGCTCCCGCAGCACCCCAGCGCTCAGCGCCGGACCCTGCTGGCCTCCAGGGATGCTGGCAGCCCTGAAAAATGATGTCAAGGACGCGAAAAACCCCAACCCGCTCCGCCTCAAGCCGCCAGAGCAAACCGCGCACTCTCAGCAGAGTTAACGCGAAATTCACGCCAAATTCAATAACTCCATTGTGCGCCCAGCTCGCCGCCAGGGCGAGGGGAAAGCTCCAGTCCGAGCCCATCTGCTCGTGGTTTCCCTCCTGTGTCACCTGCTGGGAAAGCCACATTTTGGAGCTCAGTTTGGGCAGTGTGGTGCCGAGGTGCTGAGCAGACACAGCCCCAGCCCTGGAGATGCTCCCGGAGCTTTTCCCTGCATCCTTCTGCCCTGGAGGAATGGAACAAATGGAGACAGAGATTACATCCCTCAGTCCTGCCTGGAGCTCTCCCAGTCCCCACTGATACCCTGCTTGCCTAAAGCCACGGCAGGATATTCTCATTTTTTTGTAGATGGGAATATATTTAAGAAATGTGTTTACTTATATCCCGTAAAATCACAATAAACTTATCTCCAGACATCGAATTAAAGAAACGTCGTGGTTTTAAAAGTTACTTTGTTCAAAAAGTCCTCCAGGCAGGAGAGATAAAAACCAGCAAGGCACAGGTGGTTAAGGGAAAAACAGAACCATGCTGCTGTAATTTCTCTGTCCCTAACAGAGCAACACACACAGTGCACGTGTGGGATAATAAGTTAAAATAACTTGGAGAAAGCTATTAATTCATAACAATGGCAGCCACGGGCAGCAGAGGTGTGTTAAAGCTCTGTTGAGTTACTGAGCCCAGCAGATGCCAAAGTTGGCCCTTTGAAGCCTCAGGTGGTTGGAAATGCAGCACAGATTGTCTGGTGTTTGATCTCCACCCCTGTCTGGATCCATCCCCATCCAGGATAACTGGGGACAGCACTTGATGGGGCCCTGATTGCTTGGTGGGGGTGTAAAGGCACAGATCCACACAATCCCCAAACCTGACATTTCTACCTCTTCTGCTGGAAAAATTTGAGCAGAACCAGAGCTCTGGTTCTTTGAGCAGAACCAGAGCTAACTTCCACCCCACAGCCAACCTGTCTGATGGAATTCAGGCTGCAGAGCAGGAAGGATATTTGTGTTTCTCTCTGCCTGAGCACAGGCTGCACCCACCTGCTCCTCAATTGTTTTTAGCTGATGATAATGCAGAGAGAAAGATCAATACCAAGTGTGTTGGCCTGGTAACCTCCACAAAGTGCAGCACTTGCACTGAGAGGTGACACAGGGAAACTGAGAACAGCATGAAAATTTTATGCAGCCAGAGCAGCTCAGTGATGATCTGCTCCCTGTGGGGCTCTGAGGGCTCTGTGCTGGGCTGGTTTTCCCTGCAGCCTCCACTTCTCAGGAGGGATTTAGCAGCTGCTGCTGGAGTTTGTCAGCAGTGACAAACTGCTGGGAGAGCCAGCAAGAACCTCAGTGAGGCCCAGAGCAGGGTCTGACCATGATCTCCTGCATGGATGGGAGCACCCTGGAGCTTCCCTGGCTACAGGGTGGGGAGGCACAGAGTGCCCAGAGAAACCCCTGGATCCCTGGAAGTGTCCAAGGCCAGGTTGGACAGGGCTTGGAGCAGCCTGGGATAGTGGGAGGTGTCCCTGCCACGGCAGGGGTGGGATGAGATGAGCTTTAATGTCCCTTCCAACACAAACCATTCAATTATTTTATGATCTAAATGCACCCTCTGCCCTTCAGAGGGCTGGGCCACCCTGGGGATTGTGTGGCAATCAGCCTTGCTGCAGCTCCTCCACCAAAGACACAACCTTCAAGCCCACCTGCCTTGATATTTGTAGAAAATAGAATATTTCCAGCAACCAGGCTTTTCCCCTCAATGCAAAGAGTAAAGAACTCCCACCTTGTGAAGAGAGCAAGAGCAAAAACGAAACAGTCCAACCCCAAATGTTTCCAGCTGCACTGACTATGGGGTTGGACCTGCTGATCCCAAAGCCCTGAGCTCTGCATGGCACAGGGCTGGGGAGCCTCTCAGAGCCCTGCCTTGGCTCCATCCCCAGGGATCACTGGGCTGAGGGCAGCAGGGTTTGGCTCAGGAGCCCAGCATGGTGTGTATCCATTCAATGTTTTATCTGCACAGCCTCGTGTGGTGACAGCATTGCTCCCAGGTGCCAATAAACCCCTCATACCACACCATTGACTGCTCTGTAGATGCCACATCACTCTTGTGGAAAATACTTTATAAAGTGGTTTAAATTTTTCTGCTGTCTTTTTCCCCCTTGTGCCTCCTGGCTATAAAGCCATGCTGGTTTAACAGCCCAGAGCAGAGCTGGCTGGGAGGGAGAATCCATCCTCACCTTTTCACTTGTTCCACGGCCTTAAAAAAAAATATTTCTTAGCTGGGAAAGCATGAAATGGAGTAAAATGATGCCATGTGTAAAATATGGCATTCAAAGTGATCCTGTAATTCCTCCTGAGCTCCTCAGAGGACATCGAGGCTCAGGGTTTGGTATTTTGGAAAGTTTTCAACTTTGTTGGCTTCACAGAACAAGGCAGAGGGTGCTCTGGCAGACCTGCATTTTTAATCTATTTTCACTGAAGACTCCAAAAGACAGATTTGAGCACAAGGAGATGTAGAAAGAGGACAACACATTTCTAGCAGTGATAGGAACTGTTTTCAAAACAGGGAAAAACATGAAAACAACCCCCAAAACCCAGCCCAGTGCTGAGAGCACACAATCCAGCTGACTGCTCCCCAGCACTCCTCAGAGGTCACTCAATTTTTGGGGAATCAGGGAATGAAGAACCCAAACCCCAGCCTAAGGTCAGTCAGAGCAAAGCTGGCTTGCTCCTGATGCTGAGGAATTAATGAACATCAGGACAAAATGTGTTCACTGTAGCACAAACCTCAGCCAGGATGGTTTTCTGTTGATTTGGGAAAAGATTAACATTTGATGACTCCTAAATCTCTAGGAAAGGCAAAACTGCACAGGGCTGGCAGTGAAAGTGTTTTAAAACTGGATCTTTGGAAAAGATACACTTTCTCTCGCTAACCAAGCACCACCACTCCTAGCACGTTGCTTTAACTCTTTTTTTTTTTTTTTCCTTTTCCTTTCATTTTTTCCTTTGTCCCTTCAGGAATTGACACAGTTGAGAGAGCAGAGAAATTAAACTGTGCAGGATTGCTTCCTGCATTGATAGACTCTGATTCTCATTCATGCCAAGACTTATAAAAAGTTTAAAAAAAATGTTTAAAAAAAAATCCCTGGGATCTGTCTTTGCTCAGAAATCTGTATTCCATTAACTCTGACATAAGGCACAAAGCAAACCAAGAGAAAGAGAAACTCACCCCAGAGGGTGGCTGGAAAACAGAGGCAGAGCCCATTAGCATTCTGTGTGTGCAGAACAGAGGGTTTGGGCTCAACAGAGTGATCCAGGTGGAGAAAACAGCCAATCCCTCCTTGGAGCAGCAGGAAAAACCCATGGCCAACATGGATTTGGGAACAGAGAGAAGAGGGAGCCAAGCTGGGAGAGTGGAAGATGTCCCTGCCATGGCAGGGGATGGAATGAAATGATCTTTAAGGTCTCTTCCAACCCAAACCAGCCTCTAATTAAAGAAAATACATTTGGGACATCTCTGTCACATTGGGCTGAACTCTGGAAAAGCCTTTAAGATGTGTCCATACATGTGGGGACTGATCACACCAGCTTCCTAACAACATCTGGCTGCAAAAGATCCTTCAAAAAAAAGGATATTCCCCCAGAGCTCACCTTCCCTGCTAACAAATTCCCTTCCTGCTCAGCATGTGAGACCTTGGAGGGAATTCTGCAGGGGGTGAATTGCACCAGGAGAGAAAGGAGAGAGAAATAAATCCTCCCAACCCCAGAAAGGCTCCCTGAGCCCCAGCAGCCCTTGAGGGAACCCTGTCAGAGCCCAGCCAGAAAGCAAAACCCTCCCAGAAGCCAAATGGCACCGTTTGCTGTGGTCCAGCCAGGCAGAGGTGATTATGTGATGCAGGCAAGGATCCTTCCAGCTGGAGGTATTTGAAACATCCAGGAAATAATGTCGGAATCATAGGACTGCAATCTTTAAATTATATTCAAAAAAGATGCTCAAAGCATATATCATTGAATTATGAACAGCTTTGGCAGCTTTATTGATGATGTTGAATCTGGTTGACAGATGCATTTACACTGCATAAGCATTCGAGATGCAAGAGTAATTGCTTATTAGTCTTGTTGTGAGGCAAAACACCAGATTGAAATAAATAGGAGCTCATGAACACAGAATTTTGCTGCCTCTTTGATTATTTTTTCAAGCTAACCATCTGCTAAGCATCTGGGATTCTTAGAATCCAAGATCCATACCCCACACAGGTGGGAATTAAAAAATACAAATAGAGGGAGCTTAAGAACCCAAACAAACTATAATATGAAATTGTCCAAAATGACTGGGGAGGTTCCTTCCCAGCTTGAATACAAATGTGGGGAGTTTGGTTCTTACAGGACTCAGGGAGCAGATGCACAACCAAGGGACTGAGTCCACTTTGTGCACTGGGGACCCTCAAGGTGGCCACAGCCAAAAAATGCTCTGTGGTATCCCCAAGGAGTGGTGTAGGGACCCCAGAGACACTCAGCACAGGGGTCTGCTCCACAAATGAGACACAGCCAGAGAATCCCAGTTCCCTTGAGGTCTCCAGAAGGACTTCCAGCACTCTCTGGGGCTTTCCTTGTAAGATTTTTGGTGCCATTGTAAGGTTTGGGGTTATTTCTCTGTCCCTTGCTAAGAGGTTTTTAAACTTTCATCAAATTATGAAGAGAATAGAAACACAGAAAGAGAGGAAACACAAACATGGGAAGAGTTAAAAACCAAACACAGGAATGGGTTGAAGAAACAACCACAGGAAAGAGGAAAAAAAATAACCACTGGAAAGAACAAAAAAAAAAATAAAACCAAAGAGAAATGCTGCCAGTGAGGGAGAGGCTGCTGTGTCTCCTCAGCACCTTGCTCCAGTGGTTCCTTCCCTCTGCCCAGGAGCTCTGGGTGCCCACAGCCCATCCATGGGGACAGAACCTTTATCCCCAGCCCATACCTGATCCCCACCAACTCCCCATCCATGTCCCACAGGGTCTGTGCCAGCTCTGCCACCAGCAGACCACAAGGACAAATCTCCAGGAGGACAAACCCAGGAGCCAGACTGAGGTTTGCTGCAGGGTTTATTGCAGCCTGTGGGATGGCAGCTTTGATAAGGACATAAAATTGATATTTGAATTTTCCCCAGCTGCCATTGCAGTTGGTGCTGAGAACACGAGTTAATAAAAACAGCCAGTTAAATAACTGTCAAACTCAGGCAAATACCCATAAAGCAAATGTTCTTTAAAAAAAGCAAATTAGACATGCATTTTTCTCCATGAAAAAGGGCAATTAGAGAAGCTTTATAACTAATATTTGTTTTTGGTTCTAAAATATTAAGGATCTTTCCTAAACACAGCACAGTGAAGGGTTTCAATTAATCTCCTTTGAACACACACATTCAGGTGGTTAAAAAGGAAAAAAAATGAAGAAAGAATGATTTGTGTATCAAGATCTGTCATCTCCAAAAAGCTGTAAACACTATCTTAGAGAGCAGAGTTTGTGTGACAAATTTGAGATTAGGCGGATTCTGATCTAAAAATTAACTTGCTTATCAGAGAAATAATATTAGAGTAAAATAAATTAGAATCTCTACTGAAGACTCTAAAAGTAATTTTTAAAATTAATTAGAATCAAAAAGATGGATCTCAAAGGATGGGACAACTCTAATTTAGACAGACGGTAATTAATTCCTTATTTCAGAAATTCATTAACAGGCTGTAAGAGCAAATCATTCCTTTGCTGGAGCTAAGCTCCAGAGGGAAAAATTCATCTGGAAAGGGGATATGGGAACTCCCCTGCTGCTGGAGGGCAGGGGAGCCTCTCTGGCAGCAGCTCTGGCTGAGGGGGGTCAGGGGATGGATTTGGGGTGGGAAGGTTTGGAGCACAGCTGCTCACACTGCCAGCACAGAGGCTCAGCTGAGCCACAGCTCTGACAAGGGTTTGTGGATGGGAAGGCAAATAAAGCACAGAATATTCTCTTGTTTGCTGTTGGAGGGGATGTGATGTGCTCTCCTTGCCCTGTCCTGGGTTGGGCAGCAGCTTCCCCACCTTCCCCAGGCTCCTGGCAGAGCAGCACAGCCTCACCACGGCTGCTCAGGCTCTGGTTTGGGGTTCAAACCCTCAAGATTTGGGGGATTTCACCTTAAAACCATCATGCAGCAGCAGGGAGCCAAGCTCAGAGCAGACACATCCCCCTTTACTCTGCTCCCACCTCCAGCCCAGGAACACCTTCCACATCCCTGCAAACCCCAGGAGTTCCCAGGGCAATACCCAGGAGGAAAACAACTCCTGCACCTCACCAGCTGCAGTGTGAGCTCCCCTGGCTCTGTGGGAATGCCTGGTGTGCTGCCAGCCCCAGAGCATCCCCACTGTGCCACCCCACATCCCTTAGAGGGGCTGGAGCTCAGCCTCTCCTGCCAGCCCTGCCTGGATCCCACAGATAGCTTGGATCAGCCTGCAGCTTATCCTCAGAGCTGGAGGGCTCAGCAAGGCAGGAATGTGCTGCCTGCTCCCAGCTGGAGAGGAGCCCAACCCCAAATCCTTATCAGAACGGAGCTGAGCTCTGGGTCTGGATGAGAGGAGTGTCCTGCTGGCCTTCCCATCTGCAGCCCCAGCGAGGGAGAGCCATGGATTTGGACTTATTCCTCAAAATGAGGGCTGCCACATGCCTCGTGGCTGTGCTGCTGCTGGGCTGGCTGGGCTTTGGCTCTGCTGCAGCAGGAGGATGGAGGAGACATTTCTCCAGGGAGGAATCCTGTCACCCAGCATGGACACAAAGCTCTCCATCCAGCAGCAAGGAGGCAGTAATACAGCAGGATTAGCTGCAAACCAGCCTCAGCCTGTGCTCCTGAGGGCAGGAACAGCTTCCAGAGGGGCAGACAGGTCACCTGCACCATCTGGGACTGGGAAGGAGCCTCAGAGCCAAAACCACAGAGCAAAACCAGCTTAGTGAGATCCCCCATTGTGCTCACACTGCTCTGCTCCAGGGCACGTTTGCTCCCCATCACTACAGTTCTGTTAAACCCAGTTTTGTTTCACACAAATGCAGAGATGAGGGTGTTCTCCTCCTGGCTATTGCCCTGGGAAGTGCTGGGGTTGTTGGGTTTTTAAGGCTGTGGAAGGTGTTCCTGGGATCGAGGTGGGAGCAGAGCAAAAAGGGGACATGTCTGCTCTCACCACGGCTCTGCTAATCCCACTTTTATTTCACATAAACTGCAGAGATAAGTGCCTGCAATTTCTCTCTGCCCAAGTCACAAGTCAGCCTAAAGATAATTTGCTGGAGAAGGAAGTTGCTCAGGGTTGCAGAGCACTCAGCTCTGAGCACTGAGCCCCAGGGGCTCCAGAAAACAAAGACAATTAGTTGCTACCTCTGAAAAATTAATTTAAGTGACAGACTGTGAAGCTGCCAAAAACTAACAAGCATGTGAAAACTGACTTAAAAAAATAAATTGTAACAGTCTGTCTATTTTTCTTTTTTTTCCCCTTTCAGAGAGAGCCATTGCTACCTTGAAAGTCATTGCTCACACTAAAAAAAAAAACCCCAAACTGCTGATTAAAAAAAGGGAAGTCAAGAAAAGATCTCTTTTCTCCCACAGATTTTCTCTGACGTTTCCTGGGATATTTTATCTGGAAGCAGTCACACTGCAGAGACTGGTGAGGGTGTAAAATTGATACAAAGCATGAAAATGAGGAAGTTTTGGGGACAGGTGGCACCAGCCCACCTACACAGCATTGTGTGTTTGGAACAAGGCCTGTGTGCTGGATAACTTCTTTTCCTTTCCCACCCGTGGCATTATTGGGTTAAAAAATGGGATAAAGTCGTGTTCTCTTCCTCACAAGCCTTGCATTTGCGTCCTTAGGGAGCCAGAGCTGCAGGAATTGCACTCTGCATGGCCAAATCCCTCTGCAGGGCAGGCAGGAGCTGGCTTGGGGTCACATTTGGGATCCCAAAAACCCCACTGCTGCTTCCACGGCTCCCAGGGGGACAGGAGAGCCACAGAAGCCACCCAGCTGGCAGGGGTGGGTGGAACAGCAGCTGTGCCTCCTCAGGGGAGATTTCCAAGAGAGCTGAGAGAAGAATTGGGTTGTGGTTCAGGTGAGCTGCTGCCAGGGACACTCAGGGCATGGCGTGCCACTGTCACAGGCAGGGAGGTCACCTCCCACCCCAGCAGCTGCAGCAGAGACATTTCTGTCAGAGCACACCTCCAGCTGTCAGACAAGTGTGTTTCCAACAAGATCTGAGCCACAGGTTGAGTGTTTCAACACGTTTGACTGTGAACCTCTCCTGGTGCCACCCAGCCCCTGATGCACTGAGCAGTGCTGGGGCTGCCATGGCATTTCCTCCTCTTCCTCCTCCTCCCACCAGCTCATTCACTCTGTTTGCTCCCAGAGAAGCCCTTGAGGTGCTGTTTTGGGCAGCTGCCTTCACAGCCCAGCAAACCCAAGGCTCTGCCCAGCGCCACCTTGTCTCCTTCACTGCCTGAGTGACAAATGCCTGGCACTGGGTTGGTTTCTGTCATTGTAACCCAGGGATATTAAATTTACATCAGAGAGCAGGGCTGAGGACATGAAACACTGCCTCCAGAGAGAGGAGGGACAGGCATCCCTCAGAAGGCACAATGCAGGTGTGAGGTTCTGCTTTTCCCCACAAGCACCTCCCAGGCTGGGCTCAAACAGCTCAGTTCTCCTTGGGGAGCAGAGCTGGAGGTGAGGGCAGAGGTGGCAGAAGGAGTTGGATTCTCTGGTGCTGGGAATGTCTCTCTCTCTCTCTCAAGTCCCTTTCCAGCCTGCTGCCCTGAGCTCCAAGGCACATCCCCTGGCCAGCTCCATGCCACATCCCCAGTGACCAAAGGCACATCTGCCCCTCATTTCCCTTCCTGTCACCCTGGGATTCACTGTCCCCATCTGGGGGAAGCCTCTGGCCAAGCAGGAGGAGCTGCAGGTGCTCAGTCCCTCTCCCCCATGGCCACACCCAGAGCTCCCCTGCTCCCCTCACCAACCTCCAGCTCCCTCCCAATCCTCAGGAGGCCTCTGGATGTCTGCATTGATACCAAAATCATTCCCACTGGAGTGTAAGCTCCTTATCTCACCAAAGAGTGTGCTCAGTGCCTCTTATCCCATTACCAAACAGGAAGAACTTCCATTCTTTTCACCTACCAGAAAGAAAATTTTTTTTTTGGTGTGTTTACATCTTTGTCACCCAAATACCTCCCTCCCACCTACCTTTCCCCGATTGTTGATAAACACAAAAATCCATTCCCCTCCTAGCAAGGGGAACAGGGACTCTTTTATCCTGCCCTGATAAACAGTAATAAGCTTCTTATCCTCTTACCAAAAACCCAGAGCGTTGCAAATCCTGTATCAGACACACTAGGGTTAGGGTTTGTTTGCATTACGTGGAGGGATTTTGTAAAGTGGCAAATAAAAGGCATATCATTTTGTTCTTTTATCTGAAGCTTCCTTCTAGGAGGGAAGGCAGAGCTGTTTAGAAGTACGTTTAATTGGGTATTATTCAGTATCAGGTTGAAGCAAGTTCTCCTGTCTCCCACAAAGAACTTCTGCACTAATTTGTTCCTACTCGTGGATGAAAGGTCATTGTGCTGACTAGGAAGTTAAGTAAACAAAATTAGCATCTGATTTAAGAGACTTCTTATTCCCTCTGGTGTAAATTAGTGTAAAAATTAGCAAGACTTTCCGTTGCTTCTGTTTTCTGCATTTGAAATGCATCAGTTGCCTGAATTTAATGGTGTGGAGGCTTATTATTTCTTCATCTCTGGAAGTGCATACAGATGGGTGTGGAGATGGAAGGGCCAGCAGCTTCAGCATCAAAGTCATTCAAGGTCAGCAAAAGCAGGACAGAAGAGCTCCCAGCAGCTCTGACACCTGGACACTGGAAGAGCCACAAGTACTCACAGATGGGGAAGGAAACATTTTAGAAAGGCAATGTGGGCTTTAGCTGTGAAATTCAGCACCAAAGAGCAGCTACCACAGAGGATACAGGGAGCTTCAGGCAAAGGTTTGATTTTTTTTTTTAATTGAAATAAAAAGTAGCCTCTCAAGTGTTCTTATTGCATTCAAATTACTCTGAGAACTTTCCAGAGATGAGAAAAAACCCCAAATGCAGCTTGGGATTATGGTAGAAAATCCCAACAAATGTGTTCCAGAAGCTGGTTCCTGATAAGTTGCTCATTAAAATCCTTTAAACTTCTTCCAGGACATCTATTATTGATTATTGCTGCCCATTCTAATAGGTAACCTGATGCTGCCACAGCTTTCCCTGATGAGCTTAACTTTGTACTGCACTCCTGGAAACCCACAGGGACAAAAGGATGACAAAGGTAAAAACACATTGGAAAATAACCTCAGAGAAGGAAAGCAAAGGAGGAAGAGTTTTCTCTCCTGCTGGGCAGAGCAGTCCTTCAAAAGAGGAGCTGAACTGGCAGAAAGGAGCACCTGAACTTTGGTATCTCCCACCATAAATGTGGGGGAGATTTTCTCTAATCACTGCTTCTGTGGTTTATAGACTATTCCCAGCGTGCCACAGATTGCACTGCAGCTGCACATGGGAGGGATGAAGGCACCCATCAAACTGGAAGGCCAGAAAGAAAGCCCTGGAGTGGATTTTTTGGGAGTATCTTTGGCAGAAATCTTCAGCTACCCTGCAACTGGGTGAGGAGCTGGAACTTTGTGTTCCCAGAGAGACTGAGCATCTCTCTCAAGACACTCTTGCTTGGGAAAAAAAAAAAAAGAAAAAAGAGAATATCAACCAACCTCCCCAAAACAGGATTGGCTGCAGATACTGGCAAGGGATGCTTGGGGTGTTTTTGTCCACCTGCTCCTGCTGCTCTGCAGAGACCCTCTGTGCTCCCATTGCAGTGACCCAGAGAAGGTTCCTGGCTGCAGCCCAGCCCAGGGATGATGCTCTGGCCCCATAAGCCTCCCCAAGGACAAACATTATGCAAAAGACACCAACCCAGCTCCCCCAAAAAGCCAGCTCCCCCAAAGAGCCTCTTGAGCTGAGGGCTGCACTGCTCTCTGGTGAGGCCCCATCACAGCATTTTTAATCCTACCCACTGCTAATTTGGCTGTTGATTTTTCCACTGCGCAGTTCAAACATATTTCCACTTTAATTGGTAAAACTCACGTCCCCAGACCCCAAAGAGAGGTGCAGCATTCGCAACCAAGCTCATCATTCTGAGCCTGCAACTGCTTGTTAAACCAAAAAGATGTGGATCTGAGAGCGATATGTTAAACTTAATAACATGAATATTAATTCCCTGAAGAGTTATGGAATATTTCTATTCCACCAGCTCAGGAAAGGTAACATTCCTGCAGCCCCATAAGAGAAAGGCAGCAGTTAGCATTTCTCACTAATTCAGTTCAAACCATAGGCAGGAACATTGGTTTTATGGTGAAAGAGAGAGCAGATCTTGCACAGATCATGGAGGGGTTGCTCCAGGAGAGGTCTGGGGAGAGCCACTGATCCCACATTGATTCCAGTGCAGGAATTCCCAATATCAGAGCTGTCAGAAATCACACACCCACATATCTGAGTGCTCAGCTCTGCCTTGGGTGCCACCAGGTCCTTTTCTCTCTTTGCACAAGGAATCCTGGATTCCTTCCCTGCACAAGGACATCAGTTCTTCCAGGAGAGCCCCACTGTGAACTTCCCCTCTCATTACAGAGACAACATTTGGTGGAAATAGCAATTTTTCCCAGTCTTGTTATCCATGGAATAAAAAGTCCAGCTTCCTCAAAGACTTAAATAAATCAGCTTCCCCTGACCATGGGGTTCAGACACCTCTAGATGCAGCTGAGAGATGAGCAAGGATTTAGGAAATAACCTTGAGGAAATGGTTCCTGCAGTCCTCCCACACCACCCTTGAAGGATGTGATCCTTCATGGGGCTCTCCATCCACAGGCATCATACAAATAATTTCAAGTACTAAAATATTTTAAAAACCCCTAAAATTTGTCTTCTCCATACTTTAGGGAGAAAGTAACCTACCAGCTGGAATATTTTCTCCTGTTGCCCAGATCATGCTTGGATCCATCAACCCCCTCTCATGGGCCTTGATCCCACCCCAAGCCAGGACTTTGTGCCATAACCCTTTTCTCTCTGTTTTATTGCCCTTTGCAGCTCTTCAGCCCAGAGCAGTGCTGGAGAGGAGGACAAAAGTTCACAGCCTGCCACCCTCTTGCCAAGAGGTCAGCAACCCTTGCTGGGCACAGACACTTTGTGACTGCTGTGGCCACAATGCCTTCCAAAAACCAGCCAGGAAAACCACAGTGACAGAGATGAGCAGCAGAGCCATTAAACATATGCTGGGCTCAAGCTCATAAACACATAAACAACAACAATTGCTGGTTAACCACAGGCGAGAACTTCCGCCGAGCCGCAGGTAGCAGGCACAAATTGACAATAATCAGCTTTAATGGGCTTGGTTTACAGCCTCGCTGGTTTGCATGGGTTATTATTTTCTGCAAAATTAGCCAGTGAAAGAGAGTCTCTCTGCGCCTGCAGATCTGTTGGGGTGGGGAAGTCCCAGATGTTGGAGGAGTCACAGTCAATACAGATCCCCAGGGACCGAGGGGATGTTTTATTCTGTTTTTTCTGTTATAGCATTGAGGCCTCAGGCTGAGTGTGAAAAGCGCAATAACAAGGAGGAAATTTGGCTCCAACCCAGCTAACAAAAGTTCTCAAGTCCAAGGAAGTGAAGCCAAACTTTAGTTTCCATTTGGATGGAAAGCCCTTTGCACTGGAAAAACACAAGAGGTTCCATGCAGAGGCATGTGTGAAACACAGTGGTTGCATTTTCAGCACAAAAGTGTGAGCTCTGCTTTGATTGCATTAGAAATGGAAACAAACAGAGCTCATTTGGAGAAAAACACAGCAAAAAACCTCCAGCTCAGGGGCCCTGCAGAGGCACCACTCTGCCTGTGGCACAGGGAGCTGGGAATTCCTTGGGATCAAAGCTTAGGGAACACAGTAAGGACAGGAGTCAATGCCACAGATAATTGTCACTGGTATAAGGCATTTGTGCAGCACCAGGGGTTTGGTTTGTGTTCCTCAAACCACATCAGGGACTCTGGTCAACACAGGGCAGAGCACACAAAAACCCCAAAACACTGTAAGAGCAGGAGGGAGAAGTCAGAAGGAAGAGCAGAGGGAGGAGCAGGTAATCAGCAGAACCTCAGCAGGAGATTTCCAGCTCTGGAGCTGTTTTATCAGCACCTGTGGCACAGCTGTGCTACCTGAGTGTCCCTGGAAACAGAGAGAAATGATGTCACACCTTACCTGATCCAGGTAGCTCCTTGTTCCAGCCAACCCCAAGAGCCATGAAGCACCAAGGAGCTCCTCTGCCACAGCAAAGCAACTTTTCCCCACCTTCCCCCTCCAGCTGCTCTGCCCTTTGCTGCCTGATTGCCCCCAGGAACCTCACACAGCACCGTGTGGGGAATTAATTACATCCTCCTTAAAGACTGCTGATTAACATTTCCATCACATGCTAACGAGACACTTCCTGGCTTCAATCTGCTTTCCTTCATTATGGCTTTCTGGAGACAAACTTTACACGTTTATGGGAAGCATTAAATGCACAATGGTCTGACTGCAATTTATAGCTGTCCTGGCTCAGGGGTGTTTGTGTAAAGACTCAGTTTATGACAGTGTGGGATCTGGAATGGGATCTTTAGAGCACACAGCTGTTCCTTAGGTCACTTTGGAGTTTGCCATCACTGAAAAAAACAGCAATTAAGCCCAGAGTTGTGGATTGATGCATCTGGATAAATGGAGGGTAATGCCCACCTCAAAAAATAGCAGGGAAGAAATACCTCCAGGTCATCCAACTACTGATTGTACCTCCAACAGAAAGAGATTATTGAGGGGGAAAAAAATTAGAATTGTCATTTTGGGCAACAGATAAAAATGAGAGAGAAAAATAATAAGCAAAGATGATGGAGTCAAACTCCTAAAGATCACAATGAAGGTGGACACCTGGAATATTTCTTGCATTTCATGCAAGAGAAAGGTTCCAAAGTTTGAATAAAATGACTCACCCTTCATAAATGGCTTTGCAGTCACTGCAATGCTTATGAGCCCTCACATTGAGCAGCCTGAGCCTCACTCCAATACATAATACAATAAATACACAAGAAGCTTATTGTAATAAATACACCACCACCACAAATGAAACTGTAATTAGAAGCATAATTCAGACAGATTTTAGTTAATGCCTGTTTACTAGGAGGTGCTAATCTCCCAAATAAATGGCCTAAGTATACAAAATGTGCCTCCATGCTCCCAACTTCCCTCTGTCAAAACCTGTTCGCCCGCTAATTGGAATTTTAAAAATTGCCCCATTTTTTGGAGGATGTTGGCAGCTTTTGGAAACTAAATGTGGC
This sequence comes from Lichenostomus cassidix, assembly GCF_008360975.1. Lineage (NCBI taxonomy): Eukaryota > Metazoa > Chordata > Aves > Passeriformes > Meliphagidae > Lichenostomus > Lichenostomus cassidix. Next base: position 6,265,108 of record NC_139497.1, read on the forward strand.
CAAGCTGAACCATTCAGTGCCTCACTCGTGAGAGGTGGTGTGAGCAAAGCAATCCATCCTCCCTGCCCTGCTCCAGCCGGGTTGGGATTCATCACATTCCTGCTAAAGGGTAAAAAATGCTGACAATTCTTTATCAGCTCTTCCTGCCTGATTCCTGCCCTCTCCCTGCCCTGTCCTGGCTGGGGATGAGCCCAGGGGGTGCTGAGGGGACCAGAGGAAGGCTGTGCTGGCATCCTGCATCCTTCCCAGTGGGAAGGGAAAAGGAGACCCTGCAGAAACTCCTGGGCAATGCAGATCCCATGGAGAAATTCATCAGTCCAATCTTCCTCTCTCAAGACCTGGAAGTCCCCCAAGTGCCTCAGGAAGTCTCCAGACCCACAGGCAGGTGAGCAGCAGCCATTCCCACCACGCTGGAGCTGCAGCCAGGAGCACCTGGCAGCTCTTGATGAAACCAAAGCACAAACCACCACCAGCAGTGACAGCCAGGGATGGATGTGACCCTGAGGAGACACAAGGGGGGAAAAGTGGAGACAGTTTCCTGCATGGACCATAATTCTGCAGCCCCAGGCAGTGCATTTGCTGTGCATTCATTTCTCCCTCCATCACTGGGGTCGTGTGCAGTAAGGAATTTTATCCTGCAGGGCTGCCAGCCTGTTAATCCAAGCCGTTCATTTCCTCCTTGGAATCCATCTTCTGGGCCAGCACACACTGACTGTGAGCCTGCATTGGGGATAAAGACCACGAGACATAAATATTTTACACTGGTAATGAGATATTTAGCATTGATATAGAGCTCAAAGCCCAGTGCAATTCCAGCTTTGTTAATTATAATGAACTATTGTAGGGCTCGATTTCATCTGCCCCTAGTAAATCTTGCCATGTGCTGGTGGCTCCTTTCCAGGGGAGGTTGGAGCTCAGCCTGGGGAGTGTTTAATCTGAGGTTTGGGACCACCAGGAGAGCAGTTAATGGTGGGAATGGGGTGTGGGTTGTGCGGTGCTGCTGATGCCTTAAGAATTTTTAGCTTCTGTTCTTCATGTATGTAGCTTTGGTGTAGTTCTAGACTTCATATAAAGTGTTAAAAACCCTCTGTTCCCAGCATTTTAGACAAAACGTTGCTCTCAGTTGGAAAATCCAAGGACACTTCACTGCCTCAGAGCCCCAGAATTCATAAACAACAGTGAATTGAGGGGAGCAAGGTTGGGGTGACTGACATCATCAGCTGAAGGTGTAACTGGAGAATTGAGGCTCAATATGTTAATAGACAGAACTAATAAAATGTGAAGAACTTGTGACTTGGTGTCCATTTTGGGTGAAGCCTGATGAGTGGGCTGTGTTTGCGCTGAATGTACCCAAAAGCCTTTAATAAATTTGTCTGCTTTTTATACTCCTAACCCTCTCTGGCCTCTGTTTCAGGTAAGCTCTGCTCAGGCTGCTTACCTGCTCCCTTCTGGAGATCAGGAGTTGGTTCTGTGCGCAGAGGCTGATGGAAAATCCTCTGCTCTGCTCCTCGTGTTCTCAAGCAGGGATGGAAGCTGCCATGATTAGTAGGAGAGGAAACCAGCTTTTCCATAATTCCACCTCTGGAGGAGGAGATTGACCTCAGCCATGGATGTTTTAACTCCTTTGGACACCTCCTGTCCTCTGCTTGCTCTTCAGGGGATGCTGAAGTGTGAGAGTCTTGTCACTCCCCAGAGCCTGTGCTGTCCCCACTGTCCCCATCCCCTGCCTCTGCTGGAGCTGGGAGATACCAATGACAAAGAACAACACCAAGGTAAAAATGGGATGAAGTGTGCAGCTGGAATTGGGAACTGCCGTGGGGGCATGGCATAGTTCTGCCTTTATTTAGAATTAGGGGATACTTGAAAAAGTAGCTTCACGTTTTGTCAGATGCTGAGCATAAATCTGGATAATAATTCACGCTACACTAGGCTCTTTATAACGGTAGTTTGCTAAAACAAATTGAATTCAAACCTATATTCATTTACTAACTTAATGCTTGACATATCTGTGAATAATTTTTCATAGCCTAAAAGAAGGAAAAATTCTAGGCACAGGCTTAGTTGGAAAAGGGCCAGGAGATCTAAAATTAATGTACATTAAAGCATAACTGGTACTCTAAGAGCATTTGTTATATGCAACAATAACTTCTTTAAGCTTTTTTCCTTTTCTTTTTTTTTTTTTTTTGAGGGAGATGATTGTGTAAGGGCTGAAAGAAGTTAAGATCTGAAAATCCTGGGGTAGAATGAAAAATCAGAGCTTCTTGTATTTCAGACCAAAATGGTGTGAATTTGGGAGGAGGGAAAGACCCAAGCAATTTGGCACTTGGGAGATGCAGCGTTATTAATGGAAAAACTTAAAGAGAAAGTTTGCCTTTTTCTTCTTAAATTGTTGCTGGGAGTGGAGGGAATGAAACTTCTTTGCTTTTGAAGATGTGTTGAAACACCTCCACTCTCTCCCCATCTCTCCCTCAGTCAAAAACATGTGAGTTAAAAAAAAAAAAAATCACTTTTACATATTACACAATTCCAGTTCCATTTTATTTTGAGGGCAATGGGGATAAAGCTGCCAAGTTCTGTGACAGTGGGGCTCATTTCTGCACCAACCCCGTTGAGGAGCAGCAATCCCAGGGAAGGTGTGACAGCCATCCGCTTGCTCAGCCAGCAGAACTGCTGCCCAGGCTGACCTGCTGTGCTGACAGCACCGTTTGGACAGAGCAGGGCAATCCATCAGAGCCCCCCGGAGCATGAAGGATGGAGGACACCCAGCAGCTCCTCCTTTTCTGCTCCTGCCTCCTACGAGGATTCATATTTCAGCAAGCAAGAGCTCTCCTTGCACACCATCCAAAGGCTGCCTTACATTTCACCTCTGTGTCATCCCCTCCAATGCACATTAATATTAATTTCTTTTCCTCCCCCATCCCAATAATTATTTACTTACAGAGGATTTACTGTGGCACTTCAGCTGAAGGCAATGCATATAAGCCCCACTCCTGCTGTACGAGAATTAATTTTTAGCATTCTTAATTTATTACCAATTAATTTATTCTAAATTATAGGAGAGACAACCCGCTGTAGATAACTGTTTCTTTCTAATGCCTTCCTAGAAAATCTCTCATTAATGAGCCCATTAATTTGATGGTGGCAGGGGCAAATCATCCAGAGAGAACCCTTCAGTTGCAATCTGTGTGTCCCGCCTCGTATTCTTGAGAACATGGCAAGAAGAAAGCTGGGTTTGTTTGCAATAAATGCTGGTATAAAATATGCCTGGATATGTATGTATGCAAATAGCCTGATCTAGCATCATTAAACCTCTTAAGGAAATATGAAGTTTTGAAGCCATTTCCCACTTTAGAGCTCAGGCAATGACTGGAGCATCTGCATTAAATGTTTAATGTTCAGCGGAAGTGCAAATCACCATTTAATTAACTCCTTCCATAAAATATGATAGTTTAGTGAAGTGAACACAGATGAATTATCATTATTCAGGAGGATGCTGAATGTGTTGGTGAATACCAGACTTTGCAGAGCTGACAACAGTGGATCAGGAGGTTCCTGGTATCTAAAACAGAGTGGAGGTTTTTTTTCCAAGGGAACGTTTATTATTCATGAAACTGCATTTTTCCACAGCAGCCACTGTTATCAGACCCAGGCATGTGAATGCACAATTAAAAGCAAAATAACTGCTGCCAACAGCTGGCAAAAATAGCTTCCTTGAGCAACCATTCATTAGCTTCTGGGCTGGAGCCTCTGCAAAGTCACTGCTTGATGCTAAAAATGAGTGTCACTAATGCTGTCATGAGGGGGAGATCATTGGGGATTTGCCACTGTGCAGTGATGAGGGACAAATCCTCCTCCAGAGGGCATTGAACTTCCAGGAGGATCCCATGGACAAGGCCACCACACGTTGGGTTCCTGCATCAGGCAGAGCAGGAGCTGCAGGTTTGGGCTCTGTGTGGAATCCAGGGATGAACCCTTGGAGGGTCAGGATGTACAAATGGGAACCAGGAGCTTTGCTGCTGGGTTTCCTGGTGCTGCCCGTGTTTGCTGTGTGCTGTGAGCTGTGCCAGGGGGTCACACATGTCTGCTGTCCCCTGAGCTCTGCAAAGGCCACCTTGCTCTGCTGGAAGGTCCCCTGTCCCCCTGTGATCTCTGAAGCTAAAGGCTCCTCCACAGTCTCACTGATTTCTCACCCAGACTCCAATGCTGTGGAATTCTATTCATCCCCCAAGCCATCTGGAAGGGATTAGCCACTTTGAATGGATTAATTTTATCTGACTACTGCCATCCACCACCATGCCACTCATCCCTGCCCCTCCATAGCCCCTGAGATGAGGACAAGTCCATTGAGCAGCCTCATCTCACACACATCTCCTGGTGAATCACCCCCTTGAAACACCTCTCCCTCTCTCTGTTGATTACAGATGAAGACCAGCTGCTCATTTTATTTGGAGCAGCTATTTATTTTTTTTTTTAAATGCCTCTGCTGTACTACACACTGACAAACATCCAGACAGGGCTGTTTCTGGTTCCTGGGGACCACAGAACCTTTCCCACAATATGTCAGTTTAAAAGGCAGCACAAACGTGAGCTAGTTCAGAGAATGTCCCTGTGGAATAATGTTCAAAACAGGGAAAAAAAAACAACCCTGTGTGAAGATGACCTGAGGCAGCTCTGATTGTTTGAGGAGTAATGAAGAGTAATGAAGCCAAATGTTTCCAAGTTGAAGTTCTCCTATTTTATTTCCACTCTTCCACGAGCAGTGATCCTGCACTTCATCTCTCAGGCTCTGATCTAACAGTGCCTCTGCTTGCTGAAATCTTGTTTTCCCTTCTGATAGATGCTTCCTTGAAACAACCCTTCTCCATAGAAAAGCACATTCCATTTGAGCAGCCACTAAAACTGTCTCCACGTCTCCACTCTTGGCTTGAAGACAAACTCCAGCCCCAGCGAGGTGATTCTCAGCTTACAGAGGGGTAAATACATCTGTGTCAAAACCAGCTGAATTTAGCGTCACTTCAGCAATCATTTAGCTCTGGGTGGCTGTCAGAAACCATCATCTGCTTTGCTTTGAGTGCTTGTGATTAACTTCTATCGATAACTCCCTAATCTGTGACAATCCTGTGCTTTCCCCCTGTGCTTTGGCCCTGCTCAGGCTCTCAGTGCTGCCCACCAAAGAGGGCTGACAGGCTGAGAGCTCACACTGAGCTTTGGAACATTTTTGGACATTATTTTAATCCCCTGTCTCTTGCTGGAGGAGATGTCACTGAGCTGCCCTTTGCCCTCTCAAGCTGGGTTGTTTAATTTGAAGGTAGAAATGGTTCCTGCTGGGAAAAGAGAGGCAATTGGCACACCTGGGGGTACAAAATTGTTGGGTTTTTTTTCAGTTTGTAAACAGGAACAGATGGAAACAGAGTTCTATGCCCAGAAAATCAAGTGTAACAACACATGTGTGTTCCAGTGCTTAGACAGGAGTGTCCAAGGGAACCCTGGGTGGAGTTCTGAGAGGCACTCAGGGCACGGGGACAATCAGCTGTGGTGACAAGCTCACCACACCAAACCAGCTTCAAACTGCCCAGCCCAGCCAGGTGAAAACACCAAAATTCAACCAAGTGTGACTCAGGGATACCCTGGCACAGCAATTCCACCACTGACCATGACCAGCAGGATGAAGGGTGTGAATTTCTACCCAAACACAACAGAACAGTTTTCAGTAGCCCCCAGCTTTGGAGAAGCTCTGGAGATGCCAGGAATGCAATCCCATGGAAAGAACATGGGAGTGTTTATGCAGGTGGCAGTTTATCAATCAATCATCACTTTCATCGACAGCTTTTCATTCCTTGTTCCCATCAATAGGGACATCTCTGCAGCTCCCTTCCGATCAGGGCAGACTAATTGCTACTAGAAAGTTCAGTGTTTGAAGATCGTATGATTAGGGAAATGTATAAATTCAATTTCTTTCAACCAGATTCAATTCTAATCTAATCAGAGAGATAGAAAACTCCAGTGTAATAATGACAAAGAAAATGACTTTGTTTCAGGCCATTTAAATGTCCCTTACTGCAAACATTCCAGCAGAAAGGGCTGAGTTTAGAGTCAGAGATGGGGTATTTGCTTTGAATTCCACAGCAAATGGGCCATTTTCTGTGTCTAAATTAAGATTCTCCCTTTTTGAGAGAGAGAGACAGACACCATCTAAGTCAAATGAACATTTGTGACATTTAATAAAGCAATTATATCTAAAGACCAGGGGCTTGAGATACAATAGACTGGCTAATGTTGTCTGGGAAAAGTCTCTCAGTGTAGGAGTGATGCTTCTCTGCAGCCTCCTGGTGACCTTGAACACTCAAACTGCTGCTGGGGAGCAGCAGTGCTACTGAAGCCAAAACCTGGACAAAACCAGGTTATTCTGTGTTCCCAGGTAGATATTTCCAAACAGCCTGAAGGATTGAGGAGCTTTGTGAGCTCCCAGGCTCTGAAATGCTTCCCAGCATGGTCAGAGAGCCAACCCAGAGTGCTGCAGCAGCTCTGCCCTGCTGGTTGGTGCTGCCTGAGTCAGAAGTGACTTTTCCCCTTTGGGCTGAGACCAAAGCTGTGCTGCCAGGCTGCTGCAGACCCTGGGAGGGTTTAAAGTGAGCTCAGCTCTGACTAGAGAAGCTTCACTTGCTCCTCTGGCTTTCTGGCTAACTCAGTTCTGGCTTTGAGCAGCTCAAGGAGTTTGGAGATGGACATTCAAAGCACTCTGAGGTTCTTGGTTGGCCATTCTGGAGACTGAAATCCTCAAATGGCTACAGTATGAGCTTTAGTTTAGTTCTAGTGCTTTGCTGGACCTCAGATTCAGGCTGGATGGAGCAGCTCTAAGCATGAGGAAGATTTTCCTTTTCTTCCTGGCCTATCCATGTGCCTAAAGTCTGGCTAACAGGAAACTTCTGGCTTTATGGGTGACACTGAAGTTTGATTTCAGCCCAGGTGTTCCACAGCTGAGGCTTTAGGTTCCTCCTGTTGGACCATGAGGTCCATGCAGGGCTGTGGCACCACAAGCACAGCCCAACCCTGCCTGCTGGTGTTGTGCAAACACAAGGAAATGATTCACTGGTCATTTTAATTCCAAACCTTGGCAAAAAAAAGCTTTTCCTGGGAGCTCTTTTTGCCTGTTTGATGGCCTGGGGCTCAGTGCTGCAAATCCCACCAGCCAGAGGGTTCCATGCTCCCCACCAGAGACTCTGAGGATCCTTCCTAATGCTGAACTCATCCAGTGAGTCTCCAGCTGTGGGAGGATTTAGGAGCTGCAGTTGCTGATTGAGGAGTCAATGCTGTTTCCACACTGAAATTTTCTTCCCAGATATCCTGACTCAGTGCCATGAAAAAGCCCCTTCCAGTCAGAGGGCAATTTAAATCAATAAATATCACCATCATTTAATGAGACTAAAAATCATTTCAGAAGGGAAGGTGAGCCAACACCAGCAGTCTTTTAAATTTAATGACCTATGAATAAAACCAGATAATCCCTGCATTTGACATAATCATTTCTGTTTGATTCCATTCAATTATTTGTTAATAAACATAGACCTCACTATTGTAATTTAACACTCTGAAATTATAGGTTAAAGTAGGGGTTACCTGTCTTTTAAGGCATTAAATGATTGGCGTTTTGCTTGTAGAGGATTTTATTGCCCCAATAATACCATTTTCAGGAGAGGTTTTCATAAGCTCCATTTGCATGTTGATTTTTTATAGTAATTATCAGTAAAAGGTCAAATATTTGCTTTATCTATATAATTCAATTTTAGAAATGCCTTTGGGATTCAAATTAACTCCCTTGTAATATCTTCATTGAAAAAGAAGATTAATTATGCTTACAAGAAACCTAATTTGGCTTATCAGACCTTTAATGTTACAGGGATCGTTAATGCATTTAAATTTAGGATTAGTAGAGTGATCTGGTTCCATTCTTTTGGTGACTTTAATATTTGTCATTATTTTTATGCATACAGTTTCCTTTCCCTAAAGTGAAATTATAATGTCTTTTATAAAGGAAATAAACATTATATATTGACCTTAGTAATTATGCTTCTGGTTTTTAAGAGTGCATAAAAAGATGTATTTGTGACTCACATATAAATTGAGATTGCTGTGTGAAGTGGAGTCAGGGTGTGAGCACTGCCAGATCCATCAGTGGAGTGTGGAGCAGGATTTGGGAGTGCTGGCAGGAGGATTCATGGCACTGCTGCCAGAGGGACATCCAGGAGGAATTTCTGAGCTCCAGCCCCATCCCTTCTGCAGGAGCTGCTGCCCACCAGGCTCTGGGGCCTCTGCAGGATGCTCTTCATGGAATCACAGACTGCTTTGGGTTGGGAGGGATCTTAAAAATCATCTCAGCCCACCCCTGCCATGGCAGGGACACCTTCCTCTATCCCAGGGTGATCCAAACCCCATCCAACCTGGCCTTGGACACTGCCAGGGATCCAGGGGCAGCCACAGCTTCTCTGTGCCAGGGCCTACTTACCCCCACAGGGGAGAATTTTTCCCAATATCCAATCTAAACCTCCTCTCTGTCAGTTTGAAGCCATTCCCCTTGTCCTGTCACTGCACTGACTTCACTGGGAGCAGAATCAGAGAACCAGTGAGGGTTTTGCATAATGCTTTCTCCAGGCCTAGATTCATCCCAACTCCTTAAAAATACCCCAAACCCACCTCATTTCCTCCACAGGTTTTTCCTCCCTGCAGAACTCTGTGCACAACCCAAACCCTTGATTTTGGAGCTCACTCTGCTCCCCATATGGGCGCAAACCAGGAGTGCTCCAAAGCAGGCACTGTTGTGTAAATCCACTCAGCAATAACCACATCTCAATGCTCTTCTCCTCATCTCCTCTCTGCCTGTGCTGTGCTGTGGTTGCTGGTGTGAGATGCAATTTCCATGCCATGCTGCTTGCCGGGATTTGGGGTTATTTACGCCGGGCTAATTGCTGTGGTATCACAGTGCTCACGCTAAGCTAATCACCATGGCATTGGATTATTTATCCTGAGCTCTCTGCTGTGGTGTTGGGCTGTTGCTGTTGAGCTCATTGCTGGCTATTGTGTTATTCATGCCGTGCTCGTAGCTGTGCTATCAGGTTATTTATCTTGTGCTTATCCCTGTGATATCTGATTAAAGTGATTAAACCAGTTGCTCCTTTTGGTAGGCGATTCTGCTGTCTGATGTGGTATCAGAGAGGATGATCAGCCCCTTCTCTGCCTCCAGATCAGGTTCACATTGATGTTTGGTTTTGGCTGACCTTCCAGGAAGCCTCCTGGCTGTGTTCTCCACCAGAGAACTTCGATGTGAGGTCTGCACAGGCAGGGAAATCATGTCAGAGCTCTCAGGGCTCTCCTGAAGCAGCTCCATCTCTGCTCTTCAGACACTCCCTGAGTGAGGACTGCGTTACAAACCCGTTCTATAAAGGATGACCCTTTGGAGGCCTCTCTGAGTCACCAAATTGTTACATCCTGGAGTAAATAGAGGCATTTATAGTGGTCATTTTTCTCCTCCAGCTCTGCAGACACAGCGGTTGGAGGAAATTTGTAGTTTGGGGAATGCAAAGGATGCTCTCTTGCAAGAAGGACTTTGCCTGCAGGACTATGACTGCCTGGGACCTGCCTGATGCCTCGAGATACCTGCACAGGTGACACCGGCCCAAGTCACTGTGGCCACCACAAGCCACTGAGTCCCTCCTGGCAGGCACTGATCCTGCAGCCCTGCCCTCCCCATGGCTCTCTGAGCAGCCCCAGCTCAATGCCTGCCTTCAGGACGAGATGGATATCCTCCCTGATCGATGTGTCCAAGGTCACACTGCAGGGTTCAACCCCTGCTCTGCTCAGTCTCCCCTCAGCCCTCCACATTCCTGTCCTTTGCTTTGTGCCTCTGCTCATCTCTGCCACTTAAACACGAAAATGCTCAGCTTAGTGGCACCTGCTTTGCTTTAAGTTATTTCCAGGGCTTATTTTGTGACTCAGGACTATCTATGTTTCAATACTGCAGACTTTAAAGGTGCTTAATACATCACAAAAAAATAAATCACTGCAAGAAGCAAGCGCTGATGTTAGCTTAGGAGAAAAATCTTTTAAAGTGTTTTTTGTTTTGCTACCGGAATGCTGCCATGTATTATTCATTACACCCTCTGAGATTTAATTATTATTAGTGCTACTGATGATTGCTAGAAAAATAAACTGTAGCAGAAGGTGTCCGTCATTGTGTGAAGGGCATCTATATGTTGTGTAACTCACTGTACCCATTTGCATTAATCTCATTAGCTGCTCACAAGGCAGCTCCTGAGCTGCCTCTTGCTGGGGAATCGAAAAGAGGGGACACACAGAGCCCTGCCTGCTCTGCCCCCTGTGCCCCGCTGGGCTCTGGAGCACACACTGAGTTGATCAGCTCCATCTCTGGATTTCTGTATCCTGGGTTCACTCTGTGGGGCTGCTTGACCGTTTTCAGCCCCCACCCTGGGCTGCCCTGCCCACCCTCCTGGTCTCACCTGCAGGCTCTGGTGACAGAGAGGATGAAGATGTTGTGTTAGGAGTGACTCTGAGGTCTGCCTGGAGCCTCGAGGCAAATGCAGGAGAGATGCTGGAGCAAGTTCAAGAGGAAATCTTGATTCAGCAGCAAGCAGTGCCTTTCAGCCTCCCCTAAACAAGGCACACAGAGCATTCCAAGGCTCTGCCATCCCCTGCTCCCTGCCACCCCAGTCAGTGAGATTCAGAGGTGATCAGTGTTTTGCTCTCTTTAGTCACTGTGACTCAGTCCAGCCCTGCACAGCACATCACCCCAGCCACACCAGCAGCATCCTGCAGCCTTTCCTGGGATCACACAGATGCCAGGAGCTGAGGGGCTGAGGGAGGGGGTGGCACACCTTTGGTGTGGCAGTTCTGCACCCTCCCCTCTCGCTCACCCCAAGCCCTGTAAGAAGCTGAATTCTTCTCTGTGGCACCTCATTTAGCCACTGCCTTGGAAGTGTCATTAATTGCCTGCTAGATGTCACCTGGCCTCTCTCAGAGCTGAGTGATCTCAGTGCAGGGTTCTGACAGAACGCTGCCCACACTGCCCCTTTCCATGCTGTACCTCTGACATCCCTGGCTCCACGCTTGGGGCTCTCATTAGAGACCAGAGAGAGGAGGAGAACGTGAGTGTTTTAGGCTTCAATTCAATCTCTGCCCCTTCTGTCTTTCGTGACCTTGCTAAATCACTGGGTCTTTTGAAGATTCAGTGTCTCCAGCTGCTCTGTAGGACAGAGGGAGCCAGGCTGAGCACACCAGAGATGTGAGATGTGCTGTCTCCTCTTTAATCCCCATTTCTTCTCCCTTCTTAAAAGTCTCCCCACTAAAGGAACGAAGCAAAGGCTGGAAGGCCAGGAGGCTCTCCTGGGTCAGGAAACAGGTTGTGAAACATCCCCCAGGATGGACATGTAGGTGTTAAGGTGTCCAGGAAAGTTCAGTCTCTGCTCACAGAGGCTGAACAATGGCCAGTGAAATCCAGGAGCCTACAGGGCTCTGAAGAAGGGAAATGTGTTCAAGTGACTTCCTTTGCCACTCCTGCTCCTGCTGTCAGAGGAATGCTTTACCTGCACAGGAACACATCAAAAGAGAAGGAGCAGGAGCTGAATGTTTCAGGAGAAAACAACACCACAGATCACAGGAGAGCAGGGCTGAGTGGAGCCAGGGATCCACCAGGGAGCTGGGATACAGGAGAGGTTTGATGTCTTTCATTGTGAGAGATAACTTGAAGGCAAAGATATGGATTGAAATCTTGGCCAGCTTGGTGTCTCTCATACAAAGCAGACACAAAGTTTGGTAGTATTTAGTTTGGGTGATTATAGCTACAAAGTCCCTAAATATCCTGTCTCCTATGTGGGGGTGTGGAGGACATTGATTATCCTTCTCCTGCACTGGCCCAAATATTTGCATCCAGTTTTCTCCTGTTTTATGGAGGTTGCTGCCCTGGCCGCTCTCTCTAGCCACTCCAGTGGCAACATAAAATCTTCTCTGGGTCTTACATTACCCTTACATGTGCAAACCAGCTGCTGTCTTCAGCAAAGATTGAATGCAGATCTCAGGATTTAACCCAGTAGGTTTCTACCCTGATTTTGGGGCTCTGCAGTGAGAGGCAGCAGAAGAATTTGGGGTGTTTTTCCAAGGGGAGCACAGAAGGATGGCTCTCAGTGCTTCCCTGTCCTCAGAGCCACAACGCCTCAGATCCTGTCTGGGATTTGTGTGTTTAAAAGCTGGAGCTAATCTCATAAATGGATGTGTAAAGTGCTGGACATTTACACTTGGATTGTTGAAACCATATGGTCATGGGGCCACGGAGGGGTTTTCTCTGATTGCAATGCAGAAATATGCATTACATCTAAATTGACACTGGAAACTGACTGGAGCCTGGTATTAGAGAAGATTAAATTAACCCCCAGCAATAGCACCATATTACAAAAATGGTTAGATCTTAATAAATTGAAAATGATAACAGTGGCAAAAGCTGTACATTTCCCCTCATGCTCCTTTATTGCTGTAACACTTCTTTCCAGTTTGTTGCTTCCGTGGGTTTTATTAGCACATTTCGGTGGAGTAGATTTGCTCCGAAGTGATAAAAGCCGACTGTAATCAGGAAGCTTTATGTTATCTGCAGCAAACAATGGCAAATGCCACCTGAGAAGGGCTGAGCTCAATGCCTTCATTACTGTGATTAGGTTGAGATAGCCACAAACCTCACACCTGCTGATAACAGGCTTTGTGAGGAGCACAGGAAACACTGAACACCTGAACTCCAACCTGGTAAAGAGACTCCAACCCCATAAAGAGACTCCAATCCCATAAAGAGATTCCAACCCCATAAAGAGATTCCAACCCCATAGACTCCAACCCCATAAAGAGACTCCAGCCCCATAGACTCCAACCCCATAAAGAGACTCCAACCCCACTCCCAGCTCCCCCAGGACTGTGGGATGTTCAGACCAGGTGTCCTCACCTGTGGATCCATCCAAAGCAGGGACAGTGATCCCTGGGGGTGTTTTCCAGCTGGATATGATCTGTGATCTTCCCACCTGGGTGGGAATCAAAGTCTGGTTCAGCAAATCGCTTGAATGGGGTTTAAGAACATCTGTGCACATGATTTGTGAGAAGTAATCTGGGTTGTTTTGGTAGCTGGTGGTGTCCAGTTTCCTGGAGTAAGAGAAAGTGGACAGGAATTTCCTCACTCAACTACAGAGTTGCTAGCTTGGCATAAATTATCAGCAAATACTGGTATTACTGTGGGGATAAAAGCCCAACAGGTCTCTTTCAAACTGGTCTTCTAAACTCAGTGTTTCCAAGTCTCAGTCAAAATCTGAAATTTCCAGTGACAAAAGCTGCTGAGACTCCCCAGGATTCTACAAAAGTTACCATTTTTTTTCATATTTATTTGACTATTTTGACTGCAAGTCTGTGGATAAAGAGTCCTGTCCTTTGCTCACCCTGGACACAAGGGAGGACAGGATTTGGCTGCTGCACGAACCTTGCTCTGATCCTCTGCAAGAGGGAAAATTTTGCTCCTGCAGATTAGGTTTGAAATGAAACAAGGTGTGCAAGTATATCATCTTAATAAATGTTGTTTCTCCTTTTGTAAAACTTTTTTTTTTTTTAATTACATCCATGTCAACATGGTAAGATTTATTTTGATGTGGGTTTTTGTTTTTTTTGTTGGTTGTTTCTTTTTGGCTGAAAGCCACAATCATTCCAGGTGAAAGCACTGCTGTCTTGGTTCATAGCAAGCTCTGGAGGAAAATAGCAATCACCAACAGAAAAACTTCCTGAAAGGACACTCAGTTCAGTGTGGAATCCAAGGCTTGGCTGGGTAGCCCTGTGACCACAGGGAGAGGGAACAGAAGCCAGCTGGGCTATCCTTCTCCTTGGCACTGCAGCAATCGTCCAGAATAAAAATACTCCAACTTCCAGCGAGAAAAATTCATTTCTTGCCTAATTTCCAAACACAGAGTTAATATTTCCGCAGAGCAGATAAATCTCATTGAAACACCCCTTAGAAAATCAGCAGCCAAAGCCTTTTGGAAGAAAAATCAGACAGAAATATTGTGCTCAGGCTTAGCTCTGAGCTGCTGGGAAGTGTTTTCCCTGAGTTCTGCAGGCAGGGTGGGTTTTGCACCCTTGCTGCAGGTGGTCAGGGCTGTGCCTACGTGTCCAGCATGGCACATCAACCCCAAAAGTCACTCCCTGCCCAGCCCTGGTGACAAATGCAAGAGGCAGAAATCTTGTATAGATCCAGGAACGGCAATCCTGCTGCCAAAAGGTTAGTTTTGAAGTGTTTGACATTTTCTACCCGAGCTGAGCAAATCATTTATCTGATTAATTTAGTTTCCTCCCCGTTCACGAGTTGTCCAGGAGCTGTTGGTGAGATTTGCTCAAATTCATTTGTTATCTCAAGTTCCTGCCTGGCTCTGCAGCTTGTTTATGGGCAGTTTGTTACAAACAGCCACGAAATCCAGAGCTGTGCTGATTGCTCTTGATGGGGAATTCGTGGCAGGATATTGTTTCAGCTCACTGATGGGGTGATCCAATCCTTAGAATTCGATTGCTGATGTGACTGTGAGTGAAATTTGACTCCTAGAAATAATCTTTGCTGTTTGCCCAAAGGTCACTGCAGCTGGGGACACTTCTGCCAGCTCACTGAACTGCTCAGTGAGGTAACAAAGGACTGTCCTGAGAGTCCAGGCTGACCACATCACTGTGGGAACAGCATTCCCCAGCTCTGCATCAACACGGAAACCTCAGCAGCAGATCCCTTTAAAAAAGTCCTCCCTTGGATCTGAGGACCAGGAAAGGTGGAGAACACAGGACTTCTACTCCCCTATGTGGTATTGATAAGTGGGGCCTTGGGAATGAACAGAGTGGGGTTTAAAGTAGTAAATCAGATGAAAAAATATTTAAATTAAAAAAAAAAAATCACGTGGCTTTTGCAAGGGGGAAAATATTTCTCTAATTGACTCTTCCCCCATATTTTCACAGCAACTCGTTGATGGGTCAAATCTCTACCCCAAAAATATTTTTTCCACAACAAACTAAGGGGCAATGCCACCTGCTAGGAGGAATCACAGCACTGTTCTTGTGTGCAGTGCAGCATCAAAATGGGAATAAGCAATCTGGGGTTTGTATAATTGAGATGTTTTACACTTGGGCTGGAGGGTTCACCTCATTGTTCAACACTCAGCAAACAATTTTATAACATTACATCTGTATTTTTCTGCTTTCTAACGATAATTTCAGTTCCTGTGTTTATGCTTTCAGTAGCACTTGACATCTCTTGCTGATCTGTGCAGGGCTCAGGGCAGGGGGGTCTTGGCTAAGGGAATTTGCAAGAGAGAGAGAAAGGAAAGAGAACTTCTGATCTGTGGGAAATTCTGACATTTGGAAACAAATAACTATTGCAGAGCATGATGAATGGTCACACTCGTGAAGTTCTCTGCCAACAGATTTGTCAGGAGTCTTGGTTCAGTGCCATCAAGACATGTTTTTCCAATAATGTCCAATCGCTTTAGTTTGGTGCTACTAAACCAAAATGAACAAAGTCCAAGGGAAAGCTGCAGACCTTTTAATTAAGATATGATAGATTATATAAACCCACTGCACTCGCTGCATTACAATGAGAGTGCAAGGAGAGGCTGCAGTGGATTAAAACCAGGAATGTTTTCCCTTCTGAGGAGTGAGGGGGAGTTGAGGTGATGCCTTTGGGTTGAGCTCTCTGGTGTCCATGTGGAGCTTCAGAAAATCATCATTAGAAGGCAAATTAGTTCTTTTTCTTCTCCTTTTTTTTTTTCTGTCCTTATTTTTTCAAGCTCCTATTTCTTTGCCTCACTAAGTGACATTTTTCATGCATTCCCAAGGAATTAACACACCACAGGCTTTAAAATTTGGCAACTTCCAAGGACATTGAGGAGCATCTCCCTCTCAGAGCATTCAATAGGACTTCACCCAGCCATGGGGCCTTTCCAGTGCAGCTGGGTTTATTCCCAGAGGGAAAGAGAAGGTGTTTCAGGCTGCTCTGGCCATGTGGTGAGGATTTCTGTGAAAAGTCACAGCTGGACTGATCCTATTGCAACAACAAAACCTTCCTGCTGAACAAAAAATCCCAGTGAGCACCCAGGGTGTTACATGCACAGTGTCCCTCCACCTGCTGGGTGTTACTCTCTTGCTCTGTGTTCTCATTAATATCAGGAAATCTCATCTGAAATTTTCTATTGCTTGTGAGGGGGAGAAAAAAATACCCAATATCTGTTGGAGGTGGATCAAAATGTTTGACAAAACCGAAGTCACTATGCATTTAAATAGTTTGGCATATATCTTAAATCATATTCACAGTCAATTATACAGAGGGATGGCATTTGTGCTTATTGAAATCACCAGACACCTCTCCCTAGAAAAACACTGTTGGCAGTCGATTATAATTTTGCCAAACTTTGGGCTGGAATTCTCTGTGCCATCAGTTTTCCTGAGGCAGATTTCCACCTGCTCCTTTTGCTGTAAAATACCGAAAAATGCACTTCTGAAATTTCATCCAAGCAAACACACCTCCACTCCTGCCACTCCAGCAAGGAAATATTGGCTTTTCCTGGTGTGTCTGGACTTGTGTGGTGACATCTGTGAACATCCTGAGTGCCAGTGGCACAACAGGGACCAAGAGCTCAAGGCAAGGAGAATGATTCCACCATCCCAGGCAGCACAAGGAACACAAGGTGTTTGCTGCAGATGAGTTATAGCCCAAGCAGGGCATGGAAATGAGTGGGATTTTTAAAAATTTCTGCCTCCTGTGCCTGCTGCTTGTTGTCACACCCAGGGGATGAAGGAGGGTGGAGAGTAAACATAACGAAGGATTTGGGAGGCTCTTTAGGAAATCAAACCTTTCCACTTGTCTGACTGCAATTTGAATTTAAAGTTTGGCCTGAGTTTTGAAGGATGGTTGGAATGAAGGGCTTGGAAAGTGGTTAAAGAATGTTTAAAAATGCAAAGCCAAAGTGTTTTGTTTCACTTCATCTGGCTATTTTGGATGGAAATACTTTAATCTTGCCTTCAAAACCAAAATAACACCCTCCCCTCAAAAAAACCCCAAAATACCTAAATAAAACCCCCCCAACCCCAGAGCACTGTCTCAATTTCTCCTGTTTTCCTGCTCTTCCCAGCTCCCCCTGCCTGTCTGGCTCCCCCCTGCTTGTTTCTGGAGTGTCTCTATCAATCCTTAGCCTGTTCCCTTTGAAGTCCTCAGCGCCTCCTTGTTGAGCACACTTTGAACAATACTTCCCTAATTGCTCTTCAGAGTAAAAACTCTGAACAAGTTGGAAGAGCCCTCCAGCTGTTCCAGGAGCAAGGGGCTGTTTCCAGCCAAGGTTGTTTTCCTGGGAGCTATTTGTGTCTCACTGTCAGCCTTTTCCTTCCAACACCTCCTAAAACGTGGAGCCACCACGGCTGGGGATTGCCAGAGAGAAAAGATGCCACATTTTCCTTCAGCTGACCTTGGGATGGTGGAGTGAAGGCTCTCTGGAGAATATCTCAGGCAGGGGATGTGCTCCTTTGATCAGGACATGAAAGGACACGATGTGTCTCTAATATCTGATGGGGAGATCAATCATCCCCACACCGATGGAGAAGTGCCACTCTGGTGTTTGATCACCTCTGCCTGACCTTGGAGAACTCCTAAATGCTGGGAGGAAATGTCATGGACTCTGCTGTCATTAGAGTTCTGTGATTAGGTGACCAAATCAAAAGGAAAAAGATTTTTCAGATGGGGAGAACTGAAATGAAGCGTCTTTAACAATCCTCTGCAGCGGAAAAGGGGAGTTAAAATTCCTCCTCAATCAATTAAAAACCCCTCAGGCTGATTGATTTTGGAAAGCTCTATTTAATACCTGCATATTTAAGTTTAAATTTGATGAGGCTAGACTTAGACTGGAAACCTTATTCCAAACAAATCCCCTTACAGTATTTTAACGTATTTATCCTAAGTATACAGTAATCTGTAATAAATTCCCTGATCCCTGTATGAATTCAGTGCCTCCATAAAGCTCGAAACAAGGCAAGTTTTGGCTTCAGAGGGCTGGCAAAAAGCCTCTGCCACTGGAATATTTCTTCCAATTCCACTGGAGGTCAGTGCAGCCCTACAGTTCTGCCATCAAAAATGTCCTTTTCACTCTCATCTAGTGCCACAGCTGAGCTCAAACCCCTGTAGAGCTGTTTTTAAACTAGATTTGTGTAGTAATAAATACGGGCTTAAGAACCGTGTTTGGTGGTTATATTTGGAGCATCCTAGCAGGGATGTGAGAATCAGAACTCGTTTGGGTGTTATTTTGCTTTTTTTCCCCTTTTCTTTTCTGTTATTGTGACAGTTGTTTTTCGAGAGCTCGGGGTGCTTTTTTTTCTCGCAAAAGTAAAATCACTTGGAATACAAAAGTAGCAGCTTTTGTGAGATGCTTCCATAGCTCCAGAGAAAAACAGACCTTCGAGTTCCCAGCCTGTCAGAGGAGTGAGATAAGTGCAGCCCAGGGTGTGTCCTGTGCACTCAGGGGCTCTGGATCACATTTTTTATAGGGATTTGGGTGTGAACTTGCTCAAATCGATGCTTTCCTCTCCTTGCCTTCCTGATCTCCCTCCTCATTTTGGTGTAGGGCATTTACACATCACACCCACCTCTCCTAACTGTGCAGAAACACCTGAGAGAGCTCCAAACCATCCCCTGTGGGAGAAAGGAATGAAACAACCCCAAAAGCTACTAATAAAACCTGAGCCAAGTGGTTTGAGGTAATTTCAGATGAGTTTTTGGGGTTGTGGGTGAGACCCCAGGGCTTGCTGCATGCCATGGGGAACATACTGCTCCTCTGCCATCAGCACAGGATTGCAGACACTCTGTGTATCTGAACACAGCAAACCCTAATCCTACAGCCCTGCAGGACAGCACATCACAGGCAGAGCCTGGAAAACACAAAAGCAAAGAGCAAAGCAGGGAAATCTGAGTGCTGGGCACCACCAGAGATGTTTTGTTGAAATGCTCGATGCACTGGGCTGTGTCACAGGAGGGAGGTGACAACACTGAGCACACATCACTGAGAAGAGAACTCTCAGTGAAAGGCTACAGGGTCCCAAACCACAGCCTGTTCCACCCAGGGATTGCCATGGCCCAGTTCAGCCAGCTGGGCCAGTCCTGCTTCAGAAGATCCCAGTCCTCTGAGGCAGGTGACAGGGACAGGGCTCCCTGAGCCTGCTGTGACAGCAATGGCTTGGCCAGGCGTGGCAGTGATCTGCCCTGGGGCTGTCTGCCTGCTGGCCTGGCACGGAGGAGGAGGAAGGCAGAGGATTTATCCCGTTTTTCCTGTCTGGAAGCAGGCTGGGCACAGCCTGTGGGTTTGCTGCAAGAGCAGAGTGCAAAGAGCAGGATGGCTCTGCCCTTGGGGTCTCCAGTCCAAAGTGTTATTTTTCTCTTCCAGGTACTTTGTTCCTGCTCACTGATTCACTTTTCAGCTGCGCTGGCCAGAGAGCTCATTAGGAGAAGGGGCTGCAAACCTCAGTTCTTCCCCCCCAGGCAAAGGGATGATCCAAATCTCTGGGTTTGCATCCTTCCTTCCCTCCTGGAGGGACAGCGAGGTGGAATCACTCTGGCTGAGCTGCCCACAGAGGACACAGTGTCCAGGGTGTTCAGGTCTCACTTTAATTCAGTGTACATTTAGCTGAGTCAAAGCAATGCTGGCAGAGCACGAGATTATCAGCCTCTGCCTCCTTTCTACACTCAAACACAGACATTTCCAAACACGCTGCCTGCACCGTGGAGGATTTCTTGTGTTGGAGCAATCTCATAAAGGAAATGCTGACAGCTGTATCCACTGGTTAATTTAAAACTCAGCTGGAACAAGACCTGGGCAAAATATTATTGTGAAGTGACTCTCATTCGCTGTTGTTCCATTACTGAAGCAACAAGTTGTACCACAGGCTGCCCTCCCCGTGTCCTTGTTCCCTGACTTAATTTCCCTCTTGGCTCCTGCAGTAATTTCCTTCTGCTCCAGAACATCACAGCACTGTCCCCCCTCCTGCTCTGAGCCTGCTTGGATTGTGTATTTTGCATAGCCAGACCCTTTCCTTCAGGAGGGATGCTTTGGGAAGGATTTTTATTCCTGATTTGGCAGTTCCCCTCCATTCCCTCACCCCTTCAGCATCTCCCTGGAACCATCCCAGCCACCAGTGTCGTATTTTCCCCAAATAAAGGAACCTCTGCTGAGTGAAAGAGATCCCCTCTCCCACTCTTCCAGGTCTCTGCAGCAGCTGATTAACAAAACAGTATTTTCTGTTCTAAATCCTATGCTTCCCATGTCTTTCTCATGCATTCAGCACAAAAAAAAAAAAAAATCTCCTTCTAAGCCAGAACTAGGAAAGCTGGAAACTTTTTTTCAGAATTACAAAGTCTTTCTTCCAAGTGATTTTCTACAATGTATGCTTTATATTTCTCTACCCCTCTCCATTACTTATTTTATGCTTATAATTCCCTAAGTATTATTAATTAGATTTTTTTTTTAAGAGAAAGTTCTTGAAAGTTAATTAAAAGTTGCACGCAGTAATTGTGCAAAAGTAGCTTTTCTGTTCTAAAAATTAAACCTCCATAATTAAAATCCGATATTCATTTAAAGATTCAAATGGGGTGTTTATGACTCATTTATTATTATTTATTTTTTGCCACTTCGCGAGTGTAATTGCTCCAGCAGAGGGAAATCAATTCCAGCCCTGGTGCTTCCATGTCCCTCCTGTCCCCTCTCTGGGAAATAGGACACTTCCATCACCCCGACTGTGTCACCAGGGAGTGACTGAGGCAGGCATGGAGGGACAGGGACATGTGCTTGCACATATCTCCATCTCTTCCCCTAACAGCCTGTCACTTTTTTTTCCTTTTCCCTGGGATGTAAAAAATTTGTTGTCTTGTTATCTCGAGGCTGGAATATAGATTTCAGACGCTTATCACCAGCTCATATTTGCCAGCAAGAGGATACTTGCTGCACATTCAAATAAGAGCCAGGCTGGAAATGCAACCAGAGCCACCTGGCAGATCCACAGGAGCACTGGGAGGAGGGTTTGGGTGCTCTGTAAATCCTGAGGGTGCTGTGTAAATCCCAAGGGTGCTGTGTGAATCCCAAGGGTGCTGTGTAAATCCCAAGGGTGCTGTGTAAATCCCAAGGGACTCTGTTCACCAGGTGGTCTGGCAGTGGTTTGGATCTTCCCTTTGCCCTGGTGGATGCAGAGGGAGAGAACTTGGATGGCCAAGGCTGTGCTCTCGTGTTGTTTGCACCACTGAAATGCTCAAAGGGGTGTGGAAGAAGGAGGGTCAAGCTTGTCAGAGGTGAATTCTGTGTGATTATCCAACCTCAGACACCAGGGAAGGGATGTGATTTTCCTGCTTTGCATTTCTTGCACTGCTCAAGGGAGCCCTGGGATGTCTTCAGAGGCACTCAAAAACCCAAGTGGAACATCACACTGCAAAAATGCCAGAGGTCCATGCCTGGACAACATCCTCTAATTATCTAATTATCTGACTAATTATCACCTCCCTCTTTTGGCTCTAGACATGTCCCAGCCCTAGTGACAAAGTCACCCCTTGATGTACCTAGCAAGGTGTGAATGAGCTTAGGTAGGACTTTCTTGTGAGCTCCAGAGCTCAGTGCTAAGTAGATATACATCATTACCATAAAGTTATTAATTATTGTGCCGAGCTGATGTCACCCATTCCTCTTGGAATGGCTTTTGCCTCTCTGAAATGCACAGCCTGTCAATAGAACAGGAGAGTGGTGTAATAACCGGCAGACAATTAATAATTATCAATAACGAATGCATAATCAACTGAGAACACCTCGTGCTGGGTTTAGGATATGGTTGGGCTCCTCCTGCACCTCTCTGGGCCTCGAGGTTATTAAGAGCTATTTTTACTGAACAACTATTTTGGGAGCACCAGAGACATGAGAAGAAGAAGGGAATTTTGCTTAAAACCTAAAAGGAGTCAATGGGTATTAATTGCAACCTTTTAAATCCTGGAAACATTTGGGTCAACCACAAAAACAAAGGCTTTAGCAGCAGAGAGAGAGCTGTGAGCAAACAGCAAACTCCAGTAATATGAGCATCACCAACAGAAACAATCAAAAATAAACAGAATTCTTGTTGAATTGGCACAGAGGGAGATCTCATTTGTCCTTGGGCTGGATGATAGGAGGAACTTTCCCAAGGATACTAGTGGCACAAAGCAGCAGAGCAGCACACTGAGCCCCTCAGCAAGATCAGGGGTGGCAGCTCTCTGGGATGGGATGTGTGAGTGCTCAGAGAGTAAAGGGTGAGGAGCTCAGTCAGAGCAGGCAGGGATCAGAGCAGGGAGCTGATCTCAGCTCAGGTGACAGTGACACTCAGCTCCTGACCCCAGTAAATATCAGCCTCACCTCCTCCTGCTCCCAGGGATGTGCACAGCATCCCCAGCCCCATCCAGGCTGGCACAGGAGCACCCTGGTGAGGGGCTGGGTGTCCCCTCTGCCCTGGGAACTGCCCTCCTGCCACCTCAGCTCTGCTGGTGACCAGGAATGGCCTGAGACAGGGCAAGGGCAGAGGAATCCAGCCCAAATCAGGTGCTGAGGCTTCAGCCCTGCAGCAGAGCCCAGGGATGTTCCCTGGGAAATATCACACCCAACTTTAGCACCTTCAGGGCTGCATTTAGCCTCACAGCTGACTCCAGAAATACCTCCAGAGAGTGGCAGTTGACCCCAGGAAGAGTCTGCAGAAGTGCTTCAGGACTAGACACAGACTTGTGAGCATCACATTCAGGTCTGTTGAATCTCAGCCTGAAAATCCTTCCCATGGTGATTTTGGAGAAGTCACTTCCTAGCCCCCAGACCTCAGTCTGTCTCACTGAGGCTGATATTTCTAAATTTTGAAAGAGATAATAACCATTCCTGAATATTAACCACAGTGCAGCAAGGACTCTGATAAAGACGATTACAGAAATAAACCACCAGTTGATAACCAAATGCAAGGGGAAAAAAAAAAGAAGTTATTATTCCCCCAGCATTATCTCTGGGCTCTGCACTAGTACATTTTAAGGCAATCTCAGCTGAAAAGATGAAGACATAGCCATCCTTATAAACAAGGATATTTCATTCAATAGATAGAAAGCTCTAAAGGGTTCCAGCTTTGCTGGAGCACTGAGACACTGAGGATTGAAAGAGGTAGGGAGAATTAATTAGACTTCTAATATTATCCTGGTAAATAAAAGTAATAAGCGAAGCTCTGGAAAGGAAGACCTGATTCATATTCAAACATTTACAGAATAAACAGCTGCTGATTCTCCTATCTAGCCCAGTCCTTATCCTTTAAGGCTGCAATAAGTGACCTCTTAATCCCAGGCAAAAGACTGCATGAGCATCTGGAATTGAAAAAGAAAGCATATTTCCTTCACTGTTCCAATTTCCACTCAATTTCAGTATAAAGTTGTTTGTGTCTTTTTTAAAATTTTTTTTTCATTCCTCCAGCGATGTGTATTTTATGATGTGATTTTGTGTATCTGAACACTTTTGCAGCTTTTTTTCCCCCTCCCTTTCTCTAAATAGGAGCACTGCAGTCCTTCAGCTGGGTTATATCTCCATTGTACTGGCCATGCTCTTAAAGCACTTATAGCAATAATTTCTGGGCATGATGGACAGACTCAGCAATAACCTGATCCTGCAATGCACTGAATAAACACTTTAGCATTTAGTACATGGACACTAATGTGCTGGGAAGTAATTGCTTAGAGGTTCCCAGCTTCAATATAATAATGCAGGGATTGCATTTATACAGCGGGCAGCAGAGGGAAAAGAATTATTATTGGCCAAACTTCCTCTCTCCCATTTTGATTAGCCCAGGAGGAGAGAGGAGAAGGTAAAGTCGAGGTGATCCCAGATTCCCACATCCCCTGAGCACCAGGGGCTGTGCTTGGATGCTTAACAAGTGGGGAAATTCCACTGCCTTCAGCCCATTTCCTCTGCTCTTACACCAGCATTCCTGAGAGAAGGGCCTGGCCATTAATATCCTCCTTCACAGCAGCAATGCTGAAACGAGTGGAAGATTAAAAAGCCAATGCTGGCTTGGCAAAAAAAAAAAAAAAAAAAGAAAAAAGAGTATCTTTACAGTAAATACATAAACATGCAGGCAGCAATTCCCTGGGTGAGCTCAGCTTAAAGAAAGCTCAGTGGAGTTAGCAGGAGAACGAAGTGTAAAAAAGCACCAAAGTTTGGTATTTCCACTTATGCGAATAATTACTCCAGCCCTCATCAACATGTCTCTGCTCAAATAGCATTTATAAATTAAAGATGCCTAAACTTTAAATGAAAACTAATTTAGGTATTTTCTTTATTATTAAAAACTTTTTTCCCCTGGACACTTTGGGCTCACAAATGATTATTAAAGAGTTTTGTTACATTTTTTCCCATCAATTTTCCCCTTTCGTAAGCACTGCAAATGACTCCTTCACAGCACAGCAAGTGGGGACCTAGAGGTCTAGGATAGAGAAATGCTGCTTGAAGACATTTTCTTTTTAAAATACTTGATTTTAGAGCTACCGAAGGAAAAAAAAAAAGATTATTCAGAGGGCCAAAATAAAATAAAAAGAACAGCTTTCCCAATCTATTATTAATACCAATAAATGGGAGCTGGCGGATTTAAAAGCCAAGATGTAATGCATTTTCCTGGAGCAGTGAGCCTTTAAACAAGTTCGACTTACTGAGATTGTGCAGTAAAAACTGGTAAAATGAAATATCTTCTCAGATAGGATAATAAAGAGGGGGTACATTAACATAGCCTGCCTGGGAAGCATGGCACAGAGGTGCTGTTGGCTGCTGTGCTTTATGGCCTCGGCTGGGGAGGCTGGCAGGTGACTGCACAACTTCATCCCTAAAAAACCTGGTGCAGCCTGGGAATCTCCTGATAAATGAGGGAAGCTGCTGCTGGAAGGTCACTCTGGGGAGGGATTTTCTCTGGATGGGGTGGATATTTCCCAGGATGTTTCCTCTGCCTGGAGAGTGAGCTCAGAGTGGTGCAGGGTGGGGTCAGCCTGTCCCTGCTGCTCAGGGAGCAATGGGAGCAGCACCTTGTAGGATCTGAGGGAATGGAGCACCCAGGGGTGCCTGAGCCAGGGATCCTCCCTGCATCCATCCATCCATCCATCCATCCATCCATCCAGCCCAGAGCCATGGCACTGCTCCGGTGCTAAGGCAGAGCTCAGCCTGGCACTGTCCCTCCAGGGAAACTGAGGCACAGGATCAGGGAAACTGAGGCACAGGATCAGGGCACTGGGGCACACCAAAGGCTTCCATTTAAACTCTCAATCCAAAAGCTGTCAGAAGCAAAAATGCAGCTGAAGGCTGGGGAAAGCTCTGCCAAAGTGCCTGAGGAATGGCTGAAGGAGGGAGAGGAGGGTGTGGGATGAGGGCAGAAGTGTGAGTGGTGGGGTGGGAAGGGGCAGAGGGGAGCCCAGCTGTCAGTGACAGCATGGCTGTTTGTCACTCAATGTCCCTGCCCTGTCACACGCTGAAATGCTAACTCTCCCTTTGCCAGTGTCCCCAGGTACCCTGGCAATTTGTCACTCTCAACTTTGTTAGTTCAAACATCATTTATCTCTAAGAACATCTTTTATTTTAACTCCTGCAAGCCCCATACCCTTGTGACTCCTATTCCAGTGAGAACTGCTGCACTCCACATTCCTGCTGGCCTCACCAGGGAGCCTAATTCAGATTTGCTGTTGCAGGAGAGGACAAACAACCTCTCCTAGCTGAGGAGTCCACCTGAGAATGACTCTCCCCCTCCATTGGCAGTGCATGAACCTGAGCTCACCAGCGAAAGGGAGGCACCAGCCTTTAGCAGCTGAATTTTGGCAAGAAGTGCCCACCAATATCCCTGTGGAAGTGAGACTCCTGGCTCTGGAATGTGACTGCTTGGAGCATTTGTGAAAATCTCACTTGTGATTGCACAGGGAGCCTTCCCATCGGTGCTGAGAAAACATAATCGGTGCTTTTGACTTTAAAAAGTTAAAGAAAAAAAAGAAAAAAAAAAGTAGAAAAGAGAGAAAAAAGAGAAAAAAAGAGAAAAAAAGAAAGAAAAAGAAGAAAAGAAAAAAGAAAAATGGAAAAAAAGGAAAAAAATTACATTATTATTATAATTATTATAATGATCATTATCATTATATTATTAACAACAACAAAAACAATAATAACAGCAACAACAACAACAATAATAACAATAATGATATTTATTTATTTAATTACTTATTTTAAGATCCTTCCCAAAAAAGTGGTGCCCTGCCCCAAGCTCCTGCCCGAATTCCACCTCCCCCTCGAGGCAGAGGGTGAGCTGGGCTGCAGACAATCCCTCAGCTGCATCCAGGATGTGCTCTTTGCCACAAGCATCCTCCCTCTGCCTCCCGAGCTGCTCAGCTGCATGCTGAGAGCACACGGGCACTGATACATCTGGGACTGCTCGGGGAAAGAGCGTTTTAAAGGTAAAGAAAGAGATTTAAGGGAGGGAAAAAAAATGAGCAGAGATAAGGCTGAGACAGTGCCAAAGAGATGGAATATACATCTCAGAGAAAATCTAAAAGCAGATCATTACCCAAAAAATACTAGCTGTAAGCAACAGTTTGTAGTGCAGAAGGAATGTTTATCAGGCAAGGTTTTGATAGTGTTTCTGTTTCGTTCTGTTTGCTCTCACCGAGGAGGAATTTTATTCTGAGGAGGGAGGTGGGGGTTTGGTGCTGGTGGGGTTTGGTGACTGATCCCAATCCTGCACTGCCATGTGCTGCTCCCTGGCTCATTAACCCTGGGTTTGTGAGCACATGGGAATTAATTTGGGTAACCAAAGCCCAAGTGTTTGGGGTCAGGCTCAAGGTCTCCGAGTGCCTCCTCCCTAACAGTGGGTGCATTGAGCAGGGTGTTCACACAGCTCCCTCCCCTGCCTCAGCCCTCCAGCTTCCACTGCTCAGGGGCCTCTTTGACCCAGAAAAGGTATTTTGTGTTCAAAAGCAAGAGCTAGGCTGTGAATTTCAATTCGGTGGCATCTTTTCCTTTGCAGTTGGCATGCCTTATTCCTGTTCAGTTTAGCTCACTTTCGAGCAGATTAAACTAAACTGGTACACAGCACTCTTATTATAGAATAAGTGCTCGCAGAGAGAGCTATTCAGGAATAATTATTCTGATTTAAACATTTCTGAATAATTCCATGCGAAAGGCAAGTCCTGAGCAGAGAGACAGCGGGTGGATGTGACGTGCAGATGGGGGAGCACAAGGAGCTGCAACCAGTGCACATTTGGAGTTCCTCTTCCAAATGTTAGCACATCCAGGCAGGAGCAGAAACCCTCCAGGTGATCCATATATCCAGTGAAAACTGAGGTGATCATGGGGAATTCTGACCATTCAATATGCCCAGCTAACTCCTCCTGAATGAGGCACAGAGCAAATTCTCCCCTAAAATAATTTAGCAAATAGGTTTGAATAATAAAGGCAATCCAGAGAAATCACCATCTGCTTATGGACAATTTGCAAACAGAAAGAAGGAGCAGCATTCTTTTAATGAACGATCTACTATGAATTATTCACACAGCTCTAATTAACATTAGGATTCCTAATTTTTCCAGGCAGCCTTAATGTAAGGATACTTTATGATTCCTCTGCATTTTCCACCTCCTCCGAGCCCTTCCAGACATTCAGGAAGAAAACCCCACCAGGCTCCTTTGGAGGTGTCTTCATTTGGCAGGGGATGAAATGAAGACACAGCACATAATGTGGTGTTTTTCACCTTCCACTCCTTCATAGCAATGTGCACATCAGCCTCTGCCATTGTCCTCTGGGGTAATTTGGGCTCTGTTTTCACAAATGATGCAAAACATCTCTGCAGGTGAGTGGAAGTGGTGATTTAGAGCACGCTTGAGTGTCACAGGGACATGAGATTTGTCCTTCATCTCCTGTTTGGTGGTGGATTTCTTTAGCTGTAATAGCAAAATGACCACTGCAGTGTGTAAGGTCCAGATTTTCAAAGGTGTCTTGGTAGTGGAGAACACAAAAGAGGTGCCCAAATGGCCATGTGAACGTAACACATTAATAGAGTTGGAAATAAATTCGAGGGAAAATAGAATTTTCCCAATTTTTATGTGCAGGAAACAAGTGTATCCACCTATGTTCTTTTTACCACTGCTTTAGTGCAAACATAGAAGTCTCGGTTGGTAACAAATCCTCTCTTTTTGCAAATATTTAACTAAAGCAGCGATACCTTTTTAGTGACAGTATTCCCAACAATGGAAGCTGCACATTTTTGGTCTGGAATTGCACAGTGTGAGTTATGAGTCAGCATTACCCTCTTATTATGGTGGGGGGGATGTCTCCTATATTGCTATTTGAGCAGAGAGATTTACACCCCAGCCAAAATCAAATATATTTAGAGAACATTGAGGTTAAAGACAGCCTTAATTCTGGCTTTATGGAAATGAAATGTTAGGGGTTTTCATTACAGACGAGCTGGGCTAAAAATGAATCCTCATTAACAGAATGCTGTGATGTACGGTTACATCCTCCTTGTTGGCCAGAATGTACCGTCTCTGAATTTAGCTTAACAATTTCATATGGCATTTTCCTGCTTCCCTCCTCCTCCTTCACAGCTCGAGAATAGGAATAGCTCTTGCAGAAGGACAGAAGTTGTTTTTCATTAAAGTATCATAGTTTAGGGAACAAACCAACCCGATTCATCTCGTCTCCCCGCATGTCATTAAACACACTCAGCGTGCAGCAGCTCTGGTGTCTCACAGGTGACATCCTCAGCCATCTTCAGGATCAAGCTTGCTGCTTCCCCCATCTCCCAGACTCCTGGCTCACCAGCACTTCCATCCTGCATTCTCATTTCCAGATCAAACACATCTTTATTAACCTCTGACTTCCCAGAGTAAAGCCAAAGGTTTCCCCGGGGAAATAAAACCCAAAGCCATAGCATTATTGAAGAGATAACTGCGGCTGGTTAAAAGGGAGGCACAGTCTTGGAGAAAACCAAGGAGAAAAGGTCAGAAAACTTTATAACCTGGGTGTGCCCAGGGCCACAGTGTACCTGAGGTAACAGCCTTATTACACCCAGCTGCCTGACAGGGGAGATGATAAATTCTGTGAGATAGGATGGAGCCTGAAGGTTATGATTTGTGACTATCAAACACCTGTCCAAGTAATACTTTATTTGGAAACAATATTTTTTATCTCTTGGCAAATCTGGGGCTCTATCCTTGCTGGGGACCTTCAGCACAGTTGTGAGGCAGCTGTGCGAATGGTACCAATTAAATAACAAAAGACTTCCCAGAAGAGACAGTGTTTAAAAACCCAAAACAATTCAGGCATAAGCCTTTTCCCCTGGGCTACCGAGGCAGAGTCACCAGGAGATTGCATTCCAGCCTTACCTGGAAATTGAAATGATATAGAACCACTGTCCTTTCCCCCAGACTTAGAAGAAGTACAAGGGCAGAATGCAGAATTGCATCCTGTCAAGGATGGAAACTATTTCATATCGTCATCGTCCTCATGGGTATTTGGTATCATGTCTGAAATTTGGGCAAGGTGCTGGCTGTGTGGCTACTGCTGCCTTTGCATCACGCTGGGGTTTTTGGGTGGATGAAGGAGCCTCCACCCTTCACCTGCAGCTCTGCAGTTACACAGCGATTGTCACAGCTGAGCCAAAGAGTGAATTCGACTTAAGTATCTTAACTTCAGTATCCACCAGCATTTCCAGCTGGGCAAGCCTTCCCTGCTCAGTGTGGGAGCACAGCCCACAGGGCTCAGGGCAGTGCAAAACTGCCTTTCACAGCTCTGCAGTTGTTTCCCTTCCTGTTCTGCTGGGAAGTTCCTCAGCCAGTGCTGGGGGATTCTGGTCCATACCTGCTGCCATATCTCCTCTTCCTGCCGTTCTGCAAGGAGGGACAGCTGAGAGAAGTGGGGCTGTGAAGGGCTGTCACCCAGGGCATCCCCAGCATGGCACCTGGACTGATGTGGAGGAATGGCCTGTCCCAAACTGCCTGGTGGGGACAGACTGCTCCAGGACAGTGTCCCTCCTGTCCTGCGCTCAGATGCCACCATGACCCCATCTCCCCCTGCCCAGACACTGCATGGAGCGATGCAGGAACACAGCCCCAGTGTCCCCACACCCTTGTGCCTGTGCTGGGCTCTGACTCGCCAGTGAAGGAGAAGAAATCTCCCCTGGCTGCCCCTCTGCAGCACCTCTGCCAGGTGAGAGCCAGCAGGTCCCAGCACTGCCTGCCTGAGCCCTGCCTGAGCCTCTCCTCCTGCCTGAACTGCCATGCTAAATCAGGATTAAACTCCAGTCTCTGCTGCATCATAAAACCTTGAGCTCTTTAGCACCGGTGGAGAGGCAATACCACTCTCAGCCTCATCAGGAATGGTTTCCTCTTACAGATGTTCACTGACCGTAACTCCCCAGCGCCTCTTCCCTCCCCGCTCGCCGCAGAGAGCTGGCGCTGCACTCCCAGGACAAGTGATGCTAGAAGGAAGAGCTTTGGGTTGGTTTTTTTCCTCTCCCTTTTTAAATAAAACAGACAACAGTCCATAAATCTCGTCCTCCTGCCCGATCATCGCTCCCCTCCGTTTCCCTCTGGCGTTGTCAGAAAGTGGCTCTTGGAACAACCTCTTAAAAATGGATCGGCGAGAAGAAGGGAAATTGTTCTCGGTGACAACAAAGCCGTACACATATTTGTATATTTATTCTGAAGATCCAATTGATAACAACAGGTCCCTTCATGGCTGCTGATTTATCTGCTGAGCAGGTATCTGTGCCGTATGCAGCGCATGGCCATAACTGTCATGGCTGATACAGGGATAAGATGAATAACCTCTACAGATTTCAGGTACAAGTAGGAAAATGTAATCATAACTCACTTTAGAACCAAGTGATACATATTTATACTTTGCCTATCACAGGCTAGCAAGCCTTTCCCTTTTATTTTGCATTCATGGACCTGTGATGCACATCAATCTTTTTTTCAGTTTGTTAATATTGTTGTCACTCAACTGAAATTTATCGTCACATGACTTATGATTGGGAGACAGTTTCATCTGAGGAACATTCTCTTAATTTACCATATTCAAATTTCCTCTCCTGGCTTGACTCTGCAACACAAAGACGGAGACTTTGCTGGGTTCTAACCTATTCTACTTTTTTTCCTCCCAAACTAGCAACAGTAAATGTCATAACTATTTATAAACTGAACAAGAGCAGAAGTCAAAGTAGCAAAATAACACGGATATAAACTCCTAATCAGCCCCAGAGGCTTTAATGGATTGGCTCAAATGCCTGTGGGCTGATTTCTCTTGGGAGACCTGGCCTTGAAGGACCCTGCTTGGGTCATGATTTGCTTCCTTCCGTGGCAAAAATAAACGATGAAGTGCAGCAGCCCTGTGCAAAGGCCATCAGAAAAGCAGCTTTGCCTACTTTGGGCAATTTTTTAGGGCTTTAAATGCCTCCTGCACTTTCAGCCCCATCAGGCTTCCTCTGGATTTGATGCCATGAGTGGGACTGGGCATGGGGACACTCCTTGTCACCTGGGCTGGGCTCTCTGCACCCTCCTGCTTTTGGGGACAAGGGTGACCCTGGACAAGGTGAGGCCACTTCTCCTGGGCCAGCAGAAGGGCAGACCTGGCTGTTGCTGAGAAGTCTCCACAGCCAAACTTCACCGAGGGAAGAATTCAACTTTTCTTCCTTTCAATCTTTTTTTAGAGGTCATAAATATTTATGAAGAGCCTGTCAGTCATTTTTAGGGTTTCTGACTGAGTGTGTCACAAGAGAAGGGCTTTTATGAGGATTTATAGTAAATTGCAGTAAATTGCATTCCTGTCAGGGAGCACAGAGGAGCTGCACTCTGTCAGGGGATGCAGGCAGAGTCCCCAGGATGGCAGTGATGCTCTGGGGTGAACAGGTCCCTGCCTGGGGGACATGGTGAAGCCTGGGCACTGCTCAAGTGTCACTTCAGTCCTCAAACTCCAGCCAGGCATGGCTGGGAGAAACTCCCTCTTCTTGGGTAGAAATCACAGCAAATCATGCTAATCTGGCAGGGCAATCACTCTCCTGGATTTCTCGGTAGCTAAACAGTCCCTGAACACAGAACTGCAACAGCAGGGGTTGTTCCAGCTCCAGGTATCAGTACAGCTCCTTTGACTGCAACCAACAGGAAAACAGCCCTGGATTCTCACAGCAGCAGGATTTTGGACCTTAAGGGATGTAGAAGTGGGCCTGAGATATCTATGAGACAGCAAATTTTAAGGAGACATTTTTTCTACAAAAAATCAAATCTAAACAAAGCCAGAAGTGGATTATTGCAGCTGTTTGAAGGAGACAGAGGCTGCTGTAGAAGCACAGAATAATAGAATGGACCTTAAAAATCATCTCATTCCAACCCTTTGTAGTACCCAAAGAGCCACAAAGCTACATCCCAGCTGTCCCAAAGCACAACCTGCTCTTTCTCCCTCTCTCTCTGACTCAGTCCAGGCAACTTCAAAACAAATAAAACAGTGAAGTACACTATTTTTTAAACGTGCCACAATTTCATCTGATTTTGCTGCTCATCATTAGGACTACAGAAGATTAAGGGAATAACTGATGGCACCCCCAGGCTGGAGGAAATCCTCCATGGATCCCAGCACATTAACCTGGAGCACTCCATTATATCACCCTCCCCACTCCAAAGCCACACTATTATGCTTTGGCTGATTCCATCACTTTATATTTTACTCATTAAAGTGGAGGAAGAATGTCAAGATCCCATTTTGCCCAACAAGTAAGAAGTGTGAAGATGGGAAGTGCTTTTGCATTAATTGAATCAAGGATGACAGTGCAAGCAGCTTTAAGCCCCATAAATCTAGACAGGCTCCTGTCAGATAAAGTATCAATGTGCTTTATCAAACTTTGTCCATGGATTTATAGAGTGCTCAGGCCACAGATCTGTAGTTCCTCAATGTAATCACTTCAGCATTTTCTAGCTATGCTACCAAGCTCCATGTGAAATAATGGAATTTATTGACAGAGAAGCAGGCACTGCAATTTTGCTGTTGTTTAGAAAAATTGCCCATCAATGAGGTGTCGGTGGAGAAAGACAAAAGATATTACAGTAGGATGACTATCTCCTGACTCCTGCTGAATTGGTAGATGAGCCATTAGCTTCCATGGAGGGAAAGGAGTGGCCACTCTTCCAGAGAGCTGCTCTGGCTTGCACTCAAAAATTGTACTGCTCCAAGATGATAAAAAACCCCTAAATAAAATCAAACCCCAAAACCTAGAGTTGTTCCAGTCTGCTGAATTGCTTCAGTCATGGGTTGCAAGTCAGAAGCCTGGGTTTTGTCAGGTTGTTTTGGCTTAGCTATCACAATATTTAACCTCCTAATTATGTAGGTTTGTCTTTGCACAATTCCTGTTCACATTTCACTGTCTATTAAAATGTGTAACTACCATTGATCACATTAGGCAAATGTGTCTCATCTTCCTCTCAGCATCAGAGGATCCAGAGCGTGTGAATTTGGGAAAGCTGTTGGAATGAGGCTGAATATAATCCCTTTTTTTGCACTGTTTCAAGTCCCCTGACTTCTCATTTTGGTTTCAGGAAGGAAACAGAGGAGTCTTGCCAGGAATTCTTAACAGCACAGGGTTTACAGTTACCTCAGGTGGTGGGAATGCATGTTCACGTAGACATCAATTTATAATGCACTGTGCTCTTGAAGCATCCTTCCCGGGGATGGCTGCAGGAGCTGGCACATGGTCCAGGGCTCTGGGAGCAGGATTTTGGGATCTTGCTGTGCTGAAGGTGACTGCAGGATGGGACTGCCAATGTTTCTCCAGATCACCTTGATTTCAGCAATTAGCACGACCTCCCTCTGTACTGACTGTCCTTGCTCAAACTGTCTTGAAACCTTTCCTTAAAGAATCCCTGTTTCCCACCTGTCAACACCTGAGAGTGTTTTAAGATTGAATGATGATTAGAGCTGAAGCCAGAGGATGAGGCCCCCCAAGAACACCCCAATGCTGCTGTTGAAAAGCCCTGATCATGTCATCAGCTCATAATGATGCCGCTGATCTCCCATTGGGTTCTATTAATCCTGCTTCCCCAGCATCCTTGGATGTCTATTCCTGCTCCAATCATTAGTGCAAGCTGCTCAGACAGGCCCACAGGCTGAGGGCTGTGCTGCTGGATGGACACCTTGGGATTCCAGACAAGGCTCTTCCTCCTTTATTTCCAAAATTACAGCCTGGATACACAGGAACTGGAAGGATGAGACACAGCTCATCCCCATCTTCCCATCACATTCACTGCAAGGCAGTGCCACTTGCTCATTAACTTCATCCTGCTACCAAAGCACTTGGTGGGACACAGAGGTGGGAATGAGCTCTTTCTTCTGTGCTGCAGCAGCTCAGACCCCAGTGAAATCAGGGCTCTGTCGCTCCAGGCAAGAGAAACTTGCTTGGAAACACTCCTGGCCTGGAGCACACAGCGTTCAGCCAAAGGAAGGGAAGGTGGAAGGGGAAGCAGAGATCCTGAAGGATGAAGTGACTCACCTCAGGCTGCAGAGGAGGTCAGTGGCAGAGGCAGGGCTCAAGGAGCTTTCTGGTTGCTATTCCTGCTGGCAGGGACCTTGACCTAAGATAAAGCCACGAATGAGGTTTAAGCAATCTCAAACCTGTCTCTCTCTGGATGGAGATGATTCTTTCCTTTGATGTGACATTTTAAATTGCACGAAACTCCCGTGCCTTGGTGACCCCTGGGGAGCAGAGTGGGGTGTGCAGCAAAGGGCAGCCCACGTGGAGGAGGCAGGCTGAGGGATAAAATGCCAGAACAAAGCACGGGGGCTTCGTGTCATCAGCAAAACCCCAAATTCCAGCCCAGCTGCACGTGAGACGCTCAGCCACAGACAATAAACAGCAGAGAGGAGCATTGTGTAGCCATGTGGTGGAGTGGGATGGGGGAATCACACAGACAGGATGATTTCAGGCAGATAGCTCCTGTTGGAGGAGAATGCCTGGCTTGTAACAAACCCCTGCTACATGGACATTTCCCAGCTGGGAGGCCACTTGGAAGCACACTTGTCCTGGCACTGGAGGATGTCATGCTTAAAAAGCCATCGTGCAGCCAGGGGTGGGAGATCTGCTGCACAGCTCACAAGGAAAGCCTGTTCTCACAAGAATTCCAGTCAGACTGAATCCTCCCACGGTTCAGGGGATGTGCACACAATCCAGCTCCACGGGTGTGAGGATGAGGCACGAGTGTCCTCTTGTGACCCTGCTGGGCTGCTGTGCCTGGGTTCTGCCCCGAGGAGATGGACACAGCTTCACCAGCAGGTAAATGAGAGTAATTAAAAACCAGTTATGGACCTTCTCAGGTGACTGAAGGAGCACTCTTGGTCTTTGTGCTCCTGGAAAAGTCCCACAGATTTTTGGTGATAGAGTTGATAACACAGACAATGCCCTGTGATAGTCTGGCTGCATCACAATTTCCTTTAAAGCAACATATTTATCTCCACCTACCACTAGTTCAGCTTGTTGTCCTGCTTCAGCAGCAGCTGTAAACTCCAAACTCCTCCCTGCCCGAGCAGGGCAGCCCCAGTGCCCCATCCTGGGAGGGCTCAGCACAGCCCTGCAGGCACCACAGCAGCCCCAGGCAGTGTCACAGCTCAGCTCTGAGTGACAGACAGAGTGCTCAACAGCTCAGAAGGTATTTGCCATTTGGACACACTTGCTGTGCTTCCCCTGATTGTTCCTGGTGCCTGACCCAGCAGCAAGGTGAGCAAAGTGTGTGGTGCTCAGGCTGGGAACAAAATTAGCAGCAAGTGCCTGAAGTTGAGTCATTGTGCATCACTATTCCTGCTCAGTGTGCTGGACCACTGGGAAAAGATCCTGATGGACCCTTGACAAGGAAATCCACCCATTCTGGTTTTCTTCTGGTCAAAATGCATTTACTTCACCTCTCCTCCACCTGGTGATAGAGAACCAAAGATATCTTTCTACTTCTCCACCTCCCATGGCCTTGCTGAGTGGCACAGTGTAACTCCAGTGGGGTTTTGCCTCTGGTTTTCCCATCTGCAATGCTGGAGATGTTGGCATGTGCAACCCACCCTGTGGGGTTCAGGTGATGATGGTGATGTTTATCCAGTGATACAAGGAGAGGAGATGCATCTGGGGGGAGAGAAACACAACAGAACAAATGAACAAAGGTCTGACAAAGGCACTGAGGTGTGGAAAGTTCCTTGCCAGACAAGAGATTGCAGTGTGGTTCCAGATGTTCATGCTGCTCTCTTGGTTCCCATGGTCTGTATTATCCTTGTCAAAGAAAGCTTGGCCATAGCTGCTTCCCCAATAAAGAACCCAAATCCCAAGGAAAAGTGGAGCAACTTTTTTCTGAAACAGTGCTGGTCCAGGACAGCCCAAACCCATAAGTGAGGATCAAAAGAGAAACTGTGCCACATTTCTTTATGTGATTAAAGCTCCTTAAAATAAGGAATGGCCAAGTCATGTCCATTCATTAGCCCAACACTCACTAAGAACATAAATTAATGTGAGGAAGTTGTTCAGCAGGAGTTAATTTCTCGATTTAGCTACAGTGTATAACTGCTCCTCACACTTAATGGGTTTAAAATGCAGTGTCCAAAATACATATTGCAAAGAGCTATTGCAGAGCACGAGCAGAGCTGCCAGGCTCATGCACAAACCCACTCAGACGTGCAGCAGCTCCCTTCTGCTTCGTCATGACCCTGAATTAATTCCTACATTAACCACTCGCTCCTTCCTGACTAGTCCAGCCTCTTAAAAGATTTGCTCCTGGCTGATGGGGGTTTATTATGTGCTTCCTAACCCTTCTCCATGCTTGGAATTACCATCTGGGTCTGTCCATCAGCGTGCCCAGAGAATTGCAAATATCCATGACGCCTCCTGCCTGGCTCTGTTTCAGCACAAATTGGGGTTAAACACATTCCAAACAAAACAAGGAGGGTGCAGAGGTCACTGCTTGTGACAGTGCAGGGAGGTTTGAGTTGGAAGACAGCTGATGCTGGAACAATATTTGAAAGCTAAGGTCCCTTTCAACTTAATTTGTAGGTTTGCAACAGTGGAGATGAGTTGTTAATTCACCCCTTGACAGCTTGATTCAATGATCAATGTATAGTCCTTGGAAATTAAATAATGAGGAGCAGAGATGTCTCATATTTGTCTGCAAGGCTATGAAGGGATGTCAGCCATCATTCAGCAGGAAACAGAGTGATTTCTATAATCAGAGAGTAGAAACAAACTGATCCCTTCAAGGGGTAGGAAAAGCCCAGAGTTCAACTGGGATATCCCTCATCTGACAGGGAAAGCTGGCAGATGGAAAACAGGGCTAATGCCTCAGAAATCACTACAGGGATCATAAAAACATAACATTAACACCTTGGCCAGTGGAAAACCCTGGTCCTCCTCCCATGGAGGTTCTGCATGGATATGGTATTGGCAGAGCACTGTGGAGATTGGTGTCCATGACAGGAAAATCAGGCACAGTGCTCTGAGCCTCCATAGGATCTGATGGAATAATCCCTGAGCCCAACACAGCTCCTCCAACCCCCTGGACTCTCAGTCAGAAGAATATGAGAGGAACTTCCCACAAGACAATTCCCCTCTCCTATATAACATAGTTCTGGGATAAATTTTATTTCATCACCAATTAACCATTCAAACCTGGAGAATAAAAATAGAGTGAATTTTTATTTCTGTCTGGGAGGCTCTGCTCTGCCACTGTGTGCAATAGATATCTCTGATATTCTCCAGAGAAATAACAGGCTCGTGATATTTGTTTTAATGTCCTTGACATCATGGCATTGTCCATGGAATATCCACATATGCCAGTGAAAAAGCTCAGCAGAAAGAAGAGTTGTGAGGTGGGAAAGCAAGGCTGATAATCCTGACTGAACTGAGGTGTGATTCAGAAGGGCGAGTTGCAAATTAACTAATATTAAGAAAGGAAGGTTAATTAGTGAGAGATAGACTGACCCTTTCATACTAAGTCACAGGATATTCTTAATGTCACACTGTCTTCCACAGAGCACATCAGGCAGGCTTGGTCTCCTGAACAATAGAGACACGTGGATTAAAGCAGAGAGTTTTCCATTAAAAATTAAAAAAAAAAAAAGTAGAAAAAGAAAGGGGAAAAAAGGACATGACTGTCAAGGGGATTGGATGGCTCAGGGGTCTGTTAATAGGAGAGAATGTTGTTCACCTTTCAAGGTCTCTGGTCTGATTGCAGACCAGGTCAATAGGGAGAATGAAAGCCATTGCCTTTAATGGCTGGGTAGTGATGGATGTGAAAAGAATTGATGCTCTCAATCCAGTTCAGAGCAGACTTCACAAAAATACCTTAACCCATCTTGCTTTTCTTTTCTTTTTTTTCTTTAATAGAAATGTAGAATTATGAGGAAGGAAAAAACAAAGATATTTAAAATGCCCAACTGGGGCATCTCTTAGTCTGTTCCTCCCTCTGCTCTGCAATTTCTCTCATCTCTGGCAAATCACCTGGTCCCTCACACTCTCAGCTCTCTCTATATAAATCAGAGGTGACATTTGAGTGCCTCTAATTAAAGCTAAACACCTCCACATTGTGACCAGGACATGGCAGGTTTGGGTACCCCTGGCATCCCAAGGGGATCCATGTCTCCTGTGCCCCTCTGGATCACCCCTGTGCTGGGAGCTCAGGCAGCAGAACAACGTTCTGGGTGCAGCTTCAGAAAGCCTCAGTCCTCCAGGCCATCAATCAATCACCTTTCTCTAGCACTAAATTAGTTTAAGGGAGGGAAAAATAAAAAGTAGAGCAAAGAAAGAACTAGATTTCATCATATGGGAAGATTGTGAGGGGGAGTTTGCCTTTGAAGTGCCTACAAGGGAATCTAATCAAGGCATTTACTATAAACAGAGAAAATCGATCACAGAACATTTTTAACATTTAAAACATGTCTCTGTTTGGACAGCTGAGACATCCCATTACTGTGAATGACACGGCTGGATCAAGGGTCTACACCGTTTGAGAGAGCTGTAAATCATCCCCAGACCTCTGGGCACACAAACATTTACAGAATTGCTTTAAATGATTTGTAAATAAAGGGCAAAATTCAGCCCTGGGCAGAGCATGCTTTACCTCAGAGCTGGGCTGGGCAGGTGGGAGCAGGCAGGGGTGTGACACAGGGGCTTTGGGGATGACACCTGCCCCTGACCCCTCAGCAGAGCAGGACTTGTGGGGTTTGTACCAAATTGAAGCCCCAGGTGGGTTTGAAACCAGCACAGGATGTAATCCTTGATGCATTAATGAACCTCTCTAATGAGGATTCCCAGTCACCCTTTCCCCCAAAAGCCATTGGGGAGATGCCAGGAGGGACAGGGAACGTTTCTGTGTGTTTTCACACCCTGGTGGGACATTTGTCCAAATCTTTCATGAAGCAAATGCAAAGATAAGAGAGCAGGGAATAATTTACAGGCTGATAGATGAGAGTGAGAGTGAGGGTGAGGTCACAGAAAACTGGATTTCACTGACATGGCTGGACTCTTCCTCCACCAAATGCCAACCTACAGAAGTGCTGAAGGCAGCTGGTGCCTCCCTTGCTCCCTGTGTCTGGTGGACAGTGAAGTGTCCTTGGATCTCAAGTTTTAGAGGAATTATTTTGTCTAACAAATGCTGGGAACAGAAGTTTTAGCACTTCATATGCAGTCCAGAGTCATGCACTAAAACTACAGATATATGAAAATACAGAAGCTCAAATCCTGAGGCATCAAGGTCAGTGCCATGAACTGCATTTCACAAGTGGGGCCTGAGCAGATGATGTGCCTTGAGCAACACCATCCAGCAGGGTGATGGAGCAGAGCCAGGCTTTCTGAGTGCTCTGCTGCTCAGGCCACACTCCCTGCTGCTCTTCTGGAATAAAAACATTCATTAGGGGCTCAAATAACTCCTTTTTCTTGTGAAAGGGTCAGCATCTCAGGGGTTCTCTGCTCTTCCCACTGCCTCTCCTGTCCGGGTGTGTTAATCCCGACAGGAGCTGTGCTAAGGGAAGCCCCATTAAAGAGGATTTTAATGAAGGGCTGGTTTGTAAACACAGGTGACCCAGGTCTCCTTTGTGATGGGAGGAATATGTGCTCTCAGTGTGGCTACTGAACTTTGAAAAGGCCATTTCCTGTGATGCATTACCCTTGGAAATCTCAGTGGGTTTTCCTAGAACATTTCCTACTGACTTTCTATTGAAACTAAGCGGAACTATCCGTGTTGGATTTTTTATACAATCTCCCCAGAATTTTCAAAAAGCAAAAAGAAGAATAAAGGACCCTGTTCCCCCTCTGCTTCCCCATGGGTGCTGCCAAAGGTGGAGGCAGTTTTCCCTCTGTGGGGAGCCAGTGGAGTTTCTCTGACTCAGAGACATCTCAGCACATCTGTAAAGAGCATTTATTGATCTGTATTTGCACATTTAGAAAAGCAAACTGCAGAATGGATATTAAATAATGAAAGGGTTGTGGTTTTTTTCCCCCTTTTTAAATTTTGTACAAATATTAAAGGGCCCCATCCAGCCTGAGTGACATTCCCAGCAATCCTGTTGGACCTCCAGGAGGTTGCATTGAGGAGATATAAACCAGCAGAGAGTCTGCCCAGCTGTATTTACCTTCTGGTTGAAATCAATACAAAATATCAACTCTCTTTTCTTTTTTCAAGTGCTGAGGTGAAACCCCACGTGATAAACTAAGCACATGCATTTGGCACTGAAAAATCCAGAATTTGCGAGGTTGATAAGTAGACACATTCCAGCCTTCAAAAGCCCTTTCCCACACTAAAAATATAGGATGATAGCTTAAGTTGAAAAGCCCAGAATCACACAAACCAAAGGAAAAAAAAGGGCCTTGGAAGCAGTGACTTCTGTGACAGCAAGCAGAGGGACAACCTGCACTGGGAATTTATGGACAGCTCCTTATGGATTTTCCTAGAACATTTCCTACTGACTTTCTATTGAAACTAAGTGGAACCATCCATGTTAGATTATTTTATACAATCTCCCTAGAATTTTCTGCCAATGCTTGCAAGCAAAAAGAAGAAGAAAGGACCCTGTTCCCTTGGGCAGGTGCAGAGCTCTGGGTGGCTCAGCTCTTGATCCAGAGAAATTCTTGTGAGCATTTAAAATTAGCATTATATTCATTTGGGTGCTTATAAGTAAAGTGGAAAGGACATTCTCTTCCCATGGTTCCTAAAGGGAAATACAGCACCATCACTGCATGGATGAAGCTTTGGGGGGCTGCAGCACTGCTGGTTTTTTCTGCATTTATTAGAGTCAATCATGGCCAAACCCCTGAAAGCCAGGGATCCATGTTTCACATGCCCTTGGAAATCTCAATGGATTTGCCTAGAACATTTCCTACTGACTTGCTGTTGAAATTAATGGAATTATCCATGTTGGAAAATCCACTGAGATTCCAAGATGTTCCACAGGTGGGAGATGCTCCCAATGGCACCTGTGGGGCTCACAGGGTGGACAAACCCTCTGCTGATCACAGAGCTGTGGGACATCCCGAGTTGGAAGGGATCCACCAGGACCATCGAGTCCATCTCCTGGAATGCAGGATGAAATTCCTGACTCATCTTTGCAGG
Source organism: Lichenostomus cassidix (assembly GCF_008360975.1). NCBI lineage: Eukaryota > Metazoa > Chordata > Aves > Passeriformes > Meliphagidae > Lichenostomus > Lichenostomus cassidix. The sequence goes on from NC_139497.1 coordinate 6,306,821, forward strand.
CCTTTCCCCCCAAACCCTTTTGCTCTCACTGAACCCACCATTAGCACAAATGTGGTGATGGAGGGCAAAGACAGCCACCTGCCAGGACAGTGCCTGCAAATTGCTGGATGTACATGTGAGAGCACAGTTAATATGCTCTGCATGCTCAGTTAATCTACATCTCCCTGGGAGAGCTGGGCAGGCAGCACAGATGTGGTTTTCAGGGAGAAATTGCCCTTTTCTGAGTTGTTGGGAAGCCACTGGCTCACCCTGCAACAGAGGCTGGGCTCCTCTGATTTATGCTAAAGACCCATCTTAGCTGTAAAGCTCTGGCTCAGAGTCCTCCCAGCAATCAGAAAATACTGCAGCTATTTTTAATTTGTGCCTTGGGAAATGTTTTGTGGGGGGGAAATATAGAAAATAAACACTTTTTAAAGAAAACCTCCTGTTGCAGCAGTGGTGAAAAACAAACCCAGCTCAGCTCTGTCCAGGAAAACTGTGCCATGTGTTTGCTGCCTCAGGGGATGGGATTGTCAGTGCTCAGCTTGAGAAGTTTGTCAGTATTAGTGCTGTACACATTTCTGCTGATGGTGGAATCTCCATCCCTGGAGGTGCCCAAGGAACTCCTGGATGTGGCACTCTGGGCTGGGTGACAAAGTGGGGATTGGTCACAGCGTTGGACTCAATGAACTCAGGGGTCTTTCCCAACCTGAATGGCTCTGTGATTCCACAGCTCTGTGATTCACAGACTCTGAGCAGATGGCTGGCAATAGGGTAGGGAGCGAGTCAGAGTGTTCACAAAGGGAAGTGGGATCATGTGGCGAAGCTGTCATCGTTATTAATTAGCTATTTCCAGATCAGAGGCACATTAGTGACCTGCACCACTTACCCAGCGCACTAAACCACGCAAAGGTTCTCAGAACATAATAAGGTTAAACCAATAATGAGGCAGTGCAGGGACATGACACCCCCAGCATGGGGTCTGTGGGGCTCCAGGGTCAGCAGGGTGACACCAGCCCTCGTGGGGCCAGGTGACATTGTGGAGGTGGGAAGGGAAGTGGGTATTGTGTGAATAATTGCTCACAAACACACCTAGCATTTTCCTTCGCTGATACTCGGGGTTATGTGAATAAAACTGCAGCTAATCAAGCTCCTCGGAATGCTCCTGTTAATTTGTGTGGCTGAACTGAACCTGCAGCTCTTGCTGAAGCAGGAGGTCATTAAAACAGACTGTGAGCTTGGATAAAACAACAGGGACTGTCCCTGGACTGAACCTTGCTCACCTCAGCGCTGGAAGGAGGTTGTTGTCTCTCTGAGTCCCTCAGTAAAGATTTGCTGGAAAGGTGCTGGAGAACAGCAGCAATCTGAGCATTTGGGATGCCAGCCTGGCCACCAGCCTTTTTCACCAGGAAATGCCACCTTGCCCTGCCTGCACAGCCCTTGGAAGGAAACTTTCAAACAACTGCTCAAGAGTTCTGTTGGCACTGCTGGAGTCCTGCCCAGAGCTCCATGGCCTCCCCCAGGAAAGTGTTTGGTGATGTGCTACACACAGAAAAAGTCACTGCTTCCTCCCAGGAGCTGATGGTCAGTGGAGCATCTCCACAGGGGATACTGAGCTGCCTCCCTGGAGCTGTCCTTCCTCAGAGGAGGAGGAGGAGGAGGAGGAGGAGGATGGACTGGAAAGCCTCAGGTGAGTTTGAAACCAGACAGGCTGCAGTCCCTGATGCATTAATGAACCTCACTAACCCAGGTAAATTCTCAGGTACCCAAAGAACCCTCACCCTGCCTCCCCTCTCCTCCTGACACGTGTGATGTACACAGCCATTGGTGGCCAGGGGACAAAGCCTTTCCAAAAAGAGCATTTCTAACCCCAGACAGTTGGCACCAGCTGCTCATCAAAAGGCGGTTTAGACTTAGTCAAAGATTATGATGACATCTGAGGAAAAAGACTTTGTTTTTTCAGAGTCTTAACCTTGTCTCAAGCCAAAATTAACATGAAAAAAAAAAAAGAGAGAGGGAGTAAAAAAGAAAATCAATAAATCTAAAATTGTATTCAGCTGGGACAGATGGCAATGATATTAAATATTTGGGCTTTTAGCCAAGTGCACTTTTAATGCAAAAATTGATGTCAGCGAAATAACCTTTTCTCCTTTTAAAAGCCCTCTCCAAGTTGATTATTATCCACTAAGGAAAAAAAAAAGAAAGAAAAGAGAAAAGAAAAAAGAAGAGGAAGAAAGGAAATAAAGGATATGTAGCTCTGAGATGCATTAACAGATCACTCTGAGTAACAACCCAGCAGAGTTTATGGCACAAAATATGAACCTTATTTAGAAAGCATTTGGTTGGGGTTGATAATGCACAGCATCACCAGAGAGGCTGCACTGCCTGTGCCTGAGCTGTCTCCCATCTCCTCCTGATTTAGTGTACAATTAAGACAATGTCTGTGAGATCTAAAGCAAGTACCTGCTCCAGGGGGATACTCCTAGATCTAGTTATTATCATGCCACCTATGATATCTCTCTCCAAATGAGCACCCAGGCCCTGCTGAGTCTCCTGACAAAAGGCACAATCCTGCCAAGTGCAGAGGACCTTCAGACCCCACGGAATTCACTGGAGGATGAAGGTGCTTCTTGCATTCAGAACTCAGCATCCCTCAGGATCTGCTCCAAACCACATTTCCATTCAGAATTAACAGCAGGTGATTTTTTTTTTTTTTTATTATGAGTGAATCAAATAAATGGACTGAGAGTTATTTCTCTCCTGAATATTCCTCATGCTTTTGAAAGATTCAGCTGGCAGACTGATTGCTCTGGAATATTTATTTAATTTACTTATTTTTTAAATTTATTCTTCGTGTTCCTTCCCTATTCTCTAGGTACCCAGACGAGGAAAATATATACATATCTTTTTTGAAATATACCATGGCACCAAAGAATAATGATGGGAAGGTGGAGAGGATGCAGAAAGGAAAGGCTGAGATATAAACAGCAATGTTAGGATCCTTTCATGGCTTGGCAAATGGGGTCAATATAGAAACCCTGCCTTTCCCTATGGAGAAATGGAGGCACAGAGCAAGGTTACAACATTCCCAACATCTCTGAGCATCTGCAGCAGCACTAGGAGTGCAGTCAAGAGGTCTCTACCCCAAAGTGATGTCCTAATGCCCAAACTTGTTTTCCCCATTCATTAGCGGCTGAGATCAGGTCCTCTGAAAATTCCCTGTGGCCAGCCTGGGGATTACCAACATTTTCCAGGACTCTACTGCCAAACTGCATTGGAAAACTGAGCTATGTTCTAATTTTGCATCTGTTATAAGAGGTATAAATCATACAGTTGTAAAATTTTTGTCTCTGTAGCACAATTAGGTCCGTAGATGTTTAAAATCCATGCTTGTGGCAATCACTGATTGTTAAAAAAGACAAAGCAGGCTGGTTTGGATATCTAAATTCTCCTCATAAAAAAACCAAAAAACCCGACAAAACAAAAACCAACAACAAAAAACCCTAACAACCAAAAAAACCCTTAAAAACCAGCTTTCAAAACCTACTCCATTTAATTCTCTAGTAAATTTTCCTTTTTCTCCTGGATAAAATTAGCAACGCGCTTATCGATTTTTGTGCAGCTGGAAATGCATAGGTAGAGCTAAAAGAAGGGTAAATAAAACATGATGGACTCAGAGGGTTAGATAAAAGAAAGTGCTTATAAATGCAGAAGTCCACGAGCAGAACAGGACCCGTGCAGGGTTTGGGCAGCAGGCCAGGGAGGCGATGGCTTGCCGTGAGATGTTATTTGTGTCCAAAATCTCCAGGAACTGACTGAGTCTGGGCTTTCTTTAGTCATCCCACATCATTTCTATCCCAGGAATTTCCCTAAATAGCATCCTGGTCCTGCAGACAGAAGGATTGGGGCAGTTTGAGCAAATGGGGTGACACGATGTAGTGCTGTTGGTTTAAGTGATCTGTGATCAATGGCAGAGCTGGCTTTGTTTGTCCTCAATGCCAGCAGGTGTTTTACCACTCCAGTGGTTTGAAAATTAAGGGGGCTGAGTCCAAGGAAATCAATAAGGACAGGAAACTCTTCCAAGTTCCTCATGGAATTTACAAAAGACAGAAGGCAAAATGGTCCAAATCTCAGCAAAAGCTGAGGCTCCTTGGATCCACTGTTGATCACCTCTTAATTCTCCATGTGAGAGGGGACAGGTCACCTCTTTCCTCTTACCCTCAGTTTTGCCCCTTTCAAGGCTGATTTTAGAAATTAGATAATATTTCTGATCATGTATAGGGTGACATTCAATACCTGAAACAGTTAGACCCAAACATGAAGGGGTTTGAAGACCCAAATCATCAAAATCAACAGCTACAGTGTGTAACAAAGCCTCAAAACCATATAGATATTTAAATATGCATATGTATGTATACATAACAATGTAAAGTATGTTCATCCAAGCTGTCAGAAGGAGAGAGCTGACTGTAGCAGAGAGCTCTCATGGATCAATGTTGCCTTGACCTTCTCGTGTCATGTTTTTGATGCTGATATATTTTTTGCAGAATCAGACAAGCTCCCTCTCCTGCAGAGGAATTTCCTGTATCTCGGTGATGCAGCCTGCATGGTGTTTAACCTTCAGCTCTGGTGGAAATGGGGTGTGCAAAAATGTGTGGGTTTTTTTTTCTTTTATTATTTTATATAATTTGTTTTAAATGTTACATTATCTCAAGAAAAATACTTTTTAGAATCATAGAATTTCATTTTTTTTTAACCAGAACATGAAAGTCTTTTGGAAGAGCTCTAAACTTGGTAGTTTTTCTCCACAGCCAGGGGAAGGGTCACCCAGCCTGATCCAAGTGCCCAACCCTGGCCCCCTCCTGCTGCCCAGTGCACCCCCAGAAATGAGGGAATGGGGCTGGAATAGGAACCCCTTGGAGCCTGGAATGAAGGAGTCATAAAAATACTTCAATTAGCCATTAACTTTCCCAATGGCGATCATTTCACTAAACAAAGTAACTTAGCCACCACAGTGGTGTAACTTCAAGTACTAATTTCATGATATAATTTTAAACAATTAATTCTTTGATATAATGTTCCTATAGTCAGAAAAAATACACCAGATTTGTGACTGATTTAGTGTAAACAAAACCCATATTTTTGGATATGTACTGGGCTGCTGGGCCAGGGCTAATTCCCACCTCTCCAAGGAGGCAGAAAGGAAAAGATCTGCAGAGTGACTGCACAAAGGACAGCACCAGCTGGAATGAGGAGAAATTTGGGAAGGGAAGGGTTGAAAACGTGATGTCAGGGTCACAGAATGGAATAAATCCCCTGTTTTCACATTAAACAAGAACACCAGGAGCTGGAATTAGTTAGGGTATAAGAACCCAGGGCCATACCCAGCTCTCAGCACTGAGTGCATCCCTTCTCTGCTCCTCCTTGCCCACTTTTCCTGGCCCATCAGGAGCCTCTGGGGACACAAATAGGACCACGTGAAGGACACATATAGATGGATCCTTTTTTGGGACTCTGTTGACCACTGCCATGCAAATAGTGGTTCACACCATGAATAAAGCAAACTACACCAGGAAACTGAAGTGGGAAGGGGTTTGCTCCTGCATTTGTGTCCTTCCTGTGCTGCAGGCTCACAGGGTGATGCTGCACACGCCTGTCCAGATGCCTGAGCTGTCACATCTGCAGTGAGGAGATAACCACACCAACCAGCCTGCCCTAAATACTTTGAGATGTAAGTATTAGGCACGTCAAGATGTAAAATTTGTACAGTAGGCTGCAGTATTATTCACCACCTAGACATAATCAGCAAGAAGGATGACTCAGATATGGCTCTCATTGCTCCAGAGCAACAAAAAATATCTCCCTCCATAAATTTTAAAAATTAGTTTGTGTCGTTTCTGAGTTACTGGAAAAGTAACTTTGCTTGTTCTGTTCTTATAAATAAAATGTCATCGCATTATCACAAACAGCATGAAACATGATGTTCAGCAGAGACAATCCATAGCAAAAGATCTTTTTTGTGCCCCCAGATTTGACTGTGAGGTACCACAACTCACCTGTGGATTGCACCACCTGCAATTAACTTCATCCTGCTATAACCAATTGCTATTAAATTCACCCCTCCAAAGCATTTCCTTATGCAGAGCATCAAGTGTTTAATCTCAGACCCGAACAACAGCACCAGAAGGTTTTATTTATCAAATCAAGTCACACTGTGTAAGTGTCAAAAGAAAGATTTAAAAAGAAGGTTTTAAGACTATCAGGAGAAATTGGAGCGTTCCAGGTACAAATGGAGAAACACAGGCTGTCTGTCACATGGCTAGCAGCACAGAGAAATGCAATCTACAGGAACAGCACTGCTTTCTCTTTATTTTCACTTTGCTCAAAGGGCACTTTTCATCTGCAGTTCCCAGCCTGGTGGGTGGCAGCTGTGGCACAGGCTCAGAAGTCACACCCAAAACTAATCCCTGACATCCCAGTTTGACCCTGCAGGAGCCAAGCTCACTTGGGAGCTGGCAGGTGACTCCGCCTGGCCTGAAGCAATTTATATCAATTTCAGGACGATTATTACTATTACTATTACTACTACTATTACTATTACTATTATTTACCATCATTTATTAGTAATATATTTCATATATATTTAATATATTATTTACTATTTATTATAAACATTATATTTATTATATTCAATATTTAATCTTTAAATAATAATAATAACAACAACAATAATAATAATGCTGCATCTCTGCAGGGAAATCTGCACAAACCCAGGCTGGGGTGCCACATCCCAGGCTGTCTCACGTGTGACCTCAGGCAAGTTGTGGTCACACAGGAGGGATTGTCCCCTGAGTGCAGTGGCCTCAGGTGCTGCCCCAAAGGCAGAGCAGTTGTGGTCCTGGGCCATTTAAATATATTCATTTATTCCCTCTATTTTATTTATTCATTCTTGCCACAAGAGGAAAGACAGAGTTATGTCCACGAATGTTTACCCTCAGCTGCTGGGTCTGATTTTCCTACCAGGTCAGAATTTAAATAAACCATTCCCTACCATGCTGTGCTCTCCTACCAATATTTTGTCTAAAAAATGGTGTGAGGGGGAATTGGCTGCCCTGCAGTTTTGGGGCTCAGCCCAGCTCTCCCCTCTGCTTTACAGCAGAAGTTGCTGCAGGTTCAGCTCACTCCAAAGGCCAGAACAGAACATTTTGTCCTCAAAGTTGAGCGTGACTTTCAAGCTGCAGCTACTGTTTGGTTTGTAAGGACAGAAATAGGGCTGTGGATATTAACTGCTAACAAATAATTGTCTGATACAATAAAGCAGATCATCACCTGCTCCCTCTGCAAACCTTTCTTTTTGCCTGGTGCCATTGAAAGGAGGCTTTTCCCCCTCCTATTTCTGACAATAAAGCAGAGAAGACTAAAGATTTGCTGTCCTAGGGTGGATACCAGAATCCATTTACACCTTCTGTGGGGAGCAGGGTGCTGGAGGCTGCAGATCAATTTGAATTAGCAGCTCCTTTAATTCTGAATTTCCAATTTATTTGCTGTGCAATCAGGGCAAGAACATAAGTGGAACGAAATAAAAATGGAGTTCTCAACTCAACAGTGTTCGGTAGTAGATTACCTATGGTAATGTGCATAATTTTCAATTCCTTATCTGTCTTCCCCAGACAGGTGACCCAGAGTTATTAGCACTGTTTATATCATTAAGTACTGGGCTGGGATTATGGTCCGAGTGACTGCACAACACTGGATGTGAAATTCAGGTCTCCTGAGCACCTGCTAATCAAGTTCATTTGGGCTGATCTTCCATCCCTGGGCCTGGATAATCTAGGATTTGATTTAAAGAAGAAAAAAAAAAAAGGGCAGGCAGCCTTCCCCTCCAACTCCTTCACATCTTAATTTGTGTGTGCAAAGATCATCCAAAGTGAGGTGACAGGGTGAGGGAAGGGGGAACATCACCCTGAGGCACCCAGAGCAGGGCAGGCAGTGAGGCAGCACAGATCCTCCTCACCACCATGGTTTGGGATGGTTCCAGTGGCATGGAACTCAACCAGGGCAGCAAAAACATGCAAACACACCAGGGTGGAGGGAAAATATTCTCTCCAAGCAAAGCAGAGCAGCAAGGCATGTCAGCATGGCCGTTCTGTGTGTCTGGTTTATCAGCTGCAGGCCAGGCTGAGCAGGTAAACAGTGCTCAGCAGCACAGGCTCATTCATGCCTTTTCCCTGCTGCCACGGAGGCTCCCAGGGCTGGGCATTGTCTCCATGTCACACAGGAGGCAAATATTTGCCATGTGGGCTGAGATGAGGCTGGTTGGCTCTCAGCAGGCTGTGCTGGACAGTGGTGCTGCTGCCAGATGTGTCCCTGGGGACAGGGAACGGGAAGAGCCTTCTGCCCCTGAGGGACCTCCCAGTGTCCCTGCACTGGGTCTGGGGTCAGGAGAGTGAGAACACAACAGGACACTCTTGGCTCCACATTTACACACATAAATATCATTATTTTTCTGCTTTTAGCACAAAGCACATCACCTTTGGACAACAAACCCCTGAATTTCTCACAGTCCCCTGGAGCTGTAGTGTGGCACGTGGGTAATTCTGGTTTAGTGACCACAAAAAGCACCTTAGACAGCTCCAGGCATGACATCCCTGATCCCTCAGTGCTGGACCAGACCAGCCTGTCTTATATCACTGCTTTCCTTGCAAAGGATACCCAGCTCTGTTTTTGTGAAGAATAAATCCCCCAACTAGCATGTATCTTCCTCTATTTCATGCATAGATTAATTTAAAATAGAATAAACACAATACTACTGTTACTATAGTAATATACCAACAGAAAAAAATACAACAACAGAGCAGTGATATGGTTATTTGAGGGCAAAAAAAAAAAAATCTGTATTTACTAACCAATGAAATGTCAGCTAACAGGAGGCAAGAGGGGATTGAGGGGGCAGATGAGCCAAGCCCAGATGTGCAGAGGGGATGGAGGTTGGCCAAATAAAGAGATGTGCAGTGCTCAGCTGAAGATGGACACCCGCGGGAGAAATTCCCTCCTCCCTCCTGGTGTGTGAAGTTAAATAAATAAACCCCTGCTCTTGCCTGAGGCATGTTCCTGCTGGATGTGCAGCTGAAACCTTCTCAGTGATTCACTTAACAGTTGTGAGTATGATAATAGCAATAACAAAAACACCCAAACAAACAGCCTAGCAGAGAACCACAGGGTTTTGCAAGACCTCAGAGCTGAGTGCTCCAAATATCTGAAATGCCATCACACTTTTTTGCTTTGGTTTATAGGGACGGGTGAGATGGGAAGAAGTGGCTTATTTCATTCCTATTCTCTTACTTATTTGACATTGTTTTGATTAGAAAAGAGAAGCTATTGGCACCAGGTGTAATAGGTTTTATACCTCTCCTCAGTGTCAATATTAGATGCAGAATTCTCTCACCTACCAGCACAAATTGCTCTAACTCACTGAAAAGAAAAAAAAAATAGCCATTTTGGTAGAAATATTGCTCACTTGAAAGTTATTTTTTATGGATATTGAAAAAGTCTTCATCTATGCAGCAAACTCCCAGCCTGCAAAGAGTTCCTGTTTGAAACACTAGAAAACAGCCAGTGTGGTGTGTCTGGCTTCTCCCTGAAGAATCCAGAAGTTCTAAGGAAGAATCCAGATGTTCACATTTCTTAAAAAAGGAGTTCTATCGTTCCAAAAGAAGTCACCAAAATGCAAGAGGGGAGTGTGCAGAGAGCCCCAGAAGGCTGGCTACAGGCTGTGAGACCTGTTGTGTTCATTTTGGTGATGATGGTGAATGTCAAAGCTCCTGTTCTGTCCCCTTCCCAGTCCAACAGCTCCTGTTTGCTGAGCCATGTGTGTCCCAGGAGCTGGCAGGGGACTGGAAGGATGAGGGGCAATTGCTCTATGGATGTGGCTGTGGCAGAGTGAGGAACCATATGATTCACCAGCTGGGAAAGCCCAGGATGCTGACCTGGATGCTGCCTTTCCCTTTCCCATGAAGCAGGAGCTGAGCTCAGGATGAGCTCTGGCTAAACACTCAGCAGTGTGGTTCCCTGATCCCTGCTCTGAGCAGAGCAAATTTGACATCACAGTGGACAGAGTTCTGGAGTTTGTGGTGCTGTGGTTGTTCCCAACACCATATCTGTGCCAAAACCAGCCCAGGACAGGCCACACATCAGAGCTGATCCATTTCAGCACTGTCCTGGCAGACAGATCCTCACTCACCACGGCACACACTGCTATTTATCACAGCACACCCGCACCCCTTGCCCTGTGCTCACTGATCCCAATGGGCTGTGTTTCTCCCACCAGGTGACACTCACTTTGAGCCTGCCAGGCTGACGTTCTGCTAGCTGCACTGGCAGCACCAGATCTGGCAGGATTTGTTTCATTCCCCACAGAATATAAGTGCTGACACCTTCCCGGGGTGGTTTTGGAGTGAGGCAGATGAAGGAATCCTGCAGCTCCCCCGAGGTGAGTGCTCATCTCCCAGCACATGCTCTGTCCCTTGGTGTCACCTAACCTCTCACTCAGGCAGGTGCTCAACCACAGGTGACAAAAGGGAGTCCCTTTGTGAGCTGTGAGAGCAGATCAGAGGCAATCAAAGCCCCATGGCACTTCAAACACGGGGATTTACCAGCGATGGCGATGGGGAAGAGTCCTAAAAACAATGGTGTGGAAAGGGCCACGTTACCTTGTTATGCTGTGCCTGGGAACAGACCAGTTTTAAAGGCAATTTGCATAATTTAGATTCTCCACTCTTGGAATAGCAAATTAACAGTTCATTTTACGACTCCACCAATCAACACCTATAGCCCATTAAATTTAACAACAAACTTGCCTTATGAAGGAGGTTGCAGCCGATTCTTTACACGAGAACTCCTCACATATCCTTTGCTCTGAACTGTGTGTTTCTTTGTTTTATAAACCAGCGTTTCTATTTTCTCATTAGCAAGTGGCATGCTAAATTAATTCCAGGTGTTAATTTACACACTGGGTGCTCAGTTGAAAACTCAGTGTCAGGGAGGACTAACCTTGCTGTGTCTTTAGTTCTCCAGAACAAATCCAGAGCAGCTCAGCACTGCTCACAGCTACTGCAGGTCTCAGCTAAATCTACCTTGCACTCTGCTGCTGCAGAAAAACAAACAGAGTAGATCCACTAACCCCATTCTGTCCCCAGTTACTGCTGTGTAATTTGAGAGCAACTTCACAGAATGGAAAAAAAAAAAATAAAAATTCCTCAGTGTGTGTGTTGAATATAACTGGAGGCAAAAATTGGCACAGGAAGTGAAAACAGGCAAAAGCTTATTTAAAAGGTTCAGTTTCAGAACCAGCTCTGAGCACGGGGTCACTTCAGTAAACAATGCAAATGCTGCTAATTGAGGGGAACACCTCACCACGTGGCTTCATTTGCACAGCCATTTAGAGGGAGTGATCAATATTTTATAAATACGTTAAGGTGCTAATAAAAGATGCATGATGTAGTGTGTAGGTAGGAGCCCTTCTGAAAGGAAATGAAGAAATTATAGATAACCTTGACATGTCGAAGTTATGCACCTGGAATGGTTAAGGAGCAAGGCTTTTAAGATGCTTCAAGGTAGGAAAGTGATAAGGATTCTTTAAAGGAACAATGTCACTTTCTTTACACATAAAATCTGCTTTGCCAGTAGGGAAATGTTTTTATCAGCTCTTAGACAGACACGTTTCACCCCAGAACTTTGGATAGGGGTGTTTCCACACTTCACTCACACATAACTAATAACTCCTGTGCTTTTTGCAAAACCTGTCCTAAAGTACTCACAGTTCTGCCCAAAGACTGGATGGAGGGATGGTAAAGGGGTGACACAGCAGCACTGTTACAGGCAGGGAAAATGCCTGTTTCCAGTGCTCTTTTCTCAAAAAATGGGAAAGAGCATCATTTCTGTGGAGCAGGAGAGGCTTACTTTGGGCCCTTGTGAATTATGAGGAAACTGGTGCAGCTTAGGCTCTGGATTGGACATGTAAATGCTTTAATTCAGGTTCTCACAGGTGGGAGGCTGCAGGAGGCTGCTTGGCCCTTGTGTCCATGCCTGGGCTGGACATTCAGCCACAGGGCTGCTCTGTCCCAGGGTCACCTTTGGGGTTTGGGTCCTGCCCTGCATTTTGGGTCCTGCTCTGCATTTTCCCAAAGGAAGAAGCCCAGACAATGAATGTGTCCCATGAAAACCACGCCAAGCACTCTGTTCTTCCACCCACCGAGTGAGTGTGGATGTGCCTGAGCTCCAAACCAGCCCATCCAGTGAGGATGGGGACTAGAAATTGGAAACCTATTACAGTTTCCCCGAATTTGGAGTCTTACTGCCAAAGGCTTCTGTAAACAGCTCCAGCTTCTGTCCTTCTATCCTTTGAGCACACATTGCAGCGTGCTTGACCTGGATGTTTTTAAAAGAGGGGTTTGCTTGCTGAGAGCCTTGGCTGGCACAGGGTCTGCAGCCAAACCAGAGCCAAACCACTCTGAAGTTTAGGGCTTGAAAAGCAGGAAGCCACTGAATTTGTTGGATGTCCTATATGTGTGTTTACATCATGCAAAGCCCAAAGATGTGTTTCCTCCTTGGTCTAATTAGTGACATCTCCTGGCCCAGGGAAACACTGGGAGCTGCTGTTCCTGTCACTTGGGAGGGTAAATTGTTATTTATTTCAGGGTAAATCAGGGATCCCAGTTCATTTAGAGAAGATAAATCCTGAAGTGTAGCTCCTTCCCTCTCCCCTTAAACAAATTATTTTTAAAGGAGATGAAATCTTGTGCAGCACCATTTACAGCACCCAAAACCCCAGGAGGAGGCAGCAGCCCCGATTAGAACAATAATGTCAGAACCACAGTGTGGGGAAAATGGATGAAAAGTGATACTTTTTTTTCTTTATAATAAGAACTGACTAATCCCCATTTTGTTTCAGGAAAAAGAAAACCCCAGCAAACCATTTTCAGCATTTAACTATTAAAAAAATTGAACAAACATTTCATTCCTTTGACTAAAATGGGGAGAAAAAAAACCAAACCCAGCTTTTTAACCCACTCCAGCACATGCAGAAAAATAATCCTTCCCTTCTGCCCAACCATAGGTTTCTGCTGCATGGATAAAATGCTGTGAGCATCACGAACAGATGATGCAAACAAGCACAATTAAGTGATTTGGTATCACACAGCAGGGGGCTCTGGTAAATACACACCAGACAATTTGTAACCAGGCTTATGTTTAAACATTTTATGGGTCTCAGAGCCCCCAGTTTTAATTTAAACAAACACACACTTCAGTGTGGGGAGATAAATAAAAACAGAACGATAGGTCTCAGTCTGACAGAGCACAAATGTGAGGCTCAGCCTGCGCTGAATGGAAGAATTATTTATGTGGGTAAATAAAATATGGTTTGGTTCTCCCTCTGCATGTAGGCAACTCTTTCCATCATTTACTCTTTTATGATTTTTTTAAAAAATCCTGAAGGCAAAAACAAGAGGAGGGACATTCATTGCACATTTTAAGTTTGGGACTAAAATGACTGACATCTCCAAAAATGAGGGATTTGTCCCCAGTATGTTTCCCATAATTATTTTTCAGCATCCTTGAGGCAGTTATTTCTTTTCCCAAGCACAGGGAGCAAAGACCAAACCCCTGTTGCCACTCTGCATTTATTACTGGCAAACAGTGACTTTTTAAATGTTGCTGCTGTGTTGGGCACCCTTCCAACAAGGTGGTTGGGATTATACATTTTCCTCTTAAGATTTTTTTAAAAAAATTTTTTTTAAGTCCCTAAACACATTGCTGGATGATTTCCCTGTGCAAAATTAACTAAGCTGGATCTGCTCTGCAAGAATGAAATGGCAAAGTAAGAGACTCCTCCAGGACACAGGATAATGCTGACCAGGTATTAAATTCATGCAAAACACACACCGACCTAGAGATTAGAAATTGAGGCACTGAACCAGGAAAAGTGCTGAGGAGCAGAACAGCCACATCAAAGCCAAAATCAAAACAAAATCCACGACAAAAAGTACTACACTGAAAAAGAAAAAAAAATCCAAATAAAAAAAATAAAAAAAACCCTGAGGCAAATAAAACCCCCAAACAAAATCCTCTAAAATTGTGCAAGACAGCTTTGGAATGCTTCAGAATTTGCCTGCCTATATATAAATCCATAAGGAGAGCTCTCACATGCCCACAGCACACAGGCATTCCCCTCCCCAGCAGACGAGTTTCCCTCCATGCTGGATATGGCAAAACACTCATTTCACAGCATCCTCATCCTCCAAAGCTGGTTGAACTCCAGGGCCAAATTCTCCCTTCATGCAGAGCTCCAGGCAAAGGGTTGGGTCTGCTTTGCAGGGATGGATTGTGCCAGAGTCCCTCCCTTGTCACTTTGGGGACAACAGGAGTCACCCAGAGCAGGGGGTTGGGGCAGAACCTCCCTCCATGCTTGTTTTATTTGAATTTCAGAATTTCAGGAGTATCCAAACAGTAAAAAATAAGTGAGAGACTCTCAGGCCTGTTGGGCTTTTCATTTTGAAGAAGGATCTTTGGCAGCTTCTTCTTTTTCTCTTCTCCTGGGTTCCTACAGCAAGGACTGAGTGTATTTGGGGTACACTGGAGCATTTTGGGAGGGGCAGAGGTAGGAGTTGTGGCAGAAAATTAGTTCTTTGGGCTTTACTCCATCCCTACCAAAAGCAAGGCCAAAAAAGTGAGTGCATTTCTAATCCCAGCACTGCAGAACTGTGTATTTAAAAAAAAAAAAAAAAAGAAAAAAGAAGTATATATAGTTAGGACAACATTCAGCCCTTTTTTTGACATACTACTTCTACAAAGGACTTTTCCTGGAGTCCAGATTCTCCTGCAGCTAAAATCCCCAATTATAGTAAGAGGTGCTTGCAATACAGGTTATTTTGATGGACATAATACCCAAAACTAAGCTTTCTACCATCTGTTCGTCCCTAAAATTTGAAAGCAAAGGGAACATATTTCACCACTGCGTCAGTGAAAAGTAAGATAAATGCTATTTAAATGCATGTACAGCATATGTTCTTTCTTCTATGCCACGTTCATCTGTAAGGTTTTACTCATTTCTCTGGAGACACAAATCAGGAGGAAAAAAAGAAAAGAAGCCACCAACCTTCCTCCCCCAATCAGTCTCTCCACAAACCCAGAACTCCTGGACACAAGTTGGTTTGTGGGACATGAGAGTGCTGCTCAAACTGCAAGTGAGACTGGACTTTATACATGCCATTATTTATTTATTTATTCATTCCCCTCTTTAATTTCATTCCCTGGCAGCTTTGATTTAGTGAGATTTTGGAGGATCTGGGGGGCTCAGGGATCACAAGAGGGTCAAGCTGTGATGAGATTGGAGGGTTTGTGTTAAGTGTTTTACCATGTAGGTTGATAAGACGAAGGAATTTGGTTATTCCTCTGTTGGGAAGCAGGAATCTCTGCATTCTGCCCATTTTCCCCTAAAATCTGCAGGCTCATCATCCATCCAATGGCTCTGCCAGGAGTTTGGAAGCAGCACCATCCTGGCTCCACACACTGCACAGGAGATTTCTGCACAGTGCTTGGAGATGCTGCAGCAAATCCTCCTTGGTTCATGCAGGGATGCTCTTCTCTCAGCTCCTGGTGCTTCCTCCCTGCCCAGGATGCTGATTGAGTTGGACACAAAGCCTGCTGCTCCTGGGTCAGCCTCAAAGGCTGCACTCAGGAGGAGATCTGGAGCTCCAGCTGCCTGAGCCTGCTGGAATATTCCTGTTATCCCAGGAAAATGCCCAGCATGCACTGAGTTGGGTCTTTCTCTCAGCTGCTGGCTCAAATTGGCTCAAAAATCTGCTTATGTGCACCAGATCAGGACTCTGCTGGTTTGAAAGGAAGAGAATGCAGGCCTGATAAGGCTTGCAAGGAAGAACTTTTTATTTTTTCTTTTTTAAGGAGAATTTTTCATAAAAGAAATCTAACATGATTATATATTTCTAGCTCCACTTCCCATCTGTTCACCTTGCAAAGTGACATTTAAGGAGCTGAGTTGACGATGCTGGAGGCATCAGCAGCACTGGATGGAGTGGATCAGTTTCCAGGCTGACTCCAAAGCTGCTCCAACCTTGCCTAGAGCTCAGCTCTTATTTATTTGTTTTCCTACAACAGAGGTACCTTGATCTCTGGAAATGCTGGCATCTGCCCTTTTCCTGCTTGCATCCCTTTCTGCTGAGAGCATTATCTGCCTTTTTGCAGCACATGACTTGGCAGAACTGCCCCAACCCCCTGACATGCCTGAAAGAGCTTTGGGTGAGCAGAAAAGCAGCTCTGCCACAGTGTTTGGAGTTTAGAACCCACAGATCAACACAGGGAATGAGTTTCAGGGCTGCTCTCCTCTCTGGGACACACAGAGGTGTGATCCAGCACAGAGTTAATGACCTAAAACAGGATATTTTGGGATTTTCTTGGGCTCCTTCGTCCTCTGAAATGTTGGTTTCTGATGCAAAATGGGAAACATTCCCAGCTCTGTGGTCCAGGCAGGAAAGGCTGAGATGATCTGGCCAAGGCAAAGCTTTCTCAAAGACTAAACCCAGCTGAAAACACAGATGTTAACTGTCTGTGTGCCACAGAAAGACCCACAGCAGATTTAAACCACGGGCTGAGGAGGAATGGAGGTCTGAGGAAGGCAGAAAGCTGACAGGCAGTGTAAAGTGGGTGACACCTGGGTAAAGTGGTGCTCAGCACAGGGGGAGAGGAGAAACAACACGTGAGGACATGGACAGGCAGAGGAAGAACATCTTTACACACAGGGCTGAGGAGCAGAAAGTTCTCCTTCCCCAGGCAGAGACACAAAAGGAGAGGATTTAACCAATTTTGCTCTGGGACACTGCTGATTCCTCCTTTACCACTTTCCTTTCCTCCCCAGTGAAACAGGAGGCTCTTCGTGCAGATTTTGGACACCTCTGGAGGCTGCAGGCACAGAGCTCTCCACGGGAACTCTGAGCTTCCCTGGGTGTGCAGCCTAATCCTACAATTGCCTCTCCAAAGGTTTGGGTTTATTGGCTAATGGCACAATTAGGGGAAAAAAGGAAGCAGCCGCCCACACTGCTTCTGTCTCTCTGTTCTCCTGTCTCCCACAGAGGCAGGGCTCTGGCAGTATTTATAGGTCTGTAATTTCCTGGAAGTTTATATAGCATGAAAGTAGAAGAAGTGATAAAATATGCAGTTTAATTGCAAAAAAAAGCCGTGTACTAATCTCACTAATGTGCTAGATTAAAACTGTAAATGTGTGAGGCTTCGAGGTGATTACACAGATTTAAAACAAATTTTCCTTCTAAGTGTCTCTAACCAAACTCATATTTTATGGTATCCTGGACCTTACAATTGACTTTTATTTGTTTTATTTTTATGAATGATATTCAAAGTATAATATTGTCACAAGGGATTGTCTTCCTCTGTGGATTGTTTCACCATGCAGGATTTCTATTAACTTCTCTCAGAATTTTTTGTCACACTAGGCTGCTTTAGTGGCTGCAAGCTCGATTGTGTCACACTGGGCTCTGCTAATCACTCAAGCTGGAGTTTACCCTTTGTGTGGGGGGAGAGGACAAGCACTGGACATGCAGAAAATCTGCTAAAATTCTGTTTGGAGAACTTGGTACCAGCTGGAAAACTCTGGATTGCTCCTGTGAGCTGCCAGTGACCCACATCACCGGCATTTCCTCATATTTCCTCATATTTCCCCCCAGGCAAAGTCATTTGCCACAATGCTCTCTAAGCCCTATTTCCTACAGAAAATTAATAAATTGATTGATAAGCAAGCACTGTCTGATGAGGCTCTACTAAAAGAAGTGCCCACAGAGGTTAACTCCAGTCCAAGAAGATTCTCAGGATGGTTCAATGTCAGGAACTCCAAACTGGAATTTCAGTGGACTGGTTATAGCAAACAGCAATTTGGCTACAATGCAGGTTAAGCAGCTCCTCTGGAGGACACTGGACTCTGTTTGAGCAGGAAATTCATCCTAGATCTGCTGTTTGGGTTCTTTGGGAAGGAGCTGCTTGATCCTTTGCTCACAGCCACCTCCTTGTGACTGCAGTGCAACAATTTCACAGAGTTTGGGATGGAGAGCAAACTCACTACTGACCTTCAGGACCATCTCAGTCTGGGATTGAGGGAGGCAGAATCCTGCAGACTGCCCCTGGTGTGAGGGAGCAGGACAAGTGTCCCCTTGTCTGTCCCCTTGTCACACCCCCAGCACATGGCACAGAACCATAGAGGCTGGAAAAATCCTTCAGGATCACTGAGTCCAGCCTGGCCTGGCTGAGCTCCCAGGTCAGTTCTGTCCTCTCAGGGCAGTTCTGTCCTCCCATGGGTCAGGAGCACACAGACCAGCTCTGCACCCTGAGCTCTCCACAGTGACACCACTTTGATGTCTCATTCCAGCAATGAGGAGCACAGATTCCCCAAAACCCCACCAGCTCTCTGATTAATTCCCTAAAAACCCCCCAAATCTCTAACCTCCCAGCTGCAGCAGAGCTCTCAGACCCCACAGACCCCTCCATTCAGGACACACCTTGTGCATCCCCAGGCAGGACAAGCTGAGTGTTGACTTTGGGACCTGGGAGTCCTCCAGAGCCTCTCACATTCACTCTGCACCAGTTCCATTTAATGCTAGGGAGGGGAAATAATCTAAACATCATTTTGCAAATGTTAAGCTATTAAACTAGCAAATGATTTGAGACAAGAGCAACTACACGGGGTCAGCTTCTCTTTGAAACACGGCGAGGGTACATTGTGTGGAGCTTTGCCTCATGCAAATACCATGGCCTTGAGGTTTTTCCTTGTGGCTTTGTTCATTCTCTCATTCCTGCAAGGAGGCAGGAGGAATAAATAGATGTTTTTATCGCCACTTTTTTGCTTTCAGAAAGTTCACATATTGCATTTTTGACATTATGTAAATTAAAAATCACCATGGCATTACCTGAAATAAACTATTATATCACTCCTTTCACGCTGCTCTAGTTAAGATACTGTCAGCACTTCCATTGCTAGCCCTTATTTCAAGGAGTTTCAGACTTAGTTGGTGGAGAGGTGGGGGATTTTATTTATTTATTTATTTATGTGTGTATTTATTTATGGTGGAAGCATCTAACAAATTCCCAGCCTGGTGAAAAATTTGATTTCCTTCAAAATTTGAGCAGAAACTTCTTGTCCATTTTACTGTTCAAATGCCATGAGGATTGATGATATCCCAGCTCCACGACCAATTCCCCTCTGAATTCAGGTTTACACTGTTCCCATCAGTGCCAAACCAGCCCAGCTCTGGTGTTGGGGCACAGCTGTGCACATCTGGAGGGACAAGTGCAGTTGTGGCACACAAAACGTGTCCCTGGTGCATTTCAGAACCACTGTTTGTGCCCCTGCTCCTCCTGGCAGGCTCAGCTCCACACACACACCTTCAGGAAGATATCTGCCTGCAGGAAGTTGCGCAGAAAAGAGAATAAATTTGGTCTCCATGTCAGCTAGAACAAGGAGTAATGGGCTGAAATTACAGCCAGGGAGATCCTGACCAGACATTAAGATAAACTTTCTAACAGCAAGGGCAGTTAAACTCCAGACAAGATAGCCCAGGGAGGGTGTGAAATCCCCACCCAGGGAGGTTCTGAGTACAGATTAGACAAATGCCTGACAGGAGTGACAATTTTGATGTTCCTTTGGGGCAGGGGATTATATCTTGATTTCCTTTCCAGCCCCGTTTCTTGCAGCGCTTTGGAAATCATTTAGAAGTAAGAGGATACATATTTTGACATCTCCCATCCTCCCCTGCCTCCCTGTGTGCAATCCTGTGCTGTGGGACACCTCAGTCTGGCTGTCTGCTTGGGATCCCTGTGTGAATTCCAGGATTTTCCCCAATCTGCCACCTCCCCACTGCTGTGCCACCCTCCTTGGCAAACAGCACCCGGGGTGGGCTGGAAAATGTGATTCCCAGTGGGATCTGCCAGGCACCAGGCTTCACCAGGAGTGAAGACAGAGAATGCTGGGTTTTTTTAAATGAATAAAGCCTTCAGCAGGTGAATCCCAGCCCCTTCCTGGTGGCTGCAGCCAAGAGCTCTGCCGAGCTGTGCTAATGCCTCTGCAGTGTGGGGATGAAGGTCCAATTTGTGAGCCACAGGGAATTTCACAGGCAAAATGCAAACAGCCAATTTCAGGCTTTGTTTAGAAATATTTCCTGTGTTTCCTGCTGCTGCAAGAAACCAAGAGAGGGGGAAGAAACCCAAGCAGGGATTCACTCAGCCTCTTCAGTGCCATTCATTTTTCCACCCCAGGAAAGCAAAATGTGAGCTGTAAAAGTGGAGGGAGCCCCAGGTAAAGAGGGAAGAGTGGCTGCTTTGCTCTGCAGCGTCCTCCTCTTTCTGTTTCCAACATCTTCATGTCCCTTTCTCTCTCGTGTCACCTCCCACATTATCCCAGCCCTGCCCTTCCCCAGCTATGAGCTCCTCCCCAATTTAAACTCTGCAGGACCAAACTTTGCCTCTTTCCCTCTCCAGTTCATCCTCCTGGGTCTCCACGAAGCTCCTTGTTGCCTCCTTAGTCTGACCAGAGCAAAATTGGGCACTATCCCCCCTTTTTCCAGCCTAGGCTGGAATTACCAGGCCAGTGACTGCTGGATGGCTTGGCTTGCTGTGGAATTTCCCAAGGTACATTGCTGTGGTGACATATTGCCTGGCTGAGAGCTCAGGGATGGCCACAAAAGCAAATATCACAGAGAACCATATGTTTTAAGTTAATTTCAGCTGGGGCAACTCTTTGGATTGTGAATCTCTCCATGCCCTTGCTTCTGTAAATCACCTTTTTAATCCCCCCAAAAAGCAAACAGCATTTTCTTCTCCCACTATCAAGCATCATCTTCACACACATTCAAGTTACAAGAGTCCCTACACCTTTAAGCTGCTTATACACAGATTTCATGTTCAGAATACACACTCAGTTTTCCATAGTCATCTTTCCTATTTTTTAATCATCCCTAACCGTAATGCTGGCAAGTACAGGGACAGACAAAAGGGACTCAGGCTTTTTTTAAATGCATGTATGTAGGCACATATATATTTTTCATTTTTGGATGTTTCCCTTAATCATATCTTGAATTAATGCAGGGCTTGTTCATTCGGAGCTCTCATTACCCTCTTAATTAACTGTGCACAGATGGAAAAAGTCGGAATTGCTTCACTCGAGTTGTTCTGCTAGTTTTAAAATGAGATGGCAGATGGAGGACAAGGCAGAAAGGGCTCAGCTCAGAGGTAGGAGACAAGTTTTCAAGCTGTCACAGAAACGTCAACAAACGCTCCATCTGTTTATGAGGTGTACCAGGCAGAGGCAGCTTTAAGTGCCATCCGCAGACGTGAGTTCAAAGAATTCCAAACAATTAGCGGCGAAATGAAAGTTGCGGTGCTGGTTTGAGGTTTACCAGGACATTGGAGCTTGGAGCAGCCAGCACAGCACTCCAGGAATGTTCTGGAGTGGCAGCAGCTCAGCAGACTCGGGGGCTCACTGGGACTCCATCCCTAGAGCTCTGCAGGCAGCCCCAGGGAAAGGACAGATGTTCCCAAAAGGCCCAAAGCAAGTGAACCTCTTGAAAGTGATAACTAACCCTCAAGGAAGCACCTCTGAGTTTGTTCCTGTGAGCATGAGCCACAGAAAGGAAGGATCCTTAGCTGGGGGTGCCAAATACAGACACAACCTTTGAGGAAAATGTCTAATCTAAACTTTCCAGGAGTTTTCTGTAGCTGAGTAGATCCCTGGAACAAATCAGTGTTAGCCTTTGGGAAGAACACAGTCAAGTGTAACTAAAGGCAGGTAGACAAGGGGATAAAGCTAAGAAAAAATAAAATTCTATCCTCTCCTTTCTCAGAACAGAGATAGATAACCCGATGGGATATTAAATGTTATCCCCCTGGAAATGATCCCAGTGTGGGAGGGCACAGCACTGCTATTGGCATTTTGGAGAAGCACAGAGAGCAATAACCATGTCAGGGCTGTGAGTAGCACACTGGCTTTGGGTATTTAAATAACCAAGGAAGCCCACGAGGAGCATATCTGCTTGCCAGCACTGCAGCCAGCTCCTGTGAGCAGAGCACATCCCAGCCTGGCTCTGGCTGTAGGGATGGGGAGCAGACGTGGTTATTGGAAGCTGAATTGTACCCATGTGGTTTGCACAGGGTTGGAGATGCTGCGAGAAACACACACAAAGCTCTTCTGCACAGCTTCTCGTGATATACTTGCTGATTCTTTTTCCAGTAGGTTGAGTTGTTTTGTTTTTTTTTTTTGGGCAACACCATATGTTACAGTGATGGGAAGGGCCAGGATCCCATCCACACACTCTTGTTTCAAAACTGAAACTATGGACTTTTCCTCAGCTTCAGAGGTATCTGGATCTGTCACAGGTTCAACACTTTCCATAGCTTTTTTTTTTTTTTTTTTAAATAACAAGAAATTCCCAGACACAGATGAAAAAGTACTCATCTGACACATGCTAACAAACAACATCCCCAGCACAAGCTGCAATAGAAGGTTTTCTATTTCCTCTTGATATGGTGCATCTATTTTTATTTATATGAGACCCCCAGCTGCTTTTCCTAGCTCATCTCTAGCTCTCCACATGGCTCCATCCTATGCAGGTAATTTTGTTTAGGACCAGCAAATATTTAGTTATTTTAGGCCTGATTGGAAGGAACACAAGTGAACCATGAAATGTGTCCATTCTGAGGGTGCACTGAGTGTTATCTACCACCTGAGAGAGAAAAGCAGCAGATCAGGCTGCCTAGGCCTGTTCAGGGCTCTGCCAAAATTTGCTCTGCAGGTTCAGGCAATGACAAGCTGCCTCTGTGTGTGTGCACCTACAGCAGCATTTTGGTTAAGACCAAAAGTATATTTTTGAATATCAAAACTCCCTCTTTATTACACTTCAGTTCTCATGGCAAAGCAGCCTTTGTGCTCAGGAACTGCTTTTGGATGGAATACACTCATAATTCACTGACAAAAAGTCAGACTTTGGGGCCAGACCAGAGGCAGCCTGAAACAATTCCCTTTACATGATGGACACAGGTCTTTTGCACTGAGTGTTTTGCTCTCCACAGGTGCCACTCTCCTTGCCAAGCACAGACACTGCCTCTGCCCTGCATTAGTCAGGCTTTCCTTGATGCCTAAAGCAGAGCTTACCTGAAACAGAGGCCAAGACAAAGTTAGGAGGATAAAAAGCAGATAAATTTATTAAAGGCCTTTTGCTACATTCAGGGCAGACAGAGCCTGCTTGAGAGGCTACACCCAAACTGGACAGTGAGTCACGAGTTCTTCACATTTTATAAGTTCTGTAATTAACACAGAGCCTCAATCCTCCAATTACACCTTCAGCTGATGATGTCAATTACCCCAAGTTTGCTCCCCCAATTCACTGTTTTTCGCATATTTTGGGGCTCTGAGGCAGCAAAGTGTCCTTGGATTTCCACTCAGAGGAAATTATTTTGTCTAAAATCCTGGGAACAGAGGTTTTAGCATTTTATAGGAAGCCTGGAACTACACCAAAGCTACAGATACATGAAGAAGAGAAGCTAAAAATTCTTAAAGGATCATGCTCACGGGACTGAGAGGATTGCTTGTAAGTGTGGTGGAAGGGAATATTTGCAGTGTGAAATGCTATAGCAGAGGTGGGACACAGCTCAGGGTGGCTGTGCAGGGCTGGCAAGGCAATTTGTGCCACTTGGCCTGGAGGGCAAGTGATTTATTTGGGTTTTGGAGAGGGAGAGGGAGAGGGGAGAGTTAAACCCTGTCTGAAGGAAATCATGAAAGGCCTTTCAGCAGAGTGTGAAGATCCACATGCCCAAGGGGAATCCACGATCTGGGTTTTGTCTTCAGTGCTGCTGTCACCCTGTGTGCTCAGCCCCTGAGCCCTGCCAGCCCATCAGATGGTGCTGGGGCTGCAGGGCTAACAGCCAGGGAACAGGAGAGCTGGACTAGAACGTTCTGTCACAGCAGAAGCACCACAGGTGACACTGGGACACCAAGGCTGCCTGCAGGCCAGCGGGGAGGAACCCAGCGATGTCCAGGGCGCTGTCAGGAAAAGGATGTGGAAGTGATTTTCTTCAGGCTGCAGCCTGGGAAGCTTAAAAGGCAAAAAAAAAAAAAAAAAAAAAAAAAAATCCCAACAAAATCCACAAAGATTTTTCCGTAGAAAAAAAAAGAAAAAGAAAAAGAGGAAGAAATAAAGGAGAAAGTGGGATAGCAGCAGCAGCTGATCTCTGTGCACGTTCTCAGTCTGACAGGAGAATACCCTTCCCAGGGGCTTCTTATCAGAGCCTCAGCTCCCTCAAGGTCACAGATCAGGGTAATTACACTCTGATAAGCACAGTCCTTGCTCATTTGCAGTTCCATACTGTGGCTCCTCATTTTGTGCTCTGAATGCTGGGATTGCATCAACACCCCACAGCACCTGCAATAGTCTGCAGCTCCAAACTGGGGGCAGTTCAAAGGAATGATGTGTAATTCTGCCCTGTGCGCCTGAAAAAGTGCTTTAGGAAGCTTTGGCTCTAAACAGAGACAGGAAATGGCAGTGTTGAGGAGTCCAGTGCTATCTAAGGCTTCTTGTGGGCTCATAAGTAAATCCTACTATCCAGATTATGGAAAAAGTCAATATCCCCTGTGATAGTTCTTTCTGGTATTCTGAAAATCCTGATGTACCCACCATGGAAACACCAGCAGTG
Organism: Lichenostomus cassidix; assembly: GCF_008360975.1. Taxonomy (NCBI): domain Eukaryota; kingdom Metazoa; phylum Chordata; class Aves; order Passeriformes; family Meliphagidae; genus Lichenostomus; species Lichenostomus cassidix. The sequence continues at coordinate 6,331,559 of NC_139497.1, forward strand.
ACTGGAAAGGGAAAGGATATGTTCATCTCCTGGGATCCCTGCAGTGAGCTGAGGGATTAATAATCCAGGATCCTCCATCCTGGGCTGCTCATAGTTTTAGCAGCTCCCCATGCAGTTTACAAATTTCTCCATGAAATCCTCAACAGGACTGAGGATGTCCTGGGACATCCCATGTCCTGGGAGAGGCTGCAGTGTCCTCCACACACACAGGACAGTCCCATGGCAATCCTACACCACACAGCTCTCCTGCCCCTTGGAGCACATAGAGGCAGAGGTAAAGGACTTGATCCTCTCCTTAAGCATCCCCAGCCCTTCAGATCAGTGAATATTCCCCCAAAAGGAGTCTGAACAGCCCTGGAAGAAGCTGATCCCTGCTCCCAGAGTCCTTCTGCAGCCTGGCTGGGCTGGAGGCTGGGCAAGGAAAACTCCCTGAGGCTTTGCTGGGTCATGAATTTATTTAATGACTGAGCAGAGGACAGTTTCAGTTTTAGAAAACTCCCCCCAACGCACACACCTTTATTTTTTTCTCCTTTCTAAAGGAGGTACTTAAATCATCCCAATGAATAATAAGGATGCTCACCAACCCAATTTAAGGCAATTTCCATTTCAGGCCCAATATCGTCCTCAAACATGCTTTTCCCTTTATCTGTGGAATGGCCTGTTCTGCACAGCACCTTAAATAGAAAGTGCTATGCCAGCTAAATGCTGCCTTTCAGCTATTACAATAAATATCTGACAAGGAGGAAAATAAGAAAAGAGGCAGGCGGGGACTGATCTGCCTTGTCACACACTCCTGCCTTGGCACCCAAAGCTCTGTCAGTCCATTTGCTGCTCTTAATTTCCTTGCTCTTCGTGGCAAAGGTGGCCATAATTGGTGGAGCTGCTGGAAATATCATCTAAATGGGGCGATTCGCACTCAGAGCTGTCACTGTAATAAAATCCCATTTAGAAAATGTCCCCTTCACCCAAGGGAAAAAGGCACTTCCAGAGGCTGCCCTCCCCCTGTTCCCTCCTGTAGGGATGTGTGACCCATCAGCAGCAGCCAGCAGCACAGATCTGTCCATCTCTGGCCAGAATTTGAAAGGTACATCAAGTCTGATGGCCTATAATCAGTTCAGACACAACAGCTTTTATTTTGATTTTTTTTTTTTTTTTTTTTGGTGGGACTTTTTAGATTGGACAGAAGCCAAGGAAACAGAGATAAATATAAAATGGAAAACCCCCTCTTGCTGTTACCAGTGTCATTAATGTGTGTGTGCTTGAGGAAGTGATAGATGGGAAGAGAAACAAGCAGAGCTGCCTAGGGGAGACTTGGCACAGCAGGAGCCAGGGAACTTTGCTCAGCAGTGCTTTTTCTCAGATTCAGACCTCAGACTGTCAAACCCATCTTTGCACCTGTGGGATGGAAAGAATTGAGTAACACCTTAACTGGGGTATGCTACAGCCCTTTAAAATATATGGAAATCATATAAAGCTCTAGGTCTGAGACACAGCAATTTTAATTTTCAGCATGGAAACACCCCTTATTATTTACTTTTGGACATATCTTTTGGTGGCACTCTTACATACTTCCATACATATAACCCAGCCGCTGAAAAAAACCCACAGAACCTATCTACTCTGAATTCCATGGTTCTTGGGCAAAAATGCAGCTCATTTTAACAGTGAGGGTTGTCACTCCTTAATAAATTCCCAATAACCAGAAAGAACAAGCTGCTTAGGTATCTCCAGACATTTTTACTGAATTAAGTAGAAGTCCTCAGTATGCCAGGATTAATCCCAAACTGACACCAAGCCTGGGGGTGGATGACCAGGTCCTTTCCCAACTTCTGACCTCATGCTTGCCCAATTTCTCCCAGAAGCACAATATAAAACCCACCAGCAGGTCAGGGTATGCTGCTGTGAGATCTGAGCATGATTGGGTCCTTCTTAAAAGGATAACGAGGAGGATTTGTGGTCAAGGGTTTGGTGTTTCCTTTTGGACCGGGCTGGTTAGGGAAGGCTTGTCACTGAAAGGGTGGAATTAGGAGTGTTTTGCAGCTGTGCCTCCTAAAATATTTACTCAGTGTCCACTGGAGCAGTTTGCAAAGCCATCAGCTCTCACTCTAATCTTCCTGAGCAGCCTGAGTGAGCAGCGAAATGAAAGACTTCAGCAAAGTCCTCAAATATCTGCTGAGATTAATCTTGTTGAGTATAAACCCTCTTGACTCTGCCGTGGGTTGGGATGGGGAATTTGAAGCTGGTTTCATTTTCTAACTGACCCACAGCTGCCATTTTCCCCAGTTATCACAGCAGAAAAGGAACTCTGCCTGGATGATATGGTAGGAAAACCTGGAATGCTGGGGAGAAGCCTACTGGGTAGAGCTGGGGTGGTGAGAGGCACAGTGTGGCAGCTCTCCTCTCAATCAGGAGTTACTTCAGTCAGGAAAAGCTCTCAGGGAAAACAGAACAAGCAGGGTAAGGTCTCAGATCTCCCACAGGCTTCTACCTGCCCCTCAGCCAGGAGGTTTTGTGGGGTATGTATGGACAATTGTATTTTCCTGAAACAGCTGATGGGGAATGTCCTGTCCTTTGCCCACGTGATCCCAACCAAGAATCCAATAACCTCAGGAACTCTGCTCTATTTTTTAACCCTTTAATGAGATCAGCCTTGTTCCAGCCTTGCCACCCCACCAAGTGCCTGGAACTCATCCCCAAGGCAGGAGCAAGACTAATTACCAAGAGCACCAGAGAAATGAGTAACTCCCAGACTCCAGCAGGTCAATGCAGCAAAACACTCGAGCACAAAGAACCAGACCTCATCAATCCTGCAGAGCCCAGACACCCACCAGGAGCTAAGGATGTGCAGAAGTGCTTTGTCACCCAGGGGCATTGTGATCAGGGAATATCATCTGACCCAACCAGCTCTATAAACCTGACACTCAAGTTCCTCCCTCCTCCCCTGGCAGCCTCCTGGGACACAGTAAATGAAGAAGTCAGAGTGACACCAGGGAATACAAAGCACTGCAGTGAATCACCACAGCAGCTCCTGGCTCTCAGCATTGCCTGCACCAGACAAATAAGTACCTCAACATCTCTCCCAAGGAACATCCTGAATTGGGGCCTCAAGCACAGCCCGAGCAGTTGGTGCCAACTATTGTGATAGCTGGAATGAGCCAAGGAAAGCAGGAATCTGGCTTGAAACCAAGCACAGGTTCTGAAGATTAAGATATTTTAGCTAATGAGGAGGTGTAGCAGAGAGAGCAGGAGGAAGATACCGAAGCAGCAGAATGGAAAAAAGGCAGTGGGATGTGAGCCTTTGCAGGAATTCACAACAGGACAAGCTGTGGTTGTTGCTGTGCTCTATTGTGAAGGACCACAGCAGGACCAGGAGCAGAGGAGAACTGTCCTTTGTAGAATCATTGACCTCCCTTCCAGGAAATATCCTCCTTTCTGCCAGGGTGCCTCTGGCTGTACCACTGGAGTTCATTTGTGCCTCCTTTAAAAATTGTTCTGTGTTTGTGATGGCCTGAGTCACACAAGGAGCTGCACACTGAGAATAATCCCATTTCCCTGCAGGATGAGATGATCTGAATAACACAATTGGGTCCCAAATTGGGTCCTACTCTGTGCCAGTAGTGTTGCAACTTAAATTTATTTTTTTTTCTAAAATATTTATCATTTTAGCACTCCCTCCTCCTTGGCACGGGGTAACTACCATCACAAGCAACCTCCCTGCAGTATCACTGCTACTCTGTACTGCTTTCCACTCTCAACATAACACACAAAACCAATTCCCCAAAACCTCCCTAATTGAACCATCTCATCCAAAGGTGTTTTCTCCTTTTGACAAACTTCAAAGATAAGATATAACTGAGTTTTACTCACACAGATGCCCGTCCCTCCCATTTTAAAAGCAAATTGCTATTCAGGGCTGCTAGAAAGTACCAGATGAAGAGGAGAGTGATGGATGATGCACTATAAAACACATTCCAGCATAGAACCTTTGTTCCCCTGCTCCCCCTCCCACCCCAGCACAGTGTGCACTAATCCACAGCAGCTCTTTGTGCACTTTGAGTTTTCTACTGGCTCTCACTGCCTTTTGCAGGATTTCTGCCACAGAAGGCAAGCGTGGCTCCAGGATCTGGGCAAGTAGAAGAAGCATAATATTATGGAGTAATTGAAGGTGGAAGGACCTCTGCGGGTCAGCTGGAACCACCCCTGGCTCAAAGCAAGGACAGCTTCAAAGCTCCATTAGATAAGCTGACAATAGTGATTATTTAGGACCCCTGTGGTCTGTCTGCATAAAGTCAGCTCAGGCTGGCTTGTTTTATCCTGCCCTTAGCCTTGCTGAAGTCAGAGCAACTCTTCATCCCACTGGGCTCCATCTTCTCTCTAAGCCAAGACACTCAACTCCAAAGGAAGTTTCCTAAAGGAGTCCAAGTTTAGACAGACTGTTCAGAGCAGGGGAAAAAAAATAGGAACAAAGGGAGGAAGACTCAGCCAAACCAGCAGGCAGGACCAGACTGGAAATAAGGCTTTGTGCAGCTCCCAGTTTGCCACCAGCTGAGCATACATCCTTCTCCCCCAGCAACACCCAGCTCCCAAAACACCAACATTCCACTATAGAAAGGCTTTCCACTGACCAGGAAGCTTTCCAGCCTCACAAAATCTGTGATTGTGTTTTGCCTGGCTGTGGTTTTTGGTCTCCAGCAGCTCAGGGCAGACCAGAACCAGGCAGTCCCAGGTGAGAAGGTCTGCAGCCAACTGCAAGGCTCCCCTGAGTGGTGGCAGCACTCGGTGCCTCCCCCTTTAGAGGAAAGGAGCTAATCTAATTAGCACCTGAAAACAGCAGAAATGAGGTCACTTGCTTCCTGTGTAAAGCTTAATTTTGTATAATTTATTTTTTACATTTTCTAATTGAATGAATATTAATTAACTGGAGTTTAATGCAGAAGATGAAGACATTAAGCTCTCATTAACAAACACCGAGTCCTATTCATCCCCAAACACTTCACATCTGCAGCATTAAGTTATCAAAGGAAAAATCTGCTATGATTTATGTCATTTTCCGGTGGAAAAAGGGAAGCAATGAATCTGCTTTATCAGCTAATTATCTGCAGGGTGTCACAGCTCTGCAGACACCCAGGGAAGGGACATGGGGCCAGTGGGGCACTGGCAGGCAAAGCCATGGCATTTTCCTGCCTGCAGCAGCATCCATGGAGCTCCAAATGACCTGGAGCATGGAGCTGGAAAACAAACCTGGGCTGCCTGTGGCATCAGCTGGCACTCACTGAAATGGGCTCTGGGGAGGTGAACAGTGAGATTTCAGCACTGGTGGCAGTGTGGACTCTCCCAGCCACAGGCAATGAGCCTCACTGGAGGGCTGAGAAAAAGAAACTTTTCTGGGTTTAGCCTGGGTAATCTAGAGAGGCTTTATTTGCTATTCCACAAGTTATTATTAACAAATGATATTATCATTAACCATGGGCAGTGATTAATGTCATCAATCCTTGGTGGATCATCCATTCAGTAAGCACAGGGCTGTTCCTCCTCCAGCGTGAGGATGATGAGGGGCAGTAATTCTCTTCCCAATCCCCCCAAAATCAGCTGCAGGGATTATGGCCAGAGTTCCTGAGCAGGGAATGAGCTCAGGCTGCTGGCAGAGACTCCCTCAGCTCACCCAGTTCCCTGTGATGTGTCAGATCCTTCGCTGGCTCGATTTACTTTAAACACAAACACTGGGAGATGTCGCTGTGCTTCAGAAAGTGGAGCATAGCTGGAATGCCACGAAAACTGTCCCAAAAAAGTTATTCGGTGATTTTTTAAAGTGTTTCTTTCTTGTCATGTCATTTATAATTTAATTAGTGGCAGGTTGTCACGCAATAACTATAATCTATAGATTTATGCACTGGAGAAAAATAGCGACCTCATTTTTAAAGCAGCAGAGCTCCCCCTGAGCTGGTGGAGTTGCCATCTGCTGATAGTTCCCTGGAATGTCACCTGCTCCTTTAAGTATATTTATATAAATGAAATAGTATATCTTCATCACCTTTTTTCCCCCCCACTATGATTTATTTCAGCAGGTTTTACATTTCAATAGCGTTTTCATTTCTCCGATAGAACTCTTTTGTGGATGTGAAACCTGATTTTATATCTGCAAGTAGACGTTACAGTAAAAAGTGGCAACAGTAATCAACTATAAATCATGGAAATAGCCTAGAGAAGAAAGTCTGAGAACCAAAACAAGAGGTGACAGTGGAGACATTTAAAAGCTGAGAGAGAAAAACAAGTAAGATGGTGAAGTCTGTTCCATATCAACAAGAATTCAGTGAGCTGGTGGAGAGGCAAGGAAGGGAAATCTGGAAATGTGGTAGAAAACAAAGCAAAGACAGACCAGCCATGATGTCCTGCCAACACAGCTCAGCTGAGGCAGAAAATGGAGCTGCTGATAACAAACAGGAGAATGGCACACAAACAATAGCCTGCTGTGACACCCAGCGACCTGAAAACGCAGAATTCCTCTGCTGCACTGCTTTGGGGAGCACAGAGCACAGAAGGGATTTAACCAGACTGCAGTTCCACTGGTGGATCTGTTATCAAACCCAAACTGCTGGGAAACACAACCAGCACTACCTCCCAGTGAGGGCAGAGCAGGTTGTGGTGAGACTGAGGACATGCAGAGCCTGGAGGGACTGAACAGCTCCTTCCCCTTGCTGTGACACCAAGAGAGCCAAAGGCACCTTTAGACACCAAAACTACATTTGATTTGAACCCAGCCTGGAATTTTTGGGGATTGGATTGAGACAGCTTAAATTAAGTTGGAAATGGGCTTCCTTAAGGTTCAATCCCTGTCAGGAACTTCATCAGCTGCTGCCAACTTCACTCACACCACTCTACTGAGCAGAGTCCTGCAGTTTGGGCTCCTCTCTCTCCCTGTTGCCCAGTGGACAGCACAGCTTTCATTGGAAAAGAACTCAATTTAGCATTAAACTCAGAAAAAGTTATCTCTCCTCGTTCAAAATAAAACATTCTGACTATAACTGAAAATATTTCAGTTGTGCCAAGTCATTGAAATGGAGCTAAAAAATGACATCAGAGGACCTCATCTCCCCTTGAATGTATTTATTTTCCTCTAAAGGGAGTTCCTGCCCAGCTTCCCCTGCTCTGTTCCCAGAGCTGTGACACAACACAGAGTTCTCCCCCAGCTCTCTCTGCTTGGCTGTAATGAAATATGAATAGCCTAAAAAGAGCTTGTTAGCACTGGCAATGTAATCCCTGCTCCAAAAATCACATCAAAGTGACTGTGCACTTGGGTTTGCCATGCACTGCCTGGATACAAACACATGCTGGTGCTTCCCTGTGTCAGGAATTTCACAGGACACCTCAAGGATGTTGCTGCCGAGCTAAAAGGCAGCAAGGAAAAACAAAAAAAAAATTAAAAAGGATGTTCTCTGCTGTAGTTTCACAAAGGCAATTGTATGATTCAAGGACTCACTGAAGGTCAGCTGCTGTGAAAAGGCAGGCTAGGAAAAGGCAGCTAAAATCCCATAATTAAATGGACAATTTGCCACCTACAAAGCTACCAGCCCGCTCTGGACTTTTGGTGATAAATGTGGGGATTATGATAAGAGATAGAGGTTTGTGGTCATCATGAGGTAGGAGATCCTCCAAGAGGCAGCATCAAGCAGACTTTTATTTCTGTTGGTGGATGTGTGGTGTGGAGCAAAGGAGACACGAAATCCCTCAGGGCAGGAGAGCAGAGAGGAAAGGGACAATAAAAGGGAGCAACTCAAGGAGCACAGATCTGCTCTGGTGAGAAAACAGGGTTTGGAAGGTGTTTAACAAAGCCTGTGAAAGGAGAGCAGGGATGAACGCAAGGCAGTGGAAACACAAATGTTGATGGGTGTGAATATCTGATGTGGTGCATGGTGCCAGTGCTGCACCAGAAGTGGAATTATTGTAAGAGAAGAAAGAAGATTTTTTTATATGGGAAGTATAATTCTGGGAAAATATATATTTTATTTTTTTTTAAAGACAAATGCAAGATGTAATTTTTTTAAAATAGAGTTTAATAAAGCACTTCTGCACTTGAGTCTTCAAGAGATAAAAAGCATTTCTGAAAATCAAGATTCAATTCAAAAGACAGTAAATCCAGTTTCGTGTTTTCACAGTAAACTTTTTTCTTTCAGCAGAAGGAGGGGGAGTTTTGAAAAATTTTCAACAGTCTGCCAATAAAATGGGGTACTAAAAAAACAGGATTAACAACACATCTGTTAATCATGACACCTTGAATGTTTCCCTATCTCATTTTGTTTTTTCATGGCACATCTCTTTTCCTTTAAATTTCATCTGTTTTTTCTGCCTGGCTTGTAAACTCTTCACAGCAGGGACTGTTTTCTTATAAAGCATTTGTCCAGCACCTCAAATGTTGTGAACATAATGTGATGTGAATAATATATGGTACTCCTCTCCTGAGCAAAAGATAAAACTCAGAAGCAAAACCAGATGATGATGGCTTTGTGACAGTGAAACAAAATTCAAGACAAACCTCCCTGCAGCATGAGGTCTCCATTGTGGCTCATGAACATAAACGCCAAATGGGCTTCACTGTACCAGAGATGATCTCTAAATCATCGCAGGCTCTGCAACTGCTGCACATAATGCTCCTAAAAAAACTCAACCCAAACTCTCCTCCGTCTAAAAGAGGAGCTCAGAATTTTATTGGAGTTACCTCCTGCCAAGAATAGCAGGGAGCAGCCTGCATGCAGCATCTGCTCACAGAGAGAGAGAGAAAAACATCTGGGAGCAGTGGCTCAGCCCTCATCTGCCTCACCTGGGATAATCCTCCACAAAGGGGAGATAATACAGCTTTTATAGCAATGCCTCAGCCCCTGGCATAGAATTTCCTCCAAGGCACCACATTCTGGGGAAAACCCAGTGAACCTTCATCTGTGTGGGTTTTTCTCTGCTCCTCTCTCTCACCCAGCTCCTTGTCCCTTTCCCACCTCATGGCTGCTCTTGTGTGAAGTCTCCTCCATCATCAGCTGCAGTCTGGATCTCCACACCTCCGTCATCATTTAGGAGAGCAAAGTCCCTCCAAGAATCAGGAGAGGCACTGCTCCATCTTCCTCTGACAGGAGAGCAGCTTTGCTCCTGCCCCAAACTCCCACCTTGCTGTCCAGCCCATCCCTTGATGCTTGAAGGGGAACACGGGTGAGACAGGCTCAAAACTTTTGTAGAAGAATTTGTTGCAAGAGGCGATGACAGCTCTAGACACGATGAAATTTTACACAAAAGATGGAGGAGGAAACAGATCTCCTAGTGCAGCACAGAGAGCTGTCATTTAGCAAGGATAAATGACTCCAAGATACCTTAAATTTGTCCTGTTGTCTAATTCTGGGAGAAAAAAACCTGATGACAGCCGTTCTAGAATCAGTGTTTGGAAATATACAACAAAAGGAAAAAGCTTTATTAACACTGGAAATGTACTCTTAGCTTGGATTTCCTTTTCAACACCCAGCTTGTTCATCTCACAGCTCAATGAACTGTTAACATCACATATTTCTTCTGTTCCAGCAGCAAGTCCAGTTACTTTGGTTTCTGCTAACTGCAGACAGATGAGATTCAGCCTTCCTGGGGAGAGGGGGACAGAGCAGGAGGAAGGCAGTGAGAGGCTCAGCAGAGAGCTGGTGATGGTGATGAGTTACAGGCTGGACTTTGAGGTGTTTTTGAGCTAAATGCTGCAGCTTTTCTGCATAATGTGAATTTTTCTTTTCTGCGTAATGTGAATCTTTACATTCATGTGTTTTTAAACCAATCCCTCAGCAAGGGCAAGGTTGGAGAGCACTGTGTCCATAGCTAAACAGAGGAATGCTGCTGAGTGTTTCATATCCTGAATCAGACATATTTCCTTGTCCTTTAATAGCCCAATCCAGCCTCCTTTGCAGACACCAGGAAATGTCCTTGTCTGCTTGGGCATAAATACAACAGGCAACCACCTCCCGTAATAAAAATGGCAGATTCCCCAAGTGAAAATGAAGTCAATATTCTGTAAATAAACAAGAACAGCTGCAGATTACATCTGTAAGTAAAAAGTTCACAGTTAAGTAAAGGAAAGATGCAAGGGCAAACACTTGCATTATCTGTATTCCCTAACAATTTTATTTTGCCTCTTTTTTCCATCCTTTGCCACAATATCGTTTGTTACATGAGTGTTTGAGGGTTTGGTCCAGGGATGCCAGTTGTGGATTCAGGCTCTGGCCTAATTTCAGAAGCAGAAAGAAAATCCAAAGGGCAGAAGTTGAGAAAAAGGAGCAAGAGTCTGGGGTCCCTTCTTCTAGCAAAAATGTAGATTTTTTTCAGTGCAAACTTAAATCAGTTTGACAAGAAATGCTCACTGGACACAAACGTGGGGTAAATACAGAAGATTTGACCTTGAAGGGATTCACAGGTGTAGTCAGCCTCTGGCTCTGATCCTTTCTTCAAACCCTCCCTGCTTTCCTGTCAAAACTTGTGCCTTCTGCACCCTAATCTCAAGTGTTATGTCTGGGAAAACACGAATGAACTTTTATTTTCAAATGACAGCTTCGGTTGTGACCCACTGAACTTTCTTCTCTTTGTCAACACAGTCTGCCTTTTCCTTTCACAGGCCAATCCCATGGTTTTTATGTCACTAAGCTGGGAAAGAGGTGGCTAATCTTCTATTTTTGATCACTGAGCTGAAAGGAAATGTTGCCAACACCCAACCCCTCTGTTACAGTGACCTTTGGCTGCAGCTCTGCGCAGACAACGGAATTCAGCATCATGTGGGAATTGCCTGAGATAATATTTTTTTCTAAACATTAATTCCTCACACATTTCCCCCAGGAAGAGAGAGAGAGAAAAAAGGAAAAGACACTTAGCATTCAGGAGTGGGAAAAAAAAAAGATGAAACCTAATGAATTCTTTTCCCTCTCGGGGGTTAGAGAACAGTTCAACATTTCTGACTAAGGACGAGAGAAAGGCAGCCTTGTGTGATGCTGCTGCCCTTCTCACACAGGAGTGTTCAACATGCTGGAGGATAATCAAGAGAATAACAACAGTACCAGCAGGCAGGAGCTTTGGACTTGTCATCTGACTCGGCTGCATGCAGTTAGGGCTCAGTAAAGATGACTTGCTCAAAATCTAACTAACGCATCAAGGCTCATTGGCTTTTGCTAAGCTCCTACCTCTGTAATCACCATTTACCAAATTAGAATAGGGGGGAAAATGAGCCACTTCATCTCTGTGTCATATAATGAACTTTTTTTTTGTGTGTACCAGAGAGGGTGATTGCCGCTAGGTATAATTATTATAATAAAGATCAGTCCAAACTCAAGTTAAAAGGGAATTGTAGTTATTGAGACCACCAGTGCGATTCGAATGGAACCAGTCCCTGTGTCGTGCACAGATGAGTCCAATCCACTGAGCTCAGCCCTTGCAACAGCCCAGCAAAGCCAGAGCAATGATCCTGCCCAGTGTTTGCTCATCTGTCTAATGTAATTCGGATTATTGATTCTATTTGATGTGAAATCCACTGATTTCACTCAATGTAATCAAATCAATTAATCCCATCAACTCCAGTCCAATCCATGAGCACAATCTAGTACATCTGACAGTGATCAGCTGGCAGGCAGAGAACAAGACAGGCACACAGATAAATAATAAAAATCAATAGTTTTATAAATAACATCTACAGTGCTCTGGCTGCTTTGCAAACAACTGTAAAAAGCAGCTTGATGTTCAGCCCATATGCATTTTGCAGATACACCGAAATTAATGACTGATTTGCACCACATTTCTGCTGGCTGGGGTGCTTTTTCTCATGTTTTTAGGACATGGCTGGTTAAGGTAGCTCAAAATGGCCTTTGGCATAAATTTTGAAAATAATACGACTTTGAGATGCACCTATGAAAGGAACTGTGTAAAGCTGGTGTTATCAAAGTTCTCTTGCCCTTTAACACTGATGAACATCCTCTTCCTCAGCATTAATAGGAAATCCTTTATTCCAGAACAGAACATTTCACAGATGAAGAGAGAACTGTGCTTTTTAACAGACTTGAGGAGTTCTCTGGAACAGGCTGTGGTTTTTTTCCTAATTGAGGAGAGGAAGGGGAAACACAGTTAAAGAGAAGATCTACCACTCGTCTGTCCACTGCTTCCTGGACATGTGAGACTCTTAAACACAAGAACCATAAACAATCTAAAAGAAAAAAAAAATCATAAAAAATCATAGAGAAGTCTTTTACAGCTGGTAAGGTCAGCAAGGTGAACTTTATGTGCTTCAAGCTGACCTGGCCTAAGCCCCCAGCTCCACATACTGCTTTAAAAAGCATTCTTCTATATAAAGTAGGGTTTCAACATAAAAAAAATAACAAAACACAAGAGAGAGCAGAAAAGCCACAGTATAAACCAGTCACAATTCCATTATAAACCTGTTCTCTTGCCCCTTTCAGAGTATCTTTCCTTTAACTCTGTGATTAATAATATTACGTGCTAATAAAAGATCAGGCAGCTGTAGTGCAGCCTCTAACCCACTCAGAAGGTATTGATGCTGCTGCTCCTGGTATTCCATCTGCTGCTCTCATGTTTGTTCCATGCTGCAGCTCTGGAGATATTTGGGGTTAACATAAGAACACAGGAAAAAAAGAATCCTATCCCTGTGCAATGTAGGATTCCCTGCAGGCAAAGTCCAAATGAGAGGCTCCCAAGGGACAGAAAATAGGGTGAAAGCTGTGTGGCTCAAATTTTCTGTCACCTGTTTGGTTCCATTGAATAACCTTGGGCTCCACAGACCTGCTGGAGTTTTCTTTCAGATCCAAGACTCTCAAAAAAACCCATTGTCCTTCAGTTCCTTCATGTGTCCTTCAGTTTTCTGTTTGCCCATGTGGACATGCAGCCTTTTTGCTCGTGTTTTCTTAATTATGTTTTATAATAAGGTCAAGAAATTATGTATTCTGGCCTTGATGGGAAGAGTGTCTCAGCCTCATTGTTGCAAATTGTTGTGAATTAGGGTGATACCAATGCTAATTGTCTTTTCCTTGCTTCGCTGACTCTTTAAATAATTGCCCTCCTCCTTGGCCAGTTTTTTCCTTGCACCTCTGAGAAATTTGCACCTCAACTCTTATCAGTCTCCTTCCACCCAACCAATGTAAAGTACATTGTGGCCACTAAATCCAATTAATCCTCCCAGCACTCCCCAGTGAATAAAATTAGTTACATTTTCCAGCTGGGCAGTCAGGGGTGCAGGCAGCTTTCCCAGCGATGGCTGCATTATCTCTGCTCTCTGAAAACCTGACCTGCCTCGTGAATAGTTGGGTCTTTGGAGAAATGAGGGACTTCAGCTGCAGGGAAACTCAGGGTGAGGGCTGGGATTGGAATATCAGGGGGAAAATGAGTGTTTTGGTGACGCCCAGCGCCGAGCTGAGTCTGACTGAGGAGTTCTGCCTGGTTCCCTGGGAGGGCTGAGAGGATCCATCCACATCCCATCTTCAAACACACACACAAAGCACCCACCTGCAAGGGCCAGCTCAAAAAAAAAATAAACACAAAAGATCCCTTTTATCTCTCACTCCCATTTTTATAATAATGTTACTCTATCATTTTCCGCAGGACTGCACATCCTTTGCGAGATGAGTGGAAAATGAGGTGTTGAGCTTTTCACTCAAACAACAGGCTTTGCTGGTTTCAGATCCTCAATATTGGATGCAATAGATGCTTGCAAATGAGCTGAAGGATCTTTTTTTTTCTCCTTAAAAAATAAAAGTCCCCATGAAAACTGCCGACAACTTTCTCAGTTTCTGTGTCTTGAGTATATTCAAGTTTGATTTTTAAAAACTCTCCCAAGCGATTAGAAGTCATTGTGGGCTAATCAACCAAGAAATTTAAACATAAAGTTTGCTGAAATCTCTCCTCAAAGTACAGCTAGAGCATATTTCACTTTTACTGCTCTGAAATATTTACATATATTTGAAGCACAAAGATCCAGATTCTCTGCTGGCACAAATCAGGACAATGTTTCTGCCTTTATTATGATACACAACTTGAGGGCTTGGCCCTCTATTTTATGGTCTGTCTTCTTTTATCACAATGTTCTCTATCTTGCACAAATATTCCAGTGGATGAAAGGGATGGGAGATGGCTCAATACATCCCATGAACTACCCAGTGAGGTTTGCAGATCCCCTGGGTGTGTTATTATGTTATGATTACTTTTATCTTCGGAAAGCTGAGTGAACTAAAGGCATGAACTCCAGAAAGGGGGGAACTTTGGTGATATTTAACCTACTGGAACCCATTCCTGCCTCACTGAATCAAATATGGCTTTAAAATGGATAAATGCTTGCAGGGTACATAACAGCTTCTACTGTACAGCATGTGGGAAAAGGGAAAAGGTGCTTTTGATACCTTGGTGACAGCTTTACTTCCAGCAAGGAATGCTCTGCCTCATCCACCACAATTTCTAACTCAACCATGCACTGGGCCATGCTGATAAAACAATCATATTGGGAGTGTTTGTGAGAGGAAGCAGGACTGCTCCACAAAGTCAGCAAAGGAGTTTGGCTGGGCTTGTGCAAGGTGGAGAAATGTTGCTACAGTCAGTGCAATGCAGCTCATGAGATTTACTAGCCTTAGTGGGAAGGAAAACCAGAAATGAAGTGGGGATGGAATGGCCTAACAAGAGTGCCTTTATGTTCTCCATGTCACTGTGCACAGGTGGAGTCACCCCATCAGTGATGCTCAGGGTTTTTGGGAGCACTGTCAGGCTCCAAAGGGCTTTATTTCTGCTGCTCATGCATTACATGATACCCCACCAACCTAGGAAGATTTTAGGGGACTTCAGGGCATGCATAATTTATTTGTAGCCAGACCCCAGAGGGAACAGTGAGAAGATGGATGACAGTTCTTTTATGGCATTAGCATGGATTTGTTCAGTTGTTATTGAAACACCCCATGAAGTCTTGATCTTGGCTGAACGCTTGGCTTCAGGCACATGGGATACAGGAACACAGGACTACACATGCTACAATCCATAAAACATTTTCTGGTATTTGGAAACTAAATCCTACAGTTCAAAAGGCCAAAATCCACAAAACCTTCAATTTGTCAGGGAAAGACAAGCAGATGAGACCGAGAGAATCAGCAGGCTCTTTGATTTCTGCCACAAAAGGAGGCAACTAGTTATTTCTTTTGCTTCAGAAAAAGCAATTCTCATGTTTTCAGTCAAGCCTGCAATTAAATCATTTGTTGACCAGATCTTCTCTTTCCATCACCCCAAATGGACAGGTGCTCACAGATCTGTTATCAGGAACAAACAACTATTTTAAGAGGAAATGAGATGAGCAAAGCAGAGCAGGGAGATCAGAGGAGAGTGGCCACCACCACCACCACCTGTGGCACCCAGCATGACCTTCAGCAGGACCCTCCTCCTCCTGGAGCGCCACACACAGAGCTTTGGGTGTCCTCCAGTGGATCTGTCTCAGCCTGAGCTCCCCAAAGCAACAAGTGCTGAAGCTCGTGGAGAAACGACAGCGAGACAACTGGGGGTGGATTACAACTGTGAACAGCAAGGGCTTCTCATTCCTTTCCTCCTGCCAGACATGCTGTCCCTATTAAAAGCTAATGCTGGAGAATCATCTGTTTCTCTTAGCTCTCTCTGAATGCAATGTCTGGAGCAGTGAATGTGGTCTGTGCAGTGGCTGGGGGCGACGAGCTCCTGCTGCTGTGGTCAGTGGGAAGACCATGGGCTAATGGCTTCCAAACCTCCCACCACCCAGTGTGTTCATTCAAATAGGATTCCTCACCCTCTCGCTTCGAGTGCTCTGCATCTCAGGCTATCTCCTTGATAATCCTTTTTAGATTAGTGTCAGAGCCCCAGATGCAATCCTTGCTCGTTCTCTTGCCATGTTTACCAGGCTGATTTCCAACACTGTTTCATATGGATTAGGCAGAGCAACTTAGTGCTCATATGTTTTTCAGTGCATCTCAGTACCTCATGAAATTACATTATAGATTCACTGTATAAATAGAAGACTGAACACAATTACAGTCCAAAAGCCCCAAAGCAAAGGACTGGAATCTGAAAGTAGATGTGACCAGATCTCGCTGCGTGCAAATATCTCAAAATAAATTGGTCGCACACTTCTGTATTTAATCTCTGTTTTCTAAATTTCCTTTTATTTTTTTTTTATGAAAAACATTTTTTTTTCACAGCTGGGCAGAAAGTCAAGGACAGGCAGGTGCACACTGCCATTATGGCCAGGTCAAACCAAGGGCATTAGTGGTTCAACCCACCTAGGACATAACCAAACTGCATAAAGGTGGTTTAAAGAGAACTTCCTACCACTTTTCAAGGTCATGGCATTTTAATCACAGCTGTTATCACCACTTCCCTCATAGAATCCTAGAAAAAATTGGGTTGAAAGAGACCTCTGGGTCGTGTCATCCAACCAGCTCAAAGCAGGGCCAATTTTGAAATCAGTTCCACCCACAGGAGGATTAAACTGGCTGAAGGGCTGTAGACATGGGGTGAATCATCACTGGAGAGAGTCACCGAGCTTTTTATTGCTGGTAAATAAAAAGGTTTGTGGAAGAAATGAATAATATTGGGGTCTGCTAGAGCACCCAGGAGGTCACACTGCTGCTGGAAAACTGGGGTTTGTGGGAAGGCAGGATTGTGCTGACAGATCCACACTTTGGAACTGCTAATTGATAGTTGAAATTCCATTGCTGGAGATCATTTGGCTCCCATTTGTTGCTAGAAACAGAGGCCTCTCCCGTTGATGAATATAGCTCCCTGAGTGGAGATTAGCAGAGACAGCTATCGTTGGGCCTGTAGGTGAATGGATTACCCTTGATTTAATAAGAAGTAACAGGCCATTATTTCCAAAGCTACAGGATGGAAAATGACATCTGGATTCTGGATGTAAACATTATTCATCATGTTGGGTGCTTTGCTGTTCTTGCTAGTAGCCCATGCTCGGCTGAGGCTGGTATTTCTAGGGCAAGTGGATGGTGAGTGCAGCGTGGATTTATTCAGATTTATCTGGTGCATCTGAGCTCTCTGTTCCTCAGCCCAGCCTGGTTCTCTGGCCAGGGTGATGGGACAGACCCTCAGCTGGTGTCAGATGGCCTCAGGCCATGGGTGGCAGAGCTCTCCCATCCTCTGCTGGCTTCTCCTGCCAATCCCCATCCAGAAATATCAGGATCAGAAGCAAAATGAGACAGAAAAGCTGCCAAGCCAGAGCTCAGTGTCAAGGTGGGATAAGCAAAGGGCTAAATGAGTTTTGCTAATGCACACAAAGGGGTTTCCACCTCTGCTTTTTGGAAGAAGAAAGAGTTGGAAGGCACATCCATAAATCCCACCAGGGTTTGTTTGCACAGAACACTCAGGGAACTTACTGTGCTGAATGTTTTGAGTTATTTCCATGCAGCCTGGCAGCTGGAAGGCCTCAAGATGGTAGATCACAATATATGGCGCTTTCTGCACATATTTCTGACCTCACATAACGGTGAATTAAATTGGGAAAAACCCTTTCATGTTCATGGGAGATAAAGTCTTTAGAATCCACTCTAACTTGGGTAATCCAAGAAATCCACCAACAGAGGTGGTTGATTGTTCTGTTCTGTCAAAAAAAAAAAATCTTTAATAATACTGAATTGTTGTTACAAGTGATTTAGTTCTTGCTTTCCTCACTACCATGCAGTAAGTTAAACGACACATTGACTTAATGCAATCATTTCTCCTTCATTTCTTCTCTTTTGAGTGGCAAATTCAGGCCATAACTGTTTCCATTGCACAGAAACACCTCCTTGAACACCAAAATGCCACCAGACTGAAATAATTTATAACAGCCCAAGTTGTGACCCCCTCTCCCTACAAGTATCACTGTCCCTGTGTAGTAATGAATCCATTGATTTTACCATTTTTTATCAAATCAGTTGTTTCAGAGATAAATGTCCTTCATTTGCAGTTATTAAATCTGCCATGTCTAGGACAGCCATTGGAATAATTGTCCAGCATGGACAGAAAAAAATTATCCCTGTCCTCCTGCTGGTTGATTTAATACCCAGTGTCCTTCTCTTAGTGACAGAGTCTGAAAGGTAAGATCTTAAAAGTCACCCAAGATAAGATGAGCTGAAACCAAGAGCAATCTCTTGGGACTGGAGAAAGCACTCTGGATCTTCCAACAGAATGAGAACATCTTGGCCATGAGGAAAGAAAACAGTGACAAAATTCTGCTACTGACTTCAGGAAGAAACTCAGTTTATTTGGCTGCTCCCTTCAGCTGGGGATGGGGCAGCAGGAGAAAAGAGTGTCAGGGATATGTGCACAGGGAGGGAGGGAAATGTCCCCAGTTCCACATTGTTAACCTCTCGCTATTGTGGAACAGTTGGAAGCTGAATGTTGCAAATTAAAATTACTTCCTTGGTTAGCCAGAACAATCCTTCATCTCTTCAAGGCTCTGATTCTTCCCTCTGCAGAGGCAGCGAGCTCTGGCTAATGAGGCTGGGGGCAAACACACAGTGTGGGCTCAGGGCTGAGCAGATTGCTGGGGATGCTCTGGCTCCCTGTGTCCCACCCTGTGTCCCATCCCAGGCTGAGCCCTGCAGGGATGGGGACAGGCAGGGCCTGTGAGAGGCTCCCAAAGAGAAAAGATTGTTTCTGGCAGTTAAGAAAGTCGCTCCTGCAGTGAAAGGCCTGCAGGCTGGTGGTCAGTGACAAACACAGACCCTATTCACTTTTAAATCCTCTCCATTCCCCATTCCCCTAGTTGTACCAATGAAGTCAGGATCCAACAAAATGGGACAACATCCCCCTGATGACCCTCAGAGCTGATTCCAAGGCATGCAGGACCTGAACTGCTCTTTTACATGAGCAATAAATAAATATATAAAAGCACCCTGATGCCTGTGCAATGAAAATTCCACATATTCATCCCTCTGTTTCCTTTATCACTTATTCTGTAACAGCTGTTTAATTAATTGCTTGAGCGATTTCCTAATACATCTTATTTACATACAAAATTACAGAATAATGGTTTGCCTTTGAGTCGAGTGAGAATTTAATGTCTGCTTGCCATGCCTCATGGAATATGGTTACTCAACAAGAAATAAAAGTTCTGGTTGTTACTGGTAGATTCTTTTTTTTGTTTGTTTTGGTTTTGTTTTTCTTTTTAAAAAAAGCAAAATTCTTTTCCTCCACAGGTTTCATTGCTGTTTTTAGAGGCATTGCTGAATGATGCTTCGATAGCAGCAAGGAGGGGCAAGGCTCCTTTTGAAGGTGACTCAAATCCTTGGGGGGAAAAAAAAAATAATGTAATGAACAGGATGGCTTCTACCAAAAAATAAAGAGTCATCTAGCACTAGTGGAAACAATACAACTTTATCTCTGCTGTTCAGGTTTATTCCCCAGCTGGCAGAGCTTGTCCTGGAGGCTGTGTAAGCAGGAAGGGTCCTGCTCTGGTGGGCTTTTCACTGCAGAACGCCCCTTCTGCCTCCTGACACACAAACCTTTTCTCTGGATCACAAGAGCATCAGCAGCCGTGTCGCTGCTGCTGAGAAGCCCTGTGTCAAAGATGTTTTCCTTTCAGGGACCCAGCTGCATTCAGGCAGCAGCTGCACCCATGGGCACAGAGCCCTGGGCTGGAAATTCCCTCCCAGAGCAGCACTGGGCAAGCTCAGCCCCAGGGAGCAATGAGGTTTGGATTTTCTGTATTGCCCAAAGCTCCACATGCATGTTCCTGTAGAAGCACCTGGCTGAACTTGGTTCTTAAACACCAGAAATCAGTGGTTCATTCTCAGATACCAACATGGCCTTGTGTGACTTCCCAGAGAAATCTTTGCATCTTTGGACACTAGAAGAAGAAATTACTTCTACTCACTACCAGGTCTCACAGTTAATATCTTGCTGCTGTCTACTCAAAAGCCTTACAATATCTTTTTGGTAGCTAATGATCCAGTACAAGTATTTAAAACATTCTTGAATACACCTTGGGTGTGAGCTTATTTTTCTCACCACTCTTAGGGCAGCTGATATTAAATCCATATCAAGAACTATTGCACTTTTTACTAAGTGTAAAAGGGGAAAAATATTACCAGTCATTTGTGTTACTCTTCCTTTCTAACTATCTTCACTTAATAAGGTATTTTCTTGCAACACAGTGTGTTATATATTCTGTGTTTCATAAAGCATCTCCTGGGAAAAATAACCAGGGAAACACAATTTTTCGGAACCATCTCCTTTTATTAAGAATAATGAAAAGGAAACAGGAGTCATTCCAGCAGTCAAACATCCTTCTGCACTTTCTTATTGGTCTTTTTATGATAACCCTGTCTCTCAGCACATAACCTGAGCTGCCTGAATTTGTTTGTGTATTTACATTTGTCCTCTTAGTTACTGTGTGTGGATCAGCGTGCAGATGACATAGGAGGGACAAGCAGTGCATCTAACATCTGTATCCACAGCCAGAGGATGGAAATCCATCAGAAATGCTGGGCAGGATAATCACAGCAGCAAGGCCTGGCTTCAGCACCATGTTTTAAAGGCTAAGTGGAGGATTTGATTATTTTGCTTGCCCTGTCCATCAGTCCTTCTTGCCCCTGGATTCCCAGTGTAACAAGGATCCTGCTCTGCCTGCAGCAGGCACTGCTTGGGCTGTTGGAATCAATCCCACACATGCAGGAATGGATCCCAAGGGCTCATTCCTGCACCCTCTTCCAGTGGGTTTTGTATCTTCATTATTTTGATACCTTAGGATTTTGACTTCTATATTTTCATGTGTCTGTAGTTTTAGCGTGTGGCTCTGGACTCCATATAGAGTGCTAAAACTTCTGTTCCCAGGATTTTCAGACAAAACAATTCCTATAAATCTTGAGATCCAAGGACACTTTGCTACCTCAGAGCCAGAAGATATAAACAACAGTGAATTTTGGGGAGCAAACCTGGAGTAATGACATCATTACCTGAAGCTCTAATTGGAGGATTAAAGCTTGATATGCAAATGGACAGAACTTATAAAATATGAAGAACTCGTGACTTGGTGTCCATTTTGGGTGTAGCCTCTCAAGTGGGCTTTGTCTGCCACATATACACCTTGAAGTCCTTCAATAAATATAACTACTTTTTATTCTCCTAACTTTCTCTAGCCTCTGCTTTACGTAAGCCCATCAAGGCATCAATTTTAGCAATGTCACCTCTCAGGACTGCTGATGGCTTTCTCTGAATTGTGTCTGATCCAGTCCCAAGCTGGGGTAATATTCTTCCCTCTGCCTGTCTGTCCACAAGTGCTCTTGGAACACCAACTGGCTGGTGACTGCCACCAGCAGGTCCCATTTCCAGCCTTTGGGTCTCTGTCTAAAGCTGTAATTTACAGCCTTGGCAGGTAGTCAGGCTTGTTTTTAAAGCATCAGTCATTCCTGAGTAGTCATAGATGATTCAGACTCACTCTACAGGTTCTTCTGCCAGATATTGATCCTGGGGACATTAATTATCAATTACAAAAGGTTTATTTCTTGCAACATTCACGACAAAAAGATCTGCATATTTATTTTGCTGAGTGATTTATTGATGCTTCATTATACGTTTCATGGAAAACTGCATTTTATAGATGGTGGTGGGGAGAAAAGCCTCCAAAAACTCCACTTCAATTAGAAAGGAGCACTCAGAGAGCAATAGCATGATATTTCTTTGGTTTGCCTCAAACACAGAGACTGAAAATACCTTCCAGCTCCCCTCTGCCCACTGGGGAACTGTTAAAGCACTTACAGGATAAATCACCACACTGGTTTAAAACCTCCAGTGTTGCAGATGCTCTCCATCCCAGTTTGCATTAATGAAAGGACTAAAGAGCCTTCCATACCCTGGCACAGTCACATGCCAAGGAATGGAATATGCAATGCCCTCTGCAAGGAGGCAGCTGGAACCATCAAACAGATCCTTATCTTCTCCAAAACCTGTCACACTAATGACCCATGAAAGTGAAAACTAATATCTGGGTTAAGGTGAAAAGATGATTTCTAATTCCTCCTTTTTGCAGTATAAATGTACCAAAGCTTGCATTGTTTTTGCATATTTGGTTGGCAAGGGTGTCAGTAGCTTGAAGGCTCCTTGTGGTCAAAGGCCTGACTGTTGTCCCCTCATTCAGGGTAATTCAGTGCCAGGGGCAAGGTTAATATCTTCCATTGCCAGTAAACACCACTTTCATAACAAGCTTCACCATATCCTCCAGCACAGAGCTCTGCCCACTGCACCACACCCTGGCCACTGGCTGTGCTCCTCCACACTGCCCATCAAACATATTTGTGTGACAGGCTTTCAAATGATGCAAGAAAAAAAGAGAACAGAGTTATTGCAATCTAAATAACTGTAATGCAGGAGATGCAGCAATTCCTCAGTGTCCGTTCTTCTTATTTGCATCATTAATTGTTGTCTGATTAAAAATCATTATGAGGCTGGAAACGAGTTAAAACAGAAAAACAAAACCCGGTGTGGTAGGAGAGATAGGGCTTTATAAATCACACTGAAAGCTCAAACAGATTCCAATCTGCAAACCAGAAATTATTCCACTCTATAAATAGAGAGAAATGAGGATGCCTAAACATAGACCTTCCACAGTTCAAAAGGTTAAAGAAAAGAAATCAATAGAGTCCTGTAAACTGAATGAGGAAAAGAGTGGAAATTCACTCTGTGCTAAGCTGCCATGGACATCTGAGCCTTGGAGTTTAGATGTTTTCCACTGTGTCCCTAGAAAACCTACCAGGAGACCCAAGGAATGGTCTGGAGAGGAGAACTTCTTGTTTAATGGAAACCTGGGTTACTGCTTGTGCTCCTGCTGCTGCCAGAGATGGAATTCTCAATCCTCTCTTCCCAGGCAATGAGCGACAGGACAAGAGGAAATGGCATCAAGATGTGCCAGGGGAGGTTCAGGTTGGACATCAGGAAGGATTTCCTCACTGAAAAGGTGGTTCAGCACTGGAAGAGGCTGCTCAGGGAGGTGGTGGAGTCACCATCCTTGGGAGCATTCAAAGAACCCCTGGATGTGGCACTTGGTGCCATGGTCTAGTTGACAACGTGGTGATGAGTCAAAGGTTGGCCTTGATGATCTCAGAGGTCTTTTCCAACCTAAATGATTCTGTGATCCTGTGATTCTGGAAGGAATGTAAATATAATTTTAGGGACAGCATATTAATGTAAATAGATGTGTGGAGCCATCAAAAGGTTAATAATCCCAGCACAAAAATTCTTAGACAAACTCTCCTGCAGTCGAGCTGTTAGCAGAGCTATTAAATTTAATTGCAGTATAATTACACAGCCATCCACCTCGCTGATAGCCAGCTATCCACACACACAGCACAGGTCCAACCAAATCACACAACACACGGGGCTTTGCCTCAGGTGCTGCAATGCTGCAGCCAGGTGTGCTGCTGCCTCCCCAGCCAGGCTTTATCCAGCCACAAAAATACACAGGAATACACCTGGAGGTTCAGCACTGATGCCAAGGGGGTCAAGCTGCTTTGCAGAGCAGGGATGAGAAGCAGGATAAGCTATGATGGCATTGTTTGCTGTGAGGAAAGCTAACACACCTGGCAGGCTGGGTGGGATTGGGGCAAAGCAAACCACATCTCACCCTCCTGGGCTGGTCAGACATGCCTGTGCTCTCCTGGGGGAAGCTGCTTCTCCTGAATCACTCTCTCCCCTAAGGCAGGGAGCCCAGAAAGGTGGTTTTGTGCTTCCAGGCCATGTGTGATGAAGACTGGATTCATGGCAAACGCTCCACGTGGCTCCACGTGGCCTCGGGAAGGAGCACTGAGCAGCAGATTTTGGGAGGTGCAGGGCAGGGCAGTGCCTGCTGTGACCCTGCATTTCTCACAGAGGACACTGCAGGTCAACCTCTCTGCCTCCCTCTGGGCTCTCATTTGATGTTTTTAAACAAACTATCTCATTTAAATAAAGGAAATGGCTGGAAGCAGCTGCTCTGCTAGGGACTCAGCGAGCTCATCAATTATGGAATGTGAATGCAATGTGGAATTTGTGCCGAGCTCCCCTTTCCTTGGGGAGCCACCAGGAGACCTTCTGCTCCTGCTTTAAGTGGGAGCAGAGGATTTGCTTTACCTCCTGTGATCACCCAGGGCATTTCCATCCCTTCCTGCCTTTCAGTGGCCACTCTGTGATGAGTCAGTGGAAAATGACCTCCACCCCCAAGCCATTTTTCCCTGGACTAATTGTGCAATGCGTGGAAAGAAATTACTTCTTGATCCCTGTGGGAATCCACAAAAACCTTGAAATTCTGATTGTCTTTTGCTTTGGCACAGGTTAAGACAGGTACAGCAAACCCCACTGGCAGCTCAGAACACCCTTTGGGTTTCTGTATTTTTGGGCATCTGGATTATTTTGCCACCAGGACCCACTGCTAGCTGCAAGTGTTGTTAGTATCTATGAAATCCTTCCCCACCTTTCCAGTCCCCCAGCCATTGCATCTGATCCTTAAGTGAAAGGATAAAACACTGCTGAGTATTACACACCATGCTGGGAACTCAGTCGCTCCTTGGTCAGCCTGACATGAGTCAAACGAACGAAAACCTAAAATAAAATAAAGCAAAAAGAAAAACTCGGGCCATGGGTGTGCCCACAGTGGGCAAGGACACAGCAATGTGCAGCTACCAAAGGAAATAAGAGAGGGGTAGGTTTTCTCCATGCCGTTTGTTTGAATAAGCCCCTGCTACAGGGATATTGTGGAGTGGTGCTTTCAGTCCAAAAATCACTCGTGAGAGAGCCAAAAACAGGATACCAGGGGTTTTAGGAGGAAATGAGGGGTTCCCTGCTGCAAGGTAATGGTGTTGATAAAATGGAATTTGGGGTAAGAGCAGGGGGAAGGCTCCTGCTGCCTGTGCAGGGCACAGCCCCAGGCAGAGGCTGCAGTGTAATTTGGGGTTTCCACACTCCCTGCTCTCTGCACGAGGCTAAGGATTCCAACCACTGGAAGTTCAGGTTTTCTCCATTTTGGTCCCAGAAATCCCCTAACCTGCTGTTTCCCCCTTTCTGCCTTACAAGCTGATGTTGTGTTCACTGAGGTTTCCTTCTCCCCTTGGCCCACCCTTCCTTTGAGCTTAATAAAAATGATAACTGAAGTACCTTTTCTACCCAATGCCTGTCTGCTCAGTATGAGAAACCCCTTCAGCAGCCCAAATCCCAACCCAAGCTCCTCACCTGTGGCATGTGCAAATATTCAGCTTCTTTGTGACTCCGAGATTGAAAATACCTTAAACTGATCATTTGCAGCTGATTATTCTTGAAATAACTCTCTGGCTACCCATCCCAAAAGTCTATGTCTGGGAACAAATCTGATTTTTTTTTTCCCCCTACCAGTGCTCTGGAGATTTGCATGTCAGCTACAAATTTGCTAGATTTTAAACATCTCGCAAAGCCGTGTCTTCAATTTGGTTGGCAATATCAGCCCTGCTCTCTGAGAGCTCTTCATGCAGCCCAGCGTTCCACAGAGGGGATCAGGAGAGCTGTGGACAGGAAGAGCTCGTGTGATCTGGATATTTTATGTAAATGTGGAGTCTGCAGGCACCTGGCTTCACAAAAGCAATTAGGATCCTACGTGTGGTGGACTTCATTACACACATAAGCTCCAGCCTGCTGCAAAGATGTGGGGAAATGTTCCATATTCTTGTGTTTATTTGTCAGGGGTGTCTGCCAGTGTTGGTTTTATGTTTATATATGAAGAGCATGAGGAGCACGAGGCATGAACAGGCAGGAGCACCCAGGTTTTGCCCACACTACCCTTGCACACAGGAGCATGAGATGAAATGTTTATGGGGATTATGGACCATGAATGTGTGCAGGTCATGTAAAGCTCTGTGCTCCGAGCTGGATGATTACTTATCCACATTATTTATAACCATGGATATGCCCAGCTAACTGCAGCCCTAATGAGATGATTATAAACCCTTCAAACCTCTGCTTTTTGCAGGGCTGGGATGAGGATCTCCTGGGCTGCCCAGAGCTGTATATTTCTGTGCTGCATATTTATCCACAGGGATGAGGAAAGACCTGAGGGCCAACATGCAACATGTGGTGTGTGCTTGTACTCAAACACAACTTGTTTCTTTTTGGAACCTCTGCAAAACAGAAAACAGGACAGCTGTGGAGAAAGCACATATAGGAATGAGCCCCAAAGACTGATCCTGTCCAAAACCTACAAAAAAGGGAGTGTTCAGCCCTCCACAGCAGGCTGTGGGAGGAGCTGGCACCACAGGAGGGGCAGAGCTTTGTCACTTCAGTTTGTTTTTTTCAGGCAGTTGCTTTTTCAGGTGTTCCAGCCCTTAGCTATGAATCTGCCCCTGGGATGCTGCTGATTTTTCAGTGCACAGAAATGCCACACCTGGAAGCATGGATTACTCCAACTCTTTGTAGCATGCAGGGGGATTTAAGACACAGGTCTTTGGGGAAGGCAGAAACATATGGTGATCATATTAATGGTGATCTTCTAGTGATATCCTGCACCTCCTGGGCAATGTGGTGTTGTTGTACAACATTCACTGTGTGATACAGACTGAAAAGTCAAAAATCTGTTTACCATGCAGCTGTACACTTGATGCACTGGGAATAGAGGTCATTCTGCATTCATCTCTGGGTATTTCTGTGTCTTCAGCTGATCAGGTACACATGCCAGTGGTACAGTGGGGAGAAAAACATCTTTCCTCTCTTCGAGAAGACTGGTAATGCTGCAAAAATTATGGAGAATCCAGAGCCCACGGTGTGCTTGTGTTAATGGGAAAATCCCCGACTCCTTGTGCCACAAACATTTCCCTGGTTCTGCATAACTGGTTGGTCAGAGAAGGGACTTTGGCTAATTACTCCCAGCGTGCTGGCAGCCTTTCAGCTGAGCCAGGTACTCGAGCCAAGCAGGATTTATCAGGTATGAACACTTTGTGCTGTGTTACTACACCCACTCATTTCTGATTGGGTTTGGAGGCAAACGAAGACCCAAATAATAACAATAATAATAGTAATAATAGTAATAATACTAATAATAACCTGTGTCAATGGCAAATGTGCTGAACAGTAAAGGGTAAAAATCACCTTTGTGCTGTAATTCACGACTCTGCCCTTCATCTGTCCCTTCCCTCTCCCTCTTCCCTTCACTCCACCTCTCTGTTGATGGATTAGGAGCACAATAAATCACGTGCAGGCAGCAATGAGCAGAGCAAGCAGGGATTTGCAATGGAGTGGGGCTGCTTTACATGAGCAGAGCACTTACTGGAACAAGCAAGAACTGCTCCAGATTTACTCCCAGCTCCGTGGCTCTGAGTTCCCACTGCAGGGATGAGTAGCCACACACATCAGGAGCAGGGATGTCTTTGCTAGGAATTAACAGTTTCAGTGGAATTGCTGATAAATTGTCCACAGTGTTAATGCTGATGCTGGGTGCTTGTCTGCTTTTGTCCTCAAAACCACACTCAGCAGAGGCTGAGGGTAGATAACAGAGAGATACCTGGGATAAATAAACAGTGGTTTAGGAGTAGAGCTGAAGAGATGAACTCAACTCCATCATTTGCTTCCTTTTTTGTTTTGCTTTTGTTTGGTTTTTTTCCATCTTGACCCAGAGGAATAAGTGCCAACAAAGCTGCTGGGAAGTGAACAAGTGGGCTCTCAATAAACCACTTTTCCAACATTGCTCAGAAAATTTCAGGCCTGTGGTGGTCAAAGCAGATCTTCACTGCTCTCTAGTCTCCCCTTTCCCAATTTCCTGAGTCTTGTCTTTGCCATGGGAGAAAAAAAATCTTCCTTCTCCCTCTTCAAAACAATGATAATAATGAAATGCAGTTGTCCTTAAGGCTGCTTAAGAATCCAGACACTGGTGTGCAGTGCCCAACCCTCCTGCAAAAGTGACTGTCAAAAAGACCTTGGTTTCCACATTGACTGAATATCTTGTAGCAGAAGGTGCTGTGTAGCTGTCGTGGTCAATCCATGTTAATTAAATTGTTATCAACTCACTAAAATTTCCTTTCAGAAATGCTTGGGTTTGGAGTTTTACTCTTTTTTTTTTTTTTTTTTTTTTTAAATAGAAAATTGCAGCTTCTGCAAACTGAGAAATTTCCATGTGAAAACGTTAACCTTCTTAGTTTTTGTAATAAGGCAAGGGGAACTGCAGCAGTTTAATTTGTTGTTTTGAAACCTGGGTGTTTCAGTTGGCTCAACCTGACTAATGTATTTTTAATGTTTTATTTATTACACTCCTGGATCTGATTCAACACCGAGCCACATATCTCCTGTGAGGCTGGCACATGGAAATTGGGCTTTGGCCATCTCCTGTGCCCCACTGCACTGACCTTGCTGGCTGAAGCAGCTTTCCCAGGGTGGTTTCCCTGGGATGGAGGTGGGTGATGCCCCAAGGGTCCTGCTGGATGCTCCATGAGCAATCTGGCAGCTAGGAAACACAAGGAGTGCATGGTTTTGGTGAAAATGGGCCACCTAAGCAAGCCAGGGGTTCCAGGTGGGCTAAAAACCAACTGTTATTAGTGTGTATAAACAGGGAGAGGCTTTGGACAATTTATTTTCAGTGGCTCAAGCCTTCAATCGACCCATCACTCACTCAATAGCTGGCAGAAGAAGGAAAAGATCCACTTTTTTTGTGATAGATTGATGATTTCATGACAAAGCAGAGGCCAAATTTGTCTCTGGGCTGTGGACAAACAGTGCACAAACACCTCTGGTGTTGATTTGGTCACCCAGCCCCCATCCTGTGTAAAAGAACAAACCAGGTGCCTGCTGAGCTCCCTGTGCCAATAAAGTCTCTGCTAACTTCATTTCCCCATCCAGATCTCCGTGCTTTGCCATTCCATCCCCATTCCTTTTCCCAGCAGAATGGCTGCTGCCTCTCCAAGTAATTCACTTGATTTGCTCCAGTGATTGTACCTGGCATCCTCTCCCACATCTTCGCTTGGGCTTTCCTTTAATTCTCCCTTCTCTCTGACTTTCTCAGAATATGTTCTCCCTGGTATTAAGGATGGATTTGCTTCTGAGCAGGGAAAGCTACAAAGTCATGAAAATCCTTTACAGTTCTAATTAGACTTGAGTAATGTGTGTAGACAGCCAGCCTTACCTGTACCAGTAAACGGAGGATTTGGGAATCCAAGTGCCTTTTGCTTTATTACTCAGTGGAGAACTATGAAACTTTCTATTTAATTATTACCAGGAACAACGTAGGTGAGGAACAACTGCCATGGCACAGTGCTGTGGGCATGGGGAGCTTAAACAGAGGATTTGGGGATCAACCAGTCCTCCTGGCTTGTCAGGCCCCATTTATCTCTGACTTCACACAAGCCACTTCCATTTCTCTGCCCCTGACAATTTGCATGTGACAGGGAAGAAAAATGGACATGTGCCTTGGGTGGGAAATGTGGGAAGTGTTTTAAGTGGTGGCAAAGTTGTCAGGAATCCTGGCAGTGGTGCTCAGGTGCAAAGATGAAGGATGTAAGAAAAGGCAGTAGGGAACCCAGAGGTGGATTTTTTCCTTCCCCAAAGAATTCCCACAAGAGCTCCTGCAAGGCAGTTTATTCCATGCCTCAATTTGCCATCTCTCAGGTGGGCACTACAGGCAATACTTTCCTTTTTTTGGTATATGTAACCAAGGCTAGAACCTCCATGGAACTCTGAAGCTTTGAAAATTAAATGCTCTGCCACCCAGTAAGTTGTTTTCTTCACCAATAAACAACTTTTCCTGGTAATGGAAGAACATAGACAAGAATGGATCTGAAAGGAAGGGTGTTAATAGGTTAAAAGGATTCCTCCCACCTCGCCAGAAGGGAATGCACATTTATCTGAATTGGCTGATTGGAGTTGGTTATGGAAATTAATTGTTAATATCTACACATGCTTTATTCTGTTACAATGAAGTCGCAAATCAAATTAGGACAAAGATTTCTCTTTAATTTCTGTGCTTTTCTACTCCTTCTTTTTCAATTACTGCACTTTATATAGTTTTTCATCTAGATCTGACAGCTTATTAACAGCCTTGAAACCCACAAATTTGCATTTTTTAAAAGCCCACAATGAGAAGAATTGCAAACAGTCCATCAATACATATATTTCTTCTGTATTTCTCGTGACAGACATTTAAACCTTAGCTTCAGTCTCTCCCCAGTCAACATTTGGGCAAATCCAACTCCTTTCTTTACAAGATTGAGCTCTTAAAAAATCACCCAGGGGGGCAAACACATCACCCTGGCTGGGTTTTGTTGGCTTTAATCAGATGCAGACATTAAAATAGATGGTGGAGGGGAGCAGAGCTCCTGCAACCCCACAGGAGGTGAATATTCTCCTCTCCTGACCTGCCTGTGCACAGAAATTTAAAGAAAGTGCTGAGAAAATCAGGCCTGTGTTTGCAGCAGATATTAGGCAGGTTTTCCAAAGCCCAAAGCAGCTCAAACAGGGAGAGTTGTGTGAGTGCAGCCCATGGAATGATAAACACTCCTAGGATAATTTAGATGTAGAAAGCACGCTGAGAAACACAATTTGCCACAATTTCCATTGCAGCCAGGCTGGGGGACAGAAGTCTGTGTGGTGCTGTTTGTTCCCTGAGTGCTGCAAGGCTCTGCCAGGGACAGAATTCATTCCCTGTGCCAGGATTTGGGATGGTTTTGAAGTGAGAACCTGTTCCCTTCATGGAAGGGGATGTCACAGCTGGACAAAGGACCCCAGCAGATTAGATCCTGCTTCTTCCCACTCTAAGTCTCTTTTATTTCCTCACTGATAAATTCTTCTTCCAGCACAGCAGCCCTCACTTTTCTTTCCTATTCCCTTACTACCCCTATGGGCATTTTCATTTGAATTTCTGATTTTTTGGGAATCCAGCTGATTCTTTAGTCAGGTGAAATCACGTATGCAAGAGAAGTTGGGAAAGAACTGGAAATAAGAAAACTCAAGGTTGATTATTTGTGACCATGTCATAAAGCTTGTTTGTTTTCCTAGCTGCCTTGAAATCTCCAAAAAGCAAAGTGCTCTGCCCTTTCATATCATCCTTTATAACAACTTCTCTGTTATAATCAGATTTTGGATTGCTGAAATGAGAAAGGCTGTGAAGGAGAGGCAAATGTGTGGTTTCATTTGCCTGGTAGAGCCCAAAGTAAGCAGCCAAGGTAAACCTGCAGTGTCCTCTGCCTGCAGCCAGGAATCTGCCCAGGGCAAGGGACAGGGACTGAGGAACCCAACAGAGCAGGAATACAGGGAGAGTTTATGGAGGGATTGGAGGTTTTGTGTTTCACTGTTTAAGCTACTTGAGAACTGAGGAGAGTCTCCTGCAATGCAGGCTCTTCCTCATTTTCCCCTCAGAGAAGTTTAGAGGGACAACAGAGAATTCTGGCTGAATTGAGGGAAATCTTTGGAGAGCAGGCCAGTGCTGGGCTCACCAAGTTGTTTAGCACTGCTCCAAGATCCTGGAACAATTGCACAATTAGACATGCAGAAGTATTTGAGCAGCAATACCTACTCACAATGGAGCAATTAAGACAATTACTGTATGTTTTATGTAACAGGACAAATGGATCTCACTCTTAAAGTCTTTGAAAATCTCCTATAAAAGCTCTAATAATGCATTAATATATTAATCCTTCTAATCCTGTCAAACTACCCAAGTGTTTCTGTGGAGAGGCTGACAGGAGATCTCAGCACTGAGAGGAACAGCAGCAACCACTTGCTCAAGTTGCTTTTTAAACCATTTTAACCCTGTCAGGTGTGGGAAATCCCAGTGACTTGGTGGCTGAAGGGTGGAATCACACAGGATGGTTGGGGTTGGAGGGGATCTGTGAGGTTCAGCTGATCCAGCTCCTTCTGAAGCAGCAGGATCACATCCAGGCAGGCTTGGAATAGCTCAGAGGAGACTCCACAAGGGATAAGGAGAGGAGAAATCTTGGAAAGAGTGTCTTGACCTCAGCCTTGGAAAATGCTCCCTGACTTGTGCATGCTGCCATTCCTATTGAACCCAGCAAAACCACAACAGTTTCTCGTGAGCCATGAATCTCAAGGGAGAGGGGCTGAGGCCAGCAGTGATCCAGAGGGGATTGATGATCCAGAACTCCTCCAGCCAGGTGGCAGCCCCAGCCAGAGCCTCTCCCTGGACCTCTTACCTCAGGCACAACCTGCCACCTCTGCAGTCCAAACTCTCAGTTTTGGAGAACTGAGCTGAGATGGGCCTGATATCCAACCAAGAAGTAAAAATAAAAGCAAATGTAAATTGAAAGGTATTTTGTAAAATCAAAGGTAGAGGTAGAAGAGCTGCAGCATCATGGAGGAAGGAGGAGAGAAATAAAAGAGAGCTGTGTCTCTATTTTCTTGTGCTTAGGTCAGATCCAAGAGGCTTCCCTGATTCTCCATTTTCCAGCTGGCAAGACATTGCAATATCTGCTCAATCATGTGCCTGTGCCTCCTGCTCATGGCAAAGCTCATATTCTTACAACACAGTCAGAGGAGAAGATGCTGATTTGGATACACAAGTTCTTAGAGTTCTTTTTCCTTTTTTAAATCTTACCTGATGCTCTGTTCCAACTGCAGCCTGTCTCCACATGGATATCTTTGATTCCCAACATAACTTCAAATTAGTTTTAACCCTCCACCCCCCTGACTCCTGATGCCTCAAAGCTTTGGTAACTCCTTAGTAAGTTGTAAACCTGTTGTAGGATAAAACACTCTTTTCTGCCTGGCTTGGCAGTGCTGAAATCTCAGTGTGAAGCCTTTCTCACGGAGCCAGCCTTGCATTTCCCAGCATCCCAAAATCGACAATCACATTTATACAATAATGTACATCTCACTGATACAAGTAGCTCATTAATAGCTCTTAATTGAGACTAGACTCAATGGCTAAGCAGCCACTTGGAGAAGATAATGGGTGTGAGGTGAGTGACCCCTGCTCAGTCTTTGAGGGAGTTCAGAGTGCCTGGATTTTCAGAAGAGTCTGGGGAAATTAGACACAAAATAGCTAATATTTCACTATGAGAATGGGATATCTGGGCTAGCTCAGAAAAAAGCCCCCAAATCTCAATTTTAATTTTTCTGCATTTTAGGTCATGATCCAAAAGCCAAGGCTAACGCTTTTTTCCCTAATTTAGAGGTTCATGGATCCCTTAAGATCTGTACATTATGTAGATGTGAGTTTAGTTGGGGCTAGTTAAGTAAAGCACTGCCTGCAAACCCAGGGCACCCACAAGCAAAGTCTGTGCCTTCTGTATTTTCCCAACAGCACAGGGCAAAATAAAAGCCTTGAAATCCCTCTGTACAGCAGAGCCCATGGCATGAGAGGATCCCTTTATTTCAGGAGACACTTCTGTGGAAAATGCTGCCCTGACCCTCACCTGCACTATTGATGCTGATTTGCAGCTGATGTGTATCAGCCTAAATATTGTAGAGACTCACATTGAGCAGCCAGAGAACAAGATGGAGGGGAGAGGTGATGCCCTTTTTCCTGTGAAAATTTTTGAAGGGAAGGTTTCTCAACAGAACACTGAAGTTCATGCTGAGGGATGGTGTGAAACTGTTCCCAGGGAGGTGCAAAGGAGGGTGAGAGTGCCATGCTGGGGCTGCAGACCCTGTCCCTGGGAGAGCAGCCTGGAAAATCAGCTGCTCATGATCCTGAAGTAAATCAGGAGTGGAGTGGCTGGAGGATGGAGGCACTAGGGTCATGCAAGGAGGCTGCTGAGCCAGGCTAGGGGTGGGCAGAGCAGGGGAGAGGATTCAGCATCCTGATGTCCCAACACAACATCCTGATGTCCCAACATCAACATGGAGAACATCTCCAGCATCATCTCCAGCATCATCTCCAGCATCATCTCCAGCATCTCCCCAGCACGTGGCAGCCACCCAGCAACCCACAAACTTTAATTAAGGAACAAAATCCCTTCTCTAAACGGAGCAATTTGGCAATGCCGTGGCAGGATGGGGCTCTGAGCAGCCGCAATCCGGGTGGTGACTCAGGCAGGACTCCGCAGGGATTGGGAAGCTGGGGGTGATGATTCAGTGTTAACAAATCTCTCCCTGCCAGGAGTAGGCTGTAACACCCGGACCAGCCTTTGGCATGCCCCAAAAATATGTTTATGCAGCTCCATTGGAGTGCACGCTGTGGGAGGGCTGGCGACCTCAGCTCCTGGTTCTGATGGCAGAAGATGTTTACAAAAATTAAGGTTATCGATTGCAGCAATTCTTCTCAATCAGCCTATTAATGCTCGTTTTATGTAACAGGACAAATAGATCACAGTGTAAAGTCTTTGAAAATCCCCTGTGAAAGCTGTAATAATGCTTTAATGTATTAATCCCCTTAATCCTGTCAGACTCCCAAAGAATTTCTGTAAAGGCTGACAGGAAATCTCAATACTAACAGCAGAACCAGCAGCAGACACTTTTCAATAGGTGGTTTTTAACTATTTGCCAGTCTTACTTTAAAACACTCCCCAGCTGATGGTGAGGGAACTGCAGTTTGTGGAACCAAGGGAAAGATTTTCAGCTGTTTTGTGGATTGAATTTTTCTTTAATTTACACCATGTTAAATCAAAGCTACTGCTGGCTGTCGTGAGGCTGAGGGTCAGCATTTCACATCCTCTTTTCCTGCATCTCCCTACTTTTTGCTGTGCTTCTCCTGCCTGCACTTTGCCTTTGTCACCTTCCCCTGGTCCTTGCCAGGCCCTCCTGTTCCCCAGGGTGTTCCCAGGTATGAATCTGTCTCCCAGATTCTGATTGCATCCCATGCTCCTGGGGGCTCCTGCAGGTTGGCTCTGGGGGTTAGAAATGTGTATAATATATTATTATATATACAATATAAATGCTCTGTCACAACGCCCAGTTATCTCTTTGCCCAAGTGCTCCAATGTAGAGAATAACTTCAGAAAGGGAAAAATCAGATAGTGAAATGTTAGCACCATAATGGCAGTGCTGCTTTGAAAGGTGGCACCTCCACTCTCAGGCATGTTCTCAGCAGTCTGTAATTTAGATGGAGCTGAAGCATTTAGGCTGTAGGACTTTGTTTTTCTCCCTTCACCTTTTCTTTAACTCGTAAAGAAAATGACATTCTGTGTAAAATGTAATAACCAATAATGAATCCTTTAAAGTGCAACATTATCTTTTCAGCACACATTTCCCCTGCACCTCTCCTAATTATTTGATTAAATATGTGCCTTAGTAGGTGTAGTGTTTGCTGGAGTGATCAGGGTGAATTCATTTTCCTTGTAGTGAACAGAAGACAGGGTATTTGGGGATCCTGTGCAGTTACGTGCCTTTGTGATAGAGGAGGCAAAAACAATGGCAGCTTTGCAGTATCAGAACAGCCCATGTATTAACTCCCAACTCTGCTTTGGATTGCATTTACAGCAGTGCAAATGGATGGTAATTTCAGGAAAGCAGCAGGCTTGGCTTGAGCAGAAAATCAGAAACTGTATGTTCCTCCCTGCCATCCCTGGCATGGCTGGTTTAAAACCAGATGTTTCCATTCAAGGTAAAACAAGCGGAAGTTTAAGTCCTCTCAGTATCCATAGAATCACCACATCCTAGAGTGGTTTGGGTTGGAAGGGATCTTAAAGGCCATGGGCAGAGACACCTTGCATGATCCCAGGCTGGTCCAAGCCCTGGGGATGCACTGGGATATGGAGCATCCCCACACAGGAGGATGGAAACACAATGAAGAGAGACACAGAGGTGCTGCGAAGTTCTGTCGCATCATTTATTAATCTCTGGTTTGGTGTACATGATGTGCAAAACGGTACAGTTTAGAGGTTTTCATGTAAAGATCAATGTTTTCCCTGGGTAGGCAGAATAATTATTTTCTGACAAGCTTAAACTCTGAGTCACCAGCGAAAGACAAAGCTGCCACGCTGGGAGGCAACTCCCGGGGCAGCAAATCCATCTGAGCTCTGCTGCCCCAGGCACAGCCTTGCTGGGGTGTCTCTCCCCACTCTCCCCAGCAGATAGAGTGGCTCAGCCTGACTCATGCATTTCCCACTTTATCCTGTGCATTGATAGTTTATTTGAGCTCCTTTTGCAAGAATAGCATTCAACATTTTCTTGCTTAATGCCTTGGCAACAGCATTTTTTCCTTTTTCTTTCTTTTTTTTTTTTTAAGTAGTACAAGATGCTGTGCCAAGAAAAATCTAATGCTCATCCAGAAAGGATTAACTGGGTATCATAGCAATATCCTTCCGTTTACCCACAGAAGAATGGAAATAGTTTCCTTTTGTGTAGCACATTTGAGAGAGTATTTCACCTTAACTTTTATGTTGAGACTGTTTGTAGTCCAGAGATAAGTCTTTGCAAGGAAATCGATAATAATTCATGCGTGCACAACTCACATCAGCTTCCACAGGACATTAGGTTTTGTATTAACATAAGTGAAAATTGGAAAGTTCCTTTTTCAATAGAGTAGAGATAACTGCTGTTAAATGCTGCTCCACGTGTGTGTGAGTCCCACATGAGGAGGCAGAGTATAAAATGTGGCTTTGTAGGTGCATTGTTTCAGACAAGCTTTGCGCTGCAAGAGCTTTCAAAAGGTGGCATCAGGAATTCCTGACACAGGCTGGCTTCTAGAGACACCCAGGGATGGAGGATTCATCTGGAGAATTGTAAATGACCAATTTGTCATTACTTTCCCTGTTGATCAAATAAGGAGGAGAAATCAGGGAGTTCGCAGGTCTGGGGCTGAGTGGGAAGAAATGTCTCTTTGGTACCATAAAATGTCTCTCTAATTAGTTGGGGAAAGTCAACAGAACATAGAATTTAAGGCAGAGAAAATGCCAGATAAAACACAGGCAGTGCTGGCCTAGGCAGTACAGACCCCCCAATTGTTTTACATGCAACCTCTGCTGCCCCTGATGCTTCTGTTCACTGGGCTACCAAGGAATGAAATAAATTATATTTCTGGTTAAAAGGATAAAAGATAAAATATGGAGGCTTTCACCGTTTTGTGATGGGTTTAAAATCCGGGCCAGGTTTGCAACGATCTGTGACAGGTCAGTTCTGTAGCTCAGGTTTATTATGCTGAAAATCTGCACTGCCAGGCATATTCCAACATGAAAGCAAAGCTCTGCTGTGGCTGGAATTGAAACCAAAGGGAAACAAGCTTTCTATCAGTAAATGCTAAGATATAAAAATAAACAAACCAATCCATCAAGATTCCCTGCAAGGCAGAGAGGCAAGTGCAGCTCCTGGTCCCAGTTCTGTGCTCTTTGCTCTGGGGGCTGCTGGGACCTGAGGAGTGGCAGTGACAGTCCCTGGTCAGCCCCAGCTTGTCCCACCTGTGCCTTCCCTCACAGATCTGAGAGCAGGACTGCTTAATTTCTTTGCAGAGGGTTTTATCCCTCTGCTGGCTAGGTATTGGATGAGGTTTATCTATTTTATCAAATAATGAAAAACCAGAACACTCTGGAATCTGTTGTTGACCCAACCGGCGCGAGGTATTGCTCTCTGAGCTCTTCTTATTGATGGCAAATCTAAATCAGAAAAGCTGTTCTCTTGCTGGGCATGAGCTGAGTCATTTGTCATCGTTCTCACCAGGGAAACCAGGGGCAGAGCTGGCTGTCAGGGCAGTCAGGGCTCTGCTCTGCTGGGCAGCCTCTCCCAACTGGGGCTGTGGAACATGTGGGGGAAACCTCTTGGTGATATTCCCTGTGGTGTTTAGCTGCTGGCCAGCCTGGCACTTTGCAGAAGTGGCTGCCACATCATCTTTGTCCCTGGGGAATGTTGGCAGTGGTATTTGAAATATCCACAACTTTAAAATGTAGGTTCTTCATGGAGATACCCCAGATCTTCCATGAAAGAAACATAATCCATATCCTTCATTCCTTTTGAAAACCCTGGCTATGGATTTTGGCTCTGCTGCAGATTTCCAAGCCCCACAGCCACTTGACTGAAAATGGAAGAAAACTACTCACAAAATCATATATGTTATAGAGATAATCAGTTCTGTGGTGTATTTACATGATTTTACAGAAACACGCATGTGGGGATATATATTTACCTCAGTAATTATATGCTTCATGGTGCTCTGAGAAGAAAAAAAAACATGCCAAGAATAATTCAAATAAGTATGAAGGCCTTGACACAACTTGTATTGCAGCGATGTGGTTTTCTAAGTGCAAAAATTTCCCCAGCTCTTTGGTATGTCATGAAGGAATAATGAATGCAAATGCTGTTGATGACAGTCATTAAAATTCTGCAAATGAAAAATGACTCACCCCTTCGTTAATTCTAGCCCATTGCAGAGGGAACCTGTGAATGCCTTTGTCAGTGACACTGTTAGCTTTGGAAAACTGAGAAGAAGCTTCTTGAGCAGCTTTCCTGTTCCTGGGAAACTTTGTCC
Source organism: Lichenostomus cassidix (assembly GCF_008360975.1). Classification (NCBI taxonomy): domain Eukaryota; kingdom Metazoa; phylum Chordata; class Aves; order Passeriformes; family Meliphagidae; genus Lichenostomus; species Lichenostomus cassidix. The sequence continues at coordinate 6,369,897 of NC_139497.1, forward strand.
TTGTATGGTAGCAACTTTTCTGGCTGCCAGGATGATGATGATGATGATAAAAGCCATTTAACCACCTTTGATGTGTGAAGTTCCTCCAAAAATAAAATCCACGTGTGACGGTGGAATGAAAGGGTCAGTGATGGTGCTGATCATGATGATTAAGACAGGAAAATCACCTGTGCTCCTGAGGGAATTCAGGGCTCCATTGTGCTGGTTTCTAAATAAAGTGTCTCTGGAGGGTTTGTGATATAAATAGGAAAGACTGACAAAACATGACAACTATTTCAGGGATGAGGACTGAAGAAGGGAAGGATTATCATTAATCTTGAAGCAGGCTGGAGCTCTGCTGGCAGGTCAGCACCTCACTGGGATTGTTGCTCCATCAGCAGTGGATCTCAGCCAGCCATGGGGAAAGGGAGATGGGAAAATGGGGAATTTGGGAAACTCCCTTTGGCACTGCCCTTGGAACAAAGTGTCTTCACTGTCACAGGATGTTTCTCCATAACTGTGTGGTATAAGCAGACCAGAAACTGGAGGCCAAGTTGGCTGGAAGCAGCAGTAGGAATAATTTGTCTTTGACAGAGCTGAAGTCCTTCATTTTCATTTAATTGGATAACGTGAGCTACAACCTTGCGATTTGCTAATTTGTTGCACTGGAATATGATTAGAAGATGTTTTGAGACTCAGTGATGAGGAATTTTAATAAGACATTTCTGAGGTGGGGCTGGTCTGACACCGAGGATTTTGTTACAGTATTTTAAGCTCATTGTGACTCTAATGATGTTACAAATGTGGAAGTGAGATAAATATAAATGAATTGCTATTGAACCAATCCAACGAGAAACTTTTAAAGTGTTGTGGGACATATGTAAATGAATATGTAAATTAAACGGTTTGGGTTATAAAAGGACATGTCTGAGGAATGGCTCTTTGGAGGTTCTTTGAATCAGCATCAAGGATGCTGATCATTTGGAGCTTTTACATATGTTAATCATCTTGTTCTTCCAGGCCAAAGAGGCTATGAATATAAAAGTGCTAACAGCCTATTACCAAGTTGTTTGCAAGAGTCCTCATAATAGAAACATTAGCTGTATAGCTTAATTTCTACTTAAATAAACCTGCAGCTTCCCATAATACTGGCTCTGATTGGTTGGAATTGGATCTATCTAAAATAACCAGTGTAATTAAGCCTTATCTTATCTCATCTCAGTTTAGTCTGACAGTCCACAAAGGGTTTGAGATGGAAACAAGTTGTTTTAGGGGTGATGGAGAGGAAGTAGCTGAGGGAAGGTGACAGGGGAAAGTGTGAAGGGGTCAGAGTGGTGGGTAGAGAAGATGACGTGTGCAGCAGTGTTTTGAATCAACAGGAATTGCCTGGATTGCAGCTTTCCAAGCAGAAAGAAAAGTGTCAATCAGGATACAAGATGTTGAGTGGGCTTGCTTGGGCTGGCTCTGTGGACTAGCTAAGTATAGAACGAAAATCTGCAAGGTTTTTTTCACCAATAGGTGACAATGTCAAAACTCTCAGAATTTTCCTTAGGGAAAAGACTGTTTCTTGCTGTTCTTGGTGCAAGACTCCAAAAAAAAAGCCCTGTGATGAGTGTGCAGCTGAGCCACCCTCTGCAGCAGCTGTTCCACTGGGGATGGACACTGCTGAGCTCTCCCTGTCCTTGCTGTGGGTGGGTGCCAACCTTTTTTTTTGGGAATCCCAGGTCCTGTTTGTCTTTGGGAGCTTCCAGCTGTTGAGGCCAGTGCTGCTGGTGGCCCAGAGTACCAACGTGCTGTGGGGTGAGGGTTTTGTAGGTCTGGGGCACATTGCTGGTCCCCTCTGGTCCCAGGTGCCTGTGAGTGCAGGAGGAGCTGTTCAGCACAACCTGTGGTTTCCTCACACACCAGCTCCAGAGGGCTCTGATACAAGAATCTCTCCCTGACCACCTTTATCTCTCCAACTCCTTGCTTACAACAAGCAAAGACCAGCAGGATTCATGCTCCAGGACTGCTGGGAATGCAGACTTGCAGTTTGCAGCTCTAGTCCCTAAGGGTTAGTGAGTTTTTATTCTTATCTCTGTTTACTTTTGCACCCTGCTGAGGAGGATTGCTCTCAGATCTCTTGGTCATGAGCAGTGGGAAGAGAAACTCAAGTTTTTCCCACTTGGAAATCACTGAAGCAAGGAGTGATGCCACCAATATTTCCATACGAAATCTCTTTTTTTTTTAGTCTTTTGAGGAACACTGCTCCCCCGAGCTTGACATTTTGGAATAATAACATCTAATCTAATTTCTGATGTATTTAACTGAAATCTAATTTCCATTTTTTTGTCCTGTAAAGAACAACTGGCTCTGGGGATCCCTGATAAAGCCATGGGAGGGACCCCCTGCTTCCATACGCAAGGAACTAATCAATCTGCTGCCACGAGCTTACACTAATATCTGTGGTGATTGCAGCTCACGTATAATGAAGACAAATCCTGTTCTGCCTAAAGATCAATAATTCAAGAGGGAAAAGGGGGAGCCAGGAATGGGGGACAGAGAGTGCATCAGCCCCTGCCAATGAAATGCTTTTGGAAAACAATGAGCTTTAAAAACAGAGTGTAGGACAATTACTGAGAATTACCGAATGTCCTGCGGGTACGAAGAAGACCCTGTGAATGCAAAATATCCCCTCCCACCCCTTCCAAAATCCAATTCCTGCTAGGAGCTCCTAGGAGAGGTATTTAGAGCCTATTAGAATGGCAAGAAGCCAGCTGTTAATCAGCATGCTAATCCTGGGGTGACATCATAGGGACCAGTGGTGCTACCTGCATGTGTTAGAGGGAGCAAGCTGAGCTGGCAGCCTGGCTCTGATCCCCTCAGCCTGCAGCACCACCAAGCTCTGGCACTTTCTGGGGACTAGGAGCCAACCAGGGAGGGTGGAACGAGCCTGGGATGTGGAGATTTTGTGGTTCATTCGTAGCAGGCTGACCAGGGAAGAGCTGTAATCACCATCCCTGAAGTGTTCAAAAACCATCTCCATGTGGTGCTTGAGGACATGGGTTTGTGGTGGACCTGGCAGTGCTGGGGAATGGTTGGACTGATGATCTTGGAGGTTCTTTCCAACCTAAACCACTCTCTGACTCACGATGAGATGGGGAAGTGCTGTTTGCTCTCAGGACAGGCAGCAGTTTGAGGGCAGAGAGCTGAGCAGAGGGCTGTGAGGCAACTCAGGAGATGCTGCTGGGTGTCCTGAGCTCCTCAGTGATGCATCACCCAGGACATGAGCCCTGGGGGTTCAGAGCCACATCTCCTGCCAGCACACACCCTGCTCCTCTCTGCCCAGCAGCACCTTGCCACTGCACTTGCCAGCAGCCTTAATATTTCACCATACTCGTCTGGTATTTTAAAATATTTATTGGACACAGGCCTAGGCTGTTGTCACAACATCTCGAATCAGATCAGAGCACTGATGTTAACAGGCATGACAAGACACAGATCACTTTGGAGTTATTTCTCCTTTTCTTTAGAGGGGGAAAGGGTTAAAAACTGCCTGAGACTCTCCTTTTGCTGAGACAAGAGAACTAAAGGTGTATTGATTTCAGCTTGCCCCCCCCCTTTTTTGGAGCACCGTGAGCTTTGTTTTTTGCTTGCCCTGCAAAAGTGATTATTCAACATAAATACAGACAGTTTTCAGTGTTTACAAGTTAGCTGATATAGCAAGTCTCCTTGTCATATGCTCCTGGAATATAGGGGAGGGCTGAAGTTGCCAACCTTGAGCATTCATGAGTGAATTGCTTCTAGAAATCAAAAGATTTGCTTCAAAATGGCCAGTTTTTTCTTAACGAGGAAAGGGAAAGATCCAGACATTTGTTGCTGTATTTTTTCAGAGCCTGGCATAGGTCAGAGGGACTCAATTTTAACATTTTTCTCCTTGGTGGCAAGGTAGAGGTACTTGCATGATCTTCCTGTGTTTTCTGAGCCTTATCCCATGGCTCTGAAAGCTGGAGTTTTGAGATTCAAAACTGCCAAACAGAGTGAAACAACAGCAATACGAGCTGATGTCACTGCATCAACTCAGCTGCATCTTGATTTTCTCTGGGTATCAGAAGTAAAAGGAGCAGGGAAGTTCTGCTGCTTCCTCAGGAATATTTTAGTGTGAGCTAAATTCTGAGCAGTCAGCTGAAAATACAGAGAAATACAGAGTGTTTGCGTGGTTTATGCCCCCTGCTAGTTCACCCTGAGAGATGAAGGGAGAGGGAGATGCTGTGTGTGTTAGGGAGGGGTGACAAGGCTGTAAGTTAGTCCCAGGAACAGGCAGAGATGTCCAGGGGGTGGTTGAAAGCTGGACAAAACACACACTGCTCTGCCTCCCTCTGCCTGGCCAGGAGCCCAGCAGTGCCTCATGCCTGGGAATTCATGGAAACAAGGCTGGTCGAGGCTGGCTGGGGATGTTGCCTGGAGCTCACAGGGCTCTGCTGGAGGCAGCAGGAGGCTGAGCTGTGGCTCTGTGGGACACTTGGATGCCAGGGCAGGTGGCTCATTCAGGAGGGAGTTCATGCCTTGCTCTCTCTCAAGGAGGAAATGTGATTCCTTTGGGTGGGTGTCAGTTTGGGAGGAATGGAAAAGAGGCTGTGGAACTTGCTCACAGCTCCCCAGACTCCCTCCAGAACCTTGCTGTGTGTTTTCCAGCTGTGAGTAAGCTGAGATGAGTTTTACTAGAGGTTAAGCCAGGCTAACAAGTTTCATATCTTGATCTGCTCAATCCGCTCTGCTCTCCTGCCGTGGGTGTCCTTGGGGGATCATCCCTGATGGGATCTCTCAGAGCCTCTTGGATCAGTGCTCAGGGTCTGACAGGGTCACTGATCTCCTGCAAACCCTGACCCTCAGCCATTGGAAACTGCAGCACAAGGAGCACTGAAGCAGATTTCTATCCAAGCACAGTCCCACTGCAGAAGGGGCTGGTGGACAAGGCTGTGTCTGAGTGGGAATTGTCCTTCTGCCCTTCCTCCTAGCTGAGGGCAGCCTGAGCATCTCTGGGAAATCACCATCCCTGCTCCCTGCTGGAATGGGCTGGAGCTGAAAAGAACATCACATTCCCAGGATGGACAATCCAGGAATTTTAGGCAGTGCTAAATTCCCCTCAATAATAACCCTCCATGAATCAGGTGGGAAATACTTCACGAGCTTAAAACACCAAAGGACTTGCAGTATCATCCTAAATGGAAACCCACAGAAGTGGTCACTGCTGATTTATTTTGAGGGGGATCAGGAAAGAGAGAACAGCAATTTTATACCATTGCAAAACCATGGCTTTGTGGTGGAGGGAAACATTACCCCATTCCTGTCCAAGGTCCTGCTCGTTTTCTTTTCCTCCACGCCAACACTGCAATCCTCTCCATCAGCTGAAGGAAGAACAAGAGGCCAGCATCCCATCTGCTGAATGTTGAGCTGAGCTCTGCAAAACGGGAGCGAGCTGGAAACCCAGTGGACCCGCCTGGGATGCAGAGACACAGCAAAGGCACATATGCTGCAGTTCCAACTATGTCATTTTACTGCTATATGTAAAACACCATCTGTGGTGCAGAGACCTCTGCTAGGAGGGAGGTGCACAATCAACCCAGAAAATTGTCAACTGAAGTGCTGTAAAGTTGTCTCTCTGAGTGTCTTCATCACTCACTGCTCGAGAAAAGCACCTAATATCAGGGAATGCTGCAGAAAGAGCTAATGTGGATGGAGGAAGCCAAAACCAACACTGGGCTAAATGGCTGCAGCTTTGCTGCCTTTCTGTGGATCTCTGAGCTCTGTGGATGTCACAGAGGAAAAGGGACTTAACTCCACTGAGTTTAGAGGTGGCTAAATTCAGGTGAGGTGGCTCAGTGCAGCACCACTCAAAAATGCACCGAGGAGGCTGCTGTGTGTTTTTCATATTATTTAATTTGGGCCATAATATTTTGCTTAAAGACAAATTTTATGGAAAACAGGAGGCCTGGGGTGATGGGGTTGTATCCTCCCCTAGCAGGGCTGTAATTCACAAGGTTAGTTGGACTTAGTTTTTATTCCCTTAAACTTCACCTTCACATCTTTCCCCAGGCAACAGCAGCTTGGAGAGCTGTCTCCCACACTCTGGGACCAGCAGCTCCAGTGACATTCACATCCTGTTCCTGTGAAAGTTTGGCTTGCAAGGGAAGGGGAGCAGCTGTGCTCTCCTGAGGTGTGTGATGGCACTCATTGCCACCAAGTGACCTGGAGCAGTGTCAGTGAGCCCGGGAGGTGCTGAGCTACAAAATGGGTACCACAGGCACTGCTGCAGCTCAGCCCTGGGGTACAAAGGTGAAACCAGAGCTGCTTATTGCTTCCCTGCCTCAAATGATGCCTAAAACAAGATTTACCTGAAACAGAGGCCAGGTAAAGTTAGGAGAATAAAAAAGCAAATTTATTGAAGGCCTTTAGGTATATTCAGGGCAGACAGAGCCTACTGAAGAGGCTACACCAAAATTGTTTGGAATGTGTGCTGTGTTGTATGATTTACTGCTGGAAGGATCTAGAAAAACCACTGTAGCTCGGGCTTGGACTCAGCCTCTACTCATTAAAGACCTTCAAGGCTGCAGAAGGAGTGTCTGTGCTTTAGATCCTCTGTGAAAATGACACAGGTACAAAATTGGAAGAGTTTAGAAGGAGGTGAGAGCACACTGAATGCAGCAGTGAGGACCCAGGGGACAGGGATGAGGGCAGGGCAGGCAGGGCTCCTCCCATGGCAGTGTCTGCCCACACTGAGGTACAGAATGTTAAGGTACAACTTGCTCCTCCTGCCTCAGTTCTGCACCCATTGCTGTGCCCAGGGCTGAAAGCTGCACTCAGATTAAGCCAGAGGAGTGCATTCACTGAGGTAAATGGAGGTGCTGCAGATTAAACAGAATAATTTCTGGTAAAGTGCACAGCTCCTTTGCCTCCCTTCCTCTCCAGCATGCCCAGATTTTGATCTTTGCTGGGCAAGCTGCTGCCACTTTGTCATTATTAAAATCTACATTCAAACCACCCCCAGGCTGCAGCCACTGTCCATTTCCCCCACTGGGGATTTTCCATCTTCTCTCTCCTCATTTGTCTCCACAGGACAGAGCCTGTACTCCTTCTCCTCTCCCAGCAGCACAGGGGAGCCATCAGAGCCAAGGCTGTCATCAAACTGCAATAATCTGCAACCAGGCTGTCTGTGTTCCCGTGGAAGGCACAGGGCTGGGAGCCCAGGGTGAGCAGGATGTGCCAATCCCGGGGAGCAGAGCCCAGTTCACACCCTCATTTAGTATGGGGAATTAAGATAGCAGCTCAAGAGGCTGCTCCTGAGCAGAGCACACAAAATGTGCACGGCTCCTCCCACGGAAAATCCACAATGTGCGTAGGATGGAAAGGATTGTTTGTTTGAGGTGGGGGAATTGAGGTTGTGAGCCCTGTGCAGGAAGCTGGAGGCATAATAAAGAGTTAAACTCGGTCTTTAAGCTCCACCACAGTGACTTGTCTACCACATTCTCTTTCCCAAGTGATATGGGGATAGTTATAAGACAAAATGTGCCATTCTGATTCTATTCCATTGCACTGTTGCTCTGCCTGCCACTAGTCATGGGGGAGGAAAGGCCATTTTGTGCACTGAATATACCCAGAAGGTAACTTAGGCTGAAATCAAAATGTTTTGGTCTTTCTGCACTGGAATACAGAATAACCCAAACTTCTTTCCTTGTTTCTCTCCCTTAGTGGAGCCAAGTGCTGCCATTTGAATTGGAAATGCAGCCTGGATCCAACATGGAAACCCTCCTGCCATCTGCTCCACCTTGATTCAGTGCAAACCCCAGCAGGGTTAACTCAGGCCATAAAACATGAAACCATCAGCACATCCACCTCCTGATGGGCAATTTGGCACAGGGCTGAAGCCATGCCCTCACCACCAGCTTATTTAATGGGATCAAATTGGGGAGTTTTATTCCCCTGTTTTGCAAACCATTTGTAACTGCCATCCTTGTTCTCAACAAGCTTTAACCCAAAGCTAAAACTCAGCATGAATTGATGCAGGAAATGCTGGTGTTCTGTACCCAGTGCTGGGGGAATAATCACTCAGCAGCCCAATTTCTCCTTAGAGCAGGGTGGGCTCAGTTAAATTTTGCTCAGTTTTTACTTGCATGAAGCGCCTTCAGCAGATTTGGGGGCAGAGTTCTAGTGCCTGTCACCATAATATTCAACATTTTATGATCACTTCAATTTGAGGGAGGGAAAGTACAACTTGTGCATGAAGTCTGAGAGGGAGACAGATGCCAATCCTGGCTTGTGCTTGCCCTGTGCTGGTTGCCACCTCCCTGGCCACCCCTCCAGGTGAATGCCATGCACGTCCACAGAGCAGATTAAAGGTGCCTTTAATGCTCCTATAGCATGTGCCTCGAAAAGTCATGAAAGATAGATAGGTAGAGTCCCCTGGCACCATCTCTAATTCATGTGTTTGTGACTTTAATCCTTGGCTTGATGGTGTTTTAATTGACAGAATGTAAATTCCTTTCTGTGGTAATCCTTCTGGCGCGGGGAGATGTGGACAGCTGCTCTCAGTTCCCAGACAGCGAGGGGGAGCAGGCAGGAGGGGCTGCTGCTGCTGGAGTATTTACACAAAAATGCCCTGATTATTTACTTTTGTGCTCCTCAGCTTGTGCTATCCCACTGAAGTTCACCAGGATCGTGTCTCTGCCTCTCTTTCCAGGATTGCTGCGATAGAGCTGAACCTTTTCTTTTTTTTTCCCTGGGACTTTTGGGCTCTTCTCAGGGAGACTCTCAAGTAAACACAGGAAAAAAAAAGCTGAATGTCTTTGTGAGAAAAGGAGGAAACCATATCTGACTTTTCACTGGACCTCTTTTAGAGCAGCTTTTAGCTGAGGGAGATGATTCCCTGAATTTCTATTCTGTCAGGATGAGAATAAAGCTGTAACCCATGGGAGGATGCTCAGTTGAGGAAGGGACAGCAATTCCCAGCCCTGCAGCTGTGAAAATGAGGCACAACAGCCAGAGTGCCCCCAGCCCTCCCAGAAGATTTACTGTCCTCTGCTCCACATTAACTCCATGACACCAGTGTTCCCAAAGTTTGGAAAACCAATGGAGATTTGTCAAGGGAAGGAATTCTGGGAGATGAGTGGAGCAGCCCTTGCTGTGCCCCTGGACCAGCTGAACCAGCAGACATGCCTCAAAACGCAATAAGCTTTAATAAACCATTTAAAAGAAAAATTAGGCAGGCTTTTCAAGGCTGCAGGTGTTCAGATTATTTTTAAATTTACTGTCATTTGCAGTGGTTTGGTCTACCCAGCTTGTGTAAGCACTTTTCCTTCTGAAACCAGTTTTTCCTTTCTGGACTTACCCATAAGAACTGAAATCCCAGCCATTTGAGCTATTTGTCATACCAAAAGGTCCCCCACTGAGCATAATCAGAGTTTTGGTACATAGAGAAATGAATAGCATCTGGGAAAGAATTTCATCTCATGATAGAGGAGTTAATGGGGGTTTATTTAAATGACTTAGTATTTACAAGTTTGGGATTATGAATAATATTTCCAAGACTTTCAGACAGATAAACTGTGACATTTCCAACCTCCCTTTTTCTGCCCAGTTTCTTTTTTAGTTTTAGTTCTTTTTAAAATAATTCCAGCTAGAAACTGCCCTCATTCCCCACACTGGGAAAGACAGAAAAACCAAGGGAAACTCTAAAACAATTGTTTTCTTCCCAGCACTGCTGCTCCTGCTATGTGATTTGATTTCTGTAAATTCCCTTGAACTGTTTTTTCCCAGATAATTGCATTGTCTGTGGCTCTGCCCCACAGGCCAGGGGCTCAGAGCTGGTGAGGAAAAGGCTCCATGGAGCTGCAGCCCCTGCTCTGCCCTCCCAGAGCTCTCCTGCTCAGTGATAGAGAAGGACAACTACAACTTGCATGTCCTTCCTCTTTATTTCTGCTTGATTTACTTGCCCTAGATTCAAAACTTCGACTACTTCTCGAGTTGCTGCTGAAAAACAAGTTCCATATGTATTACCCTTCATCTGCATTAGACACAGAACAAAGAAGAAACTTTTCCACCCGGAGCTGTGTCATCTGAATTAACTTGCAGAGTGTCTGTCTGCAAACGTGGGGTTTGTGCAGGTCCTTTCTGTCTCCTCTGAAATATCTCTTTAGCGCTGTGACATGCTGCTGGGTACCAATGAGGACAGGACACCTGTGCCATCACACCTCTTTTCAGGGATCCGTGGGAGCCAATCAACTGAAAATCCTCTGCCAGTGTGTTGTGAAAGAAAGAGCTGAACTTCCAAGCATGAAACCGAGGAGTGAAAGTCAAACAAGCTCCAGTGAGGATTTATTTCCTCTGACACAATCACTCAAGGATCAGAGGCTTTGTCCATTATCTCTTTAGCTGCCTGTCTTCATCCCTAAATATTTCTTTGTTGTGTGCATCCCAGTGTCCTGCCTGCTGCTGGGCTGATCCCAGTCTGGAGTCCTCAGGTGTGACCTCCCCAGGGCAGTGCTTCCCCAGGGCAGTGCTCCCTCCTGGTGCCTGGCAGGAGCTGTTTGCACTTTTAGCTCTCCAGAACCTCTCTCAGGTGGAGCTGAGCTGCCTGTGCTTGCTGGAATAGCAGTGGGAGAGAATGGAGCAGCACATGGAGCTCAGAGGGGCTGCAGGGGTTGGTGAAGCCTCTGCCTGGCTTGAGATGGACATGTCTGTCCTTAATTTCTGCTTGTGCAGACAGAATGGGACCTTTATCCAGCACAGGGCTCTGTCTGCCTTATGAATATCCTCCCTGCCCTGCTTAACTGCTGCACTGAGAGGGATTGGCACTCTCAGCACAAACACATGCATTCCTGACAGAAAGGCATAATTTCTCTTTAGATACACTCAGCAAGTCTCAGGGAGCCTGATATTTGCCACTCTTATGAGGTTCCAAGCTGTCCATAATCACGTCCATGAACCACCAGTCTCATGGTGCAAAATCTGCTTATCTATAACTCAGTTCTCATCTGAGTCTGGTCCAGGGAAATTTCCTTATGGAGCCACCTGAGTGACCTCCTGCTTTTTTCCCAGTCTGGAGGCAGCAGGAATGTGAGCAGACCTGTGAGATTAAAGGCACTGGCTGGGGTCAGATCAGGTGCATTGTGAGTTAAAGAGGTGGGAATTTCATCCCCTGGAAACTCAAGCTGAAGTTGCCATGACAGAAACATTACTTTTGCTGGGGATCACCTTCTGGGTTTTTAGCTGGGTATTCTCATGCTGCCTTTCCTACACACCTTGCCATCAACAAATCCCACCTGCTGTTCTGACCCCAAACCAGCCCCAGGCAAAGAGTGATGAAGGAATTGAAGAACTGTCTAATTTCAGAAAGCAGAGACAGACCCACAGTGTCAGGCTGGCTTTGAAAGGCTGGGAATGCAGGAGATAAAATGCTTTTGTCCCACAAAGCAGCCTTTGAAACCAGCATTTCCTCTATGACCTGGGAGGCTTTTCCTGCTGACCTTACAGGGGTTCTAGTGCAGGATCATGGGATCATTTAGGATGGAAAAGCCCTTTAACATCATTGAGCCCAAACACTAACCCAGCACAGCCAAGCTCACCACTAACCCATGTCCCCAAGTGCCACTTCCACAGGTTTTTAACACTTCCAAGAATTGTGACTCCTGTGCCAGGGCTTGACAATCAATTTTTTATGAAGAAATTTTCCCTAATATCCAATCTAACCTGCCCTGGTGTAACTTGAGGCTGTTTCCTCTCGTCCTGTCACTGATAGCAGGGAGAATGGGCATTGCTTGGCATGGCAGAAGGCACCAAGTACCCACTGGATTCTCCAGTAAAAAAGCAATATATTGCACATTCAAATCAAACAGAAATGTTTGATTCAAGCCTAGAAGACCTCCTGTTTCACTCACAGTCATTCAAAGATGCATTTTGCAGGTTTGTTACATGATATTTGTAATTTTTTCCTCTTGGAGCTACACTTTTTGACCAATTTGCAATTTCTGAAAGCATCCACCAGCCTCTACTCACATCCAGCAAAGCCCAGAGCCATGAGCAAAAGTCTGATGGGCAAGTTTAGAGAGCAGCAGTTGAATCTCTCACCTGACTCCATACAATGCTCAGATCTCCAGTTTGCTGTTCCTGGTCTTGAGAGCAAAGAGAAACTCCAGAGGGAAACATCAGGGAAGCTACCCTGACTGAGGAGCTCCTGCCAGACACCCTGAAAGGCAACTGTGATATATGGAGAGTGATTTAGTATCTTAATATTTATTGGACCAAGCAGTGCTGAATATAAACCCTCACTGCTCATGGACTTCGCAGCACAGGTTTATTTGTATCATTTTGGGAGACTTCAATGGCTTTTGCATTTTCATTTCATAATGATGAATCGCCTGGAATCATTCCTCTCCAAACAGATTCCTCCAGCTTTGACTCCTGCTAGGATGTTTCATTTCGTGTTGAAAATTGCAATAGAAAATTTCCCTGAGCCATTGATATGTCAGACTGGAGTTTATTATCACTCGCAGTCCCAGCACACTGGGAAAGGTTTTGTAAATAATATGACATGGGCAGGAACTCATTTGGTGCTGTGATAGGTGCTGAATATTCCCAGGCAGGCAGGCAGAGGGAAATGCAGTAGCAGGAAGTGTGACCTTTCCTGGGAAGAGGCGTTCTCACTCTGTGCTGTATCTTGGTAATTAATTGGGATTTTTAGTGGAGGAAGCAGGATTTCAGTGGCTGATAATGGCACAATGTGTTGGCTACGTGTTGCTAAAACTGTTTGCTGTTCTTATCGCTCTCTAATGAAGCAGGAGACAATTTCTGCTTGTGGTCTCTTAAATTCTGTTTCTGACCTCAGTTTGCTCTTCTCCAGGCTGAATGTTATATTTATACAGTTTTATTAATATTGTTAATATATGAACACTGTTGTATTAAGAACTTCTATTCAATAGCAGGTTTTTTATAGGTAGGAAACTGAGGATCAATTCAAATGAGTTTCAGTCTTAAATCCACCTTTAAATCTGGTGGTTGGTCCAAACCCCCTCTTTCAACAACCTGTGTAACTCTGAATTTATTGTATGGAAAATGAGGGGTTCTGTCTGGCAGTGCCTGCCTAAGAGTTACCAAATTTGTGTATTCATGGAAAAGAAGTGCTGTATTGTCCTAAAAACACACTCAGATCTCATTAAAATCAGGTGACATCCATTTACCTTTTAGCTTTCAGGTGTACGTGGCAGAAGGAAATTAATTTAAAAATATCCCTGGTTTGCCCAAGTGTCATTATCTTGGTGTCTAATCATAGTTCTTCATTTACATATGAGGAAATTGACACATGAAGAGGTAAATTTTCTCATTATCAAATGAATATCTAAGTCAGGCTGGAGCTATTGATTGCCAGCTTTGACCTTGGTGTGTTATGTGTTGAGTTTCTGCTCTGGGGGATCACAGAGCAGCCAAGGGGCTGTGGATTTCTGCAGCTCCTCACCACTGAATCTGTGGGAAGAACTCTTCCAGCCTAAGCTGTTTACTTCAGGCCTTGTGTGCCCACAGGTTGAGGTAGGAATCACTCAGGCCATTCCTCCTGGGCAGTTTGCTGTTCCAATTATTTTGAAAGGAATTTTGTGCACAGCTCTGTTGCGTATCCTTTCCTCTGCTCAAGGGTCTCCTGGCACTTCCTCGTGTTTTCAGCATTAGTTTATATGCAGACAGAGTGCAGATTTAGTGCTCCTTCCATAAGTTTTTGTTTCTTTTTGTCAGTGTATTTTTCATAGCCCAAGTGGTGTTTCCAACTGGATGCTGCTAATCGTTTACTATTCAGCACAGCTAAGAATGAGATTTTATTTTTAGGTTCTGTCACTCTGTGTCTTTCCATTTTAAGATAAATCCATCTCTGCTGTCTCCCATTCCTGAGCTACAAAAATCTGGGTTTTATTTCCAGCTCCCGACTGTTATTTCATTCATGTATTAACTTAGTCTTTAAGATCTTTTGCTTTTATTTATCAGCCATTTCCAGAAGTTGTTTTTTATTTCACTGAGCCTCAGCAGAACCTCTGGCACAGACTCTGTTCACAACCCTCACATTGCAAACCCCTTTTAGATTTTTTTGTTTTCCTCTCCAGATCTCCATTCTGGAAATTATTATGATTTAATAATGTAGCACCATCCATTTGTTTTTGGCCTGATCTTTTCCCTGGTGATGCTGCAGGCAAGATTTAGACAAAGCAGTGAAGAAGAACAATAAAACAAGAGGAGTGTGTTGGACATCACCAGCCACAGGCACGGAAAACTGCGAGAGAAATTTGATTTCTTGGATGTCTCAAAAGAAGGCTGCAGGAGAGGTCAGCCAGGTGGGACCAGAAAGAAGAGAAAAAAGATGTCCTGGAGCCAGGCGCTAATGGATGGTTCACTGAAAGCTTTGTAAATATTTTCAAATTTGGCCTTAACTTTTTTTGAAGTTATTTATTGAAGAGCCTGGATCAGTGAAGCTGCAGCTGATTGCACTGTGGGCAGTTGTATACAGCTGTATCCAGCTTTACAAGTGAAGCTTGTTCTGCTTGTAATAGCTTTTCTAACCTGACTGAAAAGCTTTTCTCCTTGCTGCCATCCTCTTTTTATATTTTATTTTGTATTGTATTTCACGGAGTGGGGGGGACTATCCTTACCTTGTACCATTCTAACGTTGTCATGGGAATCTGGTTCCAAAAAGGCAATTTTTCTCCCTCTTTTTCCCTCTTTCCCACAGTCTCAGGTGTATCTACACAGCCTGTGCTCTCCTCTCTGCAGCTGCAGCTCTGCCAGCAGGGCACAGCAGTGACACCAAGTCACAGCCACCCTTTTTGGCCCAGCAGTTGTGAGAGCAACAAAATCATCCCACCTGAAACTGAAGGGAAGTGAGTTATCTATCTGACTGCTTCTGTGTTCTGCAGAGAAATTGTATGGCTTGATGCAATTGTTGCAAGTATTGATGACCTCAGGTGTCCAGGATTTCTCAAGGGTTGAATTTTATCTGAAAATAATTTACAGATGACACTTTTCCTTTGGCAGGTGTCTTACTGCAGCCCTGTGAGTTACAGGCTGAACAACTGCCAGTATGGGAACTGTCAGCATGGACAATAAAGAACTGATTTGGGTGCTACAAAATGGGATTTTCTTTGTGGATTCCCCACTGATGATTTGGGACAAGCCACCCCATTGCCCTGTGCCTCAGTTTCCCTAGGTGTAAAATGGGGACAATCCATCTTCTTCCTGGCCCCCTGCAGCAGCCACAGCTGGGAGAGAGCTGATGGAGAAGCACAGGGGTTGTGATCACTGCTGCTGCTGTGCAGGCACTGGGTTTTCTGTGTGCAGACACTGGCAGGTTAGTCCTTGGTTCCTGTGCTGTCACCAGTTTCAAATTCCACCCTCTGAGCCTTTTCTCTTGTGCTCTGCAGCCTGGCAGAAATCTCCCTTCAGACAGCCAAGCCATGGGCTCATCAACTCGTTTAAAACCCAACTCAAGTTCTTTTATGCTTTTTTCCCCCACCCTGCCTAATCTCAGTTTATTCTTGCTTTATGTGCTTATCCATGAGCTTCACGAGGGGCTTGTTTTGCTGCCTGGCTCTGTGTTTGACTCTGGTGCAAGGCACTATATTAAATCTGTAATAAAGTGTGTGTAAGCGATTCCTGTCACACTCTGCACCAGGGAGCACAGCCCATTATGCAAATGGTCACTGCAAGCTTCCTATAAACTACAGATACTCAAAGGGCATTGCCTTTCTGTTGCCACCAGCACAGACGTGGGAAAGGGATGGGGAGGATGTGGGAAGGTGCTTTCCATCAACTTCTTGCATTTTCTTCCTCTCAACAAGTGAAAATACCCTCAGGAGGCCAAGCAAGGGGTTATTATCTCCAGTTTAATGCTGGCTCTGATGGCCTAAACTCAGTGGAACGCTTTGTCACCAAGTCTGCTGGATTTAGGAGGTTGTAGGGGAAAATGTTAGTCAGGAAAGCAGCCAGCGTTGTGTGGGCTTCAGTGGAGCTTTCCATCCCTGCAGGGGCAAACTCTGCTCTGGATTCTGGTGCTGCAGGGCTGTGAGGTGGACAGCAAGGTCAGAAAAAGCCACTGGTGTTATCATCCCCTTCCCACAGCCAGGCAGCCCTGACCTGCCATGAGGCTGCAATGGAGTGGCCCAGATATTGCACAGATCTGCTTTTAGCTACTCTTCAACAAATATTCCCCAAGGACTGATGCACAGTTGGTTTTTAAGGACTGATGAACAGTCCTTAACACCCACAGTGGCTTCCAAAGCATCTCATCCAGTCAGGAAAGAGAACCACATCAGAGACCCAAGGAATCACTCAAATCTGCTCACGTTCAGTGCCATGCACACCCACAACAAATCCCTCAGCCCATGATTAGACACATAAGTGATTGTCCACTGACAAGTTCCAAATAATGGACACATTTGAGAAAATGACAATCTGCTGGCAGATAGTTTGCAAACAGAAAAAGAGGGAAAATTCGTCAGCTAAATGATTCATTATGGCTTCCTCTGACGTTTTCATGGCAAAACCAAACCGTGCACAGCTCCACCAGGCAGTTTCTGAGCTTTGCATTTCCTCCCTGTGATTGTCATGCATATAATATCTTATTACATTTGATATTAATGGCAGAGTTGTGCTCAGGTATTGAAAATCCATATGGCCTCTATAATATTTACAGGATGACAAAGTAATAAGTCACAGCGCCAGCCTGCTGTCGTGCACTTCCAGCATTTCCCTCCAAGCCTGGGCAGGGTGTTTGGTGGGAGAGTCTGGCTTTTAATTAGCTGGATTTGTGGTTTTTGGTGGGGGAGTGCAAAGGTGGGTGTTGCTTTGCATATGTTACTGTGGCAGGAAGGCTGAGAGCAGAGGAATGGCTCAAGTGTGGCTCTGGTTGATTTTTAGGCCTCGCTGCTTGACTAAGCAGATGGAGAAAATTCTGTGAGCACCCCTCACCCTGGTGGGGCTGCCCTGTTTGAGGGGGACATGAATTGGGAAGGGAAGGGAAGGGAAGGGAAGGGAAGGGAAGGGAAGGGAAGGGAAGGGAAGGGAAGGGAAAGGATACTTCCTGCTGCACTGCTGGCTGTGGGAGCATCACTGAGCTGCTGAAATGGCTTCAGGAAGCAAGGCTATGACCCTGGAAATGCTCAGGAGCTGTGCAGACCAGTCAGGCCAGGGTAGTGCAGCAGGCAGGGTGCAGATGGCTGTCAGCAGCATCTTGGTAATACACCTGCCAAGCCATGGACAGAGTGTGAAGTTTATGCTGTCAAGAGTGGGGATAAAATGAGGATGATAGCGAGAGTTTGAGCAAAGGTCTAGAGCTGAGAAGGGGAAAAAATAACCCAGACCCTGAGATTTATACACAGCTTGGTAGAGCTGTGTGTGACATGGGAGGGGAGGGGAGAGGGGGAGGTCAGGGATGACTGACAGGGAATGGACCTCAGCAATGGGAAGGAAATTGCTGCTGTGAGCAGGAGGCAGAGGCTGGAGGCTGCAGACAGCCTTGGGGAGCAAGGTCAGGAACACAGAGCAGCGAGAGGAGTGTGGCTAAAGCTGCAGCTCCCAGGGGGAGTGAGCAGTGAAATGGCAGTGTGGCTGTGTCCCTGTGACTCCCAGGCATGGCAGGGGAGCTGCAGGCTGCTGCTTTTCTTACACAGCCATGGCCAGCAGTCCCCACACCTCACAACTGGGTTTATCCTTTCCTCCCTTCCATTTGAATCCCAGGAGGTCAGCCCTGCCCCACGGAGCCTGCAGAGATGCTGAGTCCCACCTCTGGTCAGGGCTGGGTGATTCCTCACTGCCCCACTGTCCCTTTCCCCTGCAGATGGGGTTTTGTGCCATGTGGGACAGGAACCCCCTGGCATCTCTCAGGCTTTGCTCTCATTTCCAGCCAGCAGATTTCTTATCAAGATGAGAAGCTATGAATCTGAAGAGCTTTGCAGAGATTCTGTTTCTTGGGGCATGGAGAGGAAATGGGATCTCCTCCTCCAGGAGGTGATGGCCTTTTCCAGGGGACAGTTTAATCTCCTAGAGACAGATGAATGTGAGGCTGGGTAATCTGGTAATACAAGCAGAAGATGAGGGGAGATGGAGAGAATTTCAATAAAGCAGCTGAAAGTAAAGAACCTGGAGGTGCTGTAGTTTCCCTTCAGAGTCTCTGCTTGAAGAACCTGAGGTGGAGCTCACCCAGGGCAGGTGAAAAAGTGTTGTTTCAAGGTCAAAACCTGCTTTTTAGTAGAGTAGCCAGTCCATTCTCTCCTTCAGCTGCACACTGGTGTGCCTTTACAACCCAATTGCCTCCCCTCAGCCTAATTCCCCCATTTTTCTTGCTTTTCAGTAACTCTGCCCCTGTACTCATGTTTTTCTTTCCCCCACGTTCTCACCTTGCTCTGCACTCTGGAACAGACTCTTCCTTTCCTTGGCAAGAGCTTGCCTGGGACCTGAGCTAGGAGTTGGTGTTGGTTGTCAGTGCAGCAGGGATTTCCTCTGGGCATTGGGAGGCAGAGGATGAGGGGAAGCACAGCCTGGATTTCTGCTTTCATTGCACTCCCCTCTCAGTGACTATTGGGGCAGAAAACCAGCTGGAAGGTGTCCCTGGGAGAGAACACATCACTCAGAGCTCCTGTGCTGTCACACTCTCCTACCTGCTGCAGCCCTCGGGGCAGGGAGGTGTCCCACTGAGAGTCACCACATGGATCAGTCCTGGAAGTGTCACTTTGCCATGTCCAACACAAAACCCCTCAGCAGAAGAGCCATTGTCTGTAACCCCACAGCAAAGCTGAGCCCTTAGGGCTGTTTTTATTCTAGTAGAGATGTCATGTCTGACAGTTGCTGTCACCCTATGATTAGACCAGCAATCAGCCTCAGCTTCTTTTGATAGAATATGAGCCCTGACTGATTAACAGAGTGGCCTTTGGCCTCAGGTTAATAACAGATTTCACAGCACTGCTACGGAGTAATTATTATTTAAAAAGGTCTTAGTGGAAGTTTGATATTCTCCTACAGGCTTCTGTCCATCTGAATGCAGAATTGGAAAGTAACAATTACAGGCATGAACACCAGCTCAACTGGAGGTCTCCTAGTCCTGACAGATCAGTATGCTTGGTGTGTCTGTCACATCTCTGCATAGATGGGCCAAAGAATGTGGTTTGCTTCTTTTTGTGACACCTCAGTGTATTAATCAACCAGCTACGAAGGTGTCTCAGTCCCTCAGTTGTTTGAATTATCAAGTTATCTACCCTGTGTATCACTTTCCTCCATCTGTTGCTTGTGTCACTGTGGAGTCCCTTGGTGGGTCTGTATTCCAGGTCTATCTCATTCCCTTACTTTTGATTGCCATGGAGACACCAATCTCCAAAGCATCACCTTTTCTCTTTTTTATTTCATTATCTATCAGTTTTCTGGGTGAGTTTCTTGCCTGGGTGGCCGAGGCAGCACAGACTTTGTGAGAGGTGCTGCTCTATAAACACAGAGATCAATCAGCACTGAGTGCTGCCCATGCCCACAGCTCAGGAACTGCAGATCTGAGCTGTTTGTCACTCACCAAAACACCCCAGAGCCCCAGGCTGCAGCACAGCAATCTCACATTTCTCCAGCCTCGAACAGAATTGCTGTCATATCTCAGAGGGTGACCTGGGAATTGTCACTATAAGGACCAGACTTGTCGAGGGATAGATCTGAGATTCTGTTAAACACCATATGGCTTCAGTGACTTAGGTGTCCAAGTGGCATATTCAGAGTGATGAATTGAATTAGGGGCTTCATCCCAGCTGAAAGTTAATGACTTTCTTGCCTAAGTCTTGCCTCTTGCAGCACTTTGCAGAGCAATGCTCAAGTGATGCATTAAAGAGTTTATTGGGAGACCATCAGGAGGCTTGCAGTGAAGCAGGGAACTGAACCTGGGTCTCCTAGTGCCCAGGCCAGCTTCCTTTCATGTGTCATCTTTCTTTTCCTCATAAAAAAAAGGAAAATGGAGCAGCAGTGCCTATTTGACCAGTTGTGGATATCTCAGAATCCAGATCCAAAGAGGAGAAAATGGTCCTGCTAATGCCAGTAGAGAAGGTATGGCAATTTCTTCTCCACCATGCTGAAAGAACCTCATTCAATGTGTGCCTTTACCTGCAGACCTCAGCAGCTGAGCAAATGTTTTTGCCAATTAAAGAGTTTCCTGCTGCTGTAGTTGATCCACACAAATGGAAATAGAGGGGAGGCGTGGAGGAAGGAATCATTAAATCAGCGGAACAAAGGCATGAGGGCAAGTTAAAAGACCTGATCTGAATAAAGGAAGCTTCTCAAAATATCAGCTCCTTTGTCCTGCCTGTCCTTCATCCATCCAATTCTCCTGAATGCTGTGGAGAGGCTTTGTCACTCTCAATGACATGGCGGGAGGAACCAGTCCCTCAGCACGCTGCCCAAAATAGCAGCAGACGAGGGACAAAGTGCTCAGAGGTGCAGCTCAGTCTGTGAATGCTCACAATTTCAGGGCCAGATCTGGATTATTCAGTCCTCACACACAATGAGCTCTACAAATGGCCCCATTCAGGGTGGCTCCTGTGTCACTGCCTGTTCCAGGTGAGGCGATGTGTGTTGGGCAGCTGAGGTACCAATGCCACAGCAGAGGTACAAACCTGGCCCAAATTTCCAGGATGTCTCTAGAAAGCCTTTTGTCCCCCTAATGAGACTGGGATCCATTTTTGCTCCTCTCTGACGTTCCTCTCTCTTTAGGCAGTCACTCCACATCCTTGCTCCTCTCCAGGTTCTTGTTCAGGTTCATCACTGTGGTGTTTCAGCAGCTGCCACTGTGGGAGGGGGGGAGTGCTTGACTACTGAGATCATTGCACCCTAACATTTATTTTCTCAGAATTTCCCCTACTACCGCCTTTTTCTTCCATCCCTTCCTCTCCTATTTATCTAATAATTCACCTCTTGGGTCTGGGAGACGTGACCTGTGTGAGGAGCCCAGCCTGAAACTGCCTGTTCAAGAACTCTGATTGAGTTACTTTCCCATAACTATGAATATCAAACCTCCAAAACTTGTGTCTAGGACATTGCAACATGCCCTGACTTGCAGTGTCAGCAGCCTGAAATTCCAGTACAGGACTTTCTGTCCTCACAGAACAGCAGTGAGAAAACACCAGAGGCCTCCCTGTTCCCTGTTAGTATTTACAGGGAGCTCTTTCTGCAGGAGAAATCAGCCCCAAGCAAGGCAATCATTTCACTCCCACAGACCTTTCCCACCCCATTATCCAGTACATGCTTTTGTGCAGCTAAAGCACAGTTCAGCTGTGGGTGGATGGAATGGGGTTCATCACCATAGGTGGCACAGATTACAAAGTGTGCAGTTGGCAATGGAGGCACCTGTTCAGATCCAGGGGTTTAACTCAAGGTTCTATGGCTCTCTCTTAGTGATGGAGTGAAATCAGGCTGCTGAAGCTGCTGTGTTTTGGATGGGTAGAGCAGACCAGGGGAAACAAGGTATGTGTGCCATGTTCCTGCAAAAAATGAGATGGAGTTACTTCTTCAGTCCAGTGGAAGATCATGGAATTATTGAATGGCCTGGAAGGGACATTGAAGCCCACCTCATTCCAAACCCCTACCATGAGCAGGGACACCTTCCCCTATCCCAGGCTGCTCCAAGCCCCATCCAACTTGGCCTTGGACACCTCCAGGGATCCAGGGGCAGCCACAGCTTTCCTGTGCCAGGGCCTCTCCACCCTCACAGGGAAGAATTTCTTCCCAACATCCAATCTAAACCTCCTCTCTTTCAGTTTGAAACCATTCCCCCTTGTCCTGTCACTCCAAAACCTTGGAAATAGTAATTTTCCATCTTTCTTGGAGCTCCTTCAGGCACTGCAAGGCCACAATTTGGTCACACTTAAGCCTTCTTCTTTCCAGGCTGAAAAAACCCAACTCTCTCAGCCTTTCCTCCCAGCAGAGCTGCTCCATCCCTCTGATAAACTTGGTTCCTCCCCTGGGCTCACTCCAACAGGTCAATAGGAGATGGAAGTTCAAACCCCACAGATGCTTCATTCTGGAAGAAGCTGTGGTTTCTGCTAGAGTCAGGATTTTTTACCAATCCCTGAGCAGAGCCCAGCAGCTCCCTGACTCAGAACCACCACTGCCTCCTGACCAGCACAAGGGTTAACTGGACCTCGCTGTGGAGGGACTCCATGTGTGCACAAGCCATTTCAAAGTCTCTGAGCATTTATCATCGTTCCTGTCTCCCGGCTAATGAGCAGCTAAAGTGATTTTCTATTGCTTGTAATTCACCAAAATTGTTCTAACTGTTGGAAGAGGCAGAATTGACAGGCTAATGCAGCTGCCCGCCTGACTGTCTCAATGGCTCATCGAAGGATGAGCTGATTGCTGCCTGGGTGATCAGCAGAGGTGCTTCAGACAGCATCATTTCGGTAATACATCAACAATCTGAAAGCTGAAAACAAAGGCCAGAGGAGAGCAATCATCAGTCACGATGCAATGCTTAAGGCTAAAATAGGTCAGGGCTGAATACTAAAGAGTACAAGGAAGAAGAAAGTATTCCCATATTCCCTGTTTTTCTTTTTCTCTCTGTCTCGGTGTCAGCCTCCTGGTGGTTCTGGACCTTTCTTTCCCTGAGCAGGCTGGATGAAGGTGGAATTGATGATGGAATGGGCCAGTTTGGTTGTCCTGCAGGGTTTGTTGCTGCCCTGGTGGGTTTGTTGGTGGCTCTTGGAGGACTGAAAGGTGGAAAGAACAGCCACTGAGTACAGAGGAGTGCACTGGAGGAGGCTCAGCCTGAGACAAGTCCTCCACGTGTCAGAGTCAGGGTTTGCTGCTCACTCCCCTTCCCTCAGATAGTATGGCAGCTTCAGGAATGAATGTTCTCCAGGGTGCAAACCAAAGGTCCCCTCGGGTTTGTATCCCAAATCATTGTATTGCTAAAACTTCTAAAACATAAACGTGGCTTAAAGAGCCTGAGATTTCGTGTTTACAGATATATGAGCACATACATATGTGCATATATTGCCCACATGTATGGTTGGCCAGAGAACTTGTGGATCTATGTAGGAAAAACCTAAATTGTCGTAGGAGCTGAGATTTTCTGAGAACTCTTTAAATGATTGGACTCCAGGAAGAAAAAAAGAAAAAAACACTGGGAAAACTGATGCTACAGAGAAGTCTAACAGTGGGTTTTAGCATTCTGGATCTAACTCCTTTCCCCCCTAACTCCATCCCCTG
Organism: Lichenostomus cassidix; assembly: GCF_008360975.1. Classification (NCBI taxonomy): domain Eukaryota; kingdom Metazoa; phylum Chordata; class Aves; order Passeriformes; family Meliphagidae; genus Lichenostomus; species Lichenostomus cassidix. The sequence continues at coordinate 6,393,114 of NC_139497.1, forward strand.
CTGAGGACACGAGTGAGCAAGCAAACCTGTTTTGTGTCCAGGTGCTCTGCTGCAAACTGAGCAGAGCAGGAGATGCTTTTCCTCTGCCCCCTTGCAGGCACAGGTGCTTTCCTGGGAGCAGCAGTGTCTGCCAGTGAGGCTTTCAGGATCACTGCCACTCAAAAGCTTCCTCGCATCATCAAGCCCAGACCCCAGGGAAGTCATTTTAACATGGAGCTTTTGCATCCAGCCCTCTATATCTGAGCCAGACAGCTTGAAACCTTGAAATACAACAGCAATTCTTCTATGTCCAGTCCACTCTCTCATCATCGTTAAGCTCAACTGCAGATGAAATTTGAAGGGATTTATCCAGTCACTCTCATCAAAGCCAGCCTCTAAAGAGAGCTCTGAGTATTTACCCCATGCTGTGCTTATTTATTCACCAAAAAAAAAAAAAAAGCCTTTGGAGTACAAATTAGGTTTTGAACCTAATTTTCCGTGTGTGCTTTGTCAGGTGTGTAAGACCTGAGTCTGTGTGAGCTGACCACGGGGCTGTCTTAGCAACTGTTGCCTTGGCCTCAATAGAGGGGATAATTACACTAATTTGCTCTGATAGAATGATGCCTCTGCCTTCAAACTTTAGAGAAGATTGAGAGACAAACCTTGTGCTTTTTGAAAGCAGAGGTCCAGGATTCAATTTTTACCATTGTGACCCAAAAGCAGGCATCACGCTGTGACTTACAGTGGGTAAAAATAGCCAGGAACACAGAGGATCAGATTCCCTGTCGCAAGAACATGAATTCCTTGTGCTGCACAGATGCTGGGGATCTTTAGGTACCATATGGTTGATCTGTACAAACATAATGTACAGCATGAAGAGGCTGCAGAAAAGGTGGGGTTTGAACCTGAATCCCAGGAGAAAGTGCTGACTGTGGAAAAACATAAATAGCCCCACTAATTGCTTTTTGGGGAATTGTTTGCCCCAGTCCTGATTTTAGGGATGGTTGAGGGCACTCAGGAGATTCCTTGGGGGACTTATTTTTGTGCTAATCTGTCTCAACTTTGAATGCAGAGGATGGCTGGAGGAGGAGCTGGATTGCTGTGGAATCACTAATTTAAGAAGCCTACCTTGACTACTGAGTGAACCTACAGATTTTGCTCTCACTAGCCTGGAGCAAAGAGGCAAAGTTGCCAACATCTTCCTCGTTTATTCACAGAATAAACCCCTCTCATGACAATTAACCACATCTCCATCTCCTTTGGCTGGCTTGCCTTTCAAACTGCTTGTTTTCCTCTAGCTCTGTTCATAAAATGTCTCTAAACCAGAGAGAGAGGCAGAAAAGGCAGGAAGCTCATCTCCAAAGGAGATTTAAATAGAAAGGATGCTTAGATTTAAACAAGTGTCCCCACATCCAATAGTGACGCATTAAATCACTGAAGTTTCAATAACTCATACACTATCTCCATGGAGATGTGCACCATATGGAGTTAATTAGTAGAACAACAAAACAATCAATTAGTTCCTTAATTAGTTTTACTAAGAAATGATAGCAAACACAAACAATTTATTCAAACAAATACCCAGACCACAATGATGGTTTAATGGCCTCAGTGAAACTGGCTTCATGCTGAGCCCCTCAGTGTTGCTGGGATTGATTTTGGAGATATTGAGGGTAAATGTTTGCTTTGGTCCAGCCAAAATGTTTTATCAGTGTGATCAATTATTTACAGTATTAGAACAGGGAGAGGAGATTGCTGAGATGTTTTCATTTAAAAAGAGACGGAAAAGGAGGGGAAGTAAAACCTAAAGTAATAAGGTTGCATCAAGCCAGTGTTTAACCTGGAAGTGATGGGGGGGATTAAAACAACAGGGATTTGCTGCAGTATCATTTGATCTTGCAAATAAATTGACTTTCTGCATCTTATCCAGATTGGTATTTTTGGTATATACATTACTTGGAGGAGACAGAATCAGGAATGCACAGATCATCCATTAACTCAGACATATTCAAAACAAAGTGGTGCTGGGAAGAGGGTTATTGGCAATAAAGAGGTTGGATAAAGATCATGGAGGTCAGAGTGTGCAGGGGGAATTGGCTGGGGTTTTGTGCTGATCTGTAGCAAAAGTATTTGTAGGAGATTTTTTTTTTATTGTGCATGAAGGAACACATCTCTACATATCACACCTGACTCGTACTGATATCAAGAAGGACTCAAGAGTTCTGGAGAATGCATTACCTATGCCACCAAGAACAGTAAATATCAAAATTAGCTCCTTTGCTGCACTCAGGGCTGTGATTAATTGCTTGTTAACAAGATTTTCAAAGTACAACGATTTATCTGGGTTTGATCAGGCAGATTATGGGATATAACATTTTAATAAATTCATTGTGACTATAGAGATATGTTAAAATGATAAATAAGCCGAGCTGCTATAGATGTTTTAGATCCAATAAAGCTATTTTTAGAACGTGTTTGTGTGATGGACTAACCTATTATTTACCCAGTTGCATTTTTATGAACTAATAATTTTCTTTAAAAATAATGCCCCGACTTTAGAATGGTGTTTTATTGCTATCATCTTCTCCATAATTCTTCTTTTCCCAATAAATAGATCTTTTTGTTTAAAAAAATAAATAAGTAAAACAACCCTATTTTTGCAACTTTGGAGGAGGCTCAGCCCTTGCAGCCAGAGGCTGTGTGGGAAGGATGCTCAGGATGCAGACTGTGAGCAGTTGTACCTGGAGGGGACACATCTGGCAAGGTTCTGTGGGGGAAACTCCTGCTCTGAACAGCCTGGGATGTGACAGCAGGGGACAGGTAGTGCAAAGTGCTGGCAGAGAGCAAAGCAAACTGCTGGGTGAGGCACCAAAGCCACGGCAAGCTGCAGCCTTGGTTTCTGTGGAGGGTGTGGATATTTGAGTGTGTGCCTTGCCTCGAGGAGCTCCCTTCCCACCCCAGCAGGCTGTAGGTGGTTTCCAAAGCAGGTTTTTTTTTCCAGGAAATGGGTTCAGGACTGACTCGCAGCCTGGTGAGGAGGAGGTGGCACTACTGGCTGTGGCTGCTGTCCCTGAAGATGCTGATCTAAGAAAAACTAATCCCTGCTTTCCATCTCTCAGTACCTCTGGCTTTTTACAGCACCATCACTTTGCTCTGCTCCTGCTCTTGGAGGCCATGTTAAGTAGCTATTCTGCCCTTGTGGACACAGCTTATTATTTTGCTAAGGAAGAGGAATAAAATGTCATTTTCAGGTCTGTGTAAACCAGCTCTTCCTCCTGGCTTTGTCCTGCAGGGCATCCTGAGGTGTTCCAGACACACAGCCACCACTGTCTCTGTCACCCCAGCTGGGGCTGAGGGGATGAGGATAAATCACTGCTTGCAGCCAGGCTGGTGGTTAGAATGTAAATGTCTAAACTTTGGAGAAGTGACCTCTGTTAAGTGGTTTAATGCAGTCTGTTGCCAGGAGCTCATGAATTCTGTATTACAGCAAGTAGTTCCATGAGATTGCAACTATCTGACTAATAAAACAACCTCAACATATTTATCACAATAACTCAGACACAGGGAAAGTATAAATATCTTTGATACTGGGAAATGAACTGGCTGCCTATAGGCATCCTCTTTGCTTTATTGATTTAACCCTTCCCAGGTGTCTGTCAGGGACTGGAGCAAACCTGGTGCAGGGAGAGAGCTTTGAAAGGATTAAGCAATGATGCTGTGTGTCTGCACAACATCTTTAGCTCAATAGGATTCAGAAGGTTTTACAGGTGCTACCAGCAGATCTGCAGGTTGGATGTGACAATTATTGCTCCATCAATGCCAAATGCAGCTTTTTGTGAGTTTGAGGTGCAGCAAACCAGATTTCTTGCAGTGTATTTAGGAGAGAGAGTGAAGGAGAAAACTCTCCCCAGCAGAGGCTCCATGAATAATTCCAGGGGCCAGGATGCTGGTGCTGTTTGACTCAGGCCATCAGTGCTTGGGATCACCTTGTGCTTTCCAGATCCTGCTGGCCAGAGGGTCTCAGGTGGGTTGTAACTGGTTTAAGATCCAAAAGGGGAAAATAATGCCCAGAGAAGCTGTGGATGCTCCAGCTGGGTGTGTCCAAGGCCAGGCTGGACAGGGCTTGGAACAACCTGGGGTGGTGGAAGGTGTCCCTGGCCATGGCAGGCATGAGCTGTAAAGTCCCTCCAACCCAAACCATCCTGGGATTCCATGGCAAGTGACCTCCTGAGAGTGCAGTGATGCCTGCCAGGTTTGGATGGATCTGCTACCAAAACATGGTCACCTTGGTTTCCCGTGCACCCCATGGCTCCCCATGACACATCAGGCTGTTTTTGGTTGGTTTTGGAGGCTCCCAGAGCCAGTGGGCACTTGCTGAGCACAGCCAGCATTCCTGTGCCTCAGCCCAGCCTCCTGTCCAGCACTGCCCTGTCTGCCCTGAGTTATCTCCTGTGACCACACCGTGGTGGCACCAGATGGGTTTTAAAGCCCACAGATACGGTCAGGTAGAGCTGATTTCTCCATTCCTAAGGGATTTAGGACAGGGAGACTTAAAAGTTATTATGCACTAGCTAAAATCTCTTGTGAGTGATCAAGTCCATGTGATAAAGATAGTCATGTTCTGGAGTGATAAAAGCCCAATTTCACGGGCCATCCACACTGGTTTTCTTGAGATAGATAATGTTCCTACCACACACATCTCCCCATCTTCTTTTTTTTGGTTAAGATCTCCCTTAACTTCTTTTTAAAATGAAGTAAAAGGTTGGAGTTGCTGAAGAAGTAGCACTTTTTATGGTCATTTTACCCCCCAAAAAAGGTCTTCCAATATTTCAAGCACCGGCAAAGTTTGGAGAGAAGAAAAAAAGGTTTTTTGAGTTTCTTTTCCTTTGAAATATGGACTGGATAGAGGAGAAGGTCAGTGCTGCAGTGGCTGAGACAGCAGGGGAGGAGAAAAATGTCAGGGCTGCTTTTTATTGTTTTTATGATCCTACTTAGACCCAATAAAATGTGTCAATTTCAGATATAAACAACTTGAGAGAAAATGTGATAACATTATTGCCATGTGGGCTGTCCTGCTGAGGCACAGCTCTCCCCACAGCTTCACTCCTGGGTGGGTGCACAGACCTTCCCCAAAGTGTGGGGAAATCCTCCTCACAGTGTCTGTGCTGCTTGATGCACGGATGGAAGTTGTCTGTATTTGTAGTGGGAGAATGTTTTCAGCTGTGAAATCCCTGTGAAATCGAGATTTCACTGCGGGTTGAACTTCACGCCCTCGGAATAACCAGGGCTGTGCTCCTGAGGTGCTCTGCAGGCAGGGGGATCTGCAGGCAGAGGCATGTTGGGGACACCAATGCTGCCACACAGCAGGCACTTCCCTGCTTCTGGAGAGTGTGAGAGCCTCAGTGCACCTTTGTCTGTGCTCCCTGAGGGTGGAGGGATCAGAGAATCACAGAATCACAGAACAGTTTGCGCTGGAAGGGACCTTAAATCCCATCTCATTCCAACCCCCTGCCACCTTCCACTATCCCAGGCTGCTCCAAGTCCAACCTGGTCTTGCTTCAGAGCAAGAGAAACTCTCTCTGTCCATGTTAACCTCAGATTCACCCTTGAGCAGAGCCTGCTGACAGCACAACACATCCCAAAATCAGACCTGTGTGCATGGTTTTGAGTGGCTTTTGTTAATTTTTGCCCTCTCTGGCTCAGAGGCTGCCAGCTGCCCCTGGGCTTTGCTGTGCTGTGGTCACTGCAGTGCTGCCCCGAGGGGTGAGAGGGCAATGCCAGGGAGAACCTGCTGAGATGAGAGGGAGATGAAATCTTTCTCATTTACCCATTTCCCACAGCCTGCCCACTGATGTGCATTTACTCAGCCACCCTTCTCAAGGCAAATGTTGGCCCAGGACACAACAGCCACGGTACAAAGGGAAAGTGCTTCCTCATAGGGATGGAACTGCAATTAAAGTGCTTGGCAGGGGATTCCAAACCCACCTGACCTCACCACAACTCCACAAGAAGAGACTTCTGAGTCTCAGAACTTGTCTCTCCCTTGCCTATTGTTTAATTTTTTCCCCCCAAGGCTCTTAGGCTGATGAAACCTCAATTATCCTAAACTCAGAGCCAGGCAAACTGAGACGGCTGTCTGAGGACATGACTGCTCTTACCCATTTAGATCAGACACTTTCTCTCTAATCTTTTCAAATTTTTCCAACATGCACTTTATTTTTAATGTCCAACTTCTTTTCCTCCCCCTGGAGCTGCAATCTTCTACACCACTGACAACAAAAACCCTTTTGCTGTTTCTGGTCCGTGCTGTTTTCCCAGCTCAGGGACATCTGCAAAAAGAAGCAGTCCCACTGCAGACTGATCTCTCTTTGCATAAATACAGTGGTTATGGAAAGGTGTTCATTCCATTTTCCACAGCCTGTCATGTTGACTTTCTAATGAACCGGTTACTCAGCTCTGGAAAGCAGATGGAAACCTCTCCTGACAGCCCCTGTCAAAGGAATAGGCAGGAAGAAGGAGAAAAGAATTGCTGGCTATGAACTCCTGGTACTAACGTGGACAGTGGCAGGAGCTGAGGAAAGATGCAGGTTTTGAACAGGATTTAAAGGCTTGATCAATCACCACAATGATGGAAATGCTGCCATCAAATAATAATAAAAAGATCTATAACTGGTTGTATACCATGAGTTATTTTCTTCGCTGGCACAAGCAATGTGAAGGTGTTTTGGAGAGAGAATCCAGCTGCAGGTAATCAGCCTATTTACATACTCTGAGCCAAAGGGAATAATGCACAAACCCCGAGGAAACATTGGGAAAACTGATCTAATCTCTGGTGTTAGTGGCTGCACAAGCCAGGCTGTTTGATGGATATGCATTTATATTGCTTCTCTCCTCTCTCTGCCACAGCCTCATCCAGCATCTGTCACCCTGCTTGTCCCTGTGACAGACAGCCCTGCCCAGAGTGCCCTGCAGATTCCACACCCCAGGACTGCCTTTCCCAGGCCACACCAGTTTTGTTTCCTCCATGAGCAGCACCCCGAACTCTCAGGGAGCTGTGCTGGTGGGATGTGCAGCTGCTCAGCCCCAGCACATCCCGAGTGGGAAGGAGTTTTCCAGGAGCAGGACATGCTCTCTGTGCATGGTGATAAAAATCTGGGTGCAACAGGAGGTGGTGGAGCCTCACCCAAGAGTTTTAGTGTAGTTTTTTAAGGAATTGAAATGTCTGTGGTAGTCCAGGCACCTACTGGACCCCCCATAACAACTTCCAAACCTCTTGGCTTGTGTCAAGCAAACTTGGCAAAGGGGTCAAGGTCTGAAAAAATTGAAATTCCTGTAGATTTCACAAAAACAGATGGATGGAGGAGAGGAGGAGCCCTAATAATAACCTCAGGCTGTAGTGTTAGCTCAGCTCTTATTAGACATCAGAAATTTTAAAGGGGCATTGAGTCCTGAGACATAAATCCTTCAATTATCCAGTTTCCTTGGTTCTGCTGCTCAGGGAGCTGCTTCTTTAATCTGGCATTGTTTCTGCAACTTAAAACCCTTAGGAGAGCTTCCAGGCACTCTCATTCATGCTAAACACACTTCTTTTCTCCCCCCTGACGGTACAGTCAGAGCCGAAATCCCTCGAAAATAAACCCTAAAAGGATGATGACATTTGATGTGATAAATCCTAATGCTAAGTGGCAGAGGCAGCCGCAGCCTTCCTGATGGCAATCACCAGCCCAGCCCCAGCTGACGACCAGCATTAAGCAGGACAACAGCCAGATGATTGTCTTGTGTAATTTTGTTGAGGAGAGCAAACAGGAGGAATCCGAGGGGATGTGTTTGTGTGTATCTCCTGCTCTCAGGAGGGCTTCTGCTCCGTTGTGAGAGGTCCAGGACCTCTGCTCAGTTATTCTAAGGTCAAGGTCAGAGATCAGCATATGCTCGATGTCATTATCCAGCACCTCCATCCTGCCAAGGTTTGTACAACCAGCATCCTCCCCTCTGCCTTTGACTTTCCAAGTGAATAATCAATAACTGCTTACAGCTGGAGGCAGCCTTGAAATTCCTGTCCAGCCCCAGAGGGTGACACTTTCCCCTTTTCCCACCACGCCTGTTAGTTAATGCAGTATGGATCATCATCCTGCCAGGATGGGATTTATTGTGGCAGAGGTGTGAGGGGAAGAGGGTTCAGCTGCAGCTGAAAGGAGACCACACAGGAGGATTTGACCAACTGAAATGCAGGATGGTGGATGGAGGAATCCTGTCCCTAAGTTTGGCTCCCACCTTCTGAGCCTAAGCAGCTTTTTTTAGCCTGTCCTTTCCTGGCTGCTCCAGAGAAGTGAGCTGAGGGTTGCTGTGCTCCTGCTGATGCTGCAGCACTGGGTGGAAATACAAGGCTTGTGTTGGGCAGTGAGGGGAGGAGAGAGGCAGAAAAACCCCTGGGAAATCCTTGCTCCTTGTTACTGCTCTGTTCCATGTAGTATTTCCCTGTGGACTGAGAGCCTCCTTGTGAAGGACACAGAAGAGGAGCCCTGGGAAGGACTGGAGGACTGGAAGTGCCTTGTATGAACACTACTGATGCCTGATGGGCTTACCTAAAACAGAGGCTAGACAAAGTTAAGAGAATAAAAGCAGTTCCATTTATTGAAGAGCCTTCAGGTACATTAAGGGCACTCACAGCCCACCTGGGGGCTACACCCAAAATGGACAATGGGTCATGAGTTTTTCATACTTGATAAGTTCTGCCCATTTGCATATCAAGCTTTAATCCTCCAATTACAGCTTCAGGTAATGAAGTCAATTACTCCAAGTTTGCTCCCCCAATTCACTGTTATTTATATATCTTGGGGCCTGAGACAGAGAGATGTCCTTGAGTTTCGAGCTTAGAGAGGAACAGTTTTGTCTAAAAATGAGAGAACATTAGCTTAGGACTCTATATGGAGCCCAGAGTTATACACTAAAAATTACAGGGTTATAGATACATGAAAAATATAAAAGCTAAGGCATCACTACAATGGACAATATGGAATAATGAACTCAGCATTTAGCCCAAGTTTCCACTAGCCAAATGGAGTTAACTCACTCCAGCATGCCAAAGAAAAGGGATTTGGGGCACAAACAGGGCTGTGAGCAGGAACCACACTGGGGTGGTACGTGGGATGTGCATGTTGAAGGGAAGAGAGGCTGTCCTGGGGCACATCCACCCCAGCAGGGTGTGGGGTGCTCGTTGCTGTGGCTGGAGGTTGATTCCATTGCTGGCTGGATGTTTGGAGTCACTGTTCTTGTGCAGGGATTGGGCTGAGCTGGAATGGCTCCTCAGGACAGCACGGAGGTCAGGTGGGCAGCAGGTCCTGGCAGGATGTGGTGAAACTCTGCCTGCTTTGACATCCACCTTCCTCCACATCAAACAACGAGGCAGCAGAGGGGAAGTGTGCTTGGAATAAATATAGCAGCAATCCTGGGAGTGCTTCAAAGAAGCCTGAGAGCTGGGTGTCTGAATCCTATAAATAACTCAGCCTTCAACACCTGGCTGCCCTAAGATGCCTTTTGAAAGTCCGAGCCTAAAGCCAACACCCCCTGGAAGAAACCCAGAGAACAGGGGGCAGCTGAAGGGAGGGAGCTGTGGGAAGGAATCTTTTACTTCTTGGTGAGGAAAAAGCCTCTGCCAGCACATTAATCCAGGCTGCTCAGTTCTCCTGGGCTGGGAAGGAGCTCTTGCTGGTGTGCAAAGCTGGTGTGTGCAGACAAGAGCGCTTTCAAACATTTTTTAAAGAGCCCTGAAGAGAAATGTGATTTTTCTGTGGAACTCCTGAGAGTTTTTAAGCGTGGATTTGTTTGGGTAAATTGTGAGTGAGTGCCCTCCCGTGAGCACACCGGAACGACTGTTTAATTGGCCCACACCTGGTGTTGATTATGATGCTTCTGGTGGTTTTTTTCACTTCCTAACTCCCTCCACTGTATCTCATTTTGATCAGCTTCGTTGCTGTACCCCACAGCTCGGCTTTGGCACGCCCAGTGCAGAGCACAAACTGTGCTGCAGAAATTATGTGCGAGTCTCCCCCACCTTGATGTAATTAAGCATTAGAAACCAGAGGAATGAGCTGTTCAGCCTGGCTGGGAAGTTTGGATTTGGCTCTGAGAGGGGCAGAGGAGCTGGCTGTATCTAAGGCTGTATTTTTTAACCACTTCCCTCCACTCACTGTTGGATGCACAACAACATTGAAGTGAAAACCAACCCATTGCTGGCCTTCTGGTGATGGTGGCAGGCAAATACCTGGCACAGCTGCTGGACTGAGGCATCAGGGCTGAACCTTCAGCCCTGTTTAGCCTACAATTAATTACCTCACAGGCAGCTAATTGGGTCTCCAAGTGCCTTGGCATGGTCTGGACCAGTTCTGTTGGTGTAAATGCAGAGCATGCTTATTGATTTATTGCTTTGTTTCAGTCAGATCTCTGGGTGCTCACCTGAGAATCAAAACCCATCTCATGTCTAAGATGGGAAGCTCCAATTCAGGATTTGTATTTATGGGGCTCCCAACTGTCTCTGTGTCAGCAGAGGCAGAAAGAATAAACTTGCACTTGACATTGCCCTAATAGGAACAGAAGGTGGGGAAAAAAAGCACCAGCAACTTCTTCAAATGTTGTAAATTCTCTTTTTTTTTTCTTTACTTCCCAGGGCTGCAGAGCTAAAACAATCTGGTTTTGAATCAGAATAGAAACTGAAAAGCAGGAGAATTTGGGAAGGGGTGGTACTCATGCAAGGCATTAGCTGTTAAATTACAGCCTTGCTATGAAAAGCAGTTGTGTCTGAGAGAGTGTGCAGGGAGAGGTTACAGTGGGGAGGTGTGGGCAGGAAAATACTTTTGATTTAGTACGCAGATTTTTCTCAGCCCTTTGGAGACAACTTTTGCGAGAAAACAAGAAACTTTCAAGGGCTGGATTCTGCATAATATCCCAGGATTATGCAAATGAACAAACAAAACCCCCCAGCCCAACAGCAGAGCCCTGAAGAACCCAAGAACCCTTCTCAGGGGCTGCCGTGTTATTTTCAAATCTGAAGCCTTTCTCTCAACACAGCTCCAATCTTTATTAAACAGATGAAACATCTGGAAGAGTGTGTGTGTTTGTGCCTGGAAAGAGATCCTCTGCACCAAGCCTGGGTCTCCTCTGAGCTCGTTAACTGGCTGCACGTTCTAAATCAGAGCTGTGAGTGGAGCTGAGATGTGGGGAAGAACCCACCTGGTGAGAAACACTATTTATTTTTCTTTAAGCCCTCAAAGTTTACTCAGCTGGTGAAGCAACAAACTGCATTTCTTCAGCTGAAATGTTAAAAAGAAAGAGTGATGAAAGAAAAGAAGTGAGTGGAGGGAAGGAAAGAAGGGATAAAGGATTGCCTCGGTGTGCTTTGCTGCTTGTTAGATAGCTCAGGGAATGGAAGAACAGTGCCTTTTTTAGTCAAACAAATTCCTGTGCCCTGGGGCATCTCTTCAGCATCCCATCTTGGAGCATTCACTGCTCTCAGTGCTCTGTCTGTACCCACTGGGGGTTGGTGGCTCCAATTCCAAGCCCACAGCTGGGACACAACCTCTCCAGGTGAAATTTGCTATGCTATGGGACAGAAACACTGCAGACACTGCGATTTGGTCACCTGTCTGCTGCCTGTTCGCCAGCCAAAGCCACCAGTCAAACTGCTCAGAGAGCAAAGCAGCAGCTCTGTGATCCTCCCCTGTGTCCCTCCTCACTCTCCTGGTCCTCCTGACTAGATGGAAACTCTGGTGCTTATTACTCCAAACATTAACTTTTCCTTTTGTTTTGACTGTTTTCTTTTGCCTTATTCATTTTATTTAGCACTGAGAGAAAAAAAAAAAGTCCTGTTCCAGACTAGTAATAGCCTACAGCCATGAGCCAGTGAGTTGAGATTTCCAGAGAGATAAAAAAAAAAATAAAACAGAGCGGAAGAAAATATGTGAGGAATTGCAATGACAAGGTTTCTGCTGGTAGCTTGTGATACAGAGAAATGAAGTCCCAGGCCAACAGGCTTTGGCAGCTGAGAAATGCTAGTGCTGCCATGGTCTGTCTGGCAGACAGGCAGGCAGAGGGGATGAGTTGGTGGGGGAATGGGGTATGGAAAACACTCGCAGGAGGCTTTACCACAGAAAGAAATCTAAATTTTGAAGCAAACGCTCAAGCCAGCCTCCTGTGCTGCATGGCTGTGGGTATTACACACAGTTTTCTCTGCCTCTTTAACCTGGAGAGCTCTACAAATGCAAATAGGGGAGAATGTTTTCATCTGCTCTGGGAAATGCAGAGGTCCCAGGGCGCTTGGCTCCGACAGCTCCGAGGCAGTGGGGAGTGCAGAACAAGCTGCTGTACCTGGCTGAGGGGATTTGCAGAGCCTGTGAGCTCTGCGGGGCTCAGCCTGCCGTGAGGGCTGAGCTGTGGGCTGTCCTCTGCCGGGGAGAGCTCACAGGAGCATCTGTGTGTTTGGAAAACTTGTCTTCACACATCTCACACAAGCGCGCTGCTCTGCCAGGCTCCAGCAAACTGAAGGTCAGGAGAGTACCCTGCGGACAGCAGTGATAAAATCCTGCTCTCGCAGACAGGCAGTGCCTGCAAGATTGGGCTGGGGGATTAAAACCTCATTTCTGTTCCATCTCTTTTGGCAATCCCATTTCCCCACTCACAAATCGCCTTTGTTCCCTGCCTGTCCCTGCCATGTGGCATTATCTGTGCACAGACACCAGCAGTGCTTTGGCAGCCTCTCTGCTGCTCCCACGTTTGGCCCTACCGTCCCAGAGAGGGATTTTTCCAACTTCTGGATCACAGCTGGATCACAGCTCAGGTCAGGTGCACGTGGGGCTGGTGGAAGGTGGGTGATCGATGGAATACTCCACCCAGGTCCTGCTCCATCCTCAGGGCACAGCATTTCCGCTCTTGCTTTATGGTTTAGAGGTGGAAGTGCTGCCTCTGAGTAGGACTGAAGTTATTTTTCCATCTGTGGAATTTGTGCTTTTCGTGGAGGTGATCAGACAGAAGAACCAGAACAAGGGTTGTTGATGCAGGCAAAAAGCACAACTGATTTTAAGCTGACCCACAAACCTTTGTCTCCTAGGATCTTGTCTCATAAATGAGCTAGGCTACATCTGATCCTCAGCCCCTTATCAAACAGCTCAGAGCTCCTGGAATGCAGCAAATCCTCTGTGGTGATCAGCCCCAGTCTGTGTTTCTCCTGTCCAGGAGCAGCAGCCACAGCCCTCAGCTGTGTGTGGTGTATTTTGGGCACCAGGAGCTATTTGTGAAGAGCAGTGGCTGTAATAAACACACTGCCACGTTGATGATTTATTGAAGTCCCACCAGCACCCAATTATGTAAATCCGATTATCTGTCGAGGAGGCTTTGCTGAAACAGCTTGTAGTTGTAACACTTTATTTTAATTTTTTTTTTTTTTTTTTTTTTTTGGGAATGGGAAAATTTAGTTGAAAGCAACTTTTTAGTCTTAAGCATCATGCTCCCAGAGCTGAATCAAGCCAGCTCACTGGCATGTGGCTCTGGAGGGTGGGTTTATTTATATTTTTTAATGATAATACCTTTATCTCTTTCCCTTCACACACAGTCTGAGGCTGGTGGGGGGCTGTTGATCCACACCTTGATGCTGTGGCATGCTGGAATGGATGCAGGTGGGAATATCAGCCCCACTGCTGACAACAGGCTCCAGCAGCACTCCTGGGGTGGTTCTTTGGCACAGATTAACTTGCTCTGCTGCTGTTACAAGGGTTTTGCAATATTGACAGAGAGTGAAGTCATGTACTGCCACAGGTAAGCTGATGGGGACCTTCAGTGTTGGCTGGATGTGCTGAGGTGATTAATGGGGAGCAAAGCAGTAAAGAGCACAGAAATGGTTTTAATTACAAAATAATAATCGTAATAACAATATATTTAGGGAAAAATTAAAGCTCTTCTGCTGCAAAATTCCTGGCTTCAGGCAATGCCATAGGGCTGTGCAGGTGTGGAACTAAAGAACTGGTTTTTTCATGAGTGTGTAGGGGAACAAAGAACCTACAGCCCTCTGGAAGCACATGGGATCTTCACCCCATCCCTGGTAAAAACTGGAGATAAAAGTGTGAGCTCATCCCCCCATTTTCCACCTGCACAGCTGCTCAGCACATCCCAGCCAAGCTCCTTTGTGCTCCAATCTCGAGCAGTACCTTCTGTCCAGCCTTTGCCAGAGGCAGGATTTGACTGACAGAGGTGGCACTTGTGCTTTGGGGCATGAGGGGCACTGCAGGAGAGGGAGGGAGCTGAGCCTGCACCACCTCTCCCTCTGCAGCAGCACCTCCTGCTATTGCAGGAGGTCTGAGGTCTGAGGTGCTTTCCTGGAGGTGACACATCCCCAGCACCCCACGAGGTGTGCCAGCATCCCACCAGGATAAACCCCCAAGCCCCACCACAGGCAGAGGGATGGCAGAGAGAGGACAGCCCCAAAAACACCCCAAAGAGGCTCTTTTTGGAGAAGGATAGCTGCAGGCCCAAGTGGCTCCTGGGATGGTTGGCTTTCAGGAGCTGCTGCTCTGGGGAGACAGCCCTGCTGACACACAGGCAGTGTGCACGTGAGATAAGGCTGGCAGCCAATTTTACATGAGTGTTTGATTTTATTTGACTTTTCCCAGGCAGAGGGAAGGTGTTAGACATCCTCCCTGTTCCTGCTAGCTGTTTCTCCAGAAACCTGTGAGCCGTGCTGACAGCCAGCTCCCAGCACCAGTGTGAGCCCCCCGACACATTTTGGGAGGTGCTCCAGGCTGGCTTATTCCAGCCCAGGGAGGTTATCCCTGCTGCCACCCAGGGCTGCAGTGAGCCAGAATCACTGTCGTGGTGCTAATGTTGGGGAGTTGGCCTGCAACCCTTTTCCCTCTCCCCATCTCCCTTTCTGTGTGGGTTTACATCCCCCTTGAGCAGGTGATGCTTTAGGATTTTAGCTTCCATATTATTCCATGGATCTGTAATCCTGTAGTGTATAACTGTGTTCTCCATTCAGGGTGCTAAGCTGCTGTTCTCTCATTTTTGGACAAAACAGTTCCTCTCTAAGCTCGAACCTCAAGGACACCTCACTCTCTCAGGCCCCAAGATATGTAAACAGCAATGAATTGGGGGAGCAAACTTGGAGTCATTGACTTCATTACCTGAAGCTGTAATTGGATTGACCCCCAGTATGCAAATGGACTGAATTTATAAAGTATGAGGAACCTGTGACCTGTTGGTCATTTTGGGTGTAGCCCCTGGGTGGGCTGTGACTGCCCTGAATGCACCTGAAGGCTCTTAAATAAATATAACTGCTTTTTATTCTCTTAACTTTGTCTAGCCTCTGTTTCAGGTAAGCCCATCAGGCATCACAGGGAGAACAGAAAGGGTTTATTGCTCACGAGCATCAAAAGTAGATGTTTCATCCAAAGTGGGAGAAAACAGAGGATCAATTAACAACTAGCAAAGGGACAATGATAATGGCAGCCAGAGGAAAGCTGAAGTCACTGGGCTGGTTCAGGAATGGCTGAGCACATACCCCAGCCTGCTCCAGGGATGCTCTCCCCATTCCTGCCTAATTAGCAGCTCCGCTAATGCCAATCCCTCCATCCCTCTCTGCGGAGCTGGCAGGAACAGAGGGAGGAGCAGCTCATTTCACAGTGCCAGGGGACTGGCAGAGAGAGACAGAGGGCTGCATGTGCTGCCAGCAGCCCCAACTCATCCATTCCAGCAGGAACACACCGGGCTGGTCCCACTGCAGTCCTGCTCAGGGATGGGGAAAGGATGAGGGATAACCCTGGGGAGCTGCCAGGAACCCCAAAGAGCAGGCAGCATGTCCTGCCTGGCTCAAAAAAAGATTTTCTGCTGCTGCCGCTGCCAGCAGGAGCTGGACTTGGCTTTCTCAGCGCTCTCCTGTGCTCCTCACCCTGTGATAAATCTTTCAGGCTGTCCAATCCTGCTCACCTGGCCGTGCTGCTCTCCCCAAATCCCTGCTGGGGCTATTCAGACTCATCTGCGAGACTCGAGTTGCTCAAGTTTCTTCAGGGTGTTTTAAAAGATAATAACAAACGCAGCCTTTTTATTAAAAATATTAAAGGAGTGTGTTTTTTCATTAAAAACACGTCTTTTCCTAAAATATTCAGTCTCTTCCCCAGCCCCTTGAATCGTAAACATTTTCCAAATGCACGCTGACATATTTGGTTTATTAGCACCTGTGTTTGCAGTAAATGTTTTCATTAAAACATTGCGCCATAAGTTTCTGAGGGGGAAAAAAAAAAGAAAAGCAAAGGAGAAAAAAAATGAGCTTATTTTTAACCTTTCAGGATGAAAACAGTTTGGAATTGTTGTGTGAAATTAATTTCGGGATTTTTAATCAGCTTTAGCCAGGTGGAGGAGGGAATAGAAACAACTGAGGGACACCAGAAAATGGCAATAGAATTGTCAGCCTGGATCAGACTGTGGCTGTGGCTAATGCCAGATGCTTCTCAAGAAGACATAAGCACAACACAGCAAACATCACAGAGTCATGGAATATCCTGGGCTGGAAGGGACCCAGTGCAGGATAATCCATCTCCCTCCACTCCCTCTGATTCTCTAATCCATGCTGTTTTCTAGGAGAAATGTGTGAAGTCTTTTCCAAGGGTTTGTAGCGTTTACTGCTCTAATTCCAGGCGTTCTCCTTGTCCAAGTGAGTGGCCAATCCCTGGAAAACTTGTTAAATTCTTGTTCTCAGAGCTTTCCCCTGGCAGGGAAACAGGCAGGGAAGGAATAGTCCCTTTTATCAGTTTGGAATTTTCTGCTTCTTAAAATCCCATCAGCTGCCTCTTTGCTCTCCTGTGATGAGACCTGCAGAGCAGAGCTCCCAGCCTGCCCTCTCCAGCCTCATTCCCTACAATCTTCCCATATTCCTTTGGCATTTTTCTCTGTACAGAACACTGTGTTCTCCATGTGGGAATTTCCTCAGATCCCTTCAAGGACCTCCAGTTTTGCAGTGTCCTTCCTCAGCACTGCACTACTCCAGAGGTTCAACCCATGGATGCTAAGGATTAATGTCTATTGAAATCCTTCTGCCTCAGCTTCCGTGGCTTTGCTCCCTGGGATTTGTGTTCAGAATGATTCTGAGTGAAGAGCTGAGGTGTTACACTGGATGACTGAGGTTGTTCTCGAGAGATCACAGTCCCTGCTGCTCACCCATGGACCTGAGCCTCTCTGCAGCAGAGGGAAGAGATTTCCTGCCTCAGCTGGCACAGATTTCCACGAGTGGTGTGACTGTAGCCAAAGATGCCTTTTGGCCTTCACTCCCTGCAGGCTGATTCCCAACAAGAGATGTTCTAGTCCCGCCTGAGACAGACCAGATAAACACCACAAAGGCTCCATGAGGCTTCTGAGTGGCAGATGAACTCCAGTTTCTGCTGGAACAACCTCTCAGCAGTGCTTTCAGCAGCAGGAAGGGTTCTGGGCTGTGCTGTTTACTCTCCTGGCTGCTGAGGGCTGGAAGTGAAGAAGTGGAAGATACCAGGAAGATCTAAGTATGTGGAACAGATTAATGAGAGTTTTGAATAAGAAAGAGCTTTAAAGAACACGGTAAATGTTGGGGAGTGTGTGGAGGGAGTTCTAAAAGAGATAAAGCAGGCCCTTTAATAAACTAGAAAAGGAATAAAATCAATGAGGGCTGAGTTACAAATAACACAGCGAAGCCACTGAACTCTTTTCAAACTAGCCTTTTGCAGAAAAGCACAAAAATCCAGGGACAAACAATTAGGAAGCAGTGAAGACCTTGTCAATAGAGCTGTTGATAAGGAACAGATAAAACGGATACTTAAATTGAATACAGTGGAATTCCTTTTTTGCTGATCATTCCTCCCAGTGCTCATCCAGCTCTCGGGATCAAACCTTCCTTTCAGCAGCCAGCTCCCATTTGTGTTGATGTTTGCTGCTTGCTTAGACTGCTCAGCAGGGCTTTTGGTCTGGAGGATTAGACAGAAAAGTTATTTCTCTGATTTTCTTTGATGTTTTCAAAGGTGGAAAAACCCTCGTGCTCTTGAGGGTCCATAAATCTCTGAGCCAGTTTAATGAAGTATTGGCTCGAGCCATTTATAATTTCACTTATCTATCCTGGCATTAAAATGCCCCACAGAACTCACCTCCTTCTCCCAAGATGCAGATTCTGGTTTTACACATATGTCTGATTTGGAGAGCTTAGAGTTTCATGGGTCTCATGTGGTAAGAACTCAGACTTAATAATCATCACCCACTGAAGTCAGTGGGAGGGTTTGCACCGAAGGAAATGGCAGGCAGCTCAGCCTCTGCACAATCAGCTTTAAAAAGAAATATTTATAACAGAGTTCACCCTTTATGGGCACAACAGAACATCTAGGTGAGCAACAGTGTGGAGAAATGGGTTATTGACTTGGCTAAAACATGCAAAATCACCAGGATGTTTACAGAGAAACTGGGAAACTTTTTTTTTTTGTCTGGATGGTTTGTAACTTTTTCATTTCAGATCTCTGAGATCAAAATGAAGACCCATGGGTGGTGCTGCCCTTAAAAGAGGAAACGAGAGAGAGACTGGCAATTACTTCTGAGTCTGCCCAATTCCTGTTCCTCTGGATGGGCAGGGAAACTGCAGGACCTCATACATGATTGTAAACAAACCATGTCCCATAGATTTTTAGGAGTGCAAACAGCACTTGGTTACTCGGGAGAGGAGCCCAAAGCAAGATCATTCTCCAAATCAGCATGGCAGGAGATGGGATTTCTTCAGGCAGTGAGCAGTGGCGATTCACTTGAGGTCACTCTGCAGAGGCTGAGGAGGTTGAGAGGAATGGGAAGTGACCTGCAGGGAGCAGAGGAAGGGTGAGAGCAGCAGAAGGGCTGGAAACTCTGCCCAGAGTGTCAGGAGAGATCGATAGCAGCTCCATCTTTACTCCACATCAATCCCCAGGAGCAGGGAAAGGTGTAAATAAGGTGTTCATTCCGGCTGCAGATTGGACTCCAGGGGAGTGATTGCAAACACTGCAGACAATGAAATAACCCAAATGTCCTGAGTGTCAGCAGTCAGGGTTAATGAAGAGCCAGAATTCCCTGAGTTGGGACTGGATTTTTCCTTGTGAATCCCATTTTTCTTTCACCTGTGCTGGTGTGGATCTCAAGAGAAGTGAATCGAGTTGAGGTCTGTGAGACTAACAGGCTTGCCACAGACCTGCATAAACTTATTAAATTCTAAGTGATAATTAAGTTGTTTACCATTAGTTTCTGGCCTGGGTTTAAATGAGCAAAGAAAGAAGACAGTGCACTGTATCTAGGGGTGATAAAACCTAAAAGAGAGGAAGAAGACCCTATTCAAGCTTCTGCCTGTTCCACTCCCACTGCAGAATTGTTCTCAGATGAAGGTGAGCACAGGCAGAGAGCTGTGGGTGGTTTCCAACAATGAATCATAAACAAGGATAGAAAAACAATAAAACAAGATAAAAACAATAAAACCCACTCCCTCCCTCTTCCCTTATGGTGGATGTGGACCACACTGTAATCAGATTCACACCTAAAAAAATATTTCTCAAAATTGGTGTGAAATATTTCATTGTTTATTAACAGCGAGGAAATTCAACAAGAAATAGTGCCTGTGATTTGTTAGCAATATTTATCTACTTTGTTCCTACACAGCAAATCTGGGAGATATTTCACAGTCTTCTTTATAATGGTGATGCTGGAGATATAAACTGCATTAATAGAAAAAAAATGCATAATAGCAATACAAAAAGGGCTGATTATTAATAAAACAGTGTCAGATTAACTAACAGTAAAGTAAAGCCTATCTAGTAAGTGCTTGAGAGATAATTCTTCATTCCAAAGTGGTATTTTAGAGTTATGCACTAATAAAAAATTGCTTTAAACTTTCTATGAGATTAAAAATGAATAGGGTTTTTTTTTGTTTCTTTTTTCTTTTCAAATTGCTGGTAAAAATTCAAGTTAAAAGTAAGCACTAAATAATAGACAGCAGTGTTGAAATCACATTATGGGCAGATCACATTTCAAAGCAAGGGTGCTCTTCATGTTTTCAAGTGGCAAATAGCATCTGATATTTCAGTGTTCCACTGGCTGACCAGCTTTTATCTAAGTGCTGGAAATTTCACATTGTCTGTCCACAGCCCAGCGAGGGCAAGGGGGATTCCCTTGGTGGTCACAGGGATAGGAATTGGTGCAGAGAAAAATAGGTTTGGGTGCAGTTAGAAGCAAAATGTGGGTGAGGTTAGAGAAAAATGAAGTCTGCAGCAATCACTGTCCCAGTCCAAAGAGATGGTTTGGTCACAAAGGTGCTCCTGGCAGACTTTTCTTCCTT
Source organism: Lichenostomus cassidix (assembly GCF_008360975.1). Classification (NCBI taxonomy): domain Eukaryota; kingdom Metazoa; phylum Chordata; class Aves; order Passeriformes; family Meliphagidae; genus Lichenostomus; species Lichenostomus cassidix. The sequence continues at coordinate 6,413,434 of NC_139497.1, forward strand.
TCTTCACACAAAACCCTAAGCTAGGAAGCCTCAGTGTGATGGAGGAATGGAAGTCAGATGGAAAAAAATGTTAAAAGATGTTAAAAGTGATGGTTTTTAAGATAAGGAGAGGGAAGGAATCTGAGCACCCTTAGTTCACAATGTGGATGTCCCAAATCAAACACTTCAGACTCACATTAATATTCTGAACCATCCACCTGAAAAAATACTGACTTTTCCTGTGAATTCAGGTGTATCTGCACAGGTAACTACAGCTGTGCTACACAGGAAAATTGCAGCTTGTGCATGTTTGGCCCCTGAGTGAAATAACAGACAACCCACACAGGGAAAAATGCAAAGCACATCCTCGTTCTGGGCTGCAACCAGGAGTTACAATAACACAAATAATAATATTAAAGAATAAAAAGAATAATTTGTGAGCCAAAGGTTCGGGACAGTCGAAATAACTATAATAAATCATTCTGGGTATAAGTGAATGAAGCGAACCTGGAGAGGTTTACTGGCAAACACTTTCAGTGGGAGCACTTTTCTGCTTGAGAGAGCTGATGGGGGAAAACCTGGAGTTGGTGGTTGACACCAGTGGAAGTAGAGGATGTAAAACTGCAGGCAATTCCCCTGCCATAGTGAGAGGATCACCAGGTGAGCACTGATCCAGGATAAAAGAGGAGGAAACTTGCCTTTTTCAGATTCCCACCCATGCAGGAGTGCTGCAAAATTTGAAACAAATTCCTTGCTACCTGCAGAAGAGAATTTTCACGCAGAAGCTGTCAGTGCTCCTGGCTGGTTTCTGCTTCTTAGAGTTTGTAGAGTAAAAAAATTCCCCCCAAACTGAGAGACTCTCTCTTCCTACCCCCATCAAAACCAGCCACCAGAGCCCCACAGTGTTTATAGGCTGATTGATCTTTTTTATTTGGAAAAGTATATAATTTTTCAAGGCATTTATTTGGTTCTCTTGTGACATTGCTGGTTTATAAACCACCTCAGAGAGCCTATTTTAGCTTTCAGAAAGATTTTTATTATAGGTGGGCATTTCCTACCACAGGTTCAATCCTTTTTCTTAAAACCACGCATCAGACATTTCTATGTCCTACATTCCCTTTCAAAACATGGTCCTGTTACATCACAATCATCCAGGCTTTGGACAAAAATTGTCACCAGGCACTGTGGCAAGGGACATATCCTGTGGCAGGAGAATGGGATCCTGTCCTTTTCCACACTGGGAGATGAGAACATTTTGCAAACCCTGTCAGGCCTTACCACAATTATTCCCTTTGGCAGTTCCAGAGAATCTTGAATACAACTTGATTTGGAAACTTCTTTGGGTGCAATGCCAGGAGATGCAGTGAGGATGGAGTGCAAGAGTTGGAGTTAGAAGAAAAATAAACCAGCTGGGCAGGTAGAGGAGGATGGGAGTGGAGAGAGGAGTCTCTCTGTTGCCTGGTATTCTGTATTTCTCCATGCAGGAGTTCCAGCAAGCAGGTATTAATAATAAATAAAAAGAATGGTGAAGGTTATCAACACTGACCCTTTCCCTCTTTCAAGTTCTTTTTATTGATTATACACAAACTTCCTCACGTGCAGCCCAGGCTGTGCTGCCTTTCAAGGAAGGCTCTGCCTTGAGCAACCCAGAAACTGCCAGAAACTGCTCATTTCCCACCACTCTCCACTCTCATTTCTAAGAAACAAAAAAAAAACCAAACCCTTTTTTGGATTCTGGGAAAGATGGCACCAAAAAGGCCTGGTTTTGTCTTTTCAATTTGCTGGTTCACCACAGGGCTTTTGATCTTGTTTTAACACGAGATAAATCACCTTGAGCAGCATTTTGTGATGCTGTTCCTGCAACAAACATGAGCTCATCATCTCTGTGCCTGGCTCAGAGACCTGGCCATGGGACTTCACCTTCAGAACTCATGGTTAATAACCAGATTATTCTTGTTAAAGGGAAGGCAAACATCTTTTATTGCATATCCTACTATTCTGCACCACATGTAGGGACTATCCCTGTCCTTTTCTGTATAATTTTAAATTAGCCAGAATCTCTAATGAAAGGATGTTGGAGGTTCAGGCCAACTGCTAAAGTGGTAGAAAAAAGCCATGAGGTGTTTTGCTCCTCCTCTGGCTTTAATTTCAAGGTGTAAGAGGATGGTGTGGAGCCTGCTTCATTTTTTTATGTGAGTGAAATGCCAAGAAAAGTGCCAGACTGAGAACATGTAAGGAACTTTTTTGGTGTGATCTGGTCTCTTCCCCTCAAGAGGAAGGGCAAAGCAAGTTGATAGGTTTCTGAATGCTGGGTGGTAAAACCAATCTCATTTCTCAAGTCATGAACTTTGAAAATGAACTTTCTAAGCATCAAGGAGCAGAAAAAGCCCAAGACTTGATGATTTTATAGCCTTTTCAAATGGATACTTGCAGATTGGAGAGGAAAGGGGTGAATGTGGAGAAGAAATAACAGATTGCAGCACCACAAATCCCTAATATTTGCAATTGCTTCTCGCATGGTGTGTTTGATACTCGCCACAGTGAGTTCTCCCCTACAGCCACAACTCTGAATTTCTGTCCCTCACACGTGGATGCTGGATGAAGACAGCAGCCTCACACTGCTGCCAGGCAGGTTTTGGTCCCCTCAGGCTGGCTGTGTGTCTCTATCAGGGAGCTGTGGATGTGTCACAATTTGGAACATCTGGGCTGCTGTGGAGATGAAATACCGAGGTGTGCCCTGAACACTTTCCCCAACAACAACCCATGGCTGAGCCAACAGAGCTGCTGTGGCATCCCAGGGACAGGCACAGCACGGCCCTGACGTGTGCTCAGAGAAATCCAATATTGCAGAATTTATATCTGCAAAATCCATCTTGTATTCTTCCCCCTCAGATGCCTTCCCATATTTCAGGCCAGCGGAATCGATGGAACCGAGGGGCAGTTTGTTGTAGCACCCTGTAGGATGATATTAAATTCTTGCTTTATTGCTAATATCAGCAACTTGTTTAGGCTGAGACAAGAAAAAAAGATAGAAGGGGAGAAAGGAAGAGTGTGGGAGAGAGACAGGAGCTACAAGATGTGTTGCTTATTTTGCTGAAGTCTGAACTAGGGAAAAAAGGCAAAGCACGGTTACGCAGAGCTTAAAGACAGATACTGTCCCCTTTCTCGAGCTTTGTAGCAGTGCTGTAACAGCCACAACTAGACTTGTACTGGAAATAAATTAATTACCCTGTGCCTGTGTGGCTCTTGAAGGCCCTTGAGCAGGAGCCAAGTGATGTCTGGGTGCTGCTTTGCCACTCTCACACTGCCCCACCTCTGGAACCTGCTGTCTGCTCCCTCCTTGTCCAGAGCAGAACTCCATCCCCCTGTTGTTGTCACAACATCTGGGCCCAGATGTGCCTGTGCTGGGCATTGATGCTATTTCCAGATTCCTGGGTGTTCTGCAAACCCTTTCCAGCCATGATTCCCCCAGGGAGAGAAGGGGAGAGAAGGGGAGAGAAGGGGAGAGAAGGGGAGAGAAGGGGAGAGAAGGGCACACAGCTCCACCCTCCACATCTGGATGGTTTCACTGCAAACCAGGACGATTCCTAATGGGCTAAAGGATGCTCTTGGCTGCTTGGTCAGGACATCACAGCCCTTTTTAACCCACCAGCCTAAACCCTGCTGAAGAGCTGGCCCAGTACCAGTGAGACTTGGTCCCCAAGCACCTGCGGGTTTTCCATGTTCCCTCTGCCCAGGGCTGGATGGCATTTTCCAGTTGGGAAAGCAGTGTGAAAGCAAAGGTTCAATGCAGGTCCTCCAGAAGCCAAATCCTATCAAAATCTCCAATTCCTCAGTAGCTCTGCCTGGACTCAGGACCAACCCAGCACCACCAACACCCTCCCAGTCCATTTTAAATTAGTTATTCTGCAGAATTTTAATCATAATTTGTAGGATAGAGCTGGCAATTAACAGCTGGAATTAATTTATCCCTAGTGCAAGCAGGAATGAATCCTAACTCAGAGTGTCTCCCACTTAGTTCTGTGATGAATTTGGCCCACCAAGTGAGCATGACTGAGCTCTGGGCTCTCTGTGATCTCCCTCATGTGCAGCACAGAGATGTTTATTATCCTACACATATCCAATCTGCTGCCATGGCTCTTGCAGGGCAATCAGGAGTTTTGTGTAAAAGGCTTTCCCAGAGAGGCCATCAAGGCATGGGCTGGATGACATGGACACAAACTTCACTGCATATAGAACTATGCATATTAAGCACAATGATAAAACCCAGGGTCTCACTGTTGTTTTTTTAATTGCTCTCGGAGCCCTAAGAAATATTTTTTTCTCTGGTTAGAACCACAATAATATTTCATTCCCACTGCTTACCCTAAAAAATGGATTTCCTTTCTCTTCTCAGTTGGTGATTTGTTTTGCATTAATGCCTTTCATAACTCATACGTTTTGCCATTAAAAATTAATGCTTGGTGCTGACATAAACAAATGAAATTTGTATTATTAATGTTTTACATAGGTAAGACTTTGTAATAACAGATTCATCATAACAGACTGTTTTAATTAAAAGACTTGCTCATTCCCTAAACTGATTTCAGACATAATTTTGGGCATTGGGAAGAAAGTCTGGGACAACCGCCTGGAGAGGAGTGATCAATAAGACCTCAGAAGCCATTTTTAAAGCTTGCACCTGAGTTCAGGCAGGGGATCTGCTGTCTGGGGTGTATTCCATGGGAATAGCAAGTAGGAAAGGCACCAGGGATGGCTTTTGGTGCAGCCTCAGGCTTCTCCAGCACTGTGGTTTCTACCCAAGGTCCAGTGCAGGGTTTTGCTGCATGGGAGGGTGAGTAAAACACCAAAGTGGTGAGACCAGGGTTTGCCTTCAGGTGGACTCTCTGTTTGTCTGGGGAGCCACGAGGCTCTCAGGATGGATTTCACATGGGAAGTTGGCAGGATGGTCCAGGCTGGCTTTTGGGAATATGGATATATCCTTGGAGAAATGAGAGTGATTGGGGACAAAGTTTCTGCTGCCATCCTCAGCCCAGCCAAAGCCACATTTTCCACTACTTCACTACAGAATCAGATATTAGGAGAGAAAAGGAAAAGCAACAAGCTCAGTTATAACCTGAATGGTGCACACATGAAGCTCATGTTAATTATAATGCCAAACAAACTTTTACTTGAAAATTACTCATTAAAAATTTGCTTCTGGTGCTGAGGGTAATAGTGCTGAGTGTCCAGGACAAGGAACCTGCTTGGCTGTGAGGCTGCAGGGATGTCTCCATTACAAGGCTCCATGATGTCTTCCCAGGCAAATGAAGCTCTGCTTGAGAACAACTCACAGCAAACTCCATCACAGAGCAGTGGTAATTGTGCCACAGGACAGTCTTGCAAAACTCAGAAAAGGGAAATTCAAACACCATAAAGCCTGGAGATGGGCGGGTGGGGAGGGGAATGAAAATAGGAGCACACTTCCTCACAGACCTGGGAGCAGTGGCACAAAGCCTGCTAATGACAGGGAACAGGGTGATGGGAAAACATCAAGGGGGGGAATTTCTAAAGCCCAATGCACTTGCCTCTTCCCCTGTTGAAATCAATGGAAATGTTCAGTTCAGTTTTTCTGTACCAGGGAGTTCAAGGGGAGCTGAATTAAGCCAGGGCGCTTTCAAGTCACCCACCCTCCATAACTGTAAAGAACAATTGGAAGAGTGAAGAGCTAAGAATTGAAACCATTGTAAAAAGAGCCGGGCCTAGAAAATGGTTCCAGGAGTGCTGAAAAGAGAAAGATGATAAGAAAATATCTGTATTGGACATCAGGAGCTTATGAAAGGCGGCAGGATGTAAAATGGCATCACTCTGGAAAGGACACGAAAGCGAGGAAGGGAAGAGCAGGGCTGTGTGAGAGGCTCATTAATGGGCAAGATGGCTTGGGCTGCTTGCTTAAATCTCCCTCTCCACCCCTCCAGCTCCCACTGTTACCAGGGCAGCCCTGCACAGCCCAGGGGAGATGGAGCCAGGCACAAAAAATCCCACTGCAGAATGGAAAAGGAGGTTTGTGCATGTCTGGCGTGGGGCAGGAATGCAGATGTGTGCAAAACAGAGGTGTGAATCCATCCCTGGGACTCTCTTATGTTGGCATCAAGACATTTGTGCTGCTCTTTGATACACGAGCACTGAGTTTTTCACATTGCAAGGGGCAACTTCCACTCAGAGGAGGTTAAATGTGCTTTTTGCGCCTTTTCCAAGCACGTTGCAGCTCTGCAGCTGCGTGTCCAGCATGAGGCTGCAGCCATTTCTGCAGCCTTTGTGCTGCTGAAGCTATTTAATTAGAGGGAATTGAGCTGGAGCTGCTGAGCAGTTATTGTTGAGGCTGCTCTCTGTGCACGGACACATTGTCCAGGAGCCCCCAGGAGTGCTGTGCTGGCCATGAGAACAGTGTGCCTTCAGCTGAACCCCAGCCAGCCCCACACAGCAGTAAGGTGGAGATTTCAGGCATTAATCTTGAGCAAAAAGTTAAAAAAAAAAAAAATTAGGTGTATTTGCCCAGCTCAGTGCAAAAGGCAATATGGAGCAGTTCTGCCTGAGGAGGGTAAGGAAAGCTGGCATTGCCTGGCATGGTTGCTCCTGGATTTCAGGAGAAATGTGGAAAGAAGCTCTCCAAAGGGCATTGCTGCTCCCCACCAGGATCCCAGGCTGCCAAAGAGCTCCTGTCAGGAATGGAGGTGATGTCCAGCAGCAGCTTTGCTGGATAGGGCTGTGCCAAGGAAGAGTGAGTGTTCATTTTCCTAACTGTGCATCAATAATTAATCAAAACTGGTTTTACATAAGCCCGAACATAAAATTATTAGCTCCTGGAGGTTCTTCCAGCAGTTACAGCAAGACCTCTGCCAGCAGCTTCAGAATTGATGTGCTGTAAAAGGAGAGGAACATTGATAAATACTCATTTGTTACCCCTGCTGTTGCTCACTCAATCAGCTCTCACCTTTCCTTCTCTTTTCCTCATGTTTGGACAAGGAAAATAAAAGGAAGAAAGCAGGATTTTACCTACAAAATAGAGGTGAAGAGGAAACTTTCTGTCATGATGAACACGAGAAAACTGGTTTGCGGAATAATCCAATAAACTGAGCCCTTCCTCAAATCTGGGTGTGTTCCTGGAATTTCAATTAAATTGCAGGATCTCTGGGGCACAGTCGAGCCTTTCGACTCACTTTCCTTTAAGTTCTTTAATGTGACAGAGTGTTGATCCTCAGTTATTTCTCTGAGGTGCTCTTGTGGTAAAAATAAAGCAATAAAGAGCATTCCAGCTGGCCTGGGCTGGGTTGGAGGGCTCGGGCAGTGGAAGGACAAACCTCTGCTCCCCAGGAGAAGCATCCACTGCTTGGGCTGGTGGCTTCTCTGGTCTTCACTGGATTTTTTGAGGGAGCATCCCTGAGGTGTGTCCCTCTGCTCTGGGGCTGAATGGGCAGCTCAGAGCAGATCAGCCATGAGTGCAACCAGTTACTGTCAGGAGATTCCTCTTCCCCCTTTTTCCCTTTCTGCTTGCCAGGGGTGGTTCCACCCTTCCTAGATTCCTAGAAGGCTCTGTGGAGCCTTCCCCTTCTCTCAGTCCCTGCTTGGGACTCTGAACATCTCACCCTTGTCAGGCATTTTAACCTCTAAACATCTCCACTCTCTGGTGGGGAAACTCTGGGTTTTTAAAGAGCTTTAAAAAAAAACCCCTGTGATGATTCCAGGACAGATTCCTAAGAGAGGAAATCCAGCATGATCCCCTTGACTTCAGGGAAGGGACAGCAGTTTGCACCCTGTTATTGACCCATCCATCTCAGTCTCTGCATCACCCAGCATTTCTCATGGCCTCTTGTCCCAGGGTGCAGAGACTGGATCAGCTCAGAGCTTTCCAAGTCACTGCTGAACACATGGCAGTAAATCATCTTCATTAAAAAGCTCCTTCTTTTATTGTTTCTGAGCCCAGCACTGCGTGGTTGGAGGGTGCAAAGTACACCTGGAGAGTTTAGAGGTCAAACTTCTCTTGAAGTGAGCAGTATTAAGGCAACCAAGTCCTTCAGAAGATTTCTTCCCACTGGTTTATCCTTCAGGATTCACTCCACGGGATGATAAAGATTTTAGACTTTGGACTGTTGGAAAACTCTTTTTTCACTGTTCTACTGTGCAGTCAGTCAGCTAAAGCACTGCCTAATTCTTCTTGCTCAGAGTTAAACAATGGGAAAGGTGAATAATAAAAAAAACCCCACAAATTTTCAGAATTTTGAAAGCCAAAGAAAAGAAACAACAGTTTTTCAGGATCCACCTCAAACAGCTGAAGCTTGTATAGGGACCTGAAAAAAAAAAAAGATGAAAGCCAACCTTACTTTCAGAACACAGCAAACAAAACCAGGTTCCCTTCAATGGGAAAATATGCATGGGAAAAGGGGCAATGCTGCTGAGATATGCATCCCATTTCTGCTCAATTGCTGCTCTGTTCCTTCAGGCTTCCCGACAGAACTGCATGCTATTTTTCCTTTTAATTTCCTGAAGGTAGTTATTAACTGGAGTAAAAATAAATAAATAATCACGATGACAACATGTAATTTCTTGCAATGAAAACTTATGGTAGTAGTTATTTCCCAAGATTAATCTCAATGTTTGCAAGTCTCTTCATTCAGCTAGATGGGAAACAGGACCTATCACCAGGGTTCCTTTCATTTTCCTGGGGATTTTTTTTTCCTCCTTTAACAACCACATCCCTATTTTTTCCCTTGCCTGTAATAGAAAACTTTCTTCCCTATAAATCTCTTCTGTTCCTCCTGAGACTCTCCAGCAGTCTGTCAGGAGCCCAGCAAGGAATAGCTCATTTCTGTCAAGAGCTCCATATGACGCATTAAATGTCTCCTAAAAAGCTGTCCTGTTGACAGCCAAGCACAGGGTCAGCCTCGTTTGAACCACAATTTACTCCCTTTCATGGCACAGCCAGAGGAACTGCTTGGAACTGGGAAGAAAAGCCTCGTGACCCACTTGCCTGGAGCTGCTGGCAGGATGTGACAGGGATTGTGACACTGAGGCTGAGCTGCGGGGTGGCTGAAGGGACAGGAGGTGGCTTTGGAGAGCAGCATCACTCACAGCCTGCTGGTGCTGCTGCTCCTGGGCACAAAGTGTCACTCACTGGGGACAGGGACACGGGCTGGCACCAGCCTTGCTCCTCTCTGCCTGCTGCACCCTTCAGCTAGTGCCTCACAGGGAGTCCAAGTTAAAGCTCTAAGGCACCTCTAATACCCTCTCAGATCCTCCTTCTAAAGCAGGCTGAGAGAGAACTCTCTCCTCAGAGGCTTCACCCACCCCCTGAGCCGGCAGAAGATGGACCCCAGGTGGTGCTGGGCTGCTCCAAGCATCATTCCCAGCCTTCCCCCCATCTTCTGTTCCAACAGCTTTGCAGAGCTGACACCAAAGATGCTGGAGATGAGAGAGAGACGTGGTCACAGCATGTCATTTTCCTTCTGTTCCCTCTGACGCCGTGTTTTTGTCACTGTTACTGAAAGCCAGCCTGGTTTAGGCTGCATTTAGCATCTTAACTAAAAGATCATCCATCCTTGCCGTGCTGCTGATGGGTGACACCTGTGAGTGGCTCTAACAAACACAAGAGTGCAGAGCTGGCAAGTCCTGCAAAGTTGCTGGCGAGGATTTGGGGGTGTGAGCAGCTCCAGGAGATCTTTCCACCCCACTGGTCCTGCCAAAGCTGCTCTGATCTGCTCTGCTGACGTGGCCATTTGTCCCCAAAGGTGCAGGGTACAGCAGCATTCCTTTCCCTCTGTGATTTTTAGGAGAAAGAGTGATAGCAGAGAAAGGAGATGTGGGCTGTGCTCCCACTGCTGCCTCTTCTCTTCCCTCTGCAGAGAGGTCAGGCAGGGAGCAGCTCCCTTCCCTGGGTGGAGCAGGAGCACTGGGATGTGACACTGAGAAATGCATGAGGAGTTATGTCCCAGCAAAATCCTAATTTCACCACCCCCTGGTCCCTGTGCTCCCCTTGTGATCTCATCCAGACCCGTGGGATTTGCCCATCTGCAGTTTCCAGGGTGGTTTCTGCCCAGCCAGGAAGGCAGGGATTCACATCCTCCTGAGCCATCCTGACCACTCACTCACGGGAGCTACCAGGAATTACCTCCATCCTGCTAACAGCAATTATAACAAACATAGAACCACAATAAAAAGGAGCCAAATCACCCAAGAGAGGCCTCAGTGCAGTGGGAATTGTAAGGCAGAGCATTCCCTGTGTGCCCCTGAGTGATGGATAACCCCAGCCCACCAGAGAGCCACATTATCCCTGCTGCCCTTCCCATGTCCTCCAGGATGGCAGGGAAGAGTAAGTGAGTGTTTGCTGCTGGAAGGATCTGCAGGTTCCCAAGGCCAGCAGCATTTCCAGGAGCAGGAGGCACAGGATGGATCTCCTCCTCACATCTCCCCCCTTTATCTGCGCTTCCCGCCATCGGTATCTCACATTCTGCAAATGCATCAGAAAAGAAAAATCAATGTAAACTAAACAAGAGACTTTCCAGGCTGTAAAGCAGAGATGGCATTAGGTGTCCATTAATCCCATGGCTGCAGCAAGTCCCTGAAGCGATGGGAATGGGAGGAGGGGAAAGGGAGGAGGGGGAGAATGCCAGGGGACAGAGAACCAGCAAATCCTCTCTTATGAATGTAGTTGTTTTCCTTTGCTTTTTTTTATTTCTATTTTTTTTCTGCTTTTTTTCCCAATTTAAATAGAACTCATAAAATGAGCTGATGGAATATTGTGCTTTCTCTGCCGCCATGCTAGATTCAGAGTGCATGCAATGCTTTCTAATGTCAGCAGATCCAAATAAGATCATTTGCATTAAAAGAAAGCCAAGCTTGCAGCTATCTACTTTAAAAAAAAAAAGGCAAAAAAAAGCAAGCTTTTAAATTAATCAATGACCCCTCAGGTTCATGCCTATGTAGAAATACTAAACTAAAAAGTCCTGTGTCTAATCATAAAAACTCTGAATTAACTCTGGGTTGGTGGCATCAGGGTTTAATGCAGGTCCTTCCATGACCCATCATGTTTGCTGCTTGGCTCAGAGCTGCAGGTTCCCTCTCGGGTTGTCCTTCCCTTGTGCACAGACACAGAACAGCACAGGTCTTCCTGTGAGCTGAGCCCAAAATCCAGCAGCTCTCACAGAGAGGGGAAGAGAAAAAGTCAATGTTTTCTGTCTCAAGGTAACAAAATCCTTTGGAGAATCTCTCTGGAAAATTCTGATGATAATCTGTGTTCTAAACTTCATTACTCTTTACAGATCAACTTCACAACCATTTCTCATGCAGCCCTGCACCTTTGCACTCCAGCACTCTTCATTTTTCCCCCCAAAAAAGTGATTCTCATGCTCAATGCTTTGAAATTCTGCAAGAACCTGGACACATCTTCCCCTCCCCTCCACGTGGAAACCTATCAAGCCTGTGGTTTTTGGTCCTTGTCCATTTTGATACGCTCCAGCCACATCTCAGTTTATAATTTCTAATAATTTCCAGTGTTAGTGAGGCTGAAAAAGCCATTGAGTGTTTTCAGGACTGAAATTGAGCCATCAATTATGAAAATGTTTCTTCTGCTCAGTTTCCCACTGAGCCATTATCTAATAAAAATCCCCAGGAAAACACCTCCCACCCCAGAAGAGGAAACAGTTAACAAGGCAGAGCTGCTGCTGGAGTGCCCTGAAATGCTGGGTTGGATACAAACACCCCAAATCCAGAGCCATCACTGGCCCCAACAGCATGCAAAGAAAATTGCAGACTCAAACAGTCTCAGTTGGCATAATTTTCCATGTGAACTCACCCCCTTTCCTTGAGGTACCAGAATTACTTTACAATACAGAAGCTCTTTGCAATAAATGGGGTTTTTTCCCACATGAATCTCCCCTATCATTCCCCCTCTGCCCAGCACTCACTGGAGGGAAAAGCTGATTTGCATGTAAGGCTTGGGCAAGAGGTTCCTCTTATTATAGGCCGAGAAAAAAGTAACTATTGAGCAGAAGAAGAGCAGGAGGAAGTGGAGGGGCAGAAAAAGTGCAGACACAGTAAATTACTGTGTGAATTAAATCTCCAGCTGACTGGAAATGGGGCTGTTTGAAAACTCCCTTTGATTTTTGCAGTGTAAGGTGGGGAGGCTGCCATTCTTCTATTTTATGTTTGCTGGTCCTTTGTTGTTCCTTTATGATCTTTTTCACCTCACGATGTGTGATTTAGAGTCATTTCAGGAACGCAGAGAACTGCAAAGTGGGCAAACCTGGGAGGGACAGCCACGGCCAAAGTTCAAGGTTGAAACCAAAATCATGAGTTTCTTACAGGGGGTGTGAGGACTGGCCCTCAATCTGGGTGGGCACGTGCACATTTTGGCCCTGTTTATTGAATTTTTTTTCCTGTTACAGTGCAATTGAAACGGTGGGTTGTTTAGAATCACAAATTCACTGGAGATGGATATGGAGTTCTGGCCAGGTAACCCAGCCAGCCAGCAGCAAGATAGAGAAATAAATCTACTCATCCCATTCCCCAGCTTTTGGTTTTAATTTTAAAATGCAGAAATAGAATTGGGTTGGAAGAGGTCAAGTTTCATATGGTCAGCTCGTCTGTAGCTCACTAGGATATTACTGAAGAAAAAAAATGGGAAAAAATGATTAGGGATATAAAGAGGGCCAGAATAAATATGGGCTGTGGGGATTGCTGATGCCAGTGAAGAAAACTTGTAAAATGAAGCTACTGGAAATAACAGCTAATGAAAATGAGCGAAATAAGAATTCCAGAATTGGAATTTTACCTGGGAAATGTGGTACCCTGAGGAGATTTTACTGACTTATTGCACTCAGTGTCTTGCCTGCCCTTCCCCAACCACTTCTCCTAGAGGGCTGAGCTCAGTGTGGGGCTGGAAGGATTCTGGCCAGAGATTTGGGGATTATGGCCAGAGATTTGGGGATCTCTTGATGTCTCTGCTCCTCTCCCCTGTGGACAGAGAAGCTGTCGATCTGCTGCCTAAGAAAAACTGGCAGTTCTCAAATTAATGGGACCTTCCCACTGCCTCCTCAGACATCTGGACCACTCTGGGATGGGTGAGATGGACTTTGTGGGTGTTTGTCAGTAGGACTTTATTAAACCTGACTCCAGGTGAGCCTATAGCTCCCCTAACACAGCATTTCCCCTTTTTCCATGTAAAAGCAGAACCCAGAGCTGCTTTAAAGCACCACCAGTGGTCACTGAGGTCACCCACAGCTCTGCCTGTGCTCCAGGCTCCAGTCTGCAGAGCTGCCCCTCAAGCATACCTCTTTATCCACCATCAACTCCTGCCTGAGCTCCTCACACCCTCTCTGGGCAAGTTCTCCACTCCCTGAGGAGGCACTTCTGCTCTCCTGTGCTGCCAGCCCAGAGCACTGCTGCCCCACTGCACTCACCAAATCTTGACATCTCTTTTCTTTTGCAGGGAGAAAATACCAATTATCTGAGGCTCCCGTGTGAATTGTGCTGATGACAGGAATCACTTCCTGTTTGTCACTCTTTTTTGCCTGTCTCTGCTGGTTTATTGGGAAAGGGCTCAGTGTATGCATGAACCAAGATAGGCTTCATTGGTATTCCTTGGGCAGATGCTCTTCTGCTCCCATCTTAATAATCATCTCTTCTTCTTATCTGAGAGGGCTTTCTATGGGAAGAATGGGGGCCAGTGAGGGGCGAGGGACAGCAGTGTAGGAAACACAAGGTTATCAGAGCTGCTTTTCTGCAGAGATGTGCATGGAGGGAGCAGGGTAATGCTCATCACGTCATTTATGCCTTGCATGCTCTGATATTTCAGCCCTTCACCACGTAAGTAACTTGCAAAATACCTGGTGTGAGTGGCCACTGTTGTGCTTTGTGAAGTTTCCTGATGCAATATTTATGGGGAGAATGCATCATTTTAGACATTAATGAAATTTTATGTAAAAGTCCTCAAACCTCAAAATGCACTTGTGCTATATTTCCTGATTTATTTTTTTCTCTTCATTTTTATTTGTGTTCTCCAACCTCTGATACCAGGGGCTGGTGATGCCTGGTGCTCCCCAAACATAAAGTGAGGAATTTTTTCCTGCTTTGAAGGCCTTGAAGTTTTAGGCTTAAAATTTCAAAGGAGCAGACATCCCACAGAGCACAGCTCCCAACCCCCTTACCATGCTTTGAAAACCCTGAGCAGAGAACACACAATATGGCAGGATAAAGAAAAATACTGAGAAGGGAAAGGACTTGTTTTGGGTCAGGATAAACCCTCTGGGTAGCACAGCCTGGTGGAGGTGGGAGGGCTCTATTTAGAATGGGAATCTCCTTTTAGGGCAGTTTTGTTCCTAAATTGAGTTGGTGACATCACCTTTCTGCCCTCACCTCTCTCACTTTGCTGTCTGGTGCTGTCCCCCTCCCTTGGCTGTCCTCACCTCACCCAGCTCCCACCGATCACATGGGCTCATCCTAAATTATTTAAATTTACAGCTACTTGGTGTAATCCTCCATTTATGCCCCTTTTGAATCTATTTCGACAGCTAATGCCAGTGAGCGCCGTGGTACCTTTCACACAATCCCATCCTAATGAACAGAATTTAAATAGAGGAAGATTGAATTAGAAGTCAAAATAATTACTTTTCTGGGCACTTTTGCTGCACGGAGGAGAAGAAATCAGTAAGCACAGCCTGGGCACACTGGGATATCCAGCAACCTCCCCTCTCCACCCCTGTGCACAGCACAGTCTGGTTTGTGCTGCTTCTCCTCCAGCTCATTAATTGTTCATTAAACACAGCCAAAACTCCAAGAAAGGTTTGTGCTAATTCACCCTTCAGTAAGAGAAAAAACAAACACCAAAAAAACCACATTAAGGGGAGCATCCAAGCTGCACAGGAGAAGGCAGCAGACAAATGGGTCTCTGCTGTGAGAGCTGGGGAAGTGAGAGGAGAGATCCAGGCTGGGGTTTGTGGAGCTCGGCTGCAGTCCTCAGAGCTGTTGTCATGGAAGAGAAACCTGAAATATTACCAGTTCAGAAGGAAGCACACGCAGAGGATGGCGTTGAAAGGCAGTCACGGGGCCAAGGTGCTCAGTTCATCCCAGCATTCATGCTGAGCTCACAGAGTCTGCGCTTCTCACCCTCCTTGTGGGACCACCAGCTGCCTCCAGGTGTTAAAAGACATCTGAGCTTTGCTGGCTGGAGCTCACAGGTGAGCCAGGCAAAGAACAAAGGCAACATTAAGGACAGGTAGGAAGATATATTCCCCACTAATCTCCCACATCTGCAGAATACACCGGGAATATTTGCATTCCTTTTGTTCCTGATGGTTCTCACCCATGGTTTTCAGCTTCATTTCTAGGTATCAGGTTTTTGGTGATTCCTCTCAGTGAGGACTATTTGTCTCTCTGTCTATATTCAAACCCAACAGGGTAAAGTCTAATTGCTGCAGTTCAGATGATCTGAGGAATGCTGGTTCCCTCTTCCTTCCTGATTTCAGACACACAGGAGATGAGCTCCTGCCTGGTGCTTTGCTTGGCTCCAAAGTCAAGGCAGCAAGTTGTGCGCTGTGCCCCTCCTCACATATGACATTTCAATCTGAATTCTGTCCAGATAACAAAAGTCCCATCCTGAAATATTAATGACAAACAACTGCAGGAGCTGTGGGTGATTTGCATCGCATCTTTTTTCAGGAAGGAAACAGGATCACCTTCCTTGGGACATGAGCCTGTGCAGATTGCCTTTGCAAGTGATGGAGAAGTGTGCTCTGGCGTGCTGTCAATCTCATAAACAAAGGTGTTGTCAGGGAGCCTTATTTAGAGTATTTCAAATTAACCTTGACAGAAGAATTAATAAGTAATAAGAGCTGAATGATTTATAAATAAATCAATTACACTATAAATTTTAAAACAGCATGGGCTCAACTATTGCAGGGTGAGCAATACAGGGAAAGTTCCCGTGGGCTGAAACTTCTCTGGAGGGTTTCTGATGTCCCCTCAGGGGCCTTGTGGCTTCTAAGGGAACGATGAAGGGAGTCACAGACTGGGAGGGGTGTTAGGAAAACACATTCTATGTGCCACAGAGCCTGAGCAGTGATCTCCTTGATCATTGGGATATTGCACCTCCAGATGGACCTCAACTCTAACAGCTCAATCATAAATACATTTATTTAGTAGGGTCAAGAATGTAAGAACAGCCAATATTGGAGTTTCTAGAGCCTGGCTCCAGAATCTACATAAAACTGGGGGAAGAGGTGAAGACTAAATGAGAAATCAAAGTGAGATTCATCCTGTCTGACCCTGGCTGGCTGCTCTGAGTTGGTCTTTTTGTCTTCCTCTCTGGCTGATGGAGAGAGATAGGAAGGTCCAGGAGCCCAGGAATCACACGTGGGACAAATCCCTATTTCAGGATGGGGCTAAAGCAGTGGAAAACCTAGGAAAACTTCCATGAAATGCCTTGTCAGTGCCTCCTTCCAGGTTTTGACTGTCCAACTTCTGAGCTGCTGGACCCATTTAACCACTGGAAGGCTGGGCTGAGCTTATCTGGGTGATTGATCAAATAGATGTGAGCATTGTTAGTTCATTTACTTTAATTCCTGAAGAACACAAAGCACCCCCCCCAAAAAAAAAAAGGCAGAGAAAAAAGTCATTCAGGTGCTGGACGACCTTATCAGAATTCCATAGTTAGGTGGAAATTGGTTTAAAAATTCAAATGACTGTTCACATAAAATGGCTTGCAGGATTCACCCAACTGTAATAGCAATTCTCTGCAAATGATTATGCAATTACCTCCAGGAGGTCAAAAAGTAATTACCACGTAACCTGCTCTCTTCTGCTGGTTGCCTCTAATAAATAATAGATGCAAGCTCTACTCGGGTTTAGAAGAGAATTTGCCATTTCTTTACCCTGTAATTACATTAGATTATTTACCCAGCATGGTCAGCTGTGACCATGTAGGTCAGCTAACATGATATAGGAAGAATGGATGAGAATGATTTATGCTCTGAATCTCCTCCAGCACCTGGGATCAAAGCGAATTTGGGTTTCTTGTGCACCCAGGACAGACTTTGCCCTCTGGCCACAGCTGCTCCCCTAGGTGCTGAGGTCCTGGGGTCATTCAGTTGCCAGGGCTCCAGCCCAACTGCTCTGTAGGGCTTCCTGGGACTCCCTGCAGGACATTCTGCTCCACACCCTGTGCTGCTGGCAGGACATTAGGTCTCCACAAGGAGAAAACATTCCCTTTAGCCTGGAAGACCCAGGTCTTGTGTGTTTTCCCATGGGTGAGTAAGCAGGCTGTCATCATTTTCAGCTTTGCCACAGAGAGGTTTTTGTTGCTGGCTGAATTTCACGCTGAGGCAATTTCTTCCTGAGGATCTGGAATGATGGCATTTGCTTTGTTTCCCTGACTATCACCTTGGAAGATGCAAACATCAGGATATGCTGCTTTTTCCAGACAGCCTGTGAAATCAGCTTGATTTCAGCCAGCTCTGATCTAGCTGGAAAGGAAGACATTTATTGTTGGGGAGCAGGGAGAGATGTGGGGGCACGGGGTGCTCAGAGCCTGGCAGGAGCTGAACAAGATGCACAACTTCTTCCTGGAGAAGCTGGCAAGGGAAGTCAAACCAGCCAAGCCAGATGTGGGAGAAAGGCCAGAGTATTGTTTTCATTTCACACATGGACTGAGGGGCAGCAGGACTGAGAAAGCTGACCAAGGTCCCACAGGAAACCTGTGCCAGGGCAGCACAAGAAGGCTCCAGCTCTCCTGAGAGCTGCTCCAAACCTGCACCAAGAAAACATTTTCCTCCCCAGGGCTCTGCCTGTTAGGAAGCAGCTCAGGCTGAGTCAGAAAAGCACAGGCTCCCCCATAACATATTTCCCCTGTCAGAAGATAAGTGTATCTCCCACTTGCTGCTTACTACAGTCGCTGTTTAATAAATTAAGGCTCTAATTACATGGTATGGAAGTGATGTTGTTACACAGATGCAGTCACTGGAAACAAGACCAAGCAATAATGTTCCAACAAAACCCAGCGGCCTCTGCTCCTGATTCCTATTTTATGCTTTGTGGTCTCTGTGTTAGAGAGTGTGCCACAAGCTGGGATCAAATCAGGTTTTAATGCAGCCTGTGATTGATGGACAAGGCTCCAGCAAGGGCTGGAGTCTCAGCAGTATCTCCCCTGCCTTCTCCCACTTGCTCCTCCACAGACACAAAACATGGCCAAGGCTGAGGGTGAAAAATGCACCTCGAGCTGCTCCTCTTGGTCACCTAAAGGTGATGAGGAATGTTTATGGAGGGAGCACTCTCATGTTGTTATGTTAAGAGAATACCAGCCTGCAATGGCCAAAGGACTTTGAATTTCAGCCTGAGGAAACCTGCCCGGTGTTCTTTGTTGAATCTCACACTTTAATGGTTGGAATCGATGGTGTTAGAGGTCTTTTCCAACCTGAATGATTCCATGATTCCCAGAAGGTCACCTCTCTGAGACCCCCAGCCCCTTTCACACAGGTGTTTTAGGAAGAGTTGAGGTGCTCACATCCAAGGCCTCGGGTTCTGCAGCCACTCCCTCACAGCTCGGAGGTGCCCAAGGAGTTCAGTGGAGCTGGTGGGTGTCACCTGAGGCAGATGTGAGTGATTTCTGCCCTGTGGGCACCTGCAGGTCGAGGTGGGCATTGTCCCCAGTGCATGTCACACCTTGACTCCCAGCTGGGAGAGGAGGGATGGCAAATTCATTCCCTTCCAACCAGCCACGGCTGGGGATTTCTGAGCTCTAGATCATCAGTAAAGGGCAATCATCCTACTTAATGACAGCTTTGCACACAATAGGAACCTTAGAGAGTGATGACAGAGCCCTCTGATGCCATCAGGACCCAATGCAGGTGCACTGTGTGTCCTGGGTGAGCTGGGCAGCTGCTTGGGGCTGTTGGCAGGGCACAGAGACAGCCCCACACCCTGATTGCTCCAAACCCTTGTCCAGCACCTCCGGTGGCACCTGGGAGCCACAGCCCAGGACGTGGTGCTGTCAGAAATGAGGATCAGCTCTGGGCTGGCAGGAGATTTGTACAGCTCTGCCCTTCTGCACTGCTGTGGGGCTGCTGCAGGTCCACAGAGCTTTTTGTAGGAAGTGGGGTTTGAATTATGTTTTGCTGAACACTGAGACTGAGTGGTGAGAGGAGAGGGAGAAGTGTGGGCCTGGATCTCAAAGGGCAGTGCAAGGTACTGAGCAGGAAAAGGGAAGAGACAGAGGCAGGGAGACCCTCAGTAATAAACCCAGCAGGCTCTGAAGCCTGGAATTAGTTTCAAAAGGGCTGGAGCTGGGCCATTCCCCCTCATTTCCTCCTCTTTGAACCCCACAGCTCTGCATAACCTCCCTCAAAATGTCTGCTATTAGCAACAGCTCCCTCCCTCCTTGCCGAGCGGAGAGATGCATTGAGCTAATTAACGTGCAGGGTCTGTGCAATCCCATTTGGGTGCCTCAGCCCTGGATGTCCCTCAGCAGCGACGTGGCCAGCATGAGAAAAAGGCCACCGAGGCAGAAAGCGATGACACCAATATCTCAGGAGCCAGGGGGCACAGAGCCAAGGGGCTCTGAGGGTGACAAGTCCCTGGGGACATCGTCATCCCAGGGAGCAGCATGAGATGGCTGCAGGGAGGGGGGGATGATCTCAACAGCAAGAAAGAGGGGAAAAGGGAGAAAAAATAAAAGAGAGAATAGCATCTGTAGTGTGCAGAACTATAGTGGTGCTGCACAACCTGTTTGTTCTTGCAGTTCTTGAGCTGAGGAGGCACCAGCTCTCATCTCAGTATTTATATTTCCCTGGAGCAGCACCAACTGTATTTTGATATAAACGTAACGCAGTTAATTGAAATCAGGAAGTTCAGCAGTCATTAATAACAAATCTCTGGGAAGGAATATCCCTGCTGCAGTTAATGATCAGCATAAAAAAGAACCCTTTTTCAAACTGTAATGGTGAGCTCGGGGTTCATTTCATCGTTGATTAGAGTGAGTTAAACTTTGCCCCTGTCTGTAAGTTGTGTATTTAAATACAGGAAGTTCGCAATATTTGAAGATATCAAAATACCACAGGTGGTTTGGAGCAAATCCAGCCCTCATGGCTGATCCCCCCAAAAGTGTGATGTGACTCTGAAGAACAGGAAAGGTGGAATGAGCCCACAGCAGTCAGAATGGACCACGTTCTGCTGTGAGCATCTGTAGAGCAGATTTGAGGCTCGACAGAACCAGCAGGATTCCTCCAGATCTGTGGGAAAACTGGCAGAATCTGACCCAGCCTGGGGCTCATTGCCACAGCCCTGAGATGACATTGCAGGTGACAGCCCTGAATTTGGGGAGGCCCTGAATGTTTAAATCTGCCTTTGGGATTGCATTAGCACTGTGAATTCCTTTGGAAAGCTGACTGTAAACCAGAGACACACTGCCCCTGTGGGTTCAGCACAATCAGGATTTGCACTGTGGTTGGGGCACTAACACAAAACCAGGTCCCCTGTAATGTGAAAATGGAAATCCAGATGGAGGTCCTGAATTAAATTCTTTCTGTTAGAGTATAATGTCTGAGAGTGGCTTTTTCCCAGAGGGCAGAAGGGTGACATGGTTTTAAAAGCCTTGGGAGAAACCTGTGCTGTAAATACCTCTGAGGTGTTGGGCTGCACAGTGGATTTATAAATTTCTTCTGCTGGAAGGGGTGAAGGCCTTGATATCATTTGGGGTGGTCAGAGCTGTTGGTTTGTGCCAGATGAGGGTTCAGAGGTGCACCCACAGCCCCAACTCTCCCTCAGGGGAGCTGCAGGTGCTCAGGGCTCCGAGGAACTCAGCATCTCTTTTCACCACAGTGCACAAGGAACTGGGTGATTCCTCCCCTGAAATGCTCCTCCTTTTCAGGAAACCTGTTGGGAAGGACAGATCTCATCCCAGGGCAAACCACAGCGAGATCTGTGTGTGCAAGGCCATCACTAACAACAACCCCTGCTCCTTTAACTAGACTGAGAAAT
Source organism: Lichenostomus cassidix (assembly GCF_008360975.1). Classification (NCBI taxonomy): domain Eukaryota; kingdom Metazoa; phylum Chordata; class Aves; order Passeriformes; family Meliphagidae; genus Lichenostomus; species Lichenostomus cassidix. Next base: position 6,434,413 of record NC_139497.1, read on the forward strand.
GCAATTTGGAATGGAAAATGGCAGAAGGGGCATGTGTGGCAATTACCTATGGAATAGGAAAGAGGGGAGCCCAGGGGTGATGGATGGAGGGAGACATGCACCCCAAAGTGGGTTATCTGCTGGGGGAAATTCACTTCACACCTGAAAATGGCATCATGTAAAAATGAGCCTCACAAGTCCATCCTTGATCATCTCAGTCGGTGCTTGGGCTGTCAGGTTTCTGCTTGGAAAAAACTGCATTTCCTTTCTCACTGTGTTTTGACATCCAGGCTTTTGTTTTCCAGCACGACCTGCAACTCTAAGGGCAACTCAGTGGTGAAATAAACTCCAGCACAGGAACAGAAATAAACTCCAGTACAGGAACAGAGGGTTTTTCTTCTTCCAGTCAGAGGAATTGTAACCCTGTGAATCCTGCAATAGGGATCACTGTGAACTGCTAAGCACTGTGAGCTGCTGAGCACTGTGGATCCAGCATGCCTCACTCAGGTGACAGCTCTAGAGAGGCACTGTGGAAATGAAAACAAAAATGCTGTGCATATAATGCAGTGATGGATTGCTTCCTAAATGTCACAGGATGCTTTGGTAGGAAACCTCACTGAAGGCTTGTGTTGGTGCTGCCTAGGATTTGTTAGGTCTCTGGAGTGCTTATGGCCAGTGCCAGCAGAGCCTGGCTGGCTAGAAAGGGAACAAAATGAAAATATTTAACTAAATTTAAACTTCCTGTGCTCAAGAAAGGAGACTACAACTTCAGGGTCAAACTTAGAAGTGTAAGAGGCCAGTGGAACCAGACGTCACAGTCTTGGATATTCAGCCCAAACAACCAAAAAGCAGATCCCAGTTGATCACAGAACCTTTTCAGAACCTTCTGCCTCACAGGAACCCCTCAGGTGGGATTTGTCCACCTGCAGAATGGAAATGTCACCACTCTCCTGCCCTGACAGTCTCACCAGGAAACCACCACAAGACCTAGAACTCATCCCAAGAGCAGCAGGAGCAACTTGCAGTTCCTCTTTGGAAGAGGTTTCTAACTTCAGAAAACACTTTTCATGGGACTCCAGTGCTTTTCCAGCATCTCCTTCAATTGGTGTGGCAGAAACTTTTGGAATATGCTGCTTGCTTATATGTGAGGTTATAGTGGCTGGTGATGGCTGAATCTCAATACTTATGACCAGAATATATTGCACTATCAGAGCAGCTCTGCTAGGAAGCCAGCTGGAGAATGAGGGCTGGCTTGGGAGCTCTCCATCATCAGATAATAGCTTGAGCTCCATAAAATCTCTTTTTAGCATGAAGTTCCATTCCTGGAGCACAGCAAATCCATGGACAATTGCTTGTTCCATCATGGAAGTCAAAACATTTTATCCTTTCAAAATCAAATTTTATTTCCTTCAAGTCCCTGTACAACATCCTGAGCCCAGGTCATTTGTTTCCTTCATCATGACTCTCCCAGTAGGGCAAAGTAGGAAGAGAGAAGATGTGATCTCATTTAAACTGAGAATTTTAGTTGCTTTTCCTACTGATGAAGGGCAAGCTACTATTAGAGGGGCTCATCAGCAGGGAAACAATCCAGCAGCTGGCTCCCCAAACACCACAGCTGGAAAACTCTGGCTGAGGCAGCAATATCAGAAGTGCAGAGCTCAGCACTGGTTTCCCATCAAGGAAGAAGAGATCTCCTTCCCTTCCCCCTCTCCATCACCACACCAAGACAATCAGCACTGTGTGGAATGAACAGCAGGCACAGGAGGGGCAAACTGCACTGATTCCCCTGATCTGCAGGGGCTGAGGCTGTTTTACAGGGTTTTGGGAGTCTTTGAGTCCTTGGAGAGCAGATCAGGGCTGAGAGTTGGGAGCTGCTCTCCAGGACCTTCCCTGGTGTGGAGCAGAAAAGCCTTGCAAAGTGAGGGCTTTGCTGCCCTTGTAAAATCCTTGCTCACTTCTGCTCCTTTGGCCAACAAGAAGAGCATTCTGGGAATGACTCAGCTAAACTAGGGGTGAAAAACAAGTTACAGGATTGTAAAACTAATCTAAAAAAATTATTAGTACCAATCAGTGCCACACTGTGGGGCTGTGGTTGGTCACACCTGATGTTCCTATCCTGGTGGTTGGTTAAGCACATTTGTTGTGCCTCACAAGTATGGAAACTCATAACAAACAGTTTAAGAACCCTAGATTTTTTGCAATAAAGTGTCTTTTCCATACCATCGTGGAATCCATGTGAACCCTTTAAAAACACCACACTTCCCCATGCAGGAGCAGGGCTGAGAAAGGAGAAGGAGGAGATTGCAGCTCATAGCAAAGGAAAAAAAAAAAAAAAAGAACTAATGAGCTGCAGGAACTGGCACAGAGCCAGACCCCCCCAAATCATTAAACATGGTCAGGTTCAGGAGAGCTCTATTAAAGTGTCTATCAAAACCCTCGCCCTCAAATGGATTTATTGGACGAGGAGGAGGAGTTGGGTGCAGAGTAAATACAGGAGTCATGGGCCCAGCCTGTCTGTGCCAGCAATGCCTGGTTACTGGAAAAGCTCTGAGAGATGGAACAATTTGCTGGAAAATTGCAGAAATGGAATTTAAAAGCAGACCGGGGGAAACGCTGAGATTCGCATCTTCCAAAGCAAGGCAGCAGCTGGGGAAGCAAATTTGGGGTGCTGTGCCTGAGCTGCAGGGAGTGCTCCACCTGCATCGTGTTCTGCTCCTGGGGGAACTGCTTTGAAATGACACAGGGCAGGGCTGGATGGAATATCAGGAGGAAATTCTCCCTGTGAGGGTGGGCAGGCCCTGGCTCAGGGTGCCCAGAGAAGCTGTGGCTGCCCCTGGATCCCTGGCAGTGTCCAAGGCCAGGCTGGACAGGGCTTGGAGCAGCCTGGGATGGTGGAAAGTGTCCCTGCCATGGCAGGGGTGGGATGAGATGGGATTTAAGGTCCCTTCCACCCCAAACCCCTCTCTGATTCTACATTAGAGCCAAGTTGACACCTGGCAAAGCTGCTGTGAGTCCTGATGGCAATTTTAGTGCCTTATGTACCAAATCATGTGGTGGTAAATCATGAGACAGTCTGAAAATTGAGAAATATTTCAGCGTCTCAAACTTTAAGTACATGAACAAGTCCCAGGATACCTCCAGTTAATTCTACGCATGAATGTCTTCTGCAGGAAGGATGGATTTAAGCATGTGGTTAAATGTTTTCCTCAATCAGAGCCCTCAATGGTGGAGAGTGAAGAGACATTACTGGAGATGCAGTTCATGCCTAAGACTTGGCACATTAGGCAGCACCCGTGTGGTTAAAACACACTTTTTCATTAAAAATTATAATTGGGGAAAAACAAATTAGAGCCAAAATGAAATAGGCTTTTTATTTTTCCCCTTTTACCAAGAGATTATGTATTTCCCAAACACAATTTCTCTAATCCATATCTAATGCATTAGAGGCATTCTGCTATTTTCCTCTAGACAAACAAATTTCCCACCCAGTGTGGGATCACAGCCCTGTTCCAGAGAGAAAAACAAGTCATAATAATGCTGAGGCCACTAAAGGAAAATGTTAAAATAATTAAAATATGAAAGAAGCTGCTGTCTTCCTGGGATTTCAATTTCAGAGGTGCCTGAGGGGAGGGGGTTGGATATCTCACACTGATACACTGTTTGATAAAGTGTGATAAAGACTTAGAAAAATTGGCAGATTAAACTGAAATAAAAGCTGAGGATGTTTGCATTCAGAAAGCTATTAAAAGCAGTGTGATTGAGCAGCAAGAAGCTTCTCTTTTATGCAAGAATGCACCGGAGTGGGATGTTTGCTGCATCGATGTCAAGGAGATCAAAGAGTTGTTTTTGTTCGTGGCACAAACTGCTTTTTGGCTGCTGGCTTGGATGTGCAGTTGGAAGTCTCTGGGATCCTGCTGCGCTGTGATGTCACCATAGAATGGGACCAAAGCTCCAGGAGAGCTGAGTGATTCTGTCCTAAAAGTGATGCTGCCATCCAAAAAAACCCTCAAAACCCTTCTGGGGCAGAGCAAAGACTTGTCCAACTGGCACAGCACAGAGATGGCTCACCCAGAATTTGCCTTCTTAAGGACTCCTTCCCTCAAAACTTCCTAGGGGTTTTGACTCCATTCAATTGACTCCAAAACAACAGTCCTTTTTCAAGCTGGATCCAACTCAGGCTGTCAGTGTGCTGCCCAAAACTGGGAGAACAACTTGATAGATCATTCTGTCCCTCCCCTATTAGCTGATTAGCCATTTGTCTTTCAGATGGACAAGGGCTCGTGCCCTGACAGTGCCCTCATTTGTGAGTCAAACCGCAGGTGAACTCCCAGACCAGAGGGTAAAACCAGGAAAAGCAAAGGATCTGACGCCTGACAGGAGTCGTGGCTGCTTGATTGATCTCCCTGCTCAAAGAACTGACAACAAACCAAGGGGCTGCTCAAAAACCAGAGAGCCCAAAACCTGCCAGAGACTGAGCTCTGCTGTGTTCCTTGACCAGCTGATGCCTTAAGAATTTTTAGCTTCTGTTCTTCATATATCTGTAGCTTTGGTGTAGTTCTGGGCTTCATAAAGTGCTAAACCCCTTTGTTCTCAGCATTTTAGACAAAACATTGCTTTCAGTTGGAAAATCCAAGGACCCTTTGCTGCCTCAGAGCCCCCAAATTCCTAAACAACAGTGAATTGGGGGAGCAAGCTTGGGGTGGTTGACATAATCACCTGAAGGTGTAATTGGAGAATTGAGGCTCAATATGTTAATAAGACAGAACTTATAAATTGTGAAGCACTCATGACTCATTATCCAGTTTGGGTGTAGCCTCTCCAGTAGGCTCTGTCTGCCCTGAATGTACCTGAAGGGCTTCAATAAATTTGTCTGTTTTTTATTCTCCTAACTTTGTCTGGTCTCTGTTTCAGGTAAGCCTGGATAAGGCACCACAGCCACCAACACCAAGTGGTTTGTGGGATCCCAAGCAGGGAAGATCAGGTCCATTCTCTGGCAAACTCCCAGCAGGGCAGAACACAGCATCCAAGCTGAAGCAACAGTTGTGCTGCCAACAGTGCCCACGTGGAGACCCAACACTGTGAGAGCCACTTGGCATCCACCTGCCAAGCAGCAACACCCAGCAGATTGCTCTGCCCGTGGTATCTGGGCATTCCAGTGCCTCCAAGGGCACTGGTGGCCCTGGCAGGGAGGTCCACTTGGCAGGACATGTCCCACCATGGGACTGTGAGGCTGGATGGGTGCTGCAAGGAGAAGAGGTTGCTCCCTGTCCTGGGCAAGCAGAGCAGCCACCTCGCCCTGGGAGAAGGTCAGGGTTGGGTTTTGGCTACATGGCCACACTTCCTCGCTCTCTTCCTAAACACTGGAGTCATAAAAATATGATCTGTGGGTTCTCTGTAACAAAAACCCCAAGCAAGCACTGATTCAGCAGCAGCACGGGTCATGCACAGCAGCAGATTTTAAGTTTACAGCAAGTCTTGCTACTTTTCTAACTCTCTCTCTCCCCCTGCTCCAGCCCAGACTACTCTTTTATTTCCAATTGCCTCCCTCTGGCAGCTTTATATTGGTGACCTGAGGGTGCAAATTAGATGTTTGAAAATACAGCAGTTAAATCAACAACTCTGAAGTGTAATAGAGGTCAGGACAGTTTGCTTCTAACTCAGTTGCTCAGTTTCTGCTTTGGTTCATGCTATCTGCATTTTGCAAAGTCCTTTGATTCCTGCACAGGGTGAAAACAGGGCCCAATCCTCCTTCTGTTCAAATCTCCAACTCTCTGTATTTTCTCTCTATTTTTAGGCTTCTAAAAAGAGGCAGTGGTTCCCTCGGTTCACTCGCAGTAATTTTCTGGGAAAAGCTCCCAGTCTGGACTATGTCCTTTGCCCTGGAGCTCTTCTCCTAAATCTTATCTGTCACTGCAACTGGGCAAAGCAACATATTTTCCCCAGAATTTTTGGTCTGTCCTGCTGCCAATCAGCTAGTGCCTGGTCGGATTACATCTCCTGTCCTTAATGGGCTCGTTAACATTTGGATCCTCGCATGTTCTGCTGACAAAACACCCCCACAGCTCTGAATAAACACCACGAATCAGGAGAACCATAACCAAGAGCTGCTGAATGGGGCTTGGGGGGAAATATTTCACGATAATATCAGAGCTCAGTAATTGAGGGCTGGCTGGTGTGGGGGAAGGAGAGATTCTGCTCCACCATCATACACTCGAGACTCGGTTCATTTGTCTTGATTAGCAGAAGTTTAACCATCGCATGCCTTTAATTAGTGGCTTTCTCAGAAGGCTCGTTGGTGTGAGCAGCCAGGGCCAGGCAGAAGCACAGCTGGGTGGGGAGGGTGAGGCCTGAGGGCTTTAGCTTCTATATTTTTCACGTATCTTTAATTTTAGCGTATCACTCTGGACTCCATACAGGGTGATAAAACTCCTGTTCCCAGCATTTTTGGACAAAACAATTCGTCTAAAGCTTGGAATACAAGGACCCCTTAGTGTCACAGGCCCCAGGATATGTAAACAGCAGTGAATTGTGGGGAGCAATTGGAAAAATTGACATCATTACCTGAAGCTGTAATTGGAAGATTAAAGCTTGATATGCAAATAGACAGAACTTATAAAGTATGAAAAACTCATGACTTGGTGTCCATTTTGTGTGTAGCCCCTCAAGTGGTCTTTGTCTGTTCTAAATGCACCTTGAAGGCCTTCAATAAATCTAACTGCTTTTTATTCTCCTAACTTTGTCTAGTCTCTGTTTTAGGTAAGCCCATCAAGGGGGCTGCTCTGTGTGCTCTGTTTGGAGGAAATCTTGGACCACAGTCACTCAGGTTGGCAGTGCAGGGAGCCAGAACAGCCTTTAGGCTGGAGGCTGCTCTGCTGCACTTTCCTAGAGGAGGAATTGTGCCATAAAGCAGACATCCTGGGGAAGAGGGATGTGGGCACAGCTGAGGCACTCTGCAAGGCAGAGGTTTGCATGCTGAGGAGCTGCTGCCAGCCAGCATCTCGCTGACACAGGTGGTGGCAATATCAGACCAAGACCCTTGGTTTCAGTCCCTGCATGTTTTAGTGTGCATTTTTAAAGTGCCTGCTGCTTGAGGTGGGAGAAGAGGGAAAGATGCTGCCTGCAATGTGCATCATGGGCAAATAGCATGAAGTAAAGGGACATTGTGAGCATCATTTGCTGGGGGGTTCTACCAGGTACTTTTGAAGAGGTGCAGTGCGAAGAACAAGAGGCTTAGGGTGGGAATGGTTTGCTCTCAATCTGTTTCCAGTCCTTTGGAACAGGAGGAGGATTTATACCAACATTGCCAAGACTGGAGCTCCTCCAAGCCCAGAGCAGGGGCAGCACCAAGTGGCTCCAACACCTCAACCAGCACTTAAACCTCTTGGAAGCTGGTGTGGTGTTTTGGGTGTGCAGGGCTGAGTCCTCCTGGAGGACAGGGAAATGTCATAAGGGGAATTTAGAGCAGGTTATCACTGACTTTGGGCTGCTTTTGAGATTTTTGTTTGGTTTCACAGAGGTTTCTGGTAGGAGATTATGGAGCACTCCCTTCCTTGGGACCTTTGTTCTCTCTTCTGTCAGGCAGCCACAAATTTAAGCACACAGGAGCTGTTTCATCTGAAATCATTGGCCCTCATGTAAACAAGGCCATTAAATAGAGGGAAAGACAAATGATGCTAGCAGGCATGTGCTTCATTCTGTCTCAGAAAGCTTTTGATGGCTGGCTGATCCCACATGCACCTTGGAAAGGTCTGGGCTATTAGAGAGAGTAAACAAGTCCTCGCTTTACCTCTCCTACCCTTTGCCTCTCCCTTTTCTCTCCCTCCTTCTTCCCCAAATGCCACCTTCCCATTTCTACTTTCCCTGATTTATTATTTTCTATTCTGTGTATCCTGGAGGCAGAATACATTTTTTTTTAACAGGCAGGATTTCTAAATCCTTTTATTTTTCCTTCAGATTCTTTCTGATCACCTCCAGGCTGTGCACACACACAAACACACACACAAACACACACACAAACACACGTGCATTTGTATGAGCCTTTGATAACATCTCTTTCCCTCCCCAAAATCTTTCCATACATCCTTTGCTTTCACTAGTCCTACTTCCATCAAACTCTCCTCTCCTTTCATCAATCCAGAATAATAAACAGATTGGATTTCCTATTTCTTGGATTACTTTTCCAGGAGCTGTATTTTCTCTCTTTTTCTTTTTTTCCTTTGATTTTCTTTTGCTTTTTTTTTTTTTAAATTTGTTTTTTCATTTTTACTTTTCCTTTCAAAGAAATAATCCTTCTTCCCCCTTGGTTCCTGGCTTCTCCTCCAGTGTTTTATTCAGGCTATGGATGATTGTCTCCATACACTCCTTTTATGCCATGAAATGAATTGCTAATGCAATCCCTGCCGGGAGAAGCATAGTCTGATCTTGTCCTAAATAGGGCCCTGTTTGCAGGGGATGATGTATAAATGTATGGACTGCATCATTATATATTCACTTAGTGGAAAGAGGCCTCTGCTTATTCCATAAATGAATTCCTGGGGAGAGGAGATGCATCCAGCCTGGAGGAGCCTTGAAGTCCATCCCTGCTCCCCTGGCATGGCTGCTCAGTGAAGCCCAGCATCAGCCCAATGAATATTCATGGCCACAGGAGCTGGAAAGGTGAGGGGAGACAGAATCCATGTCATCCACAATATTCCTGACAGAGATCCAACCTCCTGGTCCAGGCATTCCCTGGCATTTGGGAAGATCTTGCACTGCCAGGAGCCCTCAGGGCTGGAGAAGCATCCAGGCCTGGTGGGAGCAGATTTAGGGCTCTGAAACCTCCTGATCAGCCTCCTGCCAAAGGGGGATGCAGTGCTGATCCCTCTGATTGCAGCAAAATGCACCAGCAGGGCTAGGGCAGGATGCAACCCAAAAAATTCTGTTAAATGTGATGCTAAGGTTTGCCTTGAGTTGTTTATGGACTTACATAAACTCTGAGAATAACAGGGGGTGAATAGGATATAGGAGCCCTCCTTTCAGCCCCATGGTCTGCCACAGCCATCCTGCCTGCTCCCAAAATTGCCCCAAAGGTTACAAATATCCTAAACCACAGGCAGGATGGCAATGGAGGCACTGCAGAGTCTGTGGGATGCTCCTTGGAGGAGAACCCTGCAGTTTCCAGCCAGATCCTGTTATGGTGTTGGCTTGGATTGTATTTACTGGCACAAAGGAAAAAAAGAGATAAAACTAGGTTTTCCCTTGTTTCATTTTATTCTTTTCCTTCTGGACTGGGCTCCAGGCTTCTCTCAGGAAAACCATAAAGCGTCCTATTAAATCAAGTCACCATAAGGCAACACAGAGCACAGCCTCTGAGTGGGGTTTGTTGTTGTTCAAGCTGCTATCAGCTCTGATCCATCAGCCTGGCTCAGTTTCACCTGAGCTCCCTCTGCTCTGAGCTAACCCTGCTCCTGCAAACAATCCCTGCCTTCCTCCTCCTCCTCACTACACCCTGAGCATGGAATAACTGGAAGCTCCTGTAATGTGCTGCTCGTGCTTGCAGCAAAACCCTCTTGCTAATGGGCAAGGTTCATGCTATTTCCATTTGTGTTAGTCGGGCTCCTGGGGCATACAACCTTTAAAAAAATAAAATAAAGAAGAGAGAAAAAACCTGCATATTTTAAAGTGTAAACAGAACCTGGTGTTTTCTTAAATAAATGTGACAATTGCAATAATGTTTTGCAGATTACAGGAGAAGGAACTTAAAGGAGACATTTCCAGAGCCTCAGCACTGTGTATTTTGCTGATGCTTAAATAAACTCTTCTTTGTTACTGCTGTTCTTTCTGCGGTGCTGTTAGTTTGATGCTACTTGAAAACCTTAAATGCCTAGAAAATCCTTCTGCTAGACAGGGATGTTCCTTCCTACCTTCTAGTCTGCCCAGAAACCTCTCAATTCCCTCAGTATCTTTGCACTCAGGCAGACAGATCCCGCTTTTGCAATTCCTAGCTTTTGCTTGTGAGTCAGCAGCTCCCTGGGCTCATATTAACAACCCAAATCAACAGTGGCATGATTGAGACCTTATGCCTGGCTCTGTCCTCACTGCTGCCATCAGCCAGCCAAAGCCCACTGGACTCAGCCAGGCTGGTGACAGCCTGTTCAGCCCTGGCATGTGAATAAAACCCCCATGATCAGCCCGAGTCCCCTGGTTCTCCTCATTACTGCAGGAGCAGAAAAAGCTTCCCCAGCTGGGAGGCACCTGACCACGGTTTAGCTGAGGTTTAATGGGAAATCAGATGAGGGCTGCCTCGTCTCCTGAAAGCCACACATAAAGCAGAAGGACAACCAGAGTGAGGTTATAAATCCAGCTTTTCTGCAGAGAAGGCAATCCCCTTTCCCAGGCAGCCCCTGGAGCCCATCCCACCCTTGCTTGCAGAGCTAAGTCAAGCCTTGGCCACCTGAAGTCCCTTTCAAAGTTCCATTCCTCCTGCTGCTTTCACTCTGCTGCAGCCCTGCAAGAAATGAGAGCAATTCTTCCTGGCTGGTGGAAAAGGGTCAGCCTTTCCTCTGCCAGTGCCAGGAGGAGCTCATGGCCACCAGTCTGGAAACTGTGTGGTCTCACCTGCCTGAATCTCAAATCTGAGATTTGCCTGTGAGTGATTCCCTCTGAGCTCCTTCCTTGGAATGTCCATTCCGCATCCCCAAGGAGAGTAAAGGAAAGAAGAAAACCTCTTCAAGAGCTGGTAGGGATGGAAGCTTTGCTTGCATGGAGGTGGAGAGATCAGTGTATTTACCTGGGATGTACATTCACCAGTGGAGAAAGCACTGAATATTCAGGAATGCCACAGTTGTCCTTTCGCTGTGCAGCACAGCCACTGGCAGCTGAACAGGCTGGAATTCAGGACCAAAGACAGCTCCAGCCAAGCCCGAGGGTGAGAAAAATTCCAGTTTTACGGGTATGACCAGTAATCCAACCCTGCTAAGATAATTTGGGGTGCTGAGGTGTCGCCTAGCTGACCCCCTGACCCCAGGTCCACGCCATGTGGAGCTCTCCTGAGGAGGGCACTGCTGTACTTTCCCACTCAGCAGCTCACACAGAGTGCACAGAGAGCAGCTCTGGCTCTCTGGTGCTCACTCACCTCCTGGCTGGATGCAGAAATTGTGCACAAAACCCCAGCGACTTTAAAGGCAGGAAGCAGGTGAGAAACGTGGCATAAAAGACAGAGCTTTTTTTGCCTCTCAGTCTTCCAGTTTTGTTTCCCCTGTGTCAGAGTCCCTTTCAACCTTCACACCCTATTGGTATGGATTACATGCCTCTATCAGTTATGTACTTTAATTCCCACTTTGGGACCTGCTCACACTGTCTTGCAGCTTGCTCCATCTTACTCATCATTTCCAAATTAGCTGAACTTGATTGAGCCAGATCAGGCTGCAGCCCTCGTGCTCCAGCAGAAATCAGTCACTGCATTTTTCCCTCTGCAAAGCCCTGCTTGGCAAAACACGGCTCTGTGCATCTGAATCGAGCAGAGGCCACGTCTCTCCTGGTGCTTCCATCCGAGTTTAATAGGGAGAAAAATAGTTCACAAAACTGAAAGGCTGTGAGTGGCTCAGATGCATTTATTGTGTCGAGCCTCCCCTGCCTTGCCCTGTGTCTAGACAACACCTTAATAAAGGCAGCAGCCACTGGCAAGGGGGAGGTTGTGTGGATTTTCTGTTGCCAGGGGAAAGCCAAACTAATGGAATTAGTGTGAGTTCACATGGGAAGCCAGAATTAAGCCTGGACCTAGGAGTTGTGTGCATTTGCTGCACGCTGAATGCAAAGGGCTGGAAAAACTTGAACGTAGACAAGGCTCAAGCTGAAAAGACAAATTGAGCCGAGCTGCATATTCGCTTTGCCCCTGGATGCCAAGAAAGCTTGTTTGAAGCTGTGCAGAAATAAAGCTTTTCCCCTCCCTCTCTCCTCCTGGGGCCTTGGATCCCGCTGCAGAGTTCTTCCTCTTTTGTGCAGCGCTCCCCTCTTTTTTTTTCTCTTCTGATTTCTTGTTTCATGCCTCTTGCTGTTGAATCGCTGCACTCATCCTCTTTTTCTACCTCCCAGCAATTGTCAAGGAAAACAAAATAAAAAGAAAAAGCCCCCAAAACATTCTGCAAAGTAACTTTACTCAGCAGCACAGCCGCCTACCCCGGCGGAAACTCAGGCTTGTTTGCTTTATTTAAAGCTACTCCCTTGCACACATGATATAGCTCACAGATGCCTGGAGTCTATTTACCTCCTGGCTTGTTTATCCTGAAATGGCCAATGGAAACTGCTCACATTTTTGTCTTGATAAGAATCCAATCACGGAAATTGATTGAACTACTTCTTTGAGCTTTTCTCTCGCATTTACACTTTTCAACCGGCTTGAATTGTTTAATCTACAGTTAATTTAGAGACACACAGCCGTGGCTCTGATATATCAGGAGATCAAGATAAATGGCTGGGGTGTTTTTATGAGCAAAAATCTCTCTAGATTCCAGTACATAAATCATTTGTTGTGAAATCGCTCATTGTCTTTAGGCAATGTCATAGTGAAAAATTCAATCTATTCACGAACAGAAAGTCAAGGGATTAGGAATGGTTTGAAGGGAAAGACGCCACATTAAAAAAAAAAAAAAAAAAAAAGAAAGTAAGATTTATCTCTTAATGCTCCCCTAACACAACTTTCCTGCCCTTGTTTTGCATTGTGGACTCTTGAATTGGATTTCACACTCTCTGTCCACACACTCCAGTCAATAGGCAGCGATGAAGATGTCCCCAAGGGAAGAGGGGGATCTTTGTTTGTGTTAATTCAGGAACATTTTCTTTCTCCTTATCCCCTGGACCATTGTCAGTAATGGAGGAGTTATTTGCTGGAAATTTTGAGTTTTCAAAAGGTGCAAACAGAAGTTTGTGCATGAATGAAACAGAATAGGCCAGAAAAATATTCCCAGAAGAGAGTTAAGCATGGAGATGGAGCCACCCAGCACTCCCAGATGTGAGTGACTTAAAGAAATTTGCATCCAAATCCGAATTTCCCAGCTGGTAATCCTTAATTCTGAATCACAACTACAGAAGATGTGAACCTAAAGGCTGGAGACACCCAGGTCCAAAAGTCTCTGCTCTTGCAGCTTGTTAGAGAAGTGATGAGCATGAAGACCTAAGAGCAGCAACTTCCTCAGTTCCAGAAAATGCTGCATTGAGGCAGAGGGTTGATGTTTCACCTCTTATAGCATTCCCAACAAACTCTTTTCCAAGGGCTCACAGTCTCCTGGAGCTGGAAGGTGTGGGGATGTCCACATGGGATCAAGACCATCTTTATGAAGATTTCTGTATATATTCAGGTGGCCTAAATTCCACCCAAGCCTTCATGACTTTCTTGTTGGCTGGTTTTAGGCCTTCACACATCCCCAGTCAATAAGGAAACACCAGGCTTAGGGACTTAGAGATTTAGGTAGAATTTAGGCCATCTGAGCACATCCCTTCGAGCCTTTGTGCTAATTCTAGAGGCTTCACTTTCTGTTTCTGTCCTTTGCTCAGATGGATTCATGGAGATTTTGCCAATCTCCCCCTGTCTTCCTCCAATCCCTTCCCTCTCCTCTGCCCTCAGCTCTGTATCCCAGTCTGGAATGGTCCAGACATGCCTAAAGAATGTCTGCTGTTTATCATCCCAAATCCATGATCTCATGGAAAAGAATGTTGATTTAGGCTGAGTAATTCAGCCCCTGGAGTCCTTCAAACATTAAAGTTTTAACACTTCTCACCTGGAAGAGCTGAGTTAGCCAGGAGAGATGAGGCTTTGATAGGAATACTCAATACAAATTTTTAGCCAAGCAAAGCAGTAATGCTCCTGGATACAGGGTGAAAATCCCAGCCTGAAGGAGCATCCATGAAATTGTGAATCATTTAACAGCCCTGATGAAAAAACCTCTCTAGTAGCTGGTTTTTGCTTGCCATAGAAAAGATATGCAAGATCCCTGTGAGAAGTCACCTGCTCTTTTTTTGGTTTTTTTGCTGTGCACAGCCATCACCAGGTGAGTTCCTCACCACAAAGCATCTCCAGCACAGACCCAGAATCTCCTCTGTGGAGCAGAAACAAAGCCCTACACTGCCTGGCCACTGTGGCCAGTGCCAAACACACCAGGGAGCCCAAAGCCAACTCATTTCCATCTAACCTAAGGCAACAGTCAATGTGACTGCTCTGTACTCCAGCTGCTGCCCAACTTTAATCCATTTAATTTGGCAGAGTGATGCTAATGAGATTTCATTGACAGGGGGCTGCACCAGGACTGCGGCTGGTGAGAGTGATGCTGAGGCAGGAGCAGGGGAAATGCAGGGCTGAGGGCTTCAAAATATTCCACAAGTCGCCAGCTTCCAGGGGAGGCTCTTATAAATGTGTTTATTATGCAGGTACATGGTTATTAAACTGGGGTTTTATGGCTACTTCAGCAGATACAAAGTGCAACAAGATTCCATCTCTAATAAGTAATAAATATAAGTCTCCTGGCGCTGCTTTGCCCTGTCACCTACAAACCAGGTTTATCCCAGTTTTGGAGACCTGGAGAAATGAGCAGTTGACAAAAATGGATTTGTGGTTTAAATATTAACCTTCGTGTTTGAACCTATTGTCTGAAGCCAGCCCAGAGCTGAGGGGTCAATGGCTGCTGGGGTTGGCTTGGAGCAGCTGGTGCCTCACAATGTGTGAATTCCACCTGAACACCTGTCCTGAAACGATCTGGAGAATCTCACCATGTGTCCAACTAACCAAAATTCAAATTATGGGCACTGAGGTGGAAGAAATGTAGAGAAATAAATCCTTTTTTTTTTCCATTTGATGGAGGCAGCTTCAGGTGCACAGTGGGTTTGCCTGGTGGATGTCTGGGATGCTAAAAAACCTTTTTGACCTCCTTATGTATTTGCTTGATTACTTCACTGTCTTCAAAATTGTAACATTTTCCCCACATCTGAAATTAATTTGATTTGTTATTATTCTTCCCTGGAATGTAAAAGTGAACAACATCTTCTTTCTAATGACCTCCTATAAATTGAAATACTGTTATCAGGTTTCCAATTCACTCTTCTCGTTCTCGGACTCCACAAACCCGATCCTTTCAGTCTTTCTTAAATCACATTTTCAAAACATCTAATCATTCTTGTTGTTCACTTCTGGACTCATTCCAACTTGTCTACATCCTTCTTGTGGGTTGGTGCCCAGAAGTGTGCACAATATTCCAGCTGAGATCTGACCAGTAGCAAATAGAGCAGAATAATTACCTCCTGTGCCTTTCATATGACACTCTTGTTAATACTATTCCAAAATGAGGCCTGACTCCCTTTTTTTCTTTGCCTTTTTTGGGGGTTTTTTTTTAATTTTTTTTCCCCACAAGGACATCAGGTTGTTGACTTGCACTGAGTTTGTGATGCACACAAACCCCCAGATGGTTTCTGCCATGGAGCTGGTCCTTCCCTGGGATGTGGGAGAAGCCCTTGGGCAGGAATCCTGATCTCCCAACCCAAGGAAAGGTGGCTGAGCAGCCAGGATGCAGCTCCACCGACCATGAAGTGTGAACTACTGCTTTTCCTCGTCTCCATTTGCCATGTGCATCCTAAAACTGTTGTCCCTTCCCATTAGCCTCCACAGCTCTGACAGCTCTATCCTTCTTGGAGGATCCTCTGGTCCTTCTCTCCTCACCAACCTTTGCTGTGCTCCTTCTGAGGAAGGTGGTAGAGAAAAGGGACATGAATTTCACTACTAATAGAGTATTTCCTTGCCAGGTTAGCTTTGATCCTGAGAGTGACACGCAGTATCTTTCCCAAGGCCACATTCTGAAACGTTTTTAACAAGGAAGAAGCAAGTTCTGAATATAGTGACACTAGACCTTGTCTGACAAAAACATCAATATCAGTGCATAATTAATGCAGGATCCTCGCTAACGTGGGCTGAATAGGGACAGAGTACTTTCAAAAATCAATTTGCTACCTGAATTACAAACACTACCGATTAAACCTGACAAGGCAGAACTCAAACAGGAGGGAAAAAAAAAAAAAAGAAATTAAAGAGCCCACAAGCCAGTGTGCTAGAACGTGATGCTGTGCCAAAGTCCCCAGCCCCCTCTGCTTTTTTTGCAATCTGTTACAGGAATAATTTCATTCACAAGGTCCAAGCACTGAGGTGGGCTGGACATGGGACTTCTCTTCACCCTTCCTCCTGTGTGACAGAAGCCCATGAAGAGCAGTCAGACCCTCTCTGCCCACCTGGGTGCACATGCACAGGATCCCAGCTATGCCCAAAGTGCTGAAGACTCCTGAGGGTGTTCAGGACATTTTAGGCCTCCAGCATAAGTTGTAGTAAACCATTAATTATAAATCATAAATTTATGCCATCCAGCATCCATGGCTGGATGACAACTGCTGTACTCAAAGCTATTTTTATGTGGAGCATATTATCAGTGGTGCTTTTCCTCCATTGCAGCACCTGAGGGATGATCTAGCTGATGGCTTGGGGAAGCCACTGTCCTATTGAAATTTGACTTTTTCCATCAAATGCTGCTTTACGATTAATGATCCTGACCCTAGGGGTTTGACTGAATCTGAGAAACTATTTCAAGTGGTTGGGATTCAACGCTCTCTCTGCTGTGGCCCAGGTTTTTGGCCATGAAATTTCAGGAGAATTTACAATTACAATTTACAATTACAATTCCCTAAAAAGAGGGTGCAGCAAGGTAGGGATCAGCCCCTTCTCCAGGCAACAGTGACAGAACAAGAGGACATGGGCTTCAGCTGCACCAGGAGAGGTTCAAGTTGGACCTTCAAGGAGGAATTTCTTCATGGGAAGGGTTGTCAATCATTAGGATGAGCTGCCCAGGGACCTCCCTGCCATGGTGGAGTCACCACCCCTGGAGTTGTTCAATAAATGCCTCAACGTGGCCCTTGGTGCTATGGTTCAGTTCATGTGGTGGTGCTCAGTCAAAGACTGGACAGGATGACTTTAGGCGTCTTTTCCAATCTTAGTGATCTTATAATTCTATGATTCTGTGATTCTGTGATTTAATGATTGAATGATTCTGCGATTCTATTACTCTATGATTCTGTGACTCTGTGATTCTGACTCTATGATTCAATGATTCAATCATTCTATGACTCTGTGGTTCTTTGACTCTGTGATTCAATGATTCTACAATTCTGTGATTCTATGATTCTGTAATTTTGTGGTTCTATTATTCTCTGCCTCTGTGATTCAATGATTCTATGATTCTGTGTCTCTGTGATTCTATGACTCTGTGATTCTGTGATTCTTTGCCTCTATGATTCAATGATTCTGTAATTCTATGGCTCTATGATTCTATGCCTCTGTGATTCAATGATTCTATGATTCTGTAATTCTATGATGCAGTGGTTCAATGATTCAATGATTCAATGGTTCTCTGTCCTCTCCCCTTTCTCTCACACCTTTGCATTAAGCAGCTTTGAGGGCTGTGGTGTCTTTTCCAGCACTTCCTGTAAATCTCAGTGACTGCAACAGGTCCAGCTGGACAAGCAGGGCAGTCCTGGCCCAGACCCACTGCTGCCAGACTCCCTCTCCACACATCCATTCCACTGTTTGCTCTGTGCAGGAACCATTTTGGCAGCCTCATCCCAAATTTGCAGCTGCAAGTCACACAGCAGCAGCACTTGCCTTGTCCTAACCCCTTTCTGATGAGCTTCATTAGTGCCAAACTGCTCTCATTAACCCCCTCAGGGCCACGGGTGATGTGCAGCCAGGTTTGCTGGGCCTCTCTGCCCTCTGGAGAGGTAGCTGCAGGCTGCCAGAGGAGCCAGCGTGTGAGGGGAGGTGACTGAGGGGACAATGCTCTGAGCTGCTCTCACAATTAGCCTGAGCCTTGTAGCTCAGCTTGCTGGGGTCAGAGCACTGCCCTGCTCTCGTGCCTGATGTGCAGATGAGGCTGAAGGTGCTGCCCACATTTATTCCTGTGCATCCTCCTCCTGCAGTGCTCCTGAGCATGCCCAGGGCCCTGAAATGGTTAAACAACTTATTTGTCTCTGCTTGCTTCCCCAGTTCTCCCTTGGAGTTCAGTCACTGCCATATGCTATATTACAGAGCATGAGAAATCAGACTGAGGTGGCAATTTTAACACCCTTTATTCATACATCCTATTTTTACACTGATGGATGTAAGATATGCAAAGTGTAATTCCCAGCTGAAGCAGACTCAGCACATGGTTCCTGCTGCCTCAGCCAAGGATGGAGCAGCACCAGCCAGCAGAGCTGCTGCCTGTGGCCAGGCCAGGCAGCCCTGGAGCCCTGCCTGCTGCCTGGGAGGCTCTGCTGGGTGCTGTCTCTTCCCCACTGCCGGCTGAGCACAGCCTGCTCTGCCCCAGGTGCTCAGCAGCTTGGGCTTTGCTGGGCTTTCAGCCTGGAGGTGGCAGCTGCTGGCAGCGATGGGGAAAGGCACCAGCAGGGTGGCACTGGCAGAGGGAAAGGCTCCGGATGGTCCAGCTGCCCTGGGCAGCTCCAGCTGTAGGGGCTCAGAGGTGTCAGCAGAGCACAGGGATGGAAGGCAGTGGTGTTTCCCCTCCTCTGCCTGGTACTGACACCATTTATCTCTTTTCTTTGCCCAGTACTGACACCATTTCTCTGTGTTCTCTGCCCAGGCAGAGCGCAAGCTGATGAAGGTTGTGCACTTTGAGCAGTTGCCTGTGTCTTAAGGAGATAGATAAGCCAGAAATCAAAGTTTTGCTCTGTTAGGTGTAAAAAAAGGGATTTGGAGGTTTGCTAATGCAGATAGAATCACTGGGAAGAGCTCAGCACTTTGGCTGTGTGGCAGGACAGACACAGAAAACAAGGACTGATGGATTCCTGAGTGAAAGAAGAGTCCTGAACATGAACAGCAGAGTTCTTTCCCCTCTTGTGGGCCTTTTTATGACCCAGGGCTCCCTGACACAGCAGTGAAACCCCAGTCTGCGACTTGCCTCTTGCAGGAACAAGTTAAAAGGCTAAAAATAAACATTTCAACATTTAATTTGAAGCACCGTGAGACTGCGGAACAGATTTACATGAATGTCTGAAGTGAGGAATTTTGGAGAGACAGTGGGGGTGGGAGCAGGGGAGCCCATAATTATAGCAAAGCCCTGACACAGATGCTGAAGCAGATGCATGTGGGCCAGCAAGGAGAGAAAGGGAGACATTGGGGGAGTTCCTGGCACAAGGGAGAAGCAGGAGTGCCCTGGAAAATGAGAATGGAGGGCAGGGGGGAGATTTGCTTCTCTGAGAGCTCTTTGGGGAATGAGGATCTTCCCTCCTTGCTGGGAGTGTGAGAGGTGGCAGAGCTGAGCTGCCAGCCTAGGGGATCAGGCTGGGGATGGCTCAGTGGGAAATGGGCTGGAGGGAGCCTGGCCCCAGAATATTTGTCTCCAGACTCTTCCTGAGATGGTGAATTTGCTACATCCCTGATCCATGAGCATGCTCTGCTGGCTAATCAAGGGCTGAGGTTCATTAGCAGCATTCTCTCCATTACCTGATGACTTATTTTTATGGAACACATCAAGACTTCATCTCCTCGACCACTGTGACAGAAAGACAACCTGAGACAGCAGACACAAGCCTGCTTTCATCTGGAAATCACTGAAAGGCAGGTGCCAGATGTAGGAAAATGAAGTCTGACCAGAGGCACTCAGTGCACAAGGAGGGCAGGACAGGAGTTTAGACCAGCCTGGAATTGTTATGGGAGCTTGGCCATGGCATGACAGGCTTTGTGCTGGCCTTGGGCTGCTGGGCATGAGGGAAATGGCAGGAGAAAAACCAAGCTGCTTGCCAGGCTGGGACTTTGTGCCCTGGAGTGTGTTCATGCCTGTGTGAATGCTCACCTGTGTACAAATAAAGAGGCACAGCTGCCACAGGCACAGATGTGCATGGTTATGGTATCTACATGCACACACATCAACTTTGGCATTTTCTGGAGATAGGGAAACCTCCAATCTCTGATTCAAACCACAGAACAGAGAAATCTTTCCCTTAACACTTAATTCAATCTCCTCCAAAAGGTCTGCTCCTTTACAAATTCTCAGAGATCCCCAAATTCAAGCTGCAGTTTGCATGTTGCCCTGAAGTGTGAGATCATGAGGACACCCTTTAAGGGCTTGAAGTGCCAGAGCCTGAAGTGATGTAATCTCAATACCCAACCCTAGAAGCCTCCAGGAAGGGAAGAACAATAAAGAACCCCAAAGGATGGAAGTGGTGCAGAGAGTTTGGTGCTCCATCCCATTAGCAGCAGGGATGGATAATTAGGCTGGACAAAAGAGCACAAAGTGCACACCAGGGAGCTGTCCTGCAGACAGGGAGCTGGGCTGCATGATCTAAGAGGCCTTTTCCAGCTGTAACTCTGAACAAGTGGATGTTTTTAGAGCCTGCTTCTCCAGCAGTGCTCAGTTGTGGGCCAGGAAAAGGAAGGCACATGATTTATCTCCTACCACCATCTAACACCTTCTACTGGAGGCTTTTTCTTTTTATCTCCTCCTCCTTGCACATGCTCTCAACAAAACACCAATGGGTCTTTAAGGGAATGTTGCAAGAAAAAATAAAAGAGCCTCCAGCTTGCTGCCAATGGGAAGGAGTGGAAGGCAGCCAGGAGACTCTGTCTGGGGTGCTAATTGGGAGATATTTCCTGTGGTGGTGAGGCTGTTATTTATAGGACTGAGTGTGAGAGGGTGTGAGTGAGTGTGAGAGGGTGAAGTGTGGTAGGGTGTGACTGAGGCACCCAAACTGGTTAGAAAGGAGAGAAACTCACTGGTGTATTTTAAACCCAGCCTCTGGAGCTCAGTCCCTGGGGAGATGCAGACACACACATGGAGATAAATGATCATTTACACAGATAAGGGTGATGTGGCTGCATAAACTGTGTGGACTCACATGGGCAAAACAAGTATTAAGCTATGCTTCTAATGTAGAAGGATAGTGAAGTATTAGTGTTGTAATTGTAGTGAAAGTTCTAGGGATGCCTTGTGTGTTCTTTGTTCTTTTGTTCTATATTTGTGCATTTGGTGTGGGAAACTTTTTTTTTCCTATCTGTTTAGTTGTTTGTTTTTTTGTTACTCTAAGTTAAGATTATATGTAGAATGTCGATTTTAAGGATCAGACAGATTTCTGACACACAGACAGGAACAAACATGGTTGTTTTCAGTCTTGTGCTCAGCCCTTTTCCTTTTAGGAAACCCAAATCCACCTTTACCATGAGAAATACCCAACTTTAATCCCTTTTTTCCCCAAGCAGAGCAGCCTGGCTATCACACAGCCTTTGGAGCACTCCAGCAGAGAGGCCCTGCACTCTCCTGCCGGCTGCTTGGCTGCTTGGAGAAAGCAGATGGCACTGCCTGCCTCCACAGGGGTCGTAAATCCATGCTGAACAGGCCTTGCCACTCGCAATGACACTTGGAATGACACCCTGTTCCCAGGCTGGGGGTGGATTTGCAGTGTTCTGCTCACCCCTCCTGTCCCTGGCACGGCTGAACCCCCAGGGCTGGTGCTGCTCTGAGGTTCCCTGCTGGTTCCAGGGGAAACTGGGGTTCTGATCTGCAAACAGATGATGCAGGAGCAGCCTGGGCTGCTCAGCTCTGCTCCTCCTGGGTGTTCAGAGCAGTTCTCGCTGCTAATTAATACGAGCGTGGAGTGCTGTTGGTTCCCTGTGGCACCACGGAGCTGCCATTGTGATGGGAGGATGAGCTGGCAGCCCATCTGCCCCCTTTCCCCAGATCGAGTTTGGAGGGATAAATCTGGCTTAGCATTGCTTACCTGAGGACAGCAGAGCTGCAAGGACGTGGGTTTTGCTCTGCTGGGTTTTTGTGAATGATCATCTCGTCATGCACAGCGCGAAAAAAAACAACTTTGCTGCTCCTCAGAACTAAAAGATTTATACCAGTTTTGGTAGGAGGATTTTCCATCCTGGCCCAGTCAGAGGAAACCAGTTTAGGTGACAATGACACTTGCAATTCTGCTGGCAGGTGTGGAGGAGGTGTGCTCTGCTGAAGGTGCTGGGGATGGGTGTGATTATTAGGGTTAACCCCAGCACAGGTCAGAACTGTCACCCTCAAGAAGGTGGGAGGGGGTGGGAAAAGTTTTCTATTTTATCTGAACCCACATTGTCTACTTTACTGACAAATGATTCCTCATTAACACCAGGAACGAATATCCATTTAGGTAAAAAATTATACTGGAAGGAGCTCTGATGTCTTGTCACTCTGATAAAAATGCTGTGAACTCCACTTCTAGCAAAAATCTTTTTGGCATCAGAATGCTCAGAAACTGAACATTCCTCCTAGGGATGGATCTGGTTATCCCTTGGCTGTAGCATGCTGGACTTTTGGGAATCACAGCCATCTCCTGAAGGATATCCTGATGGCTGTGCTGATAGATAGCAGCCTGTGAAGGCTCTGCTGCCCATGGGATGGTGCAGCCCGATTTTGGGGTCAGACACATCTCCCGAGGCTCTGCAGAGCCTGGACTGGCAGCACAGGGCTGTCCCAGTGCCCAGCACAGAGCACCTTCCCCTGCTCACCCCCAGGTTAATGAGGCTGCTTGGCGTGGTTCTTCCAGCGGGATGTGGAGAACAAACCTGAACAAATCCTGAACAAACCCTGAACAAACCCCGAGCATTATGCACCGCAGAGCTATTCACAGGCTCACAATGGAGCGTGTCAAACACCATCCCTTGTCCTTTTCTCTCCTAACAAAAAGAGCTGCTCTAACTCTGGCTGTGTGAGTGGTGCTAAGTGAGCTGACAAGCGGTCAGCATCCAGCCTGGCATCCTGCAGCAATTGAATTCTTTTTTTTTTTAATCCCAGGTTGCCAGGTGCTTTCTCCTGCTTGGTGCCACAAGCCCTGCCGGTGGGAAGGAAGCAGTTCCTGGCCTCCCCTGGCCTCTCAGAGATGGAAAAGGCATTACAATGATCTTATTCTTTCACACAGAGAGAACAGAGCTGCTTCTTCCTCATTCATAATCAGAGTTTGGGCAGTTATGTGAGTTTTGGATGCCATTTCTTGTCTTCTTCTGTGAAAAGAAGAGACAGACTGTGGTACATTAAAATTCTTGGTTCATGGAGGTTTTTTCCCCTTCCTGTTCTCTCTCTGCTTCTCTCTTTCCTTTGACATGCTCTCCCCTCCCATACTCATTTTCTCTCTGAGTCAAGCTACACACTTCCTCATCAAAGAAGCTCTAATGGGATCACATATTTGACCAGCTGCCAGGGAAATTTCCAGTAACCTCTGAAACCCTAAACATTCCATTTTGGAGGATTACAGGGGAAATGTTTCATCTTTCTGATAGAGAAGCACCAAAAATTGAGAGTCGCCAGCTCATCTTCTGCTGCTCCGATGGAAGGAGCTTGGGCGGGCTATTTTTAGGTTAAAAAGCTGTACTTTGCTAAGATAAAAGCTGAGGCTCTTTCAAAGCAAAAGCCTTAAAGTGTGAAATCCATCAAGTCTGTTATCCTGGGGAGCACGGTGACAGTGTCAGGCTGAGGCAGTGGGGAGATGGTGGCTGGGTGAGTGTGGTCTCTGCCCTTCTCTGACATCCTGAGTTAGGAAAAACCTGGAAATTGAGGCCCAGGTGCTCTCCCTGAGGTGCTGGTGGTCTTTGCTGTCCATGGGAGAGGGTGCAGGGCTGTTTTGGGTCCTGAAAGGGCTTTCTGAAAGCCCAGGTGCTTTGGGAACTCGTGCTGGCTGCCAGGCAGGAAGGAGATGCAAAAACACATCCAGGTTCCTGCCTAAGAGACACTCCTGATTCATTCTGGATGTGCTTGTGATGTGGGAAAGGAGGTAATTAATCCCTGCAAGTGGCACTTTGTGATGAATGTGTCCAAATCCACGGGGAAGGGCAGGTGGGAGGCTGGGGGAGCCCAGCAGTGTCTCACCTGAGCCCAGGCAGGTTTGTGTGCCCTGGGGTGCTTTGGTTCCCCAGGAAAGTGGCCATTTGGACAAGTTTTTTAATCCATTGGTACTAAAAATAGAACTGTCCCAAACATTTTGAGATTGTCAAAAGTGTCCCAGTTAGGTACTTCTTGAATAGAAAGATGTTCTCATCTTTTTCAGTTTGAAGCTGCAGTGAGCAGCTGTGGGAAGAGCAAAACAAATACCTAATTCTGAAACTGCCTGACCTGTTCTCCTTCCCTATTCACAGCCAGGCTAAGATTTCCACCCCATCCACACTGAAAGGCACCACTCTTCATCCCTGTAATCTCAGATATAATCACAGACCAGGACAGCCTCCCTTCAACCAACTCCACCCTTAAATTGCCACATGCTTTGATGTGCCCTCTGTTAAAAATGAGACTGATTTAGCTGATTCCCTACAATCTTCCTGGGCTGATGCAGGACAGTTTTGCAGCCACCTACACCCAGTCTGGGGAGTTTGGGGAGAGATCTCTGGTGAGATCCCACCTGGAGGAGCTAGATGGTCCCTAAGGTGCCTTCCAACTCAACCCAGTCCATGATTCTCTGATTATTCTACGATTCAGTGATTATTCTGTGATTATTCTGTGATTCTGTGACCTCAGCTGTGGCGTCTCTGCCCTGAGAACCATCAAGCAATGCTGCCAGCAATGCTGAACTCAGCTCTGAGACATCTCTCAAACCTTTAAATCCAAGTACCACAGGTGACATTTGCATTTTCTCTCAGCAGCAGGCTTGGTACTGATGTGAAGGCATCAAAGCACTCCATCAAAATCAATTCCTGTCACAGATGAGGAGGGTGAAGTGGTGAGAAGCACAGCAGTGATGGGAGATGTGGCCAGTGAGGGACTAAGCTGGGGAAAAATCCCCAAGTTCACTATTCCTCAGGTGCCACTCCAGACACAAAAACAAGCACATCTAATATATGCTGTGAGTGAAATGTAAACAAACAGCTCAGGTAACTGTTTTCCCTCAAAAGGCAAAGAAAATAAAGAAATTGCAATGATTTAGTTATTTAACCCTCAGCGA
This sequence comes from Lichenostomus cassidix, assembly GCF_008360975.1. NCBI lineage: Eukaryota > Metazoa > Chordata > Aves > Passeriformes > Meliphagidae > Lichenostomus > Lichenostomus cassidix. The sequence goes on from NC_139497.1 coordinate 6,459,349, forward strand.
GAAACAGAAAATTGAAAATATATTTTCCTATGAAAATTTAATTATTGTTTATTCTGTTGAACTGATTTCATTTCTCTATGAAGGTCACAGTCTTCTGCCCATGAGAGAAAAAAATCCTTTCAGAAATGGAGTTGAAAACCAGCAAATTACAGAAAGCAGATGAAGCTCTCATCTGACTTAAGCTTCAAGGATGGGATTTTCAAAGATAACTAAGGGATTTAGCAGTCTGATTTCCCAATTTGAAGCCCAATTGTCCTTGAATGAGATCTCCCCAGACAGACATGGTCCAGGGGGAAATAGATCTACTGGAAATGAAAAAAAAGAAGGTGCCAACTCTATAAATGGGCCTTCAGGAAAAAAAGAATCCTCTGAGTAATGAGAGTTTTCAGGAAGTAAGGATACATTACCCAGGCAGCACCGATGGATAAAACCCACAAGAGGGTTATTTTAAAACATCTGTGTTCAAGAATGAGCTAAAAAAGGGGGGCTGTGATGCTCTTCAGTTTAGCTGAAAACATCCAATAATTCTAATGTGATAAAAGATCCTGAAACATCTGTCAAGGCTGCTGGTAACCTTGCTTTGAGGAGAATTCTGCTGATCTGCTGGTGAGAGAGAGGTGGCTCCAGCCAAGCTCTGGGGGAGGCAGCCCAGACATTTGGGGCACCTCTTCAAGGAAATCTCACTGAGATTTGCTAGAATAGGTTGAGTTTTTTCTCATCTGGGTCCTGCATTAATAGTCCTGTGGCCATGAGTGCAATGCCTGACTCTTTGCTGAGCAGGGTTTTGTGAGGAATGACTCGGTGACAGTGCCCAGTTTGCACTCCTGGTGCATATTGAGGTCCCAAAAGATGGAATCTGTGACTAAAATACCAGGCTGGGCTGTGCCATGTGCCCTCAGAGCCCTGTGCCATCTCTCAGGGTGACTCAGAACTGAACAACCTCAGTGCTGCTTCTGCTGCACCTTTCCCATCCCTGGCAATGTGCAGCTCTGGGCCTTCCTAGTTTCAATTCAGGCTCTTTCACTCAGAAACTGTCAATAAACTGGTTTTCCACCCAACCTCCCCTTGCTGCGTGAAATCTTCAGCACCCGTGGCAAGGAGCTCCCCAGCTGAAGCACACACTGTGTGAAGAAAAGGTCCTTTTCACTTGTGTGCCCCTAAAATTGTGCCTTTTCCTGCCTGAGAGGTGTCTCCACGCTCAGCTATCTGGAGTGGGCCATATGGAGCAGCAGGATCCCTCAGCACGGCTCGTGACAGCGCACAGGGAAGAGGAAGGTGCTGAATGTCTCATTCCAGGGATGGCTGAGCTGCATCCCCACATCCCACAGCCCTTCCTTCCCTCCTGGCCAGCACTGCCCCTGCAGGATCTGAGCCTCTGCCTCTCACATGGGGCTCGAGCTGCACACAGGGAGCTTTGTAATTACACTGGGAATCTCATTCCAAAGGGGAGGAGGAAAAGGGGGTGGGCAGGGAAGGAACTGCCAAGTTTATTATCTAGGGGTTTGTTGGTTTGGGTTTTTTTTTTTTTTTGCTGTAGATGACAATCGACGTGCAAGTCCCTTCCGTGCGTTCATTACTGGAGGTTTTATAGCCTAATGAATGTGACTCATCTGCGTAATCGCATTGTTTTCCACTGCTCCAGATGTTCTGTGGAGCACCTCTGGCTCGTGAGCTCCTATTTAAACATTTCTTGTAAACACCAAAAGCTGTTTGTTTGTTTTAATGTTCCATCACATCCCATTACCCAGTGAAGGTGAAAGATTGAAATGCAACATTGTCTTGCCAAGAGATTTTTTTCCCCCTCCTTCCTCCCTCTGCTTCCCCTGATGTATCCATGTCTGGTGTCTAATTAGTATGCAATGGGATGCAGAGATTCCTCTGTTAAATATCTTGTTTCTTTCTGCTTGCCTTGATCTCTGTGAGCAGGCGGATGCTACGTGGAGATCTGGAGGCTGCCTATCTCCAGTGCTGAACCATTCCAGCCCTTATTGCCTCATGTGAGGATTCAATCCACTGTTGTATCAGGAATACAGAGCCATGGGATTTGGCTCCCTGCCTTCCCCAGTCATTCACATCAGGGAGAAATAAACACCAGGGGTAAATACATCCTTGCAGCAGCGCAGAACACATGCTGCAGTGACACTGGAACTATTCTCGAGGCTGTTTTCAGAGCTGTGGGGCAGCCAAGGCAGATGGATCCTGTGAGAGCTTCTTTTAGCACCAAAGCAGGTGTGACTTAACACCTCTGGATGGAGGTGGCAGGTGGAGTTGGGATCTGGACAGATGAAACAGTGAGGAAACATAAAACATAAGTTAAGTGGAGGTAAGAGGGTGGCTCAGGGGACTCTGGAAAAAAAGAAGGTTCTTTTTCATTTTACAGTGTGGCTCCACTGTATGGTCAAAGTCACGTCTCTTTTAATTTCATATCTCTTAGGGGTCTGGATCTGCTGCAAGTCCAGTCCTCAGAATGGCTTGGGATCTCTACAATATAGGTAAATATTTCTAATTTTACAGGATTTGATGCAGGAACATTCAAGTGACATCAATTTTGCATTGTAACCATTACAGTAGTCAGTAGATACCCAAAGAAGTGGAGCCTCAGAATTCAGCTGGGGGAAGGTGTTTTCATACCTCACTACAAAAAAAAAAAGGAAATTTTGAAGCAAATCTCAGGATGGAAACTGGGAGTAGAAAGGAGATAACTGTCCATGAGACAACAGAAAAACCTGGGAAAGTGAAAGGATCATTAAGGTTGGAAAAGACCTCCAAGATCATCAGGTCTGAGAGGGGAAAAGAGAACACCAAACTAAGAGCCAAGAAAGCACCAGGGGAGACACGAGGTGGTTATTTCAGTCAAGCTTTCCGAAGTGAAGCTTTAAATATTTCAAAACGATTATCAACATATTAGGTCTGGGAGATTGATTCAGTCTTATGTTCTTTTGAGAAAAATTATGAAAACTAATAACAAGTCTAAAGTCTGGCAAAGCTGCACTGCTTGCTCCAGTCTTAACAGATAAAGCTTAGAGGATTGTGGGAGATTAACAGCTGATGAAATGAGTCTTTGGAGCCTGTCAAACATGGAGCTGCCTGAGCTCTCTCTTCCCTGAGAGCTACAGGGCTTCCACCATGGAGAATGTGACTCAGAACCCTTGGGGAATGCTGTATTTACAAGGGAAAACCAGGCTGACCCAGGGGAATTGCCAGGTGGGAAGGGCAGGGGACACCGAGATGTTTGTGTTAGAAAAACTCAGCAGAAATTGGGACAGCATGAAGGAGACTGAGCAGATTTATTTCCTTCTGAGAAGGAAGCTGAGAGACTTCTGAGGCAATCACAGGAATTGTCTTCCTGCCTGGGAAGGTGGCTCCTGTAGGCTGGAATATCTCCAGCAACAGAGATCTTCAGCAGCTGCTTTGATAATAGAATATCAACAGAAATATTGATGCTAAAAGGGTTTGGTTTGTTTCCCTAACCCACGGATTAAAACAGTGGGTGACACATCAGAATGAGGATAAATCTGCTTCAAGTGACATGGTTTATGCTGAAGCAATATTGAACACTATTTGAGTTCTACCCTTTCAGATTTAGGGTTGGGTGTTTTTTTTTTCTTTTTTTAAGAGATGTAAGGGAAATTGTTCCAAAAGAAATCTTCAAAAAAAGCCCACATAATCTGTGGTTATTCAGTGCACCAGTTTTGATCAATGCCAAGTACTTTCTTCCAGTTTTGATATTTTAAGCATTACCGATCTGCATAAAATATTTTTAATGGCATCATTTCAACCTCCAAAAAATTTGAAACATTCTGTTCTGATAAAGTTGAACCTTATCGGGAACATTTCATTTCAGTTCTATTTCTTATGGGAAAAAAAAAAGAATCACTTAAATTGACATGTTCCTCAGGATAGGTTGATTTCAGTAAAATGCCATTTTTTTTTGTAAAAAAAAAAAATTCCAGCAGAACATTTTTCAACCTGTTCCAGTTCTGAGTTACTGCATATATATTCACTCTCATAAAAGTTATATGTGTGGTAACATTTTAATAATTTCTTCTAATTTCATCCAACCTTCCTGAGATACTTCAGATGTTTAATGAATGCAGCCAGATAATTTCCCACCCATTCCTCTTAACATTTTTCATCAAGTAAACCCCATTTCTCCATCCCTTCCTTGGTTTTATGCTGTGTTCACAGAGGTCAAAGGCTGCAGTTACTGAAATCCCAAACAACTATTTTTGTTATTTATACAACTGTGTTACTAAGACTTAGATGAAGTCAGGTCACATTTTGCTTTTTCTTTAGGAGAAATCCAGCAAATCCAAGAGAGCAGAGGAAAGAAGCATTTCCATTACCTCTGCACACGTGGGGTGCTGAGTGAGCCAAAGGGTGGGAATGATCTCACCTAATTTTATCCCTCTGAAAGGTATCTGGGCCAACGTCGTCACTCAGATCCTGTGAAGCACAGAAACACCTCCAGAGTGTGAATCATTCCATGGATCCCAGGGAAGGGTGATGCTCCCTTTGGAGATCTCTCTTGCTCCCTGACTGGAGCAGCAGCAGAGACAAACGATTCTAAAAATTCGGCGTAGCTCATGCCAGACAAAAATGGATCTCAGCTTTTGTGATAAGCCTGAGGCTTCCCAGAATATCTGAGGCAGAGTCAGAAACCAAATGTATATCTGCTGAATTCAAGGCTGATGCTTTAATCATAAGATGGAGCTTCCTTTCATAATCCTGACTCTATCTTATTTCAATAATTCAGCATATTTCCTTCAAAGAACAGGAGTGGGACATCTGCAGAATGCCGAAAAGCAATTATTTAGTTGGGCAGACGAATCATGCTAAACACTTCTGCACTCCAGACTTCTGAAACCATGTGAACTTTTGCAAATGCTCCTGAGAGATGCCACAGGGAAGATTTCCTTTTCAGAGAAACGATCTGAGAGTGGAAAGCATTTCACACAAGAGGAAGCAACATATGCCGCCACAACCAAGGAATAAATAGGAAAAATAACAGGGGAATAACAAGTTTTTCTTTTTCTGGCGAGACTGTTATTGCCTGAACACAGGAAATGCAAGCCATGAGGCGCATCACCAATAAACCTCTTGTTGTGACAGATTTTCTGACTGGAAAAACCACTTTCATCAGATCTACTTCCTGCATGAGTTTACGTGAGGCCCCCACAAGCATGTCCTTACAAGTACATGGAAATAGATGATGATAAATATCTCCATCATCCATCCTCTTTTGCTAGGAAAAGAGACAGATATTTTTGGTGGACTTCGTTTCAGATTATCCAGAACCTACTGCTGTGCACATGGAGGGATTTCCCCATCAGGTCTGGGGTGTGATCACTGCTGGGAGGAGCTGCCTGGAGGAGGATTCTGCCATATCAGAATCAAGGAGTTTTGGACAGGATAAAAGGAAAATACGGAATTTCTGCAAGAGGATTTTGCTGCTTGCTAAGGAAAATCCTGGGATTGGTACTCGGGAATCTTGGACAGCTCCCCCTTCCCTGCACGTTCATTCTGTGTGTTCAAGAACCATCTCAGGGATGTTTTTATCACATCCACACAACATGAGGGATTGTCCATGGCACAAAAGACTTTTCAGCCTTGCCACACAAGACAAGTGCAGCGTAAAGGGAAGAAAGGTTTTCCTGAGTGCCACCTGAGAGATGATGGCATGGCCAGTTTGAACCCCAGGCTTCAAGATTGGTGTGTTTTTCAGCTGCTCTTACTGGGAGGAAAACATAATTCACCCCTGAGCCAAGTTCCTTCACTAAGTTCAGTGCCCATTGGTGAGTTATGATTTTCCAGCACTGTTCACCTTGATTGCCTCTTGCTATAATTTTCATTCCTTTCTCCCAGCTGGTGCCTTGCTTACATGATAGGTGAAAATATTAAATTAGTTCCCTTTACTGGAAATTATATTCCATTAAACCATTGTCATAGCTACTAAGAGACCTTTCAGCCTCCTGGTAGGCTTTGTTTTAGAAACATCTGACAAATCCTGTGGCACTCTTACAGGGAGTTCAAAGCCAAGGCATCGTAAGCTCGTGCAATTACAGATTAAGTGGTTTAATATTGCAGAGAACAGAGCAAGGGAAAGGACAACGTGTTGGATATCTGTGGCCTTCCCCAGGTTGTGCTTCGCCGGCTCTTTGTGTTTGAGCCATTGTCCTTTGCCTTTTACATCCATCTGCAATATTAAAACACTTAATATGGGCAGTAATTATTCGAGCTGATGATGCTTTTCCTTTGAACTCCTTGCCGGAGTGCCAAAGGATTTGTTAGATGTTGCAATGATATGCAGTGCTTGGAGGGACATTACTTTCCCCCCCTATAGAGCACCCGCAAGACAGAACATAATTGGACTACAAACTTTGAACTTGCTGAGGTTTTTCATCTTACTTTTGGTGTGCACAAGTGGCCATTAGATACTCGTCTGGATCACGCTTTTCCCGTGGTAGCTGAGAGCAATAATAACATTAATTCTTGGCTGCCGTAGGATATTTTTTACATATCGGCCTCAGAGATGTCACAAAGAGTTAGGGGGTGGTATTATTTTGCAGGGGTTGATGGAAAGTTTTAAAGAAGTGGTGATTTCGTTGGAAAAATCAGGGCTAAAAACGGCAGCAAAGTTGCACGGAATTGAGTGAATAGTTCTGTGGGAAAAAGAGGAAAAAAGGGAAAAGAGGTGAACAGAAATGAAAGTTCTGAAAGAAAGAGAAATGGTTCTTTGAGATAGCCTTGAAACATAACACCTCAGTGGTCCAAAAGGGCTTTTTCTTGGGCAGCTTCACCAACAGGCTGAATAAAGGACAAAAAAAATGTGCCTTTCGAGGATTAAGTGCAAAATTTGATCTAAGTTTTAATGAAATTATTTCATAAACATATTTCTCACTCTATTGGCTCCCCCACCCACTTTTTCCTTTCATCAAATACCTTTGAAAGAGGAAAAACATCCCAAACATAACTAAAAAGCAAACAAACAAACAAACAAACAAAAAAACCAACCAAACCCCTCACCCAACCCACCAAAAATTGGTTTGACAACAGCAACCATTCCTATGGGAGTCTCTCTCACATTCCTTTGGATGCCTTTCAACTGCAAAAAAGGGAATTTCAGCTGCCCTCATGGTGTCACTGGGCATCATATTAAAGAAAAGTAATTTCCTTACCCTCTTAAGAGACAATACCAGCTGTTTTCTTAAGCAATAAAGGTGAAAAAATGGTTCTATTAAGTTATCTCGAGACAAGAAAAGTTTGTGGTTGGTGCCACACACATTAATGATTGAAGTGGGAAATTAATTGGTAAAAGTTTATGTAATTTAAGAAAATCTCCTCCAAAGTGGGAGCTCTGTGAGAACTTCACTTTTGATCTATGTGAATAAAAACAAAAAATCCATGAAGCCATTCTTGTTAATTTATGCTAAGTGCTGTGTTGATAGTTGCAGTAAATCTTTACTCAGAAGATCAATGCGTAGATAAATAAAGTAGAAAAATAAATAAGAATGGAAGAAGTATTGTTAAGCAACAAGAACTGCTTTAAAGAGAGTCCTGGGCTCATCTGTTTTGTCTCCTTATGGTTTCTGCTTCAGAGAAGTGTTGGATTAAATCTCTTTCATGTCATGCACCGCTCTGGGCTCTCTCCTGACAGATCTTGGCATATCGGAGCAGAAAGGGAAAAGCAGAAAGGGAAAAGCAGAAATTGCCCCCAAAGGCTGGGGCAAAACCAGAGTTAGAGATCTCAATGCTTTCCTGACCTCTCAAACACATCCAGGGGTGATCCAGGCTCCTTCCAAGGGCTGGAACAGCACTTTCTGATTTACAGGGTCACTCCAGTAGCCAACACTAGGCTATTCTTGTGCAATGAAAAGACTCTTGTTAATTACTGTGACTTCTTTACAATCAGAGGATGTACACATTTGAACCCCAAAGGATCCTCTCCAGAGAATAACCTTTATTTGCTTGATTGCTTCTGTTCAGTTAATTCTGCCTAATTACTATTTTCTTCCTATTAGATCCTAATTATATACAGTATTTTCATTATAAAGTGTAATGTTTCCCAGAGAACTATGTCAATTACACAGACAATATTACCCGAGGTCTCATTTACTTCATTAAAGCAGAGAACAGCCTCTCTCCTGATTAAAACTGCAGTTGGAGGTATGGATGTGGCAATGTCCTACTCCTATAGTGCAGCTATCAGATGATCAAAAAACTCCATTATTCATATTTTAAATGGGTAAAGATGCCCCTCTCTGGTGGCTGATAGTTTTAAATTCCTGTTTATTCCATCTGTCTTAACAGGGAAGTCAATTGGTGCACCACCAAAAATGCAGGAATTGTGCTATAAATTACCATTGTGTAAAGTGTGAATAAACGCTGTGTAAAGAGAGATCAAAAGATTTGAAAATTTAGTCTTATTAGAACCACAGTGTGAATGAGTGCACAGCAACACAGTGGCAAGGATTGAGTGGAATACAGAAGATTTAACAGATATTTTTGTCTCAGAGAAGAGCAGTCTTCACTTTGAATGGTGGTAGAAAGAGGATTGCTATGAAAGGGAATACATTGGGAGGGAAGTTTTAAGGAGTGTTTGGAAATCGTTGCTACAAGATCCTGAACCCACAAGGGAATGAAGCCTTTCCATTTCCAAGCACAACAACTGCCTCACTCAAGTCAGTAAAAATAACCAGCAACAGAATAATTTGAGAGTGTTGGTGCTTTGCTGTGTGACACCAGGATGTTCCATTTCCTTGGAGTCCCAATTTTACCCTCAACCTGCAAAACAAGAGCTCCCTTTCCCTCGCTGCCTGTTTTTGGTGTCAGATCCAGGACATCAATGACTTAAAATTCACAGACCCTTCACAGGCTGAAGGAGCCAACTACAGTAAATGAAAAATATCATTCTCATGCAAAGGCTGCAGGTAATAACATCCCCTCGTAATTCAGGAGTCTGTGCAACTCCGGGCTAACTCAGTGGATAATCATATAAGCACCCAGCACACACTCGGCACTCCATAAATAATAAATAATAGTATTAATAATACAACTGCTGGCATGGTAACTTTCAATGATAACTAGATTTTTAGGAAGTGTCAGAGCCAAATGGGATGCCCTGTGTTTGCCAGAGCTTTGCAAGCCTTGCAGGAGGAGTATCCAGAAATCTCATTTCGGTCACCACGTGTGATCATGAGGCAGTTGGCATCTCAGGTGCCCCTGATGTGCCATGCAGGGACCACATTGAAGGTCACAGAGCTCCAGAGAGCATTACAGAAGAGATCTCAAGGGTTTCCCTGCTCTGCTCCCCACCCAGGGCTGGATCAGCTCCAGTGCTGCCATTCCACACCTCGCTTTGAGTTTGTTCCCAAAGACTTGCTGAGGTGGGGTCCAAACACATTCCCAAGCAATGTGTTCCACTTCTTCATTCCTTGGAATGATAAAATCCTTCTTCTAAATCCCAACATAAACACCTCTGCTGCAGTTCAGGTCCAGTGTTTTTGCCCTGTATCCTCCTTTTTGAACCTTTTTTTTGGAAGGAGACCACCTCCCAATACCTGCTTTACCTTTTCTACTTAAGCAACCCCAAATCCCTCTGTATTTCCCCTTTTTTTGGACCATTCTCACTGTTCTGGATTCTCCCCACTTAGTTCACTTTTCCCCTGAATGCTGTGCCAAACCTGAATATTGTGCTCCAGCTCAACTCTCACCAATACTCAATCAAGTGAAACAGCTCATTTGTCACTCAGGTTGCTCCCTGATTTATGTGTTCCTGTACATTCTCTGCCCTTTGGTGTAGGATTGTACATTAATATATGTTATAGATCCTTTTTGCTTTCTAAGCACTTGACATTTTTTCCCCTAGTTTTCCCTGTTTTGAGATTTAAAATCTTATTTTGCTTGAAGATAATTTGGTTAGCTGACAAATACAGACATGACTTTTTCAATATTAAGTAAATAAGAAGTGTTGCTGTGGCAATAAGGAGATCTTTAGCATGTGAACTAGAACTAGAAGGACCTAAATATTTCAGCCTCTGGAACATGAAAATGCAAAGAAAAAAAGGAAAAAATAATTGGAATTCAGAAAAAAAAAATTCTATTTCCTGTAAGGATTTTCTTCTCTGTGCAGATTTAATTGGGTGTTATTCTTCTTGATTGGTTTATTGACAGAAGTTTAATGCAGTTGGATATTATCTCACTGCTATTCAAATTCCTAAATCCACCAGGATCTTTGATTATCCTGGTCCTTTCCCTCACATCAGTGAACTCCTCTCTAGATGACAACAGGGCACTGAGTGCTGTGCAGTGAAATACATCCCAATTCTCTGAATTCTGAGTTCTCATCCAGTCCAGAGAGAAATGGAAATGCTGCACAGGAGCTGCCATAGGGGTGGGGAAAAGGGATGAGCTCAGCAAAGAGCCTGAATCATGGATCAGGGATTTAGGCACCATCTGAACTGGGGAAGCACTGGCAGGAACCATTTTTAGGCTTTTTTTTGGGCATCACTCAAAGAAGACTCACTGGATCTTTCAGCCCACTGTCACTGTTGAGCCGCTAGCAGAGAAAAGACCCAGATTCTCAGTGTGGCATAAAAAAAAGCTTTTATTATTTAATTCCAACTTATATAGATTTTTCAGAGGTCACTCAGATTGGTCAGTCAGAAACCTCCCCCTAGGCCTGACTGGCCAGGCCTGAACTGTCCAAATCTCAAGACACTGTTTTTAATAACATCCAAACTTTATCTTTGTTTATAAAACACAGGAAAAAATTCTCATGGGAAAGACCTGTGCTAGCCACAGCCCACCTCTGTCATTGAAGTTTTCCCTTTGCAAGGAGAAGGTTTGGGATATTTTCCAGCAGGAAGAGAAGCACAGGACAGAGCATCCCAGGAGCTGGACTTGTCCCCAGGGTGGGGACATGGAGGTGACAAGGCACAGATCCCACACTGTCTGTGGCTCAGGGCTGGCCCTGTGCCAGCCAGGAATGAGCCCTGTGTCTCCTCCACAGCTCATTGCCCAGGTTTATGGAGGTTTATGGGCCATGGCAATGAGCTGATGTGGGTTTTAAATATGGAACAACATGGGGCACTCATGGCTTTATGGCCATGCTCAGCTAGGGGAAGTCCCCTGCCAAAGCACTGTGAGAGCCCAGAGAAATCTGGGGATGGGCAGACAACATCTCTCAGTGCCAAGAAACACTGGGGAACTTCTAACTGATGCCTGATGGGCTTACCTAAAACAGAGGCTAGACAAAAAGTTTAGAGAATAAAAAAGCAGTTACATTTATTGAAGGCCTACAAGGTGCATTTAGGGCAGACAAAGCCCATTCAAGGGACTACACCCAAAATGGACAATGGGTCATGACTTTTTCATAATTTACAAGTTTTGTCCATTTGCATATTGAGCTTTAATCCTCCAATTGCAGCCTCAGGTAATGAAGTCAATTACTCCAAGTTTGCTCCTCCCAATTCACTGCTCTTTACATGTCTTGGGACCTGAGACAGTGAGGTGTCCCTGGAGTTCAAGCTTAAAGGAATTGTTTTGTCTAAAAATGCTGAGAACAGGAGTTTTAACACCCTGTGTGGAGTCCAGAGTTATACACTAAAATTAGAGATACATGAAAAATAGAGAAGCTAAAATCCTAAGGCATCAGAACAGGCACCAATCATGGCCAAGTAATTCTTCCTGCTTAAATGCCTTGTCCCAGTCCTTAAACAAATATCAGGCATCCCTAAAGTTCAGGATCCACTTTTCCTTCGTCAGTCCCAGTGCAAAACTTGTTGTCAAGAGTTTCTCTCTGCCACTCCATTCCTGAGCTCATAAAATGAGCATGCTTGGTCTCCAAGCCTATGGTGAATGTTCTGCTGGTGGAAAATCGGCTCCATGGAAGGGTAAATGGAGATCTCCAGGAGCATACGGGCAGCCAGATGGAGAGATGTAAACACAGAGAAAAAACTGGATGAAAAATAAGGCTGAAAGATTGTGTGGATGGATGGACAGTGATTCACTATGGACAGATGGAAATGGAAGCTGTTTGGAAAACAGAATTTCTGCTCAACTGTGACACATTGGGATTTGTTTCCATCCAGAATGGGAAAAAAGTCACTATGTTGGCATTTTTTCCCCCCAAATGGAAAATGCCTTTCCCCCCTCCATCCTACACAATTGTTTCAGAAAGATGGACAGAATTCAAAAATTTAAAAACTTTGTAATGCAATATGGAATACATACATTTTGGATTTTAGAAGTGTTAGATAAAAGCATGACATAATATTAGAATCATAGAATGGTTTGGGTTGGAAGGGACCTCAAAGATCATCCAGTTCCAAGTCCCTGCTGTGGGCAGGGAGGTCATATTCTCTGTGATATAAAGGCTGACATGAAATAAAAGATTGAAACTAAATGTGTTCACACATTGGAGAACAATGGCAAACATGCATTCTGTTAGAAATAAACACATTTCCATGAATTTTAAATTTCAACGAAAAGCAGAAGTCTTCCATTTCTAACCATTCCATCCTTGAAATCCAGAAACAGCCTGAAAAGAGCCAGTCAGGCAGGGAGCAGGGCTTGAAAAGGGAGAGGAATGAAATGGTGGGAAGGTGTCAAAGATGTGCTGCTGAAGGGCCAGAATTTGTCCCTTTGCAGTTGGTGGCAACTCCTGTCAGGACCAGCTGGGAGTTCCCCCAAGCTGGCTGTGCCTCTTGGAAAACCAGATCCACATCAGGCTGTCACAGCGTGAGGACAGCAGATTTCAGACCAGATATCACACTCATTCTACTGCCAGTTTTTCCAGATGTGGTTCCTGAAAATCCCTGCACTCCAATTTAATGATTTGCAGAGAGGCCAAGGCAGGCTTCACAAGCCAGAGGTTTTAACTTGACTTTTCCTTTCAGTAGGAACATCCTTGGCTCCCACTACATCATGTCCATGCTGCAGGAAAGGCTGCTCTGCATGTAGGATCCCTGATAGGGAAAGTCCTGCTCCTGTCTGCCAAATTGTTAAATGATCAATGAATAATAAATCACCTCCTGAACTGTGCCCATGTCCTGCTGCTGCAGGGGATGCTGTGCACTCCAACCTCGGGATGAAGCTCTTTATTTATGGAAAAGAGACACAAACTACGAGGGCTCAGCCCCAGCCTGCCAGGAAAGCAGCAAAATGACACATTCCTGGTGTGAGGCTGGTGCTGTGGATCCTTTCTGCAGCAAATCTGGGAGCCTTCTCTTCCAAACAAATCTGTCAGAGACACAGCCAGCTGTTGAGCAGGAGGAAAAGGCAATTCTAGGGAAGTGGAGCCCCAGAGGTGATGGCTGGGGAAGGTCCTGAGAGTGTGTGTGACTCTCCATGGTGACACAGAGCTGCTGGGACACGGGAGCTTGAGCTCTCCTACCATTTGCTCATTTCTGCAGGAGTCACACTGATTTTTCTTCCTCTGCCCTTAATTAATAGGGTCTAGAAAGAATAAGCTCTGCCTTTTTTGGAGCCATAAAGGCTTTAACCCAGAGGATGGATATCTGAAAGGTGCGAGGAGATGACCATATAGACGGGAGGGATCCCAAAATCAGCTCCCAGCCCAGCTTTCCATCTGCAGCCACACCAGTGCGTGCTGCATCCCTTAAATTTCCATTCCATGTCCTGTTTTTCAGGGATCCCTGGCAGGAGGCAGCTCACTGGTGTGATTGCCCGAGGAGGAGGGCAGACGAGCAAGAAATCAGTGCCTTGACACCAACTTCTGGCACAGCTTCCTCTCCCCCCCGAGAGGAACCTCTGAATAATCCCGGCTGTGTCGCAGCACTTGTTGCATATTCTAATTCCCCCTCGCTCCCTGATTTAGTGCCACAGTTAATGCTTTTGATGTCAGCCTGAGTGAGATAGAAAGCTTTAAAAATTCATAGCTGACCTTTCACTGACACGTTGGGTTTCCGATAGGAGAGCGTTGTGTGGCAGGGCCAGGGGAGGGGAGGGCAGTTTTTAAGCCTGAATTGCCTTTTTCCCAAAATAAGAGAAAACATTTGGGTGTGTGAGTGTGTGTCAGGGGGGACTTGGTGTCTCAGTTCTGCACGGGGAGAAGAAAGGGAGATGGGAATGAGAATTAAACCGAGGCGGAGAGGCCTCAAAAGCAAAGGACAGGCTTATGAAAAATATATACCCTCACCAAAGGAAGATGGAATACAAATTGGGTCCCTTTTAAAAATATGTCTTTAAAAACAGACGTTTTAAAGGGTGGGAAGGGGGGGATAAGGGGAGAAGGAGAGGGGAGGAGGGAGGAGGGGGGGGAAAAATGTCTCTTAAATGCGTTCAGAACATTTCTGCAGCCTGCAGAGCTGGGATTGTTTATTAGAAGATAAGATAGTGAAAAATGTATTTTGCAGAAAGAAAATAGTAAAGCTGGTTTCCCAGCAGATAAGAAGCCAAATTTCTATTTTATGCTCAATTGAATGATTCAGTTACATTATCTGGGAGGCAGCAGTGAAATAACACCCTTTGGAAATGAGACTGGCAGGACATGTGGTTCAGAGGAGGGAGCTGCAGGCTCAGCACCATGACCAGGACACCTAACCCGGGACATGGTGGCACTGCAGCCCTGTCTCCATCCCACTGTGGTCCCAATGCAGCCTGCACAGCATTCCCAGCCTGGAGACATCAGGATTAGTGCTGTCCCTTCCTCCCATCCAGTGGCACAGAACACTGATGCCTATTTTGGGATCACTCCCTCCTTCCCTGTCCCATTGTGGTTCATCCCAGGATGAGCAGGGAGGAGATCCATGTGGCGAGAGAGAGCTGCTGTCCTTGTCCCTGCAGGGCCTGCAGTGACAGCAGCACTGTGCTGTTTGTCCCTCCACATCACCTCTGCATGTCTCAGGTCTGATGGCAGCAGACCTGATGTGACACGTGCCAGGACATGTATTTCTGTGATTTTACACTGAGACCGGCAGTTTGGGGTTTTCCTTAGAGCTACAGCTTCAGGAAAAGGGGAAGAGGATAAAAAGGGGAAGGGGAAAAAGCAATAGGAATTTACTCAGCTGTGGCGGACAGCCTGGTTGTACAAAATGAGTTTGCTGCACAGTCTCAAAATCCTGGGGAGAAAAATATTATTTTAAAACAAAAAGTCCACGAAGTAAGCACAAACCTCATTCCCATGACTACTTATCCCAGGATTCTTAGATGATGGACTCTGCATTTTTGACTGCTCAAGGTTGGCAATATTACTTGCTGTGTTGCTTAGAAGCCTTGACTCTTTTTTTTTTTTGCTTTTTCTTTCCCTTAATATAAATGTCATTCCTTCCTAAACCTTATGGCTCCCTCTGCAAATGAAGAAACAAATGAAGCATGTGGCACATTAGTGCCAATCTTTCCCTTGCACTGAAGGATCTGGCTCACAACTGTGGTTGTTGTGTCCTTGATAAGTCCATTTTTAATTTACTGAGCCCTTTAATTTGTGAATCATTATTTGTATGGACCTTTCATCCACTGAGAAATCCACTGGTAAAGGACACAGCAGCTTTGGGCAGTGTTTATGGGGTCTCTGCCATGGGCAATTTTGGCCACTGAGAGAAGCCACACCAGATTTTGAGTTGATTTATGATTCAGGTCTTAATTGTAAAGTTTAAAGTGCTTAAAATTGAACTCTTGTGCTAGGAGTCATGGAAGGAAATATTTTTCTGCAGGAGACCAAGGTGTGCTGATGGCCTGATGGGGACAGGGAGGGTGGTGGCACCAAGCTGGTCCTTTCCCACCTCAGGTTATTTTCAGTGGCTGCTCAGATGACTCCTGCTGGCACTGCAGTCCCGGCAGGCAGATATTTCACATTAATTGGCTTAAGCCGGCCATGGATAATAGCAAATTTGGGAAGATAAGGATTGAATTCCACGGAGAAAAAGGAGTATTTATTGAGCAGAAGGTCTGTATCTTTGCAGAGGCACAATCTGCCAGAAATGAGATGGTGATTTAAAGAATGAACCAGAGAAAATATTCCTTCTGGGCCACCCCAGATCTGAATATTTCCTGAGGGACTGTAGTTGATTAACTGTGTAAAATTATGTCTTATTCTACGATTTTATATCCTGATGAAGACTGAATTGCCACCGCAGCAGGTGGGCATTGATTAGACACAAGAAAAAGAAAATCTTCGCTCCAGCCTTAACTTCTGAGAAAGCATGAAAGACAGAAGGGAAGATCTTCAAGTCCACAGAGTCTCTCGATGGGGACCAGAGCCCAATTTCTATTCTCCAAATCACAACACTTACTAAAACTTCCTTGTCATTTTCAGCACCGAGTTTCCTTTCAACAACACTCCTATGTATCAGTTTGATCCGTGATTTTGACAACAAGGTGTCAAAACAAGTCCTTCTGAAAAGGTCTGAGGGAATTTTCTCTGCTGCTTTTAGGATATATTTCAATAGCGCCGAACTTTCCATTTCCACGTTGTACTTTTTCATTACACTGTAACATACACTGGTGAGCTGATAAAGTCCTGAGGAGACATGCAAGACATTTTAATCTTGCTTAATGGTTTAATCTCTTCCATGTGAAATTCTGGAAGGTGGGTTTGTTGGGTTTTTTTGGGGTTTTTTTTTGTATGAAAAGTTTAAAATATTTTGACTTCCAGCCCAACAGGAAGGCTGAGTGGTGCCAGGCTACACTGCTTTCCTGAGCCAACTTTCCTTTTTAAGGGCTTATGTTGATAATAAAGGTACCTGACAGGGTTTTCTGTCACTGTCATTACTTTCCTATCACTATTCAAAAGCTGGAAATAAATATTTACCTTTTCTTCTCCCAAATCTAGTAATGCAATTTTAAGCCTTGACCCGTCGCTGACAGAATTTTCAGCAGGAATTCCAAAGCAGGAGAATATTTAGAGAAAGGAGATCTCCTAAGGGGAGGAGAGATTGAGAATGAGGGAGATTATTTATAGCTCACTCCCTGCTGTGGATGAGACAGAGCTGCAGTGCCCAACAGCTCAGTAATTGTGGAACTGCTGGCCCTGCTGCTGGGGAAACCATGGGAGACACTGGGCTGGCCAGGAGAGCACAGGGGGTGGCTTTAAACCACACTTCCTTCCCAGCAGAGGATTTTCTTAGTGCAATAAGCCCTTCCCTTCCCTTCCCTTCCCTTCCCTTCCCTTCCCTTCCCTTCCCTTCCCTTCCCTTCCCTTCCCTTCCCTTCCCTTCCCTTCCCTTCCCTTCCCTTCCCTTCCCTTCCCTTCCCTTCCCTTCCCTTCCCTTCCCTTCCTTCCCCTTCCCTTCCCTTCCCTTCCTTCCCTTCCTTCCTTCCTTCCCTTCCCTTCCCTTCCTTCCCTTCCCTTCCCTTCCTCCTCTCCTCTCCTCTCCTCTCCTCTCCTCTCCTCTCCTCTCCTCTCCTCTCCTCTCCTCTCCTCTCCTCTCCTCTCCTCTCCTCTCCTCTCCTCTCCTCTCCTCTCCTCTCCTCTCCTCCTCTGCCCCACTATTATCTTTTGGGGTCACAAATAAAATATTGATTTGCTCAAACCTATGCATTATGTGGGCCAAAGAAATTGCAGCTTGGCTCGAAACTGGGGAGCAAACTCCTCCAACCAAGCAGGCACGGTAGGAGTTAACAAAAGCTTGAGAATAAAGTCATTTTTCTTAGCATTTTGTATTGTTTTGCTAATCAGTAAAATAAATGTCATTTCTCCAGGCCTGTGGGGACTAAAGTAGAAGCCCAGGAGATGATTACATTGGATATGAGCTAAAGTATCTTTCCAAGAGATAAAAAATGTCTGGCTGACTAATAACTATGAGACAACAACAACAACAGAAAAAAAAAAAGAGTGAGAGAGGGGGAAAAAGAGAAGCTGAAATGCAGCTGGAGTCACAGAGGTCCGTGGTGGAGCATTTTAAGATGCACACAACCCCTCCAGCACACCCAGAACCATCTCTCCAGTGTCTGGTGCTTTCCTGGCTTTGTGAAAACAGCGCCACGGAAGCGGCAGAGTTTATTTATGGAGAGAGCACAAGAAAACAAATGTCTCATTCTCTGAACTCTAACCTCTCCCGATATTAATGTGCGTGATAAATTCGTTGGCTAAAGGCAGGAGATAAACGAAGTGCATTTAGCCACCAAATTGCATTCCTTGCTATCCCTCAGCCAGAGAGAGCAGAGAGGGAAACGCTGGTGACTCTTTTCTCCGGCACCTCGCACATTAGGAGCAATCCCAGTGAGTAATAACCCTAGCAGGTATTTTATCCCCACAATGCCCGAAAGGAAGGAGCTGGAATTGCCTCCAGAAAAGATGCCCAGAGGGGTTTTCCCTCGGCAGGCAGTAGTCCCACTCCTCCTGCCTGGATGAGATTCCAGGCTCTGCCTGTGACAGTCACACTGGAAGGAGTCGAGCAGCATTTCAAAGGTAATTTATTCCCTTGGTGTTAGAGCATTTTGATGGCGTTATTTGCCAATTTTCCCCTCCCTATCCCTCCCTTACATACCCTGTTTATAAAACCGCTGAAACAATTTTGCAAATAAGTTTAATAGATCAGATTCATAACACTTTGCAAACAAATTATTACAGGAGTAATCCCCGTGCCTCTAAGCCAGGAAGTCAGCAAGAACTAGGAGAGAAGAGATTTCTTATTCCTCTTGCACATTGCAGTGCCTGGTGGGAATGCATGAGCTGCTTTCCTGGAAGTCTGATACTTGCAGTGCTCAGATTAAAGTCACTGAAGTTGTTTTGGGTTATTCTAAAAACCGCACAACTTTGAAGAAAGTTGATACAACATTATGTACTTTATTTGTTTTAAACATTGGGGATTATTTTAAATATAACTATTTCAGTCCATTGCTAGCACTGGTGCATGAATAAACATGTTTTTTCTGTGAGTTCTTCCTCCTTCAGGGATGTTTTCTGTCCAAACTCAGCCACCCCAAACACCCAAGGCCAGCATGTTCCCTGCACTCTGCCAAAATCCCTGGAGCTGAGCTTCTGCACAGCCATTCCTTCTCCCACAAACAAGGCCATCCATCGACTCCTAATTTTATTTTATTTCTTTCAGCTGACTTGGCACCGAGATGGAGTTTAATGAGTGAAGATCTAACTGTCTGAGACTGACAACGTTAGTGGTGTTAATGCATCCTATGCAACTTATGCATAAAATAGACCTTCTCAAGGTCACTGGATATTTGCTTTGCTGCAGCAACAACAATATCAATCTTCTTCTAAACCCAGCAGATCAGATTAAGCCAAGGAAGTATTTAGGACCTAACTTAGAAATACGAAAAGGACATGTTCTCTCCAGGTACTCAAATGATTCTTTTAAATTAGCAGGTGATTTAGTGACATTAACCTTGAGAGGCCCCAAATCTATCCAGCAAATCTAAAAGGAATGGAGCCGATTTCTCTGGATTGGCGAGGTATAAAATTACATCGTCAGTGTATAATAGCTGAAACTCTCTTATTGATGATTAACCACATTTATTAACAGCAGGCTATAATCCCAAGATGTTATTTGTACGATGACTGAGATGTAATGTAGTGCTTTCTAAAGGACCAGATCATGAAATGCACCAAAGGTCACCACGAAACCCTGGAGAAATTAGAACATCAGTCTTGGAAGAAATCTATAGTTAGTTCTATTGGCCCTTCTGTCTAGTGCAAAACAATTCTGACAGGTTGATTCCTCCAGAAGTTTCCTTATTTTTTATTTCAAGAGTGAAATAAAATATTGAAAAACTTGCCCTGATGGCAAGTTTAGACCCAAGCCCTACCTGTGCTGGAGATTTTAGGACTGTGAATGCTGGTGAAAACTCCTGGGCTGGGAAGAGCAGCTTTGGTGAGCTTTGGGTACAAATCCTGAGGTGGTAGGGGAGGGGAGGCTTCAAAGCATCTGGCAACAATACCTGCTTATTCAGGTGAGGTTTATTCAGTTGTGCACTTTTTTAGAGATTCTTTACAGAGCTCAGCAGAAATGTAGGAGTCAAAATATCCAGTTATATGTCTTTATTCTGCCTCCTTCCTGCTCCCAAATGCCTGATGTTAAAATCTCAGCAATGAACTTTCCTTGGAAGCAGAAGCTCCAATGAATCAGCTGTTGGAGTTACCTTAAGGTCCACTGAGGAGTTTCTTCCCAAATTTACATCGTGCTGGAAAATAGATCTAAGTAATGGCAAATAGCAGAAGTTCTACTGACTTAAGATGCATTAAAAGTAATAAAAGACATTTTTAATACAAATTAACTTCCAGTAAAAATGAATTAGGTTGTTCCTGGACCGTAATGTGGCAAAGCCCTGCTGCCAGGGCTGTTAATCATGACATGCCTTAACAATATGAACTGTTTGTAGTTGGTGAAGTGCTTCTGCCCAAGTGGAGCTTCCTGATGGATTAATTTCCAGCCAGAATTCCCATTCCTGCTGTTAGAACCAGCTAAGCATGGGCTGAGCACCCAGGATGCCCACAAACATCTCCAGCAATAGCAGCCCAGGCTCCCCATAAAATTTGAATGCAGGCAATTTTGTTTTCACCTGTTTAAATTCCTTCAATCTCAAATCAAACTCAGGACTCCCCAGTAATCCCCATGTTCACCCTTGCAAAATGCTGCTGTGCTTTGGTCAAAAACTGATGTGTTCCATCTCAGAGGAGGTGGGATTTTGGCATTATGGTGTCTGTCCTTCTGTGTGTGGTCTGTAAATCACTTTTGAACTGGTAATCATCTCTGAATGCAAGGACAAAATTGTCAGTGAAACACAAGGATGTCCAGCTCACCCACCTAGAAAACACACACAAACCTCAAAAGCACATCTCACTCTCCACTCTCTGTCCCTCTCCCCTTGCATGAAATTACTAAGGCAGAGAGGAGACCATTTGTCCTGAATTTTAAATAACATTCCACTGCAAAATGCTGGAGTTAGCAGTGGCAGCTAAAAGCTCTGCTTTGGTTCTCTGAGCCAAGGAGAAAGTGCAGTCCAACCTACAAGATGTTAAAAAAAATACTAAAAAAAAAAATTATATAAACCTAGTACTGAACTATTCTCTTGAAAATCACTTGAAAAGGGCAGAGTATTGGAATTTGAGACAACAGGAAGAAAAATGATCTTACTTTGGAAAGTCTGTTTGCATTCTAATGAGAGAGGTTACTCTTGGCAAAATAGGCACCTTTCCTGCACTCCTGCAGCAGGGGGTGGGACGGCAGGGACAGATATCAAACTCCCTCTGACTTCTTCATGTTGGACAGACAAAAATTACAGCCATTGCCAGCAGTTAATGAGAACCTCTGAACGGAGCCAGTTCCATAAAAGGAGTCTATTAGAGACTTTCCTCCGTCAAAAATATTGTGGAGAGCTTGAAATGCTTCCCTCTCTCGAATTAAGACAAGGAGCTGACATCTTTGAAACCTTTGCAAACCTATAATCGGAAGAAATATTTCACGTCAGAAAATTGAAAAGGGTTTTCGTCTGGTATTTGAACAACTCCCTCCCCTCCGTAATTAAATAGCTAAAAGGTAACATAGTTCTTTGTTTATTTTAAAGTCATGACATTAATAATTCCCCACTAATTTAAAAATGGAAAGTCATCTTGGACTGGAAAATTGGCATTTTTCAGAGAAAATGTCAGAACAAAATGTTTTGACAACGCTCAAACTTAAAAAATATGGAATTGAGGAACAAGTCAAAACCATTCCCCAGCTTGTAAATTTTACCATCCCTAGGAAAAATGTTGTTGGGGAAAAAGAAAAACTAGTTCTAGATCTGGCTGTCATTTGTGTGTGTTGTACAGCCAAGGCTTTCTGGTGTAGCTCCTCATCCAAGGACTTCCTTCCACTCACAGTTCACTCCAGGGCTATCTTCATTCCTTCTTTGTGGCTGCCTGTGCACAGCTCTGGATGAACCAGGCTGAAATTTCTGGAAAAGAATTCCCCCACTGCCACAACTGAGAGAATATTTTACACCCAGTTTTCTATTTAGCCTGATGCTGTCCCACCTTGGGTAACAAGCAGCTCCCTGTGCCCTCACAGCTCAGAGCGGCTGCTCCTCCCCTCAAACCTCCTGAAATCCCTAATCTTCACTCTCTCACCAGCTGTGCCAGCAATCCTCAGAGAGATTGATGCCCTCTGCAATGCCTGGAGATGGGAGATTTCCTCCTCCTCTCCAGTTCAGCTGGGCATTGTCTATGGAGCTGAGAACATCAGCAATCTCCAGGAATGCTTGGAGCTGAGCGTTTGGATTTTGGCTCGCTTTGGTCCTTCCTGCATTCCTCCATCCTTTCCTCTCCCCTTCTCCCCCTCCAAGAGGAGCTCCACAGGATGATTTCTCCCTCCAACTCGCACATCTCTCCCTGTAGATGAGTCGGAGGAGCAGATAAGGAGGGTTGGATGACAGAGGAAAGCTGCAAATGAGCTCCCATTAGCAATTGCTGTATATCTGGTGAGGGGCTGGTAAACACTTCGCACTTATCTCTCCGCTCAGCATTTAGCTGATTTCCATAATGAGCTCCATTGAACTGAGAGGCCTCGAGGTGTCCCAAGGCTGTTGAGACGCAATGTGTTCTCTAAATCTGATTTATGTAAAGGTGAAGGCAATTGTGTTAACAAAGGAGAGGAACACGATCAACATGCAGCCTGTGCCGGCTGGGAAGAGGCTGCGGCCGCTCTCTGAGCTGGGTCTGACAGCAGCCAGGGAGGCATTGCAGCCTTGGAAAACACAGCCAGGAGGAAGATGCATGGCGCTTATTTATTATTATCTTTATTTTTTCTCCCCTCTCCCCGCCCCTCTTGAGGAGAGAGGAGCTGCGGCACTGAGGTTTGCAGAACATCTCAGAGTGTGCCTGGTGGCTGCAGGATCCTGCAGGTCGCCAGTGCTGGGGCTCAGTGCCACCCTGGCTGCCACCCTCAGCCCTATCTCAGCCTGCCAGGTTCCTCTGCAGGAACCTCACTCTGGGCTCGAGCACAATCTCAATTCCTGCTGCTCGCTCAGGCGCAAAATCCTGCAAACCCCAGCAGCCCCTTCTGTGGGTTGGAGTCTATCTGTCACAACCATGAACAAAGGGAAGAAAAGTCACACAGCCTTTTCCAAAATCACTTGTTTCTTTGCATCATCCTAATTTCCATCCTGTGTCCATGGACTCCGTGCTGACAATCAGAGAAGCTTTCCAAGGTCGTGCACATCAGCAAATACTTGGAGGCTGCTCTGAGGCAGGTGGACCTTGGCAGGTTTTGGCCACAATTTACAGACAGCTATTAAAACTGGAAAATAATTTCACCAGGGAGAAAGTAGAAACCTGGTCACGTGGCTGAAAAGAAATTAAGACTCTTGGAAAGGGAAAAAAAATCACTGGAAAGAGATGCTATCATTGGGAATAATTCTACTTGGGTTGTAATGGGAACTGCATGACTCAGTGGAGCTTTTTCATGGCTGGGTGCTTCAAGCAAGGATAATCATAAAGAGAGGTGAGTAGAACATGAAGGAAAAAGGATGGAATGCATATTTTTCTCATGGTAAATTAAGAGAAGGTTGTAGGAGTGGAAATTCAGACAAGGCAAATGCAATGGAATATCCTCAGAACAGAACTGGCCATCTGCATCTGCTTTAATCCCTGCTCACAGGGTGGGGATGACAATATCAGCACGGCTTCCTCTCGAGGGGAAAAGAGGGGGTTTTTCTGCTAGTTTGCATTTAATTGTGTATTTTGCAATTTTTTACACCAGCTATTCTGCTGAAATTGGTTTCACATGCAACAAACGCTAACCATATAAATAACCCGTCTGTCCCAAACCCTTATTACAATCCCCAGCACCACTTGCAAGCTTTCTGAAACCCATTATTATAATTAGAATCCGGAATCACAGGACACTGTGATTTGTGCCAAAAATACAGATACACTGAATTGTTTGCACAGGCCACAAATATGGAGAATGAGAGAAAGGATGGGGAGAGAGAGATGCAGCTTTGGTGCTGCTTAATTCAGGCACAGTAACACCCACCCTATTTAATTTTTCCTCTTTCATTTTCCAATTTAACTCGTAGCTGCTGAAATCCAGGCTAATGTTTGCTTTTTCCTCTTCATTCTTTCCCCACAAAGCAGGGAACCCTGTTTTTCTCCTCCTTTTCCCAGCTCCAGCATCCCCTTTCCCTGGGAGAGGAGGCAGATCTGCTCTGAGGTGCAGCACTCAGCATCTCTCCATCCCAGCAGAGTGGAGGAAAAACCCCTCTGGAAATTGCTGCAGCACTACTTAGCAGATGCAAAATGCAGGTAAACTCATTGGAAAATGCAAATGCAGCGTGGATCTTGGTTTTATTAGGCTTTTGCACACAGTTCCTCTCTCTTGAAGCACTCTGCAATCAAAAGGCCCTGGAGTGGACTATTTTGAGCCCTGATTCTTCACGCTAAGAGGTGATGCTGATTAGGTTGTACCAGCACAAGGCAATGATATCAATATTCTGCCAGAGGGTTTTCTCAGAGAAACACAGGGCCTGATTCTGTTCCTGTATTAGCATATTTAGGGATGTACGCCAGGGGGTCAAGCTGCTGTGAGCATCGGAAGAGATTTAATCTTCTCAGGTCTGTGCTTTGAACAAAGAGCTCTTCACTGGTGCTTTCATATCTGGAATTATGCTTCTGTTTGAGTGTGTGTGTGTCTGTGTATGCATGTGTACATTTGAATATTCTATACAAACACCAGAATGTGCAGAAAGAAGAGGATGAAACAGAGATCCCAACACTTCCTGCAGGAGAGTGAGAGCCAAGTGTGCCAAGGATGGTTCTTGCTGAAGATGCCTCACTTCTCCCTGTCTGAGAGCCACACGAGAGCAAATCTCTCTCCTAGAACACAAACCCAATGTCCAATGCATTTTTTAGCCCAGGAATTGACAGCCAGAGAGCTGAGGGCAGCTGCTGGATCAGGAATGGAGGAACCATAGATGGTTTTACATCCCTGCCGCTCTGGTTTGCTCACAGTAGAACACATGAGGACTCTGGCACTTCAGATAAATTGCCTCTGTTTCCCAGTCCCACCAAACCAGGCAGTGTGTGCAGTTATTTGTTTCCTTAAGATGATTAGAGCAGATAGCTCAGCTCAGAAGCCTGCTTACACCCAAGGGTGGCTCAAAAGACACTGCAGAGGACAAAAAGTAGGACAAAGCAGGCTGAGATCCCAGGGTAGAGTAAATCATGTCAGAGTTTTACATTTCTTCAAGTCTGCAGAGCACCACAGGAGTCCATTGGCTGGATGCACCTCTCAGTACCCACAGGCAGCACTTAACAAGTCAGGCTGGGTTACACCAGAGAGGATTTGGCCCCTTCTGTATCATGGTTGTTGCCAACTCCACTCACACACACATGAAAATACTGCCCAGGCTGAGGCAGAGCCAAGATGACCACAGAGGTCGTGAATCTTTAAAAATTATTAACTCTTATTAGTATAATAATCCTTTTTATGACACCATAAAATTACATGGTGCCTTTCAGGATGTAGATAAACTCCATTCCCTGTGCTGAGGGGCCACTTCTTCCTCAAAATTATCTGCATTGCCTGTCTGCAACCCCCTGCTCTTTGTCCTCACTGCCCTGGGACCTCAGCCATTGATCAAATCATCATTGAACCTCTGCACACTTCCACCAAAAAGACCTCAAGGGGTTGTGAGGAAAAAAAATCATATATTCTTTTCAGGTTTTAATAGTCTAAATGAGGAAAAAATTTGCATTTCCTTTGTTGCACCTTTGGGCTATAGCTGCTGCTCCTGTGCTCTGCAGGGAAATGTGGGGTGCAGTGGGAGGATGGAAGTGGGCTTGTTCTGGAAAAGTAGGACAGATGAAGTTTCTGCTCTCGGTTTTCCCAGGAGGTGACTGCATGATCTGAGGGACGTTGTGGGAAGTTAGGCTTGGAATCACATAATCATCAAAAAAATGAGATTTCTTGCACTCCCAAGTGCCAGAGACCACAGGGAGAGCTGGAGGGCTGGAGAGGGACAGGATATCCCTCAAGGAGGACAAATAATGCTGCAGCAGAGAATCCCATTTCAGGACAAACCCAAAATGCAGCTCCCAGGTTGTTCCCCCCTCACCAAACTCAGGGTGCCTACAGAAATAACACGCTGACATTTTTTTCTCCAGGAACAGGAGGTAATGATAGATGGCCCAGAACACAGCGCTTGATTAAAAATGACTAATCAATTCGTTAAAGATCAGAAATTAACCTGCCAAAAGCACCGAAGCTTTCAGGGACCTCACCAGGCTATTTTTGCTGCTCATGTGAGGCTGTGTGGAGAAAAAGGCTCTCCTGCTGAGTCAGCAGCCCTGGGTCAGGCAATGGGTGAGAAACCCAGGCTGGAGCTGCTCCGTGCTCTAGGTTGTTGTTGGAAGTGTTTTAATGCAAAATAATTGCTCAAATATTGGCTCCTGGGAAAGGAATCTCTTGTCAGCTTCTGGGAGAGGGATTTTTGTGTATGGAGGTTTTTTTTTTAATTTTTTTTTTTTTTTTGCAAGCCAAAAGTAATGATTTGTGATGCGGAGAAGGAATGAACAAAAAATTCTTGAGTTTGCTGTGCAATTGCTGTTTAGGAATTCCCAAGTTTAAAATTGCTACTTATAAACTTCCAGCCTTCACCTTCCCCCCAAAAAAATCAGTCTTGCTTCTGAAAATGATTAAAAGATACACAGCTTTGATTTGGTTCTTATCCCCTTCCCACCTACTCCCCCTGATAAAAATGGTTTTAAGCAACGTTACTCTAGACAGCAGATGTTACTTGTTTCAGCTAAAATAAAACAAGCTGGTGCTTAAAAAACCCCAAAGATAACAACCAACTCAATTTGTCCAGGAATTCTGATAAAGTAATAACAATGACACCACTCCTGACTGATAAATACACTTAGAGTCCTTGACATTGGCACATACAGAACACAGAAATCTCAGTTTTGGTTGATATTAAAGTGCAATAAAAAGGAGTTGCATTGGCTTGGAGTTTCTACCAACAGCAGAAAAGAATAAAAAAATCAGCACGTGGTTAATGAAGATGAATAGATGCTGGGAAAATGGAATTTTCATGTTTCCAGGGGATTTAAAACAACAGTGAGTAAAATCTTCCTAATAACATAATTTAAAAAAATAGCATGTGGATGTGAAATTAATCTGGGCTGCCACTGCATTGATTTCAGCTGGCTCCAGGCTGAGGGTTTTCTTCAGGGAGAAGCAAAGACCATGGGCAGGAGAAAGTGACCCTGAAAAATCTGTGTTTGCTTTGGTAAGGGACAAAAGCAGCATCCCTGTGTAAGCTCTGCTCCTGATGCGGGGTATGGATGTGCCATCCTGCAGGGGACACCTGGGGACACCTGGAGACACCAAGTTCTGGAGGTCCAAGGGACTCCCTGGGGTTCAGGACATCCATGAGATGCTGGAGAATCCCCACCATGGGTTTCCTGTACTGATGGATCTCTACATCCTCCAGTTTGTATTCTGCTTTCTCCAAGCAGGACAGTGGGAAAGAGGAGCTGAGGGAACATGGAGACAGCATGGGCATGATGTAATCTGAGAACTGTAGGATATGTAGGATTGTAGAAATGTAGGATCCAGCTGCTTGGGTTGTGCCCTGAGCCTGCAGCTGGTTTGCTGTGCAAACATGAGGAAATCACCTCAATTCATCTTCCCCAGCTACAAAATTGGGAAGCAGACACTCACCTCCACATTTTGAGGTCTGTGGATTAAAGAAGTTGTGTGGCTTTTTTATCAGCAGAATAATCTTAGTTCTACAGACTGGACTAAGGAGAGAACAACATCCCTGCTTGAGGCTTGGTGACAAAAATTTGGGAAGCAGACCCTCCAAGCACTGCAGGGCTGCCCAAACCCAGCTCCTGCTCTCAGCAGCACGCGGTGTGTCTCTCAGCCAGGGGAGGAAGCTGCAGGATGCAGTTCTGGCCCTGGTTTGCTCCCGTTCCTGGCAGCAGCAGGTTCCCCAAGCCTTTCCATCTTGCTGAGGGATGGGCTGGGCTCAGGCAGTGCTGCTGCAGCCTGACACAGCAGTTACATAAGGTCAAGCTCACAAGATAAACGGCCCCAGGCGGGTGTGGGGCTCAGCTTCCCCAGCGTTATGGCACAGGAACCACTCTTCCATTACGTGGAGATCTATAAGGAATCGCTGCCATTAACGGACTCCATTAAATGCAATACATGTGGGAAAAATTGCACTTTGATTTAGTTTCGCAATGTGGAGATATTGGCAAGATAATCACATAAAAGTGACACCTTTTATAGCCAAGCTCTTTGATTTTATGTCAGTGAGTTTCAATTTCTCACATTTTTATGTTCATATATAGGTCCTTGTTCTAATGTATGCATTAGCTGGCATAAAGGTTAAATAGATTGTTTTAGCATTTTGGGATACAGATTGTGGATATGCACAAATCCTCAATGAGCTGGGTGAATTATTTTTGGGTAGGCAGGAACTGTGAGAAGGGAGCAGGGATTATTCTTCTGACTTGGTCCCATCTGAAAAAAAAAAATTAAAAAATAAAAAAGAAGGAACAATGAGAAAAAAGTATTCTATATATGTAATGTGATTTGAAAAGCAGATCCACAGGCTTCCCAAGAACTGTCAGAAGGAACAGATGGTGTGGGTCACCCTGCTCCGTGAAACACTCCGAATCTGAATATTTATTTTTAAACCCAGAAAAATATCTATTCCTCGTGAGGCAGATTGTGATCTCCCTTACATCAGCAAAACTGTCTGGGGCTGGGATTGGCACTGGATTGATTCTGGGAGTCACAGGGGGCTGGTGAAGCTGAGGCCATAACCTGTCCCCTGCAGAGAAAGTCACTCTCAAGGTCTGCTTCCGTGGTTAAGCAGCTGAGACTAAACTCAGCCTTGTTCCAGCGGTTGCAAAACCAGAATATTTTTTGTTATAAAGACTCCTAGTGGTGAAGGTACTCAGTGGAGGTGCTGAGTGCCTTGTGGCAATTACAGGTAAATCAGGAGTGATGCCATTGGTGTGACTTTTAGAAGTGTTTCCCACTCCGCTGTGGTGCGAGGCAGGAATTTGCTGCCAGCTTATAGTGACCATTCCTTATCATCACATTGAGCCTGGGCCAAGCACACCTCGGGGGAGTCATATTTCAGTAGCCCTTAAACCACCTTGCTGCATTTAATCCCTCAATTCATCTTTTCTCTCTCTCTGTCCTCAGTCTCTGCTCTGCAAACCCTCCTCCCCATGTCCCTGCTACTTTGCCAAGAAATCTTTGAAAGACTAATATTACAAGTTTGGGTTCTAACAGGTAATTTCTTTTCCTCTCTCTTCTTTTTTCCCCCCTTTTTAGCTACTTCTGAAAATCTTTTGCCTGAATCTGGACAGATTACTTTTCAACTCATGAAGGGAATTCAAGTTGTCTCTTTAAATCTTTCTCTCTCCCCCCACCTCACATATCCCCAACACCTCTTTGTCTTTTCATTTCACCTCATTCAAATATTCAGCCCAATTTTGAGGCTTAATAATGATGAATAAGATTGAGATTAGGATTTAATAAGAGTGTTAAGGAAAGATTTGTCATTCCAATGGCTGTAGATCTTGGCTGAAATTGAGCTGGCATCTGTCCTCTGGGCATGCGCCGAGAGGAGCTCTTGGCTAAATCCCATTCTGGTTTTCTCCAGAAGAGCAGGAAAGGTTTCCTACACTCAGGGATGGCTATTCCCTGGATAACTGGCCCCTCACAATCCCCTTCCTGCCATAAAGGCAGTTTGACTCAAGCTGGTAAGCCTGGGAGCTCCATGTGGATTGAGGCCATTTTAGGTACTAAGCCTTAGCTGTCTTCAGTAGTGCATTTCACATCCAGGTAGGACTCAGGGAGCCAAATCAGTGCTTTTCCAGGGTCTAAATTCCCATCCTGGAACTGAGATGAATTGCAGTGAAAAGCCTAAACCCACATCTAACTCTCAGACTGAACTTCAGCAAGACTGAGTTGAGTTCAGCCTCCATGGAGGTGCAGCTGTCAGATCAAAGCTCAGGGAGGCAACGTGTGATGGGCACTCTAAATTCCATTATTGCTCTGCAGACATCTCCTAATGCGTGCAGGAGGAGCTGAGTTTCTCCTCTGGGAGCTGCACAGGGGGAGCAGAGCAAAACCCCCCTGGACCTGCCAGCCCAGCAGCAGCTCGAGGCTACAGCAGAGTGTGCTGAGAGCTGAGAACACGCAGAGTGATGAGCCAACATGGAGAGAGGGATTGAGGGGATGGGAGGATGCCAGAATCTCCTGCAGAAGCTGCTTCAGAAGCTGAGCTAATCTTCTGTCACTTTGTGCCCTTAATGGGAAAGTCAGGCTGCAGGAAGTCATTTGATCTAAAATACAATACACAAAATACATTGCACACAGCAAGCCTCATACCCCACACACCCCAAAGCCCTCTGCAGCTTTCAGTGCCCTTTTTCTTTTTGAGGAGAGACCCTCTGGGCAGTGCCAGGCCCAGCAGTGTGGGCATTAAGCTGCTGAGGTGGTTTGAACACTTGTAAAACCTCTCTGCTGTCCGTCGTGCTCAGGCTGGAGATGCTCAAGGAGCAACATCGGCTCAAACTGTTTTGACAAGAGCTTGCTGGAGTGTCTGAAACCTTGTGCACACAAGGCCCAAAGAGGCTTACAGCTTCTCAAGATTTAGGGACAGATTCCCAGCGCAGGAAAAGCGCTGAAGCTCTGTTAAAATCAGGGGGTTTGTGCCGCTTTACTCCAGGGGAGGGTGTGGAGCTGGGGTTGCTCTCACTGCTTAAATTGCTCTGCAGTTTTAGGGAGTTTGCAGTAAGCCTCTTAAACTGCTCTAAGGGCTTACAGTATCTTAAGCCTCTTAAATTATATTTAAAAAACTTACAGTATTTTTGGCAGAATCTACCGTTTGGAAGGATTCAAGGTTAGGAGAAATCAAACTTGGCTTGCTTGATAGATTTTTATTGGGAATTAAATGTATTTGATGAAATATAGTTTTAATAATTGAAAAATTATAAACTGAAATAATTATTTTGCCAGTCTGCATTAATGGAATCGCTTGTGAACATAAATTAAAATATTCAAACTGGCAGAAGACGCCATAATTTTTAAACTCACAATTTCCTGGTGTAGGTGTTATTAATTTTTCAACCACTCATCCAATTTTCTTCAAGCTTGACTTAATTTTTATGTCACAGTTACCCCTACAAAATAAGATAGTTTGGCAAGTCCATGCCAATCTACTTTCAGGAAATCAAAATGTGAAATGTCTGATCAGAATATAAGAGGAAATTTTTTTTTCCCTGATAATTCAAAGAAAGATCTTCTAGTATTCCTGAAAATTAAATAACAAAAAAAACCAAAAACCAAAAACCAAACCCAAAACCCAGAGCTCAAAGGGTGAGACTAAATTGAACAGATTTCTTCATGCACAATTGAAAGGAGAGATTAAAAGAAAAGAAATTGGAAAGTTAATGTGACTACAGAGGTGGCGACAGGCCTTTCCCCCCAAACTCATTAGCTACTCAATTTTGGTGACTCTTTGAGCGTGATGATCTTTTTTCGTGACACGAGAGAAAACTATTGATCTTTCCTGTGTTCCACCATAACTAAAGTGCATTTAGAATACACCAGCAGAAGTTCTACATAACACTTCCATCCACATAACCTCACTTGCTCACACACACAGAGGATTTTCAGGCTTCCCTTCAAGTTTCATCAATAAGCTGCATCTCTCCTCTTCCCCACCTGTCAGAAAAATGGCCCAAAAAAAAAAAAAAAAAAACCCAGCAAGACTTTAATGGTCAAAGAAAAGACAGCAAGGCTTTCCCATGGAAATCTTGTGCCACCTACGAGAGGGAGCTGGGCTGGAACAGCTCTGGTGCAATGTCTGGAGTGAGTCCACGTGAACAAATGGGCACCATATGTGGTTGACAGCCAGTTCTTTCAATTCCAGCAAAGCCAATTGATTTGAGTACACCAATTTCAGAGAGGTCTGCTGGGAGCCATCAGATGAGCCTCGATTTTGACAACTCAATCAGCGAGAATGTTCTGTTCCTGCAAGGCGAGGGAGAAGGGAGCTGCTAACCAAAGTCTTTGAGCCAGCCTTGCGCCAGATCTGAGCTGAATCTTTTCTGAAGCTCAACAAACTGATTGTTTTAAAAAGTGAGCGTGGTCTGATTGATTTGCAACCCAGTGCTTGGCTATAGGGGATGTCAGCATGGTCAGAACATGAAGGGATCCTGGAAAATGTGTATTCAAGAGAAACCAAGGCACTCCTTTGCCAAAAGAGACTGAGAGCCACTCTGCCCAACTCACCTCTGCAGTCAAGGGAGAGGTGGGGACAAGTTTCCTCATCATGTTTGCAACTTGAATATTCCAGCCGATTTTCATGGACCAAATCAGTTGCATTGTTTTTTTGAGTTAAATATCCAAATGCCCCAAATGCTGCTGGACAGAGACCTAAACCTCCAAAACTATGATTTGCCTTTGGAAATTTACTATTTTTTCTGCACAGAAGAACATTCTGCAGATGCAGTTTCATGGCCAAATATCTTCTTGTTATTTGGTATTTTCAGGCCTGTGCCAGTTGTTGCATTCCCTCACCTCTGCCCTTCCAGCACACATGAGTTTGGAGCTTTATGACATCTTTGATGTGTCTGAAAGTCAGACAACCACCACAAGCTGTGGGCATCACTTTCAGAGGTCTTGGGACACATTCTGGTTTCATTTTTTAATTATGTCCACCTCCATCCCTGCACTCAGCCCTTGCCTATGCACCATCCCAGCTCTACCAATGCTTCTAAATATTTTATTATTGTTTCAGTGCTCATCTACCAACAAAACCTTGGCACATCTGAACCCCAGCCTCTGTTTTTCCCTAGGAAATGACTGAAAATAGCAGCAATTATGGAGGGGGGGAAGAGGGGAATTGTTTTGTGTTTATCATTATTATTTAGTGGATATTTTTGTAACATCTTTTTGAGATTAAGTTCAATTAGGAAACAGATGGCACCAAAATATCGTCAAACATTTCTGATGGGCAGCAAATTACTGACTTAATTATGTAAATAATTAAAATTTATATTTACACCTGATCATCCAAATGAGGGTGAAAATACCAATTTCAGGGTTTGTAATGATTGCTGGCAGGGTGTCAACCTGCGAGCAAAGTCGTTTCCTTTCTTCAGCTTCAGATGTCTCCCTTAGATCCTGGAATAGTCAAAAAAAACCTGAAAAAGGAAAAAAAACCAAAAAGAATGAATGAAGACTAAGAGCACGTGGTTCTACAAAGGTGTTGTGAGAGAAGTTCTTGCACTGAAAATTTTAAAAGGCCAAACAAACAGGGTTGATATGTAGAAAAAAAAAAAAAAAGAAGTGAGAGCAAGAGGGAGTCAGACAGTTTTATTAACTTCTGTATTACAGATGCAGAACTGAGGCACAGAAAGATAAAATGTGTGATTCTCATTTGCACTAAATTTGCTTTCCACTACTCTGGCAGCATAAACGGGCCATGAAGTGGGTATATATTACATTTACACTCTCTTTTCATTTCTCCCATGATGTTAAAATGCTTCAGTGTTAGTGAATATCAGGCCCGAAATGATTTCTCTAAGATCACAGAGGAAATCGATGCCATTGAACCCACATTTCCTCAGAGCCACTTCAGTGCCTCAGTCACACATCCTGTCACCCTCTCTGGGCAGGAGCCTTGTGTACACAGCCACAGGTTATTAAACCTGCTTTAAAGGGCAGCTTCTCTAGGAATATGCCAGGAACCAGGAAAACTGGTCAGCTTTTCCTTGCCTTGGCTTATACCTGTAGATCATGATGGCAGCAGAGCAAGGAAATGAAAGGAAAAGCTCTGAAGCACAGGTAGTGGTGACTTCCAACCTCAGCTTTCTTGGCTGCACATCTCAGGTTAATTTTTTCCCAGGCTGAGATGGAGCTCAAAATCCACCAGGACTCACTGTTTGTGTTGTTTCCAGTATTCTCTTCCCTAGGAAAGATATTATAGATGTGTTTGCCTTCAAAAAAAAACTAAAACTCTTTAGGACACAGGTTTGCTTCCTGTGCTCCAGAGACTGGGATAGGTAAAATAGATAAAGCCCTGTGGGTTTGATTCTGAGGCATCTTTGAAGGTCAAAACCAGGCTTTTGTAGTTCTTCCTCCTTTCTGTGTCACAGATTCTGCAATATTAAGATTTTTATCTTAGCCCTATTTTATCAGCTCCGTTCTCCCATCCCTAATTTGGAGCCAGTGGGGGTGGGGAGGGGAGAGGTGATAGGGAGGTCAGACAAATGCTTCCATTGATATCCCTGTAATAAAAAGAGCTTTACTTTCCTTTCTGCTGATAGCAGTCACAGGAGCTTTGCTTTTGATAAAATTAACCTTGGAGCCAGAAACAACAGAAGCTGCTCTGATTTCATCAGCCCTTCTATCTGAGGAGACGTGAGCACTTACCAGCAATGAAAGGGGATGGAATAGGGCAAATTCCTCCCCTCAGCTCAGCTCAGTGGATCCCATCTCTAATGCTTTGTGCTCAGGTTCATGCAGATGGAGAGAGAAGCAGAAAAACATGGATACATGGAATTACTGACCTGCTCACTCCCACACCTTCACATGGATGTGTTCATCCTGCACCGAGCAGGTTTGTTTTGCGTGAGATATATAACAGGATATCTGAAGTCATGTCCTACAGTCACCTGTGCTCTCCTGGCTCATGGTCCAAATGGGTATTTCCTCAGGAGTGACATTGAAAAGATGATATCCTTGTCTCTCTCCAATCATCCTCAGCCCTGCTCCAAAGTCAGGGAGGAGTCTCTTCCAGGACCTGAAGCCTCTTTGTTATCACAAGCAGATTTTATGGTCTGAGCGTTCCCCCAAACAGCCATTTATCAAATGCTGCCTGGCTCTAAATTCCTTATTTAATGTGTTAGTAACCACTTCAAAAAAGTACCTGTGCCCCATAATGCTGAAGCACTTCATCATAAAAGATAATGATTATGATTATGATCTGCATAAGCAAAGGCCATTGCCTGGTCTGTGCTGGCAGCATAAAGGGATTTCCTTCCCTTCTCCCTCCACTCAGGAATGCTCTCCTGTGCCCCCACAGCTGTTGCCACATGTGGCTGAAACGACTCAGAGTCACAGCTGCTGTGCAAGGGTGGAAATAAAACCTGTGAATTGTTTTGGAGGCTGCTTCCCTGTGAGGCTTGGGCTCTGTGCTTGGGTAGAGTCACTGAGCTGGGAGGGAAAGCAGGAGGAGAAAGGAGAAACGAGGATATTGTGGCCAATGTCTGTCTGGAGGGAGTGATGCTCTCCAAGGGATGGAGCTGTGATGTACAGCCAGCTTTGGGGTTCATCTCAGGAAATTTTAGTGGAAGAAGGCTTCAGCTCAAGCAGAGTCCTCAGCAGGCAGGAAGGATCTCTGCACCACAGCAGCCTTGACAGAAAATCCTCATCACCCCTTTGCTCTGACAGATCCCTCCATTCCAACACAGCCAGGACAAAGCTCATCCACCCCAAGGAACTGAGCCTCATCATCACCCAGGACTGCACTCTGCTTTGGAAAGGCCAAAATGACAGTCAGCAGCCTAAAGATTTTCTCTTTTGCCCTCTTCTTTTCTCCTCGAGCAGAGGATAAAAGTGATATTTTTGTTCTCTGAGGAAAAGAGATCTGCAAAGCACTGCTGGAGAAGGATTCCGAGTGGCTTCCAGGGGAAATCTCTGCCAATCTACCTCACTGTCGATTAGCACAGTGGTTTAAGCAGCTCAGGGTAATATTTCTCAGCAGAAGGCTGTAAATGCTCATTGTCAATATGTACAAATAAATATTTCAGGTGGAACAGACAAAGACAGAATGGTTCATGTCTCCTCTCAAATACACCGTGGGCTTTCCCCTTCTGTTTTCTTTCTTTTTTTAAACATACATTAATATAATTCCAATAAAGGCCTGGGAAAAAGTGAGATAAGGATGTAAATGGGCAAAGCAATTCTGATTTTTTTCCCTATCCAAGTTTTTCTGCATGGCAGCATTGCCCAGAGAGGAATGCATGACTCAGAAGAAATGGTTTCTGCTCCTGCCCTTAAAATGGGACCCCTTCAGCAAGTTGCATTTACTCTCTGCCTCTTTCTTTCTTCCCTCCTAAAGCTTCTTTTTTTGGGATTTCTTTTTTTTGAGTCTATTTTTTGTGAAAAGTACCATCCTTATTGGATGCACTTGAAAAGAAATCCATGTCCAGTGAGGATGCTGGTAGCTATTGTAAGAAAAATTAGAGTTTTTAAGCCCCACATGGCCAATTGCCTCCTTACACTGCTGAGTACTGTGATTGTACAGTTAGTCCTACTAACTCAGCAGGGGGAGTTGGAGATTCTCAAATTTCCTTCCATTTTTTTTCCTGTTCATTTTCAAAAGTGAAAGAAAAATCTGGGTTTCTTTTCTGTACGAGCGAAAAAAAAAAAAGTTAATATCTTATTTGGTGTTTTCCTACACAATTGAGGATTGAAATATGCAGCCACTTCACTGGTTTTAGAATCAAAGCATTATGGAGTCGTGTGAGAGGGAATTGAAATTGCCACATGCCCATTCACCACCTAATTGATTTCTCTGACTGTAATGCAATTTTTCCCCCTGTATCTTTTGGACAAAGCAGTTACAGTGATATTGTCTTGCTGCAAGCCCACACTGGCACTGTTGAGTCATTTATAGCGAGAAGCTGGTTGGAAAAATGACAGCAATAACTTCATGCTGGCTGTGAGTTGGGGATCCTGGGTGAGCAAAAGCCTGGCTGCAGGTGTCTGGGCTCTCCAGCTCGCCAGCATTTAGAAAAATATATGAAGTCCTCAAAAATCCCTTGGCCAAAATTCTTTTTTGGAACAGAAAAGATGTCATCTCCAAGAAAACCATGATACATGGCAGCCTTCTTTGTAGGGTTACAGCGCAATATTTTTAGGACTATCACTTGCACTTGAGATAACTTGTGTCTCCCTAAAAATATCAAGCTTGCAAACAGGTTTCCCGAGAAGCCACAACCCAGGTAACCCACAGTTTTATATAAGATGTGCAAAATCAGAGGCAGAGGCAGGGGGAAGTGGGGGAGTTTTGGGGAAGAGGCAGCAGACTGTGGGATAGGAGGGCTCAGGAAGGCAGCAGGGTGCTGTTTGCTCAAGCAGAACACAGACTGCAGCAAAATTACACATTTTTGGTTGGTTGGTTGGATTAATAGGTAACCTCCAGTTATGCCGGGAGAATATTTTTAACAGCAACGAGCTACCCTGGAAAAGGCTTTTGCTTACAGTTCTGACTCTGGGACTGTTGTGTTATTCATTAATTCCAACCCCAGCTTCTATTAACACACACACCTGTGTCTTCCCATATATGAGCAGCTTTGTAATGAGTTTGATAAGAAAATACCTGAGTCAGTTCAGATTTATCGGTGAGGCTGCGCGACGGCCCCGCTTTGCCTAAACCACTTTTGAGCCTATTACGATTTTCACCTACATTTTAACAGCTCGCCTGAAATAAATATGGCCTGATTTCCAGCCTGCCTGTTTTCTGTGCACAGCACTGGTCTTTGATGCATGCACAAGATAGTAATTAATTTGCAGTTTCATTCGCGGAGAGAGACGCGCGATGGGAACGTCTCTGGGTAGATGGCAATTACAGCTTGCCAGCACACCACAAGATTTCTAAATGGAGCCCCATCTCCTCGCTCAAATTATTTCCCTTAAAGATCAGAGCTGGCCCTTTTACCCCACTATCTCCTTCTCTGGGGTTTGCCTGGAAAATCTCCTGTGTGGTGGGAAGAGGAGGGTCTGTGCAACAACAATCCGTGTCTGACTGCGCTCGAAGCATTTGTAAACAACTCACAGTGTTTGCTCAGAGGGATTTTATTTTTTTTTTCCTGCTGTATTTCTGATGAATGCAATGAAATGTGAGGGAAATGAAGGTCTCCTAAGTACATTTTAATTTAGATGAAAAATTATACATTATTACACCATACTGGTGATTGTTCTGACATAATTGATTGGGAGGGCCATCCGCAAAGAACAGCAGGAAAGCTTGACTTTGAGGAGAATGCAGAAACAGATTTAACTGTTTAGAAGTATGGTGGAAAGCGGTGTGGTGGACTGGGGAAGGGAAAACCTGGATTTTGGGTTCCATTTTGCCATTCTTTAGGGGAATCACCTCTTTTTCCTCTGCCTCTCTTTTCCTGCAGCAAAATGGCAACACAGAAAATGGGGTTAGGGCCAGGACAGGGGTGGGAGGTGATGCTCCAGCCATAAATGAGAGACTTATTTGGTTAGAAAGGGGGTTTTTGCTTCAGTGATGACACAGATAGGGGAAAATTCAGATCCTCGTTTTTCCAACGCATCTATGTTTTTATTGCAACATTTCTACCCTCCATGGACACCTTACAAGGTGAAAATGCAACAAAATGTGGTGAAAACAAAGCACATGACCTGCTTGTCCCTCAGTTCAGCATTCCCTAAGGAACTGGTGGTGTGAATGAATCTCCACTGCTTGGGAGATCAGTGCTATTGATGAATAAGATAATTTGGGGAATTGCAGTGATAGAGGCAAAAGTTGAGAGTAATGGGAATTTACGATAAAGAGTTGGCTTTGGGAAGAGTTTTGGGCAAACCATTGAGATTACTGAGAAGTGCCTTCCCTGTGCTGCAGAAACACTCAGTGCCTTATCTGCCTTCCGGAAAACCTGTTATCCAGAGGATGCTGTGAAATCGAAATGTTTCTCCTAAGTGTTTGTTAGGAGCGAGGGGGATATATCTCACCTGGATTTGTGCAATCCCAGCCTACAGACAGCTTTGGTTTATTCAGACCCTTATGAAATTATTGCCACAAATCTCTCCTGAACTGACTTAGAGGATGCACTCCTTTGCCTGAATGGATTTCCGCTATCTCCAGAGAACCAGCTGAAAGTTCACACCCCACATGGTCCTGGTGGTGAGGAAGAGCAGGCAGCGCTTGGAGAATGCATTTGGAGGCATTTTGAAGAGGCCATTGCTGATTTCTGCCTGGCACAGGTTTCAGCACACTCTCAATGGGGCTCAAAGCCCTTAAGTCTAAAGGCAGCTGTAGCCAAAACTGAGTAAAAATGCCCCATCTTGACACCAGCTGATAGGATTTTCTCCGTGCTGCCAGTAAAAATGGCCAGCAAAAGTCTGTGTGTGTCTGACATGGTCAGAAGAAGCCTTCAGAGATCTCTATCTGGCGCACAGGATGTGTGCTGCTTGCTCTTCCCTGGGCTTGATGTCATTCCCAGGAGAACAAGTGCTCTGCCTCACCTCTGCATTTCAGAGCTCGGTGTGTGTATAATAATTATTTCTACTCAGGGTTTTACTTCAAGTGTCCTTAGGCTCTCCTCATCCACATTAGTCTCCTAAACCTTTTTACATACGAGTCCCTGTGAGCTGCTTCTCTGTTCCCCCACCCCATTTTGATCTTTTTCTTTTATGTTTTTAATATATATGTGTATAATAAAGCACTGAACCCAAACTGAACACTTTCTTCCAATTAAGGCCTTACCAGAGCACAGCTGAGTGGAATAATTGCCTCGCTTGTTTTACACAGAATACTCTATTAGTGGTTTGATCTGGGACTCAACATTCACCCAGAATATTTGGTCTTTTCTTGCTTTTTTCTTTTGCTTTTTAGCCCTCAGCAGCACATGAAAAGACAGGTGTAGACTCTGCCAGGCCAGCCCTGAGATTCCAACAAGCTGTTGGTAACAAGCAGCGTTGTTTCTCCGTTTTATCTTTTCCATTCCTCTTGCATTTGGAAGGATTTTGCATCTACTATTTTTAAATTTTTTTCTTTGTTACTTTGACATCTTTATACTCATGGAAGGTGTATTTTTTTTTCCTTGAGCCTTCCACTTATTTGCAGCACCCTGTGTAATGCAGTGCACAGGATGAAAGCCGTTATCTGATTTGAGTTTAATGTTCAAAAGTCCTCAAGCTGGTTTATCTAAAGATCCTCCCTGTATAATTGTATACTTAGAATTCAGCTGCAGTGTAATAGGGCAAGAGCCCTGTGTTCTGTCTGGAATTAC
The DNA here is from genome assembly GCF_008360975.1 of Lichenostomus cassidix. NCBI lineage: Eukaryota > Metazoa > Chordata > Aves > Passeriformes > Meliphagidae > Lichenostomus > Lichenostomus cassidix. Next base: position 6,499,331 of record NC_139497.1, read on the forward strand.
AGAAAAGATACTGTTTACTTTTAAGCAAATAGGAATGGGAAAAAGGGGAGGAAATTGCCAACATGAGAAAATGTATTCAGCCGAGTTTCAGGAAAACCTACCCCAGGGTTTGATGTATTCTGGAGTTAGATTGGATTTAAAGGCAGTGAATAGGAGAAAAATCAGCTGTCTGGAGAGATGAGGATTAAAATTCAAAGGTAAGAGAAAGACTTCAGGCAGCTCTAATCAAGGAATCAACCCTTTTGGGCTGGGTCCTGTACAAAAATCTTATAAAAAGTTTGTAAGTGATTCTGGGATTTGAATCCAGCTCCTGCATGCATTTCCCTTTAGGTGCATTTTCAAGTGACTTTATTAATATAATGAAAGCAAATTACTTAAATGAGAAAATGAGTTACCTGATTGCAGATAATTTAAGTCAATCGGCTCCTAACTGGATGTTGTGGTTTAACCCCAACTCAGCCCTGCTCACCCAAAACCCTGGGCTGGGAGGGGAAAAGGGACAACTCTTGTGGGTTGGGACAGAGAGCTGAGCAGGGAGGGCAAAATCCATGTGGCCAAGCAGAGCAAAACAAGGAATTCAGTCCCCACTTCCCATCAGTGAGCTCAGCCATCCTCAGGACAGCAGGGTTGTCACCAGAGCAGTGGGGTCAGCTGGGGTCAGCTGTGTCCCCACAACCCCTGTGCACCCCCAGGTTGGGCCCTGCTGGAGTGAGGAGCAGAAAACACCTTGGCACTGTGTCAGCATCACCTCTGTGTCACCAACCAGCACAAATCCAAGCCACAGCCCTCTGCCAGCCACCGTGGGACAAAAATTAACTCTGCCCCAGCCAAAGTCAGCACCAGGACTGTCCCCATGCTCCTTCAGGATCTGTTCATGTGATCTTCACATCTGAGACTGAACACATTGCTGTTATGAAGAGTATTTACAGCCTCCAGCTCTGCAGAGCAGTGAAAACATGGCAGAAAGTGAAACAAATAAATCATCAAGACAAAGAAAGAGGAGAAAGGAAGCTCGACTGTGTCATTTTATTGGGAGAATAGGAACAGGGGGAGATTAATGGTTTCATTTGGAGTTACAGCACTGTCTGTGACAGGATCAGGAGCAGGATCCAGGTCTTTTGTTGAAAATTGGATTTTTGATGGAAAACTTCATGCACTTTCTAAAATTAGGAAAATTTCACCTCGCCTCAGCCAGGAGCACCTTCCAAGAGAGGTGGGAACCTGGAGGCAGAGAGAAGGGATCTCTGAACTCCCATCAGTTTCTATCTGGAATCATTCTGGCTTTGAATTCAGTGGTTTGCTGAGAAAGCTGATGTTCAGCAGCCAAAGAAGGGTGTCAGGCCAGGAGGTATCTCCCAGAAATTTTATTAAAGATGTACTACATTAAACTGCTGTGAAATTTTATGTATTTTGACTAGAAAATATCAACCCTTGTAACAATGATCGTTAAAAATTTCTGAGATTTAGCATTCTCATTGATGCAGATCACTTCTCATATAAAACTGTGAAACTCCCTTAATTTCACACCTGTCAATACTAAACCACCATCTTGTGAAGATTTTACCAGAGGGGAAAAAAAGAAAAAAAAAGAAATTCAATAAAGCTTTTGCAGCATTTCTCAAGCAATCACGAAATGTCCCAGGGTATGATTAAGAAAAAAAAACCCACCTTCGTGACATTTTGGTGGGAAATATATATTCAGCTCTGCTCACAGAATTCCAGAAAGGAAATTAATTCCACATAAAATGGCAGCCTCCTTAGACTAAGTAATGAGAACAACTGTGTGCTGGAGAAAGACTGAAATAACAATGAGAGTCAGTGTGGGTTTAATAGGCTCTCCCTGCTCCTCTGCTGTGGAGACAGGAAAAAGAAGAGGGGAGGGAAGAGGCCACAGGAACCTCCTGGGTGGTTCATGGAGACTTTTCACCCCTCCTGTGGTGGCAGGAACAACGAACAGACACAGAATTATTGGACCAGTAAGGTTGGGAATGATCTCCAAGTTCCCAGAATCCAGCCTTTGACTGAGCACCCCAACAGCCCCCAAAACCAGAGCACTGAGTGCCACTTCCAGCCATTCCCTGGACACCTCCAGGGATGGGGACCTTATGAATGACCTCCCTGGGCAGCTCCTTCCAGTGCTTAACTGCACTTCCAGGACAGAAATTGTTCCTAACTCCCACCCTGAACCTCCCCTGGCACCTCTGGAGGCAGTTGCCTCTTGTCCTGTCCCTTGTTCCCTGGGAGAAGAGCCCAAGCTCCCCACAGCCTCCTGTCAGGGAGTGGTGGAGAGCAATAAGGTCTCCCAAGACACCTCTGCTCCAGACTAAACAACCCCAGCACCTTCTGCTGCTCCTCATGGGATTTACAGTCCAGGTTTCCATTGGATTTTTGTCCCAGACCTCTCCCCAGCTCTGTCCCCCTTCTCAGGACACACTCCAACCCTCCAAAGTCCTCCTTGTCACGAGGGTTGCTCCAACCTGCAATCCCTGAGCTGGCAACACAGCCTGCAAGCAAATGGCAGAAACTTGTAGGTGAGATGGAATCAGGGCTTAGGGTGGAATTATCATCACACCACCCACCCGAGGGACTTGTTCTCAGACAACATTTGCTGTGTTGTTTCCTTGTTTTTTTTTCCTTTTTTCCCCTCCAGGCCTCACTTGACAGCCGAAAAGTCACCGGAGTTTTTCTCCCTGCACTTCCCTCTTGCAGCAGCAAGGGCACAGAGGAGCCAATGGCAAATTGCTTTGGTACCTTGAACTGTAAACGATGCTGTTTCCATGATTCATCAAACCCGTCTGAGCAGAGGTGGCGTGTCAGCAGGGCTGGGCAAAGTTTAGAACATAATAGGGCCCAAGAGGTGAGAGACATGTCTTTCATTGCAGTGGTGCATCTTTGAAGTGACTGCTGGAAATAATTAGGTTCCTTGATTTCCACTGCCATTTGGTGCTCTTCACGCTAATCAGAGGAGCAGCACATTTGCATGAACTGGAGGGAATAAAAGTGTTTCTTATCAGAAGGAGCCTGTAACAAAGAGAGAGGTCTCTTGGCTTCCGAATTCGTTGTCCCTGCAGTTCTGCACCTCACTTCATGTCTGGCCAAAAATGAGGTGAAAAAAAAAAAAGTATATTTAATATTTATTAAAGACCCTCAGATCTTTATAATCTTTAAACTTTGGTCCTGCTAAATATTCCAAAACTCTTTTTATTTATTAATAAATGTTTCATTCTCTCTCTCTCTTCCGAAACCTGAATGAAGCTCTCAGGTCACACAGCCTGGGAGATGATTCACAGAGGGGAAATTGAATAAAATCTGATTTCTAATCACTTTGAAGAATTTTTTCAGGACTTTAGGGGTCCAGTGTTTAAAGAAGGTAGTGGGAGTTGTGATGTCTGACCTTTCCCATCCAAACTCAGCATTAATTTATAGTTCTTTTATGATCCTGAGCACACCAGCTTCACCTCTCTGTATCTCATTTTATCTATATGTAAAATTAGAAGAGTGAAAATATGACCCTATTTTACAAAGGTGTAACAGGTCTTAATAAATTTCTGATATTAAACTGCTGTGAAGGCTTTGCTTTATGAAACGCAGGCAGTGTTTTCAAAAGAGCTCAGCTCCTATTTAGACACCTCTGCAAGATCCTGGGGCATTGAGGATGTTTTATGTCCTGAATCTTTGCAAATATGTGGTTATGAGAACCTCAGTGTTCTCTGTGGGACACTGAGCTCTTAAAGCTACCCAGATTTTAGTGAGATGCCAAAATTGAATGAAGGCTTTTTGCAGGGATGCTCTGCTTTCCATCCAGGTCTCCTTCTCCTTCATCACACTTTGGTGTTGCTCTGAATGTGGGTTCAGAAAAAAAAAATTGCCGATATCTGTGGACGCAGATTTTTAATCGTGGAAATCTAGGGCAGCTCCACTGGAATTCATGTTTTCTGCAAATTTTTATTGAGCTAATGGAGGAGGTCTCTGCCTTCCCTTCTGTTCCAGGGTGGAGGAAATACTTCCAATGATCTATGAGTGTGTATTGCAGGATGAGCAGGGGGAGAAGCAGAGGGGTTAGAGCTCAGAGCTTCAGAACCACACAAGAATAGGAAGAATACAAGGCAAAAAGGGATTTTTCAGGAGTCCAAAGTTAGGGGATGCTTTAAATAAAGAAATACCCTTTCAACATGTTGCATGACCTATGACAAGCATGTGTTTGCCCTTGTAGAACCACGAGACACATGAACAGAGAGCAGACTCCAAACACAGCCCTCCATGAAATGCTGTTTGAACATGAGCTCATCTCCCCTTGCTTTACCAATGTAAAAATTCCATATTTCACCTCACCCAGTTTCCTCAGCTTCCTCAGCAGCCGAGGGAGGGGAGGCAGCTTGCCTGGGAGAGGTTTATAAAACAGGATGAGCAACACTTTGGAGATGTCTATCCATCTTTATGTTAATAATAAAACGAGCCTGGGAGCTACCTTTAGCAATTCACATAAATTCAGATTACTGAGGTGAAACACGTTGCATGTTAACTGTAGCAATTGTTGTCCTGGGGACAGGCAGAATTACAGCAGCTGCTGGCACCAAATCCACTTGTGTGCTACAGCTTGCTCTGAGTGTCTGAGTTCTAAGTTCAGGTAAACCTTATTCTGTGATGCTTCTTAAAAAAAAAAAATTAAAAAAGCCCTTTTGTTTTGCACAGTGAATTTCTTACCAAGTTTACAGTTAAGTATCTCATCTCCAGACCAGATGGCTGGAGGGAGCCTGTTTGGCTGCCTGAGATCACCTACTAGTGCCCTAAGATATCTCCTTGCAAATTCACCTCCATCCACAGCTGACCCACAGATAATGCATCACTCACAGCTCTGCTGGTAAAGATGGATTTCAGGGACAATAAGTTCAACTCAGACTGGGGTCATTTTTCAGTGGTTCACTGGGAATTCAGAGAGATTTTCCTTCCTTCACCCTTTTTCTCGAGGAAGGGAATCTCTGTGCTTTCTGCCTGCAATGAAGATGTGCTTGAGTGTGAATTTCTGTGCTCTTATGGCTGTTCTTCAGAACTTGTCATCAATTCCTCACAGGAGTGAGACATCCCTTCCCAAATCCTCCACAGAACAAGCATGCCTTGCTCCAAGAACCACACTGGAAGAACTGTTAATTCACTTCAGAAATCTATCCAGAGAGATATAATAATAATAGTAATAATAATAATAATAATAATAATAGTAATAATAATTCATTCAAGGGCAGAAAATCCTATCCAAAACACAAGCTCTTCTTTCTCTGTGCTGAGAGTGAAAAAGGACATTGCTCCAAACTGTATTTCACAGGGATTTTTTTAACTTTTACTCCAAGTTGCCAGACTCACGCAGTGCCACTGAAATTTTAGGAGCATTGAAGTTGTTGCTGGTGAACTGCATGGGGCTGTCTTGAAAACAAGGTCCATTCCCTGAGGCAGGGAGGAAGCCCTCTCCTGCTATTTTTTTTTTCCTCTGAAGGCAGAATATAAAAACCTTAAGCGAAAAGAGAACAAAGCCCATGAAGGTGCCTCCTCATTTTTTGTTTGGAAACAAAGCATTTGTAAAGTTTTGCTTTAACTCCCTTACATCTTAGTTATATATTTTTTTTACAACTTTTTAAATGCAGAACATGCAGCTAAATTCAAAGGCTCAGTGGGAAAGAGCCATCAGCTTGAATCATCGGGGTTGCAGTTTCCAGTAAACATTTCTTTTCCTGCCATCAGTGGAAGGCTTCCATGGCTGGATTTAACCTGGGGCTTCCTCACTGCCAATCGACACCTTTTGATGTCTGCAAGCCAATTCCCCAATTATTTACCATTTTGGAATGGAAGAGGGGAAAACAGAATAACTTTGTTAATTAGCAGGCAAATTCTCCTGACCTGGGCAGGTGCTGGGATGCTTCCTTGGAACACCTGCAGGATGTCTCCAGTAGATTTATGAGTTCCAAGCCTGACTTTCAGCTGTTAAGGAATGCAGTTTGATTTATCAAGGTGGATGATTCCCTTACCCCAGGGAATCTCGTTTTCTTACAGGTGGATTTTTCCTCTTTACAGGTAATGGTTTTTTGCTTTAAGACAAATTGTTGAAGACTCTGTTACATATCCTAGGGGAGAGAGGCATCATCAAGGTGGGCTGAAAATCATTCCAGGAGTCTCACTGTCTCCATCAGACTCAGAACCTGTCCCAGGTAACAGCAAACTGACAGCAAATGTGATTTTGACTCCTTGTGAATGGAAGCTGAGTTTCTACTTCCTGTTAGAGTCAGAGAATCATGGAATGGTTTGGGTTGGAAAAGACATTAAGGATCATCTCATTCCAACTCCCTGCCATGGCAGGGACACCTTTCACTGTCCCAGGCTGCTCCAAGCCCTGTCCAGCCTGGCCTTGGACACTGCCAGGGATCCAGGGACAGCCACAGCTTCTCTGGGAAACTGCTGAGGCCTCCCCATCCTCACAGGGAAGAATTTCTTCCTGTTATTCAATCTAAATATTCCCTCTGTCAGTCTGAAGCCATTCCTGTGAGGTCTCCACACAACCTTCTCTTCTCCAGGCTGAACAGCCTCAGCTTCCTCAGGCTGTTCATGGAGATTATTTTTTGCTAAGAGTTAGAGGCTCAAAAAATGAGGTTCTGACTGAACATTTTCCCAAGTTCAGCTGTCTGAGCAATCCAGACTGTGTGGATCCACACTGGGCTGGGAATGTTACACTAAATGCTCTCTTCCTTTGCAATACTGAAGCTGCACCAACATGGTTTGAATTTGGGGTCTCTCCTGTTTTAGTGAAACACAAAGCCCCAAGGCAAATCTCTGGCTGCCACTAAAGGACCTGGAGCTTTTTTCTACCTTTCGACTATTTTTTGGGGAAAATTAGAATCCAAGCCATTGTGTACAGGCAGCGGTTGCCATACATTTAGAGAATACAGCTCTTTTTGGATGATGTGGGGTACTTGAGGGCAGGAAGAAAATTATATTCTGTGCAGAGACCTTTCTTCAAGGAGAACGAGAGGTCACTCACTGCTGTGATCTCACTGAGGCCTCACAGCTGAGGTTTCCCTGTTTTCCAGGGGGGTGAGAACACCCAGCAGGGAACACACGAGGACATGGAGAGTGCTGAAAGACCCTGGGATCCTTCAACAGAAACCTGGTCAGCTCAGGGCAGCTCCTCCATGACCTGTGTGTCTTCCTTCCCTCAGTTCTGCATTTCATCCTCAAATCTCCTCCTTGGGAATGAGCAGTGCTGTTTCCCAGATGGGAGTGGAGACATGGGGACAGTCCTTGCCTTGCCTAAAATCCTAATTGTGGCTCGGGGGGCACTGGAGGCTGCGGCAGCTGAACAAGGCATTGATCAGAAGCCTTCTGACAGCACCCTGATGGTTCGAATTGCTGGCTTTATCTGCAAATAGGTGTAATTCCACTCTTTTTACCCAGCTTTTTGTCTGCCTCGCCTTCTGAGACGGGAGGCTCTTTTGAAGAGTTACCATCTGATATTTTCTATAGCACTTAGCAAAATATAGTCCCAATCTGCCTGAGCCTCTGGGCATTACCATAATCAGTGCATTAGGGGTCATTTTTTCAGGCAGAGATTTGAAAATAACTTTGAGGAGTCTTTTCTAATGAAAGTTTTTTGTTTGCTGCTCTCTGGAGAGGAGATGGAGAGGGGGATTTCCCTTCTCTCTCTTTCTCTCTCCCACACAGAGCTGCACATCTATATTAAATCTCGAAGAAGATGTAAGTCCCCAGCTCCCCCAAAAGGAGTGGAGCATTCTGGGTGTTTTGGAGGGGAAAAAAAAAAATTATGTTTTGAAAGAGCCAAGATGTTTAGCTTTGAAAATTAGCTACTCAGCAAGCCGGCATTAAAATTAATTTAATGGAGTGTAAATTAACATACTTGACACTTTTTTGATCATTTTTCATAGACAGTGCTGACCGATGGAAATAAAAGCTTTTTCTCCCATGAGGTCAGGACAAGAAAAGTCACAAATTTGCCACTCCCACCCCATGGGGTGCTTTCCTCTTCAGGAGTCAAAGTAGTTCATCAAGTTTAAGTCTTTAAATATTAAAAATTGGCATTTGCTTTTGCATATGATAAACTGATGGGTTAGTGGGAAACTTGGCAGTGTTGGGTTAATGGATGGATTTGAGGAGCTTAGAGGGCTTTTCAAACCTAAATAATTCTGTGATTCTGTGACTTTAAAAAAAAAAAAAAGTGTTTCATTCACTAACAATGGAATGTGTAAAAAATTTCCCTTCCAAATAATCTGTGAAAGTTAATTAAGTTCACTGAGAGTTTATGGCAAGGATTCGCTAAAAAGTACAGGGGGATATTTATAACCTTGCCCAAAAATGCCACACAGTGAAACTTTTGATATGTTGATAAGTGATAAGAATGTCATTTGGGGTTTATTTTTTTAATAATAATTTAATTGTCATTGTAAAATGCCTCATAGTTGGGACAGATTAAATTGCCACAAAACCCATTACTGAAATTCATAACCCCCCATAAATGTAAAGTGTTTGCTGCTGTGCCATAAATAACCACTCTCATTCCAGGAAAATGAGGTGCAGGAAATAAATTAACAAAATCCAAACACACAGGACATTAGGTTGCAACAATTTGCTGTAGAGGAGGCTGATGGGAACACAGCAGAGCCCAGAGGAGAGGCAAATTCAATGTTTAATTATGGCCTCAGCAAATCATGCCCCCTCTGTGTGTTTTGCCATACTGACGTGTTGCAAAGATTATTTCACAGTCCAGTTCAATAGCTCTGGTAAAGCATGTGCATTTCAGATGTCATTATACTTGAAAAGGTCTGAAGAGCCCAATATTTCTCCAAAGATGTGGAGGATCCACTCGTGGTTAAATGAAAGGAGGCGAATCAATTTTTGTTAGTCTCACTCAAAAGGCTCTGGGTCTGATTTTCCATCCTTTGCACCCTTGGTGAGCAGTTCACCTCATTGTTTGGTGGGAGAGAAAATGCAGGGAGTATTTCAGAACTTTCCATCAGCTGAAATGGCTCCAACCTCTGGCAGGTTTGATCTTTTTAGCTGGAAAAAGAACCAGGCTGCAACAATTCCTGTTGGAAGGAAGATGGGAAGGCTGGGAGGGACCTAGCGGGTGGGAAAAGGAGATTTTCAACAACTTAATTGTGATACAGAAATGGCATCTGTAGCAAACATATTGAACTGATAAACAATGCAGCTGCTACAGATTTCACACAGAGAAGTAAATGCCATGGCCATATGCAATTCATTACCTGCGTTAATTGGGGAATTACAAAAAAAAAAACCCAAAAAAAGGAAAGAAATTCTAGGAAAAGGGGACAAATTGGATCACTGGAGAGAATCTGTCTGTGAGCTGCACGTCTGGCCTGACCCAGGACAGCATCAGAGACCCCCAGCTCTCACTTTTGACCAAGGCAAGAAGGGACCACCATCACATTTCCTGCTCTGGGATAATGCACTGGGCACTGGTGATGACTTGTTAATGTTTTCTGGGGGACAAAAAAACAACACAAAAAAAAAAGACACACAAAAAAAAGACAAGAAAATGAATTTTCAAACGCCAGTTCTGGGTGGATATCTTCACCCCATTATTCCAGCCAGGTCCCTCTCTGTTGACCTGAAGTAAAATCCTACGATTTCAAAGCAATATTAGCTATCTCTGCATGAACACTTTGATTACAGTGCAGCCCCCGAAACGCAGCTGGTCCCTGGTTGGGAAGCTGGAATAGGTTCCAGAGCTGATTGCAGGCACTGAAGGCACTTTGGAGGGTGGAGAGGTTCAGGGATGGAACATTTCTGCTCCGCAGCCAATTACCACCTGAACTCACCAAGATGGTCTCCCTTACCCATTTAACAAAACCAGCAGGAACTCACCTTGAAGGGACTCCAGATCCACTCCTGCAGACATGAAATGAAACTAAAGACTCCTTATTAATTGGCTGGAAACTCAGCGACAGCTGCTGAAAAATAAAAAGTTACGAAAACTCTCGGCTTTTCAATAGGGTTTCATGTTAGTACTGTAAATTAATGTAAATGTCACTTTAAAAGAGAATACGGAATAGAAACCTAATAAAGCAGCACAGCTCTGCAGGGGTGGTGAGTAAATTGAGGGAATATTTGATTAGATTTCAAATGCTGCTCTTTAATTTGTATGCTCTCACTTATTTCCCCCCCACCCCAGCCCTCCCCACGCTTTCCTCATCTATTATATCTGCTGGCACACGGTGAATTTTGCAGCTGTACCTAAAAGGTCTCTCTCTTTGCTGGATGAAAACCCACATTAGCCTGGACCCATGTGGTGATGCTTCCTCCAGCCTGTGCTGCAGCAGCAGCCAGGGAGACATGAGCAGCACGAATTCCCTGCTGGGTGCTGTGCCTGTGACACCAACAACAGGATCCTTTTCACCCTCCTGCCCCTCCTGAGCTGAGAATAAATGAGGGATTGCAGCCCAAACAGCCTGGAGTCACATCCCGTGATGGAAAGCAGGTCCTCCTTTTGGCTCTCTCCGTGGGGCAGAGCCATGCTAAGATTGAGTAAACTGTGAGCTCTCAGGGTGAGCTGTGCTGGCAGAGACCTGCAGTCCCAGGAACAGGTGCTTTTGGATTAAATCAAAGAGTTTAAGCAGAATGGAACTGAGAGAATTCAATGGAATTGAACTGGTGAAAGCTCCCACGTGTTGTGTGTTTGTAACTCACAGAGCAGTCAGGAGCTGGAGTCCCTTCCAACCTTGGATATTCTATAAATCCCTGGTTCAGGTCAGTCTGCAGCTCAGGTCACAGTGACCACCTCCACAGGCTTAGGAGGTGCCTTGCTCTCTTTTCCTGACCACCAAAACTTTCCAGTGATTTGGGACCTGCTGGGATAACAGTGCCAAGACACAAGTGCAAGGCAAAGACTCCTGGTAGAGCAGAGGTGCATTTTCCTGCTTTTAAAAGCTCACATCCTGGCAGAAAGCTCTGCTCTGCTCTGCTTTAGTAACAGCCACTGTGTAGCAGAGATAATGGTCTGAAATCTCTGTGGCCTTTATCTACTCCTCTTTCCTCACTGAAGTGCTGTTGTGGGCTGGCTGCGGCTGCAGACTGGTCACATCTGAGCTGCTTGGCCTCTTATCTTCTTTCACTGAGCTTTGGCCAGACTTGCAGAAGAGAAGAAACGTGCTCAAAGGCTCTTCTGTCTCAACCAGAGAGTTATCTTGGCATCACTGGGCCTTTGCTGCTCTCTTCTCAGGTGGCATCAGTCATGTCCTTGCGGTTTGAAGGCAGAAACGAGCTCCTTCATCCTTACACATATTATTCCTTGAGCTGAGCAAAGATTGACCTCTCCGTGTCCTTTCTATTCCCCCGCTGCTTAAGAGAGTGGCAGGAAGTGATGGAGTCCGTGCTTTGCTCTTGGAGATCTGAGGGTTGGTCGTGGTGTGTCTGTCAGCCCTCTGAGCTCGGATGAGAACGCTGACAGCAACACTCTTGTGTTCCTCAGTTCCCTGGCTTGTAACTTTCAAATCCATCCCTTCCAGGAAGCCAGCAAACAGTGAGTAGAGTAGGTAGAGGTGAGGCTACTCAGAGTGAGGATTTTAGCAGTGTTTCGTTATTCCTTGCTAATTTCTGCAGCCACCACAAAGTGGTGAAGCAGTGCCTTCAAAATCAGCAGTGTGGAGTGGCTGAAGGTGCATCCTGATGGAGGGGAAAGCAAAGGAAGGAGAAGGAAATTCCCATTAGGGAAACACTCAGCAAACAGTGGGATAGTAGAGGTGAGGCTACTCAAAGTGAGGATTTTAGCAGCATTTCATTATTCCTCGCTAGTTTCTGCAGGCACCATGAAGCAGTGAAGCGCCCTGGAAAAGTGCCTTCAAAATCAGGAGTGTGGAGTGGCTGAAGGTGCATCCTGATGGGGGGAAAGCAAAGGAAGGAGAAGGAAATTCCCATTAGGGAAATGGCCAGCCTTAATTGGGCAGCACACTCTGCAAGGCAGTGCCTCTGAACACACCCATGTGGGATTTTAGTTCTGTTTGCTCCTGTCGCTGTGTGAAGAGCCTGGGGACAGCTGAGAGTGACAAGCGCCTTAAATTGATGATGCATGGGCTCTGTTCTGCTCGAGTGGGAGAAGAGCTGGGAACAGGGAACGGGAATGCTGCTGCAGTGCAAAGTTTGGCCATATGACACATCAGTTTTGCCTTCTCAGGCTGCTCCAAGAGCTGTGATAAGACAGTGATTCAGCTGAGGAAAGATGAGGCTGACACTTTCCTCATGTTCTTACCCACACAAAGGAAGTCAGAGTTATTGGACACTGCCAGATGATCTGGCTTTGCCCAGACGTTAACAAAATTGCTAAAATGCTCAGTTCCCTGCTAAAACATTCCCTGTGAGTGCTACACCTTCTTCCCCCAATGGTTTGTGGCTCTGGTGATGCAGCCATTTGGCCATGACTCACTGTTGTTTTACAGATCCTGTCGCAAAGCTAAATTTATAGCAAATGAGAAAAGGTCAGGACTTTCAGCAGAAGCAGACTGAAGAGAAAACTTCTAATGAGTTTTTCCTGGAGATCATCAAACTGCCAAAGGAAACGTCCCAAAAAAAAAAAAAAATCAAACATAAAGGCAAAACTTGGCTTTCCTTTGATGTTCTCCCCTACATGGCCATTTTGAGCAATCCCAAGAACCTCAAAGGGAAGATCACAGGAATGGCAATATTCTGCTTCTCTTCCCTCCCATCTCAAAGGATGGAGATGCCTTTGAAGGACACCTGCACCCTTGCAGGAGTTTGTAGAAAACACAGCATTGGCTAAAAGTGCAAATATCTCCCCATCTTGGCGCTGTGATGGCAGAGAAGGACTGCAGGTTTGGGGAGGCTCCTTGTTTTGTGTTCACATGGAATCCCTGGAGCCCCAGGGAACTCTCCTTGGTGATTCTCTGGTGCAATTGTGTGGCACCAGGGTAGAACCAGAGTGCCTGGCTCCTCTTTTATAGCTCTTGATTCACTTAAATTTCCTAACCCTGGCCAGGAAGAATCACAGTCACAGTGTGAATAAAGCCACTGTGAATAAATTCCAACCTTCTTCCATTCACCCCTGCCAACCTCCCTGGGGAATTTGTCTCCCACACTGAAGATGATCTCTGCCTCCTTCTCCCTTGGCTTTTATTTCCAAGGGCTGGACACTCTCATCTCCTTCTCCTTTCCCTTTTCTCCCAAACTCATCAATCAGCCCCAACTGTTGCAACAGCCAGTGGGAAGCCTCTAACCTTGTTGTCATTGATTTGAATAATGCAAATATTAATGAGTGGAAAACTCATTAAGAGCATTCTCACTGGCAATCCACCTCTGCTGTAATGCCAGGTGGATCCTGTTACAAACAGGAGAAAAATGATGGAGATTTTAATTCTGGCTCCACTGGAGAGCTTATATCAGCTCTCCAGCCTAGGGACTCTGTCATCCATGTGATCATATTTTTAAGAGTGATGCTCTGCTTGCATGTTCCAGACAATATGTTTTGAAACTTATTAATCAGGAAATGTCCAATCTCTTTATGCTGAAGCATCAGTAAAACAATTACTCCAAGGCTAAACGAGGTCCACTGAAAAATCACTTGATTAAAGTGAGAATTTGCAAACAATAAATACCTCAAATATTTCATTATTGATGCTCCAGGGGGAAAACAACTCTGATTAAGTCAAAGAAGGGGGAAAATATTTAAATTTGAGTAAGTATGATGGACTGGCTACTGTGTTGGTGTGAATCAACATAACTCAAATGAATTCACTGGCACTGTGACAGCTTGAGTGAGCTGAGTGTTGGGCAGAGTGTATCACTCCTCAGTGGGGATATTGTCTTAAAGGAACTGGGAGGAAAATATTTATGTGCCAACCATTGCTCTGCCACTTTTTTTGCTGTGCTCCTTTCTGGAGAATCCCTCCACATTCCTCTTGTTCAGGTGCTCACCTTTAATCCAGGGCTCAAAAGATTTACAGATACCACCAGGTGCCTGGGAATCCTCATGAGGAACAGTCAGGAAATGCCATTCCTTGAAAGCTGATGCCCAGCTGCCATGGATCCTGCAGGACAGCAGGAGGATTTTCAATTCCTTATCAGCATTGTAAGGAAGAGATAAGGAGTAATCACTAAGAACAAACATTTATTTAAGTGAGGAGTTGAGGTGGATACTGTGAACACACAAAAGATTTCACGAGATGAAGGGTCAGCATTCCCAAGCTTGGAAGTTCTAGGTGTCTGAAGCTCACTTCAGAGAAATATTTAAATAACACAATACCTGTGTTGAGCACCCACATTCTGCCTTTCTAGCCCTTGGACTATTTGTCACACACGTGAAATTCAGTGTAATACACACATGGAATTCAGAATAATACACATGGGATTCAGAGTAATGCACACATGGAATTCAGTGCAATACTTGCATGGAATTCAGAGTAATTCAACATCAGAGAGAGGCAGGAGTTACAGAGTTTAATGGTTTGCTTGTGTCCTGCCAGGAAAAAAATGTAAAAGAGCCACATGCTGTCCCTGCACCTCTTGGTTGCCTTCTGACTCTGCTTTTGGGGACAAGGGCTGGGTCTTGCAAGGTTTTGTGTTGTGTCTGGCACAGTAGGGTCTCGAGCTTGATTGGAACCTCTTGTCACAGGTTGTAGCAGAAACAGCAAAAATACAGCCAGGAAAAATTGGGGGAATGTGATTACAGGATACAACAGCACAGGAAATCCTGATGCAAGGCAGCAGGACATCTGGGGGTTGGGAGAGCAGCTCTTTCAGGCTGTGTTTCTGCAGTCAGCATATTGGGGATTGGTTTTGTTTTCACCTTTCCTTGTCGGGCAGGTGCATCACTGCCCAAAATTGTGTTAAATCAAAGTCTTGGGCCTTCATACAGTAATAGCACTGCACAAAAGGAAACAAAAGTGTATCTTAAGCCACTAAGTGTGTGAAAATCAGGCAGTGTTCTTCACATAGCTGATAACTGACACAGAAATGAATTGGGATTGGGAATTTTTTTTTAAGTATTAATTAATTACTAAAACATCTACCATGGGATGTGGAGAATTTACTATTTCTTTCCAGCCTGGAGAGAGGCAGTCCTGCAGCACTGAGTTGTGTGTTTCAATACCCATCACTGGAGCAATCTTCACTCCATCTCTTCCCATCAATGGGAACCATGAATCTTTGACATTTCCTGTCTCAGGCAAAGCAGAGCAGAGTCTGTGGTTTGGAGCACAACATCTGATACCAGATCCAGTGGCTTGAGATACACTGAGATACCTCATGAGGAGAATGATTTTATAGAGAAGCAAATTATTCTGACAGCTGGAGGGAGGTTGTCACCATAATGGCTCACAACCAATTATATCTATTTTTCCCTGCATAAGCAGTGGTTAAGTACCATTAATAAAGTGTGTCACTAATGAAACAAAGCAGGAAAGACCAAAAAGTAGCCCAGGCTCCAAAGTGTGTCCCTGCTGAGAAATGCTCCTTCCCTTCTGCTTTCCAGACCAGTCTCTTCCCACCTCCCATCCATCCCAAGCAGCTCATGGAAATCCCACCCAGGGATCTTCCAGTGCTCGTGGCTCAACCTGGGCCTTCCTCATGCTGATGTGAGCAGCAGGAATCATCATCATCATCATCAGGATTCAGTGCAGGACTGAGCTGCCCCTGATTCCACCGTGCTGCTTCTGGCTTTGCTCCAAAGGTTCCCTGCCAAGGCATTCAGGGGTTCCAGGCATCCCCTCTGCCCCTTCGACTGGGCTGAGCCTTGCAGAGCTCTGTGGCTGTTGCCCCAGGCTGTGTTTCTATTTTATTTGTAATCCTTTGAAAGCAATAGCCATTTCTGGCAGATGAATTATATTCTGTCGAGAAGCAGCAGGGGATGGCTGGGACCATCTCTCTCTCTCTCTCTCTCCCTCTCTCCCTGAATTCTAATTTAAAGAGAGGAAACAAGATTTCATTGAATTTTAACAAATTAACCATTAATCACTTATGAAAACCTCCTGATGAGGACATGGATTGCCTGGGTTATGAATGGGAACAGCTTCATTTTGCTGTGATTGCTCGACCAAGTTAATCCCCAGCTCTCCTCTCTACCTCCATCAGGCTCCTCACCTTGTTCCCTGTCTCCCTCCCTGCTCTTGTCTTCCCTCCTCACCTCCACCCAGCACAGACACCTTGCTCCCTCTTGTCCTCCTCCCTGGATGAGCAGCCCCTGCTGAACCCAGCTCCGAAACATTTTTGATGTCATGCTGAATATGGAAATGAAGGCAAAAAACAAAGTCTTCCGCTGGCTGTGTGGTGTGAATATTTATGAGGGAGCCAGCGAGGAAGCTAAATAGGAGCTGTGAGGGAGCCAGGCAGCGAGGATGGCAGGGGATGGCAGCTGACAAGGGCTCATTCAGCAGCACATCCTTGGCTGCCAGCAGCAGCCCAGAGAGTGGGGGCTGTGTGAGTGACAGAGCAGCAGCATCCTTGCCTGGGCAACACAAAAAAACCCCACAAAAAACCCTAAGTTGCAGCTGTTTCTCTGCTTCCTCTTTATTCCTCCCTTCTCCAGCTGATCAATTCCAGCTACAAAAATAATAACAATAATAATTAAAAAAAAAATCTTGGATGTTGTTCAGCTGCAGCAGACGATTAGGCCTTAAAAATCAATGTTTATGTTCAACAGGGCTGCAAAACCCAGTGCTTCCCTCTGCTTATCAAATCAGGGCTGGAATCAGAAAAGGTCCTTGGCTCATCACACGAGGGGTCAGGGATGGTGGCACAGGGGGTGAAATCCTAACTCAGGGCTCTCTCCTGTGCTGCTCCTCCTCCTGCTGCCATAATCCCACACTCCATGGCAGAGTCTTTTCCCCAGGAGACATCACTCAGTTAAAACCACACAAGGACCACAGGTGGATAGCAGAGATCTGGTGAGGGGAGAGATCCTGTGAGTGTGTCCATTGGAGTCAGACCCTGATGGAGATCTGAAAAATCCCTTTTTTTAAATTTTTTTTTTTTTGGCCTTAAGGATAAGGCAGACCTGGGAAAGAAACAATCAGGATGGGTTGGGCATGAGTAAGACAAAAGTCCTGAAGTGAATTATTGATCCTTTTTTTTGCCCTGGGTTCTGCAGAGCCTCTGCAAGGTGATTATCCTGCTAGCTGGGCTGTGGGGACAGGACAGGGTTATTCCTGCTGTGGAGCAAAGAGGGAAACTCTGCCTCTTGGAGCCTCAGCCTTTTGTGTAGTAAATCCTAATTCTGCCTCAGAGATGCTGATGGTTTGTAACTTACCCGGACTGAGCTGTGTTGTTTTCTAGAAGAACATAACAATTTGTCTCCTTGACTGAAAGGCATCACTTTTAAGTGTCCTGAGGATGGCAGATCCTCCCAGAAAGCATATTTGAAATTATCCAGAAATTAACTGCCCAAAGAATGGGTACTTAGGAGAATCAGTGGCCCAGAAGGTACCATATCCAAACCATACCCAAACCATATGCAAACCATATCCAAACCATACCCAAACCATATATATACCATATCCAAACCATATTCAAATATATGAATATGTTTGAATACGGTTTGGATATGGTTTAAATGGCTGTTAAATTTTTACCCTGCTGGGCCACTCAGCCACAACCCCACTGCAGCCACACAGAACTCTCTTCTCCAGTCACTTTTCCTAGTCCAGACTCAGGATTTTCCCCATCCAGTATTTTCCCAGTTCCCCTTCAGAGTGGCCTGGACTGACCCTTCTCCTGTCCACTTGCAAACTGAGGCACAGGGATTTTTGTAAAGTTGTAGGACTGAGAAGCTCCTTCCTTAATTAAAACCTCTTCCCAATGATCTCAAACCTTGTCTGACACAGCTGGGAACTCTTTTCCCTTCTGGACACCTTCTGTGGGTTGTACATGTGATTGGGCTGGAAACTTCATCTGGGTAACCCTGTTAATCCTTCTCCCTGCACACATGATATTTCTGGCTGTAGAAACACAAGAAATTGTGTTTTCTGCTGCTTTGCACCTTTTCCCACCAAGCCTTTAAAAGAGGAACTCAACAAGTCACCAATGGATGGACTTGATGGCAGGAAAAAACTGCAACAGAAAAAAGAAGGTGAATTTAATGATGTGGATGAAAATACCAATGTATAAATCCCACGGGATAGTGTGCTGGAATAAATCACCAGTGCCATAAGAAAAAGGGGTTCTTCTGCCTGGCATTGTAGCAAATAAGATGTCTGGAACAGGCAATATAGGAGGCTTTTAAATTAAAATTGATTAGGTCATCTATCTCCATTGATAAATGGCACTGAAATCCTATAGGCAACCGAGGCAAAATCATCCTAAGGACACTCCTAAATTTTGTGCCTTTGCTCATCCTCCAGCTCCTGTGGACATTTATATGACTTGTGTGGGCAAAAAAACCCCAAAAAAACCAAACCAAAAAACCCCAAAAACCACAACTCAAAAAGAAAAATTAGAGTTTTCTGATTTCCAGGGGAGCTTAAGTATTGCTGTAAAATCAGATACTGCAAAGAAACCTGAATATCTCTGTGTTCCCAGATGTACTGCTTGGTTATTAGTCATGATTAGTCATTTTCTCAGTCGTTAAGTCACTTTAAAGATCTTTCCTCAACTGTAGATTGTATTAAATCTCCACTTATTTACTCATTGCAATCCATCAGTCATTCCAACAGTGAGAAGTTAAAAAAAAATAAAAAATAGGAGAGCAGAAGGCTTATTCCAGATTTGGCTTCAGTGAAATGAGTAAAACTACACCAAAAATATTTTACATAACATGTTCAGTGTCTGAGTTAGTGCCCATTGTTTGCACATCCAGAAGAACAAAGTCCCATTAAAAAAGATTTCTGGGGGAAGTACAGCTAAGTGAGATGACCACTAATGTACAAAGTCATTTAAAACTCAATATTTTACTTCATTATAGCTGATGAATAAATACAAAGAGCAGCCTCTAAAACATTTTTAATTCTACACGAGGAAGCTGTAGGCAATGAATAGAAGCTTTCTTATTATCGTTTGTGAAAGTGCAGATAAATAGGCGAGCAGCTTCCCTGGTAGATCATAAGTCACTAAAATATATTAACGACTTGGCTGCAGAAATGGTGCAACATCCTGACAGAACCTCAGTGCTCCTGGACATGTCAGTAGCAGAAAGCCCAAACAGCCCAGCTCAGAAGAGGCCATTATTTAAATAGCTGTCTCATTTCGTGTAATTTCGAGTTCAATGGTGCGGCAATTCTGCAGTATTAGATGTGCTGAATGATTATTAAAATCACACCTATTCAAGATTAACTATGAATTAATTATGAGAGGAGTTCAGAAATTCAGATACCTTCTGAGATAGACGCAGGGGCAAGGGGAGGGTAAGTGTCAAAATCTGGCACAGGCTTCACCTGATGTGAATCTTTCCCAGTGTGTTCCTCTTCATCTCAGCAGCTCTACAGGACAGGAGATTTTTTGCACCCCAGATGTGCATGAGGGACACACAGACCAAGTCAGAGGGGTCCTGCCATGGGTGTGATATTTCTGTCCCTGGAGGAGGAAGGGAGTCCTCATAACTCAGCTGAGAGAATGACACCTCCATGGAGTCACAATGAGTACCCACTGGGAAATCTGAAGCACTCAATCCCTGAAGGAGATAACAATTGTGGGATGGAGGCCTTGATGTCCCATCAAACCCAAATTTGCAGAGCAAATTGCAGAGAATCTGGTGAGAGCTCGGGTGTTGAGCTGTCCTTGACAGACACAGCAAATCAGCAGCTTGGCATTGTATTGACACCAACCCACCCAGGCTGCCTCTGCTCCTCCTTCCCTTCATCTCCCAGCTCTGCTGGGACTCCTCTTCTGCTGCCAGCTCCATGCAGGTGTCACCCAGGCATTGTGGCAGGAGGGAGATTGCGCAGGATGAGGCAGCTGGACACAGGCAAAGGGTGGGACAGCTCCAGATGTGTCTGTGCACAGCAGAGAAAGAGAACAAATCACTCGTGTTTGTCTGCAGAAGTTTGTGAGAAGGCAGCCCTAAACCTCAGAGAGCCTGGCTGGGACAAAGGGCCTCTGCACTGGGAGGGACATCAGTCATTTCTCATAAAGGAAAAGCTCCTCAGTGGCTCTGCACTGTGCCCTGGAGTCAGGGGAGGGAAAGGGGAGCTGCAAGTATTTGTGACACATTGGTCACCATTTCCTTGGCTGCTCGCAGTAATTCAGCCCTACAGCTCCTCATGGACAGTGGGATTGCTGCTGTGCCTCCATTCTATCCCAGTTCCCCAGCATGATAAAGGATGGAGAGAGCTCTGATGAGCACAGGACAGTGGGTTAGAGGCTGCTGGAGACTCCTATCAGTGGCAGTGAAGCAACTCTGGAGAGATCTAAAGTGATGAAACCTTTTTCATGTTGACTTCATCCCCAAAGTAATTTCTGAAGTTGCCAGATCTTGGGGAGAGGAGGGTCATTGTCAAAAAATCCCTCATGGACTGAAGAAGAGACCTTTGCCAAGAAAACTCAGTGGCAGGGCTGTTAAAATCTGGACCTGCATTTCCTTGCTGTGTTATGTGAGCCAAGAAAGAAAACACAGCTTTTCCAAAGCACAGAGAATTTATTTTTTAAGCCCACGGTGTGAGTGTGAACTCCCAAGAGGAGTGGGCAGTGCTGAGCGTGTTTGGTTCCCTCTCTGCCTGTCAGGCAAGATCTCTCTGGTTGTGAACATTTCATTCACCACAACAACAATCACACGGACACAAACAAGGACAGGATGGGCACTCAGAGCTCTTATCCTGCCCCTTTGGTGACACTGCTGAACACCTCTGGAGCCAGCTGTGGTGGGCAGGAGTGATCAGCCTGCTCACCCCTGCCAGCCCAGAGCCTTCTTCACCCCAAACCTGCTGCACTTCACCAAAAAAACCCGCAAAAAACCAAATCCCCAAAGCTACATGAGAGACAGACCAGATTTACCATCAAAAAGCATCTTCCAGCTGGCAGGAATTTAGGCTTGGACCCAGTGTGTCACCCCTGACATCCCCATGCTCAGCATAGGTGACCTCAGGGGAATCCAGCTGTGAGCTGGCTGAGGTTTCCCACTGCTGTCCTTCCTCTCCTTACCACCCTGCTCCTCCTCAGCCCCTGGGGAGTGTGGGGAGGTTTGTGGCAGCACAGAGGATGTGCAAATCCACCGCAGTGGCTGCAGGATGGAGAGCAAATATGATAAGGACACTTACACGTGGCATTTTAAAGGAAAATGAGCTGTACTGAGAGGCCCTAAGCAAGGGCCATCACTCTGGAGACATGCAGGAATTCAAATTGCAGTCATTACTATTTTTTCAGGAATTTTTTTCCTTCCCCACTTGTGAAATGGCCCTGAAAGAAGCCCAGCTGGAGATGCACACACTGTATTTTCTCATTAGAGCTTGGCTGTCCCCTCCATCTCCTCCTTGCTGCTTCAAACTGTCTCCTAAGCAAAATGCGAAGCCACCAGTGTTCCAGTGGGTTCAGCATTTGGCAGAATGAATTTGCTCATTGCTAATTAAAACAAAAGATTTCTGAGGCGCTTTGCACTTTGGTTTATTAGTTTTCCAGTGTGATAGCAAATCGGAGCCCTTGTTACACTGTCAGCAGAACTATTATTATTATTATTATTTATTATTTACAGTACAACTCGTGACTCACTTCCTATGTTGGTGGATCTTTCGCCATCTGTTAAAAAAATAATAGCAGTCATTTTCTGAAATATTATTCTAATCCAAATGTTAAAATAGAACCATATGAAGCCAATTAAATAGAGTGTGTGTTGTTAATCTGAGTTACTTCAGCTCAGCTAAAGAAAAAGGAAAAAAAATTAAAAGGATTGAGATTGTGAAGCAAAGATGCAGACTTTGGAAATCTGTGGTGATTCTGCCAGCATTCTCCTGGAATTTTAAATTTCAAGAGGAAAAAACTGTAAAAATGTCATCCTCCAAGCTAAGTTTAGGAGCAGCTCTGGATCCAAATCTGGATGTAAGATTGCAACTCCAGACCAGGCTTTATGCGAATCCTTAAAAGATCAGAAAAATTCGCTTTAATCCCTTTAATATTTAGTGCTCTTAGCTGTTTTTGTTCTTACTCGGAGTGAAATCAAAACTACTTGATCAGGTTTGGTTGCCTCCACCTGAGAGTTTGATGTAAGCTTGTCCCTAATTAGCGCGGAGCTCCCAGGCGCTTCCTCTGAAGCTGCTGCCCCTGCCTGCAGCAGCCACGGGGAGGTGAAGCCAAGCTGTGGGGAGGAGCTGGTGGTGGCCAGCCTGTCCCTGGGCACAGGGACAGTGACACTCCGCTTCAAACGCCACGTTCCACGAGCTCCTGGGCCTCACATCCCTGAGCTGGTGGAAAACAGGCAGAGTTTTGCCTGATTTCATACCAAAGTTCATTTTTCCATGATGTCACAGAACACTGTGGTTCTTGGTTAACTCAGTTTGGGTGGAACTTTGGAAATGTTGAACTTGAGGGATATTGGGTGAGAGTTTCTCTCATCTAATGGGATGATCATGTCTCACCCCACCCATCCTGTGTCACAGGGAAATCAGTCATTTGAATCAATTTCTAAAAGAGAAAAATTTAGATATTAGGAGGAAATGCTTGGCTGTGAGGGTGGAGAGGCCCTGGCACAGGCTGTCTAGAGAAGCCATCTCTGCACCATCCGTGTCCAAGGTCAGGTTGGATGGGGTTTGGAGAACCTAGGATAGTGGAAGGTGCTCCTGCCCGTGCAGTGTGTGGAAGAAGGTGATATTTAAGGTTCCTTCCACCCAAACCATTCTGGGATTCTGTTTGCCTTTCTCTGCCAACACCTAGAGAAAATTCCAACAATTACCACCCAAAGCACAGCCAGCCTGATATTCTAGCTTAGTTTTGGGGTTCTGCAAGGCAGAGAGACCAAACACTCACAGTAAGAGGCTAGAGAGCCCTATATTATCTCAAAACTCGAGGTTTCGGCCTTGGTTGAAACCTCCTCTCTGCAACACGTTTTATAAACTCGGCTCTAGCCTCATTTAGAGGGAGAACCTTTAGAATATGGGGACATTACTTCATTTATTAAGTTTCTTATTAGGAGATTTTAGACAAATATACTGCTTTGCAACGTCAATAAAATTGTATACATGATATACAGCACTGTGCATCTCAGCATGTTCCACCTCTGCAGAGCTGTGCACCTCAGATCCTATTAAAACACCAAAGTAAAACCCTTTTACCACTTTTAACCATGTCTGCCTCATTTCTAAGACTATCTGAAAGGCAGCAGCAGGAGAACCCTCCATCTGGGGCTGGATCCAGGCTGTGCCCCTGCCCTGCAGCAGCTGAGGGATGCTGCCGAGCAGCTCTCCTCTTGCAGTGATTTCCATTCCCCGAGCAGCGTTGTTTACACAAACTGCATGAATGCAAATCAACGGCAGGCAGTGCTGGAGGCAGCGAGGTGTGCAGCAGGAACAGCTCCCGGGATTGGTTTTAGTAATGTAGTGTTAACACAGCTCCACATGGCTACACACACTTTCAGAGCCAAGTGAGGGAGAGGCCGAGGGAACACTCATTACCTGGGACACTGGCCGAGTCCTTGTACCTTGACAAGAGATAAAAAATAAAAATGGACTTCATTATCACGGCCTGCCTGTCAGTCAGCTGCTGCTGCACCAAGCCTGCCTTGCATTGCTCCAACTGAGAGGTTACTGGCAGTGCTGGGCAGCAAGGAGAGCTGGATGTGTGAGAGGAGACAGAGCAGGAGCATGAGGAGCAGCACAGGCTGCTAGCTGGCTGTCCCTGTGCCCTGCAGCACTCAGGAGTTCCAACCCAGCCTGCCAGCCTGGGGCTGGGAAATGAGTGCCATGCAGAGAGGAGATGCAGGTGTGCTCCTTGCTCTGGGCAAGGGACACCCAGTGGGTGACACCTGAGGCCTCCAGACCCCAAGGGTGGTGTCAGAGGGTGGCATCAACCCGCTGTCCCCTAAGCATTCATCCCCTGAATCCACCACTTCCAGTTAGCAAACTTCAAGTAATTATCTATAATTATCTATATTACATTTAGGTACCAAATTTTCCCCTCTAGGGATCCCCAGTACTGTGTTTGGAGATCTTTAGGGATACTCCTTGCTTCTATTTTTTTTTTTTTGTCAGTAAAATGGGGTTAATGATGCTTCAAAGCAGATTTACCAATGTGCTGCCAAGACCTCTTGAGTGGCAGTGACCTTTTATTTAACCCATCAGCATCAACCTGTCTTTCATTCCATCACTGTGTATTCTCAGGAGGCTCTGCTGGCAATTCGGTCTTTCTTTTCCACAGTGCAATAAAACAATAATATTAAAAATTATTAAAACAAGTTCCTTGCTACTTTATGGTAATTAAAAGCAATAAATATTTCTGCATGCAATACCGTAGACCTTGACTCATCGGTGGGTCAATACTGCTTTCCTGGCGAGGCTGGGTAATAAATCTTTATTCCTTTTTGAATGGAAATAAGGATGGGATTTTATTCATGAATTCTGTGACCCGTTGAAGTGACATTTTCAAAACAAACACTCCAGAAATGAGGAGTTTTCTCCGCAGAGTGGGTTAATCTGCTCTCTTCTCAGCGTGTCTCTTTCATACTGATGATTTGCCCGATGCCTTTTTAATCCCAGCAGCAACTTCTCGGCGAGGAGGAAGAAAACTGAAAATAAAACAAAGTAGCTTGGTGAGAGCTGAGATGGCTGTGCTGGGCAGGGGCACAGGGTGGGGAGGATGGTGTGGAAGGGCTCTCTGAAGGTGGCATGGGGGGCTCTGCAGAGTGGGGTTATCAAACAAACTGCAGATGTGGAGCTGGAGGATTCCCACAGAGTTCTGCTCCCTCGAGGCACTGCACAGCTCCAGGCAGGCACTGGGATGGGACTCTGGAGGGTTTTTCTCTCCCAAGGAGGCTGCTCTTTCTTTGGAGGAGCCTAAGCATAGCAAGAGGCAGAAAAGAGTAATTGTCAGCTGAGCCTGTGCTTGTCATTTTACGTGGGCATGGAGTGACAGGACAAGGGGGAATGGTTTGAAACTGCCAGAGGGCAGGGTTAGATTGGATTTTGGGAAGGAATTGTTCCCTGTGAGGGTGGGGAGGCCCTGGCACAGGGTGCCCAGAGAAGCTGTGGCTGCCCCTGGATCCCTGGCAGTGTCCAAGGCCAGGCTGGACAGAGCTTGGAACAACCTGGGACAGTGGAAGGTGTCCCTGAACATGGTGGAGGTGGAACAAGATGAGCTTTAAGGCTCTTTCCAACCCCTTTCAAAGTGTTCTGTGATTCCACGATTAAACTGTGTTCTCAAATGCACTCAGGACCAGGTCTGCACACTGGGTTTGCTGTGAGGGATGGAGCTGCAGTGAAGAGAGAAAGAGCTTTCCTCTCAGTGGATGTGATCACTCTCCCAGTGATGTTTCTGAGCAGCAGCTTCCCCTCCCACTGAACTCAGCTTTCTCTCTGAGGTCAGCTCCCGTTTCCATCAATAAGACATCACTCCTAGACAAGCAGTTTGGCCCCATTTGCCATTTCACAGGCCAGAATCCAGAGCTCAGTGTGTTCCTGAAGAGCTGAGAGCTGCCACACCGTGCAGAGTGTGCAGCAGCACCTGCAGAAGTCTCTTGCTCACCTTTTCCTCCCCTGTCACCCTCCCCACGGGGTTTGTCAGCCCAGGTGTGCTGTGTGTGTGACACAGTGACAGCAGAGAGGAGCTGTGACAGCTGAGCCAGCTCTGCCTGTGCCATTTTGGAGAAATGCACCTAAATCCCTGCAAACCTGAGGCTTTCAAAACATCCCCAAGTCAGGATATGTGGCTGTGGTGCTCACTGGAATCTGGTCACATGAAGAGAGGTTCCATCCCTCCTCTCTCTCTTCCTTCTCTTTTCAGGAAGCTCAGCCAGGGGTTGGGAGCAGCTTTGCCATCACCCTGTTCCCTACACAGGAAGGTTTTCTTCACCTTGCTGATTATGAAGCTAATTCAGGCCTCACAGAGAGGAAATCTGAGGTATTTTGAGCTCCTGCAGTGGCCAGAAGGATTCAGAGGCTCAGTGATGAGCCAAGCCTCCCTTCTGATGGGACATGGCTCTGGTCTGGTGGCTCTCATTTGAGCTGACATTTGAAACAAAAGAGACTGGAGTGGAACAACACTTCCCCTTACATTCAGAGCACTGAAGTGGCAGGAGCACTCACCAAGATTAATTTGAGTTATTTTAATTATGATTCTCTCCTCTCTCTCCCTTTTCCCTCCTCCTCTCTCACATACGCTGTCTGGACAGGGAACTGCAGGTTTTCTTCCACTTAGGATTAATTAAAAAGGAAAAGTCAATAAGTTTCTCAGCAATTACTGTCTTTTCCATTTGGTCATTTGAGACAGTAAGGGGCTCAGAAATTGAATTTCAAGACGAGAAAACCATGTCTCATGGATCCTAGCACAAGGATCTTGGAGGGAGGAATATCTGCATTTTCCTGGGTCTGCCAGTACATCTGGGGAGAGCAAAAGGCAACACAGGTGGAAGACTGGAGGTAATAATGACAAACTTTGACTCTCCTGGGTTTTATTGATGTTTTCTTTACCAGATAAGGTGGCTGGACATTATCTCAACTCTAATCCAAAGCTCTCATCCACAGTCCTTGTAAGTCAATGGAAATCTTTCTGCTGGCATCAGTGATCTTCGGATCAGACTTCACCTGCAAACACAACACATTTAATTCAGCTGGAAGGTACAGCTGCTTCCCGGATTTCCTGTGGATCTCGGCCCTTGTTCCTTTGTTTTGAGACTGTGTAAGGACAGCAGAACACACCACAGGTTCTCATTTCTGGTTTCTTACAAAATACCAGAGCTGGGATGGAGAAAGGGAGCAAATCCAGAAGGTGGGGAAAGGCAGCAAAATAAGTAAAGGCTAAAAGAAAGTGATAGAGGAGGGGAAAATTAGCAAAGAAACCAAAGAGCTGCCTGACTTGTTTTGATTTGCAGTGGGGCTACACCATCCAGCAGTGAGTGCAGATTCATTCCCTCTCCTTTCAGGTTAAACTCAGCACAAGCAGAACTTCTGGTTTATTTTCACATTCCCGCGGAGTTGTTTTCTGCAAGTATTTCTTGGAATGAAAAAGCAGAAAAATGAGGAAGAAAAAAACCCCAACCTCCCAAACTCTGTGTGTGCTCTTTTGCTAACAAACCCAGTTTGCCCCAGAGGCCCTGCTGGGTGTGAGTGATGCTCCCTGCAGCTTTGTTTAGGAAAGTTCCATTTGCTTCTCCCTCAGCGATGCCATTAACAGCCTTTTCCCAGAAGTGCAGAGTCTCCTTTTGTTTACCTGAAATTGCTGGGGAACAAAATAAATCCACATTCAACGAGTAAATAAATAAATGAATAGATAAAAGGGGGAGAATCAGACAGAGCTCTACTGGGGGAAAAAAGCCCACAATCCCAAAGAAATAAAGCTAAAAGCTGGAAGGCTGGGTGCCTCACACAGTGCTTGCTGCAGCTCCTGGCCGGTGTGAGCTTGGCTCCCAGCAAGACTGATGGCACTGTCACCACAAACAGCATGTAAAAAATGGTGCCTCATTTTATTAGCTGGAAAACAGTGTTTAATGCTGCTGGAGCTGCAGCTCAGGGTAAACGATGGAAGTTTCCTCTTGGAAAACTGTCGGGGTTGGTAATGACATCGTTTCTCTGGGAGTTTGAGCTGCACAGGGCTGTGGCTGGTGGGGTTTGCTGTGGGTTTTCTCTCACATATCCTCACAGAGTTCCAGGGCTTTGGGGCTGCTCTGAGCCAGGAGAACTCGGGGATGGCAGGATGCAGCCCTGGCTGTAGATTTCCTTCATGGCACAGCAAACCATCCTGGTGATCAAACCCAACAGAACTGGGGTTGATCCTCAGCTGATAACAGCAGCAAAAATGGTTAAAAGCTCTCCCTGCACCCTGGCAATGTGAAATGTGGAGAAGCCCAGCCTTCCCCGAGTTGGGTCTTCCTGCACAAGGATCCTGGAACCTTCCCCTGCAGCTGGAGAGGTCCTCAGGTGGATCTGTGGTCACTGATACTTCATTTCCACACACTAGATTGGCATTATCATTTCTAATACTAGATTAGTATTATCATTTCTATCCTTTCAGTCTTCTAATCTCTACAATTTCTGGGTGTGACAGCCCAGCACACAGCAGCATCTGCAGAACCAGTGATGGAAAGGTGACCTGAGGAGTGAGATACGGCAGGATTGGAAACCATTTCCCAATTCCTGTGTGCCCAGGTACCCCAGGGCAGCAGATTTGGGGTGAAGGCACTGCAGCCACATGGGGAGAGTTGTCTGCTTAGTTCAGTGATTCATGGGGGTTGCTTCTCTCCAGGAAAGGTTGCAGGTGAGTCCTCTGTGTTCCCACTGGGGTAAATCTCTGCACATGCCAATCCCCAGCACACAATGAACATGGATTTTCAGCTGAGTTCAGTGGAAAAAATGTGACTCACGACTGGGTTTCTGTCTATAGAGCTGGAGTATTGAGCTTCCTGACAGATACCCAGTGATTCATCACACAAATCCAGTCTCCCTCTCCTCCTGCAAGCTGGCCACTCACTAATTGCAAAATTCCCAACTGCTCTTCATTGCTAAAATGTCTATTTATGAACGTCTTCAGAGGATGGAAGTCAAGGCTGCTGAGCTGCTCACAAACAGCTCATTGAAAATACCCAACACTCCAGGTCTGAAATCCAGGCTCTGTGGATGGTTACATGAGCTCTATTGTGTTATTTCTGATCCCTGGCTGGGCAAGTTGTGTAACTAATCACATCAGAACCAGCATCCATTTTGAACTGCATGTTCATGTGTGTAATTTGGAATATGCTTTTGGGAAATATTAAGCCATTTGAGTTCCAAATTGACTTTTGATGAGTATTCGCACTAGTAAAGCTCATTTGCTGGAATATTTGTGGAAAGCAGCCATAGAAACAGACCAGGAGATTCAGAGCAAATTTGTTCAGGACTTCAAATGAATATACACAGACATCTTTCTGCAGAATTCACTCCCCATTAGTCATGTTGCAGTGATACCTGCACTACACACTCACAACTGAGTTACCCTTCCCTCTGCAAGGCTGGGGCTGGCAGATTTATTAGCTCAGTGCCTTCAGAATGGATTTGACTGAGATTTTTAATACCAAGCTCCCAGCTTGGAGGGACACTTTTTAATTCCATCCCCTCGTGCCCCCTCCCCCTTCCCTCTGCCAAGAATTACAATAATTTAGGCAATTGATCACTTCTATAGCTCAAAAGCACAGAAGGGAAGGAGAGGAGAGTTGGCTGGGGGGACAGTCAGGGGATTTTAAACACTGAGGCAGAGAAGCTCCACGTTCTCCCTGGGCTGACTTTCTCATGCTCAGTGAGAATCCCCAGAAGCGTGAGTAATCAAAGAAAATGCTCCAGAGGTAAAAATTAAAGGACAGCGTGTGAAATCTCATTTACAAGTGGGAAGCAAATGAGGCAGGATCCAAGTGCTGTATAGCCAAGCGGGCTTTAAATCAACATTTATAGCAGCAACTTGGCAGGTAGGTTTTACCTCTCACCAAGCACTCTCTGTGTTAGTCAACAGGCCAAAATGTGTCCTTTGTTACATTCAAACAACTCTCAGCTAAATGTACTGAAATTAAGGAGTTTAGCAGCCACAGCCATGAACAGAATGTGCCTCAAAGAGATCTGGCAGGGAAATTTCATTTCTCAGGAGTCTTGCCTAAAGCAAAACCTCTCCAAAAGGGTTTCATTTACAGAACCCCCTGGTCCTGTAGGTCTGAATATCAAAATATCCTCCCAGTAAGGTGCCATCCACTGGAATTGCCTATGGCATTGCTCCACAGCTTCCAGCTTTCTCCAGTTCATTCTGCTCCACCCCATCCCCAGCATTTCTGCCACGCCTGCATTTCCCACAGCCACTTTGGACTTGGTGCCACCAGGAATTCCCAGAGCTAAGTGTCACCAGGAATTTCTGTGGGGTCAGAGAGCAGTGCTCCAGCTCACCCAAATTCAGGACACAGCCAGAACCCTGGGGCTGCTCTGGGAATGTCATTTCTCCAGCAGGAGAGTCTCCCAGAGGATTCCATGGTGGTGGACAGCACATGTTGACCTGTCCATGCCGTGCTTGACCACTGGCTTTGTCTCTTGGCTTTTCCCCGTGTCTCTCAAGGCTCCAGCACTGTTCTACACAGTGTCAGAGTCCCAGGCAAAGTCCCTCTAGCCCACAGGAGAAGAGGAGCTGTTTTTGCCACAGGAAATTGCTTTTCTCACCCACAAAAAGGCTGCTTGGCATTTTCTGTTTGAAAACTCCGCTGCACTTTGTGAGAGTTATTTCCATCATTCTCTGGAATGGAGAGACAGAGGCATTAAAAAGTTAAATCATGCATGCTAAGAAGGGAACAGAGTTCACCTGAGGCAGAAATAAGGCTTAAACCAAAGGCATCTAATGTGTGCTTTTCTCTTAGCACCAGTCCTCACAGGAAGGTTAAAATGAAAAGGCACCAAGCTCAGTAAGAGCTCTGCCCCATCCTCCCTGACAGTGAGGAAAAGTCTGTACCAAACAGATGACATTCCCAGATATCTGTTTTGAAAAAAATCCCTTTAGCAGAAAATACATTTCAAAGTCAATCAACCTGCTTTTTCTTGCTGTAAGAACTCTCCCCTCCATTGCAGGAGGCTGGGATGGATCACAGGGGCTGCCCAGCATCCCCTGAGCACCTCTGAGCATCTTTTCTCCCATGTGGGCACCTTAAACAGGGAGACTTGGCCACAGAGCCAGCCTGTGCCTGCCAGGGATGAGGGCTGGGTGAACCTGGACATCTAAAGGGGTTTCTCTGACCTGAGACTTCTCTTCCCTCTCTGGCATTTTCTGCATTTACCCCAACTGCCTCACCTAACCTGGCTGGTGTGTTATTTGCTTTTCTTTTTACCTGCTCACACTGGACATAATCCACAAAATTCAGCTAATAGAAGAGAAAAACAACACAGGAAGGGCTTAAACACCTCTGCTTTGCTGGAAATGTTTATCAAACATGCTTCCCTCAGAGGGTTTTGAGCTGTGGTTTTTCTTTGGTCACAGCCCTGTGGACCCCAATCCTACACAAAGCCACATGAAACAGAAAAGAGTCTGACCTGGCTGATCACAGGGATTTTTGTAATGTGGAGATTGGTCAAGGGGTTCAGCACTTCCTGCAATGGATTAGCTCATGGGTTTGCTCTTTGTGTGTGAAATTCCCCCTTTCACCTGCCCCGTGTCATACCCAGGTATGTCCTGAGGCTGGGAAAGCTGAAGGGAGGAAAGGTTTGCTCTGGCAAGAAGCCTTGGCCACATTTGGTCCTAAAAAAGTACTATTTTTCCTGTTTTTCATGAGTCTCCAGGGTGTGCTTGGCTCTTAGAAGGTATTTTTGGTCAGGTGGAGTTCTTGCTCTCCAGACCTTGGCACTGGGCTGGAGAGGGTTGTTCCCAGGGGAGAGGAAGGAGCTGTGGAAATGGG
The DNA here is from genome assembly GCF_008360975.1 of Lichenostomus cassidix. Taxonomy (NCBI): domain Eukaryota; kingdom Metazoa; phylum Chordata; class Aves; order Passeriformes; family Meliphagidae; genus Lichenostomus; species Lichenostomus cassidix. Next base: position 6,530,811 of record NC_139497.1, read on the forward strand.
GATTCCCTTTCAGCTCTCTCTCTTCACTCTTTCTGTCTGCAGAAATCAAAAAAGTGGCTTCCCACTGCTGCAGTGCCAGGGAATCTCCCCAGTGGCACTGGCAGCTCAAAGAGGACACTCCACAGTCACTATGTCAAAATAATCCAGATGTTTAACTCCTACTAATGCCAAATCCAGGGCTGGAATACTTGGGGGTGACTTTAGCAAAGTTTGAGCTCAGATTAACCCAACCCCTGAGGCTCTACAATGCCTGCAGTTCACAGCATTCCACCCAAATATTCCCACTCAAAAATACCCCTGCAAGTGTTTCCAGCTTTCCCTGTGAGCAGAGAACTCGGGAATCAAATTCTGAAGGAACAGAAATACTTTGCAAAATGACACCACTGGTAATGGAGTTTTTATGCTCCTCGCTTCTGAAAAAATATGCATTTAGAGGAGTTCAGTGGATGGGAATGTGCTTATTATGTGGGCAATGCCTGTAGTTAGCTGGATAATGGTGATCTCAGTGCAGGGCTGGGATGTGGAGCCTGCAACTCCTCGGAGCAGGCATTGTCTTTTTGTTCCATGCTTAGACATTCCCAGCACAACAGGGTCCTGGTCCAGGGCTGAGGGTCCCTCCGTGTTGCTGGAATACAGATCAATGGTGGGAAGGAGGTCTTTAGTATTCAATTTCATGCTTCTAAGTGTCCCAGTTTTGAACATGGAATGCAATTATCATAATATTACAAACTGGCAAAATGATAGCTGTGGGTGAAAATGCATTTTTTGGATGATAGGAGGATTTTTCAGGTTCAAGCCAAGCAAAAAGCAAAATATTCTTTTCTCTTCTTTTTTTTTTTCTTTTTCTCTCTTCTTTTTTTTTTTTTTTTTTTTTTTTTAATTTAACTTAGGTAAATTAAGAGGCTCTGACCCACACTTTCTTTAATGTTAAATTAATGGCATGGATGAGTCACCAGATTGTTATTAAAATGAGAGAGCTGCATGGCTGACCATGCTAACAACACCCCCTTGAAAGATCAGCTGCCTTTAGTGTGCACCTGAGAGAGCAGACATGGGCACTGTGCAGCTGGGCAAGTCAGGAGTGCAGATTTGAAACAGCCCTCCCTCACCTCAGGGTCTGGGGGCAACGATGTGTTCTCATCCTCCTCCTCCTCATCCTCCAGTGAGGGGAAAACCAGGACTTGTCCCCCAGCTGCTTTGGCTGCTCGTTGGTGTGACAAGTTTTTACACATGTTGGTGGCTTGTGGTTAATGCCAGAGCTTTAGAGCTCAGACCTTCAGCACAAGAATTGGGTTTTATCTGGGTTTATGTTTAGTGTTATCTGTTGTAGTCTGATATCTCTTAGGGAGTTGATCACAAAAGGTGAAACACAAAAGGTGAAATTTGGGTCCTGTGAGCATCTCTTTGGTGAGGAAGAGAGAGGACACCTCAGGGTCTCTTCCATCCTCTATCTCCTCAGTCCTCTGCTCAGTGTTGTTCTGATGTCCTGTGAACCTTCCTCTGTAGGTTCCTGTTCCTGACCTCACCCAGATCCTGCTCTGGGCTGGAGAAGAGCTGAACTGCTCTGCTCTGCTGTTCCAGGAACATCTGCCCTGTCCTCACCCACACTGCAGAGGTGGCAGCAGGAAGGGGCTGCCTGGGTGACCTTTTTGTCCCTAAATTAGAAACAAGTGCCAGGCCAACGAGGCTTTAGCATTGCCCTTTGGAGAAGGATGTGTTAAGCTGTGAGTGAGTCTCCCAAAAGCAAACAGAAAATTTTTTTTTGCCCTTTTCTGCACCCTCCCTGTGCCTCTGTGTCCTCCTGGCTTTAGCTTTACAAAGGAGCCACCAAAGCAGTGTGGACTCCATAAACCTGGATGCTTAATAACCCCCAGGTTGATCATTTACCACACAACTAATTAAAAGTTTTTCAAGGCTCCCATTTGTGCCCTTCCCCTCCCCTGTCCCCTTTTCATTTCCTGTGTCCAGGGCCTTGCAATCCTTGGGCTTGACACGATAATTGATGGCTTCTGGCTGTACAAACATAAAACCTGGAATCCAAACAGAGCCAGATGGAGCTTGTATTCTATTGTGTGTTTTCCTTAAATAAGGGGAAGATTTATAAATTGATGGAATTTATTGTAAATAAGGGAACGCTGTCCCTTTGTAATAGTGTGTTGTAATTGAAAAGCACCCAGGAGTGGTCAGCTCTTGGGGCACATCAGAGCTTTGTTTTCCATTTGCTGCTCTCCTGAAGAGCTCACACAGATGCTTTGTGTCTCCTGTCCCCAGCTGGGCTGTGTGTGTCACATTCCCTGTCTCTGCAAGCTGCCGAGCTCACAAATACCAGCCTTTTGCAGCCAAAATTACTGTTCTGGGCAAGTCTGAGCTAAGCTAAATGAGGCCAAGACCCTCTGGCTAGAGAAGGTCAAAACGTGGCTGGGAAACTTCAGTAATGCTTGAAACTGTCAGGCCAGGAAACAGGGAGCTCTTTGGGGACATCAGTGATAGGGTGGGAGCTCTGGGAGCTTCAGGCACCACATTTAGGGATGATTCACCCTTAGATATAAAACACATCATCCACCCTGCTCAGCTGAGAGCTGCTCACAGTTTTTGCTCAGGTGCAGAAGGCTCAGGTTTCAGGGGTCACTGGGGTGGGAACAGGTTGGTCATTCCCAGTACTTTTAGGATTGTCACCAGAATTCCCAGTATGTTTCCCTGGGGACATTACCAGGCAAGCAGATCATGTCTCCAGAAGAAGGGAAGTGTTTCGCAGCTGTGTTTCTCCTTGGTTTTCACTCTATCAGTTTCTGCATGGAGATTCCCTCAGCAGCACCTTCAGCTCCTTGGAGGCCTTGAAGAAAGATAGATGCTGTCTGAGCCTCCTTATGCTTCAGTCCTTGGCACGATTGTGTTTGTTTGGTTTGCTTGCTTGTTTGTTTGTTTTCCTATTTGTTAAACCTTAGAATTAGTATCAGTTTAATTTTGTGTCTCTAGCTAGCTTTCATCATTTCAGGTTTTTAGTTCTGGATATACTCTATGGGATAGAAAACGAGAGGTCTGGAAGCTGCAGGATCTCATTTTTGTTCCTCCTCCAATTGCTAAATACCATTTAGCAGCTTAATTAGCCTCTCTGTGCCTCAGTGTCTTTAGCAAGACCAAAGGAACAGTGACCTGGCAAAGTGCTGGGAGATGTGTGGATGACTCAGAAATTCAGGGCAGGAGGGGAATGCTCCCCTCTAGCCCCGGTTCTTTGAGGAGCCTGATCTGATGTAACAGAGTGGGGAGCTCAGAGGAGCAGGCTGTCACCTCAAAGTGCACAGCAGAGGCAAGTTCTCAGCCTGGGGTGGCACTGAATTCAGCCCTCACCTCTCTGTGGCTCTGGTTCTCTCTGACTCACGGAGCAATTGCCTTTCACAGCTGTGCCTGTCACACCCAGACACTGCTTTGCTGGGCAGAGCCACGGCCAGAAATCAGGGTCTTGCTCCTGAGGGGCTGTCCCAATTAACCCTTGCATCTGGGGAGAATTCCTGAAGTTGTTCTGCTGATCCACTGCCTTAGGAGCTGTGAAACATGCAGGGCAGGGAAGGGACCAGCCTTGCTGCTGTGTGGAGAGGATACAGAAACTGAGGCACCCTGAGCTCCCTGAGACCAAAAGCCTCTCAGACATATCCAACAATTTGTCCTTGAAATCAGCTTTTATCAAACTCACCACATCCTAAGGGCACCTTCCACTCACAGCTCCCTCCTGCCTCTGTCTGATAGCAGCGTGGCTTCAGCTTGAAGGCAACTCCTGATCCAAACTGCAGCACGAGGACAGGGAAAATCCCCTCGAAATGGAAGCTCAAAACCCAGGGCTTAAGGAAGGAAGAGTTCCTACAGAAAGGTCTTACTAAGGATGTATCTCAGTTAACAACCGTTGTCCCAGCTCTGGCATTCATCCCAACCCCAAAACCCAACCAGACCCCAGCACCCCTATGGAAATGGGAGGAATTCATGCAGAGGAAGCCCAGACCCTCAGTGAAACAAATGCCATCATTTTTTCCTGCTTGCTTTGGAAGGGCTGCCCATGGGAATCAGGAAAAGCCTGTCAGCTTCCCGTTGCTCTTTTGCTCACTGCACGATTAAGCCCACCGTAAATTCTGCCCTAAAAATTCTTTATAGAGTCCACCTGTCCACAGCAAATAAATCAATTGTTCGAAATTAAATTCTGTAAAAGCTGAGTGGCAGAGGGTATGATGCCTGGATTTATTCGGGAGACAGGAAGACTGTAATTTTCTAAGTCAACACTCTGACCCTGCTTTATTCATTTGCTGTTCGTGATGAAAGTGGATCTCTCCCCATATTTTTGGCTGGTTGTTTCTTCTCTCTGCAATAGCTGTAATAAGCGTGTCCCTGAGAAAGGGGTAGTGGGGAGGAGGCACACAGGGCTGTCATCCAAAGGAGAGAATTAAATCAGGAGGTATCTGATCATGCTGGCTCCTGTTTTCACACAGCCTTCTGCTTATATTTTGCCTGCATTAACTTTTCACAAGCAAAGCTAAAGTGCCAGGCAAAGGCCTCGTTAGACACACATCTTGGGGAACTCTGATGTGCCATTAATTAAGCTCTTTCACTGCCTCTTTCCTGCTGGTTTCAAGGACCAGCCTGTGAGCCTGAACTCCTTTCTTCTCTTTCATTTCCCTCTCTCCTCTGAAAGGAGCAGTGGAGGGCTCTTCCGCAGATGGGGATGGGATGCTGTAGTGCCCTCTAAGTGAACCCTCAAGTCTTCTCCAGCACAGGGAGAGCCCTTGCCAAGTTTCTGAGCCACTGGCTCACAGAGCTGCTCTCTGTCGATGATTTGCTGGGCAAAGTCAGGCTCTGACAAAGAAGGAGCCATGCCAGCTCATCCTGGCAGGGCAGCGTGGGGATGGCACTGTCCCCCTGCCGTTACCCTTCAGCTGATGGCGCTGGGAGCTTTCCCCTGTCACTGTGATTGATTCCCCCAGATGAACATTCCAACAGCAACGTGCGGGGTTTGGCTCTGGGTGTTGCTTTTCTTTAATTTTATTATTTTGCTCCCTCTGTTGTCCCCTCTGGCAGAGTTTAGGGGTTGTTTAAATCGTGTTTGCAGGAGCATGGGGTGCTCTGGCTGGCTGAGCCATCCATCCCCTCCATCCTAAAAAACCTTACTGCCACAAGGTGAAGATCCAGCTGGTCCCTTCTCTGACCCCACTAACAGTGTCATATTCAGAAAAGGCATCTTCCCTCTGCTCATGCAATAGACATGAATATAAACATGTAAATATACACTTCACTACTGAATATATCTGTGCTAAATATACTTTGTTCAAAGAGCTGAGCAGTCAGGGCTAAACCTAAATTCTGAAGGGGTGTTTTCATGTCTGTTTATTGATTAGAAAATAAGGGAATGTAACACTGTGTATCTCCTTTGCTAAGAAGTTATTCGATAGAGATTATATTAATATTTTGAACTTTTTCTTCCCTTGGCAGCTCAATCTTCTTTCCATACGTCTTGCAGAAAGATTGGGTGCTACTTTCAGCTGAGTCTGCTGCCCACTTGGTCCTTAACATCCCCCTTTTCCCCTATAACTGAAATCCCACTTTCCCCCTATAACTTAAATCACTTGGTCCTTTTCCCCCTATAACTTAAATCCCACTTTTCCCCTATAACCTAAATCCCAAGCATGGAAGGCTTTAGCAATGAACCTTATTTTGTACCCCTGGATTGTCTGATCCCCTGCAGCCGTTTGCTCATCCCTCTGCCTGTGTTGGGGTTTGTTCTCAGGCAGGGCAGCAGTGCCAGGGGGATGTGAGAGGCAGGACTGAGACCCCAGAGCTGATCCCTGCTGCCCTCCCTTTGCCAGGTACCTCTCTCTGCTGGTGACACAGGGATGGTGACAGCTCAGCAGGAGGACTTCTCACTCAAGGCAGCTCCTCTCCACTCTCTGCCTGCTGTAATTAATATCCTTTCCCCTGCAGGCTGTGAGCCTCTGACAGGCTTTATTTTTAACTCCACTTAATGACAGAGTATTAAGAGAAAATGCAACTTGTGCGAGCTGCAGGCCTTGGGGAGGAGAGAGGGGCTTGGATTGGGGTTGTACCTGCTGAGGAAACTCCTGTTTGCAGGGATGTGTGAAGCACAGCGAGCTCAGCGGGATGGGATCTGGGAGTGTTCTGCCTGTGGAGACCTCCTGACACATCCAGAGGGTGGGAATGCTCTCTGCAAGCCTCATCCTGCTCAATAAACCTGTGGGATTTTGGTGGAAATGGGAGTAACTCTGCCAGCATCCTCAGGGGGAGGCAGTGGGAAAACACTATCGAGAGACAGACAGAGGTTTGGGATATAAAACTTCCAGAAGTGGATGAAGGAAGTGAAGGAGAGCAGTGGGAATGACTCGAAGTTTTCTGCATATCTGCGGGAAATAGAGTGAAAATTGACAAAAAAATGATTTTCTGTTGTTTGCAAGGCAGGGCAAGTGCACAAAGTGGTTGAAGTCATCCCAGAGTGGGCAGATGAAAGATTGGTTCTAACCAAAATGTTGGCCACAACTTATATATCCCTCATCTATAGATTAAAAATAAGGAAGAGCAGCATATGGGAGCAAAATGTGGAAAGTACAAAATACACGAATGTTCTTTCTCAAAATAAAAATCCTGGGCATTCTCCATATAATTTTTTAGGGTCTGGGAAGTTAGTAATATGAGGAAAAGAACTTCTTTATGCTTTTTCTTCTCACAGTAAGGGAAAAAGTTAGAAAAAAATTCCTGTGAAACTGCTAGACATTGACTGTTATTGCCTCCAAAGTTATCAAAAGTTACATTTCAAACCCCCCAGCTTGCATTTTTCAACTGTCCCTCAGAAATGGTGAAGATGATAAAGGCTTATTTTATTTCCCACCAGCTGGTCTTCCCTGATGCCAATTTCTCAGGAATTGCTTTTCAGGCACAATTTAAGACCAAACTTCAAGTTTCTAGGCTGGGAAAAGGGCAATATAGAAAATTTTGGTGGAAGTCCTGTTTCCCTTGCTGCAGGTGAGTGTGAGCATGTGCAGTTATGGACTGGAGGCCTTGTGGAGCTGAAAAAACATTCCTTTTCCTTGGGAAAGAAACAGCTCATCTATTGCAAAGCTCTGCACATCCCAGCCTGACAACTCTGCCTCTGAGATGAAGTTGGTATAAGACTTCCCCCGGTAGATTTCACAGGATTTTTCTCTCTTCTCCCTTTCCTGCAGGAAGTGTGGCAGGGTGAATTAAAGAGGGAAATGTTTTGTTATGAATTCTCTGAGCGTCTTGCTTTCACTGCTACCAATATAGCACTTGGTTGAGAGTGTTGCCAGGCAGTGTTTTGAGGGAGTGATACCAAAACTTAGTGCCAATAAGCAATGAAATTAAAGGGAGCCTCAAATCTGACTCTTATTGCAGCTTTATTTACAGAGGAGCCTCGGTCTGTACTGCTGCAACATCCTGAGGATGATGGTTATCCTTCCAGGATGGAGGAATCCTGCAGGATTGCATTGTTTCCCCTTTGTGAAGGTGTCTTCTTCTCCTGATGAGGAATCAGGACCTCTCAGTTATGACTTTTAGCAATTGCAGTGACTTTTTCCCCAGTGTTTTTCCTCCTGCTTTGAATCCTGCAGGAAAAACATCCCAGGCAGGCTGAGCTGAGAGCAAACACATCACTGGCTTGTTTTACCTGGTGTTCCCCCCTCTCAGCCCCATATTCCCCGTGGATAGGTGTGTTTAGGGGATCTCTTTGGCACCTCAGCCCTGCTTTGTGACCCTGCTGTGTCCACCCCAGTGGAGGAGAAGCTCTCCCACCCCCAGCCGATGGATTCCAGGCCACTGCGCGCAGTAATTGCCGCTCGAGATTACTGATGACACAAATGTTGACATTCTGTTGGCATAACTCGCAATAATGTATGCAGATTGCATCCTTCTAGTGCCTTAATTATTACTTCTCCGCAAGAAATAGTCAGGTTACCCTCTGCTCTGGTTTGAAGGAGATAATTCCCCTTCAGAAGGCTGTCTGGAGGGAGGGGAAGGGCAGAACGGACCGAGATGCCACAGGATGTTTTTTCCTTCACATGGGATGTGGCTGAAGCTCAGCCTTGGCTGAGTTTTCTTCCTCTCTGTGGGAGTGGGGAGGTCTCACTCTCAAGGTGAAACTTTCCCTGGAAAAACAGAGGAGGGCTGCATTTAATGAGCCAAGACAGATGTCCTGCTCAATGCCCAGCGGCAGGCTGGGGAGTGTTTAGTATTTTGTATTTAATATTTGCAGTGTGCTGGTGTCCAGAGGCCAGAGCCAAGGTTGAGGCCTCGTTGGGCTGGGCCATGTAGAAAACACCCAGTCAGATAAAATTCCTGACCCACGGAGTGTGAGATATAAATTAAACAGGAGGCTGAGCGAGGAGAGAGGGAAGAGAGATCCAGTGGCAAAGCAACAGAAATCCAGGGAATTTGACACCACCTTCCCCTCACACTTTGCATTTCTGGCTAGAAGAATCCTGGGAAAGCTGAGAAATCACACAGGAATATTGCATTCAGACAACTTTATAGACAGAGGGAAGCAGCAAGGAGCTCTAGAAGCCAGGCTAGGAGAGGAAGCACAAGGCTCAGATTCTCTAACAAGTTCAATATTATTGTTTTATTTTTATAAACTGACAAACACCTGGAGACATTCAGAATAGAAAATGAGACACGAGGAAATATCTTGTAAAGTATTTTATTGGAGAATACAGCAGCACAGCAACAGGGAATGCAGTCCTGGAGCTCTGGAAATAAAATCTCTAAAGACTCATGTTTTACACATGGGAGAAGGCGACTGCTCTGTGTCTTTGCAAGGGAGGGCAGAAGGCTCTGCAGGAGGATCTGCCTCTGCTTTGATGTGGAGACAATAATTTTTGTCCCTCAGCAAAGCTCCTCTGTGTCTGTGAGTTAGCAAAGGTTTGGTCTGCCCTTCCCGATTGACCATTTATCTAAAGTCATTTATTCTGATATCCTGCAGGAGGATACAATGGCTTGGAGAAATCGTGTCAGACAGTCATTCACCTGTACCTGGTGAATATATTCCTAAATATTGCATTAGATATGTAGCCAGGTGTACATATCTCACTTTGGAGGAGGAAAAAAAAATGCTTTTCAGGTCTGGCTGACTGAGCTGAGACCTCATTCTCTGGCTTACCTGGCAATCGATGCTTCCCCTGCACGGGGAAATAAATAACCTTAAAAATGAGGGAGCCTGGTGGACTCCTTCTCTCAATAAGCACCCTGAGGCACTGAGCTGTGAATGTCACCCAAATGCTGGGTGCCTTTCCCTGAGCTGCCTTTTTGGTTTCCCTAATTGTGTCCATGTTCTTGCACTCCCTGATGGAAAAAGAATGGATCTGCTAAGATTAATCCGAAAGGGCTGGTGAGAAATGGGTCTCCTGAGATAATTGGTGGAAAATAATTGACATAATTGCTAGTGTTCACTTTCTTTAAGTCCTTTCTGGTCAGGAGGGATCGATTTTCCAGGGTTTAGATAAAAATGGACACCCTCCCCAAAATAATTTTCTATTATTGTCCCAGAAACCAATTAACACAAGGAACTATGGCCATTTGTTCCTCCTGGGGACTATCTGAGTGAAAACCTCGGAGTATATTTAAGTAATAGACCTAGATACTATAGTTATCAACTTCTCCAGCAATTTTGGGCACAATAAAGGAGTAATAAATCAGGTTTTGGAGGGCTTGAACTCTGACTTTCCCAAAGAATATTGGCAGAAGTTTTAGAACAGATAGATTTGTTAGATCTGATTAGGTCTAAGAGATCTTGGTGGCAGAGCTCCAGCTGCCCAGCCACAGCTGCAGGGTTGAAGAGCATCCCTCAGTGTTCATATTTTGTGTGCTGGATTGCAGTCAACAGCCCAGCAGTAAAAATTAAGTTCAACAGCATCATGTTGTTGTGGTACTTTACCCCTTTTTTTGGAACTGAAGCTGAATTGGCAGGACATGAACCAATTTCATTCTGCCTTCTTCAATAAATGCACAAGCTCCTGACTGAAGTCTGTGTACATATATTTATATCTGTGAGAGCAGTTTCGTGCATGAACTTTCCTCTCCGAGGGAGTGTGACTAACCCTTGGGCCAAGAATTCATTTGCATTTTCCAGGAATACTTTACACTCACGTTCTCATGGATTTGGGAAATTCTGCATGCAAGCTGACTTCTGACTTCTCCCTTTTTTTCCCCCCTTCAGCCTGCTGCCCCTTTCTTCTCTGCTTTCCCCCTAAAAACATTCTTCTCCCACCTCAGCAAATTGACTTTCCCATGCCTCCTGCCTCAGCCAGCAGGGACAGCAGTGGTGAATCCTGATCCTGAAGCTTCCACACTGGGGTTTCTCCCACAGGACCTGCCCCATTCCCTCCTACAGCTGCCTCCTTTATTTTGGGGGAAAACGAGACACGAGGGGAAAGGTTAAAACATGACTAAGGGGAAAGGAGAGGATGGAGGGGAAAAAAGGGTGGGAGAAGGGTGCAGAGCCAGGGGAGGAAGGAAAGGCAGTGATGAGAGCATCAGCACAGTGGTCAAGTCCCTCACTGTCCAAGAAGAGCCTTGAAAGCTTCAATTGCTCCAGAGGGGAACTGGCCCCTTCCCCTCATTCCTGACCCCAAACCCTCCCCTCCCAGCCACCCCCGAGTCCAGGAGCACCATCCCCATCCAAACCTGTGTCCAGAAAGACACCCTGTCCCCACTCCTGCCCATCCCCATCCCTTCCCACCCCGCGGTGAAGCACAGCCCAGGTTTGTTTAGCCAACCCCGAGCGCGACGCGGCGCGTTGGCCAAAACCCTCCATGAGAATCCCGTTAATTTGTTTGATGAGCTGCCTCCAGCTGCAGCCAGACGAATAAAGGCTGATTGGCTCTTTTGCTTAAACTCTCCCTAACGAACCCAGCCAGCTCTGCGCCTCGGCTCTGCCGCCAGCCGGGCTCAGAGAGGGGTGGATGTGTGGAAATTCGGGGGGAGCGGGAGGCAGGGGGAGATGAGTCTAATGGCATCATTTCCCTCTCACAATAGCTAATCCTGCCTAAATCAATGAGACCCTGGCATCCTGGTGAAATTGGGTTGGAACCTGTTCAGTTTGTGATGAGCTTTTTAACCTCGGCTTCTTAATTAGCTCGGTGCAGGGTGGAAATGGGAAAAAATGGGACGTTTTCCTGCCCGGCTCATCTTTCATCTGCAGAGTGGAAATGGTGGAATTAGATGGTAATCTGCTGGTTGGGTTTAAAAATAATCTCTGTGTTTAGCACTCCTTGGGGGGTGTGGAGGGAAAATAGAATTTTGTGTTTATGAGGTTGGCACCTTCCTGGGCTGTGCAGGTGTTTCCCAGGCTGCAGAGAAAATTCACTCAAAAGGGAGAGTGGGATTATCCCTTTGCTTGGAGAGAAGGTTGAGGGGAAGAAAGGGTGAAATCTCATTCCTGTTGGTGAAACCCATTAGAACAGAAATGCTGCAGTTTCTTCCTCAGAAAGGACAACGTGGGAACCAGGTGGGAGATTTGGGCTTAGGCATCAGTCTTGAAGAGCATTTTGGTGAATCTCTGAGAATGAAGAATATTTGGGGCTGCTGGAGTGGGCAGGGAATGAACCAGCTTGAAGAAGGCCAGGACACTCCAGAGAGGGAGGCTGAGCTCTTCCCTGACTGAGGTTCTCCAGTTCCAAAGCCTGTTTTTCAGCAGGGTTAAGAAATTCTCTCTACAGCTCCATGTGTCCATCCTTCCAAAGGAAAGGAAGACCAAATATCCATTTCTCTTTACACCCAAGATTAATACTTGGTGAAGAACCATAACACTGGGGAGAACTGGGAGGCCACTGGGAGCCATTTAGGCAAACAAGAAGCTCTTCTGCAGTTTTTCTCCCCACGGAGAGAGGGAAAAAAATGAACCTCCTTTTCCCCATCACACTCTCCAGCAGAATAAAATGTGACTTTTCCCCCTAAATAATTTACAGCCTGTCTTCTTTCTGAAAGTTTTGGTTAGTGCAAAATGACACTTCCTACCCTTTAATGCTCTGATGAAATATCCTTCCATGTATAATTTAGGAACTGGCAGCTGGTAGTAGCAGGGCAGGTGTAGTGCTGGTGTTTGCAGGCAAATCCCTTGGCACCAGGCTGTTCCCAGGCCACGGGAGGGGACAGGGCTGGAAGAACTGAGGACAGGATCAGTGTAGAGATGTCCCTGCCGAGCCTGTGGGTCCTGGAAGGGTGAAGAACAACTGGGAAAGCAGCTCTGGTGCAGCTTGGAGGTGCAGCTTGTACAAATGTCTGATTTCAAAGCAGGAAGAAAGGCTCAGGGTTGTGTTCAGCAGAGGCAAGAGGGGTCCTTTATTGAGGTTTGAGCCTAAGGAAGGGGAAATAAGGTCAAAGCCTTGGTCTACCACAGGCTTCCTTTGTGGCTTTGGTCAGCACTGTGGGCTCGGAGCAGCAAATACACCTATAATTGCAGATTGCTCTCAAGCAAGCTCTAGCTTCACAGAATGGGGCTTTACATCTTTGTGTCCACAGAAGAGGAAAAACTGCTCCTTGCTTTAGTGCTTTAAACAGGGAGAAATAATTACTTCCTTTTTTAGAGGCCCATTTTGAAATACAGCAGGTGTTTTATTGCTCTTGGAGCATTAGTGCTGTGTTTTGAGTTCAATTTTCTAAATCTTAAAACTGGTAACAATCAGCGGCGTTCAGGTTTCATCCCACGCAAGCTCTCCCTTGCCAAATTTGCTGTTACATTTTTGAGGACGTTTATTTTGTCTTGTCACTTTTGTGAAGCTGCTCAGAGCACGCAGAGAGAGGTGCAGGATCCCAAAACGGTTTTTGAGCAGCAGCGATGGCACAGCCCTGTCCCACCACACAGTGACGGCAAAGAAGCTCAGGGTAGCTCCAAGCATGGACACGTTCAGCATTTCCCACCCTGTACAAAGATCACAGAGTCACAGAATCACTGAGGTTGGAGAAGACCTCTAAACTAATCAAGATGATCTCATGCAAATGCAAATGAGGGAGATACCAACCTGGGGGCAAAGCAGTGATGGTACTTTTGACTTCTGCCCTCCTCTCGCTGCCCATGGCTCTGCCTGCAAGGCACAATTAGCCTGCAGCCCCCGGAGCTGCCCTGTGCCATGGCTGTGCTGTGCTGGAATGCCTCTGGCCATGAGTTTTTCCCAGATATTTCATTAACGTTCAGAAATGGCACTTCCTCGCTAATAGTCTACCGACATTTAATAAACACAGCCCAAGAGTTTTATAACCTGTTAACTTCCAAGTGGCAATAATTAAACAAAAATGATAAATAATTAAGGCCTAATTACATGGTATCAGTCATTTCATTTTCCAGCAGGCACGTTAAGTGCATTTGCCACTGCTGACTGGGGGCTCATTCCGCAAGCACTCGGCACTTTCTGTGCGCGCCTGGATGGAGAGTCAGGTTCCATGCAGCTTTATGGTGGAGAAGAAAAAGGAAAATGTGCTTCATTAGCTGGGTAATTGTCCCCTTCCACCAGTGAAGATAATTCCCACCGAGGCTGTTGCATGACTTTGGGAAGGCAGCAAATGGAGCCGTTCGTGCCTCGTGTTTCTGTGACAGACTGAGCGGGAGGAGGTGGGGTAGATGCAGAACAGCCCCAGGCCATGCTTTTCCCTGCCCTTCCCTCGGGATTTAGATCCCAAACTGAGGTTTGTACCTCGGGGCTGAGGTCATGGGATGAGCCAAACCCCAGTGAACAGACAGACAGAAAGGGTTTGAAGCTGTTACATTGGGATCCATCATCATCAGATCCAGCTCATCTCCAGATCTGCAACGGACGGAAATGAGCAAAGCCCCACTGCAACACCAGTTTACAGCACCTGGAAATATCTGCTTCCCAGGGTTTTGACTGGGTATTGAGGACTGTTCTGAGGACAGAGGAACAACTGGAGGGGTTCTCCAAAGCTGGAAAAGTGAGGACAGAGCTGCTAAAAGGGAAGGAGTGGGCAGCACCACAGCTCTGTGAGATTGACTGAACTCCTTGCTTCTCTTAATGGACAAGGAAAGATGAACAGTCTGGTACAGCCTAATAAAGTGGGGATGAACTGATGACTGAAACTCCGTCTGGCCACAGTGCAGGGATAGTGCAGGGCTGGTGAAAGGATTAGGAAGGTGAGTTTGCACTTAACCCTCTCAGTTATCTGCTGCCAGAACAGCGTTTGTCTGCTACAGGGAATAAATGGCCTCCACTGCTTGGAAAGCAGGGAATTGGTTTAATTGATCTCTGGTGGACCCTTAGTCAAGGAGGAGCCTTGCACATGCTTTCCTTGCTTCTCTGAAGCTGTACATTGAGCTGGCTTGCTGCAGTTAATTTCCACATGGCTGCAAACAGCTTCCTGGTATTCAGGCAGCAAATTCCACTCAAGTGTTTTTTTTCCAGCATATTCCAGTTCATCCCCCCCAAACAGAGGACATAAGTTGATTTTCCCCAATGACCTTATTTCCTCATTTTACCCAGCCCCACTGTGGCCAGTTTTGGTTACGTCTGGCAGTTCCATGGGTGATCCCCAACATCCCAGTGCTGCCAACTCCAGCGCTGTGGTCATGGATTGCACAAATTCACTGCAGTGTGGAGTGGGGTGAGATGCAAAGTCAGCCCTGAAAGTTTGCTGTTTCTCTGTTTTTTCCCTCTGACTTTCCTGGGTGAGGAATGGAGACCTTTGCACTGCAGAGGAGTTTGAGTGAGGAATGATCACAGGAAAGAGCTGCTCCTGAGGGGTAAGGAAGGACTTAACATTGCAGGGCTTTCCTGCCCAGCTCCCAGTCCTACATCACAGCTGCTTAATGAGCTTTGCTCTTCGTGTTCTGAGGCACCTCTGGATTTTGTCATCAATTTGTGTTTTGTCTTCAATGTGTGTGGAAAGAGACTCAGCTACAGGGGGAAGTTGTGGCCACTGAGTTATCACGTTGGCTCTCTGTGGGACTTGAAAACCCACTGGAAATGCACACACCTCCTCTGTCAGGGGCTGAGCTGGGCTGATTTTCCATCTGCCATCCTGCAGGAGCCTCTGTGATGTCAGGCACAGCTGTAAAGTGATCACTCCTCATGCGTGGTGCCTAGTCCTCAATTTCATGTTTAATTGCACACTGTGGGCACTGAGGAAGAAATCTCAACCAGCACCCCAAAGCAACGTTTATCCTTTCTGCTCTCACCAGCCAGCCCTGCCCAAAAATAGCATTCACACCCCTGGCCCCTCATTTTTTGTTCTGCTGAGAGTCAGATGTGCTCGGGGAAACACAAACTGCCCTGCCAGCAAAATGTGTCCTGAGAGCCACAGAGAGCCCTCAGCATCCTCAGAGAACTCCTCACTCCCACTGCAGCAGCTGGGAACTCAATCAGGCCAAGGTGTTTCTTCACCACCCACAGCATCACACAATGAAATGCTGAGAAAACTTCCTCACAGGGAGTAAATTCTCCACGGGGGAGGATGGAGAGAGAGGAGCGAGTGGAGATG
Organism: Lichenostomus cassidix; assembly: GCF_008360975.1. Classification (NCBI taxonomy): domain Eukaryota; kingdom Metazoa; phylum Chordata; class Aves; order Passeriformes; family Meliphagidae; genus Lichenostomus; species Lichenostomus cassidix. Next base: position 6,546,300 of record NC_139497.1, read on the forward strand.
CATCAGCAGAACAATGAGGATTCTCACAGGAAGGGGGGAACATGTCAGCTGCACCCCACTGTTCAGGGCGTGCCGTGCTGTGTTCAAGGGACTGAAGCATCCTCGAGCACCAGATTGCACAGAAAAATGGGATTGCTGCAAGGAAATGGCAACCCAGGATTCCTGGAGAAGTCTGTGTGCCTGTCTTGATCTGCCATGGAGATGTGAGGGCTTGTTCTGACCCCAGAACAGGTGTTCTGACCCCAAAGCAGGTGTTCTGACCCCAAAGTAGGTGTTCTGACCCCAGAGCAAATGTTCTGACCCCAAAGCAGGTGTTCTGACCCCAAAGTAGGTGTTCTGACCCCAGAGCAAATGTTCTGACCCCAAAGTAGGTGTTCTGACCCCAAAGTAGGTGTTCTGACCCCAAAGTAGGTGTTCTGACCCCAGAGCAAATGTTCTGACCCCAAAGCAGGTGTTCTGACCCCAAAACAGATGTTCTGACCCCAAAGCAGCTCATTCAGGGGATTTGGGGTTCAGCTTGAGGTGTGACAGCACCCACTTGTGCACCTGTAGAATCTGTGGATCTTTTAGCAGACCCACCTTGGAAAAGGAGGAGAAAAAAGCACGGTGGCAGCTGCCTGTCATCCAGGTGCCTGCTGCTTCTAACACAGGTCATTTGCAAAATGAGGTTGTGGGAAGGGCTCTTCTTCAAATAACATCACCTTAGGTGATGCCTCAGCCCATTGTAAAGAGAGGGTACTTGGCCCCATTCTGTGCAAGACCAAATTTTGTCCAAAAATTACTTTTTCAGGGGCTATTTTCACACTCAAGATCCCCCTCAGTGAGAAACACTGAGCTATTTAGAAATGTCTTACATGGTGATTTTAAGGAATCCACTCAGGAGTGCCAGTGTAGCCTGCTCAGAGTGAAAATTGACCTCCTTTACTAAAAGCTGGAGAAATAACTATATTTCCCCATTTTCCAGTTGCCCCAAGGTAGCTGAGCTGTTTCAGCGTCCATATTTAACCCAGCCAGGGCTGGGCTGGAGGATCTCACCCCAGGTTAATGGAACATCCAGGAAAATGGGCACATGGTTTCCAGAGGAATTGCTGGAATGGCTGGATGCTCTCTCCCTGAGAAGAAAAGAAGAAATCCTGAGAAGAAAAGGAACTTTCTTGCAAGGCCATGTTGTCCAGCAGCAGTGGGGAGATGGCAGAGAAAGCATGGACATGGCAGAAGTGGGAATGCAGAGATCTGATCTCTGGATTCCCAGAGAAATCAGAGAATTTTGAAAACACTCTGGGAATTTTCAGAAATTCTCTGATTTCTCTGGGAAAAAGCCTGTTTAAGGATTGGGAAGGCAGATGAGAGAGGGCAATGTTAAATCTCCCAGTGGCCCTGGCCATGGACAGATGCTTCCTGAGGAGTTCCTGCTCTGCACCTGCTGCTGGGACATGACAAATGTGCTCCTGGCCAGGAACCTGTCCTGCCCTGCTGCAGAACCTCTCTGGCATACACAGAACAGCACAACAGTTCTAGAAGTTATGTTAGGGTATTTTTCCCACAGAAACCACTTCTCCCTGCCCTACAAACAGCTTGCAGACCCCAAACACCCCCACTGGGACAGAGTCCTTTTCTTTGTGCCACATCCCAATTTGCATTTTCTGATCCCTCACCAGCCACCTCTGTGCAAACCCAATTGCTGTCAATTATTGGAGGCCCTGCTCTGTGCTGCCATATATGCTGATGTCCGGGCATTAAATATTTATTGAAAGATTCATTATTTGGGCATTAAATATTAACTCACATGAGGGAATGATGATTTGTGTTTGTTTTTTATGAATCGCCTCAGAATCGGAAGTGTTCAGTTGTCAAAGGGTGGTGCTGGGGGGCAGCTGGGGTTTCACTCCTGGCTTTTTGGTGGAATTGTTCTCCAGACATCCTTTTCCCCACTGCTCCTGGCTGCTTGTGCCCTGGGGATTAACTTTGCCATCGATATGTTTTTGTTTTGATTGCAAACCATGCAGTTTAAGACAAATCCCCTCTGCCCCCTCCGGCCCTCTCTGCACACACTCACACAGAAGAGACTCAAGATGCTCAGGCATCAATATAATTGTGTTACCAGGAGCTGTCTCCTTGTGTTCTGTCTCTTTAAGTGAAGTTTATGGCCTGAAAAGTAATTGATTTGCAATGGTATTTAAGACAAGAGCTGGAGGATACTGCTGTGCTCTTCTGCAACACGGTCTCCCGGAGAAAACCATTGCTAAAGCAAAAAAAACATCGACTTTTTTTGTGATTTGGTCTCTTCTGATGCACTCAGCAGGGGGGAAGTTTGCTCTATTTTTACAGAATTGTCTGCTATTTTTACAAAGGTAGTTTGGGCACTGTACAATCCTGCAAGTTGGGCTGTGGTTCAGCAGATGGGTGCAGGCAGGGAGGGCTCCTTTTGAATGCTGCTCTCTCTTTTATCTTCTGCCTTGGATTGTTGGTGTTTTTTCCCCAGGAAAGGTAGTTTCAGAAGGAGTCAGGCAAGGCTGGAGAATCTGCTGAGGTTCAGCTACCTGGTGTATAACAGCACGATGGGAGGGATAAATACATCCTTGACTGTGGAGAGGGACAATGCCAAGATAATATTGGGGGTTAGGATTAGGCAGAAGATTTAGAAGATTAGGAAGATTTCCTAATACACTCGAGCCCTTTGTACAATCACTCTGTTGGACAAACTGCAAATTGGAGTGAGAACATAAAAGTCCCAAAGCTGATGGCAAATCTTTTTTCAGCAGGGTTTGAAACTGCCCTGCTCTCTGTGGAGCAGGAATACAGCAGTAGTTGGGTGTTTGAGCTTAAAAATATCAGACGAGGATAATCTCAGTAATAAACCTGAGCAACCAAATGCAGCAAACCCTCCCTGCAGCCCACAGGACTTGCTGGAATCCCCATCCTAGGAATTTCAGATTTCTCTGGGCTGAAATTTGAAGGATTTTGGATTAGCTGCTTCTGCAGAAGGAGCAGCGATAGCCAGGATGATCAAGGTAATCAAATTGACCATTTTGTGCAAAGACTTCTGTCAGCAGCAAGGAGATCTTCTCAGGGAGAGACAAAACTGCCTGAAATCAGTGCTTGGGAGCTTTCCAGAAATTCACCTACAGAGCTGATCGAGTCTCCCTGGATGCAGGTGCCCATGGTGGTGAATTCCCAGTGTTTCATGCCATGAGGAATCCTTTCCTGGGAGAAGTGGCACTGCTGGATCATAACTCAGGGTACAACAAGGACAGGGTGGCAGCAAGACTTCAGAACTTTCTCTCTTTTATGACATAGCTTCCTAAGGGAAGATCTTCTGTGTATTTGGACCTAAGTCATTTTTCCTTCTTGAAGTCAAGGAATTTGACATAGTTTGAACACCTCCAATGGGAACTGGATGCCTTCTGTGAGTCAGATCCCTCCAGAACTCAAGCCTAGACACAAAGCTATGGATGAATAAAAACTACTCCATCCAACCACATCACAGGTCCAGCCCAGCTTGGAAAAGACATTAAAAATGGAAAACAAGTAACTGCTTGGCTCCCTATGGCCCAGCAGTTGCTGGTTGTTCTGCAGGATCTCTCCAGTGGGGTGTGGTGTTGATGCCTGATGATTTTTGCCTTTTCTTTTTTACATACCCTTTTATATATTTTATATACCCTTTAATATATTTCTGTATCCTTTGTATACTTTCTGTACATAGACCACTCACAGTGGTGATCCTTTCTTCCCCTGGCCTGGCATTTGGGAAGCTCTTCCTTCCCAGGAAATCCAGAGCTCTGTCTCTCCCTAGTTCTACAAGAGTGGCACAGAGGCTTCAGCAAGAGAAGGTTTCTGCAACTCCTTTGTTGGACTTTCTGCTCTGTTTGCATTTAATAATTATTTCTAACCATTTTTTTAAGCTGCCACCTGCAAATTTCCCTTCTCCTGCAGCAGGCAGAGGCAGATTCCCCATGTTCCCCTTCCTTCTCCACCTTAAGGGGAGGTGATTCCTCCTCACCTTAATCTTTTATATACTCACTGAATAATAACCTTTCCTGGTCATTTACTCAGGAAGGATTTGTCATTCCAATATTTCATTAATCCTATGACATAAAGCCTGAAAAGATGTGTACACGGCTGAGCAGCAGCATATAATTCCTTCTGGAGCCTTCCCACTTTAAATCCAGCACACCCTGTGCAGGAGCTGATAAATTTGGGAGGGAGGTGTCAAACCCACTCTTTTCCACCACTTTTGGGGACCACTGGCTTTGTCACTAGAGTGTTAATCAGGCATTAGGAGGAGACAAGGGGATTCCAGCAGATCAAAACTCCTCTGTCTGCAGGAAACCCCAAGCCACTAAGACGATGATGTAATTCCAGGCAAATGTAATTTATTCCTGGAATTGTGGCTCATCCTCGTGCCATGTGGATCAAGGGACTACTCTGAAAGGTGCCAGAGATGTTCCCTGCCTGCTGTCCTTCTTACTAGTGGTTTTCTTAGGGATGTTCCCACTCTCTCAAGCACCCGGGGAAAACTGCTTTTCTAGGATTATGACAGAACCTCCTGGGGAAAAGACAAATCAGACTTTTTATCTGCTTTTCTGCTTGCCACAAGCTAGTCCCAGCTTCTAACCACTAAAGGCACTTCTGCTCCTCTCTGCTCTGTCAAAGGACTTAAGATGATCAATTTATAATGTCTACAGAGTGCCAGGATGAAAAGATGTTCTGAAAATGCCTTGGATGAAAAGATGCTGTAGAGGAAAAAAAAATCTTTACCCTGGTAGACTGATTACAATCTATTGTGCCATGGATTAGCGGGTGAGTATTTATTCAGCTTATTTTTTATTCCTATGTACAGATGCTCTGGACCACAATGACCTCTTTGAAGTCATTATTGGCTCTTGCATCCCTGAGTAGCACAGAGGGCACATTAATAAGCTGTGTATAGAAAAAGACAATGAAGTCCCCAAGAAGTCATTAAGAGTCTATTGTGTCAGTCTGACTGTAGCCCACAGAAGGCACCGAGTCTGAAAGCTAAAAATATCCCTTGGAAATGCTGTTGACACAGTTCTTTCACATTGGCAGCAACATCTCCCCACATACACACACTCTCCCCCTGCTAGTCCTGCTCAGGGGAATGGATTTTCTGGGAATATCTGGCTTTTCTTGGGATTCAGTGCTCTCCAAATGGCTCTGTCTGCACCAGCACCTTCCAGCTTGTTCAGGTGCAAGACAAACCTCAATTTTCTCTCCTGCAGTCCCCAGAGAGTGAAATGCTGCACAAATACCCAGCTGGAGGCTGCTGTGCCAAAGGGCTGTGGCAGAGGAGAGCAGGACAGGAAAAGATGGGAAGGAAATAGATCCTCACTGTGTTTCTGCCCTTTTTGGAGCCAGAGGTGCTCCAAGCTCACAAAAGCACTGATTTCTGTGTCTGAGAAGAAGTCAAGAGGGAGACTTGGCCTCACTGCAGCAGCAGAGGAGCAGCCCTTGGGTATTTTGTGGCATTATCTGCATCCCAAATGCTGCCTGGGATGCTCCAAGGAGTTGATCCCACAGGTAACAAACCTCAGCAGGCTCTGAGCTCCTGCCCCAGGCTCTCTGCAGGCTCCACACATCACCACACTTCCATGGTGTTCCTCACAATCTCTGGCTTTGGGGACAATGTTTCTTTTTTTTAAATGGAAGCTGGAATTTGATTGTTGCCAATCAAAACCAAGAGATGGGCAGCAATATGTGCTCAGCCTTTATTTTAATCTGAAGAAATCCTAAACTAAGAGGACAGTTCATGGAATTTTAGTGTAATTTTCAATGTTGATGCAAATAAACAACACAACTTCCCTCAGTGTTCCTGTTTTATTGTAAAAAAGCTAAAAACCAACACAGCACACTTAGCCAGATACCTGAAGCTACTCTGCTCTATTCCTGGAAGTGTGTAAAATATGACAGATATTTTAATAGAGGGTTTGAAAAGTCCTTTAATGGGCTCTCATCACCCCCTAACACACTGTGATCCTGCAAAAAGAGGTTGCAGAGTGTAAACACTGAAAAAAGTCACAAAAAGAAAGATGGGAATTGACGTAAAATCCAGTTCTGTTTTTCCTTTTCCTGATTAAAAGGATAAGGGACAAGATTATTCCCTGCCTTTCTTGGCTGTGGAGTCTCCAATATTGTGTCTAACTCATGCTGAGTAATTTGTTACCAACTTTATTGTTCAGTCCATCACCAATAAAAAGTTTATGTAAAACAAGAGCAGAAGGAAGCAAGAGAGAGAGAAAGTGACTGGAGAGTGCAGATGCACACAGGGGGTAAATGCTGCTTTTATTTCCTTGCAGATATGCTGGGCCCAGATTTTAGCAGCAGGAAGTTATTTCTTCTCACTCATTCCCTGTTTTAAAGCCTTTGGAGAAGGTATTTTTTTCCATTGTGTGGGTTTTTTTTGTTCGTTTGTTTGTTTGGGTTTTTCTTTGGTTTTGTGGGATTTTTTTTGTTGTTTTGGTTTTTGTTGTGCTTTGTTTGGGTTTTTTGTGGGTTGTTTTTGTTGTTGTTTATTTGCTGGTTTTTGGTTTTAGTTTTTGTTGTTTTCTTCTTGTTCGTGTTCAAGTTTTCTTGGGGAAATAAAGTACCAGGAGAGAGAGGGAAAACCGGGTGAAGATGCTAAATTTGCATCTGAAAAGGAGTGGCTGAGTGTTTGGCTGTGGTTAAAAGGAAAGGAAAAGGAAAGAAGCATCTGAGAGATTTTGGGGCTGAGTTTCTCCAAACATGACACAGGTGATGGGTATAACCACCAACACCTCTCTCCTTTTCTTCTGGGGCTGAAAATAATTTAATTTCCATGGCCCAATATTATTGTATGCTATGGCACTGGTGATAAATGCAATGATCATTTTGTACACGGGGTGTTCCCTCTTCCATCAGCTGGCTGAGATCCACCCAATTTTCTCCATAAACCCTGGCACCACCCTCACCAGGGAGGCATGGAAATAAATCCAGGGGATGAAGGAGCTCTGTGTGGTCTCTGCTGAGCCCAACCCTCCTCTGGAGCTGCATTTGCTGCTGGATTTCCCCACAAAGCATCCCAAGGACATTTATCAGTCTCGCCTCTTGCGGTTCCATTAACTTCTCCTGGCCTCAGACAATAAAGCCAGGGAGTTAATTTCATTCATTTAAGCAGCGGGAAGGGGGTGGGGGTGACAAATAGAGGGAATGCATTTTGTGCTCATCTGATGGATGCAGGATGCCCACAGTCAGCAGTGTCAGCACTCCCCAGCAGCTCCAGCCCTGCAAATAATGACTCACTTGCTTCAGTGGTCAAACCCAGGCGAAATCATGGAGTGAAAAACTGCTTCAAGGTTATTCAATTTTGACCCAAAACTGAAAGTTTACTTTTTTTTTTTAAGGCTTTTATTTCTGTCTTCTTTTTGTTGTTGTTGTTGTTTTATTTTCCAAGCAGTAGAGGTGTCAGTTGAAAAAGGAAGTGTTATTTGGGAAGGAAAAGTGGAAGCATTTTGTTAGGAAACAGAAATGTGGGAGAATGTTTCGACCTCCCTTTTGCTTTCTTAATTTTAACTTTGTATTTTTGTCCTAGATGAAGTTCTTCACACGCTGAGTCTGAACTGCATAGTTCTGCTGATCACTTCCCCCAGATTGCATATTTTGGTGAGTTAGATATTTTCAAAAGGTATGTTGCCTTCATCTTTTCCTTGATACTGGCTTTGCCCAGGTGCCATGCAGGAAAAAAATTTGTAGAAGACAGCAGAGAAGTGTCAGCTGGGACAGAAACATCATTTTTAAAAAGTGAAATTGGAAGAGGAACAAACATGAGAATATTTTAAAATTTATTTATGTATTTTAAATTTTTTCCCCTCATATAATATTTTTTTTTCCAGCTTGGGAGATAGCTGCCTGGGCCTGGAGGAGGAATGAAGGATGTAATCTTGGCTGCAGAACCCAAACTCTGACAGTTTTACCCTGTCCTGTACCTGCTCCCACCTTATTTCCATGGGTGCAGCAAATCCCTTGCAGGGACTCAGGAACAAGAGGTTTTTGCTGTGTTTGAGTGAGCGAAAACCCAAATGATTCTCTTCCTAATTAGCCTAATGAGCCTTTTGGCTCTCAGATGATGACAAGTAAATGAATTTGCCCTTTCCTTGACAAGTTCTTATGGGAATGATCCGAAGCCTTTCGTAACAATGCATCAAAAGTACAAAGTCATTAAAAACAGTTGTCCAGCTATGAAATTAGTTATTGATTAATATTGCTACCAGACAGCCATATTGTTCATTTAAAGAAAAAGGGGAAAAAAAAAAAAAAGGATTCCAACGTTCATATTTCTTCATGAAAGAGGTTATTGAAATATGGAAAACATTTGAGATCTTGAGGTCATACATGTCTGTATTTCTGTGCTCTAGACACAGTCAGTTTTTTCATTTAAACTTCATTTTTAAGCTTCACTGGGGTCTTGCACTCAGAAAAACTTGTTGATCACCACAAACATCCTGACTGATCTCATCCTGATGTGCCCTTTCCCAGCTGAAGAGAGCAGCTTTTTCTGGAAGAAGCTTTACAAAAATGAGCAGAACAAGTCCTGCTGTGAGTCACGGGGAGTTTGTCATCTCCCAGGCTGTGAGGCACAGTTAAAACGAGAACAGAGGGCTCCTAAAAGTGGCTGAAAGGGCCCTGCTCTGTGAATAGAGCCAGGAAATAACAGAGATATCAAGTGTTATTAGGGGCCAAAGGAGCGGTGCTAGCGAGAGCAGGAGCACAAACAGCCTCTGTGCCATGGTGCATCTCCACCAGGATGATTGCCATGGTCACCCAGACAGGTCAAGAGATGTGTGTCTGCACTTTTGTACCAGCCAGCCTCCACAGTCCCTCAGCCTCTGATGTGAGAGGGACAAAAATGATGTGTGTGGGGGGGAAAGAGGGAACAGTGAAATAGGACTTGGAATCACACTAAGCATAAGGAATTTTTTTAATGTTGCGCTGGTCAATGATGTGAAATGACTGGTTTGCCACAGAACTTTGTGTGTGTAAAGCCATAACTCATTTTGTAATCCTCTCCTCTTCCACAGAAGTGGCATTTTTCAGAATATGAAAAAATCCCAAGTGCAGCTCAGGTTCCATTTCACCCTGAGGTCATTGCCAGCCTGCATCCATTGGTGGGCTGAGCTGATCAGATTTCCAAAATGTAGTAGCTTTTCCCACATAAATATCAACTTCCTGAAACCAACATGTCTGGCAGGTGGAAAAAAAAAAAGAAAAAAAGCATATTTCCCTGAAATTTCAGCTCTCAGAGGAGTCTGGCCCAACAAATGGCACAGTTATAATATTGTTCCTCCATTACAATTGCCTCAGAATCATTGTTCTTGTATTTCATCCTCAGCTGATTAGTCCCCCAGCTCAATTGCTTTCAAATGAATAAAATACCATCTATTTGTGTTTTTGCTTCTGTGGGGAAAAAAATCTGCTTATTGTGGTAAACTAAATAGATTGGTTTTGTCTGTGTGGGGTATTGTTTTAAAGAATGGAATAATTTTGCTGGAAACGAAGTTCGGATTTTTCAGGCTCTCTAATGAAATTCTTCTATTGTGTGTTGGTTTGGGAAACAGTCTGGACAGCTGATATTAAACAGCTCTGGAAGCTTGAAGTGAGGTTTGGAATCACAGAATCATGGAATGGTTTGGGTTGGAAGAGACATGAAGGATCATCTTGTTCCACTCCCTGCCATGGCAGGAACACCTTCCACTATCCCAGGCTGCTCCAAGCCCTGTCCAACCTGGCCTTGTGTCGCTGTTGAGCTGCTAGCAGAGAAGAAATCCAGGATTCTCAGCGTGGCATAGAAAAAAGAGAGCTTTATTATTTTGATTCCAACTTTTATAGACTTTTCAGAGGTCACCCAGATTGGTCAGCCAGAAACCTCCCCCTAGGCCTGATTGGCCAGGCCTGAACTGCCCAAATCTCAAGACACTGTTTTTAATAACATCCAAACTTTATCTTTGTTTATAAAACACAGGAGAAAGTTCTCATGGGAAAGACCTGTGCTAGCCACAGCCTTGGACACTGCCAGGGATCCAGGGGCAGCCACAGCTTCTCTGGGCACCCTGAGCCAGGGCCTCCCCACCCTCAGAGGGATTAATTTCTTCCCAATATCCAATCTAAACCTGCTCTCTGTCAGTTTTAAGCCATTCCCCCTTGTCCTGTCACTCCATCCCCTGTAAATTCTCTCTCTCCATCTTTCCTGCAGCTCCTTCAGGCCCTGCAAGGCCACAATTCAGTCACCCCAAAGCTTCTCCTCTCCAGGTGAACAATCCCAGCTCTCCCAGCCTTTCCTCCCAGCAGAGCTGCTCCATCCTCTGCTCATCCTGGAGCTCCTCTGGACTCTCTCCAGCAGCTCCAGCTCCTTGCTGTGCTCTGACCACAACCATCCGAGAAATTCTCCCCTAAAAATATGTTTAGTCCTTGCCCTCTTTTTTAATATCCAGTGTTTAGACAGTCTGGGAAAGTTTTAGATAGTCACCCAACGTGGAGCTTATCAGGTTTGCCTATTATTCCTTATCAAATCTGAAGCATGCCAGGCATCATTTAGCCTGAGATATTTGGCATTTCACAAAGCCTGGCTGCCTGTCACTCAAACCCAGGTGATGGGCACTTCAAAGAAGACCAAGGTGCAGTGTTGAACAGCTTTTTCTAAATTTCTTTGGACCCACATTCCTTACATGGAAGCCCTCCAGTGAAGGCTTGAATTCCTGATAAATTCCCATGCATTATTAACCTAATTGGACACAACATATATTCTGGGATTCTCATTAATATTTTTTAGCACATTGCGGCGTCTTTACCCTTGAGCAGTCAACCGAGCTTTCATCTCCATAAAACTGGGGCCCTCATAACCAGACAATATCCAATCATTTCCAGTCCATAAGGTAAATTTCCTTTATATTCTTGCCATTTTGCAGTTTTCTCACCAATCAGCACAATAACTTTCACCCTATGGATTGTTTCTCCAGAAACCTTGCCAGAAGCTGCCTGGGAAGGATGGAAACTTGAGTTGGAGGACACATCAAAGGGAGAATCTCAGGCTAAATGAAAGCTCTTTTCAGCAGAATTATTCCACTTATTCCTGTAATTTCTACCCTTTACTGATTCCAATCAACTTCAAAATGAATAAATTAATTGCAATATGGTAATAATATGCCAATGATGACATATTTACCAATATTATTAAATAGTACTGCAGCCCACTGGTTGTTAAGTGACTTGGTTGTTAATTTATCTTTGCAACGGGAACAATTTGAAGTCCAAAACCTGAATATCACAGTCTGAGGTGGTACAAGAAAACATGAAAGGAATGACCCTGAGCTAAAATGATTACTGGTGTTTGTTAGGCACTATGGCTGCAACAACAAAGTTAATCAGCCAGAACAATTATTAGGTAAAAGAATTTTTTTTTTTAGTATAAATGTACAGGTTTTTTATTGTTATTATCTAAAATTGAACTATGCAGATTATTTTAAGTGGGTAGATTTTTGTTTGCATCCATGAAATTGCTACCATATTAACAAGATTTTCCAGACATTAATGGATTGATTTCTGTATAATTGTAACTATATTAATTCATCCCAATTACCTCTAACTAAAATTTAAATTAAGTCAAATTGAAGAAATTAAAAATGTTTGAAAACCCTGCATGGGAACCTTGAGGCATCATAAGATTGTCGTTACTCATCTCTAATATCATTCATTCTGCAGCTGAGAACACAACAGAAGGAGTCTTGGTTCTCCCAAGAATCGTAAACTGTTGTTTTCCGTGTGTCTTAAACCCAACTTAGAGGTCTTTTCATGAATTCAATGCGACTTTTTTTTCCCCCACTGGTGGAAAAAGTGTCTGTGTCTGTCTCCTCAGTTCTGTTGGTTCCTTCCTGAGGAAGCTGAAGCATAAATGATCAATTAATAATGTGGAGTTGAGCTCAGGGGGAGAGCTCTGGCACTGTCTGAAAGAGAAGAAAAGTCATGACAGACACAGAGGCATCTTCTGCCACCACAGGCACTCAGGAACCACCCAGGACTCTTGGAAAAGGCAAAACTCCTCTGCTTGCCAAGGCTGGGGCCACCAGGAGCCCCCAGCAGGGCTTGGAGGCAGATCTGGGCTGATCAGCTTTGATCTCATCTTGGCAAACACAGCTGAGTCCCAGCTCAGCCAGGTCTGTGTGGTCATGTTGGGCTGGAGGAGTTTGGGTTGAAATTGCCTTCAACTGGAGCTTCTTCATGACCAAGTGCTTCCATCTCTGGAGCCACAGGAGCTGTGCTGAGGTTCACATGCAAATGAGAATTTTCAATAGAATTGCTTCACATCTGGGAGGAATTTGGCCAGTTTGGGAAAGCAGACACATGGCAACTTCACATGGCAATTTCACATCTGTTTTTCAGCTGTGTTTTTGGGACCTTAGCACCTGATCTCTCCAGGCATTTCAGCTCTCCTGCATCTCCTTTGTTCATCTCATGGCCGGCTGTATACTCATCCAAAAGACTTCCCCAGAATTACAGATCTCCAGCTCCTGATTTCCAGATCACACTGGGCTGGGCTGGTCTGGAGACTCACTGGGCAGCCTTGGGCTGCATCTCTGCTCACCTCTGTTCAGGTGCTTGGTAGGCTGCACTGATCTGGAGAACACAATTTATTAATTAAGGCTGCCATCATGTCCTGTTCTCTTCAACTGGAATTTTCCAGCTGCACTGGTCTCTGTGGGCTTCAAGGGCTGGCCAGGTGATCTGCTCTGAGTTTAACAGCCTGAATCAGATGAAACACTCAGTTTGGATCATCTGGGCTCTGCTAGGATTAGACAGATGCAGGTCACACCAAGAACCAGCCAAAGCCATCCTCCTCCCTGCAGCAGAGTCACCCACACAGAGAGCAAGGTGCTCACACGGTTTGCAGAAAGGTGTTCATTAATTGAATTTTTGTTCTGGACCCTCTGGTGAACAGAGACACACTGGGAACAAATGGAAGTTTTTGGAGTTGGGGGGGGGAAAAAAAGGAGGAAAAAGTTTTGCCTCTTAGAGCAGGGAAATAGTTTGAGGCTATGTTTTAATTAAAATGAATATCTGCACTATCTTAATGTTATTGCCAGTTAAGTGTAGCAGGGTGATTTAGAGTTCTGTAACACAATTATACTCCGGTAATGAAGCTCCGCAGAATTATCCCAGGAATTCAAACTGCAGAGGGGAGCAGTAGCTCTCATTTGTAACCATGTTACAGTCTCTATTGTTACAGTATTTTCTGTTTTCCTCAAAGATTAACTCAGTCGTATTTAAGTCTCTGGTTACATTAAAGAGAGGTGGGGAGCGAGTGACAGCAGCTGTTTCACCATCCCTGGAGTGAATAATTCCAAATGTTCTGCTGCCAGCAGAGATCTGTCTGTGCTCTGCTCTGTCTGCTGTGGGGCAGGACTCAGGTCATCCCCAAAAATACCCCATGTTCTGCAGGTGACACCCCAGGTGAGATGCTTTGGCTGGTGATGTGGAGCCTTTCAGAGGTGCTTTACACCTTTGCCTCTGCTTCTGGTTCCTTCTGGTGTGCCTGGGATGTCTCATCTGCTGTGGGGTTCCTGATGGGGGAAAGAGCTGCAAGGGAAGGAGCAGCTCCCTGCTCTGCCTGCTCCTCTTCCATGTACATGGAAAAACATTCCTTCATCTCCAGCTGGGCTTCCAAAACAGCCAAACTTACACACACTGGAGCTGTTTGTAGATTTAGATGTTGTGTTTTCCCTCCAGGATGTGCCTGGTTCACTGCTGGGTTTGTGTCTCAATGCTCTTTTTACCAAATGAGCCAGAAATATCCACACTGTCTGGCAAAACCACTCAAACAGGTTCACCCTCCTATCCACCCATGAGAAATGCTCATTTCTGCACCCTAACAAAAATGTTGCTCAGTCCAGAGCTGATTCAGAGCACAAGTCCTTCCAGGCCATCAAAATTCTTTGCTTGGGTGAGATCCTGAGCTACAGAGTGAATGTGGAACCACAGACACCCCAAAACCTGCTCTTCCCAGAGAACTCTTCACTCTGACTGAGAACAACCCAAATTTTACTCCTGGAAATGGGAAAACTGTTTGGAAAAAGGAAGGAGCCCTGTCAGCTTTCATTCCCATTGGAAACAAATTTGTTTGGCATTGAGGAAAGCTGAAAACTGAATTGGAAATAACATCAGTTTTTTATTTGTAGCAAACAGATTAAAAGCAGAAAGGAATCAATACGATAATAAGCACAATCCTCAGGAACACCTCCAGACCCCTGTGGCAACCCAGATCTCTGATTAACCCAAAAACACCAGACTTTGTATACTCTCTTCCTGCTTCTGTGCGTTTTTTTTTTGCACAATTTCATATCACAACTAAGGTCCAGACTGCTCAAATGAGGCATATCTGTCAACCTTTCAGGATTGTCAGTGTTCAAACCTAGCATCACATTCCTGGGATACAACGCTCTGCCTCCAACCAGGTGGCACTTTGCGGGTAAAAAATAAAAATGGGCAATAAAAGCAAGTTTAAAAAATGTCTTGCTGCTCTGCTCTGGGGTGGAATTTGAAACAAACTGGCATGAAAGAAATGTTTCAAACCTGAAATGTGCAGCGTTTCTTACCTTTTCAAAACGAAATGTTTCTATTTGCTTGCTTGAAACTAATTTTAGTTTGTCCACTCCTTTCCAGTGGAGCCTTTTTGCAACCAAGTTTCCCAGATCTTGGCAGTGAGAAAAGCTCTTTCTTTCAGGCCCTGGTCTGTTCACACTGAGTTCTGCTTTTCTGCCTTCAGGCCTTCTAAAATATTATCCAACGGGGCAAAACGCTGCTCGACGAGTGTAAAGACCTTGCCTTTCACCTCTAGGTCAATTCCACCTCTACGACCCAAAAAGTATAATCCTCCCATTGTTCAGTTTTACCTGAGGAGGAAAGGCTGTCACCTCACAGCTCTGTGAAAACCCACAGCTCCAGCTCCAGCTCGAGGCAGCAGCTCACTGTTAGCATAGAAAATAGGTCAGTCCATTTTCTGCTGAAAACAATTCCTCCTGCAAATTTTTGGTCCCTCTCCAACCGCTTGCTAAAAGCTCATGACCATGGAATAAAGGCTAAGGTCAAATGTCCCGGAGCTATGAGACAATATCTCAGGATGCAGGTGTCCTTGGGCTCTGATTTAGGTTTCCATGTGTCTTACTGCATTTGCTTAATGATTTTCTAGGCACCTATGGCCATAGCATCTGGGCTGCTGCCACAAATTAAATGCAATCAGACATTAAATCAAACTGCCTCCAGCAGGCTGCAGGAGCAGAGCTCCTCCTGCTGCTGCCACCGGCGGGCAGAGGGGAGCAGGAATGGTCAAATTCATGCAGAGGCTGCATCTTGGAAAGTTGGCAGAGTCACTGTGGATTACCAGGAAATCCACACTCCCGAACTGGAATTCTTCCTCTATGAATATCAGAGAAAATAGGGCTGGAAGATATCTCAAATTGCTTAAATATTCTGCAGCCTCGCTATAGAGAGAACCTGCCCTTAGGCTTCCTTTCGGGCAAAATCCCAGGAATCATTTATGCAGCACAAGAGCCTGAGGTTCAGACACTGAGACTTTGGTGTTTTATGGCTTCTTATCAGATATTTATTCTCTCAGCATGACCACTAGAATTTGCAGCAGCACGTGTTGGGGGAGGTGGATACCTATCCCAGGACACTGCCTGTTGGGAGTGTTCCTTCCCTTGTATTGGATCCTGTTTGGGATTTTATATTCCATATGTTGCTGTTGGAACCAGATATGACCATTATCAGCCTGAGTGCAAACAGCTGGAATGTATAAATTGTCTGATGTAAAGGAAGATTTTTCAAGAATTTTCCCCCAACAGTACAATGTAAATCCAGCCCTGTTTTTGGGCGTTAAAATTTGTCATCTCTAGCACTGTGACAATATGAAGTGATATCTGACTCAGTGCTGGTTTGTCAAAACAGCCCAAATAGCCAGATAATAATTCAATTTAATCCTCTTTATAGTGAGAGAGCGAGGGAGACTCTCAGGGCATGTAAAATCTGTCTGCATGTGTCCATCTGCTTGCAATAGCTCTGTGTGGCAGCTTGATTGGAAATTATTTGCATGGGAAGGAAAGGTCGCCGTCTCTGAAGGACAAAATCCGCCTCTCCGTCCAGCACACTCCGGGAGCCATTGGTCACCCTGGGATGACAACTCGGAATTGCAGGGCAGTGATTGCTGCATTTATCCTCCCAGTAATTCAGGGGGTGTGCTCAGAGGAGGAGGTGTCACCCATTTGGCTGAGCTCTGGTGTGACAGAGGCGCCAGGCCACGGTCACCTCAAAAACACCCAGGGGTATTTACAGAGCCGAGAAAATCAGCAGGAGCTGTTTACTGATTAAACTTGAAGCAAGCCCAGCCCTTCCAAAAGAGCAATCATCTGCTATTCATCACAGACTCCTGCAAGTCAGGATGCAAGAGCTGTTGCACAGCTTGGGAAGTCCTTCATGTTCAAAGTCACTCTCTGCTGTTGGTGGTAATGATATGGGAGCCCTGAGGAGCCTGGGCTGAGCCTTGGTTTAGCTTCTGGACAGAGGAAAAAGGGCATCAAATGCAGGCAGGGAGCAGAGACAAAGAAATATCCCTTCTGTAGGGTCTCATGTCAGAGGAACATTGGGATTCCAGAGGTGTTCCAGCATTCCAGATCCATTCTCCAGCATCTGTGACTGGAGCCCAAATCTGCTCACCTGCATCTCCAGCCATGGTTAGGATGGGATTGCAAACTTGCTGGACAAAGAAAAACTCACTCTCAGGTGAAAAACAACCAAGGATTGAAATTCATTCATATCTCAATGGAAATGAGATCGATCTTTTCCTTTCTGATATTTCAGTGGGATTTACAGGTTCACACATTTGGATTGTCCCTCCCTCCCAACTTTGGATCCTGTTGGCCAAAGTGACCACATTTTGCAAATGGGGACAGAAATTGCCAACCAACTCTGTGAACAAAGGCAGGGTGACAAGAAAGGACCTCAAGTGGTATTTTATGTCCCCAACCAATACAATCCCTGTGGATTTCTTTCTGTGGTTACTGAGGTATGAAGCATATTTTGAAAATATATAAATATTAAATAAATAAAACATAAAAATAAATATATAAATAGAAATAAATTAACTATAAATATTTTTAAAAATAATGGGTCAGATGGCTCCTGTCTTATGGACTGAGGTTTGTTTTCATAGATTTGTACAATAACTGGTGCCACCAGACAATAACCATTAAAAACTGGTTTTTGCAGTCACAATCCATGGAGCATTCCAAACACAGCAGCACTGCCACGTGGATGGCAGGAAGGAGGAGGCAAAAAGTGCCACCAACCTGTCCCTCCCACCCTCACTCTGCTCTGAACATCAGAGTTTTCCCTGACACCTCAGCTTGAAGGGTTAGCTCTGATTGACTTTCCCCATCAGAAACACAAATCACCGTGGTATTTTCTCTCCTTTAAGATGGTCATCTTCCATTAGGAAACAGAAATCAATTGCCAAGAATTTTGTCCTGCTGTGTAGGTGGAACTGTCACACATTAAAACTGCTTTCAATCACCAGTGAGACTCACAAAGCAGCAATTTTCTTTCTCTGTTTCCCCTCAGTTTGAGGCCTGATTTTCTAGCACACCTGTAGCTTTGCTGGTGAAACTCTCTCCTTCCTGGACCACGAGCAACAAGGGAAGGAAGAGCAGCTCAGTGCTGAGCATGTGAAGGCTTTAAAGGGAAAATGGAGCAGAAATCCTTGGGAAAGGTGTTTCAGATGGAACAGATCCTGGGTTTGACAGAAGTGCAGCACTGGGCTTGGAGAGAACACAGGATGCTGGATCTGGCCAGGAATGGATAATTCCAGAGCCCTCATTCCAGGGACATCACTTCCAATCTCACCCATGTGCCACAGTGATGCTGCAGAGCCAGGAGAGTGCTTTGCTTATTGAAACCAGAATGATCTCTCAGGGCACACAGTGTTTAAACCCCCCTGAGCAATGACTCCCTGTGCACCCTGCAAAGCATTTCACCCCCTGTGCCTCTCTGCAGACTGAGGACAGCACTCATCATATTCACCAGCACACTGCAAAGCTTCATTGCTGAAATTATCCTTGCTCTTTGTAACTACAGACTGTTACAAGGAGAGATAATGGGAGCACAAGTGAATTTCACATTTCAGTGGTGGCCACTAAGGCTTGCTGGAGCCCTCTGACTTCAAAGATATTTTTTCTCTCCACTCCAGTGGCAGATTACACTTCAAGGATTCACCTTGCATGTAGACCTAAACAGGGCAAATTTTTGGCCATGTTTGCCCTGGTGTTGCTATTTACTGGAGAGAAAAGAGAGTATGGGAGTGTTATTTGGACTTTCTTCCTTGTTTGAACCATGGACTTGAGCTTGGTGGTGCATTTCAAGAACTCTGGTGGGGTTGGAAGGACCAGGTTTTTTTGCCACGTCAGTTTGTGGGTCAAAATCATGGCATTTTTGGGGTCTGTGGTTGTCAGTCAATCTTGCCAAAACACTAAATGAGTCAACTAAACATAAACTCTTTGAAATGGAAAATAGAATTTTGCAGGGAGCCAGGTATGAAAGAATTGTGACCAAAAAAAAAAAGGCATTTTATTCATTAAAATTCAAATGCAGATAAATAATCAACCAGCTCCAGTGAGGATTATGGAACTTCAGTATTTATGAGGAAGCAGAAATTTTATAAATATTGAGATTGGCTATTTTCTACCTACATACCTTTTTTTAGAAGAGTAATAACATTTGCTAGTCCAGCAATAATACTATGCATTTATTCAGCAGCTTTCATCCAGACATCTCCAAGCACTTTACCAACACTGGCTGGATGAAGCCTCCCAGAGCTCCTGCAAAAGAAATAAGGAATTATTATTCCCAGTTTACAAACTGAAAAATATTTGCAGAAGGAGATCAAGGAATTCTGTCTGCATGCAAGGGCTGAGAATGTGGCAACTCTGTGCAGAGTCTGGGGGCTTTTGTTGCAGGAATTATTCTCCATCTGAGGGACTCCACCAGTTTAAAGGTGTGTTTTGAGGTACAAAAGTTGCTGCAGGAACTGCTGGGCTGAACCTCACACCAAGTGCCTGTGTGACAATAAATGAGAGTAACTTATTCCTGCAGATCAGCACCAATCTTGGATGAGTTAAATAAAGGGTAGATCAGCTCAGAGTTATGTGCTAAATAACTCCCTGGCCTTATGTATTCAGTTAGTTTGGGTATCTCTCCTCAGCACTGAATCATGCCATGTAAATGTCACTTTTATGGATAAGGTCAATTTAAAATATGTTCCCAACAGCAGCAGCAGCCACAACAACAACAGCAGCATCAACAACAACATCAACAACAACGCAAATGATGTTTTAAAGGTTGTCAAAACTTCTCCCCGACAAGACTTTTTAAATGATATTTGCCCCTGCCTTAAAAAGAAATTCTGTCATAAATAGAAGAAAGAAAAAGTGTCTAAATACAATGAAAGATAAATATAGACTGAGCAGAACATGTGTTTTCATCGACTTTTACCATTTTAAAATGACAGAAAATGGATAGATATTGGACTGTTCCCTCTTTTCAAAAAGAAATTCTTCCACTATATCAAAATATGGAACAGGAAATTTGGGTCTTCCCCTGCCCAAAGCTGGTCTTTGGAATATGCCTCCACCAGTATCACAAAACCCCTCAGACAATCAGGAGGTTTTCTTTCTTGAATTCAATGCTTTTGAAGGTTTGATTTTTTTTTCTTTTTTCCCTCTTTTCTCCTTGGCTGCCTCAATGAAATGTCTTTAAGTGATCAAGATTACTGGGCTGAATAATCTCCAGGCAATTAATTGGCTAAACTGCAGCTAAGGTGATTAAGAAATTTTAATGGCTGAAGGGATGTTGCTAATGAAGATGAGGATGATGATGCTAATGACGCTAATAATTAAATTTGTGGGTTTCTAAACTTATTTTCCTTGTCACCCCCAGTGGCTATTTTGATGCAGTGGCTTCTGGCTCTGAGCTGCAGCCTGGGCATGTTCAGGGGTGCAATGACTGTCCTGGAAACACTCACTCCTTTTGGGAGCAGATTTCACATCCCCATTGATGGAGGTATTGCTGTCTGGAACTTCTCATCTCCTCTAATGCCTTGTCTCTCACCCACTAATTTATATCAATCCCTTTCTTCCCATTTACATGTAACACCTCTTCAAATCAAGCAGGGGTGTCTTTTTCAGGGCTCTAAGTGGCAGGGAATTCACAACATTCAGCTGCTGCAGGCATCAATTACTGCTGCTATTTCGAGGCACATCTCCATCGGAGTTTGAACACATCTTTGAAGTTTGCATCCATTGGGCTTTGCTGGAACGTTTTCCCTTCAATTGAAGAGCATTTTGTTTACAAATCCCTTCCCCGTGTAAGCACTGAATGATGATGATGATGATGATCCAGTCATCACTGTTTTACTGCTTGTGATACAACCAACATCTTCTCCTGGAAATTGGCATTTCCACTCCCTCAGCCAGGGTGGGTTCCAGCTGTTCTGAGGCATGGGCAGCCTTTCTCCTGGCATGCACAGCTCTCAGCTCAAGTTATTAAAGAAAGTGATCCCAAGGGAGAGTTTCCAGAGGAAAGTCACTGATGTTTGCTTATTTCTTTAGGACTTGCATGTCTGAGTCTTGATTGTTTCTCTCCAATTTTGAGTAAAGCTGAATTTTGAGGCTATTTTCTTTGTTTTGTTGATGGGTATTTGATGATTTTCCCACCCCCCCCAGGGATCACATTCCTAACTGTGGAACACTGTGAGGTTGGGGAAGGCAGGAGAAGGGAAGGCAGTACTCAGGCTTTTGGACTAACCCAGCACTTCTCGTGCCTCGATTCCTCCAGCAGCAAAGCCATCACTCCTTAAAATCCCTTTGAAACAACTCTTTTTGGTGGCCTGGCTGCACTGAGCTCACTGTCCAGATTCCCAGGGAGCTGGAAGGGGCTCTTGTTTGTCCTCCTGGTGACCAAACCCTGCCTTGCTGCTGCTTTCCTCCCTCTGATCCCCGACTGACAGATCTGGCAGCATCCGAGGGTCAGGGTCAGAGTCCAATGGATTAATGGTGCTTTGATTGACTCGCTGCTGTTTGATGTGCTGTAGATATGCTCAGGCTGTGCCTCCTGTCTCTTTATCTTCCCTGTGCAGTTGTGCTGACAGCTTCCCCAGGCCCCTCCTGAGATGGCTTTGCAGCACCAGGAGCTTCTCAGGAGAAATGTTTGCCTTTGCTTGCTGGATTCTCTCTGACATCCACACTGAAATCTGTCCTTTTTGAGCAAGGAAGAGGCCCATGAATGCAGGAACCCACTTAAAAAGGGAAGTGCTTCACTTGCTCTTTAAGAAGAGAAAGATCCAAATGAAAAATCCTGGTCCCAAAGCTTTAGGAGTGCAAAAACCCCTCAACTGCTGCTCTGAAAAGTCAGAATTCACCCCGAGTGCTGATGCCAAGGACGTCTCTCCCGTGCACATTTCGGCTGTGATGGAACACTGACGTGTCACAAGTGTGGAAATGGTTTCCTGCAGCCTCTCTTCTCACACGGGGGAGAAATTCACACTCTGAGCTGCCAGGCTGAGCCTGTGCTTTCCACCGAGGCTTCTTTTCATGTGTGGCCCTGTGGAAATGCACAGTCCAGGATACAGAACATTCTGGGCTCTTTTCCCAAGCCTCAGAGTGTGAGGGATGCTGGAGGTGCGAAGAGGGAAGTTCGTGAGTCTTGGCACATCAGTTGAGGGCAACAGATGACCTCTTGGAGAGATTTAAAGACAGAAAAATAAAAAGAGAAATGAGATTCTGACTGTAGTAACTTTGGGAATTGGAACATATTCCGATTTTATCAAGAGATAAAATCCTGCATCAGGATCTTAATCCAAAGAACTTGATAGATACCAAGTGTTTCTGTTCTTTCACTTAGTTTTAAGTGCAGCTCTCTTTATCTATCCATTTAATTGCTCAAGCTTTCCAGATAAATGGCAGGATTTCTTACAAAGTATGCTAAAACTTGAAGCCTTGTGTGTCTAGGTAAAATGCCAATAAGATAAAACATTATTGTATAGAGGGAGGAATTCTAGACTTCAAAATTATGCCACTGAAAAACTGAGATGTCTTTTAATACCTTTTTCTCCCTTTCCCAATGGAAATATAACTGAAAAGACCTTCCCTGGATTGAATCGTGACTCTGTGGTGTGTGTGATTAATTCAGATTTCATCCTACATGGAGCCCTTGACTCACTGAGACCATTGCTGATGCTCTGGAGATGAGCTGCACTGCAAAGGGAGTGGAATTACATAAAATCACCAAAAACAAATTTGAAAATGAGCGACCTCAGGAGGTCACCCAGCCCAGCCCTGCCTCAAGGCTCCACCAGCTACTTCTAAACTTTTCCTGACAGATGTTGGTTTAACCTGCTCTTAAAAACCTCTGGTGATTCCAGCCTCACAGCAACCTATTCCAGCCCTTAAATGCCCTTTCCTGTTGGATGTTTTCCCTTCATGTCTAATACAAAATAAACAATTATCTCTATTTTCTCACCTCTTTGGAGACAGAAAAGATTCACTTTCAGATGCTGAGACCACACTTTTCAACCGAGAAATCATCATTCTCCAATCAGGCTGGTTGGGCTGCAGGCAGACATTCCTGTGCTTATGTGGTTTTTTTTCCTTTACCCTGCACAGATCCTTTTCATTTTCCCATCTCTCTATTTGCATTTTCTCTCCCACATGCCATATCATTCCTAGTCTGTATTTCTCTCCACTTTTGGATTTTCCTGCCTTTCCCTGCCTCCTCTCCCAGAGCAGAGCAGGTGAGAGCTCAGCTCAGGCAGCTGCAGGAGCTGATTTGTCAGGAGCTGACGTCAAGGGGAGCTCTCTGGTTTGTCCTACTGGCCCTTGCCTGAACTATCGATGTAAATAAGTGACAAAAGCATCCCTCACGCAGGCTGTTACTCCAGGATGGAAACATGACACGTCCATAAAACGTGATCTATGTGTAATCATCACACACATGCCTTCAGACAGGGCAGAGCAGTGACTTGCTAATTAAGTTTTACAATCCAGCGGTTGTGAGGGAGATAAAAACATGTCCCTGGTCAATCCATTACAAAGAGAACAGAACATCTGACCTTTTCATCCTGCCTTCCGTTTGCACTCGCTAGATCCATAACCTTTTCCAGCTGGAACGGAAAGTTCAATTAAGTTTTGTTGGCTCAGAAAACTGCCCATGTCCTGGAGAGTAGATTAGGCACTCAGGGGCTGCAATTATCCATCTGGTGCCACTTCAGCTATAATATCTATATATTTATATACATACTGCCAGCCTTGCAAGGATAAACATTGTGCTGAGTCGCTGGGTCACATTCCCTGCTGCTGCTGGGGACTCCTGTGGTCCCCACACTCCAAACCACGAGGATTGCAGGGCAAACCCAATGTCACCTCTGCCACTCTGCCCCAGAGGGAATGGGGCAAACAGGAGTGGATTCAGCACACACCATCCAACCTTTCAGGTTTCCATCTCTGTCACTCCACTGATTTGTGGCTCTGCACTTCCCCACAGTCCAGGGGAGGCAGGCAGAACCTTTGGAAATAATTTAATCTCTGTTGGGAAGGAGATTTGATGAATACAGACACATGTAGGTATTAAATGTAGTTAGCACTTCTGGGGACAAAGGGCTTGGCCTTGGCAGTTCCCTCATGCAATTCCATCAAAGATGAGGCCCTGACAGGGACAGCCCATCAATCATCAGGGTGATCAATAACTCCTGCGGAGCTCACAATCAAACCTGATCAGCCTCACATAGCCTCAGGTGAGGGAATGTCAGAGATCCTCACCAACACAGGCTGTGCCTTCAAGGGCTCATCTGAAAGCTTGCTGAGCTGGGTTTTCCCTGTGGGGATATTTCCAGCCTGTTTTCAGGGCTCCAACTCTCCCTAAAAGAGGAGTAAACACACCTCACATCATCACATTTCAGTTACAAGCCAGGCCTTAAGAAAGGGATGCAACAGTGGCATTTATCCCCAATAAATCACAAGGCCAGTGGGCATTGCAGCTCATAACACGAGGCTCTGCCTTTACCAGGAGCTGATAAAAAGGTGAACATAAATTTTGCCTCACCCACTGGATGCCAAGAAAAGTGACAAACAAACATCTGAGCACCACACAGCATCTACTGCGGGGCAAGGGGTTTCAGTCAGTACCATCAAAATATAGGTTGTTCTGCTTAAAGAAACGAGAAAAGAAAGACTTAACTTATCACCCTCAACAAAGGAAGAAAGCTGGGCTTCCTGCTTCAGAAGCTGGCAGGTTTGTGGCCTGCCAACCCTCAAAGCAAAGGATTTCTTCCATATATCTCACTTAAATTTCCCTTTTTCCGTTTGAACCCAGACATTCCTGGGCAGCAGCCTGGTAATGAATGACCTCTGAGTGACAATTTGGCCTGGGCAGTTTGGTCACTCTGATGACCAACTCAACTGTGAGAGCAAACTCTGCTTCTCTCAGCAGAAAAAACACTTAAAATCTGAAGCCCATTAAGGAAATCTGTCACAAGTCTGTCACCAGAGTGGATCTCCCCCCTCCCTTGCTGGCTGACCTGCATCTTTTCCTGGGGAAACACAGACTCTCCGACAGCTCCAGGTCACAGATTCACAGAAGCTGGTGTGACAACTGAGAGAACCTTTATTTAGTCTGCTCCCAATGTTGCTAATTCCATCCCACAGCACTCTGATGACCACTTTCACCTTGATGCCATCATCTCCTATTTTTTCATTCCTTACACTTTCTAAATATGAAAAAAAAATAAGCTCCATCCTGCAATAATAGATAATATCCCATAGCAAGGGACTGGCTGCACCATGGGCCAGGAAGGATGAGAAGGAGTCTGGGTTTGGTTTTCCCACAGCCTTTTTGGTGTGTTCAGCACCACCCAGGTGTGTTTTTCTTCCCCCAAGGAGGCTGGGAAGGATCCCACCCTGGCACAGCCTCCCTCTGCTTTGCCACAGAGCCAGGCTGAGTCTGCAATTTCTCAGAGCTTTCCCACCTTCCCTGTCTCTCCCTGCGCTGTGCCTCATTAGCTGCTCAGCCCTTTTGGGCTGGGAGACAGGAATGTGGCAGCAAGGTGTAAACAGCCACTTTAATTGGGTGTTTAGAACAAAAGCAGCAGTGGCAGAGCTGTCATTTCGGAGCTGGCTTACAAACAGGCAGTTTGAGAAGCATTTCCTCCCATCTGCACAGAGTTAAATCTCCCAACAACACTCCCGAGCGTCTCTGTGAACACAGGAGAAACAAACACGAAAAAATGGTGTTTTCTCAGTGTGTGAGAGTTTCTGCAGTGGTTTTTACCCTCTGCCATGGTTTATCCTTGAGGCTCTGCCAGATTGGAGCTGCCCTGCTTTTTCTCCCCACCCACCTTGCACTTGTGCATGATTATGATATTCTCCTTCTCTGCCTTTCATCACCCTCCTCGCTGGGACTTGCTGGCCTGGGCAGTCCATGACAGCTGCCAAAATGTCCAGATGTGATGAGAACTGACAGCTCAGCAGCCACATCACATCAGGCCTCAAAACGAGGAGACCTTTCCTGCTGGCCCTCCTCTTACATTTCCCTATAATCATCAGTTCCTAGAAAAGCAGGCTATTTGCTTATTATTTCTCTTTCAGCTGGTCTGCACTTGGTGTCTCTGGAAGGAAGAGGAATTAAAAAAAACCAAAACCTTACTCAAAACTGTCCTGAGATGTCCTGCCTGCACCTCTAAACACAGATGTAGATTTAGCTGGGTTGCTTGGAAACCTGCATCTGCAGCCTGTCTGGTCCCTTCATGTTTATTTAAAATCACATCTAATAGGAGAAGACACAGCCATAAGGCTCAAGAGTGAAAGTTTACCAGGGTCACTGCCTCTGCCACCTGAAGTATTTTTCTGGTCTGTCCTCCTGAAGAAACCAAACAGCTTCCATACAAATTAGATACAGAAACAGGAGATTTCAGCTCAGCTATCTCCCACCCAGGGTGGGCACAGGCTGCCTTCCCTGCAGTGCTCACCTGTGTGTGGCAGAGCTGCTCCCAGTGATGCCTGGACCAGGATTACCTGAAACAGAGGCCAGACAAAGTTAGGAGATTTTAGAAAGCAGATTAATTTATTAAAGGCATTTAGGTACATTTAAGGCAGACAGAGCCTACTCAAGAGGCTACACCCAAAATGGACAGGGAGTCACGAGTTCTTCACATTTTGTAAGTTCTGTCTGTTAACATATTGAGCCTCAATTCTCCAATTACACCTCCAGGTGATGATGTCAATCACCACAAGCTTGCTCCTCCCAATTCACTGTTGTTTACATATTTTGGGGCTCTGAGGCAGCAAAGTGTCCTTGGATTTTCCAAATGAGAGCAATATTTTGTCTAAAATGCTGGGAACAGAGGTTTTTAGCATTTTATATGAAGCCCAGAACTACACCAAAGCTACAGATATATGAAGACTAGAAGCTAAAAATCCTTAAGGCATCACCAGCATATCCAAGATTCCTGCACAAATACCTGCCAGAAACAGATCCAGGCTCCAGCCTCATGCTGATACAAGGCTAAAGAGCATCCAAGTCCAGATCCAGTTATGATTTCCACCCCAGGCTGACAATGTCTTCACTTACATTTAAATCCAAAATCCTCGCCGTTGTCTCTCCTCTGTTGAAATAAAAATGAACTGGAACCAAAACTTGAAATCTAACAAATTCTGAACATAATGGCTTCATAAATTGCAAACACGAGACAAGTGTGATTTATGGCTCTGCTGTTTTGTATAACCAGGGCCATAGATTTCTTCCAGTTACTGGTTCCTGCATGAACCTCAATTGAGTTATGGTTTAAGCAGGGACATGCAGCCTTTAACACTGGTATCAGGATGAGGAATCTAACCACATTCCCTGAAAACGATTTTCCAGTGATTCATCACTTCCACTGGAAACCAGGTGACACCTTAATTCGGGCTTGAACTTCTCTGCCTCCTGATTGAAGTCAGAATTTCTGTGGAGAGGCAGACAGAGAGCAAAGGGAAGGAAATAGTGCTGTTGTGTCTCTTTTTTGCATATCTCATTTCCCATCACAGGATGAGAATGCAACAGCTGAGACGCTGAAATGAAAGGCTGTGTTGAGGATCTATTCAGCACAGTCACAAGCAGATCAGACAAGAAATTCCATGAGTCTGATTCCGCTGACGTCTCCTGCCTGAATGGGAGACTCACAGCCTCCCCTTTGAGAGGAAACCAACTTCCAGTGTTAGAACCACACCTCTGATATTTTTGAAGCCTATAAATAAGGCTTTTTCTGACTGAAAGCCCTGGCATAAAGCACAACCACGAGGGCTTAGAGTGCTGTCTAATTTTTCAGCTTCCTGCACCGGGACCTGATTGTTTCCCATGGCCTTTCGTGCTCTTAGTTTATGAAAAATCAATACTTTAATATAGAAAATGAATCCCTCAGGTATCTATTTGGAGCAAGACTACTTCCAGCTCTGTTTCTTCTGCTGTTCTCTTCACTGCTCTTCAAGAAACTGTGAGAGGTGTTAATCCAGCAGGATGGGATCTCCTTGTTCAGGCAGTGGAGCGCACAGGGTCAGAAATGTGGATTTGGAATGACCAAAAAGGGTGGAATTTGGGTGCCACTTGCTACCAAGTGCAATGTGGCTAAGCAGGAATTTTCAGATTTAATAAGCTTTTCCTTCTTGTATCTGATTGCAAGGAAAAGACCTCTTAAAGTATAGGGGAGAAACACTTCACTGTCTTTTTCCAGTTCGAAAATAAATAAAAATCAACCCCAAACACAAAAAGAAATGGTTTGTGGAAAATAAGGCTGTCAGCGTTTATTTTGATGTTCATGGGAGAAAAACCAGGTTTGAGATGTCATTCATTTTCTCAGAAAGGAAAGTCAAGATTCAGAAGAAAACACTCTGAAAATAACATATTCCAAAGTGATTCATTTCAGCTATATCTGGTTTGTTATCCTGGACATCTTGGTTTGGGGTGAAAACTTTTGTTCAGCACACTGTGGTCACATTTTGTTCAGCAGACTGTGGTACAGCACTGCTGGGTTCTGGAAAGGCTCTCCAGGAACAGCCAGGTGATTCTGGATGAGTTGGGGTCAGCAGGAGTGATGGAGGAATTCCTTCCCCTTGAATTCCTGGGGAATGGCTGATTCTTGCTCTGTGTCCCCTGTAGAGGTCAGGGAGGCTGGATTGATGCTCCAGCACCAGCAGTGCCCAGCAGAGAGGGACAAAGCTCTGGCAGCAAAAAGGGCAGGAGGTGATGGGAAAGCTCTGAGGTTCGAGGCTGGAAAGAGCTCAGAGGAGAAGAGGCAAATGCTGTGGCTCTGCAGCTTCTCCCCTGTGTGACAATTCTCTGCCACATCGTGGCTGATCAGCCCTGGCAGGGCACAGAGAGAGGCTGGGATGTCCTGAGCTCTCCCAGCCCCGTGGAGGAATCAGAGGGAAAATACAAAAGGGAAAGGTGGGATGAAAATTTTCCTATCCCCAGTCTTGTCCTGGCTGTGCAAACTTTACCAGGGCACCAGCCAGTGCTGGAGGGAGGGTGTGCAAACCCCTAGCCAAAAGAAAATGAGGTGCCAAAGTCAGTAAACCTGAGATCCTGAGAGGAATCAAGTGCACAGCTCTGCCCAGGGTTGGTCCAAGAGCAGTAGAGAAGGAAAACACAAGGTGACACATTGGAATGTCAGGAGTGATTTATCCTCCTTTTATATCTGCAGAAAATGTTTTTTCCAATGGAACTAAGAGAGAAGGAATAAAAAAATCTGATGAGGAATATAATTAAAAGTCGCAGGGCAGAAACAGAGCAGGGAGCAGTCTGGCAGTTTGTTTTCACTTAAACAGTTCTGCTTGGGTCAAAAACCTTGTCCTTCTGCTGGATATCCTTTCCCTGCCATAAATCCCCAATCCCAGGAGTTGCTACACACCTTTCTTCCCTCTCCCCAGTCCCAGGAAGGCTTTATGAGGCTTTCCAGGGCTGAAAAGCTGAATTCCAGACAAGGAGGGGGTTGGACAAGAAGTCCCTTCCCATCCCACCTATTCCATCCTGTGACCACTGGGATACTTCTGAGGAAAAATGTATGGACAAGAGACTGAGATGTGGGAAACATCATGAGGTCCTGGTGTCTGCAAAAGGAATAAAGAAATAAAGTAAGGAGACCACAGTGATGGAGTAGAAAAATGGGGGTTGGATATTGGGACTGCTGGGAAATCTTCCCTGCTTCTCTTGGCAGCTTTAGTTTCAGCACTGAAGCAAACTGACCAGGGACACCTTAAAAATTTAAACTCACGTGTTAGGGAGCATTGATGAAGCTTTCACAGAAGAGAGACACCAAATTTGAAAAAAAAAAAAATTAAAATAAAGGGAGCAAAACCTGCCACCCCAAGCTTCAGGAGCTGTAACCCCACCCTGAGCTGCTGTGCTAAATGTTCCAACCCTGGCATCACCTCCCTCTGCCTGACAATGCCTCCCAGATCATTAACATTCCGAGTTAAACCTGGGGAGGGCAGAAAAGTCAGGGATGGCAGAGGGAATGAACTCAGAATTAGAGATGGACCTGAACCAAACCCCTGGGTCAGAGAGAACCTCACTAAAGGACAAGCAGAGGGGTGGAATTTTGCAGCTCAGCCCAATCTATAATTCATTATGTATCGCTGGTATTTCTAAGCTACAACTGTGATATTTAAATGCCAAACCTTTGTGCATTTTTAGGCTCAGGCTTTGGTTGTTGCTCTTGAGAAGCTGGAATAAGTTTTGCCCCTCCCTGCTCCCTGTTTAAAATGGAGAGGAATAAAGGCCTGGCAGCATCCTAGATGGGCTTAGCTCTTGTTATTGTGACACCAAGGGCATTTTGAATTAGAGAGTCTGGAGCTCAGAGCCAGCTGATGGTTGGTTCACCCTTAATTTCAAGGTGGCTCTTCACTGGGCAGAGAAAAAAATTGCAATTTTCCCCCCATCAACACACACCTTAACAGGCCAGACTTTGTGATTTCCACGGCTTGTGATTTCCAGCACATTTTTTCCCTATGGATGAGCAGAACGAGGAAGCATGAACTGATCTTACCAAGTGAGCAGATAAGGAAGCTTGTGCAAGGAACAGCAGGACAGCACAAGGGGGGAAAACTTCCTCCTCTGCCCCATCCAGGAGGTTCTGTCCCATTTCTGGGGGAATTTTGCCGTTTTCCTCATCCCCTCACAAAGATGAAACAACCATGGGACCACTGATGGTGTCCTCACATCCCATTTCTGAACTAAAAGTAATTTCTTTTTGTTGTTTCTTACTCGTTGTCAGGGATGTCAAAGAAATTTGTGAGCATTCTGGGGGCTAATAATTTTTATATAGAAAAATTACGCATAATATGAAACAATTAGTTGAAATTCTTTTCATAAAAGCTGGAGCAGTGCATTCATTGACATTTAACCTCCTCCTTCCCCTGTAATCAAAGTCTTTTAAATAGAAATTACATCAAATTTGATTCCATTTTGGCAGTTATATCTTTTGAAAGAAAAAAAAAAGTGATAGAAGCTGGAGAAACATTTCTGAAGTAAAACAGGCTGTGACAAAGCAATAAGTATCTGCAGAGGAGAAGAAAAACCTTCTAAAAACTGATCCAGTGGAGCCCTAGAATTATGATGTCAAAGGAAGGAGCAGAGGAAAGAAGTGAGAGGGAAAGAGACCTATCAAGAGAAGTAGGGATGGGGTTAAAACACTGGGAAAATGTCCTTCCTGCTGCCCCAGGCACAGCCCTGCTGTCACCCTGTGAACATCTGGCACAGCTGGAGGGCTGGGGCAGGGCAGAGCCTGGGAGCTGCAGGAGGTTGGGGCAGTGAGTTGGTAATTGATGCTTTTCCTTCAGCCTCTGCGTTAGGCAAACAGGCAGCAGGGTGTGAGGTGGGAGAGGCTGAATCAGAATTAACATCACCTCAGAGAGGAAAACACAGAGGAAAGGCTGAGTTCAGCCAGGGCTGGGGTGCCCAGCTCACCTGAATGGGGATGGAGATGGAGCAGCCAGGGCTGCTCTGCCAAGCCCTCGTGGCAATTCCCTATTTTTTCCTACCAAAGCAGCTCAGATGAAGCAGTGCAGTGTCCATGGCTTTTCCCATTTCTGTAGAATATCCCGAGCTGGGCAGGACCCACAGGGATCATCAAATCCAGCTCCTGGGCCTGCACAGCACAGCCTCAAACATCCCACCCCGTGCTGAGATCATTCTCCAAATGCTCCTTGGGGCTCTGCTTTTGCTTCACACCCCTGGCACAAACTTCCTCCTGCACCACCCATTCCCAAATACTTCCTTCACCTTCTCTCCTGGATTCTTTCCTGCTCCTCCTTAGGCCAGAGCTGCATGAGGATGGGGAGCAGTGGCTGGGGCTGGGCTGAGGTCCCCCAAAGCAAGGACTGGGGACAGAAAAGCTGATTTTTCTCTTGGCTGTTCAGGGAGAGCATGTCTGGGGCAAGATTTTCTCAGTGCAGAAGGTAAAATCCATCACTGTCAAAAGCAAAGGGGAGGTTAGAGCAATATTGAATGGAGTAGGGCTCCCAGCTACTTTTTGCAACCTTAGGAAATAAATCTAAAAGCTTGAGAAGGTCTGAACTGTACATCTGTATTATCACAGAAAATCTCAGGGAATGATGAGTTCTTTCTATTTCTGCTATATTTCTTCCACCTTTTTTTCTTTTTTCACCCCTTGATAAATACATGTGTAGCGATGATCCAGAGAACACTGCTTGTGTGCTTTTGCCACAGCAGCAGAATTAAAATTCCCGCAGGGTGCCATGCCAGGATGTGCAAATTTGTAAAAATTCAGAGTCTCCTTAACAGCTGGAATCCCCAGGTCCCAAGGGACCAGCCAGGAGAGCTGCTCTGGACTTTTGGGCAAGTGCACAGCTGCAGAAACTCTCACTCTGTTGGCAGAACAGGGTCCACAAATGTATTTTGGCCACCTTACTGTATACAGAATATTGCAAACACAGCAAAGAGCCTTCAGCATGGCACCAGCACTTGAAGAGCTCAGTCTCTCTTAAAATGGGAAAGAAACAAAGTGTGTTTGAAAAAGGAAAGGACCTGGCCAGATTAGAGAGCAAAAGAAAGAGGGAGAACAAAAATCCATTTGAGTGTCATGTGAGAGAGAGGTGACTTCATCTTGAACCTACTGCCCAATCCATGACAACTGCTCCTTTCAAACGTCAGGATGCTGAATACAGCTGGTGGAAACTGGATTATTGTTCCAGTGGAGTGCTTGGAGATCTCTCCCCTCACAGTGGGGCATCTCTCACCCTTTAAATCCATTACTGCTTAGTGAGCCTCAGTGCTTCCAGAGGGTGTGAGGGAATCTGGGAATCCTTTCCTCACTTTCTGTCATCAGTCACCCCAAATCCCAACATAAACCAGGAGCAGAGTTTGCCCAATTCAGACTCCTGGCAGCTTGGATGCTTCATTTGACTTCTGGGCTCTGGGCAATATTAATTTTTTAAGGCAAAGTTGGATATCAAATATTTGTCAAAGGCATTGCTGGTGAGGCTGAGATCCATCTCCTTCCTCTTGCCACTCCCTCACTGGTTTTTATTTATTCCTCCCTCATTCTAAACTGCTCTAACCTGTCCCAGAGATCCCAGTGATCCTCTTTACCTCTCCCTTGGCTAAACCATCACACACTATTGGTTATCCTCTCATATAGGAACAGTGGGGACTTTTCCAGAGAGTCCTGGAAATCCAGGATGAGGTTTGGGGCAGACAGAGCCACACTTTTGCCACCCCCTGACCTGACCTGACACCAGGTCAGCGTCCAGCCCTTGATGGGACTGACCCAGAATGACATCTCCAGGCAATCAGCCTTTGGAAACAGACTGCAAAAAAGTAACCTTTTCACGAACACTTAGCAGAAGTTGTCGAGTTTGGGGCTTATTTTTTTCCCTTTCTCCTTTTCTTCCGCTCTCCCTTAAAGGGAGAATAAATGAAGAGTTTATCTGTAATTTTCTCAGCAGGACAACTGCATTGAAGTGCCAGGCAGGATCCCCCATTGTATAAATCAATGCGTTCTCTCCCGAGCTCGGGCCTTCTGGTAATAAACTAAACAAGAGCTGCTGCTTTCTTCATGGCTGTAATCAGCAAACAGGTGAGCACAAGAGCTTTCCTCATGCTAATGGGGGGAGTGGGAGGTTGTTAATTTGACCTGCAGTGTGGATTTAGTCCCTCCTGCAGCGGAGCTGTTGCTGCAGTTATCTCTCCAAGTCCAGCCTCTGTGGCTTCCTCTCTTATTTCCAGTCCAGACATGCTTTGGGGACTATTATCATATTTATGAACCTACCTGAACTCACTGAACATGCATGAAAGAGTTAGAAAGACCTATCTGTTTTACCAGCTGTGCAGCCAGCATCTGCAAGTGAGAAAAGGAGGGGAAGGAGGAAAAAAGAGAGGTTATTCTGCATTTTCTGGGTGGGTTTTGGCTCTCAAAGGCAGCATTCATTAGTCTTAGAGAGCAGAACGACCCACCCTGGCCAGGTCAATCTGCCCTGGTGACAAGTGCCAGGTCACCACGTGTCCCTGTGCAGACTTACCACAGTGCCAGGGCAAATTCCCCTGATTTATTGCATTGCAGGGTAGAAAAGTGGAGAACGTGGGCTGTTGGATCAGGAGGTGGAGGGGACAGGGAGTGAGAGGAGTCAGTGCTGCAGGTTCTGATTCCAGGCTCAGGAGTGGTTTAATGGGTGACTTTAGCCAAGCAAGAGGATTGTGATGATTATAACACAGCACATCTTCTTTCCCAGGTAATGAGCAGTGGTAAGAGGCTGTAAATCCTTGGACAGGACATGCTCAGGGTCTAAAAAGCATGATCACAGCTGCTCTAAATGAAAGGTTCCTGGCATGTTTTCTCTGCTATCTCTGTTATCACTCATCTAATCCCTTAGTGGTCTAGTAATCCCAAAGACAAAGGCAATGAAAAATAGTCTTGAATTAAATAGAAGGAATTCTATGAATATAATGTATGATTACAGAGCCCATTGCTCAGCCTGGGGCACTGAGGACTCACTATTCCACAGCAAGGACATTTGGGGAGTGTGTCTTTTTGGGGAAGCCTGCAGGGGATTCCCATCCCTCCTGAGTTCACAGGCTCAGGTTTTAACTAGAGCACCTCTTTCAGCTGCTGGGAACAGGCTCTTTCATCTTCATTTTTGAAGAGGAGATGACAGAGGGATTGTAATGCTGTCCTTCACACGGGAAGTGGAAGAAGCAGCTCCACAAGCCAGGGGGGTGGTTTCCTTACAGAGAACAGGTCAGATCTGCTAAGAATTTACTGGGCCTCAAGAAAAAAATCACTATAAAGGTTAGGAGAAAAAAAATATCTTTGGGCTTCTTGGGGCTGTCTCTCTGTAGTGGCACAGACATGAAAAAGATAACACCGAGAGATGATTCACTCTGCTTGCTCTGGTGAGAGTGGATCTGCAGCTCCTCACACCCTGTGCAAGGGAAAAGGGAAAAATATTGATCCAGAGCTCCCACATCTATGATCTACATCCTTGTGCTTCGCCTAAAGGAAATTTATTGCTCCTCATCAGCAATAAATCAGAAGCCCAACTTCCCTGCTCCTTCTCAGACAGAAACACTGTTGTAGAGCACGAGGGAAACTCCCCAAAGTGCAGCATGTGAGGGTTTAACACACAGGCAAGTCTGGGTAACATTTCAGAGCTAGGAGAAGGGAGGCAGATCAGCTGCCAATATGCTGGAAAATAGCAAGCTTTGAATGATATTTAATTCATTTAATAGCTGTATTTAGTTTGTACACTAATGTATAAATAGATGTGTGTTTATACCAATATTTATAAATGTATGTATAAATATGTCTTTGCAAATATATATTTATTAAAGCAAACAAAATGAATACATATTTATAAGGGAATATTTAGTGCATTTAATAAACATACACAACCTGCTGCCATTCTGGAGGATAAAACAAGGTGAAAGAAACTGAAAGCAAACCTAAGCAAAAAATAACCTTAGATTGACACTTTCTTCCTAATGGATCCCAGAGCTCAGTTTTACTCTAATTTACTCACCAGCGAGAGATCCGGTTCTGATGTGCAGCACTTGCTGGGATGAGGCACAGTAATTGTGGAACCAGAATAGCAACACCATGGCTGAGTGCAGGCTGGGAAGTGAAAGACTGCTTTTCCAATGAAACATGGGCAAACTCATCCTGGGTGAAATTATCCCCAGTTTACAGCCAGTAAAGTCCTAACCACGGTATCGAGCTGGGAGCACAGCTGCACTGCAGCTCTGTGCAGAGGGAAAACAAGCTTGAGAGAGTTAGATAGCGGCAGTTTGGAGGTCGATGAGGACTAAAATAAGGAAAAAGTAGAATAAATTTGCCCACTCTGAGCACAGCACTGCTGGTTTAAAGCGAGCTTGGGTACTTTTCCAGCAGTGCTGCTGCACAGCCGCTGAATCCTGGAGGAGTTCAGAGAGGCTGGCATTTGGCTTTGACCCCAGGGTTAATTTAGCTGCTCTTGCAAAATGAGAAATAGGAACCCAGGTCCTGGTCTCCTGTGCTCTCCAGTCAATTGAGTGACACGGAGGTAGAGCTGGTGTGAGCAGGAATTGGGATCTCTAATGAACAGGAACTGCCAGGAGCTTTCCGGCGCTTGCAGGAGGTGTCAGGATGATGACTGCTCCTAACAGACTGGCACAGGAGGACAGAGAACATTTGGTCTTGGGTTGTTTCCCAAGCTCGTTCTGGAAACAGCTGGGATATTTACTGCAGGAATTCAACCCTGAGATAATGGCTGTGGGATCCACAGGTACCAATTTCTCCTACATGCTTCCTTCCAAAGGAGCTGCTCCAAGGCTCCAAGGCAGAATGAGTGTGGGACTTTGTTCTGTGTGATGTGCAGAGTCTCCCCAGCTGTGACACCTCGGGCACAGCCGCACAGGGGTGCTGCACTGGCCATTCCCAGCTCCTCCTCACCCCCAGATTCCTCCCCTCACATCGCTTCCCAAGGTGATTATTCCTCTGCAGCTGTAGATTACCTCTGTCAAAACCTCTTCAACACCTTTGTCAAAGAGCTCAAAGCTGCTCTCAACCTGAAGCTGCTGGATTAACACCAGGTCTTGACTTAATTCTGCTCAGGCAGTCCATCCTAGTCCTTCTCACAGCCACCCCTCCTAATCCTGCTGTTATTTCCACACTCCTTCAGCTTCCCAGGCCCTTTGCTCTCTCCCCTCTTGCTGCCAGCACAGACTCCAGACATTTGCTCAGGTGGAAAACAACACCAGAGAGACATTTTTTTCCCCCTTTTTCTTTTAACCTCCCAGCTTTTGGAGGAGTGCCAGCTGATTTCAGTGCCCAGGGGACTGGGCTGTAATAGCCAGAGAGGGGGATGCAGCCAGCTTTGCTCTTTCCTTCCCCACAGACAGGAAGCCGTGCAGCCAGACGCCTTTGGAGAGAGGATCAGGTCATCTCGGCGCTGACTCAAAGGCAACCAGCCCCTCTCTCATCACTTAGATTTAAATCATAGCTCTTTTCCCCACTCCAAGGGCTCATTAGTGCCCCCGGGCTCGTGATGGGAGCAGCAGCAATGGAGTATCCTTGCCAGCTTGGGATTGTTATTTCTGCCGTACTCAGCAGGAAAGCTGCTCGGTTTGGTAACTGGATTAAAACAAACTGCGGTGCAGGGTTTGATCTCAAACACTCTGCTGTTCAGCTGTGTGGTTTAACCTGAGTCTGTCCTGTCTTGCAAAGCAAGAGAAACTTCCTGGTGTCAACATCTGCCTCAGTGCTGGCTGCTCGGGGTTCTGGATGGCTCTGTAAATGAACACTTTTCAAATGCCATCAATGTTTTATGCATTTCTATCCACTTACTTTAATGGGGGATTGTAAAAGCATTTAACCATATTACACCCAATCTCTCAGACACTGCATTATTTCA
This sequence comes from Lichenostomus cassidix, assembly GCF_008360975.1. NCBI lineage: Eukaryota > Metazoa > Chordata > Aves > Passeriformes > Meliphagidae > Lichenostomus > Lichenostomus cassidix. Next base: position 6,583,298 of record NC_139497.1, read on the forward strand.
GCAGAGATGTTTTATTAGGAGCAACTGGCACTGCTGCCGTGAGAGTGTTTAAATATATATATAATAGATATATCTATCTATTTCTCAAACCCAGTGAACTCAGAGAGCAGGGAAGGGGAAGCAGCCATGGAAACTCTGTGTCTCAGGTTTGTTCTGATGCACCTGAAAGGTTTCACTGGCTGTGATTTGCATGACTGAAGGTAGGCTCTTTGCACGACTTTTTATAGATTGGGCTCAGACTTGAGTCTGGCTGTCTGATGGTCTAAATCCAGATGGAAAGACGTGGCATTGCCTAGAAACACAGCCAGGGAGAGTCCCTGCTGCTCAGCCTGGCATTTCCCTCAGGGAAGACACCCCAAACCCCTGACTGACCTGGGCTCAGCCGTGAGCTGATTTCCTATTCTGCTTTGCTGGGCACCAGCAGGCACAGACAGGACAGTTGGATTCAGCCATGCCATGCAGAAACCTTCCAGATCTTCTCAGGTTTTTGCCAAAAGACGCAAAACCCCCTGCTCTAACCCCATCTCTGCTTTAGCTCTCTTTGTGAAGAGCTTTGGGAGCCCCAGAGCCAAGAGAGACCACCCTGCCTCACTCAGAGCAGCCCCACCTCCCTCAGCAGAGGATAAAGATGCCACTTTCTCCTCCTCTCCCCCTCCTCCACCCCTTGTTTACTTCCAGCGCTGCACAAAGGCCTTTAAAAACCCATTGAGCTGCTTTTGACCGTGTCTCTGTTGGGTAAATGAATTTATGGTCTGCCAGGCTGATTTATGGATGCCCACTGCACTCAGAGCAGCAGGGCTGGTGATTTTATACCTCCAGCCATGCGGGACAGGAGCTGCTCTGATCAAAGAGGCACCGATTTAGCTGGGATGATTGATTCCAGCCTGGAGAATTACAGCAGGATCCCACTCACTCCACAGCCAGTGCAGGGCAGAGGTGTCTTCTGCCATCAAAGACACCAAGTCTGCAGCTTGGGATGCTGGAAAATTCTACCTTCCTAATCCCTCCAATTACCCAAAAAATCAGGCAGCTCTTCAGCCATATCTCTCAAACCTATTGCTGTTAAAATAACAACATCCAAGCTGGGGTCCCTGGTTGTCCCTCCTGTGTCTCAGGGGTTGGCACAGCAGAAGGAGCAGCTCCAAAATGCTGCAGAGAGTCACAGAGTGATTTGGGTTGGAAAAGACTTGGAAAAGAGCTCCAGGATCCAGCTTTTGTCCCATCACCCTCTTGTCAACCAGACCAGGGTGCTGAGTGTAACATCCAGACATTCCAGCTCCGGGTGGTTCTGGTGGACTAAAGCACCTCATGGGTTTGCCCTCCAGTCAAGGAATCTCCCTTCCTCACTCACTGGTTCTTAGCATCACCTAAAAAATACGCTATCATATTAAATAAATATAAATCTGTATTATAGTTATAATAACAATCATTATTATGCTAATCTGTATTAATTATTGTAGATGGCAACCTGAATTTTATATAAAATTCCACATATTGTGGTTCAAATTATTGTATTAAAACTTTTCTGTCAAATACTTCTAAGCCACAAATAGATTCTAGAGATTTCTTTTTGTGGCACAGATAGCACACACAACCCCCCAAAGTTTATCCTCCTGTGGAGTTGTTTTTCTTTATTTTTTGGTGGCAAATGCTGCTGTTTTCATCCAAACACCCTCCTCCTCCATGCCAATATCCAGCCAAGCTGTATTTCCACATCTTTTCCACATTGTGACTCCTAATCAAAGTCAAAGAGGTATAAGGAATAAGAAATTCAGAATTTCTCCTTCCATCTGTCCAGAAAGGAAGGTCACAAACTACAGTAACTTCTGGACCTATTCATCAAACTCTTGGAAGTCACAACTCCCAGATTAAAAGAGCAGTGATTGATGATACCTTTTCTAGGGGTTACATTGGAAAAATGTGCTCCTTATAATGGAAACAGAGAAGAAATTAGTTCTCCTATCTCTCTTGAGTCTTAGTGGAAGTGGAAAACTGCAGATAAGAGGTTAAATCCAAAAATCTTTCCTTCCCAAAGCCTGACCACTGAGCTTAAAAGTTCTTTACTCATCTTCCTCCTCTTACATTTTCTCTACATGTCCCTTGCTTCAGAAGGTTTATACCCTTGGCTCATCCTGATTACTTTGGCTACATCAAAATAAGATACTTTTAGTAGAAACTTCAGCTAAGTTCTTTTAATATTTCTGGGTCCAGCACCAATAAAACCTGTCACTCAAGTTTCACAGGCAACCTTCCTGACTTTTAACAAAAACTTCATAGTTTCCCTCTGCCTTTAGTCTCACACCTTCCTGTCACTCTTTGGTCTCATGAGGTGGTCAGGAATAAAATTTCGGGGAAATAAGGAAATATTTGTGCTGTGACTCATTAATACCAGAGGGCCCTTGGTGCACCTGTGTGAAGTCACCCTGTAAAGTCACCATTCATCACTCTGGCAAGAACAGAGGAGAAGAAAGGCAGGAGATATAAAAGAGTGGCCTGGATAAGATTCAAACCCTCCAACGTGAGAGGAGCTCTGTGGCTGTGAAGGACTCCTCACTGCCAGCGCCAGGGCTGTTTTGACAAGGCTGTTTGGAGGCTGAGAGGAGTGAGATCAAAAGACACTGATGTGTGAGAGCTTTGGCCCCACGGAGGAGAAGACAGAGCTGTCAGGAGCACAAAGCAGGGCTGCAGCAGCCTGACAGGGAGGCTCCCCAGGAGAGCAGGGGACACCGAGGCAGAGCCAGCACAGAGGAGACACGTTGCAGGCACCGAGGGTTTGTCACAGCTTTTTCTCCAAGCACGGGGTGTTTTCAAAGGAAAATATGACTTTCATTGTCAGGAGAAGCTGCTTCTAAGTTGCTGCTCGCTGCTGTTTGACAGAGGCTCTGAAGGAGGGCAGGGAGGTACCAGCTCTGCTCTGTTGGTGTTTTTAGGGGACGTGGGAAGGATCTGAGCAGGATGCACTGAGAGATCCAGGGGTTGATCCAGGCTGTGCAGCCCTGGCTGCAGAGAAATGGCCTGATCCCTTGGGAAAGGCTGTTGTCACAGGGTTCATTTCTAGGGCTAAAAGGGGAATCAAACAGGATTCCCTACTCTGGTGTTTGCAGACAAATAAACTGTTTGTGTTCTTCTCCACAGCTTGGGAACTTCAGGAAATAACATGGAAATAATAAAAATCTGTTCCTGTTATGAGCAAATACTGAATAGTGAAAAGTAGAGAAATAAAGAGCATTCATCGAGCACTGAGCAGGGCAATGACAGCATCTTCTCACCTGCAGAGTGAGCCCAGCCCCACAGCCAGGTCCAGGCTGGCTCACAGGGAGCCAGGGCAGAGTTCCACCCCTGAGCAGAGCTCCTGTGGCTCCCTGTGCTGGAAGCACCCACCCCTCACAGAGAAATCCCTGCACGTGAGAGAAAGCCCAGACGTGTGAAATATGAAAATGATCACAGCTCAGACGGGGATGCTGAAGGCAGCCTGAGGAGTGCTGGGTGCTCGCCAGCCACTAACTCACCACTCACAGGATGAACAATTATCCAAAGACAAATCAGTGTCATGCAGTCCCCAGGAAGGCATCAGGCTGCCATTCCCACGCTGGATAAGCACCACCTACTTTGTTTCTCCAGGATGACAATGGTGTCTCTGCTCCTATGGCTTTGCTAGGAAACCTCTGGTGTCTCCTTGGGGCTGCAGAACCATCTCTTCAGGGTCAGAAAGGCTTTGATTCTGACCAAATCTGTGAAGATTTGAATTCTCACCACACTGCTTTCCTGCAGTGTGTGTGTCCCCACTGGCCCCATAACCTTGAGCCCAAAGCCTCACAGCCAGGCTGTGCCTCAAGAAGCCTTCTCCATCATTCCTGAATAGATGTGACCTCTCTGCTCCTGCCTTGCGGCCAAAATTTTTGTCCAGCCTCTCACTCTGTATCTCATAACCACTGCAGGGACAGTGCTTCCCTCTGGTCTGAATCACTGCAGCCTGGCTGCACTCCCAATCTCTCCAGCATGCAGGGATCCCTTTCCCAGCCCAGGGCTGTCATCCCTGCAGATCCCCCTGCACTGACACCCTTTCTCTGTCACTCCAAACATATGCTGCACATAGCTGCTTTCACAGTCCATCCTCACCCACCCTCGCCCTCATCTGTCACTCAGCCTGCAAAGGTTGGTTCTCACCTCCACTTGGCCCCTGGTGCCAGCTTTGCCTCGCCCACTTCTTCCATCCTCAAACAAGATCTCGTTGTGTTGATCCCATTCTGTTCCTCGTGTTCTTTGTAGCATCTACAAGCCTATCTCATCCTGCCCCTTCAAAATGATTCCTAAATCAAACTCACCATTGTGATGCCTTCAAAACTCATGGCAATTACATTCCTGACCCAAATAATTTTATTTTTCCCCTACATTCCTGTCTTTTACACATTTCTTGCTTTATGGGAAGCACTTTGACAGTGTCTGAATTTCATTCTGTGTGTGCAATACACATGGCCTAGTCCCATCACCTAGTCCTCTTATCACCTTTAATCTATCTTGGACTGGATGATCTTGAAGATCTTCTCCAAACTAGATGATTTTATGATTTTCATGATTCCTATTTATGTGTATTTTTGTAGAAATATTTTACTTTCCTGCCTATGGCTTGTAAGAAGTACTACTACAGGAATTACTTGAGTCTGCTTCCCGAGAGGAAAACTCAAAAAATGGATAGCAGAGGATGTGCCAGGGGCAAGAGAGTATAAATAGTAAGAAATTACCCTTGGATCCTAGAGCACATCATCCCACGTTCCTAAAAAAGAGAGCATTTTTGCTCAGTTGTATGGCTGGAAGGAGAACAGCCCTCTCCAGGCTGAGGCAGGGAGGAAACAATTTCCAGGAGGGAGTTCATTCTGACAGCTTGGCTCAGGACAAATCAGCCATCAGTCACTCCCTGCTGCTGCTGCTGCTCCTGAGCTCTGCAGTGACACCATCCCCTGTCCCCTGGGGACACATTCCTCCCAGGCCTGGCTGCTGCTGGCTCCTCTCTCCACACCACAACCACCCCAGGAGGGAATTTGGCTGCCCACCTGTACAAACAGCCCCTCTCCCCAGACCTCTGCCTGCTCTGAGCTGGACCTGTGCAGGGAGAGCCTTTCTGAGTGTTATTTCTCATTCAAGACAGCAAAGCCTGCAGTGTGACAGCTCTGTCACTCCAGCCACCTGGTGTCTTGCATCCGAGATGGAGCCAAGCTGGGGAGCCAGGCTCTGCTTCCTGCCCTGAAATAACAGGTCTGGGATGGCAGGGAGAGGGAGGGGAAATAATAACCCAAGTCCCCTGTCATTTGGAGGAACCCCACTGATCCCATGGCCAGTGGCTTCCCGGCAGGAAATCACACAGCATTTAAGGCCTTTGGTCTGGGCTCTGGCTGCAAACTTAATCCTGTAAAACAGTTCCTGATGGCCTTTCAGAGAGGGATTCTGCATCCCTGAGAGGATGGAGGAGAAGCTGCAACAGGCAGAGAGCAGGTGAGTGCCAGACTCACTGAAAGGCCAGTGCTGGAAAGGCTGCCAGGGGAAGGTGAGTGTGGCTCTGCTGCCTTTCAGCTGGCCTTGGAATTATGAGGCAGATGTGGTTAAAGGGGTAAAAGGGTTTTTAGCTTGGTATTTAATAGGATCTTGTGGTGCACAACTTGCCAAGGTGGCAATGCCAAAATGCACACACCATGTAATGTGTATACAATTTTTATGGACCTTGAAAATTACATGTCTGTCTAGGATTCCCCAATAAGAAACTTAATAAATGGAGTAATGTCCCCTTCTTCTAAAGAATCCCCCCACAGATGAGGTCAGAGCCCAGTTTACAAAACATATCCCAGAAACAAGGTTTCAACCAAGCTTAAAACCCCAAGTTTTTGATAGCACAGAGCTCTCTCACATTCCTACTGTGAATGTTTGGTCATTCTGCCTTGCAGGACCCCAAAACTAAACTAGAATATCAGACTGCAAAAATTACAAGCATTTAGGCTAAGGGTACAGAGAATACATAAAGGGTACAGAAAATATATAAAAGGGTGTATAACAAAGAAAAAGCAAAAATCATTAGGCATCAGCTCCTTGCTGGGATGGATCCTGGCTGGATGCTGGGCACTCACCAAAGCTGCTCCATCAGTCTCCTCCTCAGCTGGGCAGGGAGGAGGTGTTTGTTGTTGTCTGGAACTGCATCCTGAATACATAATTTCCCTTTATTTTGTTGCAGCTGTAATCCCCAACAGCTTTTAATTGGATCCCAAGGTGCAAAAATACTGTTTATTCCTAGAAGTACATCAGTTCTGGCCAGTTCTAGTGGATACCCACGTGGGTGCCACGGACAGAGTGTCTGAAGCAGTTTTTTGGGAACATTTGGGATGTATTTCATACAGGAATAACACAGCTCTCTGTTTGAGAGATGGGGACATTCCACGGAAGTACTCTGTGTTCAAAAATTAATGAATGCTTTTGATTGAGTTTATCCTAGTAAATGAAAGAAAAAATTCTGCAATTTTTAGGACAGAGAAGGTACATTTCCTCACATGTACATTACCATCTGGCGTGGAGATGTATTAATATCTTGCAATATTTAGGTCATAAATCAAATCTAAGCCCTTATTGCACATTCAGGGAAAATTACTTTCTAGTGACATATGGCACAACCTTCAACTTCTATAAATTAATAAAATTCTAGCAAATCTACTCAAATTCAGATATTTTGCACCAACATCTTATTTTTATGGACGCTGTTAACCACTTGTGATATTTGGGGTCTGAGGTCAAGGCAGAGAGTTTATTGCAAAGCTAAAGGAAATTACCTTCCAGCAACCCAGGGTGGGAACTTCAACACCTACCAGAGGAATTCAGATCTCACTGGCTCTTGATGCCACAGGACACCAAAATTATAGGCTGGGGCCTCTTGAAGGGTTTTTAGAAGGAACTTGGTCATAGCTGGTTAAGGAAAATCTTGTGAAGGGAATCAAATCTGCTGAATTGAGTGGATTTGACACTCACCTGGCCTCAGCTGGTTACAATTCCTGCTGTAAGCTGTCTCTTTGTGACTCCAGAATTCATCAGGCAAAAACCAGAATGTGTGAGTGATCAGAATTTGTCTTTCAACAGCAGAAGTATTTTTATGCAGCTGAGTAATAAACTACTTGGTGGGGGGAGATTTTGCTTTACAGTGTCTTCGTTAAGTTTTATTTTTGAAATTTAGTCTTGTTTGCTAACTTTTGTAAAAGCCATGTTTGTCTGAGCCAAATTTCTCCGTTGTAGTGGTGCAAAAAAAAGCTCTGAAATTTGCTGCTTTCAAGCTAAGCTGTCAGGATTTGGGTCTGTTAGCTACAAGCATAAAATTCCAGACAGGAGATGCCACATGATGTAACTCGCTCCTTTCTGGCTCCTTGCCCATGCCTTCAGCTCGCTCCCCAGCCTGTACATTTGGATTAATTACCATGTTTGATTTCCCTCTTCAGCCCTAAGCTCTTAATCCCTCCAGTTTTGTACCTCAGTCCTCCTGGCTGTGCCATCTCCCCCTGGCTTTGCTGCTGCTCTCTCAAACTCCCATCGTCCTGACAAACTTTCCCCACATTTCAATATTTTCCTTATCTCAGTCTCTTCATTCTCATTCTGCTCCTTCCATCCCTTCCCTGGAGAACCCAAGGCAAGGATTGTTCTTGACTTCCCATTCCCCATCAAAAAGTTCATGCAATCCAATCGATCCTAATTTGAATCTCCCCCTTCCTTTTTCACCAATTCCCCAAAAAACTTTCCCACTTTGGTCACTGTGTCGTATTTTTACATTTTCCTCCCAGCCTCGTGGATTCCTTTCCCCCTCAGTCTGTCGTTTATATGAAAAACAATTTACCCAAAGACTTAGCATCTCTTTTCCTCTCTTTTTCCCCCTCACAATTCCTCCCAGCAGATAAAGGACCAAGATGAAGTGGCTGGAATTCGAGGTTGTCAGTGTTAATGTCACAAATGAGAGACTCGTTTTCAACAACAAGAGCAGTTAGTCACCCAGAGCAGGTTCCTAAGAGCTGCAGTGAGTCAGCCTCTCTTGTGGAGCTCACTAACTTCACCAAAGGCTGTACTTTTGAATTAAAATCACGAGAGAATCACTGGGTGAGCTCCTGCCGGTTGTGTTTTGCAGCAAGCAGGCTGCAATCATCCTAATTCTTTGGCCTTTAAGAGACACAGAACTCCCACCCTGGGTGGATTTCAAGTTCAACTTCAAGGCTTTTTGTCTCTTTTCTCCTGCCCAGCTTCACCTGGCTCATCCTGCTCTGCTCTTTCCCTGTCCTGGGTGCTGTTGGCTTCTCCCAGGCACTTTACTCCAAGGTTTTTTTAAACAACTCACAGAGTTCAGAGGATTCCTGCAGGGAGATCTTGACATCTGACTTCTTTTGGAGTGAGTTTAGAGTCCAGGATCACAAACAGCTCGGATTGTATCCCTTTAGACACAACATTGGCATAAAAAGTGGACAATATAGAAGATTTCTGTTCATCTCCTGATCTTCAGCACTCCTGATCTGCCACTGGTCCTGACCCAGCCTGATCAGAGGGAGGAGAGAAGATTCCAAGGGCTCCCAGCCTGGGAAATTCATGCACGAAAAAGAGAAAGAATTGCTAAGGATGGTCTGGGAGGAACAGCAATAATTCATGTGTTCTTCCCTGGCATTTTTATTAATAGCTTCTAGAGGCAGGATGGTGACCTTGGTGGTCTTCTCCTCTGGCTGGTCTGGCATTTACAGGTCAGGAATATGGGAGGGTGAAACAGCAAAATGATCCATGTAAGAAATCATAGCCAATTCCACATGATTTTTAAATTATTTACAAAATATATGCATAAATTTCACCCAAAGCTTTTGTCTTACTGACAGGTTTGGTTTTTTTTTACAATGCAGAAAATATTTTACACAGATCTCCCATCTGGCTCAGCTTCCTCTAAATAATGATTCTTTTCCTTTCTTTTCCTTCCAATGCATTCTGAGCAGATATATTTTCTACAAAACCTGTGGCTGTAACACAAAGTCAGGCCTCAGGAGGAAACTTTTGCACATTTCTTTTGCAGGTTACAATTTATGTGGCTTGGCCTCCTCTCCCCTTCCCTGCCTCCCTCTCTAACCCCGACCTCCTGGCTTTAAGGACTTCATCCAATCAAAGCATAAAAAGTTTAAACAAAACAAAAAAAAAAAAAAAAGAAAACTGAAGTTGGATGTCAGGAAAAGATTCCTATCAGTGAGGTCTGCCAGAGTACAGAATAATCTCCTGTGGGGAGCAGTGGGAGTCCATCACTGGGATAGATTAAAACGAGATGAAACTAAAATCAAAATCAATATCATCATTAAGGGAAGCAGCCTGAAAAGGCTGAAGGATGGACAGGAAAATTTGATGTCCCCAGAGTTTAAGAAAATGGTTGTGACCTGCTGTCTAGCATTTAACAAGGGGCTTGAGCAGAAGGATCCTTGGAAAATGGAGGTTTTTAAAGCACTTTTCTTTCCTATGTGAGTGTGCTTGGTTTTTGAGTAGTTTTTGCTTTGGTGGGGGAAAGATTTTTGGGTAGAAAAACCCACAATTTTTATTTTTTTCAAAGTGTAATTAGTATCACCAATAAGGCAATTTATTAGCTGGGATTTTCTACAATGAGGAAACAGCTCAACATGCACCACTGACCATGGATAATCCCAACAAAGAGACTGTCTGGGGTTGTCTGCTCTTGCTTGCAGAGCAGTTTGGGGGATCTGGACCTTAGTTAGCTTTCAGAACCTGTCCCTGATTATCTCCTGGCTCAAGTACATCTATTTAAGGTCAGATTTTTCCAAGCCCAAAAATAAATCGGACCAGATGCCCAAACAAAATAAAAAATAAATAACTCATTCTGTTTCCTGAGCAGGGGGAGGTTTGGCCTTTGGTGTGGGCATCTGCTCGCTGCTCTGATTCCATATTTTCACATCCTTGGAAGGAATTCTCTCCTAATGGGGTGTTTGGGGAGGAGAAGAGTGCTCCCATTTAACTACAGCTCCCAGAAATGAGCAGCAGGTCAGACCCCAAAGGCCTGCTAGCACCACAAATGTTGCTGCTGGGTGTTTTTCGCTGAGAAATCCTCCAATTACTGCACCCATGCAAACTGAAGGCACTTTCTACCAGACCTTCAAACACGAGAGGGGGTTTCCTTCAGGAAAACCCAAATTCAAAAAGCAAACCCAATAAATAGGAATATTTTCTCTCCAACAAGAATAATACCCTGGTCTTCTCCTACACCACCCAGAGCCATGTTCTTTTGGTCATAATCCTTTCAAACAAAAACACCTGTGGAAAAAAAAATAAAACCCTCCAAGCTGTTAGAATTGCACCAGTTCATTTCTCCTACAATATTCCCCCAACACCAATAATTCCTGGTGCTCCCCACGTAGCTCCTGGCAGTTCCCCTCCTCTCTTCTCCTCGTGCATTGGCTCCTGACAGCCTGGATAAAGGATAGCAGAGAGAGTGTGTTAGCTGCAAAATAAAGCCATGTTTTATTGTCCTGACCTCTGTAATGCCAGATGTAAATCAGCCAATTGCCTTTATTAATGATTTGTAGACAGCAGCGTTTGAGCAGAACAGTTTTGTTTTATCCCAGGGAAAAAAAAAAATTAAAAGGAAAAGAATCTCAGATCCTGGAGATTGATTCCTGCTGTCAGGAATCATTGGGTGTTTGGTGCTTCTGGAGGAGTTGGGCTGTGGGCCATGTTGGATAATCCCTCAATCCCTAAATCATTGCCCTGTAAACATAATCTTTGAGTAACAAAGTCGGGGTTGGTTATCTGCCAGCATCCCGGGATGGAGCTTGTAGAGGAGTTCTCCAGCTGCCTTTGGAGGAAATGGCTGCAAATCCCGAGTGCTTGGCAGGGCTGGGATGCTGAATCAGCACTGGAAAAGCCACCTGCAGCTGTTCTGTCCCTGAACCTGTCCTGTTCCCACCTGGGGAGGGAGGAAATCCCTGCTGGGGTCACACAGAGCCTGAGGGGTTTGTGCTCACCTCTGCCTGAGTCATCTTCTCCCCAAACCAGAGAGATGATCATTAAAATCACCATTCAGATCACTAAAATCACCATTCAGATCACTAAAATCACCATTCAGATCACTAAAATCACCATTCAGCATACAATCTTAACACAGAGCAACAAAACCAACTTAACAGAAGAAATCGTTTCCTACATTTATTATTCCGTCACAACACAAAAGGACAAATTACACACAATCCACCCCTAGAACTTTCACTATTATTGCAACACAAATCCTTCACCACCATCTCTTCACTATCACAAATAGCCCATCCTATCCCAGTGGCTGTCTCTGGGTTGGGAGCTGTTTGCTGCCTTGTTAAGGCTCTTCCTCCAAGACCCAGCCAGGAGCTCTTTCTCTGGGAGTTCAAATGCTGCTTTGCTGAGGTCTTGTCTCTCCAAGGCTCCCACTGCAGCTCCAGAGTTCCCTTCCCAAGCCCTGAACAGAGGGAAAGAGCTCCCAACACATCCCTGGAGGTGCTGGGGAGGGGATGAAGCTTCCCTGGGTTTGTCTGGCACAGAGGAATGAAGAAAGACCCTCTGCACATGGCTAATGCTGAGATTTGCTGTGATCTGAAAATATCACTGATCTCCTTTTGAAATATGTTTTATTACTTTTTTATGTATCCCAGACTAGGCAGGGCTTGTCAGAAACATCCTTTACTTACTGGGCATTAGTGAGATGGAGCAGACTATCCATGCAGCATGGAGTGGCAAGAGAACAGCCCACATTTTCCTCCTGTGAAAGTCTCTTTTAGGGATTATACCAAAGGAGACTGTGAAGCAATGCAGAATGCATATTTATGGAAGGATTTATAGAGTGGTGGTTTATTTGGGGACACAGATGACAAAGAAGACCAGTCTAGATCAATTTGTTGGAAAATAAGGAGTTCCTTGAGCTGCAGAGGGCTGGCACTAGAGCAGGCAGCAGCCCTGCTTCTCTTTTCCCTCACAGAGGATCACAGAGCTGAATGAGGAATCTCAATTTTCTTAGAGGACAGACTGGAAAAGACACTTTTGTTCAGCTTTAGCCACACTCTGTATCATCCAGAAGCTGCTGAAGGAGGGTTAGGACTGTTTGCTGCTTTGAACAGTCTGATTGCCAGGCACCTTCCTCCAGTATCCTGATTTCCCAGGTCTGTTCATGCCCATGAGGTTCAGGCTGGCACTCCTCTTTTAAATATTCACTGTTTATTGGCTCTTTACCTCCCTTGCCCAAGAGATTTATCCCATCCCAAGCCATCTGAACTCTCCTAACCATGTTTCTGATCCCGAGTGAGGCAAGGAGAGCCTTTCCAGTGGTCTCTGCCCTCACCCACCCTGCATTTATCTCCTCTGACCTGGGCTGACCAAAGCTGTCACGCTGCATTCCCCATCAAAGGACACAGGGCCTTTGCATAATGGCATTAATCTCTCCCCATCTCTTGGGGGAATTCTCAGCCTGGCACATCCCAGGATATCTCCTGACATTTCCCTGGCCCTGCTTTGATCAGCCTGCTCACCCTGGTGTTTCCCCTGGCTGACATTTGCAGAGGATGTGTTCCCAGCCCCAACACGTGTAGCACTGGGGATGACAGCATCTCACTCCAGCCCTTAGGATCATCCAAATCTTCCTCTCTGCCTCTCAGTGAAATCTCATCTCCTGGCACACAAATGCTCGATCACTGCTGAAAAATTGCAACCCAAGGTCATTCGGGAAGAAATCTTTATTAAGTTCCTAAGAAAAAACAACTCCTCTCTCAATTTTATCCGTTATTATCTCTCCTCTAACCCCCAGCAGAGAGTAGTTTACAAGTCTTATGTTAATTCTCAGCAAAAGTAATGAAACTCATATGGCTCTGTCGAAATATTCCACTGAAATCAAGATTGGTTAAATACATTATTGTGCCTTTCTTCCTTCAAATAAATAAATAAAAATTCCTTGGAGAAATGAGGTTAGTCTGGATCCATCTATCTTTGGAAATGGAGCTGATGAGAATGATTTTGGAATGTCTGGATATCTGCTGACAGGAATGGATCTATTTTCGGGATTTACGTAGTTCATATTGTTGTGGCATGTGAGCACATCATGGCTTGCAAAGTATTCCTTTTCCACAGGCTCCTGAAAGAAGTGAGATGAGGCCCATTTTAGTGATGGCAACACAGACCTGGCCATGGCACAAGTATCAGTGACAGAGCTAAATCCAGGTCTTTGCTCACATTTCCTGGTGGCTCTGACCCCAGCCCAAGTGTTTAAATCTTCTGCTTCAAAATTTTTCATCCCTTTAGACTTCTTTCCCTAGGCACCCTCATATTTTTCTATTAAAGTGAGTTCACCTTCCTTCAGCAGAGCTGGGACTTGATCTCTCCCAGGGAAAAGAATTTCTACATTTCCAAAAGTGTTTCCCTTTCCCCTTCCCTTCCCTTCCCTTCCCTTCCCTTCCCTTCCCTTCCCTTCCCTTCCCTTCCCTTCCCTTCCCTTCCCTTCCCTTCCCTTCCCTTCCCTTTTCTCCATCCACCCCTGGGAGAGGCTCCGTGGCTTTGTCCCTTTGGCCACCAGCTCTCAGCAGCTCTGGTGGCTCCTTATCGATGTCACATCCAGGACTTTTAATGCTCCCACTAAAGCACACTGATTAAATTACACCTCTAATTGCTTTCCTCATCGCACAGACATAAAATTCCTTTCCCTAACAGTTCTCTGAACTATTCCAGCCTGTACATCTCCAGCAGAACTTTCTCCAGCTAAAGCTACAGCAGCTTCCCTTTCCCCTCTGCTGTGCTGCAGACCCCCAGCACCGCTCCTGCTGCCTCCCCTGCTCTCTCCATCCCCTTTTTTTGGGAAGTTTGGGGTCGGCTCCCTCCCTCGGGCTGCCCTCCGGTGGCCGCCAGGGAAAAATGCAGCATCAGCTCTCTGCAGGGTCCCGGGGACACCAGGGGAATGTCCCCCTGCCCTCCTGCCCGCCAGGCAGCTCTGCAGGAGTGTTTTCCCTCTGAAATGGAGATGTTCCTCTGCTCCTGCCGCCTCCGTGTGCTGCTCAGCGGGAGGATCTGGGATGATAGAGGAGTTTCACTCTCCCGCTCTGCCCCATGGCCCCCAGGAGTGCAGGAGGGAGGTGGGCAGTGTGACATGCTCTGAGGTGACCTGAAATGCAGGAGAAATTGGAGGGATGGCCTTCAGGGTCGGGACTTGGTGGCTTCTGTGGGGGACTAAACTGTGATCACAGACATAATCTCCAAATCCAAGTCTCCAAATCTCCAAATCTCCAAATCTCCAAATCTCCCAGTCTCCAAATCTCCCAATCTCCAAATCTCCAGCTCTGAAGGCTGTGGGGTGAATTGTGCTCACCCTGCAGGCCTGCTGGGTGCAGATTCTTGCATCCCCAGGAACATTTTCCTGCAGGGACAGGCAGTGTGAGCATGGTGGGTGCTGTGCTCCTCTCCACCTGTTGTCCTCCTGGTTCCCCCAGCCCTGACCATCCCTTGGCAGTGTTTCTGTCAGAGCTGCTGGCCAAGGAACCAGCTGGACCTCATTACTGCCTCTGCCAGACCCAAGTTCTGCCTGCTGGGGCTGCTGGAAGTTTCCAGCCAGGACCTCAGGTTGGAGTCATGGCACAGAGCCACCACCTCGATTACCATCCCTGGAAAGAGCCATCCCCCTTCTGAAGCCAAAGCCAAACCCCTCTGGCCTCTCTGCTGGAGCAGGACGGCCATTAACCAGTCCAGCTGAGCGACCACATGGCTCTGCTCCTCCCTGAGCCTCCTGAAGGTCACAGCTCTGCCAAAGGACAGGGAGAAATCTGGGAACCTCAGGCCTTTTCATGCCCTACAAAACTGCTTTGGATCATTTCCAGGAAGGGATGCACACAGGTGGTGCCCAGGGAGCTCAGGAGAGGCTCTGTGTGATGCTGTGTTATCTCCTCGCAGGATGGAAGGACAGCAGCAGTGATGAAGCCACTGTTGTGTGAACTGTGATCTCCACAGTGCATGGAGAGGGCCAAAGACCACGAGATGTCACCTAAAATAGCCTTTTTCAGAAGGCAGTGCTACCTCCCAGCTTGGAAGAGCTCCTGATGTGCAAACCCAGAAGGTGTCAGGGTGCTCCTGTCGGGCCATTTGTAGCGTTTCCCCAACACTTCACACTTCCATCTGCTCCTGCTGGACTGGCTGCCAAGGGCTGCCCGTGTGTCTGCACAGCCTCCAGAGCTGCTCCTGAAGTAGCCACGGCAGAAGGATGGTGCCAAGGCTTGCAGGAAGGCATGACATGGACCTGGACTGGTGGGGACAACAGAGCTCTGTGGCAAGGAGGAATGACAAAGCACAAAGTTTTCAGCCATCAGAGAACACAATCATTTAGGTGCACTTGGCAGGAGAGACAGATCTGGAGAAATCCCAGAGGAGCTCAGTCAGAGCTCCAGGGATATTTTAAGCCCACATGGGATGTGTCAGAGCCCAGGTAGCAGCGCTGTGCTGATGGAGGTGAGCGTGTGCTGTGACTAAGCCCACCAGGTGCGAAGCTAAATCAGACACTGCTCAAGGCTTGTGTCCCATTTAATCACCATCTCGAGAAGCAGGCTGGGCCTGGATCCAGGAAACCTGCTGGACAGGGAACAGGAGATCTGTGACCTGCTCCCACCTCAGCCACCCAGGTAGGAGGGGAATGAGGGCAACTCAGCTCTCCGTGGTGTGACTCTTCCCTCTGCAACTTCTTGGCTATTTATAGCAGCAGTTTGGCCCAGGAAATTTCAGCATTGTGCTTATTTGTGCAGCATCCATCATGAACTCCTGGAAATGTTTTAATTGTGATTTTGTTTTGCTTTTGATTTTTTGGTTTGATATTTTTTTTCCAATGATAAAATCCCTGTGAAAACACCTGGGAAGTTGCTTTGGGAACAACATCCAATTAGAGGGAAAAAGGGGGGTGACATCCACCATCAGGGGAGGGTGGTGGAACGATGACACTGCCATCTCCCAGGATACCAGGGGAGGAGATCTCCCTTCTTCCCAGGACAACCATTCCTCCTGCAAGGCACGGGCTGACCCTGCTGCCAGCTCTGCACCAAGAAACCTTCACAGCTCCTGCCCAGACACTGGAACATGTGCTCTCCTCCTGTGCAGTGCTGGCAGCAGGGTCAGCCAAGGGCCAGCCAGGCGTGCTGCCTTCAGACCCTCTTGGGAAGGTGTGCTGGGACAGCTTATTTGTCCCTTGCCAGGAGCCAGACTGATGAGCTGGAGTTTTCTCAAAGGAGCATCCCTAGATGTAGGTCAGCTCCTTGGGAATGTGGTCCTGCCTTGCCAGGGGAGAGTGAAGCCTTCCTGGGAGAAAACTCCTCAGCTGCCTTGGTGTGTGCTTCCCTGTGACCTTCAGGAGTGGTGCTGAGCACAGCCAGCCCTGCTTTGCTGCTGGCTGCCCTTCCCTGCCAGCAGAAACACTGAGTTCATCCACAGGGGCTGGGGGATGGAGCCACCTCAGTGCCATGAGTGACATCGGAGTGAATCCGAGGGGACAGGATGGGCAGGGCAGGGAAGGGAAGGGAAGGGAAGGGAAGGGAAGGGAAGGGAAGGGAAGGCAGCTGAGGAGCTTCTCCCAGGAAGGCTTCACTCTCCTCTGTCAAGGCAGGACCACATTCCCAAGGAGCTGACCTCCATCTGAGGATGCTCCTTTGAGAAAACTCCAGCTCATCAGTCTGGTTCCTGGCAAGGGACGAATAAGCTGTCCCAGCACACCTTCCCAAGAGGGTCTGAAGACACCACGCCTGGCTGGCCCTTGTTCCCTGCCTGTCTGTGTCCCTTACCTTGTCTCCTGCACGCTGCCATTGTGGTGACTCATTCATGCCTGCTGGCTCCCTGCAGTAATTACCAGCAGAGCTTTCTGTCGTCACAGCTCTTAAGGTAGGCTCATGCTGTGATAAATAAGCTGCTTAGCAGCATGGAAAGAAATGGTATTTAAAGTTTAATATCTTTTTTTAGCCCCTTTTCAAAGGACACCGATTTTGTGATCTGTTTGGGAAGATGCAGCGGGTTTTGTGTCTTCCTCTCAGGAGTGGGGAGAGGCACAAAGAGAGGCAGGAGAGATGGGTGTGTAGCTGTGGCACGGCAGAGCCAGGCTGCCTCCCCGCTCTGTCACCTCCCCGAGCTGTGCACAAGTGACTGACACCCTCATTTACGGTTTAATTCAGGTTGGCAGCTCCACTTGGCCTTGCGGCTCTGGCTCTGTCAGCTTTGCACCCATGGCCAGTCTGTTCCTTCCTCAGGAGCAGAGGATGTGACCTGGCAGCAGCAGGCAGAGGATGTCACCCACATTCCCAGGGCACCCAGGGGTCCCTGCTGGGGCTTGCAGGGTCTGTGGGTCTGGGCTTTGTGCACTGGTTGTCCACAGGTCCAGAGCAGGGGGGCTCACCTGGAGTGGGACAGCTCAGCTTTGATTTCTGCTGAGATTTCTCTCCACAACTCTGTCAAAGCTCAGTGTTTGCCCTCCCACCCCTAAATCTGGAAGAAGGGGGGAAAAATAAAAGTAATAAGGTGTTTTTCACAGCCATGAAACTGCAAAGCTCAGCCCTCCTTTGGCACTTTCTGTGCAGGTGCTGCAGGGGTTGCAGCTTTCTATGGAGTTTGGCCAACATTTAGGTTTCTCCCAACCTCCCAGAGGGGGATTTAAATAATTTCATGTTAATCCACCTGATATTTGCCCCTTTCCATTGGAAATACTGTCCACTGCCTTGCACTTCTGATGGGCAAACTGACATGTGGGGAGTGGTGGTGCAGATTTAAAACATCAGCAGAGCTACAAAGGGACGCCTGGACCTCCCTAAACCTTTGCTTTAATCCCTAGGCAATTTGGGGGTGGAGAACATCTACCCTAAAGCAGGATGGCTGGGATTCAGAGGCAGGCAGGACAATTCCCAAGCCCCACCATGGGGTTTTCTCCTTGATCTAGTCACTCGAGGCAGAGGAAGGAAGACATCCCTGAGCAGAGGGGTTCAAGGACAAGGAGGCTGTGGTGGTCACACCTCAAAGTCACCTGTGCCTGGCAAGGTGACAGAAAGCATCAAGAGAAAGGAGCTGCTGCTGCTGCTGGGAATTATGCTTTCAGGTTTCATACCTCCAGAAAAGCTGGCAGACTCCAAAGAAGCTCTCTGAATTCAAAGCCCCATGCATCAAGTTACCAGGAACATGTGAGTGATTCCAAAGGCTTGTACTGCTTTGAGTAACAATTTATAACAACAAAAGCCTCATTTAAGACAGGGACCCCTGTGGGAATGTTCCTTTTCAGTTCTCTCTTCTGTGGGTAATTGCAGGAAGATGACATTTAAGTTGTTCTACAAAAGTGGCAAGCAAAAAGAAATGAAAGAGGGGAAAACCAGAGAGAAAGAGGGTATGGTTGGAAAGGTGAGAAGGATCAGGATGGAAAGGAGTGGATAGCCTGGATAATATTCTCAGAGGCCAGGATGTTTACAAATAAGAGAGAAAAGGTTTGCTCTGAATAACAATCTCATCTCCCAGCACGGTGGCAGCAATTACACCTTGTTGGGACACAATGGACACAGGTTGGGGGTGGAAAATCAGCCCTGGGCATGGCAGCACAGCTTTCCTCCAGCTGGCAGGCAGATGTGAAGGGTGGTGGGTGACAGACCCCAGACACTGCTGCCCATGGTGAAGGGCTGTGGTTTGGCTGTGAGCAGCAGAGCCCTGGCTGCCTGAATTGGAGCAGACTGTCCAAGCCCTGGGGGCAAGGAGCCAGAGAGGCAAAGGAGTGCATAACCAGTGACAGGGAACTTCAAACCTCTTCCAAAACCCTGATGTGGAGTGGAGAAGACGAGAAGACCAACACACAGTGGTTGGTAGAAACTTCCTCTCCAAATGCTGGAGAAATCCCTCTGGGATGAAGAGCTGCATCCCCCTCAGCTTGTGTGAGGGTGATAAACCTTCTTGTGTTCTGCAGATTTTCAGAGATTTACTACCTATTAGAGGAGTTTAAATGCATTCAGCGTAATTAAACCCAGGGGGAAACACAAGCCTTTAATATCTCATGTTTTCTAAAACAGGAAAAAAGTCCATCTTCCCCTGCTCCATTCCAGTGCTGCCTGTGGTGACAGGCTGGAGGAAGCCACAGCTGGGATTGCCTTACTGCACGTGTGTGTGAAAAATCACTTTAATGATCCTCAGGGGAAGGGCAGGTGGGTGAGGAAGGGGGGTGGCTGGGGCATGTCCCTGGAAAAGGGATAATTGGCCCTGCAGTGGGAATGGCAAACTGCTGTCAGCCTCTAACAGAGTGTGCCAGCCATGAAGTGACACCCTGACAGCTCCCTGGCCTGCCCTGGTCAGTGCAGCCTCTCTGCTGACATGCAGGAAACCAAATTGGAGGTAATGGCTCTCGTGAGGGGCTGCGAATGGGGGTGGGGAGAGCATCTCACCTTGGACATCTTCTTTTTCTGCACTCTTCCCAACAGACACATGAGCTTTTCCCATCAGAGCACGGATGTGATGAGGTGATGCTTCCCCAGTTTCCCTTCCCCAATTTCCCTTCCCCAATTATCCATGGCAATTCACCCATGCCAGCTCTGACCACCCAGTGAGTCCTGGGCACAGAAATGGGATGGAGGTGACAACACTTCAGCATCAGCTGAGGGTGAATTCACAGTCTTTGGTTTTCCTTTTCCTCCTGTGCTGCTTCTCAAACTCCCTTTCACACTCTACTTCCTCGATTTCCATGTATTTGCAATTTTCCCTCCTTTAGAGAAGCAGGGGGCTCGTGTTAGCACACAGAGAAAGGCTAGAAAATATAAATATATATGCTCTATAAACAATATAAAGCACTGGTGTAGCTCCTGCTGCAGCAGCCTGGTTGAGTCCAAGTCTGCCCTAAAGCTGAGTTTCACATCCCCAATAGTGCATTTGCCATGCAAGAGCAAAATTATTAGAAACTGTAGGTATCTAAACAGGCTGCATTCACTGAATCATAGAATGGGTTGGGTTGGAAGGGGCATTAAAAATCATCTCATCCCACCCCTGCCATGGGCAGGGAAACTTTCCTCTATCCCAGGCTGCTCCAAGCCCTGTCCAGCCTGGCCTTGGACACTGCCAGGGATCCAGGGGCAGCCACAGCTTCTCTGGGCACCCTGTGCCAGGGCCTGCCCACCCTCACAGGGAACGATTTCTTCCTGGTATCCAACCTAAATATCCCCCCTGTCGATTTGAAGCCACTCCTCCTTGTCCTGCCACTCCAGGCCCTTGTAAATATTCTCTCTCCATCTTTCCTGCAGCTCCTTCAGGCCCTGCAGGGTCACAATTCAGTCACCCCAAAGCTTCTCCTCTCCAGGCTGAACAATCCCAGCTCTCCCAGCCTTTCCTCCCAGCAGAGCTGCTCCATCCTCTGCTCATCCTGGAGCTCCTCTGGACTCTCTCAGCAGCTCCAGCTCCTTGCTGTGCTGGGGATCCCAAGCTGGATGCAGTAATTCCCTCTGGAATTATTTAGTGCAGCCAGAATGTTGTGTCACTGGTGGCTCTGTGCTCTGGCCTAAATTCACATCCATTGCTGGGGAATTCTCATCTCTCCCATTTCTCAGTGAAGTCACACTGTTATCACATCCAATGGCTTGGTGACTTCAAATTCCATTGCAATGGCCATACAAGGAATTGCATTTGCTGTGACTGGGAGGAAGGGATGTGGGGAGAAAAAAATTCAACTTGATGGCTGGAAAGCTTTTACTACAGCATACAACGGCTCCACCTCCTCGTGGTATTAAGGTTCATCATAGCTAAATAAATATGCTTGGAAATTGTCCATCACAGGGGAAAACAGTCATTTCAAGGGTACTGCTGAAAGCAGATGTCAAAGGTAACACCACGGGCATGTAAATTGAATCAAAGCACTTAATTGGCAGTGTTTTCTTCAGCACATTGATGTCATTCCAGAACAATCCCAACCCCCAGCACACTCATGTCAGGTCATATTCTGAGCCCATTTACTTCACAAGGTTATTCCCTCTGACTCCAATGGATTAACCAGTTCTACGTGGCAGGAGAGAGAGGTCAGATGTAGATCTCTTCCTCTGACATCAAATTTAATTGATTTTTCTATCTGTTTGAAAGATCTTCGAAAATAGGACATTATGGAAAATTAATTTTAATTACTCTGCCCCCTCTGGAACACAGCAGAGAGCCCATTGTGCCAGGTGGTGCTGACAGAACAAAACCTCCCCAATTCATGGGCAAAACACCCCAAAGAGGGAACAGCTTTCCTCTTCAATGAGTGAGAGAGCTCTTTTACACCCTGAAAACAGACTTTCCACAAACTCTGTTGCTTTCATGGATAATCCCTCATCTTTGCTAATCCTTCCTGAGCATCTCTTAGCTCAATGATGGGCAGTATTAGAAATCCTTTCTCTTTCTTTGGGTAATTGCCCTCTTAGGATACTCCTGATGCACATCTGAGAAATGCCCTGAGACAAAGCCCAGGGTGCTGCCCCAGCAGAGCCTGTCGAGCCACCCACTCCTGCTCCCCTCACTTATCACCCTAATTAGTTCGGCTGCTCCTCAGCAGCCTCTCAAACCAGGGGGTTTGGGTTTCTCAGACCTTCCTTGGGCTCCATTAACGCTTTGTTTGCCACTAAATTTTGGGAAGTTGCTGTGGTCACCGCCAGGAGTTTTCCCACGGTTACTTGTCATCACAAACCTGTTCGGGGCTCTGTTTTCTTTTCAGCTTGGGAATGGTTTGGATATGCATTTTCTAATGTGAGAAATCCTTCAGCTTCATCCTTCAGTGACCACCATGGCAAGTCTGCTCTTCCATGTGGCTGCCACTCCAAGGGTAATATCTGTGGAGAGCCATGGCCAATCCTCCCCTCCTGCAGGATTTCCTGGTGCTTTTTCCCCACCAGTTCAGCTCTGTGCTGAGTTCCCTGTCTGACTAGTGTTTTACTGAGCCAGCTGAAGGTTCTCTTCTGTGCTCTGAGATGCACAAAGATGGAAAGGGCTTCCCTTTTCCCCAGGAGCTCACCATTCCCAGCCACGATTCTCCAGGTCAAGCTGGGTGGCAAACTTATCTTTCTTTTTAATGACAGTCCAGCAATTGGTGCCGCCTGGTCTTTACTGCCCAAATATCCGAGGTGCTGTGAAATCAGGCCTGCTGGGTTGGCAGGTTCATGCTCATGGCTTTCCAAAGGCTCTGCCTCGGGCCATTGCCAACAGAGAGGACTTTCAGAAAAGCTAATTTTGAGAACTTCTGTCGTGTGTTGCTGCCATAGAAAGAGGTCTGAAGTGTCCAAAGCAGTTGCAGTGCTGATATTGGGATATGCCCTCAAAAGCTGTGGGTGTTTAAGCTGTGATGCCACTGTAAAACAATTTCTTTCTGGTGAAAAGACTATAAAAATCTATAGTCAGTCTATAGAAACAGCCTCCAATAGACTGTTGAGACCACTGGGATGAACCCCTAAACTGAAGTCCTGGTTTGAATCATGAATTTGAAACAGCACCTCCCACCTCTCTACCTTAATCATTTCTGGCAATCAAAATCTCCTTGTGACCAAAAATTTCACCTTGCACAAACCCCCTTAGCTAAATGACATGTTCAAATGAAAAGGCTGGGATTAAAAAATGCCCGTTTTGAATGAAAAGCAAGCCTGGTCCAGCTGCACTGGCCTCTTCAAGCAGCTTGTGGCTCCCTGTGTCAGAGCAGTGCCGGTGGCCCGTGAAGGACTTTGGCCAAGTCCTCCTTGTTGTCATGCACTGATCTCACGCATGGCAGCCCCAGCCAGTGGCTGAGGAGTGGGAATCTCTGCTAATTGGCTACATCTGCCTCTCATGCCTGGCCACCAGCTGGCACGGGCCGCGGTGTTGGCAGTGCCACCTTGGCACCAGAGCCCTGCAGCCGCCATCTGCTGTCTTCCAGAGTCACATTTCCTGGATAAACACAGCCTCCCCCGTGGGAAATGGGACGTCTAATCTGTGGTGGATGGAATGGAAGAGGCTCCTTCAGCTTTCCTGGGAGCCTCAGGAAGCTGCTGTGCCGCTATCAAATGTGAAGCTGTTGTTCTATAACCTGCATAATCCTCCTCCTTCCTGCACCTCACCTAAGAAGAACCTATTCCATTCCCAAAGAATTCACAAGGAATTCCACGTTGCCACCTGTATTTGAACAGAGTCAGCAAAGATACGAAGTTTTTGCTGCTTTGTTTTGGGTTTCCCATTGGACATGCTGAATATTTAATCACAGCTTCACAAGGACACGAGTTTCTCTTTGGATTCCTCCCTGAGCTGCTGTGGCTGATCCCAGCTCAGGAACAGATCTCAGGCTGTTCCCCATGGACTCTCTTGCTTTGTCCAGACTTGGCTGTTGTTGCTGTTCTGTTGAAAGTCCTCCAGGTGCTCAGAAGAGGCACTTCTGCACACATGTACCTACATATATGTGGGCAATATACACATACATCCCCCGAGATTTTACTGTAATGCTTTTGTAATGGAAATTTCTTATTGGAGCCAAGATTTAATAAAACATGAGTTTTCTTCTGAGCTATTGTTCAGGGGAAGGCTGTTTGGGTACTGTGGGTGCAAAAGAATACCTGGAGTTACTTCAGAAATTTCTGGAAAATTTATATTTGCATCCAGTGACATCTGCAGAAGTCAGTGAGATCTTCCCATGGAGTTCTAGCAAAGGAGCAGCTAGTGGTTGTGACATTTGCTCCAGAATGGTTATTTCTCCAGTTGGTTATCTCTTCTAAACTTTGAACAGCGAAGCTCAAAACTTGAGGAGATTGGCTCCTCTGGGGGAATCTGCATTGTCTGTGCTGACATAACCATTTCTGACAGGTTGATTAATAAATATGACACCAGCTCTTGTGGCAGCAGGATCACGGGGGAACAGGTACATCAGTTAATAAATAATGCTGGTTATAGCTTCTCTCTTAATAAAAAGAGAGGGAGAAATTAATATCCAGCCTTTAAAAAAAGCAATTATTTGGGAATCATGGCTTGAAAAACCCAGTACCTGCCTGTTTGAGGTACCTTACCCAAAATAAAGCTCATTGCCTTCATTTCTTTCCTATATTTAAAACCACATAGACGAGTTCAAAACAACCAAAAAACCTCTCAGGGAAATGGAAGTTCTTTGCAAGGCTCTGGCACTCTGTGGGTTTAAACACAGTGTGAAGGAGCAGAGAGCTCATGGGTCTCGAATCAAACACTAAAGGGCATGTGCTGGACAAAGCCCCAGAGCGTTTCCTCTGAACCATCAACTCCCCCAGGGCTGCAGTGTTCGTGTGTTGACTCCTCATCTCAGAGCCTCCCAGCCTCTCCTCGCAGGCCTGTGCGGCTGAGGAATCAGGAATTGCTGTTACCAGAACCTGGCTTCAGCGCCCCAGGGCTAAACAAGCTCAAATCTGTGTTTTACCAGCCCAAAGAGACATTGCAGGAGTTTCAACCAGCATCGCAAATGTGCTGGGGAGGAAACATGGTCTGGGCTGCCCCAGTTGTCAACACAGAGTCTGAGTGCTGTGCTGGAGAGGGCAAACTTTGAGTTACGGGAAAAAAAAATAGAAATACTACAGGTTTTTGTTTCTTCTTTTTGTTTGTTTGTTTGTTTTTTTCCCCCTCTTACAGTAAAGATTAAACATTGGGGATTGGGCTTAATACAAAGTATGAGACTGTTTGCTACAAGCAATTTCATTAAGACATCTGAAACAACAGGATATTTAACTTTTTAACCATTAATTTTATGTACAGATGAAAGTCTTGTTGAAGTCAGCATGTACTTAATGCCTTTAGTCCAGTTAGGAAGCTTGTCATGAGCTGATCCTGATTTACATGAATGGGTTTATTCTTTGTAAGTATTCACCAAATAGGTTGGACAAATAATTTTTTTCAGCCCATCAGCTTTTCCTGTTTGTTTTAGACTGTTTGCTGGGAATTCATTATTCATTAGGGCTGGTCAAGTGCAACACATGGTGCTTCTGAACAGAGAAGGTGGGGGATAAAAGGGAAAAAAATTAATGAATAATGAATAAAAAACTTCCTGGTCTGAATCTTCATGCTGATGTGGGTGAAATGCTGAAAATTTGAAAGCTTTATCTTAAATTCTCTGTTGCTGCCTGGATGCTCAGGAAAAGAAATAACATGACTTTAGGAATCATTGTTAACCCATTAGGGCATTTTAACACATTCAGGGTTGATATTCAAAGGCAGCAAGTGCCAAAAAATGCCATTGGACGCCACAAACCTTTAAAAAGGTGCTTAAGGCAGCAGCAAACCCAGGGAGCACCACCAACAGATGCTCTCAGGCATCTGAAATTCCCAATTGTGCTTATCTGCATCCTCTGGGAATCTGCTGCTCACCCCACCCAGCAATCTCAGCACAAAAGCATCCCCTGAAATCGTTATTGATGGAAGAAGAAGATGCTCCCATGTTCCACCAGAATCTTGCCAGGGGCTGGAGCTACACCAGGAATTTGTGTGTGAGTCCAGCGAGGGGAGAAAAAAGCCAGGGAGACAGGGAAGCTGCTGTGATGCTGCCAGGGGATGCTCAGGGATCTGCAGAAGTGACTCCTTCAAAGTGCCAGTGGAGGGACAGCTCTGGTTGGGGCAAAGGGTTTGTTTGTTTGTTTGTTTGTTTTCTAGTGGAAAGTAATAATGGTTTAGTTTTATAGAGAAAGTGAACACTGAAATGCTTTCACTTTGGAGCCGAAGAGCTTTTGGTTTGAACAAGGTAACAATTAATATAGAAATCACTGTTTTCTACAGAAAACACTGAAATACGTTCATTTTATTTCCTGAAAACCCATTTTCACTGAATCTTCTGGAGAAGGTTGGATGGATTTTGTTGCTGGGATTTGGCACCCTGGGAGGTGGAATGAAATGAAATGAAATCGAGGGTTCACCAGCAAAGCCCAGCTGAGTGATTCCCATTGGGAGAAAACAACCAATCCTTTCCTCTGTAAAACCAATCCTTCCCTCCATAAATCTCCCAACATCTCCCTTGCCAGGAGGTGTTTTCTTCCCTTTGCAGGTGGAGGTTTTTGGAGCAGGGCAGAGGGTTTTGCCTCCTGCCCAGTGTCTGCCCTCTCCCTCTGTCCATCACGTACCTCAAAACTGATGGATGCAGGATCCCAGTGGCTGCAGGATCCCAATGGATACAGGATCCCAATGGATACAGGATCCCAGTGGATGCAGGATCCTGTCCCCAGCTGTGAGCTTGCCAATTAGGAACAATTTGCATGCTGAACATCAGTATGACAGCTCTAGCGAGGGATTTGTTTAGCTAATTTAGGGTAATGGAGAAGAGACATTAATCACTTTAACACTGGTGCTCCCTGCCATGGCAAGGCTGCAGTTTTCCCCCCCAGCTGTCAGCAAGGCACCCCCAGTTCTCCCCCTGCTTCCATGGGTGTTTGCCCTTGGACTGGGAGTTCAGGGCTGTAATAACAGAGCTGGAATACCAGGAGCTGTCAGTGTGGAGAAAAAACAAGGCAGTGCTTCTAGCAAGGTTAAAACAAACAGAATTATCAGCTCTGAGCACTTGGGAATGCTGTGATCCCAAAGCAAAGGATGGGGCAGGAATCCCTCATCCCTGTCCTAGCTGGGGAGAACCCCACTGGCAGCTCCTGATTCATCAATGAGTGATGAAGGGAGCAGTGGTGGGGTGGAGGATCCTCACAAGGTGAGCACTGCCTCTCTCCAGGTGATTCTCTCCCCTGGGAAGCTCCAAGGTGAGGGCTCTGACTGCCCAGCTGACAGATCTGGAGGCATCTGCAGGAAATGGTCTCACTTTTTAAGCAAGTTGGAAATACATTCACTTCCAGCTCTATTTTTCTCTTTTTTTTTTTTTAGTGTCTTTCAGCATGAATCTCTTTCCTTTTCATATTCAACTCCGGAATAAAAAAAAATCCACATGAAATTATTCTGCTCAACTAAGTACCGAAAACATTCCCTTTATCAGTTAGACACCCCATCACCCTTCTCACATCTCTCCTCCGTGTTTTGTCACTCTCAGGTATACTTAGCATGCTTTAGGCATATACCCTTTCCAAATAAATGAAGATATAAGTTCATGGCAGCTGCAGCATGAATAGAATCCATATTGTGAACTCAAACAAATGCCATTATAATTCCTTGTTTGTTTAACATTTATGATCACTCTCCTCTCAGACATTGCCATGCGTGGCAGTCTGTATTCCTTCTCCCACACACTTGTTTACAAGTCTAACACGAGGCTGCCTAGACCTCCTCAGCATGTCTAATTTCCTGTGCATTGTTCCCCAGGCCTCCTGGAATGCCTGGAACGGGCAGGAATGTTGGAATGTTTTCAAGTGGACGCTGTTGTCTCCCATTTCCCCTGTTCCCATGCCTGGAAAAAAGCTTTGCTGACCTTCACCACCCACCCAAGGCATGGGTGCAGAGCATTCGCTGTGGAGCTCCTCTAACACGGGGCTTGGAGTCACTGAAAAGCACCAGAAGCCCACATTTCATCATTTATAGGTGCAATCCAAAACTCATCTCCTTTTATAGGCCCTGCCTTAATAATTGTGGCTGCAGAATAGCCGCCGGTCTTATTCCCAGAATAAGAACCACTGAACTTAAACAAGCGGAATGCAATAAGGGAGAGATGGAAGCACCCCGAGCTTTTATGTACAGAAATGATGCCAGCTTGTAAAAATGTGAACGCTGTAAAATAATGTCTTTAATTATAGACGGGGAAGGGAGGTTTGCAGCAGCAGATGTCTGAGGATGGGCTCTCCAAGCACGGGGCTGTCAGTGAGCTCGGCGGAGAAGGAAATGGAGAGGGCATTTAGGGCTGGAATGGCAGGGGTCGTGTCAGCCTTGCTCAGATGGATGTGTGCAGGTGTGAGTGTGGAAATCCGGGATGGGCTGCTTAATTACAGCCATCAGAGCTGATGGGAGGATTTATACGGCAGATTGAGGAGGAAGAGCAGGAAGGATGGATGGTGAATGATGCACAGTGATGAGCCTGAGCTCTTCTCTTGCCTTTCACAGTGGCAAAGGGAGCCAGGGAGCCCAGAGGAGCTGTGCAGGTGCTCAGCAGAGCAGGTAAATCTGCCCCACCACTTTTCCTGGGATTCTGCTTTCATTTAATCCCACTTGCCCTTCGTGGTGCTGATGTAGGACCTGCAGGAATGGGCTCTCCCTGCTCAGAGGATGGTCAGGAATGACAAGCAACAGCCAGTGGGGATTTTCTGATGGTGGATTAGAACATCCAGAAGGATCTTTAGTGGATGGCTGTGTGCTAATTGCCTGTCTCGAGGTATGTGGTGGAATTCCTCCTAAAAGTATCACTCTAAGAGAGTTTTGTGGCCCTCAGGTGGGTTGGATCCAGGGCTTTCCCAGCTCCCTCCCACACCTTAGGAAGAATCCAGCTGAGCTGCTCTCTGTGGCTCTCAACACACCAGCTGTTGAGAAATTGGGGAAAAAAGAAGGAAAAAAGGGTGAATTACAGCCCTGGATGACTTTTTCTCGATTTCATCAGGATTTCTTATCCCACATGAACAAAGGTATTTTTGTCCAAGGCTTTTCAGTAATTGGAGATGTGTGGGGAGTCTCACCCACCACTTAAATCAGAACAATTGCCATATTTTAAAAAGATTACCCTAATGTTGAGCTTTCTCTTTTTTTAATGTTTTATAATAAAGTCCCAGAAATAAAGGCTGCAATGGAGTTGCAATAGAATTTACATTAGCATATTTGGAGAGTTTTTTGATCATTTTTGCATGCATTAGAATGAAATATTCTGTAAAAATT
Organism: Lichenostomus cassidix; assembly: GCF_008360975.1. Taxonomy (NCBI): domain Eukaryota; kingdom Metazoa; phylum Chordata; class Aves; order Passeriformes; family Meliphagidae; genus Lichenostomus; species Lichenostomus cassidix. The sequence continues at coordinate 6,612,056 of NC_139497.1, forward strand.
AAGCATTATATGCAAATGAGTGCAACAAACCTACATTTTGAATAATAATAATTCATTATCCCCCTCTAATATATGTAAGTGGCTTCCTCTTCTTTTTTAAATAAAAAAAAAGGCAAATGCACTGTAGACATTAATTCAGCACAGCAGAAGTTTACAGAGGAGATCCACTGAAATTATAATAGAACACATTCCTCATTTGCATAAATCCCAGAATCCCACCTGTCCAAACCCTCCAGCTATTAATAGGTGATATGAATGTCACTTGATGCTCATTTATAATATTGCTGCAGTAATATAATGCATATTTAGGGCAGATTTCAAGAATCATTGTAATTAACAAAGCACACCATTACCAGCAAGTGTTTATTTGTGTTATTGGATAAAGATGTTGCATTTGGAAACAATTATAACTCCAGAAGTGTTGAATTACCCCCTTTGGAAGTGTTGCCTTCCTTTAGGGAGTGCAGTTGATTTCCACAGGCTGGTTGCATGTAAAAAAAGTGGTTTAAAGGGATGACATGTCTGTGTATCTGCAATGATAATAATGATAATTCCCGTGCCAGGCAGTGTCTGTAGGACTTGAATTTATTCCTCACCCCAGGGCTGGCTGAGGTTGAAAGCTTCATTTCTCCTTTCATAGTTCTTTGTGGGGGAACTCCGTGAGATTGGGATCTTTGGGAGAGTTAATGCAAGTCCTGGACAGAGTGAATTCCACAATCATGGAATATCCTGAGCTGGAAGGACCCACAGGATCACCCAGCCCAGCTCCTGTCCCTGCACAGACACCCAACAATGCCACCCTGGGCATCCCTGGCAGCATTGTCCAAACACTCCTGGAGCTCTGGCAGCCTCAGGCTGTGCCCATTCCCTGGGGAGCCTGGGCAGTGCCCAGCACCCTCTGGGGGAAGAATCTTTCCTGATCTCCAGCCTGACCTGCCCTGACACAAGTGTGACTTATTTGAGTGTGACTTACTCCAAACTTCCTGGAGTCAAAGTGGCTTTTTGGTAGAAATTACACAGAAGGGTTGCATTGCTCAGAGTGACACTGAATTCCTTCCACAGTAATTCTCCAGTTCATTCCTGCATGAATAAGGCCTTACTGAATGCCTCACAACTGTGTAGAATCACAGAGTGGTTTGGGTTGGAAGGAACCTTAAAGCTCATCTTGTTCCACCCGTGCCATGGGCAGGGACACCTTCCACTGTCCCAGGTTGCTCCAAGCCCTGTCCAGCCTGGCCTTGGACACTTCCAGGGATCCAGGGGCAGCCACAGCTTCTCTGGGCACCCTGTGCCAGGGCCTGCCCACCCTCAGAGAGTACAATTCCTTCCCAATATCCAATTTAAACCCACTCTCTGTCACTATGAAGCCATTCCCCTCTGTTTTGTCACTCCATCCCTTGTCCAAAATCCCTCTCCAGCTCCCTTGGAGCTCCTTTGGGGACTGGAAGGTGCTACACCATCACTCCCTAAACCCCAGCTATTGCTACGAATTTCCAAGCTCAGCCTTCCTGTACTGCCTCTCTCCTTGCATCCAGAAGTATTTTTACCTCACTCAACAGATGACACCAGGACAGAGACTCCTTTTTTCCTGCCACCAGCTGTCCCCTGTGCCAGGGACTCTGTTGAGGCACCAGAAACTCACCCAGGCTTGCCCACCCAGGATTTCCCACAATCCCTCCTCACTGCTGGATTAACTCCACTGCTGGCAGAAATGCTGTCGTAGGTCCCACCTTGGGGAGCAACCCCCACATCCCAGCTGCTGAAATCTATTCCAGCAACAGCAGAGCCGCAGGAAAAGGGGAGGCAAAAAAAAAAAACCTCATGTCTTTTATGTGAGTGGATTTATTCATCCGAATTTGAATTTTTAATGGAAATCTCTTTAAAATTTCAGTTTTTCGAGCGTTTCTACCTCTTTCTTTATGAAATTGGTTCTATCCCGCCTACAGTGCAGAGTTGATTGAGGCAGACGTAGCTATAGATTTAGTAGTCTCCAGGCTCTGCTTAGGACAGATTTCAGTTTAGATTTTAACTAACTGACATGTCAAGAAAATGCTGTGCTTTTCCCCTCCCCACCTCCTTTTCTCTCTTTCTTCTGAAATATTTCAACAACATTGAAAAATAATCTTCTGCACTTTCCACAGGGAAGACAACAAAAAAAGCAACTTCTCTTTTTTTTTGTTGTTGTCTGAAAAACCTAACCAAATTTGATAGAGATACATCTGTTCAGATGCTCCAGGAACAAAAAAAAAAAAAAAGACAAATGGAAACTCTCCCAGTGCTTTCCTGAGCACTGCTGAGAACAGAGACTTGTTGATCCTCAGGCTTTCTGCTTGCCCGAGGAAAAGAAATAATTAAAAACATTAAGTGAACAAAACACTCTGTGAAAAACAGGGCCAATCTCTTTAGCTGGAAACCCATCTTGTCTTTCAAAGTCCTTCAGATGGCAGCTCCAAGCTCAGGCCACAGTAGGGACCCTTCCAGCAGCAGCAGCGTGTTTTCAACACCCCAATTATTTCCGAGTCCCTGCTCCTCTTACTGTGCCCAGATTTCCGTGTCACCCTCAGCTTAGGGAAAAGCAGAGTATTAAATGAGACCAACAGCTTGATAGGATCAAATCCAACTCTGTGCCATGCCTCAGCTGGGGCAGGGATGTTATGAGTCCCAATCCTGGGGATGTCACCTGTGCCACCCTGGGTTTGGTCACGCTTTATCAAATCAATGCCACTTCTCATCCTCTTTGCCACGTCCTCCAGCAGCTTTCTCCTCGTGATGCCTTCATCTGAGCTCCCCTCTGGAGATCTCCCAACTTCAGAAGGGCTGCAGGGGAAAACATCCCTGTGAGAGAGTGATCAGAGTGAGAGAGCAGCAAGGAAACCTCGGAGCTTTCTGTGTTTCCAATGAGGAAACGATTGCAGAACTTTAGCCTCGTGCTGCCCTGGTGTCCTGCAGCCTCCTGGCTCCCAGGCATGGCTTTGGGAAAATGCAAAATGCAATTAAAAAATTAAAAAAAAAAAAAAGAGGGAAAAGAAGAATAAGAAGAAAGAAATAAAGCAGCAAAACTGACTGTCCCTGGGAGAAGTGGTTTGGCCAGGAATCAGGCAAGGGCAGGGATTTTGCTCTCGCAGGGGTTCTGCTGCTCTTGGGGAGCTGTGACACCTGAAGGCAGAGCCTTGGAGCCTTGGAGCCTTGGAGCCTTGGAGCCTTGGAGCCTTGGAGCTGGCTCTTCCTGGCCCTGGCAGCTGTCCCCAGTCACTGTCACTGTCCCTGTCACTGTCTGCAGGAGCCACACCACCCTCCCTGCCGAGCTGCCTGCCTGGGTGCACCTGAGCACAGCAGGTCCCAGGGGGTTCCATAGGTGCATCAGACACCCTGCTATGACCCAGGCACAGGAGTGTCCCCAGTGTCCCAAACCCACGGGGAGATGGTGGCACTGAGCCCCACAGCCCTCCTGCTCTCCCTGGCTGTGCCCAGGCTCCGGCAAACAGAGCTGCCTATAAATAAACACAGCAGCCTCAATGTCAGCTCCCCTCAGCCTCTGGGCTTAAATATAGGCATTGGCTCTGCTCCAGGAGGAGGTACAAGTGGTTTCAGACTCAAACAAATTGTTATGAATCCCATTTGCAGTGTGAATATGCTTAGTGAATGTTTCTTTCGCTAATGAGACCAAAATAGCAATTAGCAGGAGTCCTAATGCTCCAAACCCTGAGGAATGGACACATTTGTATTTTTATCCCTGGGGTTATTCACTTCTGCCTCCAAATGCAGAGGCCACTTTGTCAAAACACGTGTGTCACACATCCCACCTGTATCTGCACCTTGCAGTGTCCTGCTCAGGCAGGGGCAGATTGAGATGTCCAGGGGAAAAATATTGCCTTTGAATTCCAGCAGATCCGAGTCCTCACTGCTGGTAAATCCCAGCACCTTTTTTTCTCTCCTGGTTTTGTTGTTTTTTTGTCTTGAAGATGATATAGAAGCAGAGCTTTTTCTCCCCCTTTCTTTGCTTGCTGCATTCAGGTTTTGCTATCAGGGTTTTCTTTTCTATCTTTTTTTTTTTTTTCATCTTCTCTTTTTTCTCCTCCCTTTCCCTACAGCCAACAGAGCGGTTGGTGAATACAAAATTAGCCAATTCAGACAGAGGCCAAACATCCCAGGAGAGCAGGAGTGAGAGAGAGAGAAATGATCAGCCCTTGCCAAATAGTCTCTCTCAACTCCACCGTGTATTTTTTCCCTTTCTCTGAAAACCACATGAAACAAATGGGAATTATGGGGAATTCAAATTCCCAGTATATTCAGGGACTGGCCAGCAGTGACCCTGGTGCCTGTAGTGTTCCATGCACTGCCACAGCACAGAGCATTCCCATCCCTGCCTTCTGCCTTTCCTGCTGCAGCACCTGTAGCAAAAACAGCAATTTTGGCCTTTTCCATATAAACCAACAAGCCTGACCAAACCCCTCTGAGATCTTACCACACAGGCAAATTGCCCTCCTGCTCACTATTCTCATTTAAACTGTGTGTAGGTCTTGCTTGTTGTGTTAAGGAGGATGTTTTGGGCTGAATTCCATCTGGGATGAGCACTCCAGGTCACCTCTGGGTTGTGGCTCTGGGGACAGCCAGGCTGTGGCTTCTCTCTGATGCTCCCTGCTCTCCTGGCTGCCACACCAAGCACCTGCTGCAGAGCATTAATGAAAACCATGGGCTTCAGAGCAGCTTTTGTCCTGACCCAGGGCTGGGACACATCTTGGGGCTTCCAGCTGGGATTGCACAGTGCAGCCCCTCGGTGCATATTCTGGAATGCAGGTGTGGTGAAGCTGCTCTGCTGCTGAGGTGAACGTCTAGGGCTTCTCTGAGGAGCCAGGGAGTCCCAGAAGGGTTTGGGCTGAGATGGACCTTAAAATCATCTTGTTCCTCCTCCCTGTCATGGGCAGGGACACCTTCTACTAGTCCAGGTTGCTCAGAGCTCCATCCTACCTTGCTTTAAACACCCTCCTTAGCTGATTAATGTTTCCTTAGTCCTTCAAGTCCCCTGAGAGTCTGGGTTGTAATCTTACAGGTGATTTTAAACATTTTGCTTGCCCATTCCTAATTCTGGAAGGAATTGAATAGTGACTGTTATGAATAATGTCCTCCATAAAGTGGTCAATCAGCTGGGAAGCACCAGGATTTCTCTGGAATATCCTTTTCCTTTGAGTAGGGGACTTTAGCAGGAGAATCTTCAGGAAACCATCTACACTGAGCTTTTGCAATAACGTTTCAATGTCCACATTCAGTGCCAGGGCTTCCAGTCCATCAGGTCCCCTGTAGGGCCAAGTCAATAACATTATTGAATAGGATCAGAAAAGGCTCCTCAGGTGAGCAGAGCTGGGACTTTGGTGTGAGAACAGGAAATAAATCCATCCTAAGCACAGCTCTGCAGCAGTATGGGTGGAATACCAATCCTGGCAGCTGCAGGGGTGTGTAGGGGCAAAGCTACCAGATATCCCTGGAGCTCATGGTGATGCTTTGACCAGGATTACCTGAAACACAGGCCAGACAAGGTTAAGAGAATGGAAAGCAGGTAAATTCATTAAAGGCCTTTAGGTACATTCAGGGCAGACAGAGCCCACTCCAGAGGCTATACCCAAACTGGACATTGAGTCATGAGTTCGTCACAATTTATAGGTTCTGTCTATTAACATATTGAGCCTCAATTCTCCAATTACACCTCCAGCTGATGATGTCAATCACCACAAGCTTGCTCCCCCCAATTCACTGTTGTTTACATATTTTGGGGCTCTGAGGCAGCAAAGAGTCCTTGGATTTTCCAACTGAGAGGAATTGTTTTGTCTAAAATGCTGGGAACAGAGGTTTTTAGCATTTTATATGAAGCCCAGAACTACACCAAAGCTACAGATACATGAAGAATAGAAGCTAAAAATCCTTAAGGCATCAATGGAATGGAGTTTTAGCTGGACTGGTTTCCAGCTCCCTGTTGTGAAGACTCCTTTGGCCTTGCCAGAGTTCCTGACTTTCCCAATCACCCCTTCCCTGATGTTTCTCCTCTCCCTTTTCAACAGTTCCCAACCCAGCTCCATCTCCCAAGAATGGCTGATTTCCAAAGTGCCAGCGAGTGCCTGAGAATTGTGTAATTGCAATATAATTAATGAATTAAAAGAATGAGATGTTTTAAGTGCTTTCAATATGCCAGTCCCTATAATTATCTGCAGAAAACGTGTTCATTAACAATCTCAGAGTGCGAGGCTGAGGCTCATGCCTTGCAGTGCTTCTTTCTCTGGTGAGGCTGGAGGTGGAGGTGGGAGCAGGGAAAGGGCTTTTGAAAACCTTTTGAAAGCTTTGCTTTCTTCCTTGATTTAGAGCAAGTTGGGAGAGGAGTGAGAGTCTGCAGAGCATCTGACAGCTCCCAGCAGATGTGAAGGCAGCAGGATTGGCTCCATCAGGGTGGCAGAGCTGTGTCCAAACCCTGGCTCTGCCCTGTGAGTCCTGGGCATGAACTCAGAGGGAGGAGTGTGTTTAGAGGGTTCATCCCTTCCCCAGAACAGCCCTGTGCTGTGGATGGAAAGGGAAGTTACTTCTGCTGGAATAGGTTTGAGAAGAAAATACTGGACAATGTTTTTCATTGTAATATCATGGCTAGAGAAGGAATTGGCAGTGGGAATTGGAAATTTTGAAATATCATTTTTACTGGTGGGGAAATATTGGGCATTTCCTCTCCTGAGCAGGAGAAGGGAGAGGGGAGGCTTGGTCCTGCTGAGCTCTGCTCAGAGGGAAGATCTCCTTGGGAGGTTTGCAGTGCTCTCCTCAGGATGTGGTGAGGTGCTGGAAGAGCCTGATTTCACTTTTCTGGGTGTAAATCAGGAGCAATTCCTGGGATGCCAATGGAGTGTCTGAGGAAATTGAAAGGTGAGCACAGACTGTTGGCATTGAAAGCCCTTAAAACATCTCCTGAGGGCCCTGGTGTGAGGGAGCTGCTCTGGGAGGCTGCTGGACAGGGCACAGCTCTGCTCAATGTCCATCCTCACCAGGATCCCAAACTGTGAATTAACCCAGCCCTAGACGTGACTAACACACTCCCTGTCTGGAACATTTCAGCAGGCTGCAGGCTCCTGGAATTGTTTTGTGTTCAGCTTGGGGAATAAATTCATGGGTTTGTTTGGGAGGGTTGAGCAGGCAGCACACAGAGATCAGCCCTGGGTCCAGTTTAGGGAAACGACAAAGGATGGATTAATTACAGGGTTAATTCTCCACACTTCACCAAATCCCTGCATTTCTACCTGTTCTTGCTGCAAAGTCCCCCAGTAGAGAGGGTTAAACACCCAGCAGTGAGGACGAAAGTTAAAGAGCTAAACCAAGGGCAAGGCCTAATGAAGGAAGGTCCTGGCTGGGGGAAAAAAGCAGTTTAAGGCTGCCAGGGTTGGGTCCTGGTGGGCAGGAGAGCCTTAACATCCTCATTGACAGAGATCTGCACCCAGAGCATCTCCTCTCCTCTCCTCTCCTCTCCTCTCCTCTCCTCTCCTCTCCTCTCCTCTCCTCTCCTCTCCTCTCCTCTCCTCTCCTCTCCTCTCTCTCCTCAGATGCTTCCAGCATCCCTAAACCTCCAAGGCAAGATCCCAGATTTGGTGTGGTTGTGCTTTTTCTGGGACAGAATGAACTGCAAGGACACAATTGCAGCCAGAGCTGCTTCCTCTCAGGGTTTCCATAGGTGGAAAACTCTCTGCAATTACAGCTGCACATCCCAACCTCCCAAAAATATTGGGTTTGACTTTCCAAGCCTGGGAGCCCAAGGAGGCTGTTCCTGTCCTGTGGGTGAAGGATTAATCAGTCACTTGGTATTATGGAAAGTAGAACATTTCTGCGGAATAAGGAGAAAAAGGTTTCCTTGCCTCGCAAACCTTTTTTTTTTTTACCTCCCCTTGTCTCATCCTCAGACAGAATGAGAAGCCAGAATTGTGAAAATGTTCACAAAAGCGAGCTCTGGAAAATATAATTTGAATAATTTTGAAATATCATTCTTTGATTCGGGCGTTTTCTAAAAAACTACTTCAGTTTGTAACAGACAAGTAATTTTAAAGGGGAAATCTGGAAGGCTTTGTTTCAAAGTGAGAAAATGGAAATTTTGGCAATCTTAAAAGGAATAATGTTTCTGCTTCATGTAAAAAAGTCACGAAAACTGTCTCTTTACTGCAAATATTTTCATTTTTGACAGTTTGCTATTTTTCAACCAAAAAGTGTTATTAGAAACATCTGAAAATAAACACAGAAGGAAAGAACTTTTCTATGGTAGGGAAGACAGGTACATTTCTATGAAATAAAATGAGTTTCTTGATGTCTGCTGAGCAGTGCTCTTAGACTAAATCATGAGCACAGAAAACATTGTTTATTGGGGGTTTTTTTTGGTTGTTTTTTTCACTATATCAGGAAGTCAGGTCATATGGCTGCATTTCAGCACAAAGCAGAGAAGAGGAGACTTTTGATTTTCTTTTGTTTTATCTTTTTTTTTTTTCTTTTTCCCCCCTTTTAATTTTTTTTTCCTTTTTTCCCCTCTTTTTCCTCTTCCACAATGGCTCCCAGTGTTGTGTCCCTTCTAATATCTGCAGCCATGAGCAGCTTGTGGCAAGGGAAAAGCTGGAGGATAATCCAGAAGAATTTAAGGGCAGGCAATGCTAAAACATTAAATATCTGCTGCACCCAGTAGCACTTTTTTTCTGGATTAGCAAGAAAATATGAACCATAGGCAGAGCATAGAAATCACAGAAGGTTTGGTTGGATGTGACCTTAAAGATCATCCAGTCAACTCCCCTGCCATGGGCAGCAACATCTCCCACTACAGCAGATTGTTCTTTGGACATCAAAATCTATTCCTTCTTCTGCTGCAGCTTCAAAGCACAGCCTGGAAGAAGAATTTTAACCAAACCAGGACTTGGTTTCCTTATCTGAAGAATATAAATTATAACACTTCTGCTTCCTGACACAGTTCTCAGCAAGCACAATTCATTAACTTTCCTGAAGTGCTTTTAAATCTCCTGTTTCAGGCACTACACAGGTATTCAAAACAGAGTTCACAGAGCTAGCTGAAACCACTTAAAACGAAATTAAAATGCCATAATTCCAGATTAGGAGAAATCACACTCAGAAAAGTTCTGACGACAAGTTTATGAATTTTTCTGTGTTTGTGGGGGCTGCAGGAGTCCTAGGAGATATAAAAAAGCAATTTCTTTGACAATCATTCTGAGCTCAAAAATTCCACGGCGCTTTTGGAATTTAAAATTTCAGCTCCATGTTGCAAAGCTGAGAAAGGATGGAGGAAGAGCTGGAAAGAAGGAGAAAAAAGGCAGCGAGCTGTGCCCAACCTCTTTCCCTGTCCTTATCACCAGGAAAGCTGCTTTTACTGAAATTGAGACCCAAAAATCAGTGACAAGGCCTGACCAGGCAAATGAGATGAAGAGCTCCTTCTGCCCCGGGATCCAGGTGGGAATGACCTGTTCTCCATCCCTGAAGGTGCCAGGGAAAGACACCTCAGCCAAAAGTGATCTGAGAGTCCTCTGGTTAATCTTGAAGGGACAGGCAAGCTGTCCTTTTAATATGTGAGCACGTCTGCCTGGCACTGGCTGTTCTGCCTGTGTTCAATAATGTAAATAAAGTCTTTAAGAAGCCCATTACTTTCATCTGCAGTTCTGAGAGAATTGCTCAGGCTCTCCCTTGGCAGTTCTGTTTGAGCATAATAACAATGCTAATAAAAAATCCTCGGCAAAGCAACAACCCCAAACAAAACAAAAAAAAAATAATAGTAAGAGCAGTAATAAAATAAAGTTTTGCCTTTTATAGATGTTTCCTTCATTTGAAATAATAATAAAAAAAATCTTGCCAAGACTTTGCTGGTGCCAAATTCTTCCTTGGGCACTCAGGAATTTAATGAGGGGCAGGATTTGCCTTTTCAGAGACAGAGATCAGTCTCCCAGCACTGACAACATCCATGGGCCAGCCAGGGCAGGCTGGGGTTTTTTCTCTCTTCCACACTAATTTCAACCTGCCATTCAAATTTTGTGAGGGTTTTTTATTATTATAATTATTTTTCCCTTTCACTCTTTCAGATTCTCCTCTCCCCTTCCATGCTGGCTCCTTTGTCACCTCCTCCAGCCTCCACCTGCCGTTCACACCTCTTTGATTTTGGCCTTCAGCTGGTCACTTGAAATGGAAATATCCTTCCCTGCTGTGCCCTTCTTCTCCCCCAGAGCCTCTGAAGGGCTGAGCTTGATGCTCCTGAGCTCCTGGGATGCTCTCCTGAAACATCAGATCCCCTTGGTCAGGTGGTGCCTCCCTATTTCTCATCTGGGCTCAGCAGGGCAAAGCCAGGCTTTGCTGGACCTTGGATTAGGTTGAAACCTTCTCTGAAGTTATGTTTCTTTGTTAAAGTGTTGTTTCAGAAAGAGAACCTACTAATCTATGTCAGACCATCTCTTTTAGAATTTTCACTGAGTTACATTTATGTCAGAGTTTTTGAAAACCTTGTTAATTTGAATTGAATTATTATTATTATATTGTAAATAATATACACGGGACATACTTCTTCTTCTTCTTCTTCTTCTTCTTCTTCTTCTTCTTCTTCTTCTTCTTCTTCTTCTTCTTCTTCTCCATCTCCATCTCCATCTCCATCTCCATCTCCATCATCTCCATCTCCTCTTCCTCGTCTTCCTTCTTCTTCTTCTACAGTTTTGCTGATTGGAGAATAGAAGCAAAGCTTTTTGTGGAGACAATCCATCCATCCATCCATCCATCCATCCATCCATCCATCCATCCAGGCTCAGATACGTTATTTACATTCGTGGGGATTTTTCTCTGTGTTTTGTAATGTTTCAGCTCCACAGAGAGTTTTCAAACACTTGTTATTGTCATGCAATTTGACACTTTGTTGAGCTTAAAAAGGTGGGTGATCTTGGCAGAACTGAGTTATCCCAATCCACCCCCACTGACCTCAAACCTTTCCTTACCACTCTGAGGGCAAAATCTCTGTTCCTCAAATGATGTTCCTTCAGCTCAACACCATTTCCCTGATCCTATCCAAAAAGCCTTACTTTTCCACCGCTGAAACATCACGTTTTTAAAGGAGTTGTTTTAAGGTCAAGTTTGTTCTGTTCCATTTTTCCTGTGTAAATTGAACCAGACTCATTGGGCCTCACACTGTTTGCTTGTTGTTTACTCAGCTCATCACCTTGGGTCCTTCTTCCCTGGGCCGAGCCATTTCCCAGGGAAGGAACTGATAAATATTTTATTGTGCATTTTTGTGAGTCAGTCTTTGCTTTGATTGAATTCAACAAGTTATTGGACAACAAGCAAACTCTGTGGCTGAGCAGACAGGGCAGGGTGGGGCTGCTGGGACCTCCCCACCCTATTTAGGGACCCCTTGGAGTCCAAATACTCATCAAAGAACTGAAAAGCTGTTTAGGAAACATTTCTGTCTTTAAACATCTATTTGAGTCAAGAAAATAAGGAAAAAGGAAAAAATAAGTAAAAAAATAGGCACAAAGTTCAAGCCCCATGTCTGTGGGATCCTTTTTTCTGCTGCTTCATTCCTCCTCCATCACCACCCCTAACCCCTGTGCATAACCTCCAGCAGGATTATTGGAGGTTTAAGAGAACAGGTTTAGTCTACAATTAAAACAAACCCTGTTTTTCCCCGTTGTTCCATTAAAACAAAAAGCTAATTCTATCGAAACAAAAGCATGCCTCGGTAATGCTTCAATTTCCATGCTATTTCCAGCCGAAGAAAATATAAACACCGAGTTTTGCTTTTCATTTTGTTGAAGTGGGATTATTTTTTTTTCTCTGGCTGTGGTAGAAATGTTCATTTCGATGATGTTGTTGAAGTCACACTCTTTAAACACATGGCTTATGTTGAAACAATGAACAAATATTATTTGATGTTTTCTGCTATGTTCGCTTTTCATTATAATGGCTCGACAGTGTGGCAGTTGAAGATGTTCATAAAAATCAAACATCATGATGCTTCCCGATAATATTTTGACTATTTTGATCTGGGGGTAATTTTGCATTTGAATCTTGATGTCTAACGAAAACAAGTGTTAAAATTTCAGGAAATCAGCTCTGTCTGCTCTGACCAAGGGGGATGGAGTATTTCCCAGTGATGATGTTTGGACAGTGACTGTGATGAGAAGCCCTTCTTCAGCTGATCGAGTAAATGAGGACTTTTTTCCTATAATTAAAGAGGGCTGGCAGTTGAAATTTGTGATGATAAAGAACTAGAGATTAACACAAATAAAACCTCTTTAGAAATCCAATAAAATTTTATTTAGCAAAAAGAAGAGTATTTAACTGGGAGGGAAACCAGATTGTTTTTCTAACCAGTTCTCTCTGTGTTTAAATTGGAGTGAATAGCAGGGGAAGAGCCCCACATCCATCACTCAGCATCCCTAAAACCACTGATTTAAGAAAACAACTCCGTCTTGTTTCTTAAATTAAGGTATTAAAACCTGTCTCTCTGCTCATCTCTTCTTCTCCAGGCCAGGATTAAGTTTTGACTTGTAATAAAATTTGACACAAATCTGACATTATTTTAACCAGGCTTTGCATTCAGGAGATTAAAATGAGCAGCTGAAAATGCCAGTGACATCCCTGGCCTTGTCTCCTTCCCACTGCTCCTCTGGCTGCTCCCCTCTGCCTCCTGCATCCCTGACACCTCTGTGTTTGTCACCAATTTCTGGCCAGGTTTCCTTGGTCCCTAGTCACCTCGGGAAGGATTTTCACCCCTCCATCCCTCCCAGTGCAGTGTCCCCATGTCACAGCAGCACCAGCACCCTGTCCCTTCCATCTCCTCACAAATTGAATTCATCACCAACGTATGAATAAATCCCCAAGAGAATAAAAGTTCTCGGAGGTAATTGAATCACACAAGAGTGATGGGGCTTGCTTTTTTTTTTTTTTTTCCCCTTCCCTTGACTCATTCCCAGCCGAGGTTCAATCAGCATTCATTACTCCCACCTCCCTCCATCTGAAAGCGGCAGAGGAACCGGGGGAAGGAGGACTCTTCGTCTTCTGATTAAATCTCCCAAACATGATGGCCTATCAAGCTCAGTAATTTGGGAGCCAGGAAACACAGGATGTTAATTCAGAGCAGATGAAAAGGCATGACCTGTGGAACCAGCTGAGAAGAACAGAGAGGTGGAATTGTGTCGAGCTTGTGGCGCCTTAAAATTTTCTTTTCAAAGGACAGTTTGAGTTAAAAGTGTTTTAAAAATGTTTTCAAACCTAGAGGCACTTACAGCGTTGAAACAATTAGCAATCAAAAGGAAATCTTTTGATTTGACATTTTTGCCCTCTTGTTTGATTTTATTTCAGTTTAAGGAAAATATTAGGGAAAAAGAAAACCCTAAAAGTGAATGAAAATAATAGCAATATTCCACACATACGTGTCACTTGATTAAACATTTAGATTGCAGCGTTCTGACATTCTCGAAATGAAACATTTCCTGACACTATGAAATGGAATTTTTTTTCAATGAGCTTGTTTTGATCTTTCCAGATCAAAAATATCCCGGAATGCTCCATCAAAACAGCGTTCCGAGGATTCTTTTCCGGGAATGGGAAGAGGGAATGACTGGAGGGACAGAGCCCCGCGCTCTGCCGGGATGCAGGAGAGCATCCATCCCAGCACTATGGCCAGATGTGATGCCACCGGGGGATGGCACAGCCGGGGCAGTGTCGGGAGTGCCACACGTGTGGCCAGTGCTGTCCCCGAGCCATCCCCCTCACGGTGTGCCCGGCCGGCAGCTCACCTGTGCCCGCAGCGCTGAGCGCACCGCGCTCGGCTGCCGGAGCGCAAGGGAAACACTCCGCAGAATCCCGGGCTCGGCTGAGCTTTTCCCCACTAGAGGGAAGTGCATTCCCACGCTCAGGGGTGAGCGGCCGGCAGAGCACTTGCCATGGCTCTGTGCACCCCATCCCCGCCCAGCACCCCGCTGGAGCCGCCGGGAATGCTGCTGGAAGCCCTGGCTGCCCATCCATCCCAAGGCTCTGCCCGGTGCCCACGGCAGCTGGAGGGGAGCAGGAGTGGCCTCAGTGCCTGCATCCACACCATCAGGTGTGACACAGCCCTGGCACAGCTGCCCGGGGCAGTGGTGGAGCCCCCAACCCTGGAGGGGTTTAAAAGATGTGTTGGGGACATGGTTCTTCCAGGAAACTTGTGATAGTATAAGGGAAATGGCTTAAAGTCACACTACGAGAGGTTCAGGTTGGATATTAGCAAAGATTTCTTCACTCAAAGAGTGGCTAAGCCTTGGAAAGGGCTGCCCAGGGAAGGGGTGGAGTCACCGTCCCTGGAAGTGTTCAGAAAATGAGTAGATGTGGCACTTCATGAGAAGGTTTAGTGGGTATGGTGGTTTTCAGTAGAAGATTGGACTTGAGGATCTTGGAGGTCTTTCCCAACATTAATGATCCTGTGATTCCATGGTTTACTCATAGACCTGACAGTGCTGGGTTAACAATGATCTGAAAAGTCTTTTCCAGCCTAGATGGTTTGCTGATTCTCTGTCCTCACAGTGGATAAAAACACAGGAGAAACTCGAGCTCTGCAGGAAAGAAAGGGTTGAGCTCCTTGCTCACTCAAAGGACATCTATAAAGCTGTGCTGGAGCTGGTGGAGGAGCACTGAGGATCTGGCCCTGAGCCATTTCAGCGCTGTCTGCACTTGGAGAAGTGCTCAGTGCACAGATGTGATCCATGCAGATGGGCTGCAGCCCAGCCATCCCAGGCAGCAAAGTGCAGGCAGTGACAGCGTGGGGGGATGTGAGCAATCCAACCCAGGCTGCATGGAATGATGGATATGTGACCAAATCCACGCTGGGTTTGCTGTTTGTTCAGCCAGCAAGGCTCACAGATCTTCTCCTGAGCAGATTGGCTTTAAAAACAAAGCTTCAACGTGTTAATGCAGATGTAGGAAAAGATGTGTTTCCATGAGCACACGAGTGAGGCAAAGGCATCTGTGAATGCAGATTGAAGTGAGCTGCACAAACCTGTGGATGCAAACTACCTAATTGCCTGGATAAAACTGGGAATGCTGACATGTGAATATGCACACAAAATCCTGCAGCACTCCTGGCTCCTTTGTGGATGTGCTGTATGGATGAGAGCACAACCTTCCTCCCTCTCTCCCTCCCCTCACACAGCTGAGCTCCAGGTGAAACAGCCCTTGGAAAAGGAGCAGGCAAAGCCAGTCCAATGTGTCTTTACAAATCCTAGCCTGAGACCTTGGGTCTGAGCAAAGAAGAAGAGAGAACTCAGCTAGAGAGGAGAAGATGAGGGATCATGGTAAGGAAAGCTTCAAATGCTCTGAGGAACCATGTCCTCCCCAGGATGCTCAACAGCAAGTGGACATGAGTCTCTTTTCTGGTGGCTCTGGAGCTGGGAGACTCAGTGAAGTGTGTTCCTCACACCTTGAGAGGAGAAATCACTCTGTCCTTGCTCCCAAGGAGTCTCTGTCTCCACATGACTCCATTTCCAAGGGTGCTCATGGATATATTGCACAGAAAATGAGCCCAGCAGTCTCAAGCATGAGGTAGAACACCTTGTTCCTCAACTTTTAGATTAAAACAAACTTTTGGGCAAGGGCGGACATTATAATTAACCCCTTGGTTCCTCCTGCTCATCCCAAGTGTTGAAACTTTTGTGAGCTTTAACACTTAAGCTGTTTTTATTTTCCTGCTGCCTGAAGGGCTGTCACCATTCCTGGGGAAACCCATCTCTGCTTCTGTTCAGGCTGCAAAACCTGACAAAATGTGTAATTTTCCCCTGGTCCACTCGAATGGCTCTCAGGAGCAAAGTCTTCAGCCAATTTAAATTTGTGATACCCTGTGGAAGGCAGTGGAGATTTAATGGAGCTGCTTTGTGTTCAAGCATCTGGCCCCAAATTCTCCAGGGAAGCAGAGTATCATGTATCAGATTAAAGGGCCAGGTTGATATGCCCTGCAAACAGGGAATGGGGAGATTTGTTAAGATGGAAAATGATTTGGCCACCTGCTTCCTCACCTTGAGCAGAGTCTAAAACAAGGTGCTGGCAGGGCTCCTAAATGGAGTTGTATTACAATAATTAACAGCAATATTATTACTACTAGTAGTAGGTTTTGTGTTACAGTTTCATGCTTGTTCTTCACTTCTTTCATTCTTTTGCTGCAGAAAGAAAGAAAGAAGCAGCAGACTACTATGAGATCAGACTGTCTGATGTCATGCTTTAGATGTATTTGGCAGCTAGAAATATGGAAAACCCATAAAGGGTGCCTGTTTGGTTACAGTGAAATTTCCAGGGTGGTTTTTTACCTGATTTGGATGCCATGGTGAAAACTCAGCTCAGATTTAGGATGTTTTGGGGAGTAGAGTTCTGAGGCTGCTGTTACTGGTCAGAAGATTGATCCCAGTTGGCTTCCACCCAGTGAAAACTTTTTATTGTATCTGTGCTATTACCAGAAACAAAATCAGTAAAAAACATTTTAGGATGGTTTTTTTTTTCCTGATCTGAGAGCCTTGGGGTTTAATTCTTGACTTCTGTGTGATCCTTGGCATGGTCAAGTCAGCTTTACTAAAGATTTCATGTGGTAAAGGAAATAATGTCTTTAGTGGTTCACAGGAAGGCTTGCAGAATCGAAAAGCATTGGGACCATTTATTCCCCTGTTTATTTAACTTGCACACGTATTTTTGAAAATTCCACCAACCATCCAACCATCCCTGTGAGTCTTAATCCATCTCTTTAATGTGGAAAATCAGTCTGAAGGGCCAAAAAGGAATGATGGGGTTCAGGCTCAACTACAACGTGAAGTTTGCTAGCTGGGATCAAACTGGCCCAAAGGAGTCAGCGAGGGCTCAGCCCCTCCTGTGGGGTTTCTGAGGCTTTTTCAAACTTCCAATCCCTAATAATTTGCCAAAATGGATGGCAAATATCATCAGAGCAGGTCTTCTTCCTTTTTTTTTGTCATTTTTTCTTGCCTTATCCTTCAGAAGTGCTGTCAGAATTAGCTTCGTTGCTGGTGTTTCAGGACATCTGCATCTGATTCCAGGAGGATTCAGAATGATTGGAAAACATTGAAATGAAGAGTGAAATGTAACTTTAATGAAAAAGAAGACTCTTGGGTAGAAGTTAGAGTCATATTTTATTTTATTTTTTCATTAACCTGAGCCAAGATTGTTCCAGTCTTAGATCTCAACCCACATCTTTATCCTAACAAAGAAAACCTGTTCCAGTAGATCCCCACTAAAAAGATCTTCCCTAAAATCTGCCTGAAGTGGAGGAAAAGTGGATGAAAACTGAGTGCATCCGTTTGGATTACTTTTTTTCCCAGCCCTTTGAGTTTTGTTCTTTTTGTTTACCCAGGCTAATGACAAATTAAAGGGATAAACCAAAGGCCTTGCTGGGACAGCTGTAAACTCCAAGCAGGAAGTCATTCGGAGCCTCCAAAAGCTGCGCCATGCTGGAGGAGTTAATGATGAAGAACCAAACCCTCAGCTGGAGAATGCTGGCAGAGCTGGGCTGCAATCCCCGAGTTTCACTGATTTACAGCAGCTCAGGATGAGGCCTGGAGTGCCTCACTGTTGTGCTTTGTTTGCATTTTGAGGCGATCTCTGCTGGTTTCTTGACGGTTTTGTCTCCTGTTGGTGCATCCACGGGATGCCAGGAGCCAAGCGGGTGCAGATGGCAGAGCACGGGAAAGAGCTCGCTCAGTTTCCTGGGAAAAGCTTTTCCTAAGGATTTTGGAATAGCACCGAGGCTATTCCTGTCCCTGCAAAGGTTTCTGTGGGCTGACAGCTGGTGCTGCCAGAAGATGGAGGAGCTGAGGTTCCTCCGTGCTCCTCGAAACATGAGGCAGTTTAATTTTGGAGCGGCTCAGAGATAAACCTGTGGTAGAGAGGATATTTAGATTGCCCTCCTGACACTGCTGGGAGTCAAGTGCTGGAAAAAATAGCCCAGGAAGGTGGTGGAATCGTGAGAGCTTGAAGGCCAGACTGGAGAACATCCTTTGGGTGCTGCACTTTCAGGGCTGAGCCTCCCTCGGACAAGTGGGATTGGCTTGGAACATCATTTATGCTCCTTTGTGGCATCACAATTCCTAAAACTAAAATTAACCCAGCTCCAAAGATTTGCTAAATTTACCAAGAGAAGAAAGAGGGAATAAGCAATGAGTTCTGCACTTACTCTTGGGCAGAGGCAGAGCTTTATCAATCAGCCAAACCAAGAGTCTTTCTCATGCTGACCACATCATCTGATGTTTCCTGCAGCATCTGGATCTCCTCCAGTCTGTGAGGGAAAAACTGTCAGCAGAGGCAGGGAATATTTTCTTAACATTTATTATAAAGGGGTTTTGGAGGAGGACACATGAGCATTCAGCTCTGGTTTTGCCTGGAAATGAAAGACTTAAAAATTGGAGGAAACAACCTTGTTGCAATTAAGCACGGGCAAAATTGCCCAGAGTTATTTGCAGCTACTGAACTGGAGGCCACTCTCTGAAAGCCAGGCTATCAGAGGGAGCAGCTACTTCCAATTATATCCTACTGGAGGGGACTGCTAAGCTGCCAAGATTCATGGAGGAAAGCCATTCAAAAAAATTTTTAAAAAAAAGAAAAAATCATGACAAACTTCTCCCCCTGGAAAGAAAAATAGGAAAAAAAAACACCCCACAAAAATTGTTTTATTGAAGTCTAAACATTCCTTGGAAATGTGCCAAGTGCACAAATATTTCCATAAGGAAGATTCATGTGAGCCAAAGAGAAATGTCAAAAAGCAGGAGAGGAAGAGAGACAAACAAACAAACGAAGTGACAGAGGCTGATTTGGAAATGAGGTGGCTGGGAATAGACCTGGGCTGAGGAGAATAAGGCTGAATTTCCAGAGCCCAGAGAAGGAGCCCAAATCTGAGATCTCTCACCTGAAATAGCTCTGGGCAATGCTGATAATTGCTAGTTTTGCTCCAGATTGAATCAAAAATGTAAATGTACTCTGCATTTCATACTTCCTCCCCAGGCAGGGAAAAGGATCTATCTACTCTATCTGCAAAATGGATTGGATGATCTCAGAGGTCTTTTCCAACCTAAATAATTCTATCATTCTACTCTTAGCACCTCCCTTAACATGGAGATAACCAGAGGAACCTAAATATCCTCCCCTCTCCAGGGGGGACCAAGTGCCTTGCTGAAGCCTTCGGGATTTAAAATCTGTCAAATTCAGAGAGTGACTAGCCAAGGTGTGGCACCTGGATATGGGAAAAAGGGCATACTCCTGCAAAAAAAAAGGAATTTAAATTTTTTTTAAATTTTATTTGCTAATTTGTGGAAGGCAAGGAAGAAAAAATTCCCAGAGTGTGATGCTGTGGGGTATGACTGGAATTTGCTGCTTCTAGACCGATTTGGTTCAAAGAGAGCTTTGGTTTTGAAAATGGGATGTCTGCATGGAGATATTGTAAAAGGTGATAGCAGGAAGGGTAGGAAGCAAGGAGTCAATGGGGAAATAAAAGAGAAATCATTGCAACAGATTGCTTTGTGCAACTTGTTCTGAGTTTTTCCCCCGAATTACTGTTTCACACTGCCCTTAACATTTAGATTTTCATCTGTTTGGTTCTTTTTGCGAGAGGAAAACTATGTGAGGCATCTCATAAATGCTTACATGGAGATGTTTCCCATCTGCTTGCAGATGCACCATGCCTGCTTTCTGCAGGGACCTGGCACTTCTCAGCGTTTAAATGAAACTGAACCCACTCCATTTGCTGGATGGGCACAATCCAAGGAGCAAAAATGAACATTTCTCAGCGCTGGTGATTCTGTTACAGCGCACCGAGCTCTGAAAAGATCTCCAAACATCCGCTGCAGGTCGCTTTCTTGAGGAAGGACCCTTTCAATTAAGGCCAAGAATTAAGACAGACAAAGCCATTCAGGAGGCACACGCTCATTTCTACTTGGTGCATAAACAGAATTATGATTTCCATGTTCTTGGCCACCTTCCAGCTAACTCTCCTCCTTCACTGTGTGATGCATACCCACCTCTCTCTGGTCATGCAGCACTGTGGAAGTTCTCCATGCTCTGTTCAGCGTGGGTTGCCTCCATCCCGGGATGGTTTTGCTCCAGCAGAGGGTGGGCAGCCCCAGTTTGCTGCATCCCCCGGGGCTCTGCTCCGTGCTGGGCAGGGTTACTCACTGCTTTTGGCACCCTCTGAGATGCTCAGATGCACAGGGCTCTGCTCAACCCACCCAGCCAAAACCCAGCAGCGCCATCCAAACCCTCCAAACCTTCCCAGCTCGCTGCTTGCGTGGATCTCATCTGTCTCCTTCTCCCTGGATTCGCCTGCCTGGGAGAGGTTTGTGCATTTTGCAGACAGCCTGGGGGTGGAGGGTGGGGGTGGCAGGGAAGATGAAGAACTCAGTGATATACTGAGTGTATGGAACAGTGTATAATGTACTGAGTGATGCAACAGCCAGAGAACTAAGTGGATGCTGCTGCCTTGTGATTTACTGCTTGCAAATGGCTTCTCTTCTTCTGAAATACTGTTAATTTAATAGACAAACATCCCAGGATAAAGGCTCGCCAGAGACGCAGCTGATGGGATAAACATCGAGAGATTAAAGACCTGTGGGCAAAGTGTATAATTCTGTTATTAAAATCCCAAAGTGCTCCCTTAAAATTAGACCCTCCTAAAGGAAGAGGAGTGGAAAAACCTATGCTTAAAAGGGGGAGTGATTGTGTTCAGCACTTTGGAGTCATTTGCTAAGCAAAGTTGAAAGGAATAATAGCATCAAGCTCTGTCTTCTGCTTGTTTTCCTCCTGCTGTCCCTAACTATCAAAGTGGTATCAAAGAAACCTACTTATTAGCCATGTGTTGAGAACATTTTCCAGCGGCAGCCAGAAAGCCATCAGTGCCAGCGTCTGTGTGACCTCTAATTGTGCCCCACAAACGTGTGCCTGTCAGGCCCAGGAGGCAGCTGCATTTGCAAAGTGAGTCCCAAGGCATTATTCCCCAGCTCAGGAGCCAGCCTGGCATGAGAATGGTGAATTTTTGCAGGGATTGCAGCTGGGATGAGGCACGAAGCACACTCACTGCTGGCCAGGCTCTGGCACAGCCTGTGCTGGGCTTGGAGACCACAAAATAGGATTTGTCACCACCAAACTGGACAGCCAGTGGGAGCTGAGTCACAGGGATCCCAATCCTCTGGATAACCCAGTCTGAACAAGCCTAGCCCTTGAATTTGTTGTGCACCATCATGTGGTTTCACTGGGCCTTTCACTCTGAAGGAATTGGTAATGCACTGGTCAAAATTAGCTTTTTGTCTTTCAGCACACATTCCAGGTTTTGAACTTTTCTCCCTCAAAACTCTAACACTTTTCCATGACTTGTGATGTGAAAATTCTGAAGAAAACAACATTTTGTGAATCTCCAACTGTTCTTCCCACAACACACACACTTGTTTGCTTTTTGCTGTTTGGGGTTTTTTTTGTGTATGAGAAGTAGAATGTACATTAAAGGGAAGAAAATACTGCAAGACTGAAAAAATATCAAATATCCTATTATCACAAACTAAAGGGCTACCTTCAATTGAAATTTTACTTAAATCAGTGTTTGTTCCTGTGGCACATTTTGACTTTGAGAAATGGATGTATTCCAGTGGGAGAACATCCCATCAAGATGCCAGCTACTCCTGTGCTCCATGGAAATGAAGCTTGCTTGCCATGAATATGTATCCCCTGTTTGAATCCCTGGGTGGGTAGTTAATTAGGAGCTCCAACAGAATCAGCTTCTTCATCAAACTTGTGAGAACTCAATATTTTTGTGGCTGCTAATCTCTGTATCACGTCTGATTAAAGGTGGTCAATCAGTACAGGAGTTTTTGGATAGCACTGTGTGGTGGAGTAGGTGGATAAAGGAATTCTCATTCCTTTGTACATTCAAAGAGCATGATTTTCTTAGGAAATCAGGCCAACAGTGCTCTGTTTAAAGGTTAATTTTGGCTTTCACTCCACTCAGGATGAGTTTCATGCAAGGACATTGTACAAGACACAAGAAAGGATCCCTCCAGACATTTCTTTTGGAGCTGCATTAGGATAAGAACCCCCAGATTAACAATTGCCAGTGACAGATTACTCTGAAATCAACCGATCATGACAAAATGCACTTTCCTCTGTATTAGTCACATACCACTGCTAGCAGTATTAGAGTCCATAAACATGCTTTTAATAGTCAAATATTCTTTAATGTATGCCGAAT
Source organism: Lichenostomus cassidix (assembly GCF_008360975.1). NCBI lineage: Eukaryota > Metazoa > Chordata > Aves > Passeriformes > Meliphagidae > Lichenostomus > Lichenostomus cassidix. Next base: position 6,634,296 of record NC_139497.1, read on the forward strand.
CTCCCAGTAAGTGGAAATTAAATGGACAATTTAGTGTATCATCTCCATGCAGAGACTCAGGAGCATTTCTCCAGTGGGTAAACACTGACAGCAAAGCTGTTGTTCAACAGCAAGCTACAGCTGCCAGATGTTAAAGGTTTTGGCCTTTGAATGTGTTGTCCCAAAGAAAAAGGTTGACATTTGCTGTTGTCCTGGTGTGTATTCTGGAGTGAGAAAAAAGGGATTCTGAATGTATTCTGAGGGCAGGAAGGGCTGGTAGGTAAAGGAGAGGGCTTAAAAGGCCTCAAGATCTCTGTGTTCAGGCCTGGGTTTGGGCAGTGGAATGGTTCATCTGATCTTTTTTCCCCCATTTTCTTCTGTGCAGCACCTTCCACACTCCTGTACCTGCAGGATGCACCAGCAGCTCAGTCAGATACCACCCCTGACACTGAAACTAAGATCCAGCAAGGGGAAAACCAATTTATTTCTCTTTCCTTGGCATGACTCTGTCCATCAGCAGCCACATGGCTCCCTCTCACCTCAGAAAAGGAGGTTTCTATGTGTTTGCTCCTTGTAACTTGTACCAGTCCAGCAAAGAGACAGAGTAATAAAAAGTATTAAATTAATTTGGCATGCAAGACAGAGAGCACCTGTTAACTCTCTGGTACCACACTGCGTTTGCAGAGGAGGTTGTTAAGAAAACAATTTTCTTTTTTGATTTGTAGACTGAACAAATTTAAACTGGAGTCCTTGAACACAGTCCCTGAACCTCATTGTGCTTTTTTTTTTTTCTGTTTAAAGACCAAGGAAAGAGACACTCTTCTCTAGAAAATGTTTTAAATACAATGAACTCCTCGCAATTCTGAAGTTCTCTCAGGCTCCAGAATATTGCAAAAATGCTGTTAAATTCACATAGTCACGGAATGTCATGGATACAGGTCATGATGTACCTGTTCACATTGAAGTAAATCAGGAGAAAAAAATCCTAGGTGGGGAAGGAAATGAAAAACAGACCCAGCCAACAGTGCCAAGAATGTCCTTGGACAGACTGCACTCACATCAGGCCTCCTGCTCCTGGAGTGGTTTGGATGGACATTTAAAACTAAACCAAATTAAGGACCTTTGGCAGGTCTCCCATATTAATGGAATTTCAGTTCCCAGTCCCTTCCTTTCCTATCTGTGCTGTGATCTCAGTGTATTACCAAAGCTAGAGCTTCCAGAGGGATAAAAAAACCTGCAGAAGAATTCCTGCAGGCACAGTGAGCAAGGCATTCTCCTCTGGGGAGAATATTTACAACCCCAAATCAAAATAACTGACTTGCACCATAAAACTCCCCAAGTCAAGCTTCACCTTCAACCCTGCAAATGCTAAAGGTGGCACATGATGCATTTCCCACTCTCTGACTTTCAGAAAATCCATTTAAGATTCTTTGAATAAATGTCCAAAGGGAGGGCAGAGGAGCAACCATTAACCCCTTGTGTGCTGTGGTGGCACCTGGGCAGGAGGCAGCCTCACCCCAGGCCTTATCAGAGCACATGATTAAATCCTTCTGATAACCTGCTCTGAAATAAACTCACCAGAGCCTTCCCTCTGTTTGCTCAGACTCTTTTACACAAATCCTCGGTTTATCCGTAAAATCACAATGATGAGCTGGAGTCAAAAAAAAAAAAAAGGGAAGAATTTTTGTGCCTCCCTTCTTAATATTTCAGTTTGTCCCTCTGCACAGACTTGCCTCCACGCAGAGGAGCCATAAATCTGGCCTGTCACTTTTATGATTATTAGTGGTTAGACCTGATGAATATTGATATGTGGCAAGCGCTCTTTCGACATTAAATACATTTGCCAATTTTCCTCCTCCAAACTCCACCCGTTAATGCTTCATCCAATATGAATCAATATTGGTTTAATAATTAACATGTTTAAACATTTTTTAATGTATATTTCATGATGAGAAGATCTATGTTTATTTTATGATGATAAAATATTTAGAGCCCAGGGAATTTTACTGTGCTGTCATCGCAGCGTTCGTTGCGCCCTTTTTGCTCTGCCTGAGGGGGCATCTCTGTCTCCTCTCAGCTCAGCCAGGGCTGAAATGGTTCCAGTTCCTCCTGTTTATGGGGTTTGAAGATATCTGGAATACGTGGTGGGGCTGGAGGGGAAGGAGAGCAGCAGGATTGGAGGGACAGTGCCCACTGCTCCAAACAGCCACGGATCTGAACTGGGGAGACTTGGAACAGCTTCAAAAGCAGTTCAGATTCCTGGAAACCACACATAAAAGTGAGGAAGGAAAGAGAGAGGCTCAGCCTGGCACTGGGAAGGCTTTAAAGAGCCCATGGTGCTTGCTGAAAAAGTGGGGGTTCACTCTTGCTCTTGAAGGCAGTGAGTTTGACTGCCCAGGGATGTTTCTGTGTGGGGAAAATAGGTGTTAAAATGAGTTCCATGGAGTGGGAAGGTGTGGTGGGAATTAAAAACCTCCCTCCATAAGTGAAGGGGTTAATCTTCCATGTCTGTGGAGCATGCAGAGGGTCTTGGCAGCCTGACAGTGAAGGAAGACACCTGTAGGGTGGAAAAGGCTTAAGAAACAGAGATTTGGTGATTTTGGTTGGCCTAGGAGGTGTCTGGCTCCTCAGATCTACAGCACCTCACCACCACCTCACTCTGCCGAGGACAAACACAGAGAGCACAGGCTGCACATCCATGAAATGCCATTCAGGGGATGCTCTGGCTTTGCACTGGCTCTTCCACCAGGGTGGATTCTGCTCCAGCTGCCCAGGATCCCCAGGGAATCAGAGATAATGAACAAACTGGCTCAGAATTCCCTGAAATCCAGGTGAGGGTTTCCTGTGAGGCTGTGATTAATGTGATAAGGATGATTATGTTTATTTCCGTGTATTTGTTCAATATTATTCAACTGGTCACAGTCCAGTGACTCCTGATGTTCCACTCCTGGGCAGCAGAACAAACACCTTGTAGTGCATCTGATCTGATCAGGCACAGTCCTGGAGGAGTGCTGCAGGCAGGGCTGCTGATTGCAGGAAAAACACTTCCCTTGCAGGATTTGCTGTGGAAGACGTTTATTCCAGAAATGGATTTTAAAAAGGGAAGGAAAAAAAAAGAAAAAAAAAAGAAGAACGTATCAAAGTCACGATGTCTCCTGGGAAGAGATTTCCCTGTCAAGGTGTGTTTGCTTGATAGCACATCCAGAAGGTGGAAATGTAATGTGGTTTCACACTTTACTTTTTGAACCCATGTAAACTTCTGGCATTCACAAAAAAAGACAGAGTTTTACAGCTTAACTATGCATTTTGTGAAGCTGTTAGACACTTCATGGAAGAAAAAAAATCCATCAAGGGCATTAAACTGGAAGATAACACCTCTGCCTCCAGCAGTCCCTGAGCTGCTGAGCACTGGAGGTTGAGAAATACTGGGAGAGACATAATTCCACGTGCTTGCCCTGTTTGCACAGCCTTTCCTAGTGGCAATTTTTTTGCCACTATTGATCTGCTAATTCTGGGTTAGGTGGCTTTTTCCTCTCATCTGAAAAAACTTCTTTTATTCTTATGAAATGAAATGTGAAACAGAGCTGGGTGAAAGCCAGATGGGGTGTTGCTCCCTAAAATTACTGTGTTGTTTGATTTGAGCTTAAGAATCTTTCTGAAAAGAGGGAGGAGCAGATGAATGCTTGCACATCCTGTTCGACATCAGGGAATTTCCTGTGAGAATTGCAAAACAAATACATTCAAACGCTAAAAAAAGAAAAAAAAAATTAAAACACCAGCCCAAATCCCTAACAGTTTTCAAACGTTTTATTTAACTTCATTGTGATTATTTTCCACAGCTCTGGTTAGGAGTAGCAATTATATTAATCCTTCTCCTCCAGGTTGTTAATCCTAGCAAAGCAACCTGTTGCTCGGAAGATTGTACGTTGTTAAGGATCTCCCTGAGAACATTTATTCATGCTTGGGGAGAGCATTCCTAATGCACACACGTACTGCTCATTTAGGCTGAAACTCACCCCTAGCAAGGGGGGCTGTGCTCAAAGCCAAGGTATCACTTAATTCACACTTAAACCCTTCCAATCAGAGGATAAAATGAAATCCAATGGAAAACTCCGCCGGTGTGGTTTGGAGACCTCGGCGGAGAAATCAGTGGGGCTTTGGGTGAGAAAGGGAAGATCACTGAAATTAAAATCTCTTCCTCCGAACCCGATGAATGTGAGCCAGCGTGAGAGAGGCGAGACAGAAGATGCTCTCATAGTTCCATGAGCTGGGATATTTATGCTCCAGACCTGAGTGCATGGCGTAAATCGGATGAGACAAGTAAATTGCACCCAACGAGCGGTGAAAGCAGGCAGCAGCATCCATGTGGAATCTCAATTTACACCGCAGCTGGGGTCCGGGGGAGCTGCGCTGACAGGGCAGAGCTCTCAGCCACAGCCTGCTCTTCCTTCCCTCTTTTTTTCTCCCAGTTGCAGTGGATGTGCTCCAGTGGGAGCTGTGAACCACTCACCCGGGGCTGTAAATGAGTGTCCCACGTCTGAGGCTGAGTTCCACACCCTGCTAATAGCCTAGGAAAGGTTTGACATGGGTTGCTGTCATTTCCATGTTAATACTCTGCTGTTCAGCAGCCTTTGTCCCTGTGAAATGCTCCTGTGGTTTGGCACAGCTCAGGCCGAGCCAAGCAGAGCCACTGCCCGGTGCAAATGGTGATCTGTTCCCTGGCTTTTGCTTTTTAACCTTCTGGCAATAAAAAGGTCTAAGTTTGGCTGCTCTGAGCCTGTCTAAAACTCTTCATACAAGGCCCTTGCAGACCTTTCCAGCACCTCTGTCCTGCTGCCCTGAGGGATTCTGAAGGGATGGAGCTCAGGGGGATGAGGGCAGACACGGTGGGATGCTCTGTCTGCAGGCTAGGGTTGGAATTTGAGTAACCTGGACTGCTGGGAGGTGTCCCTCCATGGCAGGGGTTTGGAATGAGATGATCTTTAAGCTCCTTTCCCACCCAAACCATTGTGGATTCTGTAATTTGTCTCCTCTTGCTTTCAGCAGCTCCAGCTCAGCTCTCCCCAGCCCAGCCAGCTGCCTGAACTCCCCTTGGAGTCGGCAAAGAGAAACAAGCAATTCCACAGCACAATCCATCTGACTTGTTTGAGATGTCTGCCGCAGAAGGAGATGAATTGGGCCCTGGGAGTGACAGGTTCTGTGCTTTGATCACAAGGGGAGGCTCTCCAGCCTGCAGGGACACAGACCTGGCAGCTCCACATACCTGTCCAGAGCCAGACAGATCCCAGAGCGCATTCCCTCCACTGGTGCAGCTCAGGGATCCTCCAGTCTGGGGTGTGGAGCAGCACCCAGAGCTGTCCCCACCCTGAGCAGGCTGTCCCCTTCTCCTGTGCCCTGAGAAGTGTGAGGTCCCAGATCACTGTGCCTCATTTCTCTTGATCACAGCGGCTTGCTATGACAGATATTCCGATCTGTCCCTGTATAAATCTCTTCTGAAAAGCTGTCAGGCCACATAAGAAAGAAAGATGGAGCTCCTTCTTGCAAAGTGCTGACAGGGTGTTGCCTGTACAACAACAGGGCTTGGTGGGTGAGCATCCACTTCTCTTTGCCCACCTCTTGTCCCCTTCTTCAGCTCCTCCTGCCCCCAGCTGAAGCACAAGCAGGCTTTGTGTTTTGATTTTTTTTTTGTCCATCAATAAAATGCTTTTTTTTTTTTAATCATATTTCAATCGGTGCTTGATTCAATTCTGTTCCTGGCAGGTGTTTGTGTGTTTTCTCCAATTCCCTGACTGCAAAGATATTGTTGCCCATGGACATATTTCCAGGGGAGGTTTCCTTCAGTGGCAGCAGATGTCTTCCCCTGGAAAGTACTTGTGCATTGAAGGGCAACTGTCCTTGGCTTAGGAGGCATTTTAGACCAGTTCCCTGTACCCTGCTCTTCTAAGTGTCTCCAGCAAGCTCCACTCCCAGACTGTGCTGCAGCTCTTCCCAGGAGTCTCATCACCCACTGCTCCCAGGCTCCTCAGTGCTGATCCAGCTCACTGACCCCTTCACCACAGCTGTCTGGCACCTGACAACACATTCCGAAAGAAAGAGGCAAGAGAAGCCAAGGAGAGAGAAAATATTTTCAAGATTTTTCTTCCCTCTGAGGGTGGATCTGCCCTGGCACAGGTGCCCAGAGAAGCTGTGGCTGCCCCTGGATCCCTGGCAGTGTCCAAGGCCAGGCTGGACAGGGCTTGGAGCAGCCTGGGATAGTGGAAGTTGTCCCTGCCATGGCAGGGGTGATAGTGGATGGTCTTTGAGGTCCTTCCCATCCCAAACCATTCAGTGATTCTGTGATTTGATGAAATACATGAGCATCAACCACACACACAGAGCATGGAGACACATGAGAACAGGGGGAGTCATGTGCAGAATCACAGAATCCTGCATCACTGTAAACACACCTACATATAATTGCAGGGATAGACACCACATGAGCAACCAGACCGTAATTCTTTCCTGCCAAGTGGTCCTGTAAAATCCACAGCACCCACGGAGCTGCAATCCCACCCCCTGCCCACCCTGCATGCACAAACCCTTTCCCCTGGAGCTCTGAGCTGTGCAGTCTCCAGGAGTGAACGTACCTGCTCTGCCTCCCAGATCTATCACATTCCAGGGCTTTATCCAGACCACTTCAGCGAGGTTTCAAAGGTTTCTCTGCATGTTTCAATCAGTTCAGGCATGTCAGACAAGTAAGTGCTGTGGAGGTACCTGCAAATTACACCATCTGGCTGCCTCGGTGAGCCAGACAAGAGGCAGACTGCAGGCAAAGGGAGAATCCAGACCTTAAAGGAACGAGGGGAACATAAACCCAGCCATTTGCAGAGGAGGAACATTTAAAAATCACTCCAAATAATCCTGCAGCAAAGGTTTACACATTTTATTAAGCAAACCTGATAAGTGTGAAAAAATTTTTTTGGAGGAAACCCAGCTCACTGGAAGATTGTTTCCAGCTTTGAGTGATGCCAGGGAATGTCCTGTGTGGCAGAATCTGCAGATTCCCAGGTTACTCTGGGGGTAAAAAAATGCTTCATAATGGGATGGCAGTGGGCTCAGTACAACTGAGATAAATAGATAACTCCACAGGCTGATAGCAGGCAACTGAGCCTTTTACCCCCAGACCCATTTTAAAAGTGTATGGGTTAATTTTTATGCAGGAATCTGAATCAAACAACAACATTTCCAGGTAAAGAATAAGCTGGACAGGCTTTTTGCCTGGTGTACAGCAGTTCTAACTCTCATTGAAAACACACCACCTTTGCAAGGTGGCTTTGAATCAGGACTGGAGGATTATTATGGGAGGAAGGGGGTCTTTATAGATATATATATATAAATATATATTTATATATTTTTATATATATAAAGGGGGTCTTTATATATAAATAAATAAATTATTTTCAGACACAGTAGACCTTTACTTTCAGGAAGTTAAAACAGAGCAGTGAAAAATAGCTTTCTGGTAGAAAAATAAAGAAAACCAGTTAAGCAGGCTCAGACTGGGCTGTCAGACTGGGGTGTGTGGATAACCCTGGGAGTTATGGGATCAGGGCTAGGATTGAGGCACAGGAAGAGCTGGTGTCACCATGATCCCACTTGTACCCAACCAGGAGGTAAATCACAGATGCTCCTGAGTTTCAATGTTGATCCAGCATTTCCCTCAGCAGAAAACTCGCAATGGGAAAAGCAAGGAAGAGGAATAGCAGTGTTTTTTTTGCTGAAAGGGAAGCACATCCCTGTTGTCTCAGCCTCCATTGAATGGCTCTCCCTATTGCCCATGGTGAGCTGCTGGCACAGACTGGCACTGTCACCCCACTGCCACTGATGCCTGAACAGGGCTTACCTGAAACAGAGGGCAGACCAAGTTAGGAGAATAAAAAGCAATAAATTTTATTAAAGGCCTTCAGGTGCATTCAGGGCAGACAAAGTCTACTCAAGAGGCTACACCCAAAATGGACACCAAGTCACAAGTTGTTCGCATTTTATAACTTCTGTCTATTAATATATTGGACCTCAATTCTCCAATCACACCTTCAGCTGATGATGTCAATCACCCCAAGCTTCCTCCCCACAGTTCACTGTTGTTTACATATTTTGGGGCTCTGAGGCAGTGAAGTGTCCTTGGACTTTCCAACTGAGGGGAACTGTTTTGTCCAAAATGCTGGGAACTGAGGTTTTTAGCACTTTATATGGAGCCTAGAGCTGCACACCAAAACTAGAGCTACACAAAAAAGAGAAGCTAAAAATCCTTAAGGCATCACCACCTTGAAAAGGACGGGGAGGCAAGCAGGACAGCAGAGCCTGGATGTCCATCCCTCTTCCCAAACCTCATCCCCGAGCTTGTCCCGATGTGAAGGAGCAGCACTGTGCTGGGAGGTGCTGGGAGGTGCCGGGAGCCCCTGGCTGAGCCATAAATCTCACTCAGTCAGGGGGGAAGATTGATGCTCCCAGCCTGGGAACGCCGCCTGTGGCACTCACACACACTCCAACACGCACACATTCCGCCCAGAAAAACCCAGCAGCTCTGCCAGAACCCCGGCTCAGGAGAAGGTGCAGTCCCAGGGACAGCTAAATTGCTTTCATGACTTTCCAGCAGCGTTTGGAAGACAAATTGGGGGCTTGTGTTTTAAATGTATCCCGAATTTGCATTTTGATTGGCTAACAGGCCATGCGGATTCCACGGTAAAGTACTGATCTGTCAAAGGCATCTGACAGTTTTCAACAATTGCTGAAATGGCTTTAAAACAGACCTGGGAGAGCTGGGGAGAGAAAAAAAAAAATCAAAAAACCTCTGCCTGATGAGTGAGTTCTTTCATCTGCTAAAAGCTCTCCAAGCCCACAAGCCTGAGGCTGACTTTAAATAGAGTCAATGGAGAAATATCTTCTAGACAGGGGAATGATGAAGCTCTCCAGTAGTTGCTCTCCCTTTCACTCCCTCTGTCCCTCTCCCTCTCACATGTATTTGCCTTTGCTCTCTTCCTCCCTCTGGAAAATTCCTGTCCAGGCTGGTGCTGGGTGCCCTCACTGCTCGTGGAAGTCAGAGAAGAATTTCACACTCAGCATGTCATGGGGTTGAACTTCAGGATTGTCCTGCAGCCACAGGGTCATGTTACCTGTCCAGTTGTGAGTGACATGGGTGGTTTAAGGTAATTTCTATAATAATTAAGGGATTTGTCCACTTATAGTATCTCTAAATGAGCCACAAGGGATTTGGCCACTGGGTTGCCAATCAGACACAATCCTGTTTCTGGATTCAACCAAGAAACGAAATATTTCCTAAGAACATGTCCTAGGGAGGAGTTAACTGCCCTGAAATAGCTCTTATTAAGTCAGTTGCATTTACAAGAATGGTGGATGTTGAAAACTGGAGTTTCAAGCTACCAAGGCTCCAAACTGTTTCTGACCCCAGAGATTTAAAGATCTCACCCACTCCTTTTCCATGTACGAGAAACGAGCTCATCTTTGGGTGCCTTTTTATGCATCATCCTGCTGACCTCTGCAGAGCCCTTGGGCCATCCCCATGCAGAGTGACATAATCATGATGGATAAGCATCATTTACCATTTTGGGTGGAGAGGCAGAGCGAAAAACAAAGTTTCCCAGGCCTGTCCTAAACGGTGGAGCCTGGCTCTGCATGGACCTGCCCCTTTCCCAGAGCAGGGAGCAGCTTCTCCACCCTGCAGCACATTCCTGTCCCTGTCCCACAGCTCAGCCCTGATACCCCAGCTCTCCTATCCTTTTGACCTCCCCAGCATTGCACAATCTGCCCTGAGCCTGTTCCTGCTCCAGCTCAGCATCAGCCTCAGGCAAAACTCAGCTGGGGAGAAATGACTTTGCCTTGAGGCTGCAAACCTTTGGAGACAGACATGTAGACTCTGCAGCCTCCAAAAGGCACTTTAACCTGCTGGGTTTGATTCTCCTGCTCTCTGAGGGGAGCTGACCTTGGCTGGACAGCAGGTGCCCACTGAGCCTCTCTCCTGCTCCCCTCCTCAGCAGGGTGGAGAAGGAGAGAAAATAAGGTGGAAAAACTCACATTGAGGTAAAGGCAGTTCAATAAAACAAAAGCAAATGCCACATGCAGGAGGAAAAGCAAAACCAAAAGGATTTATTCTCTACTTTCCATCAGCAGGAAGAAGGGGTTCAACACACATAAGGGATGCTCCAGGCCTGGGCAAATCACCCCAGTCATCCCTTCTCCTACACCCAGCTCTGGAGTCTCTGCCTCTCTTCTGTTCAACAAATAATCCTGCCTTCCCTTAGTCACCCCTTCCCCTGGTGCTCTTTACTATCAAACCCAGTCATAATTAGTGACTGGCTCATCTATTTAATCCCTAGCTAAGGCCATTGCAGTTGTATCCTTGGGAGAGGAAGGTATTTTTCTGACTGCTTTCCCCCTTTCCCCAGGCCTCCCTCCAGAAGGATTTCCCTCTGACCCCAGCTAATGAAATGATCCAGATCAGTGGCTGGGGAAAGCAGCCTCAGGACAAAGTTCAAACCTTTTCCTTCTCAACAGGCTCTCTGTGACAGCTCCTATGCAGCATTTAGCAGGTATTTATTATTAATTTCCCATCTCTATCAGAGGTGGATGTTCTTGGGGCTCATAGAGGTTTTGCACTTGGGAGCAAACTGGACATCTCAGTGGGTTAAACACAAAAGTGAGGAGGAGGTTGGCAGGAGAGGACAATGTGACTCCCATGTGCAACTCAGCAATTAGAACTGGATTGTTCTTTTCTTGTTCTTCCCCATTCTCCCCTCGTGGCTAGTAGTGGTCATTGGTAGCAATTTGTGTCGTGGCATCCTGGGCTCCCAGGTTCCACCAATCCATCCATTACCGCCCCCAGAAACAAATCCCATCAAATCACCAGCTCATAAACTGCATTTCAGATATGTTACATGAGCACTGATTGCAAATCTGAAGACATTTCCATTTTGCCTGAGGCCAAGTTTTTTAATTTAAAAAAAAAAAAGTCCTGTCAGGGTCTGTGCAAAGGCTCTTTAGATATTCCAACCAGCACAGTTTATTTAAAAATTCAATAAGGCAATTTTCATGGCAGCAAGGAAATAGAAACAGTGCTGGTGTCTGCACAACCAGTGAAGAGGAAGAGGCAGCCAGGATTTTGAGATTCACTCAAGCCAGATTTTGCTGCTGCCTCATTCCAGCAGCCAAAACTGAGGTACTATTCCTGCTTGACAATTCAATTTTCTCCAACAGCAGAACAAGGATTAGGGAGCAAAAATGGCCTTTTCAGAGCAATCTGGTGTCCAGGAGTCCCACCAGCTAACACAGAACTAAGATGATCAGACCTCTTTCTGGTCTCCCTGAGGCTGGAGAGAACACTTGGAGGAAGAGAGAGCACAGAACACCCTGGGAAGAGGACAGAAGGTAGGTAGGATGTCAAAATTGGTTGTTCTACTTTCTGTGAACCATCAGGGCTCTTTGGGAAGCAGAGACAAAACTGAATTGCTGCTTATAGCCCAGAGGTGAAGAAACATCCCTGGCTGCTCTAGACCACATAGCAAAGACATTTTCTGCTGCCTTATGGCCATTGCTGTCTTCCAATCCGTCCTCAGCCAGGCACAGGCAACCAAGACATGGCCTTGGCTTGCCATCAGGACACAGCTAAGGTTTGGAAGGTTCCCATCTCAGTGAGCAGCAGCCAGAAATTATCAGTGCTCAGAGAGAACAGAGACTTCTGTCACCCATCCATTCCCTGGGAGCCTCAGCCCCAAACCTCAGCCACCCCAGCAGCAGAGGCACCTCTGTGACCTCCCTCACCCTAAGCATGCTTGTCCCACCTCCCCAGCACAGGAGCTGAAGGACTTTCAGAGCCTGCTGCTAACGAGATCATTAAGGCAAACACATGAACCTTTCCAGTCAGAAGGATGAGGTGGGGTTTTAATTAAGGTAATTATACTCAGCTGGAAGGGCTATTTGCCGAGGCATTTAGAGTCTCTAGGAGGGTTTAAAGACAGTAATACTGATAGAGCACAGGAAGCTGCTGCCTGTGAGGACCACTGGCTTGGGGCTGGCAGCACTGCTGGTGTCTTGCTGGAGGAAGCTGAGGCTGCACTGAAGAGTCAGGTGAGGCTTTGCCAGGGGCAAAGTCAAGGATGTCCATCCTGGAGAGGACAAGGCTCTGCCAGGTCAGGGCAGGGAGTTTTTAGAGCATCAGCACCTTTTTCCTCTCAAAAGAGGACAGAAACTTTTAACTTCAGAAATGTGAGGGCAATAATTTGTGGGGAGTGGCTGGTATCTTTGTCAGGTCAGTGGGCATTTTGTGTTTGAAATGGAATGATTTGGGTTGGTTTTTTTGGTTTGTTTTTTTTTTTCCCTTTAAACTCTTCTAGTGCAGTGATTTACAATTTCTATATGAAAAATCATTACAACTTGAAATTGGGAACTTGGCACTTTGACAGTGTCACACTTCTGACTTATGAATTGTGGAAGATGGGTCAGAGTTGACCCTGACCTGCAAGAAGCTGGGACTTTGATAAACTAATGCTTTCCTCTACAGGCTTCTATAAGAATTTTAGAAACAGCCCTGATTGTGTCCACTTAATTTTTATATTTTTTTCATTCTTTCTGATTAAAAGTCCCACTTATCACCCCTTGCTGGAGGCCTGTCCTGCTCTTCCTTGGCAATGTTTTGGGAGCACTGTGGGTCCCCAGTGAGGACATCTCACTGTTTCCTTCTCCTCACTGAGACAGAGCAGATCAATGTGACTTCCACTTCACCCCTTCCCATTCGGTGCTGCCTCTCATTTTGTTCTCCTTTTAATATCATCTTTATTGCGAGGCTGTGCTAATGCTGCTGTTTATTTATGGCTATTACTGAGATGATGCTTTAATTGTCGGATCAGCGCCTCCAGTCCATCAGCCAAAGGAGCAGCTCTTTACAAACATCATTTTTTCCTTTAGCTCTGCCACATGCACTCACCACACACACACACACAATTAGGAACAACAATGGTGCTATTCCAAATGAACCTTTGTGCAGCTCTTTGTGATTTTACCCCGTCTCAGAAAGGACAGCCTTTGAGTCTGTTTACTGTTCTTTGTGCACTGAGCATTTTGCTTTGTAGATCTGGAAAGAGGAAATTCAATTAGAGTAGTATTCAGGATGGTTTTTATATATATTTTCTACCAATTAGCATTTCATTAAGGCAGTTAAATTGCATTTGCCAGAGACAGACACAACCCATTGCAGAGCATTATTTTAAGATCCCATTTCTTTTTTTTTTTTCATCTTGCAGGCTGAAAATGAAATCAGGGCGTGATTGATTAATTATTAATTCATTACTGGTGATTGGGTTGAAGCTGGTCAGAAGGGGAAAGTGCTAAGACACAATCTTGGTTTATGGCTTCAGACAACTCTGCAGGAGCTACCTGTGGTGGACAGATGTCCTCAGGCCGAGTGGAGATGCTGGGATGCCTTGCACCATCTGTTTTTGAGGATTTTAAAGATCATCCATCTCCAACCTCCCTGCCACAGGCAGGGGGAACCTTTCACTAACAACCTGTTTTAGTGGGAGGTGCCCCTGCCCATGGCAGGGCTTTGCAGTGAGCTGATCCCTAAGGTTCCTACCAACCCAGGCCATTCCATGATTCTCTGATTTCCTCATCCCAATCTCCCTGCAGAATGGAGACAGTGGCTAGGGAATAGTTATATCGATTAGTGCCACTCCAGAAATCTTTTGGGCAAGAACCATTCTGCTCCTTGGTCAATCTCCCTCCTCCTGGTGATGCAGCTGGTCAGGGGATGAACGACTGCAGCTCCTCCTGGCAGGCTGATGGCACAAAGCACGTGTGGCACAGGCTGCTGGCTGTCCCCAGCTGGCCAGGCTCTAGAAGAGGGTTAAGCCCAACTTTCCCTTTCATTCCCGCCTGTTCCAGAGGCTCCTCTCTATCCCTCCCCCTGTTTGCAGTGTGGCTTTGTCTCTTCATTGCTCTCAAGGTCACCATTGATCAGATTGTGAGCACTTTACATCTGCAGCCTTGGACGGGCAGAGAGAGGAATTGATTGCAGTCAATTCAGCTGCAGATTGAGCTGTATTGACTTGTCCCCTATTCATGCAGACGAGGAGCTTTGCTACCTTTTAATTACCACGGCCAGCCCTGCCCGGCATCAGTGGGATGGCTGGGGGTGTGAATGGGACTATGGGGGGATTGTAGGGCTTTGAGAGCCTTTGGGGTGGGATGTTGGGATTTTTTTGTCAGTCAGGACCATAGGAGGACCAGCGCTGAGGGAATCCCAGGGACAGAAACTCATCTTTCCTCTGCCCACAGTGTCTCTTCCTGAAGGATTGTGTTGGGAAGTGATTTATTTTCCATGCTGGAAGCCAACCATTTCCAAGAGAGGGTATTGCTGGAGGAACAGCAGCCCCAGGTGAGGTGAAGGTGCTGCTCCTTTGAGACAGACACCCTTGGCCAGGCTGGCAGAGGTGACCTTTTACCATTCCTGAGCACACAGAGAAGGAGGGTGCTGCTGTAAACTCCCCTTAATCCCTGGATGAGCTCCTCTCCTGATTAGCAAAGCCCTTTGCCCAAACCCTGAGTCCTCTCTTGGAGGAGGAAGAGCTGTTTTTGTGTTCCTTGCTCAAATCTCGGGATCAGGAGAGACTGGGATGTGCTCAGCTGGCCCTTGTGGACAACAAGAAGTCCATGATTGATTTCCATGGAGCAGCCCAGGCTCCCCAGCCTGGATTTTGCTGCTGACTCTGTCCATGGGCTCCAGGCTCTGCCTGCAGCAGCACAGCAATGCCCAGAAAGTGCAGTTGGCATTTCTGAAAGGTGTGGGGTTGACATCTCGAGAAGACTGAAATCCTCTGTTCATCTGCTGAATGGATGCCAGGAGAGCCAGCACTGGGAGTGAGGGAAGAGAAGCAATTCCAGCAGGGCTGGTGAATAACAGCTTTCTTAGCAAATTGCAAAGTTAAAAAAAAATGCAACCAGAACAACAAAATTACTTCCATTTAGGGTCGGGGAAACTGTTTTGAGTAAGACAACAACATTAAAGGAGATGTCAAAAGAAAGTAATTTTCAAACAACAGCTAAAATCAACATTTTAAAGAAAAATGGGGAACAACATTAAATTTTTTTATTATTTTTTTACCTCTTGCTCCCCTTTCCCAGTGTTTCTACACAAAGATCAGAAATTCTCTGCAATGTTCTGATGTGACCAAATACTTCATTTTACTCTTTCCCTGGGACTGATGTCCAACACACTTCTCCCATCTCCAGGATTAAAGCCTGGGCATGGCTATTTTTGCAAGGATGCTGAACCCAGGCTGGGTTTGTGCAATTCCTACCCAGTCCTGGGAAGCTAAGACAAGCAATTAATTTTTACATGAGCTATGAAAACACCATCAGCTGGTGGTAAACACAGGCCACAGCTTCCCTCAGAAGCCAGACTGATGATCTGCAGCACCCTTTTCTAGCCCTCTCCATGAAATGTGGAGGTTTTTTTTCACTAGATGGGGTAGGCAATGGTCTAGGTATCATACACTGACTGGCTCAGGTGAAATAGGGAAAGGGGCTTCACCTCTTCAATTATCTGACAAGAATAAAAGTCTACGGTTTTAAATTTTTGGAAATTTAAATTTTAAATTTTATTTATTTTATTTTGTGGCAGGCAAAGGTACTGAAATGAGATATTGAATGTGTATGAGTATGGTTTTAGTCACTGCTTTCCAAATGGCCTTTGTGTGGGAGCCATCCCTTAAAAAAAAATCCCAAATCCTCTGAGCTAAATATAAATAAAAAAGAAGATTTCCAACTTCCATGGGGCAGAGCTGGTGGTCATAGTCTTCAGACCAAGGATATCTCTTGACTATTGCAATCCAGATTTCAAGCTAACACAGACTTTCAACCATAAAGCCCTTGCTCCTGTCCTTGCAGAGAGACCCTTCCTCTCCTCCTTGCAGCATCCCAAAGGGGAGAAGTGAATTCCAGCAGTTTACAACTCCCAGGGAGAGAATGTGCTGTGCTAACCTCCCCCGGTCTCTTAGCTGTTAAAATAAATTCTTCCCATGTTAGTAAGGCTCCCCCGAGGCCTCGGCAGAACAGGTGCTCACTTGACCCGAGTGTCACCTGCACCTCATATATCACTGCAGCCCCAGGCGGGGAAAATGCAGCCAAGATCTCTCCCCACAGCCGCCTGGCTCAGCACAACCCCAGCTGGAGCCCTGGGTGTGTGCTGGGAGCTGCTGCTCTCTGGAGAGATGGGATTTGCTTTTTTTGGGCTGCCTCTCTGCAGTGATGGATGGCTCCAGGGGATGGCCAAGGCTCCTGCTTGTCCAGGGTGGTGTTTGAGGTACCAAATGTCCTTCTGCCAGGTGGCTGTGCGCTGATTTTTGGAGAAGACCTCTGGATTCTCATGGCCTAGGAGGCATGACTAATGCTGCTGGTCTTGGCCATGGGGATGAGCAGCTTCCTCTGGCTTTGGTAAATCAGTGTTTTCTTGTGGAGTTGTCTCAGAAGTGGAAGGAATTAAAAAATTGAACATTTCCACGCCTGGCAGTGTCCAAGGCCAGGTTGGACTGGCTTGGAGCAACCTGGGATAGTGGAAGGTGTCTCTGCCATGGCAGGGGTGGGATGGGATGAGATTTGGAGATCCCTTCCAACCCAAACAATTCTGTGATTCTAGATTCAAAACATTTTCTTCAGGGAAAGAAAATGCAGTTCCTTCCTGCAAAACTCCCTCTGCCTTGTCCCACAGGAGCTGTAAGGTCTAAAGTGTCACTGGAAGCAGCCTGAATGGTGATGCACTCAGAGAAAGACAACTCAGCCAGGGAAAGCTGGGATGTGATTCTGGAGGTGTGAGGGGCAATATTTGATGAAAACTATGGGGAATTTCTCCTGTCCATGTGGTCCTGGCTGTCTACCACTGGTTACTGGAGCTGGGTTTAAAGAAAAGTGAATCCTGCCTCTTGCACAGCAGTTCTTTGGGACAGAGGTGCCATAAGGAGTTAGAGGAGATTGCCCCAGTACTAATCAAAAGGGAAGGGTAGAAGTGACAGAGATGTGATTTTATCTGAATAGTATCGAGACCCACATTGCATCAGTCCAACAGTTTTCCCAAAGTCTCCCAGCCAGGCTGCGCCACGATGGCTGAAAGTTTAGTTGACATTCCAAGTTTGTTCACCATGACCCAAACTCCAGGAGAACACGTATTGGGCACGTTTTCGTCCATACCTAATTATGTGTGCTAATTATTTGGCAGGTTATTAATTATTTTGCTAATTATTTAGACTCTGCATGCCACTGGTCATTCCAAATGATGTACAACATGGGTTGATTTCACACTTCATGCCGTGTTTGTCCCAAAGTCAAAAGGGTTTTTATTCTTTTTTCATGATCAGAGAGGCAGTTGTGGAACTGTTGTTCAAAACAAGGATCCTGGGAACTTCAGCTGGAATTTTTAAGAATCCAGCTCTTTTTGTGTTCCCTTCCAGTCTTCATGAGGCTGAATGGCCCTGCTTTGCTGAATGCAATGTTGCATGAAGACTTGCATAAACTTTTTATGAGCCCCTAATTGCCAGCGTTTGTGAGCCATCATCTCACAATGAAAACAGGTTCAACTTATGGTTTAAGTGACCAATTCTGCCCAGTGATGATCAGCTCAGGAACATTCCCAAGGATCTGCTGGAATGGGAGGCTGGATTGTGATCCTGATGGATTCGCACAGCAGAGATGCTTCAGAAAATTAAAATCTATTCATGGAATACTCTGGCAGCAGCAAGAAGAGTTTATATATGGCTTGTAAATTCTTCACCAAGCTCTGAGAATAACTGAGTGATTGCAGGGAAAAGGAGTGGGGTTGGTCATGTAGGAACATGGGTGAAGAGGAATGGCTGCATTTATTTGGGATGAAATGAAAAAAATTACCATTAACTGCAGGAGAAGAGGAATTCAGAATTTTTTATTTGGGATGAAATGGTGAGCATAGGAAGCAGATAAGAAATACACCTAGAGTTTCAAAAGGCTTTAGGATGGCTTTTCTGAGTGGCTGTTGGCAATTTCCTTCTCTGCCTCACTTCCCATGTCTTGGCTAACATGGATACTTAATTCAAGGATGGATGTCCAGTGGGATGGGATGGGAAAAGAGGAAGGATAGAAAAGGGAAATAGATTTTTATCTGTGCCATGTCAGAGTGCACACCGAGGCACTGGAGAAGGGAGGACAGCCAGCTCGAGTATGGGTTAAAAAGGTATGGAAAAATGATTTTCCATGATTCTCATTTCACTCCCATTCCTAAGGCACAGAAAAAAAACACCTTCCTCTGTTGTGGCGCTAAAAACCTGTGTGGTTTTTTCCTCTTAGAGCAGCCTTGCAAACTTTTCCTGAGTGCCACCTGTCTCTGCAGCCACCGGGGGCAGCCTCAGTATTGATATTATTTATTTCTCCCTTTGCTGTAACCAATTAAACAAAAGCTTACTCAGACCATAAAGAGCAACAGCCTGGGGAGAGTGGGAGGGAGAGGCTTTGCAAACAGGCGTTTTATCTCTGACACACACTCCTGGGCAGGGGATTGAAGGTCAATGCATGCACATCATCCCAGGCTGATTGCAGTGCTGACAGCCACTCGCTTGGTTTTATGAAATTATCAATTGATCTGCGATTGCAGAATCTAATCAAGGCTTGGGAAACACGGCGGGTGGAGGAGCCAGTTGGGCTGGATTGTTCTCCTAGCCCTGGTTCCTTGGGAGGAGGATCTCCAGGAATCCTGGGACAGAGGTTAATGGACAACCTTTGCTATCAGCTGCCTTGTTTACAGGTCAGCCTGGCCTTTTGAGGTGGTTTTTTTGCTCACTTGCTACTGAAATGACATAAAATCATGACAATATTCATGTTGTGAAGACACCCACTGGGGTTTGGCTCTGGGTGAAAAGTTTGTATATCACAAAAGAAGTCTCTGGCAACATTTTGGAGTAATTAAAGCTCACTGGATATTGGTAATTCCTGTCCCCAAGAAAATAGTGTTTGCAGAGGCCTGGGAAGGGATTTAGAGAGGAGGACAGAACATCTGCAAGGGAAAACCTGAGGATTTGTATTACTCAAGAAAGGGATGAAAAGTGCAAGGTTTATTACGAGTCATCCTGACAAAATATGGAAAGAAGGACTTCATCAGTGATGTGCCCTGATATAATTTTGAGTTATTATAAATCTGATAAAATCAATTGCTTTCAGAAAGATGACGCAGATCCAGGTGCCATATTATAATTTGGGTAGTTCATCTTCTAGCTTCCAACCTTAAGAATCAAGTTTTCAGTTTTCATAGCAGGAAAAAAAAAAATTAGAAAATATCTTTTGTGATCATTCCAAGGGATCGGAAAATAGAAGTCAAAATATTCCTTTTTGTTGAATGTAATTTTATATTGTTTGTAAAATACCTTATACAGAATCTAGAGAAAAATGCTGTATTTTTTTAGTGCTTTAAGTTAGAAGAACTGAGCAACATGTGTGGTACAAATTCATGGATTTTCTTGTGGATCTTTCCCTTCTCAAGGCTGGACAGACCTGCTGTATTACCACCCTCATTTTAGCAGAATATAGTAATTTCTAGCTATCCATACTATTTTCTCTATACTATTTTCTAATCTAAGTACACAGAATTTTCCTTTTACCTCCTTTGCTCCACCCCTGAAAGTGCAGTGGTCAGAGAAATTAGGCAGAAAGTTGGTATCCAGCATTATTCAACCATGAATTAAAAGAATAACGGCAAGGATGTTATTTCTACATTTCTGTAAACATTCCTGCATGCCTCAGCCCTCCAGAGCTGGGGAGCTAAAAAGGACCCAGGACTCCAGGTGGGGAGATATTGATATTTTTTCCTGCTTTGAATAACCTTCAGAAGGCAGAAAGAACATCCATTAAAGCCTTAGGAACATTCTCCATGTTTCATGCAGCAACCAATGAAATTACTCAGGTGAAAAATCAGGAAAAAATTACCATTAACTGCTATAGAAGAGAAATTCAGAATTCTTGAAATGAACAGACATATAAGTAGAGATATTTCTGGTCTGAGGAGCTTCATGTCTGAAAGGCAGGAAGAGCTTTTGGAATCCAGAACGTCCTGAAATGAAGAGTCTGTTCTTAAAAGTATAAAGTGACAATAATGACTGAAGAGTACAGGGCTTTTACAGTCAATAACACAGGAATTTGGAGCAGTGGAGTGTGCTGTTCTCTCTCTTTTGCTAAATAACTTAGATTTTTTTTTTTTTTCTACTGGTGGAAGGAGCTCTGAATGGATTATTTCTCCTTTCCCCCCCTATTTTTTTTTCTTTTTTTTTTTTCCCTCCCCAAATGAAGGAAGCAAGAAACCAGCTGTACTGCTTAAATCCCACCACTTTGTTTCCAGCACCATGGATCTGCTCAGGAGGCAGCAGAGACATGGGAGAGGTGAGCCCTGATCTGGTTGAGGTGGCTCCAGCAAGCACATGCATTTCCTTCCCATGCTGCTTTTAAAATGCTTTACTGTTTAATAAAACAAAGTCAAACTGCAAGGGAACAAAATGATTTTCATAAACATTGCTGCGGGCAAAGGGGCCCTTTGGATAATAGAACTTTTATCTCTGTTTTTGAATCTTCAGGCTGCCCTAAATGCATGCAATAACAGTAAGTCATTCCCAACATGCACATTCTCCCAGAATTACTGTATTAAACAACTGTGTTAAACAGGTGGGGAGGGAAGGTATATCTTGTTTTATTATCCCTGCACACAGAGCTGACTGGGAGGAGCTGGCCTTGCTGCCAGGGATAGATAAGATCTGAGCCCATGGAGGTCACTTTGGACACTCATCATTTACACTCCAAGGCTTCATCCTGTGCTCACATAAAACTGCAGGTGCAGGGATGGGAATAAATGGGGATTTTTGGAAGGCATGGTGGGGGAAGGGGCTTTGGTTTTAATGGTGGGGATTTATTCTTATAGAGAACAAGTCAGACTGGGGAGTCATGGGGATGAGGTTTCACTCTTAATCAGAAGTGTTAAAAGAAATTCTCCATCAACAGTCTCTGCACAGCCCATGCTGTTAAAAACTAAGGGCAGGCTCTGGCTGAAGCTGAAATGGCTTTTTATCATCACAGCTGAGTCACAGAACTGGAGAGCACTGTGTGAGCTGGTGAGGATGGGGTGGGACAATTGTCCCCAGAGCCTCTCCTTGTCCTGTGTGAGTTACTTCTGTAATAAGTTGTGTGCCAAGGGAGGGGCTGTGCTTGGAGATGTGGGTGTGATCCAGAGGTGAAACACAGCCCTTCCTCAGTGCCAGCCCCCCTGGAGGGGACAGAAATGACACTGCAGTCCCATATCTGCACCAAACATCCCACGGGAATCACCCAAGAACTAAGGAAGACCCAAGTTGGAGTCCCAGCCTTTGATCTCCTGCACATCCCATGGGGCCCAGACTGAAAGTTTCATTCTCTTTGTTTTCAGTGTAAGCAGAATCCTGTGATTGAGAAATGTTGTTGAAACAAAAGCCTTTTCCACGCAAAGTTTGGTGTCAAAACATTGATATTTTTTAATAAAATTCCATTCCATCAGGGAATGTATGTCCATCCCTACCCTGTAGATGTTAGTCTGTGTGCTTATAAATACTCCTGAGAAGGAACATCACATGGTGGAAATACTTCCTGCCACACCGAGAACTCTTCAGTAAAATTTTGGTGGAAAATAATTTTCAATTCTTCCTTTTCCCTTCAACTGTAAAACCTTTGCTGTCAGACCCTCAAAAGAAACACTGGCAGAGCTGAGGTGAGAAAAACAGAACAAGCAGTTATCTCCAGGGCCTCCTCCAGACTCCCTTTATACACAAAGCCACGGTAGGTAATTCTTCACTTATTTCTGGTGATATGAACTCAGGGGGCTTGAGGCACTATGGGCTGCAAGCTTCCATTAGAAGAAGGTTGATCCAAGAAGGTTAGGAAGCAGGGTTGATATTTTGGAAGCAACACTTAAATTTGCTGTCTGGACACATCTTTTCTATGTTACATTACAGATAAGTGCCCTCAGTCTGTCAGGTTCTCATCTATAAAAACGATAAGAATATTTCCACCTTATCCTAAATGTGCTAGGAAGTAAATCTGGAAGATTGAGGCTTTCTGTCTCCCTGTGAGCACAGACATCTACCTGCAGTTCCTCCTCCCTTTCCATGGAGACATTACTTCATTCTTACAGCAGATTCCCAGATTACAAGAGGCAAAAGTGTTGGCTTTTCCCTGAACCTCCTTTTCACTTTGCTGTGCAAAGTAATGTTCTAAAGATGACACAAAATTCTGCCAGCAGACATCAATTTCGGGGTGCTCTCTCTGGCTGAGGCACTGCCTGGGTGAATCTGACTGTGAATAAGCTCAAAAGAGGAGTTTGTCTGTCCACATTGTTTGGATCAAGTGGTGCACAGTGTAGCATTGTGGCTCACACACCCTTTGACTGTATTTCCTAATTGTGGTTATATGTAATAATAATATATTTTATTTAATACATAATTTGATTAAAATTTGAGCATTATCTGTGTATTATTATCAATAGCAATTATAATCGGGTCTGAGAAACAATACTATATTTTGCCCTAAACACAGGTGCTTTCTTCTCTTCTTTTATTCTAGAGCAAGCTGATGTTTCTTTCTGCGTGGAGAACACAGAGCCTGAGATTGCAGAACTGGGGAAAGTTAAAATCTATTCCACTGGTCCATGGGGCAATTCTGATTAATTCTCTCACAGGTCTTGCTTGAGTTTCCCTACCTGCTGAAGCGATGTAGAAACCACGTCTCATTAGGGTGCAGCTAAATTTATGTTTAATTGCCTCCAGAGCAGAGGAGTTTGGAGGTGCACAAAGCAAGGTGTGCATCTCTGCACATCCTGGGAGCCTCGGGGAGGCTCTGATAGGATACTCTGCCCAGGCAGAGGATTCCAAACCATCTCACCTTCAGCATCAGGGGCAGAACAACCCCTTGTCCTACCTTGAGCTCTTGACCAAGGCTTGGGAGCATCTCAGCCTGGCACCCCAGGGACCCTCAGGGTGCTGTGGAGATAGCAGGATCAGACCATGTTTAGAGTTCTCTTGCTCACAGTTAACCCCTTCTCATGGTGAATTCTCAATTAGGAATTCTGTCTGTGATTAGAAACCCACTTGAGATCAATGGGAGTTTTTCCTTTCAGTGAGTGGGATTTGAATGGAGGAGTTTGTGAGGCTGCCCAGGCCTGGCTGGATGAAAGGAGCTGCACTGAAATGCGATACAAAAAAAAAAGTTCCTTCTTCCACACATTCCTATTCACAGGAATATAGGTGCCTCCACCTACTTCAGCACACTGAAAGGAATATCTCTGCCACAAGAATAAAGCTTATCAAAGCCTAAACACAGCACAATCAGCCTTCTGTGGAGATGCAAAACCTCACCGAGCGGCAGCAAAACGAATTAAACCCAGCAGAGGAAGACAGAGGCTCATTAAAGGGAGTTACAACAAATCGGTTCTCAAGCGTTTAAAGAATAAACTTGTTAGAATAAACCTGTTAAAGAAATCCTCAGCAAAGCTAATTAGGTCGGTGTTACAGTGGCACAATGGCTCCCTTCTTCCACACAAGACTTAATGGCAGCATAAGCCTGTTAAAGGCATACACTAAATATACAATAAGCCAGCTATTTAAAGGATGCCTCAGTCAGTTCATCCTCTAAACCTGACCTACCTACAAACTGCCCCTGGTGAGAGAGCTCTCCTGGGCTCCAAAGGCCTATTGAAAACCCAGGAGCAGCAGTGCCTTGTTGTTTGAGAAAGAGAGTCCATGGATGTGCCCCTCATCCCAAACAGAGGGAATGGTGATGGCTGTGGAAGAGTGACATGATTGAGGGGTTTTTGTTTTCCTTTCTCTCCGTGTTGTACTCAAGGCGCAGATTAACCAACAGAACCTATTCTCAGAGCTTTAATGACAATATTGATCGAGTATTGGTGAAGCAGCAAGGAAAGAAAGAGAATAAAAATAATTACTTTGCCCCTATAGAGTGGTTTTTGTCAACACATGTGTAGAGATGGATGATTTGGAGATTAAAGACATTTAACCGAGGTCTGGCACTGTGTTTTTTCCAAGTTCTGCCTCTGGTTTTGTGTAAAACAGGCTCCTTCTGCATCCCTCCCATGAACACCAGTACTGCCTCCTTTTCATTCCACCTGTTGCCATTGTGAGGTTTGTGAGGCAAACCTTGGAACTTCCCTCAGGATGATCTGCAGAGCCCAAAGAGGCTTTGGTGGAGTATTAAAATTAGAATTATTTAGATTTATTATTATGTATTATATATTATATATTGTATATTATATATTATATATTAATATTATATATTTTATATATTATATATTAATTAGAATTATTATTAAACCATTATAGATGGTTTAACCCTTCTAGTGTAGAAAACTGCAAACCATGGTGCTCTCAGTTGTCAAATTGCCCCTAAATACCTCAATATATGGCTGCATTTGTGTCTTTGTGTTCTGTAGAATAAAATTTTGTGGGAAACTGCAGTCAGCTCAGTTCTGGCATATAGGTGAAAGTTCTACAAACACAATAATCCTGACAAGAGGATGAGATCTGTGTTATCACTTGTGTTACGTGGTGCAAGGAGAAATGAGGAGGAGTAAAATGATCCCCTCAAGATTATGTGGCTGTCAGCACTGGCAGAGCTAAAAACAGATCCCAGGTGTCCGAGCTGGTCCTACACATTTCATACAATAGATCACTCCCTCCAGAGGTGAACTGGGTGATTTTCCTCAGGAAACACTGGAAGAGTTAAATGCTGAGTGGCTGGGAGGGAACTGATCTATAACTAACAGGGAAAGAAATGTTTATTCCTGGAGAAGGTGTCACCAGCGAAAGGAAAGCTTGAAAACAAGAATTGAGCATGACATAAAGAAACACTTGACAGCCACAGCCCTTTTGTTTGCCTTGAGTGTCTGTGTGCAGAATTCACTGCTGGCATCCAAAAAATAGTGTCAGCTCTGAAGATTGAGCTCAGGGGATGGATCTGCAGCAGCACTGGGACTCTGGGGATGGCAGGGCTCTAGAGGGGACACCTGGCTGGTGCAGAGCTGCCATGGGCAAACAGGGAAAACAGAGGAAATAAGAACCTCTAGGATTCCCCAGACTGAATTTCTGCCTAACCCACAGAGAATTAAATTATTGGTAAGGAAAACTGAAAGCTGCTGGTACCAGGGCAGCAGGAGGTGAGGGATGGAGGCAAAGTTCCTTGTTAGGAATATCCCCATTTCCGTGGAAAGGCAGCAGCTGAGCTCAGGAGTGCTCAGGGAGAGGTGTGCACACACTGGGTGAGGAGCAGTCTTTGCTTTGGGAAGCATCCAAATAAAATAAACAAAGTGGAGTTTTTATGCTCGCTCTTTAACATGCTACTTGGGAAATGGTGCCATAAAAGCTGCATCTAAACAGCTGTTTTTCACAAAGATCTTGGTCCTAGACGCTTGGGTAGAGTACACACACCACGGCTCCTTCTTGCTTCACCTGACCATGTTTCTGTGAATAGATTCCTGAATATTCTGATTTGTCCTTTCCTGCTCTGACCACTAACCAGAATAGCCCAAGAGGCTGCGTTTATGCAGAGAATTTTTGTGAAGCACTTCCAGCACAGTTCCTGAAAATCGATGGCATCACGTTTGTCCTACCGAGATAAAAAGTCCCTGTTGTAGGTGAGAAATAACATTGCTCAAGGCATGTGGTTACTGTGAGGTAACAACAGCTCCACTTCTCAGGGCTCTGGAATGCACCAGCCATCAACCTGGTGACTCACTGCATACCTGAGGCAAAGTGCAGTTATCTCAGAGTACAGCACACTCCAGAACATGGCATTCCTCACTGATTCAGATTTTCTCCCAAATAAATAATAAATAATACCCAACGGTGAAAAAAAAATATTTTTTATTCTTTCTCCTGTATTTGATACTTGCTGAGTATATTGATTTTGTCAAAAGATATGGTGATGGTCCACTCTGACCTGGACTTGACCTGATCTTTTTCTGTTGCTGAAAAAGCACATTTAGGTTGGAACATGCTGGACTCCCTGTCCTGGAGGTTTGGACCCTTAGGCTCCAGAAAACAGAGTTTCTCTGCTGTGCTGTGTGGCAGATAACCAGGTGGTTTGGCCATTATTTATAATCCAGGGAGAAAAAGAGAAAGCAACCCCTTCCAGAGGCTGGAGACAATGGCCCAGACAATTCCAGTGGATCAGCATCAACTGAACATTGATGCAGAGGGAATTGTGTGCATGGCATGGCTTGCTTTTCTGCAGGGAGTGATGACATTTTTCTGTGCTAACATCCAGTGCAGGACCTCAGCACAGCCCTGCTCCATGGCCTTTGGCTTCTCTAGGGTAAATAAGAACAGAATCACTGCCTCTGATCAGAATTAGCTTGGACTCTGGATGACAGTGGCTCTCCAGCAACTCTTCAAATCAAGCTAAGGCCTCTCTTTCTCATACCACAAATATCAGGGGATGTCCACACCTCTTCCTTAGCCATCTCTGCAGTGAATGCTTTGGGGGCTCTGTGAGATACGAAACAATTGCAAGAACATGGATATGTTGGAGTGAGGAATAAGGAAGGAAAAAAAAGCTTCACTGAACATCCTATGCATTTGGCTGCACATGGGTTTCATCTGCCAACATTTTTTTTTGAGTGGTCTGAAGTGCTGAGTGATTGCAGACAGAGGCAGAGTGAGGCTTGAAGCTGCCTGTGCAGCTCATGATGGGCTGGGAGTTACAAGTAGTTCCCTTTTGAAAGCCTCAGTCCAAGTTCAGAAGGAAACCAAACGGCAGGTGATGAATACTGATGACTTGAGCTTGGTCCCACACAATAGCAACAATGGGGAATATGAAAGACTGCTAATAAAGAGGATGGATTTGTGCCTAAATGGGAAAATCAGCAGATAGAGGTTCATTTGCTTGCTCTTCCATGCACCACAGCAAGCTCTAAAGGGAAGTATTCAAATCCTCTGGCTTCATCCTTCTAAAATTTAGGAATTCAAGTCTAAGCACTGATTTGGTTCCCTTTGGAGTCAATTTCAGGAGGAAATTCAAGCCATGTCAAAGACAGCGTGTAAGATAACAGGAAGATTACACCTGTAGAGTTAAAATTACCACTTTCTGTTAACTGCAGAGAATGGTTAGATGAATACCTGAAGCCAAATGTTTGGCCTGTTCTAATTCCCCATGAATCCAATGGATCAAATAATTAATTTGCATCAGCTAGGCTTGGCCAGGAACTGTCATATCAATGACAGTCAGGAAAAAATCTGAGCTGAGCAACCAATTCCCACTGTTCTTTCTGCCCACTACATTTTCCTAGATTTGACCTCAGAGTAGTCACTGCCTTGTTTTAAACTTCAATGAAAGACAAATCACTATTATTTCTTTCTCACAAGACATCTGTTAAGAAGCAGACCAGCAGGAAAAAAAAAATACTAAAAAAAGCTAATCAGAAAGCTGTATCTCAGGAAATTGAAAATCTCATTCTGCAGCCCCAGAAGCTCAGGGTGTTCAGAACAAGTGTCCTGACAGGTGGGTGCCCAGGTCAGCTAAAGTTCAATCCTGAAGTTATGGCATTTCTTCCTTTGCTAGTTTCAGGCTGGAAAGGGATTTATCTGAAATGATAAATCTGGGATATGTTAAATTAGGAACAATGCAAAGATGGGGAAGAACCTCTTTGGAAAGATTAGCGAGTTCAGGGTTTTTAAGGCATCTAAGAGCTGCACTGAGGATGATGATTCAGTTTAATGCAGGGGAACCAGATATCACAAACTCCTTTTAGGAAAAAAAAAAAAAAAGCCAAAAAAACCCCCAAACACTTCCCAGCTGCTTCTTTGCTTCTTCCCACTCTTTTGGGACCTGCCACCATTTTTTCTTGGCAAGGCATTCCTGTCTTCCCCCAACCACTGCTGAAGACTTGACTTAAACCTTTAATTCTGCATTTGGAGGTGACAAAACCAGGCTCTGCTTGCTCCTTGCCTCTTTCCCTGACCCTTGAGCTCAGTCTCAGCTCTTCTTGTCACCACCCACCAAAACAACCTGAACTTGTCTGGCCACAGAGCCCAAATGATAAACAAAACTGAGACACTCTCCAAGGTGTTCAGGGATACCAACAGCAGATGGATCTTGTTGTGCTTAGGATATCTCTGCAACCAGCACAGAGCCCAGTCAGTAAGATCACTGCTTGCTGTGATATTGTTTGCAGAGGAGAAAGAGGAAATATATTTCACAAGAGACTGGGAGAGCAGTGGAATATCAATACAATGCTCACAAAGCAAGTTTAATCCATTTTTAGCCCGTAATAAACAATGAAGTCTGCGAAACCTTGACTAGAATACATTGTGCATCCTCAAGGAGGACAACACAACAGGATATGCGGGAGAGAAAAGTTTGCTGGTAGCATGAGAAGAACTCAGAGTGGAGTGTGAATATCTTCACCAGCTCATGGGACTCTGGAGTGAGTTTTGCTGCAGAATCACAAATAGAGATGAACAATTCACGGTGTGCAGCTGGCACACACAGCTCCTTTTGCAGGAGATAATAATGGCACTTTGTGCTGGCCTGTTTGGGGTAGAGTGAATTTCCCTCCTAGCAGCTCATGGGATCCTGCTGTAGGTCTGTGACCAAAGCACTGCTGTTGCCTCACTGATGATTTAGATATAGAACATCATGCTCAGCAACAAAAAGGGGAAAAATAGGATTTTAGTTAGATTAGTCGTCTTTGGTTTGAGATCCAGCTGGGTATTGGTCTGCCTGTGGGACATGGTGACTGATTGCCTTTGTCTCATTTCTTTTGTTTTCTTTTAATCATCTTCTACTGCTTCAGTTCTGAAAAATTTTTCTATTGACCCCCAAGTTTTCTTGCTTTTATTTGCCCAAATTACTCTTTCCCCATCCTTGGCACCACAGTAATTTTTTGTTTGCCCAGTTCTTGCAAACTGGAGACTCTCTCTCTCTCTTCACCCTGTGTGTTGTGAATTTCTGTTCTCCTTGATATCCTCCCCTGATAGACTGGTTTCTATTTTCTTCATGGGAACAATATTATAGTTTAAAGAAATCTAAGCATTGCTTTAAAGACATCTGTGGAAAGAAGGGTGAAAAAAGTGAGGATTGGACGTGCTAAAATTGTCAAAAGCTCAAAAAAAACCTCCTTGCTGGAAGAAGAAATAGAAATCCTTGTTCAATGGAGCTTTGTTGATTTGGGGTGAAGATCCAGGCTTTTTTCATTGTAGGGAGAAGGTGAGTTGAAATATCGAAGACTAAAAAGAAGAGACCACTGAAAAGAGAAAGCTACTGAAGTGAAATAATTTTGTTTTTATAAATGGCATCCAGAAACCTTATCTTTGACACATAAGAACAGACACATAGCTAAATATGCTGTAACCTGCTTAGGTTTCCAAAGCAGCAAATTAAACCAGTGGACTATGCAGTGAGTGTCCATTCAGATGAGCAAAGCTCATTGAACACAACAATACTGTAAGAGAACATGTTGAATACTCAATGCACCAAATAATCCGCTTTTGATACAGAGACAGTCACAGCTTTGAGAAAAGAGGCAGCAACAGACTATGTGTGATTTGGGGGGGAACAAGGAAAATATTCTCAGACAGGAAAATGATAAGCAAAATTACCCTCTTTGTTTTGTTTCATGTTTTCTCCTAATCATATTTTTGTTATATTGACAGCAAATCTTATTTCCATTTCCAAATCTGTGCCCATTCCCTGGGGAGCCTGGGCAGTGCCCAGCACCCTCTGGGGGAAGAACCTTTCCTGACCTCCAGCCTGACCTGCCCTGGCCCAGCTCCATCCCTTGGGTGATGAGCTGTTCCCTCAGCCTGTGAGACCTTTGGGTGCCTAAAGAGTATCATCTCACCTGCTTTCTCTCTCTCCCTCCTCACAGGGATATGAAATATCATTCTGGGGGGTGCCAAATCCCACCAGCCTGTCCAGGTGCAGTGAGGAAACACACCCAGACTTGTTGCATTGGCTGTGTTGGCAAATCCCATGTGGCTGCTCTGCAGGTTCATGGAGCCTCTGGTTTAATCTCAAACAGCCTCATGTAGGACTCGAGGATTCCTCTCCTATTTCTGGTAAATGCCAAGAGCATCAAGGAAAGAACACACCAGTGATAACTCCAAACACCATTTATTTGTTTAAACAAGGGCTGTGCCCTTTTTTTAATGTTCAGTAGAAGACCTGATCCCTGGATTTTCCCTGCTGTGGAGTTTCCTCTGTTGCCTTGCACTAGGGGAGACTGTGAGAATCATTTCAGCCTTTCATTTGAGCCAGTGTGACAAAATGTGAGGTGGCTCACCAGGAAGTTGCTTTGTGGCTGAACAGCCACTTGGAGAAAGGCACAGCTCGGGAGCTTTGGGTGTCCTGTAACTGAGATAAGCTCAGCTTCAGCCCTGCTGGAGCAGCTTGGAGTTTAACGAAACAGCTTCTAATTCTGCTTAGGAAAGATTTGCTGAAGATTTAGCTTAAGACAATGTTCTGTAGCCACAGGGGATGGGTGAGAGAAGGACAGAGTGTCCTTGCAGGCCAGGGAAGGGCCTGTCCTTGCAGGAAGGAGGGCAGATCCCATCGCCCTCCTTGCCCCACATACCCTGCAAGAGGTGGCTGATTTTTTTCCCTCTGTCAGCCCAGCCCAGCCCAGCCCAGCAGCCACAGGCTTTTCTTAGGAATCCCTGTCTGGAAACCTCACATCACAGCGCTGTAAACGCTGTTCGTACACCAGGCTGCCTCTGCTGAGCTGCTGAATTTCGCTGGGTGGGTCATGCCCTTGAGTCATCCCCATCTCCATCCCTCATCCCAAGCCTTCCCCAAGCCCAGCGGCGGCACTTTCACCCGGGGGCACAGCCGGGCCGGGAGCGCAGCTGTGCCGCTGCCTCCGGGCTTGGCTCGGCTCCGTTCTGCTCGGCTCAGCTCAGCCTGGCTCAGCTCGGATCGGCTCAGCTCGGCTCAGCTCAGCCTGGCTCAGCTCGGCTCGGCTTAGCTCAGCTCAGCCCGGCTCAGTTCGGATCGGCTTAGCTCAGCCTGGCTCGGCTCAGCCCGGCTCAGCCCGGCTCGGCTCAGCTCCGCTCTCCCGGCGCTGTCCGCGGTGCTGAACGGCGGTGCTGAACGCGGCCGCCCGGCAGGGATGGGGAGCTGCTGCTCGCTTCCAGCTCCCCAAGGAGGGCTGGGATCCCCCAGTGCGGCTCCAGGCTGGGAGCATCCCTCTCTTCCATCAGCTCCCCGCTCGGCCGAACGAGCCCGGCGCTGCCCGGGTCCCGGAGGGGAGAATTGCAGGCGTGTGGGAGTAGGGAAAAAAAAATTAAAATTAAATGGATGGGGTCTGCGTGGAATGGCAACCGGCCCCGCTGCAGCCTCCTCCCCAAATCCCCTCGGCAGACAAGTTTCGATCCCCCCAGCCCCGTCCGGAGGCCCTCCGGGTCTCACCCTCCCTTCCCACGGCCCAGGCTCCGTCTGGCCGGAGCTTAAGTCCCTCCTTTCTGCCCCCGGCCCCTCCCCTTCTCTAATTATGTACAAAACACTTCTTAGAATAAAATGGCCAAGCTGGGGCTCCGCCCTGCTTTCCTCTTCCCCATTCATCCTCTCCAGCCCGCTCCAAGCTCCTCCCCCGGTGGAAAGCCCAGCCTCTCGCTTCCCTCCTGGAGCCCTTTTCATTTTTATTTCTAACCCCCTCTCCATTCTCCCTGCTGCCTCTGCTCCTTCCCCCGATGGCTACGAACTGAGCAGCAGATGAGAGGGGGGGCACAGGAAGGGGGAAAATAAAAAAGCAAGAAAAAGGAAAAGGAAGAAGGGGAGAAAAGGAATTTTTTTTTTTTGCCTCTGCCCTTAATGCCCGCGATCTGGATCAAGGAAGGGGATTTTCTGTCTGAGCATGAAAAGGACTGCTAGAGCCCCAGGATTTTCACGCCTGCAGCATCAGCCCTGCACCCAGTATGCGAGCTGGACAGAGAAGCTCTCCCACAAGTTCCTACCGAGCCGAATAAAACCCACGGGCGACCCGATCTCCGCCAGAGAGGGACATTAGCATCAGGTAAGGCGAGCGCTGCGCTGCGGCTGCGGCGCTGCCCGTGCCCGGGGCTGGCTCCCCGTCCTGCCGCGCGTTGTGTAACGCGCCCGCGGCCCCTCCGCCCGCTCCGCCACCCTGGGCACCGCCGAGCCTCGGGGGACACGGATGGCAAAGTCCCGCAGCCCCGCTAGCGGTTCTGCTGCGTGAGGGGCCGAGATGGGGGCGCTGGGAAGACTGGCGGCGCTGGTTTGTACTGGGGCGAGACGCAGCGCCCCGGAGGATGCTCGGCAATCGGGGTTCAGCCTCGGCGGGGGTGGGAGACAGCCAGGATCCATCTGTATTCCGGAGTATCGATACATCCCGGAGCGGGGGGGGACCGTCCCCAAGGAGATGGTGTCATCTCCACTTAATCCGCTGCTCCGCTTTCGCAAGTGACAAGCAAATCGCGGAGGAAAAGGAAAGTCTGTCGCCTCGAATCCCACACTGGGCTGATTGCCGCTACTTCCAGCGGGGATGGGAGACAGCGGCAGAGCCGGGGGAGGGCAGCGATGGCGGGGAGCTGCACCCCACCGTGCTGGAGATGGGTTTTCCCCGCTCGGCATTCAGTGCTGCCTGCCAGGCTGGTGTGGAGCATAACTTTGCCTTTTTCCAGTCCTTGGGGAATCGGGGGACGGAGGGCATCTGCACGCCATTGCATCATCCCCGAGGTCCAGCACAGGCTGGGTGTAAAGCCCCAGCGACGATCCGAAGCGGGGAGGGGGTTATAGGTGTGTTTTGGCTTTGGAGGGTCCCCCGTGCTGGTGTCTGGGAGCGGGGAAGGGAGGAGGTGTCAGTTTTGGATGCAGTCTCCTCTTCACGGAGAGAGCCCAGCAGCAGACGAAACGCTGGCAGAACTGGTGTTTGAATTTAGCCGTGTGATTGACATCTGCACCAGGCAGGACAGAAGGGTCCTTCGTGCTGAACTCTGGCTGCTCATCTGGCTGCAGCATAATAATTTGGTAATGGCAGGAAAGCTGCTTTCCCAGGAGTTGTAGAGAAGTATTTGGGGGCTAGCGAGAAGAGAAGGGAGCGAGTAAAGAGGAGATGTGGCTTTGCTGTAAGGAACGCGAAAGGTTTTTTTTAAAAAAAATCCCTTATAAAGGAAAAATATCGATCGGCTCTGCCGGCGAGTAGCAGCCAGCCAGCCCCGGACTGTCTCCCTCCCACACAGCACAGACAAGGCACCGTGGTCTCCCCGGAGCATGTACACACCAAGCACACCCAGCACACGCCGTGGAACTCCCAGCCCAGCCCGTGCTCACACACAGCACCTCGGGCTCCTCTCCCGTGGATGCAAACAGCGCTCTGATCCCTGCAGCCCCGCAGCTCCCGCACGCTCAGCCGAGCAGACGGGATCCACACACCCTGGAACGTGCAGAAATAGCTGCATTGATATTCTTATTATGTAAATCAAACCTTCAGACGTTCACATGAGCACACGCATGCTGTCTTCCTTGCAGGGCTCGCAGTAGGTGGTTTGTTCCTCCGGTGTAGTTTTCTCCCTTGCAGTTGGCTCCAGGCATTGATTTGGGGTTTGTCTGACTCCAAAGCCCTTTGCAACTCAGCAGAAAAGCCTGCTACATTTGGTGTGCCTATGCTTGTTTTACTGCTCTTTGCACGTTCTCCGGACTCGGGAATGATTTCACTGCTGGAAAGGCAGGCGAGCAGCAGGCAGGGAAGCAGCGAAATGGCTGGGGGAACGGTGGCAATTCCATACCCATCATGCCTTCTCTGATCAAGAGCTGGAGTCTGGGAGTGTGGGAAGAGCCGTGCTGGAGTTACGTTGCTTTTTAACGTGTGTGAGAGTGTGTGAGCAGAACCGCACACACATCTGAGGCTAAAACACACAATGCAAGGCTCCACTCCAGCCTTACCCTGCTTCAGAGCAAAACCCTCCCATGCTCCGAGTGTAGTACTCCCTTTGCAAGCCCCTTTGATCAGAAACGACAGAGTAGGCACCGGGGAGATGATGTCACTGGTGTTAGAGGTGTTTAACATCCCCCTCTGACCTTCCTCCTCTTCCTCTCTTTCCATAGGGCCTAGTGAGGAGGCTGTGCAAGCCTCCGAGAGCAGGAATATAACGAGGCTTACTAAAGTCTGTGTTAAAACTTTGGAGAGGAGGAACATTTGGTGAATTGGCTTGTTCTAGGTAAAAGGTGTCCCAAAAGGAGTGGTGGGGAACGTGTCTGTGTTCCCCCCTAACCTCCACTGTTTACTACATTGGAAGGATGTGTAAGGTGGACGCTAAACACTGTGTGGGAATGGGTCTGCCAGCAGACAATAATCATTGTTGTCTGTCTGACAGAAAGAGTTCAAAGCCAAATCCTCCCATCTTCGCTCAGGCAGGAGCCCCACCGCCTTCTCTGGGTGCATTCCTCAGGAGAGCACGGCAAGAACTCACTCCAGAGCCAGGGATCCGGGCACAGCTCCCTGCCCAGCTGCAGGAATGGATGGCGATTTCTAGACTTTATCCAGGGCTCACTGTCTACAGCTGATGCAGAGATGTCGAGAAAACAGGAAAAAATTAATGGGGGGGGGAATCGCTGAAGAAGAGAAATGAGGGTGAAGAGCCCCTCGAGCCCCGCAAGGCACGGCGTTCGGAGGTGGGAAATCAGGGAGGGACACCCCCGGGAAGGGAACACACCCTGCGCCCCGCGCAGCCCCGCGCACCCTGCGCCAGCGCGGCGGGCGGTGCCGCCGGGCCCCAGGAGGGGGCGCTGTGGCTCCACGCAGCGCCGGGCGCGGAGCAGCGCGGAGCGGAGCGGGGATCGTCTGCATCCCTGCCCGCATCCCTGCCCGCATCCCTGCCCGCATCCCTGCCCGCATCCCTGCCCGCATCCCTGCCCGCATTTCTGCCTGCATCCCTGCCAGCATCCCTGCCCGCATCCCTGCCCACATCCCTGCCCGCATTTCTGCCAGCATCCCTGCCTTCATCCCTGCCCGCATCCCAGCCCGTACCCCTGCCCGCATCCCTGCCCTCACCCCTTCCCGCACGCCTGCCCGCATCCCTGCTCTCCCATCCCTGCCCGCATCCCTTCCCTCATCCATTCCCGCATCCCTTCCCTCATCTCCTCCCTCATCCCTTCCCTCATCCCTTCCCTCATCCTCTCCCGCACCCTTTCCCGCATCCCCAGGCGCGGCTGAGGCGGAGGGCCGGGGATGAGGCGCTCGGTGCCGGCGGAGCTCCTCTCCCGGAGCCCAGGTGCGGCGGGGCGGTGCGGGCCGCGTCCTCCCGCTCCGGAGCGGCGGGGCGAGCGCAGCCTGCCGGTTCCCGGCCCGGTGCGCGCAGGGATCGCTCACCCGGTGATGAAATGCAGCTACTTCTGGGACAGAGCCCAGCAGCTTTTCCGTGCCAGCAAATACTACAGGGGAAGTGAAAAATCACTTCATGCATTGGAAGTGCAGAGATGAACTTAGTGAGGCAGAATATAAATTACCCGGAGCGAGGGAGCTTGTGCCCAGTGGTTTGATTTACACCATCCCGCCTGCAAAAGTATCATGAGATTTTTAACAACCGTAAGGACCTTGGCCCATTTCCTTGCAGGCCACACAGAGCAGCCTTTCAGACAGGGAGAATATCCACACAGACACAGAGATCTAGCCTCTAAACAGAACCATGGAGCAGGGTCTGGTCCTGTGGTTCTCCCTTTTCTTTGGAAGATGGCTGCTGGAGCAGGATGCTGAGTTACAGAACGGTGCTGAGCTGAGGCAGGGCAGAACATCTCCTCTGTGGTACCCCAGAGGGTTCTTGGGTGCCAGGGAAGGTTTTTCCCTGCTTGCTGGGCCTCTGCTGGGCCTGGAACACATCTAGCCAGGGCTGCAGTTGGTGTGGAAAAGGGAAATGTTATCAAGCAGAGAGACCTGGGGAAAGAAACTGGATATATCTGCTGGGTAGTTCTGTCTGGAGAGAGGATGGGCAGAGCTGGAACAGACAAATGAGGTGACATTCCCAGGGTTTGGAGTAGGCAATGACAGCTGTTGCTGGCTTGATGAGCTAAGCTGTGCAGTGCCAGGGAAGGAAAAGTCCTAGGAGTAGTGGGAGGGAGGAATGGGAGAAAGAGCAGAAATCAGAGGAGCAGCTGATTTAGGCTGAGCTGAAGGCTATTGAAGGAATCAAGTTTATTTCAGGAATGCTGAGTGGAGTGGAGGTGGCATAAACTGGGTGTGAAAATGTCATTTCAAAAAGCAACCAAGAGTCAGGCCCAGGATTCCCCTGAGCCTGGGCTGGGGAGTTTAACACCACGTTTGCAGCCCCTTGCTCAGGGAGCTGTTTTCCTGCAGCCTCGAGGCAGGGCCTGCAAGCAGCTTCACAGGAGAAAGATGCTTATTTATTTTTGCTATTTGTTCTTCTGAAGTCATGTGTTCTACATCCATTTTATTGTTGCCTGCACGGCGCAGCTGGCAGAGCTCAGCTCTGCACAGAGCTGCTGCTTTGTCCTCTGCAGCGCTGGGTGACAGTGGGACCCGGGGTGGCATCAATGGTGGTGGCATGCCTCTGGGTGTTGACACAGCATTCCTCAGTGCCTGGACTCTCCCTCACGAGATTCCTGGCTCCTGTTCCAGAAAAACAACCAGTTGCACTGCTGATGGATCACTTCTTCCAGGGGCAATGGGAATAACAGTAAGTCAGGGAGGAGTGAAGAATCTAAACCAGTTTCAGAGGGTGCTCTGCAGGGGAGGATGGAGGGAATTGCCTCTGCCAGACACGTGCTGTTTGTTGTTGTTCACTGTGCTGGGGATGGAAATGCTGGGCAGAGGTAGAAACTGAGGCGCCAGAGGCACCAGTGTAGCTTCAAGACAGTTCTGTGTGTGTTTTAACAATGGGCACCATTCAGTGGAGCATTTCCATCACAGAGACACTTCCCTCCCAGAGGGTCACGGATCACAGCTCTGATCTGACACAAACCAAGCTATGAGAGGTTCTCACACCTAAGAGAAGCTCCAGAAAACCAGCAAAACCCCCAACAATTTGCTCCAGGGCTTTTGGTTGGCCATCAAAGCAGAATATGGGAGCAGAGGGAGCTCTCACTCCCATTCGTTCTCCGTACTCCCAATTTCCAGTAGAGTAGCTCTGGATCTTGTGGTCTCCTTATGACTGAGAACTGTCTCATGGCTATCCTGATAGGAAGCACATCCTTTCCCCAGGTGTTCAGAGCAGATACATCCTGGAGCCTTGTGACAGCTCTTCTTCCAGCCTGGACTTTCGTATCTTTGCACATTACAGCAGGAATATGTTGTACAGTGAGCTCCTGCAAAAAGCTCGCAGCCTCTAGCTGTAAATCATCGCAGCCTGTCGAAGCCAGGGCTGTTAACTGGCTCCGTGGTGAGTGAGGATCTCTTTCTTAGGCTTTGATTTAGAGTGTGATTTAGAGCCTGGCCTGCGCTCTAGACTCCGCTGTGTCCATCACGGCCTTGGATGCAGTTTTGGCTAGAAGTCCTGAGTCGGCACAACCCATCCTGTTTAGCCATTTCTTTACCTTGCCCGAGCTGTGTGAGGCTGTCAGATGCATTGCTCACGCTGGAGACCTCGGAGGTAATTTATCCTTGCAGTTGTGGATGCTGACTTGCTAAGCAGGCTGGTGGACAGGGAGGATGAGCCTTAAAACCATCGCCTTGTGTAGGCAGAACATTCCAGGGGAGGCCGCAGGGCCAGAAAAATAAATAAAAGGGGTTAGTAGAAAATTACAAAGAAACTGAAACAAATCAGGGAAGAAGGAACAGAAATAGGAGAAGAACGAGTCTTAGGGAGGAGGCTGGGGATTCAGGGTGGGCAGGAGGACCAGGATGAGCAGGTGTGAGTCCTTAGCTGGACTTCTGGGATCAGTGGAGCAGGCAGCAGCGAGGCAGGGTGGGGGTGCTGGAGCAGCTCCTGGCGTGTGGCTGCTCTTCAGGCAGGTACAGATGGTGAGCGGGTAAGCAGAGCCCTCAGACATATGCTGGGGCACATATGTGGCTCTGGGTCCCTCCTGGCTCAGGCCACCTCCCTGCCTGGAACAGGAGAGTCATTCCAGCCATTCCCCACTCCGCTCCGTGCTGGGAGAGGTTTGCAGCCAGAATCAAAGGTGTGTTTTGAGCGAGCAGCGAGAGCTTAGGAGGTACAAGCTGAGACTGAAGAATGCCTGAGAAATACTGGGAAAGTCAAAGGAAAGAACTAACAAAGACAGCACAGTGTTTGTGGTAGAACTGTGAACAGAGAGAAGAAAGCAGCAACAAAGATCCCTGTAACATAGCCTTAAGACCAGCAGCTATTTCTAGAATTGCTTATTGTCATGTCGTCCAAATTCGGAGTTGCTTCTGCAAAACAACTCCAGGCTTTGCTGTTTTATGCTGGAGAATGCTGATAATGTGTTTATCTGCCATTTCCACTCTCCTAAAAGAGAACTGTAAAGTATTTGAAAATGATGGACTATGTTTTAGGACAGTGCATAGATAAATCTGGTCAACCAGGGAAAAGAGACCAATTAAGATTTTTCTACAATATTTACCTTAAGTAACCAAAGAACAGAAATTTGAGTTCTAGAAATATTTAGATAAAACCCTTTCTGTGCAATTAGAGATAAATGTGCATCAGTCCTTTTCGTTGCTGCTTGGGAGGGAAGAGTTAAGGTGAAAAGACTGATTGGAACTGGAAGCGTTGCTCAGGGAATTTGCTGGAGGATGAAGGATGAAGGAGGGATATGTTTTGCTGATGGAGCTGGATTTGGCCTTGTTAAGACTGGGAAAAACTGAGAAGTGTTCTAACCACAACAGCAGGACACTAAAGGGGTCAGAAAGACATGGATGAGTGCTGTCACTCCCGGGATAACCTTTCAGCTGTGTGGGGATGTGCAAAGTCAGTATTTGTCTGAGGACTGTCATCTGCAGTGCCACAAGGAATATCCTGTGTGTGACTATTTCTGTATTGATTCATGCTTTGGGTTTTCATAACATTTTTCATAACATTCTGCAGTAATGGAATAAGTTAGGAATCATCTGCAGAAGTACTTTTTGGGAGGGAAGATTTTAGATCTAGTACCGCATAATTCCTTGGGTGTCTCCCAGCTTTCTATGGGAAGGAGAAGCTTGAGTAACTGTGGCTCAGTTCTCTCCCCTCTTTGTGACTGGATAGGTGTCAAATCCCCCCTCTTGTATCAAAGGCCTTGCTGCTGCAGGATGTGTCCCTGAGTGCTCAGATGTTGCTCAAAGTTTATCAAACAGACTCATTTTCACACCCGGGCTCAAGTGCCACCAGCCCGCTGCCACCACGACCACAAAGACCTTGATCCTGCAATTGGAATCACACAGACAAATTTTTAATTACAGCCCCATGGACATAATGAAACTGATTTCCAGGATCAAAGCCTAAGCAACAGCAAATCCATACACACGCCGAGTGCAGAGTGAATCATGTTTATGATCCATCAGCGTTCAGCTTCTTTGTTCCAAAATGCTGGTCAGGAAGGCAGAAGAAATATTCCCCGGGATATTATAAAGACTAACATATCATCAGAGGGAGAATCAATGGAGATTGATGGCAAATTAGATGGACACTTGAGACATTAAAAGGAAGGATGGAAAATAGAAGCGATATTATAATTGAACCATATTAATACATTTTAAATTGCTTTACAAATATTAACAAGTTAAATAAGGGAAGCCTGGAAATAATAGTTTATCTCATCTGGGAAAGCTGGGAGTGAGGAGGGACATTCAGGTTCCAGCACAAAGGTATATGAAGGTTAAAATGAAAAGTGATCAGAAGCATTTTAACGCTTTGATGATACAAGAACAAGGGGGACACATCAAAATTAAAGGGCACAACTTTTAAAGCAAATTAAAAGGAAATAGTCCTTTCTTCAGTGTATAGTGAAGGCACACAATTCCCTGCTGCAGGATGTCGCTGAGATGAAAGTCCGGATGGATTTGAAGTGTAAAAGGCTACATAACTTTGTAGCAATTAATAGCATTTGCAGCCCCGCAATCTGGGACAATGGTAATCAGATCTCAGGCTTCAAAGCAAAGGCTGACCATCTTCTGGGGTCAGGAAGGACATTTTCTCTGTGCATAAAAAGAACATAATATGGTTGGCCAGGTAATGTGACTGGCTATGGTCGATCCTGCTGGAAGCTAAGTCAGCAAGAGATTAGCAAATTGCTTCTGTGGGTGCTGGATTAAGGTATTATAAAAAGGTTTTCATCAATGCCAGACAGAATATCAATCCAGCAATCTCTTCTTCTGTGTCAACTCCCACAAAAGTAATTTCAGTGATTACAGGAGATATTGAAGTAGGACATAAAACGGGTGGTTATAGGCGGCAGCAGTGACCCTGAGCTGCACAGCTCAGTTTCCTCTATCAGCACTGCTATCTGAGGGATGGTGCAGAGCTGGGATGAGCCTGGAGTCTCTCAGCACCAGGCTCTGTGTGGATACAAACTCCCTGTCCTCCCTGTGTGGACAGAGGAGAAGGAACAGAAACAGGGAATGTCATCACCTCTACTCAGTACCAGAGGAGATGCAGCACAAGGC
Organism: Lichenostomus cassidix; assembly: GCF_008360975.1. NCBI lineage: Eukaryota > Metazoa > Chordata > Aves > Passeriformes > Meliphagidae > Lichenostomus > Lichenostomus cassidix. Next base: position 6,674,893 of record NC_139497.1, read on the forward strand.
TTGGCGATCAATTCAAATCCTGTAAGCAGAACCATTTCAGTTTGCAATTTTGCCTTGACAGATTCTGGAAGTGGTTTGTGGGTAGGTAGCTGAACGCTTTAGAAAACAGGACCTTAAATACTGCTGTGGGATGTGGGGAACATTTGGAAAATCAGCCTGCAAGGTGTTTGTAAGATGTCACCTGAAGGAATGTGCCCAAGCTGGTGCAGGGAGGCTGAGACACAGATAGGTGAGTGCACGAAACCTTGAGACTTAACCAGAGCAGCCTCTAGGAGTGGCAAGGTGGACAGAGATCAGCTATGGAGCTGTGTCCTCTCCCCACATTTTCTCCCCAGTGCCACAGTCCCATCCACCTGGGGGTCCCGAGGTGACTCCCCCTGTCTGCCTCGTGCTGGGCACAGTCTTGCCTCCTGCCCAGGCTCATCCACCATCACCACACTGGTGAGAGTGATGCCTAAAGCAGAGCTTACCTGAAACAGAGGCCAGGCAACGTTAGGAGAATAAAAAGCAGATCAATTTATGAAAGGCCTTTAGGTACATTTCGGGCACAAAAAGCCTGCTTGAGAGGCTACACCCAAAGTAGACAGTGAGTCACGAGTTCTTCACATTTTAGAAGTTCTCTCTATTAACACATTGAGCCTCAGTTCTCTAATTACACCTTCAGGTGATGATATCAATTACCCCAAGCTTGCTCCCCTCAATTCACTGTTGTTTACATATTTTGGGGCTCTGAGGCAGCAAAGTGTCCTTGGATTTTCCAACTGAGAGCAATAGTTTTGTCTAAAATGCTGGGAACAGAGGTTTTCAACACTTTATATGGAGCCTAGAGCTGCACACCAAAACTAGAGATACATGAAAAATAGAAGCTAAAAATCCTTAAGGCATCAGGAGGGATGAGGAATGTGCCTTTCTCCTTAACTTCCCTCTCCCATCAGCCATTCTTTCACTGCTGCTGACGAGAAAACAAAGCTGTTGTGTACAGACAGGAGAGTTCAGCTTCAACAGGTGACACCTGCTGAGGGCCACTTCTGCAGTGGCCACGAGCATCTCTAGGTGAGGCAATCAAGCAGTGCTTCCTTCAGAAAGGTGGGCAGGATGGACAGCTGATGGCTTGTGAGGAAAACACATCGATAGATGGGATAAAGTTCTGACAGAGTGTGACTGGGAGGAGGGAGGGAGAGCTGGCTGGTGGGAACTCAAAGTGCGCTGGGGAGGCAGCTGTGAATTCTCAGACAAATTGCCATATTGGACAAATCATTCCTGTGCTCCCTGGATTGCAAACAAGAGAGGGGTTTGAGCTGCAGGTGCAAATCTGCTGGCGAGGTGTTGTGTAGGTGTGATGATTACTGTGCTCCTGGCCTGGGCTGGGAAGGAGAAAGATGGACAAGGGAGTTTTTGTTCTGAAAAATGCACCAGAAAGATGTATGGAAAAAAACCCCAAAAACCAATTGCAGGTAGGACTGCAATTTACCTGCATTATTGGAAGATTGATTTCTGATGAAAGGAGCAGAGAAAGGAAGGGGAATAAAATTTTATGGATGGCAAGAATGGGGATCAGAGCTCTAAAATGGCAGCTGTGAGTTAGTATTCTTGAAGGATTGGCTCAAATGGGACTGCAGAGACCAGTGCTGGCTTCTGATTTCCAACCATCTGCATTTAGAAAAGAGAGGGAGACCAGCAGGCTGGCCTCGGTGCAATTCTGCTGGATTTCCCTTGAGAATCAGAATTGTCCCTGCATTTCAAGTGCCTGAAAGCCTTAAAACACTGACAAGGCTGAAAGGTGAGGTGAGGGTCGAAAGCGAGAGCGGCTGGCAGGAATAAGTAGATTGTAGCCTAGGCTGGATAATTCAGGGATCTGTAATAAAACTGCCCGGTGACAGATAGTGAATAAAAGACTACAGGTATATTATGGTTTACGGAGCGCAGGACAGATGTGTCTCCTAGGAGGATGAGATAAGGAGGGGAAGGCAGCAGTGGCTGTTTTGGGATGCAGCAGCACTGCGTGAATAAAGCAGCGCTGTGCGAGATAGTTCAATCATGGGGCTGTCACTGGCATGTTATATATGACCTTGGGCAGGTCACTTAGGCTGGGAGCTTTTCAGAAGAGCTTTTTAAATGCAGGTGTTTCCATGCACAGGAGCTGAAGGCCTTCAGTGCTGCGGCACGGCGGATGGGAACTACCCAGGGAACTCAGATCCAAGTTTGGTATAAAGGAAAATCTGGATTTTTAAAAGAATTTAGCAACTCCTGTCCTCAGGAAATATAAGCCCCCAAAGACTGGTAGTCAGCAGTGCTGACTCTTTGTATTTCCAGTGCTGGGCAAAAGCAGCACTGGTTTGCATCTGCCTCCTCTCCACCCCAGTAAAATGGCTCCATCTTCAGAAATCTGGCCTGAATTAATTTCTCTCCTCATTGCCTAAGATCACTGGCTTTCCTGGAATAGATGAGGGAAGAAGAACATGCTGAATGCATCTGTTCCCCTCCCTTGCACACAGCAGTGGGTATTTGACACACACAAAACACAAAATGAAGTTTGCAAGTGCACACACACTCACAGACACACACTCACTGTGCTTTAAGAACGCTGAATCAAGGCTGCTGCTTCATATTAATCTTTTTACCAACTTCAGCATTTGCAGTAAATAGCAATTAATGATAAAGCAGAATGCATTAAAGAGCAGAGCAAAAGAGGCTGATAAGTCCTTCCTACCAGCAGCTCCTCCTGCAGTGCTTCTCATGACTTCGTTAAATTTGAAGACACAGATTTTGTCTGTGGCTGCACTTTTTTTTTTCTCAGTGCTGCTCCTCTGGGGCAGCTCTTCTGTAAAGCCTTGACACCGGTGAAGTTTAGTCCCCAAACCCTCCGTGTCTCACAGAACAGGGACACTCCTGTGATGCTGGGGCACGACCCTCCCTCGGGTGCTGTGGCAGTGTGGATGGCAGGGCTGGGGACAAACACACTCTGCTGCCCTTGCTCTGCTCTCCAGACCTCCGTCGGTAAGATCTGGACTCTGGGAAATCAACAGGAGAAGCTGAGACACACTCTGGATTTTATTTTTAGGTGTGAGTTTAAAATTCCAGGCACTTGGAAGGATATGAGGACTGATTCCCAGCTCAATAACACAGTGTTTTTGTGTGAAGAGGCTCAGGGTGCATTTTCCATGCCCCACATGCAGAGTGTTCGAGCATGCAGGGTCTGCTGGGACAGTGCTGGAGGACTGTGGAAGATGGCAGTAAACCATTGGAGGATTTCTGTTTGCTCACATTGCCCAACACTGACGTTAATAAAGCAAAATATACCCAGAACTGGGTTACTTCTTAGAGGAAGCTTATTTCCTCCTGGAGAAACCCCAAGAGCAAACTAATAGAGGGAGCCAAGATCTTTGGCAATGTGGAAACACCCAGAGAGATTGAGAGGCTTAATTTCTATCCACATGCCTAATTTTCTTTAAATCCTCTGGATGCAGGAAGCTGAGCAGGTGATGTTTCCCTAAATACCTCTGGGGCCAAGACTGCTGTGAGCAGGGCCCTGTGCTGGAGAAACCTGCCACAAAAATGGGTGCAGACAGAGCCTAAGAGCACGATCCCTGGAACAGGCTGTGCCTCATTCTGAGTGCTCTTCAGGGCTTTGAGTCAGGGATGGCTGATGGAGGGAGCTCTGCTGTTAAATTATTTTTTTTTTTGGCTGAATGTCATAGGCACTTGGACATCACACGTTCCAATTTTCTGTAGGGACTTCGTGCCTGTTTGGTTCTGCGGTGCTTTAAAAAAAAAGAAAAAAAAAAGAAAAAGAAAGGAGAGCCAGGAGAAGTGAAAAGGAAGAATTCAGAGAAACAGAGGGTGAAAAAGGGATGGTGTCACTGTCTTAAAATAAACCAGCAGCATATGGCAATTTCTAATGGGAAAAGTAAATCCACTCTCAGATTATTTCCTGGGATCTTTTCACTCATTTTTGATACAAGGCTTTGCTCATTTATTTTGCTGTAAATCTAATTATTTCATTTTAAGTTCTCTGTTGAATGCAGATTTAGACTAGAAGAGAGCAAAGGACTCTGAAAGTCATCAGCTTAAGGAACTCAGAGAAAGTCAGCCTTGCTGAGATCCCTCATGTAGTTATGAAGATCTGACAGACAGTTATTGGAATTCCTGGTAGGAATAGGTGAATAATGACTTCTCTTTTTTTTTTCTTTTTTTCATCAGTTTAGCTCTGGAAGAAAAAATGAAGGGAAAAAATTACTTTTAGGTATTTAAATATAATTAGTGTGGCGGGGGAAGAATGAAAAGATTTTATATTTGAGACTAGAAGGAAAAGAGTAGAAAATCACTTCAAAACTTTAAATTCTGCATAAATGCATAACTTTTTTTCATAATCTTATTATTTCACTTTTGGTTGGGGTTTTTTTTATCATTCCTCTCTAGATCTACTTTATAAACATCTCATCATGCAGCATTTAAGTTGAGAAATAATGCAGTCATGTACTTTGATTCTTTTAATTTTTCCCCATCCCATTTTTTGACAGTAACTATCTAATGAATTCAATCTGAATTAATAAACATTGGCAGACAATCCCCAAGCACTTTTCTGAGCCTAATTTTAGGATGTGTTAAAAACAATGTCTCACATCCTCTAGTGCCTATGACTGCAGTTTCCTTTATGCTGCACACAGTTAAAGACAATTCCTACCTCAAATACCAGATACTCAAAGGGTCCACAGTGAAGGGAGATAAAAGGAGAAAGTAAAAAAGATCTGTCTGAAGTCAAAGTAAATCAGGAGCAGAAACATATAGAGAGGAGTACAGTCTTGACTTCATTCCCTGCTTTCTCACCAGCCTGGGGATTAATTATAAATCTCTTTCTCACCCATTAGATTTTTCTCATACTCCTTCTACTCCTGCACTTTCTCATTCACACCTTCAAGTCTTTGCTACTCCTCCTTTAATCTGACTTTCCTGACTCTCCATTTTTTGCACACTTTGCTCCTCCTGGGGAAGATTGCTAACAAAGTGGGAAGTGTTAATAACAAGGCTTGGCTGTGCCTGCTGGGATGGAGAAAGGAGGAGCAAGGTGGGTGAAGGAAAAGGTGCAAAGAGGGAGGGAAGAGATGATCTGAATGGATTTCAGACTCTGGACAAAGGTGCAGGAAGGCAGAGGAAGTCCCTGCTTGCTCAGAAACCTCTCTGCTATGGGAGCAGAGCCTGAACTGGATGTCTCAGGAGGAGAACATCAACATTTCTGCAAGGTGGGAGTTGTCTCCTCAGGGATACAGGGGCCAGCAAAGGCTTCCAGAACTGGGAGATGTGTGAGGGGAACCAGCAGATCCCTGTGCTGTGCTGTGACAGCAGGAGGGACAAAACAGAGGTGTGAATTAGAAGGAACTTTCCTTCCTGGTCTGAGAATATTATAGCAGGAATAAAATGTCCAAGAATAGCTGTCAGTCACTGCAAACAGTCACATTAGCCATGATAGATAACTTCAGGCTATGTCTTTGTGAACCCAGCAGACTCTAAATACCCTTCTTTGGAAACTCCTTCCAAACACCTTTGATTTCACAGGGATAAGCCAGCTGTATTCCTGTTCTGCATTTAATTTAACACTCATACAAAATTATTTATCTAGCCAGCTATTTATTATCTAATTCCACGTCTGCAGTTGAGGAAAGTCTGTTTATCCTTTCCCACAGCAGAGTATCTCTCTCTGGCAGCTCTGACTAGCTGCTAGGTGCCCTGGGGAATGTCGAGGCAGAATTAATTAATCATGACCAGCCATGGAGGTGTTTTTCAGATTTGGGTTTGGCCAGCTGATTGCCCAGGATCTTTCTGAGACTCAAATTGAAGACACAAATGTGACGCCTGCTCTGGGTTGCTTTCCAAATCACTTTGGGAAGCTGCAGAGGCGTGCAGGATCCATCCAGGGTGAGGAGTTCTAGCAGGAGGATGTGTGCAGGCTGGCAGAGGGGACTGTCACTCCCTTTGGCAGGACAGCACGCCAGGGAAGCTGTAAAGCACCACTCAGCATGTCCTGTCCTTCCCCCAGCCCACAGAGGTGTGAATCTCTCAGCATTCCCGTGAAAGTCTTGCAGGCACTCATTCTGCATGTCTCCCTTGGAGCAGGAGGAGCTGTGATGGCACCTGGCACTTGCCAAACTGGAAGTCACCCCTCGGCCTGCCCACGAGTGGTGGCAGTGCTGGCCAACTGCACAGGTTGTGCTGGAGCTGCAATGTTTGCTTTACACACAGCTCTGAATTCCTCCAGACCTTCTTGCCTCCCTCTGTAGAGCCTGCTGGAGCATGTGCTGCTCTTCCTGGTCAGTGATTTCCTCCTGGCGCTGGGGAAAGGTCAAGTGTCCACGCCAATCCTTTTGGATCTGTCAGCAGCCCTCTGTCCCTCTGGCCATGAAGGGCTAATGATTCGCAGAGCCTGGCATGGATGGGCAATCTCTCCCTGCAGGGGCATTCCTCCTTTCCAAAGACACTGCAATGTAACTTGGAGTAATGAAGCATTTTCCTCAAGGACTCTTCCAGGGGGTAAATCCATGCTCAGTTGTGCTGTTGCTGTCAGGGGGGTGGGGCTGCAGTATTACAGATGTGCTGGTGACAAGGGACGAGAGCAACTTTCGAGTAAATTATCCACAGTTTTCAAAACTGATCATCCTCAAACCCCCTTTCCTGCCTTCGACTTGTTCCATTGCTGCCTAACACAGAGACAAATTGAGGCACTTTGCTCCTTCCCCACCCCAGAGATGAGGCCACACGCTCAGAAACGTCGGCTGGGACGGCGTGGAGCCGTTTGTGGGGCAGGGAGGTGGAAATATCAGCTTTTAATGGAAGTCTGAGGCCCCAACAGTGCTCACTATTAGCCAGGAGCTGTAATCCGTAGTGACAGGCCAGCTGGAGCACGAGGACACATCCAGGCAGATCTGCATTCGGAGTTGCACTCCCAGCAGCTGCACGTGGGAATTCAGATTTCTGACCGCGGAGCCTGGCGCTGCAGCCGTGTCCTGTTAGGAGGGAAGGCAGACAGAACAACTCCTCTGCTGCTGGAAATCAACCTCCAAAAGTTGGGGATGGTGGTTTTTATTTGCACTGGACAAACACTGCTCGCCCTGGGAGAGGTGGTGAGGAGTGATCCCTCTCATCGATGGTGCTGAGCGTTCATGGGAAGGAGCAGCCCTGAAGGTGTGTTGGGATTTCCTTTAACGCTGAGAAAAGGGAGCAGAGGGAAGGACAATGGTCATGGCTGGCCATGCTCTGCCTCTCTGCAGGTTCAAATGAGCTCTGTGTCCTGCAGCCGCCCAGCCCTGCCTGTCTCTGATCGAAGCTGTGGCTGCACAGAGCCCTCGGGGATATTTTCCTCCCTGAAATGAGGAATCGATGGAGTTGCCTCACTCCAGGCTCAGCTCTGCTCTGCCGTTCTGCCCTCCCTTTTGCCACTTGCTTTGCCCTTCTTTTCAACCCACTTCTCCCACCACCTACACAGCCAACAGAACTTTGCAGGTAACGATTCCCCTGTGCTACGCATGGAGGAGCAGAAATGTGGCTTCAAACAGGAAAAAAACCTCAACAAATAAACCAGGTAGATTTCCAAGAAGGAGGTGGAATATATATTTTAAAAGTACGTAAGTGGTTTGGAAGCCAAGGGTCCCAGGAGGTCAATGGTATTCAGACTTTTAAATCCCTGATGTTCACGAAAACATTGCACGCAAATTCCACTGTGGGAAAATCTGCACTTTCTTGTTTTATATGTTTTTTTCTTTAACAAGTAGAGGAGTTGGTTTTCTGGTGTGCAGAGGGGAGAGGAGCTGTCATTGAGCTGACAGAGCTGCTTGGAAAACGGACAATTTCCTTGGGAAATTCCTGGCTTTTGTGCTTGGGTTTTTTTAAACTTCAGCATGAAGGAGAACCATGATCTCTTATGACCTAAAAATTTAAAAGCAATAATCATTTGAGATCATTGATATCTTCTGTTCCTGTGGTGCTGAAGCACTAAGATGGAAATATTTAGAATTGTATGATAACACAAATAATAAAATAAAAAGCATCAAATATTTTAAGCAATACAGGGTGTTTTCTAAACATATAAACACAATACACAATACACAAAAACGTCAAAACAAATTAATTGAAACAACACAAAAATAATGTGTTTATTTCCCTGAAATTAAACATTTCGATATGACTGAAATGAAGAGGGAAAATCAAAATGATTTGTTTTGACACTTCAAACGTGAAAAAGTTTGTCAAAATTGACATGTTCCCATGCAACGTTTCGATTTTGAGGGAACTGCGTTTTCCTGCGAAAAACTGTTCTGTCAAAATTTTTTGACCAGCTCTGCTTACAGTCTATCTAAACAGACAGGCAGCACAGCCAAGACTCTCGAACGCTCCAGGTGGTCAGGAGATGGATTTAGCACAGAGCAGAACAGTCTCTAAACAGAAGGAAATAAATAAAGCTCACAGCTAGAGGTGGCCTCAAATATGGGACCAAAGGGCTGCAGTGTTTGAGATGCTCAGACCTGAGTGGTGTTGGACTTTAATCCCAGCAAGGACTAAATTCCTTTAGATTTAATTTTTTTTTTTTAATCAAGAGTTGCAGATTTTTTAAAATCAGTGTTGCAGAGCTGGTGCGCTGATGGGAGAGGGTGTTTGTGATGCCAGTGCAGATCCTAAATATCCTCTGGGATTTTTTGTTTCTTGGCTTTGGTTGGAGTCTAGCAGCCCTCTGTTCTTGACAGATTAACACTGCTAAGGATGAGATGGCTTTATTTTCCACACATCCTTCTGTCCCAGTGGAAAATCCCAGGCTCAGGGCTCGGGGAATAGGTGGAGATGCAGTGCTGCAGGTGGATTGGCCCCAGGATCCAGGGCTGCTGAGAACAGCTTTGGGTAGGAGTTCTCCCACCTTCATGATACACAAATTTTAAATCTTCTCATTACATAAATGCAGTTCCAGGTTAATGCAAGCTTCTAATTTAATATGCTGCTCCAAATTAAGAGTTAATATGGTATTTGATTATCTTTTTGCAATGAGATCCAACCCAAGGCTCATTGACTCCAATAGACCTTCCAGGAGAACCTGCAATGGCAGAGCAGATTTCTGCCTTCTGCTGCAGAAACTGCCCATGAAATGTTGTTATTTGGGGCAAATACCCATCCTAGCTCACATTTCTGACCTGAATTGAAGCTCCTGTGCATGCATGTTCTCTCTGGGGTGGCAGTTCTGCAGAAGGAGCTGACCCTGGGTGTTTCCAGCCTCAGCTCACTGTCCTGTGCAGTGATTTGTGTAAATCACCTGTAAATCATCCCCCAGTAAGAGTGCAGGAACACAAAAACCCAGTCAAAGGCTAAGCTCCTTTTGGAGGGATGAGAAAAATGGGAAAATAAACCATTTGCAAGGATCATTAGGTAGCCTCAGCTTCTTCTACTGAGAGATGCAGTGGTAGTTTGCATTTCCAAAGTCCTATGGAGTGGGATCTCTCCATGTGGCTTTGGAATGAACTTCAGAACAGAAATATCACAAAGAGTGTCAGTGTGGGATAAAAGTTGCCTTTCTTGGCTTGAATATTACACTATTGCACTTCAGGACAGTTTTGGAATTTTTTTTGCCTTTCAGCTTCTCAGTTTACAGTTCTTGCAATGGAATATGTTAGCAAGGGAAGATGGCACAGGCTGGAATAGGCAAGAAAGCAAAAACTGGAATTTCTGGGCTCTGACGCAGGCCTCATTGAACTGAGCATTCACATTACTCTTTTTCCTAAATATGCAGTAAAAATTGCAGGGAATAGTATGATTTTTGTTCAGCTTATTGTGTCTGTTTTGCAGGTGTTTCTTTTTCCAAACTGCAAGAACAGTATTAAATGAATTTGGATATTTCTTCTTGTGCATAAATTACGAAATCTATTTCGGCTCAGTCAAAACACGCAGCTTAAGAAAACACTTCATTTCGATTTTGAATGTATATTACTCAACATGTAATGAAAAAACAAAACACAATCTTGAACCGATCCCTTCCAAAAGGAACACTCAACACATTCTGTTCCAAAGAAAAGCTGACTTTATCAAAATGCCTTTTTTCTCCCCCTTAAATCAACAAAATTCTGCAAAGTGTTTTGCCTCTGATGAATTGGCATTTTCCTGACATGAAATGAGCAATCAAAAAAAATTCTAAGCAGCTCTGTGGCAAGTCCCAGCTAATTCTGGAATAGTAGCGTGAAGGTGCGTAGGAAGGGTACTGCAAGGAGACGTAGCACTGAGCTGAGACGTAAGAGATTTGGGTTGAATTCCTGAAGCAGTTCTAAAATGATCTGGGACAAGCCATTAATCTACCCTGTGCCTCAATTCCCATCCTGCAGAATGGAAAAAAACCCAGTGTTTTGCTATCTCCTAAAGGTGCTGCAAGGGGAAAAATCTATTAACACTTGTGAGATTACCGGACTTTGATATGAAGTGTGTAAATACTGAGGAAGACACAAGACAGAGCTGCATTTTTGTGTAACTTAGAAAGAAATTATGGGGAAGTGGACCAGCTAGGACAATAATTTAATAATAGTAGGAATAATTTCAAGTTCAGGGCAGTGCTTAATAGAAATCACTGCTCAACACCCACCATAATTTTTTTTTTCTTTTTCTAATAAGCAGCTCTGAAAAGTGCAATTCATCATTATTATTATCATCTATACTCATCCTATCTCTTCCACTTCACAAATGAGAGGAGTTCCTCACAAACATCTACAAAAGCGAGCTCATTATCCATCCTCCCTATTTTTAACTCTCATTTGTGACAATAGCTATCAAACCCTTGCCAGCAGCCGGGCTGCTGGTGTGCTGACACCGCTGCTCCGCGCCCGCTGAGCGGGATTAGCTCACTGTTCCCTTGCGTTCCCCCATCTGTCCCCGGCCATCTGCTGTCCTTGCTCTCCTAATTAGATTGGGAGCTTTTTGGGGCATGGACCGCCTTGCTGGTGCTGGCTGTGCAGCACCCACTGTTCTGGTCTGGGATTGTCAGCAGGGCTGCTTCAGGATGGCAGGATTGTGGGATGTGTGGAGTGGGAAGGGATCCACAAGGATCATCCAGCCCAGCTCCTGTCCCTGCACAGACACCCAACAATGCCACCCCGTGCATCCCTGGCAGCATTGTCCAAACACTCCTGGAGCTCTGGCAGCCTCAGGCTGTGCCCATTCCCTGGGGAGTCTGGGCAGTGCCCAGCACCCTCTGGGGGAAGAACCTTTCCTGATCTCCAACCTAAATCCAGCTGACACAGCTCCAGCCATTCCCTCAGATGCCACCGCTGGTCACCAGAGAGAAGAGATCACTGCCTGCCCTTCCACCTCCCCTTGTGAGGGGCATGAATACCACAACAATTCCTCCCCTGAGTCTCCTCTCCTCCAGGCTGGACAAACCTCAGCAGCTCCTCGGATGGCTTCTCCAGACCCTTCACCATCTTCATAACCCTGTGACACTTCATCCCATATCTGGGTGCACAAGAAGAAGGTTTTTTCAATTCCATTCCCAACCTCTGGAGTGTTGTGAGAAGGTCTCCTTTCCAGGCAGAGCCCTGACCCAAGTGCCTGTGGAGCCTGGAATTCAGAGGTTTTGGAATTCAGGCTTTGGCACCTTGGCCAGTAGATTTATGATGAAGACTTGGGGTTTGACTCCCTCTGTCCAGCACCACCTGATTCTGGGATTTGGTGGAGGCACCTGCCACTCTTGTTTGGTTTGAAGCCACATCTCATCCTCCTCATCATCACACCAGGAATTTATAGTTAGCCGAAGTGTGGGACAAATGAGCTGAGAGCAGCTACAGAACTGTTACCACTGGGATTCTTGCCTCCTTATATGCAGGGAGTAATTAGAGTTTCTGCACAAAACCTGCTCCCTTTAGGCTGCTGACTGTACTGCATTAATAAAGGAGGGTTTGTGGGGTGGTTTTGGTTCACTGAATATTCTGACAAGTTGTAAGCAAAGTGTTGACAAATTGAAAAGAAAAAAACTCTTCTTTCCTCTAAGTCATTTGGGGTCAAAAGTGATATTTTTATCACTGTTCCGTCTTAAGAGGGTGGAAAGACAAATCAAAAGGAGAAAAAGCTCCAGTAGTTTCAAATAGAGATTTGGAAATGTTTCCCCTTGGAGCTCTCACAACCCAAACACTGACATCTCCCAATCATTATTTTTTTCAGCATGAGCAATTTGGCAAAAGTGAAGCGAATTTGTGGACTGTGTTGGTATTTTTGGAGAGGTACTTCTCATCTTCTCTCCTTGCCTTTCCTCACCCAAAAATATTTCAGCTGATGAATATCCCGCAGGTCTAACCACTCATGCATATTTAAAACTGGAGTGGTTAAAGAATAATGCAAATTTAGACACTGATCAGAGCAGAATTACTGAGATTTGGGGAGGGATTAGCCAATCACTGCCTGAAACAGTGAAATCCCACTTCCATAAGGAAATAGCTTTACAATCACTTGGGATTTTACAACATTGCATGCCACAGTCACCCAGAGAGTCAGAGCCAGTGCTGAGTTGCAGCTCCAGCCCTGACTCAGTCAGATATCAGCGTCTGCAGTCTGAGCTAGAGAGACATCTAGGTCAGAAGTGCCCAAATTCTGTTTTCCCAGGGCTCAGGTTTATCCACAGCAGTTCATATGACTTAAACTCTGACAGATTGGCTTCCCTTTCCATCCACATCTCCTGCTTTCCTCTGGCCCCAGCTTGGTTGGGTTGCTGGGCAGGGTTTCCAAAGGACAAGCAGAGCTGCCCCTGGGTGTTGTCTTTCCAATATTTCTGTGGGCCATCTCTCAGTTAGGGGCAGGATAGAAATATTTCTGCTCCACCAGTTAAATCCTAAAGGTGTGGGACAGTCCTTACCTTGTCCAGCAGGAATTTGAGTGCACAAAACTCAAAGCAGGGATGGCTGGATAAAATCTAGAGGAGTACATCCCATACTTAAAATTAAGGGTACATTTAAGCTGTTTGCTGAAATGAGGTCAGACATTCGTCACTTTACAGGGTCGAGCTCTAAACTAACATAAGCTGTTTCATCTCTCCCCTGACACTTCAGTCTCTTACTAATTTATCAGCATCCTAAAGCAGTGTGAAGTTGCTGCAGAGCAGAAGTGTTTCAGATACAAATAGCAATTGTTAGCCTCTTCCCTCTGGTAAATGGCAGCAGGCAGAAACCTCTCTCAACCTGCCAAGAACCAAATGTGGGACACAAGGAAGAATTATTGGTGCATGAAGCTTAAAGAGATAGGGGACTTATTCCTTTGCTGCAAATAATGTGTTCAGTAATTTCTCTTCCCTGACTCTGCATTTCTGATGGAAATAGTTCACAACAACGAGCACGGGGAAACAGAAGGGGTGTGTGCAAGGCCAATTTGGATCTAATAGAAGGGATAAATGAAAGGTACAGAGGTTAGGGGAAAGGTAGAAAATCCCAGGAGGCAGAGGAGGGTTCACAGTGAGTGGTGGAGAGTCAGAGCACCTCATCCTGTCTGCCTGTTTATGGCAGGGCTCTGGGGCTGCACAGCCTCCCTCGGATGAAACAGACCTTGCAATAGAATTTTGTGCAAAATCTATCACTCTGAGCTCTCCCACTGTATAAAAATTACCTTTTAAGTGGCTAAGTAGACACCCAGCTCTATTCTTTTCTTCTTATTTCAAGAAACAATGGGAGTAACAGCACTTGCCTGCCTTACTAGAGTGCTGAGAGCTTTAATTAATGTCTCTAATTCAATTTGAACTCCTTGGATAAAAGGCACTGCCTTGTGACAGCAAAGGTATTGCCGAAAATAGAATATAATTAACACACAGATATCAATCACAAAGAAATTAAGTGTACATTCAAATACAACTTGCACTTTACAGAAAGTACTTGCCTATTTTTCCTCCAAGAATCCTGAAGACTCATAAGATAAGGAACATTTAATGTTCCAGGCTGAATTTGTAATAGAAAAAAGGGCACCTTAAGCCACCTAGCAAACTCCAAGGGGCTGTAAGAGGGATCTCCACGTGCACTGGGGGATGTGGATGCATGCTGGACGGTGCTGGAAAATGACTGTACCATGACTCAGAGTCAGCACATCCAACATTTCCTTCTCCCACTGCTTGTTTGCTGGGAGCTGGAGCCATGTCCTGGCTCACCCACGGACCATGTTTATTAACAGATGTGATGATTGCATGATGGTGTTTGTTGACATGAGGCAGAAGGACACAGCTCGCTGCCTCGCTGCTCTGTTGTGCTTCTTTTTGTTACTGATGCAATGCAAAGCTTGCTGGGATGGTTGTCATTCAGTGCTTGGAGGACAGAAACACCTTTGGAGGCCTGTGGGCAGCAGGTTTGTGTTTTGGGAGGTGCTAAAACATGATTCTGGCCTTTCCAATGAGTTCGTGGTCCAGGTAATCACACAAACACTGTTGTGACTCTGTGTTGATAAAGGGAAAGTGAGGCAAAAAAACCACATGTGAAGGCACTGGCCAAGGTCATAGAGGGTGTTTCGGGCAGAGCTGAGCAAAACACTGAATTCTTGGATCAAAACCATTGTCTGGCTACCCAAACCTCCATTTAGTCCACAGATTGCTTCTGAGCCAGATCTGGCTTTTAGTTAGCTTTGGGTCTCCCACCCAAGGGTTCTGTACTTGGAGACATTCCCTCCCTGCTCCTTCCCTGGTCCCTTTTGCCAAATCCACAGAACATATTTCACATCAGTGGAGCCCCATGAAGGCACCTAGCAAATTAATTTCAGATTCAAGCTTGTTAGGAGGTAGATTGAATGCACCTCACAATATTGCCTCAGACACAAGATAATCCCACTTTAGTAAGCTTTATAGCTTCCATGGGGACCAGCCCTGTGGAGTGGATTAATCTTTAATGTGAAACAACATCTCTACAGCAGCTACAGGGGGGAAAAAGATACTACTAAAAAATTAAAGTTGATGGTGTGATAGTAGTCTGGACCCAGTTGTGCTCCACCATCCTCCATTGCCTGAGGCACCATTCCCTGCTCTCAGAAAGGATCCAGGCAGCTTCCAGGCTGGAGATGTGGCCATTTCTTCAGTGGTCTCAAGGCATGTTCTTCCCATATTCTTCCTCTTGGGTAAGAACCATCACACCCCTAATCATCCTGACTCTAATAGTGCCAGGAAAGGAAGGGAGGATGGAGAGTTGTGTGTGGGGAATTAGGGAATATCTCCTCTCTTTCACAAGCTGATCTTTCCCCAGTGTGTGATGTTCACATCTAGGAGGACACTGGGATATCTCTGAGACCCATTTTGTTTGGCTCTTCTCAGATTTCATTCTCCCTTGAGCTGAGCTGGAGGGATGCTGTCCCCCCACTTAGTGTGTAAGATTTTCCTTCCTCTCTCTGCAACAGAAATCCAACAGAAAGTGAAATATTTAAGGGAAAACTGATCCAGGCTGGCAGATGAGGGGAGGAGCTCTGGGTGAATTTAATGAACAGACAACCAGGGAAGCTGGGACAGCATGTTCAGAGCAGCTGATTGCTCTCTGCACTCCCAGCTAGTGGCAAATACGCTGCGTTTGCAGCTGCTCACCCTGATGGGACAAGAGCAGCCAGGCAGGGAAGGAGCCTGGGTGGAGAGGCAGTAGAAAACAAACTTCTGAACTGGAATCTGGTGATCCTGAGGGTGGGATGTAGCTGGAGCATCCCCAGGGACCACCTCAGGCTCATGAGTGAGTGGAAGCAGGGAATGGGAAGCACTGTACCCATTTGGAATGTGCTGTGTTCCCCTCAGTGTGGGGCAGAAACTCCCCTGTTTTACAAGGTAAAGTTGAACTAGTCCTTGTGTGGTGTGAGGGACTAAAGCACGGAGAACTGCCCTGTTTGGGGGTGAAATAGGACCCAGTGGTGAGGGCTGATGTTAAATACATGTCTCCAGAACAGGAACAACCTCCTCAGCTGGGAGCCGCAGGCACCATCAGATTTAATAACAGTAATATTCCACCTACAATTAGAAAGTACTTTATATGTGACCAACAGCAAAATCAAACATTGGCTGACTTTCCCACACTTTTTTCCCCCCATTTCTTCCTGTAATGCAACAGCTGAGTGTCATTTTTAACCAGACTTACACAACTCGGTTCTGTCAAGTGCTGCTGAGCTCACTGCAGCTCCTCGAACACATGCTGTGCACACGTGCAGCTCCCACACACTCCAGCACACTCTCAGGGCTCCCGAGCTCCCCGACACACCCAGGGCTCCAATCCACCTGCACAGCAGCCTCACACACTCCCTGCCAGGGGCTGCAGCTCTGCCATGCTCCAGGGATGGCTCCTGGAGCAGAGGGGTGCCCACAGTGACCACAAGCCTTATGGGCTCTGGTTTGTGCTCTCTGCTCACACCAGGTTCACACACAGTGGTGGCACCTCTAGCACGCCTCTCCGACACTCCTAGCAAAACCCTTTGGAATGACAAACTTTTGGAGTGCTTGTAGTGGACTCAGGCTCAAAACCAGGAGGTTTTCTGGAGATGCACAAAAGAAGACTGACGCTAAACCTCACTGTGGCAGAGCTCTGCGTAGCCTCATTTCTCCTGCTTTAAAAAGGAGCTGCAGTCTCTCTGCACTGTATTTTACAGAAACAGGTGGGTGTCACCTGTCCTGAGGACACCTTGTGCTCTCAGAGTGGGGGAAGCACCCACAGTGTTGGCACATCCTCCACAAAACCCAGAAGGCAGGAGGAGGAACCAGCCCTGAGCGTGGAAAGGACTTTTTCCAAGCAGCTCCCAGCAGGGAGAAGCACAAGCCAACCACGCTGTGCTTTGCAAGCAGGAGGAGACCACGCTGGGAGCAGGGTGACAGCCAAGCCAGCCCCTCACCTGGCACCAGGAGAGCACATGGCTGTGCTGGGAGAGGGCAGGGTGCCAGCAGCCTGGCTGCGGAGGCGGATGAGCTAAGGGCTGAGGCGCTGGGAATGGGAGTCAGGAGAGCAGGGCTCTCTTCCAGCTGTACCCCTGGCATGCTGTGTAACCTTTGTGAGGCACCTCGCCCCCGATTCCCTGCCCACTCATCAGATGTCCTGGCACACATGGGGACAGGAGCTGGCTCTGCAGGGCTGTCCCCAGCCTTGCCATGCTGGGGTGCAGTGGGAGAGCTGCTGTCCCACCATGGCAGGGACACCCCTGGAGCTCCCTGGGAAATCTCCCTGGCGGAATGTGAGTGTTCAGCATGTCACCCTGCAGAGCCTTGAGCTTGGGAAGAGACTCGAGGTCTGACTGTTGCCTTTTGGCTGGTAGAAATATGGCACAGACATGGTTAAAAGGGGTAAAAGGGTTTTACCATGGTATTTAATAGGATCCTA
Source organism: Lichenostomus cassidix (assembly GCF_008360975.1). Taxonomy (NCBI): domain Eukaryota; kingdom Metazoa; phylum Chordata; class Aves; order Passeriformes; family Meliphagidae; genus Lichenostomus; species Lichenostomus cassidix. Next base: position 6,692,205 of record NC_139497.1, read on the forward strand.
TTAATAGGTGCACAGCTCTTCAAAGGTGGGACACGCCTAGATGCACACATGTACAATGCATATACGATTATATCAACTTCACAAATTAGCATATCTACCTAAAATCCCCCAATAAGAAATATAATAAATGAAGTAATTGCCCCCCCTATTCTAATCACTCCCCCCCTAAATGAGGCTAGAGCCCAGATTACAAAATATGTTCTTGAGAGAAGGCTTCAACCAAGGTTGAAGCCTCAAGTTTTGAGATAGTACAGAGCTCTCTTCCCTCTTGCTGTGAATGTTTGGTCTTTCCGCTTTGCAGGACCCCAAAACTAAGCAAGAATATCAAGCTACAAAAATTACAAGCATGTAGGCTAAGGGTACAAAGAGTGTATAAAGGGTACAGAAAATATACAAAAAGTATAAAAATGTATAAAAAGATATATAGGAAGAAAAGGCCAAAATCACCCGGCATCATGACCATAACTGAAATAGCAGCAGACCCCATTCCCTGCACCACACACACCTCCCCACCAGCCCGGCAGGAAAGCAGGGTGAGGACATTTTTCTCTGTCAGAGTTTGGCAGGATTTCACAGCTGTGTGTGTCTGTGTGTCCACATGTGCTCGTCGCCGAAGCCTGGGTAATTATTTTGGTTTATTTCTTTTTTTGGCAGCACTTGAAAGTAAGAGCTGGGTCTTTATAGATTGCTCAGGTTGCACGGAGTATGGATTACAGATCATCAGAGAGACATGAAAGCACAAGACACGTTTCTCTGGCACAGCATTAAAGGGACAATAAAGGGGTAATTGTAGCCTAGGGTGCAGCCACCTCCTGCTCTGGCCTTCACTCGCCTTTGCAGCACTGTGGAGAACTTCACGAGGGAAATGATGGAGAAGCTGGGGTGAGGATGTCTCAGGTCAGGACCTGGTTATTTCAAAGGTGATATATGCTCAGGAGGTTAAAGGCACCACTTAAATACATGAATAAAACACTGCCAAATACTCTAAGCTGTAACACAGGCAAACCGAAGTCTTTTAAAACTTGATTTTTCATGTCTGTTTTCCCCCTGAGATGATTGTCAAAGGATCAGAGCAATTCTCGTTTTTAAACTCTCTCTTTCTCTCCCTCCTCCCTCTCCTCCCCTCCATTTCTCTCTCTCTCTCCCCCCTTCCTCCTATCCCCTCTCTATTCCAACAGGACTCCACAGAATGGAGCAAGAATGAGAGGAAAAAGGCAGACAGAAAAGCATGAACTGGAGGCTTGTTGAGTTCCTCTACCTCCTGTTTATATGGGACCATATACTCGTACAGCCCTCCCACCAGGACCCAGCTGCTACCAACCAACATGTCTCCAAGGAGTTTGATTGGCTTATTTCAGACAGGGGGCCTTTCCACCACTCACGGAGCTACTTATCCTTTGTGGAAAGACATCGTCAAGGATTTACAACCAGATATAAAATATACAGGTACGTCGGGCTGCTGCGGCGTGGATGCGTTTTTAGGCGGTGGGAGCTCTGCTAGTTCTCATGGGCTGCAGGCTGGGAGTCGATGGGAGATGCATCCTTGTCCCCATTCCACCTGGAAACGCTGCTTTGGCTCCCCGTGGCCCTCAGCTGGCGATGCAAATCGCTTCAAAGGCTGGGGTGGAGCGCTCTGATAGCGGAGATGAAGGCGCCGCGGTGTCATGGCAATGTGCAGAGCACAGAGCCAGATGAAAAGGAACCGAGGGGGTGGGTGTTCTTCATTCGTGGTGACAGACAGTTCACAGGCAGCTTCCCAAGCAGCTTTTTCAAATCAATGGAGCTCTGGACAGCCCCAGCATCTGTACCAAACTGGTGCATGTGAACTGCCAATAGCTTCAGGTTCACATAAAGATGTCACCGCGCACGTCAGTGTGACAGTTCTCACACTGCTGTGCAGGAGCCTTAGCTGAGTGCTGCCTACCACAGACCTTTGAGGATTTATCTCCATGAATGAGCTGGGCTTGCCCCCAGAGCTGTGATCTTGGTTTAGAAAACTACAGAGAACTAAAAAAACCTACAGAGAATAGGCAGAATTTGGATTTTATTTTGCCTTCTAGGTTTTTAAGCCTTAGCTGTTGCTTGTTTCAAGCTCTTCTTGCCAGCTGTGCTATCCAGAAACACACTTTCTCCTCTTCATTTTAATCTGAAAAGCTGGGGTGCTCACATGAACCTCCTATTAAAGCAGCAAGTACTTTAGAGTGAAGGGGAATAAGCCAGCAAGTGTCAGGAGATTTGTGCTAAAACCCAGAGAGGCTTCAAAACTCTCCCAGCCATGTGTGCATTTACATAATTATATGGTCCTGTTATGCTTCAGAAAGACACTTGCAAACACAGCCATGCAAAGGCATGGGCAGGGAAGTGCTGGTGAACAGGCTCTGGCACATGGAGCCATGGACATGGGGATGGGGGAGGAGGGAATGACAGGGAATTGCAGGGAATCACAGGAAATCACCTCTTTGCAGGGAGTGTTGTCCCATGAGCACGGAGCCAGAGCAACAGGGATGTGTGAGGCATCAGCTCTGCATGGGGAAGAAAAATGAGTTGTACTTGTCCTGTGGCCCCCAGGGAGTGCAGCAAGGGCAGGTTAAGAATATTGTCCCCACTTGTCCTCTCCCAAAGAGCTCAAGGGGAAGACAGCCCCGAAAAGCAGGAATGATGCTGCCATTCTGCCCCTGCTGAGGTCTCAGTGTCTCTGCTTGCACTGAGCAGCAGACAAAGCGCCTTTTCCCAAACGCCTTTCTCCCTGCGCTCTGCCCAGCTCCCCTCCTGCCCTGCCTGCCAACACAACTGTGACCCAGCCTGCAGATCCCTGCCCTGCTCCTCGCCCCTGGCACCAGCTCTGCCCTTTGCTAAAGAGCTGTGCAGCCCGGGATGCTCCACAGAGTCTGCAGGGGCTGGGGGGAGAGCCAGGCGATGGATGTGTTCAGACACATCTCCCTGCTGTCACTGTGGGTCAGGCCACAGATCTATCAAGCCTGGGATCCTGTCTCTAAGCATCACAGGGAAACGGGTCTGGAAGGACCTTGAGAGGTCATTTAATCCGTGCCTCTTCCCCAAGGCGGGTTCAGACATACCTGTGTCATGTCTGGAGAGGTTTGTGGGGAAGCTGGAAGGTTTCCCGTGACGGAGGATTCACACCCCAAGCAGGCACTCTGTGCCATGGCTTTACCTCTACACTTTTATAAAGGAGCTGAAATCTTGTTTGCATGTGAAGCCTGTTATTTGTAGTTTTATCCGTTAGGGGGTGAGGACCAAATTCCCTTTTGATTTGTAGGAAACTCATATGAATTTGAAGTCTTATCTCAGTTCAGGATGAACTTTATGTACAGGAAGTGGAAAGGGGTCTGTTTTCTCCATTTCTGCTGGGTATTGCTGAAGCATTTAGGAAAGACACACAGAGCATGGGGAGAACACAGCACTCTCCTTCCAACAGGGGAGAAAACATCAGCATTCTGTGTGCACAGGAGGTGTCCAGAGGGGTCTTGCAGATGGTGACTGTGCTGGAGAAGTCACCATTCCCAAAAAAAACCAGAGATGAGACAAAGTCCAGTAGGGAGAGAGTTTAGAGAGGACTGCAAGGGCATCTCCTGGCCAAACAGCACACACTGAGCTGCAGGAGGGAGCTGAGTCCTGGGGGAACTCCAGCCATGTGTGTGGTGCTTGGAGCTGCTGGGACCTGAGCCCTTTGGAATACAAGTGTGGGACAAAGCTGCTCCCACTGTGGTCAGCTGATGAGGAGGGGAGAACCTCCTGTGCTTCAGCAGAGCAGATGGAGCCATCAGGTGGGAGGCTGGCTGGATGCTGGAGGGCTGTTTGTTTTTAATATCAGGCCCTGTTGGCAGAATTGGTCACTTAAAAACTGAGCCCATGCATTTTTGAAGGGATATCAGACTCAGCCTGGCTATGGAGAATTAGTGGAGCCACAGCCAATTCTCTCAGTTAAGAGCCAGACTGTGCACACACTCCCCCAGAACATTCCGTTTTACTGAAACCCACAGGGGTAAAATCTCATTTTGTGGGCTCCTTAAATTGACTCCGAGAATCTGTAAAGCTGTTGGGATTTTGTCAACTGTTTAATTCCAACATAGCAGCCTCTTTCCCACCAAATGATGTCTCGCAATTGCTCTTTGCACCAGACTAGCCCAAGGGAGGCACATATCCTGCATTAAGGATATCACTCCTTTCCTTAGAAAAGCAGCTGATATGGAGCATGGGAATTTTCTGTGCAGTCTTCTCCTTCAATGCCCCTTTCCTCCCATACTTTTTTAGGTTGGCTGGGTTTTAGTTTGTTGCTCTGTCAGGCAGTTCCTTGGGGCGCTTGGGATTTTTTGGAGCGAGGTTTGGCCTGAGCCCTGCTCTTCTCAAAGGGCTGATGGCAGATCTCACAGCCACAGTGATCAAGGATTTGGAGATGATGTGAAACCAGGCCAGAGGACTTTAGCCATCCTTAACTGAAACAGAGTTGGCTGTTTAGTGGTGATTTCCCTGTGTCCTGCTGTGTGGGAACATGGACACAGCACCTTAGGGCCATGCCATTTTCACTGGAAACCCACCAAGGCAAAGCCACTGGTGGGCCTAAGAGAATAAAAGCATAAAAAGCATTTTGCATAAAGCAAAATGCGGCATTTTCCCCTTTTCACAGGTGATGTTAAAAAGGAAGCAACATAAAGTCATGGAAGAGTGAAGACTTCCATCACTGCTGAAGGCCAGAAGCCTCACAGCAGCAAGCACAGAGCCTGTTGCAGTGGGCAGGGTTATTTTATATTCTGCATAAGCAGAATTGCTGTAGAACCTCCAAGCTGATGAAATCTTTCCTAGGAAGCCTGGATCCAAGTCTGCCATCCTGGCATGGAAAGGCAGCTCACTCTTACAGCCACTAAAGTCTCATTCCCTCCTTCCATGCATTTCATCTCACTGGATTTTAGGCCTCTTTCCTGTAAAACTTGGATCGCTGATTTTCCTGGTACCCTCAGCAAAGGCTTGCACCTTGCATGTGGCATTAGGAGGAAGGCAGGCAAAGGGGGAGATGTTTTCTATTAAATCATGAACAGTAGGAGTGGATACAATTGCATTAGGGAAGCACATTAATCAGCATCGATTCATACTAATAAGGGTGGTTGAGGGGGGCCTCTGGCAGGAAAATGCTGCTTTGATCATTATCTGTGCACACTGATGCTAACGCAGATAGGATGGCAGATGCTGAGAGTGGTTTGTGGGATGTCTGAATATTCATTATCACCATCCTTGTTGTTGTTCCTAGTCATGAGAGCCTTGGGTACGAGGTACTGCAGGAAGGCTGGAAAACAGATGAAGCTCAGCTTGGCTTTGGGACTGGGGTCCTGCTCAGACCAGAAAACATCCCCGTTGCCACAGAACACTTAACAGCTTCAGCCCACTGCTTTGAAGTATGTTGTCATGTTGTCCTTTTTTTTTTCTTCCCTTCTCCCAGAAGCTGATTATTTAGCTATGAGGCAAAGCAAAAAGTGGGCTGAGCACTGGAATGCTCCATGCAAATAGCCAGGCAGAGGCACTGACACGGGAATTTCCCTGACGATGCTGCTCAGCTGAAGCAAGTTCTAGAAAAAAACAATCATTTCTAGAAAAAAAAAAAAAAAAAAAAGGGAAAAAAAAATCTTTTTTAGAAAAAAAAAAGATGAGGCTTTGTTGTTCAATGTCTGAGGTGGGAGGCAAAGAGGGATGAGGTGAGAGGGGCTCATCCAGCCAGCTAGAGAGGCTGCCACTGCCAGCTCCGTGGCAAAACAGGGACAGGACACAGCTCCTTGGAAAGAGGAGCCCCCAGGCAGAGTGGCAGAGAGATGTGACACACACAGGATCTGGATTTTTGCCCCAGGATGAAGGTGGGGCTGTGGGTGAGCTCATTTCTGAGAGCCTCAATCCCCTCCCCACCCTCTGAGAAGGGGACATGAGGAGATGACAGCACTCTGCATTGCTGGGCAGACTTAATTAAAAGCTGCAAGACGTTTGGACATGAGGGACAGCAGCAATATAAAATGGATGATCACACGGGGCTGCAAGTGCAGCGTGCATGTGCAAGGAGAAATGCGGATTTTCCATGTGTGGGAGTTTAATTCCATTTTCTGAAATGACAGTGGGGACAGGGAAATCTGGCTCTCAGTGTAAGAGAGCAGGGAAACCCTGGGGTATAAAAAGGAGATCTGCTCGCCTTGCAACTTCTCCTGCAGTGGGACCAGTCAGAGGCTGCCTAATTCCATGAAACCTGCAGATACAGAATCCTTCTGAGACCTCTGTCAGGCCTGCTTCAAATACACCAGCAGATTGCAAACTTGGCAGGGGAGGTGACACCAAAGCAGCCAGTCCTGCCCCATCCCTCCCTCTGCAGGGTGACAGGACAGGACTGATTGCTTACATTCACTTGGTACTGCAAGGGCTTGGATAGATAAAAAATGAAAGGCTCTCCTGAGACAGGAAAGGTTGGGAGTACCTGGCTGCACAAGCTGGCTAGAAATTGGTTGGTATGCTGCCTGGGGAAAAAACCTGATATTTTTTCCCCTCAAATATTGTTTCATCAGGAGGACAGTGCAGGTCTAGGAGAGGTGAGAGGTGTCTCCATCCTGGGTGGCTTTCAAGGCTTGGCTGGACCAAGATGTGCTCCAGAGCTGGTCCTGCTTCAAGTGGGAGGTTGGATTAGGGACCCCCAGGGTGCCATCTCACCAACATTTCTGTTATTTCCCTGTTTCTCCAATTCAGAGTGGACACTAAACCGTGTGCTCGTAAAGGGATTTGCACTGCTGAATGCATTCAGCCACACTAGAGATTTTTATTCAGTCCTAGAAAACCCACAAATCTGAGCAGCTATGTGCTCTCTAAACATGTCACTCCCTTGGTGGAGAGGAAGACAAGAATCCTGAAGCAGGATCTTTGCTGTGCACATAGCATGAGCTACAATAGACTTAGGAATGCATATGCTGTTCTGCTGCTTGAATTTTCCCTTAGAGGGGGAAAAAAATATAAAGGAAGGAGAAAAAGAATTGGTGCCACAAAACTGTCTCACAAAACTTTCAAAGTTTTATGGCACCACAAATTAAAAACAATGAGCCAGATTCTCTGGGACATAAATATGTGAAACTGTTGACTTGGAGGAAAACTCACCAGTTTATTGGCTGGAGAATGTGTTCCAGCACATCCAGCACTACAGAAGTTTGGCCTTTCCTGACCAGACCTTCCAGGAAAGTTTCATGCAAACCTGAGATTTCCACAGCTGAGGAACTGATCTGGCAGGAAAACAGTCAGGAGGAAAAAAAAAAATTAAAAAAAGTTAATTTTTAACTAGATCACTTTTCTGGTCTCATTCATTCTGTGGTCAGTGGCAGCAAAGGGACAGGACTGTGTGTATGGAGGCAGGAGAGTGACAAAGGGCACTGGTGAGGCTCCTCTTCCCAGCAGCAAAGTGCATTAAAATTCTTTTAAAATGGTTGTGAAGTTGTTTTGGTTGTGCTAAGTTCTGGCAGAGACAAAATCTATTAGAGCTGCTTCCATCATCTTTTCAGGCCGTTCTTCTCCCATCTCTCCACTCCTCATTGACTCTTCCTGCTGTCTCTCTATTGCGTTGAATTTAATCTACTGGTCACTAGAGCTGTACAAATAATTGATTTTGTGGTTCACTGGTTGTACAGAACAAAAATAACATTAAAAATGGGTTGATATGAAATGGATGTTTGTTCAACTTTTCAGTAAAATGAAAAAACGAAAACATTTCATTTCAGGCTCAGTGAAAGGTCTAAGCCTTGCTGTTTGTTTTCATTTTATTAATCCAGTGAAAATTTTATTTGTTTTTTTAGAAGTTTCAAGGCACAAAAGTTCATCTCAAGACACAAAGTCAAGTAGTGCTGCTTCAAAAATGTCGAAGGAGAAACATTTTGATTTTGAGTGTGTTGTGTTTAGCTGTTTGTTCTTCAATTTGAATTTGCAAGGAGTTTTTCTATCCTTGAGTTAGGGAAGGACTGAAAAAAAAAAGACTGATTGTCCTTGTTGTTCACTAGGTGACTTTGAAATATTAAAATTCCTGAGGGTCCAGCTTTGATCTCCCCTGGGTTCAGCATCTTAGGATAAAGCAAAAAAAAACCAACAATAATTTCCCCAGCATGGCTGGGCAAGGCAGTGAGAGCCAGGATGAGCAGCAGGAATTCAGCTCTGCCTGGTGGTGCTTCCCTAAACCAGGCTGGGTATTGGGATTGTGATGAACTCTCCAGATCCTCCCTCCCTGGCAAGTTCTCAGTCCTGTTCCACTCGTTTGGATGCCTGCAGCATCCAAGAAAGCACCGTGAACGTTCTCCTCAAACAGCATTAAGGTGATGCTTAGCTCTGGTATGAATTGATAGGCACTGTTAGGCTTTTTAATCTTTGCTTGCGCTTTTTTAGTCGAGCTGAAGTTCTGCTGACAAGGTTTTCCTGTTAGGGTTTTATGCTATCTGTTTAAAGGGGACATCAACTTTTATGTTTTCCAGTCAGAGGCAAGGCTTTTTTAGGAGAGACAGCGCAGCCATTGAAGGACAGAGGGAGCTGAGATGAAAGGAGGCTCTTTCCTCCGTGTGGAATGAGCAATGGGAATCCATGCAGGCGAAAATACAGAATCTCCCTAGTTTACATTGTGCCTGTAAACGAGTGATGTACATTGGTTTTGTAATCAGTAAATGCCGTGTAAATAAATGTGCGTAAACCAAAACCTGAAATCCATTTCCATAGTGCATGTAAACAATGAAGCCTTCTAGTGTTGTCTTCAATGTAAATGTTCATCTGAAAATGACATTACTACACGTTTATGCAACTTTACGAGAGCCACAATTTACATTCCTGTCTCGGCGGCTCTAAAAGCAGTTTGGCAAACAGGAGCCATTCAGTGATGGGCATAAAGCAGACAATTCCATCGCACAGCATCTCCTCCAGCCCCAACCTTCATTCCTCATGCAGTGCAGGGACTGCTGTGGTTACATCCCCTGCATAATGCAACTCCCTGCCTATGTGCAGCTTTTCCGTGGATTTGCAGGAGCAGAACAAAGGCAGGAGCAGGGAATGGCTGGGGCTGAGCTGTGCAGAGCTTGGGGTGAGCAGGCACAGAGCTTGGCCCTGCTCAGGCTGGAGGAGCAGCTGCTCTGGCTGCCTTTGGATTCAGCTGGGATTCAGCTTGGGAGCATCCCTGGCAGCTACAGGACTTGACAGAAGGACACACCTCTCCTCCTCTTTGATATTCCTGAGAACACAGGGCAGGAGGAAGGAGCAGTGGCACCAGCCTTTGATATGCTTGGAGCTGCTGAGAGGTGGGAGCAGAACATCTGCCAGGCTCGGGGAAGGGCAGCCCTGCACCTGAAGGCAGCAGTGCACGGGGAGGTGAAGCAGTTGATAAATTCACATTCTGATAAGGCTGCTGTGGTTAGGACACTCCAGTTCCTCTGGAGAAAAGCACTCCTGTGGGCTGTGTGCCTGGAAGGGCAGATCAGTGCCTGCCTGTCCTGCCTGCTGAGCTAGGGAAGCTCTGGCTGGATCAGCTGAGCTCTGCACAGATCTGCAGAGTTGCATCTTTTAGCATGAAAATTCCCATTCTCAATCCAGAACGAAATATTCTGATCCTCCTCCTGGTGAATCCCAAAAGCAGCACAGAAACATTTCAGTCACTGGACCTTTCCAAAGAGATCTGCATCCTGCTGGGCTTGGACAAGGGTGTCCACATCTTGACCCCTCTGGGAGCTCTTGCATGGTGGGGAGTTTTCCCCTCCACATGCCAAGCGGAGGTTGTGCCCAGCAGGGCTGCTCCCAGCATGCTGCAACAGCAATGACTCTGCACGTTCATCTCAGATTCCTCCAGAGCAGCAGACTATGGTCCAGTGGCTTGGGAACATATTTTAAAGGCTTACAAGGCAAAGAGCTTTCATTCTCGACCTTAAAAAAAATATTTTAGGGTTGTTGTTTTGGGGCTTTTTTAATGAGCAGATTATTAATTATGTTTTCAAATCAGGCACATGCTTATTTCAGCAGAGAAGCTGTTACATTAAAATAAAAAAGTCTTCCTGTTGGATGGACAGAATAATTTTGTTCTGGCACAAGTAGCACTGGGAGAATGCATGATAGGGTTTATTTTATTTCTGGATCCCTCCAATGATTCCCTTGGGTTCCAGAAAGTATATTTTTTCCCTTTCTTTTTTGCTGACTGCCACCCACCAGCCTCTGTAAATGGAACAAGACGTGTCCCACCGGGACAGCCAGAGCCATGCAGGCGACTCTCCTGTGCTGAGCTGCTCAGAGCAGGTACAGAACCCAAGGACACAGAGAAAGCCTGGACTCAGCTTTGCCTGCAGCAGGGTTTGGGTCAGCCCTCTGTGCCAGGATGAAATCAGATATTCTGTGCAGAGCCAGCGCTTCCTTTGTGTCGCTGCCCACGCGTGCCTGGGGAAGGAGCTGACGCAGCAGCCAGGTGTCCTGGCACAGCCCAGCTCCCCTCAGAAGAACCCTGGGCAGGTGAGATCTGCTCTGCTGCTGGGGACAGGCTGGGTGGAGGTGGCATTGGGCTGCCAGGGCTCTGTTTGCTGGTGGCTCTTGTGCTCACACCCATTTCACACCCGCAGCTCTTCCATCACTGGCATGGTGACCACCAGGTATTTGCAGGAAGCTGCCATGAGGTTCCCTTCAGCACGGAATTATCTTTTTCCTGCTTAAATACATCCCATCAAGTGAAAAAGACCGAGAGGGAGGGGAGGAGGGGGTCAGTGATGGTGTTTACACCCAGCCAGCTCTCCGGGCTGAGGCACTGCAGTGCAGGCTGCTGGCAGCTGCTGCCTCCTCCTCCTCCTCTTCCTCCTCCTCCTCCTCCCTCTCCCTCCCTGCCAGCCTCCTCACAGCTGCCTGGCTCTGGAACCACTGTTCCAAGAGGACAGAGATCCTCTCCATCCCCACTCTCTGTGGCGTGGGAAAGCCTCTGCCCTGAGAGGGACACCCGAGGTCTGGCAGTGGCAGCTGCCAGCAGGGCCAGGCTGGGGCTTCCAGAGGGATGGGATCCTCTAAAGGATCTGTGATGCTTCTAAATCAAAGTCCCGCTGACAACACAGAGCACTAAATGCCTGCCTGGGGCTCTGCTCCTACAGTCATGTGACGACATCAGAATTTAAGCTTTAATTAAGAAATGAGTGCAGGGAGGGAGGGAAGAGTCTCCAGTCCTTATGGCTGCAAAAGAAAGCTGGGGAACATGACCCGAGTGCAGCCAGCATCTGCTTTAATGTGCAGACAGCTCCCAGCAGAGGGGTGAGCAGCCGGGAGACAAAGCCATTCCATCAAATTCCCCATCAGGTCAAAGCCAGCGTGTGCTCCTGCTTGCAAGGGAAGAGCTTATTTGGAGGGAGATCCCAGAAAAGCTGTGCAACGGCAGAATTAAACAGGATCATGGAATCCTGGAAAGGCTTGGGTTGGGAGGGACCTTAAAGATCATCTAGTCCAGACCTCCTGCCATGAAACCAAGTTGCTTAGGGCTGTCCTGCAGCCTTGCAGGGCCAGGTTTCACACTGACCTAGCCCCTGCTCATGGACAAATGTTGCCTGGAGGTGTGAGAGCTGCCTGACTGAACCTGCCAGTGCTGCACAGCACTTTTTAGGCAGCAACACTGAAATTGTCCTCTCTGGGATGGAGGCAGGAGGTGTTTTGCCTCCTGAAGTTCTGTAGCCCAAACTGAAGGGGTTCCTTTGATACACCCATCAACTCTTGCTGACCCCAAAACCCCACACTGTGCTTTGTCCTGCCATCAGTTTCAGCAAGGAGAGGGAACAACCAGGCATTTTAGAGGCCAGCTAGGGAAAAGCCTCTGGATGCTCTCCATCTCCCAGGGATAAACAAGGCTGGTTGAAGGGGAACCCTGTTTGATGGCTGTGCTCTCTCCAAGGTCTGGGAGCTCAAAAATGCCTGATATTGCAAAAACCTCTCATTCCCCTGAGTGAGTATCATGAAAAAGCCACTGGATGAGCTCCCATGTAACTCAGAGCTGGGACCTGTCTCCAGTGAAGCATCCTGGCAGTGAGCTTGTCCTTTCTGCAGTAAAAGTGCCTCTTTGCAAGCTGCAAACAGAGGTTTCATGGGCTGGCAGTGACTGGCAGCTCTGCTGGAGCTTGGGCTGGCTTTGAGCACTGATTTGAGATGTGAGCAGCACTGAGCACTCAGGGCATTCAGGCTGGATGAGGATGCACTGACCAGTGAGGGACACTTCCACCCCACGGCGACCTGGAGGTGGAAGAAGCTGTGTTGTGTCAGGAGAACAAAGGTGTTTTATTGTCTGTGCCCCCCTGAAAATATGTTTTCATAGCCCATGCACTCCTGAAAGTTGTTTTCATAGTCCATCCATCCCTGCCCAGCCTCACTTTGCCTTCCCTCCCCTTCCTCTCATCCTGGTTATTGCCTTTTCAGCAAAGGCAAACCTGCCCATCGAGTATTCAGCATTAAATATTTCAGTGTTAGCTTCCAGCTCTTGAGCGAAAAACCAAGCAAGAATATTACTTTTAACTCCCCTCCAAGTGTCTGGGGCTGTCCCTGGGGAGTGCAGGTGCACAGCCAGGGTGAGGCTAATCAGAGAGCTTGGCACACAGGGAAAAGTGTGTCTTGCATGGCTAAGAGCAAGCAGGAAAAATGGGAATAAGACAAGAAGTTTTTCAGCTCCATCTCTGATTAAAGCCAAATAGTCCTCACCACACGGATAAATTCTCCTTGTTTTCCTTCCCCTGCTTTCCTCCCCTTCTCCCCCATTCATGTGCAGACTGTGAAAGTGTCAGATTCCCCCCTCCCACCCATAAAAGACTCCTCTCTGTTCCTTGGGAGTGTTTGATATCTGGAGTCTGTGCTGTACTGTTCAGCAGGTGAGTGTTGCCAAGTCACATGATGAACTGTATCTCAAGACTATTTAATGTCTCTTCAAAGCCCACACTTCCAGAGTCCTGTGATTATGTAAATGTCTCAACTCAATTTTTAAAGTAAGTTTACGGCCCTCATAATTGCAGAGGAAAACTTGATAATAAGGACTCCTACATACTCAAAAAGCAGAAGGAAAAAAAAAAGAAAAAAAAAAGAAGAAAAAAAAACTCCTGAAGTTTATCAGATTTTAAAAGTCTCATGAATTTTAAAACCAATCTCTTAATTCTTTTTTTGAGCCTGACTCATGATTTTCAAACAGTCACCAGTGTGGCTGTAGGGATTGTAAGGCTGGGTTGTTATCTTATTAGATAACTTAGATAAAATATCCAAGCCCATGGAGACTCAGAGATGGAGCATTGCACCTCACTGCCCATCTGGAGACAACGGTGTCTTTTCTTCTGTGGAGATGTTGAGGATCTCCTCTTAATCCAGGTCTCCAGTCACTACTGCAGCACAAATATTTCCCCAAATTATATTGGTGTTAATCATATGAATGAGAATAGCCATAATATTGATCTTCATAATACTTAGGTTATTAAATTTGAGTTTGGAGGTAGTTTTGTGGTGCGATTCATAACGGCAAATCTCCTCAGCATGCATAAGCAGGGAGAGCAGGCAACAGAGCAGTAGCACTGCAAACCCAGAGAGAAATGTATTCCAGAATCTTCCATCCTATCACAGGATTGCACAGGGAACAGGCTGTTTTGGCTGAGTTAGCAATGCCTCAGCTGAGGTTTTGCTAATTGTTTGATGATCTCAGAAGAACTGAATTGATCTGAAAGGAGAGAAAAGCCTTTGGGTGTTGAAAGTAATTGTTCCAATGTTTCTGTGGGTATAAGCACCATGCTCTTTATTCATCAGAGTCACCAAACAATGATTTGGGTTGGAAGGGATCTTGAAAAAAGCCCAGTTCCAACCCCTTGCCATGGGCAGGGACATTTGCCATCAGACCAGGTGCTCCAACCTGGCCATGAATAATTCCAGGGGTGTGGCACCCACAACGATATTCCTGGAATGTTTACACCCCAAATCCAGGGGTGCTGGTGTGAAAAGATGGTAAAGGATCATCACTGCCACTTGCCTTCCCCATGCAGGTTTCCTCAGGCTGTGCCATTCCCTTTGGGAGCCACACATGCTGAAGGGTGGGGAGGTGACAGAGCAAGCAGGGCTCTGCTGGTCACTCAGGAGTGACCCCTTGCCCTCAGAACCATTGGGGTTTGGTGTGCACAGCTCTCGAGGTGTCTGCAGCATCTTGCACAGCCTACAGGGGATTAAACGAAATCTGAGAATGCTTCCCTGTGAAATGACTCTGTAATAAGGGACAGAAATTACCAGCTCTTCCAGCACGCAACAAAAGAGGAACCAAGAGTGTGTGAGAGGCTGAATGCTACTGTATAATAAGCTTACAGGATAATTGCCAACTGTACTTGGACTTAATTTTCTCCTGCGGAAGAGTCATAAAAGTAAGTTTATTGTTTTCACTCTGGGGAACTGGGATATTTGGATCAGGTCTTTAGAAAAGGCAGTATTTTATCTCTCTGTTGAACACATCAGCTCCGCTGGTGACCATCTCCTGCGTGATTGTGGGTGAACATCCCAAGGAAAATATTTTCTGTGCACAGCTGCTGTCTGTGAGTTGGCACTGAACCATCTCAGCTCTCTGTCAAGGTCTTGCAAGTGTTTGTAGCACTGAAGTAGGATTTTCACTCACAGTGGTAGGGATTGTGCACTGAAAGGGGAGCGGAACTGGTGAAATTCTGCAGGGATGGAGGAAAACAAACGGCAGGATGGCAAAGCCTTTGTATTTTAGGTGCAATAAAATTGTCTCCGTGAGGTCGAAAAACATTTTCTCCCAAGTAAGGTTTTGTCAAAATGCTTTATTTTGTTAGCAGTAGAGTGTTTCAGGCTGATGAATTGCATTCAACACATTTTTGATATCCTGGCCTCTCCGGTCACCGGTGACTACAGTGAGAGCGAGAGATCTAAGAAACGAGCTATTTTGACAAAATTTTGTCTAGTGAAAACATTACAAGCTGTTCCAGATTCTTCCAGCATGGAACAAAGCCAGCTCCTGCACGCCTGAAAGTAGCTGCTAAAAGGAATCCTCTCCTGGGCAGCTCCAGCCACAGCTGAAGCTGGAGCTCTCCCAAACGTGAGCGATTTAAGCTTTGTCTGGAGACACAGAGCTGGAGCTCTTACCAATTACAGATGAGTTATCCTCAGGTGCCACGGGGACACTGCACAGGGACTGAGGAGTAAAGGATTAGCCAGCACACACAGAAATATTGAGCAACTCACTACTACCTCCTATTGTGCTCGTGCCAGTGGAAATCCTTCTCAGAATGGCATATTTTATTCAATTTTTAAGAGCTCTCAATTTTTCATTTAGGAAGGGAAGCTGGAGCAGCCTTGGATCTGTAATCAATCAGCCCTCCCTCGCAGGAGAGCTCTGAGGAAGAGCTCTTGCTCTTTGGTCCTTTATCTTCTCGGGGAACTCACAGAAATTGTGTTTCTGAATGGGATTGAGAGGGAAGGAGAGGGAAAAGCACAGTCAGGGCAATCCTCAGCTAAATCTTACAGACCTCCATCCTGTAGTAAATATCCTGCAGTGACTAACTCTAGGGACAATGTCCCAAACAACATTTTTCCAGTCAGAATGTTTTAGATAAGCTTGGTCCAGACTTAAAATAGGTTTTTAAGCACATTGTGTGGGTAAATAACTACCTAAGTACCAAATTCCTGTAGATTTTTAGGCATTACAAAATCAAGAATTTTTTAACAGAATCTCCTACAATCTGAAATGAGGCCATCCATAACATAAGCCATGAATTTATTCTCCCTGGTAATAAATCACTAGAAATGCACAACGATAAAAGGAGGAATAACAGACACAGCTCATCGAGGGATCTCACAGCTCTTTGCAGCCATTAGAGTTCTTTAGGATAGTGGAAGAGAAGGCTGGGCTTTGTTTGTTTGTTTCGAATGAATAAATTAATCATTAGTAAAATATTATGCAGTTCATCAGATA
Organism: Lichenostomus cassidix; assembly: GCF_008360975.1. Taxonomy (NCBI): domain Eukaryota; kingdom Metazoa; phylum Chordata; class Aves; order Passeriformes; family Meliphagidae; genus Lichenostomus; species Lichenostomus cassidix. The sequence goes on from NC_139497.1 coordinate 6,708,157, forward strand.
TATTATTCACCAGCTATTTGTCAAAATAACAGCTCAGTCATATATTATCAGAACTAAACATTTATAATGTGTGTATATCTAGTCCTGAGATGACTTGTTCAGGCTTTTGGTATTTTTGTTATTGACCAGTCAAAGCTCTGCTCCCTTGGGGGGAAGAGATGTGGGAGGTTGGGAGCTCTGGGTGAACTTGGACCATCTCTTTTTGCTGTGGTTTTGTTCAGCACCTGATACACAAGCAGAATCCTGTGTCTGGTTTTCCTCTTGGCACATAGATCAGCCATAATTCTGATTACCTCTGGCCAATGCTAGGTCTACCTCAGGTAGGAAAATTCAAAATCAACCTCTGATCTGAGTTCTCTGTGTTTTTGCAGCACCCCAACACCAAGGTCCTCATCCCTTCTCGCTTATCTCAACTGCTTAGTGTTTCCCCACCTCACAGCTGCTGCACAGGAGGGTTTGGGGATCCCAGCTCGCTGCTCCAAGTGATAAATCACACAATTTCTGAGCTGCTGGGAGAGAACAAAGTAGTCTTTTACCAGGTCCTTCCCAGCTCCCTCTCTCGTGCCAGTGAGCTGGACTCCTTCCAAAAGTGCCTCAGCAGAGCGAAGCTACGTGACTGACACTCCCCAACTCCCCTTGTCATTCGTGACCAGCATCCCAGAAGGTTGCAGCTCCTTCCAGGCCTTTATTGGAGTCAAACATCACAGCCTCTCCCCTGGGTTTTATTAGGGAAGCTGGTGCCAAATCACCCAGCTCCCTCCTACTCGATAAAAAATGTTTATAACCCAGTAAATTCTAACATATCAGCAGCTTGTTATGGAGGGAAAAGGTCACTTGGAGAGAAAGGGGAAAAAAAGTTACCCTCCCATCAGAAATGCTGGCTGGGTACAGACGAAGGAGTCAGCGCCAGGAAAATATCTTTTGATATGATAAAGTCTCATAATAGAAAATGTTGCTGCAATACAGGCCTCGTTTCTTCAGATAAATATTTAATATAGATCACTAAAGATTAATCGAGTACAGAAAAGTGTCTCTCCTATGGTTGGTGTAAAGAAAACATCTTCTCGTTAATTTATTATGGAGCTTGAAATGAGAAAAATCCTATGGAGAGAAATGCAGGGTACGGTTTCCATAGAGAAGCAGAGCACCACACCAGAATTTATTTAGTGTGTGGGCAGAAGACTTCCCAGAACCAGCTGCAGCGTGGCGTTCGTGTGATAAAAAATCCCAGTGTAGGAAGAAGCCTCGCAGAGACGCTAGTGGTGTCTTCTGCTCTGACTTCTGCACATCTCAGGGGTTCCTGGGATGGGGAGAGCAGAGAACCTATGGACTCTCCAGAGCCTGGATGGAGACTGTGCAATGGCAGGGGTAACATCCCAGCTGCTCCCTCAGGAAAGAGCATCCAGTCCTTTGGGAGTAAGGTGATGCCCCTGATGCCTTGATGGGCTTGCCTAAAACAGAGGCTGGATGAAGTTAAGAGAATAAAAGCAATTCTATTTACTGAAGGCCTTCAGGTGCATTCAGGGCACTCACAGCCCACCCATGGGCTACACCCAAAATGAACAACAGGTCACAAGTTTTTCATACTTTATAAGTTCTGTCCATTTGCATATTGGGGGTTAATCCTCCAATTACAGCTTCAGGTAATGAAATCAATTATTCCAAATTTGCTCCCCCAGTTCACTGCTGTTTACATATCTTGGGGTCTGAGACAGTAATGTGTCCATGAGTTTCAGGCTTAGAGAAGAATTGTTTTGTCTCAAAATGAGAGAACAGCAGCTTAGCACCCTAGATGGAGTCCAGAGATATACACTAAAGAATTACAGCATTACAGATATACAGAAGCTAAAATTCTAAGGCATCACCCCGAGATCACTACGAGAGGAGCCCCAGGTCCTGGAGTCTCTTTGGTTTATCCAGGATTCCCTGTAATCATCTCCCTGATGGTGTCTCCAAGGCACTGGGGCATTTCACACCTTTGTATTGGGCAGGAAGGAATCCAGGGTGCTGCTGTGGGATTCCATCTCCCACAGCACTGGGCCGTGTTCAGTCAGCTCCACTGTGATGGGTGAAGGACAGGATCCCTTCCACCTTTCTTCCACCATCCCCACAAGCCATCATCCCAACCATTTTGCAGCATTAAATAGGACAGCGACAAGAGAATAAATCATAAATAGCAGCAGAGACAGTATGAGGGGGAAAATAAGAGTCACAGGCAAGGGAGGAGAGATAAAAGATCCAATTTCAGCTGAGACTGAAATGGAACAAAGAGTCAATGAGATGGAGAGATACACGGGGGTTGTTCCAGATGGCCAACTGCACTGACGTGGAGCCTCTGGCAGCAGCAGCATCTCGTGATGGACTTGTGAACGAGGGGTACCTCTTGTTTTTAGATGCAGTGGGCAGGAAAATCCAGCAGATCTGTCTGTGCTCAGGGATGGGGGAAATAGAGGAGCCCCCTCCTGAAATGTATATTCTAGAGAGCAGAAACAACTCTGGAGAGAAGGCGGCTGGAACATTTTTCCAGCTTTCCAAGAAGCCTAGTCATCTAGTGTCTAATTGTTTCTCCAGAGGCAAAACTTTCTTTTCCTCCTTGACCTTTCCCTGTGACCTTTCTTTATCACAGGCTGCTGGACTCCATACAGGTGCAAATGAGCAGCAGTTCCAAGCTGGGACTATCTAAAGGAAAGACCAACAGATTTTTAACAGCAGCAGGGACTGTTGCAGTCATTTAATATGAAACTATTCTGTGTTTAGGACAGAATTTCTGCGTTTAGAACATTTATTTGCAGCATGTGGCGTGGATCTGGCCAGGAGAATTGCAACAGCTAATTTTTAACAGTGTTCCCACCCATCCCATCCCCAGGATAACCCGAGGCTGACCAGGGGACTCTTGTTTTGTCCCCTGCCAGCCCCACGACTGCACTTCAGCTCAGTCCCTGTCACCTTGGCCCCCAGCTCCGCCTGCCACACTCTGCAGTGAGCCACAGATATAATCTATGGAACACAAACATGATTTTATAATAAGTTTTCTATGCAGCCAGGATAAAATGCCAAACAGAATCAGAAAACAATCAGTCAGTGAAACTCGGCCCCGGCGATGAGTGCGCTGCTGGGCACGGTCCAGTGCCCAGGAAGATTGAGGCTCTAAATACAGGCACCACCTGCCCTTCCAGAGACAGGGATAAGTGGGGCAGAGACAGGCAGGCAGGAGGAGGGGGATGAGGCTTGGGGAAATGGGAATACCCAGAGCATCTCCTGTTGGGAAGAGGTTAAACCAGGAGCAACATCAGAGCTGCACAAAGACACCTCAGTGTGCTGCTCCTGATAGCTGGGATGGGATTTGGTGGCACAAGTGGAAGGAGTAGGGACAGGCAGAGCTGGTCAGGGACAGATCTGAGCGAGATAAACGTGCACTTGTTGTGGAGGCCTCTGGGTGCTGCTCTTGCACAGAGCCGGATAATTCATTCCTCCCACAGATTTAGGAGCCTCCCCGCCCTCTGCCAGGTTTGCAAGTTGGGATGAGTTTACAGCAGGGTCTGTGTCCTGCCACGGAATGTGATGTGTGGGACCCTAAATATCTGCACACTGCAGGAGCCTGGGGAGAGAAAAATAGAAAGAAAGCTGGGAAGCATGAGGAGGGGAAATAACTGCACCAAAAAGCAGGAGAAAGGAGAAAACTGGGTGATTTGGTGTGGAGGGAAGTGCTGAAACACATCCCACTAGTGGGACACCATCACTCAGAGCTGTGTTAACAACCTGTTAACACAGGGTTAACCTGTGTTAACAGGGATAACAACCCAGCTCAGGGCAAGGAGGCAGCCCTTCTCCTGTCCCCCTTCCTCCTGGCCCTTGCTCAGGCACTGGGAATTGTGAGGTTTCCAATCCACAGCGGAAAAGATCAGGACCCGCTCTCTACCAGACTGCAAAGATACTGCATTTTATTTTCTGCTCCTCCTGTATTTGTAAGAGTTGGGGGATTCACATTAGCTTTTATTCCCGTCTTCTTTAAGCACTCCAGGCTTGAGTCATATAATTGTATAACTCACAACTTCCATTTAAAAAATAAGAATAGGCTGTCTTTTAGGATTGCGGAGGAAAGCCAGAAAATACAAGTCTTTAAATCTCCAAACCCAGAAGGCAAATAAAAAGCATTGCAGATATTGTTGTTTTGCTCAGTAGATAAATATATACATATGCATGTGCTTCTAAATTCTGGGGTCCAGCTCATTCTTTGGGAGCAGAGGCTCAGATGTGCAATAGCACACAATCCCCAACTCAGGCGTGTGTGGATCTTGAATTAGAATAGGAACTGATAATTTAACTTTGCCCAGTCCTGAAATAGCCATGAGGGGAGGTTTTTGATGGAATCCCAGAATGGTTTGGGTTGGAAGGGATCTTAAAGATGACCCAGTTCCAATCATCTGCCACAGGCAGGGACACCTTGGGGTCTCTCCTCAGCTTTTCTGATCCCCAGCAGACTGAATTTTCTGCCTCATAGAGATCCTGACTTTCAAGTCAACACAAACCAAACAGTCTGCCATGAAAGAGAGCAGCACAGGGGAAGAACAAACCCTGCTGGATTTTCCCCCAGACTCAGCAAGGGACTCCCACACCACTGCCTGGTGGATGATAAATGCCAGGTAGGGATAGGGTGATAGGGGATAATTGGGATAATAGGGATGGGGAGATAGGGATAGTTGAGAGGGATAAATGCATTTGATCCCTCACTTTTGGTGTCAGTCAGGTCCAACACCCTCCCTGAGGCACAACTCCAGCTCACTCCACTGCTTGCACATGGCTTTAGTGTCCTCCACAAAGGGCTGGGATTAGGAAATCTGTGCAGTGGTGATTTTTAATAGGTATATTTCTGACAGGACATGAGGAAATGGCCTCAAGCTGCACCAGGAGAGGTTTTGGGAATTAGGAATTGCAAAAGAGCAGGCACTGGAGGGGCTGCCCAGGGAAGTGGTGGAGTCACCACCCCTGGAAAGGTTCAAAAACTGTGTGGATATTGCTCTGAAGGACATGGTTTGATGGTGAACGTGGGGCTGATTGATTGTTGGACTGGATTATTTTGGAAGTCTTTACCAACTCTAGGGATTCAGTGATTGTGGGCCCTGTTTCTGTTCCCCACATCATCAGCAGCCTGAATGAAGGGTTAGGGCAGAGCAGTGCTGAGCTCTGGGCAAGCAAAACAGGGCAGCAGCTTTGGCCACAACCCCATCATCTACTGCAGTCCTTGCTGGTGAAATACTTTGGCCTTTCTCTACATCTGTGTGAATTTTCTCCATGGCTGTGCCGAATTCTGGATCTCTTCCTTGGAAAAGTTGTTCCTCTCCCGCTGCTTTAGCTTCTCCATCTACAGTGACACATTTGTTTAAAGGTGCTTTGAGATCCACATATCAAAGTCACAAATAACAGCTAAAGAAAACATGACTCATGATGGGGAAATTGCCAAGCATGTGCCTGAATAACCAAGTGCCTCAGAGCTTCACAAACAGATCCCAGGAAACAAAAGCATTTGCATTCACTAGTCCCTGTTCACTGGCTAGGACAGGACAAAAATAAAGCTTTTTCTTTATGAAGTGTTGCATAAAAAGCATGGTTATCTTTTCATTGCAGGCCACTTTGCAGCATGCAAAGAGATTGCCTTTCTTCATGAGTTTGTGAATTTTTATTTTATTGCAGTCTTTTTATTTCCTCCATCAAAACATGCCTGAGTTTGAAATGGCATGACTAGGAATGAAAATTAAATACATCAAAACTGATTTTTGTAGAAATGAGATTTTGGAGCAACCAGGGAATGTTCAAGGCTTTCTCACAGCTTGTGTTCAGTTTTTTTGCTAAAGAGGGATGTAGTCTGAGGAAATGGGTCACCTTTTTCCTAGAGAAAATTTCTTCAGTTTTACTGTAATTCTGAAATGTCATAGGCTTTTGGGGGACCTTTTTTTTTTTTTTAATCTTGAACAAAGCACAAATGTCTCTGATTATGGATGACTCGAATTTTGCTGCAGCTATACTCTGCAGCCTAATTTTTTTTTTTAGCCCTTAACCTCTTATCTTATGCTACTTGCCGGTAATTTCAGACTTTAGCACCATCTGAATCCTACACTGAGAGGGGACATCCTCTGTGGATGTCCTGTGGATATTCCTGCTTGCTGGGTGCTGCTGCTTGGAAAGCAACCCTTGGCCAGGGGTCTGAGTGGAACAGCACAGCTTGGAAACCAAAGGGATGTGGAGCTCCAGCTCTGAGGCTGAAGGCACAGAATTGAGGAAGCATGAGGAGAAACCACTGTTTTCTCCTAAACCAACCTGGAAAATAATGCCCCAACACAATGGGAATGGCAAGGATCAAAGTGGGAGGGAAGTGTGGCTTTGTTTTACTATTCTAAAGCAGTTTTTGTTCACTTGCTCTCTCTACCTCTGCCACATAACCACAGAAGCTTTCTGCAAGACCCCTTGCCATGGGTGGTGAAGGATGGGACTCATCTCATGACCCATGCCATTCCAAGGCTGGTGGCCATCTGCTGGCTCTGTCCCATGTCCCATGGGGTTGATGGCCATCTGCTGGCTCTGGCAGTGCCTTTGGGAGCAGGCAGGGCTCACTCTGCCTGTCCTGTTGCATCCCTGCAAGTTGTTTTCCCTGCATTTCTCCTCCATGCAGCCTGGAGCTGCATCTGAAGGATGCTCTGAGCTCTCCTCACTCCACTGAACCAGCCAAGGAGTCCTGGTGGGCACAGGTGGCTTTGCCAACTGGCTGCCTTTGGGCATCCCTGCCACCCCCAGCTCTGCCTGCAGAGCTCAGTGGTGTCACCATCAGCTGAGGGTGACTCAGGCTGGGTGACAGGGGACAGCTTGCCATCCCTGCCTGCTCTGCCCACCAGCCTGCCAGCTGTGCCCAGGTGACTCTGCCAGAGCCACCTGGAGGGCTCAGCTGGATAGAGGAAGCAGCTTTGTATTTAAACATCACTTTTTGGTTTTTTTTTCCTCCTCCTAAATCAGAGAGTTTGAGCCTTTGCCAAGTGAGGAGCACAACTGACCGGAGGGGGATGATGGCTCCATTTTCTAACAACAGTTTGAGTTTTGAAACACGGTTCCATGCTGTGTTGGGGAAAATTTTGTGCTTTTTTTTTTTTTCTGAGAAAAAAGGGCAATCAAGGCTAAATTTCCGATATTACTTTGCCAGTATTGACAAATGCTGTGCTTAAGCTGCTGGCGGTGCAGCAGCCAGGTACCCTCGCCTGCAACGTGAGGAATTAAGGTTCAAGGCGACATTTCTCAGGTTTTTTCATCTGAGCAAACTGTGAATCACGATAAGTAAAGAGCAAAGTTTGGGGCTGCGGTGTCACAGGCTGAGGTTATCAGCTTGCTACAGCTAAAATTAGGAAAAAAAAAAGCCTGTGGTCCACACATCCATCTATCTTCAGGAAATGAAGCAAGTGCAATTTAATGAAACGGTTTGTTCCAAACTGTGTTTTTGTTCCAGCCTTTGATTGGTGTCATTGTGCTCCTGGGAACACTGGTAGGCTCTGAATCCACATGGTGAATTTTGGGGCAGGACAGGCACAGCTTGCTGAGGGGTCCAAGGGACAGCAAGGACTTCACATGGGCCATGTGAAACACCCTCTGGGTGATTTTTTATTTGCTCTATAAATTAAACTCTCCGTGCCTGTCTTCCATTGCAAACTTGCCCTAAAAGGTAGCAGATTTAAATATTCTCATTGACTACTTAGCCACAAGAGGAGGGACTTCATCAAGGGTGTAATCCTCTAATCTACCAGAGTCCAAAGAAACACATCAGTGTATAAAGGTCTGGGTTGTGGAGTGTTTTTTCATGGTTTTATTTTTTTGGTTTTTTGGGTTTGGGTTTTTTTGTTGGGTTATTTATCTGTGTGTTGTGTTTGGTTCTTTGTGTTGCTGTGTTTGTTTTGTTTGGCTTTTTGTTTGGCTTTTTGTTTGTTTTGCTGGGGTTCTTTGTAGTTTTTTCTTGTTTTTCCCCCAAACCAATTCCTACAGCAGAAGACTGAATGATTTTGGGCTTTTTCCTGTCTATGCCCCATTTGTCTCACCCTCCTGTGTCTTGGCTTCCCTTCCAACCTGTTGTTGGCTGATTTCTGCCCTCATCCACCTGGATTTAAGACTGTGTGCTGAGCAAAGGAATGTCCAGGGAGAGAACCTAAAATCATGCCAACTCTCCCAGGTTTCCTCAAGAATACCTAAAATCCCTTTAATGACTCAGATGTTTCCATCCACTGCTTCAAAAGCACTGTTCTTTGAAAGCTTCTTCTCCACAGCTCCTTGACATTCCAGGATCAGCTTGATTGAGAATTCTGGGTCAAACTCATAGAAACAGAAATCCAGGAGACCATGCTATGAAAAATAATATCTGTGTCGTTGTGCTCCTAAGCAAAAACTCAAAATGCCTGATCCACAGATGAGTTCCTCTAAGCTCTGTCAGGTATTTCAGGTGGACAACTGTTCCAGCTGCATTTCCTGTGATTTTTATCCTAATTCCCACTGTTTTCCATCCCATTCTCAGTGCTCAGGACCCTGCAGCCTGCTGGAACAGCTTCCTCAGCAGCTTAATAACCCATGTCTGGTCTGGGGGAGCAACCAGCAGCAGAGCAGAATGTTTCCCATTGTTGATAATGTTGGTTAGCTGCAGCGGCGCTGACAACGCTGGGAGCTCTTGGAGAGATGTCATTCCTGCTTCCAGCAGCTCCCATCAACCCTGATGTGAGCTGGAGTGGCTTAGAAGTGCCATCAGCCCAGCGTGGAGGCAGCTGAGATGGTGGGAACAGGCATGGGAAGCACTCACCAGCAGCTCTGCTGGGGTGGCTGGTGTTGGGAAGGGTCTCTCCAGTGCCTGAGGTGTGGGATTTTTCCCAAGGAAATCTGCACAGAGAACATTACAGGGAGAGCTGGGTGGGATAAATGTCCCACAGGCTGTGTTTGCACTGGAACTGATGGGGGAGAGGGGAGGGATTGCAGCTGGCTTGGGTGGGATATGGGAGCAGATCCCTGGAGGACAGGTGAAGGCAGCTGGTGGGATTCTGTGTTGGAGAAGCTCAGAAGTTGCTGTGTTTTATTGACAATGAGAAACCCATGACTTGCAGGTGATCCCAAGCAGCTGAAAGGGTAGGAATCTACTCTGCCATGTTTTCTTGGGATTGATTGCAGTGGCAGCTCTGTTTGGATTTGAAGTCAGGGTTAGCAACCACAGCCACATCCTGGCCTTGATCACATTTAATAAAAAGAAAACTTAATAATGATCAAATTTGATGACCTATCTTTTAAATTCTTCTTATCTATGCTGAATCACTCTGCCTTGAGTCTCTAATAATAAATATATTCCAGTTTTCTTCTAAATAAATGGACCTTTTGGGCACCCACCATGTTGCTTCCTAAGAGACCCAAATGGAGTCTTATCCTCAGAGAGAACACAAGACTTTGGGTTGGAATCATGTTTGTCTGATTGGATTTTAATTCAGTGCTGGAACTTGGAGCTTTCAAGGTTGCATGAAATCCCTCTAACTTTGAAGGAATTTTCTTTCTTTTTGATTCTAGCAAGCTTCATGTTTTTATGGACCTATTTTATACCTCCCTCTCTTGCTACAAAAAAATAACCCCTCAGAGTTTTTAACTCTGGAAAAATTTAATACCTTTAAGAAAATTATTAGAGAGATGAAAACAGAACTGTGGAACAGGCAGAACTGATTGCCCAGAAAAGAGGAAGAGCTGAGGTTTCAGACCCCTCAGCCAACAGTGAGCACATGGCCAAAGGACAGAGCAAGGGGAAAAGCAACAGGACATTCCTCCATTGTCCTTTGGAGCCAGGTGGAGGAGGAAGGAGTCCAAGAGCATTGCTTAATTTCTGCCATAGGACACTGCTGAATGACTCAAACACTGATTGTCCTCTCCTTGCTTCAGTCCCATCCAGGTAAATGCCCTTAGACAATAAATCTGCAGCACAGCATTTATCAATAGATCAATAGTCAATTTATTTATCTCATTCACCTGCCAGCTGTCATAACAGAGCCTGTCTGCTTACTGGTTGGTATGCAAAATGCTGTTGGACTTTCAGCTTAAGTGATTTCTTTTTCATATTTCTCTGGAATTAAATTTTTAGGTTTTTTTTTTTTTCCTCTCTTTCATGGCAGAGTTTCAGCCTCTGTCTAATTTGGAACTAGTTTGAATCTACAGACTGGAGGTTTTTTAAATAGATTAGGGGGGATGAGTGCCAAACCCTCACAGGAAACTAATTCTTGTAGGTCCTTTGAAAAGCTCAGCTTTGAAGAGTGACTTCTTCATGCTGGCCTAGATAGGGAAGAGGCCAAGCTGTGGAGGGAAGTGCTAAAGGAATATTGCACTGCTCAGCCTGGGGTTGTCTGGCATTTTGAGGGCACAGACTGGAAATGAAACATTGCTGACCCCACAGATAGCCTGACAGAGTGGTGTTAAGCCTGATCTGGCAGAAGAAGATAAGCATTATAGTGCTGTTGTCATGCTCAGACCCTGTCCTGTGGCATTGTTTGCAGAATCCAGGAACCTGGAAGAGCCATTGCCCTGAGGAGTGGAGATAACCAGCACTTTGTTCAGCCCCTGGCTGGGACAATTGGGCTGAAAAAAGGGAAAGGCAAAGCTAAACAAAGCCCCCAAACCAACAGCTCTGTTGTAGGAGCATCTGGAAGGATTCTGGAAGATTTAGGGCTAACACAGAACTTGTTTCTTACCCACATGAGGCCTAAAATCTGTCTGGTTTGGTTCACACCCATTCTGACAGCTACTAAGAGCTGTCTGCAGCATACACAGACATGCCCAAAAATGCCTGTCTTAATGATGGCAAGGTGCTTGAAGGAAAACAGGGACAGAGACACCAAAATCCAGGGAACATGAAGGCTCTGTGCCATCAGGGAGTTCTGATGACATCACAGTCAATGATGTGTGCAATATGCCAAGGAGAGGGTGTGAAAAAACATTTGTGTTGTAATGTTACTGAAGAGGGTGTTACCTGAGCAAGGCTCATCACCTTTGGGAGCAGCTGATGACTGTCAAGAGAAATTTTATGAAAAAAAAATTCAGAACCACTGAGCAGCAAGGAGCTGGTGCCTTGTTCTTGTGCAGTTCCTGGGAAGTTCCAGTGTGCCCTGGCTGGGATGCACTGGCTGCCCTGGAGGAAATACATCCAGCACCAGGAGGGGTTGGGGTGTTCCTTAGGCTTTGTTCAGTGCCTTCCTCCTCTGCTATTTCTTTCCTTTTTCAAACAGATTCTGTCTTGATCACTATTTAATTTCTCTTTTGTTTCAAGCACCAGCCCCTGAGGTCTGTGCTGAACTTGTTTCCTCACTTACCAGCTTGGGTTGCCTTGGCCATTTGAAGATGGGGAATTTAATCTGCTCCCATGGCCTCTCTCTCTCAGACTTCTCTCCCTGGGTAGAAATTCTCCTGCCCTCAATCCTGCTGTCCTTTCTGATGGTGCACTGTGGGGTCTGCATGATGAGCCTCTTCCAGGCTCTTGACTTTTCCTCCCTCTTCAGTACTTTTTTCCCCTGTTTTGCTGTTTCCCTGGAAGGGTCATAGTGCTAATGAGCACTGAGACATTCCTAGTGGCTCTTTGTGCCCCTGACATGCTGGCCTTGATGGAAGCTCATTAATGCAGGCTTGAAGGGGCACTGTTTTCACAGCTACAGCTGTATTCAAATAAAATGTGTCCTCTTCTTCCTACAGGACAGAAAGCCTTCAATATGTGCATGTGGCTCCCTGAGGCTGCACTTCACCCCTCATCCCTCATCCCTCTCACCTCCCTTCCCTCTGCAGCACCTCCTGCTTCTTCCCCAGGAAAATGAGTGAGGAACAGGGCAATATTTCTCCTTTTAAAATGCCTCAGGACCTGTAGAGGCCTCACCTCTGGGTCCCCAGGGGTGGCACAGAGCCTGTGGTGCTGCTGGTGGCTCTGAGATGAGGGAAAAGCAGCCCAGAATGGTTGGTGAGGAAAACTTGCACTGCCCTTTGGCATCCATGAGTCCAAAGCTTTGGTAAATCTTCCCAGGAATCACAGATGGAAGGATTCAGTGGTGACAAACAGACAAGAGAATTGCTTACCTAACACAGCACCCTGAATTCAGTTTTGGTTGATTTTTAGCTTCTGCAGAAAATGCAATTAAATCTAGAGTTGAAAGCTGATAGAAAACATGTTCTTGGAGGTGTTTCTTCGCAGACTTCAGGAGTCTTAGGCTGGAACATTCCCTAAGGTCGGCTCTATGCTGCTCCCTGCAAATACAATTTTTTTAATGACCTGAATAATTCTAAATGATTTCACTAGCCACATCTATTAATGTTAAGCCAGTTTCCCAAAATTGTACCATAATCTTGGCCTCAGGTGCATCCTGCAGCACAGGGTTCTGCAGGTTGCATGGCAGGTTGCTGGAATTAAAGGTTTGCTTTCCATGTAAAATATTGGAATTGAGTGAGCCAGGTTTAAAATGTATTTTTTGGACATTAAACAGGAAGCTTAACAAGGCCATATCATTGCTTGACCACTGAGGTTGGAGGAGATGACCCTGCTGGTGTTCCCTTCCAAATTTAACCCTTCTTGATTCCAATCCCAACCCATCAGCAGCACATGAAGGAATAAACCAGCCAAATTCTCTGCAAAACCTATAAAAAAAGCTTGAAAAATATCACTAAGTAAATTCAAATAATGCATAACTTAGAGGGAATTGCAACTGGTTCATGGATATTCTATGAGCAGAAGATAAACATCTAAGTTAGTTGCATAAATTATTCATCATAACATATTTGCTCAGCTTTTCTCATCAGCTGGGAGAACCACACATCCAAGCATAGTGAGAGTGCAGCAGGACTGGGCTTTCACCTTCCTGGTGTGCCCTGGGAGCAGGAAGCCCTGGGGAGGGATGGAATCCACAAGAACTGGGTGGGGAAAATCTCCTTCACTGTGAAGGAATAGATTCTGCTCAGGGCTCATCTGCTGCATGAATGGGGATTGGGATTGTCAGGAAAGGCTGAAGATATGACAGTGATTCCTGTCAAACTCCTGCTTTTGCCTCCTGCCAGGGGTGCCATGAGGTGATGTGGGACCTGATGTAAAAAATGGTCCCATTTTGCACACGTTGTTTACCAAATTTTCATTCTCCTTTCCTGCCTTCTCCCACGTCCATTACCCACCTCTTCCCCATCCATGGTCCCAGTTTGCCCTGTCCATCTGCTCACCCTGAATGGAGACACTCCCAGGGCTTGGGTGTCGATAAATCACAGAACTCCAGAATGGTTTGGGGTGGAAAGGACCCTAAAAATCATCTCATCCCACCCCATGCCATGGGCAGGGACACATTCCACCATCCCAGGCTGCTCCCAGCCCTGTCCAACCTGGCCTTGGACACTGCCAGGGATCCAGGGGCAACCACAGCTTCCCTGAAGGAGAATAAGGATCAATACCTGACCACCTGCATGTTTCAACTCAATGGTCTTTGCTGCTAAATTATCCATTCCAAAGCAGCAAAACCAAACCCTCTGTACTTTATTGGGAACATGAAACATTCCCTCAGCCCATTCTGAAGCCGTGCTGGCTCTGGAGTGCTCTGGTCCCTCCTGGCTTTATGGATACTGCAGGAAACAGGAATCTGAATGTGTGCTTGAGTTTTACAGGAAGCAATAATCGTCTCTTTGGAGAGGAAGCACAGATGGCATTTTTCCTGTGCTCACGAGTTATGATCTTTCTGATGGGAACATGGGCATCTCTGTTTATTACACAACCTTGCCTGTCTTGGAGCATCCAGCTCTGCCTCTTCCCATGCAGGGCAACTGCTGAAGGGACTATTCCTTCTTCCAAGGGGATTTCCTTGTACAGCAAGCTGTGGGATTGAAGCTCTAATCTGGAATGATTACAGCAACCTCTCTGTAGTGACAGAGAGCAACTATTTGTCTTTACTTTCAGGGTTTTATCTATCATTAAAATCAACTTTTACACAAATCTGGGACAGCAGAGGAAACACTCTGCTCCATGCAGGGAGTACATTGGTGATGTACTTGTTATCTACAGACAACTTTGGAGGCAATGGTCTGTTTCAGTCACTCCTGGTGTTGAGATGCTGGTGTATGGGGGTTTTTTTGGCCTTTTGACTGAGGTTTCTCTGGGAAAGATGGATGTTTCTGCAGATCTCAAGGATTGACACTAATGACTCTTGTAACATAATAAGAGGTGTGTTTTGTTTTGGCATTTTGACTTGGCTTGTGGAAGCAAGGAGCTGCAGAGAGGGCATTAGCTCAGGTGTAAGGGGATATTTTGAGGTAAATAGCTGGCACTTCACTATTTTGATGAATGCAACTGCTGTTAGGCAGCCTGGGGTGTTGTGAAGGGCCCAATCAAAACAAATACCTGCATAATTACATTAATTCAAATAACCTAACACACACAGAGTGGACTGAATGGAGAATCAACCCAGGTGGAAAAGACCTAGTTTGTGATCCTGGCTTTGCAACTGAGGCTCCTAAATCTGCCTGTGTGTCAAGGTCTCTGCCAGCCAGGTGGGGTTGTCACACTGGGTGACACACAGTGATGGGCAGTGATGTCTCAGTGCCAGGTGTTGACATTCCTGCTTTGCACTGGGTGTTGTGGATTACTCCACAGATTTGACCCCAGGATCCTGCTGAGAATGCCAAGTCTATCTGAAGAAATATTCTTTTATTAGTTCTTGGGTTATAGCTTGAGCTGGGAGGCTCCAGAGAGGTACCCCTGCCCCACTTAATACCTTGCAATGATAGCTGCACCATCCAAACACCCAATCCTCAAATCAAACCCCAAATCCTTAATTCTGATCAAGTGGTCTGATCAGAACTCCCCACACCACTGGGCATCATGCTCAGCTTATAGAGCTGAGGAAGAAGGAGGAAGGGAGGATATGCAGAGTGAGGGATTTTCTTCCTCAGTCACTGTGAAGGAGTCCTGGGGATGGCAGAACTCCAGACTGGGATGGGGAGTGGGGAAAGAATTCCTTGGTTTGGTTTGCTTTACTTTGCTTTCCTGTGTAGTTCTTTATCTGCTAAACTGTTTATCTCAGCTCAGGAGTTCTCTCATTTTCACCCTTCTGACTCTCTCCCCTCCCTGGGAGCAGTGAGTGGCTGCATGGATGAGTTGCCAGCTGGGCAACCACACCACCTATAATCTAAATAAAATGTTTGTGCTAAACCCAAGTTACAGGAAAAAGGGAATGAAAAGTGACAGAGAAGCCTGTGAGTTGATGGTCTGGGAGATAGCTTAAGATAGAGCAGGTGCATTGTAGGAGAATGGGTATAAATAATATCCTTTCCTTTAAGGAAGGCCTTGCTCAATATTTTTCAAAGGACATTAATAGGTTTCTCATTTTTCAGGTGCTCAGCTGGTGATGTTTCAGAGGCCTGATTTTTAGATTGCAGGTGTGCAAGCTTTTCTCTCGGCATTTCCCTCTGCATCGTTTCAAAATGGATACCTGCAATAAAGAGCTGCTTTTGCAAACATTAACTTTATTTTTTTCCCCAGCTGCTCTCAGTTTAAAAGCATGGATTTGAGAACCACTTGGTTGGTTGTTTTTTGTTGTTGTGGTGTTGTGGTTTTTTTTAAACACAAACAAAAAGCAAACCCTCTGCTTTCACCTTGACCTCTGCTTATAACTGAATCCATCTTTTTACATGGTTTATCTCAAAAATTGTTTTCTACAATGATCTTTTGCCATACTCCTGGTGCTGAAAGATGAAGATGTTTGGAGAAAATGTGTCTCCTTCAGCTTTGTTTTGCAAAAGGTGGTAGGAAGGCTTGTGGGCAGCAGGGATGGAACAGTTTGGGCTAGAGCTGTGCTCGAACTGAGCAGCTCACCTGCTGACAGAGACCAGAATGAAACTCTGCTTTCATGGAGGTTTCATGGCTTCATTTTCTGGTTTCATGCTGCTTCATGGAGAAGTGTAAGACCCTAACGTGTGGGAGGGTGAAGGGACCAGCCTGCTTTTGTTTTAGGGAAGTCCAGCTCTCTGCCAGACACCTCTGATGGCTCCAAGGCCACCTCCTCACCAGTGTATGGTTATTGTGCAGTAATGTCTCACTTTTCCTCTTCTCCTCCCCTTTCCCTCTGTCCAGCCCTGTGGCCTCACATGTGTATCCATGTGGGGTTGTCCAACAGGATTTTCCCCTTCTCCACCCTCCTTCCCCACCCCAGTGCCTCTCCCTGCCCCTCCAGACTGGGAGCCTGACCCCTGTTGTGTTCCTGTGTTGTGGCACAGGGAGTTTGCCCGTTGGAAGGTGAGGAACACAGCCATTGAGAGGAGGGACCTGCTCCACAACCCACTGCCCCTGATGCCTGAGTTCCAGAGGAGCATCCGCCTGCTGGGCAGGAGACCCACCACGCAGCAGTTCATCGACACCATCATCAAAAAGTACGGCACCCACATCCTCATCTCTGCCACCCTGGGAGGTAGGTGACAACCAGGGCTGCTCTCTGGCAGGGGTGGTGCTGGTGGGGTGGTGGAGGTACTGGGCAGGGCTGGAGATGTGCCCAGTTTGGTGGGGAGGTCCTGGAGCGAGGCCAGCAGAGCTTGGATGATGATGGGGGGAGTGGAGAATCTCTTGAGAGGGAAAACTGAGGGATTGGGGCTGTTGGGAAGTGATGACTGAGGGGAGACCTTGTTAATGAGTGTAAATATCTAAAGGCGGTGCCAGGAGCATGGCCCAGGCTCATCTTGGTGGTGCCAACCACAAGGACAAGAGGAACAGGCAGTTAGCAATGCTCAGGAAGTTCCACCTGGACATGAGGAAGAATTTTCCTGGCAGCATTGGAACAGATTGCCCAGAGAGGGTGTGGAGTTTCCCTCACTGAAGATATTCCAGAACCATCTAGATGCAATCCTGTGCCCTGTGCTCTGGGATGGCCCAGCCTGAGCAGGGAGGTTGGACCAAAAATCCCACTGGGCTCTCTTCCAATCTGAGCCACCCTATTTCTGTGAGAACATGGTGATGCAGTGAGGGATGAAAACAAACGCAGGAGGAAAAACATCCTTTCTTGCTGGAACTGGAGGAATTTTAAAGAGCTCCAGGAAAAGGGAGTTGAAGGAGTTGGGCAGGGAGTGTGAGGGGAGGGGAAGAGATGGCCAGAAGGCCTGTGCTGAATGCATTAACATGGAGCAGACTTTTGGAAAAACAGCAGTTCAGTAAAATACAAAATGTATTGTGTATGCAAGGGCTGCAGAGAGGTCTGTGTGAGCACAGGATGTGTCAGGGACAACATCAGAGAGAGCCCTGTAGGGCCATGAACTGCTGGGCAGGCACTGCTGGGGTGCTGCAGGAACATTTGGAATAGTGGCTATTGAACACTGGAGGGGTGAAAATCAGCAGCTCCTATTGATATTTGCTCCTGGCTCTTTTTCCCCACACTCTGCATTATTTTCACTGTTCTTTTCCCCCTTTGGGGTGTGCCTTTCTTTCATGTAAATGCTTTTCTTCCAAGAACTATGTGTGAGAAGGATTCTGCAGCAATAAAGGCTCAATTTTACTTCAGAATTTGTTTTTGTAGCTCCTTCTGATGCACCTCACCTCCAGCCTTGCCACATTGCTGCATTTGTGGTGAACTTTGAGGAATTTCTGGCCATCTGTGTGTTCCCAGAGCATTCTGCAGACACTGGGATGAGATGAGATGAGATGTGTGCATATGATTCATGCACAAATCGGGTGGTAGGTGAATTGGACCAGCTCCCCTGAAGTCAAATGGCCTCTGCTGTGGCAATGTCCTTCAAAGGTCCTCGGGCTGCTCTTCCAGTCCAGGCTCCCAAACCAGTCCATTCCATCAGCAAGAAATGTGAGAAAAAGGTTTCCAAGCATTGAAGAGCACAAATGACTGCTTTCATCAGGCCTTAATGAAGTCTGGGTAAAGATAAACTGCTTTTTATTGAGGAATTCACTTTTCAGGACCATGTTTTACAGAGCCCAAGACAGCCAAGTAAAGTGAGATTATTTTTTCTTTGTGAGTTTACTTTTTTTCCCATCGACATTCCTCTTTTTCTTGCCACTCACATCCGTGGAAATTTGAAATAAGAAAGATCTTTGATGGTAAAATATATTTTTAATTTTGCCTGGGTGAGGTTGTAAATTATTCACAGGGGCTTGTTTCTCCTCCTGATTTTACAACACAACAACTTTAAATATGCAGAGACTTGTAATGAGAACTGGTGTTGGAGGGGAGAGCTAAATGCTCCACCAGCCCCGAGCATGGTGAGCAATGGCAGGGAGGAAAAAAGGATTTATCTTGGCAATGGGAAAACGTAGCTGGAGCTGGGCATGCATTATGCACGGAGGACACGCTCTAATCACAGTCTGTGGGCTAAACAAGCTCTCTGGGACAGAAAACCAGACATTTCCTGGCCCAGAAGCTCTCCCAGGACCTGCTGTGTCCTCAGCAGAGCTCCAAGTGCTCCTGCCCCGGGTTGCAGTGGTTTGTAGCTCAGCCTGGTGTCTGGGGGTGGCAGACGAGTGACAAACACGCAGGAATTGCCTGGCTTTGAAACGCCAGCTGCTGCTTGGCCCCCGGAGGGTGGGAGGTGGAGCTGCACCTGAGCACAGCAGCGATTTTCACACCTGGCCACGGGAGGGACAGATCTGCTGCCTTTCAACCCCCCCAGAGCCCAGTAAAACCCAGCTCTGCTCCAGTCTGGCTCTGCCAAGGCACTGGGGAAGGGTCACTTTGAGGGCAGCCACCCTCTGGGATGGAGCACACAGAGCTCAGAGGCAATTTTCAGGAAAAGCCCTCAAGGAAAAACAACTTTGAACATGGCATCTGCTTAATAAAGGGGAAATTAGGACTTAATAATGCAGCAGAAGTCTGTTAACCTCTCCTGATCCAAGAGTTGCTTTCCCATGTGCCCCCTCCGTGGGGATGCTCTGCTTTTCCAGCTACACAAAATAGATTTCCAGCAGCAGTGTTCCTGGTCAGCTCCCCCAAATCCTTCAGGAATAGCATCAGAGCTCTCTGTTTTCTTCCTTTGGAGGAAAAAAATGACAGCTTTTGTGGGGAAAACACTGATCCCACTGCCCCAGAACACAGATCTTCTCTTCTCTTCTCTTCTCTTCTCTTCTCTTCTCTTCTCTTCTCTTCTCTTCTCTTTCTCTTTCTCTTTCTCTTTCTCTTTCTCTTTCTCTCTTCTCTCTTCTCTCTTCTCTCTTCTCTCTCCTCTCTTCTCTCTTCTCTCCTCTCAGTGCCTGGTTTGTGTTCTGTGGGACCAAAGCCAGCAGGACATCTCCTGGTGATGTGACACCAAAACCTGATGTGATTCCACCTTCCTGCCTGCCCTCTGGCCAAGGCATCTCCAGCCTCAGCATTCCTCTAGGGAAAACGAGCCAGTCTGGAATGAAAAAGTCCTGATTTTTGTGCCTTGGCTATTAATACAAGGCATGATATTTTTCCAGAAAAAGCTGGTTTTTTTCCAGTTGTTGGTGGGATTGATGAACAGTTGATGGCTGTGAATTGTAGCTAAGGGGAGAATTATCCCAGGTTTTCCTTCTCCTGCCACAGCCTCACAAAATGGTGGCAAAGCCTCATTTCTCATTTCTCTCTGCTGCAACTCCTTGCAGTTAAATTCTTCTGTTACATGAGAGATCCAGAACTTCTGGTTCAAAATACACTTTCACCCTCATCCAGCCTCATCAGGGCAAATGAGTTAACTCACGAAAACTGACAAATTTCCTTCAAATCCCCCTGAAAATCACAAAGAGATGAAACCTTAAAATGCATTGGGAGTGGTCAGTGCAGTGCCCACTGCTCCTCACACCAATCACAGTTATTTTATTTATTTTATTTTTATTATTATGCCTTGCTGGCTGTTTGTTGCATTCACCTGTTGTGTCCCAGCAGATAGAGGGGGTTAAATCCTCTGGAATTTGGGTTAACTTTGTTTGTGTGGACAGAGACTGATGTGGCAGAGCCTTGATCCCTGCCAAGGTCTCCCCACAAGCTCAACACAGAGTAATGTTAATGGTGATAAAGGAAATCAAAGTTGGTCATTTCCCAGGGAA
This sequence comes from Lichenostomus cassidix, assembly GCF_008360975.1. Classification (NCBI taxonomy): domain Eukaryota; kingdom Metazoa; phylum Chordata; class Aves; order Passeriformes; family Meliphagidae; genus Lichenostomus; species Lichenostomus cassidix. The sequence continues at coordinate 6,728,207 of NC_139497.1, forward strand.
AGTGTGTGAGAGGTGACAACGATGATATTGTTACTAGCACAGCTTTGATTGTGGTCAAAGGCTACTGTTATTTTAAAGAAAATATTAAAGACAAAGTTTTACATGCCAAACCTTTCCACCTAGCTCCCCGGAAGCCAATTTAAAGATTTCAGCTGATCAGTTCTTCTGATGAAAAGTACTTTCTTACCACCAAAAAAAAAAAAAAGAAAAAAAAAAGAGGAAAAAAAAGTCCGTTTTTCAACTCAAAGCCAAAGGCTGAATCCTCAATATAACTATTGCTTGAAAAACTGAAATCTAATAAAAATATTTTGATTTTCAGCCAGAATATTTTTGGTTTGTTTTCAGGCACTTGGCTTCCAGATAAAAGCTGGAAAATTTCCAGGGAAAGAGAGGGGGAGGGCTTGCTGGGATTTTGGGTTATTTTTTTCATGTTTGCAATAAAAGAAATAATTTGGACGAATCAAACAACTTCAGCTAATAAGAATTTTAAAGAAAAATAAGTCCTTGTTCTCTTAAAAAAATCATGCAAAGATGATGAAGAGCAAAATATTTTTTGGCCTTGCAAGTGATGGTACATTTTTTTTGACCATGCCAGAGGCAGTGTGTTCATCAGTGGTTCATCTTTCCAATCAGAACAAGCACCATTCTTCTCACTAAGAGAGTTATGTAGGAATGGCACATTCCTGCCATAGTTATGTCTTCTCTTCGTTTGTTAAAATCCAAGTTTGGTGTGTTAAGGGTGCAGGATGGAATTCCACCTTTTCAGACCTCTGACAGTGCCAGCCTTATGTTAAGAATGAACTGGATTTTAATGTGCCTTGTCCAGCATAAATTGAATTCTAGGTAAATATTCCTTCTCAGCTTCATGTGCTTTTCAGATATATTTTGTTCCATTCAGGTTTCTGGATGTTTATCAGCTCTTAACTGTTTCACTCCCAAAATCTCTGTGGTTGCCAGTTCAAAATCACCTGCTTTTGTCTCTTTTTTTTGTACAATATTCTTCACTCTCTGCCTAAATTCCCTGAATGAGACTCTGGGAGAGGAAAGAAGGGTGATTAGTTTACATTAACTTTCCTATTTGCTCTTCCCTGTGATTACTTCTATTCACTCAGCCCCTTTCCCTCCTCCTTTTGCAAGTCCACTGGAAGCTGAAGAGACCCAACTAACATTTCTTTGTCCACTCTACCCACCTACACAATTATTTTCTATTTGCAATCACCATTTATTCCTTCCAGAAACCAGGTCAGACAGAGACTTGCATGAAGTGGGATCTGCCTGTCAGGTGTGCATCATTCTGGAGGCACAGAGAGAATGCTCCTCCAGTGGGACAGATGGGGTCAGTCCTCTCTGGAAGTTGTGGCAAAGATCTGCTGGCTAAAAAATGCCAAAAATGTTGTCCCCTCAATTCAGTGGAGCTGCTTTGCTTGTCTGGTGGACTTGGCAAAGATCTGCTGGCTAAAAAATGTCCAAAATGCTGTCCCCTCAATTCAGTGGAACTTCTTGACTTAGCTGGTGGACTTGGGCTTTCTCTCTGAGCAGAGGAGATTCCTGTACATCCCCTGGTGCTGGTGAGGAAGGGCTGATTCCTCCAAGAGTGCTTCAGACTTTTCTTTCTTCAGGTGCAGCAGATGCCACACTTGCTCCTGTTAAGCCTGGCAGCCTGAAATCTCCTTTTCTCTCTGCTGCAGGAGAGGAGGCCTTGACCATGTACATGGACAAAAGCCGCCTGGACAGAAAGTCAGGAAACGCCACCCAGAGCGTTGAAGCTTTGCACCAGCTCGCCTCCTCCTACTTTGTAGACCGTGATGGCACCATGAGGAGACTCCATGAGATCCAGATCTCTACCGGAGCAATCAAGGTACCACATCTTGCCTTGGGAAGAGGAGAAACACTGTGTGCCCAAATGGGTTCTCTAGGGATTTGAGGCAGGGCTGTGCTGGTCTGATGTCTTCTTTGATCACAAGTTGTTTCGTTCCCAGGGTTAGTTTTTCTCTTGTTCAGTTGAAGAATTGATTTCCCCAGGGCCACTAATATCTGGAAAAAGGTGGGCATTCAGTGGTTATGTAGGGTAGGAGGATTCCACTAAATGTGACAGTGACTTCTGGAAGGGAGAGAGGGAGCAGAGGACCCAGATCAGTGATGGAGGCTGGAAGGGAAAGGCAGGTCTGTGAAATGAGCAGCCCTGTGCCACCTAGGAGTGTTTGTCTCCTGTGGGTGTAAGGCTGCAAAACATCTCTCAGCTGAATTTGCTACAAGAAAAGGTGAAAAACTCAGTGTGGCATTACTGAGGCATCTGGACTGAAACGGACTGAGAGACAGCTTGGGGGTTGCAGCAGGAAGGAAGGGAAGCTGCTCAGAGAATACAAAATAAGGAAAATGGCTCTGCAGACAAAGGCTGCCTTCTCTGAAAGCAATCATCCTCCACTGGGCAGGGATTTTATTGTTGCTGAGTTCACTCCAGGGAAGGTGATGTGGATGGAGTCGTCATTGTTAGCCATTTCTGAAAGGTTTCAGCTCTCGTTATTGTTCTGTGCAGTCTCATGGCTGAGTCTGTTCCCTTCTGGATGGGAAATTGTATTGAGATATTGAAACAGTGACAGCAGATAATCACCCGTGGTGAATTCCGGAAGGGCAGCTCTCCTCCATGGCTGGAAACCAACAGCAGCAGCACTGCAGGTCATCTGTGCCTCCATCTATCCTCAGCACAGGGCTGATGTTCACAGCTGCTCTGGGAGCACCAGCCACCACTGAGGGCTGGCAATCCATCTCTGCTTCTTGCTTTCCAGCAAGAGAAGCCAGGGAATAATTCCTCTACGGGCTTCTGATGTTCTCCAGTGGAGATCCTCTATGAGAAGCATCAATCTGCAGGATCCTGTTGCCAAGCCCAGAATAACCTGCAGCTCCCTGAAGGGAGCAGGCACAATTCATTCTGATTTTTCAGCTTGCAACAGCACCGAACATTAGCTGTGTCTCTGCAGGGTGGGGCATTTTTTCCCAATTAGGGAAGATGTGTTTGGGGCGACAAGGAGTCCTTGAATTAAAGGATTTAAAAAGCATGGGGAAGGTGGGGTGCTGCAGTCAGAGGAAACATTCTCTCTTTTCTGCCCCCTCTGTAGGTAACAGAAACTCGGACTGGCCCCCTGGGCTGTAACAGCTACGACAATCTGGACTCTGTGAGTTCTGTCCTTCTGCAAAGCACTGAGAGCAAACTCCACCTGCAAGGTAGGGCTCAGGAGCCAGGGAGGGGGTTGGAAATGGGAGAGGGGTGCCCTTTTTCTGAGCCTTTCCCCCTCTTCTCTTTGCTGGGATTCTGCCTTGGCTGGAAGCTCCCTGAAGCTCCTGGCTGCTTCACATGATGCTCAGCTGAGCAGAGCCAGGGCTGACCTGGTGAAGTGTCTGAGTGCCCTCTGACACTGAATTTTGATGGACTTCTGTGCATGATACACACACCAACATTAAAAAATAAACGTGCCCTCTTCCATCAATGCTGAAGGAGAATTCTGCCCACGTCTCGCCGTCCCTCCCGAATTGCTGATTTGTCTAAGAGGTTTGCAGATCAGCTTTCGGGACTCTCTAATGACCATAATCTTTGGAAAAAGTCACAGAGGTTTTATTTGGATGCTAGAAGCCATGGCTTCAGTCCCAGCTGGGGAGCTAGTCCAGAAGTCAACAGATAGAGGTCATGGCTGAATTAATAAATAAATACATGCTGGTTAGCAAGAAGTCAACTTCAGTAGAAGGAGCAAATTCACTGGGCATGTAATTTACGAAGGTTATTCCCAAGTTTTTGACAAAATAAGGAAATGTGGGATTTAATTGCTCATTTGCCCAGATGGTTTTATTTCTGGAATCCTTGTACTTGCACAAATTTTAATTTTTCAGATGAATGGGCTACATTACATCTTCCGCTTTGAGTATAATTTGGCAAGTGCTGTTTTAATCTTTGGTTTCACAGAAACTGGGTTTCATTTACCAAGTAATGTTGTGGATATAATATTATTGTTGTTATTATTTGCCTTTAAAAATAATAGGCAGGTTGTTTTCACTGTGCTGGTGATTATCCAAATCACTGAGTTCTGGTTCTTACCTAATTAACAATGAGCAGTTTGAGGGTTTTTGTTTTACACTGTGATGATGGCTGCTGGTAACGAAAACCCAAGGATGACACGTGAGATAATGGGGGAAGCAGCTAAATCAGCAGGCAGCTCAGGTTATAGGCAGACAAGTGGGTAAATCAATAGACCTCTATTGGTTATCTGATCCTACAAGAGAGGAGATAAACCAAGGGAGGGGGAAGGAGGTGGAGGAAGAGGGAAAAGTTGGGAGAGAGAGGGGATTTGAAGATGATGAGGCTGTGATTTCTGATGGGGTCAACAATATGTGGATTTCATGAAGCTCCATGGCTGAACATGTGGAGAGAACACAGCCAAGCCAGGGAGACAGAGAGGGAAGAGAGGAAGGCATGAGCTCTTCCTGATAGAACAAAGTGACCTTTAAAGCTCCACCTGAGTTTTGTACCTAATCTGGAGTGCAGTTCTTGGGATAATTACCCAAGATCCTTCCTCTGCTCTGAGAGGCCTCATTAGGAATTAGTCACAGGGCTGCAGCAGGTAATGGATCGTGACCAACTCTCCTCTGATCTGATTAGCAGCCGAGCATGAGCTGCTGACAGAAATCCATGTTGCTGCCTTCGTGTCCCTCCAGCTCCCAGCCTGGCTCAATAAAAGAGCAGCTCCTTCGTGCCAGGGAGAATTTCTCTCTCTGAGCTTGCTGCCCCCCAGCCCTGGGAGCTGGGGTTTCACAGCTGGGAGAGACAACAGGTGGAAGGTGGCACTGAGTGACAAGGGTGGCACTGAGTGACAAGGGTGGCACTGGGTGACAAGGTGGTGATCAGCCAAAGGCTGGGCTGGATGGTCTGGGTGGTCTTTTCCAACCTAAATGATTCCATTTGGACAGGTTCTCCATCCTGAGATTTCAGGGGAGGACAGCACAGAATGTCTGGTGCTGCACTTGTGGTTGCTGGGGCAGAAAAAATCCACTAATTTATAAACCAGGATCCTCATGGGCTTAGCATGCATGACATGCACTGGGGTAAATATATAAATATAAATATATGTACAATATTTGTCACAGAGAGCAGAAGGTCTCCCTTTCCCCAGCACTCCCTGGAGCAGGATCCCTGTGGTGATGCAGGGCAGGACGCCAGCAGCTCTACAGCAGTGTGGTGATAAATGGGAATTTTTGATCCCTGGACAAGTGTCCTGGGCTGAAATTGGAAAATTTAACTGAAAAAAAGCAACACTTTGAAAAATTTCAGGAAATCCACATTTCAGAGTCATGTCCTCTTGTATCAATGCTTTTATTGATAGTGTATTTCAATATGGGAGCATAGCACTATTTCAGTGAGGTAAAATCCTTCTGTGATGTTCTAAACATTGCAAAACAGGAAATGTTGCATATCAGGTAGTTTGTTACATCAAATATGCTCATATATTACAATACCATACATAACACATAATGTTATATACAATACGAATAAAATATTAAATATATTATATTACTATATTTAATATTATGTTGTCATATATGGGTAGATACATTTATATATTATATATATATAACTACAAAGGGAGATATATTATAGACCTAAATAATAGGTATGGTAGCATAACATTAGAATTTACATTACAATTACTATTAAAGCTCTTTTCGAGATGGGCAGAACAGTAATGACCAAAATGGGCAGAACAGTAATGACAACACAAAACATTTCAGCTTTTCAGTGCAGTGAAATGAGGGAGTAGGAAAAAATACATTTAGAAAGTCAAAAGTGCTTTTGGAGTCAACATGCTCTCACAAAATGCTTCAATGAACCTGCATTTTCAACAGAGAACTCTTCTGTGGAAAATGTTTCAAATAGCTCTAATTTAGAGCTGGGGAAATTTACCTCTTTTAATGCAGGAAGCCTTTTATATACAGTCTAAAGCCAAACATCTCTCTCTAATAGTTTTTCTAGGTGAATTAAGGACATGTTCCCTTGTCAGACACTTCATATTCTGCCTGTAGTTGTCTAAGATAAACCTATACCAAATCTGTGCTGCTCTTCATTTTTAAAGAGGAAATTTATGCTTTAGCAAGTGATGGAATTCCTCCTCTGATCAATAAGTAACCTTCAAAACTAAGATATTCAAGTCAGCAGCAAACTTACCTTGGGCAATCTATTATCAGCTCCTGAGGCTGCTGTTGGGAATGAACCCATTTCTTGTGCCCCTGCCTTGGACTGAGGGATACTCCTCATGAAAATCATTCAATATCTCCATTTTTAAGACCAGCTTGCTCCTCTTCTTGGCTGCTGACATGAGATTGCTTCATTTAATAGAAAACAGTGAAAAAATGAATATATATATATATATATATATATATAATGTTTGAAATACCCAAATAAATTTCTTAGAGAACAAAACAGCATTTGGGATATTTTATCAGGGTTGTAGCTGGCAGCAGGGCTTTCCCAGCTAGCACAAGCAGCTCTGGGGCTGTTATATTCCTTGGGATTTCAGCTTTCCTGCTTCACAGGTAGCCACTGAAGCACCCAGAGCAGTGGTCTCAAAAGATTGGTGCCACCTGTGCTTTGCTGACAACCATAATCCACTGAATTCCAGCAAAATTTGGTCCCTGGGCTTGGGATAGGACTGCACATGAAGGGGAGGATGCCAGGACTGGGTGAGATGCTGCTGGCACAGTGCTTGTAAGATCTCTTGCTGAGATCTGATCACAGAGATGCTCAAAACTAAACCAAAACCATGGATATGGATCTGCCCTTGTCTGGGTATGATGAGGAATCGCTGAATATTTATGTGTATATATATATATATCTATAAAGGTACTTCTGTGAAAGCAGAATACAGCTGAATTTCAGTAACACTGATTTCTTCCACGAGGAAATTCCTAGCTGGAAGATGTGAGTTGCATGTAATCCCTACAGCATTTTTGAAACTCAGGGGGTTGTGTTTGGAGTGAGCAAAATCGTGGCTGGATTAGGGTGTTGCTTGTGCAAACCCAGCTCTGAGTGTGTGCTTCTTGAGAAATGCTGCAGGTAACTGATGGATTCCAGCAAAACTGCTTTCCTGATGGAGTTAAGGATTTATATAAGTGCATTGTTGAGTTGGTGCTCAGTGTACAGAGACATCTGATTGCCCCTTAAACATGATATTCTTTCTTACAAGAGGAGATTACCTTGGAAATGTTATTTTTTTTTTCTCAGAAACCATGAGTTTTATGGCCAAAAAACAAGTATGCATGTGGAGCACTGCAGAGTTAAAATATGTTGTGTTTTGGGGATTACAGGATATTCATGTTTCTGCATCTGCTGGGATGCACAGTGGATGTCCCCTGCAATGGGAAGTCCTTTCCCTGAAACCTCAGTTGCTTTTTTCACCCCTATTCCTTCCAGAAAAAAAACAAAATCAAAATCTCCAAAGGATCATTTGTAGCTGGGACCAAACAGCTTGTTGTGCTTTATCCAAGTTAAAATTCAGAGAAACCATGGAGAACTGAAGAGCCTGAGGTCATTTGATCATATTCAAAGAGCCAGAGCAGGTTGCTCCTCCATGAAGCAGAGTGGAAAAATGTGTTCATGGGACTTGGACCATGAATGAGGAGTCAATGCACATCGAGAAGTCCAGCTCTGCTCTCATGTGTGCTTGAAAGCTCACTGAGTACAGCTGCCCTTGGGCTCTTCAGACCCATTTGTGGAACAGTTCTCCAATAGCACTGCACTTTCATTCCATCCTGAAGGAAAGTCTTGGATCCTGGCAGGTGGCACCAGCCCTGATGTCATCAGTGTGAGGGTTTGACAAGGGACCATCCCTCTCTGGTTGTGGTTTCAGATAAATAGTGGAATTTCAGAATGGTTTGAGTTGAAAGGGACCTTAGACATCTTCTCTTTCCACCCCCTGCCATGGGCAGGGACAGCTTCCACCATCCCAGGGTGCTCCAAGCCCTGTCCAACCTGGCCTTGGACACTTCCAAGTGTCTTTCACAGCCTCCTGAGCCCCCAGACCTGCTCTTCCATGGGACCTCTTGAAGGCTGAGGTCTCTCTCTGGATCCAGAAGCAAAAGGGCAGTGGGGCTCCCAGAGTCACCACCCGCTGTTTTTCTCTTATCTGAGGTGCACACAACCCATCAGAGATGGGCCTGCCCTCCTGAAAGGGGTCACAGCCCTTTCTGCCATTCCTGCCCACTCTCATCCTCTGAATTATTGTCTGATTTCCATTCCACTCCAGCGAGCTGTCAGGCAGGGCTGCGGTAATTCAGCGCAGCAGAAACACAAACAGATGGGTAATTGACCCGCGTGCCTTCATTACACCGGGGTTCATCGTGGCTCTGCAGGCCATAAACTCCTTTCCCTGCCACTCCAAACTCCCTGGGCTGTTCCAAATGGGCTCCCTGAAAGGCTTGCTCAGAGTCCTTGTCCTCCTGCAGCACAGACACTGACAGGGGCTGACAGGCTGGGCTTGCCAGGTAGCAGCAAACAGCTGTGAATCCTCAGGGAGATCCACAGGGAGCCTGGAGGAGGATGGGATGGAAAACCATGCACAGGGCAAACACTGAAACTGTTCTGGTGTCCTCTGGTGCCTGAGTGAGGGTGCCTCACACTGATGGCTGCACAGATGGATGGAAACATGAACACTCACCACGGAGAAAGGGACGAGGGGAGAGATCTCCCAGCTCATGGAAATCTGCCAAGCACCACTGGAATCATTGGCACTAAATCCATTTGCACTTTCGTAGGATTTGGCAAGTGGCCTTCCTAGCAGGGAGTGAGCTGTGGAGGCTCAGGTGCCCAGCTCCTGGATTTATGCTGTGGGATCTGGGCACTTAACTCTGCAAGGGTCTTTTATAAATCCCCTCCCGTGTTTTTTTCCTTTCTTCTGTTTTCTGTTCTTTCTCTTTTTCCCCTTCAGTGTGTATTTTCCTTGTTTCTGTGGTACCAAACCCATTTAGTCACTCTCAAAACAGGTCAGAACAGCATAATTCTTGTTGTTTCTGAACTAGCACTTGGTTTCAGGGGACAAAAAACCCCACAGCTGGGAATAAGGGAGGCTTTGCATTCAGGGGATTTGTACCTTGCTGGGATCTGGGAATGGGATGAAGGGATTTTGGGGAGGGGTAAGCTACTTGTCACCCTTCTCCCACAGAGGAGATGGGCTCTGCTCTCAGCCAAATCACTGCTTGCACTGGAGGGATGCAATTTGTACCTTCCTTATTCATGAAAGCTTTTAATTCTCCATCACAACTTTCCCAAACTGATGATGACACAGGTCTTGAAAAGAGGAACAAACACCTGAAATGACTTATTGATTTACTTTTTTTCCCCGCCACAACCTTCTTCTTCCCTCTCCAGGTCTCCAGATCATCTTCCCTCAGTATTTACAAGAGAAGTTTGTCCAGTCTGCCTTGAGTTACATCATGTGCAACGGGGAGGGTGAATACATCTGCCGGGACAGCCAGTGCGGCTGCCAGTGCTCCGAGGAGTTCCCGCAGTGCAACTGCCCCATCACCGACATCCAGATCATGGAGTACACCCTGGCAAACATGGCCAAGACCTGGACAGAAGCCTATAAAGATCTGGAGAATTCAGGTAATTGAGCGAAACTCACTTTTTCCGTTCACGGCAGGTTGTGCAGGATAAAAATCTTCCCTCGGTGTAATGCTCTGGTTTGGGTAAAAAAATAGAGGCTGTTGGACACAAACCCAGGATCTTAGTCTTGAGGGAGTAACCTTTTTTTCCTCTATGAAACACACAGACAACAGCACAACCACACATGGAATTACATGTACAGGGATATTTTACATGGAAGTATTTTTTGGGTGAAAAATCTATTATTTCATACCAAACAAGCCCCAAATAATAGTTCCAAAAGTTTATAGAGAAACTTTCACAATATGAATGATACATAAACTGCTTTTCAGATTTGCATGAATGATTTATTCTGCTTTGGTGAAAGATAATTCTGACGGAGAGCACACAGGCCAGATGACACCTCCTTTGAGGCAGGGAGGAGAAGGGAAATGACTCCTCTCTCCTGCAGGGCAGTGTCTGCTGCTGGGAACATTTCTCTTCTCCCCTTTCTCCCCAGGTGAGGCTGGAGGTGTCAGCAGCTTGTTCCACGCTGATGCTGGCAGTGGTAGTGGTTTCCCCGTAGTAGGTGTGTTGTACTCACAGGATACACACTCTCAAGAGCCTGAGATTGGAAAGAATCAGTGAATTATATCCTTTAGCAAGGATCTGCCTGCCCTGAAGCCACACAGGCACCAAGCAGAATTTCATCAAGGACTTGTCCTCATCTCTTTCCATCTTAACCACCTCCTTTCCGACACATTTTCTCCAATGGTTATTGTCACAACTGCCCAGCTCTCCGTGTCAGGAAAGAAAACTGTGAGGAAAGGACCACCTAACTCGATTAAGGCAGAATTCTTCATTAGTTTTCTTTCTTTCTTCATGTTGAAGGTCACCTTAGCCCTTTTAAAGGCTGAGATTCAGCAGCCTGTGATTTCCTAGAAGAGCTGTTGAGGATTTGCTTCAGACATGTGGCTCCTGCTGGTGTTTCTGCTGCTGCACAGAGCCTTCTGTCCCACTCAGGCTGTCACCTTGGTGCTCAGCTGAGCAGTCAGAGGGTGGCTAATGGCCCAAGGCTAATGACCATCTTGCCCAGATCCCCCCATGTGCTCTGGGGCAGCTCCAGGAGCAGGGCACCAGCTGATGGGGTCAGGTGTGTTCTGTGAGTTTCTGTGGGTTCACAGAGGGCTGGGAAACACCAGGGCAAACCAGAAATGTGGATTTTCTGCCAGCTCAGGAGTACACAAGTGTACAAGGATTCCTGGCAGTGGCTGTCAGCAGAGCTGTGCCACTGGATATGTGTCACCAGTGAGTTCTGTCACAGGATCTTCACACATCCCACAAGTTGGGCACCACTCATCAACCCCTTCCCATCCCAGGGAATCTAACCCAGGCCCTGAGGAGGTGTGAACCCTGTGGAGAGGAGAGTTCCAGCCCCACAGTCTGTGTCCCTGTCCCACTCTGTCCTTGCTGCACTCCATCCAAGCACAGGCCGGGGTGGATAATTAAATTCAGGCTCCCTCCCCTTGAGATTTGAATGGGGGAAGGTGTTTTTCATTTGCCATGTTAAAGTGACACATTGCAGTGCAATTTCTGCCATATTCCACCCAGGGCTGGAGGCTTTTCAGGGCTAGATGGAGTGATTATCTTTATGTCTAAAGCTGCTGCATCTGATTCATCACTTTGTTGCATCATGCGTGAACTTATCCTTTGAGATGAAAGTTGCTATCACAAAAGACTGTAGTATTGGTGTTTTGCTTCTTTGTTTTAATAAATATTCCCAATAACTAGAGGATTTTCTTCATTATGAACAGCAGAGGAGAAATCTCTGATGACATCTGAAGGCTTTTCCAATAAAGTGGACTGAAAGGCACAGGAGTGCTCTGAAAGCAAATACAATTTTGCACAGGAAGCTACTGAGAGCCCAAAACATTTGTATTCTGCTTCTGGCCTGTGCTGGATCCTCTGTTAATTCGAAAAAATCGTGCTGGGTGAATCAGGAGTTGGTGTGATTGGGATAGTGTCTTCAAAGTCAAGGAGGCTGCAGTGAACTGAAGCTGCTTTGAATCAGCTCAGGAGTTTTTTTAGCCCTGTGCTTCACTGCTCATATGTAAATTGAGAAAAATAAAACTGCCTTATTCTTGGCATTTTAGAATGACTGGCCAAGAAAATCTGTGATTGTGGATTAAAACCCCACTGACTTTTAATTAAGTTGTTGGGTGGGGTTTCATTCGTTTGTTTGTTTTTCCAGACTATTGCTTTCTGACATAAATGGGATTTTTACAAAAAATCTTTTTAACACTAGCAAGAGGGAAGTTTCATCTGTGAGAGAGATGTCTGACCTGTCAATTCCCTGTGGTGCCACCTGTGCTGCTGAGTCATTGCCATGGGACTGCCTGAGGGATGGGGTGACTCTGCAGAAAGAGGGGCCAAGCTGCAGCATGTAGGTGTAATCCCAGCCATCAGCAAGGCTTTCTCTGCAGAGGAATAAAATAACCACAAATGCAAACAGACTTGTTAATTAATTGGAAATTCTCAGGGCTAAGAATGAACTGTTCCCAGAAATAAAGAATATCGCCATCCATACCGTTGGTTTCCAGGCAGTGTTATAAATAAATATAAAAAATGAAAAAACCATGTTGGTTTGAAAGTACTTTTTTTTTTCATCACCTTCATTTTAAACCACCCCATCCAGCTTTGATTTTGCCAGATTTGCTGCTCATTTGTTTTTCCCCCAACGTTGCACTGCGGTAGCAAAATGTGCACACTGCACCGAAATTCCTGCCTTGCCCGTCTCGATGAAAAATGTAGCACATTCATCATCAGAGGGAAAAGAGCCTGGGCTCCTGCACAAACAGGCTTTTGAGGAAATTGATTTATAAGGGGCGGGAAGCAAATGCAAGGCTTTTACTGCTGAAAGGTACCCGGAGTAATCAGCATGGTCAACAGAAGCAATTAGACGTGGTGATGGTTTCAGAGAACCAGGAACAGCACAGAGTGGGCTTTGGGGAGGAGAAGGGCACTGGAAGCAGCATTAAAACCAGAGTGAAAACCTGAGAGGTGATTTAGAACAAAAATCTTTGTTATCTTTGGGGGAGAAAGGAGACAAGCAGATGTCCCAGGGATGTTGGTAGTGCAGTCAGTGATGCTGATTATTTTTATGAGGAGCTTGGTTACAGCATGTGATGAGTAGGATGGGAACATCCATTTACCATCCATGTCAGGATGGGGCTGACTAATGCACAGATATCCTTTGTGAGGCAGTTAAGCATGAGCTGCAGGTTGATGAATAATAGGAAATCTGTTATGCAAATATCTTTAACTTTGTACTATAGGATGTAAATTATCTGGTCTGATTTTCTCCAGTAATTCTATGGATTATTTCTTTTTATTTGAAAAGATGTCAGCCTTTACAAGCTCTCCTTTTCTGACTTTTTTTTCCCCTTTGCTATTTTCTTCTTTTCCTTCTGAAAATAGGATAAAGGAATTAAAAAAAAAAAAAAAAAAGGATTGGGAAAGGATAAGAAATAATGTAGATAATATACAGGAAAAATGGCTGTACTTCTTGTTGTCTTGTTTGGGAAGTTTATGGCAGGGTTCCAGTCCAGCCTCCCTCTAGAAGCAGGACCACAGCCAGCACTAGGTCAGGTCAGCCGTGGTTTTGTCTAGCAGAGTCTAAAAGGAGAGATTTTTATCCATCTCTGATCATGTTCCAGGGCTGCATTACCTCCAAGTGACGGCGTTTTTCAGTAAATCATTTTAATTTCTCAAGCTGCAAACTGTGCATTGCTCCTTGTTATAGCAACCGTCTCTGAAAAGAGGATTTTGTTCCTATCTCGGAGTACCTTTGGAGCAGTTGCAGCTGTAATTAATTATCCCTTGGCCTCCTCTTTACCCAATTAAAGCAGTGCAGCTCCCACATCTGACTTTGTGCAGAACTTGCGCTAAGGCTTTGGAAAATCTCAGTGTCCCTCAGTTCTTCCCATCCCAGTCCCTCCCTCCCCTTCCCTCATCACTTTCAGATCATGGATGCCCCAGGTGTAGCCTCAGTTTCTCCAAGAAAAGGGGAATATCAGCTTCCCCAGCCAGCTGTATTCAGCCCAGAATGGAGTTTTTTTCCAGAGTGTTGACCCAGCTCAGCCCCCAGGACCTTCCTCAGCTGGTTGTGTCCCACCCTGTGGTTGTTCTCAGAGAACACCTGGGGTTGTTCTCTGCTGGTACAAAACATTGCTCTTGTCGTTATTGCACTTTATGGAGTTCTTGTTGGCCAACTCATGGCATTTCTCAAGGTCTCAGTGTGTCAAACGTGGTTTTCTAGCAGCAGAAATTGAGTTATTTTCCCCTGGGAAAGCTGGAGCCATCTGGTTTTTTCCCACCTGAGGATGTCCCAGCTGGGTAATCAGAGTCTGAGCAAAGCACCCTTAGGTAGGAAGGAAGGGGTGATCAGAAACAGAAAAAGCATCAGAATTTCTGATTTGTGATGAAAAAAAATCCTCAAACAAACCCTGCATAATGGTTGTTCTTTTTCATTATCAAGCAAAATAAAATGGAAATAAAGTGATCAAAAAAACCCAACAAACAGCAACACTGAACAATATATTTTTCGATCAATTAGATTTGTTCCCTTTGGCTAAAATTGACACCTTTTGTTCTCACCTGAGCCCTGCAAACTACTTTATTTCATTTTCCTTGTTACAAAATGCAACACATTTAACTTCAAATGGAGTTAAATGAGAGGAAAGAATCAGTATACTTGTTTTAAAAAATGCGAAAGCAGGACATTTTAACAGCATCCAAACCTTTCCTCTGGGGAATATTTAAAGCTTGCTTTTTTTCCTTTTTTTTTTTTTTTAATGACACAACCAAATGCTTTGCCTTCAACAACAAACAGCATTCCAGGAGCAGCTGAAAAACAATGTAAATGAGAACTCTTTAACTGACAATGATTACAACTCCCAGCTTTTTGTTTATAACCCTTAGACTATAATCTCATGCTCCAGGGAATTTCTCCTTTTTTTTTTTCCCCTCTACCCTGTACACTTTAACTGTGTTGTTTCACCTTGATACTCACTATAGGGTTTTTTTCCCTCTATGGGAGCAACAACAGCCATGGAATTAGTGGCTTCCTGGGGCAGAGGGACAGAATTAATGGTCATCACCTTCCCCTGGCAGAGCTGATGACCTCCATCCCCACCCCGCTAATAAAAAGCTCTGTAACTTCATTACAGCTCCAAAACCTCCGTATTTCACCCCATTTCTTCCATGTGTGTTCCAGATGAGTTTAAATCCTTCATGAAAAGGCTACCTAGCAACCACTTCCTGACCATTGGGAGCATCCACCAGCACTGGGGGAACGACTGGGACCTGCAGAACCGCTACAAGCTGCTGCAGAGCTCGCTGGAAGCCCAGCGCCAGAAGATCCAGCGCACTGCCCGCAAACTCTTTGGCCTCAGTGTCCGCTGCCGGCACAATCCTAACCACCAGCTGCCTAGGGAAAGGTATCTCCATCCTGCCTGGGCCGTGGGGGGCTGGGTTGGGGGGGGTTTGGGTTTGGATCTAACCCCAAATATTCATCATCTTTGGGTGGTATGGTGGTTTGGGGGGAAATGGTGAAATCTGGGAGTGGGGTGAAGTTCCCGGAGGTGTAGGTAGCTTTTGTCATGTTCCTGACTGTACTAACTGACAATGGTTACAACTCCCAGCTTTTTGTTTATAACCCTTAGACTGTAATCTCATGCTCCAGGGAATTTCTCCCTTTTCTTTTCCTCCACCCTGTACTCTTTTAACTGAGTTGTTTCACCTTGATACTCACTATAACATCCCTTCCATGTGGTTTTACCCACCCAGGGGAAGGGCATCACTTATTCCTTAAGTTCTGCAAGAATATGGTTGGTCTGTTCTGCACACTAAGCCACTTTTTGGTGGTTTTCCCTCACGATCCACAGCTGAGATTTCAGCCTTCCCTTCCTGCTAAAGGGAACTTGTGGAGCACCAGATGCTTCAGCTCCTTTTGGGGTTGTTTGTGCTCCTCAATATTTCCAGAGTGAAAGAGCTTTAGTTTCACTTGGAATACATCCCATTTCTTCTGTGAGATGCAGAGAGAACCTGCAAAACCTCACTGAGCAGAAGCCTTGCAAGGTTATTACAGGTACAGAGAGCAGATTTTCCATTACTGCTACAGCAACTATTGATATCTAATAATCCTCTCCTGCTGGCTCCTTTCAGCCCTGGCCTGCAGCTGAGTTGGCTTCAAGTCGTTTTTGGGACTTGCATTCATGGGTTTTAATAAACATCTCTTGCTGTGTCTTTCTACATTGTCTGGAGCGAAGCAATATTGAATATCTTGGGGAGAAAAAAATTAGTCTGAGTGCTTTTATTTCATGCTTCTCTTGGAAGGGTCAGGCCAAGTTAATATTTGTAGAGAGACTGTTTGTCCGCTTCCTTCATTACCTAAATATTCAGTTTCAAGAGAAAATTGACAGATTGACTGCTGTCTACTGCCCTCATCCACCTCCCTGGCTCCTGAACACACTGACTTTTCATTTCATCTCTGTGCAGCTCAGAAAACTCTTCCAGGGCTTAACACCTCTTTAATTACCAAGAAATCTCATGTTTCTAGACAAAGATTTGATGGACTTACTAGGGATGAGGAGAAATATCTATTAAGTGTAAGAGATTATGAAATAAAGTCTTTGGAGAGCTTCCTAAACCTGGCCCATCCCTGCCAACTGAGCTGAGCTGAACTTTTGGCTGAGCTGCTCTGCCCAGGGTGAGAGCTGGAGGAGCCACAGCCATGTCCAAGGTGGAGTTTTTAGTTGTGCCACAATAAAAACAACAACAGAGCGAAGCAGCAGCGAGGAAATCTCCAGCCAACCACGTTGCTCCAAAACATTCAGACAAATATGTCTTCAGCATTTCTCGTCTATTTTAAAAACCCAGCCAAGCAGAAAGGGAGACTCCAACTACTACAATGAAATCTGGGGGAAGGAGGATGGAATGGATGATGGCAGCTGGGTTTTTAACTGACTGATGTGCTTGATTTGTTTAAGTCAACATCAGCAGGCATATTATCATTTCTTTTCTTATTTGTCATTCTGCATCTGCAGCTAGGCAGGGGAGCAGCGTGGTTGGAGCTCTGTAGTGGAAGAAGAGCAACCCATCGTGCTCCTCACAGAGCTGGGAAATACTCTCATTTTCTAATTGTTACTGTACAGAGTGACAGAGGCTTATCAAGCATGCCAGTGGCTTTGAAAGGATGGCAAGGTTCTATTAAGAGCAAACCTCTCTCTCTTTAATACACATAATTGTAAGCCTGAATTATACATTCAAAGGCAATGGGGAAAAAAAAAAGAAATGAGATTGCTGTTGATTGTCCTCGGGGAAGGGAAGAGGTGGTGATTCCAAAAGGAAGATAAGAAAGGGAGAGTAGGGATTCTAGCAATTAGCCTGATTCTCCATGACCCTTTGCAATGGCTATGGAGACAGAGATATATAAATATAGATAAACATATGGATCTATAGATATAAAGATATATAGATATATCTATATATAGATAAATCAATATATAGATATTTCAATGTAGAGATATATAGATGCAGATATATTTGGTCTGCACTGCTTTTGTCATAAACCAGTAAAGTTCACAGGTTTAAAAGAGAGGCAAGTGTGTTGGTTTTAAAAGGAGACCTCAGCTCCTCAGTTGATAACGCTTTGATGTTGAGTGATCACCTGTAGTTTCATTTTAAAACACTGGATGTAAAATAGAAATAACATCCAGTGGAAAGGGGAGTTATACATGTTCTGGGCTCCAGCCAAATTGCCATTAGCTAAGAACACACCTCACAGCTGCTGAGAATAAAAATAGGATTTTTATTCACTGTTCTGTACCCAAAAGTACCCCCAGAGCAGCTAGTGCTGGTTGGAAAGTGAAAGGTGAGTTTGCAAAGGAAATCTTGTTAAATCTCTACCGTTTTTTCTTGCAATTAAAAAAACAAAAATCTGTCTGGCTCCCTGTTGCCAGCATTGCCAGGGAACCACATGTCCAGTGGGAACAGCCGCAAAACACTGCAAAGTAATTCTCACTCACAGCTTGGCCTGCATGCCATATTTATTTTCACTTTAGAACCATGGAATCGTTTGAGTTGGAAAAGACCTAAATGATCATTGAGTCCAACCTGTTACCAATCCCCACCTTGTCCCCAGCCCAGAGCACTGAGTGCCACTTCCAGACCTTCCTTGGACGCCTCTGGGGTGGGGACTCCCAACAACTCCCTGGGAATATTTAAAATGGAAATTAGAGGTTATTCTGCTACTGCCTTTCAGCTTGTAAGCAGTGGCTCTTTCCAGCACCCTCCTGCTCAAACACCTCTTGGGTACAGATGGGTTTTAAAAACCCTGTCAGCTCTAACTAGTCCTGTGCATATTCTTAATCTTTCTTAGTGCAAGAAAAAATGGGGTAATTTACACCACTTTTCACACTTCCCATTGTTGTGTTTGTAGTTGATGCCCAGCTTTGCCCTGGATTCTGCATTTTCATTTAATTACATCCTTTATTGCTGCCATCAGCAGATGGTGGGTAGTCTCCTGTTTCATTTTCTTCTTGGTTTTTTTTAGTCCTACTTGTGTCTACAAGTGCCTACTTTTTTTTAGTGCCTACTTGAAAGCTAAGACACACACACACACAAACAAAACAAAAACCAACCTCCCATCTTCCCTCCACAAAAAGGACAGGATTATCTGGTGATTTTTTCCTGAGACAGAACACACCCAAAATGGATAGAATGTGTTCATCTGACTCTAATTTGTATTGTGTCCCATGCTGGAGCCTGGCAGTCCTTGGCCCAGGAAGTCAGGAGCATTATCAACACCTAAAACCTGTGTAAAGCATCATTCCAGCCCTGCACAAATCCAAGTGCATTTGACTGCCTTTCCAAACAGGAAGCTCAAGGCTTTAGCTGGAGTAAAACATCTTTGTATGACTGAAAAGGGAGCAGAAATTCACCTCCTCTTGGCTGGGAACAGGGGAAGGAGACCCTGGCAGCCCTGTGCCACAGGAGGAATGTGAAAATTATCTGTTCCCACATTCAACACTTCAGAATTTTCCATCTAATGCCCTTTCTTTTTCCTCACCCTGTCTTTTTCCCCTTCTTTCCCCTCCTTTTCTTCCTGCTTTTCATTCCTGTCTGTTCTCTTTCAGCTGTTGCTGTTGCAATGTTCCCCTTTCCCCATCCCCATTACTCCTGCCCACTGCGTTTCTCTCATTTTTCCTTTTACCTACACATTTTCCTCTCTTTCCTTCCCCAACCTTTCCGCTTCTGCTCCTTGACTATTTCTTCCCTTCCAGTGCTTTCCTCTCTTTTACACTCTCATCCCTCCACTCTCTCCCTCCCCCTAATCATCTTGCTGTTCTTTGCTGCTGTATCATTTAATGCCTTCTTTGATACAGCCTACAGCTTAATGATTATTCGGAGGTCAGGCGATGCAGGTGCCATGAATTTCACTAATCCAGCTCTGAGAGCCTCTGTCCATAATCACTCCTCCCGTTCTACAGGGGCTGAATCCTAATTTGTCATTAGCCAGTCCTCTCACTGCAGCACTACCAAGAACTTTTTGCCCAGAGGAGACAATGAAGTATTCATTAGCCAGGGGGAAGGCGGAGGGGAGGGAGCAGTGGCTGCACAGAGGGTTCTGCTGAGAAAGGAGTCGCTGTGCCCAGCTTTCCTGGGGCTCTGGGAAAGGGGGGAAAGGGGGAAACAAGGCAACGTGGCAAGTGGGTTGTGCAAAAAGCGAATGTGGGTTGCAGTGTCATTCTCTAGGAGTTGTTCCAGGGCTGCAGGACATGGGGGGGAAGGTGCTGATACAGCAGCTGTGGGAGTGGTGGGCGAGTGGGGCTGATTTGAAGGGGAGAGGTGGTTAATTAGCAGCAGTTTTTGGGTTTTCTTTTAAGGAGGAACAGTTTTAGCAGCTTTGTCTCTGTGCATTCTGGCTTCCACCCTCTTTTCTGCTGCTCTGAGCTCTGCACCATGAGCAGAGGTTGCTGCTTGCTTTGCCTTTATCCTGTTATGGGCCTATTTTTTGGAGAGTGGGGCCAATTGCCAACGACCTGAAGAGCAGTTTTCTCCTGCTAGCCTGGGAGTTCTGCTGCCCTTGTGATGTCTGATAGCACCTCAGCCTCTGGCATGGCTTTGTCAGCTCCATTCCCATGTCACTGTGGTGCTGCTGGCATCCTGGGTAGGACACTGTGCCTGTCTCAGCTCCTAAAGCAGAGTGAAGAGAGAGAAATCAGATGAGCAACTCTCACTGGTAGCTATTTCTTAGAAGGCTTTTGCTCATCACCAAAGGAGTAAACAGCAGATGAAAGATTCAGAAAGATTCAGTCTAGAAATAGACTGGAATAGCTCCCAGATGCCACGGCAGGGCATTGATGTTCCGAGAGCTCTGCCTCAGATCCATCCCTGAAAATGCTGTAGCTCCAGCAAAATGCCAACCCCAAGTCCCTGTGAGGCCCTGCACTGCTAATGTTTCCTTCTCCCCACCTGCAGGACGATACAGGAATGGCTAACCCGAGTCCAGTCCCTCCTCTACTGCAACGAGAACGGGTTCTGGGGGACCTTTCTGGAAAGCCAGCGGAGCTGCGTTTGCCACGGCGGCACCAGCCTGTGCCAGCGCCCCATCCCCTGCATCATCGGGGGCAACAACAGCTGTGCCATGTGCAGCCTGGCCAACATCTCCCTCTGCGGCTCGTGCAACAAGGGCTACAAGCTTTACCGGGGCCGCTGCGAGCCCCAGAACGTGGACTCGGAGCGGAGTGAGCAGTTCATCAGCTTCGAGACGGACTTGGACTTCCAGGACCTGGAGCTGAAGTACCTGCTGCAGAAGATGGACTCTCGCCTGTACGTGCACACCACCTTCATCAGCAACGAGATCCGCCTGGACACCTTCTTCGACCCGCGGTGGCGCAAGCGCATGTCCCTCACCTTGAAGAGCAACAAGAACCGGATGGACTTCATCCACATGGTGATCGGGATCTCCATGCGCATCTGCCAGATGCGCAACAGCAGCCTGGACCCCATGTTCTTTGTCTACGTCAACCCGTTCAGCGGGAGCCACTCGGAGGGCTGGAACATGCCCTTCGGGGAGTACGGCTACCCGCGCTGGGAGAAAATCCGCCTCCAAAACAGCCAGTGCTACAACTGGACCCTGCTGCTGGGCAACCGGTGGAAAACCTTTTTTGAGACCGTCCACATCTACCTACGCAGCCGGACTCGGCTGCCCTCCCTCCTGCGCAACGAGACTGGCCAAGGGCCCGTGGACCTTTCCGACCCCACCAAGCGCCAGTTCTACATCAAGATCTCGGACGTGCAGGTCTACGGCTACAGCCTGCGCTTCAACGGCGACCTCCTGCGCAGCGCGGTGCAGCAGGTCAACCAGTCCTACACGCAGGGCGGGCAGTTCTACTCCTCCTCCTCCGTCATGCTCTTGCTGCTGGATATTCGGGACCGAATCAACCGCCTGGCGCCTCCGGTGGCCCCGGGGAAGCCGCAGCTGGATCTGTTCTCTTGTATGCTCAAGCACCGCCTGAAGCTCACCAACAGCGAGATCATCCGAGTGAACCACGCGCTGGACCTGTACAACACCGAGATCCTCAAACAGTCCGACCAGATGACAGCCAAACTCTGCTAACCCTGGACTTAGCAATGGACACCTTGGTGATCGAGCCTTTTGCTGTAAAAAAAAAAAAAACAAAAACAAAAAATAAAATGGAAAAAAAAAACCACAGGAAAAAAAAAAGAGGAAAAAAATAAGTAAAAAGGAAGAAGGAAAAGCGGGGGGAATGGAAGGAGAAGAGAAGGGGAAAAATAAGATTTGTAAAATGTAATTAATATACAAAAGAGGAAAAACAAAGAGGAAATTCTTCATTTGTTGAAAACTAAACCCGTTCTAGCAGCTGTATAAAACTGTCAGGCATGTTTGTTATTTCTATAATCTGTCATAAAAGGGTAACACCGTACTCTCTCTTGACCTTGGGGGTGTTGCTTGCGAGTCCTCAGGGGCAGCAGAGGAAATAAAGGGAGGAGCAGAGAGAGGGGCAAACTTCTGTACTGAACTGTAAAGTTTTCTGCTATGCAGGTGCCAAGACAAAGAGACATAAAAAAAAAAAAAAAGAGGGAAAAAATCAAAGCAAACAAACAAACAAGAGTTATATGTAAATGTAAAAGAGCTACCATTATTCCTATAGTGGGAGTAAATGGTTAAAGATAAAAGATATTTCTTCTGTTGAGATTTACACCAGCTTTATGTTGAGTTATTCCTGCAGCCTGTGCTGAGCTTTGCTGGAGGACAGGAGGGGGTGGCAGCCCTTGGGGTGTAAAACTGACCCCTCCTTGGTGAGAACACACAGAAGAGGCAGAGGGTGGGCTCAGGTGTCCTCATTTTGGGAATTCCATCGTGGAAAACTTTTCAGCAGAGCTGGAGGCTCAGCACAAGCTGGAGAATGGGATGTGTTGGGTTGTTTTTGCTGACCTGCAGTCCATGCCCTGCCCGGGGCTGGTGTTGCCTTCAGCGGTGCCAGAGGAGGAGCAGCACCTGTAAATCTTCACTCACTCATCTTTCAGGCCCTTCCACAGAGTCCCTAAAGCAGAGAAAGCCAAAATCATAAACGCAAAGCTGAGTTTGGCTTTCTGCCTCAGGTGCTGGGTTTGCCAGTAGCGCTGGGGAACCCCCATCACCACAAAAACCAAAGCACAATGCAAGGGAATACATTTCCAAGGAAATCTGGAGACACTGAAGGGTGCATAGGTCATTTTTGTTCGTTGGGAAAGGGGAAAAAATCCCTTTTACTTTCTTATGTTTCTGTGGCTGTGAATAATATCCTTGTCTCACTTACACTTTGTCCACAAAAAAAAAAATACAGCATATATATGAGAAAATTTGATTAAAATATATGCAAAATTAGTGAAAGGGAGGGGTGGGAGGGAAGAGCACAACAACCAAACCTACCCTGAGTTTGCAAGGATAAAGCCAAATTAAAAACAATTGAGTTATCAAAAAAAAATACTAAAATAACTAAAAGGTGGGTAACATTTTTTGGAATGTGTGTGCACATGTGTTTGGATTTAAAAAACAAAACAGAATGTTGAATGGAGTGTGTGAATGTAGGATCAGCTGAGCTGGGTGATGAAGCCTGTACACTGTGGGAGGTGAGTAGTGAGGTGTTTCTCTTAATTCTACTGGCTTTTTTTAGTTGAAGTTGATTGAGAAGTGCTAGTGAGAGACTGGAATTCCTGCCCTCCAGACAGGGAGAAATAAATCTCTGATCCTGGTGGATCAGAGGGGGAAACAGGCCTGAGCAAGGGGCACAGTCCTTATCCAAAGTCCAAGATTCAGGTTTGGCTCAAGATTTAACATTTTGATTCCTCTGAGCTCAAAACAGTCTTGTAGAACCTTGTTTGAAGCTTTTGGCTGAGCTTCTGAGAACAACATCAGTTCTCCTGGAAAGACCTGTCTGGATTGTGGTGTTGTTCATGTGACACCAGGGACTTGGGCAATTAAGGCTGGTTTCAGAGGTTTTCTTTAATTTATATGATTTATGTTGATTCTTATCTTGAGAAGGAATTGGATACTGCGAGGAAAATATCCATTCACTGGACTCTCCTGCTAAGGGCACAAAAGAAGCCATCTGGGTAGTCAGTAAAACCCCAAAAAAAGGGATTAGTCACAGAAGTCTCTGTCTGTCTATCCAAGAATGGCTGCCAGAAGAAGAGCTGGGTGAATTTAACAGCAAAGATGTTTTTAGGGACATTTCCTTTAGCAGCAGCTCTTTTTCCCTACCTTGTATCAAGATCTCTCTCTCCCCTGATCAGTCCACACCAGAGGCCTCAGGATGCCCACTTTTCCCAGTGTTTGTTTTTCATTTGCTTGGTCTTTGCTTTGTGTAGTGAAGGTTCCTATTAGACCCCACCATTCCAAGAGTGTTCTTTATAGATGTGACATTTCTGCCTCAGCTTTCTGATAAGAGAACATTCAGCAGCAATCGTATGCATGGAGGTGAGTTTTAAGCAAATAGTAGAGAGTATTCATGGGAAATGAATGTCAAATTTGTAATTATCAGTAGAAATAATGTTCCTGACAGTTACATCCATCTAAGCAGGGAATAGAAATGTACTGTTTAAATTACATGTATGACCCAAAGAGCTGACACTGGGAAGAACTATGGTTATAGCTCTAAAAAATACTGAGTGCTGCCTCTGAGCAGCCTGAGCTGCAGCCTGCATGCAATGATGGGATTTGCTCGTGGCTGGGAATAGTGACCGTGCCAACACAAAGTGAAATTAATTCGATAAATTCCTTTCCTCTGAGATAAGAACCCAGCTCTAGCGACCAGAAGCCAAAGAAGCTGCAATTAAATCTCAGATCTCGTGGGTAACTCGCAGCACATTACCTAAATCTCGCCTGGCGTTTTTGGGGCTGGTAGGGATCAAGTCAATTGCCCTCATGTATCTTTAATGATGCCTGGGGATGAGCAGCTCCCAGCATTTACTGCCTTCAGCAGTGGGGGCAACCCCATAAACCTTTAAACAGATTTTGGGTGCCAACACAACATTAAATCCTGGCTGGACCATCCAGAACCAAGCAGTGGTGGACAGGGTGGAGTTGAGGTAGTATTTTCACTATGTCTGGGATTGGGAAGTTGGAGTGTAGGGAAACAGTGCAGGGAGATGGAAGGAATTTTGGCATGGAGATGCTGTCAGCGTGTGGAACTCACCTTGGGAGTACCTGAGGGTGCACCTGGATGGGATATCACAGCAGCACCACAGCCTGGAGCCACATCCCAACATGGCTGGATGGAATTTTGTGAAGGAATGAAGCAAAAATGTCAAGAATAAACTCCCATGTCCTTCAAGGTAGGGAAAATGAAGCTATTTGGCAGCTCAACCACCATTTCGGGCTCAAAGCTTATATCAGTGAGAAAATAGAAAAAAAAAAATCCAAACAAGCCAACCAAATGTGGCCTGGGTGATGCCTGTGCCAGGAAATAAATTAAACAGGGCACAGGCTCTGGTTCCACTGCTCCCAGAGTCCCAAAAGCCCTTCGCTAGGTAAGGGATCAGTTGGTGACAGCCACATCCAGAAACATCCCCCAGGTTTGGTTTAGGGCATTTGTTCTGCAGGCTGTAGGAGATGTGGAGGCATCTGGCTCCTGTCTCAGCAAGAGAAAGCAGTTCAGATGCCCCAGAGAGGCCACAGCAGTGCTGCAGTGGGGTTAGTGGTGTCCCAAGGAAATGATGGTCAGAAAAATGTGTTTGACAAGACAATGACTGGAATGGAAGCTAATTCACAGAGCAGGATTAGGTAGGACCCAGAGAACACTTTCACCCTAAAACTTAACTCACTAACCTGCAGGATCAGTGGGTGTTGTTGTGGAGTTTAATGATAAAAGGGATATTCATGCTCTCAAATCAGAGTATCCAATCTGTGACTGGATGAGAACAAAGCCCAGCTTCCCGCCTTGGCACAAGGATTTTGGGAGAAATCCATCAGATTGTCCAGCTCAGCTAATAGAGATGTTCCTACCAATTCAGGGCAGATACTTGTCCCTTGCTGTCATTAAATTAGGGACTGCAGGAAAGCTGGAGCTTCCAAATAACTCAGAGAAAAAAAAACAAAAGCCAATGCCAGGGGTCCCAAAGCCAAAGCATGGAAAAAGCAGCAGGTAGGGCAGAATCCTCCTTCCCTTCAGATGCAGAAGACTTCTGGGACCAATTTCCTCAAGTCACATGGCAGAAATGAACTGGGAGCTTCCTAAGAAATCTGCTCCTTTTAAATTATTCAAATTTAGACTCACCAGCCGGTGTGGCAGAAAGGGAAAGACGTCAGCAAGTCTTATTAACATGCTGATGCTATGGCTTCGGGAGTGTGCAGAATGTCCATTTGGATCAGGGCTAAGAGCACAGCATGGAGTTGCCATGGAAACGTGGGGAGGCCATTAATTAGCTATCACATGGAGTCATCAGGAGGAATCTGGACCTCAGCAGCTTTGGCCTCCTCAGAGGCAAAGGGCACAACCCCAGTGACCCCCAGTCAGCCCCAGTGACCCCAGCACAGCTCCAACCACATCCTGGAGCAGAGCTGTCCTCTTGGAGAGATGAGAAGTGGGTGGACAAGAAAGGGGAGGGGGTGGCAAAGGCAGAAGGCAGAGAAATAAATAAAAGATGGAGACAATTTCCCCTTTTTCTTCCCCCTTCCCAGGAAGTCTGGCTGCTCTTGCACAAAAGAACACAAGAGATCTGCTGCTTTTTGAGCTGACAAGGCTTATGCCACTGACCTCAAAGAAATTAAGACCAGCCCCGAGGCCCTGGCAAATCCCATAAATTGAATTTGCATCTCCTGGGGTGGGTTGGACCTGGGATGAGGGAACTCCAGTGCTCCCTGGTGCTGTCCTGCTCCCCAAAGCCATCTCAGGCCACGCTAAACCAACAATCCCTTTCCCCGAAGAGAAACATGGGCAAGCAAGAGAGCCTTCTTGGCCACTTGCCCAGCCTCCCTTCAGAGCCAGAATCCTGTAAGCAAGCTGTGATGGACTTCAGCTGCCACGGTTGGGATGCTCTTTTTACCTCTCTAGCCCACTTGCTAACACGCGGCTCGGGAGGACATTTGGCAGATGGTGCCTCCTGCACAAGGGTGTAGCAGGATCCCCAGCCTGGCTGCTCAGTCCCAGTGCTGCAGGAGACATGCTGGGTGCCAATCCCAGCTCCCTGCTTCTGCTCCCCAAAGCTCTTTCCTGGAGGAATTTACCCTGGGGCTCATTGAAAGAGAAATATGGCTCAAGGGTTTGGTGCTGCTGGTCCTGGTCTGAAAACAGAGGCAGAAGATGGTCTGGGGTGTGTGGTGGGGAGAGGCTGAAGGGAGACACTTCCATGTTCTTTCCACCTTGGAAAATCTGAAATCATACATTAGCCCTGTTGGACCCCATCAGATCATGGACTTCTTGTCCAAGAAGCCACACATCAATTGTCTCACCCTCACTATATCTTTGCAGCTAACATTTTTATGCCATAATCTAAAACTGCCTTCTCTTAATGTCACCAGGATTATTCTTCTTCTGTGAATTAAATATACCTGGAAAACAGTGAGGTCTAAAACACTATATAAAAACCTTGCTGGACATTTCAGTCCTTCCTCCTGAATTTTCAACTGACACAAGATGGGTTCTTTGTACAAATACATTGTTCAAGCAAACCTTACTTCAGTGTAACAAGAAAAAAAAGGCAGATTATCCAAGTCTGTCCCTTGGATATTGAAGACATCCCCAGGAACAGCCCCAAGTACCACTACCCATCTTTGTATCCCCATCCTGAGTGTTTATCTGTAGAGCAGTGCAATCTCCAGGTGGTTCCTGTTGACCTCCAGCATTTGCTTTTCAGCCAAGAAGGAAATTTGACCTTATGTAGAGACCTGAAAAAACCAGGCCATGGGTTCCTCCCCAGGAGAACTCCAAAAAGTATTGCTGGAAAAAATCACCAGGGCAGCAGAATCTGTGGAGGAGAGAGATGAGGTGAGGTGACCCTGAAGAGATACAGGCAGGCACAACAGAAATTGGATTAGTGACCTCGGTGCTCAGGGAGGACTCCTTCCACTCCCTCAGCACATCCTGTCCCTCATCACCTCCTCTTTTCAGTTTTGCCTCAGTGTTTAACAAAGCAAGCCCATTAGACTGGCTAATATATAACACACATCATGCAAGCACAGCTTAAAATAATATTTTAATGCTGAAAAAAGTCAACTAAATCAAACTGAGCAAAAAAAATCAAAATGAAATGGGAAAAGCACAACAGCTCATTTTGTTTATTAGGGATGTTTTTGCCAGTGATAAATTGCTGTGAGGTACCTTCATTTTTAACTACATTAAAACCTTTAACTGTCCAACTGAATAATTTTGGCTGAAATTTTAGGTATAAAAAAATAATTGAAAGTGGAGATTTCTTGACTGACAAACGTGGGATGGATATTACTTTTTAAAAATCTGAGTTAGCCCTGTGTTTTAATACTGTCAGTCATGGTGTCTAGAACATAGACATTTCTAAACAGGAAAGAGAAGTTCAGCTGGGGTGATTTTCCAAGATGATCCCAGATCTCCTCAAACAGGGTGTGCCAAGGGCAGCTGAAGGTCAGGAGTTCTCAAAGCTGCTGCCAGGAATGGAGGAAAGAGCACCTGGATGATGGTGCTGCTGAATGCAAGGGAGGGAGCCAAGAGGCTAAATGTGACATCAGGAGCACAGAAACACAATTGCACCTTTTGGGTTTGTATATGAAGGTTTTTGTTGTGATACATGTAAATTATCAATCTTTTCACTTATTAATAGAGATCTATTCATTTATCTATTAATCTATATTTTGAGGTCTCAATTACCATCCAATTCTCACTGTGTTTGCTCCTGGGCATACACTGAATTAATACAAACTTGCCACCTATGCATATATGGTCAGTTTAGGACTACTCTGATTTTTAGAGGTGGGCAAAGGAAGCCTAAGATGGACAGGGAGTGACTTGCTATGGCAAATCCTGCACAGAACTGTGACCAGAGCCTATCTGGAGTCTCAGCCCTATGCCTGACCTTTGCATGGAGATGAGGAGAAAGGCCAGGGCAGGAATTCCAGGTTATTCCAGGTGTGCTTTATTTCCACAGCCAGCCCTGGAGTCTCACTGTCCCCTCACACAGGCAGTGACAGTGACATTGAGAAAGATGCACAGCACTGTCCTGCCACGATGTGGGCTCTGCTTCAGGTTTCTGACATCCCAAATGCTCAGGTCAAGCCTGAAAGAACTGCCTTTACCTGATTTTGGGGTAAAGTGAACCCCATAACAGAAATTTCCTGGAGATAAAGCAATCCTGTTCTGTGGAGCAGGCTCCTTGACCTCATTCAGCCTCTCCCTCTTTGTGGGGCTGTGCAGTGTTTCAGAGCTGAATCTTGCTCTGCCATGTGGTGACAGGATCATTTTCTACAAATGTCAGGCATCTAACGGCTGAGATCTGGCTTTCAAACTTCCCTAAGACATTTACACTCAGGCTTCTGTTAAGATTCATGCCAGGATGAGAAAGAAAAACCTGGATATTGCCTGAGTTGGATTTAGACACTAATTCTGATCTTTTGTGTTTTTACAAGCTACTCGATTAAGGTAGATCACTCCTGCCTCGCTCCAGGATACTTGTGAACTATCTCCAGACTTTCATTCTCTCTTGATATGAAAATCTAATCATGTTCATTGCTCAAAATCAACTCTGGTTGAAGACTAATGCAAAAAGGCTCAGCTTAAGCAAGCAGCTTGTTCAGGAAATGTAGATAAGAAACCCTGGCGGGTTGCTTTGAAAGTCAATAGAGTTGGGTTTAGGAGGATTAGGGAAGGGCTCAGTCCTGCAGGGTGCTGAGCACAGTGGGTTCTGAATGTGTGTGGCAGATGCAGGAAAGTCAGAGGGGCTGTTCAAACCCCTTGGAGCTCAGATAATGCCCATACATTATTCTGGAATTCAGAGTTCTCAATAACTGGAAAGGTGCAGGGAGAATCCCAGGGCTGTAAAGGAGCCCCAAGATCAAAACCCCAACTTGCCAGCCTGAATTATTTTGTCCATCCCAGCAGCTGGCTGGGTGAGGAGAGTCTGGGCAGCTGTGATGGGAGATGCACAGAGCATTCCTGATGCCTTATGGGCTTACCTAAAAGAGAGGTCAGACAAAGTTAGGAGAATAAAAAGCAGTTAGATTTATTGAAGGCCTTCAAGGTGCATTTAGGGCAGACAGAGCCTACTTGAGAGGCTACACCCAAAATGGACAGTGAGTCACAAGTTTTTCATATTTTATAAGTTCTGGTTATTTACATATCGAGCTTTAATGCTCCAACTACAGCTTTGGGTGATGATGTCAATTATTCCAAGTTTGCTCCCCCCAATTCACTGTTGTTTACATATTTTAGGGCTCTGAGGTAGCAAAGTATCCTTGGGTTTCCAGCTTAGAGGAATTTTTTTGTCTAAAATATGCTGGGAATAAGAGTTTTAGCACCCTATATGGAGTCCAGAGCCACACACTAAAACTACAGATACACAAAAAATAGAGAAGCTAAAACCCTGAGGCATCATTCCAGCCCCAGATGAACAATCACAGTGCACCCAGCAGCCAGCAAGGGGCACAGCACGTGCCAAAACGAGCACTGATTGCGTCATTTCCTAATGAGAATTAATATCTCTGATGTAGCACTGAGGGACCTCAGCCACACACCGAGACCCCGGAGGAGCTGGCATTTTACTGAGACGTAAGAAAAAGGAGATGTGGTGTCACAAAGCCTCTCAGAAGAGCACTAATTAAGAGGAAGATGCATGTGGCACCGTCTGAAGTTCCCAGCGGGTTTTCAAGGGTCAGTCCTGGAAAGGTGGACCAGTCCTTCATCTGTTTTTTGGGGTGGTTTTTGCTGCCCCTGGAAGTGTTGGACAGGAGCCACTGTTTTTACCATTTCAGTATAATTCTATTCAGAAAGAGTTTTTATACCTCTGATGTCTTTATAGAGTGAGCAGCATGTCCTTCATGTTGGCATTACTCGTACATTTATTACCGGATCCAGTTAATAAAAATAAATGCCAACGAATTCAGAATGAGAAATAACATAAAAGCCAGCTAGATGACACAGACAGGACAAATTCACGCTCTAAAAAGGATTTGTTTAAAACAAGAAAGAGGGCAGGAGGAGATGTTGAAAGAGTCACCCATGGTCACAGAGTTGGGCAGTGGCAGAAGGAAAAAAAGGAAAGAAGGAAAGGAAGGAAAATTAAAATGATCTCTTGCAGCACAGCTCTGGTTGTACCCATCCCATGTCTGTGGTTTTCAAGGTCTGTACCCACAGGAACAGGAGTTAAACAGGAAATTTAGGGTTTGTTGCCAGGGTGAAGGGAGCTAAGGAGCCAAAACCACAACTACTGTGTGACTACTTTATTCACCAGTTGTGGAATAGCTCCAATTTATCTGCAATATCAGGCCTTGGCCAGAGGCAAGGTATTTCAGACCAGGGCACCCAGCTGTTCTCTTGGCACTGGCACATCCTACCTTTCTGTGCTCTCCTGTAAAACAATAATGCCATTTCTCCCATCGTTATGCATCACAAATCAATCTGGCTGCTCATGAACAGCTCTGACCTGAATCTGTCACTTTACAACAAACTCCTGTAGGATTCCAGGTTTACTGCCATATAAGTGCTTTATTAGACATGGAAGGCTGTAATAAGCGGATTTAAAAAAACCCTCCCTTTTCTTCCTTTTTTTTTTAAAGACTTAATATATACTTTTCTGTCATCAGATAAGTACAAAATAAACCTGAAGCTTCACCCAAAATACATTATGCAAAGAAATCTGTCACTATAAAAAGCCTGAACCACGCAGGACTCCCTGTACCAACTCCTCTCTGCACCGCCTTGGCTGCATAAGAGGGAGTCCTGTTGTGGCAACTGTTAATTCTTTAAAAGCCTTGAGTCAAACCATCCTTTCTGTGATTCAGCTGCTGCAAGACACTTTTTTCTCCCTAGAAATGCAGCTTTCTGGAACAATAGTTTCACTCCGAGCAGGAAAGTTCTGAAGTTAAATAGAAAGCAGTGTTCTCGAAGTTTAGGGTGAGAGGCAACATCCCATCATATTTCATCTCAGGGATCTCAGGACAGGCTTCCTGAAGGGGAACTTTGGTGAATGATTTAAGAGGCAAGGGCTTCTCTGCTGGGTTTTGATTACTTCACACCAGATGAGACAGAACCGGCCGAACGCTAAACTGGAAATGAAGTGTTTCAATAATTTCCCATTACAAATGTCAACAAAAATGATATTTTGCTGAATTTGCATTTCTGTAAGTGAAAACTGTTCAGCTGGGGAGAAATGAATTGGTCAGCTCTGTCAGCAGAGCTGGTTATGAGAAGTGAAGTTCATCCCATCTGGGCTAATGGGGTGTGAAAATCTGGCCTCGCTGAGTGCATGTAGACCTTTATGAGTGCTCCTGAGAGGTTTTGGGGAAGGAGTGCTCCTGACTGCTCTGTGTCCTGTCTGCACAGCTGGAATGTGCTGCCTCACAGGGCTGGGGGGTGAAAATCCCCTGGGGCTGCTCTGTGTATTTCCAGCTCCCTCCCTGACACTCAGCCCACTCTACAAAAGTTGGTCTCCCTCACTTTTTTCTGTGGCTAATGCTCCAGAGAGGGTATTAGCCACAAGGGCAACACTTCACACCACACCTGAGTTGGCTCCTGCCCTCCTTGTGGGGCTTCCACTGCTGTAGAAAATTATTTTGTGTGTATATTTTGCCCCCTCAGAGCCGTGGAGGCAGCAGGGTTCTGCCCCAGCCCAGAGGACATGTCTGGGTTGTGGTGGGAAGCAAGGAAGGAAGGAAGGAAGGAAGGAAGGAAGGAAGGAAGGAAGGAAGGAAGGAAGGAAGGAAGGAAGGAAGGAGCAGAATCTGTGCTGATACTGGGGAAGAACTGCCCTGGATAGAGAGAACCAAACCTGGCAGACAGATGGAAATCCAAAATAGACCTAGGAGCAAAATTTCCTGTAAGTTACAGCAGGGTGGAGCCTGGAGGGAGCAAGGTGCCTGCTCCAAAAGGAGCTGGCTACTGCGTGGGATGTGATGGCTCTGCATATAGGACCTGGGGGCAGGCTGGTGGCACATATGGCCAAGCAGAACAGTGCTTTTGCAGGGCAGAACGGTGAGGATCACCTACAATATCAAACAAAGCACGACTCGACGAGCTGGAGCCCAGCTTGAAAGGTAGGGAAGGTATTTTGAGTGTCACATCCGAGCCATTGATGGTGGCAGGGCTTTGCTGCGCGCGCTCTGCAATCAGGGAACAAAAGCTGCAGATATTTCTGGTAATCAAAGCCCATCTTTTAAATCAGTTATTGAGTTTTTTTCCCCTTGTTGCAATCACTGCCCAGCACAAGCTGAATTGCAGTGTTCTTTATTAACCAGCACTGCTTGCTCCACCTTAATTAGTGCAGACCAGTGGAGTTGAGGTGAATGAGGTGAACATTAGATGCAATTTTATCATTGATGTTGAAAAGGCAACCAAACCTCAACTCTTCTGTCTGTGAGTACCTTGCCTTCCCTTTGTGAGATGATCAATAGCCCTTCCACTGGAGGGGGTGGGCACAGCACCTTTCAGAGCTGATAATTGTGCAGGATCCAAGTGTTTTCTAATAAAATCTTTCAAAACCTTCACGAAATTTCTACTGAAGGCCAGATTTCCTGGGAGACCTATAATTATTCAGAGCATAAGAGAGAAGAGATGAGAGTTATCAGCCTGCTTCACATAAATAGGCCCAATTCAAACACGGGACCAGAAAGGCCAGGACATGGATAATCAAACGAGAGCAAAAAAAAAGAAATAATAATAATAAATAATAATAAAAGAACAAGGATCGATATCTCAAAGGAGAAAAAAAAGCATTTAATTTTATACAAACCATAAAGTGTACACACATTCTGTGATTTCCCAGAGGTCTCCTGACTGATTCTCTTTTCTTGTAAAACCCACATCTTTACACACCACATCCCCAGCTCCTATCTTTGCAATACAAATGTACATCCAGACTGCAGGACACCCCGAGAGATTTATTCCCTTGCTGCTGCTCTTCCTCTTCTTTTTTCACATTTCAAAGTCAGATATTTATCTTTTGGCACCTTCTGTGTTTTTCTTGGATCCTTGAGAGGGAGAAAAGTCCTTTTCCTTGCCCTCTCTGTGGAAAACCAGGAAGGCAGAGGCACCATGGCTCTCAGTGAAGTGGCCAGCAGGATGCAGGAAGACAATCAAATTCACACAGCAGATGGGAAGATGGCTCCAAGACAATTGTTTTCCCCAAAATATGGCAACATGTCAACATATTGACACATTCAAAAGCTTGGCATGAGACAGGAAAATGCTAATTCCTGTTGAGGAAGACACTGGGACATCTTCCCTTACCTTTGGAAATACCTGTTTTTAATTCACAGCTTACACATTATGGCACAGCCTGGCTTATGCTGAATTATTTTGAAGATCTGGCCCTTTTTTAGAAGAGCAGAGATCCAAAAAAAGTGTTTTCTGCACTGTGTAGTCAGTGCATCCCATGCTTCCCTCTGCAGCATTAGAGGGTAATGTCTGTGTGAGGCTTGCCCTGAGTTTATCCTGATCCAGAGGTGTTTTCCTTCACCTAAATTTGCCTGGGCTGTCATCCAGACTATGAAAAATGATGGTATTGATCCCATCTCCTTGCTGACAAGGTGTGACATGGATAATTGGTGAAGCTGTGTAGGAGAGTGTGCAAAAAGAAAATTAAAAATCCAGTGGTGTTCTTCTCTCCCACCATGGACAAACACGCCCAGGGCCCTCAGGCACCTCTGCCTGGGTCTGCTGCCTCCAGAGCAGCTGATGGAGTCACTTCTCCTGCTCCACATGTGACATCTCTCCATGATGTTTCAGCCAAAGGTGTCCTCCTGGCCCCAGGGAAATCAGCCTCTGGATTCTTTTCCAACATGTTGGCCTGGGAAAGCTCAACTCATCATCTCTTCCACCTCCTGTGAAGGAGAGAAGAGACCAAAAAAGAAAAAAGAAAAGGATGAAAAGCAAATCAAAGAGGGGGAAATATATCCACTTAGCAACTACTGGAGATCTCCTCCAATGGTCACATGAGCACCAGACTTTCTGAGGTGCCTCAGTGAGAGCAGGAAGAGCTGGAGGTGGGAGAAAAAGGGGAAGAAAAAAGTCATTACACTGAAAACACACTTGAAATACAGCAGGGAAGGTGGGTCTGAGGCTGCAGCTGCCGAGTTGAGCTGTGCTTATCACTCGCTGTAGTTCAGGGAGCTTTCAGGTGATTGCTCTAAAAATACTTTATCTGCAACGGTTAAAAATAATTTCCTCCTTTCTATTTATTGACCTCCCTCTTTACTTTTATGACCTCCCATTCCCACACATCTTCCAAGGATTTAAAAATAACAAACTGTCTTTCTTCCTCCCCACCTAATTTGATTAATGTACACAGCTCTGTTTAATTGGCTGCGTGTGGAAAATGAAAACCTGGGAGAGGAGCTTTGCGGCTGCTGTTTGGTTTGTCACTGGTCTGACCTCCCAGAGGAATGAACAGCTCTCAGTGCCTGCTGTCCCTGGATGTGTTTTGGGTGATTCAGATGTGAACTGCTGTCCTTTGAGCTTCTGCTTTGCTGGTCTGAGGAAAGGGAGATACTCTGGATGGAGGGGAGAGAAGCAAACCACAATCACTTGCTCTGTACATGGATTAACAGCTGCACTATATTCCAGGTGCCTTGACAGGCTTACCTAAAACAGAGGCTAGACAAAGTTAGGAGAATAAAAAGCAGTTACATTTATTGAAGACCTTCAAGGTGCATTTAGGGCAGACAAAGTCCACCTGAGGGGCTACACCCAAAATGGGCAGTGAGTCATGAGTTTTTCATACTTTATAAGTTCTGTCCATTTGCATATCGAGCTTTAATCCTCAAATTACAGCCTCGGGTGATTATGTCAATTACTCCAAGTTTGCTCCCCAAAATTAACTGTTGTTTACATGTCTTGGGGCCCTGAGGTAACAAAGTGTTCTTGGATCCTGAGCTTTAGAGGAATTGTTTTGTCTAAAGATGCTGGGAACAGGAGCTTTAGCACCCTATATGGAGTCCAGAGTCACACACTAAAACTACAGATACATGAAAATACAGAAGCTAAATCCCTAAGGCATCAGTACAGCTTTCCCTGCTGTGCCTTCCCTTGCTGTATGCATGGCTGAAGTCCCCCCAGAATGGGTCAGGCTGGAAGGGATCAAAGTGGAGTCAGCTGGCCCAACCTCCCTGCTCCAGCAGGGTCATCCTGGAGGTCTCCTCAGACCATATTTAATTGCTGCTTCACGCTGTGAAGTGGCATTTTCTTCTTCACGTTGATCTTCTGACAGCAACAGCAAGCAATCCTGAGCTCCTCAGAGAGGGTGAATTCCACAACGCTGCCACTTCAGATGGAATTGTCTCTTTAAGGGTCCAGAGAGTTTCTTTAGGCACTGAATTACATAACGGGGGAGAGGCTGTGCTGTGGGAGCCCTCAGGTGCCGGCAGGGAAGGCAGGGCTGTGCAGGATGTCCGTCCTGGTTTGGCTTGGAAGGACAATTCAGAATTACATTGTTCATCCCCTGCTAGAGACAGAGTATTATTTAGCAAGAAATAATATCAAATGCAGGGGGAGAAAAGTCCAGCAGAATGGATACAGATGCACTTCATTTAATTTAGTACTTTCCTGCTCCTCACTCTGTGATTGGGGACGCAGAGAATAGCAGCCACTTGGTGCTGCAAGCACAGCTTTTTATAAGGACTTTGCAGTACCTTCTGCCCTATTAACACTTGCTGCATTCTACTCCCTGGCTTAATTATTCATCTTATACCCAAAAGTGCAGCAATGATTAAGCTGAAGAGCAGTTAGGCATTTTCAAATTGAAGTGATGCTGCAGCGCTGGAGAGACGTGCCTTTCAAGGGTATGAGTCTGTCCCTCTCTCCGTGCCCAGATCTCCTCTCCACTGAGCTCTCCCTCTGTGTTCCTCCTCTGCTCAGGCTGTAAAGCACCTCTCTTTGCTCCCCTTTCTCCCCTCATCTCACAATTACGTCTTGTAGCTCTCTCATGCCGTTACCTCTCCCCTCTGTTGATTTGCCTCTGCAGCTGAATTTTCTCTATTGCTCTCTCCGCAGGCTTGGATCAAAGCCCATTGAAAACAACTGAAATTTTCTTACTGGCTGTAGGAAGGTACTGTTGAAAGAAGGAAACATTAAGAATAACAAAACTGAGCCGCAGTTTTCTGCCTGTGGATTGGGGATGGGTCAAGTGACTTTGTGTTTCCCACAGTCTTTAATTTCTCTGACTCCATGAAACTTGAGCAAACCATTTCAGCACCATTTTTGAAGGGCAAAGATGCACAGATCCCAGGAGAAAGCACAAAATGGTCCTTTGAAGTGCCATCAGCTGAGAAGGAAGTCTCACCTCACTCTAAATTGAGGAAATAACTTGAGACAAATGCTGGTGACACTGAAGATGGCTAATTTCTGCCACCGTGGAGTCAGGCTTTCAGTTGTAACCAGTCATTTAAGCCAGAAAGAGACTGTTACCTTTGGAGAATGACTCATCCCACCCACTTTAGGCTCTGTACATTAGAAGAGGTGACTCATGCTCTGGAGATGCCTCCCTTTCTCCTCACAGCTTAGAGATCACTTACTTAGACATTTAAACTTTCACAGGACTGAAACTGGGTGAAATTAATCTTCCCTTTGCTGAAGAAGACCCAGATACTTCTGAGATACTTCTGTGCTTCCCAACAAGCACTGTGATGGTCACTGCTGCTCTGTGACCCTGCATGTGGAGCTGCAGGATAGACCTCCTGTCTTGTCCTGACCAGGTCTGAGCTGATCGATGCCCAACAGGGAGACAGATTCCAGCTGAATCCTCCTGGGAGACAGCAGGAATTCCTTCTATGCTCCCTCCTACAATGTAGGAGGTGGGTACCGAGTGTCCAGCTTGATTTCAAACATGTCCTCCCTCTCTTTTGCTGCTCTGCTTGGACACTGCACCCCTTGATGCCTTCATTGCATTGAGCTTCTCATCCTTTGTCACCTCATTCCATGTTGGTGGCTCTAACTCATGTCCCTAACTGAGCTGGGATATCTTGAGGTGCTGGGGCAGGTGGGAACAGGGTGCAAGACCTAGTTTTGTTTTCCAAACCTCCCTCCAGCTGGGCTGTGGCCACACTCGCTGTCTCCCAGTGGAAGGATCTATCCCAGAACTTCACACAAATAGTGGAGCACAACCAGTCCTCTGGAGAGAGAGCAGGACAGCACTGTTCAGGTTTTTCACTTCCAGAGAACCGCACGATGGGAACAAAGTTAGGACTTTGCTCTTGCTCTCTCTTGCTCAGAGCTTCTCCCTTGCATTTTTGTTGAGGGCTGCATCAGTACACTCATTTATAAAACTGACCTGAAGACAAATGCACACAAGCCTTCCTCGCCTTCCCACCGCTATCTTGGAGGCAAGGCTCCAGTTTTTAACCATATGACACAGCAAGATAAGCCTTATAATAAAAAGCAAACAATGCAAGGCCAGCCCTGGGCACCCGAGCCGCGATCTCTGTTTGTTCAGCGCTTTCCCAGGAGGTTGTGGGAGATACCTGGGAGTTGGGCTGAATGCAGAGAGTCAGCTTGGCTGAAGCAAAGAGCACAGCATTCTGGGTTATTAAACCATTTGTCTTCCAGCCCTGGGGAAAAGGAGTTTGCCTCAGAAAGTCACAAGTGGGCTGAGTTTTGTATCCCAAGCCTGGTTCTCCCTGTTCTGCTGCATCCCCAGAGTGGCACTATTTTGTAGTTGAGCACCAACTTCTGGTGAGAAAGGCAAAAAAGGGATGTAAAGCTATTTTTGAAACTGTCTCTGCCTCTTGTCTGCCTTATCTCCAGATCACCCCTCAATGGTGGTTTTCTTAGTTGTTCATGATAGGTTGAGGGGTGGTTTTTTCAACACAGACTTATAAGAAGAGTTAATACTGTCAAAAAATTCACTCTTTGAGTAAACTATATTCTCCATGGCATGGTAATACAATATGCTGTTAAATTCTTTCACTCAGGAGGGAATAAAGGATATTTGAGCATAAATGCATTATCCACAATCCACAATAGCACAGCCTATACCCCTGCGGATAATGCTATTAGTGCTACATTTCAAATTAAAAAGCATATGCTCTTCTTCTTTCAAAAACAAGGGAGTGCTGCCCACTGCCTTCACTTGACTAAAAACAAAAGCTTTTCAAGTGATAAAACAGCGTTCATTTGATAAAAACAACCATCTGTATCTGATTTAGATAAGTGTTCATATTTAAAGACAAATTGCTGTTTTGGGAAAATTAAATACAAGTGGGAAGGTTGACTTGGTCTGACCACAAATTGGTGTCTGCTGTCCCCAGCAGCACTAACCCAAATTCTGACACTAAACCCTGACCTTGAGCAGCAAGTCTTGTGCAAGGGCTCTTTAAATCATTTTCTTACAACCCTTCAGATAAATACATTCCCAAACTCACCCTCTGCCTTCCCAACTTATTAGTCTGTATTAGTTAAAGTGGGTTGCTTATTAAGTTTTTTTTTTTATATCTTCAGAATAATTTGGAAAGACACCAAGCTCTTAATGTACCAGATTTTCATAATGCAACGTGATATTAACAAACATCAAACTCCATCAGTGATCTGTGCAGCAGGCACCCTTAAAGCATGCAATTAAGATAACAGGAGATAACATCAGCCATGGAAAAAAAAGAGAGCGGAGGAGGGAACACAAATGGAGTTTTTCTGAGGAGGCTGCACTGAGCTCGACCCGACCCACTGAGGTCAGGACAGAGCAGCAACATGGGAACGCTGAAAATGGTGTTGTGATGATGCACCAAGCTGGGATGGGCACTGGGATCATCCTCAGAACCACAGCAAGAAGCCCAGCCAGGGTAGAGAATGAATATTCACATATGCACTTGTCCTCTTGGAAATGGCTGTGCAGGCTCTTGAGGAGAAGTCCTCAAGTGTTATAACCTTTCCTTGATTTTCACATCAGCGATGAGTACAATAAAGGCAGCAGCACCCACCTCTTAGTGCTTTTATCAGCAGACCTTGCAGGCTGTGCAGAGAGGCTCAGGATTTTGAATTCTGCACAAGTTATCTGCTGTAGCTCCCCTGTGCTGGGAACTCCCAGAGGTGGATGTGCCCATGGAGGGGCTGAGCTGGAGGGCAGGGCTGGCAAAACAGTGAAACCAAACTCAATGCTATTATCACTCTGTGCTGCCAAGAATCACCCAGAATCCCCCATCTGCTGGGCTATTTCTGCTCGCTTTAGGAGGAGAGAAGTGGGAACAGTACTTTCTTTCCAAAATGTTCCCATAGGCTTGGAGACATGTTTGTGGCTGTGCACACCTCCTAATCTCTTTTCTCTGCTAAATGGCTGGATATTTTTGTGCTGGAAAGTGTGGATGTATGTGCTGTTCCTTTCCCTAACATAGCTGAATACATCCATACACAACTGAACATTTATATTTAGATGTTCAATGGAAAAAAAAAATTAAAAAAATCCCAGCATATCGTGATAACAAGTTTATTTCCAGCCAGAAGGTTCCATCCATTTGGGCACAACTCACTGCGTTTCAAGGCAGTAAAAGACAAGCCCAAATAGATATATTTTAAATAACAGCAGAGAGTTTACACAGCATATTTCAGATGCATAAATCCAGGCTAATAAACCCCCTTTCCCTACTCAGAACCCCCAGTGTCAGGCAGGAAAGTAAACCAATTTGTCACTGCTGCTGCCTGGTGCCAGGATAAAAGTGTGTGCTATTCCCATCCCTTTGCCAGAGGTCACTGGATGCGCTGTCTGACGGAAAACAAATGAGTGCAAACGGTACCAATTGAATGGAAGGAGCTCTGTGGGGACTGGGGGGAAGGCAGGGGGATGATGCTTTAGTGGGGAGCAGGAGGAACAGAGCTGTGCATGGTTCATGTGGCACCAGAGTGCTGTAATGGCTGTGCAGGGGGATGGCTGCTCCCAAGGACAAATGGATAATACGTGTTGTGCTGGGGCGGTGGTGAGATACTGAGGAGCTTGGAATGCTCTGATGCAGCAATTAAGCAAACTCCTGTCCTTGGGCAGCTGCTGAGGTGTCTTAAAAGTGCAGTTTTAGACAGCACTTCAAGTCTTTCCTAGCAGCAGTGGGGATGCACACAAAATGTGCTCCTGTGTGCTGGCAAGAGCAGGATGTCTGTCCAGGGACATCACTCCCTCCTTCTGGGAGATATTTAGGGACCACAGAGCCTTGACCTGGCACATTTCCTATTCTAATCCATCCCTTCAGAGGGTTAGGTTGAATATCAGGAAGAAATTCCTTCCCTGTGAGGGTGGGCAGGCCCTGGCACAGGGTGCCCAGAGAAGCTGTGGCTGCCCCTGGATCCCTGGCAGTGTCCAAGGCCAGGCTGGACAGGAATTGGAGCAACCTGGGGTAGTGGAAGGTGTCCCTGCCATGGCAGGGGTGGGGTGGGATGATCTTTAAGGTCCCTTCCAACCCAAACCATTCTGTGATTCTGGGATTCTCAGGGGAAGATGAAGGGACATTTCAATGCCAATCCCATGTCAAATGCAGAGGTGTCTTTCAGTGTTATGGGGTACAAGAGAAACCATGAATATTTGTACCCTTGAGCTGTTGCTTGCAGGATAAATTAATCCAAAAACTCTGCCACTTGGCTTGCTTTCCTGTGCAGCTTGGATAAATTTGTTTTATGGCATTATTGAGCCATATCCTTCTTTTTATATCCCAAAATGCACAGGGATGAGTCCAGCACTGCCTGTTTCAACCAGCAATACGTGCACAGCAGATCTCTGACAGTCTCCAGAGGATCAACAGCACAACTGATGCCATTTTGGCTGAGCACAG
Organism: Lichenostomus cassidix; assembly: GCF_008360975.1. Lineage (NCBI taxonomy): Eukaryota > Metazoa > Chordata > Aves > Passeriformes > Meliphagidae > Lichenostomus > Lichenostomus cassidix. Next base: position 6,769,318 of record NC_139497.1, read on the forward strand.
AGACTGGGAAAGGAGCCCTGCAAAGCTGGAAGTGTCACACAGCTCAGTAGCAGGTCCTACAGAGCCAGAGTGGCTCTCCCACCAGGAATGGGTGACACACACATGGACACAGCTGGGCTCGGGTGAGCAGTGGGCTGGGAGAGCTTTTTGTCCAGACTGGTGCATCCCTGTGCTCAGCATCACCCTGAGGGAAGTGACACTGAACCTGAGCACTGCACTCATTAACTTTTAGCCACAGGTTTATCAGGCTAATTTTGCTTTAGAAATTCTTTCTAATTTACTCGGCTCGTTTTGCCTTAGTTATCCTCCTACAAGGGATTAATTCTTTGCATTTATTTGCCAAACATTTCTTCGTGGAATTATTTTGTTCTGTGCCGTAACTTGGTTGAATTGTGAGATTCTGCAGGTTGCCTTTTTTGTTCTGTGTTTGTAGTCCATCCAGCACTTTGACTGGGGGCACACTGTCCCTCTGTGAGATAGATAGATATATATAGATATATATATAAAAAATAGGCATTACATTGTTAGTACTCTGCATCCCATGTTCATGTTGTGCTGGTTGGCTCTGACACAACCCAGAGTTCACATGCTGAGTCTCAGCCACCTGATTCCATACACATTTCTCCATCAAAGCAGGTTGTTAGGGCTAAAGCTCAGAAACAAAGTCAAGTTCCTTCTAATATTCCCCAGCAGTCATTTCCAAGCACAGGAAAAGGAGGTTCAGCCACTGAGCAAACAAAAGCTGCATTAATTAGGCTGCTATTTCTGGAAAGTGTTTTGAGGTATTTTCTCATTGTTATTTTGCTCCCTTTTGTGGAATGCCTGTGCCTCGTGACCCCACCTGACACTCTCACCACCATCCTTGCTCTTTCAAGGTATCTTTTATTGCCAGACAAAGGGAGAAATATCTATTTGAATGTGGCACCAGATAGGCCATTGCTAACATCTCTACAATAGAAAAAGGCCACGCAGGATAAAGGCAGCCCTGGTATTATGAGGAAGCTGGGTGAGGGCTGAGAGGACTCAGGTGTTGTCACACTTGGCAAGGATTAAAGGTTGACTTTGGCCACACTGGGGCAGATCCTCAGCTGCTGTAAACTCAAGTACCTTCTACAAAATGAAAATATTGAGCTATGCCTGTCGTACCCCGTGATTTTGTTGGAATTTCAGGGAACACGTGATGAAAGATCCCTCAAAGGTCATCACATCCAGTCCCTGCTATCTCGGGCAGCTGCTCCACCAAACCCACTCGAAATCTGATCAAACTCCATCACCAACCCATCAGGCTGCTGCCTGCCACCCCCTCCTCCTGCTGAAGGCTGTCCCAGAGCTTCCCTCCTCTGCTGCCTGCAAACCTCCCAGCTTTCAAACAGAATTCAGTACATGGATTCCATCCCAGCTCGCTTTCCCAATGCACAGTTTTAATCCAGCTGGGGGAGGAGGCAGAGGATGGTGGGGCTCCTCTGCATTCCTTTTGTGGCACCAATCTGGGAGAACATTCCCCTGGCGTGGGGAGCCCACAGCATGGATGAAAGGAAGGGCTCAGCTTTCAGTTCCTGCCTCTCCTCCTCCCTTTGCAGGTAACTCACTGCACTGCTGAGCTCTCTGCTCTTGCATTGCAGCCTTTCCTTCAAAGATATTTTTTTTTTTTCCATAGGCAGAGCTATTTCTTTATGACAAGACTTGTCCCAGGACAATTAGTAGCAAGGAGACAATATCTATGCCAGTGTGTCCAAAATCCCAGGCTCACCACAGGCAGTTCACTCACCAGGGGTGAACAAAATCACCAGGCCAAAATTGAATGGAATTAAATCCTGTGAGCTTCAAAGAGAGTAGAAAGGTTGATTCTTTCTTCCTCCCGTTATGACAGTTTAACATGCAGAAAAAAAAATCACACTTTTTCCATTCAGATTCATATAATGATGATATTTCACACCGGGAGCACCATCATTTTGGCCAGCTGGGAAGATGGGACAACTTTAACACCATCAGGAGCATGAAAGTCCTCTCAGCCTTAGCAGGGTAGAGCCTGATGCATCAGCACACAGCCTGAGCTCCTCCTGAGAACATTGTGGTCATGTTTAGTCAAGAAGGCTTCAAAGCCTGTGCACACATTGTTTTTCTCTCTTCATAGAAATGAACCATTTTTTACCAGCGTTTTCACCTTGCTGAATGTGAAAAATATCAAAGGAAATGTGTTTTCTATTAAAAAAAAAAAAATCTGCCCAAAAGGAAAGATTTCTCAAGAGGGATGTGATCAGAACGGAAAATTCACTCTTGGACTTCCATTTGTCCGCAGAAATTACACCATTGTTTTTGCCAGTTTTTTAGGACTAAAATGACTGTGATTAAGGGATTCATTTAGTAAGCTCATGTTTCTTCTTTTCAGGCACACTCTCCCTGGAGGAATTAAATTGGAAATCCAAGGAGGCTTCTGAGGGTGGGGAGCTCAGAGGAGGTGTGGAGAACATATTTCAGCAGTTCCTGGGGTGGCAGGTAGTGATTCCAAGGGAGGAAGCAGGAGAAGGTTGGAGTCTCTGACCAACCCTGGCTGCCTTGCAGCTCTCAGGGCCCAGGAATGGGTGTAACATGGACCTAAACCTGCTAAAAGAAGAAATTCCTCCCTGTGAGGATGGATCTGCCCTGGCACAGGGTGCCCAGAGAAGCTGTGGCTGTCCCTGGATCCCTGAAAGTGTCCAGGTTGGTTGGACAGGGCTTGGAGCAACCTGGGACAGTGGAAGGTGAAAAGGAAAAACCTCTAAATCACAGATTGTTAAGTCACAGACTGGACCCAGCAGCTATAGGAGGAAGGACAAACCCTTTTTGCTATACTTTTCTTTGCTTCTTTGCCTTCCTCAGACTAATTTTTCTTTTCTTTTCTTTTTCTATCTTCTTGCCTCCTCGATTTTCCCTTTCCCATAAGCATTTGTTCTTCCAGCTCTACCTCCCTCAGCACCCTTTTAATATCAACACCATCTTATCCTGCTTTTCTCCAGTCTTTCTCTTTTCTGTCCAGATCTAACATGGACACACTCTCCTGCTGTACTCTTACTTTCACCCTTTTTTCCTAAGCCAGTTCCCCTCCTTCCCCCTTCTTTTTGCCTCTCACAGCTTTTCCCTGCCTGGCTCTGAGGCTGTCCCACTCCTGGACTCCGGGGAGGAGAGATCCAGCAGGAGTTTCAGCCCTGGACTTAGGTGATGCTGCTTGGGAGCCCTGAGAAGTGAGACCTTTTAACCAGGACAGGAGAGCAGCCCTGCCCCTAACAAGCTCTGAAAATTCACTTCAGATGCATGAAATGGGTCAATAAAAACAAGAAATGAGACTGATGTCAGAGGTTGTATAAATTTGACAACAAATTGACTCCCGTGCTGGGATTTTTCTCCCTCTTGGCCAAGGGAAAGTGTGTCCTGCAGCAGAGAGAAATGAGGAGACACACTCAGAGCAGGGGACAGGAGCAAACAGAGCCACCAGCTGCTTCTGCCTTGCAGGTGACATTGCCCAAGATGTCCATCATGAAGCCAGGCAGAGCAGTAATGATATATTTGTATTTAATTATTTCATTACTGTGAGGAGGTATTTTAGATTATAAAATAATGTCAGAGCAGGGGGTGTACATAATAACTCGCAGCAAAAAGAAAAAAACTGCTGGAAGATTTCTCCTTATAGGTTTATTTTGTCAAGTATTGTTCCACATTTACTTTTTTCCCCTCTTAAACTAAGAAATAGATCCTCCCTCTGCATTGTGAGCAGCACCTTTTGAAGGCGAGAAAGAAAGTGTGGGAATAAAATCGTAAAACATAAAATAAACCCTGGAGCCCATCCTCTGCTGCCGTGTGATGGGGGCTCAAAGGGAAGAATTTGTAATTTAGATTTCTGAGCAGCAGAGCAGAGCAGAGCAGCCCCAGCACTGCCTCCTTCCTGCTGGAGATGCTGAGGCTGTGCTCCTCTTGCTGGTGCTGATGGAAGATTTGGGAATAAGCCAGAGATTTGGGAATAAGCTCCCCAGCCAGCTGCACCCATGGCATGTGACACTGATGCCTGATGATTTTTGGCTTTTCTTTTTGATACACCCTTTCATATATTCTCTGTACCCTTTATACACTCTTTGTACCCTCAGCCTACATGCTTGTAGTTTTTGTAGTCTGATATTCTAGCTTAGATTTGGGGTTCTGCAAGGCAGAAAAACCAAACATTCCCAGTAAAAAGCCAGAGAATCCTACACTATCTCAAAACTCGAGGTTTTAACCTTGGTTGAAACCTTCTCTTTCAAACATATTTTGTAAACTTGGCTCTAATCTCATTTGGGGAGGGGGTGATTCTTTAGAACAGGAGGATATTACTTCATTTATTAAGTTCCTTATTGGAGGATTTTAGACAGATCTGCTAACTTGCAAGGTCCATAAAATGGTATACATGATATACAGTGTGTGCATCTCGGTGTGTTCCACCTTTGCAGAGCTGTACACCTAAAATGCTATGAAAATATTGAGGTAAAACCCTTTTCCCCCCTTTAACTGTGTCTGCCTCACAATTCCAAGACCAGCTGAAAGGCAACAACATGGCACCAGGGCTTTGTCCTGCTGCAGGTGGCACTTGCTCTGTCACACCCTCACAGGATCTGAAGGCTTTCCTGTTGTTCCCAAGCTTGACTGTGGAATTCTGTGGGGGAATTTGGGCAAATTTTAATTTTGCCACAGCTCAGTGATCCTTTATCTTCTCAGACAATGAGTCTCCACCTCCCAGCTTTGTCACTGCCAAGGACCACTGGCCTTACTCTGCTCCACAGAAAACACTCAGACAGCACAGCAAGGTGAACCCAACGCTCTGATTTTAATTTGGATGAGAAATGAATTGCAATAAGATCCCCATCACCACCAGCAACCCCCCACAGCTTGGAGATATTTGAGAGGAGAGGAACTGGACAAGGAGAAAATACAATAACAGGGGTCTGGCTGGATGCTCTCCACCCCACAAGTGTTTATTAAAGGTGAATTCCTGAGGGTGTTTGGAATCTGCCTCGGACTGGCAGAGAAAATAACATTGAGAGCTTTGACGAGACCGGCCTGAGCTCCCAAATTTCTGAATCTATATGAGTTTTTGAACTCCTGAGGGGTTAATATATCCAGGTGAGAGAGTGGACGAGTAACCTGTGTGTGTGAAACACCCACAGCAGCACAGCTGGGCTGCAGGAGAGGATGTGCATCATCCCTCAGCCCAAATCCAGCCCCACTTCCAAGGTGGAGACAGCAGCAGCACAGCTGGCTGTGCTCTGGGATGGATTTTGGGGGAGCAGGGCTGCTGCCTCTCACACTGCCCAGCACTCAGTATTTTGGAAAACAGATGATTTCTGCAGTGCCAGGGCAGGGATTTGACCCACAGCATCAGTGCCAAGCTTAAAGACACATCATTTGAAACTGGGGACCACTGAAAGAAGATTTGCCTCACCAAAGGAGCCTCCTGGGGCTGCTTCCTTCTCAATCAGTGAATCACCCTAATCCAAATCTCTTAATGCAGGATATTACCATATCCATTCTTTTCCTGGACTTTTGCAGTCCTATTTCTGCTCCTTTTGCTTGAACACTCCTCACTCACCTTGTGAAGGTGGTGTGCTGTCACAAGATTTGTCATTTTCCTTTGTGCACAGCACCTTCAGGAAAGAGGTTTTTTTCACAGGGGGTGAATGCAAACCTTTGCTCTTATACAATGAGATCCAGGCTGTATTTGAAGTCTTCACCAAACTTTATATAAATATCAAAAAACCCAGGGAGTTATATCTGAAATAATCTGTGTAAACATCATCTGAAATGGAACTCTCCAGTCACAAATATGCCACAGCCTAACAAATATAATCTCCCTTGGATCTGAGGAAGTGACAAAAGTTCTGTATCTTAAACTTCAGAATTTTTTTCCATTCTGAGTCAAGTAATTCCAAGAGTGTAAAGGGTAAAAATCTTCACCTATGGGCAACAGGGAGGATGAAGGTTTGGAGCAGAGAGATCAGAAATTAACTGGCTGAGGAATGCAAGGGCCCTGAAAGCATCCAAGCTTTCCCCCTCTGCCTTGCTTTGTCATCCTTTACGGTCTGAGATGAAAAGAAATTGCAAAATTGTTTCACAGTTTAATTGAATATTGGGAAGTTACATAACCAGAGCCATGACAAGAATTGCACACACAAGGACAAGAAGCTCCTGGGTCTGCCATGCAGAGAACACAAGGAGGCAGCTGATGCAGAAGCAGGACAGAGGGAGGGACCTGGCCAGCTGTTCCCCACACCAACCTGGTGTAATTAACAGATGCTGTAAATGAAGCAAAGCCAACATGACAGTCACAGCTGCCTTGGCCTCCTTGCTGAGCTCTGACTGCTCCTGACCAGTGCAGACATCAGCATCCCTTGCCTTTCTGGGCAGCTCTGAGAGCTCCTGAGCAGCCCAGCTCAGCCCTGGCCTCTTTTGCCAACCAGCAAAACTCACAGCTCTGCCCATTTGGGGTGACCTTTGCTGAGCCACCCTGGCAGCAGCAGACAACAGCTTCTGCTGACCCTGGGAGATGAATTCGCCTTTCCAATCCTGATTTTGCTCTCTGTTGCTGCACAGTTCCCTTAATGTCAAGCAGAAAAAGAATGGATCAGGTGGAAATGCAGGGAAATGAACTCGCAGGTTATTATGATGGGAATAGTTTAATTTCAGTCAATGTTATCATTCAGCCTGTTTCAGAATCTGTGGTGTTGGGCTCCTCCTCACAGAGAGCTGGTGTCTCTGCTCACCCTCTGCTCCTGGGACAGCTCCCAGGTTCACCCAGGGAAAAGCAGGGGGAGTGGGAAAGCCAAGCTTTGCCTGCTGAGTTCTCCTCCCTGGATGGACACAGAGCACTATCAACCTTTCTGATGGTAAGATGCACCTCCTCCTTGTTCCTACCTCTTCTCCAAACCCCTTCCATTGTCTCCTGCACACAGCTCTCTGTTCTCTGCCAAAATTCTCCTCCTTGTACAGAAGCTTCAGACCATTCCCTGCAAGAAATCACTCCACTGAGCAGGAAATCACTCCTTCCTTCCAGCTGCTGACATGGTTGTCCCAGGATATCAGTGGTCCTTCTAATTAAATGTAAAAGGTTTTGCTCCTGCATCCTCTGTTCAGTCTGCTCTATCCTGTAATCTCCAATGTCCTCCAATCGAATTATCTCCTCCCAGACCAACTTCCCCCAGGATACCTCAAAAAAATTCTGGTTGAACACCTCCTTTCTCAAGCAGGCTGTTGCAGGGAAGATCAATACTTTTCCTCTCCTCCTGCACTAGAAAGAAGATAAATCCATATATCATTGATCCCATACCTTATAAACTCCCAGCCTTGAGATGTCTATCTCAACATGCTCATGTGTGACCTCATACAATAGGATAGGTGTGATAAAGGAATAATGTGGATAGTAATGCAGAGAACTGCCAACATCTCCTTCCATCACTCATATGCAGATGATGCCCTTTAAAACAAGGCCACCTCCCCTCCCTTTATTTATAGAGTTGGGTACCAAGTGGCTTCTGCATGTTCTCATAATGCAAACAGGACAAGGAGGAGAGACAGGAGAAGGAGGGATGGTGTTAAACTGGCAGAGAGGAGGTTTAGATTGGATATTGGGAAAAAATTCCTCCCTGTGAGGGTGGGGAGGCACAGGCACACAGGGTGCCCAGAGAAGCTATGGCTGCCCCTGGATCCCTGGCAGTGTCCAAGGCCAGGCTGGACAGGGCTTGGAGCAGCCTGGGATAGTGGAAGGTGTCCCTGCCCATGGGACTTTGAAATCCCTTTCAACTAAATTTTGCCATGATTCGATGAAATAAAAGATGTCTTGAAACTCAGATTTCCATCCATCTCTAAAATTAGGAAGGGGTTTCATATATCTTAACATCTTTCTGTGTTTCTGTCCTTTGTAATACCATTGGAGATGCTGGGTGAGTGCATCTGATTTCCCAGCCCCAGAGCTCCTTCTCAGAGAAGACAACTCCAACCATTAAAGTCTCCCTTATCCCAGCCAAGGAAGATCCTGCTGTGCCTCCAACACTTCAGAGATTCTTCCCCCTCTCAGCTAAAGTGGGATATTCATCACCTCAGAGCCAAAATCCCTCTCCAGCTGAGTGGGCTGTGGCAGAGAGGTGTCTCAAGCCCTGTGAGAGAGGCATTTGTCCAGCTGGCAACCAGAGTGACCAAAATACATTTTATTCTTCCCCCGCCGAAGCGCAGAGCTTTTGGATGAATCTGAGCTTAACTATTTATAATTGACCTTTGCACAAAAGAACATGAAATTTTTATAGCCTAAAGCCTCATTTATTAACTTTACTGGAGTGTAAAATATTGCTGTTTGCTATAAATTTGTACCAGGACAAACAATATATATGCTAATTAGTGGCTGTGCAGCCTTTTGGGGTGTCTGTGCTCACCACTCCTTTCCACCAGGCAACACAGAAGAATGGAGCAGACAAATGACAATTGAGAGGTTTGATGCTCTCTGCTCAAACAGTGGAGTCTGAAGAGGTGAATTAATGGTGTTCATTACAACGAGTCCGTTTCCTTTTCATTTCCTTTATAAATTAGCCCAGGTACCACGCTGTGTCCCTGAGAGAGCCCATCAGAGGCAACCTGCTGGCTGCACCTGCAAACACATCACTCTGGAGTTCTCTCATCACTCCTGACTCAGCTTTCCCCTTCCTCTGCCTTCCTTCAGCTCACCCATTCATCTTCTCCATCTTCACTTTCTCCTATCTTTTTCCTTATTTTAATTTTTGCATTACTTTATTTTTTTTTCATGTCCCTCTTATTTCCTTTTCTCCACTTTATATTGTCTCCTGCTTGATTTTCCTCACCAAACATTATCCTGCTAATACTTTGAGGATCTCATTGCTATTTTATCAACTTTGAATCATCCAAGGGCACAAATCCATCCCTAAGGCTCATCAAAACTCAACGTGAAATAGAACCACGGAGGGAGGGAAATAGAGAGTGAGATGTGTTCAGTTTCCTGTGGCTGAAGCAGCTATTTCATGGTTAGTTGGCTTTTGGTGCCAAAGAAATACAGTGGTTGGGGATGAGAAAAGGAACCTGTTGGGAACATCTCTGATTTTCCAGGATCTGCAGCTGCATCTGATCTCCCACTTCTGTTTGCCACAGGAATATCAGCAAATCCAGGCTGGAAAGAGGAGTGGCAACCTGCTAGGAATGAATGTGGATGCTCACAGCTCGTGTCCAGGGATGGGGAAATGGGAGGCAAAAGCCTATTTAGGGCTGGGTGGTCGCAGGATTCTGACATGGATCTGCAATGATGCTCCTCAGAATCCATCCTTCCTCTTCTCCTGTTCCCCTGCACCTCTGCAGGTCTGCAGGACACCCAAAGAGGAGCATCCAAAACTGTTAGAGGGCAGAAATCAGAGGGGGTGTGACCAAGGGAGATCCAAACATAATAAACTCAACAAAAATGTGTGCCTATTTCCCCTGGAGACAGATTGGGGATGCTGCTTTTCACGGAATTTAGACCGTGCAAGGAATCTAATTGAGCTCATTGGATTGTGGGAAATTGCTAGGGATTTTCCATCAAAATATTTGCAAAGTGGTTGTTGGTTTCTATCAAAATAATAATTAAAAAAAATCAGCTGAAAAATATCAGTGTTGCAGAAATTGCTTCAGCATTTCCTTTGAAGTAGACAGGTAGAAGCCCTCCTCTGAAGACTGTGGGAGAGGATAATGTGCCTCAAAATATCATTATCTGGAGGATTTTAACCTAAAATAATTTTTTTAGCATTTTCAAACTATCCTGTAATAAAATTGCATTCCTGTTGAACTTTTTTTCTGCTATCAGTCTTACGGACACATTGAAATGTCTTAGTGGGGCAAAATTCTGCATGGGAATCAGGTCTGTAGTCTGGTATAAATGTTAAATAAAAATATTTCCCTGGACCCACAAGCCTTCTGCTTCCTAGGGAGTAATAGAAACCCTGCTGTGAAGCTGTTCTTGAGTATTTGTAAAGATAAATAAACAACAAAATACTTCATTAAGGGAATGTTTGTGTAGAAAAAGAACAAAATCAGTTAATCAATCTCTTTGAGTTTATACATATTGAAATAAAAATCTTCCTGCCATGATTTTTGTTTTCTTATTTTCCCCCATTAATTTTAACAAACTTTAAATGAAGCCAATAATGCTCCAGGGTTTACAATTCTAACAGAAACACTTTGCTGAAACCACAGGTTTTGCTCCCTTCTCATTTAAGGACAGACTTTCACCAAAAGGGTAAGGTTGGGTCTGAGGAGAAAATTATTTCAATGAGCAGGATATGGGGTTTGGGGTTGAAATCTCAATTTTTATGACAGATATTTTTATGTAGAAGCATCACCTCCATAGCACAGAGGGAGGATGTGGCATTGCTGTGACACAGCTGAGGCAGAGACAACTCAGAGTGGATTTTCTTTCAATGTGAGCTGTTTGGGGAAGGGAGAGGACAGGCTGAGAGGGATTTATTCCTGAGGTGGCCTGGTTGAGTAGGAGTGTGGTCTGGCTGAGGGACAATCCATCCCCAGGGCTGCATTGCCAAGGGAGCAGAGGGAACAGTGGTCAAACCCCCACTGCCGTCAGAGATTATGCTCCAAATTGCTGGTCGTGACAAAAATGATGGGCCAAATTGTCTGCTGATGTAGCTCATCTCAGCTCCAGCAGAGTTCTAGCAGGAGAGATGTCAGCTGTAGCCAGAGTGTGCCCAGCTCTCCGTGTTCAAACAGCATGAGAATGGCTAAAAAATGCATTAGGTTTTTACAAGCGTGTTTTGAATTCTCATTTATGTGTCTTGTCTATTTAAAATCTTTAAGATATGCTGGGATCATGGTGGTGGGGAGCTGTGGGTTTGGGGTTTTTTTCCCAGCTTCATATACAGAAAATAAAAAGCAGTGTATGTTTTCTGACCAAAAAGAGGGGGGGGAAAAGTATTCTTTAATATACATCTCTAAGAACTGGGGATTTATCTGAAAGATAGGAGCAAGCTGGGACCATTGGACAGTGGGATGAAGGAGGAGATGTCTGGGGTTGCAGGGCAGTGATATGGAAGTATATTCCTATTAATCTCAGGGTCTGGGATGCTCTCTCCAGGTTATTCTTGTTGGAAGCAGAATCCTTTCTCCTTTGGAAGAAGAATTCCATGCTTTACATGGAAGCAACCCGATCTCTCTGTGATCACAGAACAGTTTGGGTCAGCAGGGACCTTAAACATCATCCAATTCCAGCCCCTCTGCCATGGGTGATCTTCTTGGCACTTCTTTTCACAGCCTCAGCAGGGAGATGAATATTTAACGACCCAAATTATCACCCTCAGGCTTTGGACTGGCCTAAATCACAGATGTGGACCTGGCAACCTCAGTCCCTTCATTGTGTCATCGACTTGGTATTAGCTGCTACATTAAATTCATCAATAAAGAATTTAGAAGATCTTCCTTCCATCCTTTTTATTGTCATATAGGAACTGCATTATTCACATGTCTGGACGCCTAAGCATAACCTGAGTTTTATGATCACTTTCATGCCATTTTTTTAAGGCAAACAGTATATCAGTGAAGGCATCATCATAAAAATATTGACCCAGTTCATACCTGGCATAAAATGCCATTGATTTCAGTGGGGTTGTGGGATTTGCCTCACTGCTATAAACATTTCCCCCCAAGTCCTATTCCACAAAGTCCCTGCAAGCCCTCCTTACCTGTGCCTTACATAACCATGGTGCAGCAGCAAAGCCAGCAGGACATTATCCTGTGGTGGGCAAGCTGCTGATTCAAACCTTTCCCCAGCCTTGTGCAACTCTCCTGCTTCACCTCATCCTGGGATGGCTCTCTGGAGCCAGGGGAGAGCTGGATGCAGTGGACATGTGGATTGGGAAGGTTCCTTCAGCCCAAATCCCTCATTCCTGCTCCCACTCAGCTCTGCCTTGCTCACTCCCCACACCTGAGGCAGCTGAGCTTCATGCCAAATGCTTCCTCACTCGCTTTCACTTGCAGAAAGTGGCTTTTAAATGTAATTCTATCCTCAGTCAAATTAATAATGGCCAAGGTTGGAGCAGCTCAGGCAGCCTCAGAGCTGGACAGCGTTTTTGGATCCCATTCAGCACCTGACAGGCCTGGCAACAGCGTTGTGAGCAAAGGCACTGCTGCCTTGATTGTCCCACACAATGGCTTTGCTGCCACTGCTAATATTGGAACAATGTGTTTGCCAATTTCGTTAATAGGAACAAGTCCCCTGGAGCCCCAGGAAAGGCTGAGTGAGCCCAAAGTGAAAGACATCCTGCTGCTCTGGCTGCTCTGCACATTCCTGCTGCAAGGCACGGGTGAGGCAGAGTTTTCTGTAAATCCCCATCTCTGTGGGCAAGAGCAGCAGGAATGATGCTCCTCTTTTCAAAGGTTGTGTTTCCAGCTCCCTCTCACTTCAGGTCGGACCTAGAACTTCCTCTGCCTGGGAAAGCAGGAAATCTTTGGAGCACTGCAGCCCTTCAGAGCACACCCAAATGTGTCCACATGCACATCCTGACACTGAAATTGGGACAGACCTTGCCACTGCTGTTCTTGTGGAACACAAAACACTGCACAGCTGGTTTAGTGGCATTTTAAAGTCCCATTTGGAGATGTCCAGGAGCTCAGCCTCACCATTACAGATGTGCTCATGAAGCTGCCACCTCCAACTGCCACCCAGTGCCACCACAGTGCCCAGGTCACATCTCCAGGGAGGGGAAAGCCACTTCCACCTGGGCTCCACCCCACACCTGGGGGTGTGGTTAAAATCCCTCTTTATCCCCACAGCAGCACCCTTGGCTCCTTCAAAGTAGCAGAAAATCCTCCTGCTGCCCCAAAGTTCATGGTCTCCCTGTTCTTGTTTCAGGTCCAAATGCACATCCATCTCCAGCCATTTCCTAAATTATGCCCCAGCAGCTTCCATTTGTTTCCTTCTGAAGCTCCTCCAATGTTGTGGGCTTGAAAGTTCACCTCCAATCTGACCATGATTGGCTTTGCTTCCACTTAGGAGCAACTGTGAAAAACAGGAGCAGAGAGAGCTGAGTGAGAGTCCAGAGCAGGAGTAAACAAATTAAATGCCAGCAGAGCTCTGAAAGGTATTTTCAAGCCCAAATAAAACACACATCTTGCCCTTTCATTTTAGATGAGAAATAGGTGGTTATTGTTTGGGTTTTATTTCTTTTTTTCCATTTCCCCCATTTTAATGAGTCATCCTTAGATAGCTCAGTCAGGTGGTTGTGGAAGGCACAGATGGAGGTGAAATTACAGCAAAGTGACAAACTCAAAAGAAGAAAGTACCAAGATCTGGCAGGCTGTCTCTGTCCATGGCAATACTCCTCCCTCAGATGAATTCTTCTTGCCAGTGTTTCCCTTTGGCTGTTCTCCTCTTCCAGGCTCTCCTCTCTCCATAAATCAATCTTGCATCTCTGTGCTTCGGTCCTACATCCTTTATCCTTCTTCTCTGCCTCAGGCCAATGCTTCTGGTTTTCACAACCATCTCTGTGCAGCTTTTTCTCCTTCAAAATCCTCAGTTCCAGTCCTTCTCTCAGTTCCCGAAATGCCCCACTCCTTCCCTGCACTATTCGTATTTATCAGCAACCTCATGGATTTGGCAGTTTTGCCTTTGCATTAAGGCCTTTCAGAGATTCCCTCTGACTGCTCGTTTCATCCCATAATTCTATTTTCTGTCATTATATGGTTTCTTCTGTGCTGTCATCTCACCCAGGCTGCCCTTCACCTCCAGCCCATGCTCCTCCCTCCATGAGCTGCCCCTGCCACAGCTTTTCCCCTTTCAGCCATTCAGACTCAATCTTTTCTATATTCCAGACTAACACCAGCTTGGAGACTCTTCTGCTTCAGGGTCCACTGGTTTGCTGGTATTACATGCACCATCACGCCACGCTTTTCTCTCTGGAGCTCACTGAAGGCATCTCCTGGGTGACCTCAGGCTCAGCTCTGCTCTCCAGCGCTGTGTTTTGAAATCCCAGCACATGCATAAGGGAATTTCTCCCCTCACGTGAGCTCTCCCCCACTGGCTGGCTCCTGAAGCATGAGATTAGGGGAAATGGAAGAGATAAAACCTCACTGGGAAGGGAAATGTGAACAAATCCCAGCCCCAGCCAGGGCTGGAATTCCCTGGGGAGCAGCAAGACCAGCTGGACAAGGAGGGTGAGCAAAGGGCAGGAGTCACACTACACTCCAGAGGAGGATTGCAAGGAAACACTTGGCTAGATATCCAGGCAGATATATACAGATGTGTAGATGTATTGATAGATACAGATCTATAAAAAATATTTATAGATTCTCTTCCTTTCTCCCACTGAATTACATCAATACCAGTTTTAGCTGGGCTCCAAGAACAGCAGCACATCTGCAGCCACATCTGTAACCAGATCTCAGCTGCCCAAGTGACAGTGGGCTTGGGGACTTAAAAGTCTATGTATGCCTCAGGAGCCCTGATTTCCAGCCTCATTTCCTACATGTCCCTGATCTCCTGAGTGCAAAGGGCTGCTGTGCACAAGGGTGTTCCTACAGACCACACCCTAAATGCCAGTTAAAAAAAACCCATGAAGGTCTGCAGTGAGAGCAATTCAGATCAGTGTCTCACTGGGGGCAGCTTGTTTGAGAGCAGGGGAAATTGAAGGACATCAGGGTTTTCTACAGGAAATATTCTGAATAAACCATGATTTGTGCTTCATCAGGGCATTTCATCCAGGGGTAAACAACTTGTTGTGACTTCCTTACTTTGAATTCACAGCCATTTGCAATCCGGGGAAGGAAGGGTTATATCCTCTCTCCCTCCTCGTGGCTTGAGACCAGGGAAAGGAATTAAACAATGAAATGAGCTGGTTACCACCTCCTGCTCTGCAGCCACAGGACACTTTGCATTCTCCTGCTGCTGGGAGCAGCTGGCCAGTGCTGTGAATGAGCAGACTCATCACTGCATCCTCCAGAGCCTTGCAGATGTCTGAACCTCCTCAAGGGTCTGGTGGAACATTTAAAAGAGAAGCTGCAGCGTTTTCTTTTAAAAAGCTGCTGTTCTGCCTCCAGTCACTCGTGGCAGGGAGAAGCTCCTTTCAGGCTGGAGTCCTCGGGGAGTCTTCAAAAACTTGTTTGTGGCACCACTAACAGGACACAGCCCACCCTGTCCCACTGACTGTCCCAAGGAGTGGTCACTCCACACCTGCCCTGTGGGAGCTCCCTGGACTGGACACCAGCAGGAATTTCTCTTCCCACAAGGCATCCCATTCCTGAGCACTTGAGCAGAGGTAGTTTACAGATATTTTCCACTCCAGGAGCTTCTGAAGAGGCTCCTGTCACTTTGGCCTCTCAGCTTTTCATTCCTTCCCCACCACAGACCCCTCTGCCCACCTCCTCCTCAGCAATGACTCCTCCAGCTCTCAGCGCCAGAGAGGTCTGAAAAAGCAGACTGAGTGTCTCACCAGACATTTGAGATGCCTGCCATTAAAAACACCCACTAATTAAATTTCCCTCTGGATTTATTATCTACTACTGCATGACAGTCATATTCCAGAGCCCCTTCCTGACCTCCTCCCAGTCACCAACCACAACAGATGCCTTTCTCACAAGGACTGGAATCTTGGGTTTCCCTTTGCACAGGGACAGAAAGGGAGGGGGAGAAAGGGGGGAAAAAGTTTTAATTAAAAGAAATATAAATCCTGAAGTCTTACACACTACTAACCATAGCAACAACATCTCAGCGCTGCAATCTCCATCCTCCCTGAGCTTCTCTCTGGGGAACAGATCCCTCATTGTGTGTCAGCTCAGAGACCAAGGATGTGCCCACTCATTATTGTGGCTGCTTCAAACTTTATAGGGACTTCCATGATGTTCTTTGGTATTCTGAAAAATCCCAGCCCTTGGAGTCATGTTACTTTGTACCAATTAAATCGAGTTTTCCCATTCTGTCTTTTAAATACATTCATATTTTGTTGCTTGTGAAGATAATTCTTACAGGTCTGCAATTCTCGGTGATTAATAAGGGAATTTAAACAGAGAGACAGAGTACAAATTTATGGAAACTCTCCTATTTACTAATCTTTTGCATAAAATATCATTACCCTTATCATGAACTCTTAATTTTTGGTGAATTTGCCACCTTTTGGGGCAGGAAGTGTTACTACCTATTGTGACCAGTTCAGCTTACTCCCCACAGTGAATACTAGCTGTAGTAACAAAGATTAATTATGCTATTAATTATATCTGGGAATGAACCTGAGGGCCAGGGGAGCACTGAGCACTTTCTCAAGAGCATCACCTGCAGACAGGGCAGGTGGGATTGAGGCTGGCAATTCCAGCAGTGGAATTCCATGATTTCCAGGCACCTTTCACTCTCAGATAATGATTAATTATCCCCTTAAAAGTAGGTTTCACCTCCTGGCTTTGTGTCCCCAGGAAGCTGCTGTGTGAGTCCTGTTCCTGTGCTTGTTGTCACACTCTAATCCTAAACAAACCTTCAGGTCAGTGATAACATCCATCAAATGACCACACAATGGGAAAATCCATTGCAGGGTGTATTTTTTTTCAGCACTGCTGTTGAATAAATTAACCAGGTAGCACAGCAGTAACCTTGGGATAAATGATTAGGTGGTTTTATTTTTTATTTGGGGAGAAAAAAAAAAAAAGAAAAAAGATGACACAGTTTTATCATATTTATAATAAAAGTCATTGACATAATAAAACACTCCCATCACATCAGTATTCATTTCTGCAAATAGAGCTCTGACGTTTTATAATATTAACATGTGCTATAAATGTCACTGATATATTAAGATTTTCAGTCTCTCTAACCAAAAATATAGAGAGATGACTGAGGAAGAGATGACTAATTCTAAAAGATTAAAGAGAACATTTTCCCATGCAATTAAATCATCTGCTGGTGATTGTGAGCTGAGGGTAACACACAAAAATCTGATTCTGTGATTGTAATTTTTACCACCAGCACAGAGTGCTGGGATTTTGGGAAAACTTGGGAATGTTGGGAAGGATGGGAGTGGATGGGATATTGAGAAAACTTGGGAATGTTGGGAAGGATGGGAGTGGACGAGGTGGGCAGGCTGTGTGTCACAACAGTGAGCAAGGAGCAAAGCAGTCCCTCAACACCATGGCTGATTCTTTTGAAGGAAATTTTCCTAAAGTTCCTGAGTTTCATCAAGCTTTTGTGGAATTTTCAGATCGTCCCAGGCCTTGGGCTTACAGCAAAGCTCTGTGCTAACTAACAACTAAGCTTATGTTTCAAACCCAGCAGATTCTGGGAGGAAATTCAGAATAAATTAACATCTAATAGTAATAATTTAATCAATAATTATGAACTCGCTAGGTCCTCTAGTTTGAACTTCCTGCATAATCCAGTCTGAGAATTTCATCCCATGATTTTTGCATTACATCTGGAATTTTTGTCCTACTGTTTTTACCAGAAGGAACTATCTGTGTTTGGTACAAGGTCAATACAGAATTTTTACACCAGCACAATCTGTGGCTCAGTGATGGGGACTTTTCCTCTTTTAACCAACAGTTAAAGCAGTGCAGCACCTGAAATACATTCTCTGGCAGCTGACACATCAGTATTAATTATTTTTCCTCCTCCATGGAAATTACATATATTTATACAATACGTGATTTCCCTAAAAAGCGTACTGCAAAAGGGTGGGAGAAGGGAAGGAAACTGTAAATCATTTTTATACATCTATATCTATGGATTTATCTGCATACCCATATCTAGCTGCCCATCAATCTTTCTTAACTTTCTCTTTTCCATTGAGATGCTGACATCTTCAAAATGTTTTTATCAACTCCCCAAATGAATATCACAGACATCGCCAAATTTCAGTTCGCAGGAGAGAAAACGTGTGTACTTTTTATTATTCATTTATATTCAAGGAAACAGTGCTGGTGTAATTATGCCTGCATAGCTAGAGGGGTAGGGAAGGCCTAAATAAATGTGTTCCTAGACAATTGGAGTAACGAGTTTTAATTAGTTTTGCAGCTTCTTCCAGTTCTGTTTTGCCAGTGCTGCAGCTCCTGCTCTTTGACTGGGAGCAGGCAACGGGAACTAAACCCAATAATCAAGTTCCACAAGCACCTTGTTGACCTTCAGCAGTGACATCCTTAGTTACTGCAGGCTGGAGCATTTGTTTAAGGGTAATTTGATCATGGGAGTCCTCCTGGAGCTCCTGCTGCTGCAAGCCTTGAGAAGGGTCTGGCAGGGGCTGTTTGTGTCACTTGTCAGGGTCTCCTCTCCCAGGAGTCCCAATTACAGCCATGGCAGGGAGGGATCAATTTAAATCTCCAGGCTCCACGTTCTCTGCAGATGAACTCATTGGTGGCCACAAGAACCATTCCCATTATAAAACATCACCTGAAACGACAGAGACCTTGGATGGCTGAGAGCAGGAAAAAACAATAAACATCCCACAGAGAGGAAATGAATTTCTTCTCCCCCTCCTGCCTATCCTTTTTGCTCCAACATGTAATAATGGGGAGTGTTTGGATTGCAGGGGCTGCCAGGGCCATGGGCAGCAGGAGGAGGGAAGGAGAAGCGGAGGCAGCAGAAATGGAGATTTTGTACTTACCAAAGCAAGTTATTTTTCAACCTGCACACAGCTCGAAAGTTCACCACTGAATTATTAAGTGTGGCAGGCTTAGAATCTGCTTCAGCAAATAACAGCTATATTTCTTTGGGAAGGCAGGGGAGCCCAAAACTTGGGACTGTGGGAAAGCAGAGCAGCTCCAGTGTATGGAATGGAGCCAGCACCTTGACATCATCCCCAGGAGGAGGTTTGTGGTCCAGAGAGCTTCACTTTGTCACTGTCCTTCCCCCACTGAGGGCTGCTTGTCTCCTGCCTCAGCCTGGGGGAAGAAGGGATCACCTTGGAGCTGGCAGCAGGAGAAGCAGACAGAGCAGAGAAGAGGAGCTGGACTCTGTGAAAACTCCTCCCTAAAGCAAAGATTGGGATTAATGGACTGATGGGGAGAGAGAAAAAAGGTGATGGAGCTAATCTTGCACTTATCTAGGTGTCGCCAAAAAATCTCATTTTGCAAACAGTTAGAAAACACCCAAACATGCACATTCCTGTCCAAATAACCAAGGGGCAGAAATACCATCTCCTCACTCTTACCCCCACTCTGCACCTGCTTAAACCAGCCACTGCACCAGAACAGACCCTGCTGATCCCTACCGACATCCCCCTGCTCATACTTCCCCTGCAGGTGCAGTTCCTGACCTGGAAGCAAAGCATCCCGAGGTTCCAGTGTGGTTACACCACTGGAATGAGAAGAAAGCTCCGAGCTGCAGGCTCAGGCCAGCATCGCTGAACAGACAGCGTTTGATTCACACTGTGAAGATTCCTCTCGCTCCTGAAGTGCTGAAGACTTAATTAGGTTTTCAGATGATAGCTCAGATGCAGGAGCACAAGCTGTATTGTACAAACAAGGCAGCTGACTCAAGCAGACACCCGAGGCAGCCCAGCCCAGCCCCCTGGCAGAGATGATTGCTTTCCCTGCGAGATTAAAAAGTGAAGCAACATGAAGGGTTAGTGTGTTTCGCAATGAATTCTGATTTATCAAACATGATTAGTGGATTATGAATATGGATGTGATTTCTAAAACCAAAGGAAAGTTCGTGTGGTTCATCCTTCTTTAAAAGATTAATTTAAACTCGAGAAGCTGTAACAGCCATGCAAGCAGATTGTGTGAAAGTTGGCAAATACAGGAGAGAAGTGAGGGAGGAGAAGATTTGGAAAAATCAGGTGAGGTCTAGCAGATTAACAGTGTCCAGGGATTTACTGGAGTCTTGTACAATTAAATACAGTTTTAGAAGAGAACAGAGTTGTCTAAAATCTGTTTTGACATTTGATATTAACCCTTGTGCTTTAATTTATTCCCAAAAAGCAGAAGCCCGGGCCTGAGGGAGGGAATTCTATCTCAGCCATGCTATTTGTCTTCTCCCCTTTTTCCCTCAAGGTGTGGCATCAGTTCCCATCTGCAGGAACCATCGTGGAGCTTCTTTATCACAACAGGCTTCCCAGAGGCCAGCAATCCTCCACCAGCTGCTCACACTGGCTCCAGAGCCATGTTTCACCAGAAAAGGGCATAAAGGAGCAATTAGGGGCCAAGAAGAGGCCCAGTGTGCTTCTAGCAGAGCTGCCTGGAGATGAAAACCTGCTGTTTATGGAGTGTGGAGCTGAGTGGAAAGTTTCTCACTGAAGGCTGATGATAGCAACTAAAGCATGAGAGCTGCCTGCAAACCCACCGTGTCCTGGATATTGGAGAGGTGACCATGGCTAAGCCAAAATTCCAGGTTTTCTGCCAGAAAGGAGGATGAGTCTTGTCCTCAGAGCAGCACAAACCCAGCCAGGAGTGAAGAGCTGCTCCTCTGTGAGGACCTCACCCCTCCAAGCAATATCCCATCGCCGGGATGGACCCTGGCAAAGCAGGCAAGGTCTCTGCTCATCTCCATGGCATCCGAGTGTCTCATTTATTATAGAAACAAACAACTCACTTCAGAGACGAGCGAAGGTTGCTACGTGACAACAATGTACTTACTTACCGCATCGTTTGCAAAGCCCTCACACTTCAAAGCAGGGAAATGGATGATTAAGGACTCCTGAAACCTTACACTGCCCACATAATAAATACATGATTTTAAGCAGAGTATAAAGGAGTGCACTTTTTATTTTGAAAAAAACAACCTCGTGCTTAACCTGTGGATTGTTTGTTTGGGGCTTTTTTTCCCCTCTTTCATGTGGCATTTTTATCTTATTGAAGTTGGTGTACAAACATTTTCTTTGAAGCAATATTCTTAGGTGGCAAATACCATTAGTTAGTTGGAGTATTTCTAAGTGCCATTACTGGTGAGTGATATTGCATTTGCAATAGGTGAAAATGTGCCCATTTTTATATTTAAAAAAAAAAAAAAAAGAGAGAGAAGATTTCCATAATAGCGTTTGTCTTCCAATCAACATTCATTTTGTAGGTGTGTTTCACTTTTTTTTTTTTTAAAGGGTTTGTTTTCTGTTTAAATTCAAGGAGTGATGATAGAAAATGATCTCTCTTGGGTCAGAATTAAAACTGTGGAACAATCTCACAACACACATTTCACTGTGTTTGCCAAAACAATTTAGGTAAAACCCAAGTTCACCTAAAGTCAAGAAGAACTTTGACATTGCCTTGGGATGGGTCAGGATTTCACCCTTTATATGTTTTATGTAGGGAATAAAAGATTTATGATGCTGTTAATTATTTATCCCTTGGCTTTTAAGCACTTGTGTTTTGTAGCTAATGCGATGGGGCTGAGGGAGCAATGTTGGCACTTCATTGTAACTTGTTGGAGGAACAAAACTGCTGTTTGCTTCAGGATGCCCAGGATCACTCAGGTGTTTATTTTCTGCCTTTCTCTCTCTTATTTTTGTGTGGATAAACTGAGATCCAGGATCTCCCTTCTTTTGTAGCTTAGAAAGATGTGAACCTACACAACTGGGGGAACCACCCATGTGATGGGATCTTGTGCCTGAATGGGTTAAACTCAAGTTGTGACCAATCCTTGCTGAGCTGAGAATCACCAAACCCAAAATCTTCTCCTTCCACTGCCTCTGAAATTTCTGAGGAGGAGATTTCCATCAGGGACATGGATAAATCCAGATCCTTGGGCAGTGATATTTTTCGTGCCTCTCTCCATGCTGTGGTTGAGATTTCCAAGTGTTCAGGATGAAAAGGAGAGGACAGATTTTCCAAATCCCTCATCCCTGCCATTACAGCCCTGGCAAGGAGAGCTCTGAAAGGACTTGGTGCTCACTGAGCTGTGCTCTCTTGAAAAATGTGACCACTTGCTTTGAGGTCTAAATGGGAGCTGCTAATGTGGCTTTGGTTGCTGGAAGAATTAGTCAATGACAGAAGGGCAATCACTGCAGCTCTTCTCCATTAGCTTCATCTTTCCCCCAACAATATCAATTATGGAAGCTCTAGCCCAAGGTTTCAAATAATAGCTGTTTCTCCACAATGTTATTATTTTTTGCACATAAAAATGCCTTTTGCATGAACCACTGTCAAGGTCTAATCTGATCTATTTATCTGTATTTACAAGGCACTTATCTTCTGTAGCACCTAAGAGCTCCACATGAATTAATAGACAACACTCATCCCAATACCACTGAAAAATCTCCTGGACTAAAATCTTCCCTCTTGAATCCCAGGGAGAAAGAAAAGGACTATTAAGACCACAGCCATGCAGGGATCAAGAAAAAAAACTACAGCAGAGGTTTGTTCCCAGCCCAGCACTGCTGTTTCCATCACCTGTGTCAAGGGACCTCTTGATGTCCCTTTCTCAGCCTGGGTGTTGTCCCTCCAGGACAAGAGTTTCTTGAGAGGGATCCTGGTTTCCCTCCAGATGTGGGTTTTCTCTGTCAGAGAAAAAAAATTCTGATCTCAAAGCTGCCCCAAACCTGCTCTACAGCTCCTTGATGCCCACGGTGCAAACCTGGGGTGGGTCTGGGGAAGCCAAGGGACATCTTCCCCTGCAAGAGAAAACACCTGGAAATTCTCCTTGAGGAAACCACAGAACTTTTCACTGCATCTGGGGCAGGGGGATAGAAAAGGGAGACCAGGAAAGCCCTGCCCCTGTGCTTGGGGAGGGCAGAGAGCAGCTCTGCAGGACGCTCCCCATATTTCCCTCCAGGTTTGCTCAGCCCTGCTGTGATTCAAGAGGCCCATTCTCCAAACAAACAAGGATTTAACTGAATCATAACGAAAGCCAGCACCCGCATATTCCCCTTCCTCCTTCCAAAGGATTTGTCTAGTTTGTATTTTTAGGATTAGATTTGCCTCTGATGAGTAGTTATGGCACGGAACGGAGAGAGACGTGTCTTCTTGTTCAACAGCTCCTTATCCTCTTTGCTCTCTACCACAGGCAGCATTTTCCAGCCAGCAAGGGGCCCAATGCCCCTTTCTCCTGAATTGGCCTCTGGACTGTGTGATATGCTTGGACAAGAGAGAAAGAAAAGTGGAAAGAAAATATCAGCCTTTAACACAGCAGTAGATAGATATATTTTTAACACTAAACCAGAATAAATTTCCAGCTCTCCCTTTCCTTCATCCTTAATTTCCCTAAATGAGACACTTTCTGTGATGAATTCTCCCCAGGCAAAATAAAACCAGGTTTTCCTCTGATTTTGGCTGCCTGGGTCAGGCCAAAAGTGGCTGACAAGGCCCATACATCACAGGGCAGGCAGAAGTAATGGGGGAACTGGGAAGAGGCAGAGCTGGACAGCACAACAGGAAAATTAAATTCTGCATATAGAAAGGAGAAAATGGATGGATTTTGGTGAGGGAGAGATAAGGACGTTTCCACTGCCAAATTCCTCATGAGAAGTGGCATTGTGTGGGAGAGAGGAATGGCTTA
Source organism: Lichenostomus cassidix (assembly GCF_008360975.1). Taxonomy (NCBI): domain Eukaryota; kingdom Metazoa; phylum Chordata; class Aves; order Passeriformes; family Meliphagidae; genus Lichenostomus; species Lichenostomus cassidix. The sequence continues at coordinate 6,792,758 of NC_139497.1, forward strand.
ACACGAGGTGGAAGAAAAAGATGATATAATAAAGCCGAGGCTGAGCTCTGGAAATGCAGGTATCCAACCCCAGGTTCTCAGCTGGGAGAGAAGGCTCCGTTCAGAGCAGCTGTCACTGCAATCTCCTAATTGGAAATAATTGGGATCCTGTCTCAAACCACAGAGCCCTGAATTAGCCAGCATTGCCTCCACCAGGAAGCATCTGCTGCCATCTCCAGTGGCAACAGTTCAGCCCCCATTGTCCCCTCCAGCCAACTGGCAGGAGGTGTCCCCTCCATCCCCAGCATCCTGGGCAGCTGAGGGGGCAGAGGGACAGGGAAACAGCCCTGGGATGCCAGGGAGAGCCATGTAGGAGGGTGGGCAGGGTTTGGAGGAGGAGGGAGGGAGGGAGAGATGGCGAAACAGCTCCACTCTGGAGCATCACTCAACTCATGTCTGTTCCAACATCACATGCCATGCAGGGCCGTGGGAGAGATTGCTGGATTTAGTGCATTTTGCTGGTTATGTTGATGGCTCCTTTGTGCTGCTCACATGCGTGTGTACAATTAAGTTGGGGTTTATATATTTGCTTTTGGTTTTGCATAATGAGGAGGAATGGGAAAAGGAGTGGCAGTAGTGAAGAAAGATGAAGAGCGCAGTTGGGACTTTTGGGGCGTGTTTTTGGTGGGGTTTGGAACCAGGAACAAGAGAAAATTTAATATATTTGTAGCAGGAAAGGGTGAATGCCCACTGAGCCTTGGTGGGTGAGAGGCAGTGAAATGTTTGCTTGTGGAAGAGCAGGACTCCTGAGAGAGCTGGGGGAGCAGATCACCCAGGGGTGGAGGATTTGCTTCCTCACATCTCCCTGTGGGCTGAATGTTCATCCCTCAAGGATCACCAGCACCATCCCAGCTCCTCTCCATGCCCGTTTGTGCCTCTCAGATGGAGAGCTGCTGGCCAGCTGTGCTCCCCTGCTCCCTGGGAGTGCTCCCACCACAAAACAGGAAGAGCCAGCTGAAAACTAAAGCTGGGATGGGAACCCACCAGGCAAGTGTGAGTCTGCAGAGCCTTCTGGGGTCAGTGCAGCAGAAAAAGATCCTCCCAGGAGTGCTGGGCTGTGTTTTGTGAACAAGCAGGGGGTGAGTGGTGCTTTGGAAACCCCAAGCCCAGCCCATCCACAGACATCAGCCTGTGGGGAAGAGGCTGAGAGGAAATCTAGTGATTACTGCAAAATATGCTCATCAGTAGCTTCCCCTCCGCATGCTCCAGGCTTCCTTCCTTCCATCCATCCACCAAAGTACTGAAGTCCTAGAAATGGGGATTGCAGACAGCGTGTGAAGTAATTTTTCTGTCTGAAAAGAAGTACAGTTAACAGATGCTTTTAAAGCACATCCGTCTAACCTGGGTGCCTTGGAGCCATTTTTGCTCTGGAATTGCACTCAGAGGTTTTTTCATCCTGGAACTTGGGAGACTAAAGACACCATGGAGGAGTGTGATGCCTCTTGCTGACAAATTGGATCAAATTGCCTGGGTGCTCTGTGCCTGGGGCAGATGCTGCAATGAAGCTGCAAAACCCTGGGGAAAACCTGATTCCCCTCTCTGAGATATCTGCGTGATGCTGGGCTGTGAGGTGGGGGAAAAGGGACTTTGCTGGCATTTCTTTGGCTTAAAGGAGTTTAACAACTGGGGAGTTATTCCAGCCTTCCTGGGGAGGTTTCACTAGCACCCATTTTGCTTCCTCCCCTGGATCTTAATTAGCTGAGCAGGTTGCCTGCCTGTCTTGCAGCGTGTGAAGTTCAGCACTTAACAAACACAAAAGTGATTTGTTTTCCAAGCCTCTTGAGGACACCAGCTCACTCCTCTCTCAGTTTCAGACAAGAGGAAGGTGGATGGAGAGCCTTTGCTTTCCTCACAGGTGTTATCCCAGCACCTCATACCTCTGGAAGAGGTGCTGGAAATGTGTCTCCTGAGGCACAGGATGATTTTTAAGCGCTCAGGGTCTCTTAGGCTGTCAGGATCTACTCACAGCAGCACTGAAGGTTTCTCCTGCCCAGGAGCAGTGCTGAGGGTGGGAGAAGGGAAGAGGATGTGGAAATCCATTTACTGTGTCTTGTGGATACTTACATGCAGAACTCACTGGGTTTTTTTCCACTGAGATGAAGTAATTTAAAAAATGTTCTCATCGGCTCCCCAAGTAAGTATCAAACCAATTGCTAAATTTGGGTTGGCAGGGGAGAAAATTCGTGACTACCCCAAGTGCCAAATGGCAGCAGGGCACCTTTGGGGGAAAGCTGTTGATGTTCTAGAGGAGAGAAACAGGAGCACTGGGGATATTTGGGGCTAATTTATGGGTGCAGGGAGAAGCAATTTACAGCTCTGTACCTGAACCTTCCCCTGATCTATCCAAACCCAAACCAGCAGTGTGAGGTTGTGTATTTAAGCTCAGGTGAATTCAGTGCAAAGCAGCAGAAGTCCAGATAGGACAGAGCTTGGAAGAGCTCTTCTTTTCCTCACTGCAGTAGAATTCGGGCCAGTGGACATTGGGTCTCTATATTTCCTTTCCTTTTCTTCCCCTGAATCCTAATCCAGTCTCCAGCTCATGCAGTTCAGGGTGCTGCTTTCATTCCTGGCCTCTGTTCTATAGATCACACTAATCCCATCCATAAATTAGTTCATTTAATGAACATCAAGCACAAAACAAACAGCATGATGGTGTCTTTACCTGGCCATAATCCTGAATCAATACCATTTCATTCTTCTGCCTAAATCAGCCCTGATGATCTGCACCACATTTAAAGTGCTAATGGCCCATGGTTAAGTGCTTTAAAGATGGGATCTTGATGGGGGATTGGGGCATTTTCTGCCTGCATGTGTGAGATCAGCAGCATTCCAACAGCTCTCCCACACTACAGACCATGTGTGGCCTGAAAGCCCATTTTGTTTGGAAACTGAGCTTTTCAGTCCTTGCTAATAAAAGCTGAGGAGGGAAACGTGCTTAGGAAAAGCCTGAAACCAATCTTTGTAACTATAGCTGGGTATAATGTTAGAGGTCAATTTTTTGTTTGCTGAAAAAGTAATTTCAGGGCGCAGGGAGATTTTCACAAATTTGTTTTGACTCCCTCAAATAGCTAATCTGGAAACAAGAGCAAATAAGACAGATAATATCCCATTTTGGCATTTTAGAAATGAAGAGTCTCTTCAAGAGAAAACAGGGTTTTGCTGTTATCCAAATTGTATTTGTCTTGAGCTTAAGGATTCCCAAGGATAAAAAGAACTCTATGCTTAATGGAAAACAAAACTTTTCAATTGAGCCAAAGAGAAATTCTGCTTCCCTTCTGCTTTCAGAAGGAATGACTGAGGGGAGAGGGAAATGGATAATCTTTGTTGGTTTGGGTGAATATTGGACATTCTAAATTGATAATCTCTATTGGTTTGGGTGCTTTACCCTCTTTTAAGGGGTGTTTTACCCCCTTGCTTTGCCCAAAAATGCACAAGAGCAGCTCTGCAGAGACGCTGCTCCCAAAGGATGTCCCACTGCAAGGAATCAAGGAGTTTTGAGGCATGAGGCTCCATTTTTTCCTCCTTTATCCCTTCACAAACACACTGCAAACAAGCTTTATCAATCAATCAGACACCAAGGACAGAACTGTTTGCTGAGACACACATGCCTCATTCTTGGGGACAAGGCCTTGGTGTTTGTGATTCCAGCTGGGATGTGGCAGGGAAATCACTTTCCAGTTGGGAAGACACTTAGCTACACCTGACAGGAGTGTGAGGGCGGAGCTGGGGACTCCGAGCCACTTTTTTAGTCAAAGAAAACTCTAAAACAATGGTTTTGTTGTGAGCATCAGCAGAGGTGAAAAAGGATTGGCAAATCCTGGAGGCAGAGCAGAGCCCAGAAGTCCTTCCCAGGACAGCAGCTCCTCAGACACTTGCTGAGGAGGGAAATTGCAAAGTGTGAAGACATATCTTTGTCCAGGCAAAATATTTCATTCCTCCCCTGCTGTCTGGTCTTGTTCTGCAGCAAAATTACAAGAGGAGTTCAGTTTTGACAAGGTCTGACAATCAGTTATGCAAACTTTTAAGCAAAATTGTAGTAATTTGTATTATCCACAATTATGTCTCTTTGCTATCAATCAGACTGTAAAGACAGCTATTGTGGTCCCTCTCCTAAAAACAACAACAGTAATAGCAACAACAGAAAGTAAATAAAGCATTATCAGTGTTTTTCATCACAACTTGCTACCAGTGCTTCCCTGTTGATTTTAAGAAGTGCAGAGCAGAAAAAAGTGGTGTGAGACTGACAGATGCACAGTGTCCTGTGCTCAGGAGATAGGAACAACTCTGGATTTCATTATTCTTAGAGTCTCTTAGACTAATATACCCACCCCAAGATTCCTGCAAAGCATCCAACACCCTCAGCACGACTTGGTGCAACATTCCCCACCCATGGGAAGTTATGGATGGGCTCCAGCTGCCAGGAGAAAAGCCCAGGGCTCCATAGCCAGGGAATAAACTGGTAAAAAGAGGAAAAAAATACCAAGAAGAAGCTGACTCGCAAATCCATGCTGAATCATTGGTTGATTTGGACTCCTTGTGGCTGTCAACCCACTTGAAGAAAGGTGACGTTGTAGGAAATTGCAGTGGACACTTAAAGCAGAGATTTCCTAAGCAGAAATAAGTGCACAGGGGGGAAGGAATCCGAGACTGAGCAGTGATGGGTTGTAGCAAACTCTGCTGGCAGCAATCCTGCACGATGGAAACACAGGGCAAGGCAAAAGCACCTTGGTTTGATGTGTTCCCAGAGGCAGGGGAAAGGAAAACCTTGGTTTGATGTGTTCCCAGAGGCAGGGGAAAGGAAAACCTCAGCCCTCCATCATTTTGGAGTCCTCAGCTGGAGCTCCTGACCAAGGTGGATCAAAGCTGGTTCTGGTTTCCCATCCTTTCCCTGACTTCCCCCTCTGTTTCAGGCTCAGGGACACCCTTGACTCCACTGCTCCCTAGAAATTGGTCTCTTGGGTATTCAGAGATGGTTTTTGGATCCCTCTTCTTGAAAAAGTTCTCACACTGGAGGCAGAGATGTGGGAAGGAACACAAAGGGCTCTGACTCTATTCAGCTGTTACCCACCCTGATTAATTTTCCAGCTAATGACTCTCCAGACATGCTGATATATGGGGCTCTGTCGGTGACAAAAAAATTGAACTTTTACTAATTAAGTAGAACATCTTCATGGGGTGAAAGGTTTTGCTAACGAAAGTAACTCACAAAGAATTATGTTGGCTGGAGACTGCTGCTGAGATCCAACAGGGAAGGGAGGGAGAGCAGCATAAAATATTCACTGCAGCTACCAGGCCAAGATCTCATTCCCAGGTTGTCCCTGCACAGAGACCACGCAGTGCCACATTTCCTGGATATCAGGAAGAATTTCTTCACTGAAAGGGATCCTGTCAGAGGAACACATCCCAACAATCATGGAGGAGGAAGCTCTGCTCTGCTCTGCTCTCACAGAAAGGTGAAAGGTGAAACACCAAACTGTCCCGGTCTTTCCTCCCCAGCAAACTCTGCAAATGAGTCAGTGGTTATTTCCTCCTGAAGACACTCCACGTGCTCTGCAGCTTTGCCTCTTTCCACTTCCCTTCCCTTTCCAACCAACTTCTCACTTGCTGCATCGTTCATCCCTTTATATTTCTATTGTTGCCCTTTCACAGAGAGATTTGTGGTGTTTTAACCAAGAACCTACATTAAAATATCAAAACCTGTCATTAAATATTTATTTTCCTCAGCTACTTGTAAAGGCAGGAGGAAACTGGGGGAAAAAACTGTCAGAAAGGAGCACAGTGTTCACATTTTTTGAAGAGACTGTTTATGGTTATGTTGCCTGAGGGACCTGCAAAGACAGAATCACAGAGGCCATGGTGTTAGCTTTTCCTCCTTGCACTCTGCTTCCCTTTCCAGTGGCCTTTTTCTATTCTAGGATTCAGCTTGCTGTGCTCAATTCTCCCCTTCCCATCTCCTGTGTAAATCAAGATTAACTCCATTCTGGTCAGTGATGCAGCCAAAGACACAGATCCTCAGCTGGATGGAAATATGGGATTGACCACCACCTGAGTGCCCCTGGACAGCCCTCCTGTGACTGTCCCTTCCTCTCCTCCTCTGTGATGGAAACCAAGAGCAGCTCTGCTCCAATAGTAAACAAAATGACATAAATGACATAAATGAAAATGACATAAAAAGTGTGGAAACTGCCCTGGGATCTGTGATAACACCAAGTGCTGGGATCTCTGATAATGTCAGGAACCATCCAAGAGGCTGCTGTGGCTGTAGCTGGGGGTATCTTCATAAATCTGCCCCTCAGCATGGCTGGGAGGGTTTGCCCTGTAATTTTGGTTTCTTCTATCCTCCATCACAACTCCTTCTTCCACAGACCTCCTGCACAGCCAGGCTGAGAACTGCAGGCAAATTGCTGCTCTTTAGCCCAAAGGACATTTTTACAGTGAGGATGGGGAGGCACAGGGTGTCCAGAGAAGCTGTGCTGCCCCTGGATCCCTGGCCAAGTGTCCAAGGCCAGGCTGGACAGGGCTTGGAGCAACCTGGGGTAGTGAAGTGTGTCTGGGACTGCATGATCTTTAAATGTCCCTTCCAACCCAAACAATTCCAGGATTCTGTGTTTCCAAGCCCTGTGCATGCAGCACGCACAGACACAATGTTCCAGCAGCCCTGGCCACTGAACAATTCCATTTCCACTTCCAAAGGGATTTGGTCTCCAGTCCCAAAACATTTGGCTGTGTTTCTCCACTTCCCTCCCAGACACACTCTCCAGTGTCAAGCCCTCCATTTCTGGGGTGTAGAACAATTTCCTGACAGCAGCCTGCTCTGCTCTGTGCTCACACCCATCCCTGGACACGCTGGATTTGCTGTCACCTGCTTTTCAAGGCTTTTCATTTTCATCTGCAGGTGACAGCGCTGAGGGAGCCAAGCGATTATGGCAACAAAACTCCAATAACCCAACAGGTTGTGAAACAGCTGCTCAGCACCAGCAGCAAGCACAGAGCTGCTCTGCACGAATTCAGGGGCAGCCTGGTTAGAGAGCAGGGCTGGAGCTCCTGCCTGCTTCACCTATCCCTGGGCACCTGTGCGTGAAGGGCAGGGGTTTTTCTGGATCCATTTTTGGGATGAGGAGCCAAAACAAAAGCAGCAACACCAATATCAGACATTCTGCATTCAGCATCCCAAAATTCAGGCCTTAGAAATCTGGGATTTGCATTCATAGAAGGCATTCAGAAAAAGAAATCCACCTCACATGGAGGATGATGATGTGGAGACTGTTGAAGATTCCATTCCCAATATTGCATTTTTTTTTCTGCATTCCCTGATTAAAATACTTCCTTCCTCTTGAGAAAACACCAGTGGTGCTGACATCTGTTCAGTGGTGACCAGATAAGAAATGGAAAGAGAAGGGAAAAAAGTGATCCCCAAAATCATCTCAGTTGCAGGAGACAAAAAAAAATCCATTCACAGGTGGGAAACTTTTTTGCCCAGCCTTGGGAGCTGCAGCAGTGCTGGAGCAAGGGCTGTGCTGAAGTCTGGGAAGTGGGGAAAGCACTCCAGCAAACAGAGTCCTACAGCAGAGATGGGATTATTTGGATTTTCCACCCCATTACATCAAATGCCCTTTTCCCTCTCCAACACTCCCTAAAAGTGCTTATAATATGTAATTTACCTTCAGAAAATTAATAATCTCCTGTAATTTCTTTTAATTGCATCCCCACTCAGGTATGACTGTATTTTTGGTGGGCAAAAATTAAATATTTCACCCCTAGCCCAGAGACCTTGGTTAAAAAAATATTTTCTTTTCTTTCTTTCTTCTTTTCTTTGGGACTTTTTTCCAGTGCTCAGTTTTGTCACAGAACAAACGAGCACAGAAACTACAATACCAAGCTGGCACTCCCTGAGACATTTCATAATAATAATTAAATGAATTGTTTTGAGCTGCTCAGCTCTTTGATGTATTCCAGGTGGTGTTTTTTTTTTCCCCTTGTCTGTCTGGGAAATGGGGAAGACTCTGCCAGGTGCTGGCCCAGGTACAGGGGAATAGGAAAAGGAAGATTTCTTTGAGACACAAATAAGATCCATGTTGGGCATGACTCAGCACCTCATGTCAAAATTTGGCCCAAATCAAGAGGAACACAAAAGGCTGATCACAATGAGCAATAATCCAAAAATACGCTGGCAAGAGGCATGTACTGTGGGTTTCAGAGCAGGGCATGACAATTAGAGCTGAGCAAGATAGTCACAGGGACAAAAATAGATCCCAATTCCAAGTGGAAGGTGCCTTTGAAATGTGGGATTTGCATTTTTTTGTGTTCATGCGCTTTCAACTCAAAAATAGCACCTTGGCTCAATAGAATGGGCAAAGTGTGAGGATAAACCCAAATATTGTTTATTGTAACAATAAGAAAAATCTGGAAGAAGCCCAGGAGTATCGTTTGTGCAAGATTTAACACAAAGGATTGTACCAATTTTTTTGTTTTCCTTTAACAAATCTGTTTCTAATTCTAGTCACTGGAAAAGAAATACTCCCATCTTTTCACAGTCAAAGGCATCTTAGATGGAGAGGATGCCCCGTGATTCAGGAACCCAAATTCATATTCTTGATCTTCCACTGCCTTCTGGGGGAATTAAATGCTCTCAGTTTTTTAGAGGTGGTTAAGTACCTAGTGGGACTCTCAGCTGCACTTCAGAGCCTGCCAGCTGTACACATAACTCTTTGCATGCTTCTCTTCCTCTCTCTGCACCACAGGTGATGGGAATGGCAGGATTTCCTCAACTGCCATGGAAAAGACAGTGAAATCCTTAGACAGAGCTCACAGGATTGGAAGGCAGGCATAACCAGCAGCTTCGGAAGAGATTGGTTTAAAAAAGAAATAAAAGATTTAAAAATTCTCCATTTTTCACCCACGACAATCCACTCTTTTGACTTTGTCCCACTGGCACTTGTGGGAATGAGACACTTCTTGGCCCAGGGTGTTCACCCAAAGCAATTCAAAAACCTTATTTTGCAATTCTCATTATTAATATTTCAGTCTGGATTACAAAGATGCTTCCTGGAGCTCCTATTTTGACTCTTTCAGCCCCATTCCGAGTGCTGAGCCCTTTTGAAGCCACCTTGGGATTCCCTGCAGGTTCTACACATCAGTCAGCTCCCCCTCTGATTTTTCTGGAAATTTCCTTCCCAGTGCTCTGAGGAATTGTCCTTTTTGTGGGCACAGATCCCAGCCTGGATGCTGCAGTCCTTGCCTGGCTCCCTCCTTCAACCCTCCAGCACTTTCCAGGTTCTGTCTCAGATGAAAACATTTTCATGCTGCTGTGTTTATTCTGTTCCCTGCCTCTAACAACATTTTCCAAGGTCTTTTAGGTGGCTGCTGCACCATCAGGGCACACAGCTGAGGCCTGAAATTCTAACATTTTCCACGTTTTGTAAAACAGCTCATTACCAAAGGGTGCTGACATTTCCCTTGTGACTTCTTCTCCGACTTTCTCCCAGACTTCCAGACAAATGTTGATTTATTTTTTGGTGCTTTCACTCCTCACACTCCTGGATTCTTTTCTGCACAAAGGGGTTGAAACAGAAAACTTGTTCATAAGAAAAAGAGAACTTGCTCCTGTTGTTCTTGAGGTTATCCCACTCATGTTACACCTTTTACTGGACTCTGCCACCCCAGGGATCTCTCCAGTCTCTGGTATAATTAGGTACAAAAATCCTTAAAACAAATCCCAGGAGAGCAGTGAGGAAGAACACACAGACCAGCCTGAATGCTGACAACATCCATCACTTTTCCAGCTTTCTGGAGCCCACATATTCCCTCACCTTTCATCACAAAATACATCCCTGATCTTTGCAGAATTTGGGTTTGATTCCACCCATGGGAATGTGTCGGCAGGCTGGGCCTGGGTCTGATCAAGACGAAGAGCTCAGCTCTCTCCCCACTCCCCTTTGGCTCTCTCATGCTCTGACATTTCTTTGGAGAAATTGGGTCATGCTGGGGTATTTTGGAAGGAAGCAGCTGCCACATTTCACAGCTGAAAGGAAGCTACAGCCAGGGCCACCTCCAGTGGTGATGGATTTCTGAAGAGACACGAGGTCATTACTGAAAATTTGGCTACATGTGCCAAGGTCAGCCCATGGGAGCTCCGTGGGATGAGCAAACCTGACCTGGCTGTTAATTGATGGGCTCTGAAAAACCATCCCCTTCTAAAATAACACTTTAGGGCCAATCAAAGGACAGTGGTGCCAAAATCCAAGGCTTGTCCAGCTCATTGCAGCTCTGCCAGCTCCAAAAACACCCTCAGAGCTCCAGACAGGGATGAGAGAGGAGAGAGAAAGGGTTGAACAGAGCCCATGGAGCATCACTGACCACCTCAAAGCTGTCATCTGCCCTCACCTTCTTCCGATTTTTCTCCTCCCCATGTTCCTGTGGTTATGGAAAATGCTCAAAAAACAGGAGCTGACCAGCTTGATGTGGATAAAGGAGAATATTCCCAAACTGCCCCTGCAAGGCTCCTTGCATTTCATTTAATAAGATTGTATCTCATCCATTGTGTCAGAAATGCTGCAGAAAAGCTCAATCCCAACCCATCCACAATGGAAAAAGCAGCCCAGGGAGCTGCTTTGGGAATGTTTGTCCCATGGATGCTCTTAAAGAGCATCTCCAAGGACAATTTCCATCAGACACCTGTGACCTGAACAGTCCCTGACCACCATGCCACAGAAACCTCTGTCTCTCCACAGCCCAGCAACAGAAAAACACACATTTTATTTAGCGGCTTTTTAAATCCTTCCTGGGTGACAAATTGCATGAGACAAACTGAGGGAGGGTGGGGTGGTTTGGGCTCAAATATGAGACAAGAGAAATGTCAGTGTGTGTTTTTAGCTTTGCCCCAGACAAAGCACACACCTCAGAGTGGCCATTCACACTTGTTTTTGGTTTTTTTTCCCCTTCAGCTCTTTTTGTAGCACTTTGGGAATGCTTAGGTAAAAACATGAATTGTCATCACTTGCTGCCCTCATCACTGGGAAACTGAAGTACTCAGAGCTCAGGAAGTGTGGCATTTCAATTTCCATTTCTATGTGACCCTGGAGCAGTTCCGAGCATCAGGAAGCTCAGATGACCCAGCTGACTTCTCTTTGTAACTCCATCTCTGATTTAATTGTCCATACTGAGAAACTCTGTCCCGAAGGATCTCCAGTATTTCAATCACCAGACTCTCTCAGCCAAACAGCAGTACCTAAATCCTTGTGTATTCTAGAAGTGCGATGGGAATTATGGACTATTTTTTGAAATAATGAAAAATCTCCATTGATACAGCGAAAGGTAGAACTGGAGTTAATCTGAATTAACCTTAGATTGAGTTACCCAGAATAAACCCAAAGATAAAACCACTTTTACCTCTGAGCCACCACAATTTGTCTCCCTCTTCCCTTCTCCCTTCTAACTTGACAGAATGGCAGAAAACCAAGATCAAGGAGAAACAAGCCACCACTACCAAACCTCTCTTCAGCAAAAGCCAGCCTGGCAAGTTTGTTGCCCTGTCAGCAGGAAAAGCAATATCGAGCTTTGAAAAATTAATATGATGCTCACTTGCTGTCTAGTTCCTCCTCTGCTTGTCAATAATTCTGTTCATTCCACGAATATTAAACCTGTTTGCCAGAGCCCTTAATGTGACAAGAAGCTGATGCCTGAAAGCATGATTACTTTCAACTACACATCATATTTAATTTATTACATAACCTGGTGTTATTGCTTTTATTGATGAACTGTACAGTGTAAAATGATTATTTGTTAAAGATTTCTCTGTAGTAAAGGAAAAAAGGGGGGAAAAAAAAGAAGAAGAAAAAGAGAAAAATCTTTACTGCTCCAGAAAGCTGCTTGTAAATGCTTTTCTGAAAAGATTCAGGACTGGGAGTTACTATTATTACCTGATTTTTGGCTCTTTGCACGGCAGAGCAGATCCACCTTCCTCCATCACTTAATTCAATCCCTCATGGCACAGGGACAAGCAGCAGAGGAGCAGAGAGAAGCTTTTCCTGATGGGCTGATGTACGTGGAACTCTTCCCTGCTCTGTGCCATTAAATCCAGGTGCTCTGTTTGGGCAGGAAAACCTAAATCCCACTTCTCAGCTCGAGCTGCTGTTTTCTCCTCTGTTTTCCTGTAATGTGATAAGAGCTTATTGGTCTCTGCCATTGACACCCAGGGACTGCCTTGGCCCAGCTCTGACGCAAATGCTCCTCTCGTGCTGCACATGGGCAAAATGAGAGATGAGCTTCCTGCCTTGAAGGAACATTTACCCTGATTTGGGGAGGTAGGAAGTAATGGAGTTTGGTTTGTGCATGTGAGGAACAAAGGAGCAGAGAGACATTGGAATTAGTGCTCATGTAACAACTGAATTCCAATATAGAGACCATTTCTTTGGCTTCCCAGCTGCCCTGTGGAGTGGTCGGCATTTTTATGGGTGCTGAAGGATGCAGATATCTTGGGTGACTGCAGTGGATGCTGATGGTTGAGTCACTGGATCATCCCCACTGTCTATTTGTTATTTTAGGCAGAAATGACAATGTGAGAAATGCCTCATTTGGACGAGGCAGCATTGAGAGGTTGTGGTCCTTCTCCAAAACTTCAGCTGCCAAGGACAGGACACTGAAAAACCCTCTGGACCTTCCACTGAACTTCTGTGGATCTTGGCTTCCTAATTCTAGACCCACAGAATGAGAATATCCTAAAAATACTGACCACAGCAGGAGACTGCAGAGGAGCCAGAGGTCCCCAAGGGTGTCCCACCAGAGTATTTTAGTCCTGACACCACCCTCTCCCAGAAATACGTGACTTTGATTTGTTAAGCGGTGGGGGTGAAGCTCAGTCTATAAGAAAATGGATAAAAAAAATCAAACCACAGAGGAAATGCATTACTCAGTCCCAAGTTTTAGAAATTAATTATCTGCCGACTCCTGAAATCGTGATATCAGCTGGAGTTTTATCTCTGGTTTCACTCAGGTAGCAACACAGCATTTTGAACAGAAGGAATTTTGAAGTCTGCAGACTAAATAGAGATGTCCCTCCTGATTAAAAGGTGCTCTGCATTTCCATAATGCACTGGGAGAAACGCAGTCTCAGAAGGGTTCTTGGGATGGTTTGATACTGAAACAGATGTAATGAAGAATTCAACCTGCTGCTGAGAGACATTGCTCTGGAAAATTGGCTCTAAACAATAACTACTGATGGCATTGATATGAGAAGAAAAAATTAAGAAATAAGGACGCCTGACTTTGGATGCATTTCTGTCCATGGCTGATTGCAAGTACCAGTTGAAGATCTTATTGTTTGGGCTTTTCTAATACAACTTTTTCCCTGTTGGGTTTTTATTTTCAAGTCTTGGACCTCATGCTGCAGCTTCTCTGTTCACCAGGAACTTCTTAGAGGCTCTGATTCCATCCAGCTGAGTCCAAAAAACAGAAACAAAAAATGTGATCACTTTCTTCGCAGTGTTTTGACCCAAGCTCTATTTCCCTGAGTGAAAGCAAATTTCAGGGGTATAAAAAGAAAAAAACAAAGCTAGAAATACAAACTCCAATGGTCTGCATTTCCCAGAAAGACTCAAATAACAGGAATGATTCAACTTTGCTGTTTCATTGCCTTCCTGACCCCTGCCATTCTCTGCCTTCCAGACGCCAACAAGGTCTTAACCAGGATTCTGGGAAACACAAGAGACCTGCAGCCTCTGATCACATAAAAGGAATTGAACAGGGAAAAGAAAAGAAGGGGAATAAAGCAGATAAGGGGAAAAAATAGGAAAAAAAAAAAAAAAAAGAAAAAAAAAAAAGAAAAGGGGAGCTACAGGCCTGATAAGGTTTGTAGATGGCTGAAGGAGTTTTGCACATATTCAAGACATTGGTGTTTATTTGAATAAGGATCTTCCTGATCTGTCACGTGAGCACCATTTTCCTTTCTTCCCTTTCCCTGCTCTGTTCTCTCTTTCTCTTTCCCCAACCATTGCTCTTTAACAGCCGAAATAAAGAAATGAGGCTTCCTGCTTTGCATAGCTCCTGCTGAGCCAAGCAGGCACCACAGTGGATGCTTCTCAGCCAGTTTTGCCAGGCAGGCTTTGCACTGTGACTCGTTTTTCCCAAATCACTGCTCCTCCTGGCAGCCCAGCCAATCCCTCCCACTCTCCTGCCTGTGCACAAATGCAGGACCCTGCCTGGCACAGCCCTTCCTCTTCTGAAGGACAGGGAAGATGCCTCACTGACACCTGCTTTTCTTCTCTCACCTCCCCATCCCTCATTCCAGCCATCCAAACTGAACTCTGGGGTAATTAAAATGAAAGCAGATATGGGAGGTACAGGTTTTTTTTTTTGTTTTGTTTTTAAAATTCTCCGTTATCTCTGAGGAATTGACTCAGGAGTTGATTTCTCAATTCCTTTTTTATTCCTGCTCTGGTGACTTGCTCTGTGCTGGGGGTGCACTGCTGACCTCCAGCAGCAGAAGTTTCTCTTTGTTCCCAGAGCTGTCCTGAAGCGCTTTGCAGCTCATTGAAAACCCATTAATTCCATCTGTGCCCTATCAGATTAAAACTTCCCTTCAAATAACATTTCAAATATCAGCTGCTTCGCCTTAATATCTTCCTTCCATAACATTTCTCCCAGCTCCACACTCACACTCTGCTCCCCTGGGTGCTTCCCTTTTCTGTGAGTATTGCTGATGCTTTAAGAGCTCTTTCTGCTGATGTTCTCCAATGCATCTTCCTCTCTCCTACCTCACCTCCTCTTTCTCTTGCCTTTATCCTATTTCTCTTCCACGAGGAGAAGCAGCAGGTCTTTTCTACATTTCCCAGTCCCAAATTTCAGCCCCAAGAGGGACTTGCTGTTACCAGAGACTTACCCAGCTGCTTGTCCATCAAAACAGCAGCCACTGAATTTGCTGGGCCTTGTGTGCAGAAGCACAAAATTGCATTTCTGAGTGACTCTGGAGGTTCACCCCAGTGATTCAGACAGCCATCCCTGTTTCCACTGGGCTCAGTTCCAATCTCTCATGGCCAGGTTTCAGTTCCAGGGAACAGGGAGGCTGTGAGGTGTTTCACACCCCACCAACCTCACTGATGGGCCTGAGCTATGACTCCACAGCCTCTGTCACAAGGCTTTTGTGGGTGGTAGCTCGTTTTTGTTCCCATCAGTGAGCCCCACAAGTTAGGGCTGCAGCATGGGGACCATGACTCAGTACATCCTCCCCTTCCCCAGCCAACACCTTCCCAATTTGGAACAGCAGAGCTCGGATGTAGGTTCAGTGTCAGCAGGCACGGGCTTGTGTGGGAGACTGAAAGGGATGACAAACACTGGATGCCATTAGAAACTCTCCTCTGACATCACTGAGGACCTTCCAGCCTCTGCCCAGAGGCAGAAATTATCCTGGAGTTTGTCATGGTTTCTCCTTCCTGTGTTAGCACTTGTCAAAGTGATTATCTGAACTTCTCCATTCCCTTAATCCTTCTCCCCTCTCTGCTTGGCTGGCAGAGCTGTGTCCAGGCAGTGCTGAGGGACAGCCAGGCCCCAGCCAGGGACACAGGGCAGGAGCCAGTGAGTATGGGCTGGGGAAATGGTGACAACCCATAAAAACCATCTCTCACCCAGGAAATCTGTGTGTTTACCCAGGGAAAGACAGCAGGAAATGGGTTTGGAGGAACCAAGCACCACAGGGATGGCAGAACGTGAGGGTGAGATTGTCTCCTTCTTGCAGATCCCTCCCAGCAGGGCATGGGGAGCACCTGTGGACTCCTGGCAGTGGCTGGTGGCACAGGGTGGGACAGGAACACCTCGAGCCACCCTGAGGGGCTGCTCTGGGAGCCCTGAGCAGTGTCACACTGGGGGGACTCTGAAGCTGCTGCTGAAAGGTCACTCAGCTCTCACTCCCAGCCATAACCCCACAGCAGACCTGTGGCTTCATTCACATGCTCAGGATGCTCTCACCCCACGCAGAGCTCAGCTCCTCACTGATTCCAGCTGAGGTCCCTCCAGTCCAACCAGCCCAGCTCCCAATCCCTGCTGACCCCACACATTCCAGGATATGGTACATCCAAGCATTAGCACAGAGCCAATTATTTTTTTCCTGGGTGATTGAGGCAAAGGAGCTTGGTGGGGCAAAGAATTGTCTTAACGTGATCTGAAATATTCAGGAGGAACAGACACAAATCTCTGCATACATTTCCTGCAGTGCATTTGGGGAGAGGTTGCCCACAGAGAGCAGGAATGCTCCATATGGATTCCAACCTGTGCAAGGTGGAATGGGCTCAGATGAGTAATTTGCAATACATAATTTATCAGAGAGGTTCATCATCTATTTTTGCTCATGGTTTTTCTCAGATCAGTTTTTTTTCATTTTTTTCCCACAGTCCTTCATTATTCAAGCATAGCTGGGGATTTTACATATATATATTTATGTATAGATAAAATCTCTAAAGGTTCCTCTGAAGAGGTTTTACTTGGTCTCAGTGTTTCAGTTGCAATGGGTGAGTTGAATCATCCCTGGTCTTATTATTCACAACAGGAGGAAGCTGCAATAACCACTGAATAGCCAGGCACATTAATTTGGAAATTCACGTTCGTCTGGAAAAATTCAGTGGGGTGAATGTTTATTGCTGTTGTTGTTATTACTGTTTATTTTCTAATAGCAGGAGCAGCTCCATTGTCCCTGGACTCCTGGTGGACACCAAGGGGTGCAAGACAACTGAAGGAACTTCATTATATGTTTGGAGGATGCATTAATACCAACGTTGCCATTATATTCTTTCTGTCTACTATTTTTTCATGCAATGAATACTTAATTCTTCTTCAAGGACCAGCTTTAGCATATGCAAGGCCCTGTGTGAAATCAACACAGCATAATCACAGAGGAAAATTATATGGAGGAGAATATTGGAGGCTGGAATTATGAAAACTATATGTAAAAAAATCCAGAGCCATGCTGACTCCTTTCTACTTCCAGCCATTTATCTAGACCTGGGCTAGTGGCACAAATAAAGAGCAAATTAGTTGGATTTGCACCATTACAAAGTAATCTTAAAAGAATTTATTTTACAATTTCCTAATCATTCCATCATTAGTAGCTCAGTCCACAGCCAGATTGTGCAATCAGCTTTCATGTGGGTTTGAACTTTAAAACAAGTAGAAGGATCTTTCACACTAAAAGTTCTCCCAAAGGATGGGGAAAGCCTAAAGTGAGGTGTTTTAGGGGGGAGGACAGCACCCTGAAACCTATTTTATTTTGTCTCTCACCACTCAGTGAATCAGGACACAGGAAAATCTTTGTCTGTGCTTCCCCTAAAGCAAGTTCCCTGATTTAGACCATTTTTGGACCAGGGACTAAAATGCTGTCGCTGTTCAAAGCAAAGGCAAAACTCAGAAAAGCCAATCTCCTAATGATGTCTTCAGTTTTGAAAGGCAAAAAAAAAAAAAGAGGGAGGGAAGGCAGAAGGACTTCCTGTGATGTCCTAGAATAAAGCAGCTGCAGACTGGAAATGAAGCCCCCTTTAAATGAAAGCTGGACTCCCCAAAATCTAAGGCATCCTGCTTAATTAGGCTCTTCTGCAAAACACAGGCAGCAAATGCTGCACTGAGGCAGCTCCCAGGGTTTATTTCCTGGTTTGTTTGTCTGTTTGTTTCTGAGCAGCCAAAGAAAACTTCTCCAGGGACCTGTTTGATTCCTCTCAGCAGTCTGGGCTGGAATATTGATCCTGGAGAGGAGATGGGTGTTTTGTGTCTGCGTGTTGGAGAAGAGCTGTGGGTTTTGTGTTGTGTGAGCTTTGTGTATCTGAGAGTGTGTGCAAGCTGGTAGGAATGCAGAAGTGGTGAGACAGGCTCAGAATCCACCTGACAGCCCCAGAATCCACCTGACAGCCCCATCCCCTCCTCACGGCACCTCCTCTCCCCGAGCCCAAGCTCAGAGAAAGTCGTGCGTTGCCATTGCTTCAAAACCCAGCTCTAATTTTCTGGCTAATGAAAGACGTATTGACAAAAGTTGACATTAAGTGGAACTAATTACACTGTAACTGCTGAATAACTAAGAAATAACTACCCTGTAATTTATGGTGCAGCACGGACTCCGTGCAGCAGCTCTCAGAGCTCACTGGTGCGTGAGCTGCGCAAGTTCTCCCCTGCCAGGAGGATCCTGTGGATCCTGCAAACTGCCAGCTCTGCAAACACACTTGGCCAAAATCACTGCACAAAGCCAGCCTGGCTTCCCACAGCCCTCCAGAGCTATAGGATACATGACTGCCTCCATTTTATTCCTGGGTTTCATTCCAAGCCCTAATCCCAGCTGGGATGCTCTCTCTGTCTCACAAGGAGCCACCTCCTGCTTCCCACTGTGGATACCAAGGACTGGAGTGGGTCAGGTGTGCTGCCTGTTGTAATTGTGGCACCAAACTCATTCCTCTGCTCAAACAATTTGTCAGAAGAGGCATTAAGCACAGAGCTGGGAGCAGGGGGAGGCAAGATTCCATGTTTTCACAAGGAGGATGGGCTGTGCCAAGGGACAGCTGGAATCTCTTCCATACATCACTGTCACACAGCAATATCAGCATCCAGCTCTGAAGATAAGTTTAAATGTGCCTTGTTCCATCTGATCAAACTCAGAATTTCTTAGACTTCATCATTAAAGCTGATGAGAAAACAGGCATTTGGTCTCCAGAGAAATCTGGCAACTAAACTTTTGTTTATGTCTCAGATAGGACCAAATCAGGAAATATGGGTTTGAAATATTTCTGTTCAGGAGTTATGCCACCACCTACTGAAGTGCTTCATTTTGATATTATTGAAGCACAGTTTAGTGCTGCAATACTGGATGGTATATAGATATGTAAGAGAATAAAATTAAGATTCTAATATAGAAGCGAAAACAAGTGGGAAATGGAGCAGGGAAAAAAAGCTGAAATAATAAAAAATTTAAAATCCATTTTGATTTCAAATTGATTCAATATTTTGCCTTTGAAATGTCATTGGAATTAGAGTACTCCAATGAAGCATTCACAATTTTACCTATTACCTAAAGAAGAACAGCCTTCTCCCACGGGGAAAATGTTCCATAGACCAATTTACAACCGAGTGCAAGCCACGAAATTTTTAGCCTGGAAACTCTTCAGCACAAAAGTCAGAACTTTGTGCTTTGGTGGTGCAGCTCCAAGCACAGCAGGACAGATCTCCAGGCACCCTCTCCACTGAAAGCACAAATAATAGAGCTGCTGGTCAGGAGATTTGCTGATGAGCCCCAGAGGAAGTTACAGTGTGCATAAGAAAACCAGAGAATTTGGAGGTAATGAGAGGAAGGAGAGAGAAAAATCACTCTGTGCTGGAGACAGGAAGACAGACAGAGAAAAGAGAGTGAGATTGCAAAGATAGACAGGTGGGGAGAAAGAGAGAGAGGTGCAATTCAGCTCCTGCTCCTGCCTGATTCGTTCCACCTCCATTATCATGCACCAGAACAACTCATTCTTCTTTTTTTTCCAGAAAGCGTAATAATGTTCCACAGGTGAAGGAGTTATCTCAGCTTTTCTCTTTCCCAGCAAAGCTAACACTCAGTACATGAAATAAAGGTTATCTTGAAAAATAGACGCTGCAACTGGCATACAAAGGAGTCCTTTCCTGTGACAAGGGAGGCTTTTCTGAAGGGGTCTGTTAGGTTTTGTGCTCAGAAGAAAAAGGGGGAAGGAAATGGAATTGACTGCTTAGTCCCCCTGCCAGGTTGCCAAATTGACTTTTGAACAGGAGCTGGGAGATTCTTTCCCATGGCATGAAGGATGGCAAGGATGGGGATGGAGGGGAAGGAAACACTGCTGGCTGCACAGGGGATTGAGCCAAAACTCACCTTTCTCATCTCTCCCAAATCCAGGAGGTCAGGGATGCTGGGAAGAGCAAAGACTGTGTGCAGAACCCCAAATGCACAATAAAGGGTAGGAAAACACAAATCTCCCATGGGTTGTGTGTCAGGATGACTGAAGCACAGCACACAGCTAGCAGAGCATGGTGGGGCTGGTCCTTTCAAAGCAAACCCTAAAAGGGTCTCCAAAGAGAGACCCTTTAAATCCTCATTTATATGACTAAAAAAAGGCCAGTGTGAACTAATACTCTTTGCCTCGTGCCCTGAGGCTCATTAAATAACACACTGAGCCATGCCAAGGGCTCCACAGGACACAGCTCAGTGGTGGCTCTTCCAGGTGTCACTATGCTGACCAGAACGAGCAGGGACAGCTCCTGGGAGCTCAGGTGTGCCTTTAGTATTCAGCTGGAACAGGTCTGGGTGTGTTCATCCCTAATTTCCTCTCAGGAGCTGCCTGTCACTTTTATGTTCTCAGGTTCCTACAAAAGCCCTTACAGAAGGGATGTATTTACTTTACTAGCAGCTCCTGTCATTGTGATCAGCTCCTGGGTGAAAGAGGGATTTTTATTCTAGCTGAATTTTGTTTTCTTTTTAAATAATTGACAATAATTTTGCGAAGCTCCAGAAGTTTGTCTTCCCTCAACATCAAACTGTTGGAAGTGTCTGAGTAGCTCTAATGCTCAGTGAAACCCTTGAAGTGTTGACATAGCTCGGAGTGCAATCACACACCTTGGGCCCAGTTGTGCAGCTTAGTCAGTCAAATATTCCCCTGTTTTGAAGGCACTGGACACCAGTGTGGATGCTGGTGACACTCTGCCATTTCAGGATGGGGAAATGAGGCTCTTTTCAAATCCTTCCTCCCACCCCTCTGAGGATTCATTCCTATTGTCTGCAGTGAGCTGTGGTTCAAAGACTGTCAGAGCACATAAACATGACACAGTAACTGAGAACATCAAAGAGTATTATGTTTTCCATACATAAAGAGTGACAAGCTGCCTAACACTTTCTATTAAAAATTCAGACAAAAAACAATTCAAGGAAAATCAAAGCAAAGTCTCCAGGAGAGTCAGACGCCACACGTTTGTTACACGCTCTTATCTTTTTTGCCTTGCAAAGTGTCCTTTACACTCTGCTCCTAAAAATATATATCCAAAATCTTGTTTTCAGCTGTTGTTGTCTGCAGAGGAAGGGAAAGGAATGTAAGAGTTGTGGGGAGTCAGCTTCTGGAATGGAAACCTCTGCCATTGCATGAGGCAAAGCTGGAAGGAATCCTTGGAGACAGCAAAGTCCATCCATGGTTAAATCCCTTAAACTTGGATTTATGGACTCAGTTCTGGGGCTGTAAAGAGATGATCCAAACACCTTTGAGGACAGAAAGAAGAGGTGTAAGGACAAAGACATGAGACCATCTAAATGGCAAAATAACTGAATTAATGACATGTAAAACCAATGTGAGGCAGAAAGGAAGATCTGTTGAAGAGCAGAGGCAGAATAAAGACGAGGCAGCTGATTGTCTGCCATGGAAGGCCTTGGCATGAGCTGGGCACTCTTTGAAAAATGATAGAAATATTAAAGGAAACACTGAGTTTCAAAGAACTGAAAATCCCAGTGAATTGGGATAAAACTTCATGAAGAGGTTTGGACCCAAAAAAAAAAAGGGAGGAACAGAAAGAATTTTGAAAATCTTTAAACATTTCAAAACTTTGTTAAAAGATTTATAAGTTTTGTACTAAGCTTTTCTTTGTTTTACATCAGCATTTTCATTTTAAAAATCAGCTTAAAGTAAAACTAGGCGAAGAGGTTAAATAACTTTGAGAAGAGACCTCCAGATCTTAAGCAAATGCAGTGTTCCAGATGAAACACAGGCTTGCACTTGTCCTTAAATTATTTTCCTTTCATTCTCCTTTCAAATGTATTTTCAAACTCTAAATGATTTGAAGTGCATTTTGTCCTTTGACACTTTTCTTTTAGCTTCTTTTGCAAATATGTATTTTAAAAAATGTTCTTAACTAAGCTCTTATCACTGATATCTGCTGCGAAAATACATAAAACCAGCTGTTGTTTGGACAGTGCTTGAAAAGGCTTCAATAACAAAATGGCCAAAGGGGCTGGGGAAGACTCAGGGACAAAATCCTCTCCCTGGATTCCAGTGGAAAGCTGAAAATGGTTCATCACACCCCTCAATTCCCTGCCTTCTCTGCATATCCTCCTTCCCAACCCCTGAAATGCCAACACTTTTTTAATAGCTCCTTCTGCCTCTCTAGGAAGGAAATGAAGCCCCAGGTGGCATTTCTGTGCTCAAAATGACCTCCTGGTGATGTCCTCAAGCTCAACCCTTGTGGAGCTTGCTCTGCCTCCAAACCCAGAGATTATTGGGTTTGCTCCATCCATCTAAGCTGTGCCTGGAAAATCAAGGCCTTTTGGGGAGCAACCATGTCTTGTGCACAGAATATCCCCAGCGAATCCAAACCAGAGGTGACTGAACTGTGATTTGACTCGATTTGATTCTTTTTTTACTTCCCTGTGTTTTTCTGCGGGTGGTGTTCTCTCTGTTGCTATTTACAAGCCAGGGGTTATTTGAAGTGGGTTATTTATTTATTTATGCACTTCTATTATCACAAGAACCAAATTGCAACCTTCAAGAGAAAAAAAAAAAGCGTGTTTGTGAAGGATGGTGGCGGGGGGAGTCAACAAATTGAAGTCAGAGAGAAAGGGGGCTACATCTTTATCAAAAGACAACATCAAATTAATTTCTCTCCTGGTCTCAGGAACTCATGTAAAATTTATAGGCTGTTTGTTAATTTTGCTGTAGTGCCAGCAGCACAGGGTGCTTGTGATGCAGGGGAAGGGCTGGGATGGGGAGGGAAGGGAGAGCAGGGGAAGGGGGAGGCAGAGGAGCAGTACAGCAGCCTTGGCAGGGCTGGCAGGGGAATGACCTTGCTCAGGAGCCCAACCTCAGCCGGGATGGCAGGGAAGGCAGCAGGATGGATGGCTTTGGATGGCTTTGGATGGTTTGGATGGGCTCTGCTCCCTCCCTCGCCCAGGCACAGCCTGGCTGTTTAAGATTCCAGCGGCGTGCTCAGCTCCCGGTACAAGGCTGCCCTTTCAACACCAGCACAATGACTCCTCTTACATAACCCAACAGCCAATTCCGCAGCCTCACAACTCAGGAGAATTAGTTTTGTGTGAACACACCTTCTTCGCCCTTTCCCCACCCTCCTCTCCCATCTTCTTTATTTTTTATTGGCTTCTGGAGCACGTCCGCGGAGGTGTCTGAGATGTTTTGCCTTTTCCATTCTCTCAGCAGGACAAGGGCACACAGTCTGAGGCAGCTGGAAAAAAACTGGGAGGTCTCCCTGGTGCCTTAGCTGAGGTGAGAGAGCACAGTCCCCACTAATGCTTTACAATGGCAAGGTCAGTTTTATTTTGCTCTCCGAAGTCTCTGCTGGAATTAGGGATTTGCAGCTTTCAGGAGCTTTTCTGGCTTTGACAAACCCCACGTTTCTGCTGGAAGCAGGAGGTGCCACTGGGAGCAGCAGGATCCTGGGGGTATCACACAGTGGAATATTCTGATATCTGCACCCTTCCTGCACCCCAGACCCTGGCAGAATTGCATTCAGAAACACTGAGAGACATTAAAGGGTCCCACTGTCATCGTGTGTGGCTGGGAACATAGCAAAGGTCAGTGTTTCCCCAGCAATGTTTACAAACTGAAGCCTAGCACCACATTAGCAGCAATAAATAAACAAACAGAACTGTGGGAATCAGGTGAATTTCATTTTCATTTCCAACTTTCCAGCTCTCGAAGAAACCTCAGGCATCTGGGGCTTCATTTTAAAGCCATCAGCTGGCACTACTGCAAAACTTCCCATCTGAGTGAGAGCACATCTCTTTAAAACAGGCCTCTAGCCTTGATTTAAAGGCTTCCTCTTCCCTTGTCAGCTGTCCCAACAGTTTAAAAGCCCTGCTAAACAGTTGTGGGATTTATTTTTCCTTTCCTTTTCTCCCTCCCCTCTTCAGTTTCAGGGTGTCTAACCTCAGCAATCAGCCCAGGATGCTCACCTGGAAATAGATTTTCCCAGTCTCATACTCTGATCCCCAGTTTCCCATTTATTTCCCAGCTAGAAAATAGGTGAGCAACCCCCATCCTGCAGATGTGCTGGAAATGATTAAACCAACAGAAGGTTGAGATTAGATTAATATAGAGAAGAATATTCTAGAGAACATTAAGAAATCACCCACTGCTCCCCACTAGACCAGAGATTTTATACCAACTTCTAACAAGCTACTTTATCATTACACAGAGAGAAGGAACATCCCTGTGTGGGGTTTAACGTGGTCCTTGCTGCCAGGAGAGGTGTGTAGTCATCCTCACAGCCTGGGGAGGAGAAGAAGAGAATTCCTGCCAGTCAGGGGTGATTTCTTCCCTCCACAGCCGTGGAGAGGAACGCTGTGCTTCATAAACGCACTTCAAAGATGCCACACTATTAAAAATACATGGACATCATGTGGATCTAAGCTAAATACATATGGCCTTTGATTGCTTGGCATTTCCAATTCATACAGGAACATTACTGCAATGCATTATTGATGATCAGAAGCATTTCGCTGCCTCAGACTAAGGACACCTCTTCCCCTTCTCCCTTCTCGCGTGCAGCACCCTTTGCTGGAGACCGAGTGGTTTAATTGAGCCGTGATTGACTGTGCCCACACTCCTGACTGTCACCGATTTAGCTCTGGAATGCCACCGCTGCGAGCTGAGCGCGGCGCTGGCAGGGAGGGACCCTGCTGGCAGGAAAGTGTCCCCTCGGGTGTCCCAGCTGCTGCAGCACATCTGGCCAGCTGGGCGAGCCTGGCGGGTGCCCTGGCACAGCCGGAGCTCTACCCAGCTCCATTCAGCCAGATGATGTTCTGCAGGAATGGGGAGTGGGGAAAGTGAGGCTTGGAAGGGCTAGAGACTGCGGGGATGGGCTGGGAGGCTCAGCCTGGGATGGAAAAATGGGAAAAACCACTCTGGCTCAGCCCTGTGCTGGGGTTGGAACCTCTGTCCCTGCGGGCATCCCCTGCCCTGGGCTCTGCCCTGGCCTGCAGCTGGGCTGGGCTCTCCACACCACACACCCGAGCAGACTCACATCTTCTGCTCTATTCCACCCTGGGAAGTTCAGGAATCTTCCCTGCTCTCTCCATGGACACTGACCACTCTTTGCTGTCCTCCTTCCTGGCCAAAATCACATCCCTCTACTCTATTCCACCCTGGGAAGTTCAGGAATCTTCCCTGCTCTCTTCCTGGGCACTCTGATCACTCACTGATCCTCCTTCACGGCCAAAAGCACAGCTGGACCCTGTGTGCTGCATGTCCCCTGCACGCTGGACACGTCACCCTGACTGTGTGCTGTCACCACCAGCATCCCTGGCTGCTTTGGGGACATTCTGCACAAATGCTGGTGTCTCTCTGGCTGTCGTTTTAGTGGCAGTACCTCACTCTGACTCAGTCTCACTCCCCCTTTTATTCTTTTTAAAGGAATTATCCAGAAGCAAGAATTTGGGAGGAGAAGAAGATTTGGAAATAAAAAAGCAAAATCATTACAGCTGAGAAACAGCTCTTGAAACTTATTAGCTCATGACTCATCGCTCTGAAAGGAGCTAATACCTTAATTTCATATTTCTCTGCTCAAATGGAGACCAAAGCATAAACTGAAATGAAACTTTACACTAATGGCTTCTTAATTACACCCATCTAAAAGCAATTACCTGAGGTTTAACAGATACAAAGTTGGGGTTGACACGGTCAGTGGAAGGGAATGGAGCAGCAATGTCTGGGAAAACATGGGCTGTGGGAAGGAGGAACTGGAAGGTACCATGGCCAGGCTGCCTTGGCTTCCTCCTCTCTTCCCTCTGGTGCTCTCTTCCCTCACAGCAGCCCAGCCCTGCTCCCGTGAAGTCTCCCTCTGAGAGTGTGTGCAGCACAGCCAGGGATATTCCTCAGGAATCCACTTGCTTTTGCAGTATTGGGATAGAAATTCACATCGTAAAACTCCAGCATGGAGGACTTGGCAAATGTGGTACCAATAATGCTTCCCTCTAGGAAGCCACATCTCCTGCATCCCAACTCCTGCCTGGTAATGCTTCTTCCTTCCATCCCTCCACCTGTAAGAGAAGAATAATTCCTGCCAGTCCCAGGGTGCATTTTAAGAATTTCTTAACACTTATTGAAGGTTTTGAAATGATCCACACTAAGTTACCCCAGGAGATCAAGGTGGTGTAGCTGCTGTTATTATAAGTACTATTATTACTACTACTGCGAGTAGATTTCAGCAGTGTTTTCCTCACAGTTTAATGATTTAGCACTAATAAAGGGACTTCAGCAAACCAGTGGAGTCCAGACCACCACAGTAGTGTAGGTTTCCTGTACAATATCTGGCAGGAATTAGCTTCCAGGAGTGGGACTGAGAACAGGCAGTGCTGGGAGCCATGTGAGCTGGGGAGGAATAACCGTGGTGGAGGTGGATTTGAATCCCAATTCTGTCCACAGCTTTATTCTGAGCTGCAAGGAAACAGCTCCCTCCAGTCCCAAAAAGATCTTGCACAGGTTGGTGGTTTTGGGAGGAAAAACGAATTTTGGGAGGAATATCCCCTGCTTGAAGGACTCCCCAGGCCTGCCCAGCCCCACCTCATTTTGTGGCACCTTGCACCATATCGCACCACTGAACGAGATAACACAATTATTGGCTAATTAGAGTCATCAGAAAGCGTTCTGCAATGGCAGGCTTTTAATTGACTTCCCCATTAACAGATAATGATCAGGCTCTGCCTCCTGCCAGGACCACCCCCCTCTCCTCTTCCCCCCAGAGACAAGTGGTTGACCTGAAAATGAAGCTGCACAGCTGTCCTGAGTTCATTCATGGCTAACACATCCCTCAGTTTGGTTGGGGAGCAACAAACTGAGACTGAGAGAAGGGAAAGAGATGGAAAGGAGAAGGAAAAGAGAAGGAAAAATGGTTTCTCTTTGCCTGTCCAGGCCAGGCTCTGATAGAGCAGGGCTGGCACAGTGCTAGAGAAGTTGCACAGCCCCATCCTTCCCCTGCCAGCTCAAAGCTCTCTCCAGCGCCAGCCCAGCATCCTGCTTGCTTTCCTCCCCTCCAGTCTGTTGAGTAAAGTAGTTTAGAGAACACAAATTCAATTTCACAGCTTCTTTCAGGGTGCCAAACACCTGGTGTTTCCTTGCCCTGGAACTAAAGCTGAACATTTCCATCATATTCCGCAAGACACGACTGGGCGGAACGCTCTTGTTTTGAAAGGAAAGGGTGGAATTCTCTTTTTGGGCTGTTTTCTCTGCAGTCAGGTGTGATTTGCTGGCCTCACAAAGCCCATTGGATACCCTTCTGCTGGAAACTTGGAGGAACACAGAGCGTGATGCCTTGGTGTAATGGGATCTTCCCGTGAGAAACATTTAACCCACATGCTGAGCCCTCATTTGGGTCCTGAGCACTTGGGGAAAAGGCAGAAGCTCCTGTAGCCAGGCATAAATCTTGGTGAGGGTTTTAAGAGCCCTTGTGATCCATCAAACAAATAAGTTTTTCCAGCAGCAGGAAGAAAGCCAAGTTTCCTTTTTGTCCTGTAGCTGGGTAACCTGGATTCCCCACCAGTGACTCAGGAAGACCCCAACTCCTCTTGGCTCTGAAGCAGTTCTGGCCAGGAGGCAGCAGGTTCATTAAGGAAATGACAGCCAGGCAGAGCCGGGAATTGCAGAACTGCACAGGTCAAGAGCAGCACCAGTTTCAGGCTCTTTTCTCTGCCAGCTTCACCAGTGGATGTTGGACTTTCATTACTCTTTCCTACTGCGTAAAATGTTCTTGGAATTCTCTATGTAAAAATTGTTTGGGAAGGACTGACAGACGAAGAGACAGAGAACAAGTCTGTGGAAACTTGGTTTCCTTAGGAACCAATTTAAAAATAAACCAATAAAATAAAAATAAACCAACCTCCTGCTAGAATGTGGTGCCATCCTCAACCGTCCAGGGGTTTCTACAGCTGCAATTTTCCTTTGCTGCGGGGAAGATGTGATGTCCTCACTTGTTGGGTTTAAAACCAGTAAAAGCATGAAGGTGAGGATTTACTGAGATGCAACGGTGGATGGGATGACAGTGTCAGCAAAGAATCCCAGAGGTCTCTCATGAAAAATAATATACAGAAGTCTACATTTCAGCTGTGTTCACTATTAGGGTCTTTTTCCTTGCTGACAGCTCAGTCACAACCCTTCCAACACATCCAGGGGGTCTGGCTGCTCCCTGACAGCCTTGCACAAACACCCAGTGGTGGGAAGGGGAAGAACACGAAGGACTGCCATGATCTGGTTTTTAATTCCTTTTTCCAGGCAAGTGGATAAAGATAGAAATCACCCCAAAGCCTGTCTCTCCTAAATGCAGGTCAGCAGATATGTGACCAGTAAAAGCAAAAAGGCCCAGCGAAGCACTCAAGAGAGAGGGAAGCAGTGACCAAAGTGCGTTTGTGTGGCACATTATTTTCCTGTCTAGACTGCTTGTCAGATGTTGTTTTGTTGTTATGTATGCCCAGAGGGCAGACCAAAGCTGGGATCCCCACGTACAGGAGGCTTTGTTTAATGAGAGACAACCCTCGCCCCCAGGGAGCTGTAATCAGAACAGGCAGGACAAACAAATGAAATAAAGTCGCCGTCTTCATCCTGGGAGCGCCGATGGAAACAGGACCCCAAAGAGATTAAGTGCCTTGCCTGAGGCCACCCAGAAAACCTGTGGCAATGCCAAAGGAAAAAAAAAAAAAACCACACGCAGTCCAGAATTCTAATACCAATCTTTGAGACAAATCTGGCTGTGTCTCCCCATTTCCACGAGAATCCAGGGAGATCCCATTTAAAGCACTGCTGCTGTTCTCCTACAGCTGCATTTCTTCCTGGAAAAATCCAGCTTCTCCTTCCTTGCAGGACCTCCAGATGCTTTATTACCTCCCTGGGGTGGGCGGGAGCTCCATCCCTAGAGGAGCTGGGAGGAGGCGATGGAGAGGATGGGAGGGAGGAAGAGTCGCCAGCCTTTCTGCTGCTGGAATGTAAATAGTGTTTTGCAAAAGAGCCATTTATCAGTGAAATTACAGAATCCGTTTGAAGATTCCCCAGGAGGACGCGCTGAAACGATGGCTTGTATGGGACTTAACGAGAGGTTTCCTGCAACACGCCCGGGCTCCGTGTAGGCAGGAGCACTTTGCTGGGAATTAAATCTGCGCTGGAAATGTTAATAAATGCAGACACATGTTCTTGTTTGTAGGACGCGCTGTGCCTCCTTTATTTATTTCCTTCATTTCATTCTTCTGGATGTAGCTCCAGTGCCAGCCCCTTTGCCTGACACCTCCCTGGGGGAAAAGTTGCTGTTTCTCTTCTCTGCATCCCTCGGCAGCCCCCTGAGCCCATTGTGCTGCTGCCCAGCCTGAGCACAAAGACACCTGCAGGGAACTGTGTGGCTTTGTTCCTGGGCAGAAATCAGCTTTCAGCCAGCACCGAAACAGAGATCCAGGCTCAAGAATGGCTGAGGTGAAACTTGCCTTCTAATCAAGGCTGTGGAAAGGGTTCCCCATCTGCTCTGCTTGTGGAGGGATGGAAGGGAACCAGGATTGGTTTCCAGAGATAGCCACCTGGATTGACTCTCCCTGTCTCATGCTGAAGCCTCAGGTGCATCCCATATGGAGCAGCTAGGATGTTTCTGACTCTGGAATAAACACAGGGTTCTTCACAGCACAGCAATGATTGAAAAACTAAAGTCAATTTTCTTCCTCACCAGAAGGAAACCTTAGCAGAGCCATCAGCTTTCCACTGCCCTCATCTTTGCTGTGCCTCAGACCAGCACCTTGTGCCTTCAAATAACCCCTGGGAATGACCTGACAGCACTCCTGTCCCTCTCATCTCTATCTAGGAGATGAATACATCCCAGTGAATTCATCCAAATGCTGTATTTTAATTTCCTCCTTTTTTTCATTCAGGCAGGTCCCCTGGGAAAGAGTTTGGTGAGTTTCTAGAACAGAGTAGGTGCTCAAAGCTCTGCAGATCTCTGCTGAGGTGCTCAGCTTCCTTGAAAAGCAGATATTCCTATTTAAGATCCCAAATCAAGCTTTCATAGGAACCCCTTTGCAGGGAAACTCAAGTACAACTGAATCGAAGATGCATTTAAGAGAAATAAGATATAAAAATGATGTCTTCACCTCTCCACAGCAGCCTGCCAGGTGTCCCTTGTCCCCTCCCCACAAGCAGGGGATGGAGCAAAAGGCTGCAGAAGCCTCATCCTGGTCCTTCCCTATGTTAGGCTGAGTTCCTCCTCACCTGTCCCATCTATAACTGCAGCTGGATAATCTCCCTCCACACACTGCTGATTTGCCCAACCCCTTCCCTCTCAATTCCGTATTAATTACCTTTTCTGGATGCTTAACACCCTTTTCTCCCTTTCCTCCCACCTAGCCTGGAGTACTTCAGCATCCCCTACCCACCTTTTAGGGGTGTCTCCAGGCAAACCCCCTCTCATCCCTCCCCTGAATGCTGGAATTGCCCTCCAGCTCTCCCAGGCTTCAACTTGAAGCAGATTTCTCCTCCTCCTCCTGTTTTTTTGCTCCTCTTTGTCGGTCCTATTTATTACAGAAGAAGGAAGAGATGAATTAAGCAGACCCTTGTGTCTGTCTGAGGGCAGCTGAGCCAGACTCATGGGCCCAGTAAAATCCAGGAAAGCAAATGATTGAAACTCAGCCTTGGCTCTAATCTTTTTTTCAGTTCATATTATTCTGCCTTCCTGTAATTTAATTTACAATATAATTTCATATTCTTCCTCTAAAGCAGAACTTCTCTCTTTATATGTACATATATTTTTTTTTATCCTGCCAGGTTGGATTTGTGTCTGATTTTATTTTATTTTGTTA
This sequence comes from Lichenostomus cassidix, assembly GCF_008360975.1. Taxonomy (NCBI): domain Eukaryota; kingdom Metazoa; phylum Chordata; class Aves; order Passeriformes; family Meliphagidae; genus Lichenostomus; species Lichenostomus cassidix. The sequence continues at coordinate 6,823,587 of NC_139497.1, forward strand.
AACAAGGAGGCTGAAGTCACTTTATTTCCTTGAATAGAGCAGGAGGATAAATCATTGTTGGAGATGTGCTGAGGCATCTTTCCAAAATGTGGATCTTAAGAGGGGATGGAGGGAAATGCTTTAACCAGGCATTTTGACACCTGCATGAGGGATTGCCCTTTGAATATTTGGTGTATTGTATCCACTGAAGTATATTACACCACATTAAGTATTGATTCTTCACTCCTTCTGGAGCTGGGAGAAATATTTACAGGCGTATGAAACTGCTGAAGAGGTCAGAGACCTTTATTACTTTATTTCCAGTTCTTTCAAATGAAATTCCAGTTCCCAGCTGGGAATCAGACTCCACAAAGTACAAACTGTTTAGAGTAACCAAAAACCAGTTCAGGCAGATGCTGAACAAGTGGTCCTGCAGCCCTTCCCAAAAGGTTTTTCCTTGCACTTCCCAGTGTTTTCACAGCCCAGGTAAATTTTGCAAGGAAAGGAACTGTGAAATGAGTTGGTGTGGGATGGATCAATAGTGGCAGCAATGAGCCATCCTCCTATCCAACACAATATCAGACAAACCTCCAACTAAATAAAGAAATCTACTTTTATTGTATATCACATTCTGTCTTTGCCTAAAGCTTTGCAATATCTGTTTAGTGTTCAAAATCCAGTTTAATTCCCACCAAAAAGAAAGAAATTAAAATAATTTCTTGTTTTTAGAAACAGCAGAAGGATCACAACTCTTTCAGAACAATTTCAAATTATTTCAAACAAGATGGTTTCAGTTACCAGCAGCCTTGGAAAAAAAGGACCAAGATCATCTCTGTGTAAACACTGAAATATCTACAGCAGGACAATTTTCAAATCATTGACAGCAATAGTATTTTTTCTTCTCCAGTGGTCTAGAGGTTTCTTTGATGAGACATTTGCACTCCAAATTGGTTGAAAGCTTGAAGCATTAGAAATTTTGCCCAACTTTTGCTTGCAAGCAAATTCACTTGCTGCTTGCTAACTCGCATCCCAATTGCTGTTATCCATCTCGGGATATCAAGAAAAATGTGTTACTCTGCCTGTCAAAGGAAGGGCAGTTTCATTTCAGGTCTGATCATATTTCAATATCCAGATGGTCCCTTGGCCATCCTGCCTGGCCACAATAAAGCAGCTCCATTTCTGTGACCACATCACTTCCAGCATCTTTCTGCAAGAGGTCTCCAAGATCCACGAGCTTTCCCACCAGGTTTTATTTGATGGGCCTTGCTTCAGGCCCTTGCATTACACCCAAAACGGGAGTTATTACCCTGCCAAGTGGTTTCCATCTCTGTTCCACCATGGAGACAATTGATTCATCTCGGGCCAAGCCCGTGTGACAGGAATATCCATCCCTTCAAGGACAATTCCCAGGTAGGATGGGCTGCTAAATGAATGCATCAGATTGCAGCTGACACCCATAATGCTGATTTTCCCCCTCTCCTTATAATCATAATGGGATCTCAGCAATAGAGATGGATTTGCTAATTTCCATCTCCTCTCTTCTTTAATCACTGTCAGGCATAAATTAATTTCTCCTTAAAGAGCTTTCAGGTAGAGATGCTGTCATTGCAGTGCACTTAAAAGGTCCTAAATCAAGGTAATCCCAGAACATTTCCTGTCCAATCTGAGATCCCAGAGCATGTAAATATGGATCATCCAAGCAACATCACAGGCCTTTTTCTTGGGGTGGGAAAGGAGGAGGAAAGTCAAATTGTTCGTGTGGGACATTGACAAGCAAGGTGAGAGCTGTGCCACAAATCAGCTGAGTGCTGCTGCTTAGCTGTCCTCCAGGTATTTATCCCAACTCTGTCAAACAACAAACATAAAATGCAGTGTTGTAGCTGAATCCATTGGAGATGGGGAGAGGAGATTGTCCAGAGGGAAGTTTAAAAATTGCCACCTAGAAGGGTTTGTCTATCCTTACTGCTCTGGGACAGGCTGTGCTTCTCCAATCAGGTACAAATTTCACTGCAGGTATTTTCTCTGCACCTGAAAACCAGCAAAGGCTGGGGGAAAGCAGGAAAATCTAACCAAACCAGAAGGAGTAAAATCATTAAGCAAAGATATAATTTTTTTTTCCCCTTAAAGAAAAATGCTAGTGAATAAATTATCATTCCTTTTCATTAAAAATTCAGTGGAGATGAAACTGTGTGTGGTGATAATGAGCAAATGTTTATATTTGCAGAGAAGTGTAACTGCATGGATGGAAAGTTATTGATTTAGCCCCAGCTTTCACACATTTTGTGCAGCTCTTTGGATGGATGTCTGTCCAGCTGGCTGCACAGCTAGCAATGGAAGACTTGTTACATCCTGAAAAATGGCTACAACACATTAAAAATCATTGCCAGGGACATTTAAACTATTTTTTACTACGCCTTATAGAGTTATTCCATAAGAGAAGAAAATCTAAAGTCAGCATCCAAGTCATTCTCTCTGACCCCTGAGTTTTCAAACCCCTAAAAATATAGGGAGCAAAAAAAATCCCCCAAACCTCACAAACCCTTATTCAATGTATCAGTTTGTCTGAAAGTTGCCTTTCCTCAACAGAAATATCGACAGTGTGGAAATTGCTTTCAGACTTTTCAGTTTACTCATTTTTAAGCTTCTCATTACAGATAGGAAGTTTAAGGGAGAGTTTAAGAGTAAATAACCCAGCTGGAAGTTGTGGGAATGCAGAAATGCCTGAGATTATTTTCTTTTTCCCTCCTGCCACACCATCAGGTTGGTGCTCCATGTGTCTCCTCAAGGCTTATTCTTTCCAGCCCAGACATCCTTGGGTTCCTACCCTCTGGATTTCTGCTCCTTTCCTTTCCCTTTTTCTTTGCCCATCCATCCATTCTCTATCAGCGAGTCTCCAAAGAGTGGAGAGGATTCCAACCTCATGGAATCATTAAGGTTGGAAAAGAGGCTGTGAGATCATTGAGTCCAACCTTTGTCACCCAGCCCAGAGCACTGTCCTGTCATTCCTTGGATAACTCCAGGGATGGGGACTCCACCAGCCCTTCCAAGGCCTGCCCACCCTTTCCATGGAGAAATTCCTCCTGATGTCCAACCTGATCCTCCCCTGGCCCAGCCTGAGGCATTTCCTCTTGTCCTGTCAGCTGTGAGGACACCAACCCACTCTCCCACCCCTGACTGATTCCCACTCTCCATTTCCCACCAGTGTTGTCTCTAAGTCTTTCCAAAACCACCTTTTCCAGGCTCCCGGGCAGCCAGCTGGCACTTTCCCAAACGAGCCACTGAGTGGCAAACACAGAGATACACGGGGAGAAAATGAGCTCCTCTTATTGATTTTCCCAAACCAATATGGCACTGCCGCTGCCTGCTCGTGCCATTTCCCTCCTCTGCCAGGAGGCATTCGCACCTCTTCCATCATTTTAATTAGACATTACACCTGACACAAATGCTGAGTTGATTAACCTTAAAGGAGCTGAATGGGTTGTGGGATCGTTAACACAGGGCCCCTGACACCCCATAACTCACTCCAGCATGTGCTGTTGCACAAACTTGCAGCTTCTCCAGCTCGCCCGCCGAAGCCACAACGCGAGCTAATGGCACCTACAGAGAGCTTTTTACGAGGCTGTCTCACATAATAATGCTATAAAAGGCAGATTGAAAAGATGGATTGCCCTGGACTCCACAGACTTCACTTTTTAATGTTTACATAAATGCACCTTTTCCGCGGTGTGTTCAGGTAACAGCCTTTCCCAAGCCATGGAAGTCGAGGCAAACATCAGTGTTGCCTTCTCCAAAAAGCTGCTCTCATCAGGCAGCAGAGTGCTCTTGTGGGATTCTCCTGTTGCTGGGATGGGGGGCAGGAGGCAGGAAGCAACCAACAAACACTCATTTGCTCCAACCATGGCCCTCGTATGAATTCCTCATTTCTAGGAAAAGCCTCTGGTGTGAACAGAATCCATCCAGCCTTAATGTGCCTTTGCTACACCACACTAAAGGAGAAACATTAGCTCGTGGTGTGTTCAGGAGTGTTGCCAGAGGAACTATTTTCCTGCTCAGACACATCTCCAGCTCACACTTCAATTTGCCCAAGACTGGAATAAGCCTAAATCAGCCCCTGGCTGACATTGCCCAAGTACAACTGAATCAGCCCAGCCTAGAGTAGAGGAATCATAATTTGCACGAATTTCACTTTATGCCTGATAACCTGAGAGAAGGAGAGGCTGCTGCAGTGCCAGGGCTCCTGGTTCAGCTGTGCCATTTGATGGCACATAAAGCTTAGCTATGGGTGCAGCATTACCCAGGGTTTTCTGCCCTCATGTCAATGCAATCAGACTCACCTTTTCGGAACAGCAAGTGGACAGCTGATCCTTCTTTGCCAGCAACAAAAGGAGGAGGGTTGAGAGATCATTAATGGATCTCCCTGTCTGTGTTGGAGGGTGAATACAAAGAAAAAGTGACTTGGTATGGCTTAATTGGTCTGGGATGAGGAGATATTCCTCATTCAGAAGGCAGGGCTCCACTGAGATTGGGAAATTGCTGGAGATGTATGAGTCCTGACGAGATCCCCTGTTAGTTAGTTGGCAGCACTGATTTTGCCATGCCTTCCCCTTCCACTTGTTTGTTTAGCTTTGCCCTGCATTAAAACCTGTCAAGCCTGCAAACAAGACAATGTTTTTTGATTAGGCTGCTCAACTGGCAATAAACCAGGGCTGGGAGAATTCCCTGCTCCTGTAAAGCAGAGAGAAGTGGTGTGATTCTATTAGGATACAGCTGAGGTACATCCTTAGGAAAGGAACTTTCTGGATTGTTTGGAGATGTCCACAATACTAGGTTGATGCTGCATTGAGCATCACCTGAAGTTCAGAGTTCCCCACCATCCCTACGGTTTCACAGGTCAGAGAAGAGCTCTGGAGCCTCACCAAGGTGTCCCTGTCTCCCTGTGAGCAGTCAGAGCCATGGATCTCCTGCTGAACTCCAGCACCAACATCACACCCTGCAGTCATACAGAGAGAGCAGTGCCAAGGCAGCAAGAACTGTGCTAATCTTTTGAGGATCATTGCATTTTGGAAATAGAGCAGCTTGGTTCATGTCTGTCCAAACACTGCTGACAGTCCAAACTCGGACATCAGTGCTGCTGTGAGCCTGGGATGTGCAAGGATGAGGCATTGTCAGGATCCCCTCCTGTCTCTCTGGTATTAAAGTTCACTTTCTGGACCATTTTGCACAGGACTCCACCTGCTCAACAGCGGAGAGATGGGCAGAAGGTGACAATCTGCCTCTGCTTTCATACCACTGGCTTGTCACAGAACATCCTCAGTTGGAAGAGACGCAAAAGGACCATCAAGTCCGAATCCTGGCTCTGCACAGGACACCTCCAAGAGTTACCACAATCTTTCTCAAGCTCTTCCCATCCTATGTCCTGGCAAAGGAGCATTGAATTTCCATTCTGAAAAATACCTTCTCCCACACTGCAAGACAGCCCAGCAGTGTGGAGGGAGAGGGCAGCCACAGCTGGGCTGCTGAGCAGCTTTCCTTGGAATTGCTGCTCTGCAGCACGAAGGCAGCAGCTGTCCTGCCAAGCTGAACGAGCACAAGTGGAAAACAGCGAATGCAAACACATCTGTGCTGGTGTCAGACACGGGAAGATGTTGGTGGTGTGAGATGACAACGTTGCTCAACCCCCTTCCCACTGAGGGTGACAGAGCCACCTCCTCCAGGCATCAGGAGACAGGGAGAGAAACTGCTCTGCAGCCTGGGGACAGCTGAGGCTGTGAATCCCAGCAGGGCTAGCTGTACCCAGCTTCATTCCCTGCATTCCCACCAAACCAAAGCAACCCTGGAAGTCAAGGGATGGACATGAGCCTGTCAAAATGTTGGCACAGAGACACACCCCTGTGACATGGGAAGGGATTGAGGAATAGCCAGATGTGAAATGTGCTTGCTTTTGCCCAAGGCTCCTTCTGTTGGTTTGCATGAGTGTGCAACACAGGACAGCAGCCAAACTCCAACCAGGAACTGCTTGTCCTGAAGGGCTCCTGATTTTGCCTTTTCTAGAGAGGAGAAAAGCCCAGAAATGACCACACATGCTTTGTTCAGGCCAGGTACTTCCTTTCATGGAGATCAGCTCCATCTTTCTGCTCTCTCCTCCACTCAGCCTGCTGCAGAAAGCCTCCTTCTTCCCCCTATTTGCATAAGTGATGATGCAGCCATCCTAATTATCAAGGGAATCCACTGCTCCCCCCTTCCAGCACCTCCCCCCTTTGCTGCTGCTCTTTCCCAGCTCCGGGTTTTGCTGGCAGATGGAACTGGAGCCTCCTCAGCCCACTGGCTCTTCCTTGAAGAAGAACAAAGTGACAGCCCTGCAGGCAGCCGAGCCACGGCGGCGTGACTAATCCGTGTCGGGAGCATCCCAAAGGCCAGTGTCAAGGTTGTGCTCCCACAGTCTTGCTGGAGGAAAAAAGGGTGCAGAGCGTGGGCTGGAGGGGCTGCATCATCCCCTCACGAGGATCAAGGGTGTCCCCACACTGCTGAGCTCTGCAAGCTGCCTCGAGTCCCTCTTTTTGTGCACAGTCCAAGGGACGGGGCGAGCTGGAGCATCCATTTGGGGGGGAACCAGCAAGGAGATGAGCGAGCTCATGCATATGGAAGGATGACCTTCCCAGCTCCACTCGGTGCTCTGCACATCAGATGTGATTTGCAATCAGCCATGGCCCTGCTTTCCTCCATTTTCCCCCCAAGTCCTTTCCTTGCAGCTCTGCTCACATATGGTTTTACCCATGTTTTTGGGTTTAGCTGTCCTACTTCTCTGCGCCTAAGCCATTACCTCAGCGAATTAGCAGCTACTCATGATGCCAGACATTTCTGGCTTTGTTTGTGTTGGGTCTGGGTCTTCCACGCAGAGGAAGGTGGATTTTGCAGTGTTATTTGTCTGCCTGTTACAACGTGGGCAGCAAAGTCCCAACAGCAAACCTGCAGCCATAGCAAGGCCTGTTTAGCACAGTCCAGTCTGTACAGAGCTTGTTTTTTATGGCTGTGGCATCAGATGGGCTACCCATGTGATCCTCTTCTGCTGTGTGCCTGGAAATGCTCCAAAGAGCTGATGAACCAATTGGAATTACAGACAAGAGTTTAGTTATAGTCCCTGGGGGGAAATGAGGCCTTGTGTGGAAGGAAGTAGGACAGGGGAGATGAAAATAGTCTATCAGGAAAGCAAGCCAAAAACCTGCCAAGCTCCTCCGCCACGCAAACGCAAGGCAGCCTTCTCCCGTACTCCAAGCCACGAGCTCCAGCATCCCACAGCCATCAGCTGAGCTGTCAGTACACTCAGCACTTCCAGGACATCCATTTTGGGACCCAGAGCTGCAAATCATGACAGCCAAACTCGGGGGAGTGCAGCAGAACGGGGGAGGACAGCAAGTAAGCAGGTCCATGTCAGCACGGATAGATCCTCCTCTGTCCTGGGCAAAGCTCTGGGATCCCACAGGGATCCGGGATCTGCTGGGAAAGAAGACCAACAGAGCAATAAATCAGCTCCCCTCACAGCAATCTGCTGTAGATGGACATTGCTGGGCAAAAGTCCAGGGCTGAACTGAACCTCATTATTGTTTTTAGGCTGTAGGAGCTCAAACCTCACCCTTCTTCAGAGCCCTGGCTCCTGGATCTGTGCTCAGGGATCTCCCTCTGTTCTACCTTCTTGTCACAGATCTGTTCTGTCATTTCCTGCTTGCTCACTTCCTCCTCCCAGCCAGCATCCCAGCTGGATCTGACACACTCCATCTGCAGATATCCCAGTCCAGCCTCCCCAGAGTGGCCACATAAACACTCCCAGCTCCAGCCAGGGAAGAGGCAAAATCCCTCCTGCAGTTGGATTCCACAAGAGCCTTTCACCAGGCTCTCCTGCCCCAAACTCTGGCCAGATGGCCTCACCACACGGTGTCCCACCACATTTTGTACATAGCAAAGGTGCCAATTATCTCTTCCTTCCCTGCTTTGAAATCATCACTCTCTCCACAACACAAACACTCTTTCAGTTGTCCTGCTTTCCACATTCCAGGTTGGCAATTAGAATCTGCAACCTCTGAGCTTCTCTGCAAACTGATGAGCTGCTAAAAATACAGCCCCTGCAGGCACCCATTCAACTTCTATTTCTGTATTTTTTTATTATTTATTTTTTTACTTTTTTTTTCTTTTAACCAATTTGAGATGAACAAAGCACTTCAACAAAGGGAAGGAGAAAACGCTGTGATTGTGAAGATGGATTGCTGCCACTTACTTTGTTCATTTTAATTATACAAAGTCATCACTTAGTGGGAAGCCTCAGGATAGGAAAAGGGAGCACAAAGAAGTTACCATATCCCACCTCCTTGTTTCACTATGCTTCATTTTAAAGCCTCCCCTGACATCCTGGCAACAATACCTGAACCAGCAGTTCCATACTCTTAAATCTTTCCATACGTTACTCACCTGCTGTGCCTTCAACCTGGAAAGCCCAAATAGTCCCATTCCTCCTGGTGAAAATCAGAGTGGACAAGCAGGAACAAACAGCTTCTTCTCAAAGCCATCACTCCCTTTTTAACCCCTTTTTCTGGACTGTGTTCAATAAATACGACTTTCATTTCTACTGTTTCTATTTGCCTTCAAATATTTAAAGCATTTCTTACAAGTTTGTTTTTCCTTTCCTCTTCAATTTTGCATTGACCTTCATGAACAAAATTTTTTTTTAATCATTCCACTCATTTTTCCTTGCTTTTTTTTCCATGCACAGGTACAATTAGATTTGGATAAGAGTCAGAATTTCTATTTCTGACAGAGCTCTTGTAATTTTGTTTCAAAGAAGATCTGATTCCTGAAGAGATGCCAAACTTCTGAAACTCCTCACAAAATGACCTCACTGGAGCAAGATTTTAAACGACCCAAGCCATTTTTTTGGAAAACACTGAAAGTGAATTGGCCTTGGAGGTGAACTGAAACACAAAAATTGTCACTGTCATGAAAGTTGATCCACTTGGTCATTAAAAATAATACCAAGAATGACAGACCTCTAAATTTTAAAATAATACTGTTAGGAATGAATGTTGTGGAGAAGAGGTGAATATGACAGGATCCAGCAAGATAACACTGCAGGAAGATGAGAAATGCTCAGTACAGGCAAACAGAGGATTGTAACTAAGTAATATTTGCTGCTTCAAAAGCAATAATTTTCAGAAGTTGAGAAAAATTACAGGCAAAATTGATTAGAAAAGAAACTGTAGGCAGAGAAAATGCTGATTGCAAATTGGTGATTCTGCAAGAAAGGTTTATTACACAGTCAAAACCTAAACACTACAATTTCATATGAAATAAGAGCACAACTTTAGCTGGAATCCAAGCTTTACTCTGTTTCAAAGGAAAAAAAAAAACAGTGGAAAATCTATATCCATTCACCAGAATTACACAGGAAAATTCAAGATGGGTAATGGAGAAGTTGCACCAAGACCCTTTGAGGAATAAGCTGAACTCCCTTTTGGTCTGCTGACTTTAATTTCTAATATCTATTCTTTACTTACACAACTGGCAGCCACCTCCACTATCCAAAGGCATCATCTCATCCACAGAGATGTTTCTGCTTTTCACCTGAGTGAAAACCTGTCCTGAACCTGTCCTGGTCCAAAGTGATCCCTTACTAGGGAGTAGTATAAAGAAATATAGGTTGGACTTGATGATCTCAAAGGTATTTTCCAGCCTAGTTAATTCTGGGGGTAATTCTGTGAAATTAACCCCTGAAAAAAAGAGATGGAACTGTGTTTTCCACCCCTTTTTTTTTTTTCCTTTTTTCTTTCTCTTAATTTTCTTTTTTCTTTTTCTTTCTTTCTTCTCTGCATCCAGGGAGCAGGGCAGAGAAAAAAATTGTCTCCCTCTGACTGGCTAAAAAGTCTCCCTGGCTGACACAGATCCTGGGGTTCTTCCCCCAAAACCAAATCCCCAAACACAGCAGATGTAGCTATGAAGATTTGATCTTCCCAGTACTGTCTTGCAGTACTTTTTAAGGTTATGCACAGTTTTGACTTCTCCCCACTGTTCCTCAGAGCTGGCAGCAGCATTTTGTGTTGTTTCTCATCACTCAGAGCTATTATTAACACCCTTCTGGAGACATGAAGTGTATCTACACACACCTCTGGTAATTAGACTAAAAATCCTCCCAGTGCTGATACAGCTCTTGCTGAATATATTAGGACTAAAGCCAGCGCCAAAAAAGTTTTTTGGAGCTCAATAATCACACCTGAGGTCAGAATTAGCAGATTTTTGCTGCACAGAATGTGGGCAGGGAAAGGTGGGAGTGAGGGGTGCTGTGTGAGGACTCAGCCTGGCTCCCTGCATGGCTGTGGCAGTCACAGGTGCCTGATGTCCCCATGCCAGCACAGCCAGCCTGGCTCTGGCACAGCTGAGCTGCTCTCAGGACCACAGACACGTCCTGCTGTCACAGGCTGTGCTGCTCTGCTCACACCTAGAGCTGCCTCTGCTGGGAAATAAGGGCTGAAAAGAGGCTCATGCCCTCCATGGCTCCCAGAGCTGTGTGTGAGCCATCCTGGCAGCTCCACTTTGCTCTCCCAGCCTCTCAAATTCAGGGGCAGATGGTCAAGCCTTGTACATATGAGGGGGGAGACTCAGAGCTGGCTCTGCACCTCTTTTATGCAGCACATCCTTCTTGCTTCTCCCCATGTGTCTCAGATCTGTTCTTAGATCTGTGGGGTCAGGTGAGATTCAGACAGTGGGACTGGGCTGCTGAGAGGGACATCCTTAAATCCCTTTTCCTGCATCCTATCCATGCAGGTCTGAGTGCTGGAGGTGAGGAAGAGGTCTGTAGGGAGAAATAATCAGTGAGGAAAGCAAAGGGGCTATGGTGATCCCCCTGTTCCTGTGGCAGCCATCAGAGCATCATGGGGTGCCATGAGTGATGCTTTGGGGATCTCTGAGTGCTCCCCCCTTTCTCCCCCAGCCTCACACACCAAGCAGCCAGAAGCTGGCAGGCCAGGATCCTTGGGATGGAGGTTGTGTGGAGCAAAATGACATCTCTAAGTGAAGAGCAGCACTTCAGTGCTTTTCAATCCTTCTGCTGACGCCAGTTCACAGCCTGCAGCGGAGTCCAGAGCACACCTAAAAATAACCCAACACCTGGGCCCTGTGTGCTGCAGAGAGCAGGCAGGGTTTGCACTCAGAGGTGTTGGAGGGAAAGCTCTGAGCTCAAGGCAGCAGGCAGAGGTCAGCCTGGGCTCTCTGCTCTGGCCCTGACTGCAAACATGTCAGCATCTCCTCCAGAGCGCCTTTCCCGGCTGCTCCAGCAGAATGACATACAGAGAAGAGGAAGGTTGTGTTAGTCCTAGGAGAATGATGTTTTTCTCAGTGGTAGGGCACTTCTGGTGTCTTCTGGATGTGTGTTTTGTTGGAGCAGTGTCACTAAGTCAGACTTTTATCAGGATGGGATACACCTCTAATCCCCAGCGAGAGGGCAGTGACTTTCTACCCTTTGATTTCTCTTTGGTTTCTCTTTCCACCCTTTGATTCTTTATCAGTTGGCATCAGATCGTGTGGCCCCATTATTTGATCTGGCTGATAACACCTAACCTGTTACACAGCTACAGCCATCTGGCCATTTTAAAAAATAATGTTATTATGTAATGCTCACAACAATGTGCTCTGCATTCAATTGATACCTCAGACAAGGAGGTCCCAAATTTTGGGTCACAATGCTCAGGGCTGCAGGGCAGGAGGGTTTCTCTCATGCTCTGTCTGGCATGTCATGGCCCAGAGGCAGGGAGCAGGTTGGAAACCACTTTTAGCAAAAATATCAGCATTAGCAAGGACTTGGTGACTGTGGGAATGACTGACAGAAAAAGGGAGATCAGGCAGAATTCTTTACACCAAAAAAACCTCTTCATGGCAATAGAGGTGAACAAAATATTCTCCAAAAGGGGAAGAGAGGAAGAAAGAGAGAAGGGAAGAAATGGAAAAAGGGAAAAGGGGAGAAGAGAAGGGGAAAAGAGGAGGAAGGGAGAAATGGAGAAGTGGAGAAAGGGAGAAGGGGAGAAGAGGTGAAGGGGAAGAGGGGAGATCTATCCAACGTCAAAAGGAATTTTTTTCCACCTCCAGTGAAGCTCTGTGTACACCAAAGCAAACAAATGGTGCCCACAAAATTTATAAAGAGGAAATCAATTTCTTGGGAGCCAAGATTGAACCAAACAGTGACGTAGCAGGTTGATCAGCTACCTAGACACTGCTAGACAGAGAGTCTGTTTGAGGCTGTATTTTTACAAGCGCATGTGAAATCAGATTTCTGAGACCTCCTAGATATCGTTTGCCAAAATGTCCACGTGAAAGGGAATAAAATATTTTGTTTCAAAAGATCACAGGATAATGGGGAGAAGAGAAATGCAAAGGTTGTCTGATCTGCTACTGCAATTCTGATAAAAAATTCAGTGCTGGGTGATTCAGAAGAAGGTTTAACATACCTGCTCATCAGCTCAGATCTAACACATCTAATTGTGCATTTCTTCCCATGGGAGGTCATTTTTGCCTAACCCTGTCTGATAATTAGATTATGTTGTAGAGATTTAGTCATTATAAATTTCAACCTGCATAATGTTTTGTCTGGACACAGCTCTCAATGAGGTTGCAAACTCTTTGATTTCCCCTTAAATTATTCATTTCAGTAATATCCTGTGACAATAAATTCCACAGGTTCAGTTCATCACACACGTGGAAGGTTTTCCCATGCTGCCTACACTATCTATACCTTGTCATCCTCCTTTCTTTCTGCTGTGGGAAATCCTGCTGGGTTTTTGGGGCTGGATTTCTCCAAAGAGGAGTGTTTTTATAGGCTAAGATGATCTTCTTCTTCACAGTACCACCCATCATTAGGGGCTTCTCTTTCAGAGGGAACATCCCAAGAGAAGACTGCAGGGAGCCTTTTCTCTGAGCACACTCAGTAGTAAATGTGTTGTTCATCACAGCTGGGAAATGGGTGAGAAAACAAAAATAGAGATGGAGAAGCTCAGCTAGAAGGAGAACATGATGTCACTGTGGAAGGCAAGGGGAAAGCTGAGATGATGAAAGATGAGATGGAGCTCATCTGCTCAGGAACCCTCTCAGTCACACTGTGGGTTACAAAGCAATGTTTAACTTAATTTCAGCCAATAGCAGCAATATTTGTAAAAACCAGTTGTCAGAGGAGAAGGGAACAGACAGGGAAGCAGACAGGAGGGAAACACAGGAGGAGGAGGAATGAGGAAGGAAGCAGGAGAAGCAGGCCAAGCTGATGGTGAGCTCTGGGTTAAATCAGCCTCCCTGAGCACCCATGGGTGCAGAAATACAGAAAACATCCCCACTCAGGAGTGCCAGCCCGTGGAGATCCCACAGCCAGCTGGCACCCAGACACACCTCAGAGCAAAGGTGCTGCAGCCCTGTGGCTCTGGGCAGGAATGCTGCCCAAAGCAAGGAAAAGCTTGGGGAGTTGTGGAAAATACATGGAGGGAATGGCATGTTGAGCACCAGCAGCTGCCTCTGACGGGAGCTGCTCCTGCAGTGTGCCTAGGCTGGTTCTCTCTCCCTCCCAGCCCTGACCTGAGCTTCCAGCAGCACTGTTTGCCTCTTCCTCAGTCCCTTCCCAGCCCAGGCCTTCAGGCTCAAATGCTTCATCTGCGCTCCAGCTTTCCCCCCTCCCTCCCTGGCAGGTACCTCTGGATCTCAGCCATTCCACACCATCCTCCATCCTCTCTGCTTTCCTCTCTAAGCTCCAGCACTGCAGCTCCAGCTGCCATTCCTACAGCCTCTGGACTTCAGTGCAAATCCAGTCTCTGCTCCCTGCCTTGCCCTCTCCAATCCCTACTCTGGAACAGCCACTGACTGCTTTCACCATCAGCTACCTCCCTGCTACACACTTTCCTCTTCTCCTCATTTCCTCCTCCCCTCAGGATACTGATGCTGGATGGAGTTTCCCATTAAAGCAACCACTCTTGTAGAAAGGGAGGCTGACATGATTAATGCCATTCAGTGAGGAAGGCAGGAGAGCAGCCAGGGAAGAAGGAGAAAAGCACATTCCCAGCAGCCAGTCATTAGCACTTGCCCCAAAGAGGCAGCAGGCACAGGATGGACACGATTTTTCCAGCTCTGTCTTGTGCTGGATGTAAACTTTTTGGGGCCGAGAAGGAAGAGAAGCCTCCTTCTCTCTGTTTCATTTTTCATTTGATCTGTGCCCAAACACTGCTGCCTTGGGCCCAGGGACAAAGGGAAGAGTGACCCTTCCAAACCTGTCCTGGTGGCAGTGTGGAATCCACAATTCAAGCTGGGCTCAAGGGATGGCAGATTTATTTCTGGTCTTTTCAGGTTTTAGCAGCTTTATGTTTTCTCTCTCTTCACCCTGTTCCCTCCTCCTCTCTGCCATTTGCAGCAGGTCCTCTGTGAGCAGCTCTATTGACAAACCCATTCCCTGAGATTTTCCTCCCTCACCTGGAAAACCCCGAGAGATGCCATCCCATTATCCTGACTCCAAAGTTCAATCATTTGGGGGAAAGGGCTTGGATGGACAGCCAACAGCTGAGTGAAGCTTCCCTTGTAGTCAAGGGAGTGGAAGAAAAATCTCTATGCATTATAAAAAGCAGGAATTTGGCTTCTGTGAGCTGGAGGAGTCTGTTTCCCTCCACTGAAAACCAGAGGAGGTCATGGTGAATGACTTTGCAACCTTCCCCCACACCAGCACACTGTGATCAAGATCCTACATCTTCCCATAATAGTTTACTTTAACCATTCTGACTATTGGAATAAGCAAATCAATGAATAAGGAACTAAAAAAAGGAAATACCCCGTTTTTTTAAACTGGATTTATTTCCTTCAGCTTCCAGCCATTGATTCTCCTTATGGTTTTTCCAGACTGAAGATCATTTCAGTGCCCAGGATCTTCTCCCCATGTCTGTAAAGATCTCCAATAGTTTCCAAGTCACCTTTGCTTCCCCAATTTGTGTTTTTAAAATACTTCACAGATCATTCATGAAAGACTTAGAAAAAGAGCGGTTCTGGTACTGATCTCTGTGTAAACCCTCAGAATTATCCTCCTTGGTGTTGGTTTATTTGTCTATTTGTTTTTCCAGGTAACCCCATGTGTAAGTCCTGCAGTTATCCAGTTCCAGAGGTGTAAATGCTCTTAATCCCAAATGAAATTAGCACCAAAAAGAGCCAGAGGGCTGGGAATTGCTTCAACCAACATAAATCCATTATGTTCATCCACACTTTTATCAATCAAACCCTCAGTCGCAAAGAATAAAACTAATTCCCTTTGAAAAGATCTTTCTCTACAAAATCACGTTGACAACGCTGGTTCCTCTCCACCCTTTGATTCTTTATCAGTTGGCATCAGATTTTGTGGCCCCATTATTTGATGTGGCTGATAACACCTTACCTATTACACAGCAACAACCTTCTGGTCTTTTTAAAAAATAATGTTATTATATAATGCTCACAACAATTACCAACCATGCTGTGAGGTTTATTAGAAACCAAAGTCAGCAGACCAAGAGGAAGTTGGGCTCATTCCTCAAAGGGTCTTGGTGGAAGTTTTCCATTTCCCATCTGGAGTTTTCCTGTGCAATCCTTGTGCATGGATATAGATTTTCCATCCTTCTTTTGCTTTGTAACAGAGCAAGGCTTGGATTCCAGCCAACGCTGTGTTCTTATTTCGTATGAAATTGTGGTGTTTGGGGTTTTGGCTCTCTAATAAACTCCTCTTACAGAATCACCAATTTGCAATCAACATTTTCTCTGCCTACAGTTTCTCTTCTAATCAATTTTGCTTGTAGTTTTTCTCAACTTTTGAAAATTATTGCTTTTGAGACAGCAAATGTACTTATTACTAGTTACAATCCTCTGTTTGCCCATATTGAGTGCTTCTCAACTATGCAAACATCTGATAAGTGAAGAATGGGGAAAATTGTCCAGAAAGTTCTTGCAACACATTAAGGAAAAAGAAAAAAATAGAAAAGAAAAAAAGAGGAGAAGGAAAAAAAAATAGAAAAGGGGGGGAAAAAGAAGAGATTTCTGAGTAAATGGATTTTAGAATGGGAAGGGAGGTGAATTTGAGACACTAATTTTGTGCTTTTGGAAGAAAGCAAGAAAATAAACACTGACACTGAGCTGGCATCGTCCCTTCCATGACAAATATCATGACATTTCCACCCATCCCTGTGCTTTGTCTTCAGCATTGTGTGAATTTGAGGCATCACCTGATCAGAGCTGTAGCCACAGAATCATCCAGGTCCAAAGGGACCTCAGGATCTCATTCAATTCTTCCTCTTCCTCAGAGCAACATGAAGTGAATTCTGGATTCTGACCAGGCTGCCAAATTCAGAGCTGCTGATTTACCCAGTCCTGGTAAAAATCCAGGAATAGATATCCAAGGATGGGAGAATGGGTGTGACTGGATTATCCCAGAGCAGAGGGAGGATGTTCTGCCTTGGAAACCATAGCTAGAGCAGGTCCTGCCTTGAGGCACATCCTCTGCAGTCCCTGGAAATCCCTTTTCCTATGACTCAATAGCCACTGCTTTAGCGACCATCAGCTTCCAGCCTGGAGAGTCATTTATCTTTATTCCACACTATGTTTCCTTTTGCAGAAGAGCTACGAGAAGTGTCACACATGACAGAAGCTGTCAGAAAATTGCGTTTTTAAGAGTTATCCTAACGTTTCACAGAGATTTTGGGAGACAGGCTCCACACAGGGAGACCTGTGGTGCCTTTACCACTCTAAATTAACCCAATTTAGGCTGCACATGAGCAGTGCTGATGGAGAAACCCCTTGTGCTCCCTGAGCCATCACTGAGCTTTGCTCAAGGTCACTCCCAGGCTTCAGCTGGGCTCAGTTGCTGTCTGAGGCACTGGGGATGTTCCTCCACAAAAAAGTTGCCCTAATTTTGCTCCCTTAGTTAAAAGTTAAGCTCCCTTTATAGGCGACAGAGAGAAACATGGACTTGCCACTGGCTGTGCGTGATTCCAGGGGAGACTAATTGCTTTAATTAGACTTTTTAATAATATCTGAAGTGAGGCAGCTTGAATGTTTCTTATGTTTCTCCCATGATCTAAGTGCATGCCAGAATCCTGGTTTCTGTGTTATCAATTACACCAAGCCTGTATTTTTCAGTTCCACCTCCCTCGCTTTCTCCTGTAGTTTTACTCTGCATGGTGTGATTCAGCCATGGAATTTCAGGCCTGCCAGTTAAAAACGTCTTCTTTCCTCTCTAAAATTCTTGCTTTGTTAACCAGCATGAGGACCTAGATCACCAATGAACTAATTTTTGATAATTGCTGAAACATTTTCTCAGTCCCTACAAGCATTTCCCACTAACTTGAGCTGGAGTCCAAACCCCTGATCTCTCCATCCTTTCATTCCTCTTCAGCTCCTCCACATTTTTCTCCCTTTCAGCACCTCTGAGTTAACATTCAGCCTCCCTTGGTGAGAAGCTGAAGTTCCCTGACTGTGGAGGCTCAAACTCTGTGACCATCCAGCCTGTTCCTCCTTTCTTATGCAAATTACCTTTGTCTGGATCAGGAAGTGGCCTGACAGATACACGACTCAGACATGGAGATGAGCAGAAATCGTTATCAGATCTATGCTCCTGACTTAGATAAATAAGCATTGGGCATGATTCGCCACTCATTAAAGTGTCTTCCTCAGGAGATGGCTGACAGTTCATTAAGTAAGATGAAATATTATTATTTAAGCTCAAGACTGATCAGGCTGGGTGGAAACTCAGTCTACTGTATTCACGATTTCATGCATTGACAAGCAAGTTCTGCAAAACATTCCTCTGAAGTGGCTGACCCACGTGCAAATTAGATGCTGCAGTAATTTAGCTAACAGGGTGAGTTTTGTCACTGAAGTGGCAGAGCTCTGTGCTCAGAGCCTTGCATTCCAAATATTCATCCCAGGAGGAAGAACACTGCAGCTCCCAGCTGATGCAGAGACCTCCACACCCAGTGTGGCTCCAGATATGTGACTTTCCACCTCCTCCATCCCAATAATCACATTTTCCAGGCAATTTTTCCCCCCCTCTCTGGTCAGTATGAACTGCCCCACAGTCTGTCTGCAAATCAGGACTCAGTGATTACCAGCAACACAATAAAATGCCAACCCAAACTGCCCATCCTGATTTATCTTACTTCATTTCACGCCTCAAATTCAGCTTTTCAGGTTCCTGTGCACAGAGGTGTCTGATCCAGGGTCATTCATCTTCAGGACAAGTGTCTATTGATCAGCTGTTATCCAATTTACAGTTCCATGTAATACATCCTGAACTGGGGGCTCAGGAGGGAATTCAGAGTGGGACCAAGGAAAAAGGAAAGGAAAGGACCTTCTGCAAACCCTGCAGTGTGAGCAGAACATGGGCAGATGCTGCTGCTTTACAGCAGAACCCCCAACCCCAAAGACAGTGAGAGCAACAGGATCATTGCCAGAAAAAAAATAAACACAGTCCCACTGTGCCTTAAGAATTTTTAGATTCTATTCTTCATGTATCTGTAATTTTGGTGTAGTTCTAGCCTTCATAAAATGCTAAAAACCTCTGTTCCCAGCATTTTAGACAAAACAATTCCTCTCAGTTGAAAAATCCAAGGACTCTTTGCTGCCTCAGAGCCACAAAATATGTAAACAACAGTGAATTGGGGGAGCAAGCTTGGGGTGATTGACATCATCAGCTGAAGGTGTAATTGGAGAATTGAGGCTCAATATGTTAACAGACAGAACTTATAAAATGTGAAGAACTCTTCACTCACTGTCCATTTTGGGTGTAGCCTCTCGAGCAGGCTTTGTCTGCCCTGAATGTAGCTAAAGGCCTTTAATAAATTAATCTTCTTTTTACTCTCCTAACTTTGTCTGGCCTCTGTTTCAGGTAACCCTGCTTTAGGCATCCCCATCCCCACCTGCAGGGAGGTGTGAGCACTCCTCACTGTGTTTTGACAGGAAATAAAAAAGAGGAATCCATGGCCAAGCAACTTTCCAGCGAGAGTCCATTAAAACCTCCTAAACCCTCTGCAATATGCAAGGGTTATGCTTTATTTTTTTGTCAACCCTGAACACAAAGAGCAAACATCTCCTTTCAGGAAGAGTGACCTTTCCAGTGCACCAGGAGAATGAAAGAAGGAGGCAAGAATAGAGGCAGAGCCCTGTGAAAGGGGAGCACACAAAGCATGTCCTGACTCTCAAGGCTGGGCTGGGCTGGACCAGAGAGGGTTCTTGTCTCCTCTGCCAGCAGATCTCTTCAGAGCAGGGAAAACAGAGCTGTACCAGCACCACTGACAGCATCAGAGCTGCCTGGGTACTTTCAATAAACCTATTATTCCTTGCAAAATCCATTTCTTGGAAATCAGAGTTGTTTGCGGGAAAGAATCAGATTTTATAAATCCTTTTCGTGTTTGTTTTTTTGTTGTTGTTGTTTTTGTTTTTTGTTGGTTTTGTTGCTGTTGCTGTTGTTTGGTTGGTTGGTTTATTTTGTTTTTGTTTTGTTTGGGGTTTTTTTTTGTTTGTTAGTTTTTTGGGGTTTTTTTTGGGGGGGGGTTGTTTGTTTTCTTTTTTTTTAAAGAAATTGCCGTAATTTTTAAGTTTTCCCTTTTTTCCCCCCCAGATTGAAACAAATTCTCTTACAGCATCCCCAGCAATTAAAACTAAGCTAAAATGCCAAAATGGCCCGAAAGGACAAAAGAAAACTCCACAGAAATGTTTCTACAGCCCCAACTACAATAGCAGCTTTGCAGAAACTCCAGACTTTCAAGTTTCTGTCTGGATATTTTCCCTGGGACACACAGACCTGCTTCGTGCAGCTCATGTC
Source organism: Lichenostomus cassidix (assembly GCF_008360975.1). NCBI lineage: Eukaryota > Metazoa > Chordata > Aves > Passeriformes > Meliphagidae > Lichenostomus > Lichenostomus cassidix. The sequence goes on from NC_139497.1 coordinate 6,843,406, forward strand.
ATGCTGTTTCTTGTAGTAATTTTGTAGGACATGAACACTGATATTAAGGGTAAAGTAACTCCATTTTGCACCTTCCTCTGATTTCCTTTTGCCTCTTTGATGTTCACCTCCTGCTAGAACATTTTCCCTGGTATCGTTCTGGGGTTGAATTCAGCCTGATTCACATCTCATGGCAATGACTCTGACTTTGTCAGAATGAAAGCAGTTTACACCACCTGGGCAATATGATTATTTAGCTGCAGTATTAGTCCTCTCCCTCTTCCTTGGAGATTTCTGCCATGGGTGAAGGTTTTGGAGGAAAGGTTTTGAGAGAAAAAAAGGCTAAGCAACTGCATTAATTCCTGCATTAGGTAAAAATTTAAAAAAAAAATTTAAAAAAGGAAAGGAAAAATATTAAATCATAGCTGAAAAAAGTAGATTTTGTTTATTTTGTTCATGATCCTAAAGAAGTGAACCCATTTTCCTTCTAGAGCTCATTCTCCCACCCCAGCACAGCATCATTTCTCACTTTTAACCCTCTAAACCCACTTTATCCCAGTTTCCCAGCCTGGCTGTGCTTCCCTGCATTGCAGCTCCATTTCCTGCTCCAGACCCACGGAGGGAAATTGAAATGCAGAGCCATCCTTTCCTTGTGTTTCTTCTCTCTTGTTTACCTCTGGGCGAGGAGTGTGTTTATAAAAACACAAATAATTGGCATATGTTAGATACACATCCAACAAAAATGACAATTAGGGGGGATGAGAGGGAGGATTAGAATTTTCTGCCTAGATCTGCTCTAATTCTGGATTCAGCAGCAGGCTTGGGGATCTGGCTTCAGTTTTGTTTGTGCATTTGTTTGTTCACCTTCTTGTGTGTTTTGTTTCATTTCACCTCATAAATACAGACACAGATATGAATGATGTGAATCTCCCCAAATTTCAGGATATAACATTGGCCTTTTGATCCAGAACCTATCTAAACTCAAGCCCAAATAAATGGATTTTTTTTTCCTTTGTAATAACTATGTTAAAAATGTACCAAAAAAAAAAAAACCCAAACAGATTCACAGTGCAGCTCTTCTACCTTTTTAAAATACAGGGCTGTAAATACATCTGATTTGAGGCCTAATGTGTGACAAGATTCACACACAGTGATAATATCTTCTATTAAAGCAACGGATATTGTTAGAAAGAGCTTCAGCACTCCTCATTTTCTTCGAGACTCTCACCATTCTCTACAACATCTTTGGCATATCCACAAACTCAGGGGCTCTCAACCCCCAGTGGGTCCTACAGGCACAAATCCATTATCACAATATCCCAAGCACAGGGAAAAAAATTGTCAGGGGTAGCAGGGAAGGAGGTTTTTTATTTGTCTTTCTGTTATGGACTTCAAATTGAATCTGTCAGACAATATCCAGATTATCTGCTCAGCATGAAAACAAAGAATGATTATTTTTTTTTTCTGTTTTTGATGAAAGCCGAGGTGTGTGCTAATGTCTTGAAGGCTGAGAGTGTTTCAAACATCCATTACCATAAATTAGCCCTAAAATATTGGGAGCTGGCAGCCCTGCAGTTCCCTGGTCTCCCTTGCCCAGCCTGCAAAGCAAACACAGCTGTGGACACTTGGTGCTCCCCCTGCCCTCTGTGGGTTTGTGCCTGTGAATGTCTCGGTGGGATGTCTCCAGAGGAGGCTTTGTTTGTTTGCACATTGATCTGAGCCTGAGTGAGAAATAACTCAAACACAACCTCCTTATCGAGTGAAAATATTGAAGTCTGATGCTCTGGTACAAATATCCCAAGTGGGAGGCTCAGAGAAGTTGGGGCAGTGAGGAAGATGTGTCCACAGCTGAGGATTAAACCCTTCAGAGGAAGGCATCCACTTTTCCTTTGGCATTTCAGCCACACTCTTCCACTATCCCAGGCTGCCCCAAGCCCTGTCCAACCTTGCCTTGGACACTTCCAGGGATCCAGGGGCAGCCACAGCTTCTCTGGGAATTCCATCCCAGCCTCTCCACCCTCACAGGGAAGGATACACAATTTAAATCCAAACTGAGATGTGTCAGCCCTTTACATCCCCATTATTCTCACTTTTTCCTGGTGTAAACACCTCCAGAGGGGAGAAGTCAGGCTCCAGCCATTGTTCCTAATAGTCCTGAGTGTTTGTGTGCCAACAGCCAGGCTGGATAATCCTCCCCACCACTGGGAACCAGGAATTAAAGATCCATTGCCATCCTCTCCTCTGTGATGCACTCAGAGAGCTCTCCAGCCCCTGTCACCCACCAGGATGGATCATCTCTGTACTCACTAATTTCACAGCCCGTAAATTACAGGCGTACCCCGCGTATCTCCAGCTCATTAGAGAAGGTTAATTTAAGCAGACAATCAACAAAAATACAGAAAACTAGTTTGGAAAGAGGATTTTGCCGTGTCTCTGACAGACAATGAATTCACAACCCCAACATCTGCCACCACTAGAGAGAAAATGCTGGAGGAAAAAAAAAAGAAAATAAAAAAAAGAAAGGAACTCATTGCTATTTCCTCTGATGAATGGTGAATTTCCAATTAGCATTTTAATTACTCAAGCCAGGCTTTCAGCTGGTTTGATGATCACAAGAAATTCCATAAGCAACAAGTCATCTTAGTTTGACAACCTGTGCTGGGGTAATGCATAACACACTTACAGGGGTTGGCCTGTGAGAGTGTTTTTCTTCTGGAAAAATCCTACAGCTTTAATTGCTCTCAAGTCTTTATTTATAGTTTTACATAGTTTTTTATGTGTTTTATATAGTTTTACACTTTTGTACCACCCAAGAAAAACCTACAACAAGACCTGAGATGTTTGGTGCAAATGGTATAGATTTATTTCCTGGCGGATCCTACAGCAAATCCATCAACAGGACCCTAAACATCTGAACCTGTACCACTTGCCTGAGCAAATCCTTCAGCAAATCCATCCCATATCGTCACAGACACCTTTGTGTGTCCTTCACCTGAGCTAATCCTACAGCAAACCTGTCCCTGGGGATTGATGGATGGGCAGAAGGTCTGGCAGTGATAACTCCGTCACCTTTTTGTTTGCGTAACCAAAAAAACAAAAGAGAGAAGGGCGTTTTTCTAAGTTCCTGTGCAGTGTTAGGAAATTCTGTGTCCCCTGGGGAAGGAAGGTGAGCAGGGATGGGGTTGTCCTTGCAGGTGAAGGGTGCAGCTTTGTCCTAAACTTTGCACTCTGCTTCTTGCAAGTGCTCAGAATGGTTGATCTGGGGACTTGGGTTATTCTAATCCCTTGATTTGAACAGATCTGGAAATGAGGATGGGCCCTTGTAGACCATCAGTCTTCATTTTTGTTGTCTGCCCACTTCAGCCATTATTTTCTTCTCATTTTGGTTTGCTGTTGTTGTTTGGTTTTGGGTTTTTTTTTTCCCAGGAAAGCCTCCTTTTCCCTCCATTTTTATGTGATTTCTCATCCTCTCTGGATGTCCATCACACAGAAACCTTCTGTGGTGTAAAGCTACCTGCACATCAGAGGTGTATATATTCATCATCTAGGAAAACACCACCCTCTCTCCCCTGGAGTAATAACAAAATATCAGCACCAAATCTGTTTACTTGAGAAAAAAATTACACATGGGGGGCAATCATTTATTCAGAGCAAAGAAAACCAAAACAGCCAAGCCAGCAGTGCCCCTTTCATTGAGTGGACAAATGAGAGGTTGTTAAGTTCTTGGCAGTCTGATGGATAAAGGTACCTTGTCAGAAGGTCCCTCCAGATTGAGCTGCAAGCAAAAGAGAGGAAAAGCTTGGGAAGAAAAGCGGATTTGTGGTGACAGAATGAGCAGCTCTACCTGGGAGCTCTGGTTTTTGGGGTGCAGCTATCCAAGGTGCTGCCAAGGGTGTGCCCAGACACCAACTCTGGATGGACACTGGGCCTCTTTTCTTTTCTTTTCTTTTCTTTTCTTTTCTTTTCTTTTCTTTTTCAAAGTGGTTTTGTCAAGTCAATCCTTCCCTGCAGCTTAATCCTTCTTGCTCCCCACATCCCACTCCTGCATTCCCATCCTTCCATCCTCAGTGAGGCTGACCAGACTCACTCCCTCCTTGCAGGATGTTTTTTATGCATTTCTGTTATTTTTCCCTCGAAGGTCTACATGTGGACATAGCTCTGTCCCTTGGAGAAGCTCCTCAAGCACCAGCAGCAGAGCTCTGTAAATCCCACAGGGAAGAACATGATGCCCATGAGAAATGAGAAAAAGACCCCCAGAAATTATCTTTACCTCCCATTTCCCCTTTCTGCCCCAGCAGCCTCACATCTCCACTGTCTCCTTTTTCCCTTTCCTCCTTCCAATTCCACCCTTTGCCCCATCCCTCTCCAACCCACAACAGTCTGGTAGAATTTCACCAATGCAGGCAAGTGGAACACTTCACTTCCAATCCCTGAACGAGGCCAGGGCACAGAAGAGTTTATTATATCATAAATTAGAACATGAAAAGCTAATACATTTTATACATTTGTCAGAGAGTGAGAGAGAGAGAGAGAGAGAGGAGGAAAAACCTTTGCTGCCAGGTTTCTCAGAGCAAATCTGTCAGGCTGGAGAGAGGCTGCTGGAATGGAAGTATTTACAGACAGACAGAGAGAGCCCTGGTGCAGAATAGCAAAGCTCCTGCTGGATGCTCCAGGGCTGTGGCAGCAGCCAGGATAGAGCTCTCAAGCCAAACCACACACAGCCCACCAGGAAAACCTTGACTCTTTCTGTGTGGGGATAAAATAATGCCCAGCAGAGCTGTGGGGAAGCTGTCTGGGGGCTTTGGGAGTCTGAGGACTCAGGGGATGCTGCTGCTCTTTGTGTTGTGGGTCTGAATTTACCTGGTGCTGCTTTACAGAAAAAAAGGGGGAAAAGCACATCTGGAGGAGGGAATGGAGCTGGGGAGGGCTGGAGCACCAGGAGTGGCTGAGAGAGCTGGGAAAGGTGCTCAGCCTGGAGCAAAGGAGGCTCAGGGAGACCTTCTGGCTCTGCACAGCTGCTGACAGGAGGGGACAGCCAGGGGGTCAGGCTGTGCTCCAGGGAACAGGGACAGCAGGAGAGGGAACAGCCTCAGGCTGGGCCAGGGGAGGGGCAGGGTGGACATCAGGAGGAATTTCTTCACTGGAAGGGTGGTCAGACTTTGGAAAAAGCTGCCCAAGGAGATGGTGGAATCACCATCCCTGGAAGAGTTTCAAAGGCCTGTGGATGTGGCACTTTGGGATATGGTGATGTTAAACTTTGGGATATGGTGATGTTAAACTTTGGGATATGGTGATGTTAACTGCTCTGCAATGATCTCACAGGCCTTTTCCAACCCTGATGATTCTACAGTTCTAACTCAGATCCCAGACAGACTAGTAAAGAGGAATTTTCTGGGAAATCTGTTCTACCTGCCAGGCACACATCCCCATGGCTTTCTTGCTGTGTGCTCATTCCAGGTGGATTGTCCCATTTTAATTGAGCTTTTCCCCAGTCCCACTGCACCTCCAGTCCCTGAGACATTGCATCTCTGCTGCCTGGCAGATCCAGTGACAATGGATCTTCTTCCACCTTTCAAAACTCAAGGCAGGAAGGCATTTCCCAGACATCATCTCCCTCGAAATAGTCAGCAAGTCAGACTTAATTAAGACAAAGAACAGCAAAAAGCAATAATAATTAAAACTTTAGAGTCACCTGCACAGATGAGAAAGTAGAAGGAGCTCCTGCTGAAGGAGCATCGTGTCTGAGGCTGGCATTCCCCACAGCCACCTTTATCCCCAAGAATGAAGCATGGGAGATGGCAGAGGTGGTGCCTGTGAGAGTTTGGCTGAAATTACCCACAAAAGTGTTTCTCCAGGCTGAAAAGTCGCTCAAAAGATGTTTCTCCAGGCTGAACAGTTGCTCAGGCAGTGGCTGAGCTGCTGAGTGAAGGACAATAGCTGTTGCTTTGGTTGTTTCAGCCTTCACCACCCCCAGCCCAGAGGACACAGCTGGAGGCACAGCTGTGGGACTGTTTATAAATAAAAAAAAATATATATTTTATTTGCATTTATAGCTTATAAGTATTATATATTTATATATATATAATATAAAAATATATAAATATTATATACTATAAAAATACGGAAAAATTATAAATTATAAATTATAAATGTTGTGAGCATTTATCCCTGTGGGGTAAAGATGCTCTTGCACACAGCATTGATAGAGGATGGGTGGTTAGAACAGCCATGGAAATCCATGGAAAACCCTGTGACAGTGATTGCCATTGAGTTGTTGCTACCTGTGGTCCTCCCTGGCTCCTGTTTCCTTAGCTCCCACCATGGCTACTGGTGTCACAATTCTCAGATCTCTGCTGCTGCCACCCAGGTCTCTTTGCCCCAAAGCAGTGCATTTTCAGGCAATTTTTCTCTCTTCACCCTTCAAACTCCTTCCTTTACCCCTCTTCCCTTCACTCCACGTGAGAGATTGACCTTTGGAAGGCCTGAAGTACAGAGCAGACACCAAAACACAGAGCTGAGGAGAGGAGCAGAACCAATTTCAGGAGCTCCCCCGTGGCTCAGATCCATCTCTCTCCAGGGTTTTGCTGCTCTCCCAGAGCTCTGTCTTGTCCTCCCTGCCAGGGTGGCTTCTCAGGCACTGACAGAAGCTGCCAGACAAAACACTCCAGATTAATTCCACCCTCTTCCTCTTTCTTTTTAGAAACTTTTAATTAGTCCCCAACTCAGCACCATTATTAGTATTTGTTATTAAGTATTAAAATCGCTCACCCCCAGCTCCTTCTCCCTCTGCTTCCCTCTTGCAGCCCTTTGTTTTAATTGTTATATTTTTTCATCAGTGATCAGCCAAGCTTCCCTAATGATCTAGGCTCATTTAAAGGGTTTATAACTCCGGCACAAAACTCCAATAAAAAAGCGGCAGCCTTGCTGGGAACCTCCTGGGGCTACTCAGCAGCCAGGAACACAAACTCATTTACCACTTGCCTGTTCCCCCCTTTTCTTAGTCACCATCACCCATTCTGTCAAAATATCATCCTCTGCACACACAGAAACCCTTCATTTTTCCTTTTCCACATCTTTTCTTTCTCCCTAAGGATCGAGATGGGAGAACTGGAAAGAGAACTTGATGAGACACGTAGTGGAGTTAACAGCAAATAAGCCAAACCCATTGTTCCTCCCTGCCGATGCTGCATTCCTGTCCCCTCTCAAGAAGAAAAAACATGAAGAGTTGTAGTGAGGCTGAGGAAAGAAATGCTCTGGCTGTATTTCTCCTGGAGTACATTTAGCAGTTGCAAGTTACCCCTCTGGAGAGCTTAAAAGCCTCTTTTACAAACCTGCAAGTCAGCACTGCCTTCCCCTCCTTGCTCTTCTCCCTTTGCAAGAGGTGTAGATTTACAGAACAGACAAAGGGTTGCTTGGCAAACTCTCAGGGTCTTGGCCCAGCTTCCCACCGAGCACAGATGTTGCTCCAAAGCTGTCTTTAGGTTTGCACAGCCAGCAGGAGATTCGTGGGGATCCAAGCAGGAAGAGGAGAGCAGGCTCTTCTCCAGGAGCACAGACCACGACCTAGACTCAGGTAGGCTCCACCATGACCTACTGGGCTTCTTGCCCATGGCCTTTGGCATTGGGCAATTAGCCAGGGTGAGGGGCAAGCCAGGAGGACACACCTTCCCTGCAGTGACCTCCTTGTACCAAGCTTTTGGAGGGAAACCTCACCAAAGTTATTCCACCTCTCTGTTCACACACAAAGCCCTTCTGGGACAAGGAGGAAGGAAGGGAGTGGGAGTGGTGAATAGGAAATGAATAAAGTGAGGCACGGAGTGGATTTTTGTCACCTGCCTTTAGCCATCTGCCAGGTGGCTACTTCCATCTGAGCTGCCACTCTGGGCCTCTCTCTGGAAACCCCACAGGGAAAATAAACACTTTTAACACCGTGGTTACTCTTCCCTTGTAAACCAGTGGAACGCTGACCTTTTTACACCGAAAAACACTCAGTTCTTCCAGCTGATGTGCTTCCCAAAGCCATCCATTTCCAAATTATGGCGCAAACTATGCCATTAAATGGTCTTGTTTGAAGTCACTGTTGCTCCCAGAATGTGCCTGACAGCATCACACCGCACTGACCATGTGAGTCACGACTGTGTTGATACACTCGACAAGCAGCCTTTTGTTCTCACTTGAAAGGAGCTCAGCTGAAAGGCCCAGCAATGTGTTCAGTCCTCTTCAAAAAGCTGGATTCATTTGGTGGGAATAAACTGTGGGAGCTTCTCAGTCAGTCAGTAGAAAAGGACAGTTTCCCAAGGAACTTCAGCGCTGTCCTCCCTTGGGTGGCTGCTGGGCTCCTCTGGGAGATGATTTCTGGAGCTGGTTGAGCTGCTTTGGCACTTATTTCCCATCAGCAGTTTGGATTTTTAGGGAGAGAGAGAAATGGCAAAAGCAAACAAAGCAACCCGTTGAAATATTTCATGAAAGGTGGAAAAACAAAATGTTTAGGGGTATTATTGGGTTTTCAGCTTGGGCTGGAAGTGCAGAACACTGAGTAGGGTCTGTGGAGGATGCCTGCAATTAGAGACCTGCTTGGTGATACAGAGCTGTCTTCTCCTTGTTTCCAGCTGCTCCATTTAATTAAAAGAAAGCTAAACAATCCATTACATTAAATTACTTTCTGCACATTACTTTTCCACATAGACAACTGAAATGGTCACCACAGGGATGTTATTTGACCACAGGCTGGAAAGGAGATAAACCACTCTCAAAATTATTCTATTCTTGCTTGAAATATCACCCTGACGACCTGGTCAGGAGCCATTCCTGACTGGTGGGGATTCACCAGGAATGTGAGGGGCATTAATGGAGTGAAATCCCAGCCTCAGCTTGTTTATTCCTGCATCACATCACATGGTGATGAGGATGCCAAACCACAATAATGCTGTGGCAAACAAAAGGGCTTCTTTCATGTTTCCTCTCTCTACTCTCTGCCACCTTCACCACGGAATCTGCAGTAAATAAAATAATTCCATGGGTCAGTCCCTACCTCAGTCGCTTTTTCAGAGTTTCTAATCAGTACCAAACCGTCCATATTTCTTGTTTCACCTTCTAACTTAAATACTCCTTTGATTTCAGCAGTCAAACATGCCAGGGATGTCTTGAAATATCACATGGAAACAGAATTTGTAGGAAAACTCCTTGTCCCCGTGGGCATTTTGTTTTCCTTCCAATTCTTGTTCAAAGAAGGATAAAAATGATTTGGAATCTTCCTCAGTAACCCATTAAGTCACAGAGCAAGCTTTGCCTCCTGGAGAGGAATTCCCTAGGAGCACAGCCCGACTCCAGGCTGTAGCAGGAAGGAGATGCTGGATAAAGCTCTGACAGCCCCTGTGTTTTGCCACCAAGCCCCTGCCTCACCACTCTGCCATTTCCATAACATTGAGCTCTCAAAGCAGCTCCCAAAGCATGACCAGCTTGAGGCAAAACCAACCTGGACTGACTTCAGGAGGAGAGCTGAACAAAAACAACATCCTGGCTCAAATCCTCTGCCTCTGTTACAGCTCTGCCCTTATTTTCTGCACTCCACACCACTTTCCCTCTGAGAAAATTGTTGCCAAGTGGCTATTTTGAACATGGTTGAGTGCAGATTGTTAAAGGAGAGACAGGCTTCTGTGTCTGTCTTGCTGACTATTTTTGCTTTGTTCCCCATCTCAGGCAAAACCATTCCGAGGGTAAATATCTGTTTACTGTTTGTGCATAATGCATTATGGTAGGAAATTGTCTCTTCCTCCCTCATTTGCAGTGTTTGCACCTCATCCCGTGCTGACCTCCCAGCAGCAGCACAGACCTTTATGACCACAGAGCTCCAGCACCATCACTCTCTCCTGGAGCAGCTTCCAGAAGGGAAATGCCATTGGCTTTGGGCACACAGCAGGAATATATTCACTGGCTGGGCCAGAGTGACAGCCTTGCTCTGTCTCATGTTTGCCCTATTTGGAGCCTAGAAACTGCTGGACTGGATTTTCAGTTATCAGCATCCTCTTAACCCAGGCAGCATTAGCTGAGTCCTTCAGTGGTCTCATCCAGACAAGCATCTCATTCAAATACCTTGGGAATTATCCCATCTTCTCACTGATTCTGAGGTCACAGGGAATACGAGACAGGAATCACAGATTCTGGTGATGGCCATGAGAGAGGGGGAATTATCAGAGGAGGAAGAAGGAAGCTCAGGCTGTGCCTGCACTTTGTCATGGTCAGAGTAAACACCAAGCTTTTGGTTTTACAAGGAATAACATTGCCAATTAATCACCCACTGCTTCCCTTTGTTGTGTCTTCACACAAAGAAGTTGTTCCTGCAGCTTTATGGAATGAAGAAAACCACACCTTACACTGGAGACATCTTCACAAAAAAACGAGAAGCCAACCCAAAAGGCAGCATGTCAAACACATTAACAACTAACTGGCATTATATTTATTACATTTTCTCTCTGACTGTTTTTAATCCTCCCCTAGCAACATAAGCTGTTCCCCCTCAAAGCTTTCAGCCTCTTCTTAAATTTCAGTGGTCATCTCACTGGGCTGCATTTGTATCTGTAGTTCCCCACCAGCACTGGGCAACGATGGAGTGAAAAGAATGATGTTTTTCAAGCCCTGCAGTCAGGTCCTCAATGTTCCCAGCATCTGACTCCTGCCTGCAGAGGTGTGAATCAAAGTCTGGTTTCCCATGTGGTCACGCCAGATGGTTGGCTCAAAACCCATCGTTTCTTTACAGCAAAACTCACTAGACACAGACAGTAACCATAAGATATATTGGAAACTCGAATCTCGTCTAATTCAGACTGCCAACACCCATGCAAAAGATCCTTCACCCTACTCCTTTTGTCAGCTCTTCAAGAATGGTTTCTCTCCTGAAAATGTCCTGAAACACTTCAAGGCAATGACAAAAATACATTCTCACCGTCAGCCTGCATCCTCTCGTTCTGAAAGATCTCGCTGTTACTTCTGAACTGTGATTGTCAAATTGCGTTCAAGGATCATTTCACATGCCCCAAAAGGCAGCACTGCTCCCAGGAAATGCTTGGAAGCAGCTATGCAGGACAGCAGATCACATTCCAGTATTAATTCATTGTCTGTGGCCCTCTGCAGTGGGTTCTGGAATTTGTTGTGGGTGAACACCTCCAACTGCATCACACTGTGCCTTCCACAACAGAATTGGGAATGCTGAGTAAGTCCCTGCCCTGGTGAAATCATGAAGGGAGCGCTGGAGAGAACATTATTCAATAAAGCACATAAAAATTTCGGAAGGAGGCTGTGTTGAAAACAATCATATGCTGGCGAAATCTGGCTCTGTGTATTCAGTGACCACAAGAGGTCAGAGCATCAGTTTCCCATTGCATCTTAAAAGCAACATCTCGAGGAGCCTGGAGCTAGGATACTATTTTAGCTGCGACTCTTCAGCTCGGAAATTCCATCTTTAAACATTCCTTAACAGGGGTTACCACAGGAGCAACAGTCCTTCTTTTCTTTGCACTCGAGTCTATCAGGATAATAGTCGGGTTGTTCTTTCTTCATGTTCCAGGTCTTGCTCCACAGTTTGAAGGTGCACAGAAATATTATATTTTATACTAAAAGCCACCATCAGCACCTCCGTTTCCTTGGCACAACCAGACTCTCTTCATTAGGAATAAACCAAGCTGGTGACAAAGCAGTCCCAGGGGTGACTTCAGGTGTGTAGAGTCTCCTCCTGCAGAAGCTTTTAAGCATCACTAGCCTCCCTTTTCTCCCTTCCAAATCCACTTCTCCAGCAGGAGGAAAGGTCAGTCTAGGAGACAGCAAATGCATTTCATATTTCAACTCCAAATTAAGACTATTTCTACAAAAGCAGCTCTCTGTGTCAGGGAGACAGAGGAAAAAGGAGCTATATAAAATAGTAACATATTCTTTACACATATATATTTATATAACTGTAAGAACTGCATACACACTTGCCTGCTGAGAACCACTTTCTGTGGCACCTCTTTCTACCAATGTAGTTTTTCTAGAGAGTGTCCTGGCCAGGCACTAACTGGGCATGACCCAGTTTGGTGTATAAAAACAGACAAGATTGCTGCCTAGGATCTTAAATGATGAATTTTTCATATGCAGCCTTGTTTCACTGCAAAGTCCAGCCTTAGTCCCCCTCTCTGTTGGCCGCACATCCCCTTTAGCATGTCCTGCTTTGTGAAATTGCATTCCTTTGTTTACCCTGCATGGTGCCAAGAAATGCCTTTCTTCCCCCTCTTTTTCTCTTTTCTTTATTTTTGAAGTGAAAGTTATTAAGCTACTTCTGGCATAATACCTCTAAATGCCGAGTCCGTGAGAGGGAATTCTAACTTGGTTAATCTGACACAAATGAAAAACTATTCAAGGCTTGAGATGACTGGAAAGTTTAGTGTCATGGCTTTTTCAGGAGAAAAAGAGGGTTCTCAGCAAAATTTCATTTGAACACTTGACGTTATTTATTTCCTTTAAAGTACAGTGTTGGGCATGGTTTAAAGACACAGGAAAAACTGAACTGATGGTTCTGCTCAGTGCTGGGGGCACGTGGGGCAGAGAGAAGGGGGTGGAGAGGGTTCTCCTTATTGATGTGGGACAGTGGGAAACTGCTCCCACTGGGAGCTGGATCCTGCAGGCTTGCTCGGGGCTGAAATGGAAATGTCACTCTCTTAAAAGTTAAACTTCAACTGCCATCATTTCTGTGACTATTATCAGCAGAGGAAAATGGGAAGGAGAGGCTCGCTGTGATACAGAGACCTCAGATGTCTGAGATCATTCCTTTCTTTGTTCAAAGCCATTACATCTGAATTAAAGACGTCTGGGGGATGCTCCTCATCCTAAAGCTTTTCCATTTTTCATTTGCATGTCTGGAGGCAAAAAGAAACAGGATCTGCCAGAGTTAAGCTATGCCAGTACTCCGAGGGGTGCTCCCAGGACAGTGTTCAGCCAGTGGGTAAACTTCCATGGCCAGGGAGACAACTCCCAGGAGGTTTGAGGACCATTTTCAGAACTCTGCTGTGACCTGGTGGAGCCTCAGCATCTTCTCCTCCTTGAAGGAGCGAGTGGGGAGTGTGTTTGTGTGTTGCTTTCACTCCCAAGCAGCAGCTGGGATAAATGGGCTGAAGCTGCCCTCTGCTTTTTGCTCCAACAGCCATGGATCAGGTTTTCCACAGCTGAGCTGAAACCCATGATTCATAATCAGTTTCGTTTGCGAAATGTTCTTCTAATTGATCAGACGGAGACCAATTTCAGTGTGGGAAACTGAACCCTGAGAAAATTAATTACCCGCCAGGCTAAACCCATTTCCTTTGGCCCAGGTACAGCTTATTGTATGTTACTGAGAGATGACTGGCTGTCGAGAGAAAGGCAATGCTATAATTCTTCCTAGGACACGCTACATTGGAAGCAGATAAAGTGCTGCTGGCTGAGGGCACTGGCTATGCCGAGTGGGGAGGTGGCACAGGGAAAGGGGAAAAGGGACAGTAAATACATGGCAAAAGGCTCAGAGGGAGTAGAGATAAGAGAAAGGAGAAAATACACCAATTTTAAAATCCCAGAGTCTCCCAGGGATTAGTCACTACAGAGTTTGCCTTTGGGGACAAGGGGTTTTAACATTTCCTGCGCCTCCTTGGTGCTCATTTTACACCTGTGAGATATGGAGGGATGTCACAGACCCTGGGCAAAAGGCACAGGCAGAGAGAAATTTTTTTTTTTGCTGTGATGCTCCGGTAATGAGGGTAGTGAACTTAGCAAGGCTCCTCAGCCTCAGGGCAGGAAGGCTTAGAATAAATGCTGTAACTGAGCAGAAAGCATCAGGGAGTAAAAGTAGGCTCTTCTTCCTCTTTTAGGCTGAGGAGATGTGGAAGATCCAGGACTCCCAGGTGGCTCCACGGAATGGGAATGAGGAGTTGCTCACTGAGGCAGCCTAGTCCTGCTCCAGGTATGGGAATTGCTGCTCTCACGGCTTCCCTTCCCTTCCCTTCCCTTCCCTTCCCTTCCCTTCCCTTCCCTTCCCTTCCCTTCCCTTCCCTTCCCTTCCCTTCCCTTCCCTTCCCTTCCCTTCCCTTCCCTTCCCTTCCCTTCGCTCCTGGCACCAGGATACCAAACTCAGAGCCCTCCAAGACAGGAGGCATTACAGATTTTTTAATTAAAGCCAATTGGGTAATGAAAGTAGCAGGAGTATGTTCCCACTCTGTGAATGGATAAATTAAAGCTCCCGGAGAAGACAGCAGACATGGAGTCAGTGAGGGGAGCAGATTTTCCATGGAAATCCTAATGACTGCCATCTTTAAGCTAATGACATCCTGCCCACACAATTCTGCCAGCTTCCAGGGTAGCAAAATAACCGCAGAGGGAACATGGATCTCCTTCTTTTTAGACTGGGGCTTCAACGGGGAAAAACATTAGTGTTACAGGATACTCAGCCTGCAATCCCCTGACAGTCAGAGCCAGCTACTCTCCAGCTGCTCCAGGTTAATAGAAATACTTCCTTGGCTAGACCCCAGCACAAAACAAAATAGGATTTACAGCCAGAGTAAAGCTAATCAAAGAAAAAGGACAAAGGTTTATCAGCAGCCAGAACTTTTCAGAAGCGGAGAAGTTAGTGATGTCTGGGTCAACAATGTTCTCCTGCTTCAGAGAGCCCTCGATGCAGATTGCTTGGGGAATACCTTGCCTTGATGGAAAGTTTTAACCCTTTGACTTTTGAAAGGACAGGGTCTGGGTGTATTTATTGGAAAAACCTCAAATTCAAACAAAATAATCTCTGTGTTGCTGCCAGCCTTTTATCAGCGTCTGTGTGGAGGTGCTCGGGAGCTCCTTGTAAATGCGATGTACTTAAGAAACAAAGGTTGAGTGGAATGACCTCTTCAAATGCAGATGTCAGGCTTCTCTAAAGCCTTGGGGCTCAAGGATCACAAAGCTGGGTTAAGGCTCCTACTCTGCTTTCCTTCTCTAGCCACCTTTTTCTTGCTCCAAGAAAGAGGATGGCATAGCTGAGAGTCAGGCTCAGGGAGGTTCTCAGGGGAAAATACATTTCTACAGTAATTCCTAATGGTACATTGTGGAATTTTCCTCTTAAGACAGGATGTTCCTTCTTACATATTCTGCATCAGAGACCTCTGTTCCCAAAATGTGGGGTGCTCCAGGGCTCTATCTCCCTAACAGCTGGGAGCAGGAAATACCCTGGTGTGGGATAGGGAGAGAAACCTGGGAGCAGTGAAGAGGTGCAGGAATCAAAACATAACAGAGAAAATTGAAAAAAAGTGCTCACTGAATTAATGATATTGAGATAATTGCTGTTCTATTTAGGACCTCTTATTCTGTGACACAGCCAAGGTGTAATACAGCTGGAAATCAAAATGGATGGAAGTTAATCCATTGAGGTTTATGGCTGCTGTTAGTTTCTGATGGATCCTGATAGTCTGCTAAGTGAACACCTCACTGCCTGCCTCTTAAACCAGAGCTCACAGCTCCTCCAATCCCTTGCAGCAGGAATGCTTTTATTAACCCTCTTAGGGCGTTTGAGTTGACCCTTCTTCTTCTAGGGGTATAACAGGAAAATTCAAGGTTCTCTGAAGTGAAACACCAGTTCTGAAGGGGCAAATTCTATTTAAATCATGACTATGAGCCCATATTTTTGCAGGTTACTATGCAAGTACAAAACCACCCAAAAAATGTTGGTGAGTTAAGTCAGTTTAGCATTTTCCCACCCATCAGCTTAGCTACTATAAGAGAGTTTGAGTCCACTCTCATCCCTTAGCTCTTGGATAAACTGCAAAACCATATTGCTTGGCTCCAGCTTTTTTTCCCCGTGCTTCTCTGCCCCTCCCCTCTTCTATTTTCCAACAGGAAAAGAAATATAAGAACAGAATAAAACACTTTAAAAGACAAAAGCTATTTTCCAAACACTCATTAATTTTAACAATCCAGAAAAGATTGATAAAGGATCAGCACACACTTACTGAACAGAAATTCAGGGGAGCAGCAGGAGGTGAAGAGTGACTCTCCTGGAGAATGGTGCTGGTCCAAGTGCAGCTCACCTGGCCATTCATTCAGTGCCCACTGAGGGGGAAAGGAGATGAGATATTACTCCATTATAGTCTCAAATGTATAATTCATACAATGCCAATGAAATAATGATAAATGACTGAATTGTTCACAAGGGCCATTCTTCACACTTTAGCCCATTTTAAAAAATCTTTTTTTCCTTTCTTCTAAACTTTCTGTTAATGACTCCCCTCCTTGCCTCTGCTTCCCTTGGCAGAGATGCTCTAAAGAGGCAGAAAACGTTGTGT
This sequence comes from Lichenostomus cassidix, assembly GCF_008360975.1. NCBI lineage: Eukaryota > Metazoa > Chordata > Aves > Passeriformes > Meliphagidae > Lichenostomus > Lichenostomus cassidix. The sequence continues at coordinate 6,859,701 of NC_139497.1, forward strand.
GAGAAGACATGGAGGAGTTGTGGATGTCTGGAAGAAATTTCTCCAGGTGAGGTCCTGGCACAGGGTGCCCAGAGAAGCTGTGGCTGCCCCTGGATCCCTGGCAGTGTCCAAGGCCAGGCTGGACAGGGCTTGGAGCAGCCTGGGATGGTGGAATATGTCCCTGCCCATGGCAGGGGTGGAACGAGATGATCTTTAAAGTCCTTTCCAAAGTGTTCTGGGAATCTAAATCTCCCTCTCTCTCTGTCCATATGAACCTCCCATTAGATACATAAGTGTGAATGTGAGGATATATGAACCAGGTCACTTTATACACATCCTTCTGTCCTCTGATCTGGTTTAGACAACCCCTGGGCTTCTCAAGAGCCGTGTCTGCACTCTGGTTTCCTCTCCTGTTCTATGGGCAAGGAAGGGTAACAGCAAATCCCAAACCACTTCTTGGTTTGTTTGGTCAGTTGTTTGCCCTCTGTGAGATGACAGCAGCATGTGAGAAACACAAGGCTCTTGCATGTGCTCTGCAAGGATTTGGAGTCCACCAACCGAAGCAGACCAGAGCAGACCAAACCAAACCAAACCAAACCAAACCAAACCAGACCAGACCAGACCAGACCAGACCAGACCAAACCAAACCAAACCAAACCAAACCAAACCAAACCAAACCACAGCACCATGAATCCTTTGGCTGGATGGGAAAGCTTCCCTGCTCCTGGTAACTCCCCTGCTGCTCATTCACCTGGCCCTGCCTGGTGTTTATGCCTGGGAAAGGCGAGCAGCAGATGAGCTGGAAACAGGAGCTGGGAAAGGAATTGCACCTGGAAAAGCTGCAGCTCCGCTGTGAGATGGATCGGGAGTGGTGGGAGGATCAGTCATCCCTCGCTCCGAGCTGCTGTACAGAGGTAATCGAAACCTGGGGAAAAACTTGTAAAGATTGCAGCGCACAGATGGATGGACAGACAGTCAGATAGATCATAAGCAAAAATAACAGTTTAAAATTGCCTTTCTGTTTGTGACCTGGTTTTCCCGAGTCCTGAGCGCTCGGCTCAGTGGCACGAGCTCTGGGAGCAGCCCTCTGGGGAATTAATCCAGAGGCAGCATCTGCACTTGGAGGCCTATTTTTGCAAATTTTTCTTATGTATGTTTGAAAAGGTGAGAAAGCACCAGCCAAGGATGTTTTCTAAAGGTCGAACCTTTCTTTTTCATGGAGCTTTCCCCCTCTGCTTGCTTTTATTTCGAGGTACTCCCTGAGGATGGATTGAAACTCCATAGCTCTGAGCACATCCTTTGTCCTGCTTAATCATTGTTAACAGCCCAAAAGATGAGATAATGGCGACCCATCTTGGGGACTCCAAAATCCTGATTGTTCAGAAAGGTCACAGAAAAGCAACGTTTCTAATCTTTGCAAAAGAAGAGATTAGCAGGCAGCCTTGCTGGGATATTTAATGGGGGGAAGGAAAAGGAGAGGAAAGGTGATAGGAAGCTCTTTGGGTTTGGCTTGGATACAAGGAGTAGGAACTGTGAAACAAAGCCGTGGAATTGGAAAGGAAGCAGAGAGAAAATTCCTCTGCAAAATACACAAGAGGAAAAAAGTGTGAGAAGACACAAGCTTTGGGGAAAGAATATTCACTGTAAGAGGAGTCAGGGTGCTCTTTATTCCTCCAGCATTCGAGGTTGCTGGACTTCACTTCTGATTCCTTCAGGAGATTGGAATGATGGAACTGTTGTGGGTGAGAATAAGAATGGGACAGATGGAAAGACTGGCTGGGGTCTGTCCCCCATTAGTCTCTACAAATTAAGTTGATCGGCAAGGCTCGAGGAGTTGTCTGGGATTCCCACAGTCCACTGAGGTATCATCACCTATGAAAGGCAACTCCACCCATGATAAAAGAAGTGACCAGTGCAGAGGGAAGAGATGAATCAGCTCTAGAGGAGCTCATCTGTCTGTGGTTAAAGGAAAAAAACAACCAAATGGGATGAGTTCAGAATGCAAGGCTCATCCCACCTCTCCTGAGTCAGAAAAATCCCACGCAGGGATTTTTCTAAGAAGTCCTTTATGTCTGGAGCAGTTCTGGGAGCACAAAGGGTCCTGTCCCAAGCTCTCATCTCATGTTATCTGTTATGGAAGGACTGGAAAATGTACAAGCAGAGCTAAACATGAAAAGCTGTGTCAGACACAGCATAGGATCACCTTGTTCAGCTCCATTTTGTCTCTGTTTCACCCAAATGATTAAGGAATATGTTAGGGATTGTGGTTCCTGTACCAGTTTTGAGGACTTTCTGGCAACAGATGAGAGAAGCATTTGGGGCTAAGGACTTAAAAAATTCAGGCCCAGATTTCAAGCTTCTGAGGTTTGAAGTTATTTTATGCTGGGAGTTTGGCTTGGACACATCTTCAGTAGCTGCTAGAATCAGACAGAATCTCCAAAGCTTTGGAAGTATTCCTAGTGCAAGAAATTACCAATTTCCATATTTTTGTTGCTCTTGATGTTTTTGACACCCAGGAACAAACTGTCTTCATTTAAATGAGATGAGAAAAGTATCTCCTGCAAATTATGCCATTTCTTTTCCCCATTATGTTTTTCTGCATCTTCTGGCAGCGCTGTTGCAAAACCAACAGCAAACGGTCGAGTGGAACAGCAAAGACAATAACTTTAATGGAAAGAAATTGGGAACTGGAAGATGACACAGATTGCATTAGGGGGAAAAAAAAGTGAAATAATATTTAATTTCCCTGGTCATAAATAATATGTCCGCCCACATTACAAACACATCAAATATGACAGGAAAAATAGGCAGTGACATGAGAAAATATCATTATTTCTTCATTAAATGTTTTATATATTTGTAAATGTGGGGGGGAAATTAAAAAAGCACCCTGACAAGCGAAAATATAACAGCTGAAGGGCCATTAAAGAAATGAATTAGGACTCTAGAAGTGTGCAGATGAGGAAATCAAAAGGAAAGAGAAAAAATATGTCACAGGCAAAACTTTGACTGTTGTTAGGATCCAGTTCCTTTTCAGAAAGGAAGTGGGGCTGCCATTGGGGGACTCTGGACACTGGTCAGCCATCAATAGGGACTCAGGAATCCCATCAGGGCTGGTTTTGGGGTAAAGCATCTGCTCTGCCAAGGGTTTTTGTGTAGTGGTGGGTGAGCAAAGGGGATTTGTACACAACACCTGGCAGAGTTTATCAGGCTGAACACAAAACCAGAGGCACTGGAAGTTTGGTGTTGATTTTGCAGGGTGATACTGGAAATTTGGGAAGGGCATAGAGGTTTTGGATATAAATGTAGAGTTAGGGGAATGTCGGGGCATTGCAGGTCCAGCTGAGCTGCTCTATTTGAAAAGGGATTTACAATCCATGTGTGTCACTCCATCATCTTCCTGGATTTCAGTTTCTTGTGCACACAATCTCTCATTCTCTGTGGACCCCAAAAATACCACCAGTGGGTCAGGGAGGGTAAGGAAGGCTCCATATGAAAGATGAGCTTTTGGGGCAGAAGGATAAATACTCCTCATGTTGTTTCTTCACCACACTCCTGGCCAGCACCTCTGTAAGAACTCAGCACGGAGGCTCTAATTGTTTGTGTCTCTCTAATGATCAATCCTCTCCATCCCTCTCCAGCCTGGTGACCACAACACATCCATCCAGGAGAACATTATCCCTGTCAGTTCTGCTCCGAGACGCTCAGCATCGCTCAGCAGCCAGAAGTCAAGGTCACGACACCTCCAGCAGCAGCAGGCACAGCCTCAGCTCCTCGAGGAGCTCCTGCTCACCCCCACGCTGATGGCACCAGCTCTGCTCCCCTCCAGATTGTTCAACAGATGCTCCTGATAAATACCCGAGCAGCTGAGATTCCGCGGGAAATGGAGCGCGGCCGCCTGGCTGCCAGTGAAGGATGGGAGACACTCGCAAGGTCTTTGGGATGGCTGTCACACCAGCAAAGGGGTTTGGCCCTTGCACCAGCATAGAAGGTGAATGGGATGGGCTTGGATGGGAAGAATTGTATAAAATGTGATCATCATTGGTTGCAGGCAAAGGTGGGCTCTGCTAGGGGAAATATCCTGTGCTCCCAGCTGTGTCTGTGCAAGTAATGAATTCACTGGTAGCCAACAAACACAGGATTTACAGTTTGAATAAATACACACTGTGTGTGTGTGAATACATATATTTACATGTGTTTATGTTTGAGTTCCACTGCTCTCAAATAGCTATCTAATGTATTTGGGAAGACAGAGTGTAAACAATTTATTTGGGGGAGAAATCTGTAGCCTTTCTAGCTACACAGCCACAGAGGTTTTCCAGGTGTTCTCTCCACTGACATTTAGCAGTCCCAAGTAATGGCTGGATTGAAGCATTAAGACTTTTCCCCCTTTTGACTTGCAAAAGACAACCCTGTAAAATGCAATGTCCTTGCAAAATCTGTATTTCATCATGAGAAAAGGTTTTGTTTAAAATATCATCCTCTCACAGAACTTCTGCAGTCCCCAGAAATGGCATTCAAGATTCAAAGGGTTGAACACTGGGAAAAAAAAATCTAACTCTGATGCTCCCATAGCCTCATTTTGTCTCTTCCTCCTACATTTGGTTTATATGTACACCTTCAGTATTCCTTGGAAGCACGAGAGATTTTTACTGAGTATGAGGATAGGAAGGAGAAAAGAAGAATGAAGAAGACAGGGGGAAGAAGGATGGTGAGTATTTTGAGAAAAGGAAGAATGAGTTGCTGGGGGAATAGTTGTAGTTAATATAGTGAACTTCCATTTTTACAGGAAATTCCTCTTCTGAATTGGAAGCAGCAACCTAAGTTCTCAAACCTCACCAGAGAAGAGAAATTGTGTTAAAAGAAAAAAATCACATGGAGACATCAAAATCCTATAACGTGGGGCATTCTATGCCATTACAAGCTATTTAAAATTAATGCCTTAATGTAATATAAGATCCATACAAATTAGGTTGGAGAAAAATGTGAACATCAAGTACTTTGCTGTTCTCAAAACAAAATATTTTGTCAATACCAAAATAAAATCAAAACAATTTAACTATTCTTCATCAAACATTTCATTGTAATTGACCTGGTCCTATGAAACCTTGTTAAAAACACCTTTACCTTACAGTAATAAATTGCTTAGGTTAATAACAGTCAAACAATGGGGGAAAAGTAGTTTTAAAAATCTTTTGGCTATTCAAACATGAGTAAAAGGTGACAGGGTCTGCAGTTCCCTTGGTCCTGACTGGGTCACTGATAATTGCCTTTATATCAGAGACTCAAAGCCACAGCCTGGTGTGTCCTAACCCATGCAAGGAATGTCTCTGAGTAAGATCCCTGACTGGAAATGGCTCCTGCTAATCCCTCTCAGCTCAGCCCTGTACCCCCTGCAGGAGGGTGACAAACTCAGTGCAGCTCTGGGGTCACCTCGAGTGCTGCCAAGGGACACAGGACAGCAGAGCACCTCCCTTGTCCCTTGGGATGTCTGTTCAGGGCCCTGCCTGCTGAGCACCTGGCACTGCCAGGAGAACATGACACTGCTTTTCTGGTGTTTATGACTTTTTCTTTGCATTTTAAACTGTTTTTCTCTCAACCCACGAGTTCTCTTACTTTTACCCTTCCAATTCTCTCCCCCATCCTGCCAAGGCAGAGTGAGTGAGTGACTGTGTGGGGCTGATTTGCTGGCTGTGGTTAAACCATGGCACTAACTCATCCCAAAATACTTCATCCTAAACCAGAGAAATGCATTAAAGGCCATGGTCATGTGTCAGAGGGAGCCTTTTGGTCCATGGACTGCACTCTTCTGGGAATTGGGCCATTAAGTATGGGTTTGAGTGCTTTGCTTTAGATTTAATTTGGCTTTGTTGCACAATTTCCCAGCACTCCTGGTGCTGCCCAGGAGAAGGTGCTGTGCCTCAGCAGCCTCTGCACAAACTTCACTCTCATTTCTGCACTCACTGGAGCTCCTCTACACCCCAAGTCCCTCCTTCCCCCTCTTTCCACTTTCCTCTGAGGGCTTTTCTGCCCATCCTATGGAGCAGGGTGGAGCTGCCACTGTCCATAGCTGAGATTTCTGCTGCTTGGCCAAGGTCAGGGAGGTTTTTCTTTTCATTATCCTGTTATTGCCAACAGCCTCTGCATACAGGGAGCTCCATCAGTAAATCCCAGGGCACAGCAGGCTGGGTGCACACAGATTACCACAACCCATCAAACAGCAGAAATGAGAAACAGGCAGCTGAGCAGTGAGGAGAGCTGTGTTAACATCAGCAAGAAAACAGAGCAAAAGCAACAGGGGAAGTAATTAACAACAAATCCATCAGCAGCTTCCCACCCTTGGAGAGGCAGGTGGGAGATGGGAGTTCCTGAGCTGGGAGGGGAATCTTCCACCCAGAGGCTGCTGAAATTCGGAGTGCAACTTCCCAATTTCTGCAGCTGCTTCTCGTACTTCGCAGAGCCTCCCAGGGAAATCAGCAAAATGATTTCCAGGTGGAAAATTGTCCCTGAGCACAACACTTTGATGTTTAGGGGTTGAGTGGGACTGTGTTCACCCATGAGATCTCAGGGTGCATATTCTTGGGTGGGTTTTGTGTCCAGGGCATCATCTCCCCTCAGTGAAATCATCTCCATGTTTTGGTTGAAATAAGTAATAGCACACTAATATGAAGGGAAGCAAACAGAAAAGGGGTAAAAGCAAAATGTGTGTCAAATGAAATGGGAAGGAAGATTTTAGGAGGAGAGACAGAGACAGAGAAAAGCACTGCAGGCAACAGAAAGAGAGTGAAGAGGAAAACTGGGGAAGTGGGAGGACAAAATGAAGTGCTGAGATACAGAAATCAACAAATGCATGACTACAAAGTGAAAAAGCAAGATCCAGGTTTTGTATTTGCATATGTCGGTACAGCTCCATTAAACCTTAGTGAGAGTCCAGCCCCTGACTTAGAATCATAGAAACTGAAAAAGCTGAAAAAGTCTTCTGGGAGCATCAAGTCCAACCTTTCCTCCAGCACTGCCAAGGCCACCACTAAGCCATGTCCCCAAATGGTTTTAAATCCCTCCAGGCATGGTGACTCCACCACTGCCCTGGGCAGCCTGTTCCAGTGCTTGACAACCCTTTAGGCAATGACATTTGCCCAACTATTTTTCCTAAAGCTCATTTTATGGAGCTTTATGGATTTCATAGAGCTTTATGGATTGGCAGCACCTCAGCCTGTGGCTCAGGCACTGTGGGCTACAATCCAAACAGGGACACCTCGCAGACAGCACCATTCTTTCCTAGGGCACAATCTCTTTTTGCTCCCAATTCCCCAGATTATTTTCTAAATATGATTGGGAGGAACTGCAGTTATTGTCAGCAGGATTTTCATTCCCATCACCTCTCCAGACCCTGCCCTGTGTCAAGGACCATAGCCTTGAGTTCAGTGTCTCTCCATGAACTCTTTGTCAGACCAATCTAAAGTTATCTTCTAACCTGCTTTGCACATCCCACTCCTACAACTCACCCTTTAACTATGGCTGAGTCTTTAAAAACTCACTTCACAAAAGTCATCTTGACTCTCAGGGAGGGAGTTTTTATTTTCTTGAGAAACAGATGAATAAAACTGTTGTAAAACAACTTCTAAAGACAAAATTAGGTGGGTCAAACCCTCCTTGTTTTTGCTTACACCTTAGTCCAGGCCTTCATTTGATCCATGCAATTAATAATTTCTTGGGTTTAGCACTATCAGGCAACTGTTTTTCCCTGGATATTATCATGGAAAGGAGATGCAGCAGGGCATGCAATGAATAGCATTAATGAAGGAGAGCCTGCTCTCTGAGGTATCATTCCTGCACTATATTTGTTCCTGAAGCCTCATGAATAGCATCCCTCTTCCCTGTGTGTGGTTCTCAAACTTCTGAATTCTGCATGACTCACTGCCCCAAGCAGCAATGAATTGTCTGCCACGTTGCTTCTTCTGGGGTATTAACAGAATATTGAGAATCTCATTCTTGATATCCCTTAAAACCACTTGGTAAATGGATCCGGCTCAGAGAAACGATGAAAATAATGTGTGCAATAAAAAGGCCCCCAAAAAAGGAGGAGGAGAAGAAAAAAAAAAGAGAAATTAAAGAAAAAGATGGGATTTTCAGGGAGTCCTGACTGATCTCCACTTCATTATTGAAAGATTGGACTATTAAAGGGACACAGTAGGCCTGAAGGAATTGTGGGATCATTTGTGCAAATGGTAATTTTAGTATTCAGTCTATCATATCCATAAACATAATGTGGCTGGGACTGACGTGAGTGATAGCAAATCCCCTTCCCAGGAGGCTCCATGCCACTTTGATGCAATGCCTGAGAACACAGAAAGCTGCAAAGTGAGACATGCCTCCTCCCTCCCCGTGCTTGCTCTGCTCTGAGCCGATGGGTGAAGGCACTCTGATTACAGCAGATTTGTGGAATTAAATGGAGGAGCTGTAGCACTGACAAAGGAACTGCTCCAATTCCAGAAAAGCTCCTCTCGCTCTTGTACTTACTCGCCCGCACAGGCGAACATGCAAAAGCTGCTCAGTAAATAGAGATGTGTGACTCTGGCTCCACACTGCACTCTGCTCGAGTGCTAATCCCGAGGGAAATGCCTGCCAAACACTTCCCCCGTGCTGCAGATGTGCTGCCTGTGCCCTCACACCCTCCTGGCTGGGGGAATCCACATCCCAGCCCTGAGACATCGCTCTCCTGCTCTGTGAGAAGGCAGACAAGCAGTGCCAGCTGGGATTTGTAATTGTGCCCAGCAAGGATGAGCACCCTAATCCCACTGACCTCAATCTCAATCCTTTGGTAAGCACCGAGCATCCCTTCCCTGCTCTGTGCTCTTAAAATCCCTGACAGAAGCTGCTGCATGAAGTTGTGGTGGATAAATGGAGGTTAACCACTCTCTGGGATTCCTGTGGTGAGAAATGGATGGACAGAACTAATTCCCTGTTAGGGATAAGCAATGCATCTTTGTGCTGCCTCCATCAACCCTTGGCTTGGAAGAATAACCCTGGAATGTCTTGTTCCCCATCCTCTGGGCCAGGATGTGCCCAAAGACCAGCAGAAACATGGAATTTTTGCCTGTTTTTCCCCAGCCCAGGACTAAAACACGGCAAAGACCAAATCTGTGCTGGACACTGACAGCATCAAACCATCTCCTACTCATGGGCTGCCCAAGACAAATGTGTTTCATGGAGCTGAGTGAAATTCCTCGTGGGATTTGGGTTTTTTAGAGTCCAAATGCTACACTGATGCACACTCAGCAGAGTAACAAGATTAACAAGCCTGAAGAAAGGCAAAATAGAGTGCTGTGACATCCAGATAGGAGAAGTGATTGCACACAGACCCCATCAGCAGCACTGTGGATTCACTTTAATGCACTAGAACTCCAGTTACTAAAATCCAGTCCTAGATGGGAATGGCCTTGAATTTAGAAAACAATCTTGTTCTCTTTCTGACCCATACAAATGAGGCTTTCACACAATTTCTGCATTGAGATAAATAAACATGCATTTTCCCAGCTTTCTAAAGGCAAAGGGCAGAAATTTGTGCTTTATATTCATTCATTCTGGGAAAAAGCAAAATTTTTAAATGTCACGACACTATGTATTTATTCATATATAATCAAATTTCTTTGATTCTTATTTGTGCAGAATTTTTGAGTAATTTCTTTTTGAAGAAGAGGAGCAACATTGCATCAAATCCTGTGGCAGGTTCTGTGTTTGGGGCATCAATTCACTGGATGAGCCTCAGTGAATTGCACAAAAAGGTGAAGGGATTTGGGTTTTTTTTTGGGAGCTTCTTTGAATAATGGACCCAAATAATGTTTTTTGCTCACTGATTGATCATAGACTCTTCACTACCCAATGCACCAAGTTCTCATTTCACCTTGGTGTCATATTAACATCATAAAATGTACCAAAAATATCATCCATTGCTCTGCAAAGGTGTGAACTTCATTATTCTTATTTGATCAGGCAGCATTAACCTTGATTTTTTTTTCTATTAGTTCAGTTTGAAAATTCACCTTGCAATTCAAAGCAAAAGGAGAGGAAGACAAAAAAAAAGGAAGCAAACAAACAAGCATCTTCTCTTTCATAAGTTAAGAACCAACAATCCATTAAAAGGAAACATTTTCTTTGTTCAGGTGAATTTGACTGCAGTACCTAAGGGAGAGAGCTGTGAACAGCCAAAAGTGTTCCTCCTGTCCCAAGGTCCCACAGCATCCGTGGATTTGAAGACCTTTCTCCTCTGTACTTCTTCCTCACGGTATCTTTGAAAAGTTTATGACTTCCAAAGAGCTATCTGTGTGTCCTGGAATGGGATTTAAAATACAAACCCATTAAAAAGTGACAAATGATCCTCAAACCTCAGACCTTCCTGCATGTGGTGTTTCTAATGAGATTTTGGGCTTTCTAAAGCAAGAATAAAAAACCCACTTATAATTCCTGCCCCAGACATTCCGTGATGGCCAAAGACATCAACCCCATGTCTGAACTGATGATTACAATTTGTTGTTTGCTGTAAACAACAGCTGGTGGCTTCACCAGAGAGCTCCAGGTGAGTTCCAATGGGATTTGGGTAGATAACTGCTGTAGGGAAAAGTCTGAGGGTAAACATTTATTTCCATAAAAAGAACAACAGAAAAACCAGTAGTTCTTTTCCACTCCCCTCCTCTCCTGACTCTTCCATCCCCCTCTCCCTTCCTCAGCTTGGTGGGAAAATTGCTGTACAACCAAAATCCACAGGCAGCTTCAGCTCCTTCCCCTCTCTCTTGACCTTTTCACAGTTCTAAGGGTTATTTAATGAGCTTAGAAAAATAATGCATCAGCTAATGGCAGAATCCCTGGAAGGGCAGCATTATCAAGATGCCCTTTCCTCCTCCTCACCCTCACTGGAAGCCCCATCACCCTCAAAGCTCCACTTGCAGTTTTCTTCCTTGCATGCTTTAAAACCCCTTTAAATTAGCACCACTTTATAAAATGGAGAAAGAGATCAGTGAGAGGCCTGGAAAGGAGCATTTAAATGTTTTGCTGTGGAAAAACATGGTCACAGAGGCTTGATCAGGTTAGGCTGGGGAGAATGAAATGCAATTTCTTTACCATCAGGAGACAGCCAGACTATTATATCCCAAAAAAGAGGCCACTGTCCATTGTGAAATAGAAGGGTGATAGAATCACCTCTGGCCAAAAGATTGGTACCACTTCACCCCTGCTATAAACAGCTGAGCAATCCAGGTAAATTCAAGACAATTTGCTGTAATAAATCCAGACTCCATTTCTAGAAACTGGAAGTCAATAATTCTGCTCTTTCTCCAACAGAGACACAACCTCCCTCCCACGGGCACTCTGCACAAGCCATCCTTCTTCCCAAAATTAAACCTCCCGTGATTTCCTGTGACACCTGAGCCCATGGTATAATTCAGTGCAGAATCCAGAGACTGCACACAGTTAGGGCAAAGTATCTGTGGCAGCTGAACCCTCCTTTTGAAATGTTTTTTGGGCTTTAAATGCAAAACAAGGCTGGCTGTGAGGTTACCTCACAAAATATCAGCAATTCCTGATCTAAACCAGAACTGAGCCTGCAGGATTGTGCATTTGCTCTCGCAGGTAATCTGTGATATTGTTCAGGCACTCCATATAATATCCTTAAAATAATCATCCTTCATCTCAGAATTAATTGGGCCTTTCCATTTGCAGGGTCAGCTGTCGTATTTTAAAGATCTGAGGAAGCAGGAGTGGATTTGAACCACCTCAGACCTCAGGTGAGCCTGAGGAGAGACACCTCGGAGCTGATTCAACACACCCAAGATCTGAGTCACACCCTGGAGGAGGCTCTTCACATTAATTAAAGGGTGTCCTTTAAATCCCAGGGCTAAATACCTTCATTTAGTGTCTGTTTTGGTGGGAAGAATCTCAGGTTTTCTCTCCCCTGGAAAGGCTTTGCTCTCTCTTCAGACTTTGAATCTCCTGCTTATATTTTTCAGCTTGAATTTAATCCTGGCTTGTTGACGTTCATTTCTTCTTGTGTCAATGTTACCCTTGAGTTTAACAAATCATCTCCTTCTCTGGCATTTTGAGTCCTTCTGTTCATCTTTTTCACATACCCCTCAACACTCTCTGTTTAGCAACAGCAGTTGTTTACTTGTCTTAAAAATTCCAGTCTTTGCCTCTCCATCCACTTGATTATCCCATCAGTCCTTCTCTGTTCCCACCCTCCTCTGGATTAGTCTCCATTAGGCAGGATGTCTGGAACTGTACCTGGCATTACAGATGAATCTGCACCAGGCTCTGATACAAAAATATTTCCATTTCTCTTGCTTTATTAGACACACGTTGCCTGAGGCATTTTAAAATTTGTCTTTTCTGCAGTTCCATCACTTCCTGAGAGCTCAGCAGATCCTTCTAAGCTTGTCTAATGTCTCCAGGTACTCCTCAGGCTCATAAACTTTGTTTTTCCTATACAGATTTCTCAGTTCTCTTGTCCAATGTTCATCAGGACTTTAGCACAAGCAAATTCCACCCAGTTTATACCATTTTTTGTAACAACATCCATCCCTGGTAATTTCTATTAATATTCTATTAATGACAATGTGATGTTGGATCAGACAAGAGTGATGCTTGAAGAATTTCATTATTAACTATCCCCACAGAAATACTTCCCTTCTTGGAGAAATTCTCTCTGTAAACTCTTTTGATCAGATTTAACTTCACCTACCTCTGCCCTAATGAGAAGTTCTCATACTGCATGTCTGAAATGTTTGTGGCTTATCTGGACACAGATCTAAATTACACCAAATGGATAGAAATTTGTTAACTCCTCAAAGCAACATACCACACTGTTCTCTCCTGATCTTTTCCCAGAAAAGATGTTGTGATCCATCTGACACATTTTTTAATGACTGCCATTCCAAGTTGGTTTTGCAAATGACAGAGGTCACACTAATGGACTTGCAAATGCCTTGAGAATTGTTTTTCTAAACTACATGTGTGCTTACAATTCTTGTGTCAAATAATATCAACCTGCTACTGCACCACCACTCTGTAAGAGTGCTCTTCCAGAAATCAGAAGCAGAAGCAGCTTGTTCCTCTCATTATCATCACATCAAGAAGTTTGAATTTTACTTTTACCTCAGCTAGAGTAATTTAAATGCCCATAAACTCCTTCCCATTCACACCCTGCCTTTATGCCGTGGTCATTATCAACATCCTTACTGAAACGGAAAGAAAATTATTCATTTTGTTTTGAGGACAAATGCAGATCACTTTCAAACTTGGTCCCATTCTGCCTGCATGGTGTCAGTGCTTCTTGTCTCATTATAAACTCCTTATTACTATGGGTAAGGAATTTCCACTGTTTGTTTTAATTTCCTCTACAAAGAATCTCCTTCGCGAGGAAATTAAAACCTTGACATTTTACAAGTCTCACTTTATCTCCCCAGCTCATCTGAGATGTTGTTCTCATTGCTGATCAGTCCCTTTCTTTATAGATTTACTCATCACCCAAGCGGGTATCTGGAAAACTTTGATTTTTCTGTTGTCACAGGACATTTCTCCTTTTGACTTTCTGAATCCGCCTTGTTGTCTGACGGTTTTAATCTTGAGAATTGCACAGGAGAGTCTGTTTTATCTCAGAATCTCCAGCCATTTCCCTTGTGTCAATGTAACCAGTTACATTCAGAAATATTAATAGAATTACTTCTAGAGTTAGGAGAATAACATTATTCCTCAGAAATTCTAGGGGAGGGAAAATAATAGCGATAACAACAATAATAATAATAATAATAATAGAGCTACTCACTCTAATCAGAAATTCAGGTGCTGCCCAGGGTACTGAGTGAGGCTGGAGGGATTTCTCCTGTGTACCCAAAGGGTGGACACTCTGACATTGGTCAGCTTGATCTGAAAAACATGATTTTGAATATCGAGGTCAGATTTGCTCCTGTGAAGTGAGAGCAAACTGAAATACATTCATTCATTCACTCATGAATTACATAAGTTTACCCAAAATAAATTTTACAGCATGTGGAGCAAAGGATTTTTTTGCCAGTGTTATGTACAGAGATGAATCTCACTTTAGTAGATAAAGCCATTTCTGGCCTCTTGGTCTTAAACCAAAATACACATCTATGAACTAGATTTAAATGTGTTATCAGCTGGGAAAAACCTGAGATCCACACTAGATTTTAATTCAGACCTTATGGATCTGAATTTCCATTCATTTTTTACTCTTTAGACATGGTTTACAGCCAGCCCACTGCCCCATAACCCTTTTTACCTCACCCTCCACTACCTCCTTTATTTTAGGACACAGAGCAGCAGCCTCCCCACTCAGCCCCTCTCATTTTCGTGTTTTCTGGGTTTTCCTGTTGAATTCTTTCAGTGGATATTTAGAATATGCCTTGTCATTCATCCTTCATAACGATAAAATCAGTACTATTTGATGTACAGATCCACAGCATCTGCTCATGCCACGAAGGGCACATCCTGCAAGGACTGGCAGCTGAATTACCTGGGGGTTCCTCCTCCCTGAATCCTTCTGCTATGAAATTCTCATCTGCAGGCTGCAAAGGGGAAACGACAGAGAGAAAAGAAACAGCTTTTCCCTGTCTAAACTTTCTGAGGAGTCTGTCGTGCTAAGTACTGGCCTGTCTCCTCTCGTTTGTGTTAACAGTGTCTAAATCACTCTTTCAACTCACTGCCTTCCACGGGAGGAGCTGAGGCAGCAGCACAAATGGATCGTTAAGTACAAGGAGCTGGAGAAAGCTATTTCCATACATACTTGGAGGTAAACACAACAAAGGAAAAAACCCAAACAAACAAAAAGGAACAAAAAAAGTCCTTTTAGCTTCATGTTTCCATATGTCACTTCCATTAGTGCGAGCCCAGAAACCCTCCCAGCCCTTTTTTCTTGCACTAAGTACATCTCAAAAGAGCTTTAAAACTGGTCTTAATCCTAATAGTAAAAAAATAATAACCCGGAAAGGAGCTTTTTTTCACCCACCAGTGGATGTGGTGGTGCTTTAGCTGCACCTCTTATGGGTTCCTTGCTCTGCTCTCAGAATGAGCTGCATGAAAATTAAAGCACAATGGAGGAGACACGAATCTGAGTTTCTCTAGAGGTCCCCTGGTCCTTTAGGTGTTTTTCTCAGATGCACCTGGGAGGAGCTGCCCTTGTCCCCATCTTTATTCCAACCAGCATAAAGAGGAAAAGCTGTGTCACCCAGGGCTGTCACCCCAAAGTCCTTCACCTTCTTCCCATTACCAAGGAAAAAGAAAGCCATGAATGGGTCAGCAGCAGAGCTTTGGGACTTTAATTTGGCCACCAATTCCATCCAGCTCAATAGCAAGGCAAAGGAAAGAAACCCAAGGCTGCTGCAGCCTCAGGTGCTGTGTGGCACCACTCTGTGTGCCTCTTGCTGCTGGGAGCTCCCATTTTGGAGTGATAGCCACCAAAAAGGACACCAAGGCTGCCTACAGGTGCTCTTGCTAAAATTGCTTTCATTTAGAACCATTTATCAGTGTTTTCACACTATTTTTCAGCCACTCTCCTCAGCAGCTCTGTGCAATGCAAATCCCTCCAAGTCATCACCTGAGAAAACATAATGCACGAGGCAGGGAAATTCAATTACATCAGGCTGGCTGTGCCAGTCCCAGCTTTTTGCTGGGCTTCAAAGTGGAGGGATAACAGGGAGACAGATTTTGGAGGCACGAGTGTGCAGTAATTTCTGCTGCTGATCTCTCAGAGGCAAAGTGATTTCCAAGTTTGCCCAAGACGGAGAGAATTTAACTCCTGGAATATGACCCATTGCAAAAGCTGAAACCTCATTTCAGTCCCACCTGAGCTCACTTTTGAGGACTCCCATTAGGCAAATTTCACCCTTAAACTCAGCTCAAAGTGTTCAGAGATTAAATTTAAAACAGTTCTTTGATTTGAGGTTGGAAGGGTTTAAAATATCTTCAGTCGTAGCACCAGGGCAAGTAGGGAAATGGGCACATCTGCCTTATCTGTCATTGCACCCAGGTAAGTAAAAGTTGTGAAAGTCACAAGTTCTCTCTGCATATGTGAAATTAATCCCAGAAAGTTGAAGAGTAGAGAGAAGTATTCAGTATTATATCAGCAATATGCATTAGCTGGATCTGATCAGCCCTGCAGCCATACACTCAACCATAACCCTCACAAATTGGCAGGACTCTCACTTCCTTACCACTGCAGGTGTGTAAGGGACTGTCATGAAATTCCAGGGCAGAGCTGTGATCCTGGTGGAGTTTCCAAAACCTGCAAAGTCCCTCTTGTGGTATTTTCCTAACTCAGGACCTTCAATGTGCAGCAAAGCTGTCTCTCCCATGACATTCCTTTACACCCCAGTGCAGTCCTGTGGCACACTTCAAACTGTTTTTTTTAATTCAGAATACATATGTACGCATAGATACATTTTTCCCCCCCTGTCCTTTGAGTAATTATTTTTGTTCCAGCAAAATCAGAACAAGCAGAGCAGCTACAAATATCTCAGAAGCTTTTAGAGAGCAGGCAGCAGCCCACACACCAAGCTGCTTGGAGAGAAAAAGCTGGCAGGGTGAGGCTGAGATGCATCTTCCCTACGGAGAGCTGGAGTCGGGGTGGAGCTGGGAGCAATGAGGCTCTGTGTCCTGTGTCACTGATTCCAGACCTGTTGGGACAGCTCTGGCCATGGCTAAGTCCATCCCCACCTCGCTGGAATGGCTCTGTGGGGTTAGACAGGGAAAGGGACTGGTGGGAAAATAGCATTTGGCTTCCAGTGTGTGAAAACAAGGAGCTGACAGGCTTTGCTGCAGAGGCTCAGGGTGACGCTGGGAGCATCCCCTGCTTCTGCTGCTGTGGGACCAGGCAGTCAGGAGCCTCTGGTTTGGGGATCCATGGCCAAAGTGGGGTTTATGCAGCACATCCTAGAAGTTGGTGCTGAAACTTCTTCTTAATTAGAGCAGTGGACCCTTTGGCACTGATACAAAGAGGAAGGAAGAGCTGTTGAGAGGTACAGAGGGGCTGTGAAGGTTATTAGAGGGCTGGAGCAGCTCTCCTGTGAAGAGAGGCTGGGACAGTTGTGAGTGTTTAGCCTGGGGAAGAGAAGGCTCTGGGGAGACTTTACAGAACCTTCCAGGACCAAAAGAGGCTCCAAGAGCTGGAGAGGGGCTTGTGACAAGGACATGTGTAGACAGGACAGGAGAGATGGCTTCACACTGAGAGAGGGTGGCTGTAGATGGGACACTGGGAAAGAATTTTTCCCTGTGAGGGTGGGCAGGCCCTGGCACAGAATGCCCAGAGAAGCTGTGGCTGCCCCTGGATCCCTGGCAGTGTCGAAGGCCAGGCTGGACAGGGCTTGGAGCAATCTGGGACAGTGGAAGGTGTTCCTGCCATGGCAGGGGTGGGATGAGATGATCTTTAAAGTCCCTTCGAAACTGTTCTGGGATTCTGTGATTCTATAACAGCCCAGCTGCATTCCAGGGAGGAACATCCGTGGCTGAGCCTTGTGCTCTGTGCCTCTGCTTTATTACCAAACAGCAGTCCAGAACCTCAGACTTTGAAACATCTGGGATAACCTCTGATATCTCCTGCCAGGAGCTCCCCAGCCAAGCTGCTGGTTAATTCTACCTGCACCTCCCTCAAGTGCAAAGTCCTATTTCTCCTATCCATCACCTTGGATAAATATTGGAAGAACAGCAGGCAGAACAACATGCTCCAGGATGGAAACATGGTCAGCCTGGTATCTTAAGGATCATTCTGAATTGTTAGGCAAGAAAACTTCTCTTTGAGTCCATGGTGAGAACGGCCTCACCTGCAGAAATTCAAGGACATTGAGGTGTGGCTGCATTACCTACTCGTTTAAACAGCTGCTTAATTTTAGGCTGATTCTCAGAATTTGCACAAGAGCCCTTTCATAAGAGGTGCTTTCCTGGGCTGAATGTCAATGCATGAACAGCTACATAAAATCAGTGTCAGGGAGAGAAGAGAATCCTCTGTGGGGAGAAAAGTTTTGGAAAAGCAGATGTAAAGGATCCACTGCCTGACGCTAATATTCCACTTTGGAAAGCCAATTTATTATCCCTGAGGAACTGAATATTCTGTTATGGAAAAGCAGTTGTTTGAATAAATGTGTGTGAGGGAAAACACACAGACACACACACAAACTCTCACACATGAGATATTGATTCAAACTCTATTTATGATTCCTCAGACCTTTAAGAAATTGATTTTGGACTATTCTCCCTTTTTCTGTCTCACTCCAGCTGAAAATCAAAGCACAGAGTAGGATACCTTAAAGAATTTTTTTTCTGATACAGGAAAAGAAAGAGAAAAAAAGATTTTTTTTTCCTAAAGTTTGTTTGGAAAGAAAAAAAAAAAGGCCTAAAAATCCTGTGGATTTGGTGTTCAATATTCTGTCAACTGACTTTTCAAAGAAACAGAAAACTTCGAAATGACATTTAAAAACAAACAAGGAAACAAACACAGCTCCTCTTCTTTCCTTCCTTTTCAAGTAAAGTACCATATTTATTTTCAGTAAGTTCAGACAACTACTTGATTTTGCAATTCTCTTTCTCTCTCACCAAACTCTTCCCTGAAATTCAGTGTTCTCATTAAGACATTTTTTTTCTTCCAAGAGACTTACACAAACTAAAAGTTACAAAACAGCCCCTGTGCCAGCCATCTGCACTGGCACATATCTGCCAAGCTGAATGCAGCCTGAAATTCAGGCTTTGGACCTAAATAAACAATCCGTCTTTATTAGGCAAAGCACTCGAGAGTTTGCTCAACTTTGAGCGCAGGTTTCCGAAGAAAGACAGCAGTTTTGCTGAGCTTTAAATGTTCTGACAGTACCTGCTTGTGTTTGGAAGGAGTTTGTCCTGCCTGCTGGTGTCCAGGAAGACCTGCATTAATCCCAAGGCACCAGAAACTCAGCCTCCAGTGTGTGACCACAGAAAGTGCTCCTTGGGCATGGAAAGATGTGCCACACGAGGATAAATTTTCAGGGATGAACCTCCGACTTCCTCCAGCTCCTCCCATCTCTGTCATTTTCCTCACCCCCTGTGCTTCCTGCCCAAGTCAGTGGCTTCCCCATCCAGGGGATCCAGTTCATTTCATTCCAAGCACCAAGCACCAGCTAATTATAAACCAAACACAAATTAAACCCATCTTCCCATCCTCCCCTCCGAAACCCCTAATTGCCCATTACCCTGCATTGTGCTCTGACACAAAAGTAATTCTACTAAGTGGGGAGTTTTGTTGTTGTTTTTTTTTTCTTTCATAAAAACTGTTAATTTGCTATTAAATCTCTTGTTGAAAGACTAATAGCTTAATGAATGCATTAAACGTGCAAATTAGGGTTTTTTTTACTGCATTACTTCGCTGAAGATTGAAAGGGTCCCATACATCATCGTTGGCTCAGTAGGATTTAATGAGGCATTAGACCATCCTCTGTCTTGGAGGCCAGACGTGTGAATGATCCCAGAATTGTGCAGGCAACACTTGTCCCAGGTCCCTCTCCTGCTAGGGACATATATTTTCCCCTTGCCTGTTTCTCCTCCCGTCACCGCTGATGTACGTGAAATAAAAATGTAGTTTCCAGATCAGTTTTATAATGAAAAGTAGCCCATTGCTGATGACAAATGTTGTTTACAGTCACTGGAAAAGAGGGTGGAATGGCGAGTGAATATATTAGAGGAGGAGAGGATGGCTTTTATATTCATTATACTGCCATTTTGGGCCTGCAAAGACACATAACCTTTCCCTCTCTCCCTCCATCATACAGTCACTTTCAGATGTCTACATTAAAAGAAAAAGCTGCAGGCAGTGTGCTTTGCATTACCTGCTATCAATGAAGAAGACATTTTCCACCAGTCAAATAGAGCTCCTTTTGGGAATACTTTCCCCCTAAACACACTTACCGAGGTTTTCCAGATGCTTTCCCTCCTCTCCAGGTGTCTTTCCTGCTTGGCACAAAGGAAAAAATCCTGATCCTTGTCAGTCAGAAAGGAGGCTTGGAAAAGACTCCCCAGGGAAGTGGTGGAGTCACCATCAGTGGAATTGTTCAGAAAATGAGTAGATGAGGTTGAGATGATATGGTTGTGTTGAGAAGGTGGAATTCAGTCAAAGGTTGGACTCGAGGATCTTGGAGGTTTTTTCCAACCTTAATGATTCCATGATTATCCCATCAGGACGATACAGTTCAGCAGCAACCAGCAGTGCCTGCATGAGGAGAGGGCAGCCTCTTCAGAGAGAATTATTTGGGAAGATTTTTAGACCTCTGGGGCCTGAAGTGGAAGCCACAAGCCCCATCTGCTCAGAAGAGAAATTAAATACCCCGAGCTCCACAAAAAAATTGCATTTGAGGTGGGGAAAGCCTGGTGGGAGCCTTGGTTGGACAATGTTGGCAGAGGCTTGAGTGTTTCCAGCATGGGACTAAGAAAACATGCTCTGGAGAGGAAGATTCTGAGTGTGGAGAGTGCAGACAGGAGCAGATTTGGAGGAGAATCTCTCCTCTGAGACTTGGTAGACTTTTGCTGCTGAGGCAGAAATGAAGACAAAAGGAGGATGGAGCTTGTGGATGAAAGAGCTTTATCTTAGCAACAGCAAGAAAGAAACTGCTTATTTTGAGAAAAGTTAGAGAAATCATATTCCAGGAGAGGGAGGCACAATTTTAATACTTCTGGGGTTCTGTCTGTTAATTAACAGAGGAAGAGGTCTGTGGAGAGGAGGCTGTAGGACAGCCATGAGCTGAGCCGTGCTGGAACAAACCCAGAGTCAGACAGGCTGGCACCCATCCCACCCTCATGTCTTTACTTGTAACTGCGCTGTGCCGTGATCAAAAGGCTGTCAGATACTAATAAAGTCTTAATGCATCATCTCTCATTCACACTGACTCATGTGAGACGTCCTGGGCGTCCAAGTTTAGTGGGTCAGGTTCCTCGGCTCCTTCTGCAGCCAGCAAAGAAGGATTAGCTCGTCCAGATTTGGAACAGATAAGTCAGGATCCTGGCATGATTTCCTTTTATTTCAAGTCTTTCTCTGCTGGTTTAACAAGGAGCTTTAGGGGTTCCAGCCAGTCATCTCAGACACCCAAGTCAGATGTCTGAGCTTAGACAGCAAACAGCTTCACAGGGCTCTGGGTTTATTCCTATCTGCAAATCCAAGTGTTTGAAAAGCAGCAGGGCTGCCCTGCTGCAATTAATGGCTTGGGGTTAGGCTTTATCTGAGGGCCAGGGAGAGCCACAGGGCTTGGAATCACCATTGCACCTGGATGTTCTCACCTGAGCTGGCACCCTCAGCTGGCCTGGCAGGAATCCCATGGAAGGGGCACGTTGGGGAACATCAGAATGGAAATGAAGCTCTGGTTGTATGAAAATCTGCAGGAATGTGGTCACAGTGTCATCCCTAGTGCTTTCCAACCGTGTTTGTATTGGGTGGAACTTCCTCTGGTGTGTGTTGAAGCCAAAGCAGGAAGAGGGAACCCGTCAGGCAGTTTCTTTCCCAGGGATGTGGCTTTTGGGATATGGGATATGGGATATGGGATATGGGATATGGGATATGGTGGTGCAAGGACAGGAAGAACTGATGTCTGCTCAGGAAACACTCAGGTTCTGCTGAGTACTAAGGATATGCCACATTTACCCTCAGGTCACTGCCACGTTCATTAATTTGTCAATTAATTGGAGGAGAGCTTCTGAGCAACATGTAGCCAACTAAAATTTAGGGGTTTAGTCCCAGTAACCTCAGAAGGTGAATCCCGAGGGTGACTGGCATCTCTAGCAAACAGATTATTGCTCCCTGATATCTCTGGATATCAGAGTTGGTGTGAGAGCAACCACTGTGAGGTGCATAATGCTGTGCACAGCTTTTGGAAAGATCCTGAACAACCAGACAAGATCTATAACTCCCAGGTGGAGAATGAAAGGTGATGGATCTCATCCCACTGACACTGGAGAACACTTCCTTTAGTGCTCTCTATTAATTCACAGAGTAAAATAATACCATCAGAAGTTCAGCTAATCTTTCTGCACCTCAAAAGATACGAAAATGTTTTACAGGTTATCAACAGAACTTACTGCACCCATAATTAGGAAATATATTTGCTTTAAAAGCCTGAGTGAATGGTGATTGTTACTCTTTAGAAATACTCTTTCTGAGGGGACAGAAGGCAGTCCAGGTCCCTCACGATAGAGTTGCTGAAAGCACACATACCCACACACAAAGAGCAGTGAAAACTCACAGGTTTCCAATGTTCACACCTATGCAATGGGGATTTACAAACAACTCTTTTATTCAGGACAGTTCGGAATCAGAGGCATTCATTTAAACCCTAAAGAACTGTGAATATTTGTACCTTAGGAGCAGGTGAACACCAACACGTGCTCTGTGGAAGAGGATGGGTCCCTGCTATTGCAAATAAACATCTCTGTGTTTGCACTGCCCATTGCCAGGGCTCCCTTTGTTCCCTGCACACAGCACTGCAGCAGAGTACAAGGTCAGTGGGAGACTGTGCTCCCATTGTTAGTGTCTGAAGAGGGAACATTTTATCCTTCACAACAAATCTACATACAGCCTATTGAATGAAATACAATAGCCTCCCTAAATTACTTCATCCATTAGCTGGAGGCCTGTAAGAGAAATAAAACAGTGTATTTTTGTACAATCCATTATGGATTGTGTGGTAAACAACGTGTGTTCAGGGGGAAAAAATGTTATCTGGTCCCGAAAGCAGATGAATTTTGGTATTCAAAGGAGGTGGGAGATTTCTTTAAGTATTACTTAGTATTATTTTAGGAAGCCATGATCTAAAATATGAGTGCTGTATATTCACAAGGGAGAATCTCTGTTCCAAGGGGTCTGTGATTGGAGTTGGTTGATCCAACATGCACTTCTCACCTTGAAAGAGAATATCAGGGTGCAAACAGAGCTGGGGGCCCAGAAGGGAAGAGGCTGGGACAGATATTTTCCTTTCTCTTCCTCTTTTTTTCCCCCTCCCTCTCAGACTCTGCTGATGCAGCTTCCCTTTTCCTCCTCAGTATTCCCAGTCTCCCTCCAAACCCAGGACTCAGCTGCCATTCCCCAAAACACGATGTGCAGGTGACACTTCAAGGATGTAATCAGAAAATGTCGTGGGGGATGGAGGAGCAGGAGATGCTGACACAAGACAAACCATTCTATTTTAAGCTAACCAAGTGCATGCCTACTCCCGGTCCTCAAATCAGCAGGGCTGCCTGCTCTGGAGCCATGAATCATCCCAGTCTGGCTGGGGGAATTGGACTTCCTTCCCTGGATGTAACAGCATCCAGGGCATGCAGGAAATGCTCAAGGATTTCTGCAGTGGGAGTTGGGGCAGCTGGAGGGGCTGGAAGGGTCTGGCTGGAGCAAGAAATGGATCTCAGCATCACCGAGGCTGTGACAACAGAATGGATCTGTCTGGCAAGTCGAGGGCACCTCATGAATCTCTTGAAGATGTCACTGAGGTGACAGTAGCTGGCTGAGAGCTCTCACATCCTCCAGACATTTCCTGTTAATAATTTGGGCACTCTCCATCACCAAGGCTTTGACCTGTGAGAAAAGCTGCCCAGGGAAGTGGTGGAATTACCCTGGAAGTGGTCAAAAGCCATGTAGATGTGGTGCTGAGTGGATCTGGCAGTATAAGGTCCATGGCTGGACTTGATAATCTTAGAGGTCTTGTCTGACCTTAATGATCCTGTGATTCTAAAGCACCACTGTGGGGCCAAGGAGAGCTGGGACAGGGCTGGCACTGGGGCCACTCCTTCCCTTCTCCTGCCATGGCTCAGCTGGAGAAGTGTGTGCTTCATATTTTGGAGAAGACAGCAAGTGATTAAAACTTCCTCTATAGGAAGGAAGCCAGATATTTGCATTTTAAACATATCTACAGTTGGGTAATGTTTCCACCATTTCGTGTGCCCAGAGATTCCATCAAAACAGGAGCCCAGACTGGCAGAGAAGCTCCCTGTGACCTGTTAGTCTTTTCCTTGATCTTCAGAGCACCTAATCCTACAGAGCCACCAGTTTTTTTGCCTCTTTTATTCAGAATTCAAAAAGCATAACAAGGTTTGACCTTCCAAACAATGCACAGAAGAAACTCTTCAGAGTGGAGGTAGCTCAGACCTGGCCCCAGTCGTGCTGGAACTGGTGCTGCTGGAGGGCAAACTGCTTTACAGCACTCAGGTATTGTGTCACCAGCTATTACGTGTCCCTCCAGGTCTTTGACAACCTCTTCTAATTCCTAGAAAGAACAAAAGGGGATGTCCTTGCAGGAAGGATGGGATAGGAAGCAACCTAGGGATGCATTGTCATTATTTCCATGCTCTGGACAAGGAGACTGTGGGGAGTAAACAAAACCTGAAGGAGGGAAAAACAGAATTATCACAACAGAGCTTGTTTCAAGGCCCCCAGAATGTGTGATTAGTTTTCTTACGGGTAGGAGATCAACGTGAACCAAATGTCCCCCAGTGTGAGGCAGAAAGCTTTGGAATGATGAGCCACAAACCGAGACTCAAATTCCTGGGAATCAGACATATCCCATAGTGCTGAGACACCTGAGTTTTGCTGAGTCTGACTCAGTTAAAACACAAAACAGGTAAAATCAGGAGGCAAACTCCCTGCTTGTTTATCAGAACATGCACAGTCCTTGGATTAGAGCTTGGCACTGCCAGGCCTTCTGCTGCCCAGGCTCTGCTGTACTGCAGGCTGCTCCAAGAACACACTGCTGGGAAACAATGCCACAGGGCGGGTGGGCAAACACTCATCCAGCTCCCAGGGCAGGAGGCAGGCATCCCACGGGCTGCTCTTGGCTTTGGAGCTGAGGAAGGCAGTGAATAGAGTCACTGGAGCATGAAATGCACCCCTTGGACTGCAGCTGCATTGACTTTCCACCTCCTGCCTGTGAGGCTGTTGGATGGAGTTTGGGTTGAGCAAACTTTTGTTGGCCATGACCACCTGCATCTCTTTTCTGAGTATCAGGAGCCCAAGCAAAGAGGAACTTCACTGTCAGCAAAATTCTTGCCATTGTTGTCAAACTGACTGAACTTTTAACCAAAATTTGTACACCATCAGTCACCATCCATCCTATTCATCCTCTCACACACCCAGTCTTGCATTTAAGAGTTGACCTTCACATGCCACCTTCCCTCCAAAATGCTTCCATGTATCTGTTAGGAAATTCACTGGGAATGTCCCACTATTTAAATCTTGTGTCTCAGATTCAAGTCTTTGTTCAAACTCCTGTCTGAATTAACAGAGTTTTCTGCATGACTTTACAGCCATGTTTGTGCCCACAGCCCACACCCTCAGCCCCTCTCCAATTTCCATGAACCAAAGGAACTTCCATGGCTTCACCTTCCCAAGAGGCAACTTGTCTCCTGAAGGTTTTTTTACTGCCCCAGAATCATGTCCCTTTCTGTCTCTTTAGATCTATATCTTCTGCTGCTAACTCAATTAAAGCCTCTCTGGGAGACTCAGGAGCAAGTCAATGGAGTGACCAATGGCAGGATGGGTTAGAGTGAGGTTTAGGGTGAGTAGATCCATGAGGAATTGATAGGAAGGCAGGCTTTGGTGTTGGGAAGCTGGAGAGGCACAATCCATCACTCCTCACTTGGGATCCTACATTTAAGGTGCCACTGTTCCCACTGCAGTCCTTACAGATCCAGAGGATGCCTAGGATTTTAGCTTCTCTATTTTTTGTGTATCTGTAGTTTTAGTGTGTGGCTCTGCTAAAACTCCTGTTCCTGGCATTTGTTAGACAAAACAATTCCTCTAAGTTGGAAATCCAAGGAAACTTCGCTGCCTCAGAGCCCTAAAATATGCAAACAGCAGTGAACTGGGGGAGCAAACTTGGAGTAATTGATATGATCACTTGAAAATGTAATTGGATAGTTAAGGCTCAATATGTTAATAGACAGAACTTATAAAATATGAAAAACTCATGACTCGTGGTCCAGTTTGGGTGTAGCCTCTGGAGTAGGCTCTGTCTACCCTAAATGTACCTAAAGGCCTTCAATAAATGTAACTGCTTTTTATTCTCCTCACTTTGTCTAGCCTCTGTTTTAGGTAAACCCTGTTCAGGCATCTCAGCCAACACCCTCCAATTGCTGAGTACGCTGGAGATCTCCATCAGGATCTGACCAGGGAGATCCTGGGGCCATAAATCCCACCCCATCCACCTGGGCATGGTGTCTGCCTGTGAAATGAGCTCATCTGTATGGTCTGTACAGGCTCTTCTCTCAATTCCCCTGCAGCTGCATCTGTTCCAAAAATAACAGCTAGCTCCTCTGCATTTTGTGATTGTGCCATCCTAATTAAAACAAATTCCAGCCTCCAAACAGCAGTGGTGGGAGCCCATCAATTTTATGGACGAGAATGGACAAATATTTTTCCCAAATTATCTTTACTCCAGGTTTCAAATGGGTCCTCCATTCAATTTGGTTGCTGTGGGAACAACCATGACGTCAGACCTGGGAGATGTGACATCACTGAGGAAAAATCACACGCTGGAGGAGGCAGCAGGAAAAAAAAGAAGTAAACAAACATATTTATGCATAAATCCTCCTACTGTGAGGAACTGGAATCTCCAGTGGTAATTTACCACACGTTGCTAATGTGTTTGTTATAATATGTTTCTTAATTCTATTTTTCCTTCGACTCTGGCTGGATGGGAAGGTTCATCAGGGCTGGAACAAGCAGGGGAAGCATATTGAGATGAGCATTACAGATCTGCCGTGCTTTATGGTTCGTTCCCAGCGACACACAGTAAGTAAAACAAGCACTGATTGAGTCAGCTGCCTCCTGGGTGTTCATTTGCTGGAGTGTGAGGAATATTAATGCTAAGAACATCGGCGTGCACCAGGAAAGGCAGGAGGAGGCAAGCAGATTACCCTGGCTTAGGGGTATTATACACGCGTCTGCAACTTCCAAAGACACTGAGAGGAAACATTTCTGTGGGGTTTTGTCTCTTATCTTCTTACAGTCTTATAGATTTTGGAGATGCATTGCCCTGTAGTTTTAATACTCGGAGTTTTCAGGCGGGATTGTGATTATTTTTTTTTTTTTTTTTTTTAAATCCTCCCCTTTTTACAGGGAGGGGGGAATAAAGGCAAAAAAGCAAGCGCTGAGTTTCATCAGGATAAAGAAAAAGCAGATTCCGAGAGAAGAAAGAAGAGATGAAAAAGAAAAGTTTGATTAAAATCCCCTCTTGTTCCGTGTGTTTGATGTAAATATCTTCACACCTCTCTCTTTTCCTTTGCAACATCAGCAGAGGGTTCAGCCCATCACCAGGGGATTGAGTTCCAAGCTCAGGGCTTTGTAGTTGCTGCTGCTCTTGCTGCTGTTGTCTAAAGGGATTATAAGCCTTTGTAAAGCTTGTGTTAATACCCTGGAGGGGAAAAATGAGTTTCCAAATAGCCTTTGTTGTGCATCTCCTGTCTGAGGTACCCCAGGAAAGGAAAAATCAGGAAGTGTTTTGGTTTCACGGGGAGGTCATTTAAAGTTCACAGTCAAGGTCTGCAGCCTTTCTGACCTGCCAGTGCAGAGATGCTCCTTGTCCTTGTGCTGCTGACACCAGGAGCTGCCAGGAATAGCAATGCCCTCCTCTGTTCACCAGGAAACATGTTCAGTTTGAAACTGGATTTTTAAAAAATACCTGAAAGAGCTGCATTGGGTGCTCAGCTCCCAACACATCCTCCAGCAACGTTTGGGCACTTTACATTCCGTACCATCTTCGGAAAATCCCAGCTCAGGATCCAACTCCACAGCTTCAGGCTGACTCTCTGTCTCTTTTCAAACCTTTTTATTTTTCCCCTGCGCTGCAGGAGGATTGGTTTTGAGCCACATCTCCACGTTTCCCTTCAGAAGCCGAGAAGGTGCAGAGCTGTTTGGTATTCAGGGAGCGCTGGAGGCTGAGGGTCATTCGATATTCCAGCGTGAGGAGAGGGTTGCTCAGTATTCCAGCTGTGTGCTGGCAGAGCTGTGCAGCTGGGGATGGCTCAGCATTCCTAAGGTGTTCTCCAGGTGCTTCAAGGCTGCCAGGGAGCACTTGGGCACTGGCCAGGGTGAGATTCAATCAGCTCTGTCCCCAGGAAGGGCTGGGGACAGGCAGCCATGCCATTCTCTGCTGGGACAATAGCAATGAAAGCCATGGTCAAAGGGAAAATTATAATGGAGAGGAGAGGGAGGGAGAAGTGGGGAAGAGGAGAAGGGAGAGAGATGAAAGGGCAGCACTTCAGAAAATGAGACCTCAGAGCTCTCACTGGGTACTTTGCAGGAGCCACATTTAGGTTTAAATTAAAAGGGTGAAGGCAATGCATTCCATCTTTCTGAGGCTGGCTGAAGGACCCAGAGCAGAGCTGTATGGTGCACTCAGTAGCACATTTTTTCTGCTGTTGGTCAGTGTTTGGCTCTGTGCTGAAAGGTTCATCCCACAAACACTCAGCATCACAACAGGAGCTGGGGAAAGCCAAGGACCAACCTGGAGAAATTCAGCCCCCCAAGCTGGCTCCTCACAGGCTGTCACAGCCATCAGCCCCATCCCTTGGGGGGAAAAACACCAAGGTGAGTCCATGGGAGAGGCTGTTCAGCCCCCTCCCCACACTGAGAAGGTTTGCTGTCAGCAGGGCTGTGGGACTCACTGCCAGAACCAGGCAAGAGCATTTTAGGATTGCACAAAACTTCCTCAAAATCTTTCTTACATAAATTGGTAGAAATTCTGACATGTTGTGCATGAGGAAAGCACAACTCTCCCATTAGTGTTTCTTTTTGTCTGAAGTTATGACAATTTCAGAACAATATTGAAACACGATAATGACAATTAACAGATTTTTATTTTTTTTTATTGTTCACTCAAATAATTTTTTCTTACAAATCAGCCACTACCAATTTTGCCTCTTCAGAACAACACTCAGATTGTGGACAGAGAAAAAATAATCTGAGGTTTTGGACAAGAGAAAATATTTCCAGCACAGTCCTTTTCATGAGGCCATCTGCTCCTTCATTCCCAGGTATGGTTTTGAAGGAGTCATGTGCCAGCTAGTACAGAAGACAAGCCAGCTCTGTGTGCACGTACTTCTGAGGATGGCTAACACAGGGCTGAACAAATGGGCTGCCCATGGAAATTGGAGGAAAAGTTGTGTTCTGGAAAACCAAAAATGAGACTGGACTCTAACACCTGCTGGAAGGGATGTTGACTTCCCAGAGAGTGGAAGTGGCCTGGAGATAAAATGGAGATAAAGAATCAGTTAAACTCACCCTGCCTTGGAAAGGTGTTCTTTCTGTTTACATGGACATGGAGTGACAGGACAGGGAGCAATGGCTTTAAACTGTAAGAAGGTAAATTTATATGAGATATTAGGAAGGAATTCCTCCCTGTGAGGGTGGGCAGGCCCTGGCACAGATTCCCAGAGAAGCTGTGGCTGCCCCTGGATCCCTGGAAGTGTCCAAGGCCAGGCTGGACAGGGCTTGGAGCAACCTGGGATAGTGGAAGGTGTCCCTGCCCATGGCAGTGGTGGAATGAGGTGATCTTTAAGGTCCTCCCAACCCAAACCACTCTATGATTTTATGAAATCTACTTCACAGTCTCCTACTTCCCATTGCCCCTTACTGGAAGCATTGGTATGTATCTTCTCTTTCTCCATCAACCCTTGGCCTTAAAGCATTAAATCAGAGGTCTCTGGATCTGCTACACCATGGAATTATTTAGCAAATCTAATGTTTATTCAAGATCCTTGATTCACTCAACCCACTCTCCAAAGGGATCTCTCCCAACATGCCCCCCAGTACTTAGCTATGAAAATTACATTCCCTTCCCCATGACTTTGTCAGTGCAGGGAACATCACAGCCTGCTTCAAAATGCTGCACTGTACTTAATGGTATTTTATGACACATTTTTCAAATCAAATTTAAAAGCATAACTGAGTGGAATTAAATTAATGCCGTCTGGTAATGTCAGCAGCGCAGGAGCTGTGCATGGCTGGCTTAGCTCCTAAACCTCTGGCAGCTTTCTGGGACTTATTTCTGACTGCAGGGAAAGCAGGAATGCAGTGATGGGAATTTTCTTTTTACATTGTGTCTATGGAAGGGAGTGTGTGGGAGTAAATAGGTGGCAGCTGAGGTCTGGGTAGAGTTTCCTAAATTTAGGTGTTCCTGGGTAAAGAGGGAATGGGAATTTAGGATATGTATCCAGATGAGTTTTGGTGTGATGGCTGCATATGCAAGAGTTCTGAGAACATTCCTGCTCGCAGAAGCTGGTGAAATCCATCCCAGCAAAGAGCAAACCACAGTGCTGATTGTCATAATGATTCAAATGGCAAAGTGTTGCCTCGTCAAGCAGAATGCACAGTTTGTGCCTCTGTGTATTTTGTCTGTGGGTAGTCAGGAGAGCCTCCTAGCAGATTTGGAGCTGGAAAACTGTGAATACAGCAGTGCTCATGTAGGATGAGGGAAGAGTGAGCTTGTGTGGTGCATGCAAAGGCCATGGATGTGTGCAGACCCATGCATTTTGTGTCCACAGGTGGTGTAGTGCTGATTCTAACAACACAGAGGCACCAAAGATCTGTTTGAGATGCTATCTGTCCCCCTGGTGCACAACATTTGCCTTTTTCCACTTTCTGATTTAAAAGCAGCAATTCCAGCTTTTTTTCTCTCCTGCATTGTGAAAACATCTCATAGTCATTTTAGCCAAAATAGATCACGCTTTCTCCAAGTCTCCACAGCACAGGATGTACTTCATCAGTACCCAGGAACATTTTTTTTTTCATTCCTCAATGACTTTACATTTCCTCACCCCATTCAAAGCCGTGTACTTGAACACATCGATTGTCTGGGCCTCTTTACCTTCCACACAGGCAACACTCAAAATGTTCCCTTCAGAGAAGAGGGAGAACATTCCTACTGACAGTGCTGCATCAGGATTGCACAGACCCAGGTGGCATCCAAATGAGCTCTGCTGGAGTGTTCCAGTCTCCTCTTGTCCTCACAGAACATTCAAGCTGCCATTGAACTTGGGGTCACATTGTAAGAGGAGGATGGGCTCTGTTTCTCCTGATTAAATTAATGTAGGTGCAAAATGCCACCCAGTCCCCAGAACAAAACTGAGCTTGTCTGAAGTCACCCTTCGTGAAACATAAATAAAATGTTGCCCAGAGGCTGCCCCTGGATCCCTGGCAGTGTCCAAGGCCAGGCTGGACAGGGCTTGGAGTAACCTGGGATAGTGGAAGATGTCCATGCCCATGGCAGGGGGATGGAATGAGATGAGTTTAAGGTCCTTCCAACCCAAACCATTCCAGGATTTTAGGATTCTGTGATAAAATGACCACTGGTCCTTAGTTTCTCTTTTCTCTGCTCACTTTCCAACTTTAAGGCTCTAAAATGTGTATTCCTCCCTTTAGACAAGATCACAGAATCCCAGATTGGTTTGGGCTGAAGGGACCTTAAAGCCCATCTCATTCCTGCCATGGGAATCACACCAATCCCCCTGTCCCACAAAACTCTTCCCAGTGGTGACTTCAGCACCCCAAAGCCATGGTGATGTTCCCATTCCTCCCCTTGTACTACAGCCTTTGGTATCTTCTGGACACTTCTGTGATGGAAAGGCTTTGAGGGCAGGGAATGCACTTGTACTGGTATGTGAGGCACCAGGGATATTTATGCTGCTCTACAGATAATAAAGCTCTCTTGGATTTACTTGGAGATGCAGAAATACAGGAAGAGGGGAGTGTAATAAGGCAAGGAAACAAAAAAAGGACAAACTAAAAAGCACCCCAAAAGGTCAATGAAAACTCATACTAAGCCTCCCTAAGCACAACAGATAATGATGAAGCTAGAGCAATTCTGAGATCTCTGAGATCCAAAAAGAGAAGGAAAGAAAAAAGACTTTTTAAAGCTTCATTGTTTATTTTCTGCACCTGATACAATAATATTTCCCAAGATTTTTATTTTTTTCTGTGTATCTTCCCTAAGCCTGGTTTGAACATGGCATTTCCCTGGGATTTCCAAAGGAAAGTGTGGGAGTTGAGAGCACCCCAGAATCTCCCCATTTTTAAAAAAAGTGTTGAAACAGAATGGCTGCACAACGATATTTCCCCCATTATTGGTTCTCAAACCTTGAACCTGACGCGAGGTTGAAGCAAAATTATAAACTATCCTTAACACCCAGGGATTTAAACTGCTGGGATTCTGTACACCAGGCAGAAGGAGACTCATTTCCTTCATTTAAACATCGATGTGTTCAACATCTGAGGCTGATGGGGCATCTGCAGCAAGAGCCTCCCCTGGCAGATGCCTCATTTCCCTCCCAAAACCAACCTCTAATCTGGGTCAGCTCAATCCTCTCGGGAGGCACCCACAGCACAGCCTGAAGAGAGATTGGGGTGATTATCTCTCCCTGCTGCACTTCTGAGGGGAAGGGAGATGAATCCCAGCCTCAGCAGCTATTCCATCCCTCTGGGTTAGGGTGCTTAGAAATGTCTCTCCTCTCTGCCAGCTTGAAAGCTTCCATCTCTCTCACCAAGAGACAATTTCATGCTCTTAAACAAAGTACTAAGGCATGAAAGCACAGTTCCAGTCTGTTCTTTCTGTAGGGCTGCTTAAAGAAAAGGGCCATGTGATGTGCATTGGATTGAGCTGAGGGGCTGACATTGGAATCTGGGAAATGTTCCAGTAGGCTGAGCAAGAGGGCTCTGCTCGGTGCCAGCATGAAAAGAGACAATTTTCGTGGAGATGCATCCATTTACACCTGGTCTGCATTTGGCATGGGGAGAAGAGAAATTGCCCCTTGATCAGGGCATCTTTGACATATTGAGTTATCTCTCTCATGAGTAATGGAGTAAAGATGAGCACACCTTTGATATGTTAGAGTGGCTTCCCATAAATATTAAAGTGAAAGGAAACTTCATAGACTTATGGGATGGAAGCACCTGCAATTCATCTGCTCAGACTGCACTGAGGCTGAGGTGGCTGCCAGCTGCTGCCTTCCCCAAGGGGTCATTAATAGCTCTCTCTGGGCTTTTCCTGCTTGCTTTTCTGCTTTTGCAAGGTCTTCGTGGATGGAAGGAAAACTTTGCCTTGCTCTGCCTCGATTTGTGAGGTAGCTGAGCTCTCAGAGCTCTTTCTGCTGTGCCTGGGGAGAATGTGAAATCTCCATCACTGGAGGCTTTTAAAAACACACCAGACAAGTTCATGTCTTGGAAAGCATTGATCTTCCTGACCCTACTGGAAAGCAAAAGGGTTGGCTAGAGGTCATTCAGGAGCTTTCCCACTTCTGTTTCTCACATTTGCTCTCCCATGGCATCATCTCTAAAGAGCTGTTTCTCAGCCTGTGGTCTGCACAACACCTGGACACATTGCATGAACCAGCAATTGAACTGAGAAATGAAAATGCACTTCCATGTGCTAGAGACAAGCAAAATGGGGAGGAAACAAATTAATGAGGCTCAGAGGTATGGTGTTATTTCTGTGCAGCTGTACACAATGAAAATTGTGATTGAACTTCCATACTTTTGTTTTGTAAAAAAAAAATTACTAATTCTCCACTTGAAAGCGGAAATGGTGTCCTAAAGGCTATCAAATGGATTAATAATACAAAGCCTGAGAGGTGGCAAATCCCACTAGAAGCTCAGAGAGTTTTCTGTTATTAATCACCTGATCCCTGGTAGAGCACCAGGAGAGCCTGGTACCCCCCAGCCTCTCCTTTCCCTGTTTTTTCTTGTGTCTTTTCTGCTGCAGTTTGCAGGGTGATGCATCAAATAATCCCAAAGGAGGAAGACTGATCTTGGCAGGGTTTGCTGGTATCATCTGAAGTAATTTTCCACCTTTTTCCCACCCTCTCTCTCCTCAGTTTCTTGCCAGGCTGTTTACACACCAGAGGATTCTGCTGCACCCCTTAGGAGAGGAGCTGTGGATGCTGACAGCATCCAGACACATCTCTAGAGTGACCCTTCCTTCTGCCATTAATTTTTCACTGCTGATGTCAAGCAGTTGATAGGAACAAAACAAGCTTGCTGGTCCTTTCCATGGCTCTGACCAGCAGGAGCCCAAGAGTGCTGCTCTTCCTCTAGGAAGAACACAGGGAAGTAATTTGCATAATCCATCTGGCAGCAGCTTTCTGAGATCCACATCCCCTCTCCAGAGTGTTCCCAGCTCACCACAGGACATTCTCTGTGGCTGAGCTACAGTCAGGGATCACCATGCCTGAGAGCCAGGCAGCTCCAGGAAATCAAATCCCACTCTTCTGGGAGCTAAGGCTCACATGCAGAGATTATTCCAGCTGTAATTCCTGCATGGATGAAAAGCCCTGTGCAGTCACTGAGCTGCTCACTCCTTGCAGCATGAATGCTTTCCCTGCCCTTCCTCCAAAGTGGTACCATTTAAGTCTTGTCTGCACCTCAATAAAATTTTAAGTGTTCTTTTATTAGAGTCTCATGTGTTGTGAGACACAAACACCTGCAGACACAGCCTGCCCATGGCTCTGCAGCCTTGCCAACAACGCCTCAAAGTGAAGCTCTGCTTGGGCCAGGGGTGAGGCTTGAGAAACCCCAATGGTTCCAGAATGACATACTGGTTTGGGGTGGAAAAGGCCTGAAGGATCTCATCCCACCCCTGCCATGGCAGGGACACCTTCCACCATCCCAGGCTGCTCCAAACCCTGTCCAACCTCCTTGGACACTGCCAGGGATCCAGGGGCAGCCACAGCTTCTCTGGGCACCCTGTGCTAGTGCACTTCCAGTTCCCTCACTATTCTTCCAGATTTTCACCTGCAAGAGTGAAACCAATTCAGCCTCTTCCCCAGGAATGCGATTTCTGCACTGGGCAGATCCGTGGCTGTTCTAAGCCACTGAGGCAGTTTACATGCAGTTCAGGTGCCTGTGTTTTGTTAAATCAAAATAATTCCTTGGGAAATGAAAACTAGGTTTCAACATCTGTAGCAAACAGAGTGTGTGCTTACATGTCACATCTGCACCTGTGCAAATGCCAATTAACCCTTGTAATTAGCCACAATTTTTCTCATTACCATTAAGATGAGAATCAAAAGCAGGATTCGCTGCCTCATTTCTCTTTCTTCTTCCTTTCAGATCGTGATCTTTCTATCACTCCAGTGGGTTGTGGGATGTGTGTAATTGGCCATGTGAGGCCAGTCTTAAGGAAAATAATACACTCAAACCAAATTCCTCAGAACCAAATTCCCAAGACCTCAGCACCTGAAATGCTGATTCGATTTTCAGAGGGGTTTCTTTCTTATTTAGGCACCCAAAAGAAGGGGTAAATTTTTGACCTTTCTCTGCCATGCAGATCGTTGAGGGAAATCGATGCATAGAAAATGGAGCATTTTGGAGAAAATTTGACTCTGAGACCCTTCAATCCTTCTGAAAATGGTGACAGAACGTGGCTATTTCCTCACTGCATGAGGCTTTCCTGCCCTACTTCAGGGTTTTAATAAATAGATATTATCTGACAAGCAACAATACTCCTCCCCCATTATTTATCATTATTCATTAATCACACCTCAGTAATCATCTACATTATTTATTATTATTCATTACTTTTTGAATAAATAATAACCATGGCAGGGACTACCATTGTGAGGAGCATGGGGAAAGACAGGATATTCACGTGTGAAGTACCAGACTCCCACAGACTTTATTTATGAAGAAGTCTGCTGTGGGTAGGAAGAGTAGGAAGAATATTGTAGCTACTATGGTTTAAGTGAGGAAAGGCGTGTGAGAAGTATTACTTCTTGTTATCCCAATTTGTGTAATTGAGGAGAAGAAAAAAAAAGAAAAAAAGAAAGAGTCAGGAAAGATTTCAGGCACTGAATTCTTTCCAAAATTGAAATAGGAGCAGCAAAAATGTGCTTTTGGATGCTATTATTTTATCACTGGATTGATAGGAATGGATTAGCATACACTGGTTGTTAATATATGTACTCACAACTCCTCTGAGCACAGTTGGTTTTTTTTTAAATCTATTTCAGTATTGTATGGAGCTGCATCAATTTTGATGGAGCTTCTGGCAGAGAGATTTATCTCCAGGATGGCTTTCAGATCACTTCCAAAGATAGAGACTGTGATCCCAATTGAAATGGAAGTCACTTCTCAGCTTAAAGAAATGTAACATCCCTGATCTAGATGTCCATCAACAGAAAGCTTATTAAAGTATTCTTAAAAGCACCCAGTGAAGGATAATTCATGGCTGTCCTTTCTGCTTGATTTCAGAGCTCAAATTTCTTGTTCTAACACAGATCTCCTTCCTGTTGGGAATTCAACCTCAGACTCATTGTCTTCCACCCTCAGAACCCACTGAGATGTCCTGCAGCACCAGCAAACTGCACTGTGGCCTCTTTCAGTCTTTTCTTATTAAGGTTTAACTCCTTCAGCTTTTCTCACAGGTCCTGTTTGCTGGAACTTCTCCCCTTCTTGCTGACATCTGTTTGAGTCTCTGCAATTCCTGCACATCACAGGATGGATGTCCCAAGCCCTCCCCTCCCCAATCCCAGCTAGGAGGATGTAGGACCTGCTGGTGTTGCCTTCCAGGGGCAAATTTCCTCTCCTCACTGCTAATTCATATTCCTCCTGGGAAGTTTCAGCACCCCAGAGCCTTTTCCACAGCACTCCCATCCCAGCAATTTTTCTCCCTTTCGTGCACACAGCCACAGATTCTCAGGAGTCATTTGCACCATTGTCCTATTGAATTTCCTCCTGTTGATTTCCTGCTGCTCCTCCGATGTATCAGCAGCATTTTAAATTCCAATCCTGTCTCCCAAACTGCTCGCAGCCCCTTCCAGCAAAGTGTCATTTGTAAATTTTATAGATGTGCACCTCAGTACATCATCCACATGGATAATGAAAATATTGAAGTAGTGTGGGACTCCAATCCTAATGTCCTTCCAGTTTAGAGGAGAACTATTCATGTGTGACTCCTCAGCCAATTGAGGACCCATCCTGATCCAGGACTTCCTTTAGATCATATTTTCCTTGTTTGCTTCTGAGAAAATGCAGTGGGATGATATTAAAATCAAGATCCATCACAGTTGCTGCATCTTCCTAAGCCACTATGGCAGGTGGCTCTAATAAAGAAAATTAGTCTGATATGACAGAAATTGTTCTTTGCAAGTCCATGTTGACTGCACCTTTTATTTTTATTATCCTCCAGGTGCTTATAAATTAATTAATAATTTAATATATTATTTTTCTGGGTTGAAATGACTGGTCTATAGTTCCCTGGGGCCACCTTTCCCCTTTCCAAATGTAGGAACTATGTTTGTCCTTCTCTGGTCCTCATACAATCCCCACCAACCATTATTCCCTATCAGACATCTAGGAACCAACTTTAATTGGATATGCCATAAAAATTAAGACTTGCATAATTAGTTTCTTCAAGTCTGGCAGGTGCATAACTCAACTCTTCCATGTTTTCACCAATCTGGATCTGTTTGCTGTAGGTTGCCATTCCTTTATGTTAAGTTTCTTAAGAATCACATAAATTGCATCAAGGAAAAAAAAAAACCTTTGCAAAAAAAACACCTCACAGTCATCTGGCTTCCCATTCTGGAGTGTCTAAAACTTTTTGCTATGATACCACAATTAACACGTGCAGGAAAATAATAGAAATAATAAAAGAGAATTATAAGTTCCACAAAGAGGAGAATTATAAGTACCACAGAAAGAGCCTGCTGGACTCAAGGGGTTTGTTCCCCTCACACTGCAGGTTTGGGAGAACAGGGAACACCCTTTGACCCTCTGGACACAAAAATCCAGGGCCACTTTGAGCCACCTCGCCCAGAGCTGGCAGAAAGGCCTTTCCCCATCCCATCAGCTCACGCTGATCCACAGCCTCTTCTGCCTGGACACTCAAATAAAACATTCTGAAGCTTCCTCACCCCACATTTGGCGTTAATGAGTGAAGTTTGCAGCCAAAGCTGCGTTTGCCAAGAGAACCCAGGTTCTTATTGCTGCCTGGGAATTGGTGTCTTCCCCAAACAGCCAAGCTGCCAGGCAGGAAGGGCCTCCTCTCTTTAAACCATAAATCATCCCTTTAATTGGTGATCAGATGCTGTGTGAGAGGCCTGGCAGGTGTCACTTCATGGCTGTGTAATTGAAGGCAGCTTGCTCTGCCACATCCCTGCCCCTCGTCTCCTCAGTGTGTGGGGAATCGATGCAGGCCTGAAGTGTGACTTAAAATGGCACAGGGGAGAGGAACAGGAGATGCAGGAGTTTATCTCCCTGCAGAGC
This sequence comes from Lichenostomus cassidix, assembly GCF_008360975.1. Lineage (NCBI taxonomy): Eukaryota > Metazoa > Chordata > Aves > Passeriformes > Meliphagidae > Lichenostomus > Lichenostomus cassidix. Next base: position 6,897,937 of record NC_139497.1, read on the forward strand.
AGCGTGGGGGTGACAGCTGAGGCTCCTCAGATGGGCAGCAAGGTGGTTAGCAAACATCAGAGACTGCCAGTTTGTCGTGGCAGGGGCTGGAAGGAAAAGGGTGTATGGAGGATTTCCACTGCATGCACCAGAAAGAAACTTCTGGGATATGGTCTCTAATCTCCTCTTGGGCTAATGTCTGCTTTGGTTCATATATCTGATATTTTCCTCTTTCTGTTCTCCTTTTCCCCCTCTCACCCACAAGGGGTGTAGGTGCACTCTCATGCAGATGCTAAAACACACTTTGCTGTAATCACTCCGTGAAACTGCTGAGAATTAGAAGGAACGTGCTTTCCTTCAAGATCAGTATTCAGGCCTAAGATATTTTGGGTCCCTCATGATATCAGCCATCTAACCCCTATTTAGGTGACTAACTCCTATTTTAATCAGCAAAAGTTAAGTCCTTAAATATCTTTAAAGAGCTGGTCCCCAGTGCCTTCCAGCTCCAGATCCAATCACTGCTTCATCAGCCCCTGGATCCAATCAGCAGTGATTGATTTAATGATGTCAATATTCCTTTCCACTCCTCCATAATTTCCTGTCCCTGCCCTTTATGACTTACTCTAGGAAGCAAACCATTATGATAATTCAGTATTCCTACTGCAGACAACTCTGCTGCAAATGAAAAGCCAAATCCTCCACAGCCCCAAGAAGCATCAGGAGCTGCAGCAGCAGTGTTCAGGCTGCTATTTATTGAATTGTTTGTCTATAATGCAATGCCACAGTTTAAAAAATTAAATTAGTCTAATTAGCCTATTTAAGGCGATAACTCTCCTGTTGCTGCCACTCCCATAATTTTCTGCATTTCCATCTCCTAAATTATCCACTTCTAGGCTTTTTTTTTTTTCTAGCCTGTATATATCTGAAAAAAAAAATCCTTCGAGGTATAATTAACTTTTTCATTCAGAATCCTAATTTCCTCTCTCAGACATTTTCTGCAGTGTTTAAACTATTTATTATGCAAACTTAGAGAAGTCAAAATATGAATTATGTACAAATCTACGCACTGGAGTTCTCAGCTAATCACTGCATCTCTGTGTCTCGCGGTTCAAGGGAACCAAAGTGCACAGAGTGGAAAACATCAGAGTCCAGCGCTCAGCATAGCAATTTTTTTTATTCCTCCTGGAAAAGACATCCTTATCCCCCAAAATTAAATAACCTAATGTCATCTCTTTAATGATTTTATTTCTCTGTTCTGTGCTCAGGTAGTTTCTTATCGCCCACCACTGTGTTTGCCTCCCTTCACATCACACTTCCTCCATCGCCTCTCGGCGCTCTCACTGCAATGGAACATGTGAGGACTTGCAATGATTTCCTCTGACTGGGGAGGATCTCACACAGCTGCTGACTGATTTTCCTCCTTTTCCTGATTTTCCTCATTTGTTTATTCTTTTCCCTTGCTTTTCTTGGCTTTCCCGGTGGGATTTCACACTGTAATTGTGAGGGTGTGGTGTGTCTTGTAGACACCTTGTACTTATCAAAGGTGTTTGTCCCTTTTAGGCTTTGGCAACATCCTAAAGGATGCTGATGTTCTTGTGGTGAAAGCCTAGACTGAGGCCTGAAAGACATCAAAGGAAAAGAGATTGTGGTCCCCAGGATTTTTCAATCCATGACTCTTCTTTCTGCTAATTAATAGCACATCAGTGGCCACCTATCTGTCCTGTCAGCAGGAAGATGTTCAAAACCCCCTCTAGCTTTACAGTGGCATATTTTCCTGTGTGTCTGTTTTAAATAACATAGAATTACATTGCTTGGAGAAACCTCTTCGCTCCCAATGTGTGCAACTTGAAGAAAAGGAAGGGGAAGAAAATATGTGTCTATTTATTATTGCATATGGGGTTTTTATGATTCATTAGCAGGGAAAGTGGACAAGCTCTGTGGGGTTAGATCCAAGGAGATGACTGGGTAATGAATTAATTAATGGTTCTTCTGATTGTGTAGGGCTGAGATGCTTCACTGTTCTGTTGGGCTGAGAGCTGGAGCTGGATATTCTGAAATACAGAGAGTTCTCAAAGGGATTTGTCTAAGAAAATAAGACTTACTTCCCCTAAATTTATCAGCCAAAAGGTCAGGCATTCTGTCTAACCTACCAACCCAAATTCAGTCATCCCTGACTAAACAGTTATTAAAAGGGGTGGGATAAAGTGTCCTCTTAGAATTTTTCTGTGTGTTTAATATATATAAAAGCAGACCAGACTGTATATGAACAGAGGCTGGACACCTCTGACAACCTTGATTATCCAAGGGTTGGGAAGGGGAGGGAAATACAGTCCTAAATCATGGGAAAAAATCCCTTCTCTAGCAATATTTCTGGGCAGGACTTTAATTTATCAGGCCCTAAGTGGCTTTTAAGCACAGCAAATGAATGCATTGCTGAAGCTGTGTCCATAATCAAGCCCAAGACAAGGATGTTTGTGCTTCTGGAATGAAACAGATAAATTCTGTTGAACGTGTCCAGCTGAAAGAACAAAGCTCCAGGTTGTTTTCTGGGAAGACTCCTGTAAACCATGAGCTCAAACCCTGCTGAATGTACATTTTATTCCATGCCTTTGGCCACCAGCCCAGTGGACATATGGAAAAAGCTGGTAGGTGCAATTCTTTGGGAAACAGAGGATGGGACTTGTGAACGTGGAAACCAAAATACTGAGGTTCTGCCTGTGAAGTCAGAGAAGATTTTCGGAGACTCTGGGATTTTATTCTGGGTAGGATCATAGACCTTTCCCCAGACAGATTCCTGTTGAACTGGGAAAGAGAAAAAAACCTGTCCAGAGTGGTTTTGTGAGGAAGATGGGTCTTGCAGTCTTTTCCTTCTCCACCTTTTTGGAGGTCAACAGCTCCAGAAGAGAAGGATTTTTGCAGCAGTTGAGCTGTAACCTCGGTGTAACCTGAATTCTATTCAGTTGATTCCCAGGCCATGCGACTCAAACCTGCAGTTTCAGAAAACCTGGTGGGAATTACAGATTCTGTGATTTGGTCCCTTAAACCCTCCCATTAGTCTTGAAAGTTCAAACAAGCCTGCGCCAGGGGGAGAAATAATTGCAGAAGAACTGAGCTGGAACATCAGATGGAGATTGGAAAAACAATCAAAATAAGTTAAAAATACCTTCTGCAAAGACAACTACTGGCCGGTGCTTCTGGAAAGCTGAATTCCTTTCTCATCAGGGATTCTTGCTATCATTTTTATTTATTGCCTTTGACACCTGGTCTATCATACCAAGAATTCTTCTGGCTCTGCAGCCTCCTGACAGATGCAGCGTGCAGCAAATGCCTTCCCAATGCAGCTGCCTCTGTCCTAGCAACAGGCTCAGGATGCAACCAAATCCCACTGTGATCAGGGCTGGACAAGTTGAAGGATGGATGCAGTGATGGCTGCTGAGAGGATGAGGCTGAAAACTGTGTCTAGGAGACTTGAAGCCTGGCTGCAGCAAATAAAATATGCACAGCAAGCGGAACAGATAATGTCAGTTCAAATCTTATTTATCTCATCAGTCGGAGCTCTGCGAGTTTGTTGCTTTCACTTTTTTTTGCTATTTTTTTGTTCGGGATGTCTCTCATTAACCTGCTTTTCTCTGGATGTGTTTGTGCCTCACTTTGGCAGCCAGCCAGCAGAAAACAGGGCTTTAATTCCACAAACTGGAGATTGCGTCCCAGTTATTAAACCATATTTGTTTCTCTCTTTCCAGGGTTTTGTTTTAGGCTTGTTTTTCTTTTTTTTTTTTCCCCTCCCCCTCCTTAGCTTTATTTTTTTTTTTTTATAATTTCGATGTTGTTTTGCTTATCTCATTCCCACCAAGGGGAAAAACAACACAGAGGTTTAAATCTTGGGGTGCCCCAAACCAAAAGGCCATTCCAGGTGGGCCAGATGCTGCTCTGGGAAGGGTTCTGGCCAATGTGGGTTCTGACAGTGGCAGTGGCACTGTGACAGAAGCTGCCTGGGGCTGAGGGTGCCACTGGAGCTGTGCTGGTGAGCTGTGCTCTGATGGAGGTTCTGCTCTGTGGCTAGCACAGACCTTTCCCGTGAGAATCCTTCTCTCTCTTCTTCCTGTGTTTTATAAATAAAGATAAAGTTTGGATGTTATTAAAAACACTTTCTCGGGATGTGGACAGTTCAGGCCTGGCCAATCAGGCCTAGGGGGAGGCTTCGAACTGACCAATCTGGGTGACCTCTGAAAAGTCTATATAAGATGGAATTAAATAATAAAATCTTCTTCTTGATGCCACTTTGAACCTGGGTCTTCTTACTCTGCTAGCAGCTCAACAGCGACACTGCTCCATGGGGTGAGTGGTACTTTGATAATGCAGAGCCTTTTGGACACTTAGTCAATGAGTGAGGTTTTAAGAAGCAGGAATGACATCCATAGTCCTTCACGACTTTATTTCTCTAACCTGGAGTGGTTAAGTTGGTTGTTCAGCCTTTACATGTGGTCAGTGAAAAAAAATCCTTTTCCAGGACACCTTTCCAGAGCAGTCCTGAAGCTCCCCTTGCACCAACCTCTCTTTCTCTGAATTCAAGGAACACCTCAAAGACAAGTTGTCCAAACTTCAGCTGTTGTAAATCTCCCCCTCTCCTAAGCAGGAACCACTTTTGCAAGCTCAGACTCACAGTTCTGCATCTTGGAGTTTGGAAGAGGGTTTTAGGCATCTGTGTCCTTATTTTAAATAGCTCTTGTGACTGCTGGAGCATGGACCTGCAGATAGGAGCAGCAGAGCTGAATAATCCACATTCAAACTTGGGCTCAGGCCAAGTTACCACTGTGAAAATTCTGGTTGCACAACTCAGGCAGAACATTTAAACAGCACTGGGGAAAGGGGCTTTCATTTCATGAGCTTCAGCAGGACCCAGTGATGCCTTTCCTCACCCACAGCTTGGGGTGGGACAGCTCTGAAATTAAAGGGATGCACATCGATGGCAAAGAGTTCTGTCTTGCTCATAACGAGACTGTTCTGGAAATCTAGAGATGGGTTTTAGCAGAGGATATAGCCAAAAAGTGTTGTTTTTTTTTTTTAATTGTCCATTTCCTCACTGAATATCATCCAGATTCTGCAATTATGCGACATCTGAAAATTCTGGAAAACATCTCCGTTCTGCTGCTGGCAAAAAAATGTATCAATTCACTGTGCTTCACCCACTGATGTCTCTTTTCCCCATGGAGGTACAAAGATGGCTCATTCAGTCAAGAGAGATTGCTCAGAGGTTCCTAAATCCATCAACCTGGCGTACAGAAGATGGATGGCAGATTCTTTTTAAAGACATGTTAGTGTACACAAGGACTCTGAGAACTGTATTTCAGATCAACCCATTCACCAAAAAAAAACCCCAAAAAAAACCCCAAAAAGAGACAGAAATTGTAAGAGACAAAAGTCCCCCTCCAATTTTCCCTATCACAAAGTCTAGCTAACATTTCTAGCACAGCTGCTATCCTAATTAAAGCCTAGGGTGTTTTAAAGCACAGGCAGAAAAATACCATTATATGCTATTTCTAGTCTCGATTATACAGTCTCCACTGAACCCTTGCCAATCCTATGGGAAAGAAGAGACACAGAGAGATTTGGGCTGAGACATTGGATGTGTTGAGGCTCTCAATCCCCTCTGAAGTGGTGTCAGTGAGGATCAGGGCTGGAGGAAATCAGAAGCTACACAAAGGTCATTTTTGAGGACAAAAAAAAAGGTTTTGCTTTAAGGCCTGTTCTCTCTTCTTACGAATTCCTGGTGTGCTTCAGGACATGTTTGTGTTTGCTGATCTTTCCCTCCCCATTCATCCCGAGGTTCACTCCTGACTGGCACGAGGCAAGTGACAAATTATTGGTGTCCCTTCAGCAGAGAGGATGTGGGCAGCAGATGGTGCATTGCTCTTGGGCTGGCAGGGCATGCAAAGTTGAATTTCAATGTCAGTGAGCAGCTAAATGACTGAGGGCTCCTCCACAGACACACTTCAGCCACTGGTCTGGAGATATCAAAACTCTCACAAGCAGTGCAGAGCTGAGAGATGAGAGGGAGCTGCATTTTCTGTGCTAACACCTTGAGCAAACCTGAATAGTCTTGAATCCAGTACCTGCACTGGTTTTCTAGGCCCCATTTTACATTCTCAGTTGTTCTCTACACATCAGGCCAGCCCTTCTTCAAGTATGTCTTTTGTTTGATTTGGCTTTTAAAAATTCTTTTTCCCTTGCGGATGTTAATGGTATTTTTGAAGCATAGAAAAAGCTGCCAGAGAGTTCCCAGTTATTTACCTTTTTCCCCCCCTTTAAATCCTTTTACCCAAATGATTGGGTTCATAATAGCTTTCATCTTTGTGAAATCAGCTCTGGGTATGAGTATCTGTGTGGTTTGGATGTTATTCCGTTTGCATGTGGCAAGAGGAATCAAGTCGATGCCACTTGCATCCAAACAGCTCTCTGATTTTTAATTCTGGGACTGAATTCTCTTTATCTGTCAAGATGATGAGGTCTAGCACTATCCTCCTGTTGGATAAAACACTTTTATCCAATATTTTGGGAAATTTTCATCTTCATTTTTGAAAAAAAACCCTCCAGCATATTTTAGTCCTAGCAGTGTGAGATCTCCTTTATAGGCCATGCAGATGAAAGTCTTTTCCTCCCTACCTGTAATTGAGAGGCGTGCAAAGAGCCAGACAAGAAATCAAGTCTCTCTCTGGTCTGCAGGGTGCAGCAGAAAGGACCTTATTTGGTTTTTATTTGTGAGAACATTAACTGAGATCACTTGCTTCCAAGTTCTCAGAGGCTCAGAAATATGCAATGCCATTTTTGACATAAGAATATTGCCCTCCTACTTTTATTTGCCTGATTTTGCTTCCTAAAGACACAATAACCAGTGCTTTTAACATTCCACTCATGCAGATCTTCCCATCAGCCTTCAGTGGCACCAAAGTAGGTCGAATTTCTGCTCATATGTGAGCAATTCCTATTCCTCCTTTCCTACCCAGAATCTTCACATTGGCTTAGAGGCAATTAAAGATTTTCTATTCCTCCAACTCTCTTGGTACTTCAATTAATCGGGTTCTCAACGTCTTGATTTGGTGCTAAATTAGTGCTCCCTGTCCCTTCTCTTCCTCCTCCCCTTTGCTATCAGCGTTCTGCTCTCCTGCACCCTGCTCTGCTCAGCCCTTCCTCTCACCAGAATGGATTTTCTCCAAGCAGCACAGCCCTGCTCTCACAGAGAACCACCAATACCCCACAGAAATCACAGCTATTTAACTCAGTTCCACTGGAATTTCACATCCAGAATTTTTGACCCAAGTGTTTCCCCAGACTTGGGAGTTACTTACAAGGGAGTTACTTACCCTAAGACTCACCAAACACTTGCCAAGTGGGTTCAGCAATGGATCTTGCTAATTTTGGGGGTTTTTTGAGAATGATCAAATCAGCATCTCAGTTCTTGGATGGTCTTTCTCTCAGGGTGGGATTGGTGGGGTGTCCTGTGCAGGGCCAGGAGCAGGACTCAATGATCCTTGTGAGTCCCTTCCAACTCAGGAGATTCTTTGATTTCTTGAGGGAGAATCTGAGAAAGGATCTCTCTTTTCTTTGGTTTTTTTTTCATCTCCCTCCACCCCTTCCTTTTTTTTTTTTTTTTTTTAATAGATATACACAATTTTCTTTTAATCTATGCTCTGAGTACATTCTCAGTCCCATGCAGATCCCCATTCCATTCTACTAATTGGATCATCAGAGATAATTTCCTACATAACAGCCTAAGAGACTCGAAACAACTGAACATTTCCAGTTAAGTGAAAATTATTCTGTTTTCCTTCTGTTTGGAGCTCTCACTCTCAGGACAGTAGTTATGCATTAGGTCACCAAATCCTTCTGGTGCTGGTGATTTCTGAGTGTCCAATTGGGCAATTCTGGTCTCAAGTTTTTCTGTGAAGCTCAAAGGATTTGAGCAATACTGATATCATAGAATCCTAGAAGAGTTTGGGTAGGAAAAGACCTTAAATTCATCCAGATCCAATCCTCCAGCCAAGGGCAGGGCCACCTTCCACTGTCCCAGGTTGCTCCAACCTGGCCTTGAACATCTCCAGGGATGGGACAGACACAGCTTCTCTGTGCCAGGGCCTCCCCACCCTCAGAAGGAGCAATTTCTTCCTAATCTCTAATCTAAACCTTCTCTCTATCAGTGTGAAGCCATTCCTCCTTGTCCTGTCACTCCAGCCCCTTGGAAATTGTCTCTCTCCATGGTCCTTGTAGCCCCTTCAGGCACTGGAAGGTCACAATTAGGTCACCCTGGAGCCTTCTCTTCTCCAGGCTGAACAATCCCAAACTCTCAGCCTTTCCTCACAGCAGAGCTACTCCATCTCTTTGATCAACTCAGTGACCTCCTGTGGACTTGCTCCAGCAGCTCCATGTCCTTGCTATGCTGGGAGCCCAGAGCTGGATGCAGCCCTGCATTTGGGGATCTCCCTAGAATCTGATTTTCATGAGTATTTCATTAGTGGAGAACTCGCCTTCCCTCAGCACCCCTGAAAATGCTGTGGGGTTGGGAGGAGTTTCACCTGGCTCTGAGTCATTGTGCTCTCAGGACATTCACCCAACCACCTCCAAACTCAGCTCCCAGCATTCACAGTGGTCACTCTGTTCCCTTCCAGGATGACCATTCTGACTCCACCTACTCAGGGTCAACACACCAGTGCTGAAACCCAGCAAAAAGTCCATTCCCCAGCAAGGTGCTGACTCACCCGAGGGACATAGGCTTTCCTTAAAAACCCGCTACTTTTAAAAGCAGATGAATAATGAACTCGGAGCCACATTTCTGCAGCTCAATGGTGACATCCAGTGACTGGCTCACTTATTCCCAGGTGTGCATTCCGCAGGGGCAGCCTGGTCCTGCTCCTCGGCTGGGCGGATGGCTCACATGTCTCCTGCAATCACATCATGTCCACGCTGGAAAATGCTTTAAAACAAAATCCCTGTTCGGATTTGCATAATCACTTAATTGCAGTGCCTCCCGTCTCTTTTGTTCCCTTTGAGCAGCTCGCTGGGTCTGCACGCTCCACTCCCAGCCCTAATGTACCTGGAAAAAAAAAGAGTTTAGCTCCGTTGATGAAGCAATTCCAGCCTTTTAGCCCGAATTTCAGCAGCAGCAGCTGCCAGGTAACTTCCCTGTGACCTGAAGTGATCTGAGATATTTCACAAACCAAAGCTGGCAGCTGTTTTGCAGTCACACCATGCCCTGCCTGAGGATGCAGAATTTGGTGGGGCTGTCCTGGGCAGAGTGGGAGGAAAGGGAGAGGAAAGGGATGAAGTGCTGGAAAGGAGCAGGAAAAACAGGCATGAAAGGAAAATGGATGGAATGACAGGGAATGGCAAAGAAAAAAAATGGGAAGAAAACGTACAGAGAGAAAGGCATGAAAAAGGAGCTGAGGGAGAGGCAGAGATGAGGAGGAGGAAGAGAAGCAGAGATGAGGAGGAGGAAGAGCTGTCCCACTCTGGGGGAGAAATGGTGTCATTAAGGGAGCTCAGTGCAGCGGGGATGGCGTGTGCTGAATAACTCTGTCAGAGCAGCAGCATCCGGCTCTGCACGGTGATAAATGTCACATGTCTGTGCTGACACTTGATAAAGGTTCTGTCTATCAGCACTGCCAGCCAGCGGGGCCAGCTGGCTCCAGCTTAACCTTCAGCACTGCTCTTTCAAAGAGAAGTCCCAGAATTTTCCTCTGTTTCACCACTCCCTCTTCCCAGCCCATTCACCCTGCTCACCTCAGTGCTTTCTGGCACTCAGCTTAAAAAAAGACCACGAGCAGCAGAAATAAAACTGTCTGACTTAGCCAGCCAAGGAGAGACAGTCTGGGGCTGGGCTCATCCAAGCAAGGCTCTCAAGTAGGATGGAAAATGTGGAAAAAATCATGGAATTGTTGAAATAATAGGAAAGAAAAAAGAAAATAAATAATCTCGCCCTTTAAACCAGACTTGAGCTAATGAGTGTTAAAAGGTGGGTGCTGATTTACACCCCAAGGATTTGGCCCTTGGTCTGGGTTAACACCAGCTGGAGCTGCTCAGTGCATCCCCTCCTACCACAGTGGGATGGGGAGAACTGGAAAAAAATAATAACTTGTGGGTTAAGACTAGAACAGTTTAATAATTGAAATGAAGTAGAGATTATATTAATACTAATACCAATACTAATACTACTACTAATAATAATGAGAAAGGGAGGATTAAAACCCAAGAAAAACAAGTGCTGCACCACGCAACTGCTCACCACCAATGCCCAGCCCATCCCTCAGCAGTGATCAGCCCCTTCCAGCCAAACCCCCTCAGTTTCTCTACTGGACAAGAAGTTCTGTGGTGTGGAATGTCCCTTTTGATGTTTGGGTCATCTGGCCTGGCCATTCCCTCTCTCAACTTCTTGTACACCTCCTCACTGGCAGAGCATGAGATACTGAAAAGTCCTGGATTTAGGGATTAAACAGCAACCAAAACCTCAGTTTGCTATCAATATTCTTCTCATATTGTACCCAAAACACAGAGCTGGACCAGCTACTAAGAAGAAAATTAACTCTGTCCCAACCAATGTGCCCACAAGGGGAGAAGGCCACGGTGACAAAGGCACTGAAAGAGCAGATCAATTAAACTGTCATTATATACTTAAATAAACTTTGGATTGGCTCTGAGAGCACTGGGAAGTAACTAGAGCCGTAATACTTCCCACAGGGAGCCCCAAACATCCTTCAAAAATGCAAACATTCTAAGCCATAATTGGAAAGTGCAGCCTGGCCACATTATTAGCTTCCTTTTGGAGGTGAAACCAAAAAGGGAAGGTTATTTGTCTAAGGTGAAAAATCAGCAAAAAGCACCAAGTGCAAAAATAGTAGAGCAGCTGGTGAGGCTGGAATGAGGAGAGACAGCAACATCTGAGCTGCACAACAACATGAACCACACAAACCACCTGAATTGCAGCCATTCAGGAAGTGAATTATTCAGAGAGGATAAGAATAAATCACACATTAGCACATCAGGTTAATATGGCAGCAAATAACAGGAGAACAGGGTTATTTAGGATATACATAAATTCCTGTCAAGTGAGGTCATTTTTTTTACTCCCTCTGGGCTCAATGAGACAAACATTCAGTCAGTTCTGAGTATCTCAGCATCAACAATGTATTGACAACTTGGAGGGAACTCAAAGAACATCTTCAGAGATGATTTAGGGACTGGAGGGATTGATTTACAAGGAAAGATTTTATGCTTTAAGTGGAATAGATTCATCTCTACTATAATTCCATTGATGTCAAAGGGCCAAGTTTTGCCCTCAATTACAAGAGTGTAAAGTGGCAAAACTTCACTGGAGTAAAAATGTAAGGTCATGATTAGGGAAAAAAATGGAAAAGGAATATTATTAGACTCTGGACATATCTCTGTGGAGAAACAGTAGAAACTCTGGTGCTTATGGCATTAAAAATTAACCAAGATAATAGTATTGAACAATATTGTACAGAGACCTGCAGTGACAAGGGAAATAAAAATACATAAGTGCTATTTCCCCATATTTTTATTATGATGATGATTACTGTTATATGAAAGCAGGAATCCACATCTGAAATTAACTGCCTATTGGCCCTTTTAGACAGAACATGTTTTAATATAGACAAAATACATCAGGGGAAAATCCATCTTTGGCAGAGCCAAATAAAATAAAGAGGGTTTTTAAAGTATGTAATGGATAAAGCAAACCCTCACAGAAGTATCAGCCTGTTCCAATATCATCAGGCAGGGATGGTAAAGCAGAGATGACAAATTGTTAATAACGATGGAAAAAAGGGAATTCTATTCAATATCAGTTTGTAAGCTGCAGTGTAAAGGGATGGCTCTGAGGAAAGGTTTAGAGGATGCCTGAAGTGAGCATCAGGTTGATTTGTAATTTGAAGAATGAATCACAGAATCACAGAAAAACCAAGGGTGGAAAAGACCCTCAAAACCATCGAGTCCAAGCTGTGCCCAATCCCCACCTGGTCACCAGCCCAGAGCACTGAGTGCCACCTCCAGATGTTCCAGGGATGGGGACCTCACCACCTCCCTGGGCAGCCTCTTCCAATGCTGGACAACCCTTCCACTGACAAAATTCCTCCTGATGTTCAACCTGACCCTCCCCTGGCACAGCTTGAGCCCATATTGTCCTCTTCTCCTGTCACTTGTCACCTGGGAGAAGAGGCTGGTGCCCACCTGGCTGCCTCTCCTGCCAGGGAGTTGCAGACAGTGAGAAGATCCCCCCTGAGCCTCCTTTTCTCCCAAACAATCCCAGCTGCTCCTCACAGCACTTACAAGCTGGTGTAGCCCTCTGGAATCCCAAAACTTCCCAATAGGTTGTTTGCTGTAGGAGGGGAGAACCATCACCCCTTCTCTTTCGTCTCTAGATGATAAAAATAACATCTCTAGCAGAAAAAATAAAAAAAGCTGATGATTTTGGAAAAGTGAGAGGACCTGAGCAGGTTTCAGAGTGTTTTGTGTCCAGGCTTAGAAATAAATCAAGACAGCTGATGTGCACAGAGCATGAGGAGGAAGTGAGGCACGAGAGCAGCCTTGTTCATCACAATGGAGATCTAGAAGATAAGAGGCATCAAAATTCCAGTGAAAAGCTGCTCTCCAGCAGCTCTGAGTATTAGCATCCCCTCTGACTGCAGGGCTAGGACTTCTTCCAGAAAGGAGAATCCCCAATTCACAGTCCTGTGGAGATGTGAGCTGTTGTTCCTCCCTACCCCATCCAGTTCTCCAGGAGTGTAAAACAGGAAAATGTAAAATGGATGGTCACAGCCTCCCTCCCCTGGCTAGGCACTGATAAAAAGGGTTGACAAAGAGAAGTTCTAAAAAAAAAGTGCAATAACTGAGGAAGGAGTTCTTTTAAGGAAGTGCAGAATGAAAAAAAGAGGAGAAGGAAGAGCAGACCAGGCTTACAAGGCATGGAGATCTCCACAGAGATAAATTAGCTGGAAGATTTTGCTAAACAACAGCTGAGAAGTTGATTTTACTGGGACACTACCTCTGAACTGCAAACTGCTGGTGGCAAGGAAGGTGAGGAAGTCATTTAAGTTCAGCAATAGATGAACAAGAACTATTATAGACCAGTTTGGGTGCTTTAAATCAAAATCAAGAGACAGTTTGAAAGATATCTAACCCATAAATACAAATAAAAATCCTAAATAACATGAGAGTTACAGGTAACAGGATGCTCTGATAACAGTGTGACATTAAAAATAAACCCCACTGTATGGGATTACTGGTTACTCTGGATTGCTAATTTATCCTGACATAAGTGCAGTGAAAATAATGGCAGAGCTAATAGAGGAACCAATTAATAAAGAATTAAGGGATAGGAATAGAATTAATGACTGTCAACATGATTTTATGGAAAATAGGTTTTATCAAATAAGCCTGATTTAATTATTTGGGGAGATTCCAGGTTGGACTGATAATCACATTGATGGGCTTGGCTTCAGCAAAGCCTCTGACTCAGTATCATAAAATGTTTTGATTCTAAAAGTTAGAGCTACACTAATAGAAAATAGACTAAACAGATTAAAAACTGACTCAACTTGGTGAGTTCAGCAAGAACTAATTAATGGGGCTTTAGCACAGGCATTTTCTCCTTGGGAAATTTCGGTATATATACATATTTGCAGTGGGTATGATGCAATACCTGCAGCAAAAATCCCCAAATTAACACACAATAAACACTCACTCTTGCCAAAATGTGTCAATGCAGCAGAATTTGAGGAATTGGCATATTATGTTCTTCCAGATCACACCCCAAATGACTCTCCACACTCAAACAACAGAGGGAGGTCACTATTTTCTAGAATTTGTAAAAGCAGATATTTTGAGGGTGTTTTTCCACCCCTCCCTTTTGTCCTCCTGGTAGATCTCTGTCAGTTTCTGCACTAAACGAAATCCCAAAGAAAAACAAGTACTTATATTTCTCCCCCTCCTCTCCAGCTCCCCACCCACAAATAAGTGGAATGCTTTTAGTGCACTTAGTGTTCTCAGATTATGTTAAAATATACCAAACATACACTGTTCTAGTCTTTCATGAAAACTTTAAATTGCTATTTCTGGGCTCAATTCAACCCTTGCCTCATTCTGTGATAAAAGGACTTAAAAGCACTGTTCTAGAATAGAATAGGCTTTGGGTTTTTTATAGCCTCTTTCACATTCCCACTATCCCAAAGGGCTTTACAAAGCACTGAGGTAGAGCCTGGGAGTACAGTGAGTGTAGGCAAATGCAGCATCCATTATGTGCTCAGGGGTGGCTCAGGCACCCAGAATCCAGCTTTATGTAACAGGAGAGGGTTGGGAAAGGGAGAGGAGCATCCCTTGGACACCAAAATCCCTTGAATGTGCCACAGGGATGGCTGGGAGGCTGCAGGAGGAGGTGGAGTGAAGCACGAGAGTGTGGCTGGGGGGATGCAGGTGTTGTGTTTGAAGCAGTCAGTGGCACTGGTGTGCTTGGGGAGGCTGCAAGTGGGAGAAATCGGGATTTGGGAGGTTTTCTGGGATGGATCCTTGCTGGATGTGTGTCCAGGGTGGAGTGGTGAGGGTGGGAACAGCTTGTCTGTGGTCAGGGCTGGGAATAAGGGGTGGGAGAGCCACAATCAGGTGGAGATCCTGCATTTAGGGTGTGCCTGGGGAAGGAGTTGGGGGATAAAATCAGCAGGAAGGGATGCACATCCCCTGTGGCTGAATTGTGTGCAGGTTATTTGTGTCTCTGAGCAGATGGGGTGAGAAAGAATTCCCTCTGCACGGCAGGGAAAGGATTTCTGTGCAGATACTCACTGTCAGTGAGGTACATGGAAATAACTTCTCACAGATAAACTAATTCCTAAAGTAATTCCCAACCAAACCCATGGCCACAGCTAGCAAACAGCTGGGTGACCACAGTGACAGACAGTGACAGGGAAGGGTTACAGGTCTGGTGGACATGGTGGGGATGTTGTCACTAGAGGGACAAGAACCATGTCCCAAAACTTCACCCACCCACACAGGAGAAGCCTCTCACCCACAAGGTCACAGCTCTTTACCCAAAGGGTGACTCAGGGAAAAACAGGAGAAAAATTTTCTACCCAGCAGAGCAATAATCCCTCGCCTGGGGGTGTGAGGAATCCCATTCCTGGGGAATCTCCGTGGGATCTGTCCCAGTGCTGCTCTGAGGAAAATCAGAGAGGGAAAAAAGGGCTTCCAGCAGGTCCTGTGTGCCTCCAGGTCAGGCTGCTGGCCACCCAATACTCACAGCACAGGAAATATCAGAAAATATAAACCAAGCAAAACTCATTCCCGGAGAGCACATGAAATGGAGTTGTCCAGGTCTGTTTGGAACTGGCTGTGGGATTTCTTGATGTTTGCATCAGACTGATTCAGAAAGAACACATATCATTTTGCTTCCACTCAGTCTTGTGTTCCTTTCAAAGTCTGGCTTTTTAGGGACTCGGCATTAAAAATAAATGAGAATTTCCCGCTAAAGACTTTTTTTTCAGTGCATCACAAGGTATTCATTTAAATGTAGAATATTTTTAAAGAGGTAAACATCTAATGGAAATTACGTATTCTGATAGAAATGGACCTCTGTCTTAACATCAGGTTTTTCACTAGAAAAGGAGTTTAAATCAAATTGGGAAAAAGCCAAGCAGACCACAAAGCACTTTGTAACCTCACCTTAAACACAAACAAAACAAAAGAATAAATTCTGAACCCTCCCTCTTCTGTCTCTTTTCTGAAGAGCTGCAGACCAAATCATGCTATGAGCTGGTGAGAAGTCTTGAGTCGGAGATAATAAATTGTAACACCCTGTATTGATAGAGGTGTTTGGGCATAAGGCAGGAGAAACTGGTGCAGGAGGCAGAGACACCTTCATGGCTTTTCATGGGGGGATAAAAACCTTATTTCAGATGGAAGGACAGGGGGGCTTTATATTTATCTCATTATAACTGAGATGGGTGGTAAAACTTCCCCATGTGGATCCAGAGATCAGCAATGCCTATTACACACATGCTGTGCAAAATATTACACCACACTTCCACAACCCATCCTGGTGGTGTTCCCTCCCTAAACCCCCAACAGGATTTGATTTTGAGCAGAACTCTGCAGCAGCAATTTGGGTTTATGAGGTTTGCAAAACCTGTGCTTGTTCCTGCATGTGAAACCATCCAGATGTTCAGCTGCAGCTCCTCCATGGAGCTCCACATGGCGTTTGCTTCTCTCGCAGATATCCCATGAATTATAGAGAAGCCTTTGCTGCAGGCCAGAGAGGACAAGTGATGTAATTCTGCTGGAGCTCTGGCCTCCCACGGAGGCTTGGGAGAGGAACAACTCAGTCCCTGAGACAGAGAGAGGACAGACAGGGAGGATGACAGAGTCCTGCCAGACACCCTTTCAAAGCCAGAATGTCACAACACTCAGTTAAAGGAGATCTCAGCTATCCAGTGGCACTTTACCAGACAGGGTTCAGCAGAAGTCTGCTATGGTCATCCTGCTATTCTATAATCCTGCAGGAATCACAGAGTAGCCTGGGCTGGAAGGGACCTTAAAGATCATCCATCCCACCCCTGCCATGGCAGGGACAACTTCCACTATCCCAGGCTGCTCCAAGCCCTGTCCAGCCTGGCCTTGGACACTGCCAGGGATCCAGGGGCAGCCACAGCTTCTCTGGGCACCCTGTGCCTTCCCACCCTCACAGGGAAGAATTTTTTCTACTCCCTAATCCTAAATTACTCTCAGTCTGAAGCAAGCCTTGCCCAGCCTGCCTTTCCCAGCCCAGTTTTCCTTCCCTCTCAGGTTACATCCCAGGATTTCCTCCAGCCACCAGCTCCAGAGCAGGTGGGCTGCTCGTGCTTTGCCTGGGCACAGGGTAGGTAACAGCAAAGGCAACTGCTAAGCAAGAGAAAAAGATTAAACAGTAGGAAAACAGCAATGTTCCTATCTAAAAGGACTGGTGGACAGCAAGTAGATAAGCCATAAAAGCAAGGAAATGTCTCCAGACTAAAGTAAATAGTAAGCTCTAAAAATCTACCTCTAAGAGATTATGTAGGTGGAACTTTACAAAAGAAATCTCTGGGGTTTACCCCAGTGTGAGCCATTGCTTTGAATCGTTTGCCAGGCACTCCAGAGTTTAATATCAGCTTTTGATACAGTATTTTTCTAAAGTGATTTTGAAGATTATATAGAGGGAAAAGGTAAAAATAAGCCTGAATGGGAGGGTTTTGTTGCAAAACCAGTTTTGCAGCCTGACAGAAAAGTCATGAATGCCTTGGTTAAGAATGAAGGCCTGGCAGGATTGGGTATCGTTTCTTAGGCTGCAAAGTTTTCAGTGAACTATCTAAAATACCAATGTGCTGCTGCCGAGACAGGCAGATGGAGAGGAGCTGATAAGCCAGAGACAAAGGAAATATCTTCAAATAACCTTTCAGAGAGACATCATTTAATGAACAAAGCAAAGAGATGGGCTTGGAGCAAAGTGCTGAAGCAAATTCCTGTTGGAGAACACAAAGAGGCTGCTTGACGAACAATTTGGAGATTTTGGAATTTGCTCAAATTCCCTTAAAAATTATCCATGACAGATTGGACAGGGTATGGGAAAAGATGAAAAAAGCATGACAAAATTAAGTTTTCACAGTGTCAGGAGCTGATGGAGATCTAATAACCTGGCTTTTCTGGATGAGTGGCTGGAAAGGACCTCGTCTTTCCTTCACTTCTAGAACCAGAAAGAACACTTTAGGACTGACAGTTTTCAAAACATACTTGAAAATTTATGGACCTTCTTTGAACAGAGATCTCATTATGGAGTTTCAGTTTTTTGGTTTGGTTTTGTTTTTTTTTCCCAGTGGTTGAAATCAGTTCCCCTCATATTTGTGCAAACCAAGCCCTGCAGACTCTGTGTGCAGCAAGAGGGAACTAATACAGCTCCATTCCAATGGTTTTAGTGCCACTGATTTATGCTGGCTAAAAATCTGGCTTTATTTCTCCACTGCCCTAAGTTTATGGATTTTTCACTCTGCACATTAGGTTTTTCCTACGGTAACAACTGTAAGATGAAACTTAAGCAGACTCAGACTGAGATGTGGGCAAAGCATAAAATTTGTGGGGTTTTCAAAGGACATAAAAGCCCATTTACCCCCAGGATATGCCTTTGAAATGGGCTGCAGTCTCTGAAAAGAGACATTTTTCTTGGAAATACTCTAGTTTGACTGCTCCAGCTGAGGAATACACTTAAATCTGAAGTAAACTCTGGTGGAATAAGCTCTACCAGATCCTGTAATATACCTACAGAGATCTCCATCCCCAGAAGCAGGTGAATTTCCCTCCTGTGCCCTCCCTGCCCCTTCTGTGCTTCACCAGCTGCCCCTCACAATAAAGTAATAAAAATTCAAATGAGTTTTCAGGAACATATACCTGCGGAGGGGAGACATCTCCTGTCACTTTAATAACACACCAGGTTAATAATATTAAATCACCAGAGGCCAAGGAAATGTCACTGGAAATATTTAAAAGGCTCCCCACTCAGGAATGATGAGACTTTAAAGCAGCTGGGAGAGAAGCAGAACTGGGGAGGAAGGACTGAGGAGGCCAATCCTGGTCCATAGGGAAAAGCAATTTTGCGGGGTTTGGCTTCTCATTGAAGGGCTGTAGAATATATTAAGAAAATAAAAGCTCATATAATGCTGGAAATGAAAAACAGGCTGGTGGAAAGGGGCAGGAGAGCTCTGCAGGCAGCAGCCCCTAATTTATCCACCATAACAGTGGGAGATTGACAAGAGTGGGGCTAATTTTCAACCTTTTGCTCTGCCTTGTTCCTCAATTAATGTCAGAAGTGAGAATTTTACTGGCATGAAAATCCTCGTTGCCATTTGAACTGGCCATACTTTGGCTTGGGTTTTTACCATACCTTGACCCACCTGGACATTTTATTGAGGGGAAAAAACACTCTTAAAACAAACCCAGCAGTCATAAATACACAAACCTCTCCTGAAGACAGATGGACAGCACCAGTTTAAGGCTGGCTGGGATTGCTGGAATGATACAAAGCTTTTTGACAGAGCTATGGGATTTGTGTCACTTAAAAAAAATACTATTTCATTTTTTTTTTATTGATCCCCAGATAGAACTGGGCTGTGTGAAAGTGGCCAGATCCTTAGCTCAGGAAAAAAAACAAACAACCTCTTCCTTGGAGTTGTTCTGATTTATACCAGCTAAAATCCTCTTCAGCTGGAGGATAATCCACATTTGTTTGGTTCTTGAGTTTGCTGGACAAACGGTTCAGGAAGAAGAGGGAGTGAAGCAAGTGTGTGATGTGAAGAACCCTTAAAGCTCCTGCTGCTCACAGCTCTGCTTCCCTTCCCATCACAGGGAAGCCTCGAGCACAAGTGTTGCTTATTCAGACTCCAGGCTGTCAGGCAAAACCTTATCCTTGAAAAGCCTCACACCATCCCAGAGTGCTCAGACTCCATAAATGCAATTTTACCTGGGGCAGTGACAAACCCCTTATAGGGATTGAAAGGGTTGTGCCCAAAACCTACAAATGGGGCTGAACAGAAGGGAAATCGTGACAAATGGGGGATTTCAAAGCCTAAAATGAGAAGATTTGTCTCCCTGTTGGGTTAGCATTAGGTTGGCATCATGCTGGCCATCTCCCGACCCCAGTGGAAAGAAATCTCCACACCAGAAGGAAAACTGGCAAATATAAAAAAACCTGCAAAAAACTAGCCTTAAAAAAAACCAACAAGACAAAAACACTCTCTGGAGCACCAACCACCAGCTCTGATTGCAGCAGCAGGTCAAATTATTAGAAATGAAGCCAACCAGAATTAGTGAACTCAGGGGCAGCACATCATTCTTTGGGAAGAGTCAATACAGCAGTTGTGGGGTGAAGTCATCTCTCACAAATCATTCTGGGCTCTTCTAAGTGATTAAGGAATATATCAATAGGGATGATTTAGTCAATGCGCTGCTCAGAAATTAAAACACAAAACAAACCTCTCATGGTGACATCCCAAAGCTCTTCAAGCAGCTCTAAGCTGATGGGATGAGAGAAGTTTTCTTGCTAAACCGCTTAAAAAGCCAGGAATAAATATATGCAACAATATTCATAAATGGGCTGGAAAAGGGTTCAGAACATGAAGTTTGTGGGAGACACGAAATAACTGAGCATAGCCAAATGTGAGCCTGACTGTAGAGAATCGCAGAGCACTCCTGAGATAAGGATTCAGTGATGACAGATGAAATTCAGTGTTTGATAAGTGCTAAGTAATGTACACAGGGAAAATAAGCCAAACTCCACATTTCCAGCCAGGAATGGAATCTTGGAATCATTGTGATTGGTTCCATAAGATGCTAGCTTAGTGCTCAGAAATGCTCAAAAAGACAAATAAAATGCAGAAACTGCTGGGATATCAGAGAAAAAGGCACAAAGCACAGTGATTTCAGGTCTCCCCTCTCCAGGAGGGGGGAACAGCACAAGGAGTACCAGGAAAAAAGGACCACAGCTCCCCACTGTGCTCTACTTCCCAGGAAATATTGCACCTCGCCATGATCCCAGCAATAAATCGACATTTGTTTATGCAACCTAACCATTCCAAATGGGTTTTGTCCCCTCTTTCCCTGTGCTGTTGTGTGTCACAGCAGCTCCCTGCTGGCACGAGCCACAAGGTGCCACCAGCACCAATGTCACTTTTTCCTAATGGGCCAGAGCTCTGCAGGCAAAATCAATCTCATTCCCTCTGGATCAATAGCCAGGGGCCAGTTTGCACCAGATCAGGAGGTCGTTAAATAAAAAGTGATGCTGGAGATTTCTTGAGATAAATAGGAGTTTTGCATTGTGTCTGAAGACTGAAGAGCAGGATCAGGTGGGTTTCATGTTCATGAAAAGAGGACAAATAAGGTTTTATCCAGTGTAATATAGACATTTCTGTCAGTGAGAGGAAAAGCCTGTACTTGCTTTTGTTTATTTGATGTTTCCCTTCCCAACACAGCCCCAGAAGAGAAAATAAGCTGATAAATTCTATAATAGCACCAACACATGTATCAACAATACTGACATGTTTTCAGTGGAATTTTCAGTCCGTTCTATTTTCCATCTCACAATGAAATTCGGTTCAATTGAAAGACTCAATAGTAATTGAAAATAAGCTCTGGAAATTGCATAATCTACTTCTCGAAGACCCAGAAATTAACAAACAAACATACAGAACACACACAAACCTAAAGGACCCACATTCTGTAAAGATGTAATAAGTCAATTAAATTCGTGCACAATGTGATTTTTGGCTGATGGGAGAACACAAAGAGGGAGGTCAGATCCTGTTTTCAAAAAGAAGCCTCATGAAAAAGGAAAGCAAATGGAAATGTCATTATTGAACATTATGATGAGAGATGAAAGGAGCCTCGTCCAAAAAAAAAAAAAGCTCCAAGGGGGTGAAATGTAAATTGCTCAGATAGGAAGCAAATGAAAGGGGATGTGAGAAGGTCAGTGATGAGTAAACATGGGGAAAGCTGCAGCTCAGGTTCAGATGAGAACAGTAATAAATACAGAAGGACCCGAGTCCAAAGAGGTAAAAATCAGCAGAGTTTCATCCTCTTCAGTGGGGCTGCACTGAGTCCTGCTCACAACTGCACTCTGTGTTTAGGCAGCTCTTTCATCTGCTGATGTTGTGCCCAAATTATTGTCTTCACCCACAGAGGGAGCAAGGGAAAGGCTACAAAGGCTTTGGAGGTTTTCACTTTTTCACTTTTTCTTCTGATTGTAGGTGTGCGTTTTGGTTGTTACAGGATTTCAGGGTGTTGCTGAAAGCCAGAGCCAAGGCATCTCCAAATAAAACTGAATGCCTGGAACTTCTGAAGATGACATTTACCCCAAAACAGGTGTTTCCCAAGTGCTTCAGGATTTCAGGGGACTTGTCCATGCAGCACAGCTCAGGGTTCAGAACACCAGTCAAGATTCCTCACTGGAATTGCTTAAACATGGATCAAAAATCTAGCTTTAGTTCAGTCATCCCTTTGGGAATGCCAAGAGGCTTCAAGGACAGGCACTGAAAGGACTTTTTTCATTAGAAAACACCCATGTTTGGAAATATTGATGCCTAGGAAAGGGTTAGAATAAAATGGTGAATTTTGAGTTCTGATTGCCTAACTCTAAGTTGACACACTCACCTGTGATACCTGCAGGAATTCTAGACATGGCACTGCTGAGAGGAGATCCCTAAACTGTATTTCCAGCTCTGTTCCAGGGCTCCTGGTGGCAGCTACACATGAAATGAAAGCTCTGCAGGGACATCATTTTCCTAGACAAGTTAATCATTCCATAAGGACACTCCTTCCCCTCTCCATCAGCTCCTAAACTGCCTCCAAACTGGATGCCACTCATTTGTGGGGAGGAAATCCCCGGGCTTGGCACAGGCAGGGTTGTTTAATATGTGCAGCTCCAAGAGATCCACTGGGATGGAAGGTTCTCCATGGATGTTCGTCATCAGCAAATGCAGGATGAGAGTTAATTAGCTGGGATGTCTCTGGGTGCCCAGGAGAGCAGCCATTCAAGGCTGACAGAGATAACTTGTCTGAGGAGAGAGTAATCCTGATAAATGGAACTCCAGCAAAGGGCAGGAGGAATTAGAGAGGCAGGAGCAGCATCTCTCTGTGTGAGATTAGGAATTTTGATCTCACTCCTAGCACTGTGTAAGTGAGCACTGACACTCCAGCTGGGCTGGAGAGATATTTGGTGCTCATATCCAGCACTGACCCTCAGCATCCAGAGTTAACCCTGCTGGAACAAGGGACAGCAGAAAGTGCTTCTGCCCACTATGTTCCAAAATCTATATAAAATAAAAAAAAATTGAAAAATTATGGTTTTTAATAGAAGTTAGATATTAATGGTTGGTTATCTGCAACAGGCTGATCCTCTCTGGATGGATCCAGATTCTGGATTCCCAGCACAGGAAGGGCATGGACCTGCTGGAGTGAGTCCAGAGGACATAAAGTTGATCAGAGGGATGCAGCAGCTCTGCTGTGAGGCAAGGCTGAGACAATTGGGTTTGTCCAGCCTGCAGAAGAGAACACTTAAGGGTGACCTAATTGCAGCCTTCCAGTGCCTGAAAGGAGCCTAAAGAAAGATGGAGAGAGACTATTGACAAGAGCTGGGAGTGACAGGACAAGGGGAAATGGCTTCAAAAGGACAGAGAGCAGGTTTAGATTGGAAATGAGTAAAAATATCCCTCCCTGTGAGGGTGGTTGGGCCCTGGCACAGGGTGCCCAGAGAAGCTGTGGCTGCCCCTGGATCCCTGGCAGTGTCCAAGGCCAGGTTGGACAGGACTTGGAGCAGCCTGGCATGGTAGAAGGTGTCCCTGCCCATGGCAGGGGTTGGAGCTAGAGCAGTTGTAAGGTTCCTTCACACCCAACCCATTCCCTGATCCCCTCAGAGGTCTCTGAGTGAGTGCAAATGCCTCACTACAGGCACCAGCAATTAAAAATCCCATCCTCTGGCTGCTGCATGGCAAACCCAGAAACAGCAGCCCGTTAATTGTGCCACTAATGCAACACTCAGACATCCTACAGGGATTTGTTTACCACTGATGATGAAACTGCACAGAAAACTCCTTAAAACCTGACATGCATATCCCAGCCCAGCCATGAATAAAGATGCTTTCCAGATCTGGGCTGCAATTTGTGAAACCTGCTGAGCAGAAAGGTGTTCCGCAAGATATTATTATTAGGAATTTTTCTAAAACTTTGAAGGTTATTATTGCTCCAGATTAGGTTGAAATGTTTAATTATGAACAGAGAGAAGGTTTCTGGCCTTTTCAAAGGATAGGAGCCTTTATTGATTTTATTAGTCAAAGAAGGTGATAATTTTTGCATTAATAACCAGAGAGCAATTTCTCCCTTAAACAGTGATTATAAAATACTAACGGAAATACCACTGGAAAAGTCCGAGGAAGGTCACTCTTTTTTTCTTCTTTCTTGTAATCAATCTTAGTCCATCAAAGGCTGCAGAAATACAGCAATAATCTAAGTGGAATTGTGGACTCTTCTGAACTCATGGGCAGATGTGGCAACGCCTTCCCTGTTAATTGGGGCTGCATCAAATGAAAGCCTTTGGTTGGGTGAGCTGTAATTGCTTGCTCAGGAGCTGCAAACATGGTCAGCTACCTGAAGGGTTTGTTAAAGGGCTCCAGGAGTCCTGTGGAAGGTTCTGGATAAGAAGACTGGACAGGAATGACCTCGAATCAACAGAGCAGCCAGGGGTGATGCACCTTTGAGGGTTTGAGTTGTGAGGTTTTTGTGGGGTTAGCTGGGGGAAGGTGGGATGTGCTGCTGGAATGTAGCAGAGCAGAAAAGCCTTGCAAAGTGAGGACTTTGCTGCCCTTGTAAAATCCTTGCTCACTTCTGCTCCTTTGGCTAACTAGAAAAGCATTCTGGGAATGACTCAGCTAAAGTAGGGGTGGAAAACAAGTTACAGAATTGTAAAACTGATGTAAAAAAATTATTAGAACCAATCAGTGCCACACTGTGAGGCTGTGGTTGGTCACACCTGATGTTCCCATCATGGTCTGTGGTGGTTGGTTAAGCACATTTGCTGTGCCTCACAAGTATGCAAACTCAGAACAAACTAACAGTTTAAGAACCCCAGACTTTTACAATGACGTGTCTTCACCATACCACCATTCAGATCGTGTGTTTAACACCACACTGGAACTTGCCCCAAGGTGTCTGGGATCTCCCCCTGCTCATGGTGAGACCTCCCCACACAGCTGGACAGTCAGGAACAGCTGGAAGCACCGCCAAGAATGGCAGTTCTGCTGTGCCATGGGCAACCAGACCAGGCTGGCTCATCCCCAGCTGGCTCTGGGGTTAATTTCCACGGTTGCCTTTAAAGGAGCTCCCTGACTGGCACAGGGCAGAGGCTCAGACAGCCCAGCAACTCCTCCAGCATCCCAGCTTTGTTCTCCTGCCCAACACACCCTGGAGCAAAGCATCCCAGGATGTCCTGTGCACCCAGCACGTCTCTGTCCTCAATTAGCAGCTGCTTCATAACCCCAAAGCATGACGTCCTCCATCCCTCATACATTTTTTATTTTCTCTAATAGAATTTCCCATTATTCATCTGAATCTCTAATCCTTTTGTGAATCCTCCAAGGCTCTTGGCTTCAATAACGTCTGTGGCATTGAGTGCCACGTGTTAATTATGTGCTGCGTAGGAAAAGTATTTCTTACTATCAGCTTTAAATCATTCCCTTTAAAAAAATAATTTAATGGTTATACCGAGCATAATGGAATGTAGAATTGCATAGATAGGGCATATCTTGCCTTAAAAATTAATTATGCTTTTTGGAACACTGGGAAACTGAGGCATTAAAGGACACAACTTAAAATTGGTCTTTCGCTGCTGAAGATAGAGCCTAGGAGTTCTGCTTCTTATATTCCTTCTACAAATATGTAATAAAAATGCATAATACAAATACATCATATGTTTTCCCATATAAAGAAAGCTGAATTAGACATGTCAGGTTTTCTCCTTCGTTTTAAGGCAAAATCCCATTGCTTTGCACTCATAAGGGAAAAAAAAAAAGGGATTCCTGATAGAGAGACTGTGTTAGAAGAAATGCCAGGGGTCAGATTCCACCAAATCAAGTTTGCTGTGGTCCACTGGGAACTCAAGGTAAACTTCTGGAAAACAAAAGACTAACATGTAGGAGCTCCTGGGAATTCTCTGTGCTGGACAGGATTAAAGTCATTCTGCCTCTTCTATTGCCAATAATCCCTGAGAGGAGATTTGATTCTCACTCGCCGTAAATAACTTTATACATTTTACTTGCTAATATTGCTGGGGTGGTGTGATGAACAAACTCATGCAAAATATACCCTATTTACCAACGTGCAGAGAAAAGGCTCAGGGATAAAATAACCATCACCCTCCAAAAATACACCTCATCCACATGTAGAAAATAGCTGGGGACAGGGAATTACACTCCCGCTGCTTCTTGCTCATGTGTTGTATATAATGGTATCTGGAGACATTTTTATCATGCAGGGATAAAGGAGATGGAAAATAATCATCCTTACTTATCTAAGTATGGTATTTAGATGACCCTCATTACCCCTGCACGGAGTGCCTCCACACTTTTGGAGTATTTATACTCTGAAAATCCCATGAAGCGAGGAAGTGTTGACAGACCCAAGTTACAGGGAAAAAAAAAACAACAGGAGAGGAGAGGTGACTTATTCAAGATGAGAGAGATCTGTGGCAGAGCAGACTCCTGAACCCAGGTCACCCCAGTTTAACTCACTGCTCTGTGTACTTCTGCAGCCTCCTTTATTGACCCAGGCTTATAACCTCTCTCATCTATCTATAAAGCAGGGATTTATTAGGACGGGGAAATGTCTCAGCAAATGCCACACTGTACCCAAGAAACCTTTCCTGCTGGAAGTGAGAGAAGGTAATATTGTGAAAATGGGCAGCTGTATTTTTTTTTTTTTCCCCAGCCAAAATGGGTTGATTTTTATAGCAGCAAGAATTCCATGGGGTGGAAGTGTCATCACATCCCAGCTCGGGTGGTCAAATGTCAGACACAGCCCAAGAGATCTCTGATGGAGGAGATTGTTGACAGAGGTTTCTGAAGTCTCAGTGACCACTGAGTATCTTCTCCTCCTAGTTAAGAGGAAAGATTTGGAGAAGAGCTAGAAAATAAGGCCTGAAATGGTTTTGATCCTCCTCACTTTAAAATGCACATATGGGTACAACATAACTCCACTCAAATGGTCTGCAGGGCCTTCTCAGTCCTTCCCCACACAGCTTCCCCTTGTTTACAGTTTAATTTAAATTAATGTTTTAATTTTTCAAACCAGTGGTGACATTGTTTATGAATGCATTACCATTGAATAATCACTCTTGAATATCAATTAACTTTAGCAGTTTTAAACTACAAAGCCCTCGCAGTCAAAAGCCTGTGCTCTCAGAAACAGATATGTTTAAAACCACCAAATTCCATCAAGTTTTCAGCTGTCAGCAGCGATCAGCATTTGCAAGGAGCAGTAGTTGTATTCCAGAGGAGGATTCTGATGGGAAATAGAGTCTGCAGAGCAGTAGGGCAGTACAGAAGCAGAAAACTTGTCTTACACCCACTCCAAATGTGACCCCAAGGACAATTAGATGCCATCAGGGTCTGTGGTGAGGTGGCACTGGCTGTGGGGACAGTTAAAAGATGGGGGGATGAGAAACTGGAATTAGAAATTGGAATTAATTCTAATTTCCGATCAGAAATTGGAAGTGGAATTACAGGAAAACAGCAAGAAATAGGGTGTGACTCTGCACAACACAGGCTCTGTCTGGTGGAAACCAGCCTGAGAGAATCATCTTCCCCTTCCCTGTCCCTGTGCAAGGTGAAATGGTGGCTCAGGGGTGACAGCTCAAAAATCATGAGTCCCAGGCTGGGGGTGCAGGAATGCAGCTGAACTTTGACTTATCCTGAGAAAAGGGAGCTGTGAAATTCAACAAAACTCCTGGCTGAGGGATCTTGGGAGGTCTGACCCAACCCAGGGAAGAAGCATGACATCTGGTGAAGCTCTCTGCCGGTTTGGGGCTCTTTCCCCACCAAACCAAGAGGGAAGGAAGTCTTGCTTTCCATGGAATTCCTATTGTATGGATCATGCTCTGTATGGAGCTGAGCAGGGACACAGCTGGGGTGGCTCTGGGGACACAAGTGCCACACAGCTCCTGTCCTGTCTCTCTCTCAGCTTCACCCACAGCTGTGGCAGCAGGAACTGGGACAGTGACCAGCCCTTGGTGAGGGTTTTCCCTCTGCTCTGAGGAAAGCCTGATGGAGCATTTCCTTTCTACTTCTCAGCATGCAAACACAAAACCACAATTTCAGCTGCCAGGTGACTCCCAAAAGCACCAAAATCTCAGCCCCAAAAGGGAGCACACCAAGGAGATCACAAGTAGCACTCCCATTCCCACAATCCCAACTGAGTTCAGCTCCTCACCTCTTGCTCCTGAGGAGGACACGAGCTGTGAGTGCCTCAGCCTGCCTCGCAGGGGCCCAGCTAACAAATGGAGGCTGCAATATTTCAATCAATAGGGGAAAAGAAAGAGAAGAAACCAAGCAGTCAGGGAAGACAGAGACATTATTGATGCTTCTATTACTGCCTGAAATTGGTCACTGTGGAGAAAAACAAGTAGCCACAAAGTGGACTTGGCCTGACCTTTTGCTCCTCAGCAGGCAGCAGATTGGTCATTCTGGGCACTGCTGGTGAAAAATGAGGCTGAAATCTTCTTTTAGTGGATTGAGGGAGCATTGCTCAGTCCCCACAGCAGGAGTGAATTCACAGGTCAGGGGGGAAGCTGTGGTTCTCACTGTGGGCTCCAGAGAGATTCCCACAGGACACATCAGGACAGGGAATGCAGGATTGATTCGCTGCTTAACATGAGTGGTGTGTGTTCAAATGGCAGCAGACAGACTCCTCTGACAGGGAGGAGAGGAGTTTCAGAGTGATGGGAAAAGCAGAGCAGGAGAGCTGAGTGCCCAGCAGAGCAGTGAGGCAGGCAGGAAAATGGTGAAGAACAGGATGGAAGAAAGCACAGAGAGGAATTTTGACTGCACAGTACTGAGGTGACAAAGCGAATGGAAGCAACTCAAACCAAGGCAGGAACTTGTAGAAACTCCAAAGGAAGGACAAACTTAGGGTTGATCCACAGGGCAGAGAGCCTGGTGCACCAATTCTGTACAAATTCGTCTACCAACTTCCATTTGGCCTTGGATAAAGACTTAGTTCCACAACAGCTATAAAAATGCTTTCCTTGCCTGCTGGGACACCACAGTCCCTGAGGCATGTCCAGAGGGAGGACTTGATGCCTCCTGAAGACAAGTCAGCAATGGAAGAGAGAAGATTTTCCAGATTTGTGTGTCTAAAGCCAGTTGGAATTGGCAGGCAGCTGCAGGAGGCTCCACCTTGGTGTGGAGGAGAGCAGAGGAGAGATGTGGGGAATGAAGATAAACAGAGCAGGAGGAGCTTTGCCAAGTGGTCCAAGGAAAAAGAGGATGATTTGCGTAGCCTGAAGGATGTGCTGGCATATGACAAACTGATAGAGAGCAAATTAAAAAAGGAATAAATAACACTACTAACATACAAGAGGGCTAAAGCTCATGAGGCGGCAAGGTCGAATTCCACATGGAGATATTAGAATGACTTTATTTTTCCAATGTATTTTGTTTTTATCATACCTGCACATTCTGAAAATAAACATAGAAAGCCTTCATTTCAGCCCACCTGGATGGCTTGGCTCCCATGACAAACCTCAAGGAACATCACTTACCTTCCTATTACCACTGTGAACAAACTTGGGTGGTGAACTGTGCTGAAGAGCAGACGTCAGAGAAGTGCTTTAGAAGAACAGGTCGCAAACACTCATAATAAATCAGTTTGGATGCACTTTGGGGAATGTAAATCACTTAAATTATTGAAGTGTCGAGCTGCTGGGACTCGGGCAGGTTGAGAGCTGGTGCTCTGAAAGCCACAGCAGCCCAGAGAGAGGAGGGCAAGGAAAGAAACAAACATATTCGAAATTCAAGCTGCTCCACTTGTGCTGAAGGTTGAAACCATCAGTTGTTTGTGTTTACTTATGAAGGACAGGACTGAAAGGGTTTGGGCTGAAAGGTGAAGGAAGAGGAGGATATAAGGATTGGGCAGTAAAAGGAGAAGTGAGGGAAGCTCTGCAGCAAACCCTGAGTGCAGAGCAGAGAGGGATAGAAGGAAGATTTGTGTGACACGGTGGTGAGGTGGGAGCTACCTCCTCAATTTAAAATCTGCCATGATATGTGTAGGAAGGCACTTTGAAGAAAGGAGATTATCCTCTACATTTTCCTGGAAATGGAGCAAACTGAAGGAGAAACTTCAATCAATTTACTTGCTCGAGCATCAGAAGGGGATGGGGTTGGATTCAGGTTCACTCCTGTGCTGAGCTCAGAGCTGGGTGAGCTCCTCACCTGCCTGCTGGCTCTAATCCAGCTCTTCTGATATTTAAATGCATTCCTCTAATTAATACTTGAATTTATTAATGGCCTGTTATTTTACATTTGTTCTTTCAGCATTGTCCTTTTGATTTAATAGCTCTTTTCCTCCCCTGCTGCTACACCCTGATCTACTTATATGCAACAATCCCTCCTCTCTTTCACCCTTCAGTTTTGCTAAGCTCCTTAGGCAGCTCTTAGAAGAAAAGATCTTCCTTCCCAGACCATAATTTGGTATTCTATTGTTTGAAAAACACCCGTCAAACGTTCATTATTTCCTCCTCCTATTTCCTTGGCAAAAATTCAGAATTCTGAGCAAAACCCACTGTAGCACTTTTTTTTTTTTCTTTTTCTGTCTCCTGCTACCAGCAGCAGCCCAAAGACTGACTCAAGTTACTGTAAGGAGCAGCACAGGTAAACTCTGCAAGCAATTCAGCCATCAGGGGAGTTTAATTCTGCCAGCCCACCTGAAACCTTTTCAATTTGCTTCTCAAACACATTTTTTAAGCAGCAAATCCTGCCTGTGATAAAAACACACAGGTATTATTTGCAAGAAATAGTGTTTATTCATCAAAGTCGATGGGAATTTTTCTGGTTTAGACAGCTCAGGTTCTATCCCTTCCCAGCTGGTGCAGTTCAGGGAGTATCCAGGCACAGATAAATGCTGGACTTTGTTGATATGATATCTTGTGTCTCTCTGTACTTAAGGGCTTTAGAAATTGATTAACTGAAACCCTTATCAGGGAGGTAACTATTATAATACTCATTTTCCTGACGAGGAAAATAGAGCACGGCAAAGCTTAGCGACAGCACAAGGTTACGCAGTGAATTAGTGGCAGCAATACTGATTCCATCTCCCTGGCCTGACCATTAGATACACTCCCTTAATCAGAATCTTCCCCCAAGCCCTCTGCCTAATTTTATGTGCTTTTTTTAATTTTTTTTTTTTTTAATACATTTTGCCCTGCCTTTCTGCATTTTCTAGTCTGGCTGGGAGCTATGGGAGAAACACTGCCTACAAGCAAAAAGTTGGGCTCAGCAATATTTTAAGTATGACAAGGAAAAAGAAAAAAAAACCAAAAAACCCTCCCTGGACGAGCACATCTTCCTAAGATTTTCAGCCTGAAATTGCAGCTTTGGAGAATTGAGCTAAGCTGGGTGCTTTATATGAAGCAAACTTCTTAAGGCTTTGCATTCATGCATTATTAGCAGGTTCATTCTATATCTAAGTTACTTATATGGCTCCTAATTACCACAGGATCTTAATGCCTCTCCTTAATGTGTTTATCCTTGCTGCAGCCCAGTGGTGCAAGAGCTCTGAGCCTCCTGCTCCATGGGCTCATTTGTGCTGCAGAAGACTCCAGAAAATTCAGTTTTTAGAGGGATTTATAGGCTGAGCCTTCCTGAGCCCATGGCAAAAGCAGAGTTCAGGTTATTCCAGGGGCTCAGACTTGTGGGATCTGCAGGCTCTGAGCACCCAGAGATCAGCCAGGCTGCAACGTGCAGATCAGGTATTTCAAAGTGTCTATTTGTGTTTTTGAGAGGCTTAAGTGAGCTGCTTGATTCCACTCGAGAAGTTTGTGGCAGAGAGAATTTCATTTGGAATCATTAAGGATGGGAAAGACCTCCAGTGCTGAGTCCAGCCTGTGCCAAATCCCCACCTTGTCACCAGCCCAGAGTGTCACCTCTGGGGTTGGGGACTCCACCACCTCTCTGGGCAGTCCCTTCCAGGATTTCACAACCCCTCCTGCGATGAAATTTCACCATGGTCCTGTGAGTGCTTTCCTAGTTTAGCAACAGTGACAAATCCTGGCTGAAATTAGAATTAAATACGCAAGGAGAGGTGAAAACACCAGCAGCAGAATTCCTCTTCAGGGCTGAAATGCAGGAAAACAAAAGTTGTAGGACAATATTCTGTGGGTTTTTTCATGAGCCTGAGAAAAGTTTCTTCTTGCTCTCATCTCCTAACTCCAGTTCAATCATTAGAATGGATCTATGAGCAGTAGGTGCTCTGGATTGATCACCTGTACAAGGAGCCCATTTCACTGTGAGTTCAGAGATTGCAGCCCTGTGCCAAAAAGTGCCCTGCACATTTGGATACCTGCAATGTTGCTAAAATCTTAATCTAGTCCTTCTGCCCAGGAGCAAATTCCACCTGTAATTATGAGAACCAGGAATGCTCACCTAGTCCAGCAGTCTGACTACTTGAACATTTGTCTCCATAAGCTCCGCACTTTAATAAATAATTTACCCCCAAAATGCACTTAAATTAGATCCATAACTCTACCACCAGGCTCTGGTGGTGTGAGGAGACCTCCTGACTTTGCTCTGATCATTTATAATGCCGCCATAAGTCATCAGAGGAATTGCAGCATTCTTATTTATAGCGGCGCTTATATTGTTCCTTCCCTCGTTTATTATCCTCATTTGGAATGTCCCCAGCTCGTCAGGAGGGAAAGATGCTGCCCAGCCACCAGCTCAGGCTATTTCTTACCCAGAAATGGGGCCTTCCTGAGGAAGCTGAGATGTTAGCAGGGAGAGGATGGATATAAATTGCCTGGACATCCTGTCCTCATTTCTGCCGCTCCTTGCATTGCGTTTGGGGAGGATTAAGGGGATGGAACAGAGCCTGGAGGTTTGGGTGATCTTTTTTTGCTTCTGCTTTCCATCTTGAGGAGGGCACAGAGCACCCCTGACACTGCACTGACCTGTGAGAAAGCTGCATGGGAAAGGGGACAAGAAATGATCACTTAAAATCACACTTTCCTCTCCTCTCCCACTCTCCCACACGATTCAGGTTAGAGCCAGACCTCTGCAAATACAAATCACGTCCTCATTCCTGCTAGAAGCAGGTTAGAATTAATAAATCAGGGATTTAAAATAAAAAAATAAAATAATAAAAGTGTCAGATTTAAGATCGCCCAGGTATCCCCAATGGTTTTTCTTTCCAGATGCATTATGATAATTTTTAATGACATCATCTCACACTATTTTTACCACAGTTTTTCCTTTTAATGGGTAGAAGATGAGCATGATCTCCAAGGTGAGGTGGGGGGAGCAGAGCCCTGCTTCACTTTATC
Organism: Lichenostomus cassidix; assembly: GCF_008360975.1. Taxonomy (NCBI): domain Eukaryota; kingdom Metazoa; phylum Chordata; class Aves; order Passeriformes; family Meliphagidae; genus Lichenostomus; species Lichenostomus cassidix. Next base: position 6,931,049 of record NC_139497.1, read on the forward strand.
TCAAACTCTTCATGCAGAATCTAACTTGCAGCAGCTGTTCAGCACCACACACCAGAGCCCAGATCATTAAAAGCACTTAAAAGCTGAGCATTTCAACAGGGAAAACCCATCCCAAACCATTGCACTGCCACTGTCCTGCCCTGCCCAGGGCAGTCCTAAATACTGGGGCAGGATCTTTAAAAGTCCCTTCCAACCCAAACTTTTCTATGGTTCTAAACAAGTAGGATTATCTGTCATAAAGCTTAGGAAAACTCTGCCTTTCTGGTTATTTCCCCATCCTTCTCTTGCCTGAATTTATTCCTGTGGCCCACTGATTTCCCTGCATCTTTACCTTGGACACACCATTCCTGGACACACTCCTAGCTCCCAGGAGGTGTTTTTTGGGGGCTGCAGCCCCAAAAACTGCAGCCCAGGGACAACCTGCCAGAGGGAGCAGCCACAGTGCCCTGGGGTTCCAAAGGGACCTTTCCTACCCCTGCTCTCCCATCTCTGCAATCAAACACTAACCAGAAAGGAGCAGAGAGCAGAACTGAGAAAGGATCAGAGCAGCTAAAAATGGGAATAAAGAAAATGAGGAGGAAGATTTCCTATTCCTGTAGTTTACACTTCTGCACAGAGTTAGTGAATATGTCATGACCATTAGTCTGGATTTTAGGACACAGCAGAATCCCACCAGGAGAGTGGGCTTTAAATCTTGCAGCAGCAACACAGAAAAGAAGTCCTTTTGTAACCCTCTCTCTTCAGAAAATGCATCCACCCGCTGGAATCCGAGGGCCTTTCCAGGTTAATTCAATTATATTTTTATTCTGGAGTTTGAGAACATCAGAGTCGAACTCAGCAGAGCAACCACCCAACCCCTGAAAGCAGCAGCAGACTTTGGGGATTTCACTCTCCTTGCAGAAAAGGAAAAAACCCAGGAAGCAGGGGGATATGTCTGTGCTGCCATGTGGAATCACTGGTTTCCCACTGATCCCCATCAGCCAGCTGAAGCTTTGTTTAAATAAACAGAGATTGAGGCTTTCAGGGGCAATTCCCACTTGTGTTCCCAAGCAGGACACAGCAGGACACAGGCAGAGTAGGACAGGCTTGGAACAGGAGAATCATCCCCCTGCTTTCTCAGGTTCTCCTGTTAATCTGCTCTTTGGGGTTTTTTCAGTGTATTTTTGGAAAATTAGAAGTCAAACTGGGAAGTGAGGCAGTGAAGCAGCCCTTGGCTGTGGGGACACCTGGTCTGAGCAGCTGAAAAAATCAGTCCAGAGAGAGCTACAAATGATGGGAGCTTAGGGAGAAAGCTTTTTAAAAATATATATATCTTGCTGAATATGGCAAATTTGGTGAACTGGGCAAGTGACCATCTGGGATTTTCATGTAAAGATATACATCAGTGAAGAGCTATTCAAATCAGCCCCAAAGCTGGCTGTGTCACACTTCTGATGGCTTTTCTTCTATCACCAAAAAGTAGTGTTATTAAGAACAAAATATCTTGAAAATGTAAAAAAAAAAAAAAAGAAGGGAAAAAAAAAAAAAGAAAAAAAATAAAAGGTAATATAAATAGTAAAAAATGATCCCTTTCAGCCTCCTGTATATCAAAGGGTTTGTTTTGGCCACTTAGCTTGCCTTTCTGTCACTCTCATTAGCTGTGTCTGGGTTGGAGCAGGGCAGACAGAGAGGGACGTGTGAGCTCCACTCCAAGCCATTAATGCCTGTGAAATTGGACAATTGGCTATGCAGACAGCCCTTAGAAGTGTTTCTAGCACTTCTGCTTCTTGGCTGACTACTGAAAACAGGGATGGAAGCAAGAAAATATCTCTATATATGCATCAGAGCTTTGGGGGGAAAAAATAAAGAAAAATCAAAAAAGCCATGAATGTGGGACATGGAAACATGAAACTTCCAGATTCTGCTAAGTCTTTACCCCTTCAGGAGTATTTTTGCAGGTATGGCTCACACCACAGCCCTCAGCTCTTACCCAAACTCCTGATGAAGTTCCACATTGTGTTGGATCAGGTTTAGGAACTTTCTTTACAGAGCATTGCAAACCCAGTGTTTCCATACATCCTTCATTCCTCCAAACAGAGAGCTGATTCCACTTTATGAATGATCTCTGTTTAGACAGACAGGAAAGGAAAAGCAGTTATTGCTTTGCTCCTTTGCTGTCACTGAACCTTCTGTGGATTTCAGTGTTTCCCTCCTGTGATCCATTGCTCCTCTCGTGGTTTCAGCCCAGCCTGGAAAAGGACTGCTTGTGCCATCTTTATCCTCAATATATTAAAGGAATAGACTGAATTCATCAGCTCTTTATGCTTTTACCTCACAGCCTGCTCACTTCAGTGTTTTTTGGATTATGCTGTAGATGTTTAGACTCTGCCCTTGCTTTGCAGGTGAACTTGGCTGGCAGGTACATAGAAATGATTGAAAAGCTCTGGTTTTCCCCCAGAATTGCAGGCTCTTTTTGTCTATTCATCTGTCAATAGGTGCATTTTCTCTCTTGCTAACATGGAATATCCAGACAGGGTGACATTTTTTTTTTCTCTGAAACATTACCCAGCCAAATCCTGCAATAAATAGCTGTATCTTCAGAAGACTTTGAGATACTGATTGTAGGACTCTTGAAAAATCTCTCTGCAAGGAGCAAAGGGTTTGAAATCACGACTGTGATTAAGCAATTGACATCCTGTTCTCTGGTTTGGGGCACAGAAGTGCAGGGAAAAAGTGCCATACCTTGTTATAAGAGCTGTTCAGTGATCAGACCTGCACAGGTTTTTTTAGATGACCTAAATTTATATTTAAAATCATTAAATTTCCCTTACAAGATGAGCCAGCACAGGGTGTGTGCAGCACAGGGAGGGCTGTGATGGGCATGGGCTCAAATACAGCTGCAGGTTGTGCCCATCAGGCCACCAGGAGGGATTTGGGGCACAAATCTACAGCCCAGAGCATGTGGTTTGTGGTGGGATGACAACCAAGGGGCTTGGGAGGTTTCCCTGTGAGTGCTGAGCCATCTCAGAAATCCTGCCCAGCAACAGAAGCCTGACAGCAAACTTCTCTGCCCATGGGAAAGGTACTTCCAGCCTCACTTGCTCCTTCTCTAAACCTTGAAAATAACATTCACCACCTCCTCTCTCCTCAGGTTTTTGGGGTTTTTTTTGTTTCAAATCTCCCTGGGTTGCAGTGGGGTCTGATTTCACTCAAACTCTTGCCTGTTGTGGAGTGAAATTTGAGCTGACAAGAGGGTAGGTTTTCCTTAGAACGTCTGTGTTACCCTCTAGTCAGCAGGAATGAAATTGTCTGACGATGCCCTCCCCTCGGGGACCTCTCTGAAAATGAGATGGATCTCTCACGAGGACCTCTCAGCAAGCACAACTGAAATATCTTTGTGACTGCAGCAGCTCTGTAATGAATGAATTAATTGATTTCACCCTCAGCTGCTTCTTCATCGACCCTGCTGGCCCCACAGTGGGGAAGGAGCTTTGTTCCAGTTCCAGTTTCCCTCAAAGCCCTGTTCTATTTAAATTTTATGAAAAAGCTTCAGGGCTCAAGATGGGAATCCCAAAACCTTGGTTCTGGATGGCAGCCAGATGGGTCATCAAACCCCACAGTGAGCTTGGACAGAGGGATGGGAACTCCACCTTTCAGCCACCCTCAGGGGTTTTGCTACAGCTGGAAAGTGGGTCTGGAAAGTTTGATGTCCTAACCATGCATCTATCTTGATATATGGAATATTTTTAATTCATTTTTCAAGGGACCATTTGAATGTTCAAAATGCTGTTGTTCTACCTCTAGCAAAAATTGAAGATTTTAAAGTTAAAGTTTTAAAATTCAATACTTAAATTCAATACTTAAACAAAAGTACTGAGTTTCCTGACTTTGTCAAGTGGACACAGACATTTCACAGAAGTGAAATTATCTCTTCTCAGTTCTGGACACAGAAGAAGAATCAAGTCCAAACTCCTTTGCTAAGGGACTACAGAAGAATCTTAGGGAGAACTTTGTAAAGAAGCTTCAGATACCTTTGCACAGCTGTTTTTCATGTCTCAGGCCTGTCTTCACTCCTGTTTTTCCCTTATCCTGTTGCTTTCCTGAGCCAGCTGGACATTGGAGGGCCTGTCACCAGAGCTGCTGTGGAGGACAGGCTTTGTCCCAGTGTCACATGGGAGCTGGGAAAACACTAATGGGATGTCCTGGTGATGTCTGATGATTTTTTGCCTTTTTTTTTGTATACCCTTCTATACATTTTAATACCCTTTGTATATTCTCTGTACCCTTTATACACTCTTTGTACCCTTAGCCTATACACTTGTAATTTTTGTAGTTTGATATTCTGGCTTAGTTTTGGGGTTCTGCAAGGCAGAAAAACCAAACAGTCACAGCAGGAGGCCAGAGAGTTCTATATTATCTCAAAACTTGAGGCTTCAACCTTGGTTGAAACCTCCTCTCTGGAACATATTTTGTAAACTGGACTCTAGCCTCATTTGGGAGGAGAATTCTTAAAATAAGAAGACATTACTTCATTTATTAAACTTCTTATTGGAGAATCTTAGACAGATATGCTCATTTGCAAGGTCCATAAGACTGTATACACATTATACAGTGTGTGCATCTCGGTGTGCTCCACCTTGAAGAGCTGTGCACCTAAAATCCTATTAAATACCGAGGTAAAAGCCTTTTATCCCTTTAACCATGTCTGCCTCACAATTCTAAAGCCAACCGAAAGGCAACACTGGTGAAGGAGGGAGGGGAAATGCCAGAATTACCCACAGCCTACCCACATCCATTCTGTTTGCTTCCTCCTGATCCTTTTCCAGCTGTGCCACCCCCAGTGAGGCTCAGATTCAGCATGCAGAGCAGAGCAGCCAAGCCCAGCTCAGCCCCCAGAGCTGCCCCGAGCAGACATCAGCTCAAAATAGCAAAGAGCTGCTCCTCAGCCTCCCTGAAAAACTGCCCAGGCTCCTCTCACTCCTTCTCCTCACTTCTTTTTCTGCCGTGTTTCACTTTGCAGGAAGAGAATTGTTTTGACTGTATCTTCCTTGTAGACATTAAATACCTTTCAAAGCAAGGTCATAGTCCCTGGAGCTCTGACAGCACATGGAGATAACAGCTCAGGCTGGGATTGCTGCCCTCTGTGCAGGCAGGGAGCTGCTCCTCCCTGTCACTGGGATCTCTCCCGGCTCAGCATCCTCTGTTTGCACAGCAGGAACAGATTTTGGGAGCTTTCTTGTCCTTCCTGTGGTGCTGGATGGGTCAGATCTCCCAGGTAATGCATGGGTTGGGTTCTTTGGGTCTAAAATGCAGCCACAGGTTGTTGTTTCTAAGGAGAAATGAGGCATGGAGAGGCACAGCTTGGGAACAGGAGCAGCAGGCAGAGCCTGGACAAGCCACTGCAGAGCCAAGAGGCTTCCTGGCTCATCTTCCCACGTCACACTGGAGGTTGGGATAGAGGAAAAACACCTGAGTTTACTTCCAGCACCTCTCCCTGTTCAACAGGTGACCTTTTCAGAGCTCTGGAGCTCCAGGGAGAGGCAGCCTGGGGGTGGTGCCTGACAAATGACATTGGTAATGAGGGGAGGGATGGCAGCTCTGGGGAGTCAGCAATGCTCCAGAATTCTCATTAACAAGGGAAATGTTGGCTTTGGCTGCCATGCTGAGGAGGGGTAGCAGGGCTCACCGTGGGGCTGGCTGGAGCCCTGGGAATGGTTTGTCCCAGCTGGGAAAGGCCAGCCTTTTCTTTTTACATACTCTTTTATATATTTTCTATACTCTTTTATATGTTTTCTGTACCCTTTACACACTCTTAGTACCCTTAGCCTACATGCTCTTAATTTTTGTAGTCCGATATTCTGGCTTAGTTTTGGGGTTCTGCAAGGCAGAATGACCAAACATTTACAGTAGGAGGCCAGAGATGCTATCTCAAAGCTTCTCTCTGGAACATATTTTGTAAACTGGGCTCTCTCCTCATCTGGGGTGGGATTCTTTAGAATAAGAATCATTGCCTCATTTATAAAGTTTCTTATTGGGGGATTCTAGACAGATATGCTAATTTGCAAGGTCTATACACATTATACAGGGGTGCATCTCGGTGTGTTCCACCTATAAAAAACTGTGCACCTCTTTTAAATACTGAAGTAAAACCCTTTTATCCCTTTAACCATATCTGCCTCATAATTCTAAGACCGAAAAACAACCACGTAAGCCCTGACTAACTCCAGGAAGGAACCATCCAGCTCTGGATCCATCACCTGATCCATCAGAAAGAGTTTGCAACCTGACTGATCCTCACTCTGCCCCCCAGCAAGGCCTGAGCAGGGTGGATGCAAACAGAGCTGAACGGGCTGGGAGCAATGCCTGCTTGGATTACACCACACAGCAAATACACAATGACAAACCAGGACTGCCTTTGGATCTGCAGCTCTAGGTAGCTCAGCTTCTTCTGCATTGCTTGCTGCTGGGAATGGTCAAACCAGATGAGTTTTGGTTGAGCAGCTCGTGTGTTGGGAAAGTTTTCATGATGGAAAATGCAATTCATGAATTGTGGGTTTTTCTGACTGGATAAAAAGTTTGCAAACAGATCTGTGTGGCTTGAAACCTCTTCCTGGATTGTGGTTGTTCTAAGATGAAATAAATCTATGAAATGTTCAACTCAAACTTCAAGGCACTTTTTCAGCACAACTCCTCCTGCCCCCTCCCATCAAGGAGGTAGAGGGTTCTTGGTGACATAGGTAGTCAAGGGCTCTTGGTGACATATCTGCAGATTATTTTTTTCTTTTAAAAAAGCCACAACCATTTTCTATGTTGGTTTTCTATGGAAGATAGGAAACCAAGGAGTTTTCCTCACTGGCTCTAAATAAAATTCTCCCCAATTCCCACAGGTGACCAAGGTGTGTAGGTATCATCCCCTTCCCACATTCCCTATCCTGGATCCCAACTTGAGGGCTCACAGATTCTTTTCTCAACACTGAAAAGATGCAGCTGATTCCTTCCTCCTTTCCCTTTCATTGTCTCTGCCTTTTGGGGCACAGCCAGCACCAGAAGGAGAATGAAACGGAGTGAAAAAAGCTTTTTTTGCCTCTTGCCAGCTCAGTTGGAATCAGGAAGCACTGGAAGTCTCCCAACTGAGTCCAGCTCTGGAAGGCCTCCAGCCCATTTTGTCAGGGCCTGAGGCTCCAGGGGTTCTGCAGAGTGGAACTTCTGGGAAATGCAACACACAACCCAAAGATTTCAGCTGTGTGAGCGAAGCAGAGCTGATGGGAACTGGAAGAGTGTACACCTGACTGGAAAAAAAAAATTAGTCCGGAAGGTCTGGATTTATATATTCTCCTACTCTCAGGCTCAAGTTCATTTGTGTGAATGCTGCTAAACTTGATTACATCAACTCGATTATGAATGAATTTAGGAAAGCCATGGTTGTGTCTCTGCTCTGAATTTGCTGGTGAGGATGAGGAGGAGCAGAGAGCAGGAGCACTGACAGACTGACCTACACACCAGCACAGGGCACTGCACATTAATGCATCCACAATCTGGATATCCACAAATCCTCACACACAGATCTCCAATTAGCTCCAGACCTGAGACCATGAAGGCTTTTCCAGATCTCCAAGTGTATTCCTGCCATTCCAAACAGCACAGTTCTTTGTGTCCCAGAGCTCTGAGCAGCCAGGGAGGCTGTGCTGGTGCCATGTGCAGGCACAGAGCACACACAGACCCTTCAGATGGCCTGAAGAACTGCAGGGAGTTTTTATTCCCCCAGCAGCCAGTTTTTATTCCTTGGCACTGTCAGCTGCAATGGGGATTTAACAGAAGTTCAGGGTTTTGGTGGTTTTAGCTGCTGACAGCTCCCACTGTCTTTCTAATCATGGTTTGAATCCTTGCCCAGCCCAGCCAGGAAGGCTCTGGAGCTTCACCCAGTGAGCAGCCAGACAGGACTTGAGCACAGGGGAGCCTGGAGGTGGCAAGGGATGGATGGCATGTGCACCTGATGGGACTTTTCCATCCTGTTGCTGTCCTGCCCCCAGGAATTTGGGTCCCACTCCCACCTCCAGCCCCACAGCTGAACTGGCCTTTCATGCCAGGATAACTCGTGGTGATTCCTGGACAGGCTTACCTAAAACAGAGGCTAGACAAAGTTAAGAGTATAAAAAGCAATAAGATTCATTAAAGGCCTTTAGGTATGTTTAGGGCAGGCAGAGCCTACTTGAAAGGCTACACCCAAAATGGGCAGTGAGTCACAAGACCTTCACAGTGTATAAGTTCTGTCTATTAACATATTGAACCTTAATCCTCCAATTACACCTTCAGGTGATGATGTCAATTACTCCAAGTTTGCTGCCTCAGTTCACTGTTGTTTACATATTTTGGGGCTCTGAGGCAGCAAAGTGTCCTTGGATCTTGAGTTTTAGAGGAATTATTTTGTCTAAATATCCTGGGAACAGAAGTTTTAACCCCCTAAGTGGAGTCCAGAGTCACACACTAAAACTACAGATACACGAAAAATATAGAAGCTAAAATTCTAAAGCATCAGGGGCAGCACTGATTGCACCTGAATTGCCCCACGTGGCAGAGACAGGATGCGTGCATGTTTTGGTTCAAGCAGGATCACCCTGTGCCAAGGCTGCCTCAGCAGAATATTTGGATCCAATTCCTGCCCTCCACTCCCATGGGAGATCCACTCCCAGCCCCTTCCTGTGGCCATGGTAACAAAGAGAAGTCCTGTTCACTGGGCACTCTCCATCCTATTGATTCCTCAGGAGATTTATGGCAGAGACCTGATCTCAGTGAAGGAGCTAAATCCAATTCACTAAGGAATTACAAGCCTGTCCGATCAATAATCTATTTATCTCCTTCACTTTGCCATCTTTAAACACTCCAGCCCTGTCAAAAGAAATTGAAAGCTTTTTAAAAATAAAATCATTGGACTCTGGAATGGCTCTGCTAAGGCTTCTGGAAAGCATCTTAAATCCAGGATGGATCCAGTTCAGATCCAGCACTTAGGAGAGATCTGTCATAGCTCCAGTGAGTTGACAGCAATCCAGCAAGGGATAGCAGGGGATGCTGGCACTCAGCAGAGACAGAATCCAGCCCAGGAGATCCCAGTGAGGACACAGAATGTGCAGGAGACACCACTGGGACATCAGTGCCAGGAAGGGATGCGGGTGACACAGCAAGGTGACTTCCACTGTTTGCTCTGTCGGGGCTGAAGCACAAGGAAGGATCACACAGACTCTGCTGCTCTGGCAGAGCCTAGGAAAGACTCCTGTGCAGGTGTGAGGAGCTCAGAGTGCAGAATGAAGTGTCAGCCCCACCTGGAAATGCATTGCAGAGACCCCTGGAGCCACAGGCTGCGTTTGTTGATGCCTTGAGCACACCGTGGAGTTGAACTTAATCAGCATGTGGCTTCAGAAGCAGCCATGGTGTCTCCCAAGGGCACGGTGGGCTCCATCCCAGAAATAATGTTGGTTTTCAGCTCTCATGCAGCACTTCTAATTAACAGATAGTAAAGCAGTTTGCATGGGAGCAAACCCAGGCAGAGAGGAGACAGGATGAGCTGGGAGCCAGTGACAGGAGCAAGAGCAGAGCCTCTTTGAAGGAGTTTCCATCCTTTTCACAGCTAATTTATCTGAGAGATGCAGATTACAAGCAAAAGGGAACTGCAGGATCAGCTCATACACACAAACCACCTCCATAGCATGAGCTCCTTGCCAAAGCAATATCTGTGCCCACAATTAAGCCTTTCTCCAAACCAACTCCTAAACAGAATATTATTTGCAGTCCCAGTGGGACTGAGCTATATATTCTGCTGGCCAAAAGATGGGATTTTCTTTTTCTTCGTGCAAAATTGGGGAATCACAACCACAATTTCTGGAGAGCAAACTTGATGTTCACACCTGGAGTCAGGGATGTGTGGGGATGGAAGAAGTTCTGCTGACATTAATGGTGTTGCACTAATGCCTGTGGGGGATTTCAGCCCTCTTGCCTGTGGGATATTTGCTCCCCAGATTGCCCCATTTTTAATAGATTCCTGTACCTATTTTTCTGAAATGGGACTCCAGCGCTGAAGCTGGAAGGGGATAAAATTCTCTGGAGCGGGAGAGGGACCAGTTCTTCTCACTTCAGAGGTTAATGAATGGAGTCGTTAGGATAATTAACGTTTTCCTGATGAATGAGTCACTCTCTGAAGCAGTTTCTGTGCAGAGGCAGAGCCCTCTGGAGAGGTGACACCTCCCTTGCAGAGGTGGCTGCCTTGTCCTGACAGCCCTGCTCTTGGAGCAGCTCCCGTGCATCTGCCTCTGCAGCAGGGGATTTGTGTTCCTGCGGGAGGGAAACCTCCCAGCCAAGAGTTTGAGACACTCCAGGCTGCCAGCTGCTAGGATTAAGCTTTTTTCCCCAAACAGAATTAACACTTCCAGCTCTGACTTGGAGCACCTTGGCTGTCCCTGCCCTGAGCCTGTTTCATCACCACCAGCTCTGCCAAAAGGCCTCACTTTTCATCTTCTGAAGAACCATCTGTCCTTGTCCTTGAATCCCTTCTCCTTGAGACTTTTCCTGCCTTCTCCATCCCCCAGTTTTACTCCAGCCCTGACCCCAAGAGTGTGTATTGATCCCAAGCCTGACTTGAATCACACTCCTTTTTTTTCTAAAGAGCACCACTGCAGCACTTCACTAAAGAGCAAATGCCCTTGTTGTTCTCTTGTTATTGGAAGTGTGAGAAAGCGCGTGGTGACCATGCCAAAAAAATCACTAACCTTTCCGTGGCGGTTTGTACAGCACAGTGAAACATTGCAAAAAGCTGCCGTCACACAAGGACTTTCTCCCCTGGCTGCAGGCACATTTGAACTGTGATTTCCAGGGGGTGGAAAGCTGAGTGATTTCACAACATCGTTCCTGAAATAATCCTGCTAAAGTCAAGAGGGCTCCTTGAGCAGAGCCCCTGGAGCCCTGCAGAGCTCGGAGTCACGGCAAGAGCTCCGTGTCCCACACAGAGGTTGAGGTGAAGAAAAGGCCCTTTCTCCCCTTTGGGGTGAATTTGGCACCTCTCAGATCCCAGGCTGTCATTCTGCTCTGGCACGAGGCATGAACTTCATCACTGAGAGTTTCTGGCAGAGTGTTTTAGGGAAAGGATTTAGTATCGACACCTCGGATAGGATGAAGATATCCTGTAAAAGTGGGTGAGCCTTGGGTTTTTCTGGTCAGCTCTTGTCAAGCAGGAGAGAGCAGAATCGAAAACTTGACCTTTTTAGTGAAAAATGAATACTACAGCATCCCGCCGTTTCGCAGGGGGAAAAACGTAGAAGTAATTTAGAAATCTTGAAGTGTGGCAAAGCAGGATTGTCACCCCTCAGCCTGTAGTTCTGCAAAGCTGTGGGATTGGAGCTCAGCTTCTCCCCTGCCTCACCCACGAGCAGTCAGTCACCTCTGCCCTCTGTGCTCAGCCTTCAGTCCTCACTGCCCTCTCCCCTCCTGCCCCATTCCTGATGTGTTTACAGCTCGGCCAGTCCCCTCCTCGGACACTCATCCATCTCCACGTGGCCTTTCCTCCTGTCCATTTAAATGCCGCCTGTGATTTATGGCCCAGCAGCTCCCAGCACATCCCAGCTGTGTTATATGGCACTGGCGTAATGCACACTCCCCTCTGCCACAGAGGAGGCAAACACTGCTAATTTATGCCTGGTTTTTTCTGTTTGGTTGTTTTTGTTTTTTGGTTTGTTTTTTTTTTTTTCCCTGGCATAATTCTGACTTTAATGCTCCATCTCCACCACATCAATATCCTTTGACCGCCAGCGAGCGAAAACAAAAAGTAAATATTTCATTTCCCATCCTCTCCCCTCCTAAAAGGTTTTGCCAGAGCTGGCTCACCCGGCATGGCCCGGGGTGACACAAATGGGAAGCGACTGTGGGCTGCCACAGGGGTGCTCTGTGGGGAGGGCAGAGCCCACAAGTGTCAGGTTTCTGGGATAGCCGCTAGCTAGCGGTGCATGAACAGAACAAATGCAAACATCTCCTGCATCAGGTTAAATTACTGGCCTGAGCTAATCCCAGGCTCCAATCCATCGCTAATTTATCAGTCTGCTGTTGCCATTTGCTGCGTGGAGCTCTGTTCTGAGAGCACATCAAAGTGCTCCAGGAAATGGGAGTATAAAAAAAAAAAAAGGAGACAGAGAGAGGAAGAGAGGAAGAAGGGTAACAAAATATTATGCAGAAAGGCTAAAATAAATCTCTGGCCAGGGGCACTGACAAAATCTCTTGGCAGCTGGAGGGATTGGTATCCTGCTGGATCCAGGACATCTGCTATGAGGCTTTGGCTGACTGAGGAGGATGGAGATTCTCACAGAGCTCCCCATGCTGATACACAAACCCTCTAGTTCTGCGTGCTCTTCACATCTCCCTAAAATCGTGGGTCAGGGAAAACCCACTTCACTATCCCTGATTTTTTGGAGAGAGGATAGAAAGACAGTGCTGTTGCTGAAATCCCAGTTCAGCCCAGGTCTCCAGAGGGCTGGAAACACAGAATAACATTCCACTAATCCAGTCAACCCCAGATTCTGTACCTTATCTTAGTCTGGAAAGAGACCTGAGGTGACTGGGCAGACTCTCTACAGAGCAGACCTTTCTGCACACACAGCCTGTGGATTAGAAAACTCCAGCCTCTCAAAAATGTCACTGTTCTGGGATTATCCCACGGCCAGGGACTCCCTGCACCCCTGTGGGTGTCACTGAGGTGCTGAGCAGTGCTGAAGGAGGGTCACAAACCAGGATAAACTTTGATTTCTCCCTTCCCTGCTGAACACTGAGCAACAGCCAGAGTCTCCTCTGGAAATCAGGTTCCTACTCTGGAGCTACTTGAGATCATAGTTTGTTTTCCTCCAAAAAGAACTGTTGCAAGACAAATACCTCTCTGCAGACGACTGAAGTAGGTCACATTAGGCAGTGCTCTGGAGAGCCTGTCTGACACTTCCCCATCAGCAGCAAGCACTGCTCTGCTCGTTTCTTTCCCTTTTCTCCCTCTCTCCCCCATCCCTCTAACTCCATGAAAAAAGGGGACTCTGTGAAGGGGAAACATCTCAAGGAAAATCCGTGCTCTGCTTTGGCAGCTGGAAGAATCAATGCTAGCACTGACTGCAGACAGCGACTTGCAGTGGCACACCATCATCAGCCAGGCAAAATCCTGCTGGCCTTGAGCAGAGCAAGGCAGAGCTGGGCAAGGATGGAGCCCTGTGGCCCCCAGGGAGCAGGACTGTGGTATAAGGACTGTAGAATAAGGTCAAACATTATTTAAGTGACAGGCATCAGGCACTGGAGGGATTTTATTTGCTGTTCTCTAGAGCTACTGGACAGACACAAAGGGTCCTGGGGGCACCCAGGGACATCCCAGCTGGGCTGCTGACTTTCCCCAGGCTGGAAGAGTGGTCCTATCTCCTCCCTGAGGGCTCTCCCAGCTCCAGAATCTGCTCTCTGCCCCTTCTCCCTCCCACTGCCAGCTAATAGGATGACTAACCCACAATTTGACTCCCTATTTGTTTTCCCCCACTTGGGAGTGATCCAGTGGCACCTCCAGGCAGCCCAAGGCTGTAATGCTGCAGGGATGTTGCACCCCAAAAGCTACTCCAGAATGAGTGGCAGTTAAATACAGCTAATTATTTCAGTTTAGAAATCAGCAGCCGGCTCCCCACAGCCCACAGGATGGGCAGATAAAGCAGAGTTTGTGTGATTAAATGATAAAATCTGAACATCACAGAGGAAGCTGACCCAGGCACGGAGTTATAATTGGTCAGAAAAAAGCAACAGGAGATTTTTTTTTGCTCTCCATTGGGTACTCTGCAGAGCTCAGGCAATAAACCCAATCTCCTCTCCCTGCCAGGCTGTAGCATGGTGAAGCCCCAGTCCATCCCTGCATCCAGCATTCCCATGGCATTCCTGACAACAGAGGGTCACAGAAATGGTGTTTAAAGGCTTAGAGCAATAGGACAGAGTGATCCCAGAGCCAGCAGCTCTCAGGCTCTCCAGTGGGACAGAGAGACAAAAACCTCAGGACCTCCTGCCTGCAAGAAGGACCACAGCTACAGTGGTGTGTGCTGCTCCCAACAATCATCCAAAATCCATCTGGGGACTGTCTGGTCTTGAACAAGGCTCTGCAGCTCCAGCCCTCGAGGAAATGCAACCAGGATTATCCTAACAAAGAGCAAAATGAATTCACTGGCTTGATGCTGTTTGAATTTTGAGAGAATTTCATTCTGGATGTTTAGGAAGCTTCTGTTTCTTGCAGATGAGCTCCATGGGTTGCCAAATGTATGTCCTCTCAGAGGGAAAAATGAGATTTATTTCTGTTACAAACCTACAGGACTTGTTTCAGTTTTACATATTTCCTTTCTAAACGGGAGCATTTTAGACGAGAAGAAAATGCTCCAAAAATCCTTCCCGAGAAAGTGATCCTGAAAATGTTTTGATCTGATTGATCCATCAAGCAGTGTCTGAGGAAAAGGAAAAGATGACAGCTGCTCCTTTTGTTGCCTGCTGTTCTGATTAGCCTCAAATAAGATTCTCCTGTCACCCCTGGCCCTCCAGACAGGGAATGCACAGAGCTCTGCAGGCTCTGCTCACACCCCATGTGGGAGCAGATCTCCTTCTGCTGGCAGGAAAAGATTTCTTTTTGCCTAGGACTGTCTGGAAAACCACAGTTGGACTTAAATTCAGAATAAAAGCTCTGTCACAGCAGAGAGGCACAACCACCAAAGCCAGCAGTGTCCTCACCTGAATTAATGATGCAGGGCAGGCTCTGGGAGAGAGAAAAAGGATTTCTCTAAGAATAAACCTTCACACACCTTTGATGGTGTTGTGTGATAGGAACTGCAGATTCCCCTGCACCTTTGGGATCCTTACTATGCATTTGGAAGAATTTTTCTGTCACTGGGAGAACATAAAATCCTCTCCTAGACATTTGCAGGCAGTGAGACTTCCTGTCTGAGCTCCCTTTTCTAGGCAGATGATCCAACTGATGGGAATTACAGATTGGTTTTTGGTGCCAGAAGGGCTGAACAAAGGCCAGAATGGAAGAACTCAGCCACATCCCCCAGTGAGAAATAAGTTTGGCTCCAGCTCCAAACTCTGCTGCTCAGGTCCATCCATGGCACTGAGGGTAATCAGACAAGGAGTTTGTTGGAATCTTAATCCACCAAAAAAAAAAAAAAATTGAGAGGCAGAGCTAGTGGCTAAATAATCCCCACATAAGAGCTGAATGGGAGAACTGAGCTTCCAAACATTTCCAATTAAATGAAAGAGTCAGGGCAGCGCCTGGGGTGACAGGGAGGGGACAGAGGGCTGGGGGGCTCTGAGGGCAGCTGGGACAAGAACTTCCAAGGCTGCATTTCTGCCTCTCCTCTGCTTGTGTCAAACACAGGCTCAGCATGGTGAAATGTGGTCCTTAGAGCTTCATCTTCACCTCAGTGCATCTGTTCAGCTGAGAACAGGGGTAGCTATTTCATCCCAACCCTGCATGGATGGAAAGGACTTTTCTTTGCTCCCTTTCCTTCTTTGTACCTCTTCTCCCACCCAGGAGCAGAGGGAGATTTGTTTACTGGCTGGAATGAAACCCAGTTAATGATGAAGCCCATGGCTAAAGCCTGTGGACATCAGGGCAGCCTTAATGAAATTTCTGTGCCTGAAACACATTAGTAGGCACGAGCTGAGAGTGGAAAAAAGATTAGGCTGCCGAAGAGCTGGCAGAGCTGGAGCTTTCAGAGTGAAAATCAGCAGAGAGAGCAAGGGAGAAAAAGGAGCCAGACACACAAGGGGCTGCTCTGGCTGTGCTAACTCCCTCTGCCTGAGCCACCAATGCTGCTCATGCCTGGCCTTTTCCCAAATCCCTTCTGATCTCCAGCCCTCCCTGTGGGCCTGCAGAGCCCTTACATGCTCCCGTGGAGCTTCCATCCTCACTGGCCTGCACCAGAGCTGGCACAGACAATGGGATCCTGTGATGATAAAGGCAATAACCTGCTGGTTGTTTTGTCAGGCAGAGGAGCCAAAGCTCTGGGAGATCTGTAGAGATTTAGATTCACTTGAAAGGGAGGCTTGCGTGCTTTTGCTTGATTTCCATCCCAATTCCATCCTGGATTTTGCTCCATTTCACACTTGGGCAGCAGAGAGGCCCAAGGGCCGTGTTTGTGTGAGGAGCAGAAGGGAGGTCAGAGCCAGGGAAGCCCTGGGGCTGTGGTAATGTCTCCCTGCAGACAGGCAGTGAGCAGATGGCACCTCAGAGCCCAGCAATGTGCTCACAGCAGCAGCTTTGGTGACCCTTCAGCTGGTGACATCACACCAGTCACCTCCCAGACTGACAGAGGGGACAGGGGACAGGAACAGGGCTGGGAGCTCCCTGCAGTGCAGGAACAACTTCAATGTTGTTCACTCAGAACTTCAAAGCCCAGGCTATGCCCCCAGAGCCAGGGAGCCAGCCAGGATCAGGAGTGGAGCACCCTGCTTGAGTGGAGCACCCTGTTTCCCAGACACCTCTGTGCGAGTGGCTCCAGAAATGCATTCCAACATGCATCTGGGAATTTGCTGGGAATTGATGGCTTCTCCATCTGCCACACAAGGAGATGTGACTCCCTTTGTGCCACCAAGCCCTGCTGGCTCCTCTGGCTTTGCCCAAATCCTCCAGGGACCCTGAACTGCTGGGGTTTGACAGCCACAGGCTGCACTCTGGTAGCAACTTTAACCCTGAGTGTGGAGGGACAGGACAGGGGGGAATGGTTTGAAACTGCCAGGGGGCAGGTTAGATGGGCTATTGGAAGGAATTCCTCCCTGTGAGGGTAAGGAGGCCCTGGCCCAGGGTGACCAGAGAAGCTGTGGCTGCCCCTGGATCCCTGGCAGTGTCCAAGGCCAGGTTAGACAGGGCTTGGAGCAGCCTGGGAGAGTGGAAGGTGTCCCTGCCATGGCAGGGGTGGGATGGGATAATCTTTAAGGTCCCTTCCAACCCAAACCATTCTGGGACTCTGATTTGCACAATTTTTCTCTGCCTTGCACTGGTTGTGGCCATCAATCATAGCACTGAAAAACCCTTTAAGATCTGTTGCCTTTCTTTAAAAAGCAATGAATAATTATCAAACCATTGCAGGATTGGTCCTTCGGTTGCTCTATTTTTCTTTAATTCCAGCATAAGCTGGCTCTGACTGTCTCCCAGAAGACAAACGTTTGACTTTTCTGCTGTGCCCTTTCAGATGCGTTACAGACTTGTGATCTTGTCTGTGCTCTTAATGGCTTTGTCAAGAGATCATTTCTGCTCAAACCTTGTTAGTCTTAATAAAGATTAAATAAAGCCATAAATACTTTTGTGGTTTCCTTTTTGCTGGGCTGTAATTTGACTAACAAATTAAATTAATTTGGAAGCTAATAATTATTTGGTTAGAAGTCAATGGGAGGAAGTTTAAGTTGAAAATGGACTTTTCATGGAATGAAAAGAGATACCAGTTCTTGGAAATACAAACTGAATGTGGGAAGCAGGATGAGTGACATTTTGAAAATCCTTTCTCATTAACTGGCTTTAGCTTTCAGTATATGTCATTTTTATCCCCATTTGTAAAGCTAATATTTCTCTCTGTCACATCTGTTGGGCAGACAAATCCACGAAGCCAGAAAATGTTGATGATGGAGTCACAAAAGCAGGGAGATCATGGGAAAGATAACAATCCATTTCCAAAGCTTGAATCCCAGAATGAGTTACTTTCCCTTGTGATCTCCAAATTCACATGCAGGAAAACAATGTTCCTGCTGTGCTGCTACAGAGCATTTTGTGATCTAAATGGAGAGAGTGTTTTGGCACTCTGTTTTCATTTATTAATTGACTCCTCTCTCACTTAAGATAGGGATTGGAGTAGTTTGTGATAAATGGATTACACAGTGCTCTTTGTTTCAGTGCAGCTCCTGTGAAATAAATGCAAATTCCTCCCCACAGCCCCAGCAGCACTGCAGCAGGTAAAGGTGGGCAGGGATTTGGGTGTTCCAGGGATCTGGGAGTCCTTTCCTCACCAGCACTGATGTTTAACTCAATAATTACCTAACAAAGTGAATAAATACCTCATGGGGCACAGCCCAGAACCCACCACTCCTTTTCCTGCCTGAGTTGCAGTAATTCAGTCCTGGGAAGGCTCACTGAAGTCACTCCCACATACTTTGCACTTCCTGGCTTCAGCAGGAAGGATGGAGAGTCTCCAGTTTGTGCACACTGCTCAGGATCCTGCCTGGAAGGGAGAATTTCCTGCTGGGACACATCTCCCCACCCAGTATGGGGAATGGCATTGAAGGTTTTCCTTTCCCCAGGGGATCATTTCCACCAGGGAAGAGGTCTCAGTAGCTTTTTCAGACAAAAGCAGGGAGCCTTGCACAAAGCTCTGGCCAGCACTCCCATGTGGGATTGCCAAGAGGCCTTTGGACTCTAAACTTGCCCAGAAATTCCCATTTCTTGGTACTGCTCACAGGTTTCCCGTTTTAGCACTGGTATTTTAGACCCAAGCTCCAAAACACACAGTCCAGTTCACTTCAGGTGCTTAAAATGAAAATAAATCCGTGCCTAACTCTGTCCTTTATCCCAGTTCTGACCCTCGGAACCAGAAGGTGCTGGCAAACCCTGCTGCAGCTCCATATGGCTGCTGTGTGGCTCCCTCTGCTCTTCAGAGGGGAAGGAAGACATGTTCTTGCTCTCATCCAGGCTCCATTGCCAGGCTCTGATCTTCCAAATTATCACCCTACAAGGAGACCTTTAACGAGGGCTGGCTTGTCCCCTCTGCTGGGTCTGCAGCCAGCATTTCTTCAGTGTCAGAGCTGGAATTCTGCATTTTTCTGCCTCCTCACACAGGATCTTTCTGCTTCTTACTGACTCCTTCCTCTCCTCTCTTTCAACTCACTCCATCACCAGCACAGTTTCACTGAGGAGGATCTCTCCAGTGGTTTTTATTGCCAGCCCATGTTGTCCTGACATGAAAAGCTAATTAAAAAGGGAGACAACTTCTCTTCAGAGGGGATTGAAGGCTGCAGCCATGTTCTCAGCTTTATGTGGGATCAGAAATTGCCAGAAAAACATAAATCATAAGAATTAGAGCTGATTTGCAGCAGGCAGAGCTTACAGTTCCTGGCACAACAGCAAAAAAAAAGAATTTGGATTGTGCTGAATGAGAGCCCTTCCTTCTCACTGATCCCTCTAGACACTGATCAAACTGGGTACTGAGAGCCAGTCTGGGAGATGGGCTGAGATATGAGTGTGGAAAAAAAAAGGGCTGAACTTGTGCCTCACTTCACCTTACAGCCCCTTTACTTCTCAGAGGATGTGGAGGATGTGGTATCCTAAAGATTCAGGCCCATCCTGCTTTTTCTCTTACTGCTCATTGTCTCAGTTCCACCAAAAGCTACACACGTGGGAAATGAAGTTTCCCCCTCGCTGTGCATACTTCCAACCCTAACTTACTTTCCTCAATAAGTCTTTAAAAAAAAGCCAACAACAACAAATCCATCTCCAAACAAACTTTTCAGAACAAATAAACAAGGAGAGTCCTAGTTTCTTCCACTGCACAGGACTGATGGAGAGAGGAGACAGTGCTGTAAATCCCTGAGGGATGGCTGATGTGACAGCACAAGCAAGGCAGAAGGAAGCACAAGTGGTGCTGAGAAAAAAGAGAGAGGTTTGTGCAGACAGGAGGGACCTCGTGCTGATGTTCAGACTTGCCCTTGCCAAGAGAACAGGAGATGCAAGAGCCCTGGAGCTCTCAGCTCACACCAGAGCAAAACTGCAGGCAGGGCTGTGAAATCCCTGAGGACAGAAGGCAGAGACTCTGCCTGCAAACAGCTTCATACACCCCTCAGAGCCTGGTGAAGGTGGAGGAGCTTCAGGAGGTGCCATCTGCCTGGCAAAGGCTCTGCCACTTGAGCTGGCACTGAAATCCAGGGGAAACTTGAGCAGAGTCTCAGGCACCACCTTGTCCCTGCTGCCACGTTTAGTGACACCCCAGAGCTGAGCCTGGGGGACAAACCCTGGGCACTGCTGACCCCATTCCCTACCTGCAGCTCCCAGGAACACCAGCAAGTGCTTTGGCCCCTAAATGAATTCTGCCTGTTGTTCCCAAACTCCTGAGAAGCTGTAATTTGTCATTCACCACAGCAGCTGCTGCAGACAGCTCAGCTGAGCCTTCTCCCCTTCTCCTGGGATTTCACCATCCCTTCCCTCTCTCTCTAGTACCTGAAGTTAAAATAAAAATGGTAGGAACAAACACTGGGGAAAAATACCTCTAGTCAGATCAATGGATTTCATTTTTACAGCAGTCTTAAAAGTTTCCTTTCTCTTTAACAGCATTTGTTTTGATTTTCTTTTGGTTTTCATCATAATAAAGTTACAACCTGAAACAAGGGGATAAAAAAACCAACTTTCAAGCAAGGCTTTCTCTTGGTTTCTTTTCTCACTTAAAGCTGCTGCAATATTTAGAGTTGCTAAAATGAGGAAAAATTGCCCTTTTATTCTCACAGAAAGCCTGTTTCAAAGAATCAGCATTTTCCAATGAAAAATGGTTTGTTGAAATTTCCCAACAAGTGCTTTTACTGGGAGCTCTGAGCACAGTCCTGCTAATGCTTCCTTTCTGTGTGGAGGGTGTGGATCTCCCTCAGCCCTCACAGGAGCTGTCTGTGGATATCAGGTCAGATAAAGGCTACACGTCATTTGGAGCAGGATTTTTATCTTGGGCTTCCCATTTGCCAGAGGCTTCTGCAGGATGTAAACCTATTATTATGATTTTTTTCATTTCTCCCCATTTCCCAAACATTGTTTTATATCTACACATCAAAACCAGCTCCACTGGTGGAGCCAGCCCTGAGTCCCAAATCCCAGCAGGGATGCTGTGCTTCTGCAGTGCATTTCTCCTGTAGACATGGGTTATCCTGGTGGGTGTAGGATGGAACAGACACCATCCTCTTTCTCCCAGCTCTGACAAGATCCTGGAATGGTTAGACTTTTCCAAAACCAATTGCAGAGCTGTCTTTGAGGCTATCAGGGTCTCTCTACCACATGGTAGCTGCCATGGGAGCTTCTAGCTCAAACTCAAATTCTCCCTTTTGGGGTTTGGATAACCACACAGGGTCAGAGCAGCCAGGACACACCTTTCCCACAGGATGATCAGCACCACCCTCCATTTTAAAGTGCTGGAGCTCTGAAAAGAGCAGGATTGAATCCTTGGAACAGCCTCGCTCCCCTGCCCAGGCCCTGCCTCCTGCCTCCACGAGCTGCTGCTGGCAGAAGATGGAGCCAATCTGCAAAATGAGCATCTCCATGGAGATAAGCCGGGAGCGCGAGAAGGTCAGAGCCAAAGCGTCGGGAGCAGCAGAGGAGTTCTTCAAACTCCATTTCCTTCCCGAGAAATCACTTGATGGAGATTTGTTGAACGTGACACCTGGCTGCCTCGCGCTGCCGGCTCCAACGAGGAGACAAAAGAGGGAGCTAATTGTTTCCAGTGCGTTCAGGTTTAATATGGTGCATTTTTAATTAGGGCTGGAAAGGGGAAGGGAATCAATTACCTCTCACAGAGGCAGACACGGCTGGCAGGTGATGCTGTGTGGAGAAAAGGAATTGGGGCAGGGTGCTGGGATCCCTGATGGGGACAGGCTGGGGTGCTCCTCGGGGAGTCCTGTGTGCCAGGTGCTCCTGGTGGCTCCAAGGAAGCTTGCCACCAAGTGGCACTGTGACACCACCCAGGGGGACAGGAGCAGGGGGACATGCTACTGAGCCACCCTGCCTTGGGCGTGCCCTTGTGCCTGGGGGTGGTTTATAACCCCTAGGGATCATCTGCTCTCAAGCAGGAGACGAAGACACCTGACAGAGAGCTCTATGGACATCCTTTCCCATGATTCTGGTGGGATCTAGTCTCCTTCAAGACTAGATTCCTTATTCCCTATTTCAGCAGGATTGGGGTAGCCCTATTATTTTCCTTCAAGACACCCTATTCCTTATTTCAGCGGGATTGGGGTCACCCATAAACTGTTGCATGGTAGGTGCTTGGTGACCAGTCCTGGGGGAGAGGGAAACCAAGGCACTTTCACAGGTGGGATGCAGATCTCTGGAGGATTCCATGCTGGTGGATCTACATCCATGCCAGGGAGTTGGGATTGAAGGGTTGCCAGTGAACAAACACAGCAATCCCAAGGACTCTCTGAGAAGCAAATCCCCATGGCACAGTGTTGAGAGAAGCACACAGAGCGAGGAGCTGCTATTGCTGAAAACTTCTGTTCGGATTGTTCAGCAGAGCGAAGCTGAGGTCTCCGAGGAGCTCAATTTCATGCCTTTAATGAGAATTATATTTCCTAAAGGAAGCAGCCAAAGTCCTTCAATTCAGTGTCAGATATTGCTACAGCATGTGAGTCTCAGGATCTGCATCCTCAGAACCCTCAGACTCAGTGTTGCCATGCAGAAATCAGAGCCCCTCCATGTCCTGCAGCAGGGTTTGGGAAGGGTTGGGTTTGTTCTCCCTGGTTCTGAGTGACTTCAGGGCCTATTGATATCCACACCAAAGAGATTTCTCTGCAAGGCCTAAGGGAAACAGTTCAGTTGGCTGAAAATAAGATCAGGAGCACCATCTGAGGAGCTCTACAAGACCCTGATATCTACATGGTATCCCTACAGCTCTCTGGAGTACTTGATGGTTTCCCAAAATTTACTGGACACCTCTTCCTGGTCAGTTTTGTGGGTGTTTGATACAAAAAACTTTTTCAGTTTTTGTGCAGGACGAGTGCTGTGCAATGCTGCAGTCTGAGGACAGAAATCATCTCCTAAAATTATTTTGGGACATTTTGATTTTGATGTTGGAGCTACATTAGTGTATGGCACTGTAAAGCTAGAAAGAATAAAACACAAACAGTATCCCTTAAAGTAAAATGGTGAAGATAGAGTGAGTGCTGAAGAAATAGATCCAATGGTGAAATTCACCTTACACATGTAAGATTGAGCTCAGGTCTATATTGCCAAGAGGAATGGAATTTTTTCTCACTTTGTGTCTTTTTATTTCTTCATATTTTCTCAATGAGTCTCTGCAAGATGCTGTTTATGGACAAAATGCAGCATGCTCCTTGAAAGATTTATTAATCAGAACTGCCAAGTTCATAATTACTTTCCAGGCACTGAAATTGTTTGGCCTTATCAAATAAATGAGAATAACCACTGATTATTGTTTTTGGAGAAAGGAGTAGCTGGTAATAAGGAAAAAAACATGCACGTATGAGAAAAAGAAAGATAGTATAAATGGTCAGAGATGTGTTCATGGAGAAGTTTGAGTGGTCAAATGACTCATCTCTCTGAAAAAAAGAAACATAATTTTCATATTATGAGGCACTCAAGCAGTCAGTAGTGCTTTCACTCTAGCAGGATGGATGAACTTCATTTGTTTCCCTGATCCTCTTCTGCCACTGCTTTTGTGTGGTGCAGAGGTGGCTGAGGTTTGCCTCTGTTGCTTTTAATTCAAAACCAGGAACTTCTCTTCAACAGAAATTACTGATATTTAATGCCAGCAAGAAACTGGTAAAGATCTTGAGTTTTTAATCTTTTTCCGCTATAGAACAGCTCCACTTGATACACAGATTACAGCCCTACAATTTTTTTAGGAGTGTTTAGTGGCTTTTCACGCTGGCCCTGTGGTTTCTGAAAGATATAAAACGAATCAACTTGTGATCAGAAACTCTCACCACACCCAAAAAATCCAGTCAGCAGTTCCAGGAAACCTCACCCACAGGTATGGAACACCCAGCCTGGAGCAGAAGAAGTCTCACAGCCTTCAAAACAGAAAGATGTTTGTGCCCTCCTGCTTTTTAAGCACGGAAATGGACATTTCTCTTTACTGCCATGACTTCGGGTGCTGAGGGAGAGGGTGAAGAACCAGGCGCTGTCCAGGGTGCTGCAGCCCCAGCCCTGGACTCTCAGAGCCGCTGCCCTGCTCCGATGGGAGGGAAGAGGGTTAAACTCTCCTGACTGCTGACTTGGGGATTCCTCTCTTTCCCTCTTCCCAGCTTTTGCAGATTTTCCCCCTCCTCTCTTCCTGCGATGATTTATGGGGGGAAAGTACAATTCTAAAATGAATAATTGATATTCTTTCAAAGCTATCTCCTTTACTCTACTTGTTCTCTTAATTTACTCGGTTTATAGCAACTGATGACAGAAGCCTATTGTTTTGCTGAAACATTAACTTCACAAAGTCATTCCGCTCCCATCTGCAGCACTAAAATTAATGATTCCCTCTGCAACATCTGTTTAATTAACTATCGGCACCATAGAAGAGGCATCCAAATACCCCAGCGACTAAATCAGCCTCAAATTAGGGAAATACGATGTTAAATTGTATCAGAGAGAAGCAGAGATTATCCTTTGGAGTACTGACACTCATTAGCCACCAGCCACCCCATGTATCTTCTCCATGAAGAAGTGTCAGCAGCTCTTTGCCATAAAGTTTTCATTTAAGGGCTCCTTTAGCTGTGGTGATTGGGAAGGGGAGGGGGTGGAGGGATGGGAGAAAGAGAGATGAAGGCAATTCTCCATCATCCCTGCTGACGGATCTGCTGCTGGGATGGAAGATAAAAGTAAAACTGTGTTGCCACTGAGCATGGCCATTGTGCTCTTGGAGTTTCCCAAATTCCTGACCATTCCCTGCAAGGACAGCAGGCTTTGCTGGAAAAGCTGCCACTGCGACTGATGCTTAGGAGTTTAGCTTCTATATTTTTCATGTATCTGTAATCTTGGAATTCTTTAATGCATAACTCTACACTCCATATAGGGTGCTAAGCTGCTGTTTTCTCATTTTTAGACAAAACAATTTCTCTAAGCTCAAAATTCAAGGACATTAGTGACACCTTAGTGACACCTTAGTGTCTCAGGGCCCAAGATATATAAACAACAGTGAATTAGGGGAGTAAACTTGGAGTAATTGACATCATTACCTGAAGCTGTAATTGGAGGATTAAACCTTGATATGCAAATGGACAGAACTTATAAAGTAAGGAAAACTCGTGACCCACTGTCCATTTTGGGTGTAGCCTCTGGGTGGGCTGTGACTGCCCTAAATGCACTTGAAGGTCTTCAATAAATATAACTGCTTTTATTCTCTTAACTTTGTCCAGCCTCTGTTTTAGGTAACCAGCCTGCTTTAGGCACCAAGACCAGGAATGTCCAGAGTTACTGCTGGAAGCTCCAGGCTCCTGGCTAGCCAGGATGAGAGAGATGGGAGAAGGCAGGTCTAAGGGAGGAAGAGAATTTCTACGGGACAAAAAGTAATTTGGATTTCCAGTGAGGTCTCTCAAGTCCCTGGGGGTAAAAAGGCTCCTGGCAGACCTCAGTGCTGATGTAGCTACTTGGTCAACTTTGTGCAAGGCACAAAATAAGGGGCTAATCCAAGAGTTTTTTGGGTTTTTTTTTACTCTTTTCCCCTACTTTGAACTCCCCCTTATGTTGCCGTGGCAACAAATGCAGTGTGAAATTGTGAGTTTGCAAAACACACTCAGTCAGCAGCAGAGGGAAAGGGAAGGGAGAAGGAACAAGGTGGGAGATGGGCAGGGAGGGGACCTGGATCTCACCAATACCTGAGGACAGGAGAGAGGGCTGGGTGGCTGTGAGGGACAAGGTGGGCAGGAGAGGGAGGGTGGCAGTAAAAGGGAGGTGTTGAAGCTTGGATTCCCACCCTGTAGTTATTAAAATCCACATTTCCACCCACACCGTCTGCTGCCTATCCAGAGGTGTTACCTCAGATGAACTCCCTCCGAAAAGGGAACCCTCTGGGGATTTTCACCACTTCCCAGGGAACTCGGGAAGCATTAGGTTGCTCTCTTTAAAGAATGAGCCTGAACTCCTGGAAGCACTGAAATAACTCTGAGGTTCTTCTCTAATGCATGAGCTCAGGTCAGGAAAGTGCATCCACCGAGTCCTCTGGGGTGAGATTTTTCAAAAGCACACCAAGCCCGAGGCTCAGTGCCCACAAGGGCCAGACTTTCATCAGAGCTCAGTTCCCATTTAGGCAGCTAATTAATCTTTGCAAACACCTCAAAGTATCCAAGCTGCATCTGCAGCTGTGATGTTGCCCTGAAGAATGGCTGTGGCTAAACTAAAATGTCTCAGTTTAAAAATCCATCCACTCCCTCTTTGGAAGAGTGTCTGCTGCCTTTCTTGGAAACCTGAAATTTCCTGAAATTGCTGTTTCTTGGCTTAAAGAACCAATGCACATCTGAAAGTCTGGTCTGAAATCTCACCTTTACCTTGCCCTCAAATCAAAGATAAACTAAATTACCAGGAAGGAGTTGAATTTGGCTCCTTTAAACCTATGTGACCAATTTAAAGGCAAGGTGTTGGCACACTGGGCACATCTATAGACTATGAATAAATTTCAAGGGGAGTAGGGAAAAAACAGAATAAATGAGGCTGTGGTGAGACAAGTAGAAATACCACCCTTTATTCAAGAGGAACTGAAGTCAATAGACATTATTACTCTTTACACAAGATCTGTGTCACCTTCACTTTTCACTGAGAATAAGCAGATTTTAGCCTTTTCCTTCCCACTTTTTCCCAAAGATCCTGATTGTCTCTGTGCCTTGCCATTACCTCTCAGCGGACAACTCCAACCTCATCAGTAATTTAGGTTTTCAAAAGTTGCTTTCCACAGTCCTGCATTCTCTTGTTTCCCAGCCAAGATGCAGTTGTTGATTTGGCTTAGTTTAAGGACAGCTTTGTGTCTCCATGGAAGACACTCCTGAACATTCCTTCTGATGAACTTTCAAAGTGGATTTGTCAAACCTCGTTCAAGTTTAAGATGAGTTTATATAATTCATGGTGAGGATGTTTAAGACCATTACAAGAAGTTTTGACTTGTTTGCTTTAAAAGTTAATTCAAACTAACACGCTCAGGCTTTGTAGCCATGTCCTGCGGCTGCTTCTGGCTCAGGACAGAATTGCAAATGAGTGATCCAGTTAATAAAACCCTGCCTGGTTGAAAGAGGCTCCTGTATGGCTCCAGAAGTAGGAAGAGTTTCTTCCCATGTGACAAATATCCCCATTTGTGACATCCCCACACTTCAGCACACAGGCAAGCAGAGCCAGGAGCTGCTTTCTCAGTGTGCTGAGGTTATTGGCAGAACTCTACTGACAGAGCATGTAGAGAATGTACCAAACCACATTTCAAAGTGTGACATGAAATTCAAAAGCAGCCAGGGGAATTACAACACTCTGGAGCAGGATAAGATGCTAAAGGAGCATGAAACACATGCTATGCTTAATGTGATTTTTTTATTTTTTTTTATAAGACCGTTTCCTTTCCAAGCTTGCCAAGGAGTACATGGAGCTGTCAGAGCACAACCTCAGACAGGAGCAACCGTGGCAGGAGGGGTGAAATGGATCCAGGGGTAGAGCCAGGCCCAGTTTGTGCCTCTCCTAGATAAGGGACTCAGGTGAGTCACAACACACAGAAACCACTCCACACGCAGAGAGATGAAGAACAGAAGTGTTATTCCATGTGCAGAGGATCTCCAGCCCTGGCTGTTACTGATAATGCAGCGAGAAGGACGATAAGGAGGTTGAAGGGTTCAGGTGAGAGAATGTGCCTCTAATAACCAGTGCTGGGAAGTGAGCAATCAATATTTATTTGGCAAAATGGCACATGTCTCTGATACTCAGTAGATGGGGAAGGAGAGATTGCTTGGATGGGGCCCAGAGAAAGCAGCAGGGAGTGGATTGCCCCTGTGATTGGCTCTGCACTCACACCCAGGAGAGCAAAGGCACTGCCATGTTGTATTTAGGATTTTATACAGAAAGAATGAAATAATAGTGGGAGAAGATATAAGGGGAAAAGGTGTCCCAGGACTACATAATAGATCAGTGCCAGGGCTGGGAATTGATTCCTGAGACTCTCAGTCCTCAGCCCATTATAACAAAACCCACTGAACACGAGGAGTGTCTCTTTTTGCTATTATCCTCAAGGTTTGGGTTTATGTATTTATTTATTTACCAAACTCAGAGGAATGACAAACAGAATGAGAAACACAGGGTGCTCAAGAAAGCTCATAAAATCCTTCTCATATCTTTAATCAATCATGACTAGTGTGTCTCCCATTCGGTTTTTTTTCAGTTTAAAATAGAATAAAGATGTCCCCTCACATCATAATCTGTCTCCAGGCAGCTGTGCTCCTTACATCAGCACAATGACCCAAACTGCAGGGCTGTATTAACAGATACCATCTAGGCTTTAATGGAGTTCAGCCACTGGGATTAGCTCCCTGGAATGGAGTTTGGGCTGTCAGGCACTGCACGCAACTGCGAGCACGTTACAAGTTATAGGCATCAATTCTTTCTAAGTGAGAAGCCATTCCAAATTCAAAACACTTCAGACCTAATAACAGGAAATTATCTTGATGGATCCCCTTCGATGGGTAAAAAAAAAGAGATGAGGAGAGAGGGTCAGGTGTCTGATCAAAACAAAATCATATCTGTGCTTTTTTACTCTAGTTCAGAGCAAAGCAGGACTGTGGATTTAGATGTCAGGGAGAGAACACATTGTGGAAATGTAGGGGGGAATGAGAAAGAAAGTTTGCAAACTACACTTGCAAGGAGAAAGGGAAATTTTGCCTGCCTGTTTGGGTCAGTGTGTACCACAAGCATCAGTCTGACCCAGCAGGGACTTCTCCAAGAATCCTGGAAAGTCCCTTGCAGCTCCTTAGGGTATTTTTCCAAATGGAGTCAGGAGTTAGTTTTCAAGAATCATAGAATAATAAATTGATTTGGGCTGGAAGGGACCTTAAAGCTTATCTCATTCCCACCCCTGCCATGGACAGGGACACCTTGCACTATCCCAGGCTGCTCCAAGCCCTGTCCAACCTGGCCCTGGACACTTCCAGGAATGGGTCAGCCACAGTTTCTCTGGGCTCTCTGTGCCAGGACCTCACCACTTTTTTTTTTCCTTAGTTTTCATATTTCAAGGATGTCCAGTGTGGGCGTCCTCAGTGAGACCTGACTTTTCTGAGCAGAAGACACTCAGTGCTTCCTGGAAAGCAGGTGTTTTCTAAAAACACCATTGTTCAAGTACACACTGGGAGCTCACTCTCCAAAAGCAGTCACAGTGCCTGAAAACATTGTCCATTTTCCCCTTTAATCCCTAGCAATGATCCAGGGCTACAAAAGCCCAGGGGAGAAGAAGCAGGGTCAGAGTTCCAGTGATGAACACTGACAAGCTGAGTCACCGATGAGTTGCATCCTATAATCCATCACTTCCAACCCTCGCTTGCCCAAGAGCTTTCTGTGGTGTCAAGCTGAGTCATTTCTGCCCATGAAACAGGGATGGAGGGAGGGAGGAGAGCCTGATTTCATCTCCCAGCACTGTGGCCATGCACCAATCCTGCTGCTGCCCCATTCTTTCCATATCTGTCCCACTCATCCCCAGCACGTGCATGGCCGGGCCAGCATCTGACATCCGTGAGAGAACAAAGCCTCCCCAAGGCAGCCAGAGAGTCCCCCAAGGAAAAGAAAAGGGACTGAAAACAAATTGAAAGCAAGACAGACAAACCAAAAGGCAGATTTTCCTTTCAGCACATTTTTGGAAGAGGAAGGGAAGGAAGTCCCTCATGGGCAGAAACCTGCACTGCCATTGGATTTGCAGCTCAAGTCAGAAGCCCAGGGAAAAGACAGCTCTTCCCCAGTGGTCAGGAGGGACTGCAAACACAACAAAGCATCTTGTAGGCAAACAGCACAGGGAAGTCATCAGGGACTGCCTCATTAGTCATACAGAGTTTGCACATGCTGATGGCTGAAGGCAAAATGTGACCTTAAATTCCATTATCACACCAAACAATGTCTGTCGTTGCAAGGGGAGAACAAGGCAGAGCAAATGTACTGCATGGGATGTGAAGGATGGGGCTTTGATGGTGACAAGATGTTACAGCAGCTGCAGTGGGGATGTCCTTGGTTGTCATCTCTGGCAGGGTGGTGGCTCAGACCTGGGACTGTGCCAGGTACTGAAGAAGGGTACTCTGCAATAAACATGGTCTTCTCCTAAGAGCTTTCACCCTAAATATCTAACACCTCCCAGTGGGTGAATATCAACAGCCAAGACAGACCAAGGCAGCAGTGTGATGATGCTAAAGTTGTTGGATAACCTATTCCTCCTGGAAAAGTCAAAGCAGGAACCAGCCCAGCCTGCGGAGGGCTGTGCTTCTTTGTGTTTCACAAAGAACAAAGCACTCAATGCGTTGAGAACTGAGAGTGCTCTCAAAGTGCCTGAAAATGCTCTCTCCACACCCACAGAAGGTGAGATTTGTCTTCACAAGGGGTGAGCCCTGAGTACTGTTGTAATCAAAAAAGAGAGTGGGACTGAAGTGGTGGGAAAGGCTGGGTGCTGGAAAACTGTGTAAAGATCGACTTCATGGCAAACTATGTTGTGTTTTTCCTGCTTCTACATCTCACCTGGACGAGTCTTTCTTCCAGCACCCAAAAAGCAACTAAAGTGCTAAGCATCCTGTGGCTTTCCATGAGATGACCCCAAAGTTGGGGTTTTTTTTTTGCCTGAGGAAAACAAGGGCAGTGTTTCTATTTGAACTCAGATCTAGAGTAAGATTTCTTGAAGCACTTTGGGACCAAGGTTGTTAGATCAGATCAGTTTTGGTCTGTTGACCAGATTAGCAGAGCTCTGAGTCTCTGAGGGCTGCAGATGTGAAGTTCTCTACCTCACTAACAGCCCCTCCATTTTTTTACTTAAGACCAAATGCATAAATATAATAAAGAGAGAAGTTATAAACAGAGGTTTAACCTCACCGAGTGAATCCCAAAGTGCCAAGGGTGGATTTATAAAGACTTCTTGAAAGTTTCCTCCTCAGTAACATTTGCATGCCTCTTTTTCTGGGTCTTGACATATTTCACATTGTTTTTGAGGGCCTGAAACACAGGAAGAACAGATTTAATGGGAAACCCTGTCCTCCTGCTTCCAGGAAGACATTGTCGGGGTTAGCTCAGATGAAGAAGGATCATCAGCATGTTCTCAGAGCTTCTTGCTGTTGCACTGAGGAAGATTTAGCACGTTCTGCTATCCATTTCCTTCCCAGCTCTAATCTGAACACCCACCTCCTGCATGCTAAATGAACATCCCAGCGCTTCATAATGGAGACAGGAAATTAATTCCTCATAGAAAGGGCTTTTTTTTTCCCCTACCCCTCTTATTAAGGCTCCTCAGCCCTGTCAACAGCCAACTGAGCTTCCACAAGTCATAAAGGTGCATTTCTGCAGTCTCATTTCCTCAAGTCTCCTGCTTGATGGATTATGCCCATTAATACCCTTCAGGTTGGAAGAGCAGCTGCTGGGATTCAGGGGACCTTGTTGGATGGTGTAACCCTGACCCCTCAGCAAGGGCACTCTGGAAAATGCAGAACTGAAGCAGAGGGGCTGAGGAGCTGAATCTGCTCTGCTCAGTCCCTGTTAGAGGCAGAAATAATAGAAAAAAAGTAGGGACTTGGTCTTACTGACCAAGGAGTGCCATGGGAATGCTCAGAGCTGGACCATCCCCCTGAAAAACACCTGAAACCAAGTCCTTGATCCTGGAGTCTGCTGTAACTTTTATCATTTCCACATCTAGGTGCATGCATCCGTGTTTTTCAGGATACAGAATGTCCACAACAAGATTTTAAGAGGAAAAAGTCCACGGAGTTGTCTAAAAATAATCTTTTCTTGACATATAAATTAACCAAGAAGTGTAAAATCCCTACATTTTTTATTGCAATTTTTCTCTCCAACCCATAATCCGTTGGGAATTTTTTTTTTTTTTTTTTGGTGGATGTGACTAATCTTTAATTATAAAGAACATCATTTTAATGTGATCATTAAAACGGACCCAGCTGCACTGAAATGACAGATCTGGTTTAAAATTGTGCTTTTCCACCCAGGCTTGAGCTCAGCAGCCTCGGACAAGTGGAGATGATGTTTAGCGAGGTGGATGCTAAAGCAGCAGGCAAAATTCTTGTGAAATGAAAACGGATCATCTCTGTGTGATATGGATTTGGAAGCAAACAGAGTGAGAACGTGGAGCTGATATCAAAAGCTGGAGGGCAGCGCGGAAGAAACGCAAAAATTGCAGCCCCAATTTTGGTAGAAACCTTAAAAAATGAGTAATTCGTGTAGCTCTTAAAAATAAAAGCACAAGACCAATTCAATGATCTCAAAACTTGGGAAAATATCCCAGGAACACGATGCTTGGAACTTCCCTCAGTTCCCTTCGCAAAATGTTACATAAGATTTAATTTCGATTTTTTCACATACCTACACCGTGTAAACTTTGGAACAGCAGCATAACGTGGCTCTTCACGAGCTTTGAAAGCTTTTCTAGCAGGCCTAGATGAAATGTTCTGTAGGAAAGTACAGTTACGCTGTGGTTGCCTAGCAAATGTCTCTGAGAAAGTGTTTCTGTTTAAGGAGAAAAACAAATTAAGTATAAACTGTCTGCAAGGCCGCACTCCCCGGGGACAGAAGATTTCTGTAAGACTCAGAGGGCAAAATTGTCCAAATCTCTGGTTAAAATAGAGGCAGCACATCACAGCCACAGAGACCGGAGATATTAAAGTGAAAAACCCTGCTAGTTCTGGCTCAAAGTCAGAAATAACTGAGTGCTTCGAGATCTCTTGACCCCAGAGAGTTATTAGTAACGTTTTTAAAGTCATCTTTAACATTATGTGTCTTTTGTTTTTAATATATTAAGAAATTACATCCCAAAGGGGGAATGGACTCCTCAGTTCTGTGCCAGTCCCTGAAACACTGAGTTGGTGTCTCTGAATCCAGAGCCAAATCTGTGTGTCCATGGAGGGAAACACACCCTGTGTCTGCTTCCTAATGGGTATTAAACTGTCTTTGGCAAGGGATCAATGAACTGGTTTGGCTTTTCAAGCTCTTCCTTCTTTCGCTGAAATATTTCTTTTAAATAATTCAAATTCCCTCTGCCCTTCCAAAATCTTTCCCCACCTATTAATGAATCAGAGCAGTTGGCAACTCTGATGTTGTGGCCTTTGCCTTTCACTCAGGGGAGCAGTGAGGGCCACAGAATGCCCCTGGGGCCTGCATTTGAGGAGAAAAACACAGAATAATTTGTAGAAGGAAATCCAAAACCATAATCCTCGATGCCATGGAGAGGAAATCCGAAACCATAATCCTCAAAATCCAGGAGTGCTGTTAGCATGGTTTCATTCTGCTCTGTCCCCTTCCCTTCCAGCTTTTCTGTGCTTCCATAATGATTAGGTGTGGAATCCCTAATTAATCAGGGTTAAAGCTGATGGCACACCCGACAGCAACATGTTCCTTAAACTATTTCACCAGAATTCCAAAGAAAAAGATTTCTGGAGTTCTCAGTGAGAGGCTTTGACCTGTTAACTGCCCACAAAACCCTTCCAGTCCAGATTAAATCCAGGGACTCTTTATCCTTTGGCAGGGGACTCATTTATCCACCTGGGACCTCAGCTCAAATCATGAAGGGTTTGCATGTCCAGGGCTATTGCCCACATTTCTTCATCCCTTCAGAAGCAGGGGATAATCTTCTTGACCTGGGTTTTTGAGACACTGGGACAAGAGTGAGAATAAATATTCTCCTTCCTGATCATTCCAGGAGGGTTTTAATTTACACATTTTATGTCTGGGAGTCTTTCCAATCCGTATTAAGTTTGCTGAAAGGAGAGAGTATCATTTAAGCCAAGGGATCCGGGATGAAACAGCTCTAAAAAAAGATTCTGTGTGTTCCTTCCTCTATGAGCTGTGAGCTGCATTATTAACAACAGCTCTGGAGTATCTCCTGGGAGAAAAATCCTGAATATGGGGAAGTGAGGAAATGGCATGGACATCCCGCAGGGATGCATGTGATCTGAGTTTGCTGCAGGACAGATATAGACTCCAAGTAGAGGATTCCTTAGAGCAGGAGACTCTAAGGAGGAAACTAAGCAGGAGATTCTGGTCCTCCACTGCAGAACCTGACTGAGTAAAGACAGGACTGTGCTGCCATGATTGAGGGCAGTTGGCACTCACAGGTCTTCCCTAAACCCAGAGGAGGCAATTCCCAAATGGATCATTACAGCAGAATGGCCTCACTGGCTGGCTGGACATGCTGGTTGCTCCTTGCATGAACAATACCTTGGCAAACAAATTAATTAACTCATGGTAAATACCTGCTTCCTGGAAGGTAGCAGGTATTTGCAATTTTCCTGGAAAATTGTTCATGAGCCTTGTATGAAGCTTCTGATCCCAATTCTTCTGGCTTCCAGTCGTGACAAGATGGGACATGCAGCAGGCAGGAAAAGCTGCTCCATGTTTGTGTCCTTCTCAGCTGCTTACAGAAATATTTAGATGTAGGGGGAGTTCGATTTATGTGCCTTATCTTCCTCAAACCAGAGAGAAGTCCTCCCTTCCGTTACAAACACTGCTTAATGGATCTCTAACAGCCTGCTTTCACAACATCAAATACACCAGAAAATAAGGGGGAGCAGGAGGAACCAAACAAACAACTCTGTGTTGTTTCCAGGTGTCCTTGATTATGGGTGAAGGAAGGAGTGGAGAAGAAAGAGGGGAGAGAGATAAGAAAACCATAATTGGGTCCTTGGAACAAGCTCATCGTGCATGAACTTGGCAGACAAAAAATCCTGAGTGTTAAAAGAAGTTCTCAAGTCTTGAAGATGCCAAGTGTCCAAAGCACGTCTGAAAGCAGACTTGCAGCTCTCTGATTGATTTCCCAGAGCTCTGCAGACAAGAGGGAAATGGCCAAGGTGGTGTTTCCCCTACAAGGGAAGCTGTGCTCCATCCAACAGCAAACCAGTTTGGAGACAGGACTCACTGGTGGATGAACCAGCTGGGAATCTTCCTCCCCTTCACCCTCAGCAGGATTAAAAGTCACCCAGTTTATCTCTTTTGGGGTAACAGTTGTTCCCCTCAGGTGATGGAGGCTGCTCATTACACACATTTTTACTGATCTTCGTGCATTCCTGCACAAAGTTATGCTGAAAATGGATATAAAGTGTCATTTCCTTCACTGTGGCACTGCATTTCCTATCTCCTCTGAACCAGGCAAACCAAAGCAATCCCAAGCTCCACACACAAAATGGGTTGGCCAAAGAGAGTTAGAATTATCCTTTACATTTATTATAACAATCCTAAATATCCTTTACATTTATTATAACAAAATCTTCTGCTGTATTTCCCCCTGCCTCCTATGCAGTCCCATGCTTGGCTTCTGCCTTTTTTCACTTTATAATAGTCTCCATTCTTATTTTCCTTTATGATCTTTTTCTTTGCTGGCTGTAAAAGGCACTCAATTTGACAGCATTCCATTTGGAAAATCAAGGAGCCCATAAATAAGACTCAAGACAGACCCAAATATAGTTGCTAACAGAAATGGTAACTTTTACAAGGCTGAACAGCAACTTTTCAATAACAGGTTTTGATAGGCAAATGTCACTGAATGGAGCACAGAGAAGGGTATTTCTAAAAATGAAAAGTTCAGGTGGTTTTGGTCCAAAGCATTGGATTTCTCCTGAAATGCAGGGAGAAGGCAGAGAGAGAAAATAGAACAAAATATGAAAAGGTGGAGAGAGAAGATTTCATCTGATTTGATCCAGATTCTTCAGTCCATTTCCCTCACACTCCAATTTATTTTTGACTTTACCTGTTCCCCTGATGCTGAATAGGAAAAATTATTGACAAGTCTCATGTTGTAGAGGTGAGCAGAGGCAGGATGAGAAGCTCTGGAGCAGTCCAGGGCCCTTAGAATATAAATGAGAATTAAATGCTTAATTCCTGCTGGTGGAGCTTGAAGTCCATGGTGGTTCTTGCTACAAGGCAGTGGAGAGATGATTGTGATGAGTCCAGGAGTGGAGATTATTGGAATGTTCTTTTAATGAGCATCCTGAGCTCTGAGAACTTCAGGGAAACCCATGGCACACCAGAATTCCCTTGTAAAGAGGTTTTTTCCTCTCTTTCCTGTGGCTTCTCTGCATCTGAGCTCAGTCGCAGCCACTCCTGGAATAGATTCCCTCATTTATTTTATTCCCTCAAACATTTATTTATTTATTTCCCTCTGTCTTCTTCTCACTTGTTTCTTTCCTAAAAGCTATTGATCTCTTTATGCATTTTCTAGATTCCATCTTCCTGCCATTTTTTTGTTTTAAAGGGGGGGGTCTTTCAAACAATGACCAGGAGATGCACATGACCAGACAATGCTCTCAAGTAAGCTTCATTTTTTTTGAGAAACAAGCTTTTAAAAGTCATATTTTATTATTTTTTTTCTGCATCGTGGGAATTAAAATAGTAGATTTGGCTCATCCTGGCCAAAAGCTGTTTTCAGTGAGGAGCTTAGGTTAATTACTCTGTTGGTAAACCCCAAAGTGTGGCAGGTTTGAACTCCACCTGCAGGATTCTCCATCCCCACACATGCAGGAGAGATCCACACACCCATTCATTTGCCCTTGATGGTTTAATTAGTACCAGAATCATTCAACACTCACCTCTTCACTTGTCCTTTTCATTTAAATGTCACCTCCCAAACCAGTCTCTCCTAAGGAGTGAAAGGGGAAGATTTTCAAACTGAGGAATTGAATGGGATTTTTCTCCTGGATGAACCACCCATTTAAAATATTTGCCTGTCAGAGACTGGAAGGGGAAGGAGCACTCCTGATTTGAGATATCAAAATGCTGAGAGAGACAGGGGGCACAGCTGAGGAAGAAAGTGCTGGAATGATGCACAGAGGGAACCTGGTGCAACGTGAGACCTTGGGATGCAGGCAGATTTTTCCTAATGGTCTCTGCAAATCTGATTATTTAACAGATATTCTCATCCCTCTGACAGAGCTACTGCATAAATCACTTCCCCTTGTCCCAGGCTGACCCCGTGACCTCTGTGAGATAATGAGGCACTGTACCTGGCATCTCCTAATGCTGCCAAGATCTAGATCAAAGAACATTAATTCACCATGATAACATCTCTATTTATTAATGCAAATGCCTTTAATCCTTCCCCAGCCTCTGCTCCGCTCGCCACCTTTACATTTATTACCGAAATTTCTTTGGAATGAGGTAAATTGGCTTAGGGTCCCCGGAAGGTGGATGTCACTAAGGGCTGAGGTGTGATGTGTCCCTCCTGGACAGATTAGCTCCCAGATTCATTACAGTTGGCAGGGGCTACGTGTTGGGGCATCCCAGAGGTGCCAGAGTGTTTGTATTCATTCTACAGAGGTCAAGAAATAATTCATCATGATTTTTTTTAAATTTCCCCCCTTTTTTTCTGCCAGCTGTCAGTGAGTAGATTGTGGTTTCCCTCTTCCCCCTCCCATCTTCAATATCAAAGTTAATTTCCAGGGTATTTCTGGGGCAAACTGTGCAGCTCAGCTTTTATTGCCAGCTACCACATGTGCTGGGACGTTTACTTTTCTTAGAAACAGACCAGGGAACTCTGTGGATTTATGCTAAATAATAATCTGCTCCAAGTACAGGTTCCCAGGGAAGCAGGAGGAAACCTCAGGTTTCACAAACAGACCAAGAGAGAGAGAAAGGAAACTCCATGTATTTAAACAGTGCTAAGTGCACAAGGTGGTATTCCAGAATGGGGGTTCTTTGCCACAGCCTCACACACACACCTGGGGAGGTGGGATCTGTAAGAAAGAATTATGGGGCTCTTTCAATGCCATCCGAGAATCAGAAAATAATTTGGGTTGGAACAGACCATAGAGATTATTCAGTTCCACCCCTGCCATGGCAGGGACACCTTCCACTACCCCAGGCTGCTCCAAGCCCTGTCCAACCTGGCCTTGGACACTGCCAGGGATCCAGGGGCAGCCACAGCTTCTCTGGGCACCCTGTGCCAGGGCCTCCCCACCCTCACAGGGAAGATATTTTTACTCATTTCCAATCTAAACCCATCCTGTGTCAGTTTGAAGCCACTGCCCCTTGTCCTGTCACCCCAAGCCCCTGTCAATAGTCTCTATCTTTCTTCTGGGCTCCTTTCAGATACCATCCTCCCCTGTCTGAGTGGAGAACCACTCTGGGGTAGTGCCTTGTGCTGGGAGGGGGAGAGTAGCCTTGTACAGTAAGAGAAGCTGGGAAAGGGGACACAACCCCAGCAGAGCAGTCTGGGGGATGCTCAGGAGCTTCACAGGAGACAAGAGAGACAGGCAGGAGACCAGGAAAGCCCAGAGTGGGAAGTTTGCGTTGCTGCTCCGAGAAGTGGTGACAGAAATGACCCTGCAGAAGAAGGTGTCAGGAAACTGCTGGGTCAATCACACCCCTCTCCCTCCAGTCGGTGCTGGCTGTCCCCTCAGGCACAGAGGATAGGGACTTAGGCTCTGTTGCTGCCCCATGACCTGTGAATAGCGTGAAAAAGTACTTTTTCTTCCTTCCCAGCTCGCTGTCTCTGAGGGAAGTTCATAAAACTTTCCTTCCCTCACACTTTGGCTGCTCTGTTTGTCAGGTCCCACACCTCCTGCTGAAGTTTCTGTACAGAGAGCAGCCCTGCAAGGTTCAGGACTTGCATTTAGTCCCTGAATGTGACATCAATATTACTACCTAATAAGCATTAGACATCAGCCTGTAAGCAGAGAAGAACAAATGCTTCCTTCACACAAACTGGGATTATTGTCCCATAAGGCACTGACAGACAAAAGTGGAAAATCGATGTAAGAAACTGAATATCTGGACTGAACTCCAATTTGTCCTAGGGTCCAATCTGGCACCTATTCTCCTCTTCCTATTCAAGCCCAGGTCCTGTCGACATCAATGAAAGCTTTTTGCAATTATGGAAGGAGGGAAAAAACATAACACACTCTGTAAGGCTGCAGCTCCATCACCTTTTCCTTTCTTGGCCATCAAATGCTGAAAGGGTGACCTTGTTTTCATTAAGAGGAACACCTTGTGAATGAATACAGGATGTCAGGTGGAAACAGAGGCACACAAGGCAAAGAATTCATTAGAGAAAGTTTCAGTACTGCGCTGAGACATTCATTATTTTACAACTAGTCCCTGTGAGTTTTAATTAAAGAGACCAGGCAGCTTGTATATAAACTGCCTAATATGGTGTCTTAATATCACATTAAATATGAATCCAAAGTTTTCCTAGTTTAAACTTTTTTTTGTATTGCTGGCCAATTCCACCCTGAAAACTGGGAGACAAAGCAGTCTGGAGGGTGCAGGCCCTCAAGAAAAACTGCTCTTGGGAGACTCCTGGCCCAGTTTTACAGCCTCTGGAGATTTACATAATTCAGGACAACACTGGAGATTTCAGTGTATGGATGTGTAGAATTAAATCTGCAAACACTTCAGGCTCCCTGGCACTGCAAGCTGAGAAAATCCCTATAAAGAGGGCAGCTCTCTGGAGCACTGAATTGGATTGCAAGCTGCACACTCATCTCATGGCTGAATGGAAGAGCTTGGGCTGATGCTGAGGCTCCATATCCAGGCAGCATTGCTTCCCCCAGAGGCCTTGGCATATCCCAGAGTGATTTGGGTTTGAAGGACCTGAAAACTTATCTCAATCTTCCTCTGCCATGGCAGGGACACCTTCCACTATCCCAGGCTGCTCCAAGCCCTGTCCAACCTGGCCTTGGACACTGCCAGGGATCCAGGGGCAGCCACAGCTTCTCTGGGCACCCTGTGCCAGGGCCTCAGCACCCTCACAGGGAACAATTCCTTCCCAATATCCCATCCATCCCTGCCCTCTGTCAGTTTGAAGCCGTTCCTCCTCATCCTATCCTTTTCACCTTTGTAAACTGTCTCTCTCCATGTTTCCTGTATCTCCTTCAGGCCCTGCAAGGCCACAATTCAGTCACCCCAAAGCTTCTCCTCTCCAGGCTGAACAATCCCAGCTCTCCCAGCCTTTCCTCCCAGCAGAGCTGCTCCATCCTCTGCTCATCCTGGAGCTCCTCTGGACTCTCTCCAGCAGCTCCAGCTCCTTGCTGTGCTGTTCCCCAGGGCTGGGGCAGCTCTGCAGGTCTCTGGGGTCTCACCTGAGGGGGCAGAGGGGCAGAATCCCCCCTGCCCTGCTGCCCACCCACCCCAGGGCACAGGGGGCTCTGGGCTGCTAACACACTTCCATTTGCAGAGACATTTGGGTTTCCACTGCAGAGGACAGATCTGCTCTGTCCAAACAGGCCCAGGCTCACACTTCTCTAACCCACACCATCTACCTCAGCAGTTACAAATCCCTGCTGCCCATGCCAGGCAGGGGCATCTCCCCACATGCAGCAGGGCTTCTGGGTCAGTCCTTTGCTAAAACCAAAACCAACCTCAGGACTTTTGGATTGAATAATACAAATTCCTGCCACCTGTGTTAACTGAGGAACGATTCCATTAATTTTACACATAGGTGACCTAACCCCCAGTCAGTGCTTGTGGTTAGCCAGGATATTTTTTGAGCTGGTGACTGAAATTCAGAGCCCCTCTGGGCAGTGATAACTCCTCGTGGGTGGCTGCTCAGCGAGGAACCAACACACAGGCAGGGGATGCAGGAACATTTTGTCAGGGAGATGCACAAAGGAAGGATCATTTTAGGCTGATTCACCTCTCTGCCTGCGTGGGGGTGTCTCTAAATCTGTGTGTGCATATGTGTGTCTGTGTGTTTGCCTTGCCTGAGTGAATCACCCTACCTGTTACAGTGTAAAACAGCAAACATTAGTAAAACCCATAATAAGCCTAGTGGTGGTGATTCAACCAAAGCTAGCACATCTGTCACCAAGCAGCAGACTGCCAGCCTTTTCATCAAGGGAAATACAATTGAATAATAATGCAGGAAAGGTAAAGCAGCTTCAACAGAGCTTTCTGCCAAATTAAATACAAGGTGTGCTGAAGAAAAGGGGGGAAAAAAAGCGACACAAATGAATAAACCCTCTTGAATACAAATCCCTCAGAGATGGGGAATCCGTGGCTGAAGACACAGCACATCTGCAGTGAGAGCAGCTTGCTCAGGGCTGGGGGGTGGATGTGGCTGGGTGGGTGGGTGAGCAGGGAGGATGCTGACAAGCGTCCAGCTCTGGGAACACGGAATCGTCCCTTTGCCAAGAGCCAAATAAGGAATAGGAGGGGAGGAGGAGATGGGCTTTTTGACTAATATTTGGAGGCCTGGCTCTCCAGTGCCATCTGGTCACTTGGCAGTGCTCTTGGCGATGCAGAGGAGACTCAACCCTATCCAAAGTGGTCTCGGAGGGATTTCCCTGTGGTGAAAAGTCCTTTGATGGCAAAGGGCTTCTGCAGTGCTTGTAGGAGGCGCTAAAGTGGGGAGAAAAGACAGCATTGCTGGAGGTGCTTCCCTCTCCCCAAGCCCTGGCTCTCCCCAGATGAGGCCAAAGCAAGGGGAGGATGGGGTGAGACAGCAGCCAAATCCCTGCCTTTGAGCCTGTTTGGTGGGGGAGAAAAAACCAAACAGAGCCTTGGGGTTGGGGGACAGAGCCAGGATCTGTGGAGCCAGAGGAGGACAGCCCTTCTCCCATCCACACTCCAGGGCATGGGGATACAAACCTTGTTCAAATCCTTGAATCCCAATGGCTGTTGGAGGCCAGGAAAGAGCCATCAAAGAGGCCTGCCAGCCACTTCAGGGGTGTGTTATGGCAGAAATGCCACTGCTCAAACCTTCTTCTTCACCTCCACATCCTCTCTGTACTGCTCTGGTGTACAGAGAAGAGCCCAGAGAAGAGTGTACAAAAAAGAGCCCTTGGTGGGGGTAACTTTGGGATTTGAAAACCTGATTTGCTTCTGCCAGAGTGTAAATAAGGATAATGGACCATCAGTCCATCAGCTACAAATGAAACATCTCTGCAAAAACAAAAGGAAAGGAAGAAAACAGGCTTGTG
Organism: Lichenostomus cassidix; assembly: GCF_008360975.1. NCBI lineage: Eukaryota > Metazoa > Chordata > Aves > Passeriformes > Meliphagidae > Lichenostomus > Lichenostomus cassidix. Next base: position 6,972,866 of record NC_139497.1, read on the forward strand.
CAGACACTTTCCTGTCTGCAGAGGAACTCTTTTGGGACATTTCATTTTCAACATCTATTTTCTTTACGTTTTCTCTTTCCCTTGTACACGGAACATTTTCTTCTGTTTTTGTTCCCATTTCCCTCTTTCTTTTTTAACCAGAGGGGCATTAAAAATCCCAACACCTTTTAAGCACTTGTGTTTACCATTCGCTCAGCTTTTAAAACCACTGCAGGGCTGGAGATAAAACCCCTCACGTGCACACACAAATATCCAGACCCCTTCTGGCTGAAGCAGGAGGCAAAATAAACCCTTTGGACTCTTTCAAGGCAAGACAGATTTGCAAAAGCTCCTACACAAAACCCACAACAATCAGCAAAGCCACAGTTCTCCCAGGCTGAAAGGAAGCCCTCCTGCAAATTTCTTTGGAAAATATTCCTTGCAGTCACCTCTCCAAGCTCATAAACAGCCCTGCCAGGCAGTTCCAGCTGAGTCACTCTTGCAGGTTGGGCCATGCCTCTCCCTCTCCTGCTTCTCCCCCTTTTCACTGCCTGGCAGCACAAAGATCAATGCACTCTGCCCAGGCTACCAAAGACGCTGCAAAAATTCAGGCTAACGAGCAGCTTTAGATGAAGGAGGAGGCAATAAACTCTCAGTGTTCGTGCAGAGCAGGGCTGGGCTGGGCTGGCTTTTCTCATTCTCATTCCCATCAGAATTGGATGATGAGGAGCAAGGAGCCATGCAGGGGCACTGAAGGTGCCATGGCAATTCCCTTGGGATGGGCAGGGTGGTGAAGAGCCCCTGGATCAGCCCAATCCACAGAGCAAACTCCTGGGATGGCGAGGAAAAGGACAATCAAAAGAGCACCAATATTTCTGAGTGAGGAGCTTGCCAGTCATATTTACTTATTATTGCACCCTAACTTTTCATATTCACTGCACTGCTGGGGCTGAATCCTCCCCAGCAAACACCTCTGGGAAGGGCTGTGTCACCCTCTGCCACCCTGCTGAGTCCACACATCAAACTGCATCTTCCACCTGCACAAGTCACAAGAACCCACCAGCAGAACTTGGCAGAGTTTGACCTTCTTTTCCCTCGACCACTAAAAATTATGTAGACAATTTTTTTCCAAAATTATTTTCTGATTTTTTAGTCTTTTCATTGAAAAAAAATTACACAAGAAAAATGTCATTGCTACTGATTTTTATCCTTCCAGTTCTTCTGAGTTCAATAATTTCCTGATGGAAGTATTTCAAACTCAAATGGATTACTGGAGGGAAATTAAAAAAGCCTACAGATGTTTTCAGACGCTGCTGAAAAAAATTCTTTTGTATTTCATATTTGAAAAAAAAAAAAAGAAGGAAAGGAAGGAGAAGCAGTTATGATATTTGTGGTTTCCCTGCCTATATTAGAAATTTTTGGGATATTCTTAGTTTGAAAATATTGGGATGTTTTTATCCCAATTGCTTGGCTCCTCTTACAGCAGCCAGGCCTGACATCCTGTGCCTCAGAGCTCAGTTTTGCCTTCCAACCTGAGCTCGAGGCTGAATCTACCAGCAAGAGGATGTTTGGGATCCAAAACCCCAAGTTTTTGCTCTTCTCTACCCTAAATGACATCCCACCAACCAAGTGAGCTGCAACAACCTAACTCACACTACCAAAACTAAGATCATGTTCCAAAATGAGCTCAGCACAGCCTCCAAGCCCTGGGTTGGATTTAAACCAGGTTTCTGGAAGAGAAGGGTAAAAAAAAAAAAAAAAAAAAGAGGAGAAAACAGATGCAGTTTGGAGAAAAAGAGAAGCCTCTTGTCTCTCTTTTAGAGCAAGATGATTTGCCATGAAATATTACTACTTTAAGACACATCATTGCATCATTCAGTGGTGCTTTCAGACTACTGGCCTCACCCATTTATTTTCACACAGAGACCAGACTGTAAACCTCTTGGGGGAATGAAAAAAGGAAAAAGAGAAGTCATCTGTTTTCCTCTGAATTTTCAGATAGATTACTTCCTTGTGTCTCACCAAAAAAAAAAAAATCTGCTTGGGCAAACCCTTGGCTTGTACAAACAGACTTGGGGACATCGAGGAGCAAATGACAACACAAATTTCTTCTTGTGCCATGTGTTGGGTAACAACCTGGTATTTTTAAACCAAAGCATTAAAGGATTTTCTGACTGTCTCTTTTGCAAAAATAAGAGCATAATTCTAGCCCTCCTCGCTTCAGTAAGAGGAAGGGGAAAGGTTTAAAAATGCAGCTCCTACATTTACCCAGGCGAGTTGTGCCAAATAAAAGCAATCTTCCATATGTTATATTTTTTTTTCGGTACATTTCATGATTTTGATGTTTTACACCACGAGTTTTGTGTGCTCAGGGCTGGCAGTGTTGCAGCAGGGATGTGTCACTGTCAGCCCAGACAAGCAGCTTTGTTTTGAACCATGTTACCTCACTTTCCTGACTCCTGGGATCCAAAAATTCACCATCTTTCCCACTCAGACATCCCTGAGGTGACCACTGGGCAGCTACAATAATCTGGGGAACATGATCCCTCCTGCTGCTGTTTCTCCACAGAACTGACACAGGATTGGAGCAGCACAAGGGTTCTGCTGCTGCATCTTACATACCCTCAGTGCATTTTAAATATTAAGTAATAAAAATATGTATAAGTAAAGAGTACATCCATAAATAAAGCAAATGTATAACTCACTGAATTATTTCATTACCAGCAGCCACATCCTCTAGCAGAATAACTAAGAGCAGGATTTCTCCTGACTTAGCTTCTCATTATTAAAATACTACCAACGTTTACTTGCAGGACATGCATTCCCAAGCTAATCATTTGAGGATTAATTTTCTGTATGCATAAATAACTCCTGTTTTGACTCAGGGCCTTTTGAGCAATGTGCTTGACAAAACACACTTGTGTTTGAACACATACACAGAGCCTGTGCTTTTACACAGCCATGGGAGGATTAATGGCCTTTTTATTCCTCTCTCACCTAAAGCTGCTGTGGAACACACCCTTGGAGTGTCCAAGGCCAGGCTGGACAGAGCTTGGAGCAGCCTGGGATAGTGGAAGGTGTCCCTGCCATGGCAGTGGGGTTAGGACAAGATGAGTTTTAAGATTCCTTCCAACCCAAACCACTCTATAATTCTTAGAAACCTCTGTATTCCACCATGTGTTGAGGTTATTCTTTGAAAAGGACTCACAACTTGGTGGCCATCCTGCCATAAAAATCCAGAATATTTAAAAGCAGCTTTTGAAATCAAGCCACAAGCCCAGTTCCGTTTAACAGAGTTAAACTTCTAACCTCTAACCACTCACACAGGAGGGAGGTCACAACCAAGGTACACCACAAGAACCTGGATGGCATGAGGACAACTTTTGTTCTGCTGCAAAGCTGATGAGACTTCAGGCCACCAGTGCTCCACACATCGCTGTCACCTAGAAGGGCCCAAGAAATTCATCCCTAGCACCTGCAATAAATTCATTTTTCAATGGCAATAGATTGTCTAAAGCCAAATCTGTCCTGTTGCTCCCTGTGACAGCAAAGGTGTCCTAAAGCCACAAACACACCTGCACCTCTCTGGGCAGCTCCAGCTTTCCTTTGCCTCATCTCCTGGGATTTTAAACTGTGGAAACACAGAACATTTAGCACAGAGCATGATGTCAGCTGCTATAAGTGATCACATACACATCCACTCCCATATTCACATGCACATTTGTGGCCTTACCCTACCACTTAACTTTACAGAAGCACGAGTTCCATCAGTTTCTAATCTGTTGAATAAATTATTTCAGAATAGTCAAGTAGGTTATTTCTCACCTCTTTCTTAGAATCAAAATTACTTGGGTGGGAGAATGAATTTTACAGAAAATTTTCTGTCTTTTTATATCTGACTCGGGGAAAAAAAAGTTGAAATGTTTATGTTTCTCATTGAATTAAAATTTTAGAGATGATTTGTTGCTTAAAACACTTTATTTCAATTGTGCTGCAGCATTAAATTTTAATAGGTAAATGGTCCGTTTTGGTTACATTGATGTAGCATAATATATTACACTACACTGGCCGTAGACATTTATATTTATTACAGTGTGAACTGTCATAATAAATGCAGTTGACACTTCTTATTTTATCAAAATAGTGGAGTGGTATCAAAACAAAATCTAAATGATTTGTTTCTACTATTCCCAGCTGGAACTATCATTGAAACAGACTCCTTCCAGCAAAATATTTTGGTTTTGACAAAACAACAATCTTTGGATCACATACTATTTTCTCAAGACACAGAGTGGAAGACACCAAATATCTCTCTGATATTGGCCATGATCTGAGCTCTGATTTAAAGAAAATGGGGTCAAATCCATAATTTTGTTAGCTTTAGTTACAGTGAGACTGCTCTAATGCAGGCTGGGAATATCCACACCTCTGTGAGATTCTGCACCATGGGATGGGAATCCTTGAGGAATTCCCCATGACTTCATTCTTGCTGACCTTATTGATTTTCCCATTGGAAAATTCCCTTCCATCAGATTAAGGATGACATTTCTACAATCCTAAACCTGCCAGACTGAGCAATTATCCACAACCTGTGAGATGCCATCAGAAATGCAAAGATGCTTCATCCCTGGGCAATAAACAGGCAAAGCTCAGCCACAAACCAATTCTCCATCTTCCCACTGTGTAAGAATGAAAACAAACCTTCATGTTTTGGGTGTGGAGAGAGACAACAGAAAGCTCTATCTTTTCACAGAGGGAAAAACCAGAGAGGTTATTCACTTCCCATCCTCAGTCTCTCCATTGAGCAAAGAGACACTGACAGAGTCCAAAAGGACAAAATTAAGGAGCATCCACACACCTTCAGGGCTACAGCCTGCTGCTGCTTGCTTCACTGCCAAGCAGTGTCTCCTTGCCCCCAGCATTGTTTGTTTGGGGCAGGATGAGGGAAGGAGTGATCTGGAAAAAATCCTTTGTAGTAAAACCTCTTCAGCATTTGCTGCCAAAGCCTCATGTGCAACCCCAAAGCAAGGGGGGAACAGCAGTGAGAGCACCCAGCTGCTTTGCCTGGACCCACTGAAGAGCCAGGAGTGACAAGGACCCTAAAGCCACTTTTCACCTGCTCTGGATCTCCTAGGTTCTGCCCCAGCCATGGGGTAAGGAGTGAGCTCACAGACTGAGCCAACAACCAGCCCTGGAGCTCTTAGCTCCAGCCAGCACCACCATCATCCATCACAGAGCTTCCCTCAGTGCCACCTCTGCACCTCACCTCCAGCTTCCCTCTGCAATGCTTTACTCCCCTTCTCCTCCCTCCTGGTCACTGTTGTTCCCTGCACAGGGAACTGACCATGAGCAATGTGGCTGCTGTCACTCTGCAGGACACTGAGCTCCCGCACCTCCAAAGGGACAGCCAGCACTGTCCTCCTCACCAAAGAGAGGGGCCACGGGGTGTTTTATGGCTCTCCTGCAACCTTCATCTCCCAGACGTGGCCTTTTCCCTCGGGCTGTGGCAGCTCTTGGATTTAGACTGAGAGGTGAGTGAGTTCAGTCCCCAGCGCTGGTGACTCAGGCGGCGCCAGCACGTTGTAAATCCTGCTGAACTTTGGGATGCAGAGCTGTTTGTAAACTGCAGAGCAGCTAGCTCAGCCTGCCTGGGGCTCTCAGCAGCACTGCCAGGCTCAGCAGGGGCAGGGCAGCACTGGAGAAGGACTGGAGAAACCCTCAGGGACTGGGGATGCACTGCCAGGGTGTCTCTGCTGCAGTAACACCACCTGATGCTTTCCTTTCTCTTTCCATGAAATCTTCCCTTTGCTTACACCTCTTCCTTTGCTTCCTGATTGGCTTCCAAAGCCAATTCCTTGTCTTGCTTATTCCTTATGATGCCTTAATATTTTTAGCTTCATTTGTGGATCTGTAGTTTTAGTGTGTGGCTCTGGACTCCATATAAAGTGCTACAAAACTTCTCAGCATCTTTATCCAAAACAATTCCTCTCAGCTGGAAAATCCAAGGACTCTTTGCTGCCTCAGAGCCCCAAAATATGTAAACAACAGTGAATTGAGGGGAGCAAGCTTGGGGTGATTGACATCATCACCTGAAGGTGTAATTGGAGAATTGAGGCTCAGTATATTAATAGAGAGAACTTATAAATTGTGAAGAATTCGTGACTCACTGTCCATTTCAGGTGTAGCCTTTGGAGTAGGCTCTGTCTGCCTTAAATGTACCTAAAGGCCTTTAATAAATCTAGCTGCTTTTTATTCTCCTAAATTTGTCTGGCCTCTGTTTTAGGTCAGCCCTGTTCAGGCATCACTTACCTACACCATTGCCCCAGAGGTGCTGCCTACAAGAAATACACAGCAAATAGAAGGGTGACACATGGATGAGGACAGCCAGGACACCCTGGAAAGATGTGTCACATCAAAGGCTGAGGCAGAGGAGTGAAAAAAAAAGGAGGAGAAAGAGAGAGGACTGGAAATGAATGCTTCTCTTGTCTCAGTGCCCCCATGGTGATGTGAAAAGTCATTAAACACCTCAACAGACTGGCACAGAGGAGTAAACAGGAGCAGCTAATAGGACAAAGGCACTGGCACTTTATCTCTTGCCTCTCTTTGGGTTCAGAGCAATGAAGGTTTCACATTCTCACGGCATCCTCCTGTGTTTTTAATATTCTCCTATCAGCAAGATAAAATGCTCCTCACTCCTTTCCTTGAAAATTTCTTATTGGAAGAAAACTAAGGGAAAAAAAAAAACCACCTCACTCTCACTGCATGGAGAATTTCAAAGCCTGAGTTGTTTATTTTCTCCCTGTCCCCCAACTTGAGAAGCCTGGTTGGAAAACAAACTGTTTCACTACATGTCCTTGGCCTAGACTCCCTGCAAAAAGCTAACAGAAGAGCAGAAAGGCTCAACAGGAGAAAAACATCTCTGAAAACCTGCAAAGTGATTCCCTCTGGGGCCTTCTGTGAACAGCAGCAGGGGACAGGAGCAGAGGAGTGGGACTAGACAGAGAAAAGTTTCATCACAGGATGTTATTGCTGTAAATAATGGCAATAATTATATTATCTTTATTAGAAGTCAGTGGGAGCGATCACATGTGAATCTCCACTCTGCTTCATCCTGTGCAGAACTTACTCAGCATTTAAGCAGAAAAAAGCCTTCTGAGAAAAATAAACAAGGAAATTCCCACTGGGAAGGAAGAGCTTCCCCTTGGGAACAGAAAGGAGTGGAGGACTCAACTCCACCAGCACAGACCTCCAACACCAGGGTGTGCACACTCTGTGTGAGACAAAATGGATGGAAACCTTCCCCCAAAACCTGCAGAAATGGAATCAGATGTCCTTTTCCCTGCAGTACCACACAGAAGCCATCCACTCAGGCAATCCCCAGTCCACTGTCCTGGCTTATAAATCTCCTATTTAAGCTACTCTTCTTTCTTAATGCAGATTTTTAGACAGTTCCTTCTTATATTATCCCCTTGCACCAGTAGAAAGCCACCTCTAGCATTCTTCCTGATGAGTCAACCTCTGAATTACAGAGAATATCTTTGCTAAACTTAGAGCAAGTTGTGAAAGGCTTGAACGCAGATGATGAGAAATCTGGCATCACTTTTTTGCCTTGAAATGAGGGTTCATCCAAAGTACAAAATCATGAATTCTTTACCCCAAATTGCAGGTGTGAAACACTTCAGCATTCATCTGCCTGTCCTTGAGTGTGGCAGTGCTTGTCCAGCAGGGCTGGCTGGCCAGGGAGCAGGGGATGATGCCTTAAGAATTTTTAGGTTCTATTCTTCATGTATCTGTAGCTTTAGTGTAGTTCTGGGCTTCATATAAAATGCTAAAACCTCTGCTCCCAGCACTTCTGGCCAAATCAGTTCCTCTGAGTGGAAATCCAAGGACACTTTGCTGCCTCAGAGCCCCAAAATAGGTAAACAACAGTGAACTGGGGGGAGCAGGGTTGGGGTAATTGACATCATCACCTGGAGGTGTAATTGGAGAATTGGAGCTCAATATGCTAATAAGACAGAACTTATAAAATGTGAAGACCTCATGACTTGGTGTCCATTTTGGCTGTAGCCTCATGAGGGGACTTTCTTTGCCCTGAATGTACCTAAGGCCTTAATAAATTCATCCACTTTTTATTCTCCTAACTCTGTCTGGCCTGTTCCAGGTAAGCCTGGTTAAGACATCAGCCACAACCCAGCTGGAGAGCAGCCACCTCCTCCTGTGCCTGTCCTGCAACACCCCCAGCCCTGCTGCCTCCAGGGCAGAGCACAGCCCTATCAAGTGGATCTTCCAGAGCCCATTCTCTCTCGCTACTTGTTTTAATGCTGCCTTTAAAGCCATTTTTTTCCAGCAGGGAAATCATTTTCCCTCTGAGGATGTATATCAGCTCTGCCTTCAGCTGTCCCTCAGCTGACTCTGGGCGAGTTCTGCTTCCATTCCCCACCAAGGACAACGGAGGTTTGGAAGACGCTGATGGTCCTTGACCAGCAGTATTAAGACACTAAATTACGCTGACATGGCCCATAAATCGCTAAATGAGGGACTCCCAGACAGGGATGTGGCGTGAGCCGAATGCCTACGAGAGCTGCCCGGTTCCTGGGACTGAGCTGGAAGATTTGGCACACCCTGCATGTCCCCAAGCCACCCTTCTGCCAGGAGGGGACAACATTTCACCACAGGGCTTGGTCACTGCTGTGGAAGTGTCCCAGCTGGGCAGGACTTAAGAGGTTTGGTTGTATTTTCCCGTTAATTCCGCCTGTTATTTGCGTACGTTGGGTAAAGGACAACTCTCTGGGTAGATGCACACAGAGATAGTCTCCACCTCTAAAAATAGAAGGAAATTGCTATTTCTGAAGAGGAGGGAAAGCCTTTAATCGCTTTAAGATTGTGCCACCTGCCCACTAGCAGGCAGGAAAATATTATTTGGATATTTCTATTTTATTTGGATTTACACATAAGTTGATAAAAGACCCAAGGCTGCATGAGGAACTTTTCCCAGCATGAAAGGGAATGGGAATATGGCCTAATTTCCAGGAGGAGGTTGTGTAGGTCTTGCAGATGAAGATGAGACAGAATACCCTTGGCTAAAAGAAAAGCAACACACTTCAAAGCCCCAAAAACAATTACAGTAAGCTAAGACACAAGAGCTGTCATCTCTGGAACATAATTTCGTAATTTTGACTCACAATAATTCATAATTTCAAATCATAGTTTCATAATTTTGAGGCTGTGTAAATAATAAGCCACTACCTCTCCTGCTGGCCAGGTTGGATGGAGCTCTGAGCAGCCTGGTCTAGTGGAAGGTGTCTGCCCATGGCAGGGTGTTGGAATAAAGTGATTTTCAAGGTCTTTTCCAACCCAGCCTGGGATTCTCTGAAGTGACCTTTATGAATTTCCTCCTTAATTGATACCAGCCAAGGAAGAGCTAAATGTGAAGGACAAACAGGCTGTGCTGCTATAAAAGCACACTGTGCTCTGACAGTGATGTGCTCAAGAACCTTTTCTCTTCAAGGAAAGCAACTTTTTCCAAAGTTACTCTCAAAGGAGAGCACAGTATCTTTCCTCCTTTCAGTAAAATAGTAGGGTCTTATATTTGGATTTAGAATGAGGCAACACAGGATTTCTGCTAGCCCAGTTTCAGTGGTGCCATGGTGCTGGGGGAACATAAATGCTAATTTACAGCAAAACGCTCAGGAATGCTTCTCATGGTGCACAGCACTTCACCTTCTGCTTCTGTCTGCTGAGAAATCAGCTTAAACTTTAGTTTTTAAGATCTTCCATTTGGTCTCTATCACTGCTGGAGAACACCCTGAAGAGAAAAGACAAATTTTGCTATCTATGGCCTGTCTAATTGTTACTTCTCTAAAACTTATACCAGTTCCATCTCCCAGATCCTGCTCATGATTGAGACTTTTTTAAATACCAAACCAGTCCCTGTAAACAGCCCCATTGTCAGGATCTCACAATCAAAGCTAAGATAGAAAGAAGAGGGATGGGGAACACACTAAGACACAAGCAGTGATGCTCATTTCCTCCCTGCCAGGCTTTCAGATGAAGTTTCTCTGCTTTACCTGCATTTTAGGCTGGTAAATGATCCTTTGACAACAAATCTATGTATGAAGGGAGAATAGGCAATCTCAATGACAGTGGAGTTATTCTTTCCCCATCCAAGCTATGTAAATTCAGATGATCTCTGCTGCTTTCTTGGAGAGAATTGTTTTGTTTCATAGTGTTTAAACTGAAGCAGATAACTACCCACCCCTCTCCCCTCAGCCAAAATTGAAAATGCTACGGGAAAGATGTCCAGAGAGCTGATAGAGTCTGGCATCATTTACTCTGGGTAGGGAGTGTGAGGAGGACTAAAAATGCAGACTCAACAGTTTCAGAAAAGTACCAGCACAGCAAGAAAGGCAGGCGGACAGATTGCTGGGATAGACTCCTTCTTAGCAACAAGATCTATGGCAGCACAGGTTTTCTGTTTGTTGCCTGCTTTTAAGCAGGATGTATTTTTGCTAGGATTAAATAAAGAGGACTATTCTGCTCTCCCTAATTCTCCGTTCCCCTCTATCCGCAGAGGTTTGCGTTCAGCTTGAGTAGAAGGAGAAAGATTATTTTTATGCTCCAATTTCAGAAAGCTGCTTTCAGTTGGGAAACAGCTGTTAATAACTCCAGGACTGGGGTGGGAAGGAGATTTTTGCTGTGGGAGGAAGGAGCTGATCTGGGTCTCAGAAGCTGCTGGCTCCATTCCACCCTGGGTTCCTTTACTGTGCAACCTTGAGCCCATCTCAGTTTGAGCACTGAGGTTTCCCCACCTCTGTGAAGCCCAGAGGATGATCAGATCTGCTGATTTTTCACTGCCCTTTGCTCATCAGGACACAAACTGCCACTCTGGATTGCAGACACTCTGACCTGGATTCACACTTTTTGGCAGCAATAACCCCAAACTTCTGAAATGCCAAGGATTTCAGCCAGAGCCAATTTGTGCTGGAGGAGGATGTGTCCTGCTGGCTCCCAGGCCAGGCTGTACCACATGTAGAAACTGCACATCTCATTTTCCAGGTGGTGAAATGCACTGCTGAACCTGCCCTTTATTCACAGGAATATCCAGCCTTGCTCCAAGACCAAATACCATCTCCTTCCTTTCCTACCCTTGTGTTGAAGCATTCCAGGGTTTTACATGGAAACATGGACACTAGAGCCATCCCATAAATCCTCAGCTTTAAGGATCCTTTCCACAGCAGTACCCACCTCCAGCCCCACTATTAAACTCACAAAATCCTTATTTATTCTCCCATTTCAGTTGCACCCCACCATGCAGAGTGGTGAGCAATTTAGCATTGCCTGCTGATGGGGTGGAAAGGAAAAAAGGGGGAATGAACACCACAACAGCATCATCAGTTCTGTGCTGGTGTGTGACTGGGTGTGAAGAGGATGGAAAGTCATTTTCCTGACTTGCCAGCAAGAACATCTGCAGTCACTGCATTCAGCTGCCCTTCAGCAGAGCAGGATATTTCATCTTTCAATACCATGGACAACACGCCTGATCTCAAATGGAAACTGTCCTTCCTTTTACACATCCCTCATAATAATCTGATTTATCCCAGACAGCTTTTTCCATAGGATGTATCTCATGCTGACTCTCACATTCTCTTTTGAAGGCAAAAAAGCATATTGCACCTGTTATGAAATATTCCTTTGATCTAAGGGAAATCATGAGCAATTTGTGTGTGACATTTACTAACTAATGTGCTGAGGGAATATTACTCCTGGAAAAACACTATTTTCTGGTAGTTTCAATATACTGAATAATGCTATGCCAGTGGTGATTCATCTGGAAAAGGTAACTATTTCAGCATGATGAGCAATATTAATAACAACACATTATACACAGTGCTTCTCAAGCAGACAGATCCTAAAGCCCACTGCAAACCTTTTCTATAAAGATCATTCAGTCATTCAGTGAATTACAGGCACCTGGGAGTAAAGCAGGAACCCCATTTCTGCACATACCATACAGCAAAAGCAAAAAAGGAAGTGGAATTTGGGTTGAAATACTAAAAGGAAGAGGAGAAATGAATAAAACAAATGCCCCAAGATGAAACCTGACATTGAGTAAGATGCTCCCAGAGCTTTAAAAAAGGTGTATTGGGTCATTAATAGTCTAAAGTGGTCAGTGGGGTCTGCAGGAAATATAAACGTGGCAGAAGCTTTAATTAGCACTTGCTTATAAGTTGTATATATTGCACAGTGGCATTATTACTGCCACCCAAGACTTTCCAGGATCCCTAGCAACTGTGCTCCAATACCAAAACACCCAAGAAAAAAAAAAACTGCTGCAATTTGAAAAAACACACAAATGCATTAATGCATCGTGCAGGAGATAAAAATACAGACACAATCCTTGCCCACAGGAATGATCTAAGCTTTGATTCAGCAAAGTGCTTAATCAAGCACTTAACATTCAGACAAGCACCAATGCACTTCCTCTGGGGCTTGGCTACATATTGGAGAAATCCTTCCCCTTGCCTTCCCCCCAGACTTTGCAAAGCCAACCCTCCTGTGCTCCCATGCTTGTAATCCTCCTGAACCCAGCAGAGGATTTTTAACTAATTGGCTGATCCACCCAGAGGTGGATTCAGTTTGTTTTGGAGCAGGGTGGTGCTGCCAGCTGAATTCCCATCAGGAGGATGGAACTTTCTCGGGTATCCCACATTTACAGAGTGTCCAAAGTTCTCCCTTCTCTCCAGAGGGCTCTCTATAGCCCTGGGGTCAATCAAATCAATATTACCCTGTGCTTTATAGATACAATCACAGCCAACACCACTTATCTCCAGATTTTCTGAGGGAATACACCCCAAACCAGAGATTTCTTGCTTTTTTAAGGTTGCAGAAGAACACAATGTCCCTGCTTTGTGCACCATGGTTAGGCATAGGCTAAGATGAGTGACAGCTTCTAATGCAGGACTGGGGAGAGGTGAGGCTGGGAGTTGGGCTTGTTCAGCCTCGAGAGGAAATGGCTGAGAGGGGATTTCATCCATGTCTTAAATCAAGGACCAGTAACAGCACCAGAGGAGCAGGCAGGAGCTGATGCCCAGGAAATTCCACCTGGAGATGAGGCAGAACTTCTTCTCTGTGCAGTGACTGAGCTCTGCACCAGACAGGGTGTGGAGTCTCCTCACTGGAGATATTCCAGAACCACCTGGACACACTCCTGTGCTCTGTGCTCTGGGATGGCCCTGCTGAAGCAGGGAGGTGGCACCAGATGACCCCACTGTGGTCCCTTCCAAGCTGCCCTATCCTGCCATTCTGAGGTGTAGCCTGTGCTCTGGGCAGTGGGGCAACAGCAATGTCTGTCTTTCAGGAAATAGATAAAAATTCCAGTCCCTGGGTTGCTCAGTGCAACAAGGATGCCTTTGAAGCTATAAAACACCAGCACAGTGGGATCTACACTCAGCTGTGACCTCAGCTGCCAACACAAGGCTGATCCCAGGAACAGCCCCAGACATTCCACACAACATTCTGCCCAGCCAGCCCAAAGCCAACCTGGAAAATCGGCTTTGCCTGGGAAAAGCAAAGAGTTCGTCTGGTTTTGCTCCTCACCTGCAAAGTTCACTCTAAAATCTTGCTTGTTTTTGGCTCTAAGAGGAGCCCTGGGTTTACTTTCCCATTCCCTTCCCCTGCCCACTTTGCATGCTCAGTGTTGTTTCCCTTCCATGGGCTGCTGTACCCTCTGAGGAGCTGTTAAGGCTGAACGTGTTGTAGTTCTACTTTTGTATGTTAATTGATGCACTTTTTAATTTTATTTTTGCATATTATTTGAGTTTGTTCCGTTGTAAATTAGATTCTAAAGAGCCCCTCTAAACAATTGCTGCTTGCCAGCAGATCTCAGACAAGCACAAGCTCCTTCAGAGGAAATGTTGATGAAATTCTGTCTTGCTTTTGAATCACTGATGCAAAAATCCCACCTTTAAGAAGGAGGAAGGGAGGGGAGAGCTTCCATTAATATAAATACCTAATTTCCACTGACATTTACAGGGGTTATGATAGCTTCATGAAAGCAAAATATAACCCAAAGGATTATCCTTAAAATATCTCTACAAACCCACCTGATGTTTTCTAGTGCTTGAACACTTATAAGAGGCAGTTTTCTTAATACTAAAAATGAACTCAGGGGAAATAGGGGAATGACTCAAAAAGATTTGTTTGCAAAGTTATTTCTTCAGACTGCTTCATAAAAGAAAGGCTAAAATTCACAGGATTAATTGTCCTATTCACTCTGGTATCTGACAGTGTCCCTGCCAGCATTCATTTCTCCAAATATACAGGGGAAAATTCTTTCCTGTGAGAGTGGTGAGGCCCTGGCACAGGGTGCCCAGAGAAGCTGTGGCTGCCCCTGGATCCCTGGGAGTGTCCAAGGCCAGGCTGGACAGGGCTTGGAGCAACCTGGGATAGTGGAAGGTGTCCCTGCTCATGGCAGGGGTTTGGAACAAAATTGTCCCTTCTAAACCAAGCCATTCCAGGATTCTGTGGTACTAAATATTAAAAAAAAAAAAAAAAAAGTGAAAAACCTCAATACAGGATTGTTTTGTTAATCATTAAAAAAATCCATTTTTTTTTTTTAAGGGAAAATTAACTGTTTCATCATTCCTATGGGACAGTCTTGGATTGAAGCACATACTGCCAGGTTAATGGCACAGAGCAGGCCAGGATACAAAGCCAGTCTTAGCAGTCTTAGGTAGGCTAAAGCTAGAGCCTCAGCACAGTTCACCTCTGCTAAAACTCCTCAAAAAGCCAACTCACACACACCTGAAACATGGTGCAGTCCCAACTGGCAGCAGGCCACTTCAGGATGACAGGTTAATTTAATCTGAATTAGGGAATAAGGGAGAAAATTGCTCAGAAAGCAGCACAAAGCAGCAAGATTCCCAACTTAGCTTTCCTCTAAGACTCACAGCAATATTAGACATGTTAAAGGATGAAACCTCCCTCCAAACATGTCCTTCAGCTCCTTAATGGATCCTGAGCACTCTGCAGGGAGCAGGAACAGGCTCCAGCCAAGGGGGCTGCCTTCCAGAAGACCTAGCAAAGGCACTGATTTGCTCTGACAAGCACTAACAAAAACAGGGGAAGAACAAACTTGGAGATTCACAGTTATTCCCTTCCCTTCTCCCCTCATCTTCCTCTTGTCTTGCTGCGTTGGAGTTCTCACACTATGGAGATGGGGAAATTCTCACTGCTTACCCTTAGTTTTCCACTTAAAGTTCAGCAGAAATCAAAGTCGGTGGAGCTTGAAGGAGATGAGATTAAGCTGAGAAAATATTTTGAAATCCAAGAAACAAGAGCTTGTCTGGCTACCAAAGTGTTTTATCAGCTTCCCATGCCAAGCTCTCCATGAAAACAGCTGAACTGCATCACTTGCTTTATTCCAGCT
The DNA here is from genome assembly GCF_008360975.1 of Lichenostomus cassidix. NCBI lineage: Eukaryota > Metazoa > Chordata > Aves > Passeriformes > Meliphagidae > Lichenostomus > Lichenostomus cassidix. Next base: position 6,988,272 of record NC_139497.1, read on the forward strand.
TAAGATCTACCATAGAGACTGAGGGTTTGGCTCCCAATAAGACAGATATTTAGAGAGAAACCCTTAAAATACTCTCTGTATGTCCTGGGCGCAGTAAATTAAAGAAAAGAACAATTGGCTGAGCAATTATTGGACTCTATTTGTGTCTGAGAGCTGTTTTGCCAATACGCTGGAGGGCCTGGCTTGATTCTCTGCAGTGATGCAGGAAATCCGAGCTGGGAGCAGCTCAGGGTGGGCTTTGGGGTGGCAGGGAAGAGCCCAGGTCCTGGTGGTGCTGTTTGCCAGGGCAACCAGGATTGGTTTTTTTGTGCCAGGCTGTTGGCAGCCAGCTTGCTCCTGTAAATCTGACTCAAGTCTTTAGCTCCCTGTGCTATTTTCAGGTCTTGTTCCCTCTCAGAGGGAAGAGCAACTCAAACCATTTCTAGCCCCTCTATCATGAAGAGATATCTGGCTTTTCCTCAGCTGTTCTCCCTTGATCTCCTTTTCCCTTTACTCCATTTGTAAAACCCTTTTGGCAGGACAGATTTGGGGTTGCAGCATCTCAAAAATGGCTGCAAAGGACGAAATAGTGAGTGAAGATCTTATACACTGCAAGACCATGTTTTCCGCTGTATAAATATTGGATTATCAGAATAAAAAGACTGCCTGGGATTCAGCAGTTGTAGTGACTAGAGCTGAGGACAGGAAAAAGGGATGACAAAGCAAACAAGAGTGGAAACTCTTCCAGAGCTGTGCTTACTAACCAAATTTCCTTCCCCTCGGAGGCAAAAGATCCGACAGATGATTTTCTTTGCTTTGCACCTCCAAGATCAATAGGCAAGGCTTTAACTAGGTCACAGATGAGATACCCAAAAAAGGAAAACTGCTTTCTAAGGAATATTTTCTCCTCAGCAAATAATTGGCAATTTCTTTGCCAAAGTAGCCTAAAGAGACAAGGAGCAGTGCCGCAGGTGGATCAGTCATTTTGACTGCTGAAGAAGTGGAAGACCAGCTCAGGTTTTTCACCTTTTAATTACACTTTTCCCTAAATCCCAAATAATTCTTTTCATCCAGCTGGACTTCTAGTCAGACTCATTTCTTCAAGAGAAACAAACAATAAAAGTGTTCCTCTGAGGCCCACAGGCAGGGGTTTCGGCAGCATTTTTGGGGCAGTTAGGGTCATTTCCACATTCTTTTATCATTAATAGGTGAAGACAGATTCCTGACTTTCTCTGGGTGTTTGTATACAAATAGAACCAGAAGCTTCTATCAGGCAGGAGAGACACAAGAGTTTCTCCCTGCCAAGGGAAGGTTTTCAGTGCTGCCTTTCCCTCCATTTGTTCACATCCAAACCTAATATTTGGTAACTCTTCCTCTAACACCATTATCATATCCATGTTTTTTTTTAATATATTCACTGCATCATGTCAATTTTTCCTTGTTACTTCCAATTTTCCATTGCTGTCCTGCCCTATGTTAATTCTTAAATGTCTCCAGACCAAACAAACTACAGAAACTTCACACCCAGGTCCCACTGCAAACCTCTCACTAATATGAAGTGATGCATATGATGAAGCGACCTAAAAAAAAAAAACCTTTTTGCTTTTGCTCTACCAGATGTGAAGGGACCAAACATGGTAATTCCAAACCCCACAGCTTAACCCTGAATCCTGGGATCTACCTCTGCCCTCCAGCCAGGCTGGGGTGAAGATATTCCCACCAGGATGGGGCAGCAAGGAGAAGGCCTTCCATTAACTTTGAGTGATGCATTTCTGTCTCCAGCTATGAATAAAGCAGATCAATGACAGCAGCATGTTTTATTTGGCCTCCTGTACAATGAATTGGGAGTGAGACAGGCAGGGAGATGGAGCCGACATGCAGATGAGATTTGTAAGTGAGGACATATTGATTATTTCCATCTCAGTTCAGGCAGTAATTCCACACAACGCCTCTTCCCCTGTTTCAGCTCATTATTTATGCCATAAAAACACTATCTCAATGATAATAACAGGCTTCATTTACAAGGCAGAGCATAAAGCATCGATGCTTAAGATTTCAGGAAGTGAGTTAAAGGAAGTGAGAGAGATTTAACAAGTCCAGGAGATGCACAAAACTGCTGAGGCTGATCTTGTGGCTTTTTATGCCCTCCGAAAGGAAGATTGAGAGCAGGTGTTAGATTACCAGGCTTTTTATTAATAACTCCAGGCTTGTATGAGGGCTGATTGATGGCCCAGTCAGCACTTCCCCAGCAAATAAAGCTCTCCTCACTCTGTGACTGTCCCTTCTCCAAGGGAAAACATCAGGGCTGCTCCTGATCCCCCAAAGGAGATTCCCCAGGAGAATCCTCCCTGGAGAAGATCCCATGTGATGCCTGCAGCACAGACAGAGTTTATGGCTGTGATTTATCCACAGAGAGGATTTTCACTCATTACAACCATCACCATCCTAACCAGGATGACTTATCCAGCAGCAGCCTCACCTTCCAGAATGGATCCATGACAACATCTAGGCTTAAACCTACATGAGGAAACATCACTCCACACATCCACAAATGAAGGAAAAAACCCACTTTTTAGGAGATATAAGTATTTATTCTAATCATTTTGCCACACCTGTCCTTGGCAGCTGTGTTAAAATAATATCCCCCTCAGCCTGCTTCCCAAATAGCCAAAGGGCAGCTGTGGTTAACAGCCTGTAGGAAAAGCCTCATGCCTTCGTTCTCTCCCTTAATTGCTAGGAAATGGCCCTTGAGCATTAAAACATGGCTGGTGCTCCTGTGTTTGAGTCTCTACAGAGTTATGGTGTGGGGAAAGAGAGCTGGGTGCCCTGGCAGCCCAAAAGCCCAGTTAAGGTGTGGCTAAAGTTGTGGATTTGTCAGGTGAGTGAAGAGAAAAGGAACAGCAGAAATTCTTCACTAAAGCAAGACCTGTGAAAGCACAGAAGTGGAGTTAAGGTGTCCTAAACACCCCTGAAGCACTGCTAAGCGAGGCAGAGGGTTTGATAAACGCCGTGGTGCAGCACAGAAGTTCTGGTGCTCTGCAGAGCATGATTGGGGTCTGCTTCCCTCCCTGCTGCCTCACTTATGAGCCTTTAAGTGCTTAATGAAGCCAGGTAAGAGGAACAGGGCTGAAATATTTATAGCTACAGCACTGAGCTGAGTGCACATGAGCGATTAGAACAATACCAGACAGCATTATTTGCACAGTTACTGCCCAAGTCCTCCTGCACTCCAAGACAAAGCATAATATCTAGCAGCCTCAGCACATTGCTGGGCAGCAGGGGTATGGATTCAAATTCTTAATGGATTTATGTTCCTGATAGGACTTTAGGAAGTCTTCTTCCAAAGTACATCAAGAGATGCCCTTTTAACCTGGCTGTTGATAATTAGGAGAGCCAAGAGTCCCCAGCTGCCCTAGGAGCTCTAAGTTGTCCTTGTACTTCAGGCCTAAGATTCTGTTCAGATGCTCTTGACACTTTACTAACCCCAGTAGTCCCAGTACATCCAGGAAACTGCAGCAGGGGAGGAAGAATTTCCTTAAAAATATTTAGAGTGACAGAGGAGAAAAGTATCCCCTCACAGAAGCTGCTGATTTGCTCAGGGCAAAGTCTGACAGCAGAGGCCAGGCGCTGCTGAAGGGAAAGGGATGGCTTTGTCACTTCTCAGGCATGAATGACAACCCTTGTAATGAAGGGAAGATAAAAGCTGTCCCAGAACTTGTCTAGGAACCAGAGATGAGTCCAATCTCAAGTATTCAAGAGGCAAATCTCACATTTCCCCAAAGTCACGAGAACAGGGAGGAAATACATTATTGATGAAGCCAGGCAGGAACTGCAGCAGGTTATAAATGCAGGTGGTCTTATTTAAAACCTTCCTGAAGATAAAGGATATGAGCAAGGAAACTGGAAAGTCTAGATTTTATTGTGACCCTGCTAGTCACCTGGGGGCACAACCTGGCCTCTTCTGAGTCCACAAAGTTAATAGGAAACAGAAGCTCGTGGCATCTTTGCCCTTCCCTGGTCTCTAAAACATCTCAGGTCAGTGAGGCTCTTCAGGACATGTCACCAACCCCACTGCTGGCCAGGACACTGCAATTATTCAGCCTTTGGGAATTTTTAAATACGAAACCTGTGTGCATGTTATTAGAGCACATCAGCTGGAAACCTGCCATCCCCAAAGGCCAGGCACAGCTCGGAGCTGAGTTATGAGAGTAAGAGCAACCAAAGGAACACCTCCCTGTCAGCTCCTTCCCCTACTGCAGCCTTATGTAAATGGTTCAAATACAGCCAGAACTGACCCCAGACACAGAATAAATCCATCTAATAATAACCAGGAAGGAGGGGGAGGTGAGGGAAGGATCTGGACTAGCGAGGTGTGCAGTTATGGAGAAATATCTGTAGTATAGCTTGTCCCAAGAATCCTCTCTCTGACCACACCAAGCTTTTCTGATTCATTCCATTTCCTAGCCTGCATCATGTTGAACTTTTGTAAACTTCACTGCAATCACTGGAAAGAGGGAAAACATCTCTGGAGTGAGACAGCAGAAAGGATAACAGTTTTGTAGCTCTACCCAACGATAGTCCCTTCTCCAGGAGAGATGAGATTCTTGAAAGGGAAGTGAGAAGAAAGAAGTGGGAAATGGAGCCATAAAATGAATCTTGACCCTCCCAAGCCATACTTATCCTCTAGACCATCCTCCTTCTGCCCTGCTGCCCCAGCTCCCTGCTCACCCACAACTGGAGGAGCACAACCTGCCCTGAGATCTTCCCTCCCTCCTGCCTCTGCACAGAATTGGAGGATGAAAGAGGTTGTTTGAAAAGAGTCCAGGGAACTAAAGTGTCCGTGGTGATTTTGGTGTGGTTTGTGACATCTCTGCTACCTTTCAGCAGCTGCCAAGGTGCAGTGATTACCAGAGAACCTCTTTGATTAGGTTATATTTATCAGCTTCCCAAGGACACCAAGGGCTCAGCCTGGGTGGGTTTGTGTGCTGCAGTTTACAGCTGATTGTGATTAATACACACCTCCTAAATACAAGAGTAACACAAGGACAAGCCAGGGGTCTTTTTGGCTTCCTCTGTCCTATAATATGAGTTGCATCCTGATTTAAGCAGAAGTTGTGTTGCCCTTTTCACCTTTTTAAACACTTGTGTAGCAGCAAGTTCTCCTTCCTCCTACTGCTTTTGAAAATAAAACTGTGAGCCATTCTCATACAAGAGCTACAGAAAATAAATAATTGGGTCCTTCTCTGGCCTCTGATCTCACCTAAATCACTGAATTAAAGCTAAATACCCTTTCTGCAAAGCCAAACCACAGTGCTCCTCCATTCTTCCAGGGATTCCACGGAGTGACAGCTACCACAATATTTGTTGTCTGCTTTGTTGTTACCCACTGGCACATCCAGCCTTAATTAGACAAGTACAAGTCAGCACATTAACTGCAACAGCGCTTCTTTTCTTCTGCTGCTCTCCTGCCTGCAGTCACAGCCCAGCAATGCAAACTTCTGGGTGCAGATTTCCCCTGTTCCCACCGGAGCCAGGCAATTTGGGTTGGTTTAATGAACCTGTTTGCAGTGATTGTCACCTCCACGCCATCTAGAGCTAGGGACAGAGGTCACTCAGCACCAGGCTTTACTTTTCAAGCAGCAGAGGATGAACTTTTTCATCGCTGTGTAATATTTGCTGTGCACTTTGGAGGTGCATCAGGAATATTTCTGCCAGCAGCAGCCTCACACAGCTCTAAGTGGACACAGCAATTAAAATAAAGGTCCTGTGCAGGCAGGCTGCTTCTCCACAGAAGGATATGGGGCTTCCAAAGACCTTAAAAAGTCCCAGTCCTATTTGCACAAGTCTCCAAGGTGTCTCTGGGGTTGACAGCCATCCGAGAGGTTTGGGCTCATATGCAACAACTCAGAATATTTTGATAGATGCCAATAAAATTTTACTCCCCTGATGCTTGCCAGTTTCTCGTTTCCACATTAAACACTCCTATCTGTAAAAGCTGCTCAGCCCTTATCACCCCAGAGGAGAAAAGCTCCTATCTGCTGCCTGCTGGGCTCTGCACACCTCCACTCCCCGAGCCCAGCAAACTTCTCTCCACCTCATTTCTATGCAGCAGTGTCAAAGGGGCTTCTGCTCAGAATGACAAACCAGCCCACAAATCACTTGGGAATCTTCTCCACTCAATTTGCTGCAGCTCTGCCTGGCAAACAAGAGACAGGAGGCACATATACATTACTACTGATTAGTCCATGTCACCAGTATCAGCAGCCAGGCACACGGGCTGACCGGAACTTTAAATATTGATAACCAAACTCATCTATCATAGGCCAGGGAGAGTGACAGTTTCAGTGCAGAACAGCAAAGGCTTTCTACAATAATCAAATACTCAATAATTCATGAAAATATATCCCTCCCAAATCAAATTGGAAGCTATTTTGTGTAATATATTATTTAAAATTCAATATCATAATGCACACAACTCCTGCTCCTACCGCGGAGGACCGTTTCAAAATGTGATTATGCGCGGACTCTATTTAAAAGTGACAATTTTGCTTTTCATTTGTTTAACAGCTTAAATGGGAGAGCTCAACTGGAACTAAGTCATCTGACAATGAAACCAAAGCCGACATAAGCAACTTTGCAAACTTCGTGACAGCTGAAAAGGATGAATCTTCCTCAGTAACACAGATGAGTTTCCCATTCTGATGCTCACCTTTTATAATTTTTTTCAATATTTAGTGAAAGGAAATATTCTGAAAAAACTGTCTGACAAATAGTTTCACAGTTCTGCTGGTCTGTCACCTTGGATTGGGCAAGAAAAATAATAAAAAAAAAAAATCTTCTTGCCTTCCAGGTAACAGAAAACAACTTGGTCTTTGTATGTGTTTGTTCTCTCAAGCTGAGGGGCTTAATGAAAGCAAATCTGAGGGAACAAACACTCAACTCCCTCATTTGTCCCTTAAAGGCAAAAAGTGAATGAATTTTCTTCTCCCATCTATTGCTCTGTATTGACCAATCCCCTCTCCTTCTGACACCTTGGATATCTGATGTCCTTTTACCTGTTTTACTCCTTTTGCTCTGCCATCCCCAATCAGAACACAGTCAATTGTGGGCCCAAATTCTGCTCCTTTCCACAGCACTGGGGGAGCTGAGCAGGGCTGTGCCTCCCCCAGGTGACAAAACAGAGCAAACTTGGCAATGTTTTCACTGCTGCTTGAAAAGGGAAGGGTTGAAGTTCTGAGACAAAGCTGGTGCCCATGGGAGCATCACCCACTGCTCCAGCTGGGAAATTTTGGTTCAGGCTCTGCTCCCATCCCTCAGCTTTTCAGAAATTTCTAATTAATGTATCTCAGCTGACAGTAACAATCAACCAAACTGGAGCCCTAGGATGAGTCCTGCAAATACTTTAAGGGTTTTTTTGCACCAAGAATTCTTGTTTCTGCTTCCCTCTCATTACCAGTTTCCTATATACTCTGTGTGACATTAGAAATCAAGAATTTAAAATACTTTGGCTTGGCCTTTATTTTCTGTTCAGCTGTGCCCTCTTTGGAGGTTCCCAGCCTCATATCACAGGTGCTTTGCCACTGAGATTCTGCATCATATTAGAGCCCAGCACAAATGGAGGCACAGGGAAGTCAAATTACTCACTTAAAAGTCTGTTTTCAGAGCAGGTGAAGACACTGAATGCATTAAAGCAAAGGATTGAGAGGTGGTGCCATGACAGTGAATGAGGATTCCTAATGGGAACACAGCAGCTATGAAAGAACTGCTCTGACAGAGAAAGGCAAAACAGAAATAGTGACTTCAAGTCTCAAAGAACTTGTGAATCACCACCTGTTCCAGCAAAGAGATGAGCTATTCAGTGCTCCCATCTCCCTGTGGATGTTTGACAGCAGCAGCGACTTAATAATGGGGAAAGGCAGAGAGGAAACAGCAGGAAAACACAATTCTGGGGAATGGCATTGCCAGATTGGGTCATATTTTGGAGGGTAGAGCAGTTCATAAACATCCAGAAGGTGTAAGATTTTTTTTATCAATGAACCTCTGGCCAGCAGCTGCCTCTGGGTGTTTTTTAGGAGTTACCAGCTGAATTCCTGCCACCATGCTTGGAGCAGGATCTGAAGTACAGCAACAATCCCACACCCCCAGTGCCATAACCATGAGTATTTCATGACATTTGCCCTGCAGCAGGACTTTGCAGAGGTGGGCATTGGGTACAAACAGGAGAAAAACTCATCCTTCCGCAGAGTTCCTAAGACCAAGGAAAGGCTCCAAGGAAATGGCAACAGATTAATGTAGAAAGACATTCAGAATTTTGGTCTTTATAGCAAAGCCCACAAACCACAGGGCTGCAAACATGGCAACAACATTTCTGCAAACCTCCTGTGCCCAAGCAAGCTGAAATAACTGGGAAGAGATGGTTGATTTGGGTACCAACATCCCCCTGGATGACGCAGGCAGCGTGGGTGAGTGAAGAGCCTTGTCTCTGGCTGACCACAAAGACCTTCCCAACCTGAAAAAGGCATCTTTTGGGAGAAAAAAAACCCTGGAAACTGTGGCAAAGTCAGCATGGGAGCTGCTGAAATTCTTCAGTGTGGTATGGCTCTGTATACACAGGCATTCACACATGGCTGCATCTCACTTTTAAATGTCTCTCAAGAGTTGTATATTAAACAGAAGGAGGATTTTTCCAGGAACTAACACAGTTGGCAGCCTTTTGTCTCTATTTTTTAGAGTAATTTATGAAAGGAGAAAAGCAGCAGAGTCAATTTAAAAAAAGGCTGCAGCCTGGACTTTGATAGATGAACAGATCTACCAACAAAACCTCTCGGTTTTCACTGAACACTCCATCTTCTTATCTGTTAATCCCAGTGAGGAGAGAATAAGGAAGGCAGGCAGCTGAATAGAGGAAAGACCTGGGTAATGTTTAAACCAGGGAATAATCAACGGAGGGATCAACCTCTCTGCTTTTTTCCCAGGTCCAACCAGATAATCAGCTGAGCATTTCCTGCTCCCCTTTCAGGAGGGGTTTGGTGAGATGACAGTGATTCACACTCCAACCTGTTGGAAGAGTCTGAGGTAATTCCTTCAAGAACAGCTCAGAGCTCCAGGGGAGTGATCCCCCTGACAATTTAGGACATTGTGGTGGCAGTAATGACAGTTCCAGCGGCAATTTCTGGGAGGGGACAGCAAATCACAGCACTTTTCCCAGCTGGTTGTGCAGACCAGGCAACACCGGGTTTGCTTCTAAGGGTGTTGTTGAATAGAGCTAAACCTGATTGCTGGTGGAACTGCCTCAGCCATGAGTGATTAGAACATAAAAACACAGGGATTAATTAGGGGAAATGCCATTTCATACCTAAAAACCTACTAAGGGAGGCTAGGCACATCCATGAAAAATTGAGTGGAGCATTCCAGGTGCAAGATAGGATTTCTGGGGTGGGTTGACATCTAAAGGGACACCTGGGAAAGCTAACAGTGCTTTTGGTGTTTTGGTGCCAGTCTGGAATTAATGGCCACAGTGCCAGCTCCATCAGCAGCTCTTGTCTTTCTGCACCCTCAGCAGAGCTCCTGCCCACCACACAACCAGATATCCTCACACGGAGCTCTCGTGGGATATTTTTAAACACATTTCACATTTCTCTTCTAAGTTTAAAACCTTAGTAACTTCCAAGCCTCAGCATTTTTTGTTCTTGATTTGTGACAAGTGCTATAGGAGGAAGCAACACACTTGTGCTTCAAAACCTGTTCCTGTCCCTCAAGCAGAGCCTTTCTCCTAAACTGGAATTTGTAACCCCTCAGTCTTAAATGCTGGAAATCCCCTGTAGATAGTTGAAAGGAAACAGAAATCAAGTAAGAAAAGGATAATCCCATTCTCCTGACTTCAAGTCGGTTGACTTCAATTTCTGCTGGAATTCCACCCAAGGATTAACACCAACAGAACACACAACAAGCAAAATAAATACATATTTAATTGGAAAAGAATCTGCTTGATTAAGACCTCATGTATTTCTTCAGCAAAACTGAACATTTCCTTGCCTAGTAAATCCATCATAGCACCACACTAAGATGGAAGAATCTTGTGCAAGACTGGGTGAAAGGGGTTTTCAGCAAAAAAAAGTATTTTCTCCAGCAAAACACACCATGAAAGTGAAAACTGAAATTAAAAGCAAGCAGTCACTCAAGTATCAAAGGAGCACAGTTCTGCTCCTGCTGTCACTGTGACTCTCTGCTTCCTAAGCTCACATCTGCAGATCCCATCATTCATCTTTTCCCAAAGCCCCAGATCCTGGAGTCCTCTGATGACACAAGAGTCACACGTCAAATCAAATTTCACCATCACAGGGAAGGGGAAAAAGCTTGAAAAAACCCTTTTTTTTTTTTTTTAATCAAAAATAACGACTAGTTTATGAAATAAATTATTTTTGAGCCTCCCTAAAAACCACTGTCTCCCTCCTGCTGTGCTGGGTAGAGGCAAGTGAATGCCCAGAGCTGTTCTGCTCCATCCTTTCAGCATCCACACAGTCCATGCTCTTTCCCCAGCTCCTACCTGAGCTCTGGGAGCTGCAGCACAGCTTTCCCTCTTCCTTGCTCTGCACTGCATCACTCCAAGAGGCTCCCTGCCTGCATTCCCTCCCCCGGCTCCGCTCAGCTCCTCTGCACTGCAGCACTGCCAGGAGCCAGCAATGCCAGCCCATTCGCGGCTCTGTCCTGCCCTGGAGCCTTCCAGCCCTCACTGCTGTGCTGCCCATCCTCTCAGCTCCCTCAGCCCTGCTCCAGGGCTCAGCTTTTCCACCACAGCATCTCCAAATCCCACAGCTCTGCCACCTCCCTCCCTTCCTCTGGGCCCAGCTCAGCCCTGGAGCATCACACCTCCTGTTTCCTTCTCTGCTCTCCCCATTAGGAACCACAGCTGGAGCATCCCATGGCTCTTTCTAACCATCTTTATGCTCTTTAGTTGACACCTGTGGAGCTACAAGGATTCCCCTCCTGCCTCAACACATCCTTTAGCCAGATGCTGCCCCCCAGTCCCACAGGCTTTACCCCTCCTTCCACCCCTGAGCACAGCTTTGAAATCTCTATGTTTGTGCAGAAGTCCACATTCCCTGCTCAGGGACAACATCAGAGCACGCTTGGCAAGTACAGACTGTTTAGAGAGTCATCCTGGATTTACTAAAGGGAGGTCATGCCTAACAAACTTGATTAATTTCTTTGAGGAGGTGACAATGACAAGGGACTGGGTGAGGAAGCAGAGCATAATTCAATCAGACTTCAAGAGCCTTTTGATACAGTACCACATAAAAGGCTAATTTATAAGGTTAATATGGATGGTATTGATAGCAAAACACTTATCCATGTAAACATCTTTCTTTTAATTACTCTGCAAAGAAAGTCGGAGGCAAAGCAAACAGTGGCTGATCACAAGAAAGGGAAAAGGAAATCACAGGAACTTTGGGTATTTGTGCTCTCACACCCATGGGCACTAGGATTTTTCCTCCAGCACCTTCTAAGGTGATTCCCTGTAGAAGCCTCTCATTTTGGTGGCCAAACAGGTGAAGGGGCAAAGCCACATCCTCACTGTGGCTCTCTAGGACACCTGGCATCGTGTCATTTCCAGCTGCAGCAATCATGGTTCCACCCAAGGCACCATTTGAGAGGACACCATTCTGTTCCAAGCACAGAAGGCTGGGCAGATACACACGGGATGTTAAGCAAAGCCAAGAACGAAGACAAAAACCAAGACACCAAAATCAGAGCACAGCATGAGTCGTACCAAAGCAATCCTACCTGTCTGTAGATCCCCAGGGGCTGTTGTCACCACCGCAGAGCAGTTTGCTTGTCTTCAACAGCAGCTCGTGTTCTTCTTGGTCATTAAAACCTCATTTAGCAGGATGAAATCACCCTTCATCCTCAGTAACTCCAGAAGAGGAAGATGTTTTCCCTTTCCTGCTCTAGGCAGTTGCAAAGATGCTCCATGGAGCCCTGTGGCATCACCCAGCTCCTCCAAAAACCTTCAGCCTGGCCGCCTCTCCCCTCTGCCAGCACAGCCCGTGCTCCCCTCTTGTTTTCCCAGAAAAAGCACATCTGTTTGCAGTAAATGCTGTAAATTAGTTAATGTTTGTAAAGTGCTCTGATCGTGTGAAGTGCTACATAATTACTATGTATTATCAATATAATTTGGCTGGATTGTGCCACAGCCGCCTCCTCTCTTCATTTACAGCTTGGAGAGAGTTTCCTTAGGCAGCAGGTCTTGGTGACACCCGTGTCAGGACAGCCCTGACCTCCCTGGAAGAGCCCAAAAAAGGAAATAAATCCTTCAGCTGCCCTCACTTCTGGAAGCAGAATAAAAGATGCCTCCCAAGAAGGAGGAGGAGGAGCTGCCTCTAGTCCTCAACTTAAAAAAAAACCACATATAACAGCTACTTAAAATATGTAAATAAACATGTAAAAAAGACCCCAAAACCATGCAACAGCTACTTAAAATATCCTAAATATCAGGGAAAGCAGCAGCCTGTGCTGGTGATGGGCTCAGAATATGGACTAGAAGTCTCTAGTCTGGCAGTCATTAATAGAAATGAGCTGTTCAGGCACTAACAAACCTCCCTGTTCATCTTATTTTTCCCCCTAAACTTTATCCCCTAGAATGAACCAAATATGAGCAACCATGAGCAGCTTTTCCCAACTTCCTGCTCCCTAGCACCCTCTTCCAGAAAATCCTGGATTTTTCAGGCCTTTACAGAACAAAACTTTTATAAAACACTTCCTAGTTTAAAACCACTTAGAAAAAACCAAAAACAAAATAAGAGAAATAAACGGAATAATAGGCAGCCTAACTCTCCTTAAAAGACCCAGAAAAGCCTTCAGGAAAGTCTTAGAATTCCTTGCTTATAGAAAATTAGAACCTAAAGAGAATAAAAGCTAAAAACATTGAAACAAAAAGACAGGGTAAAGGAACCAACTACTCCCTACCTCTCCAGAGGAGTTACTGCCCATCCCACCTGGATTTAAAGGGCTGATGAGCCTAACTGGTGCCACCTGGGAAAACAATCAGGCAGAAAAAAATCAACTATTTGAAGGTATTTTCTAGTTTTCTTCCTTACTCCTAGGATAAATCATCTAACTTGAGGGCAACGTTCCCCACAGATCTGTCAAATGATTAAAGTGGAGTGGTGGGGAAAATATTTGGCCTGTGAAAAGATGTATTTAAAACTGCTGAAGTGAGAAAAAGAAAAAAAAAAATATTACCAGAATGTCTGTTCTTTGTAAAAACAAAACCTATCAGGCTATGAAAAAGGTGTGATTAGGAAGCTGCAAGTTTCCTGATGTACATAAAATACTTCACAAAGCACTAAAAGTGTTGGCAAAGCTGACCTTGGATCTGTGCTTTTTTTGCCTGAGATGGAAATTTTCTCCCAGGTTCTGTGTTTGTCTGTGGTCGGAAATTGTCCTGAATGTGGAGTCTCTGAGCAGAGGGAGATAATCCTGTCCAGGTGAGCATGGACACTGATCTCATCCATCCCATGTTGCCTGGGAAACCCAAGTTCAGGAGGAAATACCTGAACTGAGCTGCTCAAAATCATGGAGAAGCAGATTTCCAATTCATGCTTTACATGTTCTGGATTTGTCTCACAAGAGTTTTCTATTTCAGGGGTTTTAACATTTGAACTTTCTTTCTGGGAGCTTTCTTTCTGTGTTCTGATGGGATGGATGGGCAGACTGGATTCAAAATGCCAAAATGAAGGAAATCAAATTGATAGCTGATTTTCTGCTTAATTCTGTATCTAATAACAGATCAACACTTGAAGGTTCAGCAAATGTAAACACAATATTTAAATTATTTCAAATAAATTTGAGAATATTCCAATGTTTATGAAGCACATGCCACAGTAGGACTGGGAGGTCTGTGCCCCTTCCTGGCATTGCCAAATTCATCTGGGTAACCTGAACCTCTCCAGTTTCTCTCCCTGTTTTCAGTGCCACATGAATGGAGAGCTCTTGGTGCTCAAATCTTTCCGATTGAGACAAGGAGACGAAAACACTTCTGGCATGGGTGTGATTATAAAGCAGCAGAGGGGAAAATGGGTCCATAAAACAGTGGTCCAGATCATCTGCAAGTGCAAATGGGTTTGGCTCTGTTGAGATCAGTGGAGCAACATCAATTTACAGCTTCTGAGGCTCTGCTTGGGCTGCAGACCTGGACCAGAAATTGGGGCATGGCAGCTGGAACCCCTGGACTGCAAATCCCGGAGGAAGAGGTTTCAGAGGAAGCAGGAGGAGAGTGAAAGATATTTTCTTGAGTTGTATAAGGTTGGAGGGAGAAAGAGTAGGATTGAGTGTCTGTTTAAAAGCCAGGAGGGCTGGGCAGTCCCAAACTGCTCTCCTGTCCCTTCCCTGTTGTCCAGCACTGTCCAGCACTAGTTGAGTTTGTTTCTCTCTCAGATACACTCCTTATTTCTCATTCTACATAGTGACAGGGATTGCTTTAAGGCTTAAAAAAAAATATAAACCAAGAAGTTCCAGATTATAAATGCATCCCATCAGGGTTTCTTTTCCTTTCCTTCCAGACAAAAGCATTTTTGCTTCCAAGCTCGCTGGCCCTGCTGACCCTGCTGATGTGGGTGGATGGCTCTGCATGTTCTGAATCATTTGCTTCCCTTTCAAGTGTTGCTTTCCCCTCATTTCAATTACCCTTCCTCTCTAATTACATGGGCTGCTCCAGCGAGCAGGAGCTCGGGGAGCTGACAGCCCATCCAAAAACGGGGCAGGCTGCCTTGGAATCTCCATCCTTATCTCTCTCAGGGGGAAAAGGGGTGTTTAACAGCACAGGAGGAATTGTTGGAGGATATTCAGGCTCCAGAGGGTTCACTGCACAGCTTTTCACCGATCTGAACTGTGGGATTGCTCTGGGAGAGTTATAAAGCTGATGGACAAGGATCAGCTCCTGTTGTTCCCACTGAGGGATTATCTCTGGGGCAGCAGGATCCTCATCCCACCCTAGCTGAGCTCCCTGCAGTGTTTTAGGGGAATTTCAAGGGTTTAGTTTAGCCCCCAAAAGGTGGAAGCAGCTCTGGTGTGGGGAGGAAAGGAAGGGAAGGTTGGGGCAGAGAGTGATGGTCTGGCTGGGCTGCTGTGGGACCAGGGAGGAATCTGCTGCCAATTCGGGGTTTTGGTTTAGGTGGTTTCTAGAAAAAAAAATTAAACAAGGAAATACATAAAAAAACCCCAAAATACCCCAAAAAACAGAAAACAAACAACCCCCCACAAACAATAACAAACAACCCAAACAAACAAAAAAAAACCTAAAAAAACCCAGAAAAAAACAAAACAAAACAACCAAAAAATAACCACCAAAAAAAACCTAACAAAAAAACCAACAAAAAAACCCCCAGAAAAAAACACCAAAAACCCCACCAAAAAACCTCAAGACCAAAACCAACCAAACAAAAAAACCCAAAAAACCCCAAACCAAAAAAAAAAAAAAAAAAAATCCACAAAAACCCCACCAAGAAAAAACCCAATACTTCGACTTTTTTCACTCTGATTTTCATCTCATTCACCACCCAAAATGAAATGGTAGGTTTTCTATAGGAATTTTTGCAAAGTGGCACATTTTTTGTTAAATACCAAGCTTTATTTAAAAGAGAGGCAGAGGCTCAGCTTCTGTGCCACGAGTCAAGTTTGCAGAAAAGCTCTGCCCTATCTATTCTAAGAAAATGCTTTATTAGGTAGTTTTCCAAAAAGTTAATATTATTTCCGAGGCTTCTTCCTGACTTCTACCCCTGTCAAAGCTCCTTTCATTGAATATCCCATCCATACACTGCGCTAATAATGCGATGCCTATTATTAGCACATGGGGATATTGGAAAAGGATCTATTCAAAAGGTCCTAAACCTATTCCCAAACAAAGAGGAGCTGCAGCACTTCAGAAAAAAAAGCCCAACTGCCTGGTGTTGATTGCAGAGAAAGGGAATTTTTTTTTTTTTTAAAGCCAATTAATTACACATTTCAAATTTAATCTAAAATTGAAATTCTGGGAGGCAACAGCCCGGGGAGAGGGTGGCAAAAGCTTTGCTTAGCAGCAGTTCAGGGTCCTGCAGAAGGGGCTGGAATTGCTGCTGCTGCTCCTGTTGGTTTTTCACAAACATAAAATCATCTCAGGACTAATTTTTCTCTTGATTCGTTTAGGGAATTAAAAGTGTAACAAATAACCTGTGAGAGTTTGAATTGTACCAAAAGTGATTTGCTTTGGGTTTTTTTTTTTTTGGTTTTATTTTTTTTCCTTCTTTGGGTTTTTTTTTTTTGCTACCTATGTGCACAACAGGTAAAGGAGAGGCACAGATGCTGGCAGGCTACAATTGTGGGAGGAAGATCAGGAGAGAAAAGGAGCAGGGCAAGTGAGAAGAAAAACAAAACAACCACATAAGTTTGGGTTCTTTCATTTTCTTCTGACACTTCAACATTTTTAAGTGAAATTAGGAGTGGTGAGGAAGAGTTTTCCGCTCTGGAGTGGGTGAGATTTGTTTTTGTTTCACTTTTATTTGAGCTGTCTTAAGAATACAAGAACAACACCATCTGGGACATCTGTTCCCAGCAAATCAAGGGAACAAGGGAAGCCACAAATTCCCCAGAGGAAATGCCATCCTGTGTTGTGTCCTTGGTGGCATGTGACCAGGTATTGTTATTTAGGGACTATTTTCTGTATTTCTGTACATAGTTTTATTTTTGGGTGCAGCCACAGAGGTGAGACACTGCTTAAAATTCCCTTTGACCTTTCAAAGTGTTCCTGAGAGCCAAAGGCGTTCATGGGAAAAAAACCCATTAAATTACAGCCACGTCTGAGACCTCTAAAGGAGTCTGGCAGTTGTGGGAAGCAAAGACAAATAATACCCAAGACTATTAGAAATGCCCCTGGATCTTCAGACTTTTCTGAAACCTAAAATACTTCTTTTAATTCAATGTAAACAGATGAGATCCAGGCAAGCCCAGAACTGTGTGCAAACCTGGAAGGAAGAGTGATTTGTCTTCAGTTGTTTGCATCTTTCAAAACCTGAAGGTTTGTGCATTGACAGAGTTATATCTGCAAATGGATCCAATGGTAGATCAGACGATGGAAAATATACTCATATTTTCCTTATTCAGGGAAAACTCAGGTTGGGGCAGGAGGGGAATCTCCTGTAGCACAGGCTGTGTGAAGAATGGACTTCATTTCTCCATGGGAAGGGAAAGGGATTTCCATGATTTTCTGAGAACAGAGGAGCTCTTCTCCTTTGGCACATGCAGAGGGAGGGTAGGAGAGAGCTCTTGCCTGGGGAAAGGGTCACTGCTCTGAGCTCTGCAAAACTGTGCCTCAGTACAGGATTTTGGGAAAGCCCAGCTTGTGAGTGAGTGGGACAAAGGCTGAGCAGCTCTCTGCGTCTGCCCTGGAGAAACTGCTGGTGTCAAACCACAGCTCTTCTCCTCACCTCTGTCCAAGCAGGTTGGTCTTAGCAGCACTAAATTATGAAACTATTTAGAGTTGTCTCTGTATCTCAGTTTCTACCAAAGGCTCTCCTGCCACAGAAGGTTTTGATTTTTCAGAGCAGTCCAACCCTGCCCTGCCTCAGTCCCACCCTGAGCATTTTCCAGCTTCACCTGACCCTGGCAAACAGAAAATGGGCTGCAGGCTTGATGTGGTTGCTCTGTCTGAGCCTTCCCTGGTTCCTGCTGCTCTGCTCTGCCCTCCTTGCCTTCTCAGCCTCCTGCTTTAGCTTCCTCTGCCTTTCACAGATGTCATTCCTCAAAATCCAAGACAGGATTGAACTAAAACCTTGAGCTAACAGTGGAGTGCCAGGCCGGCATACATTTCTCTCCCAATTAGAATGGATGAAAAGCTCAGGGAGAATATTCAGAGGGTCTGGCTGGCTGGAATTCACACCACGAAATCTCCGTGCAGGTCCTCACCCCACGAATTGCCTTGGCTTTGCCTCACCTCTGCTCAAACAGCAGAAACTCATGAAATGCAAAGTCAGAGAGCTTTGAATGCTAAGCCACACGGAATATTTGTTCTTCAACCAGGCAAAACTTTTATATAATCAGGGTTCAGATGCAGGTGTTTGCTAGATTATGCGCTCTTTGCTGTGCACACTGTTCTCTGCTCCTAGGGCAGGCAGATCACAAAGTTTGCTGGCTGAGCAATTCAGGGAGCTGACTAAAACACAGCAGAATTAAGAGACATATTGCTTTACAAAAATCCTCCAAACTTCCTCTGTAGCTCAGAGTAGCCAACGAAAATAAATTAGACAGATGAAGAGCATCATTACCACCACAAAATTGTATTCCTTTCTGGAAGGAAGAACTTCCCCTGCTTGTGCACCTATTTGTAGATCACCTGCTGTGTGTTTTGGGGCATTTACTCACTGCTTTTCCCTTCTTCCCCATGGCTGGGTTTTCCAGTGCAATGGGAACCACCACATTTACCTTCTGCACTTGGAACATGCAGACTCAGAGATATAGAAGAATAACCCCGAGAGCTGCCAAAAGATTTTTTTTTCCTCCACTTTTGGAAGGCTTTGCCCTGGCAAATCAGTTCACTGTGTACCAAAGATAATTAGGGCATCTTATTTAAAACTTATGATCTAATTAGTGGCTTTAATGGTAGTTAATTACACAGAGAGCAACAAAGCAGTTATATTTCCTACCAGGCTTCTTCTAAGTCAAGGTGCAGCTACTTATCTGGGGCCATAAAGGAGAGTGGCCACCACACTTAACATCTAATTACACAAAATTGTCCACAGCAATTATGAGCAATGTGATTTTATTTATCTGGCTTAATTACTGGGGCTATGCACAGTCTCTGACCTGGCACGGTGACAGGGAGGACAGAGAGAGGCAAAAATGCCATTCCCCTCGAGAACATCGTGGTGGAACTGCAGCCTCCTCCTCCTGAGCACAAAACAGGGTCTGGGCAGTGTTCCTGAGGGTTTGGGGACCCTCTGATCCCAAGGATTCATGGATGCTCATGCTGTGGACAAGGGAGAGCCTTTGCTGAGCTCCAGGAGTTTCTCAAGATTGGCTTTCTCTCCCCACAAGGAACCCATTGTTGCCAGTGCGTATAAAAAGGACAATTCTTCCTTTTATTCAGCAGAAGGGACATTCTATTCCCACCAGCCACATCTTAAATCTTTCCCAGGCACCATTCACTGCTAAAAACTCTCTAAAAGATTTCAGGGCACCTCCAAAAAATCGTTGTCTGGTAAAGAAGCACTTTTCACTCTCAGAAGGAAGCAGAGCCAATATTTTGGCTGACTCCAGACTATTCTTGCTCATCTCCTTAACTTTTAGCCTGTGCTTGCATGGACATAAACCCAGGTACAGCCTAACCCTTCCCAGCGACTGTCAGGAAAGAAATCTGTATTTGGATCAATCTCCACTATTTGCAAATCCCAAAAGAATGACTAACCACAGTTAGTGCTTGAATCCAGAAATACAGGAATAGGTTATGAGGAGAATGAGTGAAATGTGGTTCTTTGGATTTGTCCTTTTACCCCATTGGACCAGGTGGAAATGTTTTAGTGAGAGATATGTTTGAGCTGTCCAAAACTCCAGCCAGCCTGTTACACTCCTTGTGACAATAAAAGTAATGAGTGCTTAAACAGGAGGCTGAGAGCTTCCTCAGTTTATATCAGTGTCTTCTGCTGCCCAGTCTCTGTCCTCTCATTAATTAATTACCCCTGATGAAAAGGGGTACCTTTGAGTTGTAAAGCTTAAAGTGATAGATACGATTTACATGCCAGAAAGACAGCTGGCCCTGTGCCCACAGCCTTGAAAAACAGCATTTTCAAATACTTTCACTTCATAAAATTGCAGGCAGCCGCATGTACAGCTCTGCTTCTCAACTCATCCCCTCAGGACATTTCCATGTTATAGCAAATCGCTTGTTCAGTGGCTCACTAAGATTTTGAATTAGTAGTAAATACATTTTGACCTTATTTTTCTCCTGATAATTGCTCTATTTATAGAGAAGTCGCTGATTGTCATGCTAATTTCTTCCATTTGAGAATTAGATTGGCTCCATCAGAAGAAATGTGTGGTACGTTGCATTTAAGAAAAAAGCAAAAAGGCAAAAAAAGAAGCTGTCTCCTTTAAGAGTGGGTTTGCTCTTGTTCCCTATTTTAATGAAAGCTAGGAAAAAAAATACTCATTGGTGAAAAGAGCAATGATAACTTTCACTGACAAGTTAGGTCATTCTCCTTCTTTAGATAGCAGTTGCCTGTATTTTATGCCTTTGTTTTCCATAAAGTATTTGAGTATCAGCTTGGAGAGGAACGGCCTGTCACACCGAGATGTTTTATAGTCCTCACATCAAAATAGCTGTGGCCAGATTAAAAAAAAAAATAGCCTGACTTCTCAGCATTCAGGGCCAGAGGTCAGAGCTGGACAAGGACAAGACTTTTTTTTTTAATATTCCTTTTTAGAAATCCAACCACCAGCGCCACTTCATTTCACAGGAGCATTTTGAGATGCCTAAGGGAGGAATTCTTGGTATGCAGAGCACAGCTCCAGTGCTCTGCTCTCCTTCTCCATCACCTGAGCACTCCCCAGGCTCAGCCATTTCTGCCCTGTGGCACTGAATCACTGTGGCTTGGTGGCCACTGGCAGCTGTTGGTGACATCCTGGTGGCCCCAGCTTTGTCAGCCACAAATCAGAGTGGGTTCTGTTCTGAGAGCCACCAAGTGGCCCCGGGGCTGAAGAGGGATGGAGAGATGTCCCCATGGCTGGTCACTGTGGCTCAGGTTGGGTCACCACAGCTTTCTGGTTCAGCACCACAGAGCAATCCACAGCGAGCAGTGAGAGTTCCAAACCTTGGCTGAAATGGTGGCTGTTTATCAAGGTGCCAGCCTGGTGGCAGATCCCAGAAATCTAAATTCACCAGGAGATTTGCTCCCCCATTCCTGGCTGCAGGACATGCTGGGCCATACTGGGGAGGAGAAGTGGGGGAATGAGATCAGCTCCAGAGTTCAGGCCAGGGGAGGCTTTTTTACACCACAGCTGCTTAATGACTTTTTCAATTGATTTCAGCAGTGCTGCTTTTCCATTACTGATTCCATCCCAGCCACTGGGCAGAAAAATGGGCTTAGGAAAATTATAGACAGGAAAGAGGGGGAAAAAAAAACGCTCAAAAGCTCAACAGCTTCCACAACGCAGTGACATTTGCCCAGATATTTTGTGCTGAATTGGGAAATCGGAGAGAAATGGCAATTCCTCCCATCTCTTGGCCCGTGTTGGGAGGAGAATGCACATGTACTTCCTTGCTTTCAAGCCCCAGTTCATCCATGCTCATTGACCTGCTCCTTGGTTTGGAACCAGCTGCAGAAAGCAGCTGTCATCCCCTGTTACTCTGCCAGCCCTATTCTTAAGGCAGCCATCAAATCCTGGCACTGACTGAAGGCAATTCAATTAGCTGTGACGGTCAAACAGAAACCCAGGGTCAATTGAAATCTCTTTTTTTCCTCCTCCTGCCCACCTCCTCTTTATTTTCATGTTGAAAGCTGGAGATGCAGGAGTCCAGCCCCGGTTTGGGGAGGTTTTGTGGGGTGAGGATGGGAAAAGGAGGGTGTTTACAGAGGATATTCTCACTACAGTGAGGAAAACAGGAGAAAATAAGGGGAATCCACAGCAGGGATTGAGGTGTGCCTTTCCTCAGTCCTGCTCAGCTCCTGTGCTGCCTCCATAGGATGTAGTGGTGCCTTTTTGGATGCCTTGTGATGTGCTTGGGCTAAATTGGACAGTAAAATTGAAAACTCCCTCAGCTTTGCTGCTGCCAACCACAGCGGGCTTTTGTCAGCCCTTGGGCTCATTCCCAGCACAGCACAGGGAGAGAGGAGGAGGAGGAAGATGAGGAGGTAGAGGCAAGATCTGGGCCATGGCACAGCTGCATTCACAGCCCCACAGCTCCTCACTGGCATGCAAACAGTGCTAAAAATAAAGGTCAAACTGATCATCTCGATAAATATTTAACAGTTTCTGGTTTTACATCTCCCTTTTTGCTCCAGATTGAATGTCTAACCCTGGTGACACCTGGTGCAGGGAGCAGGGGCAGCAGGCACCAGGGCACGGTGGGGACAGTCCCTTAGAGCCTGATGCCACCAGCTCAGCCACCTCCATCCCCCTGCAGAGCCTGGCTGGGGTTTTCCATGGGAACAGCTGCTCCCAGCCCAGATCCATCTGCTCTGACTCAGAGAGGCCTCACAAGAGCTCCAGTAAATCACCCTCAGGGCTCTGGGTGCCCTCATCCCTCTGCCAGGAAATTCATCCAGAGCCATCTGGTGCACCATGGCCAGGGCTGGTGGCTTTGGGGTCACTGTGGGCCTTCATTCTCCAGAGGTGCAGAGAATATTTGGCTCAGAGGGTTTCTCACAGGGCCGGAGATGGATTTCTACCCTGGGCTAGTTCCAGGCTGCAGCAACACTTGGGGAGATTAAATAAGACTTGTGGTGATGTTACTGTTGACCTCAGAATCCTCTCAGCCAGGTGGTTATGGCAGAGCAAATGCAAGCTGTGCTTTTAAAGGATTGCTGGCAATTAAGTGAGCTGGACATTTCCTCCTAGTAGCTGGTAAGAAATCATCTGTCTTCCCTCAGCAGATGAATACTTAAAATATTGTAGGAGGTTTTCCAGTTTTCCATGCAGTGATTGATTGGAATCAGTGAAAACTCAGGGTGCTCTGAGAAAGAGGAGCATGGTTTAGACATTTTCATAGGTATTTCCAACTCTGAAAGTGCAGCACAAGTTCTCAACACCAATCTCACTTCATGGAAAACCTGGAAGAAGGATTTCACAGGGCTCTGGAAATGGCAGTAATGGATCTCCATGTGGAAGAACTAATGACCCTGGAGAAGGAATGAATCAATGTGACAAAAGGAGGGAATCCAGCTCCACGCTGCCTGCTCTGCATGGCCCAACTCTGCAGCAGATGAGAAGTGCCAAGGCAGTGCCTGGCAATCCATCACCCACTTCAGTGCTGGAGCAATCCCTGCTGCTCTGGGTCGGGATTTATATCCCTCTTTCAGCAGCCTAAAGACCCTCCATGATGCTGGTTTTGTCCTGAGTAGAAGCTGGTCTTAAAACAAATAACTTTCCTGTATTCTTTCACCTGAAACATGAATTTCTTGGATGTTTTTCCCTTTCAGCCTGTGCCTCTAAACACTCAGCTACACCCAGAGCTGTGAGTGCCTCCCTCCTCCCCCTGACCCCATCCAATCTTTGTCTCATTCCCACTGCCAGGAACATGCCATTAACATTTGACAGTGACTCTTTTCCCTCTCCGTTGCTACATTCTTTTTTATTTTTTTTTCTTTTATTGAAATTTTGCTACCCTTTTCTTCAGGCTCCACAATGTGGAAGCTGGCAGCAAACCAGGCTCAGCTGGAATTCAGAGCTGACTCTGTGTGTGAATTTAGGAGATGCCAGCTTTGGGGTAGCAGATCATGCTCCCAAACAGCCTCAGTGGCAGTTGAGGACTCACTCAAATATTGTTTAAAGTCCTCAACAAGGAAAAGAAAAAAAAAAAGGGGAAGACTGATGGTTTTAACTTCAATGGGAAATAGTCTTCTGTCAATATTTCAACAGGCTGCTAAGAAGACACAGTGAAAACTCACATTACTCCAGACAGGCAGCACATTCCCTGCTCAGCAGCTAATGAACTCCCATGGTGCCAAGGCTGTCACCTCAGGGAGGTGCAAGGCAGATGCTGTAGCCATAAAATAGTGTAAAGTAGTAAAACCTAGGAAATCTGGAGCTTACATGTGAAATGATGACTAATATTGTGTTTTGTGAAAGGGAAAGGAACAGGAATTCTTTGGGATTTGGGCCTACAAATGGGGATCAGCAATATTTCCCCTCTAAACAGTTCTCAGGTGGTGTTTCTGCTCTGAGCAGTTAATCAAAAATTTTACTATTAGAAGTCTGTCAAATATGAAGGTATAATTAAAAGGAAAGAAAGAAGGGAAAAGCACTTTTGCCCATGAAACTCAGCAAAAGCAGTCACTGAGGTACTTGTGGTACTTTTACTTCCTTGGCACCTGCTTGAGACAAAGGCAAAAACTACCAGGGAGTGTTCACAGAGTAACAGTAAAATAGGTCAGAAACGCAACTGGAACAAATGTGTTTGAATAAAAGAAAGCCAAGCAAACATCTCAGGTAGTGGAACTGTGCAAACACAGCAAATAACATACAGCTTCCCCTCAGGAGAAGAACAATATGCAGAAATGTTGATGCTTTTGTTCCCTTAGTGCAGCAGCAAGCAGAGCCTGGGAATGGCTGTGTCCTGCTGCAAAACACCTTTGAATTCCTGGGGGAATCAGGTCCTGTGGCTGTGTGTGCACCTGGGAGGGACATGGGGGAGGCAGTGGGGACATTTGGCTTGGATGAGGTGGAGCAGCCTCATGGCAGCTCTGGATTGGGCTGTGGTGAGAATTCCAGCAGAAAGCCACGGATTATTGAAGTGTGTTTTGTGATGGGTGGTGCTATGGTGCTGCTATCCATGAAAAACCTGGGGAATCCCAGCTATTATTTCAAGGGAATGACTTCTCATGAATGCCTGGCTCCTGTCCCACATCCCATCCCCTATGACCCTCTCCCACAATGGTCAAACCAGCCCCAAAAATGTGGGTGTTGCTGTAAGGTGAGACCACAGCTATGGAAGCAACAGGCTGCTGTGTCTGAGATCCCAGGAAGATATCCCTTGGGCATTCTGGATTGCTTCTATTGCTCTGAAAGAGGCATCATCACAGAATCAGGATGGTTTGGGCTGGAAGGGACTTTAAAGCCCATCTAGATTCACCCCTGCCATGGCAGGGAAACCTTCCACTGTCCCAGGCTGCTCCAAGCCCTGTCCAACCTGGCCTGGGACACTGCCAGGGATCCAGTAGCAGCCACAGCTTCTCTGGGCACCTCACCACCTTACAGGGAAGAAAGTCTTCCTAATATCTACCCAAACTTATCCCTTTTCAGTCTGAATCCGTTCCCCCTTGTCCTTTCTGTGCCACAGCCTCACTGCTGATCCTATCCAAGAGGTTTGAAGGCTACATCATCACCCTGATCTTTGTAAACACCTCACAGTTTGATGTCACTTAAATATATTAAAGCAAAATAAATCCAAACTGGATTTCTGTCTCCTTTTGTCCTCCATGGATGTCACCAGGAGCTGCTGGCCCTGCCTGGAGGAGCAGAATGGCCAAGGGGCTCCCACTGAATCCTTGTCCCCAACTCCCTCCGAGCTCACCGCCTTTCACTTATTGAATTAGAATAAATTGGAACTTTCATAAAGGGTGATATAAATCATTATCTCAAGTTAGCAGATGCGGGCTCACCAGGGTAGAGCTCTGTTAATAACTCCTTCGGATTAGGGCTGATTGGTACAATTTGAAACTTGTTTCTCTCAGCTTGATCAGTCTCGTTGTGACTGTGGCAATTATCCCATTTCACTTTCAATAGCTCAGCACAGAGGAATTGCTGCCTCCAACCCATCCCTCTGTAATGAATCCAGAGTGATATGTTCAGTCCTGTGGACAAATACACCCCTAAATCCCCCCTACTCTGAAATGAGCATTTAAAAAAAATAAATCCTGTGTCCAAATAACACACAGGAATGTGTCTTTTGGGGAGTGAGATGCTGAGTGTCTGTGTAAACATCATTGAGGTATTTGGCCACAGAAAGCTTCTCTTCGTTCTTACAGCATCATTTGCACTTTTTGGCAGTCTTCCTGCCTGGGAAATTAGATTAAAAAACAGTGGTTTATCCAAGCATTGAAGCTGCTTGAATAGATTCTGATGAATGTGTTACATGCTGAATTTGTGGGGTTTTGTTAAATAACTCATCTGGTGATATTTTTCTTTCTTTTTTTTTTTTTTTTTCTCTCCAGGAGTCATTAATAAATGATTTAATGAGTGAACACAGAATTCTCATAATAATATATTTGACAAGTATTTGCTTTCACTCCTTTATTTGACGCCAACAAGGAGGCAGGGGCTCAGTTTAACTGACTCATGAAGAACACACTGAACTTTGACAAGAGCTCCACACTAATGTCTTTTCAGAAAGCCTCTTGAATGAGGGTTTGCTTTAAGGCCAGCTTTAGATCTTACCTCAGATACTGTGCTGGACCATGGGCTTTAGCAGTGAGGTGGGCCTTGTGCTTAAATCATTTCAGTGATGGTTTTTTGCAGTTACCAGCTCTGCTGTTGGCTCTTTATGACCTTTCCATGTATATTAGAAGCACAAGTTGCAAGTGATTTCCATATTTCCTGGGATCAGGAGCTCCACAAGTGTCTCTGAACCACCCCCAGCTCACAAGCTCTAAAATTATTCTCTTTCTTTCCAACCATTGTCAGATCTTTCTGCTCGTAAATTCTTTAAGCCAGGACTGTTGCTCACTTCTTGTTCACACAGCACCTCATTCCATGCTTTATGAAGCCAATAAAATGCTAGAAATTAAAATACATGGACTGATTTGTCTCCCACTTGCAGCACCAAAGCTGTGCGTCGCTGCTGCCCACGGAAACGTGCCAGTGAAAGCAACAGCACCATCCCTCCCAGCCCTGATTCCCAACCACGAGAGCTTTCCCATTCTGAATTCAGCTCCAGTGCACATCTGCTCCTGGGAATCATGCAGCTGAAATAAATGCTGGTGTCCCAAAGTTTTGGAGGAGCATCCAGTCCCTTCTCCCCACTCCTGCCAGCTGCCTCCTGCTCGGCTTGGAGTGCTCAGCCTCTTGCAGGAGCTTGGACAGCTCTGAATCACACTGCTTCCAATATGTTTCTTCTAAAATTAATAGTAGTAATTAATGCTCTTAGTTTTAGTGCTGCCATCTGCCTTGGTGCCAGCCACAATGGCTTTTCTCCCTCTGGATTCCCCAAAGAGGCAAGGAGGAGGAAAGCAAAGACTCAGGCAGCTGCTTGGGCTTTTCCCAGCACCTCTGTTTCAGCTGGCAGGGATTCTCCTGATGGGAGAAGGGAGAAAAGGGGGTTGTCTGGTCTTCTGGAGACAGCAAGGGGCACTGAACATCCTCAGAGGAAAGGGTGGAGCTCAAGGACAGCCATGCATGGAAAGAAACCCTCATACAGACATATAATCCCTCCTGAATGGACAGAGGGAAACAGCCCAACATGAGGAAATGCTTTGAAGGCAGGGAGGTCTGTAGTGTGTTTTCACAGAATTCCAGGATCATTGAGGTTAAAAAGACCTCCCAGACCCTTGAGTCCAACCTGTGACCAATCCCCACCTCATCACCAGCTCAGAGTACTCAGTGCCATGTCCAGGCATCCCCTGGACACCCGTAGGGATAAGGACGCCAAACCTCCCTGGACAGCTCCTTCCAAATCCTGGCCACTCTTTCCATGGGGAAATTCCTCCTGATGTCCCACCTGAGCCTCCCTTGGCACACTGAGCCATTCCCTCAATATGCTTGAGCCATTCCCAACAACTTGAGGCTGTTCCCTCTCATCCTGTGCCCTCCTGTCAGTTGTGCAGAGCCAGAGGGTTCCTCCTGATCCCCTTTTCTCCAGACTGAGGCCCCCCAATCTCCCTCCAGCCCCTTCCCCAGCTCAGTTCCATTCCCTGACCCACTCCAGCCCCTCCATGTCCTTCTTGCAGTGAGGAGCCCAGAACTGGACACAGCACTCAGATTTTGAAGGGATCTATCCCACTGCAGACACACAAGGTGATGACGAGGAAGGGATGGGTGTTGGAAGCTTGCATTTTCTCAGCTCATGGGATGGGATGGGATGGGATGGGATGGGATGGGATGGGATGGGACGGGATGGATGGGATGGGATGGGATGGGATGGGATGGGATGGGATGGGATGGGATGGGATGGTCAGAGGTGACTGCAGGAGCCCCTCTCTCCTCTCCACCTCTGGAAAAGTTCTCCTCCCCACGATGTGCAGATGTCGGGAGCATGCAGGCAAGTTGGGGAATTGGGCAAAAGGAAATGGCAGCATGTTTAACAAACAGCATCAAAAAAGGTTAACAAACAGCACCAAAAAGGGCATCTGTCACAGTGCATCACCTTCTGCTCCTCCCAGGATCCTGCCACAGCCTCTAGCCCCTAATTGTACAATTTACTGACTGAGCAACTGGAGGGCAAAAGAGCCACTTCAGGTTTGGAGAGGGGGAGGTGTTTACAGAGGGAAAAAACTCACCTGCCTGGGGACAGTAAGTGCAGCAGTAAAATCAATCCTTCCTCCTGGCAGCAGGATCTGGGCATGGCAGAGCAGTGTGGCAGACAGCAGGGCCCTTCAGCTCTCCAAATAGGGGACTTTAAAGGCTGTACAGAGCTCTTCTCCCTGCTCCTTGCTCAGCACGCTGGGGAGGCCTTTCTCTCCCATCAGAGGAGAAGAGCTATCACACGTCAGCAGCCACATCTCTGCTTCACACTGAATGACACTTCAGAAGGAAACCTGTTGATCCCAGGCCTATCTGCCACAAGTGGGCTCTGAGAAGCTTATTTTGACTACAGCAAGGAGAAAACAGTTGCTGAGGGATAGGAAAAAAACAACACCTAAGGAGCTGCAGCAGCCTGGGTTTTGACACATCTGGCCTAGAAGGGATATTTGTGATAATTCAAATTCTGCACAGCTGTCCCAGGCTCCCAAGCCTCCACAGCTCACAGCACCTTGGAAACAAACTCAGTTTGTTCCCTTGCTGGGCCAGAAGCTTTCACTCTCGTGGTTTGAAAATTGCAGGGTTTGAGCAGTTTTTGAACATGGGTTTTGCTCCTTGCTTTCTTCCTTCCTTGGACTGGACCCTGGTGTCTTAAATGGGAACAAAACTCCAGTTCCCTCCTTCCTCCCCCATCCCAGATGGTGCTGGAGGGATTGAAGGTAAGAGTTTCAACCCAAAGTCTTTTATTGCATCACCAGCAGGCTCTGGGATCCCTTACTGAGAGCAACTAATAGGTCTGTAGCTCTGTCATCACTCTTCTTTGGGTTTTTTTTCTCCT
The DNA here is from genome assembly GCF_008360975.1 of Lichenostomus cassidix. NCBI lineage: Eukaryota > Metazoa > Chordata > Aves > Passeriformes > Meliphagidae > Lichenostomus > Lichenostomus cassidix. The sequence goes on from NC_139497.1 coordinate 7,017,229, forward strand.
TTTTAAATACGTGTCTGTGTAAAAAATCTGGATTAGACAATAAATTTCTGCTTTTTAATGAAAAATGGAAAAAAAAGTTGTAAGAAATGTCAATTATGATTAACACTTCAACGTGGAGAAATGACATTATCACGAGTGTTGTATGGAATTGAACAGACATCACCTGGCATTTGCCATCAGGGCTTGGCAGCTCTCCAGACAGGTTGCTACTTAGCTTTAAAGGTAGGAAAGATGTTTCAGTTTTAAAGTTTTGCCATTTTTCTTTCCCCTTTGAAAAAAAAAAAAAAGAAAATACCAAAAGCAAACTTTGCTGTGAAGCAAAATTCCTGAGAAAATCTTAAAAAATGAAAAAAGCAACTGAAATCTCCAGCTTATTTTTTAAAACAATAGAAAAAATTCTGCTCCATCTCAGCTTGGAATTAGTAAATTTTAGTTTGTGGATGCTGTTTATACTGGGTTTTAACAAGCTGCTGTTGCTCCCTCCAGTGTCCCTCTGTCTTTGTATTTAGAAACAAATTATGAACCATTGAATTGTAGAATCCTGAATGGATTGGGTGGGAAGAGACCTTAAAGATCATCTCATATTCAACCCCTTCCACTATCCCAGGCTGCTCCAAGCCCTGTCCAACCTGGCCTTGGACAATTCCAGGGATCCAGGGGCAGCCACAGCTTCTCTGGGCACCTGTACCAGGGCCTGCCCACCCTACAGGGAAGGATTTTTCCTACTATCAACACCCAATCTAAACCTGCTCTGTTTGAAGCCATTCCCCCTTGTCCTGTCCCCTCGTGCCTGTAAATATTTCATGGCAATCCTGCACTAGCCCAATATTCCCTGTCTCCAAACCCAGCTCCACCTCCCCTCCCTGCCCTGCCTTGCCCCTGGAACAAGAGAAAGTGTAAACAAACACAACAACCTCCAAAGTATTTCAATAACAAAATAACTAAAGCAATTCTCCGAGGGGCTGGTAAATAGCAGCCAAGCTATCAGAGCCCGGAGGGGGAAAAGTTCAGCCGAAACTCGTTACAAAATCTCCAGATGCGGTGTGACAAACTCCAGCCTGCTCCCTCTCCCGCTCCCCTTGCCATTTTCCCGCAGAATGACAGTTTTCAATTACTGGGCTGTAGCTAAGAGCAAATTGTGCACTTCAGCAGCTGGAGTTCTCTCTCCTGCTTCTCAGCCGTGGCTGGTGAAATGTTCGGGGGCGATGGAAATGGCTTTCTGTGCACAGCTAACCCACCGAGGACATGGCCAGAGAGTAGGGGGATGTCAAAAGGAGCAGCAGGCAGGAGGGGGGATAATCCTAACCCCTCTCACCCCCTCTGCTCCCCCAGCAAGGAGACCCAGCAGGATGTGCTGCAGGAGCAGACCTGTGTCAACCTGTCGGCCCAAAGGTGATTTAGATTATCTTTTCCCCCAAATGATTAATTCTCTAAATAGGCTGAGATCTGGATTGCATTATCCCCATTCTCACACGTGTAATGAATTTCCCCTTTCCCCCATTAGAGTTTCCCATCAGAGCAGAACCTGCATTTCTGGGTGTAAGGATGTATTTGAGCTGAAATACATCCTCAGGGGTCAATCCTCTTCGTGTGACCCTGGCAAGAGAAAGAGGCAAATCCAGGATTATTGGGGTACTGGAGGTGTTGCATCAACTGTTCAGCTGATGTGGGAATGACTTGGGGGAAGTTACCATAATGAAATATTTGTCCTACCAAAAATCAACACAGAGAGGCTCACCAGGCCTTTTTCCCTCTTCTGTGCAAGGCAGTTTCACCTGAGCAGAGACACTGAACTCTGGGACAGATTTTTCCTGTTTCTTCTGGGAGATCTTGGCTCTGTAATGTACTGCAAATCATTTAGATTGGGAAAAACCTTAGGATCATTAAAACCATCAAGGAACAAACAGGGCTGGGGGGGGCCAGGCTGGCATCACCCCAAGTTTGCCTGAATTTTGGACTCAGTGAAATCTTTCCTGCTGGGCACCTTGGGATCAACCATTTAAATATTCATTTTTTTTAATTTACAACAAATTAACGTTTTAACCTGACTGCATCACTTCTTTCCTGGCAGAAACCTTTGCCCAGTGAAGACAGCAAATCCAACAGGCTGCCCAGTGCTTCTGTGGCATCACCTTCCTTCATTCCCCATCAGTACAAAACGGGGAAAATAAAACATTACAAGTGCTCTGCCGTTCCAGGAGAGCCAATTCTTGGCCGAGCCCCGTGCCTTCCCTCATTACCATCCTCCCTGGTGCCTCCTGCATGCTCTGGACAGCTGCTGCCTGCTCAACCCTGATGGAGAGGGAGCTGGAATGAGGAGGCTGAGATGCTCCTGCACTCGGTGAGTCAGGGCAGTGCTCTTTCCCAAACAATGTTAAACTGCTCTGACAGAGCTGGGGAACCTGGAGAGAGCTGCAGTCACTTCTGACATCAGTGCCAAACAGGAAGGAGGGAGGCAGAGGGTAGGGCTGGATGAGCACTCGTAGTGGTGACATGCCGTTTTTAGCCCTAATTATGTAAATTGCATAATTCATCTCGAAACATTGAGGGTTATTTTTTTTTTCTGTATTTACTGCAATTACGTCAATTGACCTATTTATGTTATCTGACGTGCTTATCGTTAAAATGGGACAATATATCCCATTAGATCCTCTTACTCCATTGAATGGAATGATGATTAATTATATCATAAAAAGGAGCTGTGCCACGCAGCTCTGAACATGGAATTTGAGGCTTAAAGCAAACTACTCCTGTAACTTCCTGCCTTAAAACTGTGTCTTACCCACTGGGGAAATAAACCCAGGGTTCCCCACATGGCATCATTCTGGTCCACATTACCATCAAAAAGGTGTCTAGAAAGCCAAACATATTTATTTCTTGTAGCACCTTTTGCTCTATATTATGCAGAGACAACATGGCTGAAGGAAAATCCAACAAACTTGTCTTGTGTGTGACTTCACTGCTCTGAGAATCTCCTTCCAGAGTGGAGGAAAAGGGGTTTTCCCAACTGCATTGGTTCTAAGTTCTTGGAAATCACCTCCTGCTGTTCTCTGAGAGTCTGGATCTGTCAGGCCCTGTTAGTGAAATGGTGGCTCTGCGAATGCAGGATGACAGGTGAGGAATGCAGTTTTAATTCCTGGTCTAAATATCAATTTGAAAGTGTACAATAGAGAAATTTGGTCTTTTTTTTTTCCTAAATAAGGGCTTTATCCCTATCCTTCCTTGAGCCAAGCTCTGCCTATTTCTCTGCATCTAAACCTTGTCTCCTCCAACCTATTCCACTTCAGAAATATCTTTTTCAGCACAGGCATGGAAGTTCAGACTTGAACCCAGACAGAAACCCACAGGTGGTGTTTTGGATGTGTTCAGGGACTCAGGGTGACCACTTACAGGAACAAGAGGAGCTGGGTGGCCCTGTTCTCCCACTTTTGGGACACTTACAAAACCCCTTTAGTTCTCTATTTTCTGGACAGTGCTGCTGGCCCAGTTTTTTAGCTCCTAACATTAAACTCCCTGTGTGATGCTTTCACACTCAGAAAGAATAATGACCACATGTCCTTGGGGCAGCCAGGGCTGTGAGGACAAGGACTCAGAACGATCATGAGAGGGATCCAGGGAGCTCAGTGTGGTGGGGACTGTCCTCAGAAATATCCAGGAAGTTTCTTGGTACCATCCCTGCTCGATCCCAAACCATCTGCTGCTCCTTTGAACAGAGGCGTCGGAAAGAAAAAAGAGGATTATTGCACCTGATCCCACCCTCCCTCAGCAAGCCAGCACGTGGTCCCAGAGGGAAAGGTTTCATCTCTCTTTAATCCAAAGGAAAGGCCTCGAGTGCACCTAACGAGGGTTTCATCGCCGTTTGTTTGACTCAATTAAAAACCTGCAGACACAGATTAGCTCCCCGCTGCTCCGCGCAGGAATTCCTTTAACGCCGCGGTGATTTACGATCTACCAGGCAGCGTTTAACCAATGTCACCCAGAGCCCTGAGCTGCTGAGCACGGGGCTGGTCACTCGTGTTAATGAAAAATGGATTGGAGGCGACAGCCCCTCGCGTGGCTGCGTTTTGATAGCGGATGGCAGAGCGGGGCTGGAGCGCGGGGAGGCTCTGTAATTAATATTACAGTAGGAGCAGGTATGGAAGGGAGAGCTTGGCTCGGAATTAAAATCGATACAACAGCTGTTGGGACATGTCACTCGTGGTCCCTGGGCCCTGAGACATCCTGCCAGACGGAGGAAGGGCTGATGGGAAGGTGATGACATGTACTGAATATCCATCTTGTGCTCACTTCAGGCAAGAAATTATGCTTAGTGGAATGTGTTGGCAGCTTGGGGATGTTTTATTGGCTTTTGGTTAGGGTTTTCTTTCTCCTTTTTTTCTCTTTTTAGTCAGTGGATGAACAGGAGGGTCTATGGGCCAACTCTGCTGCTGTTGCTAATTTTCTTTTCAAACACTCTTTTACACCAACCAATTAGTGTGGTGTTGTGGTGAGGGAGGTTTTTGGGTTTCCTTTATTTCCCAGCCTTCCTGCCAGTCAGAAAAAATCAAGCCTAATGTCTATGATGGTCGTGGATCTTATGAAAATAGAACACAGCTCCATGTTTCTGACAAAGCACATTGTTCTCTTGCAGCAGCAAAGACATCTCAGTCTATTTTCAGCCTCTCTCTTCTTCTCCCTTCCTTCCCCATCCACTCCAACGGCCAAGATCACCTCCAGACTGGCTGTTCTTGTTCTAACCGAAGTTTACTTGGAGGCAACAGAACGTGGAGTAGGGAAAAGATCAAGTGGCATCTAAATTAGGATAGCAGAGAAATCATTTGTGTGTTTCTAGGAAATTCTTCCAATGAAAAAAATTGTAAATTGAAAATTCAACATTTTAACCACTATCATGAACAGAAAAATCTGCATTGGGTGGTGTCACAGGTTATGGATGATCAAGACAGATGATATTTTGCATTCCACACCAACACTGACCTTTGTCCCAGCTTGGGTTTTTGTGCTATAAACTAGAATTTCCAAACAGAAAGTGTAAATCCATTTTTGTTCAGAAATGCCAGTGGGAATGACAATGATAGAGATTTTTCTGCCCTTTCTTAAGTTCAGTTATATTTAAATGAGGCTTTTTAGGAAGCTGGGCTACTTTTCCAACTGGTTTTATCTCCAGCAAAACAAAACCAAGCCCAGGAATCATAGTAACACTGCAAACCAGCTTTAGACAGAATCTTTTTGGGCGAGTACAGTAGAGCTGCAATCTGTAAACATTATGGTTGGACACTGCAGCAACCAAATACCACAGCAGCCAGAAAATGAGCAGCAATCTCTATCTATCAGATGAAGGGAAATCCATTATCTCCATGCATTGCCCTCAGGCTGGAGTTCAAAGCTCAAGCCAGTCTCAGAACAAAAATCAGCTCAGAAATGATGCCCAAATTCCTGTCAGCCCTGGTGAGTGTGACAGAAGTGCTGGTTAACATCCAGCCTGAGATCAAGGGTGTGATTTACCCCTGCAGCTCGGGGTGCTCAGTCAGGGCTCCTCCAAAGGCCACCAGAGCCAGGAAAAAAAACCCTGACTGATTTCATTATTCTTGGGAGCTCCCATTAATGAAAAGCCCATCTGCTGCTCAATTCACAGCCTCCTGAATCCCTCACCTTCTCTTCCTCTGCCCCCTGCCAAATAAAAATCATGGGTCTCCTGACACCAGGGAACTTCTCTGCTTGTTTTTGACCTGAATTGCCATAGTGGGTTCATTTCAGGTGGAGTCATCTGCAGGTTTCTTGCTGTACAAAGAATTCTGGACAAATGCACTCAGTTTGGTTATTTCTCCCCTCAGACCAAACCTTCAGCCACAGATTTGTGAGTGGGTTAATCCCATAAGCTAAGATATCCCATTTTATTTCAATCTGTAAATGATCCCCAAGGGATCTCTGCTGCCTCTTCACTGTCACCTCCTGAAGCTCCCTGACATTTGTGCCATCTTTAAGCACCGGTGACAAATTTTTGTCCAAATTCTTGGCTGGATTTGGGAGCTCTGTGAGTGAGAAATGCAGTTGCTCCATTCAATTTTGTATGGGCAAGCAAGGTCGTGCATTTCTTCACACAAAATTCAGATATTTAACCTCTGAATGAGGAAAAAAAAAAAAGAGTAAAGTCCTTATGAGACACTCCTGACCGTGCAGCAACATAACTTGAGTGGTTGCTGAAACAACCATTTATTTTGGAGGGTTTGTATATAAACAAATGAAGTCTGTGCTTAGAATAAATTATTTCCTTTCAGGGGTTAAGTCACAAAGTATCTGGAAGCAAAGAGTTGTCAGCTGCAGGAACTGGCAAATAGATCTGAATAACATATGAAACTTGGAGAACTTTGTGATCTCTTCAGACAATATGTGGATATGCATCAGTATGCCACGTTCTTTGAATAAATTATTCCTTTTAAATTATTCACTCAGTTCTAGTGATTGTTAAGATGAGGGGATTTTGACATAAAGTGCTAACTAGTGAGATTAAAAAAAAAAAAAAGCTGTATACCTTTTTTTTAATATCTTTCTAGCATTTTCTACTGGCATTAACATCACTTTTCCCTTTTCAGATAACTTTCTCTTTAAACCTGCCTCTCTTTCTCCTCTTTCTGTCCACCCCTTTCTTCCTCCTTCTTTGCAGCACTGCCTGAAGACAAAACAATTTCTCTGAAGGAGATCCTTTCAGGCTATGAGGGGATTAGGCCTTGGAGCAGAGATCTTGTTTGGATCAGCTGTGGAACTCACAGGAGTCCTGTTAAAGGCCTATTAAAATTCCATGTAATACCTCAGTAAGTAACATGCGAATCCTCAGCTCATCTTTGGGAATTAGAGAGTGCAGAGCTTCCCTGGCTGCTGGCAGGAAGGTTGGGCAGAGCCAGGACTCATTTATCTGAGGAGCAGGACATCACCTGACTGTTTCCTACACCTCCAAGGAAACATCAGAGGGAAATATTGCAGAGGAAAGTCATTTGTTCTTGACTGATGGTCATCCAAGGCTGACCACTGACCACTGGCCACTGACCATGGCCATTCCACGGATGGCAGCCAGCTACAGGAGACATGGGCATCTCAAAGCAAGGGTTTGGAAGATGAGGTTTAACTCAGATTATTTTATCAGAAGCTCTCTGTAGTATAAATTCAGCAGAGTATCTCAGAATGAGCTGAAATCGCTCTCAGCAGGATGGTATCTGCCTTGAGATCTCCTAATTCTGCTCAGAAGAGAGACACCATAAGAATAGACTTTTTCTCTGCTCTGCAGACCTTTTTTCTGCTTGGATTTGAGATCTGAAAGCCTTTCCTTTTCTTCAGTTTCTTCTTATTTTCAAAGTTAAAAAGTTAGGGGATAGCTCTCAAACTGTGCTTGGGTAAATATAATATTTATAGATTCTTATATACATCATATCCTGGTGGTCTGCATCAAGCTTTGGGGGTTCTCTTATCGTGCCAAAGAAATAATTCACTCGACTCTACAGCAAACTGCCAGAGGCTGAGGGGGCAGAGGGAAGGAAAGCTGGGGTGAAATGTGAATTTGGAAATAAATATTCTTTGATGTCTCAGAAATTAAAAGCAGCCGATCCAAATCCTGCCAAAAGTAGAAGCCTGTGCTTGATGCCAGGCTGGCACTTCTTCCAGCTTGGTAGCAACTTCCAGCTGAGTCCTTTGGAACCCAAAATTGGGTGGCCAAGGCTGCTGTTCCCTGATGTGCTTCTTACCCTGACCTGTCCATGGGGCAGCTTGTACCTCTTCTCAATCACTCATTAGGCTTGGCTAATGCTGAAAGCTTTCGTGGCCATTTCCTTTTTTAAGAGCATCTCAGAGCTTTTTACAAATCTTTATTGATTAAGCATCAAAACCTTCATCTGATGTAGATAAGTTTAATGCTATTACCCAGATTTTACGAGGCAGATTTTATTGAAGACAAGGAAAAGGTACCCAAACTTGGTCAAGGTCAGACATCAGACTGGGGTAGGACAGGAAACAGAGCCAGGCTTAGGTGGAGACACTCTGAGCTCTTCACACATTGTATTTCTAATTATTGTGACTTTGGATTAGTTCGGGCAACGTTATGGATTTTGCCGGCAGATATGACAAGGGAAATGTGACCTCGGGGCACCGGCGGTGTGTCAGCCCTGAGCTGCCATGGACACCATCTCCTCTGCTTCCCCCAGATGGCCCAGGTGGGTTCTCAGCTGAGTGGGTGGGTTTAAGCTGAGGATTCATACTGTCAGGGAGATGCTGGAAGGAAATTTAACCCTCTCTGGGCAGCTGCTGCTCCTGAGCCCCGCGGAGCTGTCGGAGCGCTGGGCTATGGAGCTGTGTGACTTCTACAGATCCGAGCATCCATCAAAGGGGGTCTGTGGCCTTTCCCCCTCGGGCAGAGCCTTGCCTGGAGGCTGAATTCCCCTCCCGTGCTCCGGGAAGGAGCTGAGCATCGGGAGCGGAGCATCGGGAGCGGAGCATGGGGAGCGGAGCGGCAGCCGCGGATCGCACCTGCCCCCGTGAGCCCAGGCACGGCATCGCCCAGCCCGGCAGCTCCCGCCTTCCTCAGCCTTCTGCTCCATGGAAAAGAGCCCTTTGGGGCAGGATTGTAAAGGATTCTCCTTTTCTTTCCCTCCCCGCTGTTTTGATGGCCAGCTCTGGGTGCAGCGCTGTTTGGCTCAGAGGTTTCCATTCCTGCCCTGCTGTGGTGTCCTCACCAGGGTGTGCCAAGACAATAATCTTCCATTTTTAGATTCTTTCTGCACTGCTCTGGGCTGTGCACGGTGCCAAGCACACAGTGTTTTAATAACAGTTTAAATTAAGCTTGTGTTTGGAAAATGTTTGGGGATGCCTTGTAATAGTCATGGGATAAAATGAGTAATTATGTAGGCAGAGTCTGTGTGGTCCATGAATGAGCTCCTGTCACCTGAGCCTCATATTGATCTATTGATCACAGAATTATTGAATCATTTGGGTTGGAAAGGACCTTAAAGATCATTCAGTCCCACCCCTGCCATGGGCAGGGACACCTGCCACTATCCCAGGTTGCTCCAAGCCCTGTCCAACCTGGCCTTGGACACTTCCAGGCATCCAGGGGCAGCCACAGCTTCTCGGGGCACCCTGTGCCAGGGCCTGCCCACCCTCACTGGGAAACATTTCTTTCCAATATTTATTCTAAATCTGCCCTTCTTCAGCTTAAAGCCATTCCCCCTTGTCCTGTCACTCCATGCCATTTTAAAAAGTCTCTCTCCAGCCCTTTAGTTACTGGAAGCTCAGCTCACCTTGGTCTCCTCTGTTTTTCCAGTTTCTCTTAAAACCTGGCCATGTCTCATCCCTGGCTCCCTTTTTTTTTCTTTAATTTATTCTCCCTCCACTAACTCCCAAGAAAACTTCTGAACTACTTCCCCCCCTATCCCCAAACAGTCTGAATAGTTAATTTGCTAAAGCCTGGACATCAGGGAGAGACCCCAGTGTGTTTCAGCTCCCAGGAACTCAGCAGTTAAAGCTTTCCAGGGGTGGCATCCTCCAGGAAGCGGCCATTGTGCCTGACACCTCAGTGCTGCCTGGATTGCTGCACACCACGTTGTACATTTTGATGAAGCAAATGATGCAGCATTCTGCCCTGGCAGATCATCAGATCCAGGGAAAAAACTGAATGGGTGTGATAAAACCAGTGATTTAATAGGATGTCTGCCCTGCTGTTCTCCAGTTTGGGGGATTCATGTAAGTGAGGAGCAGATGGGATCTCCAGGGGGAAATTCTAGGCTTGCATTACTGAAACCAATGTAAATTTAGTACTGTATTTCTAAAGTGCTGTTGGAAAGCAGCCAGAAGTCTGAAATCTATCCAAGGTTTTCACCTCTCTGATTCCTATATATATATATTTATATATGTAACTATATATATATAGTTATATATACACACTTACTTATTCATATGTTGTTCATGGGTGGGAATATGAGGCCTCACTCTCATGAGTTTGTGGTTCATCTTGCTTTAAATGGCACCTGACTCTCCATTTTACCCTTTCTGAATTGAGAGAGAACATCAAAGTCTTGACCAACTGCACCTGCCAAGGAAATGCTTCCACTGCTCCCGAGAACAGGCTCTGGCAATGCTGTTGTGGCAGCCAAATTTTAATTAGTGCCAGCCAATTTTTAACTTCCCAAGTCCCCAGATCCCTCATGCAATCGAAATGGATAATGACATTTGTCACTCTTTTGTGCCCAGCTGCCCAACAAAGTGCTGCTCCCAGCTACTGGATCATCATCCCTCTCCTGCCCCTTGAAGATGGTTACTCAAAAAGAAACTCCTTCACTTCCCTGTCCATATTATTTATTTTATGCAGCTCCTGAAGGAAGGGAGGAATGCTGTAAGCACAGAATCCTTCTCTAGAGGCTGTTAGGGTTGCACCCAGCCTGTGATTTTCATTAAAACCCTCTCAGGCCATCCTGGAGGTAGCAGCTTTCCTCTGGCACACTCTGCATCCTGTCCCTCACGCTCCCTTCCCAGCGGTGCACTGAATGATGTGAAAGTACCAGAGCCAAGAGAAATCTTGGCCCCATCCTATCTAATCTGATCAGTTCAGCAGAGCAAGAGTGATAGAAATCCACAAAGCCTGCCAGGAAAAGGGTTTTCTTTGGCTGGGGCTGACATTTGGCATGATATGCATCCGTGATTAAAAAAAATAATCAACAGGAACATCCCTTGGAAATCAAAACTAAGATTGGATGATATAAAAACAAGAGTTGACATGGAACAGTTCTTTAGCAGGGGGTGTCAGGGTACCTGACATTCCATACTGATTTTGGGAATAACCTGAGGATGGAAAAGCTTTGTGTCATTAAATCCACCCCCATTCTTGTGGTGGGGAACCTGCACAGCACTAAAACAACAGGGGCCTTTCAACCAGCCATGGCAAACAGGATTAATAACATTTATAGCGCTCTTTGGCAGGGTTTTCATCCAGGTAAGAATCACATGATGGGTCAGGTTGGAAGGGATTACAGTGGGGTCATCAGGTCCAACCTCCCTGCTCAAGCAGGATGATCCCAGAGCACAGGGCAAAGTTTTGGAATCTTTGTATCCCTCCAGATGAAGAAGCCTTCTACATCTTTTCAGCTGAAGTTACCACAGAAGTGCTAAATGTAATCACAAGATTGCCAGTGTGCAAGGGAGATGCAGTGATCTGGATTGGGAAATCAAAAATCAGCATTTTTCCAGCCCCTTTCTAAACTCTCATTTAGATGTTATTCTTCAGGCTCAGCTAAACGACACTAAGGAGTTAAATTTCGTTTCTTGCTTTGTCCCACACTGCATCTTGTAACTTTTAATGAAAGTCCTCAAAATTTTCAAAGAAATCAATGTATCCCTATTAAACACCTTGGTTCCAATAAATCAGCATTTTCCAATAGAAAATCTGTCTGCCTATTCTTATTTTATTTTTGATCAGTGTTATATTTCAGAGAAATGTATTTTGCAGTGCAGCCCCAGAAACAGGTGAATTACTGAGCTGGCTCAGATCCACGCTTCGATTCGATTCATATTTTGCATCTGCCAGTGCAGCAGAGAGGTCATTTCAGAATCCATCACCAGAAGCACAGGATGGAGTTTCCTGCTCTGAGTGAATTTTCTCCCCAGCCTGTTCTTGACAGCTGTGATGCAGCTGAAACTTCCTGAGCAGCCTCGTGGTCACAGTGATCCTGCTCTGAGTGATTTCCCACGTTTGCTTCCTTCAGAGAGCCATTCACATTCCTCAACTCCTCTATTTAAACCCAATTCTCCCAACAACTTCCGAGGTGACATTGATTTCCCTCCCCACGTGGTGCCAGGCGTGCACAGATGTACCAAGTGACCCCTGGCTGCCCAGGACTCCACGGATAACCTTTCCTTCCCTGCTTCCCTGGGACTGCCACGACCTTTCCTTTCCTACAGGGAGGAGACAAAAAGGCAGCAGCTTCCCCTTGGATCGAGCTGCTGGCTCCTCCAGCAGATGTCTGGTTGTGTGCCACTGAGAAAATGTCACTGCCTGCCGCCAGCTCCGAGCAGGTGATTAATGCCAGATTGAGGATTTTTCTCAGCTGCTTTCTGGTCCTTCTGTTCACTGCTGCTTGGTGAAATGACAACCTGGCCCTCGCGCCACTGGAGACAAGAGGAAAGCCTGGCAAGTGGTGGAAGCAGGGACCTTCCAGGAGTGATGAGGGGAGGATGAAGGTCCTAGCAGGAGCCTGGTGAGTTGGAGATAAATGGCTGGTCTAGCTGGGGAAATTCCTGCAGCCATGGATAGCTTGTGGACAGCACCCCTACTCTGTTTGCTTTGCCTCGTCAGCTACAAATTGGTCACTAGAAAAATGGTGCTAATTATCTGTCCTCGTCCCCCATAGCAGGTGTTTGTGCAGGTGCCACAGAGTTCCCAAACCATTCAGGATGGAGATGCTGCAGGATAAAAGTGGTGGCTGGAGCATCAAGGAGGGTGCAAGAAAGCCTTTGAGGGGTGAGGAGAGAATTGCTCTTTGAGAGGTTGGATTTTTATCCTGGTAGAAGAGAGAAATGGAGAGGGAAAGGTGAGAGGTGAAGGAGGAGTGAGCATGAGAAAGTGATGCCTTCTTGAACCAAAGGATATCACAGGAAGCTTTTGTGGGATCCTAGGGAAGTCTCAGGCTTGTGCAAACTCCCACATGGAGTGGGATGATTTCCCAGATTCAAAGAGGGATTTGTCCCTTCAGGGGAGCTTCTTTTCAGCCTAAAAGGGTCAAACATGATAGTGTGATGTCTCCTGATAAGAGCAAAGAGGATTCTCCCATCCCTTCAGAGGCTTTAAAAACAACTTTTACCCTAAAATACAGTTTTTAAGCAAGCAAACAGAAGAATTCAGTACCCTGACAATCATCCCAAGCACGTTCTCAGCCTTTTCTTCCTGTGTTGGGGGTGAAATAAGGAAAAAATCAGCACCTGACTTTCTCCCCTCCCTCTTCCCAACTCCTCAATATATTCATCTTTGCTCCACATCCTCCACGTGCTCACCCTGATTGCCTTGCCTGCCACGTGAGGGGCTGTTCCTTCAATCTGGCAGCTCCTCTCTGCAAACTGAAGAGTTCCGGACTTGCTGGTTCTGCTCCTTTCTATATTTTTAAATCTCGTGACTGAAACGAGAGAAAAGAAAATCAAGGCTCTGGCGAAGTTCCCAGCCCTGTCACTTTCTGACCTTGAGCCAATCACATGAACTTCTAATGTCAATATTCCCATCTGTTAAGCCTCGCAAATGCGCTGTAAAGCAAAATTAATAAATTGTATTGGGATATCTACACTTACAGTCAGGAGCGTTTCTTCCATGAGTAATCCAATCGACTTGAGTGCATTCCCACTGAACAAAGAATTACTCATCAGGAGGAAGGGGCCGAGGAGCCAACCTTTAATATTTGTGAAAAGCTTGAGGATTTTTGTGGAAGAAGCTGGAGAAAGAGAAAATCTCTGTGATCCAGGCTGCAAATATGCAGGAATTCATCCCCCATTAGTGTCAGAAAGGCAGGTGAGAGTCACTCTTTTTGTTGCTGACTCTCCTGCACTCTGCCCTTGCTCAAAGGAGTTTTTAAGACTTTTCCCACAGCAGTCTAAAATTCTGGAGGAGGAGGAGGAGGGGCAGGGAGGTGGTGGAATTTGGAAGCCTGTGGAGAAGGGCTGTGCAACACCTCTGAGACCTGATTTCTGCACCTGGAACACTGGGGGTCTCTGATAGGCTTTGAAAGACCTTAAATCACATTGCTGATGAGTTAATTCCAAAAGCTCTCGTCACAAGTGCTCCTTCATGGACACAAATCCCTCAGGACAACATCATGTGTTTAACATGGTGCTCTAGAGCAAACAGGGGAAGTTTGGAGCAGAGTCAGAAGGTGGTGAAGTTATTTGGGTTATAAAGATTATTTGGGTTATATGGATTATTTGTGTGATATAGGTTATACAGGTTATTTGTGTTATAAGGGTTATATGGATAATAGGGGTTATATGGGCTATAGGGGTTATATGGGTTATAGGAATTTTATGGGTAATATGGATTATTTGTGTTACATGGGTAATGCAGGTTATTTGTGTTATAAGGGTTATATAGGGGTTATTTGGGTTATATGGATTATATGGGTCTCTGCCCCCTGCACAAACTACAGGTCAATTTTGACTCTGTTCTGAAGTGCAGTTCTTTGAATCCCCTGGGCAATCTCCTTCCCAATTTCCCTGCTGTTCTAAATCTCCAGACTTAGATGTGTCCCCTCCAAGGAATTGTCCCATCTCCATGCTGTAGGTCCAGGACTACCAAAATGAGAAGTGACTTTACATGCCCACTGTTCTGAGCTTTCAGGTTGTCATTGCTGCCTGTTCTTTCAGTGAAATTCAGGAAACTCTGGTTGTTCTTTGCCTCAAAGCTAAGGCAGCTGGAAATGGCACAGGTAAGTTATGTTTAAAAAGGGAAGTTGTTTTCTTCTATTTACCCTGTTTTCTTAATTTGCTCAAGTGACCTTTTCTCCATTTAATGTTGAAAAGGACAAACAGAGCAGCTGATTGACCTGAATATCCTTTAGTCTCGAGCTGTTGTACCCAGGTTTTCACTCACACACAGTTCAACTGACTTCTCTGCGATTCCAGGCTATTTACTTTCGCAGAAACAAAATCAAAACCAAAACCAACAACAAGAGCACCTTTCAGTTCTTTACTTTTTCTTTCTTTTGCACTTTCACCACCTGGATACCCCTGCAAGAGGGTGACATGCTGCTATTGACATTTTTCCTATGGCTGACTGAGCCTCCCTCCTCCTTATCTGCAGAAATTCTTTAGTTTCCTTCCCTCCTCTGGCCCCTCTCTATTCCTACAATGTTTTCCTTACACTGCTGCTCCCACGTGATGATGTTTCCCAGGGCAAAAACATGCAGCTGATGTTAGAAAACAAGGCAGCAAATACAATATCTCTCCCAACAGCTTTACATTTCATCCAGCCCTTTGATGATCGCTGTGCATTGAACACGTACCTTTTGCTGGGCTCCCCACAGCAGCCAACATCTCCTTTCATCTCGGAGAGAATACAACTCATTTGGATGTGAACAATTCCAGTAGCTCTTCCCAAAGCCTGGTGTTGTGTGTGCAATCCTTAGGGGGTTTTTTGCCACAGTGTGCCCCACTTGCATCCTTCTCTGAGGTCTTTCTTAAATTAATTTCTTGTCATCTTGCCCAGACCTGAGTGACCTAAGAGGAAGATGGGGAAGAGGGGAAATTTTGTTCTTTGAACAAATGTTGCCCTTTCTGAGTCTCCTGCCCCATCCTCAGGCTCTTAAAACATCTCTTTAACAATGCTTGTCCTGGGAGCAGTCCCGGGAGCACCTCCCACTATTAACCTCTTTCCATGCTGAGAATTGCACTTTTTATTACAGCCCTTTGATTTTTATGTCTTAGTTTGTTTTCAATCCATGAAAGAACTTTTACCTCTTACTTCAAGGTAACCCACTAAGCTTTCCTTAATAGCTCCTTGTGAGGGCTCATCTCAAAAAAAAAAAATCTTTTGGATACCTAAAGAATTCACCTCAGCTTGTTCAGAGATATCCATTATTTTTGCTAACAATTTGAAATGCACTAGAATAAGCATCATGATTTACCGTGGCAGCCTCCATGCTGGTTTGTCCCAAGCATCTGGGGACATTTTAACTCTGTCTTCAATGGTTTTTCTCTTATCTTTTCTTCAATTGAAGCAAGGTTTGCCAGCCTGTAATTCCTCCATCCCCTTTCCCACCTTTATTTAAGGATGGATACAACGCTGGCCACATTTCAGCCCTCCGGCGTGAGTTCTGATTTTAATGAAAAAAGTGACAGGTTTTGTGCTAATAGCTCTACTTCCCTGCTCTCTCATTCCTTCTGAAGCTGTGTCTGGTGCCAGTGACCTATAGAAAATTGATGGTCTCATCCAGGAGTCTTTCCATGTGCGAGGAGCTCCATTAACTTCCTCAGCCCCCTCCAGCTTCAGAGAGCCCAGCTGCAGGATGAGCCTCTGAGCAGGGCTGCTCCCTCCATCTGTCACACTGAGCACGACTGTTTCCATGCCATCTTATGCTCCATGAATTGTTGGGTGGGTTTTTTTTCCCAGTTTTTCTCACTTCCCTTGCTATTCTGTGTTGATGTGGACTTTTTTCAATTTTTTTTCTTTTTTTCTTTTCTTTTTTTTTTTCCTCCTTGTCTGTACCAGAGTAGGTGAGCCAGTCCTTGCATGAACCACACACTTCCAGCACACATCCTTACCCTTCACCATCTTGCAAGGAAGACTATGAAATGGAGATTTTCCCTCTTCCCTATGGAGATATGTATGTTTTTAATCTCAAAAACAAACAAACTACTTTTTCAGTTACGCCTATTATGTTTCCTCCCAGGGATTGAGGATGGAGGGAATTCAGTGAACCAGAAAGCAAATGTGATTGCATCTTTGGAGTAAAATGGGAAAGGTATAAAAATACAGGAGAGTGAAAAGCTGTTTAGGTTAAGCAGCATTAGTAGCACAGTAGTTCCTGGATATAAAATATCACAGGTGAACTAAACACTACGAGAAATACTATGAGAATAAGTGGAGTAACTCTTGGGATAATGGAAAGGGAAGGGGAATCCTGCTGTCTGTAAGTTGGTGTTTGATGTGTTTCAGATCAAGGTCCTGCATGTGACTGCCTGAGATGACAAAGACCTGGATTTGATGACACAACAGATTTCTTCCACCCTTTTGTCCCAGTTTTTCTGGGAGTTCGGGAAAGATGATGTCCTCAGTGGCAGCTGATTTGGACCATGGTTAAAGAAGCACAGCTGGCAGACAATGCCATGAACACCTCTGATGTGAGAGCTCACCTTCTGGGCCATGAAGTGTTCAGCAGGACTGACTGATTAACCAGGGACAGGGATAATCCCCTCCACTTCACAAATCTGGGTGGATGCAGCCCAGAACCTTTGTGTCAAGCCAGGTGCAAGGTCCGCAAGGTGGTGGCAGAAAGTCCCTGGAAACAACACAAAGACAGACAGTGAGAAGGGAGAAAATGAGCAGCTGAAGGATGGCACCAGCAGAGAAGCATGGAAAGCATTTCCCCTCTTGCTGATCTTCCCCCTTTTGTCTCGACAGACTGTCAGGAGCTGCTTTGCTCTCCTTTCCTCTCCACTTCCTCACATGGCACCTTCACCGTCAGCCCTTGACAAAGACTTTTTGGTGGCCACTCATTAATTTTGCTGTGGCCTTTTGTAATGTCATCTTGGCTCCAAACCCTTCCTGAAATACAGTGCTGCAGATTTCCCCAAATATCCCTGGCATGTTATATGGCACCAGGGCAATGCAAACTCTCCTAAAACAGAGACGAAGCAAACAGTGCTAATTTATGCCTTGCTTTTTATTCCCAACATAATTTTGATTTTAATGTCCCATCCTCACCCCATCAATATCTTTTCACTCCTGGCATGTGGAAACAAAAAGTAAATATTTCATTTCCCTTCCTTTCGCTGAGATGCTCACCCAGAGCTTCTGGGAGTATGTAAATGAGATGTGGCTGAGGGATGCTGCTTGGGTGCTTTATGGGACATCAGGGCGTGAGGATATTGCCCACGAGCATCAGTGTGAATGGAAAATTAGCTGCACTGGGAAGTGATGTATGATTTAATATAGCAAAGGATATTTACAGTAAAACAACAGCTCACAAGGATGCATTGCAGAATCGCAGGCTCTGCCTGAAGGATCAGAAAGGTTTATTTATTCAGGATATAAAAATCCAAGCAGTCCTTCTGCTTTGTTCTGCTGGGTATTCCGAGCAGGGCAGTGGCCTGTTGCTTTAACTGTGATGTATTCCCTCTGCCCACAAAACCCCTGCACGCTTCCATCAAAATTCAGGATTTCTCATCATTCCAGCTGCAGGTGGTGTCCAGAAATCCCACACAAGTGGCCACTGAACACGAGTAAGGCCCTTTGGCTGGGAGGGGCATTGAATCTGGCCTGGCTGCAGCTGCACAGCTCCTGTGAGCAGCAATTCCATCACCCTTTTGACAGGCTGCAGACCTGACCTAGTCCCAGAAACTCTGACCAAAAATGAGTGGGGGTTCTGAGAACCAGGAGAGAATTTTTTTCCATTATACTCTGCCTGTAAGAAGTCTTGAAGCAAAGCTCAGGAGCAGACCCAGGACTGGGCTTAGTCACCTGGAAATGACTTCTTGAAAAAACTCACATCTGTCAGCCAAGATTACTTAAGTCACAAAGAAAATCCCACTTCAGCTGAAACCTTGTGCCCGAGGGAATCTGCAGCACTCGCACTCCAGTGGGACAAGAGCTTATGAAGAAGCTCTAGAGACTGTCTCTAAGGCTCAGTTTTCCTCCCCAGGAGATGCATTTGGCATTACTTTGGGGAATCTTTTCTTATTTTCCACCTATGTGTTATCTTAGTATTTGGAAAAATGGGGCTGCGTCCAAGCTCCAGTGATGGTTTCACATGGAACAAAACACTTCCTGCTCTGGCACAACTTGCAAGTTCAATTTGTATATATATAAACAAAATTAATTCATTTATATATAAACAAATACAACCTCGAGATTTACATTTTTGGGAAAGAAGTGACTTTAAACAGTGAGATCTTTTGCTCCCCACCCAAACCTGCTGAACACAGTGGCAGCCACCAGCCAGAGTGCTGAAGAGCCTTGTGGAGAGCCAGGATTGGGGCTGCTGGAGGAACTCATGGGAAACTCATGGAAACTCATGGGAACTCATGGGAACTGTGACCCAGTTCCTTCCCACTCCATCAACTTTCCCATCAAGGTCCTGCTTTCCTCTCCCCTCATTCCAGCATTTAATGCTATCCAGTGAGGTGCACGGTGAAATAAAGCCTGAAAGAGCTCAGCACTGGTCCCAGGCTGTTTGTGGGGATACAGCACTCGATTTGTCTGTGTCCTTCCCCTGTATGATGGGTAATTCAGTAGCAGCACTTGGGTACTGAGGTGATAGATGCCTTGGAAATCCAGCAGGTAGATTAAGTTATTAGCGTAACAGTGAAAAACTTTCACAGCTGGGGAAGGCACTGAAGCTTTACCCCTCCTGGAGGATGTCTGGGAATGCTCAGCAACCTCCTTAAAACCAATGTCCAGGCTTATAAATGAGCCCAAGAAACCTTTAGATTAACTATATGATGTAAAGGAAGGAAGGCAGTCCATTATTTCCCCACCTTTTGCCATTCCTGGACTGGCTGTGTCTGATCCCACCTGATATAAGATCATCCCATCCCCAGAGCTATCACCCACACAGGAGCACAGCAGACAATAGAAAGGGCAGTGAGAAAAATCTCTCAGCTCAAGCAACCACAGAGTGAAGGAGAAGGAGATGTGAAGTCAGCCTGGCCCTGGTGGGAAGCTGTGGGGAGGATCTGGCTCCGTGCAGCAGCTTTGCTGTGTGAAGTGAGCAGTGCTGGGCTCCCTGCAGTGCTTTTCAGCTTTGTCTGAGCAGCACCAGTGAGGCTGAGCAGGGGGAGGATGCTGAACCTGCCACCCACTGCTGGGGTGACCCCGCTCTGCAGAGGGTGGTTTGCCATGATGCCACCCAGGGAAAGTGTCAGAAAGATGCCAACACAGAAAATCTGAGCTCTGTGTCAGAGCACCCATCCACTCTGGAGCTTGCTCAGTGGGGTTTGCCTGGGCTAACTCCACACTTCAAGCTGCTGGGGCTGGGGAGGAAGAGGCACACAGGGCATGTGTGGCAAAGGAGAGCCCTGTAATGTCACAGTGTCCTCCCTCTGGACCCCACAGCAGGACCAGGGGCTCTGGTGGGCCCAGGGAAGGACTTCACCAGCAGGAGCAGGGCTGCAAACCCTCAGTGGTGATTATGGAATAAGGCACCACAGGGGAGGGAGTCTCACAGCTCCCTAATAGTGAGGAACTGCTTTGTGTCCTTGAATGGATCCCTTTGAACATTGTGAGGAGGGTTGGCTGCTGAAGAGCTTCTGTTCTCTCAAATCTTCATTTCTTATCTGAATTTTGCTCGCTCACATCTCCAGCACCCAGTTCCACATGCTTTTGTATGAATGCAAATTGTAAAAGTTTTAAATCTACCTCTCTTCTGTTTCATTGATTATCCTCTTCTGTTCACTACTCATTCAAAGACACTTCTGGTTGGAGTTGAAACCTAAGAAAACTTTGATTCCCTTTCAAAATAATAAATATTTCCAGGATGTGTTTATATTGGCCTTTTCATTGCACAAAAGAAAAGAGGAGGCTGCAGAGATGTCAGACAATAATCTCCCTTCAGCACGAAGGCTGAAAGGGAAGCTACTTCCCCTGTTTGCATACAATATATGCTGCTCTTTCATGCAGCTCCTTTAATCAGGTTTTGTTATCAAATTCTGGCCTGTTCGGTGTAATTCACAGGGCTGCTTTTACACATGCTTTGCAAAGAGAAAATGTCAAATGCTTGTACTTGCAAAGCAGCACTGGAGATGTGCTGCCTGCCAGCAGGGCAGGGGTGAGGCCAGGGGGGTCTCGGTGTGGATGGGGAAAGGGGAGAGAGATACCGAGTGCAACATGGGGAGCAAAAAGTCACCTTCAAAGCTGCCTGTGGGAGAAACTTGGACTCAGCAGCAGCATCTTGTGGAGCTTCCTGGCAGCTCCTTCCCACTGCTGGGATGGCTGCGGCTGGCTCTGAGCTCAGCAGAGGCACACCGGGGTGTCTGTCGATAAAAAGCATCCTCCTGGATGTCTTCACACTCCTGCCGTGTAGGGATTGCGTTAAATGTGAGCAAACACAGCAAATAAACCCGCCTGGGGCGGGGCTGTGAACTGTGGGGTTGTAGGGTGTGAGGTGGCAGAGAGGGCAGGGGATGAATTGGGACAGGGGACAAAACACAGCAAAACACAAACACAGCTTTGTTGAGGGGCTCCGAAATTTGGGGAGCTGTGAACTGAGGGGTTGTAGGGTGTGAGATGTGAACTGTGGGGTTGTAGGGTGTGAGGTATGAACTGTGGGGTTGTAGGTGTGAGGTATGAACTGTGGGGTTGTAGGTGTGAGGCTGCAGCAAGGGCAGGGAATGAATTGGGAACAAAACACAACAAAACACAAACACAGCTTCATTGAGCGACTGGGATCAACAGAGGGGATCTGAAATTTGGGGAGCATCGGCACAGATGGAATCACATCGAGCTGGGGAGCTCCTGTCAGAGGGTGAAAGTTCTCACAGTGACCCTACACCAGCCCTTCCCAAGGCTGAGCTTCCCAGCCTCTCACAGAGCCTGCCTGGGGTGTAAAAATAAATAAAAAAGGCTGCAAGTTGCCAGAAATTGATGAGGAAAACCACAGGCACACTACAAAATGACCGTGAGAGCTTTCCAGGCAAAATCCTGTAGGGGAACAAAGGCTCCTTGGAACAAAACAAAGGTGACTCTGGTGAGTCTTTATGGCATTGCTGTGCATGGCAGGAATTAGGAGAGATATACACCTATATAGTCCTCATATTGCACATATTTAGAGCAAGTGCTTGCACCAGTACTGAGCAAGAAGAGGAGAAAAAAGAAGAAAAAAAGAAGAAAGGAGGACTAAGTTGTGCAGAGCAATAAGGGAGAAATGTATGAGGCTCAGATTTTCACAAAACATGAAGGCAGCTCTTCCCATCCCTGGCATCCTGGGCCTGATTCAGATCTTTTGGGCATCATCTTCCAACTGGAAGATGAAATAAGCTGAAATCACATTTTGACCACTGCATATAGGGGAAAAAAGTCTCAGGTGCTGCCTAAATCCTCAACATTCCCATAAGGGAATTTCTTCTTTCTCATGGGAAGGATGAAGAGGCTGGAATGAGCTGTCTGGGGTGAGCATGGGATGTGTCTTGCAGGGGAGCCATGAGTGGGTTTGTCAAACATCAGAAGTGACACCAGTGTGATTTGTCCCAAAGGACAGGGACAGGACAAACTCCAACAGCTTGTCCCTACCCTGTGACACTGGGACTGTAGAAGAAATGTTATTGGATTTTCTTGGCTTTTGGAGTTGTTTTACTTGACTGGTAATTTTCTGATGTCAACTCACAGTAAAACACCAACAATCCCTCTTCAGCATTAGAAATTTACCAAACTGAGCGATTTCCTTTCAAAAAACATCCTAAAGTAGGACACTCCATGCAGTTTATGAGGATAAGAAAAGCCACCCAGGGAGGCAGGGCAGGGAAGCTGCTCCTGGGGCTGATGCCAGCTGGGCTGGGAGAGTGCAGGATTTTATTTGTGTTGTTCTGCTACATGTCTTGTTTGCTTTTGAACAAGCCTGCTTGCACTATGAGTAAAATGTAACCAGCATTGCTTTCTGGTTTGGATTTAATGCCTCAAACCTCTCTGAACACTGCCAGGGACTCACATGCTATAAAATGAGGGTTCACATAAAGAGAAAGATACAGAAATTCAGATATAAAACCCTGTAAGCATTTTTACATGGAGAAAACCTATTCCTAGCCTGATTGTCTGCCTTCAAACAGATGCTAAGTAAAATGGTTTATTTAGGATGATTGATTATAGGAACCTCACTCATACATCCCAAACATATTCTACAATCACATCTTCTTTTCATTTGCAAGGGCTGAAAAGAATTTTCATATCTCTTCTCCCCCTTGTGATTTATCATTTCTGAGGCTAAGCCTGTTATCAACATGGGTTCACTGCAGAGCTCCCAGAAGCCACACACATTAGCATGTCTTATTAAACCCAGGCTCAGGTTGGAGCTGCAGGAATAGCAACGCTCTGTCTAAAGAAAAAGAAACAATAAAGGATCGAATTCTGCATTTATTAGTCCTTCTCCTGTCAAAGATCTCTTTGGATGTCGGCAGGGCTTTCTGTCAAGGGCTGCATGGAACCATTTAGGTGGTATTGATCTCACCAGATTTGGTCCCCTTAAAAGTTAGGGACTTATTCTGAGGCAGTTCCATTCTCTCTGTAGCTGGTGGAGAGGGCTGTGTTTCATCCCACTCCACAGTGGTGTTTAAGATGGATCAGAGGGATTGTCCCACAAGTGCCCATCTTTGCAGCTGCTCAGCCTGGCGTTGAGCTGACCAGGTTTTAGACAGCTAATGTCAAATATGATTAAATTCATCCTTAGAGCTTGACTCAGAGCCTGTTGGAATAAACAGGAAATTTTCTGTTGACCCAGGTGAGCCCTTGGCCAGGTTTTGATGCCATGAAAATATGTAAATCCAGAACCTTTTCTCCCTCCAGAGGAGGGTGCCAAGATGTTTTTCTTCTCTAATACCTGTTTGTCCATTGCCTTTGGAGTGATGACAAACAGACCAAATAACCAGAGTGGGAGACTTGTTTGAGGAAGAGCAGCAGGACTGAGCCCAAAGAGCCCCATTTCTAAATTAACACAAGGTTAAATGACAGCTTGCTCTGAACCCCATCAAAAGTCACAGAAAGATTCCCAATGGGAGGTAGCTCAGATTTTCTGTTAGGCAACAGAGGTGTTCATTTTCCCTTTGCAGATGAATCATGGCTCCTGTGGGTTTGATTGTACCAACTTCCCACAGAGATCAAAACCAACGAGTCTGAAATGTGTCCTCTGCATGACACCATGTCACTGAGCCCCAGTGGGATGCAGCTTCCTGTTCATTACAGGGGTCCTTCTCCCAGCCCATCCCTAAAAGGAGCTCAAATGAGTGATTAGAGGTGTTCCTGCTGTCACTTGCACCATCAGCATTGAGTCCCAGGTTCCAATCCCCTAACACAGACCCTTGGTGCCTCAGGGGTGGGCAGGCTCCAAATCCCTCTGGGAGGTAGCAGGAATTAACAGGAGCATTGACACCTTGGTCTCTCTTTGATTTTATTTTCATTTTTCTTCCTGGGACAGGCAAATTGCAGGCAAGCATGGTGTCCTAGCTGCAGGCCCAGGGAAGGAATTGGTGCCAGGAGATGCTGAAGGTCTGAATATTTGTGGTGACCCCTTTTGAGCAGCAGCCAAGGATGCTGTGTTGCCCAACAGCATTCAAATATCTCTTGGGATCATGATGTGTTTGCTGCCTGGAAGTCAACCCCCTTTAGGAAAAAAACAAGGATTTCTAGATTGTGGAAAAGAAGCCTATCAGATATCTCAGAATCAACCTGATCTGGTGAGCCTGACTTCTCACCAGCCAGAAATCCATGGTCTCCAGAGTGACTTATCCCTCCTTTATAGTGATTACCAAGAGAAGAGGGGCTGTGGCAGGAAGGCAAAGCAGAGGAGGAAGGGATGTGCCTCAGTTAACACCACGGTGAGGGAGGGAAGGTGAAAATAATGGAGCAAAATGCTGCTTTCCCATGCAGGGAGGAACCATTGCTCCATCACTGCAGCTTAGCATGGCTGATGCAGAAAATATTTAATCACTGTAATGACAAGGGAGAAGAAGAGGGGCCAGGATAGATCCCAGCTTGCTCACCTGCCGTTTCCCAGAGTAGGAAACAGCTGCAGATGAAGGAGCCAGGCGAGAGGCAGATATTAACAGACAGGACCTGAGCACTCCCTGGAGCTCCACTGCTCCATCCTGGCTCGGAGCAGTGTCCTGGTGCTTGGTTGATGTCCCAGCTCTGTCTGCACGAGGCTGGTGGCCTTTATTCCTGAGTGGGATGTCAGGATGTGCTGTCTTCAGGGAAATGAGCTCCACACTCACCACACACACTCCAGGTGCTGCAATTCCCTGATTGCTCAAATCCCTGCAGAGCAGCACACTCTGCACAATCCTCCAGCTTCCTGCTCAGCCAGGGAGCACAGGGAGCTTCAAAACTGAGCCAGGCTGGGCACATCCCAAGGTGAACCAGCCTGCTGTCACTGGTTTCTAACTCTTTTCCCAGCCAAGGGCAGGAAGAGGAACATTTTTGTTCCATTCCAGCATTGTGCAGCTCCTTCCCCCTGTGTAAATGGGAGCTGCTCACAGCTGCCAAAGATCCTACAGCTGATCAGAGCCTGGGAGCTGCTGACGCACTTTGTTATTGTAATTTCTTGTTCATTGTTTCCCGTGGAGCACAACCACGCTGCCCAATCGCCTGTGGCAGCGAGCAGGTGAAATGAGGCATCAAGGTGAGAGAGAACAGAACATCTACCAAAAAAAAAAAAAAAAAAAAATCCCACCAGCTGAAAACACATTAGTACCTCTATTTTCCCTCCTTTCCCACACTCTCTATTCATTCCCATCTTCCCCCTACCGCTGTCTGGGCCTTCTGCAAATGTGATGTGAATAGCAAACAGCCCCACGGGCAGCTCTGCTGTTTTGGATACAACTGGTAAGAGGCCCCAGAATATCCTCCTCAAGCAGGAGAAACCACCTCCATGTCAGAAATTCAGGTGCTGTGTTAGAAACCAGGGAAATCTTGGGAACTGAATAATAAAGATTTAAATACTGGTCTTCCTATGGACTTGCATCTTGGGTAGGACAGCCAGTGGGGAGCCTCTGGTGCCTGCCAAGAGCAGCAATTACTCCAATCCCTCAGCAACCAAACCTTTTCCAGTTCCTCCTCTCTCCAGCTGCTGCTTTGTCACACAACAGCTGGGAATAAATGTTTGCTTGCTCTACCCTTCTATCCAAGTGGGTGAAATACGGTGCTGAGGCAAAGAAACAGAGAAATGGGAAAAGTAGAGATGATTAATTAATCTTACATTTTAAAGGAGGTACCTCACCTGAGTCTGCTTCTATCCCACAGCACTGTTGTAGGGCAAGACATGGATGAAAAGTGGTTCTGATAATATCCAATTTACATATGGGAAGGTCTGGGAAAAGGCTCCAGCCTTGTCCATGTGTCAGGGGAAGGCTGTTTACTATTGACCCTTCAACTCTCACCTGTGGCAAAGTGAAATCACAGGTCTGGGCTGTTTCTGGAGGATGGAGGATACTCCTACCTTCCTGCTGGGAATGAATGTCACTCAACTACCCCTGACAACCCAACTGCCCCAAGGGAAGTCCAGGAGGGATGAAATTGCCTGAAACTTGCCTGTTTTCCTGCGTCACAACCATTGCCTGAGACACTGGGAGAGGAGGAGGGTGAGGGAGAAGAAGAGGCAGGAATATCAAAAGTTTAATCCCCTGCAAAAAAAAGTTCAAATGCAAAACCTAAAGGTGTATCACAAACAAAATAAAGCTCCCTGAAGCATTTGTTTCATGTTTATCCAGTTCTGAATCCTTTCCTTGGCAAACAGTCTGGCTTCCCTGTGAAGTGAAAGGGCTGGGACTGCCTGCCAAGTGTTTGAAGGCTTCAGAGCAGCACATGGGAGATTGTATCAGCAGGATGGATGGAGGCAGCAGCCCATTCCTGCATCCCGAGCCACAGGTGAGCAACGCTCATGTTCAACCGATGCACAGCGATGGTATCAGGCAACACTTTCATGTGGCTGCATCTTGCATCTGTTCCTTCCTTGAAAGAAAAGCAACCTGGCAACTGTCTGGAGCATCCCTGCTGCTTTGCACCTTGCCATCTTTTATGTCTTCATTGCTATTTTTATTATTATTATTATTCTTTCCGTGCGAAGTTGCCGCTGAAGGGATGGCTCTGAGATTTGGAGCTCTTGTTTCTTGAATGGCAAAGCCTTCGTGGATCTGAGCCAAGAGCTGGCAAGAGGGATTTGTCTAATGGATGAAGTTGTTTTGCACTTTTCTAAGCAGCACAGGGACGTTGAATATTTGGATTTGTGGATATATATACGTGTTAAGAGCAAATCACATGCATACTTATATTCTATAGGTATATGCACCACTTTAATGTATATTAAAGGGTTTATCTTACCTATTTTCATGTGGCTGCGGAGAATACTCTTTTTTTTAGAGAATAATTTTTTTTTTAAAAGAGAGGAGGAAGCAAATAAAAGAAAATAGCCATCTCATTTTACTGATAGTTGGTTTAGAAGCAGTTATCATTGACACTTGTCTCAGGTCAGGATCCTTTGCACTTGAATGTCTGAAAGAAAATTAATTTCTGCAAGGGAATACACCAGAAGAAGGGAACAGAGGAGAAAGGGGACAGATAGGCCAAACCATGGGAGTAGGCTGGGGCTGAGTGTCATTTTATCTTTGTCCCCCAGAACAAGCAAGATTTCTGGGGTCACTGCTCCCCTTTTCAGTATCATGTCTGTTACTCTGATTTTTTCCAAGACTGAGAGTCCTTGCCTCAGGCCACCAATGTCGAAAAGATCCAGACACTGTCTCCTGTCCTTGCTATCCTGCTGCTCTTGGCTCTTCTTCCCCCTCTCTGGCACTGCCATCCATGACACTGGGACATCACCAAGAGTTGGGGGCAGTTCAATGTCCACATTTCTAGAAGCATTTCCTGCTTCCCTTGCAAGCTGCAATTGCAAACCCTGCAAACCCCATCAGCTCCTCAAACAGGCTGTGAACCTTTACTCAAAGCCCAGAGTGAGTCCCTCAAACTGAGAGAAATCCCGTTAGCAGAGCTCATCAACATACTTGTGGTGTCCCCTCTTCCCTCCCTCCTCCCTTTCCCTAATTAGGTCATTAATTCCTCAATCAGGCACACCAGAGCTGCTGTCACAGCAATGTGTCCCTGCCATGAGGGAAATTGGGCTGAGCATGGAGAGCCATGCCCTTCTCCCTGCCCAGCTGCTCTGAGTGTTGATGGAATAGCCTCTGGTGAAGATCCCACCTGGGGAAGGGAAATTGTCTGTTTGCCACTTGTTGAGGGAATTTTTCTCCATGAGCCACCTGTGTTTAGATGTGCCTGTGTCTGTTTGGTGCTGTTTTCCTCTGGCTCTCCTCCCCTTGCTAACTTGCGTATGGCAATTATTCCAAGCGAGCCTGATTGGAGATCTGGAGCTGATAGTCCTCTTCTTGGCACTCAACCATTCCTTTTGACTTCAAAGCAAGAAACAAAAGATGTTTCAAGGACTTCTTTGGAAAATCACCATTAGATATGATGAGGCTTAGGGCCGTTTCCATAGCGATGCAGCCTTTTTACATTGTGATCATTGCTGCAAAATGGAAATGTTCTTTTGTCTCTGAAAGTCTGTTCACTTATTTATATATGTGTGTGTGCGTGTGTGTTTCTTTCAGCAACAAAAAAATAAAGAAAAGGAATTATATCTCATGGCAGGTCTCCTAAACTGAGTCACCTTCTCACCCTGTGAGGTTTTTGTTAATTCTTTAAACTCTTGCATCAAAGGAAAACTTCATAAAAGGTTTGATTTAAGTGAATATTAGTATTTAGGCCATCAGATTAACAGCATTTTAGCAGAGGGTACTAACATCTTGTTATCCCAGAGGACTGGGAATGTAATGAACAGAAGGTGATTTGTTGACCTGAAAGAACAAATCAAGTTTCTCCCTCTGACTGTTCCTATCACCTTTTCATCCCACTGTGCTTGATATCTTTGCATCTGTAACTTCATCCTTTTACTTTGCCACCACTGATCAGAGTTCACCTGAAAATCAATGATGCAATCAGAACCCCAGGCTCCCCCAAAACTGCACCACTTTCCTGGAGAGGAAACACTTCTGCCTTCATCAGATATGGTGATGGCTGTTTGGGAACACTGAAAATGGACTTTAAACCTCAGGGGGAAATATCTGAATTTTCTCTTTCTGCTGACCACATTGTTTTTTGGACAGGGCAAGAGGAGAGCTGGGGGAAGGTGACAAGTCCAGGCTGGAGGATAAAGTGGCTGCAGTTCCCAGAGTTGCAGGCATTCCTCTGCTTCCAGTTTCTGCCTGGGACCAGAAATGTCAGCACCAAATGCCACATCTGGCACAGCATGTTATGCACTGCTGCACCTCATTTGGCCCATTCCAAACCTTGCCCAGGAGTGATGTTGGGATCAGGGCTGAGCCTCTCTGTCATGCCAGAGATACTTCTGTCCTCTGTCCCTGTGCCTGCCTTGCTGCTTGGGGCAGGTCCTGGCAGAGCTCTGAATGCTGTGTAACCAACCCCCAAATCCACCCCAGAGCCTTTGCTCCCTCCCAGCGTCACCTTGCCACCCTCAGATGTCCCCAAACCTTCCACTCATGATGGTGACTGAGGGATCTGCCCATAAAAGCTGTGGTTTAGCTCCTGCTGCTTCCCCTTTCGTTGTTTTATTGTCATTTCACTGCCAGTTAAACGGAGTTTTCTTCCACTCTCTCCTCACGCTCCTTTTGCTTGCATAAAACATGATGCTGTATTGTGAACAATGCAGGAATACATTACATAAATTTTCCTTTGATATCCAGCATGTTTCCTGCTGTAATGGAATCGGAACAGAGCAACCTCTCCTCCCCGACATGTCAGATAACTCTCTATCCACTCTCCATTAGGACAAATGTCTGCAAGCCTTTGAAGAGCTAAAACACCATAAAGCAAAAAGAAGATGTTAAGGGTGCTCCAGTGGGTATCACTGGAAATAATTGGCTTGAATTAAGCGAAGGGAAAATTTAGGCCAGCTAACGGGAATAAAAGAGCAGAGTCTGTTAGGCTGAGGAGTTGTCTCTGAAGCTGTTAGCCTGGGGAATAGTCTCAAAGGAAGATGGTGCAAACTTTAAAGAGCAAAATGTATGATTTAGGGAGACAGTCTGTAAAGGCAGTTGGTGAAAAATGTATGGCTTTGAGTCATTCCAAGCTGGAGTGAAATGAAGCACTCCAGAACATAAGGCAGCAAAGAATGCTTTGTTAGGCTGTGTGGGAGATGCTGACCTGCAGAAACTCTGCTATTCTGACTCCTTGTGCCTTGATCCCTCAGGGACTTGCTCCATGTGCACTTATCATGGAATGCTTTGGGTTGGCAGGGACCTTAAAGATCATCTTGTTCCAACCCCTTGCCACGGGCAGGGACACCTTCCAGCAGACCAGATTGCTCAGTGTTCCATCCAGCCTGGCCTTGAACACTTCCAGGAACATCCACAGCTCTCTGTGCCTCACCACCCTCACAGAAAAGCAATTTCTCCTCATATCCAGAGCAGTGTCTCTGCATGCTGGCTGCAGCCCAAGAATTCCAAAGCAGACCACAAATCCTGGCTGTAACACCAGGTGAAATGGGGGGAACGAGATACATCACCATCTCCCTGGAGTGGCTGCTTATTCCCTCTTGGAAAGCAACACCCCCTGTCAAGTTGTTTGTTTCAGGCAGAAACCTGAAGGCAAATTTCTGCTCCTTGACTTGCGTTCCTTCAGCGCTCTCTCCCACGCTGCTCAGGGCTGTGGCACTAAACAGCCTGTTGGATGTCACCGAGATGTGCCTGAGCAGGTTGGCATCCCACATGGTCTGATCCACGCAGATCCAACGAGAGACTGGGAGAAAAGCACTCGAGTGCCACCCACGCTCTCTGATGCTGACTAGCAACCGAGGCTGGAAACGCCACAGATACCTTGAGAGAGTGATGGGAGCAAGATGCCTTCTTTCATTTAAAGGCTTCTGCTTTGTTTCTTCTTGCTGCTGCTTTTTGATACAGCGATAGATCATGTTTTTTTATGTTACAATGCCTGTATTTTTTTTTTTCCTCATAAGAAATAAGAAAAGTGATTTTTCTCCTTGGACTATTAGACTTCCTGACACGATCTCCACAAATCCTCATCTCCAGCTGGTGAAGTTCCAGTTCACAGTTCTTACCTCCGCATCTTTGTCCTTCGTTGCCAGCCTCACCTTATGTTTCTCTTAGGTTTCTCATTCTGAAGACAATTCCTAAATCACAGCTGCAGATTGGGGCTGGGAAATGCAAGGCAGGCTGGGGTCGTTTGGGATCGTGCACAGCTCATGGCTCAGAGCTGGTTGATGGGATGTAACTCTCAATTCTACATTTCTCTCTAATTGTGTGAAATCCGTGATTTTATTCCCAGCTATTCATATGACTGAATTACCTCCAAGCTTTGCTTTCCTGGACTCTTGTACCTGGACATTTTGGCCAGTAACTGCATCCATTCATCTCCAGTGTCATGCATCTAAAGCTATTAACACTCATGCTCTTTCTAAACTCCATTGCTCTGGGACTCCCTGTCCCCTTTACCATCATCAGCACTCAAAAATTCTTCCACTTTGCTGCTTTCATCCTCCCTCCTGGGCTCGTGCTGATCAGATCTTCTCAATGACATGCTAAGTTGTTTTCCTGACAGTGATGCATTATGCTGGACTCCATCAGCCAGGCAACCTTTGGGACCAGTCCTGAAGAGTCAGGCAGCCAGACAGCTCCACTTGTCTCCATCAATCAGCGAGTGAGACTTTATGGGCCAGAATGAGGGCTACAGGTGTAGGCCACTGTCACAGTTTTAAATAAACACGATCAGTTTGCCGAGTGCTAAGCAACTCTTTCTTGAGAGCGTGTTGGTAAATGTGTTTATAAAGCATGAGAGTCCAATCCATCAGCCCTCAAAGAGCCTAATCAATATATTCCAATTTGATCCTGGAGAAGTTTCGCCTCTGGGAAGTTTAATTTATTTCAACTCATGGCCATGAAAAAATGAGCAGCCACGGCACTTTGACAAAATAGAAAAAGCGGATGAGGTTGTATCCAGCACCCGTTCCATTTCAATTTTCCATTTTACCTGAACAAATCACCCCCATGACTTGAATGACCATGAAAACTGATCGAGCGATGGAGAGAGACTGCGGGCCAAAGGGAAGAGAGGAATAAAATATGGATGGGAAACGTAAATTGCAGGGCTTTCTGAGATGCTTGACTGCGTTAGTGGGGTCTGTGCAGAGTATAACTGGAATGGAATACCTGGAACTCAAAGTGCATGGTAAATGGATTTGTTTGCAGCTGCACAGAGCTGCAAACCTGGTGTCTGGCCAGGCTGGCGTGGGGAAGCCTCTTCCCTGCATTTACACACAACTATTCTTCTTGTTCTTGTGACTTTGGCACTGAAAACCCCACTGCCCATTTCTCACGATCCAAACTTAAGGAACAAACTCACACCCCTCTTTTAAAACACTACAACAGTGGCCAAACAAATCCAGCTGGAGTTCTCCTGAGCCATCCCCAAGAGCTGCAGGGTCTGAGTAAATCAGAGCCAGGAATGGGCAACTGAGGAGCAACTCTCCAGGAAACACCTTCCTGAACATCTGTGAATCCTGGGCTTCACCTTCCTGTCTGAAGATCTCTCTATGCTTTCTATTCCAATTGTTCTTTCAGCAGAACTGGGAGGTGGAGACTCTCTGGCACAACTGAGGGGTATTTCAGGTAATCCAGTGTTTGTTGTCAGTGGCCCAGCCCTGTTCTGGAGGTTAACACCACACTGCTCAGGTCAGATCAATGTACAAGAAGCTTCAAAGTGTATTTAACAAAAATACCATGTAAAACAAATGAAACATTTATTTCGCTAACCCTCTAAGGAGTTAAGCCAAGATGCTTGACATGCTTGTTATTTTACAGTGTGGTGGGGTTTTTTCAACCTTGTTGGTTTCCAGCAAGGATTTTGCTCAGAATGGACCATGAGATCATGTTATACATGGATATCCTTGGTTTTCATTAAAGCTAGAGGCTGGAGGAGGACAACAGGTGTCTTCCCATTATCAGAGACAATCATTTTTCTTCCTGAGAACCATCACTGGGTAACCAAGAATCTTTTTCTGGCCTTGCCCTATGTAACTAGCAAGGATTTTGGGGAGGAGACTCCATTCAATGCTAATTTGTTAAGAATTGAATGTCGTGTCCTCAGAAAATGCAAATCAGTTGTTTATACTGATGCCAGAAAATGTACAATCAGAAATGAGTATGTTGATTTTCTTTCCTCCAACTGCATTTCATCCTAATGTTTCTTCTTTGATGCTTCCTCCCCAGTCTTATTTGATATAGCATCAGACCATCTTTTTTATGTCAAACATTTGCTTCAAAGCTTCTCATAGCCTGTGCTAGTTGTCAAAAGTTGGAGGCAACACGTTTTAAGCATTCAGCAAGCATTCTTCCGAGAAGAAAACCACTATTTCTAATGAGCAGTTGAGAGTGTGGTGCATTGCAGAAACTGTTTTCTAAGATCTGTCACAAATGATTTACTTTTATTAGTTTTAATGGCCCTTAGCTACAGGCATGGAATATAAGTGAAAATTAAGATATTTTTCACGAGATAAAAATAGATTTCCATCGGAGATGGTGGGCATTTCCCTCCCCTAACTGATCCCCTCTTTGGTTCTGTTTCTGAAAAGACAACCCTGCTCCAAGGAAATGACTTCTTGGTGATATGGCAGAGAATTATTCCTCTCCAAGTCTGAGATGTGCTGACTTCAGAGGTCCTTTTCCTGATCATTCCCAATGCTTTCCATCAATAGCATTTGCATAATGCCCACTGAAGTGACCTCACAGGCTTTGCTGGGATTTGGCCATGGGACACAGCAAAGTGTTTCTGCTCAGAACCATGGCTTTGTTTTCTCTCCTGTTGAATTAAGAACTTGTGTGAAGCCAACATCTATTAATTCCCATTCAAAGTTTCACTTTCTCTTTCCACTCCTCCCTGCTGTTCACATCCTCTCTCTCAGACAAAACCACGCTCTTCTCCTTTGTGATTTGCCCATGTTGTTCTTTCCAGATTTTGTTATTTTTAGTTTTTATTTTTGAATGAGCTTTTATAAGGATTTTTATCACCTCATTTTGTTTTGTATTCAGTGGAGAAGGAGTGGTGTAACTACACCCCCATGGTGAGGGCTGAGCAAGGCCCTGCCAGGCTTGTTCCAAGCAGGAGCAAAGCTCCAAAGAGAAAATGCTCCTGAAAAAGGATCTCTCCCCTCCGTGCCAACCCCCTTGCTTTGTTTCCAGCCACCACACTGTGTGATTCTTACTCAGCAATAGATTTTCATATCACCTGCAACCCACGAGAGCAAAGCAGGAGTCTGTGGTTCTTACTACAACTCCTCTGCATCAAAGGCTCCTGGACTTACTCTGGCTGTCACTGTGTGGAGCTCGTTCTTTGGCTTCAATAACAGAGAAATTCACTGCTTTACCTGTAAAAGTTCCAGATCCAAACCTTGCTAAAATCCCAAGCATCTTCGCTTTCCACTTTCTGATCTGTAGCTGGTTTAGAGCTGCAGCCTGAATAATGCATCACCACTTGCAGTAAAAATAACTGTGATAACTGGGCAAAGACACCAAAGACACCTGATGCCATGAGCTCTTCCTGCATAATCTTTGGATGCAGTTTCCAAACTAAAACCATCATTGTTTTTCCCCTTAGGTCCAGAGAGGCATTCTCCATCTGGAATGTGCTCATTGGACTGGGGCTCTCCTGCCTTTTTCATAATCCTCAGTAATTAAGTTTTTACAGCTAGAACATAATTGATAACTTTATTGCTGATTAGCAGGACAGGCTCTCTCCAGCTCCTTGCCCACAGCTTCATTGGCTGGGTGGTATTAAGAGAACAACCCCTTGTTTTCCCTGGGGAAGTCAGCATTTGGGATGTGAACATGTGGAAGTAGCCAGATTGGGCTCTTGATTACCCCAAAGAACAAGAAGACTAATTTCAGCAAGTCAGAGTAATTACTCTGGATTTACATCAACAGGGTTGGGAACATGGTTTGGTCAAGAGAGCAGATCGGTGGAATAAAACTGAGCTAATTTTACAGGATTTCTTCTCGGAGTGCAGCCACAATTTAATGGTCACCTATAATTAGTTAATTCATTTGCCACTATAATAAATGCTTTGCAGCCCTTATAAATGTCCATTAAATGTGTCAAATTCCTTCCTCCTTTCTTCCACACACACGCAATTTCCTTGGCAAGTGAGAGAGCACAACCAACCCAAAAGGTGAAAAGAAGGATGCAATATGAAGAGGGCATGTTTTCCACTGTCACTCACATTCTCATGCTTGAATGAGTAAAAAGTGCTTTGTAATGACATTTTAAACGCAACAGATTCCACTCTGAGGAAAAAAAAGGAAGCAAAATCCCCTTTTTTGTGGTTACTGGTTTCAGTGGAACACTAGTGATTTATTCTCATGGAGGTCCCAGTTCTGACTTTACTGGAAATACCTCTATAGGTAAATAATGGTGAAATAGTTGAAGGTTAATTGGATCTTTTTAATGAAAGCGGTTCTGAATTTGATCTACACCTCATGCTTCAGGGTTTAGATGATTGGTGAGTCCTAGAGCCTGGAGAAACACCTGAAAGTACAGGTCAGTTATTTACTTTTCTCTTCTGAGCTCTTGCAGCTTCTCCAGCAGCTGTATTTCCCTGCTGCACCATCTCTCTCTATTCAAACTCATGAATGGTGACTCTGCCAAACCCTCTGTTCACAGATCACTCTGCATTTCTGGAAGCTCAGTGGTGAAACTCAAGTTAAAGCAGCTTTGAAAGGCCAAGCTGTATTCCCTGTGCATTCCAACTCAAAAACTCTGGGTTTGGCCAGCAGGGTCAGCCAGGCAGGGGTGAGCTGGAACAGTCCATGGGCCACTTGGGGTTCACTGAGCAGCTTGGGACTGCCCTCCCTCAATGCCTTGGGGCACCACAGAAAGCCCAGCTGATCTTTCATCCTTGTATGATGCCTTTAGAATCATGGGATAGCATAGAATGGGATAGAACAGAATAGAATAGAATAGAATAGAATAGAATAGAATAGAATAAGAATAGAATAGAATAGAATAGAATAGAATAGAATAGAATAGAATAGAATAAGAGTAGAATAAGAATAAGAATAAGAATAAGAATAAGAATAAGAATAAGAATAAGATCGGATAGAATAGAATAAGAATAAGCATAAGCATAAGCATAAGCATGAGAATGAGAAGAATAAGAATAAGAATAAGAATAAGAATAAGAATATCCTGGGTTGGATGTGATGCCAAAGACCATCATGTCCAACTCCTGGCCCTGCCCAGGACACCCCAACAATCCCACTCAGTCCCTCAGAGCATTATTGAAAAGACCCATAATCTGTCACTCATACAAATCTCCTAAATCCTACCTCAGCCCCAACAGTAAGCTTGGAACAGGCAGCATTCCTTGCCTTGCTGGTTTTTCTCTGTTTGAATCCATGGAACAGGCAGATCAGTGGCTACCAGGCAGAACCTCAAGTTGTGGGTTGGAATGTTTAACTTCACCTGGGCCTGAAACCCCATATTTAAATGTTGCAGACATTGCTGCTTATCCACTGAGATTCCATTAAGGAAAAGGGGGATCACTTCCCCAGCTCCTGCTTTCAGCATCTATTTCCTTTCTCTTCTTTCTCTTCCCTCAGAGGAAGTCAACAGAGAGATGGCAGGAGAGTAATACAACAAACTACAACACATTGTGTAATTGAAATGGACCATAATCACTAATATTAAAGACAGTGAATCATTCTAATCGAGCCATGCTCAGCAAACAATGAAAAACTATGTGCCAGAAAAGCTAATGCTGGTTTTAAAATGAACAGAAATGAGGCGAAATGGAACCTCACTCTTTATTCATGAAGGTCAATTTAACGTGATTATTTTTTCCCTGGCATCACAGCTTTGTGATTACTGTTGTATACCTCAGTGCTATTTTCTAACCTAATAACAGTAAAAAATAACCAGCTGGTGATGATTCTGTTTAAAGCAGAGACTAAATGCTCACAAAAACCTGCCAGTGAACAGTTGCACATGCTAATCAGACACAGCTCAGCCAGATTCCCAGTAGAGTCCATATTTTGCACATTTCAACTGGTTGACTACATTGAGAAATTAGATTACGCCTCGGACATTCCAGGCTCGGAGTGATCCGCGTTCATTCATTCCTCCTGGGTGAAATCAAACCCTCCTCAGATCCAGGCAGGCGTTTTTAATTCCTCCCACTCCATCTCTTCCCATAATATTTACCCTTGTGCAGCACCATGGCATTGGGGACTCTCTGTTCCAGGGCAGGGCCAGGAGCAGCTCCTCCCTGGGTGTGTTTTCACTTCAGAAACACATCCAACCTGGGTGAAATTCCTCCAGGGACAGCAAGGGAAGGATCTGTCCCCTGGCATATGTGACATTGGCACTTGGAGGAAAGCTGACACTGTTAATGATTGATAATTGCCAGACTTGCCAGTGAATGCTATGAATTCCGAGGAGTGGGGCAGGAGGAGGGAGAAAAAAGTTAATTAAAAAAAATGCCCAAATGTTTCCCTGCTCGGAGGGAAAGTGTTGCTGCTACTGGAACAAAGTAATGCCTTTTGTTTTGTTTATTTCTCAGCTGTCTGTAGATCTCAGCAGCAGTGATGTTACTGGCATTTATGCTATACAAATATAGATCTTTTTAATACATAAATAAATGCTTTTTTTTTACACTTACCTCTTCTTTTTTTTCTTAATTTTTTTTTTTTTAAATCCCAGTGAGACAAATTAGTAAAGAGGCAGAGCTTTTCCAGGGAGCCTTCATCAGCTCAGCACTAATAACTTCTTTCAGCAGCCATGGATAGCTTCTGACATCACAGCTCAAGCTTGTCCGAAAGCTAATTATTTTCCCTGTTATAAAACAAAGGTTCTGTATCAAAGGCCCATAATGTGACACGGCACACGCTCCAGATGCACTGATTTGCAAAATAAATCAACTGTGTCAGGGTGGAATTTGGAGGAGAAATTACAACAAATTGCAATTATACTTGCAGTGGTACACTATTTAAATGCATTGTCAGTTTGTTAAATGCAATGCACCAAGTGTGTCTTTTTCCACGTTGTTTGTGGGGGAATAGAAGAGGAAAAATTCTTTTCTGTCAGAAGGGGAAAAAAAATCTTCTCCTCCTCTTATACTCTGTGCAGCTTCTTCCAGCCTACAGATACTGGCAGAGCAGGCTTTATAAAACATTTAATGGTGTCAGAAGAAGGCAGACATAAGCAGCAGGAGCAAATGTTTGGAGCCCATCCCAGACAGAACAAATGAAGAGATGTTTAATAACAGAAAGCACTCAGACCTTTCTGATCTCCTTACCTCATTCAGGCTCCTATGAAATCACATCATCAACTAACACAGTAGGGGGAGGTTTGCTTTGCTTCGTTTTCCTCCTCCACATGGAGATGATTTCTCCTCTTTTTCCCTTTTCTCTGAGTGAGATTCTCCTCCCTGAGCAGTGCCCAGATCGTGGCACAGACTGACCAGCAGGGTGGTCAGTGAGACACCAGCACAGGGTTCACCAGGGTCCTGCCCACACCAGCACAGCTCATCCTGGGTGTTTGGACAAGAAAGGGAGAGTGGGGAGACTGAAGGAAAGGGAAAGCTGGTGGAAATAGGTTTTGTCTGCATGGGCTGGTGACCCCAGCACTTCCCCAGCACTCCCAAAGCACAGGCAGTCCTTGGAGCACTGACACTCCCAGTGTGAATTCCCTCCCTGCCCTTGTGATGTTGGCCTCCTCTGAATTTGTGAATGCATTTTCTGTTTTCTTATATAGTTCCCTTTCCTATCCACTCCTGAATTTATTTACTTATTTTCTTCTTCTTTTATAATAGAATCATCATAGAAT
Source organism: Lichenostomus cassidix (assembly GCF_008360975.1). Lineage (NCBI taxonomy): Eukaryota > Metazoa > Chordata > Aves > Passeriformes > Meliphagidae > Lichenostomus > Lichenostomus cassidix. Next base: position 7,055,558 of record NC_139497.1, read on the forward strand.
CATGGAATAGTTGTGGTTGGAAGGGACTTTAAAGCCCATCCCATCCCACAATTTGCCATGGCAGGGACACCTTCCACCATCCCAGGCTGCTCCAAGCCCTGTCCAGCCTGGCCTTGGACACTGCCAGGGATCCAGGGGCAGCCACAGCTTCTCTGGGCACCCTGTGCCAGGGCCTCACCACCCTCCCAGGGAAAGATATCTTCCTAAATTATCTCCCTGTGCCTGTGTATTTTCAAGCTCTAATTCTTGCCACATTTCCTGTTTGAACTTCCCCTGTCCCACCTCCTTGACCACATTGATGTCATCTGTTTACTCTTTTCCTTTCATCCCCAGCCCATTTTTCCCTTCGATTTGTGTCTCTGGGTGTGCATATACACACATACAAACACATACATTTATATATATACATAAATCTTGCAGCTTTAGCCTTTTGCGTTTCCAAACCCGCTTGTCCCTGGAGTCAGTTTATTATTCCAGTCTCATTCGCTTTATTGAGTTATTTTCGTTGCTGCTATCAGTCTCTAAATACAATCCAGTAAAGATACAGCAATGATTTTTGACAACCTGACCTTTCTCTGCTTTCTTACACTTGTTTAATTAGGTACCACATGCAGCTGTGTCTTGATCTTTACAGTTTTCCAACCTCCCCCACCTCCTACCTGGAGGTGGGGGGAATAAAAAAAGAGAGAGATGTTGTTGAAAGAAGGTCATTTTTGACAGGCCTGCCAGTAATTTCAGGTGTTGGAAGGCTGTGTGTTCTGCAGGAATGGCAGGCCATGCTGTCTGTATTTTGCTTAACAAGTGAGAGAAAACGTTTGGCTGGGGGAGGTGGGGAATTAGGTGATTTACTGGTTTGATGAGGGCTTGCAGTGATTTAACCTTCAGGTATCCAGTTTAAACACGTACCTGACAAACAAGAGAGGAAGCTGGGTAAAGATCTGCCAGGGTTTGCTTTGAAAAGCTGTGTTCTCTGGAGCAGCCAGGCTGTGGGGCTGTGTACAGAGAGGAGAGATTCCCCCACAGATCCTGAGGCACAGAAACTCCTCAAGGGGTGATGGGAGTCAATCTTTATTAGCAGAATGTGGGTAAAACCTGTTTGTTCTCGTAGTGTATGGGTTCATTCATAAAATCAGAGGTGGTTTTTCAGTTTCTGGTGGATCAGAGACTCATGGAAAAGACCTCTAAGATCATCAAATCTTTTATCCCAGCTCTGCCAAGCCCTGTCCCTAAGCACCACATCCACACATCCTTTAAATCCCTCCAAAAAAAGGCTTTTTCTCCAGGATTGAGGCTCTCAGGAGGCACAGATCTCACTCCCAAACTGCTCCCTCCCTTGAGCATAAGTCAATGCTCTTGCAAGCAGGTCCCGATGGCAGTTTTGGCAGGAAGGGAGAACACATTGCTGTTGCCCCACACGAAGTGTAATCACCCTCCCAAACACACATGAAATCCCTCCTGATGTGGCAGAAAAGTGGAGGTTTGTACCCTGGGCCAGTGTGGTGTCTGCAGGCCACATCTCTCTGTGAATTATTCCTAGCTTTATTTATCCACTCCTGGTTCAGCAGCGGTGGCTGCTGCATTTTCCCACTGTTGCACAAATCCCAACTCCAACAGTCTGCTGCAGCACCATTCAAAGCCCAGGGAAGACAACTGGAGTCCTTCAGCTTCCCTGTGTCCTCCAGAACAGATCCTCCTGTCCTGCCACAGGCAGATCCCCCGCTGGTTTCCAGGTGCACACATTACTTGTAGTTTGCTGTGGATATTATTTAAGCAAAAGGACATGACAAACTGCCTGGTAACGCTGATTAATGGGTGCCCCTGGGGAATAGTGAGGCATGAGATGAAGTTAAATAACTCCAGTGTGCATTACTCACCACTGCCACACCACCTGAAGTGTCTCATTGTGCCTAAAAAATGGATTCCCTTTTAAAAAGGAACATTTTTAATGTTTCGCATTAATTTTCCCCAAAGCCTTTGCACTGTGAAAAATATTCCCCATGGAAAGCCCTCTCCCCACCTCCACCATCGCCACCTCCCACCAAGCCTTGCCCTGCAGGTGTCCAGTGTGTGTTTGACAAGGTGAAACAGCTCAGAGCAAGCTCTGATAACCCTCATGGCTATTCTGATTTATCCTGCATGCTCAGGAAGTGTCTCTTTGCCAACCAGTTGATTCCTAACGTGAAGCAAAGCTGACTTCAATATTTTACTGGGCAGAGCATCCTAAAAATGGTCCTGAGCCCATCCTCAGCCACCCCAAACACCACAGACACACGAACCATGGAACCATAAAGGCTGGGAAAACCCTCTGAGACCATGGAACTCAATGTTCACTACTGCCCCATGTCCCCAAGTGCCACATCCACAGGTCTTTGAAATCCCTCCAGGGATGGAGACTTCACTGCTTCCCTGGGCAGCTGGGACAGTGTCTGACCACCACTTCTGTGCAGAAATTTTTCCTAATATCCAGTCTACACCTCCCCTGGTGCGACTGGGGGCCATTTCCTCTTGTCTTATCACTTTTACTTGGGAGAAGAACCCAACCCCACCCTGCCACAACCTCCTGCCAGGGAGCTGGAGAGAGCCAGAAGGTCTCCCCTGAGCCTGAGCACCCCCAGCTCCCTCAGCCACTGTTAACTACTAGCTGCACAAGCTCTGACCACCCAAAATTCTCTTGTTTGCTAATACCCTCCTAATGGGCACATAATCTGTCCTGAATTCCGTGTGATTGTGCAAAATAAACAGGCAACTTCCGATGCCCTTGGGTTTCATAGCAGAAGGACTCAGTCAGGCCTTGCAATGTGATGGCTCAAATATTTCAAGTTATGCTTGTGCTTTTCCAAAATCTAGCAGAGAATCGAAGTTTATGTGTGGAAAAAAAGAATTTCTTGATGCTTACTTAAACAAATCATGTGCTCATAGTACACTCTGGTTATTTTCCTTTTGATTTCATTTTTATTAAAATTTATGGTTACTAAAGATCAGAGATTTAACACAAATATATAAACCAGCATTCTCTGATTGAATTCACAAGGGATACCAGATCCTACTATCACACAGTTCACTCTCCCAACAAAAAGATCTGTGCACAGATAAGAACCACTTGGTCATTTATCACACTGTGAAACTCATCAAACCACATGGATAAATACAGAAAACAGCATTTTCCAGAAGGAAAAAATGCTCCTTTGAAATTTAATCACCTAAAATATTAGTGTGCACTATATAATACACAGTGGTAACATATACACTGAAAAAAAAATTAAGGTGTTGAGTTGAAGGAACACTGCCAGCATTCTCTCCCTGTAGGAGGAAGCACTAGGAACAGGAGGGTTTGATACCCAAGGCTAAATTTAGGGAAGGGTGATAATTGCTTCCTTGAGTCTCAGAAATGTGTCAAATCAGCCCAGGAACTCATGGTCTTCTAGCCCCCTGGAATTCAGTATTTATTCCACCAAAATCTGTGGTTTAGCTTGCTGCTAGAAAAAAACCAGAGGCCCATTTGTTTCCAGCAACACACTTTTAACCTCTGTCAGTTTATTAAGGAAAAAAATGAGTATTTAAATAACCATCATTCAGCTGCAGAGTCCCTAGTGCAGGTGTGAGTTGTGCACCACCAAAGGGAGCCTTCAAAGGGGAAATTGCCCTTCTCAGGTGATGCCCCTGGGCAGGCTGCAAACTGCTGCCAGCAGCCAAGTCCCCAGCCTCATCCTACAGCTAATACCTTGCATGATGAATTTCAAGGCAGAGCAAATTTCGGCAGTCCCACGATGAGGAACTGGAATTTGCACGTCCTGGTGCAGGTGTGAGGGGTTTGTCAGGCAGCTGGTGGGGCTGGCTCACGGGGGAGCTGTGACTTGTCCCAGGCACTGAGAGCAGAGGTGGCTTTTGCAGTGACTTCTCAGCAGCCTTGGCTGTCCTCAGGTTGGAGATGTGACAGTTGTGTTCCCTAAAGCCCACAGCCACAAGCAGGACGCTGTTCCCTCGGTGTCATGGAAACAATTTGATTTACAGAGCTCTCACAATCCTCTGTTTTATTCTGAGGCAGGAAAGCTTCACCAAAGGCTGTGTTTAGAGTCTCCAAAATGCTGTGTTAAGGGTCTCATCTTCTACTGAGAGAGCTGGAAATGTTTAGCCTGGAGAAAAGATGGCTCAGAGATGACCTTATGACTCTTTACAACTACCTGAGGGGTGGTTGTTATCAGGTTGGTCTCTTTTTCCAAGCAACAACTGACAGAACAAGAGGACACAGTCTCAGGCTGCACCAAGGAAAATTGAAGTTGAATGTTAGGAAAAAGTTTTTTTACTGAAAGAATGATAAAGTTCTAGAATCTTCTGCTCAGGGAGGTAGTGGAGTTGCCATCCCTGGATGTGTTTAAAAACAGATTGGATGTGGCACTCAGGGCCATGGATTAGTTGAGGTGCTGTTAGGGCATGGGTTGGACTTGGTGATCTTGGTCTCTTCCAGCCCAGTGACTCTGTGTGATTCTGTGATTCTCTTTCACTTCTCACAGCCTAAATTCAGCTGTGCTGCAGAGCTAAGGCTTTGCTGGTGAGTGCAAGGAGTGCAGCAGTGAGGGTGCTGGGCTGGGATGTGACTGCTCTTCATCCTGGAGATGGAGCAGAAAAATCCTGGAGATGGGGCAGAATAACCCTGGAGATGGGGCAGGATAACTCTGCAGATGGGGCAGAATAACCCTGGACTCTCACTCTGCATTTTCCAGTGCTGTGGATCCACAGCTCAGCTCAGCCTTGTTAAAATCTAACACAGAAATACGAGCTGGAGGGGCTCTGTTTTCAGTGCCCACCAAGAGACACTGCAGCCCTCAACGATTCTGCCTGCTTGGTTTTAAACAGCACCAGCTGGAGAGTTTAAATCAATCATTTATCAGAGCACAGAGGCAGACATTTCTCATAATTGGCCTGAGGAGCAGTCCTCAAATTAGGGGAAAGGCATGTCCAAGTCCTCTGCACATCTTTCTCCAAGTGCTCCATAATCTTTCTGAGGCTTTGGGACGTGGAGGAGGTGTGTGAAGGTCTGTGAAGAGCTGGGTTGGTAACAGAGCAGTAAAAAGTGCTGTTGAATGATCCAAGCAGGTCTTCAAGGTCTGCAGACACCGAAACCACATATCTGAAAATGATTGAGTTACTCGAGTAATTATTAAATTGGATACCACTCAAATCTGTTCTGCTCTTTATTGTACACAGTGATTCACCATTTATAGGGCCATAAATCCATCGGGAGGAGGTGCAGCAAACCCAGGCTGGGATGTGCTGCAGAGCTTTGGGAGTGGAGCTGGAGCCTCCAGGCTGGCTGCTCTCCAAGGGGGCAAGACGTGGAGCCCTCTGATGTGGAGCTGCTCCAGCAGGGCCTCAGCACCTCCCCAGCCACCCTGGGCTGCCAGAGCAGGGCTGAAAGGGCATCAAAACCACCTGGACAGTGAAAGAAATGCTTTGCCCCTCTGCCAGAAGCCTCTCTGTTCTTTTTCACGTTGCTCCCTTATCCACTCTCTCAGCCATCTGCCCTGTGATGCCTGAGGATTTTAGCTGCTGTATTTTTTGTGTATCTGTAATTTTAGTGTATAACTCTGGTGTATAACTTTTAGTGTATAATTTTGGGTGCTAAAGCTCCTGTTCCCAGCATTTTTAGACAAACAATTCCTCTAAGCTGGGAATCCAAGGACATTTCAGGGCCCCAGGATAGGTAAATAGCAGTGAATTGAGGGGAGCAAACTTGGCGTAATTGGCATCATTACCTGAAGCTGTAATTGGAGGATGAAGGCTCAATATGTTAATGGACAGAACTTATAAAGTATGAAAAATTCATGACTAGGTGTCCATTTTGGGTATAGCCCCTCGAGTAGGCTATGTCTGTTCTAAATGCACCTTGAAGGCCTTCAATAAATTTATCTGCTTTTTATTCTCCTAACTTTGGCTGGCCTCTGTTTCAAGTTAGCCCATCAAGGCATCACCTGAACATCTTCCACCAAAACAATTTTCCATCTGACAATACATTTTCTTGTCTTAAAACAACTCTTCACCAAGGATTCATTTGTTTAGCTGCTTTCCTTTCTGTGCAATGGTTTAAATTACCATGATCTGATCACTGATTTCCCCTCCCCACACTTGGAGACAAGAAAAATAAAAAAATAATTCCAGTGTAAACAGGGTCTACTTTGCAAACAACCTAATTTGGGATGGGGTGGGGGGGGGGAGTGAGGAAAAATGCTTAATTGTAAATATTTTGGATATCCTCTTGTTTTCTGCTGCTCCTGTTCCCCTGGCAGCTGGCAGAAGCAGATTTCAGCAAATTGCCATCCAGCACTCAGAGGCACCAATGGGCTTCGTTAGACTCCTGAGTTTCACCAGGCAGGCACTGTCCAGGGAAAACATCTTGCTGGGGTAGTGATTTTGAACTAAAATATTTGCCTCCACAAATCTTTTCTGTTGTTCTTTATACAAGCCTAAAGTAAAAAACTTTGCTTTTCTGAGGCCTGGATTAGTCAGGTAAGAGTCAGAGGTAACAGGAAACAAATTTCCACCATATCTATTACAGCTGATGGATCCATTGAATTGCTCAGTAAAACAATCTGGTCATTTTTTCCCAGTACTGGCTGTTCTTTCTGGACTTGACTTTTTAAACCTACTCAAAGGATTCCCATTTTTTTAAGACCTTTTTCAGAATGAAAATAAAAAAGTATCTTTTTCTGTGCTGCTCTGAGAAAGAAAGTAGAAGAAAAACTTCACCCAAATCCCATGAATTATATTATCCTGCTAATTGCAAAAGTCTTTGTTTTTCCATCTGTCAGTGACAAGGACTCAGTTTTGCAAAACTGTAGGGGAAAAAAAAAAGAAGAATTGGGAGTTCTTTGCCAATCTAAGTGTAGAAAGCATTAGTGAGCCTGCAGACTTGGATGAAATTCAGTTACATTTTGCACTGTGAACTTGAAAACCTCAGTTTGGCTGAGAAAATATGTTAGAAAGTGAAAAAGCAGATGCTGCTTTCCAGGTCTGTCATTCACTTTTTCAATGTATTGCTCAATATTCACTAAAACAGCTTTCTCAGGTGTTAAAACATCTGGGAGTCGACATCTCTGTTAACCCAGATCACTGGGAATTCCGAATTGATTCACCAAGTTCCACAGAACGGAGCAGCTACCTGGGCTGAGTTTAATCCCATTAGCTGGATGTCCACATTGCAGCAGCTCCAAGCTCCTAGATCTGAGCTGTCAGCAATCATCTCCTCTGTGTGCATGCAGCAAGTCAGTGTTTTGCAGGAAAATGCTGTGGAACAGCCGGAATATCCAAACAAACTGTGCTTCCACCCTCTGGGACACCACAGGGGGGGAATGGGTGGGCAACCAGCTTGGCACTGTCAGCTGTCTGTGCCAGCTCTGCCTGGGAGGCAAACCAAAGCTGGGTGAGGTCTGACCCATGGGAAGTGTCTCCCACACACAAAATGGGTTCTGACACTGGGAATGAGGCTTTTCCAAAGTTCTGTGGCAGGAGAAAACAAGAGGATGTCTGAAATATTTACGATTAAGCATTTTTACCCACTTCTCCCCACTTCAAATTAGGTTGTTTGCAAAGTAGACCCTGTTTTCACTGGAATTATTTTTTACTTTTCTCATCTCTGTGTGTGGGGAGGGGAAATCAGTGATCAAACAAACTGTGATTCCACAATCTGGGTCACTACAGGAGTGAAAATGTAAAATGTGTGGGCAACCAGCTTGGCACTGCCAGTTGTCTGTGCCAGCTCTGCCTGGGAGCCATACCAAAGCTGGGTGAGGTCTGACCCATGGGAAGTGTCTCCCACACACAAAAGATGATCTGACACTGGGAATGAGGCTTTCCCAAAGTTCTGTGATTATTCCAAGGTGCTCCACACCCACAGCAGGACATTGCAGCAAACATCACCCCTGAATGCAGAATAAAAGACCTTTACCACCTCTTCCACCTTCTCCTCCCCATCATCATCTTAAAATATTCCCAGAGCTGGTGCAGCTCACTGGAAGGCAGGCAGGAATGTTGTGCAAAATGAGGATTAGGTTTTAAAAGCAAGCAATTTGCTGGTCACTGATTGTGTGTTAATTGGTATTCTTGCGTCCCTCCTCTAAGAAAAATGATCCACAGGTGGCTTCAGCCTGGGAAAAAAATGCAGCTTTTGTTCTGGCAATCCTGTTTGTTTCCTGCCACCACCCCTCCAGCTACCTTCTAATTGAACAAAGTGGACTTAATTTGAATTAAACTGTCAAAAGTCTTCCACTTAAATTGATTTATCAGCCTTCCTGGCTGAAACGGATTCATTTCTGCACAATATATATGAAGTGTGTGTTGATGGATTGCATTTCACAGGATGGAAACATTTTTTATGCATCTTCATTAGATTCAGCTCAGGTATGGAAAGAAAAAGGGAGAGAACAAGGGAGGAGGGTGGGAGAAGGAAGAATAAGTGTCCAAGAGCTCATGAAGGAGGGAGCACAAGGCGGAGAACTCCAACTTGAAGGTGAAAAAATCAGCTTTTCACTGACTTTGTGTGTCCAGAGCCTCTGCAGAGTTCATGTTCACCAACAGAGGAGACCACGGTGTGTGTTTGAGACCACCTGGGACAGCCAAATCAAACCAGTGAGGCAAGAGGCTTCTGTGAAAGGTGCATTGGAAAGGAAAAAATCAAAAGCTCCAGCCAGCTCCACTAACAGCCTTTCAACTGTAAAAATAAATTGTATTGTCTTTATTTCCGCTGGTTTTGTGACCTAGAGTGTGTTTAATGCAGGAGGAACCATTCGACAAACTCAATTAATTTCCACTTAGAACAAGGCATTTAATCTGAAGAGTTTTAGATTAACTGGGCCAGGTGCAGTTGGACTCTCTGATTGATTGAATTAAATATCTATTCATTTCCTGCCCTGCCAGATCCAAAAAGTTTTCAACAGTTTGTCTCTTCTGCTCCCTCTGCCTGGCATGTTTGCTTTCCATCCTTCTGGACACAAGGATGGTGGTTGGGATTCCAAAGGGGCAGGAATTCCTGAGAATGGTGGAAGGAAATGGCACAGGCAGGGAATACCAGAGTGGAGATGTCTGATGTGGAGAAAGCAAATGAATTTCACTGTTTGTGGGCAAGGAAGGCAGGGAGAGGGAGAGGCTGTTTGTTTGTTTGTTGAAAGTTCTATGAACGAATTCTGTGGTCAGGGAAGTGAGGGATTTGCATCCAGCCAAGCAGAGCTGGGAAGGATGGATTTTTCTGAGGGATTTCTCATGTGGAGTGCTGAGCACCCAGCTCTGCTCCAGGTAACAAAACCCCTGAGAACAAGATCTGAGCTTCCACTGAAAATCATTCTCAGCCAGCCTCACACAGAACCAGTGGAAACCATCAGGAATGCTCCCCGTGGCTTCAGTGGGCTTTGGAAAGCTCTGCAGTCAGCAGATGCACAATTCCTGCTTGTGAAACCTCCTGCAGAAGATCAGAGAGCTCTGCCACCGGCGAGGGCACAGCAACATCCCAGCCCTCACCACAACTGAAGGTTGTCACAAGGAGATGCCAAAAGTCTGCTCCCCTCCCACCCCCTCCCTCCTGCTCTTCCTCCAGCAAGAGTATGAATCAAGCCCTGAAGAGAGCTGTCAGTGAGGGATGATTTCCCTGTGATTATTGCCTGGGTGAGAGATTATGCCTTGTTTTTTTGCAAACTGCCTTATTTGCAGAGCAGAACACATTGGGCTCATGTCCAATTGATACATTCCTCTTCAAACAGCAGATCCAACTACAGAGTGAGATGCAAATTTAATTATTCCACATGTAGGAAACAGAAACGGAATCTCATTGTTAAATTTGTTCTCCTACGTCGGAAAGATAAAAAACAAAAAAAGATGCTGAAGTGGCCTGTGTGAGCTGAATACATTTCACTCCCCAGAGCTGGAGAGAAATGAACTCTGTTCCTGCTGCAGAAGCCTCACTGGATAGAATTCTTTTCCTTTTTTCTTTTTTTTTTTTTTCTTTCTTTTCTCTTCTCAGAATTACGATGAGCTGCTGAAACTTCTTGCTCATTTGCATGAGTATGTGCAATTCACGCCCCTTTTCCAGGGAGTGTTTTGGGACTACATCACTTCCCTTTGCAAATGGTCTCCCAGGATGAGAACCCAGCTAGCTGGACCTCAGATAATGGGACAGCTAGACCAAAATTGACACAAATGCTTTTCCTGGAGGATTTGTTCCTCTTGTCACAGCTCAGTTCAAGCTCACTGTGTCACCTGCAGGCTCTGTTCCCTGCTGTGCTTTACAAGAAGGTGGGAGACCTTTCCCTTGGTCCCATTTCTCTGCTGGTGCCCTCAGTTTCAGAGAGGGAAAGGGATCTTTCTGGAAGGTTTTCCTCTCTTTTCCTCTCTCTCTGCTCATTGCTGCAGCTTTCTCCGTGCCCTGCTTAGATCTTGAACAAATGGATTCCAGATGGGCTGTGGACATCACCAGTGAGAGGATGGAGCATCATCCCCTTTGGTACAGCATATTCACCTCAAGGATTTGTGGAGGACAAAGATCAGCAGCTCTGAGGACAAGGTGATTGTCCATCAACTCACCTCAACAGCATCTGGCTCCAGGGAATGGTGACAATGGTGACATCCTCCCAGAGAGGAGAGAGTCCAGAAGGTTCCTACAATCATCTGCTGCAGGAACTGATGGGATTTAAGGGCACCATGAGCTCAGAGTTTGGTCTGCTCACCAAAAACATGATCTTGTACAAGGCTGTGCTTCAGGTCTGTCTCCTTAAACCTGCAATTCAGGGATGACAGATTTGTCTCCAGGACAATTTGCCAGACCTTTGGCTGGCACCAGGAGCTCCATCCTGAAGCTGAACATGACTGCTGAGGTCTGTCCTGCAGCCTGGAGCTGCTGCAGTGGCTGGGCAGTGCCCCAGAGCCCCACGCTCTGTGCAGGGCTGGATCAGCCCTGCTGGACCTGTTCAGCTCTTATCTCTGGATATCAGGAACAGCTCTTCCCTGCTGTCACCCAGAGCAAACCTCCAACTGTTATCTCCCTATGCCTCCCTCATAGCCATAAGCTATTGAGTAACATGAACATTTCCTAGGGATGGGTTAATGTCCATGGAATCAGCCTGTGTGATTTGTAACAATCACCCCAGAGAGCTGAGGTGTTCCTGGGGCACTCACCTCCTGCTGCTCCTCTGCAGTGCCCCCAGGATCTTCTTTTTCCTCTCACTCCTGGAGAAATGCTCCTTTCCTGCACACAAACACATCCAGATCTGCTTTGGCTGAGGAAATTCCCCATCAGGAGCAGAACGAGGGGCCAGCAGGGCTCCAGGGCAGTGCAGGCTGTGATGGGGTTTAGGTCCATGCTGTGCACTGGCAGTGGCATTTTTCAGAGGATATCTCCCCTGAAATGATCCAGCAGGATGGGAGAGGCAGGCGTTTGTGGGTTTTAAACACGGATTATTTCTGTGATGTGGTTTGCAGCACAGCCCCCTGACAGAGGCACAGGTGAGGGGGTGAAAAGCTGCAACGCAGGGGCAGCCAGAGGCAAGGAATTTTAATTAGTTTTTACACTGGAAAAAGGATTTTGTGTGGCCACATTTTAGCTCAGGGGAATCCTTAACCCAGCCTTGCATAGCCTGAGCCTGCTTACCACAAAAAAGAAAATACGAGTTAGGCCAAACAGAGCAAATAAACACTGGGTTGCAGCTAAAAAAACATAAATTTCTCCCAAACTCTTTCTATGTTTACCATATTAAGTGATCAAAACATTTGCACTGAATCAGACCGTATGGATGGAGCATTGAAAGGTCAGCTGTTAACCTGCAGAAGCAGAGAGGCTCCACATCTCTCTTAAAGATGATTCTCCATCCTGAACGAGTCCCCACGGAACTCCTGTAATAACATTAATGCTCCGAGTGGCCATGCAGCAGCTCTCATTTGCACTGCACGGAACCCCTTCATTAAGACTCAACTCCCACTCTGAGGATGAGTCTTGGCTTTCTGATGGCACTTGGACAGCTGGGGAAACTGAGACACAAGGAGATTAAATTGAAAAAAAAAGAAAAAAAAGAAAAATCATTCTCAAATTCCTAATTCTCAGCCTCTCGTTCCAGTCTTCAGCTTTCTACACAGTGGAGTTCGTTGTATTAAATATTCAAAAATTCATGAAACTGGGAAACTCTGTAGATCATGGGTCTCATCTGACTAAACTGTTCAGCTGTATGGTCAGTAATTCTAAAAGAATTAAAATGAAAATAGCTTTAATTCTTGAAGGAGCAGGAAAATCAGAGGAGATGAGGAGCAAGGTGTTTGTCACGCTCCTATTCACGGAATCCAGGCTGCTCTACCCTTGGGGGCAGCTTACAACCCAAAAGCTGTGTTATTACTTAGCCCCTCTGAGACAGATAAGAACTCTGTGCCAGCCTTGATCCTTAGAGCCTGGCAGGGTCATGGATTTGTTTACATTTGGGTTCAGGAGAGGATTTAAGCCCCTGTTTATCTTTCAGGCTCCTGGCAGATGCATGAGCTGCCAGGTATTTTTCATTGAAGAATGAGCCCCTCAGTGAATCCCAGCCTTGCTCCATCCCCACGGCAGATGGACGAGGTGAAAGCCTGGCCCCACCTTCCCAGCCTGCTAATGGAGCAGCTGGGCTGGAATACAGATGTTGCCTCAGTTTCAGAGGGAGCCAGCAGTGGAAGGAGCTTTGAGATTTAGAGCATTTCTGTTCGCACAAGTCTATGCAAATCATTTATTACTCTGGCTCCTAGCCTGAGCTTGGAGGTACAATATAGGTTAATTAAAGACACGGGAGAGTGTGGGGAAGATGCACAGATTGGACCAAGCAATGGTGGAGTGGCTAAAGCTGAGCAAGAAGTCCCAAGTTGATTCCTGGAGAGAAAATCGACACCACAAACCAGCTTTTCCTTTTTTTTGCTGTGAGGAAAAGCACAGCATCATACACTGAGCAGAGCTGGTGCAGAAGTGGAATGGTCAGTATTGATTATAGTTATCCCCATGACCTCAGCAACACGGGAAAAATGGGATAAATCCCTGTGTGTGGTGTGAGCCATTCCAGCTTGAGATATCCCATGGATCTGTGACTCCATGTGTCCCTGTTCAGCCTCTTCATGAGTCCCAGAGGGCAGAGAGTCTCACTCTGCACGAATGGTGGAGCAGGTTTGCCACCCTTCTGACAGAGTGAAGTCATGAAGGCATGGCAGGAGCTTCTGGAAGTCAGGCTGCAGTCCACACCTGCTGCTCCCTGGGTCAGAACAGGGGCAATCACTGGAAATTTGGCAGTGGATGGAGAGGAAGGAGTCAGGCTGAATGACCCAATATCTTGCCCAGGTCTTACACACTTTAGTGGTCTTTGCATGCCAGGATTGCTTTGCCTCTTTTATCCACACGTTTGAGGCTCAGCAAAGAAATTGGTATGAAATTGTCGTTCCTGCCACTTCTACAAGCCCTAAATCTTGCTTTTGTTTTCCCTATTTTCTTTTCTTCTTTTTTTTTTTTTTCTTTTTTTTAATAGCTATCCAGGCTCCTTTACTAAAGCAGTAAAAAACACAGGTTATGAAAAGCAAAAGGGAAAGGCTGTTTCCAGGCAGAGAAATGTGCCTCTGGATGTGTCTGTGGACTGAGCAGCACAAGAGGGGACCCCATCCTCAATATGTTTGTAGGATGCATCACACCACAGAGACCCAAATGCAGCCCTCCAGGCACAACTGTAATGTAAATATTAATTAACATTAATGGTCTGTGGCCTTGCCTGTCAGCTGGAAGCCAGCAAGGCTGCGTGTGGCTGAGGATATTAATTTGTTGTTGGAGCCCTGAAAGCAGAGGGACTGTCGGTACAGTGAGCAGAGCAGCTTCACTCCCACATGCCCACCCTGCTCTGGGTCATTTGCAGGGAGGGAAATCACAACTGAGATGGGATTTTGGGGCTGCTGCACTGGAGGCACAGGTGGGAGATGGGCTCTGTGTGCTCCTCGTGCTGCCAGCTCCAGGCGCGGCGCCACGGATTTGTCGTGCTGGGAACACGTCTGCAAGGGCAGGTCACACTTCCAAAAGCATCTCTCACCCTCTGGGCAGCTCTCTCCAAGCTGTGCCTCGCTCCTCCTGCAGCCAGGCACACAGCAATCCTGCAGGGCTCCAGCTGGAGCATCTCAACTTCCCATTGCTCCCATACTGTGCGCCCAACTCTCAGCACCAGCACCTCGCCCTCCCTCCCTCCCTCTGTCTGCAAGCACCTCCGATGAATTATTAATTGCAGCTCATCCAATTAAAGGGCTCCTGCGTGTTAATAATTCATGGCTGTGGTTGGCTGGCAGGCTGTGCAGCACGAGGGTTGGGGTTTGGGTGAGCAGAGAGGAGCGAAGTGCAATAAAGAAAGGAAGAAATCAATAGTGGAGCACAGGCTGTACACATCCAGGAGACTCTTTATTATATCTGAGAATTGCTTTCTGTGATTGCTACCATCATTACTTCTGTATTTATTTTTTAACGACTCGTCCATCATGAAGCCCAAATACATAACAAAAAAAGGCCAATTGCACTAAACCAGTTAAATTCTTTTAATGCCTGGCACTGGGTGAAAGCAGTAATGAGTTCATTCTGTCTCTGCTCCCACTGATGGTGTAACTTCCCTTATCCAGGAGCCAGCCATTGCTGGCTTTCTGTAGGTTAGGATAGACCCACTGCCTTTCCCTGTGGAGATGGACCCAGCAGTGATGTTCATGGGAGTGACTTGCAGCTCAGCACCTCTGGTTTGAGTATATCAGGCAGCTCCCAGGACAAGGGAATGCCAGCAGAGTGCTCAGGAGCATCATGAGTGTGGTGCTACTGCAGAACCAACCTTTTATCACGGCAAGGAAGAAAGGAAACAGGACTGGAGATCTTTCCCAAGGTTTGAGAGGAGCTGGCATTAGGGAGAGGGTTGTCAGCACAGTCTGGGATGAAGGCCATGGAAGATGTGCACCTTAGAGGAGATACAGCCTCCTGGGGGGCAGATCTGAAATGGGAAGGAAGGGGCATTGTAGGTTTTGGTATGGAAACACAGTCACAGGGACAAATCCACACTGGCACATGCCCAACCCCCTTGGTGCCTCAGAAAGAGAGAATGCAGGGTTGGAGGAGAAAGCCAGAGGAAATCAAAGCAGGTATAGGACTTTTTTTTTCCCCCAACAATGGAAATGAAAGAAAATGCTCAGCGAGGCTCTCAGCGAGGATGTGTGGAGGTGGAAATCACAGCAGGTCTCAAAGCCTCCTAAAAGGTGTGTCTCAAACACAGGGGGAAGGTTTACAGCCAATAAACAACCCAGTAAACTGGTGTGGACTGTATTGAGCAGGAATTCAACTCTAATCAAACCCCTGTGTCCTCAGGAGTCTTTTGTCTTTCTTTCACAGGGGTCACCCAAGCTTTTATAAGCTTGGGGACTATGAAGAAGAGGCCAGGCAGCTAATGGGGAACTCTTTTTGTGGCCTCACTTTGGGGATATTTTCCTTTAAACCACATTTGATGGAAGCCATAAAACACCCATTGTTAATGTGAGGTACAGCCAGCGGTGCCTGTGAGCTGATTTGGAAAGAAATCCTGACTTTGTGCAGCATCTGCCACAGCAAGACCTCAAACCAGGGCTTTCCACCACTCTGCAAATGTACAGCATTGAGGAAACACCATTCCTGCATGGGACTGTGATGTGAGTGAATCACGGATTTTAAAATATGGAAGAACTCGCAAAAGAAGAGTTATTCTCGTTTTAATGCAAGTGATTTTAGTGCTGATTTGAGAACCCTGAGGAGAATGTGGAGTTCAGTCTTCATGGCCCATTCAGTCTTTGGTCTCTCAGCTGCAATTTCCAATTAGTGCTAATTTGATTGTGGTTTCTGTGGTGTGGATCACGAGGACCTTTCCTACTCAGCTGATCTGCCACTGCAGATTGGTGGATCTTCCCCAATGGGCAGCAGATCATTTGAGACTCTGCCCCAAACCCTATTTAAACATTTTGCTCAGCCCCAGATCCTAGCTGGGCTGGATCTGAAGGTCATCAGGCTCACATCCATTCACTCAGCATTTCTCTTTGCAGACCCCAAAGTCACGTCCTAATTCTAAATACTGAATGTGCACTGTGTGTGTCAGAAACCACCAAAATAATGCCACAAAGCTATAAATTGGCACAAAAAGAAAGGACAGATCCCATGAAACAGCAAGGGGTATTTAATGAAGAGCTCTGGGTGGCTGAGGAGGCACCTCTGGTCCAACTCATTGCATAAATGGCTCAATAATCAGATACTAAACAGGCTCAAGGGAAAGGGCAATTAGTGGAGGCTTATTTTAGTATCTCAGGAGGAAGATGGATCCTGGCACTGCCTTCCCAGCTCCCCTGCACAGTTTGGGGACAGGATCTAGCACTGCCAGCTTCCCTGAGCCACAGCTGCATCTCCACACAGCTCTCTCCTTTCAAAAGAAAAATGGAACCATGGACATCTTTTTCCAGGTTTTTGCAATATCTCAATTTGTTCCCTGTGCACTCAAAGATCAATTCCACAGAATGAAACCAAAGCGAGCTTGCAGCATCGCTGTGCTTGTAAACAAGAACAAATTCAACAGAAAATAGCAGAAGACTGAATTTCTGCTATGGTTTTTTTGGTTGTTTGGGGTTTTTTACCTTTAGTGACATTTTCATAAGGGGAAAATTGATCTTACTTCAACTCTGGAGTTGAGTTCTTGGAAAAACCTTGCTTTTAGCTTGCAATAAAATGGTGGAGAGGTGGGCACAGCTGATGCCCCACTTCCAAACACTGCAAGTTCCACTGCAAATCCAGTTTCCTTCCAGCACTGCTTCGTACAATTCGATTTTCCACCCAGTTCTGCTGCTTGCTTTATGTGTCTGTTAATACACAAGTCTGTTCTTTTTTATCTTGCTTGTATTTTTGGCTTTTTTTTTTTTCCCTTCCCCTTTCCCTGCTTAGCAGTAAACTGCAGCACACGCATTGTGCTTTCAGCTGCCTGTGATCTGTCAGCAGGCCCAGGAGCTTAGTCTGAACAGGCTATGTAAATATTGTCTCAAAATTACAAATATTCCGGATGGCAGTAATATATGGGGCTTTTGCTAAAGCATCTTGTTTTATGGGCTTAACCAGAGGCTGCGAAGCACGGAGATGTTGACGTGTTATTTGGACAAGGGACACACACTCACGTGTACGCAAAAGCCCAGCGTTGTACAAATAGCACTTCAGGCCATAAATATCTCGGCAAAATTGCTCCCAAATCAAAACAACCCCCAAAAGAGACATGATGGAAATGAAGTCAGACTGCATTGCTTTCGGGGCATACACCCTGCTTGGTTGTTTTTTGGGTTTTTTTTCCTTTCTGAAAAGGGGTGGAAAACTCCCCGAGCCAAGGAGCCTATTGTGGATCAACACGTTTAGTAACAAAATGTACCTTTGTATCTGAAAATCTGAGTGTCATGAATATTTAACGTGGGAGGAAAGAATGATTTTGTCAGTGTGTAAAGCAGTCCCAGAGAGGCTCGAATTCTGCCTGGTTTCTATTAACTCTCCTTCTCTGTAAACACACTGAGCCATTTGCTGCAGGAGAGGTGTGTGAGCTCCGCCAGGGAAAGGCACAGGGGTGTGAAGAAAAATCCCCACTGCCATGCAAAGGCAGAGAAATGGATTGGCTGTGCAAAGTGCAGCCTCCAGCCTCAGCCCTGGCTCTGCACAGCCAACCTGAGCTGCAGGTTTTGATGCTGGATGATTTTTGCCTTTTTTTCTTCTATGTATTTGTAGCCTTCCCAGCAGTTTTCCCTAGGCTTTCCCCCAGCTAGAAAGACCGAAACCATTGCAGAGCTCCAAGCCCTGGGGGGGCATGAGGCTTCTCTCCTATCTTGTCTCTTCCTGGGAACCAAGGTGGAGAACAAAATATGCAAGAGACACTTGTCATCAACAAGTCCAACTAGTAACAGGGGTGGGGGGCTCCAGAGAAGAGAAGGGGCTTAACCTGGGGGGAATTGCATTACCACTTTTCTTCCTAACTGGTGCTTATTATCATTTATACTACTTTTCTAAAACCTAAAATCAAACTGTATTCAGCCCTCTGGATGTTGTTTTTTGGTGGATATTCTTCCATAACTGCCCTGGAGCTCCAATAAAGATCCACTTTTCTATGACCTCCAATACTGAAATTATCTCAGGTTTCATTTCTAGGCTGAAAAAGGCAACAGTTTGAGCCCAACAACAGCACAGATTTGAAAGGTGTCCTGCACTGCTAAAAAAAAAAAAAAATGAAGGGTGTCTGTACACACTGACCAGCCATAGGGCTAATCAGAGCCTCAGAGCCACCCAAGGGGAATCTTATATTGGTGAAAATGTGGAGGAAAATATCTTTGCACTGCTCATCCCCAGCTGGTTCCCACCAAACCTGGGGAAAGATAGTGAGGTTATTGGGGTGTGATGGGCACAATGGAGCTTGTGAGCCATGTGAACCCCATGAAATCTCTAAGCTACAAACAGCGAGAGGCAGGAACTGTCTCTGGTTTTATGATCCTGACTTGGGGAAGCCACTGGACTCAGGCAACAATATCAGTACATGTTGAAGATGAGGCAGCAAACCTCAAAATTAAACATATCTCAAGAATATGGCTGTGTATCAGAGCACCAGAAACTTCCATCTGTTGTTCTCCACTCCATTTTCTTCTGTATTTGCTGAGATCACTCTGTATTTCAGATTTCTTAGTCCAGCATTTGGACAGCAGCAGGGCTAGGGAGGGGCAGATTGAAACCTGCCTGATCTGAGAGTGGGAAAACTTCTGGGCTATGTGGAAAGGGAGATTAAACTGGGGAGAGGAGGGTGCTGCAGCTTTCCCTTCCCCACCGTGTACCAGCACACCCCAGAGGTTTCCAGAGTACAACAGGATTAATAGGATTTACCCCTTCCATCTCCCCATTACTCCAGGTTTGATATGACAAGGCACACAGTGCTAAAATACTCTGCCTTGACCAGT
The DNA here is from genome assembly GCF_008360975.1 of Lichenostomus cassidix. Lineage (NCBI taxonomy): Eukaryota > Metazoa > Chordata > Aves > Passeriformes > Meliphagidae > Lichenostomus > Lichenostomus cassidix. The sequence continues at coordinate 7,074,542 of NC_139497.1, forward strand.
CCTGCTGTTTTGCAAAAGGACCTGGTTTGGCATCAGCCAGCAGCTGAGAATTTTATCCTAAGTTGCTTTTATGCCTCCTGTCTCTGCCATGCAGGTGCCTGGAGCAGCCTTTGAGATGGGCTCCTGGTACCAGGCTGCCATCCAGAGGGGAAAGACAGGGTGCTGGGAGCACCAGGCAATCGCTGGATAAGGCACTGAAGGAACAGCTCTGCTCAGGAAATCAGATTCAGGCTTTCCAGCTGGGGCAAGGATGGCTTTTGAGAGGGCTCAGATGTTTAAAGTCATTTTCAAGATCCTGCTGGCTTGAAGCAAACACTTATTCCAGAATCCTTTCTGATCAGATCATGAGCAGCAGCAAAATTTGCAGATGAAAGGAAATAACACTAATTGTTGCACATGACACTTGTCACTGGAAAATTTCAAGGACCTTGCAGGTCTGCTCTCGCTGCTTTGGGGCTGATAACTCCCTCTGGCCACACACTTTCCCTGTGGAAGACTCCAGATCTAACCCCAGACTGTGTTCCTTGAGCATTTCCTGGCAGAGATGTCCAAAACTGTACCTGTTACACGTAAATCCAGAGCCAGCCTCCTGCTCTCTCTATGAATGCAGAGTGATCAATAACATTTCTAGTGCAGGGAGGGGAGCAAAGTGCCTTGTTAAACTAATAATTGCACAGGAGCCAAACCCTTTCTAATAACATCTTTTAAAACCTTTCTAAAATTTCTACTCCCAGGCCAGTTTTCCTGCGAGACCTGTAATTATTGAGAGTGGAAATAAAGAGGCATAACTGGCCTCTCTTAGCAGCTGCCCAGTGGACACCAAAACAGGGCTGCACTGAGAACTTTGCCCTCTGTGGAGTGTCCTGATTGAGACACAAACCTGTAGCTCATCTGTCCATCTCCTGGCAGGGTTTGTAATTAAAGCTGCATTGCTGTTTATATTCCAGCAGCACCTGAAAGGCCCAGTGCAAAAGGTGCTGTGCAAACAGAGAGGCAGCAGGCTCGCTGCGAAGGATTTACAGCCCTGAGAGATAAAGTGTGCAGGAGGAGGGTGGAGGAAGAAGAAGGACAGCGAGTCCTTCAAGGTTGTGTGTTAACAGGAAAAAAAATAAGTCAGGGGCCAAGCAGCTGCCACTCAGCCTCTCAGATTTAATCTCCAAGAAACACACGTGTGGCTTGACCCAGGCACATCCATGCTATATTTATGCCTGTGATCACACCGCAGGGCAGCAGTGATGCCTCTGAGCTGCAGCTAGAGGGTTTTGGTGCCACTCAGGTGCTGTCTGAGTGCAGGAATCCCCTACGTGGAGCATGTTTAGAATAGTGAAACTGCCAGTGAAAACAGCCATGCCCCAAGCAGGGCTGCAAGGAGGAACCCCCTGAGCTGGGGAAGGGGCAGGGCAGCAGCTGCATGGCATGGAGGTCCTGCAAGGCAGGAAGATCTGGGAGCTCTGTGCCTGTGGCTGGCAGCACCAGAGGATGTGCAAACAGAGCTGGAAGTGCTGGAGAGGAGGAACCCCCAGGCTGAGGGTGGTGATGTGCATCTCCTACAGCAAATCCCATTGCAGAGAGAGCAGTGTGGGTCAATCCCAGCCAAGGCAGGCAGAAAGCATCCAGAGCCTTGTCCACAGCAGCATCCTAGCCGCACTCCCAGGGAAAATCACCTGTGAACGAGGCACGATTTTCACTGGCAAGGCCATTGTTTCCGTGAGGCTTTTCATTAGCTGGGCTGCCATCCATCCCAGGCAGCGTTAGTGACACAGGCAAGGAAGGCAGGAATCAGGGAAGTTAGCGAGTCGTGGGCTGTGTTTGGTTAAACAGTGTCTTCAGGCTTCAAAACGAATGCATATGGAAGGGGGTGTGATGTGGGGACACTCAGCTTCCTTCCTCCGAGTTAATTAACCTCGCTCACCTCCGAGCTGTTATAGACACTCGCACTTCTGCTGCATATGTCAAGGGCATAATTAGCGCGGGCTGAGCAAACCACACACGGGATGGAAACGTGCCTGCAAGACGGACACAAGTGACAGCCAGGCATGGGCAGGGACAGCGAGCCTCGGCACAGGGATCAGGGATGGCAGGAGGAAAGCTGAGCTGCTGGAGGGAAAGATAAGGGATGCCCTGGCTGCGTTTCCTTCATCTGCTGTCTGCTGGGAGGATGCAGCCACCGGAGGAGGGCAGATTCTCTCTCTGGGGCGATGGCAAGGGGTAGGAACACCTTGGTGATGGAGGAAAGGCTTCCTCAATTTCTATTCATCTCAGACCTTCAGTATTTCCAGCAACTGGGTGCCCAGAGTGCTCAACCTTCCTCCCTCATGCAGATCCTCAGGGAACGCTTCTCCATCTCACAGGAGAAAGTCTCCACACTCCCTGCCCCTCTGCAGCCCAGCCCTGAGCTCCCAACACCCCTGCAGCCAAAATCCCATCACCCCCCGGTGACCTGAGCTCCTTATTCCCATCCAAGCCAGCACCCCATCACCCCTGGTGACCTGAGCTCCATATTCCCATCCCTAGGGATAAGAACATCTCTGCTGTGAGGAGAATTAACTCCTTGGGCAGGGAAGAATGAGGAGGAGAGTGGGAAGGTGTCCTGCCTGGGGCAGATCAGCAGGGATGGATCCCTGGGGAGGTGTCCAGCCCTGCTCACACTGATCATTTCACCTCACTCCTCAGTCTCAGCAGATCCTTCCTTGCCTGTTGATCAATCCCATCCATGCTGGCTCCTGCTCTTCCACCCACTTCATCTCTTGCCCCTCCTGATACACCTCTCCCATGGATTTCAGGCATCCTGGGGTGACTCTGCTCCACAAACAAAGATCCCTGGGGCCACTGTCATGCAGATCCCTGTGAGTGGACAATGTGAGAGGAGCAGAACAGAGAAAACTGATGATTCCCTGCAAGGCCTCCCCTCTCCTGCAGCTCCCAGCTCCCGGCACTGCCTCCTCCTTCCTCCCCAGAACCACAAAACACACATGCAAAACATCCCCGGTTTTTAAATGTTGCTGTTTTAGAGAAACTTAGTGCTTGTTCCAGCTGCAGGCACTAAATCATCCCTCTCCCCTGGACGTGTGCTGAGGAAGGGAGGCCAATGATGAATGGGGCTGTCCGTATTTACACTGGGAGCAGCACAGCTGTGGGGATCTCACTGTGCAACCAGGACTCTGTGCAAACTCGGCATCCCCCCTGCTTCCTCCCCTCCTGGTGACAGTGACTGATTGTCCACTTTTGCAGAGCACTGCCCAGCACCAGCCATGGCTCCCAGCACCTCCTGAAAGGGAGGAAGGGAGGGAACATAACCCTGAAGTCATCAGACATCCTGCATTTCCTCAGCGAGCCGTAATTCCTGGGATGACTCTGCAAACCAGCAGCAGCACAGAAATAAGAGGCCACAGAATAAGGCCACAGAAATAAGAGAGAAATGCTGGAGAATTGGAAGTGAGAGGCAGGAGGAGAAGGGATAGTCTGGCTTTTTCCTGCGAGGAAATGCAGCCAAGATGTTGAGCACCTGTAGCGCTTTCCATCCTTCAGACAAATTCTCAAGGTAAATATTGATGCCCTGATGTTCTGTGTAATCAGACTGCAGTTCTCTGCATAGAGCTCTTGGACTGGGGGTTAAAGAAGAGCTTAAATTGTTAGCATGGCTAAGGCAATCTATGGACAACCCATACAGGCTCCCTACATCTCTTCCTGCTGTTTCTGCCCAGAGAAGCTGTGGCTGCCCCTGAATCCCTGGAGTGTCCAAGGCCAGATTGGACAGGGCTTGGAGCAACCTGGAATGGTGGAAGGTGTCCCTGCCCATGGCAGGGCTGGGATGGGATGGGCTTTAAGGTTCCTTCCAACCCCAAGCATTCTGGGATTCTAGAATGCTGAGATTCTGGGATTCTGTGTTTCATGCCTGCCTTGATGTTCACAGCTGCTACCTTCACTTGGTGGTCCAATCTCAGCCCTAAGGAGACAGAAATATTTAGTTCTGCCAGCAGATCTGGATGCAATCCAGCCACTGAAGTTCTCTCTTTCCTAGCAGACTCCCACAGTTATGGATCAACCCCTTTTCCTCACAACCTGTATCCCTGTAAACCAGTAGGGAAGTTCCCAGAGATGATCCTGCTTTGTCACAGGCTCCATTGCAATTACCACAGCACAGCAGGATGCTTTGCTTTCACCAAAACACCATATCCTGAGAGGGAAAATAGCAGAGTCCCAAACCAGTCAGAACATTTCTGATCATCTCCACACTCTCTTCCTCAGTTGAAGGAGGTGTGCTGTGCACCAGCAGCAGAATTATGGAAAAGGGAAGGAGCTGTAGGGCTCACCCCACATGCCTGCAGGTGAAACGAGAACTAAATGAGGGAAAATGTTGAGATATGAAGGAAATATGTTGAGATATGAAGGGATTATGTTGAGATATGACCTTCCTGCAGCATTTTGCCTAAAAAGGCTGAACTCAGAGCAGTAGGATGGATGGTTTTGTTTCACAGAGGAGTCCTGAGGGCGTGTTGGAAGAATTGGAGAGGTGACACCATGAGAAGCTCTTACCTGCTCTACATAGACCCAGGTGAAGAGGAGGAGATGACTTATCCCTGATTCCATTTGCACAGGCAGCTCAGAGAAGGATTACCTCAACATCCCAAACCTGGCTTAGGTCCCCTCGAGGCAGGGTTAACTCCACAGCTGCCACCCACACCTGGAGTCACTCCAACCCAGCCCAGTGCTAGCTGGACTGAAACCCAGGGCTCTGTGGTCAGAGACACAACTCCTCCCCACCATCCCGGCCTGAGTGACTTGCTGAAGGGGGAAAGAAAAGAACTGCAAATGGAAAATGGCATTTTCAATATGCTGGAGTGTCTGGGGAGGGGAACAAAGGTAGACTCTGGGAAAGGCAGTGAGAAGAATGGCAGGGAGCTGGGAATGGCTCCTTGCCTTATTCCTATGCTGCTCCACTCCACACTCAGATAAAGTGGTCCCTTCTCTCCAGCCTTCTCCTTTCTAGTCACACACTCCGTTGGTTAATTCTCTCCTCGTCGAGATCAGAGATTAGATAGAGCCTGGATTTATAGCTAGTGAAAATAAAAAGAGCTGCTCCTATCAAGGATTCAAATGATTAAATATCCCACCATAGAAATACTTTTAACTTCACTTACAGTACCATTTCACTTACACGCTGATGCAGTTGACAGCGCTAACAAAAGCTGCTTGAGTAATATGGGGCCTGAAGAGAGAGAGAAAGAAGCTGGAGGAATGAGAACAAGGGATGGGGACAGGAATGGAGGGAGAAAGAGAGAAATGGGATTAGATAGTGAGATGTAAAGAGGGGAAAGGAAAGGCAGGAAAGAGAAGGAAAAGAGGAGGTTGGCTCTCTCTGCCTGCAGCATTAAAAGTACAAGAGCTAAACCAATTAAACAATGAAAGGAAAGCAAAGGATTAAATGAAGGGCTGTGTAAAACAGCTCCTCTAATCCAGCTCGTTTACTGCTCTTTATTCTCCATTTCCCTCTCATGTTGATCCTCAGATGCAGCAGTGCCAGACTCGCTGTGCCTCGCCCACGCAGGGTCCTGCTGGCACCAGGGTGTGCCCTGGGTGCTCCTTGTCCTCCCCTGAACTCCCAGGGCCACCCAGGCTGGGGACAGCAGAGCTCAGTGGTGACAGCCCTGGTCTGGGGATGCTCCTGGGCAGGAGAATGAGCCTGTCCTGGGCTGTGGCCTCACCCAAGGCTGGACTGCTCCTGCTCCCTGGCCAAACTCAGGGACAACCCCAGCAAAACCCCGAGAGCTTTTCTGTGACACTGAACTGTCCTCCACCATCACTGCCAACGCAGCAGGAGAGTGACTGCTCCTCTCCTGGTGCTGCTGGAGAGCCCCATATGGACAAAGACTACAAGATGCTGTGGTGATCCAAAGGACAAAGAGGAATTTTCAGAGCAGTTTCTGCTCCTGCCTTCTCTTTTCCCTCATTCCCTTCCTTTCCCCAGATGCACAGACACAGGAGCTGTGAGGGCTGGAGCAAACCCAGCCCCAGTCACACAGGATTTCTGCACCTCTCCCCAAAGCCCAGCCTACCAGGGCTTCCAGCATGGAAAGGAGCATTTCCACTCCCTGTGCCACAGCTGCTCCATGCCCTGCTGGTGCTGGGATCCACCACAGCTGCCCAGATGTGCTGTGTGGGTCAGGGTGTCCTGCAGAGACCATGGCACTCGTGGAGAAGGTGACTGGTGGCTAAAATGCAGCAAAGAGGATATGGATGGAGATACACATCACTCACCCACCTTCTCCTTTCCCCTTTCTCCACTTGTCTGATGGCCAGGGATGATTGTTTCCTTTGTGGTTACTTCCTCCAGTTCTGATCTCAGCCTCAGGGAGAGCAGAGGGAGTCATTTGGGGGGAGTGTGGCTCCCTGGAAGAGGTTATCTGTGCCTGGTCATTGTCTGCAGGGATGCAGTTCTATTTGGAAATTACTTTTTTTCCCCTTCAGCACTCCAGAGCTACAGATCATTTGAATTCACCCTCTCCTTCCCTTTCAGGAGACAGAAAGGCCCCAGCCGTACTCGAAATGAGACAGATGCTTATGGAATTGTGGTTTTAAAAGCATTTTTCAGTTCACTTCTCCCCTTTTCTACACACAGCAGTCCAATGTGAGCTGACTAATAAATGCATTATCTTTTTTTTTTTCCCTTTCCTAGGAGGGCTTGATATGGCAGCTCCATAGATCAGCTTGGTCTCCGGGGATATTTCTGCCCTAAACAAAATGGAAATTGTCTGCCCCCTCACAAGCCCTCAGTGACTCATACAATAAAGAGAACCCATAAATATTTGGGTAATTACAGTCCGTTCACCTAAATTCCACGAGAGGCAGAGCTCTTTTCTCGCTGGGTCCTTAAACGGCTGCCGTGTGTTGCTGTCCATGGTTCTGGCTTGCCAAGAGCACCTGATTCCCCCGAATAGTCACCTCCAATGGTTTCTTCCCAATCGGTCAGCAAATTTTGGGAACATTGCATAGCAAAAGGGTGAGAAGTTGGGTAATGAATAACCAGTTAGATCATGGAATCACAGCTGGGTTGGGTTGGAAAGGATCTTAAAGCTCATCTCATCCCTAGGCCATGGGCAGGGACACCTTCCACCATCCCAGGCTGCTCCAAGCCCTGTCCAGCCTGGCCTTGGACACTTCCAGGGATCCAGGGGCAGCCACAGCTTCTCTGGGCACCCTGTGCCAGGGCCTGCCCACCCTCACAGGGGAGAATTTCTTCCCAATACCCAATCCAAACCCACTCTCTGTCAGTGTGAAGCCAATTCCCCTCTCCATGTTTATTGAGAGTTCCCATCAGTTCCTGGAAGGCGCTGCTGTATTTATTTTACATGCAGCTCACTCAGAGCAGGTGCCTTTTGTCTCATGCCCTGTCAGGAGTCACCAAACCCCCCCTGGAGCACCTCCTGGAGCTGGAGATCAGAGGTTCCCTGTCCCTGGAGCCAAGCTTGGCTGGAATCTGCTGGAGCCAGGCCCTCCAGTGCAGTGACAGCCCTGGAGATTAATGCATTTTATAATGATATTATTACTGCGTTGGTGTTAATATTTCACTGCTTGTTGTCACCACTCTGCGAGGCAGATCCAGCTGCACATATATCTGATCTGGGCATTCCACAGCCCTTTGTGCCTTCTCTGGGATGGTTACACCAGGCTCGTGCTACAGCTCTTTGCTAAAAATTACCAGAGAGACAAAAATGGGGAACACATATGTCAAAAAAATGGTTCAGTGAAGGTTTGGGCTGTGTTATTTCCTCCTCAGGGAGGATTACAAGGTGTGCAAGAACCCTTTTTAAAAACCCTCCTTGAAATGAGGATGCCTGGAGCAGCCCTGCTTTCACTCCCCAGCCCTCTGCCCCTTGCCCAGGCCTCATCTGTGCTCTTTGCTGACCTCCTGCAGCACAGCCAGGTGACAGGATGGCCACAGGTTCACTCTGCCCAGCCTCAGGCAGTCAAATAAACGCAGAGTGGGTTTGCATAAAGTGTTTTTCTTTCTCGACTTTCCACAATCCTCCAAGGAGCACCTCCCCTGTAGGAGCACCAGGCACCCTGGGCTGGCTGGAGCCATCTGGAGAACAGCACAGCCATGCTCCTGCCAGAGGGAGGGATGGAAAAGCTGCAGGAACAGCTCTGGGCTGGGCTAGAGGGGAGCTCTCAGAGGAGCTGCTGACTGGCAACCCCAGCATGGCAAGGAAAAGTTGTTAAACCCTTTTTTCCCATCAAGGGCAGCCTCCTGTCTCCAGAGGTAACCAAGCCCAGCTTCCCCAAAAGATCTGAGCAATCCCAGAGCCTGGTATCAGACCTTATCAATCACAAACTTTTTATAACAACCTCTTTAATCAAATGCTTCATTTTGTCTTTTTCTCATCCCTGCTTCTCTTTTCCTCCCGCTACTTAGGAATTTTTTTCCCTTCCCTTGCTATGGGTGATGGTGCTTCTAATCAGCACTTTCCATGTCTAATTGCCTCATTGTGAGCTTCTCCCTGAACCTGTCAGACACCAGCTCACACTTCTTGCCTTACTTGTCACAAGAAAAATTGTTCTTTTAAATGTGTCTGGGAGAGACACAAGGACATGGAATGCTCCAGGGAGAGAGGAGGATGGAGCAGTGACTAACTGCAGTTACTCAGTGCATGGGATTTCTAAAAGCTGCCCCTCCCCAGCCTACCTGGAGATGCACAAACACAGCAAAAAAGAAAATTCTCTGTCTCAAAGATATCACAGTCCAAAGTCTGTTGACACTGAAAAGTCCCTGCGGAAGTTGTGCCTGCTGTGATTATAGCAGAGGATGAGTGGATTACTCGCTGAAACAAACCATCCATGGCAGGAGGGATTATTTTGCATGTTAGAGGGAGATCTGGGGACTTTAAATACTAATACTCCATTAATGATTAATGTACCTCTTGCATACGAACCAGCTTGATGACCTATTCCCTCCCTGCCTCAACCACAAGTAGAGAAAAAAGTTTGTGTGTTTTTGCTGCACCAGGTTTGCATTCACGTGAGAAACTCCTGTCCTGCTCGCAGAGCTCTGAATTCACCTCCCACATCCAAGCCCTGTGTTTCCCACCTAAATTAGATTATTTGTGAGGCAGGTTGATGCTCACCCCTGGCGATAGCAGAGCAGTTTTTCAGACCAAAGTATTTGTGGTTGTCATCTGCTGATAAGAAGATAACAGTGTTCCTGCACTGCCACAAGAGCCTCCGAGCTGGCAGCTCTGCCTCTCCAGAGCTGCCAGAGAGACAGAGGGGAGGTTATGTGTTTGTGCAGCTCAGAGTTCCCTCGCTAAGATAAATGGTGACCTTGGGCTCACCTCCACCTGCTCTGGCTCAGATTAGGCAGGTGACAAAGCTGATGTCACATCTCCAGGTTGTGCCTGAAGTAATGTGGATGGTTCCACTTCACGGCAGTTATGTGATAATGGTGACACATTGGTCTTGTCCTTTGCATTTACTCCCACAAGATTCTCTCAGGGAGCCACTTCTGCCCAGGGTCTCTCTCACCTCCTCAAGAATTAGTCAGGGGGAGAAGTTTTATTCACAGTGAATAATATATTTATGCTTCTCTGCCTTGTTTACAATCACAGCAGTTTCTTTTTCCAGTTTCCCTTTGTGTTTTGGAGGATGTTTTGGGATGGGGCTCAGAGAGATCACCACAGCAAAGGTTTTTTTTGGGAACCTTGGCAGGAGAGGATGTCCAGGAGCAACCAGTGTTGTTGCTCTGTCCTTGCTGTGTCTCTCCTGGAGCAGATTTAAAGAAGTTTCCCCAAGTTCTCCTCTACCTGCTCAGGATTTTGTGACTTCACGACCCACAGCAGAGCTGGCTGCTGGCAGGTGAGGTGGTTACAGAGCAGCTCTGACCTCCTGGGGAGGCAAAAGCACTGAGATATTTAGCAGGGCACAATCAGAGGGCAAAGCAGAGAGGGGGAGAGATTGACTGGGGGCCCTGGGAAGTGACACGCCTGTTAAAAACTGACTGTTATCTGCACATTTAGGTGTAAAAATATTCCTTCAATCAGGGCAAGATCTGCGACTCGCAAGGACAAAGCTAAGGCAGTGTCTTCTCCTTGTCTCAGAGAATTAATTTAGAAGAAAAAGTGTGGAGAATTGAAGAGAAGGAGGGAAGGAGGGAAGGAGGGAAGGAGGGAGGGAGGGAAAGAGAGAGGGAAAGAGAGAGGGAGAGAGGGAGGGAGGGAGGGAGGGAGGGAGGGAGGGAGGGAGGGAGGAAGGAAGGAAGGAAGGAAGGAAGGAAGGAAGGAAGGAAGGAAGGAAGGAAGGAAGGAAGGAAGGAAGGAAGGAAGGAAGGAAGGAAGGAAGGAAGGAAGGAAGGAAGGAAGGAAGGAAGGAAGGAAGGAAGGAAGGAAGGAAGGAAGGAAGGAAGGAAGGAAGGAAGGAAGGAAGGAAGGAAGGAAGGAAGGAAGGAAGGAAGGAAGGAAGGAAGGAAGGAAGGAAGGAAGGAAGGAAGGAAGGAAGGAAGGAAGGAAGGAAGGAAGGAAGGAAGGAAGGAAGGAAGGAAGGAAGGAAAAGCTCAAGCAGTGCCTGTGAGTTGTGCCAGGTCTGTGCCCCTCATGTCGCTGTACCCAGTGGGGATGAAGTACAGATGTTTTTTGCAGGAGAAAAACTTATGTTTCATGCTTTAAAGCCCAGTTTAAAGCCCCCAAAGCTGGTGACAGCCTCACCAGTGGTTTTACCTTTAAATCACCTCCTGTCCTGATGCCCTGCCCAGGAAGGCACCCAGCAGCCTCCAACCCCACAGTTCCTGCAGGAATCAGGGTCACCCCAGGGTGACACCTTTGCCCAGCTCCTGCCACGTTCCCCCAGATTCATGGGAAATAAAACAGAGCTGAGTTTGGGGTTTTTTTTTCCTGATTAGGCCAATAATTCTTTTGCTGCACTTTTCAAATCCCTCGCTGCCTGTGTGGGATACAAATGACTCCACCTATGCATTTCATGGCATTTGTGAATCATTAGGCCTCACTTAAGGGGGTTTACATCACTCCACGCTCATCTTTCTCCTCCTAGCCTAATTCTGGGCTTTGGCCAAATAGCATTCAGGCTTCACTTCCATCTCTTTACCTTCGGTTCTTTATGTATTATTGAATTATTCAGGCACTTTCCGTTGGGATGGATTGGAAATACACAATGGGAAGTGCAGTTTCTCAAAGGAAAAATTTACATTCGCTGGAGTTGGTTTGTTTATTTGAGAAAATCAACATGCAATATAAACTTTCAGCCAGAAAAAAGAGACTGATTAAAAATAGAACTATGGCTCGAATCTTTCAGTTTTCTAAATGCTTTGCTTGAAAGCAGCCAAACAAAATAATGAACTTATTTTGGTCATGACACACTAAACACTGCCTGATAAAACATCAGGAGTTGGACACCTCTCCTCCAGCTAAGATCTCTGGAGAGGAATTCCTCTTGTGATTCCCATTGTGTCAGGCTCATTGCAGCACACCAGGATATTTTTTGGATATTCTTTGGAATTCTGTCAGCCCTATTTTTGCAGCAAGCCAAAACTCCAGCAAGGAATGCATCACTAAAGGCAAAGAGATGTCCAATACTGAACTGTTCTGAAAAACGTCAGGGGAATTCAGTAAATCAAACCAAAATATTTAATTTCTTTAACTGCTGTTTTGGTTTGGTTGTTTGTTTTTTTTTTTCCCCTTTTAATTTTACAAAAGTAGAAGTGGTTGCAATGGAAATATTAAAATTCCAGTGTTTTCTTTTTTCACTTTGTTGCTTGTTTTTTAGATTTCCTCATCTATAATAAATGTCTAATTAAAGCTTTTATAGCAAGCTGGGAAAGAAAAAAACCCGGGCTAGAAATTCCAAATGGAGCTCTGTGCTGCTTTCTATGACGACAGAAAATGAAGACCCAGCAAAAGGAAGAATCAGAGTGAGAGTCTTTTCCCACCTGTTGATCACGGATAATGAATTGAAGAGGAATTTTGGGCAGGTGCAAAGCAGGGATCATCACTGTTCAGTCTGAGAACAGAAGCATCACAAGGACAGGTCCTAGAGCATGGAATGTCAGCAGTGCTCAGGCTGTCTCCATCATCCCTGAGGTTTTGGCATTTCCATCACCACTCCGTGGTTCTCCAGGGGATAAAAACCTTGCCCAAGGCAGTGATTCCCATGGGACAGCAGCATTTTGAAGCTGTGCCTGGCAAACTGCACCTCCTGGCCCCAGGGCAAGCCTGGCCACCCTGACCATCCTCCCCTGATCACACACAGTGCTCTTCCCACCCCGGGAACTGAGAAATGCAAAAATCTCCTGGACCCCCCATGCTTTTGGGGCATTTTTATCACCAGAAAGATTCATATTGATTTTGAACCTGTCTTGTTTGCTTGAACTCTGGAGCTGGCAGACTCTGGACATCATTTCAATCTGTTCAGCACTCCCAGGCGTAGGGTGCCCTCTTTTTATTTTTAAGGCATGTAATAAAGAACAAAATTAATTCCATGTCTGATTTATGCCCAAAGCCACCATTCTTTCTTCTTCCAGCTGAGATTTGATTGGATTTCATTAGTTTCTTTCCCATAGAGGCAGATAATTTTCATCAGGTTGAAGTTGGAGTGTTTCTGGGTTTGTCTGGAGCTTGGGGTTGTTTTGTTATTGTTGTTTAATAGCTGAGAAATAAATTCTGATATTTGTCTGTATGAAGCCATTCAAACAAAAATAAATAACACACCTTTTAAAGTCAAAAGCACAAAAGTTTTATATAGGTAAAGCTGTTCAATGATTCTTTTCTTTTGCTATTAATTGACTGTCCTCTGTCATTAAAAGATGTTTTCACAAGCTGCTTTTGGTATATTTATAAGAGACCCAGCAAATTATTTACTCACCCCCAGTCCTGCCAACCTGCATTTTCTAACAATCCCAGCTTAGCAGCTTTCATCTAAGAAAAAATAAATAAAAATAGCCTAGACATGCCTAGATGGGCTGGCAAATACTTTTCCTACCTGATGCTTCCAGAAGGAAATAAAATATTCCCCCCTGATCTGTTGATGCCACCTTTGAGAAGAGATTGGCTTAAGGATATGGCTGGGGTTGGCAAGGCCAGGCTCTGGGAGGAGAGATAACAGGGGCTGTGACAGCAGCAGGTTATCAGAGCTGAGCCTGAGCACAGCCTGCACTAAAACCTGCCTCCAGAGTGAACCCTCACTGCTCCTGAGCACTTAGAGGGAGACTGGGTGTGATCCTGGTGAGATGGAACATGAGAAAAAGAAAAACTAAGGGCAAAGAAATGGTGGGAAGAGAAAAAAAAGAAGAGAGGAGAGGGGAGAGGGGAGAGAGGAGAGAAAAGAGAAAAGAGAAAAGAGAAAAGAGAAAAAAAGAGAAAAGAGAAAAGAGAAAAGAGAAAAGAGAAAAGAGAAAAGAGAAAAGAGAAAAGAGAAAAGAGAAAAGAGAAAAGAGAAAAAAGAGAAAAGAGAAAAGAGAAAAGAGAAGAGATGGGGAAATAACTAAAGGAGAATTAAGTTGAGGGGGAAAAAGCATCATAAGGTGATAACAGAAATGAGTTTAACTCAAACTTAGTTGCTTTCCTACAAGACCAACCTGTCCTTGATCTCTTATAGGCTCCACCAGCCAGAGAGATTTTTTACCATGCTGCAGTTTTTTAAGGAGCCCAAAGCACTGTGTGCCCAGCAACTGCCACTGCCAGAGGCCAGCCCAGCTTCCACCCTGCCAATGCAGGAAGGAATTTCGTAGAAATCCACTATTTCTTAAAGTTCTGAGGCCACAGCTTGCCACTAATTATAGAAATAAATAACTAGTGACTGGAGCCATCTGTTCTTTATTTGGCAGTGCCTTTCTTCTTCAGGAAATCAGCACACCTGCAACCTCTGTGTCTTCCTGAGGTTGGGTCACTCTGCCCTCCAAACCACAGACGGATTGCTGGAGCACAGGTGACCCTCTGGAGATGGTGCTGCTCATCCTCCTTCTCCTCAACCCCCAGGGGGAAGTCATTCATCTGCCAAATTGAGTTCCATTCGTTTTTTGGGCTGAGGGGAAGCAGGGATGGGGAGGTGCAGTGGTAAATAGATATTTGTCACCAGGGTTTGAAGCTCATTATCAGTGCAGAGCTTTGGGGGTTCAGCTCCCCCAGATGAATCCTCCCAAGCAGGGCAGAGTCAGGAGGGGTGGTGTAGACATCACCAAATCCACACAACTGAACATGAGGTTTCCCAAGTCTTCAGTAGAGGTTAAATCAGGGCAAAACGTGGGAAATTCTATTTTCTCTCTCTGTTTCCTCCCTGCTCTCATATTTCCCCTGGTTTAATCTTTGGCATTGAGGTGTTCTGTACAACTATGATCATGGGAATGAATTTTAAAAGGATTATTAATTTTACTCTTTTTTTTTTTTTTTTTTTCCAGTTTGACTTTTAGCTTAAGTCGAAAATATTTCAGGTCTTTAGAGCCATAATTAGACATATTGTCCTTAGCCAAATGCCAGATAATTTGTACGCACTTGAGGTAAATCTTTTGCTGGAAAGGTAGGCAAATATTGAAATATGTAATGAAAACAAAAGGAAGCATGAATAAAAAAATAAAAAAACCCACACAACTATTTTAAATCTTTTAAATTACTTTCTCTTCTCCCTCTCATTAGTAAATATTTTAGTTATTCTTGCCCTGAACAAATCCTCCTTTCAGTGCTTCTCTGTGTCTTTCTCTCTCATTAGCATTCTTCTTTTTTTTTTTTTTAAATAAGTCATAAAGACCCTGTTATTTTTAAAGTTCACCTCTCATGCACGATGCAGATGCAAGGACCAGAGAGGGAGAAGCAGCAGCGTTGTTAATTCATTCCGGGCAGGGATTTTTTTTCTTCCTACCTTTAGATGAGAAGGAGTTTGCTTTTGGCTGAAAACATTCAAAGTGAGTGCAGCACTTTGGGAAATGGCACATAAAGGGACTTTAGCGGGAGGGAGAAATGAAAAGGATGGAAAAGTCGAATGGTGACAGAGGTAGTCAGAGAATTTACAAATTATTTTCTCTGACAATGTCGACAGCTCCGGGAGGCTGCCTTCTCTTTCAGGATAAAGTCACTTGTCATTCCGTTAGGGAAAGACAAGGGATGTGTCAGGAGTTATTTGAAATGGAAAGTATTGTTTTTAGCTTCTTTCCTGCTCTTTATTGTAGTAGCAAAGTGTTCTCTCCGTGTTGATGGAGAGGCTGAGATTGCAGCAGGGAAGGAGGGTTGCAGGACCAAGAGGGGCTCAGAAATTCCCAGGGTTGGGATAGACCATGGAAAATAAAGGATTTGGGGACCCACAGGGTTGAAGATATGGGGCAAAGGGCTAGCTTTGTACCAAGAATTAGGGGAAAAGGGTATTTTGGGTGGTTCTGTAATGCTGATCAGCTCACGAAGGACTGCAGGGAAGGGACAGAGCCCAGCACCAGGAGTTGCTCAAATGAAGGGCAATGCTGATTATTTGTGTATCACAGAGCCCCAGAGCTCCCCCTGTGCCTCCTCCCCCAAACCTGGGCTCCTTTAGTGCTCTCCCTGTGTTAAACAGGAATTCTCTTCCCAGAAAACTGCTGGGTGAACTTTCCCCTCTCTGCACCACTCCTGCTCAGAAACATCCCATGAATGCAAAGCACAGCACAGACACAGATCTGCATTCCTCTGTACAGCAGGATCTTCCTTCCCACATTCCCTGACTATCCAAACAAAAAATACCCACATTCTTTCTCTGGGAATTTCCAATACTTCACCAACCTTCTCATCTCCAGCTGAGTCTCCCCTGATCCTGCTGCAAAGGAAGTTTCAAACCAACTTTCTGTGCAGTGCTGCAAACCCTGGCTGCTGAGGGACTCTGGAGCCAATGGCACAAGAAACTCCAGGCCCTGGGAAGGTTGGTGTGTGGAGAACACACTCCCTGTGAGCCCAGGAGTGCTCTGATGTCCCCAGGTGTCCCAGCAGTGCTCTGATGTCCCTAGGTGTCCCACCTTTCCCTCTTTAGCCTCTCCCTGGTAGGGCTGCAAGAGCTCACCAGTGGCAGACAAGCATCTGGTAACCCATGGCAACCAAGTTCCTTAAGAAAATGGTCTTCTGGTGATTTCCTAAATGAACAGGCCTTTTTTGGCTGGTTGGAGATTGGGGGAGAAAGAGGATGGGAGGATGGAGAAAGGCACCAGGTGTGTAGGTGAGGACAGGTGCCACAGGACCCTGCCTGCTGCAGGGTCAGACTTTGCTCACCTGTGAGCACATTTCTCTTTCCAGCCCCAGCTGGGATCTGGGGGGTTTGGATATCCCACCAGCAGTTTCTCCCAAATCTCTCCACCCCAGGCTGAGAAGGATGGATGAGCTCAGGCAGAGGCACAGACAGGGCAGCACACAGCCAGCTGGGTGTTTGTGCAAGTCCCTGTTAGAGGATGAGGCTGATTATATTCCATTCTGGATTTGATTAGATTGCATAAGTAGACAGACCAGCAGAAATGAGCTGCCTGGGAGAGCAGGACATTTAGCTAAAGGTCAGACAAAATTGCCCTGGAAACTGGTAGGTAGAGAGAAGTGTGGAGATGGAGGTGGAGCTGCGAGGGCTGGTAGAGACACAGGAACAGAGTTTAATTACTGGAATTTCTGAGAGCTTTGTTCAAGCCTCACCTCAGAGGTGCCCTACAGAAACTCACCCACACTGCAGTGCTCCCCTTCCACCTGGGGACACCATGGGATCACCACAAGTCCCACCCTCCCTGCACAGCCATGATCCCCTGAGGGTCATCCCTTCTGGTATCCAACTGGTATCCAGTATTTTCCTGATCATGGAAAAAGGAATACACAATATTCCTCTCCTGCCCTCCACTGCTGGGATGGCAAACCCAGTAATCCAGTCACCCAAAGGGAAATATTTTCCTGGTTAATAAATCCAAAACTGCAAGGGAAGTGACACTCACAGGCTGTGTTGACAGCATCTGTATTATTTTTAATATATATTCCCCCCACAAAAAATTATCTTTTCCTTTAAATATATTTTTCCAGCAGGCCAAATAATTGGATTTTTCTTTGCTAAAAGAAGGGAACATAAATTACTCCTGTTGGGTGCAGATTAGGTTATGGGATTTCTTTTCTTCTGTCACCGTCAATGCCCCAATGTCAGAGAGCTTTAATATTTAATGCATTCCTAATTAGTCTCCATTGGCCCAGGGCACTTAACAAAACCTGACACCAACCATCGAGTCAAGTTCATTTAGAGAGCACAATTACCCAACCATCATTTCCATTCTGCAGCTGGATTAGCCACCAAATTCCCTTCCCAACCCCCAGCCCTGCTCCCACCTTCCCACAGTCGCAAGTTAATTACGGGGGGGGAAAAAAAAAGCAAAAAAAAAAAAGCAGAGAGAGGATTTGAGGATTTGATTCCAGTGACAGGAGATACAAATTATCTCATTTGGTCAGGGCAATGACATTTCCAAGATTCCTTTAATCTCCAGGAAGCTCTGCTGCGTGGAGCGGCATTTACCGAAGGATGTTGCTGCTTGTGGCGCTCCTGTTGCTTTTCATGCTCCAAAGACCTCGAATTTAAGTTTTCCCAATGCACAGGCTGATCACCTGGGAAAGGAGGAGGGGGGAAAAAACCCATCTGGATATATATGTAACTTTAAATAATAAATATTGGCCCAGAGAGACTTGGCTTGTCTTGAGACAATCAACAGGCGGGAAGGGGCACAGGGTGGGAGAGCTGTGGGGAGAGAGATGGTGATGGCAGAGGCAGCAAAAATGAGCTGGGGATGAAGGGAGAGTCCAATTTCACTGCAAGCAGCCAAAGCTTGGGGTGTCCAGGCTCTCCAGGGTTTGGGAACTGCCCCTGGTGTCACCCAGCTCCTGAAAAATCCAAGCAGAACAAGCTCTGAAGAGCTGCCTGGAATCTCCGACCTTTCTCTGCTCCTCAGGGGACACAGCAAAGCAAAGTTCAGCTTCCTCAGCTCCCACCTCGCCCAAGACTTTGGCTCTTTTGCACAACGAGCCCTGAGTTAACTGAGCTGGGTAAAAAAAAAAGAAGCAAAGAAATGTCCCAAGACTTCACCACTCTGGAGCATAATAATAACCCAATAATAACCCAAACCCCTCCAGTGCCAGCTCTTGTTGCCACCAAAAATGACTCTGTATGGCAGATTTGGGCTAAAAATTGTCATTTAAGTGGCAAATGTTATGAACTGACCCTTTTTAGGATGTCAGTAAGAAACCAAACTGCTTTGTGGGGATGTATTGGCTTGACTTTCATTTTCAAAGTATAACCACAGGAGATTCTCATGGGTAATGTCAACAATTGCAGAAAAAAAGATAATATCTGTAAAATCTGTCACCCCTGTGACTAATTTCAATTACAGTGATAAATGCAGAACCTATGTTGCATGCTGGAGAATAATTTAATTAGAAACCTTAAAAAATGGTCAGTTAACAAATATATGCAATATGAATTAATTAATAATCAATACCAGTTTCTTCCTCATACTTTCCACACTGGTCAGTGAGGATAAAATATACCAGAAATGCTTTGCTAAATAATGTTTAGGCACAGGTTTCATGGTGCCAAACTTTTAATTTCTCAGTCAATTGCAACATTTGCAGCTGAGCCTGTACTCACAAATCACACAGTGCTGCTGCTCTTTGTATGTTGGTGACCTGAAATTGCAATTGGTGCAATTGGAAGTGTTTGATCCAAACTCATTGATTTCAATGGAAATTTTTTCTAACCAGTACCTTTTGTAAATTTGATTTTTTCCCCAAGAAGAATCACCCAGCTCTGCTCTCTGTCTGTGTTTGTTCAATATTCAGGAAATAAATCCCTCCACAGCTTGTAAAACTTCTTAAACGGAGCACTAAGGAAGCCTATTCCAGCAAATGATGATATTTCAGTTCAGTGAGTGAGAAATAACCACTTGTTGTTCCTCACCTTCATCCTCCTCGTGCAAAGAGGCAGCAGCTGCAGGGTTAATCTGCAATATTAACTTGTTAGATTGTTGATCTGCCCTGGGGCCATCAGGAGCTTAAATAGCCAACAGTTAATTAAAAATAAACTGACACTTTACTTTAAGGATAGTTTTAATAACCATTTATAAATGTTACATTAAAAATTCATGCACTGTTATCAACTCCTGCTAAGGATTTACAGCACAATGGAGGTGTCATGAATGTTTTATGGCTTCTGTGGAAAACCTCTTCCTGAGCAGACATTTTCAGATGTCTGTGTGTCTTTCCAGGGCTGCAGCAGCACAACAACAGCTTCCCAAGGTGCCAGGGATTAAGTTTAGACTTTGCTCTGCAGCATGCTTGGCCAA
The DNA here is from genome assembly GCF_008360975.1 of Lichenostomus cassidix. Classification (NCBI taxonomy): domain Eukaryota; kingdom Metazoa; phylum Chordata; class Aves; order Passeriformes; family Meliphagidae; genus Lichenostomus; species Lichenostomus cassidix. The sequence goes on from NC_139497.1 coordinate 7,093,845, forward strand.
TGTATTGCCTGGAATAAAACACAGATCTTTTCCAAAGAGCGTTGAAATGAAAATAGAAAAGCAAATCTTAAATTAATAAAGTCCTTCAAGGTGCACAATATGGCAATATAAACATGTAATACAGTGATTCTACATTTTTTATAAGGTTAGTTGATTAGTATACCTATCAATTAGTATATTGTCCAATTAGAAGAGCTGTTGGTAAGGTAATTTTCCCCTGGGTACAGCCCGACTGGAATTGGTCCAGGGGCTTCTTTGCCCCATTTCTTGTTGTGTCTTCTCAGATTCTGGTTGAAAAATAAAACCTCCTTGCTGTAGGTTCTCTTCTTGAAAATATGACTAAACAGTATTTCAGGAATGTATTAGAAGGTTTTAGCTTATTGTTCTAAAAGTGTAGGAAAAGTACTAAAGCTACAACCATGTATTAGCAGTCTGCAAAGCTACAAATACAGGAAAAATATATAAAAAGCTGAACATCTTTAGGCATCAAACACCTCAAGAAAGTGTTAAAAACTCCTCCTGATTTCTGCTCTGAAGAGTTCATCCATCCATGGGCTTTAGGATCAGCCACACTGAGCTTCCCAGCACTGACTGGACCAGTTTTCTCAGCCAGAAGCCCCAGGGGGGTCACCATAAACAGCCAGGGGCCTCCAAAAGTGCAGAAAATCCGATTACAATCCAGAGCAGGGAGAAGAGCCCAATGCTGCAAGGTGATCTCCATCATCAGCCTCTCCAAACTCACACACACAGGCAAGCACCCTCCCAGACACAAACACCTCCCTGTCACTGGGTGTGAGCTCATCCCAGATATATTTTTGACTCCTGTTTGCAGCTGAGGAGAGGCAGCAAAGCTGCTGTGCCTGGAATAAGTGGTCTTTGAGCTGGAAAGCACTGAGGGATTCCTGCTGTCCAGGCAGGGCTCCTGGGTGTTCCCTTCCTGCCTGCCATGTGTGACTCTGCCTTCCCTCCCCACCTGCCAGCAGGGATGATAATCCCTCCCAGCCATGGTGGGCTTGGACAGAAAAACCCATTAACGAGGGGGAGGTGGCACAATACCACAATAACTGCTCCTGAGATGATTAGGCATAAAAAATTGGTCTCACTGACATAATTAGCCACCTCAAAATGAGCTTCCTCTGACAACGTTGCTGCCCCTTTTGTTTTAAAAACACACCAGCACTTCTGTGATTGAAGCTGGCTGTCTACAGGCTCCTGGAAAACAAATTCATGCTCAACCTGCTTATCTGTGCTGCTTCTCTCTCCTTCTCGCAGTGATATTGAGCTGGGGAGATGCTGTGTGAGGGAAGGGGATGTGGCTGCCAAGGCCCTGCGTGGCACTGAGGCTCAGAAGTGATTAAATCCACAAGGTGAGGGCCTGACCACCTCCCTTGTGCTTAACACCAGCCATGCAAACACAGCTCCTCGCTGTGCAGGTGCTGATGGAGAGCAACCTTCAGCCTCCTCAGCCAGCCACCAATCAAACTGGCATTAACCTTGCTTGCTTTTGCCTTGCTTTTGATTTTTTTTTTTTCTCCTGTTTTGCTGTGTTTTAGGGGGAAAGCTTCTCTGAGTATTGGCTTCTCTGGCATAAAAAGGGTTAAAAATTAATGACAAATTCTTGGTGTCAGGCAGGTGCCAAGCTCTAATTAGGGTAATTGATAATACAATGTTCAGAGGTAGCAGAAGCCCTCAGGCTGCCATGCAAACACCCCTGAGGAGCAGATAAAGATGAAGCAGGCAGTTGTCCAGGTTCATTTCAGCAAATTTGCACCCTTCAAAGCAGCCAAGGCTGGATTTGATCCTCCTGCTCCAGCTGAGGTGAGCTCCTGGCAGGATCCTCCAGGCACCCACTGCTGCTCTCACTCCAGAGCTAGGGAAGGTGAGGGCAGCATCCTCAGAGAGCAAAGCTACACAAATGTGAAACCTCTCAGGGCTGTAGGATCTCCTGGCCCTGCAGCTCCCTATGGCAGCATCTGGTCACTGCCAGTCCAGTAAAAACCAGCCCAGAGATGAGAAAACGTGGGCTGATTTTAGTGGGTGGCAGGCAGGGAGATCCTCTGACATGCTGTCCTCTCCATCCTGCATTCCCACTCACTCTCCCTCTGCACTGCTCTCCAGATTATTTTCATTCAGGGCAACTTCTCCTCTTTTCCCTCCAGTGACGCCAGTTTTGTTCTGCTGGAGTCGTGAGGTTCACTAAATACAGTGAAGGGCTGTTTCTGCAAGGACTTCTGTCCTAGGTTGCAATATTGATGTAGTTAAGTATTCTATTACCACCAGCTGTGGGCCATTAGCTGCTATCACCCACTCCGGATGACAGGCAATGGGCCATCCTTAGCTATTATCACTTGCTAATGACCCACCCCCCATGACAGGCAATGGGCCATCAGGGACCCACCGTGTGACTCATGGACTTATCTCATCCCATTGTGAGATGCTCTGCCGAGGAGGGAGGAGCCAGGTGTTCCCACCTGGATATAACCTGGCCTTGGAACTGCCTGAGCTAGCCTGGTCTACTGGGTTCCCAGAGGACCAGAGCTACCACTGGATCTTCAGCTGGAGACTAGACCTTCACAGGATCACCGCTTCAACTGGACTACTTCAGTTGGACTGCTACTACCACCCCAACAGGGTGTTAGGTTGTATCTGACTTTGTCAGTGCTTTTCCTTGTATTATTTCACTTATTTTTAATTTCAATCTTGACTTGTGATCTCCCACTGGTTTGTTTTCAAACCAAGACATATTTTGGCGCCCAACGTGGGGCACGACCTGGGGAAACTCAGAAATCCCATCACCATGATGCTCAGCTTATCTATATGGGTACTGTATCTCGCTCTCTATATTTTTCCTCAAATGGGATACTATCTGCCCGTCATATTGCTCCTGTTGCGACCAGGGAATGGCATGAGAATTGCTCTATTGGTTTATTATGCCTATGGCATGGTTACCTGTGAGGCAATGAACACCATTCGTTATATATACTCGACTTTGTCTGCCTGGCCTAACCTGAGCTGCTTCGTCTGGGACCTCCTCAGCAATCGCACCCAGCCTCTGGGGCTAGGAAGAGAGAGCGGTTTTTTCCAACATTTCAGGTCAGGCACAGCCGTCCTTGACAATATTGAGTTCTCCCTGGATGCTAAGGATGGCATAATCTTCCTGTCAGTTCTGTTTTCTTTTTTCTCTGCGACCAGCACTGTGTACCTCATGCTGAAGAACAGAACAATACTTTGTCTTCTTGAGGAGGAGAAACGAAGCAAATCAGCACAGTTGAAGCCGGTAGCAGTTGCCCCCGTCCAGAAAAAGAAATCCAAGAGCAAGTCAGTCCGCACAGCGACTGATGATGATGCGGCAGGACCATCTCACCCAGCAGAAGAGACAGAGCCGGAGATCATCACTCGCTCTCTATCCCTGGGGGAGCTGCGGGATCTACGGAGGGAATTCACCCGGCAGGCAAACGAGTCCATCTTAACCTGGCTGCTCCGCATCTGGGATGCCGCCGCTAATGACACCATTCTGGACGGAAGTGAGGCCAGGCAACTGGGATCCCTGTCCCAGGATGTGGTTATTGACCAGGGGATTGGGAAAACCCAGGAAACTCTCAGCCTCTGGCGGCGATTGCTGGCGAGTGTACGGGACAGATACCTGTGCAAAGAAGACCTCCAGATGCACCAAAGAAAATGGAACACAATAGAACAAGGTATCCGATGCCTGAGGGAATTGGCTGTGCTAGAGATCATTTTCTCGGACAACGAGAGATTCCCCAAGAGCCCAGATAATGTCCGGTGCACTTCCCAAATGTGGCTAAGATTTGCGCGGCTCGGACCAGAGATATACTCTCGTTACCTGGCAACATTGCAGTGGAGGGAAGGCGAAGACCAGGTGGGCGTGTTAACAAACAAACTGAGAATTTATGAGGACACTGTCACCGCCCCACTACGCACCCAGGTCTCATCGGTAGAAACAAACCTGGCTGAGCAAGTCCGGAGATTGATTGAAGAGAGCCATCAGAAACTAAGGAAAGAGCTCACAGAAAGATTTTTCCATGCCACACCAAAACCAACCCGAGTCTCTGCCATCAGGAGCAGACGTCCCCCAGCCAGGGAAAGAAGACAAACCCCGCGACGTGACCTCTGGTTTTTCCTTCAAGAGCATGGGGAAGACATGAGAAAGTGGGATAGGAAACCCACCTCCTCCTTAGCAGCCCGGGTACGTGAATTGAAAACAGAAACATCCACGTCAGGAGGCTCATCTAGGTACAACACTGCCCCAGTCTCTTGTGGACAGAACCCCCGACAGAATGGAAGTGATAATATGACTGATCCTCTTGAAGGGACCTCAGGAACACATTTACAGGAGAAGAACATCGTGCACCAAAAACAGGATTAGAGGAGCCCTGCCTCTAGCCAGGTAGAGGAAAGGGACAATCGGATCTATTGGACTGTGTGGATCCGATGGCCTGGCACGTCTGACCCACAAAGATACACGGCCTTGGTTGACACCGGCGCTCAGTGCACCCTGATGCCATCCAGGTATGTGGGGACCGAATCCATTTCTATTTCTGGGGTGACAGGAGGATCCCAGCAGCTGACTGTACTGGAAGCTGAAGTGAGTTTAACTGGGAATGAGTGGCAGAAACACCCCATTGTGACTGGTCCAGACGCCCCATGCATCCTCGGCATAGATTATCTCAGGAGTGGATATTTCAAAGACCCAAAAGGACATCGCTGGGCTTTTGGGATAGCAGCTGTAGAGACAGAAGACATAAGACAACTGAATACCCTGCCCGGTCTCTCAGATAACCCGTCTGCTGTAGGACTACTGAGAATTGAAGAACAGCGGGTACCAATTGCTACAGCAACAGTGCATCGCCGGCAATACCGCACTGACAGAGACTCTGTGGCCCCCATCCATAAGATGATTCGGGATCTTGAGAGCCAAGGGGTGGTCAGCAAGGCTCACTCACCCTTTAACAGCCCTATATGGCCGGTGCGTAAGTCCAGTGAAGAATGGAGACTGACGGTGGATTACCGTGGCCTGAATGAAGTCACACCACCACTGAGTGCTGCTGTACCGGACATGTTGGAACTTCAGTATGAGCTGGAATCCAAGGCAGCAAAGTGGTATGTGACCATTGATATTGCCAATGCCTTTTTCTCCATTCCTCTGGCAGCAGAGTGCAGGCCTCAGTTTGCTTTCACCTGGAGGGGTGTGCAGTACACATGGAACCGACTGCCCCAGGGGTGGAAGCACAGTCCCACCATCTGCCATGGACTGATCCAGGCTGCACTGGAAAAGGGTGAGGCTCCAGAACATCTGCAGTATATTGATGACATCATTGTGTGGGGAGACACAGCAACGGAAGTATTTGGGAAAGGAGAGAAAATCATCAGAATTCTCCTGGAAGCCGGTTTCGCCATCAAGAAGAGCAAAGTCAAGGGACCTGCCCGAGAGATCCAGTTCCTGGGAGTAAAGTGGCAAGACGGACGGCGTCAGATTCCTTCTGAGGTCATCAATAAGATCATCGCGATGTCTCCACCAACCAACAAGCAGGAGACGCAAGCTTTCCTAGGCGCCATAGGCTTTTGGAGAATGCACATCCCTGAGTACAGCCAGATCGTGAGTCCTCTCTACCTCATAACCCGCAAGAAGAATGATTTCCACTGGGGCCCTGAAGAGCAGCAAGCCTTCACCCAGATCAAACAGGAGATCGCTCATGCGGTAGCCCTTGGACCAGTCAGGACAGGACCAGAGGTAAAGAATGTGCTTTACTCTGCAGCCGGGAGCCATGGTCTGTCCTGGAGCCTTTGGCAGAAGGTGCCTGGTGAGACCCGAGGTCGACCACTAGGATTCTGGAGTCGAAGTTACAGAGGGTCTGAAGCCAACTACACTCCCACCGAGAAAGAAATCTTGGCAGCTTACGAAGGAGTCCAAGCCGCCTCAGAGGTGATCGGCACAGAAACACAACTTCTCCTTGCACCTCGACTGCCAGTGCTGGGGTGGATGTTCAAGGGAAGGGTTCCCTCTACCCACCATGCCACTGATGCCACGTGGAGCAAATGGATTGCCCTCATCACACAGCGCGCCCGTATTGGAAACCCAAATCGCCCTGGGATTCTGGAAATTATAACAAACTGGCCTGAAGGTGAGACTTTTAAATTATCTTCAGAAGATGCAGAGGAGCAAGTAGCACGTGCCGAGGAAGCACCCCCGTATAATGAACTGCCAGAGAGTGAAAGACGCTATGCCCTCTTCACCGATGGTTCCTGCCGAATTGTCGGCGCAGATCGGAAATGGAAAGCTGCAGTATGGAGCCCCACACGACAAGCTGTACAGGCTACTGAGGGACAAGGTGGATCGAGTCAGGTCGCAGAGCTTAAAGCCATCCAACTGGCTTTGGATATTGCCGAACGAGAGAAATGGCCAAGGCTCTATCTCTACACCGACTCCTGGATGGTAGCCAATGCGCTATGGGGATGGTTAGATCGCTGGAGAAAGGCTAACTGGCAGCGCAGAGGAAAACCCATCTGGGCCACTGAGATTTGGCAGGACATCGCCGCCCGGGCAGAAAAGCTGACCGTGAAAGTTCGACACGTGGATGCACATGTACCCAAGAGTCGGGCTAATGAAGAGCATCGTAACAACGAGCAGGTGGACCGAGCTGCCAAGGTGGAAGTGTCACAGGTGGATCTGGACTGGCAGCACAAAGGAGAATTATTTCTAGCTTGTTGGGCCCATGATGCCTCTGGTCATCAAGGGAGAGATGCGACATACAGGTGGGCTCGTGACCGAGGGGTGGACTTGACCATGGACAACATCTCACAGGTCATCCACAGCTGTGAGACTTGCGCTGCAATCAAACAGGCCAAGCGGGTGAAGCCTCTGTGGTATGGTGAACGATGGTCAAAGTACAGGTATGGGGAAGTATGGCAAGTTGACTACATCACACTTCCCCAAACCTGCCAAGGAAAGCGCTACGTGTTGACCATGGTAGAAGCAACCACAGGATGGTTAGAGACCTACCCTGTGCCTCATGCTACTGCCCGAAACACCATCTTGGGTCTGGAAAAGCAAGTCCTATAGAGACATGGTACCCCTGAGAGAATCGAGTCTGACAATGGAACCCATTTCAAGAATGGCCTCATAAGCACCTGGGCTAGAGAACACGGAATTGAATGAATATACCACATCCCCTATCATGCACCAGCTGCCGGGAAAGTTGAACGGTGCAACGGACTACTTAAGACAACTTTGAAGGCACTTGGCGGGGGAACCTTCAAAAATTGGGAACTGAACTTAGCAAAGGCCACCTGGATGGTTAACACAAGGGGTTCTATCAATCGAGCCGGTCCTGCTGAGTCCAAACCTTTGCACACAGTGGATGGAGATAAAGTCCCTGTGGTACACGTAAAAGGCTTTTTAGGAAAGACTGTTTGGATTAGTCCCACCTCAGGCAAAGGCAAACCCATCCGTGGAGTGGTTTTTGCCCAAGGACCTGGTTATACTTGGTGGGTGATGAAGGCAGATGGGGAAACCTGTTGTGTACCACAAGGAGACCTTATCTTGAGTGAGAACTCTGTAGATGGTAATAGAATAAGGGGTGGATAATGTCCTAGGTTGCAATATTGATGTAGTTAAGTATTCTATTACCACCAGCTGTGGGCCATTAGCTGCTATCACCCACTCCGGATGACAGGCAATGGGCCATCCTTAGCTATTATCACTTGCTAACGACCCACCCTGCATGACAGGCAATGGGCCATCAGGGACCCACCGTGTGACTCATGGACTTATCTCATCCCATTGTGAGATGCTCTGCCGAGGAGGGAGGAGCCAGGTGTTCCCACCTGGATATAACCTGGCCTTGGAACTGCCTGAGCTAGCCCTGTCTACTGGGTTCCCAGAGGACCAGAGCTACCACTGGATCCTCAGCTGGAGACTAGACCTTCACAGGATCACCACTTCAACTGGACTACTTCAGTTGGACTGCTACTACCACCCTAACAGGGTGTTAGGTTGTATCTGACTTTGTCAGTGCTTTTCCTTGTATTATTTCACTTATTTTTAATTTCAATCTTGACTTGTGATCTCCCACTGGTTTGTTTTCAAACCAAGACAACTTCAAAAAGCTTGTTTCATTTGCTTGGTCCCTTTCATCCTTTGCTGTCCCTGCTTGTGTTGGGCTCCCAGCTGCTCCCCAGCCTTAGCTGCTCAGATTTCTGCTGAGGGGGCTCAGAGGCAGAGCAGCCAAAACCCACATGTGATGCCCAAGCTGAAAACTGCCTCTCCCCAGCTGCCACAAAGGAAAACAGGGACTTCATGTGACACACAGAGAGAGACACAGAGACACACAGAGCCTGGGGATGCCATCACCACCCTCTCTTGAAGTGAGATTCTACCTACTCCAAGCTTCCAGCTGCTTGTGGCCACGCTGACCAACCCTCAGAGAAGGATTTTTTGGCCATACTGAGCACTAACATTTGGCTCTGCACCCCTCCCACCACATGCAGGCTCCTTTGCACACTTTTTGGCTTTCTCTGATCTCCCAGAAAAAGCCTGTGGATGCCCCAGCATCCAGGCTGAAAATTCCTGATATAAACACAAGATTCACTGTCTATCATGTGTTGTCCATTCATTCTGTTCTACCTCCTCACTGAGGTGTTTGGTGTCCCTCCTTTTGTTTTCCATTTTGACTATTTAATGTCTTCTCTCCAGTTTGCCATTCACAATTCCAGATGGGAAATGCTGTCCAATTCCAGCCTGCCTGCATGGGAATTGTGGAATTTGGCACTGCCTGTCCTTGCAGAGGCCACATCACACCCATGCTCACACTACTGGGCACCTCCCTCCCACACCCACACCCTCCACTTCTTCAGGAGCACAGTAAAAAGTTTAAAAAGGAAAAAAAACCCTACATATCTTTGGGATAAATCAGGCCCAGGACATCCCATCCCTCTCCAGGGTTATCCCCAGCTCTGTGCACGTTGCCAGCTCCTGGCAATTTCCACAGCACTCCGTTCTTGCTCTGACTGTGCTGTTGATGCTCTGAGGCAGGAAAAAGGGGGTTTGATGGATCCCATTTGCAATTTCACATCAGATCCTGAGAAACTTCATGCCTGCACTTCTGCCATCAAACCAGGACTTGGGATAATCCTCAACCCAAGTATGGATTCAAAGCTTTCCCACCCAGAAAAACACACACTCTGCAGCATTCCCAGCCCCTACCTGGGCCAATTTTCTCCTGTATTATTGCCACGGGAGGATTGTTGCCATGTGTTCCCTCATCCAAATCACCCTGCAGCATTTTTAATCTAATCCTCTCTGTAACGGCAAGGTGAGGGTCATTTCGAGCTCTTTTTCATAAAAACAATTTCTCAGTCCAAATAATAATAATGCATAAGGGAAAAAAATAAATAAAGAGCCAGAGAAGTTGTTGGAGAGGAGAAAAGAGGCCTGGATGAAGCTCAGAGACTTGTCTCCCTCTACTGGCTCCCAGACAAGGCAGACAGGACTCAAACTCCTTTTTAAGGAGAAAAGCAGCACTAAACACACTGTCACACCATCCTTTTTTTGCACTTTATTCATGCACACACCTCGGAGAAACAAGGACAATCTGAGGAGGTTTTACAAAACGTGTCTCCAGTCCATTATTACGAGGTAGGAACCAGCACTGGAATACTCCTACCTGTGTTCTCCTGCTCTTTTTTCCCAAGGTAAGATTGCTTCCTGCCAAGTATTTTCCTAGTAATCCCCCTGATCTCATTTGCAAAGCTGCAGCTCTAGATTTCCCTCTGATGTAATTAATCTGCCCTTGCCCCACAGCTTTGCTGCAGATCTACTCCAGCATCACTGCTGTGCTGCACTCCAAATCCCTCACAGGGAAAGGGATTTTCCTGCCCAGGAACTCCAGGAGAGCTGTGCCAAGCTTTCCTGTAGGACTTTTGGTGTAGGAGGGAGGGAAGGAAGGAGAGGCAAAGAGCAGCCACAAGTGTGGATCTGATTTCAGGATGGAGCCTTGGAGGCATTGGCACCACCTCTCCGTGTAATTTATCATTCCCACATGAATTCTCTGCCTTGTACCTTGAATATGTGGGAAGGGGTGAGGGAAGAATCAAGATCTGTTAACTAAAAATTTTCATGAGAGGAGTTTAAAACTCTGGACTTAGCCACAGTTTGCATCAGAGTCTGAGACAAGCTGCAACTATTATCCCTGCCCTCATGATTTTGTTTGTTTGCTTGTTTGTTTGTAAAAACAATATTTCAGTCCATATAATAATCATGCAGAAGGAATAAAAAGAAAAGAAAAAAAGGACCAGGGAACCTGTTGGAGAGGCTAACTGAGGTTGAATTATACTGCTAATATTTATGTGTACAGAGCAACCACAAGTTTGGGGTTCTTTGGTACAAAACTTGACTGAACTGTCTGGCTCTTCCACATTTTCTAAGTTTCTTTCTGCTTGATAATCTGCCTCTTGAAATCTGTGAGAAAGGGCATCTATAATGAAATGAAATCTCTAAGAATGTTCCCTGAGTCCTGTGATCATCTGTATTGCAAACAATTAGGTCCTTTCAGTGCCTTGACTCTCCAAAAATTACTCTTCCTATCTCTTTCTCTTGGTTGAAATGTTAAAGGAAATCAATGCTGTTAAGAAAAAGACATCACAATTTGCAGGGGGAAGGGCAAACATGGTCATTTTTAGCCATCAAGAAAACAAAAATTGCTATCCCCAGCTTCAGTAATATTGTGATGAAGTTGTTTTTCCAATCAAAGCCCCATTTGTGCTGGACACTTTACAAAGATCCTGGTTTGCCTGCAGGTAAGAGCTCATTGGCATTTTTACTAATGTGCCTGGAGGGGAAGCAGGACAGTGTAATTCTGAAGAAAAATAGTTGAGAATTTTGCCATTTATGTTGTTTTTGCTTTTCAGATGTTGTCCTGTCCATACACCATCCAAAAGGCACTGAAACTACCCTAGAAAGTTTTCAGCCATTATATGGAAATGCAAAATAAGGAAGAAACGTGAGAAAGAAACATGAGACCTTTTGGATAGCTACTTTATCATAGAATATAGAATTATTAAGATTGGAAAAGACCTCCAAGCTCATGGTCACCAACCTGTGCCCAATCCTCACCTTGTCACCAGCCCAGAGCACTGAGTGCCACATCCAGGCATTCCTTGGACACCTCCAGGAATGGAGATTCCAAACCTCTCTGTGCAGCTCCTTCTGAAGCCTGACCACCCTTTCCATGGAGAAATCACACAGCTCAGAGTGGAGGAAAGAAAAGATTTGTCCATCTGGAATTGTGAAGGGCAGACTGGGGTGAAGATATTAAATGGTCAAAATGGACAATAAAAGGAGGGACATCAAATTCCTCAGTGAGGAGGTGGAACAGAATGAGTGGACAACACATGACAGTGAATCTTGTGTTTATATCAGGAATTTTCAGCCTGGATGGCAGATGCTGGGGCATCCACAGGCTTTTTCTGGGAGATCAGAGAAAGCCAACAGAGGAAAGCGAGCCAACTGCAAGGGCTTATTTTAGACTTCCACCTCCAGCAGGCAAAGCCTTAGGGCGCTTCAAACCCAAACAGGATGGAAATGAGTGTTTTCTTCCCCACCGGGTCAGCCAGACCCACCAGCACCACAAGGTGGGGTTAGTCCAGCGTGGATTCGCCGCCGCCAAGCGCCAGGTAGTGAATAATAATAATTTCAGTCCCACTTCCCGCGGCTCTTCCTCCGCGGAGGTTTGCTATTGACCCAGCGCAGTTTAGCTTGTGAGAAGTGATGAAATCAGCGCCGCAGGGCTGATGGCAGTGGCCTCAGGCTATTAAAGCTCAGATGCCATCCTTAACTTGTGCTGGGGGCTCTTCTTTATTCATGCCATGACAGCCAGAGGATGAGGTGTCAGGCGTAACACTAACGTTTCTTGGCACCCACTGGTTTGAATCGCGCACAAAACTTTGCCTTATTTAGGAGCCGATTTGTGTATTTATAATTAATATGGATTAGCTGTTATTATCTATGCAATATGGCAGGCAGGCGGTGGAGAGAGGCTCACAGCTGTTCAACCATGCAAATGATGCCCACAGAAAGTACAGTTTAGTACTGGGATGTTATTACCAGCACATGCAAAAAGTTCAGGGCCAGGGGTGGGGAATATAAATAACCACAGCTTGGAAACTTTCCCAAGATTTCCCTGGACACAGAGCTGAGGTGCAGGGCATGGACCCAGGCGTTGGTTGCTCCCGTATTCTCCAATGGTTCTCACTGTTCAGAGCAGTTATGAATGAATGGGGGAAAATATATCACAGCTGGCCTCAAAACAATCATCTAAGCTTTCTGTGCTCGTTCCCAGCCAAAAAATTCCCAATGCTTTTGTTTGCACCTGGAGTTTTTGAAGAAAGGCATCGGATTTGACAAGCGTTTAGTTGGGAAGGTTGATCTGTTCTAAAAATACTCCTCAGGGAAGGATCTGCCTGCACGGCCCATTCTCTAATATTCTGCTCAGGGGAAGAGATGCTGCAGCCCTGATGGGTCTGGGGTCAGCCAGAACCCCCAGTGGGCAGTGCAGGTGGACAGGACCTGGCTTGATGTGCTCATCCCTCCACATGGGCTGTAAATCTGAGGCACTCTGGACAGGCTGCATCCCCTCTCTATCAACCTCACCCAGCACAGCACAGATTTCTCTCTAGGAAGCACTGGATGAAAATCCTGGCTCTGTTTTTCTCTCCAGTCGCAGAGGCTTCTGCTTTTAGACACTGAGTTCTGCCAGCAAGATGCCCTAAGGTGAGGCTTCTCCCTGGATTTCAGGCTCAGCAATACTTTCAAAGCCATTGCTCCTCTGTCAAGCCTGGCTCAGAGATTCCTTGTCAGCAGCACTGTGTTAAAAGTCCCAAAAGCTCCAGCTGGAGCTTATTAGAAACCAAAGCCAGTCAGTGTCCAAGAAACCAGAATCCAGTGGTTCTTGTATCTTCAGGACTCCTTATCCCACAAACACCAGGATCTTGTTCAGGAAAAAACACCCCTTTTCTGTATAGGAACATGTCCTGCTCTACCAGCACCAATCTGAGTAGTGCCTCTTCTGGTAAAGGACTGGGAAAAGATTATTTCCAGGCCTGCATCTGGGAAATAAAAGTGAGGCAGAAAAGCACCAGAACTCCAGCATAGCCTCCTCCATATGGGTGATGAATGCAGTAGGGTTTGGCATCAGCACTCACACAGCTCCTCTTGGGCTTGTTAAGGCTGCCTAAGTATATCAGAGATACTGACAGGAGTCCTGTTAGCTGAGCAAATCCAAATCAGCTCCTCTGCCAATATCCCAGGAAAGAGCAAAGGAGTGAGAGGGATGTGGGACACCACAGGAAGGCTTTGATTTTGCACTGCCAAATCAGCCCTCACTCAGTTTGGAGTTATTGGAACAGGGTGAAGGGAAGAGGGGAGCAGGAGATGTAACAAAGTGAATAGAAATTGCACCTGTCTTCAGGTTTAAATCTGCACAGGACACACATTTATCTTCATGGGTCAGAATTGCCCATTTCCTTCACAGAATCCTCCTGCAAGGTGCTTTGGTACCCAGTGACACCTTCTCGGGGTGACAGACAAAATCCACAGGTCTCTTCTCCATCCCAGCTTGTAACTCAGCCTGTCCTGACAATGTGCAGCCCAGGGAGGAGCGTGGCATTTGCCCAGGGCTGTAAATAAAGCTGCTCTTGCTGACAGCCCAGGCTAGGACTGACTGTGGCAATGTTTAATCTGCAGGGTGGGCAATTTATTAAAACAGATATCTAGGGCTTTAATCACTCTGCCAGGCTGCCATCTGCTTCCCTCATGCTCCATCCTGGCTCAGGCCAGGTCTCCATGCAGGGAAGGAGAGCTGGTGAGAGCACTTTGGGGTCTGTGTCATCATTCACTGTTTGGGGCCATGGACCCCACCACACCCCAGCAACCCCAGTGACCCTTCCTGGGCAATTAGAGGGGGTCTGGGAGAGCACAGGGGATCCCAAGGTTTGGTCTGGCCTCTGGGTTTAATCTGGTAGCCGCAGTGCTGGGGGGAGCTGGCTCCCCTAACCTCACTGCCGTGTCAGCAGGGCTCATGGAAAACATCTGGCAATATTTACTGAGATGTTATTCACAGGTACGAAGTCAATTCATCTCATCAGCTTTCTTGCTGTGATTCTCAGTGGCAATAGTGTTCTCCAAAACCTGAGCTCTCTCTGTCCTGTGCACAACCTTAGAAACCACATTGCCACCCTCCGGGTGGCTTCTGCCAACAGCTGAAAAACAGGACTTGGGAGTGCTCCTGGGAGGGGTCTGGACTCAGTTTGACCTTGTGTTCTTCACATCACCCATCTGGAGCACGCTGACAGGCCCAGATGTGGCTTGGCTGTGAGGCCTCCTGTTAGTGCAAACCTTTTCCTCCTCAGAGCATCCCCAGCCAGCAAGTTGGAGTAAAGCTCCATCAGGGACTTTTCCTCACCTGGTGGAGAGCACTGTGCCCCATGGAGGAGAAGGTCCTTCTGAGATCTTAAAGGTTACTAAGGTTTGGGAGCATTCCCCAGATGAATTATCCACACCACTGGCTGTGGACTGTGCAGTCTGGGAAGGAAAATTCTCTCCAGCCCTGAGGATGGGGATTCACTGGAAGAGTTGCTTCAAAGCATCCTACAGCAGTGTTGCCTGGTTTGTGCCACACTGAGAGCCAGGCTGAGCTGCACTGAATGGCTCACTGTCCTCTCTGCTGTCCCCTGAGTGAGCTGTGGGTCCCCAAGAGGCAGCAGAGAGGTCCCAGAGCACAGTCAGTACCTTCCAGCCTCCAATGCTGCAACTCAGACACAAAACAACAGTAGAAGTGTTCAATAAATTCAGATTCCCCTCAAAAGACTGGAGAAAGCTCCCAGAACCATATGCCAGAGGAGTGAAAAATATAAATATCTCATAATGAGATAGGCACTGGAGTCTCAGGGAGATTAAGAGAGAAATGAAGGGAAAGGAGCACAATCTGCAGTGGGGCAGACGTGGAACAGGAAATATTTCCACCATAAGGACTAAAGGATCCCATGGGTGGCAAATTAAATGTGTTGTTATTCCTGAGCAGGGTGTTTTTGTGAGTGAAGGCTCCCAATTTTCTACACACATTTTCTGAGAGCTGGTCCACATGGGGAGCAGCTATGGCTGGGCTGAACCTCGGAAGGAAGAGATCCTCAGGTGGCTTTGTGCCCACTGGGGAGGGGATTTGGGTAGACTTGACTGAAAATAGACAGATGGTCCTGGAGTCTCACAGAGCTGAGAGCAGGGATTAGTTAGAAACCCCAAAGATAAATTTGGGTTTATGGAGATGAACATGAATCACGGGATGAGGCATGGAGCACATCACTGCATGGAGATCTCTTGTCATCCTGCAAAAGGCAGTGCAGCAGGGCACAGGATTCTGCCTTTGCTTAAATAAAATGATTAATACCAGTTAAAAACAGCCATGGGATTTTAGTTACATGACAGCTGGTAGCCACCCAGTGTCAGGGAGCAGGGGAGCTTGGAGAGCTGCCACCTCCCTGCTCCCAGACCTCCTCCTGACAGCAAACTCATCCACCCAACATCCCTGAGGAAACTCCACAGGAGTTTCCAGGATTAAGGGAGCATTTAGCCAGCCAGGAGCAGCACTGTCCCAGTGAGAAGTCCATCTTAACCAGTAGGGGTTCCAAACTAATTTGTCCATTTGATTTCCCAGAAGTTGATGCCTTCAGTGCAGTAAATGAGTCTCGTAAATGGAGGTCACAGCAGGGCCTGATGTTTGCTTTTGCTCCTGTCAGGAGCCAAGCATAAGGGCTTTCACATGCCACTCTGCATTTCAAACCAGCCACGGCAGCCTGGGAGCATTTAAGTGAGCCCTAATTAGCACTGATAGATTTCAGGGTGCTCTGAGCTGGCTGAGCAGCCTCTGCAGAGCTGGGAGCAGTCTCCTTCACTGCCTGAATGACAAACAGGTTCGCTGGGACTTGGGTTTGAAACAGCTCAATAAAAGCAGTTATGACATGGCCACAGGCCTTGAATTAACAGCTGATCCAACAAAGAAAAGAGGTGAAACAGCAAACAATTAATGCTTTTTCTTGTGTCACCTCCTAAAGACAAATTCCCAGGGAGCTGCAGGTTTGGAGTTCAGCTGCTAACCTGTGTTGTTTCCTTTGGATCTGCAAATCTGGGGAAGGCTCATATTAAAAAAACATGCCAAGTCATAAAGTCCTGGTGCTTGTAAAACTCTCTGTGTTTGTTTGCTACTTTATGAACTGTTGCAGAATTATTCCGATTAGGTTAAGTGTCTGCAGCTTGTTTTAAGCTTGGCATGTCTCCAGCTGTGACAAGGACATGAGGGTTGAAAGGATGTGACCTGTTTGTCTTCTGCTCACACGACTATAATTCTGCATGGGCTCTATTCCAGGGGGGGAAGAAATAACTAAGTCAAAAGAAGACACAAATCATTCCATAAGAACTAATAAATCCATGTATTTATGTCACTGTTTCACTCCCCAAATTTCCCCCCTGGAGACACCTTGCCAGAGGCATTTATGATCTTAATCACCATCATTGCTTTAGCTCTGGTGATTTCCTCCACCCACAGCAGCTCTTTCCTGCTTTCAGTGGAAGCTGGGGTGGCATTTTTTTCCACCTGAACATGAGGAACAATTTGTTTCCTGTGCAGTGACCAATCTGGATGAGATTGCCCAGAGAGGGTGTGGAGTCTCCTCACTGGAGATATTCCAGAACCATCTGGACACAATCCTGTGCTCTGTGCTCTGGGATAGCCCTGCTGGAGCAGTGATTTTGGACCAGATGACCCACTGTGGTCACTTCCAACCTGACCTATCCTGGGATTCTGAGACATCTTTGCTTTTCCTTGTTGTCTCCACACACACTGTGGATGAAACCACTGCATCTCAAGGAATATATGAAAGACATTCTGAAGATACTTGGGTAAACTCATGAGTTACCCCTCATCAGGCTGGGTCCAGAAGTGCTCCAGCCCAGTGGTCACTTCAAGCCATGGGATCACTCACCTGCTGACCCAGCAACAGCACATCCTCCATCCCCAACTGGGGATCCCCCATGGCACAGGGCAGATAAACCAATGTCTGCACAAGGTCAAACAGGGTGCACTGACTTTCTGGTGTGAAATAAACTGGAATCCCATATTTCTGTCTGCTAGCTGCAGTGGCATTAAACAAGTACACAAAAAAACAACAGAAAAAAAAAAGTGTGTTGTTTGCAAAGTTAGTGTAGAAGGGCAAAGGGCTTTATCTACAAATGCAAGGTGTGCAGGAGGGAAAGAGCAGAGCAAAAACCTCAAACTTACACAGCTTAGGGAGAAAAAAAAAGGGCAGTTAAGAAGGGATTTAATTGATAATAGTTTAGATAATGTCAAGTGAAGTTTCTATTCTCAGCCCAAGTGCAGATGATGAGGCAAAAGGACTAAATGTAGAAAATAAACACCCATTCAAAGCTAAACTGAGAAACCTTTTGTCACACAGAGAATCATAAGTGTGTGAGAAGTCCCAGCAGGAGAGGTTCTCAAGGCAAAATAACACTGGGGGCATTCGGGAAATAATTAGCTGACTTCCTGGAGGGAGCAAGTGAGGAAAGCAGGAGAGAGTGAGAGGAGAGGGACGACTGGAATGAGATAAAATTCTAACAGAAAGAAGGGATGGGGAATGTGGGGCCTTTAACTCATTCCACGAAGGGGGAAAAAGTGAGGAAGTAAGTAAAGGAAGCAGCAGCTCTGTTTAATGAGCTCCTCTGCAGTGTCAGTCTCCATCAGAGGTGTGAAATGAGGCTCCTGCTCAGTCAGAAATAAACCACCCCCAGCTCACAGCATCGCCTCTCCAGGTGGCCACTTAGCACAAACAAGTGGCCCAGGGGCTGCTTGTGGTCCCTGCAGCCAGAGCACGAGGGTTGGTGGGAGTTTGGTCTTGTTTGAGCCATCCCAGCTGGATCCCCAGCCCAGATGGTTCCGTGATTCTGTGACTCCTTGCTCCTGCTTTGATCCCCATTTCAATCACGCATGGCTGCATTTGCCAACTGTGTCATCACTGCCATTAGTGATGCTGTTGAAAATCCAAGCTTTGCTGGGGGAGCTCCTTCCAGCTCTCATGGCAGGAACTGTCTGTCCCATCTGGCTCAGACACCACATGTTGATCCACAGACACCCTCTAAGCACACCTTTGTCTCTCAGCTGCCTACAAATAACCATCCCACTGCAAGTGCCTGGCTTTTGGCTCTCCAAATGGAGAGAGGCAAATCTTCAAACCCAAGCAAAGCCTTGGTTTTTTTCCCCAGCATTTCTTTGACTACTTTCACGTCATTACCCTTTTGCAAATAACCTGTGATTATTCTTGTGCAGGAAATTTCTGCTGCAATTGCTCTAATCTCAGTGGCTTCTCATTTTTTTCCTATAAAAGTGATAAATGGTGATGCTTTTAAAATTAATTTCCATTCTAGCAGCTCATGACAGCCCCTTTGTCTGTGTTACTTGGGACAAAGCAAAAACATTAAGAAAGGGATTTCACGGGTTTTATTCTCAGTGCTCACACACAAGGAAACCTAAAACAGAAAGGAAAAGCTAAGCACAGCCAAAAGGTGAAAGAGCCACAAAAAAGATGTTTTTCTGTATCAAATACACCATCTGATTTTCTCCCTCACAACCATACCCAAACCAAAGGATGTTCTTTTTCAGAGAATGTGTGGAAGGTTTCTGAGCTCTAGTTCTGAAATTCCTACATCTCTTCCAAGCAGGATAGTAAACATCTTATCCTGACTGTCAACCCTTAATTGGAGCACTCACCTTTAAGGAAAAGAGTTCACTGTTTGGGGCTATTCCACAAGTGACTTTTCAGCAGCAACTGCTAACAAGAACACCAATTAGCACTAAATGTACTCGTGGCTTTTGCCAGATAAGTAAGGGTCCAGCAGGGACCAGAGAGAGCCTGCCTTTAGGATCTGATCTGAACATTTAACTCAGACCACTGGAGATGCCAGATGCTGATCATTGTGACCTGGTCATTGTCACCTGTTAGCAGCTCTGCTGGATCTGAACCACTGCTGGGTCACCCTGGTGCACTCATGTCCCCAGACTGTCTGAAAGACACAATCTGTGCCATTCTCAGCCCTTTTTTGGGTGCAATGCTCTTGTTTCCATCCCTTCCTCTCACAGCCTGGCAGCGCAAAGAGCAGAAGCCCAGCCTAGAGCACCAGTCCCAGCTAGGAAAATGTCACTGAAGCCTAAATCACATCCTGGCTGTCCCTGAGGGGGTGAAGGGGAATAGGGCACTGTTGAAATGGGACAGCAAGACAGGAGAAAAGCCACAATCTCCCCCTGAGACCCCTGACAGGGGGCAAATTAACAGGGAGATACAAAGGCTGGAGATTAAGGTTTGGGCTTAGTGAAGGAGATGGTAGGAGGTCTGGGAAGGATAACAGAGAGTGCACAACCCCTTTCATCTGCCAGGCAGTGGCTGTGGGGAAAGCACGCTCCAAACCTGCTCCTTGACACTATAGATCATGTTAGCCTTTGTGCTGCTTTAATTGGAGCTTTGCAGTGGCCCTTGGTCACTGCTAATTGCCTTAATTGAGATGGCGTGAGAGTGTGCATGTGGCCATGTGGGTTTCAGAGGAAAATCCATCCTCAGCCTTCCCAGCCACTGTCCAGTGACTGGGGCTGAATTATGTGATTGCATCAGCTGCCTGCTGTGCTTTAGAAAAGCTGGGTGGATTTATTGCAAGCTCAGAAAGACCCAGCTTTAGCCTGCACTGGTGGCACTTGGTTACTGAAGGGAAGGGGAGAACAGAAAGAGAATGAAGCAGTTTGGTTTTGTCACACCCACCCTGCTGAGGTGGGATCTCTCCTTACACTCAGCCTGCCTTCTCCAGCTGAGGTCTGTGTGTGTACCAAACTGGATTAGATCCCCATTTTTATGGGTGGATTTTCTCCAGGCTGAAAGAGATGAAATGAGGTAGAACTGTGAGCCTTCAAAGCATCATGAGACACACTTGAGTGCAGGAGGAGACAGCAACTCATCTGCCCTCTCTGCCTGATGGGATCTCATCAGGACATTGAACACACATCTCAGTGCACCTCTGCAGCCAAACTAATTGGGAAATATGGTAATTGGCCCCAGCACAGTGACAGGTGTCCTGATGGGTGTCCCTTCTCCCCAGTAAGTGCCTTCACTGGAACCAACCACCCATAATGGTGTGAATCCCCTCAGAAAGCACAATACATCTCTCCACCACCTAGTGAAGGCTCTCATCTCTAAGCAGTCACATGAAAGCTGTGACCTGAAGCAAAGAAGTCCCAAATTTTGTAATGAGAAGTCCAAGCAAAGGGCAAGGTTAACAAACCTCCCTGTACATGGCATTTCCATAGTTGCAGCTGATGGCCTGGCATCTTCCAAGGTCTTTTGTTGTCCCTCATTTCACAGGGAGAGGAGCTGCAGAGTCTCAGCATGTGGCAGTGACCCAGAGCTGGGCTGCTGTGACACCAGGACTGCACCCTCCTGAGGTATCTGTGTCTCAGACTCTCCAGCACTGCGAGGGCCTGGGAGCATGCACAGATTTTGGCAGAAGGAAGCTTTGGCAGCCCTCAAAGATGCATCACTTTGAGTTAATTTATAAGAACTTGGACAGGGAGAGAGTTCATTTAATTGAAAGATGTAATTATCAGGTGTTGGAGGCAAAGGGGCTCATTAATTTCTGAGACATGCTGTTGACTGAGCTGTCCTCATTTTCATTTTTCACTCTATATCAAGGCTGAATTCGTGTGTCAGAGAGGCAGTGAGACACCAGATCACTGTTATCTTCCACAGGGCAGAGGTTTCTCTGTCTCCCAGCAGGAACCCCAGGTTATACAGCCGTGCACTAACACCAAGGGCTCCCATGGGGCTGTTGGCATTTTCTCACTATGGCCTGGACCCAAAACCTCAGGTCACAGAATGGTCTGGGCTCAGGTGGAAGGTGGTGAATTCTGTGGTTCAGCCCTGAAATGAAGAGAACCATGGTGCTTAGAGGCTCCTGCAGGGGGGAATCCTATTGGGGACCAGTGAGAGGTGGTGGCTTTAGGCTGGTCATGTCCTTTGGCCAAAAAATCCCAATCCCAAACCTCTACATCTGGATTTTTCCGCCCATCCCACCACCACCCCCTCCTCACCCCTGCCCCTCACACAAACCAGAACCACCCTGCTGCCACCCTCCTCACATTGGTATTCCCTCCAGCTTGCCAGTCTGCACTTAGATTTATGATTTATTTAGAATTGGATTACACCAAGGCTCAAGGCCAGCACTCCCTAATCCGTCACCGTCCTCGCCACGGCCAAACACAAACATTTGTTTTAGCTGCATCAGCATCCCTGGCTCCTGGAGAAGGACGCATTGTTAATTGCTATAGCAACCACGACTCAAGGTTTGGGCTCTTTTCCTATTTTTTTAATCCTCCTTCCCCTGCCGAAAAGCACTGGCATTGTCAAGTGATAGGTATTTATACCTTCATATAACAGTGGCATGTCTAAGTTATTCCGCTGAAATGCATCACGGCCAGAGTGGTTCTGTTATTTGTTTTTTGTGCTGAATAGCAGCAAGAGCTTTAAGTTATTGTCCTTGCACATCCATAAAAAGGGAGAAGGAGGGATGGATAATTGTTGCTCGTATTTATAGCGATTGGATGCAGAGTGCCAGAGTGCAAGGAAGCTTCTCCCAGCAAAGTCACCCAAGATGATCCTGAGGACCACATTCCCTACAAATACGCTGATGGTGGAGGTCTATTTGAATTGGGAAATGAAAGTTTTGGGCTTGGATGAACGAGCTGATCATGCCAGGGATATTTTTGGCCCCAGCTGGCTAAAGTTTGATGAGCTAAGATATGAGCACGCTCGAAAATGTGGAACCAACACAAAAATAATGAGTAAGCCCTTTGAAATCACTGAGCAGAAGCACGAACCAGGGAACAATCCATCTTTAATGCACCATGAGACACATGCAAAGAGTTTGCACTCAGCCTTTTCTTACAGTTTTCTACTCAAGGCCCTGTTGAGATTCATTCTTCACCAGGCTCAGGGTTCTGACCACACATCCATGACCTGCTGAGACAACTCAGACAGGGCAGGGCAGAAAACCACTGGCCTGTGGTCTGTCCTCACAGATTCTGCAGCTGATAGGAGTCCACAAGAAAAATCTCATGTTGAAGGGACTGGAGAAAAGGCAGGAAAGCTAGAGTGTGAGAAAATATCTGTGGCAAAACAGAGCTGGGATCATGGACAGAAACCATGGTGTGATGGCAGGGAATAACACAAGGACCTGCCTGAAAGAAAAGGAGAGACATTCCTCCTTCTCCTGCACCCATTCTGGGATAAAACCCATTTGTTCCTCTCAACACTGCACACCCTTGCAGGAAACCTGAGATAGACACACTCATCTCCTTCAGAGTGCATTTGCTGTTGAACTCACTGATTATTTTATTGCTCAGCTTTATCCACACAGTCTTCCGCAATTTGTTGAGGGTTTGGGTAGTTTTTGGCAGACCAGGTCACCATCCTTATGCTGAAGGGAAACCTCCCCAGCTCAGCTCACATGATGCACCTGCTGCTACTTCCCCATAGCTGTGGGGTAGACTGAGGACTGTATAGGACAGAGCATATGGATTTGGGATGAAATTAGGTAGGGCATTTTCTTAAGCAGCTTTAAAACCCATCAGTGATTTGATTCGCTTCCTGAGAATGGTTTAGCTCAACAAACAATTGCAAGCTACACAGTGGCAAGGTAAAATGGAAAGCCCATGGGCATTAATTATATATATAGATATTAAAAAAGAAGCTACTGCTTAATTATTGTTTGCAAATCTCGGTATTTAAATTGACTTATTTGCAAATGTCTGTTTAGAAATTGACTTTGTAATTATAAAGTCGGTGCAGGCATATCACAGGCCCTGGAGGGGTCTCTAACGAGGAATGATAATGTACCAGGCAAAGTGAACTATCCTGAGCTGCATTTTAATAACCAAGAGGTGCTTGGAAGGGGGAGCAGAGGGTCCACAAGAAATCCCAGCGTCAACAAAAGAAGAAGCAAGAGGCAGAGGAGAGAGAGCTGGCTCCACAGAGCAGAGGGCCAACGTGTTTGAGAAGGGGCTGCAGGGAAGCACAGCTCTTCCTGCAGCCCCTGCAAGAGGGGTGAGCTGGCAGCAGGCTTGGCTTCAGCTCTGGAATGTGAATGAGGGCAGCTGCTGGCAGGGAATCGTAGCTGCTGCAGAGCCCAGCGCCCTTCCAGAGCAAAAGACTGTCCAGCACAGAGCCAGCAGCCCTTCTCTGCCTGCACTCCTGGGATCATCCCTCAGTCTCTGATGGACACATTTGAAGGACTCACACTGCCTGTGCACCGAGATATTCATAATTAAGGTGATGCCCAAATGTTTCACAGCTTTGCTGGACTTGAGGCTGTGCTCACCAAGCTCTGTGGCTGAGGATTGTCACCACGAGGGTGTGGAGAGTGTCCATGGCTGTGCTCTGCCACGTGAAGCAGGGGATCTCTCATGAGACACAAGGTTTTTTGGGTGAAGAGTGGTGTATTTTACCAGGCCACAAATCTTTGTCCATCCCAAAGCAATACCACCACTCCAGTGATTCCATTTTTAACTTCCACACGTGTCCAAGCAGTGTAGGTACACCAAGGGTGATACAAAACTGTTGTACCTTTCTCTCTCCATCATCTTTGACAACAGCACTGCTTGGTCTCCAGATCCACTGGTCTGGGGCATTTCTGCTTCACAGATCATTCACTATTAACTTTAAAAGCAGCCACTGGCCAGCGATTTCTAGCCATAGTCCATTAACCAAGAGGGAACAAAACTTGGCTGCTAAGCGGCACATTAGCAAGATCAACAGCTGGCAGGGTGCAAAAATAATAACAAAAAAAAAATCATCATAAGCCAAAGCTCCAGGTTTCTGACTCATCTGCTATGCACAGTCATGTTATCCCTTATTCGTGAGCATTCAGATGGTGCCAGTATATTCATGAAAATGTGGCAGCTTAAGACAAGGTCTGAAAGTTAAATAGGATCCAGCATCCTACTGGAGCAGAATAATATTAGTCTTTTGAGTGAAATTATGAGTGAAAGTGTGGTCCTTGAGAAATCAAAGGCAAACACCCAAACACATTTTTTTTTACACCGCTGTGAAGGCAAAGGAACTGTGTGAATTAAAAGCCAACTGCTTCCCCGGCCAGCAGAGCTGTGGCAGTGTCAAAGCACAGCTCTGATGGGCTCAACACCCTCCTGAGGTGTCTCTCTGAATGCTGAAGCGCTGCTCAGTGTTTGCTGTCTGTTCCACTGTGCCTGTTAAATACAGCACAAATTCTGCCTGGAGCAGCAGTGCCTGCCTTGTTTGGGAGAGATAAGAAACCCCACCCGTTAAAACCAGTGACATGGAAGATCCAAAGTCCTTTGTGTCTGCTTGAGCTGGCCAGGAATGAGCTATCTCCCATCTGGGAGCCAGGTAGTTGTATTAGGGCAGCTGTAAACACAAAATCTCCGTGGAGGGATCTGTTCAAAGGCACATGGCCCTGCACAGATGGATCAGCTGCACGGGGAAAGCAGCCTGGGCAATGACACCAGGATTTTCTGGTTGTTCTGCTCACTCTTCCAATGTATTTGTAATTGAGTCAGTGAGGAAGGAAAGGAAGAGGAGAAAAGGAGAAGAGGAAGAGAGGAAAAAAGAAAAGGGAGAGGCCAGGACAAGATAAGAGGGAAGAAGCAGCTTGTGTTGAATCAAAAAGAGAAAAAAAAAACCCTCCAAGCAGCTTGATTAGATTTGAAATCGAAACATAAGCTGTTTGTCTCATTACTTTAAAAAATGTGCATTGCGTCTCAGTATCAGCTTGTGTGGTGTCCTCAGAAGATCTTTGTGCTGGGATGAGGTGTGTGCAGCCCCAGCACTTTTCCAGCACGAGATCCAGCCTGTGGGATCAGGGCAGCACTGTGTGAGCCTCACATGTTCCTTCCCAGGCAAGTTCTGCTCACAGATCTGTAGCATCTCATTTACTTTTATTTTCCCCATAATCCTTTAATTCAAGGGTTGTGTTAGGACAATAATTGTTCAAACAAGAAGCATATTACATCTCATATTCCTGCATTAATTAAAACCGTCCAGAATCTCACAAAGTTTGTCACTGATTCAGAGCAAATGGGACCTGCAGATAATTAATGACTCTCAATAAAGGTTCTTTAAAAAAATTGGTTTCTGGCAGCAGTCAGCACATACTGGATAGATTTCTATTTTATAAACCTGTTCAGTTCTTAAAGACACAAGAAATAGTGAAAGCATGCTGTTCTTTTCAATATTAATGAGGCCATTATTTATTTGGAAAGGAGGTTTTCTGTGTCAGATATTTTCATGTAAGCTGAGAATGCCACCCTAAGTCACTTAATAGTTCATTAAGAAACATTTGTGATGGCTAATTATTTATTACAAATTCAGAATCTGTTTACTAGACAGCTTCGGTGTTGCTAATTAATCAGATTACCTCTTAGATCCTAAATTCCTGATGTCTAGGCTGACCCTGTCATGAAACACAACATTTCTGAGACGTGGTGTGTTGTGCATTCTCCTTTTCGGGTGATTTCAGTCCTGCCTAAGGAATATGAGTGTTCTGTGCCTCACTGTGGACATATCATTAAACCCCATTACAACTAACAGCTCCTAATGACAAACACTAATGAGGGGCTTGATTTTACCTTGAGGAGCAATGGAGCTGTAGGCTCGCTCTGCCCCGGCACTGATCGGTGCTACCAACCCAAATCAGCGGTGACAAGTGGTGACACAGCCTGGCCATGGCCTGAGCCACCCAGCTGGGGAGAGGAGGCAGCCTGGAGCTCAGCTCAGGCATCTGCTGGACCTGAAGGAAGGTTAAAGCAGGGGCCTGATGGTTCCCTTGATCCCCTGAATAAAAGAAGAATATTTTTTCCCTGGGAATTTATTCACAAGTGCTAATCACAAGGGGAAGTGGAGAGGCAGCTCTGATCTCTGCTCTCTGCTCTGGGACAGGGACAGGAGCCAGGGAACGGCTGGAGCTGGGTCAGGGCAGCTCAGGCTGGAGAGCAGGAAGGGTTCCTCCCCCAGAGGGTGCTGGCACTGCCCAGGCTCCCCAGGGAATGAGCACAGCCTGAGGCTGCCAGAGCTCCAGGAGTGTTTGGACAATGCTGCCAGGGATGCACAGGGTGGGATTTTGGGGTGTCTGGGCAGGGCTGGGAGCTGGGCTGGGTGATCCTGTGCATCCCTTCTATGAAATCCCAATTCTTCTCCCTCCACACAGCCATTTCCCACACATTTAAAAGCTCTTTTAAACTCCCACACCCAGGCTCCTGCAGAGCCTTCCTCCATGTCCCAGTTCCACAGGCACAGCTGAGCTCTGTGCCCACAGACCCCACAGCTTCCCCAGCCTTCATCCCCTGCCGTGGCTGACCTTGAGCAGAGCACCTTGGACTCTCCGTGTGGAGACAGCACCACGCCTAATGAAAATCCATACTGAGAGGGTATGCAAAGATCAGACTTGATTAATTCTTTCCAGAGGTGCCTTCACAATGTCAACATTGATCTGCTTCCTAGACGCACAGTTTTCTCTTGGCTGACAACCATATGCCAGTCAGAGCTCTGCTGTACTGTAAATTTAAACAGATATGGAGATAGGATCATTAAAATACCCTGAGAATACACAGCAAGTCATTGTTTCTCTGCTTGTGCTGAGGAAAACCTCGCAGTAGCACTGAAGAAATAAATGCTCTTGGCCACTCTTATGGCGAGGAAGTTAATCCTACAATGAAATTGGATGAAATGCCTGAGGAAAGGAATCAAGACGTGGGTGACTTGTGCTGTCTATGCTAAAAAGTTGCTGCCTCATACAGGACAGCTGCAGATGCATTTTATTTCCAGCCTTGCCCAGCCTGGTCTCTACAAGAGGTGCCTCCCTCCCTCCCAGAGTGCCTGTGTTGCAGGCTGCCCTCGGATGTGTTTCCATTAGAGATAGTTTAGGGATAAATCATTCCATCTTGCCAGAAGGCAGCAAGCTCCACCACCATCTGTCTTCCTACATATGCAACAGGACCTTTCGGATTCACACTGTTTTTCCACAAGTCTGGAGTCCTGTAGATACACTGGCTTTTGATTCGTGCAACTGAGCTGCTCAGATTGGCTCCTGGTAGACTTCACCTGAACCTAGAGAAGGGTTTAGCCCCAGATCCCATCAGCTGTTAAGTTCCTAATTGGATTCAGGTGCAGCCAATCTTTGCTAATGGGCAGGTTATCTTGCATTATTCAGACAGAAGACTGCACTCTGGGGAGGTCTGGTTGGGATCTCCAAGTCATGATGAGCTGGGTTTTATTAATTTTATTGATATATTTTATTAAAAATATTAGTCTATTGTTATTATGACTATTATTACTAATAGTGACTACTGTTATTAATAAAATACACAAGTCAGGACTATGTGATTTTGACATCCTTTCTAAGGCCAGCCCCACCAACTTAGAGATCTACATTTTCCTTTTTTTTTTAATCTTGTTTGTTATAAATTTAAGTCAAATTAAACTACAAAATGTAAAAAAAAAGAAAAAAAAATAGAGACTTCCTAATTTAAAAAAAAGTTTAGAGAGAGAGAAATAGAAAATACATAAAATCTTTTTTCTGGGGCCCAAACTTTGAAATCAAAGCTTTCAAATAATTACCCCATGACAAGGACAACACATGCACTGAAGATGTATCGATGGCTCTGCTGTCCTAAAGGTCACAAGCACACATGAAAGATCTCCTTGCCAGGGCCAGCAGTGCCCAAGAAAAATACATTGAGGATTACTCACCTTTCAGAGAAATTGCAGACAAATGAGCACGGCCTTTCAAAGGGGCAGCACGACTGGAACAGGACGCCTTCCCTAAAACGCCTCTAAAAGGCAAATTAAACCAGCAGCTTGGCAGCATCTTTGCCACCCATCATGCTGGCATTTGTGGAGGAAGGAAGGAAGGTTGAAAACAATCCATAACGAGCTGTCTGTGCAGAGCTCAGAGCTCTTCCCCTGTGCTGATCTATTCCATTCCCTCCTCGTGCCTCACCTGTGCCTGCTGCACCTCCCAGGCTGGCATTAAACAGCACGTGCACGTCTCAGAACCTTCTGCTCTGGCATGAAAACTGCTCTGACTTCCACAAACAGCCGGCCAGGAAGACATCACAAAAGTACCTAACCTCATCTTGAGAGCGGGAGAGGAAGAGTTATGGGAACAAGTTTAAAGGAAGAGAAAGGGAGAGAGAGAGAGACAGAGAGATTTTATTGCTCAAGGGGAAAAAAAAAAGAGATTATAATTGAACTGCAGAAAATTCTCCACATCACGGGTAATGATGCCTGGGTTACCTCTCTTTATCTGTGCAATAGAGATTAGCAGACGGGGTCATAAAGGGAAATTAAAGTCAAATAAATTCTGGGCCAGCACTTGGTAAGTACTGATTTCCTACCATTTAGAAAAAGGAACATCAAATGAAGTGGCACAGCATAAGGTAGCAGCAGTGGAGAGAGCTAGGCTGCCATAAACACGGAGCTGAGTGGGGCCAACACCCTCCCCAGGCACAGAATAACCTGGCAGGGCTGGGGGAGGCTTTCCCAGCAGCAGGGATACTCCAAGGGGATATTTTGTCAGAGTCAGACCCTGAACCCTTCAGAACTGAGCTCTCAGGCAAGGCAGACAGCAGAAGCAGCCTTGGAGATGTGAGATTTGATCTCCCATAAACTGGTTTTTATTGCCCCTGCCCTGCTGGTTCCCACTTACTCCTGAAAGATGGAGGAATGTGAAGGATCCATGTGCTGTGACAGCTTCAGTGAGGCACTGGAGACTTCTCCACAGTCCCTCTCTCTGCCCAGACCCCACCCAGCCATGGCTGTCACTGCCAAGACATGGTCAGGGGAGGGGGACACTCCAGGCCCACCTGACAGAGACCTCCAGTGTGTTTTTGACAAAACCTTTGGGCCCACCAGCCCTGCTCCTGTGCTTCACCTTTGCACTGGGGTGTGTTGGATGTTTGCAGCCAGCCCTGCCAGGAAGAATGAGGTTTGGAGGATATTATCTGAAGATTTCCCGATCTGAGACCTCTTCAAGAGGCTGACTCCATAAAACTGCTGGAAACAAAAAATCTCTGAGAATTGCATTTCAGAAGGTATCTCAGAAAGTGAGTAAATAAAACACTTTGGGGAAAAAAAACAATCAAAAAACAACCCAAAGCAGGCATTACTACAAATCACTTTGGATCTGTTGAAAGCTCTTTCCTGCTCCTTTTAGGAGTGACTGTTGCCAGTTACAAATGTTTTTCTCTTTGGCTTTCTTAAGTAACATTTACTGACCTTCACAAAAATATTACAGCATTGCTGGCCAGTAAAATATTCAGGGAACTTTCTGAAGGAAAGGTGATGTCTGTATTGAAGTACCTTTATTCTTTTCTTGAAGTGTCAAATTAAATCAGCATTCACCTTCCCCTTGCCAGGATGGGCAGTACATGAAGAAGAGGAAGAGGGTTTGGCTGTCAGAAGCTGGCAGCTGGCAGGAGAGCTGGACAGTCCAGCCCAGCCTGTCCAGTGCCTGTTACTTTGATGGTGAACTGGACCTTACATCTCCCTGGCAGTGCTCGGGGTGATGCCTTAGGACTTTAGCTTCTATATTTTCCATGTATCTGCAATCCTGTGCTTCTTTAGGGTAGAACTCTGGACTCTATATAGGGCGCTAAGCTGCTGTTCTCTCATTTTTAGACAAAACAATTCCTCTCTAAGCCTGAAACTCAAGGGCACCTTACTCTCTCAGGCCCCAAGATATGTAAAGGGCAGTAAATTGGGGGAGCAAAGTTGAAGTAATTGACTTCATTACCTGAAGCTGTAATTGGAGGATTAATCCCCGATATACAAATGGACAAAACTTATAAAATATGAAAAACCTGTGACCTGTTGGTCATTTTGGGTGTAGCCCCTGGGTGGGCTGTGACTGCCCTAAATGCACCTGAAGGCTCTTCAATAAATAGAACTGCTTTTTATTCTCTTAACTTTCTCTAGCCTCTGTTTCAGGTAAGCCAATCTAGACATCGGGCAGTTGAGCACGAAACTGGCTGGGCAGCTGAAGGCAAAGGAAGACTTGCAGCCAGCAGCCTCATGCTTATTCCTCAGAGCTGGGGCAGCCTCGTTCTTTGGGGAGCTCAGACTTTATTTGCAGTGAAAAGAGCCTCGTTAGGTTCAAGTGGGGCAAGGAAATCAGTCCTGCAAGAGAGGACTTGGACAACTGGAGGAGCAAAGCCAGGGGTGTGGGCAGCAGAGATGGACAGAGATCAGAGACGGGAAGAAGCCCATCTGCACTCTTCTCCACTCACCCCTTTCAAGGCAATGTGTTCCCAGCCATTCATTCCCTCCCTCCCTCCCTCCCTCCCTCCCTCTCCCCCTCCCTGCTTCCCCTCTTGCCTCACTGGATGCTGTTGGAAATCAAGCACTTGGTTTCCCCTTCTCGAGCGGAGCTGATCTCTCCCAGCATGACTCTGACTGCAGCGGGAGGCACAGCGGGATGCTGGATATGGAAACCTGGCATTAGTATCACTTTCAGATGACAGCAGATCAGAGAGCTGGACCTAGGAGCGAATTAATGTAGGGCTAGGATTCACTTGGAGGGTTTGCTGCTGTCATCCTCCTCTCAAGATGTGAGAGGGAATTAATGTGAGGGGATGGGATTCTTTCTCTGTGTGCTGCCTGACTTCCTCGGGGAGCTGTGGGACCTGGGCTGGAGTGAGCACAGGGATGGCTTTGCTCCAGAGCTAGCAGGTATCCCAGAGAGGGAGGGTCACTGAGCAAGGTCACAGGGCACTGGTGACATCTCTGATCCCAAATCCCCCAGTGCAGGTGGCTGAGGGTTGGTTTAACCTCAAATAAACAAGCAGTTGGAACAGGATCTTCTTGCTCTGATATTATCCTGAGGAATTCACACTTCTCACAGGGGATTGAAGCAAAAGGGAGATCTTGTGGAAAACCATGGCAGTGCCCCAGATCTACAATTAACCACTCAGACATGGAGCAAGGTACCCTCAGATCCTCTGGGACCAACTTAAAATGTCTTTGGATAAAGTAGCTGAACCCAGTGGGCCCCTAATCCCTGACTCTCTGTGCAGACAGGGACAGAACACATTTCTCCAGGAAGAACAGCAACTAAACTTCCCAGCCCTGGATAACATCAACTGGCTTCACATGTAGGAGCTGCTGATCCAACAGCAGAGCTTTTTCCACAGAACCTCATCCCTGAAAAAAACAAACAAACCGTGTCTGATGCCCTTAAACAATTTCTCTCACCCTTGGGGTCACAGCAGCATCACACCTGGAGATTTCCTGCTTTTCTTTTCTTTTCTGTGGCCCACAAAGCACCTCTGCTCTCTGGGGAACTTTTTTTGCCCCACAGCAAGTCAGGAACATTCACAAGGACTCATGTGCTGGTGTGTTTGCAGCCAGAAGAAAAGGGTGCAGAAAAGATGGAGAGAAAAATCTGTCATTGCAATAGAAAGTGGCCCACATTTTGGGGAGGTTAATGGTTATTTCCAACAATACATCCCTGAGCCAGCGGCTCTGCAGGGCAGGAGGCAAAGGGAAGACTCGCTCCCTCTTTTCAAAAGGAGAAAGAGGTTTGGAGCCTGGAGCATAAACACAGCTGAGAATTCTGAAAATAGACAATATCCTTCAAATGCAGCCTAGGGATGGGATCGAATCACTGCCTGCACCGATTTCTCTGGAAGAGAAAACAACCCAAACCAAAGCGGGGAGGAAGCAGAGCCTAGGAAACCAAATAAAGACAGAACAATGGCAAAGTGAGCACTGGAGGAAACAGCTCCAGATAATTACATTGTGCAAGCACCACGCTGGGGAGCAGCATATGCTGGAGGAGCCCTCGCTGGGGCCACAGGATGAGCAGGCAGGAGGGTGGCCAGGAAAACCTGCCCCTTCCACTCGCCAGGCTGAGCTCAGAGCAGCTCCAGCTCCGGTGAGCTCAGCACAACCATGCCAGGGATGGAAATATCCTCGTGCTTGAAACAAAATCCCTTCCTGCCACTGCCAGCAGCACCTGGGAAGAAGCAGCAGGCGAGGGGCTAATATTAAACCAGATATTTGGGTCATGGGCGAGGTGGGTGTGCATCACTCGGTGCCCTGTGGGGAGCAGGGAGAGCTCAGCTCTGCGTGGTGTTTGAGCTGTGACTTTCCGAGGAAATAGGTGGAAAGTTTGCCAGTCCTCTGTGGGAGAGCTGAAACAGTTTATTGGGTCAGAAACTGGGGCTGTGGGCTCAGTTTGGGGAGCAGGGCTGGGCCAGGCTAATGCTCTGTGGTTTGTGTTGCTGTTTGGAACAGCCTGGCAAATGCTTTGGTGCCTCTGTTTCTGACAACTCTGTACATTTTATACTTCTTTTTTTTTTATTCAAAACACAATTTCCAGATATTTTGGCTTTTTAATGGAGACATCTTCACCTTGCTCTATAAAGATACCTGAGCATGTTTTTTGAGAAATTCCATCTTCTGTCCTGAAATGTTCCACTTACATTTCAGTTTCCTTTGTGGAGGGGATTATATACAGGAATTAACTATAGATTCATAGCTTTAGGGTCCAAATTCTGCTAAGCTGTGGGACCAGCACTGTAAAGCCCCTAGGACATGCCCATGAAAAGCAGGATTTTGCACAATCAGAGCTGCCCTCATCCCCAAAAGTTCCTCTTGCCACCTCCCCATGAACATACTGCACAGAAAAGACATGTGCCTATAAATCTGTCACCCTGTGGTTTTCCACCTGGAATTTGTGAATCCTTGGAGAGCCTCCATTATTTTGCTGCTGGATCCATGAGTGGGAACTACAGGGATCAAGTCTGTTGTGCCAGAGCTCACATCTGCAGGGTCTGTGCCTCCCTTGGGGGAAAAATCAGGGAGCCAAACAACTGCAGGATGTGCAAACTGCTGCTGCAGGAGGGCTGGGTGTCCTCACCCTTCGTGCAATAAAACAACAAGGCACCTGAATGAGCACAGATGCACCTTAAATATCTGTGTTTACTAACTCAGCTCCCAAATCCCAACTTATCTACATAGATTTTCCTGCTCTGGCTGGTTGTGACAGCTTTCAAGAGGCACAGAAAGCAGCAAGTCCCACCAGAGGGCTTGAAAAGTGCTCTGAGAAAGACTCCATTAGCAGCAAAAAATGTCCCCAGAAACACATTAGTGATCCACGGGGCAGAGCATTAAGTTTGGACATTTTGTCAGGTTTTCTGAGAAGGCAAATATCTTACCATGCCTCTCTTCCCAGCCTCCCCCCATCCTCCCTGCCCCTGAAATGAGGAGAATGTCATTTGTTCAGGACACTCCAGTGACTCTGCTATCAATCCCTGGCAGTTTCATTTCAATATCGACCAGCTCCGGGATGATAATTGATGAGAGGTGCAAGTGATGGAAGAATGAAGAGAGCAGTGCTGAG
This sequence comes from Lichenostomus cassidix, assembly GCF_008360975.1. NCBI lineage: Eukaryota > Metazoa > Chordata > Aves > Passeriformes > Meliphagidae > Lichenostomus > Lichenostomus cassidix. The sequence goes on from NC_139497.1 coordinate 7,127,377, forward strand.
CAGATCTTCCAGCCCAGATGGCAGGAAGCCCCTTGCTGTGCCTCATCCCCATCCCATTTGCTGTTTCAGAACCAAAAAAAGAAAAAAAAAAAAAAGAAAAAGAAAAAGAAAAAAATCATTCCTTTAATTTTTTTTTCCCTAGGAAAAGGCCACTGCAGTTCTCAAGATTCCAGTTTGCATTCAGCGTATTTTGAGTGTTTGAGTTGAAAAGCCTTTCCCTGAGAGAGAATACAGCAAAACAAGGAAGGGCAGAGGGAACAAGGTGGGATGAACATGCCATTGATGATTCAAAACCTGAACAGCTGAGCTTCAAGCTTGAAGGGATTTTGCCCATTTCTTAAATCCAAATCTCTCCTGCAGACACCCTGCTGGTGAGGGCAATCTGGAAAGCACAGAGAGACAACAGGTTAAGAGTTAAACTGCCCAGCTCAAAAAGCAGCAGGGTAGATGATCCAAAGGTTGCACTGAGACATCCAGGAGGGATAAACTTCCCTGAAAAGCCACCTTCATTAAGTGCTCCATGAAACAGAGACTGCAGCAACACAGCCACAGTCTGTTTTAATATCCCAACCACCACGGACAGGTTGGTTTATATTCCTGATGCTCTTCCTCTCCAGCTGCTCAGGATGGACTTTTAAAATCCCCATCCTAAGAAACCCTGCACATTACTTCTTTTTTTGAGGGAAACAACCTGGGAGCACTTGGGAGCATTTCAACCTCAGCTGGGAGGGACAAGGGTGACATTTGGAGAAGTCCCAGGTACTGCAGGCAGTGTCAGCAGCTCTTCTCCTGAATCCCTGCTGCAGGGCTTAGTCCTGGAAGGTGCTGCTCTCCTGCTCTGGGTGGTGAGGCCACTGTGAGGTGAACATGAGGTAGGAAAGATCTTAGAACCCAAACTCAGAGCTAAAAGTCACCTGAGAGTGGGTGAGGAAGCAAATGGTGATGTTTTATATAGATACACACACCTTGAGCTCGTTGAGGATGCTCTCAGAAGTGGCTCTGAGATGCCTCAGAAATAGGAGCAGAGTAATTGCAATGTATATTCTAATAACTGCAGCTCTAATAACACCCCCTCCTCCCCACTTTCCTCTTTAGGGGTGATCTGCCAAAATGAGAAACAAAATTACTGTGTCTGTTCAGCAAATTCTTACTGACAAAATCTTTAAGAGTTGACAAGAGTAATACACTGAAAATTAGTTTAGAAGTGTTTCAAGTTTCAAAAAATCAATCAAAATCAAATTAAGTTCTGAAGACGCTGTCTGTAGAGTTTAAGGAAAATAGAGATCAGCTGCAGCAACGTGAGATCAGGAGCTCAACTTCTGAGCAGGAGACTTGGACCTGCTCTGCCCCCTCTTCTGGCTTAGGGGAGAGAGTTGCAGTCATCTCAAGGGTTTGCTGATGTTTTGGATAATCTGGTGAGTTTGGGTACCAATGAGAAGAAACCCAGCCTAGGTAATTCCCAACAGAGTCCTCAGTGTGGCACTGCCCCATCCTGTCTTACCCAGTGAGCTGTAAGTTGGGGGTTACAGGTGCAGAGAAACTTTTCTCTCCCACTTCCCTATCATTTCTTGCATTCTCACATTTCTTACATACATTCCCAATCACAGATAGAAAAAAACCCACTAAATTGCAGCTTATAAAAATCCTTATCAAGGAGGAAAATCAGTTTATTAAGCAGATCTGTTGCAGAAGCTGGCAGGACCAAGCCTGGGCTAACCCAAAGCAGGGGCAGGGACAGAGTTCAAGTCCATTTAGCATTGAAACCTCTTCATGTTTCCTTCTTGGCTGCGAGATCCTTCTTTGGATCTCAAATAACTGAAGCTTATGCTGGCCTTGGTGTCAGTGAAGAAGCCTGGGACTCACTGTGTTCTTGAGAATATGTGAAAAAAAACTGGTGTGAGAGTTTGGGGTGTTTCTGAGCGAGCAGAGCCTTTCTGGGGAAGCAGGAGCATGGCTTGCTGGGATGTGTTGTCTTTTTTGCCCTTCATCCATATGGTCCCCTGACCCCATCTTGGCCCAGCAGATCCAAGAGCTGGTGACCTACAAATCCTCAGCCATCTGCTTTGCAAATTCAGCCTCCACCCAGCTCTCCTGCCTTGCTGTTTCAGCACTCACTCCCAGTGAATGGGCTTGCTTTAGGTTTCCAATTATGTCTTTCTTAATTATATTCCTCCTTGGGGTCCTAGAGGCCCTGGAAATTTTCCCCCACTCTGTCTTTTCCCATAACTGTGAGTCAACAGTTCAATTATAGTCTCTTTATACAGGCATGAGAATTTGTTTCTTGGGCAAAGTTCCTTGATAAGATGATATGCTACATAAATGTCTCTAGCAAAACACATTTCACAGTGAATTTATCTCTGCACAACTTCCCCGCCTTATAGCACCTTATCATTCTGAGACGTCTCAAGGCACTTTCCAAAAGGTGTGCAATAATAATACTTCACAGTGAGACACAGCCTTTCATGGGAATATCTCAGGGCTGTGTGCAGGGAAGCTGGGAGCACCCAGGCCAGGGATGTGGGGCAGAATTGGCCAGGGAATTAGGGACATGGAATTAGGAATGTAGGGTTTGTCTGGAGTTCAGGACACCAGGAAGCCCCTAAAGTTCTCACTGCTCACCAGTGTTGGGAACCAGCCATGCTGTGGAGAGGAAATACATCCCTGTGCTGTGGCCATGGGATGGATATGGTCTGTGCTTGCCCCATTTATCCTACACCCACCACGTGGGTTATGCAAAGGATAAAAACCTCCAAAACTGCAGTGGTGGAAGATTTGATATGCTTTGTGTCTGTTCCTGAAATGAGGATGTTTATGCTCTGCCAGGGATCCTGGATGGGAGCAGAGCTGAGTGAAGACCCTGTTGTCTCTGTGGGACAGAGCTCTGAACACTGTTGGGATTTCCTGGGAGAGGAATCCAGATCCATTTCCTGGGCAGGAATTCATTCCCTGCCCTGCCACACATCCCCTCACCCTGCACTGAGCTGTCTCCCACCAGCCTGGTGTCCTTGGCTCCAGCCCTGCCTGTCACCTTCCTCTTCATTCCATCACGTTCAGCAGCCTGCCCTGTCCCTCCTCCCTCCCAGCCCAGCTTACATCATCAAAAAAATCACTTTGGCACCTTCCCTGTCAGCAAGCGGCTGTTTATCTGCTATATCATTGAAAAGATCTCCAAAGCCAGGCTTGGAAAACAGCCCTTTTTTTATTTGATGCAGGATCATCTGAAAGGAGGATGAGAAGCAGTGAGAATATGTTTTCCTTGTACAGATCAATAGGAGTTTAACCTTCCCCCACAGCAGGGCCTGCCTGCCCACCTCCTTAGCTCAGGTATTTGTCCCTCTTTCCCTCTTTGCTCACCCTTCCTGCATTCCAGGGTTTCCAGCACTTCTGGTGTGTGGACATCTTGGTCCTACCTGCAGCAGGGCAGCATTTCTGCCTTGCCAGAGCAGGGAAGGTCCAGAGAAGGTTTTCCTGGTCAGTCAGCTCACAGACTCAGCCACCTCACTGATTTAAGGTTCTTTTTACCTCCTCCTTGCTCCACTTCCTTACAGCTCCCATGCTGTACCCTACACAGAGCTCCTCTTCCAGCTGTTGGGTGTCACTAAATGAATTTTCCATCTCTTCCCTTTCTTCTCGCTCTCTGGGGAAGGAACAATCGTGTCCTTCTCTCGTGGCCCCTTCACCTCTGCCAGTGGCAGATTTACTCCTGCTTGGCTTCCTGGCAGCTGCAGCAGCTGCAGCCCTGAATGGGGAATTTGGCATTTTGCTGTCCCATTCTCACAGGGCTGCATTCCCAGGGGGATCAGAAACAGGGAGGGTAGAGCTTTGGGTCTGCTCTGAAGGCCCAGGGTCGATTTAAGAGCAGCAAGCTCACTGCAGAGCCACCTCGATAACAGATCAATATTGTCATTTTATACCCAGGGAAACTGAGGAACATTTTGGAGGTGGATGCACCCACAGGGGCACGAGCAGGAGCCACCAAATTCATTTTTAAAGAAAAAAGGAGAAGCCTGAGTCCTTTCTCAGCTCAAAACCCAGCAGCAAACCCCATCCTGCTCTTCAGAGACAGAGAAGCACTTCTCTCTTCTCAGGAGATGGGAGGGGAGCAGACAGGTTGTTACTATAATAGCAGTAGAGACGCCCACCACTGTGCTAAATGATATATTTATATGTACCACGGAACGAGAGACTGTTCCTGTTCCCAAAGCACTGACAGCCTGAGGGAGAAATGCCAGCACCTTCCCCAAGGTCACAGCGATGGCATCCTGGTTGCAGACAGCACAGGGAAAGATTCACTCCCTGCTCCTCTCCACTTCCTTCTTCAGAAGAAATGTGCTTAGCCAGGCTCTGAGCCCCTGGGTTACCCAGTCCTGACCCAGGGGATGACATTATTCAGACAGGGAGAGTGACAAATTCATAGTCCTGCTCCTTCATCCCCCACACAGGGCCCTCTTCCTGGGAGAAAGGAGCTGGGAAAGCATCCCTGCAAAGCTAAAAAAGGAGCAAGAGAGATCCCAAGAGCCAACAGGCAGTTTAAAGTCTCACACATACAAAATACCATTAAAAATACAAAAAATAGAGCTGGTGTGTTCTGTCCACATCCAGCCAAACCCCAGGTGCTGTCAGAGATTCGATGCTTTTGCAGATACAGGCAGGTAACAGGGCGTGACCAGAAAAGGACAATAAAAGCAGGATAAAGAGAAGGGGAGGAAAAGGCAGGGATGAAAGGCCAGGCAGCAGAAGGGGCAGCAGAAGGGGCAGCAGCAGATCAGCCTGGCAGATCCGTGGCTGGGGTTGTGCAGAGATCCTTGGGACATGTCCTGGTGCCCACAGCACCAGGATGCACCCAGCAGAGTCAGGATTGCTGCTGTCCTGGCCAGGAATGGGAACAGCAATCACTGGCTCTGGTCACCTTTCCCAGCAGCCCAGCACGAGTTCATGCTGGAAGCACTGTGAGCAAATGCCAAAAGCATCCAGGGAGGCCTGGGCATGGGAAATTCCTCTGCTCACCGGGAAGGAACAGCCATCAGTCAGTGTTCCTGAGCCCTGACTGCAGCACTTCCATCAGGGATGACTCTGGCTTTAGAAGTCGAGCATGATTTAAAGAGTGTCCTGCTCTCCTTCATCCCCTCCTGCTCTTCCATTCTGTGCAGAGAGAACAGCCTGGAGCCTCAGCAGCTGTGATTAGTGCCCGAGGGCAGCTGGAATGCCTCAGGGAATTCACTGTAGGGCAGGAATTTGGGCAGTGGTGGAGCTGCAGGGTCGCTGTCCCTCGGAGAGACCTCATCCCTTAGTGTGGGATTGTCCCTGGAAAGCCATGATGGAATATTTGATCTATCACCCTGTTCCCCAGGCTCTCTGAGGTGATGGATTCTCCACCATCCATCCTGCACCAAGGGGGCTCTGCAGGAATGGGCTGAACTTTGCTTTCCTCTGCACAGCATCCCTCATGCTCTTACTTGGGTAAAATCCCATAATTACATCCAGAGCCTTGGAAAAGGGGTGTCATCCTGTCATTGCTGTGCCAGCCCTGCCTCCCCACGCCAGGAAAGGACAGGGACACTTGGCTGCTCCCAAGGGATTACCTCATTTCACTTTCTTACCACTTCACACAGCCTGGGATTTTATGTTCCAAAATCTGCTGCTGCAAATGCCAGTTTCGTGCTGGAGGTTGTGTTTTTCTGCTGTATCTTGGTACCACTCTTGGAGAAATACTGGTAAAGAGTTTGAAATTTTTATACATATGTATATATCAAAAATATATATATTTTTTATATATATAAAAACTTGGATGTTTGCAGCATCCAAGAACACTCATCCCAGCCACCCACCTGCCTGAGGACAAGAATCCCCACGTGAACTCCTTGCAATGAAAATGGAGAGTGGGAAAGAAAGGAAGAACAAACCTGCAGCATCATTCTTTCTGCTCCCTCCCTCCTCCAGAGCTTTGCTGAGCTGCCAATGCCATGGAATACTGCAGGAATTCTGTACTAGAGGAGGCCCAGGTCTGTGAGAAATGGGCTCTGAGCCCCTCACTGAATGGGATACATCAGCTCAGGCCACTCATTTGCTGCAATTAATAATTCTTCAGGGGGAAAGGGCCATGTTCAGGTTGTTTTTCTCTCTGTTTCAAATCCCTGCCACCTCAATGAGATGCAGGAAATCAGCTGCATCCTGCAAAGGTAATAAAGCCCAGGCCTTCAGCCCAGCAAAGGGAATAACCCTATGGGGAGACAACTCCTCCATTCTCCTGACTGCTGCCTCCTCTTCCTTGGCAGTTACCACTTAATTTTTGTGAATTTTTGAGAATTTTTGAGAATTTTTGAGAATCTTTGAGAATTTTTGAGAATTGTTGTTCTGCAACAGCTTTCCTTTAAATCCCCATTGAAGGATTCAGCAGTGAGCTTAAACTGTTGGTGCCTGGGTGGAAAAACTTCAGTGCTGCTTCCCCTGCTTGGTGCAGGAGCAGGCTGAGCCCTGGCACTGCATTTACCCTCAGCATTCCCCCTGCACACTGCTGGGGAGTGTGGTCTGTCCCTAAAAGAGAAATATCCACCTCCTCCTGTGATTGATCTCCTGTTTGAGCAGGCTGATAATTCCCAAATCTGCTATTCCTTCTCACAAACGTGGAGTCCTCCTCACTTAGCAGCCTCCATGTTGACAACTTAATATTAGGGGCTCTGAAGAAGATATTGAAAACCTGGAAAGATCCTGAAAACCTGGATTCTCACAGCAAGCTGTACACTGTGCTGGCAGCCTCAGTGGAGAAAACTGCTTTCAGAGGAGGATTAAAACACAGTCCTGGTCATTCCTGGCTAATAAATCTCCCTTTGGAGTTTTTGAGAAGCTGATCCTGATGTCTGTGCCCCAGTAAAGTTTCTAAGTTTCTTTACTACTTATTTGGTGGCAAGGAGAGCCCAGTTATTTGAATTTAAAAGGACCAACTCCACCTGGGCCCACACACAGCTGGAGCCAGGGGACAATTTTGAAATTCCTTCCCACTTCCCATGTTCACAGACACTTCCCTCTAGCTGGGAAAGACAGAGGCCATGGGCACGTGCAGCATTTGACAGGAGACCCAGGTTATTGATTCACAGCTCTACCTCCCTGAACTTTCCTGGAGGAAAACAGGGCTGCTTTGCATAAGGCAGGCATATGCTGCAGCTTTGGCACGAGGAGAGTCGCTTGGCATTTCCTTGCCAGACTTTTCCCACCCTCCTCTGATGCCATCTGCCTCCGTGAAACACTGCAACTCCCATCTGTCAATTTGACTGTAAACACACAATTATCCAGGCTGCTGGGGGGGGAAAGTGGCACAGCCAAATCTCGGCCACTCGTGGCGAGGGACAAGTTGGGAGGAGTGTCCCTCTCGCTGTCCCACCATGGAGGTGTCCATGCTTTTCCTCCTCCTTGGCACAGAGCTGTGGATGCTGATCCCTCTGCCCATGCCCTGGGCCTCTCAGAACAGGGGGCAAACTGAGTTCATCCAGGGTGCTGGGGAACTCCATCCATTGCCAGCACCCAGGCCATGCTGTTCCCATTTTGTCCCCTCCTGCCATAAGGACAGCCTGCACATGGTCACCCCTGCCCTGCAAACATCCAAGGGACACCCCAGAGCAAGGTCAGAACCAGGAACAGCCTTCCCTTGCCAGTTCATGTCAGCAGCAGCTCTCAGACCAACTCTGCCTGTCTCCCAGCTCTGGGTTTTGTGGCAGCAATGCCCAGATCCAGCAAGCTCAGATGCCACAACTGCAAGGGGGTTTTTTCTGCCTTCTCCCTGGAAATCTCCCTCTTTCTGGCTGGGGGCAGCTCTGTCTGACCACAGCAGACAGCAAAACGCTGACAGCAGCCTGTGGCATGAGCTGAGCCCTGTCAGCCCAGCTATCAGCAGTCAAAAGATCTCCTCATCAGTGCTCTGAGATGCTCACAACCCTTGCAGGGGCAGAATTTCCCAATCCCAAGCCGAGTCAATCTGCAGGGTGAGCGAGCAAAGTGTGACAGCTGAGGAGAAGAGAGGAGGCTGCACACAACCACAGGCTGGGGGTGTTTTGGGGGTGGGAGGTGACTGTGCTATGTTTTATTCAATATTAGCCCCTGTGTGGTATCTCCAGCCCAGCCAGCAGCTCCAGCACCTGTTTCATCTCTCTGGGAGCAGGGAAGGGGCTGTGGGTGGCAGAGGAGCTGGCAGATGGCAGAGTGTTCCCAGAGTGTTCCCAGCGATAATACAGGATGAGTTCAGAGGTCACTAATTGGGTTTCTGCTCACCTTTCCTATTCCACGTGGATCCAAATGAGAACATGTGGTTGAACACTCTCACACATCCTCCTTCCCCAGGTGCCACCCTGCTCCCTGCCCTGTCCCCTCACCCAGACACCCTGGAGCCCCGAGGGGTTTGCCATCCTTTCACCAAAAAGGGAACAAAAGGGAGAGCAGGGAAACACCAGGGAGATTAGAGGAGAAGCAATTAATGAGCTCCTCACCAGGGCAGAGCCTCAGGCCTGCAGCCAACCCTTCTGTGAGAATTCCTTCAGCCACGGGCAGGGGAGGTGGCAGCAAGGCCACCCCAAAGCTCAAGGTGTGTGCAGGGGGACAAACTGATGGGTTCTGACTTTGGGCAGAGCCAGAGAGCCCCACAAAGAGTGTCCCACACCTCCCTTTGGTGCTGCCCCAGGGCACTCATCTCCCCTTCCCACTGCGGCTGGAAAAAGCTCCAAAGGCAGCATTTAGGGGTGATGGCAGAGCTGCAGAGGGGAATCCAACCATGGCACACCTGGGCAAAGCACTCAGAGCCACAGAACCATGCCATGGTTTGGGTTGGAAGGGACCTTCAAAACCATCCAGTCCACCTCCTTCCACTATCCAATGTTGTTTAAATGTCCCTCAGATGGGCCCTGTTCTTTCCAGTGTCCATCCCCAACCTTCCCCTCTAGCACAGGCCTACCCTTGAGGAAAACAAACCCAAAATCTTTAAAATTTGCCCCAAGACTTGCTGGAACCTTTGGCTAGGGGCAAAGGCTCACACCCAACGAGGACAGCTGGTACCCCAGCAGAGTTTTGGGGAGCACATCACCTTTGGGGAGTCCTTTTTCTGCAGCCCCTCACTCCGTGGGATGTCTCATGCACATTTTGTGCTGGGATGCATCTCCCAGGCAGAGGTAGGGAGAGAGAATCAGGAATAGAAAGCAGGAAGTACGCACAAAATCTTGGAAGGGGGAGGAGGATGGAAGTTAACCGAGAAAAACACAACGCTCTTTGAAAAGGAAAAGTGAAAAAAAAAAAAAAACAACAAAAACCCAACTCTCTTTCAAAGCATTTTGCAAATATTGCTTTTCTTCCCCTCCCTCATTTTCTGACAAGCTGCAATCAGCATTCAATATTGTCACTCAGTGCCCAATTTCAGGGGGGATAGGTATCCACGGAGCTCTTTAAATGAAATAAATAAATACATCTGGCCACGTACGGCAGGGGCTTAGCTGGGAGCTCAGCTCTTCTGAAAATCTGGTCAATCACGGTGACATTGATTCAGGACAATTACTCCTGATTTACACGGGTGTAAATGAATAGAATGGCATTAAACTGCTGACTGGGGAGTCCACACTCAGGCAGAGCTCATCAGAAAGCCGAGTTCCCATTCTGTAAAAGATTGAGATCAGCTTCCCCATCCAAATCAGGACAAAAATGGTCTATTTTTCTTAAAATGGAACAGAAAGAGTGGGGGAAAAAACCTCACTTGGGTTCAATAAAAACTTTGGGTTTGAATGCCTGGCATTTGTCAGTTTGACTCTTTAAAAAGTTATTCATATCTAACAAAAGTAGGGAAGGCAACTTTTCCTGGTGTCATAATGCAACTCCTGGCTTTGAGTTTTCCTTTATCCCTACTAAAAATTAACTGGGACTAGGGAGGACAGAAATCTGGGGGAGTTTTCCCAAACAATTAAACCTGTCCTCCAGCTTTTCCTCTCTTGCATTTTCAACTGTCCCACTTTGTGAGTGAGATCTCCAAGCTCATTCCATTCCCACACCAGCCAGGTGCAATCCCAGCCCTGCATTCCCACCCTGGCACAAGCAGGAAGCTTTGAAAGATGCACTCGAGGCTGTGTGAGGAAAAGGAGAAACGTCAGGAACCTTTAAAAGTCAATTTTTTAGGGTCTTCTCAATGTAGGAGCTGTGGGCAGCGAGGACAACCGTGGGGAGGAGGGAAGGATCCATTTCCCAGCAGCACATTTTTAACCAGGATTATTTTGTGGGGAAGGAGAGGAGGGGAAGAGGCTAAAGCTCTCAGAGAGGCCCTCCCTGAGTTTTGAGAGTACTTTGTGCCTGGATGTGTGCTCTGGACATAAATCACTGTAGCTGAGGATAAATGGGAGCCCGTAAGTGCCACGAACACTAATGACAACATTCATCAAAGCCTGAGCCGCTCCATATTGCACCCGTCCCAGGGATGCCTGCGGACATATGGACCCAGCTCGCTCCAGCAGCCCCTCTCCCCCTGCTCCCTCCACTCCTGGCAGCAGCAGCAGAGCCTCAGCTGAGCCTCAGCCTCCCCACAGCCAGCTCGGAGCAGAGCAGGACACACCATCAGGCAGTCCTGTGCTGTCTCCTCAAAAATTAAAAATACTGAGATTTGCTCCCCTCGGAGCCCCATTGTTCCCATCCCAGTGGTCCTGAGCCAGCTGAGCTCCAGATTCCCAAAAAACAGGTCTCACACATTAAAAAAAAATTCAGGAAGAAAGGCATTGGGGCTTCTCTTATGGTAGGTCTTGCCCAACTGCATGAGGCAGAAGAGCAGCTTCTGTAAAATCAGAATCTCTCCCATCAGCCACTAGGCTATTTGTCAAGCTGTTTCTCTTGGTTTTATTCTGCCTGTGACCACATCTCACTTGCCATTTGAAAGAAAAAGCCATGCAGTCCTTTTCCGGGGACATGAAAGCAACACAGGGCATATTCCCTGAGGCAATCAGGTATGGAGACTCCATGGAAATCCTGCTCTCCTGCAAAGTGCAGTGGATCAGTTTAATTGGCAAGGGAAGCTGGGCAAAGCCCTGGGAAGGGGATTGGAGTGAAGCAGAGCTGCTCCACAGCAGCACCAGGCTGATACTGGGATGTCTGATGGGAATTGAATCCCATATTTATCCTCTCCGTGCTAAAGTGCCTCCCATGGGACAGGGCAATTCAGCAAAATAGAGTTTAGAAGTCTGTATTATACAAAAAGGGAGAGGGAGATCCTTGCATGGGGAGAGGGAAGTTCTTGCAAGTGAAATCCATTCGAAGGTCCTTGTGTAACAAGTCTGAAGGAAAAGTGAAGTTCCTGAGTCCAGCATTTCACAGCACAGCCTCCATCATCAAATAGGTCAGCCTGTAATTAATTCTATTTATTGAGACATGATTGAAAGTGAAATTTCTCTGCAGACATGCGCCAGGTTCAAGAGGAAATGTTCTCAAAGGGGAATTGCTGCTCAAAACTCAGGGCCAGAAACCTTTTAGGATAAGGGAAGCCAGGTAATACCCATTGCATGATTCACAGCAGGGACCTAAACTGGGTCTCTTGCACACCCCCGACTGAGATGATTTCTTGCTAGACCAAACTCTTTCCCTCTGAAAAAAATCTGAAAGAACAAATTCTTATTTCAGCCCTGGATTAAAAAAAAAAAAAAAAAAAAAAAAGAGAAAAGAAAAAAAAAAAAAAGAGCAGTGTAGCCTTCTCATTTCCTGGCTTTGAGCTTTAAGGACAAGGTGAACAAGTGATTTCCTCTATTCCCTAATTTAGTTAAGTGAGTTGCTGGGTTCAATTTAAGCACCAAAGGAAAGGCTACATCCACAAATTAAATAATTTCCACTAGGAAAGATGGAGAAAAGTACAACTCGGGGAGTATCCTAAGGAAAGAGTCAGGGAATTTCTTTGCTTGCTCACTTGTTTTCTTAAAACCTCTCCGAAAGTTGATTTTGTGTCTGAGCTAAAGCAATTATATCTGGAGATGTTTATCATCATCCTCTCACTGCTTTTTCATGGGCATGGAGGGAGGAATATCAGCACACACTGAGGGGGCATGTAGATTTACCCCAGTGAAAATCAGCATTTGTTTTGGACAGTGCTCTGAATCCCTCAGAATATTCATGAACAGGAACATTCACTCAAAGAGAAATAAAAAAAAAGTTTATTGAAATATGAAACTGCAAATAGAAATGGCTGTTTTGGGCCCTTTGCAGCAATTACGGAGGAGACGTTCATTTTCTAGCTTTTATGTGCAACTCAAATGATGCTTTAATGTAATTTTATAATTTATTTACTCAGGGAAATCCCAGCTTAGTTGTAGCATCTGTTTTCTTTTTCCTCCTCCCTCCAAACCCCAGTGCAGACCATGATGATTCCATACCCAGTTACAAGTTGGAAGAAAGGCAGATGATGCTCCTGAGGTCACTATGGGAGCTAAAATCCACAATGAACTCACAAGACTCCCATTGCCAAGGTCATTTTAATGCCATCTCTTCATATATTGTGTCTTTAGAGCTGTCAGACCTGGGAAAAGATTGGGAAAGGGATGGTGTGAGGATCAGAGGCACCAGCTGGGTTTAAGGAAGGCAGGATGGAGTGGGAGAGGGAGCTAGTGGGGTCAGGGTGTTTTGGAGATGCAGGAAAGAGGAAAGAAAGTGTCCTGGTGGGACAAGATCAGGAATTAAGGGCTGATTAAGGCCAGGAATTTTGCCAGGTGTTGGGCAGAGATCATATCTGTCCTGGGGGGATTGCAGCTCCCACAGGCTGGGAGGAGCCAGAGGAAACAAAGGCTCAAGGACATCCCAAAAGCTGCTCCAAGAGGATGCACATCACTGAAAAATGGCCCAGAAATCCCAATGCAGCAGCAGCTGCAGCTCCCAATGGATATTTCGTGGTGAGGGGCTGGAAATCCCAGGATTGCCAGGGAACCAGATACCAAAATCTGGAGAGAACAGCCAGTGGGGAATGCTGGATCCTGCTGCTTGTCCAAACCAGAAATTTGGGGTTGGGGAAAAGGAGTTTTTGTGCTGCACATCCTCTTCCATCAGAACTGCTGCTCAGGGAGGAGTTGGAGAAGTCAGAGGTACAACAGAAGTGTTCTCCAAGTTTGAGCCCAGCTGCACCTTGCAGATAGTTTTAAAATATATATATCTATAGGTGCCTACCATGTACCTTCATCTTATTAGACTGAGCCAAGTCAGGCTGAGTTCTCAAGACAGTTAATTTCATAATTCCCTCATTTCATGGGTGAATTTCATGCGTAGAAAGGCAAAGAATTAGTGGTATGAGTGTGCTTTGCGGTTATAAGACCAAATGAAATCTGGATGGAAGACACTCTCCTCCATGAAAAATGTCAAGTTATTTTTAGAATTCTGGAGACAAAAGAAACTTCATCCTGGAAGGTCAAAAATTTTATTAAAAAGTCAGGAAAATAAATTCTTAGGGAATGAAAGTTTTCATGTTCCTACTTCTCAAGAACTTTAATAACTTTTTAGCCACATTCTTCCACTGCCTCTCTGAATCTCCTGTTCAGGGGCTGAAATCTGTGTGTTCCCAGGAGGACAATCCCTCCAAAGGGTCTGGGTTTGCTGTTTGCTCAGTGAGTCAGACCCACAGATATCTCCAAGGGGGCCTTGAAGTTTAGGAAAAGTGAACGTTGCAAAGATTGAGGTACAGAGAGTTGCAAGTTCTTTTTCTCAGTGTAAGAATCCTTCTTGTCACTCCCCTCCACCTCCAGCCTTCCCAGCTGTGGCAATTGTGGTGTGAAGTGGCTGCCAAGCCGCCAAAAATAAAATAAAATAAAATAAAATCCAGCTACCTACAGTCAGTGTAAATCCCAAACAAGCAGCCTTTCAAACCTGAGAACATTTCTGGGGCCATTAATCACCCACAGCTCACTGCTGCAGCAGGTGACTGCAGGTTAATAGAGAGGAGCTGGAAATCTAACCTGAAAGTAAAGTGTGATGGGAAGCAAACTCTCTTCTTCCTCCTTGGATGGCAGGAGCTGAGCAGTTCTGTTAGCTCAGGTTTTTTGGGGCAGGATAGGGAGTTTTGTTCCTCGAGGCTGTGCCCTTCTGACCACCAAAGCATCCCAGCTCTGTCCCCTCCTGCCGAGCTGGGCAGGGCTGTCACTGTTCCCTGAGCACCTTGAGCTCCTGGCTCTGCTCCCAAACCTGCTTGCACCCCAAGGAAACATCTCCCAGCACTGAGGCTGTCTCTCCTGGCCTTGGAGGTGTTTCACATCACCAAGGATCTGGTTTATGTTCCTCTCCATCCACGAGTTCTCCTTTCCTCAGGCCACACAGACTGCATCCAGCTGGGTGGGATGTCCTCTTCTCTTCTTTCACAAGGGCTTGGAGTGGCAGGATGAGGGGAAAAGGCTTCAAAAGGACAGAGTGGAGGGTTGGATGAGATAGTGGGAAGGAATTCCTCCCTGTGAGGGTGGTGAGGCCCTGGCACAGATTCCCAGAGAAGCTGTGGCTGCCCCTGGATCCCTGGCAGTGTCCAAGGCCAGGTTGGACAGAGCTTGGAGCAGCCTGGGACAGCGGAAGGTGTCCCTGCCATGGCAGGGGTGGAATGAGATGATCTTAAAGATCCCTTCCAACCCAAACCACTCCAGGATTCTGTGACTCTCCCTGCCTCTCCTCCCAGTTACCACGTTTGCATATTTATTCCATTTTAAGCAGCTCACCATCTTATTTCCCATTCATACAGAAAGAGTTCATCAGGGGAAGGTCAGAGATTTTGCTTGGGGAGCAGGAGCTGGGTGCAGGGCTGTCTGTCTGGGCAGCCTGGGGAAGAGCCAGGGGAGAGGTGACAAACAGGGACAGGGGAGGTGACACCCTGTGTGTGTGTGTTTGTCAGATCACATTTGTTTCATTGAGAACTGAGGGAGGAAGCCATCAAGAGGAAGGGAAAAAAACACATCAGTGGGGAAAAAACCACCCAGATAATAAAAAAATAAGCACAAGTGACTGAGAGAGCACATGAGGCACTTGTGAGCAGCATGGCCTCTAATCTGGTTAGTGCCTGCAGCTCAGGAGGCTGATGCACCCCTGAGGACAGGTTGGCATTTTGATGCTCCTCATTAGGGAAAACATGGACTGGGAGAAGCTGCATTAACTAGCAAATCAATTGCTGGCTGGCTGGCACCAGGGTGAGTCGGGCTGCTTGTCGTGATGCTTTGCTGGGGATGGATGGGCAGGGGGAGTCCTGGAAAGATCTCTTCTCCCCCTCTCAGCCAGGGCTTGGTGGAGAGGGTGGTGCTTTAAGAATTTTTGGCTTCTATTCTTCATGTATCTGTAGCTTTGGTGTAGTTCTGGGCTTCATATAAAATGCTAAACCCTCTGTTCCCAGCATTTTAGGGGAAATCTGAGGGGAAATCCAAGGACACTTCGCTGCCTCAGAGCCCCAAAATATGTAAACAGCAGTGAATTGTGGGGAGCAAGGTTGGGGTGACTGACATCATCACCTGAAGGTGTAATTGAAGAATTGAGGCCCTATATGTTAATAGACAGAACTTATAAAATGTGAGAAACTCATGACTCACTGTCCATTTTGGGTGTAGCCTCTTGAGTAGGCTCTGTCTGCCCTAAATGTACCTAAAGGCCTTCAATAAATTTATCTGCTTTCCATTCTCTCTGTTTAGCCTCTGTTTCAGGTAAGTCTGGTTAAAGCATCAAGGGAGAGGGGAGGTTGTGAGATTTCTGTGGATCTCCCAGAGAATGGGGCTGAACAAACCCCGCTAAAGGTGGAAAATGAGGGAATTTTGCAGAATGCACCACTGCTGACCCAGCACCCCCAGCCCTGAGCCACCTGATCACTTAGAAAGTGTCATCATCACTGAAAGGAGACATCTCTTATTTACAGCAAAAGTCAAAAAAAACCCTGAATTCAGCCTAGCAGGGGAATAAAAATAAAAATCTCCCAGTGTCTGCACGAGGATGACGCTTGGAGGAGCATCCCAGGAGGCAGGCAGGATGGATTCCTGGCAAACCTTGGGAGGCTCACCTGGACCCTTCCTGCCATCATTTTTCAGCCTTTGAAGGGCTGAGAGAGCCTTAGGTGCTTTGAGACATCAGGGGGGAGAGGCCTGGCTGGGGTGAGAGCATCATTCCAGGGAATCTGTGGTCAGGAGGGAGACCAGCAGTGATTTGTAAATCCTTGTTTTTCCTGCTGAGGCGAGCTGCTGTCTCCGGAAAAATAAAATTTCAGAAGGTCTCACATCTTTACACAGCAAATAGGGAAGAATAAAAAAAAAAAACAAAAACCAACAAAAAGCTGTGAAACTTGGACTTTCTCCACACCCCCTCCAGCAAAGGAAACCTCTGGCTCTGAAAGCTTCCTCCAAGGCACCTTTTGCAGAACAAGGGTGTCAATCACAGGGTTTTTGTCTTGCTCTTTCAGCATCCAGATCAAAACTCGCCCAAGACAAAACCCTTTTCACAGCCATCCCTGGCAGGTCTTTGTCATCGCACTGTTCTATTCCATTTAGGAATCTGATTGAATTAAACCTTCCAACCCCTCCACGAGGGAGAAAGAGAGGAACAGCGAGTACTGAAGTGTCTCCTGGAGGCTTCAGGGAGAGACTGGCAGCAATTCAGCACTAACCATTAGTACAGAGGAGACTGTGGGCTCTGATTCTCTTCCCACCTGCGCTGATGTTAATCGGGTTTAACTCCACAGTTTGCAGCCCCATGGGCCAAGGGCACAGTCAGGCCACTCTCTCCTTTCTACCTCCTAAATACCCTGTTTTCCAACCAAGCTGCAGTGGGAATTTATAGGAATAATAATGATGATTAATCATGATTTGCTCTTTTCGAGCGTTTTTCTTCTTGGGAACTCGGAGCTCTTCTGAAAGTGAAATTAATTATGCTTTATAACCCTCTCTTGAGTAGGTCAAGGACAGTTAGGGGCTGTTTCCACCTCCCAGGGAAGCAAAGGGAATGTGTGAGCAGCTCCAGCACAGGCTGGGACTAAAGACCTGGCACTGAGCAGAGACCACAAGGGGCTCAGGGGAGCAGCAAAGCACCTCGAGATGATGTTGGGATGACCCTGAGATTCCCAATTCTGCTCCAGCGAAATGAGCCTTGGCTATAGTTGGAAGTGAATTGTTTCTCTTGTGAGGGATTAATAAAGTAATGATGTTAATAATAATATTATTATTTATTTGCTTCCAGTGTGGAATGTAATCAGACCTTTTTAATTTTCTCGTAACACATAAGGGAGAGTTGTCCTGATCCATGTGCTGGTGAGAAAGAGGGATGACTGAGTTGGGGAAGATTCACATTCATTTCTTCTTCTAATTAAGACCAAGGATTCAAAGCAGGTTCTCTGGTGTGCCAGAGTGAACATCTCCCTCCAGAGCTTCTCAGATGTTCTGCTCTCATTTTATTCTTCAACAGAAATTTGACCCAAAATGTGAGAAACCTTTCCCAATAAAGTGTCTCTGAATCAGGCAGAGTGCCCGTGAGTGTTGGACCCCAGAGCATGCATTTCACAAACACTCAGAATTTCACATTTCACAAACACTGAGCTTTTCTCAGCCATTCCTCCTAATCAGGCCCTGTGTTCCTCATCCTGGAGGAGCTGGAAATACACCTACAAGAGAGTGCTCCATTAATTCACAGGAAGCCTAAAACCAGCAGAAACCTCCGATTTCGCGGGTCCTGTTGGCTGTGAAGGAGCTGAGAAAAAGCACAGCACTATGAAACCAAGGCATGCAAGCCAAAAAGTTCTCAGCAGGCTGAGTCACCACGGAGGCTCAGCAAACCCCAACCAGATTCCATCTCCTCCCTCCCCATCCTGCCTCCTCGTTCCCAGCTTGCCTCAGAATGAGTCCTTGGCAGTTTTAGTCACTCTGAGTTTGGTTTCCCCACGCACTGGGGGTTCAGGGATGGGTGAGGTGCTCGATTCCTCAGTTTTCCAGGATTTTCTCAAATCAAAGCCCTGCAGAGTTCAGATGGGTCTAAGGAAGGACTGAAGGAGTTTCAGTCCCAGGGGAGTTCCCAGGGGTTGCTGGCAAGGTGGCACTGAGATCCCCAGGGAATCCACAGCACTGTAAGGAGAAAAGCAGAGCATTTGGTGAAAAAAGGAGCTCTGCTGCTCACACATGTTGAGGTGTTTGTGGGGAGAAGCCCTGGAATCACAAGCCCATCCTGAAGTTCCCTCACTGGCAGCTCTGCACACCCAGCCAGGGGTTTGAAACAGATAAATCAAGAAATGAACACAAACCCTGTATGATTAAACCTGATCACAGGAAATGGTGTCCCCCCATTCCAGGGGACAGGGAGGTGCCAGCCAAACCCTAAAAGAGCTGCACAAGCAGCACCACGGAGATAAATCCTCATTTTCACACACATGCACTCACAGCCCCCATGGGAATCACCTCATCAGCACACCCTGATGGGGAGAGTTGGTGCCTCTCTGGTTTTGGGGTGTCCTGGGAAGGACACAGTGAGATGGGGACAGAGCTGGCAGCAAGAGAGGAGCCCAGCACAGGCAGCCACCTTCCCTGGGCATTCCCACCCTGCAGGGAGAGGGTATTGCTGTCCTCAGGCACAAGAAACACCCTCAATAAAATTCAGCTTGCAGGTATGAAGGGTTACAGACCTTCATTTGGTTGATTTTCAAGGTCCTTCCTATCTTTCACCAGCAGCATCAGTGCCTCAAAGCTCCTTCAAAGCTCTGCTCCTTGCGAAGGGCTGAAGGCAATGAACCCATGGAATAACTACAGGATACCCCAACAGACATTACACCTCTTAGACCATAATTCAGCAGCTCAGGGAAAAAAAAAATTAAATTAGAAATTAATCTATAAACGCACACGTATTTATATGCAAATATTTATATCTAAGTATGCCTCCATTTATAAGCAATATTATAAATTACAATTCACCTGGACCTGAAAATTACATACGCCCACTGCTCTTGCCATGGTAAATGAAAATCTAAACAGAGCTGGGTCGAAAGTTGCTCCACCAAAGGTTTTTTCAGGCAGTGGCTGCTATCCCATGAATGCAAAGTGGCTGGCAGGAGTAGGACAATTTCACTCACATTTTATTGTTTTGGTACAGTTCTACTTTGACATTTGTTTTTGCTTTTTTTTTTTTTTGGACTCTCATCACAAGTCAAAATGGAAGTGTCAGAGTGAGCTATGAACTAAACAGTTCAACACTGATGCTAATTGTTCCAAATAAAAGTATTTCTCTCCAGGTTATTCTGTTTCTACAGAGACCAAAATAAAAAAAAAAAAAAGTTTTATTCTACTTAGAAATTAAATAAGCCCTGGGAATTTCACAGGACATAAAAATCTGTGTTCAGCTTTATTCTACTTGCTAGCTCCTCTCATGCTGATGCAAACTTTCCCTCCACATTTCCAAACACCAGCCCCAAGTGCCATCCACTTCTATTCCTGGGAATATTCTACTCCACACAGAGCCAGCACTGTGAGGAAAACACTGAGACTCCTGCCAAAATGCACCCAAGCCTGTATTTCATCCAGAATTTCATTTCTATATTTAGTTTTAGTGCAATTCCTACTACAGTGGTTCTGGCAATGTCCCCACAGCTTTTCTGAAGTTGGAAATTGAACAGTGTTTAACAGCAGCAGAAAAATTTTAAAAATAAATAAAAAAAGGATGAAGGCACAATGTGGTTTGGATGCTCCAGACCCTCTGCCTGCAAATCCTGCACAGTCAGGATGGAAACACAGACAGTTACAGTGGGGTTTGTGTCTGGATGAAATGGGTGACACTGTCAGAGAATTTGACACTCCTTTTAGGAGGTTTCCAGATTTTAGAAGTGGGATGTTTGCTCACGGGAGGAGTGATGATTTTCTTGAATACAGACAGATTTCCAAGAGCATGTAGGGATAGGACAATGGGGAATGGATTTAAACTGCTGTAGGTCAGTGTTAGATTGGCTATTAGGGCAAAATTCCTTATTTAGAGGGTGGGGAGGCCCTGGCAGAGGTTGTTCAGAGGAGCTCTGGCTGCCCTTGGATCCCTGCAAGTGCTCAGGACCAGGCTGGAGCACCCTGGGACAGTGGGAGGTGTCCCTGCCCGTGACAAGGGTGTTGGATTTAGATCATCTTCAACATCCTTTCCAACCCAAACCATCCTGTGATTTGGCTGAAAAACCCCAAACAGCTTTGTCTGGGATAAGCCATGAGGATTGCACAGGGGAAGAGGCCAACAAAGCCCAGCACTGCTGCGGGGAGAAACTTGGGGAAGCACAAGAAACTCCCCTTGCTTGCAGAGACCGAGCCTGTCCCCCTTGTCCCCACCCTGGCCAGAGGCTCTGCACATTCCCAGACCCCATTCCCGCATCCTAAACCTCATCTCCGCATCCCTGAGCTGCATTCTTGTATCACTGAGCATCATACCCACACCCCTGAGCCTCATCCCCTCATCTCTGCATCCCTAAACCGCATCCCCGCATCCCTGAACCGCATCCCTGAGCCTAATCCCTGCATCCCTAAACCGCATGCCCGCATCTCTAAACTGCGTCCTCGCATTCCTAAACCCCATCCCCGCGTCTCTGAGCCTCATCCCTGCATCCCCACATCCCTAAACCGCATCCCCGCATCTCCAAACCGCATCCCCGCATCCCCGCGCCACCCACCCGCGGCCGCCCGTCTCCCGTGGAGTTGCGACGCCACCTGCCGCGCACGGGGCTAGCAGGAACGCTGCTGCCAAGGCCACCAAAGTCCGGCCAGAGCCCCCCAGCCCCTCCCCGAGGCCCATTTCAACCAGTGCTGGAGGGGATTTGTGAAGCTGCAGGGGTGGGATGCAGTCAGCCTGCTCCTGGGACAACAAGAAAGCATGATTGTGTGTGTATATATATATATATATATATGTATACATATATATATATATATATATATATATATGTATACATATATACCTATACATATATACATATACATACATATATGTATATGTATATGTATATGTATATGTATATGTATATATATATATATGTACATAAATATATACACACACACATATGCCTGTATATATAGATATGTATATATATGTATATATGTGTGTGTGTATATATATATATATATATTTATGGTTTTATATATATATATATGATTTTATATATATGTGTGTATGTATATGTATATATGCATATATGTGTGTGTATATGTGTATATGTGCCTATATATATATATAAGTATTTTATATGTACTTATATATGTAGATGTGTATATATATATATATATTCTATGTACCTGTCTATATATATTGAACTTTTTCCATGAATCTGAAGGATTTCCTTCAAATCCTCCAGGAAATCCACCCCAGGAAGAGCAGATGGGAATAGGAGAGAGGGCTGATCCTAATTCAATGTGTCCTGACCAGAAACAACATTGAGCCATCACTGAGGTGTGGGAAAACTCCCTCAGTGTAGCTCTCTGTCCCTGCCAGCCTGCTGTCCCCACACAGTGACAATGCTCCCTGCTCTTTGTGGGGTTGTCCATGCAGATGTTTTACTTTGCATGGAAAAACAAGGATTTTTGTTGTTTTGGTTTTTTGTTTTGTTTTGTTTTTTTTTTTTTTTTAATGGAGGGGTCTTTCCCTGTGATTTCTGTGTGTTTTCTAGGCCAGGGTGGCTCACACTCTTCTCTAAACTTCATTGCTTGGCCAAGCCCACAGCATCCCAGTGCTGTCCTGCTCATGCCCACACTGAAAAAGGAAACACCAGGAGCCTGGCAAGGGAAAACCAGGCAGCAGGATATGTCTTGCCCACTTCATCCATTTTATTGTTATATAGGACACCACAGGTGCCCACCTGGGAAATGCCAGGCACCCTGATTCCCCTCTCACAGCAGATGTGGGCAGCAGGGCTGCAGAGTGACAGAGAGAATTGATTTTTAGGCAAAGACCCAGGGAGAGCATGGCTGGAGGCAGGAACCAGGCAGGGAGGGCACAGGAAGCTGCTCAGCCTGGTGTGCAAGGTCAGAGCTAAAAATACAGGGAGGGCAAGTGCTAAACAAGCTTCCTGAGATTTCACCACCTCGAGGAGCAAGGGTCCCTTGGAAAGGCACTGATTGAAATGGTTTGGGGTCAGTATGTGTTTGGGGAGGACTTGCTGCTCTGCTCCAGCAAAACAGAGAGTTTGCATCAGACCAGGGCTTGTGCTGGGCAGCTACAGCATGGTTATGGCCATGGGCACCAAGGAATTACATGGAGATGGTCAAGGAATGAGGGATCTTCACCACCATCAGCAGGACACACTCTGCAGGGTGAGATCTTCACTTCCACACAGAAATCCTGGGTGCTCTGACAGTGCTGGAGAAGGAAAAGCCTGGGATGTGGGGACTTTTCCACTGCATTATGTCTGGAAGTCATTGAGTTCTCCCGTCTGGTGCAGCACTGACAGCTCTGAGAGGCTGAAACCTCTGAGCACAGAGAGCCTCTGCTCTTGGGGTGTTGCTGCTGCCTAGGGAGTTGGACAGAGTTGACTTAGTTTGCATGAAAAAAGTGATTTCAATCCCAAAGTTTGCTGGCAATTTCCTTAGGGAGCAAGGAGGGACAAAAAATCCCACTGTACTCAGAACAGCATGCTGGAAGTATTTCTTTTGGTAAGTCAAGCCATTCCATGCTTCATGATTAGTTTTGAAGGGGAAAACAACTTTAACCCAACCCACACAGCAACCTGCCCAGCTTCCTGCACAACCTCTGCAGAACAGGATCATAAACACTTCTTTATCCTACAGGCATGTTAGTGAGGCTTCATTAACTCCAAAGCTCAATTAAAGTCTCTAAAAGGCTTTGAGCTGCTTGACCGAAAGGCTCTATGAAAATTAATTTAGTGCTTTTGTATCTGCTCAGCACTGGCACTGCAATGAGATGCTCTGTGCCCCCAAAATGGGCACAGAGAGGGGATGGCTGGGCTGGGGACTCAACAGGTGGCTTTGCTGAGGGCACACGGTGGCCAGAGGACATGGGCTGGCCTCAGAGAGGAGGGAAGAGCTCTGGTTTTTAAACACTGGGTAGCTGCCTTGCAGCTGCAGGCTGAACACAGCATGCTCATCTCTTCCCAGCTGCAGCCTTCGCCCGGCCCGGCAGCCTGATGAGCCAGTTTGGAGTAGGAGAGGGGGGGTTAATTGCACATTTTATGGCTGCTAAGAGTCTCCCCGAGCCGCAGAGCTGCCTGCTGCACGGGCAGAGAGTCACGTCCGGGCTGAGCAGCGCACGGGGACACTCAGATAAATGCCACCCCTGCGCCTCGGTGGCAGATTTACCAGGCTGTTTGCATCTCCGGTGTAAATCCAGGCACTTAGAGATAAACTCCGTCCATCGCGAGGAATTGTTTCAACAAAGCAGGGCCTGTCAGGAGCAGGGTTATGTTGACAGAGTGGCAGTCCCTGCCTTGCCAGCTCCTGGCATCCCCCAGCTGCGGCCTTTATTTACACAGCCCTCTGCAAGGAGCTCAGCTCAGCGTTGCTCTTTCCCAGAGGCACGGCGTTTGGAGGAGATGTGGGAGAGCAGCAGCATCCTCTTGGGCTTTCCCAGACGGCCAGGAGGAGTGGAGAGTGCCTGAAGCCTGGGAAAGCCTCAGAATGTGGTCATTTCCTCAGATTCCCCACCTAACAATGTGGAGGGTCAGTCTGGTATTTCTGAGTGCAAGCAAAGTTTACCAAAGAAGAGGAAAAGAGAGAGGAAATGAGGAAAAGCACTGAGAAAAGGAAAGAGGAAAAGATGGGCGCTGGTGAGATGCTCTGCATTCACATAAAGCCCCATCTCTTCTGCGCCCTGACAGCTCTGTCTGGAGGTTTGCATTCAGCACAGGCGCCTCAGTGACAAATACCAGAGTTTTATGCAATGGAATAATTGTTTGGTGTTGAATAATTCTCTCCATTTGTACCCTTCAAGCCTCAGACGCTCAGCAGAGCCAACAGTCAGAAAAGGAAAAAAGGCTTTCAGGTTTGGGGAGAGCTGGGGGGAGCAGCAGGACCCCCTCCCTCTACCCCTCTTGCCCCTTGTCCCCCTTTGGCTTTGCCACAGGGTCACATTGGTGGCTGATGGTCACCCTGGTGCCCAGCAGGACCCTTGTGCGATTCCTGCCCAGGGAAAGGTTTATTCCTCTCCTGTTTAGCTTTCTGGGATCCCTGCTGGCCCCATTTCTCCAGGTCCCTGGGAATGGTGCCACAACCACCCCCTCCTCACAGTTTCACATCTCCTGTGTCCTCAGAGGGCTCTCTGTGCCATCCTCCTGCTCTGTCATGAGCATGTGAAACAACCTTGCCCCCGGGATTGATTCTCTGTGCTCCCACCACTCCCTGGCTCCTCTCCATCACCTTGGTGAGCTCACAGCTCCCACCCCATCCCCTCACAGCCATCCCCACCTGGCCAATTTACTGGACACTCTCCAGAGATAAATTTTTCTCCCCGCCATTACAAAGATAGGGCAGACTGGGACCAAACCTTCCCCAAGAAGTCACTCCAACAAATAAGCAGGGGAGTTCCCACTGGGTTTGGAGTGGCTGTCTCAGAGAAGCAGCACTGGACAAGGCTTGACACTAAATATCCCTGCTGGCAGAGATTTCTGCACTTTCCCAAAGGCCAGCAGCATATTAGTTTCAGAGGCAAGAAGTTGCTGCTGTAGCTCAGAGCTTTAAAGAGCAGGCAGAGACAGCAGCTCTCGAGACTCCAGCACTGTCTTAATAGCAGACACCGCAGTCAGGGAAATATTATATTAAATCTCTATACTTATACGTGTAACAAAAGTGGTATCAGCAAAATCCTCCAGCATCAAAGCAAATCACTTACCTATTTTTAGCCGTGTGATTTAGTCACACACTCTGAGGAAATAAGGTCAGGTTCTCTGCCATGTATCCCTTTCTCCCTGTCTCCTGCTAGTTTTTTTTTTTTTTCCTGTCCTTATTAAAATTCTCCACCCTGCAGCAGAGCTCTGCGAGACGGAGCCTTGGCGGAGCTGGCACCATCTGTGGGGTCAGGCTGTGCCCTGTCCCAGCGGGGATCTGTCCTGCTGTCACCGTGCCTGGGCTGCAGGGAACATTGGCATCCTCCAGCGTTTCCAGGAGGGCTCTGAGCACATCCCTCGTCAGCTCCATGGCAGGGAAAGGGTGTCCCCTGGAAATGTCACCCCTGGTGCCATCGGGGAGCTAGCCTGGGGATGCTCAGTGGTGACACTGCTGCCTCGTCCTGCAGATTTCAGTCCCAAACCAGTCCGTGCCTCAGTTTCCCCAACCCAGTGTGGTGCTTTGGTCTCTCCCTCAAAATCAAGCAGCTCCAAAACTAAATTTGGGCTCCTTTAAATGCCATTGGAAGAGCAATGCCAGTAAATAATGGGGAGATTATTCTATTTCTTTAAATATTTTGTTTCCCGAGACCTTTTTCCAGAGATTGTTCTGGCAGGCATTGTTTTAATTTTTTAAAAAGTCATCATTTTTATATTTTTAAAAAAGAAACTATTGGACAAACTCCCATAAAGAAAACTCAATTTTCCACCCACCTGCACAGCACCTCAACATTATTAGCAGTAACAACCAAGTAATGGAAGTTAATTTAAGAAATTAAATTTTATTTATTTATTTATTTGAGGGTTTTTCAGTTTTGTTTTTTTCAGTGAGACTTTCTTAGTTCTGTTTTCACTTCAGCTGCTACCAAGAGGTCTAGTGTGGGATGCAATAACTCATTCATGTCATGATGCAGCTGAACTTTGAACTTCTTGCTCCAGCACATGAAAACCTTATTGCTGTTTCTTTTTTACAGTTTGATAATTCACTCTTTTTTAACTACAGCACTAACTGCTGTCTAACACACTTTGATATTTTACCTGTTGACCACTGGCCATGATTTATGGCCTTACTGTCCTGTGAGTACAGCTCCTGACCCCTGAAAATTCCATTTTGCTTTGCAAGTTGCAGTAATACACATAAAACATTAATATTGGCTCAGGCTTGATTTCTGGACCATGTAAAATCAAATTTGTTCATAAGGAGATATAAAAATCTTCATAAAATCAGTTTTTAAATCTGTCTGAAGTCAACTAAAAATGCCTTCATTTTAATAATCTGCAATTAGGAATGATTTTACAGAAGTTTTCAATTTATTTTAAATTCTGAGACTGTAAAGTAGAGGACACTACAAAATAAATTATTTCAGTTTCTCCAGCCAAAATGAAGCCACAGTTGCAAAGATAATAGCGCCAATTAAATAAATAATAACGCATAAAATATTTTCATTGGAAACGCTAACATCATCAACAACCTCATGGAAAAGAAGATCCTCAATATTGTTTCCAATTTTACACGTGGGCTATAGTCCCTAGCCCTTAAAACGAGTTATTTTACAGCTCCGTATTGATATTTGCTCAAAACTTGCTGCTGTTTTCTGTGTTCATTATTTACCACTGGGAGAATGTATTTGGGTGGTGTAAATGATGTTGTTTTGGGTACTGCTGCAGAGTTAAGGTTATTGTTGAAACTTTAATCAATACCTTTGATGCTTTTTGCCTCTGTGGTTTTTGACCTGCTGCGGCTGTATTTGTTTTAAATCTTGCCATTGAATAACAACAAAAGGAATCCAACTATTGCCATGAATAACTGCGAGGTACTAATTATGTTCTGTAAATTAATGGGCTATTTACTGCCTTAACCTATCTTAACAAAGATTTTGTTTGGGGATATATTACTAATGAAAAAGCCTTGACATCTTAATACTCTCCTGGGCAAATCGTTAGAATAGATCCCAAATGCAATTAAAAAAGGACTTTTTAAAAAAAAACCACTGTATCAGGAGATAAATAGGCACAGTCTCTTCTCTGAGTGCTTGTTTGTAAATCTGCAGAATTCCCATTAATTCCGTGCTTCTTGCCTCAAAAGTGGGCTGCTGCAGGTGGAGCAGAAGTGGCTGGGGCAGGAGTAGGGATTTGGTTTATTTTTATTTTTATTTTTATTTTTATTTTTATTTTATTTTTATTTTTATCTTTAAAATTGAAATGGGGAAAATCCCCTGAGGTGGCAGCAGAGGAGGAAGCACTGGAAGTAGAAATAATGACCTGAGGTGGGAATCTCCTCCTTTGGAGGATTCTTTTCCTCACCCATCAACAAGTATTTCTCCAACATCCCCAGGTCTGGAATAACCTCCCACTCAAATTTCCAAGACATCTCTTCGAAGATCATTGCCAGCTCTGATGAACTTCTGATCTTAGGGGAGAAATCCTCTCGTTATTAGGGGAGAAAAAAGGGATTATCTTGCAGTTTCTGACCACTCACACTGACCACTCACACCATGCCATTTCCCTATGGTTCTTGTGGAGCAGGAACTTGATAACCTTTGGAGTCTCCAAAAGAAGTTTTAGAAAGTCAACCCTAACACTACAACTCTTTGACAGAAACCATGGGTTATGATTTAATCGATCTTAAATATTTTCCAGGGGAGACACAGCTTAGGGAGGACACGACCCTTGAATTGGAAATGAAGGGAAATCATCATTTTTTTTTCTTCTGAGGCATCCAGATCCTCTCCTGACAGTTTTCAAACCTGCACCTCTCAAAAATTTAGCTCTCCTTTTTCTTTTCTTCACTGCAGTTATGGAGACAGGAGCTATTTTGAGGGAGAAAGAGGCAAAGGGAGGGGAATGGGTGAGAACAGTCCATGACCCTGCTGAGATGGACAGACAGGGAAGAAAACAGAGGATAGATGAGGTCCTGCATATCCCTACAGCCTGAACCACCAAGAAGAGGTTTCAGAGCTCATGGGGGAAAACCCTGGGACCAAAGCCATTTCTTCTCTTGGTTTTTGTGCTCCTTTGTTAGCCTTTTCCAGAGCAAGGCCAAATTAAGAGCTTTCAAACTCTTCCAGGGCAGGGGAGGGAGGGGAAGGCTCTTGCTGCCTCTCTGCCACAATTGGCACTCAAGCAGCTGAATTAATCCGTGGTTTCATGCCTGCTGGTCCCCCTGATTGGGCTTTTATAATTAGAACAATCTTGTTCCCCGGTGTTTATGAAAGGACTCCAGTGCTGCCTCCCAGGTTTTCATTACAGCTGAATTTCAGGGCATTTATTTCGCTTATTGCTACCACTCCCCTGTCTTTATTTGCTAACAAGAGCTTTGTTCCGTGCTGGGGATTTCAGAGGGAGCCAGGATTAGGGCAGCCCCTCCTCTCTCCGTCCCAGATCTGTCTCCCCAGCACTTCCCAGCTCCGCTGGATTATGGAATTGTGCCATTCCCCATCCCTCCTTCCAGAAAATGCATAGATTTTCCCCTCTCAGCCCGCTTTCCTCCTGAAGAACAAACAGCATCACGTATGCCAGAGCTCCTCATGTCACCTCTCCCAGTGCCTGTGCTTTGCAGAACAAAAGCCTGGAACCCCCGGCCGGAAAGTTGGAGTGACAGGCGGGAGGGTAAAACTCTGAGGAAAGAGGAAAAAACGATTTACAAGGGAAGGCTTTGTGGCAGGGCTTGGAAAGAAGCAGAGCAACACCCAGCAATCCCCACTCTCACACTCAGGACTGGGAAATATGGGACATTTCTTTCCTGCGAGTGTGTTTCGAGGGTAAATGTCCATTCCCCATCCCATTCTCCAGCTGTTTTGTCTCCTCAGGCTGCCAGGGTTGTGTCCATGGTCCTTAAACCACACGGCCCAGATCCTGCCAGACACTCACTGCCTCACCACGGTTTTGTGCAAATGTCTGCAGTTTCAGCCCTCTGCGGGTTGGGACAGCAGTGAAAGTTGTATTTTCTCTAAAAGGACAGTCTCAGCCTTGAAGAAGGCATTAGGAATCGCCATGTTTAGCCTCTCACTTTCTTCTCGGTTTGGTTTTGTTTTTTGTAGATTTATTCCCCCCCTGGTGATTTTCCTGGAATTTAAATATGTGCCAGCAGTTTACAAGCCTTTCCCGACGCTGCCCTAGGCAGAACTGTGTGTTTTCACCTTCCCTGCCTTCAAGATTTAGCTGGAGGGTCCAACCCCCGTGGTAAAACACCCAGCCCTTCAAATTCCATCCTGCTGCCATCGATCGCAACAAATCGTCTTGGGCTTACTGCTCAAACTGAACAAAACCGAGTCTTTAACACACCAAATGCCAAAGCCATAAATACGAGGGCTCAGAGGGACAGAGGAGGGGATGGAGAGGGAGAGGGAAATGAATGGAAGAGCCCTGGGAATGTGCAGAGCCCCAAAATTGGGGCATGATCCCCCCAGCCTGGCGCTCTGTGCTCACCCCACTCCAGAGATGCAGAGAGCTATTTGCAGCAGGTAGGCCATAAATCTCTTGTTTATTGCCTTTTATTATGTTGTTTCAACAGCTCTTAAAGCTGGAACAGCGGCCGATTGATGGCTGCTTTAAATCTCTTCCATTTTCTGCACATATTTCTTTATATTTCGGGGAGGGGGGAATCCATCTTTTTCTCACCCATCCACCATCTCTTTCCCTTCAGGAGTCAAATGTCAGCTCTTCCCTTTACGAGTCATGTTTTATAGATCCTCTTTCCATGCTGGTGGCTGGGAAAGGGCAGCCAGGGAGCAGCCCTGGAAGGGGACAGAGTGTTTGTGTTTTTCTGGGAAATGCACTGAGATTGGGTTCAAACCCAGAGGGACAAAGTGGGGAGAGGAGAAGAGGTGGATGGAGAAGAACTGACTGCCATGGAAGGAGGAGGAGAGGCCCACAATTAAAATACTGAATTTTATAATCAATTATTATAGCCTGGATCAATGGTGCTTTGTGGAAACCCTGCCTGGAGCATCTCTGAGATCCCAGCACAGGAAGGACATCAACCTGTTGGAGAGAACCCAGAGGGGGCCACAAAAATGGTCAGAGGGATGGAGCAGCTCTGCTGTGAGGAAAGGCTGAGAGATTTGGGGTTGTTCAGCCAGGGAAACTTTCTTGCACCTCCCAGTAACTAAACAAGGCTTATAAGTGTCCCAGGCCAGGCTGGACAGGGCTTGGAGCATTTTGGTCTAGTGGGAGGTGTGTAACAGGATGGGTTTTAAGATCCCTTCCAACCCAAACCATTCTGGGACTCAATGACCTCAAGCAGCCACTGTGCAGCCTCTGTCACAAACCCCAAGCTTCAGGGACACCAGGGAGCTCAGAGTGACACAGAGGTCACACCAGCAACACCAGCAGGGCCAGAGCTCCCTCCACCAGTGGGCCTGGAGGCAGGGATGTGATCGATGGCAGCACTTGGGAACCTCAGGCATCACTCTCCCAAAGCCTGTATTTTTCCAGGAGTTGATCAAAATCTTATTACATTGGTCAGGGTAGCTATCTACTGGCAAAATAGAGTTTTCCCATGAAAACATTTCATAAGGATATGTCCACAGCACTGAAATTTATAGTGTGGAGGGGGGGAAAAAACCGAGTGAATTATTTCAACAGTGTTTGCTCCAGTTCTCATTTTGATTACCTTCATTTTGACAGGTATTTTAATATATTCATATTTTCATGCTTTGACCTTATCAGAACGAAACGTTTCATTCCATCTAAATGAAGGGATTACAAATGGGCTGGATGAAACTCTTGGCTGTTCTGAATCTGAAAAATGTGACAACTTCTGTTCCGTAGGAAAGTTCCAAATTTCCACATCTCATCCGCATTCAAAGCAAACTCCCCAAAGAGTGAAAAGGTCTTGCATGAACACCAATTAAAAGTCCAGGACCACTCACCACACCGTAGCCCTTTTAGGCAGATTTCCAGCATTCATTAAGACTTCTAAACTCACAGCTAATTTTCATGCTGGATTCAGACTGGTCACATCTGAGAACAAGTTTTAGTGGGTTTTTTTAAGCACCTGAAAATCCAGTCCCAAGTTCTCTGGGCACATCTGATCCCACAGCCCTCAGCAGATCTTTCAAAACTGCTTTTCTGGCTGGAGGTGAGGGCTTTTAGCAGCTGAAAGCAGCAGCTTTGCAGGGATTTGAGGAAAACACTGAATACCGAAAGAACCTTGCACTGAGAAAAATAAAAAACAAACAGTGAAAGCAATGAGCATCCTTCGCAGTCAGAGTGTCCCCAGGCTGTGGCTTGTGCTGTGCAGGAAGCCAGCCCAGCCAGCAGGGTCCATCCCCACCATCTGGGAGGGCAGAAAAACCCATCTTCAGGCATCAGTGAGTATGGATTTCCACCCAGTGCAAAGGGATTTGTACTGCTAATTCCCAAAGGCCAAGTGTGAAATAACTAAATGAGGTGCACATGCCAAATGGGGAGGAGGAGGGAGGGCGAGCAGGGTCTGCAGTCACTCCTTCCCATCCAAAATGGGAATGAACTGCCTTATTTTCTCTTTAAACCAACAAATGAGGACACAAACCCCAGCATTCCCCAGTGTGCAGCTCCTCGTTTTACAAGAAATACAGACAGATCCACCTCTTGACTGGCCCCACCTTTTCTGATTTATGTGACAATTTTCTCCTGGGAACTGCGACAGAACCTCAGCATCGCTGATGGATGGGATGTCACCAGTGAGCAAATTCTCACCTGGGAGCTCTCAAAGCCTGGGGCACACCTCTGGTCCAACATCTTCACTTCTACACTCCATTATTGCAGTTTTAAAGCATTCCCATATAAAGGCCAAGTGGACACGTAAATGTTTGGCCAGCGTGAGCTGTATCAGTTAAAAGGGTAAATGGCTTTTTTAATTATTTCATTTTTTTATGACTCAGATGTGCCAATAAAACTCTTGGCCAGTTTTCCACAGCTTTGCTGAACTGAGAGCGAATTAAACTGACAAAGCAATTTTTTCCTCAGGGGTGGAAGAGCTGCTTTCTAGGATGGCAATCCAGGCAAACTCTTAAACTTCACCCAGAGGAAGAGCTGGGATTTGTAAAACTGCTTTTCTTGCTTTCAGAGAGCCATCAGCTAAGATTTTCCCTTTCACAGTGTGAAGGGAAAGACATTAATTTTTGAAGTCCCATTCAGAGGAATTTAACAGATGATGCAAACATATAAGCGCAGAAATATATTCAAGAAAAGGTGGGGTCTAATATAAGATAAATCTGTGTCCAAACAGTGACACAGAACAACCAGGAGGTTCAGAGCTGAAACTATCCAGCTGTGTCTTCAGTGCAAACTTCTGAACATGGGTGAAAATTCAGAATAAAAGGCAGATTTCAACCCTCCTTCCCATTAAATCTGGTAACTATCAAATTATTGCCCTCAGCCTGGGGAACCTGGCTGGGCTCTGCATGTGCTGAGCTGAACAAGGATGTTTTTAATCATGCCTGGCTCAGCAGGGCTTTTTTAAGGCACAGGGAGCCGAGTGCTGCCCTCACCCCTGCCTGCAGCCTCATTTACACTTGACAGGAGCTTGCTGATGGGGCAAAGTAGGACAGCTCCAGGGCCAGCCAGCACCTGGCTGTGAGCACCTGCATCCCACACCAACCCCAAAACACTGAACCCATCCCAGCCAGGCACTGACAAATGTGCTCCAAAGGGTTTGGGGTTTTTTTGGGGATCTTTTTCTCAGCACCATTAGCAGCAGAAAAAACGTTCTGGAAATTATGAGAAAAAGCTACACATGGTAGTTTACAAGGTGTCTCAGTCAGAGATGAGCCACCTGGAACTTCTGCAGATTGACCTGCCCTAGGCACTGTCTGAGTGACCTGGCAGCACATGGTTTGAATCCCTGTGCCTCAGTTTCCTCCCTTGGGGCTGTAAGGCAGCAATATTCCCCTCACAGAAGCCTCTCTGCATTTGGGAGGTGGCTCAGAGCCCACTGGTACCCAAAACCTTACAAAACTCAGACTTTCAGATCCCTGGCAGTGCCGATTCACATTAGCAAACTATTTATTAATCACCGCTGTCACAGCAATCAAATATTGTCCACAGCAGCTTCTGTGGTTCTCCACAAACAAGGACAAAACTTCTGTCTCAATCCAAGTGCCAGACTGCCTGCACTGGTGACTCTGACTATTTCTGCCTCTAATAGCAGCAGCTCTGATAAGATTGCTCCGAGTAGCCCATGTTCAGCAGTTTAATGGGAACCAGCCCAGACAGACTAATGGATCTGGAGACCAGCAAAGAGCAGGAAGGTGAGCTGAGTGGGGAATATTGAGGCTTTTAAGGCAGAAAAGTAGCAGCTAGACACGGGGTAGCTGACTCACTGAGCCTCGGTGGAGACAGATATCCTGGCTGGGCGTCCCCAGCCATCCATCAGCCCGCGACAGCCCCGTGGAAAGCGGGCATTTCTTTGAAACAATTTGCAAAATGCAAAGCAGAGCTGGGAAGGGATCCTGGGGAGCAGGGCCAGACACACAGCCAGGTGAATTATTGTCAAGTCTGAGCTCACAGGCTTTTCCCTCTCCCAGAGAAATGCATTTCCATTGCTGTTGCCTCATATCACCACTCAGGAGATGTCAGCGCCTCAGAGGAACCAAATGTTCCACCAGCACCATCCATTCCTCCGGCTCTGAGAGGTCCAGACATGAAAAATCTGCTCCTCCTCTTCATAACTCTCAGACCCTAATAAAGAAATTCTGCCAGGGAAAGGGAGGTGTTGAATTCAGCCCTGTGCAGTTACTTGCCCAAACGGTGTTCTACCTGCAGGTTGTCACTGGTGGGTGACTGTTCAGGGTCTGAGCCACAGAGGATGAACTTCAGTCTGCTTCAAGATGCATTTCCAGACAGTGGGATGTGTGAAAAAAAAACCCAAAAAACATTTGAGGCATCTGCCATATCAGAAACTGAGTTAATAGGGAAGGATTGGATGAAAATGTGTCTCATGCTCCTTCAGTGAAACCTTTAGGGCTTTTTTGCTTTATAGTGAAAGAAAATCCTGACTTCATACAAGAGGAAGAAGATAGAAATCAGGGTCACCACATGTCCTTCTGCAAAAATATTTGTAGGATGATACTTATTGTTCCCAAACTGCCTGTGCAGTGGAGATCCTTTTTGCCCTCTCCTTGCAGGTGTTAATTACTCTGAGCACTGAAGAAGAGTTTGCACCAGCAGGGAGGTGAGCTGAGAGCTGGTTGCACAGTCAGTGCCAGAGACTCTCAGACATTCCTCATCCCTGATCCAGGACTCTCCTCAATGAGGCCAACGTGGGGCTGTGCAATAAAGCAGGAATTGGTTTAGATCATGATCTGGGCTTGAAATCTTTATCTCAAGCCAGATGGAAAACCTTCATGAGCACCCTACAACACACCTGAGAGCAGATTGCAGACACTGGGGGTTCTATCAGACTTTGCTGTCTCTCTGCTGTCTGAGGAAATAATTTTCAAGGAAACCTGACTTTTGGGGTTGAAATCCTTGGATCATACCTACAAATGTATGATTTGCTGATTGCATTCATCTGTATTTCTGAGCAGTGGTTCTTTGGGCAGAGAAGAGCCCCTTCTCCTGCAGACCTCTCAGCTGAGGCCCTACAACAGCCCTATGCACCTTTCCACTTTAGTTACTTAAAGAAAATTGTGTCTCATCCCTGGCAAATTGAGAAGGCAGCCGGCAAACCCTCCCAAGAAGAGCCATGATGGAATTCAATTTGTGTCGACTCCAGGCTGGCAGGGATTTACAGCCAAGCTCCATCCAGCACAACGCACTTTATTCTTTTTATAGAGCAGCCTGGATGCAGTGGTGGAACAGGAATGTTGTGGGGAGCAGAGGCTGAGGAACAGGAAGGGGTTTTATAGGTTCAGTAAGATCTATGAAGAAAGACGTTTCTCTGGAGCAAGAAGCAAGGGAATTTCCAAAAGGAGAGGAATACCTCTGCTCTTCTCCAGGTGCCTTTAATGGTGAGAGGAGTTGGCTGTGTCCTTGAGGGTTTTTATCATCAAATAGAAAGGAACACAAAGTGGAATTGTGCTCCAGTGGCTCAATGGGATCCAGGCACCTTCAATGCCCCAATTCTCCACACTACACACTGCCTGCTTCCACGGGGCACAATTGTTTGCTGACTTCAGAGATGGAGAGGGGAAAGACTTCAGGTCTAGAAGGACATGATGACAAAGCCCCTGGCTGAGTTTAGAACATGCAATGCAAACTCTGCTCCCGTGAATGACTCCATCAGAAGAGCAGTGCCTTGGCATTGTGGGGAATTATTAACTCTCAGTGCCCCTCCACAGAGCCTGCTTCTCATCTCAGCTCTGAACACGAGTTAGCAAAAGAGGGAAATGTCAGCTGAGAGTGTCCTCCCTTGCAGAGCATCCTGACACAGCCCATGCTGGGTGTGCATCCAGCTCCTAAATCTCTGTTTTAACTGCAGTGAAATCTTCACTGGGCTGCAGACAAAGCCTGAGCAAAGTCTGGAATGTCAGAGCACTTCTTGCACGTCACTCAGTCTCCTGTAAAGTCAAGATGCTGATATTTACCTATGAAATCCGTAAAGCACTTGGAGAGTCTCAGCTGTAAAGAGATGTGGGGGGATGGATCTCTGCTAGGAGCTCTGAGTGAGAGCTCTGACCCTCCTGCAGGCACAGAAGCCCTGTAGGATCCCCTTCTCTGTGGGACAGCAGAACATCCACAGCTGCTGCAAAGTGCACTTTGGAAATCATAGAGAACTTCTGAATACTTTTTGAGACCCTGAGACTGACCCTGTGAGCTGGCCCAGCTCCCTTGGAGTGTCTCAGGGACAGAAGACAGGACCCTGCTGTCCATTCCTTACCCAGCCCTGTTCCCCAGTTCTGGCTCCACTGGCTCCAGCCGTGATTAATTGGAACATCTCCCACTGATTCCTGATTAGCTGCTTTTGATTAGGGTTTAATGACTTCACTCGGCCCCTAATTCACAGGGATGAGCTCGGAAATGTCTGAGAGCAGCTCAAACGGAATTACATTTTCTCCCACCTCAGAGCCACCACTTTAGCTCTGTACCCACGAGCCCCACTCCTCTGACCCTGCAGGACCTGCTGTCCCCAGCCCTGCTCCTCCTCCTCCCTGTGCCACCAGGCAAACCACAGCCAGGGGTGCCAAACCCCAACTCCTGATGGTGAGGGATAGAGCCAGAGTGGAAAAATGGGTATTTCCAAGCCATCCTGGCACTCAGATAATCTATAAAATTCAGAGCTTTGAACGAGGCTCTGCCACAGGGCTGTAGCATGCCTGGAACAGTCAGGATAAGGGCCTGTGGGTGACAATCCTAATGTGCAATGGGATATTCAAGGACAGCCAAGACAGGCCTGGACTGGACTTTGGACCTTCCAGAAGGGCAAGAGCTGATGTCCCCTGGCCCCTGGAGAACAGCAGTGCTGCCCTTTGGAGCTGCACACCTCAGCTGCTGTGTCCTGAGGATTCAGAGCTCAGTTAATGTCCTGATATCTGTGCAGTGCTGAATCCCAGCCAGGACTGCCTTGCTCCCTCTCCACAACTCCATCTTCCCTCTCTCTTTCCTCCTCCATCCCCAAACTCACATTCAATGCCTGGGGTAAGAGAATAAGCAGAGGAAGGGAGTTTTCCCTGGCAGGGAATGGAGTTGAACCCCAAAACCACATGGCTGCTGGGAGCACTGATCCCCACTGTGCCCCCAGGAGCTGCATTTCAGTTTGACCTTGAAGGCCAAACTGAAGGTCATGTCACCCTTCCTGCCTTGTCACCAGCCAAGGAGGTTGTAAACACTGGTTTCAGAGGCTGCCTTGCCTTTTGAAGATCTGAAAGTGCATTTATCTTCCCGAGACATGCATTAATCTACTAACTACCGGTGGAGATAAGGGGATGAAAAGAGGCTTGGTGGGGAGGAAAAAAATAATAAAATAAACCAAAATAAAGTAAAGTAATCAAATCGAATCAAATAAATAAAATGGAACAAAGCAAAGGACTCATTTTCATCAGTAAGAAGAGGTTCATGGGCTCTTTCACAGTGCCTTAGGCACTGATGTCCCATCTCACAGCTGCCTTATCACAGCTCTCCTCTGCACCAGACTCACCCTGGCAGTGGGAGATGACAGCTTACAAAGTGTCTGGGTCCCCTCACTGCGCCCCAAGCTCCACAGCTGATCTCTTTAATCACCACGTCTCAGTGACAAGGCAGTGAAGCAACTCAGTTCCCAGCAAGACAAATCCCAAGCAGGTTGCTTATTTTCCCCACAGGCAGCTTTGAGTCTCTGCCTGGCAAGAGCCAAGCAGGGCCAGAGCTTGGGAATTTGCAGGAATAACCCCTCGGTGGGGCTGGACCTCAGCTCCAGGGGGAGGCAGAGGTATTGAAAGGAAAATAAGCCTGGGATGGAATCCCAGCTCCACAGAGCAGAGCATCTCCTTGCTCCAAGCATCAGTGTCCTCAGCTGGGAGAGAAAATCAACTTTGGGCTCTCATGTGAAGGAAGATGGAGATCAAGGACTTCTTG
The DNA here is from genome assembly GCF_008360975.1 of Lichenostomus cassidix. NCBI lineage: Eukaryota > Metazoa > Chordata > Aves > Passeriformes > Meliphagidae > Lichenostomus > Lichenostomus cassidix. Next base: position 7,164,620 of record NC_139497.1, read on the forward strand.
GGTGTTGTTTCATTCTGTGTGTTTGGCTCCTCTGCTGACCCTCCCCTGGATGCCCGGCAGAGCTCAGGCACTGAGGGGCTGCTGGAAAAGAGGGAAAAAAGAGCACAAACCCAACTCCTTTTGGAGTAAGGCACACCACAGCTGGCAGGAGGGGAAGAGGGACTCAGCTTCCCCCAAAACCTGTGGGACACAGCCCCCCAAACCATGGGAGGGGAGGGATAGGTGGGCTCCTGCACCATGAAGTGCAGGGGTTCCATCAGCAACACGCCCTGGGCACAGCAGTTTTAGGGTTGCCTTTTCCCTCAGCTGCATCCCAAAGGAGTCAGGGGGATGTCACCACCTTCACAGCCCAAGTCACATCTCCAGCCAAGCCTGGCCCAGAGCCCTGGGCTGTTTTTCTGCGTGGCAGCTGAAGAGAAGGTGAAATTAGAGAAAGAGGGGAGGGGGGGAAGTGCTGCAGCACTAATAAAGGGCTTTGAAGGGGATGGGGAATTGAGTCAGGTTCACATGAAAGGGCAAGGAAATGAATGCTGAGATGAAGGCGCCTGCAATTTCAAATGTATCAAGCTGATAAATAAATAAAGTTAAAAGAATGACTTTTAATTACATTTGAAAGAGAGAAATGGGGAGAGCTGAGGGGAATGACAGAAAAAACTCCTCCAAACCCAGACACTCTGGAGCTCTGGCCTTGCCTTGGGGATGCTCCTCTCACCTGCCAGGGAGCCCAGGGCAGCCACCAGCAGTGGCAGGGCTGTGGGGACAGGAAAATCAACTGAAACATGAGTTTAATGCCTCAATTAAGGTTCATTCTGATCAGCTTTAAAAAGCAATTTAGCCCCACTAAGCTGCACCGGGTCAGGAGCAGGGATAGATGGCAAGTCTCATTTGAAAGCCAAACACACACATTCCCATCATTAACGCTCCCATCCCGTTAATGACAATAATGTTGTTGGCTTAAAATGTTGCTTTCATTGAACAACTGGAGAAGAATGAAATGCTTTCCTCCAGTGTTTGGTCTGGTGCCAGGAGCTGCCTGTAAAATCCAGATAAGAGTTCTCAGCACAAACTTCTGATAAGGGAATTAGCAGGTAAACTTTAAACTTTGGTGAAGGCGAAGGCGAGGAGGGGAGGGAAAGCATTTGTGATCTCCTCAGTGGTGTCAGCTTGCCAGGCTGAGTCTCACCAGACCCAGATGCCACATCCCCTGGATCCTCATCCCTATCATCTGTCTGTACTGGGAAATCACCTGTTTCCAGAGCTGAGGCCAAGGCCTCATCTCCTTAAGAATCTGCCTTTTCCCTCTCCTTTCTATTTTCTTACTCACCCTCCCTCCTATTCCTAGCACTGCTCTTCTCTGACATGCAAACTAATTCCCTGTCAAACCTTTTGGGGTTCTTTCCTCCCTTTTTTTTTTTTTTTTTTTTTTAATCACTTCATCTAGATTATCCAAAAATTCAACTATAACTGAAAAGGAATGTGTTTCCTCTGGATAAATTTCCCTTTTGCAGATGCTGGGTACAAGAGCACCTGTCTGGGGAAAGAGTCTTTCACCTTACTTGTCCACTTTGCCAAGGCTTCATGAAAAGCTAAAGCTTTAGGAAAAGCTTTAGAAAGCTAAAGATGCACCAGAAATCATGAGACATCTGAAACTTGGAAGAAGAGGGTAATACAGAAATTAGTCTGTTCCTACTATAGCTGTACATCCACTTGGTTCAGGAGTGATAAAATTCATTCATCTCTGGTCACCATTTGGCTGGACAGGTTAACTCCAGGGATATTTTGAACACTCATTCCACTCCTGGAATTTATTTATTAGCTGGGATTAATAAATAATAATTAGATAAAAAACTAGCAGCTCATGATTGTGGAGCAAATTATGGCCAGAAGAGCAAAGTTCAGGGCATCAAGTCATCTCTCTGTCTATCACTGAACCTTGGAGTGGCTCCTAGCAAAGCTGCCCTGTGCTTTTTTTAAAAAATAAATTGGTAATACAATCAGTAATACAATCAGTTTTAGGATTGGCTAAGACCTGCAGGTTCTTAGAGTTTGGGAAAGGTGGAAATCCTTGTCACCCCTGGCTCCTTAAGGCTTCCATTCTGCATTTTGAACCCTATTTGCCTCAAAATTTCTGTCCTCTGCACTGCCATTATCAGGCACCAGTACCCAAAAAAATTCACTCTTTCTGGAACAGCAAAAGCCAGGAATAGGAATAGGAATAGGAATAGGAATAGGAACAGGAACAGGAACAGGAATAGGCAGGAATATCTTTGTTAAGACATCTCTTATAGTTTAGAAAAGACAGATTCCTCTTAGTTGAAATGCTTGGAAGAAGGAGACCCAGTTTGATGAATTCCTTCTGCTGGAAAAAAAAAATTGAAACTAAGACAACTGGTTTTAACTTTTTATTCAAAGTCATTTTGTTTTGAATCTTAAGCTGATTACAATAAAAATATATTTTAAAAACGAAAAACAGGTCATGCATGAAACACTTTGATATCATCAAAATGAAGTATTGCAGACCTTCTTTCTATTTTTTTTTTTTTTTTTGTCACAGCTCACAAAAGTCTCAGTGATTTTGACTTTTTCATACCAGGACAAGGAATTTTAAGCCTCTACGTTTCTTTCTGGGATAAGAAATCATTTATAGTAATGTAGTTTTTCTCAGAGAAGAACAGAACCAGCCTTTCAGTTTCTAGCTCTGCTTTGAACTGAGACTGAGAGTTAACTAGACTGATCCAAAGTTGTTAAAAACCAAGAGAAAAGCTTTCATATTTCAGACTTCTATCTTCCTCTGCTCCCAGTGGCCAAAGAAAATGCCATTAGCCCTGGAGGTACTTTTGGTAAATAAAGAAAAGGGGAAAAGAAAAAAGAAGAAGGGGAAAAAAAAAAAGACAGACAAGAGAATAGTCTTTATCTTTTATTTTTCTGTCGTAAATATATTATAAACCATTTTCTCCAAGGCGTGAAAGTGTCTCACTTCAGCCCTGCAGAGCCAAGGGAGTCTGAGCTTTCAAAAGTCGCCTTTTGAAAGGGCTGGGTGGCTTTTAAAGCCGTCTGGAATGCAGTTTTTGAAGAGGGGGCAGCTCACCGGGGTGGGTGGGAATTCTCCCGCAGACATCCCGCAGCTCCTCTGCTCCGGATTGTGCGAGAGAGCGAGGGAAAAGAGCTCAGGAAATCTCAGCCACTATTTGCACACCAATCCCCAGAAGGAGGGGACAAAGCCTCGCTTATCGCATCGCCCAGGTTTCAGTCCTTGCTGCTCGGTTATTTAGCGGGAAGTATTTCCCAGGGGGAGTTGTTGCAGGGAGAGGGCAAATCCCAGAGTCATCCTGCTGCCCCTCGCTGAAGGGATCAGGGATTTGAGGAGCTCACCGGTGACTTTTGCTTTTCTAAAGCCGGAGCTGCTGCTGATGTTATTACTGACAGCACGGGGATAGGACTGGCAGCTCTGTGCTGCTGGATGGGAGCTGGTTTGGAAAAATGGCTATTTTGAGAAGTTTGGATGCTGAGGAGGCTCCATTTGGGTCTCAGGTTTTTGTGGGTAGATGAATCAGTGCTCCCAGAAAAAGCTGATCCATCCCTTTGTCCTTCAGTTAGGCTTTTCCAAGGATTTTAACCTTTTATACTTTTTTAATTAGTATTAAATTTTTGTCATTCGCGCTGCTATCCATCCATTTGATATATAATGCAGCTCCAGGAGGGATGGGAATATATTTTGGAGCTAAAGAATAGGAAAAAAATAAATGACAATAACAGGAAAAAGGGAGAGAGAGAGAGAGAGAGAGAGAGAGAGAGGAGAGGAGAGGAGAGGAGAGGAGAGGAGAGGAGAGAGGAGAGGAGAGGAGAGGAGAGGAGAGGAGGAGGAGAGGGAGAGAGGAGAGGAGAGGGAGAGGGAGAGGAGAGGAGGAGGAGAGGAGAGGGAGAGGAGAGAGAGGAGAGGAGAGGAGAGGAGGAGGGAGAGGGAGAGGAGAGGAGAGGGAGAGGAGAGGAGAGGGAGAGGAGAGGAGAGAGGAGAGGAGAGGAGAGGAGAGGAGAGGAGAGGAGAGGAGAGGAGAGGAGAGGAGAGGAGAGGAGAGAGAGGAGAGGAGAGGAGAGGAGAGGAGAGGAGAGGAGAGGAGAGGAGAGGAGAGGAGAGGAGAGGAGAGGAGAGGAGGGGAGAGGAGAGGAGAGGAGAGGAGAGGAGAGGAGAGGAGAGGAGAGGAGAGGAGAGGAGAGGAGAGGAGAGGAGAGGAGAGGAGAGGAGAGGAGAGGAGAGGAGAGGAGAGGGGAGAGGAGAGAGACACAGCCCTGGAGGTGATCAAGGCTGGGCTGGATGGAGAGTTAAACCAGGGGACAGTGAGGAATGGGGTCCCTGAGGGCTCTGACTGTGCTGCTGGGCTTTGGGAAGAGCACAAGAAGGAATGGCAACACCACAGTTCCTCCTCATCTCCTCTCTGGGGTCACATTGCTCCCAGCCTGAGCTCCTCAGGCTCAGGGTGACTTTAGCTGCATTGATTGAGTTTTTCACATCCCCGACAGGGAAAAGTTCCCTGTCAGCAGCTCCCCCACGATCTCCTGGAGCACTTGCATAAACATGCAGCTTCCCATCCCCATTCTGCTGGAGTGCTCCCCTCTCAGCACATTGTCTCTCCACCTGCCCACTTCCTGCCCCATCCTTCACTCCACACCTGGAGCACATCTGGAAGTCACTGGGCACAGCCAGCCCAGGTCTGACTCCCAGCCACCCTCCGAGGAGTCAGGATGGTTATCACACCCCATTTGCAAGGTTTTGCTGGGATGGGTAAGCATTTCCTGGATAGGGAAAGCAAACTCGTGGCAGAATGACAGATCCCTCAAGGTGCAGGTTTTACCATCACAGTTGTGGCTGTGGTTGCTCCCTGGCACCGAGGGACACAGAAACTTTGGGATTGTCCCCCAGGGCTGGTCATGGTCACTCACAGCTCCCAGTTCTGCAGAACAGGCTTCTATTTTTCATGTATCTGTGGCTTTGGTGTGTAGTTCTAGTCTTCATATACAATGCTAGTAACCTCTGTTCCCAGCACTCTAGACAAAACATTGCTCTCAGTTGGAAAATCCAAGGACACTTTGCTGCCTTAGAGCCCCAAAATATGTAAACAACAGTGAACTGGGGGGAGCAGGTTTGGGGTGATTGACATCATCAGCTGAAGGTGTAATTGAAGAATTGAGGCTCAATATGTTAATAGAGAGAAGTTATAAAATGTGAAGAACTCGTGACTCACTGTCCATTTTGGGTGTAGCCTCTCAAGTAGGCTCTATCTGCCTTAAATGTACCTGAAGGGCTTTAATAAATTAATCTGCTTTTTGTTCTCTTAACTTTGTCTAGCCTTGTGTTTTAGGCATCAGTACCAACCAAGGAATTTGTGAAGGTGAGGGTGGTGTCAGCTGAGAAGGGTTCACAGACCCTTGGAGGGAAGGATTGAGGATAAATATAACCTAAATTAAGAAACTTTTTAAGAATGTAAAGCAGAGAAATAGGATTTTTACGAGCCAAGCAAAACAGGCCATGGCAGGGACACCTTCCACTATCCCAGGTTGCTCCAAACCCTGTCCAGCCTGTCCTTGGACACTTCCAGGGATGGGGCAGGGATGGTTTTCTCGCTTCCAGCAACAGCTTTGTTCTCCAGATGGGCCAGCAGCAAAAAAACACAGGAAAACCCACAGCCCCACACTGCCATCAGTGAGCCTGGAGAGCTCTTGGAACTTTGGGGTTTTGCTGTTTCTTGATGCAAAATAAAGTGAGGAGAAAAAAAATTGTCAGCAAATTGGAGGGGCTCCAAGAAGAGGAGATAAAGATGATTAAGGGTTTAGAAGGATTGACCTATGAAGAAAGATTAAAGGAACTAATTATGTACAGCTCAGATAAAGGATGAGTAAAGAGGTGATTTAATAATGGCCTGCAAATACTCAGGAAGGTGTCAACAGCAAGGCAGGGGGAGGAATTATTTAGAGTCCTTCACCAGGGAACAACACAAGTGATGGAGTGAAAGGGGGAGGTGACATGGGACAGCAGCACAATGCAGACAAACCCAGAGATTTCTCTTGGGAGCAGCAAGTGAGTTAGGAGCACAAATCCTCTGGAACCACTCTGCCCTTCCATCCCTAAGTGATCAAAGAATGCATTTTCAAAGGTGTTTAGGTGCTTAAAGGTGCAGGCAAGTGCTCTAATAGGATTTTCAAGTGCATCTAAGCAGGTTTCAACGGGAATTAGGCATTTAAATAACTTCAACAGTCCCACCAGTTGCTTACTCATATCCTTGCACAAAACAACCTGAAGGTCTGGCTGTAGGACTCATCAGAAATCCCCCAGTAGGAGAAGATCAGTCCTGAATGCCAAGCTGCTGGAGCAGGGTGAGGGTGGATGTTCTGTAGGAAACCATCCTGCCTCGTCAGGGCATTGTGCATTGATCTGCAGGGTCGATTTGAAAGTCAATGAGATTTAGACTCTCAGGCCCATTAAAATAAAAATTTAAAACTGCCTTTGGCGCTTCGGCACCTTGGCCAGTTGGGCAGCTCCTCGTGCAGGTGATTGGTGACAGAGCTGTCCCTAAGCAGTGTGGTCACCTTGTGCTCCCCTGGAAAGTGTCACCAGGGGACAGGGACACATGTCCCTTTGTTTCTGTGCTGCAATTCGGTCATCCATTGTTTCCTTGGGGACAGGGGGACATTTTCCTCTGTACAGATAATAAACTGGATGGAGGAGAGGTGGGAAGGCACTAAAGGAGAAGCAGGATGACAAAGTAAACTGAAAGTCAGGAGAGTCCCAGGATGAAAATCCCACGGGAGTTTGCAGCTAAAAACATTGTGAAAATAGAGGGAGGGAATGCCAAGTGGGGACTTAGAAAAGCTTTGCTGACCCCAAAGCTTTCTTCCCTGTACCCAAAACTTCCAGACCAACCTGCTCTCCAAGGAGTTCAGCCAGCAATGCCTGCTTGGAGAGGCTCTCAGTGTCATGCATGGACATTCCCCAAGGCTGCCACTTGTCTGGCTGCTCTCCTGGATGGTAAAGTCCCAGAGGAGGGGAAATATATATAATCACAACATTCCCACCAAAACCCTCCAGATCCTTGAGGGATTTCTATCAGTGCACTGTAAATGGTCATGGTGAACTCACACATCTGCCCCAAGCCCAAAGCCCAAAATTTGTGAGGCACTGCTGCCTTCTGGCTGCTCCCAAATACACATATAAATACTTCAAAAAAAGGGGAAAAAAAAACCCAAAAAAAGATTAAAATCAACCCCAATTGCCAAAGCCTGAGCTCAGCCAATCCCCAGCCTGTGACTGCCACAGCTCTCCCAGCTGCAAGTTGAGATTCCAGAGGAGAATTTTGAACACAAGGAGAGGGGAGAGGAGAGAGGCTGGGACTCGTTCTTGTTATTGCCCTGAAGGCATTTTCAGGGCAAATATTGGAGCGACACCTTTCATTAAACCACAAACTTGTCAATTGAGCCTGGTGTGTGTGTATAAATATATATACATATATATATGTACTCTCAAGTAATTGCTTAAAGACAGGGAGGTATTTGAAAGGCTGATTTAACCCTTTTGCAGCACTTGAGTCCACTTGAAATTACATGAGAGAGGAAAGTTAAATATGAAGATAAATGCATAAATGGCCAGAGTTGCTATGGAAATGGGAGAGGATGGAAATTGAATGTCAATAGAGGACTAACTTACCGTTCAATTTTAAAAATAGTCTTTCTATACAGAAAGGGAACATTTTTCAAACCTCTGTTGGCCTGTATTATACGAAATGGGAAGTGGTTTTGTGGCTGGGTACATCGATTTAATGCTGCACGTTCCACCTGCAGCCTGCATGGCCCATGGTACATCCAAAGGGGGACTTTGCCTCAGGTTTGTGCCAATCTCCATCCCAGCTCCAGAGCCCTGGTGAGCAATGTCAGCATGAAAAGCACAGGTGTGTGGGTCAGACTCTGTGGGGTGCAATGACAAATGATTTGTAGGGATTTCAGGTCAGCTCTGCTTATTTTTTAATTTTTTTTCATATAATTCCATATATATATTTTATATATATGGAAAGAAGGTTTACCAAACTGGGCTTGTTTCCCCGTGGGAAACACACAGTAGCTTTTCAAACCTGCTGGCCTGCAGTCAGATGTGATGGAAGAAGAGGCACCTCAGAGGAATTAAGTCCTAACAAGCTTTATAAGAGAGGATATTCTCCAATGAGCACTTTCTCCCATTGCCCTTCCATTCTCCATCCCACTCCCAGGGTGGGATGTGAGCTCAGCCAGAGAATCCACACAGGACATGACCGTGGCAAACCAGCTTCCTCTGTTCCCTGCTTGCAGAGCTCCTTGTTTTATTAAGATAAATGTAATACACTTCCCTGGTTCCATTCAGAGAGGGAGAGCAAATTATGTTTGAACAGCCTCAAACCCCCTCCATGAGCAGCATATCAAGAGGAAAGTGGGGCTTTGCTTCCAGCAGCCCACACTTCACTCCTCCTCCCCATCCCCAGACACTCCTGGGTGCTTCTTAGTGCATTTCTTCACCTCCAAAATGCAGGTGAACAAACCCTTTTGGCACTGGCAGCCCAGAATTCACAGCTCATCATGTCCCACAGCCCAAAAACTCGATTCTTTCAGCCCCTTGGTTTTCTCTGCCTGTTTGCTTCCCCCACCTCTTACTCTGTGCTGCCCAGAAGCTTCAGGCAGCTCCTTCCCACTGCCCTGGGTGAGAGCAGAGCAGCTCTGGGACACACTCCTGCCCACATTTCCCATGCCATAGCCCCCTGTGCCCCTCTGTTCAAAGCAAGAGTCTCTCACAGCACATTTCTGACAGCTGAAGGTGTCTGGCTGTCTCAGGTAGAGCAAACCTAAAAAAAACCCTCAACAAACCCAGAAGATGCTGAAATTCAGCTTCCCAAGGTGAAGAGCTGGCACAAGCTTCAGACTTGGCAAAGGGATTCTGCCACTTCCTTTCTCTCTGAAGAGAAAGAAAGAAAAAGAAAGCTCCCCAAGTCTAGCTCCATCCTCAGCTCCATCCTCTCCTGCAAGGGGGTTTGAAAGGATTCCACAGCCCCAGCAGGATTCTCACCATCCCCATCTCCCAGCCTGTCAGAGAAAGGCCTTTAAAAATAGTTCCGTGCTGCTGGGTGGGATTTTCTTCTGCAGGTGCTGTGCAAGAGAGAGCGAGATGAGATTCTAATCATAGCTCCTTGGCAGAGGGAAGGTTCAGAGTTGAGCCGTGCAGCAGCAGCCTCATTTTCACAGCAATATCACTTTATTCTCCGGGTGTCAGGGGGACACATATTGCTGTCATTTCCCTGCGCTGTGTTTGGATAACGGATGCAAAGAGCAGCCACAAAACAGGGAGATATCGCTGCTCCAGCACACCAAGGCAGGGGGAGCAGCCTGGTTGGGGTCTGGTGCTTCTGCTCTGAGCCCCCAGAGAGCTCATCCCAACAGGGAGAGAGTCCCTGCGATGCCTTGAGGTGCTTACCTAAAATACAGGCTGGACAAAGCTAAGAGAATAAAAAGCAGTTCTATTTATTGAAGGCCTTCAGGTGCATTTAGGGCAATCACAGCCCACCCAGGGGGTCCACCCAAAATGGACAACAGGACACAGGTTTTTCATACTTTATAAATTCTGTCCATTTGCACATTGAGGTTTAATCCTCCAACTACAGCTTCAGGTAATGATGCCAATTATTCCAATTGCTTCCCCCAATTCACTGCTCTTTACATATCTTGGGCCCTGAGACAGTAAGGTGTCCTTGAGTTTCAAGCTTAGAGAGGAATTGTTTTTGAATTCCAAAAATGAGAGAACAGCAGCTTAGCACCCTATATGGAGTCCAGAGTTCTACACTAAAATTACAGATTCATGAAAAATATAGAAGCTAAAATCCTAAGGCATAATCTGGGCTGGTGGGTTCTCAGCTCGAGGAGTTGGGAGAGAGAGCTTGCCACCCAAGCAGGGGCTGAGCAGAGAAATTGGAGCTCAAGGCTTCTTTTCCTCAACACAGACATCCCACTGCTTGTGTCTCTGCACTCACCTCTGTGGCTCTTCCCCACCACAGCCCCCATCCCACCCCATTAAAAATTCCCCAAGTCATAAAACAAATTATTTTTCCACAAATGAGTCAAACCCACCACATTCCTCTTACAGCAGGTTGCCACCACCCTGCTCAGGGTGCAGGACCTGCTTGGCTCATTTTCTCTCTCACCAGACTCTCCTGCTGAACCTGAGCACTTCCTGCCAGCTCCCTTCACTCTGAGCTGGCAATCCCCAGGAGCAGAAGGTCCCTGCCAGATCCTCCACATCTGGATCTCCCCAGAGAGCAAGCAGGATGCCTCCCCACACCAGGGGATTTGGGAAGAGGTCCAGCAAACAGGAGCCACCCTCTGCTGAAGCTCAGGGGGCTGCAGGTGGGAATTGCAGCACCAGCACAGACAGCAGCACCTTCTCCTTTCATTTTCCACTTTATCTGAGCTCTGCCCACTGCCAGCTCTCACCACCAGGGCTGCAGTAGCTCTGTGGCAGTGCTGCTTTCCCCACTGACCCTTTGCTGTTTCAATCCAGGCACTTACACCTTTCTGGAGGCATCACCAGCTTAGTTATAGGTAAAGAGTGTTTTCTATATGGAGGGCAAGCCAAAACTGCATTTCAAGGATTCTCACCTCATGAAGAAATCCTGAGACAGCTCAAGAAGGGATGCACTTGGGCCCAGCATTCATCTCCTCTGGATATTTTGCCTGCTGTTCCTTCCTCTCCAATGGACAGCTCCTTGCTAAGCCCCAGGTTTTAAAAATCTCTTTTATTTTTAGCCTGGTACTGCACTAATAAAGTAACCAGCCTCTATGTGTTGGTTTGAGGGCATGGAATCAGCCTGGGGGCACTCAACCCAAGAACCTGGCATGATTTAGGAGCTTTTTGGGATGCCTGGACCCATCCCAGGCCAGCCCTGAGCTGGATAGCTGGGTACCCAACCTGGAGCCTCAACCCAGCCTGCATCAATCCAGCCTGCATCAATCCAGCCTGCCCCTGCCCTGGGGTCCTCTCAAGGCCACCCAGGCTCATGGCTGCTCCCTGCAGGACCTCCAGAAGACTCTGATGGACTCCTGATGAGACAAGCGACATCCATCAGCTGGGCTGGAGCAGCCACCTCACCCTCAGGGGGATGTTTTCTGAAACAGAGATTATTGCCACATAAGGACACCTTCATGTCACCCACAGCCAGGAAACCATCGATGACAGAGTCACCCCAGCGTGACCACACTGCCATGACATCCTTTCCCTGCACCTTTCCATGTCCCCAGATGTTTTATCAGGTGCCTGGCAGGGCTGGCAAACCCCCTTTGCTCCTTACCAGCAGCAAAGCCATTAAGCCCCCTCTGCAGCCCCATATGCATTTGCTTCATGCCTTTAATCCTGACAGCCCAAGTAAATTCCTCCTGAAAAGGAAGCCCTTGTTCCCCCTCCCCAAGCTGCTGCTTCTTGATAAATGTCATTAAAAGCAGAACCCACGGTAACATCAGCCCTTGCTGAAGGTTGAAACCACCTTGACTGTAATCCTGATGTGGCACTGGATGGGGAAAAAAAAAAGCAAAAAAAAAAAAACAAACCCAGATACTTCTTCCACTTCTCTGTCAGCACCACTTTGCATCAAAATCTCCTTTGTATGTCACAGAGCTATTAAAGATGTGGATTGTGGCTGGGCTGTGTGTGTGAACGTGTGTGTGTCTGTCTCAGAAACTGGGTCACCCAGAGAGTGCTCTGTGAAAACTCTGCCCTGACAAATCCAGCCTGGCAAGACTCAAAGATACCCCCTATAATGTTTTCCTGCCTCCCATCATGCTTTGAAAAGAGCAAATAATACTACTTTCTGCTGTATTTTTATATCTTTTATTCAGCAGCTTCCTGAGGTAAATAACCTCGGGCAGGCAAATCCAAGGGGATGCTCCTATCTCTCTTGCTGTCTGCCCACACTGAAATCATGATATACTTTGCTTTCATGATGCTCTTTATAAAACATTCCCTTTTTTCCAGGAGAAATGTCTATCAAGGAGGGCGAGAAACTTCACACATTTGGCTCATGCTTCAGTCCCAGCATTTTGTCATCCTTTTCCCCATGTCACTGCCCCAGGGGTGACAGGAGGGCACCTCCAGAGCCCAGGACACCTCCCCAGCACAGACTGGGGCATCACCCCTGCCACAGCAGGGCCCCTTTCAGCAGGCAGACATCCTTTAATTTCCACCAGGGCCCTGAGTACCACAGCTCAGGCAGGTTCTGTGAATCCTGCCCTAGGTGGGCACTGAGTGGTGGGGAATTAGCAGGGCATAGAGTGGGGCTGGTCCAGCTCAGCACCAGGCAAAATCCAGGCTGCTGAAGGGGGCAAGAGGTGGGGAACTGAAAGCTGCTGACTCAGTGCAGGGCAGAAGGATGTGGGCCACAGTCTGAGGAGGGGCTGAGAGGGGGAAGCCTGTGGGTTTTCTTGTTAACAGATAATTTTAATGCTAGCAGAAGGAAATACCTGGGCAGGGAAGGCTTTACTGCTAAGCAGAATTGCAAAGAGGGTCCTGGGGGCCAATACTGTCCTTTTGGTGCTACTCTCAGTGCACTTATTTCCCTTAAAGAAAGCAAAACTTAAGTGAACCACAAGCAGGTCCAGTGACAGGAAAGGGGATGGCAGGATCTGACTTCAGACAGACATTTACTGGCCTGGGGAGGGCTGTAGAGGAGGATTTCAAAATCCCAAGATGAGGGAAATGGAGCTGAGGAACAGAAAGTGCCATTTTCACGAGCTCCGATCTAGACTCTGTCTGTCTCTCAGTGCTCCACTCCAGTAAACCACAGTGTGCAGGTGGTGAACCCCATTTTACCTACAGAGAAAGCAGAGCAGGGCAGAGATAACAGGCAGCATTCATCATCTCAGGGGGCTTGGCAGCATCCAGAGCCAGGCAGAGGTGGTGGAGAGCCCTTCCCTGCAGCCCTTCCCTGCACTGCTTGGAAAAGAGAACAGAGGGATTGCAGAACAGGAGCAGGGGACACAGGATCCCACCAGATCCATCGCTGAGACATGGAAAGGAGAGTGAATTCCATGTGAATCTCACAGGATGGGGGTTGAACCACCCAGAGCATCCCACATCGGGCAAGTTTGGGGTTGTTTGGGGTCGTTTTGGGTCACTAAGGAGTAGAAGTGCTGATCCAAGAGCCCGATGTGGATGGTGGGTGTGTTCAGCTGGGCCAGCAGGCTGTAGGGAGTGGGGACAAGGGAATATCACTGTCCCCAAGCTCGGTGTCCTCTGGTTAATGTATTCAGCGGTGAGTTTAGGGGATCTCGGGAGAATGAATTGTCAGAGCGTCGGAAGCAAGAGATGGCAGGGGAATTACTGCTAATCCCTTCTTGTGGGACACAACACTCCAAAGGATTTAAAGGCTATTCAGAAATGTAGGAAAAGAAGAAGCGACAAGGACACCTCTCCCTTCTTTCTTACGTTTTGCGTTGGTCACTTGCTGCTGGCTGGGAGAGGAAAGAGAAACTTCGAGGAGAGGGAAAGGATTGCAAGGGGAGAAGGAAAGATAAAGACTGGAGATTAGATCTGGAGAAAAGCCGATCTTACCCTCTCAGGGAGTGTAGGCTGCAATTAAATCTCTTTTGCCTAACAATACCCTATTGTTATTTGAGTAGTACTCGAGATGTGGCGATAAGGGAGGAAGGAGCTGCAGGAATGTAGTTGTTATCCTTGGAAATCCTCTGGCTGGAGGGCTGTGGGATGATCAGCCCTATGGGGTGATCCTTTGCTCCATCACCAATAATAAATGGATTTTGAACAGCTCTGGTGGGACGATTTTGGAAGCATGGGGGCTGAATATCCTCTCCCTGCTGTTCGTTTGATTTGTAGACATGGTGAAGAGTTTGGTCACACAAAAGTTTGTGCTCAAAAGTCATTATTCCCTCTATTTTTTGGGTAGCCTGGCAGGCACAAAGGCAGATCTGGGCTGGGCTGCTTCTGCTCTGCAGAGATGCTGAAGTTCTTTCATCCCAGTCAGCTGTCCTCTCCATCCTGTCACCTTCCAAACACGGCTGGTGTTTTGTGGTCATTTCCAACCTCCTCATTACCATTATGCAAAAAACAGCCCTCACAGAGTCACCATGAACCTCCTGCCGTGTAGCTTTGGTTGCTCTGGGACCAAGCCACCTCCAGCATCTGGGATCCACCCAGATAAACTGTAAGATCCCGCACTAATCTATTTTCTTTTCCTTTTCTTATTTTTTTCTTGCTTTTCAAGCGTTTGAACAGAGCCATCCTCAATGCTGCAATGTTTCTGTCTGCGTTGAGAGCAGCACAGCGAGGTCCAGGCTGGTGCATTATTGACTGTGCCCTCCGGGTGACCTTGAGGCTGGAGGAAGGTGAGAGCTCCTGGCAGATGGGCTTCTCTCTGCAAATCGTGCTCTGCTGTCATTTGTCCCAATTCCCAGCCTGAGCTGGCCACGGCAAAGAGCAACTTATTAAGGGATTGCTGCTTTCCTCCCCTGTTCAGCTGCTCTCAGGCTCAGGCAGTTCCTATCGATCCACTGCACCTACTCAAGATGTTTTGCAAAAAGCACTTTGTGGAATTCATTCCAGGGGTTCGGCAGTGGTTTTTGCTGCCTGAACTGCACGTGGGACACAGGCAGGTGAAGGTTTGACTCTGAGAGGGTCATGGTAAGAGCTGTCATGGTAGAGGAATTTCCACTTTGCCAAATATGCTTTTTAGCATGTTATAAAAATTTTAAAATTGTGAGTTTTCCCACAAAATGAAATCCAGGGCTTTTAATTTGGGTGTGTGGGAAACATTTTTATATTTTGGTGTTGTTTTGGGAGGCTAGTCAGACTGTATAAATGGAAACAAATTTCGAAATTAAAATGTACTCTGAAAAACAACAGTACAAGCCTAAACAGAATTTTTTTTTTCTTTTTAAATGACAGTGTGGAACAATTTAACTTTTATTAGAAATCCCTTTTTTCAACCCCTCCGAAGCATTTTAAAAAATCAGTTTCCTTGCAGAGTATCTGCTCCAAGATTCCCATACAACCACAAACTCTGCTGTGACAATTCCCATTCCACAGATTCACCGTGCTACCTCATTAAATTCCATAAACCACCTACAAACTAGCATTTCCCAAAGGACAAACCCTCTCCCTGAGAAGTTTCAACCTGTTCCTGTCAAGAGTCAGTCGGGCCAGGGAAACCAGCTGCTTTTCATGGTTTTGCTGATTTTTTGAAGTGACACTGGAAGCCTGTGCTGCTCAGGAGGGCCAGGGGAGCATTCTCACAGCCTTTTTCTGCAGCCAGCCAGGTCCAGGTGGGAAGGAATGCACATGGCTCTGGTTTGCAGCATCGAGTCTCTGCTGCACTGTGGGACCACAACTGCAATCACACCAATGAGGGCTGCAGAGCACAGCTTGGTGGCAGTGCCAGCATATCAGGATGTCCTCCCCCTGGGGACATCACCCTCCACAAGGCAAGGAACTCCAGAGCCTCATCTGTCCTGGCATTTTGCACGAAGCTCAGAGTGAAATCAGCCACAGCCCCATTACAAATGGAATGGCAACAGCCCTTTGGAGCTTTGTCTCCATCTGCTTCTGTGACCTGAGTAAAAGAGGTGCTTTAATAACTGGAATATGTTCAGGTATTCATGTCAGAGATGAATGCAGGCCTGCATGGGTGTTTGCCTGGCTGCTCATTTTTTCACCCAGTGAGTAAATCCTATCAAAGCCACTTGCTGCAGAGAAGGCAGCCTCAAACAGTGCACACCAGCAGCTTTGGAAACGTGAGAACGTTGAGTTTTCCTTTGGAAATTTGCTTCCTACGATGAAGGCAAATGGCCACGTGGGTTTCTGTGGGAAGCACAATATTCACCCATTCATAGTATTGGGGAAAGTTGTTTTGAGCCTTCCAAAAACAAACCTACTGTTTCTCTGCTGGGTAAATGGTGAAAATACAGTTGTTCACACAGTGTTGTCCATCTCAGATTCATAAACCTCAGCGTGGAGCAGACAGGCACAGAATCACAGAGTGGATCAGGCTGCAAGGGACCACAGTGGGTCATCTGAAGTGATGAGATGGTTTTTGTGGCTTTTTTCCTGGACAATAAGGAAGCCTGGAGCAACTCATGTCTCCACCTCTGCTGTGGAGACTCTGAATAGGAAGAGAAAAACAAGTGACCAGTTTCTTTTTAAATAGCACTAGTGGGAGCCTTGTCTCAGCACCTCTCCAGCTCTCCTAAAGTGGCTTTGATATTCAAAAAAAAACCACTGACTTTTTAAACAATACTGTCCTAAATCCCTTTTATGAATGCCCAGAACCACTCGCAGGCTTTCTGAAACTCATTGTTATAATTACAATCAGGAATCATAGGACTCTGTGCTTTGTGCCAGAAATACACATCCACTGAATTGTTTGCAGAGGAGCCACGGAGGGAAAGAGTGAAGGAGAAATGCAGCTTCAGCGCTGCTCAGTTCAGGAGCAGGAACTCCCACTCTATTTAATTTCTCCTCTTTTTGTTTTCCAATTTAACTTGGAGCTGCTGAAACTCAGGCTAATGCTTGCTTTGTCCTCTGGGCTCTCCTCTGGCCTCCATCCAGGGATCTCTGCCCTGGTTTACTGTCCCCCACCAGCTCCAGCAGCCTCCGTCCCTGGAGGAGGTGGAAGGTGGAAAGGTGAGCAGGAAGGTCTGCAGGACCCATCAAAACCAGCACAAGTAAGGAGAACTTCATTGTGGGAGTTGCTGGAACAGCAGCAGATGCAAAACAAACTCTCGGGGCAAGGGAACTCAGGGCTGAGCTTGGTTTTATTAAAGCTTCATCTCACGGGTCACAGGAAAGCTTAGGGAGGGCTGTGGGGTTTTTGTAGTGTTGTCTGACACAGCTCATGGGGAGGGAGCTGTGATTCAACTTCTGCCAGCACAAGGGCTGGAATTGGCTCTCCCTCTCTTTCCAGTAGTGTCTGATGTTGATCCCTGATCCTACTTCTGTGGAAATGCTGCTTTCTGGTGCTTAGGAAAGTGAGCCGGATCAGCCCTTCCTTCTGGATAAACATCACATCTGATTTGCCGCCCAATTGCTTCTGTTTTACCTCTGCAGAACATCATTGATTATAGAAGGATTTGCAAGTTTAAAACTGGAGTAATTCAGTGATTAATCCTGACCAAAGCCTTTGGTAAACAGAGAGTAATACTCCCACCCCATCCAAAATCCCACACATCGATGGAGTGCTCTGTGATATGATTCCATGGCATTTAGACTTCCCATCCCATGGTTCAGGACAGTGCTGGGATACATTTAGTTTAGCTAACCCACACTTTTCTTCTCTCTCTCTTCTCCCTGCAAAAACAAAAGCAAAACTCCTCCACCCAGTCCTGTTCCAGGTGGCAGCTGATCCCTGGGGAAGGCTGAGCAGACAGATCTGAACTCCATTTGAAACCCTGGAGGCTCCTGCAGCACCTTCCAACACTGAATTAAGGCTGGTCCAGAGAGTGGAAAAGCTTAACCTAGAGCTGGCTGGCTGTAAACATCAAAACATTTTGTTCAGGCTCAATTTTGCCTCTCTTAGGGCAGTCCCAGAGTACATCCAGAAACACTGGGTGAGGAAAAGCACTTGGAGCAAAGAAATATTTGACTTTAAAGGTGTTAAACATTTCTTGTCTCCCCAAGAAATTCCCAAACTGCTCTCTCAAATGCTGTATAATCTGGATATAAATAAGAGTTTCAGGTGATGGTTTCAGTATTTAGTCTTGGTCTAAACAAAACCGAAAGAAACATATTGGGGAAATTTCCCACCAACAGAAACTTCCTTCCCTCCCTGATGGCAAAACTACTGAGGTTCCCTGAGCAGCTGCCAGGACACCCCATTGCTCTCTGGAGGGTTTGTCCCTGAGCCAAGGTGTCCACAGAGGCAGACACAGGACTTTCAGAATCCAATCTTTGTTTCCCACCATTTTCAGAGCCAAGAATCATATTTCTTTACTCTCCCCATGAGATTCTGAGGTCCACCCAAAGCAACAGACAGTGAAGTTCCTCTGGGTAAATGGCCTCAGGACCCAAATCCACTTTCAGAAGCAGTCAGATGACAGTAACAGCAGTCACTCTGTTCCTGACCCACCAGACCTGGGTGGATTCCTGTGGGGGACAGCAATGGACAAACACGGAGCTCAGGAAGCTCTTCTGGCTCTTGTCACTCCTCAACTTGCAAATTCCCTCGAGGAGAGGTGATGAGCAAGGCAGGAATTTCCGTAGTGCTTTGGCAGTGCCTCCATCCACTCCCTCTGACTGAGCAGCAACTTCTGAGTGCATCCATCAGTGCAGACCAGGATGGGAGAGAGGAGAGAAGGATCCCCTCTTTCTCTTCACATGAGTTTTGCCTCCTCGTGATTCCACCTTTTGCCTTCCAGCAGGACTCCTGTCAGCTGCCTCCAGAAGATGTGCTTGCTGATTTCCTTGTCTTTCCACTCCAGGTAGGTGTTCCTCCTCAGGTAGCGGGACAGCCCCAGCCTCTGCCTCAGCAGGGCCTTATTCACATCTTCCAGCACCACCATGATGATGCCAGCCTTGCCCTCCACCAGCTGCCACGACTGGGCGATGTCAAACTCAAAGCTGCACCACTTGCTCTCCAGGAAGTCACTGGAGATGACGGCGATGACGTTCCTGCTGCTGAGGAAACCCTCCTGGATGATGTTGGTGACAATGGGCACCCCTGGCAGGAAGTCCCTGTAGTACAGACAGAGGTGGAAGGGAGGTTTTCCTCCTTCCAAGGGTTCCACCAGCTCTTTGATCACCCATTCCTGGTCTTTGCTGGAGTGGATGACAAAGGCATCGTAGGTGTTACCTCTTTCTGCATAGTGTTTGCACCCACTGAGCAGCACCAGGGAGTAGTAGAGCTGGAAGTAGTACTTGTAAATCAGGAGGAGAAGCACCACTACAGAGAGTGACATGACCATGGAGAGGACAATTGTGCCTGCACTGACATAGCAGGAGGACAGGTCAAAGCTTGGCAGGCTCACGTTGGCCACGTAAGAGGGTGTGTGGCACAGCATCAGCTCCTGGTTCTGCAGCAGCTCCTGCTCCTCCCTGACCCACTTCAGGAAGTCCAGGTACACACAGGAGCAGTCAAACAGGTTTTGAGAGATGTCCAGCAGGATCAGGCTGTCAGGCAGGATTTCCCGGGCTGAGCCCAACAGGACAGTCAGCTGGTTTCTGCTGAAATCCAGGACTCTGAGGGCTTGGAGAGGCTGGTAGACTCCAGGATCGAAGGTTAGGAGCTTATTGTTGCTGATGTTCAGCTCTTTTAGCTCAGAGAGGGCATCAAAAGTGCTTGGATCCACCTGTACTAACTTGCAATTCGAGATATCCAAGGTGTGGAGGTGAGTCAGGTTTTTGAAGTGGTTTGCCAGCTTATTGTCCTCAAAGGAATTCCCTGCCATCTTCAGCACTCGCAAAGAGTTCAAGCCACAAAATGTACACTGGGATTTAACTTCAATTTTGGTGTGGGAAATGTCAAGGTAAATCAGTTTCTGAAGGGACAAAAAGACAGGGTAGGAGCCAGGACCAACTAAAGTTGTGTGCCGAAAGTCCAAATATAACAAATTCTTCACATTAGTGAAATCTCCATTGAGTCTGATATTTGTATTGAAGCTTAAGTTCAAGTGTTTCAAATTTGGACAATTTTGAAACTTACTGGAACAGCAGCGACCAAAGTTGAGCCTATTCTCACTCAAATCCACAACCTCCAGGTTAGTGAGACCATTAAATTCCCGCTTGAAGTCTTTGAGGCTTCTGTTCTTGGTGATACGAAGCACTCTGAGCTCCTTGAAAAGCGACAGCTTCTCGGCAGGCACGTCATCAAAACTGCATTTCTTGCACTCCAGGTGCTTCACTTTGGACAACACGGGAACCTCTGATATCTTCTTAAGTCCAAGGTCCACCAAGCGAACGGTGGAGACGTTGCCTATGCAGTTAAAGAGAGTGTCTGTGTTATCCTCAAACCTCCCAAGGCAGATTAACACAAACTCTTCCATCTGTACCTGGCACAGTCCCCTCAAGAGCCCTCCCTCGAAGTCATCCACCCTCTCAGTGTCACTGAACTCCCCAACTATGAGTCTGCTGACCTGCAGACCAGCCAGGCCCTGCAGAGAAGTTTGCATCATTCCAAAGTTCTCAAAAGTGGACCTGAGAGCCAACTCAGCGAGGTGAATCCCTGCAAAGGCCCCCAGCTCGATGGATTTTATGTTGTTCAAGGAAAGCACCAGTGTGAGGTTGAGCCTGTTCCCTTCCCTCAGGGCATCAAGGTCTCCTCTGGAGATGGATGTGATCTTGTTGGAGAAAAAGCTCAGGTGCCTGAGGGAGGTCATGTTGGTGAAATACTCAGGGAGCTTCAGTGAAGTGATGCTGTTGTGGCCCAAATTGAGCTCCTGCAGAGTGTGCAAGTGGCCAATGGGCAGCTCAGACAGAGAGGTTCTGTTGGTTTCCACCAGCACCAGTTTTTTCAGAGATGTTAAGCCATAGAAAGCTGCTTTGCCCAGGTGCTGGAGGGAATTGCCTGTTAAAATTAAGGTGGAAAGTCTGTGGAGATCCATAAAGGAGTTATCTTCTATTGAGCGGAGGTGGCACCTGTTGGGCAGGGAAAGAAAATAAAAGTGCATGAAACACTGTCCCTTCCTTGTTCATGGAGAAAAAATCTCATGTGACATCCTCAGCTCAGCCTCATGCTGGGGGTTGCTTTGGCTTTGCTGTGGAAAGAAGAATTCTAGCTTTCTGTTTAGGCCAAAGTGGCATTTTGAAGACCATCACTGATGGAGAAAACAACCAAATACAGCATTCCCTCCCATCCTACACCCCCACAGCCCTCAGAGTGTCACCTCAGCCACATCTGGGCACCAGAGTGGTGCAGCTGTGGCAAAGCTCACAACTCTGCCACAATCTCAGTTGATATCTGGTGATGTCTGAGAGGGAGCAGATCCCAGACCATGCTGGCTCTGAAGGAGAAAAGGAAGAGGGAAAAACGAGGGTGGCCACCTCAGGTTTGCTTCATGTGGGAAGATCCAGAATTTGAGACCCAAATCCATTCTGCAGCGAATCCCAGCAGAATTAGTTTATTAATCCAGGCACACTCTGCCACTCAGCCACTTTGGAGCTGTGACGGGACTGAGTGACATTTCTCAGTGAAACAATTTACCCAGAGAAACTGTTGTCTGAAGTCAATGGAAATTATACATCAATTCAAATTTGCTAATAAGCCTCCCCCATCTCCTCCCCCAGATATGTGAGGAGAAGGGAAAAGAGAATATGTTGATATTTTAAAGCAGCATTTTAGAAAATGAATGTACCTTCGTGTTATTTTTTTTTTTAACTGTGATTAGAGAAACAGCTCACCCAAGATGTTCCACTTCAGAGTTTTTGTAACAGTGAAAAGGCTGACATTTTTCTTGTTCAGAGACAAGTAAAACATCTTCCTCCTCCTTCTCACATCCCAACCTACAAGATCAGACTGACAGACCCAGCTCTGTGTGGAGGGTGTGACTGGACTAAAAGCTGCACATCACTTCACCATGGGGATGTGCAAAATGACAGACACGGGGATAAAACCACAAGAAAAAAGAAAAAAAAATAAACAGCCAAGACCAACAGACCCCAAAATCAGCCACTATGATGATAGCCCAGCTGGTGAAGCAAAATGAACCAGTGTCCACATAATAGATCCCATTACCTTGAAAGATCCAGAAGCTGCAGCTCAGGGACTGATGCAAAATAATTTGACCCCAGAGAATTCAGAGTGCTGAAACTGAGGTCCAGGTTCTGGGTGGTGTTTGGGATTCCCTCAGGAACTCCAGAGATGTTCAGTCCAGTGCATCTGAAAGTCGTGTTCGGGGTGACCTGTAACAGAGGCAGATCCAATCACAGGCAGCATCTGCTCTTCATGAAATGCCAGAAAATGACACTGCCAGGAAAGCAGGAGCAGAATGACTCCCCTTGCAGTTCATTTCTAAATTATCTGCCCTGTTTTTTTGTAAATAATCCTTTATTTCCTGAGCACCTTTCCTAGTTCTGATAGAACCAGTCCTACTCCCTGGGAAGAGCTGCATTTCTTGCTGATTGAAGCAATGACAGAACTACAGGAAAATATTCCTTGAGGCTACAGATGAACCAGCAGCAGCCTTAGAGAGAGCCAGCAGGACAAGAACTCATGGATGCCCTGCATGTCCAGCACCAGCTCTCAGCTCTTTCCCCTGCAGCTCAAACCAAAGTTATTCTGCAAGCAAATCATTGTCAGCAAAACTTTATAAAAGGTACCTGGTCAGGGTCAGCTACTTGGTGAATTGACTCTACTGCACGAATCAGGCGAAAATCTGTGTTTTGTAGGAATTACAGACAAGGTTTGGATCTTCTCCAAGGGAAACATAATCTATTCCAATCACTGCAGCACCCTCAGAGGTACAGAAAGCCCACGAGAAGAAAAGATTCTTGCTGTTTCTGGTTCTCAGATGTTTTTGAGACCAGATTTTACTTCAAATACTTCAATCACCTTAGTAACAACCATGGGGAAAAAAAAGCTGGGCTTTCCTAAGACAACTTCCAGGCTTGAGGCACAAATCTCTCAGGCAAAGGGAAAAGTTGCACCAGGGAAACAGAAGGGTTTTGTGCTCACTCGGAGCTCACGTACCTCCAAACAGGGGCTGAGGAGGCAGCCTGCCAGCAGGGATGGGACAAACACCAACTGCAGCAGCACTACGAGTGTCCCCTCAGGAAGAGCTCCTCTCCTGGGCATCTTCAGGAGGTCAGGAGTGCAGGAGAAAAGAGCATGGAGAGAAAAACCTGGAGAGAGAATCCTCTTGCGGTGCCAGGAACTGCGTTTCCTCAGTCCTGCTTATCATTGCACATCTCTGAGAGTTGCAGAGAGCAAGAGGGGAAGTGAAACTTGGTCACTGCCTTGCCTTTAGACATTCTCTGGGTGAACTGCTCATTTTTAAAGATGTAAAAAAAAAATTAAAAAAAAAAAACAAGAAAAAAAGAAGTAATGACAGATACAGTTTGGGCTAGAAATTAAAGAGGAATATGGGTTGCAACAGTGTCACTTGACTTGATTGCCTCTGATTAGCTCACATCAAATTGGCCAAAAAAAAAAAAAAAAAAAAGAGGAATATTTTGTGCAATTCTGAGCCCAGTTTCATGCTCCACATCCCTTAATTCAAAAGCACAGGTTAGAGTGACTCTGCCTGCACTCCTGCCATGTCCCCAACTTCCCTGCCCCGGCAGGAACTGGAGAAGAGCTCAGCTGTAGCAGAGGTTTTCCTGAGCCAGGTGAGCAGAGGTTGGTCTGTGGCTGAGCTCTTGTGAGCAAACATCCAGGTTTTATCCATCAGGTTGGACCTTGATCACAATGATTGCAGGACCATGGCCAGGCACAAGGGAATTCAGAGTGGTCAGAGTTGTGGTCACAGACATTCCACCCTTCCCCACCCTTCCTATGGGGGAAGTTGCTGGGAGCAGCAGAAAGGAGAGGCACAAACACCCTGAGCTGGGCTCAGAGCTGCTCCCTGCCCTGCTCAGCCCTGAAGTTGTGTCTAATGCCTGCCTACAAAATGCCATGCTGAATTCCCAGTACAGGCTCTTGTTTCAGGGAAAAGCTTTGTAAAACATCACAGTGGGCAATATTAATTTAAGTCAGCTGTGAGCCTTCGAATAAAGCTCCCTGCCTTCATTTACTCTGATAAATGGTCGTGCATTCATGTATCTCCTCCTGTCTTCGTGGAGATAACTAAGAAATGTTACTGGGGATCCAGCCATAGGTTTGCTGGGTGTTATCAACACCTCAGAGACAGAGAAGTGGCAAAAAAATGAGACAAGGGTGGAATATGGGTCTAGAGGAAGATGGAATGAAGTGTGACAACTCATGAAAGTCTGTGAAAATTAATATTAAATACAAGCTGCGATATCAGTTCGGTGAGCAATCCACTTACAAAGAAAAGTTTAGAACATTTCAAGGGATGGGGGTTGGACTTTTTGGCAGGTTAGTAGAGGACCAGGGAGAGATGGGGAAATCCTAAAATAACTGATGATCTCTGGGATAAAAAA
Organism: Lichenostomus cassidix; assembly: GCF_008360975.1. Lineage (NCBI taxonomy): Eukaryota > Metazoa > Chordata > Aves > Passeriformes > Meliphagidae > Lichenostomus > Lichenostomus cassidix. The sequence continues at coordinate 7,188,717 of NC_139497.1, forward strand.
CCACATGGCAGCACAATGGGAGCTAAAACCGACACCCTGATGTGCAGCCAGATAGTGCCCATTAAGCCAGCAGACAAAAAGTTTGTTGAAATTGGACAAGTTCTACAAAATCCCTGCTCTGAAAAGCCTCTGGTGATTGCAGGTATTTCCTTTTATAGATGGAATCAAAAGTGAATGGAAACAATTGCTGACTGCTTCTGTGCCTGGATTAAGGAAATTGGCAGAGCATCATGTGTCTGCAGGGAGAACAAATGAGAGCATCCCTTAGCATTCAATATGCGGAATGAGGCAATCCACATTTAATTTTTATCTAAAGCTGAGATGAGCCTGAAGTATGCTCCAGAAATTACCATTTCAATGGAGACTTACTGGAGATGCTGAAGAGTTTGGGAGCATCACAAAATCCCTCCCAGAGCCACGCTCAGAGGTCAAGTGGGAAGTGCAGCTTGAAGGGCGTTCGGAGCAGGAGCTGCTGCTGTCACAGGGACAGTGTGACAACACACAGTAATTTGTTCAAGGACACATCCCACAGACACTGCAAAGCATGGGGCACAAGCAGAAAACATGCAAGTTAGCAGATCAAACCCATTCACCAGTTTAGAAAATCAGTGCTGGTTAACTTCATATTGCTCAGCCAGCACCCAGCAATGTAGAGAAAGCCATAATGTCTGTGTAATTGCTCACAAAAACCAAAAGTATTGCTTGGAATGACTTCAAGGGACAAGAATAACAGCTAAAATCAAACATGATTCACTGCTCTGGCAATTTACTGGTGGGATCATCGAAGATCTCTTAGCAAAGAGGTGTTACAGAGAATCTGTGTTTCCAAAAACACACACACAGGTAATCTTTCTCCTCCTGAACATTATTATAATACAAGGAACACAACAGCAGGCAGTGTATATGCAGCTTCTGTGATCATCAGACCCAGAATTGCTCTCAGATGGGCTGCAGCACTGCCCTCATGTCCTTTCCTTATATTTTCCATGTATTTCCTGTGATATTATGTAAATATCATGGTGTCAACTTGGCTTTGCACTCACCTGTGGTGGGTTAGGCTGAAATCAGTCACTTTGCAGCAGGGGTTCAGGCTCAGGGGGTCCAGGCAGTTCCCAATCCTTGGGATTCACCTGACACCTCACCAGTCCTTACACTCAGCAAGTCACTCACCAGTTTAGGTCTGAAACATTGTCTGGGTGGAAAGGCAGAGTGACAGGAAATGTGGCACAAATTTAACAGCATGTTGAATTTTCCCTGCCATTCTGCTGGGAAAAAAACAATTTATACAAATTACAAGGAAAAAAAAATGGGGGAAAAAATAACCTGAAAACATCTTTAAGATCTTTTTTGCTGCACGTTCCACGAATACATTGCTTCCTGGAACTGGTGAGTCACTGCCTTGCATAGTAACCCCTTCCTGACCTGACAGCCACAGCACAGAGCCAGAGCTGGAGCACACAAACCCAGCAGCAAGGCTGGGGAGGGAGATGAGACACTGATTTCATCACAACAGGTCCTAGAGAGGCTTCGTGTTTGTAACTCTCACTTATGATGCTTCCCCATGTGATGTGGATCTAATAATAGAATAGCAGAAACACAGAATGGTTTGGGTTGGAAGACACCTTAAAGATCATTTCATTCCTACCCCCTGCCTTGCTCAGAGCTCCATCTAACCTGGCCTTGGACACTTCCAGGGATGGGGAAACCACAACTCACTCCTGATGGAAGATCAGCCTGGAAGGCCTCCTGCCTCTGCTTCTGGATCTCCTGGCTTTGAAGAAGACAACACTCAGACTGAGGAACTCCACACTCAGTTTGGGGTGTCAGACAGTGTCACTTCTCCTCTCTGAGCAGTGACTGACTCCAGTGACAGCTCCAGAGCAAGGAGCATCAGTAATGCAGGTTGCTTGTCAGGCCTCTGGCTGTCAAGGAAGGACATGGAGATGCAATCAGAGTCTCTTCATGCTGCACAGCACAGACCAAGCCCAGCCCATGGCCAGTGGTGGCCCCAGGCAGATCTCAGCACGGCTGAGGTGTTCCCCATCCCAGAGAAGGGCTGACACTGCTGCACACAGGGGACAGGAGAAAACAACCCAAAAGCCAGAGTCCAGGTTAGCTCCATGAAAATCAGCCAAGCCTACAGGAAAGCAGGCAGTGTGTGCCATCAGATGGGTTATTCCCCAAAGCCAAGGTCATATGAATACCCCAGAACTATTGCAAAGCTATTAGGGAAGAACTGTGTCAAGAAACCAGGGACAAATACACTGCTAGAAGAAGTGATTAATCAGTGTCAAGATAGTCACTATCTGTGGCAGCTACTCCATATGGACGATGTCAGGTCATTAGGAGCCCTGCATTTGACTGAAGTCAATGTTTCATCTAAAAGGCTGGAAGGATTTCACACAGATGGTGGAGGCATCCAGCCTCGCCTGCCAAGCGTTCATGGACAGGCAGTGAGTGACAGTGGAGCTCCCCAGACCCCTGGAAAGAGGCAGGCTGGCACCAAACAGCCCAGCAGCACCTTGTCCTTCTGCCTGGGATGACCCATGGTCACCTCTGGGCTGGCCAGATCCAGGGAGTCACTGTCACCATGGATGTGAGGGTGTCACAGTGCCATGGCATGGAACAAACTGTGCTCAGATGGAGTGTAAATTCCTCCCACAGACCTGAGAAAGGTGGATTGGCCACCTCACACCGATTTGCTACTGAAGCAACAATAGGACTTATTCTCCTTTTCTTTTCCCTTCCATTACATCCTTATTATGGTGTCTCATAGCCTGATTTACATATGTTTTGAATTACTGTGGCTTTGCCTTATCCTACTTATTCTACCTCCTTTCCTCCACTTTCTTAATAACAACGAGTGCTCTGTAGGACAGGGATTTATTCAGAGTATCACACATGAAAGGTGTGTAGGGCATGGAGCACTGCAGAGCTCAGACTTTTTAAACTGGACACAAGAAAGGCTGATTTGGGGACTGAAGCATGGTTAAATATCAAGTCCCTCCAGCACTGTTGTGACACTCTGGGAAAGTTTGAAACGAGGGGTAGCTCTAATGAGAGATTACAGCTCCCTGTTTTGAAGGAAAACCATCACATAAGGGTGAAAAGCTGTAGCAGAGCTGCTTGCTGTGAGTTCTGAGAGCACTGCCACAGGCACTGACCAGTGCTGAGACTCCTGAGCCTCATGTTTGTGGTTTCACTGCCATGACCTGACACTGCACCACAGGAAAATGTTGCAATGGCTGCAGCAGAAAGTGCAGAGCCAGCTCCTGCAAGCCATGGCAAAGTTCTTGTGCACATATTACCCAGAGAGAAAATGCAAACCCTCCCCGGGGTCAGTTCACAGCACGCTTTAGACATCAGCTCCCAGACATTAAGATTTTTATGCCATTTATCAGGAGAAGAACATGGAATATTAATTGTCCACACTGCTGAGAGCCCACTTCCATTACTTGCAAAGCAATAAATTCTGACAGAGTGGTTGAGCCAGATGCAGATGCAGGTTTGCCTGTATTTGGAACACTGTATATGGGAATCCACAAAACCTGTGTGGCTGTTATGTGCTTTTTTGGAGAACAAAGAATTATTTGTGCACAGAGAAAAAGCCAAAGCAGTGTTCCTGTTGAAGAGGAATTTATTCAAACAACACCCCTTTTCTCTCAATCTCAGTTCACATTTGCACGTTTTGGGGGATTTTTGTCAGCATTTCTTTGGCCTTGAGTTGCCTGCACCAGCCAGGACAAAACCAGCTCATTTCCAGCAGAGGAGGAACCAGGCAGCCAGGAGGGAATAGCAGTGAGGGCATTAACCCTTTGCAGGTCACAAGGCAGGGAAAGCTGTCTGTGGCGTTAAACACACGATCTCCACGATGGGATGGTGAAAACACTTTATTGTAAAATCCAGGGTTTTTTAAATTGCTAGTTTGTTATCAGTTTACATACTTGTGACGCACAATAAATGTGCTTAACTAACCACTATAGATCAGGATAGGAACAGCATCAGGTGTGACCAACCACAGCCCCACAGTGTGAGCACTGATTGATTCTAATCATAGTTTCACAAAGTACAACTTGTTTTTCACCTCTAGTTCAGCTGAGTCATTCCCAGAATGCTTTTCTAGTTAGCCAAAGGAACAGAAATGAGCAGGGATTTTAGGAGGGCAGCAAGGCCCTCACTTTGCAAGGCTTTTCTCCTCTGCAAGAGCTGCCAGGAACAGGGCTGAGATACCAGAAGGGAAGTTACCCAGGAAAAGGAGTGACACAAAGGGCACAGGAAGTGCCCTGACATCCTGACTGCAGCAAAGGGGAGGAGGAAATGTGAGGAAAAGCAGAAGTTTCACCTCCCATGGACACAGCAGTTGTAGGGGTGCTGTAGTGATGTTCCCACACCCCAAATGAAGCTGCTGGCAGAGGTGCAGCCTGAGCTGAGCCAAACCAACCCCACTTTTAGGGTTTGCCCTCTAATAGCTGTGCAGGAGGAGACTTCTTCCCAATGAACACCTGGGAGGAGTGAAATCCATCACTGGAGGTCCTTTCTGCTGGTAGGGGTAGCAATTTGGAGAGGCAGCAACTGAGGTGAACCCACAAAGGTGACAGGCCAGGAAGAAAGCAGCAATGGAAGAAGAAAAGGGGAAATATGAGGGAAGAAAAGAGGAAATATGGCATGGTAGAATCCTGGAAGAAAGCAGAAGAGGATGGGATGATGTGGCTCCAGAGGTGGAATAAGGACAAGAGCCAGCCAAGCACAAGTGTTGGTTTAAGGTGGCTTCTTAAATGTGGAAGATGTCCAGCACACCAAGACTTGGCAGGGTGGCTCTGTGCTTAAAACAAGCTGGAAGAGACATGGGGAGTTCTGACAGCATGCTAAGGAAAACAATTTAAAAAAAAAAAAAAAAAAAGAAAGAAGGGTCATGAAGCCATGGGAAGACCTCAGAGGAGATATGAAGGTAATTTTCACCTGTCCTCATCCGAAATCTCCCTCCCACAAGACAGTGTCAACTCTTTGAAGCCAAAAGTGCATTTATGCTCAACCAGAACAATGAAAGAAATGTTTCTGGCTTCCTGCAGACAGTAATGTTTCCCAACAATTAGCAAATCACTGAAAACTCTGACTGTTCAACCTGGCCCTTTTCCAAAGGGATGAGTATGACTTTCCCTCACTCCAATTTGTTTAGGAAACAATCTGAAATCCCATGGCAGGTATGACACCCACAGCCCCTCCCTTTCTCAGGGACTCAGGATGGGTTTAGCATCTCATTCTGGTGCTTTTCCCAAAGAACTGAAGGCTCACAAAACAGGAGGGGATTGCCCAAGGACTGTGCAACATCCCAGCCTCCAGCACTGCAGCCAGCAGGGGAAACCAGGGATCAACAAAGTGCTCTGAACCTCAGGGCTTCATCTGCCACCCCACACATGACAGTGATGCCCAAAACTGAGCTTCCTAAAACAGAGGCCAGACAGAGTTAGGGGAATAAAAGGCAGATGAATTCTTTAAAGGCCTTTAGGTACATTTAGGGCAGACAGAGCCTACTTGAGAGGCTACACCCAAAATGGACAGTGAGCCATGAGTTCTTCACATTTTAAAAGTTCTGTCTATTAACATATTGAGCCTCAGTTCTCCAATTACACCTTCAGCTGATGATGTCAATCACCCCAAGCTTGCTCCCCACAGTTCACTGTTGTTTACATATTTTGTGGCTCTGAGGCAGCAAAGAGTCCTTGAGAGACTGAGAGGTATTGTTTTGTCTAAAATGCTGGGAAAAGAGGTTTTAAGCATTTTATATGAAGTCTAGAACTACACACCAAAGCTACAGATACATGAAGAATAGAAGCTAAAAATTCTTAAGGCATCACCAGAGGCCAACAAAGTGCTCTGAATCTCAGGGCTTCATCTCCCACCCCACACGTGACAGGACAAACTGTGAGCTGCTCAAACCTATAGGTTCCCCTATGGAAAACACCTTAGTTGGAAGGGGAGGCATTTTCTACCTCTTTTTTTTCCACTAGTGACCCATATTGCAATAATGGCTTGGCGCAGTTTTGTCCTGGTTTCCAGGGTAACCAAAGCTTCAGCACTGACCTCTGGGCACATATGGAAGGTTTCAGTCCAAAGCAATGATTCCCGTGGTGGCAGATCTCTGGGAAGGGGAAAGAACAAGCATCTGTTCAGGATTTCAAACTCGTGCTTTTACAACACTGACACCAGCAACACCTTTGCTGCTGGGACCAGCAGCTTCTACCACACTTAATATTTAAAAATATATACAAATAAAACTGGACAGATGTATGGACAGCACCCCCAAAATGCAAACAAGCAGCATTTTATGAAAAGGTGCTGCAGAAGGTGAAGAGTTGCTAAAACACAGAGCTCCATGGAAATCAAAAAGCTTTGAATGGAAGAAATCACAGATTTTTAACAAATCCACATCCACGACAGGGCCTGTACAAAGTCTCTGCATCTCCCCCCTTTCCACGTGCCTCTGTGTGTGTATTCCCTGCTGGCAGCCCTGTGTGACACCTCAGTTTAATCCACACATCAAATGCCTGTCCCTGCCCCGAGTGCTGCACAAGCAGCTCCTGCTCACGCAAAGCCAACACGGCCAAATGCCAACTCAAACACTGCCCTAAGAGCCGTGGGACTGAGCAGTGCAGCCACCAGGCTCCTCAGCACGCTCCCTGCTCCCCCAAGCACTTCACATTCCCCTCCTGGATTACCCCACTTTACACTTTTTAGTGCAAAATGTCCTTTTTTTACAGCGTTGCCTCACCAGGAGACTTGGCATCAAACCTGGAGTCAGCATATGACCTTGGACAAAGTTATTTTACCAAGCCAGGCCTTCCAGCTTCTCCTGCATTTGTTGCAGGTTATCAACATCCTCCTAGTGCCTGGCAGGCTCAAAGTTAATTAAAGATTGCACAGCACCGCCACAAAGATCGTCAGCAACAAAGACAAAGTATCATTAGATTCATTAATGAAATAATCCTCCATCATGCAGTGATGGGGAAAGCTGTGCTCCAGAAGCAGTGGGTGTAACAGCCAGCCCCAGGCCAGAGAGCTGTGAGTGTTTTGAGGAATGCCAAACAAAATTCCTCTCATTTTACACTAACTAATTATCAGTAATGGTCTTCAGGCAGGGAGAGCAGTGGAACACATGTGAGAGGTTCATACAGCACAGCTGCTCATCAGCAGAGAACCAGGGTAGCTGAGGTCTGGAACCAGGGACAGGAATACAGCTCTGACAAGGGACTTAATTGCAGAATGGTGCTGGGGCAGGCTGGAATGAGAATGACACTGCATGCTGGGATGGGGGAGAAAAGTTTTTTTTTCCCTGGTAGGAGCAGGGCTCCAAACCTAAGGCAGTGTTTTATATCTGGTCATTCCTCTCTCAGTGCACATTTGGGGAACACGTATTCATCCCCCACTTATTCATCCTCCACTTCTTCTCCTCACAAGAGGAGAGGGGGGCTGGATTCCAGTTCCATTTCTAATTTCATTTATTCATTCATGTCAAGACAGAGCTCCTGACAGCCATGACAAAGCCTCACTGTGTGCTCATCAGTTCGACAGTGCATCTTCTCCTGATTGTCCTTCAGGGGACATTTCCCTCACTGTCTGCATCCCACGTTCTGCTGGCCTGTTGGCTCCCTTGGAATGGTATCCAGATGCCATTGGGCAACACTTATCTGAATTTAACCCAATTTCCTTCCCTGTTTATCTGCACACAAACCCCAGGCTGCCACCCATCAGCAGCCACTGAGACACTGATTCATCTCTCAGCAAAATTCCCCAGACACACCAGGAATGGCTAACAAACATTTCTCTGAAAGAAACCAAGTTCATTTCCTACTTCCTCTTCCTAAAGGCTTTCAGATTGTGCCCTGGGAATCAGTGATAGCACAGGAGGTCTCTTAAAGAGGTCTAGAAGTGCAGGATTTTGAGCTCATGAACATATTTTCCCATCTCCCAGCTCCTGGACACTTCAGTTCCATGAACAGCCAGCCCTGTTCCCCCTTCCCAAACACATAAAGGGCTTATTTTCAGAGGAATTTAGGTGGAAACAGATGGAGAGCTACTGACAGTTATGTCCAGCTGTTCAGGACCTTGGACAGCTTGAGTTTTAGAAATCCTTGGCCTCAGGTGAGCCTCATTTGCTGCTCCAGACAGAGCCAGGCAGTGAGCAGGCTGTGGGATGGCCAGCAGGCACTCTGGAAGTGACCACTAGCCCCAGGGAATGTACTGCAGTCCAGCTGAGGCATCTCCCTGGCACAGACTCTGCTCCATCCTGCTGCTCACCATCTGCCCTGCCCAGCCCTGCAGCCACTGCCAGGTGAAACCATGGAAGAAGAGAGGAGCTGGGTGGGTCAAGCCCTTCTCTCCCTGCTCTTCTGGGTGCTTTGCCCTGTCAAGGCAGTAGATAAGCTCCAAAACTCCCTGCCTGGCAGGTCCCACCAACACCCTGAGCCCAACAATCAGGCTCTGGGCCAGAAAAGGTGCTCAGGATCAGTGCAGCTCATCCCACCACCTGCATAGGACCTTCAGTCCCAGCCATCCAGCAGCACTGGAGGCACCCAAATATTTCCCAGGGATGTTTCCTCCTCCCAGCCCCACAGTTTGTCCCACCAACACGGGAGAAGAGCCTGCAGTTTCTGCTTTGACTGCCAAGCCCTGAAGTCCTGTGATCAGCCCTGCTAAGCTGTGGAGTTGATGGTGTTTAGGTGCCTGAGTTTGACTGACAGCCTTAATTATACAGGGACAGCATCACAGCTCAGAGAGACAATCGCTGGTTCAGGCTGGTGGAAAGCAGGGACAATGTTCTGCTCTCTTCCAGGGATGGTGCAGAAAGGGAGAGTTCAGCTTCCCCATCTGATGGTGATCACCTCATTATCTCAATGAGCTCGAGGCAAATCCCAGCTTAGCAGGGCCAAGCACACTGTGATGCTCTCAATCCACCTATACCCCGGCCTGGAAAAAGATCCTGGGAAGTCTGATTAATCCATCCAAGCAAATCCTACTGCTCAGTGCCACCCTCTGGAGCTCAGGGCTGGCAGCTGCTGCTCCCCTGGTCATGCCAAGGAGCTCCAGAGATCCCCCAGTGGCTGGCTTTAAAGGGGAAGCCCTGGGAGCTTGGTGTGCTTTGGGAAGGCAGGGTGTTTCCCTGAGTGAATGGATTTACTGCAGGGAAAAGATATTGGGAGTGTTTCCCAGAAATATCTCGGAGAGAACAAGCTGATCTCTGCTGGCTGTAGACCTACAGCAGGCGTGGGAGAGGAGAACCCTTCACAGGCTTAAAAATGCCAGGAAAGAGTTCTCTTGGCACCCTTCCTGCAGACAAACCTTGCAGACTTACATTGCACTCTCCCTTTTAACCAGGGCTTCCCTCCTTTCCTGCTCTGCCAAACTCAGATGTGATTATTTCAGCCCCTAACTCCACACTGGGGGAAGAACTTCAGGTCTGAGCAGTAATTTTGTGTTTTCAGCTTCCCATCTTTCTCATCTGCCCCTGGAGTCAGGATCAGCCTGGTGCATTGAGGAGTTTCTGGCTCTTTGCTGCTGCTGGGATTTCCCTGAGGATAAGCTGAAGCCCAGGGAGGGAGAACAGGTACAAGGAGTCCCATAATCCAATACAGCAAGCACAGGGAATTCATTTAATGCTTTGCACTGAAGTGAAGAGAAATGGCCAAAATATTTAGAAAATCTGTTTTCTTCTTATTCTCAAAACATAATTACCTAAACCCAAGCCATTCCATCTGTCCTGGAGGAGGTGAAGGTCAAGCAGTTTGAGACCTTTCCTCAAAAAAGGTCTTTCTCAAAGCATGGCTTTCACCAACACCTCCCTCCTTGCCTTGAGCAAAATAGTCCCAAATATTTATATTTGTGTGTATGCAAAATGCAGCCTGGCTGCCAAAGGGCTTCATTTGCCCATTTCAAACCTCTTAGGATTCTTTTCACAGAGGCTTTTTCTTTTTCTGCATGGCTTTTTTTTTCCTCCCATTTTAATTAAAGTATTTGTCTCCACAGCAGGAAATGTAAACTGTGCAGCAGGCAATCTTGATATATACTTTAAAAGAGGGAAAAAAAATTTAGCTAAGTTATTATCTTCAGCTATGCACAGAGGCACTCTCTAGCCCTTTTTCTGGAAGCCAGAAAAATCAAAGACAAAAGGAAAAAGAGGGACGCTGATTCTTTAAAAAAGTAGAAAAAAAGTGATAGACAAGTTTTTATTCTGTGTCTCGAAATGAAGGGTCAGATTTTTTTTCTCTGCCAAAAAAAAAAAAATATTTCTCTTCTCGAAATACAGGAGCTTTTCTCTGAGAAGCCCCAAGAGCTGGGGAGTAGCTGAACTATTTGGAATATCTGCTGCTCAAGGTCTGGCTGCTAAGCAGGAGTGAAAATCTCATTTTGTCTGAGTTTAATTGAGATCTGGCAGTGCTGAAGTGGGTGGTTTGTGTGTGTTGATGACACCCTGGATTTGGAAATCAGCCCTTTGTGCCTGCTCCTGACACTGTTCTTGGTGACTGGTGATCTGAAGGGAAAAGGACTGATTTACTACTGTTTTACTACTGATTTACTACTGTTTTACTACTGATTTACTACTCTGTGCCTCAGTTTCTCCCCTTGCAAAAGAGATTATCAGGCTACAAACCTGAAATCATTGGTAAAGAGCAGCTACGAGAAGTCCCTGCAAAAGACCAAGAATAACACAAAAACACCCATAAAATGCATCACTCTGCATCCTTCAGAGAGCAATGGATGAGTTGAGCTACCCTGTCCTTTTTGCCCATCAGAGATTGCAAACTTGGAAATAAAATGCTTAGAAAAAGTGAGTGCATTCTTGCTGATTCTCTTTCCCCCTTCCCACACCACTCCCAGCCTCTGTATCCCTTACTCCAAAAAAAAAAAATAAAATTAAAAATCAGCTTCTCTAAATATTGTTTCTCTCACATCAGCCCAGCAGGAGAGGCAGAAATCAAATTATAACCACTGAAATAACCATCAGCGCTTAGTGCCAGAAGGGTGGGTGGAGACACAGGAACATTTTGCTTCAGGCTTCCAAATAAAATAAATCTATCTTTATTAAAATAAACAAGTGCAAAAGAAGGAACAGAAAGAAAATCAATCAGCTGCATTTACAGCAGGGAGATAGCAAATAAAGAGTGCTCCATCCACAGAGAGGGACAAGAGCTGCAGGAATCAAACCCCCTCTTGGAATTGGGGCTTTTTCCCCTACCTCTTTTATACATTCTGAGTGGCTTTTTTTCTCCTGCATATATTTCTTCCTGCTTGTGGAAAAGTCTTATTGAGAACTTTTTTCCTGTGGGGACAACAGGAGGAGGAAAAGCCAAGCCATCCACCTTGTGCCCACCAGATAATTCCAGACAATCTCTAGCAAAGGCTGATCACACTGTTTTCGATCTGACAATAATTTGAGCAGAACTTGCTGCATTTACACCTCTCCAAACCTTTGTAGATAAGAACAGATAAACACCGGGATTGTCACTTCCCGATATTTTCCCAGAGTTTCTCTCCTGCAGGGCTTATTTCAGGAAAAAGCCTGTTCTATATGGAAACGCTGCAGCAGCTTTTCTGCTCATCCCTACGGTGCTCCCTGGTTTTTGGCTGGAGGATCTGCAACTTCAGGAACAGGCAAAGTAACGAATTTCCTCTCTCTCTCTCTATCTCTCTCTCTTCCAAAACCCAGCTGGCAGCCCAGCAGAACATTATCATGCAAGACCTGTCCCGGGGTTTCACTGCGACCAGAGCGCGTTTTTGGAGCCCAACTCAGTGCCTGGGGGAGCTCAGGAGGTGAACGCAGAGATTTGGCTGAGCCAGCCCAGCTTCCCTCGGTGCTGGAGGAATTTGGGACACGCTGCCCGAATTAGCCCTGCGTGCCTGGCTGGGAGCAGCTCATCCCTTTGGGGAAGGAGGGAAGAGCTCAGGTGTGCTGAGCTGGGGGGAAGCAGCAAACGCGCATTTTGGGAGATGCCAGCCCGGTGACACCCTCGGGCCGCGGTGTGTCCCCTCTGGGCCCGAGGACAGGGGGGATCCCCGCTCCAGAAAGCTTTTCCTTGCTTGGGAAGAGCAGAACTCCGGGTGCAGCATCCCCCGAGCTCCGCGTACACCTTGGAGCTGCACCTGCAGCAGCTCGGGCTGCGTGGAGGGGTTAAGGAGCTGAGAGGAGAGGAGAGGAGAGTTCAGTTCTGCGCTCCTGCAGTGCCATCATGTGCTGCAGGTGCACATTGCACAGACACTCTGTGCCACAGCCTGCAGGACAGCTAAACCTCCCTGTCCCTGCTGTCCCTGCTGTCCCTGCTGTCCCTGCTGTCCCTGCTGTCCCTGCTCTCACCACAATGATGCCTGATGGTTTTGCCTTTTCTTTTTGATACACCCTTTTATATATTTTATACAACCTTTTTTTATATTTTCTGTACCCTTTATATATTCTCTGCAGCCTTATCCTTGTAATTTTTGTAGCCTGACCATCTAGCTTAGTTTTGGAATTCTGCAAGGAAGAAAGGCCAGACATTCACAGTAAGAAGTCAGAGAGCTCTATGCTATCTCAAAACTCGATGTTCAACCTTGGTTGAAACTTTCTCTATGAAATAGATTTTATGAACAGGGCTCTAGCCTCATTTAGGGTGAAAATTCTTAAAATAAAGAAGCATTACTTCATTTATTAAGCTTTTTTGTTTAGAAAAACTCTAAACAAATATGCTAATTTGCAATATTGCTAGAAGTTGTATACACATTATATGAAATGTGCATCTGGACGTCTTCCACCTTTGAAAAACTGTGCACCTAAATCCTATTAAAATACCGAATTAAAACCCTTTTACCCCTTTAACCATGTCTGCCTCATAATTCTAAAACCAGCCGAAAAACAACAGTTTTCTGGTGAAAACCACATGTGCAGGTGGCTGAGCAGCTCTGAGTGACCAAATGTTTCAGCAATCAATGTCCTTCAGCACAGGACTGAAATCAGCCCCAGACCCAGCAGGGCTTTGAGGGCTATGGACATCTCAGAGAGGAATCAATAAGGATCCCTCAGCAAAGGAGCCATGCAGAGGAAAATGGGGGTTTTGCCCTCTGTTTCACTGGGAATATTCCTTATCCTGGGGATTTCCTAGAAGGCCCTTCTTGCTGCTTAATAAAAAAGCTGCTCCAGCCATGGCAGGTCCCCATCCTGTCAACTAACAAGGAGCCAAAGTATTTAGGCTGGAAGTGTTATAATTAGTTTTGGTGATGCTCCCACCTCAGCACCCAAAATATTCCTGTTTTCCCTCTCATACCACAGCTCTGCCTTCACTGCAATACATGGCTTTGGCTGACCACCTTCAGTTGTCACTTTTTAATGAAAAAAAAAAAAAAAGATATTTGGGAGAAAGTATGTTCTTTGCAATCAAATAATAAACTAAAGGATCTGCTCCAACCAGATTCTGACAAAAATTCCTGCTCAGAGGAAATATGTGCCAGCGTAAGTGGATGAAAAAAATTATTAGAGTGCAATCACAACATTTTACTCATTTTTTACTCAATATTTTATTCATCTTACAGCCGTCTAAATGACAACAAAAACATACAATTAGAGGAGCTCATACATTTATATTTCCTTCCTCCTTGCATCTCCACACCTTTCCTAGCCTGCTCCATCTGGAGGAAGGTTTCCAGCCAGGCATGGCTGGCAAGGAGTCAAGGGCAGAGAGGTACTCTCAGAGCAGTGTCCAGGGCTGATTTTGGGTACTGAGAGAGAATCTCTTCAAGCTCAAGCTCTTTATTAAAGTTTCATGGCAAAGCCCTGTAGTTCAGGGGACTCTGGCACTGCCCATCCCACAGACATCTCTCCCATGTGAGCCAAAAACTTCCCACAGCCAAAAACTTCCCACAGCCAACTCTTCCCCCAGTCCCTTCCCTCTCCAGCACGTGTTGAGCCACGCTGACAAGGGTGGGATGCAACTGGTTCTGCTGCTTTGCTGTCCTGATGTGGGTGTCTAGCTGCTGATCAGCCCGATCCCTTCTCCTTCCCCCACTTTTGAGTCACACTTCCCAGGTTTTTTTGCTGGCAGTGGGATCTATTTTAATAGCTGGGAAAGTGATGCCTCTCCAGGCTGCCTGTGCTGCGTCAGATAGCAAACAGCTCAGAGCTGTTGGGCTGCTCTTAACCACCCCTTCCACACCCCAAAAACCTGCAGCTGGGGGCACGGTGGGATCAGGTGGTTTTTTGGGTTCTTCCCATGCCTGGAAAGGCAGCTCGACTGCTCAGCATCCACTACTCCCACTAGGGCCAAGCCTCTTGCAATGTTTTGGCCCAGAGGCAGAGAAAACCCAGCTTTGATTAGAGATAAGCAGGATGTTTTCCATGCAGAGCTTCCAAAGAGACATTTGGCAGGATCAGTGGAGCAAACTTCTCTTTAAACACCAGCGGCAGAAGACAGAGAAGACAGAGACCAAAAGTTAGCAGGGGAAAGAGCTTTGATTTCATCTTATCCCTGTGCCAAAGCACAATGGAAACATCCTCTGTGGTTCAGAGAACTTGCAGGAGGCTTCAGGAGACTTGCCTTGCCCTGGAGCAGAACCACAACAGGAGGGACGGATCACTTTGTCACCTGCTCCCTGTGATGGGCAGTGCTCCTAAATCCCCTGAATTTCCCTGGAAAGCAGGTCCTGTATGAGTGGGAAAGCTCCTGTGAAAGTGGGAAGGAGGGAGCTTTTGTTTTGTGTATTTACACAGGAGGGCTAAACCAACTCACCAAAGCAGACAGAGCCTGAGGCTCTGCTGGTATCTCCTGGTGGGTCGAGCTGAGATGCTGCACAACCCTGGATATCCATCGATGCTGCCATCCCACCAGGAGCTCTGCTGGAGCCCTGGATCCCCACCTGCTGCCGGGAGAGGCAGAGGAGGAAGCAGGAAGGCTTTGCCTGAGAGCTGCCAGCCAGCCACCCACGGCTGCCCATCTCCCCAGTCCAGAGGAACAGTGTAGGTTTGGTCACACCGCTGAGCAGCGTCACTGCTCCCCGTCATGAGACCGGCTTAAAAATAATAAATGGTGCTAAGTGAAAAATGTTCCCTTCCTCTTCATTTCCCCCGGGGTTCAGGAGGCTTTCATAAGCTGTTAGAGCTTATTTCCAGTTTGGGGTTTTTTTTTTTTCCTGTGATGGATGGAAGTTTGTGTTTGCTTTAGTGAGACCTTATGGCTCTCTTGTAATTAAAAGGTCCCAATAACAGGGCTTAGGAGTTAATAAAACAAAAAAAAAAAAAACCACCCAAACACCACTAAATATCACAATATTTGCAAAACAGGATACAGTTTGGTCAGGCAGTTTTCTTGCTTGTATTTACAGGATTTCTCTAGGTAGCTCCCACCAGCATCACCTTATGAATTTCCAGACAAAGCACGGCACAGGTGAGGACTCTGGCTCCCCTCCAAGCTCACAGCTGTAGGAACCAGAGGCAGAAGGAATCTGTGGGCACACACAAGCTGACATCCTCTGGAATCACACTGGCCACTGCAAATTCCCCATCCTGCTCTCCATTAACCCAGGCATCTCTCTGCCTCTCCCTGCTTTGTGAGCCAAACATGTACAGGGGATGGGAGGTGAAGAGAGAATGATTTTTCACTGTCTTTTTAATGCAGGAGCTGGGAACATCGAGTTAAATTAGCAGGAGATATGCTGAAAACAAAATAAGATATTCAGCTTCACACAATAACCATGGGACTATTTGAGTGAAGATTTTTGTGGATGCCCAAAGTTTGCAAAACTTTAAAAAAATGACTAGGCAAGCTCATGGAAGAAAATTCCAGTTGGAGCTAGAAACCACAAAGATCTCCCTGAGCTGCAGATTGCTGGAGGCTGTAAGAGAAAAGCACTTTATGATTGAATTGCTCCTAGACATTTCCCAAAACATGAACTGTGGGTCACTGCTGGAACTGGAATACCTGGATGGATGCACCTGTGCTCTGACCTAGCCTGATCATTATTTTTTCTTACTTATGTCAGTGTGCAGCACTGCAGGAGGTAAAATCTGTGCCACTGAGAAGCTGTTTGGCTGTTTTCTGAAAAAAAATGCCCCTCTGAAGGCTGAGTGTGATCAGGAATCAGTGGTGGAACAGTAGGATGGTAAATCGAGGGTCCAGTGACTGAGCAGGAAAATCCCCACAACAACCAGCAGGGCTTTATGAACAGACAACCCTGTCAGGTAACTGGGATGGAAAAACACATTCCTGCTATCAGCTCCAAAGGCTCAGCCTGGCAAAGAGTGTGACTGCAGATTGTGAGTGTCTGTTTCCTTTTCTTTGTTTCCTTGTTGTCTTTTTTAAACAATCTGCCAATTCATCATTAAGAAATTAAATATTTTATAGCTGCTGTGATGCTGATGACAGGTGCCAGCTTGATTGGTTCTGGCAGAGGAAATTTGCTGCTCATTTCTTCCCTTTGCAGCACGAAGTTGTGTGCACAGGGGTAGAGAGAGGGAAGAGCTGAAGTCTCCAAGCTGTCCAGATCTGACCCAATAAAGGGTTTAAAAATAGGTACAATCTGGAAACATATTGGTGCCAAGAGCTGTGACAACAAAAGCCCAGCTCGAGTGGCTGCATTTGCTAGTCCTGCACAGGGTGGGTGGAAGGGGAGGCTTTGCAGGATGTCAAGGTTGCCCTGACTTACAGAACCCCCAGGACTGAGCTGCTCCCAGCCAGCCACAGAGCCCCAAGAAGAACAATCATTATAGCCAGAAACCTTGAGCTCTGCTCTGGCCTCTGCTCTGACTTCCCACACAGCCTTGGGCAAGTGAATACACCTCTTTCTGGGTCTGTTTCAGACAGTTCCTCCCTAGGAATGAGTTTATCTGAGCCTCACCATCAGATCAGTCAGCCCAGCTGACCTCCCCTCCCCACAGCCAACCTGCCTGCCCTGCCCTTGCCTCCTGAGTGGAGCTCACCTCATGCCCTGGGAGCATTTGGGGAGCTCATTCCCCTCTCTGATCACCTCCCCTCCTCCTCCACAGCTTTCCCACCAGCCCAGCTCCCCCGGGGCAGCCTGGTTTGTGCAGCACTCAGAGACAGACGAGCCACGTTCCCAGGGATGACACTAACAAGATTTAGTACGTGACTGAGGCTTGCAATCGGTGGTGATAACTAGAGAATTACCCTGATAAATATTTGATATGATTTGGAGAGTAATAATAGATTTTTCTTGCCCACGATTTCCATCAGGGAGAGGCGAGGGGAAAGAGCTGCTGGAAAGGGGAATGTAATTGTGGCATCCATCTTTCTGGCTGAGGTTACCTGTCCTTTGCAATAGATCAGGGGGGAATAGGGCAGAGGGGATGGGGAAGGGCAGGAGGTGACAGGACATCCCTCAGCCCCACTGCATTGGAGATGTGCTGGCAGGCCTGTGGCTCTGGGAGGATTGAGGGTGTGATTCCATGTGTGTGTGACAAGCCAAACTGAAAAATGGAGGGGGAAAGAGAAGTAAGGCTGGAGAAAGAAAATAGAATGGAAAAATCCAGGGCAACCATGGAAAAAGGTCTGGGCTGGTGATGGGAGAGCTGGGATGCAAAGAGAGCTTTCTCAGTGCTGTTGGATGTAAATGTGATGACAGCACCCCAACACCACCGAATCCCAACAGGATTGTCACTCCCAGAGCCAAGACATTTTGTTGGCACCTAGGTGAGAGCAGCAGATATCTCTGTTGAGAAGGCCAGTGACAGAGCAAGGCCTCAAAGAGAGTGGGAAAGCAAACCTCTCCCTTCTCCCCTGGCATGGGGTGACCCCACAGCTTTTGTTGTCAGTGGGACAGTGACAAAACAATGACAAAATTGTCATGGCAGGATGACAGTGCTGTCCTGGGGTCACGAGGCTCCAGCACACCCTCAGCAAAGGCCACTAACTGCCACATAAAGGTTCAGTTTCCACCTTGCTGGATCCTCCACAAAACTGCTTTTTAGAGCAGAGGTAAGTTTTCATTTCTGAGGAATCCCTTTTCCTCACCCTGGCAACAGGACAGCCCTGCCAGGACTGTCCAGCTGAGGCTCTGGGACACCCAGAGTTCCTTTCCTGGTGGTGCCACTCCTGCTGTGCCACACAAAGCAAGTCCCTGCATCCCTCCATGCCTTCATTCTCTTCCCAGTGCCTCCCCTGCTGATGGAGCAGAGGTTTGGCAGTGCTGTGGTGCCTGGACCTTCACTTTCCACCAGGATATAAATCCAGGTGTCCTGCTTTCCAGAGGATCTGTCACTGGTGGAAGCAGCAGAAGCTTTCTGTCTCTGAAACCCTGGGCCTGCTTTCACTTTGGTGCCCAGTTTGAGGCCTCTGACAGTAAGTGTGCACCTCATTCTTTATTTCTGTCCTTATTTTGCACTCAAGTCATTACTCAGGCTGCATTCAGTGGCATCAGCTAAAGGAGATTTTCAGATAATGCAGGCAAAGCAAGTGAGAACAAAGATCACAGCAAGGAAAGTGGTTCTTTGGCATGTTCACATAACAGCTACTCCATCAGGTGGAACATGACAGTTATTGTAGGAATCTCTTCATAAACCCTAATACACACTCAATTATATACTCTTAAAATTCCCTTTTTGTTCTGTATCACTCATCTAGAGACGTGTCAGATGGAGAAAGGCAATAATCCACAGAGACACCAATTCATTTCATCCACACGCTCGGGGATAGTTATTAATAGCAGAGCTGCTGGCTAATTGCACATGTCCTGTTACAGGAGATCAATCACTCACAGAAGAGCTTCAAAACAACTTCGTGTCATTTCACACAGAACTGTTTAGTCAGGGCTGCACTCCTGTCCTTGCTGGACTTGTATAACCTCTGGGAGGGTTTGGATTTGCTGTGGTTGAGCTGTCCTGGGAGCTTTGCTTCCCTTCCTGAGGGCACAGCCAGCTCTGCTCCCCCTGCACCAGCCAGGTCATCCTTTGGGGCTGAGTGGTGACACAATCTGGGTTTGTGATATGGATGGGCACAGCCTTCATGTCCTCCTCACTAAAAGATAATAGGAGGAATAACCCCAGAGGTTTTTATCTGCAAGAGGCTGTGGACAACGAGGTTGTCTCTTCCACCAGGCAGCAGCAGGAGGAGAGGGAATGCTCAGCATGTAACAAACTGAACTCACCACTCTGCTGCTGATAAATCACCCAGCTCTTATTCAGGACCATAAAGCTCCCAGGCAGGGATAGGGATCTTATTGTGTGTGCTGCACACACATACAAATAGGACCTAGGCTCTTCTAAATATATATATATTTATTATTTTAATACCTAAATAACCCTGCAGTAAAATCAGTGTGAGGAGCCACATCAAAGACAAACTTCATTCTCACTTCTCATCTCCAGTGCCAAATCCCAGTCCAGTTTCCATCACTTCCAGCTCCCAGCAGTCTTCAGGGGCTCTTGAAATGAACAACAACTTCCACCATCACATCGTAAAGGTTAATCTCCCCTTCAAGCAATCATCTTCATGAGAATGACGAGTTTAATTTAAGGATAGTTTCTAGACAATAAAGCTACAACTTACAAGGCTACACTGAAGACAGAAATCAGACAAACAAGGTTTTGTCTCCAGTGATGGATTCATTCAAACCTGGAGAGCAGGAGTTGAAAGAAAAATTCAATAAAACCTCCTTGATTTTTTTGCTGTTCTGCCCATTAAGTTGTCGCCAGATGCTTTAATTAGATATTGTTATTAACAAGAATGTAACACACAAATTAAACCTACTCTATGCTTCATCTCATTTGGCCAGGGAGGTAATTTTACCCAAGTGGGTTCTCTGGAGAGCAGGAGATCTGCTTTGTCTTTTCTCCTTGCCTCTGGAATAGCTCTGGATCTTGGTCCCAATTCTGCTGTGCACCTGAGCATCTCTAAATCTGGGGGGTGGAGACCAGCATTTCACTGATTTCACACAGATAGCAAAGACCTTCATGTCTCACACTGAAACCAAGACATCCAAAAATCACATGGAAAATTGGCTGCTAGGACCCTGAGCTAGATAATTTTGGGGTTTTTTTTTTCTGAGCCATACACCTGCAGCCTGTTTTAGCAATACTGATACAGGGGAAAATAATTCTTTTCCTGACACAGAGTGAGATGGGCTCTGAAAAGCAAATATAATTTAGATTTTGCCTTCATATCAAGGAAATATCTTTGCAGGGCATCTTTTTGAGAGGGGCAGCTCTGTGCATCACCTGCAAGTTCAGTTCTGACCTCTTTCCATGCTCCCCAGCAGTGTCTCATGCAGGGCACTAGCAGCAGGCAGTAAACCAGTCCCTCTGCTCTGTATCCAGGTCAGGATGGACAATAAGACTGGATGGCCCAGATGGAGAGGTCAGAAATGGCTCCATTTCTCAGCCCTCCTGTGTGGGGGAAGAACTCTCTAAGCACCAGGGAGAGGAGAGTCAAACCTTTGGAGTGTGGTTAGATAATGAGTCAGGTGGTCTCATGGAGAGTGGAGGAGTCACAGAATATGCTGAGCTGGAAGGACCCACAGGATCACCCAGCCCAGCTCCTGTCCCTGCACAGACACCCAACAATGCCACCCTGGGCATCCCTGGCAGCTTTGTCCAAACACTCCTGGAGCTCTGGCAGCCTCAGGCTGTGCCCATTCCCTGGGGAGCCTGGGCAGTGCCCAGCACCCTCTGGGGGAAGAACCTTTCCTGATCTCCAGCCTGACCTGCCCTGGCCCAGCTCCAGCCATTCCCTGGCTCCTGTCCCTGTCCCAGAGCAGAGCTCAGAGCTGCAGCCCCTGGGCAGCTCTGCCCTCAGTCTGCTGCAGCTTAACAATCCCAGTGCCCTCAGCTGCTCCTCATGGGCTCTCCAGACCCTTCCCATCCCTGTGTCCCTCCTTTGGACACTGTCCCACAGCTTTAAACTTTGTGGTGCCCAAAACTGCCCCCAGCACTTGAGGTGAGGCTAGCCCAGAGCAGAGCAGGGCAGAGCAGAGCAGAGCAGGACAATCCCCTCCCTGGACCAGCTGGTGATGTCCCTGATGCCCCCGAGGACACAGGTGGCCCTTTGGGCTGCAGGGCACTGCTGTCCCCTGTTCAGAGTCAGAGAAGCACCGTGGATGGAATGGTTGTCCAAACACTCAGCCCCACTGCAGCCCCTGGCTGTACAACAGCTCTGAGCAGCTGAGGAGCTGTCCATGAACATGTCTGGGAGCCTTGTCCATCCTGCCACAGCACCAGACTCCTGGAGAGGCTGCCAGCTGCCCTCCTGCCCTGGCCTTTCTCTGCAGAGCCACTGCCATCTGTCCGAGCTTTGAAAAGGTCGTGGTGCCACAGCCCTCAAGTGCTGGGCACTGACCTTTTCTGGAGGGGACAAATCTTGACACTCAGAGTTTCACCACCTGCCTGCCAGCACGGAGATCCCACAACAAAGGGAGGAGGGGAACTGCTTTGGGAGCTCCACAGGCGGGGAGAGAGAGCCTGGCATTCCCCATGAGCATCTGAAAGAGGATTTGGGCAGTAGCAGAGCTGTGCTCCCCATCCAGACCTGCTCTAGGGACAGCTCCTGAGCTGCTGGGGGTGAGGACAAGCTCAGAGGCAGAAGTAGGTGACACAAAAGCCACCAGGCACACACCTGTGGTGGGGCCAAGACACCTCTGATGGAGTGGGGGAAGGATGCTCCTGTCACACAGGGATTGGATTCATTTAATATTGATTCAAGCACTCACTGCTAAAAACACCTGAGCACTTTTTATGTCTGTAAACACTGCCTTTGGACCACTTTCACTGCCTGTGCCTCAGTTTCCTGCTCTGAAAAATACAGATTATGATGGTTTTTAGGAGGTATGGCAAGGGTGGATCCAGGAGAGTGTGTGAGCCACACTGTGGGCACAGAATTATCCCAGCTGGGACAACTGGCCAGGCATGAGAACGAAGTATGAGAGTGAAAGTGCCACTTGCTGCCCTCACTGCCTGTCCCCATCCCCTCTGAAGCTAATCCCAATCCCAGCCCTGCCCACCAGCCTCTCTCCTGTGCTTTCATGAGCAGAACTTGGATTACAGAAGCTTGGAGCTGCAGACAGGGAACAGAAAAATGAAAATCAGGATTTAGCAGAGCTCACAGCACACTGGGGAGCAATTACACCAAAAGGACAAAGCTGCAGGACATCATGTCAAAGAGGTGGGGCAGACAGACAGACAGACAGATCTATACCCAGGGCACGATGCAGCTCGTGGGTTGCATTTTTTAATAGGCAACAAGTCACTCACTGAGAGCCTCTAAAGCTCAGCTCCTGCCTCTTCCTTCCTCAGGGCCCACCAGGCTCCCCAGTGCCTGGCACCTGTTAATGTAATCATCCCAGCAGGGGGAAAAACTTTGCAAGAATTTCCCTTAAACAGCTTTCTCCCCACGATACCAGCATCTACATGTAATTACAGCATGTGTGCTGCCAGCCCAGAGCCGAGAAGAAAAACCTGCAGGCTCACCAAAGCCTTCCCCGCTCTCCCTCCAGCCCCTTCCGGGGATGTATCACCTTGATTGCTCCAATCTGACTGTTTCCCAATCTTCTTTCGTCTCACACTGACCTCCCAGCGTGGCAGGAAGCAATAATCAAAGCTGTGACACGTGTGATAGCCCTGTGCCAGACGAGGCATTAGCAGTTCCTTTAGATTTAAGCCCAGTTCATACCCACCCGGTAAATAGCCTTCCCAGCGAGCTCCTCAAATCCATAGTCAGTTCATCAGGAAGCACTTGTCCCAGTTTCACAAAAGGCCTGAAAATGAGGCAAATAGAAAGGCAAAGAAAAGAGCTTATTGGAGTTAAAATGACTCTAATACAGGAGCAACAGACAGGAGGGGAAAACACGCTCTGCTCAACTGTTATCAGCACGCTGGGTTCCAAATGCCAGTTTACAGCTTTAGGCAGCTTTAGACAGCAAAATACAGAGGGGATTGTCCTGTGTTGATGTAAAGTAGGAAGAGAGTGGCAGGAAATGCTAGCAGGGAGCAGTGAAAGTGGGATGGCACAGGATAGCAGGCAGATCAGCACCAGGCTGGATGGACAGTTTGTGTTCTCACACCTGCTAACTCCTCTCCTGACCTGTTTTTCCTGGTTTTCTCACCTGTTCTGGGCTACATTAGACTTGAGGTTTTCTTATGCACGCTGCAATCATCACTTCAGTTTCCCACGCAGATGTTCTCTCTGTCAGGAGCCTGGATGGATTCTTGGGAGCATCAGGAATGGGGAAGCTGCTCAGAGTACTAGGAAAAATTAATTGGAAAGGGTCCTGCCTGGGAGCAAGGGAATGTCAGGGACCTCCAGGCTAGAAAGGGAAGTCCTTGGCATTGCTGGTGTGAAAGGAAGAGTTCAGACTTCTTTTTGTCCCTGTATCTTCCACCAGCAGGCAGGGAATCTTTTCTCCTGACTGTGTTCATGCTTCAGGAGCTGTATCTCCACAGCTTATGGAGCTATTTTACCTCCCTGGAACTTCTCCCATGTCAACCTGGTTTTTGCCAAACTAAAAATGCTGTTCCTGATCTTCTGCTCTCCTCTAAGTGTTCTGTTTTCCATCTCCTAGCCATCCTCTCCATTCAAGCAAGGTTAAGCTTATCCACCCTGACCTGAAGAAGCCAGACATGGTCAGTGACACCATTTTTTGTCTCTATTTGCTGAAATACCCATCCTGATACATCCAAGGATAGTATTTGCCTTTCTTTCCTTGACATCTCAGTCAATCTGCAGTCGTTTAGCCTCCACAGTCCTTGACCATTTGCTGCTCATCATCTCCTGTATTATACCTGAGACCATCACAAGTCCTCACATTCCTGACCTGTCATCTCAAACTTTCTGTTTTCCCTCTCAGTTCAATTATTCTGATTCTCAAGGTCACTTAGTTCTTTCAGACTTGTACTCTCATTCGTCTCTGCATTGTCAAAACCCAGTTCTGTGTCGCTGGGCGATTTTAGCCTCAGGATTCTGCTTTCATTGCCAAGATCATCCACGAGAAGAAAAGATCAGTTCCCAAACTGTTCTGTGAGAAACTCTTTTGGTAAATTCCCTCCAGAGAGTTGCACCTCACCTTACAGTTTACTAATCCTCCTTTCCTTCAGCTTCACTAATAATTTCCCACGTGGCACCTATCAGATACCTGACTGAAGCCTAGATAAAGGAGATCAGCAGCATTTCCTTTGTCTAGAAAATCAGGTATCTTATCAAAACAAAGCTATCATGTTCGTCTGACACAATCTACATTTCGTAAATCCATGTTGCATCTTATCTCATTTCCCCTTTATCTCTGCGTATTTAATTGTTCTTCCCTTCAAAATTCACTTTGAAATCTCCAGTCAAGGTTAGACTGAGAGGCTTGGAGTTAACAGGATAACTTTTCCCTGCGTGTTACTACTTCTGCCGTTCTCTGATCATGTAGCATTTGGAGACAAGACGTTATTAATGTCCTTTTCTGCTGGACCTGCACTTTAATATGATGATTCTTTCTGACCTCAGTTGAAGTGCAGCCCAGTGTTAGGGTGCAATACAGAGGAAATGAGTTCCACATAATCCCAGAGGTCTGTGAGAGAAGCACTGTGGGACCAGAGCTCCGCTGGGATTCACTGTAAAAATGAATAGAAAGGAGGCTGGCTCTGCAAGCAGGGAGCAGAAGGGATTAACGAGGTGAGACTGGGCTGGTTTGTTTGTGAGCAGCTTTAAAAAGGTGAAACTTATAGCGATGGTTGTCAAAGTGCTGCTTGCAAAGTTCCCCACAGTCACAAGCGACTGCCAGAGCTTTAATGTTAATTGGACAGATTGTCTCTGGTTTTGAAGGGAAAGCTGTGATTAATGAAACAACTGTTAACGAGGCTGGAGCAAAGCAAACCTTTCACCTTCCTTCTTTTGAGAGGAGGTAAACAGCAACGGGCTTTGGCTGCCCTTAAGAAGCAGCTGACTGAGAGGCCTCCTTAAAAGCAATGCCAAAACCAAGCTGCAGACATGAATTCAAGGAATGAAGAGGCATGAAAGTGCTTCAGACCTCCAGGAGGAGGCAGGAAATCCACAGCCTCTTCTGTACTTTAATTTCTGGGCAAGTTTTCCTCAGTTTAGACATTCAGAACTGACTAGAAAGCACAGTGCTGGACCTTAGGTGACTCTGGGCACACACAGGTTCTCCATAGTCTTTTGCACTCTGACTCTGCAATGATATAATATGGGATATTTTGCTCTCCTAATTCAGAAGTGGTTTTTCTGTTTATACTGCCTGCTGAGTTCCATATTTACTCTCACACAAGTGGCCAGAGGAATAGGTATAGCTCCTCCTTGGATCCCAAAGCTGAAGGGAATAAGTGGGTTTTTTTCATCTTCCTTTATTATTATCTTTCCCTATCCATGGACCCTTGATCTCTGTCCTCAAACCCTCTGCTTCCACCACCATCCCTGAATTTCATGGCTGCTTCCTAAGGGTTTCTGGAGATGCCCACTACAGAACACAGTGTTTAAACCAGACAGAACCTTCATGCTCTGTTACAACCCTTTCCCTCCCATCTCCAGGAACACACTGTCTGGCTAAAATATTAGGCTAAAATATTTCCTATTGTTTTCAGAGGGAAAGCACATGATTGTGCTCAGGAGTATCCAGCTCTCCTTTGACCTTTTTTCTCCTGCTGAAGGAAAAGGTTGGAGCATTTGGTGCCAGAGCCCTACCAGAGCCTCCCTGCTCCCCCAGTGAATTCCCTGGGGCATCTCTACAGAACCATCCAGCCCCATTACCAGCACTTGGATCCTAATTTTCCTCTCCCTGCAGTCAGCAGCACCCCAGGCTGAACTGAAGGGGACACAGCTCAGACCTCCAAAGTCAGCCTTGAGCAGTGAACTGAGAGTTCTCCCCCCTCTCTCAATGTGCTCTCACTCTGAGGTCTCCGGTCATTACTCTCCTTGCTGCCTCATTACCAGAATGTGCCATTAAAGTTTTGCTCACTTGAAAATGATCTCTTATTATCTCTCCATGGAAATTGCCCCGGCAACAAGCTTCCTTCAATATCTATCAAGCCAGAGAAAGCCATTAGAGAAATTACAGAGAGCTGCATGGCTGCTCCCACCCCGTCCCTGGCAGGTGGCATCCCCTGGCTCTCGGGGCTGGGCATGGCTCTGGCTCCATCATGAGGCCACTGGAAGAGCAGCCAAGTGTCCCTGATGATGTCCCCATGAGGGTGGGGTGGAGGAGAGCTGGAGCCCAAACGTGGCACCCTTTGAGGCAGCACTGTTCCCCCAAAAAGGTGAGCTGGTGCTCTGTGCCAGCACCACGAGTGGCAGGCTGTCCATGCAAAGGTGTGGAAACGTTCCCAAATAATCCTTCCTGGCTGCTCCTTTTTGGAATGTCCCCCCCAAAGTGTCCTCAGAGTCTCTCCTCTCTTCACTCTGATATCCACAGTGCTGTTTGTCTGGCTCCACTGCACCAGGCTGCCTTTTCCAGGCCAGGAGGCACATCGAGGGCATCATTCATTTCACCTGCTCTGGACACCAGGCCAGGATGGATTGCACCCCAGAGGTATCAGTTTCTCTGCCCTGTCTGCAAGAGAAGAGCAGATAACTCACTGCTGTGGGTGTCTGTGTTGCCTGATGAAGCAAATTCTCAGAGTATCATTTTTGAAGGTGCCAAAGCATTTGGATTAGAGGCCTTGGAAAACAAAAAATAAAAAAAAAAAAGTAAAACCGAGTGATTAACCATCTCCAAAATGTAGCCCAAACCTGTGCAGAGGGAGGACTTGGCCTCATGGTATCTGAGTGCTAGACAAGGAAGTATCAGACTTCATCAGACTACCTGGGGCTGTATTTGATATTTAAAATGTTACAAAGCCCTCTGGATTCACATGGGGTGGCAGCAGATGAGGTCTCAGGTCCTTCTTTATCCTGCACTGTCTCCCGTGACTCTGAGTCACACTGAAGGCACACGGTTATTATTTTTATTTTATTTTTGTTTTTATTTCTCTCCCTCGGCAGAATAACAGCACTGCCCTGTCTGCCACCCTTGACAACAGTGAAAGTCTAAAGCACTCAAGGCATTTTCAGACAAACAAACTCAAAACAAACTGTGGGAGGCAGGGCTCTGCTCTGCCCTTTCTACCCAAACCCTGCCGGTTGGATTTCCGCACTTGGGAAGAGGCTTGGTCTGCTCCTAGCAGCCCTGAAAAAGGGGAAAAAAAAAAAGCACGTGTGTTCATTGGCAGGCAGAGATCTGCATCCGGGGGGTTCAGAGGGGGAGATTCCAGCAGCAGAGGTGTCTCCAGCAGCAGGAGAGCAGGAGCTGAGGCACTGAGCAGGGAGGGTGGCACAGGGTTATCTTGCAAGGATCACCATGCAGGGAGTGCAGGCTGATCCCAAGGGTGCTGCATGGTGGATATCTGCTTTCCTTACTCATTCCTGTGGATCCTCCCTGTGCCATGCAGCTCCTGCTACAGCCACATTCTCCTGCCTCTCTCCTGCCTCTTCTATTGATGCCACATGATTTTTCCCTTTTGTATATATGTAGCCTTCCCAGTACTTTTGCCTACCCTTTTCCCCAGCTAGAAAAACCAAAGCCACCGCAGAGCTCCAAGCCCTGGGGGGCACCCCTGGGGGCCACCTCTCCTATCCTGGTTCTTCCTGGGAACCAAGGCTGAGAACAAAATCTTCAAGAGACATTGACATCAAATCACATCACCACTTGTCCTCTGAATTGGTGCTTTTGATCAACGATGCTAATTTCCTAAAACCTAAAATCAAACTGTATTCACCCCTGTGCGGTTGGGCTTTTGTGGATATTCTTCCAGAACTGCCCCCGGAGCTCCAATAAAGATCCACTTTTCTAAGACCTCCTATACTCTGGAGGCTGAAGCAATGTTTAAAGGATTTGGTTTGGACTTCACAGCCTGCTCAGCTGAAGCAAAGGGATGTAGCCCAAGATTTTTGTCAGCTGCCTTGGTCATAAAGCAACCAATTAAGCCTGGAACTCCCAGTGGAGGATTTCATTTCTTTCAGCTTGGCCCCATATGTGTTCTGTTTCTGCAGCTGGCCAGCAGCCAGAGCAGCCCTGGTGCTCCCTGTACCTGGAGAGAGCTGTAAGCACTCTGCAGGTTCCACTCACACTCCATAAAGGAGCTGCAAGTCCAAGCTGCTGGGTTCTTTCCCTGCCTCCATCTTTGCCTTCAGGTCTGACTTCCAATAAATCATTTCCCTCCCCGTGCCTGCCATCTGTGAATCGTGGCTAAGGACTCTCCTGCCTCTTCACATTGCTCTGAGGTCCCCTGCAGTCACAGGGCAGCATTATTGTCGAGACAGGGCTGGATTGCCCAGCTCAAAAAAGCTTTTAGGAGACCTGATTGTGGTGACAGTGGGGTTTGCTGACTGAGGCAGAGTGGCCAGAGGGTAAAAGATCAACAGACAGGATAGCAGAGCTCTGAGATCAGCAAAGATCAGAGCATCCAGGAGGAGGAGGATGAGCAAAAGGAGAGCTCTGCCTTGGTAAGTCCAAGGATTAACCTTGGAGATCCTTTTCTTGTTTAACATTATGTCAGGGATAATCTCTCCACTGTGTTTTTCCCCAACAAGGGGATGGGGTCACTTCCTGCTTTTTGAAATATTTTGGGGGCTCTGGTTTTGTGACTCCAAACTGGTGAAACATCAGGGGTAGTACTTGTAAACTTAGTCCAGCAACATATTCGAAGTTTTTACTGATTGGATCATATTAGATCATCAAAATTCATATGGCAAAGGGGCTTTCAAGTATTTCTCCAGGCATGAGGATATCAGTGGACAGTCACAGGACAGCTCTACTGCGCCAGGAAGCAGAAAGAAATTTGGTCTTTGGGAAATTGGATATGAATTTTCTGTGTGGGGTAAAGAGCCTGTGCCCATGTTTCCCAGATGTTGAAGGAAATATTTGGCTAAATCTATCCTGGATGTACTTAGACTACAGCACAGAGTGTTCTGGGTCACTTCACACTGGGGAAGACATCAATGTTTAATTGAGATTGAAAAATTGAAGGGAAACAAAAGTAACTGAAGGTCTAAATGGGGTTTGCCTATGGCCACCCCATGTGGCAGGAATTCGCAGATAGTATTTAGCCTGGGGAGGAATGTTAATGGCAGGAGTATTTTAGAATTATGAGAGCCTTGGTGAAAAGGAATTTATTGCTCTTCTTGCCTTGGAATCATAATATGGAAACTGTGATCTTATTCGATTAGATTAATGGTTAGGCAAATTTAATACAGGTCAAAAGAAAAAAAAAAAACACCAAGAGCTGATGTACTGTGTAGTCAGTCCATGTAATTCACTGCTGCAGGAGGTCAGAGAGTGATGTGCTGGAGCTGGAGTTAAGAAAGAGCTCTGTAATTTTACAGCCATTAAGAGCATGTCATTATACCTGTGAATGGGGGAATGGAAATCTCAAACCTGAGAATGCACAGAAAGAATAGCCTTAGGAAAGAAATTTCCCCATCTTCTCGCATCACCTTTCACATGCCTGGGAGCTGTGTGGGGCTGGGTTATTGCCATTACCCCCGAATAGCCTGCTGGCAGCCCCACCAGGTGTGCAGGTGCTCAGTGAGGCCACAGTTCCACTCCTTCACTTTGCTGAACAGCACTGCCTTTCCTTGCTGGCTTCCAGCACCTCCTGTTTGGCTGGGTTAAGGAAATCCTCACTGCCTGCACCCCAGAAAAAAAATCAGCCACAGAATTCCCCCCTCCTTCCTCTCCAGCAGGACTGGCCAGCAGCAGACCAGGAGAAAGGCAGTGCCCTTTTTGGGGCCTTCAGCCAAAAATCCCTCTTCCTACAGAGGATTTTTGCAGCTGACATCTCACAGCCTGGGCCTCATGGTTTGAATTTGTTTGGCACTCTCCCCACAGGGCATCGGCTCCACAGAAGGAAACACTTCCTAGGCTTCCCTAAAAGCAAGGAGGGAACTCTATTCCCATAGAGGCAAAGAGCACCAGGAGCAGCCTGACGCCTCTTGTGCAAGTCGTTTCACCCTCTAGATTTTCACAGATCCACGAGAGAGATGAGCTGGGAAATCTGGAGCTCCTGTCACAGTTTGCTTTTTCCCAGGGAGAGCCATGGTGTTTCATTCCCAGTGTCGTGCCCCTGCTGTCTGCACAAAAACTCCTCGTGTTTAGGTGAGGAAGGCGATGACAGGAGGGCATATTGGGTCCAGGAAGGGTGGCATGGATGTGGCATGCACAGTGAGCAAATGGGACACTTTACTGGGTATCTCCAATTCCCTTGGTTTATGGTTCATCTGCACCTTTAAAGCTGCACCTTCTCCCCAGCAGCTAAATGGAGACATTCTGAAGAATGTCACATTCCTAAGAATGTCACAGTCGTAAGAATTAGACACACGTGGGAATTCAGGGCCTTTTCCACCTGCCTTTACACTCAAAAATGGAATTAATCTGCATTTAAACAGGCATTGTTTTCTGTGTCGTGTGAGGAACTGGGGAATAGATTCATGTTTTAGTCAGGTTCTAATCTGGTGGAGAATTAAACTCTCATAAATAAGGCACAGTATTTATTCAGCATGTTGTTGAAGACATCCGTCCTGCAGCTCCAATACAATCTTTTTCCTCTCTCACAAGCAGCACAGCAAAATGTAAAGCATTTTGTATGCCATGAGCACACAAAACTCATGGCCCAAGTGTTCAGCTGGTGCAACCTGGCACAGATGAGTGGCTGGCAATGCAAGAGCATCCTCTGATGCTGCACAAAGAGGAGTCAGAGCTGCCCTTGCTTTGCTCTCACATCTCCCTAACATTGCTCCCGACCTGTGCAATCACACCTGCATCCCCCTACGGTTCACCCATTCCATGTGGAAGCCTTTTCCAGCATGTTGGGTGTGAGGAAGGAGCTCCCAGGGTGAGATCCCTCCTGCTCTGCAGCTGAAAACTTGCTGTGCCACTGCCTGTGCTCATGGGGAAACACGGCTGGATGCCAGGTAGTGAAAATGCACAGCATTTCCCGGGTGGGAGATTAACCTTCAAGCTTAACCAAAAGGCTTTAGGCAGCAGCAGCCAGCTCAGGACCTGGAATAAAATATCCTTTATCCATCCCCATGGCTCGAGTGTCCCTTCTTGCATCCATGGCTCCACTGAGGCTCCCAGAAGAGCAACACCTCTCTGCTCCGTGTGCTCCTGCCGCCGGATGTTGGGCTTTTCTGCCAGCATCCCGGGGTCCAAATGGCCTTTCTCCAGCTCAGCTAATCTGTCACTGCCGAATCCGTCAGCTGGCAGATAATGGATGTGCTCCGGCTCGGGGTGGGCAGGCAGGGATGGCACAGACCCAGGATTTACAATGCATGCCTCAGGGAAAGGGGGTAAAAGCTGCAAATGTGACACTTTTCCCTCCCCATTTCCAGCAGGCTCCAAGCCCAGTTCAAAGAGAGTAGGCCGCGGGAGGCTGGTGGTTTTGTTGAAGATTTGCTGATGCTGAATTAATCCCAAATTTTCGCTGTCTCCATGCAAAATTCCCCTGCCCTCTGAGCAACCCTCACGGCCAACACCTGCCAGAAAATAAAAAGCAGGGTGTTTGGGGCAGAGCCAGCTTTCCAGGAGTGTCTCTCCCCCTCTCCTGGGTGGGTTTGGATGGTGTTTGATCCCAGCTTGCTGCTGCTGGTGGGAGGATCTGCAGCCACAGGGTCAGACTGATGGGGTGTTGGGAACCCAGAGTCCCCATCCCTCTGGGATGCTCATGTGCACCCCAGAGCCCCCAGCTCCATCTGTGCAGCAGAGAGGAGCTGCAAGGCTGCACCCTGTGTGGCAGGAGCCCAAGCTGGCCCTGGTTCAGCTGGAGAACTTCCACCAGTGCCAGCCTGTGCTGGGGCTGTGTTTCACAGCTTGTGAGCTCCTGTCACTGCCTGGGTGACTCTGGACTCGACATGGCAACCAATGCCCTGCTCAGACCTTCAGCCTCTGGTTAAATAAAGCTCCTAATAATTAATCATCTCCAAGAGTGCTGCCCCTGCTCACACAGGCCACTGTCCCCTCTCTGCAGAGCAAGCTGAGCCTTTCAAAGGCACAGGTCAGACACCACGCAGGACTTGCAGCAAAACATATTCCAAGTGATGCTGTGGCAAGTAATTATGGTGATCCCTGACTCAGAGATCAGCCACTGCACTCACAGTGCAGCAAATTCTTTGTGTCTGTGGCAGGAGGAATCTGAACTCTTGCAAACCTGTCCAGCTACCTGAGTCAGAGAATCACAGACTGGTTTGGATTGGAAGAGACCTTAAAAATCATCTCATTCCAGTCCCTGCTGTGAGCAGGGACACCAGGCTGATCAAACCCGACCCTGGTCAGGTCCCACACCAAGATAAATTGACTCACCCAGGCTCCTGGAAGATCCAGGAGCTTTGCTGGCTATGCCTCAGCACAAGCACTGCCTGGAGCACAGCACAGGACAGGGAAGCTGGAAGGTTTGACATGGAGCTCATGAGCCAAGAGACACAGCAAGCACCACATCCCCCAGGAAGATGCAGCTCCTGATCCCCTTGTCAGGCACAGCCCCTGCACAGAGCTCTGACAGCTCTTGTGGCACCAGCTGAGGTACTCTGTCAGCTGGACATGTCACCGAGGAAATAATGAACACCTAGAAGGAGGGTACAGCAGGGCTGTGGTGGCCTTCAAAACACGCTCAGTCACCCCACCAAACCAGCAGGAGTTTCTGCTTTATGCTCTTGTGAAGCCACAGAGGCAGAACCTCCTGCATGTTGCTGGTGACACAGAAAGGAAACAGTAATTTACCACCCATGCTGCTTTCAGCTCCTTGCTTGGGACTCAGGACCTGACATCCCCTCCCTGAGACTGACAGAAATAGGGAATTGCTCCGTGGCAGCCTGGTTAAAACTGGCCTGAGGACTTCCTATCTTCTGTGGTGGCCACGAAAGCTGTCAGCCTTTGTGTCTGACTGGAGGCCAAGGGGTTTTCTGACCTACACCTGCAGATTTAGTAAAGATGTTAACATTGTAATTACAGGTTTTCTTGTCCTTTACTCTGAGCTTCCCCAAGCACCTGCTCTCTCTCCAGTTCCAGCCCTTTGGAGCAGGTTGTGCATCTTCTGCAGGATTGTTTCCACACAGGGTCTGATCCTCGGTGGGTGTAGGGAGATCTGACCCACCTGCCTCCCCTGGTGCTGCTCCCTCATGGGATGCTCAGTGGGATTCCTCCCCTCCAACTTCACCTGCCCAGAAATCAAACACATAATACAAACTAATTGTCTGGACTTTCTCTGTGGTCACTGGAGAAAGGTTGGCATTTCCCAGCACAAATTATTGCCATCATCCAGTGGGTGTCAGGGAGGGAAGGGTTCAATTACCACCTCATTAGGGCTATGCAAAGCTGGAAGAACATGAAACTCGCTTGGTTTGCCTGAAAAACCCGATCTGCCCCTGGGGTGAGTTAGTAAAGCTCCTCTAAACCATGCCAACAGCACATTTGGATTGATCAATAGCCCTGGCTCAGCTCTCCTTGCTACGCAGTAGTGCTCATCTACAGCAATTACCTAAAAGCCTGGGAAGGGGAGGAGATCAAGCCATTTAGCAAGGGGACAGGGCCTTAGCATTGATTAAAAAATGTAATGGGAGCTTTGCGATGGTTTCAAAGCTGCCCCTGAGGTAGGGGATGAGGCAGAGGCAGCAGTCACAGCACTGCTGGGCTTTACCTGTGCTCCCCAGCCCGGCTACCCAGAGCACCAGGGCAGCTCTGCGAGGTGCAGCAGGGATGTCTCCATAGCCGGGATACAAACACAGCGCATCCCAAACTGAGAGAGAGAGATGTGCCAGAGATTAGAGCACCCGGGTAGCAGGAGGGGCAGGGCCCGCGTGTCTGAATCGATGGAACAATCAGTCGAAAGCTAAAGCAATTTCGAGATTAGGCCGCCTTTATGGAAAGCAGTGATCTCTTTGTGATGAAAAGCCGTCCCAGCCTATTGCTGTAATCTTACCTCTCTCAGGCAGGTTCCCCCTGCCTGTGCCTGACCCACTTCCTTCAGCTCCTGCGCTTGTTGCCTTCAAGTGCAGTTTTAGCTCCACATAAACACCTTGTTTAAATTGCTTTAATCTCCGAGTGCTCTTTCTATTGATTTGAAACAGTTAAGCTGTCAATCAGCCCTTTCTCTTCACACTGCGGACTGGGAGGAAGATTAAAATAACAAACAAACAAGAGGCGGATGGGCAGGGAAGTTCGGCTGAATTTGGCAGGGGCTGCCAGC
Organism: Lichenostomus cassidix; assembly: GCF_008360975.1. Taxonomy (NCBI): domain Eukaryota; kingdom Metazoa; phylum Chordata; class Aves; order Passeriformes; family Meliphagidae; genus Lichenostomus; species Lichenostomus cassidix. The sequence continues at coordinate 7,222,885 of NC_139497.1, forward strand.
TCTCCGGAGTCTGGAAACAGGTGGAAGTGAGGCTCTTCCAGGTGAAAAAGAGGTCATTTCAGGTAGAAATGAAGCTCTTGCAGGTGCTGAACTCTGCAGAAAGGCCCCATGCAGAAGGGAGGGCAGTGTGTGATGCCCTGTCCTTGCAGCCTGTGCAGTCACACTCACACAGCTCAGGGTGGTTCCTCCTGCTGAGTGTTATGCAAATATTTCCAGGAGACAGCCTCAGTCTTAACGAAGTTTGCAGTCAGCACTAATAAGACACACACACACACAAAGGAGATAACAGGTAAACAGATGTACAGAGACAAAAAGTACTTTTTCCAAGGGCAGTGTGTGAATCCAGGGAACCTCCTAATGAGGATCCAGCGCCTCACCGAAAAAAGCAATAAATAAACCCAACAAACACATTCAATAAACACATTCAGAGTGGCTTTTCTGTGGGATACCGAGGGAGGGAATGGACCTGCACTCTCACATGGCATCTGGCAGCTCTGCCCCCTAGGGCTGTACAGAAGAGCCATCGAGGAAGGATTTTGGAGCAGTGGAGCTGCTGATGCTCCTGCAGGCACTGATGCATACCCTGGCTTGGAGAGCACACCAGGCCATCTGCACTTGGGACCATCCTGATGGCAGGCTGGAGGCAGCCAGCTATTATTTCATCATTACAGCAAGGATAATGACAGGGCCAGAGAGGCTGATTGCTGCTGGAGAGGTCAGCGGTCAAGGAACTGAGAAGGAGAATAAAGATGAGGAATGGCAAGCGTGGCTTTGAAAGGAGCCTGTGGCCAGCTTAGCCTCACTCCAGTCAGAGTATTGATTACTAAAATTAAGCTGAGGGTCTCTAACTAGAGTCTTCAGAGTGGAAATGCACTGAAGTCCAGTGAGGTGCTAGTCACACGCTCTGAAAATCCATCAATTAATCACATTGTGCAAAGCCAATATTAGAGACAGCAACACTCAGATTACTCTGCTGTCATGGGCTGAGGAGAAGCCCCTCTGGTGACCTACTTGTTTCTGCCTCTTCCCTCAAAAGGTTTTTTTGCAGCCCCATGAGTGTGATAAAGGCTCATCCTCTACTCTGCTCTGACGAGAGGGAAAATTTCCCAGGACTCTTCCCCTTGTAACCAAGGGATTTTTAGGGAAATACATTTGTCTGCTAAAATCCTCTGAATCCTGTGGCCTGTGAGGGACAGGAGACTGGGGAAATGACAACCCCAGAGGGGCTGGAAGGACATGGAGGTGGTGAGAATTGAGGCTTTCAGCCGTGCTTTGCCTTCTCCAAGGCAGAGCTGCCAGTCCTGCAGCTGGAGTGCTCAGGAATTCCTGGCAAGGGCTCACAGAACAAAGAGGCCTGAAATCGATTGGGTCATTCATTTGAATGTTTAAAATAATAATAATAACTCTCTTTGAATGGCTTTCTTTCCCCTCAAGCAATTTAAGCAGCTGCTCAATTTCCATTTGGCCTCGAGATCCTTTTATTGATAGGCTGGAAAAATTTGCATGAGGTGGAAGGGCTGGCAGGGAGTTTGGGGAGGGAGGATCTCACCTTTGGAACGACAGGGGCTGTGGGGTTTTCACTTTCTTCTGCTGACTTTTGGAAGCAGGAGCAGGAATAAAAGTTGGAGCAAAGGGGTCACGGAGGAGACAGCATGGATTAAAAGAGAAAAGATCAGTGTCTGCACAAAATGAAACAACTGTCCTGCAATACAGCCTCCTCTGCTGTATTTCACCAGCCCCCTCTCAAAAAGTGCCAGTGTTAGGTACAGGACAAGGTGGAAGTCCTAGGGGGAAAATACTCAGTGACTGAAAGAATAAAGATGGAATAATGGATTTAAATACGGGGTAGATTTAAGGCTAAATGGACAGCTGGCTTTTCACTTCTGCCCACATAAAACCTTCCTTTTTAAACTAATATTCTATATTTTCCTAATATAATAATATTCTATATTTTCCTAACATAGTAATATTTTACTATTTTACTACTATTCTTCAGTCAAATGGGAGAAAAAGAGGAAGGAAGGCATCAGAAGGACTCATATGGGTTTTTTGCATGGTAGGCAAGGCTGGGGTGTGAGGTGAAAGTTGCTCCTCATGGAGGAGCTTCAGAATATCGTGACAGCTCAGAGAAAACCTTCTGGAGGCTGGTAGGAGACAACTTACCCAGGGAACAGCGTAACGTGGAGAAGGAAAAATCTACATCAGCACTCCCTTTCTGATGATAGAATGAAGTGTCATTCCAGGAAAACAAGCAAATTCGAAAGAGAGAAAAGAGAGAGGCTATAAAACAAGTAGATTTTTTTTTCCTTTTTATACACAAAATAGAGTCTGGATTGATTTCATGATTTTAGAGGGCTTCAGTCCTATGAATAAAGATGTCTTTCCCCAGTTGTTCACAGCTGGCTGGCAGCCACTGGACAGAGCATCAAGGGTCAGAGCACAAAGCAGAGCAGCCAGGACCTGGTGGAGGAGGATTGTGGATGAGAACAGGGCAGACAAGGGCCTGGGGAGAGGTGTCAACCAAAATAGAACAGGGCAGCAGCAGGGCCACAGCACAAAGCCCTAATCTGTGGGCTTGTTCTGCTCTGTAGGGTGGGCTGATGTGACACCCACGCACTGAGCCACAGCTGGCAACATCTGCCGCAGCTCCTCCTCTTCTTCAGCTTTCAAACACTTGCTGTCCTCATCAGTTCTTCTGATTTCTCCTCCCCTTGCACTTCCTGACTGCTGCAGTTTGCTTTTTTTTAATGAAGTCCCTTACTGGGGCTTCAAAGGGGAGGTGCACAGGAGTCAGGAAGAGGAGGGAGTGGCGCCTTTCAGCCTTTCAGGTTAAAATTGCAAACACACACATATGCACCGGCAAAGCAAAGCAAAGAGGGAAATCAATAGCCCTGGTCAAAACTCATTTTCAAATCTGAATGAAGTTTGTGATCAGCAGAGCCCTGCAGCCGCCACTGTTTCAGTGTTGATCTGATCCTTAAATGTCAGCCTTGCAGAATCTCAGAAAACTGGGGGTGAGCAGGACGTCCAGATGTCACCTACTCCATCCCCTTGTCAAATATCCAGCCCCATTTACAGGAGATTCTCCAGCTGGCAGAAATGCCAGGTCCTTTTTATGGTTTGGTGTTGTGTTTTGGACTAGAAAAATGCAATGGGCAGAACCTTTCTTCACTGAGTTTACCCTGCAAGGCAGTGTGTCCCAGGATCTCCCCGGTGAGCAGGGCAGATTCCAAAATCAGATTTTCCTCATCACCAGCTCTGCCCGGTGGGTTTTAGCATCTTCCCCACTGGGTTTGGAATGGGTGGGGAGAGCTGGGAGGGATGATCATGCATGGAGGAGAAGGAAATTCAGGCTGTTCTCATCTACTCTACAAAATCAACGATTTTTTTATTTTAACTTGTATTTCATCAAATGAGCACAGGCAGATAAGTGGTGGGGTGGGAGGGTGGAGGACCAGGCAGAGGTAGATGGGGATGTGAGAATGTGAGAGAGAGGAAATGAGGAAAATAAGCTTTGGCCACCTGAGCTTATTTCTGAAGCTGGACACAACCGGTGATTAGCAAAATCCGACAGAACCACAATTATCTCCTGCCTGGCTGGGATGTAAATGTCAGAGTCCTGCGGCTGGGAGAGGACCACGAATATCTGCAGCACAGCCGGGGCGGGGCGAGGAACCTCCAAATGAGCCTGACATTTGCTTAACCTGAAACAAAGGCCAGGGAAGGAACCCATGGCAGCGACTGAGAAGGCTGGAGATGGAGAGCAAGACCTCGCTGAAACAGCCTTTAGTGGTGGGCTGAGGAGCTGTGACAGAGGGTGAGCTGTGGGAGTTTGCACGGGGAGGGGGTGCCAAGAGGGTGGGTGGAGGAGCAGATGTGTTCACACTCCGTTTTGGCAAAAGGAATAATAACATTTGCCTCCTCTAAAGGGAAGGCTGATGAATAGTGAGCCTGGGCTGGGCTGCTTTCCACGGGCTCTGTCTTCTCTGAGGGCTTTTCATGCAGGAGGATTTGAGAAGAAGGACCTCTAAGCGAAATTCAAAAAGCCATGCAGCAGGGATGGTTCCCTTTCTTGCAAAACTCAGAATTCAAAGGAATTTTTTTGTCTCTTTCATGGCAAAAATGAGATCTCAAAATTTTATGGGCTGAACCGAGAGGGGAAGCACAAAGAGCAGGTTCTCTCAGATGAGTCAATGCATTTGTGATCAGCAGAGTCATCTAAGACAAGATAAATGCAGGTTCAGGTCTGCCTCCACCTCGCTCTGAGCAAGGCTGGTGTCAATCACACCTCAGTCACTCTGTGGGTGACAGTCCTGTGCCCCACCTGGACTCAGTTCTGCATCTTTGCTCATTAGACTTGTCCTGCCCCAGTGATGAATTCATCTCCCACAAGAACAAATGGATGTCACCCATGAGCATTTTCCAATTAAAATCCATTTCAGGCAAATGAAGTCATCATAAAGGATCTGTGGTGCTGTGCCAGGCCAAAGGCTCCTTGGCCTCTACCTCACAAAGCAAAACTTCAGAGAGGGTCTAAGATCAGGATAAATAAAGAATGACCCCTTATATCAAGCAAATTCCAAGTACATCTCCATCTACAGGTGGTTTGTGCCACACTGGAAGGGTGCTTGGGTTTGAGGCCTCTCAATCCACAGAATATCCTGGAACTTTCCTTGAACCAACATGCAGCCACCACATCATTTCTGCTGCACACAGGTACGTGCATGGCTTTGAAAAAGCTGCTTATTACAGTTCAGTGGAGAAGGATAGACCATATTTTATCACAGATCCGTTTGTAAGGTTCATTATTGATTTTAATGTACCTGTGCCAAGAGGCAACGACGGGCACAGTTTTTTAAAGAGAAGGAAGGAAGATTAAATATACTCAATCCTTGTCACCTTAGCAAACATTTATCCATCCGGTTGTGTGTGATGAGAAGTCTCTATTCCAAAGGAGGAATTAAATTTTAATAGGAAAGAAACACGTTCCTGGGGCTGTCATGGCCTGGCATTGGAGTAGACTATAGCACCGAAGGGAAACACCAGAGACTGCTGACAGAAGGAAACCAGAAGCTGATATGTTATGCCTGAATGAATGATAGTGGGGAAGTAGGTGACGCAGGACAGGACTGATGTGGAGTGTCCTGGCCACTGACAGGAGAGAAATTCTGTTCAGAAAGGAGGCACAGAACCCCCAGCATAGCTGTAGCTCACAAATGTGATGCCAAAGTTAGGATGATAACCAGCAAACCCCAGTCCAGAAGGCTCCTCACTGGGGCACACTCACTGGTGCCACAGGTTCCCCTGCAGCATCACTCAGCCTGCAGGACTATGTTTATAATTCAGTTTCTTCCCTCCTGTGCAAGTGGACTCTGCTCCAGCTAGGGAATGTGCAATCCTTGCAGGTACAGCCAGCCAGGCTTGGTGCTAATGAGAGGGTTAATAACCTCCTTGGGCAGGGAAAGGCTGGCACAGCACGTGGAGCCTTTGCTGGGCTTTTCAGGTCACAGCCTGGGCTCTTCAGGGCCAGAATAAAGCACGTGGTGGGATGTCTTCTAATGAACTGGGCCAGTGGAGGCTGGGAGATGGTTTGGGCAGCTCCTGTGCCCTGCTGGGGACCGCAGAGCTGGCAAAGCACAGCCTGCTGCTGTCCCACCAAAGTCCCCTCACACTCCACTGCTGAACTCACTTTACCTCCTGCCCTTCCGTGGCCTTTGCGGCTTCTTACTTCCAGTCATTACCAGCCACCGTCTGGATTTAATGAGGCCAGAGTTCGCGGGATGGAATAAATGCAGGTTCCCGAACCCTCTAAACCAAAGCTAATGAAAAATATATGCTCCCTCACTCCTGCTCTCATTTTCACATCCTGCAAATTATCTGTGCTAATGCACGCAAGGCGCTGCTCCTCCGCGGCTTCAGATGCTGAACTTTGAGTCTTTGTCACATCAGCCGGCACCGAGTAATTCCGTACAGAAGTCTGACATTTCCAGTTGAAAAAAATAAATTGATTAAAATTCAACAGGCATGTAGTGTTCAGCTTTTAAAGGTCGGCAAATCTAAGGAACTATCAACTGTAAAATAATTCAGCATTTAGAGGGGAGGGGCGGCTGGGGGGGTCCTGGGAAGGGGGAGGGAGCGCGGAATGTTAGGATCATTTACCGCCTGCATTTCACTGTCAAGAACATAATTACAGGCAATTTAATTATCGTATAATGGAAAGGGTCCATCTTCTGAGCAGCACAGCCAGATCCTCCTTTAGCTCCCTGGGCTCTGTGCAGTGAACATGGAGAGGGGGTCTGACTGTGACCGAGTGTTCCCGTGGAGGAGTGGCTGCACAAGGACCTTGGAGAAGGAAGATGCTGGAGACTGGATGAGGCTCAGCTGATCGAGACTTTCAGTTGTCCTTCTGTGTAGAATCCCAGAACTGTTCAGGATAGAAGGCCTGAGGCAGGGTCACCCAGAGCAGGTGACACAGCAGTCTGGGTGAGTTTGGAATGTCTCCAGAGAGGAAGACTCCACACCCTCCCTGGGCAGCTGCTCAGTGCTCTGCCACCCTCCATGGAAGGAAATTCTTTCTCAGATTGAGGTGGAAGCTCTTGCATTGTAGTTAATGTCCATTACTCCTTGTCCTGTCACTGGGCAGTGCTGGAAAGAAGGTAAAAGGATCAGGCTGTTTGGAGCAATAACCCCATCCCTGGAAGTGTCTAAATAGGACAGAGACTGGAGAAATCTAATCTACAGGAGGGTGTCCCTGCCCAGGGCAGGGGGTGGAATGAGATGATCTTTCAGGTCCAACCCCAAACCATTCTGTGATTCTAAGATACCCGGAGGCAGAAGTCTTCAGCCTGAGCCTTCTTTGACAGGTTGCAAGTTCCAATTAGGACACGCTCCCTTCCCTGAATTGCACTGAACATGTATAAATCATGTTATCATGTGGCTTCTTTTCTTCTCCCTTATCCCACACTCTTGTCAAAATCTTTCTTCTCCACACCCTTTTGTGCACGAACTTGAGACCAGTTCCTTCCAGCCTGGAATGTGTTTGTTTTCACTGCTCTGTAAACTCAAGAAATAAATCCCATGGGAAACATCTCCTGGAGCTTAGAGGCACAGAGAACAGAGGAGGGTCTGGAGAGAGGAATATTCTCTGTCTTTATCACTCAGGACCCATGAATATCAGGGTACAGTCAATATGCTTGTGATTTATTATTCCTTGTAATATCAAATTCTCCCCTCACACCGCTGTCAGGCCATTGATTTTACTGGGGACAGGAACATTGTGACTGAAGGGAAAAACGTGGCTCATGAAGTTACTGTGGAATTGTGGTGTCCAAGCCAGAGGACTCAACTCCAGGGAGCAAAAATCCTCATCAAAGGAGAGCAAGATGACTTCTGCTGCAAGGGGGCTGTAGGAAGGTTCTCCAGGGGAAACTGTGACTCAGCAGCAGGCCAGACCGACCTTGAGAAGTAGAAAGAAGGGGAAAAGAAAGAGAAAGAAGGGCCAGCAGGCACATTGCTGTTGTTCTGTCTATCATCCAAACGCTGCTGTTGTCAGTACAAAGGAGAGGCAGAGGAAAGGGAACATTGTGTTCTTTTAAAATGCTCATCTTTGCTAACTCAGCTCCATCCCTGGGCCTCTGTGTTACCTTTTCTCAACAGGAATCCACTCTGGTGCATCACTGCAAGCTCCCTTTAAGCTTTTGACCTCTCTTACAGCACTGGAAAAGTCTGCCTGCCCCTCATCCTGGCTAGTGAGCCCCTTTTGCAATGGGACAACCACATCCCCACCCATTCTCTGGGCAGTGCAGGGATTTCTCTCTTCCATCACCACATACAAGACCTGGACCCCCTTCTCCAAGGCCACAAGCACACAGCCTGAATCTCCAGCACTCTGGGTCCTTGTTGTGGGCTGATCAAGCCCACCACAAACACCAGCACACGACAGGCTGCAGGGGCATCTTCCCAAAAGGCCAACACTCGCCAGATCCTATGGACTGCAACCTGTGCCAGGGAAGGAGAAAGAACCCCTGTGGAGCTTGCCCAGCTGGGATCTGGGGCAGGTTGGGCATCCCAGCTCCCCAGAGAGCAGGGCCTGCTGCTGGCAACTCCAGGGTTTGCTCATGAATCAACACCAGGCAGGCTCTGCACTGCCTCCCTTCCCCTCCCACTGGTACCCAGCAGCCAAAAAGCACCATGTTGATTATTCAAGAGTGGGCTCTTAACAGCTCTAATCAGCTGATAATCCAATAACACACTCAGCTGAGCTGCACTCTCAGCTCCCAGGTCCCTGCTGCTGAGAGAACATTTCCAGCTGCCTCGTGTTGATAAAAACTGCCCGGCTGGCAGGAGGGGAGCACAGCCAGCCTGCCATTCCCTGCTTCCTCCTGCTCCTCAGATATGCCCCAGGCAGGCAGACCCTTCCTCCCATCCCTCCCCAGCCCCTCTCTGCTCCCAAATTTCGGGACAGCTGGCTGCTGGCAGTGTCCTGCCTTTGCCATGCCTGCAGCTCCCACAGTCCAACCCCAGGGATCCTCAGGAAAATAAGTTGCCTGTTCTCTTGAGCTACGCCCCTGGCAAAACTGCTTTAAATGTAATAAATAAAAGGGGAAGCATCAAATCCATCATTTTGAAGGCATTTGAAATGCAAGATGCCAGGGACCAGCCAGCACAGCCTCAGGCCCTTTCAGTTCTCCAGCACTTCAGCACAAACTGTGAGTGTTCAGCCTGGGTGGCCTGGAGCCAGAGCGCAGGGAGAGACATTAGATGCAGAAATATCTCTTCCTCCACATCATCCCAGCTTTCCATCCCAACTCCATCCCGAGGCAGGCAGAAAAACGTTCACACCTGCTTCTCACTGCTTTCACAGCTTGATTTCTCAGCTTGAGAGTCTGGCTGAGCCTCCTGGCAAAGTCCTCTCTCCTTGTCTCACCTCCCGTTTTGCATAACTCCTCTTGCCCACCCGGGGCTGTGCCCCATGCTGGGGTCATGCTCAGCCCCTCCTGCCCCACACAGCACCTACCTGACCCCATCTCACTGATCAATTCCCCTCATTAGCCATGCAATTCCAGGCTAATTCTGCATAATTCCTCCAGGTGTATGACAGGGTTGTGCTAGAAAAAGGTGTGGAACGCCAGTTCTGGGCCTAAGTACAGACATTCCATTAAGAAATGAAACCAATTTCCCCAAGCACTGAAATGAGTCGTTGCATCTGTGTGTGCATGTGTGCAGGAGTTTGTGCATTCAGAGCATATCACCCTTTATTTCCTGAAACACTTTAGCTGGCAGATTTACTGCTCAGACAAAAGGGTGTGAAGAAATCTCTATCCCCACTGTAACCTTGCCTTGGGTTACCTGAAGAAGGAAAGTAAGATGAAATAATCCAAAGCAGGGTGTTTTTTCCTCAGCAGCCCTCCCAGTGCTCAAATGTCTCCAAATGGTAGTTTTTCCATGGGTGGAGGAAAATGCACTTTCCATGGAGCAAGAAAGTGCATTGTTTGGAGTTATATTAAGATGTTGAGGTCTAATGGAAACTGAATTGGGGTTGCTGGTGAGGGAGGGGAGCTGGACTGGGCCTCCTGCATGGCCAAGGGACAGTGGACACCACACACCCAATCCCCACAGTCCCGTGGGGTTTATGCTGCTCTTCTCTCTACTGGTGCAAAACTTTCCCTGCCTGAACCCAATGGGACATGCTGGCCTGCTCTTCCTCCCCTTCCTGCTCTTCCTCCTCCTCCTGGGATGCTGCTGGTTGCCATGACAGCCTCATGCCCCCCAGGAGCAGCTGCCCATCCTCACCACAGCTCCTGCAGGCACCATGATGTGCCTGTCCCACTGCACCCCTTCCACCTCTCCCCAAAGCCAGCCTGCTCCCCTCCACCCCTTCTGACTGTCCCTGTCTTCTCCCCTTTCCTGCACACCCCAATGAATCCTGGATGTCATTTCCCTGGACCTGCACAAGGAATTGACTGTGCCCTCCTGTACTCTGCAGGTGGGGCTGGATGTGTCTCTGCCCTGTGTTGGCAGATCTCTTTCCCATCTCCAACCTCCCCTCACTCCCTGCAAAGTCTTTCCCATGACAAGTCCCAACCAGCAGCTCCTTCTCTCCTGGTACTTTTGCTCCCTGCCCTCTTTCTCCTCAGTGCCAGGCTGCCCATCTGGGTTGGACTCATCTACAGTTGGACTCAATGATCTTAAACATCTTTGCCAACCTTAATGATCCCGTTGTCCACAAAAATCAGATTTGTTCCCTGGTGTGCAACAAGCCAATATTCCATAATTCCATAATATCATCAGTGTTCAGGGCCGCAGGATGGGATGTGCACATCCTGAAGCAATCTGAATTCAGGCACCAAGAGAAAAGCTCATTAAAATCAGAGCCCAAACCTCTTTCTTGCCTGCACAGCTCATGCAGCAAAGTTAGCTCAGTGCTTCCCCTTGTGCTGCTTATTTTGGGTAGAGAGCAGCTCTGAATGGCTTCGATGGGGCTGCTGTGCTCTGCTGTGTGTGTAATCCCCTCTCTTAAAACAGCCCTGATTATATGCTTAGGGAAGAGGCTGGAAAATCCCAAAGGACACCAAGATTCTCTACAGAAGAATCTGGGAAGAGCTGGGGTTTTGGAACTGAAAACAAAGTGAAGAAGTCTCTCTGCCTTGCTTCTCCCTCCCTTTGCAGAAATCCTCGCGGCAATAATGATGTGCTCGGGGAGCTGGGGCACTGCAGGTGTGTCTGGGAGGGGGACAGGAGGGCTGGGAAGGAGAGGAGCTGCTACAGCACATCCTCAGGGCTGTGCAATGCAGCTGGCAGCCCCCCAGTGCCACATCTGCACGGCTGAGCTCAGGCCAGATGTGCCCATCCCAGCGGTGGTCTCCAGGCTGTTCACTCCTCCCCAGCCCTCTCCAATTTCACATTAACTGGGCCAGCGCACAGCAATTTAGCACAATCCCACTGGGCCATGGAAGGTCCACGTAGGTCCTGCCCAGCCTCATTTCACACTCCAGGCACAGGGATATGATGAACTGCCTCCTCTCTCACCTTTCAGGTCCTACTGGGTCCTTAAAGACCTGAGGGAGTAGAAAAGACTCAACTGTGCATCAAGACCAGCCCTGCCCAGGTACTTTTTTGTCCCAGAGCCTTCCAGTCCCTTTTCTGAGGTGTTTGTATGCAGAGTGTGAGGGCTGAGGATGAGCAGAAGGTATATGGGCAGCACAAGAGCTCCATACATGACCTGATGGGCTGGAGGGAACCATGAACAGGGCACTGAAACACATCCAGGGCTTCCTCAGCCCCTTCTCCCCTGGATCCCTTTGGTAAATTCACTTCCAAACCTTGACGAGGAGGGGCCCAATTAGCAGGAACAGCTTTCCAGTGGAAAGCACTGGGCTGAGACTCCCAGCTCGTTTCACAAATCACTGGCCCTGCAAAGCCATCAGTAGTAATGGCTCTGTCTGAGCACTCCGGAGGGAGCCAGCAGCCCTGAGCCAGAGGCTGTGTGGTCTGTCATGGTCCCCTGCACCCCCAGCCCACCCCAAATACCACCCTGTGTGCCAGGGGCATTCGTGATGGTGCACAGTGGTCTCTCCAGGGCCCTTGCAGAGACCCCGTTCTCACAGGAGTCACTGATTTTCCAGTGTGCTGAGGAATAAAATCCATCTCTTCCTGGCAGTCATTTTGACTGAGCACTCTTTGGGGTGTACTAGATTTGAGCCTGATAGTCAAGTGAACCCCAGTCCTTGGCAGGCAGCAGATCTTCGTGAGGAGAGTTTCTGCTGAGAACAGTCAAAGGTGTTCAGGACCTCCCCGGGGTCACTGTGCTCACCAGAGCTGGGGTGGGAAGGGCAGCACTGACCAGTTTGAGGCAGGAAGCATGGAAAAAGGGAGCCCTGCAATCACAGACCTGGCAGCAGCATGGGGGTTTTGGGATAGCACCCCAAACATTTGGTCCCTGGCTCAGTGGGGACCCAACCACGCTCCGGGAGCCTCCAGCCCTGTGACAGCAGTGTCCCTGCTGCCACTCCCACACTGGCTGCAGCCAGGAGCCCTGCAGGGACTCCCTGGATGCCACCTGGCAGGATCGAGCCCATGGCTGGGCTGGGGTTTGGCACACCCTGGCCCTCTGGCACTGCTGTGGTCTGTTCCACCACGGAGCATCCAGAGCTCCCAAACAGAGCTCGGCGTCGTCTCCCCTCCCTGCTCTGCCCCCTCCTTCCTGTCATTCGGTGACATAATGGAATCAAATTAAAGCCCCATTTACCAGTTTTATTGCCTATTATTTATAATACTCCAGCTCCAAAGTGCTGTTTTATAGAGTGCTTAAGCTGCCATTGCTGGATAGAGTTTGCCATAAATGTCTCCACATGCACAGAACATAATGTCCTTGTGTCGTGCAGGAAAAGGGAAGAGATTATTCTCAATTATTTCATATAGTCTGTTTTATTGTCTTATTGTAATAAACTGTCATACCCTACAACACTTTAAAATCAATAGTTTGCATTAAAAGTAATGAAAAGTAGTTATTAATCCCGCTTAGTGCTTCCGCTCTTCCGCTCACCGCGAGGCCCTGGAACAGGGAGCGGGTGATAATTATTCATTTCCGATCAATAGGAACATTTCCCAGCGCTCCTCTGTGTATCTCTGCTCTCGCAGCCGTGCAAGATAATGACACTGGAGGCCAGGGGTGGAGGCTGGGGATTGGCTGTGCCTCGGTTTCCCCCGTCCCTCGTGGCTGCCAGACAGGAGGGTTTTGTTTGAGAAACAAGCCTGGGTTTAAATCAGACCAGGGGGATTATTTAGTTTTGTTTTGTCTCGCTGAGATCTGCCAGATTTATGGCACACGGGGGATTTTATCAAACAAATCAGATCTATTGGCTCATGACAGGTTTTTGCTCATCCCTGGACTAACTCAGTTAGCATCAGGCTCTTCCCCTTGACCCAGCTGTGCATCTGACCAGCAGTGACTGAGGCATTTTTAGGACACCCAGCAGTGCCAGGCCCCAGTTTGGAGGGATGTGCCCCAAAATGCAACCCTGCATGTGTGGTGGTGTTCATTTATTTCCTGCCTGCACTCTCAGCATGATACCAAAGACCCTGTAAAGACTGAGGAGAATCCTAGACCCTTCATCCCTAAAAACATAGGAAGTGCCAGCCTGAAACACACCCAGCTTCTCACCAGCTCAGAGAAACATCCAAACAGCCACCACCAGCTGTTCCCAAACCTAGGCTTTCACCAGCCCCTGCTAACCCCCAAAATCTGGGTTTTCTGCAGAGCTCTGAGCCATAGAATTTATCTTCTGCAGGAACAATCCACCAAGATACATCCTCCATCCATGGTGTTAACTTCTCCCATTGCTCTGGGGTATGCAGCAGCCAGGGAAGGCAGAGTTGGGCAGACACACATGATTTTGCTGGTGTTGGTGGGCAAAATATGATGAATTTTTAGAAAAACTTGAGCTGGATTCCAGGTTTCATTTGGATCCTGCAGTGAGATATGCAAATCTCATATGTGCTGGGCAAGATGGACCAAATCTGACCTTATTCACATCACTCTCTTTGCTTTCTGACCCTCCATACTCTGTGGGACATGGGAGTTGTTCACTGGATGTTGTTGGTGTTGCCAAAAGGTGACATGGAAGCCACTGTGCAAATTGGTCCTTTGGAAAAGCAAAGTGCCCTTTTCCCAAGGACGCACTTTGAGGATCACAGCTTACTGCAGGCATGGTAGAATGCACCAAAATACAAATTATTTGCCTTTTCTAAAACCTGAATTTTGTCAAACTGAAGTGATGAGGTCCTGATCACCTTCCCCCCAGGGCAGTGTCCTGCTCCAGGCTGGGGGTGTCCTGATACACGAGGCACAGCTGGGAACAACTGTGAAATTTCAGCTGGGGAAGGATGGAGAGAACAAAAAAAGGATGAAAAAGCATGTTGAGCATCTTGACCATTCCTTTGTATTCCGGGTTTCTTTAATCATATTTCAAAATAATCATATTTTTAATATATTTTTTGTAATGGAAAGACCCAGCTGGTTGTTTGGAATGACTCTGTCTGGGATTCAATACAGTTGTAATGAAAAGAGTGCAGGAGCACATTAATTGTCATGATAAACATCAAAATCACCCCTCCACCTGCACGCGCTCAGCTCCACAGCAGGATTGTTATATCAATATCAGAGCAGCATTTCTTCACTGCTGCCACCTGTGATAGCTGAGAAACAGAACAAAATGCTAGCAAAGCCCAGAAGGAGTTATCAGTGCCTGATCAGATCTCAAGAGATTTTATTTTTATTTTTAATAAAGTCCATCTTCCCTCTTGTTTGTCAGAAGCACTTGGCTTTAAATGTTGTATGAGCAGAAGCAGGAATTACGTGTCTGCATTCACTCAGGGAAGAAGATATAAGCAGGCACTTCCACTCCTTCCACAAACAGAGATCTCAAGGCAGTTAAAAACATCCTCACCTTGAGCCAGAAGGCTCCATTTCTGCAAGTCCCAAACCTGCAAACGTGGAGTGCAAACCTGCAGGCTCCTGGAGCTCGGCAGAGCTGACTCTGACCCAGCACAAGGGAGAAGCTGAGGGAGGAATAACATTAAACCACCAAAGAATGACTTCCCAGAAAGGTAAAACACCCTCCATGCACACTGCTTCTCATTAGCTGTCAAGCGCAGAGAGAGGTGTCTCATTTAGGGGTCTTTTTCATTTGATGATGCCATTCTAAGTGTTCCTAATTTCTGTTTGTCTCTGGCAGAGCCAGGAGTAAACCTCCCAAACCAAAAACCTTTCTTATTCTGCAGGCACCCCTGGAAGGGCACTGGGGAGCAGCCAGGCACAACGGGGAGCTCCACAAATGCTGTTTTCACCTTGTTCTTTACTGTCTGACCCAGTCATTCCTCAGCTCTCTGCTTTCCTCACACTCTTCTGCACTGGAACCTCATTTTCCCAGTGTCCATGGCTGACACTACATCTCTGCCTCCCAGGTTCTTTTCCTTATTCCTAGATAAAGCATCCTGACACCACACAGGCATCATTTATGGAGTGTAGGGGGCTCTGGTGTCCAGGGAGAGCACCCGTGAGGAGAACCCAACCTCCATGCAGGACCCTTCATGCTGTGCTTTGACCCAAGAGTGGAGGGAGAGGAGGGAGGGATGGCAGTCCCTGTCCTGGCAGCTCCATGAGGTGAGGGGGAAGGATGGGGCTCTTTTCCTACCTAGATGATAGGGCTTTAATCTGGCTTTGACATTATCTGAAATTAAAATCAAACCTGACACACGGACAGTGGCAGAAATGAATTACACCTCTCCTGCTGGTAGATAATCCCCTTCTAATTCCCCCACTTTATTCAGATGGGAGCTGGTTTAAGGAAGGAGCAGGTAAGAAATAGTTTCCCTCTCCCCCTCTGCAGCTCGTCCAAAGCCTCTGCCTGGCACAGCCCTCCCAGGACACATCTGTCAGCTGCCAGAACCACAGCACCACCTCAGATCACCCAGAAAACTTCTACCCCCCATGAGCAGCATCCTCATGTCTCCAAACAGAGAGACCAAAGCACAGCAACGGAGAGGGCAGCTTGGGAGAGGGCAATGCCTTGGTGCCAAAGGGAACAAAGACACAAAAACCTGAATGCTGGAACAAAGAATTGTGGAACGAGGACACAAATGTTAACTGACAACAGCTCTATGTCGCCTTATCTGCCTTTCCCCACCCCTCAGCTGCAGATCTCTCTTGCACAGCAGCATCTCATAATTTTTTCATTTTCTGAATTACTGTGGCTGTGCTGGCAGGGTGTTTCTCCCTCTCTCTCTCTCTCTCATCCCTCCCTTCCTCATAATTTCTGAACCTGAATGCCAGTGTCAAGCAATTTAAGAGGAGCTAATGCAAAGCTATCACATTCCTACAGGTTGCATAAGAAATAGGTGGCCAAGTGGAGGAAAGAGATAGGAGCTTTATCAGGCGTTGGAAACACCACAATCAACAGCACCACAGGAAACCTGGGATCTTCTGTCCTGCTCCCCTTCTCATGCACCCCTTGGGTGGGGATGCTGTCACTCCTTGGGCCAGCACTGGCTCCAGAAGGACATCAGGGCTTGGGGTGAGCAGAGATGAGCCTGATGAGCTGTTTGCTCCATTAAACCCATCTCAGAGCAGCCCTGAGTGAAAGCAGGGGCAAGTCAGAGCTTTTAGTGGCTGTACAGCACCTCTGCCTTCTTCAGACAGTCTGTGGTGAGCAAACACTCCTTGAACCCCTCCACTGTGGCAGAGAAGATCTGATAAAGGACAGTAAGGTGTCCTCACTGTCCCTAGATACCAGTTTGTGTGAACACATTGACTCAGTTTGGCGCGATGGGGTGAAGAGCAATTTTTAATGCGGTTCTTTGTGTGTCTGATGAAAGCTTCTGCATGGGAAGAAATTACTTACAGAGCCCTCCTTCCCAGCTGGATCCCCTCCTCCATCCACACTTCCCTCTTCCCCAGGTTTAATACAATCCCTGCCCGTGAGTGAGTGTGGGTAAAATCAGCGAGGAATCTGCAGCACAATTCAATTTCAGAGCCATTCCAGCCAATAATAGCTCTAAACAAAATGTAATATGTAATTCACATCGTAATATCACCTTAATTACATTTTTTGGAACAGTCTTTTCTCTCTTGGTCTCTCCACCCTCCAGCCCCAATAAGCATATCTAAAACTAGAGAAAGAAAGCCATCCGTCTCTTAAAGCATCACAAGGGATGGGAGGGAAATTGCAGGAAGAAGAGATTAGAATTGCAGGGAATTTTGCTCTTTTTGCGGAGCAGTGTTCTCATTGTCACCTTCGTGTGATGGATAATTGATTTTCCATGGAACTCTTAGAGGCTTTTTTTTTTTCTCAATTTACTTTTTGAGTATTAAATTAATTTCACACCAGTCAGCTGGACCTGCACATTGAAGTCTCCTGTATCACCCTCAGAATAAGCATGGAGAAGAGATAGCAGGGCTGATTCTTAATCCACCTGTCCAGCAGCTATGCCTGAATCCCAGAGGAGAAGCCATGTAAACACTGGAGATTATTGATTCTCAGGGATCTGGAAGGGTTAGGTCACACTGCCCTACACAGCTCTTTGATGTGATCTTCTCATGGAAACATAGATCTGCAGGCCAAGGGGATAACCTGGTTTGACCTCTGTTGTAAGAGTCCATGGGATTTTTCCTGGAGTATAAACTTTGGGGGGGGGGGAAAATCCAGTCTTGATGGATGAGGAAGGAAAAATCAAGGACTGGAGAGTGTGAAGTCTCCTGCAGCATGGGAAGAGTCACACTTTGCAGCAGATATCTCACGTAGCTGTGCCATGACAACTCCCTCAGCAGCTCCTGAGCAGAGAGCAGGGGCTCAGGGATGAAATCCAGAGGCAAAACTGCAGCTCTGGATGGAGCACCAATGCATTGCACTGCAAGTCCTCAGCACCCGAGGTAAAAGCTGCATCTCCCTCAGCAAAACCTGCCTCGGGTTCAGCAGCAGCTCCGTGTGACCCCAGCAGCTCAGCGAGGGGGGATGGATTACAAGTGCACCTTCTGTCAGAACAGCTGATCCACCCGTGGAGGCAGGAAAACAGCTCCTCACACCTGTTGAGGGAGTGCTGGAAGGAGCAGGCTCTGACAGCAGCTGCTGCACACCGGCTATTTTCCTAACACGGACACAAGTCATAATCTTGAGTGAGATTCCCAGCAAGAGGCTAACTGGGAGCCTACAGCTAACAAAGCTCGCAGCTGCGACTTGCCAAGGAAGAGCTGAGCCAAGAGCAAGAAGCCATTAGAAGGTAATAGTGTGAAAACACTAATGGCCTACAGCCAGATTTGAATTAACAGTCCAGGAGAAGAGAAGCCCATCAACGCTTTGTTTTTTCCTTGGTTTCTTATTGGGCTGCAGTGCTGTCAGAAACCTGGGAGACAAAAGGTGGCTCATCCTGTCAAGGATGCTGCCCTCAGCACTGCAGTGCATTAACCTCAGTGCTCAGATCCTCTGCTCTTCCAGCCTGGGAGGGTAATGAAGACAGGCTGAATGCTGGACCTGCAAATTAAAGACCATCAGGGCTTCCATATGAATTTACAGGCAGCTTTAAAGTGTGTCCCTTCTCCTTCCCAGCCACTACACACCTTTCAGCCAACCTTTACCCTCCTTTCCTAGACCCAGTGCCTTCTCTCCTGCTTCCCACAGTGGTGTCCCAATCCATGCAGCAGCAGGGCAGGTGGGGTGGGAGACCCCCAGGCTGAGAACCCTGATGCTCTGGCTGTAGAAGCAAAGCACAGCACTCCCTCTTCCCCCATCCCAGACACCACCAGCCTGTCCCTGCTGTCCCCTCACAGCAGCCATGTGTTCCCCACAGCTGCTCTCAGATCCCTGCTGCACGCTCTCACAGGTGCCAGATCACTGCCAGATAAATGCCAGGTGCTTTCTAGCTCAGCCCTCTCTGGATGTGACCCTCCAAGGCCACATCCTGGCCCGATTCCCTTCCACAGATGGGTTCTCCCCCTGCCCTGCCTCCCCTCCCCACAATAAATAGGAGGTGTCTCTGCGATTCGCGCTCTGGTGTGACCGGCAGCACTGGGGTGAAACCACTCAGCACAGATGGCAAATTATCCTGCCCAGCTGCTCCTGGGTGACGCAGACCTTCTCTGGCTTCATCGCTCTTCAGCCATGGGCTCCTGTTCCTCCTCGCTGCCGTGGTCTGGATGGAACTGGATTCCAGTCCTGCTGGATCCCAGTAACTCCCAGTGATCTTGGTGGGGGCTGCATTCAGGCTGGAAGGACAGGCTCCACCACAAGCTCTCTTTTGGCAGGAGGAAAGGGAGTTTCCATCCTCCAGCCTATGTTTTCATCCCTTAGTTTTTCATCTCTTTTCAGAAGTTCTTCAACTTCTTTCTTGGGTGCAAGGAGTTCATAGGGGTTGTCGGGGTGGACTACAGTCTTGTAAATACATGTGTGACATCTTATGTCTCTTCTTTGAAAAATCCTTTTTTTCCCCCATCAAAACAAGTCAGTAAAACACAGAAAACATCTTCCAGAGATGCCCTCAGGGCCCCCTTATTCTGCCTACTCTGAACATTTCATCTCCTGCTGACGCTTTGTCTGCCTTTCTCTGTTCTCCATCTACAGTCACTCGTTCCTCAGCTGTGGTCCCAGCAGAGCAGCATTTTCTGAGAAGATACAAGATGGCCTCAAGTGATTTTACTTATAGTTAAATCATTCCTCCTCTTTCCACCCCAGCGATGATCCTCTTGTCATCATTCTGCTTGGACAAGGTGACAAGGTCTCAGGATGAAGGACTGGTGAGAGGACAGATTCTGTGCCTCAAGAAAGGCTGAGAGAATTGGGATTGATCAGCCTGGAGAAAAGAAGTTTTGGAGTGACCTAATTGTGGCACTCCAGGACCTGAAGAGAGCCTGCAAGAAAGAGGGAGAGAGACTATTTACAAGGGTCTGGAGTGACAGGACAAGGGGGAATGGCTTCTAACTGACAGAGAGCAGGTTTAGATTGGATATTAGGGAAAAAATCTTCCCTGTGAGGGAGGTGAGGCTTTGGTACAGAGTGCCCAGAGAAGCTGTGGCTGCCCCTGGATCCCTGGAAGTGTTCAAGGCCAGGTTAGACAGGGCTTGGAGCAGCCTGGGATAGTGGAAGGTGTCCCTGCCCATATCAGTTCCCACCCAAACTATTTTATGAGTCTATGATTCCATGAAGGAATCCATCAGCTGCCTCTGCTGGGCAAGAAAGCTCAACAATTCAAAGTCCCCCAGGAAGGAAAACTCCCAGTAAAGGTGCAATGGGGTCTGTTCACCCCTGCTGAGGAGCTGGCCCTGGGACCCTGCCAGGGAGAAGCTCCCTGAAACTGGCCTGTCTGTACCCACTAAATGCTCTCAGGCTCTGCTTTCTGTTCACTGGCTCCCATGGCCTTGAGGCACCCCAAACAATGCATCATCCACATTCAGCTCCTGTTTCTCTTTCCTTTCCCAGTGCTGGATGCATTCCAGATCCCAGGCTGGCTCTGGCTCCTCATGAACCCACACGTAACCTCTGCAGCGCAGAGTGCTGATGGCTCCCTGGTGTGTGCTTGTGCCAAGCATGAGCCAGGCTGCCCTTTGCTCACATTTGCAGCCTCCCAGATGGAGACAACGATGCCCTTGAAAGTCAGCTCCCAATAACTTTGCGAGATGCAACGTGTGCCGTTCCTCCAGGGAGACTCTGCCTCCCGTGCTCGTATGGTGTGGGTCAAAGTTCCAGTCCACATTTGCTCAGATAAAAGCAAATCTTGGGAAAACAATCAAGAAATGCCATTCATTATTGAGGGGGGACTGGGGAATAGGTGGAAATTACTGGCAAAATGCCTTGAAAGCCCTCCCGTTTTCTGAACATTTCTCTTCAGATTCTTGAGGATTTGAAAGGTCGCTAGGAGCTAATGAACCTCAGATAGCAAAGCTGTCTCTTGTTTGTTTGTCATTTTGAGTTTTTCTGGTTGATTAAGATCCATGCTGGCAGTAACGTATAAAATAGCAAATTTCTGTGAGTACAGCGAGGTCACGTTTCCTACCCTCAAAAACTGCTGAACTTACCAGGAAAAGCAGCAAATCCCAAGGACTGACAAGCCAGCTCTCAGCAGAGGAAGCTTCTGAGTCATTCTGTTGCCCACATTTATTTTTGTTATTCCTGGTTCCAGAGGTTTTTAACAGCATCCCCCGATACAGTGGT
This sequence comes from Lichenostomus cassidix, assembly GCF_008360975.1. Lineage (NCBI taxonomy): Eukaryota > Metazoa > Chordata > Aves > Passeriformes > Meliphagidae > Lichenostomus > Lichenostomus cassidix. The sequence goes on from NC_139497.1 coordinate 7,243,584, forward strand.
GTGCCAGATAATCTGCACCCCAAGACAGGCTGATTTTAGGGCTGCCAGGAATCCTAAAATGGTTTGGGTTGGAAGGGATTTTAAAGATCAGCTCATTGCAACCCCTCCACCATGAGCAGGGATACTGTCTTCTAGACCAGGTTGCTCAGAGCTCCATCTGGCCTTGAACACTTCCAGGAATGGAATATCCACAACTTCTCTAGGCAACCTGTACCATATATTTGGGAATGGTAAGAAGTGTCTTCTTTCTCCATCTGAGAGCTTGTTCTGGGGTGACTCTGATGACTTATTTTTGTCTGGTCACTTGCTTGGAGGAGCAACAGCAGAATCCCAAATGCACAGATGACCTCCATAGCACAGGTCAGTGAGTGCTGCACATCTGGATGCCTCAGCCCTTTCACATCTGTGCTGCCCAGCTGCATGCATGTGTCCACAGACCTGTTGGAAGTAACAGCCACACCAAGCTGGAAAAGATGGAACCTCCAAAAACACATGTAGTTGTGAAGCAACTGTCTCTGCAAAATATCCTGCCTGGGGAACCAGCTGTGTACAGGACATTCTGGGCTGCACATACTCTGAGGATGAACTCAAAATGTGTCCCAGCAGAAATTCTGGGTTCTACATTCTGGTAACTCCCCAGAGCACGGGAGGCTGGATGACTCTGGATTTGCAGATTCATTCTACTTTGCATTCATGCTGGCAAATCTTACTCAAAAGTATGTTAATACCCCCAGTCACCACCATGACTGATGACTCATGTTAGTCCCATCCCACTGGAGAGCCCTTGAAGGCTGATTCTCCTGCTTTTATCAGTAGAATCATGTCTCTCCTCTTACAGCTGCAGCTCTGGGCCCAAGTGACTGTGGTAAAAATGGGAAAAAAAAAATTCCATTTACCTGCTCCTGCTCCCAACCTACTCAGAGCTGAAGGACAAACACATCCCTGTGCTCCTTCCTTTCCCCTCCCTGTTTGGGAGAGCTTGGGGCTCACAGCACAGCACCAAGCAACACTTGATGTTTCTGCTGAGACCCTGGAGGAGCTGAAGGAGCCTCAGCATTTCTGAACACCAGACCCCTCCCAAGAGCTGTTGACTGAAGTGGGAACTTGCTGTTTCCTCTCATACCACAAGTGAAATAACGCCAGGGAAGGAAATCTGTCTTGATGGAAGCTTTTCTGTCTTTTTTTACACCGAATGCACCAGTTTTTGAGGCACTTCAGGGGACCCTTCAGACAGAGCTGTGGGCGTTCATTGCTCTGTCTGTGTCAGAGCCAGTGCCCACTGCAGAGCTGAGGGAAGCCTAAAGGAGCTGAAAAGTGACTTTACAGACTCAGCTCAAAATGTTTAAAGGGTTAAGGGCTCTGTTTCCACCGAACAGTTGAGCTCCAGAGCTTGATATGAACCAGATTTCAGAACCATTTCAGTGCCCTACCACAAACCCCTGGGCTTATTTCCCTGTGCACCTGCAGGGCTGATGTCCCCCTGGATTTCCATCCACATGCAGAGGCACAGAGCTCACCAGTGGAACACAGGGGAGGCTTGGCCAGGGCACAGCCAAAATCTGGGGCCAGCACAACGTGACCAGCTCAGATATATCCACACAAAACTGCAGAGTTTAATGGGGAGAGATGGGGAGCTTGGAGAGAAATGCCATGAGGGTCTGAGTCCCCTGCTAACATCAGCATCTGTTCAACACATCATGGGAAGCCACCACCATGGTGGGGCTCCCCTTATCTTCCCAGAGAGCATCCACCAGCCTGTTTGTTCTCCAGCCCAGGCAGGGAAAAGCCTGATGAGGAGCCAAACATTGGTCACACAAAATCCAGAGCTTCTTAGAAACTCCTTGCCCAGCCCAACACAGAACTGTGAGCATGATGGACAAGCAAATCCATTTCCACCTGCTCCACCAACGATGGCCTCAACACCCCTGCCTCTCCCTGCTGTGGTCAGACCTCTGTCGAGTGGTGTCACCTACCCAACCCTGACCCTTCCACTGAAAGGCACCCCTGCTCCCCCAGGGAACGGGCAGCAGATGTTTAATCACACATGGCAGCACCACAGAGCAGCACAGGCTGGGGAGGGAAGGTGGATTCCACACTCCAGTGAAGCTGCACGATGGATTGGGGTGGACAGAATGCAATTATCCAAATCATAATTTCCTCACGACATAAATCTTTTGAAATGGTGACAGCATCTAGCACACATGAGGCATTATATACATGTTCAAAGCACAAATGGTAATGTTTATGCCAAAAATATTTGAACTTGAACTTAATTAATAACAAGCAGGGAAATAGCATAGTTAGGGGTGTTTTGTCAGCTTTAATTTACAGAAGCAGTTGTTTGGGTTTTTTTTCTGGGAAGATTTTGCTCAGACTTCTCCCTGTCTTCTGCAGATCCCAGCTTTCCTCCCAAGCTGAGTCAAGAAAGAAGAATAAAAACAAACCCTCATCCTGTAAAAAAGACAGCTGAGTCTTAGAAAAAAATTAGGAAAATGAAGGGAAGATGTGATTCTATAACTGAACCACTTTTTAAAACTGATATACACAAATTAGTCACATACATAGCCAGACATATATTTTTAATATACATGTTTATGTATAAAAAGCTACTCAAAACTCACACTTTGGGTATGAACCTTTGGTCCAGCCAAACTCAGATAATGGTACTTAGCTCATGGTGGTTTTTCCTGTTTCCCAAGGTGTGGGATCAAGGAAGGAACAGCTTTCATCACCCCATAAATTAAAAAAACATGGAGAAAGTCATAATATATAAGGGTTGTTAAGCTTCTCCTGCCTCCTGCTGCCATCTCTACTTCCAGAAAAGCACTGGAGTCATTTGAGAAGCCTCTGTGGGATCAATTCTTATTGCTGTGGGGAGTGGAACAGCCCCAAATCCCCATCAGTGGGTTAGGATGGGCACATTCCTTGAGTTTAACATCCCTATGCGCTGCTCCTCTACCAATCCACATCCTCCACATACAGAATTTGGAAAAGAGACTTTGCCTGCCCAAAAATCTGCTCCACATTCAGAGGCACATGATGAGTCTGATTATCTGAGCCTGACTGGGATGGGGCTGAACTGCCATTGCTCACTGGAGCAGCTGGGGGAGGCTGGGATGGCTTTTCAGGAGAACAGCAGGTATTGTGTTGGAAAAAAAGAAGAGAAGCCATGTCTCTGGACAACTCTTGGAGCCAGAATTCATTTCTCTCCCTCTGATCTCCTAGAGCATCAACAATGGCCAACGTTTGGAGCACTGGTGTCTCATTGGCAAACTCACCAGAGCTCCAGGGCCTCTTTCTCATTTGTGTATTTACATAAATTTCCATATGGCATGGAAAACCAATAAATAGAGGCAGGAATGTAATTTTGTAATTTTCCATGGATTTGGGTTTTTCTTTCCTGCAAGTGGCCGAGCACAAGGGCCTGAGGTTTAAATTAAGGATGTGCTGAGGTGTCTGGGGTTGCTGGGCTGAGCCTCCTGCAGCAGCTCAGGATGACAGCACGAGCACAGGCTTTTTTTTAACAGCTGGATACATCTTCTTAGAGATGCTACAGGGATAGGAACCTTGGAAACAGGCTGGGATGGAGAGGGAAACTGCTGGAGGAGCTGCCAGGGCCATGGTGTTGTTGCAATGCAGTTGGTGCCTGGTGCTGGATGTGCTCAGCAAGGAGCTGCAGCCTGGCCTTGCTGTGGCAGGGAGTGCACCCACCTCACACAGACACCCAGCAGCACACCAGGCTGCCTCCTCTTCCCTCAGAGGGTTTTTGTCAACAAGGAAGCTTGAAGGAAAGCCTGCAGTATCCCAAACCCACCTTCCAGAGTGGGTTCCCTGGGTTCCCTTCCAGAGCAAGTTGGTTCTCACCTCCCTCAGTCCAGGATGCAGGAGAAGGAAAGGCAACATGAAGCCTTCTGGAGGCGGGGAGGGAAGAGAGATCCATTAAGTATCCTCAATTTTTTTTTTTTTTTCAAATTATAATTCAGGGAAACAAATAAAATTTCCACCGTGCCAAGGCACCATCAAAACAAAAACAGCCTTGGTTTAAATACCTTTTCTGGGCACAATTAAACAGAGCAGACTGCTCAAACCTTCCCTGCAGCAGGGTCCCACTGGGGTTAAGGCTTGCTGAACTCTCCCTGCCCAACTTTCTTCCCCTCTCCTGCTCAGAGCTGGAGGGGAGACTGACTCATTTGGTTAAAAATAAAAACACTGCTATCTAAACTTTAATGGCTTTGTTTCTCAGTGCTGCAGGCAGTGGTTCATATGCATTCCGAGCAGCACTTTGACTGCAAATGTACCGTTTTGGAAGCTATTCCACCTGAAAAACAATATCTTCCATCTCTCTGCCTTGCTCTGTTGGGGGCTGGGAGCACACCAGTCCTGGATCCAGGTTTAGGGAGGTGCTGGTGTGGAAAAGGGACAAGCTGGCTCTGCTGCAAGGATGGTGCTGGAGAACCTGAGGGCTGGGATGGAGAGTGGGAGTGCTGATGAGGAGTACCTCAAGGTCTGCTGGGAGACAAAGTGTTTGAAATGTTGGGGCTGAGGGTGATGCCAAACCCTGCCACGTCCAGGACTCATGAGGCCACCCAGCTCGGTCACTGGGGCTCTTGCAGAACTCCCACCCATGGATTTCCCTGCCCAGAGGCTCCCCTGTGCACCCAGAGCAAAGTTTGAATGTTGCATGCACAGATGTCAATGTGCACTGGGATGTTCCCCAGACAGGGATTGATGGCAAAGAGGAGAGGACAGATGGGGCTGGAGGTGGCTCTGCTGCCCAGCTCTGCCTGCATGCTCTGGTGGCCACATTGAAGCCTCTGCCATGACACAGAGTCACAGCATCTGCACTGGTTTGGGTTAGAAGGAACCTCTAAACGCTATCTGGTCCAACCCCTTTCAACATCTTCAACCAGACCAGGCTGGTCAGAGCCACATCCAACCTGGCTTTGAATCTCTGCTGCTTTTCTGGCCAGGAGAGCTGTGCCAGGCCGTGTGTGACAGGCCATGTGTGCCATCCCATGCCCAGATGCACACATATTAACCTTGGCTGCACAAATCCCACACAGACCACAGCTTTCCCTGTGTTTGTGGAAGGGAATGGCCAGGGTGAGGTCTGGGATAGGAGTTTGTCCAGCCACCATCTCTCCAGCCCTGTGCTTTGAGAAGGAGCATGGCTTGGCTGGTGGCCCCACTTCTAATGTTGAGTTGCTCCATTTTTTCAGGCCTTTTTGTCCAAACTTTGAGTGACAATTCCTGCATCGCTCCTGCTCCCGTGGAAATCAGGGATGAGCGTCTCACCTGGTCTTACATCTGGTTTGAAAGGAACAAAAGAACCCGAGTTGGGGGTCACAACGGGATGGCCAGATAACCTGTCCTCAAAGGGGGTAAGGTATTCATCTCATGCCTGGAATGATTTTGTGGGGTTACCCTGGCAACGAACGCTCGGAGATGATGCAATCAAATTTGGGAAGGATGTGATTAGAAATGACAGGCGAGGGGAAACAAAGGGAAGAAAAGTTGCTGTGGCAGCTGGGATGCAGTGCTCTTGCAGGATCGGGGCTGCGAGACATTATTCCGAGCAATTACACCGAAGCTCAGATTCTATTTGCCAGCTAATTACAGAATATCACTCCGTGCCTGCCGTCCAGCCTGGCCCTGCTCTCCCCACTTGGGGAGGCCTGGGAATGGTGCTCTCATTAACCCGCCTGTGTTTGATCTGCTCGTACATTTTCAACTGGCACCTGCCCAGCGCAAACTCCCGTTTGCTTTTTTGCCCTCTTTGCGTATTTCCCACTTCACAGTCCCCTCTCATCCAGGGATGTGTTGCTGTCCCATGGCAGCTGCCCATCCCTGTCTTTGGCCACCTCCAAGGGAGAAGTGCTGATGAGCATCCTGAAGGGCAGTGCTTTGCTTTGGGCTGCAAGTGCTCAGCCAGCCTTTAACCCCAGCTGGGACAGCCCAGGGAGGTCTGTGCACCACCTGAGGACTCATAATATATATATATTATATAAATCCAGAATATAAACCCTAAATATCACTGGGAAGTGCACTGCTTGAGCACAGCTGCCCAGATGTTCTGCCAGCTTCACACCCCCACATGATCTGGTGTAGGATGCCTTGCCAAGCCATGAGCAAGCTTCCCTGCGCAGCTGAGGGGACACCCTGCCAGCCCCCAAGGGACACCATGTTTGTTCTCACCCTGCTTGTGTGGAGGAGGTGACAAGGTGTCCATGAGCTCTGCCAGACACTTTGGTTTATTTACCTGCCATGGGGCTCTGCTCCTGTATTCCTGGAAATAACTGCCCTGGAAAGGAGAAAGAATAAAGTGGAAATGTAGGGAACAGGGACTTGCACTGTAAATATTGCTGGTGATTCATAATCCCTTTTTTCTCAGAATTTCAGGTTTCTTAGCTATTATCCCTCTCGCAGGAAGCCCCGACTGTCCTTTTGACAGTTTTATGTGACCCAGCAGGCACTTTTCATTCATTTTCACAGAAAAAACAAGAGGCTCAATTCCCTGTGGCTGGGTACCTGGCGGTGTCATCAGCCCAGTGCCAGGGACGAGGAGGGGCAAAGGGAAGAGAGAAGGATCACTGCTGCTCTGATGTGACACCTCTTTACAGCCATCCACGCTGTCCTCGGCCATCAGACATATCTGACAGCCGCCAAGTGTCACCTCAAGGGTGCAGAAACCAAATGTTTTCAAAGGAGCACTGAGAAGGACACAAACCCGATGCCATTTCTCTCCCAGGCCCTCCAGCCTTGTCTCTGCTGCCAGAAAATACAGGGTGGTTTGAAATATGCATAACCTGACATGTTTTCAGATCCCTGTGGTGACAGGGTGGATGGTCAGGATGAACCTTGATGTTGTCTCCTGTTAGCACATGTGTTCAGGAGAGAGCAGGCAGTGCCTAAATTAGGGTTGAAACCTGTGAGTCAGCCAGTGGGAAAATAGGATAAACTGCATTTTCTGCCCCCCAGTGTAGTTCCTTCTGGTTTTGGCATCACAAAAGGATCTCTCCCCCTCCTCCCCAATACCTTCCTCCCCAGGTGGGAACTGAGGCCAGAGAGAGGGGAAGTAGGTTCTGATTCACCTTATTTCTGATATTTTTCAGTAAGTAAAGAAAAGGCTCCACTTCTCATCACCCTGTGAGGGCACTGTGACCCTTTGCTGGCTGGGAGAATGGATAGGATAGACCATACCATGACTTGCCACATTCCCAAAAACCTCCTTTCCTTCTTTCTTAATCCAGGTGATAACATCAACAGAGTGTGAGAGGAGACAGTGAGGGTGGGGGGCAAGGTTTGGGCTTCACCTCAGGGTCACTCTCTGGTGCCACTCCTACACCTTCCTCCTTACCCCCAAGAGGTGACCAGCCCTGCTCTCCTGGGCTGATGCTCTCTGCAAGGACCTGACAGGAGCCAGGCAGGGGTTGGTCCCTTCTCCCAAGTCACGAACAACAGAAGATGAAATAGCCTCGGGTTGCACCAGGGAAGGTTTAGATTGGATTTTAGAAAACAGTGTTGCCAAGCACTGGCACAGCTGCCCAGGGCAGTGGTGGAGTCACCGTCCCTTGGAGGGATTTAAAAGCTGTGCAGATGTGGCACTTGGGGACGTGGTTAATGGTGGCTTTGGCAGTGCTGGGTTAATGGTTGGACTTGATGATCCTCGAGGGCTTTTTCAATTGAAATAATTCTGTGGTTCTGTGTCATGGGTGCCACTTCCTTGTAGAACATCTGTGGGGAACCACAGCACCTGCTCTGCTCTGCTCCTGCAAAGCAGCACTTGAACACCAACCTCCTTCTCCCCAGCCCTCTCCCTCTCTCACCATCCTGCACCCAAGAGAAAGCTGTTTGAAATGTCTGGGGCTGGGATGCACTGAGCCCTGGCAGGTGTCTGAGCACCCAGGGACTCCAAAATCCAGGCAGATCCAACCACCATGGGATGGGAGAGAGAGGGAGAGCAGCTGAGGAGGCAGCAAACCCAAACGGGGAGCTGCTCCTGCCAGATGGGGCACAGGGAGCAGGAATTCATTTGAATTGCTCGCAGGCTTAGCAGCCAGGCAGAAAGAAATCATCACAAATCCATCTAATGCAAACTAATGCTGGTCATTAGGAAGGAGGCTGGGAGAGAGCTGCCTGATCGGGAAAAAGACATTAGGAAGAAAGTTCCTGAGCGGATTTCTGAGCCAAAATAGATCATCTCTGAACAGTTTACTCTTCATTTGTTCCTGTTGTCCAACTTGGGGAAGGGAGGGTTTGTATTTCTATTTTTTTTTCCCACAAAGAAAACTACCCCAGGATGATTTTGTCTCCTGTGTACCAAGCCAGGCTTTCAGCAATCAGAGAATTATAGATTCATGGAATGGTTTGAGTTGGAAAGAACCTTAAAGACCATCCAGTTCCAACCTCAGTGCCAGGGGCAGGGACACCTTCCATCCCAAATGGCCTGTTGGGTGAGGACAATGTTTGTGGCTGTTGGCAAGAGACCCAGACACTCAACATCACTTAAAACAGAGCAGCCCTTCCCTGCACACGGGGGTCAAGAGTAATGCATGTAATTGGGCTGATGCAGCTCTGGAATGGAAAACAGAACAGTCCTGCCCGTGCCTGGCACTGCCCACAGCCCCCTCCCCACAAACACAACAGGGCTTTAACAAGAAACAAATGCTTCTGACGACTGTCTGTACAAAATAAGCAAATCAATAATTCCCTCTCAGCCGCAGACGCTGGATGAGTTCTCCCAACTCTCCTGTCCAAAGCACACTTTACCATTAAAAACTGATCTCTCAGAAATAACCCATCTTTCCCCAAAACATCCCTGTCAATTATTCAAAGTGCCTTCAGTGCCAAGGCTCTTTCCACCCCAGCACACACAGCACTGAGCACAGCACTCTCCAAACCCTACCCGGCACCCCAGGGTGCCCTGTGCAGGCTCTCGGCAGGGAAGGAGTTAATATGTTTGCCTGGAACAAACCCGATTGAAGCCAGGCTGGGCTCAGCTGGAGAGAATCACTTTATCAGGAGAGGTTATGAGAAAAAGAAACTCTTAAAAGAGTCTGGAGCAGAGCGTGGAGCTGGCGGGGAGTTGTGCTGCTCGGATCCAGGAGTGACCTCGTGCTGGGAAAGCCTCTGTTGATCTCTTGGAGGGGCAGGTTTTGGTGCTCCCTGCTCCCCATGAAAGCTGGGGACTGGGGGTGGTGGCAGGAGGGGACATGGAGGGGACACTGTGCAGCCATGCACAACTTTTGATGTTGTTCTGATGGGGAACCTCTGAAAACCATCTTGTTCTTCACAAAACTCTTTCCCAAATCAAAGGCCTTTTTTTTTTCTTTCTCTCTCTTTTTTTTTTTTTTTCCCCTGTTATTTGATAAAGTAAAGGTATTTTTTTCAAAGGGTTAATGAAATGCTGATGTTACGGGTCAATCTGTGGGTTTAGTTTCAAATCAACCAAACAAAAGGAGACATCTGGGATCATGTAAATGCTGTTTTATTTCTTAGACTTTTCTGGTATTATATGCATGAGGAACAGTTCTGCTAAGCAGAGGGCTCTTTCTCTAATTTGTAAAAAAATTAATTTTTTAAATATACATTAAAAAATCCTTCCCTGTGAGGGTGGGCAGGCCGTGGCACAGGGTGCTCAGAGAAGCTGTGGCTGCCCCTGGATCCCTGGCAGTGTCTAAGGCCAGGCTGGACAGAGCTTGGAGCAACCTGGGATAGTGGAAGGTGTCCCTGCCATGGCAGGGGGTGGAATGAGAGATCTTTAAGGTCCTTTCCAAGCCAAACCAGTCTGAGATTCTATGCTAATATGGTGATCCCAGCATTTGAAGGATGTCACCAATCCACAGATGCAAACCTCACCATTTATCTGTAGGATCAACCTCACAAGCAGTAGGATTTTGGCTGGGTTTTGGTTTCATTTCATGACTGCTCATTCCTGGCTGTTCTGCCACTGCTATTCGCTCCCCCTCCTCCTTTTCCCTGACATGCCAAAAAAGAAAAAAAAAAATAGAAAAAAAGAAAAAGAAAAGAGCTTAAACATATTTTGCGGTTAAACCACTTTTTTTTCATGTCTGCTGGTTCCCACTGGGCTGAAAAGCAATAAAAAGTCAGGAAGAAGTATGGGCTCCCCTCTCAGCTTTGTCATGTGGATGAATAGCACAGTAAAAAGCACTGAATGCTATCGGTTAAAACGAACTCGCTGCTCTTCCAAGTACATTTTGCAGCGCTCTGATGCAAAGGGGTGGAGGGCTGGATGGTGAAAAGCCTCTCCCAGAGATGGAGCCTTTGTCAGGCTCGAGGTTTTTTTGCATTAAAAAGGAAATTCTTTTTATAATCACTTTACCCACAGCAACATTTTCAGTCCTCCCCTGCTCTGCCCTCAGCCTCCTCACTTTTCCATGGCACTGGAATAAATCTCCGGGAACTGTGACCTGCAGCAAGGCTATCTGTGAGCATCTTGGAGGCTCTGTCAATAAGAGGCCAGGCAAGCACACAGGAGTGCAGAGATCTTCCTATTATCTCCCTTTGCAGCCCTTCCTGGGCATTTCTCCCCCTTGTGTTCCTCATCAGGTCCCGGATGATGCTGATAAGGAAGGAAAGAAAAAAAAGTAAAATGGGGAGCTGTGATAGCAAAACTAGGTGACAAGACCTTGTACTGTTTGCACATAGGAAATATTCTGGTCTGCAATGTTAATGTGTAATTGCAGATAAAAGTAGACGAGCAATTTCTAGAGAATTTCCCATTCAGATACTTAAAAATTGATATTCAAATACTTAAAAATTGCATTATATTTGGGTTTTGATCTCCTATTGTTGAAAAAGCTGAAAGCCTTCACTTCAGGCTTGAAGTAGCTCTGTTGTCTAAGATCTTCTTTCCAGCAGTGACAGCCAGACTGGAATTTTCAACAAAACAGGTTCATTTCTCTCTTACTTTCTCCCACTCACCTCCCCTTTTTATTAGAATAAAGCCAATTTCTCAATTCCTAAACCTTCCTGAAGCACACCTCTGCCCTGATAAGATGGTTTAGCCTGGCCAGGAGGGATATGTGGTTAAACCAAAAATAAATTTAAAAAAAAAAGGGATGTAGAAGAAACCTCAGCCATTGCTGGAAGAACGAAACTGGATGGAAAACACTGAATTGCAAAATCACAGAATGAAGGAACCTCTGAAGGATCCCAGTCCTGCCCAAAGCAGATCTAATAGTTGAGCCATGAACTCTTCCAGAGCTGGAGCTTCATCCAAGCTCTGTTCAACCACCCTGGTTGTAGCATCCTAGAATGGTTGGAGTTGGAAGGGACCTTAAAGGACCTTAAAGATCATCTCATCCCATCCCTTGCCATGGGCAGGGACACCTTCCACTATCCCAGGATGCTCCAAGCCCCATCCATCCTGGTCCTGAACACTTCCAGTATTGGAACTTCATTCAAGCTCCATTCAACTGTCCTTGGGAAAGCTTTTCTTCCCATCCATTTGAAATGCCCTTATTGCTACTTGCTACTGGTGCCACTCATCCTGCTCTGCTGGCTCTGATTACACAGAAATTTGGGTGTGAGGAACAGTCTGACTTGTAGAAGTTGGCACTACAAAAAACCCATGGAGGGCAAGAGCTCCAGAGTGATGGACAGATAATGGACATCCACAGATAAGAGGATAAAATGTTTACAAGGGACATAATCCCTTCTGTTCCTGGTGATAAGCCAGCTGCTGACAGACAGAGGCAGGGAGGAAAACCTTCCTGGGAAGAATATTCCAAACCTAGTGGATATTTGCAGAACTGGTTATGGCAGTCTCAGAGTCATTAGTGGTTATCACTGCATGCACCAGAAGATTGAAAAGGGACCAAAAAATGCCTAACTTTTATAAAGTATTGGGCATATGAGGATTTATAGCCTCACCAGTTTATCTTCAGTTCATGAAAAAAAATTCTGATGGAAAGATATGAATGCATTATTTACAGTTATCTGCAAGGTGCCAAGGACAGGAACCTTGGTGACCACGGATTTGCCAAGGACATCCTTCTTAACCACCTCTGTGATAAACTGAAGAAATGGACTGAAAAAATAAGAGGTTGGGATTCAGCTGGGACAGACAGCAAGTAATATGCCCTGGGCTGATGGAGTGCACAGGTGAGCTCAGGCTGCAGTTGAGCAGAAAAAGATCTAAGGTTTATTTTGTTCCACTAAGTGAACCTGAGTCAGTGATATCAAGCTGGTACAAAAATGACAAACATCATCCCAGGTTCTGTTAGGAGGCAGATGATGCAGGAGACTTCATTAACCCCAGGGACAGGGGATGCCACAGCAGAGCTCTGAGGCTGGAGGAATTACCACATGGGAAGGAAGATGTGGAGAATGGCACAGAAATCTGGGGGAAGCAACAGGAATGAGAGCTGGAAGAAATTACTCACAAGGAAAAAAAGCAGTCTGGAAAAGAAAGAAAGTGGAAAATCTTTTGGGTAATGCAAGGCTTGTTTATAGAGCCAGTTTTGGTGGGAGAAGTTCATGGCAATTTCTTTTATGCCTGGGGTTTGGATTGGACTGAATGTTTTAGCCAAAGGCAGGGTCTGGGAAGGGCAGCTCAGAGGAGACCTGGGAGAAGAGACTGACAGACCTGAGGATAGGTGGGTGTGGATAAAGCTCAGGATGTAGCCAGGCTCTGCATCACTGGAAACTGCCCTACATGGCCCCAGCATCCACTGCTGCACTGCAGACAGACGGGGAAAATGTTTAATTTCATGATTTTCCTTTGGTTAAATGGCTCCTGCTGCCTGTGCAGGCCTGGCAGGAGGGGGCAGTGCCAGAGCCATGGTCACCTGGGAGGTGACAGAGTGACAACCCTATGGGGTGGGATGTGAGTCCTCAGCCCTGCCAGCATCCCAGCTGGCTCTGCTGCACCAGAGGGACACTTGGGCACAGAAGGAGGAACCTCTGCCTTTGGGTTCATCTGCTGGTTTAAGGGGTCTTATTTTTCATTCTGAAGGAAACACATCCTCCAGCACCTGGTTTTGTGGGTCAGGAGGTGAAGAGGTACAAGAGAAGGCATTCAACAGTCTGGCAGTGAGCCTGAAAGCAGCATCTCCACCAGAGAGCAGCAGACAGCAGGGAAAAGTCCTGTTGGACATCCCAAATGGAGCCCAAAGTCTGACCAGAGAACCCTCTGGCTGCAAGTGACCTGCACAGAGCTAGTCCAGCCTGGAGCCACTCTCTGTGGAGTGCCTGCAGGAAATAACCGGTTTTTTCCTGTGTGAAACACTGTTAATGAAGAAACAGGAGCTCACAGCAATTCCTGGGAGATGGGCAGGAGCCAAGGAGGGGAGCAGAGAGAGAGCCCAGCCTTGCCCTGCTCTGAGCCCTCAGTCAGGAGCAGTGCCAGGCAGCCCTGCTGCTTCCAAGAGCCAGGCAGAGGAGGATGCTGCACGCCAAGCCAGTGGGAAATGGTGTGCAGACAGGCAGCTCCCTTTGTCTGTGTCCTTGGGAGGCTGCCAGGCCCTGCTGCCACGGCCAGGGCACGGGAAGGAGCCCAGCTTGGGTGACATCTGCTCCGCTCAGGTCACAGGAGGCTCCAGGACAGCGTGGTGTCCTCCTTCCCTCCCATCCGGGGTTGTGCCGGAGATGCCAGCTCTGCTAGTCCCTCCTGGTGGCACTTGGCCACCTCCAGCCACCCAGCAGATTGCTCTGCCCTGCAATCCTTGTCCCAGCTGCTGGCACTCGGCCGCCAAAGCCACCGTGGGTGGGGTGGTGACACAGGCACCAAGGCTTTGTGGCAGTGGGACCTGCTCCTCTCCCAGCACCAGGTGAGTTTGATCTCACCTGGGGAGCAGCAGGAATCTCTGGCATGCCTCAGAACCCCCGTGAGGGAACGAGAGAAGAGCATGGGGGTTCCTGCAGTAATTAAGGGGATGAGATCTGCGCTGACGAAGGAAATGCCTCGGAGCACTGTTAATGTGTGCCATGCTAACATATGCTAAGTCATCAAAAACATGCCATTTTTAAAAATATCCGGGATGCTTGCCGCGAATATCAGCCCAGCTCTGCCAAAGAAGACTTTCAGTCTCATTTATGGAAATCCAGGAAAGATTCTGCCTTCTGTCACCCAAGGGCAACCTCAGTATCAAAAGAGATAACATCCATGGCTAGAAAACACTCTGAATATTTATCCAGGCCCTAAAGGACCTTTTTCTAACTTCAATCTTGGTTTGCTTTTCAATACTCTTATTTTTTTTCGGTTGTATTTCGGAAAATATATAAGGGTTGGTTATTGGAACATGCATCTTTCTGCAAAATATTTAATTGAAGCTCTTAATTGCAAGCTGTAAATGTAGCACTGGTGACAGATTGTAAAGCCAGAAACCATTTGGTCAATGCACAACAACTAACAAGAGGGGGGAAAAAAAACCAACAAACCAGCATATAGGACAGTAATTTAGATGAGACGTGAGTTTTATTGCAAAAAAAATAAACCTTCCAGAAAATTTAGGGAAAAGTGTAGGAATGTGTTACCAGATCCATATGATAAAAAATCAGGCTGCTTTCTTTTTTCAGTGTGGGAAAAATATATACTTTAATTCAGTCAAAAAAGTGAGATATATATATATATATATTATTCTCACTGAAAGTAATTTTCCCTGTAAACAAATTCAAGACTTCAAAGGCAACCAAACCGAGGACAGGAAATCAGGCTGTGGAAGGTGTTTGTTACTCCTGTTCAGCTCGTGTTCTCTCTTGTTGCTGTAAAGCTTGGGTGATTCCTTAAATGCTTGAAATGACAAGTGCTGAGCATCTGTGAGAGACATTCCCAGCACCAGCTCTACCCTGCACTGGATTTATGGCTGGGGAGAAGCTCCAGGCACAGCACAGCAAGGTCAGGTGCTGCTGCTACTGATATGTAGAAAAGAATATTTATATTAATTGGGGAATTAGTCCTCTGTCAAGAGGCACCTTGGTAAATGTTGTTAAGAAGAAAAAAAAATAAAAGGACAATAACTTCTTTAATGGCTGCTCAAGTTTCAAGGCGCTCTTTAAGAATTAACTAAATTAAAATCTATTTGGAGAGCTGGAAGGTTTCTATACATAAAAGTGAGGTTGTGTGGGCTCATTTGAAACTGAATTTCAGTCACTATTAACCTCTGGTGAAACTGGAAGAATTACTCAGCAAATTGACTGACTAAATGAAAAATTCTTAAAATGCTCTGAGAATTTCCCAGAGAAGCTGTGGCTGTCCCTGGATCCCTGGAAGTGTCCAAGGCCAGGCTGGACAGGGCCTGGAGCAGCCTGGGATAGTGGAAGGTGTCCCTGCCATGGCAGGGGGTTGGAATGAAAAGATCTTTAAGGTCCTTTCCAACCCAAACCATTCATTTATTCTGTTTTAAGGCAACATCAGATGCTTTTATAATTCACAGTACAGAGAATTTATCCAGTAAACACTGAATTGGTTAGAATTTTTTCTTGCAATTGAGACACTGCCTAAACTTCTGTCACAGGGCAGGACGGCGTGGTTTCATTCAGATATAACTGTTGTTTTATTCTTTGATGTGCCTTTCTTAAGGTGCATCTTTCTATGGTTTCTTCTGAATAAGTGACTTAAGTATTTGCACTGGATTCACAGGGTTTACTTAAGATTATTCGTGTTTCTCATTATCAGCTATTTAGGTTATCCTTAAAATACCAAAATAGGATTTACAAGTTTCTCCCTGCTTACAAATAGACAAGCCATGTCTGTGCCTTGTTTTTTATCTACCATTAAAACAAGATTACAACTCATTTTAGGAAAGAGGTACTTAGATCCCCTCCAAGGGTAAATCCACTCTTACCATATATAATCTCTGTTTCAAAGTGTCCTCAGAGAGAAGTACAGAGGAGACTGTAACTGGAATAATGATCATTTATTGTTTATGATTTCCTCTGGTCCAGAGTTTGCTTTTGCTTTCTTTGGCAATAAAATAGCCACGAATGATTCACTAAAATGGTTGTGCTTGTTCTTTATTGTCTTTATTTTAAAGACAACTGTTAAGGCTGGGGTGAATAGCGGCATCACAACTTTGTGCTGCCTGGAAAGGCAATTTTAAAGATGGTGCCCTCCCTGTGCCTCTTGCTTTTAGCAGGTTTTAAGGCAACGCCCAGCAACTGGAGACATCATCTCAGGAGACAATCCCTGCTCCTGGGAGAGTTTCAACACCTACATCTTAAAAACCTTTCCCTGCTGGTGGCGTGAATGTCAATGAGTGATCTCACCACATTGGTGGGACCCCCAAATCCAGTGGTGCCCAGAGCCCCAGGGCTTTCAGAGCCACAGCTGACCCTTCCAAAGCCTGACCAGGCTGTGTTAGGAGAGCAATTATTCCCAAGGATTGTTCTCCTTGCTCAGTGCAGGCTGAATTACAGCCATCCCCTGCCAACGATGCACGGGTGGAGCTGGGGGAGCTGATGGGCTCTCAAGGGCTTAACCAGCCCCACCTGAGCCAACCAGCACAGCCTGCATTCAAGCCCAGACTGAGTGCTTGGCCCTCCCTGGAGCTGTCTCCATGTTTTTTGTGGCTGTGCTGCTCCGCTGTGGCGTCCTGGATGGCTGTTGGACCTGCCTGTCTCTCCAAACCTCTCCAGTGCTGTGGGTTCTTAGCAGCAGGACCTGCTCAGGTATGGTGGGATGGGCTGGGAGCCTCAGCAGCTCCTCAGCTCCTGGTCTTGAGGGAGCACCAGCCCTTGTGGCACCTGGATATTGGGGCCAGAAGTGCTATTTGCATCCCTGATGGGTGACCAGGGCACCTCAGAGGGGACTGGGTGGGCAGGGGGGTAGCAGGTAAAGCAAAACCAGCAGTTCTGCAAACCATGAGGTGGGGCTGAGCCAGGGCAGGAGGCCCCAGGTGAGCTCTTGGTCACAGTTTGATGCTGCACAGGGGAACTGAGCCTTCCAGGACACTTTTTCATGCCCAGCCTTTCTCCAGGGAGGGATGTGTCCTTCAGGTTGTGTCATGGTGACCTCTAGAAGCACTGAGCTGGTTTATCCCAGGGAATGATGCCAGCCCTGAGCCTGGCAGAGCTCACAGAGCATTGGGACAGTGCTTGGGCACAGGGTGGGGTTGTTGGGGTGTCCTGTGCAGGGTCACGATTTGTATTTGATGACTTTTGTGGGTCCCTTCCACCTCAGGACATCCCATGGGGCCATCCTGGGGCCACAAGTCCTCCCTGAAAACTGTTTATTTCTCCAGTCTCCTCTGGCTGTGCTGATCCTCTGCCAGGAGGGGATGAGCAGGTTTTGTTCCTCCGGGGGCTGTGTGGGGCAGAGAGAAGCTCCAGCACAGCACAGCAATTTCCCAACCTGCTGTCCTGCATGGCACCAGCAAGAGCCGGGAGAGGCGATGATGCATGTTTGGGGCTTTTGTGATTCAAGGGCTTTAGAGGAGAAATGACCGGCTGCAAACTCCGTATTTCTGCGTGCTGCGAGCCCTGCTCGTGCCTCACCGCCTTCCTCCCACCCTTGTGCTCCTCGGCAGCTCGGCTGCTCTTCCCGGAGCTGCTGCCAGCGCCGCTCCCCGCGGGAATCCTGCTGGCTGTGCCGTGCCGTGCCGTGCCGTGCCGAGCGAGCCGGAGCATCTCCGCAGCTCGGGGAAGGCTCGGAGCTCCATGTTTGCCTTGCAGGGTGTGCAAATACTCCCCCCGGGGGCTGGGTGAGCAGGGCAGGGATGCTGTTTGCGCTGCGCTCACAGCAGGTTAGCCCCGAGGGCTGCTCGGTGCGGAGCGGGATGAGCGAGCGGGTGAATCCGCGGGTGAGAGCTGCCAGCCTGCGCTCCGGATCGTGTTTCTGAAAGGTGCCAACAGAGGGCATCCGCTGCCAGGCGCAGCCTGAAAATTCCTGCTGCATCCCCCGTTCCTGGCTCCACATAAAGAGCATCTCAGGTTTTTGTTTCTCTCTTTTTTCTTTTTTTTCCCTTTTTTTTTTTTTTGTTCTGTTTTTTAACCCTCTGCCACTTAGGCTCAGGTTCAGCTCTGTCTGCTTAAAAACTCAGAGGTTTTTAAGTAGATGGGCTTGTTCGGTGAGTGATTTCATTTTTCCATTGGAGAAGGGAAACAACAATAATCCACAGCTGCAGTCCCTTGGTCAAGGCAGGGCTTTGATAATTAGCGACTAAGGGTTCCTCACAGCCTGGCAGAGCAGCAGCCAGGTTCAATGAGAAGGTTGATGCTCTGTTGTCCTGGGCAGCTGTAAACAAAATCAGAAGTACTGCTGTGCTGGTGTTGGAGGAGAGCGAGATGTTTCATAATGAATGTCCTGGCTTTGGTGGATTTGAATAGCCGGTTTTATTTATAGGTGCTTATTCCTGGTGTTTAATCTCCTTGTTTCGTGTCTCTTGTGGACAGCCAAAAAGAAATTGAACTTCTAATGCCTGCTGCTCCCTCTGGTAAACACATATTGATGTTTGGGCTGTGGGGTAGCTCACTCTGGACACGTTCACTCTTATTTTGTGAAGACCTCACACCAAAACATCTGAGATGTCACCAGACGGGCTCCCTGGCTTTGGGAAAAGACTGTGAATCCAGTTTTGACTGGGCCAGCAAAGGTTCTGAGAGGAGGACTAGTGTTGGGCAAGGGTTGGAGGGAGCCACACCTAAAACCAACAGAGGGATGATGGCTGCAGGAGCTGGGAACTTTGCCTCCAAGTGGGCTAGAAACAAGGGTCAGACTGAGCTGGGTGAGGGCTTGATTCCAAGAGATGATTCCAAGTGATAGTTCTTACTGGAAATAAGGATAAGATTGATATTCTGCTGTCCTTAGTTGTGTATTTCTTGTGAATCAGCCCAGATGGAGCAGGACCTTTTTGAGATCCAGCTGAACCTCATTAAGGCACTGCTGATTATTGGGCTCACAGAACCATGTTCTGTTCCAGGGTTTTCAGCTGCTTTGCACACAAAATGGGGCAAAACCCTAAAAGAATCAGGATGGCTGGAAGGTTTGCCTAGGATAGTCATCAGTGCTTGGGAAAGACCTCCCTCTGTCTCATGGAACTCAAGCTGGTCCAAGCTGTGCTTTGTCCAGCCTCATCCAGTAGCTGTTCTGGATCTGGTTTAACTCTTGGCCTGGGAGTAGACACATTTTACCTTCCAAAAACTACATACATTTTCAATAGTGATGCTTGAAACACATAAATGTGCTCCTTGTAGACAAGGTGTTCACTTGCTTTAATCATTTAACCAGAGTTTCCCAACTGGCCACCAAAAAATACCTTTCTCTGTATGTACAGGTCATTTCTGCTTCCTATTTTACATTGTAACATCCAGCCAATTTTGATTTATGGAGTGCCATAGAGATTTAAGAAATTTATGATTTGATTAATCAGTCCCATATATCTTTTTCCTTATTACCGGTAATGCCTGCCATACATCAAAGCCTCCTGAGCAGGAATTTGGTATGGATCAGGCAGCCAGTGTTCCTAAAGGGTTAATTTCTATGGTGAACCCACCAGACAATATAAACCATTGTGATCTTGTTAAAGATGGAATCAGCAGCTCTGGGGTATGGCTTGCTCAATAGATTTGTTCTGGTTTAGCAGGTGAATATTTAGGACAGGTAGGAGGTGCAGAACAGCATCACTGGGAGAATCAGGGTCAGGGATGTGGAGAAAATATTGTCAAAATCCTAATGTGCCAGGGTGATCATGGCAGTAAATTAACAGGCAGTGCTCCTAAAAATTCATGTTGAGCTCATAGATGGGATGACCAGTAGGAGTGCTTGGAGAAATCCTCTCTCAGCAGGGCTGGCTGTAGAGCTGACAATCCCTGTTTTCCCTCAGAGGGAGGTGGGGGTTGGAATAGGGCATAAAAAGCAAATCAACTAATTAACTCAATGAGGGAATATGGAATAGCAGACCTTGGATTGGATGAGGATGTGACCTGAGACTGGAGATGCTTCTGCTGCTGGTAAACAAGTTTTCTGCTCTTTCCTGTAACACTATTGACATTTTAAAATGATCAGAATATTTCAGAGCACATTTAACCAGACAGAAGTACTGGATTTCAATACCATCAACTCCAGAAAGCAAAAGGTGGGTCCTAAATTACCTTCAAAATCATAACAATGTAAAAAGTGGAATCATTTCTCATTTGCCTTGTATTTTTCCAGCTACTCCAGGTCACCCTGGAGAAGGAGGAGGCAGAGGGGTGCTTGCTGCACTGGGGGGAGCAGCACACACACCTGAGAGCCCTGGAGCACATTCCCTGTGCAGGAGCCAGGTGTGTGAGCTCCTCCTGCCTGGCCCTGCCCCGGGGGGCTGGGGGTCCCTCTCCCCACTCTCCCCAGCCCCTGCTGCTCTGGGAGTGGGGATGCCACTCAGCAGGAGCCCCAGTTGCATTTTGCAACTCCTGTTTGTCAGGGATCGGGGAGAGCCGAGCGTGGTTTCACCCAGCAGCCCTTATTAATGTCTCAGCTCTGTTAAGCTGCCCACAATCTCATCCAGCCACCTCTTTCAGAAAAGCCCTGCATCTTCATTACCTTCCCCTCCAGCCATCTGGTCTCCCAACCTGACCTTTTTAAGAAAGATTGGTTAAAAAAACTGGAGCGGTCCCTGAACAGAAGACCTTGTGTGTCATGTTTAAGCCCAGAGCAAATTTTTATGTCCAAGCTGTGAAACCTTGAAAGTAAAGATTTATAATTGAGATTCTGGCTGAAGCAGAGTGAACAGAGACAGTCTAATTAAATTCTGTGGCGGGTATAATTAACCCATTTATTCATTTATTACCCTTTATGCAGCTCGTGCAGGCCCAACCATTGCCATTTGTTTATGGGGAAACTGTTACCTGCCTGCTTGGTGGTGCTCTGGAGGGGCTGATGGTTCAGCACAAGCAGGTCTGAAGTGATGGATTCTTTTTCAAAGCCAGTGCAGCTCCTGAATGAGTCAGCTGGGAAGGAGCAGGGTGGAAAGCAAAGACTCAGGGCTCTGCTTTGGGCTCTTTTGCAGAGCTGCCAGGGGACTTTGCTCAAACGTGATGGTTTGGGAGAAAAAGGAGGTTTGGGTTCTTTTTTTTTTTTTTAAGAGCATGGTGGCTCTCTGGTGTCAAACACGCCTGGTGCTGTGGCACTGAATCCCTGCTGTGCTCTGGGGAGGGCTGCAGGAACATCCACACTGCCATGTGTGGATTTCTGCCTCCCCTCCTTCAGAGCTCAGCGTGGAAATGGCACTTCCAAACCCATAACACAGATAACTACTCACACATCCTTGGGGAGAGCCTCATCTGACTAAAAGCCTGTCTGGCTTTTCCAGAATGGAGCTGTTTCTCTTCACCCAAGACTCATTTCACTTCACTTTCTTGCAGCCATCACGAGGTAAAAAACAATGAATCAACCAGAGATTATTTTTCATGAAAGTTTAATCAGGCACTGTCCCCTTCCTATGACTCTGTGAGCAAACCTTGATGAGCATGTAGGGCTTGAGCATGGAGTAAAAACCATCTGCTGGAGAGGCAAGAAGTGCAGGGGAAAGCCTTTCCTGGCTGGCATCTCTCTCTCTGGGCAGGCTGTCCTGCTGCAGATGTGCTGTCTGCAGTTCAGCCTCTGGGTCCCTCAGCCCATCCATCTCTCAGGCACTGAAAGCCAATACCCACCCCTCCTTCCCCTCCCTTTGCTGCTCCTTAATATTTCATGCATCAAAGAAGTTTCACTTGTAATGCAAAAACTGATTAATTAAGTAGAGTGCAAGAGTTACATGCATTGAAGGTTTCTGTCATCTTGGCAAGGAGAGGAGCCACGCTGGAGGCTGTGCTGCTCAGGAAGGTGTGGCGGAGGGCAGGCAGTGATGGAGTGCTTGTGGGGCTCTGAAGGAGGGGATGGGACAGCCAGCCTCATTCCTTGGGCTTGGGCTCAAGCAACAGGCTGCTTTCCACTTTTCCTCGGGTTTTCCCTTCTTCTGGAAGTGTCCTGGTCAGCCAGGCTGGCTTGTGCCTGGCGGTGGGGGTGTTTGGGAGGGGATTGTAGCTGGTACCTGCCTGGCTCCAGCCTTAGGGTGTGCAAAGGCCTTTTCCAGTGTGCCTTTGGTCCTGGATATGCCTAGGTTCTTGCTGCTACCACACACCAGAAATGTCTGGCTGAAACCCCAGAGAGCCCCAGGGGGGTTATAAAGAGGGACGTAGTGCAGGATGGCAGAGGAGGGCATCCAGAAAATGCTATGGCCACAGGCAGCTGACCCCAACCTTCAGTGAGGCTGCTGGTTATACCAGAATTGTTTAGTCTCAACCCAAAACGCTGAACAGCCTTTCCTTGCTGTACAAATGATGGAGCTCCTGCTCCCACTCTGCTCTGAACCAAGTCCAGGGGCAGTTTCTCAGCGCACAGCTGGTGTTTCACAGCTCTCCGGTAAAAGGTAGGAACCAACTACTTGTGTGTGAGGAGGGAGGAGAAAATTCAGCCTCTCCCGGCTGCAAAAGCAGAGCAGCTGAAGCTGGCAGAGTGTCCCCTCAGGGCACTTCTCTGGAAGTGGTCAGGAAGCTCCCGGTTTGATGCCGTGTCAGAAAGCAGCATCTCCTGCAGCTTTGAGCACAGCGAGGGGGCTGTTGGCTCACCGTTAACGCAGAAGCAAAAGCTGAGTTGCAGAGGGCACTTTGTGCACCCCCTCCTCTCTCAGGAGGTATTTCTTGGAATTGCTGACCCAGCCTGTCTCCTGTGCTGCTTGTGAGAGCTGGCAAAAGCACAGCTTGAGCCCTGTGGTCACTGACCACGGTCAGGTGTGGTGTGGCTGTGGACCAGCATTTGTGCACTGCAGCTTGAAAATGAAATTAATTTTGTGGCATTTACTTCACAATATAAAAAAATAAAAATCTTTTTCACTCCTTCGGCGGAGTTATTGATGCTGATGTGACCCTGGCAGGGTGAAACATAAACCACTGATTACATCAGAGCTCTACCAGTGACTTTCCCCTCTGATTGCAAGCAGCAGGATTTGCGACATACAGGCATTACAGGCATAAATTGCTCTCTGTATTGTAAATACATAGTGCATTTTAATGACCCCTGCTGTACGTACATGCCTTTAGTAATAGGGCCAATTGAAAACCACTTCAGAAAGCTGCTATTGGTATCTTTGCAATAACCTCCTCATCTATGCCAGCCAATAAAAGATGCATTAGTTCTGGGTGTCCAGAAATACAGCTCACGGGATTGAAAGTCGAAGAATGCTTCATCTGTGACCCTTTAAATGAGAATTACTTTTTTTTTCCCCCCCTTTCAGCATCCATTTTAAACTTAGATAATACAGATACTTTAAGCACTTTCCAGCAATACTGTCTCCACAAAGCTTTCCACAGAAGCACAAAATCCCAGGTTTGCCTCAGTCCCACTTGGGGTATTGTCAGACAGGAGAAAATAGCCCTGGGGCCGAACTGCTCTGCTTGGGACTGAAAAATAGATTGAATGTCTCAAAGCTGCTGCTAAAAAAATCCACTCAGGTGAAAGTCAGGCATGAATGTGGGCAGATAGAGGCATCAGTTAGGCGCAGCCGAGGTTCCTGGTTTGCATGACACACAGCATATGCTCTGTCTTCTCCTAGAGGCTGCTCCACCCGGGGACAGCCCATTATTGCCTCTCAGTAGTGGAGAAGCTCCCAGCTCTTACTGAGAACATTTCTGCTTTCTGTGCAGAAACCCCCACGCTCGGGACCGGTACAGATATAATTTCCACAGCCCTCGGTATCTCTTTTTATCCATTATGGCAACGACTAATTATTTTCCTTGTGTTCCAGTATGTGAGAGAGAATTAAAAAAAAACCCAGACTAGGGAAAAAAGAAGGGTTTTGCCCCCAAGCTGCACACTCAGCAGCCGAGGTGAGAATGGAGCTGGTGCTTCCTGACAACCCGTCAGATCCCCAATCTCACCCTGCCCAGATGGGTCTTGTCAGTGCGATGCGTTTTCACTTGTAAGACGATTTCCATTTTCATCCGGTGTTTTTGCTGGGAATGGCAGTTTTTGCTGGTTCTTGGCCCCAGTGCTATCGAAATCAACGGTCAGGCAGGAGCCAGAGTCCCCGAGGAAAGGCTGGATCCATGAAGCATAAGAAAAAGATATTAAAAATAGGACTCATTTAGGAATAGCAATCTGGGTTATGGGCTATGCAATTGGCTTGAAAATCCAGTTTTGTGCAGACTTGAAGTATCCCCGAATCAGCAAGTCAGGCAAACTTTTGTAAGTGTTGCTAGAATATTTTTTCAGCAAGTGAAACTCTCAGAACCCTGTTCATGCCATTTACTTTTGTGTTGCAGAAGGAGGGATAATAGAAACCTGTCACCTCGGTTGTAAAGCAGGATTAACGCATTCCCCTTTGCAAATATTATTGATGGCTTTCAAACAGTGAAGCTCTGCCTTTAGCTCAATTCTTCGGGAGGGAAAAAGCAGGTGGAATCCTTTTCTGCTAAAAAAATGAGCAGAGATTTGCATTTATGCAGGGAGGGATCCAGAGTAACTGGAAGCTGAATGTGCCCATTTGTAGGCAGTGGTGTGCAGAACCTTCCCCTTGATCACCATGTCCAGGAGGGCTTGAGAAAATCTCAGTGTGCTCCTCAGCAGAGAGCTGTTAGCAGAACTTTATGGATCTAAAAAGCAAGGCAAAATAGGATAGAATAGGACAAAATGCCAAAAATCTGCGGGTACCTGACAGCAAAAAAAAGTCTCCATTTCTGGCACACAAATACAGTTGTGCAGCAAGTGGCTGCAAGGAGATGGAAGTAGCAAGGATGGGGCCTTAAAGAGAAAAAGATGCTTTTCTTTTTCAGGATTTTCAGTTCTAAAAATCTATCAAAAATTTACTTCTTTTGTATACATATTGGCTGCTAGCATGTCACTTTGTGTATTGATGCTGCATTGGTTCTTTGCACGCTTTGACTAGACGAATTTTCAAAAACAGGAAAAAGAAAGGGGCACATGTATCAATAACAACCTGAGCCAGTCTGTAATCCACCCTTTCCTCCTTAGAAAAAAAGAAAAAAAAATGAAAAGAGAAAAAAAATAAAATAAGGGGAAAAAGGAAAGAAAAAGGGAAGGAAGGGATTTTTTTTTTACTGTTACACTTTTCTCGACAAACACCTGACAGGGCTTCATATTTCTTTGATTTTTTTTTCCCAGCATGCCTAGAAACTTCACCCTTCCAAGTAAGACAGAGCTGAGGTCCCACATTTAACACTTTGCAACAAGTTGCCCGTTTGCTGGTGAGCACTTTTTTGCTTTCTCTCTCTTCCTGTAGCTGCAAACAGTCACTGTACTCACTCTACCGCGGGGCTGCAGCTTGTTAAGGCTGGAAGCTGGAGCTGGAATGGCCCCTGGGAATGGGGCTTGAGCTGTTTGTTTGCTGGATTTCATATTCATTGCCATTCTGCCCTTGTTGTGGTTTTAACATTTGATGACCTAGGTATCTCAGAAGGCTGTTTTGCCTCAATAGGCATGTGATGAATTGCTCTTAATTAGCTTGTGGAAATAATATAAGCCTGAGCATTAAGCGTGCTTTGTTAGGGTTTTGACATCTTCTTTTATATGTACATCTACAAATAAAATCAGGTAGATTAGCAGTCACTAGGAAATTGTTGTTGTGAGTCACTGACTCACAGCTACTGCAGGCTGTCTCTCCTTGCCTTTGTTAGTCATGCCCGACCGTGGGCAGGAGTTCAGGGGGCTCAGGGGCTGCGGTCAAACATGTCTATTCTGCCTGCAGGGACAGGGTTTGCCTCCAAATTCACCCCCAGCCTTCCGGCTGGAAGAACCAGTTGGCTCCAGTGCAGCTCAAGGCAGAGTGTGAGCAGAACCAGTGGAGCTCAACCTGGTTTTGTCTTCGAGCACAAACCTTCAGGGGGCACCGAGGCATCCATGTCGTGGAGGGATGCAGCGATCTGAGATCAGACCTCACGGTCATTTGTCCTGCTGGCTCCCATTGAAATGCTGGCTAGTAAAGACCAAATCTCAAATCTTTGCTCTAGGTCATCAATTTGTCTCCAGGTTTGTCTCTGTAAGCCGTTCCTGCGTGCCCTGGATGCTGGAGGTGCCTATTCACTTAGGAGAGGGTAACAATCAGTGAAAGCTCTCAGGAAGTCCATTCCTGTGCTGTTGCACCCCAGCAGTTGCCTGAAAGAATGGAACAGCCTGCAGGAAAGAGTAGCAATGAGCTGGATGGGGGAAAGGTGGGAGGGACAGCGGGATTTTCATAAAATCATAGAATTCTAGACTGGTTAGAGTTGGAGGGACCTTAAAAACCATGCAGTTCCATGGGCAGGGACAGCTTCTGCTATCCCAGGTTGCCTCAAGCCCCATCCAACCTGGCCTTGGACACTGCCAGGGATCCAGGGGCATCCGCAGCTCCCCTGGGGCACCTGTGCCAGCGCCTCAGCCCCCTGCCAGGCAGCAATGTCTCCTCAATGCCCCATCCAACCCTTCCCTTCCCAGTCCCAAACCATCCCCTCGCCCTGTCACTCCCCGCCCTTGCCAAAGCCCCTGTCCAGGAGGTCAGGAGCGGCAGGCGATGCGGGGCCGGGGCCGGTGGCGGGCGCAGCGCAGCGCATCGCCTCGCTCGGAGCGGGGAGCGGCGTGCCGGGCGCGGGGCGGGCGGAGGGTCGGCCGGGCCGGGGCGGGGCGGGGGGCGGGGGGCGGGCCCGGGCGGCGGCGGCGGCGGCGGGGCTGGGGCGGCTCAGAGCGCCCGGCTCCGCTCGCCTCCCGCTCCTGCGCCTGGCTCCGGCCGGCATGGCCGCTCCGCCGCGCCGCCGGGCCGCCGCTCCACCCCCGCTGCCGCCGGTGCTGCCGCCGGTGCTGCTGCTGCTGCTGCTGCTGCCGCCGCCCGCCGTGCTGCTCGGCGGCGGGCCCGGCGCGGCGGCGTCGCGGGAGCCCCCCGGCCCCTGCCGGGTGAAGACGGTGACGGTGTCCACGCTGCCGGTGCTCCGGGAGAACGACATCAGCTGGAGCGGCGCCCCGCCGCCCGCCGCCGCCGCCGAGTCCCGCCTGCTGCTCTTCGTCCGCAGCGAGCTGCCCGGCCGCGTCGCCGTGCAGGACGATCTGGACAACACCGAGCTGCCCTTCTTCACCCTCGGTAGGCGCCCGCGCCGCTTCCCGCCCCGTCCCGTCCCGTCCCGCATCCCGCCCCGCCATCCCGGAGCATCCCCGAAGCATCTGCCACCCGCCGTGCCGGCTCCGTGCCCGCCCTCCCCGCTCCGCGGGCAGCTGGATGTGTTTTGGGGGCTTTCGAACCCTGCCCGTGCTGCATCCTGGGTTTTGGGTTGATTTTTCTCGTCTTTCCTGCCGGGGAGGGATTTTTTAGCAGGGCCTGAGGCTGCCGCCGCTGCCAGCCCCGGGAGGAGGAGAGCATTCCCCGGGAGGAGGAGAGCAGAGCATCCCCGCGCAGGCTGGAAGTGATGGGGGCTGCCTCGTGTGCTCCAAGTTGAGCTCCGAGCCCCGAGGAGGTGCCGCCGAGCCTGGCGGAGCGGGAGGGGCTGTTTTTCTAGCCAGAGCCCGATTTTATCAAGGCTTCGTGTTAATTCTCGAAGCTCGCTCTCGCTTCACGCACAACTCCGGCGCCCCGGGTCTGTGCGAACGCTGCAGACTTTCCTCCGCTCTCTGCTTCGTGGGGAGGGGGATGGGATTGGAAATAATTCTGTGGTCGTACTTCGATCTTGGTGCCGGATCCTGCTGCTCCCGGATGGGGTGCCCGAGCTGCCTCTTGTCACTTTTATCCATTTCTGTGCCGTAATCAGCCGGTCCTCCGAGAGAACTGTTCCGAATGTCACCTGGGCAGTGCAGTGTTTACTCTGCCAGGTCACCGAAGGGATTTTTGTTGATCTTTGCGTTATCCATCAGCTTTCCTGTTTTTCGGCATCCAAACCTAGGATAATTTGAGTGCCTGCTTAACTCGGGGCTCAGGTATCTCCTGACAGGCTGGGTTGTGACTTCCAGCACATCTTTGTGTGTGCCTCAGGTGTGTCGTGGTGTGCCCATGTCCAGGCTCTCCAGGAGCAGCTGACCCCAAGTCCTTTCCCCTGCCTTTCACTGGGTGCAGTGAGCAGGGAAATGCCTGTCTGTGTCCCCCAGTCCTGTCATTTTACCTTGTGTGCAGCTTTGGTGTAGCAAACACCCCTAATAAATAAGTTGGTGGTACTTCCTGAAGCTCTCGGGCTCCAGCTTTGCAGATTCCTTAGACATGTTTGGCCAATTGCAAAAATCCGAACCAAACCAGATACTCTGTTTCCCCTAGCAAAAGTGACAAATCAAAGGTTTGGTGCAGTAGGAATGACGTTTAGCGTACGGTGGTTAAAAGTAACAAGAAGTTTCATGGTTCGCTGAGTTAATTTTCAGATTAGAGTGCAGTTTCTTCAGGGACTGGGTGTGAATTGCGCACTGATCTAAATATATCAGATAGCAAAGAAACCCCTCTGTGTGAGCTTAGATAATAGCTCAAGTTGGAGGAGAGAAATTTGTCTTGATAGATCAGAGACACGATCTCGTATAGCAAATCCTATTTCTGTGAGTGCCTGCCAGCAAAGAGACCATGTCTTCATCTAAAATTTTCTTTTACTTGCCTGGCATATTGGTTATGTGTGTGCTCATGAATATGAAGCATGTCTTGTGCAAATCTGTGGGGGTTTTCCTGCCCCTTCATCAACAGAAGACCCCAAACCATCCCCTCCTGTTTCCCTGGACTCACAGGCATCAGGCAGATGGGAAGATAAATGGAGGCTGTGCCCATGGTGGGATGGCTTCATCATGGTCCTGGAATTAATCAGTCTGTTGCCTCCAGAGAAGGTAAAACACTTGTCCTTCCCCAAGGTCTAGCTCATGAATTGCTGTGGATGTTCTGATATTTCAAATCTGTTGCATTTCTCCCCATCTCCTGGTGTGGCAACTGAGTCTCACTCTCAGTTAACTCTTCTCTGGGTGAGGGCTGTGGAGGATTTCTGCTGTCTGGTTTTCCCAGTGCAGGAATTAAGGCTGTAGTTTTCTGGGGTGGTTTTTTTCCCCTCTCCATCCTTTTCTAACTTCACTGATGGTTGGGAACCGGAGAGCATCTGCTGCCTTGTAATGGACTCTTGGAGGTGAAAATCACGTTACACACGGGAGGGCTTGGCAGTGACGTGGGGGCAGAGATTTCTCTTTAGCAGGACCTTTGCTAGTCCTTATCTTCAACTGATTTCTGATGATTGTATCTCTTTATGGGTGTTGCTGGACATGTTTAGTGGCTGTCTGGGCATGAGCTCAGGAGGACACGTAAGAGCTGACGTCCTGCCGGCTGCAAATGTGTTGAGGACTCCTGAATGTCTTGAGTGCAGGAGCTTGCTGCGAGCAGAGATCACTTTCTGGCCTCAGCAGGGTAAGGATGGGGCAGGATGACCTCCTGAAGCACACAGCTCAGGACAGCCACCCTGACTGGCATGCTGGAGGGGTTTTTGAAAGAAAAAAAAAGATTAAAAAATAGAAAAGGAAGCATAAAGCTGGCAAAGCTGAGTCCTGGTGCTGATGCTACTGACTCTGAAGTGAAATAAGTTGAGAAAAAATTGAGGCCACTCCATTCTGCAGGGCTCAAAAGTTTCTCCAGGCCAGAGACAGGAAAGAAAACATTGCCTTGCTTAGTAGCAATGAGTTCAGGCAGGCAGGGCTGTACTCCTGGGTCTGCTCAGCAGCTCCCAGCTCAGTAAGTCTCCCAATGCTGCAGTGGTTCCTGTGCCTCTCCTCACTCCCTGGCATTTAAGGGAGGGTGGGCGATCTGTAGCTAAAGGCTGGCAGGTGCCAGAGCCATGTCTGCAGCAGTGTGAAACCTAAAGTCATGGAATCATGTAGGCTGGAAAAGATCTTTAAGCTCATCAAGTCCAACTGTAAACCTAACACTGCCAAGTCCACCTCTAAACCATGTCCCGAGGTGCCACATCCTCCAGACAGATGCTCTGAGTTGGTGGCTGCTACAAAGCACATGCTTTGTGCTCCGTGTCCCTTTTCTTTAAAGGATTCCTCCTCCTAGGGAGGAAACAACTTTATCTGTTCCCTGACAATATGAGATTTTATTTTCTTAAGTGCATAAAGCGAGAGCTTCCAGTGTAGCATCCCTGCCTGCGGGGCTGCCTGGTCTGCAGGAGCCACGGCATGGGTGAGATAGAGGAGAGAGCAGCACTGGGAAACATCCACACAGCCAGCCCTGAGCCCGTGGCACGCTGACAACATCAGGAGCAGCAGCAACAGGAGCAGCAGCAGCAGCAGCAGCAGCCACTCGTGGAAGGCAGGAGCCCACTAGGGGGTGGTGGGTACCCGGGGATGCTCCGCAGCAGCTCCTGCTCTGTGTGCCCAGGAGGGTAGCCAGGGATGCTCCACAGCAGCTCCAGCTGAGTGCCAGAGGATGCTCTGCACCCTCTCTTCATGTCCATGTGGGTGCCAGAGGATGCTGAAGCTCTTTGTGCCTCGATGGGCACCCTGCAGGAAGGTGGAGAGCCCAGGGTGGCGATGGCTTCATCCTCTCGCAACAAATATAGAAAACTTTGATTTCTTGTGCATCCCTGCTGGACTGCAGCAGGAACCTGCTGCTGAAACACCCACTGGCAGCTCCCTGTGCTCGGTGTCCCTCCTCCAGTGGGGTGTCACAGCTTCTGTATTTCCTACGCCTCAGTTTATTTTTTCCCTCTTGCGTTGGAGAAAAGAAGGATGCTTCTCCCACTACCCCCCAGTTACGTTACTATAAAATTACTCAGCAAAGCCCAGTGGTGGCAGGAAATGACAAATGTAACTGCCACCAGTGCATTATGAATTGCTGTGCCTTCCCTTTCCTGAAAAAGCATCCTGCCCTTTCCTTAACTTTGGATACAACTGATGCTTTGTGGCTTTTTTTTTCCCCCCCTCTAATTCTCCTAGAGTTACTGTGGCAAACGGTGCAGCCGATCATTGACTTTATCCTTGCACAATGAGGTCTCTCTAAGGTATGGATCTTGATTCAGTCAGCAGCCATGTGTTCCCTACAAAAGCTGCTCCACCACTGCTCCGAGTGCAATTCAGGGAATGAGGCAGTTTGCTTCCGAGCTAATTTAGATGAGCTCTGTCTGAGTGTGAGCAGATTTATATAGAGGAGAGAGAGGGGAAGAGGCAGACAAATTTTCACCACTGCTCTTACCCTGTAGTGGCTTACATAAGAACAGTTTACTACACACTTCTCATAAATGGCTTTAATGGATGCTGTTTGATGGCGTCTGCAGTGCTTCAAGGTGCTTTGTTTTGGTGCTTGTCACACAGCAGGCTCGTGTGTCTGCATTCCTGGTGTCCCCCTGTGGCCCCTGCTTGTGGCTGATTGATGACTGTCCCCTGCTCTTCCAGCTCCTCAGCACTTCAGTGCCACTTCTTGTATCTCCTTTCTTAACTTTTCCTGAAGTCATCTTGTAACTTGGACTTCTCCTCTCTAGGGTGAGAGTGTTGAGTCTTCAAGGAAGGTCTGGATGTGGCACTCAGTGCTCTGGGCTGGTGACAAGGTGGGCATTGGTCACAGGCTGGACCCCATGAGCTTGGTGGCCTTTTCCAACCTTAATCATTCTGTGTTTCTACGAGTACACTGAAATAAGGGAAAGCTCTCAGTTCCCTATGGGTTGATTGTATTTATTGCTGTTCCTGGAAATGCTAGGGCAGGGTTTTGCCACCCTCATTTTGGTCATCAACTCCTGTTTGTGCAGAGCAGGTGGAGAGGCTGAGGGGTCACCTGGGGAGCATGAGTGTGACTGGAACTCACTGCTGCTGCTGCTCAGAAGTGCCATTCCCTGCTCTGAGTTAGCCTGTGGGGTTTGGAGCAGCATTGGGTGGGTGGCAGAGAGTGTGCCCAGCATGAAACTCCATGATCAGGGCATGGCAATTAAAAATGGGGTGTCTCTGCAGAACAGCTGGTGAGCAAAGTCTGGTTTATGCACCTCTCTTTGCAGTAACTGTGCCCTGCTAGGCTTGAGATGCTCAGAGTATCAGCCCAGAGGTTTGATTAATCAAGTGTTGGTTTTTTGGGTTTTTTTTTGTATTTATATTGTTTCTGTTCCCAAGCTAATCCAGTGGGTAAAGAGTCATATCTTCCACCAGGCAAGTGGAGGGAGCCTGAAGGAATTGGTGAGATGGTGTGGTGAGGATGGGACAGGTTGGTGAGGGACAGATGTGGGGACAGCTGGCAGTGGGGCTGCTTCCCTTCCCCTCCATTCCCATGCACAGCTGTGTGTGGTGTGGGGTCTGGGCCAGGTCCCTGCTGATGGAGGCTGCCTGTGGAAGGTGTAGAACAGAGGAAAATCTTCTGGTAGCAATTTCTTCCCCTCCTTGTATTACTATGTGATTACTTCAGCTTTCCAAGAGGTTAGATTTTACAGTTGGGAAGAGAAGGAGGGAGAACCCAGCTCAGGGTGGGATTGTACTGGTGATGTGGATGCTGAGCTCCAGGCCTGCAAGCACTCTAGCCCCCAGAAAGGCTGTAGGCACAAAATGCCCTGGAAAAGGCACAAAATGCCCATGAAAATGGGTCACTCCTCAGGCCATCACTTCCCTCCCCAAAGGCGAGGTTAAACATGGCTTGTCCAGCACAGCACGGTGTGGACTTGGCATAGATTTTTCCTTCATCTTGGCTGTTTTCTGGGCTGAATATCCCAGTTAAAGCTGGGAATGTGTAGCTGAGTGCAGGCTGCTTTCCAAGAGTACCCGTGTTGACCAGCTAGTGGCAACAGAAGATTAACTATGGAGGGAGAGAGGAGCTGGTTGCTGCAGCTGAGCTGCCGGGCGGGAGGAGGCTGGTGGCTGGGGATGCCCCCTGCTCCCCTTCCTCCCAGCTGATTTTCCATGATGCCTGCATGCCAGAGGCTCTTGTTGCTCTTTTCCAGGGAGAAATAACGAGCTTTTATTCAGAATTATGCAAAGAGCTTGCATTCCTCTGTGGGGAATGGGGTGGTGAGTGACCTCTGAATGCCACCGCACAGATGGATGTTCTCTCCAAAACTTGCTGCCTGTTCCCTTCTAAGCCCTAAAAGTGTGAACCTCAGCTGTGTGATGGACGAGCCTTTGTGCAGCCTGGGTGACACGGTGCTGATGTGTGGTGTTGGCTGGCTGTGAAGCAGGGCTGAGCCTTTGGGCTTTGCTGCTGTGACAGGAACTCAGACACAGGACTGGCTGGGACAGGGGGAGGACAGATTGATGCCATGTGTGGGAACGATGAGGTATTGATCTTATGCTTCTTTGACATGTGTTTGCAGGTGCAGGTGGCTTGAGAAACACCTGTCATCACACTGAAATGCCTCGTAGGGTGTGGGGCAGGCTGGGGTTGGAGCTGAAGGAAAAGAAGATGCCTCGATCGATGCTTTTCATCATCTTTAATGCCCACAGAACAGCCTGTGCCCGAGTGTCCTCCTCCTGTAGCAGCCATTTGAGATGGGGAATGCTGAAACTCAGCCAGTGTTCCCATGCTGCTCCCCAGCCCTGCCCCATCACTGCCTGTGGGGTGCGTGATGGCATCGAGCAGAGATGGTTCTTGTGCATAACCAGCTTAAGAAATGGGGCCACTTAAAAGAATTGAATGCTTGTGCTGCTGCTGCTCGGGTCTCAGCTAATGCAGTTAAGGTTTCCAGTGTCCAGACAGTTTGGAGACACTTAATGGTATTGAAGAAGCAGAATGGCATGCAGAGGGGACGAGCAGTGATCTTGGCTGCCTGCATCTGCACCGGCTGGGTGAGGCTTGCTGCTTGTCTCCTGGGAAGGAGGAAAGTGGGGAAAAGAATCGCAGAGTAAACGTGTTGGCCCATTGTTCCCTGTGGGCAGTGCTCCTGAATTCTTCCAGTATCAGGGGGCAAGAAGGGATTCCTTGCAGGGGGAAGTTGGGCTGTGACTGCCTGGGAGGAGATGGGGAGGATAAGATTTGGAGCCAGGGCTCTGCCTGTGCGTGGAGATGGCTGGTGGGGAGTGGGAAGCACCAGTTCCCTCTAATTCACATTATCTGTCCCTCACCAGTCCTGCACTCCTTTCTCTGTGCTTCCACCTCTCCTGTCTTAGTGCAAGACAAAGTCCGTAGGAAACCTCGACTGGCTTTGAAAGCAGCAGCAAAAGGGGAGAAATTTTCCATTAGCAGCATCAGCAGTATAAGAGATTTTTTCCCAGTCACCTGGTAACTGCTGTATTTAGGAAGATTACTGAGCTGATGGTGCTGCTCCCAGCCATATGCATGGGAGTGATCCTGTTAGGAGAGGGAGGCCAGGGATGCTGTGGGTGGCCACATGCAGGGAGATGGGCTGGTAAAGGTCAGCTGTGCAGGGACAGGGGACCCGTGGGGCTGGGCACTTCCTGTGCTCCATTATCTGCTCCCCCAGAGCGGGGGAATGGCACAGAAATGGCACTGCCAGCTGCACTCAGGGGCTCCCCGGGGCTGGGTGCTTGCACATCCTCGAGTGGAGGAGGGAACGCCTGATTTGGGGCCAGGCTGGGTGTTTTGGTGCATGATGCCTTTCTTCCTGTGGGATGGGATGTGCCTGCAGAGGGACACTGCCCTGGCTCTGCTGTGGGCTCTCTACAGAGGTGAACCAACCCACCCTCCCAAAAGCCCACAGCCCAGGTCTGTATAACTGGGGTGCAGTCTGGGGACTTTGCTCCCAGCCCTGACCATGCTCACAAGACCTCAGCCATGTTTGTGCCTTTGGGATTTTGCTTCTTTTTCCTTTTTTCCCTTCCTTTTCTCTCTCTAGGGCAGCAGGGTGGCCTCATTTGTGGCTGGATGCCTGCCCTGGCTGTGCTGTGAGAGCTGGGCTCCCTGGCCAGCCCCAGGGCTCCTGGCTGCAGAGGCATTGCCTAACATGAGCTGGCATTCCCGAGTTTCTGTCCCCAGGCTGTTCACAGCCTGGATCCTTCCCTTGCTGCTCTTCTCCAGGCGTTCCAGGGAGCTCAGCACATCCCTAAACTATGGGATCAAGTGACAGAAAATAGGAGTTGGCAACAGCATAGGAATTTTTTTGTTGCCTCCAGCCAACTGCTCAGTAACATCAGCTCCCTGATGCAGTGCTCCCGTGCTGGGATGGGGAGCCTGGGGTGGTCTGTGTGTGTGAGCAGGGAAGGGGGGCTGGAGCAGAGTGTGTTCCCTGCAGCCCTGGGCCAGGATCTGCTGCTCATCCAGCCTGGCCAGGAAAGCCTCTCCCTGAGCTCTCTCTTGCTGTGCAAGTTGCTTTTGCCACCAGGGGACCTGGTGGGGTGAAAGTTGTGATGAATTCCTCGTGCAGGTGCACCCATAGTGAGATCTGCACTTCCAGACAGTTTCCCACTCACATGGGCTTCCCAGGATGATGGGGTTCCCTCAAGCAGGTGCTGTCAGTTGTTCCCACCTCAGTCTGGTACTCAGGCTGCTCCATGGGGTGGAGGGTGATGGAAACCTTTCACCTTGGCTTGCTGGGCCTGAGCAATCACCTGTGTGGTGGGTTCAGCTTGGGTGGTGGCCCTGGAGAGCTTTGGGGCTTATTGGGACATCCTGATATGTCCCTTTTCCTTCTACCCCCATCACACTTCTTTTGTATCCTTTGAACCTCACATCTGTTTAAATTAAAGGGGTTTAGACTCTTTTCTCCTGCCCTGTAATATGCCAAGGGAATTTCTTCTAGCCTCCTTGTTGGCATCATTCTCCTTGTCTGCCTGTAGTATCTTGGGAAATATGGCCAGAGAGAGGTGCCCAGGCAGAGCAATGTGTTGGGAAGGTGATCCAAAATGGGATCCATACTCCCCACCCTCCCTCCCATGCCATCCAGATTGGGCAGCCCATGGTCGAGCTGTGTCCATGGCAAACATCTCCTGTCACCTTGTGCCTGGAGCAGATGCTCAGGGTGGGCAGCTCGGGGTCTTCAAGGGGACACCAGTGCTGGGTACCACATATTTAAGGTCGGCTCAGCTCATGGAGCCTCCTGTCCCTTCCTGGGAGCAGCCTTGGGACACGAGGCTGTGAAGTAGGTCCAGCAGAAGAGGAGGGGTGCTGTCAACCACAGCAGTGGCATTTTGGGAAGCTGGCAGGTGTATTTGGGAGTCAGACATGCTGCAGGCTGAAAGCACATCCTGCAGCGGTGGCGTTGGCCTTATCTGCGCAGGCAGGTTCTCACCCACTGCTGCTGGCAGGGCGGTGGCTGCCGTGTTCCCAGCAGGGGCTTTGGCATTTTTCCTCCCCACAGAGGGAAGGCAGGGCTGCAGGGGTGCATTTGTCACCTGATGAGCCCCCGGGCTTGGGCTGAACCTTGTGTTCCAGCAATAAAACCATGCTAGGAAATGTGTGCTGTAACAAAGCCCATGGATATAATACATCCGTATCATACTGTACCTTTCATCTTGAAGGATTCCCAAGGAGCTTTACAAACTCGGTGTGCTGCAGCCTGCCAGGGTGACTGAATGTTATCAGGAGCAGCGGCAGTCTAATCTCTGTGGTAGTGTTTCCCCCCCTTGCAGGGGGAACTTTATGAAGTCTGGTCTCAGAGTATCGCTGCAATGGTGTTTTCCTCTAAGCCCGAGTTTCTCAGGAGAAACAGGCAAACCGTGTAGCTGTTTGTTATGCAAAACCACCAAAGAAATATTTTTCCTGGGGCAGTAGGAGTGGGTGGGAATTACTTTCACACAGCTTCAACAGCTTTGCATCTTGACAGAAGAGGCATTCGCAGGGGAATGTGCCCTCCGTGCAGCCCCACAGAGGGGATGATAGAGTTTAAACGCTTGAGGAATTGCTTCTGGGCATTAGCAGGGTGGTAGAGTTCAGCTGGCAGGGCAGTTCTTGGGAGGGAGACTCTAAATGCCTGCTTGAAATACTTGGTGTGCAAGTGTTCTGTCACCTGATGTCCCCTTCTGTCCCTGCAGAGACAGTCCCTGAGCCAGCTGCTTGGGTAACATCTGGGCAGTCGCTGGCAGTGGGGTGGGAGCAGGAGAGATTGATGCCTCCATCACCCTTGCTGGTCTCCACCTTCAGCTGGGTGTATTTTCACCTGCTCCTGACTTACCTGGAGCTGTGGGAGACATCTGAAAGTGCTGCCAAAGGCGACAGAGCCTAAAAATCAAAATTGAACACGGGATCCGGGGCACCAAGCAAGGCTGTTGTCAGAGGCATATGCTTGAAGCACGGCGGGTAGCTGGAATCTATTTTGGTTTGGAGTGGTACACATTTAGCCTGTTTTGTTTAGCAGTTCGTTTATGGGATGTATTTTCCCATTCCGTGTAGCTCCCCAAATGTGTGCTGTAAACAAACTGTAAAATCAAAAGCAGCCTCTACGTGTTCCCATCAAACGCATCACGGGAGAGGCAGGGTGCGTGGTGCCTGCCAGGTCCCTGCTTCAGGAGGAGGCAACACACCAGACAGAGAGGTTGTTTTGTCAGGTTTGAGGATGGGAATTGCTGTGGGATGGAGCAGGGATATCTCAGAGACACTCCAGCCCTTTCGTCCGCTTGCTCTTGCTCCAAACCTTCCCAAGCTCATCCCTGAGGAGTGCAGGTGTTGCCTCCTGCTGCTCCATTAGCTTTGCCTCCTTCCCTGAGCCCTGTTGAGGTGGTTCCTGAGGCCACCAGGAATAGGATGGGCTGTTGCCAGCATCATTCACAGATTCTGGAAGTTAAGAACCCTCAAAATTGGTCGAATTTCAAACAGGCATTAGAAGTTCGTGGCTGTTCTTACTGTAGCCATTGCAGTCGCATGCCTTGTATGGATCAACAGCCCTGTGTGTTCCTTGCTTTCATTTTCCTGAGCGTGATCAGAAGGGCTGGAAGTGCATTTAATTAAACAGCAACAGCCTTGCCTTTTAACGCAATTCAAGAAGCCAGAGCTGCTTGAAGACACAAACTCCATTACACTGCTTTACATCTCGCAGCCCTCTCCGTCTCCTCTCGTGTTCGCCGCTCTCCCAGACGAGCAGCGCAGTTGTCCTCACTGTGTTCCTGCCTTCTGCTGCGTCGGGGGATGAAAATCCATTATCCAGGGAATGGCAGCTGGGAGGGAGGTCAGGGGCTCTGCCTGTAGGGGCTGCTCGCAGCCAGCTTGGGGTCTCGCCGGAGCAGCAGCTTGCGCGGCAGACACGCTGCTGCTCCGCGCTGGACTCGATTTTATTCTGCTTTAATAGCAGCTGCCTTTGCTGTGTGGCTGACAAGCTGTTCCTGAACGTGCCGTGGCCCTGTGGGGTGTGGGGACAGGGACAGGAGCTGGGATTTGGGCAGGATGCAGGCTCTGTGAGGAGGTAGGGGGATGCTGCCAGCCTCAGGGATGCTGCCAGGATTGGATTCTGCTCCCCAAGATTGCTGTCCAAAATCCTGTGTGCTGCCCAAAACTGTTTGTGCTGAGGAGAGTTTTCTCTGCTGCCCGGGCTTGCTTTAAAGGCTGTTGTAAAACCGTTTCCCTCCTTGGTTGATGGAGGGTTTTACAGTGTGTTGCAATGAGCCACTTAAAGGCAAAACAGGAGGAAAAAATCCTGTTTGCAACGCTCCTCCCAGCTGAGCTGCCGTGGTGTGAGATATGGGGTGTTTGTAGGGGATGCTGCAGGAATGTTGAGCCTCCTGAGAGCCTCTTATTTGCCCAACAATCCATTGGTGCTTCTCCTGTGGCATCTCCCAGCTGCATTCCCTCCCCAAAACCGTGTTTCCCGCTGCTCAAAGGCTTCTCCGGTTTAAGGTGTGCTTTAAGTCATGTAAACCCAAATTTTGAGTAGACCGTGGTCTCCAAAGCCTCTCTGCAGCAGAAAGGGTGCAGATTTATCCATGGATAGCTTTCCCAAGGCTGCAGCAGGTCTGTGGTCACCTCCTGGCCATGTTGAGGGACAGCAGCTCCATGCCCCTGGAAGCAGAGGGGTCTGGGCTGGGAAGGAAGGTGATATTTTTGCTGTGGCTCAAAAGGCAAAGGGATTTCTGTGGATTCGGGGCCGTGGGTTTTAATTGCTGCTTGTTTTGATCATCTCTTTACTAAACTGCTCTGGAAGTGCCTAAGGGCAAAGAAGCAGGTGTTGATATTCTATTCCTTTTGCCTGTTGTTGGGTGGGGGAAAGAATTCCAGTGGTAGGAAAGCTGGAATGGTGCTTCTCTCAGCCGTGGCAGCTGGAGGGCAGGTGAGACCTGGCAAGAGGAGAGCAGGGCTGGACCTGGCTGGGAACAGACTGCAGCCTTAAATTGGCTGCTCATGGCCCTGCAGCTTCCCCACTCTCCTCTGTCTCTCGCTCTTCCAACTCTCTGCAAATATTTGCAGCAGTTAGGGGACTGCCCAGGGACGTTTTTATTGCTGGCATGAGGTGAATTAGAGGAAAAGGTGGGGCTGGGAGAGTGGTCTGGCAGTGGGCAGCAAGATCTGCCTGGTGCAGCAGCCTCTGCTGTGGTGGCAGAAGGGGAGGAAAGGGGCACAGGTCTCTGGAGCATCCCTGGAGCTGTTCCTGTAAATCCTGTGGCCCCAAGAGCTGGGATTTGGGCTGCATGGAGGCTCCACGAGCTGGAGGTACTGCCAGCATCAAGGATGCTGCTGCCCTTTGGTTGTTCCTCCATTCCTGCTGCAATAATGTGTGTCCTGACTAAGTTAAAAGGGTCCCACAGCAGCTCCTGAGGGGCTCCTGCGTCTCATTCCTGCATCTCCTCAGCGTTGGCCTCTCTGGGAAATCCCTGTGATGCCGTGGATGCTGCACTGTGCCTGCAGAGGCAGGAAGAGGGAGGTTTTTCTTTGAGGTCTCAGGGATGTGCCGAGTGCTGACCAGGGGCCGGCGCAGAGGGAAGGATGCTTCTGTTAATTAGCACGAGATGAAAGGGAAACTTGTCTTTATTCAAAGAGCAGCTTGTTCCAGTTTCATCGCAGTCCCTCAGTTCTGAGCTTTAAAGTTCGGTGAATGTGTGAACAATAAGTTTGGGAAGATGTTTTGAAGGCAGAATGGCAGCATTGTTATGAAAATGCTGAAGGGGAGTTGTGACACTGTTTTGAAGATGAAAGTATTTTTACAATCTTAAACTGACACATTTTTAAAAGAAAAAGAAAAGAAAAAGAAAGAGTTTTTGTGAAAGACAGCTCTCAACGAGACTTTCCCATGCCAGAATCAAATCTGACTGTCCCTGAAGGCACTTTGAGGTGGTGCTGGCTGTGGCTGTCACATTGGTGACCCTGTGTCCAGCATGGTGGGGTGGTTTTTATTGGTGTCACTGGTGTGTGCTGGGCAGGATGGGCTCTGCACAGCCCTGATGAGGAAGCAGTGAGCACATCCCACCCTGTTAAGATTGCTTCCCTCCAGGCAGCTGATGGATCAGTGGAGCAGCAGGGGGAAGGCACAGAGATGAGATGTGGATGAAGTATGGACAGTGCCAATCCCATCCCTGCTGCCCCAGCCATGCCCTCACCACTTCTGACCCCACAGCACTCACTGCACTTCGAGCTGGATCTGTGAAAACAAATTTTCCCCATGTTTAGCAAGAATCTGTTAATGGCTCAGCCAAACATCACTGTATCAGTGCAGAGTGAAGGGGAGGCTGGAGCTGCCCGTGGGCTCTGGGCTGCTCCTGCCCCTTGGCTGTGCCACAGTTGATGCTATTCCAGCTCACCCAGTGGCACTGGAGAAGCTGAGGGTGGAGGCTGGCATGGCACACTGCTGGCAGGACAGGGAATGGCCTGAGGGCTCTGGGGATGTGCAGTAGCTTGGGCTCCATCCAGTAACTTCTCCCCATCCCAGTGTTGCCTCTTGCCAGCTGCAGCTGCAGTCCCAGCCTAACCCAGGCTGCCTCTCACAGCATGCTGCCTGAGCTGAGCAACCTCTTGGAAACCTAGAATGGCCTGGGTTGGAAAGGACCTTAAAGATCATCTCTTTCCAACCCCCTGCCCATGGAGGTGGCACACCAGAAGGTGTCTGAGGCAGCTGTTCTGGCCTCACCTCCCCTTTGCCAGCTGCTGTGGTTCCTCATGTCAGGATTAGCAGCACTGGTCACACACCAACCACCTTTTCTTGGGATTTTCCTTTCTGTGAGCACCTGAATGCACCAGCTTGTTGTGATGGTGTTGTTTTTTTTCTGATTCCCAGAAACCTCCAGTTTCCATTGCACTCCCTTAGGCACCCAGAGGCCTCTGAGTGGGTACCCTGTAATTAAAAGCAATCTATTGCCATGTCTGAGGGGGCTGTGTGAGCTGCAGGGCTGTGAGCCCTGGTCTCCTGCAGCAGAGCTGTCAGGCAGTTCCTTCCTCAGAAAATACACACCAAAAATTCCTCTTCCGCCCCCAGCTTTGTCTCCCTGCCAGCCCTGGATTCCAGGTTTATTTCAGGGTCTTTTCTTTTGGGCTTGGGTAGGTGCAGAGCATGTATTTTTTGCCATGTGAGTCTGACAAGCCCTTGGGGAGGATGAGTGGGTGTCTTGAAGTGTAAGGGAGAAACTTGGCAAGTGCTTCAGTTCCAGGATCTCTTTGCATTTTTGGCTGCATCTCCTTTTTTATCCTGCTGCTCTTCAACTTTTCTGAACCAGCAGAGTCAGCCCCAGCAGCGCTGCCATCCAGGAATACCTCTGCTCCCGTTCCTCGAAGGTCAGGTCACAGGGACTGCCTGGCCTGGGGTTCTCCCAAGGGTGCTAGCCACTGGGTGTTGCTGGATGGAGCAATCCTGGATTTCCCCTGATCCCCCAGCACTCCCAGATCTGTGGATGGGCATGATTTTACCTCTTCTGCATTGTGGAGGGAAGTGATTTTACATGATTTTGCATGATTTTACCTCCTGCTCTTGGAGGTGGGCAGAAAGGTGCTTGGAGCTGGCTGCTGTGCACTGGATTTGTGTGTCATGTTTTGGTGATTCCCAAAAGGACAATCACCAATAGGAGAATCACTCTTTTAGGTGATGTATTTCTTGTCGTGTCTTGCTCTGTGCTCCCAGCTTGGTTCCTGGTCTTTTCTGTGGTATTTGGGATCCAAATCCCACAGTTTTCCAAATCCCTCCAGTTTTCAGGAGGTGAAAGCAATCACTTAACTGTGGTGGAGGTTTGGGGAAAGAGCTTCCCTCTGTGATCTTTCTTGTGGTGCAGTTAAAGGAAACATCCGGGATTCATCTGGTGGAAACTCCAGCACTTGTGAGTTGTTGTGGGATTCTCCTCTTGGCTTTGCTATTTACTCATGAAATGACTTTGACCGAGTGAGCACAGCTCCTGGACCTTTTCCCTCCCACTGTTTGCAGAAGCCTGGAGGGGCTCCTGTTTTACATTACTGAGGTGGTGCAAAATTCCCACGGGGAGGTGGGAGGGAGGGACAGACCATCCCAGCTCCCTTCCTGCCACACTGCCTGCAGACAGGTGGTGCAGAGAGGGCTGAGGAGAGGAGACCAGGGGAAGTGCAAAGCCAGAAGTGAAAGGAATGGGTGAGTGGACTCAACAGACCCAGATCTGCTGCTTCTCCGACCTGGGGAAGCTGCTTGCCTGTGCACTTCTCCATCCAACAGCTCAGCAAGCTGCTGGCCAGCAGGACAGCAGCATGTGGCTGTCTGCCCATGGCTGTGACACTCTGTCCCATGAGGAGATGGGGTTTTCTCACTGCTTTGATGTGCTAAAAATGATCTGTGCCATTGACAGCTCCCCCACGTGCACTCGTGTCTCCTGATCTCTGCGAGACACTGACAGCTCCTCTAATTAGGCAGCCGAGGAGGTAACCCTAGCAACTCCATGCTGGTGCTGGGGACCAGCTCCAGATACCCCTGGAGATGGTGTCTGGTGTTCAGATGGGCTCCCAAAGGACAGGAGAGCTTGGGATGCCTGCATCCATCCCTGCCCAGGAGCCTTCCCATGGCTGGTGGTGCCTGCCATGGAGAACAAGTGGCACAGGTGGTGGCACTGATGTCCCTTTGCTGCTTGCTCTGTTCTTGGTGATGCACAGACTGGACACTCCACCTGCCAGCTCTGGGGAGAAGTGCTGGTGCAGTACTGGGAGGGAACTGGTGCAGAAGGAGGTGCTGAGGCTGCTGATCCCTGTGCTGCAGGGAGCAGGGCATTGGAGCTGCATCAGGAGGAGCTCTGGACGTGCAGGAGAGCAGGAACCTGTGGGGTGTGCACGTGGATGGTCCTCCTCCTTAATTTGCAGGTGCAGGGAGCTGATGGCTTGGCAGCAGGGCAGTGCTGGATGGGGTTTGGAGGGTGGTTGTGAGTGTCCTGTGCCCTGGGAGCTGAGAGCCTGGATCTGCTGCAGCATCCTCATCTTCCTCCCCATCCCTCATCCTTCTCCCCATCCCTCATCCTCCCCATTCCAGCTGACCCAGCAGTTGCAGCACCCAACCCTCCCTCGAAGCCTGAACATTTCTCTTGCCCCATGGGCTCTGGAAGGGGTCTTGGCTACTCCCAACACTGCCTGGAAATAGTTTTTTATAGCAGCTGGGAGCAAGCCAGGGCAAAAATGAGCTGAGGCCGCTGAAGGGAGATAAGCTGAGACGTAAACTGTGATTTTCTGCCCTGTGAGCCCTATGCATGGATTTCATCTTTTAATGGAAGTGCAGTAAATAAAAGCCATTTTCACAATAAGCTGAGCAACAGGTCATAAGCGTCTGAGCCACTGAAATTGATAGAAGCGAGCTAAGCGTAACAAATCTCCCAAAATTGCACCAGACTCCACTTGTATCTAGTCCCTTCCTGCATCTCACCAATTATAGCAAACGGCAATTATTTCTGAGCCAGAGCTTTCTCTGAATAAAACCTCAGTCGGACTGTAGATGCTTTATCTTCTTTTCAAATAGATTTGTACCAGAGGAAAAAGCCCCAGTGGGGAGAAATCCCATTTGAAGGGGTTTTCCCTAGAAGAGTTTCCACAGACAGGGAGGCGTAAATTTGACCAATCCATAGTTTGGAGGCTCTGGCTGAGAGGGGGATTTGGGGAGATGTCAGGCACATTCCCTTTTGGTTGTGTTTCTGTTGGGATGTGCTGCCATCAGGGAGTGACACTCACTCCTGGGATGCTCCTGGGGGTGAGGCCCCTGTGGCAGTGACTTTTTCTCCCTCTTCCCATTATATCCAGTGAGTGTCTCTTCCCAATCTCCACCCCAGAGCTCCATGCTTGGTACCCAGCAGTACCCCTGGGGTGCAAAGCAGAGCCTCGAGTCCCTGCTCAGCCTAAATACAAATGCTTTTGTCCCTTATAACCTCTGTGCTTTTTTTAGAAGCATCTCTGTTGCAGAGCCTTGGGGATGCACCTGCTCAAGGAGAGTGCAGGGGGGGAAATTTCCTTGTCTCTGCACCAATTTGTCCCATTTGAGGGGGTTACTTAGGAATTGATTTGCCTTTATTTGCAACTGCTTGCAAAGAGATTTTATACATAGAGGTGAGGCAGTGCTGGCTTTACCTGCTCAGTCTCCAGTGTGCAGTTAAAAACCCAAACTTTCTGGCTCTGGGTGTTTGAGCAGGACTGTCAAAATCCTGAATTTTCTGGCTCTGGGTGTTTGAGCAGGACAGTCAAAATCCTGAACTTTCTGGCTCTGGGTGTTTGAGCAGGACAGTCAAAATCCTGAACTTTCTGGCTCTGGGTGTTTGAGCAGGACATCCCTGGTGCTGCACAGACCATAGAGGTCACCAGGGGGTTGTGCAGGTGGCCCTTGGCATGTGTTT
Organism: Lichenostomus cassidix; assembly: GCF_008360975.1. Taxonomy (NCBI): domain Eukaryota; kingdom Metazoa; phylum Chordata; class Aves; order Passeriformes; family Meliphagidae; genus Lichenostomus; species Lichenostomus cassidix. Next base: position 7,288,087 of record NC_139497.1, read on the forward strand.
GGTCACTGCTTGGGCATCAAACATCTCAGCACCCGTGGTTTCCTGTAGGATTGAAGTGCCTTGCTGGGGATTTGCTGGAAGCCTGTTCCTGCTGTCAAGTGCTGCTCGAGATGCTGATGAAGGAGTGCCACAGGGTAATGGACGGATGAAGCTCAACTGACTTCCTGATTGATGTCATTAGTGCTCCCTACTGAAAAACCCCTGGGAAGCTGGACACTTTCTGTCTCTGGATTTCTCTGCAAGTTGTAGCTGAACAGCTTCTCTGTAGGTGAGCAGAGGCTGCTAATGGGGCACCCTCCTGGGTGTCTGGAAAAATGGCAAGGTCTGAAATTGCCCGAGGACTGATTTGTGACTGGTGGTGCTGTCAGTGAAGTGCCTCACTCAGGGTATTTTGCAAAATCGCAGTATTTTGCAATGCCTGGGAGCCTGTGGGATGGGACAGGGAGCTGCATTTCCTGCATGGCCCTGGAGCCACCTCTCAGGAAGAGACCTCTCAGGAAGTCTCTCACCACTGGGGAGTGATGAGTGTGGCTCAGTGGTGCATCCTCCCCTGTCAAGGGGTGCAGGGTTTGATTGATTCACTCGGTGTTAGCATCTCGTGAGCAAAACTGTTGGTTATTTCTTTATCAGTTTTACCTGAGACTTGGGAATTACATTCCCCATCTCCCTCGGAGGGTTGTTAATGAAACCACTGAACCAGCTTGTCTTCAGTTTAATTTGTCTGAGCTGGTAGCCCCTTCCAAACACCTCCCAAAATGTGTCATGGAATCCTAAAATGGTTTGGGTTGGAAGGAACCTTAAAGCCCATCCCATTCCACTGTCCCAGGTTGCTCCAAGCCCTGTCCAGCCTGGCCTTGGACACTTCCAGGGATCCAGGGGCAGCCACAGCTTCTCTGTGTCAATGCCTCACCAGCCTCACAGGGAAGAATTTCTTCCTAATATCCAATCTAACCTTGCCCTCTGGCAGTTTGCAGCCGTTCCCTCTCATCCAGGGCTCTTGATACATCCCACCACAGGGATGCAGCTTCATCATCCACCTCTGGAGCCTCCTTTATTGGCAGTATGGGAGGTAAATCAAATAAAACACAGGCTCAGCGTGGTTATTCAGTACATCCCCCTGCCCCTGGTGTGTGGTTCTGCAGGCAGAACATGTTCATTTACTCACCTAAACGAAATTTTCATCATCCACCTCCCATGGTGTGTAATGAATCCAGCTGGAGATGCTCAACCCCTTTGGCCACAGCAAACCCAGGATCCTCGAGATTCCCCACAAACTGTGCCTTGGTCTCTGCATCTTTTAGTGTCCCCATAACCCAGCTGGCCCCTACAAACCTCTTTCCAATCTGGGGAGCTCTGCCTTTGTTTCCCTTTGCCTCGCCAGCTGTAATCCCTGCCTGGCAGTGCCCCTTCCTGGGTAGCTGTTGATTTTCCTTAATCTTTTATGAAGTACTTTTATCATAAGCTCTCTGAAAATCCGCCGAAATGAGACCCTCTAAATCACCTTCATTTATTTTAAAGGCTTGCTTTTGCTGATAACACTGCCAGGTTGCTTAGCACACCTCTTTTTCCACCGTTCCTTGAGGAAGTTGTCTTGACCTTGCTCAGATTCCACTTTGCTGCTTTCTACACTGGCTGACCCCTAATTAGACTCTGAGTGAAGTTCTTGGGCTCCTGCAGTTTGGTGTTTCGTTCTTTGGTCCTGGAGCCACAGCCTGCTGCTTTTTAAAAACAAAATAACAAAAATATTTTTAAAAATAACGCTGCAGCTGTTTCACTGTTTGCACAGCTTTTAGGAAAAGCATCCAGGGCTTGGTGGCTATTGCAGGAATTGTATTAGAGTTTGATACAACTCTGCACCTGAGCTAAGAAGCCTTTTCAGATGTGTAGGAGTGAAATTAGCTTGGCAGCCAGGATGCACAAATTTGGCTGAGTAGATATAATCCTAGAATGGTTTGAGATGGAAGGGACTTTAAAGCTCATCTCATTTCAACCCTGTGCCATGGGCAGGGACATCTTCTACTATTCCAGGTTGCTCCAAGCCCCATCCAGCCTTGCTTGGAGTGCCCAATGACTCTGATGTAGCTTTTTTTGATAATTTATGCCTTGTTTGACATGGAGGGGCTTTTTCTCCTGGAGATGCTGACCCCTGAAGACAGGGAGAGCTGTGGGTGAGCTGTTTGCCCACAGACAGCAGCCTCAGGTCAGCCCTCCTGTGCCCAGGGAGGCTGCAGCATAGCACAGCACTGCTGTAGGGAATTATTATTTTATGGGTAAAACCAGCCCATTCTCGAGGCACACGGCTGTAGCCATCTCCTGGTGTGAAAATTTGGGGGAAAATAACCCAAATTGAGCAGCTTTCTGTATTTAGGAAAATCAGACTGTTCAGAGCAAAGCCCTCACTTTGCAGGCTCTGTCCAGCTCCTGGAAGCTGCAGTTGGATAAATTCAGGTGGCAAATGAAGCTCAAATCCCCAGATGAAGTTAGGTGGTTGCTGTGGGGTGGGAAGTTGTGCTGTGGGATTGCTGTGATCCATCCTGTCCTTGGGAACAGCTGGATTCTGGAAGTGCTGCTCAGGTGCAGCTCCCTCCTGGACTCTGACTGCTGGGAGGCTTCAACAGACTGGAGTATTGCTCTTTTTTAATGCTTTCTACAAATTAAACAAGACTCTTCCCAGGCAGGACACAGGAGGGATGTTTTTGAATGGAAATATCCATCCTGCCCTGCATCCCTCCTCCTTCTCCCCCATCCTCTCTGCAAGGTTAAATGCCACAGCAGAGAAGGAAATTGAGTTTCAGTGTCTGTGCTCCCAAAGGCTGCTCTCAGCTGGGGAAATGCATCATCCCTCTGGGCTCTGCTGCTAATCCCTCCTGGGATTGCTTGGTGCCTGGGAGGCAATGACAGACCCAGGGGGCTGCAGCTGGTGCTCCTGGTGTCCTCGGGTCAATGGGATACTGGTCCCATTATGCACTTGTAATGGAGAGGATATCTCTAAAAGCAAGGATTTATTCACTGTGTCTGGCCTGGCAGGGCCAATTTGGGATTGTAAGGAATAAGTAATCAGATTTCCATTTTCCGAGGGCAATGCCAAGTGAAAATGTATGAGTCTATTTCCTTTTTTTTTATTATTGTTTAGAAATAACAAATCCTTGTGCCCTGCACACAGGGTGGGCTCTACATTAAAAATAGAGGTTAAAGACCTGCAGCAGAGCTACAGAATCCTTGTGAGGAAGAATCCAGGACATTTTTCCTGGGAATCCCAGGGTGGAAGAGCTACTGATCCCATGATGGGCTTGTAGAAAAGGGAAAATTGTGTTGTCCCACATCCTCCCACCCCCAACCTTCATTCCTGTGGGACTCAGGGAATTATTCTGCTCTGCTCATACAGGTTGCCATCAGCTGCTGGGGGACTTCATCTCCTGCATCCATTTGGCAGAAAGTGATGCTTCAAGGAAAGATGTTTCATGGGTCTCAGTTTAGAAAGTGGAGGGAAATGGAGCCCATGCTGCCCATCAGTGTGTGTATATGTGCACATATATATGTGTGTGTATATAAAAAAGCATATTTAGGCATGTTAGCTGATACATTAAAAATAATCGTTATTGGTTCCACAAATTACTGGCAATATTGCTGTGGCTGCATTACAGCCTCAATTTTCACTTGATTGCCACCACATAATTTTTAAGCAAATAACCAAAGCATTCTAACTTAAATATTGTCACAGTATCCCTTTAATAGGCAAATGAGGTAATTATAATCTCCTTGGATAATAGGATAGCTCCTACCTACCAACATGCATGTAATGCATTCTGCTGATTTTAGGGAGATTGGGAGAGATGCATTATCTTTAGTGGTAGTTTTGCAAAGCTGGAAAATCCCTTCAGCTGGGTGAATAGGGAGAATCCTAGAACCATAAAATATCCTGTGTAGGAAGGGACCCACCAGGTTCAGAGAGTCCAACTCCTGGGACACCCCAGCAATCCCACCCTGTGCATCTTTGGGAGTGTTGTCCTAATGCTCCTGGAGCTCTGGCAGCCTTGGGGCTGTGATTATTCCCTGGGAAGCCTAGGCAGTGCCCAACAGAGCTGGACACACGTCCAGGTGCTGAAGGTAATAGGGCTTGCTTTTGTGTGGGAAGAGTTTGTCCATGGCCAGGGGATAAACTCTGAAATAATGTGTCCAGTGGTGGCTCGGCTTTGGGATTAGTGGCTGAGTGGAGCTTGTGGCAGAGCAAGAGTTTCTGGCATGGTGCTGCCTTTTTAAAGGGAACTCTGAGCTCCTGCAGCCCCAAAACCTGAAACATTCTCCGAGTGGCTTCCCAGCTCTGCATGTTGAGTTTTGGGCATGAACAGCAGTGCTCAGCTCCAGCTGCTGGTGCTTCTGGGGGCTGTGGGCAGCTGGTTCTGGGCAGGGGCACAGGTTGTCATTGTCATGTCAATGTCATTGTCATTGGCTTTGGTGCCCATCAGCTCTGCAGCTTCTGCTTTGTCACCTTGCCCTGGCGTGCTCCCTGGGAATATTCACTCTCCCTGGGAATATTCACTCTATCTGTGAATATTCACTCTCTCTGGGAGCAGCAGGTGTACTGGGAAGGTCAGGGGCCAGGGGGAGGTTTGTTTCTCTCTTGTCTGTGTAAAAGTTGTGTTGTACTGGTCTGAGGTTTGCAGCAAGGTGTTAGAAATGGTTTTTGGCACTTGGATCTGGAGTTGGTGGAGGGAAAGCTGGCAGCTCCGAGGCCATTCCTTCTGATTTCTGAGTGAAAGGATGGCTGCTGGGCTTGGCTGCAGGAGCTATTTCAAGTGGTCTGCATGGGGAGGAGAGGCTGGGCTGGAATTTTGCCCCATTACCTGCATCCAGGGAAGGGAGCTGGGATGCAGAATGTGCCTGGGTTGGAGGTGCTGCTGTGAGCAGGATGATTGCCTTTCTTCACTCTGCCCAGGGGGATGTGCTGCACACAGGGGAGCTCACAGGAACCAGAGGTCACAAAAGATTCACCCCAAATTCATCCCCTACTCCTCCAGTCGTGCTCTGGTGACTCCCTGGCTATCCAGCACGGCATTCCATAAGCCAGCATCTCTTCTGTCCCCACGGTGTCCCTGCTGCTCCCTGCCACGGAGCTGATGGGGAGGGAAGTCACAGCTGCGAATGACCCTCTGGGCTGTACCTAAGCCATCACCTAAGCTGTACTTTCCTGCTTTCTCCACGCTGCCTCCGGTGATTGTAGCCTGGAGAATGCCTTGATTGCCGACAGCTTCTCAGGAGTTGCGGCACAATTGAATCAGTTCCCTTTCAGTGCATAGAAGCCCTTCAGATTGTAATCAGGGGCCATTCTGCATCTCTGCATTGTGTTCGGCAGCCAGCTGCGAGCCAGCCTCTCCTCCTCCTCCTTCTCCTCCTTCTCCTCTTCCCCTGAGCCCCCCTGGGCTGCTCTGGCAGCGATCGCCTGGCTCTCACCCCTGGCAGGGCAGGGTGTTTGTGTGACCTCTGCAAATCAGACTTGGGATGGAGTGGGCTGGGATGGCATGGAAAAGGCAGTGGGAGCAGGTGGGGTGACTCGTGGGGACAGCCAGGCTCAGTGGGACAGAGGCTGTGGGTTAGGGATGCTGTGCTTGTGTGTCTGCATCCTTCTCTGATGTGGAAGGGGGAAAGTCCCAGCAAGAGATAAAATGAGGTTGCTGCCAGGCTCCTGTCCGGCTTCCTGTGCAGCCCAAGGGGAATGCACTCAGAGCTGGAATCCTGGCTTTCATTGCCCTCTCCTAGGAGCAATCCACATTTTTGGGGGAAACTCCAGCCACGAGCAGGAGGCAACCACATCCCTCTGCCCAGCCTGTGGGACTGAGCAGAAGCCAGAAGGGAAAGCAGAAACGAACCTCTGCTGTCCTGGGAGCAAATCCATCTGCGTCCTTCCCTGCTGCTCTGCTGATGTCCCAGGGAAAAGGTGACCAGGAGCTGTGCAGAGCTGAGCTGGTGTCTCCTGGGGCCAGGAGAGCTGCCCTGAGGCGAGGCCATGGCAGTGCTGCCTGTGCCTCCCTCCTAGTGCCATGCAGCTCTTTTATCACCCATTTATCAAGCATTGCGCTTCCTACGTCACCAGCTGGATTTCTGCTGCTCTTGCTCTTCTTTCTCTTCCCCTGACCCTTCGCTTTCTTTGTGCTGCATCATTTTTTATTCCCCCGGCTTTCCTTTTGTTCCCCATCTCCCCCTCAGTGTCTTTCTGCTCCCTTCAGGAGCTTCCCAGGTGTTTCTGTCGCACAGGGCTGTGTCTGTGCAGATGCCAGCAGGACCAGGAGGTGCTTTTCCTGCCCCTCCATTCCCATTCCACGTGGGCAGGTGAGGGAATGCTGCCTGCTGCCTGCCCAGAGCGAGCAAACGCAGCAGAGGGTCAATGGAAAATTGAGTGCAGAGAGAATTAGGGCAGCAAGGCAGAATAATAAAACCTATTGCTGTTGAAATCGCGCCAGGAGAAGCTATAAAGGGAGGGCTGGGTGCCAGCTCTAGGGGAAAAGATATGATGCAGTGTGACCCAGAGCTCATCTGTCTGGAAATTAGGATTGGGCTGGGATAAGCTGTTGGGCATGGGGACAGCAGGGAGGTGGCAGTGGCTGTGGCACAGCCCTGGGATCCCCTCCCTTTGAGACCCTCACTCCTCTCCCCACAGTCTCCAGTGCTCACTGGTGGTGCTTGCTGGTCTGGGTTTGATCTGGCTGCTGTCAGGTGTTGCTCTGTTCCTTCCCTGAAGGGCTGGGGAGGTAAATCTGAAAGGAAAATAAGTATTTAGTGGGAAAGAAGAGCTTGAAGGTGCTTTGAGTGAGGGAGGGGGATAGACTTTGTCCTTCTGCTTGTTCTTGCATCTCATACTTTACCCAAGAGGAAAACCTGAAATTTGTTAAACTTGAAAGGTGTGAGGTCCCCAGAGTGCAGCATGGCTGGGGGAATGACTGTGCTGTCCTGTAGGTGCAGGACAGGAGTTGGTGTGAATTTCCTTGTCCTAATTCAGCAGCACAGCCCGGGCAGGTGCTCAGTGTTCAGCACCACTGCTGCTGAGGCTTCAGGCTGATGCTCTGCTGAAACAGATCCAACAGACTCGTTTGCTTTGTTTGGATTTCTTTTTTTTATATATTTTTTTTCATGTTGGGAAGAGGAACTCTCTCAAGGTGGCAGTCAATTAAAAATAACAAAACTCAAAGCCTGGCTGCTGTGATCCACCACTCTCCTCCCCACGAAGCCCCACCGGTTCCCTCTGAATGCAGAAGTGATGTTAGCAATGTTAACAACATCTTTATCACAGGCAGAGGCTCTAAGGCAGCCTGGTTTGTCTCCAAGGCTTTCAAACTTTCTTTTGTCCCAAGAAGTCAAAGTAAATTGTAGGCAGCCAGCTAGAACACGTGTCCCTGGGGGAGATAAGCAGGGGTTTTGTTCCTTATTGAGGTCTCCAGCATTCCTGAGCGCTCTGATTGTGCAGCTGTCACCATTAGGTGTGATGGGATGGACTGGGAAAGGGCCAGGGAAGCAGAGGCATCCCTGGTGCATCCACAGCATCCCTGGTGCATCCCACAGCATCCCTGGTGCATCCACAGCACCATGGCATCTCCATGGGAGAACCCTGGGCACCCTTTGGCACAGGACTCCAAGTTTTACCCTCGTGCTGGCAGCAGCCTGGCTTTTCCCAGCAGGATGGCCAAGACCTTGGTTAACCCTGTCCTGAAATGATCAACTTTCTTCCCATGCCAACACTGGGGAAACAAATGGCCCTGGCATCAGCTTAAAGATTTCGTCCTCACATCGGCTGGGCCACAGCAGCTCATATATTCTCGTTTCCCTAAATGAAGGATGCACTCAAGCAATCGAAAACAACTTCTGGGACAATCTGGTTCCATTATGTCTAATGGCAGAGGGTGCACGTGGTGCCTGCTGATATCTTAGAGAAACAAAGAGGGATTTTCCCATTATTCAGAGAATGGATGAGACGTGAAATGAACTCCTCAGAGGCGTTTCAGTTTGTCACAATAGAGCAAAGTGAGTCACGTTTGGAGGATTCGGGAACAAAATGTGTGCGGTTTCTTGTATTCCCCTGTTTGTGTGCTCCCTCCCTCTTCGGTCCCACTCCTCCCTTTTGCTGTTAGAATTCGGCAGCACAAACCCAAACTCGAGGCACACTTGCTGCACTTGTTGAGTCATCAGTGCAAGTGAGATTGTAGCACTCTCCTCCAGGGATGGGGCTACAGGATATTACCAGCCCAGGCATCAGCTGATGCTCCTGAAATGAGGTTTTAGTTGTCATTTTGTTTGTGAGCCCAGAGGAGGCATCACTTGGTGTCTTAAAAGCTGTGACCATGAGGAGCAGCTGATAAAAGGCAGAGCATCTCTGCTCTTCTGGATGTCGTAGTTGGGGCATTAAAAAATGCCCAAACATCCTGTGAACTGGGAGAATTAATCTCGTATTGATAAGTAAGCTAATGGATTCAATGGGCTGTGGGATGTTGCATTTGCAGCCCTGGGGCTTCTTGATGTTTCCCAGCCAGAAAGGGGCATCCAAAACTTTTCTCACAGCTTTCCCATCAGAAAATATAATTTCAATGAAAAGAGGGAGGGAGCATGGGGTGGGGGGAAACACTTAATTTGCATCCTCCAGTTGGCTGAATTAGAATTAAAACTGCATTTTATTTTGACATACTGTTTTTCGTGGCTGAATTGCAGGAGGTTCAGGGTTCTGCTGGGCAGGTGTCCTGCTGCCAGCTCTGCTCCATCATCAAACAGGGATGGGGAGGCAGCTTAGCCACCAGCAGAGGCCCAGGGAGGGTAAGCAGCACTTGTTCAGGAGCAATGACTGCCTGAACCCTCTGCTATCATGGCACTGAACGGTTTCCAGAGCACAAATGGTGCCACCCAGATCTGTCCCAGCTCAGGCAGGGGTAGATGCCAGGGACCTTTTGCCAGACCCAGCAGTGCTGCCAGGGGCAATCAGCTGCGTTACCTGGGTCAGCACTTGCTGACACCCCCAATTTTGGGCTTTTTATGCTTTTCAAGTGGAGTTTTTTCCCCAAAGCAAGGTGAAGAGGTGGTGTAGGTCTGGAGATGCAGAGGCTGGTGTGAGCAGCAGCTCTCCTCCATCAGATCATGCACGTTTTGGAAAGGCAGCATGAAACACTGCAGTTTGCTTCCCCTCAAGCAGCATGTCATTTAATTTTCTCTTGAGGAAATGCTGTCCAAAAACAAATCCTTTACAGGCAAAACTTAATTAGAAAGCCTTGGACATAAATCTCTTTGTGCCCCCAAATCCCACCCTGGCCACAGAGATCCCTGAAAGCAAGGAGGGCAGAGCTCCTCTTTCCACACTTTCCCCTGGAGTGCTTTGTGCCTCTTGTTGAGCTCCTCTTTGCTGCACCTGGGTTGCTGATTAGAGAATTGCCTTGAAAGGCATCTTGAAACTCTTAAAGGACTGTTTCCCGACTTAACAAATCAATGCATTAAAATCTATAAATATTTAATCACTGTTTGCCCTCCAGTGAGGCTGGCATGGTGCCTCTTCCCCTCTCAGCTCCCCCCTCCACTGTTAAGACCCTTCCCTGCAATGCCCAAATAATCCATTTATTAATGACCACTGCATGACCATTCCCATTCTTCTCTGGCAGCATGAGGTCTGTGGAAGAAACAGCCCCAAAATTCCTGGGAAAACCCTAGCCTGCCCAACCATCCACCCCTCTCTGTGCAAGCCGTGGTCCTGAATTGCAAAACAAAAACCAATCCCCCAAGCAAACTCTAAAATTACCAAGAAAAGAGACACGAATAATGTGGTTTACGAAAGGGGTTCTTTATCACTTTGAACATTTTTTTATAATTTAATTTTTTTTCCTCTGCTGCAATTAAATTCAAGGTCTTGTATCATCTGCTGTCATCATTGCTGGGGAAAAGCTGTGGATGTGACAGCAGGAGTGTGTTGGGAGGAGGGGGCCAGGCTGCTCCTTGAGATGGGGACAGGCTGTGCTGGGTGCTGTGCCTGCCCCCCTCCGAGGTGGGAAGGCTCTTTTGGGGGCTCTGGGATGAGCTGGGATGTTGTGCCTGAGCTGGGATGACACACAGGGAGCAGGGGTGGAAACAGCAAGCCCAGTTCCCCAGCAGAACTGGTGGGGCTGACATTTCCAGTGCCCACACGAGCTGGGGTTTTGCTGCACAGAACTCTTTGTGGGAGGGGGAACAGGGCGAGTTTCACTGGAAAAAAACCCCAACATTTAGGGAAAATCTGCTGACAAGCTCTGCAGCAGAGAAGGAGCAGGACCTCCCATCCTCAGCTGCAGCCCTGCCTCTCCTCTCTCCAGCTCACCAGCCTGATGGCTTCATGCCACAGTGCTGCTGCTGCCTGCAGCATTTGTGTTTTCCCTGTGAAATTCCTTGTCTGGAATATTTTTGGGGCTGTTGGTGACGAGACTGGGGCTCTTCCTGGGCAGTCTCCCTCTCCCAGTTCTCAGTGCTTAGTTCAGTAGCCTACACCCATCTCCAGAGGTTTGGCTGCCTTTCCCTCTTTCTCCTGAAAATGTGCCATTTGAGGGGCTTGAAGATGGCAATGTGAAGGCTTAAAACGGGCAGGAATGAGTGGTTTGGTGCTTGTCCTTCTCCAGGCTCTTCCTGCAGGTGCTTCCCCAGCCCAGGGGTATCTGCAGGGTACCCTGTGGGATTGGATGCTGCTGGCTCTGCTCCTGTGCTGTCATTTGGAGAAATCCCAGTGATGTGGACTGGCTTTTCTTTTCCTTATGTGTCCCAAGGCTCAGTGCTGGGTCCAGGAAGAGAGGCAGGAGGATGTATTCCCCTGTAGGAACCTCAGCAGGTTCCCTCCTTGTGCTGGGCTTAGGTGTTTCCATCTGGAATCTGCCTTATTTTTACTTCTGAAAGTGAAAATGAGAGAGAACAAAGCGTGTGGGGCTGAATGATTCCATTTTGGGGGTTTTCGTGGAGTTCTCCAGCCTGCAGGGAGCCTGGGGAAGCTTCCAGCAGCATCAGGAGCCATCCCATTTTGGAAACAATGATTTCTCTCACTTCCCTTCCCTGAAAAGGGAGGGAAATTCCAAAAAGTCTCACCGTGACAACTCTTGACAGTTCTGTTTCCATTTGCTCAAAAATTACCTTTCAAATATAGTTCAGTTCTCTCCAGCAGACCTGTCAGAGGAGCTCTTCCAGGACAGCTGAGGAAGAGAGAAAGTACTAAAGCAGCATCCCTCCCTGCTATCTCTAAGGGAGCTAAACGTGGCACATTGCAGCTCTGGGTGCCTGTGCTGTGCTCTCTCCTCCTGCAGCACCAATCCCAAAGGGAGGCAATGTTCTGAGTATTATAATTTGATGATAATAATTCAGCATTTACAGAATCTTCTATCTCTGAATAACAAAGCGTGTCAGGGAAAAAAATGTTATCCCTCCTGACAGGTGGGGGGATGAGAGGTGAAGTCGAAGGAGTTGAGCTGAAGATCTGGAAGTGAAACCTGGGATTTCTGAGTTGTGATTTGGAGAGTTTTACATTCCTGATGCTGAATGTCACCAGAGGATGCTGGTGGGGTGCTCTGGGGGTGGGGGGATTGTTGAGTTTGCAGCACATCTCCACGGTGGGCTCTGCTGAAGGTGAGATACCATCTCTGAAAGCTGTCCCAAGGCTTTGGAAACGATGAACACATTTTTCTGTTTGAAAAGCAAACGATTTCAAGCTCCCAGGAAGGATCCTGGTGCTGTTGCTGATGCCACGAGGAATGGCAAAGCTTCTGAGCACAAGTGGCTTTGCGGTCCTGCCCTTGAAGCAGTGTCAGGCATCTGTATGAAAGCCATGTCGGAATGATCATTATCCCTAATTGTTCAAACTCCTCCTTGGCTGCATGATTTCACTCCTGAAACGACCGAATGAGAGGATGGGGGGAGAGGAGAGGGGGGGTCTGCAGCAGTGAGTCAAAACCAGGGATTAGAACAGAAATTGTCTTATAATTAAAGTTACGGAGCTGCTGCCGCTGCAGTGTAATTACTAATGGGGATCAGTGAGGCGCAGATGAGCTAACGTGGAGATACCTGGCTGGGGTGAGCCTGGCAGCAGGGCTGAGCAGGCAGCACTGTGCTGTTGGGGAGGACAGCTGGGAGTGCATTTAGGGGACGAGCAGGATCACAGAATCACACAGAATCACACAGAATCACAGGGTTGGAAGAGATCTCCAAGATCACCGAGTCCAACCCTTGCCCTAACAGCACCTCAGCTAATCCCTGGCACTGAGTGCCACATCCAGTCTCTTTTTAAACACATCCAGGGATGGCAACTCCACCACCTCCCCGGGCAGATGATTCCAGAACTTTATCATTCTTTCAGTAAAAAACTTTTTCCTAACATCCAACTTCAATTTCCCTTGGAGCACCTTGAGACTGTGATGACAGGAAGGGGACAGGGGAGCAGTGCTGTGCTGCTGCAGCTCCTGGAGGTGTTTGGGGCTGGATGCAGGGCAGGGGACACTCTGTGACCTGTTCTGTGTGTGCACTCAGGTACACTGAGGCACCTTGCAGTCCCTGCTGCCACTCAGCATGTGCACGTGTTTTGCTCCAAGAGCAGCCAGCCTGTTGTTTGTGTAGAAGGAACTTTTTATTTGGTGAGCATTGGCCTCTGCTGCTTCATTTCATGCTCAGTGCTCGGAGATCAAGAGCTGTTTCTTTCCTAGACCTTTATTAAATGCTTCTGGGCTACAGGAGCTGGTTGGTTAGCCCAGGGAGGTGTTTTTTCCCCAGTCCAATGCTTGTGGCTGTTTTCTTGCCTTCCTCTGCCCCTTCCAGCACATGCTGCCTAGTTTTTATTTATTAACGTTGGCCAAATGTTGTTTTGGGGAAGGTTCTTGGAGGTGACACAACTAGAGCTGTGTGTCCATGAGCACTCAGGAATGAGCAGTTATCCATGTCTACTCCCAGCAGAGGCCATGGCATTGCTGGCCACCAAAATGAGCTTCAGTGACCCTAGTTTGGCTCTTGTGCTCCAGGGTCAAAAGGAGTTATTTTAGTTTTTGCCTCCTGCACAACCAATACTATCCCTTCTCATTCAGATGCTCTTCCTGCTGTCTCTCTGCCTGGTTCCTGCCTGGAGTGAAGCTGGATGTGGCTGTGGTGTCCAGAGGTACCTGGAGGTTCCTGCCTAGGGCAGGAGTGTGGGATGTGCTGTTCCACGGACAGGCATCAAAGTGGAGAGAGCAGTGACTGTTGTGTTGACCTTCACGGAATCACAGAATCATGGAGTGGTTTGGGTGGGAATGGACTTTAAATCTCATCTCATCACACCCCTGCCATGGCAGGGACACCTTCCACTGTCCCAGGCTGCTCCAAGCCCTGTCCAACCTGGCCTTGGATGCTTCTAGGGACCCAGGGGCAGCCACAGCTTCTCTGGGCACCCTGTGCCAGGGCAGATCCACCCTCACAGGGAACAATTTTTTCCTGATATCCAATCTAACCCTACTCTCTGTCAGTGTGAAGCCATGCCCCCTTGTCCTATCACTCCATGCCCTTGCAAAAAGCCTCTCCCCATCTTTCCTGTCTCCCTTCAGGTTCTGCTGTGTCCTCTGCCCTGGGTGGGGACTGAAGAGGGTGACAAGGATGGGGGAGTGCCAGGCTGCAGGCACTGGTGCTAATGCACATCCCTGCAATATGCAAAACGCTTACAGGAGCAGTGGGAATTTCTGCCTGACCTCAGCTGGTGTGATCAACCGATGCCCTGAAGCATGAAAATAAATAGCTCTGACTCATAAGAACAAGTGGTGCAATTACTTTAGCTAGGATAAAATATTTGTAAGTATCTAATCCTTCCCTGCACCATGTGCAGGAGTGAGTCCTTATCTCCTGGCTGCTCCCTCTTCCCTCCAGCAGCACAGCTCTCTCCAAACCAGGAGCCTCTCCAGCTCCTTGGTACATCCCTGCAGCTCCCAGCTGGGCAGTGGAGGGATGTGCAGCCCAGGAGTTGCTGCAAGGGGAAGCCACATCTCTTCATTCAGGGTTATTTCGTAGTTTTGCCTTAAAAAGGGACAGCAGAGGGTGCCCAGGGGCTGGGAGCAAAAGGGCAGCTCAGAAGGAGCAGTGAGGTGAACCTCTGGAGTGTTCCCTGCTCCCTGGGCAGGGTGCTGAAGCAGCAGCTTTTTCCTGTGGGCACTGAGGTGTGGAGAAGGGGCTCCTTGTGGCTCAGAGCAGGGAGTTTGGCAGGGGCTGGCAGCAGCAGGTTTTAATTTGGATTGTGGTTAATTTGGGTTGCTAATCACTGCATCTCTGTGGAGCCCTCTGTGCCTGTGCACACCTAATCCCCCTGACCCACAGGGACAGCAGCTTTGGACCTGAGTTAAACAACCCAACCCCTGGATGTGTGAACTTGGAAAATCCTTCCCAGGCAGGATGCTGCTGCCAAATCCGTGCTGACATATGGAGAGAGGAGTGCTGGCAGGATGGGAGTTGTGCTCTGGGAAGGGCAAGGGCAGTGCCATTCCTCCCACTGGCTGAACTCAGATGGGTTTCCATGCTTCTTTCCCTTCTGGTGCCCATGGGTCATTCCCACTGGGCTGATCCCACTGCAGAGCTTGGATTTTTCTGACCAAAGCATTTTTTTAATAGGTTTGGCCCAACATTGATTTAATGATTTTTTTTTTTTAAATTTAGGGGGTTTTTTTTTTTTTTGCTTGGTTTCGGGCATTCAGTATTTCAGAACTAATTGTCAAATCAAACACTGAGTTCACGGCAAAACATTGAATGTTTTATGTTTTCTTCAGTGCTTTCAACAACCAGAAAAACGACTAAAACTCAAGGCTGTGCACTTTGCCTTTGGTACTGCTGTAGCTGGACAAGTGTACACGGCAATACATTTCTCATTTTTTAATTTTTTTTACACCAATTTCACAGTCAGCAGGAAAATAGTCCTGACTTCAGCTGTACTCTTACAGCATTAGCATCTTGCAAGGACCTGACCCGAGCAGCTGGAGGTGTCAGGTCACTGCTGCAGGCTGTTGCTGCCTGTGCTTCCAGGTTCCCTGCCACTCCAGGGAAAGCAGCAGCTGGGGGAAAAAGGCTCTGCAGCCTTAAAGCTCTTCAAGGTGAACTGAGTCTAGGTGGGAGCAGAGCTAAAACTGGGGGTTTAGCAGCCTGGTTAGAGTGTTGAGAGAGGATATTGTCCCACTCTGCTCTGGGGGAATCTCACCTGCAGAGCTGCCCCAGCTCTGGGCTCAGCATAGGAGGGACATGGAGCTGCTAGAGAGAGTTCAGAGGAGGCCATGGAGATCTCCAGGGGCTGGAGCTCCTCTGGAGCCAGGCTGGGAGAGCTGGGGATGTTCATCTGGAGAAGCTCCAGGGAGACCTCAGAGCCCCTGCCAGGGCCTAATGGGGCTCCAGGAGAGCTGGAGAGGGACTTGGGACAAGGGATGGAGGGACAGGACACAGGGAATGGTTTCACACTGACAGAGATGAGATATTACAGGAAGAAATTGTTTCCCATGAGGGTGCTGAGGCCCTGGCACAGGATGCCCAGAGAAGCTGTGGCTGCCCCTGGATCCCTGGCAGTGTCCAAGGCCAGGCTGGACAGGGCTGGGAGCAGCCTGGGACAGTGGAAGGTGTCCCTGCCATGGCAGGGGTGGAACAAGATGATCTTTAAGGTCCTCACCACCCAAACCAGTCTGTGATTCTGTGATCTGGCACTCCAGCACTGCCCTCACTGATGTTCCTCATCCTCCCCTGAGCCCTGGTGCCACTGGGGGCTGTGGCTTTGCCCTTTCCCCAGTGCCCCCAGGCTATGGTGAGCCTGGGGAGGTGGTTGTGGTACCTCAGACCACCTGAGCTCTGCCTGGAAAGGGGAACATCATCTCCTGGGACTGGGGGAGCAGGGTGAATCACTTGCACAATAATAGGATTTGTTCTTTTTTAAAGAGACTGAAATAACCTATATCTCATAGCTGCTCCTCTCTGGAAGTTGCTTGTTCATGGGGAAAAAAGCCAGTGATTTTTGGATCGCAATTAGTGGAACAAAGGTAGTTTTGGGGAACTTGAGGCCATCTTGTACCTGCTCAGCACCCACCACCAGCTCGAGGTCTCTCCAGGGCACTCAGAGCTCGAGTATTCCTGGTTCCCTGAAGCCCAAAATGCCTCCAGTGCACACAAACCAATTACCATGTCCTTCCCCCGCGGGGAGAGTGCAGTGTGAGCAGAGCTGCAAGCCTGATATCTCGATTGTTCCTCGGGAAAGAAACAAAGCCAGGCTTGTACCCGAGCTCCCTGAGGACCTGGGGAGATGTGTGGCTCAGTCATGATTGCATTTCTCCGTCTGCCACCGCAATATTAAAAACATAACCACTTCTGGTGGCAGCCTGGTGCGCCTGCGCCGGGCGAGCTTTGGGAGCCCAGGGCTGAAGTTTACTAGGAAAATTGTTCCTTCCTTTGGTTCCAACGTCATCTGGACCTGACCATGAGGTGGGCTCACACTGGAAGTCACCCCTTTCCCAAGGGAATAATTTCTTTTCATTCTAAAGCCAGCCAGGAGGCAATAGGGCTGTACTAAGGGAAACCTCCAGGCTTCGATGCTTCTGAGCCCTTGGGACACATATGGATATATTTTGTTTTTTGCTTTCAGAACAGGGCTGTGTTGATCTGCCTGCATCACAAAGGTTGTGTTTTGCCGTTTACTGGGTTTCTTTTTTCCCGCTACCTTTCTGATCAGAAGTGACAAAAGCCTCCCGGTGGCACCCGACAACCTTCCCACTGAAATGCAAACACGCTGGGAAGGTTTTGGCTTGAGCAAAGCAGTGCCCTTCTGATGGAAACCCATTAGCTGCTGCTTTTTCTTTCCTCCCTCCTCTCTTCCTTTGCTAGAATAAAGTGGTTTGCATCATTTTTTCCTCTTGTTTCAGCCAACAAACATGTTTGTTTCTCCTTAATTACCTGGGTGTCAATGGGGTGCTTCATCACTGTCTCTCCTCAGCTGGTTCCTTTTTGTTTCAATATGCAGCAGATAATCAGAAGCCTCAATTGCGAATCCTGCAAAACCCTCCAGACTTGAAACTGTAAAATAACCCAAAAATGACCTTGAGATGACTTTCCGTGTCCGTGGAAATGAAAATTAACTGGACTCATTTGAGTGGCCTGAGGGGAAGAAGGTATTTAAAAAAAAAAAAAAAATCTGACAAATGAGCCAGGAAAGTTTTGAGTGTCTCAGGTGAACGGGAACATTAGAATATGTATTAGTTATAAATGCTCTAGCGCAGGGTGCCTGAAATTGTTAGAGGGAAATAATCTGTGTGTATGCATGAGGAATGCATGTGAGATGTGCTGGGAATGTGACCCTGGGAGCTGGGAGACAGCAGGGCTGGGAGCTGGGCTGAGTTAGCTCGTGCTCAGCCCTGCTGTCTGGATGGAGATTTATTCCATGGAGCTGGCAGCTCTGCCCGAGCTCGACCCTCGCTTTTGCTGTGTTTTGCACAAATGCTGAGAGCTGCAGGGTCTGGACAGAGCAGAGGGATGTGTCCTGCGGCTGTCTGTGCTCTGCTGAGGCACACAGTGGCTCATGCAAGGTCCTGTAGCATGGAGCCTCGTGGAGGTCATGGAATCACAATGGTTTGGAAGGGACCTGAAAGATCATCTCATTCCAACCCCCCTGCCATGGGCAGGGATGTCCACACTGCAGTCCAAGGTCTCCTGAGCTGACACAGCTATACCTGTGAGGCATCTTCCCTGTGGGCAGACCTGATGGATGTGGGATGGAAGGTGACTGGAGATATGCACAGGGCTGATCCTCTTGGGATTTGCCAGGCTCTGTGCCTTTTTCCCATGGTGTCTGTGCTGAGGTCACTGTGGTTGCCTGGTGGAGGCTGGTCCCAGTCTGAAGCTGCTGGAGAAGGTTCCCTTTGTGCTGCAGCATGAAGGGTCTGTGCACTGTGGGGTCTGTGGAGGTCCAGCCCATTGTTTGGTGTCCACCACTGCTTTGTGTTTACCTATGGACTCGCTTGTCATCCGTGAGCTCGGGCAGCAGCATTATCTTGACAAGAGAGAGAGATTTAGAGCTCTGTAATCCATGCTTGTCCATCCTAATTATTTCCCTTATCAGCCTTCAGGAGAGTAACTTTACAGTGGTAATTAGTCTCTGCAATCCCACCCTATCTTAATTATTAGCACTGAGTTAGAATGGGAGGGGAGAATCTGTTCTGGGCTGCAAAGGTCCTTCTGGGGGGAGAGTGGCACAGATTTCTTAAGCAGTCAAGTGCAGCCTGGAGAGGACAGCAGTGAGGACAGCACCGTGTGCTGAGGACCCACGGGACAATGACAACGAGTGGCAGGGAATGTGAGCCAGAGCTGTGTTTGTCCAGTGTGAGTTTGGGTGTTTTATTAAAGGAAGTGCTTGGCAGGAGCCGTGGTGTTGGAGCAATGAGCATCTGTGGTTTGCGTGGGCTTCACCTGGAGCCGCGAGCATCCAGCTCTGCGGAAAATGAGCCCATTCATCATCTGCAGGGCTCCAGACACAGCACAAAAAGGGCAGTTTGACCTAATACTGCCCTATAGCAGCTGCAATTACTGGAGTATAATTCATTTCAAATAGATCCAGAGATTTCCTTCCCTTAATATCCAGAGTGGAAAAAAGAAGAGCGAGCGGGCAGGATGAGCCAAGCAGGGAGCAGATCGATCACCAGCACAGCCAGGGGATGAGCTGGGGATCTTGTGGAGGTGAAGGGCAGGACTGGACCTAGCAGGGCTCTGGTGTGAACCTCTGGAGACACAATGATTTCAGTTTCTGGTGTTTAAATGAGGATCTTAACCCTGAGCCAGTCTAGTGTGTGATATGATGGTCAATGTTGGCCATAGGGGCAAACCTCTTGCAGGACAAGTTGATTCTCAGCTTTTTCCAAGCAGAATTGATTTGACAAAACTCACATATCTTTGGGTTAGCATGTTGGTTTTGGTTATGACCTTTTTCAGAAGGAAGCCAAAAAATCCTGGATTGTCCTTCCTCCAAGCTGAAGGTGGAGGGGCAGAGGTGTTGAAGGCTGTTGGGTTTTTTGGGCAATGCTGTTTGATGGATGCAATGATACAAATCCTTCCCTTCAGACCTTCAGTATGGCAGGGATGGGAGGTAGGAAAAGCCCTCTGAAGGTGTGAATGTCGTGCTGGGTGGGGAAGGCTTTGCAAGAGGGCCAGACAGAAAGCTCCAGCTAAGATTTCACTTTTTTGTTTGGTTTTGAGTGTGTCTAAATGATCCTCTTGCTCAAATCTGGCTTTCAAAGGGGATTTGATAATTCAGAAGCCGGGATGTTTCTGAAAACCAGCAAAACTGGCTCTTAAGCAATTTTGCAATGAGTTTGGAAGAGTTTTTGTTTCATCCCTGTAACTTTATCCTCATGAAATGACTGGATAAACTAATTCTGCTTCCTTTGGCTCTAAGGTGAGGTATGGGTTTATCTCCTATCCCTACCCAGGCTCATTTTCACTCTTGTACAGACTTTTCTGGAATCCAAGTAGAGGGTGCTGCGCTGTTTGATTGTTTAGAAGTCACTGGAGTATCTCATGTTCGCTATTTTAACAATTGGAGAGAGGCTTTTATTTTCTTCAGAATCATAAACACAATCTTCAGTGTGTTTTTTGGAAACAATAAAACTAAACTCTAATAACCACACATTTTCCTTGCTTTATGTGCACACATCCTCAGGGAACAGGGCCTCAAGGACTCTGCTTTTAGTGGGGTTTTAACTTGCTCAAGTTGGAAAGTGCTGGAGAGCTGGATTACAAATTTGCTTTGGTACCTAAAGGAAATTTTTTTGCCTTTAAAACTGCTCAAGGTGAGCAGAAAAAGCACCTCTGGAAGAAAAAGGCAGTGACTTTACACGAAGATTTTAGCACCACCATCTGAAAATCAGGCTTCATTTAAACGCTGTATCTTGCAAACTCCTCAGTACAAGGACTAATTAGCTCTCTTCCATCTCTTTCCCATCCTGTGAATAACACTGTTTTCTTCTAGAAGAGATCAGAGGCTCTCAGAGGCAATTTATAAAGGAGGATGCTCTGCTACAGACAGAAAACCACAGCAGGGAGATGAAGGGACACAGCTCCTAAAGTATTTAGCCATCTAATGGCTTTTTATTTTTGAGTGCAGAAGTAGGTTAGGGCCCGGGTTCCGTCTGTGGTAGTGATTTTTTGATGGAGAGCTCACTTAATAAGGCAGTTTTCATCCAGAAGTGTTGAGAAATCCAAACTGCTATGAGATGCTCCAGTTTTGAACACATTTTCAGGGGAAGTGGGGGGAAAAAGCCACATCTGCTCACTGTGATAGGGTTGGGCACTGTAAAGCATCTCTAGGCTGCACTTACAGAATCACAGAATGGATTGGCTTGGAAAGGACCTTAAAGATCATCTGATTTATCACCTTGTCATGGGCAGGGACACCTTCCATTATCCCAGGGTGAGCCAAGCCCTGTCCAGCCTGCCCATGGACACTTCCAGGGATCCAGGGACAGCCACAGCTTGTCTGGGCTACCTGTACCTCACCACCCTCACAGCAAAGAATTCCTAATATTTAGTCTAAATCTAAACCTGTAGCTCATCCTTGCAAGCCTCACGTGCCAGGAGCAGGAACCCCAACATGTGGGACATCAGGGGGAACAATCTACAGCTGTACATCCTGGAGCCTCAACACCAGAGGGCTGAAGGAGGGTGAACATGGATCCCCAGTGCACAGATGATCTTGGGGTTGGAGGAGAGAGGAGGAGATGAAAAGTGTTGCTGCTGCTGCTGCTGCCAGAGAGAGGACAGCGTGTAATGCAGGCGAGTGCCTCTCTTTTTGGGAAGGGAGAGCTTTGATCCAGCACTGTGGATGGACAGGCTGTGGGCTCTGTGCTCACCCTCCCGGGCAGCAGGAGTTAATTACCAGGGCTCTATCACAGCAGGGACGTTTGCCACCGCCCTCTTTTCAAGCTAACATGGAGTTTCCACGTCCCGAGCCCTTTGATGCTTGTCTGAGAGCATCAGGGCTCTCTGCTTTCCACAAGGAGCTCTCCACCGAAGAGTGATAAATGTGCTTAATTTTTGCAGAGCTTGTAGCCTGGTTTTATCCCAGGATCCGTCTCTGGAGGTTTTATTAGCTGATGGTGTCTGTAGGAAAAAGTCAAAGCGACTAGACAGGAACAGCCGTGGAATTGATGTAGGAAGCAAGAGCGTGTTTGGGAGATAATGTTTCTCATTCTTGCCGCGCTACGTGCCGAGTTTGGGCAGTGCATTTCCACTCCTGCCACGGTTTTACAGCTGCTGCCTGCCAAAAATCCCTCTGGCTGGCCTCCCAGCAGGGCAGGGTGTGAGCTGGGTTGGTGTGAGCTGGCTGGAGAGTGGACAGGAGCACGGGGAGCAGTGACAGGTGACAAACAGCCCTCTCCCTGAGTGTGGCTCTGACCTGGAGCAGAGGGAGCTCTGCTGGGTGTGCTGAGGCTCTGGGGTCAGGAGGTGCCCAGGAGCGCTGGCATGGGGAGATGATCACCCTTCCTTTGAGTTTGGCACAGAGACAATTTGCAAACATGTGTTGATGCGTTCCCGGAGGAAGCCAGGCACTAAATCATCACCTTGCATCTTGCATGCAGATTCGTCCAGGGAACCTATTTAATTAGGGGATAAATTTAGAAATCAATTATTTGCAGAAACAGTTTCTTTCCCTCTAATGAGGCTGCAAGGATCCATCCCCCTCTGCCACTTTCCCATGACCTTTGTGTATGCAGATCAAGGGGAGAAGTGCTCTGTGTCTCTTCTGTCTTGGTGTAGATGTTCCTTTTTGGGCAGCTGCTGCACAGCTTTCCCTGAGACTCTTGTTAGGATAGCAAACGAGCCCATGCTGCTGTTGGATCTAATGGTGTGGTAATGATGGGAGCACCAGATAATGACAGGGATTAGCCTTTCCTAGTGGGGAAGGAGATGGGAAGCTGCAGGGGAAGGGCTGGAATGGGCTGGTCGGGTGGTGTCTGTGTGTGGTGTCTGCTCCAGGCTTTGGTCTCTGCCACTTTGTTGCTTCCAATCTCTGACAAATTGCTCAGCTTCTCTTATGCCTTACCCACTTTTAAATGGGGAAAAATTATTTTGTCCCCAGGCTCCGAGAAGCCATAATAAATTCGGTTGCTTTTATTATTTTGGATTTCGACGTCTCCTCGTCTCACGATGCCACTTTCTGAGCCCTGCAGCAACTTCACTGTGCTCTTAGATCAGCTGCTTTGAGTCCAGTTCACTGCAGTGGGAGTCAGTCCAGGGAGAGGTGAGGATTTTCACACCTAATCTCAATAAACCTTTTTGCTTCTGGCAGCCTGGTTTGCAGCCTCCGAGGGCAGGTTTGTCCTGCTCGGGGAGGGGTCTGGGATAGCATCCTTCATAGTCCTTATTGGGTTTCTCTCCTTCCCTGCAGAACTCTGGTGGTGCTTGGCTGTCTGTGTGTCTTGAACTTTTGGAATCTCTCTGGATGCTGGGATAGATAAACGTGCAAGGTCGCTCCTGGGTTAAGCTGTAATAGGCTAAGAGAGAAGTGAATTTTCTGTGAGGTTGCAAGAACTCAATTTTGTAAGTAAGAGCTGAATTTGGTGTTTGTTGAGAAGCCCAGATAAACCCTGGGTACTTGGGTGGTACCTCGGATACCTGGCAGGCTCTAGGGGCTTCCCAGGGAGTGAGCACTCAAAAGCCCCTCCTGGAGAAGAGACAGACAACGTCATTAATCCTTTGTAGCCACTGTGGATTTCTGGCTTGGCAGCAAGGAAGGGACCCTGTCAGTGTAGGAGCCCTGATCACCACCCACCAACTGGTCATTCCTGCTAACTGATATTTTTTCCCTTTTGGACAAGGCATGTCCAGAATTCTCAGGCTATTTGCCTTTTGATGCACCCACCTGGTGCTCCAGGTGACACACAGGCAGAAGATCCCAAGGTTTTTTTGCTGGAAATGCCCAGCCAGCTCCTTGTCCTTGGAAAAGGACATCCCTCTCTCAGGAGGTGGAACTGTCCTAGTGTTTGTCTCTGCAGAAGGTGACCAGACCTCCTCTCTCCTGCCCTGTTTTCTTCTCCTCCTCTGCCTGTTCCACCTCCCCTTGGGGAGGGCAGCTCCGTGGGGGAACCACTGCAGAAAAATTGCTTCACTTCACAGCCTGAGCAGAGCCCTGAGCTATCAAACTGCCTTATCATTTTAAGAGCTGTGTTTCCCAAAGAGAGGTTTAAAAATGCAGAGGACTTAAAAAGCTCTTGGCTGGTTCTAATGGAGCTCAGAGCTGTGCTCACCCCTCGAGGCTGGCGCTGGTTCCTCAGCAGCTGTGAAGCAAATGCACCTCTCTGCTTTGTCCTGCAGCCTGCCTGGCTTTGCCACACTCTTCAAATCACCTGAACAGGTCATGTTGCCCTTCTGCTCCTGTCACAGCTTGCAGGGAGGACAAGCACATCCCCTCTCTGTCCCTTTGTGACAATCCTGCACTGCCCTGATGCCCACCCTGCTGTGCCTTGCCCTGCTCCCAGCTCTCAGCTCCTGCAACAACTCACAGACAAAGGGAAAGGTGCAGTTGCTGCTGTTACCTGCACGAGGAGGAAGCTGTAGGGGTGGTTTTCCAAATGTTTTTCCTTTGCACAAGCCTTATCTTGTGCCATCCTGACTCCCAGGGCTGCTCTGCAGTGTTTGAGGCTGTCCTGAGAAGAGGCATCCCCACCCCAGCCCAAAAACAAAGACACAGATTTCTTTAACAGAGATTGATAGTTGGACCATCAAAGAATGATGATGCTCGTGCCTTTCAAGTAGACTTTTTTTTCCCCATTTATCAAATCTCTCTGTTGGTTTTGAGGATTTGGGGTAAGTGGGAATGGAAGACTATCCCAGCTTTCCTCATGCTTTCCAGCTTGCCACAACAACAGCTTTCATGGCCCAGCAGCTCTCTCTCCTGAGACATGAGGAAGGAGTTGCCTCTTCCCTCTTCCTCATGCTTTCAGGTGCTCTTTCAAAAGTAAACCCTTTGTTTACCCGTGTTCACCCTGTGCTTCTTTTAGGTCAGCCAGAAGGCTCCAGAGAAGTGGCAAAGCTTGAGTATTTTACTGAAACCCTAAAGGAAACCACAGGAAACTCCCATGCCTTAATGGGGGGGATTGGGGGTGGAGAGTGTGAGAAATGGGCTCTCACTACTTCAGTCCTCCTTGGCTCATCCTTTCTAGGGGCTTCTGATAGCTTAGCTGCTTGCCCAGCTCTCCCCTTTCTTAACCATAACACGTGAGTTAGCCACAACAAATTAACAATTAGACATAACAAACCTATAGAGGTAGCCATAACATTTACAGTTAGCCCCAACAAATCTATAGAGGTAGCCATAACATTTACAGTTAGCCCCAACAAATCTATAGAGGTAGCCATAACATGTACACAACCATTAACAAATAACCATAACAAACACCTCCTAACCCTTTACGAAAGCAAACTCCATGACTTCTTTTGTAACAGAGAGCAAAATCTGTGCATCAAGGCACGTCCCTCACACCTATCCCTCTGCACCTTGCCCTTCACCTCTGCAGCATGCACAAAAGAGGGGCTCTAATGCTTAGAAGTCACATTCCTTCACCTTATTTCTGCTCATGGCAGCATCAGGATGGCACCACCATGGCTGTGGCTGAGCATCCCCAGTGCTGCTCTGAGCCTGGGTGTCTCCTCTCTCCCACACCTGGTGCTTCCCATTCCAACTGGGGTGACTCATCCATGTGCCAGCAATTCCTGCAGGACTGGCAGAACCTATGCCTGTGGCTCCCACCTCTGGCCAGGGGGAGCCTCTGCCGACAGGTAGAAACAGAATTGGATGGAAGGGAATTGAAAGTCAGAGGGCCCTGTAATAATTTCAGAGTGCCTGAGGCGCCACATGGAGCCCTGGCATTATAAATAAGGGTAATGTGCTGGAGCCTGGATTGCAATCAAAGCAGCTGCAGGAGCGCACTGAGCTTCTCTGGGGGGTGTGGAGTCAGACTGAGAGCTGTGGGCAGCACAGGTAAATCAATATCTGCTCCCTGATGCATACAGGGACCCTAAAGCCTGGCATTGGAAAGGCTGGAGGGGTGTGGGGATGGCACAGAGGGCCCCAGAGGCAAGAGCAGGAGAGCTGTGTTGGAGCAGCTCAGCCCTCTGGCTGTCTGGAAGTGCTTCCAGGGGCTGAAGCCAGGACTCTGTCCTCCCTGCTCACCCCAGCCCATCTCCTGGAACACCTCTGGAGATGCAGTGTGCAAGCTCTCCATCCACCCTGAGGAGGTTTTCTTGCTTTTTGGGTTCCTGTTGAGCTTGGGATCTGCCCTCCAGTTGTGCTGTTCTGACTGTCAGGAGCTTTTTGGTGGTGGCTCAGCTCCTGCCACATCTTTGTGTCTTGGAGGTTCTTTGTCCCAGGAGCACACCTGAACCTGGCTGCTCGCTCTTCTCCTTCCAGCAGAGCCTGAAAACAGCCAAACCCTCCTCACTGCCAGTCCCCTTTTGCCTGTCCAAGGTCAGATGTGAGATGCAGAGAGTGCACACAGTGCCAGAGGGATCTCCCTTGCACCACCCCAAGGCCAGGCTGCCCGGAGCCTCCATCCAGCACCAGGCTGGACAGGAACCACACCTTGGATTTGGCACTGCTGGGTTAACAAATGGACTCTTGATAAGGCTACTGAGCCTGGTTCATGCAAAGTCCAATTTATTGTATGAGCTACTTATTCATAAGGTAAACACAAACTTGTCTTGCTCTTTGTCTCAGCCCCTGCTAGGGGCGATTCAGCTTATCTCTGTTAACGTTTCACATCAACTGATAACAAAAGACTTGTGCATCCCTCCAACCCTGCAGCTCCAGCCTGAACTCCCACAGACTCTGACCTCGGAGAGATTTTTCTAACCCAAACCATTCCATAATTCTGTGTCCCTGCAGACACTCTCAGCACCAGAGCCACCCCTGAAATGCCCTGCAGGTGCAGCACTGTGTTCTCACAGACAGGGGCTTTGAAAGGAGATGATCAGAGGGAGCTTATCATATATTTTTTTTCTTTTTTTCCCCTTTCTTAAATTTCTGAGCTTCTCTATTACTTTTTATGATCTGCAGCTGCATTTGTGTGCTGCCCCAGGGAGTAGTGTGAGGGGAGAGCAGGGGAGGAGGTGTGTAAGGGAAGGAACATGTTAAAAAACGAGCGGAGGGGAAGGGAAGAAAAAAACCCAGGCTAATGATTCGGATAACAAACTCCACCACATCGCCACCAAAAGACCCAAACTCTTAGAACTCTCAGGGCCTGTTTGACTGCAGAATAGCCCCCCGGGGAGCATGGGGGAAGCCCCATTACTGGAGTCATTTTGGAGCTAGTCTGCACAGAGCGCGATAATCTATTCCGCAGGGAGCAATCCTGCGCTGGCAAGGGCACTGGGGAGAGCTCTCTGTTTATGACTTTCTGCATAAATTTGCTTTATTAGCATAAGTGGTAGCTAGCACCGAAGAATCTCTAAACTAACACTTTATTGGAGGTTGGAGCCTCTGGAGAGTGTTAAGTGAGGAGAGCCCCTGGAACAGCAGCAGGAGGAAGGGGGCTGCAGGATGAGGGGTGTGGAGGAAGGGGACACAAGCTGGGATTGTGTCTCTGGAAAAGGAAATTCCATCACTAAGCAGATCTCCAGGTTTTCCTGTGCCAGATGAAGCCGCTGAGCTGTGCAGGTGAGCCTGGCTGCAGGGTGTAGGTCCTGCTGGGATGGAGCAGGTGGGGAGGAAAAAGGCTGGAAAAGCTGGATCCATGCACTGGGAATTACTCACTGCCTCCTCACCCATCACCCCAAGAGCCGGCTTGGTGCTGACAGGAAAGGTGCCCAGCAGGTCTGGGGAGAGGGGAGGAAGCGCAGGGAAGGTTTGGTTATCCGGGGGTGGAGAACCTTGTGGGGATGAACCACTCAGAGCAAAACGGCTTATTTTAATAATGACCTTCAAGAATGAAATAAAAATACAATAATCATGGCAGATTAGCGAGAACAAGCCAATTAAATACAACACAGGCTTTGTAAAACGCCATGACAGATAAGGCAGGGCTGCAAGCTCCCGAGAAAGTGATGAATGTTGAGGCATTGCATGAGGTTAGAGAGGGGCTGGGGAGAGCTGGTGAATATTTCCAGCCTGGCAGGCTCCCTTGGAGAAGGCAGAGGTAAAAAGGGTATCCCTGCCTTCAGTGAGACTGAAGGGAAGGGAGAAAGGAGGGAGGAGGTGGGTAGGGTGGCCAGGAGCCTGAAGGCATGGAGTAACAATCCTCCAACTTTAATATCTGCTGTTTCATTTTGTATTCATCATGTCAGCATAATCTGCTTTTATGGGAATCGTCTTGGTTCCCAACCAAATGCATTTAGGCCCCTTTGCTTTTAGGTTTGATTGTAATACAAGTTGAAGACTTCAATGAAATGTTTATATGTGAGGGTTGTAGCGACAGCAAAGGGAAAAATGGAATTAGGGCGTTGGTTGGAAAGGGATTTGCTGTGGTCACTGCTGTTCCCTGCCTTATCCTGGATGGGTGACATGCTGATGGCACAAGCCCAGGCCAGGGGCTGAGCCCTGGGAAGGGTTTTGTTTGGATTGCTTGTTTGATTTCCAAGGAAAACGTTGAAGACTGTAGAAGTTTTACATGGCACAGAGCTCGAGGCAGAGCAGAAAAGCCACAAAATACTCTTTGTGCCTTTTCCTTAATTTCAAACCATCATCAGGTGATAGTGGGGCTGCCTGTGGCTCAGCTGAGCTGTGTGGTGGGACATGAGGGACAGGTGTGATGGGTTTGGGACACCTGGGGAGGCTGAAAGGAGCCACAGCCATGAAAACTAAACCAGCCACAGCTGCTGGTGGGAGGGAGAGCAGATTGCTGAGATCCTCTGCTCTGGGATGGAGATGGTGTTGGCCTGGGGTCTTTGGACAGGGAGAAGGGGAGAAGCCTGGCTGGCTGCTGTGGGCAATGAGCATCCTCCTTGTTTCATCTCCTCTCTGCTGAGCGCAGTGAGCAGGTAGGAAGATGGCATGGCAGATGTTTGATGATCTGTTTGGCTGTTTTACTCGGTGTTTTACCCACAAAGGGCTGTTTGAACCCCAGCTGAGAGCTCCCCATCTGCTAGATACTGAGATTTTAAACAGCCATAGACCACAAGTGCTTTTCCATTGCTGCCCATTTAAAACCTTAAGCGTATCTCGTTCAGTTTTGGTGCTGGAATACCCTTAATTTGTTCCAAAAAGCATTTGAGGGCTCTGATAACAGGCAATCTTGCTGCACACTATTCCATTCTGTCTGATGGACGGGCTATCACTGCTGTAACTACAGCAGACAGTGGAGTGACAATGTGTGTCCATTGAAACACAGGCAGTGTAATATTTATGTCAAGTATATGAGGCCAAGAAACTTCCCTGTGTTGGGGTATTGAGGGATTCAGCAGCTCCACGGCTTGAAAAAGCACTTTTTTATTATTTTTGTGGTGAGTAGTGAATCTGATGGAAGGCTGGGGGTTGTAACCAGGTGCCCTAAAATGAAAGCTCACACACACAAGTGTTTATAAGTGTGGGGGAATGAGTACCCAGGCTTGGCAAGTCCATGTTTGTCACAAACTGCCTGGCTGCTGGGTTTGCTGAAAATTGTGAAATGAATGTTAAATTGAAGTTTCTACTTTTGGAAGAGACCTTTTGAAAATGAAACAGGCTTATCTTCAGTCTAGGCTAAAATCCAAAAAAATTGCCTATATTTCAGAACTCCTGAGGAATGTTCTCCCTGATCCTTTTAAACATCCCAAGCGAAAAACGTGTGTGTAAGGGAAAAAAATTTGGAGAAAGGTTGATCCTGGAGGTTTTTTCCCTGCTTCCCTAATGTGATGTAGCCCTTGGAACTGTAGCAGTGATGTCCTGGTGGCACTCACGGTGTCACTGCTGTTTTCTGGGTGATACAACCTCCTTGCTGAGCTCTTTGGGAAAAGTCTGCTGCAGGATATGTGTGTGATGAGTGTGTAATGCTGTAAATCATCCCCTCCTGTGGGTCACTGTCCCTCTGGACAGAATTAGGATTATGGCTTTGCATGACAGAGTCTCTCCCTTGCTGCTCCTCTGCTCTCCCATGGCCTGTTTGCCTCTGTGGATGATCTTGGATTTCTGCTGCAAAGCTGAGTGAGTGCTTTTGCTCCTAAAAGTAGCATTTGTTTTGATTTTAATTAGACAAGGAGATGCTTTTCAGTACAGACCTTTGAAGTATTGCTGGGAAGACGACTGCAATTAAGCAGCCTTGATACTCCTTCTCATTTTGTTCTCATTTTTCCTGCTATAAGAAGCCTCCTGCTTTAGCCTTGTTTGGAGGGGGAAGACACAGGATTCATTCCATGAGCTTCTTGAAGGAGCTGCAGGGCTGCACCTGATTTACAGGTTCCTGAGTGCAAGCAGCACCTCTTGCTGCTGGTTTGCTCCAGCAAACTGCTTTTTATGTCACAGGAGGAAAGGGTCGTTAGCAGGATGTCACAGCAGTGACAGGGATGTGACAGGGAGCTCCTGCATCCCCTCCCCAGCACAAGTGTGAGCTCCTGATGGATCCTTGTGTGGCCAGGAGCTGTTTGGTTTTTCTCTGAGTGCTCAGATGGGCTCTGGGGTTGGGGATGAGGAAGGTGCAGAGGCAATGAGCAAACCCCTCTGGTGAGGTGACACTGTGGTGGCTCAGGAGCGTCAGCAGTGAGGTGCTGAATCAGGGATCTGGCAGCAATGGGGTCACCTTTTCCCTTCCTTCAGCCCTGCAGGACCTGTGGTGTGATGAGGCTTCTCCATGGGCAGTTTGATTGGCTCTGTTTCCATCCATGATGGGAAGCCAGGGGCTTGCTGCTGGAATATTGATTTCAAGGGTAAAAAAAACAGTTCCTGAAGGATTGAGAGTTTTTTTGTTGGGTTGGAACACGGGTTTGTAGAAGTGGAAGAGCCTGGTTGTGTAGCTGGAGTGGCTGCTCACCACCCAGGTGTCTCGTTGAAGCATCTTGTCCTGAAGGTGTTGGTGGCTCCTCAGGACAGCCTCAGCTGGGCTTGTTCCTTCCTCCTCTCCACTGGGAGCTGGAACTGGATGTGCTTTTGCCCACCTGGGCTCAGGATAGTGAAATGCAAAATGCCACCAGCATTTTCTGGCTGCTGTGCCTGCAGGGGAACAAGGGCTGTCCTCCCCATTGACCCTCTGTGGAGAAGGGGAGAACCTTGTCCCTGATCCCACTGTGATTCCAGGAGTACCTGAGCTTGTGCTTTTGCCTGTTCTGGGGCAGGCACAGCTGCAGGGAATTGAGTTTGAGTCTCCCTCTAAGCAGGTGACTGCTGAAGCTGTGGGCTCAGTGACTAAAAAGATGTGTCTTGCTTCCCATTGCTTGCATTGCAAATGGAAAAACAAACACAAAAAAAGATGTGGTGGAAGGAGAAATATTTTGGCTCATTTTGTACTAGTAGTTTTAATTTTTTTTTCAGTTTTGATTCAGCTGCCAAACTGCCAAACTCGTTCTCTGCAGAGATCTGTGTGCAATGAGCTGGGCAGCTGTGGAGCTGCCAGTGCTCCTGGCCCACTCAGAGCTGAGGCTGAGGCTGGGAGCTGCTGCCTTCTCTGGTCTGCAGGTCTGGGGATGCCCTTTGTGTTGTCCAAACCCCTAATTCAGTGTGAGAATTCCTTTCCAGCCAGGGAAAGCTGGTGGTGTGGATATGTGTGCTGGGATGCTGTAATCCTGGATCCTAGGGTGCTGTAAATCAGGATCTGGTGGGATGTAAAACCAGCAGAAGGTGACTGACAGATGCAGCCCCAAGGTCAATAGGTATTTTTCAAGCCTGGTGGCCATCTCTTGTTGCTGGTGCTCAGTCTGTGCTGAGAGGTGCCCTGCTAAATACAGCTGTGCTGCTGCCTCACAGCTGGAAGGTTTCCAGTGTAAATGCCAGCAGTGTGTACTGGTGTCTGCATCCTGGCTTGCCTGGCACTGACTGTCCTCCTGTGCTGAGCCACTAAACTCCCCTGGGTTTGGCTGCACTCCCTGGGAGCTCTTTCCAGCCTCCTTCCTGGGAGAGCCAGAGGAGGTTCAAGGCAACCTGTGTAAAATGTGATTTACTCTTGTTGCCATCCTAGTCTAGAAATCCCAAGGCACTCTGCAGCCCCTTGCTTTTTATTAAGGAAGACAAACATCACTGTTCACATAGAGGGGAAGCAACAGGTCGAGGCTAACAGTAGATAAAAGCAGTTCTGGCACCAAGACTCAACACTCCCAATTTCCTGGGTCACTTAGAAGAACATCTTTGGGCATCACGGAGCAAACTGACCCCAGGCTGTGTGGTGTTGTGTCCCTGCAGAGATGTTGGGGAGCAAACTGACCCCAGGCTGTGTGGTGTTGTGTCCCTGCAGAGATGTCCATGAGCAAACTGACCCCGGGCTGTGTGGTGTTGTGTCCCTGCAGAGATGTCCATGAGCAAACTG
Source organism: Lichenostomus cassidix (assembly GCF_008360975.1). Lineage (NCBI taxonomy): Eukaryota > Metazoa > Chordata > Aves > Passeriformes > Meliphagidae > Lichenostomus > Lichenostomus cassidix. Next base: position 7,319,508 of record NC_139497.1, read on the forward strand.
ACCCCGGGCTGTGTGGTGTTGTGTCCCTGCAGAGATGTCGGGGACAGTGTCGGACATCTCGCTGGTGCACTGGAAGCAGCAGTGGCTGGAGAATGGCACCCTGTACTTCCACGTGTCCATGAGCAGCGCTGAGCAGCTCTCCAGAGCCACCCCTCCCAGCCTGCAGGAGCCATCAGAGATCGTGGAGGAGCAGATGCACATCCTGCACATCTCAGTCATGGTGAGTCCCAGCTGCCCATGGTGTTGGAGGGGATGGAGGGATCCCCTGGGAGGAGGGGATGAGGAGCAGGGTGGTGAGCCTGGTTTGCAAACGTTTGTGTTGTGTCTCGGTCTCCCTCAGAAAGGGAGAGATGTGTTTGAATGGGCCAGGAAAAGAAAAAAACAACCCAAACAGAAAAAAGGGCTTGGTCTTCTGAGAAAATAAAATAAAGCAACAGAGTATGGGGGAAAAGCTATTGGAAGGGTAACAAGGATCCTTGGGGTTCCTCCTGTCTCTGCTGGAAAGTGGTGAGGTGCCTGTGGAGCATTTCTGCTTGGGCTTTGCTTTTGGGCATGAGCATGTGCAAAGGCAAGATTTTGGGCTTGGCTGCTTCATCCTGAAGCTGAAGTTTGTCTTTGAAGTGAGTAAGGGCTGCAGCATGTCTTGTAAAGGACAAGTCTGACCTAAAAGTAAAAATATGATCCAGTGCTTTGAATGTCTCCATCTGGGGTGTTTGTGACCTTTTATTAATGCACTGTCTGAGTGCTGTGCTGCCTTTTAAAGTTTCACTATCATATGAGGTTGTTGCCTACATATTTGGATGTGGTCCATGGTTCCTCTGTGCTTTAGAGCTCCATCTGTAAAATGGGACTCAGTGTATTGTCCCATTGGACTAGGAGAAAGAATAAAATGAGTTAGGTTGGTTGCTCAAAGCAAGCCTGTTATGGGATTGGGGATCCTGTCATAGCAGCTCTCTGCAAAAGGTGAATTTGTTCATCTCTTGGAATCTGTGTCATCTCCACAACTTCTGTCCTTAGTTTTGGAAGGAGGAACAGAGACAGTGGCTGCACAAAGCCTTTATTTTCTTCATTTGAACAAGCAGCTATTTGGCTTTTACAACTTAAATCTGGTTTTTTGAGTGTCATCAGTGTCACATGGCTTTAGATTGGTCCCTGAGTGCATGTGAGAATGGGGAGAGGCTCTGCATGGAGGAAGAGCTGCTTTGCCAGTGGCATGGGAGCATCCATGCCTTTGTTGTGAGAGTGAATTCCTGCTCTGAACCTTGAGCCTCTCCTCCCTTCTGCAAAAGAGCAAGAGGACAGGAGGGAAGGATTTGTTCCTTCCACACAAAATGAGCTGTAATTCCAGCGTCTTTATAAATCCTGACATTCCCTGCAGCAGGAGCCAAGGTCCTGGCCATGGCTGTGGCTCTGGGATGGGGTCAGGGCTGCACATGTGTCCCTGGGGAGGCAGGAGCTTTGCAGATCCTTTTCCTGGGTCAGGATTGCAGCACAGGCTTGAAACTTTGCCCAGATTTTTCAGAAGGTTTGAGTGAACCCAAGCCAAGTTTTGAGTTACCAGCAAAGATGATTCTGTTTTGTTGGTTTGTTGTTTTTTTATTTTTCCTCTCCTTGAGACCTCATGGAGTTCTGTAGCTGAAATAAAATGGGCACAGCTATTTGTTTCTTGGGTGGAATATTTCACCCAGGTCCCTGGGCTGCTTTCCCACTGCTGTATTTTCCTTTTTGACCCCAGCTGGAGCTCATCCCAGAGTGCTCTCATCACCTGAGCTACCCCAGCAGTGGGGTTCCCTCTGGGCATCCCCTCCTGTCCCTACACCCTCTATGTCCTTGTCCCTTTTGCCTCAGGATACAACTGGACAACCTGTGTCTTCCTTTCCAGCTTCCCAAATACTTTTCCTTCCTCTTGCTACCCTGAAATCCAGTGCCTCCTTTGTGCTTGTTCTCTAAACTAAACCAATATCACTGCTATGGAGAAAGAATTCCAGCCCACGCCAGTGCTGCTTGGGCATTCAGGTTCTGCATACTCTGTCCATCCTCAGCCCAGCATGCCACCCCAGGGGACAGGAGGGGACAGAGCAAAGTGCTTCCTTCCTCTCCTTTAAGTGCTGTAACACTTGCTTTTCCCTCTCCTCATTGTCCAGCTGAGCTGTAGGATCTGGGGAAGGATTGCCTGGGGGATGTGGTTAATCCCTCTGCTAGGGAGCACTTGGCACAGCTTTGTTGGGCACTGAGACATCTCCAGGCCAGGAATGTTAGTTTGGATTTCTGCAGCAGTTTATGGCTTGGCTGGGAGCTCCTGCTCTGCCTCTAAAGCTGAGACCCCCTCTGTCCTGTGTGGGGGCTCCAGGGAGCTGTAAATCCTGGCTTTGCTCCTCTTTCCAGAGATCCTGGCTGTCAGTCCATGGCTTTTTGGTTTGGGGTGGGTTTGCTTCCAGTGTGTGGCTCATGTCCCTGTGGCCACCAGCTGCCCCTGCAAAGCTCTGACTGGCTGTGATCCTCTTCACACCTCCCTTCCCAAGCTCAAGGGCGTCTTTGACAGCAAGATAATACTTAATTTTTATTTTTTTTCCTTTCCTAACTGTTTTTTCTTAATCTCTCCCCAATGAGACATAACATTAATTACTGCAGTTAAAGAGAATTCAGTCTCCATTACTCTCTGCCACCCATTTCCTCTTGGCTTGAGTATCTGAAATTTGTCTCCCAAATGAAAAGAAGGGATAAAGGGAAAAGAAAAACAAATATGCAAATGCAAGATTTTATTTATTTACCTTTTTTTTTTTTTTTAGCACAGTGTCAAGTAGAAAGGAATCAATATTTTTGTCATTACGGCTGTTGTGTTTTTTCACCATAATCTCAGCTGTCATTTGGGTTTAATTGTGTTGTTTCCTGTTGTGTGGAAGTAAATCTTATCTGTTTTGGATTAAAATTCAATGAAGGTCACAGCAGCTCGAAAACTTACCAGGCTGCAGCAATTAATGTTCATTTGGCTTTGATAAATTGGAATGTTCCCCACAATGGGACTGGAGTGGATTTCAGAAGCAATAATTCTTCCATTAACTCAATGATTCCCCGCGTGATGGAGCGTCTTGTCACTGCTCTGTTTGTCATCTGTCACTTCAAGGATCTGGGCATATGCCTGATATGATTTATCATGATTATTGGGGCTGCTTGTGTCAAAACATTTTAAACCACTAATTATTCCAGCCTTGTAAATTGCTGAATTTAACAAAACATAAGAGAAATTTATTTTTCTGTTGTTCCCCACCGCCTTGTGTTCTGGTTTAATTACTTTGTGTGGTGCTAAAGCCACGCCCAGGGCTGTGTCCAGTGGCTTTGGCCATACAGGGGGGATGCTTGTAAGGCTCTGAGGGGGTGGAGAGGGGTCTGGGTGGGACAGACAGGTTCTGTCTTTGCATTTTCCCCTTTATCAGGCATCACCACTGCACCCTGTGGGTGCTGAGATGCAGTTTTGGGAAGAGGATGCAAAGCCCATACCATCCTGCTGGTGGAGGGATGGGTTTTCCTATCTTGTGAGTGATGCCAGGAAAAGTCCTGGCTGTGGAATAGCAGAGCAGGACCATGGTGGGAGGGTTGTAAATACCCTCTGCACTGCCTCTGCTCCAGCTCCAGCAGAAATCAGCTGGGTTTTCTGGAGAGTGGTCACAAGGACAAGCTTTGTTGCATCTCATGCCATCACCTTGCAAGGGACCATTAAAGCATCTGGACTAAAAGGCTGAGCAGACCTCATCAGGCTGCTTTTGTAAAAAATATTACTATTTTTTAATTTTAATGCCTCCTTTCTGCTGGCTGTGCTGGCAGCAGACAAATTATCTGCTGGTTTCTAGGTCTCCCAGAGGATTTTTTTTTAGCTCATATTTGTAGAGTTTCCTTTTTTCTTCTCATTCCCATACATCCTGATGTTTCGCTAATGATCAGCCTTGGTGCTGTGCTCCATCAGCCCCTGAGCTGGGTGTAAAGTGTGGTGTTGAACTCTTCCTCTGCTCTCACATCCTGCTCAGAAGTGGCACTGGGGAGAGATCCCATCCCTGGGGCTGCCTCAGGCTGGGGCAGCTCTCTGGTTCCTTAAGGAGTCTCCAAGAGCAAGCAAGTTTTTAGGAGCTGCTGGTGTCACCTATTAGGAAGGATTTTTTCCCTGTGAGGGTGGGCAGGCCCTGGCACAGGGTGCCCAGAGAAGCTGTGGCTGCCCCTGGATCCCTGGAAGTGCCCAAAGCCAGCTGGACTGGGCTTAGAGCAGCCTGGGATAGTGGAAGATGTTCCTGCCCATGGCTGGGGTGGAATGAGAAATTTAAAGTCCTTTCCAACCCAAACCATCCAATCTGTGATTGCCCTCCTTCCCAAAGGTGGATATGGCATCACACCAGTGCAACTGGGCTAATCCCAGCTTGTATGGGAGGGGAGAGGAGACTGAAGCCCTTTTCAGAGCTGGGATGACTCCCACTGTCCCCAGCAAACAGCTCTGGGAAGGATCACCATAGATCCTGTGGGCTTTGAACACATCCACACTCAGCTCCTCCAGCCCAAGCATTCCCTCAAATTGCCTATTCTTCATGTGCTGCCCTTTTTCCCTCCCCAACACTATTTTCTCCTCGTTGCAAAACTTCCCAGTGGGTTTAGTTCCCTCCCTGCCTTGTGCTTACATGGTGCTGTCCTGTGGGATTGCTGGCAGCACCAGTGGAACTTTGCTCCAGTGGATGCAAAACCTTGCTTGAGCCTTCCTCTGGCTCCTTGCAGCTTGTCTTGCTGATGGCAGCACTGGAGCTCCTGTCAGCCAGCTCAGTTGGAGAAAAAAAAAAAACCCAAAAAGCCCTGGTGTGACATGAGTAATGAGGTAGTGAAGAAGGCACAACATCTGTGTCATCATTTCTGCTCCAGGAGGTCAACCAGATTCATCAAACATGCACTTCCAGCTTGTGATGTGTTTAGAAATTAATTAAGATAGGGAGAGAATTGCTGCTGCAGCAGATTTTCTTATCTGAAAGGTATTAAAAAGCTAAATTGATCTCCAATGAGCTGTTTTTATGAGAAAACAAACCCAAAAAGAAAAGCTCTAAAACCCCTGGGTTCAGAGTATCCGTGTGTGAGAATCGTGTGTGGGGAGAGGAGAAGGAGCTGCCCAAGCTGATGTGGAGGTGGACTGAGCATCCCCAAATCCCAGGGATGGGGATGGGAGCTGCAGGCTCTGTGCTGGTGGCAGACCAAGCAATCCTCAGACTGCCACCAGTCTGGTAGTGACTCTGAAGGTGGCCCTCAGCTCTTTCTTGAGCTGCTCTGGGATGGCCAGAGGCTCTGAGTGCCTCCATGGGTTTGGGACTGGAGCTCAGCCCAGCTGGAAGCTGAAGCCACCAGTCATGCAGGAGCACTGGAACTGCTACACAGAGGAGCTGCTGCTGGTCCATGCTGGCAGAAATTCCCAGTGCTCTCACCCTGGTGCTGTCATGGCATCTGCTCTGTCCCAGGATGGGACATCCTTTGGCTTCAAGTTCCATTTCCATGATGTGCCATGAACCAGCTTCTTGCTGTCTGGGAGTCTCAGACAGCAAGTGCCTCTTTGATTCACCTTCCCCCTCCTCTCCACTCTCCTTTGCAGAGATGATATAAAACAGGGGCTAAATGCAGTTAATAATGTGTTCTGGTATTTAGGGAATTAATTTTGGGGGGATTTGTCTTTAGATTGTCACTTTTGTGACAATGGCACCTGTTAATTTTTCACTAATCTCTCTCAGTTTTCCACCTGAACTCCAGTGAATACATTAGACCCTTTATGGCTTTCTCTCCATCAGACTTTTTCCACCCCACTGTGTTAAAATATGTAACTGGAGTGTTTGATTTGCATCTCTGATAACTGAAGGCTGAATAAATGCTCTCAGTTCATCCAAACTGAGCAGCAAACTTAACTTTCTCATGTCATCCCCAGAGCAATCAAAGTTGGTACTGGGGGAAAAGCAGACATGGGAAGCACTGGGGAGGGGTTTGGTTTTTGCAGATGGCATCGAAGGAGTGGGAGGAATCTGCAGCCTGAGAAAATTCCCCATCCTCGACGTGCTGGGAATTGAAGGGAAAAAGTAAAAACTCCCGTTGGAAAAGTGGCCAGTGCTGTCAGGGGGTGTGAGAGCTGGAAAGGGGAATGCTGAAGTCGTGAGGAGATGAAGGAAAAAATGCCAGAGGGAAGGTTTTGGGAGGGGATGAGGAGCATCTGAGCAGTGTGAGCTGTGGCACAGGGTGGGACATGCTCCGTGCCTGCCTTCGCCCCCAGGCTGGGTCCCTCCGAGCTGCCAGCGGCTGTGAGAGGGTATTTTTATCAGTTTGCTGATCTCAGAGGCTTGTCTTGAACTTGTTCCCTTCCTTCCTCCTCCTCACTCTTCCCCTTCACACCATCTGTCTGGGAAAAATGCATCCACAGTGCTGCGGGGTGTAGCTGGTGGCCTGACCTTTTGATGGTGGTTTTTTTTTTTTCCCCAGTGTGGGACAAACAGATGGAAATCCAGGCTTTGGTGGGGTGACTGCCTCAGCTGCAGGTTTCCATCCCTCTCCTCCACAGGCTGGTTCTCCCTGAGCTGCTGGGCTCCTGGAGAGAGCAATCCCATGTGGGAGCCCCGTGCTAATCCTGTGTGTAAAATGCTGGGAGCGCTGGATCAGTACCTTTGAAACATTGACGTAAACACAGAAATGCTTTGCAGCTCCCAGCCTGGATCTAATTGCTTCAAACTGCCAGGCTCCAAAGTACATATGGCATTAAAATTGTCAGGAAATGTTATTCCAGGAGAACTCCTGTGGATGCTGCCTTCTCCAGCAGCGATGGCTGGGTGTGGGTGGACCCTGACTCCAAGGTGGAGAGCATTTTTCTGGGATGCAGACCTTGCTGGGAATGCTGGCAGGGTGTTGTCTCCTTACTGGTGAGCCTGTGCTGTGCTGGGGGATGCCTGACACTCTTTATTCCCAGCAGGAATATTATAATCTCCATCTTTCTGTTGGTACAGCATGGGCTCTGACCCAGGGTGAGGAGCCTCACCCAGCTCTCACATCCCCAGGAGGATGCCTGCAGGTTTGAAAGCTGGACTGGTTTTCAGACAAGCAGCAAAATGCCTTTCCCCTCCTTCAAACCTTGTGTTATCTGTAGTTCTTGCTCCTCTCAGTTGTTACTGGTGTTTGGATGTGAGTTGGAAAGGTTTGCAGCCGTTCAAGTGTTGTTGGTGTCAGGCGCTGGCTCGTGTGAAGGTGAACTGTGCTCAGCCTCATGCAGAACAGCTCCAAGGTGCTCCTGAAAGATGTTACATTACAGCTCCACAAAAGGCTGAATTCTCATTAGACTGGCGAATCCCGAAGATGGGAGTAAGTGTTAACGACAGGATGAAAAGCAATATTATATTTGTCCCCAGAAATATATTTGCTCTCAGTTTGGGCTTTCCTTTTTTTTTTTCCATTTAAAAATAAATTGGACTTGGTTTCACAAGACACTGCGATGCCGTGAAAAGGCAGAGCGCTTTTTGTTCAGGGAAGTGTCAGAATGAAATGTTTCTACTCTTCAACACTTTCCATATCCTCCCCAAAACCACTTACACTTTAGTTTCAGCTGATGTGAAACTGTCTGAGCAGATAAACCATTCCTGGAAAAAAAAACCTTTCCAAGCTCTTTGTGGAGTAAGTGTGCCTGAAGCAGAGCAGATGTGGTGCTGTGGGTCTGATCATCACCCCCTGAGTGTCTGCAGCCTCTGCAGTGCCTGGCCTGGGGCAGGAGATGCTCACACACCCACCAGCAGGAAAAAGGGAGATTTGTCCATGACTTTTTCTGGAAATGCTGCTAATTCAGCAGAACGCTTTTTGTACGTGTCTGGGTCTTGCTGCTTTGGAAGTTGGGCAAAATTCCCACTGGCTTAATTGGGAGCAACATCAGGCCAAGAATGGTTATTTTTACCTGTCACTGCTCCCACTCCACCTCCTCCATCCCCATGGATGAGGAGGAGCAAGCTCTGTTTCAGCTTTTGCTGATGTTTGCACCAAACATCTTGAGAGTCAATTGCCTCGGCATGTTGAGACTGGCCATGCTGGTGGGACTCGATTTTAGCTTCCCCTTTGAGGGCTTCTTTGACCTTGTCTTGAGGCATCCTCAGGGCTGGTTTGGTCAGATCTGCCTGGGACACTCGTGGCTTGTGCTGGGATGAATGCTGTGAGTTTCCTCTCCCTCTGCATGTACTTGAACTGCCTCTGCCACACAGCCCAGCTCCTCCTCTGGCTGTCTGGGGGCTGAGGGGAGGAGGAGGAGCCCGAGGTGTTGTTCTAGTGGTTGTTGATCTGCTGCTCAGTCCTGGGGACTGGGGAATAGCCTTATCAAACCACAGCAGTGAGGTGACCTCATTCTTCTCTCCCCTCTGCCCTGTGTGCCTGGGAAGGGAGGGATGAGCAGGGCTTGTGTTCCTCCTGTCCCACCGTGCCAGGGAGAGGGGAATTCACGTGAGCATCCTGGCAGCCTCGGTGTGCTCAGCAGGGAGGGCTTAGAGACACTGAGAGATTTTTCAACCAAGCTGCTCCTGCCTTAGGATCCTGACTGCTTTGGATTTGGCTGCCTCTATCCCTGTATACCCCACCCTGGATCTGGGACCACTCCCAGCACCCTGTGGCACTGCTGGGCAGGGCTGTCCCTGATGGGGGCTATTCTCACTGGTGGGGAAGTGTCCTTTGCCAGCCCGGGTGTGCTGGGTTAAAACACTGACCTTGGCACCCTGGAGGGCTCTGTGTCCCTGCCTGTGCCCAGCCTGGCTGGTGCCATGTGGCAGGAGGATGTCCTGGCTGGAGATGACCTGGGCACAGATCATCTGGGCTGGGCACAGATCCTGGCTCTGCAGGCTGAGCAGATCCTCGTGGGGTAGCACTGGTGAGCAGGCTGTGCCCCCAGGGCTCTGTCCATCATCCCAGGTGCTGCAGGGACAGCTGAGCCTGCAGAGGTGCCTGGTGCCCACCTTGCTGATGGGATGCACAATGAGCAGGTCAATGACAGTCATGTGCTGTGTGTTTCTGCCAGAGTGATCACATTTCACCTGATCATGCCTTTGCTGATGTCTGTGTGTCTCTGTTGGTGTCCAGCCTCCTTCCTTTCCATGCTGGAGTGTTTCCCCATCACCTGTTCTGCTGCAGTGGTGGGCTGGGGGTTTTATATCCCCCCTTGCTCAGCTGTCACCCTGGCAAGGGCTCTGTTTGTGAGTGCTGCAGTCAGGTTGTTGCTGGGTTGGATGGCTGAGGTTGTCCCCATGCTCTCCCAGTCTGTCTCCTTTCTTCCCTTTTGCTTTGGAAAAAAGGTTAATTAAATACTGCACTCATCCTGTCCTTCCCTGAGATGCTGTGACTCCAGCGGCAGGTTTGTCACCCTCAGTCCCCTCTGAGTGCAGGTGAGCTCCTTCCTGCACAGCAGAGGGGTAATCTCCTTGGGGTCTGCTGCATGTGCTGGAGAGAGGAGGTTTCCCAGCATCCTTTTTGAGTCATGAAATTTTGAGGCAAAATCCCTGTTTCACCCCCATGCACTCCAGCCTGTGAGCTGTGCCTGTGCTGGCTGGGGGATGTGGGGAGGGTGATGGCTTTGTCCTGACCCTGAGCAAAGTGATGGCCCCAGGTTGTGTCCCCTCACCTCCTGCCACAGCTCCATCCCCACAGCTCAGACATAGCAAAACAAGCACTGTGGGGGTTTTTTTCTTTCCTTTTAAAAGTTTTTTATTTTTCCCCATGCTCTTCCTCCTTGGCACGCCGGTCAGCGGCGGGAGGGAGCCTTCAGCCAAGCTCTCCATCACATGTCCCTTGTTTTTTGTGTGTTATTTTTTCCCCACTGCTGCCCTTGCCAAGGGAAGGACATTGTAGAGCCGCTGAGACTGGCAGGGGCTGTAACACTGCCTGCCAACAGCCTCGGTGTCTGAAAAGACTTAGGAAATCCAAGCTCTAAATTAGCTCCCAAATCATCCTCTTCCCTTTCTCCGGCTGGAGAGCCTGCAGAGCCAGCCTTGGCTGTCCGGGGCTCCCTGGGGAGCAGCCGGCTCTGCCCTGGGGCTGGAGAGGCTTGGCTGGAGAGCACAGCACGATGCTCCACGGGGATAGCAGGAAGATCCTCAGCACGGCATGGCAAGGCAAGCTGGAGCACTCCAGGGACGAATTCCTGCTGTCCCTCCTCCCAACATTGCCCCTGCCCAGCTCCCTCCTGCCGTAACAGATTGGGAAGTGTGTTGGGGCTCCTGGCTGTGGTGCTGGAGGGCAGGAGGGGCAGCACAGAGCTGATGGACATCTGCTGAAAGCCTCGAGGGGAGGTGGGAGCCCATCCTGTGCTTGCCCCAAGGATGCTGCTGAGAGCAGCCGAGGTCACGGCACCGTTGGCAGCACATGGCTGCATGGGGACATCTGGGGCAGCTGAAGCTGCAGGAGGGGAGCAGGAGGCGTGCTGGCTGTGTGTCTGCTGGGGAAGGGGACAACCTGTGCCCCGGCCAGCTGTTCCCCCCAAGCCCTTCATTTCTGCCCTTGCCAGGTCAGTGGGTGAAGGCAGCAGCTGCAGTGAGATGGGAGCAGGAGCAGCTCTGTGTCCCTGTGCTCTGCCTGGGTGCAATTTCTGCAGGGCAGAGCTCCTCCCAGGGCCTTTGGAGAGAGGTCTTTTGGAGCAGCTCTGCTCTCAGTGCTGCTGTTTTGGCATGGCTGTGTCTCAGAACTTTGTCTTTGCTTCTGTTGTCACCTCTCAAGAGAGAAACGGGAAGGGCTCATCTGTGCTGTGTCTCCTGAAAATTCAGGCTTCAAATGCCCTGCGGTTCTGCATCCCCCCTGGCACTCCAGCCTTCACACTGAATGCAAATTGCTCTTTAAATGTCTCTGTGGGTGGATTTTAGCGCTCAGGTGCTGCGGGCAGAGCGCAGGCATCACAACTGATCTGCTCTGCTAACCCCAAACCATCCCCGAAAGGGCTCCTGTGCCGTGGGGCTCCTTGCATCCCGCCTGGCTCTGCCCATGGGTGAGGATGCTGGTGTTCCCCCAGAGGGCTGAGCATCACCAGGACATGTTTCTGTGTTCCTGTGGCTCGGGGAGGCCAGGCTGCTGCCACCAGCACTGCTCCTGATGGCCCTTGGAGGTGGCACGGGTGTGGGAGAAGGGAGTGTGAGCTCCGCAGAGCTGCCTCAGGCACTGAAGTCTGTCCGCTTCATCCTAACAGCAGCTACCTTGGGAAACAGCAGAGGAAAATTCCACTTCTACAGCACTGTAACTTGGGTTTTGTATTATTTTTTTTTTTTTAAAGGCTCTGTCAGGCTCCTGCTCTTCCCCCTCTCCCTGTGCTGCGCAGCTGGCTCTGAAGCAGAAGTGATATTTTCTGCCAATGCAATGATTACCCTTTCTGCTAATGACCCACGAACAGTGTCCAAAATAAATGAGCCCAACCTGCTCATCTTATTAGCCAAATGATTGCATAGAAAGAGGAAATATCTGCAGAAACAGCTTAGGCAGCTGTAATTTGGAAGCGTGGAGGAGTCACTGCTCGAAGTATGGAGAGGAGCCATATGTCTTCAAAAAGCTGGGAGAGCTCCTGTGCTGTTGGGGTGCTTCTGCTCACCCCCTGCTCCCCCTTTTGTGAAATGATTGTGCAGGGCTGGAGCTGTGGCTGTCCTCAAATTCTGCTGGTTCCTGGGGCTGGAAAGATGGAGATGGATGGATGGATGGATGGATGGATGGATGAATAGATAGATAGATAGATAATTTCTTCTCCTGTCTTTTTTTTTTCTGGGTTTGTGGCTTCCCACATGTAGCTGATAGGCAGCAGGGCTGGGATGCTGGTCAGGAGAGCAGCTGATGCAGCAGCCAGTACTGAGCTGTTCTTCAGGAGCTGTTCTTGTGTCCTTCAGGCTCTTCCCAATGCACTGGGAAGGCTGTGGAACATCCTTGTTTGACATGGGGAGGGATGAGGATGGAAAAGGGAGAGGTGGAGGCAAAGGGGGTTTCTGGAGGGAAGGGAGGTGAAGGGAGTCTCGTGATCCCCCTCATGGATCATGGTAATACTGAAGTAAAACAAGAGCTTGCTTTGGAAAAGATTTCAGGCTTTGTGTAAAGGTAGGAGAGAAACGAGGCTGGGTGCAGGGGAAGAGTAGAGCATCAGGAGGAGGTGATATATGGAGGAGCTGGAGGGCTGGGAGTGAAATCCCTCCTGATTTTGGGAACAGCTTGACCCTCTCTGGAGGATTAACTCAGTGTGAAAGGTGGGTTGTCTCCCCAATTGTTGCATGTCTCAGTGGATCTCTTGCCACCGAAAAAGCCTGAGTGAGGTGACAGCAGTGTGGCAACCTTGGAGAAGAGCTCTGGGAGCTGAGACAAGCCCTGGAGGCTTGACCCTGTAGCCTTGAAGCTGTGTCACATTAGAGGACGTGCATGACCTTGTGTCTTGTGTGATAGCAGAGCACAACACCCTTGTGCCTCTTGTCCCCTCCAGCAAGGGCAGCTGGAGACGTGGATCAGGATGCACCAGCCCTAAAAATTGCTGAGGAGGGTGAGGTTATCCTCTTCCAGCACCCTGTGTGGCCATGTGCATCCCTGACCTTCTCTGTGGCACAGCTGATGGGAGTTCCCCTGTTCAACATCTCAGCTTGTGGAGTCCAATCAGCCCCTCTGAGCATCCCACCAGGACCCTTCAGCAGCTGTGAACAAAGCCCTCCATGATATTCCATGTCTCTGTTCATGTATATCCATGAAATATAAACTCTATCTATATATGTGTATATTTTTACTGAGCTGGGATCTGAAGGGTTTCATGCACAGAAATAAGAGCCATGATTTTAATTTTCATCTTAACTACATTCATATGTAGTTAGTTTATTGCTCTTTTCTGTTTAATGTAGACAAATTCTGCTTTGGACTTCTTTTTTCCTTTCCCAATTAGTGGTGGAATTGCTAATTGTGCAGTTTTTTTTCCTAAGAAGTTTCGGATTTAAACGATTATCTGTGTTTGGAAAACATCCTGACAGTGCAAATACTGAAAACTGGAACATGGAGTGGATGAGCCAATGACCCCAGCTCTCCTTGCACCTCTCCTTGTCTTTCATTGCACTGCACCTCCAGGAATGCTGCCCTCGGTCCCTGGGGCTGGGAGGTGGCTGAGACAGGGCTGTGGGTGAGGATGGAAGGTTCACCTGCATGCCCCAGGCTGTGTATTTGATAGCTTTTCCTTGTTGTTCCCTTAAACAAGTTTTTCAGGTTAAAGCTGAAGGCCATGGAAGGTGTGACTGCAGAGTGGGTTTTGTTTCTTTTGCTTTAGTTTTGCCTTTTTTTGATTGATTGGTTTTGGTCTATTATTTTTTTAATTGGGTGGGTTGTTTGTTCAGTGCCCCAACCCTTCCAGACATGGCATTGCCCATCCTTTGGGACACTCAAAGGAGCACTTCATTCTCAAGGCTTTTGCAGGAGGAAGATTTGCTTTTCTGTAGGATCTGTGGAGTGGAAGGGATTTGGAGCAGTCATTGAATCCACCTCTCTGCCCTCGGGCAGGATCAATAACCCTTTGTCACTGCTGATGGATGTTTCTCTGTCCTGTTCTGCAAGAATTCCTGGTCCTTGTGGGCTGCTGTTCCAGCCTGTCCTGTCTGACAGGGATCAGGGACAAGCAGCCCCATCAGAGCTCTGCCTCCAGCCCAGCTTTGTGACAGCCAAGGATTTCAGATAACTCTTGCAATGTTTGGACTGATTTAAATAAGCAGACAGTTTGAGGTGATGGATGGCAGCCCTTTTCCTGTAAATGTTTTGCTCTGAGGGTTTTGCTGCAAGTCCCTGGCTCCTGGCAGCACACAGGGGTGCAGGCTGGCATCCCACCAGGGCTGGAGGGCTACCAGAGCTGCTGCTTTTGAAAAGGAGGGGTCTAAGCACTTTTATTTTTCTTTTCAAGCTGCCCAGTGAACCCATGCTCAATGATTCCAGGTCTGTTCCTCTCTGTCCAGCAGCTCATCCCTGCAGGGACATGGATTGCTGAGGCTCTTGGTTCTGGGATTTCTGTCCCTGCAGCTCCTATTTGGTCTGTGCAAGACACATTCAGCCTCTGGTTTTAAAACCCACCCCCTGTCCAGCTTGTGTGAGGCCACCTGGTCTTAAATCAGTAACTGTGCCGCTCTTCTGCGCTTCCCAGCACATTCTATTGCCCTTATCCTCAGATTTATGAATTTATTCTAGTCCCAATCCCATGAAATAGGGGCAGGGCTGCTCCCTGAAGGAGCTTTTCCAGGGGCTTATCCAAGGATCACACAGCCATGGACCAGAAAGGCTGAACCACCAAATTTCCAGGGCTCTTTCTGTAGCACAAAGTGGGGATTCCATTCTTTTTTTGGCTTCCTTTGTTCTGTGGGGAATTCCTCTTGTGCCATGAAAGCCTGAAAGAAGGTCAGATGCTGAGGACAACAGCTGAGCCCCTGGGGAGCTTTTTGTTTGGAGCAAGGGGAGGGTTGGGAAGGTGGAGGATATCATGCAGGTCAGTGCTGCCTCTCCAAGGATGCTTCTCTCCACCCAGGAGCTCTCTCCTCTCCTTGCCACCCAGGTGAGACTCTTATCTCCCATTCATTCTTTCCTCTCAGGCCAAGCTGTTTGTTCTTCAGGGCTCCTCTGAAGATTGGGAGCATTGCATAAACTGGGTTTAATTTAGACTAGATGTGAGCTCAGGCCAGCTGGCAGGACAGGCACCACACCTAGGAGATGGAGCTGGGTGGAAGTTGTTTCCCTGCCTCCTACAAGCTACAAACTGCTTGTTTTTATCAGTTAAAAAAAAAAAAAAACGTGCTGGGGGATGCCTCTGCATGATTGGGGGAGTGAGTAAACCAAAGCTTAGCACTCAATAAAAAAGGAATGGAGAGGAGCTTTGAGAGCCCAAAGGTGTGGGCAGAAGGGCTTTATTAGCTCCATTTGAAACATTTTGTCTCGCTTCCCATTTAGATGTGGAATCTAACTTCATTTTAGCTTTAAATTTAGATTTCCCAAACAGGCCTGTCAAATTAGCAAAAGGAAATTTGATTAGAAAATGGCATCAGGATTGAGGTCTTTGTTTTTCTCCGTTCGCAATTTGGCTCGGTGTTTGCTCTTAACCAAAAATACACCACTGGAAAAGTGGGTTTTAGCTAATCAACACTTCCCAATTATGGGGGGAAAAAAAATTAGAGAACAGAGATGGAAAACTCCTGCCCAGTTGCTTCCTCTTGTGTGGAACCTGGAGAGTTAAGCAATGGAGTTAAGTAACAGGGGAGGGGAGAGGGCTGGAGAGCTGGGAACTGCCATCCCAGTGAGCCACAGAGCTTCCAGTGGGATGAGGGAGCTTTTGGGGTTGGAAGAGCAGCTTTTCCTGCTCACAGCCCTGTCTGAAGCCTGGGAGAGCAGTACTGGGGTGTCAGGCTAGCTCTGAAGTGCCATCCTTCCCTGTTCTCTCTGCCTGCTGCCAGGGATGGAGCTGGATAACTCCACAGGTGCTGCAGTGAGGCTGGAGACAGCGTGTCAAAAACCTGTGTCAAAAACCTGACAGCAGCCCCGGCGTGTGCACGGGGAGGGGGTTATTAGCCTGTTATTATCCATTTACCCACATAGCCTGGCTAATCAGCTTTCAGATGGGAAGAATTAATTGGTTTCGATTGGAGCACCAGGCATGTTTAATTGAAATGAATCCTTTCCCACTTCCAAACGGGTATTTTCTCAGCTGCTGCTGGCTGGGCAGGGGTGCTGCAGCTTTTCCAGCATGACCCTCTTGGTGTGGTGCAGTTGAGCTGGGTGAGCCTGCTGTAACAGCCATGCCCTGCTGATGCCTTAGGATTTTAGCTTCTTTATATTTCGTGAATCTGTAATTTTAGTGTATAACTCCGGGCTCCATACAGGGTGCTAAAGCTTCTGTTCTCAGCATTTTTAGACAAAAATAGTCCTCTAAGTTCAGAATCCAAGGACACCTTATTGTCTCAGGCCCCAAGATATGTAAACAGCAGTGAATTGGGGGGAGCAAATTTGGAATAATTGGCATCATTGCCTGAAGCTGTAATTGGAGGATTAAAGCTCGATATGCAAATGGACAGAACTTATAAAGTATGAAAAACCTGTGACTTGGTGCCCATTTTGGGGGTAGCTCCTGGGTAGGCTCTATCTGCCCTAAATGTACCTGAAGGCTCTTCAGTAACTATAACTGCTTTTATTCTCCTAACTTTGTCTAGTCTCTGTTTTAGGTAAGTCTATCAAGGCATCACTGCAATCCTTGCTCTGTCTGGGAAGGGATTCTTGTTTCTCCATCCACACATCCCTTGGATGCACTCCAAACCCTGTGCTTCCAGCTGGGATGGAGACTGTGAGTCCTGGATTGTCGCAGCCCCTTGGAGTGTACCAGGGAGCTTGGCAGCTCATCCTGGTGGCACCCAGGTGGCATCATTGCCATGCTTACTGCCACCTCAGCTTTCCTCCTGCTGGCTTTGATGTCCTGCATCCATACAGGGAGGAAAAAAAAAGGGTACTTGAATTGCAGGAGCTTGGGGATGGGAACTGTCCCCTGAGGGTGTGGAGTGTCCCAGAGCTGGTGGTGCAAAGGGCTCTTTGGCAGATGCAGATTTGGCTTTTCCCCTCCCAGTCTGGCACCAGGATGTCCTGTTCTGTCCTGTCCTCCCTCCTCTCAGGCTTGTTGATCTTGAGCCCTTCAAAGAACAAGAAAAAAAAAAAATCTGGTACGTTCCCATACTTTTATATTCCCAAGCAAGAGGGCTTGGGTGAAAAAGGAGCAGTTTTGTCAAGATGTTGCTGCGCAACAAAAAGGTTTCTGTGGACTTGTGTGTGAGCAGTGAGTGTGAGAGCTGCACAGCAGGAAAACATCTCCCTGTGGGTTTGTTTTTCCTCTGTGCTGAGCCCTGAGGTGGTGTGGAGGCATCACATGGAGAGCTGGGTGAGGGAACTCTCCATTCTTGTCAGGGAGATGAAAAAGCCCTGGGAGATGAAAAAGCCCTGAAACATCGGATAAAATTTATCTGCGTGTGAGGTTCCAGTGAAGTTAATGGGAGTTAAGTGTGTGGTTAAGTGCTGTATTTAACTGGGCTCTTAATAGCCTGCTGGGAATAGCTATGGTGTTTTGGGAGAGGAGGCTTGTGGGGTTGCAGAGGTCTTGGATCTTTTCTTTAAATCAAAATCTTGGATCTCCCTGCTCTGTGACACATGGGGAGCAGCAGAGATTTCAAATTTCTCATTACATTATAAATGAAAATTGATAAAACTTTAGATTTGGGTTGTTTTTTCCCTTTGGTGCGTGATGCCCAGGTACCAGGGGGTACTTCTCTCAGGATGGGTAACTCCTGTAGTGTGAGTTATGATGCCAGAATTCTAGAGTACCTTCAGATGCCATGTGGACACTGCACAGAGGCTTTATCCCTGATATTGTGCTTGAATATCTTCCCTCTCCTTCTGGAAAGCTGTGGTTTGTGTTCATTCAGCTGTTGATGTTCATTATGCTGAAATGTTTGCACTTTAAATATGGTAAGGCAGGGCTTGTTTTTTATAGGTTGTTGTTTTGGTGATTTTTTGTTGGTTTTTTTTTTAAATACAATAGGCTGGATTGTTCCCAAAAAAAAAACCCCACTGCCAACAAAATAAGCTCTTTTCCTTTATTTCTGCATGCACAATAGCACCTTCCCATCATCTCACTCCAGAAATTGTTTGACAAGTCCATGAATAAATGCTAAACCACTTTTCCAGTCTCTCTCTCATCTTCACCGTGGGTGGAGCAGCAGCACAAGCAGTGCAGAGGAGACCTGGTCCATCCACAGATCTCGGAGGTGTTTGACTCTCCAAGAAGTCCCTGTTCTTGCAGTGAATTTCTCCACCTCTGCCACATTTTCTGCTCAAGTGGCCAAGGCCTGGCAGCCCCCAGAAGTGGGCTGGTTAATTGAGCAGAATGGGTGTTGTACCAGGTCCCTCTCTGGGGCTTGGGAGCTGCAGGCACGATGTGAATTGTGTTCGTGTTCCCTCACCCGGAGATGTGCATCTCTTATTAGATTAATCTTTTCCCTAATATATGCAGAATATACAGTGGGAGCAGCATTAATTCGCACTAATGGTTGTGAGATCCACTGAGAATTAACTGCATTTTTTGCAAATTAGTGAGGAAGCGGATAAACACAATTATTTAAAAAAAAAAACAACAAGCAAAGGTACTTTTGCAACAGCAGTTCATGTTTGTCATTTATCTGACAAGTGTTCTTTACTTTTAATTATATTTCATTACTTGCTAGCAAATGCTGTGCTGGCGGATATTGTAATAATCCTCCTAATTTGAGACCTTGCTTTAACATTTGTTCAACCTTGTTTTGGAAGGGGTGATGGGCAGCTGGGTAGGTCAGGGATGCTGCAGTGGCTGTGATTTTGGGAGGTCCCTTCCATCCTTGGAAGTGTTACTGGTGATTTATGTGAAACAAAGCTGAAACTAGGCCTTGGGGGAGTTCATTGCTTTTCTGTCTCAGCTGGGAAGGTATTAGGGCCACACGCAGTCAGTTTGGGTGGATTGCCATTCCCCTTTCCCTGGCAGGAGCTGCCTCTGCTGGGATGTGGCTGGCGTGGGGATGATCCTCACCTGAGCTGGGTTCTGTGGAAGGTCAGGGTTTGGGCTGTGTGCTGAGGATGGTGCAGGGAGGGACATTGTGCCAGAGTGGCTCTGAGGGATCATCCTTTAGTCCTGTGTGTCACTGGGAGCTGCTTTCTGTGCTGGCACAGCCTTGGCTCTCCCAGCCTGCAGCACATGGTGATCCTGGCTGGTGAAACCTCACCTGCACTGGGTGAGACTCACTGTGGACGAGGTGGCTTCTTTTATTTAAAATCCAGGTTGTTTTTTCTTAATTTGAGTGAATTCTTCCTCCCCTTTGGAATATGGATAACACAAAATTCAGGCACAGGGTGTAAATGAGGGGAGTGGGATGAACATGTTCAGAGCTCTCTTGTTGGCTTAGCATGGAGCAGGGATGGGGCTCTGTAGCTGAAACTCCTTGGGGGAAAAGAAAAGCTTTTGTTTTTGTCTCAGCTTTGTGCTCCCACGTTGCCTACATTAGGAAAACACAAGCTCAAGCACAGGAGACCTTATGAATTTTAAAATCTTCTCTCTCTGAGGGCAGGTTCTGGGTTAGCAGGTCAGCCCATTTAGGTGAGCAGTTTAGCGTGCATTAAAATCACAATTTATGCAATCTGCGCCCCGGCTTTAAAAAGAGCCAGCAATCAGGTGCTTAATAAAATCACCTCCAGCCCTCCTCTTTCAGCTCGCTGCAAATAAATGCCTTTTTTTTACATAATAAAAATGGATTAGGAGTCATTTTGAATTGTTATCCTAGCGAGATGTGCTGTTCGGGACACGCAGGCATGTTGGCTGTGATTGAGGGTTGTGTGTTTTGGTGCTTGCACACAGCCAGTGCCTGGGAGACCTTTCAAATAAACATTTTCTGGAACATCACATCGCATGTCTGAGCAGCACAGAAAGGCTGATTGGCAGGTTCACTCCTTCTTTTGTTTCCCTTCTTGGATGAAACAGCAAAACAAAACTGAGTGTGGTTGAAAAAAAAAAAACAACGAAAATGTGACTTGTTGTCTGACTTGGTTTTTTTTGTTTTTTTTTAACGTGGAAGAGTCAGAGATTTTAAAGTTATGGTTCCCACAGCAACTGTAACTCTCATTGCTTGTGTGTGTGAGGACTGTATATACTATTAAATTTATGGATGTACAGCATGGCAAGAGGATCTGCACAGTCTGCACGGAGCCATCCTGTGGGAACCTTTCCTCTTAAACCCCTGGAGGACATTCTGTGCTCCTTGCACCCATTCAGGGAGGTTCAGGGGTGCTGTCACCTCTGGGCAGGCTCAGGTGACACTGTTGTGGTGACAACACCACCAGGAGACAGTGCCCCAGTCATTTCTGGAGCTCAGCAGGGTGGTGAGCTGTGGAAAGAGGGGAAGAAAGAGATGTAAGACAGTTTTCTTTGGGCTGCAATTCAAGGAGCTGTCCCTGCTCAGCAAAGCGCTGAGGCGTGTGCTGTTGGCTCATGGACTGTAATGGGAATTAAACACATATTTGAAGTTGAGTGTGTGTGGTTAAGCACCTTGGTGAAGCTGTGCTTGAATGGGGATTTGAAGTGTACAGGGAGAAAATGCTGGATTTTTAGGAGATTTGCCCTGTGCCATCCTTGTCTCTAATGGAGAGAAGTGGGGTTGAGTGGGCTGGAGATCAGGACAGGATCCAGGTCTCTTTGGGGTACATAAATGGATATATTTTGATCCTGGTGTTTGTCTCTTCCTCTCTAGCCTTCATGCTGGCTTGCTGTCTGTCCTTGGTCCCTTTGCCATGCTATGCCTCAGTTTCCCTGCCCAGTGCTCACTCATCCATGGGCTCATCACTGACCCCACAGCGTGTGGGGTTTGGACTGTGATTTTTGGAGGGGGGTGGGCTGTGCCTGGCCTCTCCTTGCATCCAGGCTCTGGTGGTGCCTTGTGTGTCTGAGGTGCCTGGGAGGGTTTGAAGTGCCCAAGATGAGAGATAAGAGATGCTGAAATGTGGGAAAGCTGAAATTGAGCTGACTGGAATTCAAGAAGGGACCACAGGATCATCTGCTCTGTCCTCAGAGCTGCACAGGGTGCAAGAATCCCCTGGAGCCTCTATTTCTCATTTAAAGTAAAGTATAACTTTTCAAAAAGCATCCAGGCTTGATTTAAAAATTAAAAAAAAATTGACAGTGATGGATAATCCACTACACCCCTTGGTAAATTGTCCTAGTGTTTAATTACCTTCACGGCCAAGAAGGAAAGAAAGGAAGAGTACACAGTGTGAAGAGCCCCCAGGGTTGTGTGGTTACTGCTGATACCTGATTGCTCACCTTAATTCACCTGCTGGGACCATGCAGGGGCTGTGATGCTCCAGCACTGGGGGCTTATTGAGCCCAGGAAGGGATTTGGGATCCTTGTGCCACCTTGGGGGACATTTGGGGGTCCTTGTGCCACCCTGGGGGACTGTCCTTGGAGTGATGTCCCAGGCTGGGAGAGCCCTGCTTCACCCAGCAGCCATGGGCTGGTTGCCAGCACAATGTGGGACAATGAATAGCTTCAAGTTAGGAAAGAAAAAGGATATTTTTGCCTCAGGACAAAACCTTGCATTGGTGTTGGGAGGAAAGAGCCCAGGTCAGCACAGGCTGAGTGCTGTGCTGGGTTTGCTCTGACCCACAGAAGGGATGCTGTTGTGTGAGAGGTCTGCCCAGCCCAAATTGTCCCCTCCAGCCTGGGCCTTTCTTCAGTGCCTTCAGCCCTTTTGGTGAGGTGGCTGGAAGAACATCAGGGTTTGATTTCAGAGCAGCTGGGCTGTGTCACTGTGACTGCAAGGCTGCAGGGATGGAGGATTCCTGCAGGGGATCACACCACGTCCCCCCACGGTGGGGAGCAGAGCTGGAACAGCCTGAGGCTGTTGCAAGAAAGTTTTTCCAGACCCCAGAGGAGCAGTGGGGCTCCCTTGTCTTTCAGTGGGTGGGCAGGGCAGGGTGGTGGTTGGGTTCAAAGCAGCAATGCCTCCTCTTGCTGCCCAGAAATCGTTCAGCATCTAAAAGATTCCCAAAGAGTGATGGCCCTACAATCCAAGAGCTTCATCATTTCTGTGAGGGTCCAGTCTCTTGGGCTTCAGGGTCACCTCTCCCACTGATTTTCCTTCTGGGCTTGAAGCAAGTCCCAGCCTTGCTGCTCCCCAGCTTCAGCTTCTCTCTGGTGCCACAAACCCTGCAGTCCTTTCCACCTGTGGGTTGTTCCCACCATCCCTCTTCTTCCCCACCTTCTTTCTCCCATTCCTTCTCCTCTCCTGTGGGTCCTGGCAACGCTCTGGTGCCTTTGGCTCCTTCTCTGCTGGCCCAGGGCAGCAGGAGCATGGTGGGAAGGACATTACGTGGGAGAATATGCATGTTCACAGCTCAGAGGATTAAAGGCCTGTGTTCTTATCACTGCAGAACAGAGTATTATAAATCCAGCCTTAGAATACCAAATCCCCACGCGGCTCGGCCATTGTTTGGGAATATTAAAAAGCTCGGAGACAGAAATAATCAGTTTCCGAATGACACGTTGTCAAATAAAACATTTCTCATATTATCCCTTCTTTCCCCTTTCTCTCTCCCGCTCCCTCAGTTGGATAATTTAACATGAAAAATAGATTAAAATGAGGCTAGCTTGAATGCCTCCTAAGTTTGACTCTTTTTTTTTTTTTGATTTTTCCCTTTTTCCCAGGAAGCTCTCCCGGCGTGTGTGGTGTGGTTAAACAAGCAGCTGCCGGCGCAGGGTGAGGGACGAAAGGAGTGTGTTGGAACTGAGCTGCCTGTGATGAGCCCACAGTGCTCACCCAGGGGCTGGCATGGGCACCCCCAGCCTTTCCCAGGCAGAGAGGGGCTTTGTCTCAGTGACTGGCAGAGCAGAGACCTCTGGCTCAGCCCCAAAGGATGTGGGCTGGGCTGGGAGCCCTTGGCTTCCTTGAGCCAGCCCTGTCATTCTTGAGTCAGAGGGGGAATGGCACACCAGTAACCTCTGAGCCTTTATGCCTCTTTGTAGGTTCTCCCAAGCAGAGAGATCTTTATTTAATATGCTAACAGGTTTATTTTCTCCAGGGGTAGATATAAGGTGAGCCCAGCCAGGAAGATCCACACTCCCAGACCTGCCACAGGTGCCTGACCCCCTTCCTTGGGTCCAGCTGGCACAGCTGCTCCTCCTGCAAGGCTTTCTCTGTCATCCTGACCTTTGCTGAGCATCTGGGATGGCTCTGGGTCTGCTTTTTCATGGAGAGTGAGTTTCTGTGTGCCCATGGGTGCAAAGTGCTCTGCCCTGCACCCACTTTCCAGTGCACCAAGGTGTGAGTGATGTCTAGCTTGGGGATTTGGTGGTGAGGCCTTGGAGAAGGCTTTTCCAAACAGTCACATCCCTGACTGTTTTTCTGAAGCCCTCCTGGACCTCGTGAGCCCTCTGTTTGCTGTAAGAATGCTGGCACATGAGCCAGACCTGGATTTGCAGAGGGGTTTGTTGTGTTCCAAGTTTGTGGCCCTGCTGTGTCCTTGTCACCCTTGGTGTGCCATGATTTCTCTCCTGCAAATGAGAGTTCCAAGGAAATGCCCGTGGGTGTGGGTGGCTCATGCCAGGGAGCTCCTGTGATGCTCTGAGGTCTCCATGCATCAGGCAAATCCAAGGAAACTCATGTCTGCTCTCCCAGGCTGAAGTGTCCATGCTGGTTACTGTTTCTGAGCATGGAAGGCCATGGTGAGTCCTCATCCCACTGAATGAAGTGCCCTGGTACTGCAGGGCATAAACCCAGACTGCTCACCAAGCCCTGCCCTTCTGGGCAGAGATCCCTGAGCATCTCCTGGGCAGTAAAACACCTTTCCTGATGGTGCCTTTCACACAAACTGGGGAATTCAAGCAGAGCAGTGTCCTGAATCCCCAAGCCCTGCATCTGTTTGGGACATTTTGTGAGAGAGGAGGGGATCCTGATGTGGGGGATGCTGGGCTGGGCCCCTCTCTGTGGCAGGTTGTGGTGCAGGGAAACATCTCTGCACTGCTCCCGAGGTAACTCATCCTGTGAAATGCACTTTTCAATGCCACCTCCTTACAGCTGCTCCTGTTTAGGAGTCAGAGCTGTGCTCCGGGTGCAGCCTGGCGCCTTGTATGGAATGCACAGGGAATATTTTCACGCCTCTGCTTTGCTGTAGAGCTCGGAGCAGCTCTGGGCCGTGGCATCCCAGGTGCCCAAGGAACGCCTGCCCTGCCCTGGCTGTTCCTGTCGTGCTGCTCCTGATTTACATGCCCTGCTTTGCTTGTCTGCCACAGGATAAAATTGCTCTGATGCTGCAGAGATTAAGAGGCACAGGCAAAGCTCTTGTGTGTGTGGGGATGAATTTAACTTCCAGAGCAGGCAGAGGCAGGGCTGGCTCCCTTTGGTACTAGCCTGGCTCCCTTGAGAGGACATGCTGCTTCCATGCGCATACAGATATTGAGAAGTTTAATTTTTTGTTAAAAGGTTTTTATTTTTAATGTTAACGTAGTTGAGAGCTGTACTGAATAAAATTTGCAGGAAGGGATATAGGAGAGCTTAAATAGAAAAGGTCTTGATCTGGAATACGTTGTGCTGGTCTGCAGCTGAAGTCTTGAAACCACAGGGAAATCAGACCCAAACTGTTGGAGCTGGAGTAACCATGCCCTGGAGAGCATTGCCTGTTAGGAGCTGTTTGTTGCACCATCATTTTTTGGAAATGTGTGTCTCTGCTAAGTCTTTACTGCTCCTGGGTGACAGCTGTGTTGTTTTAATGAGGTTTTTCATCCTGAGTGGTGGGATGTGATTATATCCTTCCCCATTTCCCCATGTGCTGGGGGGCTGGGGGTCCCAAGGTGTAGGTTAGAAAGAACAAAGTCCCTGGTGGAATGGGCAGAGCTGAGCCGTTGCGGTCACTGTGCTATTCCCAGCTAAAGGCCACCTCTGGCATCCTGATCTCCCTGTCCATGACCTCCCAGCCCCCAGCTGGCTGCTCTGTGACCCCACCTGTGTGTGGTTCAGGGGGTGTTGATGGAAGGGTGCTCTGGGGTGGTGAAGCACTGGAACAGATTGTTCAGGGAAGTTTTAGGTGCCCCTGGAAGTGTCCAGGGCCAGGTTGGATGAGGCTTTGAGCAAGGTGTGATAGTGGAAGGTGAAAGGGAGCCACCACCGAGGTAGGGGGATGGAATGAGATGAACTTTTGAGTTCCCTTCCAACCCAAACTATTCCAGGATTCTGTGGACACTGTCTGCAGCATCCATCACCCCTCCCTGCACTCTGTGCCCCTGCTGACCGTGCCCTTTGCTCTCCGCAGGGCGGGCTGATCGCGCTGCTGCTGCTGCTGCTGGTGTTCATGGTGGCTCTGTACGCCCAGCGCCGCTGGCACAAGCGCCGCCGCATCCCGCAGAAGAGCGCCAGCACCGAGGCCACCCACGAGATCCACTACATCCCCTCGGTGCTGCTGGGCCCCCAGGCCCGCGAGAGCTTCCGCAACTCGCGCCTGCAGGCGCACAACTCGGTGATCGGGGTGCCCATCCGCGAGACACCCATCCTGGATGACTACGAGGACGAGGAGGAGGAGGAGACGCCGCGGCGGGCAGAGCCCAGCACCAGGGAGGATGAGTTTGGCAGCCAGGTGACGAGGACGCTGGAGAGCCTGGGACGTGGTGGGGAGGAGAAACCTGACTATGAGAAGAAAGGTTTGTGGCTTTTCTCTCTCTCCTCTGCTGGGGAGCGGTGGTGTTCCCCAGGGTATTTCGGCTAATGCACACTTGATTGCTTGAATTTCTAAAGTCTGTCTCTCAGAAGCTGCTACACCCACCTCTGCTTATTGAAATGTTATTATGAGCCATTTAATATTGTTCACCTGCAATGCACAGCAAAATGCATTTGAATAAACAAAAGCAAAGCACGTTAGTGCCGATTGTGAGTGCTGCGAGTGACTCCAGCAGGAGCAAGGAAGGGATCCCGGGGTGATGGTGAACCATCCTTCCCTTTCTGTGTGTGCTTCCCAGAAAGACTGAGCAGCCACAGTGTCAGGGATGGGGACAGGCACTCTTTTCGTCTCCCTGAAGGAGCCAGGGCTAGCTTAGGTGATGCAGTGTGTGTGGAAAGCAGCTGCCTGCCCTTGTGATGGGCGTAAGTGGTGGTTGAGGTTGTGTTTCTTCCACCTTTAAAATGCTCTTTACTCTTTCCCCTTTCAAACAAGGCTGTGATGATGGTGATAGCTATTGTTGCTCAAACAGATTCAGAAGTGCCCAGGGGTCAATGTGCCATCCTCGAGTGCTGCTCTGAGCACCCTGTTGGCATCCCTTGGTGTGTGTCTGGCTGTTTCCAGCCCATGGATTAAGAGATATTTCCTCAGCCCTCTCTGCTCAGTGAGAATGAACAAATGAAAGCCTTCATACATCGTAACCGAGCTACCTTCTTTCTTCTTTCATATTCTCTTCTTTGTTTCACTTTTCTATAAATTATTTAGAGTTGTGTGAGTGGGGAAGACAGCAGTAACTGCATTTCAGTGCTCTTCAAAACAAAATAACAAACAAGATCTAGAGCAGAATATTAAACTATCCAAGGGCTTCAGGAATTGGTAACAAAGATCTTACACAGGCTGAACCCCCTGCCCCAAGCTGGGGTTGCCTGTAGGATACCTGGGCTGGGAGAGATGTTCCCAAATGCTCCCACCAGCTCTGCTTGTGATGCTGCCAGGTTTTGCACCTTGGATCGAGGCAGGTTTGTGCCTTGCCTAGTCTGATCCTTCCAAACTGTGCTAGTTCACCATATGTCTCCTCCCAGATGGGCACCTTTCCCTCTTCCATGAGGCTCTGCTCAAGGAGCCAAGCTATGGAATGTGCTAGTTACTCCTCTCTGCTGAAGCTGCTTAGAGCTTGGATCACCCAGGGCGAGGTAGCTGTGGTTCAGATCTGGGATTTCTAGACTGGAGATATAAATACGTGTGCTGTGGGCTTTCCACTCTGTACCCGGTGGCACAGACAGGGGAAATGTGATTTGGGAGGTGTCACAGCCAGATTCCTGTGGGGATGGGGCAGGTGGGGTGGAGAAACTGCAGCTGGGGTGAGCAGACATCTGCAGATCCCCAGGGCTGGAAGTCAGTTCTGCTCAGGCATGGCTTTTCAGCTGGATTGAAGGTGGATGCATTAAGGGACACCCAGCTGGAACATGGCTGTGGTGCAACAATAGGATCAGCCTTTCCCTGGTGCCTGGCTGGCACTGCCAGGTTTCAGTCTGGTCACTGGGGATGGGTGTGAGCTGTGCATGTATCCCAGGAATCCATCAGCTCCCATGGGAAAAGCTCTCCTCGCTGCTCTTGCTGTGCTTCCTTGCGATAAGACATCAACTGGGACTTGTCAGTGGGCTCCAAACAGTATCATCACCAGGGCTGTCAGCAGAGGCTCTTTCAAGTGTCACTTCCCAGCATTAATTACGAGGGATGGTAAATCCAGGGGAGATGGAGCTGTTCTGCTCACCCTCCACCTGCCTGAGGTGCAGCTTCCCCCTGTGCTGGGCACTGGTTGATCTGCAGGTGCTGGGTGGTGCCAGTCAGGTGCTTTCCATCACTGGGGTTTGCACACCTCACACTTGGGTGTTGGGTCAATTATCCTGTCCACGAGGAAGACTGGGGTTTTTTAATTCACCACTTCTGGATGTATCCGGTCAGGGAATCAGGCAGGGAATTGCACTGGATGGCTCTGCTCCATCCAGTCCCTGCCCAGGAGGCCTGAGCAGCACAAATGTTTTGCAGATCACAGCTCAGCGAGCCAAACTTTCCTCCCCAGCTCAGGCAGCGATGTGGATGGGAGGGATGGTCCCGTGTGGTGCCGGAGCATCTGAAGTGAATCCCAGCACAAACAAAACACAGGAGTGATGTGCTGAATAATGACATCTAGCAAGAAGCATGTCTGGGTGATAAAGTTAATGAAATTACAGGTTCTGACCTGATACCAGGCTCTGCTGTGGGGAGATAAACAGCAGGGCAAAGATGAGATGTTTATTTCTCCCTAGCTGCAGTTGTAATCTGGATGCGCTGTGCAGGGCTATTAACGTTATTACTGTTATGCAAAATCATTTTTGACTTGGGGGAAAAAAAAAAAAAAGAGGGAAAGAAAGAAAAATCTCCCAACTGCCTAGAAAATGTAAAGCTGACAAAATTAGAATTGCAGCAGGAGCACAAGCTGACCTGGTGACATTGCACAGAGCCCAGATGAATTTAGACAGAAGAAAAATCCAAGGCAGTTTAGGAAAAAAGTAGGAAAGTAGTCTTTTTTTTTTATTATTAATAAAATGAAATGGAGCGAGGCAGGAGGCAATAGCCAGGCTGTCCTAATTATCCAGAAAGATCCCTTGAGCTGGGCTGGAGAGGGGGCTATGCTGTCTCCTCACAGGTTTGGGTTCTCTCTGGCAATTAAAAGGCTTCTAGGGTTTTGTGCTCTGTGGTTTGCATGGTCCCAAGTGGGGTCTGCTGGTGTGGGGTGCAGTTTCTGGGGTCTTGGTGTTTTCTAGGGAGACCCTCCCTGTCTGAGCTCAGCCCCTGTGTGTACACAGGGTTCAGTGATTATGGGGATTTGGCTAAACTTGTGCAAGTGTTGTCACTTCCTCACCACCTCTGTCCTCACTCCACTGTGGAGTTTCCAGTCCATACTCCTGATGAGTTCTGCTCTCCTGCTTTTCCCAAGCAGATGGCCTCAAGCTCCATCCCTTTGGGAACTCCTCACTTGCTCTTCTCTTTTAACATACCTGGCTCTGACATGGCTTCATCCTACAGCAGCAGGAGCCCCTGCCTTCTGTCCATCAAGTCCTGTTTCAGGGGCTTTGGCCCCCAGTCCATTGCAGTGGCACTGCTGCATCCCCAGCTGGGATGCACTGGATACACAGAGATGGAGTTGGTAAATGAAGGCAAAATCCAGCAAACCTCAATATGGGATTACCCACTAGTTCCTGGGAAAGAAGATTTTGCCAAACCAATTCTCCTAAGGATCGGTGAGAAACAGAACTTCTGCCTGGTGAAAACTGAGGAGAAATCAGACTTGAAAATCGACTATCTGCAATTCCACTCCTTCAACAAAGGACCCATCTTTATTTCTCAGTTTCTTTCATGTTTGAAAAGAGAACTTTTCAAGCAGGCCTTTGTGCTGGCTTCACAGGCTCTGCAGTCTGGGTTTGGCCTCCAAGTCTAGACAGGAGACAGGACTTATTACTGATGGTTCCAATGATTAATACCATGGGCATATCAAAGGTGTGGTTGTGCACTCATCTTGAATTCCTCTCTCCTGGACCTTCTTCTCCCCTGCTGTGCTGGCTCAGGTGAACCTCTGAAGTTTCTCTGACTTAATCCATGGATGCTTTTCTCTGTAGTGGTAGTGAGATGCTTTTGAGCATTCCTGAAAGATGGTCTGGCTCCTCGAGTGCACCTGGAGATGGAGATCCAGCTCCACTGTCTCTGGTAACCCTGGTTATGTCATTTAATGGTCCAGTCGTCCTCGTCTGTGGGTTGGAGAGGGAGCAGAGTGAGACAGCAGGCAGGGCAGCACCAGGAAACACTGAGAACTGCTGGTGTCACGGCTTGTGGTGTCCCCAGCCTCCCAGCCCTACTGCTCTGGGCAATGCAGTCCAGGAGAACTGCAGGAGAAGGGATTTAGGCAGGGGAGACAAATAGCTCTGAGATAACAGCAAAAAGCAGGGGAAGGATCTTCATGATGGCAAGAGGGAGCTTCCAATGTCCCCCACCAGAACTGGAGTAGCTGTTCTGGTGGCCACATCTCAGTATCATTTTTGCCTTCCTGTGGAGACTCCTCCAGGGAGTTAAGGCAGTGCTCTGGCTGGAGAGCAAGCCATTTGGGCTGGGGAAAGGGACATTTTGGGGGCTGAGCTGTGCACGAGGAGGGCAGGCAGTTAAGCTGTTCCCTGGAGTTGCCATTCATTGCAAATCCGTGAGCTCTGCAGTGTGTTGGGGGTGAGATTTGGAGACAAGGTGTGCAATGGGCAGGTGATGGTGTTGCCCTGCATGTTGGAGAAGAGAGAGCACACAAGAATGAGATGTCTGGCCTGGTAATGATGTCCCTGAGCTGACAGCCTGGTGTCCCTGAGGGGACATTGGTGCCTGGCTGGGCTCGTGGCTGTGCCAGGGTGTGCCATCCCTGGTGCCCATGCCAGGGCTGGGAGCCACTGTCTGCTGCTGCCACTGTCTCGGGAGTCAGATGCAGTTCCACCCTGATTCCCAGCATTAACCAGAGGCTTTCTGAGCCTTTAATAAATAAAACGATGGCTTAGCGTTTGCTGGGGCTGGAGGCTAAAATGGGACAGTGCGTCAGGCTGGCATCTGATGTGTCTTGGGGCTCTTCTTTCCAGTGACCTGATGGGATCATGACCCTCTTTGTACGTGATCAGCTTTTCCCAGCTCTAATCCCCGCCAACTCCTTCCGTAATTTACAGGGACCTTGGAAAATGTATATTCTCATAGCCTGCCAGTGAAATTTTTTTTTTTTTTTTCAGTTCTCTGGTCCTGTCTGAAAAAGCCAGCTTCAAATTTCAGCTTTAAAGAAATCAAAAAAATCTCGGCAGGGTAGGAATTGGCTCCTAATTCAAGGAAGCACTTCCAGACGGGCTTAGGGGGTGTCTTTAGTTAATAGAGAGGTTTAAGATGTTTTCAAGTCCAGCATGTTCATTTGTAGCTGATTTGAATGCATTAAGGAAGGGAATAAGGGCCCCAGTTACAGAGGTTACACCAGACGTGCCACTGGGTCTTTGGTTCTGTGGTGATGCCAGCTCAGGCTTCAGTGCTGATTTGAAAATGTCCTGACCTGCCAGGGAAAAGCTGTGCTTTGCAGAGATAAACACAGCCATAATTACTATATTAAAATATTAACTGCCTTTTGAGATCTCAATGGAGAGCTGCCAGGCAGGAGGTTTTGTTTCGATCATCCCATTGAATTGGTTACCTCCATCCCAAATTTGGGCTGTCCTCCTCAACATGAGGGGAGGAAATGATGGTGCTGTGGGACACTGTCCTTGTCCCTTACACGCCCAAGAAAGTGGATCAAAGCAGCATCATGGATGTGTGGGAATATTCTCAGGTCATCTCTCCCACAAGAGCCATATCCAACATACTCCTGCCTCCAGGAGTGGCTCAGAAGGGACAGGGAAGCTCTTGGGGTTTGGGGGCTTCCTCTGGTCCTGCAGCCCCCTGGCTGATGGGTTTTGTGAATTAACACTGTTAGTTATTTCATGCTTTGAAAAGCAACAAACACCCATTATTTAGAGCTGGTGAGAAATCAGGGTTTCCACCATGTGGAAAACTCCCAGTATTGTGAAATTTATGCTCGTTCCAAATAGGATCGGAAAGTCCAAAATACTTGAAACTCTTGAAATACTTTGTAGAGAAGAAATTTCTGAAATGCCTAATGACTAATTAAGGCTTAAACACCTTGATCAGTCAGGGCTCTTCCTGGCCCATGACAAGTGTTGCTGTGGAGAAGAGGCTGATGGGGTGGGCTCCTGATGTGTTTTATTGTTTTTCTCCCTTCTCTTTGCTATAACACACTCATTAATTTCATGAGACAGAGGAGGGAAGAAACAGTTGGAAAAACAGCTTTGAATGGTGCCATAGGGAATGGAACAGAAACAGGGTGGTTTATTATGCCAGCATTTTGCTGAGCATCCTGAAGGGATGCTGGATTTGTGGAGCCCTGCTGCTTTGCAAGGCGTGGGCTGATCCCCCCCTGACACTCCACAGCATCCCACCTTGAAGAAATACCCTTGGTTGCTTCCTCTCCTAGCCACAGCCAAGTGACTTACAGCTCCTCAAGCCAGCAGCAGCTCTTGAGCAAGGATTTCTGTTGGGTTTTGTGGGGCTGCAGATGCCCGGTGGGGATGTTGTGGCAGTTTCATGTGCAGTAGTCCTGATTCCCCAGGTGTCCAAAGTGTTTTCCATCCAGGCAAAATCACAAGCTCACAGACAATAAGCTGTGAAGTGTTGGCTGTCCGAGGAAAATAAGCCATCAGGAACTATATTTATATAAATGCCAGGCGCACATTGTTCATCACTTTGTGCATCACTATGAATGTTTGATAAAGCACTGCATTATTTAAAGGCGTAGCTGGGCTGTGGGACAGTTGTTGACCAAGATTAGCTTCAAGATGACTTTTTTTTCCTTTTTTTTTCTTTTCCCCTGATGGAAAATCTAAAAAAAATAATATGATGGCTGTTTACTTGCCTTGGGGGATCTCAAGTGTCCTTGCCTCTCCTGAATTTCTCTGCTGGGTTGCATCTTGCAACCACCTTGCGTGCAACGCAGAGGACCTGGGAGAGCTTCAGCTCTGCCCAGAGCTGTCACAGAATCCTGGAATGGTTTGGCTTGAAAGGAACCTAAAAGACCATCCATTTCCAACCCCCTACCAGGGACAGGGACATCTTCCACTAAACCAGATTGCTCCAAGTCCTGTCCAACATGGCCTTGAACACTTCCAGGGATGGTGCTTTCATGGTATCAGCATGGAGTAAAAACCTGCCACTGGTTTCTGCAATCAGACTGATCAGGAAAAAAAGGATGTGGGATGAAGGAGAACAATCCTACAATGTTCCCCATTTGCTGGAAGTGTATAGATGCTGGTTAGGACTCAGGCCTTGGGATGTGGGGCTCAGAGCTGAGGCTGCCCTGGATCCTGTCACCTGCACAGGAGTGATGGGTTTGTCTCAATCCATGATACTCAGCCCTTCTTCTCGGTTTTTAGTGGCATTGTGGCTCCACCAGTCGGCATATGGAGATTTTTCCCCATCGGTCCATCCCAGACTTGTGGGTTTTATGCAGAAGGGAGCAGGGAGGGCAGCTGCAGCACCAACTCTTCACTCTGTTTGTGTGTCCTCTTCCCATCGGTCGTGTTTTACCTGGCTACGGCACCGAGACGGTTTTGTCAGCTGGCTCCTAAGGAAGATGGATTGAGGCTGGGCACCTGTGCTGATACTGGGTCTGCAGGCACCTTCCAGCCCCATTTATCATTAGGCACTGACCTCCCTGAAGGACCAGTGGGAGAGGAAACTTATTAACAAGGTGCTTCAAATCAATCCTTTCTGACGGCCCCGCTGAGTTACGGCGTTTGCTGCGACTCTCCCAGTGGGTCCTGAGAGCCTGGCAGTTCTCAGCCTCACTTCTTTACCTTCATGGCTTGGAATTGGTTTGGATTTGATATCCTGGGCTTTCTGGGTGTTCCCTGTACTCCAGGTCTTCTCCTGAGCCAACAAACCAGCTCTCAGCTCGTTCTGTGCTGCCTGCTGCCTCCATCCATGTGCTGCCCGGAGTGGGAGGTGTTTGGTCCTTTTGGTGCTGCTTTTTGGAGCTGCAGCTCCTGGCCACACTGAGAGATTTTGGTCGTTTGTCCTTCTCCTCTGAGTTGGCATAGCTCCCTCATCCATCCTGGCACGTGGCACAGCATTGTCATTACTGTGAAAAATGTCACCTTGTCGGCTGGGCAGAGGAAATGTATTTCCCAACTAAAAAGTTCATTCAGCAATGTGCCACTGAGCGAGGAGTTGGGTAGTGGTTGAGACTGCAGAAGGGACCATTGTGCCACGTTTTTTACCCATATTGGCCAGCTTTGGCTGTTCCTGGAGCCCTGCCCTGCCCATGCCCATCCTTTGGGGTGCTGACACTTGCTCACACTCACTTGACAGATGCCTAGGTGCTGCTGCCTCCAGGTTCTTCCTCCAGCAGTGGATCCTCAGCCAGGTGGGATGGAGCTTTCTCCTGCCCTCAGAGTGTCTCTGACCCCTCTGGCTCTGTGGGGCAGTGTCTCCTCTGGCTCTGTGGAGCTGCAGGAGCTGTGTGGTGGAGAGAGGGAGCTGGAGGTCAGCACTGTGCTCTCCAGCCAGTGTCTCTTCTCCACGCAACATTAGCCTAGACTGTTCCGTGTGCCCATTAGCACCAAATCGAGAAGCTTCCTCCAGAGTGTTCTTATTTAACTTTTCAATTATTTGATAACTTGAGGAGCATTAGCTGATACCAAGGGTCTGCCCATCTTCCCTCATCCTCTCTGCTCGCTGCCTAAGCAAAAAAAAGTTATGATGTCTCATAGAAAGACCTAAGTTAAGGGTTTTATTAGAGCTGAGAAAATGGGAAATGGAGTGTCTGTCGGACTGGATCTCCTCAGTGCTGGGGCAGGTGGAGATGGGGCACGACCCCATGGCCAGAGGTTTTTCCTTGCAGGGGAAATGGGATGAAGAAATAAACACCCTGTACATGGTAGGGGAGGGATGTGCTAGAAAGGTCTTTGCCCCGTGGAAGAGCTGAGGTTTTCCTGGCCAGAACCAGCACCTGGGAAGCTGGAGCAGCCCCAGGAGTGCAGGGACCCCTCAGCTGTTGGGAGGTTCTCTCCAGGCAGAGGTGTGAGGCAGAGGCGGGACCATCGGACCGCAGCTCTTCAGCATTTGA
The DNA here is from genome assembly GCF_008360975.1 of Lichenostomus cassidix. Classification (NCBI taxonomy): domain Eukaryota; kingdom Metazoa; phylum Chordata; class Aves; order Passeriformes; family Meliphagidae; genus Lichenostomus; species Lichenostomus cassidix. The sequence continues at coordinate 7,353,485 of NC_139497.1, forward strand.
TCTTTCCTAATATGTTTATAATTACATGGCATTATCTTAATTACCAACAGGAGAAGTGGGGGGAACAGGGGGAGGGAAAGGAGGAAGGCAGAGAGGCAGGGGAGGTGCAGAGTGATGAGCAACTCCAAACCTCCATCCGCGGGGCCACGGCTGCGGCTGGAGTTGGAAATTATGCCATTAATACAATGCTTATTCATTTCCCATCGTAAAAAAATGGAAGCGCATTCCGAATGAAATTAACATTCCGTGACATTTTCCGGTAAACGGTTGGTTTGCACACATGAGTGGAGGCAATTAGCTGGGAAGCAACTGAGCGCCGTGACTGGGGAGAGGATGAAGAAGGGTCAGGGGGGCCAGGGCTGGGTGGTGCTGCCCGTGGGCTCTGGCTCTGCCCATCCCTCTCCAGTGGCATTGGGTCCTGCCAGTTCCTGCCCACCCAGCTGCAGAGAGGATGGGAGCTGCAGATGTTCTCTCCTGCTCTCTCTAGATGAAATGGCAAGGCTTTGCAATAAAAGCAAAGAGTGGGATGATGTCCAGAAGGGTTTTAGGGTGCCCTGGAATCCCTGTCCCCCACTGCAGGATGCTGCTCTCCATCCCCCTCCCCACTGCACACCAGCCTTTCCCGGCATCCCGTTTCCTGTCACGCTCCTAAAGCTTTATTAGAACCCAATGGAGACTTTTCCCCAGATTTGTTAAACTACTGAAAACTTCTGATCCTATCAGGACTTTTTTTTCCCTGCCTCGTACCAGATAAGGGCTGTGCTGGCTCTGAGCCCAGAGCTGAGGGTGGCGGAGAACGGGGTAGGGAAGCCGTCATCTCATGAATATATGAAGGAGGAAAGTACATTTGTTCAGTTTCCTTCAAAGGAGACATCTTGAATAAAACTTTATCTCTTCTTCTGCTTCCCTCCCCCTCCAATTTGCAATTGAAATCAGACTTTTGCGTATAAAGATCTATTTTTACAGCGAGAGATTTATTAATGTATATAATAATCTATTAATGTATTAATAGCTGTGTATTAATAGCTATGTATTAATAGCTGTGCTAAAAAAATGTATACAGTCTCTATTTTAAAACTCAACAAAAAGGGCCAGGAGAGAGAAGAAAGAAAAAGTCGACGTGGAATACAAGACTGTTTTCAAAATGCTCCTGGGTTGCTCTCTCCTTCTGTTGCTGTGTGTGAGAGCCCCACTTTGTAAAAGAGCTTTTTGGAGATGGATTGATCCTCCCTCATGCTGCGATGACAGGGCTGGGCTGGGGATCAGCTGTGACAAAGCACGCGGTGCCATGGGTGGCATTTCCCCTGATGGGTTCATGTGAGTATGGTTTGGAAATGGAGGCATTGCAGGAGGTGCTTGGTCCCCCATTGTATTGTTATGTGTGGTAATTTTTGCTTCCTTCTGATGTTTTTACATATATCCATATATAGAGAGAGATATAGATATACACATTTAAATAAAAGTATATATATGGAGATATATATATGTATTTAAATAAAAAACATATATGGAGATATATATATGCATTTAAATAAAAAGTATATATATCTCCTGAGTTGGTTGTTTAATACAACCAGCAGCTTCCCTGTTTCTCTTGGACACGGTGGCTGTATGTGGCATTTGTCATGGACTGCTGGAGATCAGGGGACCAAAGGGGACAGGCTCTCCTGCTCAAGAGAGGTTTGGTGGCTGGAGAAACACGTGGAGAGGTGAATTCCCAGTGTTTCCCATGCCTCTGCCACATTCCTGTGCTCTGTGGCAGGATGTTGCTCTCCAGATGTATTTTCCTCCGAGTGCATGCGAAGCTGTTGTACAAATCTCTCCCACTGTCATCACATCAGCATCAGTGTAATTATCTAATTTTATGCTAGTAAAACTCTGTGCTTTGTGGAGCTCGGTACCTTCAGGGTGGCACTGTTGAAAATCAGTCCACATCCCAGTCTCAGAACAAACACCATTAGTTATTTCATGCTTCGAAAAGCAACAAACACCCATTATTTAGAGCTGGTGAGAAATCAGGGTTTCCACCATGTGGAAAACTCCCAGTATTGTGAAATTTATGCTCGTTCCAAATAGGATCGGAAAGTCAATTTCTTGAAATTCTTTGTAGAACAGAAATTTCTGAAATATTGATCCAGAAACATCAAAATGAGCTTGCTGAGTATCAGGGGGTTGATTTGGAGGAAACAATTACAACATTATTAAACTGTGCTGCACGTGCCTGGTGTTCCTGTGGCGTGTTAGAGATGCGATGATGTATTAGACCTTTAGAGCTCACGTCAGTGGTTCCCAGGAGAGTGCCCTGCCCTGTGCCTAGAAAAAGCAGATTATTTGAAAAATACTGGAAGCAGTCAGTGAAAGGGCAGGAGAGTATTTGAGAAGAGCGTTTGTGAGATAAGCAGACTGCATCCTACATGTGGCCATGCAGGTCAGGCCCACTGACCCTGGGTTCTAATTGCAGCCAGACTTTTTAATTCAATCCCTGTTGAGTTTCTCTTGTTGCAAAATGCTCAGTCAAGCAGCTCTTGAGATGCCCTGGAGTTATTCCTCTCCCTAAAACTCTGGGAGCACTGTAGCCACTGTTAATATTGAGGGATCGATAACTTGCCTTCTGACAGCCAGAAATCAAAGAGAGGGATGGGAAAACCAGATGCTTAAAAAACTGTATTTTATAGAAATATGTTTCTGTCCATACCTAGCGTGGGAAGATCTGATGGAAGCTGCTGTTGCCTTGCTGGTTGTCTCCCTGCAGCTGTGGGAGTGCAGGTGTTGTCTTGGTTGTGGCTCCAGGAAAAGAACTTTTAATCCAGACAGCAAAGCTTGGGAGGCTCAGGGAAGCTGGCACCTTTGCAGACCGGAAACATCACTGTTTTGTTTTAATAAGATGAAAAACCCAAGCTGTAGGACCATCCAGCTCTCCCACCACCCAATGGCAGCACAAGGTTTGAGCCTGGTTTGGGGAGAAGCTGCTCCACTGGGGTCCTCAAGGACATGTCTGAAGACTAAAACACCTCAGCAAAGCTGAGAGCTCATTTTCCAAGAGCTGTGAGATATTTCCATAATTGTCTGGCTTTGCTGGAAGTCAAAGGGGTTTTTGTAGTGCCTTTTCCCTTGGAACTGCCCTGGAATAATGGAGATGCCATCCAGGTGCAACTGGTGGAGGCTCACAACTGGTTCATCTGTCAAACAGGGTTTGTTGCACTGATCCAAGCCTGGGACTCTGATCTGGAGAATCCCTCCTGGCATGGTGAGATCCTACTTGTGGCATCTCCCCAAAACAGCCCTTCACAGCCAGCCTGTGTGTCTGGGAAGGGTGCAGCTCTCCTGGCTGTGCTGGGAGTCCTGCAAAGGCTGGAACGAATGCTGCCGCTTCCCATCTCCATTGCAATGTATTTTTACCCAAACATTGCTCATATTGTTCAGTTTGATGACTACTTTTTGTTGTTGTTGTTGTTGTAATTTTTAAGCCAAACAACATATTTTCCCACTGCAATTTGTGCCAGCAGAAAGGAAGGAGGAGAAGAACGGCTCTGGGTAGGAATTGTTTTGTGGGAGACGTGCAAACGAATAGGGGAGCCATAAGGAGAGCAAACCGCTTTTCAAATAGAATATGGGGGTGGACAGGAGGGAGGTGTTCGTCAGGAATGTGTGCTGTGCTTTGCAAAGGTAGGGTGACCTTCAGCTGTGTCCTTAAAGCGCTGCCAGAGAGGGAAGCTGATTTTGCGGAGGACGGAGAGCCTCGTGATTGTCCCGCTCCAGCCTGCTGCTGGGGTGGTTGTGCTGCTGAAGGCTTGGCTGGGGAATGGGGGGAGATGGAGATCATAGCACTGTGCCAAACCTCGGGGTGGATCTTAATCTCACCCCCTCTGCCAGCCTGGAGAATCTCTTAACGCGCTGACGGAGATGTGAGCTCAGTAGCCCGGGTGGATTTATCTCCTGGAAACCGGGGAGGGGAGAGAAGGCGTTTGGCAAGCTCAGCTCGAGGGGAGGACGGTCCTGTCGCCTCTGAAACGTGTTGTGTTGGGCCAGCGCTGGTGCCTGGGCACTGCTGACGTGGCTGTGTCGTGCTGGGGAGAAGAACGTGCCTCCACAGCGTGTGGGTGCTGTGGAGGTGCCAGGAGCTGCTGGCTGAGCCCGTGCTTGGCACAGGCAGTCCAGGGGGGGCTTGCAGGGATGTGTAGAAGAGAATAGTTCAGTTGGAATCCATCTGCAGGGATCATCTCATCCAACTGCCTGACCCATCCAGGGCTGGCCAGTAGTTAAAGCAAATTATGAAGGTTGCTGTTTTCCCCCACAGCAGCACTTCTTCCCACTTTTCTGACCAGCTAAAACCTCTGAGGGCTGCTGTGGGGTGGCTCAGGTGGCAGTTTGGTTTGCAGTGGACTGTCTCTCTCATGGATGTGATGAGCAGCTCCAGCCAGTGCTGTCTCATTCCGTTATGGTGCAGTGGTCCCTTCTCCCTCCCTTTTGGCACTGCTGGCAGTGCATGAAGGGCTCTCCCTTCATCCTTCACCCCTCATGCTCACACAGTTGAAGCTCTGCCATCTTTCATTTGTCACCGATGGTTTTCTCCATGCTGCCCACTCACGCCAAACTCCACTTGCTGAGATCATGTCAACAAGAGTAATTTCTCATTTCTTACTTTCCCCCCTTTCCCTTTTTTTTTGACTTCCCTTTCCCTCTCCCTTTTTTCCCTTTCCTTTCTTCCCCTGCTTTACTTTTCTCTCTTCCCTCCTGCTTCCTTTTCCCATTTCATTTCTCCAAACCCCTGAGCTCAGGGGCACAGAGAAGCCAGTGCACTGTGTGTGGCACAGTGCTGTCACTCCTGAGCTGTGCAGAGCAGTGAGACACACCAGCTCTTTGCTCCCATTCCCACAGTATTTGTAGCATCATCTCAAACAGCCGACATCTGAGGGACCTCCTCCTCTCCCCACTCACCCACCTTGGTGTTTTCTCCACTGCCAGGCACAGGAGCAGCTGCCTTGGGCTGGCTGTGCCAGTGTGGTGGCCAGATGGGCACAATCACCACGCTCCCATCAGCCAGGCAGGAGCCATGAGGCTGCTGTGACCTCGTTGCTCACTGAAGGCATGGCTCCCTCCTCCTCCTCTCTGCCATGCTCTCCTCATGCCCTCCTTTCAGTAAGTGAGCCTCAGCCGTGTAAGGCACTCCAGATCTCCCTGTTCCACCTCCACATGTCCTGTATCACAGAGCCCCAAGCTCTGGAGCACTCTCCATCTGTTCAGGGGAGGCCCTGCCACGTGTGCTCCTGCAGGGTCAGGTTTCCCCCTGTGAACACAGTGGCAGGAGGCTGAGCCACCCCCGTGCTGCCACAGCATCCTTCCCTGGCACCTCGGCTGGGATGTGTGCTGTGGGGATGGCACTGGATGCTCTTTGGAGACCTTTCCCTGCTCTGGATATACTTTTTCCCTTGTGATGCTGCCTGCTGGGGCATCCCACACTGCAGGAATCGGCTGTGCCTGCCCTACATGCTGGGGCCCTTGGGGAGCTCTGTCTTTGATCTGTGGTTCCTGGGGGAGCCTGGTACTGGAAAATTTAGAGACATAACACAGCTGGTCCCTTAGCTCCCTGTCTTTCTGGAGCTTTCCTGAAATGGTTCCCATTATTGGCACTTAAGCAGTGGGTTGGATCCTCGTTTCTCTGTTGCCTGGTGTGGCTGGATATATACTCTGTCTCTCTGTATGGCAGCTCTGGGTGGAGGAATCTCTGCTGTACTCTCCTGCTCTGCTCTCTGGTTCTACCTCTCCCAAAGGCCCCTGCAGATTTCAGAGCCATCTCTGCAGCCCAGAGGTACAGGAAAGCACCCTGGATGGGCTGAGGGCATCACCTGTGGGATTTAGGGAGAAGGAAGGGGAGCTGCTCCATGGGCTGGTGTGGCACTGGGTGCTGAGAGCTCTCTGCTCCCTGCAGCATGGCTGCATGTTGGAAAGTCTGCTGCAGACTCCGTGTTTAGGTGAAATCCCTGTCCAGAATTACAAATGCCTCATCCTGCATGGCCAGCTTCTGTTCCAAATGAACTCTCAATTCCCTGCACCCCACTGGGAAGGGAATTGGTGTCCCTGGTGCAGAGCAGTTCTGCATCCTGAGCCTGCCAGGTGCCTGAGAAGCATCATGGACATCTGATTTGTCTGGATCCAGGAGATGTGATGGGATGATGCATCAGCCCATAACTCCAGGCAGGCTGGGAGCTCCAGGGTGCTCACCTATCCTTTATACAAGTGGGATGTGGGGTGGCTGTAGGATGTGGGATCCCTGCCATCTCCATACAGGCATGCTGCAGTCAGGGAGAGCTTCCAGAGCTCATCGAGGGGACTTTGTGACTCTGGAAATGGAGATAGGATTGAGTTTATGTCCTGCTAATGAGTTTATTCAAGGAGCTGATAGAGGCCAAACCAGTGTTGAACCCAGGAGACCTCCATGTTCTGCAGGACAAACCTTTTGATCCCAAATTTCATCTTTGCTTTTTGTGAGTGGTTTCATGATTTCCTGTTACTGCCCATTGTGCAGGTGGGTAGGGAGCTTCATTAAAAGTTCTGGGGGGATTTTTTGGCATTTCTGAATTGAGAGTTTTCGAGAGCAAGGAGGGGAGTTGCCTAAATATCCTCATGGTGTGACATGTGCTGTGGGGCATTGCAGGAAGCTGTTTCCTGACCTTGGGGTGCTTCATCCCAGCACGTCAGTGCAGCCTCTGAGAGACTCCAAGGAATCCTGCTGCAGCTCAGAGCATTGCTGGGCCAGCTACACATTGTTCCCCTCACCTCCATCTCAGCCTTCCCCATCCCTCCATAATCCCAAACTTGGCTACTGGGGTGTTCCTGCTGGCCTAAAAGACTGCCAAGGTTGCAGTTCAATTGTGAGCTTCTGGTGTAGAGTTAAAGCCTCAAAGCTAGCTTAATTCCCTGTGTGACTTGAACCTTTCAGGTGTGACTTGGGTGGTGAGGGCATGACGCTTCCAAGTGCACCTGGGGGAGAGGCAAGGAATAAACCAAAAGGCTGAAAAGCAGCATAGAAAATGTCATTTCTGGAAATTTACAATTTTCTAATTTCTGCGGCTTTGGTAAGATCTGAAAAGTGCTGGATAGGTCCCTGTGGGTGATGTCAGAGGGTCTTGGCAGAGCTCCTGCCCCAGGATTTGAAGCAAGGCAGAGTATGTACAGGAAGGGGAGACCCCATGGCCCTGTCCCCTTCTAACCACAGCCTCTTTGCTGGTGTTGCAGCTGCCGAGGTGACGCAGGAGACAGTGGAGTCCCTGATGCAGAAGTTCAAGGAGAGCTTCCGCACCAACACGCCCATCGAGATCGGGCAGCTGCAGCCCGCGCTGCGCAGCACCTCGGTGGGCAGACGGAAACGCCGCAGCCGGCCGCGAGGTAGGTGCCCACGGCCAAGGAGCTTGGCTGGGGAGGAAGGTGGGAGCTTCCTCATCCTCACTGGTGAGTGTGGGATGCCAGGGCTTCTCTGTGGTGGGGTGAGAGAGGGGCAAATCCCATGCAGCAGGCTCTGGAGGTGTTTGAGTTGTGTCACATCGTGTCCCCTCCCAGGGGTTCTGCTGCAAGCCCAGAGTGCCTGTCAGCTGCCCCAGCTAACTGAGATGGGAGTGAAACACTTTCTTGTCAAATTTTTGTTTCACAAAGGGGTGAAATTCATTCTGGCTGTAATTCACATCACTGGGACCTCTCTTCTTTCTGCTTTCCCAGTGCTTAGGGGTTTTTGAACTCTACTTTGAGGAGGTACGCAGAAGGTGGGAGCAGCATTCATGGATGTAAAGCTGTACAACACAAAAGGCTGTGCCAAGGGTTTGGGTCCAGGTTTCCATCTGTGGAGGAGGAGAGGGAGACATCAGATCCCTTCAGGGATGATGGGGATGAAGGTCTCTTGGCCACAGTCTGCCCAGTGCACTGAAGGTCTTTGTGGCAGCACTGGGAGCAGGGAAGGAAATACTTCTCTTTCTGTTTACTGTTGGTTTTGTTTTTCATTTATTTATGAGTCTGAAATGTGATCTTTTATTCCTGATACATTTTCCTGCGATACAGGCCTGGAGAGGGCTTTTTTTTTATTATAGCTCTGCCCATAAATTATTTACTTAGTGTGAAGAAAATGTTCTGACTCTTTAACTGGTTTAAATTATTTGGTTTGTTTTCTAGCAGTTATTCAAATACGTGTCTCTGGATTTTAGTGTGGGTGTGGGTGCTCTGGGGTCCACACGGACTGTCAGGGGAAGTTTCCCTGATTCCCTGCTCCAGCCTCATTTTTTTTTCTGTGTGTGTGTGTTTTTATTTCACTTTTGAACTGCCCAAAGGTAAGAGGCTTTTTGGTCACTAATGGAGCAAGTCAGTTAATCCTTGCAGCTGAGCTTAGCAGGAGACACAATGCCCAGCTGCAGGCAGAGCTGCTGGCTGTGTGGGAGCAGAGGGTGACCCTGAGCCAGCCTGGCTTGTCCCTGGGGACACCCCCTGGTGCCCCTGGGGACACCCCCACCCCATTTCCCACCTCCCCAGGATTGCCTGTTAGTGGCCACAGGAACAGTCAGTGGATATCAGGACAAGAGCGCCTTTGGTCTCTCTCCATTTCTCCCCACTTGTCTCCTCAATATGAGAATATGAGGTTGGTCTGTGAGGGATGAGGAGCCTGAGGCAGAATGTACCCCAGGGGCTTCAGTCGGGGACTCTAAATTCCAGTGTCCCCAGCCACGGGGATCCCTCACTAGCACAGATTTTAAGGTCTCAAGCATCAGAAACCAGCAGGCAGCCCCAAAAAGCCAGCCAGTCCCAGTATCCCCAGTGGAGATCCCACTCTGCACAGCCCCATCCCATCCATCCTCTTTCCCTCTTAATTTAAATATTTTTCTACTGGTGGAAGTGGTGGCCAGGCACTATTTGCTGAGCTGATCCATGCCTTTCCCTGCTCATTCCTTGGTCTCTCCTGTGCCAGAGGTTTTGTTTTTACAGCCTGTGGTTACCTTTCCCTCTGATGGGTGAGTGGCTGGAGTGTGAACCACCCTTCAGGGTAGATGATACCAAACTCGGGATGTTTACATTTTCCATCCAATTGCAAACATAAACTCTTTGCCTCATTAATCCATTGCAATCCATGAGAGTTTTTTTTTCCTCCCCCTAAATGAAATTGTCCATTTGGGATACATTCATTTCCTCCTAACGGCCGCATGACAGTTCCGCTGATGGAGTTTGCATCCAACTTTGGTTCTGGGTAGTGACAAGTCAGCCTGATGGATGCATGTGTGTAATTATTTTCTTGTGGTTTGATTTAATTAATGTTTAACCTCATCAAAGCCCTACAGCTGGAGAGTTCTCCCTGCTGCACACAGCAGAAGGATTTCCTCCTCTCTATGGAAAGGTTCAGAAAGAGTTTCCAAGTGCTACTTCTTCAAAATGATGGGATAAACCATCCAAACCAAAAAACAACCTGACCCCCAGCCCAAGGGAAACAAATCTGGGATAAACTTCGCCTTGCTTCACTTCCCTGCACTGAGAGTGCTTAAGCTGCTGCCCATTGCTCCTCATTATTGTGCCCTGAGTGTTTCAGCAGCTCTGGGAAAGGTGCCGTTTTCCCAAGTAGATTGACTTTAAAAAAAAAAACCACCAAACCACACCACCCTCTCTATTTACAGTGCCATATAACTTTATTTTGTCTAATGCCTCTTTCATACAACCTTTCTCCCTAAACACTTCTATGGAGTGAAGCACATTCAGAGCTTATAAATAATTGAGGGAGAGCGAGGATGGAGAGAGCTGAGGGGTGGGAGGGGAGGGCTGGAAGGAAGAGGTCTGTGCTGAGGGCTGGCAGCACTGGAGGGAAGGATGCTGTTTTCCAGAGGGTTTGTTGATCCTGAAATGCAGCCCTGGAGCATCCCAGCCTGGCTGCCCTAGGGCTGAGAAGCAATGCCCTGGGGAGAGGCAGCAGGGCAGGGACTGAGGGTGTGGGTTTGGCTGATGGACCATGCTGTGTGCCCAGCCCCGGGCTGGGAGGTGGCCCTGGGGGTGGCCGCTGTGCACAGAGAGGGGGTCTGGTGCCCTCTCCTGGGGCAGGGCTTTAAAAACACTCTGGATTTGGGAAGAAATAATCCATAATAATGGTCCTTCTCCTGAGACAGGATGTGCTGTTCATCGCGATGTGCTGTTATTGGGGTTGCACTTGTGGTTTGGAGGTCTTGGCTGTGCCTTGAGTTACCCAAAGCTCCCTGAGGGAGGAGAGCTGAGGCTCAGCTGGGCTCATCCATGGTCCGTGCTTTTGCCAGGACACCTCTGCTGCCTCCTTGCCCTGTCTGTCCATCCTGTGATCCCTGTGGAGCATCACATTTTGCTGGTAAGGCTGTTCTGGGGTTCAGCTGGGACCTTTCACCTCATCTGACTCAAAGCATCATGTCCAGCTCTTTGAGTTGGCCCTTGATGAAAATAAAACCCTTCAGGCTGAGCAAGGGCTGCTGTCTGGGATCAGCATGATCCCAATTTTTCATAGTGCAAGCCATGGGGCTGTCACCTGGTTGTTGCAGGGTGTTTTGAGTAGAGACAGAAGAGGAAAGATCAATGATGAGGAAGACTTTTCCTCAGCTGTGAGTGAAGCCAGTGTGTGTGAACATACCCCTGCCACAGGGCACTTCATTTTAAAGGGTTTGTTTTCTTTATCCTTTTCTTTCTGTTGACTGGGTAAGTTTCAAAAGAAAATGTTTGTTTTTTTAATTTATTTATATACATTTATTATATATATTTTTTTTAACTCCTTAAATCTGCATCTAATTTACCTTTTTCTGACCACAATTTGGGTTTGGTTTTTCTTTCAGTTGGCTGGTGCTCTTTTCAGGGTTAAATTAATTAAACTGAAAATCTCCACTTAGCTAATTGCATTGCCCTGCCAGCTCTTAGTGCATGGACCTTGCTGTTATGCTGGGCAGGGTGTTCCTCATCCAGCTTTTACTGGGAAGTCTGGGAACAGAGAACCTTGTTGAACACCCAGGAGACAGGATTGTATGAGTGTGGAGTGGGGTGAACCCAACATGGTTAATGAGAGGAGTTGTGGTGCTGAATTCTATGTACAGGGTTTGGCCCTTTTTGTGGAGGAAAAGGATGCAGAAGATCATTTTTCCTTTGATAGCGGCTGCAGGGCAGAGGGATGCACAAAGATGTCACCCAAGGTGGCACTGCTGTGGGAAAAACCGAGCTTCCACTTCTATTATAACATCCAACTTGGCAGGATTAAGTATCTGAGGTCAGCTTGGCCTCAGATAGAAGTTATCCAAATAGTTGCTGTTACCTCTGTCTTTATTTTAACTCCGTTTTGATTCCTTTTACATCTGTAGTTCTTTCCCTGAGATATTCTGTGACCTCCTGGCTTCAGGGAAAGGATTAAAAATGTCATGTTTGCTTTTTATTTCCTCTTCAATGACAAAAACCTCACTTTTAAAAACATACACGTGGCTTCAGCTGTCAAAAACTCTTTGGGGATAATGGAGCCTCTGATTCCAGAATTTTATTTCATTATCCCCACTCCGCATTAACGGGACCATCTTTAATTACACCCTAACGAGGTGTTTGCCTTGGCACCCCGCCTTGCTCCCCGCTAAATTAATGCTGCACTCAGAACAAGCGCCCTGCCCTGGCGCCTGGCTGAGCTGAGATCTATTTGAAGGGATTAACGAGCTTGTAAATCTGCAAACAGGATTTGAAACACGAGCATCTTCCTTGAGCTCCCCATCCCTGCCTGCCTCCTGCCCCACTGCATTGGGAATGAACCAGGCAGGAATGAGGGTCCAGGTGAGAAAGGGGAGCTTTGTTTGTTCCCCAGTTAAAAAGCCAGGAGCAAACTGGGTGTAAAGAGAGTGTATCTCCCCGTGGGAGCTGCTGGACAGAGTTGTCAGTGCGTTACAGATACACCACCCTGAGAAGTCTCAGTTTCTCTGTTCTCTGTCTCCTAAGCATCTAATTCCAATTTGTAACCGATTGCAGTGATTAGGATCTTTTTGTCTTGTGACAGTTGGTGGTTTTCTCCCTGCTTTTATAGGAAAGGGAATGCTGACAGGGCAGGACTGCTTAGATTTAACTGGGTGCTGTCCTTGCTCATCAGCGACTGCACGTGGGTGCTCTCTGTCATGAGCATCCTTGGCCCCATCGTGATTATCCTCAGCTCTGTGCCCTGGAGAGCAGCCTGGTGCTCCACAACAAGGCTGTGGTGCTCCACAACAAGGCTGGTTGTGCTCCACAACAAGGCTGGTTGTGGAGCTGGGGCAGGAGGCATTGCACCAATTGTTAATGTCTCATAGGGCTGATTTGGCCAGATTTTGGGGCCAGTTAAACATGAAATCAGGTTCATGGCAGGATTACTTGAGGATTAGCATCCCTGCATCCTCCACGTTGCCTCAGCTGGATTCTAAGATCCTCAAACCCACAGCCAAGGTGTGTTCCAGCATCACTGATGGCACAGAGGTGTGAAAGCACATCCCTGGCAGCCGTGTGTGCCCCAGGCTCGTGTTTCCAGGCTGACCTCTGGCACTGCATGTTGGGTCAGAGGAGACGTTTCCGCTGCGGGCTGGGGACCTGTGCCGGGTCTCACAACTCCTGTATTTATACATCCTGCTCAGTGCTGGGTAATCAGAAAATGCAATATCGCTGTCACCAGCTCTCTGAAGACATCCAGCCTGAGTAATTTAACATGTCAGCTCCATCCATCACGGAGACGCAGGCGGCACACAAACGCGGAGCGGCCGGAGGGGGCTGGGCCGGTGGCTGGCGGAGCAGCTGCTGCCTGTGCCAGCTGCCTGGTCACCTCAGTGGGGTGTGACAGCACAGAGAGCACCACATCGCTGCCTCTGTCCACCCAGCCATCTGCCTGTGCGAAAGGGGCCAGCTCTGGTGCACAGGAAGGTGACACAGGGATGTCCTACCCATGCAGGCAGCATCCAGGTCCCTCTCCCAGGCAGGGGCAATGGCTGTGCTGAGCTCTGAGGAAAGGGGGGACCTTCCCAGAGCTGTCCCCCAGCCCTGGCCACTGCGGCAGTCCCTGCTCAGTGAGGAGGGGATGTGCAGCAGGGCTGCAGCCCTGGCTGGTTGCCGAAGGGCCTGCGTTAGAAGCCCAGGTTAATTAAGATTTTTTACCACTTTGCTGTGCCTTTCAAACCCCTTGGTGCAGGTATGTCGTAGCACTGGGTGTTTGTTGTGGTGTTTGTGCTGAAGAGGGGCTGATGGTGGGTTATGGTTTGGAGTCTATAAACCCCCAGCCCCCCTGCCCAAGTACCAAACGCTGCTGTGGGCAAGCACTGACCCTTCCTGCTGCTTCCAGGAGGAAAGGAGCCAGCAGAGCCTCTCCCTACCGTGCTGTGGGGACTGCCCTAGAGGGCACTGCCTGGCCAGGTCAGGGCATGGCCAGGGCAGGAGCCACGTGCTGAACTCCTGGTGTCCCGCTGGCTCCTGCCAGCCACCTCTCATCGCTGTGATTAAGGATTTTAGAGGGCAGAAGGTACAGCTCATTTTCTGCTCTCCTGCCAAGAAATGGAGAAATTGTGCTGCTGCCTAGAATAAAAGATTTTTTAAAAACAGTAAAATATTTTAATGGCAGTTTAAAGGGCCACTGTCAACCCCCAGAGGCCTCTTTGCTTTAAGCTCTGCAAAGATTGAAGGACTTCTGCCAATTAGAGCCTGTGGTGCTTTTTAAGCATCCATCGCTCCTTGGTGGGTCTGGGGATGAAGCCAGCTGGGCTCCTGCTGCATCCCACACCATTTCCAGAGATGAGAAAGCTGGGTGATCCAAGGGCCAGCCCTGCTCCTGTTGGTCCTGACCCCTGCAGGGATGTGCTGCTGGCTGTCACAGCGAGCTGAGAGAGCAGATGGGCCAAAGTGGGCCCTGAGCAAGGCAGGAAGGACCCTCAGGGGGGTCCTGGGTGCCCTCTGAGTGCTGTGTTCACTCTGTACTGGTATTCCCTGCTGATTTTGCTTTGAAGTGAACACTTAAAATTCACCAAACTGCACCATGCAGGTGTCCTTGGGGAGAGCAGCTGCCATGCTCAGGGGTTTTCTTTGTCAGTCCCTTGAAATACATTTGTATTTTATACTTCTGAGGGTAGATATCATCTTCTTGCATTCACATCACTATAGGCACCGTGGGGTCTTGATTTTTGATGAAATCATGAATGGCAAAAGTTCCTGGTCACTACTGGTGACCTCAAGCAAAGAGCCCTGAGCCAGGAGTGGTGGCTGCTGGCCAAATCCTCAGCTCTGCTGAGGAGCTCCTGGCTCCACCTGCTCCTGAGTATCCCAGCTGCCAGGGCTGATCTTTTCCTCTCTGTTGCCTGCAGGTGGGATCGGGTTTGGACGTGCCAAAGGCAACTCTGGCTCAGAGGCGGACGATGAAACCCAGCTCACCTTCTACACGGAGCAGTACCGCAGCCGGAGGCGAAGCAAAGGTACAAAAGGACACTGTGATTCCTCACTTCTCAGGGGAAAACAAATGGTGGAGCACCTTGGCTGTCCCTGTGGGTGATGGTGTTTGATACTGCCCGAGTCTAAAGGACAGCCACACCGGTCTGTGGTGGTAAGGACATCCCAAGATGTGCTGTTTGTGTGATGCAGCACCCTGCAGGACCATAAATCCCATTTCCCGGTGATGTTGCTGAGGTTTGGGGTTTCTTTGCTGGTTTCTAATATCAGTTACCCTCCACATGCCCTGGCACTTCCCCAAAGCTGCAGCAGTGGGGAATGACTGTGTCTGTCATCATCCTGGCACCAGTGCAGCTGTCAGGGATGGTTACCTTGGCAATTCCTTGCTCCAAACTCCTGTTTTCTGCCCTTTGTTTCCTATGCAAAGCATCCGTTGGATGAAAATTTCCCAGCCTTCCTCTTGGCACAAAGGCAATTAAAAGGAACAAATTCAAAATGAGGGTTGGGGCAGGGATTTGTAGACCCGAGTCCCTTTAGGCTCTTTTGTGACTTAGAGAAGCTGAGAAACTGAAATATCATCTGCAGTTTGAAATTAGTGCCCGCATTTCCTCTGGTCACATCACGCCGGATCGGTTTTTGTTCGGGACTCTCAGCCCAAGCTGTTTGGTGGAGGAGAGGACGAGTTTTGCTGCTGCTGCTGCTGCTGCTGGGTTTGAAAAATCACTGTCGGGAAATAACTCCGTTGGGAAGCAATTTAAAAATTGCACAGTGGGTCTGCTCCCTCCATTTGTTTTGTGCAGGAAGCCAGGCCTCGGCAGAGCGCAGCAGCCAGATAGATGCCGGTGCCCACCGCAGCAGCACACGGCCCCATTTGTTTCCATGATGAGCCATTCCCATAAATGCTTCCTATGTGTTTATTTGAATGTGAAATTGCCTCAACAGCTCTGATCAACTCGATGGTGGCACTCGGGAATAAGCTCACGCATGCACAGGGGTGTGCTGCAGTTGTTCCTGCTCAAAGGCTGGGACTTCAATTTTATATGTTTGGGTTGTTTTTTTTTTTCTTTTCCGTGTGTTTTAGAACCAAAAGAAATCATCGCTGTGTTTAAAATGATCTTTTGATGAAAAGGATGAGAGGATTCGTGAGTTACTTACCTGTTGCAGTACAAACACAGCTGTGTTCAGGGGAAAATCATAGTCAGAATCACAGAATGGTTTGAGTTGGAAGGAACCTTAAAGATTATCTTGTCCCACCCCCTGCCATAGCAGGGACACCTTCCACCATCCTAGGTTGCTCCAAGCCCTGTCCAACCTGGCCTTGGATACTTCCAGGGATCCAGGTGCAGCCACAGCTTCTCTGGGCACTCTGTGCCAGGGCCTGCCCACCCTCACAGAGAAAAATTTATTCCCAATATCCCATCCCCCTCTACCCTCTGACAGTGTGAAGCCATTCCCCCTTGTCCTGTCATGTCATTCCATGCCTCTCCAGCTCCCTTCAGGTACTGGAAGGCTGCAATTAGGGCACCCCTAAGCCTTCTCTTCACGCTGAGCAATCCCAACTCTCTGAGCTTTTCTTCATAGGAAAGGTGTTCCATCCCTCTGATCATCTTTGTGCCTGTGTGACAGAAGGGAGAGATTGGTTGTGTTGCAAACAGGGACTAAAGAAACTGCCCCAAAAAACTGCTGCTGCAGGGATCAAATTGCCCAAGCGCTGGAGTAGCTTTTTCAGCAATTTATTCTAAAATACTGAGCTGGGTGTTACAGCCCTTGGGTACTTTGGAAAAGTCACTGAAGTTTGGGTTTTTTTCAGCTTCCATCAGGGAAAGGGGTGATAGCACACAGGGAAGGTATGGAAAACTGCATTTTAATGAAAGGCAGATAAATCTTTGCAAGGCTGCCTTGATGCCATTCCCCTTGAGGTCAAGTGCTCTGTCAGTCTCTTGAAAAAGGCTCTTACTGGATGCCGGGTACAAAGATATTTTTATTGACGTCTATGTTGGTTTTTGGTTGTTGGTTTAAGCTTCCTTGTAGGGCAAATATAAAGGAACAGATGAATGGGAAGAATGCCTTTCTTTCGCTGTGAATAAGCTGTTGTTCACCTGGGCAGCTTTGATGGCTGGGTTTGAAGGGAATTCAGGAGGCAGAGCTGCCTCGCACCGTCGCACAGGGCTGGCTGTTAGATCTGCCTTAGTGTTTGAGCAATGCTGTGAGAACCTGGTTTGTTCATGTTCACTGGGGGCTAACTGAGGGAATTGTCTTGCATAAAGTCCCCATTGTACTTCCCCTCCTGTCTAGATAAATTTGGCCATCACTGCATCCTTGAAAGGAATTTTCCATTATCCTTTCATTGACTCTGCTCTCCCTCATGGAAGCAAAGCAATAGCGTAGTGGGAAGTCGGAGTACCAAACTCATAATTACAAGTTCAGCCAAGATCCATAATTGGACGGGATCGTAACTCTAATAGAGAAGGATGCGTCGTCAGATACAGTTAATTCTTACAATGATGTTCCCCTATCGATTTCACCAGGCTTGTGTGTCGTTGCAGGTGCCTTCAGATAGTTATCAGGTCCGAGGAGAGGGATTCCTTGGGGTTTCTCTCCTTGGATAAGATTTTGCAGGATTGAGCCTAATTATTTGTACTGTCAAGGCATTGATCCCAGACGATGTGATGGGAAGTTTCCACTTAGGAGGTACGCAGGTTTGCTTTTATTTGAGCTTGGTTAAGTGGCCTCCTGTGTCTCCTGGAGCAGGAGAGGACAACAGGTTCTGTAGTACTTTGGCAAGGTCTGTTAGAGAGACATTCCCATAGGACAACACTGAGCAAGGGAGAGCTTGTTCTGGTAGCTCAGGAGTAGCAGATCCCCTGAAAACCTGGATTTCAGTGCAGGAATACCTGGAGAAGTAAGAGCTAGCACCTTTCGTGGTCCCAGAACACTGCACCACTCACATTCCCAACTTGTAGGTCTGTGGGATGCCCTTACACTGACGTTACTGTGTCTTCAGAAAGTCTCCAGAGAAATTATAAGGGAGGAGAGTGTAAGGAATAAAGCAGAGGAGACCTTCCTGTGGAGTCTTGGTCTTTGTCTTCTGTTAGGCTAAGCCCCATGTGTGGGACTAGAGCAGGGAGAGGCACTGCTGGTCCCCAGTGTCTCCAGGCAGCTGCCTCATGCCAAGAAGTGCTCTATTCATACCCAAATCTTCAGTGAGACATCCCTTCTCTTCACCACAGTCCCCTGCCTGTGCCCACACCAGATCTCCATCCTCTCCCTCTCTTTGATGGATCTGTGTGAGCTCTGCTCTAGTGGCATGCAGTCTCAAGGGAGCTGGAATTTGGACTGCTTTTCCACATGAAACAAGTCCTGAGGGAGGCTGTCAGGCCATACACAGCTCTGTGCTCAGGGACTGGCATGACCCTCAGCTGGGGCCAGGGATGGCAGCTTGGCTCCTTCCGGCTGACCCTCAATACTAACTCCTCAAGGATTTCCAGAAATCATATTTTCTTGCAACCTGCTTGAGACAGATTTTGTGCAGTGCAAGGCTCTGCTTGCCATGGGAGCTGGCTCTCCCCTTTCCCGCTCCTCTGGGAGTATCAGGAAATGTGGGAACCTCTTTATATGCTGGCTGTGGTGCACAGATGGCTCTCATCTCCAGGGCTGTGGGTCATCACACCTTCCACCAGCTCTGAAGTCTCTGCGACAGAGAGCCTGACAGTGCTGTAAAGATGTGAATCCACATCCCCCGCTGGCCATCAGGGCGGTATCAAAGCTTTGATGCTTAGTTCCTCTCTCTGGAGCAGGGTGGGAGGTGTTCAGTCAGGTCCCACTGAGTTTGAGAGGAAAATATTAATAACAAAAATGCTCCTAAACCAAGGAGGCAGAGCCCTGTGCACAAACCCCATTCCTACTCCATCCTTCTTGCTCTGGGGTGGGGTTTGCCTTCTGCCCAGCAAAATATATTCAGCTCCAGGTCTGACTGTGCAGCACCGAGTTCCTGTGGTCACAGGCAGCGCCCACCTGATGGTAAAACAAAATAGTGAAAGGTGAGGGAAAAATCAGCATTGAAACTCCAAGGCCACTTCAGGCTCCCTGCCCACCTCATTAAGGATTCTGTGAGTCTAATAAGCCACTCCTTGCTGGAGGGGAGGCACGAGTGAGGCTCCCGCACCTCTCTCTGCTTTCTCAGGCCAAAGAGCAGCTGCTCTCTAACAGAGTAATGTGCAGCAGATGCTGTTCAGCTTCCTGGGTTGGGGGAAACTGAGGCAGGGAAAGCGATGATACCAGACAGATGCCCTGAGAGGGGCTGTAGTCAGGAGCCAGGCGGACAGCTCAGCCAGGCCTTGGGGCGGCTCTGGGGCACAGCAGGTGCTAAAGGCCTCACTTCTGCAAAACCTGGCCAGGTCCTCCCAGCAGAGCCAGGCACTGCTGTTCCACGATGCTCTGAGACAGGCAACCTCCAGTCTCTGGCAGCAGCCTGCCATGATGGAGGCCCTTGCAATGGCTTCTACATTGTCCCTTGCCAGTGTCCCCGCAGCTGTAGGCGCCGCAGCTCTCTGGGGCCCCAGCCCAGCCCACAGTTCAGCTTGTGGCTGGGGCTGAGGTGCTCACCCCTGTGGTGGGTCCATATCAGAAAGGTGTGGCAGCAGCAAGGTTGGGGCCTTGCCGTGTTTGCCTTGGCAGGCCCTTTGCAGCCCCACTGTGCCTGCAGCTCCAGGCCCTTTAGATCTCTCAACCCTAACCCTAGGTGTTACCCTAACCCTAACCCTAGTTAATTACCCCAGCACACTACCTGGGTTTTCCAGCTCAGAAAGATGCAGGAGCAGCTATGTTAGGGCCCTGCCACCATGGCTCCTGCAGGCCCTTTCCAGCCCACTGTGCCTGGAGCTTCGGGCTCTTTAGATGTCTCAATCCTAACTCTAGGCGTAGCCCTAGGCATCCCAAGCCCCTCTGTCTTGGAGGCCCACAGACTGTCTGCCCTCCCTTGCAGCCTAGCGATTGTCTGAGCCTCTGGGACCTGCTGGGAGGTCCCCATAACTGCTGGCAAACCCCTGAGTCTTGGCCTGATGTCACTTTACCATCAAGCAGGGGTCAGGTACAGAGGGTTGCTGGAAATCTGGGCATAAAGCAGAGCATGGTGTGGAAAGGCAAAGGGATTCTTTTGTTCCTGTGATGGTTGAGATGTGCTGGAGGGTGCCTGACGCTGTGTCCACCCAATCTGGGGTGTCTCATGGAGTGTCCTCAGCCAGCTACTTCTCCTCCAGCTGTCTCTGGTATCTGCTCGAGCTGGACCCCCCTGAGCCTGCTCCCCCTCTCTCAGGTCTGGGATTGTTTCACCCCTCCCAGCATCACCTCTATTAACATCACCTGTGAAAAGAGAAAGGGGGGAAAAATATCCCACTCTGTTTCCATGCACAGCTGTTGTTCAATCTCCCCAGCACCCCAGGGAAGGGAGGGCATGGCTTTGGGATGCTCCTCAGCTGAGGTTTCTGTGAACAAGGTACCTGGCTGTTTCCGTAGCACGCGGTGATGGTTTTGACAAATTAGCAGAGTTCAATTATGTACCTTGGATTGGTGTCAGCCCCGTGTATGTGTGTGCTGGGCTGGCTGGCGGAGCCTTCTGAGGGCTGTTAGAGAAATGAGAAGCTGAGCTTTGATCTCCCTCTGTATTTGGTGTTTAAAACAAGGCCTTTTATAAGGGAATATTAGGTATTCGGAGTCTGCTACATATGAGGAAGCTTCGCTTTGATCCTCTCCCATCTCCAGAGGCAGCAGGCACTTATTATTTCATGGGGAACTAAACGAAGGGCAGAATGAAATTTGGGTACTGCTCTCCATGCTTTGCTGGTGCCTCCAGCCTTGCTGGAGCTCAGTGAATGCCGCAGGCAGCACATCACCCCAACTCTGCCATTCTCCTCAAGGAATTACCCCCTGCTCTGCCTCGGGCTTGACTCACCTTCAAACTGGGGGAGATGCTGCTGGGAATCAGCTGGGAGACAAAAGGTGACAAAGCAAACATGGCAATTTGGGCTGCTTCCAGTGGCATGAGGGAAGGATGCGTTTGTCTGTGTCTGGTTCTGCCTGTGCTTGGGGAGCTTCTCTCTTCCTGGCAGCCCTGTGTCCATCCCCTCCTCGTGTGGTCAGCCCACAGCACGGACAGGTTAGGATTCCTTAGGAGGGGACAGAGAGCTATTACTACT
Organism: Lichenostomus cassidix; assembly: GCF_008360975.1. NCBI lineage: Eukaryota > Metazoa > Chordata > Aves > Passeriformes > Meliphagidae > Lichenostomus > Lichenostomus cassidix. Next base: position 7,374,079 of record NC_139497.1, read on the forward strand.
CTTAAGGAAGGGACACAGAGCCTGCAGGGATGGATGGACAGGTCAGTCTGGGTGCACACCCACCTGGTTTGAGGCACGTGGAGCTGTGCTGCTCTTTGTGAGGCCAGGAAAGAGCATCCCAGAGGGGACACCCCAGCTCCTGTGCGACCTGCACATCCAAAAATCTCAGGGATGAGGTGTCTGCATGATACAAATCTTGTCTTTACACCCCAGAGCACCAAGGTCTCTCCCTCCAGGCTTCACCCTAGCAGCACAGCCATGCTCCCACTGTGATGCCCAGGGCAGTGTGACAGTGGGGGATGCTGCTAATTCCCAACCATTCTCTTCTCTCCGTCATGGATGCTGCTTTTCCAGCGAGCAAACAAACGTGCTGCTTTTGCATGATGGCTTATTTTGCCTGCAGAGCAATGAGGCACTGCAACAGCACATAAAACCCACTCTGAGTCCCTTGCCATCCCTGCTGGACTCTGGCTGTGCAGGGAAGCTGGGCTGGGGTAGCTCCAGCTGCCTCTTTGCTCCCTAAATCGCTGGTGGCTGTAGATTTGGGAGTGCACACATGCTCCTGCCCATGCCAGGGGCGCTGAGCTGCTGGGAGAGGAGCTGCTGCTGGAAGCTGGAGCTGGGCAGCACAAGGGTCTGCAGGTAAAGTGTGGTGGAGCTGCGGTGGCCGCAGGCTCTTTAACTTCCCCGGACTGCACTGGAGATAAAGGCTTTTACATCTGTTCCTGGAGGCAGTGCGGGTCTTCCTATTTATTTATTTATTTTCCGATTGTATCTGATACAGCCTCAGCGAGTAATTGAGTGTTTGAGAGTGAAAAATTATCTCTCCGGCTTGGCCCTTATCTTGACAGCAAAGCAGCACTTTTAATTTAATTTTGTTCAGAGCATGTGGGTAACAAATTTCACTAATCGCTCTGCTGTCGCCCTCCGCATGGTAACGAGCCTCTTGTTTCCCAGGAAGCAGAACATAAACACGGAGCTGGATGCAGGCGGGAGGAGGGCGAGGGTTGGTGCCGCTTGGAAAATGAAGATGCGTTTCGTTGTGGATTCCTGTGGCAGGATGGATTTGTCTCCTGGCTGGAGCAGGAAGGGAAGCAGAGGGTGGTGGATGTCACATGCGTGGTTTTGTGTGTTTCTTGGCTCTTGGGGGAAACTGAGGCACGGAGGGATGTGGCATAACCCTAGGGAGCTGTTGCAGAGCAGAGATTTGTATTCTCATCCTGTTCTGTCAGTTTGCATCTATTCCAAAAATAATGAATGGAGGGAAAAGATGGCTGGGGACTCTTTTTTCTGTTTTGAGATTGCAGTCCAATTCCCAGCTCCCAGCTCTGCCTGCAGGATGGCAGTGGGACAATGGGCAGTGTGGTGAAGGTCCAGCCAGGATGAACAGTTTGCTGAGTCTGTGGGCATTTCTTGCCACCAGCCTCTGGGACATCTCCTGCCAGGTCCTGAGCCCTCTCTGGCAGCCTGGCCTCCATCACTGCTCTCTCCTGGTTTCTAAAATCAATTCGTCTGTCTGACCAGCCCTTCGCTTGCTGAGCACAATCCTCCATGGGCTGTGACTCAACACAAACTATTTCATAGATAATGATTACTTTTTTTTCCCTTTTTCCTGTAGGAATAATGTTTTTGCTACACTGTATTGAAAATTGCTTTCCCTTCTTCTTAAAATGAAGCCTTCCTCTCAGATTTGCCTTTGTGCTTGTATATTGTAAAATTGGGACTCATTTGGAGTGTAAAACAAAAAAAGATCAGGCCTTAATTCCAGGAGAAGTGCTTTCATTGATTTTCATGAAAGAAAATTCCAGTGCAGGCAATATCTGCCTTTAAATATGTAACTGTTTCTTTAATGTGATTTTATCTCAACCAATTCAGCACCGAGAACATGAAAGCAAAACTGACTTCATTGATTTTAATTGTCCATGCCCAGAGAAATGCAAAAAAATGTAACAGTGCCAGGAGAGCAGATTGTGTTTGCACAAATTCTTCCCCCCTTAGCTGTGCCAGGGGAGGTCTAAGAGATGTGGGCAGGAAAATCTGCCCAGGGTGACCCTGGTGGTGATGGGGCTGGTGGATCAGCATCTCAACCTGTGCCACTTTGGTTATCTCTATTTCCTTACTCCATTCCTTGCCCAGCCTTCAAGGCTTTATCTCTCCCCCCTCCCTCCTCTTGGTTGGAATTTGCTGTCGGCGCCTCCCTGCCAGCTGCAGGCACAATGCCTCAGAGCAAAGGGGGAGCACCACCAACAGCTGTATAATTAGGAAGCAAATACATTTATTCAGTACATAAGGCTTTATAGCTCCAGGAGCACCTTAAGCGCCGAGGCTCGGGCTGCTGGAGGAACACAAGAGCTCAGTGGGACACACAGGAGCTCAGCCAACGAGCCCTTGACCTTGCCACGGGTCCAGTGGCCAAATCCCAACCTCCCCACAGTGCCCAGCCACCCCTTGGCATCCTCCTCCTCATCCCACACCCCAGGACTGTCTTTTCTGCAGTTCTCTGTGCTGTACTGGAGGATGTCTCAGCTAATTGCTAGAGGATAATTCATAAATGTTAATAGTATTAATCTGATTCAGCATGTGCTTAGCAAGATCAAATCCCCTATAAATCCAGAAGCAACTGATCTCACCCTTCTGCTGCACAATGTGGCTGCCTTTCCTCTTCTCTTCCCCCGATCCCTTCCTCTGTGCACCCTCTGCCTCCTTGGAGGGTCTCTCTGGGGGTCTCCCCCAACACAGGGGAAGCAAAGGTGACACTTCAGAGCTGATCCATGTCCTGCTGACTCTGGGATGAGGCTGGAGACTGCCCTGTGCCCAAGCCCTGACCCAGATCCAGGCTGTAGCTGTGGGCACCTTCATTTGGGATTCCTCCAGGACTGCCATGGAGAAGGCTCCTCAGGAAGAGGCTGGGGCCAGGTGTGGTGTAGAGGGTGTGTGATGAAACACTGCCTGTGCTCTCCCTGCCTGGGGGGTTCACTGCATCCACATCCATCCTCTTTAGAAGGAAGTGGCTGTGAGAAATCCATGGAGGCTTGGTAGGGTCAGAGTGCGGAAGAGCTGTGTCTGGCTGGAAGGAGGATTTCTCATCCCATCCCATCCCATCCCATCCCATCCCATCCCATCCCATCCCATCCCATCCCAACCCATGCCATCCCAGGTGTCTGGAGTGCTGGAAAGAGGGACCATCGTGCCGTAGAAGGGCAGGCTGCAGGGCAGGAGGGCAGACAGGCTGTGCTTCTCCCCGTGCAGGGGTGCTCCATGTCCAGAGCTGCCTGCCAACACCGCTGCTTGTCTTAATTGGCATTTGATTTGATTGGACATGATCTGCCCCTTGTAAAACACCTCGAGATGTGTCTGTGTGTGAGGCTGTCCTGGAAACGCTGCTCTATCCTATTAATGAGCCTCTGCTGGAACATATCGAAAGATCATTAGGAGCCCAATTCCTCCGACACGGCAGCAGCTCCGGCGTGCTCCGGGAGCATCCCGGGGCTGGGAGCTCTGTGAGCTGGGCTAGGGGTGGGCTGGCTGTCCCCAGGGGTGCTGCTGTGTCCCCGGGGGTGCTGCTGTCCCCATGCTGGGCGCTCTGCATGCAGCACGGGGGTTGCTAAGCACTTCCAGCACTCGCTGTTCTCCCGCTCGCCTTCCCCAGCCCTGTCTTCCTCGGTGTTGGGAATACATTTCCATATCCGAGTGGCCACGGAACTGTTCTGTGTGATGCTATTATCTCCCGGGGGGGCGGGGAAGATTGCAAAGCACTTGGCGTTTAACACCCACATATGGTTAACACCACGGGCTGTGTGCTGATAAAGAGGGGGTAATTAAAGTTTATTTTTTTTTATAGACTAATCTCCCAAGCATGTATTTATGAGCTTGATTTAGAAACAGCATATTACCGAGAACACGGGATATTTGTGGTGCTCATAAATCCATACGTGTTCTGAACACACCTTCTCTTTTCTTTTCCCCCACTAAATTTAGGCAGCGCTGCCAATATTAAAAAGAATTGAGCCCAGAGTTTTGTTGGGGTTTTTTTCCCCCCCTTGTCTTTTGGGCGGGCAAGGGAAAGTGTACAAAGCAGTGAGTAATTAAATGCACAAGGAAATGATATTTCAAAGGAGACACGGTGCGTTTGGAGGGGCTGTTTGCTGAGTGTTTACACCACTGGCTTTGCATTTATCTTCATCTTGCAGCAGGTGCAAAATCTTCGGGGGATTGTGGTGCTTTGCAAGCATTTCCTGAGCTGTCTGCACAGGGACCCACATCCTCAGCAGGATAATTTGCTCTGGGGTGTGAGGGGAGACAAAAAAGTCCTGGGTGGGGAAGGTGGTGGTGGCCAGAGCCCTTCTGACCACAGTGCTGGCCACTCCTTGTTTTCCAGTCTAATTAAGCTTCCCCTGGATCACTAGCAGGGAGCATCTCAGGTACAATTCTGCCCTGAAATGGAACAGTTTGCCTTTCCTTTCTGCTTCTCTCACCTTGGATTTTGTGGGCTGTGGGGAGAGGTGACTTCTCCCTGTTTGGATAGAAATAGTTTATTGTTATTTTCCATCCTGGTGGTGTGCCCAGCCCACTTCTTGGGTGCCAACTCCCCGGGTCTGCCTCCCTCTAAAAAATCCATGTTTTTCCCTCTAAAACTGCCTGGATGAGCACTTGGACATCCACTTACTTTGTTGCAACCACTCAAAAACTACACAAACATCTTCAATTAAAAATACAGAGAGCTCATCTTAATGTATGAAGCATTTATTAGGGCAGAGAGATCTGGGGAGCAAGTTTGGTCTCAGCCATGCCTGCTCTCCATCTTCCTCCTGGGCTTTTTGGACCCCACAAGACCCAATCCAGGATTTGTGTTGGGTGCTGGGGCTCTCAGCCATCCATGAAGGTCTTGTATTCCCCACCCAGCTTACTCCTCTTGGTAAAGGATGTTAATACCAGCTCGTTTGGAGCACCTGGATTTTCAAATCTGCTCTTCAGACACTTCCCTGGAAGCCTGGAGGTGACAAGGAGAGGAGGGAAAGCACAGGCTTAGCCAGGCCAAGCTCTGATTTGTGGCATTGGGTTTATATGGGGCTGCCTGAGCTACTAGACTGGGTTTGGATTCCCTCCCAGGGCTGAAAAAGGAAGGGATAAGTTTGTCTCACCTCTGGACTGGGGTGAAGTCTTGATGAACCTGTTGAGGTGGGTCTGGTTAGCAGGAACTTGCTGAAAATATATTTGCTTGTGGTTTTAGAGGCTTGGAGAGAAGCTGACTATCTCCAGATAGGTGTTGAAATGCAGCACAGCAGTGCTGGAGTGTCAGTGGTCTGAAGAGCAGGGAAGGGGACAGAAAAAAACACCCTCTCCCTCTCTTTAAATACTTTTCCAGCAGTCTCCCTTCAAACCTGGCAGCAAACTGGTCATGAGCAATAAAGAGCTGAGCTGGAAATCCAATTTCTGCTCAAGCAGAAGCCCCCTTGTTTTGGTTCAGTTGGTCAAAACCAACGTCAGGCACTTCTAGAGGTCAGTGATTAGCAGTGCTGGAAATGAGTGAGTGCAGGAGGGAAGGGAGTTACGGGAGACTTGGAGCAATTGTCCCTTTCCTTGGGCAGCCAAGCTCAAACTCATGGAACTGTGAAAGGCTTTTTGCTGTTTCAAGCTCCTGTGCAGCTCTCCTCTGAGTCATGGGGAGAGAAGAAGCCGCATGGACCAGTGGGGATGTGAAATCCTAATTCCTTCAGATCCACTCCGGCTGCAGGTTGGTGAAAGCTGCCATCATACCTGGGATTCAGGCTCTTTGTGAAAAGGGGATAATACTTGTCTCACTCATAAGGGATTTATGATTTAATGTTTGCAAAGCACTTTAAGACCCTGGATTGAAAGGTGATTTATAATGGTGAAATCCAACATTGTCTGGTCCATTGTATATTTGATTTCGTCCACTTATCATGATGGAGGCTTTTTTCTCTTGCCTTTTTTCCTTTTTTCCCCCTCTTTTTTCTTTTTGCATTCCTGATGTAACTTCAAACCAAGCAGGGGTTGTGGCAGGCACAGTATGCCCAGCAAGAGGAGGATTTTGCCTCCCATGGAGGTGCTAACTTATGCTGATGATATGAATAAAGATTGGGAAGGAAAAAAGGGGATTGCAAGGTGAGGGGCACAGGGGATTGGCAATAAAGCTGTGAAATAAGAGTGGGAAGGCTGTTCAGATGATCCATGCATAAGGAAAGCAGAAGATGCTTCATAAATAATCAGTTTGCAGGCCTCAGTGATGGGGGTATTTTTCAGCAGATAAGCCACTTCTCCTGTCCTGCAAATCCTGGTTGGAGCATCCCCTGGGCAGACTCCTACCTGGTGGTGCTGAGGTGGGGCTTAGAGCCCTGCCTGGAAGGGACAGGTTGTGCTGAGCATGAGGTCCCTGCCCCAGAACCAGCACCTCCAGCAGCAGCTTTAGGCAAATTGCAGGGTGTGCAAATGCTAAGTTGAATCCATTTTTAAATCTCGCTTTGCTGATGAGATGTTGAGGGCTAGGGGGCAAGCAGGGAGAGGCTGCATGGGCTACTGAAAATAAAGAGGTGTCCTCACCTGAATCTTGAGCAGGGCTGTGGTCAGCTCTGGTCATGTCAGCTGCACCAGAATGGGCTGTGCAGCCTCTGGGTTCATGGCTGGGCTGTGCCCTCTCCTTGTCATGGACTCACCCTGCAAGTGGCATCCCAGGCCTTGGAGAAGGAGCTGGCTGTCCTGCAAGGTGTCTGTTGTCATCTTGCAGCAAAGCAGGGCACTGTCACAAGGTGTTGGATGATGTGGGGGATGCAGTGCAGCCAGAGCAGCCCCCAGGTCAAGTGGGATCAGTGCCTCAAGGATGCAGGCTGCTGGGCTGCTCCTTGCTTGGGCAGTGGATACCTGGTGATGGGGGTTGTGGTGGCATGGGACAGTTCTTTGTCATCTCCATCAGCAGAGGGGGTTTCATTTGGGAATGTCACCTGACATTCCCAGTCTGCATCCTGTAAGAGGACCCGAATCTTCACAGGCAGCCAGGTCTCTCTGGATGACTCTGTGTTGCACAGGTTCACCCCATTCCCTATGAAACATGGGCATTCTGTCCCACCCAGCTGTAGCTGATAGGGATTCAGCCATCCTAATGTTGTCCTGCCCCACGAGGGTTTCACAGTGGGTTGCCAAGCCAACCAGTGTTGACAAGAAGTGATGCTGGTTTCAGCAGGGCAGCACAGCAGGTGTGCCGAGTGATTCCAGGGAGGAGAAGTTCCCAGGGAGAGGTCTGTGCAGAGCTTTGAGCAGGTTTTCTCCTTCCTCTGGCAAAACAAAGCCCCATGCTAAACGAGGTGTGATGGGAGTCACAGGATGTGCAAACTCCTGCTGCGTTGCCATCCTCCTTTTCAATGCCTTTCTTCCCCAGGCTGGGGCTCTCCTGCCTCTGCTGACGAAGCCCTGGGTCCAGCTTTACCTTTTGTCCACCCTCTGTGTGCCTTGCAGGTTCCATGAAGAGCCCTGTGAACAAGACGGCGCTGACCCTGATCGCGGTCAGCTCCTGCGTGCTGGCTGTGGTGTGTGGCTCCCAGCTCTCCTGCCCGCTGACCGTCAAGGTGACACTCCACGTCCCCGAGCACTTCATTGCTGATGGTAAGACCCTCCTGCTGCCCCCCGGGTGTGTTTGGGACGTGGAGGTGCCTCTCTTTGGGAATGCCCCAGCTGTGTTTGACTGCAGGGATCTCCCTTTTCAGAAGCACATCTGCGAGCCTGAGACCAAAATCTCAGTCACGTCAATTAATATTATCGTTGTTATCATTGATGCTAATTGTGTCTGGTGGATATTCCTGTTCTCCTCCAAACTCGTTGAGGAGCCCTGGGAGCTGCACAGACAGGACTCCTGCTGCTCATCCCAGCCCTTACAGCGGCAGAGAGGGAAATTGCTGAGGTTTGAGCAAAGGCAGAGATGCTTTGAAAAATTAGACGAGTGCTGCTGTCACTATTTATTGCTTTCTCCAACTGGGCTCCTTGCATTTGTTGTGTTTCACTGACCTTTTCTTTATAATGTGCAGTGAGCGTCAAGTGCAAGTTTTCAGTAACATGAGGGCAAATTTCATTTTCTTCCAGCAGACAGGACCCATTATTCAGTCGGTTCCAATTCCTCAGCTCCTGCAGTCGTCTCACTGCTTGGGGCATGCAGAGGGGCACTTGCTTTCTGCCAGAAATGTGCTGCATGCAGCCAGTGCATCAGCAGCTGCTGGGGTGTCCTGGTGAAGCCAGCTCTGGGACAGCTCCCTGCTTTGGGGGCTTTGGGGTGGAGGGCAGCTCCTTGGGGTTTAATCTTTTGGGGAGGGGGAGATGGTTAAAGAGACACAGACGGACAAGAGCTGCAGGGGATGATGGAGAGGGGCTGAAATCAGCACCCCATGGGTGAGTGGGAGTCAGCAGTGTGTTTGAAGAGGGATTAGCCCTGCTAAGAGTGACCTCTGGGTATTTGGGTTATCCCAATGGTCATGACTTGGCCCTTATGAGAAAGAGGAGAATGTTTGCTTTATGTTCACACATTGGAGGAACTGAACATCAGTGGTGGAGACATGAAGATAACATCAAATTGTGGATGCCAAATCCCTGAAAGTGTTCAAGGCCAGTTTGGATGGAGCTCTGAGCAACCTGGTCTGGTGGAAGGTGTCCCTGCCCATGGCGGGGGGTGGAATGAGAGCATGTTTAAGGTCCCTTCCAAGCCGAACCATTGTGTGATTAGATGATTTGAAACAAGAGACTTGTCTATACCTTGACCTGCTTCTAAAAGGCTTTAAGGATTGTCCAAGCTGCAGATGAATATTTGAAATCTTCACAGGTCATCATTCCATGCTGCTGGAGAAAGAAACTCTTGCATTTGGGGAATGAGGTTGCTTCAGTGCTAACTTGTGTCCCTTTGGGATGGGCACTGGCCAGTTCAGCACTTGGACTGGGAGTTCACCCTGGTTCTGGTGCTTGCTGATGGTCAGCCAGGAAGGCAGTGATGGAAACATCCTGCTCCCCGCTTGTGGTTCTGGCTCTGGGAAGGCAGCGTGCCCTGAAAAAGAAAATAAACAAAATGCAATGAGATTCTGTAAAATGAAAGTGAAAAGCTGAGCCTGTGCTTGTCACCAGGAAAGGGGTGGCAATGCAAATTATGCAAATGCAGGGAACATTCAAATGAAAATGACAATGAAATACCAATAAAACAGATTAATATCCTTGAAACTGGGGGAAATGGGATGATCTCCAGTCCTGACTTAATGACTTTTCTGAAGAGAAAGTGGCAAGAAGACTGGTAACAACGGTTTGGAGAAGAATTAAAATGAGCTTTGTAATGAAACTGTAAAATATAATTACAAACTGCGAAAACTTTTTTAATATTTTTTATGAGAAACAGTCAAATTCTTCCCATAGAAGCAGCCAAGACATTTTGCAGTGGCTATCACTTTCCCTGAAATCTCATCATTTTATGCAATGACAGTCCCTTGCCTGGGAAGAGAAAAAGCTCTTAAAGTTGTCCCTTCTTTCTGAATAACAACAAATCCCAAGGCGCCACCCAACTGGCAGCAAAATATTACAAAGCATTTAAAGACATCGCAGAGCTGAGCTGGGTTGAGACATTTCAATGATATGCAGGAAAAATGTGGCTGGATGTGCTCGCCAAGGCTCGGCACCTGGAGTCTGATGCTGATGGAGAAGAGAAGAACTGCTCCTCCCTGGAGATCTCCTGTGGGGGTTTAAATCTGCTTTTTACAGGGGGTTGGCATGAGCATCCCTGTGGCACCGAGGTGACAACAGAGCCGACGTGTTTGGCCTGGCAGAGTCTGGGAGCTTTGATCAGTCTTGAAGCAGCTTCTGGCGTGGCACCCGTCGGTGGCACCATGTCTTGCAAGTGTCGCCGTGTGCTGAAATCGTCTGGTTCCTGAAGCTGTTCCCTTTGGTGTTGTACAGGATGATAAGGCAGGCTCTGCGAGGAGGCAGGGATGCTGCATTCACGGGAAATGTTTCCTTGCGAGGGAGCGGTGCCCTCTCATTCCCTTTTCAAATGTGGGATTTCAATAGGCGCCAGGAGCCAAGGAAAATCTGAAAGCGGAGCCGCTACCGGCACCTCTGCAGGAGAAGCCAAACAAAGGCAGAGGCTGAAAGAAATCCCTCTCCTAGACGATGAGAACTCGGCTTTGAAGGAAACTTTAAATAGATGCCAGGCAGTTCTGCTGTGCCAGCAGCCAGAGCCAAGAAAAGGAAGAGGGGGGAAGCCTCCCCAAATGTCTCCAGCCTTGGAGGAGAGCAGCTTTTCCTGCTGCAGCAAGAATGGCATTAGAGAAAGCAGCTCCAGAGCCTGCTGGAGTGGCAGGGTGGGAAAGGGGAGGGGAAGGACTGGGACCAGAAGCCAACTGGCAGCTAAGCTAGGAGGATATATTCCAAGCAGCAGTTCTATAATAACCAGCCTGTCTCTATTGCCCTTATTTCTCCCTCGGTTTGTTTTCTTCCTTTTGTTCATTTGATGGGGTACCCCTGCCTCGCTCCCCGCTGAGCAGTTATTGCCTGGTTTGTACAGCTGCTGTGCCTTCACTTCATGGAGCAGCTGGATCAAGGAGAGCCTGGCAGGAGCTGCTGGGGTTGGCAGAGAGGGTTGGGACCTCCTGCTTCCACAAATAAGTTGGTGCCTCTAAATCCTCTCTTCGAATGCAGTGGTTGGAGCATCCTCTCCTCCCTTCTGCTGCTCCAGGGATTTGCGCTTTGAGGCAGCCCCTGCCCGTGCTGAGCAGAAGGAATTGTTCTGATTTCAGAGGTGGCTCAGATTTATGGAAAGAACCGTAGTGGCTTTTATGAGGATATGGAAATGCAAGGCATTATTTAGAGGACCCTTTAGCCGTGTCAAAGGGGGAAAGAAAGGAAAGAGAGCCCCTCCATCTGGGTAATAAAACCTCTTATGAATATGTGAGCCACTCAGCTCTACATTCAATAGTTGGTTTTTGGTTTTATTTTTTTCTTGTAAGTAATAATTCAAAAAGTAGAGATGGAGCAATGGGAACGGCTTGCAGGGGAAGGCAGGGCTGGAGAAAGATACTCTGGAGGGCTCAGCCTGGAGTATGTCCTTGCTGCACAACAGTATGAAATATAGTATCAATTAAAGCTTCCCAGTTTTACAGCCTGTGAGAGGTTATATACGGTGTGGGTGGATGTTTGTACTTTAGTGGGAGAGGTGGGTGAGATCCTCCAGTGGTGCAGAGGGGGAAGCAAGAGCTGGGTTTAGCAAGGGGCTTGTAGGGCTTTGTTTTATAAGTGGAAATAAAGCAAAGGGCATAAAGCAGGTTTCTGTCAAAGACATCTTGGGGCATTTACAACCTTCTTCCCTCCTCTTCAGAGATGTGTGCCAAGGGAGATGTGGTGATCCTTCTGCGCCTCACTGGGCTGTGGGCTGGATGTACAGAGTGGTGCACAGAGCTTGGTGTGGGCAGGCAGGGTCTCACTGTGGGTTTGGACCTCAAAGTGGGCAGGCAGTGTTCAGCTGTGGGATCAGAGCTTGGTGTGGGATGTCCCCACCCTGCTGAGCCGGCCATGTGTTGTCTCTGTCCCTCCTGCAAGTGAGGATGAACTCTCCCAGGATGAACACTGCCCTGAGAGCAAACCCAGGTTCGCCCTTGCAAAGCCAAGAGAGCAGCAGAAGTGGAATTTCCGCTTGAAACCGTGTTTTGTGTTGGAGCATCTGACAAGATGGCAGAGGTGGAGGGAGCTTCTTTTTTGTTTATTCTTTTAATCTCCATGCATCTGCGTCTGCCTGCCTGAGCGATGCCGTGCTGTCCTTGCCACGCAGCTGATCAGTAATTGTTTCATCTGCAGATTATTTCCTACCTTCCCCCATCCCTCTTTCCTCCAAGACGCTGTGAATTGGATGCTGCTATTAGCAGCCTGTGTTAATTTTCCCTGAAGATTGCTCTGCAGACTGCAATTGTTGGGACTCGCAACAACTTCTCATTTTGGTTTTAATTAAATGTGTTGCTTTAAATTGTTTGTTTTTGACGTTTCCTGCTCAGTCTTCTTCAGCCCGTGGATGTGATCAGGCATTACCTCATGCCCTCAGGGCACTCAGGATGTGCTGCAAGCGTGGCCACACAGAAATGAGCCATGGGAGGTGGGGGCTGGCTGTGTCCCCATCCTGTTTGGCAGCAAGGAGAAGCTGGAGACACTCTCTGATTTACAGGTGAAGCTCCCCAGGTTTGTGTCAGAAGGATGGAGAAGATGTGATCTCAAAGCTGTCTCAGGTCAGACTGGATGGAGCTCTGAGCAGCCTGGGATAGTGGAAGGTGTCCCTGCTCATGGGAGAGCAGTGGAACATGACCTTTAAGGTCTCTTCCAGCCCAAAGGATTCTGCAATTCTATGATCTCTCCAGGCTTTCAGAGGATTCTGCTGCTGCGGTCCCCCACATTCTGTAGCTGCTCCCAGCCCCACAAGTTCCCTTCTGAAATCTGCAGAAGGAATTGACTGGCTTAAAATAAGCCTTTTCTTGCGCTGTTTTCTCCCCTCGGGGTTTTTGCTGTGTGGAGACCTGGGTCAGGGCTTTGACAGAAGCAACACTTTCCTGTTGCACTCGGTGTCACGTCTGGATGCCCCAAACCCTGAGTGTTTCGTGTAAGGTGGCCATGTTTGGGGGCAGCTTTGCAAATTGCATTTTATTTCATCAGCTCGCAATCACCAGGGTCACCTCCGTGCCTGTGTTACAGCTCACTCCTGCTCCCGTGTCTGCTTGCCTGGCAAGAAAATGTGAGCAAATGGCTGCAGCGTTACCAGACATGAACTCTAAATATTAACATCAATTTATGAACTGTATCAGCGTGGATCAAAGGGATTCCAAGGCGGTTTTACGGCGTGAACGCTCTTTGCATGAAGAACTAATAAGATTCTGGAGGCTGAAGTACATCATGTTTTTATCGCGGCTTTGACAGGCTTGTGAACCTGCTCGGCTGCTGGCCGGCTCCCCCAGCCCTGTGCCTGCCACAGGCATTCCCAGCACCTGGGGCAGCTCCATTTGCAAGGGAAGCCAAATGCTTCTTCCTTCTCCTTTGCAGGATTGACTGGAGCAGAGCCAGTGGGATTGGTGTTGGTGTTTGGAGGGTGTCAGCAGGAGCTTGTTCAGAGCTGGGAGGTGTTGCATGCTGACAGAGGCAGGATGTGCCCACCCCGGGGAGAGAGCATCTCCTGGCACCTGCTGAGCTTTACCAACACCTTTTATTATCTTTTTTTTTTTTTGGAGGGATGGCTCATCTCTGACCAGCTAACCTGCTCCCTCCCAGAGATGGAGAGATGCAAACACTGACTTCTGTGTTCATACAACAAGCTTATCATAGCTCCTCTGTGCTTTGTGATGTGATTAGATTCAGGCTGGATTTCCCTGAACCCTTTTCTGATATCTGGAGAGCATCACTGCTAAAGAGCCCCAGGCTGCAGCGTGGGAGTTGGGAGATACAGAGCATTAAGGAGAAGGTTTTTTTTCAGGAGGCTCATTTCTGTCTCAGCCGCTGCTGGCCCAGATGCCTTCTGAGGACAGAGATGTGATCTTACCAAGAACTCCTCAATTATCTTGTCTGATGCTGCCATGGGAGATCTCGTTGCAGCCTGAGCTTGACCACAAGGCAGGAAGGGCAGATTGCTTCTCGTTTGGGTTTGGGAAAAGCTGGCTGAGCCATCACCTGCCTTATAAAGTTAAATAGTTGTGGTGTTTGTCAGAAACTCAGCCCTGGAGAAATCAAGACTGACTGACAAGAAAACCCAAAGAAAGAGTCTGTCAGAATGATCGGGAAAGTGCAATTTAACACTTAAATTGTAACCCTGCTCCTCCCACAGGAAAGGTGGTTCCAGTCTGAGCTGTAATTACACACGGGGTTGTATCACTAATTGACTTATGCTTTGCCAGGGAGGAAAAACTCTGGCAGGATTGGTGGTGTTTTGAAGGGATGAAGGTCTCCAGGTTTGATCATCGTTGGGTTGGTGATGTGAGAGCCCATGGGTACAGTTCATGTGCTGAAAATACACCCTGGGGTCAAGCACTGTGAGATATAAACTGTGTGAACTTTATCTGAGGGAGGACTGAATGAAAAGTGTGTCTGTAGGCTTGTGGTGTTTTCAAATCTTTTTATCATAACTTTCTGGTTAAGCATTTTCCCTTGTTCCAAGAGAGAAATAACTGGGGGAAAAACAAAGTGGCTTGGCTTGGATTTTAACCTGGTGTGATGCTATCCCTGGATTCAAACTAGACTATAGAACTTAGAGTTTGACTGAAAACCATTTAAATTATTCCCAAATCACCTGGTTTTGTGCTGAGCAGGGATGGTAAAGCTGAGCACTGTGTTAGTCTGTGGGTGCAATCCTGCCCCAAGCCCCATTTCCTTGCTTAGGTCAGTGCATGTGTGTCCTGGGCATCCAAAGTCTGTCTGATTCTTCAGAATTTTCTGGGAGAAATTTAGGAAGCAGAAGTTTTCATGCCCTGGAAGCAGGACAGGAGAGGGAGAGCTGATCAAGGGGAAGAGCTGATAGGGGAGGAGTTGTCTCTTTGGGCAATGTCCTTTCAAGTTTATCAAGGATAAGAAAGGGTCTCTAAAGAAATCAAATAGGGTTATTCTTTGTGCCTATAGAATGAAGCAAGAGGGATCATCTTTCCTCTAGTAATCATAAAAAATATCTGTAACAGGATTAGAATTGTATGATAGTATAGGGATGGATACATTAATAGCAACCTATAGTATGACCTCCCATTGCTTCCCAACACAAAATACTAATTTTAGATGAAAAGGAATTTTGTTGGCCAAGAAACACTGAATGGACCAAAGATGACAAAGAGCGCAGAGGGAGGAAGAAATAGATGTTCTTCAAAAAAAAATTATGTTTTGATCTTTTCCCTTGAAAAGAAAGAGAATGGAAAAGCCAAACCCTTTTGGCTGCCTTTTGGGTGCTTTGTTCTTTTCCCTTGTTAGATATCTCTTCTGAGCTGTTTTATCCTGTTGTGTTCTTGAAAAATGATTTTTGAAATGTCAAAACTTCAAGCCTCTTTTGTCAGGGCTTAAGCAATCCACTGAACTTTGAAGGAGACCCCAGCATGAGAGACATGAACTTCTGATGCTGCCTTAACTCATCTGGCTTTGATCAGCGCTGGGGAAGGAACAGGGGGAGTGGAAAACACACACACAGAGAAACCCAAACAAATCAATCCCCTGAGGGGCTGCTGGACCTCGTGGTGCTGGGAGGGAGTTGTAGCTGTGTCCTGGTGTTCTCCACGCTGCTCCATGGCATTGCCTGGCTTGTAAAGCCAACAGCATTTGAGAGACATGTCCTGCAATGGGAGGTGATTGTGGGTAGGGAGTTGTTGTTTAGTTGTGTTTTTTCTCTTTGGTTGATGATTGCTTTACCATGAGACCTAAATGTCTGTGTTGAAGGGGGATTTCAGCAAACTTTTGAGGGGGAAGCTCAAAAATTGTGTCTAGGAGGACACCTGGGAGGTTGGCAGTGGAGGACAGCAGGGTGGACAGTCCCTCCAGGTGTCTTCAGAGAGTGTCTGTGCTGGGATCTGCTCTGGGAACTGCAGGTAGCAGCTGAAGGTGTGCTTCAAAGTGGGTGTGGGGGTGATTTTGTAGGGTCTGAGGTCCTCGAGGAAGGTTTTAGGAGGGTGGTTTGCAGTGGGTTTTACCCCCCTGAACTCCCCCATCACTCCCCTTCCCTCCATCGAGAGGTACATGTTAGGGAAAACAAACCCAGCTGATGTTCCCAGCAAGCTGAAGGTGTTTGAAACAGCTCTTGCTTAGAAAATGTTTGTTCTCGGTAGTTTCTGAAAGGATTTGTTCCTCGACCTGCCCTTTCAGAGCTTTTCAAGGTGGTTTTGATACGTGCGCGATGGAGACTCTTGAAAACTGTTTTGTGCCTGTGGATTCTTTGAAAGTGAAGAGAAGAAATTTGTGAAAAGGCTTTGAAATCATCACAATTTTAGCTTTCAAAATATTTGTAGAATGCCTTTTCCTGTTGTTTATTTCCCAGGTAAGCTATAAAGGGACCGAGATTGTGGTGTTTGTTTGATTGTGTTTTCAGTGGGAGCGAAGGTGATGAGAGTGTCTGTGAACATCTCTCAAAATCTTACCACACACTCAGCTGCAGAGATGAGAGAAGTTCCCTTGCTGGAAGTTGTCTCCTCCCTCCTCTGAGGAAGGGAGGAAGGAAATGGAAGAAAAGAAAGGGAAGAAAGAAGAAAAGGAAAGGAAAGGAAAGGAAAGGAAAGGAAAGGAAAGGAAAGGAAAGGAAAGGAAAGGAAAGGAAAGGAAAGGAAAGGAAAGGAAAGGAAAGGAAAGGAAAGGAAAGGAAAGGAAAGGAAAGGAAAGGGAAAAGGAAAAGGAAAAGGAAAAGGAAAAGGAAAAGGAAAAGGAAAAGGAAAGGAAGGAAACTAAAACCTTTAATTTCCCCAGGTTTGGGGTTTTTTCAGTCTGACATAGGAAAACCTCCATTTTACACTGAGCCTGAATTCAGGAATTTTGGATTCAAACGTTTTCACTTCTGCTTTTCAAACACACCAACCCCCTGGAAAACTTGCTAATGAGGATGATTTATCCATCAGATTTACTAAAATCAAATTAAGTAATTAATCTTTAAAATACCTGGAGCTGGGGAAGGGGCTGGAGCACAAGTCTGATGAGGAGCAGCTGAGGGAGCTGGAGAAAAGGAAGCTCAGGGAGACCTTTTCACTCTCTAGAACTCCCTGACAGGAGGGTGGAACCAGGTGGGGTTTGGCCTCTCCTCCCAAATAAGAAGAAATAGGAGAGGAGGAAATGGCCTCAAGTTCCACCAGGGGAGGTTTAGGTCAGATATAAAGAAAAATTTCTTCACAGAAAGGGTTGTCCAGCCCTGGCACAGATGGAGTGGATTTAAAAGGCATGTGGATGTGGCACATGAGGACATGGTCTGGTCATCTTGGCCATCTTGGGAGAACAGTTGGATTTGTTGGTCTGAGAGGTTTTTTCCGACCTAGATTATTTTATACTCCAGAGGTCACCCCTTTATCACCCATCTGACCATGGGCTCTTCCCCTGGGTGCATCAGCTCCTGGGCCAAGATGCTCTGCCAGCTCCAGCCACATTCATCTTTCTGAATTCCAATAATGTGTCTGGTTTGTGTCAGCTTTGCTTCTGTGACTTCCAGGCTGTATTTTAACCAGAAGTGGGGTTCATTAAGTAGGGATTTAATCGAGAGCTGCTGGTTTCACTCTTCAGTCCTTGGGTGCAGAGGGAGTTGTCTGTAGCCGAGTCTCAAAACAACTTTACGTGCTTCCCAAGCCTTGCTCTTTATTAGGGAGCTGGGAAAATCAGGAGGAAAACAAAATTGACAGGTTACTACATAGACACCTACATGTAAATAGTAAACACTCCCAAAGGGTTCTTGGTGCATTTCTGTTTGGTAAAAGAAACCAGCAACTGTTGTTATTGTTGTTTAAAGCTATCTTTAAAAATTCATCAAAAAGAGTAATTAGAGATAAAACCACATGGCTCTAAGAAACTTCTTTGTTTTTGCTCTTTCCAGTGGTGCTGGAGGGTTTACCCAGTGATTTAGTGCTGCCACGTGTCTGATTGAGATGTATCCTGCAGCCTTGGTGGGGCAGCTCCTGCCTTGCTGTGTCTCCAGAGCTGCTGGAGCCTGAGTCTAATCCTCATTTGCTTGAGCAGTCAGTGCCTTGGCAGCCTCCGTTGGCTTTGAGTGCAGAGATGCTCCTCTGAATATGTTTATGGTATACAAACACTCTGAGTGTCAAAGACTTGCGTTTATGTAAAATTAGGGCTTGGGTTTGGATGGTGCTGAGTTCTTGAGATGCCTGAAAATGAGGTCACTCAATGGGACGCTTGACTTGAGGCTTTGCTGGTTTTATCCTTTGCATGGATAATGTGCTGCAGGGTGAGGGTGAGGAGGGCTGCCTCTTGCTCAGCATCAGGGATCTTCCTCAAAAGGAAATCAGAGTTTGTCTTCAGGCAGGTTCATGTGGGGTTGCTGCTGCTGGAGGTTTATTGTCTTGCTGTTTTAATCTCTTGGATTTCATCAAAGTAAGTTGGTGCTTAAAAAAATGATGTCCCAGTCCTTTACTAAAGGTCATAAGCCTTAAAGTTTCATGGCTATAGACCCTGGATTTATAGATTTGCTATGCTTGGGTGTAATCTCTGAGAAGAATTCCAATCTGCAGACAGTGGTTGCAAATTTTGCCCATGTTGCAAGTCCTCACCCTAAGTGGAAAGGTGGCTGTGGGTTCCTGGGCTTACCTGGCAGTTCCCTCTGCCCACCCTGCTCCTTGCAGGTTTCTTCTCCCCTCTTTTTAGAGGCTTTTACCCTGGTAAGTTTTGCAAAACACCACTTAAAGGCAGAGGTTTTTTGGCTCCCCTCTGATCTGTGCAGCACTGTTATGGAGGCAGTCTTATAATCAATGTAATTGAAGATCAGAGTTAATGAGGACCTCTGCGCCTGCAAAATCCCCCAAGCGATGCTGGGCCTCAGATGTTAGATAAGGAAATGATTGGGCTGAACTGAAAATCTATTTGGCTAATTAGATGATGCATATTCCCAGATGCCAGTGGGGAAAAATACATTTCGCAAAATAAAGAAGCATAAGATTTTGTAAGAAAATATTTTTGGCAGGAATTCTAACTCGCAGGAGGGAGAGGGTGGGGGAATGTCTGGTATTAGACAACCCAAACAATAAGTTGTGTGTTGGGCCAATTCACTCACCTTCAGCTGAAGAGGTGAAGTGGGAACAGCCTGTGCTGCCACTGCCCATGCATGCCCTGAGCTCCAGGTGCCTCCTGGACACCTCCATGAGCTGGGGCAGTGATGCTCTGATTACAGACCAGAATAATTGCACTGGTACATGTTTCTGCAGAGACCTGGGAATCAAATCCTAGGAGTGTAAAGACAGGGAGGTGTCTGGGCAGAGGAGCTGGTGGACCATTTGCTGGGACACATTCCTCTGGAGAGAAATGATCCAGTGAAGTTCTTGGTGTCCAGGTGTTGGTGAACTCATTATTATTTTGCAGATATTGTCATCACAACAGCTCCTGAAGAGTGCAGTGTTCTGATATTGGTCCAAAATGCACGTTTGGGGTTTTTCTTTTCAATTTCCACACTCACCTAACACACTTTTTCCCCACTCCCCCCAGGCAGCAGCTTCGTTGTGAGCGAGGGGAGCTACTTGGACATCTCTGACTGGCTTAACCCAGCCAAGCTGTCCCTGTACTATCAGATCAATGCCACATCCCCCTGGGTGAGAGACCTCTGTGGACAGAGGACCACTGACGCCTGTGAGCAGCTGTGTGACCAAGACACAGGTAAGGGAGGCTGGGGGAGAGTGGGAACCTTGGAAAGCTTGGAGATGTGATGAAGAAAGTTTGTCACTGGATATTTTGATGCCCTCTTGGCTCACCTCTGCTCTAGCCTGGTGGTAGGCATGGGGGACTGAGAGGTACAAGCAGGGCTACACAGTGGTGACCCCCATCAGCAAATTGTAAAGAAGATGAGCACAAGATGGGGATTTGAAAGGGTGAATCTAGCAGTTCTTTGGTGTGGCAGCTGCAGGTACGTGGAGTCTATCTGCTTCTAAGTTGAGCTATTTTGCTATTTCCAGTCTGGAAAACATACTTGTGTTTAACCCATCTCCATCCCTTTTCTTTTCTGGCCATTCCACTGCAGAGCACCACAATTCCCACTAGTGCTCCTGCCTGGTGGTCACCTAGGTTGGATCTGTCCTCCAGCCCTTCCAGTTATGAACACTGCCATCCTTCCTCATCTCTAAATGAGTGTTCTGCTGAGCGTGTTGTGGTTGAGTGTAAGAGAGAACAGCCAGCCCTGCTGGGACTCATGTGTGAGGCTGGGCAAAGGGGAAATATCACCTTCCCTTCTGTACTTACTGGGTGACACGTGGGGGTCCTGGAGTCTGCAGTGAGCTGAGAACACAGAAAACAGCAAACAGGCAACTGGTGAATTAGGGCAGGGGGGTCTGTGTGGGTGGGAGATGCGAATGAGACTCCAGCCAACAGCTGGCCCTCAGGAGGGGACATTTCCTCAGCTGATGTGGGTGACAGGACCTTGCATAGGAAGGTGGCTTGGGGGCTGTGCTGGGATTTTGTGCTGGGGTGTGCTGTGACTCTCAGTCGCTCACCAGCCTCGGGTGGGATGCCTTCCTGGTGCTGTGGAGACAAGTGTCCCTGGTGGTCCTGGCCTGCTGAGCATCTGAAGAGCACCCAAACCCTGTGTCCTGGCAGAGGTGCCATCCCAGGTTGGTCCTGGCTCTCCATGTGAGCTGCTTCCCTCTCAGCAGTGAGCTGCTTCTCCTCATGTGTGTGTATGAGATTCATGGCTGCAGGTAAGGATGTTGGTGTCTGGCTCTGCCAGAGGGTTTAAAGGTTGCCTCACTGCAGAGAAGGCTTCTCCTAAGCCTCCCAAAGCCCCCAACTGTCGTTCATACACGGATTAGAATAAGAAATCCTTCAGAGTCATGAACACCCCATGGGATGGTGGGGGTGACCCTGTTCTCATCCCTCCCCGCTCAGCTGAGATGCAAATACTGAACTTGGTCTTACAAACTCATTTTCCTGGTCAAGACAATCTTCTCTTCTTAGTGTTCCTGTTCCTCAAGGCTTGTCTGCACGGAGGCACTGGCAGGCATGGCTGCAGCAGAACGGTGATGCTGGATGAATTCCCTGTGTAGACAGCCCTGGGCATCACCTGAAGTCCCAAGGAGGGCTGGGAGGTGACAACAGCCATGCTGACAGATGGAGATGGTACAGGAGGAGGCTCTTCTCATCCAGATGTCGCACAGCAGAAGGATTTTTGTTTCAGGCACTGGCAAAACACAGCCACGTCAGCGGGAAAGGGAAGATGCATTCAGCTTTCCCCTGGCTCAGAGGAGGAGAGAAACAACTCTGCCTCCAGCAGAAACCACAGGGAGACCGGATGGAGCCAGACCACAACCTCCCTGCTGGAAGAGCCCCGTGGCTCCCCTGGCCAGCCCCATCCTTGGCAGCAAGCAGGGCCGGTTGGATCCTGGCATGGCCTCTGCTGTGAGGAGCAGCTGCTCTCCCATGCCAGCCCAGCTGCCACTCCCGCTGCGTCCCCAGCTCCCAGAGCAGCTTGTCGCTCTTGCTGGACGCCCCACGCTTGAGCAGGATGTGTCAGATCTTGTTTGCAGGGAAGGCAGCGATGCTCGTTATCCCGGGAGTTGCTCTTCCCTGGCACTGGGCTGGAGCTGAACCTCGGCAGCTGCTCTGCAACTCCCAGCCCTGGTGCTCTCATCCCTGCTTGCCTGTGGTGAGGGCAGAGCAGCCTGCATCTCAGCCTTCAGTCCCTTACCTGAAATCTGTCTGTGGGCTTCTTCCCCCTCTCTCCAGCCTGGGAGTGTGCACGTGGATAAAACAATTTTTCTCGTGTCTCTACCAGTTGGGTGCACATGGATTGAGCAGGACTGGTTGATGGGGCTGCTGATCTTCATAGCTTAAATCTAAGACTCCCTGAAGAGGTTCAAACTTCACAAGAACTGTAATTAGGCCTTTGGAAGTACCTTCTTGACCCTCTATTCCAGGACATTGCCCCAGGCACCACATCTGCTCATCACCACTGACCAGCCATGGTCATATAACCCTATGATACACTGCATGTACTTCTAGATTTATATTTATTAATGCCATTCTATTTTTAAGGGTGATTTATTTTTATCACCGTGAGAGAGGAAGGCCTGTGGTTTTACTGCAGGACATAAATCCTGTCTGGATTTCAACCTTTTCGGGTCAGGGATTTTATCCTCCCTGTGAGCATCTCAAGTGCTGGGTGCCAGGGATTCCCCTGTCCTCTGCCTTCTCAGGCTGGGCAGAGCATCCATGAGGACGATGGACTGAAGTTTGTCCTCTCTGGAGGTTGAAAGCCTGCAAAGTTGTCCCTGTGAAGAGCAGCAGAGCCAGCATGGAGGTCCTGCAGTGCATTCATGGCTAATGTGACTTCAGCCTTACCCTTGGAGCCGCTCTCCATGGCAGTGCAAATCCATCTTGGTCCCAAAGCTTCCTTGCTCCAAGATGTAGACAGACCTCTGTGGGCAGGATGTGTCCTTGGTGGCACCTGGCACACTTTTGGACAGAGAGCCCCAGAGTCACATGTGCTCTGTATGGTGAGACTTGAACTCTTACTTTTCTCAGCACTGAACACTTCTTTGGGTTGGAGTTTTGGATGGGATTTGTCTGTACGATATATTGACTTGTGACTCCAGACACCGAGTACTCCTTCAGTGTGAAGAATAATTCCCAGTGAAAACAGAGGCTCTGAAACACTAGGAAATGCCAAAATCCACTTTGTTGCCTGACCTTAATTTGCCTTCCCTTGCGTCTCTGTCGTGTGACTCACTCTTTAATTAAATGATTGCTGCCCCCCTGACAAATTTGAAACCTGTGTTGCAAAGCCCCAGCTCATCAAAGCCTTTCAGAGGGAGCACTGACATCTGCACACGAGCAAAATGTCATCTCCCTCATCCCTTCTGCCTTGGAAACGGCCAAGCTGGTCGGTCTGACTGCAAATCCAGGAACAAATGGATGCTGCTGGGGGCTCCTCCCTGCAGAGGTGACACGGTGACCATGCCCAGCTGCCACGCCGGATGGGACAGTCACCTCTCTGGGGCAGGATGTTCTCCTTGGCTGGAGATGTTCAGCCAAAACACCCCATCCTCTTGGCAGTGCTGCCTGTGCTGCTTGAGCCGAGAAGAGGGAAGGTTTGCTGTCTTGTGGGACTTGCTGTCAGCTCTCCTCGCTCTCCATATTTTGAAGAGATGTGGGGAGCGCTGCCGGTGACGCTGCTCGTGCCACGCACTGGGATACTCTTGGGTAAAATCCAGGAGTGCTTGCTGCCTCGCTGGCCTCCCTTCCCAGCCTTGATGAGAGCATCCCTTTCCAGCAGCATATGCAAATCCTGATTTGTGAGCACAATTACCTGCTTTGTATGCACAAAACTGATTCACTTGCACATTCTGTGGGCATTGCTGAAGAGACCTGCTGGAGAATCAGTCCCTCAGGGCCAAATGCTGGAAGAAACAGCCTCTGATTTTGTGCTGTCAGGCTTGCCGGAGCAGTGGCATAAATGAGATGGATAGCTACCTTGATTAGCAGGTGCAAATGTGTGGAAATTTTTTTTTCCTCCATCTATAAATCAGTTTCTTCATCAAAATTCTCTCATTGCATCCACAATTGGTGCCCCCCCCCAAAGCAGTAGGCACGAGCTTGAAAGAACCAGATGAAATGTAGTAGCAAAGGTTCTATTCTGGAAATTGGCAGGAGGAGATTAAAAAAAAAAAAAAGGGTTTCCATCATCGTCCAAATGGGCCAGTTTGTCACCAGAGCCACAGATGGTGCTGCTGTCTGGGTAGGACAGGGGTGTGTTGTGGGCAGGAGGCAGATGAAAGTCGTTTTTACACAGAGCTATTTTTTTAAAGGCAACCTGTTAAGGGGATTTGGAGGTTGCAGAGCCGAGCATGTAAATCAGGAAATGACCAGCCTTGGCAAGGGTGTATTTGTGTTTATGAAAACAGCCATGCCTTCCTATAGTTCAGTTTAATATCATGCAGGTTCTGTGCACATCAAGTAATATTTGTTTGTTCTTGTGCACTTCTGCTATTTTCGCTGCTGGAGGATCCCGGTGCCTTTATTGACTTAGACTTTTATAGGATGAGGTTCTGTCTCTCTAAGGTATGGAGTTTAATAACTTGGTCAAAACCCATGTAATATCCCATTCCTTTTCCTGTGGCGGCACAGCTTGCCTCGTGCACCAAGCAGGGCAGGAGGCAGTTAACTCCCAAGCTAATTTAGCTCCAGGCTGAAGTGTTATACATAAACAGCAATCAAAACTCGTGCCTGTAAGGGGCCAAGTTAAGGTTATCTGTGCTGTCTTTGCACTCTCATTTTCTGCCATTAGAGTGTTTAATCCTGCAGCTGCTAATGTTCTTGTAATGGCATTTCTGTGCTTGTCTAAAGAGCACAGGGAGGAGGGAAGAGGGATGGATTTTGCTGTATGGAGCTACTCCTGAACCGATCCCCCTGACTGGGCCAATCCCACCAGGGCTTCTCACCCCACCATGGCCAGCTCTGGGTCAGTGCCCAGCCCAGGAGGTGACAGCCATGGCACACAGGCCACCCTTGGGACCTCTCCCTACTTCCTTGCATCAGCTCATGTGTTCCTTGGAGGTGCAGTACAGGAGCTGATGAGAATGTACAGGAGATGATAATGAGAATTAAATCTGTGCAGAGCTTAAACTCAGGCACAATCCTTGGAGGTTAAGCTTGCACTTAAGTGCTGTGATGGATGAGGGTGAGGAGGGTGTCTTGCAGCAGTGGGAGAGGAAGGATAACTGTCAAATTGAGTCCAGGTTTTCCCTCCATGCTCCGGGCCAGGTCAGCTGGGCAGGAGGCACTTTTTTTGGTCTTGTTCCTCAAGTGCTGAACTGCTTCTAGGGAAGTTGCATTTCTCATCAGGATGAAGCAGAGGCTCAGGTTTGGAAAGTGCTATCCCTGAAGAGCAGGAACAGCAGGCGCTAGGGGTAGAAGAGGAGCTTTTCAGAGAGCTTTACTGGGAGGTTGGGAATGTGGTGCTGCAGCTTTGTGACTCAGGGGCACTGAGGATGCTCTACTGGTGTGTTCCCTGCAGGGTATGTGTGTTCAGGAGAAGAGGGGACACAAAAAACTGTGGCTGGACTCTGTGGACTCTGTATCCCTTTGGGTGGGAGAGGCAGCCCTGAAACAGGAGTGTTTGTGCAATGCTCACGAAGGTGGAAAGGTTTTTATATATACGGGTGTTCATAGCCCCACAGCCTTTGGGAGCAGGCTGCCCTCTGGGGTCTGGATGTGTCCCCAGGATGTCCCTGTGCAGCTGGGATACAACCCAGGCACAGCAGGGCATCTCTCCAGGACAAGGGTGAGTGCCAGCATTGGAGGTGCTGCCATGGAGGAGTGAATCACAGACACCAGCAGTGCCAAGAGAAGGCTGACGACCAACAGCTTTGCTCCACCACTGCCAAAGCTCCTCCAGCTCCTTAAATAAAAGTGCCAGTGACAGCACAGAGCAGCTTCCCTGGGAGCACAGGGACTCTGGGAGCCTCCATGCTGTGCACTGGGCGGGTGGATTAGGGGGATTCTTGCAGCATTATCACCACGGATCGGCTCTCTCCATAATGAGACTAACGGGATTATCCTGGCATGGTGGTGGTTCATCCCACAGCCCTGCTCTGCTGCGCCCAGGCACAGAGTGGGGATGGGCAGGGAGGGTGTGGGTGCAGTGTGAAACCCCCATTCTCCATTCCAGCAGAAGCAGCAGCACAGTATGGAGAGGATAATGAAGGAATAGCTCAGCAACTTCCAGCTTTTCTATAAAAAAAGAGAGCTAAAGCCTCCCCGTGTTTAATAACACTCTGGAAATAGAGTGCTGGACCTCCAGAGCTGAGCACTGAGACCTGCCCTCATTTATACTGAGTGAGCAATGATCCTTCCTTTGGCTGTAACAGCTGAAAAATTGCCATGGATTATCCAACCTGGCTTGTGCCTTCTGAACCCGAAGGCAGAGGAAGGACCTGCATGGCCCTGCAGGACAGGGTGTGGGGTGATGGCTATGGGAGCAGGCTTCTTGTCCCAGGGGTTGGTAGATTCTGATTCATTTGTGCTCCTGCAGCAGCTGAACGCTGCACAGAGGAGAGTGTAGGACCTGTGGAAATTGCATCCAGCTCCAGGTGCAGTTATTTGTCAAACTTGGTTACTTTGGTTGACTTTGGCTTCGAGCTCAGCTTGAATCCTAACTTAGCTGCAGCAGGGTTGAGTGGATAACTGTGCCCATCTCGGATGTAGTTGCTTTGAACAAGGACACTTTTGTTTGGCCTTTTGATGGTTTGATTTATTTTGGCATCATGTTAAAAAACACACCTCAAAGAGGGCTTGGAGTTATGGGGACCCCTGTTCCCACCACTCCAGGCACTTTATGAGGTGTTTCTCATTCCATAGAGGTAGGCCAGGCTCAGCATCCTCCCTGGCTAAGCATCCTGCCTGGGAAGGATGGGGACAGACTGAAAATAACAGAGTAGTTCGAGGGGCCAAAGAAGGAATGTGGATGCTGTTGGGGAGAGGGCAAAAGGTCTTGAAAACCTGTCAGAGCACAGCAGGTTCTGATGAGGTTTTTGGAAGCCCCACTATTTATCTGTTGGTGGTTCTAGATAGAGGAATAGACCCTAAACCATCTGTCCTGAGTTGATGGAGTCCTCACTCTTCCAGCAGACTGCAGCACTCAGCTGACCCCATGCTAGGAGCCTTCCTAGCCAATTTCCAAAATCCTGCCAAGGGGGTATGGATCACTCGGGGAGACCTGTGGAAAGCTGATCCCCACTCTACCCTGCCCTGGCTCTCCTCCTCCCCAGCTGGTGCCACCACTTGCCCTCTCACTTACTGAAATAAACCTCCCAATAAACCTCCCAATAAAGCCTTGAGCACCAGCTGTAGCTGCTGAAACTCCGGGATTGGAGTCGATAAAATCAATATTTCTGCAGGTTGATAGAGTTCCTCCTTCCGACGCCAAAGTGACAGAGCAGTAAACAAGCCAGCAGACAAAATAAACCCTCCTACACCATGGGAAGGGTGTTCACCACCCAGCACCCCCAGCCATCCATACAGGGGGAGGCCTTTGGGCCATGGGATGCCATCTGTAGGTGTTTTTCCCTTACTTGCTCTAATTTCTGTGGCAGGAGCCGAGCACAAGCCGGTGCCCCAAGACTCCCAGCTCTGCTTCGCAAGCACTTTGAGATGTCTCTCATTTGCAGAGCATATATTTGTTATGTAATAAGCGCCAGGAATTAATGATCCACAGCACGGCTGGGGAAACTTGCGTACTAAGCACCCAAGGAAAAAATAACTTTTCTTTTTTTAAAATCACTGATGGAGCCATTAGGACCTGTGTTTTCTTGCACCGAGACCGCCCCAGCCCCCAGGCAAGGCAGAGCCCGAGCAGGGCCGAGCGCTGCCATCTCTCTCCCAACTCTTTCCCTTTGGAGCAGCAATGTTCCTGCCGCTCCTGTTATGAATCATGAGGTTAGCAGCTTTTGACAGATCATAAATCAGTGCTTCGAAGTCGCTAGGACAAATCCCAGGACATTTAATCTTTAATATTAGACGCGTTTGAGGCAGTGAATATTTCATGAAGGTGCTGTTGCATTTTAGCACATCATTAGCCGTCTCTTTTTTCCTCCCCACTCTTCCCTTTTCTTGCTGCCTTTCCCTTCCCAGGCGTCTCTTCCTCAAAAATCTCAGCGGCTGAATCCCCATCTCGCTCCCTCCTGACAATAAAGCTCTTTACTGTAATCCTTGTGAGGCATTTTAAGAACTTGCTTAGGATCCCGAGGAGCAGGCAGGTAGCTGCCAGTCTGCCTTGCCACTGTGAGGGGTACCCAGCTCCCCAGCATCCTCCCCAGGTCCCCACCTCACCAGTGTTTACAGCTCAGCTTTCCTGCACTGTCAGGCACGATGGGGAGAGGAGGGGAATGGGGGGGAAACATTGGCAGCAGCTTGTAGCAGAAACTCCACGTGCAAATCCAATTAATCTTTTGATTTTGCTGTTTCTTGCTCCGGGTTATGTATTTCTACCAAACACTGAATCAATTTGGGCCAAGCACGGTCAGGTTTCTGGTGTGGGAAAAGTCTTCTGCTGCTGTCAAAAGAGAGGAGCAGGGTGAGGCTGCACTCGGAGAGTGGAGGGGGTGGGACTGAGAGCCCCTTCACTGTGGGATGGGGGCACAGCATGGGAACTGCCTGTGGAGGGTGGAATTTGGGGGATTCTGCATCTTTCAGTGGGAGTTTGGGCTGCAGGAGACTCTGCTCTCTTGTCCTGGTGCCACATGGCAGAGCAGAGGTGGGAAGGGGATGTGGGAAAGGGATGTGGGATGGGTTTGTGGTGTCCACCTTGGGGATTGCACAGGGTGGCCACTGCTCTGCTCACGCGAGGTCAGGATCCTGCTGTAGGACTGCACAGGTTAAGGACACACCTTCTGCACTATGAAACCCCATCCCCAGCTACTGTGGGTGCTGCATCATGGAATCCCCTCCCTGAGAATAACTACAGGTTTCTTACAGCTTTCCACATCTGCTTCTCCATACCTCCTGTAGGTTTCTGGGGCCCAAAGTGCTCCAGATCCACTGCAGGGACCAGAAGTGGCTGTAAACAAGCAGAGATGGGCAGCAGGGGAGGGGAGCCTGACTCTGATGTACCTCTGGGCCAGAGACATCTCATCTTTTCCTGTTTTCTTCCAGGAGAGTGCAGCTGCCATGAGGGATACGCCCCAGACCCTGTCCATCGGCACCTGTGTGTGCGCAGCGACTGGGGACACAGCGAAGGGTGAGTGGGACACGAGGCTGGGGTTGGTCTGCCCTGCCTCCCACATTGATGAGGAGCCCAGTTCTCCTCCAATATGGTGCTCAGTGTCCCCTTGCCCTGCCCAGTGATGTGCTCAGCTGCTTTTCCCCTCTCTCCACCCAGGCCCTGGCCCTACACGACACTGGAGAGGGGATATGACTTGGTCACAGGAGAGCAGGCGCCAGAGAAGATCCTCAGGTGAGTCTGAGGAGGGTTCAGCTGGGACATTTGGGAAGGGAGAGCCATGAGGACATCCCAGTGGATACAACCTCTTGGTCATTCCCAGTTCCATCTGTGTTGGTGGTGGGATTTGCCACCAAGTGTTATTTGCCTGTGACAGACCTGAAAGATTTGTCCATATTCAGCAGGAAGGGAAAGGTTACCCTCTTTTCCCCTCAGCAAACGTGAGGACAGCAGGCACAGAAACTCCTCCTAGAATAAAAAGAAGGGGTTTTTCTATCCCTGTGTTCTCCTTTCACATTTCAAGTCATTCCTCTCCCATTTGGCTTTCAGGACAAGACCAAGTCACTGATTTATGTCATGGTGCCACCACTACTCTGACTTCCAAGTGGAGGGCCACCATTCCCTGCAGACACTGTTCCTGTGTGACACGTTTGTCCTTGTTCCAGGTCCACCTACAGTTTGGGTCAAGGGCTGTGGCTGCCAGTCAGTAAGAGCTTTGTGGTGCCCCCTGTGGAGCTTTCCATCAATCCCCTTGCCAGCTGCAAGACAGATGTTCTGGTGACGGAAGATCCAGCAGATGTCAGGTAGGAAGCAGATTTCTCGTTTTCTTCATGCTTGAGTGCCTACACCGCTCTTTAAATTGTTATTGAGGATGCAGTAATTTCTATGATGATAGGTTTGATTAATTTCTTTCCAATAAGAAATCTGATGTGATTGCTCTCCAGGCTCTTTGGGATGATGGGTCTGGGCCAGGCCTGAGTGTATAGCTGAAGTCTGCCAGTACAGACAGGTGAATTGGTAGGAACCTGTGGCAAGGCAATTTGGAAGTGGCTTAAATGTAATATTGGATTGCAGTGCTTAAATGGATGCATTTACTGGGTTGGAGGTGCAGTCATCTTTCTGAAACTCATACCTGCATCACATCCACCTGGCCACTGATGTCTGCTGGGATGCTCATGAAGGGTGAAAGGCTGTGCTTTTCATCCAATTTTTATACAATTAGAGAGGGTTTTTACCTTCTTGGTATTTAGTAAATGCCTGGATAATTCACTGATCACCATGAGGAGGTGGTTGTCCTTCTCGGTCTGCTTTACAAGGGTTTAACTTTAAATTATAAGGGTTTAATTCTGAAGGTATTTAGTGTGTATTCCACTCTGTCCCATTAAATTAAGATTGAGCATATGACTGTTGGGTGCCAGGGAGACTCTGTGGTCCCTCCTTCCCTCCCTCCTTCCCTTCTTGCTGCTTTCTCCTGTTGACTCCAGACACAATTTCCTGACTTCAGAATCCTTGGTTGTGTTATGAATCATCTCCCTGGGCACCAGCAGGATCCTTGTGTCCCCCAGCCCCCTCTGTCTTGTCTTTTCCCAGAGTGATGAGGTGGTGGATTTCCATTCTCCTGTCCCATCATCTTGGCAGGGCCGTGGTTGAAGCAAACAAAAGCTATGGCAGAGCCAGAACTGCCATCCAAGATGTCCTCACTTCCAAGTCTGTGTTTTTGTTGCTAATTAGAGCTTGTTTCCTTTCCTGTGAAAAGAGACCGATGGTACATATCTATCACAGTTTGGCTCTTTTAGGAGCGTTGTTTTCCTTGTCTGCAACAACTTCTGCTTTTCGTTTGAGAAAGGGAAGGGTTGCCTTGGTTTATGCTAACGTTTTCCAAGCCAAAGTGCCAAGAGAACATTATTTCTTTCTTTCCTCCTCACATCTTCATTAGAAGTACCTCAGTGAAGGTAGAGGCTCAGAAGCTTGTTTTCTGCTCCAGTGCAGTAATTGTCTCTGGGCACTGCTCCTTGAGGAAAAGTCTCTGTCAGGATGGATGAGTGCCAGGCAGGAGGAGGGGAGGTTCTGGCACAGAGTCTGTTGCCTGCTCCCCTCATAAATGGAACCTGAGCTGAGAATTCCAGGTATAAATATTGGAGTGGCTCAGGTAGAATGAAGGAGGGGCGAGTTCACGGCACTTGTAACTTACACACAGGAGTTGCTAAATTATTAAAACTTTAATAAACGCAATAATAAATATTTGATGTTGAATTATGGAAGGTTTCACAGATACAGTGAGAAGCGGAAAGCAATCTATTGTTTCTGCATTAGAACTGAAACACTTCTCCAATGAGGAGGAGCTGCAAGCTTGGGATCCTCAGCACCCTGGGGTGGGTGGAACCCTCTTCTGAGGTTCTTGGGTGCTTTCATGCAATGAGAAAGGTACTTTCAGAGCTGCTTATCTTGCAGCCTCTTTGCTTTGTCCCTCTGGACTGGCACAAGCATTGGCAGCATCTCAAGGGAGCAGTTTGGTGGTTCAGATGTTCAGGTGGTGGCCCAGCATGCCAGACAAACCATCAGAGGTGAGCACCTGCTGTCCATGGTGAGGTTCAAGCACAGCCATCCCTCTGCCTGGAGGGGTCCTGTTTCCTGCTTTGGGACCTTGGTAGCACTGCTGCCCCTCTGTGCTGGAACCTCCTGCAGGGAATCACAGAATCATTTAGGTTGGAAAAGACCTCGAGGGTTGAGTCCCACCTGTGACCAGTCCCCACCTTGTCACCCAGACCAGTGCACTGAGTGCCATGTCCAGTTATTCCTTGAATATTACCAGGGATGGGGACTCCACCACCCCCCTGGGCAGCCCCTTCCAACACTTGACAACCCTTTTTCAGTGAAGAAACTCTTGCTGAAGCTGCAGTGCTTGGGCTTTGATATAGTCACATCTCCATGCCACGGGGCAGACCCTGAGCTGTGTCACACCAGCCCCAGGCTGTCTCAGCAGCCAGCATGCCCTGTTTGCTGTCCTGTATCACTGTGATGGTGGCTCCGTGCTGTTTCTTCTGTGTCTGTAATAAAGAGCGTGCTGCATTCCTGCAGACCTTTCATTAGCCTGACACCTTTGGCTCTGGGGTCGCTTGTCTTGAAGGGTTTAATGGAGGGAAATTGCAGAAAGCCTGGTTTGGAGAAAACAAGTGATGAAGTCTTTACAACTCAGAGGGTTAAAGGTTTAAATGTGGTTGTGCGTTGTTATGAAGATGTTTGAGATGCAGAGGGGCAGGTGGGGCTCAGCCTTCCAGCAGCTCTCTGGGGAAATGCTGACTGCAGTGCTGTTCTTTGTGTGTTTCACTGCTGGGCAGTGCAATGAGCTGTACTTTGGTGGGTGGGGGTGAAGGACCCAAACCTCCTTCCACTTCTGCAGCCAAGGCATTAGAGAAATCCCCTGCAGACAGGGGCCAACAGGCTTCAGGCAAAAATCCCACTGGGGATGCTCCAGGGGCTTCAGGGGACAGGACACAGGAGTATGCAAAACATGGTGCTGGAGGTTTTAGGGCCGTGCATCATAAATTAAGAATGAGATTGCTTAGAATTAATGAAACTTGCATATATAATTTATCAGTGACCATATTGAGCATCGTTGCCCCGACCCCGGAGTCAGATCCTCTGCACAATGATCGTATCAGTCACACTTCTGGGACTATAACAGCCACGCTCACAGTGACCTCTTTGTTGAGGGGAGGTTGGCCAGCAGTGCTGCAGGGCTCTCCCCACGCTGGGCAGCCTCTGCCTTGGGTCCCAGGCTGGGCAGACTGTCTGTGCAGCACATCCCCTGCCAGGACAAGAAATACATCTCAGTCCAACCTTATCTTGCTTGTTTTCAACCCCTCTCTTTGTTTCCCTCTTGCTGTCCCTCTCTATTACCTGTATTTCTCCCATAATCTGGTGTTAAACACAGTAGTCGACACAATTTTATTAAACAAATTACTGCAAGGTGTTCAGTCCTTCTGCTGGCCTTCCCTGGACGCCTTGCCATCTCTGTGTGGCCCTTTGCAAGGTACAGCTGGTCCTGTGGGACCAGGAATTGCTCTAATTGTGGCAGTGTATAGTGAGAACCCATAGCCACGACCTCCAAGTCCCACTGCCCCAGCACCGAGCATCCCTGCAGGGATAATAAAAGTGTTCCTGCAGGGGATAATAAAAACATCCCTGCAAGGCATAATAAAAATATCCCTGCAGGGGATAATAAAGGCATCCCCTGGGGCACAGTCATCTGTGGGGGACCAAGAGCAGACCTAACCCTGGGGGCAGAGCACGGCTCTGGCAGACGCCCGGTGGCCACGGTTCACTGTGCCACCCGCTCTGCAGAAAAGTTGATAATTTCTGTTGAGCAGCTATAAATCAGAGGCACGAGCCTCAGCTGCTGCCTGACATGACATATAGCTCTATCGTTATGGCAACCATAGAAACAAATAAAAGCCTTGCCTTTGCTTGACAAGCCTTTGAGATGTCCTGATGGAGACACAAGTGTTCGGCAGCAGAATGAATTCTCTTGAACTCGCTGTTGATTCATCTTCGTTTTGCTCCCAAGTGAGCCCCTTTGCTCTCTGAATTCTTTGCCGAAGTACAATCAACTGGATTTTTTTTATTTCTGTTTTTTTTCTTTATTTGTTTGTTATTTTTATTTTCAATTCTCTCAGAGGCAGAACACGCTGCCCCCCAGCTCTGTGCCCTCATGAGTCCCGTCTTCTGTCAAGGATGGGAACAAGGCTTTTGCTCCCTGCTCATGGCATTCAGCAGCTCAGCCCTGCTGTGCTCTTGCAACCTCACTGCTGCCCCAGCCTTACAGGGGTTTTGCAGTGATATTTTGCAGGGTTTTTGTAGTGATTTGGACTCTTGTGATTTTGCAAGTCAGTGGCGTGAGGCTCCCTGCGAGCGGAGGAGGATGAAAAGTGAAGTGGATGAGAAAAGGCAAAGGGAATCTGGGCCAGCTGAGTGGAAATAGCTTTGCTGCTGCTGTTGCAGGAGCAAAACTCATCTGTGTATGCCTTAACCTCTTGCCTGATGTGCAGGAGCGCAGATGAATGGGTGGAGCTGCAGGGGAGCATCCCTCAAAGTCAGGAGGTGAGCTGGGCTGGTCCCTGTGGGATGGGGTATGGCATACAGGCAGAGCACCCTGCCAGCTCTTCCTGCCGTTTGTGAAGGAGGTGCCATGGGAACCTGGCCTTTTTACCCCTCTTTTCTTTCTGCTGCCCTCCTGGAGCAGAGCAGGCTGTGATTTCGGGGTGCTTAGTGCCACAGGGACCCTTGGCCAGGAGGCTGGGGTAGAGGGGAAGCCACTTTTCCAGGATGTTCCCTAGCAGGGCCTGTGGAGCTCCTGCAGAGCCTCCTGCTCCACTGGGGCCAATAAAAAGGTGTGAGTGGCTGCAGTCAATGCTGTGATGAATGGACAGCTCTGCACGACGGAGCAAATTGATCATTGCATCAGCAGGCACAAGTTACTCATTTCTGCAGAGAGGGCAATTCATTACTGTGCACGTCACAGAGACACTGCCATCCCCACAGATAACGTCCCCAAGCTCTGGCCTGGGCTTCTTATCACCCCGAGATGCTGTTGTCTCTCAGAAAGTGGTGGAGAAGCAGCTTCTAGTGCTTAACACCAGGATAGAGGCAGCCTTTGGCCTCATCCTCTGGAGAGAAGGGACAGATGCTTTACAGAGAGGCAGCCACCAGCCCCTGCCCTGTAGCTGTCAACTGAGCTTTGTCCTGGCTGCTTACCAGGATTTTCCCTCCTCCCTGCCTCCCGCTGTGATTTATGAGAGCAGGTTAGAAGAGTCAGGTACGTCTCACTTCGCCACGGGGTGACTAAATGGAGATGTGATCTTGCAGCAGCCACCGAAGGGTGTGAGCAGCGAAATAAGAGATTAGGGGAGCAGTGTGATGGGGAAAAAGGGGAAAACCCCCAAAAACTGGAGGTGAAATCACCCAGAAAGCATCTGGGGTGGGTCAGAATCGAAATGTGCATCACCCAGCACCTCTGAGAG
Source organism: Lichenostomus cassidix (assembly GCF_008360975.1). Taxonomy (NCBI): domain Eukaryota; kingdom Metazoa; phylum Chordata; class Aves; order Passeriformes; family Meliphagidae; genus Lichenostomus; species Lichenostomus cassidix. The sequence goes on from NC_139497.1 coordinate 7,408,477, forward strand.
GGAGCAGGGACCTCACTGCCCTCAACTTGTCTCTTCCTGGTCCATCAGCAGCTATGTCATCTTTCCTGCCCAGAATCCAGGGAACATTTCAGCCTTCCCTCATCCTGGGCTTTTAATAACTCCTGCTGCAGTAATGCTGAGCTTCGCTCTCTGTGCTCTGCTGTGTGAACCCACGGCATTTTTGAGGTCTTAATGCTGTGCTGTAAAACTGCACAGAAAATGATCAGATCTCTTAGGGACAGGGGATGTAAATTTGGGTCTGGCTTGTAGGCAAATCCATCGCAGGGAGCTCCAGCACCAGCTACAAGTTTGGCAGCTAAGTGATTGCAGTTCCTCTCGTCCGTAGTGCTGCAGAGCCCAGGAGGGAAAAAAACCCTAGTGAGTGAACAGATTTTGTTTATATGTTTATTGAGACAATTAAAAATACCCAACACTTGCCAAATATGCAAACTCTGTCTCACACCCAGAACGATTCCCTTTGATGTCTCTGGGATCTCCTGTCACAGAGTGGGGTTTGGCACTGGACCCTGTAGCTTCTCCATATTCTGAATCTGCTGTCCATCCACCCATCCATGTGGGATCTGTGTGGAGCAGGATCCTGCCAGGCTGACACAAGCAGGGTTTGGAGGGGAAGGCAGGGCTCTAACTCACTTTGTATGCTTAGCAGAAAGGGTGATGCAAGGTAGCAAAACCAGACCTTGGGTTCCTGTGTTGAAAGGTGTTTTTCCCTCCCTGTTTGATGTTGTTATTTGTTTTTATGTCGCTGCCTTTGCTTTCTGTTAACCAGCGGCTGGAGTGTGCTTTGTAGCTGCCTGTTCAAAGCACAGCCCCTTGGCCTCTCTGTTTATACAGCCTCTTTGTACTGTTTTTCCTGAATTACAATTTTTTTAGCCCTATTTGAGTTCTATTACCTTTGCTTTTGTCTGCATCTCTTGCCTGGGAAAGGGACTAGAAGGTTTGCAGGAGAAAGGACAGGTGGTTCACCCCTTGGCCCAGACAGGGTGCTGGGATGATGCCCAGGTGGGGCAGTGACATTGGGAAATGCCTTTTCTTCAGTTATTTCTTAACAACTCAGTGGAAAGAACTAGCACTATCAAAAAACCCAGTTCTGGTGAGATTTCAGTTGCCTAAAACTTCCCTGATGTGGATGGAGATCCACTTCTCCTTTCCCATTTTTATCCCCTGTAACTACTGCTGGATCATTTCAGCCAAAGGACAAAACTAATAAAATTCAGCAGAGACAAAATGTTTCTGGGACTGTGCCAGGGACCTGCGACAGGCTCCACAGCCAGGAGGAGAAACCACCTTGGTGGAGACAACAGGAGTGGAGATGGACACAAACAGGGCAGCTTTGTCCTTCTGCTTTTAGAGCACTGTGAGAAAATACTGTCCCTTGCAGGCTTGGGAAGGCATCTTGGAAAGGACATCTCAGGGAGATGTTCCAGCCTCCCTTTTTTCTGGTAAAGCCAGGATATGGTACACCATGGAAGAGAGACCTCTAGGTTGATTTTTATGGGGTTTTATTAATTGCTAAAGGGAAAGGAGAGATGCACTGTTGCTGCAGAGGAGCATGGTCTCACTGTGGAGGGATGAGGGATGGCAGCTCAGGCCAAGGGGCAAAGCTCCCGTTGGGTTTTCACCCCAGGGCAGCCAGGGCTGGACACAACCACTGACCCAGGACAGCTGTGCTGCATGAAGACAAGTGAAGTTAATTAGTTTCAGCTCCTGCTCCTCGGCAGCAGGGCCAGGATGATGTTTCCACTCCTCCATGCAGTGCCCTGCTGCTCTGGCTGCTGCCCTCTAGAGATTTTCATCCATTCTAGGATGTCACCCCAGCTCTTGGGGTGATTTATTAGGAAAAAATGCCCTTTGTGCCTTTAGTGCTGCACTTTCCAGGCAGCTCAGAGTAACTTTGCTCCCTCTCATTCCACAGTTTCCAGATGCAGGAGAGGTTCTCTGCAGACTCTCCCCCACCCCTTCACCTCCAGGCAAAGGAGCAAAATCAGCTCAGAATGAGTTTAGAAGCAGCAAGAAGCCCAGTGCATGGTTTACAGGCAATGTCCACATTGCACAGAGCAGGGATGGTCTGTCCAGTCTGGCTTTGCCCACTGGCTCAGAAAACCTTTCTGTGCTTTGTCAAGGCTGCATCAGACTGTGAAAATCCACTGCCCCTTGCCTCCACTGTTCCCAGGTTTTGTATTATTCTCCTTTTGGTCTCCTTTTCTGATTTAGATATTTCAAGTTCTTGTCAGGGCTTTTTCTGGTCTCCCCAAAGTGGGTTGCAGACTCCAGAGCCAAAAGCAAAATCTTCCTTTACTTTTTCCAGCTGCACATATTTCAGTCCCAGTGATCCGGGTGGTGGTGATGCTTTCCCGGGCACTGTGCTGGGAAACTTAACACAGTTAAGTAAAAATATTGTTTTCAGGGACTAAATCAAAGAGCAGAGCAAAGCTGGAGAGGTTTGGAAGGAGGGCTGGGGAGTGAGCGGGGGGAAAATAACATCAAGAAAATTAGGTGAAGCCTTGCAAAAAAATAATCCCATCTTGGGAATTGCCCTGCTTTCACTGCCTGAAGAATTACTGTGCCATAATCAATTCAGCTCTTGATGTTTCCTGCGGTGTTTTTGATATTATGAGATGCTATTGACTGCTACCAAGTGCCTTTTATCAAAAGTTGGTTGGGTGCAGTTGGGGACCCAGTGCCACAGGCTGTGCCACACTGGGGGCTGGAGCCCAGCAGTGGTGACCTGGATGCAGGCTGGGGTGGCAGTGCTGGGGAGGAGGGGTGGGAATGGACCACACAGCCCATGTGTTAGCTATCCAGTGCCTTTCACCTCCAGCAGAGGAAACACAAGTGGCTGGTGTGGAGCAGACTGTAGGGGAGGCACTCAGTGGATGAAGTTGCACTAGGACACTGTCAGGAGTGCTGGCTCAGCAGCTCCATGGATTTTGTGGGAGAAGCTACTCCTGTCTCCTGCAAACCCAAGGTCTGGGTGGTACACACCAGAGTTTCTCCCAAATGCCACAGGGCTGGGTTGCTCTGTGCAAACTGCTGTTGTTTCACCTAATCTGTAAGGCAGAGCTGTTTCCCATCTGTCTCAGGCTGGGGAGTGTCCCCTGCTGCTGCTCTCCCTCCTGGCTGGTGGCTTTCCCCTGTCACTGCCTTGCCACATCCATCCCAGCCCTGCCACAGGGCTCTCTCCCAGCAGCAGCTCGTGGGGAGCTGTGCTGAACCAGCAGCACACAATTAAACCCCAGCTAATACTTCCCTGCTTCTGCCGAGGGCTTAAAGTGACACAAATGAAGCAGCTGAGCATTAAGGCAGGATGCTGTGTAAATATGCACTGAGCTTTTGCAGGGAGAAGTCTCTTCATTCACTTCAGTCCACATTTCCTTCCTTTTATTTTTTTTAATCAGTGTGTATCAAACACAGACAGGCCAGAGCTGGAGGTGTTGGTTCAGGACTGTGGGTGCTCTGTGTTTGGAGCCAGTTTGGGGCCACAGCTGAGGAGTTTTAAAAGGGCTGTGATAAAGTTGTGGTTGGTTTAATAAACGGCTTCTTGACTGATGGAATCATAGAATCTCAGAATGGTTTGGGTTGGAATGAACCATAAAGCACTGGGTGTGTTGGGAGACCTGGCTGCTTCCTTTCCTCACAGGAACATCTCAAGGACTTCAGCGAGTAGCAGATCATCCTCACCTGAGGTGACCATGGGCAAATCCAAGCCAACCTCTCCCACCCTCCTGCCTGGCTGGTGGGTCCAAGGGGAAGGAGTGCTCCTGAGTTTGTGTTGATTTGCCTCAGTACCAGACCAGGGGGCTGACATGGCTTTTTTTGGGAGGGTAAAAACCATAATTTGTGCCTGAACACAGCTGATAAGTGATACTGATAAAGGAATAGCATTGACAGTGCTATTGACCTGAAGGTTTTTCATGGCATCTCACTGGGAGCTCAGGGAGGGTGACAGAATCCCTTTTTCCTGGTAAAATCGGGATATGCTGCATCACAGGCAATTCATTATAAATGGAAACCTCCTCTTTTTACAGAATCATAGAATACCAGGTTGGAAGGGGACCCCGAGGATTTATTGAAGCCTGCTTTATACAAAGGGAAAAGAAAAGGAGCTTTTACTATGGAAAACTTCACTGCAGTAAAAATAGCACCTGGCTTGCTTAAAAAGCACAAGTGGGCAGCAGATGGACTTGGAAGCAGCAGGGGTGGCTGGGTGGGGGGACACCACCTGTATTTGGGGAGCAGCCATGCAAATCTGCTGCTTTCCAGCATGGATAAGAAACCACAGAAATTCCTGCTGTGGAATGGGAGGGATGGGAGGCTGCTCCTGTGGAGGCTGGACGTTGTCCTCCATCTGTCCCTGTCTCTTGGTGTCATTCCAGCTGTGCAGCTGTGGGTGACAGGGCATGCAGACAGTTGGGAGCATCCCCACAGATGCCACCTCTCCTACACATACATCTTTCCCTGAATCACCTGGGCAGGCAGAGTATTCCCCAAATAACTCCAAATGATCTCATTTTTGGGGAGGATGTGGGTTTGACTGTGCAAAGCCCAGCTGGAGTAACTGAAGTCCCTGAGCTCTGCCTTCTCTGCAGCAGCTGTGACAGAATGACCTGTCAGACAGAATGACAGAATGTCAGACAGAATGACAGAATGTCAGCGTGTCACCTGCTATAATGGTTTCTGAGTTTTTCAGGGTTCATCCAATCTGTCCTGGCTTTCCCAGGGGGAGCAGGGCTTGGAGAGGTTAAGGCTGGGAAGGTTGGAGCAGTTCAGAGGGAGCTGAGATGGTTTGCAGGGCCAGCATGGTGTGTGCAGTCAGCATCAGTCCTGCAGGTCTCTGGGTCAAGCATTCCCACAGGCACTTCCTCAGAGCAAAGCTACAGAAATAAAACCCAGAGCTGAGTGCTGGGTGACCTATTTAGGAAATCCAGGGCTCTGCTCAGACTTGGTGTCACAGAATCCTGGCAAAGTCAGTCCCAGGTTTCTCAGGCTGATGTGGCTGCAGAAGGCAGAACCTCTGTGTTGTCTCTGCCACATCAACAGCCTGCATGGCTCAAGGGCAGCAGGGCCTTTGCTGCTCATTGGGCTTTGAATGCTGGAGCAGGATACAAGTGACATCTTCAATGGCACATATGTGCCAGGGAACTCAGGGAATTCTAGCTCCCTGCCCACGCAGGGGGATGGAATTAGTGGGACAGCCAGGACATCAGTCACAGACACATCAATCTCTGGTTGCAGGGAGATGGCTTTGGCATGGGTGGTGGCACCAGGCATGGCCCCACACTCCTCTTGCTCCCTGAGCCTGGGTGGGAAAAGAATTCCTGTGACTTCACCCAGACAGACTTTGCTGCCAAACTCCTCCAGTCTCCAGTGAGAGCATTAGTGTGAAAATCAAACAGGATCAGTGCCCAAAGGGCTTCAGAAACGATACCAAAAGCTCCCTGTCACATCTCCCAGCACAGCTCAAAGGCTGGTTTTGTGCAGTCTCTGGGCCATCTCGTGGTTTCATATCGATCCTTATCCATGGTTGCTTTGCTCATAATTTCCGTGCATTGCTCTATCAAGTTATCAGCTGAAGTCCAGACAGATCAGGTATTTCCCTTGCCTTAAAAAAGGAAAAAAGATAGAAGTTGTCTTATCACAGAAAGATAAGGGGTGACTCTGATACTCTTCAGAGTCAACAGGTAGACATGGAGGGAGGGGACAGAGACCAGCGTGTCTGGCAGGAATGTCACCCCTTTGTCACCTTGTCCTGCCTGGGTGTGCCTGTTGATGGGATTGATCCCTGTGGGAATGTGCCAACCCCCTCACTAGGTCCACTGGCCAAGAGTTTCCCAAGCTTCCACCAGCTCCAAGCCCTCCTGCCTCACCCCATCCCAAAATCTCTGGTCCCCTCAGTGTCCCCTCCCAGTGCAGAGCCCCCCCTGCCCTTCCTGAAGCCCCCCAGGAAGGAGGGGTTCCTACCTTTCCCTGGTGACAAAATCAATACCAACAGCTTCCATTAATATTCTAGGAATGGCAGAGAAGATTGACTGCCTCATTAGCAGGCATCGTGTGAAACTCTGACAATAATTAACAACTCAACGGTCTTATTTGCTGGCCTATCACAGAAGTATTCAATCAAAAATGTAATTTGCTCGACGCTCCCATTTACCATAAAGAGAATATTCCTTCAAAGTTTTAAATAGACTAATTAAGAGGGAAGAAATACAGGGGAAAAAATTATTAACAGTATAGTTTTAATGGGAAATTACTGGAGCGTATTAATAATGCAATAACCATTTTTAACAGCTGTCTGTCAGTTTGTGGGCTGGGGTAATTAAATTAGTCACTAAAGGGTCACTCAAATTAGGTGTCAGAGAGCAGCATTGGGGCTAAGGAAGGCGTGTCAGGAGAAATGCTGTGGCACAAGGAGGAGGGGGAGATGCTGCTGTTGAGGTCAGGGTCCCTTAGAAATCCCTACAAAGGTGGGAATCCCATATCACACGAGGCACTGGCATCTCCCAGCTCCTCTCCTTGCTTTAGTTGTGCTGGGAGATGCGAGGAGTGGGACAGAGCTTTGCCTTGGCAAAGGCTGTGTTGTCTCTGGGAAAATAATAAGGAGAAAGAGTCTTATCTGAGCATGAGCATGGCCCGGGGTGGCCTCTGTGACGTCTGCTTCAGCCTGATGCTGCTCAGGTTTTTAATCTCTTTCCCAGAGCCAGAAGGCAGCGATGCAGGGGATTTTTGGCAATTCCTTTCAAGGCTTTTATATTCTGCGGGTTTCAGGCTTGCGTTCCCCCTTCCTCCACCCCTTCGCCCCTTCTGGAATGAATTGCAGTTAATTTTGGATGTTGTTGAGCCTGCAAACACATCTTTCTTGCCGCCAGCCCATTAAAAAATATATATTTACAGTTCCATAAAGCAAAGCCAGCTGCCAAGGTAACGTCCTGCTGGCTCCCTCGTGTTCCGGGTGCAGAGTAAGGATTTGGAGAGGTACTTGCTTCTGCACACAGGGAAGATTTTGAGCCCAACTGAGATGTTTCTACCTGAAAAAATCCCTGTGTCCAGCCTTGGGAGGTGCTGGAGGAAGGCAGGGTGCCCAAGGGACCTGGAGTGCTTGGGTTCAGGACCAGGGGAGGCTGCTGCGATTCCCTTTCCTTCTCTCCTCCATCAGTCAAGATGGGGATGCCTTTGAGTCTGAGTGGGAAGGAATTTCACCTTCAAGTGTGGGGTTTTTTTGAGATTTCATCCGTTTTCTCAATTTTGTGTTGAAGTAAGACCTTTTCCACAGTATGGCTGTGTGGAAAAACAATTGGCCACAAAGCAATAATGAAATCCTATTGGAAAACCCTCACTCAACAAGAGGTAGCAAGCAAAGTGGTGGTTGGGGTGTTTGGAGGGCAAAGAGGTCTCTGAAACCATGACCTACATTGTGCAGAACAAGGACATAAATTTCCATTTATTTGCTGAATATTTGGGCTTTTCTGGGCAACTTTCCTGCTCTGATTTTACATTTTCTCACTCTCAGGATCTGTAGGTGACAAAGGGGATGGCAAAGCCTGTGCGTTCCCCTGAGAGGTTTCAATTTTCATGAATCAGCAGGAGGTTTTTTCCATAATTCTTTCTCACATCTTCCCCATTTGAAATTTAACTGCAGAGACACCCCGATCTCTCTGAAGCGCTTGGGGCTTTCTGCTGCTCTTTTTCTATCATTAATATATTTATAAAGCTAGAAGTGGCTTTAACTAGGTGATATGGGGAGAAAATGTTCTCCACATGGCACGTGGGAGTCAAATAACCCACTGGAAGTGGCTCTGATTTAGCTGTTGCCTCCTCAAGAGGAGCACAAGGAGCATCCCAGGGAAAGGGAAATAGTAAAACCCATCAAAACCCACCAAAACATCCCAACAACTGAAAACCACCCCAAACCTGTGCCCACCCTCCCAGCAGCCTAGGTGGGCACTCGGGCAGAGACAGGCCCTCCTCTTTCTCCACATGAGGGGGAATTACAAGCCATATAGATTATTTTAATGGCCGTATTACTTCCAACTGTGCCTCCACCATCTGTTCTTCCCCAATTACAGATGCAAAAACCCAGCATGTTTCCCCATTCGGGCTGTAGAGGATGAAATACAGGCGTTGTAAAAGGGTGTATATTCTCCCAACAATGCAGTTGGCACCTGTGAAGTTTTCCTGGCTCTTCTGCTCGGTCAGGATGCTCAGCCTGGTCCCTCTGCTCCACATCCTGGTCCATGCCCAGGTCCATGGTGGCAGAGGGAGCTGTTAATAAAAGGAAGAGGCTGTTTTGCTACAAGATTTGTCTAAGCTGTGCGGGGCAGCTGAATTATTAACGCTGACCAAGCGTCTCAAGTGCTACAAAACTCAACAAGAACCTCTTACCTCCAGCACAGTGATAAACAGGATTGAGGCACGGTGGGAGGCAGGGAATTAAGATAGGACATCAAAGACTGGATTCCATCAAGTAAATCATGCCATTGCTCCAGTAAAAGAGCCCCTAAATGTTTTATTAGGGATTTTCAACAACTACCAAAATTAAGATGGAAGGGATGAATTATTAAAAAATAGATTAACTAAACCAGCCGCTGAATTAAACATGAAAGGTGCCTGTCGGGAGCGGCACGGCCACCGTGTGCTGCAGGCATCTGAGTCCTTCAACCAGGCATGCTGGAGGGGTCTGGAGAGGGGGAATGGCAGTGCTGGGGATGGAGAGCCACAGGCTGCTCCAGCAGGTCGGGATTGCAGTGCCAGGGCAGGGAGAGGCTGGCTGCAGGGCCAGGAAAGCAGGGGGCCAGGTGCTGCAGAGGCAGCAAAGGAGGAGGTTCTGCCTCAGGGAGATGCAGGCTGAAGATGGGCAAGGGGCAGCCAAGGAAATAATAATGCTGGTGCTCTGTTAAATAATGCAGGAAATGTAGGTAGGAAAATACCTGCTTGGCGTATTTGAGGCAGGATCTGAACTTCCTTTTTCTGTGTGTTAAGCTGGTGTCACCAACTCAGAACCACCTGTAGCAGGACAGGGGCTGAGAATGGCACTGGGACAGGGACTGGGGTTTGGCTCAGGGGTTGATATGGGCACTGGGCAGCTGCTTCTCCAGGTTTGATGCTCATGGCATTGGATGGGGGTAAAGGAGGGTTTGTAGGGCCAGAGAGCCCCCAGGGTGGGGGGATGAGTGATGAGGGCTCCTGTGGCCCCTCCTGCCAGGACAGGACATGGTTTGGGTGGTGCCAACAGCTGGCGACAGCTGGAACAAGAGGTCTGTCCATGCCCCTGCAGAGTTAGGCCACATTGTTCTGCCCCTGGTTTGCTTCTTATGCCAAACCTCTCCCACCTGTTGCAGACAATACCTTAAACTCTTCCTAAAGCAGCTGTGTGACCCCAATTTGGTGTTTCCGTGCCCTTGCAGTATGACCTGTCCTGACATTCCCCATGCCAGGGAATGGCAGCCTGTGAAGGTGAAGCACAGCTGAGAACAGGAGGTGAAGAGATGCTGTTGTCTGTGATTTGTTTTACTCCAGCCCCCAGGAGGGCTGGGAGCATTGTTGGGAGCATCATCACCAAGTGCGAAGCACAAAATGTGGTGGAAATTTCTGTTTGTTCTCCTTCTCTTTCTTCTTCCCCAATATGTTCAAAGCTCTTACTTGGAAGTCTGCAGTCAAACCCCTGCAAATGCCAGCCGTAGTAGAACTGCTGGGAGCAATTCACAGTGTCTGCAGCAGCCCTGCTTTAAGGGGCACTGATGGAACAAGCGGAGGCTTCATTCATAATAATAACAAACCGCTATTTTGCGGTTTTACGCCGCTTTTAATCTTCGCAACTCAAAGGAACATTAATTAACTGTGTGGCACGGTGGGAGGCAGGTAGCTGCTGCTGTCCCTGTTTTACAGATGAGGAGGCTGGAATGCTGGCACATCCTGCAGTCTGCCCACAGTCAGGCAGTATTTCACCCTCTGAGCACACAGATGATCCCAAAATGCCAGCTCCTGCTCAGGGCTTTATTCCTGGGAATGCTCTCCTGTGGCAGGGCAGACCCTCAGGAGTTTGGATGTCATTTGCATTTCTTTACACCCAGTTTGGTTTTGGATAGATGGAGGTGAATATTGCTGAAGTCAAATGAGAATCTTCTAATAGGAATTAGTCCAAATGCCAAAAGCAAGTTCCTTGCCCTCAGGCCAGCGACCAGGCAGCATTCCAGCTCTGCAGTGCTCCTTCCATCGGGAGAAAAACTTGGAGAAACATGGAAAGCTCAGTCTTTGCTGTGATCCCCACTTTTTGCTAATATGCCTGGAGAAGCCTGTTCGGATAAAACGCTAAAAATATAACCACTGACTCTTTTCCTTCTTAGAAATCCGCAAGTTTGCCTCTCCAGTGAGCTCTGCCTCCAAAAACCTCCAGCTTGACTTTTCTTCCAGGGGTCACAATTGCAGTGGTTTGCTTCTGCTGCCGCTTGCAGCTGAGAAATCAATGTTTTGGCCCTTTTGTGTATAATCAAAGGGGAGTCTTGGCTTGTATTTTGGGAGAGGCTTTGGGTGATTCTCACCTCTCCTCACACACAGCGCTGGGCTGGCATTGCTCTCTTGCCACTGCAGTGTGAAGGACTGAGGGATTCCCCCTGGAAGAGGAGTGGGGTGCACCCTACCACAGATATTGGGGGAAATCAGCCCTCCCTTGCCCCCCTGCCCACTCTGAGAGCCCTCCTGATGCTCCCAGCTCCCCTCTCTACCCAGAGGCTTTCCCAAGCTCTGCAGGATGCTCCTGACACCCATCAGATCTTCATCTGCTGCTCCCTGATGGTCTGTGGTGGGACTATGGAAGGCCCTGTGTCTGCGTGGCTGTTTCTAATATCTTTCAGAGGAATCAAATTTCATCTTAGGCATCCTCCTCAGCCCCTCGAGGCAGACCTTGGATTAGCACAGAAGCTTCTCCGTTTAGTCTTCTTAATTAAGACAGACACTGAAATAAAGGCTGTGAATGAAGTACGATGAGCAGGAGAAGGGGGGTGGTCCTGCAGTGTGCAAACACTGCTCTTGTCTTTCTGTTTTACCCTTTTTTTAATCTCCTGTCATCAATCTCCTGTTGCTAAATGTGCAGCTGGAGAGAGGGTTCCTAGGCAAAGTTCCCGCTGATGCATTCTGACAGGTCTAATCAGGCAGGAATGGTGACGACCACGTCCTGCACTGCTGTGAATTCTGGTTCAAACCTAATATGCTTCACCATGACATGCTGTGGCAACTGAAACGAACCTGATGGCTGAGATCTGGTTGGCCTGAGGGGAGGAATGTTCCCATCACATGCACACCTGCTCCCATCATTGCCTGTGGGATTGGGTCCCTGATGCATCCTTTGCCACCTCTGCCATAATTCAGCTCTTCTGGTGTCTCTCCCCAGTGGTGTTTTACCTGTCTAATGCTGTGGGTGATGTTAAGACATTGCTCTTCCTCAGGAGGATCATCTCCCTGGCATCTGCTGCAGGTGGTTCCAGGGTCTTGGACTGTCTGGACTGTACTTGGAGTAGCCTAGAGCATCCCTAGGTCTGTATCTAAGTTAATCCCCAAGGCTGCTTTCTCTAACCATGGGAGATCTGTCTGTGGGGCACACGGCATGAAGCAGCTCTTTTTCGCTGCCTTAGGGCAGGGAGATCATCCATAAATGAGCCAATTTCTCGTGATGAGTTTGGAGGAACCCAAAGTGACCAGTCCTATGCATATCTTGGGTTACTTTTGGGATGGGTGAGGTGAATCCCATCCTTGGCCTCAGAGCTGGGGCAGGGCTGGTCTGGCCACTCCAGGAGCAGTAGCAGTGAGGTCTCAGCTCTGCACAGGCTGTGCACCCACACTGGACAAACACACCACTAGATGATCAGTAGCACGAAAGCAATCCCCTGTTGTCTTATCTCAAGATTTGGGTCTGGGGTCATCTGTTTTAAGCTCATCAGACCCCATCCTACAGCATAGTCCCAAGGCTTGGCAGAGCCAGCACAATTCCTGCCTCCCAGTGTTGAGCTCCCAGGCTGAAATACCCTTAGAGGAGATACAACCATGCCCTGCTTCAGCCTCTCTGCCTTTAACCCTCTCTCCTCCTCAGGCAAATGATGATGTTCCCTGTTCCACGTCCAACTCCCCACTCAATTTATCTTGTTTATTGACCCAAGCAGAAAGTCAATGTTTTCTTCATCTGCCATTTGCTTTGATGGCAGCCAATTTGGTTCATCCGGAAAAAAAAACCTGGATGCAGCAGAGTTTAGTGTGAGATTTTTCTCCTTTTTTTTTTTTTTTTTGCCCTTCTTTTTCTTTTTTATTTTTTTAGATGCTGATTATTCTCTTTTTCCTGAACACACCTGGCCCTGGACACAGCTTGCTGTGCGATATGGCTGCAGGCAAGGCTAAAAATGAGCAGCAATTACCCCACGAGCTGCAGAGCCAGGAGGGAGCCTGAGGGTCATCTCGTTACAGGCAGGCGATGCTGCAGCCAGGGCTGCCCTTGGCGTCCTGGTGGGAGCTGTTTGTTTGGGAAATGTTGGCCTCTGGGGCTTTTGTGTGTGTTTGGAGCTCTGTGTCTTCCTCAGAAGTCCAAAGGTGATGCTTTGCAGCTATTGCCTGGATCAGAGCTTTCCAGGCTGTGGGCTCGGGGGCTTTGTTTGTGCTGGGGGTGGGATGTGTGATGTGTCTCTGATAGGATATTTGTGACACTACAAATCAAGACAGGCTCACTAAAGAGAGCTGGAGAAGTGCCCCAAGTGCAGGACTGAGCACAGCCTCTGCCCCAAGGAGTTTGTGAGGTTGGGTCAGGTGTGGCTGCTCTGAGGTCTGTCCAGGCAGCGCCACAGTGGCACAGCTTTGCAGGGAATGTGGAAGAGGAACCCTCCTGGCACTGTGGGTGCAGTTTTAGGTCATAAAAATGTGATTTTATGAGAGGTGGTGATCTAGATCTTCCCCAGCCACCCATCACCTCCATTGAGCCAGCAGTGGTGCCTCTCTGATTCAAGGCTTTAAACCAGCAAAACCCCCTTTTTCTCCAAGGCAGGAAATTCTTTGCTCTGAGATGCCCACATCTCCAGGCAAGGGTGAGATGGATGTCTACCAGCGGCAGATCAGGATGCTCCTCACCTCTGGAGACCATACCTATGAAGGTGGTGTCCCCAGAAGGGCTCAGTGACAAGTGGCTTCCAGAGCAGAGTGCTGCCCTTGTGACAAACCCACTTGTGCTCCACAGAGCTGCTCCTGGATGCTGGGCACCTTGGCAAACACATTCTGCTTCAGGTGCCTAGATAAGAGCCAAGCCCTTTTGAAAAACCTGCCCAGACGGATGGAAAACCCTATGCAAATCTCTCCCCAGGTATAAAATTAATTGGATTCTAACTTCAAAGAGTACTTCTGGAAATGAGCTGTAAATAATCTGGTTGTGCCTCAGTTCCTCTGTCTGCGGACATTCATCTGGCTTTTTTTGAGCCAGTGAGTGTTGCTGATGGAAGGTGCTATATATAGCAGCAAAGCTATGCATATATGGATATATATGCATAAATGTATCCCTAGTAACTGACCCAGGTGTGTGATGTTTTCTGTAGTTCAGCTGACAGGTTTGTTTCCCAAAAAAAAGCTCCAGTTTTGCTTCCCATAGGCTCTCACCCCTCTCTCTGTGCAGCCTCCTGTGCTGTGAGCTCCTTGCTCACCCTGTGCCATGGCTGGGAGCCACACAGGTTGGGATCTGGAGATCCCTGGGATGCAGAGGGGTTGGTGAAGGTCACCCAGGTGTGTGACTCTCAGGGGGGCTCACCTGGATGGAGCTTCGTGGTTTATTGGTGTTGCTCCTGGAGCTGCTGTGGCACTCAGAGCTCTCTGCTCCAGGGCTGTCCTGCCAGCATTCCGTAGGGATCTGCGTTCCCAACACTCAGCTCTGCCTGTATGGACATGGCTGGCTTCTGGCACCCAGTTTTTGTGGAGCTCAGTGCTGTCTGTTCCCAGCAGATCGATAGGAACATCTGTGAAAAATCAGGACATGGATATCCGATCCAGCAGCCCTGGCTGTTTCCTATTTATCTGATCTAATCCTATCAGCATTTCTAAGTGTTTATCAGCACTACATCTTGGCACTTTAGGTGTGTATTGGAAACCCCACCAGTTGCTGGGCAGTAGGAGGGGTTCAGTCTGGGCTGTGGCTCCTCCCTCTCTGTCTCCCTGCAAAATCCAACTTTTCCCAGTGACCGTCATGAATTGCTCCAAAATCAGATCCCGAAGAGCCCACTAGGACAAAAAACTTGTCCAAAATACCCCTGAAGGCTGTGAAAGGGAAAGAAAACCCCAGTGAGTCGTTTATGCCTAAGCAGAAGCTGAAGTCTGAGCCCCAAGCTGGCATTTTCCAGCTTGCCATGGCAAAATGCTTGGGTTGACCAAAGGTCCTGTACTGGATCTGTCCCATGGGACACTGTAGGACATCTGTGTGGGGCTGGGGCACTGTGCAGCCCCAGGAGCAGGAGATGGAGCCTGCATGTGAACTGGGGTCCTTCCACCTCCTCTCTTGTCTTTCTGGCCCTGCCAGCAAGCAAATTCCCAATTTCTAGGCCAGGTGGAGAGATGGAAACTGGCACAGCCAAGTTCTTGTTTGGGCTAGAATATATGTCTGGTTTAAATGGGAAAATCGTTCAGCTCATGCCTTGGGAATACTGAATGAGCCAGGACCCAAAATCTTGGTTTGCTGGTGGCTTGGAAAGACAAAGACAGAGGGGAGGTGGCTGAATGCTCCCTTTTTTGTCTGGCATTTGACCTCCCATGTTGGAGTGGATACAGGTGAGGAGATGCCCAGAGCTCATCACAGCACTGAGCTTAACAGTTAATTAATAGCAGTTTTGCTATTAATGACATTTTTTTGCCAAACCACGTAGAATCCACATGAATCTGTGCTGTATTTCAACCGGCCTAGTCAGGGCTGCAATCACTGCCTGGTATTGGGGTGGCCTGACCCATCTTATGATGCTTTCAGCCTTTAATAATTTAGGGTGAGAGATCTCAGGCCTTCTGTCTCAGCTTTTGCTTGATTGCTTGTTTTTCTGAGATTTCTGTTTCTCCCCCCAGGCAACACTGTTGCAGAGGATTGAGGCAGGCGTTTTGAGGAGGGTCCTTCTTTTGGAGGCGAAGAACTGCCTTAATTTGTCCAGCTCAGTAGTGCTTTTGAAAAACCTGAATTGTTGCACACAGCGTGAAGCCTTGTTTGATTTTAGCAGTGAGAGGAAGCATCAATCGTCTGTACATGGAGACAGCAGCTGGCTAAAAACACTGAATTTGGGGCTGGTGGGGAAAGGGAATGGAGAATGGGAGGGAGGAGTGAGCTATACTGGGACAAGCAGTGAGAGGGCAGGGAAAAGCCCACCCAGGTGATTTTGCCCCAAGGAGACCTCTGCCCACCAAAGGATGAGTGATGCTGCGTCCTGCAGCTGCTGCTGGAAAATGTCCTCTTTTTCCAGGCTGAACCTCCTCCTGCCTGCCCAGAATAAAACCCCCAGCAGGCTCCTCTTCAGCAAATGTTATCAAGTTTGCAGAACTCCAGAGCAGGGAGGTGCCAGGGTCGGTTTGCTGTGCAGCCTTCAGGCAGCCCCTCTGTGCATATGCATTATGGAATCGTCTTTAATGGCATGATCATATCCGAGTTTTTCACCTTTGCCTCGCTCAGCACAAGTGATGAACCTGCTCTGGGAATGATCTGCATTAATGTGAAGCCGTAAAAACTTCAGCTGAAGTCAATGAGAGCTGTACTTTGAGCAGGGAAAGTGTCATTTAATGCTAAGCACTCTGAAAAATCACATCTAAATGTCTCAGATTTGGTGCACGTAACGGAGTGGATGTTTTTTGCATCACTGTGCCTGTGCCTTAGCTCCCTGTCTGTAAAATGGGGATGATAACAGGGAGATTGGGAACTTAATCACTTTATTTGTTGTGAAATACTGCTGCTTCTTGGTGTTGAGTAAAGCATAAGCAAGCCATGAGGAGCTAAGTAATTGTGCATGCAGAACAGTGCCTGGATAGAGTAGCATAAAGTAGGAGCTATGTGTCCTCCAAGGAAGAGAAAACAGGATACTGAGAAGCTGCAGATGAAGTCATTTGCAGGGCACTGAGAAGCTGTGGATGTTTGTAGGTACCCAGGGGTGGGTTTGGGATGCCTAAACTGAGCTCTAGGCTGTTTTAGGCACCCAGGGGCTCCTGGAGCAGCTTGGCATCATCACCTTTGGCATTTGGGGAGAGATAGGTCCTTGGGATAGCCCTGCTGTATGGGGTCTTGGAGTCAACACCCTCATCACAGGCAGAATTACTGGAGACTGCATTAAGGTTGTCCTGGTAACCTGAATTCTCACATTTCTGTAAGTTTTGGGTATGTGGTATCACAACCCTTTTAATTCCATGCATTGCACTTTTTCTGTGTGCCCAGGCCAGTGTGTACCCACATTGCATGACCATGGCTTCATTCTTGGGAATCCTTATGGACTTTGGTGTCTCCCTGGCAGTGCCCATCACATCTGCCAGGTGGTCAGGGGGGACACAGTGCTTGGCAGTGCTGCTTTTCCTCCTGGATGGTGTCCCCAGGTGCTTGGATTTCTGTCCCACTGAGAGCACCTGCTGTGCTCCAAGCCCCTGTACCATCCCATCCCATCCCATCCCATCCCATCCCATTCCATCCCATCCCATCCCACGTTTTGCTGCCGAGGTTCCTGACACCCAGGAGCATCCAGCACACTGGAAATGCATCCTGCTGGATTTGGGCTGGATTACAGACACACTGAAGCAGGGATCAACACATGTAATTCCCAGCACACCTCCTGACCGTGCTTTGCCATCCCTCCTAAGGCTCATGTGCCTTTTCTTAACCCTCCCAGCACTGATGTTGCCTGGGAGACTGAGCCAGCACCTCCTGCATTTCCGTTGGCTCGTGCAGGGCTGAAACTGCAGCCACGATCTTCCCTGAAACAGGGAAAACGCTCAGAATTAAAACTACCTTGTTTAATTCATCCATGCTGCCCTGCTCCTTCATCTGGCAGAGCTGTGCTGGCTCTGAGTGGGCTGCAGTGGGGTGGAGGGTCCTTGTGAGCCCCAACATCCCTTGGGATGTGTTTCCCTTTTATCCCGGTGTGTTTGTTTTCGCTTTGCTTTGCTGTAATTAAATTCCCGGCCCTTCTGCTTGCAGAAGTGAGCTTCAAAACTCTCCGGCAGAGGGGTGGTTTTATTGAATCTCCAGCAAATTATTGAAGCTTGGTGGGGAATTTTTCACACTTTCAACCTCAAGGTTTTTTGGAGAGCGTTTTTGCAAGTGTTTATTATAGTATTGCCACAAGAAGCGAGACTAGCCGGAAAATTTATAGCAAGCAGCTCATCAGCTGTGGAATGTCAGCACAGCAGCGTTGAAATGCCTTCTCCAGCACCACTCAAGTGAGGATGATTTCTCCCAGTTGAGGACCTGGATTGTGGTTTTTCTTCAAACCTTCCAGCACTATTACAGTGGCTGAGAAGTGGCTTTCGGTGTACTGGGCAGAAAATCACTTTTTTCCTGCATAAAGTAATAAATCTGATGCAGGCACAGTGCTGGGAAACCTGGTTAAAGATGGGAGCTTCAGCTTGCCAAAGTTTCAGGCTGTGAAGTGCCTGAGTAAGAAGCTGCCACCACCTCATGAGCTCCTTCAGTGCTGGGGATGGAGATTAACTTTTCCAGAGCATCCCAGCTTGGTCAGCATGCAGACAGACCTCGTTGGCTCATGGTTCAGTGCTGTAGGATATAATTGCTTCATTCCCCACAGATGTGGATATTAGGAAAAAATTGTTCCCTGTAAGGCTGCTGAGGCCCTGGCACAGGGTGCCCAGAGAAGCTGTGGCTGCCCCTGGATCCCTGAAGTGTCCAAGGCCAGGCTGGAGCAGCCTGAGATAGTGGGAGGTGTCACTGCCCATGGCAGGGGTGGAATGAGGTGAGCTTTAAGTTCCCTTCCAACCCAAACCATTCTGTGATTCCGTGATTAAATGTTGTAGTGGATGCAGGAAGGGGCTGTAGAGAGAACTGTCTCTTGCTGCAGGCAGAATAAAAATTAAAAGGGTTGAAATCGCAGAAAAAACATATTGTGTTGCATTCAAATTGGAGACCACTTTTCTCAGGTGATCATTTATTGCGTGCTCTTTATAATTTGGGTATTTAACTGGATGGCCCTCAGAACAGAACAGCCGAGCCTGTGGTGCAGCAGACCCAGCTGGAATTGTAGTGTGAGTGTGGGAAGTGCTAAAAGTACTAAAAATAACTTGGAAAAACATCTTCAGTTGGCCATCCAGCAGCGGTGAGAGCTTTCCATCCTTTTTTCCTGTTGCCTTGGCTGCCTGTCTTAAATGTGAGGAAAATCACATCCAGTGCACAGAAGCTGGGAGTAAAAATGAATGTTTGTGACACACAGGGGGTCCTGGGAGGGGAAAGGCGTGGCTGTGCCTTTGCTGAGGGCAGAGATGTCACATGCTGAGAGTGGTGCTGGGGCTGGGGGTGGTGGCACTGAGGGATCCCCAGGGCTCTGCTTGCAGCCAAGCTCCCAGCCCCACGTGCTTTGCTTCTGAATCTGGGCTTTGCAGCTCCAGCTTGGGGGTTTTACTGTTTATTTGTATTTATAAAAAATGTGATTATGAGTTTTGCAGTGCACCCTCAGCTGGGATCATGTTTTGATCATCCTTGGTGCCTTCATTTTGTGATGAGTTTTGCTGGGCATCATGTGGGAGCTGATCAGAACTGCTCAGGCAAGCAGCAGCTGGGCTGAAAAATGCAGAATCTGGGTGTAAATTGCTCTGCCCTGGTTTGTAAGTGCAGCTGCTCTGAAGTTCTCTGTTCAGTGGAAGTAGCAAGCAGAGCAAGGTGCTGGGCATGAGAGATAGGGTGGTTTTGGGTGAAGCTGCAGGTGACACAGCATCACACCCTGTGCTGCTAGTGGGCCCTGTCTCTAGAAACTCCTGAACCTCAAGTTCCCACCCTGATCTCTCTCCAAGCCCAGCTTAGGGAGCAGATGGCACTGGCTTAGTCCCCAGCTTGCATTCTTTTCTTTATTTTTCTCAGCGATGGTGAACTTTGTAAGGCACTGAAGTCTTTACCCATTAGCAGGCAATAAAAAGGGGCAGCAGAGTTGGATAACACCCACTAATCCCCTTCAAGATGAGCTGGAGAGAAGAGCCACTGCAAAGCTCCAGAGCTTATTCTGGGATGAGTGCTTTGGAAGCTTTGAGAATTGCATGGTGTTGGTATTTCATGAATAAATAACCCCCAGCGGTATTTGTCAGTGAATCTGCTTTATTAATGAGACCTGGAACAAAGGGGGAGGGTGGAGAAAAGTGGTTTTGAGGGAAGCCAGGCGAGTGCAGGTGGTGGGAGGTGGGATGGGGCTGTGTGAGGATGATCTGCACCACGGGAGCAGAGTCAGGAGGGGAGCCCTGCTGTTCTGGACATTTGTGGCATGAGGAGTTGGTAGAAAATTGGATTTTACTGATGTTGGGTGTGTGTTCAGTGGGTCCTGGTAGAGAGAGGAGTGTGTTTCATTTATAACTCTATCATTTGGGTGTCTGCAGGTGTCTTTGGGAGGGCTGGAGAGTCAAAGAAAGAGCATGTGCCTGTGTTCATAGACCTGCAGGTGCTTGGGGAGAGGATCTGACATTAGAAATTAGGTCGCTTGCTCCAAAATGCCCTTTTTAATGGGACCTGGCATCTGCTTTGGGTCAGTGATGGATTGCCACATCATCCCAGAGCACCAGGTGCTGAGCCCTGCCTGCTCCCTGGGCTTTTGGCACCTGAGTCCAGCCAGGGCCACGGCAGCTTCCCCTTCTCTTTGATGTGCCCAGGGCACGGCACAACCTGAGAGCCTGTCCTTGTCCACCCCACCCTGTCACAACAGATCCGGGGCTGAGTCACTGAAATCCAGCACAGAGAGAGGGAGAACACGAGCTGTTCTTTTGCAGGCAGCTTGTTACTGCAGGGGAAGTGATTCATCCATCAGGGCTGGTCTAGTGTGGCACCCGGGCGATGGTGGGGATGGCTGTCCCTGCTGGGCTCCCTGCAGTGGTGGCCAAATGCTGCCATCGCTCCTCAAGTGTCCCCTGCCTTGTCAGCACTGTGTTCTCTCCAGGGCTGGCACTGGAGTTTGGGAACAGGAGCCCCATGCAGTGGGCAGGGAAGGACAGGCAGGAGTCACTGCCAGAGCTGTGTGGGTGGAAAGTCATCTGCTCTGTGCCACGTGTGGCTGCAGAAGGCAGGTAATTAATGACTGCTCTTTGCTCCCAAAATTAAAAGGCTGGCAGTGCCAGGGGCTGGGCAGCACCTGCCTGTGCTGAGCCAGGCTCCTCCAGATGAAAGTGAAGTTTGCTCCCAGCTCACTCTGAGCATCACATGAACCTCTCATGAGCTGCCATCCCATCAGGGTAGTGTTGAAGTGATGCTGCTCTAAAGTAACAACGGCTGCCATGGAACCAACCTGTCTGAGCAGCCTCCCCTGTCTGCCCTCACCCTGCTCCTCTCCCAGGTGACACTCAAACACTTCCCTGCAGCTCTGCTGCCCAACCTTCTAGCGAGGTTAATATTTTAATACCTTTAATGGCTCACTGCAGCTCGCCAGCCCTGCCTGGGCTCTGGCAGGGGTCATCCATTATGCCAGGCTCTGCAGAGCGAGTTTCCCATTCCCATCCTCAGCCCTCCTGAGGGCAAGAGGTGAGTTTGTGCTTCCAAGTTTTAATTAAAGCATGATGAGTTGCCCTTGCCAGCCCCAGCCTGGTGCCATGTGGGATGAGCTGGTGTCTCCTGACAGAGTTCTGTCTCTCTGGAGCAATCCTGTGCAAGGACCCAGCCCCAGGACCTTCTTTCCACCACCCAAGGAGCTGTAGCTCCTCAACATCTCCTTCCAGGGACGTGGGTTGTTTGGTGGCCCAATGGAAGAGGCAGGAGGGAGGATGGGAGCACAGTTCTCCTTGCAGTCCACCCACGATGAGAAACCCCCTGGGAGGACCAGATGGGGCTGAGCTGTTGGGGTGGGTGGTGGAGGAGCTGTCACGGTTTGCTGGTTTGGGCTTTTTAAAAATAATTCTCCCTACATTAATAAACAGTGGGTTTGGTTAGTAAATAATATCCCCTTCCTCCCCCCCATCTCTCCAGCAGAAATGTGTGCCCTGATCTAATATATCCTGCCTTCCTCATTCCCTCATTTCAGAGGAGCTGCAGATCCTGGTGGGAACAGAGTGCTAATAGAAAACTGCCTCTAAAGATATTTGAAACATGACCAAGAAAGGACAGAGGGAGATTCATCTCCAAATATGCTGGAAAATCTAGGAGGTGGGCCAAGAAAGGGAGAATATCAGGAGCTTGATTGCTAGGAGTAAAAAGTTAATTAGGAAGCATTAATTGGGGTGAGAGCAGGCAGCACAGACATCAGTTTGCTATGTGGGGCACCACGTTGGACACAGAGCTGCCCTGGTGCTGGGATAACTCACCCACCCCAGCCCATGGGGACGTGCCAATTTACTATTTCTTGCTGCTTTTAATGGCGTTTTCCTTGTTGAAAATCCCAAGTTCTGCAATCCTGTGATTCCCTTGAAACTCAGAACCTGAAAGAATCATGATGTCAGTACTGCGTAGGGCTTTATTTGGGTTTGGTCTCTGAGGAGTTTCAAGCCCTTGAGTCGCAGAGAAAAGCTCGGTTATACCCTAAAGGCTCAGAAAGCAGAAGGCAAATTTAAGGGAGGAAAATATAAAAAAAAACCCCAAAAACAAAACCCCAAAACAGCGCAGCAATTGATTTATTTTTAAAATCTCATCATTTTGGTGCCAGTTTCACTATATTCTCTTTGAATGCCTGACTCATGGCTTTTTTGAGCGCTCGGTTTGGCTGTGTGCAGGAGTGTGACAGCGTGTGAGCTCAGGGGCCCTCTGCTGATGGAGAACGCAGGGCTGCTTCCACACAGCGCTGCCATGGCCCTCCAGGGCTGATGAATATTCCTTTAGTGCTGTTTCATTGCCGAGCAGGGTGTTTTCAAATTAAACCCCCCCAGAAAGGGGCACTGGTGCTGGGCATTGAGTCATTGTGCTGATGGCTGAGCAGGGGAGATGCTCAAGGAGAATAAACCACACTGTGGCTCCCAGCATTGCCTCGGGGGTATGGAGGTCAGAGGGGTCAGGGTTAATTCACAGCCTCCTGTGTGTAAAGATCTAATAAACAGCCTGTGCAGGTCAAACCTGTCACCATCAGTGGCTTGTTCTGTGACCTTTCTCTCTCTCTGATCACTTTGTCTCTCTCCTGTCAGTGAGAGGGTGATGGGTTCTGTTGCCCACGATGGGTTGTGGGTATTGGTTAATGTATAAACTGTGCTTTGAAGATGAAAAAATATCTTGGGAGATGCTTAAAGCTCTTGACAAGCATCTGTGTTCCTTTTGCAGGAACCCAGCAGAAGGCAAAGTGCCTGAACGCTTTGTCACAGGCGAAATCTGCTGCGTGTGCAGCTCCGAGAGGCAGGGCTGGGAGCTTCCCAAGGCTTCACATGGCCCTGGAATTATTCCTGGGTGTTCATGAATAGGAGAGAGGTGTCACAGCATGGGCAGTGCCTGGGGTTTTGCACATCATGGGCTGGAGCAGAGCAGCAGAGCTGTGCCTGCACCCATCCCTGCATGATTGGCTCCACATCCCCATCCCAGCAAGCAGGAAGCCAAGTTCCATGCGTCTTCCCAGCTTTGGCAGTGTCCCCTGGTGATGGACAGGGTGTGGCTGCTCAGGGAGGCTTGACCCAGCTGTGAAACATTCAGGAAGAGTTTTATGGCTTTGGATTTGCTGTTCTCTAGTGCAGGGTTGGATTCGCACCCAGCTCCAGGCTACCAATAAAGCATCTCCTAGTTGCTGGTTTGCATAAAACTGGTGGATGGTGTCTTTGAAACCCCATGACTGGTTGATTCTATAAAGGATGCCAGAATTATACAGCAAATTTATTACATTGCATAATCACAAAGCCCTCATTTTCTTGGGCAGCTTCCTTTGGCTCGGTGTCGCTCATCAGGATGCAGGGATTTTGCCAGAGCAGCTCTCTGTGGATTGCCCTGCCCGTGCCATGCTCTCCAGCTCCCTGCCAGCCCTAACTGTGCCTTTTCTCTCCAAGGGAAGAAGCGATGCTGTCCACCTACTTCGAAACCATCAATGACTTGCTCTCCTCCTTCGGGCCTGTCCGGGATTGCTCCCGCAACAACGGCGGCTGCACCCGCAACTTCAAGTGTGTGTCGGACCGCAAGGTGGACTCCACGGGCTGTGTGGTAGGTGCTGGGGCTGGGGGGTGGCTGCTGGGGCTGGGGGGTGCGTGCTGTGACAGTAGGGTAGGAACTGGGGCTCTGGGGTAGGTTCTGAGCATGTGGGATGAGTATTGGGGCTGTGGGGTAGGTGCTGGGGCTGTGTGGTAGGTGCTGGGGCTGTGTGGTAGGTGCTGGGGCTGTGGGGTGGGTATTTGGGCTGTGGGGTAGGTGCTGGTGATGTGGGGTAAGTTTTGGGGCTGTAGGGTGGGTGCTGTGCCAGTAGGGTAGGTATTGGGACTGTGGTATAGGTATTGGGGCTCTGGGGTGGGTCCTGGGACTGTGGCATAGATATTGGGGCTGTGAGGTGGGTGCTGGGGCGGTAGGGTAAGTATTGGGGCTGTGGGATAGGTGCTGGGACTGTGGGATAGGTATTAGGGCTGTGGTATAGGTATTGGGACTCTGGAGTAGGCTCTGAGCATGTGAGGTGGCTATTGAGACTTTGGGGTCCCCCAGGCTGGTCTGTGGTTTGGGGACAAGCCAGAGGGAGTTGTAAACTGCTTCTTCTGGCCCAGGGGATGTGTGTGCTGGAGGACTTCCCACACTCCTGGGGCCTTCATGGCAAATCACAAATGCCCTAAGGACTGCAGGGAAGCAGCTCAGGTGCTCAGATGAGCAAAAGAAAAACTGCTTGAGGCTGGCAGTCATTTTCCTGCTTGTCAAGAAGCAGGGGTGGAAAGCTGCCTCGATTTTTCTCCTGCTTTGGGCCTCCCAGCGTGGAAGATGCAGCATCTCCCATCCTATCCACCTCTGGGCATCTCTGACACCCTCAGGTTTTGATTTGTTCCTGAGCATGTTCATGTCTTGCCAGACAATCTACTGACTCCCAGGTTTAGCAGAGTCCAGAAGACCTTCTAGACCCTAAACCATTAGTTTTGGGCAGAGGCTCTGAATTGTAGAATCTTAGAAGAGTTTGGATTTGAAAGGACCTTAAAGGTCATCTTGTTCTAAGCCCTTACCATGGGCAGGGACAGCTTCCACTAGCCCAGGTTACTCAGAGCCTGCTCCACCCTGGCCTTGAACACTTCCAGGGAGTTGTTCCCAGCCACTGATGCACAGAGAGGTTTTCCTGTACTTCCCGGTGGGAGCAGCACCTCGCCCAGCTCTGACCCATCCCACCTTGACAGCAAAGCCATCCCTTCCCTGCTGAGGAACTCGTGGGGATCCAGTGTGACATGCAGAGACACAGGGCAGAGCCCTGGGGAGCGGGGAAAACCTGGAGCATCCTTTTTTGTCTATCTGTTGTTGAAGCCCCTGCCTGCCAGCAAGTCATGGTGATCCCCATGGGGGTTCAGAGCCATCACCTGCTCCACCAGCCCCTCAACCACACCCTCGTTGCTCCTAAACCCCTAAAACCCCTCATCTCACTGCAGGCAGAGCCCCTTCTGCCCGTCCCTCCCATCTCAGCAGAGGCAGGAGATAAGTGTCTCTTTATTTATTGAAGATGTTTGTACACGGCAGCTGGGAAAGGTCAGGCTGCAGCCGTGCTGTCCCGGGGGGGAGGCGTTTTCATTATCCCCTTCTCAGGTTGCTTGTTAAGGCCATTTAGCACGACAGTCTGACGTGTCACCAGCAATGCCTGGTGCCATCTCCCCCTTGCCGCTCCTCTCCCCTTCCTCCTTTCTTTTCCCATTGTCATTCTTTTCCTTTGTTCCCTTTGCCAGGGAGCAGCTGCCTTGCTAGTCTTTTGGGGTGTTTTCCCCCCTTTTTTGGGTGTTATTTTGCTCTGAATACCAACGTGCTTCCCCAGGCACTGTCAGAAGCAATCAGGGCTCTGATCGCCCCACGCCGCTGGGAAGCGATGCCTCTTTTTAAAGTCAGGATATATTAAAATAGAAATTGTCAATAAATTACAGGCCTAGTGCTGGCATGTGGAGAGGCAGAAAACTGTGTCACTTAGGGAAAATATCCCCCAGCTTCTATAATGCCTGACAGGCTGTGTGCAAAGAGAATGGACCATGTAGAGTGGAGGGAGAAGGGAGGAGCAGCAGAAGCATTCTGGAGTGCATCCTCTCCCTGAGAGCCATAGGTGAAAACCCAAATGGGTGGGCTGGGTCATGCTGGTGATGCTGAGAAGGATCACAGGGGATGGAGTGGAGTCTCAGCACTCACACAGCCCCGATTTGGGACATTCTGGTGCTTTCTTTGCCCATCCCTGCACTGCCCTCCCCATCCCAGTCCTGGTCCTGGAGCCTCCTGGGTGTGAGTTGGGCTTCCAGTGCAAGCAGGGATGGGGTCATGTGCTGCAAATTTTCAGGGATGTCAGTTAGTTTTGAAGCTGAACTGCCGTGAACTCAATTTGCCAATTTGGTAAGTGCTATGGGCAATATCGGGATGTAATTTAATTAAGCTATCCCCTTTTTATAGAGTTCAGGGAGCATTTGCCTACTAATTTTAGCACTAGGTTTGCTCCAGCTTTACTCTGGACACAGATTCACAAATCACGACGTTGTTAATCTCTACCAGTCAACAGTTTATTAATTTGCTGAGGACCACAGAAGTATATAATCAGTGGTTCATCAATCAAGGCTAAATCCAACAAATGTTCCAGGCAGGTACTGAGCATAAAATATACATGCAGCCTTGTAAGCAATTAATACACCACAGAGCTGGAGCCGAGTGGCTCAACCAGGGAGCAGCACAAATCTCAAAGATTTCTTATTCCTTTTGTATATAATCATCATCTGTTACCAGTTCCTTCGTGCCCTTAATACGGCTTCCAGTAATTCTGCAGGACTGGGATGCATTTATCTCCGGGTTTTTAGCGGCGTGGGCTCTGCCATTACCTAACTGTTTGGCCTTAAAAGGTCTCAGTTAAAAGTCGAGGGCGGATTGCTTGCAGCTCGTGCTGGAGTCTGGCTGAGTCTCCTTGGGCTGATGATGGAGAGGAAAGAGGATATTCCTTTGCTCGGTTAAAATCCTGCTTTTTAGGCATCACCTGGAGGTGCTAAAACCTCTCCAGCGGCATCACCACCCCCAGGAGTGGCAGCTCCCCACCTGCCATCCCCCACTTCTCATGGGGTCCCTTTTTCCCCCTCACCTCGTGGTTTTCTGTTAGTTTTATGTGTACCCAGTAGATGGCATGAGTGCATAAAGGGTTTCTGCAGTCCTTTTCTTATCGGAGGCCTTTTTTTATTCAGGTAATTTTAAGAATTATCAGCTGTAACCTCACTAAGACCTTGGCATCACTAGCTGGAGCCTTGAGTTTTAGCCCTAACATAACCAAACCACCCTCAAGCTCTAGAAAACCTCCTTCTGTGCTGTTTTTAATTGTTGCATCCTAGAACTGCTGGTGGATCTGGTCAAGCTGTGGGCAATTCCCAAGAAAATAAAATCCCAGAGAGTTTCTCTGAATCCAGTGGCTCTGCACATTGAGTCCAGTGTGTGTTTCTCACCATCTTGCAGGGATCACAGCAAACCAGGAGAAAGTGTGCTGGAGGAATAATTCATGCTATATCCTATAAAGGAAATATCTCTGATCCTTTCCACTGGCACAGTGATAGCTGCACAGCCTGGAGGGAGGATGCTGAAGGAGGGAAAATGCTTAACCCTCCTGTGTTGGTGATTTATAATCTGAGATGAAAACCTGTGAATTGGCCCTGAGAGACCGAAGGAGACACCTGCATCGTGGCTTAAATTCAGGTTTTCCCAGCTGTCTCTCAGATTGGCTTTGCTCACTGATGCCAGTCCTGTCTTCCACCTGAGGAGAATGGGGGTTGCTTGCCTTTACTGCCTCATGCCATGAGCACTTTTGAGCATAGAAAAGCAGGATTACAGCCCCAGGAAAATCAGAGGGGTGAGGTTTTTTCCCCAAAGGAAAGGGAGATTTGGTCTTAGCACATGAGTTGGGCAAGGAGGTGCTCTGTTCTCTCCCAGAGTACGTTGGGCATTGCTCTAGGAGGAGGCAGCAGCAGGTCCAGGTGTGCAGTGAAGGTGTCTGAGCCCCCTGGTGCCTCCCAGGATGGGGTCTCCTCACTGGGAGGACCACCTGGAGAAGCAGAAGGGCTTGAGCTGCCCTGTTGGGGGTGAGGAAGGCAACTTGGGGTCCTGGGCCAAGAGTTATCAGAATTAGCTCCTTGTTTGTTTAAGGTGTGAGTGGCCTTAATGCAATGGGAGAGGGCAGGTGGTGTGATCTGATGGTTCTGCAACATCTGTGTGCCTGCAGATGTTGATGAGTTGGTTCTTTAAATCAAATTAGAGTGCCACAGGGGCCAAGGATGTTGCAGGTGGATGTGGAAGGGATAAAACATGCTCTAGGATCCATCCCACCTTGGGAGAGGTGTTGGCAAGAGCCTGGAGAGCCTTCCCAGCCTGGGCAGAGGGTGCTGCTGTTCTGCACAGTTGTGAAATCCTGCTGATCCTCACTGGCTCCCCTCTCTCAGGCTCAGGTCCCTCTGGCAGAGATTTAATTTCTAATTGGAGCAAGAAAAAAGTACAGTTTGCCTACAAGGATGATCTGAGCTGTTCCTCCCTGCCCTGGTGAGGTCAGCCCATGAGGGAGGAGGGAATTTGCCTGGCTCAGCAGGATGCAGGAAGGAGAGCATCCACCAGAGAGTCACTTAATGAAGCTGTGGCCTGCGGTGACACCGGTGTGGTGTTGGTCCCAGCTTTTTTAGACACAGAAGGAAGAGAAATTTGGCATGGTCCTCACAGGCATATAAGCCTTAGCACAGCTTGTGTGGGGCTAATCCTTGCTTTGCTCTCTCCCACCTCAGTGAGGCTGTTCCTCACTGCTGCAGAGTGTGGCAGAGAAATGGCTTAATTTAGGAGTCTAACCATTTCTGGGGGAAATGGGATTAGAAATGCAGGAGCAGGGCAGTGGCTACTGGTTTGGTCTCCTCCTTCCAGCACAAGTCACCCAGGGGTGGCTTAGGGACCATGGGGAGATGCTTTGAAATTACATAGATTATGCTGAGAACTTATTTTCCTGGGGGAGAAATGGGGTGTTTGGGAGTTTCAGCCCAAACCAAAATGCTGCACAGAAATGCCTCACACACGTGACAATTCCAAAATACTTTGGTTCGAGACATTTCCTTTCTATAAAGGAGAGGGAAATGTTTAATTCCACCGTTATCATCTGGAGCTTTGTTTTATATTGCTTTATCCCAGCGTACAGCCTGAAATAAAAACAAAATTAGGTGGTGGAAACCAAAACATTTCAACCTTGTCAAAATTAAATGCTCTCCTAATTTCCCAATGAGTTTTGAGATGTAATTGATGGAATCCCACAAAGCACTTAAGCTTCATCAAATCTGCATTTTTCTGACAGACAATTGTTCATTGAAAAATAAAAACTTCCCCGTCCCTGCCTTGAGAGGCACCTAGCTAATTATGGGAGAGATGCACACACCAGGGAGGGAGGTGAGGAAACCAGTCTCTCCTAATCCCTTTAAAGTCTGGCTGGCTCCCTGGAGCAGGAGCTGACTCCTTTTGCCCGTTGTGGCTGGAAGCAGGAGCCCCCTGAGCTCAACAGCAAGCCCTCCTCCAGGGAGCCTGAGGTTTTGGATTTTATCTCATTAATCCAGGTAAATACCTGTGCTGAAAAATGGGATTTGAGGAGGAAAGGGTGGCAAAGGCTGTTGAGGTTGGTGTTGGTGGTGGGTGGGAGCAAACCACCCACCTGCCTTTCAAACCCCTTTCAAAACCCCTTTCAAAGCGGGTTTGCACCTCGTGGGCAAGGGGTGGCTGATTTCAAAGCAAGTGGAGCAGCTCAGGAAGCACCAAGGTGAGCTGGAGGTCTCTCTGCTGCACAGGGAAGGAGTGGTTTGGGTGATAAAAGCCTGTTTTCTCCAGTGTTGGCATTTTGAACATCATTCCTTGAGGGCTTGGCTGATGCCCCTCTGCTCCTCAGCAGACTGAGATGCTTCTAGTGTTGTGGTCACAGCTGGGCTGGGGCTTTGGGACTGGTTTGGGATATAGGATTTGGTGTGTAGTGTTGTGTCAGGATGGGGCAGGGGTTGAATTCCTGTTTTCCTGAAGGTTTTTGGGGGTGTCAGCCTCTGGTGTGACTGGAAATGCCCTGGCAGGCAGGAGATACCAGCACACCCCAAATGTGCTGTCGGTGACTTCTGGAAGGGAAGCAGATTTCCTTGTTCCAGGAGCTCTGAATGCTTCTTTCCGTGTGCATGGCAGAAAGAAGCATTCAGAAACAAATCCCTCCCACTCAGAATTGAGATGCAGACATGCACAGAGTGACTTGCCTGAGGAGGTTCACTGGAGAGGTGGCCAGAGGTGAGGAGATGCTGCCTCATCTCCTGGCACTTCCCTCTCCTCCACCCCACTGTCACAGAGGGACCAGGCTGAGAAGCACAAGCAGCATCTTCTCAGGAGCCTGCAAGACAGATGGGTTTGATTTTTCTAAGGCTAAAATAATGATTGATGATCTTTAAAGGGAAAAGGAAGTCGGGGAAAAGGAGGTGGAGGGGAAGAGTGGGAAGATAATGACTGTTATTTCAGAAAACAGTTGTAATGTTCCCCTCTGGGAAGGATGTTCCCCCACAGTGGGGTGTCAGGAAGGGCTCTGCCACAGCTGGGCTTGGTGAGGACATCCCTGCCCCGAGGAGGTGAAGCAGGGGTGGCTCTGGAGAGCACTTCAGCAACAAGCATTTTGGCCTTCTTTTATCAAAATATTGGGAGAGGAAGGATAAATCTCACACACAGAGACTGAGCTGTGCACAGCCAGATTCTGTCCTGCTGCTGCAGGAGCTTTGCTCACCAGGGGCATTCTGGGTCAAGAAAATGAAGGCAGAATAAGCTGGAATTGTCCAAATATATATATATATGGACACAGAGGGGTTTACTGCATTTGTATCATTTCTGAGCTCCAACAAGCAAATAAATACATGCCAGTGCATCGTCAGGAGCTCATTAAAATGCTGGCACTTGCTTGTACCTCAGCAGTGCCTGGGATTAATGTTTTTGTCTCATGCTGAAGAGGTTCCTCGGTGAGAGGTGAGGATGCCTCAGCACAAAGGGGGGTCATTAGGGCCTTTGGAAATGCTCTGTGGCACTGAGCCACCAGGTTGTGCAGCCTCAGGCCAGCAGTGCTGGGGATGCAGCTTGGGATCTCACCTCTGGAGGCACCCAGGCATGGGAATGGCACCTGGAGCAGCACTGGGAGCAGGGTTGGGCGGCAGCTTCATTCTATTTTTTATATATTTTAAGAGCCAGGAGGATTCAGACTCGTCTGTACCCAGAGCATCACCTCCAGCACTCTGACACAGAAATCTGTGACTAGAAGGCTGCTGTTGTTGAGAAAACAGAGTGGAATAACAAAAAAGGCAGTTTACTCTCCACAGAAACACTTTATTAGGTATTCTGGTTTTTTAAACTTAATAATGGAAGAGAGGAGCTGAGCTGAGCAGCTCAGGCAGGCAGCTCAGATGGAGGAGAGTGGGTTTGCTCCCATCTGGGGGATCTGTGTCAGGAATGATTTTCCTTCCAGTGACCCCTCGCTCGTCTCACTGCTAATGAGCTTTGTAAATGAGAAAGCAAGGCCCCTTTTTTACCTTACATTAGCAGGGACTTGTCCAGGTATTTATTTTCCTCAGGCATGATCTCGCACGAGTTCTGCTTGTGTTTGTGTTGCTGTGTTGCTTGTGTTGCTTCCCCCACTGATGATCCTCCTGTTCTGTTTGCTCTGGCCATGCTGGGGGTGGTGGTGGTTGGCAGAGGAGCTGTGCCCAGCCCTGGTGGTGGCAGGAGGCCACAGGGTGCCACATGCTGTGCAGGGTGACAGCAGTGGGCACAGGCATCCCGTTTTGTTCCAAACCACAGCCTCTCTGCATCAGCAAGGCTGGACCTGGTGTATTCCCAGGGGTGGCTGTGGGCATGTGGCAGCAGGTCCTGCCAAATCTGCCACTCCGTGTCACTTTGGAGATGTCATTTAAAAGGGAAAAAAGCCTGTTTTGCAAAAAAAGCCAGATAAAAATAGCACTTCCTATTCAGCACATCCATTCCTTGTGTGTACTCAAAATTCATTTGCTGACTGCAATCACAGGAATAAGGACCTGGGTGCTCTGGGATGGGAGGGATGGGCTGGTGTCCAACTGTGGAGCTGCTGGTGCTTCCTTCTCCTCAAACCCCTCAGCAGCAGGGTCAGAGCATTGGAGCTGAAGGTCACATTTAGCCTTCAGGACCTGTGTTATCAGTGCTAACACACAACAAGACAAGGAAGTTTTCTTTTCCAATGCCAAGGGCAATTTTCAGGGCTGTCTGTCGGCACAGAGCAATGAGTTCACTTCTGCATAGATGGGGTGGATGTGCAAGGCCATGGAATTATGTTGTATGGTAAGAGCTTCTCCTTGGATTTTGAGCAGACCATGAGCTGGAGTCTCCCTCTACATCTCCTTTTCCTCTCCATAGCATGGATTAAGTACCAGACCCTTTTCTCAAGCTCTGAGCTATATTTCCTGGTCAGATCCATGGATAAAGGATGAGCTGGGAGCTGGAAGTGAACCCATGCAGTGCAAATCTAACGTGGTAAACCCCAACACTTTTTCCTTATAAATTGCTGGATAACATTGTGTGGGATCCCTTTGCTTCCCTGGCTGAATAAATCCATGCTGTGGGTGGATGAGGGATGTGCAGAGGTGTTTGACCAGGACCTGCTGGGGCACCAATTCTCAGCAGCTTTCCTCCCACCAGGGTGGGATGTGCCACCCATGCTCGCCCAGACAGAGTTATTGACCGAGCTGCTCATTGATTTTGTAATCATTTTCCAACAGAGCCCCCCGTCCTGTGTCACTGCCAAGGCAGATCGCAAATTGAACTGCAGCTAAATTGATGGGGCATTGATTAAAACTCACCATCATTATTGGTTCTGTGCTGCCCGAGCCAGGCAAATCAATGTCAGCAAGAACAGATGTGCTCCTTTGTGAGAGCCCAGTGAACACAGGGCAACTGCTGGCTTTCCACACCCATCCAGAAGCCCAGAGTGACCCATCAGGGAGTCAGGATTAGCACAAACTGGCTTTTTCCAGGGTCATTTCTGACTGCTGGGGGCAAGAACATAGTTGCACCCAAATGGACTTCAGTTTTCCCCTACTCTGATCTATTGGTGGGACATCCTGATGGGAAATCTCTGCTCCAGGGGCAGGGAGGTGTTACAAAGATTTATGAGCCCAGAGAAGCTGTGGCTGCTCCAAGTGTCCAGAGCCAGGTTGGATGTGGCTTGGAGCAGCCTGAGATAGTGGGAGGTGTCCCTGCCCAATGAAGAGGAGCTGAGATGATTTTTGAGGTCCCTTCTAACCCAAACCATTCTGTGATTTATTGTGCCTGCTAATTGCTCCATCCAGTTATTTATCCCGGCAAAACCCTCTGTGCAGGGGCTGGCATTGCCTCTCCTGGTGGTTTTGTGGGCCAATACTAATTGCCAAGTTTGCTGGTTCCCCTGGCTCACCTGAGCAGGGACATATCCTGTGTTTTCACGTTGGTTCCCAAAGCTTTCTGTCCCTGGAGAGCTCCGTGCTGCAGCCCAGCAGCTGAGTGGAGAGCTGGCTCTGCTCTGGGCAGGGATGGATGTGAGGAGAGGGTGTGCTTTCTTTTGCAAGTGCTGTGCTGAGCTATTTGCCTGCTGTAATTAATGAGTATTAGGATGCATAATTAGGAGCTGAAAGGAAACACATTTCGTGGTGGTTAAGAGCCAAAACTGGAGGAATATCCCAAGGGTGGCCTCAAGCAGAGCAGGACTAAGGGAGGGAGGGCTTTGGTGACCCACTAACCCAGTCACGGGGAAAGAGCTATCTTCTTCCTCTGTGGGCTGGAGAAGGTGCTGAGCTCAGCACATGGAGCTGTGCCAGGGCAAGAATTCCAAGTGACAGCGCAGAAATCCGTGACTGATCCTCCGGCTGTGGTCCTGTAGCTCCTGCTGCCTCACAGGCCCATCCAGCTGCCTCCAGCACCCTGGAAGATCCCTCAGGAGCTCTAGAGAGAACCTGAGCAGAGCCCTGGTGCCCATGTCCCTGTGGATGTGGGGAGAGCAGCAGAGGCAATGCAGTGCTGCGGAGTAGAGATGCTGTTTGCAGCCAGCCCTGTGTCCTCCAGGGAGATCCTCTCTGCCAATTTGCACAGCTCTGCTCTTACAGCAGGGCTGGCAGACAGGAGGAGACCACGGCAGATACGAGCTGGATCTGCAGATTGACAAACTCTCTCATCCTGGTGCTGTTTCCCAGGCAGCTCCCAGGCAGCAAGGAGCATGGATTGTTCTCAGTGTCCTCTCCTCCTTCATTATTCTGTATATGCATCTAGAAAGCTCCCATGTCTTCTGCTGCTTCCTGCTAGTGATTCCAGAGCTGTGTCTCTGGGATCCTGCCTGCTCTGAAAAGATGGGCAGCATCCTCTTCCAGAGCTCTTTGCTGCCAGAAATCTTTGGATGGAAAAGCCTTGTGCCTTCCCTGCTCACCTTACCCAGTGTCCCCAAGGATGGTACTGAGATTTTCAAACTTCAGAGCTGAGGGCATGGGAGGCAGTGAGGGATCTGAGGGACAACAGAGATCAGCACATCCCAGTTGCTGCAGAGAGGGCAGAAGCAGTTTTGATGCTGCTGCTGTATGGAAGTGGCACAGGGTTTCTAGGAGATGGAGAGAAAGATGGGGACAAACCTTGTAGCAGGGTAGGATAAGTGTGATTGTTTTAAACTGAAGGAAGGGAGGTTTAGATTAGATATTAGGATGAAATTCTTCCCTCTGAGGGTGGGGAGGCCCTGGCACAGTTGCCCAGAGAAGCTGTGGCTGCCCCTGGATCCCTGGCAGTGTCCAAGGCCAGGTTGGACAGGGCTTGGAGCAACCTGGGGTAGTGGAAGGTATCCCTGCCCATAGCAGTGAGGTTGGAACTGAATGGTCTTGAAAATTCTCCTCCAACCCAAACATTCTGGGGTTCTGTGATTGCTCAGGACTCCCTAAAGCCCCTTTCTGCTGTCCTTGTTTGCTTCTTACATAGCCAAGATTGAGTGAGGCTCTGCAGCCCATCTTCCATCAGGACCCTGCTGGTGTTAGCAAGTGCAGGGTCCAGGGTCTCCTGAACTTTTATTAATATGTACAGCATTTTGCTCACATGGAAAATTGATTTTCTTTTTTAAGCACGAAGTATAGTGGTTTTATAACCTTTTCTTCGGCTTGACAAAGGCCATTTATAACTTGCCTCCATCACTACCTGTGCCATCTCCAGTCTAACTCATCTTCAAGAAATTCCATAATGCATTTTTAATTGGGAGCTGCTCCTAGACAAGATTTATTTATTTTTTCAAGGACTGGCCTTTTTGTTGTTGTTGGTGTGTGTGTGTGTTTGGTGAAAAGGGATAAATAATGCAAGTGGAAATGTGCTTTAACCTGGATGACAATTTATCAGTGGCATTTGCCGCCTGCTGGGTTTTATCTTTTGGGGCAGGGAAAACAAGCTGGGGAACTGGAATTGGAAAGTAGAACCGTGGTTTCCTTGGCTGTAGAAAACTGATGAGCCTGGGCTGCCATCCTGGCTGCCCCCAGTGCTGCCCACAGCAGGTATCAAGATCCTTTAGGACACCATGCCAAAGCCATGCTTGCTGCCCTGCCTGGCGTGGGTTGAGCTGGATTTCTGGGTCATTCCTGGGCACTGAGATGTTTCTCAGGGTGCTGAGGTGTTTATTCCTGGTTTGCACTGGATTTCTCTGCATTTTGGAGGAACAGGTAACAAACACAGAGGGTTGTCACGTTTTGCCCCATACTGGCTCGAGGCTCCATTGCTGTGGAATTTTGCTGCCTTAAGGATTTCACTCTCCTCTGGGGGGAGGATGAGGAGGGAGCCTTTGGCAGCAGACCAAATCCATGGCCCTTGCCCCTTCCCCAAGGGCTGGTGCAGCAAAGACCTCATGCAGCTCTGGCTGCTGGCTGGTCCCTGGGAAGAGCAGCGCAGGGAACTCTCCCTTTGCCAGATTCTCCTTTATTTATCCCTTTTTTGCTGGTTTATTGTTTTCCCCCCATTACCTTCTTTTTTTATTATTGTTTAGCAACACAGAGTGACTGAGTCAGCAAGAGAGAGCCCATTTTTCTGCTCCGTGCCTGCAGAAGGGGCTGGAAATTCATACAGGCACCAACATCCTTTGTAGGGAGAAATCCTTGGGACATTCCATGGTCTCCACCCACACCCACATGCAGGGCTACCCCATCCATCACCCAGGACAAGCTCATCTCCTTCAGGAAAAGGAGATCAGCAGCACTGGCTGCTGGATGGGCTGTGTCCTGGGAGGGACAGGATGGAGGAGAACCCACAGTGACCTTGCCCTGTGTCCTCTCTCTCTGCAGTGCCCCGAGGACCTCAGGCCCATGAAGGATGGCACTGGCTGCTACGACTACTCCAAAGGGATCGACTGCTCCGATGGCTTCAACGGTGGCTGTGAGCAGCTGTGCCTGCAGCAGACCCTCCCTCTGCCCCACGACCCTTCCTCCAGCACCATCTTCATGTTCTGTGGGTGAGTCCTGTCCTGTGCTCCTCAACCAGCAGGAAAACAACCTCTTTTCCATCCCTGCCGAGCCTCCTGGGTGTCCAAGAAAAAGGCTGTTTATGAAGCTGACTTCCAGCAGGGAATAGAAGCACCTGGTTTGCCCAGCAGAAGTATGAGGAGCAGTGTGAGCAGATGTACCTTCCTTCTTTCCCCCACATTTTCATCTGTGACTCACCGTGAAGGGACCCAAAAATTGTACATTATGTGTTGGAGGGGGAAGGTGTAGGATTTGTTTAAAAAATACTACTTTTAAATTTTTTTTCCCCTCCCCTGTGCCTCTCTTAAAAATAGAGATTCATCCCTGATTTTGGCCAGGATCTTATAATCCTACACAATTTAGCATTTTCTCCCAGGAAAATCTCCCTGGCTGCAGTGTGCTCTAAAAGGAGCTCAGTGATTATCTGGCTTTATGCTGCACAGCTGCAGCCATCCATCGCCTGCCCCAGCTCCACGGCTGCATCACACTCTCAGGCACACTCAGGAACCTACTCCCTGTCCCAGTGTGACAGATTTGGAGGAAGAAGGGGAAAAAAAATCCCTTTTGGGAAGGAAATGCCCACAAGCAAGAAGGGGAGTGAATTCCTAGCAGTAACTCTGAGCAGCATCCATCAAGTCCCAATGCTGCAGGTGCAGCAAAGACCTCACGCAGCCCAGGGAGCTCTGCCATTGCCAACTTCTTTATTTATCCCTTTTTTGCTGTTTTTTCCCCCACAACCTTCTTTTTTATTATTGTTTAGCAACACTGACTGAGTCACCAAGACAGAGCACATTTTCTGCTCTGTGCCTGCAGAAGGGGCTGGAAATTCATACAGGCACCAGCATCCTTTGTAGGGAGGGTCTAGAAAACCTTGGGACATTCCATGGTCTCCACCCACAGCCACACGAATCTGCATTTCAGCCTTGCATCCCCAAGGACAGAGACTGTTTCCCTTTTTTCTTTTTTTTCCTTCCTTTTTTTTTTTCATAATCCCTTTTCAAGGCTGAGCTGTGCTTTGGGAAGAGGCAAGAAAAAGTGTGACAGACGGGTGGGAGTTTTACTTGCAGTGAAATGCAGTAGAGGAAGGGGAGAGGGAAGCAAGGCTGCAGGGAGGTAGGGTTGGTGTTAGCAGAGCACTGGGGCTGTGGGGAGGAAGGAGCAGGCAAGGAACAGAGGCTTCCCTGTGAGGTGGGAGCTGAGGAAAAGGCTGTTGGAAAAGGAGGAGAGGCAGGATGAGCACATTTACAAAAGATTCCACCAAGGATTCCAGTGTTTGTAGTTTAATCCCGTCCCTGCTGCCTGCCTCAGTTTCCCTTCTTGGCTGTTGAACATGAGCATGTGAGTCTTACCCAGAAAAGGCTTGAAAGTGGCATCAGAGAGCAGAGGAACAGCCCTGCTGGAGCTACTTCCTTGCAGGAGGGTATTGCTGGGTGGAAAGAGGGGCAGGAGCCTGATTTTGCTTTGCTGTGGCCTGGGGAATGGTTGTTCCTGAGCAGCAGATGCACAGTGGGCTCAGCTGTGCTCTCCAGCATGGGGGCAGCTCCAGGCAGGAGAGCATGGAATCATGGAATGGTTTAGGTTGGAAGGGACCTTAAAGTTCCACCCCCTGGGCCACCTTCCACCAAACCAGGGTGCTCCAAGCTTTGTCCAACCTCACTGCAGGCAGGTGGGCTGTGCTGCTGCAGGGGGGTTGGGAGCCAAGCACCCTTTCACTGCTCACCCAACCCAGCCAGAGCAGAGGATTTGGGCTCTGTGGCTCCTCACCTGCCCAAGCAGCTCCTGCAGGCATTGGTGGTGCCTGGCTGGGCTGGACAGAGCATCATGGGGTTGGTTGCTCCATGCCTGGCCCATCTCACATGGCTCTGGTGCCCCACAGGTGTGTGGAGGAGTACAAGCTGGCCCCAGATGGGAAGTCCTGCCTGATGCTGTCTGACATCTGCGAGGGCCCCAAGTGCCTGAAGTCAGATGCCAAGTTCAATGACACCCTTTTTGGGGAGATGCTGCACGGCTACAACAACAGGAGCCAGCATGTCAACCAAGGGCAGGTGTTCCAGATGACCTTCAGGTATGTCCTGGTTCTGCTCCTAGTTTTGGGAATATCAGGGTGGGGAGATGGGACCAAGGTGTACTGGTACAGAGCCAGCATCTCTGGTTTGCTCATGAGGGGAAGAGAGCAAGAGGAAAACAAACACCCATGGCTTTCCTACCTGCTCACCTTTCCCTCTGGCAGCAGCACAGGACCAGTGTGTCCTGTCAGATGGGACATATCAAACTGTGCTCCATGGGCCTTTCTCTGCAGTGTTGCCTCATCTCTTTCTGCACACTGATGTCTTTCATCTCCACGATACCCTGCAACAATGACTTCTGTCTTTGATTGTGTGTAGTGTGAAAGAGCATTTCCTCTGCTGTGTTTTCAGCCTGTGCCAGCTGGTTTTATTCAGTGCCCCCATTGCAGCACTGGGAGGAGCTGTGGATGTAGCACGATAAATAATGCAAACGAGCTGAAGGTAAATGCCTTCACCTTGCAGGGCTCACAGAGGAGAGCTTGCTGAATTCAGGGCTGGCAAATGAGTTATTTAGTTATTTTTCTTCAGGTCTTCTCAGTGCAGCTGTGTTTTGATCAGGTGTAAGCCGGGGTGGGTCTGTGAGTTTCGAAGCAGCACTAAGCACAGTCAGGAGCAGATCAGCCCACACCTGGCTCTTCCCTGCCCAGCACCTGAGTGTTTCATTCCTGATCAGGCACCAACACCTCATTGCTGCCTCTGATTTGAGCTGGAGCTGTGGGTGCTCATCCCTGCTGCCCACAGAGTTTTTCCAGGTGTTTTTGCCCAGCTGGGTGCAAACTTCCCTGGCTTCAAGCTGAGCTCTGGCCTTTTGCTTTCTCAATGTCATTGGCATTACAAGCTCCATCAGAACAGAGGTGCTGGGAAAGCCACAGCCAGCAGAGCTACAGCTTTTGCTGGAAGTGAGAATTGACAGGACACAAAGGCAGTTTTCCCAGTAGACTTCTCTTTGTTTTCTCTCCCTCTCATGTTCCATCATCAGAGCAGAGCTGGGGCTGCAGAGATGAAGTTTTCCATGAGCTGGTGGGTCTTAGGGGTGCTTTGTTGCTTACAGGTAGCAAATGTCCTCAGGGCTAAATTCCAGCTGGGAAGCACACAAGGATGTCTGTGGGGCTGGTTTATCCTGGGACATGTGGTTTCTCCAAATCTTCCCCTCTGAGGCCATCCTGAGGATGACAGGTTTGGGCAGCCCAGAGCTGGACTAGGAGCAACTCCTGTGGGGGCTGCCTTTGGGTTATGAATAAAATATCGGAGGTGTTGGGATGGCATCTTCCAGGCACCAAAAAGCACTCTCTCTGGGGCTCTGCCTGACAGGTTTTGTGGTTAAAAGGGTTGTTAATCATCCACCCTCCTTCCCAGGGCTGAGTACACAGTGGGGAGAAGCTTTTCCCAGTGAGGGGCTGTGCAGTGACAGCCAAGTTCTTTGCACAACCTGCTGCCACAAAAAGGGTTTTCAGTCTCTTTGGTCCCAGGTGTAAGAGCTGTGAGGGGCAGGAGAAAGCAGGTCTGACACCAGAGCAGCCCACAGCGCTGCCCACGTGGCTGTAGCGTGCGATGAAGTGGCTCCGCGGAGCTCTCAGCCTGGAGGGAGGCAGCACATCTTGCTCCAGAAACGCTTCCAGCCGGCTGGAAGGTCAGCACAGCTGCCCTTTCCCATCTGAGCGTGGGCTGTCGGCTCCAGAAGCACCAGGCAGTGATGAGAAGGGCTCAGTGCCCAGTGTGGTGTCCTCCCCCGTGGCCAGGCTGCCAGGGGTGCCCGCGGGTTACGGTGCAGAAACACCATTACATCATCTCTTAACAAGGGGAGAGAAGGAGGTTAATGGAGAAGAAATTATTAACTAAAAGATGTAATTTGCCTCTGATTTTCATAGATATTCAAGAACCTCTCTGAGCATTAAGACACCAGCTGTTAGAGAAGCCCTTAA
This sequence comes from Lichenostomus cassidix, assembly GCF_008360975.1. NCBI lineage: Eukaryota > Metazoa > Chordata > Aves > Passeriformes > Meliphagidae > Lichenostomus > Lichenostomus cassidix. Next base: position 7,448,243 of record NC_139497.1, read on the forward strand.
TTTGGTGCATTTGAAACATAGCAGGAAGCTGCCTAATACTAGGGATTAAAAGCCTGTTTCTGCGAAGTAGGAGCAAGAACCTGCTATCAGAACAAGGGGCTGAGTATTTTAGAGGGATTTATGACTGCTGGGATCCTTTAGCTATGCAGATGTGACAATCTTTTGAATGGTGTCTGCTTCCCATGTCGCCAAATCTTCAGTGTCTTTAATAAATAGGATATTCTCAATCTGCCAAGCATGTCAGCATGGGGTTGGGAGGGAGCCTTTGTGCTGGGAAAAACTGCTTCACACACCCTGGCCTGGGCAACACTTATCAGTTACTGCAGAATTTCTATCCCCTGGGGGTCAGAGAGGTGTCTTTGCCACCTAAGGGGCTGCAGCACTGATTAATCAGAGTTTCTGCCGTTCTGGTGGCTGCAGAATCACAGGATGGATCAGCTTGGAGGGAACCACATTGAGTCATCTGGTCCAGTTGGAGCACATGGCACAGGATTGCATCCAGGCACTTCTTGAATAATCCAGTGAGGGAGACTCTGCACCCTCTGTGAGCAATCTGTTCAGTGTGTGGTGACTGAACAGGGAAGAAGTTCTGCCTTGTGTTCAGATGGAGCTTCCTGGGCATCAGTTTCTGCCTGTTCCTCTTGTCCCACTGCTGGGCACCACCGAGCAGAACCTGGTCCATGCTCTTGGCACTCTCCTGGCCATGCTCAGCTCATCACTGGGATGTATTGGGTGTAGCACTGATGGCTTTTTTGTGTCTGACCAGCTGGAGAGGCTGGGGATGTGCAGTGAGGACCTTCAGGATGCAGAGCACAGATGGATGCGAGGATGCAGCACAGCTGCACAGCTTGAGAGCTCCCAGACCTCAGTCCAAAGTGTGGTTCTGGTCAGTGCTGCTTCACATTTTGGGTTTCCCCTTTAAGAGATGTAATTTTATCCAAGATGCTATTTTATCCTCCAGTGATGCTTCTCCTGTGCTCCTCGTGGGCACTTTGGGAGGGACTGAAGAGGCATCTTCCATCAATCACCAGAATTCTCCCTTGCTCCTTCCACTGCTGAGCCAAAAGCACATTCAGATCTGTCTTGTTCTGGACACCCCTCTCCTTTCTTTAAAAAGAGTTCTTCCCGTTGGCAAAATGCTCTGTGGGGTTAATAAGTAGATGGGATTGCAGCTGATCTATTCCAGTCACACCTCCTGGTCTAGCTGGGAGGCTCAGCAATGGATGCAGCTCACTAAAGACTAGATTAGAGTGATTTTCCCCCCGTTGCCTCACGGTGGGGCAGAGCCTGAACTCTGCGCTGTTCCCAAATCACTGAGGAATTATTTTCCAAATGGGTTGTTTGTTCGTTCTTTATCTGTTTTTGTGCCTTCTCTTTGCCATGAGGGAATAGATATTTTTGTTTAAAAGCTGTTTGCAGTCTCAGACTGTTGCTTTTATGCCATTAATATGGAGAAATCCCAAAATACTGCCCGTGGAGCCAGCTTTGCTTGCTGGATTATTGCAGCATGGCAAACAGGATGTCAGAGCAATGCATGGCAGAGCACTCCCTGGGAGCAGCTCTCTGGGTCCCTTGTCATCCCAGCTCTGGCTCTGCTCTCATCCTGGCTCTTGCTCCAGCTTGGCAAAGCCTTGGGACACAGGAACACCCACACAGCTCCTGTTTGATTCCTCCCTGCAGAGATGCAGTGAGTCCAGGGGGTTTTGAGGTGCTGAGGGCAGATAAGGAGCCAGAATGGTTTGGTGGCTGGAGGGAGGGAGAGGATTCATGTTGGTGCTCCCTCCCTGCTCAGCACCAAGTGGTTTTTCTTCTCTATATCCAGAGAGGATGGCTCTGGAGGATCCAGGGCTGCTGTGCTGTGCCATGCTGAGAACCTTCTTGCAAGCTGGAATCACCCTTCCCTCTTTAAATAAGTCCTTGGAGGATGCTGTTTCCCCCATTCCCACCTATAAAACAGGGCTGCAGCATCTTTCCAGCCTTGGGGAAGGGAAAGGGCAGGCTGGAGGTGGTGCTGAGCACAGCCTGAGGTGTCAGGGGTGCTGCAGGGAGGGATGGGTGCTGCCCTGACTGCTTCCAGCAGGCTCTGCCTACACACAGCTCCATTCCTGCTGTCAGGCCACTGCCCTGATGTGTGGAATTGTCATAATATTGATGGGGAGTTTGGCAAGTTAATTTTAAACCTGTCACTCCATCCCCTCAACGCTTCTCACCCCTTAACAAACCAGGGTGGCAGCGGGGTGAGCTGGCAGCTCAGTGCCATCCCTGTCAGGGCTGTTTTGGGAAACATTTCCACCCTATCATCCCCTCTGCACCTCGTGTGAGCTGCCCCTGGTGCTCTCCCAGCCGTGGGTGCTGCCTGGGACTGGGCTGGGGGGCTCAGCTGGGTGCAGCATCACATCTGGATGTGCACCTGGGGGTGCTTTGTTGGTGCCTCTGCTTGGAGCTCAGCCCTGGCAGGTACATCCTGCTTCCCCCCCAGCAACACAAATATAACGTCTGTAACTGGTTAAATTAACACCATCAGTTTTTTCCCCCTATTTTTCTCCCTCCCTTGGAAACCTCCAAGCACAGGAGTTATAATTGTGCTGTTTATTATTCCCATGCCGGCGAGCCAGCGCAGCAGTGCCTTGTTTACCTATTACCCTTCAGGCCGGGATAATGGATGGATCTCTTTTCCAGTGGCTGCCTTCCATTTCATTCATCTTTTTATTGTTTGTTGCTGCACTTCTATTACCTGTTCACAACTTTGAAGCCTCAGACACGCTGGTTGGAAGCAATGATGCCTTTCCAAGCCAGGCTAAGGCCTCACACCATGGTCCTGAGTAGCAGCTAAGGGGTTGTTAGGAGTTTAGCAGCCCTGTGGAGGTGGGATCTGTTGTGGGATGTGTGGGATGTTTCAGAGCCCTTTTGAGCACCTCTTCACTGGCCAAGCTCAGCAGTGAGATTTTACCAATCCAGTGTAGAAATGACTAATGCAATTAGCACAGCATTCCATCAGTTAGGTCACTGTCACATCCCATTTAACTTCAAAGTTCTCATCCCACCAAAAATGACAACAGGTTGTGTGGCTTTGAGCTGGTGCTGCCCAGTCTGCAGACACATGCTTCTGCAGCAGGTTGCAAGCATTTTTTATTCTTCTAGAAAGACAAAAGCAAGAATAGTGTCGGTGATACACTAAGGACAAGGCAGGGGTCCAGGGTGGAAGAGATGCTTTGTAATAGAGGTTGTTTACATCCTAGAGGTTCTCAGAGTGGCTCTGCACCAGGTGCAAGTAGGATTTAGGGAATGGGCCATTGCATCCGTGGTGAGTGTGGACATGGACATCACAGCCACCTCCTGCTGCTGCTGCCCCATCCCAGCTCCAGATGTGCCTCTGAGCTGCTCCATTTCATTCCTGTCTGTGCAGGTAGCAGGATAACCTCACACAGGGTCAGTCTCTGGTGTTTGGTCATTGCCTCTGAGAGCCTCAGTGCTCCCAGCTTATGCCTCAGCCCTAGTGAGAAGGAGAAGGAGGAAGAGAGATGGCCACAGTTGAAGCTGCCACCGTTGCCAGAGCCCAAAACCACTTGTACATCCTTGATTGTGGGATTTAGATTAGGAAGAAGTTCCTCAGAGAGTGGGCAGGCCCTGGCACAGGTTTCCCAGAGAAGCTGTGGCTGCCCCTGGATCCCTGGCAGTGTCCAAGGCCAGGTTGGACAGGGCTTGGAGCAGCCTGGGATAGTGGAAAATGTCCCTGCCCATGGCAGGGGTGTTGGAATGTCCTTGCAGACAGCAGTGCAGTCCAGAGCCAAGGCACTGCTGTCAGACATGGCACCAGCACCCACTGGAGCTGAATGTCACCCACAGGCTTTTGCTGGGCTCAGGGAGCACAGCTTTCCTTTCCCTGGCAGTGGAGCTGCTGCCCCCGCAGTGAGGGATGCCATGGAGCTGTTCCTCCCTGCACACCCCTGCTCCCCCAGCCCCGGCAGCACCCGTGCCTGCACAGATGTTTGTATTCTCTGCAGCTGATGAAAATATTCATTATCCTGTTAGCGCTGCTGCGGCGGGGGAAGCGCAGATTTGCATTCCCACAGCTGATCCCGCAGCGCACATGGAGCTGTTAGTGCAGATTGGGCAGTGCAGGGCTGTGCCCAGGCAGGGAGCTGTCCCTCCTGCCCACTGCCACACTGCCAGCCCACGAGGACGGCAGGGAGCAGTGCCAGGGCCGTGCAGGTATGGCATGGAGGCCAGGAGGAAGATGAGAGAGGGATGTGGAGGAAGGCAGCAGGCATTGGGGCTGGGGTGGGAAGCAGTGAGGGGCAGTGCTGGGCCCTGGGCAGGGTGGGTCCCAGTGTGGGAATGCTGCTGAGGTGTGTGTGTATGGGAGGATTGTGTCTCCCAGCTCTGGGAGCTTCATGTGGGATGGGAGGTGCAGGATCTGGGGGCTGCTCATCCCTTGGGCCAGGACATGGGCTCTTCCTGCAAAGAGCCTGCCCTGCTACTGTCAGTCTGTGGTAGAGTTATACCATCCTTGGAGGGATTCAAAAGGCATGTGGATGTGGCACCTGGGGACATGGTTTAGTGGTGGCCTTGGCAGTGCTGGGCTAATGGTTTAACTCAGTGATCTTAAAGGTCTTCCCCAGCCTAAATGATTCAATGTACAGGAGGGGAAGTTTGAGGGGTTGGCACTGGACACTTGCAGAATGCGAGTGGGGCTGTGCTCCCCTCCTGGGTTTGGCAGAGATGTGTGATCCATGTGCCACCTGCTCCTTGTCACTGCTCCCTTCGCTGCCAAGCCTACCTTCATTTTCCCAAGCTCCCATGGCACCTGGGAGTTTTCCCCCTTCCCTGTGCTGTGGGGAGCAGTCCACAGGATGGCCTCACTGACCTGCTGGCCCTTCCCATCTCTGGCTTTTATGATATCAATTATAGCTGGTGTTAGTGCTCAGTTAATCTGCGTTATTAAGAGATGCGGTGGAGATTGGATTTATAATAACAGCTCAGATTTATGGAGTACCTTTCATCCCAGGGGGTCCTTATAGGCTTTATAGCCTTGCAGTGGTGTACAGCCTTGCAGAGAGGAATTGCTGCTTCTTCCCTCCTCATCTCACATGGGCTGCAGCTGCTCCTGGGCCAGGGGAGCTCTGCACCCACTTGAGACACATGAAAATAAGGGTTATGTTCAGCTGAAAAGAGAGCGAGACAGGAGGATTTGAGGCAGTAAACTGTGATCACACAACTTTCAGATGTGATAGCAGCATTTTTCCACGGTGGTATGGGCACTGTGCTGGCCACCACTAGCTGGGCTGTGGCTTTGTGCTGCTCACACCATGGGGCCGCTTCAGTGTCACCTCCAGGGACAAGGCTGACATTTAGCAGCCCGTCACTGCTCTTCCTTGCTAGTGCCAGCACTGGTTGATGGAGATTCCCCATCCAAGGACTAAATCAGCTTGACATTGACTTAGCAATGCGAATCCTTGCTCCAGGCAATGCAGTCAGGAACAGTCACCAGCGTGGGGATATCTGAGAGCTCCACTGCTATGCCAGCTGTCAAGCCATACCTGCTTCTGAGATAGCAGCAGGGCTTGGATGCAGTCCTCAGTGTAGCAGAAAATCTTGTCTTCCTCCTTCCCATCCCAAGTGCTCTCTCCAGGGGTGGAGGATTTGCTGTTCTGCCTGTTGCAGTGTAACTCGTGACTGCATAAACATGAACGTAAGTGCTGGGTTTGGGCTTGGGCACCATCAGTTGAACCCAGTGTCCCAAAAGTGGTGGACGAGCTGTGCTGGGAGCCCTCCTGACCCTGTGGCATAAACCAGACCTCCTAAATCTACCACTGCACCATGTTCCTGGGCAGTGTGACCTGGTTTGGATGCTGGTGGCTCTGTGCAGAGGGAAGCAGGAGCAGGTGGTGGGGACAGACCCAGCATCCCTCACCCCCCTCCCTGTGCCTCAGTGATGCTCTTTGCTGCCGTGCTCTCCCCCTGCCTGGGCTGCAGGAGTTTCCCATGGGCTGCTGCCTTCAATAACAATTTCCTGGAGATGAAAGCTGGGGGCATTTGTGCCGGTTCATTTCTCCCCCAGCACGGGCTGAAGGAGCCCAGCACAGGCAGAACAGCCTGCGTGCCTGGCCCTGGCTTTCCAGGGAATGCTGCCATTTGCCATCTGTGCCTGTGCCCACGGGCAGCAGGCAAACATCTGGAAGGTGTGGCAGCTCTGCCACTTGTCATAAGGCAACGCGGGTGCGATGGCCGTGGAGCTGGGAGGAGGGAAGGGACATGGGAAGTGCTGTGAGGCACCTCGCTGAGCCCAGGATTGGGGCTTGGCTCCTGGCACCACGGTTCCCAAGGATTTGGGCAGGGGTGAGGTCGCTGCAGGTGCTGTCACCCCACCCCGTGCATGGTTTTGTGGTTCTGTAATTAACTTCACACACAGAAACACAACTCCGCAGATGCAGTCGCAAATCCCAGCTAATTCTCCATATGCTCTGGCTGTCTGACAGTGCTGCTGCTTATGGAAACGTCCCCTGCCTGGGCACTGCCTGTCCCTGTCCCTCGGGGACACCAGGCTGGCCATGGTCCATGCTGGTAGAGCCACGGGCTGGCCAAACACCCTGCATGGGCACCTCGGGTGGGCACTGGGGTCACCCTGGGCTCAGGATCCTGGCACAGGGATGCTGGCACAGCTGGAGCCCACGCTGGCATGCGGGAGGTCTGGTGTGGAGGGGAAGTGGGAGCATTAACTGCGCTGAAATGACATTGTCGGAGTGCCAGCATATGAAATGTTTGGTGGGATTGCAGCCCTGCCATTGCCTGTGGCTGTTTTTCTTCTGCTCCTAATGACTAATAGAGAGAAGACAAAACAATTTCTATTAGTTTCTCCCACGCCGCAGTGGGTTTCTTATTTTCCAAACCTCATTAGAGTTTGTAATACCATGGTGGTAGTCAAGAGCAGTCCGAGTCACCCTGGGGGGAGAGAAGAACCGAAGAGATATGATGTGCAGCCCAGTATTAACACTGCTCCTGGCTCATTTCCAAGGTCCCTCCTGATTCCTTTCCAAACTCTTACGCCTTATCTTCATCTTAAAGGTTAACGATGAAGCTTAGGAGAGGGGGAAAAAAAAAAAGAATTGTTTAAGATCTCAAATTGTTAAAGAGAATGGATGTGTGTGCTGAGTGGAGAGCTGGGTCTGCATTTACATTGGAAAGGCAAATATTAATATTAAAGGGCTGTGCTTGTGCTTCCCAGGGCACCGCAGCTGGGGTGTGGGTTTCCCTGGAAAAGCTGCTGGTGCATGGAGAAGCTACCATCTGCAGGATGCTGTGCCCAAATCCCAGAGGAAATGGGTGCAAGTCAGGCACCAGCCTCCTTGGGAAGCTCCAGCAGGCAGTCCTGGCTCCTCTGGAGTCAGTGAGAGTTTTGCATTTGTTGCCTCATTACAAAACAATGCCAAGGAAAGCGCCAAGCACGGAATTGCTGGAGGAGGAATTGCAAACAGCACCCAAATAGCCCACAGGAGAGGATCCACAGCCTTGGCTCAGCTCAGCACTGGAATCACCACCCACAGGACTTGTCCAGCTTGGCTCTGGCTCTCTCAGGCATGGACAAATCATTCTGTGCCCAGGTCATCTCGCAGTGGCCACAGCCTGGTGGGCAGGAGCTCTGTGAGCTGCTCCAGGAGGTCTGCCTGTCGTCTTCTCCATCAAATCGTAAAAGAGTTGCTGAACTTATGGAAGCTGACAAGGTCAGAGCCTTTGGCTGTCAGTGATGGCAAAGCTGATAGAGGGAGACACCTTGAAGAGCAGAGACATGGAGCAAGACGGGGATCCTCCTGGCAGACTCCAGCCCTTTGCAGATGGGCACATTTCTCTCCATCCACAGGTGTTGGGCATTCCCCAGTCAAGGAGGGATGGCACATGGCTCAGAGGTGTCATGGTGGCCTTGCCACCAGGTTCTAGGCTCAGGAAAAGGCTGCTGAGGGTGGTGAGGCCCTGGCACAGAGTACCTAGAGAAGCTGTGGCTGCCCCTGGATCCCTGGCAGTGTCCAAGGCCAGATTGGACAGGGCTTGGAGCAACCTGGGATAGTGGAAGGTGTCCCTGCCCATGGCAGGGGGTGGGATGAGATGAACTTCTAAGTCCATTCCAACCCTGTTGGAATCACAAATCTGTGATCCTGATTATTTCCCTTTTCTCCAGCCATGGGTGTTTCTCATTTTTGCTCACAGCTTCTCCATCTCTCCTCTCAGAGCAAATTCCTTTGTGTTTCCTTTAGAAATGGCTTCAGGAAAAGATGCAGTTTTTCTCCATGATGGTGAACATCACAAACCTCGTGTTCACTCTCAGTGCTGCAGTGGTGGACACCTCTGGCTGAGATTCCTTCAGTGCTTGGTGGCACTGCTGGGACTGTGTGGCCCAGAGAAGGGCTTCAGTGTTTGGGGGACGTTTGGAGATGGTCTGTGGGAAAATCAGGTTGAAATGGTTCAGTGTTGGTGGAGCACAATGCTGGGAGTGAGCATGGGAGCTCCCAGCCCCACACTGGATTTTGGGGCTCAGTCTGAGGGTGTGAGGAGGGGATGGTGCTGAGCAGCGCTCTGCAGACACCTCACACCAGCCCAGGAGCACCAGGGCTTCCCGCAGGCACTGCAGCCCCAGCGCTGGCATGATTTACCTCCTGAAACACCTCAATTTAAATGCTAATTCTCCCTGAACCAGGGGGTAAGGTGGTTATTGGCTATCGTCAGGCTGTTTATTGCTGGCACTGAAGTGGGACTCGCTGGGGACACGGAGGGATGAGCAGCACAGGGACAGGTCCTGCCTCAGCATCGAGGGATGCTGGTGGTGCTCTCCTCTCTCCCTGCAGCCTGCTCTGACACACATCATTGCAAACAGTGCTTTAGGCTGAGAGCTGGGGAGCTGAAGGGGCTCCAGAACCTGGCAAAACCTGACTGGTCTCTTCTCTTTTATCCTGCCTCCTTCTACAGCAGTGGGGCCTTGCTGAAATTAATGCTCAGTAAATTTGGAGTAAGTAACTGCTGCTTTGGAGGGTTTGCATTAAACCTTTATAATTCACCAGTGCCTGAGGTCATGGAGACATGCAGGGGGAGATTTACAATGTGCTTACCTTCTCCTAAGTGGCTGTGGCAACAGGACACCCTCTTTTCTGTTTCCCAGTGACTCCAGATCAATTTTTTTTTTGGTGATGACAAGCTAAAAGGAAGCTATTTCTCAACATCTCCGTGTCAGGCTGGGCTCTGCTGATCTTGCAGCCACCCCAGCAGGCAGCTTCTCCAAGGGAAATTTGGGTGAAAAGCTGGCACTAAATAACCTCAAATCCATCGTGTTCTCCCCGAGCCATTGTGGGACAGAAAGAAGTAAGATTAATAACTAATTCTTTGCTAGAGCAGGCGTCCTCTCAGACTTGCATAGCAGAAAGGGCAGCCCTGGCATAGGCACTTTGCTGAACATAAGCTTGCTGGATGATAATGTGATTAACATTTGTAGCTGTGCTGGCTCAGATAAGGGTAATTAAATCTCACGCTTCAGGGCATAAGCTAATCACTTGTGGGGTCATTTTATATATTATATATATGTATTTGCCCCTTAATGAACATACTTGCCCAGTTGCTGTGATGCAAGATGTGCATCCACTGCCAGTGATGGGTGCAGGCAGGAAGATCCATGTCAGCTGGTGCTTGGAATGTGCAGTGGGAGTTGTACAGCTGCAAGGAAGGTCTCCAAAAGGGTTGGTGGGCAGAGTCCATCCTCAAGGCCATTCCTGTGGGAGCAGAGTGCCAAGGGAGGAAGCCACAGCTGGTTGAGCTAAGGAGGAGAAGCTGCTCCTTCACCCAGCGGTGATGCTAACAGGAAAATGAAATGTATGTCAGCCACCAGCTGATCTTTCCCTGCTGGAGGCCGAAATCCCACTGCCAGCTTGGCTCTGGATTTCAGCATCTCAGCAAGGAGACACAATGCCCCAGGGTCAGCAGAATCGTGCTGTGGAGCAGGATCTGGAAGCCATGGCCCAATCTTGGAAGACCACAGCACTCCAGCTGCTCCCCAGTGCCTGCACTGGGCTCTTGTGCTCCCCCAAAACCCAATTTTGCTCTGGGACACTGCTCCTTTTTGGTGGCTGTGTGAGCTGCTGCCAGCACTGCAGAGCGCAGCGATGCAGCCCAGCACTGCACCACAGCTCTGCTGTGTGACCTTGGGTGTGTTAGTAAAGGGCACAGTCCCCGAAAACAGGGCTGGGTTGTCTGTGTGCCTTCAGGAGGACAGGAGAACAGTGGCACAGCAGGCTTTCACTGCCTGAGCCCTGCTCCTGGTACCTGAGCAGCAAATTGCTGTCACCCCAGCAGCACCCCGAGATGTGGGAGCTGCTGTCAGCTCTGTGTCACCCCAGGCAATGGGTGCCTTGTAGGACTCGGCCAAGGATACACCAAGTGTCCATCAAAGCCAGGCTTTTGAACTCAGTTTAATCCAGGTGACTGCTTTCCTCCTCAGCCCACCCTGCCACTATCTGAGCTCGCTAAAGCCTTTGGCCAGTTGACCTTTCCCAGCATCAGGCTCATTTATATGGAATCAGTTCCCTCCACGGCAGGCACGTGCTCTGGGTCAGATGCTGCTGGGGGAAGCTGCATTTCCTCATGTAATGACTCAGTGTGTGCACAATGCCTCGGGAGATGCTCAGATCCCCAGCAGGAGAGCGCTGTGCCCAGGAGTGCATTCCGTGTGCATCTCGCTGGAGAGAGCAGCGTGCTTGCTGCTCCACTGAGTCCTGGGCAGCTGCTCCACTGGGGAGATGCTGGAGGCACAACAGGAGACCCAGGAGGATGTTGTGGGGCTAGCAGGTTTGCCTGGCTTCCCACTGGAATAAAACCCCACAGCTGGCCCTGCACCCGTGCAGAGGTGCCGGTGGCTCGGCCGTGCCCCAGTTGGAGGCACGTGTGGCAGCACGTGCACAGGGATGTGTCACATCCCTCCCCTCCTCCGTGTCCCTGTCCCTTGCACAGAGCCCAGTGGCTTTGATCAGAGCTTCCAGAGAGCAAAAAGTCTGGCAGGGACTGTTTTTTGTGCCTCCACAGCGAGCAGCATGCAAGCCACAGGGTTGTTAAAGAGGCCCCGTGGAAGAGGAGCTGCAGCCCTCTGCCGGCTGTGGATCCATGGAATGCTGTGCCCTGGGCACATCCCGGCAGCAGTGTCCCCTGCCTGACTGTCCCCATCACCATGGAGGACTCTGCAGAGGGACTGGGCCATGCCTGGACCCTCTGCCCAGCAGGTGTTCCCCTGCACAGCTTTGGCTCCTCTGTGCCTTGGGGTGGCAGGGAGCAGGGGGCTGGAGATGGGAACAGCTGGAAGAGATGCAGGAAGGGTTTGGTAGCAGAAATGCATCATGGAAGAGCTAAATTGCCCTGCCTTGCACTGCTGCTCCTTCCCATGATGGAAGCACATTGTGGGCACCTGCTGATGCCTGTGGCCACTCCTTGGCTTCCACTTGCCCATGGTTTTTCCTTGGCCTTTCAAGTGTGGAGCAGTTGAACAAATGGATTACAAGAGTGATCCTGCAGAGCGTGGCTGTTCAGTAAATACCTTGTCACAGAGGCAGCACCTCTGAGCAGCAGCTGCTATGTGTGGGTCTCCTCATACCTTAGCTTCTCCCTCCTGAGCTGCCCACACAAGGACCACCAGCCACAGGGCTTTCCTGTTATGTGGGACAGCCAGTGACATTGTCCTCCTGGGCATGCCCTCCTGATCCTCTCACAGGTGGGATTTGGGGCTGGACAGGCAGGGACCCTCCTGGTCCCTGTGCACACCCCAGTGCAGGGTATGGGGCTGATCTGCAGAGAGGGGACAGTCCCCAAGCTCCACGGTGTCAGGTGGGCTCCTTGCAGCTGCATCTCACTTTCCCAGGGCAGCATCCCACTCTCCATGGCTTTGGGATTTGGCAGTGCTGTTGTTTCCCCTTTTCTGCTGAGACAGAGCAGCAGAGACACCAACATGCTTCTTCCCCTGTTCCCTACCAACTTGCCTAATTTTGCAGCCCTGTTTCCCACCACCCACACGGCTCCCAGCTCCAGCAGTAATTGCAGCTCCCCATTTGGAATTGCTGTGACAGCAAAGGGCTCAGGGCAGCAGAATGCTCCACCATGGGGATCCCATGCCCAGCGGGATCAATCGAAGATTTGTGAGTACGCTGTGAGTGAGAGGCTTTTCCCCTCAGACAAATAAAGCACTTTCTTGCACTGAGGCAGTGCAGAAAGTGAAGCTTCTGAGACACAATCAGATGCTGGTGGCTCTGAAATGGGGGTGTAGCATGAGGCAGGTTGCCTGTGCAGCCAGGGACTCATGGAATGGTTTGGGTTGGAAGGGACCTTGAAGATCATCTTGTTTCAACCTTTCTGCCATGGGCAGGGACACCTTCCACTAGACCAGGTTGCTCAAACACCCATCCAGCATGGCCTTTAACACTTTCCATGCCCCACTAGTGTGTCCCGACCTGCAGATGCTCATCTCTGTGCTCCTCACCTGCCTCGGGGCTGGGAACATCCCCAGGCTGGTTGCAGAGGGCTGTGGCTTCCTGCTCACCTCTGGTGCAGGTTGCAGTGGCCACATCCTGGCCCCAGACAACAGGAGGACCCCAGGGAGGTGTTCCCCAAAATCAGCATCTCTCTGCACTGGGACCCATGGGAGTGGCCAGGGTGTCCCCACTTGCAGGATGACCATGGGATGATGGAGCATTCCCCCAGGAACAGGCTGTGGAGGGGTAAAACCAGGGAAGGTGAGCAAAATCAGCAGCTGTTTAAAGGAAAATCTATTCCAAAAAATGCAGCTGGGGCAGGCAGTGCCAGTCTGAACCTCCCCCCAGCCCCTGGGGCTGACCTGATTTTGCAGGAACCTCCCTTTCTTCTGCTCTGCTGCCCTTTTGTCTCCACACCCGGAGGATGCGAAGCCTCCTGGCCTATATTTTGGCTCTAAGATCAATATTTAAAATCCCCCCTCCTGTTTCCTCGGCGCAGGCGCGACGCATTTCGCTTACCGGGGGAGGCTCGTCTCCCAGAGACCTGTCTGTTCACCATTTCAAATAATTTCCCTGGTACCGTTGTTCTAGAAACAATTCATTAGGGGCCTATTATACAATGTTCTACCTGCCAAGGTTAGAAAAGATCCTGCATGTGTGGTAAAATTGCACTGTGAGCTGTACACGAGAGTCGGGTTTTTTGTGCCTGTCTGTAAAATATACTTTTTCTGCCTTTCGGAGAGCGAGTCACTGGGGGTGAAACTGGGGGGTGATGATGCTGTCTGGGTGAGGAGCCCCAGCAGGGCTTGGTCACAGTCCAGACAGAGATGCTGCAGATGTGGAAAGGGGCAGTTTTAGGGTGTAGCAGCCATTCCTCTCTCCTTACCCTCTCTCCAGTGGCCCACTTGAAAAATCTGGGCCAAACCCAGTGGCCAGGTCCCCAGGCTGAGAGCAGTTTTCATATTTCCAGAGTGCTAATGGAGCTGCTGTCCCTGGGGAGCTCATTAAGCATCACCTCAGAGGGCTGCACAGCCAGGGCTGGCTGGTGGGGAGGCTGCAAACCCCATCCCCTGGTAGGGCTCCTGCTCGAGGAGATGTCCCCTACCCTCCCAAGCCGCCTGTCCCCATGCCACCAGGGCGGCTCAGCGCCTCTGCCTGGCCGTGCCCTGCATCGTTGCTTTGCAGTTGTCTTTTTCTCTCTGCAGGGAGAATAACTTCATCAAGGACTTCCCCCAGCTGGCTGACGGGCTCCTGGTGATCCCACTGCCCGTGGAGGAGCAGTGCCGTGGTGTCCTCTCGGAGCCCCTTCCTGACCTCCAGCTCCTCACTGGTACGAGCTGCCCCTGGATTCAGTGTCCCTGGGGAGAGTGCAGCAGTAACAACCCCTTCTCCCACCCTGCATCCCAGTGTGGCTCCTGAGGGGCATCATCACCCCCTTTGTGCCATCCCTCCCATGTGCCTGGGGCAGAAATCACCTGAGGGATGTGTGAGTCCATCTCTGGGAGCTCCTGGCAGCCACAGCCATCCCAGTGCTGCTCCTGCAGCAATCTGGGGATGCCACAGCATCAGCACTGGGGTTTGCATCCCTCCCACCATCCCATTCCTCACCCCTGGGGCACACAGCAGGATGGGAGCTTTAAGCATTCCCCAGTGTGGTCACCACTGGTCACTCACAGCTCTTCCTTTGCAGGGGACATCAAGTACGACGAGGCCATGGGTTACCCCATGGTGCAGCACTGGCGGGTCAGGAGCAACCTGTACAGGGTGAAGCTCAGCTCCATCATCCTCTCTGCAGGTGAGTGACTCCAGGGGCAGGGAGATGTGTGTCTGCATGGGTGGGTGGGGATTTTCTGCCCCAAGCATCTCACTGGTGTTTTCCACCTCCATGCTCTGTTCCCAGCACTGCTGCAGAGGCAGGCAGGGAGATTCTTCTCCTTTTTTACTGGGGGGGAAACTGAGGCAGGGAGTTTGTGCAGCAGGAGGTGAGGTCAAAGCCAGAATGAAGCCAATAAGCAACACTGGCAGGGAGGATTTTTTTTTTTTTTGGGGGGGTGGCTGTGTATTTGTGTGTGTGCAAAACCCAGTAAATTCTTTAAAAAGAGGTTGTTTCAAAAGCAACCAAAGCACTTGGAAAAGCAGGTCATATAAAGCAGGGAGTCACAGATGAAGAAGGGGTGGGTGGGAGGATCCTGCAAATGTCAAAACATTTCACTGCCACGTTTTTATAGCTACACATTTTGCTTCAGAAATGCTGAAACATTTTGTTGCGACCTGAAATGTTTTGCCTTTTCATTTCAAAATAGCATTTTTTTATTTAAAAATCAACGAGTTTTTAAATGGAGCGAGAAAGAAAAAAAAGATTTAGCGCTAACAGGCTACACAGCCCCAAAATGAAATAACCTGCTCGGAGCTGAAAAAATACGTGGGTTCATCTCAAAATGAATTCTTCTGGCTTTTTTTATTAAACCAGCCTTCTCTTTCAATAAACCAACCAACCAACCAGCCAAATAATCTCATTTTGGTGACAGTTATGACGTATTTTCTTGCAGTATGTTTTCCGTTCCGCCACTGAACCAAAACGGTGCTTTCAGCCAGCTCTAAGTGATGCTGAGGTGCTGTGAAGTCACCAATGTCTCCAGGATATTTCACCTCCCCAGAGCAGCAAGGGTCCCTGTCCTTGTCCCATGCCAGAGGTCCCTGCTGTCTGTATGGATGCTGCTCAAGTGATGCCCTGACCTTTGCACACCCACAGAGCTGCCACCAGCCCTGCCCTGTGTGTCCCTCTGGGCTGTCTCCAGCTTTCCTAAAAATAGTTCCTAGTTGTGCTGGGTGTTTGCACTAGGGATGGAACATCTCTGGTTGTGGGTACAGCCAAGCAAAGGCCAAGCACGTCCTCTGGGGAGAGTGTTAATGATGTGCCAGCAGCCTGATAAACAGACTGGAGCTGGCAAGGGTGTGTGTGTGTGTGTGTGTGTGTGTGTGTGTTCACATGTGTTCACATGCACATCCCTGTAAAATCATCTGAGGGATCTCTTAGGGAGAGGAACCACAGATGGAAGTCTGTTGCATTTGTTTGCTGCTTGTGGTGTTAATGAGTGATGTAGAGACTTCAGGCAGGTGCAAAGGAGAGTTTTATTGGAAAAAGCTTGGGGTTTTAAAGTAGTTAATTGGTTATCAGTTTACATAGTTTTAAGGCACGATAAGCCTAAGTTAATCAACTACCAGACACCATGAGGTGGACACACAAATGTTACGCAGTAGTTTTTTAGGTGGACACAGTCGTGTGTAGCAATTTCTTAGGTTCTTACATCCCTCTGTTCCAACTGAATCATTCTCTCATAATTCCCCTCTACTTAGCTTAAATGACATGCCGAAGCCATGTTACAAAACCCTTTCCTTTACAAAGCCTTACCTATCAGTAACAGAAGTCAGAGCCACAGCCTAGGGTGATAAAAGGTTGTGGATTCCAAAGGATGAGGTGGAGGCAGGAGAGGAGGCACTTCACCCATGTGGGGCCTTGTATGACCTGAGCAGGGATCCTCTGGGGTCCCTCCCTGGGCTAGTGGCTGCCAGCCCTGCCTGGCCAGCCTGCCCATCCCCTCCTCCCTCCCACAGGCTTCTCAAACATCCTGAAGATCCTGAACAAGGACAGCAGCCGGGAGGAGCTGCTCTCCTTCATCCAGCAGTTTGGCTCCCACTACATCGCAGAGGCTCTGTACGGCTCCGAGTTCAGCTGCACCATCCACTTCCCCAGCAAGAAGGTCCAGCAGCAGCTCTGGCTCCAGTACCAGAAAGGTGAGGAGGGTGATGGGAGCGGGCAGGGCCACAAACACCAGGTGTCATGTGCTGGTTTTCATCATCACCCCCTTTCCTATGCACAACCATCACCACGCTGGCCAGAGGGCTCAGGCAGGAGGCTTGTCCCAAACTGAGTGCCCAGTGTCAGGTGGCACATGTCACTGGCAGCATCCCTGAGCCACCCTGCCTGCTCCTGCCCTTCATCCTTCCCCAGGGTGGCCCCTGCACACCAGGGGTCGGCTGATGGAGATGTGACACAAATGAGCTGTCTCAGAATGGCTTTGTTTTATTGCTTGTGACAATGACGGTCTTTAAGGAAGTGCATTAAATCAATAGCAGACTCATTGTGCTACACCATAAATAACGAGACACATCATTAAACAGGGCAATAAACTTCAGGACTTTGAAGTAATACAATTAGGTTATGTTTATAAAAACTCCCTTATCGCTGTAGCCTTCCATTTGCCAATTCATCTCTCTCCTCTGGGGACTTGGGGATATTCCCCAGGTCTGATACTTTCCTATTTGAAAAACATCTGTGGTGTATCATAGAGCCTATCTTAGGGCTGATGGTGCCAGAGATCTTTAGGGCACTTGCATACTGCTCTGGTGGCACTGCCAAGAGCAGCCTCACTCCCTAGAACCCGGAGGAGAAAGGTGTCCTCCCACACGCTGCCTCCCTTGCTCTTGGCTCATTTTCTTTGTTTTCCCAGAGCAGCCCGTCTTGTAAGCGTATTTATAACACCCTGTACTCGTTTGTTTGGGTTTTAAATAGTGATAAATGAAGTTTGCCATAGCAATGCCCCTGTTTAGCAGGAGAAGGCACGTGGAGGTGGGTTGTTTATGTATTCATGATGTTATTAATCATTCAGGAGCACTCCCTGCAGTCCAGGGGCAAATGTGTTGGTGGGGAGCAGAGCCCGAGTGCCCCATGGTCCCAGCACCACCCCTCAGACAAGGGATTTTCAGGAGAATGAGAGGTGGGAATGAGAGGCAGCTGCTGCAGACCAAGGCTGGCATGAGCATCACTGCTGTTCCACAGTGCTGGGGCCAGAGGGGACATGAACAGTGCTTGATCTGCTGGTGAAGTATCTCTTGTTCCCTCAGTGCCACCTTCCCCATGGCCAGGGGCAGTGGTGTCTCAGCTACAAAGGGCCTGACGGCAAAGCAGTGTCTCACTGACAGAGAAGTTTCCTTTTTAGTCCATGGTATGCAGCTGGCTGAGGTGGATCCCTTGCTTCCCACCCAGCTCCTGCCCATGCTGCTGGAGCTGCGCCAGGCTGCCCTGGCATTTGTGGGGCGCCCAGAGCATTCTTCCCCACTGCCTGTGGAGCACCAAAGCACTCATGGGACTCCAGGGATGCCCTGGGGGGTTGCATGGAATGCCTGGACACAAACCTTTGACTCCTGACTGTGCAGCATTTGGGCACTGGGCACTGTCCCTGACCTTGTGCTTTGTGTGGCTCCATCAGTGGCTTCAGTAGCTGGGGGGGTCGGGGAGGTTGAACTTTGGGGCTGTGAGCAGTGCAGAGGTGCTAGTGTTGTATTTTACCTCTTTGATGGCCAGAAAATGCTCTTGGAAGGACACTGAGGATGTTCAGAGCTCTTGGGGAGATCAGCTTGTGGACAGAGAAAGTGTCATGGGAAACCCAGGGTGCTCTCTTGGAGAAATCCCATTTAGCCAAGAGAAAGAGCTTGCTGTCCATGGTAGATGGATTTTATTCCCAGCTTTTCTACTGATTTACCCTCATTTTTCCAATGACATAAGGCAGACAGAATAAATAGCTCCAGCTAGACAACTCTGGATGCCTTCTCCATTCAGAACAGCTCTGGCCTGCCGGGCTCCCCGCTGCTCACCAGCCCGTTCCGAACTGCTCAGCGAGCACACATATGCATCAGCTCTAATAAATATAAAAGCAGGGCCAGAATAACTGTAATTTGTTAGTGGACAAAGCAGGTTGCAGGAGGAGGGAGGGAAGAGAGTCTCGAGCTAATTGGAACGACACCAACTCCGAGAAAAATGCACATTACGGGGTGTTCGCAGCATCGCGCGAAATTATTTTAATATTTTAATCAACTTCATAAATCAATCGGCAGGCCTCAGGAGGAGGCCTCCAACAATAAAGGCTCAATCTGCGCATCGAGCACTAATTGAAAACATGGTTTTGAAGAGAAGCTCCCGCCGCTGGTGCCAGGGCAGATTTTGGCTCTGTGCCGGGGCTGGAGCCACCCGAATGCTGACAGAGCTGTGATGTGGGTCAGTGACTGCAGAGCTCTTCCCTCAGCCAAGGGCATGGAAAGGGATCTGGCTCTGGCCAGGGACAGCACCAAGTGGGCAGCCTGCTCTGCCTGGAGCAGTGACAAGTGTTCCCCTTCCTCCTGCAGGTGGATGAGGTGTATGTGGGGGATAATGAGGTGACAGAGCAGCCTGTGCTTGTTCCTCAGGATTTGCCAGAGTGAATCCTGCAAAGGGACAGCCAGACAGGCATGGTGGCACAGCTGTGGCACACTGAGCACTGTGCTCTTCAGGGCAGGCATGGGAGCATCCCCCAGGCTCCCTCCCAGGAGCAGCCTCAGTCCGTCAGCACACCACAGCAAACGCCAATTTTACTTCATGCAGAGTGATTAAGAGCCCATTTTTTGGGCTGCTTCCTCTGGCTCCGTGCAGCCAAGCAATGCTTTAACACATCGAGTGGCCTCCAAGCAGGGCCCTTGCTATCGACCCAGCCATTGATCTGTGCCACAGGAGCCCACACTGGTTTTCTTCCCCACTGGAGCCAGCCTTTAACGCTGATGGCACCTCATTAAGTTGGTAGCGGTTGTGTGAGCACCTTCGTTTGGCAGCTGGGACAAACATGATGTCCCCAGCCAGCTCCTGCTGTGTATAAGAATGTGCTGGGCCTGGCAGGATGGAGGGAACTGGCTTTGTCACAGGCCCCGTGCTGCTGGGCTTTGGATTTCTGGAAAAACCAGTGTGGATAACGCCTCAGAGTGCTGGCTGCTGCTGAGCAGTGCCTCCATGGCATCCAGGCTTCCTCTTTTTCCCCTTCTGTCCCCACAGTCCCTAGGTTGGGGTGGACAAAGTGTTGGGAGATGACACAGCCAGGACAGCTGACCCAAATTGTGTTATTCCACACAGCACAGTGCCATGATAATAAAACTGGAGGTGGAGTCTGCGAGTCAACCCCACCTCAGAGACTCAGAAAATGTACAGGAGGAAAGAGAATGATCCCCAGCAAATCCAGCAAATCCACCTGCTGGGAGCTGCTTCCTTCACTGATAAAAGTTTATCAGAGAGCTGGTTGCTCTGTGGTTCCTTATTCTGGCTGGTGAGGAGGAGAGCTTGGTTAGGGAAGGGAAAGAGCTGCTCTGATTGCAAAATCTGACAGCCCTGGTGAGATTTCTGCAAGAGCTGTTCCAGCTTGCTTATTCCCACTGGAGAAGCCCAGCTGGGAAGCAGGAAGGGATGCTGATGGGCTCAGGATATGTGTGCATGGGTGGGGGAGATCCAGAGGGTTTCACTGCCCAGCTGGGAGGTTACCTGAGGTCTGCAGTGAGGGAAATGTTTGTTTTTCTTGAACTTCCTATGATCTCTAGATAGAGTTTCCTTGGCTGAGGTTCCCTGGCCGCGTTGGGTGCTCAGCAAGCTCAGCCTGTGGCTGCTGCAGATGGGAAAGATGTTCATGTTCCTTCTCAGTAATTGATCCTTTATGGGAATATTCTGTGGAGGGGCTGTGTTCTGGCAGATCCTGTCACATTCCCTAAGCCTTTCTGCCCTCTTCCCTCCCCTGTATTGCTTCTGTTCTCTGCACCACACTCCACTGATTTCATTTACCTGTAAGAGGTGAGTTTTCATGATTTGTTGTGCATTCAGCAGTTTTGACAAAAGATCTTCATAAATTACATTTATCTTCATAAATATACTTCATAAATTTAAGGCTAGAGCCTGGAGTTCTGCTAAAATAGCAGTCCATATCCCTCTGAGTAGGGCCTGTGGCTCCCTCCTGTCCTTTCAAGGCTTTATTTATCTCCCTTCAGGTCTGATACTGCCATTAACACAATTAAGATTGAACTAGTCCACAGGAACCTTTAGTTTTCCTTTCCTAGATACAATCAGGTGCATTAAGATAGCTGTAAAGTGAGGTTTGCATCTATTAAAGGAGATAATGGGTTTGCCTTGTATCTGCTA
Organism: Lichenostomus cassidix; assembly: GCF_008360975.1. Taxonomy (NCBI): domain Eukaryota; kingdom Metazoa; phylum Chordata; class Aves; order Passeriformes; family Meliphagidae; genus Lichenostomus; species Lichenostomus cassidix. The sequence continues at coordinate 7,468,721 of NC_139497.1, forward strand.
GGTCAGAAATAGAACACACAGAATTTCCCTGGTTTTGAGATCTGTCCCTATAAACAAGCACTCTATTACCTTTTTAACACTCTTACTTGGTTGGTTTCTGTCATTATAATTATTTCAAACCCTCAGATTTCAACGTTTTGTTCGGAGGAGGTAAAAACAATCTAGCTGGTTGCCATGAAATTTAGTTTAGACTAAAATATGTGCTGTGACTCAGTCTGCTAAATGACCTTATGCACTGCTCATTGTAATCCAGAATTGCCAGGCAAGTCGAGTAATTAGTTGTGCAAAATGAAATAACTTTAAATCCTCGCATTGAGTAATGACCCAGAAAAATCACTTAAGCTATACAATAGAAACGACTCAAAGCATCTGGCTTTATTTTTACTTTTGTAGCTCTGCCCCCTTTGATTAAGGAATAGGCTCTCCTCCTCATCCCTTCATTCCCTGGTATTGCCCAGAGCTTAGCTGTTCTGCCCGAAGAAATCAAAACTTGTGATAAAGCACCAGGGAAGGTCTAAGAGCACTGCACAGCAGCTGTTCTGCAAGGGATGAATAATGTTTGATAAATTCACACCTGTTTAAAGAGCTGAGATGAGCCCAAGTGATGAAACCCTTCAGGTGGCTGGGCTGGGGGAGAATCTGCATGTGCTGTGGATGTACCTGTGAAGGGAATGTCCCTGCTGGCCATCCAGGAGCCCCTCTGGCAGCCACACTGTCACCAGCTGAGCTGGGGTTGAAACACCTTCACAGCTACACCCCCTCACTCAGTCACACCAGGTTTCCTCACCAGCTTAGCCCCAGGTTTCCCAGGGTAGAATCTTGATCCTTAAAATAATTTAATCATGGTGCTACTGCAGAATAACAGCCCAAGCTGGTGCCTCCAAGGAGGGGGACTGTAAACAAAGGAAACCCAGGGGTTTTACACCCTCACAGTCTACATGCACCAAAGTCTGAGGTCTTCCAGGTGAGCCCTCAGCTCCTGAAGTGTCTCTGGATGTCCTCTCTGCACCACAGGTCCCCTTTGGCAGACCATGGATGAGCCAGGGATGCAGGGGATGAGCTTTCAGCCAGGCTCCCACATCCCACTGAGCACCCCGAGCCAGTGAACTCTAACCAGGCCTTTGAAATCAGGTGACAAGGAAGATACTGCCCTTGTGGCAGTGTGAGTTAAGGTACAGAACCACAGCATTTGTTTATAAGGTGGGTAGGGAAGTGCCAGGTGAAGTTCCACGAGCCTGCCAAGATCAGATTTATCCTCAGAAGCTGACACATAAAAGGGGTCTTGTAGCCAATGTGTTCCCAATCTAATCCCCACTGGCTGTAAAATCCAATCTGCCACCGAGGGGAGAAGATGAAGTGTTTTAATAAGAAAATGAGCCGTTTGCAATGCACTTTTAATTGGATCAATTTTTCCTTTATTACACAATCTTTAAAAACCAAACACATACGTATGACCAGACAAGCTCTTTCCCCAGGTACAGAGCAGGAGCCAAACTATTTCAACATAATCCTTAATTACTCCATTTCACCTCGTTTGGCAGACGATCATGACACTGTGTGGGAGCACCACAGCAAGAAGAGCTCTGTAAAATCATCTCACAGTCGAGTTTTGTCAGGGGATGTGCAAACCCTGGGTGAGGGACAGCAGGTTTTCTTTTTCCCTTTTCTCCCTGAAAGCCCTGACTGGAAGAGCTGCAGGCAAGACAGAGCCCCAGGCACTGATCACAGTGTCCTGGCCCACCAGTGCCTCATAGGGTGGTGTTATTTGTTCTTAATTCTCTGAGTGAGAAACAGATGACAGACGCTTGGTATGAACTCTGTAACCAAGAACAGGCTGGAGTAACCAACTGCTCAGTTTACTGGACCAGCTTTTTTTTTTTTCATTTTTTAAAGATTTTTTTACATTTTTAAAATTATTTTTAAAATTTTTTCAAGCACTCCAGGAAATGTTATTGCTAGTAGTTGTGCTGTTTATTGCAAAACAAAAAAAAAAAGTCCACGGGAACAGAAAATTACAGAGGTACATATTATCACAGATAATATTGCTTTGATTATTCAGGTCCACAGTAGCCTCCTGTGTGGAGTAGTTCTTGGAAGCAGGAGAAATGTTCAAAAGAGATCAGGAGAGGAACTGCCATTGCCATAAAACTTGAAAAATGCCTTCAGTTACAATGTCATGAATTGCAGCACAGCCCAAAAACCACCATCACTTCCCCAAAACACACATCCAAGATGAGAAAGACTCCTCAAGTTGCTGTCACATGCCTTGGGCGATTGCCCCCTCTCACCCAAAAATAGAATCAGAGGATGTGAACAGTGATGTAGAAGTTGGTAGCCTTGGCAAACACACAGAGCAGCTCAGGAGGGAAGGGGAATTCAGTCCCCTGGGCTCCTTCAGTACCATCAACCACCTCATGGCATAACTCCCTTCTCCACAAGCTTTTTCCAGCACATTATAGAGGGAGAAACTGGAATTTGCCCTTATGGAAGCTCCATCACACAGTGTTTGTGTGCTCACTCCTTCAGCTCTGGCTGAGCACAACAAAGAGAGGGAAAAAAACCCCAAACCCACCAAAATCTGCTCCCAGCGCTTTTTCTGCAATCCCTTTAACTGCCAAACATCCAGCTGGAGCAGCAGAAGCAGCTCAGAAACCTGTTTTACTTTGCTGTTTCAGTAGGGAAAAGTATATGGGCTTAAAAAAAAAAAAAATCACCTGTTGCAAACATGTTGTAGGACAAGTAGCAAACAATTTGCTGGAGCACGGCAGCCACCATAAAATCAGCTTTTATATTGTCTGTCGTGGCCCCAAATTTGCAACTACGTTGTTGATGGCAACAAATAAATGCACTGCAGTGTAACTATTATCTGTGGCAGATTAACATGCTACCACTGTGCCCTATTTAAATGCATCTTTCCTTCAATAAACTATTCTGGGCGAGCAGCACCACACTGAGGTACACATTTATCAGCCAGGAGAGCAGCACTGTGGGGGCCTTGGTTCACACAGCTGCAGTTTTGTGCTTCATTTGGCCCAAAGCCGTGATGAGCAGCAACTCTGGTGCCTGCTGGTGTCGTGGAAAAAAGAATTATATTTAAAAAAAAAAATAAGATCGGAGGAATGTAGTGTTTTGCTGTGCAAGGGAACAAAAAGGCAGTGCACAAATGGATGTGCTTCCAAGTCTTCAAAAAATAAAAGTGAAATAGTCCCCCCCTCCCCATTGCTACCTCAGCAGTGAGTAACTTGCACAGAGGAGGTGCAGATGAGTGGAAAGCGAGTGCTAAATGCAATGGTCTGGAATGCAGAGTAGTGAAGTGCAGGTGAACATACAATACGTTGCATTCAATCTCATTTCCTGCTATCTCCCAGTCTTATTCCCCCAGCTCTTCCCCCCTCCCCAGTGAATTTTAGATACCAGAAACACTTTCCAAAGACAGTTTCCAGGATACATTTAATAATAAAACAACAGTAATTAGCAACCCTAGGTTTCCCCTCTTTTTTTTTTCCTCCAGCCCCCTCCCTCTTTACCCCCTTCTACCTAGCAGAACTCTTGATTAGTAATAAAACCCCTGTCTTCTTACAAGTCAGGAATAAAGAGGGCAATTTTCTGGCTCAGCCCAGTCTCTCACGATTGCACAGTACTCACTTCACATGGAACAGACACGATTCACAAATGGCACAACGGGGCAATCTCCTGAACACCAGAAAAATGGGAGAGACAACCCTGCCTCGTCAGGGTGGAAGCAAAGCTCCATCTCTGCACGGCTGAAGAGGCCATTTCGTTTTATGCAGTGCTGCAAGCACAAATTGCTCTCTCTAGGAGTTGCCCAGACAACTGCTACCGAGTTCCTTGCAAGTACCACAGGATTGCCTCTGCTAGTTCTCTAAGGGAAGGTGATTTAGAGCAGTCAGTCAGCGTTTATGGCACAAAGAAAGACACAATGGTTGAAGCTGGAAGTGTAGGAGATGTGGCATAAGGAGGTGAGGAGGTTTATGGAGTGACCAGTCACTTAGCAAAGAACCAAGACGGCAAAGGATGGATCCTCTCCCTCGTGCTTGTTCTTATTGGTATGGATTTTTATTTATAAAAAAGAAGAAAAAGCAGACCACCACCACCACTACCACAAAAGCTATTTTGTTTCTAAACACAGAACATGATGGCCTCTATGCCAAATCCCCTTCAGTTATGGCACAATCTTCCTGAAGGCTTGACACTGGTTCCCATTGGATTGCAAGGAGGCTGGAAGAATCTCCACTGCCAAGACAGGCTTTGCTTGCAGCCAAGCCTTTAAGGGGTGGAGTATCTTCTCAGGTGGTAACTGTAGATCTTAATGCAGTGATCCCAACAGTCCAGCACCAGCAGCTGCCCTTTGGGAGTAATGGCAATACCCACTGGGCAGGTGAGTCCCTCCCGGATTAAGATGTTGTAGCCACCTCCTTTAGGAAAATGCAGGATTTCCTTACGGCTGCTGTCAGCAACAATCAGGTCTCCCCTGGCATCAACACACATCCCAGCAATGCACCTGAAATCCTCATTCTCGGAGAAGAAGTGGCTGATCTGACGTCCCAGCTGCCCATCTGGGCCGACGGAGCCGATGGAGAAGCCTCCTTCCAAGTGGTGCTCGTACTGCCTGTTCTCCAGGTTGAGCCCCAGCCCCTGAGTGAAGTAAATGGTCCCTTCGGCGTCGCAGGTGACAAACTTGGGGCGCACGGCGCTGCACAGGCAGCTGTACTTCACCACCCCCACGCCACGGTCCACGGTGAAGCACCAGAGCTTCCCCCCTTCCACGTCGGTGACGACAAACTGGCCCGAGGGCAGCGCGGCGATGCCCCAGGGCTTGCTCAGCTGGCTCCGGTGACACGCCACACAGTGACCATCCATGGTGTACACCTTGACAGAGTTGTCGTAGCTGTCTGTCACACCGATCAGGCCGTGGCAGTTCATGGTGACGGAAAGGGGGGTCAAGTTGGGCAAGTCTGCTCCGAGGAAACTCAGCACGAAGCTGTCGATGCCGCTGGGGCTGCGGCGGATCTCCTTCAGGAAGCCCTTGCGGGTAAAAACCTGGATTCGGAAGTTGCCCCGGTCTGCCACGAGCACCTCGCCTTGGCTGGTGACGTGCAGGCTGACAGGGAGGTTGAACATCCCGGGCAGGCTGCCCTTGGAACCCATCTTCTTGATGAAGGAACACTGCTGGATGCTCGCGGCTGCTTCAGGCATCCTTGGCTTGGCTGGTGAGGAATTGGGGGTGCAGCTGGGCTCCTCTTGCACCAGGTCAGGCTCCCTAAATGGTATTGAAGAGGATGCTGCAGTTTCCATGAGCGACTCCTCCACGTTAACGGTCCGGGGTTTCTTCACCACCTGCCCGATCTGCAGTGGTCCCACATGGCTCACCTTGAGGAGTTCCACCTCTTGGAGAGTCAGCTCCCTCGGGAGACTGTTGGTCAGTTCTGGTTCTTCCTCATCTGCTGCCTCCTCCAGGAGAGCTATATCCCCCTGCTTTATTTTGGCAAGGAAATAGTCACAGCGAGACATTATTTGCACTTCCGCTAAGTTCAGCAGGTAAGCTTGCTCCTCCATCACCTGGTTATTTATCTTCTCCACTTCAGACAAAGACGTGGTGAAGAACTTGCGTGACCTCGCTAATTCTTCCTGGATCTTGCGCTCCTCTTTGCTGTACTCCTGCAGAACTGCTTTGTATCTGGACTGCAGGTCTCTGGAAACATCCTCCAGAGCAGCTTTCCTTTTCTGAAGATCACCCATGAGCTCCCGAAGCCTGGCAAGCCTAGTCCCAAATTCCCTCCTACGCTCCTCGGCAGCCTCTTTGATAGCAATGACTCTGTGTCCTTGGGGCATGTGCGAAGCCTCCTTGCATGGCTCACAGAGAACCAAGCTACAGCTCTTGCAAAAGTGTCTTGGCAGCCTCCTCCCGCAGACCTTGCACATGAGGAGTCCCACCACTTCCCCCAGCCCGGCCGTGTCGATGATCTTCAGCACGGTGAGGTTGTCGGTGAGCTGAGCCAAGCTGGTGATCCGAGTGATCTTGCTGCAGAAGGGGCACCTGATCCCGTTGATGGTGTTGGCCAGGAGCTTCTCCAGGCACTGCTTGCAGATGGTGTGCCCACAGTGCAGGAGCTTCGGCCTCAGGTGCTCCTCAGTGAAGGACTCCATGCAGATGGGGCACTCCAGGACCTCTCGGAGCGCATCCGAGTTGAGATGAGGGGCGGCAGCCATGGTGTTGCGAGGCGGCTTTATCCGGCGCAGTGCCTTGTGCTCACATCTATTCCAAGGTGCTCCGATTCTGTCCAGGAAGAAAAAAGGGAAATGTGATTTATGTCACCACCAGCAGTTATGTATACATGCAATTTATTTCTGACTTATCGCCTAACCCTGCAGAAAAAGAAACCCAGTTAGCTTTTCCGTGTTGGGAAGGATGGATTAGTCATAGCTAATCTCGGGGTGGGCAAATTTGAAAACTAACTTGCAGCTCCCAGTGCGATGAATTATTCACTTGCAAAATTTGTAAAGTAGCACTGAATGAAGTGTAATGGCACCAATAAGGAAGCCCAGTAGATATTGATGACTGAATCATCTCCTCATGGTGCCCATCTCCTGCTGCCAAGCCACAGAGTTTACATAATTTACTGAAACCCGGGGAGATTAAACCAGGCATTCGAAATGTTGTGCATCAAAGGAAGAACCAGATGGTGTGATGCTTTAGGACATTAATAGATCACCTCTGGAGACCTGCATTCAGATGTGACATCAGATACCAACCGAATAAATGTGCTTGGTTCACTCTGCTTTGCTAGAGAGCCAAAACACATTTTCAAGGTTTCATACATTTGCTGGGAAGTGAAAGTACCAGGAATGCTCTGTCAGCTTCTACTCGTTCTGGGGGTGACTGTGCACACTGAAAACACACAGAGAAGGTTTGGTGCCAATGCGTCTCACTAACCTCTGCCATGCTGCACCATGCTTCAGGCCAATTAAACACAGCTCAGGCAGGTATTAGCAATAATGGAGTTAACAGAGAACTCCAAATATCCAAGCTCCAAACATACTCCCAGTGTTCACTATTAGCTCCTGAACTCAGCTTAACTACATTTAATTTCTCCTCGTTTCACAATCTCGCAGCGTTGACCTTGTTCTCGTCTCCTGGTTCAGTTTTACACCACTCTGGTTGCTGTTCAGCTTCAATCCAGGTTTCTCCACCCTCACATCCCTCCCAGCAGGGAGCAGATCCCAGCAGCTCTCCTACCAAAGCAGCCATCCATTCAAAAGGAACAGAACAGGGCTCACATCATTAAGTTATTATTCACTAGACTGGGTTTCAAATCCTTTGCTATTGTACTGCTTAGCCACTAAAAAATAGGGAAGAAAACCTTTCTTCTAGGGAAGAGGAGGAGGAGAAGGAAGTAGTTAGTCTTTGAAATGAAGAGAGGGTGGCAGAGGGATGTGAACAGACAGCTCTCTCTGAGAAATGGCTGCATGCACACAGCATTCTCACTTCCCTGCTGGGTTTGCCTCCTTCCTCTTTGGAAAAGATTCTGTGTATTTCAGTTTGCCGTGTATTTCTGGGCAGAAAAACAACTGCAAGGAAGGAAAGTTCTTTACGCTCATATGGGAAAAAAAAAAGAAGTTAATTTTAATTTGTCAGCTATAGTTCAGAGTCCTTTAAAGCCCGTATTTCAGGATGGGATTCAGTGGTGTGGCACAATCTCCAGGCATCATGCTGGGCTCTGATCCTCAGCTTGATGGTGGCAGGTTGAGTATCCCTGGCCCTGGGGAAGCAGAAACCTGGGCACTGCCATGGAGAACAGAAACCTTCCTCTGAGGAAGGAAAGATCTGTGATTTAAAATTTTTAAAAATGAAACACAGATGCCAGCCAGGTTCATTATTCTTACTTTCCTTGGAAACACGTCAAAAGACTCGCTTAGGAAAGGAGGAGGGAGCAGCACAGGCACCAGGTACTGAGAGTTACATTAAAAGCTACCTTTAAAACAAGTATTTTCATTAAAGAACAACAGCAGATGGGATTTTAAGTCAGGCTGGGCTTTTAGAGAGCTGATTTGTATGACATTCTTTTCATACATAACCCCCTTTATCAGAATGTCAGCATGCCCTCAGTAATGGGACATTATTTTTCCCTTTTATCTCCCTCTCACTCTCGGCTGTGCCTCCATGGAAGTTTCCTTAACAGCGAGTTGTTCTTGCGTGTCTGTCCCTCCCGGGGCAGTTCCTCTGACGCAGAGCAGGGTATTACAGAAAGCCTCAGCTGCGGATCAAGCCATAAAACCGTGAATTATGCGAGTTTGGTTTCCTTACATTCAAAAGAAATTTCCTGCCGTGGTTTCTCTTGTCACCCGGTAGTTTTTAGTGAGTGTCTGCGGTGAGACAGCCGGCTTGCTTCGCTTGTAATGCAGAGCTCGTGTCGTTAACGAGGGAAAATAATGGGGTAATGCTGCAAAATAAGCGCCGCTGACAGGAGTTGTCACAACAACAAAACCGGCTGGACGGCCTCTGGGGTTTGGGGGTTTTTCAGAGAAAAATCCAAGGGTTTGGGTTGGAGGGACCTTAGCGATGACCTAATTCCACCCCGTGCCACGGACAGGGGGACACCTTCCTGCCACCAGCCCGGTGGCTCCCAGCCCCGTCCGGCCTGGCCTTGACCATCGCAGGGATGGGGCAGCCACGGCGTGACCAGGCTGCTGTCCGAGCACCGTGTCCGCTCCCGCCCGGGCTCCACACCGCGGCTCAACGGCAGCGGGGCGGGCGGGGCCCGGTGCCACCCGGTGCGACCCGCTCAGCCTCGGCCGCCGCGCTGCTGCCGGGGGGAGCGAGGCGAGGCGGACCCTCGCTGCTAGCGCTCAGCGCGCCGGGGAGCGCCCACCCCGCGGGGCGCGGCCCGGCCGCCCCCTGCCCATCGCACCGCATCGCCTCCATCCCTCCTCATCCCATCCCGTCCCGTCCCACTCCCCGCACCGCATCCCCTCAGCCCCTCATCCCCTCATCCCCTCATCCCGCCCGCCGTGCCCGCCCCGCCCTGCAGGGGGCGCCGCCGCCGCGGCCCCGCGCGCGCGCTCCTCACCTGCCGCCGCTCCGGGCCGCGCCGCTCCCGGCGTGCGCCGCGCGCCGCGCGTCACGTGAGCGCGCCCGCGGGGCCTGCCGGGAGATGTAGTCCGGGCGGGCTGGCGGCGGGGGGACAGCGGGGGGACCGCGACACCGGACCGGGGGGAGCTGGCGGAGGGGAGGGGCCGCGGGATGGAGCCTGCCCTGCCGGGCTGCTGCTGCGGCTCCTTGGGAAGGGAAAGGTTAAAAGATACAAAGGGGAAGCAGGAAGGTCTTTACGGGTTTTTTTGGTGGTTTTTTTGTTTGTTTTTTATTGGGTGTGTCATTTCGGCTCGCGCGGGTTGTTCGTTGCCCTTTCCCTGATCTGGCAGTGCTGCTGTGGGAGCAGCTCCTTCCCCTTCTCTTTCACCTTCCCTTTCCCCTTTCCCTTCTCTTTTCCTTTTTCTACTCTTTTTCCTTCCCCTTGCCTTGCTTTCCTTCCCTTTTCATTTCCCTACCCTATTCGTTTCCCTTCCCCTTTCCTCCTCCCCTTTCCTCTTTTTCTTTCCCCTTCCCTTCCCCCAGCAGTTCCTGAGCATTTGATGGGTTTTGCATCACCTATTGAAAACGTGTGTTTCTCATTTCACACCCTGCGTTGGAGCAGCCCATGGACTCCAGGACAAAAAGGACTATTCTGGGGTACAGCTGCAGCTGTGAGCAGAAGCTGCAGGCTGGCAGTGGTAGCCAGAGGCAGGGATTTGGCCACTGGACCATGGCTGGGCTGTGCCCAGTGTTTCTGAAGCCAGTAACACCATCAGGAACACACATTCTAGCCCCGTTTTTGCTCAGGTGTCATGAATCCACTTCAGAGGTGGCAGAGAGACCCTCATACTGTGACCCTGTGGGGCTGCACAGCACACTGGGCAATGCCAGGGCTTGGGGCTGTCTCTGGGAGCAGGGAGAAGCCAGGGCAGGTGCAGGGGAACATGTCCTTCACACACCAGCGGTGCCATGGCGCCTGTGCCACCAGCAGCATCCAGGCAGCATCTCGTGGGCAGCCCAGGGCTGATGTGCAGGTGGGGGTTTGGAGACTCAGGCTCGAAGGAATTCCCTGCCTGGGGAGGAGGCAAGACCTCTGTTTAACCATTTCCCAAAATCTCTCCATGTGGCCTCTCTGCCTGCAGCGCTTTTCCATTGCTCCCTGCTCCAGCCGCCGCCGACCTGCGCTGGAGAGAACGCCTGCATAATGCAGCAAGTCTTGCCACCTTCTGCTCCTGGTGGTTTCCCCACTTCATTTAGAAAAGAATAGTTCATTTGGGAGGGATCTTCATCCCAGGAGCAGCAGGGATCAGCAGTGTGGGCAGTGGATGCACTCAGAGGCAGCGAGAGCAGATGCAAAGCCTGCCCAGGACTGCAAAAGAAAACGAGATTTACAGTCCCCTGTTTCAAGCACCACTGAATCCCTGGGGGTGTTGCTGTGCCCAAGGAGGGCACACAGGGTTCACTCCCAGTTCCTGGCCTCACCAGGGAAATGCTCTTTCAGTCCCTGATATATGGGGAATAAAAATGGATGTAAACATTGAAACCAGGGTGGTCTGGCAGATCTTGTGAGGCCACCCACACCTGAAAATGAGCAGTGTGAGGAAAAAACAATGGTAGAAATAGGAAATAATCTTTCAATGCATCCTGGGGAGAAAACAAAGGGCTGTCTGGATTTAATTAGAGGTGATAATGATGAGCTGATGACGTTACCCATCCTGTATGAGCATGGGGATCCTACATGACAAGGAAGGATGGGAAGGCTGTCCAGCTTGGGACCCCAGTCACCCTGATCCTGACAGGATGGCATGTCCCCAGGGGCTGTCCCATGCTGATAGCAAGGCATCCAGCTGGAGGGTTGGGAAGGTCTCAGCCATCCCATGGGAAAGGGGTCTGTGGGTGTGTTGGATTAGGGAGGGATCCAGCTGCTGTGGGGGGTGGTTTGGGGGGTCATGGGGCCATTCTTGTGGGGCCAAAGTGTTTTGGAGGCAGAGGGGCAAACACTGAGATGCTGCCAGGGGTGGGATGAGCAGGGCAGGGCTCTGTTTGCTCTTCCTGGGAGCCTATGCAGGCACTGGGGGGGACACTGGGGTCTCTGCAGGGTCTGCAGAGGCAGTTCCTTTGACAAGCAATGTCACAGGGGATACCCGCAGAGTCACCTTTTCTTTTTTTTATCTTAGTACCTCAGGCTTGCAAGTGTGTAAATGTCTCATCTGAAGCTGAGGTGAGATGCTGTCTGTCCAGCCTGCAGGCAGCAGAGGTGATCTGCCTCCAGATTGTCCCTGCTGGTACCTTTGGGATCATCCCCAGGGCACAGGGTCAGTGGCAGGCAGAGGGTCTTACGTGCTACCAGTCACAAGCACCGTGGTGCAGCTCTCTGGTCACACATTGATGTTGGATGTCAAGGTGCAGGGTTCTGTGTTTAATTGAGTTTGGTTAATCAGCTGGGAGCAACAGGCACTGCATAGGGAGATGGCAGTGTCCAGGGGACAGAGGTAGTGTGGACATAAAGGGACTCTGCTGGGAGCTGTGGTGACAGGACAGGGAGTAATGGGTACAAATTGAAACAGGGGAAATTGAGGTTGGATATTAGGAAGACTTTTTTTACTGTGAGCATGTGAGACGCTGGCACAGATTGCTCAGGGAGGTTGTGGCTGATCCATCCCTGGATGTGTTCAAAGCAGGGTTGGACAGGGCTTGGAGCAACCTGGTCTAGCAGGAAGCATCCCTGCCCATGGCAGCGGATGATCTTTAAGGTGCATTCCAACCCCTTGAAACGTTCAATAAACAGGAGATTACAAGGGCTCACAGAGCCGAACGCTCGGGTGTTTATCAAGCCCTGAGACCCAGGAGATGCCACACATCCGCGGGTGGCACGGAGGGGAGGGCTGCATCCCGGGCTGTGCTGTATCCCGGGCTGTGCTGCATCCCGGGCTGTGCTGTATCCCGGGCTGTGCTGTACCCCGGGCTGTGCTGTATCCCGGGCTGTGCTGTATCCCGGGCTGTGCCGATCCCGGGCTGTGCTGTGTCCCGGGCTGTGCTGTATCCCGGGCTGTGCTGTATCCCGGGCTGTGCTGTATCCCGGGCTGTGCCGATCCCGGGCTGTGCTGTGTCCCGGGCTGTGCTGTATCCCGGGCTGTGCTGTATCCCGGGCTGTGCTGTATCCCGGGCTGTGCTGCATCCCGGACTGTGCCCGGGCTGTGCTGCATCCCGGGCTGTGCCGATCCCGAGCTGTGCCGATCCCGGGCTGTGCCGATCCCGGGCTGTGCCGATCCCGGGCTGTGCCGCATGCCGGGATCCCAGCGCCGTCCTGCCGCGGTGCCACGAGAGGGCAGCAGGGCCCCACGGACCGACGCGGCCGCAACTGCCCCGCCGGGCCGGGACCGCTCCGAGCCGGGATCGCGCCGGGCGGAGGGTCCGGCGGGCAGCTCCGCGCAAACCCCGCCGCGCACATCCCTCACTCCGCGCTCGCATCCTGCCATCCTGCATCCCTGCTCACACCGAGCTCATGCATTCGCCCAGGGATGGCATTCCCACGCGGGATGGCTGCGTGTCCCAAAAGTCACGGAGTGGTTCCTGGGGAGTGCTCCCTTGCCCAGCCGACGCTGAGCTCCGGGATTGGGGTGTTGGTTGGTTGGTGGTTTCGCTGGGGTGATGTTTTCCCTACAGCCAGGCTGGAGCCATGGAATGGTTTGGGTTGGAAGAAACCTTAAAGCACATCTTGTTCCACCCCTGCCATGGCAGGGACACCTTCTACTGTCCCAGGTTGCTCCAAGCCCTATCCAGCCTGACCTTGGACACTTCCAGGGATCCAGGGGCAGCCACAGCTTCTCTGGGAAACCTGTGCCAGAACCTCACCACCCTCACAGGGAGGAATTTCATCCCAATATCTATTCTACATCTGCCCTCAGTCAGCCATTCCCCTTGTCCTGTCCTATCCTTCCCACACACATGGATGGATATGACAGTCTGACTGCCCTGGACACTGAGCCCAAGCCTTCCTCAGCAGTGTTTGCCCATCACAAACAGCAGGCAGCATTCAATCTGTCCAAGCTTTTCACAGACCTGGTGGCCACTGCAGTGACAATACCTCAGTGCAAGAGAAATTCCCAGGCAAACACAACTATTGATTTCCTTTCTCACTCCCTTTGGATGGATTTGCCAGCAAAAGGGTATTATTCCACCAGGTGATAAACAGACAGCCTGTGTCAGTGGATGTGTCCTGGCCATGAGTCCCCCACTGTCCTGCCTGTGGTGGCACTAGGTCTATCCAGTGAAGGGTAGTGTACAGGGAAGGTGGACCAGAATTCCCTCTTCCTTGCATAAAATGCAAATCCCAGGTCCTAAATCAGGCCATCTGAGCTTGTGGGGTTAACCTGCTGAACCTAGAGGAATCCCCACCTGGGTCTGTTCCTGTTGTTCCCTCTACAGCTCCAGCTGGGGACCCTTCTCCTTGCTTCAAGCATTTCTGCTCTTGAAGAGATGTCACATCCTATCCCTGATGTGGCTGCATTCTTGTGGCAAGTGGAGTGATTCCCAGTTTTGGGATGACTTGGGAATCTTTTGGAAGAGGTTTTGTATAAAATGCTGGACCACTATCAAACCCACCTTCTCCTGGGAGCTCTCAAGACAGGACAGCACTCCAGCACAAAGCCTTTAGGCATTATGCTCTTGTTTTTATTATAGTAGTGGTGTTACCCTGCTCCCTCCCTGTCCAGGCACCAGGAGGTGCTGCTGGTAATGCTGAAAACATTTTCCCACACCAGCAACCCCTTTGTGCAGGCACTCACCTCGTGCTGTGGGATTGTAAAATCCTGGTGGAGCCCAGAAACAGAGCCAGGCACCCCAACAGGCAAATGGTACCTCTGCACATGCTGTGCTGCTCATCCTCCCGTTTGTGCAAGGCCTGATTGCCTGGCACAAGGATGTTATTTGTTTTGTGGTGGTGTTTTTTGTTGTTTTTTTTGTTCAAATCCATGTTTCAGACAAACAAACTAGTAACTCCCACAAGTTGCCGTGATGCATCCAACTGCATCAGAGCCTCTCTGCTCCCAAATAGATGTTGCCAGGGTTCGGCTGAGTTGCCAGCAGTGTTAGTGACAACATGTTCTGATTCAGGGGCTGATAAGGAATCCCTGTATCCTCGATGATGCAGCTGAGTCTCCTCCTCTTCCCAAAGTCCTGCAGTGGTCACCTGCAAAGCCCTTCCCCAGGAGTGAAGCAGAGGCTTTGCAGGGGTGCCCTGGGAGGTTATCCTGTTCTATATAAGTAATAAAAGCCAGGCTGAGCCTACGAGAATACGTGGGGTTTCTCCAGTTCACTGTTGAGCCCTCTCCTTGCATGCAAGGAGCTGAAAAGATAACCAAAACTCATCTCAAATGTAGGGCAGGGGGAGATTGAGGGACCCCAATCCCATCTTCCCAGGCTGCAGTTGCAATGGCAGGTAGAGGGATATGTTTTGGAGGGAAAATACCTCTCAGATCTGAAAAGCTCCTCTGTGAGATGCCCTGAGTGGTGGGTGGGGGATGTGAGTGGGATGAGAAGGAAGCACTGTGTCCAGCAAGGAATTCTCCTGCTTTCTAGGGATGAGGCACCTGAGCTAGCAGATGAGCAGCAGCATCTCCTCCTCTCTGCATCTCCCCAGCTCTGGAGGAGTTGGCTCACAGGCAGGGTGTGTGGCTGGTGCTCCCAGATGTGTTCCAACAGCAGGATCAGGGGGATTACTTTGTCAGGACTGTACTTAAGCACCCCAAACTCATTCCACAAAAGCTACCATGAATTGCTATGCAGTGCTGATGACTTCCAAGTGTTTGTCTACATGAGAGTTGGCACTTTGACAATGAAGCCAGTTTTCCCTTGCTGAGCCACATCCTCTTTCATTTTCCTCCTCTGGAGTTGTACCCAGAGCCATCATACAAGGGAATACCATGGATCCTTTGCCAGTCTGTGAAGGAATCCTTTTCCCCAGTGCAGTGGGGATCTGTTCTAAAGAGGATTAACTGCATACAGCCAATTCCACTTTGCCATGAAGTCTGCTCTACTCACAGCTCTGCCCTGAGTCACCCAGATCCATGGTTAATCTGTCACTGAGCTGCTGGGAATGGAGAGCTGTGCTGCTCACACTTTTCTACTTTACCTCATTTTCAGAACTTTGTGCAGCTTCACCTGAGTGCTGCAGCTCCTGAAATGGCTTTGCTCCCCCTGCTTGGATTATAGTGGTCTGTAATTCTTAGCTATAAAGCCAATAATTCAGAAGGAAGGTTTGGTATCCTGTTGCTAGTCATGAGATAACTGATTCCACCATCTCTTCAGCTCTATGTTCATGTCCTCCCTTAAAGCATGGCTCCAAAACTTCCTTCCCCATGGAGCATCTCTAAAGCTGCTCCAGCTCGGCTGAAGAAGCATTGCAGCCCAGAAGTATGATTATCTCCTTTGTCTTCTACGTGCACTTTAGTAGGGATGTTAAAAAAATATTACTTTTATTCACAAGTGAGAAGAGGCTCATAGTATCCCCCTAGAAATTCCTTCTTTCTGAGCCACCCTGTTTTTCAAGGCTTCATGGCTTTCCCTTATGAGACTTGAAGTTGCCTGGAGCTGATCTTCTAGAAAATAATCTCTCCAAGAAGCAGCTCCAAGTCCTGTTTCCCATGTCTGTGTACACCAGTGTCTCCCTAGATGTTGAAACATCTCCCTACAGCCTTGTTTTAATTTATCTTAGCAACTGCCCCCCTTCCATTCCACTAAAACATGGGCTGGCTGGAATTTGCTCATTCTTCCCGTGACAGTTCTGATCCTGTGCACAGAAGTGTTCCCTGACAGCCAGACAGCAGGGAAGGGCTGTCCCTACCCTCCAGGGCTCCGGGAATCATGAATGAATACTGTTTACTTGTATTTCCAAATGACTTGTGCCTTGCCAGCTGCATGTCACTGCAAGCCAAGCGTGTTGAGACAACCCTCGTTCCTCTTCAGCTCCTTCTTGGGACTGGGAATTTGTTGCTGGAGGCAACAGCCATAAGATGGAGAAAGCCTTTTGTTCTGTAGGTCTGTCACCAGGTTATAAAAGTTGGGTTTTCTTGGATCAGCCAATCTGTAGACAAAGAATTTAAATGAAAGTGTATGGGACAGACATTGGAGTTGTGTCACCTCTGCTCAGGTGTGATACTTCCCATGGCCTTAGCAAGAGTTTGGATGAACATGGAAGAAATTAAAGGCTCTTCAGGTTTATTGCCTTGTGGTTAAGACCACCAGGAGCTTTCACAGTGGGTTTCAAAGGCCTGAATGCTTCCTGAAAGCACAGTGTTGGCAGTTTGGCTTTGGTAATGCCTCCATCTATTCTCCATGCAGTGTCTTTGTTTTCATACCTGCTTATCCCACCTGCCAAAGGGCTCCATCCCTCCGTGTAGTCTTTTTGCAGCCTCTTTGGGTCCATTTCAGTGCCCTGGACAATGTGTCACTCAAGGACTACAGGTATTAGAGGGGGCTAGGGTTGGGGTGGGGATAAGGGCACTTGGCCTATTCCCTTTGGGAATATTTCTGTTTGGTAGGGAAGGTATACTGGGATGATTTTGTCTCAGTTTGGAACATAGAAAATGGATATGCAAGTTAGAAAGAAGAAAAACATTAGTTAGAAAAGGGAAGAAGAGCAATCAGCTCTGTCAGTTTAGAAGTGCTTGTCTGGAAATGCTCACACTCCCAAGCAGTGACCTGCAAGTCCTGTTTTTCTCCTTCTCTCCCTGACCTTTCTGTTTTCCTGCTCCCACCTGGCCTACACCTTCAGCAGCTGCATTTATCCTGGCTGCAGCACAGTTAGGCTTTGGCAAGAGGACTGCGCTGAGATTTGTTTAATGCTGTTTGGTTTCTTCCCTCTCCCTAACCCAGAAACAACCGAGCTTGGGAACAAGAAGGAGCTGAAATCCATGCCCTTCATCACGTACCTGTCAGGCCTGCTGACAGCACAGATGCTGTCTGATGACCACCTCATCTCGGGGGTGGAGATTCGCTGCGAGGAGAAGGGACGCTGCCCGTCCACCTGCCACCTGTGCCGCCGCCCTGGCAAGGAGCAGCTCAGCCCGACCCCCGTTCTGCTGGAGATCAACAGGGTGGTGCCTCTGTACGCTCTGATCCAGGACAACGACACCAGGGAGGTGAGTGAGCCTGGGAAGGGGCCAGCCCCACCTCTGTGACATCAGCCTGTCCCCTCTCAGATGCCCTGCAGGTCGCTGGGGTGAGGTGGTGTTGAGGGGAGTGCTGGGGGATGTGTCAGTGATGGAGCTGGCAGGTCCTGCTGCCCACCACCCACAGCTCTCCCAGACCTGCATCTCCCTGCCTTCAATCAGTCAAGGCAATGCCATAAGCAGCCGAGGCCACAGCCATTCCCAGTGTCCCTGCTGGGGTGCAGGATGTGTCCTCCAGAGAGGTCTCAGGTGCCATGAGTCAGCTCAGTCCTTCCCTCCTGGCTCCAGGATCTCAGACATACCTGTGAGGGATGGCCAGAGCCTCCAGGACTCCAGTGTGGCTTTGCAAAGGTACAAAGGGAGGGAAGAACCATCCCCTTGGGACAGTCCCACAGCCACAGGAGGTCACTGTTACTCCAGGAGGGACCAGCCAGGCTGGAGGTCACCAGTCCCTGGGGCTGGGCTCCTGCAAGAGCTTCAGTGTTAATCCTATGGAGATTGATTTCCCACTTTCTCGGTTTGCTGCCACTCCCACCCCCCTCCGCAGCCCTCTGACCCCAATCTCAAGTCCAGAAATGACAGACCTGCTTAAAGTCACTTATTAGCACTGAGCCTGCACTTGATTAGGATGTCTGGAGTGAGCCAGCATGCAGCAGCTGTGGGTGGGATGCAGAGGGCTGCAGGTCAGGAAACAATCCTGGCACGTGGAGGTGTGACTACCAGGAGTGATGCTTCGTCCCCTTCCCACATCCCTGGGGAGAAGAGCCCTCATGCTTCTCCTGGAACCCAAGTCTCTTTTGGGGACTGTCCCTCCTTGCCTACCCATTGATCTGGTTCTGCTTTCCCATCTGTCAACCCTCTTGGTTCTTGCATGAAGCCATGCCTGACTTCTATACTTCAATTCCCCTCTCTTTCTGGGTCTTTTCCCCAACCTCCCTTTCTCCAACTATGTTTTCTTCCTGCACTCTTTCCCCACCCCTCCCTGCTCTTCCCCCTAGGCAATTCCTGTGCAGAGGTTGACCTGCTGTTCTCAGCATGTCCAGGGCAGTGCTGCGCTGAGGCATTACAGGCACAGGGAGAGCAGTGGCAAAGCTGGTTTCCTTCAAGCAGCAAAGATGCACTTCCCAGCAGCAATCTGCAAGGAGACTTTCCTTTGGGGATGTGAGGAGGGGTAACAGTGAAGAGCCCAGCAGGATCTGAAGGATCTCCATGAACCCTGCTCACCAGCAGCTCTCCTGTGCCCTGTGCTCAGGTGGCAATGCCACCCTGCCTCTCTGGTCCTGGCTGCTAGCTCCCCCCTTCTTCCTCCTCCTTCTCATCCTCCTCCTCACCTGTGCCCCCAGTCCTGCCAGCATTGCTAGGCTCACTTGGGGCGCCTCCTTGTCCCGGGGAGCTGGAGTCTGTTCCACCAGCAGCCTCCCTCCCTCCCTCCTTCCCTCCCTTCCCTCCCTTCCCTGCTCCCCTGGCTCCAAGGGCTGGCCCCGTCAGCTGCAGCTGGAGCTCAGCCCGCATTGTGCTTTCTGCTGAGGCGCCGGGAAAACCGGCAAACAAACAAAACCCCAACAAAGCAACCAAACCAGAGACACCCCAGTAATCTTCCAGGGGGCTGTGCTCCCTGCATCCCTCCTCCTCTTCCTCTTCCTCCACCTCCACCTCCACCTCCACCTTCCACCTGCTCACCCAGGGGTGGAGAGGCATCCCTGGGAGCCTGTCCATGTGTGAGTCTGCTCCCCCCTCACCCCAGGGAGCTGTCCATGGGCAGGGCTGGGGTTGGGGACAGGGTGAGGGGTTTGGGTAGCTGCAGGGTGCAGGATGCTGCCGGAGCAGGCACTGACAGCACGTGCCAGGACAGGTCAGTTGGTGCCATCCACAAAGGCAGGTCATGGGGTGGGTAGCAGGTGAGGTCATGCTGGTTTCTCTGACCACCCCCTACTAGCTGGGGATGGTGCTTTTGGCTGTGGGCTTCTATTGACAGCAGGTCCTCTTATCCCCTTCCTCTCTACAACCCACCCAAGACCATCCCCATCCTTGCTGCAGGAGGACACAGGGAGTGCTTTCTCCCTTTCCTGCCCCTACTTCTCTTCTCTGGCCTTTCCCATTCCCTCAGCATGAATCCCTTGTGTTTCATCAACTCCAGCACTTTCCTTTCCCCTTCTTGCTCACTTCTGATGGGCTGTCCTGCTCCCTCCATCCCTTCACCCCAGCTTGTTTCTCCCCCTTCTCTCCACCAGCCTCTGTCCTGCAGGATTTTTATTCTCTCCTCTCCTCTCCTCTCCTCTTGCTGTCCTTGGCACTACAAGGAACAAGTTCTGGTGCTTGAGGGCAGAAATCCACCACAGCATAAACCTTGCCTCTCAGCATGGGAGGTTTTTCTGGGCAGGCTGGGCTGGGCAGAGCTGTACCTGCCTCTCTGGAGGAAGTGGAGCTCCTGGGGGCCATGTCCCTGCCCTGGAGAGGATGGTTTGGTGTGGGGTTAGAGCTGCCTGTGTGAGAAGGTGTCCCCATGTTCTTGTGGCATCCTGAGCTCGAGCACGAGGGACGCTCATGCAGACAGGGGCATGGTCTTGCTCTCGCCTTCCCCTGTGAGCAGGGAGGGTTACCATGAAAGGGAAAGGGATTTAGGGGTGGTAAAGAGCTGCCACCACCATGGGGACATCAGCCTGTCACCAAGACCCAGCAGAAAGCCAGAATGCCACCAGTTTAAACTGTGACCATGCTCTGTGCACTGAGAGAGGTGTCTGCCACCAGAAGCGTCTCATGTGCCATCTGGATGATGAAATACCCATTTTCAGCACCAAGCAGGAGGCCAGGAGTGTCCCAAGCACTGCAGAGTTGTGTTCACCTGTGCCATAAACAGGATTTTCACATGCCTGGGCTTAACCAAGTCCAGTGTCTCCAAGCCTGAGAGCCCTTCTCACTTCGTGTGGATGATCCTCAATCACTACAAGTGCTGATGTTAGAGGAGCTGCTGGCTCATCCCAATTCCACTGTAGTGGAAAGAAAATAATTAAGAAAATAATAATTGTAAACCCTGTTCTCTTTATATATGTGTCCACAAAGATAATGCTGTAAATACAGACAGAGAGCAAGGTCATTAACAAAGTGGACATTGACTTCTATAAACTTGCTGAAAGTTTTCCTGTATAAGCTGAGCAGCAAAGATGGAGCAAAGCACAGGTAAAGACATTTTGCTCTCTTCAGGATGTGTATTTTTTTTAATAGGTTTGTCTTTTCATCTGCCTCAGTGCAGTGAGTTATGCACTTCTTAAAATTTACAGCCACCGCCCGGTCCAAGGCCGTGTTCTCTGTTGCTGATGACCTTGCCAGACTCTTAAGTGCTGGGGTTTCAGTTTCCATGCTGGGTGTCTGCTGTGGGCTGATTTGTGATTTTTCTTTGTGTGCATGTTTGATTTCAGCTAAAACTGACCATTTCCAAGCAGGAGATGAGGTGAAAATATATTACTTTGCCCACGCAAAATGAGTTAGAAAACTCTTTATTTCCATGTCACTGGGAATTGCTGTTTTCTTCTTGCTTTGAAGCAAGGGCCTGAAATTTAAAGGGCTTCAATTTTGCCTTTTTCTGCCCAGGGATCATTTGTCCAGAGGAAATGTCCTCAAGGAAACTCTCAGCTGTGTGTGATTTGTCCTCCCAACCCAGCACCAGCACAGCTCCTGCTCACACCAGTGAGGGGAAACAATCTCAGTATCAGGAACAGCATCAGGCCCCTCTTATCCTTCTTGTATGCAATGAAAACTATGGATTGAGTTCCTGCTTGGATTTTCTTTGTTTCCCTCTGTGGTTTAACCATGTTGGTCAGAGAACTTGCACTGTCACTGGTCACTGCAGCCTAGCTGGGGACTGTGGCAACAGTCCCAACACCTTGAGGGCTGGATGCTGTTGGGTGCATGTGGTGGAGAGAAGAGAGATGTGATGTCCCCAGGTGCTTTCCCTCATGGGAACACGCTGGAATCAAAGAAGAGGACACATCACCCCAATTAGAGTCCCCCCAGGTTGTGGTGACCTTCCTCCTCCACCTGCAACATCCTCCTGCCAGCCCTCACCCCACGAGGTGGGCAACATCTTTCTTACAGCCCTGGAGTGCACCTAGAGGAACTGAGAGTGAGAGCCCAAGTCTGCAGGATCTGCATGATCTGGATGATCTGCAGGATCTGCAAACCTCCCTGTCCCTTGCAGGAAGGCAGGGGATGCCCTGCTTCCCTCATCCCCTCCCAGGAGCATCTTTGACAGAGATACAGCTGGACATGTCCAGAGCCACAGGGCAGCCATGGCCAGTGGAGGGGAGGAAAGGGAAAGCACATTGGGCAGTGTGGTCCCTCCTGTTCATGGTCTGTTCATTTTTCCCCCAAAAAACCCTGAAACAAGCTTCTGTGGAGCAGCTCAGCCAGCTGCAGAAGTGCTTAGAGGGTGGTGTGCTGAGGGGGGTGTGGAGAAGGGAGGCAGGAGAGATCAATCTCTCTCCTACTGGGAAATGGACTCAAACTCCTGCTGTGTGTATTTAAGGAGACAAATGGATGTGGAGCCTGGATTTTTAGAAGACCCCTAGGACCTTGCTTTAATTCGAAAATTGAGTAATCTCAGCATTTGCTGCAGCCATGGCCTCCTGGCGGCACACGTGGCCCAGCCCATGGTGTGGGGGCTTGCTGGGGGGCACAGCCCTGTGCTGCTGCTCCCACTGGCCTCAGCAGGAGCCCTTCTTCACATGCCAGGGGCCACCAGCTTGGATGGCAGCTGAGCTTGGAGCAAAATGCCCCATCTTTTCTCCACACCCTTTGCCAAGGAGATGTCTCCTGCCAAGCAGAGCGTGGCCACCGCTGTCCACTTTGGTGTCCCCAGGCTGGCAGGGTGTTCTTGGCCAGGGTGGAAGGTGTCCCCAAGGCCCCAGGACATCAGTTTGACTTCCATCCAGCACTTGTGGCAGAGCTGCTGGAAGGCAGTAGCCCTCCTGCACTCACAGCTTCCCCGAAGCAGCCCCTGAAGGGCTGGGGAGCCAGTGCCAGGGATTTCTGTCTCCACTGCCAAAGCTGACAGGGAGCCCGGGGGGGGAATGGGGACAGAGTTTTTGTGGTTGAGGTGACTTTTTTGGTTTGCTCTGGGGTGTGTTTCTTTTTATTTGTTGTTGCTTTGTTTTAATACCTGCCAATTTGCCCCTGTCCTCCTCCTCCTCTGGCCCTGGAGCACCATACTGCAGCTCCAGCCCACATCCAGCTCGTGTTTCCAGGGGAAGAATGGCCACATTGTGGTGCCCAGGTTGGGCTATAATGGGGAGCTTTGTGCTGAGGTGTGAGACTGGAGCTCCCCAGGATGGGGCTCACTGCAGCACAGAGAGCTTTGATTTCCCCTGCTGCCAGGTTCTCCAGTGTCCTCTCCCTCGGATCCTGTAAATAACAGAATCCAGGATGCTGCCCACCCTGGGGCTCTTCCAGCAGCCTGACCTTTCCAGCAGACCACTGCTGTCCCTTTCCAGGATGAGATGCTGGTGATGCTGCTCCTGGGGGAGAGGCAGCCAGAGGCAGGGAGGGTGTGAACAACACAGGATGAGATCACCTGCCAGCAGCAGGAGGGAAACTTCATCCTCCTTTGCTGTGAACCTGGAGCAGCCTTTCAGACATGAACTGCATGACCCTGCAAAGAGTCTCTGGCCTGGGAAATCTTTAACTTTCCTCCTCTTTTTTTTTTTTCCTCCTTCCCGAGATGTCTAGACTAAAGAGTAGCATTTGTCTCCTATGAACAGCACTGAACAGCTGGAAGGGCATGGAAAATCCAGCCACCCTGCCATCATGGTAGCATCCTGTTCAGGCTGTGAAATCCCTTCTTGAGCCAACATACTCCTCCAGTGGCCCCAGTCTGTGCCTGAGGGACGGTGGTGGTGGCATGCAGGTCCCATCTCCATCCTACAAATGGGAAGGGTCAGGATGTCCCTGCTGCCACATCCCTGGACATGGGATGGAGCCAGCCTGCTTCCACTCTTCCTCCTCTTTCTGCATTGAGAAGAACAGAAAAAACAAAGACTGGGGAAATCAGTGCAAAACCAAAAATGAACCAAAGTTCCAGCTGCCAGATCATCTCTTTTATCTGCAGCACGTCTGTGTCCAGCCTACATGTTCACCTGTGGTTGTTGTTTTATGTCCCTGTATTTCCTTTTTAACTTTTTTGAGAAACAGATGTGCATCCTAGACTCAATGAGCCAGATTTTCATATCTCTGTCAGCCATGGAGAAGACCAGATATTCACAGATAAGCACCCAACACATGCTCTTTCCAGTATCCTGTCTGCAAACACCAGCCCCGTGGTGTGTGCTGGGTCCTGCAAATGCTGATCTGGAAGGTTCCTTCATGTCCTATCACTTTCCTCTCCTGGGATGTCAACAGAAAACCTACGGTCAGAAATAACTTAGTGCTTCTCCCCTCCATCAGCGAGGTCTAACAGAGGACAAAGGAAGTGTTCTTCTCTATTCTGTTGCAGAGAGTCTCAGCTATAAAATGGGGCCAAATGGCCTCCCCCTGAGCACAAATAACAACAGGAGAAAGATCCATATGCAATCGAGTGTGGGATAAATGTGCTTAGCTGATCGTTCGTTTCCCTAATATTTTTTTTATGAATAGGCTTAGCTTATGGTAAGATGGGACTTTATGGTCCTGTAAGTCTTGCTTGTGTCAAAACAAATGAACTAGCCATCCTAGGGGGGAACTATCAATCCAATATATGTGTGTGCATGGGTGTGGGGAATCAGACCTATTATACCTTTAAGAGCAAATTAGATGCTGTTCCTATGATTCATAAAGCTATATATCTAATGGCATGACTCGTCATCTAGAAAATAAACGTTTCGAGCCAGTTTCTCATCTCATAAATTTCCCCTCTGGCACCGAAGGACATAAACTAAATAGGCTGACTCACAGGGAAACAATACAATTTGGATACTTTTAAATGAAAGATAAAATTGCCTTAGGGCACAGAGGGGTGTTGGGGTCCCGGGGAGTGGTTGGCAAGCACAGGACAGTGCACTGGGGGCCACTGCCATTCCCAGCAGATCCATCTGCTCCTGGGAAGCCCTCCATGATTCCAGACCCTCTTGGACCTGTGAAAACATGAGCACCATGATGAAGCATCCAGGATGGAAGTGGTCATGTTGGAGGTGGATTTGTGTAGGTGCTGTCCCTGGCAGGGAGGAGAGTGTTTGCTGCACGTTTCTGAGCAGGACAGGAGATGTGGAGAGCACAACCCAAGCAGGAGGGGAAGGTGGTCCTCAGCCACCACAGACCAGGGAGGTCCCTGTGCATTTGTTTCCACCTGAAGCTGGTGGAAACAGGTTCTGCTTTCCACCTGGGATGGATCTCAGCACCTTCACTTCATCCTTGTCCATCACTCTTGGTCTTCCTGTGCCATTGGGCTTCTTGTTTGGATGGCAGCTGAGAGCCAGCAGTTCAGACTCCCACTGGAAAGTAAGGGAAATCATAGAATCACAGAATCATTTAGGTTGGAAAACACCTCTAAGATCAAGTCCAACCTGTGACCAGTCCCCACTTTGTCACTCAGCCCAGAGCACTGAGTGCCACGTCCAGTTGTTCTTTGGACACCTCCAGGGATGGGGGCTCTACCACCTACCTGGGCAACCCCTTCCAAAGTCTGACCACCCTTTTGGTGAAGAAATTCCAGCCTGAAACTCCCCTGATACAGCTTGACTCTGTTTACAGGTGTCTTGTCCCTTGTTCCCTAGGAGCACAGCCTGACCCCCCTGGCTGTCTCTCCCTGTCAGGGAGTTGTGCAGAGCCACAAGGTCCCCCTGAGCCTCCTTTTCTCCAGGCTGAGCTCCTTTCCCAGCTCCCTCAGCCACTTCTCAACTGATTCACTCTCCAGCCCCTTCCCCATCTCCATTCCCTTCCATGGACACACTCCAACCCCTCAATGTCTAGAACAGGCCTAGAACTGGACACAGCACCTGAGGTGTAACCTCACCAGTGCCCAGCAGAGAGGGACAAGCCAGGCACAAGTCCTAGCTGCCTGTCTCCCCCAAGGCTGGCCCTAGCATGAGTCAGGAGGGAGGCAGGAGCTGGCAGGGGCAGCCGTGCTCCCGGTAACCCTGTTAGGGGGTGGAGGTGTGCTCGCCCTAATGAGCGCAGCATCCATCCCCTAACCTCATTTGTGTGAAGGGTGACACAAGGCAGATGACAGCTGGGTACCTGCAGGATCTAATTAAAACCTCTGCGAGGCTGGGCAGGAGGAGCAGAGGGGATTGCTCATCCAGCTCGTGCTTAGCAGCAGGAAAAAGGAAAACAAGGAATTGACTACTGGATTTACTAAAGGGCGTGGATGGGGTGAGTGGGGTTTCTTCCCAGGGTTAGGGACAGGGAGGGAGTGTGCAGAGGGACAGGGCTTGGGGCTGGGGGACAGTGGAACAGTGGCATGAGTGTGACAGGGCAGCTCTTCCCAGGATCACCCACATCTGTCTTCTCCCCTGGCGCCTGTCTGTGCGCACAGGTACCCTCAGCACAGGGTATTTATCTTGCTTCCCAGGGAGAGCACAAGCTTTCCCATCCATCTGCACACATCCTTGGCTGTTCCTCTCCTGCACGGACCTGCTGCTCCCTGCAGATGTGTGTCTGCATCCATTTATCCAGGTGTCAGATAAACTCCTCTCTTCATCCCTCTCTCCAATTACTTTGGATGCCCTTTCCAGCCCAGCACTTCAATTACATTCTAAGCAACAGAGTAAAATAACGTCACATTTTCTCTCTTTTCACATGTTCGTTCCTTCCTTAGGTTTTTCTTCGGGTTTTTTTTTTTTCCAATTTTTTCCACCTGGAACAGTCCCATTTTGTAAATGCCTGGAAGCAGAAAATTTTGCAGATGCAAGAGCCTCGAGGCGCCTCGTTAAAGGTGCTGGGGGTGTTTGGGGAGAGCAACAAAACCCTGGACAATGGGAGCCCTGACGTCAGGCTCTATTTATACCTCCTCCTTTCAGAAACCTCCCTAGGATGGCGCTTTTCCTAGAGTTTTCTGCTAAATGCTGCAGCCTGAGCTGTCCCTATCCTCCCCAAAGGGCACAGTTTTATCTCTAGGTGTACCCTGGCAGCCCAGGCCATATCACCAGGGCCAGGCTTCCGCAGGCAACTTGTCGTGGGAGGAACAGTGTTGCCACAAATCAAGGCTGCTCCATGTGGATGAGGACCTGTGAAGGTGTTTCAGCTCCAAAATGTGCCTCTTGAAAGGTCAAAAGCATTACAGAGCTTTGTTTTAGTGGCTGATATTTTGGTGTTCTGATTATTCTAGCTGGGCGTTGCGGCTTCACGGGGTTGGGTTGGATGTTGGCTCTGTGTGGGTGCAGGAGAGATGTTTTTTGAAGCTGGAAGTTTAATTACAGGCAAAGGGCAATGGGACAAACCACCATAAATCCATGTGGTCTGAACTACAGCAGGGTGTGGAGTGAGAGGTGCCCCATCTGCAGTTTGGGGTCTCACACTGACCCCCACGAGGTGTGGGATGAGCACTGAG
The DNA here is from genome assembly GCF_008360975.1 of Lichenostomus cassidix. NCBI lineage: Eukaryota > Metazoa > Chordata > Aves > Passeriformes > Meliphagidae > Lichenostomus > Lichenostomus cassidix. Next base: position 7,495,497 of record NC_139497.1, read on the forward strand.
GGGTCAGACCTGGAGGGCTTTGGGAATTCTGAGCCCAGCTGTTATTCCAGGGATTCATTGGTATTATTAGGACCAGTCAGGGTGGCTCCTGGGGACATCCTACAAGTATTTTCCAGGTTTTCTTTTGTCCTTCCAGATACTGCTGTTTTGCTTGCGTGTCTTCCTTGGGCAAGTGAATAATGCAGCAGTTTGCTTGCAGGAGGGCACTTTGTATGAATAGCAAACCTGTGAGAAGGATTGAAATGGTCTGTGTTGTTGGGAATGTAGGAATTACTGTATTCTCAGGAGGACAGGAACAGCTGGGCAGAAGGACATGGGGAAGAGTGAAAGTTTCATTGTACACAGCAGCAGTGTGCAGGCACTGTGTATATTCTGTCCACTGTCACCAAGGGACTTAGGTTTGTGCTCCTTCAGGCAGCTCAGTCCTACCCCACAGGAGGTCCCCTCTGTAGGATTGTGCAGATGCTCCCCATCCCTACTCCAAAAGCATTCAGGGTTGAACCAGCATCCCTCAAAACATGGGAGTTAAACCCAGCAAGGTGAAGAGCCATGCCCAGGGCCATGCAGAGAGGCCGTGGCAAAGCTGGGGAGGACACATTCCCCCATCCTATCCCATCCTATCCCATCCTATCCCATATTTCCTGATCCCAGGGCTCTGCACGCTCCCCCCAATGCTCAGCACCGCTGGCCAGGTTTCACTGAGTCTAGCACACGTGTTCACACTTTTTGTTCTCACGTCAGGCCTTCAAGGGAGCCCTGATGAGCTCATACTGGTGCTCTGGGAAAGGTGATGTTATCGAGGACTGGTGCAGGTGTGACCTCAACGCCTTCGACGAGAACGGACTCCCGAACTGCAGCCCTCTCCCTCCTCCTGTGTACGTATCCCTGCCAGCCCTCCACGGGTCCCCAGCCCTTCCCATGGGTCACAGCCCCCCAGCACCAGCCCCCTTCCCATGGTACCTCCTTCTGCACCCTTGGGCCAGGGGGCTGCAGCCCAGCCCTCCTCAAAGTGTGGCTGATGCCTTTAGGATATCCTGGCTCCGGCTGTGGCCCTGGAAGGTTTCCTTATAGATTTTCATCACCTGATTAGCAGGGCTTGTAGAATGGGATTTCAAATGCTGAAAGAAATGGAATTACAGTGCAATTCATTGTGGCTTGTCAGAGCGAGAGCAAATCAGGAGCAAACTGATGGGGAATTAGCTGAGAAAGCAGGAAGACTGGCTCCAGCGAGCCACAAGGAGCAGAACACCTTCTTAGTGAGCCAATATCCTCGGAGGGGATTCATTTCCCATCCTGAGTCCAGCAAACATGCTGTGTGTTTGGAGCCAGACTCTCCATAGCCCTGTGCTTGGTGTTGTCATCTACCCCAGTGCAGAGGGAGAGGACGCCTCTGCACTAGCCCAGCCAGGAGCACAGAGCTGCTCTGCCTCCATCCCAGCCCACGTTGTTCCTGCTCTGGGCAGGAGCTCCTGCACAGCTGCCCTGCTCTGCCTCTAGCCCACACCCCTCAGAGGTTTGCAGCTGGGTGAATTCACACCACATCTGCCCCTTCCTTCTCCCCCTCCCACCCTTCCTTGCCTTTGCTCTCTGGAGATGCAGACCTGACCCTCCCCTCCTGTGGACTCAGCCCTGCTGGGCTTCAAGAAACTGAATCCTCTCATGTTTTCCTCGTGGGGTGTTGGTCCCTGCTTCCCTTGCTGAAGTTCAGCAGCTCTCCCAGACAATTAAGGCCCCTTTAGATGAGATATTTGGGGTTGCATGACCTTGCCTTTTCCAGGAGCAGGGGGAGGCTCCAAGGGCACAGCAGGGGGAGGCTCTGCAGTAGGCTGGACTCAACTGACCTTCAGCTGGAGGTTCTTTGGTACTCACCAGCCTGCTCTGCCCTTGTGCCTCTGTCCTTGGGGGTCTGTGGGCACATCCACGTGTGTGACTGTGCACCCTTTTGAGGGTTGTGCTGCTTGGAGATGTGGATTCCTCCCCAGAAAGGGAGCTGATGTCTTGTTTTCTTTCCTATTTCCTGTCCAGCCTGCGGCTCTCCCCCAACGTGGAGCCCTCCAGCACTGTGGTGTCTCTGGAGTGGCTGGATGTGCAGCCTGCCATCGGGACCAAGGTGTCTGACTATGTCCTGCAGCACAAGAAGGTGGATGAGTACACTGACACAGACCTCTACACAGGTGAGTGAGAGGGAGGGCAACCTCCTCGTGCTGCAGAGGGTTCCTGGCAATGCCTCCTGTGCCCTGCCTGGCTGGGAACTGCTGCTTTGGTGGAGAATTGTGCATGGAGTCAAGGTATTAAATCAGGTATCAAACCCACTCCATTTAGGAGAGGTTTCTGGAGTCTTCTGCAGACAAGGGTATTTGAGGAAAAGGGGAATTACAAAAAGGCAGTGAGGCAGAAAGAAATTATTTGCCGTATTTTGGGCAGAAGAGCTGTGAGATGGGGTTTCTGAAGGGTTGTTGTTCTGATCAGTCTGAAATGCCACAGGATGGTGGGTGCAGGGGGAAGGTCATCCCTCAAGAATTTTACTGGTCTGTCCCAGCGAGTGAGCAGTGATCTGCCTTTGAAAGGACATCTTCAGTTGTCTTGCACACCTATCGAAGGGATTCAAAACCTGCAATGTTTGGTGTGATCATTTAAAGAGCACAAAACTTCTCCAGGGGAATCTGAAACTTTCCTGGGTTGGACTTTAATTCCCAGGCTTGTACTGAGTGCTCTGTACCTTGCAAAGGCTTTGTCAGCAATTCAATCCATGCTCCAAGAGCTGCTGGACAAGGTGGAGGGCATGAAGGATGGGACTTGATTTGGGTGAGTTAATGATGGATTTCAGAAAATAGGACTTGAGACCTTGAGTGATGGCAGTGCTGCAGGGAAAGCCAAGCAGAACCTACTGCTTTTTGCTCGAGGGTTTTGAGTGTAGTTTGTTACACAGCCCCATCCCACAGGACCTTTCTCCTAAAACTTGCCAGCATCCACTCCCAAAGCTGCCCAATGTGGCCATGGCCCCTGGGTTATGTTTCTGGTTTCACAGCGTGGAAGGAGGTTTGTTCTTTATCTTGGAGGGGCACCTTGCAGTAATGGAGAAAGAAAACAAGCCACCAAAGGAGGGGCTTTGTTTTGGATGGGGATTCCAGATTGCTCACACATCAGTCAGGTGAGGCCAGACCAGGCAAATGTGGGGTTTGTCCTTTGAAGTGGCTGGATCTTTGCCTGGCAGCCTGAGTAGGAAATACAGATTATTATTATTATTATTATTATTATTATTATTATTATTATTATTATTATTTTCCTTTTATGACTGCCATGTGTTTGACAGGCAATTGAATTCATTGTGGGGAGCTTCCCTCCCTTCTCCCTGCTCTGGGGGACTGTTTGGGACAGAATGACCCTATTAACAATTAAAGAGAAAATCCAATCCTAAACCTCTCCTTTTTTTTCTGTGTTGTTTACAACCAAACAACATTCCTGCCTTCATTCCTTTCTTACCCTACAGGTCTCTAATGCCAGATGACTTGATTCCTGCAAATACCTTTTGTAGGTTTGCAGAGGTGCTGACTGCTACAGCTCTCTACAGCCAAAAATCCTGCCCTGGGTATCCCCTGACCACCAGCACCCACCCATCCTGCTGCACCACAGCTCCTCCCATCTGAGCAGCATCCACAAAACAATAACTCAGCCCCAGAGGGGAAATCTTTGGGAGAGGGGGTTTGGGGTATGGCATTTGGATGGCTTTTGGTGAATATGGGTAGATCTTCCTTCCCCATCAGTCTCCTGGCTGCTGGCAGGGAGGAGAAGGTTGTTCCCATTTCTGGGAGGTGCATCAGAGCCCAGAGCAGGGCTCTGTGCTGGGAGGATCTGGCAAGGCTGTAGGGCTCTTAAGGCTGCTGCCACTCATCCCTTGGAACTCTTGAGTTTAAATGAGTGGGTTCTTTGTGCTTGGACAGTGGTTTTGTTTGATTTGTCACAGTTGTAGCCATTTCTGATTGGGATTCCTGGCACTGGCAGGGTCTAGAGCTCTGCCAACCTGTTCTTCATCCCCATGGCACACTAGATGGTACCTGGCCCCAGCCTCACCTGCCTTCTGCCTTCCTCCTGCCCCTCGACAGCCTCCAGTCTCTCACCCTTGCAAAACTCCTTGGCCTCCCCCTTGCTCTGCAACTGGAAGATGTAACCTTTCCCTTGAGCCAGAAAACATTTGTTCCTCTTCCTCTTGGAGCAGAGTCAGGAGGGAGTTTTGAGTTTGGTCCAACGTGGGTCCCCTGTGCTCCCTGGGACAGCGACAGGGATGCTGTGGGACAGGGTGGAGAGAGCCAGCAGCCTGCATGGCTCAGCTGCCCTGGGCTGTACGAGGCTTTTTAAGAGGCTTGTTCCTGGTGCTTAGAAAAACACAGCCCTTGGCCCATCCGAGGCGGAGAGGAGGTGAACTCGTGTGTGAAACAAACCACGCTTTCAACACCAGCGCGCGGGGAGCGAGCGGCTCGGGAGCCAGCCGGGAAGACGGAGAGCAATTACATCCCGAGCTGTTTATTAAAACTTGTGGAAATTACTCATAACTCCATGTGTGCGACGGCTTTGTAGTTGAGTGATGCTCTTTGTTTGAGCGTGGGGCTCTCGGAGAGGGCGCGAGCGTGCGTGTGTGTGTGTGTGTGTGTGCACAGCCAGCGCATTATGTCATGGACCAAGCAGGCGCTGCACTTGAGAGAGGGAGAGGGAGAAATGTGTTTTACAGGGTGAGGTACAAACTGAAATGGCTGTGAACATCTGGAACTGATATTAGGCTTGGAAAATGTTTTCTGTCACTCCAACACTCCTCTGGAGGAAGGTTTGTGAAGTTAAGAAGCTCCGAAGGGGATGAGGGGGAGGGATGAGGGGATAGCGGGGCTGTGGCGCAAAGTGCTTTTCATGTCTCCGTTCTCTAAGCCGGGCTGTGTCCCTGCGTGTGCCAGATGTGGCACCTGGGGTGTCACTTCTTGTTGTTGTGGCCCTGGCTTAGGAGGTCCCCTGGAACAGCTGAGGTTCCCTTGAGCCAGCCCTGCTTGGGGAGTGCAGCATCTTCCAGCCCATGCTGGAACACAGAAGGATCCTTGCCCTGGTTTTAGGGTTGGGAGCTGAGCTGGGAGGCCTTGTCTGAAAGCAGAAGGGTGAAATCCTCAGGAGGGAACAGGCAGACCTGGTTTAACACCACCTGAACCACCTCTGGGGCCCACCTGGGAGGTCAGACCCACCTGGATTTGGGGAGGCTGCTGTGAGCTTGCGTAATGCAAGGTTTAGAAGTGAAAAAGTACTTTGAATGTGTTTTTAGAACATTTTGGGGGATGTCTGGGGGAGGATGAGGTGCTGGGTTTGGCTGTGTGATGGACTGGGGTCTGTGGGCTGAGCTGTGTCATTCCTGGTGGGGTGGCCTTGTTGCTGCTGAGATGTTTTGTGTCTCTGAGAGCTCCTCAGTTTCTTTCTCAAAGTTCTCTCCCTGATGCAGTTTTCTTCCCCTCCTGCCCACATCTCTGTTGCTGCTGGCTCTCTGAACACACATCTTTGGGGGGCTTGGGGAGGCTGCCATGTGCCTGCACAGGGTGTGGTGAGGAGGCTGGGGAGGGGGTGGTTTGAAGGTATCTCAAAGGACCTTGCTGGTGATAACACTCATTGCACACTCTGAGGCAGGAGTGGACTCTCCCTTAATGATGCAGAGAAACAGAACATCTCTTGCTGTCCTTGTGGCTGAGGGTGACAGTGAGTGTCAAAGAGGTGTTGTCCCAATGCACTGCTGGCTCTGTGCTGCTGGTGGCAGGTCACAGGATTGGGAGGCTCTGCCCCTCTCCCAGCCTTTCTGTCCTGCTCTCTGTAGACTCTCACAGGGTGTCTCCCCCCTTTTCTGTGGTACCTCACAGCTCAGTGTGTGCTGACAGCTGAGCCAGTGCAGCTGGGGACACAGTGGGGTGTTGGCTGTACAAAGTGTACAACAAACAGGTACACAGCTCACCTGCTTCTATCTAGCAGGTTTGGGATGCCACAGCCCAGCAGGACAGGTGAGGTCTCAGCAAAGACTCCCAGATTTTATCACCTCTGATGACACCAAGGGATCCTGGCTGCCTTGGGGTCTGTTTCCTTCATACAAAGAGGTAGCCCTCATCCAGAACAGCTTGCAACCCTCAAAGAAAGGAGAACAGGAACACAGCCTGCTGAGTGAGCCTGTTGGAGAGCTCAGGGCAGGAGAATGCAGAGCCTGGAAGCTTGCTCAGAGTCCTCTGCTGTGCTGGGACCCTCGACAGAGAGCACTGTGGTGTGGAGGAGAAGCAGCAGGTGACCTGGGAGTCTGTCTGGACAACAGACTGGGCAGAGAGATGTGCAGGAGTGGAGGGTGTGGTTATATAAAACCTGTGCACATCACCATTGCAGACTGCTCTGCTCTGCAGAGGAGCCTTTGCACATCATCCTGTCTGTGAAAGAAAGTGAGAGAGGTCAACCCAGAAGGCTGAGTGTTTTGTACACTTGCAAGTTGTGCTCTGAGTTGAGGCTGGGGAGTGTCTTATTTATAACTTCACTCTGCAATGTGGAGCGTGGCTGTGACGTGTCTGGGTGGCTGGGGATGTATGGATATAGCTATGGCAACCAGCTCTTCCAGACACCCTCTTGTGTGCAAGCTGTGCTGCTACTGCTGTGTGAAAACCAGGGCTAGGCTGGGAGGAGAGGAGAAAAAGCTGTCTGGCCAGAGCAAATACTGTTCCTGTCAGAAAGGAGTCAGTGCAGTCTCTATGCAACCCCGCTGGACTTCTATTGCATGGCTTAAAATTATCTTTTAAGAGTCCTGGCTGCCAAACTGGGCACCACAGAGAGCAGCAGGGGGAGTTGACACTGCCCTTAGGAAGCTGTAGAAGCTTGAGGTCCAGCCAGGAGCTGGGTGAACACATGAGCATTGCCTCTGCCTCTTCTGCAGCTAAACCATGGGTAAAGATGTTTTTAACACCCAGAGTGCCCTTCTTGAGTGCTGAATCCACTTCACTTGTGAGCAGAAGGAAAGATGATTCAAAAAGAAACCTTTGAAGTGAAGGTCAAGTTTTTGGAAGCTGCTTCCTGGGATGTGTTGTGTAATAGCACCAAGCAAGTGCTTAATTTTGGCCATTGCCCTCGCTGTGAAGCTCCGATTTCTCTCTCCCTGGGACAGTTGTAGTTATTTCCACCTACCAGTGTCATTTTTGTATCCTGGAAAGCAGAAGGGGGGTGGAGGGTTCTCAACTCTCAGTTAGGGTTGAGTCAGTGGCTGAAAAATTTCATTAATTCACATTTCCATATGGGTGTTCCAGGGTTTTTTATTTTTATCTGCCCAGACACCTTTTGTCCAGAACTGGGCATTATCTTAAAGTGATCCCAAATCACTTTATAGGTGGAGACCTGGGACTGTCTGCCCTTTTCCTGCTGTCTGCAGAGGATGGAGCAGCCTGGCTGGTGCCACGAGTGTGTCATGCACTTCAGGAGCATCATGTTTGCCAAGGGCTTTGTGCTGTCTGCTCAGAGCTGCCTCTCCCTCAAGGACAGCTGTAGATGCTGCCTTCTAGCTAAGAAGGCTCTGAACTTCTTACATGGCAGTTAATGAGGCCGGTTGTGGAGTTTTTTTACTAGTCTGTAATTTTATCCTGTAGGATTAAGTTTCTCCTGATCTGGAAAAGTCAAGGCCACAAATCCATCTTGTCAGAAAGCATCAAAAGCCAAGGCTGCTAACACAGCCAGACGGATCACGGCATGTGAGTGCAGAGCAGTGGAACGTTTTCATGGGAGCCTTTATTGACTAGACAGGCTTTTTTAATCAATAAATTGTGGCTGGAATTTGGAGGGAAGCTCAGTCTGTGTTTGCAAAGCTGGTGCTTGGCAATACAGCCCTGAGCTGTGTGGAAAATACAGGCTCTGGGGCATCTGTGGATGCAACACAACCTGCTCTGGGAGGAAACTTGGGCAATCTCACTGAGCAAAGAATCTGGGTCTTCCCTTTGGATGGGCTCTGAATGACGCCCAGACTGGGATCCTCTGCCAGGGTAGGATCTTCCTGGAGATTTGCATGTTCTTCTCATTCTAGCCAAAGCCTGTGTTGATATCCTGAATGGGATGGGGAATCTGCTTTCCACTCCTCTGGCTGCAGTTGAGGTTTCCCATGCGTTCAGCATTGTCAGGTGGCTGAAATACAATCCAAAAAGTTAGCCAATGTCCCTCCACACTTCTCTGGAGGGAAACAGGGAGGGAAAAGAGGTCCAAAGAGGCACAAAGACTGCCTTGGGACAGCCTATTCTGTCCTGTTTGAAACCTCTCAGCCCCAGCCAGGAGGTGCTGTGGGGACATTGCAGTTGTCCTGGGCTGTGATGGTGTCACTGCCTGCTCTGTCCTGCCAGCATCAACTCTGCTCCTACCCTCACCATTCCTCAGGCACATCCCTGTTCCATGGCACATGGTGGCACCAGCCCTTCACCCCTGCCTCTCCCAGGCTGGGCTGGGCACACAGGGTGTCCTGAGAACCAACATCTCCTGCTCACCAAAATGATGGGGCCTCCTCTTGTTGGACAGTGGCTCAAGGTGTGGCCTGCCCTCTATTCCCCATCTTGCTCCAGTGTGAGGGAAATTCAGAATGGAGAGGGATTAAACCTGAGTCAGGGGATTTGCCAATTAAAATATCTGCTCCTCCTGCAGGTTTCATATGATACAAGGGAGACCCTCCCCATCTCCCCTGTGACCCCTTCCCAGTTTGTTCAGCTTGCCAGGGATTGAGATCTGGTTCTTAGAAGTGAGGGGGCAGCTGGGTCTAGGTTACATTTCATGCTGTTTAGATAGGATAAACCTTTCCTCCCTGTAATTGGGTGATTGGACTTGTGAGGTTTCCCAGATATTAATCTGGAGACCCTAGAGGGGGTCAGATTAGGTTATGGAGACATAATAGGAAATACTGCTCTGACTAGTTTGGGTTATGGGGGATAGGGTGGATATTCTGCAGCATTCCCCTGCTAGGTTCCCACTGATGGGGCCTGCATGGTGGGGTCAAGGAATGGTCTTATCTCAGCATCAGGTTGACTTGGGCTTTGCTGGGAGTGACTCTCTCTGAACTCTGTCCACCCCTGTAATCCTGCTCTTCCAGAGGACAGGACCATGATCCCTCCTTTGGCAAAGGGAGGGGTGGGTGGTGCTGATCTGCTGCTGCTAGGGCTTGTTTGCAGGGGGAGGGTGTCTGTTTTGCAATGGGTGTTGTGTCCCCAAGATCCTTGGGATAGAAAAACCTTCATATTCCGAACTGGTATTGTTTGGACCTTCCTAATTGCTCACCCATGTGGTGCCAATCGTGGGGAAGGGGATTGATGCATCTCAGAGGGGATCATTTAGTGTGCATTCAAGTGCATGTGCTCCTGTGTCCTGTGTGAGAGGTGTGTTGGAGGAAGGATGTTGACCCAGTCAGAGCCAGTGAGATGAGCTTGTCCCTGTGGCCAAATAGGTGTTTTGGAGCTGTAGTCGTGAGGGACCCTGAAGCAGCACCCCGAGGTACCCTGGAGAAGGGAAACCCACCCTGTTTGTGCTCAGAGCCATTTGTCATGTGGGTTAAAATCCTGTCATGTTCTCCTGCTGTGTTTGGGAGCAGCTCTGCAAAGTTGCTGGACACAAGTTCTGCTGAGACAAGCCAGGCTCCAGGCACCAGTCTGCAACACTCCTTCCAGCCCTCGTTTCTTTTTATTAACAGTGAGATGACAGATAGGGGATGGTCATTAATTTAATAAAGGATATTTCTGATCATGACTACAGAAGCAAGATCCTGAGGTTTTCCATGGTGGTCTGATGACTCACCCTGATGAAATAGAATGAAGCTGGGATGGGAAGTACCTCACTGGATCTTGGAGTATGGCAATGGCTCTTCTCACAGAGCAGCCAGGCTCCTATTGTCATTCTGCCATCCTTGGCTGGGCTGTCCTTAGGGCTGGCCTTCCCAATATGATGATTACCCCCACTGGGAAGAGCTGGATTTCAACTCCAGAGATACCCATGGACCCAGTGTAGCTGGGTGAGCCTCACTCCCTCTTTCCCTCATGCCAGCCCTGAACACCTGCCTGGGGGTGATGAAGCAGTCAGGGAAAGTTGAGGTGTGGCTGAGGGACCCCATTCCCCATCACCCACTTTGTGACACACTCAGGAGGGCAGCACAGGCTGTGCTGTGAGAGGAGAGCTTGCACACTGTAACAGATAATACCTGGCTTTCCTTTATCCTGTTCTGTCATCTGTGGAAATCAATAAATCTCACCACCTCCATTGTTCAGACTGGGACATTGAGGTGCTCAGCAGTAGCAGCCAAAAATCACGTGTGGACTCTAAATCCAGAAGAGCCAGTTAAGAGCAAGGGCTCTAAATTCGTGCACAGTTAACAGTTACTGTGCTGGCTGCTCTCAAGCCCCACAAGTTCACACTTGGCTGCAGATCTTTTCAGATCTCAGTTGCCAGTTTCTTTAAAAAACCTTGGGGTTGTTGTGGTGGATGGAGAGTTTCAAACGCAGGTGGATGAGCCCATCCTGCTGGGACACAGTGAGCAGCAGCCATACCTACCCCCAGTCACCAAAGAAACCATTGTGTCTGCCCCATCCTGGTGCTGAGCTCTCATGGATGGGATGTGGCCACCCCATCTGCCTGCCCTGGGGTGTGCCAGACCCTCTGGGGACAACGTGCAGTGCTGCAGGGACTGTTCCTCCTCAGCATGCACTGTGGGGGTTCCCACAGCCTTGTAGCTGATGGAGCTTCCTCTGCTGGACACCTCCAGGATGGTGTCTGGAAGCACAGCCCCATCTCAGTATCCTCCTTTCTGGGGATAAAGGCATGAGACCATTGTCTCCTTATTTAAGCTAAGGAGCTTTCTTTAAAATCTCCCAGACTTTTTCTAGTCCTCAAGGATGAGCTCAGCAAAGCAGCATTAGATGCTTAAAATTGGGTGCTGCAGCTCTCAGACCTCAGGAGTGGCTGTGCATTCCCTTCCCAGGGAAGCTGGGAGGATTTTTGGCGCCTGCTCTGCCTGGCCCCAGCTCCCAGCCTCCCTGCTGCCTTCTGTTCCCAGAGTGGGTGAGGCACATCAGGGTTTGTTGGGAACTGGAGAGAGGAGTGTGTGAGCCAGAGAGATGGCCTGTGATGGGGGGGACACTGGAAAGCCACCAGTTTGCTGGGATAGTGCCCGGGGTGGGTGGCTGGACCAGCACTCCAGCTGTGCAAGGGTTGGCTGCTCGGCATCTGCCACATCCTCCAGCTGCAAACAGCTGGAATGGCCATGGGAACACTGCACTGGGACTGGCCCTGCTCCGGGTCAGCCAGCTCCCCTCAGCTCCTGGCTCTGGGCTCATCCTGCACCCTGCCTGCTGCAGGGAGGGTGCTCTGCCCTGGGCTTCCCCACACAACTGAGATCTGAAATAATCTGCAGCCAAGGTGTGAACTTGTGGGGCTTGAGAGCAGCCAGCACAGTAACTGTTAACTGTGCACGAATTTAGAGCCCTCGCTCTTAACTGGCTCTTCTGGATTTAGAGTCCACACGTGATTTTTGGCTGCTACTGCTGAGCACCTCAATGTCCCAGTCTGAGCAATGGAGGTGGTGAGATTTATTAATTCTGCCTCTCTGCATGGCCAGTGGTGGGCACACTGCAGTGGGCATGAGAGCTGGGCAGTGGGGTTGGGAATGGGAAATGCCTTCTTCCCTGCCCCTGTGCTCATCCTCGAGCACGTGATAGGTTCCTTTATCTGCTAACATAGTCATAAAACAATCCAGATCTGTCCATAATCCTGTTAGAGCCTTTGACTCTTGCTCCTGTGACTCCCGGCAGCTCTAATTACAGATACTCATGCAGCTGATTAATGACTTGGTTCATCCTCAGTGGCACCAGTTTTACATGTGCAGCTCAATTTCCCCCCCCACAAAAATTTGTGTGAGGGGGGGTAAATAATCCCTGTTAAAAACCACCAGCACAGAAATGCAGTGTTGGCGTTGTGCCTCCATCTGGCCCTTCTGCTTCCTGTCCATCCCTTCACTCATCTCCCCCTGGCCTTTCATCTCCGAGAGAAAGACCCTAATTGCTGCACACTCTAATTTTGCTGCACTGTATCCCATAAATCACTCGGACATGCCGAGCATTTTCCTGCTCCCTAACAAAAGGAGTGGGATTTTCACCTCTGCTGCATGTTTTACAGGTGACTAATTGCATCAAGGCACCTTTGAAGCAATGACTTCATCAATTGCTCATCCTGCAGACACATTGCTGGTTTTGTATGCCTGATCAGAATCCTGCATTTATTAGGATTAATTTATTCTCCAATCATTTTTCATCCACCACAAGGACAGGAAAGTTGAGTGATGTTACTTGCTCAGCTACGTAAGCACGATTTCTTGCCTCATTACTGAGCCTCGGATATTTTTGCTACATGCTGAAACTTCTCCAAATGAAAATGAGTAATGTTACGTCTCGGAGAGAAGTGCTCCCAGAACACCAGAGAAATCAAGTTATTTCAGGGTGCCTACAAATTGGCTTTGGATCTTCATCATCCTCCTTTCTAATTTTGCCCCCCCGTTTGTCATGGGGTACATCTGTGTGAGTGATAGCATGTCTTGGGCTTCACACAGAGGGAGCCAGGGGTGGGTGAGAGGATGTTTCTCCCAAACAGGGACCATCCAAAATGAAGGGTTCTTGCTGTGCTGTGGAAACAGGCTCAGAGAGCTGGGGTTGTTCAGCCTGGAGAAGAGGCAGTTCCAGAGAGCCCTAAAGGGTCTCCAAGAGAGCTGGAGAGGGACTTTGGGCATGGGCTGGGAATGACAGGATAAAGGGGAATGGCTTCAAACTGCCAGAGGGCAGGGTTAGATGGGATAATGGGAAGAAATTCTTTATGATGAGGGTGGGGAGGCCCTGGCACAGGGTGCCCAGAGAAGGTGTGGCTGTCGCTGGATCCCTGGCAGTGTCCAAGGCCAGGTTGGACAGGGCTTGGAGCAACCTGGGCTAGTGGAAGGTGTCCCTGCCATGGCAGGGAATTGAAACAAGATGGTTTTTAAGGTCCCTCCAACACATATCATTCCATGATTCTATAATTCTATAGGTTAGCAAATCCTTAGGAGGCTGCAGGAAACACTTTGGGTATGTGTGGCTGAGTGTAGGGGTGTGGCAGGGCTGGCAGGATGGAAAAGGAAGCAGTGAACACAGGCTGAGCATCTGCAGGGAGGAGGATCTGTAACTGGTGGGGACTGAGAGCAGTAAATACAGGCAAATTCACACTTTTCTTAAAGGCTGTGGTCAGGTTTTTGTGGGAGTAGTGGCTGATAACAACTGCCTGGAGACCTTGACTCAGCAGCTGACCTCCCACCCCCACAAAGGCTCTTCTTTTGGGAAGCTTGTTTGCATCCAGGCAGGAATTTTGCTTCTGCTACTTCCAGTCTGGTGTTCATCTGCCCTTGACTCACTGCTGGCCCATGGGGGTGGATTTTGCAGCATAGTTTATGGACCAAATGGGGTAATTTTGAATCAAAGCTGAGTTTAAGATTGGTTTGGGGTAGGTGTGGCAGGGCTGGGGAGCCTCACCTGGGTGATGTGCCGTGCTAGGATGAGGAGGTGCAGGAGAGGGAAGCTCCAGGAGTGGCTGGCTTCCCTCTGTTGTACTGGGAAGAAGTGCACCAAGGGGCTGGGAAATTGCTTGTGCACTGCTGGGGAGCTGGGTTTGGCAAGAGACCAGAGAAAAGTAGATGATGGCTTTGGAGAGGGTGGAGAGAGGACCTAGGAGACACACCAAAGCCTAGAGCTGTCCAGGGGACATGCTTATTTTATTCTGCCACAGCAAGCTGGCAAGATATCAGCTCTTTGGGTGGCAAATCTGGTGTCCTGTGTGATGTCCAGCCCCAGTCCATGTCACATGTGATGGCACTGGCTACAGAGCCCTGATGCCCAGCTGGCACCAAGCTCTGCAACCCCACTCTCCCTCTGGCCCCGTGGTGGGGCTTGGGTTGGGGTGGATGAAGAGGGGTCGGGGTGGACAAAGGGGCTGAAAAAACGTGTCAGGGAGCAGAAGAAGCTGGTAACTGAGGGACTTTGCCTACAGAGGGGGCTCCTGCACTGCCCAAGGCCATCCGGGCCGGGAAGGCAGGAGAAGGGATGCAGCGGCTGCCAGCTGACCTTTCTCAAACAGTTCATGGGTTTCCAGAGCAGCCGAGGTGTCAGCGGTGTAGAGCAGTCACAGCTTCCCAGTCGCTGGAGGAGGAAGGCAGGGGGCACTCGAAAGGGGAGGAAAAGGCTCCGTCCTGGAAGGGTGGAAACCTCCCAGCCCATTAACTGTTTCTCCGCGGAGAGCCATGGAAAGCAAACAAGGGGCTGCTTTTCTCCTGCACCAGCTCGCCCTCTCCCATCCTTTCTGCCCTCCTCTCTTCTGCCTCCCTTTCCCTTCCTTTTGTAAAGGCAGGGCCTGGGATAGTGAGGATTTGGGTGGAAAATCAGCTCCAGCCCAGAGCAGCATGCTGGGAAGCAAATTCCACCTCGGCACCCCGAGCCCCTGCATCCCCAGCGTCGTGTCTGTGCGCAGAGCCCTCTGCTTTGACGAGCTCTCTGCAATCAGCCTTAATTAGTAGGCAGGGACCCACAGAAAAACCTCTCCCAGCCCTTTCTGAGCAGCGTGTAGCGGGGTGCTCTGTGCTGTCAGATCTGCCTGAAAGCACATTTGTCTCAGGCGAGGGAAGGGGCCGAGTTGCTCCGCGACAGCCTAAAACTGAGACACTTTCCCTGGCGGATGACAAAGCTCGGGAGTAAATTAGCAGGCAGAGTCTGTGAAAGGAAATGTTTCCTTAAACGTTTCCATAAAAGCTAATTGGCCTGTAAGAGCAGCATACCTGTGGGCCGCTGCCTCCCGGGGTTCAGGGCTTGGGGAATCTATTCCTGGCTCGGCTAATAATTTTCAGTGTGACTTTGAGCAGGTCATTTCAGTTCTTTGTGCCTTGGTTTCCCTCTCTCTGAAATGAGGAGAATACTCCCTTCCAAAGCACTGATAAGGTTTAAGTACTAAAATTTTATTGCTCCGTTGAAGATCCTTGGCAAAGGGATATTATGCAGATAGAAGGTTAATGATGATGATAGGGAGAGAATAAAAGAAGAAATTGCTGTTTTATTTTTATTTTGTTCTTTAAATGATGTTTAATAGCCAGTTTTCGATTGAGGAATAAAACCCAGTCCCCTGTGACCACCAAATTATCTTGCAAACGCTGGTTTTTGCGTGCTCTTAAAGCTTGCAGGGAGAATGAGGAGCCATACCCCTTCTCTCTTCTCGTAGAAGCAATCAGCAAGAGATTTCCTTTTCTCAATTAGGAAGCTTGTCTGGATTCCTGGATAATTGAAAGAGCTTCCCAAGAGTCCTCCATGCAGTGTCGTGGGTCTGATGGTCCCTGCTGGGACCAAGCATGGTGGTTGGTGGGGCAGCTCATTGCCCATGGCCTGAGTGGATGGAGGGACCTGCTTGAGGTCAGGCAGGAGGTCAGGCAGGTCAGGCAAACAGGACTTTTCCACTGCCAGAGGCAATTAAAGGCTGAACTGAGCCACTACCCTCCCAAATTCACCCCATGCCTTTCCAGAAGGATTTCTGGGCAGGCACATCCCAGCACGGTGATGACCTGGAGAGCCAAGGTACCCAGTGCAGAGCCTGGGAGTGTTTGCAGCCATGCTGAGGGCTGGAAGGGTCCCCACAGGGTGGTGCCCACCAGCCCCTCTCTGACCCCACAGCCCTGCCCACGGTGCCCTGCCTGGCAGCTCCAGTGGCCACCCCAGTTTGTCATCCTCACCACAGCCACCGTAGGCTGCAAATGTCAACCACAGCGGAACCCGGCGCAGTCTGCGGCCGGCCCTTTGCTTATTTATTCCTTTTCTCATTTGTTTCTTTCACAAACAGCAGCTATGTCAAGAATGGCATGTTCGTCACCCCAGACTGTTACAAAACTTAAGGTCAAATTCATGGTATAATTGTGGCTGGGGAAAAGGACAATATAGATGTGTTGCTCCCTGGTGGGCAAAGCGTGGGGGCTGGAGGATGTTGTCTCCTGTTTTCCCTCTGCTTGTGGATAATGGTTTCCTGTCCTGTCCAGCCATGGGGTGGAAGCTGCATCTGTGAAGATGCACTTGTGGTGCCTGTGCTCGCTTTTTCCTGCTGAGTTCCATTTTGGAGAAATGCTTAGTGAGAAATACTCAGTGAGATGTGGTTTGTTAGGGCAGATAATAGCTCGTGCTTAGCCAACTGATCTACCTGGAGGAGGAAACAGGAAAAAAAGGACCAGCTTTTGGACACATAGTGATTTGCTGATCCCAAACACCATTCCCCTACTCTCCTCATGCTCCAGTGGCTCATTTGGGAGGTGTGAGACCTCTGCCCACTTTGCCTGTCGTCTCACACATGATCAGAGCCCTCTGGCTGCCCACACAACCATGTGCTGTCTCCCCATGGAGGCTCTCATTGTCAGAGCTCTGCTGCCTGTCCACCTTCTGCCCATGGCAGGAGCTGAGGAATTGGGAACAGGAGAGCTTGGGGCTTTGCACTGGCTCTTTTCTGGGGGAAGAATCCCACCCCAGAGCCTGTATTAGGACCACGGAATATTTTAGAGGCGACCTTCACAGACCATGCAGCCCAGTTTTCCTGCACTGAGCAGGGATGTCTTCAGCTAGACCAGGTTGATCAGAGCTCCACCATTCAGCCCTGAAGTTTTGATCCATCCCTTTTCCTCTTTGACATTGACCTCTTTAATATCCCTGGGTTTCTTCTCAACACTTTCAATTCAGTCACCCACACAGCAGGCTCAACAAGGATCCTCTCACTCTCCTCATGCCCTCATCATGTTCTCTCAAAGCTTTCTCCCAAAGCTTCCATGTGTACACTGACAGCTTTCTCTTCATCCTGTTGCCCTTATCCCTCATTCTTCCATCTCTCTGGATTCTCCAGGCTATGTCTGGGAGACATTCAGCTCGAGGTGCATGGCCTGTGCTGGGGAAAGGGGCAATGCTCCCCTTAACCCTCCCACCTCAGTAAATACAGCTGTGGTGAATTTGTTGAAGACATGGGTTGATTTGGGTGGGGTTTTTTTGCCCTCTGTGTCTGATGTGGAACTGTGATGGCAACAGTATTTCACAGGGTATTTCAAGCTGGAAGGGGCCTGTAAGGATCAGAGTCCAGTTCCCTAAAGCAGGAGTTGCCTGCTCATATGTAAGCATATAAAACCTCTCCCAACAAGACCCTGATCTCTCTTGGGACCTGCAGGATGGAAGAATCAATACCATTGCCCAGAAGAAGGTCACGCTCCATCAGTAAAACTCCTCTTTGGACAGAACAGGAGCTCAGTCTGCCTCTCTGTTTTAGAGCCAGGCTGCAGGTTGTTGCCAGAGGAGCTGTTTGGGTGCTTGGTTTGTGTGATGGATGATGGGGAGAGGCTAGAGGAACATCCCACAGTGTGTGGGTTTGCCTCCTGCCCCTCTGCAGCCTCCCTGCTCTGCTCTGGGTCCTCGATGCTTATTCATATCAGCAATAAACCCAGCCCTTTTTTGACATCCTTAAGTGATGTTTTAGGATTTCTTTTATTTGTGGACCTTGCCTTGGCCTTCTGTCACTATTTGTCTCTCCAAAGAAAGGATTCTGCTCTTTCAATTTCTGCCTCCAGTTTGGAGGGGGGGATATTACCGATGGGGGTCAGTAAATAGCTTATCTGACTTCATAACACTTAGCATTTAGACAGTGCTTTCCACTGCCAGAGCCCTCTGCAAACTCCCAATAATCCACCCTGCACCCCTTCAGTTAGGTAAGTATAACTAATCCCAAACAAATAGCTTCAGTGTGGAACTAATGTAGAGAATGCATAAGAGTAATTTAAGGTTTAAAAGAAAAGTAGTGGGTAATCTTGCAGCAAAATTAAAAAAAAAAAAAAAAGGCAAAGAGAAGGGAAAAAAAAACTTGAGTTATTGAATGTGAAAGTTAAATCAGACTGGAATATGTTGTTAATTTGCATTTCAAGTAGCCATGAGAGGCTGTAGATATTACAACTACTTAGTGTAGGCTGTTTGGAAGTATGAAATACATCAAAGCTTCCGTAATATGTAAAATAATAAAATGTAAAATGCCCTCAGGTTCAGCCTTTTTGTGCCTGTTGGATCTTACCAGGTTTTTCATATCAGTTTTTTCTTTTAATCCTGCAAGCGTTACTGAATTCCATACTTTCTATGTGTTTCTATCTAATAAACTGTAGACTTCAGGTTCCTGGAAGTGCTCAGGACCATGCTAGTTGGGACTGTGAGTAAACTTTTGTAGTGGAAGATGTCCCTGCCCATGTCAAGGAGGTTGGAACAAGATGATCTCTAAGGTCTCTTCCATCCCAAACCTTTCCATGATTCTCTGATTCATCACCATCAATCAGGTGTGATTTCCTGCATGGCAAAAGCACAAGAGGGCAGCTCATTGTGGAGAGCCAAGATCAGGTGCTCAGTTTCCAAAGGAAGTCTGATTTGGAGCCCTTTCAGAGGTTTATCCCAAAGGGAATGTGGATTGATCAGTTCTGCTGGTGCCAAATGCAGCTGTTCAATTGAACCTGGAAAGATGTGAAGCAAGGAACACAAATTTCAAGACACTTTGATGAAATTACTAATGAGGGTGTGCAAAGCCTCTGGAGGAGATCCCAGTCATCAGAGATGAGAGGCAGGAAGAGGAGGAAATTTGGATTTGTACAGTTACTTGCCCACCCAGGAAATCTCCTGGCAGACTCAGGAATGCCCTGTGTATATTGTCTGAATGGGTCTTGCATGGATTTGGAAAGATGATCCCTATGTAAAGGCACCTTTTTTGGATGTCTTGCACCCAGGCCCTGGGCTGTGTCAGATGTCACACGATCCATCAGGGTTTTGCAGAGCCATTTAGCTGCAGATGCTGCTGCAGGTGCAAAAACATCTGCTGTTGCAGATGCAAACCCAAGGAGCTTTCAAGGAGATACAGAACATCATAAGGGCTTTTTTTTGCAGCATATTTTTGCTCTCAAGCATTGCCCTTATCCAGGTTCCTGTCACAGTGAGCACTCACAGCACTGGTGTGTTCCAAAGCCACAAGTGTCCCCACTGAGGAGAGGCTTTAGATTAGATCTTTGGAAAAGTCCTTCCCTGTGAGGGTGGGCAGGCCCTGGCACAGGGTGCCCAGAGAAGCTGTGGCTGTCCCTGGATCCCTGAAGTGTCCAAGGCCAGGCTGGACAGGGCTTGGAGCAGCCTGGGATGGTGGAAAATGTCCCAAGAAGAGGGTGGGAACAAGTGGAGCTTTAAGGTCCCTTCCAACCCAAACCATTCCATGATTCTTTGATCTGATGCTGATGTGCAACCCTGGATAAACACTGGCAATGCCTGCAAGGTTTGCTGGGGCAGTGCTGGCATGGGAGAGGGCATCAGGAGTGTGGTGGGGTTGGGAGCCCCAGCTGAAGCATCTTAGAAGTGAAGACCAGAGGTGGGACAAGCTGTGGTCCACACCAGGCTGATATGATAGCAGAGCTGTAGTGGATGCTCTTCATGGGGTTTTATCCCTTACACTCACCTAAATCCAAAATCCACTGCTTCCTGCCCCAGGTATTTGCAAGCAATTACATATTTACCCCAGACTTCTCTTCCCCTTCATTCCCAGACACATTTTTTTAGAGGAGAGTAATGAACCATGCCTGAAGAGGACCAAGCATGACCATTTATTGCAGAGATCAGGTTCAGGAGAGGCAGGAGAGAGTCCACCCCTCCTTTCTGCCCTCCACCCTCCCCTCTGCCCACTGTACCCCTCTGCTGCGAACTTCTCAAGAAGAAAGAAAAATAAAGGTTTGGCAGGTCTATTCACACAGTGTAAAATTGAATTAGTGGAGGTATGTGAGGAACATGGCTCAATTTCCATGGGGATGAGGAGATTTTTATCACCACCCCCCCAGGATTATCCCGTGCAGCACAAAGCTGATTTCAGCACTGGCGGGTGGGCATTCCCCCTGTGAGCCTCCTTGGGGTAAAATTAAGGTGATGTCTGAGTCAGGCTGGTCTGGGCTGGGGGCTTAGCCAGGGTGGGGAAGTGAAAGGGGAGAAAATGGAGCTCAGGGGAAGCTGGGATGAATGTCTGCAAAGGTGAAGGCCTGAGATTGGGTGAGCAAAAGGAGCTGGGAATCCCCAGTTGTTTTCTGCCCCCTCTCCCTTGACAAGGTTCAGCACCCTTTGATGCTCTGTGGGGTCTGAGGGAGTCTTGAGCCATGGCCAGGGCAGGAGGGACTGTGTCAGGGACAGGCAATTAAGGAGATTGCATCCTGATCCCAAAAATAACAGAACTGCTTTCCCTATCCACTTCTGATGAGCTCCATGCCCTCCTGCATTTGGTGGCAGTCAAGAAAATGTCCTGGACCCAACCTGTAGAGGTGGGTTTATCATCTGTCTGTCCTGGAAAGGTCCCTGCTGCCCATCCTGGGCTTGTCCAGCCCAGCACATGCCCATCAAACCTCAGGGAAGGGCTGAGGCTTCACCCTGAGCACTGGTGGCAGTGCCACAGGATGGATGTGACAGTGTGAACGACTGGGGAGCAGTGGGAAAGCAATCCCAGCTTTCTGGGCTGATGGGCTTCACATTCCCTGCCCTGGTCAGCAAAGGCAGAATGGAAAGGAAGAGGGAGAGGGAAGAGCCCTGTGTGCACACCCACCCCAGCACAGGCAAGCCAAGCCTGGGGCCAGCCAGCCGGGAGCGAGGAGCCTCTGTGCTTCCTCCCTCCCCGCCCTGCAGGGACGTGGCTGGGTGGAGATCTGGCCAAAGCTCCTGTCCTCTCTCTCGCCAGCACAGCTGAACTGGGGCAACTGGTATCCAGCCCCTGGCAGCAGGGAGGAGAGCTGTGCATCCTTACAGTGAGATGGGGGCCAAGGAAAAGTCCTTGAGTGGGGTGGGAGAGCGTGTAGGATGGGGTGCTGTGGGTTTAGGGTGTGCAGGGCAGGGTTTAAAGCACAGTCCCACCGTGCCAGGTGGGGAGTTGTCTCCTTACTCTATGGACAGCCTGGGAAAAGGTGCAGGGCCAAGGGAAGGGGCTGCTCAGGGCACAAAGGCACCCAGAAGTAGGAGAGGGAAACCATGCAGAATTGTCCAGGACAACAAACCCATACAGGGGGTGGGGAGTGAGGGTGTTCAGCATGGCTCCAGGTGGAACAGGAAGGCTGGAATAGCTGCCCAGCCCTTTGGTCCTCCCCTCTCCATCACTTGGATCTGCCACTCACAGTCTTTTTCCCACCTCAGAGTGATGTTTCCTCCACTTCCTGCAGAAGGGCAGCAGCCCAGCTCTCATGAGCAGCCCTGCCAGATCTGCTCAGCAGGATATGCCCATCCCAAGCTGGGAAAATCAGGCCCAAAATAACATGGGATGAGCAGATTTCCCCCCTGGGCCACTGCCTGGGCGTCCCAGGCTCCATCAGCACAGTCCCATGTGCTGCACACCAACAAGCCTCGTCTTTATCATTTGGAAAAGGCTGTTTCATTTAGCTGTGACCCTTCACCATCTGAAAACTTAAATATCTTATTTTCCAGAGACTTGGGCACAATCTTTATGGCTGGGGCAGTTCCTGACTGAGCATGACCCCTTAGGGCCTTGTTCACACCTCTGTCTTCCCCTGAAATGGCAACCAAGGGCTCTGAGCACTAACACTTTATTTTTCCAATGAGAAGTTGCTCCCTTTGCATCACGTGAAGCTGCTGATAACCCTACACTACTCCTGTGCAGAGCCCATGTGTGAGGATCATGCAAGCCCTGACATCCAATCATTCTCCAAAAAAGGGTGGGAAGCCTACAAGGGCTATTTGGAGAGCTGCTGCAGGACTTCACCCATGGAGCAGCTTCAGCAGGACAGGGTTACAATAAATCAGTTTGGCTGTGTGTTGGGGCAAGGCAGAGCATCATTTCACACTGCTTGCTGGTTTCTGTGGCACTGTGGCTGTGTTGGCAGCAGGGCCAGGAGCAAAACCGATCCCTGCCTTTGGGTACCACTGGCTGCTCCCACTCCCCATCCAAAGCAGCCATACCTGTACCCTGGAACATCACAACACCCCTTTCTGATGCCAACACACTGACTCAGGTGGTGAAATGCTCAGTTCCCAGACTAGCAGAGGGTTAAAACCCTGTTTGTGGGCACAGTGCTGCTGCCCAGGGGCCCCTGGGTGCTGAGCCAGCAGGATGGGGAGCACAGAGCTGCCCAGCTGCTGTGCCAGCTCCAGCCCTTGGCATTTGCCCACCACACACCTTCCCTCATCCCTGGGCAGCAGAGCCCAGGGCCCTTTTGCTTGTTTGGTTTCATCCTGTAACCAGTCTGTTTATTGTTCTGAAAAGGTTAAATTGGTCAGGGGAAAAAAAAAAAAAGGATGGATTTTTTTTCTTCCCCTTTCTAATGAGAGTCTGGGGACCTTTTCCCTGCTGACGTCAGAGTCATATCCAATAGCCTTTGCAGTGAGGCCTGATTTGCAAAGGACACCCTGGGGAAAAGCAAAAATCTTGGTGAAACCTTTAAAAAGAAAAAGCACCCTTTGAGACGATTTTCTGCTTCTTTTATGTCCTGATTTCACCTTCTAATTACTAATGCCTTATCCCCTTTTTCATTTTCCCCCCAAGCCGAGGCAAAGTGGGAGGGGAGGGTGTTTGCAGCCCCCCGTGCTTGCAAACACTCCCTGAGCTTGGCTCTCCCCCCCAGCTGCCATGCAAGGAGAAGCCAAGCCTGAGCAGCTGGGCTGCTCCATCCTGCCTTGGCCGGGAAGCCGAGGGGGCCCCGTCTGGGTCGCTCTGCACTCAGGCAGCCCCAGCACTGCCATTCACCATGTCCTCCTTGCCTTGCCTTGCCTTGCCTTGCCTTTCCTTTCCCTGTCCTGCCTTGCCTTTCCCTGTCCTGCCTTGCCTTTCCCTGTCCTGCCTTGCCTTTCCCTGTCCTGCCTTGCCTTTCCCTGTCCTGCCTTGCCTTTCCCTGTCCTGGCATCCCAAGGGACATGTAGGATCATCGCTTCCTCCTTCTCTCCCTCCTTCCCAAGGCAGGTAGGCAGGAGCAGGCAGGGCCAAGGTGGAGCTGCAGCTCTGCCTGTGTTTCTGCCCATCCAGGCTTTCCAAGCAAGACTGGCATCTCCAGCATCATTTCCAGGCCAACCCCACCTCCTTGGAGCAGGACTGGTGAGGGTGTTAGGGGCAGGGATGGAATTTTAGCTCTGGGAAAAGATGCCAGAACATCTCAGCTGGAGACTGATGTCCTGTGTTTGTGGTGAGGCTGTGGGAGATGTCCACACTGATGGGGGGTCAGGGGGAGCTCCTGGCCTGAGGTGGCATTTCTGAGATGCTGCTGTGGCTCTCTCATAGCTACAGCCCACAGGCTGCTGTTACCATGGTCAGGAATGTGACTCAATTACACCTGGCCCAAATGGTGACTTGTGATCCCATGTGCCCAGGATCCCTGGGGTTGAGGGGCTCCTTTGCACAGCTGAATTGTTTGACACCCTTTGGGCAGAGGTTCTGCTTTGTAGAAGTACTTTACACTTACCATGAAACATTCAGCTGCCTCTTCCCCCACTGCCTGTGCTGCCCAGGGATGGAGGATTCCTGCTGTGGAGAGATGGCCTTGGAGTGCTCAGCTGCCCTCCTGCCTGAGTGTGGGAGCCTCGGATGTGCAGGCACACTCAGGCATCCCAGATGTGCTCCTTTGGTGGCTTTCTGGGTAGCTGGTTTGCTGGTTTTGAGGATGTTCAGGGGAAGATGTGTCTCATCCTGATTATATCTGACCTTAGTGAGGTTTGGTGGGCTCAGAGGTTCCTTGTTCACAGAGTGCAAAGCCATGCTGGCCATGGGATGAGAGCATTTTTTGACTCTCCATGTCCTGATTTGGGTGCAGTTTGGGTGCAGTGTGGGTATGGAGGTCCAACCTCCCAGTGGCAATGAGCTTCCTCACAGGACAGGTCCCAACAAAAACCCTGAAGCTCCAGCAGCACAAACTGAGTAGAAGTTTAGTTCTGGGTCCAAACTTTGTGGCCATTCTCTTCCTAAGGAGCTGAATCTTTTCCCAGTTGAGTACATCCAAACTTTGAGTGAGCTCAGCTCCTGCTCTGGCTTTTAAGCCAAGCTTTGCAGATCCAGTCTCTCCTTTCTCCTGCTTTGCTCTGGACAGATTTCAACACTAAGCAGGAGATCTGTGTCCAACAGCCATGCTTCCCTCATCCTCCCCTCAAAAAAGTGGAAAGGACTAGTGTCCTGGTGTCTGCACAAGCACCAATGTATGGGACACATTCACCTCATTAATGCAATTAACAGGACTTGCTATGAACCTCTCTAAATAACATCTTATTCCTTTCTGAGTGCAGGCTGTGGCCATGCACTTGTCTGGCTGCAACATCCTTGGTTGGACAAACCTTCTTGTTCCTCTGCTCAGTGCCCCCAGTGAGGAAATCCTGCTGGGAAGAGGTGTCTCCTGGAAAAATAAGTCCCACTGTGCCCTGCTGCCAGGGCAGTCTGAATGTGGGGCTCTGCATGTGGTCTGGTGGCATCCAGGACTCTTTGTACTGTAGATACTTGTACAATAAAGCAGGTACCCATGTGGGTGGAAAGAGGCTTCACAAGACACACAGGACAGGGTTTTACCATGATGGAGAAAAGCTTAGGATCCTACGTGTCTATTTTAGGGAAAGATTTATCTCATCATGCTTGTGTCAGAACATCACTCTTTGGGGTGAATGAAACAAGTGGGGAGCAGCATCTGCGTCAAGAAAAACATCCTGGCTGCTGTGGTGGAGCAACAGAGGGCAGGGGATGAGTGTGGTGGTGTGACACAGGTGGTGATGAGGTCCTGGTGATGGCTCAGGCAGCCCCACTGTCCTTCCACCATGCTCCCTGCTTCCTGCTGCCCAGCCAAGTTTGTCTTGAACAGACCCAATGCATTGGGAAGGCTGGGAGCACGCTCTGTCTGCCCCTCCTCCTTGTTTTCCCTCGTCTCTCTTGTTTTTTTCCCTCCTCCCCTGCCCCACCATCACTTTCTGCCGCCTCTCCTTCTCACTTTTACCTTCAGCAAACCCCTCTGCATCCTACCTGAGCCAGCAAGAAAGCAGCTCCATCCCCGTGGCCAAGTGCAGGCTTAGAGGCAGAGCACAGACACAGCTCCATTAAGCCAGGCTGAGCCTTACGGGAATCGTTCCTGGCCAGGGCTTGAAAAACAAATATAGCACGTTGGTTTGCTTTGGCTGCGCCAGGAGGGTCACACAGGGACGCAGGTTTTCTGTTCGGATGGGAGGCAAGGTCCAAAGAGCAGCGTAATAGGCTGGAAAGCCCTGGAAATGGTATGTCATTATTTACATGTCAGGGAGGGAGCCAGCAGCGGAGGCTGAGGATGTGCTGCGGGGATGGCCCGGCGTTGTGCTCGTGCTCCTCACGTGCGGGGAGCCCTGGAGGCTGGAGGGGTGTCAGCCTTGTGTTCAGCCAGAGCAGGTCCTGCAGGGCAGCAGAGGTGACAGCCTGGTCACATCCCACAGGGGAAAGGCAGTGTCACATCCACTGGCAGCCACTCTGCGCCTCTACACCCTCCTGGGTGTCCCAAAGCGCGACAGCTCCTCTCCAAGTCAAAGCACCCAAAGGTTCCCTGGGTTTTAGCAGAGGTTTGCCCACCATGAATGTTCCCCAGGTGCTTCTCCTGCCTTGGGTCCAGCAGTGGAGGTGCTGGCAGTGATGGTTCAGTGCTGGAGGTTTTCCTTGAGCACAGGATTTACTCTGCTCCTGACCACACAACCTGGGCAATGTGACTTTTCTCCCAGTTTTGCTACATCGAAACTGTTTAAATTGCCAGTTCTTTGGGGTAGGAATTATTCATCCATAAAGCATCCAGCATGTGTTGGTTATTATTTGGATATGTTATTATGAGTCAAATAGGCAGCAATAATTTATGCTGGAGCTGGGGCTGACCTTTGTACACCAGGGAAACCAACCTGAAGAGGGAAAACAGTGACGACATCCACTGTGTTTACTGACATTTTGGCTTTTTACTGGCATG
Source organism: Lichenostomus cassidix (assembly GCF_008360975.1). NCBI lineage: Eukaryota > Metazoa > Chordata > Aves > Passeriformes > Meliphagidae > Lichenostomus > Lichenostomus cassidix. The sequence continues at coordinate 7,521,520 of NC_139497.1, forward strand.
TTTTCAAGCACCAAAAAAGAGCCAGTAAGGGAATTCTCTATAAGTACACTTAGATGTAGTATATAAACATGATGTGTAAGCATGGGGTTTGGTTCTATATCTTTTTTGTGTGTGTGAATATATATTTATATACACATAAAAATGCAGGCGTCAGGTTTGCAATATTAATATCTAAATGATTTTCTGTTTGTGTGTTTTCTGTTTATGACCAAAACATGACTTCTTTTTCTTTCATAACCCTGCATTTAACTGAAAACAAAAAAGCCATAAATCTAGATTACATATAAAACATTCTCATATCATCTCAGAAAAGACTAAGAGGAAAAAAAAATGCCTCGAAGTTAATTTACCATTTTTATTGCCGTGTTTGGGGTGAGGGGAGGAGGAATATGGACTGGTCCCAAGTTCAGCTTTTGATTTTGTTCTTTTTCTTTACACCTCCTCTGGGTGATTTCAGAGGTGGTTGCTGGCCCTGTGCAGGAGGTGGGCAGACGTGCCTGTGGGCACAAACACGTGCACAGCCCATCTCTCTGCTCTCTTCCATGCTCACGTCCAACCCACCCCATGCTCAGCTGTTCACTCATCACCTTATAAATAGATTTTCCTCCACGCACTTGGCCAAGTGTATAATGCACTGAGTGATACCCAGAACTCCTTGGATTGTGCTTGCAGGTTTGCTGCTGAGCTTTTTGGAGGGGGGGTTTAAGATATTGCTTTGCCCCTTGGATCCGAATTCATCCTTTGGTTGTTCTTTTGGGATCAGGAACTGTCCAGGACAGGGATCATGTCTACATGCCCAGCACAACCAGGTGTTAATTAAACCTGGAGAGGGCCTGGAGGTTGAGTCTGGAAAGAGGTGTGTATGGATATATGCATGTGTATGTATGCACAACATGCATGTATTTAATTATGGCCAAAAGGAACAGTTCCCCTTCTTGCCTTCTAAAATAACTCAAAATATTCCATTAAATAAAATCTGCCCTTTACAGCCCCTACCTCCCATCCTTGCCCACTCATAAAACCCACTTAGGGCTAATTTAGAGGTTTTGTTGTGCAAAAGTGAAAAGTTTTTTCTCTTCCTGACCTTTTAAAAACTTAGTATTTTTAACCATTGGTGATTGTCTTTTAAAAAGTAATTTTGAAGGCTAGAATAGCATTGTTCCATTCCAAAAATGTCACAACAGGGCAGTTTCAATGCTACCAGAGGGATTGCCTCACTTTGCTTCCCCCAACCCAAAATTTCTTTGACCTGTATGTCTGTTTCTAAACCTGTTACTTTTAATAGAAGGACTTTTTTACTGTAAAACTGGTTGTGATCTCACATTCCTAACTAGTCCTGCCTGTAACTTCAGCCTGTTCTCTTGGGAGATCCTGGAGTTCCTTGGGGATCACGCTGGAGGTGGGACACCAATTTTGGGATTGTTTGAGTTCCCCAGTGAAGCTGCAGAGCAGGGGAGGCTCTCAGGCTTGGCCATGGCCATGTCCCATCCCAGGTGCCACCACCCACCAGCCCTGGCACTCAGAGCTGTCCTGGGCTGAGCTGTGCCAGCTCGAGGCAGAGGTGACTCTAACACACTGAGAACTGGTGGCCCCCAGGTGTAACTGGGAGCCTGGAGCCTTGGTTTGTTATAAAATGTTGTAATCACCTCCCTTGGGTTAGCAAAAAACACGTTCTTCTCCTGTGCCACAGCTCCCTGTTTGCTTCCCTCACCTGAGGGTTTTCGTGTTTGCTCCTGTGGTCTCTCCAGACCAAAGGGCTGAGATTTCTCCAAGCCTGGGATGTTTTTGTTTTCCTTTGCTGTCATTTTTAGGGTTGTTTTGCATCATCTTCTCAAGGTGAGCTGCTCCAGCTGACAGGCCATGCCTTCAGACCTTTCCTCCTTCTCCTGCTCCATCCTCATGTGGACACCCCAACATCCCTCCCTGGGTGTCTGTGAAGCCCAGGAACCCCTCTTGGCTGCCCCCAGCCCCGTGCTGTGAACGTGCTGGGAAATAGCTCCAGCAGCACCTTCCTTAAATCATGTGCATTACATCCAGCCTGGATGTTCGCTGGGAGGCCACTGGAATGGCTGGGAGGGATTTACCAGGTCCAAATTCACTTGACAGAAAAACAAAATTCCAGCGTAATTTTAACCAGCTGTGGTGGGAGAGTGAAAGAGAGTGAGAGGGGAGGGGAAGGAGAGCTGGGAGTGGGGGGAGAGAGGGAAAGGAGGTGGGAGAGGTGCTGAGAGGAGCTCTGGGAGGTCACCATGCTGTGGGCTGGTGACAGTGGGGACTCTGTGTTTGCCTTCCCCACGGTGGCAGTGGCCTCTTCGCTGTCACAGGGGGTGGCTTTGTCCAGCTGAGCCATCACAGCCGTTTTCCTGGAGGGGTGATGGGTTTCCCCCTTGAACAGGGCAGATCCACACCATGCTGGTGTCATCTCCAGTACCACAGTGGAGATATTGTGTTAAAAAGATGGTCCAAAAATTCAGCTGATGCTGAAAAAAAAGAGAAAAAAAACAGTTAAAAGAGAAAATAATCCTCCATGGCTTCAATATTTAGCTTTATTTTTATATTCTTTGGTAGTACAGGATGAGGATGGCATGTCCCCTGAATACATATGGCAAACAAATACTTTTAGTTTCAGTATGATTTCAATTTCAAATTTAATTTAAAGTATATAAAAATATATTTTACAGTGTAATAATGTATTTTTACATGTAAATGTCGTGTGTATTTTGTAGGTGTAATTGGAACAATGCAAATTTAAATTAAATATGAGCTACTTCTCAGTCTAGCTTTGTGACAATACATGTTCACGCTTTCAAAAGTTAGGGAACTTACAAAGAGAGATTATTTTCAATAACCTGAAATGCTTATAGACATTTTTATTACATTTTATTATGTTTCCCATCCCGTTTCCATTTTAGACTGCATGTACCAAGCGAGTCAAACATCTGATGGATCTGGGGACTCCTGTTTGAACCCTATTGCTATGTAATAATTTTTCCAGATCCATAAAACATAAGCACAGCTCCAGCCTCTTCAGCAAGCTGCTGCTGAAAAGCTCACTGGAACCTGGGAGATCTCAGGCATACACAAAGCTGTGCCCATGTTGAGAATTTGCAGGATGAGGGCAATGTGTTATGATGCATAAACGTTGGTAAAAATGAGTTCTTGTAGGACATAAATTAAGGAGAATGTTCACAGTGTTTACAAGGAAAAGCAGCGCTGCTCATGCTGGTAGAAGTACCCAACTGAACGCTGTCCTGTGGGGAGGACATCCTGCTCAATTGAGGTGAAATTCATTGGAGATAAACGAGCTGAGCATCCCGAGCTTCCCGCTGATAATTTCCATGGAAGTAGAACAAGCTTTCTTGTTTTATTTTGTTTTACTTTTTAAAGAGGAGCAGCGCAGCATGGTGTCCCCATGGCTTGGTGAGAGCTCCTGTGGGCAGTGAGTTTGATGGAGAAATGTGGTGTGGTGGGGCTGGGCTGGAGCAGGAGGGCAGAAAATTGGAGAAATCTGCCTAATCTGTGGTGCACAAGAAACTGTTGCTGGGACAGCTGTCCAGGATGTCCTACACCATGTTGGGGTGGCTGAGTTCCTCCTCTTTCCCCACATCTGTGCTCTCCTGCTTCCCCCGTGCTTTTGGGGAGGTGTGGTTTGGGACAGGTTGCTGTACCCATCCCTAAGTGTGGTAGTTGTGTCTGGAGCCTTCTGAAAACCCCACCAGACACTGGTTGTTCCACAGGCTGTGTCCCTGTAGAGCCCTGGACTGTGTTCCTGCCCTTTTTTCTCTCACTTCTCTTGCCCGTGCATCATGAGGTTCCTGTCAGACCTAATGGCCCAACTGGGCTTCATACAATCACTTTTTACCCCAATCTGCATGACTGACTTTGTTTCTATCTGCTCCCTCATGGCTGGGGAGGACATGAGAGAACTTGGGGAGGTCAGCTTTGTTGTACACAGGACTGTTTTACCTACAGCAACATCTGTTCAACTCAATCCCGTTCAGTATCCAACAGCTCAGGAGCAGGGAGACTGAGACAGGGCAGCAAATGAGTTGGGATGTGAATTTCCCATGGATTTCTGAGCTGTCCCTTCCCTCCAGCTGTCCTGGGGATGTTGACATCACCACTTCTGGAGATGCTGCTGTCGTAAATATGATTTAATGTGAAAAAACTGAGCTTAGATGTTAACATGCCTAAAAGGATCTGCCTTCCCCTGGGAGCACGGAGGGGTTGACTCTCTCTGATCACTCAGTCCTGGGCTCTCACCCACGGATAATTACGTTCTTCCATGCATGATCCTGAAGGCCAAGTTCTGCTGGAGCAAGAGGACATGCAGGTGGGAAGTGGTCAGCTCTTCACCTCGTGCTTTGTCCAGCTGCTGCTGCTGCAGCCACTCTGATTTTCTGTCCAGGGACGGCCAGAGGAGGGGAAAAGAAAGCCTTGATGTAACTGTCCCTCTTTTCCCCGTTCAGTAGCAGCAGTGAAATTCATGATCCCTTCCCACTGGCGCTGAGCTACTCTTCATGGCTTCTCACAGGAGCACTCAGGACTTTGGCTCAGCCCAAGGGGTGACACAAAGCAAAACACTTTGTACCTCAGCCCACAGTGATCTCTGGCCTTGGAGCCAGGCTGCTGTGGTGACCACCTCCCTCGAGATGCTTAAATCAGTGAGGCAGCGACACATCTTCTCTGGTCTCTCAACTTTTTCCCAGTTGCCCTCCCCCATCCCATCCCGTCCCGTCCCATCCCGCTGCATGTTCTGTGCAGATACCTACCACTCCCAGCCGGTAATGACTTCCACATGGGGCTGGACCTTGTGGACAAATCCCCTGTAACAATAGGAAATGTTCCTTGGTCTCTCATTGTGTCTGTCTTTGGGAAGGAGGAGAAGGCGTTGACGACAAGCCGAAGAGCTCTAATATTCCTCCCGGACAGCTGATTAATTCCATCCTCTGCATCCGCTCTGGACCATGCCGCCCCGCCCCGCGCCTTCTGCTTTTTATTGTTCTCTCCACCTGGCTCCCTCTGGCAAGGAAACCGATGGGAGTTGGTGCCACGTGGAGCTCCAAATGGAAAACCCAAACTGCAGGAGCCTCCCCCATGGACCAGGCCTGGTGGCTGTGGCTGGAGGAGGAGAGGCTGCACCTTCCTCACAGCCAAGTCGGAGTGCTGGAATGGAGACGCAGCATTCCTCCCCAGCATGTCTGCTCCCGCCTGGGAGAGACAAGACCCTGCCTTTTCCCACTCCTTCCCCACCATCAGGGCAGCTCATCTCTTTGCAGATAGCTTCAGACTCACTCTCACACTCAGACCTTCTTGCTGCATGTATGGGCACTTTTCTTAGAAATATCCAGGCTCCTGCTGGGAAATGCCCACCCTTGCCATCTGTAGACTCCTGTGCTCATTCCTTGCCCTGCTTGTGTCATTTGTTTTCTCAGACATGGCCAGTGCTGTGGTGGCTCACACATGTGCAGGGGTTTGCACACTCCCTCGCCACAGTCAGGTTTCACCTCCAGTGCTTGCCATTCCCTCTCACCAGACTCCTGCTCCAGCCTTGCTGCTCAGCTGTGATCCATGGAAGAGGGGGGAAAAGAGAGAGACAAGGGCATTTTGATTATGATGATGGAGTTGATTTATTAGAATCATTTTAAAACACAAAGCCATCTGTGTGCCTCTTCCCCATCCAAGATTTATAAAAGACAAAACCATCCATCTGACCCCCAGCTCTCCCTCCCTTCCTCTTCCCCCGCCTCATCCTCGCCTTCCATTCTCCTTTGTGGCTCTCTTGCCAAAACACTTGCCCATACTTAATTCTCCTCCCAGAGAGACAATGCTTTGCATTCTTGCGTTGGAAGCCAAAAAAAAAAGACAATTCTATTCTGTCTCTGCTCTGCTGAGTTGCTTTCCCAAGAGTCTGTGTTTAAAACAAAAAAAGATAAAGGAAAAGACAAGTTGGTGCTGAAAGGTGCTGGAACATCGTGCGTGGGGGTAACTTTTTCATTCACTCCACATATCAAACAGCCACTGGCAGGTCATCCCCAGGCAGAGCATGTGGGACTGCAGCCTCTTCCAAAGGGCTCACCTTTAGGGCGGAAAGACACTTTTGGACTCTGTCTCCCATCCTTCCTTTGCTCCCCTTTGAGGGCCTTGGCTCAAGCCCCAGTTTTCGAGGGTTGAGGTGTGCTGACAGATTCTCCAAGCTGGAGGAGCCAGTGGCTGAAGTCCAGAGCAGGAGGAGAGCCGAGGGCCGAGTTTCCTGGACTCGCCTTGTGACAAGCAGGAAGAGGCTCAGCCCTCCTCTTCCTCACTGCTCTCCTTGATGTCAGTCCAGCCTCCCTGGGGCACTGACATCTGAGGAGCTGTGTTGAGACCCCTCCTGTCCAGGCCCCACCGTGACCAAGTCTTTTCACCTCCCCGTGCCTCCATGTGTTCCAGATCTGTGATGCTTTAGGCATTTCTGTGGTCACCAGAAAAGCTCAACCAGCGTCATCCACTGGCAGTTGAGGACTTTTATGTCATTCTTCTCACAAGGTTGGATGGCTGGGAGCAGATCTAGAGCTCTGGAGCTCCTGGAGCTAAAGGGAGTCAAAGGAAGTTTGAAATTACCTCATGCATATTCAGCCTTTTCTTATTTACACATCAGGGAAGCATTTTCCTCAGTTTCAGCAAATTAATTTGAAGCCAATGTCCAGCATTCAAAATCACAGTGATGGTGGGAAAAGGTCATGGGTGATGGTGATCGCAATCCTGAGCAGCATTGTTTTGGCTTTGACTTTATTTGTGTGTGCTTGGGTACAAAACAAAACCTTTCTGGGGTTTGTAACTATTCTTTTGAACTTCATCTTTCCATATAAATCTCATTTTTATGTTGTTAGTGATTCCCATATGAGATCTGACATTTGTTATTTGATACTAGCAGAGGAGAATGAAACCTATTAGTGGAGGCTCATGGGTTCAACAGGATCCTAGGGAATGAGAGCAGGGCTTGTGAAAAGACCTGAGGATTTAGTGTCACTGTCATCTGCTCGAGCTTTTGAATCTCTTTGCTGACCCCTTTCTATCCACAGAAAGGTCTGTCTTCAGTTTCCCTGGTTCCAGGTGTATATTCATTGAAGCTGATGACTTACCCACTTTGTTGGACACTAAATCACCCAAGTGCTGAGTGTCCTCCAGGACCTCTTCACAGTTCCCTTATGCCTGCTTAGAAAAAATAGGCATAACCTCATGCATTTTCTTTGGAAAGAAGCAAAAAAGGAGTTTTACTAAGAGCATAAAACTACCATGGTTTGTGTGGCACCTCTTTGCATTGAGGTCTCTCTCACTCCTCTCCAAGAAAGACATCTTATAGAGGAAAGATGGCCTAAAATCTGTCAGAAATCCTAGGAAAGAGCTGGAAGTTTTGATCTTCCAGGCCTGGAGCCAAATAACCCTGCTTAGACCAGACATGACAAGGGTCCAGCCTGCAGCTTTCCCAGAGCATTCACATCTGCACTGAAATACCTGGACATGAGGAGGCCTTACAGGTGATCCTCCCTTTGATGGATCCCAAAATGAGAGAGGGCAGTGATTGGCCACATCTCATAGCACTTATTCTCAAATCAGAGTGCAAAGCTCCCTGGTTGCTCCATGAATGGAGACTGAAGAAGGAATTTCCAGGCCGTATTTCCGACATTCTCTGCTTGTCCCTTTTGCTATCTCTTGAACTCGCCATTCATCTCGTGTCCAGCCCAGCACTGCTGTCTCGTGGATTAAACAGCTGCCACGTCCCACCCTTGAGGCAGCTGTGCCTCGGGGCTGCTCAGGAGCACAGGGCTCTGTGCCCCAGTGCTGGTTCTGCTGTTCCAGCAGGATGCTGCCCTGTCAGGGGTGCATGTCTGGCCAGAGGGATGGGACAGGACCATGCCAGGCCATCCCCTGGTTGTCCTTCATGCTTAACAGTCTGGTACAGAGGTGCCTTTTCTCCTAATTTTTTTTCTTTCCCTTTTTTTCCTTTATTTTTCCCTTTTTTTCCCCTTTTTTTTTTTTTTCCTTTCCATTGGTTGTTTGGATTAAGGGGCCTTAAAGGGGCCAGACATTTTTTGTGTTCTCTCATACCCTATAAATAACCGGCACCTCTCCAGTGCTCCAACTCCACCCTTCAGTTGCAGATTCCACTGTCTAGCTGCCACCGCTGCGCATGGCCTTTCACACTCTTCCTTTTCTAGTTAATATGGAAATATTAGTAAAAAAAAAAAAAAAAAACCAACAAACCCTTGCTGTCACCAATTCTCCAAGAGGAGGAGGGGGGAAAGGGAGAGAGAGGTGGGAGCTGGGAGGGAAGGACACGACCAGCCAAAAAGAGTATCCGAAGGAATGTTCTTCTCCCTCCCAGGTTTACAGCAATGCCTTTCCACCCAGAGTCATCTGTTTTGTTTTCCTTCTCCCTCAGCCTGAGAGTGCTGCAGCATTATCATGTAATGTTGCTTAATGGGACGAAGGCTTCAGAGTCGCCTCACGGACCGCAAGCATAGCCCAAATTCCAGGCCAGCGATGTCTTGATGCCTGCGGCGTCTCATGAAAGCAGAGGACTTGCAGCCCTCTGTCTGCCCCATGAATGGTTGGTTGGGGTTTTGTTTTTTCCTTTTCTCCTTTTTTTTTCCTCCCCAAGGGCATGCCGCCACCCTGCTCGGGCAGGGATTTTGTAACTGCCGGCGTATCTGGGAGGTATGCATGGAATCCTTCAAGTGCTTGGTCAGTCCTTGTGGTTTCCTTTGAGCAACTGCCCACCCTGCCAGCTCCCACCACCCCTTCCCAAGCCCCCTGACATGCAACCGGTTGCGCCATTCGTGCCAGGGTTTCACATGACAGTTGTCTCCTCCGGATTTCTCCCTGTTCCTTCCTCCTGGCACGTTTCCTGAGGCTGGTGAAGGAGCAGAGGGTAGGAGCCCTGAAGACTGAAGCTGTCTTGAAGACCACAGAGCAGACACAAACAGAGAACAAGCTCTTGCTTACCAAGTGTCCCAATTTAGGGAGTGAGGTGCAAACCCCTCTTGGTTCCAGGTGGCATCAAGAATTTGAGTGAGGGAAGTGGAATACTCCTGCAGATTAATATCTGACTTCTTGCTCTGAGGTGTTATTCCATCTGTATTTCATCTGTTGTGTTTTGGTTTTTTTTCTGAGCAGCCATCTCTGGGACAGGGAACTCTTGTGATTGCCATTTAGGGAAGGGAGAGTTGAAGCACACATCCCTGGAGAGAAAAGTTGGCTTGAGTCTTGCTCTTTGCCTGTGCTTTCCAGCCTGGTTGGTGCCCAGGGGTTGGGGTGGTGGGCTCTGAGCCTGTAGGCTCCAGCTCTCATGGTGGCTCTGCAGGAGATGTGCTGCTGGTTTGTGCTGGCTGTGATTTTGGTCATGGTAGCTGAGACTAAGTTGGTGGCAACTGGACCTTTGAGATGGCATCTCATGGTCCTCCACCCCCTGCCATGGCAGGGACACCTTCCACTATCCCAGGCTGCTCCAAGCCCCAGTGTCCAACCTGGCCTTGGACACTGCCAGGGATCCAGGGGCAGCCACAGCTTTTCTCTTCCCTGCCCACCACATCCTTGTGCAGATGCACTCGGTCCCCATCACCTCCCTGAGGGCCACCAGCTGTCTGGTCACCCACACCTGCCACCTGCAAGGGGACAGCCACATGCACATGCTGCCATGTGATGAGCTGAGTGATGACTTTTTTCATTAACCTGGCTTTGCTCCCCCCTCCTTCTTTTCTATTTCCATCCCCAAAGCATGGCAGAAAGCATCAGCCACTGTTGGATGGTTAGCACAGGCAGGGTGACATCAGCTCCTTTACTTTGGGATGGTGCTTTAGAGCCATTTTTTAGGGCCTGTTTTCATTAAAAGTAGCTTTTGAAAATGGTTAAGTAATAATTTGCTAAATCAGGCCCTGAGCTGCTCAGTTTAACAAATTATTATTTACTTTTTTATGAAGAATAGATGCAAAGGGAATGGAAAATGGCCAGGTTGGAGCAGGCTGGATGTTAATTGCAGTTCAGTGTCACCACCAGCTTCATGGTTATGATTTAGTCATGTCCTCCTTTGCATGTTAATTAAACTGATGGGTCAGTAAGTGTTACAAGTACAGACTTGGATACTGTTTGTTTTTTTGCTTCTGCAGTGCTGCTTTTGCAACATTTGTTTAGTTTTCATTCAATGCATAAAATATGGAGGGAACAAAAAGCTCATGCACATTGTATCGTGTAATTAGACGAGCGACCAGATGTTAATTAATATATGAATATCGTTTTTATTTCCAATCGTCTGGCTGTGGTTTGAGCAAACCTATGTCCCCCAGCTGTTGCTACACGAGACACACAGCCAGAGCAAAAACAGAGCTCGAGTTCAGCTGCTGTGTTCCCAGAGCACAGCCCATTGCCCCAGCTGAAAGAGGAGATGCTTGGGGGATGTGCTGTCCCCAGGCGTGACACAGCAGTGTGACATTCTGCTGCTATCCAGTGGAGGGCAACAGGGGACATGATCCCAGCTGTCTCCTCCAGCCCTTTTGGGGACCCAGTAGTGCCCTGGACTTTCCTCCTGGACGCCACAGTCCAGTGGGATTTCAGCTTCTGGGCAGTGGTGATTTAATCAGCACCTGTGTGGCTCAGGGAGGAGTCCCTGGAGCTTTCCAAAATTCAACCCTGATCAGCCATGCTCTGTCCCCACACTTGGTCCCACTTTGAAGAGGTTGGAGTGGAGAGTCTGTGATTTTCTGGTGAGGCAGATAATAGGCCACCACTCTGAGCCTTTTGCTGTCAAAGGATTTGATTCTTCCTAATTTCACCTGGAAGATCCTTTTTAAAAGATCCAAGAGCTTCCTTTCCTTTCCTCCAGTTCTCCTGTGGTTTTGCTAAGACCAGCCAGTGCATCCAGGAATTCATCCTTCTCCTCCTTTGTTTCTGTCTGGAGAAGTTCCCGCTGACAAAAGAACTATTTTATGTCCATCTTTAACTTAATTTGCATTTTTAAATATTAAAATCCATTCAATTTCATTGCTATAGCCCTCGAGTTATTTTAATTTCTTTTGACTGATCCTCTGGTGCCCTAATAATGCACCAGTTCATCGGTGCTAAAATCACTGCTGTATTTCCAGTGAGAAATAAGATTGATTACAAGGCTGATCATTGAGGAGCTCTGGTAGGGATAACTCAGTTCCCATCACTCTTTTCTCAGCACTGTCTGTTTTCATCCGTCCATACTCAGTCCCTTACCTGCTGTATAATTCTGCTAATTCCCATCTTTTCAAGCTTACCTAATAATTACCTGTGTCGCATCATGGTGCCTCTGGATACCCAGATAAATTAGATTGTACCACAGTTCTCCTGCCTAGGGAATGAACTGTCTCACTGAAGAAATGCATCATGTTCATCTCACACAATTTACTGAACCTGGGGTTGCAGTTTATTCTCCTTGCCTCCATCTCATCACAAGAAGGGGGTAAAAAAGGGCTCTATAATGAGATAAATTTCTGTCTCAAAGCCACACCTGTGCCTTGAATATCAGCAAGGAAGGCTGAGCTATACAACCTCTTTGCCCATCACACATTCATGGATGCTTTGGCTTTCTCCATGCATCCCATCTCCTGCTAAGCCAAGATGAAAGCTTGTGACTTTCTCCACATTGTCTGCAAACTCCCTGACACTCTTTCACTCTTCTGCTTTTCCTTCCCTCCTCCTTCCCTCCCAATAGCTGGCACGAGGAGAATAACAGTGGAATCACCCACATTGCTGTGGTCTGTGAAGGTTTCTCTCTTATTATATCTAAATAAATATTAATAACAAAAATGGAATAAGAGCTCATTGACAAATTCGGCAAATATTTGCCTCTGCCTTCCCTTTCCAGCCACCTGGCTCTCACAGGGAAGTTTTGCCCTTTCTCAGACCAGTGCATTCAGGAAATAAACATTTGGTTTATTTTCTTGGGAGGAGGAGGAAAATGAAAATGGCATTATGGGGTCTGAAGCCCACCTCTCCCATTTTGGATGGCTGGAAACAGCCGCTCTCATGAGTCATGGCTTTTATCTGTGCCTTATCACAGGGTGGCCAGGATGGCCTTGAATGGTGCCCATGGGATGCCATGGATGACCTGCAGTGCTTTTCCACACCAGGGGAGGAACTGTGCATCTAAAAAGCTCCCAGAATTAAGAGGCTGAGTCTTCAAGCTGATCAGTGCGCTTGAAAAATTGAAACAGCGGCGATGGGTGGAAGGAATGAAGAGAAGGAAAACAAGAATGTGACAGTGCCTGCTCAGGGGCACTCAGTTCTCTGGTCCAGCTGGCTAGGTGGTGATTGGTCAAAGCTTGGGTTGAATGATCTTGGAGGTCTCTTTTAACCCTTATTCCATGATCCTGGCTGGGCACCTGGCTGTGGCCACATGGCATCCCAGCCCCTGCAGCTCCTCCTGTCCAGCCTTGGCTGCTCCCCTCTATGGCTTTCACTCCAGGTGCTTGCTGGGCAGAAAGTGGGCAAAATTGTGTCTGGGATATCATGTGGTGGCATTTCTCAGTCCTCCAAGGATGGAGCAGTGCTTCCCACCATTCTCTTACCAAGACTAATTATTTGTTACAAAGGAGGTTGCAGGAATCTGGGGTGGAAATCACTCCCCAAGCCAGCTAACTCACACCTCAGCACCTCAGGCTGCTTTCAAGGCACAGCACATGCTGCAGAGATCAGACCTGCTGCTGGAAGGCTCAAGGAGTGGGAGCAAGGCTGGTTTATCCCTGTGTGTCAGTGGTTGTGTGTATATATATATATATATATATATATATATATATATATATGTGTGTGTGTATGTGTATAAAAAGTGCATGTGTTTCTGTGTGTGTGTGTATTTTACTATGTTAAGCTATAAACTGTATGGGTTAGGTATGAATTAGAACCTTATAAAATGTGTTTACTCATTCTGTGTAACTCAAAGCAGGGATTAAACAGTAGGAAAAACTGACCGGGAGAATTTTCCAAGCAGAAAAAGTTTTACAGCTCTCATTGTGAAGTGCAGAAGGAGGACTTTTTTTTTTCTTTTTTTTTTTTTTTTGGTGTTCAGGATTTTTTCAGGGCAAGTATTTTCTGTTTGAATTTTTATGGTTATTAGATAAAAGGAGGGTGAGGGGGGCAGCTGAAGAGGAAGGAGGAATGGAGGAATAGCAGGAGATCATTGTAGTGGTAGAATTCGCCCCAGGCACCTGAGCCCCATATTCTCCTCTCCATCTCTTGTGACAATGTACTTTCTGTGCCAGTGGCATCCAGGAGGGCCTCCCCATGACATGCTGTGCTCCTGAACAGGCCCTGCTTTTCTCATCTCCTTGAAGGCATCTTTTATAGGGAAAACAGAGTCTCATAATGCTGCGAATTTAAAGGGAATGGGTGTGGGAAAGGAGCAGTGGAAGAAGAAGCAACAGGGAGATGAGGCTCTCAGTGAGTGAGCATCTCAGAAAGGGGGAGAAGAGAGAGAGGAGCAGGAAATGGAGGTGGATTGAAGTCTTACAGCCTGTTTGCCCTCCTTCTCATAAAGAAAGTCTGGACAAAGCACACAGGGAATAATCTCACCATTATCAAGTGAGTCATCCTAGGTCAGTTGAGTGATGTTTGATAAAGAGCAAGGTGTCTTACAACATGGAACCATTTGATTTCTTATTTCCTTCTCTTCTTTGATACAACTTTGGTTCTGCACCCTCTGTTTGGTCTCTTCTACCTTCTAGTTCTTGCTGCCTTAGTGAATCATCCCTGTCTCCAGGACTGGTGATCCTTGCATAGTTAACAGAGCCTGACTCACTCCCCTCTACATGTTATTTCCACAGAAGGTTAGATTTGGGTTGTTGGGGTTTTGGTTAGGTTTTTTTTTTTCCACTTAACTTTATGAACATTTTCCAGGGGACTGGGGAAAGGGAGGGGAGAAGAGAGACCTGAGAGGGCTCATTGTTTGGGTAATTTTCCCTACTGCTAAATGTCAACATCCTACTCCTGATGCTTCGGATATGGAGTAGCAGGGCTTCTATTTCAGGCTTTGCAAGGGATGGGAGAGACTCATCTTATCTCTCTAACATGGCCCAAGTGATGTTTGGGTTCTATTTAGGGATTTGAAGAAAAGAGGGAAGTGATAACCTCACTGTATGAGCTCTGGGTTGGGTACCTGGCCCTGGCTTCCCTCGTCAGCACAGATCCTGGAGCAGCCCTGGAATCCATTTACCACTTGGCTTAATCCTGCTCTGCTCATTCTGGGAATCTGTCTTTTGTCATCAGAGTGGTCAGATGTTGCGCAGTTGCTGGTGATGACACGTCCCCAATGAGGCATCCTGGAGGGATCAGTGATCCTGGGGTGGGAAGTGTGCCCAGATACCTCACTTTGCCAAGGACATCTGGGAGTCAAAGGGCTGCTCCCACCAGAGTGCCTTTGGTGACATGGGTTCCCAGGGCACATCATCCATCAGATCTGGCTACTAACATCTCCCTTCTGCTGTGGATGACAGGACTGATTTGCCATTCTTTCTGGGATGGCTTAAAATTGGGGGCAGAAGGCATTCAGGCCATGCCAGCATCCTGCTGTGTGCCAATGGCAGGTGCCCTCAGTGCCTGGAGCTTGCACCCTTGTGAGAAAGGGTTAATAGTCTTTTAGAGATGAAAATCAGCTATTAGTGGTCAGAGAGCTGGACTGGGCCTCTGGGTTATAGCTTCAGATTTGCCTTTTCCCTGCTACCTTGGAAAATTAAGTCCCTTTCTCTGCACCCCTGCTCCTTTGCCTGCTGTCTGTCCCTGCCCTGCAGCCTCTGTGACACAGGTGTGCCACAACAGAGCTCACATCTCCACTGAGGGGTGTAAACAACACTGTCAGAGCTATTAACATGGGGTGCTCCAAAGTCTCTGCATGTCAGATATGAGTTTGGTCCCCAAGGAAACGAAATCACCTCGATTTAAGAAATCAGAGATTGTGTTTTGTCCCTGTGAACTGCAGTGGGGTGGGAGATCCTGGCTCACCTTGCAGTCATAGTGGAAAAGGTGGAGGGATTGCTGAGATGATGATGGGTGCTGAAGCAGACTCCTCACAAACAAGAGATTCCCAACTCTTTCCTCTTTTCTTGTGCCTTCTAATGGATCAAAACTGTGAAGAAAAACGTTAACTTCATTGCTGGAAAATCAGTAAGTGAATGATTCATGAGCTGTGTTAAGAAAAGCTGTTGTGACTTGGGTCACAATGGGTTGTACTCCAATAATTCAGGTAATCCCTTGTTCAGGAACTGATGTCAACTCTTGCATATGTTAGTCCTGACCAAGTGAGTCTTTTCTAGCTTCTGAGTTGGGTCAGACAATTGCTTATAGTTTCAGTTTTATCTTGGTATTGCCTTTGGCTTTTCTTGTGATGCCTGCTTGGATAAATGGAGAATTATGGGACGAGGCACAGCCAAGTGAAAGGCTTTCTCCTCTGAGTCTGAGGTAACAACGTATCTACAAAAATATTTAGAGCTCGCTGTGTTTGCTCAAGTTTTAACCTCGGTCCTGCAAGCATGTACATTAGTTTATCTGGCACATGAGTGTAATGGAACAACTCACATGAGTAAAGCTAAACATGTGTAAATGTTTGCAAGATACGGGTCAATAATTCTTTGGAAATCATAGCAAACCAAGCCTCTATTTTCTTACACAGTGCTGTTCTCCAGTCTGCCTCAGACAAGTGATCAGGAATATCTGTAATATTCATTATGGTGTCGTTGTTCCAAAGAGCTCACAGCCAGGATGCAGAAACTCAACAAGTGTAAATTGTTATTGTTCCATTGACTTCAAGGGAGCTACAGGAGATTTTATGAGCTGAGGATCTGCCCCTCCATTCTCAAATGTCCAAAACTGCAGAGCAGGGCCAAATAAGAGGTCTGCTTCCATGCAGGTTCCTCCATAAGGACCAATTTTTTAAGTCTTTGTTGGATAACAGCCTGTAGGTTTGGCTGCAGTTGGGTTTGCTGAACACTTCAGAATGTACTGGTCCAAAGTCTTATCACTAATTCATCAGCATCTCTGCACACGACCTCTATTTAGAATAAATGGGGCCAAAAATATTTAAATATTTAAAATATTTAAAGATTTTCCTTAAATTTGTTGCCATTACAGGCAGTGGTTTGGTCCACTTTCCAGGACTGGGTTGTGAATTGTAAGAAGGGACTGGGAACAGGGTCAGGCAACAGGGGAAATATAGAAGCCCCAAAATTCTATTTTCCCAGTAAGTGCAAGGAAATACGAAGCACAGACCAGTTGATGGCTTTTCACCATAGGCTTACATGAAGTTGATTTGACAAATTACCCAAGATAATTATGGTTTTAGCAATTAATTGCACACTGAGTTTCATTCCAGGAATTGTTCCTTTCCCTTCCTGCTGGTATTTCAATATTTGTATATTAGGAAGCTTCCCAGCATTTGTCCTCAGACATGGCTCATGGTGAAGCTGCTCCCCTTCAAATGTAGCCATCCTAATCCCAGCAGAAGATGGAACATCCCAGCCCTCTGGACTGGTGGAGCTCGGGTCCTTGGCACAGTGTTTGCATCCAAAATTTGGGAGTGATTTTCAGATAGTAACTCATTCCCACGGGAACTGCAAGAGTGCCCTGGTGCATCCAAGGAGATCCAGGTTATGATGCAGGTTTTGCTGCCATCTCTGCAGTGTCTGACACATCAGTTTATGCTGGAGAAGAGTGGCTCTGGGGCTGGAGCAGGGCTGGTGGGACTCCTGGTGAATGTAAGGCTCCATGCAGTCCCTGGATCTGCTACAGGCTGCCAGCTATGGGCCTTGGGGACCATCAAGAGGACCATTGTTAGAAATCTCTGCTTTTAAAGAAGCTAAATATGAAAGGAAAGCAAGAATGAGGGTGGGAACGAGATCTGTGGTGATGAGAGTGAGAACTCGCTCCGTGGTGATGGACAAAATCTTCTGCCAGACAAGAAGGATCTGAGGACAAAGCTTTGCTTCGTGCCTGCACAACTCCCAGCACAAATGGGTTCCCACTTTGCCTTGAAATCAAGTAATTATTTTAACATGCTTCAGAGCCCGAGACAAACTCCCAGGGAATAGAGACATTCACTTGGACTCTCCACCGTGCTAATGTGAATACGTGGCTTTGAGATTGGAACTGGCTCATGCCTGGATGTCTCTGAGCGTAGCAGAGTCAGCTCGTGTCTGGCTGGGGTTGACCCTTAGCAACCCAGTGAACCTTGAGGAATCCTGGAGGGCTCACAGCACAGAATGAAATGCTTTAATTTCCCCTCTCCTCCAGCAGCACACTGCCTTGGGGATGCGTTTTTACATGAGTTGAAGCTTGTTTTCTGAGGTCTTCGATATTGACTGTGAAAGACCTGTGATAAGTAGTCTGTGGAGAGCTCAGATGAAGGAGCAGTGAGTCCTGTTGATGACCCTGAGAGAAGAATACACTCATGATTAACCTTGTGCATCATAGAACATTGCAGCTCATCCAAATTAAGAACACTTCCTGGCCTCTCTTGATAAGAACAGCTCATCCCTCAGTTCCACATGGTCACTCCATGCAAGTTTCAGCCCTGATGGGCACCAGTGAAGACATTTAAGGGACTTCTGTGACACTGGAATGCAACTTTTGCTCTTAGCTCAACTAAAGCCTTGCTTCTTAAATTTAGCCATCTGCAAAAGCTGCCTTCCATCAGCAGGGGACTTGGTGATGGGAACCTAGAGGAGATGGAGACCCAGAGGAGAGCTCTTCATCATTATTAATATATGGTAACATGCACACATAGGAAGCAAATCTTCCCAAAATTCATAACTTAAAGAAGGTGAAGCTGTTCAGGGAACTGCAATTTGCACCTTTGTACAAGTTGGGAAGTGAAGCACAAGCTGTGCCCGAAGTTGCAGCATAATCACTGGCTTTTCTGCCTCCACCTAGACAACCTGGGCCCAGCCAGAGGGATTCCTGATGGATGTGTCTTTGAGAAAAACCATGACAAAGGAATTATTTCTGAGGCCACGAGGTTTTAGGGCATGGGACTTAGGCTCCCCTCTAACATGAGAGGCTGATGTGCATGGATGCTCCCAGAATGTGGGCAGAAAATTTTTAGTAATAACTGGGCATTTTTAGTTATTTTATAATCTGGCAAGCCATGTAGGGAAGGAGGTTTTGACATCATTCCACCAGGATCAGTAGGGATGGTTTGCTTTTAATGATCTAGGCAGCGAGACAGACCATCTGCTGATGTAAATCGGAACAGCTCCGTCGCCTGAAGTTATGTTACACTAATTTAAATCAGCCCATCATTTCCAAGACAAACCAACCACCTTTCGCTGCCTTTCCCCACCGAGTGCCAGATCCAAAGCACATTAAACCCAGGTACAACCTCATGGTGGAGGAACCCCCCTACAAAGCTGTGCTCCCCATCCACTCATCCAAAAACCCAGTCCAAGCCTTCTGCTCACAGCCCTCACTCTGAACCTCCCCTCCTTGGAGGCAAAGCCCCAGGGGAAGAGGAGGGTGAGGCAAGGACCCCCAAAAGGTGACAGACTTGGAGGGCCAGGCATGCCATTTGTTTCCTCATTTCAGGAACCAAAACCTGGCAAGGGGAAGTGGAGTAAGGTCTCTTTTTCCATCTGCTGCGCTGGCATTGCTCTGGAGGTCACTGCTGGGGACGGAGGTCCTCGCTGGGCCCCATCTGCCTTCTCTGGGCTCCCTCATTTATGCCCACTTGGGCCTCTGACATTCTACTCTGTTTTTCTTTCCTTGAAAATGGATCGGGAATTGGGAGCCGCTGCGCAGGAACGCGCCTGTTCCCCATTACAGCTCCACCGGGGCTGTAACACGATCGTGCCTGCTCCATACCCACACAGATATTTATTTATCCATACAGCCTTTCTCCTTGTTTTCATTAAGTTAGGCAGAAAAGGTTAATCTTTCTTCTGCTAAAGCTTCAAAACCAACCAAACTAAATAAAATATGATTTCTTTCATTTCTTTTTTAAAGGACACTCTCTCTCTCTTCCCCCCCCCCCGCTCCTTAAGTACCAGAATGAGGTCACAGTCAGAGATGCCACAAGAGTAAATTGAAAACAGGTTGAAAAAAAGCAAAAGGGAGAAAGACAGGGAGAGAAAACCACAATCAGGAGAAAGCGCCTGGTAACGTTGCAGGGTTGGTTTCATCCAGCCCAGTAAAGAAGCTGTCAAGGCAGAGACATTGGTGCCTTCCTACTTTCCCCTTTGTGCTCTTTCTAGGAATCTTGAAGGTGAATGGCAGCAGGGAGGTCTCCTCTCGTCTTAATTTCCACTTTGCTCTGCAGCGCCTGGGTTTTCTCCGTGCTGCTCTTGGCACGGGGATGTGGGCTGAAGGTGTGGGAACGCCCGCGAGGGTCCCAGAGCTTCCTTTTGCTCCTCGAGCCTCCTGGAGGCTCCTTGGCCTCGCTCTCTTGTTTAGTCTGGTGGAACTCAGCGCCGTAGCTCGCGTTGTCCTCGCTGGGATGGTTGATAGGTGATTCATCCAGCCTGCTGTCCGCAACTGCTGGGCGCTGGCACGGCCGCAGTGGAAGGACTGAGGCAGGCTGAGGCTGTTGGATGCTGTGTGAGCGGTCTGAGCCTCTGCTGCCAGCCATTTTCATTCCTCAGCCCCCATTCCTGCCCGTCTGAGCCTCCTGCCACGGGGAATGTGCTCGCTGGAGAGCACTCTGCCAGCTCAGCCTTGCAGACAGGCAGCTGAGCTGGGGGTCTCCTCCTCCTGCTCCTCCTCCTCCTGCAGACATGGGGTTGAGTTCTCAGGGGCTATCCCAGGGTGTCACCAGTGGGTTGACCCCTGGCCATGCCTGCTGTGGCCAGGAGAAGTTTGCAAAGCTTCCCAGAATGGGGCTGACCCCTCTGCAAGCTCCAAGTGTGCTGTTGTTTCCTTCTGTTTCCAGGAGAGCCACACCACCAGAGCCAGTGTACAAGATGCTTGGAAAACCAAAAAGAGGAGATTTTCCAAACCCCACAGCCATTCCTGTGGATGGGAACGAGGCAGTAGCAAGGGGTTGCATTGGAGAGAGAAGGGAAATGCCACCTGGAGGGAGCTCCATCTTCCTGACAGTTATTAGTAGAGCAGAAATGGATTTTGAAAAGCTGCCTGGGGAAGAGGATGGTTTGGAGCAGATCAGTCCTGGGAAGACATGGAAATGAGGGGGAAGAAAGCCCTGCAGGGATATTAATTCCTTATACCTAGGAGTGTCAGCATCCCATTGCTGAGCACAATTGCCCCATAATCTGTGATCAGCAAGTGAGCAGCAAGTGACATTTTTTGCTCTGTGCACAGCATTTCCCATAGTGATATTGAGCTCTGCTCTGGGTTTTTTACTACTGAGAAGTGAACACAGGTGAGGCATCCTCAGAGGAGCCAGTTATTTGTCCTTGATATCTGTAACAGCTTATTGCTTTATTTAGTGTGACATCAATTATTTATTACTATTAATGAAGGACACAGATGTCTGTCTGGTCAATAAAATATCTCCTACTCCACAGAGATGATCTACTTAGCTATCATTTACTCTGCAGAGAACCTTTGGATTGTTTCTGAAATTTAATAACGCGAGCAAAGATACTCAGGCAATCTAGGAGGTTTGTGCTTCAGGGCTGCTTTGGGAGGCTGAAATCCTTCTTTATATTTGCTGGCGGGGTGTGTGAGAACACAAGTCCAGACGGGAAAAAGAAGCCCCTTTGCTTTCCATCACAAGCTACTTATCCATGTAATCCCTTTTATAAAGTGATCAAACTCCTTCTTAAAAGATGGTTGGGTTATTTGCCCTTCACAGGGGGAGACCAACCATTTATCCATGTCAAATTTATTTCCTCTTGCCATTACTGTCCATTAGCCCAACTATTTCTTTTCCATCTGAGTGCTTGCCCTGCTGATGTGTTCACAGTCGTGTGTCTCTGTTTGGCCTTTTTTTCCCCTGTTTTTATTGGCAAATTTGGCTTTTTGTTCTTTCCCTGTGAAGTCTTCTCTCCTGCTTTCCCTGTGCCTTGGTCTTGAGCACAGCTGAGTGATGCTGTGCACTGAGCTCTCACATAGCCTCATGCAGCTGGGTCAGTGTTTCCCTGCTGCTACATGATCCCAGGATCACTTTTCCTTGGCAGGTCAACATTACTGGTCAATCAAGTGGCCCAAGTGTCCACAGCCAGGTTGGACAGGGCTTGGAGAAACCTGGTCTAGTGGATGGTCCCTGCCTGTGGTTGGGAGGGGGTGAAAGGAGATGACCTTTAATGTCCCTTCCAACCCAAACCATTCTGTGATTTTATGATAATTCTCTCACCATTCCAGCAAAAGCAGCTCTTGCCTTAGCTCTGTTCCACTGACAAGGTCCCAGTCTAAATCTAAGGAATAACTTGTTTTCTGCTCCTAAAGAACGTTAAGGAAATTTCATTCCAGCTGCTCTCAGAGCACTGTGGACCGAACAGTCTCTGCCTTCTCTTGTGTGAGATGAACAAATACAGCCTCCATGTGCTCTGCTTTGCCCAGGGGAGAGCACAGAACAGCAGCTCCCTGTGCTGGCTGCAGATTGACAGCTCTGGGTAGTTGCCTTGTCCCCAGGGTGTCCCTTCCCTGTCTTTGCTCCATGGTCCGTGCAGTCTGGCAGCACCAGTGATCTCACTGCTGCTTATACAGGTACAGAAAAACTCCCAGCCTTGGCCCTGAGGTTACAGCATCTTTGTTAGCATCTATTTTGCTGTTTTCATAACCTCTTTGCTTTGGTTTTGGTATAGCAGAGCCGATGAGAGGGGAGAATTCCCCAGAGGTTCAAGATTGAGCAAAAAGCACCCTCTTGCTTTGTGGATTTTAATTGCAAGAGTTTTGGCTCAACACAAGTGGAGGCACTGTTGGCAGACCCTGAGAGCTTTGTTTCCTCCTGTGCAGGGGGACAGAAATGCACTTCACTGCCTGGACAGGTCTGAGCCATGGCAGACCAGACCACTGTGGAAGGCAGCTCCTCCTGAGTGTCCAAGCAGTGCTCTCTGCCAGCCTGTTCACTCAAAACTCCCTGGAAAGACCATGGAAGATGAACTTTCAAAAGTTAGTGGGTGACTTTGAGAGAGTTAGCTGTTCAGTTTTAATCATAGAATGGTCTGTGTTGGAAAGGACCTGAAAACTCATCTCATTCCAACCACCCTGCCATGGGCAGGGACACCTTCCACTAGACCAGGTTGCTCCAAGCCCCATCCAACCTGGCCTTAATACCCTCTTTGATTCAGTGATTGTACATGACATTTTCCATCTCATTTCCAGTCTCCTGCATGTCTGGTTCCACCCTCTCCCTGTCTCAGCCCATCCCATCTCTTGTGCTCCCTGGCACAGATGTCCTGGCTGATGCTCCTACCCAGGCACTGCCCAGTCCAAATCTCCCCTTGGCCTTGCCCAGCTCCCATCACAGCTCTCTGCCCAGCTGTTTTCTTTCCTAGCCCTCATCAGCTGCTTACAGGAAGGTGTGAAATCCCACAGCATTCATCCTTGGGATGATCTGTCCCCTGGTGAAGCTTCTTCCTGGTCAGAAGGGAGGTTGCTTGAGGGTTTACGAGCCTGAAAGCCCCTTGTTCTACTTCAACAGCACATTCTGCTCCTGCTTCTTTGCTGGTGATTCATCAGGTTTGTAAGTCACGGCAGAGTCTGTTCTCAATGACTCCTGGTGACAGGGAGTTCCCCGATCCAGCCCAACATTGTAGGAAAAGGGATGGAAATGAAAGTTGGAAATGAGCAATAGGGGTTTGTTTGTTTGCTTAAACCATAAACCCAGAGCTGAGGGACTTGCTCAAGGCTGGGCAGCTCTCGTGACTTCCAGGCAGGGATTTTCCTGCTGCCAACCCAACCTGCCTGTGGAGTTGTCTTGGGATTTGGGATGGACACGGGGCTGGGAGCTGGGTTGAGCTATAGAGGCCAGTGACAGAGCTGCCTGAAAAAAGTTTGGAAAGAACAAGTCGTGCTGGGAGCATTAAAATGAATAATTAAGGCTTGGATTCCTTCAGGGAGGAAAGGAATTTATTGCTGCTCTTTTCTGTAGCCAGGGGGGACATTTGTTACTGAGTTGTGTATTTTGAGACAAGACGCAAATGCGGTTTAGGGGGCTGGGGACAAGGGGTTTTTTTCCTTCTACCTGGATAATCCAGCTTCACAGTGGGATGTTCTGGGCTGGTTATACCACTGGGTTGTTCCTTAGGGTCTGAACCAAGAACCTGGGCTGGTGCTTCGTTTCAGTAGTCCTCAGTCACTTTTGCTTTTAGAAAGATCGAGTGTTGAGAAGGGAATTCTCCTCCTCCCTCTGCTGTGATGTTCTGACATTTCCACATGCACAAGGTGCTTGGCACAGCAATCTGGGCTCAGCTTGGCTTACACCAGCATAATTCTATCATCTACAGCAGCCCTTGCTCCGATTCCCATCACTGGGAATGGGGCACAGCCCGGGCAGCTGCTCTGTCTTATTTTCCTCTGTGGTACCTTGGGCTTTCAGTTCCACCAGTGTGAAATGGGAATTAAATGCAATGAGCTCTAACCAATAGACAGGCTGCCCACTGCGAGGAGACAGGCTGCACAGTAGTGGATAGTCATGCCCAAAAACCTTAACAAATGGAGCGTTTTCAGTTTCAACTGGGTCATGATCTAAGTGTTTAATAGGCTTTATAAACCAGAAGACCAAAAAGAAAGGTTTTTCAGTATTTTTAATTAGTGTTTTTCTTCTTCGAATGCTTATAAAGAGGCAAGTGTTCTTCAGCACAACTGAAGGAGCTCCAGTCAGAGCTCCAGGAGCTGGCAGAGTGCAGATGAAAGGGAATGCAAAGCTCTACTGACTGTCATTGAATTAAAAAAAAAATAAATCCATCACATTGAGAGCAATTCCATCCAAGCACCAAAAATGTCTCTTTTTCTGTTAATCCAACATAGCAGAAACACATTTTGCTGTGGCAGGTAATTTTTGCAAAAGGCCCTGTGTGGAGACGTCCCTACAGTGATTTCTAAATGGTCAGCAGTAATTTTGCACCTGTATTGATGCCCTGCTCTCGCTCCTCTCTTTGCTCTGCAGGAGAATCCTTGAGCTTTGCGGATGATTTGCTCTCTGGCCTCGCAACCTCCTGTGTGGCAGCAGGTCGGAGCCACGGAGATGCCCCTGAAACCAGCCTCTATTCGGTCATTTTCAAGTGCCTGGAACCAGATGGTCTGTACAAGTAAGGAGAGACGTGTGGGGAGCTGCTGGGGGCAAGGAGGGATCTCCAGTGCTGTTATTTAATTGTTGTTGGCCCTTTTGGTCAGCACTGTTACACCAGACCCAGGGCAAATGGTCAGACTCTTCCTGTTGCTTTGGGTGTGGCACTCAGCTGGTGGAATGGAAAACCAGTGTCTGCCAGTGCAGTGCTGGAGGCACTGGGAGCCAGTGGGGGACTCCAAGATAGCTCCCATTTTCAGTATTGTGGATTCCCAGGTCCACACCTGGTGGACAGGGCTGTCTCTCACTGATGAACTGAGCTGATGTGGTCAGCTTGGAGAAAGTCGCCAAGTGCCTGGTGGGATGAAATAGATGTCAAGAGTGTGACAGGTGTTTTTGTAAGTTGCTGCTCTCTTAGTAGGACAAAGAGCAAATCAGAGAGACACCAAATCCCTCTGCCCACCACCCAGATATTGTGGACACTTGACTCTGCTGAGATACTTTTTGGGGGTTGGATTTTCTATTTGAATCCTGGGGAGTAATTACTTTCCAGAGCAAAAGGATAATGTCTAGATCTGAATTTTAACTTCTCCTTTAGTATCATTTGGACAGGGTCTGGGCTTTTCAACCTGGCTCATTACCCAGGGCATCCTCTGTCTTGAGAGGGATATCAGGAGTCAGATCAGTAAGAGAGGAAAAATAGAGCAAAGAGGCAAGGAGACATAGGAGAGACAGAGTAAGCAAGAGAGAAACACCCAGGGCTTAATGTCAGAGCGACTGCAATAATTAAAACACATTTTGTAGTGAGTAATGAAACTTTTTATGGGACCACAAAAGCATTTAAAGCGAGAGCTGGCAAATAGTCTGTCAGCGAGAACTTTTTAAGACCTTGATTAATACTTTCCCTCCACCGCCCCCCAGTTAAGTATGTTGACAGCCTCCAAAGCCTTTATTGCACATCCCTGGAGCAGGGCTGTCTCCAGGACTGGGCTCCAAGAGATCCCTATTGCCATTTAATAATATCAGACATTTTCTTCTTAAATACCTATAATGCAGAACTATAATTATTAATATCTCAGGGAACTGGGCTGCTCTGAAAAGGTGCCAGGGAGAGGCTGGAGCAACTGCAGAGCTTGCTAACAACCCAACACCCATAAAACTGGCCTGGTGTGAGCTCTCAGCTCCTGGCTGCCAGGGGCACTGGGAGAGGGAAGAGCCACTGGGTTTGATGGAGGCTGCTGCCGTGGTGAGCACACAGAGCTGGAAGCCAGCAGGTCTGGCTCTTGGGCAGCCTGGGCTGCCAAGTCATCTTCCCCATCTGCCAGGCTGGGGTAATTGCACTCGCCCATTGCTCTAGGGGCTCTGTGATCTAATTCCTGGTGTCTGCAGAGGGCTGGGAGAGCCTTGGGTGGAAGGCAGAGGGCTTTGTCCAGGGTTTTGTGGTCAAAGCCAGGCTGCTGCTTCCCAGCCCTGAGGCACACTGCCATGGAGGTGGCCGTGCCCTGTGCCTGGGGGTGGCTCCTGCTCTGTGGGTGCCCCTGGGTGAGGGACAGCAGCTTTTGTGGGGAGCCATGGCTGCAGGCAGCCAGCAGGCAGCAGTCCCCTGGCACCAGGGAGCTCTGGAGCTCATCCTGTGTGGGGACAGGCCGGGGGTGACGCACAGTGCTGGCTCTGTCCCACAGCTAGCACTCAACAAGGCTTGGCTCACCACTGGCAGGGTGGTGCACACATGGATGGACACATGTTGGTCTGAGCACCCAGGGGGCATGGATCCACGCTCCTGGGCATCCCAAAAAATGCACATGGGCACAGCACAGCACCTCCTCCTCGCTGGCTGCTGCTGCCTGCCCCAGCAGGTGGCACTGACTGACAAACCCCTGCCCCACGCTGGCATGAGCTGCCCTGGCTGCTGACTGCCCAACACGTTTGCTCCAACCTGGGCTCTGCCCAGCGTGTTTACTGAGCATTCTCAGATGCACAGGCACCCCCATGAAATATTCCTCTGCTCAGATGTCCACATGGTTGCAACACAGCGTGAAGAAAGCCAGAGCAGTGAAATGTGAGGCTAAGGCTGCTCTGTGCCCGCACAGACAGAACAACAACACAAACACGGGCACGGGGTCATTTCTTAAATTGAATTTCTTCTGCTTGTTTCATTTGTTTCTGTGGAAAAATAGCTATCTGTAATAGCTCTGGGCTGGGTATAATCCTGATTATAGCCACTTGCAGGGCCCTGTGCTGTTCTCCAGGCTGGGAGGTGAGCACACTGTCTGCAGCATCAGAGCTCTTCAAAAACAAATTACTTGCTTCTGCAGTAGTCTGAGGGTATCACATAACCCCAGCAAGGGGACTGTGAGATCGTGGGAGTCTCTTTTGCCCTGTAAATGTGTCGAACATCCTGTCCCTTTTCTTCTGCAGTACCTACAGCAATTACACTGTGCTGTGGACCATTCATTTGGAGTTGTACCAGCCTGAGATCAAAGCTGGGCTGGAGTATGAAAACAAACCCAAGAAATGTTCTACAAGCAAACAAATAAACAAAGTCTGACTGATTCGTCTACTTTTGAGACTTCTGTAATTCCAAAACATAAGTGAACAAAAGGAGAACTAATTTCTTTGTCCTTTGCAGTTTCAGTCTGACGAAAATATGTTGTCTGTCAGCCCTTTTATTCCCCTTGCCTGTTAGCACATTGGGGTTGAAATGCCAGTCCCTGCATAGCGGGTTTTTCAGGGAAAATAGCTCATGTCAACAAGACACATGTGCTCCAAAGGGTCATGTACACGTGTGGACACTCCTGCCACTCTGCCACACATGGGTGCCCTTTCATGGGAATGCACTCCTGCAGACCCACACAGGGATACTGAGGATGGTTCTTGAAGGCTGTCGAGGTTGGTTTAAGTTCTTAAAAAGCAAAAATATTATATTCTTGTAAAATGGAGAAGAGATTTCTCTCCCCCGAGGTCAGCTAGACCAGAGCAGTCTGTCAAGCTCCTTCCCAGGTGGGTCTGGAAGAGGATGGGGTGAGGAGGGCAGAGAGAGAGAGATGTTGATGTGCCTGTGAAGTGCTCACCTTGCATGGACCAGCCAGCCTGGACAGCAGCCAGTGCCACTCAGCCGGATGGTTTGGGAGCCTTGGGAGCTGTGACAGACACCAAACAGCAGTGAGGAGAAAGGGCTCTGCCTTGTCTCAGAGATCAAACTCAGCCTGGAGGACTGAGCACCCCACAAACCCACCCAATCTCTTCACTGAGGAGGCAGGAGCTTCCCTTGTGCATCCCACAGCCTCCCTGAGCCTCCAGCCCAGCTCATCCATCTCAGCTCTCCCCCCATCACTCAGGGAGTGCCTGGGGATGCCTCGTGGCTGAGCTGTACCTGCTGGGCTACCAGAAAGCAGCTTTGCCAGCCCAGCACGTTCTTTCCAGATCCCTGGGGAGACACCAAGTATCCCTCAGCCAAAACGGGAAATTCTGGAAAGGGGAATGAAAACCCCCTCCAGCTCCTCAATGGAGCTGCAGTGCAAACACACCAACCTCTTTCCTGCGCCACAGATACTATAATTATAGATTAGATTAAATCCCAGTGTTTCACTTTATTTACATTCCTGACCTAGCCTATTCATTTCCAGTGTTTGTGCCAAGAATCAGCACAAAATTTACTGGAAATAATATGGAAGTCATCAGGATTCCTTCCAGAGCCTTTCCTTGGAGTGTGTTCATGTGCTGTGAAGGAGCCCTGACTTTACATTCCCTTTGCTGGCTCAGCTGGGGTTTCCCCAGGGTGATCATGAAGCAGCCCAAAGGCTCTGGGAGAGCATGTTTAGGGGTGATGGAAAGGTGGAAATCCCTTCCTAGGGGGTGAAGATTCAGGACTGCTGTTGGATGGAAAGGGATTCAGTCAGAGCTCAGAATGACAACATGAAGCTCCTGTCAGCACCCAGGACCCACCAAGTCCTGCCCAGCCAGTGTCACCCTCTGTAGGGCCTGCAGGCCATCGATAGCTTGGCCAGGCTCAGTCTGGGATCACATGGAACATCCTTTTTTTGGTGAGCTCAAGGAAAGAGGCAAAGGTGTGTAGCAGGGAGAACCCATCAGAGCAGGGGAGGCAGAGGCTGCAATCCCACAGGCTGAATGTGCTGAAGGAGCTGGCCCAGAGCAAGGCTGATTAATGCTGAGTGACCTCTGCCTTGTGCATAGCTGGGATAAAAAGTGGAATGGAAAACCCTTGGTGCTCAAGAGTGTGTTAATGCTGGCAGCAGTCCCCTGCTCCTTATATGATGCTAATTGTTATTGTTGGTCTTCCGTCAGGAAGACACGTGAATGAGGGCTGAAGCAATTGGAGACAGATCCCAAACAGCTCCATGGCATGGGTTAAAACACATCTGTTACAGCCCTTGGCTGAGTCCCCTGTGTGCACAGGAGCTGTGCTGCTTCACTGAACCCACCTCTCCCATTCCATGTGCTCTCCAGCTTCCCCAGGCCGAGCAGTGCATGGCTGTAGTTTCTCCTCAGGCATTCCTGGCTCGCGGAAGCTCAAACAAGGCAAGGCAGGAGCTGAACAAGCATTTGCTAAATCCTGTGCTCCAAAGGCAGGCTTGTCCTTTCTCAGCACTGCAGGGCTGTGGCAGAGGCAGGCTGCCCAAGTGCTGCCTCAGGTGTATGGTTGTTTGTGCTGAAGTGAGTCCAGTGTGGAGCTCTCTGGGCTCACCTGGGCTGTGTGGGGATCACTGCCTTGCACAGGGTTTGGCCCCATGGAAGATGGTCTGATCAGGGAGGTCAGGGGCTCAGCAGAGGGGTGTCATCTCTCTCTGCACTGATTTTAGTAAAGTCTCGTTTATGGGGCAGGTCGGGCTCCTGCTGAAGTCCCGGCATCAGGAGGATGCACATCTGAAAACCACAGAGAAGACATTTGTGCTCTTTTCAAGGCTGGTCAAAGCTGGAGGCTCTTCCAAGCTCACCATTTGCTCTGCTGAGTGATTTAAAGGAGATCACTTTGGGGTTTCCTCCCCAAATTCTCTGCTTCTGCTTACACCTCATGGCACAGAGAGCAACAGAAGAGCTGTTGCCTCCCACAGCTGTCTCCTCCTCACCCCTTCCTTAGGACAACCAGACTGAATCAACATTCATGTTTTTTTCCTAAAAACCCCTAGCATCCAAATCCCATGCCTGTCTGGGTCAGGGCCCATTCACATTGCCCCTCTGGAGGTGGCTGGAGGAAGGCTGGCAGTGAGGTAGTGAGGAAGAGGAGGAGGAAGAGTCATGTTGTGTGGGACATGGAAGCTGGGGGAGTGTGCCAATATAGGATTCTTTCTGGGAATGGTAATGGGGTGGAGAGGGAAATTTTGGCCTCTCTGCCTATTGGTAGACAAATGGACCTTTGCAATTCCACCTTTTTCCCATCAGTAATCCCATATCACCAACCCCTTTTAGTCACAGACTTGGAGAATATTCTTATTCCTGACCGTGTAGAAAACTAAACCCACCACACATCCAAGTCTTATCTCATGACCTAAGGGGAGAGGGAGTACAAGAGCTGTGATATAAATATCAACACAGGCATTGCTGGCTTTGATTTGCTCTAAGCAGCCAAACCTGCATCATGCTACTGCCTTGGAGCCATTTGTTGTGTTCATCAGATCTCCATGGGACAGAGCATCCTTGTCCTCAAGGCTGCAGAGCTGAGGGCCATGTTGGTTTGATTTTTAAAGCATGGTTTGAGCCCACTCCCCTTCCAGGACACAAAGAACTCCCTGCTTTTTTATCTTGTAGGAAAGAAGGGCAAATGTCCTTGTTGGCTGTGTCCTAGCTAGGGAAACTGGATTTTGACTTATTCAGGTTTTAAGGAGTGGCCAAAAGCAGCACAGCTCTATCTATAGACATGGCCTAGGAAGGACAGGACCAGCACCTGTGGTGCCCAGGTGTTCAGTCACTGCTGCACCCACAGGTCTTGTCTGAACTTGGAGCCATCTCCACAGCCCAGCTCAGACAGACTCTGGATGGGACTCCAGCTCCCCAAATCTGGAGGTATTTGGCAATGATGCTTTTCCAAATAAAAGGAAAAGTACCAAGCTAGTCCTACCTGCCCCTCTTTTTCACACTCTAGAGCAAAGTTTGGGTGCCATGAGCTACAAGATCTGTCCCAGCTCAGCCCAGAAATGTGCTTTTATCTCACATATGGCTGCAAGTCCATAAAACTAGTTAAACTATTCTTTGTTTCATTTTTCATAAGGACACCTGCAGCACATCCTAGCCCATCCTTTTCTTGTAACAACAAGAGCACACAGAGTCCTTCACCAGCCTTGTCTCCTGGAGAACACTTTGTTGTCTTCATTGTCCTTTTGTATTTGTGTGTGTATTTAAAAAACAACAATCTCTTTTAATCTCTGACTTGAGCAGAATGTTACATCAGCAAACACCCACCTCGTGGTCATGCCAAACTGGAGTTTATCAGCACACAGTGACCTCTCCAGCTCTGCCACCCCTTCTCCCCCTCAGGGCTGTGGCTCTTTCCCAGAGAAACAGGGAGTTTCTGCAGGGAGTTTGTCACTGGAAGCTATGCAGGCAATGGAGCTCCTGCCAGGGTGGTTGCTGAATTCAGATGTAGATCTCAAATGGCCTTTATTCCTTGGCCATTTGAGTTTTGGGGTTTGTGGTTGTTTCCCCCCTGCCTGTGTTTGCAAAGGAAGTCAGTGAATTGAGATATCTCCATTTTGGGAGCATCATCTTCAAGGTTTCACCAGCAGAGCCACAACTCCTGTTGGCTTCAGCTGAATTTGTGACGGAGTAAAACAGACATGAAAAAGGTAACCTCAAAGTAGCTGCATCTTCCTGAGTTTTCCCACCTGTAAAACAGATGTATTAAAACCGAGCCACACCCTTTGCTGGGTTTCCCATACACTGAGGAGTTCCATAATAAAATGGGAGAAAAAGCTGAGGAGCAGCTGCTGGATTGCAGAGATGCATCTGTGTGGTTAGGTGGGACATGCTGTGGGTGATGCTCTGTGCTGAGCTATGGCTCATTGGTCTCTGCTTGGTCACCCCCATTTGATGCCACTTCAGACTGCCAAGGATATTTCCTGGGACATGTGCCCTCATTGCTCCTGGTCACCTCACACACACACTCCCTTCCCTCATTGGGAATGAGATTTGATTATACAGCAATATGGTTTCTGTCACGAGTAGGGGAAAAAAATGCCCTGGCTCTCACTGAGGAACCTTAAAGCCAAAGCTTATGTCATGATGTAAAGGTTTCTAAAAAAACAGAAGCAGGGTCTGAGGAATGCTGATTGTTCAAGGGGTCTGTGGGGTCCTGTTTTCACTGAGGTGCTGATGGGGTTGGGTGTGGAGATGCTGGCCCGGCAGCATGGGTGTGAAGAGAGCTCAGGGTGGGTCCCTGGGAATGCTTGTCCAAACACCTGCACAGAGAGCTGGGCTTGGATGCACCTTGCCACAGCTCTGGGCTGTCATACCCCTGCATCAGGGTCTGGTGCTTGTCTTCCATCTTTTCTCCTCTTGATTTCTGCCAGGGAAACTGTAGGGCAGCTCATGGCAGCAACCTGAGCTAGGTCTGGATCATGACAGTTTTCTCCTTTCTGAGCATCTCCCACCACCCTGCAGCTACAGGAGTGGCCTCCCCTCCTAATCTCATTGCACAACCCCAAACCAAAGGCCTTTCATGTTTTCTTTCTCTCTGGTTTGTGTCATTGCAACATCCCAGTCTTCCAGCCTTTCTGGACAGGGCTATGGGGATGTGCACTGCACACAGGAGGCTTTGCACAGCCCAGTTCCTCACATGGGGCAGGGGATGCTGGGGAGTGCTGGTAGGTCTCTGGGACACACCTCAGACAAAGCAACCAAAACCAAAGCACTTCTTCAGTGTTTTGACACGTCAGCACTGATGTAAGAGGAAGGATTTCAAGCCGTTTCAGCTGTAAAAAGTTGTACTCTTGGCCCTACATTGCAGGGTAGTCTTTGCCTCTTGTGCTCCTCCCTTCTGGGTTTGGGGGCTTTGTTAGGTGGCTGTGTGTTTTGTGGAGTTGCATCTCCATGGGTGCTGCCCTCTGAGGGTGTGGAGGTGGATGGATGGATGGATGGATGGATGGATGGATGGATGGATGGATGGATGAGGACCAGGGTGCATTTCTGTCCATGCTGTTTATGGCTTTGCACCTGGGACTGGGACATCTTACTTTGCTGAGGGTCTGTCCCATAACACAGCAGGTGCTACCTGTTAGCCCCATAAACCAACCATCCCATAACCCTAATTCCATAGCCCACAGGTAAAACCATGGCCAGATCCTGGTGTAAGTAGCCTGTGAGTGTGCAGCTGTATTTGGAGATGTTTGGTGGAGCAGTGTGGGATCATGTGGCTACTTAGTCCCACACTGGCAGGTGAAGCAAAACCTTTTCTCTGGGCTTTTTTTGCAACCAAGAGCACTGCAGAGAACAGGATGTCCCAAACACTGCTGAAGCCCAGCAAAGTGCTGCCCCTCCAGCCCCCTTTGGCAGTGCCCCCCATGCCTTGCTCCCCAGGCAGCAGCTTGCAGTGACACCCCTGTGGCTTTCCTATTGCCTATCCAAACCCACCTGATCAGTCCTCCAGCACAGCTAACCCAGTGAAACCCACCCTATAGCATGAAGCTCACCCCATGGAATGAAACCCATGGAATGAAGCCCATGGAATGAAGCCCACCCCATGGTAAGAAGCCCACCCCATGGAATGAAGCCCACCCTATAGCATGAAGCCCACCCCATGGAATGAAGCCCACCTGCATCACCCCACACATGGCTCCCGAGCTCCTCCAGGCCACCTCCAGCTCTCAGCTCTGTCCCTGCCTCGTACCTGCTGCCCTGCCACAAGCTGAATTGTTTTCCAAGTGAAAACATGAGTTGAAAGATTAACTCCACAAGGGCCTTTCCGTGCAATGCACCGGGATTAAATATTTATGTTGGCAAAAAGCACGCAATAGGCAGCTCCAGATTAGAGATAATGAAATTGAGGTGTGTGGAGAAAGCAGGGGGAGGCAGGGGGCTTGCAGGAGCAGGCGGGAGAGGGACCCTAGTGGGTTGTAGTATGTGTGCCTGGGCGATTACTTTTGGTTTTATTAATACCCCACCTGTTTGCGGGGGGACCTCAGCCCCATCACTGGGAGCTCTGCAGTGCATGAGGGAGTGAAGGGATCAGCCATCCCATTCCTTGTGCACACAGTGTCAGGCAGGAAGAACTGTCACCCAAGGTGGCTTTCACTTAGAGCCACCTGAAGTGAGAGGGGTAGGCAGTGTCCTGGAGGAGGTGGGGAGTAGCAAGGGATGAGACACTCTCTGTCATCTGCAAATGATGCACGATCCTAAATCATTAATAGCAGTGATATAAGATCCCTGGCTCTTCCAGAGCGCTGCAGTCAAGGTTATTTACTGGTGACTGTGTCGGATCAGGCAGCAATGTGGTTTGGATTATACGGAGGGTTCCTGATCAGGTCAGGAGAAGGCTCATGGCAGCAGCCACAGCATGAGCAGGAAGGCCCATGAGAGACTCCGTGGTGGTGTTAGTGAGGAGCCCTGCCAGGATGGGAGCACCAGGAGGGTGGCAAAGCAGAGGTGATGCAGGAGGGAAGACCTTCCTCCGCTGCAGGAGGAAAACAAGGAGCTCATGCAATGGCAAAAGCTCTTTCTCAACTCATTATTTTTATGAGACAACAACATCTCCCTCTTTCCACCCAACGACAAGCACCGCGGAAGGCGGCGCACGGGGCGTGTGAGTCCCGCACGGGGCCGTGGGACCCCAGCCAGTCTCGGGGCCTCCAGGGAGGTATGAAACGAGGCATGAATGGAGTGTTAGGAGAGAATGGAAATCCATTGGCTCCCAGGCCGGCTCTCCTGCGGGGGGTCCCTTGCTCACGATGACAGCGCTGCCTCTCATAAACACGCATTTCCTCATCCCCGTTTGTTTCTCTCTCTTGTGCAATCTCTTGTACCAGACGGGAATGGGAGTGAGTCCCACTGGTACGTGAATGTGTTACAAAAAACCTTCCCACCCTGCCACCAACGAAGTACTGAGAAATAACAACAGGGTTTAAAAGGGAAAAAAAAAAAATAAAAGAGAAAGAAAAGAAAGATGGGGCAGCTGGATGGATTTGCTACTGGCCATGACTTATTGTTCTGAGTGTAAACTCAAGGGCATGGCTGTGCTGGCAGTTTGCAGCATCAACCAGCACTCAGAAG
This sequence comes from Lichenostomus cassidix, assembly GCF_008360975.1. Classification (NCBI taxonomy): domain Eukaryota; kingdom Metazoa; phylum Chordata; class Aves; order Passeriformes; family Meliphagidae; genus Lichenostomus; species Lichenostomus cassidix. Next base: position 7,555,910 of record NC_139497.1, read on the forward strand.
CCCCACTGCATTTGGTGCTCTGCATCCCTCTGGGAAACTGTTGCTCCTTCCCCAAATGATTTTCCTAGGTGAAAAGCACAGGACAAAAATAGAGGCAAAGTAACTTGACTGGGATCATGTAGTGCTCAAAACAAGAGATATCCCAGCTCCAGCCTGCCCAACACTATTCCTTGTGCTGGATTGTTTCACCTGGTGGGTGTGAGCAGTGCTGATGCTGCCAATCCCTGGGCATGGGCCAGGCTGCCCTTCCCAACCCACACTGCTGGGACAGAGCACAGTGGGGTGTGATGTGGGTGAGATGTGACATAAGGTGTGGGAGTAAGGGAAAGTCCCATCATCAAACACATCTTTAGGGCTGGTGGTGGAGGTTAGAAGGTCTCCCAGACCTGGGCTGGTGGAGCAGGGATGGAGGATCAGCTGCAATTGCAGAGGAAGAAAAGCTGGAGGGAGTTGAAGTCCTTCCCTGCAGAGGGAAAAACAAGGGAAGAAACCTGAAGACAAATGCCTCTGGAGCAGCATTTGCAGGAGAGCAGGGCTGGCTCCATACCTCTGGAAGCTCACAAGCACTTCAATGACAAAGGGTTCTCCCATGGCACAGGACAGCAGGTCTGCAGTGCTGGCTTCTGGGGTAGCAGGGCTCTGGCTCTAGGCTGGTTGGCTGTATAGCCATCATTTCAATAAAGAAATGATTAAAAGAGGGTGGGGGTGGGGAAGAAAACCCCAAAACATCTGTTTTACTTCAAATCAGGGAAGATTCCTTTGCTTGCAAGGAATGTGTAAATCACGCTGGGCTGGGAGATGTGCATAACCCTGCCTGAAAGCTCCTCTGCACTTCAAACGAATTCTAACGTGCTTACTGGGATTTTGTTTTTATTAGTTGTTTCGGGGCTCCCCCCTCATCCTACCCTCCACCCTCCCTGTCTGCCTGCTGGAGCTGTGAGAATCTCCTGCCCACTGCCAGTCCCTTGCCCTGTGCCCCTCAATTCAGTGGCCTTGGGGCACGAGGGCAGTGGGCACTGCAGACCTGGCTGGCATCCTTCTGGCTGGCACAGAGCAGCCCTGCCTGCCACCATCCCCACTGAGGCCATTGCAGGGCCTTATTGCCTGTCCTTGAGCTCCCAGAGCCTAGCTGGAGGTTGGTTTATTGGGATTCTGAGCCTGGGATGCTCAGAAGGTCCCCTTCTCCTAGCTGTTCCCATGTCCATTATTGCTGAGCTTTGATTGCCTGGGGAGGGGCTGGTCAGCAGTGCTGGGGACAAACCTGATGGGGACAGATCAAAGCTCTGCACACACACCTCCCTGTGCCAGCTCACTGAGGTGACTGTCCCTCGGGCTGAGGACAGGCTCTGCTCCCTGCAGTCACAGCAGCTACTTGCCTTTCTTCTGAAAGCAGGAGGCCCTACTGTGGTGGCTTTTATAAGAACAGTCAGCCATCGACTTGCCATGGACCACCCACTGCTCCTCAGATGACACTGCTTTTTGAAGTCACTACCAGCCTGGGCTGGATTTCAACCAGCAGCCCAGATGGAAGCCAAGCCCCCAGGAGAATGAGAACAAGCCCTACCAAGGGGATCTCCAGGGGTAGCAAGCTGTGCCGTGTCTGGTTCTTGTTTAGAGGGGCTGTGAGGTTGGGAGGGACAAAGATTTCCCAATTTGCCACGGGTCACAACCTTCCTCTCACCCATGTCCCCCGGGAGGGCGATGGCCAAGCTCTGCAGAGTGTTGGTAGGTTGAGCAGTGGGGATGGTTAGCTGTGAACATTCCCATTGTGGAGCTCCCTGCAGGGGTCCAGGGCTTTGCTTGTCTCTCCTTTCTCCTTGGCACATCTGGAGGAAGAGTATTTATTCTCTCAGTCCTTTTGAGTATTTATTGCCTCTCTCCTGCTCATCCCCTGCAGCTGCAGCCACCCTGAGCACTGCTGTCTCTTCATGGAGAAGGATGACAGCCATCCCCTGAGGAAGGTCCTCAAGGCATGTGTCACCCTTGGGACACCCACCTGGCACAGGGGACTAATGCTGTCAGCTGAGGCTGAAGTCCTCCCACCCACAGATCAGTGCAAGGACAAGCAAAACCTCAGAGTAATTCCTCAGAGTAATTCCTGAGCAGAGCTGGGGCTGGAGGCTGTGGTGTGTCTGTGGCTGAGGGAACAGGGTTGGGGTCTCCCAGACTGATGGGGACAGCAGCAGGTACTGCACAGGAAGGAGAGAGGATGCAGGTGCTGCCAGGGGATGTCCTGCCCTGGGGAGCTGGAGGGATTGATGGGCATTGCAGTGCCCTTGTGAAGGCTGTGGCAGGGTTTGGGGGACGTGTGGGATGCAGAGCCTGAGGAAAGCCCTCCTTTGCTGTGCCCAGGACAGCTCCATCCATCAGCAGCTCTCTCTGATGCTCTGCAGCCCGAGCAGGACCAGCCCTCTCAGTTGGCAGCCTCGGGCATCAACCCGAGCTGTGGCACAGTGGGAATTGTTCCAGCAGCACAGGGAGGCAGAGGCAACTCCTCTGACCTCTGTCCAAGGGCTTTGTTGGGTATCCCAGCAGAACAGGGACTCTGGCACTTCACAGACTGTAATGAGCTGCTGTTGCTTCACTGGAGACAAAAGCACCAGCCTGCAGTGCCTCATTATCACCTCCTTCTGGTTCTTCACTCCATCAAGGGATGTTACAATTCCCATTCTGGGTAACATGGGACCTTCTGTGGCCTTTCCAGGCAGCAGGGGGAACACCTTGCCTCAAGCCCTGAGACAGGGAAGATTGTGAATAGCTGGGCCAGTTCTCACTGCATTGCCTCTAGAAGCACATCTGCAAATCTTCATCCTCACAGCCAGCAGGACGAAAGCAGGGACATGACTGCCAAGAAATACGGACCTCAAGCACCCTCTATCCATCCTCTCCAAAGCTGGTAATTCCATGGTGATCCTGATTTTTCTGCCACGGTTCTGCATTCACAGCTGGGAACAATCCCTATGGGACATCATAGAGTTCTGCTGGGGCATCTCCAAGCTAATGAAATCCTCCTTGCTCCCTGGAGTGTGCCTGGGAGCTAAAGCCCCAGTGTTGCAACATCAGCTGTGCTATCTCGTGTCAGGGTGGCTGTTTTGGGTGTGCTGTCCTGCTGCCATGCCAAGGAGCTGCTCTCTCATCCACATCCCATCTCCAGCAGAAGCTCCAAGAGAAGATACCAGAGAAGATCCAGAGAAGATTGCTTTGCTCTTCCTTTATCAGTGGGGTAAAACTGCTCCTGAAAGGATGTACTCTGAGGGGCAGGGATGAGGGAGTCACTATCTGCTCCTTGCAACCACTGGCAAGGATCAGGGGGAACAAAGGAGGAAATCATAAAGCAGAGAAAAGGGCAAGGGGGGACAGGGACACTGCTGGTGCTCTTAGCCCTGGACTGATGATAAAGACACCCTGGGGCTGCAGCAGCCAGGAGGGTGGCAGTGACCTTCCTGCACCTTCTGGATGAAGCCATGGCCTGGCTGGCATTTTCCCCTCATTGCCAGTGAAACACATTTTCACCTAAGGCAGTCTTGGCACTGCTGCTCGCAAGGTGTCCGGCTGGCAGAGGGGCTCCCGGTGGAATCTTGGCTGTCCAACACAGCTATCATTCAGGAGCAGGGTTCTAGGGAACAGAAGGTGGCCTGTGTATCAAGGCCTTCTTTCACAGCCATGGCAGTAATGGGAATCACTACTCTGATGGGTTATTGACAGCGTTTCGAGGGAAAATCTTGGGAAATTGAGATGCTGCAGTTGAAGCTGGGAAGGTGAATGTCCTGCTGGGCGTTTCTTTGTCAGGGAGACAATAGATCCAGGCAGTAGCAAGAAGTGGTCAGGATTTTTAATTAATTTCTTTCTTTCTTTCCCCTTCATCTTTTGTTTGGGTCTTGTTCAACAGGGATCTGAAACAAAAAGAGATTGATGAAGTGCTCTAAGGAGGCAGAGCTGAGTGAATCTGCATTGTAGCCTGACTCAGGCACAGCAGATGCTGCTGAGGGGTTGGGGGGACAAGAACTCAAACCTGCCCGCTCCAGGTTTTGGCTCTCTGTGGTCTCACAGCCCTGGAGACCTGGGGCAGCACAGTGAGGGATGCTGTGACACCCAAGTGACACTGTCCCACACTGCAGCCTGTTAATTCAGCAGCAATAAGTGGCCCTGCCCTCCTCCCTGTGAGAAGCACCGCGCTCTCCAGTGAGTGTTTTCGAGCATGGCCATGGTATCAGCTGCAATTCAGGTAACTTTGCAATGTGGATAACCCTGAGTGACCAAGAAAAGATGGACTCATGGCTGTGCAAGTCTGTCCCCAGCCCCACAGCGTCTCCACCTGCCCTCACTGTCTCAGAAACCAAGTCTTCTGCCCTTTTTCCCAGATCTCCCTGACCAAACAGCTTTTTACTGTGCAGAGCAGCCTGTGCCTTCCTCCTGCCTCCTTCCTCCAGCATTTGATGGGCACTGTTTCATCCACTTCCAAAAGGCATCAGACACCTGAGGCATGTCGTGGCAGCTACATCTGACAACTGTGGTCTGCTTTTGTTGGGAGGCATCTGTTGAAGGATAACGATTAGTCTCACAGCATTTGCTGTCCTGGGAAGAAAAAAAAAGGTGTGAATTGTGAGAACAGTTTACTGACAGCCCCATGGATTGGTGTAATGGCAAGGCTTCAGCATGGCACCAGTTGCTGCTAACCTGTTCCTCCATCACGCTGGTGGCAGCAGGTCAGTTGTCACAGATGGTTAAAAGAAGCTCAGTTATAAAAGGTGCTTTTCTTGGACGGTAAAACTGTGAGAAGAGCTTTTTAAAAGATTTCTTTTTTCAAGCACTGTCCACTGTTTCCCTACTCTGGAAAGGCAGAGCCAAAACCAAAGGCAATGCACAACAGAAGACACCAGTCCTCTTGCAGGATAATTAAGCAGCAATTCGCTGGGTGGTGGTGGCAGGTTGGTGTCACCTCCCTCAGAGCCTCTCCCCAGCATGCAGCAGGCACTGAGCTGCTCAGAAGTGTCCCTTCCCCCAGGAGCTGCCCAGTCTGCCCTGGCACAGCTGGAGGTCACAGCACAGTCCCTTGTCCCCAGCCCTGCCCGCATTCCTGCAGGTTTCCAGTGCCCCAACAGGAGCATCTGATTGCAGCAATGCTTGTGGCAGTGCCAGCCCTGGGGAGGTGGCATGAGAGTGACAACTGCCCTGTAAGCTTTGCCTAAATCCCAAGGCTCCAGCAGGGCCTTTGGTAGGGCTGCAGCTTGGTCAGCTCCCTGCCAGGACACCATGGACACGGGCATGGCATGAGTGAGAGACAGAGGAATCCTCTCCTTCCCAAAACCACCCCCTGCTAATTGTCTGCTCAGCATTTGCTGCAGAGACTGGGGGGGATTGCTCTCATTTACCTCTCTTAATTATTGTAAATCACACAGTCGCCAATAAGCTCAGCTGCATTCCTGTGGCTTGCGTGGACCGGCTGCTTTTTATTTGATTTGATTTCTTTTTAAATTGTAATGGTTTCTGAATTGGGAATGCTTGCACTGAACACACACACCCCTTTCCACGCTGCCCAGGCAGCTGCTGGCAGGAGAGCCGCACTCCTGCTCCATGGCCCTCAATGGAAGTGTCTGGGAGGCTCTGCAGGGGATTTACAAGCCCACCGTGGGGCACAGAGATGGGTGGGTGACTCCTGGATCACTCACAGCCCATGGCAAATGGCTGGGGTGAAACACCCACGGCTCTGCCCCACCCTGCAGCACCCCTAGGTTCCCACACTGCTCAAGAAGGGTCTTTTGGGGAAAGTGTGCGTAATTTACAGATGTTTTTAGCTCCAGGAGATGCTGGGATGAAGATCTGATGCTGCTCACCTCTGGGTATCAGGACGAGGAAACATACACTGCCACCCTCAACCTCCAGCAAGCCCCTCACCTTGGTGCCTGGGAGCTCAGGGCACTCCCAGACTAAAAGAATGGCAGAGAGCAGTTTGTTTGGGTCCCATGAGCACAGGGACGTGCGCAGTGCTGGGTCTGATGGCTGTGCTCACAGCCACGTGTGTCTGGGGCATCGCTCCTGGCAGCTCCGCTCCGCACACGCCTGACTGCTGGCACAGCCCGAGCTCAGCCCCCTTCCCTCGTGCCCAGGCTCCGTGCTGAGATCACTGGGCAGCAGGGAAGCACGGAATGCCAAGAGCTGCTCCACGGAGGGCTTTTAAAGGGAGGCCTCGGCATTGTTTTTCAGCTGGAACAGGAAGCGAGCCGGGCTGGCAAGGCAGGGTGTGATGTGTGTGTGTCAGCAGGCTGGAGCGTGGGGCTGGGTGCGTGCGAGTCTGGGCAGCCTGGGCTGTGCAGGAGGCACGGACACGCTGTGACCAGCCAGGGAGGGATGGCAGGACGTGCAGGGAACACCTCGGCCGAGGCAGGGGTTGTGTTTTCAGGCTCAGTATGACGGGTGGTGGTAGCCATGCTGCCAGGGGAGGGAGAATCCACTGTGCTCTGCATGGGACACTGGCCAGGGTTGCCCTTGCCGAGCTGCTGGAGTTAACAGCGAGAGCCTCGTGGCTGCAGGAACACGGCACCAAGCCCAGGCACATCAGCCAAGCTCAAGCCAAGCCCTACTGGCAGGAGCATCTTGTGCTTGCACCACTTTGGAAAGCTTGATGCCGTGTTTTTGCGTGACACGGGGCTCTGGAGCAGCATCTCTGCCCTGTCCCCCACTCACATGGGCCAGGGGGTCCTCTCAGAGCCTGGGTTGGCCACACACAGTCCCTGCAGAGCTCCCAGTTGGCACATGCTTAATTAGCATGGGGGTTTGGTATCTCCAGGAGTGCTAATTGAGTTCCTTATCAGAGCCTTTCTCTGCAGCCTGGGCAGACCGTTTGGGGTACAGCATCTCACTGAGCAGCTGCACCAGCCCAAAGGCCTCAGGAAGACAAGGCAGAGCAGAAATGCCTGTGGTATCTCTGTAGGATAGAAAGAAATCAGCAGCTGAGCAAAGGAAGGTCAGACTGGAAGTCCTTATCTCGCTTCCTGCAAATGAGGATCATGAGTAAAGCACTCAAACATCATGAGCATCGTGAGAGGGAGTTAAAAAAATGTTGTCTATAAATAAATAACATGTTTTGAGCGTTCATTCTCAGTCCTAAGCATTTTGTGCTTTTATAAATTTGTATTTTGGGTTGTTTTCTCTGCATTGAGAAAGGATAGAAACATATTTTTCTGGTTTTTAAATCTCTTGAAACCCAATGGACAATCCCCACAATCATTATGTTCCAGTTACTGAGGCTTTTACATGCCCCTCTTGCTCTCTCTTCCTCCCCCAAGAAGCATCTTGAACCTAGTGATAAAATTGAGTTTTCAGCCAACATTGGGTGGGGAATCTACAAGGAAGGTACTGACAGTTCATGAGGCCAAATGTTAACTGCTTTCTATCTCTCCCTGAAAGTTCCTTGAGGTCCCAATAGGTTTTGATTTAGCAGTAAACATTTAACCAGCACTACTTTTTAGGACTTTGTATGGTGTGATTTGCTGCAGAGGTGGCAGCATTTCCAGGCATGGAGGGCTGATCCCTGCCAAGAGCATCTGTGTTTGGTCCCCTTTGGAACCTCTTCAGGTGAAATAAATGCAAATCTTCGTGGATTTTATTGAAGGCATGGGTGAAAAAGAGGATCAGCTGTGAGGCAGTAGCAGGAAGCCAGGAGCTGCTTTGGAAAGTGCAGGGAGAAGATGAGGAAATGTCGTGAGGGAAGTTTGTCATTAAACAAAACACCTCCAGGTTATGAAGGAGCCTCTGCCAGATAGTAGAGACCATATGGCATTCCAGGTTGTCTGGTGTGGTTTTGTGCACTGACTGTAGGTCTGGGACCTTTGTGTTTCTGGCTTTGACTTCACCCCAGAGAATCTCTGCCTTGGGCAAAGCACTCTGAACAACTCTTTGGCCTCATTTTTTTACAAATTATCAGGGCTGGTCTGTGCAAGTGCAGCTCCATGCTCATCAGTAGGGATGGTGCCTGGCTTGGTCCTTGCCCCACGACGCTGTAATATATTTAAGTGGGGCAGGAGGATCTCCACGGAGCTGCAAAATCCTATCCTGTCCTTGGCTTAGCTTCCTCCCTCAGTGGGATCACTTTGGTTTCCTCTGGTTTGTCATGTAGATGCATAATCGTGGAATGATTTGGGTTGGAAGGGACCTTAAAGCTCATCCTATTCCAACCCTCTACCATGGGCAGGGACACCTTCCACTGTCCCAGGCTGCTCCAAGCCCTGTCCAGCCTGCCCTTGGGCACTTCCAGGGATGGGGTATCCACAACCTCTTCTGGTAACCTCACCACCCTTTACTGTAATGAAATTCTTCCTAATACCCAATCCAAACCTACCCCACTTCAGCTTAAAGCCACATCTCCATCCCTCCTGTGGGTCTCTCCTCCCACTGGCCACCCCCTTGATGTCCCTTTGGGTCCCAGGCTGCTCCTCATCTGCATCTGCTGCAAGTTTCCAGCAAGGTGTGAGTGCTGGATTTGCACTGAGATATAGAGACACAAGTCTTTTACTCCCTTCTCTTAATTGTCTGTTTCCGGAAATAAAAGAAAAAAACCTAAACCCCAGCACTCTGCACAGTGCCATTAACTGGCCATAAATGTGTTTTGCTGCAGAGGCTGGGTGGTCAAGTGGTTTGAGAACAAGATTGGAAAGCATCATCTCCCGAGTTTCCAAACTGTTCATGTCACTGAGCCTCTCCGGGGCACGATGCTTCACCCCATATGTCTCTGTTTACTGTCGATAAAACAGAGCTATTAATACTGCAGTGCTTCAGGGTGATCTTTTGGACTGTAATTAATGTTAAAACCTTCTGAGGTCACTGGCTGCAAGGAGCTGGAGAGGTGCAGAGGCTGTGTGCCAGCCTCCAGCACAGCTGGGGTGATCGGTGCTGAGTCCGAAACATTTCATTCACAGGGAATGGAGATGAAAGAGTTTCCTCTTAGGTTCTTGAAAGAGGACTGGCTCCAGGTGAGGTAAAGCAATTGGGTTTGTTCTCAAAAAAATTTTTGACAAGATCAAAACAACTTTGATTCCTATGCTTTTCCATTTACATTGTTTGGTTTTTTTTTCCTTACATCATCTGAAAAAAATGATGAAATGAGGGCTTGTTTTTTGACATCTATTTTTTAACCCAGGCCTGACCAGGAGAGATGCTCTTGCTCTCGGCAGCTGAGTGACTTTGTTCCTGTGTGAGCTGGAGAGAAGTGCAGTCAAAAGGCTCACACAGGTCTTCAGCATCACCCAAAGGGGTGGATGTGCTTCAACACCCAACCAATCCTCTGACCCCACTGGCGATGGAATAGGTGAAATGGGCACTAATTGCTGAATATTACAATTGTGTTTTGATAAAAGTCTTCTGTTTTTCAAGGAAAGTGCTCTGGCACTGATTGCCTCAGAGCTAATGGAGCCAGCCTGAGCTGCTGCAGGCAGAGCAGAGGTTACACATTAGCTCTGCTCACCCTTTTACAAAAGAAAACACAACAGCACAGCCACCGTGGCTCGGCAGGTGACCCCAGGATGGGGATGGAGAGCAGCTCCCAGCAGTTGCTGGTGTTAAGCCCTCTCACTGCTTGTTGTGCTTCTGCTGATGAGCCAGAAGAGCCCTGCACTGGGTGGGCAGCAGGACCCCTGGGGTCTCTGCCCAGTTCTCCCTCTGCAGCTCCTCATCTCCTGGGGCTGGAGTCCCCCTGCCCAACACTGGGTGCCCCTGCTGGAGGGAGGCAGAGGGACGGTGGCACCTTTGGGATGGGATGCAAAGCCCTGCAGTCAGACTCCTGCACGGAATGCAGTGCTGCCCTATTGCCCTGTCTGTTCCTCGGTGAGAGCAGCCTGTGTGTGGTGCTTGTGAAGTGGCACAGGGTGGGTGTCCTTCCCGAGATGCTCTCACACTGAGCAACGCTCCTGGTAAATTCAGGAAAATGATGTCATGCCAAAAGGATTAAATAGCATCTCCTTGGGCGAGCAGAGTGTGTGCATCCCCTGTGTGCCCCAGCTCTGTGGAAATGGGAGTTGTCCCTGCATACAAGTGGGCTCCTTGGCAGGCTGCTGGCATCCTTTCAGACAGCCAGCATTGTTAGGGAGCTAATGCTAATTGCTCGGAGGGAATCTGTCCTGTGCTGGGAATTGCTACCGTGCAAATGTCAGCTCTTATCAGCCACATGTGGGATGTGCAGGGCCTGCAGGGAGGAGAGAGAGGCTGGCAGTGCTCGTGTGTGGGGTGAGGAAAAGGGAGGCATTGCTTCTGTCCCCTCCCCAAGGATGCTAAGGACTTAGGACCATTCCTTAAATAAACATACCTCAGGGTCTCAATCCCATTTAAGCTTCAGCTGCTTTTATGGTACTCCTTGCACTCACTTGCAAGAGCTGCTCGGTTTTACCTCAGGCTAAGGAGGGGTGGTGTGTTATTTCTCAGGCAGGGTAACCCACCACCACACCACCAGGCATCTCAGACCTCCGAGGGGTTCAAACCAGCCCCTGCACTTTGTCAAAGCCAGCTTGAGTTGCCATGCCCGGCTCGGGGTGAATAAATATGAACTGGTGGCCTTTGGGAGAGTGGACAGAAGATTGTCACCCCTGCTGCGAAGAAGCATTCTCATTTTGGAGCTTTGATGCTCTGACCAGGACTCCGAGCTCAGCATCCCAGGACATTCCATGCAGCCACAGGCTGTTTATTCAATGCTCAGTCCAGCACAAAAGCCATATTTTACTGTCAGATGCTCTCCATTAGCTTCAAGTGTGAAATTATCATTCCCACCCTTTTACCAACCCCACCCTTGTGAGGAAATGAGGGAGCAAACAACTCAAGGGCCGTTCACAGGATGAGTACGAGCTGTCACTTGTCAGCACAGAGCCCACTTACAGCAAGAATTACTGCTCTGCTCCCAGAAGGGCCAGAGGGGAGCCCAGCTCACAAACACCACCGTGTTGTAATGGGCACACCAGTGCATGGCAGAGCAACCCTGAGGTGTTTGCGTCCCTCTGCAGCTGGGAGGATCCAGGGTGCAGCCCCAGGGGGGTCCCTGGGATGGAGGAGAGGAAATGGAGCCCTGGATATTCCACAAAGGGTTGAAGTGGCCTGTCCCCTCAGTCCTGACTCCTGTCCCCAGGTTCTCCTCTGTTCCAAGAGAACATCTCACCTCTCCTTGAGATGCCAGAACTTACTGATAGTGCCTGGACCACATTTTCCCTTTCTCTTCTGAAGGCTGGTTCCCATAACAACCCGGTGGTATGGGACTGAGGGATCAAGACACTGTTTTCCTTTTGCTTCTTGCCTTCCAGATTTACCCTGTATGCAGTGGATACACGAGGGAGGCACTCAGAGCTGAGCACAGTCACCCTGAGGACAGCCTGCCCGCTGGTAGATGACAGCAAGGCAGAAGGTCAGTGTTCAGGCGCCTCGTGTTCCATGCCAGGAGACATTTCCTGCTAATTTTGATTTTCCTCTCTTCACTGTGCTCCCATAAACCTGCCCAGGCCCTTCTCTCCCAGTGGGAAGGCTCCTGTAAATTCACCCACGGGCACAGGGATGTCCAGCTGGGAGGGGTGACAAATTGAAGGAGTCTCCTTGGCTGGGCAGTTGGTGGCTCTGTGATGCCACACAGACATCCTTCCTGTGCCCAGCTGTGGGAGCTGTGCTGTGTGTCTGACCCAAGTCCCCTGGAAAAAGAGCAATCCCTTCTCACCAACCTGGCCCTGGCTGGGCCATGCAGGGCACCACTGGCTCTGGGTGTTTGAAAGGCAGCTGGGGGCAGCTGGATCAGTTTAGAAATAGAAATGTTGATAAAAGCCCAGCTACTTTTGCACATTTGCATTGTCCAGTTTTGAAACTGATCCCACTTGTTCCTACACCCAGCCCAGAGCTCTTGGCTGCCTTCAAGTTTAAAAGGATTCCTCTAAGTGACCATCATGTTACCTGTTCTCTTTCTTGCTTGCTTTCCATTGCAAAAATCACACAGAAGAAAGTTTTGGGTAGTGCTTAGTTCCACGTTCAGTAAGATAAGCATTCCCAGGTAAAAACAGCAAACAGGGGAATAAGGGGAAGGAAAGAGATGCAGTTTTGTGCATTAATCCCATGCCCTGATCCTTTCCAGAGATAGCTGACAAAATCTACAACCTCTACAATGGCTACACGAGCGGGAAGGAGCAGCAGACAGCCTACAACACCCTCATGGAGGTCTCTGCTTCCATGCTTTTCCGAGTCCAGCACCACTACAACTCCCACTACGAGAAGTTTGGAGACTTCGTCTGGCGCAGTGAGGACGAGCTGGGGCCCAGGTATCTGTCCCTTCCCTGGGTGCTGCCCTGCCCTGTGCCCAGAGCACCCCTCTGCTGTGGATGTGATACCCATCTTCTCTTTGTAGCTAAGAGAAGTCCCCTTTTGGTGTTCCCAAGTTGTCCTGCATCCCCTAGACCACCAGGTCCTGCTTGGTCCTGGGATGATGCTGGTGGGACACCTGGCAGCTGGGTGGTCTTTGGATGAATGTTGGTATCACCCAGCCTGGACCAAGTGGGTGATGCTTTGAATGAACTGGGAGCTTGGAAGCACTGAGGGGAGGGAGACAAAGTGTAATTTCAGCCTGGAAAAGCTTTTCCTTCTCCCCCTGCTCCTACTTGCTTGGCTGAGGATCTCTCTGTAGTACCAGGATGACAGTTTACCACCGTTTACATCTCTCCTGGACATAAATCCAAGCTGGCCTGGGGCTTGTCCTCCTCCAGAGATGCCCTTGGTCATAGTTTCTTTGGTAGTTCATTGGCCTCTGGCACAGAGCCATTCTCATCCTTCCCACTGCCTTCCTTCTCCTTTGATGACACTGCAGGCTTGTTTGTCCTTTGCAATTGTTCCTTTTTCTCTGAATCCCTGGGAACCATCAGCCTCTCCTTACACATCCTTATTTCCCTGTTACTTGAGATCCAACCCACTGAAGGATGCTTTATAACCTGATACCTGCAGCAAGCCATGGGACAGCAGGGTGACATTCAAACTGCCATACTCAGGACCCAGCTACATCTGGAGCTCGTGGTGGATTTGGCTGCTGTCTGTTGTCCTCACCGAGCCAGGGGAGCTCCTTAGCCCTCCTCTGCCCCATTCTGTACTTGAGAAATGTGTGACTTGCAGCCAAGGGGATGAATGTCTAAAAGCCAAGGCAGCCAGTGCCAGGCTCGTGACAAGAGCAAAGACTTGCCATCCAGCCTGGCTTCTCAGCGAGCTTGGACAGCAGCAGAGGCACTGACATAGCAGGAGGCAGCAAGGATTCTTTTTTTGCCAAGGGAGGCCATCTCGTAAGAGGATTTTAATTGACAGACTGTTCTCCTTCCCAGGGGGACATTCATTTTTTGTACCTTGAAATGTTTATCAGATGAGCCTCGGCTTCACAGTAAATGTTCGCTCATAAAACGGAGCGACAAGAGGGGAGTCGATTGCCTCTGTGTAATAAATACATCACACTGAGGTCCTCGTGAGCCCAGTTTCCATGAAAGCCACAGGTTACTGCAAACAGCTGCTGGCAAGAAGACACACTGACAGCCAGATGTCCCAACCAGACCGTTTACATTAAGGAGACATTAAAAACTTAGCTCATAGGTGGCCCTAAACCAGGACTTTCCGTGGTCAGCAGCATCTCAGCACCTGGCTTGCCTCATCCTGCTCGTCTCCTCTAGCAACCACAGCCCCTTTCCTGCTCCCCCCATTCCTCTCACAGACATTGAGTGAATCTCACACAGTTAATTTGTTCCAACAAGACAGAAGAGTCTGTCTAAACCAGTGAAGGTTTAATGCTACTGTGCATCCAGACCTCTGGATCCCTGCAGCCAGTGTTATTCCTGACACAGCCATGGGGAGATTTCACTATTATTTTCCCTTACAGTGTTTTCAGGATGATTCTTATGACCACTGCAAGCAGGGTCTGGCTTTTAGGAGGAGGCAGGAACAAATAATTAAGTTAAAATCTTTCCGTGCCCTTACTTGTGACTACCAGCAGCACTGGGGTCAGTAGGTGGCATCAACCCAGGGCTCACAACCTGTCCCCTGCTCCAGCCAGTCACCCAGGCAGGCAGCCGGGCTGGCCAAGGGACAAGAAGTGCATCTCCAGAGCAGCTGACTTCTAGTGCAAGGGGGAATGTAATGTTCTGATGGGAGGCTGTGATAAGAGGCCATCAAGTCCTGGACTCATTGTCCTCCCACACGAGGGTCTGAAAGACCCAGGTCAGTTCTCGGTAGAGTGGAAAAATCTGAATTGATGACAAAATCGTCTCATATGGGAACAGAGCAGCCAGGCAGACACCCTCTCCCTCCAGTCCCAGGAATCTCATCCTTCCTTCCAGCCCAGGTATCACTTTTTATTGGCTCCTTCAAGCTGCTTTGCTCTCTTTCAGTCCCTCCCTCCGAGGTGAGGCAGGGCAGGGTTTGGCAGGCTCTGGATGTGTTTTCATCCCACATCAGCCCTCAAGGTGAGTGATCGCTGTCCCCTGTGCAGCTGGGGGACAAATATCCACAGGAGCACCCCTGGCACTGGGCACAACAGGAGGCTCCTACTCTTGGACATTTCCTTGCAGAGCTAAGTCTGGCAGCAGGGACCTCAGTGCCCTGTCCCCTGTGCTGTCACCACACTGCACTCCCCTCCTGCTTCATGCAGGAGCCCTTGGAAAGTGCCCTGGCAGCAAACACCCATCCCCTCCCTTTCCTCACCCCCACGAGGCACCGCAGAGGGAAGTGGCTGCTTAGAGCTGTCACTATTTTTAAATCCCCCTCTTCATCATTTGTGACTGTGCTGTGACCTCTAAATCCACCACCTAAGTGGAGTCCAGAACCAGTCTCTGGCTCCTGTGGTGGGCATGTGGCACTGCTGGCCCACACCAATATGGGCACACCCCATCTGGGCTGTGGGGTGAGGGGGAAGGGGGTCACTTCATCCCTTTGGGGACTGAGAGCTTGGGGTCTGGCCACAGGCATCCAGGAGAGTGACTCCCCTCTCACTCTCCTGCCATCCCCTCCCAATTCCTGCCCTTAAATAAGGCAATAAATTGCCATTTCTGGCGGGGATGAGGTTGGTCAGCATTTAGGAAGATTTCATTTCCAGTATTTGAAAAGGTGGTCGTTCTGACCCGACAGCCCTCCATAGGGAGCACTTGGGTAATACCCAGGGCTTGATTTATGGTGTTAAATTGGCAGCCCAAGAACTGCTCCTGTAATTTATTACCCAGTCTCCACCAGAAAGCCTCTCTCTCTTTCTCACCCCTCCCCTCACCCTCTCTGTCTCTCTTCCTCCTTATTTTTTTTTAAGAGGGAACAGCTGTCAGCCGAAAGCTAAATGTAACATTTACACATGACTTCATTACCCTGCTAAAATAAATGACTCAAAGCGGTGAAACCCATCAAAACTGGAGCTTTGGCACTGGACATCAAAAGTGAGGGGCCTGATTCCCTCTCCCTCGTCACCCTGTCTCCTCTGTGACCAAACTTCAGTGTGTTTTCAGTATTCTCATGGGGCCAACCCATCATGTGCCACATCCTATCCTTAAACATGGGGTTGCCCTGGGGCTGGCTGCACCAGGAGAGCTGTGGATGCAGCAGGTGTGTGGAGACAGCTCCAGGAACAGCACAGCCTCTGGCAGAGCAGACATCAGCAGGTTGGGGTGGTTTGACCCCTTTATGCCATCCTTGGGCTGCTTCTCACACATAGGAATATTTGCCTGGGCCAGAGACCTGACTATGTATCAGGAGGCAAGGATGTCAGGGTGAGTTCTAGCAATATCCAGGAGATCATTAAAGCGTGGTGGAGCAAGTAATGAAAACAGGAGGGTAGAGATGACCGGGGAGCTGGAGGCAAAGGTTGTGTGGGAGAAGAGTGAGAGATGGGTGAGGAAAGCTGTGGAGGGTAGGACAGGGGAAGTGGTGAGAAGGGAACAGAGGAATGGCAGAGGAAGGCCAGCAGACAGCCACTGGCCAGCTGAGACATCCATTCCTTGTAATGTTGGTTGCCCACCACGGGGCTTTGCCTCCAGTGGTCGTGGCCACTCCTCATTGCTCCCCTCTGGCTGTGGCTGGGAGAGGCCTTGTGGTGAGCTGGAATAGTAACCAATTTGGGGGGAAAAATCCAATGGTTGCTTGTTTGGCCTTTGAATAACAACTTCCCCATGTTGGCACAGAGTTCAGGTAGACACCAGCACAAGCACGTGGTAAAGGGCTGGGAAAGGGCCAATACCCCCTTTTGGAGCTGCTTTACAATAAATCATGGAGCTGTGGCCTTAGAGAGATGAGAGTTGTCCTTTGTAAGGGTGTTCTGGCAGAGTGATCTCCTTCTGAGCATGGCCAGCTCACATAAAAGTCCATCCCATGAGCTGATGTGGGCACTGTTCTTGTTCAGCCTTCCCTGAAGGGGAGAATCAGTGCAGATGTTAAGAAACAAACTCCCAGCATTGGGATGGGACAGCACTGGAAGAATCACCAGCTCCTGGCTCTAGGAACACATCAGACAGAAATTCATCCAGGCAGGTCGATCCCAGCAGGAAGTGGCACAGGTGATGACTTTTGGTCCCTTCCAGCTACAGTGACTATGATTTGTTGGAGTTTGGCAACAGTAGTGACAGTCGCTACAGACTTTGGCTTGCTGCTGTGCTGAGCTTTAATCAATCAGTCTTCACCGAAAGCACCTAATGCCATCATGGAATTTGTAACTCCAAGAGCACACATCCAGCAGCACAGGACCTGTTCCTGGCAGTGTGTCAGCCCTTGGTGTGTGGTGGGAGCACCAGATGCTGTAGAAGGTCAGGTGGCTGCTGCGGAGAGCAGAGGTGTTGTGTCAGAGCTGGGCACAGCTCAGCCCGTGACATCATTATTATAGATGTGTGTGTAGCTAATGAGGCTTAGATTGCCAGAGAGGCTCAGATTGCCCAGTCTGGCTTGTCTTCGTGGATTAAATCCAAAAATGGCTATCATGGAGTGTTGTCCAAGAAGGGCCAACTTCCTTTGCTCTTCCTTTGCCCTCAAAGCTGACCCAGAGCACATCACCCCTGGGAGGTGTGGGACAGTTTTCCACGTGCAGCCCTGGAGGAGCAGTGGTTTCCTACAGCCTTTCATCCACTCTTCCGCTCCAGAGGGAGAGGTCTGAGCTGGCTGGGGATGCCAGAATGCCCTCTCACCCCCTGCTGCTGTCTCTGCCCTCTGCTCTGGCGCTGAGGTGACCCTGACCAGCCCTTCCTGGCGTCCCATCCCCGGACATCAGGCTCCCGACGCTCCCCCTGGGCTGGGAGCTCACAGCCTGAGCTGCAACACCACTCAGCTTTCATAATCAAATAATCCCCATGTTTATGCCTTGCTGACTGACAGTGCTGCCCCTGACATATCATTATCGGGAATTTACATTCCTGCAGGAGCTGTGAAATCCCCAACTCCCGAATCCAGAGCTTTCCTGTGGCACCAGAGGGAGAGGAAATAATCTGTGATCTTGAGACTTTCAGACCACTGAAGTAAACCCTCTTCCCTCCCTTTGTTTGATTTAGCACTTTGCAGACTCCCACAAGGGGATTCTTGGTTTCTTACGGGTTTATTTTGTTTTGTCTTAATATGTTGTGCTTTTTTTTCTCACTCTGCTAGTGTCAGTCCTTTTGGACCGTCTGCCTCCTGCAGACTTGGGAAATTGGGAAAGGGAGGGCTGGGCTCATCAGTCAGGAGCAGGAAGGTGCTGGGGGTCTCACCAGGGTGCCAGTTAGGGGCAGCACAGGTGCTGGAGCTGACCAGGATCATGTGGTGGTGGTGGTGACAATCTAGCCAGGTGCACACAAGCTGGTCCAGTGGGTCAGACCTGAGTTCCTGCTGCTGCAAAATGGTAGATAGAACCAGAACTTTGGGAAGAAGAGAGCTTCTCTCCGCTTGAAACAGGAAAGACAATGTCTTAGGCAATGGGTCTCATCCAGTCTTGTCACGAGACAGAGCTGGTGGCAGAATGCAGAAGCCCTGACTCCTGCTCTGTGTTCTGCCTTGCCCTGTTCCCATCTGTGTCCACTCCAGGAAGGCTCACCTGATCCTGAGGAGGCTGGAGAAGGTCAGCAGCCACTGCTCCACGCTGCTGCGCAGTGCCTACATCCAGAGCCGCACCGAGACCATGCCCTACCTGTTCTGCCGCAGCGAGGAGGTCCGGCCGCCCGGCATGGTCTGGTACAGCATCCTAAAGGACACCAAAGTCACCTGCGAGGAGAAGATGGTCTCCATGCTGCGCAACACCTACGGGGAGTCCAAGGGGCGGTGAGGGAAGGAGCGGGCCTGGAGCTGTGGGAGGCAAAGGGACCCCGAGGAGTCGAGGACTCGTGATGTGCTGAGTGGCTGGTGGGGTTTGGGGTCGGGTGATGTTCAGAGGGGGTGGAATGGGACAGCGAGGCCAAACAGGACTTTCTCACACAGATGGCAGAGAAACAGGAAATGAGCAAGTTGGATTTTAATTTCTTTTCCTTTTCTTTTTTTTTTTTTTTAATTTTTCAAGAGTGAAGAAGAAAAAAAAACAAAAAAGAAATTACCTAATTTGACTCAGCATAAAAGCCTCTCCTTTTTAATCTTTTCTTACTGAGTTTCCTGGACTACACGCTCCAAAACCCTGGGAGGAGGAGATACCCACTCGAGGCCAGGGCCAGGCAGAGGGGAGCTGCTGGGCACAGGGTGACCCCCTCCCTGCCTGCCCTGCCACGGGGCAGGAGCTGTGGGCCGAGGGGCCGTGGTGGCCGAGGATGCCAGGAGAGGTGGCGCGGGTGGCCGGTGACACCGCGCTGCCAGCGAGGGTCCCGGAGGGGGAAGCCAGGCGGGTGTCTGGGATGCTGCAGGCAAGCTGGGTTTTGTACCACTCCGGGTGGACGGGGTGGCTCCGTGCGCAGCCTTCGTTCGCAAGGCTCCCGGCAGCTTGTTCTGTGCATTAAAGGTTCATATTAAGTCCATCTTCGCTGCCTCTGTGGTGTTTCTTCCTGACGCAGCCTCACCTCTGCTTGGGCGTTCGTGGGGTTTTAGTTTCTGGGGAGGATATTGCTCATGGCAGTCCTGGGATGTGGCTGGGATGAGGCATCCCAAGAGCTGGATGAATGGAATGGAGGGAAAAGTGCAGCCTTTTGCACAGGCTCCTCTCCCTCCTCAACACCCAGCATAGCCACTGGTCCCACTGGGAGCTGGAAGTGTGTGGGAAAGCCCAAGAAGAAAGCCAGGGGCCAAAAAGACATGGAGAATCTGGTTTCTTTTACTGTCAGATGTGGGTTAGGCTGGCTCGGGCTCCCTGTGGGTAATGGATTTCTCAGCCTGGTAGCCAAACCAAAAAGTGAGGGAGGGTGAGAGGGGAAAAAATACAAGAATCAGATCAGCTCAAAGCTGTTGCTTTTTCCTTTTTAAAGCAAAACAACGAACCTGGAGAGGCAAGAGTGTGGGTTGAATGAATCGGTTTAGTCATCCCAAAGCAAATAGTTTTGTTTAGTTTTTCAGGTTAGTTAACCCTTTAACATTAAAGGAAACAAACAGGAGGTGAGTTGCAAAACAAAAATGTTTTGAAACCAAACAAAGGTGCAGGATTTGATGTGGAGGAAGTTCAGCCAGAGACCTTTTTCCTCTTGAGCTAAACCGATTTGCCTGATTTGCACCCACTCAGATAATTCTGATTGTTCTTTCCAAGTTGCTCTTTTTTCCCACCTCTTTGGTTATGATTTTCATTTGAGCCACATTGATGTTCATTGGGAAGGACTCCAGTACCTGGTCAGAATCCTGCTGGAGTTCACAAAAAAATTTTGCTGTGACATTGCAGCCTGTGAGATACGATCCAAACACTGCAGGTTGCCTGAGGTCTTAATTTTTAAGCTAAATCCCTTTTTGTGATGAAGAGAGAGAGGAGAGTGATGCTGAGGGCTCTGGGCTATGGCCTCTGTGTCACTGTGTCTCGTACCACACTGGACACGAAGAGCAAGGAGGGACTATGACACCACCATGTATGAAAATCTGAGTGCCCAGCCCTGCTGCTGCATCTTCACCATCCCTTTGCCCTTTGGGGGTGAGTGGTGGCCATGGAGTTTGGTGGTGAGGATGAAGGAGATGACCAGGATTTGTTGCATTCAAATGAAGACTTTGCATTTGCCTGGCTGGAGCTGCCACAAAATAGCGAAAGCCTTGGAATGCCACCATGGTGATGCCCAGCCAGTGCCCAGACTGGTGTCAGATTGAGCTGCCCATATCATGTGCTGCCAGGACACAGTGTGAGCACTTCAGGGGGGTGAAAAACCCCCAAATGTCTCTTTGGAGATGCAGTGACTGGGACTGATGTGCAGTTTTGAGTGCCACTATGTAAGAAGGATCGAAAGCCACTGGAGAATGTCCAACAGAGGGACATGAAGATGGTGAAGAAGGGCAGAAGCCATATGAGGAGCAGCTGAGGTCACTTGGTTTGTTTAACCTGGAGAAGAGGAGAGTGAGAGGACATGATATGATATTTTGCAGCTTCCTCACAAGGGCCAGTGGAGGTGCAGGCACTGACCTCTGCGCTCTGGTGACCAGTGACAATTCCTGAGGGAATGGCATGAATATGTGTCAGAGCAGGGTCAGGCTGGAGATCAGGAAAGGTTCTTCCCCCAGAGGCTGCTGGGCACTGCCCAGGCTCCCCAGGGAATGGGCACAGCCTGAGGCTGCCAGAGCTCCAGGAGCATTTGGACAATGCTGCCAGGGGTGCACAGGGTGGGATTGCTGGGGTGTCTGTGCAGGGACAGGAGCTGGGCTGGGTGATCCTGGTGATTCCCTCCATCTCAGGATGTTCCATGACTCTATTCCTCCATGATCATCCCTTCCTGGCACCTGCAGAGCACACAGTGGCCCCATTGCCTGTAGGACAGATTCCCCTGGACACTCAGCAGGACAAAGCACAGGCCAAGGCTGCCAGGACCAGCAGCAGCCTCAGGGAGCTTGGCTGGTCCATGCTGTCCCTGCTGCTCACCGGGTGCAGCTCCAGGTGCTTTGAAGCTGTCTTGTTTTCTCAAAGCTCTGGCTTGCAGCTGTGCCTTTCCCTGTACTTTATAAACACAGAGTTTTATTTTGTTTTTGTTTGCTTGGCTCGGGGATGATTCATTTCTCTTGGAAGCCCCATGCAGCACACGGCGATGGGGAGCAGCTCTGTGGTCTCGCTGCAGGAGAGAACCAGTGTTGACCAACCTGAGGGACAAACTGCCTGTGTTCTCTGTCACTGACTGGACTAGAGGTGTGACAGGGATAATGCTGCCCCTGGGATTAGGAATATCCATTGTGAGTGTGGTGCTAGGTGTTAGGGACAGGAGATGCCAGCCAAAATACAAGGCAGCTGGCTGGCTGCCCCTCAGCATGGTTTTCCTCACTCTGACACTGAGAGCTCCCCCACAGTGGTGTTTTTCGCACCTGGGATGCAAAAAGCTCCGGGGAAGGGACAGAGCTGCAGCACAGTGATGTTTTATTGCAGATGGTGATGGAAAGGAGACCTTCACCTCTGGTAGCCCTGACTGGGAACACAGCAGGAGCAGCACAGGGACAGGCTGGTTGTCCCCTGTATCCACACTGCAGCTGTGTCCATTGCAGAGGCTTAGTTTGCTTACTTTGGAAGGCTGCTGAGGAGCTTTGCTTTGCATCCATGGTGAGACTGGCTGTTCGTTTGGGTACACGGACAGAGTGAGTTGTGTGTGAGCCTGTGCTAATATGTACAGAGCAGGTGGAAGAGTCTAGACTCTGGGCTGTGGGGTTTGATGGCCATTAACCTGTCGTGAAGCACACCTAGCTTCCAGATCAAAGCCAGGAGAGCCTTTGGCCGGTGATGCTGCCCGGCATAGTGCACCCAAGCCAAACAAAACCGAGGAATTCGTCGAGGTTACACATCCTCCAGCACACAGCTGAAAGGAAGGGTCTGTATTTTCTCCCTGGAAACTTTGGAGAATGTAACCCTCTGGCTTTCAAGATAAACAGTTGTAGTCATAGCCCAGCAATGCTGGCAGATGGACCTGTGCCCCATAGTGTACACACACGCACACACAGACCCCTGCCATTCCCCTGGCTCCCTCAGGGAAAAGGGATCCCTGCTCCAAAGCAAATTGCTGCAGCCCCAAGAGCTGGTTCCTTTTGCCAGCCCAACCTCTGACTTTGCTGTGCCACTGCCTGGGCTTTGGCAGACCAGGGCTGGTGCAGTCCTGGGTGGGAGAGCACCCAGGGGTGGATGAAACATTAAAAGCGAGTGGGGAGAGGGGCAAAAAGATGCCATCATTCAGGTTTAATAGATAAACTACCTACATCCATTTGAAAAGCTGAAATAATTTTCCTGATGGCATGGCTGGGAAGGGTAACTCAGTTTCAATGGCTCCTGCATGGAGTCATCATCATCAGGATGAGTTAAGGTCAAAAGGAGAATCCTTCTCCATGTGTCTTTGCACTGCATGTGTGCAGGTAACAGCATGGATAGAGCAGCCACGGCATCCTGCACAGCCTGGCCCTATTTCCCCCATCCATGCACCCCAGCACCCCATAAACTCCAGCTCAGCACCAGGAGAAGGTTTCTCTGCTTTCAACAAGCATATTCACTGCCACTTCCAGCATCCTATGAGTGTCCCACTGGGCACACACCCTTCCTGAGGGCACCCCAAATCTGCCACTTGTCTGGCAGCTCCGAGCTGGTGACAGCTGCAGGTCCCCTCCCAGGGCTGTGTGAGGCAGTTCCCTCCGGAGGAGCCTGAACAATCCCCATTGTCCCCACGGCCATTGTTCCCCCTGCCCTGGTCCCGGCCAGGCTGCAGCTGGCACGGCGCACAGAGGGGCCGATTGTTTGGGTTTTGTGCTGCTGATGACACACCACTTTGGGACAGCTTCTTCCCACGGCAGAGGCCTCTGGAGTCAAGTGCTGCGTTTGCTCCTTTATTTATTTGTTTGGTTTCTGCTTTTCCTCTTTTCTTTCTTTCCTTTTGTTTTTTTTTTAATTTTAATTTTTCCTCGGTTGGATGGGACTCTGCTGAGGCTGGGGAAGAATCCAAGGGAGTGCCAGTGGCTGTGCTGTGTGGGCAGCCCAGGTCCTCACCATCCCAGGGGTTCCTGGGGGTACCAAAGCCTTGCAGTGGCACTAATGCTTATCCATGGCAGTGCTCATGGTGCCACAGATGACACAATAGCCTGTAGGCTTGTTGCCCTGGGAGGATGTAAACCACATGTTGTACCTGCTGGGCCAGAGGCAGGATTAGCTGTCCAAAAGCTGGATTAGTTGTCCAGAAGCTGAGCATCATGACATGAATTGATCTGTGCACCGTGAGGCACAAAGGAAAAGGTTTCTGGTTTTGTTTCCTGAGAACACATGGCCTGACTGCCTTCCTGAGTGTTGGTGGTCGTGATGTTAAACCAGGAGCATGGCTCACAGTGCCACTGTGTTGAGGGGGCATGCCCTGGGTAGCTCTGACCCTCACAGCTCTGGGCTGGGGCTGGAGGCACAAAAACCTGCCATGGGCTCTTGATCCTGGGCACCAGGAGCTGCCAAAGCTTCAAGGAATGGTTTGAATCACTATGATGTGCTTCAGCTCGGGCATTTCCTATGGTGCTATGAGGGTTGGGAGGCTTTAAGCACTTGGGTGGAAAGTTTGAATATTGCAGTATTAATTAAATGTGCAATAAATGGAATTCCCTTTCCCTTCCCTGCACCTGTCCACCCTGCCATCTCTCCAAGACACTGTGGTGTGGAGCTTTATGGAAACACAGCAGCACCAGGGCTTGGGAAAGCCCATGTTATTAGGGTGACATTTGGAAAAGAATATGTCTGTATTACAAGTTACAAGGTGAGTGCACTAAGACAGAAGTGGGTTTTGACATTGAGCCAGAACCATCCCCATGTCTCAACTCTTCCATCAAAAATGCCAATGGACCTGAAGCATAAGTTGGTTCATCCCTGTGGGCTGGATGAGGATAAAGGGGAGCAGCACTGAGCTTAGGTTTGGGGCTCTTAGTCTTCTTAAAAAAGCTATATGACTGGGGAAGTGATTCATAAATAAATAAACTATTATAAAATTCATAAATAAATAAATAAAATGTAACAACTTAAAAGCAGAGGAGGGAGGGTGGCTAGAAGGGATGATGTTGCTGTTTGGATTAGTTCTTCATTCATCATAAGCAAAACGCTCAAAAAGTTGTGAATAACCTTTTAACTGAAAAAAAATAGTAATTTCATGGAAGCTGTTTTTAACCACTGACAATCCTCCCCAGGCCTGAGAGAAATCAGACAAAAGATTGTCAAGACCTTTAGAACTATTTTGACACAGTATTGCCTCACTTGTGCTTAAAAAAAATGAAGACCCTGGCCCTTTGGCTGCATTTTATTGGAGAACTTAGGCCAGTTGTTGACTTGAATGATGTAGGCAGCTGTTATTCCAATTCAGGGCAGAGGGAAAAATCTGGAGCCCTCGCAGTGTTGTGGTAGTTAATGAGCAGCAAAGGAGAATTCTGGCTTCAGTACTGCTCACTTTTCTTCACCTTCCAGGTGTGTGTTCCTTAGAAACTGAAAAACTGAGAAGGTGGAATGCACAAGTCCAGGAAAAGGTAGTGCTGGACCAGAAAGGGTGTGCTGGGTTTGTGTGTCTGCATGAGTGCAAGCAAGTGAGCCCATGGGCACACATCTACCAGCCTGAGCATTCCTTTGATTTTCAGATGTCCTTGCTTACGTGAAAAGTTTTCTTTTATACCTGTGAGGAGTTTTCTTTTTATTCCAGCCCTTCTATGGAAGTTTTTTAAGCCTCCATGTCCAGAAAAATGAAATTTTTCCACTGCTGACAGCTTCATTTTCCCATTACAGGATGATCTTTAAGGTCCCTTCCAACCCAAACCATTTTGTGATTCTGTGATTGCCACAGTCACCAATGCCATGCCTGCCTGAGGAGCTGTGGCTTTGAGCCAGGAGAGGATTTTGCCCTATGAATTGAGAGCAATTTCCCCAGCTTTCTGTAGTGATTGATCTCCAGACAAGACACGTAACCTGGACATAGAAACTGTTGTTCTGACTGTGCATTCCAATTGATCCTGGGGTGGCTGTGCATGTGCAGGAGGAGTGGAGCTGAGCAGAGCCCAGCAGGAGAGAGCTGCCCGCTGTTTCCTGCCTCATCTTCAGGTCTTTATTAATGCCTAATAGATAGTTCAACACACAGCCAATTGATTTGTGTATTGCTGTAGACACAACCCATTTAATGCCTCGTTCCTGGGCCTTTTTATCTACAGTATGTGCTATTGATAGGACTGTGTGTGATGCACTTATACTGCATTAATAATGCATTGACCATGGACAAGGATGGTATAGAAAACATGATGTATTCTTGCCCATGAGATCTCTGTCTCTCCCTGCTCAATATGCTGATTTTTCAGAGGTAAAATGCAAAACATATTTTTTCTCACTTATTTATGCCAGAGGAAAAGAAAATAAAGGTATTTATTCTCATCCCTCAGTCTGTTGCCCTCACCACACATAAATTATTGGTGCACACCTCACAAGGCCTTGGTCTGGTGGGGAGACTGCAAGCCCAGCTCTCTCTAGACCACT
Source organism: Lichenostomus cassidix (assembly GCF_008360975.1). Taxonomy (NCBI): domain Eukaryota; kingdom Metazoa; phylum Chordata; class Aves; order Passeriformes; family Meliphagidae; genus Lichenostomus; species Lichenostomus cassidix. The sequence continues at coordinate 7,581,438 of NC_139497.1, forward strand.
GGAGACTGATTTATCTTTATCTGTCTGTTTTCTCATGTGCCCAAAGGCTCTGTGCATAGGGATGCTCAGCTCTGTGGCTACACATAGTTTGCTTTCAGCCTTTCTTCCCTCCCAGGTAATACCCATGAGCCAAGGCACGTTTCCCCTGGGAATGGTTTTCTGGATGAACACGTTCTGCATGTGATGAAGAAGGTAAGCAGAGTATGGACAACTTGATTTTCAAGCCTCTCTCACACCAAAGTCTCCACCAGCCAGCCCAGAGAGAAGCAGAACCTGAACCACCTTGTCAGAGCCAAACCCACAGGAGGCAAACTGGGATTGCAGAGCCCTGGCCAGCACTGCCCTCTCCACCCACTGCAGCCCTCTGGCAAAACACGGCAGTTTTCAACCCCCCTGCCCCAAAGCAAAGAGCTGGAGCACATGGACAGGGTGCTGTGCAGCTGTGCAGCCAGATGTGGGACCCCACAGGCTGACTGACCCCGCCGGGTGCTCCCATGGGCGCTGATTGGGATCAGCTCGACCGAAAGCAAAGGAGACGTGGCAAGAGCGAGGGGTCCAGTTCAGAACTCTTTAATACAAGCTTATATTGTTTGTGTTTCTGATTCTCTGTTCTCCCAGCATCTGGGGACATTAACCCTCATATGTGTGTGAGCATGTGTATGAAGATATATACAAAATCACACAGTTAAATATTTAAGCATACAAGGTATTATATATTTATATAATATAGAACTTTAGGGTATAGGAATCAACAATGGCAAAATATTTCTGATGAATCTGACATAACTTTTTTTTTTTTTTGGAGTGAAACATGACCTGTTGTTGAAAGACCAGAGGAAGTTGTTGCTTATTAAAAGAAAGAGAAAAAGCTGTATAAAGAAATTCTGTGAAAATGATTTAAAAAACATCATGAACCAAAAAAAGGACAACTGTTAAAAACTGTATTGAAAAAAAAAATAAATTAGATGAACAATTGTGTAAATATAAATTAAAAATGATGACAATCTTAATAAATAAGCTTTACTATTTACATCTTTATATATTGCTTGGAGACTTAAATTAGATCCGTTAAAAACAAACGAACGCAAAATAAAACCCAAAATTGGAGCAGCAAACGTACAGGCGTGAGGTACAGAATTAAGGGTTGAACTGTATTTTGCTTGTTTCTTTTTTTTTTTTTTTTTCTTTTCTCTTTTATACAGTAGACCAGTAGAATTCTTGTGAAAATAGATCCTCAGCACTTCATTGGAGTATTGGTTGACGTGGCTTCCAAAAGGTGCCAAGAAAGATTCCATAATAATAATAACAATAATAATAATAACCATAATAATCATAATTATAATAAAAAGATACAATATGATACATAAATATGGAAGAGCAGTTGGTAATATGAATACATTTTTCTCTAGACGAGATCACAGTTTTATTTGTAAATATTACACTGATATATATATAATATTACCCACATAATATTATATATATATCATATATATATTTATATATATATTTATATATATAGAACGGCTCAATCCTGCTCCCAGTGAAGTCAACAGCAACAAAAACCTGTGTTGACTTGATGGGAGCAAAATTCAGCCTCTCATCTGCAGACAGGTACGTAATTACAGAGGCCGTACAATGCAAACTCCGCAATGGTTCCAATTCCCTCTTGAATTGCTGGTGAAATGTTTCGTTAAAGCCCTGGTTCTTTGCACTCAGAAGATGGAAACTGGTGGCTGAATGTGGCCTCACCAAAAGAAGGGAAAACCAAAAGACTAAAAACTAAGCCAGAATGGGAACCAAAGACAGCTTGGACTCGTTAGCTCCGCATCTCGACCCAACAGGACTAAAACCACCAACAAGTAGCACCAAGACTCCTCATTGAACACCTGAAGCCAACCCAAGCTCTTGAGTGTGGCCTCAGAGGAAGTGATTCTCATTCTTAATGAATCTTGGGTGTGTAGATCCGGTGAAAAGGGGAAAACTCAATTTGCCAAACGAAGACAGAAACAGAATATTAAACCTCACTTTGTTCCTGCTAAAACAAATGGGGAGGTTTGAACCCCCCAGGTGGCAGGAACAGCCCAACACCAAATCCCTATTGCCCAAATTGACTGTAGCTCCAAGCAAATTCATCTTGGGCCACCTGGACCTGCTCCTGCTGGTATTGTGGTCATGTTCCCACTGAACTCAGTGGTCAAGGTCCTCCAGGGAAATGGGACTGTTCTTGGGGCTTCAGTGTGCCCAGCAGACAAGGTCACCTGGAGGCAGCAGATGGCTTTCCCCAGAGGATGGGATAACGTGGAAAAAATGTAAAAGAAATCAGTTCAGCTGCACCACTGAGACCAAAATGGGGCCCACAACCATGAGGATATCTAGAGATATCTGGGGCGTATCTCTGCCTGGCATGTGGTTCTCTCCCAGTGATGTGAACATGCCCATCAGCTCTCACTGGGGCCTCCAGGGATTGGGCAGGGGAGGGCAAGATGCTGCCAAAAGGCTGGGAATTTCCATGGCACCCAAAACAGTTCAAACTGCCAGCTCTGAAACCCCTCTGAGCATCCCAGCCTTGGCTGACTTCACCCCATCCCCTCCTGTCTTCTAGCTCGGCCTTGAATGGACCCAACGGGCTGGAGTGTGGGAAGGGGGTGGTCAGCACCCCTCTTCCCCAAAATGGGAATCACCTGTCTGCTCAGGTAGCAGCTTTCTCTTTCCCCCTTCACTCCCAGTTTCTCGCAGCTCTCTGGGATTCAGACTGTGCAGTTCTTCTGAGTGCAGTAATTCGAGCACAGTGAAATACTGGTTAAATGCGTATGTACAGTTGGATAACGTAAAAATAAGCACAAATACACACTTAAAAAAATAATCTGGAAAAAAAAAAATAACAAACTCCTCCCCCCCTCCCCCCACAAACAACAATATATCAGGGGAAAAACCCCTTAGCCTTAGTTCCTGGACTTATCACAACGCACGAGGAAAACAAAACCAGACAATGTTATAAAACCTCACGGTACTTCTAGGGAAATCTACACTTAGTATCTAGCTCTCTACTCAGCTGGCAGAATCGGTGTTTTCCTTTTCAAACGCACAAAAATAGGCTTTGCTCGTCTCGGATTTGGATTACGCGGGTTTTCTTTTACTTTTCTCCTTTTTTATGGGTTTTTGTTTTTCTTTTTTTTTCTCTCCGTAAAGCCTCACATATTATTTTTTTCCCCACTTGAATCACTTGCAGCAAGAAACTTTTGTTGGTTATGGGGCTTTCTTTTCTCTCTCTCTCTCTCTCTTTTTTTTTCCCTTTTTTTTTTCTTAGACACAGGTAAAACCTAGAACAAACCGACAGTTACAACCAAGTGAAACCGAAACCGGAAGGGAGGTAGCTGGAACCCGATTCCAAGAGTCCTCTGGTGCCATCCTCCTTTCTCAGCCTGGGGGGGACAGCAGAAGATGCAAGAAAAGCAGGAGGACACCAGCTCAGCCTATCTGCCAGAGGGTGGGGAGGGAGAGGGGTAGCAGCTGATTGGAGTTTCCCACCCCACCGTGCACCATTCACCGCTTTCTGCTCCAGCTTTCCCTCCTGCTGGCCATGGACATCCCCCACAGCCTGGTGCCCCCAGGTAAGGTACAGCCCTGGCTCACTATGTGTGATGGAGAAGATCTTGGCACTAATGTGACCTGGACTTTATGAGCAGCTAAATTTCACCAGCATGAGCACCCTCCTTCTCATCCCCCAAACTTCTGGCTTGATGTTACTCTACACCACTGACTCAGTGGGTGGAGGTGGTGGCTGATATCCCTCTCACCTCCCACCCAATGGCCACCACAGCCAGGGAGGGTCTTTCCTAGGACTCTACTGGGCATTTGAGGCCATAGAGAGCAGTAGATGCAAGCACCTTGCCCAAGGTTGGGAGCACAGGGGACAAGAGCTGAGGTGTCTGTTCCCCATGGCTCCCCTCTTGGCATCTCTCTGAGTGCTTGGTACAGCACCTGAAATGCAGAGGGGATTTACCTCAATGGAAAAAATAGCCATTGGATTTAACGTGACTCAGACCAGAACCTTTTTCCACTCCTGATCCTGTCAGCCCTGTTGGAGGAGATGGACAGTGCCAACACGGTAGTTAGAAAAAAAAAAATCAAATAGCAGCATGGAAAGCCTGCCCGTGGGAAAGGGGTTTGGGGCACTCCAGGACTGCAGGAGGGAAGCTGAGGTGTGAGGCTGTGCTGGTGAGAAGCCACCATCTCCCCTGAGCTGAGAAGGTCTGCAGCTCAGCAAGCAGAGTCTGGCCCTACCTGGCCAGAGGGGCTCAGCTGGCCCTGAGCTCCTGCAAGCCCACACCAGCAAGTGGCAATAATGTTTGTACAGACCTGTCTCTCCTGGGCACTGCCCAAGTGGGAAAAAGAGGGGGGAATCAACTCCGTGCTGAGCTCTGCACTGGGGAGGGCATTTTCATGATGCACTCAGGAGCTGAACTGAGGCTCCCTGCTGGGATGAAACCCAGGAGGGATGGAGAGGGGAATTCATGCCAAGATGCCTCAGGCATTGAGGACATGATGTGTCATCAGTCTGAAAGGTTTTTGAGGTTGTGAGCTCTTCTGACAGGCTGGGTGGCACATGAACAAACTGCCAACCAAACAGGGCAGGGCAAAGGGACCAGAAGGAAGCAGCAACTTTTCCACAGTTATTTACTTCCCATACTAGTTAGAAGGCAAGGGGCAAAAGTGGAAGCTAATGCCACTGCTCTCTAAGCTGGAGGAGGTTCAGTCTAACTCCATGGAAGGAACCCTGATTCCACTGCAGCTCCCTTTCCAGTACACCCCTGCACAGAGGGGGCAGAGCCATCCACACAGCTCCCATGGCCAGGCCTGCTCCAGGAATAGCTGTAGCTTCACAACAGAGAGCTCCTCACCTTCATAACCACAATCACCTCCTCAGGCATCTCTATTTTAGTTCTTGAGATTCATCTCTGGTTTATTCCAATAGAAACAACCCCAACAGTGGGTGATAAGAACCTGGCTCCTTGCACCTACCATTTTATCAGTTTTCCATTTCTAGTTCTCCAGATCATTTTTACATCCATCTCCATGAGCAAAATGACCCCTCTCCTTACTCTTCTGCCTTGCTCCAGTTGCCTAAATGTTCAACCAAGCAGGAGTAAGAAAAAAATCCTTCTGTCTTTACCTAGTACATTGTACAAGTCAAGACAATCCCAAGGAACAGACAGACCTAACACTGGGAAGGATGCTCCTTTGGATGTGTGTTCTTCCTAGCAGGAGCTTGAAGCAGCAGACACATGCCCAAGCCACACTGGAAAGATCTCTGGGATTTCCATGGGATGGGCTGTAGCAGCAGCAGGGGCAGCATTGGATGCCCTGGGTATCTCAGTGACTAAATAGAATGAACCCTGTGATCAAGGGAATCGCCAAGGCTCTGGCACAACATGTTTCCCTCTGGGCTGGAGCAGAAGGATGGCAGGGAAGTGTGAGGTCTGCTGCAGCTAATGCCCTTCTTTCTGGAAGATAACAAACAGCTAAGCTCCTGCTCTATCCAAAGGGTCCAACCCACTGGCCTGGTAGCTTAATACTGACAAATATGGCCAAAATTCTAATACTGTCTCCTGCAGGCCTTTCCCCATGGCAGGTGTCTCCTCCTCCTCTTCTCCTCTCCCAAGAAAACAGGAGCATGAAGCTGTTATCAGATACAGACCATCATAAGAGCAGAGTGAGGAGGCCTAGAGAACCACTTGGCAGGGTGGAGACCAGAAAGCAGATTCCTTTGGCTGGCTGGTGTCCTGTTTTCTTGCCCCAGTGCTGAGGAAGAGACCAGAGGGTTTGAAAGGCAGGTTGTAGGTAAGCTTTAAGGCAGACTGTTTGGTTGCATGGGGTTGTTTTTCACCCTGTCCTGACACAGTAAGGAAACTATTTGTATGGGACATAGCAGCAGGAGTAGCAGCAGCAGACATGCTCAAATGACAAGTGTGGGTGTGAGTTCCTCTCTCTGCTCCTCAGAAGCAATCATCCATGTTCCTCAATGCCAGTCCTTAGACTCCCCACTCCCTGGCTCCACCACAGGACCACCTGCCCAGCTCCACACAGAAATGTCCCAGAAGCTCTGCAGGCTACAAGGGGGCTTCATGTTGGCTCCTTGAGGGTGAGGGGAGAAGGAGGAGCTGTACAGAAAGGCCACTGCAGTCTGCTGAGCTCCCTGGCTGGAAGTAGCATTCCTGTGAGGAGCAGATGCATCCCACATCTCGAGCTGGCTGGGTGCCTGGCAAGCCACTTGCCAAGAGGCCCCAGCCCTGTGGAGATCCCACCCCAACCACAGTGCCCAGAGCATGCGATACCTTGGCATTCAGCATCAGAAAAGGCTCAGCTTGGAGTCCTCCAAGAGCTCAGCCTCTTCCACGAACGGTCTGAGTTGTGAGTGCTGGGGAGGGGAAAGTGTTTTTGCGTTGATCATAATCTCTCACTCTTTCTCTCTCTCTTACTCTACTTATTTCTATAAATATGTGTACATAAATAGTTTGTTTCTCGCCTTGAATCTAGATAAGAACTGTTCAAATTAGTTGGGCATAACATGCTGTTTTGATACATGAAAGTCTTCTTGACTTGACTCTTGGTTGTTTGTTTCTCGTCATCACTATTTAAGATATAATTAATACATAAACCCCTACTTTGAGTTCTCCTCGGACAAAAATTAAAGGCAGACTGGTTGAATTCTAAGGGTCTCTGGTGCAGAAATGCCATCCAGTTGAGCAGCTAAATGTTAAAAACGATACCAAAAGGGATGTGGTGTCTCTCCTAGCCTGCCTTGAGCAGTGTGGTCCTCCTTTCCACGTCGCTTGGCGTTACCCGAGACTGAAGCCACGGAGGTCTTTCTGGTTGTGCTCTTGGGCGTTGGGGTCCCGGCAAGCACAGTCTCCTTGTAGGTCACAGGACATGGGAAACGGTGTAACCTGGGGAAGGAAGCCAAAACCACAAAGGCATGAAGGAGGGAACACACCTACAGCAGCCTGGAGAACAAAAAAAACCAGAGGGTGACATCTTCAGAGATCAGCTGCAATCATTAGCTACATTAATTTTTGCAGTGATTTCTGTTAGTGCTGAGCTGGTGCTGCACTGAGGCTCCTAAAGCCCTATGGTTTGGGTGCTGCTGTCCTACTTAAGTACATTTGTGCATTTGATTATGAATGTTCTTGGGTTCAGTTCCTCAGAAGCAGAACCAAGCACTGTCTCAGAGATCAGTGGAGTCCAGCAGAGACTTCTCTGAGCACCTCTTGTGTTTGAGGTCTGGAGATGCAGCTAGCAGGCACTGAGGAGCAGCAAAGGAATGCAGTGAGGGACTGCTGCATGCACCATCTGTCATCTCTCCGTGACTGCTCTGGAGAAGCGTGGGAAGGAGCTGAAACAATGCTTGGCTAGTGAAACTTGATTTGGGCCTATTGCATCACAGTATTTACCTGCAGAAAAGGGGGTGGCTGTGGGACAAGTGTCTCACTTGCCCTGAAGTGAATTCCCGAGATTTTCTCCCATCTGCACAGACTGAACAAATGACCTCATTCCCTTCCTTAACACTCCTTCCAAGGCAGTGCCACAACCTGTCCCAGTGTTCCCAGCCCAGTGAGGGCTGCACACACACTGTCTGCTTCCCTGGCTCTGCTGCCACACGCTCACTCTCCCTTTCACAAACACTTTCCTCCAGGCTAGATGCCCTGGTCGGTCTGTTCCCCGTGCATCACCCACAGCACATCTAGGAATGCGGCCCCAGCACTGTGCTGTCATCTCCACCTAGACCTTCCACACGAGTCCCTGCCTGTCCCTCTGCAGGATGCCTTTCTCCTGACGCAAACACAATTCGGGAAGGAGGGGTGTGGAGCTTGATTTCACAACTGGGGAGCCTGAGGCAGGGACATGCTGACAGAGACACTAAATAGCCAACGATCATCACCAAATCAGGGCTTAGAGAGCCTCCTCCCCTTGTTTTTGACTCCATTCACAGGAGCTCCGACCCTCCAGGTGGAATAGGGTGATGATTCTTCATCCAGCCGTGGCCTTGGTGGCTTATGAACTCAATAACCAGTGAATAATCTTAATCTCCAATTGCGCAAATGTGGAGATTGCAAAGAGAAGAAAGAGTCCAGAAGGTTAAAAGCAAATGAATCCAAATAACTGGCAACTAAATAAGTTTATAAACTGCAGAAAACAATAGGAGCTTAAGGGTCACTTGATGCAACAGAAGCCAGCCCAAGCAGGACTGTCTCGTATCACTGTGTTATGAATATTCTTAGATAGGAAAACAGAGAAGTCTGCAAACAATGGGGTTTGAGGAGGAGGCTGAGGAGGGATTGTTTAATGACCGAATTAAAATACTGGAAAGGAAAAATAAAAGATACATGCAAAATAAAAACTGAGTTTTTCTGTTCAGTGTAGAAGGAAACATTTTGGTTTAGACTATCTGCTACATTTCAGGTTTGACCTTTCCCTTCAAGGCAAACAAATAAAAAAGACTATTTCACAGCAAAAAGTTATGTCTTGAAATAAAAACTTGCTTCACTTAGAAAATGCTCAAACAAAACATTCAAGTATGCCTGGAGTTTTCCCCTATTTTTTTTTTTTCCTGAATCATTCAGTCCAATCTGGATTTGGCAATGATTTTGACTTAAAAAATCCTCCCTGTTGTACAATGAAGCTACTGGTTGGAGGCGAGACCTGGGAACCTGATCCTTTCATTTGTCTTGATCAAGCTTTTTCCTCTCCCTGGCCTGAATTCCCTGTGTTTTCCTGTAACAACCTGACAACGGCGATTAAGTGGCCCCTTCGTTCAGAGGAGAGACAGGGAAGATGGATCCACACTTTGCATTGAACACAGGTCAACCACACAACCAATTCAGGCATTTCAGTAAAGTGGTTGAAATTAGTGGTGACAGACTACTGCACTTCGTCTCTGCTGCTGTCCAGGCTTAAGTGGGATGTGCTGCAGGCACAGAGATCCCAAACATGATCCCATTTCACCTGCAGGAACATCAGAGCCAGGAGAGAAAGCCCTGCATGGCTCTGTCTCCAAACCACCAGCTCACATTGCCCTCACCTACTCTGTGTTGAAACAGCAGCCTTAGACACCCAACCTGGCACGAGTTTGATGTTGCCTTAAGTGCTCTACTCCTCCATTCCCTCTCCTCCCATTTCTCCTTGTGAATCCTGTGTTTTCCTCTCTGCTTGCTCACAGGCTGTGCTCAGCCCTGGAGCGACCTGAAAAGGTGCACGTAGGAGACTGGATTGCTGCAGCATTACAGCCAATTCCTGGGGAGATGGAGCCACTAGAAAAGAAATGTCTGGCTGTGTATTGTCCTCTAGAAACCCCAACAGTGGTCATGGACAGAAGAGCAGAAGTTTTCTCTCTGAGCCAGAGCTGTGGCCCCCAGAGCAGACAGCTTCGTGGCTCAGCAGCAGTTCCCAGCAGTGGGTAGCCTGATGGAGGAGGGTTTCTTCCTGATCAGATCAGTCTTATTCACTTTATGTCCCTTATGGAGGCTTTTTATGCAATTCGATTTTTACAGTGCTATTGTCCAGATAGATGAATTGTTTTGTCTTATGGCAGTGAGCTCCAGAGATCAGTTTTCTATTATGTGAAAAGGCAGAGATTTCCATGGGTAATGAGCACAGCCACAGTCGTATTAGACATGACAAAATTCTCCAAAAACTTAGCAGTAATACAGGGTTTTCCACTTTAGGCAACATTTACAACAAATACACATTTGAGTTCCCTGAGGACGTGATTTCCATAGGTATTTAGGGAATCTAACCCACACACAGAATCTACTGGGACTGTCTGAAGTACCCAGCTCAGAGAAACTGCAAAACCCCTTAGAAGAAGGACTGTCTGTTGCCTTGGGCACACACAGTGACAGCCTCTGGAGTACACAGCCATGAAATAGAGCTGCTGGATGTGCTAGAAATAATAAATGCTGAACCTTTCACTGAATGATAGCCCATTTAGGTGTGGAGCTCAGATATACATACTCCCAGATTAACTGCCTCTTTTCTTTTTAAATAGGTCTGTGAAAGCCCAACTCATTACCAGAATACACGACCTGCATTGAAATTTCCAGAGAGACCCATTGTAGAGCCAGGAGTAAGGAGTCAGCTCCCCTTCCTTCAAAACATCAAGCCCTTTTTTTCACCTACATCCATCTCCCCATGTAGAAAGCCTGGAAAAAGTCTAGGAGAATGAGAAGAAAACGCTAAAAATTAAGCTTAGGGCCTGTCTTGGACCTTTGATGAAGTAATGCAAGATATTGTATCTTCAGACCAACTAAAACAGGTGGAAAAAGGCACAACTGAAGAACACAGCTCCCCACATCTACACACAGAGCTCTTGGACATGGTCCAGAACAGTCATGGCACTGGACCAACAGTGTTTAGGGGAACGTGAGTCACACCAGAACCACTCTGGACCACAGACTATCCACCATCAAGAGAAAAGGGACACAACTTCCATCATTCCCATCACGTGGAGTGTGCAGGACAGGGCACATCCTGCTCTGAACCTAGAGCAGGCAAGGGCAGCAGGTGTGGGCTGGGCAGGAGGATGGCACAGATACCCAGCTGTAACTCACATGAGATCCAAAACGCCTCGACCAACTCAGCACCATCACTGCACAGTGCATGAACCCAGGCTAGGCATCCTCTCCCACACTAAGTGATGAGATTTTGGATAAAACTCAAGCTGCCTCTTAGAAATAGGGCTGGATTTGTCCTGGATGCCGTGCTCCCAACTGTGGGAACAAAGAAAATGATGCAACACAGCAGTGCAGAACTAGGATGCAGGTCATGGAACAAGTGAGAGGTCATAACTCCTCGCTACTTGCACCTATCTGAAGAGGCTGGTGACATCCCAAGGCAGATCCCTGCTGAGAAAGGCCAGTCTATAGGGAACTGGTGGGAATGTTGACAAGAGAAATCCCAGACAGGTACAGGGAGGGATGGAAAACAGCTCTGTAAAGGCTGTGAGCTTGTCCCTCATGGAGTCTGGTATCAGGCTGACCTGGCTGTGCCTTCTGCCCGTGCCTGGGGCTGGCTTGCAGCAGCACCAGGACAGGCAGGATCAGGCCCAGGGAGGGAGAAACAGGGGAGGAGGGCTGCAAAGTGTTGGGAAACAGGCTGTTGTTAGATTTCAGCCCTGAAGTGTTTGCGAAATCTCCCAGACAGGCCTCACTGGGGCTCACAGGCAGAGCCTCGGTGGGCAGTGTGGCCTGGGAGATAAGTGTGGCAGCCTGTGTTGAGTGTCACAGCCCTGTGCCTCCCCAGAGCCTCCCAGCTCAAACACCAGGGAGTATTCTGTTCCCTGACAAGGCCCTTGTGGTACAAAAATGCATCTTGTGAGGGTCTTCCCAGTGGTTTTCAGCATAGAGGTCACCAGTTTGAGATAACGGAGCAAGAGTGAGCCCCCTTTTAACTCTGGGTGCTGGTATGTGGGTTCACACCCAGGGCACTGCTCCAGAGGGCCTGGGAAGACAGAGCTGGTGGGAAACCTCTCCAATGCAGCACATGCAGTTCCAAAAGCTGGAATTTTTGTTAACTGCCCTGTCATAAACCGAGCTTTCCCCCAGCAAAACCAGCAACCGTGGTGCATTGAGACACAGCTGAACCCAACAGATGCTCTGCTCTCTCCATCGTGTGCAAATCGGGAGCAGCCTCACCAGAACCAGTGGGAGCAGGATGGCCCCAAGCCAGCAGGGATTCCTGGGAAAGCCCAGCCCGCACGGATCCCGCATCCCCGCCTGCCCGCGGAGCGGAGCGAGGAGCCCGTTTGCCAAACCACACGGAGCTCAGTTGCTCAGCAATCAGCTGTGCTTCCTACTCTCGTGCTACTGATTGTGCAAACATGAATGTAATTAGTCTAAATAATCACCAAAGATTTAATAGGAGCCAGACCACCCAGAGGCCAAATAGCTGGCGGTGGAGCAGGGAAGGTTTGTTCGCTGTTTTTTGTAACACTTGCTAATGAAGTGAGGTCGGATAGCAAAGCAAACACCCTCCACTAGCACATCCCCTGGGAATGCCGTATGTTGTGGGAAGCCCCATGTCCCTTGAAGCCAAGAACAGTTCTCTCAGGATAGGCAACATGTGCTACTACCATCACTGCTTTTAATTTATCGCCGCCTGGAAAGCCTCCCTGAAGGATTATGAAACCGAGCTCTGAGCCCCAAAATAAGCTCCCATCCCAGCAAGCCTGACTGGAAACGCTCCTCTCACATGGCAAACAGCTCCAGCCACTGAGCCTGTGACCAAGGGCTGGTGGGGAAGTGAGTTCACCCACACGTTGGGGTGAACCCGCGTGCTTGGAGCGCTCAGCCGCTTCCAGAGGCATGAAGCAACACTCAGCATTGTATCCTGCCTTCCTCCCTGCTCACCCACCATTCATTGTATCTCCCTGGCTAATTATAGAGCTGACAAACACACCCAGCTGGGGTCAGGCAACTTGTTGGGAGCAGCATGGTGGCAGGAGCATCGGTTCTTCTGGATAAACAGCATTTCCTCAGCCGGGGTGGTCACTTTAGCTTCTATTAGCACCAACTGCCTCAAAACTGTGTTGTGACAACAGAGCAAGACCTGAGATTCCCTGAGACAGGTCTGTGTTGCAGTCAGAGAGCTGGGAGAAGGTGCTTATTTCTCCAAAATACCAAGAAGTGGTTATTTCTGTGGGCTTAGGGGTAGGAGTGTAACAGACACATTTCCACCTTCCTGGGGAGACAGGGGCAGCCTTTGGAAATCCCTGATGGAGCCAGCAGCAGCCTCTCAGTTCAAAGCTCCTTTCTTTAGGCCTTGAATTCTTGGCCATAAAGTCTCTGAAGAGGTTTTGATAACTCGCCTATCTTTCAGATAAGCAAAGCTTGGGATGAATCCCACACGGCCCTCTATCTACCACAAGTCCTCATTTGTTTTCCGCTGAGGCACTTGCTGGTTTTCCTCTCCAAGGTGTTGGACAGAAATGTCAAGAGGCTGAAGGGACAGAACAATTTTTCTCTTTCTTTTCCAAGTGCTATGGGGCAAAGCAGTTGAAGGAAAACCTGAGTGATAACTGAGTGAGGCAGGTTTTTCTCATGGGAGTCGTAGGTTTGCCCCTTCTGCAACAATAAGGAAAGGCAGAGAGGAAAGAGATGAAAGTTCATCCTTGCAAATGGTTGAAGTTGAGGGAATTTTAAAACAGCAAATTCAGTGTATTCAAATCTACAGGGACCAGACTGCAGGACCTTCAACTAGGCAAATCTGCCATCTGAGTCTGGAACAAAGTACGTAAGCAGAGCCTGAAGAAAGACTTTTCTGATTTCTGCGAGGCCTTTCTAGACAGCCTTGTCTAGGGAAAACTTATAAAAGGGAGGAAGGGGAAGAAAAGAAGTGGAGGAGACAGTTACTGGAGAGAAGATTTCCTGAAATGAATCAGAGGAAGCAGCCAGAGCCTCTCCCAGCAGTGCTGCACACCCCATGAGCTCCTCGCAGGCGGCCAAGAGCCCAGAGACAGCCAGCTATGCCCAGGTTATTTATTTCCCTCACTTTGGCAGTGTCACGTAGGTAATGTTTTAGAAAATAGTGTCTTCTTTTATCTGTGGCAGGATACAAAGCAAGAAGCGGCTTCCTAGAGCAGCCAGGCAGAAGGGAGCTGGCAACCTGTGCTGGGTCAGGAGGGGAGGAAGATTAAAAGGAGATGGGATTTTGCTTTGTCCTTCACGGAAGACTTTATCCCCTCCAGATACACAACAGAAGCTTTCTCTCCCTTGGAGGTTGGCCGGCAATGGCCTTCCTGTCTCTCAAAGCTCCTGGGTCACGCACAGGGCAAGCTGTGAGCAGCACTGCTCTGTCCCCTGCCCCAGCAGCAGATATGCCATCAGCCCCCTGCACAGCCTGCCTGTGTCCCTGCTTCCTTGGGTGGCACTCATCCCTGTGCCAGCCCTGGCTTCTCGCCCGCTGCAGGGTGACGCTCATCAATTAGCACACAACAAATAATTAAGCTGATGAATGTCTCTTTTTCCTGCTTGCTGGCTGCACTTGCCTCGAATTTATGCCCAGATTATGACTGAATTTATTCGTCGCCGCTTGTAGCATTCAAAAGAGGCCTTTAATGATTTCTTTTAAGCTCTCCAGCCTGATTGTGAACAGCGCAGGGCAAATACTCATTATTTCCTATCTAAGCAGCGGTGCTGATTAGTTGGTTCTTGGTCAGATAAGTCACACTGCTCCATTCCCTGCTCGCTGATGGAATCCACAAGGTCATTCCTTGCTAATGCTCAAATGCAGAGGGAAAACATGGGATAAGCATGGAAGTCCCTTGTGCATTTTCAGGGCAACAAAACGGGAGTGTGCAAAATCTCACATTAAGTAAGAAGGCTTGGAATTAAAGTGAATTTGGGTTGAAGCATTTTGCTTTCAGGCAGCCTGTTCACAGCACTGTGTGCAGCCCAAAGTGTGTTTGGGAGGGTAGTGGGACTGCAGTGAAACTTAAGTCTTGACAGTTTGCGGACACTAAAGATCTGAGGCCAGCTCTTACTCGACTGTTAACTCCTGAATCTTCACATGGTGCAATGTTAATCTTCAGCCCTTTCCCAAAATAATGTGTGGAGTTGCTATGTTCTGTTAAATGTGAACCATGTGTCACCTCAGCAATGGCTGCTGCGGGGAAAGGATGATAAATCTAAAGCTTTTAAAATGTCCTGTGACGTTTTGGGAGAAAAACAGGTGTTGCATAAATGTTGGACATTTATGGGCAAACTTGCAGGGGCTTTAAAAGACTGACACATCTGCCACATAGTATGTAACCCTGAAAGAAAAAGAGCAAAGCAGTCTCTTTCATGTGTCTCGCTCTCTCTACAACTGTATGAAAACACATCCTCATCTGGTATTGGAATTAGGAGAGCTGGACTCGCCCCTCCTTATGTCTCCTCCAGGTTTTTGGCTTTTACACCCAATGTGTATTTTAAAACTGTGCCTTTTTAAGTAGGTGGCAAACTGTGCTGGAAGGATTTGGTATGCGGAGTATTTTTATTCAGCTCCATTTTCTCTCACCTTTCATTGTTTTTCCCTTTGGAACATCTCCTGTAACGCTCCACTCATAAACCTCTTCAAAGGGAGGGCTGTATTTGAACAGCCTGGCCTGAAATCTGGTCTCAGTCAAAGGCCTCAGACGGGAAAATAACTGGGAGAGCCAAGCCCCACAGCCCCACGGCTGCTGCCGCAGGTGTCGGCAGCCACTTTGCAGGAGCGAGGTGCTCCTGCTGCCTCCTCGGCTCTGACCCCACAGGCCCCCTAGCTGGGTTATTATTCCCCCCTTTACCCTATAAATGTAATAAACTGGGACTTAGCATCTTGCTTTTAGTGTGGAAGGTCCAAGGAGAAGGTGGTTTTTCTCACTTCTCTCCAGAGTCTCGTTCAGCTCCTGGGATGTTGTTGGTGTTTTGGGAGAGATGAGGAGAGTTTGGGAGCTGAATGCATGCCAGGGATGTGATGGGCTCTGTGGCTCAGCCCTCACAGTGTGTGATCTCTATAGGATGGGGGTTTCTAAATTGCCAACTAGGGCAAACCTAATCCCCCCAGTCACAATGATCCAGCTCCCAGTGAAGTCTGTGAAAGCAGACGTATCTCAAACAGCTACAAAACCTCCCGCTCCATGGGGAAAATCCATCAGACATGTGACCAGCTGCCCATCTCTGACCATTTGCCCTTTGCATCGAGCAGTTTTAGCACAGAAAACAGTAACCCACTGGGCTACAAAGTGCTTCCCCTCCTTGGGAGGTCACTTGGTTTCCGGGTGGCAGGGCAGCAGCAGATATTTTGAGTGTGAGTCGCCTGGCTGGTAAGCGTTCAAAACTCTGTGCAGATCCCACTCTGTCTCAACTCCCTGCCCAGCAATAAATTCTGCTCCCAAACCTTAATCCCATCCCTCCCCCCCCAGTTCAGCTCTCACATCCCTTGTGTTTCAGTTGTGCCCTTAGCTCCTGTCTTGCTGGGGCTGGTTTGGGTTGGTCCCCTTGCAGGCACCTCGCTTTCGTTCCTCTGACACCGCTTGGGATTTTTCATCGCCTGCTCTCCAGCCTGCAGGCAGTGAGATAAAGTTTCCCAGGCAGGCTGTTTTGGGAGGAGAAGACCTACACCATGCTGAGCTACCGGGCACTTCCAGCTCTGCCCTCCCGGCTGGTGGGAGGTCAGCGAGCAAACTGTGCTGCTGTTGGGCTGCTCCTCCCAAGAACTTGGAAAATCAGCCAGAGATAGGAATCTCTTCTTGGAGACAGCTCAGAATGAGCCACTCTCTGTCACCCTGCTCATCTCTGCTGTGTTTTTTCAGCAGGAAGCCACTCATGGGCTCTCTGTGCCCTACTTCATCTGTGGGGAGCTGAGGAGCTCACCTGCCTGGACTTCCCTGCACGTGGCTCCACGTACTTTGACAAAAGAAACAACATGATACAGGGGAATGTTTTTCCAAATAGAGCACAGCTAAGGAAACTACCTCTTCTCCTGCATTTTCCCCCACGGAGAAATTAACTCCTTGCACTTGCCAGGGTATGTCCATCCCCCTTCTCCAGTGTTCCCAGATGGAGCAGAGACAGCCCACAATGTTGAACTAAGGAAAAGAAGCCTCCAGCCAAAGCTGGCTGCCCTGCAGAGAGGACCTTCTTCCTGAGCTGGGTGACATGGATGGTGTCATATGCTGAACCCAAACTCCCTCAGGTTTTATTATTTATTAATATATATCAAATACTTAATGTAGTTAGATTTTTCATTCTGCTCTACACTCAAGTCTGAAGATAAGGTAGAATATTCACCTGGCAGAGGCTGAAATTTGCTTTATTTTTTGGGAGGAAAAGGGTCCAAAATCTCTCCTGGTTAGAAAGCCATAAACAATTGTTCTGCTCCAAGCCACAAGCTCTATCACCCCAGTCACTGTCTCTAACAGTGCTCAGAAATGTGTGTTAAAGAAGCATAAAAAAGGGGGATGTGTGTGGAGGGACCCTTCCCCAGGCTCAAGCAGTCAAGGGTTCAAATATTTCTCAGCCAGAAACTGCATCCAGACCACAGTGTTTAATAGCAACTGATGGAGCAAAGTTCCACAAATAGGCCTGTTCTTTTTTTGACTTCAAATATATTTTTTGTTCTTAATACTGCTCTGTGGCAATGCATCCTATTACTCAAACACACACTGTGCCAATAAGGATGTTCTTTCATCTGTTTGGATCCTGCTTCCAGGAAATTACCACTTCAGCCCCTCATTGCTATGTGATAAAAACCAATGGATTTTACTTTCCTAAGCATCCTTCCTACCTTAAATAATGATTTTATAGATCTGTGTCACTAACTTGTCTCTTTTTGCAAGGCTCTGGTCTATGTAGTCTCTGTGCAGAAGATATTTCACATCTCCACCCAGCCCTGCTGCCCTGCTCCACTTCCTTCTCTGTCCCACTCTGGGATGTGATCTCCCTTATTTGAGAAAAAAGGATTTTTTTCCAGGCAGAAAGCAGAACTCAACAAGGAATTCCCATGAAAAAAGGAAGGGGAATCCCTACCTTTTTGGTCTTGACTGTAGAGGCGCAGCAGTCCCCACCATCATAGTTGCAGAAGGCTCTGTTGTTGATGGAGTCACAGTAGTTGTCCCCCATGAAAGGCTGGAAAAGGAAAAAGGAGGAAAATGCTGAGAGTGTGGACATGGATGAAATGAGCACCTTCCCTACAGAGACAGGCTGAGAAAGTTTTGGCTGTTCAGCCTGGAAAAGAAAAGGTTGTGTGGAGACCTCACAGCACCTTCCAGTGTCTGGGGGAGCTAGAGGGAAGGTGCAGAGGGACTCTTCACCAGGAACTGTAGTGACAGGACAAGGGGCAATGGCTTCAAACCGAAAGTAGGGAAATTTAGGTTAGATATCCAGAAGAAATCCTTCCCTGTGAGGGTGGTGAGACCCTGGCACGAAGAAGTTGTGGCTGCCCCTGGATCCCTGGCAGTGTCCAAGGCCAGGTTGGACAGGGCTTGGAGCAACCTGGGACAGTGGAAGGTGTCCTGCCCATGGCAGGGGGTTGGAAGTGGATGAGCTTTAAGGTCCCTTCCAACCCAAATAATTCTATGATTCTGTAATTCTAAAGCCTGTAACAGTATTTCAGAAGAAAAATGCAAAGACTTGAAGGAGCCATACAGTTTGTAACACACCAACTGCCCTAAAAAACAAGAGATAATTATTCCCCTTTCTCTTCAGAGCAGACAGAAAAAAGGGACAGTAGATGGAAGGGAAATGAGCCCTTGTTGGCTTTTCACATCCCACATAAGAGGATGCTTCAGGAATATTAATTTGACTAGGCCCAGAGACAGCATCCAGGCATCTAAAATTGTGGCACCTTTGATAATTTTAAGCTAACCTTCCCAAACTGTGTGGGATAAGAAGAAGGTTATGTACTGCAGCAAAACAGGCTTGCTTTTAATAGCTGTGCTTTTCACCACAGTTCTCCCAGCTATGCAACACGTGTCAGCAACGAGGGCACAAAACAAATCACCAAGGGGGATGGCAGAGGTCTGAGCTCAGAACTGAGACCATGTTCTACCATTCTCTGAACAGCAGTGACTGCGTGGGACCTTGGCCATGACACAAAATCTTCCTCCACTCCACAGCTCAGAGCTGGGATAATGGCAATTATTCAGAGGGAGAGCTGTTAAGCGAAATTCATAAATCACCTTGAAAATGAAAATGTGGTCACTAGGCTGGGCAATGTGATCACTAGTCCATGTGCTGCACAGGACCTGAATAATGACCACAATTCCAAAGGAAAGGCTAGAAGTCTTTCATTACACATTGGAGCACTCTTGATCAGCAAGCACAGAAGTCTTCCTTGAAAGTAAAAGCTGTGCCTGAGGGTAAAAAAAGCCCATGCCACATATGAGAATCCCAGGCAGCAATGAAAGCTCAGAAAAATGGATGATCAGCAGAGAGCACAGTCATATCTCTGTAACTCTCCTCGCACACACAGGCTCATGAGGCCATTCCCATTTTATCTGCTCTTTGGAAAATTCATTTATTCTGCCCTGAGAAAAACACACCAGGGAGTCTCCTGCAAGGAGGCATCATTGCAGAGCAGGCAGGGTGGCTTGGGGAGGTTCCCTGGGAGGATTTTGCAGCAATTGCTGATCCAGAGTGTCCCTGATGATGGATACCTGAAGAAGCAGCCATGAGAGCTCGCCGTGCTCTCCCCAGAGCTCGCCATGGCCACGCTCATCAGAATTGAAATGGACTCAATGGAGCGGGGCAAATGCACAGTTTTACTGCTGATGTGCTGCAAATTTAAATATTTCTATCAGGTACAGGAAGCCCAGGCAATGATGGCAATATCAGGCCACAGCAGGACTACCAGGAGGTGACAGACTCGTTGAGTGTCACTTGTTTAATTACGTGCAGATACTGCAAATGTTGACAAGGAAATCAGAGTTACAGCGTGAGGCTCCTGTCCCTCCACACTGCCTTAACTCCACTGATTTCCACAAACATTGATTTATTTATGCAGGCAAAGGCTTTGACTTGCAAACCCCCATCCAGTTTAATTAATATGCTAAAAGTTAAAAGGGAATGATTTATAAATAGAGAGAGAGAGATATTTTGAGGCCAACCTGGTCATATTCAAAACCATGAACTTTGCTCAACCCCCCAGGAAATTCTGTAAGCTTCTCCGTGTTTCTCTTGTGTTGCCTGGCTGTGCCTGCTTAACGAGAAAGGCTTGACTTTAAATTTCCATGCCTATGCCTGTACCCTACACCTATGGATGCTGGAAAATCCACACAGAAACTTGTGGCAGAATTTTCTCTGGCATAGAGTAGACAAGTCAGTCCTTTGGAGGAGAAGAATGAGATAAAAAGCATCTATTATGATTTGGGACCAAAATCCTCGCTTGGGAAGCCTGATTGTGGAGGGTGAAGTCTCTGTAGCTCTTCATGCATGTCTTAGTCTTCCAGTATTTTTGGAGGACTCTACAGGTAGTCCAGAGGGACTCATTTTCTACTGAAACACCCAAGTTAGGTGCTGACAAGTCCGGGGCTGACTCATAAACCTCTGTTCCTGCCACTAGGGAGCGACAAAAAATCACATTGCAGCAGCTGCCGGGGCTCCCACTGCGATCACCAAGAGCCAAATAATGCCCCACTTACAGCCTCCCGTTTAGGGAAGCCTCCCTAATGCTAAGGATGTCCATACATTAGGGATTGTTTCAGCTTAATGGCCCAGCTTTATTGACCTACTGGCTTATTAGTCTCTCTTTCCATAGTCATGGGGGAAAAAAAAAAGGCTTGGTGAAGATGGCATTTCTTCTGAAATCTTAATGCCAAGCTCTGGCCCATCCGTGGATCCTGGAAGCGTCGTGCTCTGAAAATTATGCTAGAGGCCATTATCAATTGTCTGGGCAAAGCCTTCCAAGATGATGGATTGCGATGCAGTGACACCGCTGAATGAATGTTGAAAAGAAGAAAGTTCCTATTGATGCAGAGGGCTCTGGCAATTAGCAGTGATGGAAGGGAAGAAAATGCTGAGAAGAAGCATGTCAGTAATAATGGCTTCTGGTAAATTATTACATCACTGCAAAGTTTGTCTCAGTAACAACTATCCTTAAACAGCAGGAGAATGGATACCCAGTGGTGCATCAGCACCTGAATGGCAGTTTTTAATGGTGGCTGGATGTTATTTCAGCTCTCTTTGGAGAATGGGGGCACCCAGCCAGCCTGCATGAATGCGATGCGTGAGACAGCTTATGACATTCAAAGCTCTGACAGCAGAATGCTTTTCATTTAGGGAACAGCTAGACAGAAACTATTACATTGTTGGAGAGTTATTACCCTCTTGGGCCCAACATTTGTATGCGAAGGAAACCTGTCTTTCACTTCAAGACAAATCACATCCCAGCAGTGTGGTCTGGAGCTTTGTGTCACATTTAGGAATTCAGTCCCATGTTCTGCCACTTTGGGCAAATAACTTCAGTGTTCTTGGGTTACTGGGTGCTGAGAGCCTGGTCAGTGTGGCAGACAGTCAGGAGATGGACAGCTCTGCCACTGCCCATCACCATTTGTCCATCTGTCTGTGAGCCATCTCATTTCCAAGATGGGCATGGAGCTTCCAAACTTCCAGAGGTACCACAAGGATTGACTTCTTGATGTGGTTGAGATACTCAAGGGCTGGCATGATGGAAACCACATGAGTGCCATTATCCAGACAAAGGTTCTCCAGCCCTGCTTAACCACTGGAAGCATCTTCAGTCTTCTCAGACATTTCAATGACTGCTACCAGCGAAACGACTTCAAAATAATTGCTTTTTTTCAAGTAACTTGTGAGACTGTAAAAGTGTATCACAGCTGAAATGTAACTGCATGTTTCTGATTATTCTTTTCTGGTTATCTGGTTATTATTTCTTTTCTGGTTTTCTGCTTATTCTTTTCTGGTGGCCAGCGGAGGAATGTGTGATTTGCTCACTGACCAGCTGTGCTGTCCACCCAGTGGTATCTCTGGCTTTCCTAAACTTTCTCTGCCCACACCAATGCCCAAAGCTCAGCTGGCCTTGGAAAGAATTGTCCCTCTAATAAGAAGTCAAGATCAAGGAAAAAACAACCGAAGGCTTTTGCAACTTCCCAGAAGCTCCCAGATTCTGGGAAATTCTTTTGGTCTACCAATGTTTTCGAGCTGCTTGATCATTTAACTCCTATGAGAGTCACCCAACCATCGTCTCTGGGAAAACCACCAATTTCCCTACTGAGTGTCAGAACCGATGCAGGCAATTACAGTCTGTGTGATAGGGTGGTCAGAGCAAAATCCTGCTTGCCCCACTTGAAAACCAGAATTTACAGCCAACGTGCCTGCAGCGATTGTTCCTGTAAGATTTAGGAGACTCACCATGGACCACCTGAGCTAAAGCCAAACTCACCTCACAGCCTTTGACACAATGAATCAGGGAAGGGTGAGGGTACCACTTGAGTCCTGCCGTGCAGACAACACTCTGGAGGGAAGAAATAAAAATAATTTTAAAAAAGCAACAGGTTAAGACAAAGAAATCAGTGTACAGCAAGTCAGTGTGCTGGCTCCTATGGCTCTCCAGTACTTAACCAATGAAGTTCAGTTCCTAACACCTCTTGTGTTCTCAGGACCTGGCTGTCCTCCAGGTATTTTCAAGAAGTGTTGGACTTGACACTTGCAATAGCAGAGCATTTGAGATTAAAATAATATTTGAGGTTCTCCTAAAATGTCATGTCCAATATTTCACTCATGGTGGGGGAACATGGAAGGGAAAAGCAAAGGCACAGGTCCACTCTTGCTCTTGGGTAGGGGGGAGGCATTCTAGGAATTCATTTAGGGAGTGTTTTGGTGATGCAAAGCATTGCTCTCTTTCACTGCCCATCATACCTGTGCTTCTTGAAGATGGAAGTGGCTAAAGGTGTATTTTCAAATACATTTTAGCACCATCTTAAATAAAAGCACCTCCCACCACACACCTTCAGAATAACCCCCAGACAGCACAGCATCATTTCATGCTACATTTTATGAGCTTTGTAATAATTTCTGTACCAACTCTGCCTATAGAAAAAAGGTAGACACTTGGTTTTGGGCAAAAATTATGACCACCCTCCTCAGTGGTGACACAGCCAGGGCAGCCAGAGACATGGACACTTAGATTTTTGGAGTGGATGAAAACTTTGGCTGGTCATTGGTGGTTCCACACCAAGGAGGTTCTGGAGATAGGACTCCCATCCATCCAGCAGGACATCAGGCACAATGTTCATTTTGGGTTATTGCCCATGGATGAAGCACTACAGTGTCCATAGGCTCTCACCTAAAGTGTGGGGTTGGGGTCGGATGGAGGCCTGGGGAAGGAAGGGATTAACATTTGGGAAGACCCAACACACAAGCCATCCTTTCCCTGTTCATCTGAGGGCTAATTTAATCCATCTGCAGGGGAACCTCAGCTTGTTTTTACAGTTTCTGTCATTTGAGGCTTACCTGGCGCGTGCTAGAGAAAAGGACTTTTATACTATCTGACTCGGGCTGTTTATCTTTCCGATGCTCTTGGATTTTCCACTATTAGTCAAGCCTGGCTTGCCCCACCTGCCTCGCAACAGGGCCTGTCTGTGTGAGCAGAGAAGTGGCTGGGGAGGGGAGGATGTTGTTTGTCCCCTGGGAGGGGGGAGGCTGCAAGGTGCGGGGGCCCTGCAGTGTCACACATTCCCCCGGCACGCTCTTGACAGACAGCTGGAGATTTCCAGGCTGCTGCCTGCCACAAATGGTGAGGATTTCCCCCACCACCCCTTCTGTTTATTGCACTTCAGAGGGAAAAGAAAGGAAACTTTTCTAGGTTTGAAAATAAACAAGGCCAGTCAACAGAGCGGGAGCGGGGAGAGTAAAGGAAGCAGTTCAAGAGCATTTGAACCCAAGAATTAGAACAAAGTGGAAAAACTCAGGCATTTGTCTCCTGTATCCAAGGCCAGCAGACAATAAGTGGAAGAAGTGCACTTCCAAAGAGCACCTCACATTCCCCTGGTAAGAAGCATCAATATTTACAAAACCTCTCGCTCTGTGTGTGTGAGCATGCAGGGCGAACAAAAGAAACCAAACAGCCCTGAACCAGGCTCTTCAGAAAGGAGCTTCCCAAGTGAGAGCAATCCCTCACAGAGGATGCACTGACTGCTTTCCTGACCCTGCAAGTATCAAAACGCCAGCACCTCCCCTTGGAGGAATGGATGGGAGGTGAAGTCTCTGCTGAGGCAGTGCTCTCTGAATGCTCACTCAAGGTCATCCTCAATCCAAAACACAGCCGTGGGCTGAGCATCCTCCAGGGAATGGGAATGCAGCCCCAGGTTGCTCTGCACAGCATAGGAAAGCCAGGTGACCTTGTGCCAGGTTAACCACTGGGTCAGTGGGACATTCCCATCCCTCTGGAGTGGAACCTGCCAGTGGCTTCATACCAGTTACTTTGTCCTCCCCTTGGATGATCCTTTGTTAGTGGAGACTATTAGAGCTGAATTCACCCCGATAACATTGCTGGAGCTGGTAGCAGAGGGAAGGAGCCTAGGCCATAGTCCTGGCTCCCTTTGCTGGTTTTCCAAGCCCTCAATTCCCCCCACCCAGCCTGTTTGTACCCTCAGGCTGCTGCTGCTGTGGTGTGCAGTGCACTGGGAGAGAGGATGTGGGTGCAGGGACAGACTGGATCAGAAAACCAAGAAATTTGGGGTGATTTGGGTTGCTGGGCAGTGTTTCCTGTCTCCTGCAGTGCAAGCAGGCATACAGGTGCCAGAGAGTGCTGCATGGGCAACTGAGACAAACAAATGTGTAAAAAGCAAGCAAGCAAGCATGGGTAAAGGTTGCACATGAGCACAATCTGATGGAATCAGTGCCCAGAAAGTGCCCTCTCCAGGGCTCTGAATGCCAACAAAGGATGTGGGAAGAGGTGTATGGAAGCACTACATCCACCACACTCCAGGGAATAAAGCCTGTCTGGCACTGTCCCTGCCAGCCCCATCCCTTCCCCATGCTGCCACGTGCTCCAGACCCTGATGGTGACATCTGCTGCCCTCCTGGCTGTGGCTCCCCTCGTGCATCAGCTCCTGCAGCACAGCTGTGCAGCCCCGCAGGGTGACTTCAGCGCTGTCCCCACCCCACAAACGCCACCCTGCCACATCTGCCGTGGGTGGCTTGGCCTCCATCTGCTGCAGAGGGAGAGGGAGCTGGGCTGCTCTCCCACAGTAGGTAACAAAGAGCCAAGGAAGCAAATCAAGCTGTCATTTTCTCCTTGTGAGGGAAGACCCAGCGCCTCCGGTCACGGCGCTTCCCTCCCGTGGTGGGACTAACACAATGATGTCAACCCTTTGTGGCTGCAGAGGGGATTAGGTTTCCCCCAGAGAGGCCAATGGAGAGCTTTCCTCCACCTTAGATGGGTCAAGTGTCCCCCCAGGCTGGAGCCCAGGGATTGGCATCTCCTGGTCTCAGCTAACTCACTCTTTGGGCTCTAAATGAACACGACAATTAACCATGGGCTTAATGTGTGAGGGGATCAGCCACTGCTGTCAGGAGAGGGGCTTTGGGGCTGCTTCCTCCTGGAGCTACAGATGGATTGGGATGTCCTACTTTCCCAGGAGCTGAACTTCTGCCACACAGTAGGTCACATTACTACTCCATGACTCAGTTTCCCTGGTGCAAAATGAGCCCCAAACTCACCAAAAAAAAAAAAAAAAAAAAAAAAAAGGAAGGAGGGAAACAGCAAAGCTTAAATGATTAGGGGAGTGTTTAAGGGGCATTCTCACCAACAACTTCAGGACATTTATAATCCCAGAGCTTGCAGTCCACATGGGAATGACCATGGCCACCCTCAGCCCAGCAGAGCTGGGACATGCAGACCCTTAGAAGGCTCTCCCAGGCATGCACACACCTGCACACCGTTTAGCCTGTCCCAACTCAGCACAAAGGCAAGAACCCAAGCTCAGACAACCTAAGAAATGAGGTGTCTGCCCTGTTTCTGTGCAGTCAATGGGAAAGAGCTCTCAAGCTGTCTCTTGGAGATATTTCTCTTTTTTCTCCCCACTGCCTGCACAGTCAGTCCTGGCAGCTCTATCCATCGGTGTCTTCAGCAGCTCCATGTGTCACACACAGGGAAGGGGAAATCATGGGGACAGCACTGGCTGCTCTGAACATATCCCACAGCAGAACAGAGGCACAGAAGACTTCAGGCAATTTTTTTTTTCTTGCTGAAAATACTGATTTGGAAGACACTGCCAGCTTATACTGATTTCAGCAAACTGTTTCAGACCCAACAAAGCAACTCAACCTAAACCAATTCTGAAAAACATAGAAATATTTAGACATTTTATGAAATGAAATATCTGTTGTTGTTTATCGTTTGAGAGGACATTTAATTTCTAAGTTTCTGTCGGGGTTTTTTTTTTTCATTTTCACTAAACAGAAAGTTTACAAAATCTCCTTGGAAATGAAATGCTACATTATGTTCAAACCAACATGTTTTTTCTTCCAATTTTTTGGTTCACCAAAAATCACAATAACAAAAGAGTCAGTTTGATTAGGGAAAAAACATATTTTTTTTTCATTTAACAGAACTTTGAGTGAACCGAAAAATCAAGTGATTTGCACAGCTCTGCTCTAAACAACCCCCAGAGAAAGGATAGTTCCTTCTTCCCATTTTGCTTCCATAACAGATGTTGCTTGAGCTGCTACAGACAAATAATTTACTTTTTCTTGTCCTCTCTCCCTGTGTTTTCTCTATCCCTGTCCCCTCAAAGGTAAGCACCACAGACCAGCCTTGCCTTTATCTTCTTCCCATCCTGCTCTCATTTGTACTTTACTTGTGCCTGAAATTAAGCAACAGAAAGTGTTTCCTTTGCGTCATTCGAGTACTCTGAGATGCACAAAGACTCGCCGTGTAAACGCAACCAGCTGCTCCCTGCGCTCGTATGGCACAGCAGCAAAGCTGTCACTGGCCATAAACACACACACAGGTTATTAATGATATATAACACATTGCCATGGGGACCTTCCCCCAAGGCATCCCAGTCCCACCTCTCCAGGGTCTCCATGCTCCCACCAGAAGCAGTGTTTTTCCCGGTGGCACCCCATGAGGTGACATCCCCTTATCTGCAGAGCTGGAGAAGATGGATGTTTTACAGCTACCAAAAAAACAACCCTCCGGCATGTTTCCTCTCCCAGCACAAGTTTTCCAGCCCAAATCTCACCATCTAGTTACAAAAGTGTTTGTGGGGTGGAACTTGTCTCTGCTCAGTGCCTAAAGCTCTTGGATGATCCTCACCATCAGGGGAAAAAAAAAGGTCTTATTTACTGCTGTGCTCTTGGAAACCATGATTTCTCCTCCATCCCTCACTCCCCTCGGCTCCCCCTTTACTACTCTGTGTTTTCCCTGCTGCCTAATGAGCCCTCCAGAGACCTGCAGGTATAAAACTCGTTACAGCTCCCTCCACGTACCCGCATCAATAAGTGAAGGAGTGCAGAGAGAACGGGAGGGAAGCTGTCACTTTATTTCCCCATGAATTACAAACCACTTTAAAGTCTGGCACTCAGGAAAGGGCCAGTGAGAAATCGCCCCTCATACAGAGATAGGGGTTTTCTTTATGTTTCATGCCAGAAACTTGGCAAAGCCTTGGCTTAAGGCAGTCACAGAACCTCAGCGTCTGGAGCGAATGGGAAGCTGTGAAGGACATTATGAGCTTGTCATACTCTCTGGACTTAGATTTCCTTCTCCTTTCCTGAATTTATTCTCTTGCTTTGTGTGAAACAGGGAAGCTTAAAGTGGTGGAGAGTTCTGGAGCCGCTCTCTACCCACAGCCAAGGCCAGATTTCAAAAATCCCAAACCCTGG
Source organism: Lichenostomus cassidix (assembly GCF_008360975.1). Lineage (NCBI taxonomy): Eukaryota > Metazoa > Chordata > Aves > Passeriformes > Meliphagidae > Lichenostomus > Lichenostomus cassidix. The sequence continues at coordinate 7,608,800 of NC_139497.1, forward strand.
GTGCACATTTAGGCATGTAGAGAAGCAAATAGACTGTCAAAGCTGCTCAGGACATGCTGGGGCTGTGTTGGCTGCTCGTTCTCCCTCTTAATGGAGTTCAGGTGTGCCAAATGGACTCCTGAAAAGCCAGGGCCAAGTATGTAAAAGCCAGAGCTGTTTGCTCAAGCATCACCAGCAACTTGCACCCTGGTGACACCTGATATTCCACCTTCTTCTACCACGTGCTCCATCGTGTCCAGTTAAGACTTCCACACCTGCAGAAGCACCATGCAGCCACAAACACCTGGTCTGTTTGTAGGAACGTGAGGGTTTTCAGGAGGAGGTGGGTGGGCACAACACCCAGGAGCTGTTTGCTGCCAGCAGGGCTGAGTGTGTGTGTGTGCAAAGCACTGCACGTGGGTGTGCAAGGCACATATCACCTCCTGAGCTGGAGGACGCTCAGGACGCGGAGCTGTGAGCAGTTAATGCTGGCTGTGCGTTTGCAGCAGGCAGGAGGGAGAGTGGTGACCTCTGGAAGGGGCTGTGCTGAGCAGGCAGCTCTCGCATGCGGGCGGAGGGGCGGGGGGAGCACTCAGCCAGCTCCGCGGGGTCGGGAAATGAAATACCCTCTGTATCAGCTTCTTTTGTCATCCAGAAGCGGCGCACAAAAATCCAGCCCTGCCACCCAAAGAATGCAAAATACGGAACAGGAGGAAGAAAATAAAACCTGGCCAGTGCCCTTTCTCTCGCTGTCTGTCACGTCTTCCTGTGGCATGAATCCCATTTCCAGATCAGACCCCATTGATGTGAGGCCTTTACCTTGAACTGACTTTCACTTGGAAAACACAGAGAGAAAGCAACTTGGAGAGAAAGCCACCAGAACAGACACAAGGAAAATCAGGAATTCATTCTCAGAGGTCCAAATTCCCCATCTTCCCCTCATGGAATGAAGCACAGGTAACACTGATTGCTCACTGCTCATAAACATACAAAAAGGGACGTGGTTGTGCAGTTGCCAGGCACTGACCTTCACTCTCTGAGGGTTCATCCAGTGCTGGATGTCTTGCACGGTCTCGTTCACGCGCAGGAGGATGGGCTCGTGACTGTGGTCCAGACAGGAGGTGGTACACTCTGTGCCTGCTCAAAACACAAAGGGGATAAAGCAAACACATAAAGCAGGCAGCTTCTGACCCTTCCAGCATCCTTCCAGCTGAAGGACAGGATTACGGCTCGTTTTTCCTAAATTGCAATTAGCAGTCAACCATAACTATCACATATCTCCTAGGCACACATGAAGTGCTGAGTACAACCCTGTGCTCAGCAGGAGAGCGTGGGGGTGGCAGATACTCCAGGGCCTTTTTGTATGAGCTGCAAATCTAAGTATTTCTCCGGCTATTAACTCCAAGAAGGGGGTCAGGTTTTGCGCTTTCAGATCATCAAGAAAATGCAAAGGTTTTTCCACTTCAACTGCTCTTTCAAGAAGTGGGGCTGATTAGGTAGAGGCTGTCGAACTCATCTCACCTGTGACATGGCAAAAACCTATTGTTTGATCTGTCAAATTTACAAACAACCAATAACGATCTTCCAGAGGGTGACCAAGCCTGATGACATTGGAGACAAGCTATCACCCAAGTCCCACAGTCGATAAGAAGTACGCAGAAAGGTAATGATGGCTTTGTTCACACATAAACCTGCTTTTTCTCTGATTAACTGTCATGCCCAGTGGGAATCCTGTCCTTTCTTTATTAAAACATGCTGCGATACTCTGCAGCAATATCCCAGAGCCCTGTGGTGACACAACCGTAAGCCCTTGTGTGTTGGACCATTACCATTTCCCCCCTGGAAAATCACTCTTGAATGGCACAGCTGCTGCAAACATGTCATTAGGATTTCTGCACTCCAATCAGCGCTGGGGGAGGAATTAATCTCTGCACTGGTTTGGAGAGCTGAACCTTTGGCTCAACACACGCCTCAGCCTGGAAGGGCAGATTAGGTGTCTGAGGAATTACGGAAGGTGTGTGGGATTCATAGTGACCATGACTGGTTGCTATTATTTTTCCCACCTGCTTCTTGCCTTCCCACATTCTCCACTTGGAGGAGTCAGTGGGAGCAGCCAGACCTGGGCTGGAAAGGCAGGGAGTGTTTGGGGATTGTTTTGCTTTCCCAGGACATGTGGTAGTGGCTCCAAGGACTCCATTGAGGCCCATTGACACCACCCCCATGGTGAATGAGTGGCAGGAGAGAACCTTTTCAAAAGGACATCAACCAGGCTTTCAAAAACACAAAGAAGAGAGGCGAACCCCAACATCTGATCCCAAAAGTTGGTGCTGTGAGCCTACAAAGTGTGTGGTATGTCTCCATCTGCTGAGGATGAGAGCCAGCTGCCGCTGTGCCCTCCCTGAGCTCTGAATTCCTCTCCAGAGAGAGCCACACTCTTGTGGGGGATCTGCCCCATGCATCCCTCACCTCTGTGATGCTGTGTGGTCCCATCCTGGGGTCAGGCTCACCAGTCCCTGCACCTGGGATTGGCACCTGCCAATAGTCACTGTGAGAGGAGCCAGAGCTGGCAGGAGCCCAGGACCAAGATGCTCCCCTCCAAACCAGGAATTGGGGTTTCTCTCCTTGCAAAAACCTGTCTGGCCCTGGAGGTAACCTCGTCTCAAGGGTAAAATGCCTCTCCACATTAAGAGTCGCCGCAGCCTCCTCGCCGCTCGCTCTCCCGCGCTCCACCACGCTCACGGAGAGGAGCGGGTTGGGATTGTTTTGATATATGATCTGTAATTGGCATCATTACAGAGCGGTGATCTCATCCAGGTCGTGTTCTCCTCCCCGGGGAGGGAACACAAGGAGGCTCGTGGTCCTCCGCATGGCTGCGATATAATGAGGGAGCCGCGCAAGGAGGAAATTTCTCCAAGTTCAAAGGGACAGGCGGAGGGAGGAGGGGGATGGCAGGGGCTGGGAGGGGGGCTGCAGGAAGGGGCCTCGCAAACCTGTGTGGGCTGCAGCCTGTGCAGCTCCTGTTGCAGCCCTTAGAGCAGGCAGAGCCCCAAAACTGGAGCTGAAAAGGTGTGCAGGTCAGTGTGTCTGTCCCTCCCTGTGCCTGGGTGACACAAAGCCAAGCTGAGCACAGGAGTCACCAGCCCTTGCAGAGTGAGCAGGTACCCCAGAAACAAGGAGGAAAACAGACCCTTTACAACAGCTCCTAAACAACTGTCATACTAAAGAGGATGTTCAGCTGGTCTCTTTCTGGGGAGACCTGAATTATCCTGGTGCTGCATTCCCATCACCATCTGGCCTTTCCGCCTCTTGAGTGCAGATTTGTGCATGTGGCCGAAGGAGTGGGACATTATAAAAGCACAACAGCAAAGCAGCAAAAAATCTCCCTGTGTTTTGCAGACTGGATGTGTCTCTGATTCAGCCTGGCATGCTGCTTCCCCTGAAAACCAGCTGGCCAAGAAGGGACACCACAAAACTGGAAGCCCTGCAAGGAGCCTGCAATCAGAGCATGTTACATGACGCCTGGCCTCTCAGAGCTTCACATTTCCCAAAAGCATTTCCCCGAAAATTCTCCTGTGGCAGCTTCTCACTCGGGCAAACAGGTCCACAGAAGGTGATTTGAAGGACTGCAGGCTCCTTGCCTCCTCCCTGCCATTCCCATCCTCTTCCTGGTGTCCTGCTGCCCTCTCCCACCTGGGGACAAGTGCCAGGGGTGCTGACCCACCTATGCCATAGCCGCCGGCGCACTGCAGCTTCAGGTGGCTGTTGAGCTGGGTGGGCAGAGCACACTGTCCCTGCATCTCCCTGCACAGGTGGAAAGAGCCGCTCCAGGTGCCATCCTTCCGGCAGTGGATCACGTTGCTGCCACGGCCCTGGGAATGAGAGGAGGAGATAAGGAGGATTGACACAGAAATAGCAGGGAGAGGCTGAGAGGTGAGAACTGGGGAGAGCTGAGTGGGAGCAAAGTACTGCTGGAGCTGGAAAAGGCCCTGGTTGGGACTGCCAGCCTGGAGGGGCAAGAAGGAGTTTTCTTCCAAAGAATAAAGAAAAGGAAATCTGTACTGCAGACACACAGAAACACACCGAGAAACACACACATCTCTTCTGTGCAAGCAAGGTCTTTACAAGCCCCTTGCAAGTTCTCCACCTTACAACAGCCCCACTCCAGTTGCAATAAAGGTGCCTTCACCCCATTTGCCTTCTTTCTAGTTACAGACAGGTTGGTGTTGAATGCAGACAACCTTTTCCCTCTTTGCATTTTCTAACCAGTTACATCATCTTTGTCTTGAGAAAGAAAGAATCCCCAATGGCCATCTGAAGGAGGAAGGAGAGCAGGACACGAGGTTAGCAGGGCAGAACGTGCTCTTAGAGCTTGGCTGCCTTGAGTGACAGCAGGCAAAGGGGCTGAGATGGGCAAGCACAGAGGCAGGTGGGAAGGAGGCAAAAATCCTCTGGTGTGGGAATGGGCGAGGAGTAGAATATGACATTTCTCTTATAGTAAAGATTCTCTGTATGATACTGAAGAATGAATACCAAAGTCCAAGGGGAAATATCATGCCCTTTAAAAACAACAAAGGAGAGCACAGGCAATCTTTGTCAGATCTATCCTCACGGCATTGGGGATTTCTGTGCAAGCAAGCTGTTCTGTGGGATCTGCGAGCCCGACTGCCATGGGGCAATGTGGGACATTCAACAGGAGGTTGTCTGGTGTGGTTGGGCTCCAAACCTCCTGTGAGGGCCTTGCTGGGTGGGAGAACCATGCAGGATTTCTGCTTCTCCTCACCCATTTTCCATGGCAGGCACGTTGCCTGCAATCTACCCACCCTGCTGGGTATCTTTGGGGATCCTTTAATGTGCTGTCTGTGCTGGGATCCCTGCAGGGCTGCTGAACTTTTTGGAGGAGCTCTGCCCCATGACCCACACCCATTTTTGCACAGGGACCTGCACAAGCCCCTGGTACTGGCGTGGAAGGTGGCACAGCCTTCAGTGTTAGTCTTGTCTTTATTGCACTAATGCTTCCCTTTTTTTGCTCAGCTTCGTTGATGAGCACAATGTTTAGTGAGATGCAAAGTGGTCTTAGCAGCAGACTACGGTGTGGGACTTGCTTCCCCTTCTCCAGACATCTGGCCATTGCCAGAAGTAATAAGGAAATCATATGAAAGGATAATGGAGCAGATGGACTCAGGGTGTGATCCAGCTTGGTGACTCTCACCCAAGGGCCAGTTTGGCAGAGATTGATTAATTTAGATCTGACTGTTCATATGATTTGTGTACAATATGCAGAAATGGAAGACCCTTGCCCTGGTGCCAGGGGAGGTACCTGCTTAAATGACCATTATATTCCTGGTGATTAAGAGATGCTGGATGTGCAGCCAAGTAATGATCTTTCAGCGTGGTGACAATGTCAGGAATAAATTGCTAAATGATAATTGAGCACAGTTTGCTGTTTTAGCAAGTGTGGTGCACTTCCCTTGCAATTTCCATGCCAGGGTTCAAACATGATTCTCAAAGGTGAGCCATGAAACCTGATTTATGTTCCTGGAGCTGGCTGTGCTTGAGGGTACACTTGTATAGTTTCAGCAACATCCTCAGAGATCCCAGGATATCCATTGCTATAGTAACATACTGTCCATCATTCCCTGACCTGCAAAATCTCTTGTGAAAATCCCTGCTGGGTTTCTTGCTTGGATGCAACGTGTATTATCACCTTATATAGCTGAGAGAGACTTAGTGGGGTTTAATCCTTAAATAATTAACACCTCTCAAGTGGTTTTGACTTATGCCAGGGGTCCTCGCTCTTCTTCTGTAGCCCATTTTCTGGGATATCTGAAAATACTTTTCACTGTAAATCCCTTTCTCAAGATGTTATCTGCTCCTCTGCCCAAGGTGCTCTCGCAGCTGAGCAGTCACTCCTCTCTCTCTCAGTGAGCAGACAGAGCTCTATCTCTCCCTTTCCAGAGCTCACTTCATTACTGTTGCAACCCTGGCTGCACTGCTTGCTCCTCTTCATGTTCACCTTGTTTAAAAGCAAACTCAAGCCCGTTCCACCAGTTGTCATTGCCCTGGAAATCCCAGTTTCCCCGCCCTGGCACTGCTGGAACGCGGCACCAGCCACGCTGACCACTCTGAGCAAGGGGTGGATGCACAAAGCCTCAGCTGCTGTACCCCAGAGCTCCCACCCACTCTGCACCCACACATGCAACTTCTCATTTCATGCTGCTCACACCCTCACTCCAAGTCTTATACAAGGAAAACTTTTTCAGGTGCCCTGATGTGAAATTCCAGGGCTCTGCCTGTGGTCCCCATGGAGAGGGCAGGCCAGAGGGCAGGAAACAGGGACTTTTAACATTTGGAGCAGGTATCAGAGGTGTGTTTCACATAACTGGCCTTAGGGCAGGGTTGGTACCTTTTTAAATGTCCTGGGATTCTGGAATGACATTGAACAGCTCTTGTCAGAGCACTCTCTGCTCCCTGCAGTGCCTGCAGTAGCTGTAGCTCCCACATTCCCACTTTCTCTTCCCAAGCATAGGGAGCAGCAGCAGCACTTCTGGGAGGAGTTACTTATCTCACATACTATAATTACCTCTGGTGAGGAAAACTAGGCATTTCAAACAAGATAGTAGAGGCCAGACCTTCTCCTATCAGTGAGCACAGCTCCCAGGAAGCCAAAGGCAACATGCTGATCTGTGCCAGATGAGGATCTGACCTCTGATGCCAAATGACACCTTTACAGCCAGGAAAACACGGAAGTTTGGAGAGAGTTCACCTGAATAGTTGTAATCCCCATGGCATTAAATTATCACAGAGCACACAGACATAGAGTGGTAAGAATTGGAGAGAAAAGCAAGGTAAAACAGAATGAGCAAATGGGGTAAGTGCAGATAATTCATATTTTTCTTGCTGTCGTTTGTTTCTCCTTATTTTCCAGCCAGATCATAGAGCCCCTGAGGTGGATCTTTCTGCCACTTACTGCCCAGAAACAGTAAACCAGTCACTTCTAGTCCTCTAATTGTTAATACTGTCACAACGGTCATAAAAACAGTATTTCCAGGCTCTCCCTCTGCTTTAATTATATTTTTCCCTTCCCCATTTCTCTGGTCTTGCAAGAGCTCACTGTCCCTCGGCCTCTCCAAGATCAGCATCCTTATGGAACATACGATAAATCCACACTCGTTTGGCTGAGATAATTTGGGTAAGGGAGACTCACCGACTGACTGTCATCATCCTCACACTTGATGCGGCACTCGCTGTTGAACTGGAAGCCGTTGGAGCACTGGTAGAGCCCGTGGAACTTGGAAGGTGGAGGGTCACAGGTGACAGGGACACAGGCGCCTGGCAGCCACGTGCCGTCTTGTGTGCACTGGATCTTAAAGGCTCGCCTTTTTGTGCAGAAAAAAAGCAGCATTTAGTGAGTGGCTGAGTCAGCTGGGAGCCTCTAAAGGCTCTGAGCTCTGCTAGCAGGTTGCAGGGGATGGGTGTGCTCGAGCTTTTAACACTTGGGGAACAAGTTGTGAATCTGCGTCATGAGGTCTCTGAGCAAAAATAACGATTATTTGCAAAACCAACATTGAGCTGCCCAGCCTAAACTCCTCTTTTGGCCTTGGACACATCTCTCAAGAACTCAGTTTCCCAGGCTTGTGGGCTGTGGTTGGTTTGAAGTGGGTTTGTGCAGAGTCAGAAGTATACGACAGCACTAACCCTTTTCTGCAGGGTTTCAAAGGGGATTCCCCAGGCTGCATTTCAAAGGGGTATTTCTAAGGTAAAGTCTGTTTTTTGAGCACTGGTCAGGATTTTCAAAGAAGCCTAAGTGAGCTGGGTGCCTAAACTGACACTGCACAGCTATCTGCATAGAGGAATTGCTCCATGCTATTCCCTAGAGCACTGTGCCAAACACCCCCTTCCCAAAATAATTTTAACTCATGTCTTTCTGAACGAGGCTGATGGCATGGCTTTAGTCTTTCACCTACTTTCTTGATTTTCTGGAGGATCCAGGGACGTGGTAACCTGGTTTGCATTTGTACTTGCAGAACGAGCCCACTTTGTGCTTGTCTTCTCGGCAGCGAGAGGTCTGCAGATCCGCGTTGGGGACGATGGAGGGTGCTCGACACATCAGCTCACACAGGGCCTCAGGAAAGGACCACAGCCCGTCCTCCATGCAGGTCAAGTTGCTGTTGTTTCCTGAGAAGAACAGCCAGCAAAGGTGAGAACATTCAGCAGGACTATTTTCTTTTGAAATGTTGTTACACCCATAATATATCAAAAGTCACCCCGGCCGGTTTGACAAATTCAGCCGTGTATGTCCTATGCGTTTTCTCGCTCTAGATGATGTCATTAAATCATTAAGGACTCTGCTTTCAGGTGACAGGCAGGCAGTGCTTATTTCAGGAAATGCTATAGCATAGGGGAAGCCACACGAGCTTTGTCATCTTTTGTATTTCTCTTCCTTATTTTGTTCCTCTCTGAAAGGAAACTTGTTTCATACACCTACCCCCTCCCCTCCAAAGCCATGGCTTTAACAGAGGGTTTGGTGCCATCACATTCTTCATTCTGCTTCTGTGTTATATCTCTTCCCTGAATCTGTCCCTTTTATTTCAATTTGGAGCCTTTTGGAGCAGCATCTGTTAGTATTAGAGTCACTACTCCAACACAATGAGGAGCCATTCTCAGCTGGAGACTCTCAGTCCTTGGGGACTACTGTGATAAATACGATTCATAATACTCATTAGAGACTCATTTTGCTCAGGAAGCTTTCTTGGCCAACACCTCAAAGGTAAAAGGTACAATAGATCTATTTGCCTCTGCTATGACCTACTTGACTTCAGAAGGTTAAGCTAAAAGTAGCCCAGTCTCAGTGTATTTTACATTCTTTGTTATTTTATACCATATGTTGAAAAGGAATAAGCTTTTCCTAAGAAACAAAGCACAGCTATGAGCCACTAACCCTTCAAAAATCCCTAATACTCCATTGAAATCCCCAAGCATTGCTGCAGGAACTCTTCTCAACCCACAAGGCATATTTTCAACAGTGAGCCAACTTCGGAGTTATCCGAAATAATACTGACAAACTGCTAACCCCGGAGCAATGCCATCTCTCTGTCAGGGGAGGAAGAGAGCTGGGGCATGAGGCTGGAATTCAAAGAAGAAGAAAACAAAAGGCTCTGGAGGGCTCAGGAAGGTATGTGGAGGAGCCCTCCTGCCCTGCCCTCTAAGATAAGAGAAGCCGCATTAAATCAGGCCCGGATTTCTCCCTCCCCTCCCCAACTGCAGATGATTGCAGAGGTATTTTGTGCAGAAGGGAGCTCTTTTCTGGAGCACCAGCATGTTCCTCTGCTCTGACTCATGCAGCAGCTCCCAGGCCAGCCCTGGTGATATCATACTCGCCACTGCAAAGCGATAAGCTGTGGCATTACCAACAGTGGCTGTCATGACGTCAGTGATTGAATTAGGCATGAGTCACTCCAATGCTGTTCTCCAGAAGCTTAGTGGCAACATTTATTAGTCATCAGTGATGGCTCTACACCAAACGGTGCCTTTACCTCACAGTTCACAGAGTTTCTGGACAGAAGTGAAGTGATGCTGCTCACCAGAGCTGCACTCCTGACCTGGGGTTGGTTGTCATCCCTGCAGCTACCCCTGCCTGAGTCATCGACTCTTGTTGGGCATGATGAGTATAATTATTTTCACTGCCCACTCAAAAAAAAATTAAAGCACTTTAAATGAAAAAACAGCTTTTGTTGGAGATGGCTGTCTGAGTGCATAAACAGAAAAAGGGAGTTTTTTGTAAAAAAGTAGTCTTAACCTTCTTTAACTACCCTTTGAGTAGTCTTAACTTTCCCTGTGTGTTGGATGCTTATGGCTATCTCACACCAGAATTAAGAAGAATTAAGCAATTTGCTTATTGATGAAGAAATCAACATAGCCTTTCCCTGAAATGAAGAATACTTCCCATGCCTTCCTTTTCTAGGGTTTGCAATGAATCCCAGCAGAAAAGGAGATACCACAGATTATAAAATAAGCTTACACAGTGTTTGTACCTGAGCTGACAACAATAGTTAAATTTACTCCACTGCAAGATGGACAAGTTAATTTGGGTCTAATGTTCCTTCAAATTAACAATGGTATCTTTTCTTGCTTCCTGAGGACCAGATCACAAAGGGAAATGTGCCAGCAAGAAGAAGAGTTGATGGTGCAGAGAAGAGGATGAGGATGTTACCAGAAAAGTAGCAGGGAAGAAGATGGAGGAGGACACGAAAGGAGGCAGCAAGCTTGTTATTTCTAAGAAAAAAAAAAAAAAAGGAAAAAGTAAAGAGTCTCAAACAAGAGGAGAGGAAGGTCTGAGGTAGAGCAAGATGAGTGTGGAAAAGAAAAAGGGTGATGGTTGATTAGGAAAAACAGTGATGGGGATTTGTGCCATTGGGACACAGGGCTTTTCAGTCTTCAGCCCTTACAAATAAATGGAAGAGGTATAGGAGGGAGACAGACAGTGGAAACAGACAAAGCATGGGAAAGAAGATGAGAGAGTTCAATCTGATTTATCCCCATGACTTTTCCATGTTTTGGTTGTATGGAAGCAATATTCCCTGTCATTACTGCCTGGCCAGCCATGATCAAGGAAAGGTCAAAGGAAGGTAATAGAGAGATGCAAAGGAACTTAACTTCTAAAATAAATAAACCTTCCACAGAGTCCCATAATTCTTCATACTTAAAATATCATGAATAATTCTAAACCAACAGCAACAGCAACATGTATTCCTAGGAGCAGACTGTGTTAGCTGTGCCTCTGCCCAGGTCACTGCACAGACACCCCTGATACCTTTCAGAAGAGCAGGAGGTCGGCAGGTGAAGGAGCATTTCTTGCCAAAGGTGGTCCCCTCGCTGCAGTTGAAGGTGGCTGGGTAGACGTGGTACTGGTCTGGGACACCACAGTCCACAGGCTCACATGTCACCTGCTTGTTCCACTTCCCATCCATGCAGGTCATGGTCACGCTGGACTCCATCTGGAAAAACACACACGGCTACAGCCACCACAGCCAGCAAGGGAGAGATCAAAACCATCTCAAGCCTAATAACAGCCATTATTTTGCCTCACAAGTTAAGCAAAACCATGCCTGGTCCCTACCATCATCATTCGGACAGCAGCTACCAAACCAAGCAAGGCTCATAGGAAAGTGTCAAAGCAGGATGTGTTTCTGTCACCTCAGGTGAGATACCAAAGTGCTTCCATATAAAGAGTGGAGCTCTGCAAATAATCCAAACTCCTGTCTGGCCTCCTGAGACAAGCAGGGAACCTGCTGTTCTGCCCTGCAGTTGGAAAGGAGCACAAGCCTGAGCTGCTTGGAGCTGACAGCTGTCCCCCATCGCTGTCACCTTCACGGTGACACAGCCACTCCAAGGGGATCCCCCTGTGCTTCCAAGTAGTCAGACTCACTCTTGGGTTTGAAGTAAAATCCAAGCTGACATGAGCCCCTTCAGGACTCTCTTCTGAGGCTCTCCTGAGAGGTGTCAGTCACCCTTGGATGGGGATCCCAGGGGAAGTGCCTTGGGCCACATCAGCATTGTGTGCAAATACTGACAGCTGCTGCTGTGGCTTCTCTGTCAGAATGCCCCAAAGCTCCACACAAGATCAGGGCCCTGCTGTCCTGACACCCTGGCCCTGAATGCCTGAGAGACAGAGCTTTTCCAGGAGGAATTTGCCATGGACAGGCCCAAGAGAATCCTGCCCATAACTGGCACCTGGAACTTGAGAGGTTGTACAGAGAGTCAGTGCCTGTGCTCTGACTTCCCCAAAGTCACTCTACCATCACAGCTACACAGAAACTACACTTCTGTGGGTCTGAGGAATAATCCAAACTGCACAGCACACTGGAATCCTGGACAAAGGGGCAAAGAAGAAAAAAGGGGAGGGGTAAAGGAGCCACCCATCTAAAGCTAAGACAAATTTACTGGGTGACCGAAGGACAAACAGATGTTGGCAAAGAGAGCTGAGTAAACAACATATCCACTTTCTAATTAGAAATGGAAAATTATTACAAGCTAGAAGTGAAGAATCTAACTCTTCCTCCACACCAGAATAAAGAGAGGGACAGAGGTTAAGAAATGTGAGAAACCCAAACATGAGAAGGGGAAGATGCTGGCGAGGAATCTGACCAAGCCATACAGCAGCACTCCTCTGCCTCCAGGGAATATTTTATTCAGGGCTGGTATGCTCACAGGAGATTTGCACCGCCGACCATTGATCTGGGTTTATAAAAGGAAGGGGAATTTTTCTAGCACACATCAAAGGGACCTGGATTCCCTTTTTGCAAAAACACCCTAATGGTTTCAACAGAAGTTCAGACCTGTCTCCCTTTGATATATGGCTGCATTCAGAATGGAAAAAGCAGTCCCAGAGCTGAGAAACTGGACACTTCCCAAGTGGGCACAAAACCCCTTTTCTAGACCGTGGAGTTTATTTAAACAGGGAGCACTGCTGATGGAAAAAAAATGTCTTTTCTACAAACTCAGAGCAGCACATTCTGGGAAACTCAGAGTGACCAGGTGAAGTGACACTGTGCGTTCTCATTCCCAATCATTTCACTCCCCAGTGGCTGCTAAATTCTGCCTTTGTTGCTTATCAGAATATCTGTACCATTAAAAAGTGTCTATAAACTGTAGGCAGTTGTTGTCCTGAAGATGCCTGTGCTTCCAGGGGGGTTGCAGTGTGATGGCCACAGGAGAAGGGATAATACAGAGTATTCCCATCTTTTACAAACTATCAGCACTCCAGGATGAGCTGCCCCAGCATCCAGCAAAGCTTCCATTTCCCTTTAATAGATGCTATCATCAAATAACACAGCAGCACTGTGGCTGCTGGAACATAAAACATAAACCCAAGGTATTGATGTCAATAAACTCAAGCTAATGATGTCAGGGGCTATCCAAATGTTATGGAAAAGACTTGGGTCTTGCATAGCTTCCTGCTGGATACTGGATCCATGCTGAATGCAAGGAAGCTCTATCAATGATAAGAGATTCAATTCCAGGAATAAAGTTATTAGTGTTGCTGTGATCTGGTTTAGGAGTAAATGAGTGTTCCTACTAGCTGATACTGGCTGCTGAGACACAGTGTGGTGCACGAGGAAGTTTCTCTGCCGACAATGTTACACATCAGATGTACCTCTGCAGAGCACCAAATAGACACTGCAAACTCAGAAACCAGAATATAACACAAGAATTTAAACAGGAGCAATAGCTGTGCGTGACAGTCACACCTTACAAAGAGTGTTTTGCCCAAACTACTACTTGTGAGGATATTTCAGCTGCAGCCATGGCCTTTGTTAGCAGGAAGCTGCAGGACACCAGAGCCTGCTGGAAATGCCACATGCCAGGGATCTCCTCACTTTGGAAGGGATGCCACTCCACAGCCATTCTCCCACTACCCTTTATCCGTGCCCCTATTCTAGATCTTGATGTAAGAAAGATAATAATTAGTGTCTCCACATTTTCACCTCTGGGTTCTTCCCTGTGCTACTTTCCCCACAAAACCCTACCCTAATCCCCTCAGCCCTGTGTGGCTTTTCCTCTTCCTGGCACACTGGGAAGGCCATTCCCATGCAGGGAAGCTGTGCCCATAGGGGTAAGACCCTGGCTTCTCAGCTTTTCCCAGTAATTTGTTCCACGTTTGGCATGATGGAAGCTGAGGTTTTCAAGGTCAGACGTAATAATGGCACATTTTAAAGCATGTCTATCATGTCATCACTTCAAGCAACAGGATCACATGTAATTCTGGAGCAGGGCATAGCAGAGAGCATTCCCTGCAATGGGGACAAATGCTTTGATTGGAAGCACAGAGGACAAACCTGCCACAGGAATTATTGCTGATATCACCCAGCAGCTTTTGGCTTCCCCCTCTTGCAGTGCCACACCTGAAGGTGGAGCTTCACAGCGCTCAGGGACACCTGACCACAATCCTGTCTCTCTCCAGCTCCATGCCACACCCTGGGGGTATTTCTGATGGATTCAGGCCCTGGATCTGGCGCTGGGTCTTAGTGGCAGCATCTGCCTGTGCCTCTGCAGCTCTCCCACCCGGAGCTGAGCAGGCACGTGCCTGTTTCGCCTGTCTGATCTGACAAGGTCACCCGGCTCACAGCAGCCCACACGAAGCACTTGGCTTTCTCATCTGGTTTATTAGCTGTCACTTTGGGCACTTTGTGCTGCTTTGACTGGCATCACAGCAACTGCTTCCCTTCATGTCCTGCCTTCCAAAAGAGGCTTACGCAAGGAGGGAGGGTGGGCAAGGAGGAAAGAGGGGGGAGAGAAAAGGGGCTTCCAAAGATACAGCGTGCAGTGCAGTGAGGAGGATGCAAACTTAAACAAATCTGGTGCCAGAGAGATTTGTTTCTCGGGACTTTTAACAGCCTGGGAGAATTCATGTCTCCTTCCTGCTGCCCAAGATCCCAGCCGGCTCCTTCTTCAAGCGATGCTTCACGTGTGAAGTTTCCTCTCCTTAAAAATGAACAGCTGTGCCCTCCCCTCTAAGTATTCTTCCACTTCTGCCCACTACTGTGCCTCTAATTGAACCCACATGAGCCTCGCTTTCTTTTCCTGGCATGATTGATGATGCCTTTGCACAACATTAGGGAGCTGCTGGGTTTTAAATAACACCTCTTGACCAGAGCAGCAGTGGTGGTAGCTTCAAGGAGAGATGACAACAAGTAACTGAATGAGCAGGGCTTTCAGTGAAGGACAAGGGGGAGGAAAGCAGTGAAAGACAAAGGGGGAAAGAGGGAGAAGAGAAAAGAAGAAAGAGTGATGGAGTTGTCAGGGGGGTGGGAAGAAACTGGGGAGGGAGAATGAAAACATCTCTGAGATCTTCTTTGTGAGAAAGATACATGAAGGACTTTGCTCCATCACTATGCAAACCCCTTTGTTGTTGTTGTTGTTGTTGCTGAAGTCCCTAAATGAGGATGAGAGAGAGCCCAATAGTCAGTAAACAGCTCAGCTTTCTTTCTCTTTTCAAGTAGCAAACAGTTTCTGCTGCACAGTGCTGACGGGTTGTAGGGTTTGGTGATTTTACGGAGTTTTAGCAGAATTTGGGAATGGGAGCTTCTCAGAGAGGGAATGAATGAATGTTTTTGCCTGAAGACTGATTAAAATGGAGGCTTCAGAAGACACAGAGACCAGAAAGTGCAGAAACTGTTAAGAAGATTTTCAAAGACCCTTTAGATGTAAAAGATTGATTTGAAATGTGACTTGTGCCCCTACATCACTGAGGTGCTTTTGAAAATTTCGCTTTTAATTCTCTCTTTGCCCTTTTTTGCCCTGCCTTCCAATGAAATAGGGAAGACAAATGTGGTTCAGATGCTCAAACCAAGGTGTTTCCACTGGTCTGTGGATCACCTTCACCATGGGCCAGTGATGGTCAGTCTGCTCTTTGAGACATCACACCTCAGCTCAGCCTCCTTCCTAACCAAGTGTGTGAAACACCAGTATGGTCAATAATACTTCCTTCCTCCTCTTCCTCAGGCAGCCTCACACACTGACAGTTAAATGAGGAAAAAATAAATATCTCTAGGCCCTCAAATCAATTGAACAAGTGAAATAACTGAATGACAACAGTGAAACAAGGAACTGTTCATGGCAAGGTTCTCCAGCCATGGCAGAAATTCCCTCTGACCACAGACAACAACATGCCTTTCCTCACCCCCAAATGCTTGTGACTGGAAGAGGAGCTGGAAAGCAATTGTGGAAGGAGAACAAAGCAATTTGATATGAGAAATCCAGACCACGTGTTCTGAACTTTCTCAGGTAATTCATTCCTTGCCTACATGTTCCACAAGTTCTAGTTTGAAGCACCTGACACAAAGAAATAAAACAAGATGATAGTGAAAGAAACTGTCTGTTCCTTTTCAGCAGATCTCTGAATCACTCTAATAAAATGTTTAAAGCACGTGTTTAATGTTGCTTAGCTGGTCATGGGTATCTTTAAGATGGTCCACTCCTTCCCTGATTTGAACAGTGAATGCACAGCACTGAGCAAAACAAAGCCATTGGCCTCAGGGGGTTTTATTGGTGGAAAAAGACAACGAAGTGCAATAGCAGAGCAGGGTGAGAGGAAGCGTGTTGTAATAGGCAGTGAATCACGTTAGCAAGGGGTGCTAAAATCCTCTTCTCCTGTCATATGAGTCTGATCAAGGCTCTGAAACCAAACTTCTTCCAGCAAAACCATACCCAGCTGGCTGAGCCTCCCCAAAGGTAATTCTTGCATTTAAATAACACAGGGCTGGTGAAACATGCTCAGGCTGTTTTATTTGGTTTGGGATCCCTGCGTGCTCCATGTACCCCATGTACAGATCCCTTCCAACAATTTCCTGGTTCAGCCATTCAGGCTCGTTTCGAGAACTTGTTTTCTGTTCTGTAAAAATGCTCAGCTGGAGCTGGGGTTCTGGTGCTGATGCCAATTAGGATGGAAGAGGCCCAGCTCGCGGGGTCCTGTATTTGTTTTGTAATTGAGTTGAAAGGGCTGACTCATTCCCCTCCACTCTGTCCCCCCCCTCTGCGAGCTCATGAAGAACACAGTATTTCACAAGTACAGACAGGCTGCTGAGTGCGGCTGCCCCAGCCCCTGGCCCAGATGTGAGGGCTGCCCCAGATGTGAGGGCTGCCCCAGATGTGAGTGTTGACCCCACAGCCACTGAGGAGGTGCTGATGGGGGCAGCCACCCCCACATTGCACCCACAGGGTCTGGCAGCGTTGGAGATGAGGGCACAAAGTGGGGTGTCAGCCCTGCATCCCCCATTCCCCAGCACCCTGCTCCCAGAGCCATGCACCTCACCCACCTTCCCCAGAACAAAGGACCTGCATTTTTTTGATGTTTAAACACATTTTTCCTCAATAATTTTCCTTCACTGCATGAAGACATGCTGCTTTTGTACGACTGGATTATTAATGTGTGGATTAGAGAGGATGGGGAGCACTTCCTGCCCTGCTGAGGGAGGTTTTTGGTGTTTTGTCTGGAAGCAAAAAGGTTTGGGTGCTTTTTCCATCCCCTCCATCCCCTCCATGTCAGGGTGTGGTTGGAAGCAGATGGACTGAAACACTGCAAAGGAGTTAAGGCATTGTTAGCCTCAATCTGAGGACTGAAAATGAGGTATTTTGCCCAGAAATTGGTTGTGCAAAAACACAAACACCCTACTCCCAAAACACCAACCCCACTGTTTGGCTGAGAAGAGCTGGTGAGATCAAAGAAGGACTGAACACAAACTTTTTGGTTTGAAAACTTCTAAATTCGGGGAACATCTGAGCTTTGCTCATTGCCAGTAACTCTTCCTACAGTGTCAAAGGGCTCCTGTTCTGATGACAAGCATTTGGATAAAACCTTGTCCCAAGGCTGAGCTGAGATTTGAGGGTTTAGCCTGAGTTATTTCTCAACTTCTCCACATCTGCTTGCTCATTGTGCATCACAAAAACCACCCCCAGCAGGACAAACCTGGCTCTTGACGAGGTCATCATCTCTGTGGATTTGCAGGATGTAGCCAGTCCTGCAGCTCACGTTGCACTGAGCCCCGTTGTCCCAGCCAGTGCCACCAGTGCAGTTCAGCACTGCATTCTCGATCTCCAGCCGCTGGCAGTCGGTGGCTTCACACGAGTAGTGGACACAGCTGGGAGGGAGACAAGGAGAGGTGGTGTTGTTTGTTATTTGATTATTTCAATCCGTTCCACAAGAGCAGTGTCTGACTGACAGACTCTTTGCTCAGAGAGTACTGAGCTCAGCTAGGGAAAGGCTCCACATGTGTGTCCTGAAGGACAGGGGCAGTGGGCACAGCGATGAAAATGGCAGCAAATTACAGGGCTTGCAGCAAAAGGGAAGAGCCTGCCAATTCTGCAGAACTACCTTTTGTTCTGCAATATTTAGCTACACTATGATCTTCCTGCTGCTGACCAATGTCCCTTTATCATCCATCCATCCATCCATCCATCCATCATCCACCCACCCACCCATCCATGCCTCCTGTGAAAGCACTCTCCCTCCAAGAGCAGTCCTCATGCCCCATCCAATTTTAAATGTGCTGAATCCAGGAGTGCTGATATTGGCAGTGATAAGTTTGAGGAGGGGTTTCTGCGATAGACACTCTTATCTTCAAGAAGCTCGATTGAAATCATCACATTCATTTTATTCCACTTCACAAGGAGCACCAAACATCAGCTGTGTAGCTGTGTTGATAAGCTCTTATCAAGCTCAGCAGCATGCTGGCGTTTCAGATCTCTCCAGTTGCTGTCCTGCCATCCATGAAATCTTTCCCCGGATGGAAACTGCCTGTTCTTCCTCTGGAAAATTATTGTAACATGTAGCACAAGTTGCAAAAAGAGATTTTTGTTTAATTTTTATACACACAGAGGAGTCTGGTTGACACAAAATCTTGCACCATCTCTGATGACCTGAGTCAAACATTACAGCACATGTTCAAATGTGAGTATGGGGTAGTCCCTCAACAAAACAGAAATGAAAATGTTGAGGGTCTTAAAGCATAAGGGGAGATTTAGACTAGAGAGAATGAAGAAATATTTTTACAGTGAGGCTGGTAAAACACTGGCAGAGGTTGCCCAGAGAAGCTGTGGATGCTCCATCCCTGGAAACATTCAAGGCCAGGTTGGAAGAAGCTCTGAGCAACCAGACCTCATTAAAGATGTCCCTGTTTACTGCAGATGACCTCTCCAACCCAAACCATTCCATGATTCTATGTGCAAAGACTTTTCCTGGATTAAATATGAAATTTCTGGGTTAAGGACCCCTACAAGGTGATGTGTCTCTGTTGAAATTGAAAATTAATTTCATTGTCATACAGTTAAATTAGTTCTGAGGAGGGAAAACATTGACTTATTTCACCATCTGCTTGGGTAGGGAGGAACCTGAAACAGAAAATTACAGAAAGAAGGGAAAGCAATGCACCAATACACATATTTTGAAATGGGTTACAAGCTAGCTATTCCTGCCTCCTCGAAAAAAGGGTTAACAACCACCAAAGCCCTGTTCAGCTTAGTAAGCCCTGACTTAGCATGTAGGTGGTGTTTTGCTGTGTTCAAAGCACTGTGCAGACATTATCTAATTAATTTTCATGACACCCCTGCGAGACACCTGGGCTGGAATTGTTATCCCCATGTTACTGATAGAGAAGCACATCTGCACATGTCTCTACTGAGCTCTAGATCAGATTAAATGACAGTATTTATGTACCTGCACAACTCATTTCACTGTCCCAGACTAGTGCTATATGGGAAGTGCCCACTGCTTGTAATTTAGGGTTTCTTGTTCAGTGCTGGCCCTTCCCTGGAGTGTGATGAGCCATAAACAATTTCTACATTCAGAGATATCTTATTTCCTCATGGTGCACAAAGCATTGCTGCTGACAGGGCTGAGGAAGGTGAATTCCACCTCTGTGTTGGCCAACTCCATACCCCTGTTCATCATCACAACTCTGATGTTCATCACTTCTGCATAATGGGTGATCCTTTGCCAGATCTGGCCCATCCAGGGTGATTCTGCCTTCAGGAGGATCCCCACCCACTCAACCAAGGATTTCACATGTTTTCCAGTTGCTGCATCTCACAGCCTGAGATAGAGATTTAAACTGCCATGGGTTTCTCTCTGTAATGATGGATAAGGCTGTGGGTGAAGCAACAGCAGAACAAGTGGGCAGCACATGCATGTGCCCAGGTGGTCATGACTGAAGAGAAACGAGGTGAGGAGACAAATGCCCAACAGGAATCAGCCAGGGGTGTGAACCACAGGCTTTACACACTCCTTCACACACCATGAGCCTCACACCATGCAGCTCCCCCAGCAGAGCAGAACCTTACCAACCTCCTCCTTACCCTACTAACCTCAATGCCCTGCTGGCTGAGCAAATCCTCAGTTGCCATCAGCCAGAATATCTGAAGCTGGATGTGGAGTGAGAGTGCAAATGATGAAGGTTTTGTTGAACCCTCTGTTATCTGGCCCAATCACTCTGGCCCATGAGGGCCACGAGGGTCAACTCTCACTTTTCCCCCCTTCATTTCTGCAGCACGAGTGTCTCCTGTGCCAGGGCTGCAGTGCTGAGGAAGTTGACTCACTGGGGAAAAAAGGGAGCCCTATTGCCAAGCCACTCTCAGAAGCACAGATTGCAAACCTCGACTGCCCGTTGCAAAACTCCCTCAAAATCTGAAAAACCTTCTTCCACTAAAGTTGGAAAAATAAAATAATAGCAGGCTGATTTAATTGAATACTTCTGTGAGTTAATATAACACTGAATTCAGCCTTGAATAGCTTCAGAGAGAAGGATGAGCCCAAGAAAACCCCTGCAATTTGCACAGAGGGAAATCTGAAGCAACGTCACCGCAGCCAGTGGCATCGCTTTTCATTTCCAGCAATGTAAAGGAGAAAAAGAATCTGGTTTCTGGAGTTCAGATCAGGACACCAGATGAGCAAGCTGGGCTTAGAAGTCCTACAGAACTGAAACGCCACAGACAAAGGCATTAAGAAACACTTATTGTGATGTTCTTCTTTCTGTTTACAAGTCCCCTTGTGGTCTTCTGAAATGGCCAGGGAACATTTTTAGCCACCCCCTCCAGGCTCCAGATTATGCCTCGGTTAGCAGATCATCTGGGCAGCTCTCTCTGTCTGTAACTCTATATGAATGACTTCAGTGACAAACAATACAACCATTCACTTTTTGTAAAAAAACAACCACTGCCACCAAATGTTTCTAATTTAAATATTTCTGGTTCTCTAGCTACTGGTTCCAATTTGGTATCAGCTACTGTCAGCCATAAATCCCAATGAATTTTGAAGTCACGATCCTGAATTGAGCTCTGCAAACGCAGAATTAAGAAGAAGAAATTAATATCTCCAAGTAGGAAGTTTAGACAAAGAACACATCACATCCATTTGTGGATTACAGAAGCTCTTGCATGGGTACTGCCATTTAGCAGTGGTCAATCATCACATGTTCCAGAAAATGTGCATTCCTCAGGAAAGAAACAATATAAGAGTATCTGAGTGTGAAATCACTTCAGCTTTAACTCATGTTGATTCCTGGCATGGGACAGTTTATCCCATTTTCTTGCAGTCAAAATCGGGTGATTTCATCAAAAGCGCCTATTTCAAACTATCCCTGGTCTATCCTAACTCGCCAAATTCCTCACCGAAGTATGAAGTGATCTGGAGCAAAGCTACCCAAGGGACCCAAGGACCACTTTAACAATTTACTTGAACAAGTGTCGGTGCCTGGGATATTCCCTGACAAGTGTTTATTTTACTAGGTCCCCTTCAGGACTGACTTGTTCCTTTTCTTGCCCTGGCAGTGTACAATTTCCTAAAACAACATCTTCACGCCGAGGTGAGTGCAAGGAGCAGTGGATTTCTTGCACACATTCCATTGCATGTTCAAAACAGATCAAGGCAGACTGTTCCAATGATGTAGAAAGCCCTAAGCTGAGTTAGCTTCACATGTAGGCTGAAGTTCTGAGCCAGTTCTTACTTTATTCAAATCCATTCTGCCCATCCCTAATCTAAATGAGCTCAGTCATTAGGCTCTAAATCTGTATTTCTCTGTGCCAATATTGGCCCCAATTCAGCAAGGCACTTAAATATGTGCTTAACTTCAAAAGCACAGTTAAGTCCCACTGATAGATTTGACTACGGGGGGATGTAAGCAAATAGCTCAGGGCTTTGCTAAACTGGGGCCTTAGTGACACAATCCTAGTAACATTTGTATTTTAACATGTTTATAGAAAATTATAACAATTAAGTGGAGCTCTTCCTTCCTCACATAAAAACAATCCAGGACTTCCTCTTTTGAAAAGCTTACAGCAGCCAAACTTTCTTTTCCTAACCCTGAGGTCAAGCACTTTTCCAAGAACTCATCTTAACATGGTGCCTTAATTATTTGTTTCCTTCTTGATGGCTCTGATATGTATCTAAAAGCTCAGGTGAGCCTAAAAGCTCATGGTGGGCACTTTTTAGGACAAGGGCATAGAAAAACCTCCCTTTTCCACAGTCTGGGACAGCCTGGGCTGCAGATCTAAAAAGCAATTTGGTTTTGTCCTATGCTACCACACACAAAACTCACAGATGTTAGCTTTCTGGGGTTTTTTTCCAACAAATTTATCCATGCAATGGGTTTGTGTTCTCCTCTTTACAGGTTCCTCTAAAGGCAAGAACAGGTTCTCCCTCTGTAATCCAAACATATATGCAGCATTTGGAAAAGCAGAGCCACATTCCTTGCTGCAGAAATAAATAAATAAATAAATAAATAAATAAATAAATAAATAACTGAAAAGGTGGCAATGAATTTGTCTTCTCCAGTCTTCAGCTAAATCCCATTGCCTCCTTGTGTGAACACAAAATCTGGAACATCTACCCAGATCCATGGGGCTGGATGGGGACTGGTGAACCTGTGCTGACTGTGCCACAGGAAGAAGGACCAAGCCCTTTCTTTAAAAGGTGTTTGTCTTCAAATCTGGTCCATGAGAGCAACCACACGAGGGGTGTCACCTATGGTCCCTTCAGTGGTGTCACCTCAGGACCGCCGGGTTTCACCCTGACAGCGATCACAGCAAACCCCTGCTTCAAACTGAAAGGGCCAAAATGCAGCTCAACCAGAGCTTTACAGAAAACCCTTGCTCCAACCCAAGGTAAGCCATGGGGAAAGGAGCCAGCATGTCCCCCTCACTGTCCCCACCACTGGCAGGGCAAGCTGTCCCTGGGGACAGGCTCTGCCTCCAGCCTGCCTGCACCTCGTGGTGTGAGCTGTTCCTGCCAGTGGGGTCCATATTGAACCCATAAAGCTCTCAAAGCCCCATCACCCTGCCAGCTTGGAAGTGGGACTGTGTCTCTGGGACTGTGCTCCAGCAGCCCCACAGGTCCCCCTGCCAGAGCCTGTCCAGGCAAACAAAGAAAACCCATCGCCTTCCACTTTAATAAAAGCCAAATGATGCTGTTTGCCAATTACCAAAACGGGGCGAAGGTTAAAAACCCATTGAATTATAACACGTGTCACGGACCAAAGCTTCTATGATTAACAGTTCTGTGAGAAATTCATTAATTTCACCCGAAGCAAGCTGACAGAGATTGTGCTTAATGACAGAATGCAGGGCAGGGGAAAGGCAGCCGAACTGGGAAAGAGAAAGCTGCATTAATTCACATCAAAAAGAGACGAGGAAACCCTTTTTTCCCCCTTACAGAAAGGAAAAAAATAACCAGAGTTATAAAGAGCGGTTGCATTTGTTCTGCTGCTGAAGATTTATCTTCATCATTTCTTGTTGGGGAAGCTGACAGCAGGAGAGAACAAGACAAAGAGAAGAGCTGCAGTGGGCTACGAATCCCTGGGGCTTGTTTGGGGCAGCAAAGGCTCAAAAGGAACTTCTCCAGGAGGCCAAAGCAGGTGATGGTGTGGTGGCCAGGGGTCATTCTTGGCCTACAGTGTCAAACACCCAGATGTGCACCTTATGAAGGGAAAGAAACCCGAAATCTCCCCTGCAGAAGCAATTTTGAAGCCGTAGCAGTGAGGCTGTGCCAAGGTCTAACCAAACAAAGCAAAGGAAAATCTTTTTGCTACATATAGAAAGCACAAGGTGGTGACAATGTGGGGCAAGAAGACTGGAGAGCTGTGAGCAGCCAGGGGGGACTTGTCCTCAGTACAATCACAGTTGATGGTGGATTAGAAAGATGGAAACTTCTGAAATTCACAATGCTGACAGCTGAATTGAGGTGTCCTGGGCTTTCCTGCCTGCAGTTTCTAGGAGAGGAGCAGTGGCACCAGGAGGGATGGAGGAGGGGACAGGTCTGGTGACCACAGCAGGGAAATGCCACCAAGGAAAAGCAGAACCTCCCACAAACTGCCTTGCCAGGGATGAGTGACCCCCAGCTGATGTTCCCTACACAGTGAAAAAGACAAAAACCTGATTTTTGAGGAACCACTGACAAAGGCAGCTCCAGCACACCAGGTCTTCTTGCTGCTCGAGTGACTGCAGGGTGGAAATTACACCTCTGCTTCTGCACACCCAATTTCACCGACACAGGAAATAGTAAAAGTATAATAATTTGAGCCATAAAGAGCAAGAGAAGAACTAACCGGGACATTATATCTGGTCTAAGGATGGAGTGTGAAAATAAAGAGTGTCATTTTTACAGCACATCTCCAGCAGTGAGGTAAACTTCTGCTGAAAACAAACAAAAAAAAAAAAAAAAGAGCCTGTAGTCACTGGCAGCAAAAAAAAACAGCTGGAAGAATACAACTGGAAAAGTACAGAGAAGGAATTTTCAAGCTCTTTATAAATGTCTTCAGGAGGATGGAATGGATTTTCAAAACAACTTATGATGACTGAGGACAGCTACCTATAAAGTTCAATGGGACTTTTAGATTTAAACTCATTTTTCTCTAAAATATTAACTTTAATACATATTTTAAGAAAGAAGAGTGAGTGCATGTTTTATTTTCAGTCATTAAGTTGTCACTAGCCCATGGGAGGGATCCATTTGCCCTCAAAATAAAAACTGTGTTAACTTTTAAGGGACAATACATTTCTTTTCCCTCACAATTTTAAAATCTGCACCCTTGCCTAGAAATATCTGTATCTGGCTATAAATCCTGTCCAAGCAAAATAATTCTCCTTGAAAGAGAAAAATAATACCCCTTGTTGAGAGAAGCCAAAAAGCAGGCAAAAATATCCATGTGGACGTAAGGAAAATGAAAGTGGTAAAATTGGTGCTTACACACAGGAAGGCAAGTCCCTTTAAAATTTAAATAAATACTTTAAAAATCATATTAGGCAAATGTGGGGAAGTAGGAGACTGGAAAGATGGGCAGTGTGGAACTGACACTCCAAGGGAGTCTAATGGGCAAACTGTGAGCAGGGGAAGCAGAAATCCACATCCAGAAGTCATTTTTAAAATCTATCTTTCTATGTTCTTCCTGGACTGGGTAAAATAACCAATGGAAAAGTCAGCAGGTGACAGCAAAGGTGTCACCTATTTCCTGGCTGAGCAACTTAATGCACATCTTCTCTACAGCAATACCTGAATTGCTTGGGTATTTTGCACAGAAGAAAACAGATCTGGTCACCCCGAATGATCCCATCCCGAGGCAAACTGGGGACTCTCCTCTGCAGCATTGTCATCAATGGAAAAAAATTCCACTGATTTCAACTGCCTTTGGATCAGGGCTTCACTTCAGAGAGTTTCTGGTTCCCTGACAGACGTGAGAGACTTTATGATCAAATCCAGTGCTGGAACCTGCAGGACCTAAAATGTTACTTTGAACGAGTGAGGCTTGGATGGAAGTTTTTGAGAGCAAAGGGCTGAGAGGGTTCAGTGCATCCCAAAACCAAAACAATGCCAAAAAAATGAGAAGAAAAATAAGAGGCAAAAGGCGGGTGATTCTTCCCCCATGAGATTGCTACAGGTTGGATTGCTGGGCTGCAGAGGCTCACAGAAGCTTTGCCTAAGGGGAATGCATTTTTTATTAAGGAAATAACTTTCTAATCGCAGAGCACTTCTAATTCCATAAGTGAACAAATGGTTCAATTCCTACTGAAAACTTGAGAGGGCAGCGGAATGTGGCCCTGTGTCTCTGAGCTCCTGAGCTCCCTGTTGCTTCTCACCATCTCCTTCCACTGGGGCTTTCTCACTTTTTTTCTGTCCTGCTCCTGCGCTGGGATTTGGCCACACTTCCACCACCAGACTTCTCATCTGAAACTTGATCCTGCTGTCTTTGGGCCTCTGAATTTATACAACCTATTGCACAGAATGATCAGACGCCTTGAATCTAGGTCAGAACACACTGACTGGATTGATTTAGCTGTAGATATGCTCCTTTTTTTAAATTTTATTTTATTTTCCCTCCCCTCTCCCCCTTCTCACCCTCCCGCCTTTCCTGGAATAAAAGCAGGTCCTAAAAACAAGCCAGAACATTATCAAAAAACCTGACAGCTTGCTTAGGAGGCTGAGCAGAGGTTTGCTGGGATATGCAACTTGTTTTACTATTGCTGCCGCTATGGTATAACAACTGCTCACAACTTTGAATTCACAAAGGAAGAAAAAAAAAAATTATTCTTTCAGGGGTTTTGCTAAATTCTCCCCTCTTCTTTTCACTGCCTCGCTGAAAGGATCCATGAAGCTGCCGCACCAGAGGCCATGAAAGGTCACAATCTCAGTGGGATGCTGTAAAGCAGAGACTGAGAGGGGTTGGTGGTGATCTATTGATGTGTCTGTAATAACAACAAGAATAAAACGGTAGCCATAAACCTTTCATCCTGGGGGGTCCCACAGAGCTTTTCAGACCGGGGGCTGAATCCAGAGAGGTGCTGAGGAGCCCTGTCCAGCCATAAAAGCACTGCAGATGCTGATGGCCATGGCCCTGCAGCCCAGAGCTGAGCATCTGGCAGGATTCAGCCCCTCCAGGGCACAGACATCACTTTGTGTCCATGCAGTGCCTTCCCTGGGAGGTCCCTGTGGCACTTTGGTGGCACAAAGCAGCTCGGGTTGAACTGGTGTGAGAGTGGCGAAAGCAGAGCCGGGCTGGGGAATGTGTGTGCAGCAAACTGGCCCCAATTCCAGGCTGGGCATTAAGGAGGGAGGAGAAAGGAAGAGGAAATAATTCACTAACAGCATCCCATGCGGGTTAAATGTCCCATCCATCCTGATCAATGAGAACACTGCCGGTTTTTTCCCCGTGACACAAAGGGGTCAGCAGGGTTCAGCTGCTGTGCCCCTCCTGCCTCCTCCCCAGCCCGGCTGGCGCTGGGGGTGGTGGCTGAGAGGCAGAGGGAAGCGGGGCTGACACGCTCACCTCTGCTCCGCGGGGCTGTAGGTCTGTCCTCGCTGGCAGCTGCTGATGGTGATGGGGTCGAAGTTGTGGAAGGAACGCAGGGCCACCCCGGAGATGGCCACAAACTGGGAGCTGAAGCTAATGAGGACAGCCTGGGTGTGATAAAAAGGGTGACTGAGGTCATGGATGACGGGGATAATCAGGGGATTGTTCCTGCAGCTCAGGACGTGGACACCTGCCAGAGGAGAGACAAGATCAGAGGAAGGGTCAGGCTTAACACAATTGCTTCCCGAAGCCGTGGGCACTTCAGAGGCATTTCACCCGGAGGAATGGCCCTATAGAGCTGAAAAGTTATGGTAAGCTGCCTGGAGGGGCTTCCCAAATCGCTCCGGAGAGCTTAGCAGAGAAGCAGATCCCTCCAGACAGCTGAAGAAAGGCTGCCATTCTCTCTGTGAGCACGGCAGGCCCTGGGAGCTGCTTCTTTAGACCACAGCTACGTTTCTATTGTGCTCTGGTAAATCAGGAGCAAGCAGCACGGGGGAAGCGGAGTCACACTATTGTAAAACGGGTCCTGGAGGACAGTTGGAGCCTTTATAGGCAGCATCAAACGGGGCCGGCAGGCTGGGGGGCTTTGTGCACTGGGGCCAGGGCAAAACAGGCTCGTTTGGAGCTGTGCATGTCATTAGCACTCAGTGCAAAACTTGTTTGCATCAATTCTCCGCTAAATGTGCCCAGATTTGAATTTTTCCTGATAGTTTTAGGCCTTAGGGTATGTTGTTTTTTGCTAAAAAGGGCAAGTTTGGTCCTGGAGATGGAAATAAGGGCAATGTAGCTGCTGAGGATTTTACAGGTGATCTCACTCGAGAAGAATAGAATTGTGTCTTGGGGAAATAAAAGCATCTCAAGGTTGAGGTGCACAGAAACACCAGAGAGGTGGCAAGGAGATTTCTTAATCCCTTTTCTCCAGCGGAGAAGGCACTCAGTGACAGCTGGGGAGAGATTCCCACCTTCAGGTAGAAGCAACCCGAATTCAAATGGTCCAAACCTATCTCAGGGGTAAGGCAGAGGACAGACAGCTGTCGGCTGCCCTCAAAATTCATTAATTGGGATTCATGGCCTGCTGGCTGCCTGCAAGGCTCTGCCTCCACAGCTCCATGGCATCACTCCGAGGATCAGCTTGGCTCCAGATCCATTTGCTCCACTGGAGCTCCCCCAGCAATGGCTTTGGCCCAGGCCCCTTGGCTACTCTGATACACTTACAAATTTGAGAATAAAATAAATTCTATTTGCATGTTTAACTGGCTCAGGGATTTCTGCTATTATTTTTTTCCCCCAGTTCGGATTTCTTGACTCAAAAGGGAAGGAATAAAAAGGCTTTCATTTTTCTCCTTAGAAAGTGATTTCCTGTGAATTAAGACATGCTCTTTAAACATCTATCTCCCACCCTCTACTTAAAAAAAAATCTTCCTGTAATAAAAAAAAATAAAAAAATAAAAAAGCAAACCTCTTTTTGTTTTGGTCTTCACCTGACCCTGAAATAACCTCCCTGTCTACTTGCCTCCCACAGGTCTTTTGATATCAGCTTCTTGTGGAACGGTGCACGTTTCTCACTTACAAACAGGTGCAGTTAATACTCAAAATCCCGGGTTCCCAAATTCCTTGGAAGTTTCTGCCTTCTCTGATGGAAAGCCAAGAAAGACCTTATGGTATGAGGCTGTTTATTCACTTCCATTTCATTCCTTGCACTCAGGTGGTGTCCACAACAGAACAGACCTTCAGAGCTTGGCTGTTTCTGATCCTGACCAGGTAAGTGGGGTCTGGACAAGTCAGGGTTATTGAATTCCCCTGCCTTAACTCATGCAGAAGGTACAGGTGCCCCTGGGGTCAGTCAGAGCTGTCTCAGGACCAGCTCTGTTTCTGTAGCTCTGCACCCTTCAATTTGATGCTCAGCAGCTGAACCCTGCTGTCTATAGCTCTGAACCAACAGCACTGAGGTGTTTGGCATCCCAACCTCTTCATCCCCTACCAGGACTTAGAAGAAGCTTCACATTATTTTCTGGGAGTCCACTTGCTCTGATCAAGGTGGAAAACTGCATGTCTGGATTATGTTTTGCTCAGTGCAGTGTCTTTAGCACATGGAGGACTGATCAAGCTTTAAGTTATTGCTGCTTTGTTTTGGATGCACTTGTAGTTTGCCACTGATTTTTGCTTAAGGCTCCCTGAGTGTCTCAGTCAGTCCTGCACCCAGTGCATGCCAACATTTCCATCTCAGCTGCAGCTTCCAGCTTGCCATGGTGATGGTTCAAACACATGAAATACAATATCCAGGAAAAGGACTTCATGTCACTGTCAGAACTCAGACAGAACAGCAATGGGGAGCCCTGCCTGAGTGAGAAGTGCTGGGGAGCCTACCTACACCTCTGCTCTGCTCCAGGCAGCCTCTTCTGAAAGGTCAAAGGGGCTTTTCCATGATGAAAGCAGCATTTCAGCTGGGAGGAAGTCCAAACATCAGGCTGAGCCATGCCAAACCCGTGTTGCAACTTCATTGAAGATTTCAAAACCTAACCCTCAGTTTCCTCTTTGCTCCTCTTTCTTGTTCTGTTGCTCTCCCAGTCTGTCTGCCTGTCCCTATAAAATGTCACATTAAGTATTGCTGGCATGCTTGTGTCTCCAGCATTTATTTCTCAGGGGGATAGAGCTATGTGCCACTGTTTTGCAAAAGGAGGGTAAGATTAATCCAAGGGCTCTGGCAAACTGGGAGCCATGCTGACTCAACCTGCACAACTTGCTACCAATTTCAGTTTGTTCTTGGACTACAGACACCACACATATTTCCTTTTTTTTTTCCTCCACACTCCACCAAATTCTGTTTTATCCTGCATGCTCATCCAACACCTGTCCCTGTGTGTGTCCCTTATTCTTGTCACTAGTAAGAAGGTCATTTGAGTTTCAGCTTGTTAAAATCAAAAAGTTATGGTAAAATAGAAATTTGGGGGATGGGAGTTATGTTTCCTTACCAGCTGCTCTTGAGGTGACCTGGCCAGCTTTCTTCCCAGTGAGAAAAAGGCTGAGAACATCTGGAAAGGGATTATGCAAGTCCTACCCTGACACAGAGTTGGGAGCTAGGGAGAGCTCCTTGGTCCTGGAGCTAAAACACAGCCTGGATCAATTCACCAGACACAACTTCCCCAGTTCAGGGCCCAGAGCCAAGGGGAGAACAAAACTGGTCTATCCTGGCACTCCAGCACGAGTGCAGGTCCTGCCTCTGTCAGGAACACCTTGGGGCCATGCCAGGAGCCTGGCAGGGCCCTGGGGTGGCATCTTCACCACATGAAATACTTCACCTGAGGAATGCTGGCCACTGAATAGCTCTGGAGACCTCCCTGTGAGCGGGACTAGAGATCAGCCAGCACACCCTGTGAAACAGAAGCCTTTGCTAGTGCAGTTCCCTCACTCCCTGCTGCTAGGGGTTCATCTGTAGCACCATCAGTGTCTCTCCAGGGCAGTGCTGGGAGTGAAGTGTTGAGATAGTGCTGATTTTAGAGACTGAGGAGGAGCTAATCACTTCTGATCACGTAGCGAACAGCTATGAAATAATGTCTGTACAAAATAATGCATCATTTTCAACAAACTCTAGTGAGACTCAGGGCTTGGAGCATTGAGAAAGCTCCTTATTTTTGTGTAATTCTGAAAAAAACTGAGCAGGAGTACTGCTGAATGGGGGCATCACCAGATTAAGCAAGCAATAAAGAGGGAGTTTAATAAAATCCAGTCTTACCAAGGTCGTGGCTTTGCTCTTTGGTGTCAAACAGCTGCACACCGATGGTCTCCTGCTTCTGGTCCAGGTAATAGGTCCCATCAGTGACCAAGTGAACTAGGACTGCTGCAGCCACCATAGGCTGGGAAAAATAAGCCTGGGAAAACAAAAACCCCACAAAGCCTGAGGTGGAGAGCTGTGGTGGGCTTTAAAAAATCCCCAGGAGTCAGTCCAGGACTTTTAAAAGAAGAATTCCCATCCCAGGTCACACAGAAATCTTCTCTTCCAATCTCTCCTACACAAACTAGATAAGCTCAAGTCAAAAAGCCCTGAAGCTGAACCCTCTCAGAAATTCAATAGCCTTGTCACACACGAGGGGACTTCATTACTGACTCTTTAGACAGTGCTCAAAGGCATTGTTTTGCTCTTTTGCTCTAAACACACTTCAGAAAGGAGCAGCTTGGGCCTGGGAAGGCTTTCCCACAATATTTTGCCTGCTGGAGAAACTTTGTAGAGACAGCAAGAAGGAAACTTCTGAAGGATGTGTGCACTTCCTACCTTCAGCCAGAAAATGGTCTGTGTCATGTGGGAATACTGGAAGTTGGCTGTGCAGGGGTACCAGGCATACTGGGAGACACCATCGTTCAGGTCAATCACCTTGGTTCGGCACATCTGGAAAAAAGAAACACCAAAATTGATGTAGACAACAGCAAGGAAGGACTGTGACTGCCTAAAGTGGGGAAACAGAGTCCAGGTGTGCTGCTAGGATAAAGTAATGCACAATAACAATGCTTGTAAGTACCCTGAGATTGTTCAAAAGTCAGGTCTTCCAGCTCAGTAAGAAATACTGAAACATGAAGAGGAGCTGAAGGCTCACAGCAGCTGGGTGGCAGCCAACAATCTCCTCTGGATTTGGTACCAGGTCTTGGACAGCATTTAGAATAACTTTGCTCCCACCCAAGCAGACCAGGACTCTTCCCACTGGAGTCCAAGTGAGGATCACATCTGAACATCCCAGCTCAGACAGTCTGGAGGCA
This sequence comes from Lichenostomus cassidix, assembly GCF_008360975.1. Lineage (NCBI taxonomy): Eukaryota > Metazoa > Chordata > Aves > Passeriformes > Meliphagidae > Lichenostomus > Lichenostomus cassidix. The sequence continues at coordinate 7,640,356 of NC_139497.1, forward strand.
CCTCCAGCAGTGCCCTATTTAAACCTGATGTCACTGTGACCCCAGGGGAGCCACAGGTGGCCCTGGAAACTTGGAACCACCTGCGGCCAGGAAAGTCCTGCCTCTCCAACCCAGTTTAGGCAAACTGGTTTCCTCTTTCACCAGCCAGTTCTGCAGGTGGAATCACCTTCTCCCTACTCCTGATGCCTTTCCCTGGCAGGCAGCAGTGAGATTGGAGGCAAACTGCTCCCTTCAGTAAAGAAGTAGATGAATCCCAAGTGCTGTCATGGATGAAAAGCTCAAAAAAATGCCAAAATGTAAGTACCAGAGAGCCTTGGAGTGCCATCAGGATGTCAGATGTGAAAATGAAGCTGCAAGAAATGGTAGGATTTACCCTGAAATTTACCCAGAATTTACACTGCCCAGTGAAGCTGCAAATAGAAACAAAACAGAAAATAGAAACATGCAGGACCACAGCCTTCACCTTCCCAGCAAACAGGAGAAAGGAAATGTCCACCAAGGAAAAAGTAACTACTGCATTAGAAGGATACTTATAGCTGAGGCTCCTGGAGCATCTGAAAGGTACCTGTTGGATTCACACCCCTTTGATGAACTCTCTGTCATTACCACAGAAACAGAGGGCATTCCTTGTGCTGATGTGCTGTCAGTAAAGCTGTTCCCATCAGCAATCTGATTATTAAACCAAAAAGAAAACCCTGGAGTGAAACAAGGGAATTAACAGAGATGCTTTTGGCCATTCAAAATCCTATGCCCACTCAATAATTCTGCATGGAAATGCCCTCTTGGTCGCGGCAGGCAAAGTCTGGGCACTGCAAAGAGAGCCTGGGATGCCTGGAAATGAGAAACCAGATTGGCTAAAAGTGAGGTAATCCCCTTCAAAATCCGAGTCCCTCAAGATCCAGCACAGAGGAATCTATGGGCAAAACATAAATCAGCTTTAATGGGCTGGAAGAAGATTTTTAGTTTATTTATTTTTTGAAACAACTGGGACCAAGCTTCATTGAGGCTAGCCAGTGGATAGTGTTACATTTTACAGCAGAGCAAGGCTTTACATAAACTATCTTTGGCATTTGAAATCCAGGCCAGCAATTCGACATGTACCGTTTCGCAACTCTCCCTTCTTGCGTTTTCAGCAGCCTGTCTCTTGTTGGGAGCATGGTTTTTATTTTAATACCTCTCCAGCCAGGGAATTTATCTTACCCACATCTGCAATTTATATGGTCAGAGAGCTCTCTGACATGAACAAAGGTCTCATTACTTTTGTATGATTTTGCTCTTATTCTTATTTCTCCTCCTGCTCCACTGGTCCAAAAAGGTGGCTGAAAGAAACACAAGTACTGACGGTCGGTGCTTTTTGAGTGCCACTTAATGGATGAGTGAAAACCTGTATTAAGAAATCACCCAGACCTTCACCAAAAGTTTGAATCCAACCCAAAATAAACCCCTGCTGAGGTGGGCTGGAAATCTCTGATAACTTTTAAATGCCTTGTTTGATTTGTGTGCGTGTGTGAACCCTAGCACTTTCTGCTTCTGCCTGAGAATATTAGCAAAAATCTGAGCATTGCATAAAGAGCCTGTGTTCAGGCCACGTGGGCTGTCAGACTGGCCTGGTTTGAACAGGTTAGATAAGCTTCCCCCTGCTGAGGCTGATCCATCGCTACCCAGACAAGTGTTTCAAAGTGGTCCTGGGCTAAAAGGTTCTTTTAGGAGAGTCTAATCGAGAAGTGTGGGGAAAAGTCCAACAGAGATGAGTGACAGGAGCCTCCTCTCCACTAGCTGCTGGTCAGTAAACTTAGCTAATGGCAGAAAAAGTTCTCTAAGTTTCTCTAAAGACAACTGGATTGGATTGGATAAACAGCCCCTGTCACCTACAGACCCCACCATCTCACCAGGCTCTAACACACATGGTAAACCCATCCCCGTTTCAATTCTGCCCAGGCACTGAGTGTCACATCACACCTGCCAAACCTGACAATCATCTGCTGGGAGACTCTTTTACACCTCTGCTTTTAAGGCATCCCTAGAACTTGGCAGGAGCCCTAAGGGCCCTATTATTTAGGTTAATGGTTGGACTCAATGAACTAAGAGGTCTTTTCTAACCTAAATGATTCTGCAATTACTGCTGCACCAACGTTTTTAAGCTACAAGTTCCAATGGCCTGGAAGACAGAATATCATCTCTCCCCATGGCTATGCACAGGAATTCACACTTATGAGAAACAGATTATATCCTAACGTCCTCCAGTTCCTACAGTGATGCAAACCAGCAGCTAAAGCACCTGACAGCTGCAGAGGGAAAAACGCATAGATAGACTTCTCATTTCAGGGTGTTACCAAACACTCAAGTATTTGCTTTGAAGAATGACAGCATCACACAGTGCTCCAAACTTCACTCACTGGGGCTTATCCAGATTCTCAGACCCACACAGCAACTGGGATATCCACAGGAGCTTAGTGTGTGCTCCAAAGTATGCGGCGACTATTTGTGTCTAGTTACTGGAAGCCCATGTCATCCCCCGCCCGAGGAAGCTGCTTTCAATTAAAAGAGCTGATGTCTGTTCCTCTCGGAGGTTCAAATCCAGCTCGTCTCCCACCCACACATTTTGTACACAAACATCGACAGACAGAACGATCAAGGCCAGAGAGCACTGTGGGATCTTCCCACAAGAGGGAATGCCTGGAGGATTCCCTTTGACTGATTTATACAACCTCTTGTCAATCAAAGGCACAACATGTTCTTCAAACCGCCTCTCCTGTTTTCCTTCTCTTACTCAGGGGGACCGAGGAATGTGTCAGCAGAAAGGGAAAAGTGATATATTGGGAGCACTTAGCTTTCTGCCACATCAAAAACACATTTACTATTGCAATCAACTCCATTTCCTTCAAAGTAATATGGGAAAATTTGCTGAAGAGCAAATTTTGGAAGGCGCCCTTGTGAATGATTCCCAGCCATCCCGTGACTTCAGGCAATGTGAATTTTCGTTGATGGGTTCCTGTTGCAGCTGAACCACAGGTTAAGGATCACAAATCCTGTGCACGATGTCCCAGCCCAGCTGTGCCCAGTGCATGGACCCAGTACAACCCTCTGGGCAGCACTTGGCTTCTCCAGCCCTGAGCTCCCTGGCTGCAAGATGAGGATGATGTTTCCCCACGCCACTGAGGATAAAAGCCATGAGCCACAAAAAGGTGCTCAGATGTTTCTGAGAGCAGGTGTGAGGATACAGCTCCCCACAGGAGAGGGGTGAACACAGATCCCATCCCACTGCGACCTTCCCACTGAACCAGCACGGTCAGACACCACAGGCTTTACACACGCTGGTGGTTCTCAGCATTGTAACATCAAAATAATCCTAAATGCAGACAGAAAAGCTGCTATTTAAGCTCGGATGCTGCCCTGCTCAGCTCTGGCACTGTGGTTGGCGCAGACGTGCCTGTCTGCATGCCCAGGGGCGGCTGGAAGCAGAGCAAACCTCCAGTGCACAGATCTGTCTGCTCCCAAAATCCCATCTGGTGTCCCATGGCGGGGCTTCCTCCAGACTGCGTCTCTGAGCTCCGTCTGGCTGAGAAGAGCCATCGTGGGCACTTGGTCAGGCCATGGGGAGCATCATCCTTCTGGAGAGGAGGGTGAAGGGGAGATTGAGCTCCAAATGCTGCCTCTCCCTTCTCCTTTCTGCTGGGACTGTGCTGCTGACACTTCTGCACCCAGGCAGACAGCACAGTGTGTTTTTGGGGTGAAATGGGTTATTCCCTGTCCTTCTGGCAAAACAGCAACCATGGAGCAGGCAGGAACAGGATCTCTCGGTAAAACCACAGAACCAGCTATTTATGGAGCACAAAACATCCTGAGTGAGGCTGCACAAGTGCACAGAAAATCCCATGATGATGTAAAACCCATGGAGGCACAAACAGAACATCTTCTGTTGTTTGAAGATCCAGCTAAAGAACAGATTTCAACCGTAATACTGAAACCTAATTAATCTACAATATTTAGCTGACAGCTCTGCAGAATGTTATTTGTATTTAACTCAGCACATGCCAGAGGATCCGAACCATGACATAAGCAGTATTTTAACACATCCCTTACAGATGAAAACTTTCTCCCTCCCTGGCCAGACCAGGGAGCTGGCAGTCACCCAGCCCTTTTATTCTAAAATATGTTATTGTTCTTGCCGACCTAAGGTTAATCTTACCCAAGGATGAGAAACTATGGTGCCATTGCTAAATATCAGAAAGGTTCCTGCTTGTTTATTGCCCAATATTGTAAGGCAGCTTGACTGCCACATGGACACCACCCAGTTTGCCGACTGCAGCACAGAACTCCAATCTGTTCTGAAAGCTGTTGCACTGCTTTTCTCATTTAGGCTGGGAATTGGGTTGGAGTTAGGGAAAAATGAAGTTGCCCACATTAGTGAGCACCGAACCATTAAAAAGGCCACCATTTGGGATCCAACAAACACCTCCAAGCCCAGCCAATTTCTCTGGCCATTTCAAACCTCAGGAGCCCACAGAGCTCTGATGGAAATTGTACAAAAAGCATACAAGGAATTTTGCTCTGGGTTTTTCTTCTAGATTCTGGTCAGAAATGCTTTAGGACAAGTGTCTTTATCAGGGATGTGGATTTATCTCATCAGAAATCTGAGTCCAGAGCTGTCTGCCCAACTATGAAAGTCAGCACTGGGTCATTCCAGGTTGGCCCCTATAACTTAAGGAAAACATTCACAGCTACTTTTCCCAAACTGGTACACATACTTATTTTTATGTGCACTAACAACGGGTTTCTGTTGTAGAAAATAAAATAAAGAACGAAACCAAATCTGATATTCAGCAGCATAGATTCTAAGCATAAAATAAGGGAAGAAAGCTGTGTCCTCTGTCTCTTTCAACAGCCACCTTACCTTACAGTCTATTGCTACTTCCACAGCAGCAACTTCCCCTCATCTCTGATGCTCATCAACTGCAGCTTCTCCCCCTAAACTCCCCTTGTCCTCTGTATCTGATAACACAATTTTACTGTTTCATGCTCTTTGTCTGCTTTTGCCTGTTTTCATTGGGGTGCCTAAAGGTCTGATGGCAAAAGATGAAAAACTTGCAGCGTGTCCTGCTCCAGGACAAAGGCAGGTGATCCACAGCAAAGCTTTATCAACTGGAAGCTGATGAAACTCCTGGGGTAACACACTGATGCTATATTACTCCCAGATTCAGTTGGCTCAGAAGTCAGAGGAAATCTCATCTGTCAATTCTCCCCGTGTAATGAAGAACAGGATTTGGCTGTGGGATTGGGAAGCAGCTTACATCTCCTGCAGGATGAAATAAAGCCCTGCTGCCAGTCCCTGTGTCCAGTGTCAGCACAGCCACGTCCACTTTGAACCCGGAGCAGCTGAAGTGTCTGGACCTTGCAGACTTAGTATTCAATTAGCATGTTATTACAGCTTCCTTAGCACAGAGACACAGTTTTCAGCTGAAGATTTGGCTGGATTTTTCAGCAATTGGAAAGTGACCTTTCTGTGTATGAAAACACCACGGACAGGGCACCAATAGTTCGCCTGCAGTGTGACATGATGATAAATTCCTCTGCTTTACAGTGATAGTGTTCATCTCCAAAGGGAAATTTCCTCAGAATTTTGGATGTAACACAGGGCTGCAATTCAGAAATGAGCAGGAGATGCAAGGGCTATTTCATTTTGTCATATAAGTTGGTTTAGTTTGAGGCAAGCGAAAAGGAGCTACAGGGATTTCCATTAGATGATGGCCCAGATTGCATGTGTATTCAAGGTGTGTTATTAACTTTAGCTTTCTCAAAAATGCAGTTATTTCACTTCCAAAGAGCTGGTCTGAACAATATATTTCCATTTTTAAATCATGCAGACCTTCAGTCTTTGAGCTTTCCTTTGAATTTCTGTTATCTCCAGATTCAAAGCAAACTTCATTTAAAGCCAGTGAGTTCAAATCAAAATCACATCAAACCATAAACTTCACATGGCATACCTGAAAAAATTGTAAATCAGTTCTGACTGGCCCTATCCCAAACTCACATGGGCTTTGACAGCCAGCCAGGTGTAATCAAATATCTAGGATGCTTGCTGGACCCGTGGAAAAAAACAATATGGAGTTTTGATTTTCCAACAAAACCCTAACCAGATGATTTTTGCATGGTTCAAAGGATCACCCCGAGGATATCGGTTAAGCCAGGGCCAGAAACTATGGAAAAATAGAGTGAGAAAAAGAAGAAATAATTGCACTAATGGGATTTAAAAATCAACTCGTCTTTTCTGCCAGCCCACAATAAACCCCAGCATTCTGAGCTCCTGGGTGCAATTTGCACTTGCCCCTGCTTCTTTTGCCAGTCAGAGATGCAAACTGAAGGGATGAGGAATCAAGAGATAGCTCTGAGTGCACAGCACAGTCTCCTGTGCAGCACATGGAAGTGCAATCCAGCAATTTGCCATGTGCTCCTGTTTATTCCTGTCAGATTTCTGCTATTTCTTCAGCTCAGCAGTAGGACATAAAGATGCTGCTCTCAAACAACAGCGTTTTCCACTCCACCACTGCTGAGATATCACCTCAGAGCAATAATTCTTAGAATTAGCCCTGAATTGCATTCTGTTCCTATGTTCAAATTCACAAATACATCCACCAGCAGCAGCAGCACCCCACGGAACAGCCCAGACAGACAGGATCAAGCAGCAGCACCCAAACAAGGACTTATGCCTTCAGTTCTGCGAGTATCAGCCTCATTAGAGCTAAAAGACATTTTCAAGCCGCAGCACAAGCTCCTGTCTACAACTTCCACATTACTGCTCACAGAAGTGTGAAGGCATTATAGACTGATAAGTGCTTTAGCAGACTGTATATCCATCCACTGGAGAGTGAGGTTAAACAAACACAGGAGCCAGAACATTATTGTTGGCTGAGCACTCGGGTTCCCGAGCTGCCCGTCTCTAAGTTGAACCAGCCAGGCCCACTGCAGCACAGCTTCGTGGAGCTGCTGGCCAAGGCTGGCCGTGGGGTGCTGCAGCGAAGCAAAACAATCCCATCCCATCAGCTTTCATCACTGAGGAGCAGAGAAAAAGCAAAATTTCTTTTTTTGTTTTTCGTTTGACTGGAGCGTTTCATTCGGGAGCAGCTGGCACCAGAAAATCAAACTGTCAAAGGCAGATTGTGTGCCACAATTTAGGATGATTTTAAATATATTTTTGTTGCTATATTCATGGTTCTGGCTCACTAGATTCATTGTGCTTTTGATACTCCTGTAAGGCAAAGTGGGCTTGGTATAATCCACTTGGTAACATCCTCTCCTTCCTTCCCAGAGCTGGTCCCATATATTTGTTTGGATGAAGAAAACATACAGCTAGGTAGAAAAACCCCAAAATTAACAACAACAAATCCCATAAGAACTTGAGTTCACCATCAGGAGACCACAGTGGCTGAGGTGGACAGAGATGCTTAGAAGCTCTTGGGCAACATTACTGATTAAAAGGGAGATAGATAAGAAAAAAAAAATTAAGCCACAACTTTTTCAGCTGTTGAGCAGGAAAAAAACCCAGTGCTTTTGTTTCCAGTAGAGCAGGAGAAAACCTTAAATATTGCCACACCTCACCCCAGCTCCCTGAACCACCCAGGGCACAGGAGGCACTTCCCAGAGCTGTGGGACAAGGCAGGTGCCACCAGGAGCCCTGCAGACCCTCGCTAAGCTTCGCCTGCGGCGGAGGCAAACAGCCGTGCAGTGGTTAATGTCAGCCCCGACCACATGATCACACTCAGAAAAGGTCAAAAGAGTGATTTTTCATTTAAAAACATCTGTGTGTTTAAAGAACAAAACTTTCTCATGTGCAGAAAACCAGGGGTTTCCAGGACTTTTCTTTCCAGAGTTACAGCCATGCTTTTCAGCTTTGTTTAGGGTTATGGCCCATGTAAACACGCTGTGCAAACCACACACAACACTCAGCACACAGCCTTTCCACATGCAAGGATAATTGGGGGTGCAAATCTCTCTCTCCCTGGCTCCTTTTCCCTCTCCAGGCTCTCAGCTTTCCCTGCTGTGCTCCCAGTGAGCCAGCCAGACACCCTGTTGCTGTCCTTGCCTGTATGAAGACGTACACATGCCTCTAATCCTAAGGGTGTAAGTCTGCTCTGGGCTGTCAACAGGCCTTAATTGGATACATCCAGGGAGATGATGCATTGGGAAGAGGCCCTGAATTTAATAGGAAAAGGGAAGGCTGCAGAGAGGCTCCAGGGGAATGTGGAGGGGGGTTTGGAGGAGCTGCCCTGTGCTCCAGGGAGCAGTCACACCTCAGCTGGCAAAGCCTTTCGGTTCTCATCCAACTATCAGCCCTTCATCAGTGGGTATTAATCAAGATTAAACCCTCTGGCTTGTTTTTCAATACCTGAAGGCATGGATTGTGGTATGCAAATCAAAATGTTTGTCCTTGCCTTGCTGGGCTTTTCCCACCAAAACTGGGGAGCAATGAAAGCACCATGGTGCAAACAAATTCCTCTGGATGAGCTGGACCATGCAGGGAGAGTCCACAGAGCAGCACCAGCTGCTGTCTCCAGCCATGCACATCTCCACCCAAGATAAGGCTTTTCTGGGGAAGCCTGTCAGTCCCCTCTAACTTTGGAACAACCCTGGTTGCTCTGATAAACCTAAAGCTCCAACAAATTAAGACAAAATACTTGGAGCATTTAATCCTTGATGTCCCAGGTTAGTAGGGGAGTTCAGAAGAACTGCCAGCTGCTCCCAGAAGAAGTTGCTGGGGAAATTAAAGTGTTGTGTGAAATAGGAAACTCACAGCTCCTTCAGCCTCACTGCCTTCCAGGAGCAGGCTCTGGGAGGATGGACTGGGAGAAGAAGGGATGGAGAGACACCCAGCTGAGCCTTTTTCACCAGGTACAACCACTGGGAAAGAGGTAAATTTCCACAGAGTGAGGCTCTCCCTCTCCAGCTGGTCCAGCTCACAGTGTGCGTGCTGTGCTGGGCACAGGGACAGAGCAGCTCTGCTGGAAGGGAGGATGTTTCAAAGATGTTGGGATGGGAAGAAGGTCATCTCTACACTGTGCTTCACCCTCCCCTCTCCGAAGAATGACTTGTCTTCTCCAAGAGTGATGATGTAAGGGTTAACTACAAAAAAAATGGAAAAATGACATCTACTCCCAGAAGGGCTAAGTGGAAGGATTTTGGCCCAGTGACCAAAATGGCTAAAGCAGAACTTGATGTTCTCCTGAACTGAGGACTTCTCCCAGAGAGGAGGTACATGTGGGGACAGATAATAGCACTGATCCTGCAAATAACCATTTCCTGGCACGTGTTAGAGCTCTGAGCCAGACCCCGAGGTGATGGTGGAAACCCAGTCCCCAGGAGACCCTGCTGATAGCACAGGAGAGCTGGGCCACTTACCAGATGTGAGCTTGAATTACCAGGGTGAATCATGTCTTCTTATCAGATTCCCTACTGAAATGACCTCAGAGGAAACAGAGATCCTCCAGCTTTGCAGGCAGCACTTCCAAAAGTGAGCACAGATGTGGGGTTCCTCCTCAGCTACAGCTCCAGCAAAGGCAGCACAGCTCAGGAGAGACTTGAGAAGCCCAACTGTATATCCAAAGGGTCCCCAGTTTGTTGTTTGGTTTGGGTTTTTCTCATTTATTACTATTATTATCATTATTATTATTATGGTTGTTACTGTTGTTATTATTATTATTATTATTATTATTATTATTATTATTGCAGATTCTTATTTCCAGGTGGTGACAGAGGGATTGACTCAAGACACCTCCAGGACAGTTCTGGGTAAAAACCATTCTCCAAAACCATGCCTTTTAGAGACATCTCAAGAAGAACATCCTGAAATTCACTGGCATTCAAAATACGAGGTGTCTTATGACAATGTGGGCTAAAATGCCTACAGTGCTCCAAACAAGTGGTGCAGACAATCCTTCATTTACAAGAAAAAAAAAAAAATTCTTTGCTCCTGGCATGAGAAAGTTTACTTTCAGCTTAAAGAAATGACCGTGTGGTTTTGGGGATGGCATTCCTTTCTGCCGGAGAGCAGCACCCTGCCTGCCTGTGCATCCGTGGCTTTGTAGCTCCATTACAACCCTGGAGAGCTCTGTTTACATATTTGACATGTTTCCTTGTGCAGAACATGAAACCAAATTACAGAGTAAAAGCCATTATGGCTTTGCTCTTGCACCCTTTTCCATGCCTTTCTCCCATCGCTTGGTTTAGATCTATCTGGGCATTTTCAGCCGTGCTGGATTGCCTGGCAGTGCTTCAGGCAGGTTTGTTTGCTGCTGCACGGGGAAATCATGGAAAAGCTGGTGAAGCCACATGCCAGGGAGCAGGGAGAGGGCGGGGGTGGGATGAGAAACGCCGAGAACTTTTCATGCACGAACAAAGCAGACGCGGCAAAGATGCATTTATGCAAAATCATTCTGCTCTGAATGGAGAGGCACCCAAGACAAACAGCCCGGATGGGATGCAGGGGAGCAATCCCACGCTCATGGCTGGACATGCTCTGCATCCCAAGGCTTGTGAGCAGCAGCAGCAGATGGGGAGAGTGGCAGGTTGAGGGGCAAGGGCCGAGCAGGGGGGTCTCCTTTCAGAGGAGTGCATGTTAATGAGCTGTCGGGGGGTCTTGCTGATGCCAGGGGGGTCTGAGCTGTTCTCTCTTGATGCCTCTAATCTGGGTGGGTGGCTGGGTGTACAGCAGATATGATCATAAAATGGTAATTTACTTCCTAAAGGAGCACATAATCCGTATTGCTGCCCATGACAATATTCCTTTCTCTCCTTTCTTCTTGCTTCTAGAAACAACAAATGGCATGGAATTCTGCTCTCGTTTCATTAGTGGGAAATGTCTCCTGGTTCTAGGAAGACGGGACCAATTTCCGGCACCTGAGGATTTTTGGTTTGACCTTCATCTCTGGAAAAGTCGGATTGAACCTCTCTGAGAGTACGGTTGGCTGCTTTGCTCTCTGCATCATTCTTTGTTTCTTTTATCTATTTTCTCTACAGTACACAAAGGGAACACAGTGTACCAGCCCCTGGTACTCACAGTTCTGTTTCCCTTAGATGACTTGCATATGTGCTCTTGAAAAATTATTCTAAAAACCAAGGGCGGGGGGGGAGGGGAGTGGAAAGGCAAAAAAAAAATCCCTTGAGTGTTTGGCAAAATTGCTTGGAATCTCCTCTGACATCTCATTGTGTTTTCTCTGTCCTCCCCTTACACAAATCAGCCAGAGGCTACAACTTCAGCCGTGGGGTCTGAGATTTACTCCAGCCAGGAGCAGAGGAGCACTGGAAGCTGTGGGGATGGAGGGCTGGGAGGCAGGGGATCCCTGTCCATCCTGGCTGGGAGCAGGTGAGGGGCAGCATCCTCAAGCCATCTCTGAACTCACTTCAAGGGTAATGCTCTTCCTCAGCCATCTCTCTGCAAATGAGCCTTTTTCAAGCCAGCCCACCTAGAAATCCCATTTCTTCTCTTATTTAGCTCCCCAGAACACTGAAATCATTCCCCAGTCATGGCACTGATGGCATAAGACACATGTTTGGAGCATCCCTCACCTCAGACCCTTCTCATGGAGCTCCTCCTCCAACGAGGCAGAGCAGCAAAGCAGACATGAAAATAAGGACCAGAGATGACCCTTTGGCAGAAAGTTTGCAAAATCCAGCTGTCCCAGCAAGACAGGTGGGAAGCAAGCTTTGCAGCCACTAAAGGAAGGAGTTGGTGGGACAGTTTTCCAGTCCTTTTGTACTGGGAATGAACAGCCAAACTGTGCTAGGATCAGGACTGATTAATTCACAAACTGGATGATGTGAGGGGGCTGACAGAGCTAAAATGCAGATTTAATGACCTCAAACCCCTCCAGGGCTCTGCTCCCAGGCAGCAACTCTCAGCAGGCCCTGAACAGTTTTCTTTTTATCCAAGATAGGAACATTTCCCTTTCAAGACATCCTGAACTTCCTAGTCCTTGGGAGGTTCAGGCTCAGTAATGCCCAATGCCTGCAATGTCTCTGAAGGATTTTGAGGTCTAATCCTCAAACACTAGCTTTACCTTTCCATGCTCCCATTTCCACCTCTATTAAATGGACCAGAAACCAAGCAGTGTGGCAGTGATAAGGCTTAATTAATCACTGTACATTGAAAAAAAATACAAAAAATATCATCACTTAATCCAAGGAAGGAGCATTCCAGCCTGAATTTGCCTGACAGTCAGGGCCAGGCTCGTGACGCAACTCTCCAGCCTTCAGGCAAAAGACCAAATTGGCTGGTCTGAAGTTTCCAGGGGAAATGAAGACAAAGTTTTGGACCCCTGGAACTAACTTTAGACTTGGAGACTGTGTAACCTAAGCTGAAGCCCTTTGGTGGATCAGCCAGTACTGGAAATGAGCTCAGCTGAGTACAGCAAACCTACATTCCTCCTGTGACAGCCAGTGCACAATGTCCAGTTCATCTTTTTCCAGAACTGGTCTCTGATCACTCATGGTTCCTCCATTAATGGTTTTTCTTAGTGGGATTCTGCCCTCATCCTCCAGAGCTTAGTGGTTCAAAGTCTGGCTCAGCTATAAATAACAAAGACATTTGCAAAGCAAATCATCTTATTAAAAATGGGGATTTTTTTATCCCTCCAACCACAACAAAACTCTTACCGTTGAAGAGCAACAGGACTTGGCTGTGAATTGGGAAGTTCAAAAAGGGCCACTTGCAGAGCTGACAGACAGACACCCTCCCTCTTCTCAGCAAGATCACCCCAAAGGAAAGGAATGGCTTCTCCATTAAAAGTTGCAGGTTTCCTCTCTTTCCACTCCTGTTCAAGATTACCCTGTTTGCTGGCACTGCTAGATCTTTGGGGAATTATCTTCAGCATTATATTTATTAGACAGAATAAAACTGCATGGCAGAGAACTTCATCATCTTTCTCTTCAATTTTCTTATGGTGTTTTCTTACCACTCTTGGAGCCCTTGCTCTACCATGTTATTTCTTTTAGTATTCAGGATATTTTTGTGCTCCTGTCTTCCCCCTTTGTGGGCTATTCCAGACATACTGCAATTCTAGACATCTTTGCTGCTGGTGGAAGGTTTGCTGCAGCAAGTCTGGATGAGTGCAATTGTGGGAACTGTAATAGGGGCAGGAGGGGGCCTCTGTTTGTGGGAAAGATGTAATAAGAATCCTCTTCCACAACTTCTTACTCCACAGAAGCCCCTGTGGGGTACCCAGAGGAGAACAGGGTGTGTTCTTTAGTCCGGGAATGAAAACGAATCCCAGGATCTGTCTGTGTCCAGCAGCCTTGGGAAAGAGTCCCCATTCTGTTAACTGTGCCTGAGCTGTGTGGCTTTTTCCATACAGCAGAAAACCAAGCTCAAACAATGACATAAGGAGAAAATAAGTTGCTTTTTAATATATATGTATAATATATTTATATAAATTATATCTATATGGTTACTTGGTCTAAACAACTTCTGCACAGCTGGGAGGAAATGCAACAAAAGACATTTCCTGGGGGACTGTTCCTCTAAATCACCAACCCACACCAACAGCCAAGTCTTGAGCACACATTGCTGTGACAGGAGAAACAAGGCCAGGAATCAGCCACCTAAAGATCCATTAGACCCTTCCTATAATTCTCTATTGTAAATGCCAAAAAGAAAACTGCAGATGAATCAGTTTTCCAAAAGCAGAAGTGCCACCAGCAAGAGGAAAGGGAAATGGCATCTCCAGTGTCTTGTGATCAGCCTGCACTCACCTGCCTGTGCCCTGCTCACCCCAGCTGGAGCATCCCTCCTGGAATAGGCCTGCCAGAGGCTTCCTCCAGAGCACATCTGCACAGCCACCTCAGCAAAATATCCAAATCCTCCCTGCTCAGTACAACCTACTCCATCAAGGGAGACTAACATGCGCTAATGCACTCACCCAGCGTGAGCTGTGGCAAAACAAAACTGATGTGTAAGGAGAGGCTGTTTGCAAACTCACAGCAGAAGCAGGAGAAAGAAAAACAGCTCCAGAGTGTACAAAGCCCCCATTGCTGAATTCCACCTGCAGCTGACAACAAGTACTGAGCAGCATCTGCTCCCAGGTCTTTGGAAGACAACAGATTAGAAATCAAACTGCAAAGCTATGCTACACTGGTGTTCGCATTTCTGTGCTGGTGCAATGTTGCTGACTGGCCTTCTTTGGCTCTGAATATGATGCTGTCAGTACTGAGAATATTTCTTAATCAGCACTGAAGGGTGGCTGCCAGGAAAGTAGAAGTGGCTGTCTCTCAGCCTTGCTTCTGCAGAAAGGGCGATTGTTTAAAAGGGGGGGGGCTGTTTGACCTTTCCATTTTTCAAATCTGTATCTCTTTGCCAAGACTGTGTCATTCTTTGTAAGCATTTCATTGTTCAAAACAAATCTTATACTGCGAACTTTCTTTTTTATCTCACTTACTATGTTGCCATTCGGCAGCCTCACACTGACAAGTGATGTAAGAGCCATCTCAAACTAATAATTGAGTGTGGGTATCTAAGGAAAAGCCAGCTGCAGACACTGGCAATACCTTCAGAGAATTGAGCAAAGAGGTCACAGAAGCAGCCCTGCAATAACAAGAAAGTGCTCTCCAGCTTGTGCTTATCAACAATCCCCCAGCAGTAAACAGGAGCACATGGGCAGACATTGCTGAGAGATACCAAAACAACCAACCAACCTGGGAAGAAAACTCAGAAAAAGCCTTAACAAAACTATGACAGTCATGCAGAGAACCTGGTGTTGAGATATCTAAGGATGAGAAATATTTTAAGTCAGGACATGCTTAAAATGTTTTAAAGCACCTTGAGAACGCTGGGGCAACGATGAAGGACGGGGATGGCTGACAAACAGGCAGCTTATGTATTCTGTATATTGCTGGGCACTGCACTCAAACATACCTTTCATGGCATTCGTGATGAGAAGCCAACACAAATACCACCCTGATTAGTCAGGAAGCTACCCAGCAACAACACGAAAAGTTTGCACAAGACCTACAAGCACACAACTGACTCTGAAAGGTATCTGGGTGAGGAAAGGTGCTCCTTTCATCGATACAGAAAACCCCTAAGGCTCAGTGCTTGTGCAGATAATGAAGCCAAACATGTTTACACACCGGTGATCATTACATGCAGTGATTAGAGGAGATCTCAGGTTAATTTTCATCTCCACGAGCTAACAGACTGATGACCTGCTGCCCCACCTAAGCTCTCCAGAGTGACAAGTCAGGTGCTTTCCCAAGCCAACTGTCTTTTTCCCGGGGAAAACAAAGACTTTCCCAACATCTATATGATTAAAAAGGTCAATGAACTGGTGTAATAGGACCGGCTGAGCTAAAGCAAAAATTCTTTTTGCTGGAAGTAAATAGCACACTGTTATCTCCCCAGGGGCCAGGCAATAACAGGAGGCATGTTCCCATTCACTCTGCCAGTGTGTGATACGCTACTGCTCTGCCTATAAATACAACTGCTTTTTTTGCCTTTTTTTTTTTAACAAGGCTGTGACAACTTCATCTCATCTGGGTACAACAAACACGCCTGGGCTGTGGCTACACAGCAGGGTTTTCTGTTGTGTGTGTGCGTGGTGGTGGTTTTTCCACCACAGGACCATATGTTACCTACTGTGTGGTGTGGCTGAGCTCCTACCAGTGCTCCAGAGAAAACCAGGGCAGCTCTCTGGAGCAGCTGCAGGGGGACAGAGTGCCTGGGGACTTGGCTAAAAAGCAGCACCTGAACTGGACACACTGGCCTTTGGTCTGTGCAGGGAGATCAAATGAGAAAGAAGCTGTGAAAGCACAAGCAAGGGTCCAGAGGAAAGCTCCTTTTACAGTGTGAAATAGTAAATGAGACCATGACAAAAAGTCAATACTGGGCTCGGGATTCTGTGTTGATACTCTGCCAGCTAACCACGCTTTGTGCATTTAGAACTGACCTGGTCATTAATTTGTTACAGACTTGAGCAATGTGAGCAAGGCCAAGTCTCTTGCATAAAGATGTTTTCTCTTGCAAGCCAACTGGAAATGCTTAACATTTACAATTCACAGAGAGATCTTCTTGTCATATCTATGACACGGCACTCCTCTCTGCACTGCCCACTCAAGACACCTCCTGGATAATTAGATTCTTAGAAAAACTTTTCTGCATCCAACCAGGAGTCAGCCAAAGTTGCTTATAAGTACTCTAGTAAGGGACAACAGTGGGGGCTGAAGGAGGAATATACAAAGCAGCTCTCACAGATGAAGATCCTCTCCCTCTAAAAATCATCAACAAGCAATGCGAGCTTTCCCAAATCAGGTTGCATCTGAACTGTTGCATCTGCACCGTGTACAGCTCTGTTTTCCAGGCATTTATCTAATGTTTTTTTGAACTCATTTGGATCTAATTCTCTCAAAGAGACAAAAGGTAAAGTTATGGTAACTGGAGCTATTTATGTTACAAAGGAGACATGGGAGAAGGGGGTTAAAGCTAATGAATGGCTTTGGGAATGGACAGGACCTTTCTCAGAATAGAACAATAGGGCGCTTTTATGGAACTGGGAGGCAGAAAACACAAAACTATTAAAAAAGAAAGAACACTCTTTTGTATTATTCGGCATTAGCCTTCAGAACTCATTGCCACAAGCTTGTCCCCTGTGCTTGCTGTGAAGAGCCCGTCTATCTTTGAGGTGATGATGGTTGGGAGAGGTGACTCCTGCACAGCTCATTGAATCAATCCAGCCACAACTTCAGCCGGTTTGAGTTGGGTGACTGGGACTGAATTTCAACTCATCACTGCTAATCAGACTCAGAAAGAGAGAAACTGCTGCCAGGAGCCTTCCTTGGTGAAGCAGCAAGTGAACAGGCAGGGGTGAGAACACCCCTGAACGTTGACCATTGAGAACATTGCTCCTTGCTGGACTTCACCTTCCAGGAGAGGAAAAGGAATGTGCTCTCCTTACCTGGGTTGCTGCTGGCTGACCGATGACCACCCACCCTGGGCACTGCTGGTCACTGTGGTGTGAGACAGAGACGTTGGAAGCCCACTGATCCAGGAAGCCTTTGGGAGTGTAAACACCACAGTCTTTGATGCTGGTCATTTGCTCAAACTCCTCACAGACTCCATCACCATCGTGGAAATAGCACCTGCTGGGTTCGTCTGCCAGGGGAAACAGAGAAGAGAAATCACATGTGTCTGCAGTTCCTAGGACTTGATACCATCAGTGGTCATTTATCTGCTGTGTCAGGTCACTGGGAGCTGGAAGCATCGGTCACTTCTAGGTCATACCAAGGTGACATAAAAAAAGCCAAGCAACAATAGCCAACTTTTGTATTGGGCAATTCCCTGAAGATATTTCCTAATGTTAGGGGGTTTCTGCTTATTTTCATCTATCTCCTTTTTGCAGATAGAAGAAAGCAGTGATAGAAAATACAGAGAGAGGCAAATGTGGGTGTTGGCATAATTCCACCAGCTGGGATGGAAAAACGCCAGCGGTGGGTTTGGCCTAAAATGTTTCCCTTTTTGTTTTTAAAACATATCTGCAAATCAACAACAACAACAGCAACTGTGGCTGTAGAGATGGTGAAAACTGCCAAGTTCACAGTTGTAGTGACCAAAGGGCCAAGCAGACCTGTTTATCCAAGGCAGATACAGCACACACAGTGCGAGGGTGAGTTTGCCACATACACACACGGCTTCAACCAACATGACTCAGATTTGACCTGAAAGGATCAAAAGCAGCAGGAGACTTTATTATCCTTGCCCATTTATTCTGTGGCTTCTCTAATGAGACTGCCAACAAAGATGCCAAATTTTTGAGGTTGTTTCTGTAACACTGGCCCATTAAAAACTGAACTGAGATCCATCTACTCTTTTCAAACTGACTGCATAGCAATAATGACTTTCAGTCATTAGAGTACTCTGTGAAATGGAAACCTTTGACCTGTTGGTATCCTATTTTGTATTGTATTATCATTGCCAGTCCCCAGAGGTATCCAGTTCTGACAGCCTGTTGTATTTTTGTCTGGCAAATAAGCCTGTTGAAAAAACGGTAGGAAATTAGCCAGAGCTGCTAGCTGGACTGATGGAAAGGATCCCTAGGGAGAATCCTGTCGGTAGCACTGGACTATCATGAGCTAGGTGTCAGAAAATCCAATGGCTGCTCAGTTTTGAGCTACTTCCAAACTACTAAATCCCCTGTTTATTTTTTCTCCTGGTTTACACAGTGAAATACCATCACGAGCCAGAAAAAATCAGTTTATTGCTATTCAATTATTTAATGACTTTCACTCCTTTTCCTCCTGTGCAATATTCCAGGTCTTTAAGAGAGTGCGGCTTCAAAAGAATGGAGAAGCCTATCAGGGAAAAATGTCATTATGGTTTGATTTCATCACAACCTCTGTGGACAGCTTGTGTACATGGATAAGCGTAGGGAACTGTGGATTTGCTTGGCCAGCGCTCTGAGCTGGTGAAAAGGAGCACAAGTCTGGAAACATTTCAGCTACATGAGTGCAGCCCTGAACGAATATTCCCAGGGTGGCCAAATTTCTTGCCCTTACATGTCACATCTTAAAATCTTCATTTGTCTGGGAGCCACCAAACATACACCCCACCCCTCGGAGAGCCTGGAGGAGGAGGGCTTGGGGGAGTGTTTCCCAGACAAGAGATGACAATGGCTCCTGGGGTGTCCGGGTGGATGTGCTGATGTGCCCTAAGGCAGCCCAGCAGTGCTACCCCCACAGGGCTCATTCATCCCTGGGAGAGCCATGCCCTGTGTCTGACCAGCTCAAGGAACTG
Organism: Lichenostomus cassidix; assembly: GCF_008360975.1. Lineage (NCBI taxonomy): Eukaryota > Metazoa > Chordata > Aves > Passeriformes > Meliphagidae > Lichenostomus > Lichenostomus cassidix. Next base: position 7,659,125 of record NC_139497.1, read on the forward strand.
GTGGAATGAGAATCTCACTGTGATGGCCACAGAGACCAACTCTTGGTTCCCTCATCTTATCCTTCTACATCTCTTGCTCTGCTCCTCCTTTGTATCAAGGCATAGGCCAGGTCTCAGGACAGTAGGATAAAATTAAGTGGCTTGCCCACTATGTCCTGGTTTGAGTGAGAGCCCCAAAAAAATCTTTGAGAAATATTCAGCCCTATAAAGACTGTGGTCAGCAATCAAATAACCCTCAAAACGAAATGCCAAACAGATGAAAATACACATTTTTGGAAAAAAGAGTTTCTTTTTCATTTAATGAAAAGTGACTTATTTCTGTAAAAAAAGGGGGGGGGGGAGAAAGAAAAATACCTACCATATTAAAAAGACCTGACCTGCAGCCTATAAACAGATGCACAGTCAGATATGCACACGTACAGTGAAACATCACCACCCTGCTGCACACCCACACCGACACAAACACTGACACACAAATGCAGGGGCACTCCATTTACACATCCCCGACTCAGCCACCCCTGCTGCAAACACATACCCACAAACTCACAGCCTAATTTTAGGCACTTGCATTTAGACAGTGTTTCCCGGCCTTCCCAAAGCACTGACTTCTTTTCACGACAGGCACTGAAGTAAGCACAACATTTATAGAGCAACATACTCCTGCGCTGGCTCCAAATGTTCCCTCCTAATGCGATGATAAACGTAATGGGCTTCTGATAAGATCATGTGTTTGGGATAAAAGAATACTCAAGGTCTACTCCAGCCCGATGACTTAATTCATACTCACATGGAGGGGAAAGCAGCCTTTGAATAGCTGTGATCCAGGCCAGTGTGTGATCCTAACAGAGGCTAATTTGTTCCTGATTATGCCTAAGACCCCAATAAATCTGTCTGTTCAGAGCCTGCAAAACCCGAGGGAGGAACCGAACGGAGAGCCTGAGATGTCTGAATTAAATAGGGGCTGCCTAAGTGATTAACCAAGTCCTGCTGAACTGCACTGTTGTGAGCCCTGGAGCTGTGCTAACTCAAGAGCTGCCGCATCCCACGTCCTTGGGACAACACCATGCACACAAGCTGAGAGATGAGGCCTGGCCAGACCCACTGGCGTTTGTGTGCTTTGAAAAATGGTGAGGGAAAGTGGCTTTACAGCCCTGGTTCACCTTTAAGGAAGGTCCATAAGTCTCACTAATGGCTCATCATACAGAGAGCAGAGCTGTGCGTTGAGGGAACTGCTGGTGAGAAGAGGGGAAGAACTTTCCTGCCTGTGAGCTTCCCATTTCTGAGTGATGGCAAAGAGGGGAATCTTGCTGAATCCTTTCCAGACACTGACAAGGGCACCAATGTCTGACAGCCCAATGTGGTGCATCACTGCCAAAAATTAGCAGAGGCTCTTCCCTCCACAAGTGTTGAGCACCAGCTCTGACTCCAGATTCTCCTGGTGGTCTTGGATGACTGGGAGGTCACATGTCGAGCTTTACATTTTCATGAGCGAAGCAAAGAACATTCAGGTTTTTCCTTCCTACTGCTGCCCTCACAAAATAAAAACTAATAGGCTTCTTCCCTTTCCTCAGTGGTGAACACAGCTCAGTTATATTCGTAGAGTCCTACAGACTCAGAGCCAGAGAGGACAGTGTCAGGAGTGGTGTATTTCTAGGAATAAGTAGCTAATGGTTTTACTCCTATAATGATTCAAAATACTTTTCCTGTTCTCTTCTGAACTACAGTGACATTAAATGCATCCGTGGCCTTGGCAACATGAACTAATTTTTGTCTCCACAGAGGTCTAGAGGCTCCCCAGACCTGGTGGTGGTCACAGTGAGGTATGGGTCATGCATGACCTGCACCACAGACTGTGTTCATCAATGCCACGTACTTCTCACTTCAAATATGAATTTGATTTGAAGGAGATATGGAGAAAAGGAACAGAAAGGAAATATGATTTGTCTTCAAGGGAAAAAAATTGCTTCAAAAAATTAAAAAGCAGTTGCCTGGAAATCCAGTTTAAATCTAGAACAGTAAAATGTCTGCAGGCATAGCACCTGGCAGCAGGAGAGAGCACCTCTGGGGGATTGACAACAGATGCTGGAGGATGCTGAGCTGAACTCAGGGAACACATTTTCATTCAGGCAGCCCAAGCTCCTTTTCCCCTAGAAAGATCTTACTGAAGGCACAGAAACACTGGGGACAAACCAAATTTTCTATCTTGCCCCTGTTTTGGGAAAAGGCAGTCTCCAGTTCAGTGAAGATTTCTGTGACATCTGGGAATCCCTGAAGGAGGCTCTGTGGCAGCATCAACCTGGAGAGGTGTGACTTGAGGAAACAGATTGGCAAGACCTGGTTTGCTTACACTCCAAGTCAGGCTTTAAGATCCATAATGATCTTGGGGCTCCTGTGTGTTGCACCAGAAAATTATGCCAACTCCATCTCTCCTTGCTTCCTAAGCTGCCTGAAAACAGTGCAAGAGGCAGCTTTTTGTACTGGAATACAGACCCCACCTCTGGGGCTCAGAAAGGAAGGGATGTGTGAGATAACACAGATGATTTAGTCAGCACTGGGAAGCACCTAGCAGAGCAGGTCTGGATGAACAGGTAACTCCCCATCACCACTACCTGCTTGAAGAGAAGCTAGAAAATCATCAGCAAAATTAATGAAGTCTGCAAGCATGCAGGATATACACTTATCTGTGATAGGCAGCCTTCCACCCCATGAAAAAAAGGAAAAGAGGGATAAAGAGATCCAATTCATAGCACAGGGCACATCCTCAAATGAGGCTTTGAATGTCCGAGCAGGGTCGGCAAAGTGCTGGGGACAGACACAGGGGACAGCTTCCTGTTTTCAGCCAGGACACAGTGATTGGCATCGGCATAGTCTTCTTTTGTGCAGTAACTACCTTTTTTTTTTTAAAGGCCAGACAAAAAAAAAAAAAAAAAAAAAGGAGTATTTTTAAGCTCAGCTGTTTACTTAGGGATGTTTCCAACTATAACAAGCCTCATGCCATATAACTATTTGTCCGGAAAAAAAAAAAAAGGAGAAAAAAAAGGGGGACAAAAATGTAGAAGCATTGTCTTAGAGTAACAAATTCTTGTAACAGAAGAAGATTTGCATTTTAACCCCTGAAGGGTCTGTCCAGAGGTGTGCAGGCCTTCAGACATAGTGAAGGCCAAACCCCAGGCTCACCAAAGTCAGCAACTTCTGCAGAAGCAGGGTTTTACCACCACGTCACTTAATCGGCATCTCCAGCACTGGTGTTTATGTTCACACAGAGGAGAAGAAATGTATCCAGAGGTTTCTATCACAAAAGGGGAAATAATTCCACTGCAGATCACATGAACTTGGCGGCTGAGTGACCGCAGAACCTGCTCCATTTATTTCTATGGGAGTTTCACCTTTGGCTTCAGTGGGAAGAGAGTGAATAACATGGCCTGCTTCCAGGATATCTGCTAATCTCTTCTTTAATATTGAAGGAGGCAGAGACAGAGATATTTCCTGCTACAGTAAAATATTCAAGAGTTACTTTCCTTCCTGGATGTTCTGATTTGAAAGGAGGAAAACCATTACACGGAGCTTGGGCAGACCTTTCCGAAGAAAGTCGCATATCAATAAATGGTGACGTCTTCCTCCAATGAAATAAAACAGACACCTTGGAAATGAAGGCGGCGCGGGTGTCGCAATCGACTGCGGAACATCCAGGGGCCTCGCAGGAGGCTTTTTTTTCCGTGGAATATGACAATCATGTCTGAGCATCTCCTGAGCAGAGCGGGCAGGGATAATGCCTCTGCGGAGTGCGGCTCCCTGGTAATTCAGCTGCTTCGTGGAAATGCATTCCTGGGCGTGACTGGCTTTCTTTGTGTGGCGGGACTCGGCTCCTCGCTATGATATAGCAGTCGGAGCACCAGAATTATGCAATTGATCTGCCTGCTGCAGACAGATACAATTACAATTCCCTCGCAGAGCCCGGCACTGAAATTTGATATTTCACCTCCAAGAACATGGGTCTTTGTCACTTAAGAGAAAGGATGTTTCCCATGGCTGGCAGTGGTAGCAAGATTTTGTCTGCTTTGTCACTGCCAAGGTGGCCATGCCCAACCCCTGACAATCAGGAATGGCCAATAGGACCCAGCACAGCCACCTTCAAGCCCTGACAACCAGGCATTGCCAACAGGAGCCAACACAGCCATCCCCAACCCTTGACAACCAGGAATGGCCAACAGGAGCCAACACAGCCACCTCCAACCCCTGGCAACCAGGAATGGCCAACAGGACCCAACACAGCTACCTCCAACCCCTGGAAACCAGGCATGTTGTAAGAGCACTATGACTCATGTTCACTTCCCACCTCACTTTGTTTCCCTCCCTGGATGGCTGGATAAAGGAATGCCAAACAGATTTTGATATTACACAGATTTATCAGCTTAACTTGGAAACTGTTCTACTGAAAGTCTTGAGGTTTCTGTCACACAAGGAAGCAACCATTATGACCATGAGAAGGGTGGCCAGCATGGCCCTTTGTGACACCTGGCACACTTGTTTGGGAGAAGGTGCCCAAGAGCAAAAACCCAGAGGTGCCATTCCCCAAGGAAGACAAAGTGCTTCTTTGTTCATGTGGTTGGATGTTACTGCAAAGGAAGGTTTTGTGCTCAGCATCATCCTCTGAGCACTGTTGCTTTTGAGTCACAGAGGAGGGGAGGATGATCAGCCATGGAAGCCTCTCAGATCCACGGAGACTAATATGAGGGATGCAACAAGCAGAGGAGTAATTCTCCTGCTGGACTCTCATTGTAGCTGTGTCCTAAAAACTGAAGCTGGATTGAGCTGGGCTGGAGTCACTGGCCTAGAGAAAAATGCAGGCAAATACCACTCCAGCCCACATTCTCCCCCACAAAAAAGCATCTGTCCTTTGTATTTTTCTGCCCGAGATGTCTGCTCTCTCTGCTCTGTGGCTCAGCTGGCCCTCCTAGGATTGCACTATTAATGATGACAGTCTGGAAATCACTTTAAGAGACTTTACGAGGATGCTGTGATTACTAACTTGCCAAATGAGTGCTCAGACATTTCAGAACATGTAGCCACACTCCCGCGAGCTGCAGGAAACAGTCAGCTTCAAAGTATTTGCCTTAAGCTGAAGGAGTCACACAAATATCATCTGAATAACTCCGGCCAGTAAATTCATGACTATTTGCCATGAAATTCTGCTATAGAAGTTCAGCTGTTTTAACAACAGCAACACTCTTTCCCAAGCTCCTTGGTCAATGCTTTCACCTCATTGATGCCCTGGGAGATGCTGAGTTTCTCTTGCAAGGTGGCTCCGTTTCTCCCATGCTGTTGTTCTAGTGAAAGCCCTCGGCAGGGTCAGCCAAGGCCTATTTAATTCTGGTGAAAGAAGGCAAAATCACCATTAGCTGCTGCGTGGGGCCACGGTTTGGGCAGCCAAAGCTGTGTTCCTGTGCAGTAGTATGAGGAAGGGAGGGGGGAGAGGATGGGAGCGCTCTCAAAGCATGCCCACAATGAATATGGATGGTCATCCATCAATTTATTTTAAGCACATTACTTCTCTGTCAGAAAGGGAAAAAAGGGAAAAGAAAGAAAGGAAAGAAAAGACATATAAAATTAGGTTTGTGTCACTCATTTAACACTGCAATTTCCCCAGAGGATTATGCACCAAACAGAGATAGCAAGCTCATGAATATTAATCATTTCCCTGAATGCAATGCAGCCCGCCAAACAATAAGATTAGGGGAAAGTGCTATGCTTAATTTATGGATAATGGGAGAGGTAAAGGATAGAGCTCCCACAAAGGTAAGGCTCACAGCTGGAGGGAGAGGCCTCTGAGGAGGAGGAGGACAGATCCAGATTTGTAAGGTAGCAGAAAAACATTTGGGGCCAAGCAGGAGCAAAAGAAAAGGTGTTTAAGGATCATTGTCAAATTAAAATCATACTTCTCCCTGAATAACCACTGGTGACTAATGTTTCAAGCATGCCAGAAATTGGTGGTAAATTCAAGAGCTAGATGTATTTATTTTCTCTTTGCCTCTGCTCTGTGCCTTTTCTTTGTATTTTACATCCCTGAGGCCCCGATCCAACGCACCACCGAGACGTGTGTCTAACCTGAAACATTCCTGTTCTTCAGGGTGACCACTCACATGTGGAAGTCAGCATAAGGGCTGCCCTGTTTTGCTGTAAAAAGGCTTTGGCCAGGAGTCCCTTATAAGCCAAGGAGATAAAGTGTAGCAATAATAACACCAATAAGATGTGACTGAAAACCCCATAAATTACCTGGCAAACTTAAGGGGACATAGAAGTTCTGGAGCTACTTCCCAGCTGTGTTTCAATGTGTCTATCAGTCTTTACTCATCTCTTTTCATATTACTTTCTCTCCCCCTCCCTCCCTTTTTATTGATCTCTGCATCTTTTTTATTATATCCTTCTCTTTCTTCAGCACTGGTGAGCTAAATCAATGCATAATGCACATCCCACTCCACAAAAGGAATGCAAATGAAAGCCGGGCTCTCTTTCTCAATGTCCCACATATATCTGGGTGTGCAGTGCTGGTGTGTGGGAGAGTGCACGCCAAGGACAAGGTGCTCAGCTGTGCCTCAGACACCCATTTCTCAACACTCCGCTGGGAATGGATCAAGTGCTAAGCCCCAGGTTCCCACCACTGCGAATCATAACTCTTACAAATGGGGTCTGTTTCAGACAGGACACGTCGGGTTGGACTTGGCTGAGATCCGCGGTAACCGCAAAAATCAGTTATCCCGGGAGTAATCAGGGGCAAGGTGAAAGGAAAGCAGCCCAGAGGTAGGAGAGGGGTGCATCAGTCACACGGGCATGGCTTTGAATCACCTGTCTCCTACAAATCAAAAGACAAAGTGAAACTTTCCCCGTGGGACCGAATTCTGTATGGAAAAGATAAAAATATGCAAAATCTGCTATATGAAGCAGAGGGGGGGAAAAGGTAGAGATGATAAATTTCAGGATGGGGAAGGGCAAGAGTGCTGCAGAACTTAAAAAACGGAGCACTGCCAGATGCTTCCATTAATTAATTAATTAATCTCACTGTCGCTCTTCAGCATGTTGCAGGAAGAAAATGCTATTAATCTTTTCTGTTTTCTGTTACTCGGCTTTGTGCTCAGAGAAGACCAGGACAGCCTGACAGTGAGACCACACAGTTTTCTCCCTGCCTCCCTCCTTCCTTCCCCCGCACCCCTCCTCCCTGGCAGAGCAGATTGATCCACTGTTATCTGATTAGAGAGGAAAGAAGGAGGAAAAACAAAAGCAAGACAAAAAATAAAAAGGAGTTTAATTTTATTACAGGCACTAGCGCAAACTGTCTTGAGAGCCTTGTGCCATTTAGTCAAAGGAAAGTTGGACCAATTAAAAAAGCCCGTAAACCCCATGATCCTAAAAGGCAAAGGGAGCAAGAGAGGCAGAGGGGCACCTGCAAACAGGCTGCCTCCATCCCTGGAAATATCCAGAACGCAGCTGAACATGACCCTGAGCAACATGCTCCAACTTTGAAGCCGGATCTAACTTTGAAGTTGGCCCTCCTTGGACCAGAGACCTCCAGAGACTCCTCTGAACCTAAATTATTCTGTGATTCATGGCTCTGAATCTAAAGCCTGATGCTGCTTGCGGGCTCTGTCGTATTTCTCTCCTACCAAGCGAGGTGACTTGCGTGGTCTCTGCTTTAGAAGGCAGGAGCCCACTTGGGCTTTGCTATCAAACCTCCTCCTCTGGAACCCCCCCACAACGCCTCCTCAGCCCCATTTTAGCAAACAAAAATGTTTAGCGGTTCTTTCCAGCCACGTGGGACCCAATCCTGCAGACAATTTGTGACAAGCATTGCATTCACTGTTGTGGTTAGATTTGCTGAAGTCTAAAGAATGCCTTGTGGTAGTTCAGAAACATGCCTGGAAGAAAGCATTTGCAAGATCAAACCCGGAGGCCCCCGATTCAGCAAAGCCTCTGAACATGTGTTTGAGGCTCGCTGAATTCTTTGGTGAAGGGGAGTGATTCCCGGGGCTCTAAAGAGCTACATAATACAACAAGAACATCACTGAAAAAATAACACTCTCTGAAATAATTACTTGTTGTTCTACAGGATTATAACATGTGTTAGCCTTGTAAACATGAAAATAAAATAACATTTATTTTTCCATGCTCCCCAAACAGGGACCCAAGAATTCTGTATTTTCCAGGAAAACACCCCACCAATATCAAAGAAGACTTTTGTTCTGCCTAAGGCAGAGGATCAGGTCTAATATTGTTAGATTGTGGAGAATGCTGAAGTTCTGCTCTTTTTCTTTATTATTTATTATGTAATATGTACAGCCACTCACTTCCCCAACATCTTTATGTTTTCTGGTGAGATTTTAATGCTTAATATGCTAAGCAGAATATAAATCAGCACTGTGCATTTGTCGGAAAGACAAACTGGCAGTGTCTCTTTAGCTCTTAGTGTCATAATTCACGGTGGTCCAGCTACTACAAGAGCCAAAAAGATGTGTTTCACAGGTATCACCTCCTCTGAACCTGTCCTAGAGACCTGCAGGCATTGTTTGCCTGAAAACAGCAGTGGGGCTGCCCTACAGACCCTGCACACACACTGGGGACATCACCGCCACAGCAGTCACACCAGCACAGCTGTAAACTCACACAACAAGACGTTTGTAAGGTCTCTGTTCCTGCACCTTCCCTTTGATTCAGCTAATTTGATTCATCCGAGCCCCTATATTCAATATTTCACATGCAATTTGATATCATTTGTTTTGTAATCCAGGATCTGTGCAAACCACAACCTTCCAAAGCCCGTGACAAACAAACAACTTTTTGCCCCTGGAATTCCCCTCTCCTTTCCAACACAAGCAAATCTGTAAACCCACTTCCTCTGTCATGGAGTAGAAAAATCTGTATGTTTTAGTTGCTTCATTTTCTAGTCAGACTGCTGTCAGACAGCTTTGTCCCACACTCTCAAGCAGCCCTCTTGCTATTCCTGGAACTGAATATGTTGGTTGAAGATGGATGGGTGGATGGATGGATGGATGGATGGATGGATGGAGGGATGGATAGATGATGGTGGATGAATGACACAATTGGACTCGATGATCTTAGAGGTTTTTCCAATGTAACCAATTCCATGGTTTTATGTACAAAGGCACAAAGCAGACTCCTGCATACTCCTGGAAGGATATCACTGTGTGGCTCAAGGCTTGGGACACCCCACTCTTACTCCTGTCCTTGGATTTATTTAGAGCATATTACAGCTCCCACCCAGCTAACACCTTTTGGCTTCCTGGACAACCAATGGACACAGGGGGGAACCTGGGTCATGTCCTAATGTAATGCTAGGATGTGGTCAAAGTACAGACCTGGAACAAAGAATTGAGCCCTGCTGTTGAGCAGGGTGATACAGATCCAACCACCCAGCACCAGCCCAAAACCTTGCTGGAACCAGCCTCACACCACGTCTGGAGAACCCAAAGCATTTGCGTAAGTGTTTATCCCACTTTCAAAATATTATGACAAAAATCTCTCAGTGCTTGAGGCTCTAAAGCAGCAAGTTACTTGAAACACAAATGTAACTTCAGGACCACCAATAGTCACAATTAGCCTCGACCATAAATATGCCCAATTTCAACAGAACTATTTACATATGTAAATAAGTTCATCACCCAGTCAGGCATCAAGCCTCACAGGGTGGGATGCTAAAGTAAAAATGTAGCTGTTCTGATGAGCCAAGCAGTCCCCAGTTTACCACCCAAGGGAAACGTCGTGCCTGTGAGGTCCATTCTATGTTGCTCCAGGCACAAGACATAATCATCAGATTGCCAAAAAGAGCAAATTTCAGACTTGCCAACATTATATTATCTGCTTAGGATTGAAGAGCTGAATGCATGGGATCACTAAATGGGACAGAGTGTGTGCTTGGTCAGTCCAGACAAGGAATCTCATAAAATGTCTTGAGAAAAAGCCGACCCTTTATAAACATTAACTTTGGTTCCTGAAGCTCTGCAAGGTTTGTCTTTTCCCAGACCTCCCAGAGCCCTGGGTGGGAAAAGCAACCCCACAACGTGGGGCTACCCCACAGAAGGTGCAGTGTAAATTGGCCTCCATTTCCCTTCTCTGTCCCCAGCATTCCTAGAGAGTTTAATAAATATGTAAAGCTTGCAACTGCAGCCCCGATAGCTCGAGCATCTTCCGGCCATTGTGCTTACAGGTTTTGCTAATCAGAGCAAACCAGGCTTGCAAATGAAATCTGATTAAGTAGTTTTCACCTCTGAAAAAGGGGATTAGCCAGACCTTTGATCCTTAGATATTGATTTGCAACTCAAAGGAGGTGTGACCTCAGCTGGACTTGCTTCTGGTCTCAGTCCCTTCCCCTTTCACTCCTCCTCCTGTTTACCAGAAAAAATCAGTTCATGTCTTCTCACGTAGTCAGATCTAAAGCCTATTGAAGGCAGTGGAAAACCACCCACTGACTTCAATGGGCTTTGGATCAGTCCCACAATGGCTGACTTAGCCCTAAGTCCTGGGCTGTTTCAAAGCCAGCAGAACCAATTTCCCATCAAAATGACCAGAAGCTGGGAAGATATGTTCGCCTTTCAAACCTACAAATTCCACCTTTTTTCTCTCTTCCATGACAACTCTTCAGCTGGAAATGCTGCTGATTTTTCCCTTGCACTCTGCACAGGGTTGTTGCCAACCGTGGGTCGAAGGGCTCTGAGCTGGACTTACCGATGCAATTAAAGGACAACTCCTGCAGGCAGAAGAGCGAACAGCCATCGCCGTTGATCTTGTTCATGTCATCACATTCTTCCCCCAGTTCTCTGTGGGCAGGGCACACATATGCAAAAAGCAGTCAGCTGGCAAAGTAGCATCAACCCCATGGTCTCTGCAACCCCTCCTGAGGAACCCCAAAATCCTGAAATTCAGTACAGCAGTTTTATGTACGAACCCCTAAAATACCTCTCCCTTCCTCCTTAAGGGAGGACTTTCATCATTCCTGGTTCACAGGCTGGGCTGGCCAGTTCCCTCCTGCACATGTGGATACCACTTGCTGTTCTCTGATGAGGATATGAGCAACTTCCTTCATAGCTGGTGTGGCTGCAGCTCAGCAGGTGGGGAAAAAGAGACCAGGAATCTCTGAAACGCTTTGTATTAAATCTGGAAGGGCCAGACTGTGACCCCAGCACGGGAAGAACAAGGCATAAAGCCTGGAGCTGGGCTATTCCAGGTGAAAATACTTGGAGGAGAGCAGTCAACAGGGAGCAGGGGGTGTTGGGGACAGAGTCCTGCCTCGTGCCAGCGCCCACGGCTGTGGGAGTGTGTGGGGAGAAGAGTGGCAACCAGATGAGAAAGGGGCTGCCACAGCTGCAAGTGGGGCCACAACCAACCAAGCTGTGACACAGTCTGGTTCCTGCTCGCTCCTGAGGCAGCTCAGCTATTGTTTGACACTTGCTGCAAAGCCACAAGTGATGTTTGAGGAATGTGCAAACACAACAGTAGCAGAAAAGTTATGTAAAGCAAAATTAATCTGTCTTTCTCCACGTCTCTTTCCAGGACTGCCCTGGATTCATATGTTGTTTGATTGTTTTCTTTGATTTCCTTGCCTGTTGGGCCTCTTCCTGCAAATATTTGCTGCCAGGTATATCGTCTGACAGAGTTGTGCTGTGTGATTGCTGATCAGCATTATTTCAAGCAAATAATACTGGCTGGATTAAGCACTTGCTTGTTGTTACTTCCATAGTTTAAATAATTAAATTACCTAATGCCAGGAAGCTTTGAAGCAGCAGCCTTAAGGGCCAACATAGTAAAAGAATAAACCCTAACATAGTTGTGAAGTATTGTTTTACATTCCCAGTGGCCTGGGGACTGGTGAGAGATGGGAGATGATTGAGAACATGCAATTCCCAGCATCCTCCCTCAGAGGCCAAACCTCTCATTTCCAAATACATCCCAGTTCTGGTGGTCAGTCAGACAAGAGGCTGCACTAAAAACCTGGCCCCAGCACGTTGCAGGTTTTACCCAGCTGCCACACATGTGGAACACCAATAGAGGTTGTATGAATTCTTCCAGCACCAGCTCCGTGTAGGAAATGTCATATACATGTATAGAGATATGGATACAGGGGAAAACAGCATAAACAGCACAGAGCGTCCTTGCCTATCGATCCTGCTGTCTGGACTCCATTATCTGTATCTCTGTCTGTATCTCATGGTGCCAGGAGAGCAGGGCCCACGTTACAATTAAATGTCATCATCCTGGTAATCATCAAGCACGTGAGTCATTATCTACAGATGAGAGCCAGTCTAACCTAAGGAGACATCAGAGGTCAGCAGCTCCTCTCTAGTCTCAGATTCTGGCTGAGATGTGGCCAGATTTCTCTGTTTGCTCGCTCAAGACTTACATTTGGATAATCCCATCTCCACAGTAGCCACTCCCAGAGATATAGACGAGGGCAGGGGAAGGCTCGCTCTCCTCCATCCCGGACACAATGACCACCTGGTATCTGTATGTGGTGCCATCGCTCAGCTCCCTGCCGGACAAAAGGAAAGAGTCAGCGATTCCTACAACAAAGGCGGCAGCAGCAAAGGGCAGAGAAGGAGGTGCTGAAGAGGGGGTTGGCTGCCAAAAAAGCAAGGTTTAGTTCAATCAGCTCCTCCCAGTGTTCTTACCTTGTTTTGATGGGATTAATTTTTGGTTGGGTGTCATTTTCTTGTGAGCACAATCAGCGCTACCTTTGTCTATGCTTGGTTTATGCATGGCTCTGAAATAGGTGCAGCTCTTGACCCTCTGACAGCTAAACCATTTTATGAAAATCATGCCGTTTGGTGAGTTGCTGCTTACATCTACACCCACTACAGAGATGGCATTGCACTGACACTGTGACAGTGCCAATCCTCACCCTGAGCAGTGGGAAACACTGAGAACATCACCAAAATTCAGCAGTTCTTCAACACCTGAGGAATCTGCCCTGTGCCTCGCTGTGTTCAGCGTTGCACACTTCTGCTCCACATCAGGGACAGAGTTACCAGCAAGTTTGTGCCACAGTTCATTTAAGGAACTGAAAATACCCTGTTATTCATTATTATTATAAATACTCATTATTTCCTGAGCAGCTCTGAGCTCAATCCAGCTGCACCTGCAACCAGTGGGAATTTGATGATTAGTTTAAGACAGAATGGGACTGGGGATGTTTCAGTGATGGACAAATAAGTTATCCACTTCACATATGGGCATTAAAACAGTAGAGTTAAAAAGGTGGTTTCTTCCAGAGCAAAAAATAGGATTCACACCACAGCACCGGATCAGGGTATTAAAACTGAAATATTCACAGAAAGAATTAGCAAACTGTTACATATTTATGCAAAGCTATAATTACCTAAATCCTGTGCATCTGTAAACGAGGAATAATATTTTTCACACGCAATATGGAAATAATAAAAGCCTAATAAAAATGTTTAGCCCTTTCACACTGTCTTTTACACTACCAAAACTCAAAACCTTCTGAAAAGAAACTCATTACCGTTGTCCTCATTGTGCCGATCTGTAAAGCCATGGAGTGGCCAAGGCAAAATGATTTGCTTGAAGTCATCAATCAGGTTAATTGAAGAGCAGGAAAGGCAACCCAGCTCTTCCCTAACCCCACAGGCCTGTGCTCACTGTGCTCACATTGCCCCAGTTACTGACAGCAATATACATGGTTTTTTGTCACAGGAACTTGGTCAAAAAGCATCTACTAATGAAGTGTGTACTACGAGGAGATAAATCTACTACGCAGAGTAGCAAAGCCACTCAAGTGGATATCAATGAGTTACTGAAATCTTCAGGTTCGCGAAATAAGTATCTCCTTACAACATTCATTAAATTAACAAGCATGACTTAAACTCCAATATCCCACATAATATTTTACAGCAAAGCTGTTTCTCATGGATACTGTGCCTGCAAAATAACTGGCATTGAATGAATTGCCAACAGCACTGGGATCTGACTCTTTGTTACTGCACACAGCGGTGGAATGGGAGTGAAACTCAGTGGAATGAAAACAGAACTGGCTTTCTCATTCCTTCTGCACCTGATTCCTGTCAGCAACAGGCTGTGGCTCCTATTAGCTAAATTTGAGAGTTCATGTTGCACAAACAGCATCTTAATTCACCGTCAGGCTGCGGAGATGTCTACCTAGATATTGGTAAGAGTGTTTATTCAATCAAAGGGAAAATTTCCAAACTTCTGCCCCTTGGGATTTGTTTAAAGCAACTATTTTTGTGGAGGGAAAAAAAATATAGGAAGTAACTAAAGTTGCCAAATACACATTGTAGTAAAATAATGAGGGGTTTCCTCTGGATTTCACTCCCAGATAAAGCCACTTACTAAGATGGGAGGTTTCTCATATATACTGATGAAATCAAAGCAGAGCCAAGCTTTGATTATTGAAGAGCAGTTATTTCTCAAGTTCTGTCTCAAAACCATCTCAAAACCATTTGTAAAATATTAAGATTAACAAGTGCACTTGCAGAAATGTGGATTTTGTCACTGGGGATCTGCTAACCACAAAAAAGATTCAATTTTTTGAAAATGTTAACAAATGAAGAGTTGGGGCAGCTACAAAATAAATAAAGCCACGCTGCTTTCTGATGCGCTGAGATTGCGGTCCTGAGTTCAAAATAGGAATTTTCAGATCCTGATTTTTGGTGTGGTTTCCAGCAACATTTCCAGGTGATGGGGCAGGCTAAGAGCAGAGAGTGTGTTCTGCACATGGGTTTTACTGGGGGGAAGTGTTTGTGTGCACTTGTAGGTAAAAGGACAACAGGAAAATTTCATGTTTGTTTGGAAGTTGGCAGAACACAATGGAAGAAAACCTAGAACTAAATCAAGCACGAGAGAGAATATGGTGGTTAAGAATTATGAGGTGGTTGGAGATGTATGTGTACATGGGTGAATAAGACAGAAAATTGGAAATTAAAGCCATTAGGTGGGGAGAACTGTGGCTTCTTTAATTGTATGCTCTGCAAGTGCCCTCCAGCATCACACAGGCGGAGCTGGAGATGTGGCTGGACTGGAGCACCAAAAAGCCACTTTAGAAACCCAAAACTGAAGGCATCATGCTTTCAACTCACCCTGGCCTGACACAACGGGTGACAAAAAGCTGACTGAGCTTGGATGTGGCATTTCACGTTTCAACAACTGGAACGTGAGATACTTACAACCCCCCTGAACTGTTAAATGTATCATCTTGGCAGCAATTAACATTCCTTCACAGTGCCCACATTTTGGAAAAATATAGCTACTAAAGGGATGATATGTGCAATACTTCAGGCAGTAATCCAGTCCCATAGTGAGGGAAGGAGGAAGGAATGCAACAACAGGGAGGGGAAGAGTTTATTCCCTCTCTAGTTATAGGATGCTGAGGTCGACATTACAGACTGTATCTGGAGATGTCAGCAAGACAATCTCTGCTCCAAGTGGTGATAAAAGGGTGATTTTTGACCAGTTATTTCCTCTCCCACCTTCCCTGGGAGCTGATGGCACAGTGACAGCAATAAGGGACACTTTCCACTCTTCTGCCAGGCAGGAGCAGTGCACAGCAGCTCCCTGTGATGCTGCTTAAGGAAGTGAGAGAGAAGAACATCTTTAACATCAAGGATGTGAACAAACACTCTTTAAATTTATATCTATGGTCTTTTAATGACCTTTTCGAGAACTGAGTAAGCCGCATTGATCGCTGCAGCTTCCGCCTGTGGGGAGGCAGCCTTATTAAAAAGCAATGACTCAAGCCCTCTGCTTAGAGGGGGAATTAGGACGTGCTGTGTGAAATACCACGAGGGCAACTTTCCTGTCCATTGTGGCAAGTTACAGATCCAGGGTCAGGAATATAGAACCCTCTAATTCTTCTCCTGTTTTTACTGGGGAGGGTGGGCAGTTGGGTTAACCTTGCTCTCTCCCCTCCGGGCGAAGGACCTCAGCTCCCAGTTTGGGTGTTCCTGGAAAACTTAATGGGGAAAATTATACCTGTGGGAAGTTGTTTTCTACTCAGACCAAGGTTTAAAGGATCATTGAATTTACAGAAGAAACACTCATGCCGTTGAGTTCCAGCAGACCTGCAAGGGCTGATGCTGCCCCAACCACATCTGCTCTGTGCACACTGCAGGGTTTCAGCATCTGAGGACACAACACACACTGGAGATGCAGGGAAAGCATCGAGGGAAAGCAAACATCCCATGTCTCTCTTCCTACTACCACGGCATGTGTGTTTTTCCTACTACAAATAACAGCAGGAGGGCTTTTTATACAGCAAAGACTTGTTTCCAACAAAATTGAAAATATCCTTAAGGCTGAGCCCAGCTTTTGCCCTGTGAAAAGACAAATGGCCAGACAGCAATGAAAGCAGACAGTGTTCCTGCTATTTAAGGACAAGATGACACTGTCTTAAGCATCCCCAATTAAATTACAGCTGTCACAGGCAGTGTCATGTGAAACAGGCAAATTCTACACCTGAAGTGTCCTCATGAAGGACCCATCTGTCTTTGACCTTAAACAGCCACCAAATTGTTGAGCCAAAATATGACATTTCCTTGCCATCACTCTGCAGCCCAGAACAAGCCCTGGTCTGCCAGTGACACCCCTGTTTCCCTCTAACTCTGTCACCTCTGCTCTTCCTCTCTAGCAAGGAAGCCTTGCTGAGCAAAACAGGAAATCTGCTGGCAGCAAACAGCAGCAACCCCGCAACTTCCATCGCTGCAATGCTTTAGATCAGCTGCCAGGCTGGGCTGGTTTACAACCACAAACAGAAGAGGAAGGTCTACACCATCCCTTGTCCTGTCAGCCGCAGGCTGGAGCTGTCCAGTCTGTCCCCACATGCTGCTCACAGTCTCCAAAATACCCAGTGCCAATTCCAGAGGTCCTGAATTACCCCAAAGACCCACTAACACCATGGTTTTTTACAAGTTTCCCTATCCTCAGGTGCTCCAAAAGCAACTGATAAACAGTAAGCCAGGAGATGAGGTCACTTTAGGACATCCCAAACAGATCTGCTCCCCAACTTCCATCCTTTTCCCTTCGTTGCTGTTGACTGTACAAATACTCCTGTTTTCTTCCTCCTCTCCCCTCTCACACACGCTCCCCCTCTCTCTGCCTTTTTTTAATAAAAATGGCATGAGAAGCACGGCAGAAGATAATGAAGAGAATTCCTGCCTGACTCTGCAGTCAGGAGAGAGGAGGGGTGGGATGCTGTAAACACAAGAAGGACGTCAAAAATCCCGAGCTCTTGTGCTGGGCTGTTTTTTCAGCTGTGGTCTGAGCTCTCCCTGTTTGGATAAGCCCAGCAACATGGCAGGTGCAAAGGCCTCAAAACAACTCTCTTGCCTCTCTCTCAGATACTGAACTGATTCAGAAGACATGAACGCCAAGGAAACAGCCTTGGAGAGGCTTTTCTCTCTATCCATGAGGCAAGAGGTGCCAACAGGGCCACAGGTTTGCTCTGTGCCCTCTTGCTTTTTTTATGATTTATTTGTTTACAAGCACAGCAAAACGGTAGTTGGAGTACTAAATGAGCATTCAGGGGTTGGATGGGAGACTGAGGACTTCTTGGATCATTGGGATGGTGCATTTCTGCTCCCAAATCCAACTAAACCTGAACTGGGTGTTTCTGAGGAAGAATGAGGAGCAGCCAATGACCTGGACAGATAATCTCAGCTGAACACTCAGTGGGGATGTTCTGTACCAGCAGGACTCTGTGCTCTCTGAAGCCCAGACTCAACTTTTGCTTCTGGCTATGTCAGAAAGTTGAACTAACACCTAAACCAGCCACCTTAGCCACTTATGCAACAACCCACGGACGTGGAATTGAAGTCAGAGGTTCAAAGATCCAATGTATTAGAAAAAGAAAATATCTTTTGATCCTGGGAATATTTCTAGGAATTGAAGCAATCACCAACTCTTATAATCACCACAAATCCAAACCAGGCAATTAGTCTGCATCTCTGCTCTTGCTTATGCTGGTGTAAATCTCAAGTAACTCAGCAAAACACTCCAGGTTTAACCCACTGCAACTCAGCTGTTCCTCTGAGGTGCAAACATGAATTTGCTGCTCACACCAGCTCCATACCTGCACAAGATGCCCTGGGGCAGGATTACATGTCTGTCCTTAGCACCTCTGCTCTGAAACCCAGGTCCTGTTTAGGACCTTAAACACATTTGGTTTTGACCATTTTTTTTTACACAGACTGCCCTGCTCTGTCTTTCATGCAAGAACTGTTACGTTTTGTAAGTAGCAAACCTATAGATATATATGCAACTGATTAACTCCAGCAGACTTTGATATAATCCTCCAAGTATTTGCCCTGCTACCAATTTAAAACACAGTAGCATGTTTAATAAAAAACAAAGTTTGCAGCCAAGGCCTTACAGATAATTCTTCAAAAATGAAAAAAAAAATCAATGTCAAGAGATAATTTTCTCCTCTCATGTTTAAACAACAACAAAAATATGAATTTTTAAGATGGCCGATATAAATGGACAATCTCACTGCGATTAGGTTACAAATCCTGGGATAAAGTAAATCCTCAAGGCCCTGGGCCTCACATGGGTGTTTGCAGTAGACAGGCAATTTCACGGCAGCACACAGGTTAAGTGTCAGAGCACCTGGTTGCTATTAGAAGCAGGGAAGGAAGAAAAAAAAATCTGTTTTCTTCTTCACTGCTGTGCTCAGACCCTCAGCGAGACAGGAGCACTTCTCAACGTGAGGCTCAGATGTGGCCACTGCAAGAGGGGAGGCTGGAAAGTAAAGAGGAGGAAGGAAAGATGTGGGATATGACATGCAGAAAGAAAGTCCTATTTCCACCAGGCGGAAGCCAGCAGTTCTGCACTGATTTCGAGGGAATGCTGCCAGTATCCTCCACCTGAGGACAGCTCTCTGGTGTCCCAGTGAGCAAACAGCACCAGAGCCAGCAGGCAGGCTGGGACAGGATGGCTGCTGTCAAGGCCATCACTGTCACTGACGAAGCCCTGCCTGTTGCATCGTGCCTGCAGTGAGCACTGACTGCTGACACCCCAGCCATGCTCCGGCTGTGACGCCGTGTCTCCGTGCAGGACAGCCAGCGCCAGCCCCGCTGCTTGCACCACAAAGGAGAAGTGCCTGCTGCACACCCTGCCCACCACACCCTGGGCTCCCTGCCCTGCACAGCCTGGGAGCCAACAACCACCCCTTCAACTTCTGGATCATCACTGGGGCTGGGAGCACTTGGAAGCATTTCACCTGCTGCCCTCAGCCCTGTGCCCAGCCATGGGTTTGGGCAGAAGGCTCTTTCCAGTTCAGGGTGATCAGCTTGGCAGAATAATCTTCACCTTCTCTGAATCCAGACCTGACCTCTTGGGTTTCTTTTCAACAAGCCTCAGCCAAGACCTGATCTTCAGACCTCAATACCCTTCTGTTTCCCTGTAACCCCACCAGAATGGTGAACAGAGCCATGGGAGCAAACACCCTCAGCAGCTGCTCCGAAGACTCCTGGAGCCAGTGGAAGTTATTTTGTGTATTTTCAGTAGGGCTTAGATTGAGCCCCAAGTGAACACAGATGTTTGCAGTGTTCTCTGGTTTCACATCTACCATCCCACCTCACCCAGACCTGTTCTGAAGGGTCCAAATGTGGGGCTGTGGCCCTCCTGCTCCTCAGGAGGAGGGAGAGCTGAGAGACAGGGATGTGCTGTCACACCCAGAGCAGAGCACACAGAGATGGGTGAGCAGATGAGGTGACTCTTCCAGAGGAACATTTTGTCATTTCCCTCCTCGGGGCTCTGTGTTTCGCCTTAAACCACTTCAGATTATGAGAAATCCTACTGGCTGGTCTCCAGTGGGATCTCTAATGGTTTAATAACTGAACATTACTGAACATACTTCCACTAGCCTCTTCCTAAAACCCCATCATGAGCTAATTTCCTCTATTGTCATTACATCTGCAACTGGTCTTACAGTTTAAAAAAACCTGTACCACTGTGAATAAATGATCTGGTTTACTGCACTGGGCTTTCAGGGACTGATAATTTGGGGTATCAAATTCCAGGAACCCTCTCTGAGGTACAATTTGATGGGAAGAAGGAGCTTTCTTTCTACTTTGCCTTTCCTGTCACAAAAAACTCCAGGAAAATGCTGGAATTGGGGTATCATCATGGACATGCCCAGTGTCACCATTCATTCATTCATTCAAGGAGATTCTGACCAAAAGGACTGAGAGAAGTTTGGGTGAAATAATCACAAGTGTGCCTTGGGCCTGCAGCAGGATCAGCAGGTTCTAGGCCATGTAGTGATACATCTAAAATAATGGAATTCCAGAATTGTTTGGGTTGGAAGACACCTTAAAACTCCTCTCATTTCAACCCTTCCATCAGACCAGGTTGCTCAGGCACTGTCCAGCTTGGCCTCAAACATTTTTGCCTTATCTGTTGCTGGATCCCACAAGATACAAAGGATAGCACAGGTATTTCAGTCTGACTGTATAGTTCTTTCCAAATCCTTGCCTGTTTGAGCATAGATTCAAATTTAACAGAGACTTGGAACGTATTTCCTAAGAAAATATATTAAAATAAAATGCCCAGGAAATGATCAGGCCAATAGTTCAGCAAAAGTAGCTGAGAAAAGCCGTATTGGCTGACTGATAAAAAGGTAGGTAACACATTTCTGCTACTTCTGCGGTATTTGAGGCTCACTCCAAGTTTTACAAGAGAGTTATTTTTAAATTGTTGCATAACACATGTCTGTCCAATATTTCTTTCCCCAATCAAGCAAAGAAAATGCATTTGTTATTCCTGGGAGATTTCTGGTGCTTCTTATCTTATTTAGAGCCCAAAATAAATGCACACAAGAAGGCAAACATCAGAGAGAAGTTATTATCCATGAGATAATGCACAGCCTAATTTACCACATATCTGAGACTGTTTCACCTGCAATAAATTATTTTGCCCAGCAGGAAAAGTCCTGTTTGACCTTCCATATTTTTTTTTCTCCTGCAGCTGAAAACTCTGCTACTACTTCTAGGTCATGAGTTCAAATTCCACCCTGGCTGGGAGTGATTAAATATATCAATTTCTAATAGTATCTATTTGGATAATAATAGGACAGCTGTTAATGTTCACTCTTTTAGGGACATTTGCAAATGGCTAAGTTGTAGTCTACAGGTCTGAAGTCTCTAAAGCCTCTGTGGATTTCCCAAGAGGTACTTTGGAGATGGGAATCCAATGCAGCAGCAGTCCTTGGGGAGTCTCTGGCTGGAGCAGAGTTGATCCCAAAGCCAAGTTTCACTCCCCACGTGGGACAGTCGCTCTTTCTTGGAATAATTATTTAGGGGTGCCAGCAGGGGGACATTCAGAGCCATCCCATCCTTCAAAGATAGACCCAGGCTGAAAAGTTCCTCTGTGCTGCCCTGTCTTGGGATCACAAACCCATAAAGATATTTACCCGCCCTCACTACCTTTATTCTTGCATCATGTGCAGCCGAGCCAGAACAGGAGCTACGGATTCTGTCAAGTGCCAGCTTTAGTTACAGCGTTACATAAGAAACCGCAACAGCGAGGAACCACAAATCTATCACTACAGCTGGCACCAAACGGCCTCTCTGCACAGGCTTAGCGGAAAAGCTGCCTCCTGAATGGGCACAGAGCGTCAAATTGTTCTTTCTCCTCTCCAGGGCAGGGTTAAGGCAATTTGGCAGAGGGTGGTAAGGGAAAAAATTGCTCTATCTGCTCTGCGTGTGGGGTCAGGAAGCAGCTTTTCTCCTTTCGCAAAGATAACCTGGCACCTTTAATGAAGAAAGCAGGGAAGAAGGAAAGCCATCAGAACGTAGCTTCCAGCTGTCAAATCACATCAGCCAAGTGGAGATGCATCATCCCTGAGAGCACCAGCACTGCTGCCCCACAACACCTCATTGGGAGCTCTTTGGATGAAGGCACTTGGTGTATTTCCTCTGTGAAACACCCAGCACGCTACCAGCAGCTATAAATAATAACAACTACCACCTCAGGATTTAGCAGCACAACACACGTGAGGGAGAGAGGCAGGAACAGGAGATGGAATAGAAGCAGTTTGCATCATTTTCCTCTTCCTGGCTCGCTGCGCCCTCAGTGCAGAGGAGAGCTGTCTGCTCCTATCTGGCACAGGGAGCAGCATCAGTCACCCCTGTGCCTCCCTGCCCAGACCTGTGCAAGCCACAGGTGAGGCCCCACTGCTGGGAAAGGAAAGAATTTCTCCAGGGGGTGCTGGAAGTGGAGTTGCTTCTGGGTGGAGGAGTCTCCTTCCCACAACACGTCACCTCTGCTAGGGTCAGGTGAACCTATGACCAGTTTCCCATTGCTGGGAAAGGTGTAGAACAGACAATTGTCCCACATTGTTCAGTTGCTTGATCATAGGGGATTTACAGGTTCATTAGGCAGGAACAGGGCAGTCCACACAGGCTGCATGAGGAAGGAGCTGATGACACAGCCAAGGCCAGGCATGGCCTTGGAGCAGCACAGGGACAGCACCAGCACCTTGCTGAGCACCAGGGTTGCTACACTGTCCTACACCAGCTGCATCTCAACATCACAGCTTTGCCAAAACTGACCACAGACAGCTCCAACACACTCAAAACTCGCCAGGCTTTCATACAGTGACAGCACAGTCACTATTCCTGCTGGGAAAGTAGGATCTGCAAGGAGCAAATCAAACACTTCTTAACAAAACAACTATGGATGAAGAACTAGGCAAGTTCTTGAATCTGAAACTGGAAATTACAGGGGTAGGAGAAAGCTAGTGGGCCAGAAGGGTTTTTGTTTCTTGGGAAAGCTTAAAATAGCTTTGTCCATGGAAAGCTAGCATGGAACGCTAATGATAGGGAAGCTCTCAGAAATGAGCAAGAAAGTGTGAATAAGAGTAAATCTGTTCTTGCTGAAGCTTGGTAAAAGTATTTTTGCTGGAGAGGAGCTGTAACATTTCATATGGAGATAGCCTGGGATCTCTAACATCTTACTAAAGAAAAAATAATATGGGGAATTGTGCAATTATGGGAAAGAACTCTCATAGATGGGGACTAGTGAAAAATGCTTTTAATAATGGCAGTTCCCTGGTACTGCATGGTGTGAGAGTGGGCATTAAATACTCAGGGGCTCAACAAGAGTATGTTTTGCATTTACATCTTACAGCTGTATTATGTGGAATTGAAAGAGAAATTTGAATGAAAATGGATTTTTTTTCCATTTATCACTTTGAGACTGACTAACAAACATTTTGTGAAATAAACATCAGAACCCCAAAAGTTCAACTATCCACAGACATCCAGAATGGGTAAATAAGTTCAGTCAATGCAGAGAAAGATGGAGTTATAATGTAGAAATTAATAACTTACAGGTCTGGATGTCTTGAAATGGTTCTTATGTTAGTATAAGACAATATTACATGTTAGGACCAAGGAACTCAGAATAAAATAGGAACTCTTCATTGCAAGTGAGAGGGGAAGAGAGCAGTTAATTGGAAAGTCAGGCTGCATGGAACTCTGAGCAACCTGGTCTAGTGGAAGGTGTCCCTGCCCATGGCAGGGGGTTGGAAGGAGATCCTCTTCAAGGTCCCTTTCAATGTTTTCTGTGTTTCTATGATTCTGTGATTTATCAATTGCAAGGCAACTACGAACCATCAGTGCAATATACTCACAAAAAAAGCAAAGGAGGTCCTTGCATGCATCAAGGCAAGGCCTTCCAAGGCAGATGGGTAAGTGTTCATGAACAAGGACAGCAGGAATGCCATCTGCAGTTCCAAAGCCAGTTGGGAATCCAGATGTGCAGCACACCGATATTGCACAGACAACCTTGCAGATAAATCTGGGCATGCAACGTGTTTTCTTAACATTTCAGTCCTATCTTAGATACTCCCCAGTATTTCCTGGCATATCGAGAGATGTTTGGCATAGTAATTGTGGAGGAGGGATGAGCAGAAGATTGGTGATAATATGGGCTTCAGATTTTGGTGTCGGGAGAAAAACCACCCAGTGATCTGTATCTTGTTTGGGTGGAAATATGGTGTTAATTATCTTCATGACAGATAGATTTGGCAATTCATTTCAGCTGCTTTAGATCATACATTCCTCTGGCTGGTAGACCTCCAGAAAACAGAGAAATAGATCTTTGAGGTGAAGGAAGGAATGCCATAATAAGGACAGATGTCGCTGTGAAATTTTAGTGTTGCGTTCTGCAGAGACTTGGGTTTAGATGTCACCATTGGGATATTCATCATTTCCCAGTGTGCTCACTGGGCCTGTGTCAGGGAAATGCACTCTTCCTCGTGAGTTCAGGGGCTAAAAGACACACCAATAGCTGTCTGTAAGGAGTTCTTGCTCATTATGAACAGCCACTGCTGGCTCTCCAGCCTGCCTGTTCTTGCTTGTAGGAACCTTCAGACTAAAGAGTTACTTTCCATTTCACTCAACTTCTCCTCATCTGGAGTTTCTGACAAGTCACTGACCATATTCCCCTTCCAGCTGGGGACCAGATACAGATAGCAAAAGCATCAATGGGGCAAATTTGGAAACAAATGGTTGTGTTGGGTAAAGTACAGAGCTGAAGCGCATGAACTGCTAAGGACCCACAAAGAATAAAACGCTAAGGATCCACAAACAGTGCCACAGGAGCCCTTCAGCCACCTGCCATCCTGAGGGTGGCAATTTCTCAGTCATTCTGCAAGCACTCCAACAAGCCTGAGTGAGATCTTACTCCATCACCTTAGGTGTTAAAACAGAGTTAAAACCCAAGAAATGACATGAAGTTTACAAGTTCAGCACTGAATGGAAGTCCTGATTCTAACAAGGTATTTAAAAGTATTGTACTTGCTTAAACAATTGTAGTTTACAGAGATGATGACAGGTCCCCTCCAACTATTATCAAGCAACAGAAGATGTTTAGCCATAGAATGTCAGTGCAAAATAGCCAAAATTGAGAAGAAAAATCTATTCCCTATACAAGAAAATGCAAGCTTCTCTCTCAGTGTTTCTTTTTTGAAGTCTGAAGGCAGAATCTTTGTGTGTCAGCTCTGGTAGGAATAGCTCAGAATAACATATCACAGGACTGCAAACTTGCTTCTCAGCAAAGCTCAACTCTGCAAACCCAAACCTTGTACCAGGGCTTCGTGCTGAGATTCTTTCTCGGGTTATTTCAGTCAATGCCTTTGTCTTGAAAAAACCCTACTGGTTAACACCACAAAGACAACCTGATCCAGAGCTGTCCACCACACTTTGAGGCTTGTTACAAAGTCTGTGGAAGAAAAGTTGGGAAATTTTCCAATTCTTCGAAACTTTTTCAGTTATTCTGACAACTTTCCAAAACCAACCTCAGTGTCTCTTGGCTTGGTCTGCCAGAGGAGAGCATGTAGGTCTTGTGAGCACTCCCAGCTCACAAACTGGGATATTGTGAGTGCCATGGGGAATATGGGCTGCCCACCCCAGACTGCCCAGGTGGGTCTGACACCTAACTGAGCCTGTGACACCATCCAGAGAGCTCAGGCTCTTCACTGAGCTCTTAAAAACCAGCAATGATTACTCTCCAACACAACAATGAGTGTAAAAATGCTCCAGGACGGGCAAAGAGCCACTACCTCAATTGCCACTGTGACCATGTCACACACTATTTCTAGAGAACAGCCAGAGCACAGCCCTCTGTGCATGTGCACAGCCCACACTGTGGATTAAATTGTGAGCTGAGAGTTTGAGACTTGCAGATGAGGCTCCTTCCTTATCACTCGCTGTGGTGTGAAGACTCAGCAGTTCTCTGCTGCACCTGGCCTGACCTCTTTTTTTCCCCCCACTGATTTATTTAGCTTTCTGCTCTCTTCCTAGGCTCTGCCTCTCATTTTGTATCACAGATACCAGCAATTCTGGCTGATCACACTCAGTGGAATTGAGTGTATCTTTCCTGGTTCCTGTAAGGTCCAAGGATAAGGTCCTGTCCCTCAGAAATGAATGTTTAAGCCTCAGCTTGAGCCAAGAGCTGAGATTAAAATTCAGCTTGCGAACAGAAGGTCTGGCATTATTTTTCATTTCTTAATAAAATGTTTCCACTGTTCTAGTTATTTACTCTCCTCTGTGGAGTACCCAGTGCTGACTAGGCAAGGGTTATCCATTAAAGGCTGTCCCTCCTCTCAGCTTAAAGGGAAGTTCCCTCTCTTTGACGGGAAGAAGGTAGGAGAAATTAATTTTTCTTTCAGCATCGCCATACCTGGGGAGAGGATCTTGCTCACAGATAACAGTGCAAGGAAATATTTTCTTTGGGAGAAAAAGAGAAAGTGAAGATCAAGGTCAGAGGAGGCAAGAGTGAAGATATGTGACTGCCTTCAAAATAGCCTTCCATAGAACATGTGGGGGTGTCGTTTTATTTAATATGGAAAACATGCAAGGGCATTGAGGAGAGGCAACTGGCTTGGGGCTCACAGAGAGATAAAGGGGCTGCAAAGCCTGGCTGCACAGATATGCTGAATTCCAGAGGTGCAGAATGAGGTAAACAGGCAGATGTGAACAGGGGGAGAGACTGCATTCACCTCTGCACACATTTCTAAGTGGCAGCACTGCCTCTGTCCCTGACTGCTCTGGAGCATCTTCCCTTCCTTCATGCTTAGGCAGTATAAAGGCTGTGGCTGCTCTTTGCACTTTGCAAAAGGTTCCAATGGAAAATTCATATGGCTTTTGCCTCTCCCAGAAAACCACAACCCCATGCAGAGTTTCAAGGAGTTTGCTGTGTCTCAAGGTATGGCCCAGCAGCAGTCTTTGAATCTCCCCCATCACCAGGGGATACAGATCAGTGCTGTGCCCATGTGATATGATAAAACATTCATCTCATGTCTCAAAATTCCAAACACATGCAGAAGTTTCGAGTTACACAATCACAGCATGATTTGGGTCAGAAAGGACCTTAAGGACCATCTCCAAACCCCCTGCCATGGGCAGGGACAACTTCCATCATCCCAGGTTGCTCCAAGCCCTGTCCAGCCTGGCCTTGGACACTTGCAGGGATCCAGGGGCAGCCACAGCTTCTCTGGGCACCCTGTGCCAGGGCCTGCCCACCCTCATTGTAAATCAACCAAAACAGTCTTAAAGACAACTACAAGTACTTAAGAATCTGTATATTTGCCTCCTCACCCAGTGGCTAAAACTTCACTTCCCAAGCATCCTGTGAAAGCTGACTGGCAGGATTTTCCCTGTAAGACACAGAGGAACTGAACCCCGCTAGGCTGGAGGGTTTGGATGGGATTTGGTTGGGATGTTGGCTGTGCCAGCTTCCAGGAGCATCCACTTCTGCACACTGATCACAGGTAGAGCCCAGAAAGACTAAATTAAATGTTCTGTCTGATTTTCAGCTGGCTGGTTTTCTAACTACCCGAGACATACAGAAAGGGACAGTGCTGTTACCCCATGTGATTTAATCAATGACTCTCAGGAAAACTGTCATTAATTCTTGGCTGCTGATTTAATTCTTAGAGCACTCTTTCCCTTGAGCTGCGAGCTAGAAGTGACCACAAAATCATAATAAAAGACAAAGAAACAGAACTCAGGATACAACTTATGTTTTGGGCTTTTCTTTTTTCTTTCACATTGTTATGAAGTCAAAACTGGACCTGTTTCTGTGGGAACTTGTGCTAAGGTATGCGAATATTTCAAACCAAACCAGTCCCACTTTCCAATGAGAGTGGGCCAGGTTTCAAGCAAAGATGCTTTCACAGCAAAATCTTGGGAAAATTCACCACTTTCCACATTTCCAATATGCCAATATTCACCTCATGCTAAGCGCCAGCAATTGTTTGAACAAGGCTAGAACCCAAGAAAGCACTTAAGCACATGCTTAACTTTCAGCACATGAGTAATCTTAGTGATGTCCTGGGTTTTTGTTTTTAGATTCACTATTGTTAGTTACCTTGAATTTTTAAATCCGTAGGGACAATTTGCATCTTCTGAGCTGCATAATTGGGCCTTGAAAAGGGATGGTAGCTCATGATTACTGAATTGTTAATTAATCATTTTTATTCTATTTAAATATGCTTTAGAAGACCATAATGATGTATGCTTCCTTGATATTAGCTGTACTAATTAGATCATATTTTCTAAATTAGAGTGCAGTTTTCTTAGCAGGTTTCCTTTTATCTGGTGCTCATTTTTCAAAAGTGCTTCATGTTGCTCCCACAGATGAGTGAATAATTTCCAGTGAATCACGTTATGCAGAAGATGTTCTTCTTGCTGTCAAATGCTTAGGGGTAGATCATGGATCTCCTTGAAATCAGTAAATATTTTGAAATTGGACTTTCCTCAACAATAATGCATCCCTTCACTAGATGAGGGTAATGAAATTCAGTTCCTACAACAAACTAGAGCACTTGGCATGTTTCCCCTTTCAGAACAATCTCACACCAACACAACTTGTCTTACTGATCCATGAAAGCAGAAAATGGAAATGGCTGAAACACATTTACACACCTGAACATGCAAGTGTATTTCTTTGCACACTTTCTTTAGCAGTTAACTGGTGCTGCAGCACTGGGAGCCCTGCTCTCTCCTTCTCCATCAAAATATAACTTTTAAAAGATTCCCAGGGAAATGAGGACCATATTACTCCAGAGGTCCTCATTTAGCTTAGCTTAAACATTTAATTTATCATACCTTAGGTAGATTGCAATATCCTTTGTAGTTAAAGAAAGCCTGAATTACACATCTCTGCACAACCAGCCCAGAAGTTTCTCAAAAATTATTAAATCACAGGCTATTTCCTTTGGGTTTAATGCTCCTGGTTTCAGAGAGAAACAGTGAGAACATCCTGTCTTGGCATGCCTGCCTAGCTCAACATCTTAACAATCACTTGCAGTGCTTGGACATTAGAGGGATGAGAAGAACAGGGCACTGTTATGATCTGGACAAGCCTATCCAGCTCTCTGGCAAGCAGCTACTTACGTGTCAACAAATCTCCTGCTGAGGTTTGAGATGACCACAGGAGATCCAGACTGGAAAGGAGGCTCCCGGACCACTTTGTACTGGATGGGCTTGCAGCCTGAGCACAGCGTGCTGTGGGGGACAGAGCTCAGCATGGCAGCATCGATTTCCAGGTGCTCATCCAAGGTGTAGATCTGGATCCCATACACCTCCTCGCCCACTTGTCCCACATCCAGCTTTATGGTCAGGGGGATGTCGCAGAAGACGTTCTGCGGCCCCAGGGAGATGTTCTTCCCGCTGACTGTGAGCAGCTTGATGTCATTCACTGCCCCACTGGAGTCCCAGTCCGGGGAGACGAACGTCACCCACACTGTGAGGGACTCTGGAGTCAGGGGATAGCGAAATTCCAGCTGCAGGTAGCAGCCCTGGGGCTCGGGACAGGCTGGGGGCACCGTGTGCTGGTTGACAGCAGAATTGGGGCTCCACGTCCTGACGCTGGATTTACAGGGCTGCTCAACGTCAGGGTGCCCTGGGAAGGAAGAAGGAAACAGACAGAGGTTAAAGAAGAAGTTAACAAAAGAAGTTAGAGAGCATGAGTTTTCATTGGCATCAGTTTAAAAGGCAGACTGGTGGCAGGAGAACACATCTGTTCAGGAAATTAATTATTTATTTCAACAGAAACATGGCCAACATGGGGAGGAGGAGCATAAACAAGTGTCTCCAGCCAGGTGAGAGGCACAAACCTGGTTTAAGTGCCCATCTGGACTGGAGAACACACAACACACACTATGCCAGTGCAACTGGGCCTGCATTTCCTGTTTCTAGTGCCTTTGCCTGTGCCAAACAATGATATTTTCTACCCCTTCCACTTGGTAATTTACCTGATAAACAGAGTCACTATGCCTTCAGTTCACCTCCTACTTATTCCCTTGCCTCTCACTAGAAAATACAATCTTTTTAACAAAGACAAGAAAAGAGCCTTTGTTTGTTTCAAGAAGCTGTTGTACTGTTTGGGGCAACTCCTGTGGCATTTACAGGCTGATCTAGCACGTTGTGCAAGACCCCTTTTTTGGAGGCACATGGTGCACAGGTCTGAGCTGCCTCCTTGCTCTCCTTGTGATGAAACAACAGGCACTTGTGCTTTTACATTTCTCACCGTTGGCTGTGTTCAACTACATGGGAGGTAGCACTAAAAAATAATGAAAGCCACAATGCTTGCTGGGTTCCCAAATACTATGGTAACATTACAATTTGGCGTGGAGTCATGGACTGCAAGATCCAGAGGGGTCAGACGGGTGGAACAGTTGGTAACAGAATCCAGTGAGAGCTATAAATTCCCTTTCCCTTCCCAAATAATCACACAAAAAGGGAGGCAAGCATGACAGGGAGAAGGCAAAGTACAGAAAAAAGAAGATAAAGAAAGGTAATGAGAGGAGAGAAATGCAGAAGGCAGAGGGGGAAAAAAGGAGAGCACAGCTGTTTGCAACTGAGGAAGAAAGCAAGATAAACTACTGGGCAAACATGGACAAACAGGACATCACTACTAATTTAAAGAGAAAAGGGCAACGTGCGAAGGTTATTCTGATTGTCTGTGATCCAATGAAGTGTTAGAAATGTGCCTCTTTTGTCAAGGATAAACAGCTCAGGGAATTCTCCTGTTCCTACCAAATGAACCCAGATGCAGAATAGATTTCCTGGCAGCCTTCCTGCGATTCAACGCTATTGTCCTACAGATGCCCAACTTTTAGAGCTTCTCCCTCACCTCCCATATCCCAGAGCCCTTCTCTCCTCCTCCCATGGCACAGAGCAGCAGGAATGCCACTAAGCTCAGCATCTGGAGAGACCACAGCAGTGATACATATTGAGGAAAGCCAGAGGTCCATTTAACACGCTCGAGTTTCCCCCCTGGCAAGCATGCAAGCCCTGTGGATAATCGCTGTGAGCAGCAATACCCCATTCAGCTCACGTTATCTCACCCTCAGAGCAGGCTGGGTGTGCTTGGCTGAGCCCTCTGACGACTTTCTCAGACCCACAGCAAACTCCTCACTGCAGCCCAAAGGTGGTTTTTAACTCCATTATCTCAGAGGGCTTTGGAAAGGTCTGTGAATTTTACCACTGCCCCCTTGCAGAAAGGAAAATGGAGCTGATGGCTCACAGCCCAGTACATCCCCACCTGGGATCCTGAAAATTTACCTCTGTCAGTTCAAGGCCTTGGTAAAGACTTAAATTCCAAACAAACCTACGTTTTGGTAGATCAGGGTGTGATCCCTGGAGATGCATGAACTGGACTCAGCCTCCAGGGAGCTTTAGCATACAGATCATTACCCCAAAATGGGAGGCAGACTGTAGTCATTCATAGACTAAAAACCTCAATGAAGTTGAGATAAAGGGACTTTTTCTTAAATGTCATCCAACACTTTGACCTGGGTAAGAAACATTAATTTAATTGTGGAAGAGGATGAAAACCTTGTTTCGTGTAATTGGATTTCTAGAGATGGGTAACTACTCTGAATATTACAAATAACTGTATGTTAAAAGAAATGGTGTAGAAGTTATTCTTCCCCTCTGCACTCAGGTTCTGAAAATCCTTTGCCTTTTGAGGCAGTCAGATCAGACACAGAACAGCATCTCATGCAACATCACATCCTGCCTAACACAAAACAGGAATGTGAGGTCTGTGAGGATGAGCCAAACCCCATGTCCTGGTTAGAGAGCAGGTTAGGATGATGTCTTTCCCCAAAACATTGTCCACAACCACAGCCTGGTGTGTGAATCCTTCATTGTGCAGTGCCTGGGATGAATTCCCTGGCACAGGGACAGAGCCTCAGAGGCCATCTGGCACCAGCAGTCACTCAGGATGTCATCACTGCTGTCACAACTGCAACTCACCTGCCACATTTCTTAGGTGGTCAAGATAAAGGAACCACCCTGTGGAACCCCAGTGTCCTGCTAGGACAATTAAAATACAGAATGAATTGCTCTTGAGGGAAATTTTAGCCCGAGGAAAAGGCTGAGCTCTAGAACGGCCCAAGGCAGCAATATTTCTTATAATATTCTCACACTTCTCTCAGTCAGCAGTGAGCCAGGCAGGAGGAACTGACTGATATATGCATATATTGCACAGCAAGCAAAGGTACTCACTGGGCTTGAGCCAAAATCACCTTTCTTATATAAAACACCCCTTTGACATAGTTATGGAGGTGCTGCAAGGTTTGTTGATCTAGCTGGTGTTGCTGGTGAGAATCCAGGTAGGTTGGAGCTTTCTGGCTCTACGGTGAAGATAAAGAGTAAATCAGAGCTGCCTGATCTGCAGAGCCTTTCCTGCCAAGGAGCAAACAGCCCCTCGTGCAGGGGCCACAACTGCCTGAGAAAGAACCACGAGATGCCTCAGCCTAGGGCTTGGATCCCACCATGCTCAGGGAATTAGGAATAAGCAGGAAATTAGGAAGGACACAGTGCCCACAGCAGGGTTTTGCAACGGGCATGACTCACACAGAGCCCAGACCATTTCTGGTGCAGCTACCTGGGGTAGGAGAGCTCAGGAAAATGAGATCAGACCAAGCAGAGCTGCTTCAGAGACATGTGAGCAATGTGGTTTTCTGCTCAGAAGCTGGATGAGTCCTACAAAACATTTTCCACGAGTGTCATCTCAGATTTTAAAACAAGTTCATTTTGGCCATGCTTGTGCCTCCTTTGTCTTCACTTTCCATGGACATCCAAGCACTGGAGATTTACACCCATGAACGCCTGCAGAAAGTGAATTTAAAGCCTGCATGCTCGAGTACTCACAGATAGACAATTAAAGAAGGCAGACAATGATCTAACTGCGCTATTTGCAACTCAGACTGAGTGCAAATATTCAGAGAGCCTGAATGTCAGAGAGTGTGGCAGTGACAACAGAAAGCCATGGAGAAGGAAACACCATACCTTCAGTGTATTTTCGATCCTAAAGTGGCAACAACTCATTAATCCTGAGGACAGGATTACCAAACTTCTGTTCCATAGCAATGGCACAAGAGTGACTGAATGAGACAGATAAGGATCAGACTGCACCTTTCATAGTTAAGAACATGCAGGCACACAGAGCAAGAAGAGGAAATTAAATGCAAAATGCTGCTGAGTAATAAATCCTAGAGTAGCTTAGTTTCTCTAGGAATGATGCCTCTGGCAAAATGTGTGGGATCTAGAAGTTTTCAAATCAAAGCTCAGTGGAGAAAATTTGATGGAACTGCATATTTCAATGGAATATGCAGTCCTTTCAAAATAAAAACACTTTGCAAAATTGGGCTTATTTGGCCAAAAATTTATTCTGGAAGAGAAAATGGCAAGAAATTTCTAACACTATGGGAATGTTGTGTTTTGACATTTTTGGAAGAAACCTTTTCACTATTGCACCTTGAAACACTTTCCATTTTGATATTCAAAGTTGCTTTTGCCCTAGATTCTATACTAAAAGGGTATTTTTTTAAGTGTCTTAATTTAACCAAAGTTCATGAGGAATTACATGAGCTAAACAAATCATTTTGGCCAGCCTCAAACACTTCTTGTTTTAAATTTTCCTTCATGGAGAATTTCAAAAGCTTCAAGTTTTGTTCCAAATGAAACCAGGTTTCAAAGTCTTGTAATCCTTGGCTAAGTGGAAATTCTACCAAGAACTACTACTGCAAGTGATCCAAGCTTTGCTGATGTTGTTTGCTGGGTAATTCAGTCACCCCTGGAGGGAGAGTTCTGCTTCCCAGGGTGAAGCATCCACCCGAGGGGCAGGTGTGCTCTGGGCTGTGCCCAGCAGCCTTGGATGTCACAGAACCATGGAATGGTTTGGGTTTGAAGTGACCCTAAAGCTCCACCCCTGCCATGGGCAGGGACACCTTCCACTGTCCCAGGCTGCTCCAAGCCCTGTCCAGCCTGGCCTTGGACACTTCCAGGGATCCAGGAGCAGCCACAGCTTCTCTGGGCAACCTAAATTTAGGAGGTGAGTTGGAGTGAAACAGCTTCTGCTGGGTCTCCACCCTGGGACCTGGGTGTGTGGGACAGAGGACACTTGTCTAGTGTCCCATCAAGGAGCAGGGACACAGCTCATTGTGAGTGCTGACCTTAGGATAAAGGAAGGTGCCAGCCCAAATAATATTCCTTGCAGAACAACTCCCAGGTGCTCTAGCTGCAGGACAAATAAACCTTAACATGAGGAGGTATTTGTATAATGAGTTTTCAGAATCCAGTATTGTCCTTGGGGCTCCCTGAACTCACCTGTGTGCTCACAGTGAGGTCTGAACCTGCGGCGTGCTGCTCCGGAAGGAACAGCTCGTGAGGGACAGGCTGAAATAACACTCTGCTCTTTCCAAACCGTGATTTGGGATGGCTGACCTTTGCCTGGCACAATCTGAAATATGCTCCACCACAAACACCCAGGGACGGAACGGAAGGGACATGTGGAGGAGAGTTAATGATGGAGATCTAATGGCACTGCACAAGCAGCCCTGCAGACCATTCTCCTTCCAACAGTCCCAGAGAATGACTTGCAAAACATCCTGAATGAGAGGGCTTGACGTGGTCACCTGCATTCCTGCAGCAGAGCACTCGCCCAAAGGGCAACCTCCTTCCAGCCCACTGCTGTTCACCACAAGCAAAGGCAGCACAAATCAGGCCCAAATAAATAACAACTCCTCACTTTTGGAGTTGGAGTAGAGGGAGTAAACAGCTCCCCTGAGGAGTTCGTCTGGCAGATGTGAATGGTCAGCATTTCTTGGCACTCTGCTGCTTTGTGAAATTCATGTTCAGCTCCCGGAATTCACTTAATTCATGGGCAGGGGCAGAACTCAGGGGCCAAAACACAGGTTTTGGTCAGTGGTATTCTGTCAGGGCACAGTGTTTCTTTGCCCACTAGTTTTGTTCACGTTACATGCAGGTATCCCTGCTGGCTTAGGATTTTAGTTTCTCTATTTTTTGTGCATCTGTAATTTTAGTGTATAACTCTGGACTCCACACAGGGTGCTAAAGCTTCTGTTCTCAGCATTTTTAGACAAAACAATTCCTCTGAAGCTTGGAATCCAAGGACACCTTACTGTCTCAGGCCCCAAAATATGTAAACAAAAGTGAATTGGGGGGAGCAAATTTGGAGTAATTGACATCATTACCTGAAGCTGTAATTGGAGGATTAAACCTCAATATGCAAATGGACAGAACTTATAAAATATGAAAAACTCGTGACTCGGTGTCCATTTTGGGTGTAGCCCCTCAGGTGGGCTTTGCCTGCCCTAAATGCACCTGAAGGCCCTCAATAAATGGAACTGCTTTTTATTCTCTTAACTTTTTCTAGCCTCTCTTTTAGGTAAGCCCATCAGGGCATCATCACCAGTCACTCTCTCCCAGATTTTCCTCCCATCTTTGTGGCTCTCCCTTTACTCTGTTCCACCTTCTCCCCCGCCATGCCTGTGTTTGTCCCCATTGCTGTGACTCACCTTCTGCCTCCCGTGGGCTCCAGTGCCCCGAGGGATCGCAGGGCATGGGGGAAGAGGCGCTGAAGGCATATTGCACCAGGACTCTTCCTTCCGCACACAGCTCACATGCTGATCCCACTTCTCTAGGAGGCCAGGAAAACAGGAAAACACACCAACTTAGTAACAGCTGAATGAGCTGCTTATTCAACTATGTTAAAAGCAATATGACTTAGAATTCAGGCCCACTTAACCCTCTTTTCTCAAGGCACTGACAAGAGTGTTTTCTGATGCTGACCTTCTGTAGATTTAAGTCAAGAGCCTGTGTAGAAAGCATTTGTGAGCTCTCCATCCAACACCAAATGACAGCAACCTGGGAAATCACATTCACCTATGTTTTTCTTTTCTTTTCCCTGCACTGGACCAAGCCATGACAAAAGAAAATGCACGTTGCTTAGTGGTTAGAGCAGAGAAATTGGCCGCAGGAGATTTCAGATCTATTTCTGCTCCCACCATGGATTTATTTATTGATTGAACTTGTATTATCTTTAAACTTGTCCTTCGAGCAAGATTGGCTGAACAGGGAAACCCAGTCAAACACCAATTCACAAATCACACAACCACAGATTGGTTTGGGCTGGAAGGGGCCTTAAAGCCCATCCAGTCCAACCCCTGCCATGGCAGGGACACCTTCCACTAGCCCAGGCTACTCCAAGCTCTGTCCAGCCTGGCCTTGGACACTTCCAGGGATCCAGAGGCAGCCACAGCTTCTCTGGGCACCCTGTGCCACCCTGTCCCCACCCTCACAGGGAAGGATTTCTTCCTATTATCTAATCCAAAATTACCCTCTGTCAGTTTAAATATTTTTGTTAATACATTCACAAGATCAGGGTTTAAGCTGATGTAGACTGGAGTAACTCCAACATCCTCCATAAGGTTAAGCTGATTTATATCACCTGAGGATGCAATTCACACAGTTTAGCCCTATGTTCCTTGGGGTCACAAAATTTGGAACCTTGTATGACCCAGAATGTGTGGTTATTCACCACACTAAGCTGCTTACTATTCAGAATTAATTGTTCTGCTGTAAGGAACACTTCCCGCTGAAACGGAAAGTTAAAAATTAATTATCCTAATGATCAAATGCACCTAGGAAAGGACACAAGTTTTAGGTAAACAATTGTTTGTAACACAGTGTGCTTTCTATGGTACCCTAGCAAGAATGGTTTGAGTCAATTATTAAAACAACTTATATCAACTATTATAATCAGCTATGCAAATTTTAACCATCATAACCACCACTGCATGTTTTATTTCAGCACTGTTTTGAAGAGAGGACTGGGACCCTCAGGCAGAGGTTATTTGGGGTCCTCAGTGGTTGAGTCACCCTGACAAGGAGCCAGTAAATGGCTGAGCTTGTGCAGTGCAGAAAGGGATGCACCTGCTGAAAACACCTGAAAAATAAAACATGGCAAAGGGATTGAATAAAGAAGAGGGAGGCAAAGGTGGCCTCCTCTTCCTTTCATGGTCTGTAACTCTGGTAATGCAAAAATTTGGGCATGGGGTGAGTAACTTCTCTCCGTGTCTCACTTCACCCACCTGCACTATTGGTGTGACACTGCCTCCCTATATCACTTCTCAGCTGCCTATTTAGCAGAGGTTTAGGTGTCTGACTCAGCTTGCCTGAATAATATATGCCAAAAAAAATTTTAAAAATCAAGAAACCTGAATAAATGGTCCTGAGCAATCAAAATGTAGAATTGCTGTTGTGCAGTTGTTCTTCAGACAATTCCACCAACAGTCAGGACAGAAGTCCCAGCATTAGCAAACCTTCAGTTTCTCTACAAAGAGACTCCTGCATTAGCACTTGGTTCTGGATGAGGAGAGGGCTTTGAAAGCCAAGTTTCCACAATTAGGGCTGCTTTTTACTCAAATTAGCAGCTATACAATTTCATCACAGGCTGCCATGGTGGAAAAAACTGTAGGCTTATGGACAAACATTTCCTTTTAGCAGTGAGGACTTGGAGGTGAGAGAGAAATCACAAGGAGCATCATGTGGGAAAGGCTATGAGCAAACTTTCTCTTTTTACTTTTCCAGTTTGGGAGCCAAACTCAACCCTGATGTAACTCCTCTGGCTGAAAGGACTTACACAGGGGATGACTCCTGTGTTGAAGTTTTTGGTCTGCAGGCTCTTGCACACAAATCCTATAAAGAGCCATGAATGTCAAACCTAATTATGGAATCGCATTTACAGGCTTATGAAAACCTAAGCCAGGTCCTTGTACTTTATGAAGCCATGGACAACAAGGAAAAAGAAAAAAGAGCATAAATTTGTTCAAAACACTATTAATTAGGAATGATAG
Source organism: Lichenostomus cassidix (assembly GCF_008360975.1). Classification (NCBI taxonomy): domain Eukaryota; kingdom Metazoa; phylum Chordata; class Aves; order Passeriformes; family Meliphagidae; genus Lichenostomus; species Lichenostomus cassidix. The sequence continues at coordinate 7,696,839 of NC_139497.1, forward strand.
CCATATCTGCCACCTTATACACTGGGGCACATGACTCCCCAAAGTGCAGGGTAATGGAAAATCTGGACTTCTCTGTTTTCTAATAAGCCAAGTACTGGGGAAATTCCAGCTTTTGAAGTTCAGAGCACAGGAGGAATTCATTCCTACAGCATGATATTTCAGTGAAGTGGGTTCAAAATCTAAAGATTACTAGTGAAAAACAGACAATTTCCTTCAGGGCCAGCACCAGTTCAGAAGGCAACTCAAAACCACTAAAAATCTGTCATTCCTTTGGGTAAAGAGTGCCTGTTTACAGAATAAATTGGAGCTGCTGTACTTGAAATTCAGGATTGGTGATCTCCCCTCTAAGGCACTGAAACTTTCCAGCACGGTTTAACAGAGTGATTATCAAGCCCAGCCATCTCTGGGACACTACACTTACCAAAATATTTGCTTGCTAAGTCTGAGATAGAATCAGAGTCATGGAAATTAATGCTGTCACCTCAATGAAAACTTGGAGAAGTAGATGCATTCAAAGATTTCTGCCCAAATTTGCTGCAGAGCCCTCTGACAATAAACTGTTTACATCTTCCCACGCATAATCAAACAGGAGGTGCATGAATGGACACTCAGAGACAGCAGATGAACACGTCCAGTGGATGCAGTCAGGAAATGAAGAGACTTCTCTTTTTCTTACTTGTTTTCACTTGTTTCCTTGGCTCCATTATTATTTTATTATTACATATTGTTATATGTGCATGCAATGTTTTTTCATGCTTTTTTGAGAGGGAGAATGGAGAACAGTAAGGATTCTAATCCTGTGGCTACAAGAAGAAATGCTGGTTCTGAAATATATTCGATTATTAGAGGTGTTTGGAAGCTCAACCAGCTGCTGGAGCTTAGGGTCACAGCATCTTGGCAAATTTACATGCAGGTAAGTGACTCTCTGGAGTGAACTAGCAAACATCAATCGAACACTCTGAAGAGGCAAAGAGGGTCTGTCAGGGAGAAGATTTTACTGCTCATGTGTCTGCTTTTCCCAAAGTGTGAGAACACAGGACAGCCACCCCCAAATTAAAAGGAACTAGGAGTTAGCATTGCTCCTGCCCCATAATCTTTGTAATTAATCATGTAATTTGAAGACCCTAATGAGGAAAGCCCCTAATGCACCTGTAAGAGCTGCAGCTAAGCAGGGAAAAGACACATGGTCTGTACTTCCATGCCTCATCTCCCTTCAACCTGCCAGGACCTCCCACACAGATACAGCCAGCCCAGTGCTACGTTTTTAAACAGAAGGCTAAATTTTCCCTCCCTGACTTTCATTAAGCAGAGGTCACTGCCTGTGCACAGCTCTGGAGAATAAAAGAGACATAAAAGGGACTTGAGTTACGCCGAGCAGGCCCACAGCAGCATTGTAATTCGGATCAGGAGCGAGCTCTGGGAGTGAAACTCCTCCTCTTCCCCACTCCAGCACTCAGAACAGCCCTGGAGCAGGGAAGCTGGACCCAGTTTCGCTCTGTTTTTGATCAGGAAGCGCAGTGGAGGTGTGCTGCAGGACCACACCTGGTGTGCTCACAGCTCTGGAGCCGTGGGGCACCGGGAGCCCCCCGAGCCCCGCGGTGTTGACGTCAGGTCTTCATTAACAACTGTTTTGCGCTGGAGATCTACTTATATTGGGCCACAATACTTGCTAATGTAGCCAGAGCCATTCATCCTTTGAAGGCCCTTTTACACTGTCAAAACAGCGTGGAAGGGGCCTCCGTGCATTAGAAACCAGGCCCAAGGCACTCAGCAGCTGAGTATCAGTCTTCTGTTTTTTACATGAATAGTCCCATTGAAGTGAATGAGTTTATTCATTCAAGTGAGGCAAGTAAAATTTGGGCCATGGTGTGCACTTTGTGTAAAAATATCTGCAAAGATTTACAGTATTCCCACACACAGATAAGATTATACTTGGCCAATTTTACCTCCTACTTGTCTTGCACAGTGACCCAATTTCACAAATTGATACAGGCGTGAGTCTCTGACCGAGTGGCGCTGGACACGGCGGTTCTGGAAGTTCAGCACGTGAGCTTTTCCAGGATTAGTCACTAGAATAATACTATCATCCTTGTTTTGATTAGCAGATCAAAAATTTGGGCATGTTTTAGACAGGATCATTTATACGTTTCCGTGACATTTTTAAATGGTCACGGCAACATTTCTGTATCCGTTAGCAGAGGGAATCTCATTTTAACAAGGAATTGGACTCAGAGCATTTGAGGCTGTCTCTTTAAATCTCTTCAGTAATACTGAGCACACAGATTTGAAAACCCAAAGGACTTTTTTTTGCCTGGAAAATCACTCTTTATTTAACATATGATAACTCTGTTATGAAATTTTAGATTTAGCAGGCTATCCACTGTGTGTTATTTAAGAAGCAAGTAACTAGAGGTTATTAAGAACACATTGATTGAGTTATGAGAAATATGTAATAAAGTCATATTTGGTTACATAACAATTAACTCTGCATCAATGTGTTTTTTAGAGGCAGATGGCATTTATTTAACACACAATAAGCATCTTCTGAAATCTAAATTAAATTGGAGAAACTTAATTTACCTAAAAATGATTATGGGCTGAAAAATTCTGAATTAATTTTCAGAACTGTGCATAAGTCCTTTTCACAGGTGGGGAATAAAAGGATTTGGTTACAAAACCGTAATTAAAGCAAACACTCTTCAGAGCACAAGACTTCTATCAATTCCTAATAGGATTTGATTACCTTCCTCATATTAATCTGTAATAAGGGTGGAAAATCTCATCTGAGCAGAAAATAACAGCTCTCTGCCTAGTGGGATAAAGTGCAAGCTGGCCACTGAAATGGCCACGGTGTCCTAGCAGTGCTGGAAGGAGTTTCATCTCTGATGGAAGCAATGGTTTCAAGGTGCTCTCCCAGCACAAAGCAGCAGTGCTGAGGCAGCTTTTTGGGTGCTAATACGCTTGTAAATTTGGCCTCCTGTGCTCTGAACTGCTGCGCTCCTGAAGGACACTCCAAGTTTGCTCTCTGTAAAACTACAAAACGAGAGGTGGGGAAGAAATGCAAACAGGGGAGGTGAGTTAATGGTAATGCGAGAAGGTCAATCCGTGGGGAAGTTCTCTGCCAGCACTCCCATAGCTCCTGCAGCTCATCCAAGAGCTGCATAAGAGCATTTGGATGAACTACCCAGTTGCTCAGGTCATACTGGGGCAGAGTTGCTCCAGTTATGGGCTGCAATGAGGTGCAACTCCTGCCTAGAGCCCTACATTTTCCAGTATTGATATCCCACAGCTGCATGCCTGCCAGACAGGACCACACACCCCTACCCTGACCTACAGGATTACATTCACATCACATTCAGGGCTTTGGGTCTTTGCCTTGCTCAATTCCCATCTCACACCTACAGCTCAGGGGAGGAGGGACCATTTGTCCTTGTCCCCAGCCCAGCCACCTCCTTGCCCGTGAGCTCTGTGTTGTAAAAACAAGATCCACTTTGTCCTAGCAAAGAGAATGTGCGAGGCAAGGGGGGAGAATGTGCAGGCAGAGCCGAAGCCTACAGGTATTTGCGAGCAGCAACAACAGCAGGAATCACAGGGCCAGAATATTTGATTGCAAATTCCTCCCGTAGCATATGGAGAAAGATTTGCCCTTTACATGGCAAATCAATGGCCTTCAACTGAGTGCTACAGGCTGAGAAAGGAAGAGCAGACAACAGATCAATAACCTCCTCAGTACGAACCAATTTAGGAAAGAGCCTTAACCCAGGCTGAGCACAGCACAACACCAAGCTGCACTCCCAGAGCAGCCCCTGGTTCTCCCCTTTCCCATTTTTCCAGCATGAGAGTACAGAGCAGAGCATGATCACCTTTCAAAGAAGTGGCCATCGATGGGTGGGAACCACTCCAGGGTGACCGAGGTGGAGGTGCGAGCCACAATCTGGGGGGCGATGGCCACGGGAGCTGGTTTCTTGGTGGGCTGCCAGCTCTGGTACACGAGGTCCAGGTAGCAGTGCATCCTGGCCACCTGGTTGGGCGTGAAGGAGTTGGTGCAGTCATCATCTGGAATTCAAACAGAAGCCACGTCAGCCACGTGGGATCAAGAGGAAGAATTACGACCTGGTGAATGGCAGCTCCTTGGAAGGGCTGGGCTGGGATCCCACAGCACTCCAGAGTTAATGGTCTGTGAAGGAATTAGCGCAGCCATCACTTGTGGAGGCAGGTGAAAGGAAACAATGGTTAGAAAGGAAGGAAATAAATCAATAAATGTTCCCTCCCCCTGACCTGGGATACACCTGAAGCGCACAGAGATCATCCCTGGGTGAGGCAGAGACATGGAGGGGAAGAAACAGAAAGCTTCAGTGCAGCACCCAAATCTGGTCAGGATTTGGGCCACCAGTGGGACTCTGTGACTAAAAGAATTTCACTTTGAAAAGAATATCTCTGAGAAAGGATGGAAGGGCAAAGGATACTAGTGTAAGGACAAAGCATTGACTGGGATTCATGCAAACTGTGGGCAACAGATTCTGTCAGATTTCTTAGATTGAATTACCAAAGAATTTTTAAAATACATAATTTTAAAAGTTCTTAAATTTCCTAATGAACAAATAAAAATGTTCTGAAAGATCAATTCAAAATATCATTACAAACACTGATTAAAAATGTAAATTTTTGATGCAAAATATAACTTAAATTCTATAGAGTATCTCACCCATTTCCACTTAGATTCTAACCCCTTTCTGAACTTTTCACAAACATTTCTTGATATTTCATATTTCTTTTTCATTCAAAATGGAGAAATGCTGGATGATTTCCCATAAATACCCATTTCTCATTTCATCTTGTTTTCCTCAAACATGATTTGGCAACAAGAACACATCCAGTGCCCTCTGAACACCATACAGCTTTACAACTACAATGCCCCAGAGAAGCAGAAAATTGCTGTTTCTCTATTGTGCAGATCCCAGAGGGAATAAATATGTTGTGCAAAGTCACCCAGCAGAGCTCTGCTGAGGAACTTGACGCTGAGCACTTCAATAATTTTTCCTGGTGTTCTTCCCATCAGATGAAAAGCTCTTGAAAACAGAGTGTTTCTTCACATGTGCCTGCAGAGTTCTCAGCCCAGCAGAGCTCGGTCCCAGCTGGGATCCTAACAACAATGACAGTTCTGCACAGGTCAAGTGCTGCACTTCTCTGGGAAGATGCAGGGCACGGGAGGCTGCTCCAGGAGTCGCGTGTAAGTTCAATATTGTGACAGCGTTAGGAGCTGCTCTGATGTTTGCAAGTCCGTGCCCTGTGGCACTCCGGAGGAACAGAAAAATATGGATTTGTTCTAAAGAGAAGTGAGTATTTGCTGGCTAATTAAAAACCTGGAGATGCAGGCAAAAAGAGACAGCTCCAGTCGGGATCCTGCTCAGACTGCAGCCACCCCGCAGTGGGGACACGCCAGCTCAGTGTTTTCCTCTGTCTCTCCCCATTCCACTGAGCAGTGACCCTCCTCTGATCAAACATGCACACCAGATAGACACACACCACCCGCTTGATAATATCTACAAATCCCTGTGGGTATGCAAAAAGCTGCTTTAATGTGACATCTCTGGATTTCCTCAATAATTATCGATGGTCTACCCCTGAGCATGCTGTAAAAGCCATAAATATTCTTCACGGAAGCACAGAAGGAGACAAAGGCCCTTAATAGCCATCATAAAAGAACAATAAAATATATATAGGACAAAGCAGTGAGACAATGGCACAGGAGAAAGATGACCTGCATTCTCAATCTGTTTAAACATCAGCACAGGCTGTGTCCTGGGGGAGGGTGAGGGTGGAGAGGCGAGGGAGGAAGGTGTTCCACTCAATATCGAGAAAGGCTCAAGATCCTCAGATAAAGTAATAATTAGAGAAATTCAATACTTCACTGGGATGATTATTCCAACGGAATTCAGAGGCAGAATTCCTAATGATTTCATGAAAAGTCATCTAAAACACTAACTTATCTTTTATTTGGGAACACCGCAGCTATTTGGACTTGTAAAATTAATTTACAAGTCCTATTTCTCACACTACCTAATCTTTTGGCCGTTGTAACTTGTTATTCCAGGAAAAATAAAAATTATCAGTCAAAGTCAGTGCTTTGCTCAGGGCTGGGGGAAACTGGACAGATGAATGTGACAGGGACAGACCAAAAAAATTACAATATGATCAAGCTGTACATGGGCAGGAAAACAGAAAGGAAAGAAAGGCAATTCCTAGAACTACATGACCTCAACCTACACGTTTCAAAGGTATTTTGACAGCAATTTGATATCCTGATATATTTTACTCCACTGGCAACAACAGAAAAGCAAACAGATTCATGCATGAGCTCTAGAGATACTATCACATCACTCCACTCAGTTTTTCAAAGAAAAGAAAAAGGGTTTCAGCTCAGAGCTCCAGCACACATGTAGCTCCCAGGAGCAGATGGGGATGTCTGTGGTCTGCCTCTGCCTCAGCTCCTGACTCAGCTGGCAAGGCAAGTTCTCTCTGGAGGAAGAGAGCCCAGAAGTTTGAATCAGGCATGCTCCACCCCTTGTCACATCCACACCAGCAGGTTTTGTGGGGGGATTTTGTCACCTGAAGTGGCCCTGCCTTATCTGGGTGATGCTACCATGAGGTTGGACCTGGTGCTCAGGCTCTGTCCTGGCCACAGGCACCACAGCACAGAGCACACCGAGGAGCTGACTTGCTGTGTTTGTCCCTGAAAACACCCTCTAAACAAATAGAAAAATAGAGAGAAAGCAAAGCATCACTTTTAGCTAGTGCCACAAAGGGCATAAAAGCATTTCTGTTATAAATCATTTCAATCCATGCCCCAGATGACATTAAACACTTTGCTTCTCTACAGTTTTATTACAGAATAAGCACTCTGGTGACCTTTTGAGTGGGCAATCTGTGTTTTTGCCTGGAGTATAAAGGTGCCCTTCAGTGTCTGTGAGTATATTGGCTGCCTTTAAAATGTTGTTGATGCTGTCAGCTCGCTGTCATAGATTGTCACTGTGGAGAGATCCTGCAGCCCAAAATAAGGGGAAATAAGAGTCAAGGTATCTCCTGTTCTTTCTAAGAAATAACAGAGGATCTTTCAACTCCCCCTGAGCTTCCAGAGGTGCATCAACAACCCCACTCCAGCTTCATCTGATGGGACAGGGTCACAGAAGCAAATGCCCTCTTTGGGATGTGCTCTGTTGATAGGAATGCCAGAGCCTGGCACATCTGGGCAGCAAAGCTGTGCCTGCAGAGTTGTAACCACAAATTCAGATTTTGCTTTGAGGAGTGGTTTTACCACACTGCCATGGAGCCTCTGTAGTTGCACTCCCAGTACAAACCAGCACAGCACACTGGGAGGCCTTGACCAGGCAGAATCCCACTATTCACACTCTAATCATGGATCTGGGATGTGAGTGATTCCAAATCAAACCTAAACATGGCATTTCAACAGACACCTGGAGGCACAAGCCATGCCTCATTAGTTGTCCACTCATCACAATTTATCCTACAGCCTCGGTGGTATCAATATTCATCTGCCATTCTATATCTCCTTGGGAGAGCATAAACAATATCTGGATTTGAGTTTTTCAAAGACCTCATAGATCAGGCATCCAGATCCCAGAGAAATAGGGTGTCAGGTTTGCTGTAGAGCCTTTAGAAGCTGTTTTCTTAATGCTTATCTCATTTCTTCCCTCCCCCAAACCTTCTGCCTGGTCTTCACACGAAACTCCACGAAGCTGGGGGAAACTGGGAAAAAAGGAAAGGAGAACTGGAAGGGATTCCTGAGGCTATCAAGTCTGATCCCTCATCAACCCTGGTCCTAGACCTTTATCAGCATAAAGCCCCAGGTGAAATGGACTGAGAAGTCAGGGGTAGCACTGCAATTCTTTGTTCCTGCCCAACCACAAACCTCATCAGCAACCTGAGGAAAGCTCAGTACCTGCGTAGCTCATGAAGTTACTGAAGGGCGTGTTCAGGAAACGGTGGAATCCACAAGTGTCATTGCCAGGCCCGGGGTCCCCACAGAGCTTGTGCTTGGGGGCAGGGTTGGTGTCCCTGCACAGGTCCCCAGTCTCGAAGGAGGGCTCTGTTTCCATGCAGGGGTCGCTGCAGGAGAGGATCTCGGAGATGCCGCGGAAGACGTGGTAGAGCCCCAGGCTGTGCCCGATCTCGTGGATCATGGTGTGTGTGTGGCCAGGGATGCCGTAGAAGGAAGGGTTCAGCACAATGCCACCTGCAAGGGGAGAAGAGAACAGCTCCTAGGTTTGCCTTGTGTTCCTCAGGACAGCAGGAGAAGGGGAAAGAACACATTCCTGAGGGCAGATCCACTGGCAGATCATTGGATCCTCTGTAGCACAGAGAGTTTTTTGCAGAACCACACATTGCCTGCACAGCAAAGTTTCATCTCACCGTGAATCTGGGGCTCTAAGGATGAGGAACTGTGGGACAAAGCTCAACATCCCAAAACAAAAACACTGCAACAATCGGTTTTTCAACTGAATAAGCTCAATTTGTTTATTTTTGTTAACCTGGAGAAAAATCCTGCATGAAATTACTTTCTACTATGCAATTTCAGATTATTTCATGTGCTTAAAGAGTGTGACTCTGCCCAGATAGGTGTAAGCAACATACTTGACACCAAGAGTCAAACAAAACACACCTGGAACACTCTGTGTATATTATTCCACAGGGTAAAGATGTGAGAAAAGCCTATTAACTTCTGAAACACCCTGACAATTGCAGATGGTTCCACCAATATTTTCAAATTAAGAGCTGGACGAAGCAAAGTGAGCACAGCCAAGGCTGGAGCAGTTTTTGTAGGGTGCAGTGGAGGCAGCTTTGAAGTGACTGTCAGAAACACAATGCTCATGGACACAGACCAGCCTGGCTTGATCTGAGCTGCACAGTCCACTGATGAATATGCATAAGTCTACTGTGTCAAAAAATATGAAATCCTGGAATGTGAAAACTCCAAAAGGACTGCATGACTGTTAAATGTTTGCAAAGAAAGCTAATGGTGTTTTTTTTGTTGTATGAATTAAGGGATGTGTAAATAACCAAATGGCAAATTAGTGAGGATTTACAGCACCTTGAATTAATGACATCAACTATATTTTTAGCTAATTTAGATGCACCTTTGTATTTAAGACATGCTTGATATTTTCTTTATTTAGCTTGTTGACCTCAACTTTTCCAAGTCTTTTATTTAAAACTCTCTGCGTGTGCCCTGCCTACCATAAGGAGACTGCTTCATAAAAGTTAGAGTGGGAATATAAATCTTGGACGTGGTCCTCTAATAATTTAGTGACAATGAGGAGAGAAAAGGTTTTGGCAGGAGGAATTTTATCAGTGGCTGTAGCACAGGGAAGATGAGATCATTGGGTTCTGATGCACCATAGACTCTTCATCCTCATCTGCATGGAGACTTGGTTGTAACAACCATGAAATTAGAGGAAAATAAGACCATGAAGTTCTTAAGAAGTCATCTAAATTCCACTCTCAAACAACACAGAACCAATTAGGTCTATAGCATCCCTCACACACTCTGGCCTGCTGCCTCTTCACCACCCCTGATGACATGACTGCCCCAGCAATCAGTGTCAGCACTCAGCATCCCTACGGCTGCAAGGATTTAACTCACATCTAATCTGAATTGATTCTTTGGCAATTTAAGTTCATGACTTCAAGTCCTTCCCCACATGGATGTGAAGAACAGAAGATTCTCCTCCCCTTTCATCAGCTTTTATGAGATTGTCATCATCCCCACTTCAGGCTCTTTCCCTTCAGTCTGAATCACTGTAATCCCTTCAGCCTTTCCTTGGAGCTCAACCCTTTTCCTAGACCTCCCTGACTGTGGTTCTGCTCTGATTTTCCCTCTTGCCTCACGTTTTCCTCCAAGGAAAGTGTCCAAAACGCAAAATGCAGCACTTCAGTTGAAACTGTCAGTGCAGAGAGGAAGGAGCACTTTGGATGTCCTGAAGGGACACACATAAAAATAACAGGAGAGAAAAGAACTCCCCTCTGAGCAGGGGCATGTGGGAAAACATGCACAGGGTGGAGAGGAGTCCCATGGACAAGTAGAAATACTACAGAGTATTAAAAAAAAAATAGCAGGAAATTTGAATATGTACACAACTAAAATCTGTCACGCTGCAGAACCTTGTCCATTATGCCACATGTATCATCTGCACCTCTTTTTCCCAGCACTGAACTCTTCCCTACGCCAGTTCTCCACATTCCCAATTAATCATACACAGACCTACCAGTATGCAGCACCACAGTAAACCCATGATTCCTCTCTCCCCCTCTGTAAAATTCAAGCTCTGATTCCTCTGCTGCTTGGTCTCTACCCAGCTGGAGCCATTTATACCCAGAGAGTACCCTGACATACTTTTTGGGGTTCTCTATCCCAAAAATAATTGACAGTTTGTTTCCCAGTGGCAGGAATATTGGTGAAATTCCTCAGCAGGATGTGCCTTCAATAAAGGCTGGTTAAATTTTTCTGGCATTGGAGAACCCTGAGGCAGCTGGAGAGGGAGATTTTATTTTTGCCTTTGTTGAAAATTTATATTTTTTATAGCTGTCAAGAATCTAAATCAATTGCAGTTTTACAGAAAAGATAAACTCCCTCACCCAGACAATCTCTATCCCAGCCTTTAGATCTGCACCACAGGACATATTTCATATTTTTTATTAAGTACATATTGGATTTATAGAAGAGAGTAAAAAAGATTAAAGATGAATTCTTACAAACCAAGCACAGGTCTGGGAGGGCTATTATGACAGGAAATTATGAGCATTATTTATTTATTTTTTACTTTTTTTTCCTCGGCAAGTCAAATTTAATCTGTTGTCCCATGTCTATTTTTTTCTTGCAAGATCTTTTTTGGTCAATGAACTCTGTCAATGCTCCGTAGGAGCTGAATTTAAATTGTTTTGCTCAGACATGATGCTGACAATTAGCTTAATGAAGTGACAGAAGAACTCATCAGGGCTCTGGGCAAGCCCCAGCCCTCTTGCAGAAGGTTCTTCTTGGCACTCTGGAGATCTCCCCTTGTTCTCTGCTCCCTCCCATGGCAACACCAAGGGAAGCTGTGAAAATCCTCATTTAGGGAAGGAGCAGCTATATTGCAGCCACAGCCCACTTGGGCAGTGACTCTGGGGCTGATGTGTCACAGAATCACAGAATATTCTGGGCTGGAAAGGACACACAAGAATCAAGTCCAACTCCTCAGTGAATGGTCCATGCAGGGACCAAACCCACAGCCAGCAATCCACACTGGTTGTCATCCCAAAGGGATGGAAATCCCACTGCTGTGGGTGCTGGTCAAGGCTGGGGTTAGGATCTTTGTTTTTGCCAGATGTTGCCTTGGGGAGTGGTCACTGGTGGGCATTTACAGAACCAGTTAGAGCTCACAGAGATGGGGCTGCGGGCAACTCAGAGTGGAAGTGGCTTCAGTTCCAGCTGAGCTCAGCAGGGGATGGGATGTGTGTCAGAGCTGGTCCTTGGGAAGGGATGTTTGCTCACACTCCTTCCAGAGCAGCTGCAGAGCTGGATGTTGGAATGAAACATTTACTAAACTTGGTCTGACCACGGAGCCTCTCTCTGCTATGGAGACAGGTGACCATAAAGACATGGTAACATCTCATTTTTGGGGTACTTTTGGCCATGGAAAAGCCCCCATGACTGATGGCTCCAGCTCAACTCCCATTGTATCTTTTAGGATAATAAACACTGCTTGTTCTCCTCATTTAGGTTTATATTCACCATATCTTTTTTATTTAGCTCAGCATGGGGCTGGGTAATGTAAAAACTGACTGAAACAGTCTCTCACAAAGACTTAACTTGGCTGAAACTGGACTTCACTTCAGGCCTAGGAAGGTCTGGATAAGCTGGAGAAATATCTGGAAAACCAAGGAGAACCCCTGCTCAGAGGAGATGGCCAGACCAGGCTTGCAGCCCGAGGGAGGTTTATGAAGTTAAGAGAAGCTCCTACTGACTCAGTCAGTGCCTTCTGAACCTTTTGAGGCTCATCTGGCATTTTGCAGGGAACACAGGTCCAGTGGCACTGCAGGTGGCAGTGAGTCATTTGGGAGGCTGCAGGGCTTGGTCTGGATCCCTGGGTTCCAGCAGAAACCTGGTTATGAAACACGCCGGGCAATCTGCTGGGCTGTGAACTCTTTCCAGTTCCACTCAAATGAACATTGGAAACACAATCCCTCAGCAGTTTGCTCTTTTGCACATCGGTAGAGAAAAAGAGCAGCAGATTTTAGCTACAGTCTGTGAGTTAATTGAATACTTGCTAATGAACTAAGGATCAGAACCTAACAGGATAAGGTTAAAGATTCACCTCTGTCTCATCCCCACACCTATCCCCCAATCTTCTTTGCAAAGTACTCCCATGGAGTGAATGCCCTGTAAAGTAGCTTCACTGAAAAGGTGAAATACTTTCAGCTTGACATCATCTACAAATACCATAATATGCTTTGGGTTTATAACCTAATATTTTCCTGGTTGTGAGCCAGTATCTGGGAATCGTGAAATACTTTTTTTCCCCTGACTATATATTAGAGGAATGATAAGAAATCAGAACAGAGCTTAACGCATATTTGTCTTTCCTTCTTAGTGCCTCAAAAGAATGCTTTGCAAAGAAGAGACATCTTTATCACTCACCTAGATGCATCAAGGCTTCTTTGTCCCAGGGCCAAGTTGCCACTCCAGCCAGCTCTTCCTCAGAGGAATTGGCAAAGAAGATGTTGAGGTGTGTGGATCCATCCAGTTTGAGTATGTTCTTCAGTTCATTGACATCTAAGTATGCCCTGTAGAAAAAGAAAAGCATTTTTGTTTTCCTAAAGGTGACACAAAAGCAACAAAATATTGAAGAAGTACTGCAATCCAGGCAAAGGTCTTATAATATCCTGCATATCAATCACCTGAAATGTTTTAATAACCCACTCCCCAACTTAGATTACTTCGCATTCACGTAGTGAATCTCATCTAAAACTTCAGGTCATTGATTAACTAAGCCCACAAAATCCAAAGTAAATACATAAAGCTGTCCACATTCTCAAGATAAGTATAGGAATCTATTTATTATGAATGTAATTAACCAAGTATTACGGTCAGTAAATCTTTTCACACCAGCAGTTACCTTGCACATTTCCTCTAAGCTGTTTGTTGTTGTTCCCTCAATTTTTCCTTCACAATAACGAGATTCACATCCTCAGGCTGGCACCACAGCTAACACCAGCTCACCGAGTCACTCCTTTAGCCCCAGTGGCAGTCATTTATGCCACGTGGCCTAACCCTGACGTGCCATGGCTGATTGGGAATTGCTGTTTCCAACAAAAAATGTTATGCCAAGAGATTTTCTTGCAAGAACTCTCCTCAGGAGTGGTACCATGACATAAATTCCTAAGGCTCTTTAGGTCCTCCCAGGGTGAGCAGTGTTTTTCCTTAACTTTTGGGATGCCTGGAAATTACAAAGTAATCACTTTGCAGCTTGATGGCTGTTGGAAGCACTTTTTGCTCCTTTAAAAGAGTAGACTTTGTCAATACTGCAATAACAGAGCTACTTGCTGATACCAGGGTGCCACACTGCTCTAACTCACAGTAAAGTCGGAGAAAGCAAAACCTGAGATTAAACCCATTGTTTCTCTGTTACCAGCTTACAGTGGCTTTTGATATGAAGCATTGTGATAAGAGAAAACTAGAAAAGGCAATATGTAGTATATTCACGTGACAGGGGGAGACCCCAAAGAGAAGGATCACCCCGAGCCAAGCACAGTTCAAAGGCTGTAAGGAAAGGACACCACGATGGTCTGGAGCAGGTTGATTCCTTCCTGGAACCCTCTTTGTGTGTGTGTAGGGTGTGTGCAAGGCTCACGTAGCCCTCCCAAACCACACACCCTCACAGGCTCTGAGAAGGGTTCCCTGCATACTTTGCAAGGCTTTTGCTCCCAGAAGGGAGAAGAAAAAATAGGGGAGTTGGCTCAGCACCAAGATCTTTTTGTCCTTCCCTGGAGGACTCCCCAATGGAAAACACATTCATATTTCCACAATAGCTTCCCCTGCCACTTGCTGAAGTCATTGCCTCCAAAATAGATCATGGCTGGGTGTCCCCAGGCCCTGGCTGACTCATGGAGGAAGATGTGCTCTTTGGGGACACCAGTGGAAGGGGATGTTTCCATTCCATGGAGTGTTTATCTTCCGATCGAATGGGGATGACATCCTCAAGGACAGGTCAGCGCTGTGACCCTTTACACATTTCTCATCTCTCCAGTGCTCCCAACACATCCATGGAAAATAGACAGAGCTTCCCCTCAGCTCCTTGAGCTTGTCCTGCCTGAATCTGCACAAGGCTCTGAGTTTCTGCACAATCTACTCCCAGGATCTTCTTTGTGCCTTAGGGAACATCTTTTCCAAGCATGGGCTCCTACTTAGGCACATCCACGAGCAATTGTTTGAAATCACACGTGAAAACTGATGTGCATTTCCAAATGCCAGTGAGAGAGCATCGGGGGAACATGTGACAGGGAGTGTGACCATGGGAGGGGACAGTGTGTGCACCTGTGGCAGCATGGCTGACAGTGAGAGAAAGCATAAGAGAGAATGTGGGAGTGATGTGATGCTTTGTGCAAGAGAGAGGGGCAGGAACAGAAGCCCTGAGTTGGATTAGAACAACATTTGTGTGTTTGTAGCACAGTGGGAAGGAAGATCCTGCTGCCTCAGCTGAGACAGTGGCTGTTGACTCTGGATTCAGATGCTTTATGCACATGCAAATCCCTGTAGGAGTAACTATAATCCAGCTCCCCTCCTGAGATTACCATTTTTATCCTTCCTCTTCTCTTATGGTTTCAAATAATCTAAACTAATATTTCTTTATTCTCAGCTGTCTCTTTGCTTATCATTTACACAATCCAATCCCCATTTATCTCCTCAGTGCATGGCCACAATCGCTCTTTCTCTTCTATGTGCTTCAACATCTAGGGCTGTTTTGTACATGAATTATCACAGCAGAAAACATCCAGAGCAGACAGCATTTAACTAATTGGCCAGTGATGTCAGTGCTTCACTGAGACTGGACTCGTGCCTCATGTAAATCCACCCTACTAAGTCCTTTGGACTTGGGTTTATGGTATTTCTCTGACCACTTGTCTCTGCTAGCCAGGGGGAGGCTGTGAGCGAGCAGAACATATTCAGTGGTGGAAGAACAGAATGCCAAGAGGATTTTTAGCAAAGGCTCTGCCTAGGTGTAGGTGTAAGCAGATCGTACTTGGAAGGCAGTGAATGCAAACTCCTTCATGGAAGCAGCCAGCAACCCCCAGCATGTAAACATGCCCTGAGCACAGGCAGAGCCCTGGGAAGTGTGTGAATGTGTGCCTGTGTGAGCGTGCAGGAGCAGAGGTGTGAGTGTGGCAGGGAGGGCTTGGACACTGCAGCCACGTGAGGCAGCCAGGGGAATGTGAGGAACCGGCGTGTGCGTGTGTAAGAGATAAAAACACGAGCTGGAATTCCATCCTCTCCTTCCTCCCCATGTTTCTAATAACCTCCCATCCCTATCCATCATCGCCACATTCCTACACTCAAGGAGGCATAAATTAACTACTTTTGCAGTTCATGTCCAACTCCGTAGCCGCAGGCAGCAGACCCAACAGTTACCAGGTCAAAACAGCTCTCAGTTATTGCTTTGGACTGGGCTGACTCCCCCCTGCTTCGTTATCAGCCCAGACTATCTGACCCAACGCAATCTGCCAGCGCTGCTTACACTTCTCAAGGTTATGTGGGTCCCCTGATAGAGGACATTATGTCTGTCACATGGGCTCGTGCCAAAGAGAGCCAAAGAGCCCAGCCTTTCCAGCACTGCCAAACTCGCATTTCAAAGACATGAGTGCAGTCTTGGAAAGGGATCAAAGCCTTTCCAACTGTCATTAGAATATTTCCTTTATGCATCTCTCTGTGAGTGCCAGCAACATATTTCATAAAATTCATTGGCTCGAGATGGTACCTCCAATATAAACCTGAATGGGGGAACTGTCAGGGCAAGTCTATGTGGAAAACAAAACAAAACCCAAAGCAAAACAAAACACGTGTAATTCCTGTAATGGAAAAAACATACGATGCTGTGAGTGTGCCTCACTCCAGAGAGCCTAATGAGCCTATTAGTGCATCATAAAAGGTCTCCTTTGCTGGAATCTGTTTTAGACATAGAAATTCTATGGGCTGTTTAAGGCCATTTGGGACACCAAATCATATCAGGCGATGCTCACATTCCCACCCAGATCTTTTCATTGACTTATTTGTTCAGTGCACAGTTTTGGTTTGCTTTTTCCTTCTGAAACTGTTCTGTGCAGCAGCTCACCCTTACCCAGTGAGCCCCATCAGGGATATGGATCCCGTGCAGTGCTCCAGTTTCAGTCTAATGGGGTTTTTAGCTCACCCAGCAGTGTCTCTCAGCAGCCTGCCCATCACACAGCCCCATCAGTCACCCAGCCATTATCCCCGTGCCTGTCTCATCTGTCAAACCCCTTTCCTGTCCATCTGGGCTGTGATTCCCCAGGTGATGAGGGGAAGCCCTTGGCCACCAGCCCCACCTGCCTGTGGGAGCCACTGTGAGGAGTTCCCTTTGCTGGACCTCAGCTCTGCAGCCAAACCCAACCACAAACTGCACTGAGACACAAACACCTTTGGCAATGGCTCTTAAGCTCACCTGATATCAGGTCTAATCATATTAAATCTGGCTTTGGTGACTAGAGTCAAGCAGTTTTTTAACTGGGTTGGAAACTCTTCGTCCTTGTTTTCTTCCAGGTCAGAGGGTGGATTCCCATGTGCTGCAGCCTCTTGTGCTGGTGGTTGTTTTTGCAAGAAACACAGAGACTTCAAGCCCTTATTGTTAGGAAATGTTTCCTACTGTTTGCTCCCAGTTATTCTCTATTTGACTTTGTTTGGGGTTTTTTTCCCTTCAAAGACGTGTCACTTTACAGCAAGAAAACAAACAGGGCACTTACGGGATTCTTTGCCAGACTTCACCCAAACACAGAGCAGGAACTTTGCTCTCTGCTTGCTATGGAGTATGGTCTGCAACTGCCTGCTGAGTTTATGAGGAATGGAAGGCACTACAGTTCATCCTCAAAAGAAACCCAACCAACAACAACCAAAACCAGCAGCATCTCCTGAATTGGGAAGTCAGCCTCAAAATTTTCAATGCTGGCATACAATGTCCTATCCTTTAGCTACTGGGTTCAGCACAGGGCAGGACAAAGTAAATCTGCTGGAATCACAGAGTGCTTCCCTCTTCTTCCCAAGGCTCCTTGTTTCCACTCTCAGAGCTGTCAGCCCAGCCTAAACCACAGTGCACAGTTTAGACAAAGAGAAAGCTATTCTTTGGACAGCCCTGGCACACTCTCCATCAGGCTGTGACACATCCAGGTGTGATTCCCAACATGGTGTGGCTGGAAGGTCTCAGTGGTGCTTCCTGCATCCCTCCAGCTCTCACCCTGGCCCCAGGATTGACACTAATCCACTGAAGTGTCTGTCCTGCTTGTCCAACCCACAGAAAGTGCCCAAGGTTTCAGGGTGTTGTGTCCATCTAGAGATTTTCAAAATCTGAACAGCAGGAACAGTTTTGAGATAAAGGATGTTCTTCAGGAAGATAATGGCAAGAGCCATGACTGCAGCAGCACTGAAAGCTGACCTTGAAATGGGGCCATTTGGCAGATGTGCACAGATAAATTACAGCTTTAGCTTTCCCCCTTGTGATTTCTCAGTGCTGGGTGGTTAGACAGGGAACTCTCCCTTTGGAGAGGCAGTGTTGATGCCAGTGTGTGAGCTGCTTTTTGCCCTCTGTCGTAGAGTCACAGAAAAATGAGTCTGGAAAGGAAGTCCAGAGCCCACAGCTGCCAGCCCTTCACCCCAAAGCTGGGGCATCTCTGTATGTCACCAAGCAAATTTTTATTTAGCTCACATAAAACCACACATGACAGGGACTCTGTCACTGCCCCAGTAACCTGCAGCCCTTGTTTCAATTCCTTTGTGGTCAGAAAGTTTTTTTCTGAAGGTGTACCTGAATCTTTTTTTGCTCTGTTAGATGACTCTTAGTGCCATTCCCCCCAGACAGGGAGACTGGATTCCCTTCTGTTTTACCAAACCTATTACTTATTTGAAAGCCTGTTATAGCTCCTGTACACCATTTCATTTTTAGGCTAAAACCACCTTGTTTCCTCAGCCTTTCTCACTGCTTTTAAGACCTCTGCTTGTTTCTGGCGCTCTTATCTGCACTCTCCACATCTTTGCCAAAGGCAGGTCATCAAAAGGGGACACAGCCCTCAAGCTGAGAGTTTATCAGTGCCCTGTAACTGCTGCCTTTGTCCTGTCTGTCACCTCCAACCTGACACAAAGACACAGAAGAGATTTCAGACCTCCAAACATTTCTAGCTTCCTTTTTTTTTTTTTCTTTTTCCAAAGCCTAAAGTGTTACAGGTCTATAAAAAACCTGTATTTAAAATAACAGACAATCTACAAACCCTCTTTAGCAGTGGACGTGCAATAAAATTTTCGTCTGACCTGATGTTAAAGATTTGCTTTTGCTGGCAAATTCAATTTTGCTTCTCATTTCAGAAGGATTGCCATAAATCACATGCAGCAGGAAGCGTGCCTCATCTACACTGTGTTAATTTAAGACATTGGTGCAAGTGCAGTAAAAGTCATGATAATTTATTAATAAAGGTATAAATCTCTCAGTGATTGGGACAGAGCCTGAAACAGAGCGGAACCAGAATCCTCCAAGTGAGAGGCTTCAGGTCCCACTTTAGATCCAGATCACTGCCTGTGTTCACACTGAAATGCAAGTGTGGAACTGTAATTCCAGCCACATCCAAACCAGGCAGTCTCTAGGTCATGTCCACAAGCATAAATTGCAAGCACTGTCAGCACATGCAGGCTTGGCAGCTTTGAAAGAATTTCGGTTTATCTGCCTTAGAAAAATGTCCTCTACAGGCCCTGAATCTGATCTCCTGTTACAAGAGAGGAGAAATGTTTTGGCCAAAAAAAAAAAAAAATAATAACGATAAAGATCCAAGAAAAGCCACTTAGGATAATTGTTCAAATATAAATCCAGCTCCTTGGGTAGGTTTGCAGCCCCTGCTGAACTCTGTGTGTCTCTCTGTGACACTGCTAATGTGTTCAGGTGAGCCTGTTAAAGCTGAACCAGGGGTTTTTACATCACTCACAGGTTTTACAGTTAAGACCAACCCTAAGCAACAAATATTGCAAAATAAAATCCCACATGGCTATAAAACTCTGGGTGTTCATTGATCCCAGGCTGCCCTTTTCCAAACTGAATTAATTCTACCACTAGGATAGTGACTCAGGCTTTACTCACCCAATTAAAAAAATATGTAAAAAATATATAGAAAGAAAATAAGAGCTATACTATTAAAAACATGGGAATCCTCTCAGTCTGGGTTTTCTTTATCCTGCAACAGAGACTAAAAGCACCTCCTTGCTTGAATGTAGGGAATTTTTACAATTGTCAAGTGATCAGCTCCATCCCATTTGCTTTGAAACCCTGGCTTTTCAGCAGGACAGTCCTAGAAATACACAAATTTCTACTGCAACAATAAATCTATGGGACTGAGAGGAAAAAACCCAGCCTATACATAAAGGAAATTATTTGCTAATAAGTTCTAAAATCAGTATGATCATCTTAGAACACTAAGGGCACATCCCTGCCCAGCCCTCTCTGACCTTCTCATAAAAGACTTCCAATAAATGAAGAAGAGATGAATATATTTCATGCAATCACTTAACTTCTGGAGCTTGTAAATGCAATATCTACTCAACAGGCTAAACCACAGCAACAGGTTGGAATAAATCTGATGCCTGGACTACTCCAGACTGGGTGCTCCCTTGGTTTGTTCATGTGAGGCTGAACTCTGAGCCAACCTCTGCTCTCGCTGGGCTGCACACAAATATCAGCACTGCCTGTGATGTATTCGCTCCAGTGTAAATCTTGAGTTAGTCAGAGCAAAATTTGATTCTCCAAGGGAAGTTTCAGGTTCAAATCCAAAATCTCAAAGGAAACTTCAGTCGAAGTGACCGATTTTTGCCCAATTTCTGGCCAAGGCAACTTGCTTTTTAAAGGAGGGAGGCGGGTATCCTCAGATCTCCACACGGATTCTCTCAAAGGTTTGTAAATCCTTGCCAAATCCTTCACAAACCTGGGCTCAGATTCAGAAATACAGTGAAAACAGATTTATTTTTTTTATTTTTTTTTCCCCGGGCACTTTAGCTGCTGGTTCTGGCCAGGATAAGAAAGAGCAGAGGCTTGGGGAAAAAAAGATGATGCAAAAATTTTCAAATGTCAAACATGTTCTGTCTGAGCTCTGGGCAAAATTTTGGGGTGGCTGTACATGTACACAACATTATTTGCTCCTTCTCTCTCTTCATCCTTCCAGGCTTTACTACCCACTTCTTACACCCCACCTTTAGATAACCTTTCCATAGGTTTAGAAAGAGTTGCAGAGGCACAGACCATAAATATCTGATCACTGAGCCTTCTGCCTTTGCAAGGTCCAAGAATGGAGCAATGTTTGAACTCCCTCGAGCAGCAAGAACTGAAAAGCCCCATTTCCTTGCATGACCATAAAAAATTATTAAGCTACACAGAACTCCATAATATACTACAGAAAATAACCAACGGCAGGGAACTAGGAAAAGATATGCTGGCTGGCCAACTTGCAGGGAGGGAAAAAAAAAAGAAAACAAAGGGAAAGCCTTGGCAGAGAGAATTGTGATCTTACTGTACAATTAACTTCTGAGACAGTGAGTGGGATTAAAGGACGGAACATTTCATTTAAAACAGCAAAGCATTATGAAGCATATATGCACATTTCACAGGCCTTTGAAATCAGCAACACTGGCAGGTTTATTTGTTTTGATTGTGTCTTTTTCTTTCTTTTACAACTCTGGGATTTTTTTTCTCTTCTTTTCAAGACTAGAGCCAAATGACCCATGAGAAATGTACTGTAATTTGCCTCTTATCTATCCCTCATCTCCATCTGATATTCCCTCTGCCCTGGTTACCCTGATGTTTTTCCAGACTCTCCAGCCTGAACCATTGTAACAAGGAGCAAAGTCAAGCCATAAAGAAAGAAGTGGTGTAAGGATATTTTCAGGAACCTGTTATGTTAAAAGAGATTTCCTTTGCCACTTCATGAAAACCTCTCTTGGCTGCAGCCAACCTCACTCACATCCACGGGAGAATTTAAACCCGTAGAGGAAGGTGTATAAATTTTATTTTAACTATCACTTGTACTGCTTGGCACTTGCACGCTGCTTCCCCTCTGGGCCTCAGAAAGCTTCCTAAACATGGAGAGAGAAATTCCATTCTGGTCAAAGCCCTGACACCAACCCTGCACTGCTGCAAACCCCATCCACCCGCTGAAGTGATGCTGAAGCAGGACAAAACCCCTTGTGCTGGGCCTCCCCTCAAGAAATTTTACCATGAGTGAAGAAGTCATGAAATAGGCGAACAGAATATTTTTCCTTGTCCTCTGAATGGGAAAACTGACAGCAAGGATTAGCTCCTCTATCCCTTGAGCCTGGATTTGCTGATAATATGGATCATCTTTCTTTTAAATAAGTGCTGTCCTGTGTTGCAGATCCTTGAAGTTTTCTGCTGGTGGCCACTAATCATATTTTACAAGCCTTCACTCATATTTTACAATCTTTGGCTTGTATTTTACAATTTCCAAAACAGTCCTGAAGGGCTGGTGCTCTGCAGATGGAACATCAGCACTCCCTACAACAAGCTGGTCCTTCCCGAATCCCTCAGTTTCACCATTTCTGAAGACAAGGCAGCACATTAACTTCATAAACAGATTTTCTTGTGGAGCCAGGCTCTGCTTTCAATGAGGGAGCAGCCACTGTTCTAATATTTGCTCAAATTTACCACCTCACTGATCTAATTTACCACTCCTCTCATCCCAAAGCTTTCAAGAACAACTGACAGATATGGGCACAACAACCTGCAAAATAACTCAAGGAAGGGACATTTTGGTTTCAGTCACCAGGACAAACCTGATTTTTTTTTATGAAAACACCAGAGACCAGGAATGCAGCCTGACATAACTCCCTTGAACTGAGACAAGAGTTAGGTAAAGCCTCTGTTTGTCAGACTGGGAATTAGAGATCTAGAGGAAACTTGCAGCTTTAAGGGAGAATTTTCTTTAATTATAGGACTAACTCAGAGTAACTTCTATATTAAATTTGTCTAGAAATTTCTAATACTAACACTCAACTCCAGCCTGTCTTCCTCATCTCCATCCTGGGTCAAGCTTGATGTCACACTTACAACCTGCCCAAACACCTGCCTTGCTGGTGGGACCTGTGGGAGTCACAGTTGGAGTGACTTTGGTTTGGCAGTTCTGGAGCACTGGGACATGCTTTTTGTCTTCTCTTTGGAGTCCAGGAAAGCTTGGGATTGCCCCATGGATACAGCTTTGTCCTGGGCTAAAGCTCCCTGTGCCCTGTGCAGAACCAACCTTTGGTGGGTGGGATGGGTCAGCATCCTGGATGGGTGACTTATGTGGGAATATTTGGGATTTTCAGGAAGCCATGGGGTGCTCATGGTGCAATTACTGCTCCTGCAGAAGGGGACATGTGGCACTGTCCCTGCTGGCTGCTGCTGGCACTTTAAGGGGCTGGTCCTTCAGCATCTTCCCTAATTAACACACCGCAAAAAATGCAGGGTGAAAAAGGAACCAGATCAAATTCTTCACTGCTTTCATCTCACTTTTTGACACTAATCCTCCCTGCACATAAACCCTGTGCCACAAAGGGAGATATACATTGAGATTGGAATGAAGAGTGGCTTGGAGCCAGGCCGACATCAACAACAAAATAAAATCAAATCACATAAAATCACAAAGGACCTAGCATGTTTATTGCAGATCCTTCTGCAGTTGATGGGCCAAAATAACCAGTCCAAATATGCAGCTTGCAAAACATCACTTTTGCTTTGGAGATGCCGCTGCTTTTCTGTTTTTATTTTTACAACTCATGGACTTCCAAATCTCCTTTCTTAACCTCCTGGCAGGGTTGTGCATGAAGCTGGTCCTGCTGCAGTGGGCAGAAAATCAATGGTCAGGAAAATCCCAATCTTCTTCTCTTCTGAGAAAGAAATGAAAACCTGATTCAAATGAGATTGGTTGAAATTTTCTCTTATTTCATCTTATGGAGAAAAGTGTAGAAGACACCCAAGTGAGATCACAAAGAGCACAGCCTGGTGATGGAGATTTTAGTTCAAGGAAATCAAGTGTCCTGGCAGTAGAAGCCTCATATTTTCCAAGTTCATGAGATATTTTTCCCTCCCTGTCACAACAAAAGAATGATATTTATCTCTATTTGGTTTCTTGGTTTTCTTTTCAGGGAATATTGATGGATCAAAACAACAAATCTTTATCTGCAGCTGTGAAGTCTTGAACACACTTTTTAAGGGAAAAGAAAAATTGAATAGTCAGGTGCAAAGGACTACTAAATAATATGAGATTTACAAAAGCTGGTTGCTCTTGTTCTTTCCCAGCCATGACGAGATTACAAGGAAATAGAAAATGTCAGTCCCTGAAACAGAAATTTTACATGAGAACATTTAGCTTTGAAGTTCCCAGAATCCACAGTCAATTGCCAGGTGATCTGGCAGAAACAACAACACACCTGCAGTGAAAACAGTCCAGAGTTGAAAAAGAAAATATTGTGGACAGTGCATTTCCTCACGCCAACATTTTTTTCCTTAATTTCTACTCTTGCTCTCTAGGAAAACAGAAAGAAACAAAAGAGCAGGAAGAGAGATGTAGTAGATCATACCTTTGTCAAGGAGACTGTTGGGAAGCAAAACATGCCAACAATGTCTGCAACAGACACCACAAACAAAATGAACTCCTTGACATCAAATTCCTGCCCCTCATTTCTCTCTGCTGAGCCTGAGACAAGCAGGAGGAGGAAAGACACAAATGTGCCTTTTCCAAACACTCAAGAACTTCCAGAATTTCTGTTTTTTAAACCTGTGCAGGACCCACAATTCCCACACAGGTAGAACCCTGTTGTACATTTGTGCTTCCCAGAGTGGACAGTTCCTGAGCTGGAGGATGCATCCAGCAGAAAATGAGCAGTGGGCAGCAGACACAGCCCAGGTTAGGAGCTGAATGGAAGGACATTTGGATTTCCTCACATATGGATCTGCTAACGTGCATCCCAGAAAACAGGCACTATCAGCCCAAAACACAAGGCTGATTGTAAGCATTCCCCAGGGGACACATTTCCCAAGACCCTACTAAATTGGACTGGCAGCTTATGAAACACACAGCTCTGATCCAGCATGTAACTGTAAACTATAGGAAATCATACCCATATATTTGGCCTTCAGACATGAGAGCAGAAATTGCCTGTTTTGGCACCACAAGCCTGTGGATCCACTTGAATCAAACCCAGACCTCTTGCAGAGGGCTGTGAGAATGCAAAGATCTGTTCTCCATTGGCAAATGAAAACACAAGAGGGGGAAAACTCTAATTTTCCTGTATGGCAAATTTCTTGACCACTTCTTGCCCTGACCGCTGTGGATAGGCCATAATTTCCTCAAAAATACCAAATAATTTTTGCACTCTGTCACTGTATTTGCTCATCTCAACCATGCATCAGCTTTTGCTCTGGTTTGCTCCTGTAATTTATTAAAGTGTCACTAACTACTACAGGACTTAAGATCCCGATTGCTACAAAACCAACTCTGCAAAGGATCCAGCAAAAACTGCAGGTTGTCATTTTTGTCCCCACACAGAGACCCTGAATTACACAAAGCCACACTTACAAAGCCTTTGTTAGCATGACATGTCTTGCAGCAGCTCCCTGTCAAAGGCAGAAGGGGGTTGTTATGAATTCCCTCACTCCCATGACCCTGTGCCAGCTCAAGCACATGCCAAGAGCTTTGCAAAACCTGACATCCCACCTCATTCAGCTGTGGGGCAAGAGAAGGCAGCCTGGAAGCATAATTGGACTATCTCTTCATGATGGTTTTATAGACCAAAAACTGGAAATGCCTAAGGTATTGTTCCCAGGCAGATAAAATAGGAACTTTATGTCTGATCAAGATGAGAACAGTTAAAGGTTTGAGACTGAATTTTTAAGACAAAATCACAGAATCAATTGAGTTGGAAAAGACCTCTGAGATCATCAAGTCCAACCCATGACCCAACACCACTTTGACAACTACACCATGGTCCTGAATGCCACTTTCAGTTTTTCCTTAAACACCTCCAGGGGTGGTGACTCCACCACCTCCTTGGGCAGCCCATTCCAATGTCTAATCACCCTTTATAAACAGCACATTTTATAGCACAAACATGAGAATAAATCTATCCCCAGAAGTAAATCTGTCAAAAGAATTCTGAGTGTATGAGGAGGGAGCCAGGCACTTCCAGCCCTTTTCTGAATCAAATTGGATGCAGGGAGAGAAATCAAACAGCGCAGATTTCTCCAGGCAAACTGGGAGAAACACTCTGATGTGTCTGATGGAAGTGTTTCACTCTGTGTTTGGAAGTTTATCATGACCGATCAATTCTGGGGGAATTAGTGAGTGTGCTCTGGGTTTTGGCACTGACACAGTCGTGGTAAAAATGCTGGAGGGAAAAGGGAAGTGATTTTCATAATGCTGTGAACTGTTGCCATCAATGCTTACCCAGAACGTTTCTCCTGCTTGCTCCAGTGCAGGGCAGCTCTGCAGGAGTTTTCCTCTGAGCTTTCAGCCTTCATCTCAGGAAGGTTCCCAACCCCACTTGTGCCCTGGATGGGGAGATCCAAGCCAAAGACCAAAGTCTTTGGGAGTTTAATCTTTCTGTGGACTTCAAAGAGCTTGGGATATGCAGCCTAGTCCAGGCAGAAAGTATAACATACATTTGGAGCAACATTATGTCCTTAAAAATAGGAAATGTTGACTGATTGTTAAGGAACACAGTGTGATGGGGAGGCCTGATGTGAACTGTGAATGAATTTAGATTCCTGTTTTCAGGCTCTAAACTTGGTGCTCTAAATCCTAGTGGAAGGACCTACCTTTTCCCAGCAATTATAAAGACTTTAAGGTTTAATTCTCTCAATCATGTCTATACCTGCAGTGAACAGATGGCAGGAACTGTTCCCTAAGGAACTGAGCAACAACTACAAATAGCCACTGCTCCTCCTCAGCCCTCAGTGCAGGAACAGGGACACCCCACATTTTGGGAGGAATCAGCATGAAGGCAAAATAAAACCCCTGAACCTGAAATGCCAAGCCCAAACATATTCAGGTGTTTTGAATAATATAAGTTTATGCAATTATGACTATTTCTCAGGCATGCCTGTGTTTGCCTCCAGATCCCTTTTCTGGGATGGAGATCAGGAATAGAGCATCATGAAGCTCGTGGAAAACAGGAGATCGCAGAAAAATGTTGTTTTGTAATTGCTCTCAGCCAGTTGTGCAAACCTAAGCAGTTCAGATAGTTTGCAAATATTTCCATTCTTCTCTGACACTCACGTGAAGCAAACTAAGCTCTGGCATTTTTGACTTCCACCCACATGCTTTAAATGAGTGCAGCACATTTCTTTGTTTACTTGAAATTTGTCACCAGTTAATCTCTCCCTGTCTCTTTTTCAATTAAAAACCCCAAATTTATTAATTAAGGAAACACAAAACAACTTAATACAAAGCCTTTCAAAGCATAAAGGAGATTTTGATATCCACTCTCCTGATAAGCAGAGTATCTTTTCTTGGCCTGGGAATACAACTCCCCGTTGTGCCTTTGGAAGGTGCACAAAAAATGTGCAGATGATTGCAGTGATGAGTCTATTAATTGATATCATCTGGATTTTATGATACTTAATCAATGTCTGAGTTCTGACTTCAAGAGAAGCTTTAATTGCCTCACTCCTTTCTGCTCAATGCTCCCAAACCTGTCGTCTTCGATACATGAATATAATTTGTGAGTCTGACAAGGCCACCAGTCTCATTACATGGTATCATGGAAACTAGAAATGAATCAATAAACAGAGAGACAAACTCCTGATCGGCTCCTTCCATCCACACAACATGGAATTCTTCACATTTTACCCCTAATCCCATGTCTGATCAAAATGAAATGTCTCCAGGGTCAGGAATGCCTCCGCTTCCTTTTGGTATTTAATCACATCTCAGAAAAGCTGGTATTTCGTGTCTATGTGCCTTATCTTCATCCTTTGTACACTTTGTGCTGTTTAATGCTCAAGAAATAATTCAGCAACATGTTTCATGTGATGGGGAAGATCCTTAATGGAGGAGAAATGCTGGCATGGCCCAAAGTAACAGATTAAATCCCCTTCTTGGCATATTCATTTTTACCGCGTCTTCCAGCATAATTTCGACATGGAATTTTCCTGACATAAATCCCACAGGTTTCCCTCTTCCCCTCCACACCACGCTGCGTAGCTCTGTGTTTTGGTAAATCTCGTCTATTAATAGTTGCCCTCTGTGGCTATAAAAAAATACCTCAGTAGTCAAAAGCCAGCCCTTGCTAGGGAGCAGCTGTGGATGCCTGAACACACGCAGGACCAGCACCACACAGCAAAGCCCTTTCTTGGCTCCGTGTCAGAGCAAACCGATTAAACATGGCCATGGAAAGCTAATGGAAAAGGAGCCCCTTTCCCTGCAAGAGGGAGAGAGGGAGGCTGACTCCAGCACTAGGCTGGAGAACATCAGGGTATTTCCATTTTCTCACTGACATTTTCTTTTTCCTTTTTTAACTCGGCGAACCCCCTCCCGTGTCTTCCTCGCTTCGCCCTTCTGCCAAGTCCCAATAAAATCCTGCACTTAAAGAAATAGGACAAAGACGTCATCACAGCGAGTAGCAAAGGTCGCAGGGTAAATTTTAAGGTCTAGTCTACCTCTTTTTTGGTTTGATTGATTTAACTGATTAAAGCATTTCTGCTCTTCCTGTGCTTTCAGCAGCATCCTGGGTAACTCGGGAAATTCAAACCAACCAGCTGTGATCTGTGTTACAAAGTCGAGGTTGGAAATACAACACAAGGATGTTGATGGGGCCATACTGGAGAGGGTGAAAGGAGAGGAATTTTGTCTCCTGGTGAAGTGACAAAGTGCTTTAATGTGTTGGAATGAGAAATACTCAGCTTAGCAAAGGATGCAGGGAATTGCAGGGTAACAGTCCCATCGCAGAGTATCTGGTGGGTGACAAAGGACCTAACTCCCTGTGGCAGGAATCGTCCCTGGATTTAAATTTGAATCTCCATTTGCATGAATTAAAATTCTTGAAAATCCTCAAGAATTGCTGAGTTTCAGGGTTTTCTATGCAAAATGGGCAATGCCACAGCCATCACAAGGTTGAGTAGGGAAAGGAAGGGAAGCTAGGCTGGGGCTCTCCTCACTCCTCACTCCCAGCACTGGTCTGAGGCAGAAGGAACTCACAAGCCCAATGCCACATAATTTCAGCAGTTTTCCAATTTCCCTGTAGACATCTCACTAAGATAAATTCTCCTTACAAAGCCAGTGGGAGTGATTTGAAAAACCAACAGAGTCTTGAGCTGGGAAAACCGACTGCAACAACTTCTCACTGAAGTCCTCAATTTATTGACGCAACAAGGTTATAGCACGAGAAGCAAATTTATTCCGTATTATCTACTGGCAGCATAGCTCCAAAGATGCATTTTGAGGCAGCAGAAAGAATTTTACTCTCCAAAGCCTTGTAATTCAAGCCTGCTGAAGCTGCCCTCACACAAATCAGCGATGACACATCTTTTCAACATCTAGGGCCAAAATTATTTTTAAAAGCATTGCAGGTAATTGCCACTGCTCTCATTCCAAACCACTGCTGTTTCCACTATTTTACCATCACTGATGTAACCCAACAAGTGTCAACAGCAAACAGGGGCTGCTTCTGCAATGACTGAATTAATGGAAATAGTGCATTTCACAACAAGCAGCTCACCCATATCAATGGCCATGGCCAGATCTTTAATTGCAATTTACAGGAGATGTTCTATGTTTCCAAGTTTTCTTATATAGTCTTCAAACATCTGGGTACCTTCTAAAGCAATTGGTCTGCAGGGTGTGGATTTTATTGATTTTTTTCACCAGGGTGGATTGGCCACCAGAGTCTTTAAAACAGCAGTAGAAAAAAATTGCTGAAGAATTTCAGAAAGATCAAATTAGGCCAAACCCTCTAATTTTGGCTTCAGTGGGGTCCCTTTTTAGTAGGGGTCCTTCTAGCAGGGTCCCTCCTTTAAAAAAGAAAGGAAATTAAAAATTAAAAACAGCACTGGGGAAAAGTTAAGCATGTACTTCAAACTCACACATGCCAGGAAATTTAGAGTTAAAGGTGAAACTCCACCCTAAAGAGTTCCATACTGGAGATATTTCAATGAACAAACGTAACGTGTTCTGAAATACAAAGACCCAGTAGGGTGCACTAGGTATGGAGTTTCAGCCTTCAGTCCAAATTTCCTGGATTTTTGGAGGTTTATTAGAGTTTCATACCCCAAACATTTAAGTACGCCAAGAAGTTTCCTCAGTGCAACTCACCCTGATCCTTTTGAAAGCTGAGAGCAAGCACTGTGATGGTGTAGCCACCCATCCATTATTAATGAACCTGAAAACAACTTCTTGCAAATTTATGCTAATTTGGAGTGCTGAAATTACATGCAAACTAGGTAGTTTCAGTTGAGTTACCCTGACAAACTCCAAAATTGCAAATCTGCTCAGAACCAAACAGAAGGGCAGGATTTCATTGACCCCAGCAGAGCACATGCTCCTAATCTTCCTCCACAGTGTGTGGGTCCTGGAATTCTGCACCAGCCAGGGCTGCGATGGAGCAATCACAGGATTGCTTCTGACAGCAGTGGTTTGTGTTCCTGCTCTAAACACCCTGCCGTGCTGTGGGGATATATCCATCCTCCTTCTCAAGGAATCTGGATCGAAAGGAGGAGACGTAACTGTGGCTATCAGCATCACACTTTTTTACAGCACAGCTTTTACAGACGTGTTGCAAATGTTGAAGTGGTTCCTGCACATCTCAGGAGCCCTGATGAGTCTGTTTGAGGCTCTACTTCACTGCATCTCCTGAGAGCTCTGCAGAAATGACAATCAGCATCTCTCTGTAGCCCCTCCATCCTTCTCGAATCACCCAAAGTTTCAGGAGTATATGATGATTCCAGTGGGTGTCTTGACATACATTTAATGGAGAAGTCATCCCATGTGTGAAATTGTCCTCTCCTATTGCTCTACATGTCTTAGTGGTGGTAATAAAAGTGTATATAATAAAAGGTATAAAAGTGGTGGGACAGCTCCACGCTGTCCTGATCCTGATGTGTTTGAGGGACAATTAATTCACTTCAGGTAAGAGCAGATAAACTGAGACATCCATTCAGTTTTCCCACCCCCATGCCTCCCCAAAAAGCCCAGCTGAAGTACTGTTTGCCCAAGCCCAGCAATCCATGAGAGAGACAAAGCCAAATGCCTCCTGTCCATGGATGCTGCACATGGAGCACAGTGGAGGTGGCTGCTCTGTATTTCCCCAAGGGGCAGCTATTGCTTGCAAGAATTGGACTTAAATCCCTATCAAAAAAGAAATCTGAGAGATAGGATGGGAATTGCAAGAGTAAGTGTTGCATCTGGTTTAGTTTGCTACAGAACTCTACTCTGCATCTTTTTCAGTGTGAAAGGTGCATCCTCCTGAATTTACACAGGAGGTTCATCTGCTGTTAATTAAAAACAAAAAGGTCACCCCACAACCACAGCAGGAGAGAGGCTGCACACAAATGGCTGTGGGAGAAAAGCAGGGGGATTAATGCAGGACCCCACAGCACCTGAAGGAGGCCTGTTGGACAGGATCAGACTGTAGGTCTGTGCGTGTGAGATGGTAAAATCTGAATTGATCAGCAAAGAGAATAAACCAGCTCATTTATACAGCCACATTGCACAGTGTGGGAGGGGATGAGCTCCACCTCATTTGCTTAACCAGAGGCTGCCAAGGTGTTGCTGGGAAGCATCCATGGGGCAGCAGGTCCTGGAGGATGTGGTGCTGCCCAGCAGTGAGGGGCAAACTCAGTCCCTGTCAAGTCTGCAGACTCTGCACTTGCAAATCTTCCACGTGAGGTTTCAGAGACAAATGGGTCTGCATCAGCACTGGGGGTATAATAACACTTTAATCTGTTGTCTCCAATAAGGATTCTTAATGATCTCTGATAGTTTACTCCATAGATTTTATAGGCTCCCTTCATCCCAAGCATCCTGCAGTTTGACCAGACAGTGATCTTTTTCCTTAATGGATAACATCCATGAAAGAAACCATGAGTTCTATGAGTCTTGGGGAAAAAATGTTTCTTGAAAAAAGCTATTGGAAAAGTTGACTGTGGGTCAAGCTAATTCGAGCAAACTCCTACTGTTCCTAGGGTGTGCAATCGTATAGAAATAGTTTCTTTAGCCCTGCAGTCCTGTCTGTATCAGAATTCAATACTAGACTTATAAATGTCAGTTGCTAGCATGGGAACAGATGCAACTCCTCCCAGCTGATTAACATCCCTGACATCTGGAACAGAGGACAGAATAAACAGAGAGAACAGAGGATTTCCTGTTGGGACTTGGCTTTTGGGTGACAACTACCAATATACAGCAGCTCTGTCCTTGACAGTGTCACTCTGCCTTCTAAACAGCCCTGGAGCTGGTAATTAAAGAACTGGACATTTAACACTGAAGCCCTAGACAAAAACTCAGGTATTTGCTATATGTCTGTCTGATACCTGTGTGAATGCAGGAATCCTTGATGTCAAGAGCTGCACAATGGTCTCTTCGAAGCAGGGGATTAAGTTCTCAAGCTCCCGGAACTGAAGAGCTTTGATGAATTTCTTCTGTTCTTTTTAGTGTTTAGGATTAAGTGGAAATTAGTCCTTTATTGGGAATCAAGGAGTATTTCTTACAACTCTAGCCCCTGGAAAAGGCCATTCAGTGTGCCTCCCTCCTCCGGAGTAAGCTGACCATATTTTTCATGCACACCTCATGAAGAGATTTCCAGCAGAAGAGAAGGAAAAGAGGTAAGAGGCTGATCTGATAGTCCACGGAAGAGCCCTGAAGTGCAGCTCAGCCTCGAGGCTGCCCTGGGCTGTGGATTAATCACCACCTCCTCCTTCTGATGCCACTGCTGTGACCCACATGCCACAGCCCAGTGTGTTCATACACAGCTCTGGCACACCCATTGCTGCTCAAAACCACTGTGGAAATTCCTGCAAATGGGTCAGACATGTATTTTGGGTCTAATTTATGTATGCCTGGAATGTGCCAGTGCCCTTAACCCTGAGCAAGCCGATGTGACATGATATGAACAGAGCTGAACTGTCCAATAACAGTGTTGGAAAACAACACAGAAGTGGGTGGGACCAGCAGGGCACTGGGATCCAACTCTCAGGGAGGGCTGGAACTGGGTGATCTTTAAGGTTTCTTCTAACCCAAATCATTCTGTGATTCTTTGATTCCTTAGTTTGGTGGCACCCTGAGTTCTCTGCAAATGGCTCAGAGCTTGTACAGCTCATCCTGCCCCTCATTCAGGCAGGACTGAAGGGCTCTGGGAGCCTTCAGGGAACACACGTGGATGTTGACAACGTCTGTCCCCAGGTCAGTTATTCTGGGGGCATTTCCAGCAAGTATTCGGTGGGCCATATGGATTGAGGGAATTTTAGGAGACTCCAGTACTTTTACTGCTTCAGGAATTTCATCAGCATTTTCCTAAGCAGGCATCGAGGGGAATGCTTCCTTATCTGTCCATGAAATCCTGTGGTGAAGCCTGATGTGCAAGCCCAATATTACATAAAAGGAACGTCTCAGTTAGCCATAGGATGGTGCAAGAACTCACCACATCAAATGGCATTTACCGAGCATGATTTCCTATGGTCCCTTGCTGCTTCTTTCAAGTTTCTTGAAAAGCAGCCATGGTAGGTGTCATGAGCTCAAAGTCTTCCCTGTTTTGTAACCAGCAATATACCAAATAACACAAGGAATGAGTCTTTTCTGGCAAGGGTGTTTATTCTTGCTCCTTCCTTTTGTATTGGGCCAGGCTGTATGATCTTAGCATGTTCTAATTTCCCGGAATTGCAGAAAAGCAGAACAATATTTGTAAACCTTCTGCTGGGACAAAATACATTTTGTCCCACTCTCATGAAATTAATAAAAAGAAGTGAGGCAGATATTCTTGGATAAAGCCTGCTGTGTGGCTAATGATAACCAGTCCTTTGTTTTTTCCCTGCAGGCTATTAAAAAAGAGGAGAGATGATCTAGTTGGTACCACAATGTTTACAGCTTTTCTGCTGAGCAGCTCTGAGAGCAGAGTCCCCCTTCTCACTGTCAAACAGACAGTTTGTCCCCCTGACAAACTTAAATGTGGTTAAATCTCTGCTAGCTCACTATGGCACAGAACATCAGCTTTTTGGGGTTAAATATTTTTGGAGAGGTGCCACAAAGACAGGCAGGAAACATTAAAGAAACCAACCAGCTGTGCTGCTGGGATCAGCTCTGAAGTCACCAGAGCTGTACCACCACAGTGACTGAATGACACCATCAAAGTCCCTGAGCCCTTTGTCCAAGGTGCCCAAAAGGATCACAAGAAAAACCTAACACAGATCAGAGGTGTCTTGGAATTGTTCCAGTGACATCACTTAGTCATGAAGCATCCACAGGGTTTTTTGTATCAAAACTCTGTCCCAGGATGGCGATTCATGGACTGAGTCTCACAGTCAGAAGGAAAGAGGCTAGAAACAGATACATCATCTTTTGGGGATAAAGAGGCACTGAGGAGGGTTCCTGTTTATTACAGCATTAATCAAGCATTAGCACTTTTTGGTTGATTCCAGAGGACAGAAGTATTTCATGAATAAGCTCTGCCTGGTGAACAGCTGGCTGCAACTGCTGACACTGAGGAAGGAACAAAGCCCAAGGAAGGCTCTGAAAAGTCTTTACAAAATAAAGCTCAGAAAACTTTTTATTGGTACCATTTCACCTTTCTTTCTTCCCTCCCTTTCCTCACCAGACTGAAGGATCTTTTCCCTTTCTTCTGCTGTCATTGGACTGAACTTTGGCAGAGGAAATACCTGAAATGAGATGTGAGCTCTCCATGGCTGCAATGTCTTCACTGATGTGGTTCAAGGCCTGTGCTAGAGGAGACTGGGGACTCATGGCCAAGGAAAGTGGTGAAAAGAGGGGCTGGAGTTGCAAAATGGGCCCAGATGGTGCCAACCAGATTTTGACTTAGTCATTAATTGACACGGAAATCTCTCTCTCAGGGGATGATGCTGACAGCAAAACCAAAGCCAAATATTGGGTTTGAATCTTTACCCTGGTAGTCATTCGAGGCTTTGCTGACACAATCACTGCCCTAAATCTGTATTTGTTAACCTAAATACCCAAAGCAGTGTAAGTCAGGCTTACAAACTTCAGTGATAGGTCCACAGACCCAACAGCTCTATTTTGCCTTACTGAGTACAAGCACCCATCATCGTGGTGACTTTGAGCTCAGCCAAAATAAATCAGCCACCAAATAAAGGCTCCAGAGAGCTGGAATATCTGCTGCTGCCCTAGGTGCTTTCGTGGCTAATTATCAATGCTGAATTGCAATGTCTGTGCAGAGACAAAGAAATGAAATCTGTTGCAAAAAACCCCAACTTTGGAGCATCTATGGATTTTCTGATGCTCTAGATTGTGGAAGAGGATCTTCAGGCCTCCCTCACTCTTTCAAGTCAGGAGAAGGTTTTTCTCAAGTCAAAATGAACCTGCAGAAGATCTGTGAGCTCAAGGCCATGAGATGTGAATCCTCCAGACAAGCTCAGCCAGGTGGTTGTCTTCAAAAGGGACATAAAACTGTGTGTGAGAAGCAGCTACACACTGCTAAGGTAACTTCAAATTTTGGAACTCAATTTCTTGCTTGGGCTTGTGCAAGCACAGTCTGTGCAGCAAAACGGCTTCATTTGAAATAAAAACATCTCTGTACATCAGAATAACATTAAAACACAGACTTAAATCTGTCAACTATAATTCACAGGGTTTTTCCTGCTTCATTTTATATGGGGATTATGCTAGTCACAGAACAAGTGATAAAAGGGTACTATCAGATTAAAAATAATGTATTTTTTTTCCCTAAAAATTGTACTAGTTGCTATAACTAACACCTCAAATTCTCAGAACTACAGTGTTAGAACAATCCAATTTGCATTATGTCTTTGATGATATTTGCTTGGTTGAGTTCCTCTCCACTTGAACAGTATTAAAAATTGGTATTTTTCCTTTCAACGTTTTCAAGCATTAACATTTAAAGTATTTCCTCATTTGAGCTTTGTTCACTACTAACTGACTGAAGTCGAACTGAGCTAGAAGGATTTTTTAAAACAACCTCACTGGAGTAAAAAAAAAATTGGAAAGGAAGCTTTTCTTTCCAACTTAATTATGTGTATTTAAAGCTCCAGTAGAGCTGATAATGTTGTTTAAAAACTTCTCTCTATTAAGGAAGCTATAAATATAGCCTGAATTGCTGCAATGGAAGGGACTCCTGAACAGCTCATACTTTCCTTCTTAACCTGAACTTTAGTGTTGGGTGTTCTGACCATTTAGAAGTTTCCCCCTCTATGTCTAGGGCATGAATTGCCCTAAAAAAGCTGTAACATGGAATGCAGACAACAGAATTTCAGCTTTAACCTCCATCTTTTCTGTGCTTATATTTCTAACTCATTCACAAGTAACACTTTGTTACTTAAACATACTAATTTATCTGAAGTTGACCAAAAGCAAGCTGGAGTAATTGCAGGTACATTGTTCAAGGATGCCTCTCCTCAAACTGCAACACCAGGACACTCCAGCTGAGGAGCTGAGGATTTTATGAGCTCACATTCACCCACAGAAAGTTGCCCTGCAATGAAGTGGCATTACCCCTGTTTTCATTTATGTGTAGAAAGGGGCACAGAAGATTTCATTACCCACCCAGTGTGTGCAACAGGAACCCGGCGCCCACCTCCCTCCTCACAACCCCCAGACTCCACTGCAGTGCCTACAGAGAGCTGTGCACAGCAGAAAGAGTATGGAATTACCTGCCTACCTTCAAAGAAGTGCTAGAGAATTAAAGTCTACCTAAGAGTATTCATGTTCTGTTTCATGCCTGAGGGCCTTTTCCCTCTCCAAATACACATGAGCTTTCTATGACATCCAATCCCCACTCCTCAGAGTCTGGAGTTAAAATAAACTGTGCACTGTTACAATATGCTGCTCATAGCCAACAGCTAATGGGGTCTCTCAAAACTGGCTGCTTCAGTCTTTAGCACACGTTTTCTTTAGCCTGGCTGGAGAATACCAATTCAGGGGTAAGACACTGCTGAGACCATTACTGAGATTGCATTTGGATAACTACAACGTGAGCCAAATACTAAAAAAAAAAAAAAAAACCACATTAAACTCCAAAGCAAATAATAGCAACAATGAAAGGGTCTAACAGCCAGCAGGCTGATCAATACCCAGACAGATATTCATCAATACGATCATAAAAAGAAACCGCCTACCTGTACGGCGAATATGGGTCAAAGCAGGTCTTGGTGACTTCAGTTATCTCCGGGTTGCAGCACTCCCCCCCGTCGAAGTTGTACCTCTCGTAATTACAATCCATGTCGCACACGCCGTTCTGCTTCTTCTTGTTGAAGAGCGTGTGGCGGACGTGCCGGCAGTCCCCGCCGTCGTACCCCGTCAGCGTGTGGTTGCACTCGGGGTCACAATTCTCATCCCCAATCTTGCTGATGTCGCAGTTGGCCAGGATGAGCCGGTGGCGAAGGGAGGAGTTCTTCACCTCCAGCACCTCCAGCTCCCAGGTGATGTTGTAGCGGCTGAAAGCCTCGTTCAGGTGCTGGTGCTGGAACTCGATCTGCTGCTGGCTGACGGTGGGGTTCTGGTGCTTGTCGTCGTACAGATTCACCACTCGGTAGCGCACGGTTTTGTTGCGGCGGAACCTGGGCAGCTTGTTGTAGCTGGCGATGACGTCCGTGTTGTCACACACCGTCTGGCCGCAGAGAGGAGGGTCCAGGCTGGTGTCCAGCAAATAGCCGTGGTGGTAGCTGAACTTGGTCTGAGGGCTGCTGCCATCCTTCATGGGAGACCAGGTGCTTTTCACATTCAGTAAACTGTCTTGAAGAACGAGCTGAGGTAGGGGCGTGTCTTGCCTGTGAATCACCTGCTCCATGTCCAACAAGATCTCCTTTTGAGACCGGGCTGTCCTCCAGAGGCTGAAGTGCTCCACGTAACCCCGATAGTTCTGGTTCAGGGCGTTTCCTCCCAGCATGAGCACCTTGCACTTCAAGGTCAGCAGACTGAAGATGCTGCCCACCTGCTCTCCGCTCGTGGCCACCTGGGCACCGTTCACGTAGAGTCTCATCAGGTGCCCGTCGTAGGTGGCGGCCAGGTGCACCCACTGGCTGGGGAGGTAGCTGCGATGTGCTGCAATGGTGGTGACTTTGCGAGCACGGTCTGTCTTCAGCGAGAAGAAAAAGCGGGGGTCTCTGTTCCCCTGGTCGCTGACGGTGTTAATCCCCAGGACCCAGCCTCGGTCACGGGAGGTGTAAGAACATTTGTCATACAGTCCTATGTGCCCCCAAAAGAGAAATACGAATAAATAAGGATGACAGAACGAAGGCATTAGTCTTTAAATTGTGTAAATATATCTCTCTAAATGTATATACACACACTCACCTACATCTGTTAGACAGTTAGTGCACAAGGAAGACTTTAAATCATCTAGTGCACCGTTGTGGGAGGTCATGTTAAGACTTCCTATTAAAGGTCAAGGTTT
The DNA here is from genome assembly GCF_008360975.1 of Lichenostomus cassidix. Classification (NCBI taxonomy): domain Eukaryota; kingdom Metazoa; phylum Chordata; class Aves; order Passeriformes; family Meliphagidae; genus Lichenostomus; species Lichenostomus cassidix. The sequence continues at coordinate 7,734,733 of NC_139497.1, forward strand.
GCCGGTGGCATGTACAAATGGGATTCCCCTTTCCTGACCAAAGCCCAGAACTGTTCTGCAAATTCCTATCAGCAAAATATTGGGCTGTACATTTGGTTCTTACCTTCCCTCAAGCCATTCATCAGTGGTTGAAAACAAAAACAATCTTGAGAAGCAATCCCTGTTGATGTCACTCATCCCTCACACCCCTGAACCCTGTACCTAATAAGGTCTAGAAGAGAAATAAATAGAAAATTTAAATTCTGCACACTTTGAGAAACACTGGGCAGCTATCATCCTGATAGGTTCAAGCACACAAATCCTACAGAGAGTGAATGGGACGTGTTCAGGCTGCCTTTAAAATCATACCCAGTATTTAAAGTCATAGAAACCAGTAAGAGACATGGCATACACTGGTACACACCATACTGGGAGAGGGCAAGAAATATGAACAGATCCACAGAAAGATGGACATTTGGAGAGATTCCTGCTGCCTCACACGCACACTTCCTAACAACTCAGTGCACCATGGAAGGATTTCTGTCCTAGACAAAGTGTGGATCCATACTTAGAGCTCTCCCAACCAAACTGCAGACAGCTCCAAGAAGTGGTCAAAGCCCTCTCCCTCCCAGTTTGGGACACAGGGCTCAGAGACCTAAAGATGGACATTTCCATCCTTCAGTCCTCAAAGGCCGAGGGCTGCAGGGACCTCCCTCAACCAAAAACACAATCATTGGAGCTTTCAGCACCAAATGGCCTTTCTACTATCAGCACATAGAAAACAATCCTTCCCCAGAGCCTCCACTTCCAAAAGCCTAAAGGAAAATCATAAATCTCTGACAGTTCAGTCCTCGTGAAAAGACTAAATATCCCCTTACCTCACCCCTGCACCCTCACCCTCCCCTCACTACAACCAAATAACATCTTCTGCTTCTGACTAAGTTGCTCAAGAGCCATCTGTTAACAATCACTCATTAACAGTGCAGTCTTGTCTAGTATCAACAGAGCAAAGGTTACAGGAGCATTCACTGTATTTTTCCTCCCCTTTCCCAGCACCCACCTTCCCCCCTTCTCCTCACACCCTGCCCCTCTCCACCTCCTCCCCCTGTAAAAAAACCCTTCTGATGGGAAAGTTAAAAACATTTAAACGGGCCTTTTTTCTGCACGCTGGTATTTTGCTAGGGACTCTGAGCTCCCCCTTTTCCTGTTTCCTTTGGAAGAGAGATCCCAGGGTTCGGAAGGTAATGTGTTTATTCATCTGTAGGGCGCACTCAGTTCAAAACCTTTTCAAGACGAGCTCCTGGTTTATGCTGCTACTTCTGATCACGAGAAAGGAGAGGAGGAGAACCAGGCAAGGAAAAAACAAATGTGCTAAAAAAAAAAAAAAAAAAAAAAAAAAAAAGACATTTGCTGGGATGGATATTTACCCAAGGAACATGTGATATGAGAGCCAAAGTTACCCATAACCTTCTGGAGTCTGTTTTTGAAGCGTTTTAAGGTTTTTCTTTATGGAATAAATACTTCTACAAAGCATTCATTTTCAGATGGATGAGAGCCCATAAAAGTCTGTATTTTTATGCATCTCAAATGAAGGTATTGTCCAACGATAGTGGGCGGATAATACTGCAATGAATAAGAAGACAGCTGGCAAGACAAGTCCCTCTCCCAAATAAGTCATAAAAATCTCAGCTTATTGTAATAAGACCATTAGAGCTGATCAGGCATTTTGTAAGAGAGTTTTTGCCTGCCAAGAAATGCCAACATGGTGAGAGAAGAAAAAGTGATGCAGAAATGGGTTTGTCCCAACAAATCCCTCTGAGATTCTGCATGTCTTCAACATGGCCAGGGGAACCCCAGGGACTCCCTGGGCTGTTTTGACTGAGGCACAGAAGGACAACTCATCCTTGAAGCCCTAAAACCCACAGTTCCCACCATCTCCTGCCTCCTTTGCCACACAGTGGGCAAACCCTCCACGTCTGTGGATCACAAAGCAGCTCCACACACAGAAGCTGCTCCACCTGCTCTTCAGGCATCCAAGATCCCCATGGTTGGATGGACAGCTGGAAGTCCCAGAACAGGTCTCCAGTTCCAGGAAAGTCCACCACGCAGTCTTTAAGGATCAAGTTTTTTTGCTCTTTGCACTGACCAGGGCTAGAAATATTCCCCTGAAGACCCCATAAATTATTGTAGGATGGAAATTCATTTTCCCAGCCAGCATTTAAAGAACATCTTCCTCTCTCTGAAGTGCTGCATGATGCTGGTGATTGACCTCAGCTGAGCATGAGGAGCTGCTGGAGGAATACTACAGAATAGTAGCAATCCTCCCTTGCCTTTGAGCCTTTAAACCCTGATGTGATGCAACGTGTCTTGAGTTGGGCTCAAACAGCTGCCAGCAATTCAAGATTTCCAGGGAGCCAAAGGAGGGCAGAGAAAGAAAAAAATCCAGTGACAATAGGGACACCACTGAACACACCAGTATGAAAGCTGCTGAACTAAAACACTCTACTATTCCAGTTCCTTGCATTTTGGAGTTTAGGGCAAAGGTCATTGCAGAATCCTTATGCCACATACAGTATTCTTTTCTCAAACTTTTACTATTGCAGACATCCAGCTCTTGATGAAAAGATGGATTGAGCACAAGCCTTTCAGTGGCAAGAGTTGTTTTATTCTTAAGAGAAAGGAAAAAAAAATGTAAAAAAAGGGATAAGAAACCCACACTCCCTTGTACTGGGATAAGAAACCCAACTCCCTTGCAAGATGTACCAGTTCTTTATGACCCTCTTTTGCTTGAATGCTTCACCTATTTTCCCCATCCTTCACTTTTGGCCTTGGACTGAGGATCCTCCGGCTAAGGGAGTGTCACTTTTCCGTTTTGTCCCCAGCACAATGAAACTAATTTCAGCTGGGATGCTGGATGTCATAAAAAAAGAATTTATTACTTCTTCTATGACAACTAATAAGGGCAAAGCCATTGGAAGAGGGACATGTGAAATAATTGCCAGAACTTCTGAAAACTGAATAATTTGATGTTTTCACAATTTATTTCAATTTAGTAAAAGGTTCCATAGCCATGAGTTATTTCTCAGACATAATTAAGAACATTTTAAACAAGAAGAGGCCTCTTTTACCCCAAACAAGGCTGGTTTTGAGCAAAATTATCCCACGTAATGGTTGACACTCCAAATTTCAAGTCAGCTGTGACCACAACCAACATTTACATGAAAAATATACAGAGTTTAGATTCTCATTTACACAGAGAATTCTTTACAATAATGTGGTAAAGGACATTTTTAGCTACTTAATATCTCTTTACCAACCAAAGAGGCCTCATGGTAAATGAGATTCAAGCCAATGACTGAAAAACCACAATTTGGCGAATACGCCTGAAGTTTCTGAGCCAAGAAATGGTGTGAAATAAAACTGATGTTTGTTTTCCCCACAGCAATTAGATTAAAAAAATATGTACAAGTTTCATACAGCAGCAAACAGTTTTCCTCACTTCTGCTTGCCCTGGATTGCTAGAAAGGGATGGAGCTCCAGCTGAGGAGAACACTGACAGCCCTTCTGACTCCTTAGACTGAATGATTTTTTCCTCGTAAAGCTCTTGTTCCTGAAGCCCAAGGGATTGAAACGGAATTTTATATTTAATTAAAAAAAAAAAAAGAAGAAGAAGAGGTGCTAGTTCAGCTTTGCAGCAAGAGGCACTGGGAAGTTGCCTTCCCCACAAAGGAGTGAGTCACTTCTCTGAGGGCTCTGGAGAAGTGCATGAACAGAGGAAGATGCCACATTCTTTAATGTTTGGCCAGAGACAGATTCAATGGCCCATGATTCTCCTTCCAGTCCCATGGTGTTTGTCCCTTATAGGAAAAGTAAATTCCTAGGCATCAAAAGAGTGGGGAAAGCTGGAAAATTCAACTCCAACATCCCAAAGCCAAGAGCCAAGCATGGAAAATGAGAAACACACTCTCCCTCTTTTCTTTGACAAGCAAAATCTCAGTTCTCTGGTTAGTGACCCACAACAGCTCCATCATCACTGTCCACCTCACCTCTTCCAGGAGGTCCAAACCAACACCAGTATTTATGACCCACTTTGTTTTCAGGACTTTCCTGGGGACTTCAATAGATCCACATCCTCACATGGGCCCTGAATATTGGGCAAGATTTGGCAGCATGAGCACAGCGTGGAACAAGAGCCTCTGAACTTGTGGGAGAACTCCTGGGACAGGAGGCATTGCTGCAACTGGGATGGGAGCAGAGGAATGGGAAATCGCAGCTGGAGGCTGCTGGAGCCAGAAGTAGCCCTCTGTGGGCAGAATTTGGCAGAAGAGAGGTTGGAGTGGCCCATTCAAGATGCTGTAACCCACTGTAATGTTACAAATAACACACTCCAGGCCTCCTTCCCTCACTCCAGGGCCATTTCTTCTGTCTGGATAACAGCAATCTTCCCAACAACCAACCCAGCCATAGAACGAACTAAGAATTTCATTCTTCATGCAGGAAAAGTTTCCTCGCTTTGCTGAGCAATGGGAAGTGGCAGTGAGAGAGAGGGGGGAAGGCAAAAGTAAAAGTAAAAAAAAAAAAAAAAACCTCCTTGTTATGGTTTCATTTCCAGGAGAGAGAGGTGGGGGAAGGGGAAGAGGGAGGTCAGTCTGACTTTGAACACATCAGGTGCCGCAGAGCCCGTCAGAGCCGCGCGAGGCGGAACGGAAAACAGCGCCCTGCACTTCTGAAACTTGGCCGTGCCTGTTTTGCTGGGAGACTCCAACCAGAGGTGACAGGACTCAGTTATGAAAGGGGAATTTAGGTCAACAATCAAAGCTGCAGTCAGGGGGCCCAAGAACAGGGAGCTAAAGGTTGGGGCTGTTTTTTTCTTTAGCATGCTTTAATCGTTTAGTATCAAAGCACAGAAGAACGCTTGAAAGAGCAAATATTCTACAGGAACCTATAGAAAGCTTTTATCTGTCCAGAGGAAAATAATTAAAACCGACAGATTTGGGTTAAGTATCCCCATGTTCCATGCAATTGGATAAGTCAGTGAAGATCCACTGGAGCAGTTCTTGAGTTCTGCACTGGATATTTCATGGTATGACGTTGAACCCAATACAGTTTCACAAAGGGGAGAAATAATCTCTCCTTTCCTTTGCCGTGCTTCCCCCAGCCCCCACTTCCTTCCACAATACTTAAATAATTCAAAGTCCAGAGTACTTAAGGCAGCATCCCTGTCTATACCATTTCCAACACAGCTAAGAGGCCTCCTGAGGTCACCCCCTGAGACAAGGAGAGGTTCAAGAAAACCACCTGAGGCTTGCTCAGGTGGCAATGTACTACTTAAAGAGCAAAAAAGGGATGTTTGCTGCTGCTATCAATCATGCTGAATTTACACCAGATATTATCATTTACAAGCTATGCCAGAGGATTCAGATCTGAGACAGAAGGATGGAGTTCTTTTTGTTCTGCCATGAAAGACAAGAACTTCACCGTGTAGAAATACAGAGTTTAATACAGCTACGCCTAATTAACATTGAGAATTTAGCCCAAGGCTCTTTAATATCAAAATCTTTATATCAGTGTAATTTAGCATCAAATTGAGCATATATTCTCTACTGTTTCTCAAATTCCCAGTCACTCATTTGCTCAATGAGTTTCCTCAAAGTCTTGAAAACAGGGAGGTGAGAATGTCTACAACAGCAAGACATGAATTTATAGTGGCTGGTTAGTTATGAACATTACATAAATCCTTCCCTTTTGATAACAAAATCATGTGGGCTGCAAGAGAGCAGCCACTGGCATGGACAATCATATTAGTGCCACTTGGCTGAGCCTATTGTGAGAATACACCCGCTAACAGTATAGAAGAGCTTACTGCAAATACATCTGGTAGGCTGGGCTTAGTGAGAAATTACAGATTGTGAGGCTTTTGAGGTGTAAGTGAACACACAACACTGTGGCCACAGGGCAGAGGAGGAGCTGAGTCCTTGCAGTGTTATAACAGGGCCAGCCTTGGGCTGGGGATGGCTTTTCCAAGGGCTCCTTCATCGACAGCCTCAGCGCAAACAAGGGGTAGTGGGAAGGTTTGCTCCTTATCTAGATCTCCTTAAGCATTTCATAATAAAGCTGCAGGACCAGTGGAGACTGGTGCTGGGCGAATAAACTGTTCATGATCTAATAACCAGATTTAGGCAGCCTTGATGAGATAGAAAAATGCACATCCTTCACAAGGGTCAAACTTCAGTCTTTGCTGTGAAGTCTGGGATCACAGCAACGTTCCAGACAAGGGTAAGGATCTTGTAATATCTGCAAAGACAGTTATTTCTCCTGCCTTGTTCTTAAAAACAGCTGAATAATTCTGGATGAAGCTTGGAAAACCAGTATGTGTCCATGTTATTAGAGATGATTGTAACACACACAGGCATAGGGACAGTAAAGATAGTAGAGACAGGCCTCTCTTGGATCCTGCTTAAAGCCAAACTCTGATGTTCCATCAGGGAATCACTCCTATATGTCATAAATATGGGAGACTTTGCATCCAGTTTGATTCAGATAAGAATTCAGGGGTTTGGATGCCAATTTTAGACACTCTAGTGTAGCCCATTTATTAAAAAGTTGAGTTGAGTGGAAACCCAGATGTCCTTCAGATATCAGGAATGGAAAGCCAACAAACTCAGTAAGTTTGTTGGTTTGGCTGAAAGGGATCTTCACACACCTCTGAACTCCCAAGCTTATCTCTGCTCACTGCCCAGCAGAACCAGATTACAAATTAACCATCCCATTGTACCTGAGGCAGCTGATTCACCTCCAGAGAAAGCCAGAATTAGCACCATTCCCACTTGAAAAGCAGGTGTTGCAAAACACATGGGTACACACCAGGAGGAATGCATGGAAACCATCCATCTTTCACAGACACAGGCACAGCACACAGAACTGCACAGAAACCTCACAACAAGGACATTCAGATAAAGTCACAGCACCAGAAGGGTCACTAAACACATTCAGATGAAGCTACCCAGCAATTTTGGTGGAACACAAGTCACCTCTTCTTCCACATCTTCTTTTCCTCCCTGCACTGTTTGCCAAAGTCTGATTAGGTATCAGAGCTCTACAGGGAAATTTACTCTTGTTCACACTTACACAGAGTGGCTTTCCTACCTTTTGTAGGAGTTAACACTTGAAAGCAACCACAGCATATCTTCTGTGGAAAGAACACACACTGGAGTACCATAACTTGCAGGCAATCTAAATGATAAAGTGATATTTCTGAGCTCCTTTTAGAAAACAGCAGAGAGAATTGATCATAAACTGGGTCAAGACAGGTCAGCATACCTCAGAGCAGATCAGATGGCCAGAGCATCCCAGGAGGAAATATTCTTCTGGAAGGATTATTAGGGGCACATCTGTGCCATCAGATGACCGTGCACAATACCCATCAGCTCACAGGGAGTTCAATATGGCATTTCCTTTCAAAATGTGCTTTGTGTCTGACAAGCAGTGCAAGTCAATCAGCTGTGGCAGTGCCTGAGCCTGGAGTGGGGCTGGAAAAATGCCCAACACGCTGCCCTGGATGGCCACAAACACAGGGCTGGGAGAAGTGGAGCTCTGCACATGAGATGGCTTGTGGTGCTGATCAAAACACACAGCCAGGATTAAAGGGGGGGACAACAACACAGCTTGTTTTGCTTTTTAGAATTCCCTTGTCTCTGACCTTTACAGCAGCTTTAGGGCAGCGCTGGAACCAGCTGAGCAGTTACTACTCCCAGCTGCAGCCAGGAGAGCTTTTACACCATTGCACAATGCATGTGTGTTTGCAGGGGGGAGGTTAGGGCTGGAGAACAAAGGAGCAAATCTAGTGGCACCTAAATCAAACATTATGATCAATGAGGGAGTGGGAAGAGAACCTGGGGAGCAGGGACAACCTTACAACCTTTCCAGGATCAGACAGATGGCCAACATCCACATTATTACAGAAACAAAACAAAAACAAAAAATTCCATGAATGCAAACTAGGGCACCCTGCGAGGAGACTGTAAAAATCACATCATGATAGCTTAGACTTGTCTTTGTAATTGAGGGGCATTTCCACATGAAACAGTTCTAGTTATTTAATTGGATTTTGAGAACATTCTTGGGCAGACACTTTGTGAGTGCAAAACCGAGTAGTTCCAGTGCGTTTACACTGATTTATACCCTGCAAGGGCTCTCTGCCTGTGCAAAAATTAAATATCTTATTGTAAAAATATCTCAGATCTTATCCAGACTCAAATATCTTATTGCATCTGGCTTTCCCATATGACTGCATCTTTGCTGTACTAATAGAAACAACTGAGGCATTTATCAGCCTTCAAAGAACTGACTCCAAAACAATCCACAGAGGAGGAGGCTGCAATAGCAGTGGGGAGAAGGGAGCTGATCGTGCCTGTTTTCTGCTGTTGCTTATGAAAGGGATCTGGGCCTTCACTAATCCTGACTATTTCATGCCTCAAATTCTCTGCTCCATACTCGCACACGAGTTCCAAACCCATACACAAACCACAGAGATGTTTCTGCTTTCTAGGAAACGTCCTGCTGAAAAAAAAGCCTGCCTGTCTAACATGATATAACTATTATAGTGTGCATTCCAGATAGGCTGGAGTCACCACATACTAACCTAAGTATATAATTTTAGAGCTTTATTATTCTGCTCGGTTTGAATCCAATTTCATTTGTTTTGGTATGATTTTCCTCCTGGAAATACCTGAGCCTGTATTTCTGCTCTACAAATACCAGTGATCACTTGATCTGTGAGCACAAATAAATAGACATCTAAAAGCAAATTCTCACAGAGATACTCATGATGTCTTAGAAGTGCACAGAAACAAATTCACACCTATTAAACCGAAGACTGTAGCTGTGAAAATTCAGCCTTTAGTTCTTAAAGGACAAGATGGGACAGCGATGGGCAAACCTCCAAAAGGTCATAATTCTGCTTCGCTTTCCATAAGTGTTGCCAAAGCCAAATCCTTCTCGAAAGTAATTGACCTTCTCAAGTCTGCAGAACTGGGAGAAAAATGTAAAAGAAACAAGCTACCTTGGAAGATTTTTGGCAATTCTTGTATTTAGCTGAGCAGCAGGAAATATCATATATCCAACCTTTCTTATGTTATTTCAGCCCTTCTACTTCTGGTTAAATTTGGAAGCAGAGCAATGAAGACTAACAAAATACCATGTAATGCACGATTCTCTCTGTGCAGGAGCCTATATATACATGTGCACATGGCTTGGAGGGAGCAGACTGGGGCATTGGAGCACTTGGCTTAAATCTGAGTTTTCAGGAACAGTCTCCAGCTGGGGATGGCTCAAATGAAATGAAATCCCATCTCAGAGCACTAATTACCTTCGACAGGGTTTTGGTCTGTATTTTCTGTTTGCAACTCAGCTAGAGTCACAGGAATAGGTCATTCCAGCATCCTGCATGCCCTCCTGGACTGCTGTTCTGCCCTGAGACTGAGACAGACCACCCAGCAAGGGGATGCCAAGCTAAAGTCACCCCAGGCTTATTCTCTGCTTTCTCATCCACTTCTTTGTTTTTGAGGGCTGTCTGCAGTGTTGGCTTCACAGTAATTTCATTGTCAATGGTCCAGATTCCAGAGGGAAACCTTGCTTTTGCTCCCCAGAGTCTGTATTCTGGAGGTAAATTCATGGCATCATTGAGGTCAACAGTAAAGCTCTTACTGCCTTCAATGAGAAAATATTTCAATCTTATTATTCAGGTGGTTTTCAGACAGTGCACTGGACTGTTTTGAGGGGGAGAAATCAAGTCATTGCTCAACACATCCTTCTGGTTAAAGGTGACAATATCTAAGCAGGGTTAACAAAATCGTATGAAACTGAGCCTCACAATTCAGCTGCAGTGATGGTGAGGAAACCCTGCAATGAGCTGGAAATATTGTGGTGCTCAGAAGTATCCTAGCAGCATCAAGGAGAGCCCATAGAAATTAAAAAGAGAGTAATTAAAAGATTTGAAATTAGCATCTTAGTGCTTCCTGTGCTTTACTGTTTGCTTCAACCATTTTTTCCAGTAACAGCTGAAAAACCCAGAACACTCTGACTTTAGCAGTTCTTAGACACAATATGGGTGATCACTGAATTAAGTCCTCTTTAAAGTCCTTGCAGTTTGGAAGAACAATTAATTCTACATTAAAAGCTATGGTATCAGATATTCCACTAGAAAGGTTTTTCAATTATTGACTACTCTCAAGGCTAAAACACTGCTAAAATACTCTGTTCTAAAGTTGCTTAGTCTCCATCTGCATCCACTGGATTTACTCATATCCTCTATTATTCATTTCCAACCTCCAATTATCAGTTTAACATCCCCCAAAATTATATTTAAAGATCATAGTGATCAAGTCACCTCCTAATCTTCTTGAGTCCAGCACTTAAAGACTTGTTACAAATCATATAATTATTGTCACCACCAATTGTTTTCCCTGTAAATCCTCTTCCATACAACATCCTCCTTTAAACTGCAGGCACCAGAATGGGACAAGGTGCTTTGGCAGCAGCTGTTCCAGTGTCATTACAGGGGTAACACAACCTCCTCAGTCCTGCTCAATATCTCCTTGTTTACCCAGCCAACGATGACTCCAACCCTTTGGCCACAGCCTCACATTGGCAGCTCACATTTACATGCTTTATCTATTCCAACAAGCAGTTGCTGCTCCACATTCAGCTTCCAGGTGAAAGATCCTTCCCCCCATCCATCCTTTGTGTGTGACCTGCCGCCCCTCTCTCTATGTGAATGACTTCACATTTGGCTTTACCCTAATGCATAGTTTGCATGTTCTCAGCTTTTGAAAACACCCAACTGAGAGTCCTGTTTTGGTCATTGTTTACCACTCCCTGCACTCTGCAACATCTGCAAATTTTATCAGCAGTGATTTTGTTTTCTTGCAGGTTGTTGACAGAAAATATTAACTAGTAAAGGACCGAGATTGCATTGTGCTGAATAGGAGGGAATGTGGCCAGAGTCACACTGTTCAGGCAAAGGCTCTGTTTTTCAGTGGGGGAAAATAAATACCTGTGATACTCATGAATACGAGCTTACACAAGTCAAGAGAAAAAAGATGGGACAAATAGATAAGTAGGAGATTGGCAAGATGTCTTTGTGTCTCTTTGGCATTCCACAACCTCAGCCTTCCCTTTACAGCAGCACAGGAACCCAGCACGACCCTGGCCAACAGGGCTCCTTGGCTGAACATCCCAACTTGGTGCAATAGAGTGGCATTTGCTTCATTCAGGAAGTGCTGCACTAATGACATTTCCTCATCCTTACAAACAGCCTCTCTCTGCAGGCTGCCGAGAGCCATCATCCCACCTTTGGAGACGGAAAGGACAGAGCTGAAGGCACCTTACAGCAATTGCAGAGCAGCAACTAAAACCTCAAAGCAACCTGTGCACTTCCACTCTGCCACAGAAGCAGCAGCTGGAATTAGCAGGAGAGGGAGTCTGCTTCTCTCACACAGGAGTTGCATCACTGCTGAAACAAACACCCTTTCTTTCTCCCCAAGCATCTAATTTATCGCTGAAGGAAATCTCTGTTCTCTTTCCGAAAGCACCAGCCAAAAAGAAACCTCTACCCTCTGCAACAGCCTCTGTTTTCTCCTCTGCCAACTGGTCTCTGTCTCTCCTTTCATTACAGAACATCTTGTTGCAATGCCCTTCTAGAATAATGTTCACACAAACCCCTGTGCCTGCTCCAGCTTGTCCTGTCACCAGTGTGTGACAAGTGTCAGAGAAAGCCATAAAAGCCAGGCTGTTGGCTCGACAGGGCAAAGGACACCATGTGTTGAACACATTGACAGTTCTCAATAAATAACAGCTCTGCTGAACAGCTGGTTGGACTGCTTGGGTTTGGAAAAATGTTGGCCACGTTGCCTACTTACGTGCATCCTCCTCGGTGATGCACAGAAGATCCTGCGCATGGGGAGCGGAAATACATCACTTCCAGAAGAGACCAAAGAAGAATAAAAAAAGAAAGTGTCTGAACGCAAGTTAAAATCTTGACTCAAGGTTTGTGGCCAATTTTGGACATGCAGAAGTGCAGTAAAGCATTGGTTTGTTGATATAGGTGCAAAAGATGTTCCTCCTGAGGGCGGGGAGAGATGGGCGGTGGTAGGAAGAACTGTCCTAAGCTCATTTCCTTCTTCCCTCTCCCTCATGGAATACATAATTCCCACTTCATCCAGTCTGAGCCCTCTTAAGTCTCAGAGCACAGAAACTGTTCATGGAACAGTCTGGCCTTTACAGTATGAGGCAAAACACGAGGTTTTGGCAAAAAAGGCTTTTGCTTCTCTGCCTCTGCCATCAGTGTTTGAAGCTCAGAGAAGAGTTTGGACCAACATTCAGCCTCCTCCTGCTGCAAGGTCTCTTCCTCCAGGAGTGCAAGTTCTCCCAGCCCACCTTTGCTGCCAAATCCCAACCCTGCAGAAACCCCTGGAGAAAAAACACAGCCCCCTTGCTGTCTCATTTTGCCTCTGTGAGATGCAGCTGCTGCTGCTTCCCTCCCTGGCCTGCTCCACAGAGCCTGCAGGTGTTTGCACATGGCCACTTCCCAGTAAACTGGTGGTATGCCGATGTTTAAAACAAAATAAAATAAACCCCCAGTGCTACAGCATCCACTTGAAGACCACTGCTGTTTGAGAAGTGCCTCTGCTGAGACACAGAATGTAAACAGTGTGTTTGATTAAACCATCTCTAGCGAGAGGACTGCGGGGAATTCCAGCCTTTCCCAGCAGAAGATCCTCTGCTCTTCGTTAATTCAGGACTCCTCAAAGGGTAAGAATGAATTGCTGGACTTTCCTGCTAGGACAAATTATTGATAGCTACCCTGAAATTCTCAGAGGAAGCTCACCAGTATAAAGCAGGTCCATTTCCACCACCACTCCACCCTGCTCCTTTATTTAATTTGCTCACAGGCAAAGGGATTGTGCAACAGCTGATAAACTCTGTCCATGCTGCAATACAAAATGCTCATTTCTGATTGTCTTCCCCCCACTGGGATGGGAGGTGGAGAGACCACACTGGAATAGCCTTACAGATAAGACCTGACAGAAGATATTTGTTCAGTAAGAGAAGCTGCTCTTTCAACAAAATGCAATAGTAGATAAGACTATTTTAAACCATCCCAATTTAAGGTATGGAGATTCTGCCAGCACTGGAGACCTTTTGTGGCACACTTCTAAAATTTCAAGGCTCTTAGAACTAAAAGTGGGACCACAACTTCCACATCTTTTATGTCTGTAAAAGCTCCCTTAGCCCAAATTTCCAGAAACACTCCTTATGGAAGAAAGAGAGCCTGGAATAGTGACATGAGCACAGCATTGACACCACACCTCTGCCCAAGTGAGGAATCCCAGCCCTCATCAGGCTGCCTCCCTTACTCTCAGAGCTTTCCTTCATCTGATGATTTTCCTGTGCATTTTGAGTGGCCAGAAAGACTTATTAGAGGATCCAGCTGTCCCCTGCAAGGAAACAAACACCTAATTCACTCACCTTGCATCTGAGACCAAGGCGCTGTGCTAAAGGCACAACCCAGGAGCAGCCACAAGAAAATGGACTATTTATTTGGTTGCCACTGTGCTGTGAGAGGTTTGTGGGATCTCTGGAGCAAGTCAAAAACATTCTGTGTTTTCCAGCTGCTTTGTGGTGACCACAGTCCCGTGTTACCCACTCCCCTGGGTCCTGCTCACTCCTACCTCCTTGAGGGGTGGTTCTGTGAGAACGATGTGCAAGACCAGACGTATCATCAGCCCTGTGCTCGGACTATAGTGGACAATTATCCTTTGGGCTATTTTAGTCCTTTTACAGCCTTTGCGCAACTCAAGAGCAACAGTTTTGCCAGGAGCCAAAATCTAGATTTTGATGTTAAAAAAATGACAACAGCAACAACAACAACAAAACAGGCAAAATCAGTGGATTTACCAAGAAGAAATTCTACAGGGTCACTGAAGCCAACCTCCCTGCTCGGGGTTCCCAAATACCATCCACGCCGATTTCAAAGCAAACTGAGACCGCAATTTTTCCCCTCCTCTTTTATATTTTCCACAATGATGGGAAAAGATGAGGAAGACACAGAGTTAGACAGACAGGCAAACATCTCATCAAAGAAACTCCTACAAGCAGATGCAGAGTAGGAAACATCCAGCAACCCTGCTGGCTCCATCTCGAAGCCCAGGCCTGGGTGCGTGGTTGATTTTCATTAACTAACTTTTCTTCCCGTGAACTTCCTCTGAGGGTGTTTGTTTATAAACAGAGGAGGGAATATTATTGCTGGAGATGGGACAGTACAGGCGGGGGTGAAGGAGTTGAGGCCACAAGCCTGGAGAGCAGAGTTCAGGAGTGTTTGTTGCCGGAAACACAAAGGGCTCACTGTAACACTGCTGCATGGCCCAATTCCACAGCCTGCAGGGATTACGATATAGGTATATGCAGAAAACACTTCAAAAAGCAAAAAACAACCCCACATTGTACAAATGTTTCCCACTGCATCACCATAACCATTACACACCCAAATAAAACCACCGGCGGCGGTGACGGTGGTTGGAGGTTGTTCTCCACAACATCCCTTCACGGCTTGATCACTTTCCCCATTGCATGCCCTCTGCCTCTGCCCCAAACTCTACACGTTCACAGGGCTGGAGCAGCCTCCCCCCTGCCATTTCCTCTCCAAAGGAGTTACTCTAGGTTTACATTGGTGTGTTCAACAGCAGAATCTGGCTTGTATTGCTCGCCCTTCCCTCTGCCAAGTATGTTTCAAAACCGTGTGTGTAATGCATTTAGTTAACATTTGCTTTTTCTCCCAGTACTCCTTTTCTCCCTGAACATCTCCATTCACAAGCTACAGCGCAGGAGGCTTCCAATTCTTGTCTAGTTTACGCTGAAAATAATTCTCATTAAATTATCACTGGTGAAAGGTGCTGTTTTGGCCTCCGAGAGGCTGCTCTGTTTATCCACAAGACAGATGACATGTAAGACAGTAGTAATGCAAGCTCCAGATTTCAACTTTAGCACCTCAGACTTTACAAGCACAGATGCTGCTGAATTCAGAATGAACTCCTGTGGATTGTAGGATGTACAGGCTCCCTGGTGATGCTCCTGACAGAAACACTGGTTGTTTAGCCAGGAGGGTGTGCACTGGGTGGTGATCCTTCCCCAAAACCCTCTGGGGCTCCTTCTGCAACCTCTCACCTGGTCTGGATTTAACTGTGGGGTAAATGAGCTGCTTTTGTCCTTAATTTCACAACCTGAGATATCCAGAGACAGATTTTCAGCATTTCCTAGGAATACAAGCAGTTAAAACTTCCATGTTTTACAAGCTGTTTCAGCAAGCCAATACAATAATCAATGTGCACACGTGTAGAAAATATGAAAGTATTCCAATTTAAATAGGAGTACTCAGAACCAAGGGGCTTTGCTGGTATTTGCTTTTCTCTCACACTGTGGGCTGCATTACACTGTGAGAAATACAATAATTCATGTGGATTCAACCATCATCAGTGTGTCTGGTTCAGAGATACGAATTCCAGAGCTCATGCCACAAATGCCAAGTGCCTTCTTCCCCCAGCCCCTGTGGTGTCACCAGCAGCATGTCACCTGGCAGGTGACAGCCTCCATCACCACCCCTGGCTCAGACCTGCAATTATCCACTAAAGAACCACCAACAGCTAAGGAAATATCCTACAGGAATTGGGGCATGTGGCTTCACATGGAGAACCACTTCAGCTGAGGAATAACCATCATCATCCCTAAAAAACAATAATAAAAACCAACAAAAGGCCTTCTGCTGACTTTGTCACCAACACACTGCCACACATCCAGGACAAATCAGAGCATCCCTCGGTTCCTCAGTTTCTCTGATTTTAAGGGATGTGTTCTCTCACACCCAAGACTTATCATCACCATCAGCAGGAAGTTTTGTGGCAATATCAAGACTATAAAACCGTAAACTTGCTGTAATGATAAAGGAAAATAACAGCACTAGAATACATTAGTACAGGAGAAAAAAAAACTCCATTCAAAACTAAGTAACACTGGTAACAGCAAAGGCCTTTCCTTTCCATTTCTTTCCCTGTCTTAAATAAAACAAACAAAATAATGGTGATAAAATCTGTTTCCTCAATCCAATGGATGATCTTTGTGAATCTGCTTCCAACACTAACAGCAGAGAACAGACAAGGAAGAAAAGGAAGGAGGAAAAGGAGCCTGCAGCTGATGCTCGGTGTCGGGAACAGGGCTGCTCTTCTCCCAGTTCCATGACGACAGAAGACTCCTGGGAATCAGATGAGGGAGGGGAAGATGGGTCAGAGGAGAGAAATCCATATGGGAAAGTGATTTAAAGCAAACAGAGAGAGACAATAAATTAGATAAGGAAAAGGAGGAAAAACACGACAGAGGGGAGGAAGGAGAAGAGATAAAAAAGCCCTAAATATCACCCAAAAGGAAGAATGGAGAGCCCACCAGGCCCCAGGAGGTGCCCAGCAGAGAACAGAGTGGTTTGTTTCTCAAACACAGCGATTCTTTTGCTTTCATGAGCTGGTATCATATCTCTCAGCTGCTGCTTCACCAGGCCAATTCCAGATGCTTCTCAGTTTCACTTCCCCCCTCGCTCCCCTCTCTCTCACTCCTTGTTTGTGCCCGGCGAGGATGGATATTAAACAGAACAATATCAATAATTCCCGGAAAACAGGCAAGCCCAGGAGCCTGGCTGAGCACACAAACACAGCGCCTGCTTACCCTCTGTTCCCACAGCGCTTCCAACACCAGCTGGCTGGAGCCACCAACCTGTGGCCACCCTGGAGGGGACATCACCCTCCCTCCTTCCCTCCCTCCCGCGGCAAAGGCGACGCGAGAGGAGCAGGAAAGCAGCAACACCGCGGAGCAGGAAGGAGGGAAAGCAGGGGAATCGAGGACAGCGGGTAGCAGGGGAAGAAATGAGGCTGTGATGGTGATAAGAGAGGGTGGAGGGATTGGACAGGGAAGTTGGACACTTACATCACCCTGCAGAGCAGAGAGTGGGTTAGGAATTAGGCGGAATTTTAACGGGAAAAAATACAGAGAAAAATAGGGGAGGAATAAAAGAGGAAGGTTGAAAGAGTCAGAGGTAAATTTGAGATTTGGAGGATAGCAGAACCAAATAAACATATCCCCTTCCCAATTCTTCTGATGTTAGAGCTTCACAGCTTTTCTTCTCTTGTATCCAAAGCAAAAAAGGTCGGCAAAATAAAGGAAACTGAAGCAAGGACCACAGAAAGGTCCAGGCTGTAGAGGAGTGATGCAGAAAACTCCCTGTAATCAGAGCCTTTGCCAAATTCATCCAAGCTCAATGGGATTTTTCATTATCTTGACCAGGTTTGGGATCAAATCCATTTTCCTGCATAACCACAATCCAGCCCCAATCTCACCAAGAGACAATTGACCTGTATTTATATTTGTTCACTTTTAACTATGACACACAATTTACCCTCACTTGGCACTGCCAAACTTGTGGATGCTCAACAGTCCTCAAATCGTTCTGATCACTGTCAACAAGGAGAGCAGAAAGGAAAATTCTCTGATAAGATATTCCCACCTGTTCTCTTTTTAACTCTCCTTTTTGAGTTCTGCTCTGCTCCTGCTCAGAGTAAGAGTACTTTAACTTCATGGATGGCTTTGGGGAGAGTAAACTTTATAATAGGCACTAACATCAAATCAAAGCAGTTTACAAGATGTGCCACTTGTGTCAGAATATGTGGGGAAATAAACAAGCTGCTCCTCCTTGATCATTGGAGTTTAAATGCTCTATTGATCTGGGAAGAAAATCAAAGGTGCTTTGGAAATGGTGTGTGTGTGTGCATGCATGCTCACAGCAGAGAAAATGAAGAGAAATGTGGAGAGACAGAGAAAATAGCACAACAATCAAGTATTCCTTCTCCACAGAAAGGTGAAATAAAGCTAGGAATCATATCCAGATGTTGGCAACCCCCAGGTAGGGAAATGGGCACAGAGCAGTTGAAGGGTGAGGTCAGGGGAAAGGTACATCTTCATCTTTAGAAGGCTCTTTTTGGGGAAAACAAGGGGAAAAAAGGACAGCACAGCAACTGTGCCCAGAATAATGCATTAAGCAAATGCCCAGAACCCAGGAAATAGAAGAGCCCAATATGTTCTGCATATATTAAATAGGAAGATTAATATGTACTGACCATGTAAACAGTACTAGATGAAAAATTTGGTAATATCAAGAGAGGAGGGTAAATGAAGAAAAAGATTATATTAGACTTGCTGATACACTTGAGAGAAAAAAACATAGAGGGTTGTGATCAAACAAGTCTTTCCTGATGCATTTTCTGAATAATCTGGAATATAAGATGTGGAGAAGCAAAAACACAATCAAGTGAAGGCGTTCATTCCTGCTACAACGGGAACTGCCACACAGGCTAAGACCAGAGAAGGGTGGGAAATGTTTGATAAAATATTTTTCTCAGGAAAAGGGGAAATTAATCAAAACAGACTATCTGTGGGAAAGGATCAGTTTTGGCAAATAGTCCAACTTAAAATTTCAATAGAAGTTTCATAACTGTCAAAACACCTGATTCATTTTAACTCTCTGAAAATAAGAAAGCTGATACCTTTTACCAGCCAATGTTTTTCTTTCTCATACTTAACAGTTTTCTAAACCAATGTTTTGGATTTTAGGTACTTAAGATGTTGTCGATCCGTCCTTCTCTTTTCCTGTCTTACATTAAAGTGGTGACTCTCAGTCTTAGCTAAAGAGCTTTGGTTTATAGTAGAGCACTGGGAAATTTTCTGTGGCCTGTGCTATATCAGAACCTACAAAGTGGATTTTCTGTGAATGTTTGGACTAATTATCTGCTGTTATATCCCTGACACTGCAGGGGACTGAATTTGGCAACCCAGGTGGTCCCTTCTCTGCTTCTGCTCCTATAATTTCTATCGGAGAAAAGAAAAGAGGAGCTGAAAAAGCAACAGATAAAATTAGAAACAAAACTATTCTATGGGAGCATTTCAGCTGACCCCAGTCATGGAAGGGTTTATTTTTGTTTTTTCAATATGTCTTTTTGAAAAAAGCCACTATACTTTGGCTCTTTTTTTTTTCCTGGTTCAGGCCAGCATGAAAACCCAGGGTGAAAGCAGTCAGCTAATCCTGTATCCTTGAGAGCACCTAAACCCTGTTGGTCATGTAATGCTTTTCATAGAACGGTTTGGGTTGGAAAGAACCTTGAAAAGTCATCCCATCCCACCCCTGCCATGGCAAGGACACCTTCCACTATCCCAGGTTGCTCCAAGCCCTGTCCAACCTGGCCTTGGACAGTGCCAGGGATCCAGGGGCAGCCACAGCTTCTCTGGGCACCCTGTGCCAGGGCCTCCCCACCCTCACAGGGAACAATTCCTGCCCAATATCCAATCTAAGCCTGCTGTCTGTCCGTTTCAAGCCATTCCCTCTTGTCCTGGCACTCCAGGACTTCTTCAAAAGTCTCTCTCCATGTTTCCTGCAGCTCCTTCAGGCCCTGCAAGGCCACAATTCAGTCACCCCAAAGCTTCTCCTCTCCAGGCTGAACAATCCCAGCTCTCCCAGCCTTTCCTCCCAGCAGAGCTGCTCCATCCTCTGCTCATCCTGGAGCTCCTCTGGACTCTCTCCAGCAGCTCCAGCTCCTTGCTGTGCTGTTCCCCAGGGCTGGGGCAGCTCTGCAGGTCTCTGGGGTCTCACCTGAGGGGGCAGAGGGGCAGAATCCCCCCTGCCCTGCTGCCCAGGCTGGGGCTCCTGACCCACCCCAGGACACAACTGGCTTTCTGGGCTGCCAGGGCACAAAACACTTTTGTGCTGAAGGTGCTCATGGGGGCATTGTGGCTTCACCTCTCTCATGACAGACCTGTGTCCTGGCAGAGCCAGACCCACAGTCCAAAGAAGTAATTTCTCCACCAAAAGTCCCTGTTTGCCCCCAGCTGGCTGCCTGTGAGCAGGGTAAGCCCCCAGTGAGCAGGGAGGTTCCTGCTGCAGGTGGATCTTTGCTTGCCCAGCCAAGGATCTCTCCCATCCTTGGAAAAGGTGAGAAGGCTCAAAGCTCATGGAGCTGCCCCAGCAAACACCTCAGCTCAGGTCAGCTCTGAAAGCAGAGACCTGTCCTGTTCTGCCCTGGAAAGTGGCACCTAGCTGTGTGGAGGGTCTGGGTTAAGGTCCCCAGGGAGCCAGGAGCAGTGAGACCCTCTGGAATTTGGGATTTCAGCTCATCCCTCACCACACTGGGATGGGGCTGGGGCTGACAGGGATACCTCTGCTTGGTGCAGCCACAACCTCGAGACCCTTTGGCGACCTACAACCATGTGGGGTGGCAGTGGGGACCTGGAGAGCAGCTTCAAGCTGACCCCAGGATGCTGCAAGCCCCACCCAGGGCTGCCTTTGGCGATGGCTTTGCGTGCGAAGGCTCTCCAAGGGCTTCCCCTCGCCCTCAGCACCGAGCCTGCCCTTCCCAGCTCTGCTCTGCGCTCCTCCAGACATCTCCACCAGTCCCTGAGGACAGCCCTGCTCCTGCTCTCGCTCCAAACACCATCCTCTCCGCTTGCTTTCTGCCTCACGTGAGTTTTCCTGACTGAAGCAGGCTGGCTCGAAATAAATCAGGCTGAAATGAAGCTTGGAGAGGCAAACTCAGCCTGGGACACAACTCCGTGCCTACAGGAGACAGCTGTACATCATTTAGGAGCCTAAATTTGCCATCCTTCACACACAGAGTCAAATTTCCCTCACTGTTTTGTTACCATTTCATTAATTAGAGCAGCCTACATGTGAGTGCTTTAAGGTGAATAAAAAAAAATCAGCTTTCTTCTAACTGTGCTGTTCCAGCTCTAGAGTGTAGCTGGTCAAAAGAATGAGACCAGATTAAATTGGAAATGTTATGGAAAGAAAAGTCAGCTTCTGATTCTTGTCCCAGCTTCCACAGGCTGAAGGAAATGTGCTGTTCAAATGCAAATATTTAGTAAATGACAAGCTGTGAGGTATTATTTTCAGTGACCTATGAGTCAAGCCCTATCCAGGTCCATAGTCATGAAGTGGATAATCATTTGAACCCATCCACAGGGAAACCAAACCCAGAGCTTCCCCCACCTTTCAGCAATGGTGTTTTAGAGACTTATCACCTTGAAGGAACATCTGTGCAGGTGTTCCAGCTCCTGTCACCTCACTCTGCCCATCTGGGCCAGTGCCAGCACTAATTAAACAACAGAACTACGAGTTTTATATTTGACTTGCTCCTTCACTGTAGTGCTTCGTTACAGAGCACAACTAGAAAATTCATACAGTTAAAAGGCAACAGGCTGTTGAAGATGAGAAAATGCCACGTTATCTACCTGCCTGTTGTTTTAATGCCAGTGAAACTCAGAGTAAACTCTCTATTGACAACATCCTCAAGTTCCCAGCACACCCAGCACGAGGATCAGCTCTGGAGACAGAACCCAGCTCACCAGTTCTACCTGAAGTGTATTAAACCTCCAAAACTTCAGAATGAAACTAAAATAACTCCCCAAAGCAAACATATTTTTTAACCCTATGGAGGACCCAGATCTATGCAGTGTCAATTACATCTCTTCATAGTTACCTAATTATTGGACTGACACAGGTGTTTCTCAGTCTCTTACATGCAAAAGCTGTGGCTTTAAGTGAGCTCCACCGTGCTGATTTTGGCTTTTCCCTCCCTTTGGATTCTGCTGCAGTTTTATGTTCATCAAGGACTGAAGTTGGGAAAACATAGGCACTCCCTTACATATGAAGCTTTATTAAGTTGGGATCATGCTCCCTGTTGGCAGGCTGAGGAATAGAGAGACAGAGGAGAATGAAACCAAGAAGTGAAAAAAAGAAAAAAAGAAAACAAACAAACCAAAACACAAATAACTTTCACTCTTCAGAGCAGGCACGCCTTCTTACTCCGATCATTCATCCCACTCCTCTCAGCTCCCAGCCAGCAAAGAGTCAACATCTCACTCCTGTGAAAACATGAGCCACCCCATCCACCAGAAAACACCCCGAGAGGGACTCGGGAGGATCCTATTTCTCAGGATGGGGTTGCGTTTTCACAGTGGCACCGAAACATCTTTGATTACACCAGCAGCAAGGTCAGCAGCGCTTTGAAGCCCCTTTTTCCTCGCGGTGTGTGTGCATTACCTAAGGGAGCACAGCCCCACCTTAACTCTTTCCTGCACCAGCATCCTCAGGCTCCCCAGGCAGGGGGAAAGTGCCCGGAGCCTCCTGATTGATTCCATGTGCACATGTGTGTGTTTACAGGAGGGATGTGCCGAGCTGCGGGCTAGGTGTGCACATCCGAGCGGGGTTTGTCTGACAACTCTGCGGCCCGGGGAGAGAAGGATGGAGGGAAGGATGGATGGAGGGATGGAGGATAAGTGCGCAGGACCCGGGAGCCGCTCCGGGAGCCGCTCCGAGCAGCGCAGCCCGGCCCCGACAGGGCTCCTGAGCTTTTGCGTAACGCAGATCAACGGGTCAGACTTCCAGTTTCCCAACAGCTTTCCCTCTGACAAATGCCAGAGCAGATAGCAGCGGAGTCAAGCAGGGCGGCAATAACGTCGCTGCCAAGCAGCGTGAAAATTGGCAGAGCCTGGCACCAGGGCTGCCTCTCATCAGAGACAGGGCATGGCCCGGCACAATGACGAACCCACTTAACAGCGCTGTAAAATTAGCCATTTATGAAAACAAATTGAATACTGCAGCAGAGGGTGACGTAAGGAGAGTTGGCTCCAGACAGAAACTCCTGTAGCCTGGATTAGCAGAAGAACTCCGTTATGTCAGGGCTCAGGCGCAGAAGCTGATAACAACTTGGGTCCTACACGAGATTTTTAACAGACACAACAGGTTTCCCCTGTAGGCACACATGGGGCTCCTCCTGCACCGCTTGCTGTGATTTCTTACATGCCAGCAGGGAGGGGTGGGAGGGGAGCAGTCAAGAGGGGCAGAAAGTGGATGAAGACACGAGAGCAACTCTGAAAAAGAGGTGTATTCCAGTCAATCCCGCCCTTTCCCTCAGATCTGTACAACCACACAGCTTCCCACTTTACAACTGGGACAAAAGTTGGGGAGAAACTCACTTCTGGCACTGCCAGCAAATGTGCCCCAGACCCTTCCCCCCCAAACACCCAGATGGGCTCTCGATTTCAGTGGGGTCCTACAGATGCAAATTCAACAGCAGAGCTGAGCTCCTCAGTCTGTCACATCCCAAAACAGTGAAAATGTGAAAGCCAAGAGTTTTGGCAGCCAGAACCCTTGATTTCCTCATTGAGGGAAGCGTAATCTCTCCCTAAGCTTGCTGCAGGTCTGGGAGGCTGTGGTGTGCAGAGGATACTCCAAGTGAGTTCCTCTTGGACCTCTTCCAGGTGTTTACACACAGAGCCAAACCTGGCTCCTCTTCAAGAGTGCGTGTGAGGGGGGCAGGGGGAGCTTAAAAATAAAATAAAAATCACAAAGTCCTCCCGAGCTGAGCTGAAGCTCTCCGGTGCAAAACTGGGGCATTTCTCTTCATTTTTCACAGTGGAATGTTATTTCCATGCATAAAATGGGTCAAGTGTTTTATACAGGCAACAACCCAACCTCCCCCATCCAATTAAAGTATTTTACTACAAATGATCTTTGTGTGTGTTTGTCTAGGTTCCCTGTTGTGAGAATTAGAGACACTTGCACCAAAGACAGCCACGGGGTCCTAGGTGTTGGATTAAACACATTAAAAAACACACTGACCCTGTTTGGGTACCGACGAGATCTGTGCAAACCCAAATTCTGCCTTTCCTAACTTCAAAGGGAAGCACTTCGAGCCCTGGGGTTTAAGTTGGGATTGGGAACCAGAAGAGCAGAGTCTGAGAAAGGCAGGGGAAATAAAGCAAGGAATAATGCGGCTCACCTATGAAATCACCGCTCTAGAGGCACACGGGACCAGCCCGGCTCCTCCTGCCCACCCCGGCAGCCCCGCACCAACCGCGTCCAGCCAGCGGAGCAGCCGGGAATGGCCAAAGTTGAGGAAAAGCACGGCTGGATACATCGCAGTTTTTGTTTTCCTTAGACAAAGCAACTTTCCGGCGAGCCAGCAGCCGCGCCGGTCAGAGATGTGGCACCGGGAGGGTGGCAGGGGACAGCGAGCGGGGCTGGCGGGGCAGCCGCGCCACCGGCACAGGCAGCGCTGCCTCCTGCTAGGAAATGACTCCACTTAAAGGGAAAGGGGAAATCCTCCCTGTCTCTTTAAGGCATCCTAGGACATGGAAACTTTGTACTTTCAGGGAATCTCCTTGCCAAAAGAACTGTAAAACATGTCTTCCCCCCGCCCCCCAATACCAGTTTCTCTTTCTGACTTGTTTCCTTTTTTTTTTTTTTTTTTTAAGGGCATTTCCATTTTCTATGACTTCCTTCAGAGCAAAGATGGATGTGGCGACATTTATAAGGGTTTGTAACCCTCCGAAAAGTATCCGATTTCACGACAACTTCGCTGCACTTTATCACTAAAGCGGGGAAAGGGCGGGAGGTGGCGGGAGGGGGAGAGGGAGCGACCGCGGGGAGAGGGACCCAAATTCAGGATGGGCTCATAAAATTTAAATAAGAAAAGTGCAATACTCCTTGTTATTGTCCAGCTCAGACAGCTTAGACTGGTAGCTGCTTTGAGTACTAAATGATTTTATAGGGCTGTTTGACCTTAGAATCATTGATGTTACACTTGCCGTTTCTAAGGGGAGACAAAAATACTCCACACATCCTCTAGCTGTGCAGTGCGAGTCCCAGCCGTAGCTGAGAGTCGAGGGGTTGGGAACTTTATAAACTCATTTGATTCATTTGAGGTTTCACAATAGCCAAAAAGTTCCTTTATAGCTGTTTGGAAACCACATGCTAACACTGCATCTAGAGAGCTAACAGTGGAGTACACTAAAAAGCCAATAAAACCAAGGAAAGCGTAGGGGGACCTCAGATATGCGTTTCTTTGCAGCCACACACCAGTCACATACATTTCTCCCCATACATCCAAACAAGCCACTTTCGAACGCTCTACTTACAGTTTTCCAACCCGAAAATTAGACAAAACCCCACCGCAAAGAGCTGCCTCTCCTACCTGCGCCTCAACCCGCGCACCCAGAGAGACAGAAACCACCCCAGGGCGCTGCCGTCTCCCCTATGCAAAAGTTTACATAACTTTTCCTGCCAGCCTATACTTCCAGCCGGTGCGCAGAGCTCCGCGATCTGCCGGGCTGTGCGGCGGGGCGAAGGCGAGCCCGGCGGGGTGGCAGAAGGCGCTGCGAGCCGCGGGGCGATCCCGCGGGGCTGGGTGTGCTCAGCCCGCTCCCGGACACACGCACGCCGGCAGGGCTGCTCCGCCGGCTCCCGGAGCGGAGCGGGGATGCTGCCGCAGCCACAGGCACGGCCAGCCACCTACCTGCAATGACAGCCGGAGATCTCTGTCCTCCTTCGGCTTTCAGCCACACTTGCAAAGTGAAGGCATCTCGGGGCAGCTCAATGTCTGCCTTCAGCCGCAGCTGATCACCTTGGCCACTGAAATAGAGCGCCCTGCTCGGGGTAAGGGACTCCTCTTCGTCCTTTACCTCCCGCTGTTGCCTCCTGCGGGGGACATGCCCAGGCTCCAGCCCAGCAGTGGAGCGCCTTCCTCGGGCTAACCTGGTGGCACAGGTGCCCGGGGCAGTGTGGAGGAGCTGGCGGCTGTGCCTGGTGTCCCTTCGTGCCCTGCGGGAGCGCTCGTCCATCCCACATTCGGGTCCACTGGCTAGGGCTGTACAGAGAAGCGCAAGAGGCAGCAGCAAACTCCAGAGCTGCATTTCCAATCTTCCCCCCCCTTCTCCCCTGCAAATCCTCCCGATCTGCCAGCTTTGGGCTCCTCCTTGCCTTGACTTTCTTCTCTTGT
This sequence comes from Lichenostomus cassidix, assembly GCF_008360975.1. Lineage (NCBI taxonomy): Eukaryota > Metazoa > Chordata > Aves > Passeriformes > Meliphagidae > Lichenostomus > Lichenostomus cassidix. The sequence goes on from NC_139497.1 coordinate 7,760,634, forward strand.
TCACCCTTCTTGGTATTTGCTCTTTTTATAACCCTTCTCAGTTGCTTTTTCTTTTCTTTTTTTCTTTTTCTTTCTTTCTTTTTCCTGCTTATAGATTTTTTTTCTCCTTAAAACAAATAAAAATCAAATAAATCAAAACTCCTTCTTGGTTGAAATGTATTTCTCTGTTCTTCCTCCTCTGTCTTCTTCTCCTCTATTCCTCCACAGCTGGAATTCCTCTCTCTCTTCTTTTCTCTGCTGGATTTTCTTCCCTTTATTTTTTTCTTCTTAAAAAAAACACACACACACACTCACACACACACAAAACAAAACAAAAAACCAAAACAACCCCCCAGCTTTCTCCAAGACTCAGACCCACTGATTTCCCTCCCCCCAAAAGATGCTCTAATCTATTTATTTTTTTGGCCTCCTTTATAACATAAGCCACAACCCCCTCCTTCCCCCCAACCTCCCCCCTCCCTTCTTCTCCACAAAATGAAAGAAAAGAGAAAAAGCCCCTCAGAAGATGAGTAAACAAGAATATGCTAATCTACTCTAGGGTGCTCCACCTTCCCAATTGAATGATTCCCATTAAAACTGCAGGGATCATGACTAATCAATCAGCTTGAAGGAGCAGATAGCTCCAGAGGTTCAAACACTTTTGCTGTTTTCCTTTTCCGCCTTTCTTTTCCTCTCTTCCTCTTTCCCCCTATCACTTTCCCCCCCCTCTTATTTATTTTTTAAAGAAGACAATCAAGATGAATGGATCAATGTGACAAAAATCCTGCACCCCCCTTTTTGCAGTCTCCCCAGCTTTCTTTCTCAGTCCAGTCCAAAACACACATTCCTATTTTTTTTTCTTGGCAAAAGAGAAAGCTATTTCTCCTCTCAGACTCCCCGTTGCACTTTGCTGGTAAACCTTATGCTCCTCTGCAGCACATAAAGAGTCTTGAAACTTGAGTCTCAGATATTTTTTTTTTTAATTGCTTTCTTTCTTTCTCTCTTTTCCACTCTCTCTCTCTCTCTTTTTCTAATTCCTTCTTTTCCTCTTATTATTTTCTCAAAGTTATGCAATCAGCCAGGCTCCCCCTTTTGTGGTCCCCCTCAGTGCAGTTGTGTGCAGCTAATCCAAATGTTGCATCAAAGGTCCCCATCGAATCATCAGGAGCTAAAAGGAGAGAAGCTTTTTGAAGAGCATTTGCCTTCCAGAAGCTGTAGCAACAGAGTAGGATTTGGCTTTTGAGTGCTCCAAAGACTCCTGGGTTAATTTTTGGAAATAAGAATTAAAAAAAAAAAAAAATCAATGATTAATTTTATTGGTGGATTGAGTAAAAAAAAAAATCCTCTCTCAATATTGCTAATTTTTCAGCCTAAGGAATTCAGCTCCTCTGGTTTCCTTGGCTTAGTTGTAGCCACAGGTAAGCTCCTGGCTGCTTGCTGGTTTGTAGATCTCTGTTTCTGAGCTGGGACGTTTCTTTTTTTTTCCTGCTTTCTTTCTTTTTTTTTTTTTTTAATATTTTTTTTTTCACTCTTGAAAGATCTCAAAAGCTCCCCCTGATGGCAACAAAAAGGATTTTTCTAAGTCTTTAATCGGTGGAAGTGACTTGGCAGTGGCACTCACGGAGTGTCTGGGCCACTGCTCCCCTCCGAAGAAATCCAGGAAAAACAAGTTAAACCACAGCAAACTCAGTCCCAAACCCAACCACTCACGTCATCCTCTTCTTCCATCTCTAAATTGATGATTGTCATGTTGTATTTTCCTATACATTTTTAACAGGAATCACACACAGGAGTTTTCCTGACATTGGCATCTTTCTGCTCCTGCAGATTCCCCTGTTAGCACCACTTAATTCTGACAGCTAACACTTAAAACGTACATTATAATATCAGTGAAAATCAGTTTTTCCAATGAGAAAGAGTTGTTGCACACTCACAAGTCTTCTGAAAGATTCTATTTCTAAGTTTCTCACTCATTTGAACGCTCCACAACACAAAAACAGCATTTTCAGTGATGCTGGGTTTATCCACAAATTCCCACCAGAAGTCAACAAGAGCCACAGCCAAGCCCCTCTCTATTCTCCAGCCCTTCCCTCCACCACAGCTCTTCTTGCAAGACAGAAAAATACTGGCAGCATCTACAAAGTTTTTAATACCAGACCTCCAAGCCATTAAGCCTCTCAACAACCAAGAGGAAATCTTTAACTGGGAAATAAAAGGTACAAACTCCTATAAATGTCCTGAAGAACTCGCAGGGATGTGAAAAAGACACTTCTGCCTCTCTGCCTGCTTGGCAGGAACAATTTAAGAGCAGGGCTAAGTGCTGCACTGCACTGTTCTAATTTAACACGTAGAGGACACTGCAAATCAACCGAAAAATCCAAAAGTTTAAAGTGAACCTGTTCAGCTTCAGCAAGAGCTGAACCAGGAGGAATGCTGCTGCCAGGACACTGCTTTCTCCACTTGACAACTCCTCCAAGGTCCCTGGGAACTTTGTACTTGTAGAGCCTGGAAAAAGGCAAGCTCCTAAAATAATCTGGTTCCAGTTTTTGCAGTTGAAAAATTCTGTGAAATCGTGGAGTTTCTTAGTGACATTGTGATTCGGTTGAAATAATCAAAGAAAACTACTGAAACACCTCAATTTGATGGCACCACATCATTTTGTTTTGGGCATATTTGACCTTCCCTCTCTTACAAAAGGGACCAAAAGACACTTCAGTGCATCAGCCTGCAGCTCAGCAACAAATTCTGGGATATTCTTGCTGCGGAGGAAGAGCCCAGAGCTCTGCTTTCTGAACTTATGGAAGACAGAAGAAAGCATGAAAAGATGGGATTTACCTCTAGCCCACAAATTACATCTTCAATCAGTTTTATTCCTAAAACATAGTGAAAGTGCGGAGAAAATGTAATATATAAACTCTAAACTAGATAGAAAACAAAGTGGAAGGGATTTGATTTTAGGAATAGTGAGTCAATCTTGGATTCCTTAAGTCTGTGTGTCAGATCTGACTTCCCATACCAGATGAAATTCTCCCCTGCACAGATGGACATTTATTTGCTGCTTAAGCCAGCACTGAAGTGATGTACAGACCTGGCAGAGAGCTTCCTGCCCAAGGAGAATAATCCCACTGCTGCACTCGAGTGGAATATTCTCCTTAGGAAAGGGAGCTGGAGATTGTCTTGCATCTAGAGGTATTTTCACGAGAAAAAAAGGGGAAAAAAAAAAAACACCTAACCCCAGATGCACATATAGAGATAAGAATTAAAATAGATATTTATGACACTATGCCAAAAAATAGCATTGAGCTAAATGCTGTATGCAGTCATTATAAGGAGAAATACTCAGCAGGAATCTTAGGTGAAGCTGCCAATAACTCCCAGGTTCAGGACTAGAGCTGAGTGAATAAATCATAACAAATAATGGTTTTGTCAAATTTCGACGTTTTCCCCTCCTATTTGCAAGCAGACTGCGAAACCTCTCAAATATGTTTGAAATTACATGCCCATTTCTTCCTCGTCGTTAGTATTTCTCTGAGGCCAATTAGCACACAATTTGCTGTAATGTACACATTTTCACATTTGTTCTGTGTTAATTGGGCAAGGAAGTCACACAGCATTATTTTTGGCTCCCTGGGGGTCAGGTTTAATCACTCATGATACAGTAAAATTACTAATTTTACATACGATGGGAGTTTCCACGCTTGAAACTCTCCTCGCGCAAAGCGGCGCTGGCTCTTCAAATTACTCACATGAAGGTCAATTAAAAACAATATTTCGTGAAAGTTGAGCTGAGAAGTCTGCCAGATCCAGCTGAATTGAGGCCCTACTATTCAGGGTTAGCATTTGTGCATATTTGTTCCTCACAGTGCACAACTCCATCAATCACAGCGGAGGTTTCATGGTCTTTACCCCTCACCGATATCCCAATCGAGTCTCTCCCAACTTGGCTTGGCTTGAGGACGGCTGGAACACAATCCAACAACTACTCTGCTCAGAATCAGACAGGGCCCAGACACCAGATTTTAACACCACGTGCTGGATTCAGGGCATATTTCATGCAATCAGCAATGGTATGATTGGAATCGCGCTGCCTGCACAGAATAGCGCCGAGTGAAACCCAAAGAGCTGAGAGGAGCTTCAAAGAAAAGGGGGTTTGGGCATTCTGGGATGTGAATCCCATCAAGTTCAGCACCTTTTAGGAGAAATAGAGCCACTTGCATGGTGTCATGGTGGTGGTTCAGGTGTTGCATTGGGTGGAATGTGGGTAGAGCTCCTCATGAGCCCAAGGAAATGCTAATAAATGAAATGTTAATAACTGAAAAAAACCAACAGTGAAAACATGTGAAACACGTTCTGTCTTGGAAAAGACTTAACAAAAGACCTAATGGAGACTCGGTGTAAACCCACCAGATTTTTTTAATGTTTTCTCTCTCTGCTGTTCCTCCTCCTGTTTTAAAAAGAATGATTAAAAGTCTGTGTTCTGCCTGCACTGTGCACTCTGTACTGATAACAATCCTGATTTTAGGGATTTATAACTATTGCCTGCACACTCATCATTCCATACAATTCCACTAACTTGCAATCACAAGACCAGGTTGCCTTTATTAGTGGATAAGAGACTCTTCTGCTGCTGAGCCCCCAGTTGTCCCTTATGTAAAATACTCTGTTAATTTACATCAATAAAACAGCTCCGTGTCAGTTTGAAACAAACCCTTTAATCCAGAAAAGTTTACTGAACAATTAAGAAGTGCAATAAATGACAATCAAGACCAAATGCATAATTGATGACTTCATGAAGGTTTCAGTAATTTTATAAGGTAATTTGCAGTCAGTGGCTATAAATTCCTATTTAAACCTGGCATACCACTCCTTTTTGCCCTGCAGAGAGCTGTATTTCCTAACAATACTGATGCCTGTTTGCCTGGAATTCGGTTACTTTATCCTTCAAAATTTCCCTCATGAAATATCGTATTTCCAAAAAAAGTTACATATTCTTTGTATTTTTTTCACCACATTCTTGAAATACATTCTGGGGGGGTGGGGCAACAACCCCTGTTCTACATTGTGGTGAGAGTGATAAGCCACAGTAGGATGATGTAAGAAATGGGGCTCATTCTTCAATTAAACCATGTAAATGCTGATTAAATTAGTAGACCTATTTTGATTTGGACCGTGCACTGAAATTCTAGCTGCTCAGGATGGGCTGTCCAGGTGAAATCCTGGCACTGAAATCCTGCCCTGACTGAAATCCTTGCTCAGGCGAGGAGAGAGAACCACCACAGACCTCACCTACATGGTGTCACTCCAAGGCCACATCCCTGTGACCCCAAACACGCACAGGAAGATGCTCCAGGTTTATGGGAGCAGCCCCAGTGTGTCCCACAGGGTGAGTTTGGGGCCAGGCCCTTCACATCCCACTTCTCCAGTGGGAGAGCACCAGGCAGGTTCAAAACCAGCAGACTGTTGGGGGCAGCAAAATCACAGCCTAAAGCGGAAGATGCTGAGAGGAGGAAGGACCTCCTGGGTCTCAGCAAGTGCCCACAGCATGCTGCCCAGCCAGCCCCAGACCTCCCAGCCCAGGGGATCCCTCCCTGTGTGCCCTTGGCAGGGACAAGCTCCCAGCACTGTCCCCAGCCCCTCCTGGCATTGCCTCTCTCTCAAAAGCTCTGCTCAGAGCCACCTGCCCCTCTCACACAGGTTTAAAATCCCAACAAGAGCACAAAACCTCTTTGCCTCACTTTGCCCTCTCAGTAAGAAGCCTAAAATGATGCCTGTTTTAACAGCCTGTTCACCTAGAGATTTAAGATTCTCAGATGAAACCAGGATGGTAAAAGCCAGAACTGCAGAACACTGTTTTTATCTCTTCTGCACTGCTTGCCCCATGAGGAATTCTGCACAGGCCATGAAGAAACAGGTAAAACTCTGGAGGAGTGCATAAGGAGTTTCCCTGGTTTTCCATTGTCCCAGATCTGCAATGTGGTTCCCAAACACAGAAACCCTCCAGTGTTTCTGGGGTTGGATCAAAAGCTGGAAGAGAGTAAGACCTGGTTGGGAAGGAATAGGGAATGATACAAGTAGTCAACAGACCAAGAAGGAAAAAACTGGTGATTTGCAAGCACCAGTATCTGGTTTATGGCTGGCAGGAGAGGGATAGAGCCACTGCTTTATTCATCCCTGAGCTCTGTTGCTGTGTTTGGGCTCTCTTGAGGGCTCAATCCATGACAGGACCCACAAACCCACCCTGACATCTGCTGGGGTCACCTCAAATCCACCTCTGGAATGCACAGGAGGCTCCCACAGCAGCCAAGACCAAATCATGAGGATTTGGCAGAGAAAACACTATTTCACTAAACCAAAGATGTATCAGACAGCACCAGCCAGTGAAATAACTCTACAGCTGAAAAAATGAGGGTTTCCTTTTCACCCAGGGTCCCATGGCTTTGCAAACACGAGGTCATTAGCAGATGTCCCACCCGTGTATCCACACAGCCCACACCAGTGCAGTCCCTGCTCATTAGTCACCTCCCCACAGCAAGTCTCAGCCCAGAGGTCAAGGACTGCGTGAGCTCTGGAGCCTAAACTCTCTTCCTAGAGCTCCTAATGTTTTCCCCGTAAGATAAATAGCTTGCAGGGGTGCAGACAGAGCAGGGGGGCTGCCTTGGAGAGGCACAGGGGGCTCTGCTGGCTGGGTACCTGCTCAGAAGATGCATGGGGGGTCATCACTCTTCTAGTGCTTCGCTCTGACATCCTCCTCGAGCCATACATCACTTTAAAAACCTTACAGAGAGTGAGGTCAGCAGCAGCTCTGCTGGAGGGGGAACCTAGGAGAGGCAATGGGGTGGCTGTGCAGCACCCCAAGCCAGGGTGGCATCACTGGGGGATGTGAGTCCAGGAGATGGGGATGGAGAAGAGGGCTCTGCCTGTGCTCTCCCAGCTCCCTCAAAGTGCAGGCAGAAGAGCCACACAAGCTGCTCTGAAAGCCAGAAGGGAAGTTGGGTGCTGGAATGCGCAAATGAACAGGGAGAGACAAGGAGCAGGACTCAAGCAGATGGAAATACAAGTCTCAGGAATAATCTAGAAAATTCAAATCCATCAGGCCATGCATTCACAGGCATTCACAGGCATTCACAGGCACCATCTTCAAGAAAGTTTAACATACCCAAATGTTTTCCCTAAACCAGATTTCTTCTCCAAAGCCAACACTAACAGGATTAACAAAAGAGATTTGCCATGTCTTGCTATTGGAGATGATAATCAAGCAAATGATAAACAAATTGATCAAGAGGAAGACACCGTGTGTCACTCTGCAGCAAGGAAGCCAAAAGACAGAATTCAGAGGAAAAGCTGCTCTGCATTTGAGAGCTATTCCCAGCAAAATGGGATTTCCCCTCTCTGCTTTCATTTGAATGGCATTTGAAAAACACAGCTGCACAGTCCCATGCACACCAGGGATGGAGCCAAGCGGGGAACCCTCCCAGCCCAGCCACCACCACCCTCAGCAGCACATCTGACTGCAGCTTGTCCTCAATTCACAGCACCCAGAGCAGGAGTCCTGCACTCAAACCCTCCCAAACCTCCACAGCTGATGCTGTGTTCTGCTGAGGACCCTGAGATCCCCATAAATCAGCAAAGGTCAGCTTCTGCCCCAAGCTGGCACAGGAGCTCCCTCAGTCCAAACAGCACTCCTGGCATTGGAACAGACCTCTGCCAGCTGGGGATCACCCCTTGGGCCTGGAGATCAGAGCAAGGCAGGATCTAGCACTGCAGGGTGACGTGGCTGCCTGCCTGCCTGGAAGGTATATCCAGTCTCTGCTCAGCCCCAGAATTTGAAAAATCTCATAACTCCGTGTGTCATCCCCTCGCACCTGAAGCACCCCCTGCCCAGTCCTCCCTCCTGATCCCAGCCCTGCTCTCCAGCTCCCCCAGCCTCATTCCATCCTTGCACCCCAGCTCCTTCATCTTCCTGTGCCCCACAATGTTCTTCACCCAGAACCCACAGATATTAATTGATTTGTCAAAAGAAACTTCAGGCTTTAAAGGTTGTATTAAATCGGAGCATTCCACTCATACCTCCCGGGCTTCCCGGTGCAACTGAGATTCCTCAAATATGGCAAAAAAAACAAAACAAGACAAAACAAAACGGGGAAGGGAGGGAAGAACAGAAAGAGTGGAAATAGATACCTGACAGATGAAAAGCAGAAGGGGAAAGAAAACCAACAACAAAACACAAGTAAATTGGAGGACAGCCCTCACTAAAAGCTGCCGGTTGGGGTTTTCTTTGGCTAAGAATTTGGCATCAGTGGCCTCCTATGACATGTCAGGGGATGAAATAAATACAATATAGCAAGCTTTATAGGAAACAATTGCCATATGTGAGGGTGGTGGCAGCCTGTGCTTTCCCCGCCACCCCCTATTGCTTTCGTCTGCACTAAAGCTGAGTTTAAACAAGTGAAATCCATCTCTATCTGTCTAAATGTATAAATACATTTTCAGCCAAGACCCACCACTGGCTGCAGTTGTATGGCAACTCTCAGTCGAGATGTCTAAGCAGGGTTTTGACTTTATCCCCAGCTCATTGTTAATGCATTTAACAGGATTTTCAAAAATTCCCTTTGCTCTCAGAGGTGATACCCAGGTCTCCAGTGAGACGTCGCAGATCCCTCTGATGCAGCACAGCTCACTGTGAGTGTCAGGCCCTGTTTGCCCACGAGCATAGAAAACCAGAAAACATCATATGGACAGCTACAAAAGCTGCAGAGGATTGGATCTGAGAGAGCTACAACCTTGTTTGTGTTGGAGGAGATCTCCTGTATCCTTCTTTTAAAGCTGCTTGTTATTGCACGAGCACATCTGTGTGCAGAATTGGACACACTGCTGAAAAGGCAGCTCAGCTCCGCTGCTCAGGCAGGTAATTAAACCCATCAGTAAGTGAATGACCTGGTTAAGAATCTCAAGAAAATAGAAAATTCCTCAGGAGGCAAAAAAACTGGAATTGAAATATCAAAATTTATCCCGGAGCAAAAAATAGCCTCCTTTCATTCCTTTGCCACCAATGCTTTAAAAAAGGCCTAGGAAAATGAAAAGTGCACCAAATAATACATGAAAACATTCTCCCCAACTAAATAGACATAGAAGCACAAAGCCCTGTATATATTCAATACTATTTTTAGAAAACATTTAAACCTACAGACTTCAAAATTAATTCTCCAAAGTACATTTCTATAGTGCAGTACAAATCTCATTAAATTCCATAGTTCATAATATTTATACAAGAAGGTACCCTTTGTTATTAAATGCTATAGGACCTGCCCAGAAAGGTTAGGGACTCTTTCTAGGATACCAAAACCTTTTCAGATCAGTTCATCTCTAAAAAAAGCTTGGGCTGATTTTAATTTGATCAGCCTGGAGTTGTTGTCAGAATAGTTTACTGAGCGGTTTCTGTGAAAAACAAGGAGGCTTTTTATTGACAAATGAAATCAATTTTGTTAGGAGTATTCACATTATTTCAGCCCTTAAAATGTCATGTGCTCCAATTCAGTGCATGCTTTGTGGCAAGGAGTGCACTGCCAGCTTTTAATAGGAAAAGCTGCCTGTGGAATTTACAGCAATGACTTCATGGGGAATGTGGGGAACTTTAGTGCTAAAGGTGAGTGAGGTGATGAGTCCTGCTGCACAGGTTGGGACAAATCAACCAAAATCAAGGTATGCTGGTGCCTACTTTTCCAGTTATGTCAGTGGAACTGAAGAATTTAAATAGGAGGTGACATTTACATATTCCATGCTAATTTTCTACCAGGTCTCTGTGAGAGCTGATCTTTGCTAACCTTGGCTATCCTTGGCAAGGTGATCAAGCTGATCTGATCCTTTTTGATTGCCTTGTGTGACACCATTTGTTGGAGAACATCAGGAGTCTTCACTACTAAAACATCCCCTGGAATCCACCTGCACATGGGAAGGAGCTGGAGCTGCTGGAGAGAGTCCAGAGGAGCTCCAGGATGAGCAGAGGATGGAGCAGCTCTGCTGGGAGGAAAGGCTGGGAGAGCTGGGATTGTTCACCTGGAGAGGAGAAGCTTTGGGGTGACTGAATTGTGACCTTGCAGTGCCTGAAGGAGCTGCAGGAAAGATGGAGAGGGACTTTTGACAAGGGGTGGAATGCCAGGACAAGAGGGAATGGCTTCAAACTGATCGAGAGTAGGTTTAAATTGGATATTAGGAAGAAATTATTTATTTAGAGAGTAGTGAGGCCCTGGCAGAGAGTGCCCAGAGAAGCTGTGGCTGCCCCTGGCAGTGTCCAAGGCCAGGCTGGACAGGGCTTGGAGCAACCTGGGACAGTGGAAGGTGTCCCTGCCATGGTGGGACATGGTGGGATGGGATGAGCTTTAAGGTCCCTTCCAACCCAAACCATTCTGTGATTTAGAGGGACCAGGGCAGAGATGCAGCAGACAAAAAAAACCCTGTGCTGACATTTATGACACAATTTCAAGCCTCCATCCCGTGTGCAGCATCTTCTGCCAACACTAAATTCACCAAGACTGCCACCAGAGAAATGCAATTGAAAACTGAGAAAGATTAGCAGGCTCAAGAACCAGTTCTTTAAACCGCATCCTATATTGGGGTTTTGTTTCCTCATTCCAGCAGCTTAGTTTTACTAATGCTGATTGTAACAACAGCATGAAATTAAGAGAGGGAGAGGGAAAAAAGGAAAAAAAAAAAAGGAAGAAAAAGCACTCTGTCTGTTTAGATTGGGTCAAATTCTGAATTTAGGTTTCATTTTTCTCTTAATTTTTTGCAAAGATTGGCCTTAAGAAGAAACACATTTCTGGAATTGGGAACCTACAGCATGGTACAGCTTTCAAGACACCATGCCAAAGTGTCTCTTTAATTATTTTTTAGATGAATTTTCCTTGTTCTGAGCTAATGGGTAACAGACCATGTCACAAAAATATTCCACATCCCTATTTATTCAGCAGAGGAGAGCCTTTTCTAAGAGTTTTCATGGGGTTTAAAAAATATAGGCAGAGACTCCTCAGAACCAATGCCTGCAGGCACCTACTGCAGGTTCACTGCAGCCCCATCCAGCCCAGGACTTCTCACCTCAAAAATGAATTTAAGATGAAAATTAAGATGAAATTCAGGATGCTCATGAGACACCAGACCAGTTTGTATTCCTGTTCCCAGAGTAAAACCCTAGGAGAGCTCCCAGAAACTACAGGTACAGCTTCAGCAGCCCTTTAAAATGCACAAAACAAACCTGCTTGAGCAATTAAGATGTTTTTTGATGCTGAATATCACTGAGTGCATGAAAGTTAACAGATAGCCCTGAGTCATGCTCAGCCAGAACAGCCATCAGAAACCCTGGAGCAAAGCATTTTTGGCTACAAGAGGCGCCAAGGTCCATGGCAGGAGGGGCTGTGGGAAGGTGGCTGAGAAATCTGGTGCTGGGAAGATCTCAGCTCCTCCAGGATGAGCTTTAATCTTCAGGAAGCACTGCCAGGGCACTGTGTTGGCAAGAGGGATGCCCTAAACTGGTGTGGGATGGTGGTGGTGAGGAGAGGAAGGGTCAGAGCCCCAGCCAGCCCTGCTCTGAGGAACAGGGTGGGATCCTCTTTCCGCAGGAAATACAACTTTTCCCTACGACAAGCCCTTCCCAAAAGGGCTGCAGAAGCCAGCCTGCTTTTTGTTCTCAGTAATCACTTTACCAATATTTCAAAGGCATTATGTAACTGAAACAGTGTAAAGTTATTGCTACCGACATTGTCAATAAATCATTAACATTTCTTAACAGGAACAGCATGACTGTTCATGTCATGGCTGTCTCATTCACTTTCGAATCAAAGCTTTCAAATTAAATATTCATTTAATATTAAAATATTAATGCAGTCCCACTGTTTCTGTAATATTAATTTCTTATGGCATTTCCAGGCAAATGCATATATTATAAACTTCATCTCCCACAGGAGATCCCTCAGCCTTCCCTTTCCTTCTTCCAGCATTATCCTGATCCCAGGCCAGGAAGGGACTTGGAGGGAAGGAGGAGCTGCCTGATGAAGGGGAAGCAAGGTGGATAATTTAACTTCAAGTCCCCCATCCCTCCCCTCCCACACCAGCTCCCCACCCTTAGATCAGGATATCGAAGGCTGCCATTATATCTCCCGCCTCCAGAATGACTCATTCATACATTCAGCAATTCCTGTTGGAAAAACAGTGAATGCCTCTGTCACCGGAGCCCATTACAGAAATTAAACTTTGCAAATCGTCGGGGAGGGGTGAGGTTTGAAGCGTTTCAAGGCGCGCTCCTGGTCTCCCCGGGCTCAGTGGGAGCAGAATTGATTTGACAATAAGCTTTTACAGCCTTAATGCCGACGGTAGCACCACACACACTCTGGGGTGGGAACAGGTCAGAGGGATACACTGCTGCTCTCCTGGATATTTTCTTCTTTTTTTGTTTGTTTGTTTTTTTTGGTTTTGGGGTTTTTTTGGGGTTTTGTTGGGTTTTTTTTTTTTTTTGCTTTTTTGGGGTTTTTTGGGTTTTTTAAGGGGTTTTTGGGAGGTTTTTGGTGGGTCTTTTTGGGGTGTTTTTTGTTGGTTTTTTGTTTGTTTTGGTTTTGGTTTTTTGTTGTTGTTTGTTGTTGTTGTTTTGGTTTGTTTGGGGGATTTTGTTGGTTTTGGTGGGGTTTTTTTGGTTTTGTTTTTTGGTTGGGTTTTTTTGTGGGGGAGATTGGGGGATTTTTTTGGGTTTTGGGCTGTTTTTTGGGGTTTTTTTTTGGTTTTGGCGTTTTTTGGGGGGGTGTTTGTTTTTATTTTTGTTTTTGTTTTTGTTTTTTCTTTTTTTCCCAGTGGTTCATCTTGGGCAAAATGCCACTCCACAGAGACATTTCCATGGTTGTACCCCAGCTCAGCTCTAAGGCTTGCACAAAGAGCATCCCCTCATCCCCCTGGCTCCTGCTGGGTGTCCCTGGAGGCACTGAGCTGGCAGGGAACCTGTGGCACCCCAAGGACAGCTCTGGGCTGTCAAGAGTTTCACTCTGTAGGAAACTCTCTCTGCTCGGAGGATCCAAAGGAAAAATTAAGAATATTCACTGATGATTTGTTCAAACAAACTCCTCTCAGGACAGCTGATTTTCTGCACAGTTGTGCTGGTTTGGGCTGGGGTTAGTTTTCCTCCTGGTAGCTGGTGTGGGGCTGTGTTTTGGATTTGTGCTAAAAACAGTGTCAATAACTCAGGAACAACTTTGTTATTTGTTATCACTGAGCACCAATTACACAGCAAGGCATTTTTGCACTTTTACCTTCTCATCCTTTTCTGCCTCTCACCCCAGCAGTGGAAAGGCTGGGGGTGCACAGAGTTGGGGACACATCCCAAGAGACCTAAGGGACACCCCAGAGCACATGGCATCATGCTCAGCATGCAAAGCTGGGTCAGGAGGAGGGAGAGGAACACTCAGTGATGAGATTTGCCTTCACCTTACACACACCAGGGCTCTGCTGTCCTTGGGACAGGAATGGATTCCTTGGTTTGCTTTGCTTGTCTGCACAGTGCTGCTTTACCTATTGACTGACTGTATCTCAGCCCACGAGATCTCTCACTTTTCCTCTCCTCACTCTCCCCACCCCAGCACAGGGCTGGGAGGGAGAGCCTGTGTGGGGCTGAGCTGCCAGCTGGGGTTAAACCACAACAGTTTACTATAATTACTTCTGCTGCCTGGAGCTTCCTTATCCCTCCTCCTGAGACCATTAAACCTACGCTGCTCTTCTTCAGAGCAAGGAAGAAAAGCTCTTCAGCCTTCAGTCTCCTTGGTATTTTCTCTCACTATTTCCTTCCCCACTCATGAGACATTCTGGGGCATGTTTGGGGATTTGGGTTGGTTGGTTGGTTGAGGGGGTTGTGTTGTTTTTTTTTTTTTTTAAACTGAGTATATAAAATCTGCATATAATTCATTCACTCACATTCTTCATGGGAAGGGAAATTATTTATTGTCTCAATCTGCCAGTGGCTCCAGACCTCCCCATCTCTACATCATTTAAGGGCTTATGGGGTCTCCAGGCGTTGCATTATCAAGGATCAACAGCAACTTCTAACCGGAGTGGATACAGGTTACAACTGAAATACTCTGGTGCTGGACTTTCTCGTTGGTTGCTGACTTTAAAATTATGGGAGATTCATGGAATCCTACAATGGTTTGGGTTGGAAAGGATCCTTAAAGATAATCCAATTCCAACGCCCTGCCATGGATACCTTCCACTATCCCAGGCTGCTCCAAGCCCTGTCCAGCCTGGCCTTGGACACTGCCAGGGATCCAGGGGCAGCCACGGCTTCTCTGGGCATCCTGTGCCAGGGCCTCCCCACCCTCAGAGGGAAGGGAAAATTCCTTTTCCAATAAAAAGAGCAGGTGGTGCCACATCTCTCTGTCCTTCTAATCCTGCTACATGTCAGGTCTTTGTGTCTGAATATTCCCAGCCTGAGTGCTCAATGGGATTACAAGAGCCACTTTCCCAGTTTATTCTGAATACAAGAAGATCTCTTTGCTCAAAAGCGTTCTTGCCTTTCATTGAGGTTTGTCATCACAAGACACATTGCAAAAGCCATTTCATCATCTAGAATTAAACCCACAAAGGACTATCTTTGACAGTGCTAACGATGGGTGTTCTTATCTCTGAGAGAAGAGTCTGGATGCTTAGTCTACCTGGAGTTTCTTCTGCTTATCAATCTCCCCACGTGAGTCCCATACAGAAATCATATTTGGAAAGAACATTCTGGGTACAGAAGCTAATGACCAATAAACTTGATATTGGAATTGCGTATTCATAAATTCCCATAAATCACACACCAGGGTACAACCATCACCTCAGAAGAAGCAGAGACACCCACTAGTTCAATCAGGCAAACACCTCTCCCAGCCACCTTCCCTTCTCTCACAGCCCCTCTCCCTCTCCTCTCAGCATTCACCTCCCACTAACCCCATCCTTCTCCACGCCTGCCAAAAACTGTTCTTCCACATCCAGCCCCAAATGTAACATCCACCTCTCCTCTTCTTTCCCGCTCTCTAATTGCATCCTTCAACTCTCATATTGTCCAACTCCTCCGCATTCATTTTCCTGCTTCCATTACTCTCATTTTCCATTCTACTCCACTCATCCTTCCCACCTGTAAATGGTACCTGTCCTTCTTTAGATACCATTCTGCCTTTTTCCCTCCAAATCAACATCCAGCCCCTGGAAGCACTCCCTGTCTATTTTACCTTCTCCCTATAAAATTTTTCCTGACTTCCCTTCCCTTCCCTTCCTTTTTTTTTTTTTTTTTTTTTTTTGTAAAGGATGCTCCATAAAAATAAACTATCTTCTTTTTTGAAAGTCCCTGTGACCATTAAACCACCACACTCAGCAGTGAGTTTTTACAGCTCCTCATAAAGCCTCCTGCAGTCCCATTATAGTTGACTAAGGGAATAAAACATGGTTCAAAAATAATCCCAACTGCCTCCCATTACTGATTTCCTCCTGTGCTTCTTAACCGGTTTAAAAAAAAAAAAAATAAAATCAACATATTAGAAGCGCTCTGTCCCCAAATTTCAGAGCAGTGCCCAAAGAGGACAGGGGAAGGGAGACCAGAGCCTGCAGGCAGCTCCTGGATCCATTATGGTCAGCAGTCCTTGCCCAAAACAGGGAGCAGACACAACCAGTTCCCTTGTGCTGCACCACAGAGGTGTCCAGTGAAACCTCTGCCTCCAACCAGGACACCTTGGAGTGGCACCAATCAGTTTTTGGCCAGAGATCATGGAGTGGAGGGGACTGAAAAAACTGAAAAGGCAAGAAAGCACAGAGGACAATGCTGGAGCAGCCCCCAGGCTTGGCTTGAGGAGCAGGTGGCCAAAGGCACCGCTGCATGGACGTGTTTTGGGATGGTGAGCAGGAGGAAGTGACACAAACACCAAGGGTGAGTCAGAGCCACACCTCACAAGGAGCTGTCCCCAACCTCTGTGCCTGCTGTGCACAAGGCCTTAGCAGGAGCTTTCTGGGCTGTGGCCAGAGAAGGGATTGCTGGGAGGGATATTAGGTGTAACAGGATGTTTTCCCAGAAAAGGGCTAAAGGCACAAGTTATGTCATTGCTTTGCCTTCCTTTCTTCCACACCTCTACCAGGGATGAAAATGTATCCCAAGGCGGGAAAAAACCTTTGAACTTCCATTCAGCAACTGACTCTCCCTCTTTTTGAATGAGTTATTTAGGAGTATTAATAATTGCATTAGGGATGAGCACATTTCCAGCTCTCTCTCCCTCCCTGACGCTGACGTTCCAAATAGACTTTTAGAGACTTACACCATTACTAGATTAAAAGGATGTCACAGGCAGCTTCCATGATAAATTCAAGTGATTATATTAACTGAAAAAAACCTCTCTTTAATATAATGGGGTTGGATTTATAACATCATTCTCTGCAGTTGTGGCAGAGAGCAAGAGGGTGTTACACACACATCAGAAGGTGTATCAGCCCAAAGCTTCTCTCAGAACCACAGAATCATTAAGGTTGGAAAAGACCCCAATATCAAGTCCAACCTTTGACCAAACACACACTAAACCATATCCCAAAGTGCCACAACCACTCAGTTTTTGAATACTTCCAAGGATGGCAACTCCACCACTTCCCTGAGCAGTCCATTCCAGTGCCTAACCATTCCTTCAGTGAAGAAAATTTCCCTAATATCCAACCTGCAACCCTGGTGCAACTTGAGGCCATTTCCCCTTGTCCTATCACTAGTTTCCTGGGAGAAGACTGATTAATGGTAAGTAAAAAGTGCAATATTCAATCAATTTGTTACTTCCCAGTAATTGTTCTGCAAAGGTAAAATGCAGCCCCTTTCTGCAAAGTGTATTTTAATGATAATTATGATGGGCAGACATCATTTGGAGCAGGAACATTTCTTCCTAACACTGGGGAATGAGGAGTTGGTCCCTAGCTTCATCCTTTAGTTTTCTCCAGTTTGTGTATCCTGATATGAAAATAATGACATTTTTTCTTAGCTCACTGACAACCCCCAGAATTCCAGGATTTTATTTAAAGGACTGTCCCCAAAATTCAGGTGTTTTGCTTTCTCTGCTATGGGCTCTCCACAATTCTTAAAAATTCAAAGGAAGGCAGAAAACCTTTCCTAGGATTTATGTCTTGAACCTGGTTGAACTCTGACATCATCAGAACAGCCCCTGATGTTCTGACATCCCTGATGCTGTGAAGCCAAGGAATTGCACTGGTTTGTGGAAACTGAAGCTTTCTGCAAAGGTAATGCGAATCTCCTCTGAAACACAAAGTAAATGAAAGCAAAGATTTGGGGGAAAAGTTAAATTTCCATTTTCCAAAATTGTACTACTTATCCTCAGCTGGCAGCCTGCAAGATCAACAAGTTTAGACCTTTCTACTTGCTCAGTGTCACCTCAGTGTTAAGGACAATGATGATCCACATGAAGCTGCCATGGAAGAGCTGTAAGACTTACTGCACCAATGAGTGGCTACTACCCATGAAAAAGCAGTGAATGGTGAGCTATCAACAAATATCAGCAGAGATTTTTACAATAATGATTTGCAAAACTGCGTCTTACAGCCAGGTAATGCCAAAAGTCTATTTGCATCAGAGCCTGACACTTCCCACAGTGCATAACGTCACAGTCCCCAAGACTCTCCATTTATCCCCTATTTCATTTTTTTGCCTCATCACTGTTTAAAAGCCCAGCCATCTGTTGCAATTACAGCACTGAATTACACCACCACAGATGGGAGAAAATTCAGAAGGCTGCAGAGTCAAGATTTCAGCAATTAGGAAATCCCTGAATTACGCTTGACCAAAATTTGTTCCCCACACTAGGGCAACATCAGCAATGCTACAATCACGTGCTCTGTTATCACACAGTCCTTAGGGCTGTCCCACTCCCTGCACAGATCCCTCACAGCTCCAGGAATGAACTGGGGAGAAAATAAAGCTGGTTTTGGCACGTGAGCACAGACAGGAGGCTCTTCCTCTGCCATGCACTGATAATTCAGAAGTAGGAGCTCTAAAACCAGGCAACGATGCACAGTTGGAGGATTAGCTGCAGATTTAGGATGAGAGAAATGCACATCATAAGAGTGAGGCCTCCAGATCCTATTAACAAATGTCAAGTGTTTCTGTGTGCATGTTTGAGAGTTTCACATTCAAACAGCTGTGAGTTTGTTTGGGCTCTTTTTTAATGGGTAATACAAAATAATTTCCTCCCAATTTGTTCCTGGAAAGAGAAGATGACTTTGGCTCAAATGTTTAAAAGAGATGAAGCAGAAGGAAAAATTTCAGCCTGCATGAGTAACTGAAAAAAAGTCATAGTTTTATATTGACAGCACTAGAAAATCATAACCTTGGCTGTTATCCTGCACCTGGCCTGTGCTCAGAAGCAGCTACACCTGAGGGCATTTGTTTTAATGTAAGTTTGGGGTTTTGCTTTGGTTTTGTTAGGAGTTTTAAACTATAACCGGAATTCTGGACCATTCACAATTCCTCTTGAAGCTATATAATATTAAACTAATAGTTCTGGCCAAAGGAGATGAGAATTAAGAGGAAACAAAAGCTTTTGAAAGAGTCCCAATATCTCAGTTCCAGCTTTTCACAGTGATGGGAATTAGTTTTTCCCTCCATATGAAGTTTGGAGACCAAATTTACCTCGATTTATGTTTATAGCAGTGAACACCTACACTCAATGCTTTATTTTGAGCTACACAAAAATTTTTGTCTAACTTGATACCCTCCATATCTTGAGGAAAAGGCACTTCATGAGGTGACAGGGACAAGAGGCCATTGCATCTAACATCAGCAGGACTCTTCTGCAGGCTGAAATCTTTTTCAAGATCTGCAGGAGCCTCTTTCCAGGAGTTTTTTGGACTCACGTTAGGGAGAGGAAAATATTTCCAAGACTCTGGTTATCTGAGGCTCTGCTTTCCCTCTCTGGGTGTGGTTTGGAAGATGCTTTCCAGAGGCATCCTCCTCAACCCTGCAGTCACTGCTGTCTGCATTAACACCTCCATATTTGGCGAAATTGCTGGTCCAAGGTACTTTCTGGAAGTTAGTTTTCCACTCCTGACTTCCACAGTGGAAGGTGTCCCTGCCCATGGCACATTATATGTGTCCAAATAAGATGATCTTTAAGGTCCCTTCCAACCCAAACCATTCCATGACTTGCAGCACTGACTGTTCTCTGCAAGGGCATTTTGGTTCATCCCTGGGAAGCTTCCAGGACACTGTGGAAAAGATGTTCATTGAAAACATGTCAGTGTGGTGTTTGGCCTGTCCTTGGAGCAGCCCAGAATTCTTTTCTTTCAGGGGTATCTTCTTGACTTCCAAAAGCTACATCAGAAGGTATTTTATTTTTTCCTCCTTGGGAGGGTAGAAATTTCCCAAATTCTTTGAATATCTCCATCATCCTGATTCTAATTTGAGCTATTTATTAACGAAGGCATCTGTCACCTTGCAGTAGAGACCTCAGCTCCAGACTGAGGGAGGATTCTCCTTCCCTTTGCCATGCAGGAAGCAGATTGTGCTCCACTATCAATGCACTCAGTCTCTTTTTCAGGACAAACTATAAATTTTTCCAGCAAGTGCACTTACTATAAGTTTGTTTGCCAAGTGGAGCGGTGTTGCCTCCCTCCTTGATTATAGTGAAATAAAAGTGGTTTTGTTTTAAATGGAAAAACAAACTGAATAGATTCCCTGGCCTTCCAACCCTCGCAGGCACTTTTGGTTGGAGGTTTATCACTCAGCAAGGGTGAGGGGGAAGAAATAGCATTTTTGGATGCCCCTTGTTATGCTATGGACAGCTGATCATGATACAAGATAATCCACAATGAATTATTTCTGACAATGTTTCACAAAAGTGCCACAATGGTATGCAAGTCAGAGAAGAGCTCTAGGCCAAATCTCTAGAAAACATAACTCGATTTATACTGCAGAAAATGCCCCTTTGTCTGTAGCTCACAGAATTATTCACGCCAAATCATTTCATAGACAAAATTGGGGTTTTTTTCATCTTGCTGGACAAGTAACTTTGGGATTGTTTTGCTGGTTCCTGCATATGGAGAACCTCATGATCAGAGCCAGTGTCCACCCAGGATCCTTCCCTCCAGCAAAAGGACCAGAAGGTTCATCTATGTGACAAAACAACAGATGAGACTAAAGGTAAACCAAAATCCTCAGCTTTTTATCCCAGAAGGAAAATTACCCAAGTACCTGACACATGATGTGGCTTTTGGTATTGCCAAAATGGGAATACCATTCACAGGGAATGGATTCTATGCTTCCCTACCCACTCTCCATCACCTGCCATGCATCCATCCATCCTACCTGCCACCTTCTTCTAGATTCACGCCCAAAAATTGTGTGTGCTCACAAAATGGTACAGGCACCTCGCTTCTGGGACTTTAGATGAAACAACCCCATTACACAGGCAGAGTTAAAAGAAAGCACTACCTACTCCTCTCATCTGAGACTGTAAGAAACGCTCAGAGAGGGATTTCTTATCTCCCAAACATTCCGAGGCCTGGCCTGAAGGACATGGGCTCCGTTTCCTTGAAATAGCACACAGCGTATTACATCAGGCTCGCGCCTGTCCCAGGCTGAACTACGGAGTAACTGGAGAATGGAAAAATGCTGCCAGCACCCAAGTTGCCTGTTGCCACCTCCCACTGTAAGCTCCTTATCTGGGAAATGCCTCGGGAATCGCATGGCAGAGTTTCAACTGACGAGCCTCTGCCCCTTCTGTGCCCATCCTGCCCCAAACTGCCCCCCACAGCCTCAGAGATGACCCCAGGCAGGACAGTGCTGTCCCCACAGCCCCACAGGAGGAGGGACAGGGTGAAGAGACAGCTCTGTGGAGGAGGATTGCCCTTTCTGGGCTTGCGTCGCTTTGCGTGTGACGCACCAGGGTTTGATAAGGAGGGAGGGGGAATGGCTATTTTGCCATCAGATGGAATAAAATTAGCTTAGGTGAGTAAGGGTGTCTGGCTGGCAGGCAGCCGATTTCCAATACAGCCCAGTGAGCTCAGCTCCACGGCCAAGAAAACAGTGGGATTTGTATTTTAAAGTGCTTTGTTAGATCAAGTGCTCGTAGCCAAAGCTGAGAGAAGTCGGAGGGGGAGGAATGGGGTGGTGGCAGCTGGGAGTCTGGCAGCTGTGTGATCTCTGGGGGCTACAAATGAACATGTAAATTTCTATATTAAGCAGCAAAAGCATCTATTAGAGTAAAATTGCTCCAGCTTAATTGTTAGATAGGCATGTTTGTTAAAATACAATTTAGGCAAGATCGTATCGTTCTTCCTCACTCAGGAGTGTATTCTTGATAACGTCGTTTGTCAGCAACTGCCTATTATGTTAAATAGCTGAGGAATTGCTGGATATCTTTCTGCTTAGATAATAACATTAAAGTTTCTCGAAGCATTTTAGAAGTCTGACTAATCTTGCTGTCTCTCTATTTTATTTTTCTAAAGTGAATTTAGTGCTGGTGAAAGGTTCCAGATTGACAGCCCTGGAGACAGGAGCTGATTGCTTATCCACATAATAGGTATGGTCCAGACAGCTGCAGTGCATGCATGGCTCCCTCCCAGCCAGGGGCTCTGGTTCCTGCACCTTGCAGAGTCATTTTGGACACTGGATGGTGGCTGCAAGGCACTGCTGATGGGTGATGGTGGCGGGTGCTCACAGAGGTCACCCATGGTTTTGTCAGGTTAACCTACTTGGGTTTCCTTTGCAGACAGTTATATATAAATGTATATGTTTATATAATGATTCACCCTGCAGAAAGGCCAGCAGGAGCCTAGCTTTGTCATATCCATCTCCTTTTGAGCACCGAGGGAGCCTTGGGACTTCAGGCTCACAAAGCTCAGTCCACATGGCTCACTCAGACTCACAGGGAGGCTCTGTGGCTCACTGACAACTCTGGTGCCTTTCACTGCTCACAAGCAAACAGCCATGACCTCAAACCAGTCTTGAAGCCCAGGCCTTGAGAAACACCGGCAGCTGAAACTGGGCAAAGACATGGAAAAGTTTTTGGTCAAAACTGCCTACAAATTGGGAAAGAGTCATTGGTTAAAGCTGCCTAAAAGCGCAACAACCGCAGCCAGACAAATGACAGAGGATTTGTTTGCTTCTGACACATCCAGAGTTGAAACCACCTGGATGCCTGGACAATCCTCTGCTGGCAACAACCTTCAGACACCAACAACCCAAGATGCCTTTGAATGACAAACTGGTTACAGGAAACCTGATGGTCTGTGCTGCTAAAGCAGTCCAAGTCCCTGACTCACAACCTCACTCCCCATTCAGCTCTCATTCCCAGGCATCCCCACATACTGAAAGATGGATGGTTCATGAGAACAATATCACCCTGCAGGAGACATGACAGCTTGTGGGAAAGTACTTGGGTTAAGGGGGAAAGGTAGAAAAGGCATGTCTGGAAAATACAGTGAGCCAGAAAAGTCCTCTTTACGAATTTCACCCTCACTGCTGGCAGCTGGAAGCAAATGCTTTGGCAAATCCTACTCAATCATACAATCAGTTAGGCGGAATCCATGCAGAGCATGCAGCAAACAGACTAAAAAAGCAGCACATCTAAGCAAACTGGGTAGATCTGGATGCTATTCCAGCTAAATGAGGGGGATTTTTCATTTTGCTGTCGTTCCTGTTCTCATTTGTAGAAATGTTTTTCCTATTTGGATACCAACATGACAGGCAAAGAGGTGATGAACTGAACCAGGCTATTGCTTCTTCACAGAGGACAAGGCCTTTCCCCTCTCCAAGCACCCACATTCAGGCTCAGTGTTAGCAAGTCATTTCTGTAATGAATTAGGGCAGTTTCCGGCATAAAATCCTTGTGACAGCCAGGGTGAAAAGCAATCCCAGGGAAAGCCACGCTAGATAAATGACCTTTACTCAACAATTCTTAGGTTGCTCTTGAGAAACTGTAATTGTTGGAGGAGGGAGGAGGGTAAACCACAAGCCTCAACAAGGAGAAAGGGTTTACGCAATAGTGCCTTGTTTTCCAAAATCTCCCCAAAC
The DNA here is from genome assembly GCF_008360975.1 of Lichenostomus cassidix. Classification (NCBI taxonomy): domain Eukaryota; kingdom Metazoa; phylum Chordata; class Aves; order Passeriformes; family Meliphagidae; genus Lichenostomus; species Lichenostomus cassidix. The sequence goes on from NC_139497.1 coordinate 7,783,669, forward strand.
AAACATCGCCGTGGCAAATTCTATACTTTCATTTCACACTCTTTTGGCTCTCACAGAGGGAATTTCTGCATCCCCAGCCTTGCAAAGGTGTATGTACATTGTTAATATGTACCTTACGATTCTTGCAGCTAGTCCCAGGGCGCAGAGCTTTGTTTACACACAAAAGCCTTTACAGGATTGGGGGTTTGTGTTCTTCTGTGCTTATTCAAATGCAATCAGACATTATCAGTTTCATTTCCTACCAGTGGAACATTACAATTGCAAATAATTTCTCTTTCATCCCAAATATTGACTATTTCAAGGCACGGAGTGAAATTGCAAACATTGGAGTTACAGCTCTAAAGAACACACACATCATAAGAGCAATGAGCTGAGCTCACTCCAGTCCCAAAATTGATTTGGCTTCCACACTTTTGCAAATTAAGTTACGTATTTCTATGCTCAAGTGAAAAAACCAACTTTAATGCTTAATATTTAAACAAAGTGTTCAATGTTTACACACTAAGCTCTTTTTTTTTTTTCTAAATTTAAGCATTTGCCTAAGTTAGACAGAAAATAGTAAGAGGTGAACCTCAAACCATTGGAAGGTTGGGTCCAGTTCAGAAGCTTATCCAAACCCCTTCTGTGTTTGAAAAACATTGGCTTGAAAACTTGCAAGAACATGAGTCATCCTGGATGTCACTCTGACTTATTATAGACCATCAGCCTTTGAGAGATGGTCCTCAAATTCTTTCTGATCACCAGTTTGGCTATTGCTTTCAAGTTTAATGATGCTGAGTCACACCAATGATAAAATCTTCTAGAAAACCACTTTTGTCTCTCGGCAGAGCCACAGCCAAATGAGGTCTGTCTGAGCCATGCCCCGGATTGCTCCCATCTCAGCCTATTCCAGTCCACCCTGGAACATTCCCCAAGGCCACAGATGATGCAGAGGTGATACAAAATTAATAGATCTGCATTGGACTCCCCTGTCCTGCTGTCACCAGGGGTGTTCCAGAAAGGCCCTAAGATTTCACCTGCAGCACCTCTCTTGTCAGTTCAGTTTATGTTAAGAGCCACAGGAAAAAAAAAACAGCAAATCGAACCTTGTGGCTGATGCAAGATGTAGGTATGAGAGAGTTATATAAAGTGATGACCAACTACATTCATTCAAACTACACCCCAGGGCTGGGCAGTGCACCATAAGAACAGTTTTTCTCCAAATTGAATATATGTCCACTCTGAGGAGAAACCCTCGTGGTCTTATCTCTAGACACTGTCTAAAAAACTGTCCAAAAACCGTCCAAAAACATCACATGGAACTCTTGTTCTGTTAAAACTCACCAGTAACCCACCAGGTTGAGGCATCCCATCTCTCTCTATCTAACTGTTTATTGTAGGATGATGTGATTCACCACGAAAATCACATCGGCCCTTATACACCAATAAACAACTGAAATATTCTTAGCTCAATGGTCCAGGAATAATAACCATTCTTATCACTGGGAGATAAAGGGAGACAAGAAAAGATAATAAGAGGATAACCAGGGTTTCTGGAGCCTAAGCAAAGCTTGGAACAGCTCAGAGTTTCAGTTAAATCATGGTTTTCTTTAGCTTCAGTCTAAGTGAAAATAAACCTGAGTGCCACTGAGTTCATAAAAACCAAAACCATCAGAGCTGAGGATGTTTTGCAGAGAACAGTAAAGCCTGATTCTTAAACTAAAAGCAACCACAACAAAATGCTCCACAAAGACTGCATTCAGAGCCATCAATGTTAACAGAACCTTCACTGACTTTATCATCCTTTCCATCAAAACTGCTTTTCCTTCATGGAATTACCTAATTGGCACCCAGGCCAGCCTCACCTCCTGCTGTTGTTCATTTTAGGACAGAAGATTCCTTCCACTGGCAGATCATGGGGTTGCTTTGACTTGGGGCTGAAGACCACCTTGGTGGGAATTTGCCCTTAGGTATTTCTGTTTGCAGTTATATCATTCCAAACAGAGACAGAACAGACCAACAGAGAGAGCCAGAATGAAAAATAATAAATAAATCAGTGCCTTTAAGTAATGGCAGTAAGTTAAACCAAAATTATCCATCACCTGTGATGCTCCTCCAGGAAATTCTGGACCCATTCCTCTCACAACTTCAGAGAAGAAACCTGAGCTATGAATGGACCAAAGTCATGTCCTCTGATGGCGACATCACAGAGATCAAATTCAATCAAGGGAACCCAAAAAAACCCTATTTTTATTCCTCAAACCTCTGGTAAATTTTATTTCTGTGACTTGAGGTGATTATTTTTCCCTTTTGATACCATTTTCAGTGCATGCCCTTCATCTCCCCTGTGGAGCCAGCCCAAATGTCACCAAGACTATTAATGGTGTGTACTTAACACACATACTCACAGTATGTTCATTCTCTGGGAGACTAAACATTATTGAAAGGTTACAGCATTTATTTTGATGTGTGTCTGTTTAACCAATTCTAGCAAATGTTACACAAACACAAAACGGGTTTTCCTTCTCTGTTACTTGCAAACCACCCTGAAACAGAGGTTTGCAAACAGAAATCCTCCCTCAAATCAATGAGGAATTAAAATAAAACCTGATGCCACACTATGGCACATGGAGATGTTTTGAAAATACAGCAAACAGATATGTAAAAGAGAAAGAAACATTTCATCCTTATTCCCTGAAGCCCTACTAAAGCCCATTTCCACCAGTTTCTATCAACTTCTAGCTGATTTCAGGGACTACCTCTCCAGCAGTCATGTGGTATTAGGAAGAATCAGTGAGGTTTGTTCCTCACTATCTTGATTCCCATTTAATGGATGAGATTTGGATAGATTCCTTGTGATTGCTAAAGATTTTCTGTTTCCATTGGGGCTGAACATAAGCCCTTCCCGTGTCCAAGTCCTAGCAAGGAACAAAACCATGGAGAAATCACCAAACCTCTAAACCACTGGTGAGAATTGAAATTTTTTATTATCACAGCTGCAGTTTAGAGAGGATCCATCCTTAGCAGTCACCACCTCTCTGCAAAAGTGGGATTAATAATCCTCACTGCAGCTACTAACAGCTCTATCGACTCTTACGTGTTTTTTTGAGAGAGACCTTTAGAAAGAAAACCCAAAAAACCACAAACAAACCCAAGCAAGTAGTTTCCCCTCCTTACCTCAAACTCTGCATAAAGACACAAAGATTGAGCGCAAGGGAAACCCCACATCACACCTCATCTGACTGCAAAGAGGAGAGGGCATGTGAGGCCAGGGCAGAGGCAGGTGGTGGTGTTTATCATGTGCCTGTTCCACCTTGTTTCACTGTACCTCAGGGGCTGCTCCTGGGGAATACATCCTGTGCCATCAAAGCACAGAGCTCACACAAACACTGCTCACACGAAACCAGAATCAGAAAGCAGCAGCAGCAGCAGCTAACAGTCAGAATATTAGGACAGCTAATGAATAGGTTCCAACCCCAGCCCAAAAATGCGACTTTCCACTGCCTGTCGTCAATTAAATGCAGTGTCTTTTCTTTATGCTGGAACAAATTGGACTGACTGGACTCCTTAACCAAAAGGTCAAATGTGAAAATAAACTAAGGAAAACCAGGCTGTCCTTTCCTCAAGCATCCCACTGCCCTGACACCTTGTCCTTGGACTCTAAACTGCTCCTTTTCTCAGCAACTCAACTCCAAGCAACCCTCCGCTCACCCCCTGCTTCTTACCTTCCTTCCAGCTGCCAGCCAGCACAGACAGCTGCCAAGGCACTCCCAGACCTGGGGACGCTGGAGCAGTGAGGAGATTTGCTGCTGTAGGCAACTGGGAAGGGTGTCAGAGACCTCATGGCTGCCTCTAATTACTACGGGGAGCCCTGTAATCCTAGCTGTGCCTTCTCCAAAGGATCACACAGTGTCCTGGGTGATGTTATGGGGCTAAAGGAGGAGCTTGGAGTTGAAACAGTGTGAAAGAAGAGCTGGTTCTCCATCTCAGTCACTCTTCCAGCTCCACAAAGTGTCCTTGTGTTCACATCCATCACGTCCCAGTGCTCCCAGTGAGCCAGACTGGGAAGCTCTCAGGGTACTGCCTCTGGCCAAGCAGCCTTGGAGGAGGAAAGACAAGAAATTGTCCTCGTTTGAAAGCAGCAATCCTCGGTAGATGGCCTTGAAAGAAATGCCCTTCCCAGGGCAGAGAGCCCAGAGATGCTCTGGAAGGGAGCTCAGCAGCTCCTGCACAAACAGCCACTGGCATTTTCCTATAGCCAGGACTGCAGCCTGGCAAAAAAGTGAATAAAATGGAAACCTGAGACTGGCCATGCCTCCATTCCCTGGCCAGTCCTCAGAGTCACAGAGAAGGCTCCACACAGTAGAAGAGGATCACTGGGGCAGCAGTTTGCAGGTGTTTTACCACTGGCTTCACATCCACCTGGAAGCATCATTTCATGGGAACTTGTCCCAGTTTTGTGAGCCCCCATTGTGCCACACCAACCTCCCCAGGATCAGTGCACAGGGAGTTCACAGTGATCCTTTTTATCATGGCATCCTATTCCCTGTTCACAAAGCACATGTGGGGCTGGATTTGTGGGACACCCCCAGCATAAAGAAATGCCCTTCTCTCACCTCGAAAGAGCAGTGAGCCAGAAAAGCACAGCAACTTCAGCCCAGCTGGGATAAACCAGGAACCATTCCCAAACATGACACCAAGGCTCCCACTGAAAGTTAAAATGCAAATATTTTCAGAATTCATTTTTCAATTTCATGCCACCTCTCCACTAATTACTTGTGGCCAGGATCCTGCCTGCCAAGAGGTTACAAAACACTACCAACCGATGCTACGAGAGAAATCTTCTGGGGGAATTCTCACATAAAAACTCCACATCCACAAGGAGCAATGGAGACAGATAAGGTTCAAAAGAGCCACCCAGAGCAAGCACCTCGTGGACACCCCTCCAGAGCAGTTCCTCAGCCCCTGCAGTGCCCTCCCTTTCCTTTCCCCCCGTTTGCAGCGGGATGAGCCCTGGCAGAGGCTGCACTGCACGGTCTGTAGGGCCCTTGGGGTGTCAGAGCTGTTCAGGCAGAGGAACTAAACAGCTGCAGAGTTTCTGACCATCTCAGCACAACAACCCCAAGCCGATGTGCGGCGAGGAATGCGGAGACCTCGACGGTGCCTCTCGACACCCATCTGTTTTTTAGAGTCAACTGGCCTGGACTCCTCTGCAAGCTATTAGCTCTCAATGTCCAGTCGAGGGCTGCGTTCTCTGGGTGTGCTTTAATTCCAAAGTAAACTCCTTTGCCTCGAGAAACATGCAACACAATAAACTAATTTGAGTTGAGCTTAGTGTAATCTTTCTGGGCTTTTTGTTGTTTTGATCTGATCCCAGAAGTGGAAGTCTGGTTTAGGTATTGTGTTTTTGTTTTGTTTTGGGGTTGAGGGGTTTGGGGTTTTTTTACTCTTTCTGGGATCTGCTCTCCACAAGGCAGATTCCTGGATTTGACAAGTTCTGTTTTATTCTACTTACACTGCCACCTGCACAGCAGAGAGATTTAAAAGGCTGACTTCTCTGTTGGTAAAAGCAACAACAAGTAAACAGAGAGCTCTGTCCAGGACAGGCTAAAAGGAATTCCAGCTTCCTTTCTTCATATTAATTTACAGATGTGTCCTTCCCCATTTTCCTGTGCCCTATCCTTGTACCTGGCCAATCAGTGCACTTAAGTTGTTCTCCTGACAACATGAGCTTTGTTTAATAATCATCTTTTTTGCATTTAGCAATTTTGCCACTGCCTGCAGACAGCATGGCAGAGAGCACAGAGGTGCACAGGCTGCCTCAGGGCCACTGCTGTGCTGACCAGCATCACCTCTGTGTCCTCTCACCAGGCCAGCAAGACCCACAGACCGCAGCGATCCCATCAAGAGCCTGGTGATGTCATTTGATGTCATTTGCCTGATATTCAGACAAAATGAGGCCAAACTTTGCTGATGGTGAAGTGACTCATGGTGTACAGTGAGTCCCAAGCAGGGTCAAAGGGAGGGTCAGGAGCCCTGATTCCAAACCTCCTGCGTGGCTGCCCAGCCCACGGCTCAGACAGGAAGGGTGGGGAGCAGGAGAGACGGAGCAGAGAAGAAGGAGCCCAGACCCAGCAGCACCAGCCTGGGTTTTGAGGCGATAAGCCCAATGTACACATTCTGCTGCAAATTTTAATTTTGGAAACCCAAAGGTCAAGGGATTGGAAGTTTTGCTCGGCTCCTGCTGAGGTCTGCCAAGCACTGCTGTAACAACGCTGCTTTCTGAGGATGTTGCAGGCACGGTAACGCAAAAGGGAAACCAATATTAATATAACAGAAACAAGGAATCCCTTCATGTAAAAGTAACAGCAAATAATGCACTGTAAATATAGAAGCTATTTGGAGAGGTGAGATCTGATGTTACAACTCAGTGTGATCCTCCAGCACAGTGTAGAACTCGGAAAGCTTCTTAGGAAAAACAGGGTTTTTCTGGACTTTGCGTCATTTCCCAGTCGTATCACTATTTAAAATAAGTCTATAAAATAAAAACCTAAAAGAGTAAAGCCCAACTGTTTCCAAACATAAGGTCCTTTCCTTCAATCTGTGTACCCTTCCCACTCCCTCCAGGTTTCCTCCCTGCCTATTCAGATAAACCAAAGTGAATAAGCACACCAGGATTCAAGAGCAGAACAAAATGACTAAGAATCTGATGTGTAATAATATGTCTGTACTGTAAGTAGACATAAACCTTTTAAACATTCAAAATAGGTGACTCAAAGCTATGGAGAATTTTCCAAATACCAGATGGAACAAAGAACCCCACATTAAGATATTTTCAGTTAAAGCAATTAGATTTAAATAAAGCTGCTTATTATTGTAATTGCAGAAAAGCTCTACCATTCAGCTTGGCTTTGATAAAGAGGCTCTGCCTGAGAAGCATCCAGGGCACACTGCCTTGATTTGACATCAATTGCTCCCAGTCACTTGTCTGTACTCACTGGAGAATACAACCATAAAATGGTTTTGGTTGGAAGTAAAAATCATCCCATCCCACCCCACCCCTGCCATGAGCAGGGACACCTCCCCCTGTCCCAGGTTGCTCCAAGCTCTGTCCAGCCTGGCCTTGGACACTGCCAGGGCTCCAGGGGCAGCCACAGCTTCTCTGGGCACCCTGTGCCAGGGCCTGCCCACCCTCACAGGGAACAATTTCTTTCTAATAGCTAACCTCAATTTCCCCTCTTTCAATCTGAGCCCCTTACACCTTTTCCTGCCACTACAATTCCTGATTTAGAGTCCCTCTCTGACTTCCTTGTAGCCCCTTCAGAATAAGAACAAGACTCTTATTCCAAGCAACTGCAAATTGGATGCTGGTAAAAGAGCTTTGGTTTTGGACATAAATCACAGCTTCTTGTGAACATTTTAGTGCCCCCTTTGGTCTGCAGAGAAGGGGTCAGTGCCAACAGGTAGGAGGGGATGCAGGCACTGCTGTGCTGCAGATATTGTATAAACTGGGGACTAAAATCATAACTTGTTAGTCTGAGCTCAGTGTAGATTAAGACTCAGAACCTGAGTGCCAGACATGAGCAGAATGCTGCACAGCTTGTGCTGTATGCAAACCAAATCCCTCAGTCCCTCAGAGAGGCAGCTTCACTAACTGAATTCTTCTACAACTATCAACTTTCAGCTAAAGAACTCAAGAGAAGACCCACATCCACAAAATGCGGCGCAGAGAATAACTGTATTCAGTATCAGTTGATCAGATAGGCCCTAAAACACCTTTTAAAAAAAAAGCAGTAGTGTAATTGAATATTCAATCTACAGCTGACAAAAGATAACTCCACATCAAGGTACTCCTGGAACGCAAGAATGCCAAATATTCTGCTCCAGGCCTAATCCTGATTAGGTGCCTTGGGCTAAAAGGAAATACTTTTTATTTCTGTTACAAAACATGTATAAACATAAGGCCTGGGTAATGCACTGTGAAAACCCCTGAGTAGGGATTCCAAGATTCACCCCATTAATCATAAATTACTAAGAAAAACAAAATATAGAATAGCTCGCTTTGTTTCCTTCGCTTTCTGACAGAAGCAGCAGCCACAAACGCGTAGGTAGGGATGATAAACCAGCCGTGGTGGTGTAGAAATCACATCCAGTGTGTGCAGGGCTGATTGTTCACGGGGGTGGCTCACTTCCTAATGGGAGGGCAGGTTGTGCAACGATTCCTTACCCAGGGAAGAATTCCCAGCACAGCTGTGTCCCCTTGGCAGAGCCAGGAGACACAGGGGAACGTGGGGAGCTGTGGGTTTGTCCCAGCCTGGAGTGGCTGTGGCAAGAAGGGCCTCAGCTCCCCTCCTGCAGCTGGACAAGCCCCTTACAGCATCCAGCTCGCTTCCCTGCCAGCGCAGGTTTGTCTTTCAAGACGTTTTCTAGGATTTTGTCCAGCTGCTTGAAAGAAGTCCTAAACAATGGGATTCCACCACCGCTGCAGAGACTGCTTCACAGCTTCATAGCCCAGAGCCCTGCGCTTGGAAACATTTCCCAATAACCAAAATCGTGTTTCTGCCCTGCTTTACTCCTTTATTGATTGTCCCTCTTTGGTAAGGGTATGGCATAGAATGAAAATCCTTCAGGAGTCACCAGGTTGGGATGGCAGCATTTTATCCCGTGGCGACAAAGTTTCTCTTTTAAGGAAATATGTACCAAATTTTGCTCCAGGAATGCAGACATTCCCTGAACCTTTATGATCTTAGGAGGGTTTGGCCATCAGCTCAACAGGTCTGGAAAAGGTTGCTGCAATTGCTTTTTACAGCCCTACTCTACATTTTGCCCCCTCGATTTTAGGAATGGTTGGAAGCTTTTGCCCTCTCTTCCCTATTTATCAATATCCCACAGGGACATTACACCCTCACCTCGTACTTCTTGCTGCCTTTACTTTACAAAGCCTCCTTTCGCCATGTCATTCCCAAACTATTCCAATTTTTAAATTTTGCTCTGGATTTTGAGTTCACACCCAAAAGCCCAGCGCACACGATGTAGCTTGCTCAGTCAATTCAGGCACTTCATCAAGCAGTTCTCACCACAAGGCTGCATGAATCCTCAAACTCTGACTGATAAATAATGCATTCCAGCAAAATATAAATCCATTTCCTCCTATTAGCTACAATTACAGCCTAAAATAGTAATGGAGGGATCGGGTTACTAAAGCAGCCACGCTTTCATTAAGAGCATTCACCATTCACGTCGCACTTGGAGCCCAAATAGGATAATTTCACATTCACCTTTCCTTTGGTCATCGTCTCCCTCCACTTATTGGCACTGAGAGGTTTTACCCGGTTTGCTCCTGCACTGCTTCCAGATCCTCGTGGGGGCTAATGACTGAATCAAGCCTTCCTTTGCCTGGGTTATTTAATCCCACCTGGGCATAATAAATGGGAAATCCCCAGCTCTCTTTACAATATTTGTAGCACTGGGACACTTTTACGACATTATTACAACTGGAGCATTGTTGTACCTTGAGATTTTTTTAGAGAGGTCTCACTACAAGGAATTTTCTCTTGATATTTGGCCTGAGTTTTACTTATTTTCCTTCCGCTGCCTACAGATTTGCTTCTGTTGGCTCAGATGAGACATTTCTGTTTCTCTCTAGTATTTATGTGTTTGAAGATAGTTATCATATACCTACTTAGTCATTTTAAACCAAATTTAACAACATTTAACTCTTTTTAATCTTCTACTCATAAATCATCCCTCCCCAGTCTCCTTTGCCAATGTCAGGAATGTTTTCCTACAGTTCCAGAAGAGAAATATGCCCCTGTTACAAAACAGCTTATATCTGATTGCAGGGAGAAGAAAAAAAATCAATTCAGAAATTACAAGAAAAAGAAAGCCGAATATCCTCTGGCAGGTAAAATTCCCAGGAGCCCAGAGCCTCATGCCTTATGTTCTCTGCTTCAAAATCCTTAAAGAACCTCAGAACTAAGCCCCGGCGTCTCAAAATACCCAATAAGGCACCTAATCATTCATGTCACTTCTGACCCTTGCCACTTGAGATCAGGGCACTTCCTTCCTTGCACTTTGTTAAATGTGTTTTTAATCTGCTTAAATTGCATGAAAACATGGCACAGTGTGAATGGGCGCCCAGCCCAGGGGATTTTTTAAAGGCCTTATTACAGAGGTGGCTCTTTCCCTCTGGGTCACTGAGATGGATTGGACCACGTCTTGCCTCCACCTTGTTTAGGGTCTGAGTGAGGGAAGGAAAGAAAAGTCCCCAAACTCTTTGTTCACGTTGTTGACCATGTGCTGCAGCCACCTACCCTGGGGTTTGCTGTAGGATATGGCTCTGTCCTGCCTCTGGAGAGAGGCCAGTGTTGCCCCATGACACTGAGACTGCTGCTGTCCCTTCCACCAGTGTCCATGACTCGTTTGGGAGGCAGAAATGCTTCTGGTTTGCTCTGCCCCATCCTGTCCCTAGGGATCCAAACACACCCACACCACACACTTGTCCCACTGCTGCTGGGTTCCCTTCCCACCTTCCATCCTCACTTTTCTCCTGAGATGGCAGGTAGGGAGCTGAGTTCCCAGGGTAATTATTCAGTAAAATAAAGCCCTCTATCCTTCCTTTTTTTTTCCCCCATCCTTTCCCCTCATGCCTTTTTTAAGAGTTAATTCACTGGATTTCTGTCTGCCGTCAGCCAAACAGTACAACTCTAAAAGGCAAAACAAGAGGTTTTTTTTTCTTAATACATTTCTCCCACTGTTCACTTGTTTACAGGATTCAGTCATTCTCATCGAGCCAAACCTGGCACGACTAACTCTGATCCCACATTCAACAAAATCTCTGCTGTGTTTATATATCCAGGGGGACTTTTCAGAGGGGGAGAAAAGCACCTCTAGTATGTTAATTCCCAAGGACTCAACGATTAATGAACTAATCTTATTACACGTGCCGGGGGCGGAATCCTGGTAGATGAAACCTGAGCTAATGAATTAAAGCCCAAAAACTCCTTTGGCTGCATAAACGTGCTTTTAATTTCAGCTAACCTTTCAATAATAATCCTTCAGGATTTTTTTTCCATGATGCTTATACTTTCTGAAGATATGTGACTCCTCTTGGATACAAGCTCCTTTGTTATTTTATTTCTTGGAAATATTTAGCAACGTCCCAATAACTTTCTTGTTAAAAGTGTATTTGCCTTTCCTGTCCTGAAGGTTGTAGCTGAGTTTTCCTCTCTCTATGGAAGGCCCTTGGCTTTTTACTGAATTTTTACTGCTGGGAGTAAACACAGAATAGGAGAAATGTTTGCCATATGTTGATATAATGGTCACATTGTGGGAGGGGAGCAGAGAGGAAGGCTGGGCCCCTGACATCATGGTAGTAGTGCCCTTTTTTCACAGTTAAAAGTAGGTAAATAAATTATGGTAAATAAAAACCAACGTGAACTTTCACTGAGGACTTCAAAGGAAACCTAAATACCATGTGATTACAGAGGTTGAAAAAAGCTCAGTTAACATTCCACATGTTTAGAGACATTGGTCAGAAAGACACTCACATTTGGAGCAACTTATGTTCACACAAGGACACCTAAAAAAAAGTCACTTTTTCCTGTGACTACCTTAGATGCCATACTGGACAGCAGCAGAGGAAACACAGAGGTAGGGATCTTCAAAAATCATTCCCATCTCTCTATTTGTGTTCAGTTTAGACCCTTAGCAATCTCCTTCGATTTACTACCTGATTGCTGTCCCTCAGAAAGCACACAGTACTCTCTTAACCCTTCTGTATATTCCCCTCATAAATTATGGTTGATCTAACAACCTGTACCAGAATTTATTGATTGACCTGCTGCCTTGGTCAATCTGAAACAGTTGGGAAGTTTGCTCTGGGAGAATTGAAGAAATTTTGTTTTCTTACTACGCAACAGAAGTGGTCAATGAATAATAAAATATGAACAACCCTCTGCCTCAGCTTTATCCATCAAGACATCAGTTCCCATTGATATGCCAGAAGCCAAAGCTCTGCTGCCTGTCTCGGACAGGGCAGTGGTGGGGAGGTTCTGCATCCCAGCAAATCCCACCATAGAGCAGCCCAGCCACATCAGCTCCAGAAGCACTGAGGAAACCCCCTCATTTATTGTTCACACACATTTCTTTTTCCAGGCATGCCACTACAAACCATCCCTTCTAATGATATTCCTCTGCTGCAGAAGGTTAGAAATAATTCTTTCAGGTGGGACAGCGACCACCCCAAGCCCTTCTCACAGGCACTGTGTGGGCAAACTGGTTTTTGTTGGCAGCCCCAAGGTCTGAGCCCCTCATGCTGGGAGAAGGATGGAGGGAGAAGTCAAATCCAGCGCAGGCTTTGGCAGGCTCATGGCAGCCGACCTTCCCCCTGAGCCATGCACACACACAGGTTTATTCCACATGCTGCTGTTGGCTATTTTGGATATTTTTCCCCCCTAGACTCCCTCTCTGTCACCTCCATAAAATAATACATGAGTATGTGATACCTCAGAATTTGGACGGGGAGGTTGCGAGGCAGAAAGAAAAAACCCGCTATTTTAAATTCTGTGGAAAAACAGGTTATAGATTCTATGTTTAAATAAAGGTTAGAACAATAAAACGGCCGGGTTTTTCCACAGTAACTCTCACCTCAGACAGCAAATGCTGAGTAACCGCTCAGCCCTCCTGGCCTGCTCCCTCCCGCGCCCCGGCCGCGGGGCTCCGGCTTCCCTCGTGTTTACTGAACGTCTGCAGCCATGGCGGGGCAAAGCCTCAAAGCCGCTCGCTCTTGGAGCCCGTTCCACTTTGTCACCACGTTGGAAAAAACACAAAAAGGGGGAGGGAGGCAGGAGCAGCCAGCCGGAGCCCGGCCCTTCCACACGCCTCCAGCCGGGATGGGGCACGGCGGCACTGCCGGCCAGGAGCGCGGCGAAGGATCCCTGTGGACGCGAGAGGGGCACTGCCTATTTTTAGGCAGCTGGAGTTTCCACGAGGATTCCTAAATCTCTAGTTTCATTAAGGTGTGTGGGGCTTTTTTAAGAACAGGTCGTTTCAAGTTGTGGTTGCGCCGTTTGACTTCTTTCCCTTCCACGGCGCAAGGCTCGGAATAGAAATAACAAACCGATTAAATCAATGTGTGAGCCCAGCGTAGGGCAGGGATGAGGCTTGGCCTAAAGGCTGAAGCTGGGGTGAAGAATGAGGGTAACAGTGGGGTAAGGCTTGGCACAAGGACAGGGTGACAGTGACGAGTGGCCTGTGCAGTTCCTAGCCATGGCTGGTTGGTTCAGTTATCGACCTTTCCCTGCTAAGTGGGTAAGTTTGATTTAAAAGTCAGATTTACCCACTCGAGCTGCTCACAATCCAAACCTGATTGTTTCCCACGTGCACACGATTTCTGTACACTTCGAAATAAACAACATACATTAGGCCCAAGCTCTCACGCCAAGAACTGCAACGTTCTCACTGGGATCTCCCAGTTTTAAGCCTCACACGGTATTTACAACTGTCCAGTGATTTGGCTTGTCAGCTCACTGGCATAGCCACTTGTGCACATTACCCTCCCGACCCCAAAATAACAATTCCCCCCCTTTTATTTTTCATTCCCCCCTTCCTTGATGAGGCTAAACTGTCTACTTACCCTTCCCCACACAGCAGCAGCAGCTGGGAGCATCTGGCATGGGACATATGGAATTTAATTTCCCGATATTTACATAGATTGAAACAATTCCGACTCCAGACTTCAGAAGGCCCATTGCAGCAGACCTCAAGGCAAAAGCTTTCAGTTCATTTCATTTTCTTCTTCTTCTTTTGGCAAATGAGCTGGGAATACCAGTTTAAAGTCTGCACGGGCCTTAGGATGTTGAAAGATACTCAAGTCCTTGATCTATAAGGCTTACAGGGTAAATGCTGCTTTTTTGCTTCTGGGGAATCCAAAAGGACTTTTAAGAGCCCTAGCCACTTTAAAAATATCTTTTTTTCAATGACCTTGAGTAGATTTAAAACAGTCCATTTGAGAGTTTTGCACATGTGGCCACAGATAAAAGTTTCTTTGGGAAAAATAAAATAACTAAAGGGAAATATTCGGTCATACAAAGGAGAGAGAAAAGGGACACATCTAGAGCTGAGTGCAGGGCCAGAGCTGCTGCTCTGCTGCTGTTGAGCAGAGAGTTAAAAGAGGACTTGCTCCTGAGGAAGACAGATGCTGTATGAAAATGGCAAAGCAAAATGTGGCTGAAGCACCACACTCCTCCAAAACAGTTGGTCGTCTTTACTTTGTCTGTCAGTTGCCATCCATGACATTTCCAATAATTGCAGAAACAGAGACTTTGGAGGTGGAGGAGTCCATTATCAACACAGAATTGCCAGGGATGGCAGCACACCAGTCCAGCTTTGCAAAATCCCTCTAAAATCCCTCTTGTAACAACTCACGAAGAGAATGGCTTAAAAATCCCACCTTATTTTAAGGACGTCCACCACAGATTCATCAGCTAGAAAAGCTGAGAGGACGGCTCGTCTTCTTTATGGCTACAAGTGACAAAATTCTTCAGATGGCAGTGGTGCAAATACAAATACCAGCAGTATCAGTCGTGGATCTCCTCCAACGAGCAGCATCTAAGGACCTCACACATTGACTTGCAATTTGCCAGTAAAATCCCAGTGGCTGAGCTAGGAAGATACTATGGTTTCCTGGGAGAGTTCATCCAACAGAAAATATGTCTCGGTGTATACACATTTTTTAAGACCAAGGTAATTTTTTTGGAATGTGTCAGGATGAGGCCAAAATAGGACTTGGATCTTCAAATTTAGATTGTGAATTTGGATTCCTGTGCTCAAAATGTTTCTGCCAACCCTAAAGGCACCTCACTCAGCTCCTTTGAACTCCCCAAGCTCCTCTAGGTTTTGCTTCTTTGCTTGCTCAGCTGTGCCATGGAAAATGCTTAAACAACCTTGGAATTACGGCTGGAACTCAGGTCTCCTATCATTGGTAAAAACTCTTTCACAAGGCCTCAGGTTTTGGTTTTTTCCCCTCCTCCTTATCCAGTGACTCCTTCATTCTGATTCAGAGACCACTAAAACAAACTGCCATACTGGAAAACTCACCCAGCACAGAGGAAACAGCTCTCTGGGCACAGATCTTTCTGGAAAGGAGGAGATTTAGGTCTTATTTCTTCTAGGCAGAAGAGAAAACTGAATGTAGGTCTCCAACATCATGAGTGAGCACTAAGACACTAGGCTGGTATGGAAGGAAGGGTCACTTCAGGGAATCTGACCCACCCTGAGAATCAGATCTTCAATTTTTCTAAAAGTACCAATCTCTGGTAACAGTTTGGATACAGCCACCACCAGGGAGGATTTGAAAAACACAAGGCAAGATTTCCACTCGTGCTGAATTACAGCAACTGAGACTGGAAAGGAGTTTAAATCCCCACTCCTAATTGCTTATTTAACTTGCTTGTTAAATTTGATTTTGTACTCGTGTGCCAAAGGATCTCCTTGTTATGGACTTCTAAAAAAAAATCTAATAACATATAGTGCTTTAATACAGTGTTTGTTCAACTTTCGTTGCTCTGTTTAGAAGACCTTATTATACTTTTATTGCCATTAAAGAACTGTATACTCCTTATGATTATTTTACAGGGCTCAAGACAGTTGATCTGGATGCTGTCTTATTAACTGTACCAGGTGGTAGAAATACCATTTAATCCTCTTTAATATCAGTAATTCAGAGTACATGGCAAGGCTGACCTCAGCATCTCTCATGCCCCAGGAGGAACTACATTATATCACTGCACAAGGGGTCAGAGATGAGAGTGCTTTTGGCAAGGGACTTTCACTTTGTAGATGAAACATCCTGATTAAAAATGATGCTTCCTGCATAACGCTGCTGTTCTCAGCTCACAGTTTCCAAACCCACAAAGGCTGCTTTCTAAAGATGGGTAAAACGATCCCTCTATGGTTTATGTAATATATTTGCTGTGCAGTTTTAGGGTTTTCAGGATGAAGGTTGCTGGAGTACAGTCAGGCTTTAGGACAGGTAGTTCAGCACCCAAAAGTAATTGGCACTGAGGAGGAATAAAAACTGGAGATACCCCACTGCTGCTCCAAAGTGGGTGCATGGGATTTACACTCTCTATTAGCTTAGTTCCCAAACACCATTTATAGCATTAATGCATTTGCCTTCACAGATTCCTCAGAGGCAAGAATTTTAGAAGGCAAACAAACAACCCCTAACCAAGAAGTCAGAGCAAACCAACTGAGAAGGTGACTGAGAAATACCCAAGTGCCTCCACTCTCCCCACCTCGTTGGTAGATACGTCGAAGAGCAGAGGCAGATCTCAAAACCAGGTCCTTTCCGAGCATCTTATTTTTAGGACTCCAAGCCGAATCTCTTCCTTTTGACCCTCAAACATCCATTAAGCAGCCTGAAACTCCCAGCCAAAGCCCCCAAAGGCCATTGTGGTGGAGCAGGGAAGGAAATGCCCGTCTCCCGTGGCGGAGGCCTCTCACCACTTCCTCCCACAGCATCCCGCGGGACGTCACGCCAGCCCCGCCACTCTCCCTGGATGGCGTCACACCGGTGGAAACCCCATGCCACGGGCAGGCAGAACCAACCCCGAGGTATCCCCAAACATTCCCGTTTGTCCAAGAGCAAGAAATTTGAGGCCAGCTCTCTGCGAGCCTTGAGCCCCAGAGCAGACGTGAAATGGAGACTCTATTTTCACAAGTGTTCAGCACGCAATCTGCGGAGCTCTTCTGAAAATCTGGACCTTATTTAGAGGAGTAAATGAGAGCCAAGCTCTTTTTAAAAAAGAGGGTTTAATAGAAATGTCTGCCGCCTCCTATTCTTAGGCCCCTAAGTAAGTGGTGCTGGCTGTGGTGGGAGCTGCTGGTGCATGACTGGTGACTGGCTTTGTCATCCCAGGAGTTCTCCTGGGTTGCTAAAACATTCACGAGAAAAGAAAAAAAACAACAAAAATGTGCACGAACGGAGCAGACGGGGGAAAAAAATCAGCTTCACGCTACAGCAAATGCTCAGGGAAAATGTTTGCACAGGTCTAATGTGAACTGGTTAAAAGTCAAACCCAAGTACTGCTCTTCTGGCAGCTGAACATGGATTACAAAATCCCATTGCCTCAGTTCACTTCAGAATTGTCTCAGCTACTCATTCCTGTATCAGTGGGAAATTTGGAAGTGACTTTGGATTTGCAGTTTCCTTTTGATAAATGTATTAAAAATACCAATATAACAGCTTTTTATATCATAATAAAAATACATGGAGTATTAAATCCTGCCTAACTCTTGCTGACTTGGAAGCAAGTTTGCATGCTTTCCTCACATCCAGATTCGATTACACTAACTCTTAATGCACAGCTTTGCCAGAAATGTTTTTATTAGAAGAAATTGCACTTGGTCCAGAATGTGGCAGCAGGAATGATCTCTGGCATGCATGGTAACAGGCTTTTTTCACCGATCTGAGATCTCTACATGGGTTTCTAATTTCTCTCGGAATTGAGTTGAAAAATTGACTTTTGGATCAGCAAGAGATTGGACATGATTATAGGCAATGCTGGACTTTGGAAGTCTTGGACAAAAAACTTTTGGCCAATAGGGTTTTTGCATTATATTCCTCAGCTCTCTGCCAGAGTGTACTCACATTCACTCTTGACTTGCCTCCTCTAGTTACTAGTGTGTAATTTATTCCTTAAAACATCTTTTTTAAACCCTTTCTTTCCCAAAATAATTTAGTTGCATCTGGAATTGTGCTATCTATCCCTAACAGCTTTTAGAAATATTGATAACTTTGTGAAGGGCTTTGAAGTAGCAGCTGTGAAAGATATTGCAGAGATGAAAAGAGATTGAATGATTGACTGTCTTGCCTTTTTTTTTTTTTAATGGTCCACTTTGTACTTAATTTAGTCAATCAACCAGACTTTCCATAGGGATTTTTGTCCAAACACCTTTGGCATCATCCACAGACAATATAAAGTGACCCAATGATGGTTTGGAACAGGGAATGATGATTATTGCATTCATCTTTCCATCAGATGTATAATTTTAAATAAAAAGTACTAGAATCATTCCCATTGCACTGCTGATAGTGAATGAAGGCCAAGGGAATGTATCTCCATGCATGTGGCACAGTGATTCTTCAAATATCCCTTGGACAGCAGTCTGCCACTACTGAAATGAGGCAGTTGCAATGCAAGACTGGAATGAACACAGAGCAAGACTGAGATCCAGCTAAATCTGACTAAATTCTGCATGGAGGCTGCAAGACCCGCAAGGAACTGCAAGAATCATGTTGGGAGTTAAGATTAAAACGAAGGACAGATTGAGGTTTCTGAAACCAGACAAGGAAGCCTAGGGCTCAATCTTGCTGGATTCCTGAGGTGGGCAGAAGACACTTTAATTACATGATCAATACAGTTTTAAAGTAAGCACAGAAGCCACAATGACTCTGAGGGCACAAACATTATTTGAAGGGTAAAGTGAAATCCTGTTGAAGGAAAACGTGAGATCTCTGCCTTAGTGAAACCAATCAATGCCTTCTCAGTCTCCTATGTGTTAAGTTTAGAAACATTTGAAGACATCTGAAATGGAAGTGTAAAGACAATTCTGCCAAAGCTCAGCAGTTTCCCAGATCCCTGAGAGACTGTGCAGTAGAACAGTCAATCGACAGCAACAAATTCACATTCCCCAGGAAAAGCAGGTGCTTGAAACATGGCATTGCTTGTTGAAAAATCATGGAACTCCTCTCAGGCAGAACAAGGCTTGAGAGCAGCTTGTCTCCTTCTGCACAGGCTGCTGCTTCCTTGGACAATTTAATGAAGATTTCCTTTTTCACAGAGAAAACTCTGGAGCCAATATCCCAAGAGAGAAATTAGACTGAGATGCTGCAGCAGTAAATTCATAACCTATCCTGTCTCTACCAATTAAGCTGATATTCCATAATTACAACATCTACAGCAGAGAAGATAAAGGAAGAATATCAATGATTCCTGTTGATAGTTATTTGTTTTTAAAGAAAATGTTGTTTTCTTGAAACAAACACTGTAGTGATAAGTTTCAGCTACATTATTATTTTAAAAGAAGATCAAGATGGAATTCATAAATCTGTTCCAGAATGCCCTCTAACATGGTTAGGGTACCCACCTAGATTTGACTCAAGGCCCAGATAAAGAAAAGGAAGACTCTGAATTTGAGTCATCTCAATCCAAGCCACTGGACAGTGATGGTTTTGGATGGATGTAATTGGATCCTTCCATCTCCCCCAACCTGAAAAATGTTGAAAGATTTAAATCTGAGAAAAAATGAAAACAAACATTAGAAAGTCAAAAAATGTTTTCTGTTGAACAGAGTTCTCATTTTCGGGCCAACTGTAACAAAAACATTGTAGGAGTACATGAGCAAAGCCCAGACTTTCCAGGCTGGAACACAGCACTGGTCCATCAAATCCAGACCATCAGAGTCCAGTCCCTCCTGCATCATCTGCATCATTTACTCACCTGCAGAAATCTATCCCTCTCCAAACAACAACCACTGTGATTTTCAGCAGCTGAGTGATGCCATCACAGTGTAATGCAGAGCAGAGGTGCCAGAAGGAACAATTGCAAAGTAAATTCAAGCTCAAGAATGAAAGAAATTTAGTTGATAAGGTTAAAAAGAGACAAGCTAGTAAAGAAGAGCTTTTTCCAATATGCAAAACCCTCTGACTCTGCATTCCCTGCTCCAATCTTTTTTGGGTTCTGCCTACTTGAGAAATAAAGCTTTTGTTGCAGGGGCAATGTCAGACCATACATCTGGAGCAAACAGCTCCATCCAACCTGACACTCCAAGTCAGCCTCAAAGTGTCATTACACACCTAGAAAGAAATACACTCATCCTTGGTCATGCCTCATGAGGTTTGGCTGAGGCTTTGAACAGAGATAGTGGAACTTCCACTAAAATTCAATAAGATCCAGGTGCCAGCTTCTTCAGGCTCCTCAAAATACCCCCTCTAGTATAAAAATGCTAGTGTACTTTTCCCGTCGCAGTTAATTTCTCTTACCCAGAACGGATCCAGAGTTAAATTTTATGGACTACAGGTTTAAGGGCAAGCACATCAACAGAATGATAAAACATGTCCCTCCCAAGGTGTCCCTAATTCCCTGCGATTACGGAATGAGGACACTGCAGGTTTTCATTGCTGATGCACTCCAGGAGCAAGAAATCTTCTCAGTACTTATTGAGAATGATAAAGATGCAAGAGTGATTATTAACGTGCATCTCATGCATTTGCAATTATGCAAATACACATGCAAATGAAACACAACCTTTGGGCTCCTGTCATGTTGCCAATGCTTCCCTCTGTGGCGCAAATTTTGGATCTACTCCTTGCTTTAATATCAGGTTTTAGACACAGGGCTCAGATGCTGTAGGATTCTGAGCATCTCTGAGCCATGGGGTTCCTTGTGACTTCACCAGGTGCTCAGGGCTCTTCAAACCATCCCCAAGTCTCAAAACTTCTCTTGGGCAGGTTAGGAGGACACTGAACTCCCCACTCACAGAGGGATCTGTGAAGTAAATCACTGCTATGAGAAGAACAGCAGTGAGCAATGCCCCAGTTTGCTGACTCTGACATCATTCAGATTAGTTAATGCTGTGGCTCCCAGTGAAGCTGGAGTGTATGCCCACCTTTCTGTTTAATTAAGGCACAAAATGTAATTGGTAATTTACTTGGGGGTTCTCCTGGGATGCTGAGGAGCAGAGCTGCTGAGGAAGCCAAGGCTTTGCAGTGCCGAGGTGAAGCTCATCGGAATGCACCTCACAGCGCGCTGCCCTGGATGTGCAGGAGCAGCTCTCCTGCTCCCCCCCAGCCCAGGAACTGCTGAAACAGGATTAACCCATCTCCTAAAGAAATAAATGCACTGGGTTTGTCCCTCTATAGCCACACACACTTTGGAAATCTTGATAAATGAGCATGTTGTTGTAAACTTCCTACGAGAACTGCTGACTGTGCATCAAAGGTATTGTACTTCCATCACCCTGAGGTTGGGACATGATCCTCTACATCCAAGAGCCAGGAGGGGCTGGAAGAAGGTCCCAGACAGGATTTTCTGAGGGTGAGGGGCTGATTAAGTGGCTTGGACTGAGCCTGAAGTGGTGCAACATCCTCTCTTTCACTCTTTAACCAAAAGCACGGGTGGACTCAACACACAGATCTCGAGCCACAGTTTATTCCAAAAGTTGTGCAAAGCAAAAGAACGTAGAAGCAAAAGGCTTTTTATTGCACCAAAGCAAGAACTCCTCTGATTTTTAGTCACTGCTCTGGTTCAGTGATGTTGCTCCTGAACAGAAGCAGATAGAAATTAGTCCTTTGACTCGAGGAACACTAAAAACAAAGTAAGGAACAAGAAGTGAGCAGGCACATGATGTGCTGGGTTTTTTGCCTGCAATGCAGTCTGTGCCATGCCTTCTCTCTCTTAAAGAGGTGTTGAAATACAACCTGATTTGATTCCCATCGAGAAGAGCTAAATAGAACTCCCAGATCACAAATGTGCACAGAGAAAAGCACTGCCTGTGAGTACTTGCAAGGTGACAACTGCTAACTGCTAACTCTGTACAAGTGTCCTACACACCCAGTGCCTAAGGATCAGCCCCCAGAATGGAAATTTTCTTAAGGGACAAAGCAAATCAATAATCAAAACAGGGGTTAAATACAAAAAGGCCTAAAGACATTAACTGAGAAAACATTTGGCAGAATATTTTTAAACTTTCTTTGGTGACTCCGGGACTGCAAGTGTGGGTGGAGGTGGAGAATAAGCCCTAAAGAAATCCTTTCCCAGCCAGTTATCTGCGAGGCAATGTCAGTGCACAAAGTTTTCTACTGTACTCTGGACAGCAAGGGACTTCAAGTCCTAAGCCAGGGCCAGGAAGGATTGTGCAAGAGTCCTCTGGACCATGCTTACTTTGTCCCTCTCATCACAGCACTGATGCACCAGTCCCTTATTTCTTTGGGGTCAGAAATATGTTACAAGTTTCTTTTTAAAGGGACATGGATCTGGGAAGAGCTCTGCTCTCAAACAATCTCCCACAACTATACCTGGTTCCTAATTCCTGCATTTCTGGAAATCTTCCCTTGCTTTTTTAAAGCCTGTAATTCTATTGTTACCCCTCACAGTGCTGGGGTGGCTAAGAAGGCTTCCACACTCCCCCTATCCTGTCAGCTCAGGTAAAAACAAACCAATAAAATCAGTGACAAACAGCAGAAGAAAATCCACATCCTTTTCCTAAGTTCCCCAGTCATTCACATTTTACTGCTACTAACAGTGAGGGCAGTTGAACTACAACTCATTTCTTTCTCTTGCCTTCCTCTGGGACTGCCACAGTGTTTCTTATTCCTCCAACAGCATCACCACCAGTGGCTGCCCCATCATCCATCAGCAATGCACAAACACATGGGGGAAGGATGAAAAAATGCAGAAAAGTGAGTCAGGAGCCAAGAAACCCTTCTCACACAAAGACCAGACACGCTGCTGCCAACTGCACTTAGTCAGAATGGTGTCTTCCTCAGCTATGCAAAACAGTTGAAAGGAGAACACCGAGCGCCAGCCAAAATTCTTCATGTAACAGGATGTCATCAGCAAAGCCAGAGACATCACAAATGTGCCAGATGACACCAGAATTTGACCTCTGAAGCACTGGCAAGCACCCCTCAAGACAGAGTCCCTTGGATCAGCGCAGCTCAGTGTGTGCTGAGAAAGTTGTCATGGGTTGAAATTCAGAAGAAAACTGGCTCCGTCTGCTGATATCCTTTGTTGAGTCTACACTTCACAAAATATGCAGTGGCACCATTCAAAGCACAAGGAGAATAATCCATCATCAGCATATGCTCGAGGAAAGGAGGTGATTTTTGCCCCCACAAATCCAGGTGCAGCAGTAGCACACGCTTGCTTAGAACTGTCAGAAATGTATTGCCTGCTATAAATCAGGGCTTGAAATTCTAGATAGAAAAATATCTTACTTTTACACTGAGCATCTAAGAGCCTCTGTCTACTAAAACTCCTGGTTTGCCTGTGTCCCTTAAAAATATATCAAGATCAGAAGAGAAAAAGCAGGGCATAAACCAAGATTTTTGAAGCTCTTACAGGTCTAATTTCAAGAACTTACAACTCATTGTTTGCATTTCAAAAGATTTCAGAAACAGAAACAGCCAGAGCTCTGGTTTTTTGGTCTAATGCAACCAACTCCATCAGTCAACCATTTTCCTTGTCCCAGCAAATGGTATAGAGTGCTGAAACCATGAAAACACACAGATGGTTTCAGAACCTAGGGTTGGGAAATGCCAAACTTATTTTCATCAAAGCAGTTGAACTTTTATAATTTTCCCCTAAAAAAAAAAAAAGAAATAAAAAAAAAAAAAAAAAAAGAAATAATCAGAACTTTAAACTGAAACCCCTCATCTTCCTTCCCTTTCAGCAGTGTTTGATCTGGTCCAAATCAGTCAGCTCAGCTCCTACCACCTCCTGTTGAGACACGACCTCACGTTCATAAAGAGCCTCAAACATGCAATGCCACATGGACTTTGCTGGGAAAAAAAATAAAACTTCAGGAACCAGAACAATGCCAACTTCAGCCTTGCAGCTCTTTCACGTTTGCTTTCAAAAAGGAAAAGTATGGAGCCTGGGAAGCTGCATTAGCGCAGGCACAGGTCCCTCAATATGCATGTGAACTCAAGTAACCTCCTATTCATCCAGGCCCTAAAATAGGAAGGCACAGTTCTGGACAAGCATATTGATCTGGATTCCTGTAACTGTCCCTTTGAAACACAAATAAACTATTGTTAAAAAACCCCAACAGATCTCAGTGTGTGCTCTGGTTCCTTTGCAATGTGTACTATCTGACTACAATCCATCTTGGCAGTGCAGCAGCTACGCAGACGTTCTTCTGAGCCAGCTCTAATGTAAAGGGATGCCAAGTATGTCTTCCTTTTGTATTTACAGTAATAGTCTCAGCTTTCCCCACCGCTGGGAGTGCTGTTGGGGATCAGCTGGCAAAAGTACACTGATCTAAAAGGACCACTGTAATTCCACTTGAAGCTGAGCTGTTTTGCAGGGGTTGTCGACAAAGACCTTCTCCCACATTAATCTGCAGCAAGGAACGTCGTGGTGCTGTCACTGGCATGGAGCTGACAGCAAATCCTGTTCCTGCCTTCTCCCAGGCTGGACTATCTGTTGACAGACCCCTGGCCTCAGTCTGGCTCTCTTACACTGGTCTATATTTGGAGTGAGGCTCTCTGGCATGTCTGAGCTGTGCTGTCTGCTCTGGAAATGGAAAAACAAGGGTGATCTATCGAGAGGCAGGTACACAACTACTGGAATCAAGCAGTGCTAGAAAGCAGCTGGGGTATTCTGACCTCCAGGAACCATCAAGGAGTGGGGAGGGATGTGGGATGTGTGCCCCATCACTGAGCAAGCTGCAAATAGGGCTGCTTTGTGGTAGGAAAACTCACCAGCATTAGGGCTGTTTCACACTATAAAGAATAGAGGAGGTCACCTCGAAGCTGCCAGTGCTGCCAGTGCCAGCAGCAGTGGCAGACAGACAGACACACCACTGACTTGGACAAAGACATAAAATATCTGCATATAGAAAGGTTTGCTATTGATCACAGAATCCCAGGATGGGGCAGTCTGGAGAGGACCATAATGGGTTATCTGGTCCAACCTGCCCACTCAGGCAGGGCCATCCCAGAGCACATGGCACAGGATTGAGTCCAGATGGTTCTGGAGTATCTCCAATGAGGGAGACTCCATAGCTTCTTTGGGCAGCCTACTCAGGGCTTGGTCAGTGAACAGAGAAGTTGTTCTTCCTCGTGTTCAGGTGGAACTTCCTGGGCATCAGTTCCTGCCTGTCCCTCTTGTCCCATTGCTGGGCACCACAGAGCAGAGCCTGGTCCATGCTCTGACACCTCCCTGCATCAATGACAGACATTGATGAGGTCCCCTCTCAGTCATCTCTTCTCAATCATCTTCTTTAAGACCTTAACTACAGTAAAAACAAGAGTTGGAGATCAGTTTTCCTTGAACTTGATCCTTGATGGACCCACAGGTGTCAGCCCTGCCCTCAGCAAAGCACCTGAGGGGCTGCAGGTGACACACTGGGGGTTTGCCAGCAGGAGAACAAGCTGCTGGTGGGGGCTCAGATTTGGCAGATTGCAGAATAGGATTAGGATTATCATTTTTTCACACAAGTTAGATGAACAAATCTGCCCCAGATTTTTGGGACTTCCTGCATCTCTCTGTGCATCTCTGTCACATCTGCCCAGCTGAGCATTGCATTCTCTCTTAATAAAACAGATGGAAGATTCCTCTGCATAGGAGCCTGAAGGAGGAAAAAATTATTTCATTTCTCCAGGATATATTCCTGAGTGTCAGAGCTGTGCTCGAGGCACTGTTGAACACAAAACAATCACTCAAGCCTGTGGAAAGGAATTGCAAGGAGTAATTTCCCACAGCAAGGAGTAACAGCAAACTCAGGTTAGAGAAATTTGGAGTACAGGAAGTCTGAAATCATCATGGAATCACAGAGTGCTTTGGGCTGGAAGGGACATTAAAATTCATCTTATTCCACCCCCTGCTATGGGCAGGAACACCTTCCACTGTCCCAGGCTGCTCCAAGCCCTGTCCAGCCTGGCCTTGGACACTGCCAGGGATCCAGGGGCAGCCACAGCTTCTCTGGGCACCCTGTGCCAGGGCCTGCCCACCCTCACAGGGAATAATTCTTTCCCAAAATCCAATCCAACCCTGCCCTCTGGCAGTTTGAAGCCATTCCTCCTTGTCCCATCACTCTGTGCCCTTGTAAAACATCCCCTTCCAGCTCTCCTATAGCCCTTTTTAAAACTGAAAAATGCTCCAAGGTATAAGAAACCAGCCCATAACCTCTTTCTTAAAACAGGGCACAACCTCTATAAGACTACCCTGCCTTCTCAATACTGTAGAATAATGAACACTTTTTGCCACAAAGCTAAAACTCCCACCAGGATCTCAGAAGGAATTTGTTTGTTTTTTTAAGGTGATAATTCATGTAAATAAACCACCCCTCATGACCATTTAACATTTAACTTATTATACCATTATCCTAATTTATATTTTGTTAAGCCTTAGGGGATTTAGCTGAGAGCTCAGATCCATTGCAGCAAGTGCTATAAAGACACAGTAGAAAGCAGTCCTTGCTTCAATGAATTTACAGTCTGAATAGACAAAAGGCAGGAGAAAAGCAAAATTATTCTCCAGGCCCCACCAAAACAGCCAATAAACTTACCCTCACTTCCTGCTGACTTGTGCTCCAGAACGTCAGCTTTCATTAAAAAAAAGCAACAACAACAAAAGCCATTTCTGGCTCCCGTGGTTGTAAAAAGACTCATGAAGACACATTAGATCAGTGCAATCTCATTCACCCAACTATGCAGATGACTTCAGAGAGAGACACAGCCATTCATCTCTGACAGGGAGCAAATAATTACACATTTCTGCAGCCCCAGAATTCTCCACTGCAGTCCAGCAACTCTTAGTCCGTATCTCCCTGCTTTACTTCACCCAGCCTGAAGTGGATGAAGTGACTTATTCTGCAGTTTTCCCACCCAAAATCCACAGGAATATGCATATTTCCATCACTATTGCAGGCAGTCAGTGACTAAAAGCTCTGCCTGTCACAGCTGGTGTCCTTACCTTCTGTAGTAGAAGCATAGCACAGTTAGAAGAGAAGTCTGAAGTGAACTGGAACTAAAGTCCAGGGGAATGTGCAGAGAGGGAAAGGAAAAAAAAAAACCCAAGGAAACCCTCCACTATCCACACCACTATCTCCTCCAGAGAGCTTAAATCCATTAACCATCTAGTCTTGAGAACAAAGGGAATTACATGGAAAGGAAACAAAGCAAACCACCTTCATGGAATCACAGAATGGTTTGAGCTGGAAGGGACTTTAAAGATCATCTCCTTCCACCCCTCTGCCATGGACAGGGACACCTTCCACTGTCCCAGGTTGCTCTGGGCAACTGTGCCTAATATCTTCCTAATATGCCATCCAACCCTGCCCTCCCTCAGCTGAAGGCCATTCCCCCTTGTCCTGTCCCTCCACGCCCTTGTGAACAGGACACTGCTTGGGTTGGTGCCACAAAACATGGGAAGCACCTTGGAGGATCCCCAGCCACAGACACAGCTTGTGTGACTTCAAAATCAGCGCTTGTGCCAAAACTTGATCTTCCAGAGGGAAACCAGTGGCGTCCAATCACCCCATTCTTCTTTCCCAATAACACATGTTATGCACTAGCAACCTTCCTACCCATATGTAAGACCTGCAGACAGACAGGTCTTCAAACAAAACCAAACCCCAGCCCTGTCCTTCTCATCTTGAAGGGATGTGGCCAATCAAGGGGTGTTGGGAACACTGCACATTTGGGAGCAGACTGGTGCTTCCCCCACCTGCTGGCATGCTCCAGGCAGATCCAGCTCTGAGAACTTCACCTCCCCTGCCAACAGGAAATAAATCTTGTGGTTTTAGAGTTGGAGAGTGAATCCATATTCAGTTAGGAATTTATGGTGACTTTATGGATCCCACAAATGCTTCACTACCACCATTTTCTGGAAACTGTACAATTCCTGCAGTTCATTCACTGTGTTCAATTGCCCTTTTTTTCAGGGAAGCACTTCTAATTGCTTTTTTACAGATATGGGTTTCTGTAAAGAATAGAACATGCTCATAGTATATAAAATGTTACCATTACCTTTTCAACTATATATAGCTTTTATAGCCAGTTTTAATTTCCCCAGAGTATTCATCCCAAAGGGTCAAATCCGTCCCTCCTGTGACTCAATGGATGCACACCAAAGTGTATTTGACACAATAATCATGTTGCTACAATTCAAGAAAATTTTTCCCATACAATTTCTACCATCTCACAAGGGCCCTTTCCTCTCAGCTGCAACAAAATGCAGCACTAAGCACAAATACCTGTGCAGTCTGCTCTGATTTACAGCCATCCAAACACTGTTACCAGCCCCTGCGTCCCAATGGCTGTTTGTTTGTTGTTGGGTGGGTATTTTTTGGCTTTAATATTGCATCAGATTGTTTCACTCTTTCCCTGGGAAGCATTTGTACACGTTTCTGCACCACAAACACTGCAAAGCCAGTATCAATTTTCCTCCTCAATATTAGCCCCTGCGGTACCTTTACATTAACCCAGAATGAATCACTGGCCTCCCAGTCATTTCTTGCTACATCCACTTTTGAGAAATGGTGTAACTCACATTTTGGAGCAGGTCTGGTTCCTGCAGACGGGTGTGATGGCTCACGCTTCCTCTGAGCACTCAGGCCTTCCACACAGCCCCTGGCAGCTCCTTCCTTTTTTCTCCCAGCTCTGCATTCAATGTGATGCCAAAAAATCTCCACTGCAGCCAGTGCCACACGCACGAGGAATGGCGAGGTGACTCCAGCCCTTCCAGCAGCATTGTTTGTTTCCTCCAAACAGGGGCAGCTTGGAGTGTCAGCTTTCAGTGCCAACTTGGTGTCCTTTTTTTTGTCCAAATTGCTCATCTTTTTCATCAGCCGACTCTGTCACCCTGTATAAAGAGAGACACGTGTACCCGTGATGGGGACAAAACCAGACAAAAGGCACAGCACACACAAGCTGAGACAAAGTTTAACAAGCTGTCCATCCATGGCAAACTATGGGCAAGCTAATAACAAAAAAGAGCCCCTAAATGCTTGTGTTAGACCAGTAAAATGTGAGTTTTGTTTAGATTGTAACACACGCAATGCTTGATGCCTCCTTCCCAGCAGTGGAAGAAATATGGGAATACAAAGGACATATAAGTGACCTGAGTATTCAAGTCCTGCTTGGTCACCTCCTGCTTGGCCAGCAGAAAAGAAAACCCAGCAGTGTGTGCTCTTCTCACCAGGGACCCAGAGCAGACAAAACCCCTTGACAGTAAAGACTGAATATTTGTTGTCTTCCTCTGCATCACGACCAGGTAACTGCAGAAAGACCCACATCATACTTGTTAAATTCAGCACCTCCTCTTGGCCCTAGAAATGTCACCCTCAACCCCATCAAATACTACCCAAGATGCCTTTTTCTCTCACTTTGGGGATAGCAGCAGCAACACAGAGAGACACTGAACAACCCACAAAGCTGGAGGGTGTCTCATAGGTGTGTGCCCTTGCATACCAGGACACAACTGAAAGGAAATTCAGTCACTATTTCAGGAGCAATGAAAACAGCAAAAAGGAACAAATTCATTTAAACAAAATAACAGGGCCGAGGAGAGAAAATACAATTTTTTCCATCTTCCTGGGCAGTAGTCTCCTGATTTCATCGGCCTTACTCACTCTGCTCTCAGAAATGTTGTTATCCCCACTTAACTCGTGAGAAACTGGGGCGTAATAGAAGTGAGTTGTTTTTGAAAGGCCACGCAAGGTTTGTATGGCAGAGCAAGAATAAAATATTTACAGCGTTAAACGCCCAGGCCTTTTTTCCTTCAGGCACTGGCGGGCTGAGGTATTGACTTCTACAGCAAATCAGTCCTGACAACTCCAGTAAATCTGTCTCACGACAAGGGTATTAGGATCAGCCCACTACAAAACATGGCATAAATCTGTCCCTTACAGTCTGAGGAGAAGGTGTGGATTTGGGTATTAAAGGCATTTTAATCTCCCATTAGAGACCCCCAAACCTCATGAAACACATCTGCTCCTCTCAGGGCCTGACTTTCGGATCGCTGAGGTCCACGCAAAACTTAATTTGAGTTAATACATTTGGAAAATACGAGACTGAGATTCAAGAAATGCAGTTTTGGTCCATGGCTTTGGCATGAAACTTGTGTTTCTTTTGGCCAAGCGAGTCTCCTCGTCTGCCAGGTTGGAATATCTGCTGTCTTGTCTCCTCAGCTCCCAAGTTTTTCATGGAGAGGGTCATCCCTGCAGGAATACACAGGCAACAGAGCCCAAGCCCTGAAGGGGAGGAGCTGGGAGTCAGGTCACTTAAAATACAGCTTGAAATGACATCAGACACATTCTGATATCCCACAGAATTCCAGTGTTAGCTAAGGTTTGGATCAGGGGTTTTTTTTGGTGAAATTTCTGGCTGGAGTCTCATGGAAAATGCCTGAGGGCTCCCCACGATGAGGAGTCAGCGGGAAGTGAAAAAACATCATCCCTGAGCCCACACTGGTGCCACAGCCCCTCCAAAGGCACCGTGCTGGTGCCTCCCTGAGCCAAATCACCTGCACAGCACTCCCAGAGCCACGGGCAGCACCTTTCCAGGGGGGTCCAAGGCAAAAACACAGCATATTTCAAATGAAAGCGTTGCTAGGAATGCAAACTGGGTTAAACAGGCCGTGTGAGCACTCCATGGGTAACACACTGCACACATCTGTCAATCCAAAACAAATCCATCCCAAAATTTGTGGCCTCTTATACACGAGGGGAAAGTCTCCCCCAGTCTCTGGGCTGATGAGAGCCTGCGCCTTCCCTTCTCATCTTGACTGCCTATTATTAGCAAACCCAATTACAGAATGCCCCTTTGCCATATATATCCCAAGTACCCCAGTTTTCCACTCCACATGGGCACGTGGCAGAGGAAGACGCAGAGCACTCAATTAGTGGCATTTCAATGTGCCTTTTGCAGCACACTCCTACACTTGGGATAATCTAATTACACATGGCAGAAACTTCACTAAACCATATATTTTCCTTAGACCCTGTTGCCACCAGCTACTTTTACTCCTCATTGAAACAGAGTCCCCCTCTTTTTTTATTTCCTCCTCCTTTTTTTTTTCCCCCACATCGTTAAAAATTTATTATTTAGACTGATGATGACATCATCTGGAAAGGGACCCAGGCTGTGGTCATCAGGGCCTTTTTCTGCATTACAGAGAAGCAGTTTCTCCTCTCTCCCTTGCAGATCATTAATTTTTAAAATAGAGCTTTGCTTTAAATACATACAGCTCATTCTGCTTTCAGCTGATGAGTCAGAGGAGCTGTCTTTCAACCAGGTCAGGTGCCCCCTGTGCCATGCTTCCTGCCCAAACCAGCACACACAGACCCTGATGGCCTCTAGCTTCAGGGCTATGCAAGGAACAGGAGGGAGTTTCTGTGCAAATAAACAAATAATTGTATTTACAGGCTGCCCAGCTTTGCTCTGCCATGCATCCTGAAGTGGCTTGGAGAAGGCAGGCCTGGCCCTGCAGGTGTTCCTCAGGGATGGGATCTCATCAGCTTTGCCTGCACATATTTTGTTTAAGGGAAGACTCTGAACTACAGCTCTTCCCCAAGGAATGGGAGCAGGTTTCAGCCCAGTATGAGCGTATTTCACCACACCACATTGAGTTTTTATGGAGGCTCTTCCATGAATCCTGCCACTGCCCTTTTCAGCACTGTGGTTTCCCCTCCCCTGCAGGCACTAAGAGAGGTCTCTGCATTATCTGGAGGATTACACCAGCAATTGACAAATGCTAATTGTGGGATGCACTTCTGCATCCTAAACCACATCCCTTGCAAGCAGGTGGAGCAGGCAGGTGTGCATGGGAGCAGCCCCAGAACCCTCCAGGAGATGTTGGCACAATCTGACATGGGCACCTCACAGTGGGATCTGGGACAGAGCAGATGGAGCCTGGAAATGCTGCACAGAGAGGTTGAACTCGATCTTGGAGTCTTCTACAACTGAAATTATTCTGTGAGCTGTATTCTGTAGTGTCCTGGTTTGCAGGGAAACACCTCTGCCCCTGCAGAGCCCATTATCCAGATCTTGGCTTGATAGGAGCAGGAGCTCTGGCTAGCACAGCTGCATTCATCCACTGAAACTTTAATTCAGCCCTAAATCTACAGGTATTGGCTGCTCCTTGTATTACCTGGGGGTAATTCACATTTTTTCTCAACTGCAGCTATTTCTTTACCACTTACATACACAAATCCCTGCAAGCATTTCTCTTTTTAAGGCAGTATTTTCCTGGTCCTTCGGACAAAACAGATTTTATCACCCCCATACACATCCAGGCATTCATGGAAGCACAGGGAATCACGATGGATGTGCAGCCACCTTGGAAACACTTTAACACCACAGAGCAATTGAGGAGGAAAGGACAAGATGTATCTTGTCTGAATGAGGATGCAGGACACCCTTAGAGACCTGGGTGTAAACACCACTTACATTTCGATGCCTACCTTAGCCTCCATTGTGAGACTCTATACTTAGTGATTGGAAAAAAACACCAACTTCCAGGAGGGAAGTAAGAAAAGAAGCTTAATTTAGATGCACTCTCCCTTCATTGACTCAATGGAGAAAGAAAGTGATGGAGAGAGCCTCCTAAATAAGGTTTTATAAATAGCTGCAATCAACACGTAGGAGTCACTCACTCGAATTTGTGTCTGACCAGGGCAAGGTTTGCTCATCCAGCACAGTGAAAGCTGCCACGAGTTCTTTAATGAGTGCAAGTGGCTTCAGCTTTGGTTTTAGGTTTACTCCAAGCACAACACCAGTCCTCAAACTGTGCTGGGGCACGGGTTCAGGACAGGTCCATGAAGAACAGTGCTCCCCATTCAATCGTGTCCAGCTATTGCTTTCTTTAACGCCTTGTTTTTCACTGAATTTTCCACATCCTAGAACAGGCCCATCCCTTAACTTAGGAGCACTCAGAAGCTACTGAAAGCCTAGCATGGGTTCAGGTTTGAGGAAAAGGATTTGATAGTCCTTTATTATGTTATTGTATTATTTTCCATAACTCTCTAGCAGACAGGGAAGGCTGTCAGAGCACGTACATAGAAACCAGTGCCACACTTCTCCTCTGAGAAGCCAATGAAAAGGTCACAAGCATGAACTGGCTGTTACATGGACGTGTGTTGTAATATTTTCTTGGCCTCGGTGATCCAGTAACACAGTTCAACAAACCCTGTCAGAACAATCCACAATGCCTTGCTCGCTCTCCAAATCCTGCTTTTCCCTCCAGCTCCTCCACCTGACTGCTTGCAGGACCTGAGCTCCCTCCCCACCCTCTCAGCTTCCAAGGGATGAGCTGCAGAGCATGCAAAACCCTTCCTTTTGGGCTGAAACAAAACAAAAGTGATGTGAGACGGAGATTAAATGAAGAACAAAAGGAGACAGCGCAGTCAAATGTGTTTCGCTGTACTTAAAAACTACAAGTATTCTCCGAACAGTTTCTCCAGGAAAAGGCAAGGGTAAGGGTAAAAGAAAAGGGTAAAATGCCATATGGTCATACATGGAAAGGAACAGCCTATAAGACAATATCAGGGTGCAGGAAGGCTCAATACTACAGATATTTTTCAGGGAAAAAAACCAAACAGCTCTAATTTAAGTTACAGCAGTGCACCCCTTTCAAAACCCAACATTTTATCTACCCCTCCTGGCTCTGATTCTCCTACTGACTCTTTAAACTCTGAGTCCCTCTTTCCTAAATGTCCTGCTATCCTCCACAGAGGACTCTGCCACCTCTACCACCATCCCTCTGCCCTTGCCCAGGGCCTGCTGCTCAAACCCTCTCAGCCCCACTGTGAAGGAACCCTCCCATTATCTGCCACCATCCTGTGAATCGGGTCCTAATTGTGCTGCTGGAGGAGAGGGGAAGGTTTTATACGCAGCAAAAAGAAGTTAAAATGAATTAGATTATGGTCATATTAATTCAGGGCATCCACCCAATCCTTTCATTAGCTTGATTCTCCTGCTGCTGTAGCAATCTATAAATGTTACAAGCTTTAAATGCTCTCTGTACTTTAAGCTTTATAGGAGACTACCACTATTAACAGCTCCACAAGCTGGGAGGAAAGGGAGATGCTATTCAGGGTTATATACGAGCCTGTCAAGGCCCTGAATGTACAATCTTACGCTAAACGTTCCCAGAACTTGGGATGAGGCTTCCAGATCCTTCATCTCAAACAGCTCCCAAGGTGACATCTAAGGCAGCATTTCCAAGACTGCTCGAGTCCCACCAGTAGCTTGTGACACTTCCCACCTTTTTGGCCATTCCTTGCCTGGAATGAAGATGTTTCATGAGTGTGACCACGTCCCAAACACTGAGCCATTCAGCCGAGCTCTTCCCCCTGCAGCCCAGACAACCACAAGTGTGTGGTTTGCAGGAGAGTTCCTTGAACTTCTGAACTCTACTCTTTTTTCCCCTTAGGGGGGGAATTAAGTGGACTTAGTCACCCAGAGCTTCAGTCAGGGGTCTTTGAAGAGAGGAGCTGGCAGTGATAACACTCCGTGTGGATGTGTGGGGAGGCATTTTTTCCTCTTAGTCCTTAATACCATGTTCAGCTTCTCAATGAGAAATAAAACAGGGGTAAGGGCAGCAGCCTTCCCATGGAGATGAAATCACTTCTTCCTAATCACCACTGGAGCCTCAGAAGCAGGAGACCATCGGGTCACAACCTAATACCTTTTCCAGTCATAAATTTCTAGCTATCTCTAATAATGGGTTATCTCAGTTTACTGGAGCTGGGCTTTTGTCTGTTAGTTTTTCTCAGAACGGCCTTATGGAAAAACAACTTCTTCACAGGCAGCCCCAGGAATTTAGGGGACCTTTATCTCAGCCACTGACTGACCATAAATTCCATATTTACACCGATAGCCAAATGAGTAAACAAGCAAGTACAATAATTTGAAAAGTCAAATCTCCATTAAGTTTTCTGTAACTGAAGATGAGATGGAAGTATTTTGGTATCAAGTCTCTGCACGCTTTCCAGGAATACAACTGTGCTGCTTTTTGTTACCTTCCATAAAGAGAACAGGACAAAAATTTATCACCAATAGTTTCTCTCCCATTT
This sequence comes from Lichenostomus cassidix, assembly GCF_008360975.1. NCBI lineage: Eukaryota > Metazoa > Chordata > Aves > Passeriformes > Meliphagidae > Lichenostomus > Lichenostomus cassidix. The sequence goes on from NC_139497.1 coordinate 7,818,457, forward strand.
TATAAACAAGGAGCATTTCTCCAAGCCAATGTTTTCCCTCACTACTGCATCATAATCAGATGCCCATTCTCACCCTTCCACCTCGACAGGAGAAAGTCTCAAAACACCCATTTCAGAACAGGGGACGTTTCGTAACCAAAACATACAACAGCAATAGGGGAAAAAAACCAGAAGCACTTGCTCACAGTAATAACTATTTTCCTTTCCTCTTAAAGCAACACAATGAAGCAATTACTGTACTCTGAGCTTCCAAAAGCTTCTGCAGCCAAGGCAATTGGCTGGGCAGCCTGGAGGGGGCTGGAGCTGTGGCACAAGGAAAAGAAACAACTCCTACCAGATATGATTCACTGACAACAAAAACATCCCCATGGTACCTCTTGCTTTTTATGGGATGAGGACAGGTTTTCCACCAGCGGGGTTTTTCAGATTAGAGGAATTTCTCAGTAATGGGAATGATGACATAGGTGTCGGTATGAAAATAGGAAGGACCTCAAAGGTTACAGCTAAGCTGGGAGTCTCCTCGTACCTGAACCGTCACAGAACCTCAGAAAACTCCTTGTGGTCCCTGGAGGATGCCCTGCAGGGGAAACCCTTTAATTTACTTGGGAAAGGAGAACATGTTCGTGGGTAATTATCTCTCTGGGATGACGGAGAACGTAACGGAGAATATATGAATAAACATAGACTGGTCCTTGTTAGGAGTCTATTGCTGGACACTCGGCACAGGGAACCAACCCATTAGACCAAGGAACATCATATAAATTAGAAATAGATTAAAGAACATCGTGTAAATGTATTCTGTCTCCAGGCAACAAATTATGTGACTCATCAGACCCACTTTATATGTATATATTCTAAAACATGTCTTCAGTTCCGATGGCCTTTGGCACACAGCTTTGCTATGAGTGTGCCTCTAAATCTGTATTTGTTTTAAAAGTATTAAAAAGGCAGAATTGGCAGCAACTTCTACATTTAGCTTGCTTGGCACTTTCTTTTAGAAAAGGTTCATTAAAGCCTTTTTTTTTTGGAAACTTCGAAAAATTATGAGACAACCGCTATAAAACTAAATTGAAGGACAAGCAGGTGGGAGAGAAATACTATTACCATTTTTCTCCATGTCAGCAAGCACTAATAGTTCAGTGTTTTATATTATAACACATGAGTTTTCGTAATTGTCTCCCAGAGATGAAAGCCTGATGAGACAGAGCTGAGGCTGGGGGTGTTTGAGGTTTCTGCCTGTCATCCTGGGGAAGTTTTCTTAATCTCCAGGTTGTTGTATCTCAGTGGGGAGTCTTGATGCCGCAACACTGGATGCAGTTAAAGGTTGTGTTGTTCTGACAAATGATTCAATTATTGTATAATACATTTGAGGAAGGATTTCAATATGAGGTTACGTGTTTTTGTGACTTTGACTCACACATGGTGCTCCCAGCTCACGATGAGTTCAACCAGAGATGTGAGTGGTTGGTGTGTCTTGGAGCCAGACTTTTTTTAGCCATCCCTCAATGGGTGCCATTCTTATGAACAACTCAGCAGATCATTTCTTCTACCCCCCAGTCATGCCAACACAATAAACAGAATGGTCATTCTATACCCAAAATGTGCTTTGGAGGAATAAACAAAGAGAAGCATGAAACTAAGATACAAAATATTAATATTGCCTGACTTTTTTTTTTTAATAAACAACAGAACAATGTCAAAAAGCATAAACAATTATTTAACTATTCTTTCAAATTAATGAAGCAACCAAAGAGAGTAGGTTTAGGTTAAATAATAGGAAAAAATATTTCCTGTGAGGGTGGCCCTGACCCAGGGTGTCCAGAGAAGCTGTGGCTGCCCCTGGATCCCTGGCAGTGTCCAAGGCCAGGCTGGACAGGGCTTGGAGCAGCCTGGGATAGTGGAAGGTGTCCCTGCCATGGCAGGGGTGGCACTGTATGATCTTTAGGGTCCACTCAAGCCCAAACCGCTCTAGGATTCTATGATTCTATAAATCTGCCATGGAATAAAGGGTTATTAACCCCAAATTTCTAGTAAAGGATAAAATCATACCTAGACAGAACAATTAATGAAAGAGAAACCCATGGCATTGGCAGGAATAGTACAAGCTGTCGAAAAAGGGCAGGAAAATGCATAAAACTGCTACAATAATATAGCTTATAAAGACTGTTATCTTATAAAAATACAAGGAAATATAAGAAATTACAACAGCATACAAAAGTTAAAATGAAAAAATGCCATTGCATGTCAACATTTTCTATCCCATCTGACACTGCTCACAAATTTTGTATACTGAGTAGGAAAGCAGAGAAAATGGGAAAACATTTTCTTCCTTTTTCTTTTCTCCAGATCTCATCATTCTGATGGTATTTAGAAGAATGAGAAATTTCTATCACCTCAGCTCATCAGCTAAACAACAGTCAGTGTAGCCTAAACTTGATATTTTTCATCTGTGGATATTCCCCCCCTCCTAAAACAGATGTGAAGGACCTAAAAGATTCTCATGCAAATGGGAATGTCTGTCTTTTATTCACTTAATTCTGTAAATGGTACCTTAACTGAGCAGGAAGAATCCCACTTGTCTGTCACCAGCACATCACCTGCTAATGCCAGATTGAAGTGGAGCAATACACAGCACTGTCTTAAGAGATCTGCTGATTCATTAATGCTTATGCTTTCCTTCAATAGCAAATATCTCCTTTTGTCTCAAATAAACACATGGAAATAAAGCCACCCTTTATGCCAATAAATTACGTTTTGTGTACTTCATTCTCATGCCAATGGGAAAGATGTTGTGAGAAGAGCAGTTCGAGAATGGTCAAAGAGAATTGCAATTAATCTGCCAGAAAGAGTTATGGTAAATATTATTATTATGATTATTAATGATTTGTAAAGCGCTGTAAATCTCCATGACAGTAATTATGATGCTTTGTATATATAAATTTGGCATTCTGCATATACAAGCACTTGGGCTTGAACTCTTCCTAGATCATTAGGAAATTAGAGGTCATATCGTCGGTCACTTGAAAAGTAATTTCCTGCAGATTTTCAGGCCATTCTCAGATTTATCCTCGCTGTAAAAAGGTACCAATGACTTCTTGCTCTCCCAGAGGCTGCCATGAGCAGCCTGTTCAGAGCACCCACCCAGCACTGCCCAGGACACAGGGGGCTGGATCCACTCAGTGCCAGCCACGAGGGAAACCAGGGTGGGTGCACTGCCAGGGGTGAGGAGGTGGCAGGCTGAGGGCACACATTCACTTTGGTAGGACTTCCAAAGATAAATCAGTGGAAAGCATTAATTTCCAGGGGCCTGCTCTAGGCTGTGTGTCACTTAATGCACTGAGAGGAGCAGTGGGATTGCAATTATCTCTGGTTCTCATGCCAATCCTCCCTGTGAGGAAATGCTCCAAGAGAAGGGTCTGCTTCTTCCCAGCTCCATTTCTCAGGGTTTAGACCCAGATCTTTGGAAATCTGTGATTCCAGGTAAAGGCTTCCCATAAAGCATGATTTGCTCTTCACAGGGGTGCCCAGAGAAGCTGTGGCTGCCCCTGGATCCCTGCAAGTGTCCAAGGCCAGGTTGGACAGGGCTTGGAGCAGCCTGGAACAGTGGAAGGTGTCCCTGCCCATGGCAGGGGTGGGATGAAATGAGCTTTAAGGTCCTTCCAACCCAAACCATTCTGTGATTCTATGAAAGAGGCAGCTTCCTCTCTCCTCTTGCAGGAATCAATAACCTTTCTGCTGGCAGTAGTTCAGCACTTTGGTGCTCTGCCCTCTTTTTCAGTAGATTCCTCCTCTGGTGATAAGTAAAAAGGACATTACAAGTCAATTCCATTGCAGATTCAACCCAATCACCCTCAGCTCAGCTAAATCAGCAGTTTCTGCAGCCTAAATGCCAGCCAGAAATAATTCCCCTATTCCATTTCTTCCTCTAGAACGCCCTACCTTTCATCCCAGCTGGAAGTGCTGCTTCCTGCACTCCTGGGAGCAGCCATGGGATGTGCAGGGGGATACAGAGTTTGCAAACACTCAACAAAATACAGCTTCCACCAAGGAATGTTCACTTGGAGATTCAACCCCTGGCAGGGACTGCAAAACCCAGCAGTAACTCTGATGTTGTATCTCACTATACAATGACAGGGAGTGCCCCAGCAAGCTGGGCTCCGACATGACATTATTTGTCTATCAAAAAAATAAAAAATATAATAAAATCAAAACCACTGGGAGCACTTCACCCACTCTATTATGACTGAGTTCAATAGCCTTGTGATTCCAAAGCTCTGGAGTGATGGCTTTATGAGGACATCAAAAGCACTGAGCCTGACCAAGCCTCCTGGATACATGCAGAGTTCTCCTTCAAGGAGCCACAGGCGGCTGCAGGCAGAGCCCACTGGGAGCTTCCCAAAAGAGAACCTTCCTGAATTATGAGAATTATGAGGGCCCACACACACACACACACACACACTCAACTTCACAGCCCATTGCTTTCCCAGGAGCGGAGTCTGTGCTGTCTGCACCAAGGCAATATATCTCTTTATGGCCTGCCAGTGACTTTACAGAGAGATAAACAAAGCTTTTAAATCAAAAGGAGACGGAGCAGAAGAAAAAGTTTGGCACCCCAGAACATAACGCTGCTGTTTGTGCTTTAACCCTTCGTGAAAAACAGGGAAGAGTTTCTTATGTTCATTTGTTCCCATTTGTCTGCCAAGGGATGACCACAGGAGAAATGGGAAACCCAAGGGTAGAAATTCAAGGGATTCTCCTGTATGTTAATAATTATGTTGATATCCATGTTCAGTGAAGGAAAGGGCCTGCATTCATTTTAAATACTCTGAGAAATGGGTATGGCACCAAATCGAGCTGTAGGATGTGGCAATGAGTTGAGCTTTAGGATAAATGGTCTTTAAGTACAACAGCTTGAATTTTCTATTAACCAAGGATGGGTAATAAATTTGCCTTACCTGTATTGACTGTAAATTTGGGTGAGGAACAAGGAGAAACATCAAATTCATGTGCACAGTGTCAAGAATGAGACTGTCATCAGGGTAAAGTCTGTGGGAGTTCTGGGAGGTAAATAACACCAAAATAATACCAAATCAATACTGTCCTGATCTGCTTTTCAGCTGTGGAGCCTTTTGGACAGGCAATGTCACATCAGCCCATAGCTCCATCAATGACTGGGTTTAATCAGTTCAGAACCCAATGGAAAGCTGAAATTTTTAGAAGGAATAGAAATGCAAAGCTAATGAAAGGAAAGCATCAGGAGGATTCAAAGTACTCTAGTGGCTCATTTCTTTAAAACCTTCATCATGTTCCTTCTACACAATTTGTTTCATGGATCTGGGCCATAGTTTGGTGCTTGGAGAAGGTTTAAATCCATTAAAAAACATGTCTCCCTATTCATATATAGAATCTGAAAATTTCTTCACCCTTTCACTAAAAGTGAACCTGCCTGAGGTTTCCTTTCATTCTCACCTAGAAAACTTCTGCCTGTAAAGACAAAAAATTCTCTTTTGTATCCCAAGAAGAGCTAATCCAAATATTTCTCAGCAGCTTCTGCTGTACAAAAGTGAAAAGAAAGTTTGTGTGGATAGATTTCACAGGACCAGCTCATTCAACTTCAGGCAAAAAACGAAAAGGAAGGTGAGAGTTTGTCACTCATGTACCCCAGGATCTGCTTTTTTCATACCCACCAGGCCACGTCAGATGCTCTCAGATATGTGCACCAAGTGTTTGAAAAGCCAGCAATTTGTATATGAAAAATGTTATTTGTGTGAACAAAAACAGCTACGAGAAATGTTTTTTGTGTGAACACAACACACACAGGCCATTTCTTCACCCTCAGCCCCTGATTGCAGGCAAAAAGCCTTCTGTGTACAAGAGGATGTTTTCTAAGAAGGCAGCTGCTCTCACTAAAATTCCAGCCCATGTGAACCTATCCCACATCCATCCACATTCCTTAATCCCAGCCCAGGCCATGCTGCTGCATTAAAAGGTTTGTTTCAGACCAGGTTCCTGCATAAGATGATTTGCAAAATTCAGAGCTGGAATGGGAATGAAGCTGCAAATCCTTCCCCACCTGCTGGGATGCTCAGAGCTTTCCCTCCCTCCAACTGCTCAGCAGCTGAACTCCACCAGCTTCAGAGGGGACAATCCCTGATTTTGCATATGTAAAAGTCCAAGGCCAGAAATCTAAATTCAGACCAGAGTAAAACAGGCTTTCCCTTCTGGCCCTGACCACAAATCTCTCCAGAGCAATCTCCAAAGCTTCTTTTCAATATTTCTACTTGTTTTCACAAGTCTTTTCTCCCCAAAACTGAAATGCAGAAAAGCAATTCCATATTCTTCTGGTTTTTTTATTCTTTTTAAATTATCATTTCTAGAATTTTGGGGTGGTTTCTTTCCCTGTGATCACAGCTGAACTTCCTACTGGCCCAGAGGAACTAGAGAGCAATAACTTTAAATGGCCTCATAGATGCAGCCATGGCCTCAAGCCAGCACTAATTTCCAATCTTGTTATGCTGAAGAAAGAGGGTGAAGGGAAAAAAAAAAAAAAAGGAAAAAAGGCAAAGAGTAAGAATGCAAACCAGACAAACCAGAAATATCCCATAATGTTAGTGAGAATTGGAAAGTCCTGTTGGTGGTTTTAGTGACAGGTTTAAGTTACTACTTAGGAAAAAAAAAAAAAAAAAAAAAAAAAGGAGAAGCAGAAGAATTTGGACTGTTTAAAATGAAAGTGAATGTTTTTCCTGAGACACAGAACATCCTTGTGACATTCAGGTCTTTGCGTACTGCAGGCAGGATGGAATTTTACTGACCAAATACAGCATCGTCACTACTGGAGTACAACAAACATTTGTGAAAACATATTAAACATGTCATAAATTAACCGAATTTGGGAGCTGTAAACACTCACTTGAACTTACAGCTCTTTGATTTCACCAGCATATCCTGATACGTGGATACCCAAATTCACCCCTTAACTTGGACAAGTATTGCCTTTTTTGCTTCTTTTGCATTTTCTAAATTCCTCTGGGCCCATTTATTCTGCTCTCCGTCCCCTTCCCTGACAGTGGATGAAAATTAAATTCATTGGGAACAAGGCAGCATTCTGCAACACCTTCCCAAAACCTCTCACTTTCCAAACTCAGCCTTTTACCACATTGGGGGGGAAAAATGGATTTTCAGCAAGTGCTAGTCAAGAAAAGGTAAAACTTCATATTACACAAGGAACAGACACAAATCAAAACAAAGCTCCAAGAGGAATTTAGCAATGAAGCATGGAGTTAGCCACATATATATATTTTGCCAAGAAAATGGAGATACTCTGGTAAAGAGCAGTATAACCACAGTGCCAGGCTGGCAGACTTCTGCCAATGGAGATGGGAGTGTGGAGCTCAAACCATGGATTATGGAGAGGAGGAGCACCATTTCCTTCCTAGCAGGTCTTCACCACTGCCAGCTAGTGCAAGGATGGCTGCATTGCACATGGGATTGGATTAGAAGATGTTGGCATCTTCCCATTTATTTTTCCCCACTCTGTTGCCTCCCCTCCACCTGCAGTGCACTTCCAAATTTTCCATCCAGCACCACAGCCCAGGAGGAGCCAGCACTGCTCACTTTATGATCTGATCTCTGTGTATGGGTGAAATCATAGAGTCCCAGAATCACTGAGGTTGGAAAAGACCTCCAAGACCACCTTGTCACCCAGCCCAGAGCACTGAGTGCCACATCCAGGCCTTCCCTGAACATTTTCAAGGATGGGAACTCCACCATCTCCCAGGACAACCTACTTCAGTGCTTAACAGTGAAAAAATGGATAGGGCTGAAGAAAACAAAAGTTAGAGTTCAGCTTAATGCTACAACAGAGAGTTAAATTTAAACTGAGGAGGTCTGGCAGGTAATTCAGATTTTGTCTGAAGGGAGTTACATAAAGCAGCATAATATGCCCAAAGGTGTGAGGAAATGCAGAGTATAAAAATTAACAGCTCATTCTATGGTATCAAATAAGGGGCAAGGAAAAGAGATCCCCTGTTCTTGCACTTTGCTCTCTTCCTGTCCTGCCTTCAAGCTTTCCAAATTCACTGGAGAGACTCTGACTATAAACGATGTTTTGGTTCGAGGCTGCATGTCCTGCATCCCCTGGAAAAGGCAGCAAGCCACATTGTCTCCTTTTAATCTCAACCGTTAGTCTTCCAGGCCTTTTATTGCCTTAGGTGACTCAAAGCTGAGTCTAAATTCCTAAACCAGGGCACTCAGATCCAAAGTTTAACTGCAGATGAAACAACCCATGTCAGATCCCCCAAAGGCTGCCACTAAAGCCAAGGAAATTACTGCTACTGCTTTCAGTTCAAAGTCTTCCTGTCTGCCTTGGACAAGCCTGGTGAGGAGTAGAAAGAGACCCAGAAGAGCAAAGCAGTAAAATGTGGTCAGAAAAACCATACCAGGAGCTGCCTGGAACAGAGCTGTAGGGCCGATGGGACAATTAATGCTGGGTGACAAAATGCTTCTGCATTGTCAACGGCACACAAACCACTTCAAGCCCTCAGCAGGAGAGCAATTTCCAGGCATCTCACTCCTATTGATTTCTCACTGATTTGAATTGGAATCAGAGCCCAGGCAGCAGTCAAAGAGTTCCTTAAGCTTCAAGTGCATCAGGAACATTCAAAAACATGAGGACAGAAACACCTGAGGTGCCCAGCTCCCTGTCCAAATCGCAGTTTGTTTGCCTGCCTTCTTTCTTCTTGCCTCATTTGACAGAGAATAACAATTCAAACTCAGGCCAGGGTACCTAAACCTCCCCAGAGAGCCCTCTGTGCTCACACAGACCCAACCCCACGTGCAGGAGGACAGTGCAGAGGCAGCATTTCTCTGCTGTGGCAGGAACATGTGGCCTTAGGACCAGATGTTGCCTCCTAATGTGCACATGCATCTTTTCCCTCCAAATGCCGATTGCTCCTGTTGGTCTGATGCCAGAAACCCCCTCAGGAGAGAGACACACAACCCCTCCCCTGCTTTTCACCTCCCTGCACTGGGGTAAGCTGGGAGTAATTTTTTAAACATCATAATTGCCTGGGTACAATTGCAAGTAAATCCAGCTCGGTATGCCAAAATGAACTGCAGGTTTAGGGAAATATATAAATAAATAAAATCCAAACACCCAAACAACAAAAATAGCCATAATTTCTCAGCATTTTATATCAGCTGTGGGCCCATGCAGCAACTAAGGCAATTTGGTCAAAAAAACAGATGTTAACTGAGGAGAAGCATCCTGCACTGCAGGTCCTTGGCAGTAATGAACAAGCTGTGCTAAGAGTCTTGTGCATCTAAATTGCCTTTAGAGGAAAATTATCCCTGAGAGTGAAGACTGGAAGATATTTGGGGCAGGGACTGACTCAATTGCTCTTTGTGTAAGGATGCTGATGTCCAGGCATTAATTCCTAATTGCAAACAAACAAACAAATTGGTGTCAGAAAAAAAAAAAATCCCATTGTGGGGACATTCTGTGCAGGAGGGTTGAGCTTTTGGAGGTGCCACTCCCAGTCCTGCCAGGCACCCTTTAAAAATCACTTGAACACCCTGAAGAAGCTTTTTCTGTGGAGTCTCATCAGGTGGCCTCACCTCACTGGAAATCTTGGGAGCTTTTTGCTCCCAATGTACTTTGAGATCCCCAAATGAAGGTGCTCAGTGTGAGCAAACAAACAAGAAAATAAATTACTGCTCGCCAGCTTTAACTGTCTGTTTGAAAACCAACCCTGAGGAGCTCAAAAATGCAGCCACGTGAGAAAGAGTGAATGAGCAGTGGCACTTCCACCACAAAGCCCCATTCAACCAGGAGCTCACCTGAGAGCAGGGATGTTGCTGGGAGAGACACCTCCACCTTGATTTTTTGGGAAGTGCCTTCCCATGTCTCTATTTTGCCAGGCTGATCTGAGGCCGGTGAGGAACATGGTAATTGTTCCTTTTTATTTTTCATCTCTCCCATACATCTCCTCCCTAACAACCTTGGCTGCAGCCACATTCTATTTTTTCCCCTTACAATTGTTTCAATAGATTCTTTATGGTTTATGGGTTGGTTTTTGGTGTTTCTCCCCCCCCCCCTCCCCCCCCTCCCTTTAAACTGAAGCCTGAAATATGCTCTGAATTAAGAAAAAGCTCCATGTCACTGGGGATTGGACTGCTGCTGAACTGTTCCGTGTGTGAGTGTGTGTGTGCACACAACCTCCCGGCCAAAAATGCCTCAGGGGCTCTCCCTAACTGTTGGGGTCCTAAAAAGGGTCCATTTCTCCCGATTGGCCACCCCCTGAACCGGCTGGGAGGGGGGCAGAGCTCTCTCCACCCCCACCAACACCACGCTCCCTCTCTCTAGCACATCTGTCCAAGCTTGCTCACTGCTGGCCCTTCCCTTCCCCATATGCTACGGGCGTTTTTGGCCTGGATGAATCCTCAGTGCATTAAGCAGGAGGCCCCTGGTTCAAGAAATCTCCCCCACTTGCAATGTGGAGTGCAGCAGAAGCGATGTGTGCAGCAGCAGGGTGAGAAGGAGGGAGCAGCAAGGAGGAATGAGGGAAAAAAAAAAGGTGTATGTGGGGAGGGGGAGCATCTCGCCTGTTATCTTTATCTAAAAAGCAGTAAATCACTGCAGGAAAATCACACATGGCTTTGTCTTTTAACCTGTTGTGTTCCCCAGGCAAAGCCTGGAGGTGGGATTATTTCAGAGAGTCTTGCAGGTTTTGAGCATCAACCCAGAGATCTCCTTGGTGCACAGTGTCTGTCTCTAGTTTGGGTAGTTTATTCTGGGATGATCCAGCTGTGCAGCAAAACAACCCACATGAACACACAGCACTAGCCCCTCCACACTAGGAGCCTTCTGGATATCACTGGTCCCAGGTTTAGAACTGGAATTTGGTCAGCACAGCTGGAAAAGGTCCTGCCTGGACTGTGCTGGTCCAGCCCCAGTGAGGGTCATGCACTGGGCCAGCCAGAAATGCTGCACAGCCTCCCTCAGCCTACCTAGTGCTGCATCCCAAACTCCCAAGGCACCAAAACCAGCAATCCCAAGGCTAAACACACACATCAGGGCTGAGCACTCAGCCCTTGTTCCCCAGACAATTGTTCCCTGCTGCTCAGACACACAAATAACACCACGCAGGGAAGACAGGGTGCTGTGAAGGAAGAGGAGCTGCCAAGCTCTGCTGCTCCTCCCTAACTGTCCTTAGGGTGATCTCTCAACAAAAAACTTCATTCCAATATTCAGGTATCCAGCACCCTCCCAGTGCTGTGCCAGCACGACCACAGGCATTTTGTGGGGATGGAAGCTTTGGTTCTGCTTCCCAGAGGCCACGAGCTCCCTGGGGAAAGGCAGTTTGGAGCAGGATAACAGCGCCAGCCTGGCAGCTCTGCTGGGCTGCACCTCACCTGGCAGAACACAGACCCGAGGAAACACCACAGAAACATTTCATGCTGAAAGGGCACAACTGTGTCTTCTTGTTTGTTTGTTTTCTCAACAGCATCGTGGAATTTCAAATGCTGATGGCTTTAGGTATTTGACCTTTCCAGAGGCTGCTCCCATTGACTCAAACCCATGTGCAACAACTGCTGACATTACCTTTGTGCCCTTTTTAGACTTCTGGGGCATGAAAAACAAATCCCATCCAATAACACATATAGTCTTCTAGTCACAGTTGCACAGTTCTGAGATGCAACTACATCCTAAATTATTCTTGTTTCAGCAATGAGCTGTTCATCCATCTCAGGAAGCTGTAGGTCTCTGTTTCTGTATCACTGCACCACTTCCACTCTCCACAGTTATCTCCCAGTCAACTTTAAATAACAAATTAAGCTATTGAAAAATGTAAGTATGTTAATTACTAATCACAGCAATGTGAAGAAGTAAAACAAAGGCAGAGAAACATGAAAACTACAACTGGCAAGGAAGACTATGAATGTAGGGAACAACTCTTCCCAATTTTCTACTGTCCAAAAAAACAGAGATGAAGAGCAGAGTGCTTCTCACCAAACATGAGGATGTCTCAATCAAAAGGTTCCTGGCTGAGTTACACAGACCAGTGAAATGATATAATACAGAATAACCTTGATTAAACCATTTACTCTGCCTCGTTCCTCACCTGCTGTAAGGAGTCTAGAATTCCCCTTGCACACATGTTGGTTGAATAAAACCTTTTAGGATTATATGAACTCAGCTGCAAGTACAGCATCAGATCCCTGGAAAGCAGAGTACACAAACAAGCAACCCTCCAGCTACCTGTCAGTTACTAATATTTTATTCAGCCTAATCTTTAAATGCATTTACAAACAAAGATATATGAGCCAGCAGATAGCCAAAGCTGCAGCCTGTTCCCTCCTAGAGAGGGCAACACAAAATCCTCCCAGGCCATCCCTGACAGATGAGTAACTTGTTTTTAAAGACCTCCAAGGAAGCAGCTCCAGTAACCTTCTCACACAGCTTAGTTTAGTGCTGAAACAGCCTTGAAGCTAGGAAGCTTTTTCTAATATCTAAACTAAATCCTTTCTGCTGAAAATTATGTGAATTATTTGTCTCTTCCTCAGTGCTGCTCTGAAGAACAATTCATCACCATTCTCTTTCTAGCAATGTTTTACATATTGGAGGAATGTTATCATGTCCTGTCAGTCTTCCCTTCTCTAGACTAAACAAATCCAATTCCTTCAATCTTTCCTCATAGGTTGCATTTTCCAAACCTCTTATCATTCCTATGGCTCTCCTTTAGTCCCTCTCCAATTTGTCAAGATTTTTCTTGAGCTGCACAACCAAAGGGGAGCATAGCCAAGGCTGCATGAAGGTTGCCTGAAAAGTAAAATTTACCCCTCATCTTTTACCCTCAAGCCTCCCTCAAAATCTGTTGCATTAATTGTCATTTCTGAAGCAGTTTTTCATGTCATATTCAGTTTAGCATGTTCCATCATTCTGTATTGCCTTCACTGTTAAACGCTGCTTCTCTTGAAAAGCATTTTCTGGTTTGCATCCTATTCTGCACTCGCATTTATTTCATTAGCTACTATTTACTTCACTAACTATGATCTTGTTTTATCCCATTTCAGGCTGCAAGTTTCATTTAACCAGGTATAAAAATTATTCACAGCTTTGCTTCTCTTTTCCAAAATGCTGAAATGCCACCCAACATGAGCTCAGATAATTTTAATAATATGCACTTTGTAATGCCACTAAAGTGCTGAATTCTTCCCAGCCCAGGGCAAACACCCTTTGTTGTGCCCTCCCACCTTGACAGGAAACAACTACTCCTTTTTGAGCCTTAATTTACACCTGGTTGTGCCCCCAAAATGTGGCACTTTGAAACACAGTAAGTACCTCAGCTTGGGTTGTGAGGATGCCATGAATTCAAACCCTTACTAAAATACAAACATCATATCCATCTTGGTTTTTATTTACCAGTTCATCTCCCCTGCACAGGAATTGTACTGGTTTGACGTGATTTGCTCTTGACAAATCTGTATTTGCTGTTTCTTATTAACTTCTAATTCTCTGAGTGCTTGTAACAGCTAATTCTAGAAACTTTTTTGGGTATTGAAGTCAGTTTTACTGTTCCATAATCCCCCTGGTTCTCATTTTCCCCCTATTTAAAAATAGACCTTGTGATTACCCTTCTCTGGGCCTCTGGCTCTACCTTGGTCATCCTGAACTCTGAAAGATAATCTCTAATCACTCTGGGATTGTTGCAGCTAGAGCCTGTAGTACTCTAGGGTCGATTTCATCAGGTCCTGCTGAATTGCAGAACATCTAAATTATCCAAATTTTAGCCAGCATAGTCTTTAGCTGTTTCAGATGACCCCCTTGTTAAAACTTACTGCATTAGTACACAGCCACAATCAACCTTCTTTGTTATTTGGAGAAGCAACCAAAAATGGCATTGAATCCTTCATTCTCTGTAGCATTTGTTATTTCCTCTCCTTCCTTTTTAAGACATGGACTAACTTCGTTAACTCTTGTTGGTTTTTATATTTGCATTTATGTTTTTAAGGGGTTTTGACTCAGGGACTGATTTATGGGGGGTAATGTAATGCAAGAGCAGGATGTGTATTATCTCGAAACTCAGACACTGTGAGCAGATGAGTTTATGCCTGATTTTTGGCTTCAAAATTAACTCACAGTCATTTAAATTAAAAAAAAAAAAAGGATAACATTTCCTTAGAAATTAACAGAAATCTAAATAACATAAATACAAAATTAAAAGTTTTTGCTGTCCTTTAAGAAAGTTTATCGTGCTGCTGTTAGCACTGTACACAATCCCTGTGTGTTTGCATCTCTGTAGGAGCTGATGACCCAAAGCATTAGGAAAACCAAATTTACACGCTAGTGTGCTCGATATATAATTTCTCATCTAACTGACCAAATCATCTCCAAACACATTTTGTCCACAGATGTCACAGAAAGCAAAGGAAGATGACGACAAAAGTACACAGTGCACTTGGAAAGCAAAATAACTTAAAGTACTTTTCTTCCAAGTGTAGCCATTAACAAGAGATCCTTGGAAACCCTGCGGGTTTTATGAGGTTTGATGAGCTCTTAATTAGAAATGGCTGAAATTTGAACTGAGGACTTCTGAACACTGTGTCTGGCTGGAAACAGAAGGTTTGTTTCTGCCTGATTTCCTACTTTAAACCAGCTTGTGCGCAAATTTGAATAAACCTGGCTTAGAATGATGATGGTGAAGTGGTCTGGTAGCACAGGGCCACGTGTTTCTGATACAGACTGACTAAAAATAATTTCTTCCCAAACTCAGACCAAGACATTCTTTGATCAGAAAAACAGGTAAATGGTTCAAGAAGCAGGTTAGAGGCACCGAGAAAGGAAAGAAGGATAAGGCTGGGTCAGAGGAGGCCAGGGGGGGAAACGTGGAATTTGAGAAATGGAAAGAGTCAGACAATCACAAAAGCTCTGAAAAGCATCTGGGAAAAAATCCCAGATTCTCCAAGCGAGCGAGGTGCCTCACTTTGGAGGTCTTCAGCCTGAACTCCTCCAAAGTGGTGCCGACGAGCGCTGCTGGAGCGAAGGCAGGAGAGACCCTGCTGATTTCCAAGGCAGCTCTGCTAATTCCTTCAGACAGCCTGTATCCTAGGCACGAAAGAAATCTGGCAGCTGAGCTTTGCTGGCCTGTAGCAGGATGATGGAACATCTTCTGTCTCCTCTTTATTAACTCACAGACCCCAGATACAGGAACCAAAGTGGAGCCTCTGGAATTGCTGCAGCTCGGAGCACTCGCAGGAGGCACTGGATGTGCTGCAGCAGCTCTGAGAGAATTCCCTCATGGATCTGAGGCTTTTTCCCTGTTTCCAAGCTGTACATGAAATCGGTACATTCATCTCCTGTATGAACATCTTAACTGTTCTCCTTTTCTTTGAATTTCATGTTTTATTTGATTAAGTCCACAAAATATTTTGGGATGTAGTGGGTCTGGAACAACACACAGAGAATAGATGATGACTGTGCAGGGTGAACTGAATGTGGGCCAGATTAGCAGCTACACCAGCAGCCAATCTATTTAAGTCTTCTGCATTTCATCGTGATTTAACTTAATTAAAATACAGTGGGGTTTTTCCAGAGTATCACTAGAAAATAGGAATTCATATTTGTCAGGAATTTTAGCGTTATTAGAGGGTCCTAAACAAAAGCCCTAATATTTTTGGTTAACACTCTACTACTAGAATCTATCTTCTAAAAATTATACTTCTGATGAGGAGGTTTCTTGTTCTCCTAAGCTTAAACACAAAAAACCTTTAATATCCAAGATTAAAGTGATAGTTAGCTAACGACTTCTTAAAAAAATCACAGGCCTAGAGCAGAGATATTGTTATTTCTACCAGAAATATGAATGAAAGCTATTGGTTAATTTCTCACTGCTCTTTGGTGCTAAAGAGCTTCACTTGATGCTTTCCAGGGCCATCTGTACCTTACAAACATCTCTATTGCTCGTTCATTCTCCAAGCAGAATGTGTGATCTTAAGGGAAAGTATCTCAGATCAGTATTTAAATTATAACATGCCCAGATTTTCTAGGAACAGAGACGTCCTGTTTGCACATGGATGACCTTTCCAAACACCTTTCCCTCCCTCTCCAGGACGTTATCCCATCGCAAGCTGCCGGATGTGATTTAGGGAGACCCACTTTGGAGCGAAGCTGGGGGATTGCACAACGAGCAGAAGTGCTCTCCTGTAATTCTCCATTTCAACCTTTTGCTTCAGAAAGCTGCAGATAAGCACCAGCAGCTGGGCCCTGAGTAAATCACAGCCCTGGAGCTGTGTAAATACTGAGGCTTCTGGAGGGTGAGCTCATGCCAAGGAGTTTTGTGCCGGGAAGGGGAGCAGGAAAAATCCGCATTGGGAGAGAACCTCCCTCTTCTCGAGTGGTCAGTGGACATGTCCGGACAGGCCTGAGCTCACTGGGGCCCAAAGCCAGACAGATTTCTGCCCTTTCAGCCTGGCCCCTGTGTTTAAATGGGAGTGATGAGATCAGAGGCAGCAGGGCTGAGGGATGGGGAGCAGGAAGGAGCTGCAGTGCCGCAGCTCGGTGGTTCTCACACTCCAAATACTTTGGCTTTCACTCGGCACAAACTGGCAGAAAATCCAGTGCTGTGATCAAGGCATGGCCAGGAGAGAAAAGTGATTTGATTAACGAGAAGAGACACCTATGAGAGGAGAGGGATGGGAAGGGAGAGATGAGAACGTGTGCTCTGGGTGAATTAAGGACTGCTCACCAATGGAATCACCACCTACAGAACTGCAAGGCCTCCCAGAGCAATTGCAGCATCTCCTGTCTGCTCCTGGAGTTTTACACACTCAGGCAGCCAAAGCTCCCTCCTGGCACTGCTGTCCCACAGCTCACACAGCAGGGAACAGGACAGCTCGCAGGGAACCACCGGATTTTTAGGGAAGAGGGGTAGTTACAGTCACTGCAAACCAGGGGCCAACAATCAAAGGCAAAGGGGAGTCAGGATCCTAGTAAAAATCAATGGGAACTGAGGCATGGGCTTCGTTGTGCTAAAATGTGTCCTCTGCAGCACAGGGACTCACTTGTGGAAGGCTTGTCCACTGCAAGGGAAACCCAGTTATGTGACCTACAGATTTATTTGCTTTTTCTGCACTCTGGAAAATCTTTTAGCCTCCTTGTGACTTGGTGCATTTGGGTACACACCTGTACCTGGCTGGAACTCCTCTCTGACGTCCAGAGGAATCCATAGGGTCTCCCAAATGGATCCTGTTTCAGGTCTTACTTGGCCTGATGTCAAAAAAGATTACTCAATTGTTGGAATTTCATGAAATCTTATTTTCCTAGAGTTTCCACCATCCCCTGTGATCATGGTAGGATTAAGCTTTACCTGCCTTGTAGCATTTACTCTGCTATTTTGCAACATGCTGGGCATTAATTACAATGTGAGGGGAACTAAGCCAGCTCATTTTTTTTTTATTTCTCTTACTTATTTTTTCTTTCTGATACAAAGACAACAGACAAAATCTGCTTTAAAGAGCTGCAAGACAAGTATTACCCCTTCATGGAGAATACAGTCCCTGAGAAAGTTGCTCTGGCCAAAGAAGGTCACTTTTTGTGTAACATTATTCTAACTCAAGAGCTTTATCCTAATTGTTTTGATCAGCAATAACTTCTTCTGCTTTGCCATTTTATGGATATTATGTAAAGTAAAAGGACAATGAAGTAAAATGGATTTTGTCAAAGCCACCAAACCATTACAAAAGATTCATTGCATAATAGATGCCCTTTTCCCCATAGGGAAAGAAAAATACCCTGGCTTCAGCTTAATTTTTTTGTTTTGTCTGTTTGATATCTGATGCCTACCAGAAGGATTTGTAAAGAAACCTAAGGCATTTAGCCTCCAATTTAATGGGATTTAAGCACTTACTTCTGTTGGAAATGTTTGAAAACAATATGCTAAGGGCCAAATGAACTATTGAGTTTTAATCACCTTCAAACTCTGATACCTTCAACAATAACACGTTGAAAAGAGTAGAAAATTATGGGGCTGGAGGTAGCAGAAAGCAGCTTGTGCCCTGACTTTCCAAAACATTTCAGGCTATTTATTCTCAATAATTTCAACTGGGGCTGCAATTACTAAAGACTTCTGAAAGTCAGCTGTCAGTTTTTTAAGTGTTTAGTGGTGGTTTTTTTCCCCAGTAATAGCAGATGGTTTGGAGACACAGTGGCTTTAAATGCTCACTTGAGGGGAACTTGAAAATTCCAGAAGCAGGAGATTTTTAAAGCTGACAGTCAATTGATAAGGTTTGAGACTATTGTGTGAAGCTGAGAAAAGGCGAAAAGATCAGGAGGAGACAGCGAAAGAGAAAATATGAACAGGCTCTCTCAAAATAACCAGAGCTCTGTGGCAGTGACAGGGGAATAACAGAACCTGCTCGGTGCCTGACTCGGCTCCTTCTGCCCTCGCTCTTGTTGAGTAGTAGCATTAGTTTCACTGAAATCAATCAGGCTGCCCCTGGAGCTGGCTGTTATTTAATTTCACTGAAGAGAAAAGGGCAGAACCAAGCCAGTAAATACTATCACGTTTATAGATATGTTTTGTTATGTTACATGAGAAATAGTAGCATGGCACTGCTGGGAGTTTTCAGACTGATAAAGCTGTTATCGGATTTCTATTTTTCACTGGGGAGCTGCAGCACCAAGAGATCAAGGTCATGTTTAGTAGAAAGAGCTTAATGGATATTTTACATGTGAAAAACTTGGTTCTGTGCTTGTCTGAACCAGAGTCTCTGCAAAGTGCCTAAGACAACACGGACCAGGCAAAGTCCACAGCAGAGAGCCCCAAGTAGCTGTTGAGGGCTGTAATTGCAAACCCATAAATTCTTTGCAGGCACAGCTCTATTAATGTCATCATCTTCTTGTCCCTAAAGAACATTTCTGCCCCGTACAGCCCATTCAACAAAGGAAAATAAGGGGACATGAGCTCCCAGTTGCTCTCCATTTCTTCTCTAAATACAGCCTCTTAGTTCATCAAGAGCATCACAGTGTCCTAAGCCTCTCATTTCACAAGACATGAGTCTTACCTGAAGTGCTTCAGCGACTCTCTTAGACAAGTCTGAAGCTCTTGAGACTAGTATTAAATGCACTAGGTGTTTCTTGTGCATTACTCAGATCCTTCAAGAAGTCAGCGGGAGAAATGAATATGTATTCTATATGTCAGCTGGTTAGATCACAGCCTATCCGTGCCTAATTATGGAAAACAATCTGCCTATGTGAAGTTAACGGGGAAAGCTCTAAACAGATGTTGATTAAAGAGTGCCTCTGTAGAGTACTTTTTGAGAGGTCATTTTGCTGAGTTTAGATTGAGATGGATGAAGGTGAGGCGTTTGGCAGGGAATTGCATCTTTGAAGTGAGTGACGAGATCAGGTTTTGGGGATGGCAGCACAGAGGTTGCAGTGACATTCAAGTGGAGTATTATGGGAATGAGCAAACTAATTCAGGTGAGTGTAAAACCACTCTGCAGTCAGTTGTTGCCTTTACTTTAAAGGTAGCTATGGATGCAAAGGTTGGTCCTAGTTGTGAGAGAGAAAATTAGGGAACTTTTTGCTGGATGTTCAGTTTCCAATGAAAGCCTCTTAAACAATGAGCCTTTAATTCAGAATTAATTCTTCTTTACCTTGTCCAACATGAGGTGAATATGTTCCACTAACACTTCTTCACAGCCCTGAAGGGACTCTCAAAGGTCAACCAGCTTCCCCAAGAAGAGGGACGATATTTTAGTACCTTAAACCACTGAAAATAAAGTACAGTGTCACCCTAAACAGTTTTCAGAGGGAAGGCCCAGCCCTTTAGTACTGGAAAATGATAAATCTGCTGGGCAGAGGATTTGGCCTGTGTGTTCAAGCATTCATGAAGATGATGCCCGAGATGGAACAAAATAAATGCCACAAGTTCCTCTCTCTCAAGTGATGTTGGCACTCCTCGTGACTATCCCAGCAATTTATTACTTCTCTGAAAACATCCTCCAGTGCTTTATCCCTCCTTGTGGAATAGCCACCATTTACTGGTAGCCAGAAGCCATTAGGTGGAGATGTTCCTTTCTCCTTCCCTTTGGTTTCCACAAACAGAAATCCAATGTACAACAAAGAGCTGTGGATAGGAACTCCACTGAATGTTTGACTGTAAATGAAACCCTGGGTAGCTCATTGCTTGGAAGCAAGAGCAGAGGTTGAAAAGTAAATGCACTTTGTTCAGGGCAGAGCATTGCTAAAATAATTTCTGACAGCGTGTGCCAAAGTACTGAAGTCAACAGACTTGGCTAATCCACCCTGATAAATGCAACAGTTACAAAAATAAATATCTTCAAAAAGCAGCTGGGAGCTGGCCAACACGAACAATCAGAGCCACACTCGACACCCCTAAACCCTGAAACAAGAGACAGGGAAAATTACCTTTGCAATGACATTCCTGCCAGGCATGGACAGTCCCTGCTTGCCACCAGCCATGGACACCTCACTTGTGACTCTATTTCTGTTGCACAGGACTTTCAGCAGGTACCAGCTGTACAGCCAGGGTTTATTTCCATGAGTTCCTTTACCCAAACAATCACCAGCTCTAAAATAGACCCAGTATTCCAGCTCCTCCATAGGACCTTCTGCCTGCTTCGCTGCCTTTCGGCGTTGTCATCACCTCATCACTTACAGAGATGGGCTGAACAATTTGAGGTGACTTTTGAAGCCACTGCAACAACACTGGAAATAACACGACGCTCATATTTACTATTTCTGCTGTGGTATTTTCACACAGAATGGAGAATGAAAATATAACTTAACTGTTTTCTGGCAGTTAATCCTACTTTTTTGGCAACCCAACTGACTTCAAAGCATATTTCACTAAGTACAGTTGCCGTGGGGAGAAGTGTATAAAGGAGACGAGTGAAATAGATAATGTATTTAAGAACTATCTTTCCCTTTGGCCTACTTCCCATGGAGTCTCTCCACCTAATTTATGTGGCACTAAGAATCTCCAAAAAGTCAATGGACCTCTTTGCAACTTCCAGAAGAAGCCAGGAAAGAAAGATGCAAGTACTTGTAAGGAAATCCTTGAATTTCCAATAGCTTTTCATGCAGTGGCTTAATGTCTAGACTATTTCTTGGAATGAAGGCTGTGGATGATTTTCCCTTTTTTTTTCTCCCAAGTACTGCCCTGCATGATGAGCCAGCTTCTCTCAAACTGTACTGAGTGCTTTCAATAAATTCATATCTCACTTTCAAACTTTATGAAGTGGGATTCTATTATACAAAGAGATATGGAAAGCCAAAAGGATATTTTAATCACCAGAAATTTTAAAGACTTCTGACTAATTCTGCATTAAACAAACATTCAGAATGTCACCATTCACCCACTGGCTACCCTCTCACAAATTGGCCTTTGTTTCATGAATGATTTTATATATCTTTTCACACAGGATTAAGCTGTAACTCTCCACACAGTGCAGCTAATCTCCAATTCCTTGTTTTAGAGCTTGCCCATGACAACCACTTCAGTTCCACACACAACAAACACCCTGTTGGTGTTGGTGTCAGTCTCCCTGAATCCTGCTGACACAAGGCTTCAGCTCTGCTGCTGCACTGGTTTTGCAGGTCCATCTCTACCCCTTAGAGAGGATGAGAATTTACTGGTTTTGCTCAGACTTCACTTTTTTCCTCAAGTGCTAACAACTCTTGCTCTAATATTTCAGAGACAAGTGCCCACCCCACTCCAGTTCAGGTCAGCCCTGGACAAAATGCACTCTGGTTGTCACCAACAGTTATGTGACCACCAGCAGTCCCCACCCTGACCCTTAACTCCTGCCTCCAAGTATGAAACCAGAACATGTGAGCATGGTAGTAGCAGGAAGCACCATTTCTCAACAACATCCATTTGCAGAAGCCCAAAAAATCATTTCCCATCACAGACCCAAACTGCTGTCTCCAAAACCTCAGCAATGCTGCCCCAACATACACAGAACTGGGTCCCACCAGAATAACTGAGCTCTGTAAAGCAGTTTTATAGACATTGGCAATCATGGCATCACTGTGCGTCCTCAGTAGGAGCTTGCGATGATTTAACAACCAGAGGTTCCAAACTATTATTTATTTTTCATGGTTTTCAAATCTGAAGTGTAGAACAAAGTCATGGTGGCAATGGGAGAACATTATTTGTCAGGCAGCCCTAAATCTGGGATGCATTAATGGCGGTTGGAGACAGACTATTTATGAATTCATACTGGAGGTTCACAGAGTTGTTGTCTAGTAATCTATCAATTCAGAGAGCTGTTGATCTGAACTTGAAGGAGTGTGGGATCATCTGAGGAGTGACTCCTGTGACTAAGGCAGTGGTTAAAATGAGAGGTTTAAATCTAGAGAAAACCTGGGTCAGCTGTGCTGGAGGTGCCCATGCTTTGGCAGTGCTGCTTTATTCTCCCTGGTTTATGACTCCAGCAGCAAAACTTTGCAGAGATTTCTCAGCCACTGCCTCCTTTTAGTCACAGATCCTTATCTGGGGTATTAACACTGAAATAGGATAATCAAGTTATGAAAGGCCAGCCCAAGTTATCTCCTGCCCATAATGCACTGCTTGGGATGAGCCAGAGTGACAGGACAGAACCCTGGAATACATCAGGCATTATGGATCATTTCTTGCCTCTCAGGCACTGCATTCTGACATCACTTCTTCACAGGAGGCAAGAGAGAGGCACTAATATATGCATGTCTTAGCACAGTGTGTGATGCAGTGAAGGCCTGACCTTGTTCAAAGTTACTAAGTGCTATTAATATATATAATGGAAATAAATATTAGCCTTGCTTTGCAGAGGGAGCAACCCGAGGCACAAAGCTCTCGAGTGGTTTGTCAGGACAGACAGAGCAGCCAGGTATCCTGACAATTCCTTTTACTCTGAGCACCTGACAAAGTTCATTCCCATCCATCCCAGGGCTCCTGCAGAGGGGGAAAAAATCACCTCTAAAAATGTTCCTGCTTTATCAGCAAAAAGAGAGTGATAACAAAAACAGCTCAGGCCAGACAAAAGCTAATTGAAGCACATGGGCTCGTGCAGATACATAGAAACCTGGCCTTAAAATAGCCCAGCAAGGTTGGGATGAATCTTCCTCGAGCGCTGACAAGAAAGCAGCAGTCAGCAGTTAAGGCTGGAAATGAACCACAAAAAGCATTTCCAGGCAGGTCAGGCACCTGCTTCAGACTTGGTGAAAGGATAACGTGGCCCATGGCACTGAAAGCAGCAGTGACAAAGGCCAAGGGATGTCCTCAGGGCAGCACACACCTCCCTTGAGGGCAGAGCAGGATGGGAACCACCAACAGGACATGAGAAAAGGAAAGGAGCTGCATTTGGGGAAGTTCAGATTAGACATTAGGGAAAGGCTCTTCACTGCATGGCTGATGCCTGGAACAGGCTCCCCACACCATTAACCCTGTCAGAGTTCAAGGAGCATTGGGACAATGATCTTACCTGAAGGCAGCCAACAAGAAAGATGGAGAAACGCTACTGACGAGAGCATGTAGTGATGGGACAAGGGGGAATGGCATCAAACTGACAGAAAGGAGATTTACACAGAGATTGGGAAGAAATTCCTCCCTGTGAGGGTGGGGAGGCCCCGGCACAGGGTGCCCAGAGAAGCTGTGGCTGCCCCTGGATCCCTGGAAGTGTCCAAGACCAGGCTGGACAGGGCTTGGAGCAACCTGGGATAGTGGAAGGTGTCCCTGCCATGGCAGGGGGTGGAACCAGATGGTCTTCAAGGTTCCTTTCAACCCAAACCTGATTCACTGATTCCAAACCAAAAATTATTCACTTAAGCAGTCCTGGGAGAAGCAGATAATTGGACTCAATGATCCTGATGAATCCCTCCAACTCCAGATATTCCATGATTCCTACACAAAACAGCTGCCTAAACTTTGCATCCTCTTAGCCTTACCATGCTCCAGCCTCAACTCTACGTGTGAGATGATGGGTATGGAAGTGCTACCGGTGTTGCACTGGGGTGACCTTCTCCAGAAACTTGAATATAAATGGAAAACACCATAGGTGACCAGAGAAAAATCTGACACATTGCCTGAAGAGAGAACAGGCTGTTTCAGTGCTGGAAGAGGAATGCTGCATGGCAGTAAGTAATAGGCAGCATCCATTAAGCAGGATCTCTTCGGACACAGATCTGGGGGATAAGTTTTCAGTGTGACATTGAATTCTTCAGACACTGTAGCAGGCTTAGCTTCTTTAAAGGAAATTTGCTCAGAGGAATATAAGCCATTTCCAAGCATGAACAGAGTACATTAAAGCACTGACTCAGGCTTTGATTCAGAAAAGCACTTAAGCACCCTTCTTGTAAAGGGATACTTTTCGGTGCTTGGACCTTGGAAAGGAAGGTGGATTGTGGTCTCTCTGGCGAAGCGCCACATTTCAGAGCATAAAATAAACCTCAAACTAATGCAATTAAGGAAGAATCTTTCACAGTGGACATATTTAATCCATTACTGCCCACTACAGCAGTAGTTCTTGCACCTAGAACTGGTCATGGCCAGGAGCACATGCTGATTAGACAGAAGAATGACCCATTTTGATAAAAGCATCGTCTGAAATATTTAAGAAAAAAACCCACCCTCTATTGCTTTGCACTGTGAATTTGAAAGGGATGACTTGGCTCTCCAGCTGTGACAGTTTTGCATAATACAAATAGTTTTTTTTTTTATGGTGTGACACACAAAAATGGAGATTCCATGGACAAAGGAGCTTCTTGCCAAGAGAATTGATGGCTAACAGAGTCCCAGGGGTCTGGGGAATTTTGTTCATGAGAGCAGGGGGATGGGAGGGAAGAGCAGAGGTGGAAAAAGGTTTACTTCATAAAAAATATTATCTAGAAGAGGAAAAAGAAGCAAACCAGGGCGAAAAAGTACAAAGCCACTCTTATTTCACAGCTAGCTGAACTTTTGGGAAAAAGATTAACAAGAATCTCACCAAAATAGACTTTTTAAAAATTGTGCCAAAACTTCCAAAGTCAAAGGAAAACCTGACATCTGCAATCATCTTTACTATGCATCAGTGATATTGATATCAAACCTTCTAAATCACAGACTCATTCATCTTAAGAGCAAAATTCATTTGTAATTCCACAGCATTTTATTTTGTGATGCACTCGTAAGTGTTCAGTAGTGCATTTTGCAATAATAATAAACTAAAAGCAACATGAGATGTGTGCTCTAACTTGGCTGTTAAATCTTTCCTTGAAAGTGCTGTGAGTTTGCCAGAATACTCAGTGAGAGATGTCAGGGTTGCAAATCCACACAAAGAATGGACCAGGTTCTGTTATATGCTACAGATTTTCTTTTAGCTGTTTCTGTTGGGATTAATCTTCTAATGGCTTTTGTAGATATTATTATTACAAACATCATTATTGACATTAATATTCTTACTGCAGGACACTTCTAGTTTTAGCTCAAATTCCAGTTTGAATGTGATCCTCATCAGTGGTGCCACAGACACAACTTCCTCACAGCTCAGTCTCTTCAAAATACAACTGATGCAGAAACATTACACAATAAAATAATATAAATAAGGTAGGGAAAAAATTCCTTTTAGATGACAAAACTGATCTTTGGTGTCATAACCAGGGTTCCATGAGGAGTTAAGAGCAGAATTAGTTATTCCTGTTCCAGTGTCTTAATGATGCAATCATCCTTCCCTGGCAGTTAGCTCTCCTTGTAATTACCGTGTGCAGTGACGCATGTTCTGAGAGGACAGACAAGCTGAGCTAAGATCAGGCTAAGTGGGCTCTCAAGGAACTGCATCAGCTCTCTCCACGTCTCTACAGCCAGGGATGCTCTCAGGAGAGGCTGACCAGGGCGGCTGTGGATGAGGAACATCCAAAGTCTTTGCAGCCTAATCCAGTTCCTTTGCGTAGTTCCCAAGGAAACAGAGAGGGTCATCTCCAAAGTGTGAGGAGGGCAGTGCAGCACTGCCCCTTGGAGCACTGGTGCAAAGGCAACTGATGCTTTTCCATGGAAAAGAATTCCTATTTAACTATGTCCTGGGAAGTGTACAGACTAAGCTGCCTCATCTGTCACCAGTTCATCCCTCTCCAGCTTTTTTCACATTTCTGCTTTTGGTCCTGGCTGCTGCACAAGAAGGACAGTTTGGCTTTGACTTCCTGAGGATCCATCCCCTATTTTTAAGTTCACGTGACAAGAGAGAGCAGTGAAGCCAAAGGTAATGTCCTGTTCCACAAGCAGAGTATCCTCTTTCACCAGTCCAACACTCCTGGGCACAATCTACCTGCTGGTGAGAAATGTCAGCCTAACAGCTCCTCCAAAGTCATGAACCCAGATGAACCTTCCTGCCTGCATTGACTTTCAGCCTCTTGAAATACTGTGCCAAATTATTAACATTTATCTTTTAGATGCTGGTTTAGAGCAAGGCTTAGCTGGACAGTATCTTCCATCCCAGCCAGCCAGGACCATGTGCAGCATTTCTCACCCTCACTGGCCTTGCTGATGCTTCCTTCAGCTTCTGGACACAGTCCTCCTTGCAATTTAAATTTGCTTCTTAACCTATTCTTCTTCTCTAAAGATAACACCTTTTTTCTTGCATGTACAAGCCTTTTATGCATTTGAAGGCTTGTCATATCCTTTCTTCTTTTTTTCTTTTCCTTAGATAAAACGAGTCTAATTTTTCAGGATTTCCTCAGAAATCACACGTTCTGTCTGACCACCCCGCTGACTAAACCAGATTAACTGGGGAAATGGGATAGGAAACCATTCATAGCTTTGCCATGTTATTAAGGATTTCTAATGTCTTTGCTGCCACTCAGGCTCCTGCTAAAGGTCTCTGCAGAGCAGTTTCTTTCTAACTGAACTTTTAATAAACTCTTCATGATTCCAACTTGGTCCCCTGATCATTAATGGCCATTTATCTACTCCTGTAAGCCCAATGAACAAACATTCATTGAAACTACTTGATTTGTACAAAATGAGATTTTACTGCTTTTATATATGGACACCTTAATAAAAGCTGAACCAAGTTATATTAAGTGCTGCAGAAATACATGGAAAGGAGAGAGAGCTCCTTCCTTAAAGATTTAAACTAAACCAGAAAACACAGGAGATTCAAATATCATCATCACTCCAATTTAGCAGGTGAAGAACAATATAGAAAAGGAACATTTAAAAGGCTTGCAGGCAGTCAGGATAATTTCCTAATTGGACCTGAGCCTTAACAAGTTGTTTTGGAGGTCTCTTCAGTCTCAGATCAACACTTCAGCCACACGTTATCCAACCCTCTGCAGTTTCAAGGGGAAAGGTTTGTTTGAAAACAGCTCCATTTTCAAAGCCCAAAGAGGCTGTGAAGGCCATAAACCCGATGAAGACCACGCTGAGGAAAGGAACACTCTGCTGAAGCAATGAAAGGTATGAGGGCCATCTTGTGAAAGGCTGAACTAAGATCATGCCCCTTATGTCAAAGAAAACTCTCTCAATTTATCTGCCAATTTTTATATCCCATTTCTTCGGGCTTTCCGAAGCGCTGCAAACCAAGCCCGGAGTTTCATTATTTATTTGGGATGCTGTGTGTCACAGTGACACATTGAGAAACTGGCATCTGCAATTTTCACATGTCAGAAAGACTGTAACTTGAACTGACAAAATAAATTGCTGTTCACACACTCCCACTGACTTTGTTATGTCCCTGAAGCCCCAGGCCTATTTTTTCAATTAAGATCCCCCCTTCTTCCATCCCCCCTCTTCCTAGTGCAAAAGCACAATGAGTGGCTGGCAGGAGGGAACGTGCCTTCCTCAGCTGGCAGTAGTTGACTGGGAAAGGCAATGGCATTGCTGATACAGAGTGAAAATAATTCTCTTTAGCTTTTCAGGAAAAGGCACACGTCCCTCCTCCATCAGTTAATGCCACCAAAGCCCTGCGAGAAGACAACAGGGCTGTGTCAGGTTTGCTGGAGCCTTTTGGCTCACAAAAAGAGTGGAGCAGTTCTACCAGGACACAGCAATCCTCAATTAAAACCAGTGGAAAATTTCCTAATCGGGAGATTAAACTGATTTCTTGATCGCAGGAATGTCAGAGATGTGAGCAACTTCAGTGAGAAACTACACTCATCTCCCTGGGAGAGGGGGGAAATAAAACCTCACATATGGGGACATCTCATGGTCCAGCATGGGAAAATGATCTTAAATATTCTTAAAGACCTGAGAGCCCCCTAAGCCTGGCTTACTGAAGGCTCGACATGAACACGAATGCTCTGCCTGATTTCCCCTCCGTGAGCCTGAGCCATGACCTCACTTCCAACTCCTACCTTCATTCCTCCCTGTCCTGTCACAGCAGGCATGGAAAACATTCCCTTCCCTGCAGCAGCACAGGCCAAAGCAAGCAAGGAGAAACTATTTCCAGCACCAGAAGTAGTAAAGCTCACGAAGCAACTTAGGCCTGTGTAGGTTAAACCTCACCTGAGCCCCTGACTTAGACTCCACACTGTCTTCTCCCTTTGGCAAAATTCACCACACACTCCTGGGATGCTACTGAAGAATAACATATTTTGTTCAATGCTCCAGGTTGACCCAAGTTGTTTCCCTCATTTTGTAATCCTTTCCACTTACTTGAGCTGAATTTGGAGCAGCAAAACCACATGTGGCTTGCGTGACATTTAATTGCAAGTACTTCACACACTCCTAAATTCCTTCCTTTTGTGTGCAAGCACTACATATTTAGTCAAGGACACATTGGGGAAGGTCAGTGGGAGGGGAGAGGGAGAAGAGGAGACCTTCTAATGCACTGGCCATTCCAAAAAGAGCATTCTCACCACAAGAGCAGTCATCCGTATGAACAATCCCATATTCCTAGGGGCAGAGCTGTGAGGGGGAACTCAGTTATCCAACAGCAGCCACTGGCTGGGCAGTCATCAGCTCTGTGATGTGTCCGGGTGTCTTGTGGCCTGGGAAGTTCTGAGAACATCACTGGATTACAAATGGGGTCACTCAGAGGCCTCAAGGTTTGCGGTCATGACTAGCTCCCAGAAAAATCCTCCTCCTGGGCTCTGGGACTACAAACAACAACAATTCTGCCTGTCCCAGATGAGCCCTGAACACTGCAAAGAGTGAGGGAAGCAAAGAGGGAGAGAGCCCAAAGTCTCCACTCTAAATGAGTGGAGAATAAAATACAGAAGAACTCGGTGATATTGAACTAATGGCAATTATTGAGTAAAGTGTGCACGAACAGTTAATGTGTTTCCTAATTGTAATTCTAAAATTATATGGTCAAAACCAAGGGAAGAATCAAAGAAAAGATTTCATGCTCCTGCACAGCTGAGCCCATGCCTCAGCTCAGATTTCTAAGCTCAGGAGTAAATGATTTAGTCTCCAGCTCAGCTATCACCCCACAATTTCCATACTGTCAGCTTCTACTTAGCCTCTAAAGGATCAGTCAGGAGCTTTCCAACTTGTTTCCACTTCACTCCAATATTTAAATGCATGGGGAGGAGGAAGTAAGATGGGAGGAATTGTTTTCCATGAAAAATTTCAAATTTCTACAGTTTTGCTCCAAAGTAGATGTAGATTTTTCTCCCCTAGGGCTCTCCTACCTAACAGATATTAACCTCAAAGTAACTCTTGTCCATCTGAGATTCCTGAACTGCACCTGCCCCTACCCAAAGAATGCTGCTTCCCCATGCTCCTCCCAAACCAGTCCCAGATTCTGTCCCAGCCAGCTGGTTGTGCACAGACAGATCTCCTCTGGTCTGGTTCTGCCCTGATTTCCAAAAGAACAAGTGGGAATAAACAACCTTTTTAGTCAACTGAACCTTGCACAGAAAGGAGGAGATATGAGTTATGAACAACAATGAGTTCTGCTCACCAAAGTGACTGAGCTGGAGCTCAGTAACAGCAGCTGAACAGGTGCCTGAGAGAGAGAGGAGAGTTCATGGGCAGAGACATCTCAAACACCAACAGGAGCCTCATTTCATGCCATGGAAATGAAACTTTCTTCTCAAGTGGGCATCAGCAGGGCCTTGGAGACTTCTGGTTTCTTGCTAAGGAAGCAAAGCTTTCTCTGCCTTTAACCTTGAAGTGAATCCACCAAGAACAGAAATTGCCAATTTAAGAGCTGATGAGAGTCTGTTCCCCTGCACCTACACAGCAGGTGGAACAAAACCAGTAATACTATGAAATTCTTCCCATCAACTCTCTTCTCCTCATTACTCACCTTCAAAATACCTGTGGGATTTCACTGTGCAAGGAAGGCTTGCTGTGTTCCCAAACCCCCACAGGGATGGTGGATCAGTGGGAGCTGCACACAGAAGAACCAGAGGAACAAGCACAGACCAGACCAAACCCACAAAACCCCCTCATGCAGACAGGCCAAAGCTCTAGAAAATTCCCTGAGAGCTTCTGAGGTCAATGTGTCGCTGTTCCCTTACTCACCCCTCTCTGATGCACATGAAAAGATTGTTCCCATATGAAAGTATGAACAGCAGATGCACAATAGAAATTTAAACAAACTTCCTCTGCAGGAGGACTGTCCAAGGAAGAACGGTCTGATTCATGCAACTTAATGATGACTAAAAGCCACTGTTTGTGCTTTGAAAATGTGCTGAGGTATTGGCAGCCATCTCAGGCCTTTGTAGAGTGTCAGCAGGTTATGGATTTGAAGACCAACATAAATCTTTCAAACTTCCATTCCAGAGGAAGGCCTTAACGTTTGAACTCTGCAACATTCACTAGAAATATCTGACAGAAAATACCAATTTGTCAAAAACAAAGCTATTTTCGCAAGGTCCTGCAGAAGCAGTGAGATAGATAGTCCTTCCTGCCTCCTCATTCAAATTAAGCAACAATAGCCAAGTGATTACAATATTCAAATTTTGGCAGGTTGAAATGTGTCAGGTTTGCAGAAAACACCTGAATTCAAGTGTTCACCATGATATGTCAATGTCCTGACAGCTACCATAGAGCTCGTTGGGCTGGGGAGTGGGAGAAAAGAGTAAAGATCCTCTTTGGAAATAAAAAAATGGAAAAGAAAGAAATCTGCTTTGTGATCTCATTCTGCAGCAGAACACTTCTGAACCTCTGTAACACCCAGCTAGACCAACAATCCCCTGGAGCAGAGGCACAACTTTCCCATTAAGAGGGCAGTCCCTGGGAATTCAGCAAGGCTGAGACTGCCCTGAGGTGCTCCCAGGCAGCAGACAAGAGATCTCATCATTATTAGGCAACTTCCACCAAACATGTTCACATAATCTCCTCCAATATATAGCAAATTTTGTTTTCCTACTCCAATATAAGTTACACACAGATGGGTATTTAAACAGCATCTCTTCTCCGCAGAAAATCTTCATCCTGTCCCAAATTTTCTTTGACCACCTCCTCTGGAATACAAACACTATGCTAAAGGTCTCTGTTCCAGGAGAGCTGGGCTTGCATCTCTTCATCTCCAGAGATCCTGCTAAATCTTATTACTGCTTCCCCCCTCTCCTTCCAGAACAGAGCTGATTGAAGAACAAAAGAGAACTTCAAGGTGAATAAAAGCCCTGTGTTAAGCATGAGGTTATACACAGGGGTTGCAGTATCACAGCAGCCTTGGAAATGTCCATGAATCCCCAAAGCTTTGATTTCAGCATTAAGTAATGCTGGCCTGAACATTCATCCGGAAATGTGCACTGCACAGAATTTTTTATGCATAACTTTTCTTTTTTTCAAAAGGTTCACTTCTCCCTTCAGGTCGGGAGAGTAAAAAAATGCCAAGAACATCGGATTCACTATTGGGGTCATTCCAGCAATACATCTCCTTCGGCTCCCTGGCCTGACAGATGAGGTGAGCCAGCACCAGCTGCTCCAGCGGTAAATGTGAAACCCTGCAGTAGGCAGTTATGAAATAACCTTGGTGAGAGGAGGTTTCTCGCTAGCCTCATCCTAACCCCTATCATTTAGGAGTTGGCTTCCACCCAGAAGACCACAGAATCCAGAAGGAGCAAATACACCTTTTTAAATGATCCTAACGTAATTGGATGTTCTCTCATCAGCCTTACGTATTTCTAGCACGGTCAGTCGTCCTAGAAATCGAAATGCCAACTACTTATTTACATGTCAGGGCAGAATATTCACATTATTTAATAAACATCAAGTGTTTATATTGCATCAGGCCTCCCAGTCCAAGTCTGGCCATGCTTTCCACAGAGTGGGAGACAGTGTCTGCTCGAGCAGGAATAAACTGTCCTGCCTGAACAGCTGAGAAAGGAGGCAGAGGAACATTCTGGGCAGAATTTGCTGTTCACAGAGCATTAAACTGGTCAAGAACAGCATTTCCCACGCCATCTAAACCAACTACATTCTTGGACACTTTTTGTGGCCACCTCAGCCCAGTCTTTGGGACCAGTTTCCCAGCCTGGGGACAGCTGGTGTGGGCAAGAGCCTTCCCACCCCGTGCAGGAACCTCGAGGCAGACAGGCAGGGGAAACTGGGATAAAATTATGGGCAATTGGCAAAGCAAACACATTTTAAGACACCAGGAGTATTTTTCAGAAGCAGTTCTGAGAAAAGGTGGTCGCAAATGGAATCAGACTTGTCAAATATATCAAGAAACTCCTATGCACACACATGTGTATATCTGAATTTTTAGGTATTTATGTGCCCTGGCTTTCTCAACCAGGTGAAAACTGTCCAAGCAAAACTTCATGATGTTTTTCTCTGCTGTCGTGTGCATGTTAATGTTGATGAAAAAATTTT
The DNA here is from genome assembly GCF_008360975.1 of Lichenostomus cassidix. NCBI lineage: Eukaryota > Metazoa > Chordata > Aves > Passeriformes > Meliphagidae > Lichenostomus > Lichenostomus cassidix. Next base: position 7,851,204 of record NC_139497.1, read on the forward strand.
GCTGCTTTCCTCCTGCTCAGAAAAGAGTTAGATCAGGGTATTTCTCCTCCCTGGTGAAACACCATCAATTATCCTCCATTTATCTGCAAAATTCCTAACAAACACTTTTAGTGGGTTTTGAGTAAGCTTTTTTTTATTTCCTCTGCCTTTCGCTCCTTCTCCAAAGCAGAGATAAAAATAAAATTATTTTCACTGTCTTTCCAAAACAGGTAAGATTTTCCTTTGCTGGCTGGGTGCTCCCCCACTCCATTTAGCACTTTTTTCCACTGCTGGGAAGATCCATCTTTCAGCAGAGCTACTTTTCCTGGTTTACATGGAAAGTATATACAGACAAAGGCAACAAGCACTGATAAGAACAGTTGGGACCAGAAAGGAGCTATCAGCAATACAGCATTTATATTACAGCAACATAGAGGGGACTGAGGAAAAATCAGGTCCTTTCCCTGGGACAGGAACTTGGAATAAAAAGAGACAAGGAAATAAAACAGTGAAGCCCATTCTCATTGTAAGAAATCAGTATTTCAGAGTGAGAAACTTGGTATAGTTTTTTGGTGCAGAACAGGCTTCCTATGGATTCACTCAGATCTCTTAAATGCCTTATTATTTCATCCTGACTCAGATATCCTGCTTTGAGTCTTCTTAATCTGAACACAATTTTTTTGGATCACAGAAAAACCTGGAAAGTGCAGAGCAAGCTCAATTCATCTTTCTCTCCATAAGAAAACAAATAAATAGTCCTTAAAGCTTTGTTTAGATCCAAACCTTTGTTAGAGGGTTTACCTTCACTTGCTGCAATGGGTCAATCATTCCAGAGAACCCCAGTTTCAGCCAAAATTGGGCATGCATGGAAACCAAGGGGAATGTGACTGGAGGAGGGGGGAGCGGGAATAAGATGGGGAAGAAAGAAATGAGTTTTCTTCGGGATTTGAACACACAAACTGAAACAGCAGAGTCTGTGAGGTGCCACCATCACCCTTCCCACAGTTCCAGATCTCCATCACTTCCCCAAGGCAGGGGAGAAGCAGCAGCTCTGAACAGCTCCAGTGCATTTGCAGAATCAGTGAAACACTTCATGATCATAACACAGCAAACGTCCCACCTCCAGCCATCAAAACTGGGAGCTGAGAGCAGAACTCTTCCTTGCATCTCCAAGACCTAGAAGGGATTTCAACCTGGCTGTACGATTTTTTTTTTTCCAAGTCTCCCACCTCCCTCCTGCATTCTTGAACAACAAGAGCTGTTTTCCCTTTAATCTGCAATGCCACCTTGTGGCTATAAACAACGAGAACACGGAGAAGACGCCAACACTGGAAACAAAATTCTAGGTCACTTTGACCACAGACTCAAGTACCACATCTGCAAGAGAAACACCTGATGCAGGGGGACAAAAGTCATCCACAGATGGCTGTTTTATCGATGCTGCTGTTTGCTCTGTGTGGGTTTCAGTGACCCAAATTCATAGAAGAACATAGAAAAGCAGCTCCTAACATAAATCCTGGGATCACTGATTCCTTTGCATAGAATCTGAGGGTCACAGAATGAGCTGGATTGGAAAGGACCTTAAGGATCATCTCATTCCAACCCCCAGGCCAAGGACACCTTGCACTGTCCCAGGCTGCTCCAAGCCCTGTCCAACCTGGCCTTGGACACTGCCAGGGATCCAGGGGCAGCCACAGCTTCTCTGGGCACCCTGTGCCAGGGCCTGCCCACCCTCACAGCCAGGAATTTCTCCCCAATATCCAATCTAATTCTGCTGTCTGTCAGTCTGAAGCCATTCCTCCTTGTTCTGGCACTGCATCCCTTGTCAGTTGTCCCTCTCCAGCTTTCATGTAGAACCTCTTCAGGCCCTGCAAGGTCACAATTCAGTCACCCCAAAGCTTCTCCTCTACAGGCTGAACAATCCCAGCTCTCCCAGCCTTTCCTCCCAGCAGAGCTGCTCCATCCTCTGCTCATCCTGGAGCTCCTCTGGACTCTCTCCAGCAGCTCCAGCTCCTTGCTGTGCTGTTCCCCAGGGCTGGGGCAGCTCTGCAGGTCTCTGGGGTCTCACCTGAGGGGGCAGAGGGGCAGAATCCCCCCTGCCCTGCTGCCCAAGGACATCCCACCCATAAAAGCAACAATTCCAGACACAGCTTTTAGCTGTGTGCTACAGAAAGCTCCAGCTCCAGTCCTTCATAGCTTCATAGGTTGGACTTGATGATCTCAAAGGTCTTTTCCAACCTAGCTCATTCTGTGATTCCCAGCCCTCCTGGGTGCAGGCTGTCCTATCAACCCAGCTGGACTCTTCCTTCCTTCCTCCTCTCTGAAAACAACCTCATTTTTCAGGAGTTTGTGCCTTCCTTAATGGCTCCTTCAATCCCAGACTGAGTGAAACATCCCCAGTCCTTGTTGTGCTGTGCTGGGACAAGCCCTGGGTCCCTCTGGACTGAGAGGTCTGGCTCAGCCCCAGCTGGACACTGCTAACCTGTCGCAGGGTCCAGTATCTAAAAAACTGACTCCAGTTCAGCACTTTTCTTGTGAAGGCCTCAGAGGCATATTTTGAAATAATTCAGCATGTCTCTGAGTTGCCTTTTGAGCAGACAAGTATTCTTCCCCTCTCACGGCCTGGCAGGCCAAGGCACACAAATACTAAACCCTTCTGGGTAGGGAGTAGCTGCCCTGCTATGCACAAAAATTATTGTATTTTTAAGCTTTAAAATATGATTCTCTCAGGAAAATTAGGAGCAGCTGTCCCTCCCTGGGACAAGCTGGCTTCTCACAAATATTTGGCATTTGGAATACTCTTGTCCTTTGACCACTGGGCCTGGTTTTCAATTAAGGCTGATTTTAAGACTGAATAACCAGGCTATTGCCCGGGGTTGCTGGGGCACAAGAGGCAGCACAAGGCTAAATTCAGCAAGAGTGCAAATCAGGGCATTTGCACAAATTAGAGCTCACACCTCCATGTCACTCCAGATCCCTAATTCAGAAGTGCCTTCATTCCCTGCTCCCTGTATCCTGTGGAGCTGTTGGCACCTGCAGAAAATCTGCTGCAGATTATTTCCACTGACAATTCAATATCTACTCAATCAAGGTGCCTTCACCCCCTGTCAGCAGGGCAAGCACAGAACACCCAGAGAGGAGGCTCCTCTCTCCTGGGGAGCATTCAGCACATTATCCACAGGATGGAGGACGAGGAAATCTCCACTCATGGTTCTGCTGGGAATTCAATGGACTTCTTTTAAGTGACAGCACTAAATGCTGGCCCAGATTTATCCCTTCTCACTTTATACACTTCCTGAAGCCTTTAAGTGGAAGGTCCAGGAGGCAAAGCCTGGGCTAAGCCCTCCTAGATCCCTGCTCTAATCAATAAAGAGACAATAGCCCTCCTGAAAGTAATTAAGATCTTAGGCAGACTAAGACAATGTTTCTGTAACTTATGATGTCACTGAGACACTGCCAAAGCCCTCACAGAAATCTCAATACATAAATCTTCTGCTGCTCCTCTGTGCACAAGACCGAGCGCTGCCCCGCGCAAGGATGTTGGATGGCTTTGATGAGATTTTTGGGGTTTTGAAAAGGTTGCTGGAGTACTTGTTCATGTACTTTTTCAGAAATTGATGTTAAGTTGGTGGCTTTCTAGCTCCCCAACTCCTCCTCTTTCTTCTTTTTTAGGAACACTCACTGTGCTGGTCTTTTCACAGGCTTCTGATTCTCTCCTTTGCAAGTTAACCCCACTTGCAGGACTGAAATATCTTTTCTCCTTTTTTTTTTTTAAGTATTCTAAAATTAAATTCACCATTCCAACCCATTTGAAAACACCTAAATCATCCAGGTTGGCCCTAACCCATTTTCCCACACCTAGGTTGGGACCTTACTGCTTTTTAACTAGTCCTAATTACAGAAATCAGCTAATTAGTGTTGAACCTCATACGAAGAAAAGACATTAAACAATTATCTCCAGTGCTGATGTGTTGATAGCTCCTTTTCCCAGCTGCAGAGCAGAGCAGCCTCCTGTAACTGATACAGAGCTGGATCTCCTCACTGCCAATGGCTCTTAAATGTTTTGTCTTTATTTAGTTCTTTGGCCTTTCTGCTTCTGTCTATGCTCCTGCTCCACTTCTGTTCTCGTTCTGGGAGCCTGACCTAGTTTCTCCTTATTGCATATTTCTTTCTTTCATTTGAGGTCAGCAATGAGCTCATGATTAAACCTCTCTGGTCACCTGCAATACTTTCTGAATGGGATAACTGGAACTTTGGGCCTTAAGGCTCCCTAAGGCTCTGCCAGCTTTTCTTATCTGACTTTTCCTTTAGCTCACCCTCTCGGGAGATATTTCCTCCCAATTCTTACAGTGTGTTCCAGTTACCCTTTGTTGCTGAAAGCTATTTTTTTCAGTTTTGCTGTGATTTTTCACCATATAAATACACCTGTTTTGCCTTTACTGTCTCTATAAATGGCACAGAATCAATAAACATTTATTGACATATAATACAAGCTTAATAAAATTCAACAAGGAGGAGTGAAAGAACGGTGATGAGGAGCAGTAAGAGGTGATTCTGTGAACACATGAGCACTTCAGCTCACCAATATATGGAATTATAAAAGTGCAGTGTTTGCCAGAGCCATTTCTTAGGCAGCACACACAGAACAGCTTCAAACTGACAGCGTGCAGTGCTCTGGCCAGAGGAGAAACCTCCCCAGAGAAGGAATCAGTCGTACCTCTAAGTCAGGCAGTGTCATTCTGCATACTGCTATTTGCAGCAAACTGTGCAAGCACAGAGGGGGGAAAAACCCCACTGGAGTAATTGATGTAATTAATCAATTTACCAATGTTATTCTTGCTGAGCATCTGAACAACTGGAGGTGAAGTGAATTTTAACAATGCACGCAGTGCTTATTTAAATCACAGAATCACAGAATGGTTTGGGTTGGAAGGGACCTTAAAGATTATCCAGTTCCAATCCCTGACATAGCAGGGACACCTTCCACTACCCCAGGCTGCCCCAAGCCCTGTCCAGCCCGGCCTTGGACACTGCCAGGGATCCAGGGGCAGCCACAGCTTCTCTGGGCACTCTGTGCCAGGGCCTGACCACCCTCACAGGGAAGGATTTCTGGCTAATATCTAACCTCAATTTCCCCTCTGTCAGTTTGAAGCCATTCCTCCATGTCCTGTCACTCCCATTCCCGATGTAGAGCCACTCTCTGGTTTTCCTGTGCTCTTTCAGTTACTAAAAGGAAATTTGCTCACATTTAGGGTGCGCTGTATACACAGATCCACAGAAACTGAAAAGACAGAAACAGAAAAGAAGTAGGAGTGAAAGAAATCTGTATATTCTCACACCAAGAATTGAAAAGAACACGTAGTCTTTCTCAAGCTATTCTTCGTCAATTCAAAACTGAAACATGAGGATCCACACTACAGTTTGAAGCCTTTATTCTGCTTGCCCTCCTCAGATGCAAATAATCTCATTGTCTGTAATGGAACCAGCAATCCCCTCAGTTACCTGGAACCTGCCAGGAGCCTCTGAAGAAAAAAAGGAAAGCTGCATAAATTCTAGTATGTTTTAAAGAGACTCCTGTGGTCCCAAGGTGGCCCCTCTGCCCCACTGATTTTCTTTGCAGCCATCCCTGCATTCACCTCACTGGTGCTGCAGCAATTTTCCTCTCAAAGAGAGCAACATATTGTCTCTAATTAAAAATCAGTAAGGTATTCAGCTCAGCTCACTTATTTACTGTGATTTTATGCCCTAGACGTGAATAAAGCTCCTGTTTTCCAGGACTCTGAATGGGAAGATGGCAACAGCCCTTTCTTCCTCCACCTACTCCTCACTCTGACCCTCATGGCTTTAACAAGTGGGTTGTGATTGCCACATAATTTAAATTTAACAAACTGAAAACCATTTCCAACTGCTGTTTTTATTATTTCCCTGCTTTCTAAAAGAGCAGCCTCACACCTGATTCCTTATCTTCACCTCCTGCCAGGTTTTTCTTGCCCTCCTTTTCCTCAAGGACAGGGCTCAGCCCCAGGTTTGGTGGAACTCTGAATGAGGATCCAGCTTCACAATTCAGGTGACCTGTCCACCACCAAACCAAAAGATTTACCAGCTCCCTACAGCCTCCTTCAATAGCTTCACCATTCAGAGGGAAAAGATCACAGAAGCAGCAAGAGCAACTGCTTTTTCTCACTTATTCTGTGATTAAGCAGAGATGCCAAATCCTAGACAAACAAATGAGTTATTTGGATAAAGAAAAATCGAGAGCCACTCAAACTGGCTGAATTACAGCTGTTGTCAATGAAGCATCGAAAAAGTGCATCTGGGGCTATATACAAAAGTCTCTGCACTTTACAGTCACTGAACGTCCTTTAGCCTCCCCAAAGAGGTCAAGATGAGATCGACAAATAAACGCCAGTCCAGCAAATGAGCGTATTTACTTTTTCCCAATGTGGTTTTTTTTAAGTGCTGGATCAGCCTTGTAAACTCTCTCATGCCGAGTGCACTTATTTATGCAAAGTTTGATTGGTCTCAGCCTCCCAGAGACACCTGAAGGGGATGCTGAGATAAGCCAGCCTTGGCATTCTGCTGCATCCCTTATAGCAAAACACGGAGCAAAATGAAGCATTAATTCTGAAACCTTCAGCAGAATGAAGCAGGATAGATTCACTTGTCAGTAATGTCCATACTGATTAATATAAATGCACATGGCAGCCAATATCAGAGTGTGCTATGTGGATTTATTTACATAATTATTTGAGAACTCACCCTCCCCTCCTTGACTTTGATGCTTGGTACATACTTATTTACACAACACTGCACTGCCAAACAAGCCAAATGTTTTCCAGAAAGACATCAGAAGAATTACAATTGTTTGAGCAGTGGTTATTTCAGGATGATAAAAAACAAACTCAACTCAAATCCATTTAGCAACTGAAGTGCTTTCCCCAGCTGACAAACAATGCTGCTGCTGTCCTTGCGTGGTCACTGACCTTGAGTGGCTCTGAAGGCACCAAGGCAGCTGAGGAAGGAGCTGCTGTAGTTGCAGCTCAGGCAGGAAACAACTGTGGTGTTCAGCAAGGTGGGGGCAAAGCCTGAATACCTCCAGGTATTCAGGGAAGAAATTTTAAGATGTTCCATCATATTGCAGAGAATAGAGAGATGAGAGTTGAGTATGAATCTCTATCTTTGCTCCAGGTGATCTGCAGGTCCTCTGGACCCAGCCAGGTGATCCAGAGCTGAATTTCCATCAGTGTCCAGACAGAGACAGAAATAAATACAGACACAGATAATACCCCACAAGGTACCAGTGGGCTCCCGTTACTCCAACAGACACCACTGCTTATCTCTGGCTCTTGACACCTTACCAAATCAGAGCACAGGTATCACCTGCTGAGAAGGGCACATATAATGCCCTCTACACCCTCTCATCACTGGCAGGATGGTCAAAACCCCTCTGATGGTCACAGCACCACTTTCACAGCACACAGCAAGCCTAAAGCCACCTTTGCCCAACAAAAATCCAACCAGTGCAGCTCGCCAGGCTTAGCCCTGAGCAGTGTGAACACAACCCTGGTGCTCTCCTGTCGTGACACTGAGAGGTGAGCCCAGCCAGCATTCACTTGATAGTCCATTGTTTTTATAACCTTTCTCGTTAGTTTGCTGAAATTTAAAATTAAAAAAAACCTAAACAATAAAACCCAAAAAACAACACCAAATCTCAAAAGTCAAATCAAATATAGGGAAAAAAGTCAACTAAGCTTTACAGAACTTCTCAAGGTATCAATTGGGAATTTTTGGCAGGGGAGACTCTGGTTTTACATTCATCTGGACACAACATGTGGGGCCTTTTCCAGATCCTAACAGATCACTAGAGTTACTCAGCACACAAACAATGCCTGTTGTTTTGGAGCTGATTTCTCAACCTATTATGTGTATTCCTGTTTACAAACAGTGGCTGCAGCATGCAGAAAATCTGCAGGCAACTGCACTGCACCCACTTAACTCCTCTTCCTGCATGAGGGCAAGCCTCAAGTAATTTTCCATGCTCACACCAAGCAGCAGAGTCCCAGGATGGGGCAGGTTGGAGGGACCATAATGGGTTATCTGGTCCAACCTCCCCACTCAGGCAGGGCCATCCCAGAGCACATGGCACAGGATTGAGTCCAGATGGTTCTGGAATGTTTCCAGTGAGGGAGACTCCACAGCTTCTTTGGGCAGCCTGCTCAGGGCTTGGTCAGTGAACAGAGAAGTTCTTCCTCGTGTTCAGGTGGAACTTCCTGGGCATCAGTTCCTGCCCAGGTGATCTGCAGATCCTCTGGACCCAGCCAGGTGATCCAGAGCTTAACTTCCATCAGTTTCCAGAGACAGAAATAGATACAGACAGAGATAATACCCCACAAGGTACCAGTGGGCTCCCATGACACCAACAGTAATGGAACAGTAATTGCCTCTTGTCCTGCTGAGCAGAGCCTGGTCCATCTCCTGACACCCTCAAAGCATCACAAACTGCACCCAGAAACCTCAAATGGTGCAAGGAGCTAAGAGGAGTAGGGGAGGTAACATTGCAAAGCTTTTAATAACTGTAACAATTGTCAAAATTACATAAGATGGTGCTTTAAACACACAAGTCAGGTTATATTGGGGAGTAGATGTGGACTCCTGGGGGGAAAAGGCAACCAAGCAGGACACGTCAAGACATCCATCCTACAGCTGGAGACATCAGGAAACAGGGAACAATCCATTGGGATGGGCTGGAAGTTTTGGGTTGTTCAGGATCACGGGCCTAGAGTTTCATCCTCAGCTCAAAAGAGAACAGAAGTGCTCAAAAGCTGAGCGTGAAAAATCAGCCAGAATCATGAAGTTTTGCCTGGCTCAGGAGAGGGATCAGATTCACGTAAAATTATAGTTCAAATTGGTTTCCACCCAAGATCATAAATCCACCTAGGTTTGCCAATAGGATTCTGACTGTCAGCAAATCCTTTCTTTTGGCAATGCTGGATGACTTCAAGAGCTTTAGAGGAAAACTCTGAGGGTTTGCCTGAGCCATTGGTCTTTGGAGGAGAAGGCCAAGGACACCCCTGAGGACAAACACCCCAAGAACACCCGAAACTGGGAGTACAATGGCATGGACATGGTCTCTGGGGCATCTTTGCTCCTGGGCAGCTGCCAGAGAGGACATCTGGGGACAAAAGCCCTCTGACAATTATACAGAGCTTCTCCTACCTCTACTTCACTGCTGGCATCTCCCCTCAGCAGGTTCTACAGGTGAATCAGCAGGGAGCTCCCAGGGGAACTGGAAAGCCACGTTTTTAACCTCTCTGAGGTCCTGTGGATATAAATGATAGAATTATTTAGGTCAGAAAAGATCTCCAAGATCATCACGTCCAGTGGTGACCCCAGGACTGTTGTAATCATCACTAAATCGTGTCCCCAGGGGCCACATCCACATGGCTTTTGGATTCTTCCTGGGACAGTGACTCCACTGCTGCCCTGAGCAACCTGTTCCAGTGCCATTCAGGAAAGGGGTGGAATAAAATCCCACCCCCTAAATCCCACCAAGGGACTTTCATACTCAGAAAAATCCATCCAGTGCCATCACTCCAACACAGAGGTGATGCATTTGGCAAGTGACACAGGCCAAGCCCTCAGCAAGGGAAATACAGCTTGGGCCAATGGGGACAAACTGGACTTTTGAAACGAAGGGATGAGGAAACAAAATAAAAAAATCACTTCTCAGAGCTACAGGGATTTACTATTTTGCCTGTAGCTTTGGAGGCTCAGGGAAGCAGCATTCACAGTAGTATTCTCTCCTGATAAGTGCAAAGGGCCCTCTCATATTTCTCCTCCTTTCTGCAGTTGAATACACGGGGGCTGAGGCTGTGACCATGACCTCAGCTGTCTTACAACGCTCTCCCCACCCTGGGGAAGCCCCACACTTATCCTTTAACCAAGAATTAAGTCTGCACACAGCTCTGTGCATTGAGGAAAATCCCAGCACACATTTCTCCTCTTCCACCCAATGCAAAACGAGGATTGATTTTGCTCCAAGCAAGGAGGAGCATTTGGAATATAATGAAGCTGGAGAGGGTGGAGTGGGAGTACAAAGAGATGAGTCCAAGCTCAGCATGACAAATGGTACACAGGACCACTTGGTTTTATTATACCCTATCAAATATCCCCAACTTAAACAGCAGAGCTAATGAGCATGCCAATGTATATATTTACATTGCCTGAAATGTGCACAACCCTGTACAAAAATTAGAGTGCAACTGTTATGATCAAGCCATTAGAGAAAACAAAATCAATCCAAAGCATAGACCAGCCTTGCTAACGAGCTCCCTGCTTTGCTGCCTCCCCTTTCCTCAGAAACTTTGCAGCAGAGCGAAGCTTTTCTGACCTCAGAATGAAGGAACTCGCACAGGAAAGCTGAAGAATTGGTTGTAATGGAACTTCATCGAGCTAAAATGCAAATAAAACAGCAGTGGTGCAAACACAGTCCATGAACCAGCACCAGGGCCAAGAGGGAAGTTAATTCTCTTTGCAATTCTGTAGACAAGACTTTGTGGAGTATTTTCAGCAGTGGACATGTCCTACCTACCTCCTGTCTGTAAACCAGAGTGATTTCTCTCTTGCTTTTAGCTCTGGACACAAAAGGGTGTCAGCATTTTGAAGATTCTCCCATCCCCATGCCCAAAAAAGTTGAAATTGCAGAAAGTTTCTGTGGAGCAAAAAGCTGATGAGGAAAGGGAGAAAATGCAGTTTGGCTAAAGTGGAATGCTCTCCTTTTAAAGTTTAAAGATATCCTGTTTTGCTTTAGATCACTTTTACTTCATGTCTCTTTCTCTATATTTAGCTTAATTTCAGCTATTATATAATTTAGAATTCTTTGTTGTTGGATAAAAGAATATCTATAAAAAAAACAGAGCCCTTCTCATGAGAAATTTGGAAAAATCCAGATTATTCCTGTCCATGGAGATATTAATATTTTTACTGAAAATTTTCCAAACCAGTCCTGCCTGTCTAGGCAGAGGGAGAGCTCTTCATAAGCTGGGTTTTGCAGCCCACATGGCCTTTCACTTCCTCAGGCTTTTATTTGCAGTAAGTTATTCAAACTGTGTAAACCAGTGGCCTGTCAATAAAATCCTCTCCAGAGGGGTTGGGAGGCAGATCTGGAGAACTTGGGAACTCCAGACAAGCAGGACTTCCCTGGACAATGCTCTGGAGAGTGAGCCCTGTGAGGAGCAGCTGGGGGGCTCAGCCTGGAGAAAAGGGGATCAGGGGGGACCTTTTTGATTTCTACAACTCCCTGACAGAAGGAGGCAGCCAGGGGGGTCAGGCTGTGCTCCCAGGGAACAGGAGGAGAGGGAATGGCCTCAGGCTGGGCAAGAGGAAATTCAGGTTGGACATCAGGAGGAGTTTCCCCATCCCTGGAGGTATCCAAGGAATAACTGGATGTGGCACTGAGTGCCATCACAGAATATCCTGAGCTGGAGGATCATCCAAAGTCCAGCTCCTGGCCCTGCACAGACACCCCAACAATCCCACCCTGTGCCTAGGGCATTGCCCAAACACTTCCAGAGCTCTGCCAGGTTTGGTGCTGTGGTTGGTCTGGTTGCAAAGTGGGGATCAGTCAAAGGTTGGATTCCACCCTGGAGGTCTTTCCCAACCTGAATGAGTCTGTGATTCTGATTTCTGCTGCTTCTGCCATGGGAGGATGACAGCCAGCCTTGTGTAGGACATTGCCAGGCTGCCTCCTGACAATAGGATGCTGCAGCCTCCACAAAACAGAGTCCACTCTGCCTGTTACAACAGCCCAGGGGACAGCAACAACAAAGAAAGAATGAGCAATTTTAAAGGTAACTGTCACTTAGGCCAGCCACAAAAACCTCTTCCAGATTTAGAGGTTTAACTGAAGAAGCAAGTGCTGGACAAGGAAGCCAGAGCCATGTCCCTGCCTGCCTACACCTTGAGCACTGTGACCAAACCACCCTGGACAGATCCTTGGCAGGTAGAAATGGGCATTCACTCATTTCCATCTCCTGAGGAGCCACTTCTCTGCTATTGTGTCAGCTGGGATATATGTAAATCTAATGCAAAGAATAAATTTCCATGGTATTTTCATCTCTGAGGACCCCCATGGAGCATATTTAGCATCTTTCCATCAAAATGTAATTGCTACAAAGGTCAAGTGCAGCAGCTTCTCAGGTACAGCAGGATGGATCAAGTTCATCATCTCCACTGCAAACTGCCCCAGGGAAGCATGGTACAAACAGTTTTTACCTTCTGGAACTCAGCAGGTACTCTGGGACTGAACCTTAAAACATTTGCAAGATCTCTCTGCAGCCTAGAGGGACAATTTTGATTTTACAGATCTCCAAGGTAACTCCTACCACCAGATCAAACCACGAAGCATCAAGCCACGAAGGAAAATTGTTTTGCTGCTCAGTAACTTGTGCTCCCCTCATCCCATCCATAGCTCATGCTGCAAACATCTCCTCTCCCAGTCCTGCACTGGCCGTGGTTCAGCCTCATGTGCAAGCTAGGCAAAACAAAACACATTTTCTGCTGGCTCCAGCCATATGCCAGCAGATGTTTCAGCTGAGATTTTCAAGATGCACGAGGACTTTAGGGTATGTAATCCCTCATGTTCCAAATCCCTTGCTTCCTAAAGCAAGCCTTTGAGCCCTGGAATCACGCAGTGTCCAAAAAAGAGGCATCCAATGCATTTTAAGGACAAGGTGTTTTTATCTGAAGCACTAAATCATCTTCTCACAGCAGTGAATTACTGAAAATGTTATTGAGCAGTTCCTGAAATGAAACAGAGGCCTGACCTCTCCAATGTCTCCAGCAAATGTGAATTCAGGCCAATGAGGCCAACTCAGAATCACTTGCACCCTTTGCATTCTCCCAGCTCACTAGGAAACACTGCTGAAAGAACCCCACAGTGTGCTAGGAACTGATACAGGAATTTAGGGGAAAAAAGGATTTTCATCTGAACATTAACCTCAATGAGTGCAACTCCCAGAAAAGGGTCTTTGCTACCTGAATTCAGAGGTGCATTGGCAAGGGCTGCAGAGCTCCCAGCCTCTCTGGCAATATTTTCTATCAGTCACTTAAAAAAAGTTTCCACTGGTTAATTTTCTTTAACTTCCTGGGTCCTTTCCATCTATTCCCCAAGCTGATCTAACTTGCCATTGTCCCCATTTCTGATATATCAACATGAAACCATAATATCAAAATCAAGCAAAATTGTTTGCTCTAACAAAGAACAGCAGAAATAAAGAGATGATAATCAACACTTGACTATAAGAGTTCCTATAGAAGAGTTCAGGCCTGTGTTCCTGCAGATTGAAAAACATTCACTGTCTGCAAAACCAGTTAGAATTCTGTTTTCAGGAGATTCATAAACCTGAACAACACCGGGCAATGTTTGACTCATATTTTTTGGCATTTCATTTAGATTTTTCATGGCGTTAAAGGTGAGAAGCAAATTAGCCATTAAACCATCCATTCTAAGCAGATGTCATTTATCTCTTCCACCAGATCTTGGCCACAAAATACTTCTTGAGAGCTGAGTTAGGGCAGACAGAAAATGTCCTGATATAACCTTGGTGCAGAAATAATTTAGATAACTGCAGCAGGAGTAGCTTGAAAAGTTAACTTTTTCACAAGTATCTGAAAGTCTGGCATTGCAAGGACCTTCCTGCAAGATATAGGGTTGAGATATTTCAAATCTGGTTTCCTAAATGATATTTTCACACCAATCTGAGTGCTCCTGGTGCTACATCTAACTCAAAAGAAGTGACACTAATAGCCCACACTTTGATCCAGCTTAGCCTTTATTATGGCTTTTTATCTATAAAGTATTTATGGACTTAAGTTCTAATAAATGTTTAAATACTGCTTAAAATTAAGCTAAACCAGCTATTTAACAGCTCTCAGCTGCTATTAATATTCATACCAGAGCTCTGTGATTAATGCATACAGGGTTTTTATGACCTTTAATTCAAATTCTGAATCACTGTTTGATTTGGCCATTGTTAACATACTTTTTGTTGGCTACTCACAGATTGTTTTACAGTTTTGAAAGCATTTGAGAAACACTGTTTCTCTGTGCAGAACAACTCGATTTAATTAGCCCTCCTTTAAAAATGTAGCCTGCTTAAAATTTCAAGTGGCTGAAAGGCAACGAGAGACAATGATGGTTGTTGCACAACATTTCCTTCACCTCCCAGTCCTAGAAATCAATCTGATCAGGATTTGCATGATGTATAAATCCATAACAAATGGAAGGCCACCTCGCAAAGAGCACATCTTCTGAAAAGAACACAAATACAGGACGTCTGCTGAGCCAGCTCTGCCTTGGGCTGGGCTTGGCAGAGGCAAAGGACCAGTATGAAATGTGACTCCGAGCAGAAATGGTGTGGGAGAACACATGCTGCTTTATAAATATGCTAATATCTTAAACTGTGCTGCTATCAGAGCAGGGGCTGGACAGATTACACAGAATAAATGGAACAAACTGCCTTTTCTTGAGAAAGAAGAATGGCTGAGCCATCACCGCCCAACCCAATTGCATTTGGAGTGAGGAGTGACAGCAAAGGATGCATTGGGCTAAGCCAGCCCAGCATCTGCATAATCAATGTATTGAGTGCTACATTTTTCAGACACAAATGTACCTATAAATACATAATTGTGCATAAATATTGGTTTCTTATAGATTGGCCACAGGGCCTGTGTGGTGCCTATTCAAAACTCCACCAGTTTGTCAGTCAAAAGAGGATTCCTGCTCCCCCAAGGGCTGAGCAGAAAGGATCCTATCTGTGGAACTCTGACAGTCTGTGCTGTAGAACATCCATGGGACTGACTTCACAACGAGCACTCTTGGAAAAAAAACAGCCTGGAAAAGAGGTGGCTTTGGAGTGACTGAATTGTGGACTTCCAGTACCTGAAGGGAGCCTAAAGAAAAATGGAGAGAGGCTGTTTAAAAGGGCCTGAAGTGACAGGACAAAGGAGAATGGATTCCCACTGCCAGGGGGCAGGGATAGATGGGATATTGGGAAGGAATTGTTCCCTGGGAGGGTGGTGAGGCCCTGGCACAGGGTGCCCAGAGGAGCTGTGGCTGCCCCTGGATCCCTGGCAGTGTCCAAGGCCAGGCTGGACAGGGCTTGGAGCAACCTGGGATGGTGGAAGGTGTCCCTGCCATGGCAGGGGTGGGATGAGATGATCTTTAAGATTCCTTCCAACCCAAACCTTCTGTGATTCTATGACTTTTGGGGTTTTGATCCTTGCTTCTTTATACCACATTACAACCTGCAAGTTATGTAAGGAAATAAGTAAGTAATCCTTTCCAGATTTTTTTTTTTTTGCAAGAGAGAATGCAGATGTCAATATCTATACAAAAAATAAGTTACTGAAACACAAAGCAGTGCACTTGCAGGAACAGCGTAGGAGGAACTGTGAGAAACTATGTCACCACATTGCTCTCTGGTTTTGGGCAGTTCCAAGTTCCCCTCCCAATTTTTGTTTCAATTCGAAGCATTTTAAGACTCTCAACATTAGATGAAAACAATACTCAGCATACCAAAGGCCAGATCCCCATCTGGGACTCAATGATATTGTAATAATCATCTCAATACTGAGCAATATTATAACACAGAAACCCAGCATGATGGAGCTTTTCCCATCCCTGGAGGTGCCCAGGCTTACAGATAAGAGAAACGTGGGAATTCAACTCTTCAAACTTCATGTGTCTCGTTAAAGAAGTAATTTATAGTCTCTCATTAGAGAAAGTGATTTTGTTTTAAATTGTTGTGCATGAGAAAAAGCCAACTATGAGCAAGGGAATTACTGAAGGTTATGCTTGCTCCTTTATCCACCAACTCCGAGTGGGATTAAATTGCCTTGATACAGATTCAAATTTAATTTCGGAAGAATGCATCGTATTTCTCTGTGCAATACCAATCTGAAAAAAAAAATAAATTATAATAAGCAAAAAGGATATAAAAATATGATATCAGATATGACTTGTCTCCACTTCGGCTGAATGACTTTATTGTTGGTCAAAAAAAGAAGTTGAGTTATTTCTCTGTCCACTGAACTTCTGACTCTGATCCATTTCAAACTCTGATGCAAAGGAATGGAGCTCTGGGTGAGTCCATCTGCCTCCCTTCCTGGAAAATGTTGAGGTTTTGATGAGGACTGTAATGACAGCAAGTTTGCTGGTGCTATTTATTCAATCATCAAGTCAAATATTCCCTCCATAGCCATAAATCTGAACAGATTCTGCGAAAAAAGCTTGACTAGTTTAGCGAATGATTGGCACTTTTCACCACTACAAGAAATAATTTAAGGAAAAAAATGTATTGCCACAGTAATTATACAATTTATGTGCTACTATTTGAGAGATAATAATTCTTCTCCATGTTTAGAAATATTCATATTATTCCTTCCCAGCATTTGTTCAGACTTGGATTTAATTCATTATACAGTTCAACAGCCTCAAAGAACTGCAACTAAAACAATTTACATTTGAAATTGCCCTGTTTAAAATGTCTGCAGTGTGTCCTTGGTCCTGCTTCCTCCAGTTAAAGATGACACTGGAGATTGAGTTTAGATGGTGCTTTTTAGTTCACTTAAGGACAGGATTTGCTCCTGAAACCTGATTATTCCTACCACAAACACCTTTGCTCCAGGAGCTACCTGAGTGAAACTATCCCCCAGAAAATGCAATTTCATTCCTGTTCCCTGCTAAAGGATATTAGTTTAAGCCAAGTAATTCACGGTTTTAGTTTCTCCTTCACAGTTATGGCCTCAAGCTTTTGGACAGAGTTACAATTTCTACTAACAGCTCAAATTGTGTCCATCACAAGTGTGGCTGTTGCAGAAAGAGAATTGCTGTGGAATTCAGTAAATTAGGATTAATTTCTTTTGCCTAAGAGAAGCAATATCTTCAATATCTGCAGCATACTTTTCCCACCCCCACAAACCATGTGCTGTGGAAAAACTCAGTCACAACAGCTAAAGTCACCTCCTAAATTCGGATGCAATGACAGCAATTTTGATCCCAAATCCCACTATTCACAAGTAACATTTGCACATCACCCATGGCTTTTCTGTTTGATTCTCACATCACCAGTGGCTTTGCTTATACAGGATAAACAGCAAGGTTCTAAAATAGATAAAAAATGTTTCAGGATTGAAAACCCTCCCTGCTTCAGGGTTGTACAAAGATTCTGTCCTGGTTGTCTGCACTCTATAACAGATTGCTGTTTATTTTTCAACAAACATGCAGTAATCTCAGAGACGAGAGAATAAGTATTTTTAGATCCCAATATAGTCAGGTTATTGCAGAATGAAGTTTGTATCATACCAGAGATGGCTGAAATTATTTCTCAGATTAACCAGTTTTCTTGTGGCTGGTGGTGCTGGGTTGGACTTGATGATCTTAAAGGTCTTTTCCAAGTTTAATGATTCTGTGATCCTAAAATGCTTTTCCAAACACAAATGTTTTGTTTTGCGGAAAATTGTTGACACTGCCGAATGTTTTCATTGGGAAGAAAAATTGCAACTTCAAATTCTTGAAATCAAAGTGCAAAACTATGTCAAGGTTTCACACTGCTCATTTTGGATTGTTTTGCTTTTACCTGCTTGGACTCCTCCCTGGGTTTCGTGGCAAGTGTGACACAAGATCCACACTCAAGCTATGACCACTGCTGGGAGATGCTGAAGTACCTACAGAAGTGCATGAGGGAAAAACTAATATCTAAGGACAGATGTGCCAGGGCCTTACCACTCTCCTAGGAATGAATTTCTTCCTCTCTATCAGTTAAAAGCCATTCCCTCTTGTCCTTTCACTCCAGGCCCTGGTTAATAGTTTCTTTCTGTCTTTTCCTCTCAGCTCATTTATTTACTGGAAGGCCACAATTAGATCCTTCCAAAGCCTTCTTTCTCTGCTCCAAGCTGAGCAATCCCAATTCTCCCAGCCCTTCCTCATAACAGAAGGTCCTCCATTCCTCTGATCACCTTGGTGTCACTCTCCTGAAGTTACTGGAGCCTCAAAGATGACCAATGCACACATTAAAAAGTGATGATGTTCCAGTCTGGCTGCTTGAATGGGCATAAGCCTCAGGTTATGATCCCCCAGAACAGTTTCAGATCACACACAAACTGTGCAGCTCTCAGCACTCGAAATCGACATTTTGGGTGCATTTTACTAAAGCATGTGAAGAGAAAGCTGCTGTCAGAATTGCTGCTCGGGTCACAGTCCCTGGGGCACAGGAGGAACAGGGTGGCAGGAGCCAAGAGCTCTTGCACATCTCTGGATAAGCAGCACACCCAGCCTGGTGGCTCCCTGCCCTTCCACAGGGCAGTTGCTGGGGAAAACAAGGGAGGAATGGGAATATTTAAACTGAAAACACCCTGCAGTGCTCTGAAACCAGCCTGGGTTTAACCAGCTCAGGCCAGGCTGCCTGGCCACCCCTGCCCTGACCTTGGGGACACTCCAGCCCCTGGGCCACCACTTGTGTGGGCAAGAAGCAGTTCAGGCACCAGGGGAGGGAGAAACCTCAAGCAGGAAAGGCACACAGCCTGACAGGATACAGTCTGCCTTGCTCTTTCCAACAAAGCAGGAAACTGCCCCTCGAAGCTTTGCCTGATGTACAGACTACCAGGAAATGCAGGGATTGGGATTAACAGCCCCCAGCATGTGGCTGCCAGCTCACAGGCAGGGCTGCAGCTTCCCTCAGCTCCACACTCTTGGCTCAGGGAGAATTCACTGTGCACAAAATATCCAAAAGGAATAAACCCTCCCGGTGCTCAGACTTTTCCCCCTCTTGATGCTTTGTGCTCTCTTCCTCCCTTTCATACTTTCAGAAACAGAGAATATGTATTTTTAATAATACAGGTTTCTAAAGAACTGAGTATGCAACATTTCCTTTTCCCCCAGGAACTCAGCAACCGCTGCACTAACGCCGACACGGAGGAGAGCGCTTTGGAAACCCATCTGCCGGGAGAGGCAAATCACAACTACATTGACCAGAAACGCCGCAATTATGCCTTGGGGCTGAGCATTAGTGCTCACCTGAACAGTCTGTGCACGGCAGGGATGGCGTGACTGCAGAAAATCCTCCGGCTCTGCAGCGAGCTGCACTCCTGAGCCACAGAGCCATGAATGTTTCATCTCCCTGCGGCCCCGGAGAGGAGGAACCGCGTGCGGCAGCTCCGCGAATGAGCAGCGCCTTCAAACCCCTCTGCTGCTCCAAGGGGACCTGAAGGAAACTGGAGAGAGCCCCAAAATGTGCTGGGGCTGAGCCCCTAAGCTTAGGAGATGGCTGCAGAGTGAGGAGAGGGATGCCAAAGAAATAAGCTTCATCTTACGAGTCCAAGGCTTGACCTGAAGCTTATTAAGGTCAGTGGAAAACCTCCCGCTGATGTCTCTGTTTTGGTCCAGGTGTACAATGTTCTAAATCTCAACTACCATCGCTATCATTTATTTTTGCCATTGAGACATGGTGTACTTAACTCAAGTTGTAGTTGTTGGGTTCTCGTGACTTTCCTCAACCAAAATTGTCTAGGTGGAAAAAATGGCTTCCCGGTCTTCAAAGACAGTCTGGTTGCAGGGAAAACAAAGAGTTGAAACTTTTACCCAGGATAAAAAACAAGAAAACTAAGAAAAAAAAAGAAATAGACATTAATCCTAAAAATCTCCATTCTGTGACAAAGAAAACAGAGAAAAAACTCCAAACCAACAAACCCAAAGAAAATAAACCAATTATTTTCTCTGGTATGTGGCTAAGGAATTAGTTTCAAAGGTTCTCCTGAAGCATTTTTGTGCCTTGACACTTCATACTATAGATATTGGCTCAGTGCTTTGTTACCAGAAAAATGGACTAAAACACCTTTTAGCACATCATTAATCCTGATCAGAAAAGGACAAATTAGACAAGTTGCTGGGGAAGACTCCAGTAAACAAACTGGAAAACTTCACTCAGCTGAGATTTCAACCCAGCCACTTGGGCACCAATGCAGAACACGCAGCACTTGTTTGGCTGAAAAATAAATAAATATTCTTTTTCTTTAGGAAAGAAAAAAATCAGATAAATAGATACAGTCTGTGCAAAATTAAACCCTAAATTCGAAAAGACAGGAAGAGGGAAGTGGGTGGAAAGAGATAGATACTTCTATACAAACAAAAATATATGTCAAGTAGCCAGAAAAAAAGTTCTGAGCTCAGAGAGGAGCAGAGGGCCAGATCCTCGGCAGAGATAAACCAGCCCAGTTCCATCAAAATCAAGGCAGACACAGCTCATTGCACCAGCTGCCAATCTCATCCACAAACCAGACTCTCCACCAACTTGCATTTTGGGTCCTACCAAAAAAAAAAAAAAAAATTCCTCTTGGAGTATAAAGCCTGTATTTATCCACTGGCCTTAGAAAGTATGCACAGCTGTGACATAAGTAACCCCTGCTCTGTTTTTAAATGTATGCAAACATAAAACGAAGAAGAAAAACGACATTAAAATAATGTTAAGGATTTGGCTGGGGGCCATCAAAGCTAGGACATTCCAAGTTAAAGCTGAAACGACATCCTTAACCTTAAGTCACCCCATTGTGCCTGGGTATTGCAGCTGCTGAAAGGGGAAAATCAGAGCGGTTACGGTCTGGCGTGTGAATGAGAGCTGAGGGACTCTTAAATCCAGGATTATTTGGCTGCCGCACACCACGCACTGCAGCCACGTGCTAGCAATCCTTATGCAATCTTTGCTGGGAGAGGGGGAAAAAAAAAATATATCCCTCAGGCTGCTTTTGCACACTGAGGGGACTTCTGGAGAAAGCAGAAAGGGCGCTTTTTTAATTATGGCGAGAGCTGGAGCTGGGTTTGGGGAGGGTGTGAGGAGCAGCAAGGAGCTGAACCACCAACTGAGTAACCTGGGATGGACAGGGAGCCTCCTGCACCAGTTGATGCTGGAGAAGCAGCAGGTGAATCCCTCACCAGTCAGTTACTTCTCATCCAGGAACTTTCCAGAAGAGGAGCTTTTTGACCGAAAAAGTTCCATTTCCCAGCAATTTTTTTTTATGCAGAGTTTCAACACACCAATGTCAAATTTCCTGAAAATCAGAACTGCTTTTTGTTTGCAAAAGGAACACATTGAGACATTGGACACACTGAGGATTTGGTTGAACTGGATTTTTTGCTTCTAGGCATTTACTAGTTTGGGCATAGGTTCCTTCTCTTTTCTCCCTTTTTTTCTCTATGTCAATACATCTCTTCCTTCTTTTTCCACCCCTAAAATGGCAGAAATAAAGACAGAAAACAGAAAAACTATAAGAAACCACTACAGAAATCCTTCAAGTCCAAACTTAGTCAGTGTCTCAAGAGTGCTGGAAGCTGTAGGTAAAAGCAATTGTCAAAACCTCTTGTACGTGCACGTTTGCACACAATTAAAAAGCAATACATAAATATTTGTAGTTTAGCCCAATATTTGCTTGACTTAAGCAATAAACAATTGATGCAAAGCTGGTTAATATTGACCTTACTATTTTTTTAAGTAGTCCAGAGAGTCCTTGAGTTAAAATAGTGGGTGAACTGTTGAGCTCAAAGCCCACCAAAGCCCTCTCTAGCCCTGACTTTCTCCAGCTCCCTGGCCCATGGGTTTAGCACATCCAAAAGCACTCAGGTTACTGGGGACAGTCATTAAGAGCTGTGGCTGAAGTGCAAACTTCACACTGTGACAGTCTCCAGCAACTTGCTTCTACCTCCTATTTGCCTTTGTTTCAATCAGCTGCCAGCATCCACCACCAGGCAGAAGCCTTGGCTCTGTTTCTCTTTACCTTGAGATGTAAGAGATTCACTTCCCAAAGATTGTATTTTCCAACTCAGTGCTTTGTCTTGCACAATAAGAGGTATAAATGTTATTTTTATAGAACGTGTTACTATGTCTGAGATCTTCTCCACCAGGGATAGGAAAACAACCAAATGGGCACAAAAAACCCTTTCTATTTCTCTGCTTGCACAGAACAAGAACATTTCTGCCTGTGCCACCTCAGCCCTGATCTCAGGAGCGAGAGGAGACGAGGAATGGAAAGACCTGAGGGTTGAGATGTTGTTTTGCCACAGCCTCCAGCAGGATTGTGCCCCTTTGAGTTCAGTGGGATTGGGATTCTGCAGCCTGGAGAAGAGAAGGTTTTGGGGTGACCTCATTGTAGCCTTCCAGAACTTGAAGGGAGCTTAAAGAAGGGTGGAGAGGAGCTATTTACAAGGGCCTGGAGTGAAAGGACAAGGAGGAATGGCTTCAAACTGACAGAGAGGAGAGTTAGATGGGATACTGGGATGAAATTTGCCCCTGGGGAGGCCCTGGCACAGGGTGCCCAGAGAGGCTGTGGCTGCCCCTGGATCCCTGAAGTGTCCAAGGCCAGGTTGGACAGGGCTTGGAGCAACCTGGGATAGTGGAAGGTGTCCCTGCCTATGGCAGGGGGTGGGAAGGAGATGAGATTTAAAGTCTCTTCCAACCCAAACCATTCTGGAATTCCATTAAATTACATGACACCTACACCTGATACATTTACCAGGGACTGGTTCATTCATTCAAAAGATTTATGCAGACTCTCCACCATCTCCTCACTAATATCCCTTCCCAGTCTGTCTGGTGCTGCTGAGAAAACTTAATTTCAAATATCAAGGTAGGGGAATGGCACAAGGATGGATTGCAATCATAATTTAATCACAAAAAATAAGCTCCACGGCAAAATACTGATGAGTGGTCATATTTAAAAGTCAGGCGATTATGTTTGATTAAAGTAGAGTGCAAAAATATTAATTAATTGGGCTAATTACATAGACAGTTTTATGTCCTGCAGCAATTCATATAATAACAAATTGATTTTTAGCCAAGCAGGCTGATGGAAAGGAGGAACTGGAAACAGTGCCTGAATGCACTTAAAGTAGCCTGAGTGTGAAGTTATAATGTATGTGTGGCATAAAATGCTGGGGAGAAACACAGAGAACAGCTCCTTCAGTGAGAGAATGAAAGTTAATTCATTTAGTGCCCTCTGACTGTTTAAATTCCTCCATTTCACATTCATGTCATTTTAGTCTCTTTAATACTCCACATTGGGCAGACTGGGATATTAAAGCCCCAAAATAAATTTGCAATACAGGGACAAGTTAAAGAAGTTTTCTATGGAAATGCCTCCAGCTGGAATAAAGGACAGCTGTATTTCAGCTCTGCACAGCCTAAGTCACTTCCAAAAATAACAGCACCTTCCACCACTTCTCGACAAGCAGAGCCAGAAATAAAGGTTATACAGATAGAAATTTGGTCCAGGTCCCTAAATCGAGTTTAATGATTTTGGTGGGATCCTGAGCAGGTCTCGTGGTGGTGCAGAAACCCCAGAAAAGGCTGATGGCTGCACACAGGAATCCCATGCCAAATTATCCAACAGATATATGAGGCTGGGGCAGCAGTGCACACCCACAAATCTGGATTTTACCACATTTATGCCCCAATACAAGTCCCTGATCTGCTCTTAAGCTTGGCTTCAGCCTCTGGACTCCAACCCTTGAGAGAACCTGAGGGAAAAACCCACCTCATCCAAAAGGTGGGAGATGGATGGAGAACAATGAGAAAAACTTCAGGATTCTGCAGCATTGGTATTACAGACAGAAAAAAAAAGAAGATGAGAACAGATAAGCACGTTCAGGGCAGAAGGCAGCTGCCTCCTGCCTCACTGATCCACTTCCCCCAGTCCTGCCTCTGCTTCCCACCAGGATATAGGGTTTTTTTGAGGGGAAACAAAGAGCACTGAGAGGCCAGAGAGAAAAGCAAGGGGTTTCAGAAGAAAGCGAGCACTCATGTGAAAAGTGTCACAGCTACTTAGGAAATTGAAAATATTTTCCATCCTTGTCTGAATGATCATTTCCAGATTTTAATTATTTCCCGATTGTCTCCGAGAAGGATACATGGCTACTGACCTCATTTGGGCCTGAGGAAATAAGACTGTCAACATTTTAGGAGAGATCTGATCAGATTAAGAGATATTTCGGATATTGAACATAAGAATTTGACAAGCAAGCTAGAACAGTGGATGTGTTTGGATACGTGCAAAACCCCAGAGTATTTCTGCAAGCTCATGCCTACTTCCCTGGGCTGCTTGCACTGAGTTATGAGAACAAACAGTTTGAACACATTTTCCTCTATATTTGACTCTTTTCCCTGTTTCTACTCCCAGCAACAGCCGGTTTCAAACAACCTGAGTGGAGCTGAGCATTAGCAAAAGGAAAGAAGAAGAGAGCTTGAAGTTATATTAACTAGAAAATGGGTCTAAGGCATAACCACAGAAAGAGAGAAAACGAGGGTCAGTAAACTGAGGCTGAGCTGGGCCAAGCTCTGAGAAGTTCTAGGATGGTTACAGACCAAATATGAGAGCACATGAAGCATAAAGAGCAGTGGGTTTGCCCTGCCTGGGGCTAAAGGCTCATCTTGCCACCCTGCAAGCACTAAACAGGGGAATAACGAGAAACAGAGTCCAACTCTTCCTAGAGATGCACCAAGAGCAAGAGGAAACACACAGGTTGCAGCAAGAGAAAGTTCAGCTGGAAAAGGGGGGAAAACAACTGTAAGAACAAGTATTGGAACAAATTTGCCTGGAGAGACTGCAACCTTTGTCCTTAAAGATAACCCAATCCCAGCTGTACAAAGCCCTAAGCAACCCCATGGAGCTTCAAGGGGTCCTGCTGGGAGCAGGAGGGCTGGACCAGAAACACCAAACCCCCTCCCTCCCACCCAACCTAGTTATACTCTATTTCATCTTCTATTGAGACAGTACTTTTCCTAAAAGAAGAGGGAGTCGGTCTTTTAGCAACAGAAATGAATTTTGAAAATGCCTTGACTTGAATACAACACAATTGAGTCTCCAGCCCCCCCGAGCCCTTTGATGTCACTCAGTGCCTCTGACTGCGAGTACACTGAACAGAACCTCCTGTGAAATAAGGATTCTCTTTCTAGTGCAATTTGATGCCTTTGGTTTGGTGATAGAGACAGGGTGAACAAAAGCAATTTGAGGAGAGATGGGCAGAGAAACTCAACTTTCACATCTGCCTCCCTCACAATGGCTCAGTGGTTAGTTCAGATCCTCTCTGAACAGCGAGAGCACAAAGTCCAAAACTGCATGGGCAGGCACTGGCTCCACTTCAACAGCAACCAGCACAAAGGGAGGACATTTACTGAGTAAATGAACGTTTCTGGTGCCTCAGCAGCTGATGAGTTTGATCAGAAAGCAAACAGTGAAGCTTCTATCCTCAAGGCTGGCCCA
The DNA here is from genome assembly GCF_008360975.1 of Lichenostomus cassidix. Lineage (NCBI taxonomy): Eukaryota > Metazoa > Chordata > Aves > Passeriformes > Meliphagidae > Lichenostomus > Lichenostomus cassidix. The sequence continues at coordinate 7,876,488 of NC_139497.1, forward strand.
CAGCAAGCTTTCCCAGAGAGCTCTGATGTTATATATAAAGTCCTGTGCAGAAAGGAATGTGGTTCTTGGGGTGCATTGCACAACCCCTGCTCCCTGCACCCTCCTCCTCCAGCAAGGCATTCGTTCCCCAGAGGAATTTTCCAGTCTAAGGAGCAAAACAAGCCAAGAATGTGTTAAAACAGGTGTTCCAATCAGCTCTGGGTGCAATCTTAGCCCAACCGAGGTTAAAAATATTTGGGAATGATGTAATGTAAAGATAATAAGTTGTTACTGTATATTCCCCTCCACCCACCTCGTGAGAAGGTCTGGGTGGAGGTTGTCGTTGTCTCTGGTTTCCCAAAGCCTGAGCTCAGGTCCAAGGGCCAGAATCAGCTCTGAATTTTGCCATATTAGGCCAGAAGAGCCAAGGCTGGTGAGGAAGCAGCAGCAGCAAGTCCAGACTTGGAAGGAAGAAGGAACTTTGCGATACCACAGCAGTGTCTGGGTGCACTCCTGGGCTGCCTGCTCACACCAGGAGCAGCAAGCAATAACCAGGTGAGCACTTGGAGCTGCAAAGCTGTTTCATCAGCAGGGAATCAGGAGGCACCCAAACACACCATGCCCTGCATTTCCAGGCCCTGTGTGCTGTAGTTTCACACAGCCAGCCATGCCTCTTAAATGAAACGTGGTGCTTCTTCTCCAGTCCCACTTATTATGCTGCAGCAGAGAGGTGCTGCTGGCTGGGCTGGTTAACATGCAAGTGTGCTGCTGCTCACATCACTGTGGCTGCTACAGAAATCCCGGCAGTGCCTCAGGGATGATCTCTGTGCATGCAACTCGGGTAGAATAAGAGTTCTTCATATTCCCTCCCTCTGTCACTGGACATGAAATCCTTGTGGGCTTGCAGTCAGATATCCTGGGGGGTGATGTTTGCCAGCAAGTCAAAGTGTACCCCATAGACAGTGCTGAGGTGCTTTGTGCATTATTACTGCTCTGTTTGTTGCCCTCATATGTGAACTGTTGTGTGTTTTGTGGTGGTATTTAGGGAGACTCTCAGCACAAAAGGCACAAGAGCAAGGCCAGTTGCAGCTGAAATGAAGGCTGTTAATACACAGGTCATTTCCATCCTGATTTCAAGAAAGACCAGACTGCTTCACTTGGAAAATATCACATCACTTTACATTCCACTCTCCCCAGCCATAAATCATTGTTTAAGACCTACCTGATTTAAATTTGGATAGCATCCATCTGTCGAGCTCCACATCGCCAGCACCTTTTGTGCCAAACACCCCCAGGTGCTCTTATCAAATACTCACATTAACAGCTCAATTAATTATGAGTTAGCCAGATCAAACAGGCCAGTCTCAGGCTTGACAGGTATCTGATGTTCAGATATCCTACCTATGCAAACTTTACAAAGTCAAGCAAATTCAAATTCCACAGGGCTCAGATCAATACCACATTAAGATGCTGAACTTATCTCCTCACTTGAAAAACTCGTGAGAGAGTGTGGAGAATCTGTTTGTCGATTCATCTGTGGAATTAAAATGGAAAAACAACTCACTAGATCTTAACAGTTGGATGTGGTAGTAAAGGACACAAAGCAGGAGGCAGAGGAGCACAAAACTCCATGCAGCCAACAGAAAGCAGTAAGTGGTGCCTGTGGAATGAATGCAGGGATGGAAGTTGTTCTCAGAGACTCAGAGCAGCTGGGAAGAACTCATTTCCTAGCAGACACAGGATCTGCAATGAAGTTTGATCACCCAGCTCTAATTCCCCTCTGCCAATCTCAGCCTAGAGAGAGGGAAAACCTCCATGGACAGGTTTTTCACTGAGCACCTTCATCAGCCTTCCCCACCTAAGAAACCCTCCTGGGGGCATTTCTCTCACTGTTCACCAGAGCTTCCTAAATCAAATAAAATCTTCTCCTTCCTGAGCCCATCCCATTCCCCCTCCAGGATGGCCATGCTGGGAAAGGGTTCAACATAGCATTGCTCTGAATATAAACTCTGTGTATGGGATAACAGGCTCCTGCAGATATCTCTGGCTTTGGGATCCTTAGAAATCCTCAATGCTCACATGGTTTGGGATATCCCTTTGTTTAGATAAGAGACCAGATTAAAGCCAAGGTATTAATCCTGGCTGCAAAGAAATGGGAGGAAAAACATACATTGAGGTAGAAAGTTAAGTCCTCAGCATTGCAGAGCTCCAGGTCTCAGACCTATTCAGAAGGTTTAGGATCTTTTTTCCAGCTCATGCTTTTAATTACTTAAGCTTTGTCAATTCAAATTTGTCAGCTACAGATCTGTAGCTGAGTAAGCCCTTACGCATTTATTTTGTTGTTGTTAATGACATGGGCTTTTATTTATTTAAAACTAAGGAACTGAGTCACAGATGCCACAGTAAGAGCTGTACTTTGCATTTGTGGCAAATAACATTTCCCAGTTTCCCAGCATTTTACAGGCAAAGCCTAATCAATCTTCCCAGCATACGTATGAGATAAGGAAGTATTATCTTGGTAATGTATTATTGGTCAGATCTCACATGCTTTAGGGCACCAAGTAATATTCCTTCATTTCAGTCACTCTATCGAATTGCACTGAGGAAAACCTCAGGGGAAATCACAAGTGTTTACGCATTTCCATAACCTGTTACATTATTTGTATTGTACCTCCCAGCTGGCACAAACTAAAGGTAGGATTTGTGCAGGAGCTTAAGGAGGGGGAAAGATCCTCCTGTGGCTGTGGTTGGTGGGCAGACAGAGCAGTGGAGGGGCTGTGATTCCCTCCTGGGTAAATCTCTGCTCCTCTGGGAGCCACACTCACCTCTGGCACAGCCCTCTGCAGGTGTCTGTATCCAGGCAGACGTGCTGCAGGGTTTTCAAAAGAGCACACCTGGCTTGACCTCAGGTGAGTTTGCTGGGTGAGATCTCTACCTGCAGCTCAACCTGCCACACCCCTGGTGCTCACAGTGAGGGAGTTACAGCTGTAGAACTCCAGCTGCCACTGTCTGGATGAATTTTATGGTAGAGACCAACTTCCATACATCTCTCATCTGTCCAGAACTGAGGAATCACAGAATGTTTCGTATTGAAAGGAACATTAAAGACCTTTCCACTATCCCAGGTTGCTCCAAGCCCTGTCTGACCTGGCCTTGGACACTGCCAGGGATCCAGGGGCAGCCACAGCTTCTCTGGGCACCCTGCCCACCCTCACAGGGAACAATTCCTTCCCAATATCTCATCCAACCCTGCCCTCTGCCCATTCCCTCTTGTCCTGTCATTCCATGTCCTTGTAGACAGCTCATCTCCATGTTTCCTGCAGCTCCTTCAGACACTGCAAGGCCACATTTATGTCACCCCAAAGCTTCTCCTCTCCAGGTGAACAATCCCAGCTCTCCCAGCCTTTCCTCCCAGCAGAGCTGCTCCATCCTCTGCCCATCCTGGAGCTCCTCTGGACTCTCTCCACCAGCTCCAGCTCCTTGCTGTGCTGTTCCCCAGGGCTGGGGCAGCTCTGCAGGTCTCTGGGGTCTCACCTGAGGGGGCAGAGGGGCAGAATCCCCCCTGCCCTGCTGCCCAGGCTGGGGCTCAGCCCAGGGAACAGGAGGGTTCTGTGCCAGCAGACACTTTCCAACCATTGTGTGTTTTATTGCAGTTACAAACCCCTAATTTAGGGTTTAATTTCCGCTCACAGGGGACTGAATACTTCGATTTGAATCCCTCAGAAACAAAGATACAGAGAAAGCAGTGCTTAACAGGTGAGCACAGCAAAGTTGGGACATTTGCAAGGTCAGTCAGGGATTCTGTGGCAGACCCACCATCCATCTCCAAGACACTGGCATCCATTGCCTGGATCAACATCATCCCTTTTCCTAATTCCTATGATTTGATACCACTGCTATTCACTATTTAAATGCAATCAAATGCCAGAGCACTTTGCTGGATCTGGGTCTTCTGACTGACCCTTGCCATTGGCAGCAGCGTGCTGAGATAACAGAGAATGAAACACATAAAGGCTGGAAACATCAAATGGCCCTAAGGTATTTTTATGGCCAACTTTTGCCAAAAAAATGTGGAATCCCCACTGGGTCTCTTGAAAATTTGAGCTCAAAGATTGCACAGCAGGGCACAACAGAGGCATCAAACCAGCCTGGACCAGAGGAAATTTCTGCCTTACAGTCAATAGAGAAAGAGAAAAGATTGTCCACGGGGTGATTCAGAGCTCTGGTGGGCCCTTAAATCTCTTTTTAAAAGTACATTTACAACAGTAAAAGATAGTCACAAACATGCTAATTCCACCAGAGACATCAATTCCGACTGCCACGGGAAAATAAGTCAAGTGAAATGAAAATAAAAGGAAATAATTTTCTGTTAAGTTTAGCTTTTCCTCATTCTTGGTTGTTTGTTTTATGATGCATTGTCTGTTATGATCTTCCACTAAGAACCTCTACTTCATCCACCAGGGCTTTCCTTGAGGCTGAAAGCACCATGGTAATTGTTTTCCTCTTCCATTATCATTTATCTTTTATAAAGAGGTGTTAACTATGACACTTGCCTATGAAGGGCAGTTTTTCTTGCTGAAAGCTTGGCTTCAGAATAATGGGAAAGATTAGCATACCTTTAAGTTGTCTCATTTCTTTACAAACCCGTGACAGATAAATGATACTTCACAGAGCCGATTCCCTCATTTTAAGTACTGCATTTAATTAAATGAAGGAGCACAACTATATTTCTTAAAGGAAGCTTTTGAGTTTCCCAACCACAGGTTACTCTCAAGAGTCCCTATCTTCAGTTTGCTGGTCTCTAACACACAGCTCTGGAAGAGAGAGCTTTTTACAAAAGGCAGGAGTAAAAAAAGGAAGAAATTATCTATGCCTCAGTGAAAAATACAAAAGGCCAAAAACCTTTTTGAAATGGAACAAGTAGAATATCTGTGTCTTCAGTACAGAAGATTGTGATGACCAGACATGAGTTTTCTGACACACACTCCTTTAAGTCTGTCTTTTAATCAAAAATATCTAAGATGAAATCTTTCTGAAATTACCTTTTTCTTTTCGATTTGGGGTTCTTTGTTTCTGTCTCAGAAGGGGAAAATTGAGGTTGTACCACTTGAGCAGCAGCTTAGTGCAAACTGTAACTAGATATATCAGACTTGTAAGAAATAAAGGGATGGGAAAGTGATTTATCCGTGGAGCTTCTCCAAAGCTTCTAAACAGGACATTTCCTTGAGGAAATTTGAAATCCTCATGTCTACTCAACCCAAAAAACAATGCAGAACTATTTGTTACAGCAATTCCTAAACATATAGAAAATAATGTGAGTGATAAGGAAAAAAGCGATAAATTAGAAGTTAAAAGTTGCATATTCTTATAAAAACACAGTCAAATTTGACACACAAGCAGGAATCACAGTTTACACAACATCAGGCTCAAAAAGATTCATCACGAATCAAAGTTCACTGCTCAGAATTTGCTTTGATGGACATCATGAGGGTGGGAAGCAAAGAGCTCAGATGTAAAACTGATCCCAGAGGCAGCAAACAAGCAAACTAAAAAGGCAAATCCCTTTTTCCCAATCCCTCCAAAACCTACTGCTGTCATCATGACAGCACCTCTGAAGGTCACTGGGATAAAGCAGACCAAAATCTTTCTGACAGATGCCTGATTTCCAAGCGGGCTCCGCGTCTCTCTCGGCGCATCTTTGTTTCTGCTCCACGAACATTGTGTTACAGTTCTGAGGCACGACGCATTGTGACTCTTAACAATGGGATTAAAAATCACTGGGATCGTAAACGCTCTGGAGCAAGGCGCATCTCTCTGGCATTTGCGCCGTGCCAAGTACAACGGGGGTCTCAGCCGTGGCCAAAGTCCCTCCAAGGGACATCAACAGAAGTTCAAAGTCCCAGAGAAGTCCAGGTTTCAGCAACGCCAAGCACCTGCAGCTTCAATTAGCGCGACGCGGCGGTGGGGTACTAATTATTGTGCTCGGAATGCTTTGGCTGCCCAATGGGGTAGCAAAAAGGATTCCACGTCAGCGAGGGGAATGGGAAACACATTGGGGCCTGGAGCTGGAAAGGGACCCCTAGGAGTGCCTCCAGCAACTGCTCAGCAACAAACGCTCTGAAAGCAAAGAAGCCCTGATTTGCGACCTCATAACGACAGAAAGGCATTAAGTCGTTAATCCTGGTTGTAATGAGGGGTTTGGCCCATTCTGGGCTCGAGCATTGAGGGCTCTTGCAAACAGCTCCATGATCCCTGCCAAGCTGCAGCTCGGCTAATTTCTTCCTTACATCCCTACCTCCCAATTCCATTATTTGTAGTAAGTCAAATGCTGAGCAGGAATAAGCCAGACCAGATCCGTTTTTCTATGGAAATACACTAATTTTTACCAGCTGAAGCCTCTGCTCTCTGTGATAAATGTTAACTACATGAAAAATGACTTAAATTAAGAGAACCAACGCTGGGCTTTTTTAAAACGTAAAATATTCATCACTTCTTCTCTTCTGCACTTCCAGAAAATTTGAAGCATTTTCACTGAGCTAAACCTCACGTCCCACTTTTTTTTTTTTCTTTTTCCCTGGATATCCTTATTCACAACCCAGTGGAGTTGTCACATGTGCTGTGCTCACCACAGAGGTGACTTGGAACTACAGGGGCTGAAGGAGATTCACAGTGTGATGGAGCTTTCACTTCTAACAAGGGATATAAGTTTTCACCCTGCTTCAGCAAAAGCCTGGAGAACAGCAGACCCAAGAGCTGCTGTGGCTCTGAGTTGTTAAACAAGCCACAGGGCCAGGTAAATAATGCTATTAAAAGGAATTAGAAAGAGACAGCAAGAATGAAATTAATAGGAAGAAAGGTCTGGATGGGCAGTAGAAATCACATATTTGACTGCAGAGACTTCACGGTAATTTTTAATTGATTTTTTCCCCCCCTTTGTTAGGCACTCAAAATTATCTGAGTACAGGGATTTTTTGGCAACCTTTGTTTCATATCTTTCTGGAAATTTCCTTACAATTTCTGTAGAATCTAGAATTAGTGAAAAAATATTCTTTGCACAGTGCTAAGATGCTTCTTTTAGCAGAGAATTGTGCACCAGGACAAAAGCCACCCTTTATGGCTTTCAGTTTTATGTTATTCCACAGCTCAATATCCACCCAAAAACTGTAACATCCCACATTTAACACAGTTAAAGAGTAAAAATGCTCCAGACCTCTGAATATACAATTTAACACAAAAGAATCAGGGATTTGCTGGTAGTGCTGAGATTTAGGGAGAAACTCCCTTTTTCTCCTGGCAGCCAGCAGCCCCAAGGAGCAGCACAGGTAGAGCTGCTCTGCTCAGGGGTGTCTGGAGCTGCTTCACTGCCAGTTGTGACACAGAAATGACTCCAACATCTGCCCTGTGTCACTGAGCAGTGCTGGCCAAGCACTTCTGCCTGTTCAGCTCCAGCAAACCTTGATGGTGTGAAGAAATGAAAGTGACTGTGAGGATTCTGCCAAGCTAGGAATAATGTGACTTGTCTAAAAGGTGTCCTGGCACATTCTAGACAAAGTTAAGGCAGCAATAAATAACTAAGAAAAATATAACCAAAGCTGTAAGGTACAGATAGTAACACAAGACCAAACAATACCACACTTCCACTTGGCAATGCTGCTGTCCCTACCACAGTCAGTGTATTGTCTGCTTTAAATACACCATCTCCATGACTTAACATACCTTTTTTTTATCATTATGAATGCAATTATTGCTTCAGAACATGCAAAGCATTTCAGAGAACAAATAAAGTCTCTGCTAAGGTGCATGTCCCATGCAGTTTATGATTCCATGACACAGCACTGATCATCAGGCTCTCAGAATTAAAACCCTCGAATATTCACCCAAACCTTAAGCCGTTCCTGTCTGCCAACTTGGCCAGAAGGACTCTGACAAACAACCTTTAATCTTTTATTGCCTGTGCCCCATTCTCAGGAAGCTGAAAAGCAACACGGAAAAATAAAACAGAGAAAAGATGAACCACAGTTTTGTGAACATTAAGTAACCAGAACAGAAAAAAGAAGAGGAAGTGATCCCCATTCTGGAGTAGCCCAACTCTGTATTTGTTATATCCATGATGATTCTTTTGCTCTGTACGAAATCTGTTAAATTCTGGGAGCCCCTGACATAGCAGCCCTGAGGAAGATGCCCAGCATAGTTTAACTTCTGGATGAGGGAACAGGATAATTCCTCAGCTCCAGAGGAAAAATGTGAACCCTCACCCACGAGAAGAGGAATTCCCCTTAATGTACAGTCTGCAGGGAGAGCCCCCACACATTTCTGGATCCTGGCAAGATCTGAGGGTCAGATTCATGCTCTGCCATGGCCTTTGCATGGCCAACATGGGAAATGAGTAATGGAAACCATTTCTGGCTTTTCTCAAAAGCAGCTAAAAATAACAAATAGCTTTCTCAACTGACTAGAAGGAGAACCCTCCTCCCAGAGGACACAAAACCATGAAAACTGTAGGGACAAATCAAGTGGATTCCCCAAATGACATCCCTGCTCTTCTTTGGAAATGCTTCCATTTTCAGAAACAAGAGTCACAGGCTAAACATGACACGTGCTACAGTGGCACCTCTCCCCATTGAAATCTGACATTCCTGGGAGTCCCCAAAGAAAATGGGGGAAAAAATAAACAGGCATGAGATGTCAGCATTCAGGAGCAAAGGCAACATAACCAGAATGGGATATTTATAAAGAGAAATATATAGGGAAAAGGACTTTCCCTCTGACCTACAGTATCCCATGGAGAAAGATGCCTGCTGGAAGAGTCCCCCAGTCTTTCTAAGATGGAGTTACAACTACAAAATAAAATACAATTAAATTAGAGAAAAACATAAAAGCTTTAAAAGAAAAATCATGAGGAAAAGTTAGCAAAATAACCCCCAGGTGCCTGGAGAAAGCTCCAGGCTTTGACCCATTCTCTGCAGAGGGGTGCATGACTGAGTATAAACAGAAAACTCATTTTTCTGGTGCATCCAGGTGCCATCCTGCTGCTGATGCCCAGGCCCTGCAGGCTGCACAGAGCTGCTGCAAACCACACTAATACCTGGTGGCAAGGAGGGGCAAAGAACACATCTCTGCCCTCCCAAATCAGGGAGAAGCTCAACACCAGAGCTTGGATACAGTGTGGCCAAGCACAGTTCAACTCCTTGAGCAGTGACCCTTCAGTTCAGCTATGTATAATCTACATTTCCACACTCCAGTTTGCTAAAATGCCAAAATCACTGCTCTGCACCACTATAAAACCAGATAAAGGCTGGAAAGCCTCAGGGTGCCAGTGCCCACCCTGCACCACCTCCTCTTGTGGTGTAGGTGGTAGTTATTCCCCATTTCACACAAAAACTCAGATTTCACCAATTATTTGCTCATATCAGTGCTGCTACAACTCCTCTGCAACTTCAAAAAGCTCATTCTTGGCAGGACAGATCCCACAGGAATGTCACCTTTATCCCACCCTCCTGTCACCCTACACCCCACAGCTCCTTCCTCTGCCCCACGAGACAGGGGACACTGGGGACACCACCAAAGGGACATCAGTCAGGGGCCCAGAAAACAAGAGCCTGCTACATGCAGATCAGCATTTTAGCAAAGTAAATAGAAGCAGCACGTCTGAAAGATGCAAGGTAATCCCCTGCAGCAGCTCCAGCTCTAGGAAATTAAAAAGCTGGAGTGGGAGCTGTTCCTGAGCCAACAACGGTGCCCACAGAGCATCACTCACTCTGCAGTGGAGGCAACAACACCAATCAGCCTCCTCTCCTTGTGGTGGGGATTCTCTCACCCTGGGAATAATTTTTTCTTTTTTTTAGCTTGGTCAAAACCATTAAAATAGCAATTCCAAATGCATGCAATCATTGCTAACAGTATTCTCCCCCTTCTTCTCTTGGGGGAGGGATATTTTTAAATTTACTGTTCAAATTCAGGCTTTTTCCATCATGGAAAGTTTGCTTTTTTTAATTTCCTACTACGCAGACCATCGAGCTTATCTGCTTTCCAACGATGAGCAGCTGAGTCAACTCTGCAGGGATTCAACCCTCTAGGCTCAAACATCATGAGTGCTTCCTCTCCCTCATCATCTAAAACAATTAGCAGGGAGAAGAGAAAGCTGCATTAGAGCTGGCATTTCCTGTGCTCAGCCCCTGATACGACATCTCTCAGCAATGCCTGTATTTGTGTTAAGCCCCAGATATTGGATCTAGACATGAATTCATGTTGCCATCAATCTCCTGAGCCTGAAGCTGGTCAGGAGAAGTGATGCAGTTCAGGCACATCAGTAAAAGAGGACTGAAATTCAGAGATTTGCTCTAAACCTGGCTGGCATTTCTGGGAGAAAGGCTTTCTCACCTAGTCCTGGTGGGTTCATCTCTAATGCACCCCATCAACACAAGGTCAAACCACTAAAACTCAGTATTTTCAAACCCAAAAGCACCAACATTCAAGGCAGAGAAAGCACAGCTGCAATTCAAAAGCAACTCAAGGCCCAGGAAAACAGCTACTACAGCTCATGGGTTTCCAAGGCTTTTGCCCTTTGGATTTAGCACACAGCAGGTTCACTTAAACTCTGTCCTGAAGTTAGGAATAAAACAACTTAGGCTACAGGATAATATTCTAGATGAAGTATACATTGAAGGTATGTTTAGAGATGTCAATGCTCTGATAGAAAGTGAATTTTAGTCCCATTTAGAGCAATAAAACCACTTAAGCAGGATCTTTCTTGGAAGCCTGAATCATTGCTCAAGCTAAGCCTGGTAAGTGTATTGCTTAAAACTGCCTCATTCTGCATTTGGAGTTGGTAAGCAGAAAATAGAGCTTTCATTTCTCACTGAAGGCTTTATGTCCAGTCCTAATTTACTGCCTTGGAAACTATTGTCAGGAGAGCATCAAAGGGAGGCAATGAAGGCTGTCAGAGACTGTCAATCTTGAGAACATCTCGTTAACTGCCCTGCTAGGACAAGAACAATATAATTTATTCCGAGGCTTTAAGGAAGGAGATCTCCAGACAGATCTTTAGCTGAAAGGTAGCAGATTTTAAGGTCTCTCTGCTGGACTGGGGAAGACTGGACAGAGTTACCTTTCCTTCAGAAAAGGGCTGATGAGGCAGGGAGGAGGATATGGAGTTGGCCTGTGGTTTGTTAATTATCTGCAGATTCCCCGACCTCTTTTATTACCACGACTTATAACCTGCAAAGCCAGAGCCAAAGGAGATTTGAACTTCATTCAGCAACCCAGCTGACTTTGATGGGAATTACTTAAAGTTCACATCAGGGCTGCAGGACTGGACAGCGAGAGGGGAAAGCGTGGAGGAGGATATTACATTCTTGGATGTGAGCTGCTGGCTGAGGAACATGTGAGAGGTGAATAGGCACTAAAGAGCACATCCAGGCTGCTGAGATTTCTCCCGAGTCTCTTTGCCTCTTGGCTGGCTTCAGATTCAGGTCTTCAGATCTTCCTTTGGGTCTCCTGAGGATTTTGGTAGTGCCTGGATTTTGATAGAGCCTAGGCAGGGAGATGGAGGTGAAATTTAAACTCTGAATAAGCCTGGATGTATCATTATTTTAACCTCCCCACGAAGGGCTTTTTACTCTTGAGGGAATGCTTAAGAGCAGAGCCTTTGCACATTTAGCAGCTTCATGTGCTTGGCAAAAAGGTGAACTTTTTGCTGGTCTGTGCAGACTCTACTGTTTTGGGAGAAATTTTGTTATGGCCATTCCTGCAGCATTTTTCACACCTCTGCTGCACATGAGTGCATTCCCTAGAAAAACAGCAATATATAGCTCATATTACCCATTAGAAAGGTAGAAATAAAGCAGAATACAGTCAGATTGTGAACAAAATAAATAAAATAATGCACTAACCAGAGGAGTTTATAGCCTCAGTGCAAACCTTCAGTGCAGCCTCAGACTCTGCACACAGGCACTGACCCTTAACCTATGGGGGCCACCAGCAGCAGCAATGAAGCACAAGAGATGCTGCAACTCAGCATTCCAGCACTCCCAGGGCTTTGCAAAGAACAGGAGGTTTGAAAGCTATGAATTCAGGGCCACTGTGCTGCAGTTTGGAGGCAAAATACGTTTTGGGAAGTTTGATGTTGCCCAGTTTGGATTGCCATCCCGAGCAGCAAGCGCTGAAAGGAGAGCAGTGTAGCCCAGGTGGGGTTTATCACTGCTTGTACACACTTGCATCCATGATTTGCCAGATGTTTTCCAAGAATTCAAGGAGATTAAACCCTGCTCGAAGAAACTGAACAGTTGAACAGCACAAAGGGATGTGTTAGACAGAAGAGGAAGAAAAGGTGGCAGTGTTTGCTTCAGTAATCAGTGCTGTAAGTCTCTGTGGAAGTGCATCTGTTGTAATGAAGGGGAAAGTGTCAGAGCAGAGATCCACAAGGTATCCTTAAGCTGGTTTGCTGGAATACTGGGAGCAGCAAAGCAGGAGCTGCCAAAATTAATCCTGCAGATGCACAAAGCCTCTCAGACTCCCTCTGTGCACCTTGCACTGCACTAAGGACCACTGAGGCACAGATTTATCTGCCCTTGAGCTAGCTGGACTGAAGACACTATGTTTGATTCCAGAGTCAGGTCCCTTCCACCACAGATGGAAAAGAGAGTGACTTGTGATAACTGCACTGAACGTATTTTGCAAGCTCGGTTTAGTTAACCTTCAATTAACCTATTTTTGTGTCCAAATTTCTCTGTCCCAAACTCAGACTGCTGTATAATATTCATATATTCCATGCAGGTATGTGCAATGGAATGTAACTATATCACATACACAAGGAATCACTCCCATGCCAGACTCATCCCAGGCAGGTGAGGAGGTTAAATATACCCTTCTTACCCCATTCCCTCACAACTCCCTGAAGCACTTTGCCAACTGAACAGAGTTCATTTTGAGAAAAGGGGTTTTTTTTCAAATTTTCATCATTGTATTTTTCCTACCCTTGCTGTCCTGAGGATGAGGAAGGCACAAACAATCCTGAATTATTTTTTTCCTCCAAACATCCAGATTGTAAACATGCTCTCTAAAAGACAGAATATTTATCTGCAAGAAGGACTGACAAATCTACAACCCAGACAGCCCTTGATAACCCTACAGATGCCATCAAAGTTGCCTTCACAACGGGAGGTGACAACCCTTAAGGAAAGGAAGAGCAGAATTCATTCTGTGCCACAGCTTGGTAAAAGTCAGATAGGAAAGATTTTATGGCCTGCTGCAAATTCAGGGAAAAATCTGAGTGAGGAGATGACTAAAATTTTGGTCCAAGCAACTTTTGATGCCTCAGGTTTGGAAGAAAAGATCTTTGTAATCTGCTTATGGATTTTATAAGTCAGGCTGGGGCATGAATCATTTCAGCTGTGTTTTGTAATGCAGTAATACTTAAAGCTGAAAGAAAAGGTCTGCATTTCAAACACTGAAAACCCCATATTTTCTTTTTTAAGTCTTCTTACTTTCCATTTTCAAAATCCAATAAATGAATAGACACTAAATGGGGCTGATAGTGGGGAGCTATTGATTCTAAGCAAGATCTGCCTGTGAAAGAGAGCTAAAATAGGCTAGAAAATAAGAGAAAATTGATGTGTGAGGCCTCAGACAGCCATATTTCCAGAGAAATGTAAGCCAGGCAGGTAATGCTAGGCCAGCAAGACAACATGTGTATTTTTCTGTCTACCTGACTTGCCCTTAATGCAAGGTGAACAACATTTAGCTCTGCCTCCCCCTCCAGCTGCAGTATCAGCTGTTTCAGCCCAGCCTTGCTCACATCAATTACAGCTCAGGGAGCAGCAGGATGAAGCCATGGGCTAATGACAGTCTGGACACTTCTAATGCCTGGTTTTACTCTGAGCCAGCCTGGCAGGTGATGTAAATTAGCAAAGCTTCCCCTAAAACAGGGCTGGAGTTTTAGCCCAGCAGCAGTTTTAAACCTTTAGTCCAAGACAGGTGACAAAACCCATTCTGCCCACAGGCCCTTTGTGCACAGGTACTTTTAAGGGCTTGGTTTAGGTCTCACTGGCATCACAGTGAGGTAAAACTATTAAATTTGAAGTGGACAAATTTTCAGCTCGTGTTCAAAAGCCACCTCCCTCTGAATTACACGAGCTGTGTCCATAGGCCAGCACAAGCATGTCAGGAGCAGCATTTGAGTTCCTGCCTCAAAAAAAAGTCAGTGCATCCCTCTGTTCTCGTGTTTGTGAAGTAGAAAGCTGGGGAATAACATCTGCACTGCCTCAATGCCTACTCTTCAAAACCCTCTCCTAGGAAACCATCAGGTAGGTAGCCAAGAAAACTTCCAAGCTCCCAAAATTGCTTTCAGCCCTGGGTTTGATACTCATCATCACAGAGCTCTCGGTGCAGAGAGCTGTTCCCACTTTGTTGCTCAGTGCACAGAGTTGTTCCAGTTGTTTTTAATCAAACTGCTTAATTACAAAACACTGGGGAACTCACTGCTTGCTTTTCAAGTTCGCTCATTAATCTGTGTTAGATTCTACCCAAATGACTGTGGCACCACGCCAGCCTCTGCCTCACAAACCCAACATTTAAGGAAGTAAATAACCGAAAATGGTTAAAAGGCATAATTATTTTTGTAATGCAACATCTAATTAATCCATGAAGCTCACTGAAACAAGTGCTAATTGACGAGAATACCTTAACAAGCTTTTCAAAAAGAATGATTAGGCACGCTTAGGAATAGCTGAAATCAAGCTGCAAAGTCACTTTTCCCATTTCTAAATTTAAGCTGAGCGCAGGCAGGGCTGGGAAAGGCTTCTGCCTGCCTTGCACGAGCAGCCTGATGCAGCACTTGGCTCTCTGCACCGTCTGAGGCATGACACGTTCACCATTATCAGAGACAAGGTCCATCTAATCTCGGATCATTCATCTGCTTTTGCTCGTGGCAGCTCCAATATTGCAGCGTAACGTCAGAGGAATGTGATAATCAACAACTGACTCATGATGAAGCCATCATCTCCCAAAACCTCCTATGCAGCTAAATGAATCAGGGCTTGCTCTGAGCAATATCTTGATGTGACTAAGCTCCCACCATAACTCAACCCTTCAGCCATTAGGAAGCAAAGTGGAACAGCCCAGAATGAGCTTTCTGGCAGAGCACCTTCAAGGTAATTTCCCCGTGGCAGGCGTGACAAGCATGCCCTCAAGAGACGTGATCTCGTGTGAGGAAACTCAGAGGGAGGACAGGAGTTATTGAATATACCTGAAATTCTTGAGCCACCGAAGCCCCAGCAGTTCTGCCATTCCACATGGAAATCCTCCTCCCTGTTCTGCAGGTTGGGAAGATCCAATAGAGGATTTTAGGAGGCTTATGTGTGGAAAAATATCACCTCCACGGCATGGACAGGGGTTTTTGTGCTGTGGATTTGCCCTTTCAAGGTGTCACATCACTGCAGTGACACTGCACAGACATGGAAGTGACCAGGCTGTGCCCACCTTCCTCTCCCATGACTCCCCAAAACCAGGGCCAGCTCACACTTCTTGCAGGGAGAAGAGAGAAATCCTTGAAAAACCCTGACCATTTTAAAAGCCAAATAACTGCTACTGGCTCTAAGTATTCCCTTTTATTTTTTTCTCAGGAGAGTTTTCCTCTTATCTTCAAATTCAACCAAGAAGTCTTTTTTTTTTTTCTTTTGTAGTAACAACTGACATACAAGATCAAACCAGCCTCTGGTATATGGTTCTGATTTCAGCCACAACCCACTGATTACTCCACTTTGCTGCTACAAGCCAACTATTATGACACAGGAAAAAATATTGAAGTGAGTTCAAAAAATCTTAGAATACACGCCCAAAGTATTAGCTGTTTTCCAAATGAGTAAACATAATAAAACAAAATTTGTTTATACAGTGCTGGAAATAAGGAGCCCACGGAATCTATGCTTAATTGTCCCAAAGTGAAGAAAAGCCATGACAGATCCAGTGGTGTTTGACATGCACAGAGATGGATGGGTTTCACTTGAGATGCTGCAGAATTGGCTTTTTAAGAAGCCTGAAGTACAATACAGCATCTGAGTGTCTCAATGTTTTATTACATTTTTAAAGTGTTCTTTTTCCCACATTTCTAAGAAATGCTCTCCTCAGGACTGCCCTCCCTCAGCTGAGTCCGTCCGATGTCGAGGATTAAAATCAATGTTTTTGCAGCTCCAGCTGTTCCTTTCCAATCTCTCTTATCACAGAATTGCTGGCTGTGAGGGCTCTGTCATTCTCCTGCTCCCCACGGGCTCTGGCCAAGGCTGGCCCAGCTTCATCCCAGACTCCACATCCTCCAAGGATGGTGCTTCCCAACCTGTCTAGACAGCCCATCCCAGCCTGCCCTTCCTTTCTAGGGAAAACTCTCTTAATATCCAATTTAAGGAGTTTCCAAGCAGCTGTTTTACAGCCCCTGCACCCTTGTTTTACTGCCTGGCACTGCAAAATCTCCCCCAGCTCACTAACACCCTCCAAGTAGCTGCAGGCTTGGTTGGGATATCTCCATCCCTCCCAACCCTTTGGTCTCCAATAATCCTGATGGCTTTGCTCTGGATCCTCTCCCTCACACGTGGAGAACAGCAGCTCCCTGGTTTCAAGGACAGGGAAAACTTGAAGAGGAAGGAAACAACACTTTCACGTCACCAGGCCCCCACTCTGTGAAGCTGTGTCTCGCTAACAAATTTCCCAATTTTAATTTGGGCAAATGCAGCATTCCCAGCAGCCAGGCCTCCAGCTGGCTCTACCTGCCAGTTTGCTAATTGTGCATTATCATTTTACAATTGGAATTATGTAGCCATTGGATCACCAAGTACCCCATTCATTCAGGAATAGAAAAAACCCCAATGCAATAGAGCTGAAGTGGAATAAATTAGTTTTTATCCCAGTTTTCTCATATGGGCCTTTTACAGCTGTTACAGTAACATCCATCTGTCTCTCGTATTTCTGATGCCATTCACTGCTATCAATTTAACAGCCACAGTCTCCTTTCATCCAAATGAAGGATTTGTGTGGGAACAGCTGGACTCTGCTCACAGCTCCCAGTCCACTGCTCCCTTATTGCCATGGAACATGGAAAAAGGAGCATAACTTCGTGTGCTGCTTTGCAGGACTTCAAAGAGACAGCTGGCCTTCATCCAAAAGGAGTTTATTGTGGTTTTACCAAACCCAAAAGCTGAAAAATCTCTCACAAATAAAGCCAGCCCCAGACCATGCAATTGATTTATTTCGATGCTTCATTCAGCAATTTTAAAATAGGAAAAAGATGCTGGAATTCTTCAGTGATCTGGACTTGAATACCTCACAAACGATGCTGAAATCACCCTCTGCCAGCATTTAGGGAGTTTTTTTTTAGTCTGGCTTTATGAATTAAGGGCTGAGTGAGAAATGTCAACAAGATCTGACAGTGCTGGTGGAGCAAAACCTTTGCTCCCCTTGGTCTCTGTGCATCAGCTCAGATCCACACTTGCCACGTGAGCCTTCCTCCTCCCTGCTCCATCAGCTGGAGATCTGTGCCAGGAGACACCCAGGAGCACCAAACAGCAGGAGAAATGCCAAAACAGCCTGGTGTTCTCAGAGATGAGAGCAGCAGTGATGTCATCTCAGAGGATGCTGTGCACAGGAGCTGCAGAGAGCACTCACCTTGACCCACCTGCAGCAGCCAACCCAGAGCTCCACTGGTTCTGCCCCAGCAAAGAGCCTCTCCAAAATAATGACATAAACACACTAAACTCGAGTGCCACTGCCTGATTCAGTGTGGTGACCTCAGGTAGAACTCTTCTTGCTTGCCATCCTCCTCATCCTGGTATAAACCAAAAACCTACTACAAGACCAGCTAAAGAACATCTTTTTCTTTTTTTTTTTTTTTTTAATAAGAATAGTCATTTTTATGTCTATTTTTTCTATATTTATAGAATAGCTATTTTTTAGAAATACTACTAAAGAACAAGAGCAGAACAGATATAGCTCAGCTTCAGGCTTAGGGGAAACGCAGTTCCACTAAAGACCAGTTCAGTACTGGTTTGAGTGTCTCACACACAATTAGTGCTGCTTTCACCAGACAACACACAGGATGTGTTCACCCTGGAAAGTTTTCAAAATTTAAAAATTGGTTCGGAGTTATCAGCTCAGTCTTGTGGCCGAAAGAAGAGAGGAATCAAGCCTTTTCTATTATTATTTTTAAAGGAATCCTCCATTTTGGGGCTGCCTCCAACACTTCCTTTGAATTCCTTATTTCCATGTGAGTGGAGCTAAAATTATGAGCTGCTTTTGGACCAGAATTCATGAGATCTTAGGGAAATAAATTCCTCCACCAAGCTGGGCCAGAGGTCTGATATGGGATCCTGGAAAACTGAGGCAAGTCAACAACCATTCCAAGGAAAAAAACGCCAAAATGTGCCCAAGATTTTACCCACAAAAAAAGCAGGCAGTTGGGGAGACAAAAATCTCTTTACCTCACACTTCCACTACTTGTAATCCAGCCCAAGGATCCACACACATTTTTGCCCATTGCAGCCCCAGCAGAGCCCACAGCAGCAGTGCTAATACACAGCTTTTCCAAGAGCACTGGGCACAACTAATGCTGCATTAATTACTGTGTGAGAGCCCTCGTTAAATCAATAAAGATTAGAGCACAAATCTGAAAACTGCAGTAACCAAAAACCTGCTCAATGTGCACTAAGTGATGCATTTACCCGGCGTGGCTCAGTCTCTCTCACCCTCCCCTGACCTCCCCTACACTCACTCCATACATATCACTCTGTGAAACACAAATTCAAATTCAGTTAACATTCCTGGAGACTTCAATCACAGGGCTCCAAACCCCTACATCTCTCAGCAAACTCGCTCATCTCCCAGTTCTGAGATGAGCACAATTTTTATTTTTATTATTTTAAATGCTCTTGCCAGTTTCCATTGCAAATCGTGCGACGTCTGGTGAGCAAAATGAAAGGGTAGAATGTTCTCATGCTTTTGGGAAAGATATTCAGTGTGGGAGAAAAAGTTTCTTAGAAGAAGTTGCACTCTTTCTAAAAAGAAAAATACAGTACATGCTTGGAATGGAATGAATAGAACAGAAAAGATGACATTAAGACAGCGGTGTAAGGGAATATTTTGGTGGTGGCCATAAGAACTGAAGATATTTCTATGCTTCGCTGGTAACAGAGAAACATCTGGATGGGGAAGGAAGCAGAGAAAAGAGCCTTTATTGGAAACCCTGGCATAAAATGAGAGTGTTTACTTGCTGAAGAGAATACAGTGAGTTTTTATGCCCCATTCACGCAGAAAGTCATTATTGCCATCCTCACTTTATGGCTGCCCCAGGCAGATACATTCAGGCTCCAAACTAAACTGAGCTGACAGAAATCAACTTGGCTTTTCAGGTGTGGCTTTGCACACCTTCAGCTCTTGGCTCAGCACTGCCTGTGCTTCCTGCTGCATCCTGAGCCTGGAATGGCAGCACCCAGCAGCAGGAGGGATGGGGGAGGCTAGGGGTTAAAAAGCTCCTGTTTTCATGGAACTATGGAACGGTTTGGGTTGGAAGGGACCTCAAAGTTCATCTAGTTCTAAACCCTCTGCCATGGCAGGGACACCTTCCACTAGCCCAGGCTGCTCCAAGCCCTGTCCAACCTGGCCTTGGACACTGCCAGGGATCCAGGGGCAGCCCCAGCTTCTCTGGGCACCCTGTGCCAGGGCCTCACACCCTCATAGCCAAGAATTTCTTCCCAATAGCCAATCTAAATATCTCCTCTGGCAGTTTGAAGCCATTCCCCCTTGACCCGTTACTCCAGGCCCTTGTAAATGGTCTCTCTCCATGGTTCTTTTAGCTCCTCCAGATACTGAGAGGCCACAAAGGTCATCTCAAAGCTTCTCCAGGCTGAACAATTCCAATTCTCTCAGCCTTTCCTCCTAGCAGAGCTGCTCCATCCCTCTGATCATCTCCATCTTTTGACTCCTCAGTGTGCATAGCCTAAATTAGGCACAATTTCTGGATTTTACTAACAAGCATTTACCCTTTTACTTCATAATCCTTGACTGTCCTGAGTCTGGGATTGTAGGAGTTTGTATCAATACCTGCTCTGTGGGGCCAATTCTCCCTAATGTTTATAGGGAGCAGAAGTGACACATCTTTACCCTGGGAGCTGCAGCACAGTCATTTGCATTAAAGTGAGTTTAATTACCCACAGGCAAATTTAGAAACACTTCTGCTTTGATGGATGCAACTACTGCATGCAGTGCAGCAGAAAACCATGGCTGGAGCATGTTTAGACATTCAGAGAACAGAACAGATTGGTACAGGTTTAATGATAATTGTACAGTGATCTCTTACTTTCTTTTCTGCCCCTCTTTATTTATTACCAATGGATGTAGCCTATACCATGAGAAATACCCTCAAAAATATTAAAAAATAGAATATTTGGACTCTCTAGAAGGTTCAGTTTGGCACCTCCCAGCTGTAGGAGACTGAATGAGACAAATCATGTTTTAGAGCAGAAGCAGAGATTGGGGATGGAGGTTTTTTTTCCTATTCAAAATACTGGGATCAGCTTTGGGAACTAAGCACAGGCTTAGAGCAATTTCACATAAATACAGGAAGAACTGATGACAACACTTGGGAATAATCACAATGAGTCAAAGCTGCAGAAGTCTTCCCAATGCTGCAGGATCACTTGGAAAAACAATCTCTCATTTTCCAAAGACAGCAAGTGATGATAAATGAGGACTCATTTATTAAGAGGGAACTTTGCATCCAGTTTTCTCCTCTGAAGTTACAGCACAGGATGGAACTCCCTGGATGCTGAGCACCTTCCTAATGCAATAATCCCAACTTGTTCATGGGACCAAGATATGAGCAAACCGTACTGATAGCTTTGTTTTAACATCTTGAAGGGCTCTGCAGCTCAAGAAAAGACAGCAAGAAGGATATTTATTTTAAACACAACTCATGTTCTCATTTGACCTCACTTTCCAGAGGTTCAAATAGAAGAAAAAGTACATCTCAAGGGAAAGCCTTAAACTCAAAAAATGTGTAATTAAAACTGGAACATATGTAATTGCTGAAAGCTGTCCAGGATGGCCATGAGCTTTAGTCAGTCAAAATTATTTTTCTCCCCCTGAAATCCACTTAAATCACAAACCAACCCAAAATCCAGTAGGCAGCTGAGATGGCATCTCCCCCTTGTCATGGGGGAGAATTCATGCTCAGCCTTCATCCCTCTCCCTCTTATCTTTCCTCACTTCCAGGACATAATCACACTCAGTTCCCCATCCAGGACTGGTGTGAATTGAAATTCCTGCAGGCTGGTGCAGAGATGCTGATGGAGAATGCAAAGCATCCCGAGAAGCTGCAGCCAGCCCTGTGCCGAGCCGAGCACGGGACCAGAATCACACTGGGGTGGTGGCACAGGGCAAATTATGAAAGCAATTCAGAAGCATTGTAATAAAGCACAATGCACTGTGGTGCTGCTCAAATTCAAACCAGGAACGAATTCTTTCATATGTTAAGTGCTCCCCGAAGCACGGCGAGGCCCTGGCTGGGGGCACCATGCTCCATGCTGGGGCTGGGTGCTGAAATTCAAACTGACATGCCCGCAGCTCCTGAGCCGTCTGAGCCACAAAAGCCAAATTAAACATTGCTTCAGCTGCAACTTACCCTTTGTACCTTGCAAGCCATTATATTACAGAGCGGTGTGGTTTACGAGCTGGCCGTGGGGAAGGGCAGGTGTCTAATGCTGAGAAATCACTGCAGCTCGCGGTGATAAATCCACTCTATAAACTGAACGCCACAGCAATGAGCTCCACATTCGATCCCAGCCCTTCCCTCTCTGTTCTGCCTTTGCTGGGATGGATGCTGAGCTCCAAACCTGAACAAGCTGCTCTGGTGGCAGTGGCACAGCTGTAACCTGAGGTCACATCAGCATGATACTGGCAGCTCGCTCCAATACCTGCTGAATTCAATGGAAACCTTTCAATGGGCTTCAGCGAGCTTTGGTTTACTCCCCAGGTGACACTGCATGTCTTTTTTCCCCTTCTTTTAAGCTTCACAGTATCAGGCAGTTAAAAGTGTTATTTAATCTCTAGCCAGCTTGAGTTGTCCTCTCAGCAGGAAGCTCCATCTCACCACCAGACCACAGAGCCTTTTGCTGTGAAGCAGCAGAGAGGAACATGTGTCACTTGGGGGCTGCTTTAGTCATCCTTTCCTCGGGGTTGTTTCAAACACATCCTGATATCCAAACAACACAAGTTCAGCAGGGTGGAGGAGGTACCTCAGCCTCCCAGCTCAGTTCTGGAGGGAAGGTGGATCATTAAAACGCTCCTGGCTGTTGTCTGAGCACAGGGGTTTGGCCACACTCCTCCCCCCTGGGCATTTAGGGGTCACCACAGAGTGCTTGATCTCCAGAAAATATAGCAGTGGTACTGCTGGTAACAACAACAACAATAGGTGCCCTCATCCCCGCGAGCAGCTCAGGCAGCCAAGGTGTTCTGTTCACACCCATCCTCAAGAATTTCCAAATTAAGCCTCAGTTCCAAAGGTCTGACAGCCACGTGTAGCATTCATGAATACACAAGTGCACTTCTGTAGCAGGAAGGTTATGCACATCACAACAGAATTGTTCTGTCTGGTTCTTGCAGAAACAGAATTCAAATTCTCTTTCCTAGCAACCTGCAGATGACATGAAAACTGGGATGAAGAAACAAACCTAACCAGTGTTTTTTTTCTATCTAGCTAGCCAGGGTAGTGATTATTGCCAGCAGCAATACCAGCCATGCCTCAGAGGAGGGATTTTCAGACCATTCCCTGAGAGGACACCTCCTCAGCAGCTTCATGTTCCTCTTTCCATGGTGCTAAACTGAGGAACATCAACCTGGCTGCCTGACTGTCTCTCTCTGCCACCTGCACGAGGGACATCTGCAGCAGCCTGTGACACTCTGCTGTCCCAGGACTGCCTCAGCTCCTCAAACTGTTTTTGGGCAGGACTCCATTACCCACAAATTTCTAGGTCCTTCTTTTCTAGGGAGGGAACTCTCCCCTAGAGTGATCAGTATGGAAAAAAAATATTGAGGTTACTCACAATAAATTATATTTGCATCCAGAAATAGATCAAAATTTGCCTGCTGCTCCAAGGACATTCACATTTGTGTTGGTCACTCAGATCTTCCCAGGACCATGAAGACAACAGGACCACAGAACTGGGAGTGGATTTACTTTGGTGCTTGTCCCTGGCACTGTGATTTGGGGTGCCACCTCTCAGGTAACCAGCAAATGCAGAATCCTCTCCTACCAATCTCACCGCCCTGCATGGCAGCTCGTTTTCAGAACGGTATTTAGGTTCAATTTAAAATAGATTTTTATTTAAAGTAGTCACACTGCCTGAACATGGTCTGTAAAACACAAACTGTGTGTCAAACCACACAGTTACAGGGGACTCCTGCCCACTGCTTTGAGCCTCACGCCTTGTAATCATTGAGTGACATTTTTAGGTGTCACACTAGGCATACATTATGTCCATCTGCATGAGTGGTCTCATTTCCTTACATTTACAACCTGCAAAAACCGTGAATAAACTCTGACTTTATGATATTTTTTTACTTGCCTTTTTTTTTTTTTTTTTCGCTTTCCAGTAAATTTCAGATTTGTGACTTGGCAGAGGGAGCCATTGTATTTAACCACCTGTGCAGACATTAACTAAACACTTGAGCTTTACGACCAAGAAAACACAAAGTGCTAACACTGCTCAGAGAGATGTTTGGGAACCTTCCAGCTCCTAGCAGGACGAGGTTGGGAACGTGGAGCACCTTGGTGCAGCCCCTGCTCTCCCCCTCACCGGGCAAGGGGTGGGAGTTGTGCCTCGTGCAGGAGGATTTATGGGGTCAGAGCCATCCCCAGGCAAAATCTGTTGCAAGGAAAGGTGCACAGAGGGCTTTGGGGAGGTCACAGCCTCTCTGTGTGCTGTTCTTGCTTGACAGAGGCTTCCCAGGGAGCCACAGAGGCTTCCCAGCTCACTCCAGCGGGAGTTTCCACTTGTGTTATTGGGAATATTTATTGAAAAACACCCCCAGGCCTTGACAAAGCAACAGCTTGGTTCTGAGAGGGGATCCATGTGGACTCAGGTCACTCAGGCCCCATCCCTGTCCTGACAACAGGCAAAGAAAAGCTCTTTAACCACATTTCTCAGAGGGAATAAATGACTTTAGTGATGGCAGCCCAGGTCAAAGGCAGCAGCAGCAGGGTCTCAATTGCTGCACACCAATTTCAAGATTCATTTCCTAACTCCAGCACTCTCCTCAGCTACTGCTGGAGCAATAAAGGCCACTGGCTGCAGAGAAACACTGCCATTCTTCCTAGCTAGAGCCATAACACCAAGGGAAGCATTAGAACTGCAGGAAAGGCAAATCTATACATGGCCTGGCCCTTCCGGGGCTCTTTCCAAGTCCTTGCTGTTGAACACTCCAGGGGTTTTATTTCAGAGCTGTCAGGTTTCAATTAATTATCTCTATTCAGTTAGGCTCTGCTCTGCCCCATTTCTCCTGCAGAAGGCAAGGCAAGGTGTGCTGTGCCCACCTCTGCATTGCATGGAAACTGCATTTTTACATCTAAAATGTACAATGGAAACCTAAGAGGCTTCAACCAGAGCCCTTTCCCCGGGCTGAACCTCCCCAGCCCAAAGGCCTGCTGTCCATAAAATCCACATCATTGCAAGGCTCTTCCCTTGCCCAGCAGAGCAGAGAGGACCCTGTGAAATGGTCAGCACAGAGTCAGTACAAATAAACTGACATTGCTCCAAAGTGAGATCATTGGCAATTTATTCCTGCCCGAGCCCTACCAGAAAGAAAACAGTGTTTCATGTTGGGGCTTTTTTCCTCCTCTCTCCCTCTCTCATTTCTCATCTCTCTGCTATTTCCATGTGCTTCCCACCACACTGTGATTAATCTTTTCTAAGGCCTAAGGGACTGGAGGAAAGAGGTAAGTCAGACTCTATCAAAGACCCTACACAGAGGCAGCCAGGATCTGCCCCAGCCTTTGTGGGGCTTGCAGCATTCCAAGAAACATTTTCCATCCTCAGAAGTTATAAAGAGTCAGAACTTTTACAGCTCATTAGTAAATCATTGATGAGATATTCCCTTTACCTCTCAACGAGTTCTTCGCCACCCTCCCCTAACCAATCCTAAAAAAAAAAAAAAAAATCCTCCTGTGAAAAGGAGCATTTTGTTTTCCAGGCCCTGTAAATGCTCAACTCCTCCTTTTCTTCCACTCCCCAGCACAACATTTTCCAAGAGCTGAATTCAAACCCACCAAAGCTCCTCCAGGGAGGTGCAGAGCTGCAGCCAACCTGCTTGGCACGAGCAAAGGGATTGCCACACATGCACCTACCAGGCTCCAATTCTGGCTTTCGAGAAAAAAATAAACCACCGAATAATTAAGAGCTGAAACCCTGGTGGAAATCTGGGAAATGCCTGACTCCAGCACAGATCCTAAACCCACACAGGGAATATGCCAGCCTGGCCATCACTGTCAGCTCCAGTGAGGAACAGGAGCAGCTTTTGTGGTGTTTTGTCAGGGAAAGCTTTTCCAGAAAAGCACATTTATCAGCACTTCTCATACACTGGATGGCTATTAAGGAATATCAGCAAAGCAGCTTCTGTCAGTGTAAATCATGCCTATCCCATGAGGACCTTGGAATCACAGGTGTTTTAGAGGAACAGGTGTAAAACAGGTCTGGAGCTCCTGCACTGAGCAATAATTCCAGTATTTTCAAAGGAGGAGTTGCAAAAATCATTCTGTACAACACAGAAGTGCTGCAGGAGATGGACACTTGACTGAAATACTTGAAAATAAATGGGATCCCAAGATGTTCAGCTCCAAGAAAGTCTTCCACCCTAGTTACAAAGATTTAGGGTCTCTGTTAGATCCAAACCTCATAATATTGCACTTGGCTTTAAGAAAAAAAAAGTTTAGAGAAATAACTTGTCTTGTGGCTTCTAGTTTTCTTTTTATTAAATAAAAGCATCTCCCATATGCACCTCATGGCATGTTAAAACTTATTCCTGTGCTTGCCACAGAGTATCTGCAACCATTTACAGTGTTTTGGTGTGGTCATTCTTGCAAAATTATCAATAATCTCACACTACTTGACTGTATCCCTGAAGTCTGAGCTGCTGACACCTTCTGATTGAAACCAGAATTCCCAGATAAAGAAAAAAAGGCTGTCCCTGGTTTGAGAGGGGGAAGTCAGAAAGTATTAGGTTGCTGAAAGATTAGAAAGAAAGGCAAAGAACTCCAAGTATGTTCTATATTTCAGTATCACAGGGAATATGGTACTTGGCTGTAAAGTTTTAACATATTACTGATAATAATGGGACATTATTAAGAGCTAAGTCCAAGTCAGAAAGCATCAGGGCCTGCCTAGAAGATGATCAGAAATTCAGAGTTCAACTTCGTTTTGTGTTTTAAATGTAAATCCAAACCAACTCTAATTCCACGTAGATTTGCTTGAAGAATTTTAACAGAGATATTATCAACACTGGAATATTTCACTCAGGACACTGCCTCCCATGACATGACCCCTCTCCAGCTCTTCCAGAGGTTCTCCTGTGCCTGGGAGTTGGGGAAAACATGCTCAGGTCTCATCTGGGACAGATAATTTTTGTGGGGGGCAGGAAGTGCAGCTTTGGTTATTCAGGACAGGCAGAACAACTGCAGTGCAGTGGTCAAATGCCACAGGAATTGGGTCTTGCCTTCATTAAATCCCTTTTTCAGTGGGAGGGAGGAGAGAAAGCAGTGTGAGAGGGATGTTGTCCTACAGGAAGGAGGGGCTGGTGCTGAGCTGGGCCCACATTTCAGTGCCATCACACCACCTTTCTCCAGCTCTTCTCATACCCCTCCTGCTCCTTCTTCACTCCAACCTGGGCAGAAAGTTTGCCCTTTTCTGTAATATCAGATTATCATTTTTACAGGAACAAAGAGCTGGAGTTCAGCCTCAGAAAGGCAAGGTCTTGTGCATCCTGGTAAAGTGTCCAGCACCCATGCTATAGATTTCTCCAAATTTAATTAAAAACTGAATTCTACAGACTCCCACCTTAATAAATGAACACAGCAGCTGCAAGTCAGCAGAGGGAGAACAAACCTTTGTGATGCTTCACTCTGAGAACATTAAGACAGCAGCTGGCAGTCGTTTCTTTTTAGGATACTACTGAGATGCCCCAGTTATTCAATGGAAAACTACACAGAAAAAGCAAAATATTTCTTTACTTGCCAAAGTGCAAAGAAGAAAACCAGACAAGATTGAAATCAGCAATTTTACCCTGACAGTGTTATCAAACCTTTCCTAATGGAACCACATGCAAAGATAAAAGTGATCTATTGGCAGGACAAGTGTTCTGGTTGATTTCCAATCAAGCTCATTCCAAAACCAAAGCACAACTGGTGGAGTCCTTGTTTATGTGTGGGAAGAAGTAAATCCAGAACAACTCTCAGTTGGAAACTCCAAACTTACTCTTGCCATCAATGTTTTTTTGGGCTTTCCCTGCTTTAATCTCTCTGGTTTTTAATAGGGGCTGGGTTTTCTGGTGAAGGTGACTCAAACACTGCTGTGCCAGAAGAGCTGACACAAGGTGGGCTCAGTCCCCACAGTGCTGGTGACAGACACAAAAATGAGCTTTTTTTGGGTAAGTTGCAAGGTCCAAGCCATCATCCCATGTCATGGTGCCCATGTGCCCCAGGATTCAGCACAAAACCCCACAGCCTGTCCCTTTTCTTGAGACCTCTGTGCTCCTCCACCACACAGAGCTGTCACCTTTCTGTGTCCTTTCTGTCACCTGTCACTGCCCTGTGTCCCTTGTCCTTACAGGGACAACACCTCTGTGCAGCACCTGGTTTAGTGCTGACTGGCAATGTCAGCTTTAGGGTTAGATTGATGACCTCCAAGGCCTTTTCCACCCTAAATCATTCCATGGCAGAGGAGGGGACAGCAAGGGGGACAAGCTGGAGTGAGGACAGGCTGGATGGAGCTCTGAGCAACCTGGTTCAGTGGAAAATGTCTCTGCCCACAGGAGAGGGGTTGGAACAAGATGATCTCTAAGTCCTCTTCCTACCCAAACCATTCTGTGATAGCAGAAACAAAGAGGTACATGAGGAATAAATAGTTTTGAATTTTAGGCCATGTTTATGCAAACCCAATGAAGCAAGAACAGCTACAACTATTTAACAGCCAAGCAAAACCTGCCCATTAAGAGATATTTGCATTTTGAAAGGGCCCAAAGAGACCCATTTTTCTATTTTATTTCTTCAAACATCTTTTTTTTTGAGGGAAAGGGTAATTTAGCTCAAATTTTCCTTAGGTTTTTCTTTACTGAAAACAGTCTGGTTTTTATTGGGAAAAGAATCATCTTTTCAGGGAAGTTATTAAAAAAAAAGCAAGCCATGTATGCTCTATTAAAATTTTAAATAAGATATGAATTCATTTGCAAAATGTGAAGCGCTAATAACCTCAGCATATTTCAGTCAGGTGCACTTTAAGAACAATTCTTTTTCTCCACAAAAGGCATTTTCTGTGAACAATTTAAATCAGCTCTATTAGCAGCTTTAGAAACAGGAATGTGGCTATGAAGACAATTCCAGGCAGAAAAGAGCAAGACATTTGTTGGGAGAAAATTAAGGCAATGTAAATCATTTTCCAATAAATATTCCATACAGAATATTCTGTTCTGTGATATACAATACAGTCTTTTTCCAGAGATATTGCATTCCCTCCCTGTGGATGCTGAAAGGGATTGCAGTATTAAGTTTCAATTGATTGTTAACAAAACCCCGAGCCTGTTCCTACTTTTGATTCAATCCACTTAGAATGGCAGGCTGAGCTCTTCTAATCTCATTTTAATTTTCCATGGGGGACTAAGTGTCCAAAATCCTTGTGAGGGGGCTGGAAATTTCAGCTCTAGGATGAAACAACCTGATTCAAAGTCAGAGAGAGGCACTCCTTTGGATTAGGTCCCTGATGGCCTTGGAATGCTCTGGAAAATGCCCTGAATTATCATTTTCTCCTAAAGCAGGATATCATTCTGCCCACATCAAGCCTCCAAACACCCTTAATGCTCAGCCTTTGGAAGGAAAAGGATGCCAGGGGAATAGTGCCACATTACAGCTCTCTGGACTAGTTTTCCTCAGTTTGCCATTCCTGATGCCAGTTTTGGATTCCCCAGTGCCACATCACCTTTCCAGACTCTGGATATCTAATAAGTGCCTGAATCCTCCCCTGTGTATGCAGGGAAAACACAACAATCATTCCCCAAAACTTTATTCTTGGCCCACCCTGCTCTACCTGCAGCATCCCATTTCTGCTTTCCTTTTTCCATCCCCTGCCCATCCCACATCCTGGCAAGGTTACAGGGAATTTCTACCTGGGCAGAAATTCCCTGCCGAGGTAGAAATTCCCCACTCTTCTTTCACTGGCTTTCACCTTCAAGAAAAAAACCCACAAAACACCAAAACCAACCACAAAACCCAAACAAGTAAGAAAAAAACCAAACAAAAAACCAAACAAAAAAACCCCCCAACAAATAAGAAAACAAGTAATCCGAAGCACTTTGGTTTCTCAAGTCCATCCACTCAGGCCTATCCCTATAAATCTCATCCTGGCCATTTCACATAATCTGTCCTACCAATCTCAGATGTGCCAGGCTGGTGTTGAATGTCACACTTGGCAGACATTTGGGGACAGCCTGGGAAGCCTTATTTCAATAGCCCACATTCTCCTTTAAAAATCAAACCCTTAACCTGCAATTTCACTGTCCTGCCCTGCCTTAATTCCCTCCCCTCATCCTATTTCCCTGTATTTTCAACATTAATGCCACAAATCCAGGAAATTCCTGCTGTGTGTTCAGCTGAAGATGTTTCACAGTGATGGCTCAGACCATCATATCAAACTAAGAATAAATAACTTTTAGAGGTCAATGCTTGACCCTGTACCCAACAAGACACACAACAACCCCAGAAGTCAGTCAACAACTCAAGGACCAATTCCAGAAGCTCAGGCCCCAAATCCACCACCAGCTCTGTTCAGTCCCTCTCCTCAGCAGCTTTATTCTTCAGACTTAATGAGACAGATGCAAACAGCAGGCACTTATTCTCTAATTAACCAATTTGGCTGCCACTTTATGATCATTAACCCAATGTTGCTGGGTCAAGATTGCACACAAAGTATTCCTTCCTTCTCTCCCTTTCATTCCTCATCCATACCTGGCTTGGAAATCATCCCCTTCCCTCCATTCCCCAATCTGAGTACAAACCATCTTTGCTCACTCACTGCAGCACCTTACAAGATGCGTTCCTGAGATCTAAAAATAAGCTTGTTAGATTATTTGACAGTCAAAAATTAAATAAAATTGGAAGTAGTAATTATTTTCTTGATTATTTAATGTGGGCCAGACTTTTATCAAAATATTTTGACACGAGAAGATTTGTGAAAATAAATAGGCAATCAGCAAGTCATTGCTAACGGAAAAGGAGCTTTCTTTTTTCCAGGGAAAGAAGTATATATTACCTGTCAGTGCCATGGGAGAGTCTCAGGCTTTAAAAGATGATGTGTTAACAGCACTTTATCTACAAGACAGCCTAACAGACAGCTCGACATCACCAGGTGACAGATTCATGCAGTGCCACACCAAACATGGCAGAAACACAGCTCTGCTCAAATATCAGGGAACTGGAAGTGTTTGGGAGTTCCTGGGGGGCAGAGGCTGGATGGAATATGGGTCACAGCTCAGCCTGATGAGAGCCCTAGCCACCAGTCTAAAAATAATGGAAAAATAAAGTAAAATCACCTCCATCCACCCTGCTCCTTTCTCATCCCAAAACCTCAGCACAGAGAAGCCACAGAAGGTTTTGTGTCAAACATGAAGGAGGGAGGTTTGCCAGCACTGTGCCATCCACCAGCTCAGTCCTTTGCCTAAATCTGGGGACTTCCAGCTCCTGCTCCTCTCCAGGATGGGTCATCTGCCCAGGCCAGGTCTGTCAGAGCTGGTTAAGCTCATCTTGACTTGCCATTTGTCCTCCAAGTCAGCATGTTAGTGAAGCATTTCTTGTTTCCTATCCAGGCAAACCTGTCTTTGAGGATGATCTTCTGGAGGGCCCTGGGATCTGCAGCAGCTCTGCTGTTCAGTGTTAACCAGCAACACACAGCGCCAGCTTTTTATAGCACAAACAGCTGCTAGAATTATTCGCTTCTCCTTTCTTAAAAAGAAGAGTAATAACATATGAAATTGATTTTATCTGCTTTCAGGATAAAATGAGTATCATTTTCCTACGCTTGTCTCTTTTTTGGAACTGCTTTACGTAACATTTCCTAGAAACACTCTCTGTGTGCACACCCAGCTCTCCACACCAGCGAGACATTTCAACTGGGATGACTGGGATGGAGGGGGAGGAAGGACTCATTCCCACCAGTGAGACATTTCAACTGGGGTGACTGGGATGGAGGGGGAGGAAGGACCAATCCCCACCAGTGAGACATTTCAACTGGGGTGACTGGGATGGAGGGGGAGGAAGGACCAATCCCCACCAACACACCAGGATGGGCTGTGGCCCAGCCAGGTGAATCATTCCAAAACAGCAGGACAACTCCCCTCAGACTCCCCCCAAAACCAGGTCTGGAGAGATTCCATTCAGCCCACAAAACACACACACCTCTGGCTTTGGAAAGGCCTCGTTCAGCATCTGGTGTGGTGTGTCAGATTCCATCTGAGATACTGCGCTCCAGAGAGCGGCGGGAGAAAACAACGCGCTCCAGAGCCCGCGTGTAACGTGAGGAGTTAATCCCACACAGGCATTCATCTTTTCAAAGCATATATTCCTGACAGTTTTGGAAGGCATTGCTTACAATTTCCATAATGTTTGAAAACATACAGACACTTTCTCTCAGTGTCACAAACGTCTTGAACTCCTGAGCCCCTTTTCATGACACCATAAACTTCTCCTTGGAAGCACAGTATGATGTCAGAGGATGTAACAGTACAAGAGGTGAAGAGGAAAGCTGTGGGAGCATTCAAATAACTTTTTCTGGCCTAAAAAAGAAATAAAATAAAAACTGGAGTTTGATCCAAGAACATTTTGTTCATTTGCTATACAGGGGTGCCTTTTGTATGAGCACAGACTGTTTTGTGGACTCTGGTCCTCTGTAGTCACCATGAAACGGAAAATATACAATGAAGCCAGTGATGTGTTATCATCTGAGGTTTCTGTGAATGCTATTTCTGTCTTATGTTCACAGAGAGCTGCTGGTCAAATGTTCATCCACTACAACTTGATAAAAACAGGGGTTTAAAGAATTATCGCAGATATTTATAGCTTATTTTCTTTTCTCTCTTTTATCTCATCTGCACTGTTGGCACGATAACGCTCATTAGTGTTCAGGTTTAAGTGAATCATCCAAAATAGCTTTTTTTAAAAAAATAAAATAAAAAAGCTGTTTGTTTCTCACGCATTCATCAGGGTTAAAAATATCCATATTTTTAACAAATACATACTCTTTGATATCAGCCAGGTGAGCCAAACAAGTTTTACGCAAGCACAGCTGAGCTGCTGTATCTGTCACCTTCAGGTTTGACTTGTGCCGTGGTTCCAACAGAGATTTAATGAACAAGTCCAATTTGATGCAAACTTTCAAAAGTTTCACAGCTCTAATCAGCAAAATAAAAGTGTGCTAGATAATTACTGGAGTGTTAAGCTGATATTTATCTCTGTAATCCCCCAGATGAAAGGAGCAGATTTCACAAGAACAGTCTTTATTTTTAATACCACATGCAAAAAATAGACATTATAGCTACTGATGTTAATGAACGCTGGGCTGTTCACACCTCCAGCCCTGCTCACCCCTGTGAAATTCTTCCTTTACATGACCACAGTGGCTGTCACCAGGATCAGGCTCAGGGCTAACAATATTCACATCTTCCTCTCCCCCTCCTTCAGAACTCCACTTCTCCCCTTCCATTGATCTATTCCACACTCGCCAGCCTCCATCCTCTGATTTCATCACAGCCTTTTCTGCTGGAAATTGTCGTTTGAGTGAGCAAAAGCTCACAAATTGCACATTGCTGCACCCCTGGAAAAGGCCTGCTGCCCACTCAAAGAGGGCAACAAGATAGAAAATCATACCCATCACTGGGAGTATTTAATTAAATTGGAAGAAGAAATTGTGTAGGGCTGGGATTGGTTTCTGACCTGCACTGAAGCTGTGCTTGTTTGTTGTACATCTGCAGGACCAGTTTTCAGGGCCTTCTACTTGTTTCCATCACTGCAACCCACAAAGTTAAAAATGTAATTTTAAATAGGGAGCAAAACACTTCTCTCTGTCCATATGACAAACAGATCAGATGCCTCAAGATTGCTGAAAAATATCCTCTAAATGACTACCACTTCAGTACATTTATTAGCCTCCAAACACCAGATATCATCAGCAACAGTATTGAACAGCCTTTAAAGGAGCTGATGTTGTTATTTTTTTTTACTCAGTTTAACCTTGCAGTTTTTCAAAGACTCACCAAAAACAAAGCCCCAGAGGAAGGGAAAAATGTTTTGGACACTTCAGCCTGGGGTCTTCAAAAAAGACTGAGCACAGCTGTTGAGCACATCAGCTCCACCAGCCACCTTCCATTGTGTCACTACATTGATATTCACACCTACACAGCCACACAAACGCTGCTGATTAAAAAATTAAGTGTAACTGAAACAAAAACAAACATCTCAGGGGGAATATGTGGACTTTAGCATTAGAAAAAAAAAAAAAAAAGCCTCCATATGCCCAAGAAAAGGAGAGAACAGATGGCTTTCTTGCTTTGTCTTCATGCTGCTTTCATACTTCTACAACTTGATGCTTTGGGTTAATATTTTAATCCAAACTCAGTGATTAACAATAGAGGCAGACGGAGGATTGTGTTTCACTCTATAATTAGGCAGACACAATGAGGTGACTTCTCAGCAAGGTACACAGGGACAGAAAGTGCCTGTAGCTCCATCAGTGATATTCCCAATGCACAGGGGAATAACTTTTATTCTGCTACAGGCAACAGAGATGAGATTTTAAAAACCCTCAGGCATGCAGAACCCAGGGTTTGCAGGGTTATTAGTGAAACAAAATACCACAGAAGTCTTCTTTGAAGACAGGACTTAACTCTTCCCTAATTCAAGCACGAGCTGGGCATGTGGAACAGAGCCCAGAACTCATGGCAGGAGATCCTGTGGCTGACTAATGGAATCCCACCTGGAAAAGCAGAAAAACAGCTCTGGGAAGGACACATGGATCTGCAAACAGAGCACAATCCAGGGCTGATCTGCTGAGATCCCCAGGCTGTGCACAGAACATTCTGGATACCAACACAGCAAGAGCATTTTGCTTCATGAGCATTTTGCTCATGACTGGGGTGCTACCAGATGAGTGGGTCACAAGGAAAAAACCCCAAAAAAGCCCATTTAGCACAGTAATGAAGCTATTTGTGATTTCAGACCTGAAGGTAAAGCCCCACACACTTGTATGACTTGGTTCAAGAGACTTGGAACACACAAAGTTTGCACAAGAGCGACCACCCTGCTCACCTGAGAGCCATTTGAAAACTAATGTGCAACCAGGACATAGAAAAAACACCTGTAAAAAGGACTCTGGTCCCATCAGAGTCCTCACGCTGATGCTGGGGCAGTGTCTCATCTGCTTCCCACAACAGCTTTGCCCTTCAACAGCTCGTGTTTATGAATGACAAGGAAATGATGGGAAGTTTGTTACTGCTCAGACAGAAAAAATACAAAGGAGGTGCCAAAACCAACATGAGATGTGTTGTGTGCAATGGAAGGAGCAGAGCCCACAGCCTGAACAGCCTGGCCAGGGCGGTTTTGAGGAGCAGGACAAGATCTGATGATTCAACTCTTCCACCAAACTCGCTCTGCTCTATTTACAGAGAGAACAGGAACATAGCAGAAGCACAAGGACCTCTCACATCCCTTTCTGTCCCCTCCTGTCAGCAAAAGGATTGCCATGGGGACTGACTGGTGGCCCAACACATATTGAACACCCTGCTGCCAGCAGGAGCTGGTGCTCAGTGCTCCAGAGGCCAAGCACAGCAGCTCTGCAGCAGCTCCAGGACAGCCAGCCCAGAGGGAAAGGTTCTCCCTAATCCTCTCTTGCCGTTTGGGATTGGTTTGTGGCTCCAGGAGCAGCAGGCTCAGAGCCTGCCTGAGGAAGTGTTTGAAGACAAACACAGCATTAAACATGGGTTTTATGGGCTCAAATCTGAGAGACTTCAGTGAACAGAGAATTTCCCTGCACGGAGCCTGAACCACAGCTCAGGGCAGGAGGGTTTGGTCCTTCCCTGCAAGAAACACCACTCTTGTGTGAAGAACACCAATTCCTGGCCAGAATGACAACACAAGTGCAAAGGCAGCTCTTGGTGTGACTCAGACACACCAATCTGCTGTGGAGAGATGCACAGAGTGCCTGGGAGCTGCCCCAGTGCAGGACTGGACACCCCTGCATGTACACTCCTCACAGGAGGAGGTAACCCACGAAAAGATGGCTAAACTGGAGTGGTCTGGGGTAGAATTTGATGTGGTTATCAGTGCCTTCAGCCAGATTTCGAGGGCTCAGTCTGTGCCCCCCGCTGTGCCATGTTTTCCATAGGATTCAATCCCCATCCCCAGCAGAAATCTGGTCTCCCTTGGAAACCTGGAAGTGCCTCTCCACACCAGCAAAGTGACAAACAGCACTGCCCAGGCAGAGACAAGAGGTATCGATTCTTACAAAACTATTTTGGACCAAGACTCCTTTTCCAGTTGTATGGAGAGCTCTCTAAGTCACATAAAGCAGCATATGGAAAACCCCCAGCACTGCATGTTCTCATAATTTTTGGAACACTGTAAATATTTGAGTCAGTAGATCTTAATCCATAAACACAGCTGGACTCAAGAAACAATGATGGTAACTTATTATAATTTAAACAATTGTGTAACAAAACAAACCAATGATAATCACTTTGGTTTCCTAAGGACAATAGGCACAACCTTTGCACAAAGTTAACATGATGGTACATGTAATTACATAGAAAATAAACTTACATATGCTAAGATAAATTATTCTCAGCTTTTACAGAGCACTGTAGAGGGGAATGACAGTGGAAGGGCAAAGCTGTGTGGTGCAAAGGCAGCATTTCATAAAATGTACAGAGCTGGAATGGGAACTGCCAGCCAAAGGACATCCCCATCCCCTTCCAGGACATATTAGTTTAATTGCTTTATGACCACAAAGATCATCCCCCAAGTCCACCCTCAATGTAAGCCCCAATAAACCCTGGTGCACAGAGTTTACACACAAAGCACTGGTGGCTGATCTCTGCTGTGATTAATGAGAAGAACATTTATCCAAACTGCATCAGAACAGACCTGGGCACTCATCTCACGTTTTACATAAGTTAAATGGGCTTTAAGTTCTTTCCTCAAAGTTCAAGTAAGTTCACTTCCTTTTTATTTCTGCTTTGCATTTTTCACAAGTGTTTGCATTCAGCAATAAAACCTAGAGACAGAAGTAAACACAATATGGTTCAAATCCATTTCAGAATTGTTCTAGGCAGGGTGCTGTTCTCAAGTTTTTACTAGACATGTAAAGTGGATTTGTCTACCACCAAAACACGTAGACAAGACAAAAAGTACTCAAAACCAAAATAGGATCTAAACGCACACACATTTTATAAGCAAAATCCTGATTATGGCCATAAACTCTTTATTACTTGGCTGCATCAACACACACAAAAAACCAAAAATCCAGCTTTCATATTTTACACCCAATAATCAAGAGATAAGATTCCTACCCAAACCTTTAAAATGCAGCGTTCAAGTGAAAACTTCAAATAAGGCTGAAGTTCTTTAGTTAGGGATGATAAAAATTTGATATTCTACAACAGCAGCAGCCACACCACCAGAATTTGGCCACCTCAGAAACTGGCTAAGCCTCTACACCAGAAATATATAAATACTCTGAGCCCCAGCTTCCAGCTCTTGAAGTCATCAGTGCCACGTAAAATGAGAAATTTGACATCTGAATTAATTCCTCCTACCAGGAAAATCCCTACTTCTAAAATTGCCAGCTCAAAATCAACCACATGAACAACACAACACAAGGTATTTTCCAGCTCCCTCCCTTGCAGGCCGACAGATGAGCCATGTTAACTACAGCTTACCAAAAAAAAAAAAGAAAAATCAAGTATGGAAAACGTCAGCTCCACAGAACAAGTCTGGCAAAGTTATAATCAACTAAAATCAGGTTCTTATAATAGGAACTGACAGGGAAATTCAAGCTACTTATGCTGCTTAGAAAGCTTAACATTATCTGGCAAAGGGATGAAGCTGCAAAGCTGAGATCGAGTTCTGGACTAGAACTTCCCCAACTTTTCAGGGAATTTTGATAGAGGAGGTCAGCTTGGTCAAGGTGAAAGTGTACATGAGCCTTAGAGAAAAAAATAATAATTAAAGTATCTAAAACTAGAAACATTGCCACTTGAATACAGAAGAACATTCCTTTTCAAAGGGGATAACAAATCTAGAACAATGACCACATGAATCCAGAGCCTGTTTGGCAGGGGCTGCCAAGCAACCACTAACAGGCATTTGTGCAAGTTCCTGGTGGAAAATCATTCATTGGTGATGTCACCCTTCAAATGATGGAGCATTCCTTGCCTTTTGTGCCTTTGCCATCCTATTTCTGCAAGGTTGCCAGGCAGGTAAACAGAATTCCACTTCAACTGTCTGCAGCTTGAAAAGTAAGCCAAAAATAACCTACAGCTTGTCCATTGAGGCCAGAGATTTAAAGATGAGAGCTTAATATGGGCCACCTAAATCCAAATTTAGGAACTGTAATATGGAACCTGTTTTTTAAAAGTCTTTAAATAAGTATTTTATGCTCCATGGTGCTTTCCTATTCCATGGTGTTCTTCAGTAGGGGACTTGAGGAGAGAGCAAAGGGACATTGGTGTGTGAAAATTGATTGTCTCCCAGCATTCAGCCACTTGACTGGCTAGAGAACAGCAATGCTGCTCCCCTAAATCCTCCAGCATTTAGAAACTCAGCTTCACTCCACATCCCTGGTGCAGTACCAGGAGAAAAGTTCTGCAAGGGATTAAGGTGAGAGTGACTGCCATGGCTGAGAACAGAGGCTTCAACCTGCTTTAATCAGACAAGGAATTGCCTTTTATCCATCTCTTCCCAGGCCAACAACTGCCTCAAACCTGACAAAACCTCCTGGTGAGTATTTCTGGAAAACTTACTCCTCCTTAAGCCTCCTCCTGGCTTAAAGCTTTCCAAAACCACGAGACTTCAAGCAGTAAATGAGCTATTAATTAAACCACTCTTGGGCATCTCTGTTTAAGAGACATCAGTGGATTTCCCAGATGCAAGGTGGGACCTGCCAGGAAACCAGCAGAGTCCCAGCCCTTTTACCACCACCAAGAATTTGGATGCAGCAACATTTTCTCATCGTTTTCTTCACAGCAGATCCATGGTGAGGGCTCCAGGGAAAAGAAAGGAAGTTGCTTGAATTTTGAGAGTGGGAACGTCAGAAGTGCTCACCCTACACCCACTGGGGTCAGAGGCAGGAGAAGAGGCCAAAACTTGCAAAAAAAAAAGTTTGCCTTGTTTGTATCAATTTCTGCACTCAGGAAACTGGGGATGATCAAAGGATGTCTCCTCAGCAGGCAAGGGAAGCTCTGAAATCCCATCCAGGGCAGTGAGGAGCTCCAGACCATCCTTCAGCCTCTAACCACCTCAGCACAGGGCTGCATTCTCCCTATTTAAACCTTATACCCCAAACAGGGTCACTGCAGGGACAAAACCTCTTCCCAAAGGGTCCTCTCCAGGCTCAGGATGTGCACATCTCCCCTTGTGCCTCTGATCTCTCCCAAGGCCACTGGCACCAGCATCAGTGAAATGCCAAAAACTAAATTAATGCAGGTTTGGGACTAATTTTTCCCTCTGCCACACTAAAATAAACATTTTTTTAATCTATACCATCAGCACTGGCCCAGTTTTAAGCATGCAGACATAAAGCAATGGGGATGTTGCTGCTGCCTTCAATAGGATCAGATTTAGGCTAAGACTAGAATTCAAACAAGAGTTAATTGGGCTACATTA
Organism: Lichenostomus cassidix; assembly: GCF_008360975.1. Lineage (NCBI taxonomy): Eukaryota > Metazoa > Chordata > Aves > Passeriformes > Meliphagidae > Lichenostomus > Lichenostomus cassidix. Next base: position 7,915,633 of record NC_139497.1, read on the forward strand.
GGTTCAAAGTACTCTCAAGCCAGTTCTTTGCTTTGTGGTTTAAATGTTTAGTTGCCTAAACCCATAGACATTGCAAACTGCAACCACTTCCAGCTGACCCTAACTTTTGGCTTCTTCCTTTTCATGTCTTGTACTTCTCCTTATTTAGTCTTCCCTCATTATTTTTTCTGTAAATTATTCACATCAGGAGGAGGGAGTCACAAAAAAAAGTACTTAAATAGCTGCTTGTGTTACAGGCCAGAGTCCCTCAATATTTTCAAGGCTGTTAAATGACTGATTGCTGGGTCTCTATTTGTTATTTCCAGAGTGCATTCACACAGGGAAACCAAGTTTGGGAAATGGGAAGGACATTGGTTTTTACTGAAAATAATGCAAAGCAAAACTTAGCAAAAAGAAACCTCCAAACTTGAAAATCTGTCATCTTGCATTTTCTCAAGTCAGTCAGATAATGAGATGATTTCATTAAAGAAAAGTGAGAAGTAAACAATGCAGGTAAATTTGAAAATCCCAGGCTGGGTGCTTGAGAAGAAGCACATTCAGCACATTTACATCTCACACTCAGCAGTCTGGAACATTTTCTCCATATTTCCATGCTTAAATAGATCACTAAAAAAAAAAAAAAGCAAGGAATATTGTGATCTGTAACTTTGGAACCCCAAAATCCTGCTTGGGGATTTCCCCTCAGCTGAGCTTTTATCTCATCAGCAGCTTTTGGAAGAAAGTCTTAATGAGCCTGGAGTTGACCATGGATTTAGGAATTCGTTTGTGTTTTATGCTCTGAATTCCTACACAGTGTTTTGAGCCCCATTTCCACAGCAGCAGATTTAGAAAAGCTTCTGTTCCCAACGGGATGATCCAGCATGAGGATTGATCCAACTGGGATCCCAAATGAGAACTTCATCTGCTTCTCTGGGGTCACATTGACCTGACCAAGGCTGAAGTGGCATCAGCTGCCAGGCTGGGGTCTCCACATCAGCCACATCCTTCTCATTTAATTCTGAGGATAAGCTGGTGGATAGAACTCCTAAATTAAAATCAGAGGGATTCCAGGTCCCCCAAAAGCACTTATGGGATCACAGTGCAGTGGAAGCCTCCAACACCCACCAGCATTGTGCTCTGACTTTGAAGGGCTCCCTCCCCTTAATGCTTATTCCAAAATGATTTGCAGATTTTTCTGGAAGTGCAGTGGTGAGGAAAGCTAAGCATTACCAAAGGAAAAAAAAAAAAAAAAGAAAATACATTTCCAGTTAAATTTTGAAAAGCCAATGAGACAACAAAATATGGGAAAGTTGTTCCAGATGGCAAGAACACACTTGAGGAATTTCATTTAATCACATTCGTGCAAGATGTTTTGATTTGGGTGACATATATCAATTGCATACTTAAATTAACAGCCCTTCCTACTGCAGCAAAGGGAAAGCTCCCCGGAGCAGGAAAGGGTCTCAGGGCTTTCAGTTGGAGTGCAAGCACAGCCTGCATGGGGCTGAAAGGCTTTTTGTTGTTTTTTTTTGGGGGAAAATCAGTGGTTCATCACCACACAGCACAAAAGTGTGCTCAGAGCAGCCTCAAGGCCACCTGGGCCATCAGTTGTTGGTCCACTGAGCTGTGCCAAGACAATTCCCACCTCCCAGAGAGGTGGCATGGGCAGCACCCAATGCCCTCAGGGGAATGTGAAGGGCTGAGAGTGTGAAGGAATCCCAGAGGAGAATGGAGGTTTCATCTCCTAGAATCTGCTTCACCTTGAACAGACCCCAGTGCTCCATCCATCCCAAAGGAACTCACCACAGGGATGCTCCAGAGGTGTCACCAGGGCAGCCAAGGCACCCAGCAGGGTGTGCAAGGCCACTGCAAACCTCTTGGAAAGCCCAAACAGAACACTGAGGGTCCACTTGGAAGGGAAATTTCATTCTCCACATAAGTTTTTCCCATCCTGGTGTTATTTAACCAATTTTCCAGGAAAAGCTGATGGTCACAAGATGACCACACCCATACACATCGATATGTAGGAATATTTATACACACAAACACTGGGGAGGTTCCAAAGGCCCTACCTGCCTCAATAATCTCATTTATATAAGGCAAGGAAGGAGCACAGGTAAGACATATGGACAGAATCAAAACTGTAGCACAGGTTTTCTAGTGTCATTAAAAAAAGTAAAATAAAAGAAAATAAATCTATCTTTGAGGCCGTAGCACCCCTCAAACAGAACATTCAACACAAATTAATTATTTACAGGGGATTATCCATTAGGAGTCAAAATTCAGTTTACACCCATAGCTCACATCAAAATTTTTTGGGATGTGAAAAATTTCAGCTCCATCCCAAACACTGCAAACACAAAACTGTCTTTTTTTATTATTATTTTTTTGTTGCACAGCTTCTTCCTGCAGCTGTGCTCTGAAGGGAGCCATCCATACACATCCAGGTATGGATATTAGTTATTGCTAAAATAACTGCACTAAGGCCCTTTGTTTGGCGACTGTCGAACTTCTGAGCAGTGAAACATGAGGAGCTGCAGCTTGCCAGCTGCACATTTCACTTTCTCATCTCCCCAAACAGAGATTGAGAAGAGCCTGTTTATCAGATGTGGAGCTGACTCCTATTCCTCTGTGAGGTCTAAAAAGGAATTTCCATCCTTACAAACGTGCCCCTGGTGGGGAATCGCCGTCTGCTCTGATCACTGGAAAGGGTTCCTCTCCCCTCCCAGTCCCAAACCCACTGAGGCATCTCTTTAAAGACCATAAAACAAAAGGCAAGAGGCTTTCCTGCCTTAATTTACACCCAAATACATTCCCAATTAAAAGGTAACTGTGAAAAATAAAGCTGGTAATTGAAAGCCTTCTGCAACCTGAACTGCAGCATGGCTACCATGACATTACAATAATTAGTTAATCTGCCCTCTAATTTGCCTCAATTTGCATTGGCAGGCTGGAAGCTGCTGTCTACAATGATTTCTCATTGAAAACTGAGGTAGAAAAGAAAAGGAGGGGTTTCTTCCCACAACCCACCCACTCTGTGCATAATCTTTTCCCTCTTCTCTCCAGCACCACTGTAAATCTGGAATCCATCTCCATTAAGACAAGTGGAATTATGCTCCAGATCAACTGTGAGAGGAGAATTTGGCTTAACACCCCTGAAATACACCAAATTATTTTGTTGAAAAATATCTTATCACTGCCCCAGCCTGCTGCTCATGGTCCTGTCCCACTGCCAGGTCTGGCACAGGGAATTTGCAGAAAAATCCTTCATATCTCCATCCCCACTGCAAAGGCTTTGATCAGCTCAAATTCCCTCATTATTTGTCTTGCAACTCAAAATCAAGGCAGATCTCACCTCAGCTGCTCAGATGGAACATCTGTACATCACAAACACAGAGGGAAAAGAGGAGTTCAAGGCAGGATTCCACACTTTGGGAATGCCCTCCCATGGACATCTCCTTCCACAGGAGTCAACTGCTCTGCTCCCACACCTGTGCAGCCAGATGTTGGGCAACAGCAATTCAAGCCATTAGACAGATTTTTAAAATCTATTTACTAAAAAAAAAAAAAAGGCAGAAAGACAAAAATTGGTAGACATAATCCTTTCCAACTAGCTCAAGACTTTGACAAAACACATCTTGCCTTTCAAGGAATTATATTTACTTATCTGCACGAGACTTGCAATACCCCTTATTTTTCAAATCAAGCTGCATTTTGCTCCCTTCCACAAGATGAAACCCACCATTATCTAAAAAAAACAAGGACAAATTGTACAACTCACAGCAAGCATTTGCCAAAACGTTAGCCCTCAGCACTTCTTTTTAAACAAACATGAGGAAATAAGATGACCTTTAAATTGCTTATTGACATGTACTAAATCTCCAGAAATTAGGAAGATTCTCTGGAAAGAGCTGTATAATTTTAGTACTCAGTGTATTTTTAGCTAAGAATATTTTGTATACAAAAGAATGCTGCATGCAGCAGCACTTCAGGGATTTTTGGGAGCTTTGAAAAGCTCCAGTTTAGGTTAAAGAGCAGTAGAAGCAGTAGGTGGATGGCTTGAAGAAAGCAGAAAACAACCACCATGAGCTGCTCAAAACTTGCATCACCTGGACAACCCCTTTATTATTATCCCCATGATTTTATCCTTTAAAAGCAGGGCTTGGGGATTGCATTAGTAAATAAATTTTTTCTTTTACCCAACCCTTTCTGCTCCTAAGGCACAGAAAGTCCAGGGCAGGTGAGCACAGTCTGAGCTGCAGCTGCACAGGTGGATTGGGAGGGCACTTGGATCAGAGCCCTAAGCTAGGAGGAGCTCAGTGTTGCCTTTTTATATATTAAAAAAAACCTTTTTTTCCAGTGAAGTGAATTCTGTAACCAAAGGGAAGGTGAGAGGCAGGAGAACAAGAGTGACAGGAACTGGGGATGCTGAAAGGAAGGAAAACACAGCTGCTGCCTGGTGAGATAACTGAGAGAGCTTGGGCAGGGACAGGGTGCACAGGCTGTCCCCACACACAGCAGGATTTGCTGAGACTTTGGCAGTTTGTCTCAGAGATTGATTTCATTGGGAAGAGAAGGACTGCAGCTCAGTCTGGGTGCTTGGAGCACACCTTTTCCATCTGGGTCCCTGGTGGAGTGTGATGTTCACTGGGCAAGTGCAGCCCAGCCAAGCTCCACAGTCCCTCAGCTGGGTCACAGCACCCCTGAGCTGTTGGAGAGAGGTGAAAGGGGCATCTTGTACCACACAGTGGTGTGAAAACATCCTGGAACTCCCCTGAAAACACAGGCAGGACCTGCATCCAGCACATACCTGCAGTCACCCACATTCACCTCCCATCCCAAAAGTGCCAGCTGAGACTAAACTGGACAGGCTTAACATCACCCCTGAGTCAGAGACAGGGCAGGGCAAGCCTGAAGGAAGAGAGGGCAGGACAAAGTAGAACACAAGGAAATTGTGAAAGTGATCACATCTCCCAGACCGTGACAACAATTCTGGAGAGCTAAGGGACACAATTAGCGACTTTCCAGCTAATATCACTCAAGCCCAGCAGCGTGAGGACTGAGGCAAAGACAGAAAAGGAGTTAGATATCATTCCTTGAATATTTAATTCTTAATGGTGAGAAATTAAAGACTGCCAACACATTTCTCCTATTTCTCATTCATGTGTGTGCATTCCCTTCAAAACTCACACAGACAAAGCTTGCAGAGTTTGGAGAGACAATCTGGGCTGCCATTTGCTCTTTACTAAACCCAGGAATTGCTCTGTTCATTTTTCCAGGAGCAGAAACACTGACACACAGGTTTAGCAGTGCCCACTTCAGCCTGTGGCAGCTACAAGTTCAGTGTCTGCTTTTCTCCCTCTCTTCAGTGCAACTCTTTTTAAGAATTCCAACAGCTCCCAACAGCCTGCACTGTTTCCTTGGATCCTCCTATGGAATACCTCTCCCCTGTGCACTACACTCAGGAATTTCACTTCATGGCACATGTTTGAGTAGGTTATTACAGTGGGCAAACTGTGCAGGCAAAAACACCAGGAAAAAATTTAAGCAAGGACTTAAATTCCCCTGAGCTGATCTCCCCCAGCCCTGCAGTTTGCAAAGTTTTATTGGAAGCAAATACTTCAAGCCCAGTGGCAGAAGTGTCACATCTCTGTTTTCACCCTGCAGGATGACAAATGGCACCCCGAGAACCTCAATGCCCCATTTCAGAGCAGAGCCAAGCAGTGCCTGTTCAAGAGGCACTGATGATGAACACAGGGTGAGGTTAAGGCAGGGAATGTTTGGATTGTTAGTTCAGGATGCTCTGAGAGCCCCAGCTGGGCATTCCTGTTCATGTTTGTCCAAGCAGCAGAACAAGCCCAGCTCCAGTGGTTCTGAGTCAGCAAGGATGGAGAACTGCTGGGGACAGAAATGATCCCAGAACCCCCAGCACAAACAAAGCCTTTAGAGATTCCAAAATATGTTATACACACATCTATAAATCTCATTTCAGGCTTTCAACCCAAATGAGATTTGTTTTGCTGAGCCTTTTGATAGCCTCCTGCAGACAGGAGCTGTACAGAAGCTGCTGCTGAACACAAGGTGTGCTTATTGCACTTATTTAAAGGATGCAAAGAAGTGTTCCTTAGCCAAATATTTCCACCTGTGAGGTGATGTGTTTGCACACCCTGTGGGACAGGACCAGCAGTTGCTTGGGGCACACTGTGCCTCTCGTGTTTGGAACCTCACATGCTGGGAATCAGGTAGCCTCCAACACTGCCAAAAACTGCTCCAGATGGGAAAGAGCATCATCTTCCCTTTTTAGAGATGACTTCCCCCATGAGTCCCTTTTTCCCCTCTACCTAGAAAGCTGAAAACTCAAGTTAGCAGAGGCACACAGTCAGGAAATAGGAATTATACAGCTTGCACAATATGGAATACATTCAAATAAATCAGGAAAAAAAGCTACCAAAATAACTTCAAACCTTTCAGTTCTCTGAAAAGAAAATAGGCTTGTTTTTCCCAGCATGGGGATCAACCAATACATTCCAATGCACAGGGATGCTCAAAGAGGGAAGTGTATAAATTTAAATGGATTTTGCCATCCCAACCCCTGTATTTCTATGTCTTTGGTGACACAGAGCAAGAGGCATTCAGCTGGTACAGATTATAGTATATTAAGAAGGAATTTTGGGAAGAACACTTGTGCTATGGAGTCACTTTTTGCACAATAAGGTGCTCTTCCTTTCCATCCCCTGCACCAGAGTATTTCCTCAGGGAAGGAGTGACCATCTTTGGATAGAGGAAACTGCAGATACTCAGATCCTGAGTAAAACACTTACCCAGAATATCTACTGACACTTCAGCTCTGAGATAAAACTGACACTGACCCCAAATGACTTGTCTGACCCTAGAGTCCATCTCAGTCATTCTTCCCTGTCCTCTTTTCCTGCCAGAGCACACTTTTGGGCAGGCCACAGTCAGCCACACTGGTGTGGGAACATCAGTGACAAGGACAATTCCCTCTCCAACCATCCAGGAGCTGCTCAGTCCTTTAAAGTCAAACAGACACCTGCCAACTGCTGAAACCCTAGAGTTCAACCATTAATGGGTCCTCATCACCTCACCCACATGCCCAAAAACCCAACATTTCTGACTCTATTCTGATACAGATCTTGGTACCCAGTGCTTCCTAAATAATGCTGCTTTGGGGACTTGCAGAAATGTCCTACAATTTAAAAAATCAGTGTTTACCTAAAAACTGGAGCATGTTGTCCCTCACACACCTCAATGGCTTAGAAAGGCCAGTGTTACCAGCCATAAGAACTGCTAATAGGCACAAGAAGGGATTCTGAGCCAGAAACTTGATGCCTGAGGGGAGGCAGGAGCCTGGACCACCCCTTGGGATTGTGGCTGAGCATTGAGAGCTCCTTCCAAGCAGGCTCAGCCCTCGTGGGGCCAAGGGATGCTCAGCCCAGAGCAGTCCCTGCTGCTCCTCCACAGACACGAGTGGATCCAGCCCAGCTCTGGAGCTCGTGCAGCAAACTCAGAGCTGTCAGGAGGAGCTGCTGAGCCCAGCAGTGTGGGAATGAGTTTCTCACCCCATCTGCAGGCATCCCAACGTGGTTTCTCCCCAACCTCCCAAGCAGGGGATGTCCCAGGTGCTGGCTGGGAGCCCAGCTGCCCCCAGATGAGGGAGTTTCCCTCAAACACAACTCCCTGAGTTATTCCAGCAGCATCTGGCAGTGATGCTCTTGTTGAGGCTGCTATTTATAAAGCCTGATTGTTCCTTCAGGGACAGCTCTTGGCACAGGAGGCCTCAGGAGAGCTGCAGTGATCTGGTTAACAAAACATCCAGCAAGCTGGGAAATCAAGTCTGCTTTTGATTTATAACGCAGCAAACTAAAATTATGATTTGCCAGGCTCTTTTTGGCACTCTCATAATTCAACTATAGTTCTGATTATTTTTGTTAAATAATAATTAAAAACCCACGGAGTTTAATTACCATAATTATGGGACTACTCAGAGTGAAAAGGACATGAAAATAATGAGGCAAACTTGCATAGCCCCAACTCTCCACCAATTAACAGGATGTTAAGTTTGTGAGACAAGTCTTAGCAGGGAAAAACTTCTCTGCTGGCAGTGTTGCAGCAGAAGGGACAAACCCACCTCGTGGCTGGGTTTTATCACAAACCTCTTGCACCCTCTTGTGCCACAGTGTCAGAATTACTTTGGCTCAGCTGGAAACGAATTGCTCTGCAGCACTTGACCTTCAAATCTGCTCTCCTGCAGCAGAAATTCAAAAAAAACGTGCAGTGGTGTAACAGCAACACGTTGGGGGCTGTGATGGACTGGGTTTGTGTGCAAGAACGAGTATTACCAACTCCCAGGCTTTTGGGGATCCTCTGGATCTCTATTTTGCGTGTCACCTCAGGGTTCTGTTGGACAATGGCACGCTGGAGCTGAGTCAGCAGTGCCCTGGAGCCAGGAGGGACGTTGCTGTCCTGGAGACACCAGGGACAGCATCACCTCTGGGTGAGGGATGGGATTGTCCTGCTGTGCTCTGGGGCAGCCTCAGCTCCAGTGCTGGGGCAGTTTTGGGTGCCTCAATAGCAGAAAGACCTAAAGCTGTCCCAGAGTGTCCAAAGGATGGGAAGGGTCTGGAGAGCCCATGAGGAGCAGCTGAGGGCACTGGGATTGTTCAGCTGGAGCAGACTGAGGGCAGAGCTGCCCAGGGGCTGCAGCTCTGAGCTCTGCTCTGGGACAGGGACAGGAGCCAGGGAACGGCTGGAGCTGGGCCAGGGCAGGTCAGGCTGGAGATCAGGAAAGGTTCTTCCCCCAGAGGGTGCTGGGCACTGCCCAGGCTCCCCAGGGAATGGGCACAGCCTGAGGCTGCCAGAGCTCCAGGAGTGTTTGGACAATGCTGCCAGGGATGCCCAGGGTGGCATTGTTGGGTGTCTGTGCAGGGACAGGAGCTGGGCGATCCTGGTGAGTCTCTCTCAGCTCAGGACTTTCCATGACATCAGAAACTTTGTAGAACCACTCAGGAGTTCCAGCATCCCACAAACATGCCTGGCCACAGCTGAACTGGCCCTTTTCTGGGAAAGGAAAGAGCTAAAAACCTGCATACAAAGAGGATCCCTGTAAAACATGAATATCTCATCTCCTGGTCAGTGAGGCCAAGGCAGAGGAATATTTCTTTGCCTCAGGTGCCACATTGAGTGTTTGTGCTGCATTTTAAGCAAAGCAAAGAACAGGAGCAAGTTTGAAGGAAAAAGAATAAGATGTAGAGAAAACACTGCCTGGGAGTCAAGGAGAACCATCAGGGACTGTCCTGCCTAGGAAAGATCAGAGAGTTCCCCTCAGCCCTCAACAAGGCAGGAGGGAACAAAACCCATTTTTTCACCCTGCTCCTGGTTGATAGGACAAGGAATAACAAGGCTGATTTGATCCGTGGGAGATTAAGGTGAAATATTAGCACGACAAAAAAAACCTCCTCCATCAGCCTCTTAAAGTAGTCCCTCACTGCAAATTAAAAGCAGATTAGGCAGGTTTGTCAGGGATAACGTGGGCAGAACAGATCTCCAAGCAGCAGAGTGAATTACACGACTTTGAGGTCCTTCCCAGGCTTGTTGCTGTTGTGCTCAGCTCTGGAATTGTTCCTCTCCGATTAACACCAAGGTTTGTTTTTCAGAGGATCAGGCATGAGCTTGTTCAACAGCTAAATCACAAAGTTGTTCTCTGGCAATCACATCCCCAGTCCCAGCACTGCCTCTCTCCTGCTGGGAACACCAGAGGTAACACTGATTTGCAGCTCCCGATGGCTGGGAAAACAAAACATTTCTAAACATTTCTGTGCCTCAACTGCAAATTTTTAGCCTGAGCTAAAGCTGCTTCTGCCACAGCATGGAAAAACATTTCAGGTACAGGGAAGTATCTAAATCCACAGATTAACTAGCAAGCAGGATCCTCAGCTGCTGCTGTCAGCACAGGGCCAGAACTTCCCTCAAAGCCCCATCCTTGCTGAGGATGAAATCTAAAGAAAATATACTTAATAACAAAGCTAAAAAAAAAAAAAATAGGAATAAAAAAAATTTTAAAAAAATCATCACAATGCCTTGGTTTAACAAGGATAGCCTTCCCTGTATCTCTCCCTGACGTGGCTGCAGCAGGAGTAGGGGATCTGCCTGGATTTGCCAAGAGCTGATAGGGAAGTTTCCAAAGCCTGGCTCAGGGCTGGAGGACAGGCTTGGAACGACTGGAACTAAATTACATTGAGATCCATGAATCAAAGCATTGGCAATTCCCATTTCCAGGCAGGTGAAACAATAACAAATAAGGAACAAAGAGATGTTTCAAGCCCTCGCTGATGCACTCCCTGTGCCTGCTGGACACATTTTACCCAGAGCCAAGGTGAGCCTCTGATAGCCCCAGTTAATCACAGCTGAGAAAATGAGGCTGTAATCTCCTGGACTGCAAAGCAGCATTTCAAACCTCCTCCAGCACACACCCAATATGGCTTTTATAGCCTCTGCTTGGATTTGAAATGGGAGAACAGCAAACAGGTATGATTTGGGCCAAATTGCACATTGGCTGAGAGGCAGTGCAGCCTCTGACACCCTTGGCAGGGGTTAAAAACACTCCTAGGCAGCAGCAAACCAGAAATACCTTGCTTCACGTGGGTTTACAGTACACAAGATAAAGCTCTCTACGTTGAAGACATGACACTTTGACAAGATTTACATAAAAACTCATATTGCAGACCTGAATTATTGAAGTGGGTTTTTTGTAATATTATTATTATTCAAGTTGCTCAAGCACAGGTTTCTCCCCCACAAGGCAGATCTCTGCACAATGGTGACAGCTCCTCTAAAAATCTCTTAGCAGCTCCTGAGAAGTGACCACAAACCACAGGTTGAAATCCAGAGGTTTCAGCTCTTTCCTGGTCTGCTTTTCTTTGTCTTAATCCATCCAACCTCTGGGCCACAGCCCATCTCTCACCCACCAGCCACCTTCAGCATTTCAGCTTTTCCTTAGCAGCTCCAAAGATCCACAATTTGGAATACAAAGTGTTACCTGCAGGCAGCATCACAGGATGATGGAATCATTAATCTTGGAAAAGATCTCTAAAATCCAATTTCTGATCCAACCTTTGACCAAAAACTCCTACAAAACCATATCACAAAGCACCACATCGACTCATTTTCGGAACATTTCCAGGATGGTGACTCCACCAGCTCCCTGGGCAGCCCCTTCCCATGTTTAACCCCTCTTTTTCCCTAATATCCACAACCCAAACCTCCCTGGCACAACTTGAGGCCATTTCCCCTCATCCTATCACTGCTTCCCTGGGAGAAGGAGCTTTTCAATATCAGCAGACGTTCAAACTAGGATCTAAATTCAACAGCAAGGTGACAGAGGAGAGAGGCTGCAGTGGCAATTGGCATTTCTACCCTCAGACACAGAAAGGAATCAGAGAATAGAAAGGTGGAAGAAAAAAAAATGAGCTTAAACCAAACTGGGAAGAAGGATCCAAGGTGCAAGTGGAATTACTGAGGGCTTTCAGCTGCCAAAAGTTGTCCACTTTTCCTTTCAGGTGCATTGCAAGGGTAGTGCCTGACCCCACACAGCCATTCCTGCAGAGCAGTGCAGAGTGTTTTTCAGGGATGGAGATTTATCCAAACTCTGGTTCTGTTGTTGGGCTGAACAGAAACAGCACAGAGAGCTTTTGGCAGGACAGGTACAGAAACCCAGGGAAGGTTATCCAGCCCCTGGAGCTCCCAGCTCAGCCTGCTGTTAACACATGTGCTAAATTCCCTTTTTATGCCCTGGAAGCCATGCAGGTAAACTGGAAACAGAGCTGAGGAGCTGATGGAATGGGAATGCCTGCAGGAGAAGGGGAGGAAAACCAGCCAGGTCTCAGGGAATCCACAGCTGGATGATTTCTGGGCACCTATCCTGCTCTGGTTCTCCTGCAGCCCTGAGCCATCAAGTTCACATCCCTGGGGAGCTCAGGCTGCTGTGGGGCTGCTGGCAGTGACTCCCCTCTGGCAAGGATGGAGTTGGGGTCAGGATGATACCTGACTAGGCTTGCTTAAAACAGAGGCTAGACAAAGTTAGGAGAATAAAAAGCAGTTAGATTCACCAAAGGCCTTCAAGGTGCATTTAGGGCAGACAAAGACTAGTCCAGAGGCTACACCCAAAATAGATAACAAGTCATGAGTTTTTCATATTTTATAAGTTCTGTCCATTAACATATTGAGCCTTAATCTTCCAATCACACCTTCAGGTGATGATGTCAATTACTCCAAGTTTGCTCCCCTCAATTCACTGTTGTTTACATATTTTTGGGGCTCTGAGGCAGCAAAGTCTCCTTGGATTTCCAACTTAGAGGAATTGTTTAGTCTAAAGATGCTGGGAACAGCAGCTTTAGTGCTCTGTATTGAGTCCAGAGCCACACACTAAAACTACAGATACACCAAAAATATAGAAGCTAAAATCCCAGGCATCAAGGACCCAGGGATGTCCCTGTGCAGCAGGCAGCAGCTGAGCTCAGCACATTGCATTTCCAGCACCACTGCAGCCCTGGCTCTGCACTGCCAACACCACTTGTGCTCCAAATGCCACTTTCTCCTCCATTCCTTAGGCCTAGGGGGAGAAAAGTGGAGGAAAATGAGGAGCAGAGAGAAAGGGAAGCTGATTCTCACCACAGCTGCAAGCTCCAGCTCCAAGCTGCTAACCCCTCTGCTCCTTGGAAAGCTGACTCCCAAATCCCTGGGTGTTTCATTATCTCTTCCGCTCCCTCCCAGAGTTTCTCTCAGGTAATTGTTCCCACCATAGCATCTGCTTCAATTTGAGCCTGTTTCCTCCCTCACTCCCAGGTTTTTCAGCACGAGTGAGGTGATGGCTTTGCCTTGGCTGCCTCATTCCCTGCATGAGCAGGGAAAGGTCTGAGAGGCAAATAAATGAGTTTGTGCAGGGACCAAACTCCTGCCCAGGGAAGAGTGGAACCAATAACAGCTACCAGGCTGAGCACAGAATCAGAAATAACCTTCTGCCAACCAGATAACCTCACCACACACTCACTGGCTTGGCCTTTAGAGCCCATCCTGCTCTCACACAGATTCCTCCAGCTCCAGGAGGAACAAAGGAATTGCCATTCCCACATCATTGCTGATGAAGTGGTAAATTTCAGAGAACTCACCATTCCTGCTATGAACAACAGTCAAAAGATGCTGCAAAAACTTGCATCTTCAGTCCTGGTTAGGTCATCATAACCCTCATAAGAGAAGTGAGGAATCATGAGCTCATCCCTTGGCAGGAAAGGATTGACTGTAGTTTGCAATATTCAGAGTAATTTGTGTAATTTAATGCAGAGGGTGAAGTTCTCAGCCAGGGTAAATCAGAGCAATGTCAATTTTGCACTATTGAAGCAGCTGGGTCAGCCTTAAAAAAAATTCACTCTTCTTAAAAATTTCTTGTGTTCACCTTGAAGAAACCTCTTTTAAAGCCTTATACTATTTTTAAGTTGCAGTAACTGCCAGCTAATTGTTACCTGGTCACTGCTGTAACAGCCAAAGTGTTTCCATCATGGATGAGATTGAACCTGGGTAGGTGGAAAAAAAGCAGAGAAAGCCCAGTGCAAAGATATTTTAATCAATTAGGAGGTACATGGATAATCATGACTCCCATCAGGTAACTAACTACAAAACTGATTCAATAACTGGCTTTTTAAAATGTAACAAAGTTCACTGGGACAAAGCCAATACTGCTGTAAATTCCTGGAAGCACCTCAGTGGCAGAGGAGGGATGGTCTGACATCTCCAGCTTTTCCCACAAATACTTAAGAGCAGACAGGAATAACTTATCCCTGGTTTCTGAAGTTAGCAAGGACTATTGCTGGAGAGCACTACCCTGGAGAGCCCAAAGCAGGATATGAACTCTGTCCTCAAAAGTGCAGGGAGGTGAAGGAGAACCTGCTGGTTTGGGCTGGGACAGCTGGTTTTCCTCCCAGTGGCTGGGTTTGGATTTGTGCTGAAGCAGTGTTGGTAACTCAGGGATGTTTTTATTCCTCAAAAGGACTTACACAGAGTGCAGGACATTTCTGCCTCTCACCCCACCAGGGTAGAGGCTGAAGGGATAAAAGAGCTGGGGGGACACAGCTGATCCAAGGATATCCCACACCACAGGAGTAAAAAAAGCTGAGAAGGAGGAAGGGAAAGATGTGCAGAAGGATGGAGTTTGTCCTCCCAAGTCACCATCACTCATGATAGAGCCAAACTCTCCTGGGATGGCTGAGCACCTGCCCATGGCAAGTGGGGACAGAATTCCTAGCTTTGTTTGATCTCTCAGACTCTCTCTAGCTCAACCCATGAGTTCTCATCCTCCCTGCTCTGATCTCTCCCCATCCCACCGTGGGAGAAGGACTGACTGTGGGGCTGAGCTGCCAGCTGGGGCTAAGCCATGGCAGAGCCTGAGCAGTGCAGGATGTGCTGGGCCACGGACAAACCCTCCCTTCTGGCCCTCCAAGGCTCCAATCCAGCTCTGCTGATGGGTGTGTCCCAGTCCATGATGTTCCCCCAATCTGGGCACTCATCACTGAACCTGGACTTGGGTCCCTATTGTTTCCTTCCCCACCTCCCAGCTCAGACAGGCTCCCGTGGAAGCCAGCAGGGTTGTTTCCTGACAGGCAGACATGAGGAAAGCTCTGTTTCCTCCTGGACTGGGTTCTGGGAAGCCCATAATACTCTGGGCCAGCTCTCTTGGAGCAGCTTTAGGATCACCTCCCAGTGACACAATTCCTCCTGCTCCTGCCGTCAATCCAACACCAGCAGCACTCTAACCACGCCAAAATCACCTCCATTTCCACACAAAAAGCTCAGGTCTGAAGGTTTTATACCCAGCACTCTAACCATGGCAAAATCACCTCCATTTCCACACCAAAAGCTCAGGTCTGGAGGTTTTTATACCAAACCCAGACCCCACAGCCATGACCTACAGCCACCACCCCGCCTGAGAGCAATTTGCTTTGGTAGGAGCAGGATCTGCTTCTAAACCCAAGTCCAGCAGCCAAGTAGGTGGTCACTTAATATCTCCGGGTACTTTCAGGCAAGATTAGGTGAAAGTCCAAATCCAGGTTGACATTCCCTCTCTCAGAGAAACAGGCCTGCCATAAATAAGGCTGCGTGCAAGTTGTTGTTCCTGCTGAACTGCTCCCCTCAGCCACTTAGAGCCAATCTGTTCCTCATTAGCACTCGGGGAAGCTGTGAGAGCTCAGGGCTCTCCGGGCAGCCCTGATCCCATTCTCCTCTCAGACACATGGAAACACTTTAAAAGTAAGAGCCCTGGGACCTGGGAGAGGGCGACAAGTGACGAGATGAGGAGAGGAGACCAGAGCCAGCCCCTGACAAATTTGAACCATCCAGGCTTTAATCCACAACAAACCCCGAAAAAAAAAAAATGAAAAAATTGATGCTAAACAAACTTTGCCTTTTCCAGAGAGGAGATTATATGTGTAATGGAAAAATTACAGGTATGGGGAGTCTGGCCTACAAAAATTGGTTAATATTAAGAGCCTTCAGTTTTGCTTTCCATGATTAATGGAACTTCCCCTACATGTAACTCAGTCAACATTTCCATGCCCCTCAGAGCCTATTGGGAGACCCCTATTTTTTTTTTTTCAATTTAAGGAAAATGGAATTTTAAGGCTTTGTAACATTTCCATAACTTGCTGGGAGCAGGTGATTGGCCATTTCCCCCTCCAAATACCACCTCCTCGTGAGGCAGAGCAGGGGAACAGAGGGGTATTGCCTTCACATCTACCTGGGCCAGCATTTAGGGCTTTTTCAACCTAAAAAATTCCATCATTTCTCTCAGAGTACAATCCTAGCAAGAGGCAGGAGCAACCCACAAAGCCAAGCAGAGCTGATTTAGCTCTCAGAGAAGGAGGTTCCTCCTGGTACTGTTGGATCTGATGGATCCTGAGGAGGATGCCCAGCTCTTCTGGAGAAGTGAAGAGCCATCACATCAATTTCTAACAAAACAGTTGAACCCCAGCACTGGACAAAACAGAAATAGGCCATTAATGCCAAACCCACAGGATTTAAAAAGTTAAAGCTGTTGGAAGAAATGTTTGTGCATGTTGCTTTCATGCCAGTGGAAACATAAGAAAAAGCTGAAGCTCTCTGCACTGGCACAGCAGGTTCAGCTTTGATCTCTCAGGAGGTTCATTTCCTTCATTAGGCTTTTCTTAAAACCCACTTTTATGAACGCTTTTAATTTCCCCCCTGCATCTCACCCCCATAAAAGCCTTTTTAGATTCATTTGACAAAGGGGCAGGGTGGGGGAGGAGAATCTCATTTAATTGCCACTAAAACATTACCTGGAGCTGCTGGTTCTGTACAGGGATGCTGGAGCTGCTCCTTGTGAGAGCCACAGGCACTGAAGGAAGGAAAAACCCCACTAAGGCAATAATAAACCATGAAAAGGACACAGGGAGGGGAGAGAGGAGCAGATCCTCAAAACACCAACACAAGGGGAGGTACAGGGCAGGGAACAGCAGGGAGATGTCCAGCAGAACGTGGCTGTCACTGCTGCAAACATCTCCCTGCTGGTTCATCTCTGATCCTTGACCACAGCTGAGGTGTCCACTCTGTAAATTCAGTCCAATGGCACAACACTTTCCTCCTTGGGGCTGCAAGGCTTAAAAATCCCACACTAAAGGGGGTTCAACATCCCACTGCCCAAACTCCAGCACCAAGCTGATTACAGCGTTTGAGCAGGGGATTTAGGGCTGCTGATCCAATAAGGAAAAGGATGGGATGGTAGGAGGCACCCTTTGAAACGCCTTCCACTGACTGCAGTGGGGAGAATTTGAAGTGTGCATTTATTTCTGCTGGGATCCTTGCACAAAAAAGCCCCAAAATAAAATGTGTACACATAATTTCATCCACCCTATATACAACCACAGATAACAGCACTGAGTTCGCTTCTCCAAATGGTCCTTTCTCAACATCAGGTCACCTCACACCACAAAAACCTTAAATAGCAAGGGATGGTGAGGTGCTGCCTGGACTGCTGAATGAACCCCAGTTCCACACTCAACTGGGCTGTGTTATTCTATCCTCAAGGAGCAGCTTCATTTGAACAGTAGCTTGTGGGTTTTCCCCCCCACTATTCCTATTAAAAGTTAACTTAAGAGCAGCCCACTACTTGGAGTAAATTAACCAAAAAACAACCAGAGCAAATTGTAACCAGCTCATCTGTGTAGATGAACTTGCTGCAGTCCTCTGAAGCAGATCCTGTTCTTAATGAGAAAACTGTGTCCAGATCCCTGCCCAGGCTGCCCTGAGCCCTCAGGGCTTGTGTCCTCTGACAGGAGATAATCCCCACTTTGCACTCCAGCCTGCTCCTACTGGAGAAAAGAGTTGTCATTTCCAGACAATTTCCAAGGGACAGATTCTGACCTCACCTAAACCACAAATCCACACAAGGAAGGCTATTCTGCTATTCGGGTTTTAAGCCTGGCATGGCACAGAAGAGGTTCTGCCCTGCCTTTCCTTTGTGATGTTCACTTAATTCACTGTAACATGAACACAACTGGATTTAACAGGACTCAACAACTGCAATAACTCGCAGTGTTTCTTTAGTCCTGCAAGCACAGGCCACTGCTTTTCTGCTCCATCAACCCCAGGCCTCCCCCAGCCCAAACTCAATTTCAATTACATTTAACAAAGCTAGGTGGATGGACAGCATGAAGTCAGATGAAGTTCAGCGCAGACAAATGCCAGGTAATGCACTTAGGAAAGGATAATTTGAACTACACAGGGAAAGAAAAAAACAGAATGCTTTTGCAAGATAATCATCTGCTGTGCACAGAGAGGCAGGGAACTGAAAAGACTTTAATGGGGAGGGATGGCAAGTCCTTCCTTGGGAAGTTGCTCACCCCAGCTCCTGCAGCTACAGCAAAGCTCTGTGAGATCACAGAGACACTTCCACAAGAGTAAAGCTTGAATGGAGCTGGAGTCTGGGGAGTTCAGGAAAGGATCCATGAACGAGCAGCTCTTTGTGCACCTCAGAATCAGAGAACGTGGAGAGGGTCTGGTACCCAGCTGCAAACACCAGGGCAGAGAAACTTTCCCCCAAAAGCCACCTTGAGCTTGAATGCAGGTGTTCTGAAGCTCTGTAGAGACACATTTCCTGCTGGTGAACAGAGTCCATGAAGTGCCAGCAGTCATTTTACAGGGTGAGAACCTGGGCCAAACAGATTCCCCAATGAGAGCCTCTGCACCTGCACTGCTTTGCACATCACTCCTGTGGAATCCCAGACCGGTTTGGGTGGGAAGAGACCTTAAAAGTCCTCTCATTCCACCCCCTGCCATGGGCAGACACACCTTCCACTCGACCAGGTTGCTCCAGCCACGCTGGACCTGAGCACTCAGAGCTCCTCCAGCCTGCACACAGCAAAACAGAAACTAACCTCAAGCTCTGTAAGCCTCACACAGAATCTAGATTTGCTGGAGAGAAGCAACTACAGGTGCAGCCTCTGCCCCCCAATGCTGTCAGCCCCTGTCCCTGCTGCGGGGCAGAGGCTCCATCACTGGCTCACAGCCCCACAGCAGGGAAAAGGCGCTTGGCAGAGGGTGCTGGGCACTGCCCAGGCTCCCGAGGGAATGGGCACAGCCTGAGGCTGCCAGAGCTCCAGGAGGGTTTGGACAATGCTGCCAGGGATGCCCAGGGTGGCATTTTTGGGTGTCTGTGCAGGGACAGGAGCTGGCTGGGTGATCCTGTGGGTCCTTCCAGCTCAGGATGTTCTGATTCTGTGAAGATCAAGCCCAATTCCTCCCTCCCCATCTGGTGCCTTAAACACCAATACCTTCCCATCCACACACCTTTGGAGGACAAGAGCAGCCAGAGATGTGGGAGATGCAGCTCTCCCCACGCTGGGCTTTGCCACCTTTGCTGAGTGCCCGCAGGCTATCAAAGCCTCCAAGGAGGGATTGCAGACCCCACGGAGCATGTCCCAGGCTGTCCCGGGGCCGGGAGCACATTCCATGAAGTGTGGGGCCATCTGACGGCAGGAGCAGGCAGCGCCAGGCTCTGCAGCCCAAAGCTGCTCCGCTCTGCTCCATTCATCTTCAGTAATTGAATGCATGCCCTGGGGGGGAGAGCCGCGCAGGGCGAGAGGGAGGGGGGAAACCGTATTTATATTTGTCTTCCCAGATTTAGTTTGTCTTTATCTCGAGCTATTTTGAATGTCATGGGGAGTTAATGAAGACATGTTGTGCATCTGCAGCGCGTGGAGCAACTTCTCTCCTGTCTCAGCATATTAAACTCTTCCTTACTTACATTAGGAATTACAGGGGAAGAACATACACAAACAAAAAGGGAGGAAAGATAAAAGGAAAGTGGAAAGAGATAAGAGTGAAAGAACAGGGGGAGGAAGGTCCTTTTTTTTAATTCCACTCTTGAAGTTACATCAGAAGACATTTTTCCAGCCCCTTCACCATGTCTGTTTTGATCAGAGATGTCAGCCCTGCAAGAAACATCCTGCTGCATTTGGGATGACACAGGAACAGCCTTTAAACATCCCATCCATACCACTCTGCCCCACAGTCCCCTGCCCATGACAAATTCCAGTCAGTATGGGAGGACACAGGAGAGATGTCCATCCTGAGCTGGAGCATCCTCCCCAGGGGAAAGGGCCACATCCCCAAGCCCTGCTGGAACCTCCCTGCAGCACCCAGGAAGGACACTCCACACAGTGAGACCTCAGGGCCACAGGCACAGAGCCTGCCCTGCTGCTGGCTATTTTTAGTTTTCCTGTCCTACAGACAGGAAACTGAGGCAGACAGAAAATATAGGCTCAGATCTACAAAGGCTTTTTGGCCTCCAACCTCTGTCTTAAGACAATCCCTGGCTTGGATCTCACCAGGCTTTTCCAAGAGAAGAGACAAGGCAGTGACAGAGAAAAGCCTTTTCCCCGGGATATCCCTTCCTCAGCTCTCCTCTCTCCCTTCTGGGAGACACAAGAATACCAAATTCCCTTAATCACGGGGCTGTTCTCTCAGAAATTAAGATCTTCCCTTTCCTGGCACTTCCCAACCTCTCTCTTTCCCTGAAGCAAGATCTGGCACACCTTAGATGTTCTGGTTTGGCCTGGAGTTTTATTTAGACTGTTCCTTGCTTAGGGGATTCTCTGTTTATATCATTGGAGGGTGTTAATAAGGGCAGAATGGTTTCCAGACCCACACCAGCTGACTGGATTTCCTGAACCCAGGCCATCTGTAAAAACAGAAATGTTCTCTTCTCCTTGTACACACAGATAAAGGCATTAATGCTGAATCTCCTGGGGCAGCAGTGCAGGAGAGGTTTGGACTCCTGGCCAGCTGAAAACCCAGAAAGTTCTGGAATGAGGCACAGAACTGCCATTTTTATTGCAGGGGCTCGGCTGAGGACATGAAAGATCTCATTGCCCTGTGGAACAGGCAGAAGAGCTTGACATTTGAAAAGAGCACACTGAGGAGTTTCTGGCACCTTTCTCAGACACATCTGGCACTGGCCACCCTCAGAGACACCAGAATGGGCAAAATGAGGCCCTGGCTGGTACCACAGCACTTGCATGTGCCATCTCAGCTCTTCCATTCCAAGGGAGCTTCTCTGGAGCTCACAGAGATCCAGATCTTCCCAATGCAGAGAGGCAGCACAGCCAGAGGTGTTGGGGAGATGGGACACTTGGGGAGCAAAGCTTGGGGTCTGGCAGCCAGAAGGGTTTGTGTCTGGTGAGCCTGACATCAGTTTGGATAAGAGATTCTCAGTCTGGACTGAGCTGTGCACACCAAACTGCCCTGGAAATGTCATGTCTCAGCCAAGCCTCTCTTCCCAGGGTCACACAGGAGCTGTGCCATTCTCTGGGAATGGTGAGCAGAGCTGATCCAGCTTCATGTTCCCACTCTGATCTCCCCTCCCAGCACAGCTAAATAAAAGCTGCATTCTTCAGAAAGAAATGGCAGCTGCCAGTACAGCCAAAAAACTTCATCATTCTACAGCACAGAAATCATTCTCAGGTGAAAACAGGCTCAGGCATCAAAGGGTTGATATTGTCACCAAAAATCCAGAAGAAAATGAAGCAGTCTGGCTGAGGCAGCAGCAAGAAGCAGCTGTGAAATTCTCACCAGGAGAAAAACCAAGGGCTCAAGGAATGAAGTCCCTTATCCAGGGATGCCCTGAACCAGTATGTCTACCCCAAGAGGGATAATTTTGTTTGTTCAACAAACAAAAAACCTCAAAAGGTTAAAATTCACATCCCAATGCACCTGGTAAGCTTTCAAGGAAGGGGAAGGAGGAGACTTTAGCAGCAGGAGCAAGAACAGAGTTACTCAGCTCCTCTCTGCCTGCAATGCCTCCTTCAGGTTCAGCCACATCCCTTCCTTCACCCCAAGCTGTTCCTGGGATAAAACTCTCTCTGTCTCAAGAAGGGATGAAGAGACACAGCTAAACTGGAACAGGAGTGAGTAGCCAAGGGGCCCTGGAGTGCTCCAGGCTGTGGGAACACCTCAGTGACAGCAGCACAGATCTGCACAGATCCTCCTCTGCTCCTGCCCACCAGGGCATTTCTCTTTCCTCTTCCTGTGCCAGCAGTGCCAACTCCCAAAATCTGATCTGGGGGTGGGACTGGTTTGCACTGCCAGGTTCAAGGTCACCTTTCAGGTCAGGGAGCACCTTAGGAGTGACACCACACACCTGCAAGGGGCTGTTCCATGCCCTGGTGCCATCTGCTCCGTCAACAAAACCACACCATATCTGTCTGAACCTTCAGCTCCCTGACAGCTCTGACAGCACAAACCATTTTGATGTCAAGCCTCTTATTTAATCACAGTGGAAATGAGGCTGTTCCCCTTTGGGAGCTCCTCCCTGCCCCAGGAACCCAAGCACCTGGTTATTGTTTTCTCTCCTGGGACTAAAAATGCTTCCTGCAACATCCATCTCACACAGCCACGAGACTGCAAAGGGCACAGGGCATTAGCAGCCCAGTTCAGTCAGATTTTCATTGTTTCAGCATTGAACTCAGGTCATGAGAGCTGCTCTTGGCTTGGCTTCTGAGCAACAAGAATCTATGTGTCCACAGAAAACCCAATCACCAACATGGTGTTTTTGAGGAATTCTGCTTTGTGCTATTAGAAATGCTGCAATACTGAGACTTCCCAAGGTTTTTAATCCTTGATATGTTCAGAACTGCAATTTGAACCCCAAAATAGAACAATACTGCTCACATTATGCCAAGATGACAACTATTTCCCTCGATTAAAAGGAGCAATTTTCTACACATTATTCTTAAAGTCACCAAGCTCCAGGAGAGCAGCCCGGCAAATACTGGCCAGAATCCAAAAGCACTCAGTTATAAACATTCTTAAAACAGACCTACACTAATGAATATACATGAGGATTCAAGACATAAATCCATATTCTTTTGCCTCCATCTCATCAAATTAGGCAGAGTTGACAAATGTAATTATTTCAGATTCCAGCGCAATACATGAACTTCATTATAACTGTTTTCCTTCAAGTAACAGCAACTCTGACCTCCCAAGTCTACTCTCAAGAACTCTGAGATCCATGACATTCCAAAAGCCACTCATTTTTTGAGAACTGAGCTCAGTTTGCTGCTCCCCACCGTGTGTTCATCATAAAGGGCCTTGGAAGATTGTACTTATCGAGGTGCATTCAATAGTAATGGACCAGCTAATCCTAAAATCTGCTCTCCAACAAAAGCCAAGAACAAGCATTCCCATTTTCAACTTCTTTACACTTCAGTCAGCCTCCCAAAAGTCACTTTATATGGTTCATGGTTTAATAGGAGTTTAAGCTGCGTTCCCTTCTGGGGGTTTTGTTTAAAAAAATTACCAAGTTTATTGCCTGTGTCAGGAGCTTCCTTCCCCTGTTTTTATTATCTACAGCAACGTTATGATTTCATCTCTGCCTCAGTTTCCCCAGTGCACTCAGGTGATCCCTCAGTAATTGCTGTGGTGGCAGAAGCAGCAATCCTCATTCTGGCCATTAAAACACCTCATTGTTTCACACCAGCGGTTTGTTCTCCGGGGTAATTAAGAGCATGAAAGACAGGAATGAGCCTCATTAGCTCCCACAAGCACAGGCATCCTCCAGCTCCTCCACGAACCTTTCCAAGGTGCCACAGCTGTAGTTCCCACAGGCTGAGCAGAGAGCACAGCTTTTCTCCGGCTCTCTCTGATGGATGCCTTACATGCAACACCAAGCACAACAGCCCTGACTGCTGAGCTAAGCTCACTTGATGCTATCCTAACAAAATTCCCGTGGTCCAGCCTGTACAGCTTGAGATTTTGGGAGAGAAATGCGGTGAGAGCTGCACAGAGCCATCAGCTCCTGCTTCTCTGCCTTTCCCCTAAAGCCCATTGACAATCTCTCAGAATAAAGCAAGCCCTTCGCTGGATCTCCCTTATCTTATTGTACATCAATTTGCTGAAACATTCATGGGATCACTACTCATTTCATTTACCCTTAAGGCCAACCCCTCTGCTTATTAAATTAAGAAGATGAATGAGAGATTTGCTCTCTTGCTAGCAGCCCAGGGGATTCATTAGTCAAGTAAATGATTGCACTTGCCTCAAGTTATGCTACTGCAATGTTTGTAATGTGTCTTCTGATCTCGGCTCCCCGTGCACTATTTGGAAACAAGGTTGGCTTTCAGACAGGTCACATTTAATTCCAGTCGTTCAGCTTCAGCAAATGGGAAAGGAAAAATAAAAGCCTCAAATTCCCATATTCCCTCCCTTTGCTCAGCCCTCCAAACATTTCACAGAGCAGACACACGAGGGGAATCAGGAGCTCCATGTAAGCCACCAATATTTGTCCCATTTATGTCGGAATCAGGCAGAGTCACCACTTTAACACTGGCAGAAAGCACAGATTTGGGGACAGCAACAGAGCTGCTGTGGGCAGGAGGGAGCAGTCCTCCCCCAGCACCTTGGATCGTTAATTAAGCTCAAAGGTAACTGTTAACAAGCTCCCTTTTGCCTTCCAGAAAGGCTCTCTAACTGCAGCCAGAGGACAGCAGCGTTTCTGAGTGCAGAAGCAGGAAGGAAATGGCATTTCTGAAAAAGGTTTAAAATCCTCACCCCAATTAAACTGCACCAGGGCATGGATGGACAGGAGTCTGGACACAAATGAACTCTGGGGAATGGTTGTCCCTGATTCTGCAGGAGTGTTCCATGAAAAGCAGAACCTGGATGAACAAGCACGGCTGGGTGAGCACTTCAGCCATGGGATGAGCAGCACAGGAGAGATTTCCTCTGGTAAGCAGCAGCAAGATGAGCAAACAGCACACTGAACACCTTGTAAGGGACTTGCAGCCTGTGCTGCCATGTCTGTGCTCTCAGTAGGACACAACCTGCCACCTTCAACACCAGGGAAACACTACAGCAAAAGCAGTTTCCATGTCATGGAGCTGCAACGAAGCACATTCCACCCTTTAGGAATGGCAGAAACAAGAATTGTGGTACCTGTAATCCACTACAGCTCCTGGAGATGCCCAGGGGACTCCACACTCTGCTGCAAAGCTACACAGATCAGTCTGGAACACAGGGCATGAGGAATCTGCCCAGTTCCTGAGTTTCCCAGCAAACCTGGAGCCAATCAGCAATGAAGGATGCTGCTCTCTTCCCAGCGTTACACCTGAGTGGAGCAGCACAGCTCTGGGAATCTCTCCCTCCCCTGAAATGGATCCCAGCTGCAGCAGCAAACGAGAACACCTGAGCTGCCAACCAGCCTGCAGAGGGAGAGCCAAATCTAATGGGAACAGCTGTGGGAAGGGAATTGAAATATCTAAGCCAACACAACTATCCTCCTTCTCCCTACCCACGAGCCAAGTACTGATTTTGCTCTCAGCTTTGCCACAACTGTCTCACCTGACCTTCATCCCATCATTTCTACCCTGTCTATAAATAGCACAACAGGACAATTCTGCTGTCTCTGCAGAGGTTTAGGCAGCACTGATTTCACACCGTGAGCACGGCCAGGGTTCACACTACAGCAGGCACACCGGAGCTGCTTTTCCCTGGAGCAGTATCAGGACATGCTCTGCCACAAAGTGCCAATCCTGGGAAGGGCAGGAGGCAGCTCTGACAAATTTGCATGTTTAAGTGCTCCCATTAATCAAGCAGCATAATGAGGGTAAAGCTAACCTTGGAGTAGCCTGGTACACAGCAGAGGATTTTACAAATCGCCTGCAAAAGCCCCTCTCTTGCCACTGGATGTTTACTTCAAAAGAACTCACGAGGCATACAATGGTTAAGTTAGAAGGAACCTTAAATCTCATCCAGTGCCACCCCAGCCACGGGCAGGGACATTTTCCACTGTCCCAGGCTGCTCCAAGTCCTGTCCAGCCTGGCCTTGGACACTGCCAGGGATCCAGGGGCAGCCACAGCTTCTCTGGAAAAACTGTGCAGGGTCTCACCATCCTCACAGGGAGAAATTTCCGCCTACTATCCCATCTAAGCTGCCTTCTATCAGTGAGAATCTATTCCCCCCGGAGCCGCCGCGCTCGGCTCCTTCAGCAGCTTCCACCTGAGAAGCTTCATCCTGCGCTTCTCCACGCCGAACGCACAAGTTTAAGGAGCTGCCGCCATCTAGTGGGTCTGACAGACCCCAAACCGGCCCCAAACCCACCGCGTGTCCTACCTGTGTGTCCCGGCGCTGCTCCCCTCCAGCTTCATCCCGACCAACCTCTCTTTCCAGCGGAGAAGGACAGACTGAGTGGGGGATTCACCCCGCCGGGTTTGTTAAGCTCTCCAGCCCCACAGGTGTGACCATCACAGCCCCATGCTCACCAATAACCCCTGACTGGGTGCAGCTGGGCTGGGCTGGGCTGGGCTGGCATCTCCACACCTGATCCTTATCGCACACTTCTTGGAGTGAGGAACCTGCGCGGTTCAGACAGCAGGGTTTGATGGTAATAGCGAGAAAATGGTGGAGAAATAGTTCCTACAGTGGCTGATATTTCCTATGGAGGTCGCTGCTCCTGTGCCCTGTTTCTGGTTTCACTTTCTGTTTCTGTGTGATCCCAGGCTGATTGTCTGAGGAGAAGGTGCAAGAGGAAAAGCTGCAACTTAAAAAAAGACAAAAAAGAAAAAAACCAGGGGAGGTAACTGTGCTGCTCCTAAAATGTGGGAAAACAAAGGATCCCTTCTAGGACCTCAGGGAGGCGACAGGAAAGATAGAGAGAGACAATTTAGAAGGGCCTGGAGTGACAGGACAGAGGGAATGGCTTCCCACTGCCAGAGGGCAGGGCTAGATGGCATATTGGGAAGGAATTGTTCCCTGGGAGGGTGGGCAGGCCCTGGGATAGAATTCCCAGAGAAGCTGTGGCTGCCCCTGGATCCCTGGCAGTGTCCAAGGCCAGGCTGGACAGGGCTTGGAGCAGCCTGGGATGGTGGAAGCTGTCCCTGCCATGGAAGGGGTGGGACTCAACAAGCTTTAAGGTCGTTTCCCCCCAAAGCCATTTTATGAATCTTTGTCCCCAGAACTGACTGATGTCACCAGAGGAACCCAAATGATTGCAGGTATGTGTCTGGTTGTCCTGGCTAAGGGGAGTAACAGGGTGTAAAAGGAAGAGCCAAGCTTGCTTGTGGAATTTTAAAAGAAAGGCAAGATGCCATGAGAAAAATGGATGTAATTAAGAGACTGTGCTTGGTAGTAGGATTTTGGAGAGAGCTGTGTGGAGAGGATGTCAAAGATAAAAGATAAATGTGCAAGAATTATTCAGTGTAAATATGCTATTTCTGCTGCAAAAGCACATTTTATTTCAGGCAACAACCTGGCTCTGCAGTTTTGCACCAAGTACATCAGCAAGGGCTCTTGTGTGAGCCTGAAACCTCCACACCTCAAGCTTATCCCAAGAGCTTTGGAGATTACTTTCTTATCCTGGGAACAAGGAAAGGATTGGTTCCAGGTACAGAGCTTTAGCTGCAAGTCACAAAACTCAGAGCTGGTGTTGGTAGGAGACAAAGTGTTTCCAACAGGGTTAACGTTGGTAATTTTAGGGTGTCTTCTGAAGAGAGACATTAATGCAACTGCAAGGATTTAGACTGAAGTCTCCTCTGCAGCAAGTGGAAAATTTCAAGGGGTTTTTAGTTGTGTTGAGTTTAATGTCTGCAAATCAAGGCCTGGAACAGCCCAGACATCACCTGGCCCAGAGCACCCAATGCCAGGCAATCCCAGCTCCTGCTGGGACACAGCTGCTGCCCACTGGGGCAATGAACTAATTAGGGAACACTGCAAATGGCGAGGTTGCTCTGCCATGGCCTCATAGGGGCTCCAAGGGCTCTCCTGGGGTTTTGCTGCAGAAATCACTGCAGTGTTGTAAGCAAGGTGGTTCTTTGGCCATGGGGTCACCTGTGGGATGGAGGCAACCCCACAGAGCTTCAGCAGCAGTGCCAGCAGGCTTAGAGTGACCTTTGTTTTGGGAGGTGTGAAGTTGGCTTCAGGTTTGTGTTGTGGTGCTCTGATAAGCCAAAGGGACACCTTGGTGCCACTGCAGACACTTAAAATATGAGTCACAAGGCTGATGTTCACAGAATGAACTAGGTTGAAAAAGACTTTGGAGATCATAAAGTTCAACCTATGACCTAACACCTCCTCAATGTTGGTCCAGGTTCTTACACTGCTGCATTTGCATGGATTGTATCCTGAGACTGAAGCTTATTTTGGGGGATAAACCCCAAAAGCTGCCAGTCCTTTGCCCAGGATTGATTGCATCTTTCTTCACACACCTGCTAAAAGGTGAGGGATAACAGGGGCTGCCTGTGCTGACAGCAGACAGCAATTTGGTTATCACTGAGAACAGCTCTGGGAGACAGATATTCAATTCCTGGCTGCTTCCAAAGGGAAAAACAACCTAGACCTGATGTAAAAATGTCCAGTAACAGCCAACTGCATTCTCCTCCCCAATTCAGGATGCCTGTGAGCCTTAGATGGGTTATAACCACAGCACAAACCTTTCCTGCAGCTGCTCTCAGAGCCCTGCAGGGTGGAAAGGACCTCCAAGGATAGTGTAATTGCAGTCCCTGTGCCATGGGCAGGGATGATGCTGGGGGTTAATGGGAACCCCAGCAAGGAGGGGATGCTCAAATCACCACCTGGCTTCTTTTTTTCCCCCCTTTTTTTATCCCTTAAGTTCCTACGTGGGCACTTCCATCCTCGCTTGATCTCTCCTCTCCGAGGCAGGCACGGTGCTCGCAGTGTCCAGGAGGTGGCAAGCTTTCAATTCACATCGCTCTCTGCTTCCACTCCTCTCCCCAAAGCCGAGAATTTGCGGGAAGCAAAGGACTCTGGAGCCCTGCTTGTTGCTGGGGTGGAATCTTGTGTTCAGGTGTGTGTGAGTGAGGCAGAGGAGCAGAATCCCCCCTTCCCTGCTGCCCAGGCTGGGGCTCAGCCCAGCTTCAGGGGGTTCAGGGCTGAGCAGCTCCAGCTCTCACCCCCAGCACCCCCAGCTCCTTCTACCAGAGCTGCTCCAGCTGCTCATCCCAGCCTGGATTGATCCCAGAGATTGCCCTGACCCAGGTGCAGCACCTCTATTTTGGTCTTTTTAAACCTCAAGAGACTGATAAGAAACACACAGAGTGTGGCTCAGGTTGCCTCAAACACACACTCAATAAAAACACCATGCCAAGAAACACTTTTACACAATCCTGCTCCCTACATCATCCAAAATGAGGGGGGAAAAATATGCCATTTCCCTTCTTTTCCTGCCTCTAACCCCCTGCAAGCTGCTGGTGACATCACTAAACACAGGAGGGGAGCTGGAGACACTTGAAAATATTAATACAACCTTTGTATGCACCTGGGGTGTATAATTGCATAAATTAATTGGTCTATAAAACCTGCAGCCCAGGCTGCTCTTCTTCCCTTTGCAGAGTCCTTCCCACAGCCACAGAATTTATTTCACTTAGATCCTCATCCTTTCCCTGAAAATCTTCCCGTCACCTCATGAAATCTTTCCCAGCTGCAAAATGGATTTAAATGCACTATTTGAAGAGATAAGCAGAGCAGACTGAAAGAAAGAGCTGATAACAGGCAGGGAATCACCCTTTGGATTGCTGGGAAAGAAACCAGTGTGGGGCAACTTTCAGCGGAGCTGCAACGACAATCCCAGCCTGGGAGAGCTGGGATTACTGACAATCCCATTTTGGGAGAGCTGGGATTACTGACAATCCCAGCCTGGGGGAGCTGGGATTACTGACAATCCCATTTTGGGAGAGCTGGGATTACTGACAATCCCAGCCTGGGGGAGCTGGGATTACTGACAATCCCAGCCTGGGAGAGCTGGGATTACTGACAATCCCAGCCTGGGGGAGCTGGGATTACTGGTGGCAGCGAGACACGAGTTGTGTTAATTGTTTGAGGCACTCGGGAGCTGCCCTGGCAGCCTCCCAGCAGCTCTCCCATTCCTCCTGTGCCTGGAGGGCTCCGTGCTCCCATCTTTTACCACACACAGGGGTGTGAGTGCCACAGACCCTCCTCTGCTCCAGGATATCCAGAGCAGAAGATGGGAAGCAAAATCTCATCCCCTGGGCAGTCCCACCACTGACACTGGGTTGGTCCTCACTTTCTCATGTAGATAAACTATAGAAGGAGGAGTTAGCCCAGAACTGGAGAGATGCAGCCTAAATACGTGGGTGGACCTGAAAGAACTTTAAACTGAACTCTCCTCAGGTGACTCTGACAGGAATCAGAGGAAAGACACAAACTCAGGCTGCTCCCAGCCCTGCTCACATTCACTCACCCCGATGGACTGGAAACGAGAAGAGAAAGAGCCATGACTCCAACCAAGCCAGTGCTCCTGGCATGTGCATTTGCCAGGCTGCACATTTCAAGTTTTGGCTACAAATAAAGTAAAGATTTTCACAAAGTTGGTTTCTCATTTTGGCCACTTAGTTTCAAAGTCAGATTTCAGCTGAATTCAGATACTGCCCGTGTAACCTTACTGCTGGGGAGTGCATGCCTGGCCTGGCTTGAACCTCTGTTAAAAATCTTCTCTCCCATGTTATTCAGCAGAGAATTAAACACATCCTCTGTCCTTTTCCATCTGCATTCCAAGGTGAAGCTCAGCAGCAGAGCTGGAGTTCATCTGGAAGCTGGCACAGAAGGCAGGGTGCTGGATGTGCCTTTTCCCTGCAAATAACCGAATTTGGGATGGATCTGAGGGACTGGGGCTGGGGAAACTCTGCCCTGGTATCCCTTGGGAGGTCTGCACTTCCCTGTGCCATCAGGGTTGGCTCTGTGCCCGAGGGAAATGAACTCTGAGCTCTTTTCTGACAGACATGGAACAGCTCCAAGCACCAGCATCAGCTACTGACAGACTCATCAGGGATATCAGCAAATGTGATTGCCCTCAGAATTAGGTCCTCAGTGAGAAACCAGCCCAGCCAGACTGCCCAGAAGAAGCCAGTGCTGCCTATTTATAGCAAATTAAAAATTTGGACAGTGCCAGATGGGGAACTTTGAATATGTGGCTTAAATGCAGCAGCTGGAAGGTTCCCCTGGGTCTGGGAAAGCCTGGATACAAACCTGCCTCTGCCTCAGCATCTGCCCAGGCACAGCAGCACTGGCTGACTCCAAAACTCACAGCTCAGGCAGGGCAGCCTGAGATCAGCCTGGGAGTCCCTGGAAATCCTGGGAAATGCCCCTGGATTCCCCTCAGATGAACCCCAGTGTTTGTGCTGGGGGAGATCCCTGCTCCAGCTCACTGTACTCCCTCAGGTCAGTCTGAGATCAGCCTGGGAGTCCCTGGAAATCCTGGGAAATAGCTCCAGATTCCCCTCAGATAAACAAACCCTTGTCTGCTCCAGGCTCACTGTACTCCCTCAGGTCAGTCTACCTGGAGATCCCAGTGGGAATTCATTGGTGTCCTCACTGCCTCTTTCCTTTGGCAGTGCAGATCCAGATCTGCTGGCCATCCTTCAGCTGGGAACTTCCCTGTCCCATGAACAAGAGGATGGAGTTAAAGTGCCAAGGACACCTTTCCACAGGCAGGGATTGCTGTCAGCATCTCCCTGCACATTGCTGGGCCCAGAGCCACAGTGAAACAGGGAATGAGGAGCCCAGTCCTGACATCTGTCACTGCTTGGAGTGAAAAACACACCCCAGGCCTCTGGAGGAATGTGGATTCCTGACAGCTGTGACACAAAACCACTGAGTTCTCTCCAAAGTGGGACCAGATCCACTTCAGCTCATGCACATCCATTTGCCAGCATAAAAGTGGTGTCCAGGAGCTGAAATCAACTGCTGAAGTGCACTGAATTTTATAGACTAAACCCCATGGCTTCATGGTAAAGCAGCATTTGATTCCTGCATGAAATATTACAGGATGCCATTTTCGTAATTTCCTCCTCACTTGATCATGATAACACAGTCCCTGAGGCACTGGGGAGGCAGAGGAGAGGTGCCAAGTGGAGGAGATGGAAATGGGAGAGTCACCAGTGAAACAAAACATCATTAAGGAAAGAGAGTTTGAGAGTGATTGTTGTGTGATAGTGAAGGGTTTATCTCACTCTTCATTGATCACTTGGAGTAGGAAGTGATAATATTTTTTTAAAGCTTTGAAACAGCTTCTGAGCAGGGCTTTACTCACCCTGTAAACCCCTTCCTCTTTAAAGTTTTAATGAAACAGCAACAATTATACATATATATATATATATATATATATACACACCTTCACCTATCTTCGACCATTCAAAATACAATAAGGACAGAAAGCCCAAAGAATGTCGATGTGGTTTAAATATTCTTCTGCCAACAGCAAAGCATAAGAAGGAATCCTGCCCTCACCTCTGCTCTGACCTGCTCCAGGAAATCTCCAGGTCACCATGAGATGCATCCAGACTTTAATATGGGGGAAAAAATACCCTTGCAAGTGCAGTGTAAGCTTGATCCACAATGCTCAGCCCCAGTTTATCCCAGTTTCCAAAGGAGTCAGTCATGCTGTGGAGTGCAGTCTCCCACAGAAAAAGCACAGAGGGTGCTCTCCTGTTTTTGCAGCAATTCCCACTTCCCAAAGGGTTTGTGATGGGCACAGAGGAGCCAAAGCATGGAACAGCTCCAGCTTGATCCCCAGGAAAGCTCCAAGACTTTCCAGTGCTAGCAAACACCACGTGAGGGTTTAGGAGCAGTGACAGTATGAGTTTATTTATTATTATTTGCATTTCCGTTCCCTCAGGCTGGTGCATTTCTGTGCATTATTTCCCACTCTGGGAGCAGACAGGGTACCTCTGTGTAATGCCACACGTTGGAACTGGCCTGGCTGGATGGCTGAATGTGCCACTGGTGTGAAAAACCTGCCAGGGGTGAGCACATAGCCAAGGGTCAGCCTATTCCTAAATTATCAATAAACGCTTTCCCCTTAATGCCTTTGCACATGCAGTGATTCAGGCCTGAGACCCTGGGGAGCTCAGAGGGTCAATCCCATGATGATGCACATTGTTTTCTGTATTGTTGCTCTTCCAGGGAGTCTTGAAGAGGTGGCAGCCCTTTTTTATCCATGACAGGGTTCAGTCCTGCTCCTGTGGATGGCAGAGGAACTCTTGCAGCTGACTTTACCAGAGTGCAAAAATGTATTTATATGTGTTTTCAAATATTTCTTCAGCTCTGGATATTTGGCTCTGGCAGTTTGAAGCCATTTTCCCTCGTCCTGTCACTCCAAGCCCTTCTAAATAGTCTCTCTCCATGTTTCCTGTCAGCCCCTTCAGGTACAATGCAGGTGGTTTCTCACCTGGCCAGGGCACAATGCCTACCCCACATCATATTAAAGACCTAAAGAAAAACAATGCTCAACAATAGCACCTTTTCCCTGCTTTAAATGCCTGATAAACTGCACAAGGAGAAGGGAAAGGAAGGAAGATCATATCCAACAGCAGCTCAGAGACAACACAGGGCAGAGAACAGAGAACTTCAAACTCCTTCTTGCCCGGATCATCCCCATCCTTCGGGGTGTTATTCAAAAAGGGATTTATTGTGAGCTCTAGTGAAGCATGTTAGAAATCTGGCATTGCCTCCATGGGCTCTGGCTGCTCCAGCTTTGCTCTTAATGCAGCAACTTTTATAGGAAATCAGGAACTCATTTAGCAGCTTTAGGTTGGTGTTCCACAAGGAGAGTGGAACTGCGGGTTAAGTTGCTGCTTTACGGGCAGAAGTGACAGGATCTGGGATTCTGGTGACTTGGCTCCAATTCCCTGCCACCAGCAGGGTGGTTTATAGGGACCTCATGCAAACTTTACAGGAGGAGACTGGCTTGGGAGCTGGGATGGAGGAGAGCAAATCCTACAGCACAGCTTCCCACAGAAATCTGGGATTGACTTGGAGGTTTTCCCTGAGAAAGCAGAGCGCGGTGAGATCACAGCCCAGGCTGATAGAGGAGAGGGAATCCTTCCCCAGCTGGAGGCTGATCTATACATGTAAATATGTGAAGTCACAGCTTCCATTAAAATCGATCCATCTCCAGCCTGCTGGCATGGGATAACTGCTCAGAGCCCGAGTGATTCATAGCAATGACCCAGGATTGCAACAGGGAGGGAGAATTTGCAAGATCTTACCTCGGCAACACGATGGAAATTCTGGACCAAGCAGACAAAAATGTGGGGGAGGATGTGTGCACAAAACAGCTTGGGAGTTTAGGAAAATATCCAGCCTCCCACCAAGTTGCTATGGGATAATTAATGAAATGCCTCATCCTCTCCATTTTTGCTTCCAACCTTCCCCTCCCCGGGGCCGTGAGCTATCATCAAAGAACGTTTGGATTTGGCCAGTGGGTGAAGAGTGATGGATGAATTACAAGGAGCAGGTTTGGAAGCCATCTCCCCTCCCTGGGTAGGAAATGAATCACAGCCCAGGTGGCCAAAATGGAGATACAGAGGGACAGCAGGCTCCCTGGGGCTGTCGGTGTCACCTGGCCACGAGGGCACAGGGACAGTCCCAGATGGGACATGTGCCACCAGAGGGAACATGCAGGCACCAGGCTCTGTTTGATATCTCCTGATTGTTTTTTGGGAGCTGATGGATCACCTGCCAGACTGCTCACACCGCTCCAGCTGGCACAACTCCCCAGCTGGAAGCACCAGGCAGCAAAAAAAGGCAGGAAAATCAGCTGGCAAAGCTCCAGAGCAAAGCGAGAGGAGTGATCTGAGCTCTGGAGAATGTGACCTGTGATGAAAGATTGAAGAGACTCGGTCCATTTGAGCCTGGAGAAGGCGAAGGGGAAGATGTGATAACAGGGCTCAAATATGTGGAAGGCAATTGCAAAAAGGAAAGGAATAAAGCGTTTCCTGAATAATTTAGGGAAGCTGTAGATCTGCCAGGGTTGCGGTTTCTGGGCAGGTTATCTGAACAGAGCAGTTCACACAGAGCCATTAAAGCCCTGGGCTTGGTTAAAACATCTCTTAAGGTACCTGTCAGATTTTTCTATGATCTCTAATTAAAAATTTATTTTCCTGTTGCTCCAAGTGAAGAAACAAATGCAGCAACAGCAGTTAACATGGACAAAACAACCACATACTTATGGCTGAAGGATAGCAACATCCAAAATATCTTCATAAAATCTTTTTTTTTTTTTTTTTTTAATGGAGTCTGCAACATAGCCATCAGATCAAAACATATAAAGGGTTATTTTTGGGGTGACTCGAGGCTGGGGCTAAGGAGAAATTAATGTTCCACTCATTCATTTTAGAAATATCCTCATTAGTAGTTGCCTCGTTTATAGTTAGAAGAAAACAGTGTGCTCGAATTCCTGGCAGCAAAACACTTCCCTCACTCTGAATAAATATTGATATTGGCCTAAAGTCAGTTTACAGAAAGAAATGGAAAGAAAACAACAGCTCTGGTGATGCCTGTCAGGCTTTGAAGCATCTTTTGAGAAGCTGTTTGGTGAATATTGTTGTACAGGACACAGAGTCAAAACTGTTCATTATTAAAAATCTGATTTAAGGAATTCAGGAGAAGAACCCTGTGGAGCTGGGATGTGGCTGGCAGTGCTCAGCCCCTGGTCCAGCACAGGCAGCAAAACTCCCACAAAAAGATGAATCTTCAGCCCAGTTCACCAGGGCTGAGCTCCATCAGTGCTTCCCATTTCCAGAATGGAATCCTGAGCTTTGCTTGGGCGTTTGTAGAGATTGAGAGTGGAAATGTGGGGCAAACCAGGGGGTGCCTGAGGGGATCAACACCCATATCAATAATAGGTTTAGATCGGATATTGAGGAAAAAATCTTGGCTGTGAGGGTGGTGAGGCTCTGGCAGAGATTCCCAGAGAAGCTCTGGCTGCCCCGGGATCCCTGGAAACACCCAAAGTCAGATTGGATGGATCTTGGAGCAACCTGGGATAGTGGGAAGTGTCCCTGCCTGGAGCTGGGTGATCTCTAAGGTCCCTTCCAATCCAAACCATTCCATGATTCTATTCCAGAAATCCATGGGCTGTGACTTCACAGACAGTGGTCCTTCGCAAAGTTGAAACACATAAAACTTCGAGCATTAATTAACTTTAAAACAAGGCAAAGAAAGTGCCTTTGTGCCAAAGGGAACAAAGAAGGATTAATGCTGAGGTGATTATTTACCCCATAGTATTTGGCACTGGCACTTCATTTGTCAGCCATATCTGGCAGCTTTCATTTGTGAGATATGGGAAAGAGCTGCAGAGAAAATAGAAATGGCTGAAGTCATCCACAAACTGGCTGCAAACTAATCCCAAAACCTCAATCACAGTGTCTTGTAAAAGTCTGACTCTTCTGTTCTCAGCTCCATTCCTTCTTTTCTGCTGGGGAAGTCCCACATTTCCTGTCAGGAAGTTAGAAGGTATTACAGAAAGGTCCATCACCAGATCAACTCCTCCCACACTCCACGTGGGTCAGGCATTGCATTTCACCTGATTATTCTGAATAAAACCATTTGTGCTCACCTAAAATGTCTCTTGCAGCAAAGGTTTTGCATGAAAACATCCAGCAGCACAGAATTTCTCACACAGATTAATTCATCTTCA
This sequence comes from Lichenostomus cassidix, assembly GCF_008360975.1. NCBI lineage: Eukaryota > Metazoa > Chordata > Aves > Passeriformes > Meliphagidae > Lichenostomus > Lichenostomus cassidix. The sequence continues at coordinate 7,951,644 of NC_139497.1, forward strand.
GGTCTATCTGCTCTGTCTTGCTTTGCTGGAGAACTGAGGAGCACCAGGATTTTATTTTTCCCCCAGTAATGTACTTATATAACATATTAACCTCACCTCAATCTTTTCTTGTACCAATTAAATGTATTTAACCAATCTGTGTTCTTGTTCTGAAGCATTTTCTCAGCCCTCATGTAATTTCTGTACTTTCCTTTACAACTTTTTGTACTCCCTACATTGCCAGAATGATGTCACAGTAGCACAGCTTCAGAGATGTGATGACACAAAACATCACCGAGGCAGTTTTTGTGGGAAGAAATCATGTAATTAATCAGCTCAGCTGGAGTTAGAAGGAAAAGGTTTCATAAACATGATTTTCTGAAGTTCTCAAGTTCCCCACCAGTGCCATACAGAGAAATTGATTCATCCTGTTAGCCCTGCTGTGGCTCCACTTGTGCACAACCAACAGGATGAACTCTGGGAGACACTGACACATCCTCTGGCTAAAATTATCCTTTATCTGCCCTGCCTGGCACTGTTGGCACAACAAAAGCCAAGGGCACTGTGCCCTGGGTGAGGTGGAAATCAATCACAGTGACTGAACGAGGGGAGAAAGGATCCTTCAAAACTCCCTCTGCTTCTCAAAGGGAGAAAGTTTGTCTTGGCAGAAAAGTGAGATCTGTGTGAAAGCTTTTCAAACGTGTGCTGAAGAGTTTTGACAGCTGCTTTTTGCCAGAGAGGTTATTTGAAATTCTGCTATCCAGAGCTGTCATGTCTTCTGCGCTTCTGAAACTCTCCTGGAGCTCCCTCTGATCTCTGGCATGTCCAGTATTCCCTGGAGTCATTCTCTGAGCATTGCTTTTCTCCTTCTGATTCAGCTCTTGGACTTGTCTTCCAGCTGAGGCTAAAAATGGTTGTGCCTTGCCTGGGACGAGCTGTGTGCAGGGCTGAGCACATCCCATTGCTGGGCTGAAATATCCAAACAAGCAGGGAATCTGGGAGCAGACAGGCCATCCACCAGCCCTGGGTGATTTTCTCCGTGGCCTTGTGTTGGAAAATAGATATTCCATAGAATCTTGGAGTAATTTTGATTATAAGGGGCCTTGAAGTTCATCTCGTTCCACCCCCAGCCGTGGGGTTCCTTCCATTCCCTCACAGGGTGTTTGTTCAAAGAGAGGTTTCCCCAGCTAAGAACCACAGAATGAAATGAAGGAATTGTCCACTCGATTAACATTTTGGATCCCATTATTATCAGGAGGATAGAACTGCTATAAAACTGAGATAAACTGATATAACTGTGCCGTTGAGGCGTGGATGTTCAAGCTGTCAAACTGACCCCAAACTGTGAGCCCTGAGGAGACTCAGAGAAATGATTGGCAGCTGAAAAACTAAGGAATCTTCTAAGAATCATCCCAGAGGCATCCAGAACTTTAGCAACATCTGATTGTAGAGGTTCTCAGGATGTGGGGTTTTTTTACAGAGAGTGTAAAAAGCTGTGAGGCCAGAAAAAAAAGGTGAGTGGGGAATTTTATCAGTTTTTTTTGTTGTGCTCTCAATCTGGGAGTAATTTTTTGATCTGTCTAAACTGGTTGATTTATTCCTAATGTGAAAATGAAATAAAATATTTTCTCTCATTCCTGGACTTGCTCTGGATCTTCCCTGACACTTGCCATGCTGTGTGCAATTGCCACATCAACACTCTGTCCTGAGCACTGGAAAACTCCTGCAGGCTCCAAAGTGCAGCTTAACAGGATCCATCTGCTCTGGAGACATCCTTAATTCCCGTGATTGACTCATTAATTTTCTCCTCTCTGACTGCACACGGATAGCAGCGCGGGGAATTGGAAAAGAGGAAGGGAAGGGATGGAGCTGAGAGGGAAGGAGTGCATTTCGTGGAGCAGGCACTAGCCGGCGTGGTCCCCACAGCCATCACAGCGTCCTGGTCCCCAGCTCTGCCGCAGACACACTGGGAAACCAGGGAGATTTCTCAGGGAAGACAACAAAAGGGAGAATCCTGAGGATTGAGGGGATTGAGTGTGAAGAGAAGAGCCAGAGGTGCTGTTGTTAAAAGGCTCTGAGGTGTGGAATCACAGAATGGTTTGATGTCAAAGATCACCCAGTGCCACCCCTGCCATGGCAGGGACACCTTCCACTGTCCCAGGCTGCTCCAAGCCCTGTCCAACCTGGCCTTGGACACTTGCAGGGATCCAGGGGCAGCTCCTGGCTGCCTCTGGCACAGACAATCACAAGATTTTAGCACGGTTTCATCACTGATTCAGCAAAGCCTGTTTCAGGCAGATTTGAGCCCTGCCTGTGATGCAAGAAAGACCCAAACTGTCTGTCAATCTGAAATTCTCTATTCCCCACCTGATCCATCCCCATGCCTCTGTCCTGCAGCATCTCATCATTGCCCACTACACCTCAGGCACCTCCCTGGCTTCTCTCCAGTCTGAGCTGTGCTGCCCCAAAAATGTCAAGCAAAACCTCCCCCAGTGCCTGCTTCACCCCACACTCCCCTTCTGCCCCTCTGAGCTCTGCATTTGGTTATTCCTTGGCTTTACCTTCCCTGGCTGCAGCAGTAAGGAACCCCCAGAGCCCCTCCTGAAAACTCTGGGGCTCCCCACGGGGCTCTTTGAGAGCAGGAATTTGGGAAAAGCTGAACTACCCAAAGCTGAACCTTTCCTGGAGTTGTGGCTGATTCCCAAGGGCATCTCTCACTTTTCTAAACCTTTACCAGCAGAGCACAGAACAAGATGTAAGAGGGAAACAGCAAACATAAATGACTTGTCTTCTCACCGTACTATCCATCTATCTCTAAAAGGTGCCAGGGGAATCTGATAAGCTTTAGAAAAATACTAATTATGAACAAGAAAAGCTTTTCTCTCCAGATAAACATCTGGGCCCACCTTTTAGCACCAAGTCACACAAAATAAATCACACATCTACCCCCTCTGGTGTTGCATTAGTGGCACTTGTTATATATTTCTCGATTTCTTTAATGCAGGCCAAACCTGTGAACACAAATGTACTCATCTTAATTCTGAGGAAATAATAGGAAATCTTTGTTTTGCCAGAAGGAAACAGAGAAATAACCAATCTGAGGGCACAGACACACCAAGGAATTGCTGTGTTGGCTGATTTGTGGCTCTCAGTGGAAGATGACCCACAAAGGTTTCCTCAGCCACTCTCATGTTTCAGCACACAGACCAGGCAGCATCCTGGAATTTGCTCCCTTGCAAGGAATTTAAGCGCCTCATTCCCACGGAAATCCACCACAGCTCAGCACTGAAATCCTGTCCGAGCATTTCCTGAAGCCACTTGAGTTTCCAGGTAAATCTAGACCTGGACAAGCTCTTTCCAAGCACCAGTGGAACAGCCTCCTTCACCTGCCAGCTCTGGGAAAGAAAGGAAACACTCTGAGGGTGTTTGTGTGAGCTGAGGTTACTGAGCAAAATATCAAAATACCTGATAAATAAGGTGGAGATCGTGAGCCACAGTGCTTATGTGAGACAGCCATTAAAAGAGATTGCTAAAATAATTAGCTAAAATTTATTTTTATTTAAATTTAGATTTTATTTAAATTTTTATGTAAAACTTTTTTTTTTTCTGGTGTTATTTGTTTACCTTTAATATGTGGGGGGGTTGTGTTTTTCAGGATGTCATTGGAATTTTAAAAATCTCATCAGCACCAAGACCAGGCTGGACCACACAGAGTGCATCCTTGCAAGCCTCATCCAAGCTGTCCTGCAGCCCAGAAATCTGAGGAATCCTTCTCATAGCTGGATTTTAAATTCCCTGGCCGTGCTGCAGGTGTGAACTCAGAAGGTGTTTGATGCAGCCAGGCTGATGGGCTGTGATTAACCAGCCAGGCAAGGCTGCAGGACCCAGCAGTGCTCCTGGCTCAGGGTGAACCCTGGAAAAGCTCCCACTCTGTGATGGAACCAATCCTCGACCCTGCTCAGCCCTTCCAGCTTCACTTTCAAAGTGGAGAAACCCAAAGCTGAGGCTGGGCATGCTCTGGGCTGTGCCTTACAGCCCCCTGAGGAGGACAAGAAATGCAGTTTTTTGCAGGCCACCAAAGGGATGCTGCCATGCTGGGACACATTGGGTGTGAGTGACATTAACACCACTTCCTCAGGGTGCCTTTCCACACTTCCATCTGGAGCTGGGAACAAAGGCAGTGGGGTTAGCCAGGGAAATGGGGGGCAAGGGAGGGAGGGAGGATGGCTAGACACACATGAGCACAGGCTCAGGGGAAGGACCTGCCTGCTCTTTCCTACAGGTGCAGAAATGGCTCCAAGGCAGGCAGCTCAAGGAATTCCTCCCCCAAACCATCCCAGATGTCTGTGAATGACAGGAATGTGAGCTCTGGGGACATCGGTGGCTCTCCTTTGTGGCTGACAACAGAAGCCAGCGAGGAGTTCTTGTCTGGTTCCTCCCACCTGCAGAATTCCCTGATTGCTGGGCGAGAAAAAGCTGAACCTTCCCTTTCTTCTTTTCCAGGAATCTCCTGCTCGAGGGTCTCCTGCATTTTCTTTCTACATTTCCACCTCCTTTAGCAGCCAATGCGTTTTCAATGCTGCATGAGGCAGAAAGCACTTCTTTTTGACAAGTGTTGTTAATAATGAACCATCTTTCAGCACAGGCAATCTCCTGGAGTTTAACCTGTAGGGATTTTATTAACCCCACTTAGTTCTTCCCATGTGCAAAGTAATTTGGCTCTCTAGAGGCCCTGCTATTGGCTTTTTTCTCATGTATTCTGGGCCTGTCTTGGTTCCCCATCTCTCCCATCACAGCTTGGTTTGGCATGGGAGCATCTCCAGGCAGAAAACAAAATGTTTCAAAGAAAAGACACCATGATGTTGTTGTTCCTCCTCCTGCAGGAGCTCCCCAGGTGGACGTTGGGAATTCTGCACAGCTTTTTCCAAAGCACCAGAGCAGTAGGGAAGCAAAAACCCAACTGACTCCACATCTACCCCATCTGTGGGAGTTGCTCTTCAGGGTTCTATTTTCTCTTGATGTTTTCATCCTCCTGTTTGTGCCTGGAGAATTCAGCCCCAGAAGAGGATCTGTGGTTGTGTCACCTGCAGCTGATGCAGGAAATAAAGCAGTTTCTGGCCACTGTTCAGGAACAGCTCATGCATCTCACAGGAAACATTCCCAGCAGACAGATCACTGCCCTGATACCTGAGGTGAAGGGAGAATAATTATTCTCCCAATCCAAGTTCTTAAGGCTTATTTAAGGGGTTAAGACAAAGCCTCTGTTACACACTTTGGGTGGCTACAGTGCCTGAAACGGCAGAACTGCAATTTCTGAGGGAATTTTTTAGGTGTTACCACACTATAAATAATAAATAGCAACTACAGAGACGTTTTGAGAAATATATAAGCATACTTCACATCTTACATTATTTATTCGCTATGATCGGCCAGTGAACTCAGCAATGAAAAACACAATTACACACGCCCTGTCTTCTGCCAAAAATATCAAAGTGCAATGAATTTCTTTGTATATTTGTGCTATTTCACTGCTGTTCCTACTGAAGTAAATTACTCAACTGCAATGTTTTCATCATGTCTAACAGGCGAGGCAAGTGCTTTCAGTCTCTGAGTAGCACTTGGATTTTAAGAGCTGGAAGACTCAAATCATGTTTCTGTCATTAGGTATTAACTGTCCATCTGCGGTTGGGAGCCTGTGAGCTGAAGCAACAGAATTCCTTCTGGTTTTGAGGGAAATATCTGTGACTGCCACAGTCTGGGCGATCCCAAAAAGTTGTGTTTTCTACAGAAAGGAGAGAACAGCACTGTTCCCACACCTGCCACAGGTAACACAGCACTGAAGGACAAACGAGGCTCACCCAGAGCACACATTGTGGTTTTCCTGCTTTTTTTGTGTTATGTGAGAGGATGAACATGGTCCCCATTGAAAGGAATGAGAAGGGAGTGTCTTTGCAAACAAACTGTGAGTCTGCTGGTAGATAAAGCCAGATACTGAGAGATAGAAGAAAAATGGGAAGGAATTCCTTAGGAATTCCACCAATTGACTTACCCAAGGCTGCACTGAATCCCTGGATTTAGCTAAGAGAACAGAGACACAAGGAAAAGAAGAAGGGGATGATGTATATCAGAAGGGGTCTGTATTAGGAAATTCGTGAATTCTGTACTTCTCAAGTACCTCAGCCAATGGGGAAGGAGAGAGGGAAATATGGGTGGGAAATCAGGATAAAAAGAGGCTGAGTCCTCTAGCAATTTGAGACCCCATGGGAAATGCCTATGGCGTCTCCCTTTATTCTAATAAAGTCACAGGACTCCTCTGTCTCCTTTTTGCACATGAACCTCTGGTGTTTGTGGATTAATTTTCCTGACACCATCAAGCTGGGAGAGGATTATATTCCACTCCCAGCCCAGAAATGGCAGAATAGCAGAATGTCCCCTTCTGCCCAGTGCTGGAAGCCTGTAGAGAAAACAAACTCAAGTCAGTGAGGCAGTTCCTTGAATTTCTTTGTTCAGCCACTCGTGGGGATGCCCCTGGGGAGCTGCTTCTCCTCCCAGACTTCTTTGAAAAAAGCAGAAGAACTTTCCTTTTGTTGATGGTGCAGATGTGAATCACAGAATCACAGGAGGGTTGGGGTTGGAAGGATCCATAAAGATAATCACCTTACAACCCCTGCCATGGCAGGGAGGTCACTCCTGCTCAGGGACCCATCCAGCCTGGCCTTGGACACTTTTGGGGATGTGGCATCCCTAACCAGTCTGGGTAAGAGGAAGATGAGATAATTCTGTATTCCACAGGCAGCATCTGGTGTCTCTCATGCTTTGGAGCCATGAGACAAGAGGTCATTAGTGCCATACATCTCCATTTTGGAGATGAGGTTTTCTTTTCAATCTTGGTTCTAATCCTCCAGCCTCGGCAGAGGATGCAGAGCCTATCCTATGGATGTTTCTGCTCCAACACCTCCCTGGCTGCTTTGCTGCTATCCTCTGGAGGCGCTGAACTCTCACCATGCTGGGAGGTGCCGAGAGCTCCCTGTCTGCAGCCCAATGGTTGTGGTGCCACAAAGCCCAAGCCCAGGAGCCAAGTGCTGACATGAGGGATGCAACATCTGCAGGGCTGGCAGGCTGTGCCTCTGCTCAGCCCATCCATCACCACAGCCTCCCTCCAACCCTCCGGGAGGAAATCCCCAGCAATCGTTGCATTAATAGGAGATGGAGGTGCTAATTGTGGCCCATCAGCAGCCTGGAGAAACAATTCCTTTCGGATCACACCCATTAATGTGCTATGGCTCTGGGCAGAGGGAGAGGCATTCCCTCAGCATTCCCCCAGCGGTGCTGACAGCTGCTAACGAGACAGAAAACACTCCAGGCTTGACCATTAACGCTGCCAGCCGAGGAGCTGGGCATTCCCATCTCTGGCAGAGCTGGGGCTGCAGCAGCTGTGTGTTGGATATTCAGGAGGGGAGATGCTGCAGGAAAAGGGATAAAATGGCTTTTCATGCTTTAATTGCTGGGAGAGAAAGGTTGGATGAGCAGCACAGATCTGAGGGGGTGATGCTTTCCAGCCCAAAGCTCCCTGGAGGTTTATTACAGTGCTGTTGAAGATCTAAGATAAGGAATAGCCATTGTTATGAGCAGGCTGTTGGAGCAGGGATTCCCCAGCTGGGTATCTCAGTAGTGACATCCACTTGTCAGGGAAAGAGCTCTGGGGTTTCCCCTGGCCTGGCTGGCAGCTGAGCATCACAGCAGCGCTGGCTGGAAGGCATTTGTGAAGGTTCTTAATCCAACATCCCATCCAGCTGTGGGACCATTGCCAGGGCCAACTCAGGCTCAGAGAGCCCTGGGGACAGCGGTGGCACAGCCTCTGTCACCTGCTCACTGCTGAACATCTTCCCAGGGAGGATTTTTCCCTCCATACCCAACACAGACACCTCACAGCACAACTTACACTGAGGCAACCAAAGAAAGCAGATTTAGTCCCCTGACTGGGCACATTTATTTGAACTTCCCAGGTGCTCCTCTGGAGCTTCTGCACTCACAGCAGCCAGAGCAAAGAAGAGGTGAATTGGGGACTTCGCCCTGCACAACGCCAGAAATGTGTGCCTTGCAGAACAGCCGTTTCCTATTCCATCCCAATGCCATGAACCTTTCCAGGGACAAATACCTCCCCGCCTCCACAGCCTGGTGTTGTTCCTCAAACTCCTGACAACCTCTGAGGCTGTGTCAGTGCTTTTCCAAGCTTTACCAGCAAAACTGAAACCTAATCTAAAACCGAAACCGAGTGGCTAATCTCCTCCTTTGCTAAAGTGCCACTCGGGGGTATTCTGTCAGGAGGAGCTGGTATGAAGTGAGGAAAAAGCTCAGAGTGCTGTGCCAGGTGCTGGGGCACATCATGCCTGCAGCAGTTCGGGCACTGAGTGCACAAACACAGCTGGAATCAGAACACATTCCTGCCCTAGGCGGGCAGCTTCCCTCCTTCTCCTCCTGCAAGACCCCAACTGACCCCAGCCCTGTCCCATCTCCCTGCTTGGCTTTATCCAGCTCTTATTTTGAGACACAAATAAGCTGTCTTGGGAGCTGGAGGTTCCAAAAAGAAGGGGGAAACTTGCTGCATCAGTCAAATTCCTGCGCTGCTCTTTCTCTAAGTCGTAGCTGGGCAATCATCCACAGAGTCCGGGAGAGACACGGCGAAAAGGAACAGGGAAGGAAGAGAGGGGCCAGGGGAGGACACGGATAGTTATGAGCTAAAATTATAAAATGGAAAGCAAAGGGTAAAGTCTGGGGAAGGAGGAAAGGGAGTAGGTAAAAAAGAGGGAAGACAAGGAGAAACTTTGAGAGAAGTGGCACAGAGTGTCTGCCTGGAGAGTTAGCATGGATTTAGATTTCCCTGTTAAAGGAGGAATCAATCGCTGGCCCCACGCCTCACACTGGCAGCCTCTACTGCTCTGATCTCAGGACCAGCATCTGTCAGCAATTTTCAAGAGGAACCATTAGAAATCACAATGTTTAACAGTTTGTCTTGGCCCCCTGGAATTTTACCACCCCCATCAGCTACCGAAAAAAAAAAAAAAAAAAAAAAAAGCAGGGGGGTGGAAGGAGGAGAGGGGAGGAGGGTGGAAAAGGAGGAGGAAGGGAAAACAAAATGGTACTTGTGAGACTTAATGTGTGGCTCCCCCTTTTCCCCCCTGCTTGTTTGCCACATCCGCAGAGGTGATCTATGGATGGTGGGCTTGGCCTCGTTCCTGGCTGCTCCAACAGGGGCTGGGGTGGAGGAGAGCTGGCTGGAAACTCCCCCTGAGCAGGATTCAGGCTGGGGAGCCTTCCCGGAAGCCCAGCAGACCCCGAGATTTACAGTGCCTTGCAAAGCAAATTGCTCCTGACACCAGACCGACTCCTGGGCATCCAACACACAAACCCAGCAGAGAGCGAGGCAGCCTTTCCCAGAAGTGCTTCAGCCCCTTGGCTACCAGCAGACGATTTATTCCATCTGTTCTTCCCTCCAGATCCCTAAATAGTGAGCCACAAAAGGCAGAGTGGACAGTGAGGGAAGGGAAGAGCAGTTTCTCAGAGGGTTTTGGCAGGCTGGCCCCGCGTGGTGCTCCGTGGGCAGCTCTGGAGGAGACACCCAACGCTCACAACCAAAAGGGTTTCTAAAGGAAGCCTTCATAGGGCTGGTCCTGCTTGGCACTGATAAAACTGGTAGAAACAAAGCTGAATGAAGGAAAACAAATCATTGTGGCGAGGTTTGAATGCGTTTCCTGCAGCGCCAGTGGCGTGAATCGAAGGCACTGTGCTGGGGGAGTGGTGGCTGAAGGATGGATTGTCACTGTCACCCTGTGCCCAGGGACTCCCAGGGACCACAACCAGGCACCTGGGCCATGTTCCTCCAAGTGCTGCCTAAATCCAGCCCCAGAGCACCTGGTGCTGCAGGGATTTCACAGCACATCAAAGGCTGAGCGGGATTTGAGGTCCAGACCTGAAGTTTAACGCTGCCTCAACTTCTGCGTGAGCTCAGCGTCAGTTGTGTCATTCCAGGGAGGTGAGAGCTGTGTGTGAGCAGCTGCACTGTGCAGGATGAACCTCACATTTCAGTTCCTCCACAGTCATAACTATGGTCTGGTTATGACTGTTGGTGTTTAAGGATGTGATTTATATGGCTTTGGGAGATAATTTGTGGTTTATCCAGACTCCAGGACTCCAGTTTATACAGGCTCCATCAGGCCTTGCCAGCCCTGTGCCTTACCAGGAGAGAGCAGAATTTTGAGAGTTAAGATGAGCCTCACCAGCTGGATTTGTTGATTTTAAAGATCCTTTGCAGCCTAAATGGTTCTGTGATACAGCATTAGCTGTGAGCAGTGGAGGAGAATGTGGATTTTGAATCACTCTCTGCAGAGAGAAGGACACTGTGCCTTGAGTTCCTGTTCCACTCTACATCAAAATGCATTTCCTCACAGTTCCCCTGACTTTTCAGTGATAATTTGCTAGAAAGGAGCTCGGGTTAAATACAGAGGTTTGGGAAGTTACTCCTGGGCAGGAGGCCTCATTATCAGTGTAATTTGATTTACTCTAAGAGCACTTGGGGTTCCTCTGCAGGTCTCAGAGAAAGCCCAGGACCTCTGTCCAGCACCTCTCCTGACCTCAGAGGTGAACACCTTTCATGAGAAGTGCCAGAGAGGCCCAGGGCAGTGATGTCCCTCAGCCTCTGCTCAGTTCACAGTGACTTAAAACCCTTCCAAACAGAAAAACCAAATCAATTTTGAAGCCTTCCAAACAGAAAAGCATGAAATGAGTTTTTCAGATCCCCTGGCCACTCGGAATGTGTGCAAACACAATGTGACTCGCAGCATTCCAGCAACACCAGAACAAAAAGCAGGTTATTTAATGTCATTCACACCAGGGACAGGGTGACAGATGAGTGACATGGGCAGAGAGGTTTCATCAGACTAATTTTAAGCAGTTGGCATGGCCTTGGCTGTCAGATTTTGATTTGCCTGCACATGGCATTTGCAGTGTGGCCAAGTTTTAGAAAATATCTATAATGAGCTAAGCCAAGCTTGGCTACCTTTAACCTTGGACTAGATTAACACAGAGAAGCTGTAGGATTTAGATTACTGAAAAGATAAACCCCTATTTTACACATTTGGTGCATATTTGAAAGGTTGCATCAAGTTTCGTTTCTTGGTTCTATGTCTGTTTTCACAGTCAATCAGCTAAAAAAGTTGTCTTTTAATTTATTCTTTTTATCTTTCCTTTGGAGGCAAAAATGTTTCGTGGTTGAAATGACATGATTCAGGATTTTAGAATGGAGCAGAGGAATCTTAGCATCTGTTTTCACGTTGCCTTGACAAGGACAGGCCTCAATTAAAGATCTCATTAAAAGTGTCTCCTCCTGCATTCTATCCAATCCTGGTGCTTCTGCTGAAAGTTGAAAATGTGCACACATGGCAACCACAGACTCGGAGTCCAAAGGTGATGGAGCTGTCAGGAAAGTAAGGAATACATGCTGGATTAGCTGCAAAGGAGATGGCTCATGGAAACTAAAAGAGACTGTGGCAGCTTGGCCAGTGCCTAGGAACACTTTGGGTCCAAGTCTATTTGAGTGTTTACTGGGGAAGTACAAAATATTCTCCAAATCAGAGCCAGAGCGACTTTTAAATTAATCTGTTGCTTTTTCCATGTTTAATTTGCTTTAACTGCCTTCCTTGACTGATCATGGCTTTTTTTAGTTCACTTGTGGGTATCTCTGACATTCCAGGTGCTTCCCACTGCTGCAGTTAGAATAGTTTATGTTACCTTTGAGAATCAATCAGCGTGTTTGGGCACATGGAAAAATCCAAGATTTAAAAAAGTAAATAACAATGATTTAAAAGAGAATAACATTGGGGTTTTCCAGCGTCATGTTGTCTCCTCAGAAAGGTTTGGAAACATTTGCAGATGATTTGTGTAAAAGGAGAGCTGGATTATCTATCCCAGATACAGATATGGTCTGCTCACCCCTTGGACCCCCCAAATATCAGGAAGGAATTCCAGCACAACCCCACTGCCTTACACCAGGCAAAACCTCAGCCCAGCACATCCTTCCTGCACCAACTCCTTGTTTAAACCATTAATCCCTCAAAACCACCTGCCCTGGGGGTCAGGGGTGTGCAGTGCCTGCAGGGTTTGCACTTCTCACCCTGCACAGACCTCTGTGTCCCTCTGGAGCTGTAAATGTTTGATCCCTTCCAGCAGCTCATCCCTGGGACAGGCAACGAGGAGAACATTTCTGGGTGATGTCGTCATCTTTCCTGGAGCAAAACAAGTCGTTCAGAGCAGGGGATAAATTAATTCTCTTTATGTAAGTCCTGGTTTTTGGAGGCAGCAGCTCACCAGTGTGAGCCCAGGGATGAAGTGGCTGCATCCAGCATTCCTTGCTGGGAACAACCAAGCGATTTCTTCGGGATTTCTTCATCTTCCCCTCCTCAGCACCACTTACTGGAAATCCTGTTGTGAAGCAGGTCTTGGGTTCTGTGAGTTTGAGAGAGAGGCCTTAAAGAGCAGAGACAAACTCGAAGCAGAAGTCAGCAGATGGAAGATGTATTTTCCCATATGTACCAAGGCCGTGGGAGGAGTCCAGGAAAACCAGGTGGGTCTCGTTTCAGGAGCATTCAAGTAAATAACAGCCCCACTCTGGAACAAAAAAAGTGCTCCACAGGCCTGCAGCTGATGCCTGCAGAATGTCAGGAGCTGATTTCTTGACCTCCCTGGATCACTAAGACCAAACATTTATTTGAGTGTGTGGGAATTAAGTTCCAGAATATCACTGGAGATCGGGGATGTTGGTTAAGTCTTTCTATCCCTTTTAAACTTCTATGAATTCCTGGCTGTATAGGATAATTTGTTTGGTCTTTGCTTCATTCTGTGTGCACTGGTGAAGGTTTCAAGGAGCACATTCCACCTTCCACCACAGAGATTTGCAGTGGGAAGATCCTCTCTTCTCAAATCTCAGGCTGAGGAGGATGAAAAGAGCAGGACAAAGACCTCTAAGTATATTCCAGAATAATTTTTTAATCAGGAATAGGACAACATTTTCATCTGTATGGACACATCTTCACAGTGTGGTTAACGTGGGCGAGCAGCACCATGGTGAATTTGGTAAAAAGAGCTACCCTGCCCAGCAGCATTGCCATGGATGTTTTTCTGGGACAACAGGAGGCATTTCCTGGAGGTCCCCACCCTGCAGCCACTGGGTGCTGCCATTTACATAAAACCAAATGCCATCTTTAGCCTAAAATCTCACTAAGCAACAGCCAATCGCTGCTCTGCATCCAGGAGTGGAGTAGGAAAAAATCCTTCACCAAAAGGAGTGTCCAGCTCCGGAAGAGGCTGCTAGGGAAGCGCTTGAGTCACCATCCCTGGAGGTACTTAAAAGCCATGGAGCTGTTGCTCTTGGGGACAGGGATTAGTGGTGGACTTGGCAGCGCTGGGGGAATGGCTGGATTGGATGATCTTGGAGGTCTTTTCCAACCTAAACAATTCTATGGCTCTACGACATGTGAAAAATATGTCCTGTAGATCACAAGGCTTTGCTGTGCTCTCATTTCTCTTTTCTGGATTCCACTGCAAGTGTGTGGAGTCACCAAGTGACATCTCTGAAACCATTTTACAACATGCCCAGAACGTTCAGTGAAAGGAAAGAAGGCATCATGGCAGTGTGAGCCACGGTTTGAGTGATTCCTTTTCCCTGGAAATGATGGGTCAGATTCTGTCTCCCAGGCTGATGTAAATTGTGCTGTCCTGCTCTTCCCAAAACCACAGCGTGGTCCCTATAGAGATTTGGATGTGTATGAAAGCAGGAGGCAAGAGGAGCCTGAAAAAAGGAGAACGTCAGTTTTGAGGGTAAACTGCACTCATTAATGATTCCCAAACCATGATCAAAAATGAACAAATCTTTTTATTGGGAAAGTAACAAAAAAAAAACAAACCTAAATAGCATGTGCTTAAACTCCTCTCTTGCAATGACTTTCGTGTTTCCATTTCTCCACAATCTCTCCTTCCCACCATCCACACAAACCTTTGCTGCATTGTGGTCTCTAAAAATATAGACATGAATTTTCAGATTCTTATGATTTAAATGGAGATCCCGATTTCCTTGTTGTGGTCACAAATGTAAGCATCTCCAAGAAAACATTTAAAGCTCTGGCTGAGGTTTGGGTCTGAAATGATGGAAGGACAGAGAGGTCCTGGCCAAAGTCAACCAAGACAAGAGGGAGTAAAAGGAAGGAATGTAAAGGAGTCTGGAAAAGTTGAGTTGCATGGAGCTGAGAGGCCAGAAAGTGCTGGGGATGCAGACTGGGATCGTTTATACATTACAGATTGAGAGTTAAAGCTTCAATTCAATCCTTTAAACCCTTTTGCCCATTTCACGACAAACAACAGCACCAAAGAGGTCTAAATGAAAGATTTTGGAGCTGCCCTGAGGAGAGTGACCCCCACCAGTGCCCAGACTTGGAATTCTTTGAATTGTCTGATTTCTGAGAACTGCCCACCATAATTTGGGCCACAGGGGCACAGAGGAAGGAGAGACACTGCCCTGTCAGCTCTGGGACACTGCCAGCACTTACACACAGCATTTCTTGGAAGGGGAAAACACCACAGCACAACTGCCTCTACCCAGGGCTGTCATTACAGAAATCCACCCTGCTGGCAGCCAAGGACACAAACCCAAAATCACAGGCTTGAATTTGAGTCAGGGTGTTTCGATAAAGCAAGAAAAAACGACTGATTTCTGCACAGGAGGAAGCTAAAGATAGATCTGACCAAACTGACAACATCAGCAGCACTCAGGGTTGGACAGCCTTGATGGCTGAGGATTTTAGCTTCTATATTTTCCATGTATCTGTAATCCTGTAATTCTTTAGTGTACTAACTAAAGTTATTGTTAATCATTAAATATTGTTTTATTTAAAATTATTAATTAAATATATGTTAATAACTAAAATAGTTATGGACTAACTAATAGTGGACTAAACAATTCCTCTCTAAGCCCAAAATTCAAGGACACCTTACTGTCTCTGGCCCCCCAGGATATGTAAACAACAGTGAACTAGGGATAGCAAACTTGGAGTAATTGGCTTCATTACCTGAAGCTGTAATTGGAGGATTAACTCCAAATATGCAAATGGACAAAACTTATAAAGTATGGAAAACCTGTGACCTGTTGTCCATTTTGGGTGTAGCCCCTGGGTGAGCTGTGATTGCCCTAAATGCACCTGAATGCCTTCAATAACTATAACTGCTTTTATTCTCTTAACTCTGTCTAGCCTCTGGTTTAGGTCAGCCCCTCAAGGCATCAGCCTGGCTGGAAAGCTCCTTCAGATCCACCTCTCCCACAAGCCCCACATCCCAAAAGCCTCTGAGGAAAGCTTTCTGTGAAATGCTTTGCACTTTGGTGCTGAAGGATCTCACAGCAGCACTGCTCCCAGCCAGGCTGGCTGCAGAGAGTCCTTCTGAGGGAGTTCCAGCAGCAGCTCCTTCCCAGGGAAGACATGGAAAAAATTGCCTATAGAAGGACCCAAATTAGACTGACATAGTAAGAGCCTTACTGTAAAAGAGAATGGAAAGGAAAATCTGCAAGTCAATGAGGGATTAATAGAAAAAGGCAGATGTCAGTGAGTCACTGCTCACTCAGAGAAATCAGCCTTTTCTCCTTTTCTTTGAGGCACTGGCACATCCTGCAGCAGCAGCAGCAGCAGCAGTGACCTCTTGACATGAACCATTTTTAACAATTCATTACTCATCTGGTCCTCCAGCCCTTTCAAAGCTCTGTGAAGGATTGAAACACATGACATCATCCCTGATCCATGCCATTCCCTATCTGGAACAGGTCAAGCCCTTGGGTAGGAGGGCAGGGTTGGGGATAACAAGGATTCCCAGACCTGCAGTCCATGCAGTCCATCCATCCCCAGGGTCTGGGACAGACCCTGCAGCATTCAGGAGTCACCAGGAAAAAACTGCCTGGGCTAAAAAACATCTCAGAAAAAGTGTGATGTTCTTGTCTGCTCCACCATAAAATACCAGCTCCTCACTTCCAGTGCACTGAAGGAGTTCTTGATAAAGCTGTGAAGAATGTGGTTTTCAGTGGGACACACAGAGGCATCCAGAGGTGCTCTGGGGTCCAGATGTGACTTAAAGGGATGTAACAAGGGCAATGCACGCAACATGGAATATCACAAAATGCTTCCCAGCTCCCAGGCAAGGTGGTCTAGCCCAGCAGCTTGGTGCTAAGCCCTTAATCTCCAGGCTGCAGTTTGACATCTGTAAGTGTTTTTTGGGGGCTCATTTTCCCTTGCAGGGTGATTTCAGCTGCAGGATAAGTTGTGTGGAGCATGTGGAGCTCTGTATGCAGCCCTGAACCAAGAGGCATTCCAAGAATGCAGCCAGGAGAAGGAGCTCATTGGGATCACATGGGATTTTTAGATTGCATGTTTCCAGGCCAGCTTCCATCAGCTCCACTCCCTCATTTCTCAGTCTGGTTATCACAAACCATCTCCAGGTCCCTCTGTCTGCCAGATTTGTGCGTGACTGTTCCCCTCCACATCTTGCTGCAAAGGACAGTCAGTCCCAGGGCATCTTTGGACTACAAATGGATTTAACCTCAAACCAAAGCAATTTTTTATTTTCTCTTCAGGGCTTTTTTTCCTACCCTGCAATCATGCTGAGCTCCTTTCCCAGGACCATGGCACAGTGATGTCAGAGAAAGGAGCAATTTCTGATTCACCAGGGAGGGCAGTGGTACCCACCAGCTCTCACACTGCCATATTCCACACTAAAAATTAAGTCAAGATGAAATTCTGAATGCAGATGCACAGTTTGGAACTGATTCCATTGCAGAAGTCACTCCAAAGCTTGTGAGAAATAAGCAGGAGGTGTCATAGGGAATGAGGATAGGAGAGAGGATAGTTCTGTTATTGATTTGATATTGATTTGATATTGATTGAATGAAGAGCCATAAGAGAGAAACAAAAGATGTTTTGCTGCTCATATGAGAGCTAGACCTGTGCCTTGCAGAGGAGAGGGCTTCAGTCTCAAGACTTGCTGAAATGAGGCATTTCTGGCATGAATTGATCAATGTGGCTTTGCACAGTGAAGCTGTAACAGCTCCTTCCTGTTATGAGCAAATTCTGCTCATGGAGAAGAAATATTGACACAGAGAAAAGGTGATTTTGAAAAGTGACACGGGAAGGTGAATAGAATAAAAGTTATTAGTTGTTTTCCTGCACATTTTCAACCTGTCTCACCCTCCAAACCCAGCTATGGCTGTCAAACACATCACCCAAATGGCTTCTAAAATGCAGGGGTGAGAAAAAACCCCTTTGAAACCAAGTTCTAAACTCAGGAATACTGCAGTGTGCCTGGTGAGGAGGTCATTTGTGAGACATCCTGGGCAAAGCCATTATCTGGACACTTATCACAGAATGCAGTGTTATGGTCACTATTTCAGAAAAGGGCAAATCTAAGGTTAGGAAAAATTTACAGGGGAGAGATGGATCTTCTGTGAAAGACCCTGGGAGAAGAAAACATGAGGCAGAAGTTGGGCAAAAGACCTTCTTTCCATCTCAGAGCTGCACACAAAGGACTTCTGGAGGAAGGATTGAACCCAGAGAAAAGGGTTGCTCCCACCAGAGCCTTTCAGGCAGAGCAAGGGAATTGTTTTCAGTGTTAGCACTTAGTTCCTCCCTCCTACAAACCGACAAACATCAGCCTGGACTTGTAATTGCTTTCAAACCTCAGCCAGCTGCCATGGGGAAGAGGTTGGAAGACCATAAATATTGGCTGACAAAAGCCTGGAATGGATCCAAGCTCCTATGCAGAGGAACACGTTGGGTAAGATCTCCCAGGGACTTGGTTTGGACTAGAAATGGATTTTATTCTGATTTTTCAAGCTCTTTACATCCATGGGTAGTGGAGAAAATAGAATAGGTTGGAAATCTTGCAAATAGGTGTCCTGAGGTTCCTGGGGACAGGAATTGCTGGGGAATTAGCTATGTTTGCCCAGTCAGATTGCTCAGGATTGATGGACTCAGCCTTTGCAGACTCTGCAGCTGAGTGGGCAGGAGCTTTAGCCAGCTCTTCACACTGATTCCACCCTCCCTCCATTCTCAAGGAGTACCATTTTGCATGGAAAGATGGAAATGAGGCTAAAACAAAGCCTTGTCTAATTCATGGGTGTTATCAACCCCACTAAACTGAAACCAGAAATTATTCTACCAGACCACACCCTCATCTACTCTGAATCAGCATCTAGAAGTTCCACCACAGGTCAAACCACGTGTGAAGTTGGACATTTTGAAAATCAAGATACAAACTGAAGCAAATAGAAAGGTTTTGCCTGGAAATGTGGTTGAATACTTGGTTACAAAGCAGCTCTGCAAACATCACAGCTGCCATTCAGAAATCAGGCTGTGCTGGTTAAAGCACTCTCTGGAGACAAGGATCTCCATGGCAGGATTATCCCAACAAATCCATGTTGTTTGTGGAAGGAATAGATTGCAGGAGAGCCAGGCAGTAAGACACAACTTCCACTCCTAACTGCTCAGAGTGTGCATTAGAAAACAAGTGATTTGCTGAACAGGAATGAGCCAAAGGTCTTCTTGTGCTCTTTGGGAAGAAATGCTCAGAGCAGCTCAAAGGCCTTAGGAACAGTCTCAGAATGTTTTTTATTAATCAGTGAAGAGGTTAGCTCTAGGCCAGCGTGGAATGAGCCCCTTGGGTTGGGCAGTATTTTATTAATATCCAGTGATTTCCCCCTGCTGCAAACAGGCAGAGCTTTGGGTCTCCAGGGCTGATCCAACACCTTTGATCTTACCTGAGTGCAAAGCCAACAAAAACCCTGCCTGGAGTTGGAGTTACTGCCTAAGGGAGTGTCTGAGGCTACTAAATACTGAAGCACAGCTGAAAGCACTCATTGTCATCTCTCATCTGCCCACAATTCCATTGCTGTTTCAGTTAAAGCAGGTTAGTCGCAAACTTGGGTTTGATTTAAGGTTATCAGTGCTAAAAATCAGCCACAATCAGTGGTAATTTATGAAACAGATTAATTGCTTCATTGCTAGAACATTGCACAATGTATTTAATCCAGTCCTGTCTAACTGTGGCTCCTATTGACCAGTGGATTTAAACCAGACAAAGCACAGGTTTTCTGAAGAGCCCTTCAGGCTCTGCACTCCCACCTTCCCGTGTTTTCACTTCACTTCACTCTGTTGCCATGGCCACTGCTATCTCTTCAAATCATTTTGACTCACCAGTGCTTTCCCAGACAGGAGTCAAAGCAGGAGACAAACACTGAAGAGGTGGGTTAGTCATGGGTTTAAGGGCTCAGGAATAAAAAAAATCCAAATGACAGACAGCAAAGTGTTATCAGAGATAAACAGTGGGACTGGTACTGGAGATATGGAACCAGACATTCCCAGACAAGGAACCACAGGCAGGATTTTCACCTTTCTGCCCTGTTTGTGTTGTTTTCATGTCCAAGCTGAGCACTGGGATGACTCACAGTGCCTCTTGCTGGTTGAAAATAAGACAGAAAGCTCAAAGCAGGTTGTTCATGTGCCACTTGAAAGCAGACACTTAAATGAGTGTTCATTCAAACTTCTGAGAGTGTTCTCGAAACAAGTGATGAGCACAAGCCCT
The DNA here is from genome assembly GCF_008360975.1 of Lichenostomus cassidix. Classification (NCBI taxonomy): domain Eukaryota; kingdom Metazoa; phylum Chordata; class Aves; order Passeriformes; family Meliphagidae; genus Lichenostomus; species Lichenostomus cassidix. The sequence goes on from NC_139497.1 coordinate 7,971,288, forward strand.
TCAGGACATCCAGTCCTTCCTCAGGAAGCATCAGATTTATTTTGTTCTCCTGGCACCTTTGCAGGAGGAATATTTGGGATACTCTGGTAATACCTGAAGCAAAACCCTGCAGATCTGATTTCTTACAACAGCTCTAACTCAGCCTGGTGGTTGGGAATAGTCTTTTTAAGTCATCTTAAACAAAAAAGAGCCTTCTCAGCTCATCTGGGTATCATTGCCATGTCCTGGGTTTAATTAAAAAGATTCAACCATGAGAAAACAGGCACATGCAAAGGCAGTGAGGAGAAATTTTGTAGGGACCTTTCCTATCCAAAATCCTTTGCATAGAAAGCAATTTGCCTCCCCTCGTTTTCCACACCTTGTGGCTGTCTGTCCATGGATCTCTCCATCCTTTCTAGAGCAAAATCGTTTTGAAGAGTCCTACAGATGGAATGAGGGAAACACTTCCTCTGAGAAAGTTTCTGGACCTGAAAAGTCAGGAGTCATTGTGAATTTTCTCAGTGTCACTTCAACTGTCCCTGTCCTCAGTGAAGCATTTCCAGGTCTTTCACATCAGTTTTTGGTAGTGGGAACCACACAGCCAGGAAAATAGGGAATTGCAAGAGCTGGTCTGTGTTTGCCTTGGCTTTTCTCTGTCTGGGAAGGTGATTGTGGTTCTAGGGAATGTTCCAGAGCATTGTGAATGTTCCATAGTGAATGTTCCATCTCTGAGCATCCCCAAAAAAACCCTACAGATCAGGAAGAAGGAATATATTTCTAACAAAGTTATGCTAGAAGAAACCCAACATTAAAGAGGCAGAGATCATAGAATATCCTTGGTTGGAAGGGACCCACAAGAGATGAGTTAAAGATGTTTTTCCTTCCCTCCTCTTACCAAATCCTACCAAAAACGCATCAATCCAATTCCTGTCCCTAACCAGCTTCCCTTCCTCAAAGCTGCTCACTTCCATCTCGCTCTGCCATGAGCTCAACACATCCCTCCCTATTCCAAAATATTCCATTTGGGTTAAAAAACCCTCAGACGTGTCCTGCACTGAATTAGTGCTGCATAACAATAGAAACTCTTAGGCTCCTACTTCATTTCTAGGAAGACCCACATGTTCCACGAGGAAGGATTTTCTGGAAAAGAAAAGATGATCTCATAGCTCTGGAAATTGGATACAGACTCAGGCTGGGAGCAGCTTTTATCACCACCAGGCTGAGCTCAGTTATTCCAGCCAGGTGGTCACTTTTGGTGAGTTCCTAGCCTGACCTGGCCCCAGGAGTCTGATCTGCCCCAGCTGAACTCAGTGGGAGCTGGGAATTAATAAATGCTCTGAACTGCTGAGTGCTTGGGAAAAAAACAGCCCTTGGGGATCACTCAAAAAGCACCCAAAAGTTAGGGGTTATTCCATCCTGTGTCCCATTTTATCCAGCAGGAAGGGAAAGGAATGTAAGAGGAGGTTGTATTTGCTAAAAGGTTGGAGTGATGGGCACAGTGGGGAAATAACAATCAGGAAAACTCAGAATGGACTTGAACGTTCTAAATAAAGCACATGATTTATCTAGGATATGAAGGAAGATAAGATATAAGAAACATAAAAAAGACCAAATTCAGGTTACTTAAGAACTGATTCCCACTTCTGCCAACTTGCAAAAGCTTGGCCTTGCAACTTTTAGTGCACTTACACAAAAATAGCTCAGAAAATACATGTGCTGGCAGAGTGCTTTGATGGCTATAGTAGCTGCAGTGTAGCTAAATCTCTTGATAACTCTTAAAGCTTCAGGCTTTAACATTTTAGGAAAAGGAGGAAATGCATGTCAACTCTCTTTTGTAGCTGTTGAAATGAAGTTCTTTTTTTAAAACAAAAATTTCTCCAGGCCCAGTGGGCAGAAGAAGATGCTGAGTGGGGAGTGGGGGCAGCTGTGTGGATTTTAAGCCAGGAGGGTGGTTTGGTTCCCTATTCTATCCCAGATGTCATGTGCAGCCTTGTGAAAGGCAGAAAGGATTCAAGTGACAAGGTTTGAGCTCTGTAAGCTCAGAATCCTCCTCATCTCTGCTCAGCTCAGCCCATGGAGCAGCAGTGCCATGGTTTCCTCTCCTGAAGCCTCAGGCTGGTGACTTTCCTTGGCAATCCATCCCCATCCAGGGCAATCCAAGGCAAGGAGCCCTGGGATGGATGATTTGAAGCCCAGATAGCTCCTGGGCAATGGTCAGAGAACTGCAGGATGTCCCAGAGCTCAGTGCTGTGCCTGGGGAGTGTCATCCCCATTTCCCATCACGGAGCAGCTCAATAAACAGTCCCATTTATAAGGTTTTCTTTCTCTCCTCCTTTTCTAGGGAATCTGGAAGCAAGACTGACACCTTGCCCCACAGTCTATAAAGGCCTGGATCAAAATTGAGGAGTTTTAAGCTTTTCAGTGTGTGAAAAACGAATCTGTAGCAAAACTGAGAACCAATCCAATCCCCACACCCACACAGTGCTTGTGCTCCTGGCCTGCCTTCATAACACAGTTATAAACCATCTTCTGTTTACTAAACTCTGCTTGACAAATCACTTGGCTTAAATTCCAGCATCCAGAATAACCACCAGTAACAGATAAGGCAATGGCCTGAAGACAAGGATATTAATCCTAATTATTTCTGATAACACCCTCATTTGAAATAGATGTTAATACTCAGCCAGCTGTGGTTAGTGTTTCCCAAAAGCAGAATTTCAAAACACTTCCTTACCCAAAGGAGCCCCTCTGACCTCAGATCTCTGCATTCCCAGACAACTTCCAGGATGTCAGTCCAAGCAAGTCTTCCTAAGTGCACCTCAGGGAACAATTCCTAGGTTGGTGCTTTCCACTGGAAGCATTTTCCCTAAAGATCTTGGGGAAACACGTCTTTGCTTTCCCTCTCTCTGAGTAAAGAAAGCTCATTCAAATACTCAATGAAGCTCAAAAAGTCTGTTGGTCACACCACTTGCCAGTTTGTTAGGGGCTTTGTTTGGGTTTTTTTAAAATTACTTTTGATTTGTTGTTTTGTGCGCAGCAATCGAACAAAGTATAAAACCCCAACTGCAAACATTTTCTATGCTGGCAGAACGATTTTCTCATGCTGGTGGCAGCTGAGTGACCTACTTTTGTTTGCCTCTGTGGAAGGAGGGACAACTGGGATGTCAGCAGGGCTTGGGAAGAGGGGTTTGGCTGAGGGACTGAACCTGAGTCACCTGGGGGCAGCTGGGATTGAGAAGCCAAGGGTCAAAGGCAAGTGACAGGGGACAGTGCAGAGCCACTTGGACCAAGTATGGATCATCCTCCTTGATTATCTGGGATGGTTAATTAAAAAAAAGCCAAACAAACATCTTTAAAAAGAGCTGCAGCTTCACCCCAGCAGGAATCAGATCTTCACAGGTTGCCAACACACCCAGATGTTGTGGGTGGCTGGCATTTGGCCAGTGCTCTAAAATACCACATTTTTGGTGGAGAATGTGGCAATCATGAGTACTTTGAGATAAGGATACTAATTGGGAGAAATAATGGGCAAAACAGCTATTAAGCTATGTTTTTAAAGTAAAATGATAGTGAAATGCTTTTGTTGTAATTGTAGTGGAAGTTCTAGGGGTAGATTGTGTGTCATTTGTCCTTTAGTGTTCTGTTGGAATATTTAGTGTAGGGAACATTTCCTTCTGTTTAGTTTAGCTGTTCTTTTGTTTCTTGTTGTTGTCAGTGAAAATGATATGTTGAGTGTGGATTTTAATGATTATTCTTGCACTCCTTGCCAGTCTACTCTTTTCCTCACTGGTTCCAGAGGCTGCCCTTGAGAAAGTGAAGAAAAAGGCTTTCAGCCACAGCCAGCACTGCTTTGGAAGCACCTGAAGAAAGTCTAGCTCAACCTCCACATTTCTCTACTCACACATCCTTGCAAAATCCCTGCATGCCTTAAATTGCTCCAAATCCTGAACTTGGAATAGAACAATTATAAGGATGGCCACTCTGAAAAAAAAAAGCATCCTCCCATCCTTCAGAGAAATGCAGTACAAGATAAATATTAACTCAAAAGGAGGAAATGAAGATGTATGAAGACAACATCATTAATAACGTGGCAGAAAGTGCTAACAAAGAAACAGGGAGTAAACAACTGGGCAGATCTGGACTATCTCCATAGTGGTCACATCCTGATCTTTCTCACACACTCTCCTACTTGCAGGCAATTTTCTCTCGGCCTTGTGAATAACAAAGAGACCATTTTCTTTGCTGACAACATAATTTCATTGACTTCCATGGGTTTATGCAGGCAAGGCATGGGATCACTCTGTGGAAAACACACTGCTTCCTCTGGTCAATATTAGTGAAATGGTTGGGAGGAAGGAATGCCCTCTGAAAGGCACTGGAAATGTGCATCCAGGAGGAGGATTTTAAACTTGGCAGAATAACCTGTAGGAAGCTCTGGATTGTGGCAGACGTTATGCTGTTGATTCAGTAAGACCAACAAATGTTGGTTGGGTTTGTTTTCCTTCAAGCTCATGTCAGGAAGAGCAGTGTGTGTAGCAGAGAAGTGCAACAAGCCATGCCCCAATTGCCTCATTCCAGGAAAAATTCCAGGGCTGGGAAATGTTCAGAGGCTACAGCTGAAGGTTTCTCCATAAAGGAGACTCTCTCCATCACCATTGATGGCACAGGGAAAGCTGCTGCCAACAGAGATCAGTGTTTGGCTCCTGGTAAATACCAATCCCTTTCCTGCAGACTGGGCTATTCCTGGTTTATGCCAATTATCCAGACAAGAAAACATCATCCTTACAAGAGCAGGATGAAGGGGTACACCAGTTGGGACCCATAATGCAGTGAAATATTTCCAGATGAGACCTTCTTAATCCTGTTTTCTGCTGTCCTTCAGAGCCACCTTCCCCATGGCTGCCTGTCCTCTGGTGTGGAGAATTTGCAGTGAATTTTCCTGCATTCAGGCTCTGGGGATGAACACACAGCTCAGTCTCAGCTGGGCTTCAAGCAAGTGGCTTTGGTAAATAATCTTCAAATAATCTTCAAAATGCCCAAGATCCAAAGTTTTCTGAGTCCTCTTGAAGTAAATAAATAATCAAACCACTACACTTGGGGAGTAGCTCTTCACTGCCTGTTCAGTCTGAGTTTGCAGCTTTGTGACATCACAGCTTCTTCAAAGCATTAAACAGAACCTTCAGGACTCTCTGGCACAGCCTGTGGGAGCTCAAAGCCCCAGAGGTGAACCCCAGGATGCAGAAAAGCACAAAGGTCATCCTCAAATCCTCTCAGTCCCACTGCAGCTGCAGTGCCCGTGGAATACTGGGGGACAGGGAACAGACACTTGATTTGCTCACTTGCTGCCACTGCCATGAGCACCTGGAAACACGACAGGCTCAGATTTCCAGATCACCACAAAACTGCACTGAGATCACTCCAGTGCCATTCAGCACCACCAAAGGTAAAAGACAGAAGCTTATTCAGTAGTTTGGTCTATGATAAAAGAAAAAATAAAAGAGTAGGTATGGCTCAGCTAGAAGTACTGAAGCTCTGATATTTTGGGCTAAGAGGGGAAAGCTGCAGCCATTCAGGTGAAATATGAATAGGCTGCCAAAATGTGGCTTGTAACATAATCCACTGCTGAACAAAGAGGTGTTTTTCTTCATATCTGTATATCCTCTCCCTGTTTTTCTTGAGACCAGGGAATTCTGCAAGAGAGAGACTTTAAAGAGAGACTTTAATCTCCTCCAGAAAGTTTCAATTGTCATTTTTTAATATATGACTGAAAAGCCTTTTTATTAAGCTTTTATAATTTGTCCTGACTGTTTCTGTGATGAAGGATTTTAAAATTCTTCCCACTTTGCCCTTCAAGAAATCAGCACAGCCTTAGAGAGCTCTTTAGGGAATTAGATAAAGCCACACATCTGCACTGGGGAGCCAACAGCTCACTTGGACATTTCTCTGCTTCTGTTGATCACTCACTAAGTGTTACCTTCTGCTTGATGAGTTTCAGTTGGTGGTGCAGTGAAAAAATGCCATTTCACTGTGCAGGGTGGCTAACAGTTGTTCAGTAGAGAAATAGGATAATTCTCAAAATAATTTCATCTGCTTTCATCTTGAGGAGTATTCATTTAAAAAATGAGAGCTATAAAGAATTTCTGGCTAAATATATGAATACTCAGGCAAGTTGCAGCTGAAAAAAAAAACCTCTTTAGTTTTACCTAAAAATGAAAATCCACCTAATTTAAAATAAAATTTACCTAAATAAAATTTGCCTAAAATGAAAATCCATCCCCTTTCCTGCTCATTGGCTGGGCCTCATCCTTTTTAACAGGGGAAGACTTTGATAAAGCGATGCCTTTGTTACATTGCTTCAAACCACTGGATTGACATCACCTTCCATGAAAATCTCTTTCCCAGCTCTCGGCAGGCCAGGAATGTCCCTCAACTGCCACACACATCATCCTGGACTTCACCAGCACTGAAATTTTCAGTTGTGGGTTATTCCTCCCACACATCTTTCCCCCTTTCCCATTTTTTCCCCATTTTGTAGCCCAGCTCTGACAAGGACACCCTGATCCGCAGGAAAACCACCGACGCAGCCTTGGGGCAAAGACATTCCTTGCCCTATAACCTCATTTCCTCATCTTTTATTAATTTTTCCATCTCATGCTAATGATTTTCTGCCCTGAGTGACAAAGGGGCCTCTCTAGTCCACCAAGAGGCTCCTGGAGCCCCGAATTCCCAGTGGAATTCCCAGTGTTTACCCACGCGGGTTTGGCTTCCGGAGGAGCGCGCTGACTTTATTTCTCTTCTGTCTGGAGTCGAGTCAGGCACGTTCCAGCTGAAGTCAAAATAATCCCGAGAAAATCCCCGAAACTTCAGCCTTTCTGGAAGAGTTTTGGAACATCCCCCCGCAGGCAAACAGAGGGATTTGGTGGAGCATTCCGATGCTCATCTGAGAGTGATTGTGGGGAAATACACACAATGCGGATCGCTCCGGGGATTAGGAGTTTTCTTCCAGCAAAGAATTCCTCCAGCTTTGCATTTCTTGGATAAGAGTATTAAAAAAAATATTTAAAAAAAAAAAAAAATAGACGAGGGGAGCATTATAATCTCGTTTTGGGGTGATTTGGTCTGACTGACGGGAGGTTTGATGCAGTGGCAGGTGAGGTGATTGCTCTGTGGTCTCATCACGAGTATTTAAGGGAGTTTTGCCTCTCTAAGCCTATTTTCCTGCTTTTTTCCTCTCCCCCTCCACATGTCTGTGCTTAACTAAACATCACCCATCTTGATTCTTCTCCCAGAAAGTCGGGAATAATCCTTGTGAAATGACTGAAGTCAGCCTAAGCAGAGAATCAGCTCTCAAAACCCAGCAGTGAGCTGTGAATTCGCCTTTTCTGTCAGAAGCACAAAGAGCATGTGAGACACTCCTGGATCAGAGGGAAAGTCTCTGCTCATTACAAGTGATTAACCAGCAGAAAAACCAGACCTTGACTTTTTCACTGGAAAAAGAAAGGGAAATATCTTGATTTGGCCTTCTATGAATCTTCCTGTCCAACTACAGAGCTCTGTAAACACATGAAAGGAGGAGGATTAACAGAATGAGGCACGTTCTCAGTGAATTTGTTACAGGCAAACAACACATGAACATCGAAATGAGCCAACAATGCTTTGGTGGCCTGTTTGAAATCTGCTTTCTCTGTGGATAAAATGTGCACAATGATTATGTGCAAAATACTCACACAGAAAGGGGTGTGGGCATGTAATTCCAGGATTTTTCTTTTTGTTTTTGGTTATGATTCTGAAAGCCAGTCCAGTCTGGCAAAAACAAGCCATTCTGTGTAAAAATCTGCTTAGCAGAGATGGATTTCTTGCACAGAAAATCCTGTGACTCTCACCCAGGCCAGCAGTGACCTTCAGCTCTGGTCTTAATTCCTAATTTACCAGGAGGTTCATATTTTAAAATAGTATTTGGGAGATAACAGTGGCTAAATGATTACATGCTTCCTAGATTAGGTCATGCATGGCCTTTCTGCCAAGCACCTTATCTAAAATAATTATTCTTTTTTGGGGGAAGACACCACCATGGTTTTTTTTTTTTATTATTTCTAATCTATTGTTTATCTCCTTCCTTCCTGCACACTAAATAATGAAGACTTGAGGTATTCTGCAGTGAAAGGCGAAAACTTAGTGACTTGAATTTCACTTCTACTCCCAAATTTCATTAATCTTCATTTTCCATTCCATTTTAGCAGTCTGAGCAGCAGAGCTCTCCCTCCTTAGGGCAGTGCCTGAAACACGAGGCTGCTCCACAGTGGAGAGGCCAGGAATTTTCACTTTCCCTCCGCTTGAAGGTGTTTCACTCTGCAGATGACATTTGCAGTGCTTTGATGACACAGATGAGGGGGTGAGGCTGAGAAGGAAATCAGAGCTCTGTAGTTGACATTATAATTTAAGAAGAGAATTAAAAAAACAAAAATTAAAATTTAAAAAAGATTAAAAAAATGAATGTCAGCTCATTTTCCCTGGAAAAGACCTTCTTTCAAGATACTGAAGGGAATGAGATGTGAAGCACAGCCTGTCCCCAGGGTTTCCTGGCTTTTTGGAGGTGAGAACTCCCTGCTCAGAGCTTTTCCCCCCCTTTCTCACTTGTGAAGCATCAAAGCTTTTCCAGGCAGTGAACCCACAGAGCAGAAACCCTTAACTCTGCACTCCCAGCCCCTCCTGGAGCTTGGAGCACAGCAGTGACTCTGGAGGACAGAGCTGGCAGAGCAAGGAGCAGGAGGTGAGCTGCTTTCAAAGGAAATTGGAGTTGCTATGATGTCACTGCAAGGCTGCTCTGGCTCCCAAAAGCCATGGAACACTTCATCCCCCAGGCTGAGACGTGACACACGTTATCCAAAGCCTCCTTTAATCAGCTTAGCAACCTGAGTGAGGCTAACAGAAAAAGCAGCTCCTGCCAATCCCCTCGCTGGAGTTTTTGCTTTCAAAGCAAGCTAGAGGAGTTATTCCCAAAAACCCCCGTAATCTCAGCAGGAAGAATTTGCCATTATTCCCCAAAACCCCATAATCTCAGCAGGAAGAATTTGTCAAACACACTTTTAAAGGGGTACGTCTCAATGTAGTCAGTGCCCTCATTTCACTGGGCATTTCTTTAGGATGTTCCAGGTAATTCAGAATTTGCCTTCAGTACATCTGCCCTCTCTGCATGTGAATTTTAGCAGCATCCAAATGGGAAGAATCACCTGGGATACCAGGGTTTGTTCCCTGCTACTGCAAGGAAACCTTTCCATGTGTCCACAAGGTCATGGGCATGGCTGGCAGAGGTACCCAGAGCTCCTGTGGTCCTTCTGAAGTGTCAGCTGCTCCCAAAGGGATGGGGAGCACCACTAAAGGGGAGTGAAATGACTTTCCAGGAGAAGGGAAATGAAGATATCACCACTACAATCACTGTGTTGTGATGAGTTTCTGAGAAACCTCTTGCTCAGAGTTGCATAAGAATGAGAAGTTTCCAGGGTTGTCAGAAAATGTGTTTTTTTCTGGACAGCTGAGGAAAGTCTTGTGTTCACCCGGGCTGTTCCCTTCTGCTGCTCCGATCCCATTTCCATTTCCATTTCCATTCCATTTCCATTTCCATTTCCATTTCCATTTCCATTTCCATTTCCATTTCCATTTCACTTTCCATTCCCATTCCCATTCCCATTCCCATTCCCATTCCCCATGTGGCTTTGCAAACACACTGACCTGGCTAAAAGCTGGAAGTTATTTTCAGGCCAGATCACTTCTGTGTTCTCCTTCAAAACCATGTGCACACTTTTCTCAGTGTTACTAAAAGCAGGCAAACTGCACTATGAATTTGAATTCTCCTCAATGAGCTTTGCTGCTGGAGAGGACCTGTGTGATTATTTTTCTCGTTCCAGAAATGAATGAGAAATTCAGTCTTTCTGCCCTGATCTCTCCTTGCTGTTCATTCAAAACCTTAAATGAATTTCATGCTCTTCCCGCTGAAAATTAGAAAGAAAAGTACAAATCCTAATTAATTTTTTTGGAACTTGTCATCTGAAAAGCCCCACTGTGTTAGGTCAATCAGTTTTGTTAAGATGTCAGGCTCTGTGCTGGATTCCCTTAATGTGTTTCAAAACCAAGAAAAGAGGATTATGAAACCTATAGGGAAGTACTCTACTTAAACTTTGAAAATTTGGGGGGTGGAGTGGTTTCCTGCATTTTCAAAATTGACTTTTGCTGTCCACAAACTCCAGCAAAATTCATTCTGCAGTACCTGATAGCACATGATGGTTTATAAGCAGTTTTACCACAGGCCAGTTGTGTTATTACGACTCAAGTCCCAGGCAGACCTTCAAGTGCCTTCAAAAGAGGATTTAATTAACCCAGTTAACCCATTTTTTGGGGATATCAAGGCACATTCAGCTCTTTTCAACATTTGGCTCTGTGCTAATTTGACCTTGTCACGTAGAGACTCCACATGAGATGATGGATGATCCCCAGGCTTGGTCAAACCTTCTGCATCTCTCACAGCCCATTATTTCTGAAGTGTTGCTAGCAAGGAAACCCAAACAATCCTTTTTCCCAGGCTGTCCTTTCACCCATGGCCTTGGCAAGCTCTGAGTGCAGAGCAATCCCAAATCCTCTCCTGTTAAAATGACACGTTCCAAATGGATATTCAATTGTTTATGCTGGGGTGATGATTCCCTTCTCTTGGATCTTGTTTGGAACTTTTCCTGGTAGAATTCATGGTGCCTGGCTGGTCTGTAAATTGAAAAGGGCTCTCTCTCCCCCTGCTCTGTGTCCCTTTATTCCTCCCTTCCTTTTGAATTCCTGGGACTGAGATAGTGCAAGTGACAGCAAAGAGGAGATGGTATGTCCTGGGTGAAGGAGTTGGAGCCAAGGCACCCAGTTTGCTCCTCCTGGGAGATTTCTCTCCAGTCAGACACCACAGGGCTGCCAAACCATGAAGTCAGTGTTGTACAGACGCCTTGGGTTTGGGGTTTTGCTCCACAGATCAGCTCTAACAGGAGGTTTTTTGGAAGGTTCCTCCAAAGTGGGGCTGGGTGGTGGTTGTTGTGCTGTCTGCAGGCAAACACTGCTCTGTCTCTTTGGCTCAGTCACTTAGGGGACTGTGGCCGTTGTTACAGCAAAATTGTTCCTCTCCATAATGAACTTCACTGCTTTTAGTGGTTGTCTTGAATAAATAAAAATTTATTTTACTTCAGGATTGCAGGAGCAAAAGATGGTCCACCTACAAATAAACCACCACAATTTTCTTCCCAAAGCACTTTTGTCAGGGAGAAATTTGAATGGTGAAGACAATTGTAGAGTCACAGAATATCCTGAGCTGGAAGGACCCACAGGATCACCCAGCCCAGCTCCTGTCCCTGCACAGACACCCAACAATGCCACCCTGGGCATCCCTGGCAGCATTGTCCAAACACTCCTGGAGCTCTGGCAGCCTCAGGCTGTGCCCATTCCCTGGGGAGCCTGGGCAGTGCCCAGCACCCTCTGGGGGAAGAACCTTTCCTGATCTCCAGCCTGACCTGCCCTGGCCCAGCTCCAGCCATTCCCTGGCTCCTGTCCCTGTCCCAGAGCAGAGCTCAGAGCTGCAGCCCCTGGGCAGCTCTGCCCTCAGTCTGCTCCAGCTGAACAATCCCAGTGCTCTCAATAATTAATAATAATAATAATAATAATAATAATAATCACAAAGTCTGTTGTTGTGAAGCTGCCCAGCCAGGGCTGCACAAGAAGTCTCTGTCTGAACCATGAACCCAGCAGAGCTCCTGGGTGGCAGTGCAGCTCCCATCCACTTCAGCTGTTCCTTGTTCTGATGACATGGGCTATTTCCTACTCAGTTCTAAGAAGTTCAGTGTTGGGGATTAAAAGAAATGGAGTTTGACCTTTTTATTATCCCCACTAAGGCAGCCTGACTGACCACTGGAACTTCTGAGAGTGAAGCTGGCAGAGTTGCTTTTTCTAATGATGTGAAGCAAACTTGTCAGAAGGATGAGGCCTCTTTAGCTGCACAAGATCAAAGGATATTTTTAAAGGAAGGCATATTTTCAGCCCCACCCTGAGGACAAATAATCAGAAGCAGATACCTTGCAGCTTGGATTTGGTGTCAAGTCAAGCAGGAAGAAATCTGCATCCATTTCTTTTTCTCTGAAGGGTTAAATCTGGATGAGAGTCATGGGAACTACTCTGTGACAAGTTGGATTTTAAAGGAAACTTTGATACTTGCAGATCAGAGTTCCAGTTCAGTTCAGTTCCCATTACATCAGTAGATCTCCACTTTATTACCATGTAAGAAAGACTCTCTTCCCAAACACTTATTTGGCACTTCACTGTAAGGAACAGCCACTGTTTTTTTACAGAGCTGCTCCTTTCCCTAATGCTGATACAAGCTAAAATGGGAAAAGAAATTCACACCATTTTGCTAAATGAAGGTCTGATTTGCTTCCATGATTTTCACTGAGACAGGGAATTACATCTTAATCTTTCAGGCTGCTGCTGCCTCCCTCTAGGAGCCTGGGAGGGAGTGTGACCTCTGCATGCTCCTGACATCTCAACAGCTTTGATTCCTTCTGCTAAAACTCAGGGATGCTCCAGTTCTGGTGGTTTCCATCTGGTCAGAGCAGAGCAGTTCTCCTGTTTAGCACCACATCTCTATTATTTATTCTAACATATCAGCTGTAGGCTCAATCCCATGGCCAGGATTGTCAGGTTTAGGACTGGAAGATGATTTTCTGTGAAGATACAAACCTAGAATGTTCTATTAGAGGATAATAAACCACTGAGAACATTCTTCCATTTCTCTGGCCAATTCAGTTTGAATCATTAAATGTTATTGGCAAACACAAAGAGACAGTCAAGGTAAATAACATAGTTTATACTTGGGTTAATTAACTGCCTGAAGTACCACCCATGAAGCAGATAAATCGGACTGTTCTTCTGAGTCCTGACTCCAAAGAGGTTAAATGAATTATTTCACCATTGCCATAATCTAATATGTGACCAAATGTACAGATGCTGCATTCAAGAGAGCAGAAACCAAAAAAAAACCTGCACTGCTGTGGGGAGGCTGACTGGATAAATGCCAGCATGTTCACTGCCCTGAAAATGGAAGACAAGAAAATACACATATCAAGTTAAACTAATGATTTATGTGTCCCAAAGGCAGGTGCTGGGAGAATGAACCCCTAGAAGGCACAAATAATGACTACATTGCCTGTAAGGGAAGTGTTTATTTCTCCTTCTAGCAGGAGGCTATTTCCTGACGGAGAACATGAGGATTTGATATTCCTCCCAGCATTCTGAGAGGGTCACTGATGCTCCCCAGGGGACTGTCTGTCTGCTAGGAAGCTGCTTGGTGAGGGCAGCAGGTACTCCCAAAGGCAGCTTCATTTGTCAGTGGGTGGGCTGGGAGCAGAGAGCAGGGCTGGGCAACTTGAGGGAATGGTGCCTGGGAGCATGAGCTGGAAAACAGAACAGCCCAGGGAAAAAATATGGCTGGAGAGAGATGGGAATAAGGTGACTCAGTAGAGAAAGGTCGTGACAAAATACACAAGAGAAGTTTTCAGAAACTACAGAAGAGAGAAAGAATTTAACAGAGCCCTGACCAACAAGTGTTTTTTTATTGTACAACACAATGCATCTTTCCCAAGCAAAACACACTGGCTGGTTGGACAGCTGGGAAAGTCAGCCCTGGGGAAGGGAAAGGGGAAGGGAAAGGGAAAAGGGAAAAGGGAAAAGGGAAAAGGGGAAGAGGAAAGGGGAAGGGAAAGGGAAAGGAACAGAAAGAAGGAAAAGCTCTGCCCACCCATGGTTTTACAAGGAATGATTTCTGATACCTCTGTTTTGGAATCTAACCTTATTATTTCCATTGCTGGATGTGTTCATGCCTCGAGCTGCACTCAGGAGCCTCAACAGCCTCTGGCTGTCAGCAGAGCTCCTAACAGAGACATATGACAGCCCTGAGGAGGCACATCCCAGACTCACATGATGCCCTGAAATCCCATTAGGAGCAGCTCCATGTGCTGACATAACCACAATGTCCTTTACATGTGTAAGAGATCCCAGAAAGCAGCAAGGATGTGGGATGAAAGGAGGAGAGGGGAATAAAAGAGCTCTTTGAATAGCTACAAACCTACAATTAATAGAGGAATGAGTTCACAGGAAAGGATGCTTATGAGATCAGAAACCACCAGGACATCTGTTTGTTTTAATAGCAAAGAAGATCTTCCCTAGGGGACATCTGAGTGTGTTTCAAAGAGTCTGAGCCAGAAAGGCAGGAGGCAGCAGGATCTCCTTCCTCCCCCTGGAGTGCCTGCAGACAGTGAATCAGATCCTGCAGCATCCCCACTCAGCAATCCATGGATGCAACCCACACTCCAACCCTGCAGGTGGAAACCCTCGGGGTCTCCCCAGACTGGGGATGTGACCCAGGCACAGGAATTAACACCAGAATGTTTGTTGGGGTTTTTTAATGAGGGCAAAAGGATGGTCATTGTGGATTTTCTGCTGCAGGCTGGCCTGTGGGGGTGAATTGTTACTGGTGCTCACACAGATCCACTCTGGGGTGAACCCTGGAGAGCTGAGGGACATTTGGGGTGACCAGAGGGGTTCTGTCAGGGTGTAAAGTCCCACGTTACGTCAACATCCACATTGATTCGGCAAAAGTTAAAACCAAGACATCTTATTCCTTTACCAAAACAATCCCTGGACTTTGGGAAAGCAACTTCTTGTTTCCAGGATGGCAGAAACACATCCTAGCAGTGCAAGGAAGTAATCCCACTCTCCTCCAAAAAAAAAAATAAAATCCCAGTTGGACATGTTTTACTTTAAGCTGGAATGCTTAAGGCAGAATTGAAACAACTCTGCACAGGGCTGAGAGTGCTCAGTGTGTTTCTCTCTCATGAAAGATGCAGTGACATATTTGTTTGCTGAAATGAGCTGGAAGATCAAACCCCTCACAGAATCCACAGATCTATGATGGATGAGCTGCCAGGACAGCACTGAACTCTGATACTGCACGACTCACAAACAGCACATCATTAAAATTCAAGAGGAAGCAGTCATGGGTTGTATCAATCCATGGAATAACAACATCCTGAGAGAGAGCTATTTGTTCCAGAGTCTAGAATCACCTGGAATAAAGGTGTGTGTTCCAAAAAGCAGTCAGACATGGAATCGTGTCACAGCATTCTTTTGAAGCTCCATCAATGTGTGTTGATGTTTTCATTGTCCTTGTTTCCATTGAGTGAAAATGTCAAGTGTCTGATGAAGGCTAAAAAGCCTCGAGTTGCAAGGCCAAAAGTCATGGTAACTGGAATGAAGGCTTGGGAATGAAGGCTGCTTTGAGCTCACTGGGAAAAGAGTCAAAAGAGAAAAATAGTCGATAAAGTGTTGGATAAGAAATGGCATGAGAAGGAGGCAGCTGAGGGGGAAAAAACCTGTAAGGAAGTATCTGACATCAACTTTACAGAGGGTTTTAACCAGCAGGGATGTGACTTGGGTGTTCTCAAGCCTAAATGAGGCTAGCTGCTGTGATTTTAGGGAGCTCCTGCGATTCTACCTGTCTTTGATAAATGAAAATGAGGTGAAAGTACTTGAAATCCTTGCTCCCCCCATGTCAATAGAATTCTGAACATTGTCTTTTCCTTGGAGATGGGATTTCACTTGCAAGGTAAATGTGTTTGCAATCACCAATGGAAAGGGAGAACTGGCAGCAGAGTGAATGATCAGTGTCCTACAGCCTGATGTAAATCATGCACTTCCTTTTCAGCTCTGACAGACAAGTGCATTCCCATGGAGAGGACATAGAACAGAGTTAAATTAAGGAGGACAAGACTTTAGTCACTGTTTAGGAAGTTAACAATTCCTCTGGGACTTGAGGATGTTGCCACCCAGAGCACAATGAACATAATCTGCAGAGGCTGCTCAAGGTGCTGCTTGGAAAAGAAGCACAGCCTGTCCTGAGGGGCAGCTGGGAGTGGGAAAAGAGCTCAGACTGGAAATAAAACTCACAGTGAAAGAGATTTCAGTTCTGAAAATGTACCTGAAAAAACGGGTGGGATGTTGTGGCTGCTGCTGTCACAGCTTCTTAGAATCCTGGAATGGTTTGGGTGGGAAGAGACCTTAAAACTCATCTCATTCCACCCCTGCCATGGCAGGGACACCTTCCACTGTCCCAGGCTGCTCCAAGCCCTGTCCAGCCTGGCCTTGGACACTGCCAGGGATCCAGGGGCAGCCACAGCTTCTCTGGGCACCCTGTGCCAGGGCAGATCCACCCTCACAGGGAACAATTCCTTCCCAGTATCCCATCTAAACCTGCCCTCTGTCAGTCTGAAGCCATTTCCCCTTGTCCTGGCACTCCAGGCCTTGTCCAAAGTCTCTCTCCAGCTCTCCTGCAGCTCCTTCAGGCCCTGCAAGGCCACAATTCAGTCACCCCAAAGCTTCTCCTCTCCAGGTGAACAATCCCAGCTCTCCCAGCCTTTCCTCCCAGCAGAGCTGCTCCATCCTCTGCTCATCCTGGAGCTCCTCTGGACTCTCTCCAGCAGCTCCAGCTCCTTGCTGTGTTGTTCCCCAGGGCTGGGGCAGCTCTGCAGGTCTCTGGGGTCTCACCTGAGGGGGCAGAGGGGCAGAATCCCCCCTGCCCTGCCGCCCAGGCTGCTTTGGGTGCAGATTTCTCTTTCTGTGGGAAATGGACTCATTACAACAGGAACTGAAAGAGGAAAAGAGCTGAACAGGAGCAGAGGAAGCAAGCAGGAGCACCCAGAGGGTTTGCCACAGCAATCTGAGCAATCTGGAGCAGACACTGAGCTGGGATCACCCCTGGGGCTCTGGAACACAAGGAGCAGAAAAACAGGGTGATTTCCTAAAGACAGGTGAGAAACATTGCCTATGCTGTGGCTGCCAGCTTGAGAAAACTTCCCAAAGGCTCCTCTTTGCTGGCCTGGCTTGGTCAAGTGTTTCCCAGCATAAACCAGTGCCTCTCTAGACAGATGGATCATCCACAAAATGAAGATAATATCTCCCAGAACCACCAGGAGATTGAAAGCATTAATGGTTGTTTGTAATACTAAAGTGAAAGGGATGCAAAGGAAAAGATCCAGGGGCAGCTCTCCCCATTTCCAGTCCTGCTGAGCTCTCTGACACTCACCCTGTGTCTCAGTCACCTCAGAGAGCTTTGCTTTGCAGGTTCCTGTGAAAAACATCCCTGCAGAGGCTGTTGAGGATGTTGCTCTGAAAAGCAGAGCAGCTGCCCCTGGATAAGGGATCCTGCCTGGCTTGGCAGGGCTGCAGCAGCTACTAGATCAGATTTAATTAAAAACTCCAGGCCAGCACACAAAGCAGGGATGTGGAGAGTTCCCAACTGCACACACCGAGCTCGGCTTTGTTACCAAACCTTTTCATCTTTCCAGGCTGGTAAACAGCTTCATTTCCAACCTGTTTCAGGAATCACTGCAAAGAATTCAGGAGAATTCTTGAAGGAGGTGGAGTGTGAAAAGAGTGTGACAATTCACCCTCAGTTAAATGAGAGTGTGTTTTGAATTGATATCTTTGAGTGCAAAAAGAAATGGCCTTCAGATGTGGCTTTACAAATTACAATATCAGCAGGGAAAAAGAAAAAGTCTCTTAAATGTTAAGTTTTCCCTCAAGATTCAAGTGAGTATTCATGCTGGCTGCTTCCCTTCATTCCTTCCCCTAACTTCCAAGCTGAAATGTCAGCTCGAGCTCTATTTACAGCCCCTGCTTTAGACTTTCCTATGGCACCGTCAGAGTAACATTTGAATTTCCATTTCATCAGCTGCAAGAAAAACAGCCCCAAACTTTGGAAGGAGTGGATGCAGGGATTAGAGCTGTGCACTGCTTACATGTCTCCTGTTGTTTTGTCTAAAGCGAGGGGATTGTGCAGAGTTCTGACGTGTGTGCAATATCCAAGCTGTAAACTAATGCTAATGGGGCTAGAGCCTGCTGAGAAAGTTAATTAAGGGGTTTTTTTTTCTGTAGGATATTTAACTGCAATCGTGGCCTTACATGCTCTACTCCTTTCTGATTGTGGTGTAAATCATATTAAGGCTAAAGCACCAAAAGAAACATTTTGGACCTTTGCAGACGTGTTCAAGGTCAGGCAAATAAATGAAATTGTCTGGGTTTAAGAGCTTTTTAATAGCTTTTATTTGAAGTCTCAGCACTTCCCTGATCCACTCCAGAGAGCTTCTCCCACATCTGAGAGGTGACAAGCTTTGAACTCCACAGTTTTGCGTTGATCCACCTCTGTGTGTCTGAGGTTGTTATCAAAACAAGCACAGGGGGTCCTGAGCAACTCTGTTTTCTTCAGAGAGCAAATCGCTCCAAATAAATCCCAAATTGCTCCAAATAAATCCCAAATCACTTCTTCCTGGGATGCCTCTGTTTGGATGCAGAGCAGTCCAACTCTAGCCTTAGTCTTGTTACTGCTGACTCTAAAACCTGTTCTCTGCAAGTATTTCAGAATGGGGAAAATTCAAGTATTACTTGCAAAATCATCTGGATTTAAAGTCTTTCCCTGTTTCCTGTCTCTGCTGAGATCAGACTCCTTTTGCTACTTTTGGGCTTCTCTCAAAGCCTGAATGATCAGACACCGGACCTTGATCCTTGTTTTCCCCTCTATTTCAGTGTCATTTTATATCAAGTGGAAGGAGAGAAAAAATAAATAAAAGAAACTAGAAAGATGACTTCATTCCATCACTTGCTTCTCTCCTTCCCTTGTGTTCAGCACAAGGCTAAATTCTCCCCAGGGAAGGGCTGGGGACCCTCTGGAGATGTGTGAGGAGTTTCCTTTGCTCTGGGGGATTTTCCTTTGCTCTGTCAGAGTACAGAACTCCAAACCAAATGGAAGTCAGGAAAAACCCCTCAGTGCTATTTCAGGTCACCTCAAACAGCCATCAAAGAACAGCTTTTGCTTGCAGACACACAGGGCTGATGCTTGACTAAAAAAAATGATGTTTTTTCCACCCCCTGCTGTTCCTTTTCCCTGCTGTTGCATCTGTGGCCTTATCTGGAAGGGGCACTTGCACCATGCTGTGATAAAAGGTTAATAAAATCAGAAAACTGGCAAACACACCTCACTGGCCACTTCCACCAGTGAGTCACTCCTGCTATAGGAGCCATTTCCTTTAAAGTGGAAAAAAAGGAGAATATAACACAGAAACAAGGAGCCAGCCGGTGATTTTTCCATAAAAAATGTTTCCTCCTCGTGTTCTTTCACCGATTGATTCACTCCTTGCTCTCTCCCTTTGCTGCCCCAGTTCCCAGCTCCCGGTTCTGGTAATTTGTCAATGAAGTGCAAAAGGAGCAGAGTGATTCATCCCAAACCCAGACAACCAGCAGCCTATGGGGAACCTTCCCCCACTCCAGAGGGGAAGATTTGGTTCCCTGGCTTTAAAAAGCTCGGCGCAATTAGAAGGGAAAAGGGGAAAAAAGCTGTTCCAAGCATGATGTCACTGTTTCCACTGCTTCATAAGGAAAGCATGTCCCCTTCTTATTTTAAAGATGACATATTGGTGCTTATTTTCCTGTCAGTTGTGTGTGTGTGTGTGAGGAAAGGGGAGGCAGAAGGAATAAGGGGTTTCTGGCTTCTTTTAGCTAACTCTGAAAATATCAAGAGCCTGCATCAGCTAAGAAGTGGGAAGCAGCTGAAATTTATCTGGAGAGAGCAGAGCAGAGCAAGCAAGGGTCTGGGATGGAAAGCTCCCTGCACTGAGGAAATCCTGAGGGGAATCAGCTCCACAGTTCTCAGGGAGCCCTTCAAAATTCCCAAAGTGTGGCATGAAATGGGTCTGGATTCAGAGGTTAGTCGAGGGTTAGATGAAATGGAGGTAGGTGTGGAATAACTATCAGTACAGACTATTCTACATTAAAATGGTGTCTCTTTTCCATGCCCCTAAGCCTGGTAGAAAATTCAAGGATGCACTTAGGGTTATTGGGGATAAACCTGCAACAGTCCAAGCTGAACACCCTATTTGGTATTAAGATGCCATAATAAACAGAATTCTCTCCCATTTGCTCTCCAGTATAGGTCTAGGATATCATGGAATGTTTGGCCCAAATCTGTTCATGAAGATGCCTGACAATGCTGTCAGACACTGAGATTTGTGGTGTATAATCCAGGTATGTTAATGAGAGCAGCCCCAGGTACCCTAAATCTCTGCAGCATCTTCAGTCCTCCCTGGCTATAAGGGACCCCAAAATTCAAGGCTGATGGAATAGGAGGATTCAACAGGTCCACAAACATTCAAATCCCCAAATTTCTGCCTTCTCTCAAGTGTGAGGTTGTGGATTATTTGCTCTTTTATTCCCAGGGCTATCACACTCTGTCAAGAGCAACTGGTTGGACAAGTCTGAAGTGATTTATGAGTCCCAGCTTTGTAATTGACCCAATCACAGAATCACAGAATGGTTTAGGTTGAGAGGGACTTCAAATAATCCAGTCCCACCCCATGCGATGGGCAGGGACACCTTCCACTGACCCAGGCTGCTCCAAGCCCTGTCCAACCTGGCCCTGGACACTGCCAGGGATCCAGGGGCAGCCACAGCTTCTCTGGGACACCAACACCTCTCCCTGTCCCCTCTGCCTTCAACCTCATGCTTCTCTTTCCACTCTGTCTCCTATCCTGTGCCTGCAGAGCTCATGGCTGTGTCCAAGGGGAAGCAGATCCACGGATAATCCCCTCTGTGGTGCTGCAAACCAAGTGCAGAAGTGCCAATAATCATCAGCTCCACAGTGCCCAGGCAGAGGCAGCAGTGCCTGCAAGCAGCATCACCTTTGGGAGCATTTTCCTTCCCTTTTTCTGTAAATACAGTGTCATGCTGAAGTTCCTGGCCCCACCGCCTCCCTCTCATCGTGCAGAGTTCAGCAAGAAATGTGGTTTTGTTTATAGATGTAAGGAATTAAATCCATGTCTCGGCTTGACCCTGTCTGCCCCGTTCCATTAAATACCATTCCTCAGACTTTGGAGACAGAGAATAAAAGGATAAAGTCTCTCTCCAGCATATACAACAAATAGCAGTTTGTGTTTAGCATTTCTGCACTCATAGATTGCTTTTCCCCATTTTGACAGTGACTCTGCTTCTTCCCACATAAACAATACTTAATAATCATCTGGGTTTTTTTTTCCAAATGGTTTTTAAAGTCAGAGGTGCTGCCCTGCTGCCCAGGGCAGGGGCTGGGCTGTCATGCCCACTTCAAGAGTGGCTGCAACATGTGATTTTTGACTTTATTACACTGCAAGTGATGAAGTCATGAGCTGTCAGAAAACGAGACACATGTCCTTGTGGTGCAATCCTGCCCCCACAGCCATCCCCATGGACAGCCACAGGAAAAGCCTGGAGAAGAGGGGGAAAATGCCTTTCCCACCAGCAGCTGGATTCAGACACTACCTGTGGCTCAAGCCATGGCTGATTCAGCTTTCTCTTGTGGTTACAGTGAGGTAACCCTGGCTCAGATAGTGCACAGGGGACTTGGAGGCTTTTGCTCAGAGAATTTAATCAGGCACAATACAACCCATTGTTCTGTGCTTGCTTTATGTTGAGGGAAATCTAAACCAGCTTAAAACAGAGGTTAAAGAGTAGACATTGTGCTCATTGCCACAGCCATCAGCATCACCCAACAGAATGGAGCAGCCATGTGGAGAATGGAACTTTGGAAAATATATGTAGTTTTAGTCTGCAGTGAAGGGCAGGAGGAGTCTGTGGGAGGTGGCATTTCCACCCTGCTGAGATGCCATGTCACAGCCTCTCCAGGAACAGAGCCAAGCTCAGCAACTTCCAGCCCTTCAGATGGGGAGCCACATCTTCCAGGAGACAAAGGCTGTGCTGGGACATCACCTCTACTCTCATTTTCCATCAGCAGACATCCTAGGGAAACTCATGCAGTTCCACAGTCAGACTAGGACAGTTTTCCATACTTATTTACCTCTCCTTGAACAGTTCTGAAGATGAAACCAATCTGAAATATGTTTTAACAGATCAACCAGAAAGGCCACTGAAGCACAAGACTGAGCAACAAGGAACAAGCCAAGTGGACTTTCTGGGATTTGAGTTGGGATATGGGCAAGGAAGCTCTCAGGCCATGGGGAGTGCAGTGGGAGTACTGAAAAAAAAGAGGATGAGGAAGAAACAATAAAGAAAAAAGAAGATCTTAGAGCCAAGAGAGAAAGAAAAACGAGGCACAGGGTAGATAATGGAAATAGTTATGAATTCCAAACACTGAAACCCCTCATGCTTTCCCCGTTCCAACAAGTGAGCCAGAAATCATGTCTTTCATTAACCTTTTTGTGTTTACTGCCACTCTCAATTTGTCTCTCAGACAATGGCTTTTACTACAGCTACAAAGAGTCATCAGATGGAACATTACAGGAAATAAACCATTTCTTATCCAGGACAAATTAGATGTTCTTCTCCTGTTCTTTTCTTTCCAGGAGCTGCAGTTTGGAAGAACAGCTTGTAGGAACCAGCATGGCACAAAGCATGGGCATTAAAATGCTGCAGGCTCTGAATGCTTCACCATGCACTCAGCTCAAATCCTTGGATGCTGCTCTGGGAGTTGTATTCCCAATCCCTCTGGAACATCATTCAGATTTGTTTTCTGCGGGAAATCCATTTTCTGCCTCTCACACCTCCATGTGTTTGCCGGTGAATTCTGCCTCTGATCATCCATCCTTCCCATCCTCGTTTTCCTGAGAGCTCTCCAAGCCCCTGGGGCTCGTTAGGAGCTGAATTTTGCAAACTGATCCCTGGGAAGCTGTCCATGCACGAGGGCAGGCAGCTCCTGAGAAAGCTCCTGGTGATCCATGACCAGCAGAGCAGCCCCGTGCACAAGTGTGCAATTAGCCCAGAGAACTCCTCCTGGAAGCTCTTTCCCTGCAGGCTGGGAGGTTTGGGAAGCCATAACAAAGTCATAAAGCAGGGAAAAAAAGCCAGGATTAATTGCTGCTTCAAATTATCCAACTCCCTCTCCTCCAGGGTGAGGACAAGAGAGTGGCAACCCAGTAAGAAAGCAGAAGCAGCTGAGCTGAAACAAACCCCAAATCATGGGACTTTTCACCTCACACTGCTGGTTACACAACTGCTGGGCTCTTATATAAGTAGGCAGATGAGGTTGCCTGCAAATAATCAAGTTAAAGTTGGGAAGGTCCAGAGCTATAAACATCCTCCCCATGGGGAGCCCAAGGAGCCTTTTCTAAGAAGCATGGATCTCATTATACTAAAAATACCCAAAGTGATTTGATTTTGTCATGGGTAACTTCTTTGCTGAGCCTCCTTTATAAACTTTATTTAGCTCTTAATGATAAACAAAATCCCCAAAATGCCAGTCTGGTACATGTTATTATTGCTTTTAACAAGTGGGCACTATGGTCAAAGTCTCTTTTTCCAGAATTAGGGCAATTTAATTTGCTGTTTTAAATTGCTGGAGACTTTTGGTTATTCTATCTTTTCCCCTACCAAATGAAAAAAAACACGTCCTGTCCAGCTTCATCTGAGTCTTGTAAAAAGCAGCATGGAAGAAAGTTGATAAAGTTCAGTAGTCATAATAAAATAGTGTTTTCCTCTCCTTTGTTGCAGCCCAGAAAGTTGCTCTGAGAACCAAAGGCTGCTGATCTCTGCCTAGGGAAGGTAAATGCAGCCTTTCCATAGAGTGACCTCAGTGCATTCACATTCAGATGAACCTGGAGAGAGCTCAGAAGCAAAAAAAAAAAAACCCCTCAACAGACATCAAAAGAAGCAGTATTTTGATTTCCTAGATGAAACATCAGGATTGTGCATATCACTGATATTCAAATAAAAGAAAAAGATCTCCCTGTAACAGCTGGTCTTAATTCAGTCGCTTTTTCTTCCAAACAATCTAAAAATCCTGAAATGTCCTACTAATCCCAGTGGTAAAGAAGCATCTCACAGCCTTTAACACTGCTCTGGTAGGATCCACCATCCCACTGGGAGCTGAGCTGAAGGTGAAAGGTGAGAATTTATTAGGGTTGGAGTTCTTTCAGCCTCATTCCTACACCTTATCCCACCCCAGAGCCTTCTGGAGCAGCTGGAATCTCATCCCTGTGCAGACAAGGATAATGCAGCACCTCTGCAGGATGGTCCCAGCAGGCTCACCCTGCAAATCTGAGCTTTGGCTCGGGAATTATCCTGGAATCATCACTGACAACAGCTCAGGATTATCCTCATCCCCAGATTTTCCGTACCTGTGATTAAAATCAACAGCCCCTGGATACCTAAAGAGCCTGTGGAAGTCACACAGCCAGCTGGAAATCAAAATCAGCAAGGAATCTTTACAGCAGCATTCCCATTCCTCAATATTCCCTCTTCCCTCAACAGAGGAAAATCAAAACTAAAATCCAACCTGGACCACCTCTCCACGGAACTTTGTCCAAAATTGTCAGACTCTGGTCAGTGATCCCAGGTTTGCTGCTGGAGGTTGATTCCAGGTTTTTGAGATCCAGGCTGATCCATCTGCAGTTCCCCTAAAATACACCCATAAGTAGAGCTTTCCAAAAACCGCAGTAAGGCTCACAGAAGGGGTGAAGCTCAAACTGACATAAATCTCAGCTAATGTGTCTGCTTGGGATGAGCCTGAACTCCAACATGGAGCCAAATCTGTTTAATCTGGAAGTGATGCTGGAAACCTCAGAAAGTCAGGCTTTCTTGAAAGATTTGTAGCTCTTCCTTATTTTCATGTGGTCAGAAGTTACTATAAGAAAGAAATGTCTTTTCAGGCTATTTCAGTATTTCAGCTGTATGGTTGGGCCAAAATTGAAGCTGTTTTAATTTCATTTTCAGTGAGTTCTAGGCAGTCTATAAAAAGGGAGCTGCAATTAGATTTAGGATGAGATGTCAAGATCTGTTCTATGTATCTGAATACAATATTTGTATGCTTTCTGAGCTTTGTTCTTATTCATTTCCATTTCACCAGCAAAGTTTTTAACTGCTGTGGCCAAGGCAGTCCCTTTTAGGCAGGATAAAATCCACAGACAAATTTTAGGCTCCCAATTTAGCAGGGGACTCTTCCCACCTGTCCTTTGGACATCTCTGAGGAGCCACCCTGGGTCTGCCTGAATCCCACCGAGCTCCAGAGCAGTTCCCACTGAGAGAACCTCATTCAGCAGCACCAGTGCCTCGTGGTTTTGAAGGAAATCATCTCAAATGCAGCTTCTCTGGTGCCCCTGGATTGTGTTTTTGAAGGAAATAATTTCAAATGCAGCTCTCTGGTGCCCCTGGATTGTGTTTTTGAAGGAAATAATTTCAAATGCAGCTCTCTGGTGCCTGTGGATTGTATTTTTTAAGGAAATAATCTCAAATGCAGCTCTCTGGTGCCTGCGGATTCTGTTTTTGATGGAAATCATTTCAAATGCAGCTCTTCGGTGCCCTTGGATTGTGTTTTTGAAGGAAATAATCTTAAATGCAGCTCTCTGGTGCCCATGCATTGTGTTTTTGAAGGAAATCATCTCAAATGCAGCTCTCTGGTGCCCATGGATTCCCTTCCCTCTGCCCCCCATGAGAAGAGCTTTTTGCCAAATCCAAACCCCAAGTG
This sequence comes from Lichenostomus cassidix, assembly GCF_008360975.1. Lineage (NCBI taxonomy): Eukaryota > Metazoa > Chordata > Aves > Passeriformes > Meliphagidae > Lichenostomus > Lichenostomus cassidix. The sequence goes on from NC_139497.1 coordinate 7,996,840, forward strand.
GCTCTAGCCAGTTCTGGATCTAAAGGGAGGAAAGTTTTCCAGCCCCACCATAAGAAATTCTTGTCACACGACTCACACCAGGGGTGTTTCACCCTGCAAGGAGCCAGGCTGGAAAAGGGGAAAGCCAAGGGTAATATTTGCACAGAGCAAGGCAGGCCAGAGGCAGGCCAAGGGGACAGTGTGTCCTTGCATCTGAGCACAGCAAGCACACAGCACCATCCAGCAGTGCAGGGGAGCATGGCTGGGGAGCAGCCAGGGATAGGTTGAACCCCAAATCCTGGTATTTTGATCCCAAAATTCTGGTATTTTGAACCCCAAATCCTTGTATTTTGATCCCAAAATCCTGGTATTTTGGACCCCAAATCCTGGTATTTTGAGCCCCAAATCCTGGTATTGTGAACCCCAAATTCTGATATTTCGATCCCCAAATCCTGGTATTTTGAACCCCAAATTCTGGTATTTTGATCCCCAAATCCTGGTGTTTTGATCCCCAAATTCTGGTATTTTGAACCCCAAATCCTGGTATTTTGAACCCAAAATTCTGGTATTTTGAGCCCCAAATCCTGGTATTTTGATCCCCAAATCCTGGTATTTTGAGCCCCAAATCCTGGTATTTTGAGCCCCAAATCCTGGTATTTTGAGCCCCAAACCCTGGGATCCTGGTTCCCAGGCTGTTTGCCAGCAGTGGCACAAGGATCTGCTCAGCTCCAGGCTGGATTCACAGCAGGCTGGATCCTGGCTAATGCCACATCCAACAGTTGTGTGCCAGGAGCACTCCAGCATCAGAAACATGTCTGGTGCTCCACCAGCACGTCCTGCTGGCCCTTTGGGGTCTGATCCTGATGGACATTCCTTCTCTACCACAGCACTGGAGAGAAGGAATGTTCTCCCACATTTCTTTTCCCAAGGAACTCTTTTTTCCTTCCCCAAGATCTCTTTTTTTCCTTCCCCAAGGAACTCTCCCTCTGCAGCTTCCCGAGGAGGTGGCAGATGTGGGATGGAGAAGCTTCTCCTACAATGTGGGACAATAAAATAGAGCAGGAGCATCCCAGCTCTGCCACTCCAGCAGGACAAACTGCTTCTGGATGTTTTCTCTGAAAATGAAAAGTGTAGGAAAAATCCAAAGGGATTTTCTGCTGCAGAGAAGTGATCTGGTGTTGGCAGTTTGTCCTTGTTAATGGGAAATCTTTGGGAATAAAGGTTGATATCAGTAGCACGTTGCTTGCTTTAATGTGAGTGATCAAATATTGGAGGGAATGCTTTGGAGGAAAACTGAGAAAGTGCATTAAAAAAAGGATTTTTCAAAAACAAACAAACAAAAAAAATCCCAACCAACCAACCAAAAACAAAAATAAAAATAAAAACACACAAAAAACCCACCAAAAAACCAAAAAAGCCCCACCAAAATAGACAAAACCACCAAAAAACCCCAAACCAAAAACAAACAAACAAACAAACAAACAAAAAAACAAACCAAACCAAAACCAAACCAAACAAACAAAATCAGCAAAACCAAGAAGACACTTTATCCAGTGAAGCTACAGAATATCCATAGGATATTCTTGGAATTACAAATAAGATTTGAAACTCTGGCCTAGAGGCACGTAAACTCCTCCAGCTTGATTTAACAGAGGCAAAGGACTCTAGAAGTAAATCCATGACACTGAAAAATCCAGAATTTCCCAAGATGCTGGCAGCAAACATCAGAAAATCCTACCTTTGGTGCCAGAGGAATATTCCCGTTAATGAAACACACAGTTTGGAAGGATCTGCTAGAACTTGTTAAAGATGCCTTGAAAAAATTCATCCCTTCTAGCAAAATTTCCAATTAAAAAAAACCAAAACAAATTACTGAGCAGGAGCTCATTTTACATTGGAAAGGAATTTCCTCATCCCAGAGGAGTCCTGGAGATGAGCTGAGGAAAAGGGGCAAACAAGTGACTCAGAAGCAGGGGGAGTTGGGTCTGGCACAGGCAGAGCTCAAGGAATGTGAAATGGGATGGGGATGCTTCATATCCCGGAAAGGATGGCCTGGAACAGACCACAGACAGATGAGGAAAACAGGGATAAAATAAACGAGGAAGAAGAAACAAGGTATTTTTGGAGAGGGTTAAAAAGCTCCTGTAGATGGGAAGGCAGAGGGAAGGGGGTTGTTGTCCTGTTAATCCAGTTCTCTGGCTTGGGATGTCGTTTGGCAATGGAAACTTGGTGGCAATAACATTTGGAGTGGCATTTATGAGCATAAATGTCAGGAAGGGTGAGAGCCAGGTAGAAAAAAAGGCTGTTGGCACAATAATTTAATCTCGATGAAATGGAGTTTGGGAGCCTTGCTCAAAGCTCTCGTTAATAAATGGCAATAAATGGCCATGAGCTGGGCAACAGCAGGGCAAGGCTGGAGATAAGGAAGGTTTTAACCAACACAGATAAGATTTGAAAGCAAAAACCTCCCAGGAGCAGTGGAACTCAGCCTGGATTTGAAAATTCTGTGGTATTTATGAGCCATTATGCTATGGATGCCTGACAGAGAGGCTAGACATGACTTTTGAAAGACCTTTCCAGAGCTTTTTCCTCGTTCCTCCAACAGCATCCCATCAGTCCCTGTCTGTGCTCACTGTGTTCTCCCCAGCTCCCCACACTGAAGCAATTCCATGTCCACCAGCTGAACAAAAAAGAGCAAAATCATCCTGACAGGCAATGCACCAGCCCTTCTTTCATGTTTGGATGCAAGACCTAAAGGCCTCTCATCCAGCAGCCAGAGCAGCTTTGCCTGAAATCTCCCATAAAACAAACTTTAGCAATGCTTTGGAAAGGTTTCCCCACCAGCAAGGGCCGAGTTGCAGATGTTGCACTCTTTCCACAGCTCCTTTTCCACTGCAAAGGTCACAACTGTGTGGTTTCATAGCCTTGCTCCTGCCCATCCAGAAGTGAGGATGATTTGTAAAATTTGGATGTGCATCCCCTGTGGGCTCCAGCATTTCCCAGAAGGACTCCAGTGGAAGTTAAGTACCTCATGCACAAAAAAAACCCTTTCTTCTCTGGAGTGTCCTTACCACAGTCAGGCAGAGAATTTTTCTCTTACTTGGGTAGATTTTAGTTAGAGTTGATATATTTTTTCTTTGCTAATCCATCAAAGGGTTAATGAAGAGCAGCAGATTTCAGCTCTGAGCAGTGCCTTGCAGTTTATCCCTCGTGCCACAAACACTGGTCAGACATATATAATTTATTTACATTGGGGCTAAGGCAGGAGCCAGACTTTCCAACGCAGTGACATGCAAATAAAATAAAATAAAATAAAATAAAATAAAATAAAATATAACATAAATGAAATGAAATGAAATGAAATGAAATGAAATGAAATGAAATAAAATAAAATAAAATAAAATAAAATAAAATAAAATAAAATAAAATAAAATGCATCTGGGCTTTTCCAGATCTATGGGAGCAGACAGGAGCCATCCCAGATCCTGCCAGCTGCTCACCAAGCTTCCTGTTGATGGGTGAAGATCCCTCCTTTGCCCAGGGCAAGCAGAAACAACACATTGATCCCAAAACCAGTATGAGGTGCACCCAAAGGTGTCTTGAAGACAAGGATTTCGCCACAGCATCTTCATCAGAGTGAGCACTAAACCCTGAGGGAAGATGGAGCTTTGGGCTGGTGGGTTTGGCCAACAGCCAGTTAACTTTGGAGGAAGGAAAAGGAGGTTTTTTTTCCTTTTCTCTTGGTCCTTGACAGCTGCAGATCATCCCAAACCAATGGATACTCTGGTGGAATTCTGTCAGGAGCTCATCCTGCAGGATCAAGACCTCAGCCTTTGGAGCAGCATCCAGAATCTGAGCCCCCTTAGGCCTGAGGCTGGAGTTTCTGTGAGAAGGTGCCCAGAACGTCATAGAAAAATCTCTGTTTTGTGTCTTTTCAGTCAAACATTGATTTTTATGCACGAAAGAACACACAGGACTCGTGTAGATTCCAATGCTGTTCTTAACACCAAGAGAGCTGGAAAGAAAGTGTTCATGTGCTTCCCATTGGGATGTAAGATCATTGTCTATTTCAGGGAGGAAAAAAAAGAAAAAAAGCAATTCAATTTTCACCAAAAGCTGAAGAAACACACGAAACACCATCTTTGTGAAACATGGGATAGTATATGTCAATATTTTAAAGGGCTTTTTGCCATTCAAATGTTTTTATTATAGTAGATTCTTCTGTTTAGGACGGGAAGACTGAAAAAGAAAACCACACGAGGATGTTCTTCATAATATCCCACTGATTTCAAAGGGTCACATTTTCTCCCCATGAGATTTGATGCTGGAGTTAATTAACCTCATTTCCAAAGAGTGTTGGAGTCTTCTGTTCTTCAAACTCTGCAGTGACAGCAATGCCACTCACCCCATGGCAATGGCAGAACATTCTGTAACAACATTTCCTCTGCTGTGATGTAAAACTTTCACTCCTATTCTTATTTACCCTGCACATGGAGAACATTTTCATCTTTTGCCGCTAACTTTTAAGTGTTTTCAGAGCATGATGTGCCTCTCGTTACTCCTCTCCACATTTCAGAAACCCCATTCATCCAGCAAAGGTCATGGTTGTTTTTAAACCTTTGATCATCCTTGTTTTTCTCTTCCAGGGTTGTTCTGACTGCTCTTCATCCTCTCTCAAGTGCATCCATGAAGTGCTGCCCAGCAGGAAGGAAGGAGCCCAGGATGTGGGAGATCTGAAGGCAGGGAGCAATGGACAAATGGGACAAATAAATCCTGGGAACACAACGGTGCCATCAGGAGGATGTTTGCTCACGGCACTTCTCCTTCTGGTTCAACATCAAACCCTCAGGACTGTGAAGGAAAAGCTCAGGGTTTTCTTATCTTATCTGGATGTTTGCACATTTTCAGCAGTGAGGCAAAGCTTCTTTAAGCAGAGTTCAGCTCTGTGAGTTTGAATTCTTTAAAGGCAACAGTAGATCAGTCTGGCTGAGTCAATCTTTTACTTTTGGAAGCAAGTCTGTCCTATTATCATTTCCCTTCCTCTCCCTTTTTGCTGCTTGAACCATGTAATTCATCTTTCCTGATCTCTCTTCCTTTAAGAAAGGAGAACATAAGACCAGGTTTGACTGATTTTCTTTGCTATAATGGGAGAAATGGGTGAGGAGAGGCAGGAAATAAAGCACAAAGCAGCAGCAGGATTTATGAGCAAGGTGGATGAGAGTGAGTGACAAAGAGATGAGAAAATAGAAATAAACAATAAACATGGAACAAGCATAAGGCAAGAGAGATGATCATCCAGTTTTTACTCATGAGATTTAAGCAATGCAGAAAACCTGCAAGGTCAAACCCCACTATATATGTTTAAAGCAAATATCAGAAGATTTCGGAGAAGAAACAACATGTGGAGGCCACTGACCACAGAATGGGTTTGTCCTCACTATTTCCTATTTGTTCCTCTTCTGAAAATAAACCATTCCTCTGCCAAGGAGGCAGGCAAAGATCAGACAATGGAAAAGGAGACCTTGTGTAGGGGTGAGGAAATTGTGGGCATCATTTTTCAGCAGAGACTTATTAGAAAATGAGAAAAATTGGTCAAATTGGAGGGCATGAGGGAGAGCAAGCCCTGGTACATTGAAGCATCAAATCAATCACACTGAACTTGAACCAGGAAAGAGAAGAAAGAGGGACAGAAAAATATACTTTGCACATCAAATTCAGCTTTCTTTCTGCTGGAGACATTCAAAGCATCACACGCAGGCTCAGAACCAATTTTGATTGTTTTCTCACATAACAATTTTCACCCTGCCTGTGGCTGTTCTGTGGAGTTCCATGTGCATCCACACTCCTGCAGGGATGTTTCCTGCAGGGGGGATCAATGCAAGCAGTGCTGCAGGCTCTGGGAATCCAACCATCACCTCAGCTCCCCAGGCAGCCTCAACTCATCCATCCCCACCAGCCTGAGTCTCCTGAGCTCCCTCTGCTTTCTCCTCATTTCTAACTTTCCATTCCCTCTTTCCAAAACATGGATATGTTGACTAAACTTCAAGAACTGGCTTTAAACTTCAAGAACTCAGTTCTTTTTCTGAGGCAGAGCAAAGCTTGCCTTCAAGCTGACTCACTGATTCACCTTTTTTTAATCCCTTTTCCATGCCTGCACCCTGACCAGAGCAGTTCTTTCCAAGGTTTTCTCCTAACCATCTCCATGCCAGTTCTGCTGAGCTCCTGTTCATGACCTCCAGCCAGGGCTAGGTCACTCCAAGTGCTTTGCTTTTCTCCTGAGCCTCTGTTTGATTGAGCTGCTGAAGAAGTCCAGCCTATCTGAGTACCAGGCTGGGAGTTTTTTATCCCTTCAGCTTCTCAAAGTGACATGTTGCATTTCAGGTTTTTCTGACCGATATGTGAGGGATTTATATTTTGTATTAGTTTGGGGTTGGAAAGAACCTTAAAACTCATCCAGTGCCACCCCCTGCCATGGTCAGAGACACCTTCCACTGTCCCAGGCTGCTCCAAGCCCTGTCCAACCTGGCCTTGGACACTGCCAGGGATCCAGGGGCAGCCACAGCTTCTCTGGGCACTCTGTATTATGCAAGGAACAATTAGACCATTAGCATTTAGGTCCTCAAATTAGATCTCAGACACTCACACACTGATGTGGTAAAGTCTCACATCCATTTGCACTTTCTATTGCATAGGAAAAAGTAAATTGTACTACACTAATGAAGCCAATTAGGTGTTATTTCTGTGCATATTTATAAAAAATACATTAGAAAAAATTTGTCAGTGATGAGGTGCTGAACAATCAGAGTAATAAAGAGGTCTTCTCTAGCCTTGATGATTCTGTGATTTGGTGATTTTGTGTGAATGCTGAGGTGGAAGCTCTAGAAGGAGCAAACCTTGTGAAGTCTCCCTGCTCTACTTTCTCCCACTCCTCTTTTTTGCCTTTCTGCTTCCACAATACAACAATCAAGGACTCTTTGTTTCCCCATCTTACAGCCAAGAAATACACCTCCAGAAAATACAGACTTCATCATCTTTTACAGTTCCTTAGGGAGCTCCAAAGTATTTGATTCTGGGCCTGTAGTGCAGCCAACAGGACCTGGAATGAGTTTTGACTGCACAGAGGTCTCAGTTATTGCTCAGATTTTGTTTTTCTCACTCTGCCCTGCCTGGTGGATGCTCCTTCTCTGCAAACTGCAGTTCCTTTGAAAGTGTTCTACATTGGGAGAACTCTCCAGTTTTAAATATAGCTTTACTCACGATTTATACAGAATTTAATTAAACCAAAAGTGAGACCTTTCAGAGGAATTCGAGCCAAAAAGCTGCTGCTGCGAACATGAACATACTGTGGGATTTCTGCCTGCAGGTCCCAAGCCAAGCTGCTTTATTTGCACACTGGGATTCTTAAACCCAGATGTAGCCTTAAAATGCACATCCAGCAGTAGGGTGGGCTCTGGATCCCTGTGGGATCACAGTGATCCTAAAAAAAGGGTTTATATTTATCTGTACATTTGGAAATTAAACCACGGTGACATTATTTCTTAGTGCTGGATAATCTGTGGCAGAAAACTGCTTTTTATTCACTCCTATTTCATGTAGTAGTGTGAGTTCAGTGCAGCAAATCATTCTTTTAATGGACTTGTTTCTTTACTGCCTGGAATACAAGCCAGACTTTCCACTTGGACTTAATACCTGACTGCTAGACAACAAACTGAGGTTAATCCTCTCTTGTGCCCCAAAAATCTGCAGCTCAAGGTTTAAACATTTGTAGAGAACCTATTTTGGGCTGAGGGAGGATGCACAGCTTGTGAAGATGCACAGCAAGTGTGAACCAAGTGAACATGCAAAGGCACAAATGAGCAAAGCTAGAAAACATTCCAAAGATATCTCACTGAGTTTTGCAAAAACGTCCATGAGCATGTTCTGGAGAACTCAAATGTTGTGGGGATGAAACAATATTTTTAATGATTAAAGTGACTGTGCTTCTCTTTGTCTGCTTTTCTGTATGGGGAAGGATTGAGCTCAAATTTTATTCTGACCTGGAAGAAAAGGAAACAGGAGCATTTGGACCATGGAAATACTTTGGGACAATTCACTATACAGCTTCTCCTCCTGACTTTCCCCAGAGTACCAAGACACCCTTGCAGGCTGCTGGGATTGAAGAACAAGGAGAGATGAGGTGGAATAAGATGAGACAGGAACGATTTTAGGCTTCATCCTTCAGAGATCAATCACTGGTGTTTTACCCTTAATATTGCAAATTCAGCCAAGTGTTACCAATCCCCAACACCAAAACGGTGAATTTCACACAGAGGCAGCTTTGTGATGAAAATCTGACACCCCTGGAATACCCCAAGGAGCTCCAGCCGCAGCTGAAGGTGCTGAAAGATTCCACTCCTAAATTTTATTTTTGCTGCGAATTGCTCTCGGTTTTCTGCCCGCCCGCAGTTGGTTTCGCTCACTTGTTTTGGGGAATGTGTAGGAAAATCCTTTCACCCATTTTTCAATCAGGAGCAACACAATTATTGCCACATCCTTCCCCCACACAAATACCTCGTAAACAGCTGGAAGTTTTAAGCACAGATCTTGGCCAGGCTTGTCAGGGGTGTTTGGGGATATTTGACATGGCTACAGTGAGTCAGTGTTGCTTTGCCCAAGCGTTAAAACAACTTCATCACAAGACAGCCTTAATCACCCGTTTTTTGTTGTTTTTTTTTTTTTTATTTTAGCTTCTGAAATTTCAGGATTCCCATGTTCAAGACTTTTTCCTACAGCTTTAATGCCTAAAATCAGGGAAGAAATCAAGATGTTCGTGTTCAGATGCTCCAACAGTTGGGGCTGGAAGGCGAAACTCAAACAGGCAATGTGGGATAGATTATGGGAGCTGGGAACTCAGATAAATTCAGGAAAAATAACTTAAATTCTGAGCTTCAGAATGCTGTCCTTGCCACGCTTCCAGAAGTTTGCCTGCGTCTGTAGTGCTTGAGGAATAACTTGTCACACCCATTCTGCCCACAGCCCATCCTTCAGAGCTGTGAAGGACAGAGGGAAGAGTTACAGCAACTCCTCCTGCAAGGAAAACAGCTCAGGGTTTCTGTCTGGCTGGGACAAGGACACTTGGCAACACCTTCAAGGGTCCCCCAAATGGGAAAATGCTGGAATAATGATGTTGACACAGCTTCAGTGTGGAGAGCCTTCCAGGACAAATGACATTTTCATAATCTCTCCTATAAACGCTTTTGCAGATAACAAGAAAACTTTTTATCTTTTGCTGCTCATAAATTCAATAGTTTTTGTTTTTCACTGTGTTCCCTTCTTTCTAATCAGTGATTTAGGAGGAAAAAGCTTTGGGAAGGTTTAAAATTTCCATTTGCAGGGGTTGAGCTGGAATAAGGAGCTGGCTTTGAAAGTGGTTAAGTGAAGGGACCAATATTAAAAAGAAAAGGATTTTCAGGGGATGCTGAAGCTCTTTGCCAATGCACTTTGAATTTAACAGATAGTTTGGGCCAGAGTATGTGGGAAAAACCTTTGAAAAGATGAAGATACTCTAACGTGATGTTTTCACCCTGATTTGCTTTCCTTTGTTTTCTAAATAGCATTTTCTGTATTTTCTGGTTTGAAAATAAATATATATTGACTCAGAAGAAATGTTTTAAGTCACTGTTGGGGTTGGGGTTTTTTTTTGCATTCAAAAGAAGAAATAGCTAAAAGAAACAGATGCAAGTCTTGAGAGAAGTGTTGTAGATTGATGCAAAGTGAATTTTCTTGAGCTGATGGGAAAACACCAAAGGCATTTTTTAAATCTTTCTCCCCTTTTCCTCTCTCCCTGCCTCCTTGGTGCCCCATGGAGAGCTGGTCACCTGCTGGAAGGACTCATCTGAGTGTGCCATGCTTTGTCCCCACTGCTGGCTTTGTCTCCATGCTCTGGAAGCCTTTTCTGCCTGTGCTGGATCCTCATCTCCAGACCCATCCCTGACCTCTTCCTTTAGCTCCTGGCTCTGCTCTGTGGGCTGACTGACCCTAAAAGATCCCTGACAGAGAGAGGGAAATGCTGGAGGTGGATTCGAGCCTTGCTGAAGGTGATATTTATAAAATTTCCAGTGTCCATCAGGGTGATGTGATGCTGCATTGAACGTGGCAGCTGCCGATGCAAAACAACTCCGGAGGCATTTCGGTTCTCCTCTCTGGGGACTCCAGGGAGCTGTTTTTCTGTGCTGCTCCTTTCTGCCTGTATTCTTTTCCATTCCTTCCACATGACACGAGACAGTAGGTGGGAACAGGCAGCCAGATAATGGTAATTTATTACTGATCTGTCAGAGTTGCTCAAAAGTCTTTCCAGCTCAGGCTATAAATTTAGCATTTCTGTCCTTGCCTTGCCTTTGGTGATCTGGGAAGCCTTTTTGGGGGAAGGCAATGCCACGTCTCCATTTCTTGCAAATATACATGCAGAGTATACTGGAAGATGGCATATGGAGAAGTATTTTTCTCTTCTGAGATAAGACTGGATTAATTAACTGTTTAGATGTTAATTATTGGTGTAAGTTTCTGCATTGTGCATTCCCCAAAGCAAGTCCCTTCTCCCCTTTGTTTAGGTTGTGATCCTTCTTCCTCCTGCTTTGGGGATATACAGTAGAAATTTTTCTTCTCCTTATTTTTGCTTTCTCTGCCTGCTATTTCCTATGTTTGTCTTGGGTAAAATGAGTTGTGAGCATTAATTAGGTGTTAAACCTAGAATTGTAATATTGAAAAATTCTCATTCTGTTGCTTTCCCGGGTATATCAGTGTATTATTTGCAACCAAGCTGAAATGACAGCTATTCTGGTTATTCCTAATTAGTTTTACCAGAATTGGTTGTGCTAAATCATATTCCATCAGGTCTGTGGTTCAGCTTCTGGTGTTGCTGTGTGAAATTCAGTATATTATGCATTAGTGCATCTGAATGTGGCTCAGGGATGAATATCTTGTCCTCCAAAGCCATAGCATTGTTAGTAATAAATAAACCAAGAAACTATCCATGAACATTTTCTTTCAAAGAACTTCTTTCCCCAGGCTGTTTGATTCTCTTTCTCCTGACATTAAACACCAATTAATTAATCCAGCAGGCAAAGTGACCATGAATTTGCAGCTGGTTTCGGAGTGATTCACTAACTTTCAACTGCAGTACTTTGAGGGGCTGAGCACTCCTCTGGGTTGGTGTCTAAAGTCTCTTTCAAAGTATTTGATTCCATTTCACCTTTTGGAGCACTGTGGAGGGATGGCAGAAGGCACAGCAGGTCTCAGCTTTGCTTGGGAGTCTATCACCCAGTATGTTCAGGTTGTGTTTGTTCTCAGGAATTATCACCTGAGGTCACTTCTTCAGTCAGAACTTCCCCAAGAAATCATTGTGCTGCTGGAAGTGTTCCCAGCTATGGCAGGAGGAGAATAAATGTAGGATTCCATATTTTTACAGACTGTATAAAATTCATTCTGTGTTCAGCATCACTTAAAGGTACAAACACATTAAATAAGGACCAATGATCATTCTCATGGAGTTAATTAGCTTGAGGCACCCAACACCAGAGCTGAGCAGCAGCTTCCAGAGCTCACTCTGCTGCTTTCAGAGCTTTCATTTTCACTGGAGAGCAGTAGGATAAACCCTGAAGTGTTGCAGGAAAATCCTTTAATATCCTGCAGAGCATCTGTGAGCCACGTGTTCCCTGCCTGCTGCTATTTCACCAGGCAGCTCCACCTAAAGCAGCTTTGTGTTTTGTTTGCAAAATCTTGGTGTCCTGAGCCCTGGCCTGAGTGACTCCTGGGGTGATTTATTATCACAGGGTGAGTTCAGACAGGAACAGAGGAGCTGTGTGCTCCTGCCTGGGCTCATTTTTCTGCTCTGTTCATCTGGCAGAACCAGGGGGGTTTGTCTGCTCTGCTCCAGTCTCACTGGGGACACAGCCTGTGCTTCTCCCCAAAATATATTCTATTAGACTTAAACCTTCAGAGCCCCAGCAGTTGCCAATCAGCCTTTCACGTTCAGGTGGTGATGACTCTTTAGCTCTGAATGATGTTTGTTTTCAGTGCAGAGAGTGATGTTCGCTGCTGTGAGCATTGTGCAGCACTAAAAACTGTAATGGGGACATTCCAGGGGAGAGCAGGATCCTCATCAACTTTATAACACTATAAAGGGAGGATGAAGGAGATGCAAAATGTTCTGCCTGGTAGCATTGGGTGTGAGAGTTAAATGGCAGCACGGATTCAAGGTGACAGACTGCAGCATCTGTGCTGGAAATGCACTGAACTTCAATGTTCTCCTGCATGATTACAGTCACTTGGACCACAATGAGTGTCATTAATATTCCTGGCTGAGCAGAGCTGTGTAAACAGAGCTACCCAAAAAAGAAATGGTTCCATTAGGTTGGGCACTGAACAGCAATAGAGGCCAGGGAATGGCCAATCTGTCTTCAAAAGAGAGCTCTGCCTTGGGATCTTTCTTTTAACTCATGCTGGACCTCCTACTAGAGCAACTGAAGACTGGAGAAAGAGTAGAGAAATAAAGATATTAATGAGGCTGATAGAATCAGCTGTATATAAGGAAATATATATATAATTATAAATAATATATATATATATAATTTTTATAAAATTTTCCTAGAAATCATTGTCTTCTTCTGAAAATTTAAGAGAACAGCTGCCTTTCTACTTTACTGTCAGCAAATCAGTGGTGTCAAAAAAGACATTACCAGGGGAAAGGCCTTGCTGTCTGGGCTGTCTGGGGGTTCTGTTTGGTTTGTTTTTAAAGCAGCTCATGATGAGCTTGAGCTGCCCTGTCAGGGTTCAAAGGAGATAACCCTGATGTTTGTGAAGCTGCTCTTCATTCACACACTCCTGACTGGAACAAGCACTGCCTGATTCTTACAAAGCTGGAAAAAAAAACCTGCATTCTGCCATTTTTACCTCTACACTTCCTGACTGTGTCGTTTCTACTACTGTGATATTTCCACAATGCCCACTATTTACAAGTCTTTTTTATTTACTATCATTGCACTTCAGATTACTGTGAGCTGGATAATGAAATCTGGCTTTGTGTGCCTGCTTTTGCTTATTTTGATAGATAATTCAAATCTATCAGAGATGATAATCCTGCTGAAGGTGTTTTTTATTCAACTATATTTTTGCAGTGAGAAGATAGGCTTTCCTTGGGTTTGAGCAGGAACTGCTCTTGCTGCCTGGTGTGAAGGGACAGTGACAGCAAGACCAAAGGTACTCCAACCTGCCAGCAGTATGGCAGAAACCACAGCTTGGATGCATTCCTTTAAAATCAACTCATTAAGCAGAATATGCTATGGAGCAGAACCACAGATGTGATAAAAGCTAGACAGGCTGCAGGATCTTATATCAAATATTGTGCACAGCTCACTTGTGTGCCTTGGAAAGCCCCAGTTTGGATTTCAGGAGGTGCATGTGTGGTATTTTACAACTTTCCAGGAGGAGCACAGAGTGTTCTTTTGGGACCTGAGGCCGTGTGTTGGAAGCCCCTTCCTTTTAATGATATTTCCTTGGTTTCCTTCATTACGTCGGTGGCAGTTTTGGCACAACAAAACCCACAGGCAACGGGAGGTTTTAACGTCTATATAAACACGAGGAGGTGGAAACAATTGTTTTTCAGGTTGTGGTTTCTCGTGCTCATCCAAGGACAGTGCTTGCCCTTGGAAGAACACTCTGGGCTCCTCAGTGCTGCTGGCTGCAGTGCAGGAGGGTTCAGCCATGTGTGAAAAAGGCTGGGGATGGGTTTGCTACCACCTCTGCCTTTTGAGAGCTTCCTGCTGCTACAGAATTGGGGATTCCTCTAGGGTAGTACTGATGCCTGCTGATTTGTTGCCTTTTATATACCCTTTTATACATTTTTATACCCTTTTCCTATTTTTTGGACGCTTTATACACTCTATGTGCCCTTAGCCTTGCATGTTTATAATTTTGTAGTCTAATATTTAGCTTAATTTTGGGGTTCTGCAAGGCAGAAAGACCAAACGTCCACAGTAGGAGGCCAAAGAGCTCTACACAATCTCAAAACAAGAGACTTCAGCATTGGTTGAAACCTTTTCTCTGGAGCATATTTTGTAAAATAGGCTCTAGCCTCATTTTGGGGTGAGGTGATTAGAATAGGGGGACAATTACTTCATTTATTAAGTTTCTTATTGGGGGATTTTAGGTAGATAGGCTAATTTGCAAGGTCCATAAAGTTGTACATGCATTATACAGGGTGTGCATCTCGGTGTGTTCCACCTTTGCAGAGCTGTGCACCTAGGATCCTATAAATACTGAGATAAAACCCTTTTACCCCTTTAACTGTGTCTTCACCATATTTTTACCAACCAAAAGACAATAATATATATTTGCATATGTACACGAGGCAAGGAAAAGCCTAAATTGATGCTCCAGGTGAATGTGGAGGTTTGAGGCTTTTTTATTGATTTCATGGCAGCAAATCCACTCAGCTCTTCCACACTCACAACAAGCTGCTTCCCACTGAAACTGAAAGCCAAACTTGCAGGAGGCAGCAGGGAGATGCCCTGGATTTACAAGAAGTCCTGAAAATATTCTTGTTCATGTGAGAGGAACTCCCATCAGCTGTCTGCCCAGAGGAACTGCAGAAATTTCTCAACTCAAGATCAGAGAATCTTTTAAAGGTTGTTCCAGAAAAAAAACCTGAAACAAACAAACAAACAAAAAAACCAACCTAACAAAAAAAACCCAAAAAACCCCAAACCCACAACCGAAAAACCCCAAAACAAAACAAAACAAAAACAACAAAGCCCCCCAAAAAATTAAAAAAAAAAAACAAAAAAAACCCCAAAAAAAGCAACCAAGGGCAGATGTATTTTTTTGTTTTCTCAGGTTTGTTTTGGTTTTGTTAATTTTTCTGCCAGTGCTACACTCCAGAAGCTCCATGTATTTACCACTTAACGACTCCAAGTATTTTCCTTTCCATCCTTCATGTCGTCTGTGAGGATTCCTTGTTTTACTTTGTCCCTCTTGAGTACTGATTGGGATCTTCCTTGAGTAGCTGGGTCTGCCCTACAATGCCCTGCTCTAGTCTGCAACCTTTGTGACCTGAAGATGTCCAATTTCTGTTTGTTTTCAGGCTACAATTATTTGTAGTCCAGAAACCAATAACATCTTAAGTGAATATTTAGAGAACTCAAGTGTTTTGCTGTCATGTGAGGTTAAAACTGTGCTAGTGACCTCAGTGGCCTCACAGGACTTTGTTTCTTCTTCTGAAGTGAGGAGCTCATGTTTTGTTTCATGCTGTAGGTTACCCCATCACAAGTCAGCTCCTGACAGAGCATTCAGTGAGGAAAAGTTGTATGGATTTCAGGGGGAGCTGTGGATATCTGCGGAGATTGAGCAGAGGAGAAATGCAGCTTGAGGAAAATGAGTGTCAGGATGTGCCCTCTGCTCAGGGAGAGGGTTTTGGTATTTTATATTTTATTTTTTTTTTAATTTACTTTTTTTCAGGGGGGTTGTTGTTTTTGTTTTGATTTGCTTTGGTTTGGGGTTTTTTGTTTCATTTTTTTTTTCTGGAATAACCTTTAAAAGATTCTCTGAACTTGAGCTGAGAAATTTCTGCAGTTCCTCTAGGCAGACAGCTGATCTGGGCAGTTCCTCTCATATGAACAAGAACATTTTCAGGACTTCTTGTAAATCCAGGGCATCACCCTGCTGCCTCCTGCAAGCTGGGCTTTCAGTTTCAGTGGGAAGCAGCTTGTTGTGAGTGTGGAAGAGCTGAGTGGATTTGCTGTCAGCATCAGCTTTTCAGCTGCCATTGAATTAATAAAAAAGCCTCAAACCTCCACATTCACCTGGAGCAGTACCAATTTAGGCTTTTCCTTGCCTCATGTATATATGCAAATATGTATTATTGCCTTCAACTGGTAGAAGTGTGCAGACACAGTTAAAAAGGGGGTAAAAGGGTTTTACCTTGGTGTTTAATAGGATCCTAGGTGCAAAAGTGGAACACACTGAGATGCGCACCCATCTGCTTCTCTTTGATAAGTTTGGGTTTTCAGAGTGATTCAAAATCATTTTGGTTTAGGTTTCACATCCCCTTTCAGCTCCCAGCTGGGATGCTGTCGCTGTTGAGCCGCTAGCAGAGAAAAAGACCCGGATTCTCAGTGTGGCATAAAAAAGAGAGCTTATATTATTTGATTCCAGCTTATATAGAATTTTCAGAGGTCACTCAGATTGGTCAGATCAGAAACCTCCCCCTAGGCCTGATTGGCCAGGCCTGAACTGTCCAAATCTCGAGACACTGTTTTTAATAACATCCAAACTTTATCTTTGTTTATAAAACACGGGAGAAAATTCTCATGGGAAAGACCTGTGCTAGCCACAGGATGCAGCTCCACAGCCATTGTGGAACATCACAGACACCTGGGGCTCCCCTTGGCTCGGTTTTTGAATCCACAACATTCTCATGTGCTCTCCTTGCTTTCCCAAAGAAAATTCCAGTGCAGTGGTGTAGGATTTGTGGGTCTGTTTGTCGGTTTCAGATGGTTGGGACAGAGATGAGAGATCTCTGCAGTCAGGTCTGAGAGCATGGGGTTTGTTGTGAAAGGGTGTGGGTGTAGGAGAGCTGCCAGGGGCTGCCAGACACAGCTCAGAGCAAGTCAGAGAAGCAAAAGAGAGAGAGAGAGATGCCAAGAGAGCGAGCTGCCGTTTACAATACAATAAATCATCTTCTCTGTTGAATATTCCAATTCTCCTTAACCAATCTAGAACAAGCTACAAATCCTACAACATTTACACACAACCTATAAGAATCATCGCATTACCATACGGGGTTATATTTTGAATATTCTAATTCTCATTAACCAATCTAGAACAAGCTACAAATCCTACAACATTTACATACAACCTATAAGAATCATCCCATTACCATACGGGGTTATATTTTAAACCCTAAAAACTGCTTTTTGGACCCAAGTTGGCAGGGTCTGCTCTGACCCTTGGACCTGTCTGCAGGCAGAAGGTATTGTTCCATCAAGAGGGGGATTGCCACCAGTCAGCTTTACCATTGTTTTCTAGTTGTTCAGTAACTGGGGTTTGGTAACTCAAAGCTTGTCTTCAATTCAATCTCACTTATATTTTCCATATTCTCAGCATCTTTTGCCAGGTAATCATATTTATAAGGCTTTCCTATTTCATCTTCCCCAACACAGCGATATTCAGTATTCCCTGTTTTTTTGCTGGCCTGGAGGAGGTGATTCCTTCTGGCCCTGATGTGCCCAGGGCTGCTGCTGCCACCTCTCTGTGCCCAGCCAGGGCAGCCATGGAAAGGACAAGGGCAAAGGCTGCTCAGCAGGAAGGACTCACTGGGCTCCACCCATGGCAAGGAATCAGAGGTGGTTAGTGGAAAAAAAAATAAAGGTTTGAACTATAAACTCTGGATTAGTGAGTGTTGAAAGACTTGTTTTTTCCATGTATCTAACCTGTCAGGGTTTGCACATGGATAGTATTCACAAGACGGGAGAGTTCCTGGATGTGGTGAGGCAGGTCGCACTTTTGAAAGGCTTAATCTCTGTTTTCTCTCTTCTGATGAGGCTTTTTTCCCTCCTTGAGATGGAGAAGCTGTCCTTCAGTGAAGGTGGTGCCTGCCCTAGGCTGCTGTGACCTTGCAGTGCCTTGAGGGGGCTGTAAAAAGGAGGGAGAAGGACTTTTTGCTATGGACAAATAGTGACAGAACAAGGGGAATGGCTTTAAACTGAAAGAGAGCAGAGTTAGATGGGATATTGGGAAGAAATCATTTATTCAGAGGGTGTGAGGCCCTGGCACAGGGTGCCCAGAGAAGCTGTGGCTACCCCTGGATCCCTGGCAGTGTCCAAGGCCAGGCTGGACAGGGCTTGGAGCAGCCTGGGATAGCAGAAGGTGTCCCTGCCATGGCAGGGGTGGCACTGGATGAGCTTTGAGTTCCCTTCCAAACCCAAACCATTCCATGATTGACGGTTCTTAGTTTAGCTGTAATGTTTCAGTCAAATAATAAAGACAACTGTGGAGGAAGAGGAAACTCAGGGAAAGGCTGTCCTTGAGGATTTCAAGTCAAAATCTAAAGCAACAAGTTTTAAATTAAAAACTGACCTTGAGAATACCTGACAGTTTGGAGGCTGGGTTCAAGTTTTTATGTTTGACACATCATGTTGGGAACTCAAGCTGCAAGTGCATCTACTTGAAACTTAGGTCTCCTTAATGGAAAATCTTAAATAAAAGTACCAATAAATTGATTTCTTGCCATGTGATGCAGACCAGCAACTGGAGCAGGCTGTGCCACTATTGGCTCCTTGGTGAACTCAGGGGTTTTCTCATTTGTTTTGATAATTTTGCACACTTAAATATGAATCTATAGAAGTAGGATTGAAACACCTTTTAGAGCAGAGATTTGTTGTGAGGCGTTTGGAAGGGCAGGTTTTATCAGGCATTTTCCCTTGTGTTGCATCAGCTGTGGTTCAGGTGATCTCCACAGAGAAATGAGCTTTTGGTGTTTCCAGTCTGAGCCTAAAATGGATGCAGGGAATGCCAAGAGGAACTGCCTGGATATTTTCAGGTGAAGGCTCCTGTTGGGTATTTAATAAAATCAGCCATAATAACAACAAGCTTCTCCTCCAGCCAGTGAAATAATGCCCAAAGCAGTGCTTTATAGATATTATTCCAAGCCAGGGGGAGGCATAATTCTGCTTTAGACACCAGACTCTGTATTTTGTTACTGGTTTTCCTCACCCATGTTTCCTTAGGAAGTAACAAAAACACAACTTGATCAATGCTTAATTTATTGCCCCAGCAGTAGCACTGGAGATCTGGCAGTGAATCAGAAGTGAGGGAAGGGACAGTGTTTTTAAGCTGAACAGGAGTGAAATTATACTTCCAATATATGTATGAAACAACAGGGAGAGGAGGGCTGGAGTTTCCATCAGCCAACTTGATGATATTTTTAAGAATCTGTGTCTGGCAGATCCATTAGCTGCTGTTAGAGCTTTCAGGAACTCTTAGCAGGGCTGCTGAAACATCCCAGTGCTCTGACCCTGGAGCACACAGCGTCAGCAATTGGAGTTCCTCTGCTGGAGAGAATAATTCATCCCCCTCCTCTTGTTGAGGGGAAAGTGGGAATAGCTCTAACAGCATGAAAGGATGTCTGGAGCTCTGTGTTTCCCTCCCTCCTGCATTTTAGGCAGGGGGTTGTGTAAATGGGGTTGGCTGGGAGCTGGTGACATCCTCAGCACTGTCCCATTTCAGTTTCCCAAGGACACAAGCACTGGTGACTCAGTCACATGGGAGCAGGACGCCTGTAATTATATTATAATAACTCACAAACTGATTAAAGTGTTTCTGTGTCTCTCACGCCGCTGGAAAATCATCCCTGGATTCCTCACAGCTAATTCAGTTTTGTTTTTAGGAGTTGGACCATCTGTCACTACAGAAGAACCTTGGCAGCAGCATCTGGATCTGAGGACAGCTGGCACAGCTCAGGTGGGCATTGGCAGAACTGGAGGTTTGCATCCCTCTTGTTCCCATCTGCAGCTGCACATCAGGAAGTGCTGCAATGCAAATACCTGATGGGTTTAAGGCACTAAATCGTTTGGGATCTGGCCCTGAGACAATCCAAGTGAGTAGATGGGTCAAAGGAATCTATTTCCATAAAAGCTGATTTTAGGAAAACTTAAAAGTCATGTAAACTGTTACACTAATCACCAGGTGGTGGTCCAAAGCAAGCTCTAAATTTGAATTATTTGCAGTTCTAAGCATTAAGGATCTCTGTTCTGAGTTCTACATGTGCTGTCAGCCTCTGCCTCCCACATGGATCAAGATTTGCTGATTACTTCATGGTTATGAAGTACTCTATGTGGAAACCTCAATACAACCAGTTTTTACCCAACTGGTGAAGAATTAAGGGTTTGATCTGTAACTCTCTAGCAGGAATCCCCTAGGATGGTATGAACACAACAGGCAGTGTGTGTTTGAGGTGTGTATTGGGGATGAAAACAGGGGAAAGGGGAGTGAATTGTTCCGAGCTGAAGCTGAGAAGATACTTGTTGGTTTTGCTTCTCTGATTTGAAAACTGGAGAGCTCTAGAACAATTTGCCTTTGAAGTCTGTAAGAGAAATAAGAAAAGAGAGTTTGCTGGCTAACTTCAGTGCCAAGGCAAACAGTGATCACTTCTCCTGAGCAGGAGGTGAGCACACTGGCTGAGTGGCTGCTGTCTGAAGAGGCAGAATTGGAGCTTCAGAACTATTTTATCATTTATTTGCCAGACTACATCCCTGCTGCTGAGATCCAAATGCCCCAGGCTAGGTCACACTTTCTAGATGAATCTTTAATAAAAATTCAGCCTGTGTGTGTTTGTCTTGGGACAAAATGGAATTAGACCAAATGGAATTAGGCATAAAATGTCTGGTTCAAATTGCCAGCTAGAGCTCCAAGGTGTTGGCTGTCACAGCCCCAGACTAAATGACATGGCTGTGGCAGGAAGGAGATAGCTGAAGTTATTTCCAACAGAACTGAGTAAAACTTGTCTGCCTTCAGGAAAGGCAGATGTGGCTCCCCATCAGCAGAGCAGGATCGGGCAGAAGAGATGCATAAAAATGAGCAAGGCTTCTTTTAAGAATATTTTTCTGGTGAGAAATTAATTTTGAGAGGAGTGTAATTTATTTCTCCTTATGGATTTGCACTGGCTATGAGAACACTGCTAGTTTTTAGGGGTGTTATCCTGCTCTTCCCTGAACTGAGCACCTTTTTTTGGAATGGTGGGAGCTGAGCAAAGAATTGCTGCATTATCTCGTGGATTTCCTTACTGCCCTTAAATCTTGTGCCAGTTGTTTAACTTGCATGTTACTCACGTATTTCATTAAATCGGATTTGTTTGGCACAGGGAAGAGTAACTTATCCCTGTGGTGAAGTCATTCAGAACGCTGATCCTTAGAGGTCAAAAACCTGGTGTGTCTCAGTATGGGTACACCTAAAAACTGCATTTCTGTGCCTGAAAACTGTGGTTGGTGATGCCTGAGCAGGGGAGGAGTAGAGAACCATCCTCTGTGCAAGTGGAACATTTCCAGGCTGTGAGAGAAACACCACCAGAGCTGAAGATCCACATCTCTTGCTCCCTGTGAAGGCTGTGGAAAGCAGGAACAGCTGCTTCTTATCTCACACTCAAACATTTTGAAGCCCTGGAGGCGAAATATTTATGCTACTGGACACTTTGTTTACTCAACGGGCCTTTTTTTGATTTCTCTTTTTTTTACCAGAGAACTGCAAATGAGTGACGTGTGTGTGCCTCAGTGTAAATAAGAGCCTCGTGACTCCTCATGGCAGAATTAGTAATTCCTCATGCTGCCCTGAGAGGCTGAAGGAAACACTGATGTGTTAACCAACAGAAAGTAAACAGCAATTAAAGGGAGAAACAAGCTGTTTAATCTTAGCTCGGTTTTACGTAGAAACCTTCAAGAAAAAATAGATCCTAAAGTGTGCAACTTCTGGGAATAACCTGCTTACAAATACATCTTCACTGGATTCAGGGGAGCTGCAGAATGAGATAAAAAACAGTTCTGTGGAAATGCAAAGGCTCACAGACACGATTGCCCTTGTAAACAGCTTTTTCCAGACCAGAAGCCATGATAGCTCAGCAGTGAGAGCTCAGGTTAGGTATGAGGTATGAGCTGGCTCACAGAACAGCAAAAAGCAAACCTGGGGAATTCCTGAGGGGGAAACAGTTTGGATTTCAGAGAATATTGGGGAGGAATGCTATAAGGATTTACCTTTTTTCCCCTTAAGTGCTTGTGGCCTCACTTGTGAGTGAGGTGGGGATTTTTTTATCTCACCTCTTTACATTTATTTTCCATGGGCTCCCTTTTGTGTGACTCTTCTGCCTCTTTAGCTGACCTGATGAACAATATTTCATCAGCTCCAGCAGTACCCAATCAGTCATGGCTGGCAGACTCACTCTTCTAGAAAAATGCTTCTCTTCTGAACACACCCAGGTGTTAAATTCAAGAAGTGCTCACCAAACTCAATATTTTTGACAATCGAAATCCAGTGGCTGACTCATCACTTTGCACAAAGAAGATGTTGCTCCCAGTGACTTTGTTTGGGCTGACTGTGGATTTTTCAAACAAAGCAAGTCATTTCTGGAAAACCCTGTAAAACTTTGTGCCAGAACAGTGGAGAAGTTTTCCAAAAGGCCAACACCCAGGTTAGTCTGAAAGGCTAAACTACTGGAAAGCCCTGGGGCTTTACTGGTATCTCCTGTGTCAGGCCTTGGAGCATTCTGGAATTGCTGGATTGATCCAAATTAGCTCCTGGACACCTTTAACCTTCCAGGTCTGCTTGCACCTGGCTTGGGGACATAAAAATTCGATAAGATTTTCCTTCTCCTGCCCAGTCCCGTCAATTAATTTCCTTTTTAAGTGTGGAATCTTCAGATGGGATCCTGGCAAAAGAATCCCTGAATATCTTTATAAGATGTTGCATTCCAGTGAAGAATGGAATGCTTCCAGGGTGGTGTTGTTTTCCCTGTGCCTGGATGAGCCTCTGGTGTGAAGCAGTGTGAGAGGTTTTGTGGGTTTTGGAGAGCAAGGGGATTAAAGACAGGAATGAAGGTCAGACTTTTACCTTGTGTAGAGTTATCTTGGAACAAACTCCATGCTCAAATAGTTGTTCCTGATAATTTTGGGCAACACTGGCTTGTAAAACTCAGATGTGAGAACTCCCAAAAGCTGCTGCTTCTGCTGAGCAGCTGCTGCTGTGACAAATGTACGAGAGGACTGATGCTTGGGAGTAAGGAAATCGAGGTGGAAATGGTGAATGGATGTCTGTCCTATCAGCAAAGCCTGTTTTCCCTTGGAATCTGGGATCAGAAGGTGGCGTTGCAGGCAGGTTTGTGAGCAGAGGGTGCTCAGGAGGGGCAGCAGGGCTGCACACACAGATTTTGGGTGATGTTTGCCTAACTAACAGCTCATTAAAGGGTACCATGGCTGAGGAGATGTCAGATCTTTCACCATCTATAAACTTGCCTTGATTTGTGCTCTGTGTTGAGCCCAAACAGAGCCCATTGCTTTAAAAAGGTGCTGGGGCCAGGAGGGGATGCCTGGTTTGATTACAGATCAGATAGTGTTGGATGGACCATTGCTCCTCTTCAGAAATGGCCCAAAACTCTGAGTTCTCTGGGTGGAAATCACACATCTGGCTCCTTTTCCTGTTACTAAAACCAATAAATATTAAGACCAGCTTTAGAAGCTTTTCTTAAAAAGAAGATCTTCCTTGTTAAAAGCATTTTTGGAGTGGCTGAAACTCTGCTCCAGGTCCTAAATGTACTTCAGTTTTTGGTGCATTTAAGTTGCTTCTATACTGGAAAATGAAACTGATCACTGAAGAGAAAGCAATGAGATAAAATCTAGGAATGTCTGTGTTTCATTACATGGCCAGTCCCTAATGCTTTTGGAAAAAACAGGAGTATTTAATATTCATCACTTTGTGATGAGTGCTGGTCACTCCTCTGCAGGGCCTGGGCAGTTAAATCATTGCTGTCATCTGTGCATCTCTTGCCATTGCAGGGTGCTCTGGGCTGATGGTTTGAGCTTTAGGGATTTGCAGCTCAGTAACTTGGTCAGGGATGGCCCTGCACAGACACCCAGCAATCCCACCCTGTGCATCCCTGGCAGCATTGTCCAAACACTCCTGGAGCTCTGGCAGCCTCAGGCTGTGCCCATTCCCTGGGCAGCCTGGGCAGTGCCCAGCACCCTCTGGGGGAAGAACCTTTCCTGATCTCCAGCCTGACCTGCCCTTCAGCCATTCTCTCAGGCATGATTTTCCTCCCTCACTCATCCAGTTGTCTGCTTTTGATTTTCAGTCCCTTCTAAAATTGATTGAGAGGTCTTATCATCTTTTGGGATCCTATTTGATTGGTCACCTGTGTGAATGCAAAGTGGTGTTGCCCAGAAGCTGTGGCTGCCCCTGAATCCCTGGCAGTGTCCAAGGCCAGGCTGGACAGGGCTTGGAGCAACCTGGGACAGTGGAAGGTGTCCCTGCCCATGGCAAGGGTGGAACTCGATGGTCTTTAAGGCTTCTTCCAACCCAAACTATTCCATTATCCATTGCTCTTTCTCCGCCTATACTTTGCAATGCTGCCTTTCTTTCACATCCAACATTAATGTCCCACCTTGCAAGCAGTGTAAGTCTCCTCCTGTGCTTTACACATTATGATATTATCTAGTAGGAAAACAAGCTCAGAGCAATGTTTTCCCAGTTCCTTTTAAAGCAAGTTATTTCACTAATCTTTGGTCATAATGTGAATTTGAAACCTTTCCACAGAAGATGAGATCTGAGCTTTGGTGAGTCAAGAGCATCCACATGTAGCACTCACCTCCTCATTCTTCTTTTGCTTGCCTGTTCCACGTCCTTTAGGCTTCCACACCACCTCTTTTCCTGTGCTCTTAGGGACCTGTGAGCCCCTTGCATGCTCTTGTGGAAATAAGCAGTTTTATGAATAAAAGACAGCGTTTGACAACACTAAAGGAGACAAAGCAAAGAGAAACTACTGATCAAAGAGGTCTTGCACAGTTTCAAGGACAAATACAAAGACAAATGCTGGGGTTTGTTCCAAAATAAGAGAAGAAAAATCCCCCAGCTTTACAGGAAAAGCTCTGCTCATTTCCCCACTTTCCCAAGTAGTTTTGGATCTGTGAATGCTGAAGACACCAAACACTTTCTTTTTCCATCAAGATCCCGAGAGCTTTTCTGGCCACGCTGCCCTTGCTTCTGAATGCTTTGTCTTTCTCTCCCTCTGCTTGCAGAGCATCTTTAAAACAACTCTGCCTTGTTCAGAATGTTGGAGTTGGCTGTCTACACTGCAGCTAAATCAAAAACATAGCTGATGATTTGGACAGATCCAGGCTGGGTGGGATTCCTGCCAGCCTTAGATTTGCTTTTGTCTTCATAAAGAGCAGTCCTGGGAGATGTGCACTGCAACCAGGAAGAGTCTGACAAAGGCATGTGCTTTTATAAAGGGCTTTTTTAGAAAACTTATTTCTCGAGTCAGCCAGCTTTGTGAGTTATTTCAGGCCATGGGGTGTTGACCAGATGCAGAGTGCAATAATGTCTTGAAAGAAAATGCCTTTTTTCTGGCATATTTTATACCTATATATATATGTAACATATATATATATATATATATATATATATATATATATATATATATAATATATATATACACAAAATACTCTGCAGATATTTTATGATTGGGTGCAAGTGTTAAAACTGTGCAGTGGCCACCCTGGGCAATGCTGTTTGTGGTGGGTGTGATGGGAGTGAGCAATCCCTGCACTGGGAGCAGCCTGGGGATTGCTCCTGATCCTGCTATGGGAATGGTGCCAGCAGGAAAAGTTGCCTGGTGCCTAATGGAGAGGAATTAGTGCATTTTTCAATGCTGTTTAAGAAAATGAAAAGGATGAAATATTTTGGAGTGTCCCTTACCATCATTTTAGGCCCCTGAGCAGTCAGAAAGGATTCAGTATGGTCACCTGTGAGCTTGGAGATAGTGTGGCTGTTGCATGGGACTTCAGTGACTTCAAGCCCTTATTTTTGTGTGTATTTCCAATGGGACTGTGGGTTTCCACCTTATTCTCCAGCTCAGTTTTCTGCTGGTGGAACTGGAACAAGCACTGAATAGCTGCAACACATCCATTGCAGAGGTTTGCAAAGCCTGGATTAATAGGGAATGTGTAAAGAATTACCAGAAATGGAACTGGGGGTGATCCCTGTGGTTTGGGGCCAAATTTGGGATGATGCTGGTAGTAAGGAAGTGAAGCTGATATGGGAGATGCAACTCGCTGGGGCAGAATAATGGATGGACTCTTAATGACCATAGAGTATAAATTGAAGGAAGATTTTCTTTAAAACGAGGTAGGAGTAAAGCATGATGTAAACAGGAAGAAAAAGAGGTGCATTCAGCAGCATCCCATCTTAGCACTGTCCTGGAGAGGACTAGAGAGTGAAGTTCCTTCTATATATGGATGGAATTTAGGGGGTTTTATCTCCTGAATGCCAAAGTCCTGTAAAATCAGCCTCACCATCAGCTCTCTCCTCAGTACCTTGTGATCCATGCTGCTCCTAGACTTTCCATACAGACAATTCAGAACCTTCTGAGTGCAATTAATCTGTTGCATTTAACAGCTGCTTTCTCCTGCTGTCCTTTACCTTACAAGGCAAACATTCCTGAGCAGTATTGGAAAGAAACATTTTTATGGACAGATGGGCTCTAAACCTGCCATCTACTGAAGGCCAGCTCGAACATCCCAGAAGACTGATGTTAAAATTTCCTGCTCAGTAAGACCTAGGAGTTGTTTGGCATTTCTGCTTTTATTTAATCCTTCAATCCTCCTGCAGTGGTCTTGCTGTTCACAGGATTTGGGGTTTAATTTTCATCACCTTCATGAAGTTTCTGGCTTGTTCTGCCTGCCTGGTGCCTTAGGGAGGGAGAAAAGGAGGCTCAGGGGGACCTTCTGGCTCTTCATAACTCCCTGACAGGAGGGGACAGCAAAGAGAGGTTGAGCTTTGCTCCCAGGGAAATGTTATGGGACAGGAGAAATGGCCTCAAGCTGTGCCAGGGGAGGCTCAGGTTGGACAGCAGCAGGAATTTCTCCATGGAAAGGGTGGTCAGACCTTGGCAGGAGCTGCCCAGGGAGGTTTGCAGTCCCCATCTCTGGAGATGTCCAAGGAAGGCCTGGATGTGGCACTCAGTGCTCTGGGCTGGGGACAAGGTGGGGATTGGGCACAGCTTGGGAACAATGATCTTGGGGGTCTTTTCCAAGCTCAGTGATCCTGTGATTCTCAGATAAGAATTTGCCTATATATGAGATATCAGGGCAATGGCAGAGCAGGCAGAGAGGAGATCTTAGTTCTCCCCTGTGCTCCTCCTCTTTCCTCATCAATACTCAACTGCTGCTGACCCTGCTGCCTCCCAGTTAGCCATCCCTGCTGGGCTGAGCCTGGCAGCACACAGCTCTGAGAGCTCTAGGATGGAGCCCAATCCAGTCACCTTGCTCTGCTCTGCTGCCTTGGGCACTTCTCTGAGCTTCACCTGCAGAGCTGCTTTGCCTTTCACTCTCGGAGCAAAGCCCACAGGAAGACATTTTCTCAGCTGTGTCACTGTCTTAAACCACTCTAAATCCACACTCTTGTGTTTGACAGCTCCAATTTGCCTGCAGTGCTGCAATATTGCACTTCTGGTGAAGCTGCAGTGAGCTTTTACAGCAGTTCTGCATTACTCCCCCATTGCCTCACTGTCCCCACCACCAGATCAAGTGTAAGTCTTGTGCCAATGCTCCAGGCTATGATTTACCCTACTTCTACCCCCTCCCTCCTTCACTTCCTCCTTTATTTTTAAGACCAGCAATATTCAGATGGTAATTCTAGCCCCAAGGCTTGTATAAATTCATTAAAAGGCCTTGCCTTTTGAAGTGGAATTAGTACTTTGTCGAAGCTGTTTGTGTTCTGGGTCATGAACCATCTGATGGGAGGCCTGGGTCCATCTGGGCTGTGCTAATTAGAGCTGCCTGCCCTGGAGGCATTGCAGTTGAGGCTCCAGCTCAGTGCACGGAGCAGCTCCAAGGATCTGAGCTGCACAGCAACCTCTGCCTTCCGATTGCCATTGGAAAAACCTCTGCAGTGGGAGCTTCTGTCTGCTTGTGGAGTCATTCCCTATGCCCAGAATCTTACTGGGAAACCTCTGGAGACTTTTTCCCTCAAGGCTTTTTCTCTTCAGAGGGAAGTTCCTTGGCAGAAGGCTGTTATAATAAATCTCCCATCTAGGGATGGAAATCAAGCATCTTCCAGTCCTGTCGATCTTTGTGAGTTCCTTCAAATGTTCCTTCAAATATTCCTTCAAATGCTCCTGACTGCATCCAGGGGCTTTGGCATGGGATATAATGGTGAATAGCATGGGATTTCCACTTCTTAAGCACATGCTTCTGCTGTCCAAGCTTAACTTTCTTATTGCCACAAAACTACAGCTGAAATGGAAATTGCTGGTCTGGAGCTCTGGTTCTGGGTTTTCCTGCTGAATCATGGTCAAAGTGAAGTGGTAACAACACAACTGGAAACCGTGGAGTTGCTAAAGTGCATCAGGTTGTTGTTTCCAATGCTGATGTTTGCTCTTTGAAATCTTCTGAAGAGCTTCAGTGTTAAGTTGGACACCCTAAAAGGGCTTAGATAGTTTACCTTAGATAGTTTTGTATGGACCACTCTGGTGTGCAGATAGGACATATCTCAATTATTAGGCAAAGATTTTTGTTTGCTGCCAGTGACTTTTTATAACTTGTTGTACTGCAACATAGTAAATAGGCAGTAGGAGCAACACTGGTTAGATCAGTCTCCAATCACTTGTGCTAACCTGAGCTAACCAGATACTTCAAAGGACAATTTATCTGAATTTTTAAGTCTGAACTTCACAAAATAGAATTATAGTACTTTATGGCAAGATCTTCCAGGCAAGCTACATCTGAGATACTCCCAGGCTGTGACAGGAACTCCCAGCTCTGCAGTGAGCTTTTCTGTAGGAAAAGTATTTGGCATTTTGGCACTGTCCATATATCCCCTTGAAATAGCTTGATTAATCCGTTATTTTGAGCAAATGAAATTTGTAAATCATTCCTGTGGTAGCTGAGCTCACGCAAGAAAGCAGATGTCTCACAGTCCCCAAAGGGTTGTATAGCACAGTTGTGCACATCTCACAAACAGCTGAACTTCCAGCTCTTGAAGGTTCAAAAGAATCTGACTTTGGTGAGAAAAGAGGAAATTCTGGGGAGAATAGAGACCACAGAAGGAACAAGATGTCTTTCAGGGGTGTTGCTCAGTCCTGAAAGAGGTGAAGGATCTGAGTGCTTGGGCAATCTCCTTCCTTGGCTCTTGATGATTTAGTGAAGTGTTTGAGTGGTGCAAATCACTTAATTACTTTATGGCTTTTTCCTTAACTGCAATGAAAATCCTTTGGGATCAAACTGTTCTTGATAAACATCTCAGGCTTTTAAGAAATGCTTCTGGGTTTATTGCCCTTTAAATTTCAGGCACCCTGACATTGTAATGTCTTGTTTGGCTTCAGCTCTCAAACCATAGAACAGATTGACATTCTGAATTAAAAATAGAATTGTCCACAGCAACTCCCACAGCTTGGCATCAATCTGCAAATGGTTCTGGATGGCTTTGGGCTCCTTTTCTTTTTTGCATGGAAAAGAAACAATCCAGCTCCAGTTATCCACAGCGAAGTCTACTGTTCAAAACAGAGGCATCTGAAGTCCCTGCCTGGCGTGAGGCTTGGCAGTGGCTGACTTTGATTAAACACAAATCAACCAGGAGGCTTTTTTTCCCCTTTCTCAGCATCTCTTTTGGCAGAGCCTCCATCTGTGGTTGGGGTTGGAGAGCCCAGCTGCTGCTCCAGGCTGAGAAGAATGCCCACGGTGGGATGTGGTGAATAGCTCCATTCATAAGTCATCCTGCCCTCCCTCCTTCTGCTTCCAGCCTGATCCTCCAGGATCCTTCTGCAGCCTTGGGCATGACATGCTGAGTGGAGCAGGAGCAGCCTGGCCTGAGGTGGGAGCAGCATGTAGTGTCCACTCATGAGGAGCATAGAAAAGGAGTTCATCCATCTCTTCCTGCATCTCCTCTTGAGCACAGCCCTGCCAGTTGTTGCCTTTCAGTTGGTAAAAATATGAGGCAGACATGGTTAAAGGGGTAAAAGTGTTTTACCTCAGTATTTATTAGGATCCAAGTGTACAGCTCTGCAAAGGTGGAACATGCCAAGATGCACAACCATATAATGCATATGCAATTTTATGGACCTTGCAAATTAGCATATCTACCTAAAATCCCCCAATAAGAAACTTAATAAATGAAGTAATTGTCCCCCCTATTCTAATCACCTCCCCCAATGATTTATCTAAATGAGACTAGAGCTGAATTTATAAAATATTTTCCAGAGAGAAGGCTTCAACCAAGGTTGAAACCTCGAGTTTTTGATGGTTTAGGGCTCTCTGGCTTCTTGCTGTGAATGTTTGGTCTTTCTGCCTTGCAGAACCCCAAAATTAAGCTAAATATCAGACTACAAAAATTACAAGCATGTAGGCTACAGAGTGTATAAAGGGTACAGAAAGGGTGTAAAGGGTGTACAGAAAGTGTATAAAGGGTACAAAGAGTGTATAAAGGGTACAGAAAATAGGAAAATGGCATTAAAATGTATAAAAGGGTTACACATTATAAAAGAAAAGGCAAAAATCATCAGGCATCACAGTCACCTTCTCCAAGGGCTGATTCTTCCCATTTAAGCAGCCTGGCTCAGTCTCCTGCCCTGCTAGGCTGCTGGATGTGTGTGGAAAAGCTTCATCCCCTCTTTGGACCCAGAGCTGATGATGATGGAGGAAGTGCCTGCTGTGTGCCTCTTGTTACCTTGCTTGGCACAACAAGGACTGCTGATTCTGGGCTTGGAAAGGCATTTCTCCAAGGATTGTTAGGTTGAAAAAGATTCTCTTTCATTTTGGACCAGCATGGAACTCAAGTTTTGGAAAGCCTGGCAAAGTCACAAGCTGCTCTGTCTTTTCTTGTTTATTTTGTTAGCAGAGAAGGAAATAGGAGACTTGGGAGGAAAAACAAATTGAAGGTGGGAGGGGAGAGGATATACAGTAGCAGAAACAATTTTTAAGAGGTAAAATGGAGACTTCCTGAAAAGAATCTTCATAGAATTGTGTAAATAAATATCGACCCTGAAAACAATTATTGTCATGGCTTCTCCAGAAAAATTAAACTTTTTTCACTGGTGGAACAGCATTGTTTGACCCTGAGGGAGGCCTTGTCTGGTCAGCTTTCTCTCTCCATCCAAAGTGTTCTCCTGCTTTTTGCCCTGATTGACCAAACCAAAAGTCTTGTCTAGATAACCACCCACAGCTGATGAGCAACTGGGTGAGGTGAAGAATCCACCATTTCATGGGTTAAGCCTCTCCAAGTGGGATGTACTTTGCTGTGTCACCACTGCACACATTTGCAGAGAATCTCTTCCTTCAGGGATTAACCTGATTTATCTACACCTAAGTTCTCCCTCCAGCTGAGATGTCTGAATTGCATCAGCACACAGCTGAGCCCAGCATTAATAGGTGCAGCTCATAGGTCTGTTCCTCGATTTTGGGGAGTGCTGCAGGCTGGGCTGCAGTCAGCTCAGCTGCTCTGAATTCTTCCCTTGCAGCTCATGGCTTTATTTGTCTGTTTTTCTGGGCACACAACACCCCTGTCACAATATTATTAGAAGACTTAAGTGGTACTTAAGTGGAAGTGGCAGGTTTCTGTGCTGCACAACTTGTGTTTGAATGGGAAATTGATCCAGACAAGTCCCCAGATAAAAGCAGGAATTCACTACTAGTGCTACTTGGTTCTAGGACAATGGAATTAGTGGCTAAACTAAAGTTAGATTAGTTTTGTTTCCTAAAAACAATCCTGAGAAGGCTCTTAGAGAACACCAGTAACTCTTTTTTCAGTGAGAAAAGCACAGAGCTCCTGTTGTTGACAGAAATGCTGAAGTTCATTGATATCTTAAATCAAATCCTGTATAGGAAGAAGTGCTTTGATATTTTGTCATGCATATATTTGCTAGAGAACTAAACCACTGTGATAGTGACCCTCTGAGAATAATATGAGGCTTTTAAATTGTATCTGCTGAGTTCTTTCATAGGTTGAAGCCAAGTTGTTTCATAGCTTAAATCTAATCACTAAATCACTAATTGTGTGCTTACAAACCTGGTTATTCTTCTCCATTTTGACTTCAACTTTTCCCAGTTTCAAGAGGAGCTGTAAGTGCTGAGCATCTCTGAAAGCTCAGTTTTGTGACACAGACCACAGTCCAGAGGGTCTCCAGGGAATGGGCACAGCCTGAGGCTGCCAGAGCTCCAGCAGTGTTTGGACAATGCTGCCAGGGATGCCCAGGGTGGCATTGCTGGGTGTCTGTGCAGGGACAGGAGCTGGGCTGGGTGATCCTGTGGGTCCTTCCAGCTCAGGACTTTTTGGGATTCTAGGAGACCATGGCTGTGTGGTTTTTGCTGATGATGGGGTCTGCTGGCCAGTGGAGAGCAGGATCTGGAACCTGGGTGTTGCGTAACCTCAAAGCTGGAGAAACAGCAAAGCAGACATGAGTAGAATCAGTGTGGAGCAGAGGAGCAGCTGGACAGTGGCTGAGCTGGAAGGCAGGGCTGGGATGAGCTCCTGTGACCAGAGCTGGTGGAAGCAGTTGGGTACTGTTGAAGGAAACCTTGTTTTGTAGTGAGAGCTTCATAAGCTGGGAGTCACTAAAGAAATAGGAAACCTTCCTGCTGGGCAAGGCAGAATGTGAGGGTGCTTTTGTTCAGGGGCAATTTGTTTTCACTTCAATTAATGCTCCTCAGTGCTGTCCTTGAAACCTTGGCTGTTATCCAAGGAAAAGATATCTAAAGAGATGGGGGGAAGAGAGACCCTCCAGAAAGCTTTGAAATAAAACTGTTGGGGACTTGAATGTTATCATAGAGGCAGCAGGTTAGGATAAGCAAGTTTCAAGTGTGTCTGAGCTGTTGCATGTTTGGGCCTCTTTTGTGTGGATTTCTGAGCTTGTCCCAAATCTGAATGGTCCTTCTGGGCTGCCTTAGGAGTGGAATGGTATTAAGTGTATTTATGGCCAGTTATAAATCCTAGTGATTGTTGCTCCTCCTAGAGTTCTGGAGAGAGAATAAAGATAAATAACTGCCCTTCCACAAAAGACCTCTGTCAAAGTTCTTGCTGTCTGCCCAACCAGCCTCTCATTATGGAGAAATTATTTATCTTCATTTTAGGAGCTTTCCAAATATAGCCCTGTTCTTCTATTCAATAGTTCTGATTTAGCTTAATACATGTGGGAATTAAAAATTTGCTCTTTAAAACAGAGAGGGGTTTTCAAGGTGGGGGTCAGGCTCTTCTCCCAGGCAACCAGCTATAGGACAAGGGGAAATGACCTCAAGCTGTGCCAGGGGAGGCTCAGGTTGGACAGCAGCAGGAATTTCTCCATGCAAAGAGTGCTCAGACCTTGGCAGGAGCTGCCCAGGGAGGTTTGCAGTCCCCATCTCTGGAGGTGTCCAAGGAAGGCCTGGCTGTGGCACTCAGTGCTCTGGGCTGGGGACAAGGTGGGAATTGGGCACAGCTTGGGCTCAATGATCTTGGAGGACCTTTTCAACCTCAATGATTCTGTCATTCTGCAAGTGGAGGTTTAGGCCACTTGGCTATCCAGATTAGGGTCCAATCCAATGTAAACTGGGTGCAGAAAGTGACACTTCAATTTATTTTAACTGGAGTTGAATCACTTCTCTGTTGCTTAGAGACGTTTTTTCTAAGTGGGTCTTGGAAAGAACAGGCTCTGTAGGAGCTTCAGATGAGAACTAAATTTTGTATTTCCTTTCATGATTTGACTTCTCAAACAGCTGCATTTGTGCTGAACAGGGGGAATGTTCAAATCCATCTTAATCTTCAGGTGGTTGAACATCCTTTTCCTGAAGTGGAGTCGGTTACTCTTTCCACCCCGAAGGTGAAACACCATCTCCCCTCAAGACTGAGTCAGCTCCAGTTGGTTTCACTGGCAGTGGGACTTGAGGTTCAGTCACTCATACCTCAAAGCCTTGCCCAAATTTCTGTGAAATTATGGGGGTATTTGTTCTTGAAATCATGACTTCTGGGCTACAATTGCCTACCTGCTGTGCTCTGGATCTAAAATGTTTCGCTACGATTCTGGAACAAAAATCTCCAGCAGTGTCAACTGCAGTGAATAAAAAGGGGTTGATCTTAAAATCTAACCCCAAATCTAAGATTTCTTTCATGCGTCAGCAGTACTGATCCTGTCAGAGCTCAATGCTCTTTTTCCATGTGGTTTAGTTGAGATAGTTCTGTGAGGAGCAGGAATTTGGACTGGGATCCTCATGGGTCTTTTCCAGCTTCAAATATCCTATGATTCCATCCTGTGATAACAGAGCTGAAGGATGTGTTTGCAGCTATCAACAATCAAAGGTCTAAGGTAGAAGTTTGTAGTAATTCCATGAATTCTGTGAAGCTCTGCCTGTCCAAGATGACTTTTTCCCGAGGGAACACACGATCTGCCCTTATTCATGCAGGCAGGAGTGGTGTGAGAATCTGGGATTGTTTCAAGCCAGCTTGAAGTTGTCTCATCAGCTTGGCTCTGTTGTGCAATATATGTTCAGGCCACAGAGGGCAGCCCTTGTGTCTGAGCAGAAAACTGGAATTGTGTGTATTCTTGAAGCAGGTATGCCACAAGTGTCCATGTGCTGCTCTCAGATGGAAAAGCTGTGTGTTTTTAAAAGAGAAAGCAAAATCCATTGCCCTCCATGAGTGAATGAAAAAGCAGGATAATGTGTGTGAGCTGAAAGTGATAATGGGCAACAGGAACGAAATTAAATAATCAAGTAGTGAGTTGCAAACTAATTTATAAATGCCCATGGAGCAATTGCAACCAAAGTGGTCTGGCTGCACTGGGCTCAGGTGTGGCACCTCCTGTTCTGAAGCTGATGGAACAACTTGGTTTTCTTGCCAAGTTCTGCTTCTTTTAAATGGTGACAAATCCTGGATTAACAAAGCTATGAGAGGCAAGGCCAGCTGGCCCTTTCTATTGCTGTTGTTCAGGGTGAGCAGTACTCACAGGCTCTGCAGATGGTCACAGGTGTTGTCATGAGGTGTAACCCTGATCTGTGTCTGAGGTGCCTTTTGTGGGGCTCTGGGCCTGGTGACAGTCACATTCCACCAGCACTGTGATGCCCAGAGCTGGGCTGTGCTCCTGGGGGCTCACAGGGTACAGCCAGAGTTCCCTGGTTACCCTGGGAACACTCAGAACAGCTCAACACCATTGCATTCTCTGAATCACCTTCAGGCAGCCATATCTATGTAATTACTATATTTACCCCAAGAAAACTTCCCTTTTATTTTTTTTTTCATTATGAGCTTTTAGGAGGCCAGCTCAAAGAGCTCTGCAGAAATGAGCAAACTGTGCTACTGCAATTCAGCTTTACTGCTGCTCTCCAGCCTGGGAGCTGAGGGTGAACTGCTTTCCTGCCCTCCTGCTTTCTCTGGGAATGTGCTTTCCAGCTGTGGGCACGATGGAAATGTGTGGGCACGGAGCTCTGAAGCAGCTGACGTGCAGGATGTGCACAGGACTGGCCAGCTGGGAGCCTGGCCAGCCAGGGAACTGCTGACTGGGGCTGGAATGGAAATGCCAGCGAGAAGGTTGTCATTTAGTCACGGCTGGCATGGGACATGGCAGCAGACAGCTGGGCGGCTTTGGGAGCTGCCCACGGACAGCACAGGGGTGATTAAACAGCACAGTTTGGCTGGCAAGGCCTGAGGAGGTGGACTTGTACACAGTGTGGCCTTCCACAGCTGACCAAATCCTCAGGAAAACCGTAATTGCTCTGCAAACCAGGGCCTAGTCCTTGGTTTGGCCAGACTCATGTTTGCTCAGTTCATGACTCCACACTGTTCTCGTCCAGGGTTTTCTTTCCAGAGGCCATGTCTGGGCTGGGCAGGAAGGCAGCAGGAAGGAGGAAGGCAGAAGGAAGGCTTCAGCTCCAGGGAGCTGCTGGAAGAGCTCAGAGAGGTGCATGTTGCAGGCTGGGCATTTCCCTGCTCCTCCTGTTTGGAATCTTCTCACCTCTTCTGTTAAAGCAGTTTTTTCTGAAGGCATCTCATCTCTAAAATTTTTGGATGCCCCATCCCTGGAAATATTCAAAGGATGGGACTTGGATTAACCTGGTCTAGTGAAAAGTGTTCCTGCCCATGGTGGGGACTTGGAATGAGATGATCTTTAAGGTCCCTTCCAACCCAAGCCATTTTGGGATTCTTGATCAAGGGAGAGACGCTGACCTCACCCCTGGTGCATTAAGGCAATGACCCTGCCACTTGTTTGGATGTTTATTCATTTATTAATCATTAAACATCATTTATTCTGATGTTTATTCACCGCCTCTGCTAGGAAATCCTGTTGTCTTTTATTAAACTTTTTTTTTTTTTTTTACTTCCTTAATATTTAACTCTCAGTTCTTGTGGTAGATTAAAGCCATTTAACACCTGGCAGCTTTTGCATAAAGGTACAGGAATTAGGACCCTGGTGCAGAGTCAAAGCTTTTGGAGAGCAGGTTTAGTCCAGAGGGAGGATCTGGGGAAAAATCCAGTTGGATTCAGTTCACAGGTTTTAGTTTGGAGCACATCCAGGCTTGGGAGGGACAGGGCATGACAAGAAGGGATCCGTGCTGGATTTCTCTGCAAAAAGTGAGTGGAATAGGTGAAGAATTTGTTCCGAGGAGATTGGATATTTCCTTCTACTCTGAATTGTTGTGGAAAAATACTCAGGGCTGCTAAACAGCTGCTGCCCTGACAACGGGGAGCAGAGAGCTTGGGCTGTGCTCAAGCTGTGTCATGCAGTGGCTTCAAGGGACGTGGCTCAGTGCTTGTCCCGAGGTTCCCCTGCCACTTTCCACTTGTTACTGCTTTTACATAACAGCTTGTTGGTGCTTTGACTCTCCTCTTCCAAGCTTTTTACTTTCATAACTCTGTTTTCAAGCGATACTACTTGAAACGGTGAACTTTTCCTGGGAGCATTATGCAAGGATTTGCCTTTCAGTGCTGTGGTTTTGCTTCCCAGTTGTGTGTGCACAAAGGAGGAGGTGCTCTGGCCTTGGTGGTTTTGCTGAGGGAGGTGAATATTCAAGTTATTCCAATTAGGCAGTGTGCTTGCACCAGGAAACTGCTGATCTCCGAAGACAATTGGTGTTTATTACTACCAGGGAGTGCTGCTAAAGCAGAAGGGAGGGCAAGCTGGGAAAAAATATTGTGAGAAAATGCTGAAACAGCACTGCAAAGGCACAGGAGAGGCTAAGTGGCCTTGTGGATTTGACCTACTTTGCACTTTCCTTGCCTCAGGCTGCTCAGTGTCTCCCAGAACCCTAACAACTCATCTGGGTGGCTCTGCTGGGTCTCTCCTTCTTGTGCTTTTTTTACTGAGCTCCCGTAAGTTGTGAAAATCACTGGGCCATACTCCTGCTGCTCTGAGCTGATCATGCTTCACATAATTAATTTGCATTATTTGGTAACACGATTCTTTTTTTAGGGAAATTTTCTTTGCAGAAAGGGCTGTAAGGCATTGGCACAGGTTGTCCAGGGAAGTGGTGGGGTCACCATCCCTGGAGGTGTAGAGAAAACGTGGCTATGGCACTTGAGGACATGGTGCAGTGGTGAACATGGTGGTGGTGGTTGGACTTGATCATCTTTAAGGTCTTTCCCAACCTCAGTGATTCCTTGATTCTCGCTCTCCATTCCTCTCATGTTCTTTTCTTGCTGCAACTCTGTTTTTAAGCGTGGCTCACTGTGCTCTGCACTGCCTGGGAGGTGAGATGGACCTAGTTAGGCTTACTATGCCCCTTTAGGGATTTCATGGGAACTATTTCCAAATAGAATGAATCTGGGAGATAAAAGACTGGATTTTCTGTGTATGTATGGAATTTCTGGGCCCAAATTTGCCTTAAAGCAGTACTAACACCTCAGGTTAGAACTGAGGATGGGATGATATGATGAGAGTGGGGAGCAGCACAGACCTGAGTTTGCTGCTGCCTGTTGGAAATCCCAGTGTGGGTGAATTCCAGAACCTTCCAGCACCACTTCCCTCCTGTAACTTGCTGTGACTCAGGTGGCATTGAAGAAGCAGCACTGAGATCTCTTTTTCCTGCTTTATCATCTCTTCAGTCCCAATCAATTTGTCCTGAGAAGAGCTCTGGGGGGTGAAGCTTCATTTCCACCTGGCTGGAACAAGCAATTTGGCATCAACTCCCAGTAAAGGGATTTTCAAGAGCCAGAACTCTGAGAAATTCCTCTCTGGGAACTCCCCCTCTCTGAATTCAGTGTTTTACACACTGATGAAGAATAATGCAAACTGTCCCTGTCACTGAGCTCTGAGTGCAACAAGGACCAATATTCTGATTATTCACCACCACCCTCCTGTGCTCACAGCCAGTTGTTTGCACATCCTGGAAATCTGCCTTTGTTTCCTTTTTTTTTTTTTTTTTTCCTTTTGGGGTGAAAAACCAAGAAGGACCTTGTTTAGAGACAGCATGTTCTCTAAAGCAAGTCCAACAGCTTCTTTTTGGAGCACTTTCACTCCTGCAGTGTTTAACCAGTGTCACTGCATTGCATGACAAATGACTCTGGGATGGTTTGCTCTTTCATCCTCTCCCCAGTGGCAGCACTCTGTACACACTGGAGTGTGGATTTTGGGAGTGTTTTCTGCTCTGTTTGCACTGTTGAAGTATAAATATGGTGCTACAAAGAGAAGGCAACACAAAAAAGGATTTTTCTTGTTTTCTGAGGGTATAAAAGGCTCAGGCTGGTCCTGGGGCTGCAGTACAGGGGAGTTTTACTCTTTTAGCTAAAATTCAGGTTAAACCTTTGTCATGTCACATGTTGTAACAGCAGCTCTATTATTATACCTAAAGCTTCAGCTTTGTGTTCTTTCCTCTTTCTACCTTGACCCACACTGACTGTAAATCAAAAATTACTACTGAAGTCAGTGGGGTGATGCCACAGCCCTCTAAATTTCTCTACTGTTCCTACAGAGGGACATGAAATTGTAATTTGCTTTGTAAAATCCTATGGATTCACTCTTCCCAAGCAGGTTTTTTCTGGTCATTACTTGTGTGAGAAGTCTGGCTTCCTTCTGTCAATGTTTCCTAATTTATGTCGAAAAGCTGGATATTTGCAACAGAAACAGAGAAACACACAATCAATCAGGTTGGAAACGGTCTTTGAGATTGAGTTCGGCCTTCTGTGTGCAGCTCCTCCTGAGCCCTGGCCAGTTCAGCATAGATGTATCTGTGGGTTAGGATGTCTCAGAGCTGTTCTGAGTGCAAATATCCCCTGACTGGGGCTGCTGCAGGAATATTTATCAGCTGGAGATCAGACTTTACTGCACAATAGCCCCAAATGGGTAAAAATAATTCTCTTTTTGCAGTAAAACCACTTTTGCACCGTAAAACTCTTGTATTTTGGAAGGAAACTGAGGTTTGCCTGTCTTTTTTTTTTCCCTTTAGGCAAATTCAGATGGTCTGATCTCAACCATCTCATCAAAGGACAGCACCTGCACATGGCAGTGGCATGGGGACAGGAGGCAGAGTGGGGGGAAGCTGTGTTCAAACAATGTTAACTTCATTTCACAGAAGGAAACAACCCACAGAACATGCAAAAGCAATGAGCTTTAATAGCTTTTAATATGCTTTTAAACATTTCCATCACCCCTCTACGTTTTCAGACACAGCCTGGCAATAAATCAAAGTAAAAGCAAACAAGCATCTGAGCTGGTCATGAGGGTGAAACAGGAATGAAACACTGAAGGGGGGGAAAAATAGAGAGTTTACATCAGTGAGGTTAAGGAACAGAGAGACAAAACACTCGGGAGCAGCAGGGAATGCATCCTGCTTTCATCTGGGCCTGAGCAGAAGCCAGGAGTGGAGCTGGGGCTGGGCTGGGTGTGGGAGGCTCTGCAGGCACAGGAGCTGCAGGGCTTGGCTGCTTTCTCTGTGGTGGGGCAAGTGGTGGTCTTAGTTTTTGAAGTCAGCCCTCTCCAAGCTCCTGCAGAAGCCTTTTTCTGCCTGGGATTTGCTTCCATGCCCTGTTTGATGGAGAAGGGATCAGGGCATCTCTTCTTTGCTCTTCCCACATTGGCAAAACCATTGGGACCCATTGCTGGTCCTCCCTGGTGCTGATCAGCCCTCAGGGCTGCAGGGCTCTTGTCTCTCTGGCTTTGCTTCAGAGGAGGATCTCAGCTCTGCACATACCCCCTGTTTTAGCTCAGTGTGGAAGATCAGTTCCATGTGACCCTTTAGGATTTTCAGGGTGGAGAAGCTATGAAAATTCAAGTTACAGGGTGTTGTCAGAAGGCTGAAGTGTCGTTTACAATCAACTTCCTGAGCACTGTCCTTGTTCTGAATGCCTAATTTGCCTTTGACAGCCCGTTCTCATGATTTCATTTAACATTTCTGGGTCTTCAGTAGCCTAATGGTCCTTCCTGTTCCTCTTCCCCAGCACAGATCCATGAATCAGTTGGATGCACTTAGAATAGTTGATAAGTAGTGAAGAGGAACAACTCATTAATTTATACTTCTGATTTTTCTTGTTATCAACCCCATGTGATAGTCTCCACTTTTGGAAGGATTTTTGAGAATGTATAAGGAGAGAGTCCTGGTGGAAATGTGTGTAGGACCTAGACAGGACGGGCAGAATGTACCAGAAACTTCAGTCACCTACTAAAGGCAACTCATGAGGCTTAAATTAACCTAAGCCAGGCCAGCAGAGCTCCTGCTCATTATTGCTCTCAAGAATAAATGCAGGTAAGTAGAGAGTCTGGCTTTATATGTTATTCAGCACTGGCAGGTTGAGCTCCAGAGGGTTCAGCAATGTTATTTTGCTCCTGTTTAGTGCCATGGAATCCTTTTCCCAAAGAAGTGTCTTCCCTTCCAAGGGCAGCCAGCTGGGATGGCTCTGTCCTTGCTGTCACAACAGGGCAGCATCTTCACATCCCACAGTCCTCAGCAAGTTCAGAAGCTTTCATGTTCCCACCAAAGCTGTGGATCTCCTTGCAAGGTTCCATCCAGAAGTGTCCATTCTGCTGCTTCCCTGCTCAGCACCACCTGGGCCACGGTGGGAATGTGGAGTGAAAGAAAGGCACTCCCTGCTTTTATTGGAGCTGCGTTTCAGACTGATGAAAGCTTTATTTCCCAGATTGGAAAATATAAAACCCCTGGGGTTTCCAGCCACAGCCGGTGCTATATTTGGAAAGTCTTAAATCACTGCAAGCTCTGGGTTTGGAGGGGTTGTTATAGAGTGTGTGTATTTCTATGTGTGTTTGGGTTTTATTGTGGAAGATCAGTCAACAGGGATTTTGTGGGTCTGCTTGGCAATGATGGAGTAATTAAAGCGCATTTTGAGGAATGGTGGGGGGAAAGAAACGCTGAGAGCCAAGAGGAGCACAAACGGAGGAGGCTGGGGAGTTACTGAGAATAACTTTACTAATCCCTCTTCCCTTGCTGCTCTTGCAAACCTCAGTCTTTACCTCACAAAGGTGGAAAGCTGCCAAGGGAAAGAATCTCATTAAGATTACCCCAAGCCCTCCAGTCTTTGCTGGAATACATTAAAAGCCAGAAGAGCACCCAGACCGCCCTGGGAGGTTCTAAGCAGTCCCTGCAGTGACTCATCCAGGCAGATTCCCCCATTGTCCCGTATTTTCCAGCCTGCCAGACAAATCTGTGCTTTGCAGGATCCAAGTGTGTGTACCTACACGTGTGTGTGTGTGTGTGCCCTAGCAACAGATCCAGCCTGATTCCAGGCTTTCCATGTCAGCCAACTGCAGGAAGTGCAGTAATCTGCAGTGACAAGAAATACCAGAGATAGTCCCAGCACTGCCAGCTGAAATCCTCCAGTTTAAAGTCCCCTAAGTTTGGAAACTCGACTTCCTCCTCTGAAGTTTTGAATCTGGCTTCCTATAATTAGGTGAGATGGTGAGAATCTCTTTTCCTTTCCAGGCTCGCGAGTTTTCAGCCAGGTTCCCTCCTCTGGGGAGGGAAATTCCCCAAGCGACTTCCCCTTTCTGCCAAGCCCAGCTATTTGAGAGTGTACAATCCCAAATTAGCCTGTGCTTGTGTTTATGTGTGTATTTAGTCAGTCTGGTCATGTCCACTGGAGGTAAACACAGCACTCCTGCACATCTGGGAGCAGAGTCCTTGCAGGCTCTGCCAAGGGCTCCGTGGAACATCAGGACACTGGGGAAGAACATTACTTGAACTTACTGGACATGCTGGAACTGCACGTAGGTGTGTGGGGAAATTCAGCTTTCCAGCAGGAGGGAGGCTTGTGGGAAAAAGAGTGGAGCTCAGACTTGGATCTGACCCTGCTGGGATGTGATTCATTTACTACAAAAGGCACTGCTGGAGGTGGAGAGAATGGAGGAATTCTGTGCCAAGCTGTTCTGTTTTCATTTCCATCAAGGAATTGGTTTGGTTTTTAGGTTCATCTCTTTGTTTTCAGATCCCAACCCAGAGCCAGCTCAGGACAGAAGATCACCTGAGTGTAGAACCTGAGCAATGAGGGCACTTCAGGGGCTGCTGTGGGTGCAGAAGGTCTGAAGGGAATTTTCAGAGCCCTCCCTGCACAGCTCCAGCTGTGAGCACACTGCAGGGAGTATCATAAATCGTGGAATGCTTTGCCCTGGAAGGGACCTTAAAGCTCATCTCATTGCCATGGCAGGGACAACTTCCACTATCCCAGGTTGCTCCAAACTCTGTCCAGCCTGCCCTTGGACACTGCCAGGGATCCAGGGGCAGCCACAGCTTCTCTGGACACCCTGTGCCAGGGCCTCACCACCCTCACAGGGAAGGATTCCTTCCCAGTATCTCATCTAAACCTTCTCTCTGTCAGTTTGAAGCTATTTCCCCTTGTCCTGTCACTCCAGGCCCTTTTCTGAAGTCCCTCACCCTCTCCATTTTTCTTTTTGGCTTCTTCAGACACTGCAAGGCCACAATTCAGTCACCCCAAAGCTTCTCCCAGCCTTTCCTCCCAGCAGAGCTGCTCCATCCTCTGCTCATCCTGGAGCTCCTCTGGACTCTCTCCAGCAGCTCCAGCTCCTTGCTGTGCTGTTCCCCAGGGCTGGGGCAGCTCTGCAGCTCTCTGGGGTCTCACCTGAGGGGGCAGAGGGGCAGAATCCCCCCTGCCCTGCTGCCCAGGCTGGGGCTCAGCCCAGCTTCAGGGGTTCAGGGCTGGGCAGCTCCAGCTCTCACCCCCAGCACCCCCAGCTCCTTCTGCCAGGGCTGCTCCAGCTGCTCATCCCAGCCTGGATTGATCCCAGGGATTGCCCTGACCCAGGGGCAGCTCCAGCCTTGTTAAAGCTCATGTGATTCCCATGGCCACTTCTCCAGCTCCTCCAGTCCCTCTGGACATCGTGACTGACGAGAAGAAAGAAGATATCATCAGTAGAATGCTCTTCTGATGTTTGCTCAGCATGGCCTGTGCCCAAATATTTCCTTCAGATTTGGAATTTTTGCCTTCTCGCCTGCGAGTTTTGCCGCAATATCCCGAATATTTCGTATGTGTTGCTGCTGAGCTTGGCTGCTGGCATGGGAAACTGTGACAAGCTCTGCCTCACATAGTCAGACAATTAGCAGGAGGGGAGAGGGAGGGGAAGAAAAAGGTGTGTGAGCCCTGGAGCTTTCCGTGCTGCCTTTGTGATGTGTCCTCCCCTAGCAACGAGGGGATTTACACACAGACACCCTCTGCAATCACCCTGGGTTCGGTAAGGCATCACCTCCAGCAAAGGCTTGCCCCTGAAATTAATAATTTGCTACTTTTTTTTATTTATTCAGTGCGTGCCAAGGCCGTGAGTCAGCGCTGTGCAGTCAGGTTCCCCCGGACTGGTTCTGATTAGGGATGGAGCAGGGAGTCTGGAGTGACTCCAACTGGATTCCACTGTGTCTCGACTTTAATGCAGTTAAAAATCCCAGACCCAGTGGTTTTAGTTTATTGAAAGTGGACTTTCACTTTGGCTTTGGAGTTTCTACATCTGCCTAGCCAGGATGAAAATTGGAGCCCAGATTTCCCCATGCCTTTGCTAATATATACTTGAAATAAAATTAATTGCCATGATTCATTTCAGAGTTAACTGCATTATATATCAGGGATATTATTACTAGTTACAGTAATACCACAGACTGCTTCTAGTCAGAAAATCATGATTTGTGTGAGTTTATTAATGGACACTGTCTACCCTAAAGATTACCATTTCTCTAAAATAGATGGATTCACATAAAATATTCCCAGTTCCAGACAAGACAGATCAGCTATTATGGCAGTAAAATGATCTGTTCTGAAAGATTGGTAGATATTGAACTAACTGATTCCACCCATTTCCTCTCCTAAAATCATGACTCTGCTTTTTATGCCACTCATTGACTGATGAGCTCACTGGGGCTGCAGACTGAAGTTTTTAAAACAGAAAACAACAAAAAATAAAGTCCTCTTTGTTTGCTCTACCTAGAAATTTATACCTCCCAATTTGTATGTTTAGAGTGCCTTTAGGAACCTCTTGGATGCTGAAAAAGCCTTTCAGCAAGCACAGAGTTCATTTGAATAAAGAAACTCTTAAGATTCAGATAGAATTGATATTTTAGGAGTTTCACATTGACTGTTAGAGGTAAACCAGAAGCTGCATTTAAAAACAGAATTCCAAAGCAGATCATGACAATTTGAGATCAAAAACCAATTTGAGATCAAAGCCAGTACTAGTATTAGTTCCATATTTTGCTTTTTGGTCTACTCCTGCTCCAGTCTTTCAGGAGAGCCTCCCTGGCTTGGTTATCATTCCCTCCTCCTATTTCTTGCTGTATAAATGACATATTCATTGGGAGTCTGTTTTGTTGGAGGACATTCCTGACACATGGAACTCTCTTCAGCCAGGTCAGTGCTCCCTGTTCCACCCAAAACACTCCAGAGAAGGACATTCCCTACTGACCTCCCTGAAAACCTGATCCCCAGTGCTTGGTGGCTGATGCCTGTGGGTTTAAAAGTTTTAAAAGCTTGCAGTGAGGACTTTTTTTTGCACATTTTATAGAATCATGAAAAGTATATTCACTTTGTAAATCTTCCTAATGCTCCAAGGGCTTCTCTCCTCTGCAGAGAGGATGACATTGAATTATGTGGAATTGCTA
Source organism: Lichenostomus cassidix (assembly GCF_008360975.1). Classification (NCBI taxonomy): domain Eukaryota; kingdom Metazoa; phylum Chordata; class Aves; order Passeriformes; family Meliphagidae; genus Lichenostomus; species Lichenostomus cassidix. The sequence goes on from NC_139497.1 coordinate 8,041,611, forward strand.
GAAAGAAATCCTTCACTTATCTGTAAGGTGTGGAGATTAAAAGGAGGAAATTCCATTGAACTCCAGTCAGAATTTTCTGTTTGTGACTTTGGGCTAGAATTTCACCTTGACAACAGACAAATGTCTTCAATTCCTGTGTACTTTGTCTTCAGAGTCAGTGTTAAATTTTAATAGGGCAGGTGATGGCCCAGTTTGGTGTTATCAGATAGTGAGACACAAGAAATACATTACCCAGTCAGCCTGAGAATTTTAGATACTCAAAAATCCAATGTATCTTTTCCTTCCTGCTCTATGGAAGCAGTTTGGAGCCTGTTTTTCCTTAGAAATTGTGTGGAAAGCAGAGATTCTCCCATGGAAAAGGGAATACAGCTGTGAATTCTTCTGTCACAGGAGTCCACAGTGGTGTGAAATGCAGAGGCAACAAACTTGGCAATTAAAACACCAACTGGTTTTCAATTTTAACTTTTTAAAGTGCTCCAGTCTACAGATCAGGATTCCTGAGTTCTGTACTCCTTTTGTCAGAGTCAACTGATGCAAAACCACATGGGACTCTTTTTATAGCTGGCAAAAGAAATGCCTTCTAATAACTAATAATTCAAACTAGCAGGAGTTAAAAGGCATTTTCATAATTCTAATTCCTAATGTGTGTCCTGTTGATTTTGATTTATTCTTTTTTTAAAGAAAAAGACAGTTTGCCTTAGAATTGAATGTAATTATTATATTTGAGGATGAAGCTTTTTGCTGTTTACAGCCATGAAAAGATGCCCAGAGCCATTTCACTGGAGCAAAAGGAGATAAACCATCAGGGTCACTCAGCCTTTTTAAAAAGAAAAAAGCTTAAAAAGCTAGCAAATTACCCCCACGGAGTTGCTATTCTCAAGATAAAAGAAAAGCTGGAACCTCTGAAAGAAAAAAAGTAGTTTCGAGGTAGAAATTTGAAAGAACTTTGGTGAAGTTGATGAATTTTCAGGATCTTTGGTCTCTGTAAATGTGTGCAGTTCTAACAGTGCCCCTGAGTCTGTCACTCCCTGCCAACTGCCTTGATGTCTCATCACAGAAATGCCACCAGCAGTCCCAAAACTTGACTTTTGTAGCCTCCAGCTGTGTGGTTTGACTGTCCTGATAAACTGGAAGATGTTTTCTCCAGACCCTCAGAGCATTGTCACAACGACCAACTGCTAAATATCGTGTAACACATCCATATTTTTCCCAGGAAGCAAAGATTTGGTTGTTGAGGTTTTCATTTGTTTGTTTGGGTTTTGTTGCTGTTGGAGGATTGATCAGGAATTTTGTAGGTTGATCAGGAAATATTCAGGTTGTTTTTTTTTTTTTTTTTATCAGGATAAAATGCCATTGTGCCAAATGATAACAAGTTTTCTTATTCCCCAGATTTTCCAGTGTGGCTGAAATCCCTGCATGGAAATTTCTGGGAATTATTTATTAGCCATGACTGTTTGCATTTCCTTTTTTTTTTCCTCCTGTCTTCTTCAGTGGTTTAAGTGAACACATCAAGGGCATCAAGCTTGATAACCATAATGGATCTTTAATTAAACAGTGTGAGATGTTTAATTGAATTTTGGATCCAAAAAGCTGGGATCCAAGTCATTGTTTATTGGCTCCTGGGAGCTATGGCACTTTAGAAAACCATGGAATCATTAAGGTTGGAAAATATCTCCAAGACCATTGATTTCAACAAGACCACTGATTTCAACCTTGCCTGGCTTCAAAACAACCATTGGGTTTAGCAGGGAAATGAAGGTCAATTTTTGGACCTAAAAAAATATCTTTGTGCAGATGGAGGCAGAGAGATAAAAGCAGAAGTTTGGGAGGGAGAGATGGAGAGAAGAGCTCAAAAAAAGCTTTCTTGTTTTTATTTTTTTTTCTTTTTTTTCTTTTTTTTTTTTTCCCAGGGGCCAGGGATCAGCTATTTTAAGTCCTCCGGAGTTTGGTCAGAAGCTGTTGTATAATAAATACAAATGTGCAGTTTCCAAGGGGAATCTTCACTGGAGCTTCTTAGCCTGGAGTTGGATGCTGTGGGTTCTTGCTCTGGATACCACAGGATTTCTTCTCGAAGGAAAAAAACCACAACAAAAAAAGCAAATTCTCCCCCACCCCCCTAAAAATGAGAAGGCAAATTTAAAAAGCCTCAGAGGAATATCTATTTATAGAGGTTTTTTCCTACCACAAAGTTATTTAAGCCACTTCTTGAGATGTCCTCAAGCTTGGAAGGCCTGTAAAGAGCAATAAATAAAGAGCAATAAAAGTGGATCATAGCTTTTGACAACGTTGTTTGGCCATTTTTCAGCCCTTTGGACAAACACAGCTTTGCTGCCTGGGCAGCACAAACAGTGCCCCAGCCAGGAGGACACTTAAAAAACCCACAAATACTCTGTGTGTGTGAGGTCCTGGAGACTGTGTGGTTACAACCACAAATCTTATCTCTAAAGGGTTCATTTTCCCAGTCAAAACTAATTTGGGGTGAAGTAAATGGAGTGATTCCAGTGGTGGAGATAAAGTCCCATAAAACTCCTCACTTCTGGGTGAGAAGCTGCTGTTTATCAGGAGATAACTGGCTTGGCTGCCAGTTGATATCTTGCCTGTGGAAAAAACAATTATTATTGTTGGCTGCCCAGCTCCTCTCTTGCTGTGGGGCAGCAAACCCAGGATGAGCTCTGGGATTTGTCTGTCAGATGATCTGGTGAGTAATTCTTGTGGAAAAATCAACCAGTGGGAGGAGGAAGGGGCTGCTGATGGTGCAGAGAAATTAAAGAAATGTCTGTTTTTAGGGGCAGAGCGGAGAGGTGTTGAAAAGCCTGACTGGAAAAAGAGGGTTTGGAAAATATTGAGGTGGTGTAGAGGGAGGTGTCTGCTATGATTCTTGTGAAGGAAAGTAAAAATTGAAATTAAAAAATTGGAAAAAAAATTGAAAAAATTAAAAATGTGGAAAAAAAATTGAAAGTAAAAAAAGGAAATAAATACGAAAAAGATAAAATTTCAGTGGGGTTTTATTTATTTACAGCACCTACAGTTCTGACCTCCAAATCTGAACAGAAATTCTTGTCTAACGCTCTGGAAAACTCTTAATCCTTCACTGTAAGAATTTTCAACCATTCCAAGGGTGTGGGACTGTCTGAGATCTTAGGAATTGATAATCAAACTCTTTCCCTCATCTCTGGGACTCTGATTCCAGTTATAAAGTTCAAATAAAAGAAAAAAACCCAAACAAAACAAACCAAAAAACTCTACAGATTTAAAAACGTGCCACATCTCTGACATATCAGACATGTGCCATCATCACTTGCAATCCTTCCTGATCTGCATATGTGTATTTATGATTTATGATTTTGTATTTATGATTGTGAAATACAGTCTTGCACCTGAGAAGTCTTTGTTTCTCCCAAATGGTGTATCCTTGGAGAGGGAGAAGAATCTGTTTCAAAGCCATTCCGTAGGGAATGTTCATTTCCTTGAAACCCTCCTGGCAAGCTCTGGATGATGCTGGGATATTTTGTTCTTGATTTTTTTTTTGTGTGTCATGGCAAGGATTAATTCTGCTGAGACAGATGTTCAGGAGGTGCAGCAATGAGAGGGTAAAACAGCTGGAAAATGAGAATTTAATGAAACGAGGTGTCAAAGAACCTGTCAGATAACAGATGTCTTCATCCCAGCCCTTAGGATGTGGTTACCACAGCAGGAGCTCTGTTTGCTTTGGTGAGGAAAAACCCATCAGAATCCCTATTTGGTTTCCTCAGAGATCCTAATTTTAGCAGCTCAAGCTTCTGAAGGAGTTTCTGTCTTTCATGAATGACTTACTGTGTTTAAAGCCCCTGGAACTGGTGCCAGAGAACCTCGAGGAACAGGAAAACGACAAGGGGCTCCTGTTCTGCTCGTTTGCTGGAGCTCTGTGATGATGTTGTGGTTAAAACTCTTCTCAATAGAGCAACAGGAACCTCTCAGCAGCATGTGGAGGCTGTGGATCCTCTCAGCTGTTCATTTAAATCGCATTGCAAACAGGCTCTGAGCAGTTGTGATATAAGAATATATAAAATCCAGCTCAAAGGCAGAGTTCAGAGGAATTCTTTGGACTGCAGAGGGTTTGGCTGGCAAAAAAGGGGAAAGAATCAGGAACAAGCTGCTTCTTGCCTTTCTATTTTTATCGCTGTGAGCAGATGTGATTTTTCCATGAATGGTTTTAATGAATCTTTTTCTCAAACCACAGTCGCTGCAGTGTCAAAGTGTTTGTGCTTGGTCAGCCTCTGGTGCTTTCACTGGAGTGAACAGAACTACATTTTAAATCTGCCTCCTGTATCTGCTTGAGCTGATTTTCCATCCTGGATTTTTGACTTTTGCTCATCTTTAGTCCAACAGATGTTCTGACTGTAGAGCAAAGTTTTAAAGATTTGTCTCAACTTGCATTTTAGGCCAATTAATAAAATTCCTTGGTTTCAGTTAAATCCTGATGCTTGTGATTCCATTCATTAAGACCTTTGGTAAATTGGGAATGTATCCATAACTGCTCCTGGTGTTATAATATGAATTGTAATTGAAAAGCTGAACTGATTTTCGTTTCTGCTTTTCTCCTGTTCAGGAGTCATCAAGACAGCTTCATTTCTTTTTGGCCCTTAAAGCTTCATTTCCAGTGCCACCTGTTAGACCTGACACAGATAAACTTCCCACTGAAAGCACATTCTGATGCTCTGGCTGCTTCCCTGCTCTCAAAACCTGTGCAGGGTTGGGGAAAATGGGAGTTTTAGGTGCCCTAGATAAGTTTGGGATATGGATGAAGCTCCAAGGTGCAGTTTTACTTCTGACCATGAATGCCAGCAATCCCTCTCTAGACACGATGGAGGAAAAAACACATTTTGTCTCATCTCAGCAGTTTCTTCACGGGCAAATGTTGAGGTGTGGACTGGAAACTCGACTCTGGTAACTCGGGAGGTCACCGCGGGATGCAGGCGGGTGTTCGTCAGTGATTAATGAAGAATAATGATGATGAATGAAGAATACTGATGATGAATGAAGAAAAATGATGATGAATGAAGGACTGGCTGTCCTGTCCTGCCGGATCCCCTCTGGCAGCCGCGCTCGGTGTTTCAGCACCGCGGACAGAGCCCTTCCCCGGAGCGCACCAAGGGACATCGCCACCTCTGCTCCCTACACTCCTGGAGAGATTTATGGGTGATTCATGTTGCCTGGCGATCCCAGGGTCTCGTTTTCAATCCTGCCCCTGGCAGTAATTTCATGCTGACCATAGGAACTGTGGGTGGATAATTCACTCCAGAGGGCATTTGGGAGGTGCAGTGAGGTTGGTGTTGAGATCTTCTCCCAGATCGAGCAGCAGGATGAGAGGAGATGGTCTAAAGGCACACCAGGGATATTGAGATTGGCTATTAGGGAAAACTTCTTCACTGGAGAGCAGCCAGGCATTGGAAAAGACTGCCCAGGCAAATGGTGGGATCACCATCCCTGGAAGTGTCCAAAAAACATATGGATGTGGCATTGAACCTAAGGCTTAATGGTGAATGTGGCAGTGCTGAACTCTATTTTACATGCCTTTGCCGACCTACAAGATTCTACGATTTATGGGAAAGGAATATAGGTAGAAAAATGGACATTCTTCCCCTGAATGGAAAAAATAAAGGAGTTTTCTGGGGGAAAAAAGGACTGGGATATGTAAGATGTTTTGGTTGGGAGTGGAAGGGCCTCAGTTTGGTCAGAAGATAAATCCCTGCAGGATTTTGTGGTAAAATTCTGCTGCTCAGTGGCTTTGGGTAAATTGGGACCACCTGGGCTGAAATGCAGCCTGAGGAATCAGTCAGGGCCTCCCATTAAACAAGGGCTGTCCTGATAATCAGAGTTTGTCATAATTCTGTTGCTAACTATGCTAATTCTGCATTAATGTGCTTCCCAATTTATCAATGGCCTCGTACTACACAGAAATCCATATATTATTAAATTTTGGGGGTCACCAGGCCCAGCATGGAGCATTTTTGTCTCAGTAAAAAGTTCCAGCCTTTCTTCATGCCTCACCCTTCCAGTGCAGCTATTCCCTGCAGCAGTCCCAGCTTTTGTGTGGCTGCTTCATGTGTGGCCTCTTTTGAAAAACAACACTGCCAAAAGGTTGTAATTCACTTTTAGGTATCATCCACGTCCCTGTTTTCTACTGACGTTGTGGGCTTTGGCTTATTTCTTGTTAAATCTCAGATTTTCTCTTTGTCTTCTTTGGCAGCAAGTGGGAAATACTTGCTGTGAAAACGAATCTTGATTTTTAGGTCCAAATTTTCTCTCGTGTTCCAGGACACGATGTTCCAAACTGATGAGGTTTTGGTTCCCTTTCATTCATTTTAATCCCCAACACATGTCACTTTCTCAATAAAATTCTGCGAAAAATTTGTAATGGGCTTGTTGTGCCATTTTTGATGGCAAAACAAATTCAATGTGGCTGTTGGTTTCAGCTGGCAGCCAGCTCAAGAGGGAGACCCTATTTCCATCAATCCCTGTTATTGTAGCTTCTTCAATCCTCTTCATTCTTATTCATTTAATAGATTAGCTAATGAAGGATACCTCCATGCCATCCTGGGATTCTGTGGCTCTGTCATGCAGGACTGGGATGTCATTTACACACAGTCAAAGCACAGCCAGGGAACAGCTCAATATGTCTGGGGGGCTTCTGGTCCAGCAGAGAAGTGCAGGAAAAGCTAAAATGTCAAATTCTGAAGAGGTAAACTGAGGCACTGATGGGGAATTTCAACAACAGCCAATAGTGGTAATCCAATACCACAGTTTTAACAAAGAAAATCACATTTTTAAATATGGTTATGTGACTTCAAATCCCTGTGTGACTTTGGTTTCTTAACCTGACTTCTGGATTCCCATTCCTTCCAGCACTCTTGGTGATCCAGCATCACATTCCAGGTGATCCTGCTTTCTGCACACGGAGAATGCAGCCCAACCTTGGTGTGTCTGCTTCAATCCCAGCCTCCCCAGCAGCCATCCTGCTCACCCTTTCCAGCCTGACACATTCCTGTATTCCAGGAATATCTCCAGTTCTTGGCTCTACAGGTGCCTTGCAAGCCAAGGACTAACCCAGTGGAAGGGAAGCTTTAATTAAAAACCCTGAAGCAAAAATCCTTCGCTCCTGGAGGCTGGAAAGTGGGAAGGGAAATGAAATTGAGCTCAAGTTCCTTGTGGTTTCTTGTTTTTCATGCAGGGAGATGCAGTCAGGCCGCTGAGCTGGCACTGGGCTTTGCTGCCAGGTAAGGAGCCCTGGCTCTGGCTGGGTGCCACGGGAGCTGTCTGTGTTGTATTTGGCCACAGCAGCAGAAAATAGCTGTGCTCCAGGCAGAAAAAAAAAGGCTGACCAAACATCTTCTGGTGCGAGGTGATTGGAATCACTGGCATTGAGAACAGGATGCAACTCGAGGCAAATTTAGAATATGTGAATTATTTGAGCTGGAGGTTTTTGAATGCTGAGCAAATGTTAATGTGTCAGCCCAAATCCCTCCTAAGGTAGGCGAGTATTACTCGCTGTCTTCATTTCACTGACTGGAAAATTGAAATTTCAAGGGCTTCAACCTCCTTAATCTTGATATAAACTGGAACTAATTCTGTTTTTGTGGTGTTGCTCCTCGTCGGTGCTGATGTCGGTGAAATTTGAAAGCAGCTTTCCCTTTTCTGCCAGGGAGAACTGGGACAGCTTACACAAGCAGATGAATCTCCAGGAAACAATGGTGTGGTACCTGTTGATATTGGCAAAAGTGCTCAAATTTCATTCAAAATGAGGGGTTTTATTCACTGCTGCTTATTCTGCCCATGCAGCCTCTGCCTGGGCGATTACTCCTTGCCAGCTTCAAAACTTAGCAGCTCCATAAAAGCATCTGTCAGCAAATAAAAAGCCAGGCTCTGAGGAAAGTGTTTTAAAAGTGCATCTGAAGCCTGCTGGAATCAGCCTGCTGGAATTTGCATTAGATTCTTTTTCAGTTGCATCAGCTGGGAATATATTGTGACTGCTTGACACTTCCCATTTGCTGGTGCTGAATGGAATCCTGATGGAGAGGAGTTTTAATAGAGATGTCACCTATTCAAAGGACAGCATTTGACAAATGCTGTCAGGAGTTTTTACAACAATTATTTTGCACGAAGCTTTTTATGCAGACAAATCCCAAGGTGCTTTACATTAATCTTTTTTTTTTTTTTCGGGGAGGAGGGAAGGAGAATGAGTCGTGATTTGTTCTTGCCTTTAATCATCTGCAACCCTCTGACATTCTGTCTCACGATGAAAAGCCTTCTTTGAGGTGTGCCAGGAGGAGGAAAAGCTCATCTTGTGTGTTGTGGGGAAATCACTTCACTCCAGAATGCAACCAGGTTGGGTTCTTTTCCCTCTGTTATTGATTAATAAATTTTATTTGTGCTTAGGATTAACAGTGGATGGGGATATGTGACTTTCTTTCCAAAGATGGAATTATATATCCATTTACATACACAAATTGTACTATACATCCTGCCCCATTTAAACACATCAAACACTAAAATCAGTTTTAAAAACAGCTCACTGGAAATAGCTACAAAAACAAAACAGAAAACAAAGCTAAATCATCCACACCCCCTGAAATTCAAATGTCACCTCTAATGAGGAACTTACTCAGAGCCTGTAAGGTCACAATGTTCAAGATGAATAACAAGTTTTTCTGTGACTTGACCCATAAAAACTGCAGTTAACCCAGAGGGAAGAGTGGTCTCAATTCAATAATGTGCTCTGGACACCCCTCTGAATGCCAGCCCAGGGCCCTGGGGATATTTAGGGGCAGAATTTACTGCTTTGAATGGTGAAAAGGTGATTAAGAACTATTTCAGCTCAGGTTTCTGTTGCTTTGGGGGAAAGCTTAGCAATGAGGTGCTGGTGAGCTCAGTGGGGAAAGCTGGAAGGGATCAGATGTGATCAGAGAGGGAAACACCTCAGCAGGTTTTTACCTGCTTGTTCTAATCCAGCCAGTGCTTCTTGCAGGTGTTTGATGTCCTTTTGGCCACACAGAACACAACTCTCTCAGAGGAGGACTTGAGTAATAGTAGATTTCTTACTCCTTCAGAGACAGCCAGAGGAAAGTAAAAATTACCATGTGAAATCAGTTTTAAGGAGAAACTTGGATTCTGATTATGTTTTATTAATATCAGCGGGGAGCTGACTGTTTCTGTGCCTCTCCCATGGAAAGGAAGGGTTAATGCATCGATACACAGCAGGGGTTGTGTCACTTGATCTGTTAAAACTTCATTTTCTGAGGTGCTGTTTATCCATCAAATCCTGCCAGTTCACTGGGCATCATCACCTCAAACAGCAACAACAACTCCCCTGGGTGGTGAACTCTCTTTTCCTGGAGTGATAATCTCAAATTTTTCTATCAAAGAACTGCTGGCTCAACATCTGCTGTGTTTTGCCTGTTTAATATGTTCAATTCTTCAGGATTAATTGGTCTCAATTTTAGGATGAGATTGTTTTCTTCTTCAGGGCACCAAGGAAGTTGTTCCCTGGATCCCTGGAAGTGTCCAAGGCCAGGTTGGACAGGGCTTGGAGCAACCTGGGATGGTGGAAGGTGTCCCTGCCATGGCAGGGGATGAATTTTAAACTCCCTTCCTACCCAAACCATTCCATGATTTCATGATGTGTTCTTAAAACTTCATTTAGGGCTTAAATTAACATTCCAGTGCTGGATAACGAAAGAATTGGTTTTGTATTTGGTGCATTTTCAACCACCTTGAGCTGCCATTTGGAGTCTGAGCAATGCCAGGTTGTTCAGATTTGGGTTAAATCAGAGTAAATCAGCTGAGCTGTCAGGATGTTCCATTGAGAGTTTTATTTCAGAGAGAGCACGATCCAAAAAAGCAGCTGGAGCTGATATAATCAGTATGAAAAAGCTGTTGCTTCATTGATATTTTTTATTGTAAAATCCCTCATCCATTTTGGGATTGAACACACTGAGGGTGTGAAAAAGCTATGAACTGATAAAGCTGAGCCTGCTGACCTCAGCTAAAGGAAAAATGGGGAAAATCCCTGATTATTGCCACTTTGAAGGAAGCACAATGAAAATACTGGGAGAGACATCCTAGAACTGTGTCATTTTTCATCGAGGAAAGAAGGCTGAGCAAATCTTCTGTCATTAGCATTTGATCCTATAAATATTTAAATGTCAGCCCTCCTGGGAGGAGAGCAGTGCTGCTTTCTGAAATGGGGTTAGGCTAGAAAGATGATATTTAAATTTTTGCTAATGCTCGACTCTAATTTGATCTTTTTCTGCCTCGCTGATTAAATTGACTTTCTGTAAGAAAAAGAGAAATTCAGCCCACATCTCCCAAAGGTTTTTCTAAGAGCATTTAAAAATAATACAAAAATAATCCAAACTAAATACCAGCAATTGAAGGCTGAGGAGTTTTTCTGTGGTGTCACACAGTTCCACAAGTTTTTCAGCTACAGATTTTTCGTTGACTGCGTGGAAAATGTAGTTTTTTTTATAATCTCAACTCCTCATTCCAATGCTGAGTTGTTTTAACGAGCACAGAACCTTTCCCTGATTATCTGTTCAGATGGGGAGAACCAACTCTGCTCATGCAATGTCTGTTTTAGACAAGATTGTTACTTTCAAAACAATATCTGAAGACTTCATGTCGTGATCGTTTCAAATATAAAGCTACAAATTCTGAAAGAAAAAATCCTATGAGGCACTGATGAAACTAAGTCCTTGAGGTTAAGTGAAGTGTTGTAGTTAAATATATTCTGTACCTTTTGGCCACTGGACTCAAAAGTCCTGAATGAGTTAATTGAAGACTTTTTTTCTGCTTTTTCTCACTCGAAAAGTTCAGAGGATCAAATAAAAAGTTTACTGAAATTCATTTCTGGGAATGTGGATCAGTATTTTGTTTGTTTAACTTCAGTTCTTTGGCAATTATCTGGCTTTTCAATTTTTTTCCCCCCTAGAAATGCCGGGGACACCGAGTTGTGCTGAAATAGCATCACAATGAAATAAAAGTTGCCTTTGACAGCTCTCCCTTCACATGGTCCAAAGGCCTTTTCCTCCTTCCCTTTTGACCATATTTGTCCTGGAAGAACACAATCCCTTTTTGTTTTGCTGACTTAGGGGTTTTTCTTGGATGTCATGGCTGACCTTGTTTACTCAGAGAGAGGAAGAAATCCTCAGTAATTCCCTTTCTCTCGTTCCTGATGGACAATGACTCCTGTGTGTCAGGAATTCCAGCTGAGGAGGACTGGCTGCATTATTGACCTTCATACCCTGCAGTAATTTTGTGAATTGCTGCCTTTGCAGGGCTGAGGCAACAGGGCTTTCCTTATTCCATTGTTTGAACTGGGCAATGGAGGACTTAAAGGCTTTTATGCCTTCTGCAGAAAAGTTTCCAAGCAATTTCATTTTCTCAGGCACTTGGGATATAATGCAAGCAGCCAAAGTGAGTTTGAACTGGTTTTAAAAGAAGAAATAGATATTTGAAGGGAAGTGGGGAATGAACTCGTGTGGTTCTGGAGGTCAGATGAGTGTGGGAGAGGACAGGAATTTATTCACAGCCAAAATCTTAAAACTGACAGGAATATGTATCTTTAACAAAGGGGGCAAAGGGATAAATGGATAAAGGGAACTGATAAAATAAAAAATTCTGCAATATAAGTGATGGTTACACAGCCATCTTCAATGGCAGAGCCCAAAAGCACTGGGGAGAAGCTGCTGCAGACATCAAGAAGAAAAAGGAAAAATGTGAAAAGTAAGGCTTGAATCAGGCTTGAAAGGATGGAGGACAAAAAAGGCAAAATATGAGACCAGGAAATCTGATAACCACACGATGAAGACTAAAAACATGACTTGAAAATGTGAACTTCATTCACTGAACATGGAGAATTAGCCCCAAATTCTTGCTAAGGTACCATGTGAACCCTTCTTGCTAAGGAGGAAATCCCAAGTGCTTTGGAGTTGTAGAGGAAGAGCCCCAAAGGCCATCAACAGAACACATATGTGGAAATATTTATTCCCATTCAAGTTGGGGAAATCTCCTTAGTCCTGATTTGTGCCAATGCAGCTGCTGATCTGCAAGGGCACTGATAATGGAGCTTTAAATCAATCTTAATTGCAAAATTCATAATCTCAATTATTCATCCAACTGACCATTTCATGAAGATGGTGGTTTCCATGCTCCTAATGTATGGATTGGGACGCAGAAGCAAAGGGCAAAGCATTCACAAAATATTTGCTGATTTTTCCACACCTTGAGTTTAGATTCCATTTCAAGGTGAGCTTTCCATTTTGGTCTTTTCTCCTGAAAAGAGCCTGAAAATCCCTTCAGGCAGCAGGATCTGAAGGGCTCCATCCAGCCCTCCCACTTGCTGTGCCCCACTCCAGAGGGGCTCAGTGGAGCTTTCACTCCCTGCACTGCTTAAAATGCTCCTCAGGCTTTTAACAATCCTCTAGAAACACCACTCTGTCTCCAGCTCGGCTCTCCCCGCGGGCTCTGACTGATGGCAGTGTCATATTTAGCTAGAAGTCTAGTGTTTATTTCTGATGGCATTCAGCTCCTTTCCTTTCACTCCTTCGCTTGTTTTCTCGACTGCTTTTCAAGCACTCCACTTAATTAGGAGGATTAATACTCCTCGGTGGCAGAGCTTTCCTTCCCCGTGAATGGAGCGCAATTAAAGATACTCTGTCAGGAGAAAGGGTGGTCTTTGCTGCTCAGCCTGCGAGATGAGGTGTTTGAAACACGAGGGATTGTGTGACAAGTAACTTAATCCCTTTGTTCCCCCACCACGAATCCTGGATAATTATTCCCCTTTCCGCCCCTTGCTTTGTGTACCTTGTCTGCTCAGAGTTTGAGTTGCTGGGAAGGGAGTCATTTCCAAAGTGTTTAAAAGTTCTTGAGAGGGATCTGTCACTTCAGCTCGCTGCCACTTCTGCAGGGAACATTGAAAGCTACTAGCTCCATGTTTTCTGTCCTTATTTTCTTCTTCTTTTGTTCCTCTTCCCTTCTCCCTCATATTTAAGGGAACACATCGTTCTTCCCACACACACCTGTTGTGCCTGGCAGATATCAAACACTCTCAGTTTGCCATAAGCCACTTTTCCTTAGCTTTCCTTCACTCATCAGTTTGTCACCTCTTCTTTTTTTTTTGAAGTGTTTTCATCCCGGGACAACTGCCTTTCCCACCATGATTGATATCCTCCCATTTCAGGACAACTTTTCCCTTTTTGATACTTTTTGCACTCTTTGATGGCAGCAGGGATTTTTGAGGTGAAACTGACTTTTGTCTGGCTTTTTTTCACTTCAGTTTGCAACTTTATTTTGGATGTTTAGTCCAATAGATCCAGTCTGGGACTCGGAGATAGGTTTATTTGTTTGGGTTGGGGTGTTTTGTGACAGTTCCTTTACCAAAATACTCACAACTGCATGAGGAATATTTAATTCCCTATCACAAGAGCAGGCAGGAATTCTTCAGATCTTACACTTCCAGTCTGACCTGAGTGAAAGCTGTTCAGCTTTTTGGTGGCAAAAGACATTAAACTGAGAAGGATGGACTTGAAATCCCAAAAAAATCTGTGAAGCCATTGCACAGCAAAGGTCCTCCAGTGCTGCAATTATTTCACACAATGTGAAATACTCTCAGGGACCCACTGACATTCCATATGGTTAAAGCAAAGGGAGTCTCCAGCAGGATGTGAAATCCCTTGGAATGGCTGTGAAGCTCCACTTTCCATCACGGCGACGTGAGGAGAATAGATTATCCAGGAACTCTAATTACCTTCCCTTCAGCTCCAGCCAGACCTGTAACTCTGCCCTGTGGCCAAAAGCTTTCTCCTCTCCCTCCTCAAAGGCTCATTGTGCTGCTTCCCTCCAGCTGCTTGGCATTCCAGGGCAGTGCAGTGGATAAGTGACACTCGTTGCCGCGCCAGACGAGGGTGTCAATGCTCTCTCCCTTGGGAAAGGTGATGTTTGGCAGAAAACACGGGCCAGGTCCTGTCTGTCACTGCGAGATGAGCTAATCTGTTCCCCTGACACCGTGTGAAGCTCGGCGGTGGCACAACAGCCTCGTTCTCCTCCTGCCACTCAGAGTTGGGTTACAACAGCTCGAGGGTGGCTTTGGCATCTCTCCTCCCCTCGGCTGGGCTGATTGCTGTGCTTCTCACAGAGTTCTGGGCTATTTCTGGAGCCATTTCTGAAGCCACCTCTGCTCCTCTCTGTGCTCTGAGCTGATGAGACTTGGCCCTGGGACAAGTTGGGGACAAGGGAATGTTCCTCGTTAAATCTTCTGAATCAGAGCTTCACTTCGTGTCCTCCTGCTCTGCTCACCAGAGGTCTGAAGCAATAACTGCATGGAGATTTTAAAAACACAAAAAATTCCCAAATTTACCTTGTCCTGGGTGATTATTTATGTTTTTTTCCCATTTCTTTGGAGCAAAATTCCTGTCTTCTGTTTTAAAACTTCCTTGTTAAACCCTCAGCATCAGAGCTTCACCTCCTGCTCTGCTCACCAGAGGTCTGAAGCAATAATTGCATGGAGATTTTTAAAACACAACAAATTCCCAAATTAACTTATCCTGGGTGATTATTTATGGTTTTTTCCCATTTCTTTGGAGCAAAATTCCTGCCTTCTGATTTAAATCTTCAGCCAGTGCTGTAAGATGCATATTCAATTATTGTGATACAGGACAAGGGGCTTAGGTGTTTTCAGCTTTATTTCACTTGACTTCATGTGGAATCAAGTAAAGAATGAATGATGCAATTAAAATTAAGTCCTGTCTTAAATCCACGATGTGGTGACTGAAAAAAGTTCCCTCGACTTCTTGTGATCTTTTGTTTTCCTTTTAAATTGGGAAATAAAGCAAATAAAAAGTGATTTTTCAGTGTGCACCCCTAAAAAATTTATTCTTGGGATGGGATAGACTGGCAACAATGAGAAGTTGTTTACAAAACCTCCTGAGAAAGGCAAAAAGGGAGCCCAGAGAGATCTCCTCCTGTGCTCCATCAGGGTGTCAGGTGTGGCATTTTTCTAATGATAGATTCTGTTATTAATGGCACTGCTTGGATATTTTTCCACCTAAGTTTTTTCCTCACATAATTAAAAAGCCCTGATAATGATTCTCTAGGAAGAACCATGTCTTTTTAAATAGAAGTTGAAATTAAAAATTTCCATTAGAAATTTTCAGCTTTCTAATTGAAATCTCAACTTTTCTCAGGAAAACAGAAACCTTATTTTAGGAAAAACTGTGAACATTTGGCAATCTGACCTTGGAGTAATTGTTGCATTTCTCAAAGTGTTTCTGCCAAATAGTCAAAGCACAATTGCTTATTCTTCTTTCTTGCTTTATTAATGAGGAATAAGCAATTATTTATTTTGTGTGCCCACAAATTATACACCCAAACCTCTCAAAGTATCTCAGAATTTCAGGATAATTCAATGATCTGAAGCATTTCCTCTCCTAGGAAAGCCCATGATACAATCAGTCTCCAGCTCCACACGCTGCCAATCTGCTAAATTTGTCTTTACTGGTACTGAACAACTTTTTGGTGGCAGAAATTTCCTGAACTAGGTCAGCAAAACAATGCAGAGATGTGTGTGGGGAGGGAGGGAATCACAAAGAGGAGCAGTATGGATTTATCCCTGGGACATATACTAGGTCAGTTAATTGCAGATCACTTCACAGACCTAATTTAAAGTGCAGGGTGATGAAGAATTTCATTGCCACTGATGGTAAAAAAAAAACCCTAAAATACAACTCTGTCCAGGACATTAAAACTAATTTATTGAGGAGAATAATCTCACACTAAATTTGCCAATGCTGAGTTGCTCTCAAGGATTTCCTTGATGAAAATAAGATGTTCTATGAATAAACTTTGGTAGAACAAAATTAGGCGTGAGGACTGTGGAGTTTGTGATGTGATGGTGCTGTGGTAGAGCAGAGACATCACAGAAAGCTTCCTGCTGGGAGAATTTCAGAAATCTGTTTTAGCTCCCAGTGGGGGGAAGAATGGCCCAGGAGGAAATGGAGTCCATGTGGATTTCCTACAGAGATTTATTTTTACAAAATGTGGCTCTGGCTGTGCTCTTTCTGTATTTCACAGCAAACTTGGAATTAAAAAGTGTTTTCAGGCCAGAGCTTGTGGAATGCCTTCCTTGTACAGGATGGGACAAGGTTTAGAAAGGATTTATCCCCTGGCAGTGCTGTCCTTGTGTCCTTTGAGCACCAACCATCACCCACATTTCTATAGGGGACACCCAAGAACTATGGATTAGTTTGTGTTCCTCCACAGGCTGCTGGGAATCTGGGATTTGGACAGCAGAGGTGGATTAGACTCCCATGTGGACACGAAAGCACAGTGGGAAGAGTTGTTAGAACCATTTATTTCTGCCTGGAGAACAGCTTTGACTATAGGCAAACAGGTGGTTCCTGCTTTGGGTTCCAAATGTTTCATAACATTCCCATTCCAGAGCTGCAGTGTCATCCCATGTTCATGCAGTGTTTCACCCTGCTGGACCCCTTTGTGATGAGTTTTGGGGTTTGTGCCCAAAACAGGCTTAAGGACAGGTTTGAGAGCAGTTTGACAATCTCTGTGCTCCACTGGAGAGATGGAAGCTAAGAAAAATAAGAAGAAAAATAAGTCTTTTTCTGCAGCACAAGGCTGAGATCAGCTTGGAGATCTCATCACAAAGCAAAGGAAGCAGCTTTTGCTCTTCCCAGAGTACAGATGTTGTCTTTCCAGTTGTCACAGTCCCTGTAAATAAAATCCTGAGCTGCCCAGGGAAGTGGGAGCTTCCTGCTGCTCCCATTCTGCAGAGCTTCAGGAAAACCAGGAGGTCAAGGCTTTGCTTGAGTCCAGCAGAGCCATGAGGAGGCCCTGGGTGGTTCCAGGACAGCAAACTTCATCCTTGCAGGGCACAACCCATCATTCTGAGCTGCAAGGACCTGGCCAAGCCCCTGGAGGAAGCTGAAAGGAAGAGAGGACACCAGGAGGGATCTGGAGAAGTGTGTTGGAAGTAGAAGAAAAAAACAAGACACTTTAATCAGGATCAGAATACAAGATAAAATACAAGAATTGTCTGAGCAAGTGTTTTCCTCTTTATTCTTTGCCTGGATTTAGAGATTTATTTGAATCAAATAATGTTTTCAGGATTTTCCATTTCTCTCTGGAATGAAACCATCCTTTAAGAAATTTATTTTACTCCAAGTACTTGTAGTGGTTTTGTCCAAGTAAAGCAGAGCAAAATCATAAGGATGGTGTTTTTACCTTTTTTTATCATTTGGGGTGTTCAGTCAGGTGTAAGATTCTGGCTCACTTTCCTCTTCCCTGAAAAGATTCAAACCTCTACTCTTGCATTCCAAGCTGGTGCTCTAATTATGAAGCTGCAGCATGGGAGCAGAAAACCAATTCTTTCTGCTGGAGCAGGGAATTCCCAAGTGGAAGAGCTGCTGAGTACAGAGGAATTCCATCATGAGACAGGAGCCTGGGCAGAGAAGGGTGTTGAACCCCAAACATTTGGGTGTTTGCTTTCCCTTGAGCTGCCTGTGGATAAATTTAGAAGTGGAACAAACATTGGTGTGTCCAGGATGGAATTTGTGTGTTTCCCCCTCAGCTGGTCCTGGTTGGTGAGGTTGGCTAAATCTTGGCATCATTAGACTGAAGTCTGCAGTGTTTCCTAGGAATAGTTTGGCCCTTTTCTTTTTTTTCTCTCAGAAAGGAAAGAATAATTAGAGGCAGGTGGTGTCCAAACAGGAGAAAGTCACAGAAGGAATTTCTGTAAAAACTGGGACTTGGCATGGCAGGATGTGACTCCAGCTTTAGCAGGTGTGTCCTAACTCAACATGAAATTTGGTGCTGGCACCTGCTGGTCCCAATTTCCTTGAGAGGAGCCACAGCACCAGACCAGCTCCTCCAGGAATTTTGGTGTATCCTCAGGTCCAACAGCTCCCAGGTTTGAGGGTGATTTATTGCTGCTCAGAGTGGAAACTGTGCCTCTGTTTCCAAATTTGCTTCCTTGAGTGCTTCTGAATGCTTTTCTTCAAGATGGTGCTTTGGGAGAAGGCAGCAGAGAGCACAGGTGCCTTCAAGGGAGCAAGAAATAGAGTTCATCTGTTATCAAAATGTTTCACAGAATTTGCCAAGGACGAAAATAATGGGATGTGAGCAGCTGAAAAGCCTAAGCACTGTGTGTGTGTGGTTTCCTGAACAAACTCCCCGCAGTCCTCAGCAGGATAATCCATTTTATCAAACTCCTTAAAGATGAGCACACCTAGTAGAGACCTCAGGCTTCTGTTATTCTCCAATTTCACTGAAATAAGAGCTGGGGAAAAAAAAAAGAAGAAAAAAAAAAGGAGGGATTGAGCCAGTGTAGAAGAGTGTAGAAGAGTGTAGAAGTACAGCTCTGTTTGGGGGAATTTGGATCTGGAGTGGGAAAGATAAAGCATTTTCTTTGGAGAGCTTGGCAGAGTGGTTACCTGCATTTAGCCTCTCTGGGGACAGAGGTGAGTGAATGAAAATAAATGACATTTTAATAAATGACACTTTAAGTTCCTGCCTGGCACAGGCTGAGCCTGTCAGCCCAGAAGATGGAGGGGTTCTGGGGCAGGGGGTTATCCAGGCCCATTCCCAGCTGCAGCTGGAATGTAAATATTCTGAGCTCCTCAAAGAAAATGTTATCCTTCCTTCAGTTTAAATCTCCCAATCCAACTTTCCCTCAAACCTCCGCTGTGTTTTTGCACTGCAGCCCGTGGGGAAATCTGTTTTGCTGTATTCCCTTCTGTCTCTCAGCCCTCTGAAATGCTTCCCCGGTCTTCCCCTGCCCTTTGCATCCCTCCCAGCCCCGGCAAGAACAGGAGCCCATTACAGACACACTACAAAGGGCTCACTGTGCAAAACCCTCCAGCAATGTCCAATTACAAAGGCAGGCTGATCTCCCAGCAGGAATTGCTGCATCTGCTCTGCAGAGCCAAGGTCAGCGGCTGGCTGGGCAGCTCTCCTTCCCTGGAGCTTTCCTTGCCTTTCTGTCGCTGTTACCCAACACCTTTCCATCCACCTCCCCTTCCACAAGCCAGAAAATTGTCCTGTGTAGTCCCCATTCATTCACCTTCCTCTGGGGGATAGATTTTTCCCCAGGGAGGCTCTGGAAAACTGCAGCAGAGCTTTGCTGTCTTTAAACACTTTCGTTTCCCTTCCTAAATTCCTTCCTCTCCTCTTAGAGCCCATTGAAAAGATATATATATATTCCAGCTGTTTAAATTAACTCTATGGCATAGTTTAGTTCTTACTTAATCCAGAATTTATTAAATCATTCACTGGACCCTTTGTTTTTTCGAAAACTGCTTTTGCATTGAAAACAGACAAAGAAAATAAAAGGGGCAGAGGAGGGAATCTGAAGGGCTTTCATGGGAAAAAAAATCCTTTTTCTGGTAGCTGTAGGTCTCATCTTGGATGTTCAGTGGTCCTTGCAGAGGTTTGCAGTATCCCAAGCTCAATGAAAGGCTCAGGATTGTGTCTGGGAATGTAAAAGGAAGATTTGTGATGGGCAGGGAAGGAGGCAAGAGAGAGGTGGGCAGCAGTTAAAAGAAGACAGTTTAGACTTTTCCTTTATTGCTCCAACTAATGTTGGTCTTGGCTTTGAAACTCTTATTTCGTCTGCCCAGCTTGGGATTCATCTCTTCACTTGGAATCCTTTGGTTTAATTTGTTTTAGCTGTTTTTGTTTGTTTTTTTTTTTCAAAAGCTATTGTGTAGGGTCAGATAAATCCAGTGAAAACTGAATAATGTGTCATTTGATTGTTCTTCAAACGATAAACAGGAATTGTGTTTGTTTTGGCAGCGAGAAGGAAAGATCTTAAATGGGCACACTTGGCCTCAAATTCATAAAGGAAAACACTTGTACTCACAGGAGTGAGATGGTTTTTATCTCCACTCAAGGCTTGGGGAATTGAATTGGAATATTCTGTACCCAAGCCCTGCTGGCTGTGGGTGCTGTAGCCCTCATGAGGGAATGGCTGAATAAAAAAAGATTTTGGGGTGCCTGGCTTTTCCTCATCCCCCCTGATCCAACTCCAGATGTCAAACAGCAGCTGTGACCTTTCACTTGCTCGTTAGAAAGTTCAAGTTCAATTCTTCTGATGTTTGCTCTTCCCCAGCTGCAATCAGGGTCACTTTGGTGTGGTGACACAATTCAGCTTTTTGGCTTTGTAGAGCAAGAGAAGTGTGATTGTAGAGACAAAACTGAAACAGAGTTGGGTTGTTTAGGCAGCAAAAGGCCTGGGTTAGTCTCTACTGTATAAAAAAAGCTCAATAGTAGCCTTACAATGATATTTTATTCACAGTGTCTGGATATTTAGAGCTTGCCTTTGCAATTTATGACCTGAGAGAGGAGCAGCCTGGAAATTACAAAAGTCCACAGTCCTGGAAATTACAAAAGCTGAAATAGAGAGGAGGGAAATAAGTGTTTTCCTCATGTTTCAGATGGAACATCCTGATATATCTTAATTTAAATATTTAGAAAGGACCCATAAAGCTGTCTGTCCATTTCAGCCAGCCCAGCACAGAGGGAAACCCTTCTTTGCAATGGCACCCAAATATCTCTTGACCACATATCTAGAAACAAACGTCTTTATCAGAACCAGTTTTGCTGTGATTTTATTGTGTTTATGTGTTGCATTTCCAGGCTGGAAACAAAATCCAAATGAGGCTGGAATTTAATCAGTTATAAAGGGCATAACTGGAGCCATGGGGCCAGTAAAGAGCCAGCCAGGAGACAACTTCTGAATGGTTTGGGTTAGAAGAGACATTAAATCCCATCCTATGGAACCCCTGCCATGGCAGGGACACCTTCCACTATCCCAGGTTGCTCCAAGCCCTGTCCAGCCTGGTCTTGGACACTGCCAGGGATCCAGGGGCAGCCACAGCTTCTCTGGGCACCCTGTGCCAGGGCTTGCCCACCCTCACAGGGAACAATTCCTTTCCAAAATCCCATCTAAACCTACTCTCTTCCTGTTTTAAGCCACTCCATACAAGCAAATTTGCTGTCCTGAGTGTTGCTTGTGTCACTTGAGGGATCCCATGGAAAACCCCAATGCAGATGGGTTTGTAGGACATGGATGTGAGTGATCTCACAAAGGTTAATGTGGCAATTCTTTTTACAAGTTTCCAAAACAGACAGGTTTTCACCATCTCTGCTATTGCCTTTAGGAATAAATTCCACCCTACTCACTCGAAGCCCTGCTTTGGGTTTTGTCTAAACACAGACTTGTGCCCTTTTGTTAAATCCTTAAACAACTTTCCCTGAAGTCCCTCGAGGCTGTGCCTGATGTGCAGCAATTTACTGATGCTGAGCATGACCATGGATGGTTACAGTGCAGCTCTGTGGGAGATTTTTCTTCTATGCATTCTTTGGCTTAATTCACAGGGCATGTCTTGGGGAAGATTTTAATTTCCACTGAATAGGAGGCATTCTCTCAATGCCTTTC
Organism: Lichenostomus cassidix; assembly: GCF_008360975.1. Lineage (NCBI taxonomy): Eukaryota > Metazoa > Chordata > Aves > Passeriformes > Meliphagidae > Lichenostomus > Lichenostomus cassidix. The sequence goes on from NC_139497.1 coordinate 8,063,092, forward strand.
GCTGTGCTAAAAATCCCCCAGCTTTAATATCATGTTTAGCTTCTGCTTTTAACACTAAACAATATTTTGATTTGGGAGAACTTGTTGACCTCGGAGGGGAAAATGTGCAACAGTTGAACTCAGCCATGGTTGCTGAATATGCTCAAATGATATGTGGGATTATACAGCCCTTAAAGAGAAAAATGGCAGGGGTCTCCAGAAGGGCTATTTCCTTTCTCCCCCCTGGTGAAACAGAGAAATAGATCTGTCTGAAGAGAAGCAGAGTCTGTCTCTATGCTTTATGGCTGGTTTTAAGTGCCTGTTAAAGGCACCTGAGTATGAATTGGCCTCAGTCTTGAAGCTGAGCAGCCCTGCTGAGGTGGCAACAAGCCTGGGGCTTGGAGGGGCATGGAAAAGGAATATTAGCCTGGAGGGGGCTTGGGTCTAGCCAGCCTTAAATTTAGAATTATAGAATAATAAAATGGTTTGGGTTGGAAGGGATCTTAAAGATCATCTCGTGCCATGGGCAGGGAGAGTTTCCACTGGACCAGGGTGCTCCAAGCCCTGTCCACCATCCGGGTTCAGGATGGGCAGGAGCCTGTGGCTGCTTGCAAAGAGTTTAATGAGCCTTCAGTTAATGCCAGAGAAGGGGCTGAGCTCTGGTCCTATGCATGGAGATAAAAACCTCAGAGCCTCTGAGTGTCTCTGCTGAGCCTCAGGACTGAGAGATGCCACAGCCAAAGAGCTCCAAGCAATCCTTTTGCTGTGCCTCGACTGCAGCCTGCAAAGAGGAAAGAAAGTGGATCCCAGGTTTCAGCAATCCATTAGTGAGGAAGTGTCACATAATTCAGGTTTAGGGTTTTAGCTCGAATTTTAACTGCCTGTGTTGTCAGCTCTGGGTTTGCTCCCTGGAGGAGTGATTTAGATGGTGTTCTTTCAGGCAGCTGCTTGTGAGGAGCTGGCTCCCCTGCAAAGGTGAAAATATGGACCTGGTAAATCCCAAATATCAGGCTCTGCTGTGGAGAGAACTCAAACACTCCTGATTTTGCTCTGTTTGCCCTCTGCTCATCCTGTGAATAAATGCTCCTGACTCCCACACTGCAAGCTCAGGCAGGAATACCACTGGCCAACAGCTGCCTAATGTTTGGCTGATAAATTCATCAAACCAGAATCCCAAATGGCAAAGCCTGTAAATGATGGGCTCACATTCATGATTCATGTGTAGAATGGGGGCGGAGGAGGAGCTGTTGTTTTCCTTCTGCTCTTCTCGTTCGCTTTTAACCTCAAAACCACTTGGCACGGGAAAAAGAATTCCCCAAAGGCTCTGAAAATAGCAAATCTGAATAAGCAGAATATTTTGCAAGTGAGATAGCACACGCACCATCTCGGCAGTAGCGCTCACTTGGAGAGGAGGAACATCAGCAGTCACCTCCCAGGAATGGAGGCATTAATCTGGGGGCAGAAAACAGAGCAGACAGCGGAACAGACACCTAAACGTGACTCATTACCGTCATTTGTCTCAATTAACACGCGGGGACAATGGCCTGATTATCTCGGTAGCACTGGGTCATGTTAGAGCCACCCAAGGAGGAATGAGCCCCTCGTCACAGATGGGATATAATGCCCTCCTTACACAGCAGCTGAGCCACCGGCCAAGAGAGACAAAATAAATCCTCAAGAGGAGAAGTGGTTAATTGATTAGAGCAGAGGGACAAGGCTGGGGCTCCCAGTCCAACCTCCGGGTTCAGAATGACTCACTGAAGCCTTGGGCAAAGTGTCTGACATCCAACATCCCAGCTCTGCCTGCCTCTGCTTCCCCAGAGGAGATCAGTTCTGTCTGCCCCGAGCAGGGCTGTCTCACAGTGCCCTGAGCAGTGTCCTGGTCCTTGCTGGGGCTCCCTGTTCCTGGCAGGATGGAGAATTTCTGACTTCAAACCCCACAGATGAGTTTGGGGTTGGCCGTGAGGCGCAACAAAGGAAGAGGGAAAGGAGGCACAAAGGACATGAAGATGAGAGAGGGGAGGGAGGTGGAAAGCCTGACCATTTGGGGTTTTCTCTTTGTGTCACCGTGATAGATACAAGGGATGTTCAATCCAAAATGTTTCTCTTAATGAGCCATCGATGTTGCAATACAATTATTAATGTTGTTGACTATCTTTATAAGGAACTTTTTCATTTCTAATTCCTGTTCTGTCTCCTAGAAACTGTAGAGGCAGGGATGTATGAGCTTTACTGGTTTTCTGTTTAGCAGAAATCAATTATTGTTTTCTTGATGGAGGCAATTCTCAGGCTGAGAAATGTGATGCTGCTCCTCTGGCTTGCTTGCATAGGTGGGAAAAAATGTGTGCATGTCCAACACTGCTTTGGGGAGGGATTTTACTGGTGGATCAGGGATTTGCAGCAAGGTGGCAGAAAGTCCTTGTTTTGGTACTTAACGAAGGCAGGGCAGTTGTTTGCAGTGTTGCTTCTCTAGTGGAGAGTTTAAAAGACTTTGGTTTATTCTCTTTATCTGTCCTTGGGCTGCTTTGGACTGTGGCACCTTCAAGAGCTGGCAAAACCCTGCAGTCTGACTTGTTACAGAGAGGGGATGAAGTGCTTTGAATTACAGGTTTTTTACTGGTGTTGGCACTGAAGTGATTTATCCAGAAAGGTTTGGTTGCTTGCTGGATGTGAGGTGCAGCTCCAGGGCTGAGGGGAGCTGTGATGATGTCAGGAGGAGCAGCTCTGCTGAAGCTCAGTGCTCCTTAGAACTGGATGATCTTTAAGGTCCCTTCCCACCCAGGCCACTCTAGGATTCTAAGTCCATATGATAGAACACATCACTTTCACAAATCTGAATGAATGAATATTCATGGAGAGGTTTGGGATCCACCAAGTTCAGCCTGGTTTTTCAGCCTCTTCCCTCTCCCCCACTTTGTTGTCATGTAGGAAACAACTCAGCTGCTCACAGGCTGTGATTCTGTCACAGACACAGAGCTGCATTTTCCTCTCAGCACCTTCTTCACCTGCCAAAGGTGCTGAAGGTAAGGAGAGAGAGCAGAGCAGGGAGTGCAGGTGAAGCTGCTGCTGCAGTGCCCTGCAGCTTCCAGGGTTGCTCACACCTTCCTCTCCCTCTCCCTTGGGTTAATCCTTGGATCTCCCTGCTCCTTTCCCTGCTGGGAAGAGGGAATTTCATTCCTTCCTTGCTAAGGCAGCTTTCCGAATGAAATGGAGATGTCAGCAGGTAATCCAAAAGAAGGGGGCACAAAATGCTCCAATTTCCTTGCTGTTTGCCTCGAATGAAGGAGCCCTTTATTCCAGCCTATTTTTAGAGGAAACAAGGCAGCTCCAGTGTGTTTGCATTTTCCAGGGGGATGTCTCTGTGTGGTCAGTGCATGAATAGGGTACCTTGCCTGTACAAACAGGTAATGACCATCCCAGCTTAGGCACAATTTGGAGTTTAGCTTTTGATAGTAATGTGACCAAAAAGTATGAGGTAGGTATTGTATGCATGGAAGGTAATGATTTCCTGTGAGACAGTAATGTCTTTAACAGAAAAAGATCTCAGGAGGGAACAGGATCACTGCAGATAGTTGATAGCTTTTGCAGGGATTTGTGTTTTTAATGCAAACACCACAGAGTCTTCCTTGGAAAAATAATTGAATTGTGGAAATCATGCATTGTGTACAAAATAATTACGGGTGAGACAATGCTGAACACTTCCAGAAACTCCTGGGTAAGTTTCTCTAAAGAGGAGGGAAATGTTTAACTTCCAGATATGACAAAAGGTGGCAAAGCCTAAACACATCTTCAGGGAATGTCATTGTAGCAAAAAGCCAGGGCATGGCATGGCAAAGCTGAAGAGCAGCCCCGGGTTAGAACTGCAGAATCATTTATGTTGGAAAAGAACTCTGAGGTCATCGAGTGCAACCATTAACCCATCCCTGCCAAATCCAAGTGAATCAGAGAAACACAGAATAATTTGGGTTGGAATGGACCTTAAAGCTCATCCCATCCCAGCCCTACCATGGGCAGGGACAACTTCCACTGTCCCAGGCTGCTCCAAGCCCTGTCCAACCTGGTCTTGGACATTTCCAGGGATCCAGGGACAGCCACAGCTTCTCTGGGCACTCTGTGCCAGGGCCTGCCCACCCTCACGATGTGAGTGATACCTGAGTTTGAACCATTGCTCTGGAAATCAGGGCATGGTGAGACTCTGCTCTCCCTGACTGGATTTGTTAGATCCCCTAAATTGTCCTGACCAAAGCACAGGACCAGGGCAGCACCAGGGAGGTGAGGAGCTGCTGCCTTCTCACCAAACCCAGCTGTGGAGAAACTTGAAAAGCAGACAGCAAAAGGGTTTCACAATCTGTCCCAAGGAGGTAGGAGACACGGTAAAGGTAATTACCCTCAGAGTTTCCAAGGAAAAAGCTATGTCATGTTTAGCATCACTTAGGTTTCTGGGTTTAGCAGGAAAGCTGTGGTTTGTTGCCTGCCTGCTCCAAGGGTGAGCGAGCAGCTCAGAGCTGTGTTCCTCAAAAGCTGCCCTGGCATGCCTGGGTGTGTCCTATACTCTAATTTCGAGTGATCAGCTAAAGAGGAGGCAGTGCTAAGTCCATCCAAGCTCATGTTTTTTCTGCTCCTCCAGTTCATCCCCACCCAAATCCAAAGTTCCAGGTGGTTCTCCCAAAATCAGTCCTCACCTGTATCATGATCTACCTCAGAGCCTGTCCCACATCCCCTCATTAACTGTAATGGGGAAAGAGCTGAGAAATAGTAAAACAAAAACACCTTGTGGTGATGAGTTCCCCTCTACTCCCCACAAATCTACCAAAAGGAGCTGCTGTGGCCTTTCTGGGCAGGTTGGGAAAGCCTTGAGAGCACCTCGTGGTGTTCCCAGGGAGGCTTTGTGAGCACAGTTGGCCAAACAGAATTGTGCTTTGGGTTGTCACTCCAGGCTGCCTGTGACAGAAGTGGCAGAAACCCAGCAGCGTCAGTGATGAGTGAGATTTGGGGAGAGATAATGCTCGACCATCTGCCAGGGTATTTTTCAATTTAGTATTCTGGAGCAGGGGATCTTCAAGAAAAGTTCTCTGTTAAAGTCCACTTTAGGCTGGGCTTAGCAGTTCTTGCTGTGATAATGACCAAATTCTACAATGTGAACCTTCTCCAGTAATATCTCTGCCTCAAGTGTTTGCTGACAGAGGTATTAATGGCCCAAGGAGTGAATATGGATCTGTTTATGTTTTTAGGGAGGTTTTTTTTGTGCAGTAGATGACTATGCATTGAAGCATTCGTTTATTTTACTGTGGTGCAAACAACTGCAGTCAGAACTTGTTTATTTACAAACCAAAATGTTTAGAGAGAAAACATTCCTGGGGAGACACTCTAAATCCAGGGAATGAAAAATACCTTGGTTTTCAGCTTCCTCTTTTAATGGAAAATAAGAAAATAAAACAACTCTGATCAGGTGGTGTGTCAGAGCTTGAAGCTGGGTTTAGATATTGGGATCAGCTTTGCTCTTGGGTACAAATGAGATTCTTGTTCCCGTCCCTGCTAGTGAAGAAAAATGATGATTAGTGTAACACAGCAATTAAGAGCACTAAATTCCCAGGGGGAGATGCTGTACAAATGGCTTCTGATTGCTTTTTGATATCTTTTTTGTTTTGGTAATGAGCTGTTTCCCAGAGACTTTAATATATTTATTATGTGACAAATGAGACTTGGTTCTTTTAAAGACAGTAAAATAAAGCAAACCTGAAATCATAATAAAACCAGTTTGATAGTCTGCAGATGGGAAGCTTGCAGCAATTGCTTTTTGGCCTCCTGAAACCAGATTTTTTCAAGTGGAAGGCCAAGCCACACAACACCAAGCCACCTCCAAGCAAATAATCAATGAAAGCCCAGACCCAAAGGGAAATGATAAGAAAAACTTCTATTAATCTTCACATGTGCAAATAGCTACAGTTGTTCTTTGGCCTCCTGCAGTGGGATTTTCCGAGTGGTTTGTTTTGCCTGACGGTTTCTTCTTATTTCTTCCTTCCTACATCTTCAAAAATTCCCCTTCCAATTGCTCCACTGCTGCTGGTGTTTGCAGGAAGTGTCAGTGCTCAGTTTCCCAGAGTCAAGCTGCAAACACTGTCGGGATTCTCTAATAAACATAAAGCTCAGCTTGAAGCAGGGAGTCAGTTCACCACTGTGAGAAGGCTGAGGGGATGATTGGGAGTTTTAAAAAACCTTGGTGGATTTCCAAAGCTCTTCTTGGAAATGGAGGAATTCTGATTAAATGTATCTGGAAGAGTTCTTTGTCCCTAACTGGAAGCAGTGGTGGAAGTGAAGGCAAGGGAAGTGTCTGAAGTCACATTCACGTCATTCTATTTTTGGAGAGGTGAATTGTGGTACTCAGTCTCATTTAGGACAGTGACCAGGTCAGTTCTTCCACTTATCTAAAAGTGGTGCAGCTCTGGTAAGAAAGATTTACTGTATTTCTGCTTAAAATGCTCTCCTGACATGGGACACTTTTACAGTGACTTGAATTCACTTTAGCAGAACTCTTGGAATTGCAATGGCCACTGATTTCTTAGTGATGTCTTGGGGCTTTTATTTCATTGTCTAAATGGGATGAAAATGGTTTGATTTCATTGTCTGAATGGGACAAAAATGGTTTGATTTCACCCTGATGTGGCATGAAAAAATATGCCTTTGAAGTTTTGCCTTTTCTCTAAGATGGATCATTAATTGTTATTTTCCCAGTCAGATTTTGTGATGAAATGTTCTGATGTAGCTGCAAGTTCCAGAATATGCTACAGAGCACAGATGAGGGGCTGAGATATGGAAAATGTGATTAAGGCAGGTCAGCCCCAAAGCCATACTGGTGAGTGAGGTTGTTCTTCCCCAGGTGAAGGACCCTGCATTTGCCCTTGTTGAATTTCAGGTTTTCTCTGCCCATCTCAACCTGTGAGGTCCCTCTGAAGGGCTGTTCAGCACTGGGGGGTCTCAGCCACTCCTCCCAGATTGGTGTCATCAGGAAGCTGCTGAGGAGACACCAATTAATTAATTAAACAATACTGGACTGAACCCTGAAGGACACCAGTGAGAGGCTTCCAGCCAGACCCTGTGCCTCTGGGATCTGCTGTTCAACCTGTTTTACAGCCCAAAATAGCTCATGTGACCATCACTGCCCTGCTGAGTGTCATTGTCACAGAATCACAGAATGTCCTGAGCTGGAAGGACCCACAGGATCACCCAGCCCGGCTCCTGTCCCTGCACAGACACCCAACAATGCCACCCTGGGCATCCCTGGCAGCATTGTCCAAACCCTCCTGGAGCTCTGGCAGCCTCAGGCTGTGCCCATTCCCTAGGGAGCCTGGGCAGTGCCCAGCACCCTCTGGGGGAAGAACCTTTCCTGATCTCCAGCCTGACCTGCCCTGGCCCAGCTCCAGCCCTTCCCTGGCTCCTGTCCCTGTCCCAGAGCAGAGCTCAGAGCTGCACACCACGATGTCACTCTGATTTAGCCACTGGAACCCCAAACCTCATGTTTCACTTTCATCTGTGCCACGACTGCCTCCCATTTCTGGTTGGAACACCAATGGCAGACGTGAATTTCCCTCCTCCCAACGTCCCACTTGCACTCCCTGAGAAGCTTCCACGTCCGTGGGATTCATGCCCTGTGCAGATGCAGCTCTGACTTGCTTTAGCCCCGATGCTGTCATGTGTTAAACATCCTCATCTTGGCCAGGCTTTAGCCCTGAGTTGGACTCTGAGAAATTTGCAGTGACGTTCATTGCCCCTGCAAATCATTCCTGTCTGCCTCGCATGGAAAAACGGGCCAGAGCTCTGCTCTGCACTAGAAAGGAGCAGAACGTTTTGGGGAATTAATGCTGGACTGATTTGGTTCAGAGATTTGTAAGTTCTGAGGTATTTGGCGGAATGTTTACTGAGTGTCGCAACGGCCTTGTTGGTTTTGACACCATTTTTATGAAATAGGAAAAAATTCTCAAGGATGTCACAGAAAGGAAGGCAAAAGAAATTGAGTTTTTCTGCTCAAAATGTTGCTTCTGAACTACCCCAGTGAACAAGGGAGAAATAGGCCATAAGAAAAGAAAACTCAGAAGGATCACGATTCATCCAGAAGGCAAAAATAATCAGGTCTGATGCATGGTTTAGGGGAAAAGAGGATCTTTATGACTATGTGGATCCAATTAAAATTGCCAGGAATTTTGCATCCTTTGCTGGAAAGTTGCATGTGCCTGACTAACAGAGGAAATGAGGTTGAATTATTAAGGCAAGACATTTTTCTTTTGTTTTAACAACCAAGAATATTCCATTTAGGAGAAGAGAATGTAGAGCTTGGCCTGCCAGATCTTCCCTGAATTTTCATTCCTCTGTAAAATCAGAACTGGGAGAAGGATAAGAAGCCACATGGGACAAGGTGGGGAAGATGAAACAGTTACACCTTGTAAAACTATGGAGATAAAAATCTTATTTCAGACAAGTTCTGGAATTGTCCCCCTCAGAGCAAAACACTGCATTATTTACAGTCCCTGTAAATGCAGTTGGTCTGTGAGCCATTGAAGAAGCAGCAGTGAATCAGAAGAAGGATGAGTTCTGCTTTCCTGGGTTCAAATGGGGCCACTGAAATGGGAGCAACCACCAGCAGACAGACCTCAGGCTCCTGAAATGACAAAATGTCCTAATAGGGGCAGCCTTTGACAAATCCTCACAAAAGTGACTTTGACATCAAGCCTTTAATGGAAAACCTTACTAGAAGTATTTTTTCCTGTTTCAGTGAGAACAGGAATTGGGCTCAGGGTTTAATGTAGGAGTGATAAAGATCACTTTGTCTCCCTGTTTCCTCAAATCCGTGTTTTCCTGCACATCTTTGCTCCATTCCCTCCAGCAGTTTGTTCTGCCTAATTACCCAAATGCCAGAGCAACCAGCAGGTGGGAAGTGCTGCACAGAGCTGTGCTATCCATTTCCCTAACCAGGAGCTGCTCCTGGTGTCATTAGCATTTCCACAAGGCTTCTTTTGCAACTCAGAGTTAAGATTTTCACCCCAAAATGCTGATTTTTCTTTCTGTCAGCCTTTCAGTTCAACTGCAATAGCAGCTTGCAGGAAACTCAACCCAGTTTTCCCAGTCCTTCGAGAGGTTTTGCTGAGGCCTTTCACACAATTTGCAGATTCTCATCTTTACATTATAAATGATTTGGTTTAGCTCATTCTGCTGAAGGCAGGGGGCTGTTTACACCTCATTATAAACTTTCATGGTGTAACTTAGAATCATGGAATGCCAACTGGTTTGGAAGGGACATTAAATCCCAGCCCATCCCACCACCTTCCCACTGTCCCAGACTGCTCCAAGCCCTGTCCAGCCTGGCCTTGGACACTGCCAGGGATCCAGGGGCAGCCACAGCTTCTCTGGGCACCCTGTGCCAGGGCCTCATCACCCTCACAGTAAAGACTTTAACATCTAATCTAAACATCTCCTTTTGCAATTTAAAACCATCTCAGATCTTGGAGGAGTTCTGCAGTGCTGCTGCAGCTCAGCCTTGCAGCTCTGCCTGTTCCCAGGGAGAAAACCCTGCAGCAGGTTCTGCATAAGTCACTTTTGCTGCCTGAAGCTTGAGGCTGTTTCCTCTGGAAAATGAGGATTGGTGGCTGACCCCAGGGAAAGAACCTGGTGTGGTTTTCACTGTTTTTTTTTTTTTTTCCTCTGACTGTGGAAGCAAATCTTTGTCTGTGCAGATTTTGGGGGTTTGAGGAGGTGCTGTGGTTTAACCCAACAGGCACCACACAGCCATTTGCTCCCTCCCCCACAGTGGGATGGGGGAGAGAATTTGGAAAAAGAGCAAAACTTACGGTTTGAGATAAATACAGTTGAATAGGCCAGGAAAGGAAGGGAAAATCAAGCAGTGAAGGAATGCACAAAGCAAGCCATGCACAGCAGTTGCTCCCTGCTCCCCTGAGGGATGCCCAGCTGGTCCCCAAGGAGCAGGATGTCACCCCCAGCCATTCCTCCAGCTCTAGATGCTGAGCATGGCAGATGGCATGGAATATCCATGGAACACCCTGGGGTCAGCTGGCCTGGCTGTGTCCCCTCTGGCTCTGCAGCGTGAGGAGCTGGAAAGTCCTTGAGTGAGTGTGAGCACTGCTGAGCAGCAACTGCAACATCAGGGAGTTATCGACATCATTCCCATCCTAAATCCAAACCAGAGCACTCCACCAGCTTCTAGGAAGAAAATTGACTCTGTCCAGCAGAAACCAGGAGAGTTTTGTGGTTGGTGTGGAACTCGTTTGAGTAACGGAACTACGACGGAAAGAATCACCTCTTTGCAAGCCTAAATTCAAACCAAAGCTTGGCTTTTTATTTTGCTGAAATACATACTGTTTGTATTTTATTTGTATGTTCTTGGCACATTTGTGATGCACTGGGACCAAAAATAAAACCCAACCCTCAGACAAAACAACTTTCTTCTAACTGAAAGAGGATCTCCTCTCCTTGGTAAGCAAGCCACTATTTAATTTTCTCCATTTGAAGTTTGACTGACATGTCAAAGGAGGTTACACAACAAACCATGTTCTTAATTTACAAATGAATCAACATCTTGTTAAGAAATAAACCTCATAAAAATCCAGCCAGCACATTGTTATCCGCCAGATTTATTGTTGCTTTGTTGCTACTGAAGAGGTGCCCAGACTAAAGACTCTACAGAAGTTCACTGACCTTTTCTAGATATGAGGAGCAACATAAAAGTGGGAGTTCTGTGAAAGGAGAGTTTTTTCTTTATCTGCTCAGCCTTGGATGGTGTGAAGGACACACTTTTCACACTTAAGATTCCCATTGGAAATAAGAATTAAAAATGTGTACACAATATTTCTTAGAATCCTGGTATGGTTGAAATCAGGACAGAGGATTCCTCTGCTCTCACAATAATTTAATGGGGCAATCTCGAGAAAGCTGATTTTTCACCCTCAAAAGAACTTAATTTTTGATTTCCAGGCAGGAGAGGAAGGTTGTCTGTAGGACCTCAGGTGCCCCTCTGTTCCCCTGAACACACAAATTTACTGCAGTTACTCTTTCTGCTCTCACTCAGCTGCCAGCTTGTCCTGCCATACCTCAGTTCCCCAACCTCATTTTCAACTCCTGAAGGCAACAGTGATTAAATTTCTGCTCATTTTAGCTCATCCACAACACCACTGAGGAGGCTAACAGCTCTTTCACAGCTAAATTCTGGTACTTTGCACACCAGAGGTGTTGCCTTCTCTTGTGTGTCTGATTCAGCAGCTGAACTCACAAAGTGCTTTGAGCTGCTGGGAAAAAGCTTCAGGTGAAATCGTTTCCTGTTTTATCCAGGGTTGCTCTACTAAATTCTTCTGCCTGGGTGAAGGATTTGGATAAAGTCTGGTCAGGCTGCTCATCTGGGGTGAGCTGCTCTCCCATTCTAAATGCTCCACTTGATATGAAATATGATAAAAATATGGGAACAGCTTCCTGTCCTTGCTCCAATAAATATTTAGCCAGTGACACAAAGCAGAGCAAGTTCATGAGGAGAAGCTGAGAGGCTGCCAGCTGGTAATTAGTGACTGCTGTGGGAGCTTGGGCTGAAGGGTTCCCATCCTTGCTCCAAATCCAGCAATGGTTTTGAGTCTCCTTCACCCTGAGTGGCTTTGGCTGTTGGCCTTGAGTGGAGGAGGACAGCACAACTTGTCCCCTCGGGTTTGTGGGAGATGGGATTCACCTGCACTGATGCTCTCTGAGAAATAAACATCTCCTTTCAGTCCAGAAATTAAAAAAAAAAAAATTAATTTCCGTCCAGAATTAAACACTGGGTTTTCTTCAGGCTCCACCTCTCTGTGGTTGTTTTTAAAATCTCAGTGATCTGCTGCTTGATACAGTTGGTGTCTTCCTGCAAAACCTTCTGAGAGGCCTCCTTTGTTCCGGTGATAATTAATGAAGTGTTTGCATTACTCAGTGATCCCAAATGGCTGGGCACTGGATCAAGGACCTGTCCTTATTTACTCAGATCTTTGAGGGTTTTTATTCTAAATGTGCAGGTTCTCACCTCAGCTGCAGCTCGAGACATGAATAGATTAGGGGTAAATGAGGTGTTGACATAAGTGGCATTGAAAAACTAGAATTGAGACAGAAGTGGAATTGAAAGGGATATTTTTCAGCTTGTTCAGAAGCTCCTCTGCTTTTCTTGCTCTGAAATCAGGGTGTTAATCTCGTTGGGTTTGAAATTAAAAGAGCACCTCCAAAGGTTGAAGACATTTTGCTGTGTGGCACCTCTGTCAGGCAGGATTGAGGCTGGGGGCTTCCAGGTGAGAGAGTGCCATGAATCCACACAGCATTTCTGGCTGGGGAGGAATTTGAATAAACATTTTCAGCTCAGAACCCTAATTTTGAACCCCTTCATTTCTGGAGTGAGGTCTGTGTATTTGGGAGCAAAAGAAAGAAATGAAGGTTAGGTTAAGCAAAGCTGAATACTTTAAATATCCTTCCAGCTAAAATGTTCCACCCCTCCAATAGTCCTGTAAGGATATCTCAAGTTTTTATTGCATTTAGCATTGGGTTTTCTTTGCTCTTTAATACTTTTTTAGCATTTCAGCTATCCACACACACAAAGTGTGCTCAGCAAGAAAGATGTGACCAAGGCTGGCATCAAAATTCCTTCCATCCCCATCCTTGTGAAAGAAGAGTGGGAAAGGTCTCCTTGTGCCTTCAAATGTGCTCCACTGCAATGAAGTGAGAGATTCCTAGGTGACCTTGAGGGACAACCTCCATCCTGTGCATCCAGACAGAATCCCTGCCTCAGGACTGCTCCATTGGCCCAGGCAGGATGATTTCCTTCTCCTTACAGCCTATTTCTCCCTTGTTCACTGGGGTAATCTAGAAGCAAAATTTTGAGCAGAAAAACCGCAGTTTCTTCTGACTTCCTTCCTGTGAGAAAGCCTGGCTGATTTATTGAGATGGATAAACTCAGGACACTGCACCCCTCCGAACACCGCGTGCCACAAGCCTCTCTGGGATGCACAATCACACAAAAATGTTCAAATGCTCAATTAAACCTCACCACGGGCCCAAACTCCCCAGTAACAGCCTGACTAGAGCCCCAGCTGTGCTGGGGAGTGATTTCCCTGCCTTCCCAGCCCAGGAAGAGCTCCAGCTGCGTTTCTGGGACACAGGCATCCCGCATTGCCCCAGGAGTGCCACGCGGAGGTGGCGCAGGAGGAGGAAGCGCCGGCGAGAGGATCATTGCAGAGATCATTTCAGAGCAGGGCTTGGCTAAACCCTGCGGATGTGATTTGGCCTCTGGCCACGCAGCAGCTCGGAATGACCTTAAAAAGCAGTGGAAGTTGCGTTGGGATGTGCTGCTGGAACGGGAGTGGGGCTGGAACACGAGTGCTGACTCACTGGGAGCTGCGGGGGGAAGATGGATTGGGGTTATTCATCACCACCCAGCCCGGCTAGCACGGGGTGGCTGTCCTCTCCTGCAGGAATCCACATGTCCCAAGCTCCCTTGAGTCAGGGGGTTCTGTGGAATAGGAAACTTTGGCAAAAGGTGATTCCAGCTGGAGTGTGGATCAGTCGGGAGGTGCTGCTCAGCGTCTGAGGTTGTTGTACCCACAGGGAAAGAAAGGAAGGAAGGAAGGAGAACGATCTCATTTGAATGTGACTCAGCCAAAACTGGAGATAGTTAAGGATTCCTCCAGTAATTAATCTAATAAACAACAGGATTTGGGTTTGCTACTGGATGAGACAGATGCCAGCAGCATCTCCAGGTACTTCTCCAGCATTACCAGGCCTTGACCCTACAGGGGTCATCAGAAGAGAGGCTGAGGGCTGCATCAAACCTCATTAAATCATTAAAACAATCATTAATATTTGTAGGCTTGTCTCTGCTCTCTGAGCTCAAGGACACTTGAGTAAAATTCTCATGGCTGGGAGTGAAAAATGAATGAAAAATTGTAATGAGGGAACTTCATCGACATTTCAATTCATACAGAATGGTCGTGATTTGGGGAAAAGATTTAGCTCTTAAAACTAAAAAAAAACAGCTCCCATTTTGAATAAAGCTTCTCAAAGTGTGTGCTGGGGGTTTAGGTTAGGATTTAGGTTGTGGTTGAGGTGTGGGGTGGGTTTGGGGTCTCTGTGAGGACAGGGCAGGGCTGTCCCACACCACACAGCCTGTTCAGCCTCCTAGGGCAGGGCACTGCTGGTTGGCACACCTGGGCTGCCTCGGTGAGAAACAGGGGGTAAAAAGAGGCAAAACGTCAGCCAGGCAATGAGGATGAGGAGAAATGGGTGAGGAAGGAGCCCTGCAAACATCCAGGTCAGCACAGGAGGGGGAGGAGCAGGGATTTTTCCTGGGGTCCCCACAGGGTCCCTGCTCTGATGTGCTTCTCTCCCCAGGCTGCAGCAGGGAAGGATTTGGTGTTTTCTGACAGGAACTGGGGCCTGAGAAGGACCCTGACTGGAATAGGTGTAAAATGAGAAAGAAGAGTGTCAGGAAGGAGCTGTGGAGTGTCCATACCCCTCCATTCCCTGCCTGCCCTCACTGTGCAGGGCTGGGGGGAAGCAGAGGAGCCAGCAGTGAAGCCGAGCCTGTGAAGATCCCTGGCAGAGATGTTTTAATTTCTCCTTCTCAACCTAATTCAATCAGCAATACTATTTTTTTTTAGTATCTGTTTTGTCAATGGCTGCAGTTGCTAAGAGATCTCCCAGCCTTTATCTCAACCCACAAATTTTCCATCTTGTGTTCTTCCCCTGCCCTGCTGAGGAGGGGGAGATTTTTTTTTCTTTCAGTCTCCTGCCGTGTAACTAAAATTTCTTGAGGAAGAACTGATGCATCAGCATCTCCCCCAGCAGAGCCACCCCTGCCCAGGGCCCTGGCAGCTGCAGCTCCCTGAAAGCCTGGGAGGTCTGTGGGAAGCACATCTGGGAGCCTGGTGAGCACCATTACAAACACTAATTCTGGAGGAGAATATATTGTTACCTTGGGCTAATAGTTTTCAATGAAATCATCCCAATCAGACACCTGCCCAGGTAATCGCCATGGCAACACCAAAACAAACAGGAGTAACCTGAAAAGGATCAGCCTCAGGAAAACGAGCTGGGTTGCCGTTTTGGAGAGTATTTGAGATTATGCCTACGTGGTCAAATCTGAGTTTGTTTAGCACTGAAGTGATCAAAAGGCAGAGAATTGTGCAGGGCTCTGTGCCTGAACCAGCATGTGCCAAATCTCTGCAGACCTCGTTAATTTGGACAAGAGGAGGAGGGATATCAAGATGATCAGAGAGATGGAGAACCTCTCCTATGAGAAAAGGCTGAGATAATTGGGATTGTTCAGCCTGGAGAACAGACCAGGGGTGACCTAATGGTGGCCTTCCCCTGCCTCAAGGGAGCCAAAAGAAAAGATGGAGAGAGACGGTTTATAGGGGCCTGGGGGGACAGGACAAGGGGGAATGGCTTCAAAATGGAAGGGAGTAGATTTAGATGAGATATTGGGAAGAAATCTTCCCTGTGAGGGTGGGCAGGCCCTGGCACAGGTGCCCAGAGAAGCTGTGGCTGCCCCTGCATCCCTGGCAGTGTCCAAGGCCAGGTTGGACAGGGCTTGGAGCAGCCTGGGACAGTGGAAGGTGTCCCTGCCATGGCAGGGGTGGAATGAGATGGGCTGTAATGTCCCTTCCAACCCTTCCAACCTGTGATTCCATGAAAAATCCATACCTGCAGGAGTTCTGTCTGACCTGAGCACAGGCGGAACAATCTCCTGTCACTATGACAACACACCCAAAGGGAATCAGGAGCTGCAGCTCATGGGCTCTCCATGGTTCATCCCTCCCTGAGCCTCCCTGGCATCCTCCCTGCTCAGTGGATGCTCAGCCCTCACACTGGGCAGGGAACAACTTCCCAACTGTGTGTATACATACTTTTCCCCCAAAGTCATGCAGGCAGCTGCCTGAGCTGCCTGAAAGGGTCGTTTGGCTTCGGGAGGAAAACAGTAAACATGATTAAATGGATATTAAATTAGTCTGGAGGAAGGGAAAGGGCACAGGCACCCATATATATCCCTCTGGGGTATCTGCATCAACACAGCCAGGAAAGCAGCTGCTGGGTGGTTTTGGGGAGCTCTGGAGTGATGATGTTTCTGCAGGAAAATGTGCAGTGAGCATCCTGCTGGGCCAGGAGCAGCAGCTGCAGGGAGCTTCATCCTCTGCAGCTCAGGCTCCATGTGCAAAGCAGCTGAGATCTGTCTGTCCATCCACATCCAGCATCTTGGCCTGCTTGCCCTGCTGGAAGGATCTGGAAGAATTAAGGAGTTCGCAGTTCAGGAATGCTCCCAAGAAACCACAACAAGGGGATCTGAGCAACTGCAGACATGGAAAGTCTGTGAAGCACAGCCCCGAGCTCCCTGTGGAGAAGCAAAGAAGAAAAGGGAGGTGGGGATGACCCAGAGAAGGAAAAGCTCTGGGATTTCTGCCACATCTCCCTTGAGGGCCTTTAAAGCAGCTCCTCAGGTTGTTTCACCTGGAGAATGTGGGATTTCCTGGTGGCAGCAGTGGCAGGCTGGGCAGGTCCTGCTCCTCCATGGTTGGTATCCATGGGCTCTGCTGGATGTGGATGTAGCACTGGAACGGCTCTGGTGAACTTCAAAGACACAGGGCAAGGATGATTATCACAGACCTGGGACTTATTAAAGGAAATCAAACCCAAAACCAACTAAAAATAGAGAGAAAAGAGGAAAACCCTGCCTTTAGGGCTGCTGGATGGCAGTTTAACCTGGTTTGAATGGTCTCTCTCCTCCATGCATCTGACAGGGCAGATGGGGGTTGTTTTGACTGGGGGAAGATATGAGCTATAAAAGACAACTAGAACAATGTTTCTGATTACACAGATCCTAGAAATCCTGCTCTGAGTGTTAATTATAATATTTCCTTACCCTTTTTTTTTTTCAAATGACACTTCAGACTGGTACAGTTGGTACAGGTCTATACAAAATAAATACACCCCGTGGATGTGCTTAAATCAGAACAAAAAATAAAATAAAATAGACTTTTATACATAATAGGGATGGTGTCATTTCTCCAGTATGTAACAGATAAAGAATAGACCAAACAACAAAAAGCAGCAGCATAAAAGATTTGCAGATATGTTTTTAATCCCAGCCTCACATAGCTTTGATTATTTTTTTCCAGTCAGACGTTCCTAATGGAAAATTACAATGTAGCATCAAAGAGCTCAGCGTTAATGACTGTGAGGAGGAATTCTGAAGTGGCAAACACATGTTTGTAAAGCACGATAACGATTAGCAGTCGTAAAAATTGTGGAAATACTTTTTTTACTGCTTTTTGGCCTGGTGCTGTAAGTTCCTCTGAAGGACAGAATCTTTCAGCTGGGTCATGGGGAAAAACTCTCACTCGGCACCAGATATTACTTTGGGTTATAAAATAGTAAAGTCTGAGTAATAAACCAGCAAATTCTCCTTTCACGGACTGTCGTATTTCCGCCACGGCTTTTGACAAGGGCTGTCCCAGCTCTGCCAACCTCCTTTTCACACCCCTCTTCCCCCAGCATTCCCAACGCCTCCCTGAGCTTCCCAGGGCAGCTCTGGATGTGCAGATCATCCTTGGATGTGATAACCCTGCTGGCTCCCTGTCTGCACACCACGCAGAGGTTGTTTCTGCTGCTCCCCAGTCCTGCTGTGTGCTGAACAGGGCTGTGCATCTCCCACCGCTGCCCTCCAAGCCTGATTCCTTCAGAGCAATGCATGCTGCACATTCCTGGCTGTCTGACTCACAGCCCTGGTGCCAGGGCTCCTCATTTCTATTTATTCACCACGGGAAACCTAAAGTACAAATACATTGGATGAGAGCCTGGCTCCGGTGGAGTCAAGGACAGAATTCCCATTGATGTCTGCGGGCAGAGAGCTTCACTTCTGTGCTTTTGGTTGTTCTTTACCATTCCTGGCTTGGGCCTAAAGGGACATTTGAAAAGGCTCTGTTGCCCAGAGTGATGCTGAATTCCAGGGGCTCTTCCAAACACAGCCCAGGAGCACAGGAAGCATCTGTTTCCATCCTGGAGGCTTTGTAGCTCCTGAACTGAGGCAGATCCCAAGGAGGGCACAGCAAAGGGTCTTTTCACACACTCAGACTGTGAGTCTGTTTGAAGTTGTCCCTCAGGCCAGGCCAGAGCAGGGGATAAAGGGACTTGTGGCTGCTCCAGGGGTTGTTGAGCTTTTGGAAACACGCAGGAGTTTGGAAACAAGGAGTCTTCATGGGATGGAGTTTGTGCCCGGCTGAACCACCAGCTCCAAACCAGGATTTTGGGGGTTCTCTCAGAGCTAAAACAGCCCCTGGGTGGTTTAGCTGTAACCTGCCCAGCACAGAATCATCAGAGGGTTTGGTTTAGAAGAACCTGAAAGATCATCTCATTGTAACCCCTGCACTATGAGCTATGAACAGCAGCAGCACTGATGTGACTCTGATTTATGCTGCAGTACCTAATTTTGCTACTTCTCTACAGAAATGGAGAGAATTATTTTGGATTTTACTGTAGTTAGGGAGAGAGGGTTGGCTGCAGCTTTATTAACACATTGCAAGTGCTCACTGTGTTTCCAGTGCTCCATCAAACACAAATACTGATCAAGAATCTTTAAGAAAAAAACCAAACCACAAAAATAACCCTGAGAAACAACTAAACCCAGAGCAAACCATGCACTTAGGAGCATAAAAATTCAAGGAAAAAAAACCCCAAATAACTCAAAGTACTTTGCATCTGAGTCGAGGAAAGTCCGTTGGTTAAAAAAAAAATAACACTGACAGCTCCCCAGCGCTCAATTAATCATTTGCTTTGAACAACAGCGACTCAGAGGCAGCCACAAAAGTGGAGCAGGAAAGCAGGAGCAATGAAATGGGCCTTTGTCTTGGGGCTGAACTTGTCGCCCTTGCCAGGACACAAACAGTTCATCTGGGGAGAGAAACCCACTGGCCCACTTGGCATCCTGAGCTGCTGGCATGTGCTGAACAGGGCAGTAGGTGGTCTGGCACAGCCCTCCTGGACGTGCTTTCTCACAAGGTCCTTTGCCCTGCAGGCAGGAAAAACAGCTCCACAGAAAGGGCTTTTGCCATAGGATTCGTGAATTGGTTCGTGGTGCTTGGAGTTCTCTGGGAAATATGAATTCTGTGAGGCTGCCTTGGTTATCAGAGTTTTTATTCTGGTTATTTCATGCTATCCCTTGTAATTCCTTTGGATATCTGTTTTGTCTCAGTGATCTATACAACCATTGCTGTAGAAATACTGCAGGCAAAAAAACCCATGTGTATTCAGAAATCATTAAAATTCATGATTTTATCAGGTGAAATAATGTGGCTGAAACTTTCAGATGAAGTGATCCAGAATCCCAGTGCTTCTCTCTGCCTTGGTGTCCAACTGTGTTTTGGCTCCAAAGGCTGTGACAAGTTTCACTTCTTCAAATCTACTGGGGAGTTGATTGTGCTGATAGTTACAAGTGTCTTTTAATGCTTTATTGTCTGTATATTATTATAATCATTATTATTTATTATTATTAATACAAGAATATATTCATCTTTAAATAAAGGACGCCTGACTTGCTCTAAACTCTTGGAAGAATGTTCAGTTTTAAGCAGGGAGTCAAATGGAAAAAGGAGGAAGGATGCAGACAATTCAGGACACAGTGGCTCAATCTGACAAGGTTTTTTATCAGTTCTGTGTTATCTCTTAGGGCTCTTCTGCTCAGAGGTTGTGGTGGGAATGCCAGGCTGTGACTTCTGAGGCTGAGGCAGTGACAGATGGTTTATTTTTATAGTTACAGCCTCAGCAGAGTTATTGCTTAGCACCTCACTCAGCAAAGAAGAGACCCAGGGTGGGAGATTGTCTTCCACTGCTGTTTATTCTGCTGTACTTTTGTTCATCTTCCTCTGAAATTGGTGTCTTTTCCATGAAATGAAGAGGATTTGTGTGTGGTGATGGCCTCAGGAGTGGGCAACTCTTTATACAGCTGCACTCCTCTTTAGTTTGATAGAATTGTCCCAGTTTTTAATTTAAAAAAATTGAATTTACTTCAGTTTAATATAAAGCGCATAAGTTATGTCCACCCTTCCTCTGGCAACTCAACAAGTGTTTGGTTCTCAGATAGATTGTTCCCATCAGTGCCAAAGTTGTCCAGGGTTAAGAAAAGCCTTTTTTTAAACTGTCCTGTGACATAAAGAAAGAGGATTTTAGACAGTAAATGAGTTCTAGTGGGGAAGTGTCAACAACAACGAAGTTAAACAGGCTTTTGAAGCTGTTTGAGATGCCCAAATTCACTCACCATCCCACTTCAAAATACCTAGACCTTAGTTTCCCTTTGTTTTGGGTAATTACTGAAGGCAGATTGCCTTTTTCCATGAGGAATGTTGGGAGTTCACTCTCTTGGGAGCTGTCAGGCAAGTGGGAGTGGAGGGAAGGGATTCCTAAAATACATTTGAACAACAGCTTTCCATTCAGTCTGTTCTGTCTTCCAAATCGACAAGTTGATTGCACAGAACAGCAAGAGGAAAACATTTAATTAGATATATTTTTATTAGAAGGAAGATCAGAGAGTCAGTTTTTATCTCACTCTCAAGCATGGGTGTCTCCATGAAATCTGAAGGTCCTGTCTTTAAATCAGTAAAGATTTCAGGAGTTCCACCAGCAGATATGAAGTCAAGTCAATAGAACATTTTTGGGAGATATTCCCACACATCCTTTCCAGCCAAGTGAGCCCACTTTGTTGCTTTGGATTGACCTCCCAGATCACCCAATATTTTCATCCACTTCCCATCACTGCCTCTTTTTCCACTGTGACTTTCTGCCTGCCTGGTTTTTGCACGAGTTGATAACACACTTTATTCCTTAAGAATCTGTTCCTGGGAGTGGGGAAAAAAAAGAAAAAAAAAAGAAAAAAAAGAAAAAAAAAGAAAAAAAAAAAAAAGAAAAAAAAAAGAAAAAAAAGAAAAAAAAAAGAAAAAAAAAAGAAAAAGTCACTCTTTTCCAAACAATTGTCAAGAGCTCCTAAGCCTTCTGGAGCATCACACAAAAGCAGCTTAATGCTGCTCCCTGCAAATGTCACACTGCCTTGATCCCTCCGAGCAGGAATTTGTTAAGTTGTTGCTCTGACGTTGGCAGGAGGTTTGCCCTGTGCCATCACCTCGTGCCACAAATCACACACAGGGAGCTGTCAGGGGAACAAAAACACATCCAGGATGAAATGGCTTAACTCCTGTCTGAGGGATGCAGTGCCATAACTCCAGGTTGTTCCTCGGTTTGTCTCTGTTTGCTTCTGCTGGAGCCTTTGAGACTGAATTAGGTCATGGATCTGTAGGGGGGTGGAATTTGCTGTGTGGAGCAGAAAAAAATTCAAGTTGAGTGTAGCTGGGGCTTGATGGCTTCATGAGGATTTAGTCAAAGTGGTTTTGTGGTGTGACCTTGTCTAGAGAGGCAGAGCCAGCTCAGGGAAAATGAGTTTGAGGGGCAGAGCAGGGAACCAAGGAGTCCAGGGCTGCTCAGTCAGGGTGAAACTACTGCTGGCAAAGTTCATTTTCTTGATGTTTTCAGTTCTGTCTCTGCTGGGTGTCTCCATGAGTGTCAGCTGGACAGAAGGAAGGCTGGCAGGGGCTGTGCAGGCAGGAGGAGGGAAACAGGGATCTGGACAGGGTGAGCTCTGAGCTGGCACTGAAATCCCAGCAGGATTTGTCAGCTTGGGTTTAGTGCCAGACTGTCCCAGGGGGATTTGCTGGGGTGTAACCTGACAGCTTGGGTAGCCTTTGGGGGTAAATTGTTGGAATCCCAGAATGGTTTGGGTTGGAAGGGACCTTAAAACTCATCCAGTGCCACCCCTGCCATGGCAGGGACACCTCCCACTATCCCAGGTTGCTCCAAGCCCTGTCCAGCCTGGCCTTGGGCACTGCCAGGGATCCAGGGGCAGCCACAGCTTCTCTGGGCACCCTGTGCCAGGGCCTGCCCACCCTCAAAGGGGACAATTTCCTTCCCAATATCCCATCTCTCCCTGCCCTCTGGCAGTGGGAAGCCATTCCCTCTGTCCTGTTCCCCCAAGCCCCTCTCTATCACCTCTGCTGGGAGGAAAGGCTGGGAGAGTTGAGATTGTCCAGCCTGGAGAAGAGAAGCTTTCAGGTGACCAAATTATGACCTTCCAGTGCCTGAAGGAGCCAAGAGGAAAGATGGAGAGAGAAGAGGACAAAATAAAACTAAAAACTTAGCCCAGCCCTCAAGTGAATTTTTCGCAGATAGATCCTCCCGGAGTGGGAACTACTGAATGTCCAATCCCTCTACCACAGCTCTTTTCACAAGTTCTTCACAATTCTCTTCCCCTGCCAGTGCCAGGGTGACACCAGGGGTGTGACAGTGACAGCAGCCAGCCCATGGAGGGGACAGCTGGCAGTGGATGTGGAAGGAGATGTGGAGCTGGGCAGGCAGTGGGGTTTGCACATGGAGTTCTGGCTCATTAGGTGCCACTCAGGGAGTTTATTTTGGTGGTTTGAGTTCTCCAGTGAAAAATACACAAAAGGTGTGAGGAGAGCCTTCATCTCCGTGTCCTGATGGAAGTGTTCTTCATTCCCAGGGGAACAAGTGCTGAAGGAAACACATATTTATGTGGGAGGAGAGCCAGTTCTAACAGAGCTTTGAGGAAATTGTCAGAGGGGATTTTTCTGTTCATCCTGCCTCTTGAGGATTCATAGAAAGCCTGACTCTTCTGTCAGAGGGGTTTGGACTCCCACAGAGAATTCATGATGCTCCTGATGCCCAGGTACACCTGCTAGATGCAGCAGCCCACCAGCAGTGTGGGGGAAAAAGAATTTGGTTTTAGACAGGATTAAAGGAAGGCAGTTTGTTGTTTTTTTTAAATAAAGTAACAGCCAATTTACACTTTAAGGAGACCTTTGGAGAGAAGGAATTCCCCATCTGGAGGGAAGATGTGGTGTGTGGGTTCAGGTTTGCTGTTACAAAACCAAGCTGTGCAGGGCTCTAGCTGATTTTTGCAGCTGAATCACTGAGCCAAGGGTTTGGGACTGGGTGAGGGAAGGCTGATCAAGAATGGTCCATGATGTCCTTACAAGATTTTCTCAAGGGATTGAAATTAGAGATTATTGTGTCATCACAGAGAAAGGGCAGCCTGGAGGTCAGCTCTGCTATGGGAAACCCCAGGCAGGTCTTGTAAAATAGCAAGGGCAACTGAAAATGATGATGTAATGAGGGAAGACCAGCTTGTTACTCAGCATGACCTCCCCAAAATCTGCTGTGCTCTATCAGCACTGACATGTGGCCCTGAATCCCAAAACTGTGCAGTATATTTGGACTACAGGATGGTGTATCCTTAAAAGGTGTAAATCCAAGCAGAGTTTTTCTGGCAGACCTTCCTCACACAAATAGTCTATAAACACTGGACTTACCAATTTGATTATTCACTAAGAATGAATATTTGATTAATAAGATGAATATAAGATGAATTGTGGGGCAAATATAAGATGAATATTTGCCCCACAATTCCACTGTTCCACAATTCCCAGCAGAGCTCTGAGCCATGGCAAGGGCAATTCTGCCCTGATGTGTTTGCAGTGTCTGTGGCTGAGACAGCAGCAGATATTTCTGCGTGTATCCCCACACAGTTTGGGCCAATTGTGTGCTCACCTCATTTGTCCCTGCTGTGTGTGACATTGCAGCAGTGATTCCTCCCTTCCCCACGGGGCAGCCAGCAGGGCAGGATGAGCAGCATGTGGCACACAGGGAGGTTTCCAGAGGAGCAGCACAGGACACTGGAAGGCAAACAAAAGGTTGAAGCAATCTGTCTGCAGGCAGCTCGAAGGAGAAGGGCTGAGGCTGTGCAATCCCAGCCAGCTCCTGCTCCAAGGCCAGGCTGCTGACGTTTCCCAGCAGCAATGTAAAACAAGAACTCTTTCACACTTCAGCCCCCCAGCTCTGGGGTGCTGGGCTAGGCTGAGTGTGACTGGACTTTGATGTTCTCCAGACAGGCTCCATATTTGTCCATGTTTACATATTTTGACAGGAAAGGAGCAGCTCTGCTTCACATCCCCTGGGCTTCCTCGCAGCAGCTTTAAACACTGCAGGGCAAACAACCAACCCTGCAGGTCCTACAGAGCTCCCAGGGGGCAGGGAGCAGGAATCACTGAGGGCTTTTGGGACCCATGGGTGCTTGGAAAGCTCCCATTCCCTCCTGACAGGGAGAGGAGAGGGATGGAGAGGCTGTGCTTAGCCAGCCAGGGAGTTCCTCCTCCTCCTTACCACCTCAGAACGATTGGAGAATACTCATAGTAGCAGAACTTTGAGGAGTTATTCCAGCACAGCCATGGCAGGGATGTGTGGGAATTGTGTGTGAATATTGAGGAGTTATTCTGACACAGCCATGGCAGGGATGTGCTGGAATTGTGTGTGAATATTGAGGAGTTATTCTGACACAGCCATGGCAGGGATGTGTGGGAATTGTGTGTTCAGTCAGTAGTGTCCTGCCTTTAACACCATATGTGAACATTTCCCTAAATCCCAGGGTTGTGGCAAATGGGTGTTTATGGAGTAGATTCTTTCTTTTTGACACTGAACTTTAATTCTGATTTGATCCCTTGTATAAAAGAACTGGGGTGGAGAGAATTTACTGAACAATTTTGGTCTAATTTTGTCCTCAATTGCATTGGTTTTACTCAGTCCTTGTTTTACCACAAGCTCTGCTTTAATCTGTTGTGTTACACGCAGAGAACCTGAAAAGCTAGAAGAAATCAAGGACTGATATCAGTGGATGAGGAAACTCAGGCACAAAGAATACCAAATGATTTTTCTGTGTCTTGGGGGTTATCAGGGCATTTATTGCAAGACTGCCTTTCCTCATCCTTCTGAACTTTGATCATATTTAATATATTCTGTTTTATTGATCTGTTTTTCATTTTGATTTAACAAGGCAAAGCAACAAAGAAAGCACAAGGAAACCTGAAATGGATATAATCTGTACACTGAAGACGTAGCTCACCATCCTCTGAAGGACTTCTGATCTAAATCCTGGGAAGCTGGAGGGAATAACAAAGAAATACTTTTATCTGAAAGTCAAGGCAAGGCAAGGGGTAGATACACATGAAAATGAGTGACTATTTTTAAGGCAAAGCTTTTTCCTGGAAAAGCAGCATATTTGGTTCAGGGAATTCCAGCACTACTCTTCTCTTGGTCTTTTTGAGAATTCGCTCTTTTCTTGATTTCTCTTTTTTTCCCTCCCCTCTCTGAATATTGTGAAATAGAACTTGTGTCACATTTTCAACTGGAATCCAACAAGCTGAAACTTTATTTACATTCAGGATCAATGAGAATAAATGCCGCAAGCCAAAACCTTCATTAAAAGGCAATTTCAGTGTCCAGTGGGCAGAAACACAAAAAAGCAGCAACAGGAGGAGCTGCTGAAATTAAATGACTCTATTTATATTTAATAGCTGTATTTAAAAAAAAAAATTAAAATTCCAGACTTACCAGTAATTAGGAATACAAGACAAAGCAGAGAAGGGTAGAGCCTCCTTGTCTCTAAACAGATATAAGAATAAACCTGGCTGCTGCTCCGGCAGTGGAATCAGTGATTAGATCTAAAGTCTGTTTAATTTTCTGTGAGGAAGATGAAAGGAGAGCAGATTCCTCTTCCCATCCCAGAGTTCCCTTCCATTTGTAAATAATCTTTGGGGAAAACACCCTAAATCCCTGGGCCAAAAAGTTAATCCAGAGCTGTGCTTGAACTGTGAATTTGGGGAAAGAGGGTGTGACAGGTTGGGCTTGAACCTGCTGAAGTTCAGGAGGGATTTTTGAACCAAACCACGAGAAAACCTCAGCAACTGGATCAGTTCTGGAGATCTGAGTCCACCAGGGAAACCAGCAATGCAATGAGGTCCTCAATGTCAAATACACACAACCCCAGATCTGCAGCAGAGGAAAACTGGCTGAACTCTCCCTGAGCCCAGTGGAACTGCCCTGCTTTGTATTTCGTGGAGTTCTCTGCATTTGGCAGGGCAATACTTTAGGCTCTCTGACACACTTAAGTGTAGATGGGTGGATGGAACAAAGTATGATTTCATTCAGCCAGTTGTAAATATTTATGAACAAAGCCATCATTGGTAGGGAATGCGCTGTTATTTGGCATTAATAATAATAATGAAAAGGGCAAACGTGGCTGAGGCTCGTGAGGCACAGCTGGGGCCAGTGGAATTTATATCCTTCCTGAAATTTTTGATACATTTTCGAAGCTCTGGACAGGTAAACAGCTTTGCAGTGATGCAGATGCTCATTTCAGCCAAAGGATTATTCCTGTGGTGGTATGAACGTAGTGAAGAAATGGAGGAAGTGTTTGGGTTTGTTGGGGGCAGAAGTTGGATTTCAGTGCTGTGTTTGCTCCCTGCTGGCTCTAATAATCCATAAAGTCATTCAGTCTTGTTCTTGTGAACCAACAAAGCAGATTTCTTACGACACCAACAAAGCAGATTTCGTGATGTGGCTGTAGATGGATGTGTCTGCAAGCTCAGGCTCTGACAGATATCATGAGTCATTAGGAAAAAATAACTTTTAACTTAAAAATTGGGAAAGAGTTGTTGGGTTGTTGGGTTTTTTTCCTTTTTGAAAAGCCAAAACTGTTTTTTTCCCAGATATGTCAATTCCAAAGGAAGTTTCCTTCTAGTTCTGCCTTGCCCAGAAGCCACACATTGCAGTGCAGCCTTGGGAAGTGACGAAGGGTTTGGTTTGGCTGAGGATCCTCCTGGGTGCAGGGAGACCTGGCTGCTCCTGGGGAGCCTTTTCTGTGTCACAGTGTCACATCAGGCAGAGGATTTTGGAAAAGCAAGGAATAGCATTAATGCACAATTCATTGTTTTTCAGGTACAGCTTTCAAACTTTGCCCTGACTTATTGCAGGAAGGATTTTATGCTGCACCAGGAAGAATCCCAGAATTTTTCTCCTTTACAAAACCACATATACAAACATTTCCATCCTTCCCTGCATGACCCCAAGACTTTGATATCTTTCTGAAGGAGCAAACTGCCACAATAACCTGGAGCAGATTAAAACCCAAACATCTTGACTCCCACAGCTCCAGCCTGGCACCTTTGGATCCTGGTTTGTGGGCACAGCTCCATTGGCCAGGCTCTCCTGGCTGTCACCTCTGCAGTTCCAGATGTGTTCAGCTCTTTGGTTCGGTGTCCCCTGCCTTCCACCAGAGCCTGGAAAGGATATCACCCCAATTCCACCCTCAGCACCTTTTCCACAGTCATCCTTCAGCTCCCAGCCTGTCTTCCAGAGCAGTGGCTCCTTCCTGGCAGTCTGGGCTCCTTGGATGACAGCCTTGGCCAGAGCCTGGCCTGTGGGAGTCACTGATAAACATTCTCACGAAGGGCTCGCTGTCTGTCACAATAATTTGCTAATCTGTTTATAGCTGGGATTCCTACAAACTGAAATCAGTCCCTCACATTGCCTCTGCAGCCAAAGAGCTCCAAGAGCTAGCCTTGATGCCTTTGATGAGATCACTTTGCCTGCTGCTGCTTGACCCCACGGCAATGAGCAATATCCTGCCAGGATTTATCCTACCTTGGAGCTCACAAGGTGGAAGAATGATTAAATCTTACATCCTTTGCCTCATTGCAAGGAACTCTGAATTGGAGATGGAGCAAGTTTGTCTGCCAGACACTGGATAGTAGTAAATGTTTGCCAGGCAGTGTAAATGGGAGCCAAAGTCACATTCATCAATATATTTGAAATTTCAGGGAGTTAGAGAGTTATGGAAGGGAGAGGAAGGGACTGAGAGCAGCCCTGGGAGAACGAGCTGAGGGTGCTGGGGATGAGAGCTGGAGCTGGGCTGAGCCCCAGCCTGGGCAGCAGGGCAGGGGGGATTCTGCCCCTCTGCCCCCTCAGGTGAGACCCCAGAGACCTGCAGAGCTGCCCCAGCCCTGGGGAACAGCACAGCAAGGAGCTGGAGCTGCTGGAGAGAGTCCAGAGGAGCTCCAGGATAAGCAGAGGATGGAGCAGCTCTGCTGGGAGGAAAGGCTGGCAGAGCTGGGATTGTTCAGCCTGGAGAGGAGAAGCTTTGGGGTGACTGAATTGTGGCCTTGCAGGGCCTGAAGGAGCTACAGGAAAGATGGAGAGGGACAACTGACAAGGGATGGAGTGCCAGAACAAGGAGGAATGACTTCAAACTGCATCCCAAAAATGTGCTGGGGTGTGTGAGCAGGGCTGATTTCAGCAGAGATCACACAGCTGCAAGGCCAAAAATCCCTGTTGTTCTAGGGCAGGGCTCACCTGGGAGCCTCTGGGAAGGAGTTGATGTTTCAGATCTCAAAAGACCTCAGTAATTGTCAATACAAAGAATTTCCATGTCTCTGCTAATTTATCTGCAGCAAAGATTCTTAGAAAATTTCTGCCACTCTGTTATTTATATTCTTCTCTTAGCTGATAAAAAGGGATGAGTTTTACAATCTGTTCAGAGCTTTAAAAAAACCCAAAATCCATATTTATTAGCAGTCCCCAATTCAGCTGTCACGTTCCTTTCATTTTGGGCTTAAAGTGTGTTTGGAAATGCTCAGTAACTCCAGGGAAGTCTCTCCAGCCAGGCAGGAATGCTCATGGGAAGTGGAAAATCCCTGGAAATCAGACAGGACTGTGCCCAGGGCAGAGCTGTCCTGCCTTCACCACACAGAGCTCAAGGTGCAGCCTGAGCCCCTGGAAAAAGAGGAAAACACAGCCCAAAAGTCACTCCTGCAAATATTTTATTTGCTAGGAGTCTCTGGTACTTGGCAAGTGCCTTTAGCTTCAATTTCCTCTTTTTATTTGCAAGAGGCAGACACTTCTGTGGAGCCTTTGGGGATGTCTGTGCTGCAGGTCAGTGCTGGCATTGAGATTTAACCTTGGCTCAAGGGGAGACAAACCAACTCCCCAGTTCTGTGGTGCTCCAATGGGCTTCAAACTATCCTGGGATTCTGAAACCCACCTGGGATGTGAGGCAAATGTCAGTAACAGTCTGCATGGAAACTTGGTTTTCTGTGCCTTCACACCCATTCACATCCAGTGTGAAACCAGTTGGCATCAACCATTTTGCTCTCAGCATTTTTGAATTGCATCTTTTCTGGACATCAAACCACGTTTGGTGTCTGTTAAAGACGATAAAGAGGCTGCAGATGTTTGCAGGGGCTGTGTGATGGTGATGGTTTGTGAACACCTCTACCAGCTGTGCCTGAGCCTTTCCCTGGATCCTAAATTCAGGTTAATGAGGAGACAAATGCCTGGGGGGACAGAAGGGACCAAGGAGCTGCTCCTCCACCTCTCATTTCAGTGCAAGCATGAGGAATCAGAGGGTTTGAGTGCACAAAGTGTGCAAAATGAACAAGGAGGGATGTTCCTCCAACCAGATTTTGGCAGCATCTGGTGACAGTGGCACACCCTGGACAGGTTTCTCCAGGCAATGAGAGTCCAGGGGTTGCTGTGGGTCCTGAGGGTGTCAGAGATGTTGGGTTGATTTTTCAAAATCTTCTCTCCTTAACCCTGTTGGTTGGAATGTAGGCCTTTGTTCCCAGTAAACATTTTACTACTGGGGACTTTTATTACTATCCACATTGTTTCTGTGGATAGGAATGCCAGGATCTGGTGAGAGGGACAGTGAAGTCACAGGAAATGATATTCCATGGTTCTCCAGGACTGGCCAGTCACAGTGAGATCCCAGAGGTTTCTAACATGGTATATAAATGGTCTCAGACTGGCATGACATTGAGAGTATCTCTTATTTTCCTTTGCCCACTTTGTCTGGAGAAAGGGAATTGTTGGTTTTGCCCAACAATCACTGACTCCAGGTTGGGTCTGGGATCAGGGATTTCATCCCCAGAAAAAGAAGTTCTCACCGTGTTTATGAAATCCTCAAAGCCTCCAGTGCAATTTGCATTTAGCAAGGACAAAAAGCATTCAAACCATGCTCAGCCAGTCCCCGAGGAGAGCTGGGGGTCCTGCTGTGCCCAGCCTGCTTTCCAAGCCAAACTGACAGGGGGCATTTGGGGAAAGCTTTGTAGAGTAGCCCAGATTGTTGACATTTCTCCAAGCAGACCTATTAACCTGCAGAGGAATTTGAGAGCTGCACACCCTGAGTGTCCCCTGAGCCACATTCTCAGAGATCACATTATTCACATCCCCGAGGTACAAAACCCCCCCAGCAGTGAATGATGTCTGCCCCTGGGTTTCCTCCTTGCACAGAGCAGGCTGCACCTCTGCATTTCTGATGGCAAAGCTGACCACTTTCAGAAAGTTCCTGTCTCCAGGTGGAATTCAGCCTGTTGACACAGTTGGCTTTTTACAGTGTGGTGAAACATTAACCACTTCCTCTCCTCCTCCCAAACCCTTCACCTGTCATTTCAGAGCAAAACTCGTTTACACCAATCAAAACCTGAGTAATGACATGTTTTTTCAGCGAGACTATTTTTGATTTAAAACCACCTTAAGAGCAGCATTTGCTCCTGAGTGCTCTCCTTCCTCTCAACCTCTTCCTGCCCAGTTAAAACATTGCAGTTATTGTAGCTCCCACATGAAATCCCAGCAACCTGGAGGTCAGGCAGCCCTAGACCATTGTGGTAAATATATCAACTCACCCTGAAATAGATCTGCCTTTCATCAGATTCTTCTTTAATGAGGTAAGAGATTTAATTTCACGGTTAAAAAAATAAAATGAAATCAAAGACATGCGATACGTGAGCAACTCCATTAGGCCCTGCGAGGAAATGGGAATTGCCAGACCAGGTCTAGACAGCAGCCCAGGCAGCGTCTCTGAAATGGTTAATTATGGAACAAATAGCTCACTTTGAGTGCTGCCTTGAGAAAACTCCCTCAGCCCAGAGCTTGGAGAGAAAATTCCCATTGTAGTAAGTGCATCCCATTCATGCTCACCTTGGCAAAGGGCATTGCACTGAATAAAACCAAGGGAAAAAGGGCTGGAATCAGAAAGGGAAAGTTTTGCAGTTTGTTTTGGGGGGGGGAGGCTTGGACTTTCTTTTATTTTTTTATACATACTGCAAAAAAAATTAATTCCCTGGATTGCTTTCAGAAGAGAAATCCTGAAAGACGCCTGTTGTTCCTCTCAATATTGCTCTTCCACCAACTGCAATCCTCTGCAGCCAGCCTGGACAGGACATGAGTTGAGCTGGAAAACCCAGAACATTCTGTATGTTCCCTGCTCTCACTACTGGGCTGTTTGCTTTTGTCTGTCGGTCGATGTAAAGAATGTAAAATAATTTTTTCCTCTTTTACTGAGAGTTATTTTATTCATCTGTACCACAGCCCTGGAACAGGCACAGGTGCCAAGAGTCACTTCCAAGATTATATTTTAACAACTTCCTTGAGTGTCCATTAGGCTGGAGATGCAAATTGCTTCACTGAGGCACTGCTTGTTATTCTCTCTGTACTTATTAAATCTCATTGCTGGAGCTGAGACCCCCTGAATCCAAGTCTCTGCTGTCTGAGCCAACTGCTGAAAGGAGTAAATTCGATTATGCTGTCCTTCCTCCATTGTAATGTCTTTAAACACAAACAGCTCACAACTTAGAGAATAAAAAAGGGCATTTTTTTCCCAATTCCTGGTCTAGCTGCCTCCTGAGGAGCTTCTTACAATAATATTATTCAGAGTTGTAGGACTGTGACATCTCCACTAAACAGGACATGGGCTTGCTTGGACCTGCTCACACTCTTGACTCACGAAAAACCATTTTTACATGGTGAAATGTGGGTGTTGAGATGAGGAGCACTGCACTCACCCTGCCGGCTCTGTGCTGGAGGCAGAGTCACTGCAGCAAGGGTTAATGTGCCCTGGCAGCCCTGCCTGGAGTGCCCGAGGCTGGGAGCAGGGATGGGATGGGGCAAAGGCATTCAAAATCCCTTCTGCCTGCAGAATCCTTGCTCGGCTGCCTCACCTGGAGGAGCAGCAGGGATTAAACAGATCCTTGGTCACTCAGTGAGCTGAGAATCCTCTGCTTCAAAGGACAATTTATTTCATTCTGGCTGCTCCCAAATATGCTCCACCTCACTTCCTTGTGGTGTCCCAATTTCGGAGATGAGTCCTCAAGAGGAGGGCAGTGCCTTTCTTGGGGCAGGGGAGCCCCCAGCCCCATTGGGCAGCTCTTTGGGAACACAAAATCATTGTTATTGCCAAATGTTTTCCTCCTGGCATCCCTTCCTCAGGATGGGCAAGCACACCAGTGGATAATTTGGGATTTGTCTGCAGGTAACTGGGCCAGCAGGAACCCTTCAGCAGAATCCACCCAACATCCCAGGCAGGATGGGGATGAATTTTTCACACCTGTTTCTCCAAATTCAATCAGAATAAAAAATTCCATGCAAGCTCGAAGAAGGCAACATTCCAGTAACATTTTGCTTTTACTGACCGAAATTTCCCGTAAGATGGGCCTCTGGCTATGGTGTGGAAAATGTGTCCTCACTCTCTTCCCCCTCAGCCCTGGGCGAGTCTGCTGGGTTTGCTCCCTGCCAGGGCTGCCCTGGGGATGCTTGGTGCCTGAGTTCAGAGCCAGAGTGTCCCTGTCACTGCTGCCAGAGGGGACTTTGTTCCAGGGGATGTTTCTAAGCCCTGGGTCACTGCATTACACAGCAAATTGGGAACAGGCGCTGCTCGTGCAGACAGAAAAGGGGGGAAAAAAAAAGAAAATAAAATAAAACCAGAAGTCATAATACTATCAGAGAAATATGTGTGAAGTCCCCAAGTGCTCCTGAACCTTGGCCAAAAGCCAGTTTGAAATCCAAGACTCCTGATGTGTTGAATTCCGAGTTTCCCACCCCACTGCTCCTTTTTTTTTTTAAGTTTATTTTTATTTAGCAACACATAGTGCGACACAAACTTTGCTGTTACCATGTTGAGGTTGTGGAAAACTACAGTAGGGCTGAATTTGGCTATAATTGACTGGAATTCATGACATGGAAGTCTCTTTTGTTGGCTTTGCAGAATGGAATCACTTCCTGAGTGTAATGAGCAATCCTGGACTCGATGGTTTGGGGACGAGAATTTCCAAAGCTCCTTGCACAATGGGCTCTGTAAAAAGCTTTTGGAGGAGGAATAAAATATTTGGAATTTGATACCTGTGGAGGTTCTGACTTCTCCCTGCTCCCCACACATCAGTTTTAGCCTTGTGGGAGGCACTGCCAGAATTATTTGCCAGAATAAATGCTGTTTAAAACAACAAAAGTGCTAAAAACCCTCATAATGCAAACGTTTGTCCTAAAAATTAGTTTATGTGAAAAAACCTAACTGCACTCTAACAAAATCAAGGCTGTTCTGGAGAGGAAAAATTAAATTAGAGATCTTATTTACAGCAGCAGGAATTTTTTTTTGTTACATCCACATTTTAGTTGTGTGCTTCCTTATCACAGACAGAAGTCAGCATTTGTTTAGGGCAACAAAAAATTGATTTTCCCCACTGCAGACAGCAACAAGACTTTTCTGCTGTGTGTTGGTCATTTTGAAACACAAAATTGTATTGTTAAATTATTGACACTGATGTGAAATATCAGCAGGGAAATAAAAAATCTGTTCTTTTGTGGCAGAACTTGTGCATTCAATTCACTTCAATGCTGAAATGAAGTTTAGGAGGAGTATTTGTACAATGCTATCACACTACTGGCACTCTAAAAATATGGGGATAAAAATTATATTCAGAGTAATATAAAAATATGCAAAATTTCAATATATAATATTTAATATATAATATATAAAAGCAACAGACATGATGCCTATTGTTGCACTGCCGTAAAATCAAGCCTATTTTAATGTGGAATTATTTGGATTATTCTCTTGTTTTCTGGCTCTGAAACAAAGATAAACTTGAACCTGAGCTGAGAAAGTTGGTTATGAGCAACACAGAAAGTTTAAACTGAATTTACTCTTGTGCTGTTGATGTTGAGAGAGCCCTAAACTTGAGAAGAAATCACAAGGTGTTGCTGGGGTTTGGAGAATTCAGGAAAGGCAGTGGATATAAGGAAAAGTCAGCTAAGCCTCATCCTGGTGTATATTTTTCCTTTTTTGTGTTATTTGATGGACTCTGCTCTCAGTCTAAGGTGGACGTGAAGAATTGAGAAACACAACAGAATCAGTCTGGGCTCTGTTACAAACTTCCTCCTTTTTTTGCTCAATTCATGACAAACTGATGACAAATCCTCCGTCTCTCTTTTTTCCTTTTTTTCTTTTCCCTCAAAATTCTTTCTAGGCTTGGATTTCCAGAGGAGCGACGTCAGCAGTGATCTCACACATCTGAAGAAGTCTGGGATTGCAGCTGCCTTCAATAAAACCCGAGTTAGCTATAGGGAATGGCAGTAAGCTATATCCCATCTGCTTTGAGGTTTCCCTTTGCTCCCAGAAGCAGCCAAGTGCAGGATGTGAGCAGAGGAGTCCTGGCTGCTTCCGGAAAGGCTGGGCAAGGAGGCAGGGAAAAAAGGCAAGGAAAAAGAAGGGGGGGGGGAAAAAGAAGGGAGAAAAGAAGGAAAAAAGGGCAGGGAAAAAAGAAAAAAGGCAGGGAAAAAGAAGGGGGAAAAGAAGGGAAAAAGGCAGGGGAAAAGGCAGGGAAAAAGGCAGGGAAAAAAAGAAAAAAGGCAGGGAAAAAAGGCAAGGGGAAAAGGCAAGGGAAAAAAGAAAAAAAGGCAGGGAAAAAGAAGGGGGGAAAAGGGAAAAAAGGCAGGGAAAAAAGAAGGAAAAAAGGCACGGGAAAAAGAAGGGGAGGAAAGGGAAAAAAGGCAGGGAAAAAAGAAAAAAGGCAGGGAAAAAAGAAAAAAGGCAGGGAAAAAAGAAGGGAGAAAAGAAGGAAAAAAGGCAGGGAAAAAAATAAAAAAGGCAGGGAAAAAAGGCAAGGGGAAAAGGCAAGGGAAAAAAGAAAAAAGGCAGGGAAAAAGAAGGAAAAAAAGGCAGGGAAAAAGAAGGGGGGAAAAGGTAAAAAAGGCAGGGAAAAAAGAAGGAAAAAAGGCAGGGAAAAAGAAGGAGGGAAAAGGGAAAAAAGGCTGGGAAAAAAGA
Organism: Lichenostomus cassidix; assembly: GCF_008360975.1. Lineage (NCBI taxonomy): Eukaryota > Metazoa > Chordata > Aves > Passeriformes > Meliphagidae > Lichenostomus > Lichenostomus cassidix. The sequence goes on from NC_139497.1 coordinate 8,098,115, forward strand.
AGGAAAAAAAGGCAGGGAAAAAGAAGGGGGGAAAAGGGAAAAAAGGCAGGGAAAAAAGAAAAAAGGCAGGAAAAAAAAGGGGGGAAAATGGGGAAAAGGCAGGGAAAAAAAGAAGGGGAAAAGGCAGGGGAAAAAAGGCAGAAAAAAAAAGAAAAAAGGCAGGGAAAAAAAGAAAAAAGGCAGGGAAAAAAGAAGGGTAAAAAGGCCTTCCTCTGCTCCTTCAGCCTGGGTTGGTGATGTGACCTCAGCAGGGAACTCGAGTTCCCCTCCCTGCCAGGGCAATGGGATCAGAGCTCTGGGAAGAGCCAGCAGCTCCTCTGCCTGTGCTGATTCTGTAGAAATCCCAGATCAGTTTGGGTTATCCAGCTGATCCAGTCCTGGGCAGCACTAGGATTTGGGCTGGGAGGATTGTGCTCCTCTCCCTTCACACCTTCCCCACATTTCTGGGGAATCCTGAGAGTCAGGGGGGAGAATAATGAGCTGAGCTTGGATGTGATATCCCTGGGAAAAAAGGGAAAATTCGGATAAAAAACGCAGGACAGGGAGACACTACTTAGATTTTTCCACTCAAAATCAAGATTAGAGCTGGGGAATCAACTGGAAATTCCCCCAGGTCTGCTCTTTCTTGACCATGATTTTTGCTGTATTATCAAGCAGTCAGGCAGTAATTAGACAAATGTAGCTGTAAAGCCTCAAAGTCATTGAGGAAGCCAAAATGCTGTTTTAATGACATGGATTTATTGTCCCTCCTCCCCCTGCTCCCAGGATATTGCTCTAGAACTTAGGTTCTGCACCCAAAATTTGTTTCTTCCTTGAAAATGAGCAGATCAGTTCCAACTTTCACACAAAAAACTCTTTTACCAGTGCTGTAAAAGTTTTTACCAGTTTTTTCACACTGCTGCCTCCTCCTCTCTGCTCTGTCTGCTATTTTCTTCACCTTCTGCTGCTTGCAGAGGCTGAGAATTTTAGAGCAAATGATGGTTTTCCATCAGCCACATTCCTGATTTTCCCTGATAGCTTTATCTGCTGGATAAAGTGGAGGTTAAATATCCCTTTTTTTCCAAATCTGTGACCATAGTTTAATAGTGTAAAGCAATTTTAGGATGTGCTTTGAAGATTAAAACTCTCAGTGTCTAAGATAGGTTTTTAGTTATTTTGGGATTTTTCTTGCCTTCTCAACCACACCTTGAAGTTCTCAGGGTTTGCACAGACAGCTTTCTGCTGGGGGAGATTTATTTTTTACTCAAAAGACAGACAAATTGGTGTCTTTTGCTCTTGTTGGAGTGAATTGAAGAGAAATCATGGAATCCCAAAATGGTTGGTGTTGGAAAGGACCAGGCTGGATGGAGCTCTGAGCTCCCTGGCCTGGTGGAAAGCAGGGATTAGGAGTGAAATCAGTTTTAAAGCTCCTGCCAACCCAAACCAGTCTGGGATTCTGTGGATTTCCACCACATTTTCTATCAAATGGATGCTCAGATGTGTTCACATCTGCCTGTGCTGTGGAATTATCCATATTTTGGTCTTCACTAGCAGCAGGAATCCTCCTCCCTGTGGATTATCCTCATATTGGGACACATTTCTTCTGGAATGGACAAGGACTATGGACTTTGCTTTGCTGCTCTCCTTAGTTAAACCTCAGCAGGGAAACTGTGCCTGCAAGACATTTGAGGATACATTTAACGTGATTAGCTGCAGTTTTGACACCAATAATCTTTAAACCATGATTGCAGCAGAGTGTGAGTGGAATTTGGGATGGGTGGAAGGGCTTGAGCATTTTTATGAACCCAAACACCTGCAGGGTACAAATTGGTGTGGGATAGGATCAAACCTCTCCAGCAGCTGAGGTGTTTTCCCTGTGCCATGGATGAACCACCCAGGAGTGATGCTAACGAGATCAGAAATCTTCACATCACCCCAAAAAGAGCTTCACTTTCTCCCTCAGTCCTCAGTGGTTTGGTGTTGTCTTCCCTGCCATTTTTTCTGCCTTGGTACATAGCCAAAAGCATATTATATTTCATAAACTTCTAATAAATCTACTGCCAATATGATAAAAGCCAAGGAAGTCACCCAGTCTGACACCAGCAATTTGCATGGAAAATATTTCTCTACCGGCATCGTCGTCACTGTCTATTTATTCAGTTGATTTTAATTTTTCTCGAGGGAGTTTAGCCCAGAGCTCTGGAGATTATCCCTGTAAATGTTTGTGATATCACTAACAACATTTTGTCTGGTGATTATCAGCGTGTTGATGATTCTCTGGCAAAGAACTTTTATTTTATAGATCAGAGGAAGAGATGATCAAGGTCCCCTGGCCTCATTCTCAGGTGTCCCACAGCTTCTTCCCACTGATGTGAGCAGAGAGCTTAAAATAATTTCATTAAACATCATGATTTGCTCAATTACTGCTTGTTTGTCATTAATTTTGTGGCATTCCCAGCCGGGCAAACACAGCCAGGACACACTCAGGTCTTTAAAGAGAGGCTGAAGATACAAGCCTTGGGAAATTCCCTGGGAAAAATAATAAATACAACTAATAGAGGAAATGTCCTTTTCTTTTTTGGAGATCATATCTTTAAAGTTCCAAAATTATCAAGTACTTGTATTTTTTTGTAACACAGAGTTTGGTGTGATATTTAATATATCAAGGGACATTATGGAGCCTTGACTTTTAAGTTTTTACTCTTGCAGCAGTGGTGAATTTGCACCTACAGTCTCTGCATTCATCTATTTAAATCAGAGTTCCCCAGGGTTAAAAATGAGTTTTTGCTTTCTCTGATGCCAAAGCAGTGGCCACTTTTAACTTGGGTTACAATGGTCAGGATCAATCCATCCCCAAATAATGTTGTCTTCAGCATGGTTGATTATGGCCTGACCAGTGCTGATAATATTTGGAAAAGGGTTATCCATATATAATTATATAAATTATAATTTTGTCATTAAATAAATGAGTGTTTTCACTGGAAAAGTGACCAAAAGTCTGCAGGGCTTGGAAACCCTTATTCCATTTGAGTCACCACATCAGGGCAGGGGGAATATTAGTGTAGAAATAAAGTGAATTATTGTAAATAGATATTTAAAGCAATAATTGAAATGTTTTCTGAGGAAGCAACCTGAAGTGTCTTGTTTAAGGGTGCTGAGCGGCTGTAAGGAAAAGATCTCATAAAAATCAGTTTGTTTGCAAATAATTGTCAAATAAGGAGCAACAAATGGCTTTCTGCAGATGCTGGGAAATCAACAGAAAAGGAGCAGGTAAGGTGGGAGCCCAAGAGCCAAAGTTTTAGCAGCACTGCTGGAATATTGCTCAATGTGAACCCCAATGAACTGAGCTGTGTTTGGCTGCAGTTGGAGAGGAATGAGAGCAATGCAGGTGGAAAGGCAAAAGCATTTTGATCTTGATTCTGTGCCAGGGAAATCTTGTGAATGTGGTCTGGGAAGACAGAAAATGTAGGGAAAGGATACTCAGTGAAAAAGGATCCAAATGTCTCCAGAAATCACTTAACCTAAAATCATCAGTGTTAAGAATGGAGCATGGAAAGGACCTTAGAGTTTCCTTCAGAATCAGCCTTAAAGGATCTCTGTAAGTCTTGGTTTTTCATCTTCCTCTCACCATGAAATGAGTTGTTTTCAGCAGGATGATTTCCTTGGGGCTCAGCTGGGGCTGTTTGCAGGTTCCTGGCTTGGCTCCCCAGGCTGGGCTCACATTGCCCAGGCTGCCAGAGCTCCAGGAGAGTTTGGACATCACTCCCAGGGATGCCCAGGGTGGGATTGTTGGGAGCTGGACTTGGATCAGCAAACTAATCTTTGTGGGTCTCTTCCCACTCAGGTTATTCTGTGACTCTCTGGTTCTATTCTAACATGAATTTTCTGATAAGTGCATTTCCTTCCAGCCACAAGCTCCAAAATTTGTTCAAATATTGCTGCTAAAATTGTTCAAATGTTGTCATTTCTGTTTCAGGTGTTGCATTCCAGCCTCTGCCATCCCATCTGTGTGCTCCTGGAAGTTGTGCTCTCTGTCCATGGCAAAAGATTCTCAGGCCCCACTGAGCTGTGGTAATTCACATTCAGGGCAGCTTTCACTCTCAAATGTGCTGCTGCAAAGCAGATTATTCCTTGGGCTGGGTGAACCAGCACAGGTATTAAATTGGAATGAAATCTTATTACCTGTGTTGGAACAATTTTGTCCCAAGGTAATAATGAGGGAGTTTTTTTGCATTTCACTAATATTTCCTCCAATAATTCACTGGTCTCTTTTAGGCTTTCATAAAAGCTATAAAATCTCTATTCCTAGATTTATCATTTACGAATTTCCACAGATCTTTGAATTTCCTCTCTAATACTGACTAGCAAGCACATAAAACCACAGCAACAAACTCCAGCATATTCAGCTCAGTGTTCATTTAATTTCTCCCTGTTCCTTTTATTTTCCCAAAAATCAATTTCTATCCCCATTTATCTAATGAAAGAGGGCACTGCAGGGCACAGAATCCCATCCTGGTCCTGCTCGTTAGAGATCACAACCTGGAGCTAACTTCCTGATTAAAATACATTTTCCCTGTTCTTTCATGTTATCATTTGTTTCTGACTCAGTCGATGGTTCAATGTTTGCCACAGACTGTGATTAAGGATGGGTGAAGCCCAAAAAGATAAATCAGGAACAAGCCTGAACTCTTACCTGGAACTTATCTCCTGTGGCTTTTTTTTTTTTTTTTTTTTTGTCAGGTAAGTGGGTGGTGAATTATTGGAGAAAAAATTAGCTTCACTTTTGATTCAGCAGCTGCTGGTGGAAAAAATGGCATTGGGAAATGGTCCCAAAATAAATCCCACAAGTTGCTTCCCACAGTATCTTGTGTAGACTTGTGTGTGTGGACAGTGAAAAAAAGAGTTTTGTAAATGTTTGTGAAAGAACTACAGAAATAAGATGCAGGGAAATGGGGAAATGTCTTTTTCCTGAGTCCCATTCTGATTTTATTGGAAAAATTGTGTTGCTCCTCTCATGGAGGTTTTGGTCTCGAGTACAACGGTTCATTGAATTATAAATCATCCTGAAATCACAGAATATTCTGAGCTGGAGCAAAAGGATTGAGTCCAACTCTTAAGTGAGGGACCTTTGTCAAACCAGCTCAGGGTGATTTCATACCCTGTGATTGGGAGAGCTGCCACAGGTTGGCTCCAGGAGAAGAATGGGAGAATTACACCCAAAAATTGGAGACCTACTCAGGACTGTGTTCAACAACCCCACTGCCTCTGAGGTTGGTGGAGATGGCCAGAACAAGATGTACTTTCAAGAACTCAGCACTCAAGAAGGGTCCAATGCCTTTACCAGGAATTAAATAACATTTAATTTCCCTCTTTCCAACACAGGCTCATTTCTTCTCTTAGGGCATGACTGTTAGGAAACACAGCATGTCCAAAAATTTGTGAGGAATTGGAAATTGGTGTTTGTATTTGGAAAAGGCCAAAAATTTGTGCCATGTGCTGGGGAAGGGAGATTGGGGTGAGCTCAGTGATAGAATTAGATATTAAAGAATACACCGTGTGTGTGTGTATTCATTAATATCTAATTATATCCCACAATATGGGGTCAGTGTTATACATGAAAGCCACAGCAAAGAAAATTTAAGTAGTTCAGTGAGGAAAAGAGCTCCAAATTCTATGGTCTTCCAAAGCAGTGAATTTCAGGGTCAGGGATTCCCCCATCCTTCTCTAAATGTGCAGAGTTGGTTGAATCATCCTGGATTTTGCTGTGAAGGAGCAAAAAGGAAAATATCCTGAACCAGAGAGTCACAGAACATCCTGAGCTAGAAGGACCCACAGGATCACAGATCTGGGAGACAGACCTGCAAGGTCAAGATTAATCTTCCTTTCCCCCCAACAAAAAACCCCAAAGGAAACCCCAGCCGGCAGCAGGCTGGGCTGTAGGTAAGGGAGAGGCAGGTTTTTAGTGTCAGCTAGGAGTGAAATCGGCACTAATGAGAATCCTTTCACTGTGATCTTCTCTTTCTCGCCACCAGGCTCAGGTTCAAGGGTTCTCCGAGGCAACAAAGAGCCCTGGAAAGGTCCCAGCTGAGCGCTCTGAGTGTCACTGATAGCTCCCTGAGCCTCCCCAAAGTGCTTGGGTTATCTTTACACACAGCCAGCCGCGTAATCTCTTTTTATCTGATCTCAGAAGAAAGGGAATCCCTCCTGTGTTGTCCTCTTTGGGCTTTTATCTCTCCTACTTCAGGTTTTTTTTTTTTTTTACAAAGGCTCAGGCTACAATTCTGCTCACTTTTCTCTTGAATTCCCCACTCTTCTCCCTGCGGCTCTTCAGTGCAAAATGATGCAGAAGAGATCACAGGCTTAAAAAGATGGGAATATGCCAGATCCTCTGTTCGTGTAAGTCTGAATTTTGCGGTCGATTCCAATGGAGAGGGGTCTATACACACCGACATTAAACCCATTAATTTCTGTAGGAGTTCCTAGAATTTAAACCCCACTTGTGATTCCCCCGATTTTCTGTAAGCTCGCTACTATTTAACAATTAAAATACCGGGGGTGAGGGTATTAAAACTCCCTAATGCACTCCGCTGATGCTGCGGGGAAAATATTCTGCTTTCTGAGTCATTTGCCCTGAGCTGACTTTCTTTTTGAATGGTTCCGGGGGTTTCCTTCTTTAGCCATAAATCGCATGCAAATTCTTTTTTTTTTTTTGTGTGTGGATGACAGAGTGTGTGAGTGCCTTTCGGAAGCCAAACCAGAGACAGAAAGAGAGAGAGAGAGAGAGAGAGGCTGTTCCTTTAAAGCAAAACTGAAAAAAAAAAAAAAAAAAAATGCCTTCAGGCGTCCTATTACAGTGGAACGAGCCAAGGATCAGGATTTGCAGCTCAGCTATATAAACCCAGCAGAATCTGGCTGATGTGACCAGTCTGCCTTGCTGTCAAAGCTCTCTCTGCTCTCTCACTCTCCGCACACAGCGCCGGGCAGCGCAACTCCGCTGAGTTTTGACAGGACGGCAACGAAGTCAGAGTGGCTTTGAGCATCGTGTTTGTTGCATGGAGGCTGCTGGCAGAGGGATCTGAGCTCTGGCTGAGGCTCTGAGGTAAGTCTGCTTCCCCCCTGAATTCAAAAATCAAAAACTCAGGAGCTCTTCTCGCGCACGAGTTTGCGGTGATCCCGCGCTGTGGCATCATCAGGTGAATATTCGGTCAGGGATGCTGGTAGGGAATATTTGGGGTTGGAGCATGCCTGCCTTGAAGTTTGTCTGTGTTGCCCGGTGGGATAATGTGAGAAATGTCTCAATGGCATCCTTCTGCCCCAATGAATGGATGGAGCAGGAGCTGCTTGGGTGCTGCTTGGACACCAACACAGATAGAAACCCAATAGACAGCAAAGCAGATTTGGGATTTCCTCTTGGCTCCTGGAGTACCATAAATATTTCTCCATCCTCACCTCTCTAGGCTAAATCCACTCGCAGTTTTTAACCCTCCCAGGTGACTCTTGCTGGGACCTGATGAGATCCTGGCCCATCCTGTTGTTAATTTTCTGTCCCCACACTTTCTTTGCACCGAAGCCTTTGTCACCTTCCTCCACACCCCCAGCAGGCTCCAGTTTCTTTCAAAACTCCACTAACACCAGTGTGCAGTGGGGAGCAGGGCACAAAGGATGATCCAAGTGGTATTTTATTCCCAGCTCTCTGCTGGGTGGGTTGTGGGAGCGGGAGGGTGAAATTCTCCATCCTCATGGAAAAACAGAGGCACTTGCTCCGTGTCTCAGCTCCTCGCTCCCTGGTGCTCTGAGATTTTCTGCATGACTGTGTCTGCACTTTCCAGCGAGGCTCAAATTGGCTTAAAAAAGAGAAGCTGGCTGGGAGAAGGTGAACACACTCAGATTCATTTAGGAGTTAAAGCCACTCGCTCAGGATTTTGTGTTACATCACCTTTGCAGTTTTCCCTGCCTGGTTTTCTGTCTGGCTACCGGGAGAGAGAGAGTTTTTGGCAGTGCATCTGAACTTCTGAAAAGTCTGTCTCATACTATGGAAACGAATGATCTGTTCAGACTGAAATGATGGTGATGCATTGTGTTGCACGGTGGAGACATTATAAAATTAAGAAGCACGATAAAAGTATTTATAAAATTTTTCTTCATGAAAAAACAAAAAATAATGAGGTGGATGCAATTCTGTGGTCTGGGTAAAAGCCTTGCTGTCCAGTTGTTGGGTTTGGTTTTCTCTCGTGGTTTATTTTTTTTTAAATCATATTAAATATTGGGAATTCATTTTCCACACCTCCTGATTGTGTGATAAGTGGGGGTTGTTTTGTCGTGCTGGGTTTGTGCATTTGCCTATTCAAGCTGTGAAATCATGGCAAGGTTTGGGTTGGAAGGGACTTTAGAGATGATCCAGCTCCAGCCATGGGCAGGGACACCTTCCACTGGACCAGGCTGCACAATTTAGGGGAGCTCTAGTCCAAAAATGAGGTGTACAATGGGGATTAGGGACAGTCCTTGGAATCCTAGGAAAACTTGCAGAACTGTGATGTCCTTGGCTGTTTCTTACTCTTATAGGGAATGCAGGGACAAACTGAATGCAAAGAGGTTTGACCAGATGAAAGTGTTTAGCCAAGACAAGAGAATTGCTCTGTCTGCAGCTCAGCTTCTCTGGCAGGGAATTTGGGAAGCAGCTGGAAGATCTGTCAGGGTGTTCCCAGGGAAAGATGTGCACCTGAACTGAGCAGTGATGGGAAAGGGGTGACAGGGGCTGTGCCCCACTGTCACCAACCCTGTCACACTCCTCTCCCCAGTACCAGACTGGCATTCCCTTCCCATATTTTGTGCTCATTAATTTTATCCTCTGGCTCCTTTCAGCCCCGAGAAATTTCTTTGCAAGTCCCAGCCCTAAATCCTCTCCCCACAGTGACTTTATCAGTGTTTCCAGAGCTGTGGAAGAGCCAAAGGATCTGCAGCAAAGACCCCAGATGAGAATGGCAGGTCTCATCTGGAGAGAAAGCACAAATCCTGCTAAAGAAATCCCTTCCAGTTACACGGTGGTCATGAGCACATGGAAAAGAAAGCCAACCAGACCCAAATCTCCTGTTGAAATAGTGATGTTTAATGATGATAGAACTTACAGGGAGCATCCCTAAATGTGCTCCACAAATTCTGAGTAGGTGTTAGCTGGAGGCTTTTTAAAATCTATCCTGTTTTTTTTATGCCAGCTCTTTAAAACTGGATAATTTCTCCTCAGTTTTCACTCAAACTTAACTATCATGTTGCTATAACATCGTTTCTAAAGGTGTTTGACGTTCAGCTTATTTTTCATACCAGTGCTTTTTATAAAATAGCTAAAAAAAGCCAAAGATTATTCACGGGTAAAGATGTTCTGACTTGCTGCAAAGAGACTGTCAGAGTTTGTTCTTGAGTATTGTCTCACTTTTTGATAAGAAAATGAGAGTAAATGCAGGGTCTGTGCTTTCTGGGACTTTCTCACCCTTTTCAAGAGTGAGGCAGAACTAAAATCCAAAAGTGCCTGGGAAACAGTGATGTTGCTTCGGAGCCAGAGCTTTAACCCTTTCATCCCTCCTGGCAAAACCATTTGGAGAACCAGAGAAGCTTAGGCAGCTCTGTGCCATTTTCCTGCTCCAACACCACGGTGCCTCTGTCCACCCAGCTGTGCCCCGAGGTTTGAGGGGTGCTGATGGCATTTAGTTGTCCTGGTTTGGGCCATGGTGGGGTGTAAAAGGATGTAAGGGAGAAACAGTGTCCCTCCTGTCCTGTATCCCTCGGTGAGCTGGTATCCCACTGGAATATTCCATTTGGGAGCAAGATTGAATGCAGGGGGTGGTGTTTGCTTTGTTCTCAGCCACACATTTACCTGTCCTTCCTCGGTGTCACAGGAGAAATCCAGAGTGGGTAAATAATTACTCTCGTTTGAAGCCTGTGATTTGATGAATTCCTCCTTGGCCTCGTGCCATCTCAGGCTGCTAAGCTGAAGGGCCACTGACAGTTTTAAGGTCCAGTGGCTCATAAAACTGCAGGCTTAGGAGTGGATGATTTACATCCCTGGAAAGTTCGAAATCTCAGCTTTCCAATAATAAAAAGGTATTTGTTTGGAGCTGTGGCAGTTTGAGATATAGGGCTTTAAAAGTGGGCTCTGATTTACCAACAGGCACTTTCTCTGACTTAATTCCTGGTGTGAGTTTAGCACACCCTGCTCTGAGACTGATCTCTGATCTAACCCTGTGGTTATAAACTACACAAGTCTGAAACTACTGTAAAATGTCATAGCTGCCCTTAGTGGTTTTAAGGAAGCTGCTGATGTCATATTACAGAAAAAATCATTGTTGCTGAAGCAGGAAACTAAGGAAGACAGCAATCAAAGGGAAATAAATTAGTATTTTATCATCTACCAGGCTCAGAAATATCCAAAACTGGTGCAAGCAATCATAGGATTAGTAACTAATGAGTTCTGGACAGGAAACGTCATAACTTGAGGTCAAGAGCTGAAAATAAGGAATGTGTACAGATTAATTATGAGTTTATAAGATGCAATTTAGTTCCTTATACTGCTTGATATTGAAGTGGATTTACTGCCCATGGCTTTGGTTGGTTTGTTAGGGGTTTATTAGGAGTTGATGTTGTAATTGTTGCTCCAGCATTTTAGATACTCACTGTATTATAAATTATGCTCATTGCCACAAAGAACTTGCAATTCTAATTATTAGCTATAAAAAAAAAAAATTGCCTAGTGAACAGAAAAAAGAAGGAAGAAGGTAGTTCTTTGAGGAACTGGAAAGCAGAGGAATGAACGACCCTGAGGGACAATCCTGGGCTGTCACAGTTTCCAGCCAGCTCAGGGTTTCTCCAAGTGTGAAATCTCCCCTCCCTCACTGTCCACTCTGTGTCTGACCCTCTGGCCAGACTGAGCTGCAGTTAAAAGCCTTCCACATGTGGGACAAGTTAGAGGCTGGGCATGGTTCCAGCTCCTGAAATCCTTCAGAGCATGATGTAAGAGCACGGTGAGGATGGGCAGACAGCGAGGTGGAGTCCATGGGGTGCTGCCTGACCAGAGGTGCCTCCTGAGCCTGCAGGAAGGGGCTGGGCATTGAAAGAAGGAATAGATGGGGATCCTTCTGCTAAAAGGGTAAAGTTTGGATCACTTAGTGTCTCGTTTTAGCATTGGATGAATGATAGGTGTGCTCTTATTACTCGATTTATCCTTCATATAAGATTTCCCTGGATTTTTATATGCATCATTTCTCTCTTCTCTATGCTGCCTATCCTGTTGCTGACAAAAAATCCCATCAAAAACCCTCCCACCTGCAGCTTCAGTGAGTATGTCCAGAAGTACACTTTGAATAATACTAATTAATATAAATTATACCTCCCAGCACACCCCTCCCAAAACAATATGAAATTTTACAAAGTCAATGGGAAATAACTCTGTTTTTTGTTTGCCTTATGCATGAGCCAATCCCCCAAGACAAATCCACCCCGGCCTGATCTCGTCGCAAGAAATTCCTCCAAGCTCCCATCCTGGATTGTCTGCAGTTTCAATTAAACCAAGGTGGGATGGTGCCAAGTTTGCAGGAGAGTCCCAGTGCCCAAACAGGCAGTGGCATTCTGTATTCTTTGGGGAGCGCAGGGCGCCGTTGCCAAGTTTGCATTCAGTCATCCATCACATATTAGCCCACTGGAGGTCCATTCTTCCCGAGCAATGGGGGAGCTCTGCTTCCTACCCGGAGAGATTACTCACACAGAAATCCCTTTCCCCAAAACCAGGCGACAGAAAGGTTCCTTTCTTCGCTCCCTACCAGCGCCAGCTTTCCAAAAACCCCACAAAAATCATATTGTTTCATGCTCGGCAAACATGTTCTCTGCGGCAATTGAGGAGAAAGGGCAGGGTGGTAGGAGAGAAATCTTAAATACAGATTTTTCCAGAAGTCTTTGCTTCAATCCTGGGCACAACAAAGGTCTGTTTTAGTGGCTGCCTCTTCCCATGGCAGGATGGAGTGTTGGCTATGTGGGGATAGATATTGGCCAGCAGGCTGAAATGGAGAGCCTGGGAAATTCCATTATGATGATTTTTGCTTTCAGTTTACCCAACATGCACCAGAACTTGACAAGCTCATAAGCCTAAAATTGCAAATGCTGATTTTGTTGTGGAATTAGGATATTTACTGGGATATTAATCTGAAGAGTCTTGATTCTTTGTTAAATTTAGCTTCTTTTCCACCATTCCTGCAGCACAAAGCTAAAAGGGAACATCAATTTCTTCTCCTGTGGGTATATGAAAATTAAACTGTGAGATCCTTTCCCTGTGTGCCCATCAGAGCTGGCTAAAGAGTTATTTCCACCATTAAGGAAAAAGGTTAAAAAAAGTTTTGTTTTCAAGAAACAAATTCACTTTTCATCGGCAAGGAATCAAATACCTGGAAATAGGCAGATTCTGTGGGTGAGGTTGGGGTTTATCTCAACCCAGGATGCAGGGCCAGCAGGCTGTGGGCTGAGCACTCTGGGATTGTGGTTTTGTCGTCTTGGCTGTGATGAAAAGCCTGCATTTGGACAGGAAAGGGTCACTCTGAGTGTGTGCTGAGCACTTCAGCACAAGCCCTTGGTGGTGATTTCCCTCCTCAGCCCCTCTGGATTTCATCTCATCAGGAGCTCTTGGCCTTTCCAAAGGAGCTCCATGGCCACTCTGCACTGGCTCTTTGTTTCTCCTGGTTCCTTTGGAAAGCCAACCCATTTTGGATCTGCTGAACCCTCCTAAATAGCTCCTCTGTGCTGGGGGACAAAGCTGCACGCCAAGAAAGATATAAAGGTGGCTTGTGATCTGCAGGCAGCCCATTCCTCTTGGCCAGAGGCAGCGCAATGCACATTTTCCCTTTCCTCGTGCCTTGTCCTTCCCTCCTGCATGGCTTGTAGCTCCATAATTCAAGGCTGACTCTGATGAATGCTGCACACTGTGGGCCACAAGGCACAGGAGAACAGGATATATGCAAAGGGAAACTTCTCAGATCATTTTTCTTATTGCAGGGGTTTGGCCATGTAAACAGTTTCCAGGAAAAAAAAACCCAAACCGCTGGCATTTCCCATGGTGAGCATTGCTGATGAATGTCCTATCTATTTTTCCAGTTTGGTGGCCAAGAGGAGTGTTTAGAGGAGGATATACCACCTACAAGCCAGGGAATTTATATTTCCAGTGCCAAGTGTTAATTATGATGTCGACTTAGGCACTTTACAGGTTAGCAAGTCAATCACAGGAGCAGCACTCCGAGTGCTGCAGCTCCAGGCGTGATGGAAACCCTGGAGCTCCATTCCCAAATACATCAGCATTATTTGGTGCTTTACTGGTCATTCTCAGGCTGTTATTTCATATATTGTTTATTTGTCTTAGCAAGAGTACTTTGGGATCTGACAGGGTTGCTGGCAGAAGCGAGGAAATTCAGTTTATTACCACCAGCCATGTGGCAGGGAAACTTTCTTGGTTGTTCTAATCCCTGACCTTGAACAATTCCAGAGACTGGGAATCCACAACCTCTCTGGGTTATATATCCCTATATATCCTGTATCCTAATATCCTAGTAATAAATGGGAGGAAAGGGGGCCTTAATTTAATGAAAAATCAACCTAATAATTTTGATCAAAATTCAATCTTTGGTGCCCAGCTCCACCTGGGAGGGAGCTTTCCCTGCTGACAGGAGGAATATTTCATTCCCTTTGATATGGGGTGTTGGATGTCCATATAACACACATGCTCAGCATTGCCTTAATGATATCTTTCTGAGGATGCCTTGGGCTGCTCCAGTTTGCTCTGTGCTCATATAGGTCAGCAGTGCTGCTCAGGGCACAAACCAGGCTGACAGAGGGGCAGTCAGAACTCACAGGGTATTTCCCATGCCCAGAGTGTCCCTGCACTGTCCCTGTCCCCCCCAGCCTGCCCTGCTGAAGGGATGGCTTTCTCCTTTTTGGGGCTGCCAGCCAAATTCTCATGTGACACAATGGCATTGATTTCACTGCTGCTGGATAATTGAGCTCCACAGCCCTGCTGTCATCATCCCCTGCTCAAATTGCTGCCGGCCAAGGCTGTGGCACAGGCAGGTCTCAAGTCACTGTGGGTTAAGGGAATGAGGTCTCAGCAGGGCTGCTGCAGGTCTCTCCAGCCTCCCATTAATGTGACAGTGCCCAATTTGCTGGCATTTGAAGCAGCAGTGCAGATTTTTGTCCGAGTTCAGTCACTAATCACTGCTCAGGGCTGTGTTTATGGCTGTATTTTCCATTTCATTACATAAGTGCTTCTGCTTTGCATCAGAGCACTGCAAAACATCCCCAGACTGGACTGCTCAGAAGCTTTCCTCTCTTTTTCCAAGTGCCTTGCACTCAATTTGTTTCATATCTTGCAAATCTCATTTATATTTCACTTCCCCTTGCCAAGCCGTGGCTGATTTCATTCCATCTCCTCTCCACGATGGATTTTGTTCTAGCATGAGTTTGCTACCCTTCCCTGGCTTGCCAAAGATGCAAATTCTTGATGCTACCACATGTGACAGAACTAGGCCAGGCAGATCTGCAGCCTGGGGGTGATTACTGGAAGTCAGATTTCAAGGAACTCCTTCTGTGGTCTTGTGAGTTCGAAAAATGTGCACATTGCTGCTTGTTTGAGGTGCTAGTACCAAGGACAGAGGAGCTCCAGCAGGGAGGAAAAGCCGCCCAGGGAAGCTAATAATTGGTATAAAAGCAAAGAACTGCCTGGTGAAGGGTTACCCATCTGTTTCCTCAGCTTCTTTTAAAACTGTGCCCAGAGTCGGCTAATGACAATGATAATTGTCATTAAGGAATGATAATTCTGGTCCTCAGGAACAGTGCAGGCTTTTTTGGCTGAGTCCCGAGTCATTTTTAGGGCTTGAATAAGTGTGTGGTTAAATCAAAGTAAAATGATCAACCCCATGCAAATATTCCTAATGAATTCTGAGAGTATCCTGCTGCCTGCTGACCAATATCATCCACAGCAATCCACACAATTAAATAACTTCTGTTATTCCAGGCCAATATAAATGCAAATTGCTCATGCTCTCAGTTACAGCAAAGCCATTAAAAGAGGAGAATTCCGCCTCTCTTGCCTCTGTACGTGACATTCCTTCAGCTAAAATGATTTTAAACGTGGAGAAGTGTGGGGCTGGCTGTGTGGAGCAGAATTTTGGCTAATCTCTTCCTCCTGACCTCCAGGAGAAATTTGAAAAACAGCTTCCTCAGAGGTGCTGTACAAATGCTGTCCCTGTGCCTGTTCACTGTGTATTTATTTAATATGTCAGCAGTTTATCATTCTTATAAGAGGTCTTTATTTCTACTGCACAGATGTCACCAATACTTTTGGTAAATGTATTAATTTGGCATCTGTTTTTTTTATTTAATAACAGGTCAGCTATTCATTCACCTATACTTATTCTATTTATCAAGAGTACTGATGGCTTATTTCCTACCTCTCACTATCAGTACAAAAGATGATGTTTGATACCTAAATCATGAATTTTTGAGGCAAATGACACTGGCCAAGTCCCAGTCTCCAGCACTGGCTGCTGTTCTCAGCAACTCCAGCTTGGCATGAAAGGAAGAAAATTCAGCAGTCTTGAATTTCTGCTCTTCCCATCCCATCCCAAAACCACCTAGAACTTTGGGAAACGGGCTCTGGAAAAACTTCGAGGTGGTTTTGGAAGCAGCAGCGTGGAGAAGGGCCTGGAAATGAAGCAGAGCTTTGTGTGTGGAAGGAACACGAGTCTGTGATTCATGCGCGAAACACACGAACCTCAGGCTCTGAGACGGCCATCAGCAAAGCCCTCAAAATATTCCAGAGCTTCCAGCGTCTACCCGGAAAATAATGAGCTCCTGACAAAGTGTAACTTGGCAGAGAAACTTTCCAAAGACAAGTTTAGAAAAGCGCAGATCTTTTCCAGCTCCGCGTCTTTGCTGCGCGCAGGGAAAAGCCAAGAGCCCCAGCGAATGCTTTTGCTATTAGGAAAGGCTTTATTAAAAGGTACAGGGCGTACTTCAGAGGCAGGAGTGATTTCTGCCGGGAGAGTATGCACAGGAGCTGCTTTTGCTATGAAAAGGGGTTTTTTTTTGTATATTGGAAAAGGCACTAATTGAGGCTTCTGTGGCTGTGGCAGCTCTGCCATGGCTGGGATTCAATTCTGTTCAGCAGCCCAGAGCTCTGCTCGTGTCTTCAGAGAGGGATGGGGGAAAGTCACTCCTGTGCTGGAAGTGCAGACAGGGGGTTCAGGCAGAAGCCAGGCAAAAGGAAGGTGTGAAGCATCCATTCTGCTGTCCCAGTGCCTGGGATATGACCCATTTCTGCAGCTCTGCTTCTGTTTTTAGAACAGTGCCAGTTTTTCTGAACCATTGTTGTCTTTGCTGCTCCCATCTCTGGTGCGTCCTGCTGTTTCTAATGCACAGTTTTTGTCTAGGCTGTGTCTGCTCTGGGCTTTTTCTTGCCCCTCTGACAGCTACAACAAGAACAGAGGTTGTTTTGCAGATGTGAGAAAAAAGTATTTAGCAGATGGTTTGGTTTTTTTTATTTTTATATTTCCCCTCCTGAGTTTGTAGCAAATTGCTCCACTTGGCTGATTGCTGTGCCCCCTGCCAGGAGCCTGAATGCAGCTCCACAGCACCCCACTGACCTGCTTGTTTTGTTCCTCTTTCCTGAGCTCCCATTTCCAGAAATTGATGCTCAAATATCCGAGCCCATAACAAAAAAAAACCCAAGCTCCAAGGGCAGACTGAACTCCCTGTTAACTTGTGCCTCACCCCAGTCCCTGTGAGTTAGAGCAGATGGGTTTGGTGTGAGCTCTCCCATGGTTACCTCTCGCAATGCTGCTTCTCTCTTTGTAGTTTGTGTGTCACACATTTGAGTAATCTGCTCTGTAAAACAGCCAGGCTGTTTCTTGTGGCTGCTGTGAAATTCCTTCTGTGGCCAGAGCTGGATGAAGGATTCTCCTGCACTTCCCACCCTCAGGGGTGAATCACTTGGGTTGTGTAAGAGCAGCAAACTTTGGCACGCCAAGGGGCAGGAGGATTGTGCACAAGTGAGTAGGAATATTTCCTCTGATCCTATAAAATGTCTAAAAATGAAAGGGCTCTCAATAGACGTAAGAGAATCATCTGGACTCAGGGGTTTTGGGGTGAGTTGCAGATTTTTCTCAAATTCTCTGTTGTCTTTCTCTGTGGGTTTTGGTAACCTTGTAATTTATTCCCATGGATTCATCTTATTCTGGTAAAGGGCCTGGCATATCCTCTTGGCCTCAGAACAAATTGCAATTTGCTGTTGTTGCCCCAGAATTTCAGGCTGTCGTGTGGCTCTGTGCATTTGTGCTGCACATCTGATCAGACTTCCTTCTTCAGAGCAAAAGACACTTCAGAGAGTCAAAGAATCACAGAAGGGTTTGAGTTGAAAGGGACATTAAAGATCATCTCATCCCACCCCTTCCATGGCAGGGACATCTTCCCCTATCCCAGGCTGCTCCAAGCCCTGTCCAGCCTGGCCTTGGACACTGCCAGGGATCCAGGGGCAGCCACAGCTTCTCTGGGCACCCTGTGCCAGGGCCTGCCCACCCTCACAGGGAATACTGGGATATTGGGAATATTAGGATATTGGGAATTCCATTGGTCCAGTTCTATTTAGCTCCATTTCTCTTGTTATGGAAAAGAAGACCAGGGGATGGCAAACTTTTGGTCAGGAAGGTTTTATCTCCACCTTTATTGCTGAGATGTAGTTTTTCCAAGCCTGGGGAATCCATTCATTGGGAAACCTCTTCATTTCCACCTTGCAATAACACCTTAATTCCATACCTCACCATTCCACTGACCTCTTACCCCAAGTAGAAAACATTCCTTGGTTCACCTCAACCTTTATTCCAGTTTAGAGTTCCCCTTCAGTCAGTGACTCCCTGGGAAGCTCACCTGGAAGTTTGTATTCCCCGATTTCATAAAGGAGAATTTGTCCTCCCCACAAAGGTCCATCCTCACAGCTCCACAACCAAGGCTTTGTGGTAAAGCAGAGGTGAGCTCTGTGCTCCCTGTCTGTCCTCACCTTCCTCATGGGACAAATCCAGGAGGAATTACTCCTTTCCTTCCTCTGCCTGAGCAGCAGGACCAAAATATCACCCACACCCCTGCCACTGTTGGGAATGTGAGCTGAAATATATTCTAAAAAATCAGATTACTCCAAATGAGCATTTGTTTGGCTTTTTCAGCTCGGCATTTACCTCCTCACATCCTAAAGGGAATAAACCTAATTTGTAAGAAAAACCCTCTGCGTTTTATAGATGCAGTTTTTTAATTTCCTGGGCTTTGCACCTCTGAGAAACATGAGAAACCATGAGTGAGACATTATTCCAGCCAACCTTCTCCAGGCTGCATTATTCCCTTGAACTCCTCCAGCAGCATCCTTTTTGCATGGTCTCATCCTTTTTTTGCCTCCAACAAAAACAGGATTTTTAAAAGCACAACACACAGACATATTTTTAGCTGCTGTGAATCCCTGCAGTGCCATGGGTCACATCCACCAGCTGCTCTGACATGTTTGGGAGGCAAAAAGTGGAATTGTCTCAGACACCAGAAAAGCACCAGCAAATCCCAAACCCGAGAAATCTCCATGTCTGTCTCCTCTGCTGCCTCTCCCTCCCCAGCTCTGCTTTCTTCCCTTCCAAGCTGTTTGTTTTACATCCCGAGCCGAGCTGAGTCCCAGCCAAACATCCTGGAGGGGCAGGGGAGTGTTAGTGAGCCATAGTTACAATTCTTTGGTGGATAACAAGCAGGATTTGCCTCGGGAACAGGAGAATCCCTGTCCCTGAAGGTGGTAAGGAGCTAGAGGGAATTGTGCAGAGCAGACAGCAATTAGAAGCCCTCTGGCTCCTGGACCAGTATTTTGAAGGATTTTGCTGCCTGAAAATTCAGTTTGGTGTTTGAAACTGCACTGGGATGTTTTACCCTCTGATGGGCACAACTCTGAGCTTTTAGAGGTGGGAGTGAGCATGAGATTAATTCTGCTTTTCTGTCCTGGGGTGCAGGAGAGCATGGGCACTGTGGGTTCACTTCCATAAATTTTCACTCAGTAATTGAAGGCCAGGCTGCTCTGGCTTTTATTAGAAAAAGGAGCAGAAATCCTTTGAAGAAATTATTGAGGTGGTTATCCTTTCAAGCAGTTTCTTGTTCAAAGCCATTGCTGGTTTCAAAGATTTCCCCAAAAATGTTCGTCAGGGAATTTTTTCTCAAGAATAGGAACTCCTGAAATGTTGCTGACTCTCTCTCTCTCAGTTTTCTTCTTGCTGATTCCTCAGAATCAAATGAAAAATGGCATCTTTCAATGACAAAATGTGTTGGGAAAAACTTTCAACCACTTGTATCTGTTACTTTTTTATTACTTGGCTCCAGGTCTTTATACATTTGTTAGGGGACATTCAACAGAGAGGACAGAGAAATACTGAAAGAAATAATACAGAATGACAGGAACAAAGATAATTTTTAAAATTCTGATATAAGGGATCACTGATGCCACCAAATAACTGATGTGAAATACTGTAATTCGAGTAAGTACAGCAGATATCATTTATGAGTAACTTTGAGTGCTTACAGAGAAATCAGTGCAAACTAGCCAAGTGTTTCTTCAGATCAAATAAAAATTGGAGTCAAGTTTATGCCATAATGGGACAAAAGGCCAGTTGTGGTGAAGGATTTCACTGCTGCAGAAGGTGTCTCTCCAGCAGGGAGAGGTGTGGGGTGGCTTCAAGGAGGTTTGTGATGTTTGGATGCTGCATTGTGACTCTTCCAGGTGATCTTAGCCACATGGATGGCTGGAGCTGGTGTCTGCACAGCTCTGGGCTCTGGAGAAATCTTCAAAAAGGTGAAGATTTTTGCTCTGTCACCTCAGAACAATGAATCCCTTCTTGTACTCCTTTCCCATCTTATTCCTCTCCCCTTTTCCTGTTAGGTAAAACAAAAAGGGAAAAAAAAACCAAAAAAACCCAACCCAACCCAATGTATTTATTCACTTCTCTATTCTGCCTGAGCCTGTTTTTTAGAGACCCTTCTTTTGTGAGTTTAATCAGATGCTTGATAAGAGAAAAAGCGTTGCTAACTAACCCAGGCTACAAAGCAGCCCCTTCAGGGAGCACATGACCTCATCCCAGGATTACTCCAGCCCAGGAATTCAGACTCCAGCAAACACCCAAAATAAACCTTTGCAGGGTTTTATCCTCCTCTCCTCGGCTTGGCATCTGCTTTGCCAACGTCCTCCTCAGTGGCTGGGGCGAAACACCTATGGAAATTTAGATTTTCCTGCTCCCAACCAGCCTGCCCTGCGCTCCAGAGCTGCTGGCTGGAGCTGCCTTTGGGCCAGAGCCCTGCTGGAGCAGCCAGCTCTGGCACCAGGCTGGTTTTCACTCCCAGCCCCATTGTGTGCCTGGCTTTTGTGGGATGCTCAGAGCCTTGGCAGCTGGGAGAGGCTCTGGGAACGCCTGTGGGGTCACACACAGCGATCCCAAAACTCAGCCTGTGCCAAAAGGTGGCACAGATCCCTCCCTGATGGATGAGAGGTGACACCATGGTGTTGTCTAGGTGCTCTCAGGGCGTTTAGCACCTAATACTGGACAGCACTGACGTGCTGAGGAAATAATTCATTCCTGCTCGGGAAGTTTTGGGGTTTCCAAGTGCTTTGGGATCTCAGTGTGGGTGCCAAGACTGAGCTCCTGTTGCCCCTGTGATGAAGAGGAGGATGAGGAGGGCAGCTCCCCATCCTGGCACACTCCTGCTGGACAAGGTCTCCAAGGAAAGGCAGGGAAGACTGCTGCCCTTCTTGAAGGCAAATGACCTAAAAGGCAAACTCCAGGCTGCAGTCTGGGTTTAAGCCCCATTACCCCCAGCCAGGAGCTCACAGCCACGCTGGAAGGCAGCACAGCTGCAGCTCACACTGAGATCTATCATTTATTTGTTTCTAATTATGCACCTTTAGCAGCAAAGCACATGAAAGATTAAACACCACATTACAAGTGTGGTCTGATTAATTCTGCACCACACATCGAAGTCACTCAGCAATTACCTTCACTCCTTTTTAATGTGGATAATTTTATTAAATCTGGTGGTACCAAAACTGAGTTAAGAGCTTTGGATTCCTGTTTTTAGCGTGGTCTCCTCCCGAGGCTGGCTGGTTATATATAATTATTACATAATGCCACGTTGGATGCTTCTCATTTAAACAGCTGCTTAAATTGCTGCAAGGCTCTGGTGTGAGCCAGGAGAAGTTGGGACATCACAGGATCCAGCAATGCCACTGCCTTGGGGGCTGAGCCTGTAAATGGGAATTCTCCATCATGCTTGGCATACCTGATGTTGCAAAGCCTTGAGGTTTGAGTTTATTCCACAAATAATTGGCCTTGAGAGTAAATCCTGCCCTGAACACCACGGTGGTTGGGTCAGAGCAGCTCTGCTCCAGTCAGGTTGGGCATTTCCAAAGGCATCTCCTTTGCCCTTTCTCTGTCAATCTTGTCCCCACCTGTGACCTCATTAGGAGATGACTGTGATTAAACCTCATTAAGAGCTGTAGCCATTTGGCTCCTGCTATTTAACACACTTGAGGCTTCCTCTAATCCAGGTGAGGTATTAAAAGAACGAAGAGACTCTAGCATGAAAGCCAGAGAATTTAGGCAGAAAATTTGAGAGGAGAGAAACCCTTCTCATGGGGTTAAACTGAAGGATATCTTAGAAATACAGAAAGAATTAAGACATTTAGTTTAGTTATTTATGCTTTTTTAGGGTGCAAATCTCCCACAGACTTATTAGAAGTCAGGGTGGGAACTGGCTGGGCTGGAATGGCAGAACTGAGGGATGATCTCAGCTCCCCAAGCCCCAGCACAGCGCCATTGCCACCTGCCTGGCTCTCCCCTGAGCTCTTGCTGCTTTCCTCCTGGTGGAATAGCAATAGTGCTGTGCTCAGGCAGGGTTTCTTTGCTTTTCTCCTCATCAGCCAGGTAATTCCAAAGAAACATAAATCAGGGGAGGCTGTAGGACTCAGAAGCTGGAAGGCACCTCTTGGTTGCTGAGTCCCATATCCTGTTATTGCAAGCACCTCATTACATGACCTGCTTTTCACTTCTCTTTAATTATTGCATGTTTTCAGCAGTCATTTGCTCCCCACTGTATCTGCCAGCTGACTTTATGTTTCATTTAATTCACGAGATTTGCTCAAAACATTTAATATTTCATTGATCAGAAATGTTACTGATACTGGAAAAAGACTACCTCTGATCCCTGAACTTTTACTCTGCTTTGAAAAAGAGCCAAACTCATTGTTTAGTTTGGAAAGTTCTGTTCTCTCTCTGAGATCCTGAACAAGGATAGACCTGGAGAGATTTTCCACGGCTAAGAGGACAAAACTTCTGAAAGAAAAGTAGTTTATAATGGAATAATCATGCTAATTTACCTCCAAATAGTCACTGTACAACAGAAGGTTTAGTCTCTCATGGGTCTCCTTTTATGCTTATCAGTCAGAATTTACCAAAGCTCTTTCACATTTTTATGGCTGTTGGCTGCAGTGGGTTATTTCTCCTTCCCCTTTGTGGCACTGTCATGCTGATGGCTTTGAAATATGAGCCCTTGCTAAATTGGAAATTGTACACAAAGCAATTAATTAAAATTCCTTCCAAAACAGCCCTGGCAAAGCCCTGCCTGTGGGCTGCTTTTCAGCCAAGGTGCAATGGGTGGAGGCTAAAATGCATCCAAGTGGTTTTACTTCAAGATGATGTACAGTAGGATCTGTGAAGCAGAAACTATACCAAAAGCAGGAATATCATCTAAGAGTCGTAGCCAAAGGTGAAAACTGAACTGAAGAATTCAGGCTCAGCTGAGTGATGTTTAATGCAGGACCTCAGGGGCTGCATGGAGCAAAAAAAATCCAAGTATTTGTCTTAATTGCTGCTCTTTGAAAGAGTTTGAAAGATCACTATTCTAGTGAGCACCAGGAACTCTTGTAGGGTTTAAAATAATCTAAAATTCCTTTTGCTTTTATGACTAATTCCAGTTCTTTAAGTGCTGTAAATGCCTCCTGGGAGGTGCTGGTGTTTGAGCCACTGGGGTGAGACTCAAAGCTTCCTCATCTTGCAGGGGATAAAATACCTCAGCAAAAAGGGCAGAGGTTCCTGGGAGGAAAGGAGGCTCAGAGTCAGCCTCTCCATGTCCCAGCTTTCTTTATCTGAAGTGGAGGAGTGTGCTTTGTTTATCCATTATCATTAAAAACTCTTTCAGACAAGAGGCTCTTTGCCATTCCTCCAGCACACGTGGATGCCATGAGGCTCCTGTTGTGGGGCTGTGGACATCAATTAATCACTTCTGGCACAAAAAAAGTGGGGTTGTGTCACTTGTGGCTCTAGAGTTCAACTTCTCCTGTTAAACAAACAAGTTTTAAAACATCCCTCCCAATTGTTTCCTCTCTGCCTCTTTCTCCACGGAGTTTTCCCAGAGGATGCTTTCCTGCTTTCTCCCCTTTTTCACTCCCATTGCACCTCCACAGCCAGCAAGATGATTGTGGTTAAAGTTTATCTCCCTTTCTAATTCCCAGGAACAGCTTTAGTCTGAAAATCTGGAGCAGGGTGAGGTGGCAAAGGCTCTCAAATCACATTTTGCTGTTTATTTTGCTGAGAGGTCACTGGGTCTGGATCCATAGTTTTGTGGGGGCTTTCAAATGTGGGATTTCTTATCTGGAAAGCTGTAGAGCACTTGCAGGATGTTTATTCTTTATGGCCTGGCCATGGAGATGGAAGTGAAGTGGTTTGACTATAAAATAAAGGTAAGTCCTCAGCCTGGGAACTGGATGGATTCCTGCTTATCAGACTGAATTAATCTGTTAGAACCACTGGGGAAAAGGCAATCAGCTTCTTTCTGCGCCCTTTGAAAGTTATGACCCTCTTTTCACCTCTTGATGCAGTCGATTTCAGACTTTGAAGAAAATGCCTGAATTATGAAGGTTTCCCCTCGCAGTTTCACACCCTCAGGGTCTGCTCATATCTCATATCTAATTGGGGTTGGAACAATTGCCACACTTCTCTGCACACACATTCTCTGGCAGCCTTGGGGAGCACAGTGGATTTTCTGAATTACTCTAAATTCAGCTGCCTTAAAATTCCTCTCCTTCGAATGGATATAATGTAAATAATAAAAAAAGGCGACAATTTGGCTTTGATCATTTCTGCTGAAAAGATTCAGGACTGATGGCTTGGGACTGTTATGAATTCCTGCTCTGCTCTGTGATTTAATGTAGTTTGACCTACACTGTGTATCCCTGCTGATTCCTTTGCCCTGTTGGAATTGGGAATGGAAACAGAATGATTTTCTGCAGTTATGAATGTGTGGAAACAGCAGTGCAAGTTGATGAAGTCAGAGCTGTTCATGTTTTGGCTTCCCATGTCCAAACTCCCAGGGCTCCCCCAGTCCCTTGCTTTGAGAAAATTTCAATTAACTTCAGTCTTAATCCACTTCTGCTGGAGAAGATTCCCGGAGCCTTGGGAATCACATGCTCTTGGCAAAGCCACTTTTGCCTTGAAAAGTTGCATCTTTTGAGGTTTTGCCTTGTAAAAAATGCCCTCTGGCAGATGGTCTGAATTGATGAGTCCTGTGCAAGGGCACTGCTGGTATTCCTTGGGGAAAATGCAACAATTCCCCATGTCTGCAGAGAGGGAATGATCCAGGTCAGAGAGGGAATAATCCAGGTCAGGGAGGGAATAATCCAGGTCAGATCCAACCCCTGCCATGGCTCTTTTGTCAGTGTGGCAGTGGATAAGGAGAAGGGACAGTGACAACACAGTCAGTGCTCTGCTGGGCACCCCAGGCTGCAGGGAAAGCACAGATCACGCCTTGGTGGAAACTCTCGAAACATGAAGTTCCTGCAGTTAACAGATCACAGGAAACTATTTTGGGGTTAGCAATTTACAAACCTCAAAATGCTCCTTGTTGTGTTGCCTGGAGAGAGCTTTGGCTCTCCTCCAACCGAGTCTTCCTCCCTGTCACAATCCAGCCCAGATTTTAACAAGATGTGCTTGAATCCAATATGTGCTGACAATATTTGATCCCCTCCTGCTGTAATGTTGGAATTATCTGCTTTGAGAGGAATTGTTTCCTTTTTTTCCCCCTCCCTCTCCTTTTCCCCCTGCCATTTTTATGTCTAATTTCCAAGTCATGACATGTAGAGGGTGTCTGAGCAAATCTAATCAGCCTTCTGCCTTCGTTAGGAAGGACAGCTGAGAGAGTTTTTAACACCTTCATTCCTTCCTTGCTGCAATCTGTTTTGATTAAAATTGCACAGGGCTCTCATCTGCATATTTATCATTCCACAGACCCACAAATCATCTCCCAATTCTGCCATTCCTGAGCTTTCAGGAGAGACTGGAGTTGTACCCCAGGACTTTCAAGTGTGCAGACATTAATTTAATTTCTGACACCTGCTGCTTTCCAGCAAATATGGCTTTGGGGAAGGGAAATATTCATACATTACCTTTGCTTAGTATTCGCCAGGAGTCAGGATTCATGGGATTTTTTCCCAAGATTGCCTGAAAATTTCCTATTAAGAAACAAATTTCTAATTAAATGGAAAGGTCCTGAAAAAGTTCTGATGCTGGGAGGGAGGCGAGGGGAAGGGGGGATGTCTAAACAAAGAAATAACCCTTTTTAATAACATTTTTTCAGCTTTTGACAGCCAGACTGTGATGTGCTTTCAGATCTTCAGATGAAAGGGCTGCAGTGGAAATGAAAATTATTCCTTCCCTTTGTGCTTATGACAGTCCATCTTATTTCCACCACATATTATTAAGTGTATCACCAGGCACTGATCAGGTTTTTAAGGAGTGGTTTCTAGAAATAGTCTTTTCCTGCTCTTTGGTTAAAATCTAACTTTCAAAGTTAATGTTCATATAAGATTTTTTTTTTTCTGCTTGACTGTTAATTTTTTTTTACCCCAGCTGGTACCGCAGAGATGCCATGATTTGCTCCTCCATTCACAATCTCTATTTTTGGATCAGATATTTAAGATGTGTGAGAGGCCACAGCACCTTTTCTTGTTATTTATATCGAGGTTGTGCCTCGGGCAGCAGGAGACCAGGAGAAAACTCTTGCCCAAGGAGGGTGGGAAGGTGCCAATGACCAGACGAGGAGAACATGAGCTCCAGATTTATTGTCCTGCATGACAAGCAGAACATTTTCTGCTTCCACATCATCATGTCCAAGATTTTTGTAGGCAGGGTGGCAGGAAGACCTGAAGGAACAACACATTAGGATGAGTAGTGTTCCTTATCAGACGAAATATTTGTAAAAATAGCAACACTCTGGGTCATACAAACCTCCCACCAGACCTGAGAGATATCAGACCTCACCCAGCTCCTCTCAGTGACCACAAGGCCAAACCCATGCTGAGAAGATTGGTTTTTTCCCAGCCCTGGCAGCAAGAATTTTAGATGCCCCTAAATAATCCAGCAGCAAAGAAAATACAGGTCCAAAATACAATCCACACGAGCTGTTCTGATGGGAAGATGAGGGAAAATGAAGGAACAACAGAGCCTGGCAGTCGCTGTGGCTTCCATTCCCCTCCTGCTCCCGGGTGGTCCATTGTGGTCGGAGCTGTTGTTTGGAAATGTTTGAGGAATTGGGGTTGCAGAGAAGGATGTCCTCTTTGTTCTCCCAGCCAACACCATGGCTAATGTATAAATAACTGCAGGAAGGTGTCCTGTTCTGTAGATGTCAGACCAGGAGTGGAGCTCAGCTCATCGTGCTGGACCCTTGGCAGATGGGATGGGAAATACCTGATGGGGGTGGATCAGCTCAGACAGCACACGAGGAGGTGTCAGAGCACAGAGGTCACAGAGCAGGCATGGAATGCTGCTCCAGACCACCACGATGGTTCTCCAGAAACTTCAAAAGGATGTCAGCCAAGACACATTCATTCTTGCAGTATCATCTGTGAGCTGAGAGGTTTGGCTGCCTCTGATGCAGTGAGTGTCCAGTCAAAGTCCTGGTGTTCATGTGGCTTTCACCAGTGGTGAAGGTGACAGTGACAGCAGCTCTTGCCAGAAGCAGGTTTTTCATTTCCCAGGCATACTAAAGAAAGCACAGTTTGTACCATCATTAAGTGATTTGTCAACTCACACTGGTCAGCAGAAAAAAGTGCAATTTCCTTGGTTTGGGTGAGGCCCATGTTCCTGTAGGCTGGGATTTACAAAAGCCATAAGGAAATGGATGCTCAACTTCCACTCAAATTCAGCGAGAATTAGATGCAGAGCTGCCTCCAGTTTGTTCCATTTCCCATTGGTGATCCATCTGTCAAGCAGCCTGTCCTTTTAATGACTACTTGAGGGTTAGGCACCAATTTTAGCTGTATGACCTTGTCTTGGGGCAAAAAGTGCATAACACATGGAATTGCATGGGAAGCAGTTTGCAAAGCCCAAGCTTGAGACTAAAATCCCACTTCAAACACAGTCCTGACCACGCTTCATGAACTGGAAACCCAGTTTAGGAGTTGAGTCAGAAATGAGACCTGGACCATGTCTGTCTCGGTTACTCTTTATTAACAACCCTGTGATCTCTTCTGGTGCAGGCAGAGCTTGCAGAAATATTTGAGCAAATGGGGTAAGTGTTAGAAATGCCTTAAAGCTGAATGGTTTTCCATAACAAGGAAAAAGGCTTCCCTGCTGCTTGCTTACTTCTGATTTATTCCCCAGTAAAAAGGGGTGAAGTGAGCTCAACATTGCCTAAAAAACCCACTAAACTTCAGTGAAGTGTCTGATGTATTCTTGTCATTCTCCCACAAAAGCAGCTGGGATAACACAGGAAAAACAATCCCCACACTTTGGGGGAAGCAGAAGGGTGGAAGAAGCTGGTCTCCCATCTGACAAATAAATCAGCATCCAAACTGGGGTGTTTAGAGAATAAATCACTTTTTCCTCCATTACTGGCATTTCATAGCTTGCAACCACTGAAAGCACTGATCTAACCATTAAACCCAGCTTTTCTGGGAGTGGGGAGGAAAACAAATGCTGAGATGACATTTATTAGGTGTGCTTGTTCAGGAAGTCCATTGCTGCTTCGGCTCCTCACTCTACGTGCCCAGGAGCTGATCCTGCATGGAAGTCCATGGATATCTTTCCACTCCCCTGGCTCATTCTGTTGAAAAGGAACATGAACAGACTGAGGAGGAAGAGGAAATATTGGAGCTAATTGAAAAGAATGAGTTTCAGGAAGAGCTGTAGAGCCCAGCCAGGTGCTTGTAACTGTACACGAGTTATTGTGTTATAGCTGAGGAAAGATGAGACAGTGGGAAATGCTGCCTGGTGAAAAGGGTTGTTGGCTGCTAAAAAGGCATTTTTATATACATAGTTTTATTGCTGTCTCTGTTGGAGTCTCAGCTTCTCCTGTATCTCACTAGTTCTGTGCTAAAATATCCCTGTGATACAAGAGCTGACACCAGAACCTTCCACCTGCAGAGAGCTCCACTTCATGCTCCTGATAAATCATCATATTGTGGAACTTACTATGGAGCTACAAGCCCTAGAGTTCAGATTCCAAAGCAACTGGAGTGATTTAAAGTATAGATAGAAGAGGGATGGAATGCACTTGGTGGTGTTGGTGCATCTTTTGACATTGTCTTGAGTTTCTTACCTGGTCCAACCTTGAGCAGCCTTCAAGCAGTGAAGGAAATAGAGAATTTAACATTGGTTAAATCATTACAGAACATATATTTATTTTATCTACCTCTGTTTTCAGTTGAGCTGAGACTCTGCAGGCCTCTTTGCCCTGGTCTTCTCCTCGAGGCAGTTAAACTTTCCATAACCTACTGTTTTTGCTCTAACCTGGAACTAACAGCAGCTTTCTCCATGTCTGGTGACATTTCCTTCAGAATCACACTGCGATCCTGGAAAACCACTGTTCTGTACCAGAGCAAGCTCAGCAGCTTGGGTGGAGTGTGATGGTCCTGTTCTCTGAGGATGCAGAACCCAAGCTGTGCCACGACATCCTTGGGTGATGTAGCTGCAGTTCATGTCTTACACTCTTCCTTCTTCTTTTAGGGAACAAACACACCAGGAAAGAAAAGGATATCCAGCTTGGTTTGGCCTGGCTCTCCAATTTCTGCTCCAGATTGCAAAGGCCAAGCAGACATAAGACTCTCTCAGCCTCACAAGGGAACAATGGGACTGCCCAGCCGGGTCTTGGCCTGCGCCATCCTCGCTTTGGTGTCCCAGCACGTCACTGGGGGACTCATCAAGAGAATTATCCGGCACAAGAGGGAGACTGGGCTGAACGTGACCTTGCCAGAGGATAACCAGCCCGTGGTTTTTAACCATGTCTACAACATTAAGCTGCCCGTTGGCTCCCTCTGCTCCGTGGACCTGGACACGGCGAGCGGCGACGCCGACCTGAAGGCGGAAATCGAGCCCGTCAAGAATTACGAGGAGCACACGGTGAATGAGGGGAACCAGATTGTCTTCACTCACAGGATTAACATTCCCCGCCGGGCTTGTGGCTGTGCAGCTGCCCCAGACATTAAGGATCTGCTGAGCAGACTGGAGGAGCTGGAGGGGCTGGTCTCCTCCCTGCGGGAGCAGTGTGCCAGCGGGGTTGGATGCTGTCCTAATTCCCAGGCAGTAGAAGGTAAGGCAGGCTGGGGAGCTGCTCCTGGGGGAAATTCTTGGGCTGGCTGTGGATGTTGTTTAGAGTGATACTCCGATCTGTTTCCAGAATGAGCACAAGTCAACCTGTTAAATTTGAAACATAATCAAAACTGGGAATGTGTTTGGCCAGCTTGCAAGGTACATTCATTCACAGTTCCAAGGCTTTATGGATCTGTGGGTCAGGAGTTGGCCTGGGACCCTTTGTAGCTGTGGCATTGAGCAGGGACGGCACTTGGGCACAGTGACAATCTGTGTTGGAGTTAAGATTAAAACTCACACAGTCCAAGCTCTTGGCTCCACTTTTTGTCCCCTTAAGGAAGCTGCCAATGTAACCATTTTCACTTCCAAGTTTTCTTTAGTAGAGACCAATAAAAATACAGCAGGACATAAGGCAACAGACAAGCACAAACAGTTAGAGGAGGGGGGAAAGGTATCTGTCTGGTCAATTTTTAAATTAAGGGAAGAAGGGGTTGGTCATATAAGAGAAGAAACACAAGTCTTCTTGGGAGCGATGTGTCCCTCTGAGCTCAGAGTGGCCTCCCAGTCGCTGATACAGCTGATGACACAATGTGCTGCCTGGCTTTTTGTGCTCTGGGGTGAATGGATGAATGATGTTTCATGCTGCATGCCCTAATGAAGCAGTCAGGAAAGCTGCTCAGTCAGTGGAAGAGGATTTTGAGGAGGGAGGAGGAATCCAGCATGCTCAATTACCAAGTCATTGGCAGGGGCTCTTCCCTGGCATAACAGCGAATTAAAGCTTTCCCGGTGAAGTAAATCTCACTGGAGAAAGAAGGTTAGAAACTAAGTGATTCTGGAAATTGTGTTCTGTAGGGAACTAGGAAAATCAGAGCCCTTTTAGGTCATGGGCAACCTAAGGAAGGGCCAAGGCAGTAACGAGATTTTGGGCTCATTGGCACAGGTCGCCTGGACACCACCCCTTATTGCAGCGGGCACGGCAACTACAGCATCGAGATCTGCGGCTGCGTCTGCGAGCCGGGCTGGAAGGGCCCCAACTGCAGCCAGGCCTCGTGTCCCTCCGATTGCAACGACCAGGGCAAGTGCGTGGACGGGCTGTGCGTGTGCTTCGAGGGCTACACGGGCCCGGACTGTGGCCAGGAGCTCTGCGGCCGGGGCTGTGGTGCCCACGGGCGCTGCGTGGGCGGGCAGTGCGTGTGCCACGAGGGCTTTGTGGGCGACGACTGCAGCGTGCCCCTGTGCCCCCACAACTGCCACGGCCGCGGGCGCTGTGTGGACAGCGAGTGCGTGTGCGACGAGGGCTACACCGGCGAGGACTGCAGCGAGCTCATCTGCCCCAACGACTGCTTCGACCGCGGGCGCTGCGTCAACGGCACCTGCTTCTGTGAGGAGGGCTTCACCGGCGAGGACTGCGGCGAGCTCACCTGCCCCAATGACTGCCACGGCCAGGGGCGCTGCGAGAACGGGCTGTGCGTGTGCCTTGAGGGGTTTGTGGGTGACGACTGCAGCGAGAGGAGGTGTCCCAACGACTGCCACAACCGCGGGCGCTGCGTCAACGGGCAGTGCGTGTGCCACGAGGGCTACCTGGGCGAGGACTGCGCGGAGCTGCGGTGTCCCAATGACTGCCACAACCGTGGGCGTTGTGAGAACGGGCAGTGCGTGTGTGATGAGGGCTTCATCGGGGAGGACTGTGGGGAGCTGCGCTGCCCCAACGACTGCCACAACCGCGGGCGCTGCGAGAACGGGCAGTGCGTGTGCCACGAGGGCTTCACCGGGGATGACTGTGGCCAGCTGCGGTGTCCCAACGACTGCAACAACCGCGGGCTGTGCGTCAACGGGCAGTGCATGTGCGACGAGGGCTACACGGGTGAGGACTGCGCGGAGCTGCGGTGTCCCAATGACTGTCACAACCGCGGGCGCTGTGTGGAGGGACGCTGCGAGTGCGACAACGGCTTCACAGGGGAGGACTGTGGCGAGCTGGCGTGTCCCAACGACTGCCATGGGCACGGGCGCTGTGAGAACGGGCGCTGCGTGTGCCATGAGGGCTTCGTGGGCGAGGACTGCCGGGAGCGCTCGTGCCCCAACGACTGCAACAACGCGGGGCGCTGCGTGGACGGGCGCTGCGTGTGCGAGGACGGCTACATCGGGGATGACTGCTCCGATGGTAGGTGCCATGCCCCTCTGAAGTTCTTCCCCTTGCTCCATCCAGCAGCCTTGGAGGCTCTGAGAACCTTTCCCAAGGTACCGGCATCTCTGAATTTTCAGGGCTATGTAGTGCAGCAGTTTCTGGTGACTCTTGGTGGTCACCAAGGCTGATGACGGCATTGCAGTCCCTTTGTCACCTCCCTATCTGCTCCCACCACAATGGCACTGGAGCTGAAGCCAGCATTGGCTGGGATTTGTCATCATGACCCTTCAGTTTCTCACAGCACCTCTTGATGCTAAAAAAATCTGAAAGGCACTGTTCCAGCTAAGGAAAAAAGGGAGATGTTCCAGAGTCCTCTTACTACACGTGTGCATGTATTTATGTATGTATATATATATATGTTTATATATGGAGGTGTGTATATTAGATCTGACAGAAGCTCAAAGGAAAATCATGGAATCAGCTGGAGTGGAAACTTAGCTATAAAGTCACATGCTTGGTTTCCCAGGACCACTGACTCCATGGAAATCGATAGGAGATTTTGGCAGCCTGATAATGACAGGCAATACACCATAAATGAGGTAGTTTTCTTTAGTAGGTCCCGGGGGAGAAATTTTGAAACTAAGTTTTGGTAGAGTAATCAAAGAATACTTTGGGGTTGGGAACACTATAAAAGACAATGAATACCCTTTAAAAGAAATTCCCATCCTTTATCTCCTCCTCCTGGAAGATGCCTAAGCCCCACTTCGTGCTCTTGCACAGGCAGATCAATAGAAAGTATTTACTGAAATAATAATGTTTTATTTTACTTTGGAAAATCTGTGCAAATCCCAGGACTTGTAGCTTTACAATCACGTGTTGCTGGCAGTTGAATTAAACATCTGAATCCCTCAGGACCCAGCTAGAGCAGCCTTGTGCTGCAGCCATGAGAGGAGCAGCTGGAACATAGTCAGCCAGAGGTTGTGTGCAAGTGTGAGAGCAGAAATTGGCCCGTGGCTTCTGGAAATGTCTGCAGTCTCCATCAGCTGAGCATTCCTTTCCTCAGCAGCTAATTTGAGGGAGATGCCTTCCCCATTCCCTGCATGCGAGACGAGCCTTAGGAACTGCTGCTGGGAAAATGTGAAACTGGGCAAGTCATTATTTCCTGAGCCTTGAGAACCTCTTATAACTTCGTTTTGGCTTTTATTTTCCCCCTCATTCCCAGTGTCTCCTCCAACTGAGCTGACTGTGACCAACGTGACAGATAAAACTGTCAATCTGGAGTGGAAGCACGAGAACCTCGTCAACGAGTACCTTGTCACCTATGTCCCCACCAGCAGCGGGGGTTTGGACATGCAGTTCACCGTGCCAGGGAACCACACGGCTGCCACCATCCATGAGCTGGAGCCGGGCGTGGAGTACTTCATCCGTGTCTTTGCAATCCTGAAAAACAAGAAGAGTATTCCAGTCAGCGCCAGGGTAGCCACATGTGAGTTTGATATTCCCTGTATTCATCCTTTTGTCTACTCCCTTTGCATCCCTTTTCTGGGGTGTTGCTTCTTTTGTATTTTCTATTTTCAGTTCATATGTGTTGACATGCATCCCTATTTTAGGAGGTATTATTTATATTGTATTTTCTATTTTCAGTTCCTATGTATTAATTTGCATCCTTTCTTTGGGATACTATTTCTTTTGTATTTTTTATTCCAATTCAACTTTTGGCCTGGACAAAAACAGCCTTCTGCACTTCTATTTTCTCTTTTTTTCCAGGGACTGTGTTAGAAGCACAGTTCACAAGCTCTTCTGCTCTCAGTGTCTCCTAATATGAGGTCTTTGTAAATTAAGAACCTTGGCTTCTTTATTACAATGTACATTTCTTTATTACAACGTGCATTTTAAAATTCTAGTATTCTGTCTGAAAAAATGGTAAAAACATAGCAGCATGTAAAACAGCAATATGAAATCACTTGAATTCAGATTGTTTTGGCTAAAATGGAGGTTATATTTGGTTTGCAACTTTGGTGTGTTTTACTCAACTTGCCTTTTATCTGTCTGCCTGTCCTTTTGTTGCTCATCCTCCTTTTTGTTTTGTGCACCTCACTGTCATACCTCAACATCCCAATATCAAAAGATGCTCTTTGACTTCTGTCACTGAGCTCATTTCTAAAGACCTGGGGCAGGATTCAGCCACCCTCACTTCAAATGTCCATGCCAGGCTTCTTCCAAGAGGGCTCAAAAAAGAGATTTCTAGGGAAAAATTCACTTCACTCCAAGGTGACATCTAAACCAGCTCAGGAAAGTCTCTTCAAAGCCAGAACAACTGGCTGTGAGGAGAATTTAACCACCTCAGCTGCAGATTCCCACCTGGCAGATATTTCTAGTGGTGGAAAGTTGTCCCACTCCAGTGCCCTATTCATGGGAACTTGCTGCTCATGTGAGGATATCCCTTTTTTCTGCCACAGATCTGCCTGCTCCAGAAGGTCTGAGATTCAAATCTGTCCGGGAAACATCTGTCCAAGTGGAGTGGGACCCTCTGAACTTTTCCTTCGATGGCTGGGAGCTGGTCTTCCATAATATGGTGAGGAAGCAGTTTCACCTAAGGAGTGAAAAATCCTGGATTTTTCTGTTTCTACTCACTGATTGTTCCATGTGTTCCAGAAAAAGGATGATAATGGTGACATAACCAGCAGCTTGAAAAGGCCAGAGACATCCTACATGCAGCCAGGGTTGGCACCTGGGCAACAGTACAATGTGTCCATCCACATAGTGAAAAATAACACCAGAGGACCAGGGCTGTCCAAAGTGATCACCACAAGTAAGCACAACCTGTATTTGGTCTGCTTTTAGTTGGCTACCAACAAAACTTCTGCTGTTTGGGGGTTTTTAAACAAGAGAAAATCAAGCTCTACAATGTGAGTTAATACGGGGAAAAAGGAAGTAGTGGAGCTGCTAATGAATACATGAGGAAAAAATAATTCCTCTCCAAATTAGCTGTTTGACCAGAAAGGAAATTTATGGTCTGCTGGAAGGTAGCAGGCAGTATGCACTTTTACTCCTTTTTCAAGATGTACATCAGCAAGAACTAGAATTTCTTACTGGGATTTCTTTCATTTTGGTGATATTTTCATGAAGAATGTATGAAGGTGGAGAATCTCTTAGGGTTCCTGCTTGTCTTTCCTTTGGCAGTTTGTGCTGCGAAGGAATTTTGATGGATTTGCTTCTGATGGATTGACTCCATTTGGAGTCTAAAACTATAGGAAGAAAAGGAAAAGAGTAAACGAGGACACTTGTTTTAATTTTGCTCTGAATCAGCAATTAAAGGCACAAGAATGTGGGTGTTTTTATGGCAAGATTTCTTTTTTAAAAAGCCCCTTTTTTTCCTCTCTCTTGCTTGGTGACAGAGCTTGATGCCCCCAGCCAGGTGGAGGCCAAAGACGTCACCGACACCACAGCTCTCATCACGTGGTCCAAACCCTTGGCTGAAGTCGAAGGCATCGAGCTCACCTATGGCCCCAAGGACATCCCAGGGGACAGGACAACCATCGACCTCTCCGAGGATGAGAACCAATATTCCATCGGGAACCTGAGGCCACACACAGAGTATGAGGTGACGCTCGTCTCTCGCCGAGGGGACATGGAGAGCGACCCTGTGAGAGAAGTCTTTGTCACAGGTAAGGGGCTGGGGAGGTGACAAAGGGACAACCCATCCTGCTGGGCTGGCTGTGTCTGGCTGCTGGAGTTGGCAGTTACTGAGCCACACAAATTCAGCCCAGTTTTAGAGGTACAGGAAAGGGGAGAATGACTTCCTGTGCCTCATTTGCATCAAAATATTTAGAGTCCCTCACAAGAACATAAATGTATTTTGTAAATGGGAATTAGGTTACTGTCTCTCCTACCCTAAATCCCTACTTCAAAAAGCAAATTCCTCTGGATCATTTGTCTGTCTGATGAGCTAAATGTCTTCCATAGTTCCTATTTCATTTTATTTCACTTTGCCTAATTAGTTTAGAAACAGAAAAATTTTTTTTTTTCTTCTTCAGTTCTGCAAATATTTCCTGTCATGCTTTTATAAATTTACTCTGCTTCTCAGTGATCCTGGGAATGCTTTTGGAAAGTGTGGGTCCTTTAGCAGGTTATCAAGGCTTGATGCA
Organism: Lichenostomus cassidix; assembly: GCF_008360975.1. NCBI lineage: Eukaryota > Metazoa > Chordata > Aves > Passeriformes > Meliphagidae > Lichenostomus > Lichenostomus cassidix. The sequence goes on from NC_139497.1 coordinate 8,134,033, forward strand.
TAAAGGGAGCTGAGAAATACATCCCTTTTCATCCTAAAATACAGTTGTTATTTCAGAGCAGGATTTGAGGCTCCTGTAGGTGTGAAAAATGAAAGCTCATTGAATTTCTATAGAGAAATTTTGAGACTTAAAGAGCTCCTTCCAGCCACGAATGCAAGATGTTACTGAACAGAAATGATCAGAGATGATCTCGAGATGATCAGTTCTTTGTTCTTTTTTCCTTTTGAAAACTGAGGTATTTATAAAGCAAAACAGTATTTTCATCAAAATATGTTTCCCCCAAAACCTGTTTAGTACAAAAAGCCATTATTAAAATAGAAAATGTTATTTTTGTCTCAGGAGATAGATGTCACATTTCTTGAACTGAACCTGGTGAACTCTGCTTTTGATGCTAAAAGAATTTTGGTTGGTGCAGTTAAAGCACAACAGGATCATGTGAGAGGAAACTTTACGGGTCATTTCACCTCCTAAAAAGCACTGTCACAAGAGACTGCTATCAGAAGAGAAATATTCCTAATTATTTATTTATTGCTTGGTTGATTGCAGACCTGGATGCTCCAAGGAACCTGAAGCGAGTGTCCCAGACTGACAGCAGCATCACCCTGGAGTGGAAGAACAGCCACGCCAACGTTGATAATTACCGAATCAAGTTTGCTCCCATCTCTGGTGGGGACCACGTGGAGATCACAGTGCCCAAGGGCAGCCAGGCCACCACCAGAGCTACACTCACAGGTAGGGGGATGGGGAGATTGTCACTGGTGTGCTGTGTCACCCCAGGGACAGCACATGGTGAAAAAATGTCCTTTTGGTCACTATATATGAAAGGAACAAACAGAGATTACACATTTTACATTGGATATTAGGAAGGAATTGCTCCCTGTGAGGGTGCTGAGGCCCTGGCACAGAGTGCCCAGAGAAGCTGTGGCTGCCCCTGGATCCCTGGGATATTCCCTGGACAGGAATATCATGCTTCCTCTGTTCATCTCTCAGGTTTGAGGCCTGGGACTGAATATGGCATTGGAGTGACAGCAGTGAGGAACGACAGGGAAAGTGCTCCTGCCACCATCAATGCTGGCACTGGTGAGTGTCCTGATCCCCTCTGTGCTCTGGAGGAGGCAGCAGCTCAGGTGGAGCCTCTCTTTCATTTATAAGTGATGCTGGAAGGAATATTTCAGAAAATTCTTGATTTCATTTTGCTACATTTCCCCTCAAGGGAAAGAAAAAAATTTCCCCAAAGGTCTTGACCTCTGAATCTAACTTCTTTTTCCTGTTCCTGCTTATGCTCTGGGAGTTTAACCTTCAGATGAGCTCCTCAATGATAGTTATGCTTACACTGACCTCTCTGGCCATCTTCTGTCTGTGAGGGTTTCTGGCAGGAGAGGAAGTGGTGGCCAAAAGCTGGATGTGACAAATGGTGGTTGCAGTAGTCCTGATTGACCTTGAAACCCAGAATTTTTCACACAATACCCCTTTTTCCCAGGTAAATTATCTGAAGACTTTACTTCTGCCTCTCGAGAGTAAGTGGGGGCAATTTGTTCTGGTTTTGTCTGTAAAAGAAAACATCATCATCATCATCAACTTCCCATTTCAAAATGTCCCAGGGGCAGAAAAAACCCTGAGCTGCTGCCAGACCCACAGTGGAGACGTTACCCTACAGATCCTAAAAATTCATCCCAGGGCAGTTCAGAGCCACCCCAACTCTGCTTTTTTCCACCCTGCAGATCTGGATAACCCCAAGGACCTGGAAGTCATGGATCCCACTGAAACCACGCTGTCGCTGCGCTGGAGAAGGCCAGTGGCCAAGTTTGACCGCTACCGCCTGGTGTACACCTCTGCCTCCGGGAAGAAGGGCGAGGTGGAGATCCCAGTGGACAGCACCTCCTTCCTGCTGCGGGGGCTGGATGCAGGCACCGAGTATTCCATCAGCCTGCTGGCGGAGAAGGGAAGGCACAAGAGCAAACCCACCACTGCCACAGGCTCCACGGGTGAGTAACACCTTCTGGTGAGGCACGACGACCAACACAGGGCTAACTTCACCTGATTTTTTGATCCATCCCAGGGGAACCTCCTGCAGAGCAGACAGCTCTGCCAGCGTGAGGGACTGAAGGACAGCTCTGTCTTTCCCTTCCTGCTGTGTTCACCTCCATGTCCCCAGCGATTTCTTGCTCATGCTTTGAGAAGCTTCACAAAGAGCTCAGCTGTTGAGTTCACATCCTGCATGAATGTAGAACTCATCTTTTGTTTTAAATGAGGCTGGGTATTTTTGTTCATCGTGTCTTCTAACGTGTTTTGCTTTCTACAGCCAAAAAAATGAGAGGAAGAGCAACCAGAATGTGTTTAACATTGTTTGTTCCTGCCTAATGAACTCTCTTCACAGCAGGCCATCATCCCTCAGCAGGGTCACTGGGGCTCTGATGTTGCCCTATTTCAGTTTTCTCATCCAAAAGTGGGAAAGGCTCCTGTCCCAGTCTGGTTCCAGCCACCATTTCCAATGGATATTTGTCTGGTTCTGCCATCTCTGTTTGTGCAAACCACTCCCACTGAGCAGTACCAGTGGACTTGTTGAACAACGTTTTATTCTTTGGGAAACATTTTGACCTGAAGTTTGCAGCATATAGAATTATATCTCAGTATAGAACACAATAAATCCTGAATCTTTCTGTTCCTTCAGGTACAATCCTGTGAGGCAAAGCTTTAACTGCTCTAAGCAAGCAGAGGCAGTGAAATCAGGATTAATTGGACCATAATTATTGTCCTTAGCAGATATCAAAGTGTTTATCTGTGATGATCCAAAGATCATCTGCCAGATGTTGCGGATTTTACAAATTAATAGCTACAAAGCTTAAATTATCCAAACTGGGTTCATATTCCCTGGTAATGCTCATGCCAGCACAACCTCTGAATGCTTCATGGAAACTGCAACCCAGGAATTATTTGGTCTGGAAACCATCAGTCCTCAATGAGTTGTTTGATGCCTAAGCCAAGCCTGTGTCCAGTGCAGGGGAAAATTAGGAAGCCTTGAGGCACATACAGAAAAAAGGCAGCTGAAGGTTTATGTGGCAGGAGTGAGCAGGCTTCAATTTTCCCAACTTTCTGTGTTGGAACACTGGGAGGTTTCAAAGGAAGTCTGCAGAGATGGTGAGAAGTCAGGAACAATGCGCTGTGGAATCTCACAGCCTGGCCTTTCCAGCACCAGTTTCCAAAGCTTCACAAGGTGCTTTCTTTTTCTTGGTTTGCTTTTTTCTTTTCTTTTTTTCTTCAGAAATACCTTCATCTGGCTGCTGTATTTGCTTTATGTCTTCACTCAGAGCACCAGTAAACAACGAGGGCTCTGCAGTCAGCTCCTGACAGCAGCAGTTGACATAACCTGGCTCTGTGACCTTTCTCCTGCGGAGGAATGGACAAATCCAAACACAGACCAGAGGCAGCAGAAATCCCCTGGAAGCCTGGGCGGTACCAGACAAGTGGTCTCTTCGGTTTGCTTTCCCATCTCCCCTCAAGTCACTCCTCTTCATCCATCTCTCCAGCACTTGGGAGGTCCCAAGTCCTCAGGCTAAGGCAAACAATCTTCTTTTGCCCTCTCTTGCAGAGTTCTTGGGTCCACTGCACTGCTGGGAAAGTCCTTGGAGCAGGCAGGGACAGAGAGGGGTGATTGAAGTGGGAAATGCCAGCAGCACAGCCAGGACTGGCCTGGATCTTCCTGGTGGGTGGGGAGACAATGCTGCTGTTCATCCCTGCTCATCTGTGGATCAGCCAGATCATCCCTGCTGATCAGCCAGAGACTGCTGAAGGGCTGAGAGTTTTTCTTTCCAGCTTTCTTTGCTCCTGCACATCACCAGGTTTTCATCTCACACTGTTCCTGTCCTCTTGGTGGTTCAGTCAAGCCAGCAGGTGCTCAGGAGTTTCCCACACATCATAGTTATTTGCTTTCATAGTGGATTTTTCAGCACTGAGGGTAAAGCTTCTGTCAGCTGCAGAGCTGGAAATCTTCTGTTGGAGCCTTTTCTCCCCTCTCACACTCTCCCTACTCTCCATCTATAACTATCAACTCTCCCTACACTGAAATGTTCAGAGCTCATGAACCTCTGGCAAAGGACACATCACAAAAATCTTCCGTAGTGCAGGATGGCAGCCACTGCTGCTTTCTGTCTCTTCATGGGGATGAAGTGCAGCTCAAGTGACAAAGTCTTTTTTAACTGATATCCCCAATCCTGCACTCAAGGGATGGCAGAGAGTAGAGAGTGAAGTTGGCTAAATGTCATTTTATTTTGCTGAAAAGGAAATACTGAATATTTCACACGTATTTTGCTTGTTTGTCTCTTGTGGCTCTATAGTGTAACCCCAATGCAGGCAATGAGTTCTGACCCAGAGGAGCTTCCTGGCTCTGGGAGTTTTCCTGCTCCAGAGGCTTCAGGGGTGCAGGAGAATTCCCTGAGGGACCTTGGGGTCCTGAGGGGAACAGAACACACAGCTTTAGTGTCTCATGGGGTGTGAACACCAGAGGCTGCAGCAGCTTTGTGCTGGAGCACATGGAAGTGTCACTGCAGAGAATCCCTGGGTTCTGGGATTGACAGCCTCCAAACCAACACTTCCCATAAAATCAGGGCGTGTGGATTGGCTGGAGAGCAGCAGCACTCTGCTCCTCACCAAGCTGTGCCTCCAACGGGTACCTCCTCTCAGTGAAGGCTCCCCAAGGGTCCCACCCAGCATTGCACTGAGGTTTGACTCAGAAATTAAAGAAAATTATCCATTTTCCTCGTTTGGAGGGACCTTGCCTCGAGCATGTCCAGCAGAGCAGCAGCTCATCTGCAGGGTGAGCACGTCAGGCAGCTCTGAGCAGGCTCAGCGCTCAGACTGCAGCTTTGTTCTCTCTGCTCTGCTCCTGGAGCTCTGCCTGCCCAGCACAATGTGGGGCCTGGGGCTGGATGGATGGCAAAGCATCAGGGCTGAGAGGCCTGGGGAGATAAATGAGTGAGCGTTAGAGGAACCAAGAGCCAAGCTCAAATTCCTCTGCTGAAGGACCCAGATTGTGCAGCAACTGTTGATGAATCGTGGATGTGAGACTGCCTTGCCTCTGGAAGTGAGCTTGTACAGCAGAGCATGGCTTGGAGAAGCAACTTTTCCATTCTGCTGGATGTTTTTAGGAAGATTTATGCTGTTTACCAAAGGCCCTTGTCTGTGCTGTGCGTCAGTCCCTCTTCCTCTCCTGGCTTCTCCAAGGCTCAGATTGCGCCATGCTTTTTTATACGAACTCAAGGACACATCAGGAAGAATGATTAGGTGAGTTCCATGGGAAAGTGCAGTGCTGAGCACTGGGAAACCACATTTCCCAGGGAAGATTGTCCATATGTTCAGCTGAGTCCTCCTGTGAGAGCACCTGGAACTTGAGTTCAAGGTGAGGATTTTTAGTGGTAGTTACTCCAGTATTTCTGACTCAGGATGTGCTGCAGTGGTTTCTCCATGGAATTCAGAGGGGCACAGGCACTGTGAGCCCAGTTTGATCAGCTGATTAAGAGAGGAGAAAGTGGTTTAGCCAAAGGGGACTGAAAAGAGAGCCTTGGTAGGTCATCATGTCTCACATGAGGAATTGGGAAAGTGGCTGAGAACCCCTCTTGGGGGAAAAAATACAAAATCCCAGAGTCAGAAGCAAGAATTAATACAGAATACTGCTTGCTCTATCCCAAAAAAATGGGGAAATGTCCTGGCAGCACACGAGCATCCTTTTCAGTAAAATCACCAGTGAAGCATTCCAGTGGAATTCCTCAAAAGGCCAACACCACACTGCAGACATATTCAGGCCAGGCTCAGCCTGGAGATACTGAGCTATTTGCTAAGCTGACAGTAAGAGCTATTCCAGCCTGGGAAGAGAGTGTGTTTGTTATCCATCCAGTTTCTCTTTCAGCTCTGTTCATTCATCTTACCACTGGGAATCATCCTCTGGCTGTCACACACCAACCTACATTTCCCAGAGTTCTCCTTTTTTTGCCCATCTATTCCCCTCATTGTTAAATCAAGTGTTTGAGCTCCACTGCTCTTGTTATTCTACAGTTTGATTGTTTTCCAGATTTTCCATTATCTGTTAAAGCATTCTGCCTGCTAAACAAACAACATTGATACTGTCTGTGGTATCAGGATATTTTCCATGTATTCATATCATTTTCATTTTTCTATTTCCTGTTTGTTTGTACACAAAGCCACATATTCCCCTGGTAAACAAATTTAATGTGGGATATATGTGTTTATATCTGTGGTAGAGGGAAAGCACTCTTTCTCACCCACAAATTCATTTGTGGAGTCATTAAGTGCAAGGTAATAATCAGAATTACATTCCCTGTGTTCCATGGGACAACCTGGACATGAAAACCTCCCATGTAGCTGCCAAAGTTGGCACAAGGAAATGAATCCACTTGTGACAGCAAATTTCTGGATACAAATTCCATGGAGGTGGTTGGTCCCTCAGGTTTTTTTGTAACACTGCTGAGCTGCTGCTGCATTTTCCGTCCAGATTGGAGCAACCAAATCCTGGTGTGGCTGTGCTAGAGCTGGCAGGGATCTGGGAGAAATGTCTGTAGGGATGGTCAAGTAAAATGAGGGAAAAGGAGGGAAAACAAGAAGCCAGTTTTGGCTGATCTCACACAGCGTTTTCTCACACACCCTTAGTAGATCAGGAGTGTAATGCCATCCTAATTTTTTTTCCCTTCATGTATTTTTGAATGTTTTGTCCTCAGTTTCCAGCTCAGGGCTCATGACAGGGTTTTGTCCTCAGTTTCCAGTTCAGCATTCAGTTTCCCAGAGTCCAGTCCATGGCATAATTTTAATAGATTTATTTTTAAATATATAAAGAAATAGGAATAGGAATAGGAAAAGAAATAGAAATAGAAATAGAAATAGAAAATAGAAATGTAATTATAAATATAAACATATATAAGTAAATATAAATTCCCCTTCGCCTCACAGGCTTCTCTCCTTTCTGGAGGTGAGCAGAACACAATGTTTTCACTCCTGTATTTGACCTGGGAGTATATTTACGAGATAACATTTTGCATCTATTTGAAAACCTTTCTAATTGATTTGCTCCCCCTGAAAATGTATTTCTTTGTGATGTATGTGTGAATTTGGAGACATATAATGAATCCTGAGTACATATTTGTTCTGAGCTGATGGATGGTGCCCGGTGACTTGCTCCCTCCTAATTGAATGCAAGTGGAGCATGAAAGCAAGGAAGTCACTGAGGTGTGAAATGATGTGGGTTCCCACTAATGAGGAGATAATTCTGCATGTCAGAGGAATCCCCTGCCTGGTGCCTTGCAGCTGGGGTCAGAAACACACTCCCTGTGATCTGCACAGCTCTCAGATTCTCAGCAGCTGACAGTTCTACAGGAGATATTCACAGAGCATTCAGCATGTTGAACTCCAAGGCTTTCCTTTTCCATTCCTCGGGATCTCTTGTAAGAAAAATTTCTTAAGCTCTTTCTGTCCTAGGAATTAAGCAGGGATATGTGTCTCCTTTCACTTTTTCTGCATGTACCACAACGGATAACTCCTCCAAACCTGTTTTTGGTTGGAAATGAGGAGCCTTAGCATGTTTGTGCTGTGATTTCTCAGCCTGGGTTTGGCTGTGTTTGTGATGTTTGGCATGAATTCCACTCGTGATTTGTACAGAAGCATTCACTGATGGGTGCAGCACAGACAAAGGGCTCAGGGTTCCAATCCGACGTAATTAGGAAAGTTCTTTGGAGGTAATCAAAGATTTCCACCAGCTGAGGATGAAACAGTTCCCTGCTGGAAGCATCTCAGCTCATCCCTGCTTGTTGCTGTGATCTGCAGCTCAGGGTGGCTCTGAGAGAACCAGGTGTGCTTGTTGGTGCTCCCTCTGCTCATGGCCTGGAGTCAGCCTCCAAAAATAGGAGAATTGCTCTGGTTTCTTGGATTTCAGCTTTTCCATGCACAGCACATGGAGTGTGTTGGAGCAGGTGTTAGCTGTGGTTTGGGGGGTTATTATCAGGAAATCTGAATTTGTAATTTCCCTCTGTTTAGCACTTCTGATCATCACACCTGGAGAATTGATCAGTGAAACACCAATTGATCCTCCCAGCCCTGCTCCCCCCCAGCTCCATTATTTGTATCTAATATTTATATCCCCCATGCATAAATATAATTATAAATATAAATAATATAAATAAATACAAATATAAATGTAAATATAAATATATAGATATAGATATAGATATAGATATAGATATAGATATACATAGATATAGATATATAGATATAGATATAGATATAGATGATATAGATATAGAAAAATTTGACATCCTCCAGCCCCAAGGCTCCTGCTCTGCTTTGTTGCCCCCTCACCTGCCCAGCTCAGAAGCCCCTGGGGCTCCTCATGATCTTCACATAACCCACAGGACTTCCAGTAGTTCCACTCTTGTCTTGAGCAGCACAGGATTTGATCAGTTCCTTATCACTCTGAAAGATCTGTCCAGTTCAAACAGAACACAGGGAATTTTTTTTGCTGGGAAACCTCCAAGAAACATTTTCAGAGAAATCTGAACTGCTTTTAGCCTGTGATGGTTCCTGCATTGCATGTTATAAACAAACTTCTACTTCAATGATTTAACCTTACTGTAACTTTGGTTTCATTTTCACTTTAGGGAAATGTGTTTTATTTGTTTCTGTTGCCACCAACAGATCGTGATTTCTGATACAACCAGTTCCCTTTCTGTCCTGCTTTCTCTTTTCCAGGTAACAGTGTTGTTTTGACAGAATTCATATTTTACCTCAATGAATCTCCTTTTTGTTCCTGATAAGGGAAGACAGCTCTGCATGAATGATTTTGTTGTTGTTGTTGAACATCATTGTTATTTCATAAACAATCTCTTTCCTTCTAGCAGGATGGGAAAAGCTCCCAAAACTTTGGTGTTCCCAAGTAGTAGCAATTTACTGATTTGTTAATGAATTTTGCTGGAGATCATTATTCTTTATGAGTGTTCAGCCTCTGAAAATCCAGCCCCAGCTGCCTGTCTAAGGCTTTGAGCAGTCCTACAAGAACAACTTTGGTTTTACAGGGAGAAAGTTCATAGGAGTGATGCTGCTGAGCCTAATTTTCATTTATTCCAGAGCCCCTTTAAGTTCTGTATTAAAACCTGCATAAATTTGAAGTTTAAAATTGACAAATCAGATCCATTTCCCTTCATGCAGAGACTCTCAGGAATTCTCAGCCATGCAGAATGGGATGATTCAGAGAGACTCTGTTCTTATTGTTGCACTTAGGTGTCAGCAATTCAAATAAATCGGAAGGGTGCTAGAAAATCATCAGAGGCCACAGGTCAGTGACAGATCACACAGGATTTTCCAGGTAGAAAAATCAGGCAGTGCTCTGTCATTTTCCCATGTGACTGTTAATGTTAAGGCATCAGTTGGATCTCCTTCATAACAAAGAACTCTTTATTCTTGCTGAGCAAATGACCTCAAATTTCAGATTTAATGGCAGCAGAGTTACCTCTGATGGCTCCCAGCTTCCTTGGCCACCCCTGAACATTCTGATTTTAGATTAATACCAGTAACTCTGGAAGTCCAAACTTCTCTGCACACCAGAAGGTTTTGTGGAGAGAATCGTGTGCTAAAGGAAGACAAAGACATGCAGACATGGAGGCATTTTCCTCTTCTTAATTGTTCAGTGTTAGAAATAGTTTGGGAGAATCAGCAGCATCCTTCATGTGGATGCAATTAAAAGCATAAATATCTGTATCCCACCTGCTCCAAACTGTGCCTTCCTACCCTTAAAACAGAGTTACTTCAGACTTTTTACTCAGCAAACACTGCATAAAATCAAGTGGTTATAGCAATACTTCCTTGTCTCGTAGGGAGTTGTAATTAATGTTGGTGAAACTATAAAATGGTCTGAGTGCTGCTTTCCATGGGCAGTCTCTGAGGATTTATTTATTATTACAGTTCTTCTCTCACTGCTCTGCTTTGCCATGTTTCCAAAGAGATTTTCTCGTAGTTGTGTGGGGCAGCTGAGGATGTCCATGTGTGTGTGGGAGCATCTCCCTGGCCCTGACCACATGTGAAATAATTAACACAGAGCCTCGTTAAACCATCTGACACCAGCAGCGCTGCAACCCGAGTAACGCATTGACTCTCTGTCCTTCTCCAGAGGAGGAACCCGAGCTGGGCAAAGTGTCAGTCTCCAAGAGTGGCTGGGATGGTTTCCAGCTCACCTGGACAGCAGCCGGTGGGCCCTTTGAGAGCTTTGTCCTGCAGGTGCAGGAGGCTGGCAGCCCCGAGGAGAGCCGCAATGTCACAGTGCCGGGGACACTGCGCTCCGTCAATGTCACCGGCCTCAAGGCCAACACTCCTTATAACATCACCCTCCAGGGGCTCATTCGGGGCCGCAGGACCAACCCCATATCTGTTGAGACCACCACAGGTACCTTTGCCCCAGCCCCACAGCTCCTGTTTTTCCCCACAGGGATGTGAGCCGCAGCCATGCCGAGCGCTGAGCAAACCCTGCTGCCTGACAGCCTTGCATGGGGTGCCCTGAGCTCCTGAGAGCCTGGCTGAGCATCTCTGCCATGGAAATGCCTCGTGGGCAGGTTTTCCAGACAGAGCCTCAGTGCCCTGCTGCAGCCCTTCCCTCTCTTTTTTAAAAAAGAGCAGCTTTTTTTGTTCCCTTTCCTCACTCACCTGGCTGCCACTAACAGCAAAACCCAGCTGGCTTGGGAAACCTGCTTGGGAAAAGCCATCTTGCCTGGTAGAATTATAAAAATCCTTTCTCCGTAGCCCAGATATTCAAAGCCTGAGAATGTGTTTGGTTTTTACCCTTCAGTAGCTGCCTCTGAAATTCTGCAGTAGCTTCTGTGTGAATTCAGACTCAGCGTGGTCAAGTTGTGTTTCTCTGACTCAGGGCAAGGACAAACACCTTCTCTGTGTTCTCATGTAGGAAAGGACACAAATTAATCCCTACTGTGGTTAATATAATACATAAATATATTTACATATATAAATATAATATATAAATATATTATATTCCTGCTAAGGCTAATATAATACATAAAGCCATCTAAGATCATCAAACAGTCTGATTGGTCTGAAAAAGATACTGCAAGAAGACCAAATTCAGCAGAACTACCCTGGCAAAAAACTGGCCTGAAAGGAGGAAGGTGAGCTCTGCATTATCAGGAGGTTGCATGAAACCCATCAAGAGGCCCAAAAATAATTTTCTGGCTGCTCATGTAAAAGCAGCAATTTGAAATGAGAGCTTATCACAAGCTGTGACCATGAGAGACAAATACATATTTCCATCTCTGCTGTGTGGCTCTCTGATCCTCCCAGGTGTTAACAATCGCTGGCAATGAACAGTGTGAATTAATTGGCACTAAAAGGGCACCAGTGGCCTTTCTTTTAGATAATTTTTTGTAGACAATTTCTGCTGCCTCTGGGCTTCCCTCCAGCCCTCTGCAGCCTCCTGGCTCTGTGAGATACCAGAGTTGGCTCCCACCAGACTCCCCCAAGCACGTATTACCCAGCCCAGGAGGGGATAAAATACCTGCAAGAACTAATCAGAATTACACCATGAAGTGCAGTAGAGCTTGCTTGTGTCTGCAGTGCTTTAATCAGCCTGGCTTGGGCAGCAGTGTGTCTGTGCTGTGTCCCAGGAAAAGTCCTGAGCTTTGAGAGTCCTCGCTGGGAGCTGGGAGCAGATGCTCATGGAAAATAGAGCAACAAGCTGGACAAAAGGAGAGAAACCAGGAAACACATCATGGGTGTCCTCCCTGAATGTGCAATGTGCTCCCTTCCTCTGGCTCTCATGAAAACAGCAGAAAATGCCCTGCTGAGGTTTTCCCTTCCCTTTCAGGGTCAGGCTCAGCACACGGCTTTTCAAAATCCTCCCTTCTGGGGACTTGCAATTGTCAGAAATATCTGAACCTTCCTGTAGCACTCCGGGGATGTCTGCAGAGAGGAAGAAACCCCAAGGCATCTCTCCCTGTTTTGCATTTTGGCTCTGGCTCCAAAATTGCCAGCCAGCTTTCATAGGCTTAAGCTGAAAGGGAAAGTAGAAGAGTAAACAAAACACGAGATTTTTCTTTGGATAAAGCAAGGGCTCTGGTTTTAGCTTCTCCTAAAACTGGAAGCTGACTATTCCAAATGCCCCAGGGGCATTCAAGAAAGTTATTTTGCATCTGCTTTCATGCTCAGACCTCAAAGACATGGCTGCTCCAGGAGAGAAAGGGAAATAACCACAACTTTAATGCTTCTTTAAAATTATTTAACATTTTGTGATGCTTTAATTTGATTTCTTCCCCTTAGTACTTTAGCAAGCTTTTCCTCACACCCTCTTCTCCAGCTCAGAGTGCTGCCAGGAGCCTTTGAGAGCAGGAGGAGAGCAGGGGGAGTTCTGACCAATGTTGTTTCCCTCCCCAGGAGAGCATCCTGCAGTTGCTGAGTTAATGGTTTCCGACATTACTCCCGAAAGCTTCAACCTCTCCTGGACAGCCTCCAACGGCGACTTCGACGTCTTTACCATTGAAATTATTGATTCTAACAGGTTGCTGGAGCCCATGGAGTTCAACCTCTCCGGCAGCTCCAGGACTGCTCATATCTCAGGGCTTTCTCCCAGCACTGATTTCATTGTCTACCTCTCCGGGATCTCGGGCGGGTTTCGCACTCAGGTCATCAGTGCTGCAGCCACCACAGGTACACAGAGCCTGCCTCGGTGCTAACTCTGCTCTTCTGAGCTCTTCCTTACAGGTTGTGCCCCTTTCCCTGCCCACAGCTGCCCCAGCAGCTCAGCCATCCCCTAATCCTCTGCCTCTGCACCTTCCAAGGAACACCAGCGGGGGATACTGGGAGCTGTGGATGTTAAGGCACTGTGCCATCCAGTCACATTGTGCTGGGATTGCATTCACACCATAAATTCAAACATTGAGGTTGGGGAGACCTCTGAGGCAGAGAAGCAAAGGAAATTCCCCCAGGACCAAGCAGGAGATGGTTCTTTACATTCATCTTCCAACCTGCGTTTGCATCTGTCCCACAGCAGAGCAAACACAATTTCTGTCATATAAGCTCATTTCTAGACACAGATTTATCCTGATTCTCCCAAAATGTGTCAGGCATGTTTCAATCTCTGCCAGCACAGTCCTGCAAGGCACCTTCATTGCTTGAATTCAGCTTCAGTATTCAGGTTATGTTGGGTGAGAGATTGAAAAAGTCCATTTGAGTTAAAGTCAGAGAATGGAGCAAGCAGGAGCTGAGTTGTTGGCACATGGCACATCTCAAGGTTTTACAGCTGACAGCTTTTCCAGGAAAGACAGGGAAATCAAATGCTCAGGGTGAGAGTGGAAGGTGAGGACTGGACTACAGAAACAGAACATTGCTCTTGTAGGCAGATAATGGCTCATGTTGTGATCATTTCAGACCTCCACCAAATTTTGCCCCTCTAGGAAAAGTTGCCATAGTGATTTGTCATAGGAATGGAGTAATGTGGTCAGTGAAAGCAAAATGTCAAATCTCAGCTCTCAGATAACATAATTTCAGTTTCCAGCAGCAGCAGGCTGTGAATATCCTCATTTAATGATGGGTGGCAGGGTCAGGGTGACTGCAGGGGTAATGGTATGGAAAACAGGGAAACACAAGGCCGGGTGACCTTTGTGACCCGTGGCCATGGGAATCTGAACTTCTCTATTAGTTTATTTTGTTGCTTTGTCTTTTAATAACTGCAATCCATTTCCATTTGTTTTCTTCCCGTAGTAGAGGAACCTCTCCTTAGCACACTCAGTGTCTCAAACACTACCTCAGCCAGCCTGTCACTCACCTGGGAGGCACAGGACAAGGCCTTTGACCATTTTATTCTGGAAGTCAGGAACTCTGACTTCCCCTTGGACTCCCTGGTGCTCACAGTGCCGGGGGACTCTCGGCACCACGTGGTGACCAACCTGAAATCTGCCACTAATTACACAGTCCAGCTCCATGGGGTAATTGATGGGCAAGGTGGGCAGACCTTGACAGCCATGGCAACCACAGGTATTTCACTGTTTCACCTTCCAGGTTTGCTTTTTTGTTCTCCTTTCTCTTGCTGTCCACCGAACTGCTCTAAAACGTGGCTCCAACTCATCATTGTTCCTTTGGGGAATTACATGGACATCACCACAAGGGGAGGCTGAAATACTCTGAAAAAGAGAGTTATGAGACAATGGAAAAGGCTGAAAAAGTGCCCCCAGCATTAAGAGAGTAAACCATGATTGGTTTCCTTATATATACACACCTCTCTGCCAGTTCAGTGTATATATAATTGCCTTGCTCCAGATGGTTGATGTTTTTCACTCAGCATCTTTGCACTCGATCTTGAATGAAGTCATTCATCCCACCCTCACTTCCTCAGCCTGGAGAGGAATGACCTGCATGTCAGTTTTGTCCTCCTGAAACCGAAATATCTCCCAGGGCATTTGCATCTCTGGTGGGAGTCTCATGCAGCATGTGAAATGACCAACCTGAAGTGCATGGAGTGGTCTGGCCACCTTCTGCTGGCTCTGATGTTCTTCTCTGCCCAGGGTTTTTATGTTCCCAGCACAGTGCAGGGCTCAAAAAGCAAATTCCTCCCTTCTTGGTGGTCAGCCCACCACTCTGCCCCTTGCATTGGAGTCTCCACAGCCTGTCTTGTTTCCCTGAGCGCCAGAGCTTTTCCCGTGGTGCTGGTGATTCCAGGATGGCAGGAGATCACTCAGACTTGCCTGAGGATATGATTTCAGCTCATTTTGCATGCAGCACTCCTGGGATTCAGGCTGTCATGATGGGAATGTGATGGGAATGTGATGGGAATGTGCCTGCCATGGATGCAGGTGGCATGTGAAGGAATGTGGCCATGCCAGGATGAGGTTGGAAAGGCTCCCTTTGATCTCTGAGCTGCATGTGAGGCTGAGGGCTCAGTTTTGCTGGGTTTTCCACCCAAGCCTGTTTGCTTTGTGGGTATTTTCTCATCTCCTTGCCTGTCTTCAGGAGCACCATGGTGGCACCTTCCCTGCTGGCCATGAAGGCATCCATGGTCACTGGTTGATAGCATGGCATCTGTGGCATCTGTGACATCTGTGTCCTTAATCGGGGCCACTTCCATTCACCTCTTCCCAGACAATCCTAGAGAAGGAGATGGATTGTTATTTGAAAGTCTTGCAATGAGGGATGGGAATAAAAGTTGGAACATCTTGCAGCAGTTCTTGATTTGGCAAAGAAAAATATTTCAGTCTTTCACCACCCTCTCCCTCCTTGGGATGCTTCTCTCTGACTTTTCTCCCAGCATGAATCACTTTCCCATTGTTATTTTTCCGTGTCTCACTGGCTGCATTTCCCAAAGGTGTTCTTGGTTCTTGCTCAATTGGCAACATAAAAAATAGAAAATCAGCCCAGAGGGCAAACCCAGGATTCTCTGACCCTCTGACTGTTGGGTCATGCTTGTTCTCTCTCTGGGTTTTAATGAATTTTTAATGATTTTTTGTGCAAAATGGAATGGGTTTCAAAGAGAATGGGGAAGGAGCTCTCCCTCTCCTGAAGGACAAGTTTCTCTCCTGGCAGGGCAGAGATGTGAATTTGAATTTCCTCCAGCAGAAAAGTCTTTGGTTCTTAAGGAAGTGCCCTGACCACTGAGCTGTCAGGAAGGAGAGGTGGTGGGGTTTATTGTTTATTAAATATTCTCTGATTGTGGCTAATCAGAGGATAAGGAACACCTTCTCTGTGGAGCCCAGGGAGGTTTTGGCCTGAGATTAGTGCTGAGATAATCACTGTTAGGCCTGAAATCCCTCAGAAACCTCAGGGCCCAAAAATAGAAGTATCTACAACTCCAGGCAACAGAAACACTAAACAGAACCTGAACTGGGATTTCAGGGATTCTTGCCTGAATCCTACTTTCTCTGTTTTGGAATTGCTGTGGATCTCTATTCCCATCAGACTCTCAGTGTGGGATTCCTGCAATTTATATGTGTTGGAGCTGTTGCAGCTTTGGTAAACCAGGCCCACATTTCATTAGGCAAATTGAGTTTATTTGAGAAAACTGAATGAACATAAAAAAATAATTAAGAGTCAGCACTAATTTCAGTGGCTTCTTTCCAAAACCTGAGAAAACAGCTCTTGCCGTGCTGCTCTTTAAAATATTTTCCTTTTCATTCAACCACTGCAAAACAAGCCTAAAACATCATTTTTGAGCCCCTCCATGCTGATTCCCCCACCCCCCCGGAGTAACGCTGCCTGTTCACCTGTGTTCCTTTCCTCCCTCAGAGGCTGAGCCGCAGCTGGGCACGCTCACCCTCACAAATGTTACCCCCGACAGCTTCAACCTGTCCTGGAGCACCCGCGAGGGGCCCTTTGCCGCATTTGTTATCAAAGTCCGCGACTCCCTGGCGGCAGGCGAGGCTCAGGAGCTCACGGTGTCGGGGGACACCCGCAGCACCCACATCTCAGGCCTCTCAGAGCACACTGCCTATGACATTCACGTTCAGGGGACCACCAGGGCAGGGGTGCTCACTGAGCCCCTCACTGCTGTTGTCACCACAGGTACCTCCTCGAAGCTTTGGGGTTTCTTTTTCGGGCTCAGGGAGATGTAAATCCCAAAAGGGCTCTCCCCGGCATGGAGTATCTTGCTAGTAGCAAGGGGCTTGTTTGGAAATGTGGTGCAAGAAGGGGAAGGTTGGCCTTAAAAAAATTCCTAGGAATTTTTTAAAGGGAGTTGAAAGGTCAGGTTGGACAGGGCTTGGAGCAGCCTGGGATAGTGGAAGGTGTCCCTGCTCATGGCAGGGGTGGCACTGGATGATCTTTAAGGTCCCTTCCATCCCAAACCATTCTGTGACTCTCTGGAGCTTTTCTCCCATGTCTAATAACCTTTTCTAACTCCTAAAGTTTGAGGGAGAAATTTGCCTGAGTTGCAATCAGGAGGAGCAGACAGGACTGCCCTGTGGAACATGTCCTATCCCAGGATGATCCCTCCCCTAAATGGGAATCTTGGGGATTACTTGATTAGAAGTAAATAAGATGCAAAAATGTCTCTAAAATTAGTAGATATGAGCTGAATCTCTGGCACCCAAATGTGTAAATATTAATGCAAAAGGGCTTCCAAATTATAACGATTTAGGAGGGAATTTTTCTGCCAAATTCTGACAAAATCAGTTTTGGCAGTTGTGAAACATCCAAACCAAACACAAAGCCCTTTTCAGGAGAAAGTTCTGTCTTGAGCTAACTGGTATTTTCTGAAGAGAGTGGAATTTGAGTGGTTGGAAGATTGGATGGATCAGCTCCTGGGCCAACAGAGCAAGGCTGGACAAATAATATGGAGAAATAGTATGGAGCCAGGGCTTAGCAAAACCACCTGATCTTCCCATTTTGTCAACTTTTGAGTGAGCAAGACACACTGAGAATCTTGGGAAACTTTGGCCTTTTTTTTTTTGCTGAGACTTGGTGGATAAATTCTGAAGAGTTGATCCACATCTTTTAACTGTGAAAAATATCACACTGATGTGAAAAAATGTAAGGACTCCTCAGTGGAATTTCTTTAAGTTGTCAGCATAACCCAGCAGCAGCTGATTTGCTCTGGCTGTGACTTGACTGATTCATGTCCTGTTCTGGCACTTCTGACCCCTCCAGCACCGAGAACTAGAGCTGAAGATATTGACTTGAAATAGGCAAAGAAGCAAAATACAGGAGTTTTGAATCCCCAAATTGAGGTTTGACCCTAAAGCACTGATGGAGGAGAGAAGTGAAAAGAAATGAAAATTTGATGTGTAGCATTTCTAGAGCAGTTTGGTTACAACTTTCTTGCAGTGCATGGGGAGCAGGAGAAATGTGTTCCCACAGTGAGCCTGGGAGGAGTTTCAATGGAGCTTGTGAGTGCTGAGACACCCCTGAGGAAAGTGAAAAATTGAGCACTGGAGGCTCCATTGAAAATCCTCACCTTGTGGTCCTGGCTATTAAATCCACACTTGGGGGAAAAATGTGATTTTTGTCCGGTGGAGTCTGTGACGCTTTCTAATTTGCAATGTTTTTCGCTTTTTCTGTGTGTGTGTTTTTGCACCTTCCCTTCTTTTAGAGGCCATGCCCCCACTGGAAAACCTAACAGTGTCTGACATGAACCCCTATGGGTTCACAGTGTCCTGGATGGCATCGGAGAATGCCTTTGACAACTTTCTAGTAGTCGTGGTGGATTCTGGCAGGCTGCTGGACCCACAGGAGTTCCTCCTTTCGGGAGCCCAGAGAGAACTGAAGCTTAAAGGCCTAATTACTGGCATTGGCTATGAGGTTTTGCTTTCTGGGTTTGCCAAGGGGCACCAAACAAAGCCCCTGAGCGCTCTGGCTGTTACAGGTATTTCAATGTGAGCAAATTGTTCCCTTCCACCTTCTTCTCTCTCTTGCTTTCCTTCTCACACGGAAGATGTTTCATGCAAACCTTGCCTTTTGCATCCTCCTCTGCATCGTGGCTCCACGTAACTCCTCGTGACTGATGGGCTCACCAGGGGAATTCTGCTCCCTTTAACTCGACATTTCCCTGTGAGGGATCCTGTGGAGGAGCATGTGGGGGGCTGAGAGGGAACATTTCTCGTGGTCTTGCAGGAACCTCTAACCAAAGTCTTTAAAGAAGAATGGCTGCATGCAGAGCTCGTCTTGTTAACAGCTGGGCACATCAGGATTGTCCAACAGCAGCATTCTCCAGCTTTCCAGCCATCAGGACCTTCAGGAAGAGCCATGGACTTCTTCCCATGGCCTCTTCTCTTTCCCTCTCTGTGGGTTCCACCCACAGTGGGATCATTGCCACCCCTAAAGCTGGCAGCTCTCTCCACAAACCAGCTCATGTTCCCAGCCAGCACTTGAGCTTTCTTGAGAAATCAAGCCTGATTCTCCCCATAACCATCATTTCTCATCCACACATGCCTGGGCAGCAGTAAAGCTGGGGGGGATCTGGTGGGAGGGTTGAGAGGAAATAAATAGGAATGTGCCTGTGGGGAAGGAAGGATTGCATTGGAGGTGCTGCAGGACATAACCACTCCAGCAGCATTTCTCTGGGTAATGATGCCTGGCCAGGCTGAGCTAGAGGTGTTTTACTGGTAATTAATAACTTACAGCCCTCGGGATCCTTTTGAATGGGTTCATTAAGCAAAGGCAGCAGGTCTTGCATTTGGATTGGAGGGTGCTGTGAAAGAGAGAGGAACTTTTGTGATTCCCATTTGTTGTTGAAGAGCAAAGTAAAGGATTCATCTGAACAGAAACATCACAGAAGTGCATGAAATAAGGGGTTTGCATGGAGAAAAAGAATTTCTTATATTGTCCTCCTAGCAGAGAGAGGCCTGACAATGTCCCAGGCACGCAGTTCTACAGCAGGAATTGGTTTTTATCAGACATAAAGGTGTCACACAGGCAGGGAGGGAGAAATGCCCAGGAAACTCACCTTTAGCATGTGTAACTCTGCATGTGGGAGACAAACTGTGTATGTCCATGCAGTGGATTTGCTGTTCAAGGGTGAAACTTGGAATGGGCCTGCCCACACTGACATTTATCCTGTCCTGTATAACACTAATATTTATTATATATATTTTTTTTTAATAGCTGGCAGATTTTTCCCTTGCTTTGAACTGTGGTTGGATTCTTGCAGTGTGCTATAGCCAGACCTCGGGCAGGTCCCTGATCAACTGATTAAAAAATCATTTCTTTCCCCCACTGCTATCTTCTCCTTTTTTAGAAGCAGAACCCGAGGTCGACAACCTCCTGGTTTCAGACGCCACTCCAGATGGATTCCGTCTCTCCTGGACCGCCGATGACGGGGTTTTCAACAGCTTTGTTCTAAAAATCAGGGACACCAAAAGGAAATCTGACCCCCTGGAGCTGATAGTGCCAGGCCATGAGCGCACCCAGGACATAACAGGGCTGAAAGAGGGCACTGAATATGAGATTGAGCTCTATGGAGTTAGCAGTGGACAACGTTCCCAGCCCGTAAATGCTGTAGCATCCACAGGTATTGTCTTTGCAGTGGGAAAAGTGTGACCTTCCCTGTTTCTTTGCAGTGTTTCCTTTTCACAGCCAGCTCGTGCTGTTCCTGAGGTGTCCTGAGCTGTCTCCTGCATGTCCCTTGTCCAAGTCACTGCTTCAGAGTGCTGGGGGTGTTTGTGATCAACCCAAGCTTCATCACTGTCTGTTTAATATGCTTTAATTGAATTACTTTAATGATCAGGCATTAGGCAGCAGAGTCTGGCAATTAAAGCACTGTCTTTGAGGGCCAAGAAATATTGTCTCTGCATCAGCCTTTTTCAGTGATTTTCTGTGGCTAATTGCATCCCAGCACTGCACAACAATTTACCTCCCTAGAAAAGAGTTATGACAAAATGAATTTACCAGGGCCATTGAGAAGTTTATTTATGGCTTGACCAGCAAAGGCCTAAGCACCATTAACTTAGACTGATCTTACCAGGAGCGACATGTACTCAGTAATTCAAATTGACTTGAGTTTCTTTGCAGAATCAAAGCTTTGATTCAGGTTCATAATTGAAGCGTTTCATTTTGGCACATCTGAATGAAACATTTCACTCTTTTTTCCACATAAAAATTGTGGTTTCATTCTGAAATGTACTTAAAGCTGAAACAAATGATGCAACGTCCCATGAGCCAAATGTGGTCTTTTGAAAATTTTGTGCTTGCTGATATGAAAGTGTGGTAATTTGAAATCAAATTAATCATGGGAGGAGAGGAAAAGGAAGGGGACAGGAAAGGGAGGTGAGATCTCATTGGAGTCTGCAGCTCCTCCCCAGGGGCTGCAGCTCTGAGCTCTGCTCTGGGACAGGGACAGGAGCCAGGGAATGGCTGGAGCTGGGCCAGGGCAGGTCAGGCTGGAGATCAGGAAAGGTTCTTCCCCCAGAGGGTGCTGGGCACTGCCCAGGCTCCCCAGGGAATGGGCACAGCCTGAGGCTGCCAGAGCTCCAGGAGTGTTTGGACAATGCTGCCAGGGATGCCCAGGGTGGCATTGTTGGGTGTCTGTGCAGGGACAGGAGCTGGGCTGGGTGATCCTGTGGGTCCCTCCAGCCCAGGATGTGACTCTAAGTTCAGTGAGTGAAGGAGCCAACAGAAATTCCTAAAGGAGGCATTTGCCTGGCTGTACTCCAGCCAGCAGCCAGGAAAAGGGCAGAATAACTCAGTATTGAACAGCTCCTCCTGAAATGGCCTCACAGCCTCATCCTTCACCTGCTGCCAGTGGGGTCAGCTTGTGAGCACAGCAAGGCTCATTTCTGCCCTCATTCCACTGCTGCCATCACAGCCCTGGAATGAACAGCCAGGCCACCCTCACTGCCCCCAGACACTCACACGGAGCAGAACATGCCTCCATTGACGCTGGATCATTTTTACCTTTTTTCTTTCAGATATTTGTAACCTTGCCAGCACTTTTCCCCACCCTTTCCCCCAGCTAGAAAGACCAAAGCCATTGCAGAGCCCCAAGCCCTGGGGGCACGAGGCTCCTCTCCTCTCTTGGCTCTTCCTGGGAACCAAGGCTGAGAACAAAATCTTCAAGACATGCTGTCATCAACAAGTCCAACTAGTAACAGGGCTGGGAGGCTCCAGAGAAGAGAAGGGGCTTAACCTGGAGGGAATCACATCACCACTTCTCCTCTGAATTGGTGCTTTTGATCAACTCTGCTCATTTCCTAAAACCTGTCAAACTGTATTCAGCCCCGTGGGGGTTGGGCTTTTGTGGGTATTCTTCCATAACTGCCCCTGGAGCTGCAAGAAAGATCCACTTTTCTATGAGCTCCAATACTGAAATGATCTTGAGTTTCATTTCTAGGCCGAAAAAGGCAACACCCTCACCAGTCTCCCTTCCCCAGGCTCCTGATGGAGAGGGATGTTTAAAGTCCCCTGCACTCGTTAGCAGCACATCCCCATCCCCACTGACTCCCAGGATATTTATGGGAAACCACCAAGAGTTGTCATTTTCCTCATGACCACATCCCTGTGCAGTCCTTGCAGGGAGATTTAGCACATGTCACCTCCCAGAGCCAATAGCCCAGGAGATGTTTGTCAGCTGGAAATAGCCTGTGAATAATGGACAATAGAGCCACAAAACCCCAGCTAAATAATTTGGGCTGCAGGTTACACCACGCTGGGTGGGTGGCTGCCAAGGCATCCAGCTAATTTCTTTTTTAGGAGTGGATTATTGCACAAACATATGGATATTTATAGCATTTCCAGCATGGTTGCAAAGAAAGATTTCTATCCCTGAAGAGGGAATTTGGCCACTGCTGCTCTCACTGTTGGTGTCTTTTAGAAACTTATCTGTAAAATCTCAGTTAAGATGCAATTCAGGCACCACAGAGAGACCACAACACACCCCTGGGCCAATTAATATCCTTGTGGGAAGTGTGGGCCTCATGCTGCTCCTTTCCTCTTCTTCCAATGGTGTTTTGCCACACTCTGACAGCATTTTTTCCTTTTTGAGATGAACACTTCACATCTTTAAATGTGATAAATGCAACCTGCTGCTTCCTGTTGATTAGGAGTAGAAAGCCAGGGAACATCCTCCACTAATCTCTTAGGAATGAAAGAACAATTAGCAAAAAACATCCCTAAAAAGCGGCAGCTCTCAGGTACCATGGGTGTTTTAGCAGCCTCTCAGGAAAGTTCTCTGTCTCTCACACAGCTCTGGGGAAGATGCTGGAGGATTATTTCCCTGTGCCTAAGATAATATTCCTGCCCAAGGGATGACCTGAGGTACTTTGTGAGTCAGGAGCACTCTGGCTGCTTTCTGTGCCTGCTTCATTCTGGCTTTCAGGTGGCCCAAGAAGATGATTTCATTTGCCTCTTTCTCATTTCCCTGTGCTCAAAGGTGTAAATCTCTCACATCTCCAGGACTCATTCCAGGACAGATGCTCCAATGGTCCATTCTATTTTTTGCCAGATTCTCTTCCAGGACAGCTGCAGCTGGGGGGTTTGGGGATGTGGAAAACTCACCCAGTCAAAGCTCTGCTTACTGCTCTTTGTCATGCAGCTCACCTGGTGCACAAAACAAGCCTGAGGCCCTTGGAATGTGTACAGCAGAGTCCAAGTGGGATGGATTGGGTACTTTATTTCCTGGGAATGGCTGAAATTCCCCATGTGTGTGCAAACCAAGCATTGTGCATCTGCTTGGTCCCCAAAATTACCACTGGCCTTTTTCCTCCACCACTCAGGGTGCCTATATTGTGATTTTCTCTTCCCTCTCTTTCCCAGATTTTCTGTATTTTCTCCAGTTTCCTTCACACTGTACCCAAATCAGCAGCACTTAGCTTTTCCAACCCCACCTTACTTCCTTCATTATCTGTAATTCTTTTCTCTCCTGGGCTTTTCCTTGTGAGCAAACCCCACAAACACAACCCATCCAGTGAGCTCCAGAGACACAATTTACATTTCTCCTGAGAGCTCGGTTGTTTTTCTCTCCTTGCCTTTTGGTTGATTTAGTGCCTTGCAGCTTTGGGGACACATGGAACAAACAGCCCTCTGACTCCTTTCCCGCAGGCACGTTCTTTCCAAGCTATTTCAAGCTCAGTCCCTATTTTTTTCCCTCCTCTTGCCCCCCTTCCCCTGCCCTCAGCCTGTCTCCACTCCTCTTCGTGTGGCTGATGTTTGGGATCTCTCCTCTTCGTGCTGATGGCCTGTTCTGGGTGTGCTGTTTATTTTTTAATACCTCAGGGTTGTTTTGGTTACAGCCAAAAAAAGCTGGAAAGATTGGAAGTGGGATGCTCAATGTAACCCTTGAAGTGGCAGCTCTCTTTACCATGTCCTCCCAAAGCCCTTTCCAGGCTTATTTTGCAGGATTTTAAGTAAACCTCTGACTGGAATGTTTCAGACATGTGCTGGTCCTAAGTTTTGGTCATTTTGGGTAAAATCTGGCCTTTGTTTGCCCAGCTTGCTGATTGAATTTCTGTGGGCAAAGGCAGTGCTCAATACAGGCAGGGAAGGGCTGGGTTTTATGACAAAGAGCTGCAGTGGAGCCACGAGTGTCTTCCTCATGGTGGTTGGAGTTGGATATTCACTGGATGGATGTGCTTGAAAGAAAAATCATGGGCTCAGAGAGAGATTCCAGGAGGAAAATCTTGTTGCTTCTGGCTTGAAGTCAACAGAAGCTCCAGGAGTCAGTGCTTGCCTGACTGCCACACCTGAGGCTCCTTGGAGCATCCTGTGCTAGGAACTTCATGCTCAGGGAGAGAGATCTGGCCCTGGCTGCCATTGCTGTGTGTCACAGAGGGATTCAGTCTAAAAATCCTCCAAGTGAAACTGGGGGAGAAAAAATTCCAAATATCTCGGCACTAGGATGGCATTTCTGCAAATGTTCCTCCCTGCTTTTCTGTAGCTCTGAAATCTCTGTCACTTCAATATGTAGACACATGATGGGTATTTTTAACCTTTGCACTACTGGAATGATCCTGAAAAAGTGAAAATCTAGGCCAAATAGGTTGTTGCTGTAATAAAACCATGCAGGTTGGTAGCTCCTGCATTAGTGTGGCTCAGAGCAGAATATTGACAGCTCCAGCTCTGGGGACAGAGGGATAAAACAAATCAGAATTCCACCCCTAAGGACTGATAAACAAATGATTCACCTTTGCATCCTCTGTGGTGTGTTGTCTGTTCTCCCCTGACAGTGGTTGGCTCTCCCAAGGGAATTTCTTTCTCCGACATCACGGAAAATGCAGCCACGGTCAGCTGGACTCCTCCTCGCTCCCGAGTGGAAACCTTCCGGATCTCCTACGTCCCTGTCACGGGAGGTGAGAGGGGCAGGGGGTGGCAGGGAGAGCAGGGAGGCTTTGCTGGACTGCCAGCCTTCCTTTCAGTGCATCTCCCAAGTGATCTCACACAGATAATCTCATTTTTGCTTCAGGAATTTGGGTGTGAAGCCGAACTTTGGCCACAGTGTCCACAGTGAGGTGGAGGTTGGAATGGTTGCACTCCTACTAAGTGTCTCTCTAAGCCTCCTCAGCAAGGAGAAGTTTCCAAAATGTCTCATTATTTTCAGCGAAACAAATTGGAAAAGATGGCCCTTGGAAATAATAATCATAATCCATGGCTGTAATAACTTTTCAAGGCAGTGATTTGCTCAGTGCTCCCCAAAGTTGTCTCATTCTGGTTTAGTGCTCAACTTCAAAAACTTCCTGTGCTTCAACAGATTCTTAACCTAACTTAGAGACGTATCTGAAGGGAAACAGCCAAAGAACAAACTGTAAAGACATTGGGACTAAAAGAAGTCCTGCTGTTGACTGAGACAAGTAAAGGTTTAGGCCTTTAGACAATATAGCAGTTTTAAATGTACAGTGGTCCCACAGAAGAAGAGGAATCCAGTCATGGAGTCAGGCACTTGGCTAAGTGCTTTCCTGGAATAAACCCAGGATTTGGAGCAACTCTGGGTGCTAAGTGCTCAGCCACACACAGAGCACCTTTCACAATAACATCTAATAGATCTTTATTCTAAATGAGGTGTGTAAGGGAGAATTTTCCAGCCCTCACCACAAACAAGGCAGAGCTACACTGCAAGTCTTGTCCTCGAGGTGTTTGAACTTCCATGGACAGACTGCTGTGTTTTCTGCTTACGTCTTGTTTATC
Source organism: Lichenostomus cassidix (assembly GCF_008360975.1). Classification (NCBI taxonomy): domain Eukaryota; kingdom Metazoa; phylum Chordata; class Aves; order Passeriformes; family Meliphagidae; genus Lichenostomus; species Lichenostomus cassidix. Next base: position 8,159,623 of record NC_139497.1, read on the forward strand.
AAATTGCATGTTTTGAAGAGAAATCACAGAATGGTTTTGGGTTGGAAGAGACCCTAAAGCTTATCTCATTCCAACGCCCTGCTGTGGACAGGGATACCTTCCACTAAAAATCTTAATATTTTTTTACTGAATGCAAACCAATTATTTGAATTAAGGTGTCATGGCAGCAATATTTGACACCACTGGTTGTAACTCACTGAGGAAAAATCTCCTCCTGCTGTAGAAACACACCCATGGTGGCCACAATGTCTTTAAGGTGAAAAACACCCTTCAAGCATTTCCTGGAGTATTGTGTCACTCACTCATCCCTGGGCATTTGGCCTCATCCTAGGTACTCCAAACGTTGTCACAGTCGATGGCAGCAAGACAAGGACCAAGCTGGTGAAGCTAGTGCCAGGTGTGGATTACAACGTCAGCATCATCTCTGTGAAGGGCTTTGAGGAAAGCGAGCCCATCTCTGGCATCCTGCAAACAGGTAATGCAGCAAGGGCAAACAGCAGCTTTCCCAGTGGATCCTCTGCAGCTGCAGAGCCACTGAGATCTCATTTTTGCTGCCCACACAAACTGGAGGAAGGGTTTTGCCTGTTCCTTTAATTATTTACATTTTTTATGAGGATAGAACTTGTAAATTTGGCCAGACTCCCTCCCATTTGCTAAATGCTAAACAAACTTGTGAGACAGAGACAATTGATGTATTTATGGTTCTAATTCATCAGAAAAAAACCCAGAAGTCTGGTTTTTTTGTGATTTTTTTGTTTGTTTGTTTGTTTGTTTGTTTTGTTTTGGGTTTGGGGGTGTTTTTTGGGGTGGGGGGGTTGGTTGGTTGGTTGGTTGGTTTGGGGGTTTCTTTTTTTGTTTTTTGGGGGTGGGTTTTTTTGGTTTTTGGTTTTGGTTGGTTTTTGTTTGTTTGTTTGTTTGGGGGGTTTTTGTTGTAGTTGTTGTTTTGGTTTTTGGTTTTGGTTTTTTTTTTTAATTAATGCCATTTTTAGATGAGAGAGCAAAGGGCCAGCTCAGCCGAGCAGTTCAGACCAGTTTCTGTTGTGGGCTCCACATCTCCCAGGATCCAGACTGTTCCAAGCATAAAAACATTCTCTCTCCTGCTTTTTTTCTTCAATAGCCTCTCAATAATTTTCTCAATATTCTGCCTTCTGATTTTCTCTTTAAATATCCCTGCAGGAATTGAGGGTCCACTCTGCTCCTGCTGACCCCTCCTGGCATTCTTTTAGGGAGGCTAACAAACATCCAGAGAGCTGAGGAAAGAACAAGACTGAGTATGGGATAATGACAGGAGATTTATAGCCCATTTCAGCCATTCTGGAGGCAGAGATCCATCTTAATTCAGGGAGAACATAAACCTGTGTGAAAAACGAGGAGGCAAGGCAGGACATGTGGGGATTTTGGATGCCTGGCTGGCTGTGGGATTGGTTGATTTTAAACAAGCTGCTGGAAGGTCACAGTGGCCATCAGCTGCCGTCACTTTGGTTATTTTTCCCAGCTCTGTCTCCTGAGTTTGCTCCAAAAACCAGCTCAGATTTGAGAATGTTGAGAGAAATATGTCAGCTCTGCCAGAGGCGTTGAGACTGATGGTATCAAGAGTGGGCTGAGAACTTAGTTCTCTCTGTTCCCAGCCTTTCATCTCTTCCAGCATTGACCTCCCTTTCCAGTGGAGGCTTTTGGGGTCTCTTCAGAGGCACTGACGTCTTTCCTGCAGAACTCCACAATCCCAAAGGGAGTCATAAAAGCTGCACTGAGTTTTGGGCATTTTCTACCCTGGATTTACAACACGGCACTGCACAGAGCTGAGAGTGTTTGTCCAACTCCTTCAATCTGTTTTCCTTCCAGCTCTGGACAGCCCCTCAGGCCTGCTGGTGGTGAACATCACGGATTCCGAGGCTCTGGCGACGTGGCAGCCAGCAATTGCTGCTGTGGATAACTACGTGGTGTCCTACTCCTCTGAGCAAGGTGAGGGGAGCTGGGAACAGGCTGGGGAGCTGAAGGATTAAAGCTCTCAGGTGGTGCTCATTGGAACTACAGGATAGTCATGGAATCACAGAATATCCCGAGTCGGAGGATCATCAAATCCAACTCCTGGCCCTGCACAGACACCCCAACAATCCCACCCTGTGCATCCCTGAGAGCATTTTCCAAATGCTCCTGGAGCTCTGGCAGCCTCGGGGCTCTTATTTGGAGGAGGGACCTTGCTGGAAGCATTAAAAAAATTATAATTTTAATTCAGCACCCTCGATTCAGCCACGAGCAGGGATTCCCGGGCAGCAGAGGAGGTGTTATAATTCCTGTGAACACTAGAGAGAGCTCACACTTTTGGAGAAAGGGCTCTGGTGTAACTCAGAGCCAGCAGAGGCATCAGCACAGACACAGCAATCAGGGCTTGTATTATTTTCCACTTGCACCAACCAGGAATAAAATAACTCAGCGAGTGGAGCATGGCATTGAGCACATCACAGTGTATCTGATGATGCTGATTTATTTTTTTTTATCTATGTTTTCTTCTCAGAGCCAGAAGTGACTCAGATGGTGTCAGGGAACACTGTGGAGTATGACCTGAAGGGACTCCAGCCCGCCACAGAGTACACACTGAGCATCCACGCACTGAAGGACACGCAGAGGAGTGAAACTCTCTCCACACACTTCACCACAGGTGCCACTGCCACCCCTCAGCTGCCAGCCCTGCTGGTCCCACTGCTCTGTGTGCCCCTGGTGCTTCTTTTACTGGATAACTGGATTTTGATAGTGTTTACACCAACAAACTCCCAGTGTGAGTGATCAGAGGTGGTTTAATGGCAGCACTTCTGCAGATTCTCACACACAAATGGAGCAGCTTTTCTTTGGCAGCTGAAGGTGCCCAGTTGGTTTCACACTCATGGCTTTCCATGAGCATCAAGGAAATCAGGGATGTTTCTCATTTCCCTGACTTGGTTTGTCCCAGGGTATTAATTAGAGAGCCAGGAGCCACACCAATCCTCTCTTCTAATCACAGTGGAGCTTGGAGCCAGACCAAGCAGGAAAAGTTTTCCCATTCTGAAAAGTTTTCCCATTCTAAAAAAAATCATTGGAACCAAAGTTTTATTTCTTGGGAATATATAAATACCAATCTGTCTTGTGAGAAATAATGAAATGCACCATTTTGTCTCCAAAGACATTTCTGTGCAACTGCTCATAAACTAAAGTGCCTGGAACAAGCCAATATTTTAGCTCAGATAAAGTTAACACCTTTATTTTAAGCTACCAAAGGGAAAATTAGTTTTTAACCACCAAATTTAGGTTGAAGTGGTTTTTTTTCCTTTCAAATTTCTCAGGAGGAAAGGTTTGTTTTCCCGGCCTGTTTTAATATATAGCATAATTAACTTTGTATGGATGGGATTGTAATTGCTCTGGTGTCTCCTGCAGGACTGGATGCTCCCAGAGATCTGAGTGCCACTGAGGTTCAGTCAGAGACAGCAGTGATCAGCTGGAGGCCTCCCCGTGCTCCTGTCACTGGGTATCTCCTGATCTATGAGTCCATTGATGGCAGAGTCAAGGTAACCAAACCAGAGGGGCTGTGCCTCCAGCCTGGGCAGTAGAGAGGCTCTCAAGTGTCCAGAAATGCAACATAATTCATGTTCCTTAATTTAAATACTTAATTTTAAAATGTTAATTGCCTTTTTCGGTGCTAGACTGAATGCAAATGCGTTTTAAAGCTGTTTAAGGACTTTCTGACATTACACCCTGAAACAGAAGCTCCATTCCAGGCTGAATTTTGCCATTCATCCCTCCACAATACAGATAAAAGCACAAGCATTTTCCTTCATTCCAAACCTGGTTCATGAAATAAACTCACACCCCCTGAAGGACATAATTCCCTTTTATAAACTCAGGAGAATCCCAGTGCAAAAGGGGTGTCTGAGGCAGGAGGAGCTGCCTTTGGAAGTGCCTCTTACTCTCCTAGAATTTTATTCTGTTCCTACATAATTAGATCACTGTAAATGCTTAAATATCACTCAGGGGAATTCCAGCAAAAAAGGACAATTTTGGATGCTCAGCCTGGCATATCAGAGAGGGTTCTGATTTTCAGGAAGGCAAATTCCCTAAGCACACTGAAAATCAGTCTTTTAATGTCACAGCAAAACAGCCTTTTGGAGCCTGGAGTGTAAAATTTCCTTGTCCTAAAGGATGATTCTTCCCAGGTTTTTATGAATTTCACAATCTGTACTTTCAGGGCATGGAAACATTTATGCTGCCTTGCTTTTAAACCTCACAGCTTGTACATGATGATGGTAACACTTATTTCCAGGCAGCTTTTATTGAATTTTTAAAGATTATCCTGGTAAAAATCTTAGAGGATTAGTTTTATATTAATTAATCTAGATGGTTAAAAATACCATAAATAATTACAACAAAAAATAACGTGACAGAATAAAACATGTAACCGTTCTGATTTATTTCTCAGAGATTTCCCTGCATTATTTCTTTTCTCCATAGGAAGTCATCCTAAACCCTGAGACAACTTCCTACAGCCTGGCAGAGCTGAGCCCCTCCACGCAGTACACAGTGAGACTGCAGGCTCTGAGTGGAGCCCTGAGGAGCAAAACCATCCAGACCATTCTCACCACAAGTAAGGACATTAGAACACAGCTGAAATAATCAACATGACTGCTCTCAGACCAGAGCTGAGCTCTGCAATGACACACAGACTTCACACAAGGTTTTAATCCACTTGTAGTGTTGGTGCAAAGTCCCTGTTGTCCCAGAGTTGTCGTCTGCTCTGCCTTGGCAGGATGAAATTCCAATATCCATTCACATCACCTCATAATCCTTTCTCTGGTGAAACATCCTGCTTTTCCCACGTGAAATATCAACAGGAATTCTTCAAAATCCAGCTGACACCTTGATTTCCCCCTGTATCGATCGCAGCGAGCTGTGAAAACAAATCAGAGTTTGGAGGTGAAATGAAGCAAACCACAAATGCACACACACATCAGTGAGGAGATGAGTTTCTGGGCAGTTTTTTCTCCTCTCTCAGAGCTGGGCTGTCTCAAAGCCCCTCTGCACATGTGCTCCAGCCCTAACAGGACAGCTCTGCAGCTCTGTGCAAGGATAAATTGGCTCCTCTGAAGGTCACTTCACAGCTGACATTAAAAGAAAGAAGTTGTTCAGTATTAGCTGTGACACTCTGCCTGTCATTTGTCTCACTTTTCACAGTTCCCAGCCTTTCAGGCCCAGCAGGACCTTCAGTCATTGCCATTCCCTCTCCTGCTGTTGGTACCAACTCCATCCCAAGGACTCCCAAAAGTCACCCAGCCCCACCTCTGCTCAGTCACTGTGCAGAGCAGGAGGAACTCCACCAGCAGGCCCCAAAACACATCCAGAAATAGTAGAGGAAGCAAATCTGGGTGCTTTTAGGTGATGTTTGGCAGATTGACCACGAGCAGGGACTGAGCAGGGCACCTTCAGCCATGGGAACAGTGTCAGACTCATTCAGGCAGGTGCTTCAGCTTGGCCTGAACTCTGAAAATGCATTTGTGTCTATTTAGTGACAGGGAAACACTGAAGGAGCTCCCTGTAGAGTCACTTTTCTCCAAATCTCAAAGCTGATGGGAACCTGCATGGCCTTAAGTCACACGAGGGGAGGTTTGAATTAGATGTCAGGAGAAATTTCTTCCTGGAAAGAGTTGTAAAGCACTGGAATAGGCTGTGTGGTGGGGAGTTCTTTCAGGGGTGTTCTTTCGTGACACCACAATGGTATGGCAAAGACCCTTTATTGCAAAAATCCAGAGTTCTTAAGCTGTTAGTTTGTTATGAGTTTACACACTTGTGAGGCACAACAAATGTGCTTAACCAACACCACAGATCAGGATAGGAACATCAGGTGTGACCAACCACAGCCCCACTGTGAGCACTGATTGGTTCTAATCATTGTTTTACAATGTATAACTTGTTTTTCACGTCTAGTTTAGCCGAATCATTCCCAGAATGCTTTTCTAGTTAGCCAAAGTGACAGAAGTGAGCAAGGATTTGGCAAGAGCAGCAAAGCCCTCACTTTGTATGACCTTTCTGCTCCACAGTGGTGGTGTCCCTTCTCTGTCACACCATCAGAGGCTGGTAGATTTGGGTTTCCCCAAAATTTGCTGTAACACAGCTCATGGACTTCAGTCTTTAGCTGGAGGGTATGCTCCCATCCTGGCAGGGAGTCTGGCATTCCCAGAACTTGCAGAGGTGCAGATGTGAAAGAGGACATTCAAAAGAAGAATCCCCATCATCTGCTGCATCCTGGGAATGTTCTGTGCAGGATCCCATTACAGATCCGTTCCTGGGATCTGCACTGACCCTCAAGTGATTCTCCTGAGTCACCTACACATTCCCATAGCTGCTAATTTCCTAAGGAATGCTTTCTCTTTCTCTTTGTGCAGCTGGGCTCCTCTACCCCTACCCCAAGGATTGCTCCCAGGCCCTGCTGAATGGAGAATCCACCTCTGGGCTCTACACCATTTACCTGAACGGGGACAAGGCTCAGCCTCTGCAAGTGTTCTGTGACATGGGCGAGGACGGGGGCGGCTGGATTGTGAGTATGGGGCAGGGGCAGCACAGCCCATCCCTGCTCATCCCAGGCACCATTCATTTTTAGAGTAGGGCAGAGTTATCTGTAATTTTGGGGAATTTCAGCCTGGGTAGAGCACTCTAGTGCCTGGAACAGGGTTGCTAACTCTTTCTGAAGTTGGAGGAGAGAGAAGTATCTTCAAAGGATGGGTCACACCTCTGGTTTTGGCATTTAGGGAATTCCCTGATCCTTCTCCATGGACAGAGGGGGTGAAGGAGGTAAAAACAGGCCAGGGGAAGAATTTTCTCAGTAGCCATGGGGTGCAGTGGCCAACCCAGCTCCCCAGGCCAGTGTGCAAGGGACACATCCCACCCAGACAACAGAGGAATGGCAATAAAATGCCAGCTCTCCACACTGCCATCCCCAAACCTGAACATGCCAGAGGGACTCAGGGCACAGAAAAGAAGGAGGAGCTGGAGGAATTCTTGGATAGGAGGTGAGGGGATGGAAAAATGCTGAGAAATGCAGAACTGCAAGAGGGATTTTAAAAGGCAAAGAGCAACAACTGAAAGGTCACATCATCCAGAGGAGTTTGGGAACCCAAGAGAGAAATCAGAGACTTAAAAAATTCCTGGAGCATCCAACAGCCTGGGTGCAACTCAGTCATAGCAGAGAGACTCTGCTGGGAGGGGTAAAGGCAGGGCAGGAGCAAAGCTGAGCTGTGTGTCTGTAAAAGCTCATTCCCTCTGCCCAGGGCAGTCTGTCCATAACATTTCTTGCTTTTAGGTGTTCCTGAGGCGTCAGAACGGAAAGGAGGATTTCTACAAGAACTGGAAGACTTACGTGGCAGGGTTTGGAGATCCTAGGGATGAATTCTGGATAGGTCAGTGCTAAGAATTTGTCTTTTTGAAAAGAAAACACAAACACAACCCAAATGTCCAGGAGCCACTTAGAAGCCTCCATTTAGTTGGCAATATTTGTAAAGGGGAACAGGAGAAAAGGAGCCAGGGACAGTCTGTGAGGGAGACTGAAATGGCCAAGCCCAGCTGGAGTTCAAGGCTGTCAGCCTGGGGTCACCAAATGTCCCCACCCAATGCTCAGTGGGGCTCTGGGAGAAGTCAGAGGTAGCCTGGGAGGTAAATTCTTCTTCCTGTCCTCCTGGGACACCCCCAGCAACAAACCCTCATGATCCAGAGAGGAAAAGCAGGGAAAACAGCAGTAATAAACCCCCATTTTGGTAAAACAGAAGTAAAAACTCTACATTTTCAAAGATTTTGCTGCTTTTTTGTGGTTGTAAATTAAAGATGATAACACAGCACGATTTTGGTTGCTCTTCCCAACCTGCTCCTGGGATTTGAAGGGAAGAACTCTCCCAGCCAGACTGGGTCTATTTATTAGGTTTTGTACACCCAAAATCAGCAAAATCAGCATCCTCTAGCTGATCCAGCCCAGTGTCCCCAGCAGCACTGCTGTCCTGCTCCACCACAACAACCCCATTTACGGTACACAAGGATGGCAGAGAAACAACCGCAGAGAGACCAACACTCCTTTGTGCCCCCAGGTCTGGAGAACCTGCACAAAATCACTTCTCAGGGCCAGTACGAGCTGCGGGTGGACCTGAGGGACAAGGGGGACACAGCGTACGCCGTGTACGATCGCTTCAGCGTGGGCGACGCCAAGAGCAGGTACCGCCTGCGGGTGGATGGCTACACTGGCACAGCAGGTGAGGGCAAAGTTCCAGTTTTTCTCTCCTTCTAATTGCTGATTTCCTCCCCGTTGACTCGAGGTAACCATGTGAATGTTGCAGATCAGCTGGCATGTCGCCTGTGTGAGGTGTTGGAAAATCAAATATATCGATGTCGTTTATGTTTCTGTTTTAAATCCTGGGGGAATTTTGGTGCTATATTTTATGGCCTGGATTGGAACAAGTGTATTAAACCACAATATATCTCATTTGGCCAATCCTGGCTGTCATTTATACCCCTAATAATAGCCTGGCACAGCCTCTTTTCTTGTCAGTAGAATTTGCAGCAAAGTCCTCCTGTAATGTGATTTAAAATTTTGCTGAACAAATCATCTGCCTTTTGTAATCGTACTGGGGTGAACCCTGCAGCCCTTGTTGAGTCCTCTTCAGGGCTTGAAAGGATTAAGAGATAAATCCAGTTTAACAACATGTCTTAAAAGGAGATAATTTCACACTGTTGGTGTATAAACCAGAGCAGAGATGTGGGTGTTGGATCTGCCCTCTGACCAGCACAGGGATTTTTACTCAGACTGCAGAAAGACAGAGGAAATGTGGCAGAAAAATTAATCTCTATTGATAATTTAGATGGGATTTTGCGAAGAAATCTTTCCCTGTGAGGGTGGGCAGGCCCTGGCCCAGGGTGCCCAGAGAAGCTGTGGCTGCCCCTGGATCCCTGGCAGTGTCCAAGGCCAGGTTGGACAGAGCTTGGAGCAGCCTGGGATAGTGGAAGGTGTCCCTGCCATGGCAGAGGAGGGACAAGATGATCCTTAAGGTCCCTTCCCACCTAAACCAGTCCATGACTCTATGATTTAAGGGAAATGCTCTGGTGCAGAGTAGTAGTAGCTGCTACCACAAGTAGGATTCAATCCATGTGGGACTCCTTTGGCCTTGATTCCCTCCTTGTGAACATCTCTTTGGACTTGGTTTGTCCGCACTGTACAGGGCCAAAACCCAGCTTTCAGCAAAAAGTGCAGAAATTGAGCAGCATGAAAAACATCCATTTAATATACTGGGGGTTAGAGACCACACAGAAAAATATTTTTACCTGCCTGCAACAACAAAAAATTTATGTTATTTCCTTCTGTATTAAAACAAGTCAATTTTTAAAAATTGAGATGCAGACAGGGCATGGCGCTGTCCAGACATTTTCCGCAGGATGAGCACTGCCCTGAAATCTAAACCAGGCAAAGCCCTGACCTTGCTCTTTCTTTTGTCCCCTCCATCCAGGTGACTCCATGACCTACCACAATGGAAGGTCCTTCTCCACCTTTGACAAGGACAATGATTCTGCCATCACCAACTGTGCTCTGTCCTACAAGGGAGCCTTCTGGTACAAGAACTGTCACCGAGTCAACCTGATGGGCAGATATGGTGACAACAGCCACAGTCAGGTGAGTTTGGGCTCTGAAGGCTTCTGTGATGCATGAGAGGAAGGGGAATTGCAATTATGGGTTTTTCTGAGGGTTCAACCAGGCAAAGATCAGAGCATCCACTCCTGCCACTCTCCATGATCACAGGGAAATACCTGGGCAGTTGCTCAAAAAACAGGAATTTAACATCAGCTGATGAAGTATTGTTGGCTTTGATTTTCCAAGGGAATATCCCAGCTGTGTAGGGAATAATTTTTGTTTTCAACATGTGAAACAAAAATGTTCCTCCTGCCATGAAAGTCAGGCAGCTCTGGGGGTCAGAAGTCTGACAAGACCAATCTCCAGGTGCTGCCCCTGGGTCAGGGCAATCCCTGGGATCAATCCAGTCTGGGATGAGCAGCTGGAGCAGCCCTGGCAGAAGGAGCTGGGGGTGCTGGGGCTGAGAGCTGGAGCTGCCCAGCCCTGAACCCCCTGAAGCTGGGCTGAGCCCCAGCCTGGGCAGCAGGGCAGGGGGGATTCTGCCCCTCTGCCCCCTCAGGTGAGACCCCAGAGACCTGCAGAGCTGCCCCAGCCCTGGGGAACAGCACAGCAAGGAGCTGGAGCTGCTGGAGAGAGTCCAGAGGAGCTCCAGGAGGAGCAGAGGATGGAGCAGCTCTGCTGGGAGGAAAGGCTGGGAAAGCTGGGATTGTTCAGCCTGGAGAGGAGAAGCTTTGGGGTGACTGAATTGTGGCCTTGCAGGGCCTGAATGAGAGGCAGGAAAGATGGAGAGAGACTCTTTACAAGGCATTGAGTGACAGGACACAGGGAATGGCTTCCCAGTGCCAGAGGGCAGGGCTAGATGGGATACTGGGGAGAAATTCCTCCCTGTGAGGGTGGGGAGGCCCTGGCACAGGGTGCCCAGAGAAGCTGTGGCTGCCCCTGGATCCCTGGCAGTGTCCAAGGCCAGGCTGGACAGGGCTTGGAGTAGCCTGGGGTAGTGGAAGGTGTCCTTGCACATGGCAGGGGTGAATGAGATGATCTTTAAGGTCTCTTCCAACCCAAACTGTTCTGTGACTCCATGATTCTGTAACCTCATGTGGGTGGACATCCCAGAGCTCCAAAGCTCCAACACTCCATTGTGCCTCTGTGCCCAAACTAGCAACATCCTCAGTGTGAACCAGGGCCAGCAAAGCCACAGTGTGACCTCCCACCCCTCCCCTTTGCCTTCCCAGGGCGTCAACTGGTTCCACTGGAAGGGCCACGAGTACTCCATCGAGTTCGCGGAGATGAAGCTCAGACCCTCCAGCTTCCGGAACCTGGAGGGGCGGCGGAAGAGAGCGTAGAGCCCGGGGGGCTGCGGGACGGGGCGGGGAGGGGATGGCGAGGGGTGTGGGGAGACCCTCTGGCACGGCTGGCCTGGGGGGTGAGGAGCTGGGACTGGACCAAAGCGTCGGTGCCCCGTGGCCCCGCAGAGGCTTGGCAGCATTCCCAACAAAAAGCCTTAAAGCATCCCAGCGTTTCCAGCAGAGCAGCTCCAGCTGCCCGCCAGGAACGTCCTCCACACCAAAGACAACGAGCTCAAGGGTCCTGTGTTGTTTTATTGATTTTTTTTATTGTTATTTTTGCCAGAAAACGTCTGGGATAAAGTTCTTCCGACGTCTTTCTTCCGACGTCCGTCGATCTCTTGGGTGGCCCAGGGGAGGGGAGGGAGAACAGCTTTGTACATTGGTAGTTTGTTTTAGAACCAGCCATATTTTAAACACACGGCAATGTGTAAGATTAATTATCATTATTATTATTATTATTAGGTGTAAGTGGAAATAATTGGTGGTTTGAATGGCTTTTATATATATATATATATATATCAAGTACCACAGAGAAGGAGGGAATGGGAAGGGAAAGCAGTATGTTTTTAAACTTAAGCATAAGATTAATAATATTAATATAAAGATAAAGTAATAATAATAATAATGATAATAATAATAAGCTACATTTTGTCATTTTTAAGAGAACCATGCTTTCGGAAACACAGCAGGACAGTGTCTGATTGTAAATTTTTTTTTTTATAAATAAAAGCACAATTACTTTTAAATAAATTTCTACCTTTTTTTTTTAATCCATGTGGAGTTTGTGCATGTCCAGGATATACTTACTTAGATGGGGAAATAAAAGCCAGGCTGAGAATAATTAGGCTGCTGAACCCCTACTGAAAACTGTTCCTTTTGTCAGTGACTGGTTGTAATTATTCTGGTGGGTTAGTTACAGTGAAATGCCCGTGAGGATTTGGGTTCTTTTAGAACATAATTCTTTTTTTTTTTCCTGCCCAAAAGCTTCTTCCACGTTTCTCTAAGTGTTACTGACCAATGCTTGCTCCATCTAGGTGGGAATAACTAACAAAGGAAAAAACAAAGAGAACCCCCAGTTGTTGTTAGGTACCATGGGCAGCTTTGAACACTTGTGTAAATAAAGGGCTCTCTTCTTTTTTTTTTTTTATATGAATGAAAATCCATGTAGTTCCTCTGTATCACACTCTGCAGTTCAAGACAATAAAAGATCTCTTGTTTTAATCCAGTCTCTCTGCACTGCTTCAAGGTTGCATTTTGCAAACATTTCACAAACATCCTGCAAGTGTTTCTTGCCTCTCTCCTGGCTGAAGTTCCACTCCTGAGCATTGGTTGTGTTGCACGGGGAACACAAATCTCCTTTGACCCTCCAGAGCACTGGCAACACTACATTAAATTAATTCTCTGTAATTAATAGCCTTTCCTTGGTGTTTATCACAGTAAATGATAGGCAGCATAAAAGAGAACAAATCCAGTAATGAAGAAATATGCTCCACTCTCCAGCTGCTTCCCAAGCTATTAGGAAATGGCACTGAATCTGTGTTTCTGGGCACTGGAAAGCCTTGCAGTCAGTTTGCAGACATCCAGGGGAAGAAGTGACATTTCTGGAAGGATTTCCTCCTCTCTAGGAACATCCCAGAGCTGCCTGGATGTGGCTCTGGTGTCATTTCCCTTGGCAGCTCCGCAGAGCTGCTGGAGACAAGCTCAGGTTTGTGCCTCGCCCCAGACGAGACTCAAACACTCTGCACGAAAAGGAAGATGATATTTCCTGTAATTACTCACTGACAGATGCCCTGCTTGGTATTCTCCACGATCACCCCCGTGAGAGGGAAGCTGGCAAATCCTCGGAGTCAGACATGCCAAAACACCCTTCAGAGCTGACACGAGCTTGACTTGGTACCAACAGCTCCTGGGAGGGAAATTCACTCTCTCTGGCTTTTCTCTCCCTGTTTTCCTGTTTGTAACTCGTGAGAATAGCTTAAAAACACCCTCAGTTTTGAAATCTGTTGATAAAGCTGCCAAACCTCAGTGCTGGTGCTCATCCTTAACACGGTGAAGCCTCAAGGGGGCAGGAGAGGAAGGACTTCAAAAATATTTCCCCAGCCAGATTCAAAGTCCCAAAGGCACTGAAGGAGATATTTGGGTATGTAAGAGAGATTTATGGGGTTAGGGCTGTATCCATGAGGTATTTTTGAGACAAGTGGATGGAAAACTTCTTTTTCAGTGTTTTCCTACCCTTAACTGCAGTCTGAGCAAGAACCTCAGGCTTGGATTTCTTAAAATTTGGGTGAGGTGAAAGCTTCAAGCCAGGTGGGCAAAAGTCAGCTGCATGGATGATTTGAGGGAGGGAGGCTGAAGGATAATTTGGGGGAGGGAGGCTGAAGCTGATGGCAGCTTTTAAGTTATTAAACCTTCTGGCTTTTTGTGAGACTCAGACTCCAAAGTGAGGTGGGTTTTCCTGACTCCAGGCATGAGTGTGCAGCCAACCTGAGTGAGTGATTGGAGCACTCCAGGGTGATGTGGGAGATGAGAGATACCTTCAATTCCTCCATCTGTCAGTGTGATCCCTCGATGGGAGCTCAGCTTGAGCACTCTGCATCCCCCCTCACCTCCTCTCCTGATGCAATTCCAGTCAAGGGAATTGATCCCACTCATTGCTGGGCTAAATGTAACGAGAAAAGCTGGGAATCTTGCCTGAGCCTGCAGTAGGGATGAAGCAGCCCAGTGATTTGTGACAGAAAATACAAATTTCCCACCTTTCCTGCACAAGGATGTCACTTCATTCAAAATTACAAGTTTGACTTGGTTTGCTTTGAGAGCAGCTGAGCATGACTGAGGGTTAGAGAGCGTGAAAAATGAGAAATTGAGTACAGAGTGATCCAGTGGCTGCTCCTGCTACTCATTTGGTCTCAGTCTTCACTACCTGAATCCAAAACTGCAGCCTTGAAAAACCTTCTTGCAGCATTTTTTCTTACAGCTGTGAAATTCTTCAGGAGCAGTACATTTTTGTTGTTGTTCTTTTCTCCTCTTTTTCTCCTTCTTCTCCTCCTCAGCACTCTTTGTGCTTAACCCCCTGAGCATTCTCTACCAGACCTTGATGAGAAAGGAAAACTCAACAGAAATGTTTATGTGTCATCAATAAGCAGCAGCTTGATCCCAGAAAATGGCAAGGTGGTGGCATCAGCCTCACAGGTACCTTGCTGCTCCTTCCTTCTACCTTCCAGGGATGTGGAGAAGGACAAGATGACCCAGAGCTGGGATTGCTGAGATGGTGCTTGGCTGGTTGTTGCTGATTCTCTGCTCTCCATCAGGAGCTCAAGGCAGAGTGGAATTTTTCAGAGTGTTACCAATACAGGGATTTGACAAAATTATAACATTTATTTAATGGGAAGTGGGGAAAAAATAATGTGAAATGAAAACAGAGAAGATATGAGCTCCCCAGCAGGTTTGGAGCCCCAGGTGGGGCTCTCCCTGTTCAGCACTGCCTTAGCATTTTCTTTGAAAAACGTCTGCTCAGCCTTTGTTCATCCCCCTTTCTCTGGGTGATTTCCCCAGCAGGCACAGCAATCTCAGCCTGCAGAGCTGCAGCAGCTCTGCGTGAGCACAACACACGTTGGTCCTGATAAACAAGGTGTGGTTTGTCAGCAGGAGGCTGTGAGCAAAGCTCAGCCAGAGCTGCTCGGGTGATCTTTATTCTTGGAGGGCCCTGGAAAAACACACATCTTAATCAGCACTTCTGTCTAGAGGTGAAGGAGTTGGTGTAGGTGAGAGGGAAGAACAATTCTCAGAAAACAAATAAAAAAGGTGCAAAACAAAAAACCAAAACCAGCATAAAAGATGATGTCAGAACTGCTCTGGCTTTTTCTGGGTCACGCTGGCCTTCTCAAAAGCTCTCCTTGGCTCCATCCCAAAAAGTTCAGGAGTAGAAACCCAACCTGATGATTGCAGTGAGGTTTTCACTTGACTTGCAGCCTTGGCGAGGAATTTCCACAGGGCTGAGGATGAGTCTCCATCCGGGCTTGTATCAATCATGGCCCTGCTGCAAAATGAATCAGTCCTGGTGCATTTTGCAGAGGAAATGAGATCCCAAGTGGAGGCTGGAGCAGAAAAGCACAACCACTAACAGGCATTTCAACAGCTGAGTTAAAGGAAAGTTTCCTGGAGGGCGTAGGACAGGGGAAGTTATTGCAAAATGAAGAGGTTGATGTTGTACCCAGCTGTGCCATCTCTGTATCCCTTCCACTCCCACTCAGCTGAAAAATCCACTTCAGCTTTAGTCACTGGTGAAGTGTGGGGAGCTGATGGTCTCTGTGGGATGGTATCTGCAGGGTTACTCACTTGTGCCCTTTCAGCTGACATTGAGGATAAGGTTTTGGGGTTTTTTTTTAGGGCAAAAGTCCCCTTTCAAGAGCTCTGAAATGGCAACTGAGCTTTTCCAAGGGGTCTTGCAGTGGAGGAGGTCCAGGGCTCATTCCTTAGTGCTGATGTTTGCCTTTTCCACCTCGAATTCTTGGCAGCCTGGGGAGAAGGGACAGGTTTGGAACGGCAGCTAAAATACCTAAATACCCTAAATACCTCCCTAAATAGCCTCTTTGTACCTCCCCAGGGCCATCCTGGCAGCTTCACATTCCCTGGGTGCACAGAGGATTCTCCAAAGCCACTGTGGGCAGAGTGCCTGTGGTTAGGAGGATTTGGGGGTACAAGGTGCAGCAGCACTAATAAACAGCTGCTGTTATTCACAAATCACCAATTGCTGCTGTTAGCCACAAATTCATTACTCCCTTTTCTGGGATTGCCAGATTTTTCTGGGATTTTTCTTGGAAAAACACAAGATTCCTGTACCAGCCTGCCTGAGCTGGCAAAAACCTCTTCCAAGGTGTTTCTCCCCAGGCAGCACCTGCCTGAAAGCATCACTAAGATGGGCTGAGCTCAAAGGGCCTGATGGCTCTGCTCCTTCACCTCTTGTCAGGTGCTTTCCTCAGAGGAAATCATTCAGCTTCCTGTGTTTTTACTGTAAATTCTGTGCTGCAAAGAGGAAAGAGAGACAGAGACCAACACAGATAGAGAGATCAGGGAGGAAAACCAACACATGGAGGTTTCAGTGCAGATAATCCCTTTCACTCCCACTTTTTTGTGGCTCCCTTTGCCAGAGGTATCCCCCTGGTTTCAAGCTGTAGAAAGGGTTAAAAACAACATCTAATCTGAAATTTGGTGCCCTACTTAAACTGAAACTACAGCTCATTTCCTCCCTGCCCTTCCTCTGCCTCTTTACTTTTACTTCACTTCGTGCCTTGTCCTTCTGTTTCTGTGATTCTGTGAAAGCGAGAGGAGAAATAATGTGAAAAAGGCTGGGTTTTGTCCAAGTGAAAGAAAAAAATGCCTGGCTGTGTCACTAGAGAGCACAAGCATTCAGATCTAGTCTGAGAGATAATTTCCACTTTGTCATCACGCCGATTGCGAAAGTCACAGCTTTAGGAAGAGCTGGGACTTTTTTATTAACCAGATATTCTAGGCTTTCTTGCAAATAGGATGTTGCTTGCAAAGAAAAAAGGTACTCAGGAAAAAAAAACCAAAACAAAATAAAAACCACCATGCCTTCCCTTAAAAAAGGTTGCAAAGGACAATTTTGAATGTTTCAATCCCATTATGACCAACCAAGGAAGGGTAAATGGCTGAGAGAAACTGAAAACAAAAATAAGAAGAATATCACATTCTGAGTTACCTTATATCCTGAACCATTTGACTTTTCCCAAGAAAATAAATAGTAAAAATGAGATTGGCCCCAGAGATTATAATTTTCATTTGTTTTCAGTGTAATCAATGTGCATTCTCTGCTTTATAGTAACCAGACTATCTGGAAATTACCTCTCCCACTGCAGCACCAGCACAGCAGTCAAATTAATTGCAATTTTTTCATAATAAAATGTATTTTTACCATCCAGGCGGCAGCTCTATTTGGCAGTCTCCCATCAGCCCTAAGGAATCTCCTCTGAAGCCCTTTGTGTGAATATATTTCAGTGTCCCTGAGCAATTCTATCACTGGGGGGATATATGGATATATGGATATATGGATACATGGATATATGGATATATGTATATATGAATATATGGATATATGAATATATGGATATATGGATATATGGATTTATGGATGCAGAGATGTGTGTATATACATGTAAAAACGATCCATGTCTGTGATGGCCCCCAAACATCCACATACAGATATAAAAATAAATCTAAATAGATATAAAATATATAAAAATAGAATAATTTCCAGGCTGGGAGCATCGCTGGTACCCAGGCAGGCCCCACGGTGCTGCCAGCTCAGCAGAAATGTCAGTGTTTCCTGCAGCTTAGAAAGCGAGAGGAAACCACAGAGGTTTCAGGTGGCTGCAGGTGCTGATCTCAGGGCAGCACTGCCTGGGGCTGCTGTGCCCTCAGCCCCACACTGAGGCTAACAGGGGTCAGCAGAATTCCCAAAAATTGCCATGGATCCCCCCTTCCACTCTGTTTTAGTGTAGGATAAAAGGACGATGATCTGGCTTGTGAACACCTTCACATGATGTTCACAAGGTGTGATTTTGAGTAGGAGTTCTCTAATTCCTGTAGAAACCTGTTTATTCACTGGTGACTGGGAAGGGAAGGGAAGGGAAGGGAAGGGAAGGGAAGGGAAGGGAAGGGAAGGGAAGGGAAGGGAAGGGAAGGGAAGGGAAGGGAAGGGAAGGGAAGGGAAGGGAAGGGAAGGGAAAGGAAAGGAAAGGAAAGGAAAGGAAAGGAAAGGAAAGGAAAGGAAAGGAAAGGAAAGGAAAGGAAAGGAAAGGAAAGGAAAGGAAAGGAAAGGAAAGGAAAGGAAAGGAAAGGAAAGGAAAGGAAAGGAAAGGAAAGGAGGAAAGGAAAGGAAAGGAAAGGAAAGGAAAGGAAAGGAAAGGAAAGGAAAGGAAAGGAAAGGAAAGGAAAGGAAAGGAAAGGAAAGGAAAGGAAAAACAGAGAACCAAAGAGTGTCTGTGTCCTCGAAGGGATTCAGCCCAGATCAGAGTTTGTGTTGTATGCCTCAGGCCCAAGCAGGTGGTGAACAAAATTAAAATAAAAGAATAGTAATCATGTACTCCCAGCTTTAGTGCTCCTACCTGGAAAGTTCTGCATTTCCCATGAAAAATTTTCAACAATCTGTACCCTCTCCACACTACAGTTTGGTAATTCTTAACAAACTTCCCACCTCAGCAGAGCATTGATTCGGGAGGTTTTGTGACACCCAGGCTGCTGGAAAAATCTGTTTTCTTCCTCTGAGCTGAGCACTGAATAAACACCACCTGATCAGGGTACCTCTGTGGGTACCCAGGGAATGTGCCAGTGCAGCAGAACTGGGGACACACAGCACCCCTGAGACAGGAGAGAAGCTTTTCCTCTGCAGTAAAAACGAGGATTTCCCTCAGCTCCATCACAATGGCAACAAGAGCAGAGGCAGCTCCCAGAGGCTGGGCTGTCTGGAGTTGGAACAGAGCAGGGAAGCAAATCCTGGACACACTCAGCTGTCTGAACAGCAAGGGCTCAGATGAGAGGGGATAACTGTGGAATTCCCAATATCCCAATATTCCCTGTGAGGGTGGGCAGGCCCTGGCACAGGGTGCCCAGAGAAGCTGTGGCTGCCCCTGGATCCCTGGAAGTGTCCAAGGCCAGGCTGGACAGGGCTTGGAGCAGCCTGGGACAGTGGAAGGTGTCCCTGCCATGGGATGGGATGGGATGGGATGGGATGGGATGGGACGGGATGGGATGGGATGATCTCTGAGGTCCCTTCTAACCCAGGCTATGGTGTGACTCTCAGGATGTCCCAGAGAGCTGCTGTGTATCTCCTGTAAGCAGCCCAGGAAATGCCCCATCAGCACAAACGTGAGCAGCATCACCAGCAGCGCTGAGCTGAGGACATCTGGGGAGTGCAAACATTTCCCAGAAGGCTTTAATGATTGTTTTTGTTCTTTGCCCTGCAGAACTTCCTAGAAGCACTTTTCATGGAGAAGGTGAGGGTGCTGAGCAGGGCTGATGTGAGCACCTCCCAGCCTGCCTGGCACTGTGCCACTGCCCTTTTTGGGAACAGCCCCTCTGGAGAAAGCAGAGCATCCCAAGAGCTCTGCCCAGGCCATCCCTGCCCAGGTGTCACCCCAGTGCCTGGCTTGCTGTGGCACTGCCATGTTCCTTTGAAAAACAACCTCTCCTTCAAAGCCCAGTGATGTCAGGGGCCAAACACGCCAGAAAAACCAACAGACTGAGAGTGTTTGTGGTGTCTCCAAGTGGAGAAACCTTTTGTGGTCATCCCCGCTGACCCAGAGGAGCTGGCAGGTGTTGGCATCTGCAGTGGGCAGAGGGAGAAAATAATAAAGGAAGGCAGGCTGTCAAAGAGGATTTTTAGCACCCGGTGCTCACGTTAATCCCCTGACCTACTTTCGGAAAGACCTATATAAGGAAGAATATTCTCCACTGAGCAAGCAGCTAATAAGCAGTGCCAGCATTTAAGAGTTGGGAGCGCATCAGTTCTGAGATTCTGTTATCTCTTCCAGGAAAAAATTATAGCACAGAAAACAAACACTCTTCAAGTTAAAAAAAAAACAACAAAAAAACCCAAAAATCCACCCACCCATCTATTTCTAATGAAAGCTTTGCACCTTAGCAGGGTTGTGAGTTGGCACCATGGCCCCAAAGGCTGTGTTTGGGGGTGAACTGGACCTCACTGGAAAAAATAATTCCTGCCCTCAAATTACCACAATTTATTTTCCTGGAGTTGCTGCAAACATCCTTTGAGTCACAGGTAGCCATGGGGCAATCTTGGCACCAAACTTTTCAAGGCTCCTTGTAGACTTGGAGAAAAGCCAGAGGAGGCCATGAAGTTGGTAAAGGGACTGGAGCAGCTCCCCTGTGGAGACAGGGTGAGAAAATTTGGGCTGTTCAACCTGGAGAAGGAAAGGTTGAGTGGAGACCTCACAGCACCTGGAAGGCAGAGAGAGATTTTTCATCAGGAACTGAGTGACAGGAAAAGGAAGAATGGGATCAGACTGAAAGAGGGGAAATTAGGTTGGATATTGGGAAGGAATTGTTCCCTGTGAGGGTGGTCAGACCCTGGCACAGGGTGCCCAGAGAAGCTGTGGCTGCCCCTGGATCCCTGGCAGTGTCCAAGGCCAGGCTGGACAGGGCTTGGAGCAGCCTGGGATAGTGGAAGGTGTCCCTGCCATGGCAGGGGTGGGATGGGATGGGATGGGATGGGATGGGATGGGATGGGATGGGATGGGATGGGATGGGATTTAAGGTCCCTTCCAGCCCAATCCTTCTGTACTTCTATGATTCTTTTACTCTTCCCTTTCTTTATGATTTCAAACTGTGAGAGCTTTAAGCCTCCAAACCTGTGGGGGAGGATCACACTGGGCTCAAAGGACTCTCATTCAGCCCCTGTGATCACACCTGGCTTTTCAGGAGCTTTCATTTCCACTTAGCTAAGTTGAGATGTTTTAATGGTTCTTTCTTCAGACTTAGCTGCCATGACCTCCCCTTTGAGTTCCAGTGAGGCTGAAGGCACTCAGCACACTATTCTGAGGTTTATCTAGCTTCAAACAGCAGCATACATAGAGCTGTTGTCAAAACCAGATCATTTTTGGCCACTTTTCACACCTGGCAGCTCTCATTTCACTGCCCACATTGTTCTAATGAGGGGACAGCAATAAATGGCACTGGTGTTAGTTATCATTTACTAAGTTGAAGGCTACAGACTTTGTCCCTGCAAGAGTCACGAGATTATTTTTCACATCTTCACCCCTTCAAGAGAAGTTTTAGCTGTTCTAGTGTAAGAAACTGCAGTGTTTAAAGCTTCTCACCACCTCTCAAGAAATAGAAATCGCAGAAATTCTACAGAAGTGCTTTCCCTGGTGAGAGTTCAGTCCCTCTGGGGGGCACAGAACCATCAGCTCGAAGCAGCCTGGCCCTCAGGATGGGGATGTTTGGGAGAAAGTGAAAACCCATTGTGTGATGCTGTGGCTGGGGCAAGGGAGATGTTTTGGTTCATTAATCACCCACAGCCGTTGTTTTCTGGTATTTTGCTTTCTTCTTGCTCTCTTCAATGTAAGGAAGAGTGTTTTCCTTATGGAAAAAGCCTTTCTTTCAGTCTGTGCTTGTACGCAAAACAGCACAGGCAGATCCAGGTGTTCTCCACGTGGGCATGGGGAGGGATGCAAAATAAACCTTCCCAGTCCTTCCTCTTCTTCCATGAAATTTTGCTGGAAAGCACTTCCTACTGGAACCCCTCAAGCACACCAAATCCTGGGGATTTCCATATTACCTGTATCAAAACCCGAGTACACAGACAGTTCAACACACAGAGAAAATCACTGCCAGGGCCAAAACCATCATCCCCTCCCTCCCTCCCCTGCCATCCCCCTTCCCTCACATCCTCAGCTTCTCGAGGCACAGGATGGGGAGAGCTCAGCACACAGACAGAGCCTGCCTGGCTCCTGGTGTAATAATTTCCACCCTCTGTGAAAGAAAAACAATTAAAAAAACAACAGAAAGTAATTTAAAGCTCTTTTTTTTTTTTTTTTAAACTAAAATCACCAGCCCCAGGGGAACATCTGACACAACCAGCTCCTTCCTCCTGCTCTTTCTGCATCACTGCACAGCACAGGGTGCCCTGTGGGAGGCTTTGAGATGAATTTGCCCCAGGTGCTGGTGAAGATAAACCACATTGTCCTTGCAGCTCCAGAACCTCACGAACACATCCCAATCCCCCAGGAACCTCAGGTTTGTGCCAGCAGGTGAAGTGCCCAGGGAAGAGCTCCAGCTGGTGCCCCTGGGTAACCTCTCACCTCCCTGACCTGTTTATTAGAGCACCAGAACACTCAGGCACTTGTGGCTTTCTGTAAAGCTGCAAAACAAGAAATGCCCTCTGATTCTCAGGAAACCTTACAAAACCACACCAGCAATCTGTCAGGCAGCCCGAGGTGTGTTCTCACTGTGCCTGCACCTGTAGGGATGGGAGAACTAACACACATCAACATTAAAAATGACCTGGCATCCGCTGAAATGAAAACAAACCTGAAAAAGCTGCCTCAGCTCTTTGAGTGAGCAAACAGCGTTTCATTTCGGTTTTTCTTCATCATTTGGGAGTTTTTTATCTCAGATAAACCTCTCAAAGCCAAGCAGAGCTGTTCAGTACCTCCCTGCTGGGCTGGCTTTGGGAAGGACTGCATCCCTCCTGGCAGGGGATTGGGGTTCAGCTCTGCTTCCCCTTGGCTCCTGCAGCTGCCTGTGCTGCTTCCTCCCAAAAAGCAGCAGAGACACCTTCCCCTTCCCCTGGGTTCACTTTTAATGCCTTTTGCTCCAAGATAAAACCTGGGCACTTAATCCCTCGTGCTCGTTGTCTCACAGGGGTCACAGCCCTCCAGGCTGCCCGGCAGGATTCCTAGCAAAACCACACCTCGCTTTTGATTTTCCTGTTTCTTTCCCATTGCCTGAGAATTCAGGGACTTTAGCTGCCCTGCACAGCCAGGCTCTGTCTGCCCAGACATTGGAGTGTCCCAGGGATGAAGCTCGTTCAGCTAAAGCTGATGGCAGCAGAGTCTCTGGAGAGGGAAAGCACTGCCAGGACAGGAGCAATGCCCTCCTGAAGCAGATGTATAAAATAAACTGGACAATCCCCTCTGGAAAAGTTCTATTTCTCTCTGTTGGTTTAAAAAAAACAAAAGAGGTGTGAAAGATCCCAATTAAACCTTGACAGAGTGGAGGCAGTGAGCCAGAGGTGAATCCATAATCCAACAAACCTAAGGAGCACACCAGGAAAACAAACCTTTCAGCATTTAAACTAAGTGAAAAGAGCATTTATTTTCTAATTTGCACAATTAAACCATGCATATCATTGTCACAGGGTGCAACTGGACTCAAACAGGTCACTCAGGTGAATGCCTGCTGTATTTTAACTGTTGCTTTTGCCCTCTCCCAAATCTTGTACCTAATTATTGCTGATGGTGCACTGGGCTGGCCCAGCACAGTGCTCTGGCTCATTGCAGGGACCAAAGACAGAATACAGTGACCCTGGAAGAGTCCAAGGCCAGGCTGGATGGAGCTCTGAGCACCTGGGACAGTGGAAAGTGTCCCCACAGCAAGGGGTGGGATGAGATGATATTTCAGGTCCCTTCCAAACCTGTCTGTGATAGCATTATGTGGCTCTGGACCATCTGCCCCTGCTGGCTCCAGAATGGTTTTACTGCATGTACAGAACCCACCTTTCTGTGCCTGTCGCTGCTCCTGGCATAAAAATGAAGATGTAACTTCAAACCAAGACAGAGTTTTCGTCTTTACCCAACTAATATTGAAAGGGTTGTGGATCTCCTGTCGAGTCCAGGTCATCAGAGGTGGAATTCACAGACTCCTCTAACAGGTACTCATTCTGCGAGTCTCAGGGAGGGAATTTTAGCTTGCAGTTTTCATGGAATTATTATCAGGGATTTTCCTGTGCTTTCATTCCGTTTATGGTATTCTAATTTGGGTATCACAGCGATGATTTCTGGAAGATGGGGGAAGATTGCTCTAATCTGTGCTCTGAATTACTCAGAGGGGGAGATTACATCTGTAATTATGGCATCCATCCGTAACTCAATCAGCCTGGTAATGGATGGGGACAAATATCTCCATCATCTGTCCCAGCTTATGGCAAGAACCAAACCAAGCAGGTAATCTTGGATCTAAACCGCTGCTTTATCTTGTCTAATTCTGGTGTTTCAGCACTCGCAAAACCTGTGGTTTCACCTCAACCATTCAGCAAAACCCAGCTCAAATTCATGAATAGGCTTGGTCAACCTGAAAGTGCCTTTTCCAATGAATTGATGAGTCACTGAACCATTTTCTCCCAGTTTTGGAGCCCCAGCATTTCATGGCAGGCAGTTCTTTGCTCACAGAGATGGCTATCACAACAGATTCCTCCGTGGGAGTGTTGAAAGCTCAGGCTGTGGGCTGTGCAGCCGTCTAGGACTGTATCCTGTGGTAACCTGAGCTCTCAGGGCACCTCCTCCTCTACCTCTCAATTAATCCAACAGATTAATTGTCATTCAGTGACTGCACCCAGTGAACTACTCACCGGTTAAGGTTACCAGACTCTGCTTATGACTGGGATTTGCTCTGACTTGCAGGTTCCCAATGTGCTTTGTCATTTTCCTTTCCTTTCCTTTCCTTTCCTTTCCTTTCCTTTCCTTTCCTTTCCTTTCCTTTCCTTTCCTTTCCTTTCCTTTCCTTTCCTTTCCTTTCCTTTCCTTTCCTTTCCTTTCCTTTCCTTTCCTTTCCTTTCCTTTCCTTTCCTTTCCTTTCCTTTCCTTTCCTTTCCTTTCCTTTCCTTTCCTTTCCTTTCCTTTCCTTTCCTCTCCTCTCCTCTCCTCTCCTCTCCTTCCTTTCCTCTCCTTCCCTTTCCTTCCCTTCCTTCCTCCTTCCCTTCCCTTCCCTTCCCTTCCCTTCCCTTCCCTTCCCTTCCCTTCCCTTCCCTTCCCTTCCCTTCCCTTTCTCCTCTGCATGCTCAGCTGAAGGCCAAGCAAAATATTCAGATTTTGATATTATAGGATAGAGACATAAAGGATAGAGACATAAAAGTCTCAAAGGCTGCCTATGAAAAATTCTGGTGTGTGGAGAATCCCTGACCCAGCTGCTGGTTTAATCAGGAAATTGGTGCCCAAAGTAATTTCCCAAAGGATTTCAGTGTAGTCACCAGTGTTTGCTGCTCTGCCTGGGCCAGGGCCCTGCAAGGATGGGCACCTCCTCTTGTGCCCAGGTCCCATGAAACCTTGATGACAACATCATTCCCATCCCCTCGGACCCACAAGCTTAATTTTTTAGCCACCTAATCCCTCACCTATCCCTACAACTCCTTCCTTCTCCACCTCTTCCTATATTCCCCTATTTTTCCTGCCTGCTGTTCCCTGTCCTGTCTTGTGCACCATCATCCAACCCTTGCTGTACTGAGGAATTCTTTGTTTCTCCTGCAAACAAAGCCAACAGATCCTTTCCCAAAGTCTTATGTAATCCATTAGATTGGCAGTCAGGGAAGGCTTCCTGAATTGCTGAATAGAAGTGCTGACAGAATTTGCTATCACTGGAAAACCACCAGTGATGCAAATATTTCGTCAGGAATTAATGAGCTGTGGTGTTTGGTTTGTAATGACGCAGCTTAAGAATGAATTCTATTTATAAAAAAAAATAAAAATGTATCTTAAAGAAAAAGTCCCTTTCTCTACCACTAAAATGTAGCAAACATAGATCAAAAGGTTTAATTTTTCCCACAGTTTCAAGCTGAATAAATACATTGAATACGTGAAATAATAAGTGGAGAGTTCCAAAACAAAGTGTCATGTTTTTTTAGAAAAATGGAATCATTCCGTTCCCAAAATGATGAAGTTGTGTCTTTCAAGCTTATTAAAATATAAGGGTTTTTTTTTTTTAAATTTCTGAAAAATTTTATCAGAATGATCGTCTTTCCAAAATCCGGTTTTGCTTTTAGTGAAATGGTGATTCTGAGAGGAGGGGAATCCACTGCAATATTTCACAGAATCCCAGAATGGTTTGGGTTGGGAGGACATTAAAATTCATCCAGTGCCACCCTTGCCATGGCAAGGACACCTTCCACCATCCCAGGCTGCTCCAAGCCCTGTCCAGCCTGGCCTTGGACACTTCAGGGATCCAGGGGCAGCCACAGCTTCTCTGGGCACTCTGAGAAGCTCCAAGTGATGTCAGGCCTGATGGCTGAGGTTGCCCTGAAGGTCACTCCAAAGCTGGCCATTGTATCCCCAAAGCTGCCATGGCACCCACAGGGTTTGGGTTTTCTTGTGTTGGCTGATCCATCCGGCCCAGATTTGTCACTTGCTGGGACTGTCCCCATGGACAGAGCCCACCTGGGCATGCAGAAATGCCTGGGGTGCCTCAGGCTTTCCCTTTTCTCTCCCCCAAGCCAGACCCACCCCCTGCAGGAGCAGCACTGCAGGCTTTGTGGGGATGCTCCAGGAGCACAAGGGCAATCCCTGCACTCAAAGCCTGGATCAGTGTGCTGTGCTTTCCCTCCTCATCATCCTCTGTAGCCTCAAAGCCTGGGTCAGTGTGCTGTGCTTTCCCTCCCCATCCTCCTCTGTCCCTCAGCTCAGGCTGCATTCCCCAAGAGCCTGGGGATGTGTTTGTGCAGCACCCCAGAGCAGAGGTGTCCATTGCTGACCACACCAGCAAGGCTTTGCCAAGGCTAAAGCACTTCCCAAAGTGCTCTGCTCACCCTGTCCAGCTGCTTCTCAATGCCTTTATGGCTCATTTCTAGTTTTTAGGCTTTTGTGTGTCTGCCTGAGTTGTCTTTTGGCAAGAAAAATGCTGGTAGGGATGTAAATAATATCACAGAGCAGCAATAATCACACCCAGAGAGCAGCAGTTGAGCTGTGCTCTCCTTCCCTGACCTATATTTGGGTTGTGGTGAGCCCAAATCTGGTTTATCTCAGCTTCAACCTCTGCTTCATATTGATTAATAATAACAACAACTTATCTGTGGGTTGTTTACCACCCACAGCTATCAACCCCCAAAAAGCCCTGGAGGAAATAACATGAGGTAATTTGTTGCTTTTTTTTCTATTTATAAACAGAAAATGATGATTCCCAGCCATAAAAGAGAGAGAGAGAGAGAGAGAGATGTTTATCTGCTGCAGCAGAAATGTCGAGTCGACTTTTTGAAATTCCAAACTTGAAGTTTCCCTTGCTGGTGTCGAAGCTGCTTCATCTTCTCTCACAACCTACACCACCACCTCCTCACCATCTTCACCACATCCCTTCCTCATCCCTTGCCTTGCCCAGCTCAGGCTCAGCTGGGACAACAGGGAACAAACTCCTGTCACAATTGCTTGTGGAATTTTTCTCTGGCCCACGGTCCTGTTGGAATTCAGGGAAGAATCTCACTGCAGCTCCATGGATCTCACTTGTCTAATTCATCTGGCAAAGTTTCTGGGGTGTCTCCACTCCATCAGTCACTTCTCCATCCTCTGCCTGAGTTTTCCTCTCTGTAAAATTGTAAAAATCATGAAGATTTTTCTTGTGACACGTTTTGAGCCGTGGGGTGAAAATGTCCTGATTTAGGCACACAGATTTTACCATTATCAGGTGCTTTGCTCAGAAGTTAAACATCTCCATCCCAAGGTGTTCACGGGCAGCACAGAAGAGCAGAGCACATCTTGGTGGTTCTTTTTGCAGAGTGGTCACTGTTCCCCACCCACTCTTCTCCCTTGGCCTTTTGACCTAAGAAACTCAAGGCAAAGTCCTGAATTTCTCCCCTAAAGGGAGAATATCTCCTCCCATTTCCAAGGGAGGTTGTGCCATGCTCCTTTCTCCCAGTGCCACCAGGGTGGGACACGGCAGTGACACAGCCCTGGGCAGAGCCCAGATGTGAAACCAGATTTCCTTCCAGTCTGGGTTTTACCAACCTCCCCTAGAAAATAGTTAAAACCCAACCAAACCAACCAAAAGCAGCGTTATCAGACACATCCTGAAACTGCCTCATTACATTTCGCAGTGGCCACAGAGAAAGGGGGTATTTTTTGCATTTGAGTGGGTGCCTCAAACTTTCAATTGTCTGCTGTGATTTCATTTCATTCATTCAAAACACTGTTTGAAGCTGCATTTTCCCTTCCTGCACGTTTTGAGAAGTCACACTCTCTGCTGAGCAGTGAAAAATCAGGTACAGGAGTGAACAAATTATTTTGGCTCTAGAAAATACTGAGAGAAAGATGAGCAGTTTGATTGATTTATTTATTTATTTATTTATTCCAGCTGGGGAAAGAAGGAAATCTGAAATCTGAACCTGGATCCGCGTGAATATAGGTTAAGAAAAAGAAAATTTTGACCAGTGGAAATGAGGGTTAATGACAGCTGAGGAAAAATAATCCATAAGGTTTTCTTCTTTACTCTCTGGCTCTGTCAATCCAACAAAAAAGAGAAGCAAATCCATGAGCCTGGAGTTAGTTAAATATTGTTGTGATTCCTTGGAGGAAATGGCAGGTCCATCCTGACTGGAAATCTTTGAGCTGGAAGCTGGATGTCTTTTAAAAGGAAATCTTCCTGTCTGGTTGAGTTTCCTGGTTCAGCTGTGCTCAATAAGGTAATTTCTAAGATACTCAGCAAAATGGATTAGTCCTGATGGATTCTGGATGACAGAAGTGGCTCAGTAGGTGAGAGACAGCCTTGGGAAGTGTCCCCAGGACAAACACACACATTTGCTTGTGTATCACTGAAAATAAATTACATTTTAAGAGATTTCACACGAGTGTGACACCCTGAGTTACTGAGTGCTTGAGGACTTCCCTTGTCGCTGTTGAGCCGCTAGCAGAGAAAAAAGAACCAGGTTCTCAGTGTGACATAAAAGTGTGTCTTTTATTATTTAATTCCAACTTATATAGACTTTTCAAAAGTCACCCAGATTGGTCAGTTCAAAACCTCCCCCTAGGCCTGATTGGCCAGGCCTGAACTGTTCATATCTTGAGAAACTGTTTCAACAACATCCAAACTTTTTGTTTATAAAAACACAGGAAGAAGAGAGAAAGAATTCTCATGGGAAAGGTCTGTGCTAGCCACATTCCCTGACTTAGAAATGATCCAAGTTTTAATCTCCACTGGAAGAAGACCTGTTAATCAATAAAAGAGAACAACACCAGAATCTTGTCATTTTCTAAATCTCTTTAAACCCTGAGATATAGAAGATACAGACTTGGCTATGCCATGTCTGCACTGATTTCCCACCATGACAAAGAATCCATTATTTTTTTACTTTCAGGCATGGACTGAAATACTGAAATCATGCAAAGAAGACCAAAGCAAGGGCCTAAACCAAGCCCAAAGCTCAGGAGCTGAGGAGGGCAAATAAATCATTTTATTTTCACTTAAAACCAGCTGGGGAGCACAGAAATATCTCTGTGCAGCAAAGATTTCCACTGCCAACCATTCCATTCCCAGCATGCAGAAGTGGACAGGTCACAATTCAAAACTTTGTGTCTCATTCTTTTTCGGACTCCATGAAACTTTCATCATGAAACCCCAAAAAAAACAGGTGAACTGTATGGTTTGGTCTGGAAACCATGAGCAATTCTGTGGTTTTGCTTAGGTTTGTACTGAAACCAGTCCGAACCGGGGAGTTTCTTTTAGCTGAATTTGACCTAAAGGTGTTGAATTCATTCACACTTGAAACTGAGAGCGAAATTTAGGGGGCACAAACCCACACAGACTAAAAGAGGGAAAAAGGGTTTGCATAAAACCGCAGGTCAGGTTTGCTGGCTGAGCTCAGCATCACCTTGAGCTGTTCTGGGAGATGTTTGCTGCTGAATCACCAAACCACAGCTCTTGGACCTCACAGGGAAAGCTTTGGGAATGGTCCTTGGGGATTGTCAGTTTGCTCTGGGAACACACAGTGCTGCTGTGTGTTCAGTCCCCAAATGTTTCTCTGTCCCCAAATGCTGCTGATCTCGTGGTGGCACCTCTGAAGGTGTGGTTGAGCTTCATCTCATGGCATTCCTTCCTCTGGGAGAAAAGAAGGCTCTGAGGAGATCTGATAGCACCTTTCACTGCCTCAGGGGCTTCTGGGAAGGTTGTGGAGGGACTTTCATGAGGACAGGTAGAGATAAGATAAGGGGGAATGGCCTTAAGCTGAAGGAGAGTAGGGTTAGGTGGGATTTTGGGAAGAAATCCTTCCCTGTGAGCCCTGGCCCAGGGTGCCCAGAGAAGCTGTGGCTGCCCCTGGATTCCTAGCAGTGTCCAAGGCCAGGCTGGACAGGGCTTGGAGCAGCCTGGGATGGTGGAAGGTGTCCCTGCCATGGCAGGGGTGGCACTGGGTGATTTTTAGGTTCCCTTCCAACCTTAACCATTCTATGACTCCATGCAGGCTGGCAGGCCTTCAGCATGGAAAAATCTAGGCAAAAAGTATGGCAAAGTAGTTTTCCCAGAAAAACCCTTGCTCTTTGTTACAGTGACTCATGTAGATGGGTTCTCACCCAGACTGTCCTTCAGACATCTCAGTGCCCAGCCCTTCTGGACAGGGGAAAATCCTGCTTTTCCACCAGCAAAACCTGCTCTGTGTGGTGTGCCCAAGGAGTCCCAAGACATTTACACAGAGGCATCAAAGAAAGGGATAAAAGGGGGGCAGAATTCAGAAATGGGCAAGATTAAATTTTTCAGCTTGTAGAAACTGAGAGTGACATTGCAAAGATTCCTGGGTTGCATTAATTCCAGAGAAGCTGGAGGAGAAATGATGTGAATATCAATGGGAAAGCACAGAGCATTTGTATGCTCTGATTGGAATCAAAGGAAGAAATGCCAAACTTAATTCCACGGAGGGCAAACCAAACAGGATCCAGAGTGGGTGTGTCCTTGTGGGAAAGAAATACAGCTCTGAAAAGGCTTTGGATATTTTCAGGGAAACTCTTCCAGAGAAAATGCTGGCAGATGCAGAATTTTACCTGACAATTCCCTTTGTAGGGACAAACAAGGACTGTCACTCCAGGCTGGATATTTTGATTTTCCTTTTCCATTCTGCTGTGATTTATAGTTTCCCTGCCCTATGTAAATGCACAGCCAGGGGTGATGCACTAATGCTTGAAGGTGCTCCAGGCACAAGACTGTAACCAAAAGCTCCCAGCAGTTTTTGTTTTCCACAAGTTTTCATGCCCATCACCATTAATTCCACTCTAGGTGACTTCCATCCTTTAATGCATTTTGGAGCATCATTCTTGTGTCGTTTTTAAGACTTTTATCACTTTCACATCTGCAGAGAAAGCTCCTGTCACCCTGAGGAGACAGGTGGTGTTTCCTTCTTTTAGCATCGATTTTTGGGGGCATTTTGAGTACTCTGTCCCTTTTCTGTTCGTGCTCATGCTCCTCAGCCACTTGCATCAACTTTGCAGAGCCTTGGGGACTTCTTTGGGGACTCTTTGAGGATTCCCAGACTGGAGGGCACAGCTCTATTTAACTCCTGAGCCTATGCAGAGGCACTTTTCTCTTCTGGTGCTTCATTTCTCTCTCTAACAGGGAGGTGGAGGAGGAACACCAACACTGCCCCAGCCCAGCAGGTGCTGTGAGGATAAATCCATCCCAGACTGAGTGACAGAAGGCAGCCCTGCCACCTAAGGCACTCCACAGTGGGAATTTTGCAAGATCTTTCCTTATTTGCCCTACAGGGATGGAAAAAAAATAAATAACTTCACTATTTCTTCCCTGAGAAGAAGAGTGATGGAGCTTTCTTATTTTGAGGAAGGTGAACTAACAAAGCCTTTCACCCTGCCAGAATTATAAATAGACTTTCACCCCACATTCCTGCACTTCCCATGATGGACAGACTGCATTTCAAGCTAGTGAAACTTTGATTTTTCAGTGGTTCTCATATTGTTGCCCAGTAGGGTTCAGTGTTGAATGCCATGCTGAGCAGACCCTGTTGACAAAACACAGGGACATTTAGGAGCTGTCAAATGTTGAATGCCAGCTTTTGTGGGGGTCTTGTTTCTAATCTGGGTGCCCTAAACTGCCAGGTGAATTCAGTTGTGATGTAATTCTGCTCTCCTGGTGAGGTCTAACCAGAGATGAAGTGATTCCTGTGAAAGTTTGGTTATTTTCAATCTCACCTCAGACCTCTCATCTCTCTTCTATCAAAAGCTTTCAACACTTATGCACAGGGAACAGAAATAGGTTTTTGCCCTAAAACAGACTGATCACCCTTTAGTTACAATTCCACTTCTTTCCATGGCCAATTGGCAGAAGTTTCATCCTCACAAAGGGGAAAATTCTGATTATTACAGCTGAACCATTGCAGAGCCCTGCCCTTCCTAACCCTCAGTCCCCAGCTGGCTCAGCAGCATCATTTCCAGGGCTTTGGGATAAACTCTGTGCCTTTTCCCAAACAGATATCAAACTATCTGACCTACAGGGCTATTTCTGACCTAAATTCTGTTCTTCCCCTGCAGATGTTGAGGGTAAGATGCTTTTCAGGGGTGTTTTTTGGTGCTGCTGCCTCTCAGTGCCAGCCCTGGGTGCAGCTGGTGCCAAGGTCAGTGCCCCTCACCCAACATCAGCACCACCAAACAGGGCTTTTCCCTCCATTTCCTGGGGTTTTAGTGCTTATGGTTATTTCTTCCTGATCCCCAAATCCATATATGAGAATTCCTCCTGCTGACCCAAATCCACTCCATGGATTCTCTCAGGCCAAGAATTTTAGTTGTACCCAGAGACTTTAGGAACCACATTCATACCAGCAAGTGGAAATGTCCTTTTTCTCTCTCTTAATGAACTTGAAACTGATAAAATCCTCTTATTTTTTTCTTTTTTTTTTTTCTCTTTTTTTATTAATTGGACCCCAGAGTATGCAAGAGAGCCTGAATATACTTCTGGGTGGTTCAATTTTCTATTTTGCTGCTGTAATCACACAGAAATAGCCTGGTTTTCAAGGAATTATGAGAACCTTGGGGGAAACGAATGTCCTTCTGGTGTCCTGTGACAGAATAACTGGAATTTCACTGATTTGAAATCTCTAGACATGCCTGAAAATCTCATTCTAAACAACTCTGCCTCTTTTTTTAAATTTTGTCTATATTAATGATTCCATTTCTTCCAGCTTTGCAACTAATGCATTATTTTCTTCTGATCCTTAAGCAGAATACAGAGGGGTTTCATACCCAGAAATTAGTTTTTCCACTTGAATTGACTCTCTCAAATGCTGCTGAAAAGTACCACAGGTTCTCCAGCTCCCCTGTTTGGGGGATGCCACGTGGGAAGAGCTCTGGGTGTGTTTGGGCAGACAGGAATTCCCAAACACCCTCTCTGACAAATCTGTGGAAGTTATTGCATTTTCAGAACCGTTCCTTTTGTATTGTTTTATTGTTGCATTTTATTATCTCTCCTGACGCTTCTGCTCTCTACCTGCACTCCAAAGGAGATGGATGATGCATATCCACTATCAAGAGGTGTTTTCTCTCCCTATAACCAATTTTCAGCTAATTTAATAGACCTGATTTTCCATATTCTTCCAAGACAGAGTGAGATAATTCTTTCGAGCAGGGGAGGCAGCAGCACAGCATGAACAAACCCTCTGCAGCTTCCCAAGGAGATAACACTGCACAGGAGCAGCTTTAACCTTCCCTTTTTTCCCCTCATTTCCCTCCTGTCCGATGTCTATTTTTATCCAGTGATCTTATTTGTGAAACAAAATGAGAAAAGAGCGTTGCTGTTCCTGGAAAGCCTCCAAGAGGCTGCAGGAGCAGGAGGCTGGGATGAGAGATGGGAGATAGGCAGCATCTCCCTCAAAAGAGTGGTTTTTGGTGACAGGCAAAGGTGTCATCACAGCAGTGCTGGGAACGAGATATTGGAGTGACATTTCCTTCAGTCAGTGACTGGCTTTGCTTAGGACCACGGGAATGGACAGAGATTCTAATAAATACAGTTTAAAACTGTTGTGGAGCAGAAAGGTCATGCAAAGTGAGGGCTTTGCTGCTCTTGTCAAATCCTTGCTCACTTCTGTTCCTTTGGCTAACTAGAAAAGCATTCTGGGAATGACTCAGCTAAACTAGAGGTGAAAAGCAAGTTACACATTGTAAAACAATGATTAGAACCAATAACTGTGGGGCTGTGGTTGGTCACACCTGATGTTCCTATCCTGATCTGTGGTGTTGGTTTAGCACATTTGTTGTGCCTCACAAGTGTGGAAACTCATAACAAACTAACAGCTTAAGAACCCTGGATTTTTGCAATAAAGTGCCTTCACCATGCCATCCTGGTGTCCATGTGGGCTCTTAAAAAACACCACAGCAAACTAAACCCAAACAAGGTTTTCACCCTCGGCCAGGGGCTGAGAGGTGGAGAGCAGAACCTGCAGTGCAATGGGGGAATGATTCACGGGAGGAAACTCAAACTTCCGACAAACAGTGATTCATCCTCCCAGTGCTGAGGGTGTTTTGCAGCCACCTCAATCTACTGATTTTGCATTTCCATATCAAAAGATCTCCACATGTGCTCACATGTTCATGTGTGTGCAAACAGCTGCAGCTCAGAGGGAGATGGAGAGCCCTGCATGGGCTGGGTGCACAACTGAGCATGAAGGACCTTGAAAATCACCTCATTCCAGGCTGGATGGAGCTCTGAGCAACCTGGGATGGTTGAAGGTGTCCCTGCCATGGCAGGGCTTGGAATGAGAAGGTCTTTAAGGTCCCTTCCACCCCAAACCCCTCTGTGATTCTCTGACTCCATCAGAAGCCTGAGAGCATCTTTGCTATCAATGACCCCCAATCAGGATGAGGGCAGGAATCACTCAGGGTAATTAATTATTCATTATGGTGCATCTTCTCTGAGCTCTCTTAGCCTCCAGATGAGGTTCAAAGTGAACTACATGGATGTAAACAGGGGTGATGGATTTGACCAGAAATGGGCACAATTCATATAAACCCAGAAACTTCTAAAGGCTCCTATCCTACACTCTTCACCCCCCTGGATTTCAGTGGCAGCTGGATACCCACACATCTCTCCAAAATTGGGCTTTAATGTCTTTGATAAAGGTTTCAGCTATCACAACTTTAGTCAAGGGTGAATTTCCAGCAACCACATGGATGAGTTCTCAGCCCTCAGTCAGTTCATTTTCTTTCAGCAGAGGAGTAGAGCACTGAGTACTAACAACGGGCTGGGATATTTTGTATTTTTTCTCACAAAGGCAGTCACTTGCAATATCTACCCAGCAATAATTAGAGCTGCCGGTTTTGTGGTTCAGCTGTTTTCTCCCTCCCTGCCCTCTCATGCAAATCTCTTTGCCACCAAGGACACAACTCATACCAATGCAAACCTGGGGCAAGCACCTGCTATTTAACCTCTTGAACCAGGGCTGGGGAGAACTGATGCAACATTGGGCAGAAGACACGAAACAGTGAGCTGTGCTCTGGGAATCAGCATAACTAGGCAGATGAGAGAGTGAAAGGGTTTGCAGAGTGATGAAGGTGATGTGCTTCATCATCACCCAAAAGCTAGAATAGACAGCCAGAGCACCCCAAAACACCTATTGAATGGGGTGTGCCTCAGCCCTGGAAGTGTTCAGGGACAGGTTGGACAGGGCTTGGAGCAACCTGGGGTGGTGGGAGGTGTCCCTGCCCATGGGACAGGATGGGCTTTAAGATCCCTTCCAACCCAAACCACTCTGGGATTCTGTGATTACAGGAGCTTTCCAGCAGATTCCAGCATTTCCAGTTCCCCTGGGGGTTTGCAGTGCTGTGCTCATGGGCTGATCACATTTAGCTTGGAAAGCAACATTCCCAGTTTAATCTGTATTGTGCTTTTTTACACAAATTTATCCCATTTTCCCTCACTGCCATCACTGATCTCTTTCCTTGTACAGCCATAACCACCACCTGGTTGTTTTTATGTAAGTTTAGCACATGTAGTTTAGTGTTTGAAGAGCTGACCTGCACATCCAGGTGTGAATTTAAAAGCCAAAGAGCTCACTGAGAATTGGGCTCTCCTCATGACACCACACATGAGGTGACATCCTTCAACCTACATCACCACCATCCTCTGGAATATCATCTCCCTGAGTGAGAAATGGATCTGCCTGTTCTAGAATCACTGCAAAACCCTTCGATTTGGGATTTTCCTGCATTTCAGAGTTGCCACATTGCTGAGGAGGGCTGGGGAGCTGTGATGTTGATGGAGAATCTCCACATGCTGCTTCCCACAAAGGTGGATTTGCTGCTCTGCACTTACTGCCTTAAAGGATCAAATGAACTTTCCCACGCAAGACTTTGTAAATCTTTCCTTTATAATCAAGATTCATTTCCAGAACAAGAACCTCTGGTGCTCATGGCTGTCCTGAAGTTTTGCATCCACCAAAAAGGACCCAAAAGCTGAGGATTTGCCTCACCCAGCCTATCAGGCCTGACCAAATGAAACAATTTTCTCATTCCTTTGTTTCTGGTAAAAACAGGTTGTGTCTGTTCCCATGGTGATAAAGGATGCTCTGAAAAACACTACTTTGCAAATCTATAGGAGCCTTTGTGGTTCTGTGCTCCAGTGATTTTATTAAAGATAGTAGCAATGATAATAAAATGTCAGGGGTGTAAAGAACAATTGGATTAAAATTTAAAAATTCTACCTTTTATCTGGGAGGCCACAAGCCCAAATCAGAGGAAACTGGAGAACTGCACTCAGAAATAGCTGTTTTCTCTGCTCTGATATCCTTCCCAAGGAATGTCTTGCTGCTCACTGGGGAAGGCAAGGTGCTGAGCTGGATGGGCCATGGAGAGGATCCTCTTTGCTGACCTTGGATTATCAAATTGGGAAGAGCTGAGACAAATAGCAAAAGGAATTTTGATCCTGTTACAAAGGTTAACTGTCTTGCATGGATGTTATTCCATGGAATATTTTCAGCAACACTCAAGTGTCTTGAGCTGGACTGGCCAGAAAGCCAGGAGTCATCCCACAGAAAACAGGCAGGGCTCCTCACACTGGGATAGGGTAGGAATGTTTGCAGATAAACAAATCTCATCTGAGTTCTGTGCAAAGCCAGGGGGATAGTCCTAGGCTAGGGCAGGATAGAAGTGAGAAGGAATTCCCTGACTGCAAAAACACCTGGGATTAGACACCCTCTGTGGGCACAGCCCAGCCTCTGCCTTCAGCTACTTTGGTGTCACTGCTTTCTTTCTGCCTGGAACTCGCATCCTGCATCAAAAACGTGTTTCTGACACATTTCTGTGAAATTCTTCAATGAAAATCTCACTCAAGTATCTCCAGACCTCCACAGGCTAGAGCAGTCACAGAATTACAGAATACCTTGAGCTGGAAGGGCCCCATAAGGATTGAGTCCAGCTCCCTGCTCCTCCCAGGACTGCCTAAAATGAAATCACAGGGCTGAGAGAGTCTTACAGATGCTCCTTAGCCCTTGGACAGGGTCAGTGCTGCGGGGAGCCTATTGCAGTGATTAACCCCCCCTGAGTGAAGAACCTTGCCCTGATGTCCAGTCTGAACTTCCCCTGATGTCCAGTCTGAACTTCCCCTGACACAGCTCTGTCATTCCCTGTCCTCCTGTGCTGTCCTGCTCCCCAGGGAGGGCATCAGCATCTCCCATCCCTCTGTCTGTTCTGAGGAAGGTGTTGATTGCCATCAGTTCCCCTCCTCAACCTTCTCCTCTCCAGCCTGGACAAACCCAGCGACCTCAGACGTTCCTCACCAGCCCTCGCAGCCTTTTCCACCACCTTGCTTGCCCTCCCCTGGACACACCTTCACACTTTGGTGCCCCAAACTTCTCCCAGGGCTCCAGGTAGGGCTGCACCATCTCATTTCCTCCCTCCCTGCCTCCCCTGGCTGGTGATGCCACGCTTGAGCCACCCCAGGGCACAGCTGGGCTGCCCGAAGGTCACCTGTGGCCACAGAGCTCCGCAGGTCGCTCTCTGTCGGGAAGCAGAAGAGCTTTGTGTGCACAACAGGAAGGCAGAGCTCGGGGCGACTCCCTGAGCCCGACTGCAGCTGCAGCGAGTATAAAATGAAAGAGAATTTGCATATCTGCCCATTTCACAGCGAGCCAGCGGCAGGGCGGGGGACCTTGGTGACTCTTCACCTTCTGACATCAGAAACCTCTGTGCAGCGCACGGAGCGCCGAGAAATCCCTCAGCAAGAACATGAAGCTCCTTCCCCTGCTCGTCCTGCCTCACGCCCCCGGGGCTCTCTTGCTTTGTACGGCGAGTGATGAAGTTTTTTTTCCACATCACATGAGCCAGGATGAAGGGGGAAAATCCTGCCAGGAGCAGAGATGGGCTGCGACTTGAAGGCGAGCGAGGGGAGACCCAGAGCAGTGCCTTGAGGGCTATATAAGAATGTGCCAGGAGCAGGAGCAAACAGTTTGTCAGGTGAAGGACTCGCATGAATCAGCCATGAATGTGAATGAAGACTCTGTTTCCAGGAGGCCTGGGGCCACTAACAAAGTGTGTTTGTATTTCATCATCGCCATCCTGGGTGTGTTGCTTGTCTTTGCCTTGGCCACCATCATGATCCTGGTCGTCCAGAGGACGGTAAGAAATTGATTCATGACTTTCCTCTTTCTCTTTTTTTCTCTTTTTCTCTTTTTCTCTTTTTCTCTTTTTCTCTTTTTCTCTTTTTCTCTTTTTCTCTTTTTCTCTTTTTCTCTTTTTCTTTTCATTTTTCTTTTTATTCTTCTCTCTTCTCTCTTCTTCTCTTCTCTTCTCTTCTCTTCTCTTCTCTTCTCTTCTCTTCTCTTCTCTTCTCTTCTCTTCTCTTCTCTTCTCTTCTCTTCTCTTCTCCCTTTCCCATTCCATGGCCAGAAGAACAGTTCCTACCTCTGTTATAAACACATATACATGAATTAGGGAAAGATGAAACACAGAGGGAGAGAAAAAGAGGACCTTTCTCCACGCACAGCATTTATTCTTGGCATGCAGCTCCTACTCTAGATGGAAATTGGAAGCTCCTGATCCAGGTGCCACCAGCCTGGTTAGCTCACTGCCTGCTTTGATGTGTGTCTCCTGTTGATCCTTTGGAGAGCAGCCAGGGTTTGAGATGATTTGGTCTGTTGTGATGCTCTGAAACAGAGCTGGGGTCCAGCAGGAGCCATGTCCCAGCCCTGGGGGACACCCTGTGTTGCTGTCGTGGTGAGGCAGAGCTGTCCTGAGCACCCAGAGCAGTGCTGGGGGCTGAGCAACTCCCTCCTGCTCCCTGACCTGTCAGTCCTGCCCTTGGATGGGATTTTTAATACCCAGCCAGAGCTGCAGGAAGGATACCAGTGAGACAAGGTCACACAAAACCACTTCTGCCCTCTGCCTACAGGCATTTTGAACTTTTTAAAAAGACAATTGCTCTTGGATGGATCTGGGGTTGAATGGTGAGCCAGTGGCAGCCAGAGCAGAGACAGATTGTTGTGGGGATAAAAAGTGAATTTCTAACTTTACAGGGGCATTGCCAGCTTTACCAGGGTAAAATGCCAGGTTAGAAATTTTATAGGCTTTGAAATCTTATTGCAAAACTCAAAGTGCTGAGGTACCTCCACTGCTATTCATAGAGGGAAAGCTCCAGCACAGAGCTGCCTGAGGAACTGGCCATGAAAAACAAAATATGATCCTTTGACTTAATATTTTCTCTTGCTAAATTTACCCAGGGCAATCAGCGTCTCTGTGTATGCACATTACCGAGAAATTAAACCAGGAGGGCTTGACTGATACTCCTTCAAGCTGCACCAGCGAGGAATCGTTTACCTGTAATCAGTGTTCTCCCCAAAGAGGAGCACTTTGAGGACAGTTAACATGAGACATGGGGCTTTTTCAGTGAGAAATAGTGCGATATCAGGGGAGATCTTTAAAATAACAGTCTGGGTAATTACAGCCTTGCCACAGCTTTGCTGTATAATGAGGCTTTCATTTGTAGTTATTATGGAGCAAGCATTAAATCACTTCTCCATCAGGATGAAGCAGTTACAGGAGTTGCCAGAGGAACAAGATTACTGAAAGAGCCAAGGTTTTGACTTAAAAAGTAATGACACCATTGCAGCTGCTTTGAAAACGAGCTTGGCTGAAGGAGGAAATAAGAAGCTGAGGGGTGTGAGGAACAAATAAAATCAAGCAGCAATTTTACGCTCCGAGGAGAATTTGGCAGTCAAACCACAGATTGTGTTTTGCTCTCAGGGAGCTCAGGAGCAGAACAGTCATTCCCCACGTGTGACTGGCCCTGAATTCCCAGAGCAGAGAACAAGAGGTGCTTCTGTGGGACAAATCCCACAGGAAACTCCAGGCTTGCTCCAAAAGCACTGCAGCTCTTGGCTGGGCACAGAATCCTTTGGGAATCACAGCTGTGGTTGGGTTGAGCACTTCCAGCATGCCAGGGCCTGAGGGGCTGGGGAATCCTTGGAAACCTGTGGGTGTTGAGTTGCTGTAGGGATTTGAGCATCATCACTTGGCTTCATTATTTTCCTTTCCACTGTGACAAGAGGAGCGACATTTTCTGTGGTCACCTCCTTGGGATAACCAGGTTTTCCCTCCAGATGTTCTCAGCTGGATTGTGTGAGTTCAGGGACACCTTCACCCCCTCCTTATGCTGAGCTGAGAGAGAAGCTCCTATTTCCCTCTGTTCCAAGGGGCCTTTGAGGTCACAGGGACAATGCAGGGCTTGGATCCTTGGCTGCCA
This sequence comes from Lichenostomus cassidix, assembly GCF_008360975.1. Classification (NCBI taxonomy): domain Eukaryota; kingdom Metazoa; phylum Chordata; class Aves; order Passeriformes; family Meliphagidae; genus Lichenostomus; species Lichenostomus cassidix. The sequence continues at coordinate 8,199,769 of NC_139497.1, forward strand.
CAGCATTAAGAGGACACTTGTGGTGACAAGATCCCACTGTCCCCTACCCCCAGGACAGGCTGAAAATTGGCTGCTTGTGTCCCTTTTGATGAATTCATAATTGCCTAATTGAAGACGAAGGCAGGCAGACTGGAAAAGGAAAATCAAACTGTGCAGAGAGAACATTTGCAACACCCACAGCCTGGGTGCTCCAAAGGAGGGAAACACACCATGAAAGGCCAAATGAGAAAGGCAACTATGATTCAAAGCTGCTTCTCTGAATCCTGCAGCACCTCGAGCAGACAGTGTCACACCTCCCCACTTTCCAGCACCCCAAGGAATTTCCTTTACGCCTTGTTTTCAAGAAGGGTGGCACAGCACATTTGAGCCACCCTTGGGAAGGGTCATTTTTGGAGCTAAACTCTGATTTTCTGGAGGTATTTGCAGCGCTGAAATAAATTAATTTCTTCAGCTTCCATCTGCAGAACCACTTGGCTTCAGGCCATTGTGGATCTGTCACAAGTGACTTTATTTTCCCCTGGAGGGAGAATAGTCCCTGCAAGGTGGTCTGAAGTCTTCATTTTTTCTTCTTACCACTGTTCATAAGTGTGTTAAACATTCCACCCTCCTGCCTGCTGCATCCACTGCTGCTGGATGTGTGTATAAATACACATTTCTGTAGATATTTAGGTCTACAGAGAGAGAGATAGGAAACCAGTGACAAGGAATGGGACGGAAAGGGCTGGAAAATGGCATTTTAAGGCACACAGAGCCTCACAAATCTCGTGCTGTACAAGAAGGTTCATCAGACACCTGGACCACCCCATTAACAAATCCTGTGTGAATGTCCAGAGTCCACAATCAGGGTTACATTGAACCTCTGAATTGTGTGGGAAAACCTTTTTATCACCAACGTGGCAAATACTAAAGGTCAGTGCAGGTTTTTTCTATTTGCTGAGCTGGTCTTCAAGGCTGTTAAAAACCTTTGGCAGTGGATTTGTGAATCACCTCTACATCGCCCAGCAGCATTCTGCAGGATTTATTAGGGTGTTACGTCTTCTTAAAACTCATTTTGGCCCCAGGTGCCCCAGTTGGGGTTTTTTAGCCCCCTCTGGTGGCAACAGTGACAGAAAGGAAAATAAAATACGATTTAAAAAATGAAATTAAAACAGATTTCCCACTCGTTGAGCACTACAGGAAATCCACTGAGGCGCTTTAGGAGAAAACTGCTCCCTCTGAGGGGGTTCTGTGCTGTGACAGTCACCTGCTGGCTGGAGATGCCACTTTAACAGCTTCTGTCAGTACAGGAAAAACTGTTTTTCCCCCAGGGCTCTGTTTCCTGTGAGGCTCATCGGCATTAGGGGACAGTGCTCTGCTCTCTGGGCTTCTCATGTCCAGCTCTGATCTTCGCCTCCTGTCACCTCAGGGTCACCCACCTGAAGTGCCACCAACTCCCTTCCTCCCCAGCCAGAGTCAGGGCATAGAGTAAATCCCAGAATGCCTGAGGTTGGAAAAGCCCCCTGAGGCCATCGAGTCCCAGCTGTGCCCAATGCCCACCTTGTCCCCAGCCCAGAGCACTGAGTGTCACCTCCTGACCTTCCTTGGACACCTCCAGGGATGGGGACTCCAGTCCTCCATGGGTTTGCCATGGCCACCCTTCCCATGGAGAAATTGCCCTGAAATCATGATGGTTTGAGGCTGAACCCCGGGAGAGCCTTGGGGCTTCTTTTTAAATTGAAGAATCTCCTTTGAGGGCAGAGAACCAAAGAGCTCTTCCCCAGGGAGCTGCTGTGGGAGATGTTCTTGTCCTGAGTCCAGAGACCTGAGCCCATCATGGTTTGGAGCATTTCCTTGGGCTGCCTGGAGGTAGAAAAACATTTCACACAATCACAGACTGGTTTGGGTTGGGATGACCTTAAAACCCATCCCACCCCACCCCTGCCATGGCAGGGACACCCTCCACTCTCCCAGGCTGCTCCAAGCCCTGTCCAGCCTGGCCTTGGACACTGCCAGGAAGGGAACATCCACAACCTCTCTGGGCACCCTGAGCCAAGGCCTCCCCACCCTCCCAGTGCTCAGAGGTGTCTGCTTCAATGAATATTCACCATTGTGACACAAGAATTTTGAACGAGCCTTTATTCTGCCTCAGCTTGAGAAAAATTCTTGTAAAATGATTAAGGGGAGGAAGAAATAAATCACTTTCACTGATGCCTGATTATCATTTTCGCTAATAAAGCAAACTCAAATTATTCTTCTTGCTGAGTAAAGACTGAGACCCTTCATCATCAGCCTCCAGATCACTCCAGACAGGGTGAAATTCATTGTCAGGAATTCTTTCTGAGCTGGCAATGTAGAATTTAATCTGTTTGGGCTCCTCCTGTGTGCCTTTTTGCATTCCAAATGACAGCGTTACACGTGCTATTCCTGCCATTGGAAAAGAAAGAAATCATGCCAGTAACATTTCAAAGGAATTTCTAAAGTTTTATTTCAGTATCTACTCAACTGACACTAAAATAAATTGCATTGCTGTGTGCTGGTTTGACTCACTGGGAGCCTTCCCAGGTGAGAACACAATGCTTTCAGTCCATTTTAATTTGGATTTGTTGCTCTGAGAGCAGAGCAGGCTCTGAGCTAGCAGCAAGGCAAACACCTCCCTGGCTGCCTGATTTCATTGAGTGTCACCTCACTGGGAGCAGAGCATCCTGTTTTGGTCACCTGAAAGATCTTTAATTCTTCCCAGAGAGCAGAAATGTTCAGATATTGCATTGAACTCTGAATGTGTGTCAGAGGGGCAGCCCAGGGCAGGGGGCAAAGGAGGATCCTGGCAGAGATTCCTGGGAGTGTTTTCAGCCCAAACCCTTCTCAGTCTCACATTTGATGATATGTGATGAAATCCATGAGATTTCCCAAGGGAGGATGTTGTGCTGGGGACAAAAAGCTTGGAAATACAGATTTTTTTTCAAATTCCATCTCTGGGTTCCTGTTCTGCTGCTGCCCCAGCACCTTCCTGTGCAGCTCAGGGAGAGATCTTGGCTCAGCAGGTGACTCTGCCCTGCTTTACACAGGTGTGGGGAGAGAAAAGGAACAAACCACAGATCTCCAAATTCCTGGAGAATCACAGAATCATTTCAGTTGGAAAAGAGCCCAAAGATCAGTGAGTCTCACCATTCACCTGTCACTGCCCAGTCCACCTGGGAGCAGCTCTGCCATCTCTGCAGGACACAGAATTTGCCATTAAAACCAGAGGATAACCATTTGTTTTGCTGAGAGTAGATGCAGCTCTACACTTCAGCATGGTTGGAAACATGGCCAAAATCGAATTAAAAATATTCCTAAATTTTTAGGATTAGAACATGAAGTACCACAAACAGACCCAACACAGCTTCTCTTGCTGCCCACCCACCTTCCTTCTCCCCACACCACTCATTTATCCAATTTACACCCAGAAATGAGGTGTTTTTGCTGTATGGATGAAGCTAATTCCCACCACAGGATTGCCTCGTTTCTCCCAGGAGATATCAGATGTTGCTAGAGCTGGAAGAGCTTCCCAAATTCCTCCTTCCTGGACATCCTGGTGGGTGAGAGCACAGGGAGGAGCTCAGGGCACTGAGTCTGATGGGGCTCCAGGGAGAGGTTTTCAGTCCCATGGTTTAGTTTTAGGTAAAAAAGGAGCAGAGGGAAGGATCTGATGATGCTAATGGATCCCTTCCAGCTCCACACTGATGTGCTAAGCTGCTAATTAAGCTGCATAATCAGCCCAGGTAATTTGTACCCAGGTGAGAGGAGCTGGTTCAGCCCAGCCTGAGCAAAACCCATTCCCTGGCACTAAATCCCTGTGGGATCACCCAGTGGGAGAGTGAAGGGATGTGACACAGAGCTGGGAGGACTTTGAGGGCATTGCTGGACATTTCTGAGCTGTCAGTGACTCGAGGTTTTGTGTCTGAGTGGCAGAAAGGTGTGATCAGAGCAATGGAATTGTTTTCCTGGGAATTCCTCGTGTCACACTGACAATTCCCTGTGGAATTCTGACCCTTGGTTTGACATCTCGGGGTGAAGGAAGAGGAGAGGTGAGGCAGGACAATGCTTTCTGGGCTTCTACAGCTTTAATTCTCTTTCCCAGGGACAAAAGTTGTCTTTCAAGGCTGTCCAGACTCACTCAAAGCTCTCCAAGCTTTGCAAGCCCCAGAGTGGGATTTTTAGGACTTACCCTTCTGGAAAAACCCCAACAGACCCCACAGAAATGTCTCACTGCACCGAGAGAATCTGGCTGTGTCAGAAACATCAATTTTCTGTGTTAGAAAGAAAGGGAAACATTTCAGATCTACTTTTACAGCCGAGTTGCATGTGCAGTGGATATGCCCTGTTCCCAGAATAACCATCCCTTCTCTTTATTCTCTTTCAGGCAGCTGATCCTGCCATGGAGGGCATCAAAAAACCCATCAGGACAGGTAAGACCCCTAAATAAATTTGTGCAATTTGTGACATCTGCAATGCAAATATTGCCCAGGGTCACAAATCAACCAATTATGCGCTTTTTAACATTTCCCGTAAAGACTCTTCTTGGTGAAGAGCCAAAGTGGTGGGGGAAAAAAATGAAAATAATAATAAGAAAGAAGCTTTCAAATTACTCAGTACATCCAGGAGCCAGGGCACGGCTGAGGAAATAACAAATATTTCTGAATGTGCCCTGGGGTGTCTTTGCAGAAGAGCTTTTTGCCAGATGATGTGAACATCACTCTGACTTTTAAGGTCTCGTTTGAAGTGCTGGCTCTTGCAAATGTGTGTGTAAAGTCCTCATCTTCCCAAGGGAGGGGTGAAAATGTGTTCCATGTATTCCAAAACAGCTCCTGGTTTGTGGGGAAAAGGGAGAAGGGAATGGGTGGGATGAGAAGGGACAAGTGGGAAAGAGCAGCAAAAGGCACAGAGCAAGGAATTGAAGCAGGCAGAGTGTGAGCACAGGGAGCCTCAAACAGGAAATCTGTCTAACAGAGACAATTTACCAACATTCTGCTTTTCCTTAGCATAAATCAGGAACATCAAATATAGATATATATATGTTTATTTCAGCTCAAGCAGCCAATTGGTTTTTTCCCTCACCAGCACTGGCAGGTGCCAGGTAGGAGCAAAGTGCTCTCCCCAGGAATGGCCAGGATGCTGTTTCATCAGGCAGGACATTTCAGTCTTTGGGTCCATAGCAATCCCAGGCATCCTCTTGCTCTGAATTTGTGAATTCTGCTGCTAAATCTGAGATGATGCCATTAGTGAAAGACAAAACAGGGACTGCTAGTGAGACCCCAAGGCAGGAAGAGCTGCTGAAAGCTGGTTTTAGTGGATTTAGATGCTCTCCCAGCTCACCCTCACTGCCCATCAGTCTCTGTTGGAGTGTAATAGAGCATTCACATGTGAGCAAATCAGCAGGGCTTTTTATTTTCCTCTTCAAAGGAATAAACCAGGGCTAATTAATTACTAAATATACCCCAGTGGGTGATTTACTGAGGTCCCTCCCAGGGAGCTCTGTCAGCTGCTGCCTGCTGGCAACCAAGCAGGGACTTGTGGCAACCACTGCAAGGAGCAACACTGCAGGGTGGGGACTGTGGGGAGGCTGGAGCTGCTGTGGGTTCAGATTTGGATCTCTGTGTGTCTCTCAGGCAGCCCAGGTGTGAACTGGATGTGTTTTGTACCCATGAATGAGGGGAAAATGGGCAAGGGAGTGACAAACCAGCACTGCCCGGTTGGCAGCTGGGTGCTGAGCTTGAGTCAGTGCCAGCATCTCAGAGATGCTGCTGGGAGACACAGCTCCATCCTGGAAGTGTCCAAGGCCAGGCTGGACAAGGCTTGGAGCAGCCTGGGACAGTGGGAGGTGTCCCTGCCATGGATGAGCTTTAAAGTCCTTTCCACCCAAACATTCCACAATCCTGTGACACAACAATTCCTTGCTGGGACCAGCTGAGGTCATTCAGCTAGAGACATACCCGAGATGCCAATGGGCAGCAGCTCAGCCACAACCCTGAATTAATTCTCTGTGGCTTATTAAAGCAGGAAAATGCGATGATTGAATTTAAATCCCCAAATGAGATGATGTTCTGTTGTTAGCTAAACACCAGTGGGCACTAAAGCAGATTTAGGGGAGATTTCCAGCCCTGACTCAGCTGTCAGTGGGGCTGCAGGAATCCACAGGCACAGGCTGAGAGCATTGCAGTGTCAGCTCATTAAATATCTGTGTGAAAAATGGGATCAATCTCCTCAAATCCTCTGTGCCACTGTCGATGCAGCACCTGAGCAACAGGGGAGGAATTAAATCCATTACGAACCAAATGTTTGTTAGATGTTCTTTCTGTGGAAGTGTTTCTCTGTAGAAACTCATCCCCATTTCACAAATAACAAATCATGTATTAGTGTGGATCACAGGGGTGTTAATGTTCATTTTTTAGAGGGCAAATGAGCTCACAGAGAAATTTATGACCTGCAGACTCTGGAAAGGTGCAGCCCTCATCATCTCCTTGCTGGCCTCTCTGTGCCTCATTTCCCTGGGAATTGTGCAATCCTGGGCTGATGGCTTTTCTTGATATTTGAACTGCAGAGATTTGGTACCAAAATCTCTTCTCATTTAAAAAAGGGGAAAATAAAATCTCTAAATACAAATGGACACACGCACGTATCATTTATAGGTATTTTTCTGTGGCACTGGACAGACCAGGAAAAGAAACTCACAGTTTCAATGGGAAATAGGTTCCCAAATAAAAATCTGACTCTGATAAATTAATATAACACAGGTGACAGTCACAAACTTGCCACCATGGAGTAAATCAGGCTGAAGCCAATGAGCCAAGAAGCCTTTTCAGACTTGCAGCAATATCTCAGAGGGTAGTTTGGCCCTCTGCAAGTAAATCTGATCTTTTCCAGCATGGAATTATCCCAACTTTATGAGGAGTGGCTGAGGGAGCTGGGAAAGGGCTCAGCCTGGAGACTGGAGGTGACATTCAGTGCTCTGGTGACAAGGTGGGGGTTAGGCACAGGCTGGATTTGATGGTCTGGGAGGTTGTTCTGACCTCAGTGCCTCTGGGATTCTGTGATGACATTGCAGGGCAGCTGACATGAATCCCAGGACAGAAACATACATTTCACCCTTAGACCATGAAGGTTTTTCCCTTCTCAGCCTCAGTCCAGAGAGGTGTCTGTGTGCATAAATGTGACACTGCCTGAGGTCTCTCTGCCCCTGGGAGGTCAGGGCAGAGCAGTTGTTTGAAAAATGTCGGTTTGAAAAATCCAAACTTCTCAGTTTGAAAACTTTGGGCAAGCCTGGGCTTGCAGATGCTGAAAAGAGTGCAGAGGCTTCCTCCAGGCCAGCATCCGGGGGAAACTGCACTGCACACATCCCACTGAGTCATAACTGGGGCTGGTGGCTTTGTTAATTACAGATGAGGTGATTGGTATTGCTCAAAATGCTGAATGTTGGCTCTTCCCTCTCTCCAATACTTGAAACACGAGCTACAGATTAGTATATCTGTATATGGGTTAGTATATCTGTATATGGATTAGTATATCTGTATATAGATTAGTATATCTGTATATAGATGAGTGTATCTGTATATAGATGAGTATATCTGTATATAGATGAGTATATCTGTGTACACACATATTTATATGAACAGCTCAGGACATTAGGTGACCACTGCTACACTGACAAGCAGGCAGAGATTTGAAGAGCTTTGACCTAAAACTCTACAGGTTTCGCAGGACTCAGGTGTGCAGTAAATCAGAAGAGATTCTTCCTAAATTTAGTGGGGAAAAAAGGGATATTTCTTTAATTTCTGTTTCTGGAAGGAGGTAAAGTTGGTGGCTGAGTTCAGTGCCCTTCAGAGCAGAGTGACAGTCCTTGGGCTAATTCCATAAGCACTTCAATCCACGGGGGTTCCAGAGGAATCAAAAGCTGTTTGTTGCCTGCTTTTACTTCTTTACTTCGTAAAATAATTCAGGGTTTTGCCCTGCTCCTGTTCCTGCCCACACCCAGCCCCCAGCCGGGGGTGATGCCACCCCCAGGGCAGCAGAATGTCCCCAGGGGATGGCTGGGACCAGGACAAGCCTCAGGAGCCCCAGCCGAGGGGCTTTCCATGGCTGGGGAGCAGCACCTTCCATGCTGACAGAGCCACTTTCAGCTCGTGGTTTCAGTGCCCTTTGCTGCTGCTCCCATCTCAGCGGTGGGGAAACTGAGGCAGCCAGCAGGGAGAGCTTTCCCAGGCACAGCCAGCTCCTCTGGGACCTGCCTGACAGCATCCATGGGCCCAGGTGTCCCAGAGACCTGGGGATCCTCCTGGCTGGACAAGGTGCTGTTGTGTTTTGATGCTCCCAGGGAACCTCAGGGCTTCATTTTGCACCTCAGGGGGAAATCCAGCGAGGCTGAAGCTCCTCTGGGTCCCATTTCCCAGCCCCCATTTCCCAGTCCCATTTCCCAGCCCCATTTCCCAGCCCCCATTTCCCAGCCCCCATTTCCCAGTCCCATTTCCCAGTCCCATTTCCCAGCCCCATTTCCCAGCCCCATTTCCCAGTCCCCATTTCCCAGCCCCAATTTCCCAGCCCCAATTTCCCAGCCCCCATTTCCCAGCCCCCATTTCCCAGCCCCCATTTCCCAGTCCCATTTCCCAGCCCCATTCCCAGCCCCCCATTTCCCAGCCCCCATTTCCCAGTCCCATTTCCCAGCCCCCATTTCCCAGCCCCCATTTCCCAGTCCCATTTCCCAGCCCCTTTGGCTCACTGGGGAAAAGCTGCATCAAGCTCCTGGAAACAGTCAGACTCTTTTCCTCAGGACTGCAGCCTCTGGATGCCCATCCTGTGGTAAAAGGGGTCAAAAAGACAAAAACAAGTTATCTCCTGATGTCTTCTTTAGGACTCCCCACTCAGACCTCTCCCTTATCAGCAGCTTTCCTCGAAGCAGATGTGCAGCCCCTCTGCCCCACAGCACACAGTGTGGTCTCCTTGGTCCTTAGCCCCAAACGCTGCTTTGTCTTTCCCCCTTCTCTCAGTATTTTTAAGCTCCTCTAATCCCATTGATTGCAGAGGGATTAGCTCTGATTTACACCGTGACTCGTGCAAAGCCAGTTAGGGGATGGGAGCACACCCATCGATCAGTCCTGAAGCCCTGGTAATTTCAGCCTCTCTTGGCTGGAGCTGCAGTGTTTCAGATAAAAGAATTAACGTGAGAAATAAAAGGAGAAAACAGTTCTAAGCTGTCTCTGCAGAGCGAGAAGCAGAGCTGTCTGTCTGAAAGAAATTTTTTTTAATGATTTGCCTTCTGAGTAATGCAGCTGATGTCACCAAATAAACGGTTTAGACACAAGCACAGCAAACCTGCTGACACCAAGAAATGCAAAGTGCAGCCAGGTCAGCAAGGGGAGATCTGTAGAGATGCCACGGATACCCTGAGCAGCTCTGGGCTGTTTTGGGCAGGCTCAGCACTTTGCTGGCCTGGCAGAGACTGCAGGGCTGCAGCTCCCAAAGGCTGCTGGTGCAGCAGGGGATTTTCTGGAGGGTAAAACCCCTAAATGCCACTGAGTTTCTGTAAATAATCTCTCCCCTCCTGTAGGACACAGTGTGAGTGGGCTCGGGGTGCTGCTGGTGTTGCCAGATCCTTGTGATCACCACAACAGCTCTAGGGCCAGAAGGGTTTTCAATCAGCTGTATCTCCACATCTCTGTAGTGCCCTCACTGAAATGCTATATTGACATGACTAACACCAGGAGAGCAGGCTTTGGTTTTTCTTTGGGGATTTCCAGAATGGTGAAGGGACTTTGCTACATGGCTTACTCATTCTTGGAGCACAGTGAGCTCCTGCTCTCTCCAAAAGTCTTTAAACTATTGAAATCAGAGAAATACTGCAATTTTTTTCAAGCTATCCACAGCCCCTGTCTCCAATGGAGTGCAGAGGATGCAATACACACCACACCAACACTCTTCCAGCCAGGGGAACTTGGGTGTGGGATCAGCTTCTCTCTGATTTATCCATACTCCTTATCAAGACCCCCTTAGAAATCAGGTCATGTAGATACAGCAAGTCTGCAGATTTGAATCTCTTATCGTTACCACCAGTTTCTGGAATCCTATGAAACTTAAGATCCTTATCCCACTCTGCATATAAATAGAGTTCTTATTAGAATCATAGAATCACAGAATGTCCTGAGCTGGAAGGACCCACAGGATCACCCAGCCCAGCTCCTGTCCCTGCACAGACACCCAACAACCCCACCCTGGGCATCCCTGGCAGCATTGTCCAAACACTCCTGGAGCTCTGGCAGCCTCAGGCTGTGCCCATTCCCTGGGGAGCCTGGGCAGTGCCCAGCACCCTCTGGGGGAAGAACCTTTCCTGATCTCCAGCCTGACCTGCCCTGGCCCAGCTCCATTATCCCTGGGTGCTCCAAGCCCTGTCCAGCCTGGCCTTGGATACTTCCAGGGATGGACAGTCAGTGCCATTAACTGAACATCCAGCAGGGTGAGAGGAGCAAAAACACACAGAGGAGATGGAAGGAGCGAGTGTGGATGAGAAGGAGGTGAAATGCAAGGGGGAGAAGTGGAGAGCAGGGTCTGGGATGCAGGAACTGGGTCACGGGGATGCGGTGCTGGGATGCAGGGGAGGTGACACCGGGATACAGGGGAGGGGACAGCAGGATGAAGGGGAGGGGACGGCGGGATGAAGGGGAGGGGACAGCGGGATGCGGTGCCGGGACGCGGCCGCCTGCAGTGCCGGGCACGGCCGTGGGATGGAGCTGTCCCCGCGGCCGTGGGATGGAGCAGCGCCCGTGTCCCGTGGGACGGAACGTATCTCTCGTCCCGTGGGATGGAGCCGTCCCAGCCTCGCGTGGGATGGAGCAGTTCCCGTAGGATGTTCCCGTATCCCATGGGACGGAGCAGTTTCCGTGGGATGGAGCAATTCCTGTGTCCCGTGGGATGGAGCATCTCCCGTAGGATGGAGCAATTCCCGTGGGATGTTCCCGTATCCCGTGGGATGCAGCAGTTCCCGTGGGATGTTCCCGTGTCCCGTGGGATGTTCCTGTGTCCCATGGGATGTTCCCGTGTCCCGTGGGATGCAGCAGTTCCCGTGGGATGTTCCCGTGTCCCGTGGGATGTTCCCGTGTCCCGTAGGATGTTGCCGTGTCCCGTAGGATGTTCCCGTGTCCCGTGGGATGTTCCCGTGTCCCGTGGGATGCAGCCATCCCCGCGCGGCTCGGCGGGACAGCCCCCGCACTTTCCCCGTCCCGGCGCTGTGGATTTGGGACATTCCCCGGACACGGCTGTGCCCTCGGGCTGTGCAGGGGCAGCGGGACAGGAATGAGCCCACCTTGGCCCCTCTAGCAGCAGCTTTCGAGGGTCCTTGGTGCCCAGAGAAGCTGTGCTGCCCCTGGATCCCTGGCAGTGTCCAAGGCCAGGCTGGACAGGGCTTGGAGCAGCCTGGGACAGTGGAAGGTGTCCCTGCCATGGCAGGGGTGGGATGAGATGAGCTTTAAGATCCCTTCCAATCCAAACCACTCTAGGATTCTATGAATGACCTATAGTCCTGGTGAAATCCACCTTTTAACTGGGAGGGAACAGAGTGATATTCCAAAAACACCCAAAGAGCCATTTTCAGAATTATGTTCCACTTAAATGTTTAAAAGCCTCTATAATTGCACCATAAAAATAATTTGGTTAAATTAAGCTTAATCTGCACATAATTTCTATTTCAAACAATCACAGAATTCCAGACTGGTTTGGGTTGGAAGCTCTAAAAGCTCCTCCATTCCCACCCTGGGCCAGAGCCTCCCCACCCTCATTTTATTTCCTCCTTATATCTATTCCAAACGCACCTTCTTTTAGTTTAAAACCATCCCCCCTACTTTTAAGAAGCAGGATAAGGAATTTCATTTTTCTTGGCTGAGAGCTGCAATCCACCAGAGCTTTAGGCTGTTATAGATTTCCCATTTGAGTGACACTGCTCTGAATTTTCTGTGCAGACGAGATATTATCAGCCAAGGAGAGAAAACCAACTCCTCCATGCTGCAAGTGGGGTACCCAGTGCTGACTGTATTTTCCAGTACCCAAAAAATCAACTAGAAATGATCAGGAGCAATCAGTTCCTCTGTTGTTTTCCTCAGGGAACACCTTTGAAGACTATTTGAAGATCCTACAGCGTGTCCCAGACAATGGAGCTGTTGCCTACATGAGAGGTCAGTGGGGAGTCCAGGCTGGGGGGAAAGAGTTGGGAAAGGGAAATTTCAGAGCTGTCTGAAGAGCTGCTCGTGTCATTCACACCGGGTTCAGTGGCAAATAGCTCTTTTGACCAAATGGGCATTTTATAGGGAAAAAATTCCTTAGCTCTCCTGGAATGCGGTTGGCAAGCCCCTCTCTGGTCCTATAAACCTTGTTTAACTTGATAAAAATAAAAGGAAATAAAAACTTCCCTTCTGCAGATGCACTGAGGAATGTACATCTCCATGAATTCCCTTCAAATGCCAAGTGGGGAAATCATGGAGATGAACATTCATGCCTTTCTGTGGTTTGGATTTCCCGAGGGCTGGGTAAACCCTTGGAATTTTTAATGCCCCACTTCCACATGTGGACTCCCAGCCATGCCTTTCCTTGGAGTTTCCAGGAAACCATGGAGCAGGTCTGTCCTTTTACCAGGAAACACTGCTGGAAGTGCTGAGGTGAGGTCACTGCAGCTCCGAGTTAACCTCCTCTGCTTTCCTTCCCAGTGTCCAGCACAGCCAACAGCTCCAAGCTGAGCCTGGTGGAGAAAGGCATTTGTGAGGCCATACAGTGCCAGAGCCACGAGCTGGTGATCAGGAAGGAAGGCCTCTACTTGATCTTCTGCCACCTGAACTTCCACTTTCCCAACTGCTCCAAGAGCCCCATCGACCTCAAGATCGAGCTGCTGGTGAACGGCAAGGTGGACAGGCAGACTTTATCCACGCTGTGCGCGGCGGAAAGCTGCCAGGAGAAGACTTTTAAGACCCTGCTGCAGCTCCACCTGACACGCCTGGGCGTGGAGGATCGAATATCAGTGACACTGAACCATCCCGAGTTCCTGAATGATGTTTCCCTTCCCAATGAAAATGTTCTCGGGGTGTTGATGTACAGCGACGGGAAGTGAGAAGCTCTCTGAGCTCCCACTGCTGCCCAGACTCTTTCTCTGAACACCAGCCTGCTTTCACTAGGCACCACCTTGGTTTCAACTCCCCATCTCACCTCATCCCTCAGGTGAACAAGGAAATTCATGAGTGTCCCAGAAAAAACCACGGCAGGACCCACACCTGACAGGATCCTGGCTTGGCTCCGGGTGGGATTGTTGGATCATCCAGCCACAGACCCACTGAGGGTTCCTCCAAACAATCTGTGCAAACACAGATGAAAACACAGCCAGATCATGGGGAAAATCCACAATATGGAGACTTTGGGGTCATAAACTGCTCTCAGGACATGGGGAAGTTTAACTCTATTTATGGAGTAGTGTTTTAACCTGGTCTTTCCAAAAAACCAACAGTCAAAGCTTGTAGTCAAGGCTTTTCTTTACCGTGGGCACACAACAAGAGCTCTGGAGTAGATTCATGGGACGACAGTAAAATTGATGAAATTATTGACTCTCGGGCTGGTAGCTGAAACTCTGGGACAGGACAGAGGAGATATGGGATTTACAGGATATTTCTGTGCTGCATTCTGCTATGGACTTGATGCCATTTCCTTCAAGTGTCTTCCTTGTCACTATTTATCCATCTTTTCTATTTAAATATAAAGCTCTTTGGGACAGAGACTTTGTCTAAGCAGAGTGCTCAGCCTCTGTTCTCCCCTGGGGTTCTCAGACCTTTTCCTATTAAATATTAAAACAGCAATGGAGTTGCAAATCTAGCAAATAGCAGAGTTCATTGGGGTGAATTTTCCTCGAGTGCTGCCCTGCCAGTCTGGCAGTCCCTGTGTGACACTGACTGGGCTGAAAGCCACCAATCCAGACTTTCCCAAAGTCCAGGCTGTGGTCCAGACTTTCCCCAAGGCAGTTTCAGAGTGGCCCTCAGCTGGGAGCTGTCATGTTTGGGCAGCCCAGAGGATGGGTGGGATTGGAGTTCTTTGGCTTCCTGGAACGTTTAGACAATGCAGGATTGAAGAGGAATCTCAGGCCCTCTTATACCATGAACTTCAGTAACACAGGCATTTATTTGAAATTTCATTCTCACAGCGTGGGGAGGGAAGGACCAAAGCATTCCCAAAGCTGGTGCCAGTTCAGTCCTTCCCCTTTTCCCTTCATCTCTGAGATCCTACTACAGCCTATTTTCACCATTACTGGAGTTTTTCCCCTTGCACAATTCACATTTTTCTATGACTGGAACTTGGCAAAGTCTCCACAGAACACATTTAGTCATAGATTGAGTTTCTGGCTGGAGAAACCAGAGGTTCATCATCCAAGCTCAGTGGATGTTGGTGACTGGTGCAGCTCACTCCAAATATTCCTCAGAGCAGCAATTTGTTTCTTGTTTTACATCACCAGAAACTGATGGTGCATAATGATGAGGTTTTTGTCTCATTGGCCAGGTGACTCCAAAATACACCAACCACTTTCTAAAGGTCAGCAGCAACTGATATGATTCAGTGCTGGAGATAGGCAATGTCTGATTTGCTATTCTTTGATGCAAACAAAAATTCCTTCTGCTGTTCATGACTCAGGGGAAAAAAGAAAAGAAAACTAAATCCAAAAGAAAAAAAAACCAAAACATGATTTCATTTTCTTTTTCTTTTTTTTTCTCTTAGCAAGGAGAAATTTCATTTTATATGAGTCAGCTGACCCTGCCTATGACTCTGGAACCTCCACTGGGATCTCCTCACCCCTCTGGGCCCTATAAATCCCTCCTGTCTCTGAACTGGGTTTTTAACTTCTATTTGCCTCCACTTTGACACACATGACCAATTTCCAGAGCAGTTTAAGGGAGCCTGGCAGTGAGGGATCATAGCTCCTCAATATAGAAGCAGTCAGTGAATCAAAATATGCATTTCCTCGCACATCCCACCACTCCTCCTCTCCCCCAAGGCTTTAAAGACAAAGAGAAAGGGCATTCTTTAAAAAATAAAGCAGCTCTCTCTGCACAGGGTGATTTTATTCTGTTATTTTGGCAGATGGAGAAAATCCTGACAAAGCAGTGCTAAGCTGTTCAGCCCCAAGCTTTTTAATACCTCTGGGTGGAGAAATCTGGCCTCTACCCCATTGCCTCTCAGAAATAAGAATAAATTATAGCCAGACAGAGAGCCCATTAATAGTGGACAATTTTCCCATCAGTTATAGAAATGTTAAATAGCTTTCACTGGAGCAAGGCCCTGAGCCAGGCAGGCGCCAAGTCACTTCATTCTTCATCCCTTTTCCCTCCTTTTTTGTTTTTTTTTTCCCCCCTAAGTTTTTTGAAGCAGGTCATTTTTGACAACAATCCTGTGTTTAAACAAATATCCAGGCTGGTCCTTCCCACAAGGATGTGACACTTCAGCAGCAGCAGGAGCAGGAGGAACAGCCCTGTTTGGAGCTGGAGGGTCGTGGCTCTGCCCAGGAGCATCTTCTGAGGAACCAGAGCCAGCCCAGGAGAGGGGAGGGATCCTAAAAGCACCGAAATCATGGAGAAATTGGGAAAATTCCTCCCCTCATCCTCAGATGTGGCAAATGTGGGGTTTTCTGTGCCTGTGTGGGATTGCCAACTCGAGCAGACAACAACCCCTCAGGGCTGCTCTGTCAAGGGGTTTTGCTCTTCCCAGACACTGATAAAGCTACATCTTAATCTGGTATCTGCTTGGCCATGGGGCATCTATAGGAGTTATCCATAATCTCTGTGGATAAAGGAAAAAAATGCCTATTATTGGCTTAATTCTGGCTGTTGTTAATTGCCGTAGAAGATTTTAACAGGGACTTCAATAGCAGTCAAGCTGATGTAACACATTTCCATCCCAGCTCAGCCAAAGGGCAGCAACCCAAAATCTGATCAGGTTTAATATCAGAGATCACAGAGCTGCAGCCGAGCTTTGCCGAAGCCGTGAAGACTTTGAAACCACGAGTGCAATCAGATTTCACAAGGCTCGGCGACACCTCCCATGAAATTGGCGCCAACCCAAACTCCTCAAAGCTCAGCTCTGGAAATTGGGCCATGGCTTATCTGACACAGATTCGTTCTTCAAGGAGGGACTTTCACATTCACTTCTGCGTTTGTTTCGCTTTTTGTTCCGCGCGAGGAGAAAACGTCGCAGTCGCTGGGAGAGAAATCCCTTCCTGTGCCAAGGGTTAACCAGGGGCTGTTGGCAACCTGAAAAACTCTATTTAAAGTTCCCACTTGGATCAATAGGGCACTGACCTTCTGCACAGCAACTGCCTGACTCTGTATTCCTCTGATCCACCCAGATCCTTTGGGGGAACAAGCAGCACTCTGCAAAATCCGTGGCTAATTGCTCATGCTCTTAAATAATAATTATTATTATTATTCATAATGTTACCAAATAGAAAAGTTCAAAGCAGCTCCACTGTTTTCAGCACCCTCTACTGAAGATAACATAAGAAAGGGACTGCTCAACACAAATAAACAACCTAAAAAGCAAAAGAAAAAAAGGAACTTTCATTTTGAGGACGTTACTGACAGGTCTTTAAAAAGTGGAAGTGATAAAACTTGTTTTTGGTGTGAACAGCAAGAGAAAACCTCCAAGTAAAGGCAGGTTGTGGAGGGAGAATGACTGGAAAAAATGCAAATTCTGATGAGCAACACTTGAGGCAGCAGGAGCTGCACTTAGTGACCTCAAAACCTTCTCCAGCCTCAGCTTTCAATGGTTCTAATCAGCTCCATTTCAAGAAATGTGAGGATACAGGGTCTTGGAAAAATGTTTTGGAAGAGCACATTCTGCAGTCAGACCTGGAATCCTCCACCTCCATCCCCCACAGTTTAAATTCCCAGTGTTCCTTTTTCTTGCTAAGGAGCTGGAAGGTTTGGGATGGAGGAGGATGGAGCCCCAAGAAGGACAGCAGAGCACGGCCTGAAATTCAGCTTCAAGGAGAGATTCATCTTCCAAGTGGTGTGTTTCAGTTGGTAAAAATATGAGGCAGACAGGGTTAGAGGGGTAAAAGGGTTTTATCTCCAAATTTAATAGGATCCTAGGTGCACAGCTCTGCAAAGGTGGAACATGCCAAGATCCACACCCTCTATAATGCATATACAACTTTATGGACCTTGCAAATTAGCATATCTATCTAAAATCCCCCAATAAGAAACTTAATAAATGAAGTAATTGTCTTCCTATTCCAATTACCACCCCCCAAATGAGACTAGAGCTCAGTTTATGAAATATGTTCCAAAGAAGAGGCTTCATCTAATGTTGAAGCCTCTAGTTTTGAGATTGTATAGAGCTCTTTGGCCTCCTACTGGGGATATTTTGTCTTTCTGCCTTGCAGGACCCTAAAACTAAGCTAGAATATCAGACTACAAAAACTACAAGCATGCGGGGCTAAGAGCACAAAGGGTGTATAAAATGTACAAAAATAGGAAAAGTGTATAAAAAAGTATAAAACGGTATATAAAAAGAAAAGGCAAAAATCATCAGGTATCACAAGGAGAGGAAAGGCTCCAAAACCCCAGAGCCTTCTCCATGCTCAGCATTCCCTGGGATGCTGAGCTTCACCCCAGCAGTGAAGTCATCAGTTTTCCCTAAGCTGCCACATCCTGCACTCTTGCCATACCATTTCCCTTCATGTCAACAGCAGCTAATTTTAGGCTCCTTAATTCCCTCTCAGAGCCAGAGTGAAACAGGAAGCTCCAGGTGAGTCAGAGCACCCAAAATAGCTGCCTAGAAAAGGCAGCTCAGCTGCTGAGTGAGGTTTTACTCCATCCAGGCACCTCAGTCCCAACAGCCTCACTCAGTTCCAGATAAAGAAAAGATTATTTAATGTGTGGATTGAGAATTTATGGCCACTTTCTAGGGATTATTTATGGACTCCCCAGAGAGTGCTGCCTGTGCCTGGAGGCTGTGTGAGGCCCCCAAGCAGGACACATTTGTAAGGTGAAACAATTATAACTGAGCAAGTTGTTGGATTTATGGACACCAAAGAATGAGATTTGCCAGCTGAGGTCATTTTTATTCCACTTATTCCTTGGGTTTGTCCAGACCTGACAGAGGGAGAGCCACACTTGGGAATTAAGCACCAATTCAGGACTTGAAGTCGCTTTTGAAGCTACTTTTCTTGTATAAATCTGTGTAGTAAATATTTGACAATTTTTCATTCCTTCATTTGTATGTTTTTAATTTCCTTGTTTTTCTCTCATTCTGCTTCCTCCTCTCCTTGCTTCTATTTTTGTGTCCCTATTTTTGCATGAACGTGGATAGAAAAGGAAATCAAACATAAGGTAAAGGGAGAAAAAGGAAAGAAAGCAAAGTGTGAAGAATTGGGGGGAGAGGGGTGGGAAACACATATTTGAACAGTTAAATGAGCTCTAAGAGACTCTGAGTTCAAGGATATGAGGGAATGTGGCTCCAAAGCCAGGCTGGACAGGGCTTGGAGCAACCTGGGATAGTTCAAGGTGTCCCTGAAAATGGAATGGGGTGGAATGAGAAGACCTTTAAGGTCCCTTCCAACCCAAACCATTCTGGGATTCTTTGGTTCCAATATTCCCCCATGAAACACTCTGAAATCAGCAATTTCTACATCTTATGCTTTAGAGGGAGAATAAATGTAATGCCGGAAAATGCTAATTTTATGCAATTTTAAAACACTTTATATGAATGTAATTCCAGGGGCTTCAACCAAGCTCCTCAAGCATGACAGTGGTGGAAGAGCAGGACTTTTGCCTCTGGCAGGCAGAATTATGAGCAGTACTGCAGAGCCTTTATATTTACAGGGTATTTTTTTCATGTAAAAACCTGGCTGTGTTGTGAGAGTGTTCACTGGGGGCTTTAGCAATAGACACCTGCGAAATGTCAAAATAATTGTACCATAAAATGAAATTGTGTTGGGGTAATTATTGCAGTTTAAATGCTGGAGGCACAGGTGTTTTCCTGAATAAACACTCCTGGTTCAGGTCTGTCATTATCTTCTGACAAAGCACAGGGCAGCTTTTAGGCTAGACAGGGGCACAGGCTGATCCTGCAGCCCAAGAAACACAGATGTGTTCCTTATGGAAAAGGAATTCCTGGACCACAGAGCCCTTTGGACAACTGCTTGTGCTGAGGGCTGTAGGAGGATCTGCCCTTCTCCCATAAAGCTGTGAGAGAATCCCACACTGGTTTGGCTTGGAAAGGACCTCAAAACTCATCCTGTTCACCCCCTGCCATGGCAGGGACACCTTCCACTGTCCCAGGTTGCTCCAAGCCCTGTCCAGCCTGGCCTTGGAGTTTCCCTCACATCCTTGGAGTCAGAGCTCCTCTAGAGCTCATTTAACTGTTCAAACAGGTGGGTTTGTTTTTCCCAGTTCTTCCCACCTTGCTGTCATTCCTTTTTCTCCCTTTACCTCATGTTTGATTTCCTTTTCCCATCCACTTTTATGCAAAAATAAAGGTGGAAAAATAGAAACACCTCCCAGAAGAACAGGCTGCTCCAAGCCCTGCCCAACCTGGCTGTGAATATTCCAGGGATCCAGGGGCAGCCACAGCTCCTGCCAGGGCCTCTCCACCCTCACAAGGAGGAATTTCTTCCTAATATCACACCTAAATTTCCCCTCTGCCACCTTCAAGCCATTCATTCCCCTTTGCCCTGTCACTACATGCTCAGGTTGGCCTCAATGATCTCAGAGGTCTTTTCCACCTAATTGATTCTGTCATTCTCTGTGGCTCTGTGATTCATTTGCAGGGCTGCAGGGATGATCTCTCACTACTTGGCAAGTTTTTGGTTTTTTTCCCACGAGACTAAAAGGTCTGGATGGAGTTGCAATGATTCAAGCAGGTTGGCTGAATGCTGGTTGAGGCTCTGGAATTCAATCCTGGGAAATGCTCATGCTTCTGCTGTGACGCAGAGGAAACACTCGAGTGAGCAGAGCTCGCTTCCAGCAGGTGTTTAGTAGCAACCAAGAGGTTGTAAAATACACAGCCACCTAAATTGTGGAGTGTTTCTAAGCAGGAACAGTCACAGGGCAGGAGTTCAGGTGCTGGAGAAACTCAGGGTCATGGCCCTGGATAAACACTTGAGTAAGAAACCTTTGTTTAGTGCCAGTGTTTGTAATGAGTCACTTGATCTTTCCCTTCAGCTTTGATCAAGGAATGGTTTGGGTTGGAAAAGACCTTAAATGTTATCTCATTCCATTCCATTCCATTGGCAGGAAGCTCCCATTATCCCAGGGTGCTCCAGCTTGGCTTTGGACACTTCCAGGGAAGGAGCAGCCACAGCTTCTCTGGGCAGCCTGTGCTGATCCTCCACTAAAAAACACATTCAGGGTGTTTTAAGGCCCAAATAACTTCAATTTAAAATGTGTAAAACTCCATAAGCAACAAGGACTTCAGCATGCATTTTGCCGAGTTGTTCCATAAAGACACTCGACGGATAACAGGACAAAGGTAAAAAAATAATAGGGCAAAGGTAAATAACAGGACAAAGGTAAAAAAAAAAATAAATCTGAAGCTGATTTTTGTTAAAAAAAAATTTAAATAAAACTGAAAACTATAGTAACTATGCAGAAGGAAACACAACAGGCCTGACTCATTCTACAAATCCTCTTATGTTAAATTCCATGAAGATTAGACAAAGGAACTTCCTTCTTGCAAAAGATAAAGAAGTTAGAAAGAAAACTTTTTAATCTGCCCCACGAGGAACATGCCACGTACAATTCCAAGCTTTTTTTTTTTTTTGTTTAAATTTCCAGTCAGAGATTTGCTTTAATGAAGGGAGGATGTGATTTATGGGAGCAGATTCATTGGGGTGTTATTGTCAAGGGTGCATTTCACCAGCAGCACTGTCAGCTTCAGGCTGAGCCTTTCAGGAGTGAAGTGCCTTAAGCATTGCAGGGAAAAGAAAACCTGCTGGTCTTGAGTCGAAACCAGGAGTATCCAACAAGTAAAAGGGCAAAGCCATGCCATCCCACCAGGAAATCCCCCAGAGCTCTGACACAAGATGCTCCAGCTCTTCTCTCAAAAGAGATCACATTAAAACCTTACAACTCCGACCTTCTGCGGTGCAATAATCACAGACTCCCTAATTATTAAGGGAGAAATCACTCCTGTGTTGTTTTGATTTAATGACCTTTAGGTCAGGGTGAGCCATCATTGCTCAGCTCTCCTCCCTGTGTCCCCCAAACAGAAATGACTCACGTCCCTCACTCGAGGTGCACAGCTGATTTGGTTCGATTTTGCAAGTTTTCCCGCCTGTTGCTACCCGAGCCATGCACAAAAACAAAGGAAAATGCGTAAACTCAGGGATCTGCAGCCAAACCACACAGAGAGGAAGCTCGGGGATGAAAGAGAAAACACTAAAACTCAGTGTGAAGAGCAGCCAAGTCATAGAGTTCCCTGCGTAGCTGTGAGGTAACTCAGCTGATCTGCTCTCATTCATCTTAAAGATTTCCTAGAAAATGTCTATTTTTACCATTCTTCCCAAATCCTATCAAATGGGCAAAATGAGTGTGTTGAACAGCGGTCACTACAACACATAATCCAGGAAATGAAAATCCACTCCCATCCATTAGCAGGAATCCCAGCTTCTAACAGGAAGGAAGTTTTTGCCCTGATGATTTTTAGAGGTTTGTTTATATCCCAGGATTCTAAAATAGTCTGAGCCTACTCAGACCAAACAGCCTGATTTATCCTGTCTTACTGAATATGTAAACTCATATCATTCCTGATTTATTTATTTTGTTCAGAAAGATTGGTGTCCAAAGGGGAAGAAAAAAATTTGTTTCTCCACTCTTCATTAGCAATCGCCCATCACAGAATCAAAATTAACAGATTAAGTCAAAGACAAAAGAAAATATCACAGGAAAGAAAGTGAAACCAAAACTCTTTTGTTTGTTTTTCCCAAAGCTTGCAGGGCTCAGCCCCACGAGGAAGACCAAAGTCCCACAAAGTGCAATCCATGGATTTTTCAGCCAAGACTCAATTTTTTCTCATTTTTTCTGAAAAGTTCCAGTTTCACCAGAGCCTATATCATCAGGGGTTGCTAAGACCATGGTTGGAATTTCCTATCAAAACCACAGAAAGATCAAGGTATTAACATACAGTATCCAGGGGATCTGGCTCTTCCCAGAGGTAGGACGGGCTGCAAAGTTTTACACTGTTATCACCACAGCACATCCCTGCCCAAATTCCTGATAATTAATACAGGGATGTGACTGTGGCTAAGAACGTCCTGCTGGGGTATCCCTCTCCTTGGCTGCAGAGCTTCCTCGGTTATTTCTGAAAATCCCAAAGATGCTGGACAAGGATCTCAGTGCTAAAAATGGAATCTGGGAGCTGCTGCTGGGGATAATCCAGTAAAACAGCTCTCCTGGAACGGTTGGCGTTCCAAAAATCCCTGATTTCCCCCAAGGGAGACAGAGTGTCTTATCCCTGCACCAGAGGCCTAAGAAATTAGTTTTGGTTATTTGTTTGGGAAGATTGAGGGAAAAGATCTGAAAAGAGTCCTGAGGAGCTCCAAACACTTGCCAAACACACAGGAGAAATTTTCATGGAACCACAGAATATCCTGAGCTGGAAGGACCCACAGGATCATCAGCCCAGCTCCTGTCCCTGCACAGACATCCAACAATGCCACCCTGGGCATCCCTGGCAGCATTGTCCAAACACTCCTGGAGCTCTGGCCAGCCTCAGGCTGTGCCCATTGCCTGGGGAGCCTGGGCAGTGCCAGCACCCTCTGGGGGAAGAACCTTTCCTGATCTCCAGCCTGACTCAGAATTTACAGTCCCTAGTTGTTGGATTCTCCTGGAAAAGCCCACACTCCCCACAGGAGGCTGTGCCATCCCTTCCAGTGTTGTACCAAACACACCCTGGAACAGCACCAAGCAGCCAGCAGTGCTCACCCTCCCTCACACACTGATTTCCAGCTCTGCCTCACTCTCTTGTTGACACCAGGCTCTTAATCCTCCCTCAAGAACAAAGAAATCCCTGGAAAACATGTGCTAGGCCTTTTCTTTGCTATTTTCTTCCACCACAGAGAAAAGCAGGAAGTACAAGGTGTTGGGCAGCGCTTCCTCTTTCCATTTCCTCGAGTCCATTTCTCTCCTACGTTGGTTGTCTGTTGCCAGCTGCACTCTGTGACCTTCCCTCGGGCTCCTTGGGGACAATTGTGTCACTGGGAGGTGGCAGGCAGACACCAACTCCATGGTGGAAGGGCACTGGGACACCACTGCCCGCTTCCTCTTCTCGCAAGAAACTCTTGTGGGAGTTGGAGAGAGAAGAAAACTGTTTTGCAAGCTGAAAAGGAGGATCTGTCACCTCACCAGGGCTCAGAGTGGATTGTGCCTGGGGTTTTCCAACCAGTCTGAAAGAGTGAATGTACAGCTTGTTTAGAAGCACACTGAGATTCGGACAGCAGCTCCTTGAAATTATTGTATTCCTGATCATTCCCATTCCTGATCATTCCCATCTCTGCCAGGGGCTCAGGATGGCTCATTCCTGATCATTCCCATTCCCTGACCATTCCCAGCTCTGCCAAGGGCTCAGGATGGTTCATTCCTGATCATTCCCAGCTCTGCCAGGGGCTCAGGATGGCTCATTCCTGATCATTCCCATTCCCTGGTCACTCCCAGCTCTGCCAGGGGCTCAGGATGGCTGTGCCCCCACCAGCCCAAAGGCACAGTTTGTCTCAGGTGCAGTGCTGGCACAGGGCAGTCACAGTGCTGGGTGCTGGTGGCACAACACTCAGGGAGGGTCAGGGTGGGACAAATCCACACCTGGGGACCATCCAGGAAAGATCCTGGGATCAGTGATGCTGCCACAGGACAGATGGAGAGACTGGCCAGGCTCACCTGCAGAAAGGTGCTCTCCTGGCTCATTTAAAGGGTCACTTGTCCCTCACACCTCTTCCCAAACCTCACACCGTGTCCTGCTGCCTGTCCCTGGGTTGTCCCAGCCCCTGCACTGACAGCATGGGACAACAAAGGGACAGCAAAGCCGGGTTCAGGATCCTCTGGAAGCTCTGGCAAGTCAAGGACAATGAGCTGTCTTCACTTTCACAAGCTCTGCTCCTTGCTCTCACCACCCTCCAAAAGCATTTGCACAAAATGAGATGAAATCCAAAAAAATATGTGCCCATATCCTACCTGAGGTTTGTTCCCTGATCCACAATCAAACACACCTAAAACACACCTAGCATTACTCCAGCTCTCCATGGTGCTCAAAAGCACAGGATTAATGTTATCAGAGGAGTTTAATGACAGATGCATTTGTAGAAAGCACAGAAGACTTTCAAGGACAAATTTTCACTATTGCATGAGTATTAATCATCCCCACAGGATGCAGCCCCTGGGACTAAAGTGATCCAGGGCAATTCCCACCGAGTTCCTGATCAGGATCCAAATTCCATGAAAGCACAATTAGTTCAGCATGGCAGCTTAGACTAAAACAGTTTGGAGACATTTCAACTGTATGTCACATATTGGATCATGTCCTTCAACCACAAATCAGACAATCACGGAGTGATAAGGGGTTGGAAAGGACATTAAAGATCATCCAGTCCCACCCCTGCCATGGGAAGGGACATCTCCCACTGGACCAGGTTGCTCAATGCCTCCTGGCTGCCCTGAGCATCTCCAGCTCCTCCATCTGGTGGTCACTGCAGCTCCCTGGGGACAGCACATTCACCAGCAGCCCCTCCTGCTTTGAGCACAGCCCCTCTCCTTGCTGGCTCCCCAGTCACTTGAGTCAGGGAGTTGTCACTGACACATCCCAGGAGCCTCTGGGATTGCTCCTGCCCTGCCAGGCTGTCCCTCCAGCAGATTTTGGGGTGGCTGAAGTGCCCCATGAGGACCAGGGTGAGTGTGAGGCTGCTCTGATGTCCCCCTGACCAGGGGGCTGGAGCAGACCCCCACTTTAACACCCCCTGGCTCTGCCCTCTCCTTAATCTTCACCCCCAAGCTCTCAGTTGGCTCCTCACCCTTCCCCAGACAGAGCTCCAGACATTCTGTCACTGACACAGACAGCCACACCCCCTCCTCATCTGCCTGCCAGGTCTCTCCGAAAGAAAACCCTTCCGTTCCCACCCTCCAGTCACAGCAGTCACCCCACCATGTCCCTGTGGTGCCACTGATGCCTCACCCACTCAGGAGCTGCCACCTCGAGGTCCTCCTGTTTGTTCCCCACGCTCTGTTTGTGTGGAGCCATCTGAGCTGGGCCCTGGATAAAGCCAACTTTCTGTCTGGAGTTTCTGGAATGTTCTTGCACTCTTCCAGGGTCTTTCCAGGTGTTGGCAACCAGCTGGCAGGATTGGGATGGCCAGTGATGGGACTGGGATGGATAGTGGCAGGATTGGGATGGATAGTGACATGATTGGGATGGATAGTGATGGGATTGGGAGAGATAGTGACAGAATTGGGATGGATAGTGGCAGATTTGGGATAGATAGTGACGGGATTGGGATGGATAGTGACAGGACTGAGATAGATAGTGACAGGATTGGCATGGATAGTGAGAGGATTGGGATGAACAGTGACAGGATTGGGATAGATAGTGACGGGATTGGGATGGATAGTGGCAGGATTGGGATGGACAGTGACAGTATTGAGATAGATAGTGACGGGGTTGGGATAGATGGTGACGGGATTGGGATGGACACCTATCCATCCCACTCCTGTCACTATCCATCCCACAGGAGTGGGATGGATAGGTGTCCCTTTCCCTTCAAATCCACTTTAAATCATGAACCACCCCTGCAGGACACAGCCATTGGGATTAAAATGATCCAAGGCAGTTCCCACGGAGTTCCTGATCAGGATCCAATTCCATTAAAGCACAATCAATTCAGCATGGCAGTTTAGACTCAAAATTGTTTGGGGGCATTTCTACTCTACATCACATATTGGATTATGTACAGTAACCACAGAGAAAGAGATGTCTTCCAACAAAAAAGTCTAATTCTGCTACTGTCTTCTGTTGTAAGAGTAAAAGTGAAATTTCAGTCATTCCTCTGTTCAAAATGTTGCTGTGTAATCCTGAGTTATGATTTTCAGAATATTTCAGTTTGCTTGAAATAATTTAATCTTGACATGGGGTATCAGAGCTTAGGACTGACTATAATGAGAAGGAAGGGATGATCAAGAAAAATCTAACCTTATGCTGGAAAATAATTATCTGTCTCATATAATGGAAAGTCAAATCCTTTTCTAATTATTTCCTAGAAAATATTAAGAAAAAGTAATCACAGGTCTCAAATAATCATCGCCTCTCCTCAGCTTCCCTTGGAAGTGCTGGATGCCCCACACCTTGAAAATTATATTTTGGCATTTATTCACGTGCATTACTCTCATTACTTTCAATTCTAGGACAAAAATGGATAAATTCCCCTCCTTTCACTGCTCCCAGATATCGAGCACAGTTTCCCAGAAGAACCATTTTGAGCTCCACACTCAAAATGCCTCACTCAAAACTCAGCCTCCCCAAAATGATTCCACATTCCCTGTGGAGCCATCCCAGCCCAGGCCCCATCCAGTCCAGGGGAGCAGCATTTCTCATCCCCTGTGACACAATCCCAGCACATTTTGTCTGGGGCAAGGCACCCACGATGTCATCCAGACTGATTTTCATAACAGCCAGGCCTGGACATCCCAAGGCCATGGTGAGTCAGGGAAATCCCCTGGAATTGTACCTTTCTCTTCCCCCATGAGATGGATGTCACCACCCAGAGAATTTCTTTGGCACCTCTGGTATTTTTTCTTCCACTGTTGTGGCTAAAGGAAAAGAGCTTTTAGCACTTTGTCCCTTTTCCAGCAAACAGGAGCAGGGGGACAATCACAGGTGCAAGGTTAAGGGGAAAATCTTTAGCTAACAAAAGAGATCCTGCAGGTTTCCAAATCAACTAACAAAAACCCCAGGCTCTGATTCATCCGGCAAATCATTTTGGTGGGGAATGGGAGGAAATCAGTCAGTGATTTTATAGATATTTTATCAAGGCTGTCAGCACCCATCACAGTCCAAGAGCAAGGCTTTTGCTCACCATGGACATTGTGATGGACATTGTGAATCTGTCCAGAATCTCAGATCATCTCCATGACAGACAGAGCCCCATCACCAAGCCTT
This sequence comes from Lichenostomus cassidix, assembly GCF_008360975.1. Classification (NCBI taxonomy): domain Eukaryota; kingdom Metazoa; phylum Chordata; class Aves; order Passeriformes; family Meliphagidae; genus Lichenostomus; species Lichenostomus cassidix. The sequence goes on from NC_139497.1 coordinate 8,226,931, forward strand.
GTGCAAGTGGAAGCTGTGGTTGATCCCAGGCAATGCAGAACCCTGTGGCAACATTGGATATTACCTGGTACCATCCTGCGAAAAGTGACCTGGGAGTGAATCTTGTAGACAGGAGCCAGCAAGTGCTGTTCAGTGTGATAAGAGGCTGATAAAATGTGTTCACTGCTAGACTTCACCCTAGGACAGGACAGGCCGTGATCCCATCTTTCCACATTCTCCTGAAACTGCGCAAGGAGCGCAATTAAGGAGAGGGGAGGAGAGTGAGAAGCACCAGGGCGAAAACCGCAAGCCCAGGAGCTAAACCAATTTGCCTTCTATTTTCCATGCTCCCCTTTCATGCCTGGGCCCTTGCTGAGGAGCCAACAAAACAACTTACATAACCTGCTGAGAGCACAGTGACGTCCTCGCGGGGCAGGTCCTGCTCATTCCCAGCTCCCATGTGTTTAGACATGCCCGTGAGCTACAGCATCCAGCTCCTGCTCCTTCCACCACAGCCACAGTGCCCTGAAACAGCCTCTCCCCTGCTCAGAGGCCTTGAAATATTAACTGGAGATGAATCTGCACTTTAATCAAAGACACAAGAACCAGCAGCCCGTTGGTCACTGGTTTACGTTGTTGTTTTCATTAACGTCAGCGTAAGACCTCAAAGTCCTATTACGTTTCTCATCCTAATTTCTTTCCTTCGTGCCTAAATCTGCACTGTGCATGTTAAGGAGCCCTGCACATGCTTTCTGCTGCTCTTGGTCTTCTTCTGAAACACACAGATGTTGGGCTCTTTAATCACACAGATGACATTTGACCAGGCCCTACCAGACATTGCAAAATCAGTGGGATCTTGCCAGGGAGCTAAATGACTCCAGGACTTGGGCCAAGCCAGTAAACATTTAGCTTGCTCTTGGCAGGAAGGGACGACTGGATTTTGGGAGAAAAGCTTTTGGAAAAGAGAAGCTGGACAGAGTTAAGTAAATTACTCAGGACAGCTCTTGGGTCCAGATTCTTGAGCAATGTTTGGGATGTTCTCCCACTGAAATGGAGAGAAGCAAAAATAAAAGGATATTTCAGCTCTGGACATTTGTTTTTTCTGCTTTTTCTGACCCTGGTAGCCTTGCTGAGCTTCCAAAAACTGGTCAGCCTTTTCCACAATCCCTTTCCTGTTGATTTGTGGGCAACCACAGACCTGGAAGTGCTGTGGGAAGGACTGGGCTTCCCCTGCCCTGGAAAATGCCCCTCTCCTCCAGCTCCTCTGTGCTGTCGATGACAACCCATGCCCACGTTTCCTGGGATTCCTCCAGGTCCTCACTCTCGTTCCTGGGCTGCTGCCAGCCATGTGTGGCATGTGGACTCCCACAGCAGGAAGTCCAGTGGCCATCAGAGAGCCAGGTGAAGCCTCCTGCCCCTCTGGACCTGCACATCCTCAGGAAGGCTGAGTGTTCTCCACATGTGGCTCAGGATCCACGAGGAGAACATCTCCCCTGACACAAAAGAGGCCAAAAGGAGGGTGAGGTCTCCCTGCCTTCTCAGCAGCTCTGCCCCACACACCCTCCTGAAGGCAGAGAAACCTCAGCTGGGCTCAGGCTGTGTCCTGGCCATGCTCTGCCAGGCAGCTGTGCAGGCAGGGCTCTGCAAACCCCTGGCCCTGCTGACTCACAGCAGTTGCTTTAGGCTTCCTTCTGCTTTCTCCACCTCTGCTCGTGGTCATCATCTCAGAATTAGAAAAACGAAACAATGACGTACATAAAAATCCACAGTGCAGGCTGCTCTGCTGGCCAGCATTGCCTCATCTGATCCCTGGCCCCTCTCAGTGGCACATGGCCATCCCTCCCCTGGCAGGGAGCAGTTGTTATCTCCAGAGGCATCCAAGCATTTCCCCCCAAAAAATCTCAGAAAAAGTGACTTCTCTGCTATGTAAGCTTTTATGCAGTGACAACTGGACACATCCCAAACCAGAGCTTTGTGTTGGAAAAGTGTTTTGCTGGTCACTTCTCCCAGTTAAGCAAAGCTGGAGGAAGTCAGCTCAGGAAACAGCAGGAATTTGGCTGCATAACCAAGGAGTGTGTCACTTTGCACAATATCACAGACATGAGAAACTTGACACTACAAAAATGCTATTTAAATTATTATTAATAACATTATCCACTTTAATTATTCTGAGTCCTTGGCTGAAAGAGTTATATGTGTCTATAAATATGTATTTTGGCTGAACCAGACTGTGGGCAAACATTGGACCAGAATTCCTCGAGAGGAATGGCCTGGCCATGTTTAAGAGGCTTTTGGACAATGCTCTTATAATTGTTTTAACATTTTGTCAGCCCTGAAGGGGTCTGGCAGTTGGGTGAAATGGTATTTGTATGTCTTTCCCAACTGAGATTATTCTATTCTATTCTATTCTATTCTATTCTATTCCATTCCATTCCATTCCACTCCACTCCACTCCACTACATTCCATTCCATTACATTCCATTGCAATTCATTTCATTCCAGTCTCTTGATCCAGAAATGGACACTAAATTCCAAATACAGTCCCACTCTCACCTTGGTTTTCTGGCCTCTCTTCTCCTGGCTTTTAACAAGATAAAGAGAAAACACCTGGTTTTGTCATCAATTTGGTGCAATGAGGCTTGAGCCAAATCTTTGCCAAAAGCCTTCCACTGATTTCACTGGATTGGGAACAAGCATTCCCATTTTACCAGCATTGCCACAAACCCAACAGCGCTGCCAGCTGCTCACAGAGCACGAGCTGCAATTCCTCCTCTCTGGATTTCAGTGTTTTCCGCTCCTTGGGCCAAATGAATAATGCCACCCCACCATAATTATGGTGTCTCTCACTGCATTCCTCTCCAGCACAACTACGTGGGGGGGGGAGGGGGAGGAAAAAAAAAAGTTTATTTTCGATCCCTTTTTCCCCTGGCAGATCCAGGTTTCCCTGGAGCTGTCCCGCCCACATCATTCCTCGGTGCCTCTCTTGTCACCGAGCTGCAGAGCAGTTTCTCTGCGTGGGGTGTCCTTCTCTGCCACCTCCAGACGCGGCAGAGGAGAGGAAACACTTGGCAGAGGCTGTGTTGAGGCAAGCAATGGCATTTTCAGCCCATGAAGGCACATGCGTGGGACTCCAGGATTTTACTTGTTTTGCTTTTCTTCATGCATCTTCATGCAAATCACATCCAGGGACTGCAGCAGGTATTTTTCACTGGAAATGTTGAATAATAGTGCAAGAATAACAAGCTTTGTCCTATTTCAGGAACCTTTCTCCCACCCTTGGGAATTTTTCCATCATGGCTGAAGACTTTAGTGAATTAAACAAGGCTGCTCTGCTCCATCAGCAAAGAAGGAAAACTGATTTATGCCTTTCAACCAAAAGAAGAAATAAAATTGAATTTTTTCTCAAACCTTTTCCAACTTAATCCATCCTCTGGTGTGTGCTAATCATGAACCACATCCTCAGCAGGGATGAAGGTCTTGCCTGCTGTGCTCATCAGCTTTGTGCCCAGAACATTCCCCTCAGGAAATGTGCAATGGGTGGCTCTCACAAAGTGTCCTTCCTGTAGAGTGTTCAAAGCGACCACAGGACAATTTGTGATGAACAAAATCTTCTGATTCAGCCCAGACATCACCCACCTCTCATGTGATGTTGGACGGTGTGGGAGGAGAGTTGGTGGGAACTTGTGTGAAGGAGATGCAGGAAGCCAAAGCCTCAAATGGTCTCCAAGCTGGAGTGGCCAGATGGGACTTGATTCAACACAAGACTGCAACAAAGAAATCTTGAAAACCCTGGGCTCCCTTTGGAGCTGCCAGCTGGGAAAGAAGGGAGACAACACCACACGTGAGCAGAAAAGGAGAAGTTTTTCTCATAGTCATAGAGTCATAGAATGGCTCAGATTGGAAAGGACCTTAGAGATCGCCAAGTTCCACTGTCCCAGGCTGCTCCAAGCTCTGTCCAGCCTGGCCTTGGACACTGCCAGGGATCCAGGGGCAGCCACAGCTTCTCTGGGCACTCTGTGCCAGGGCCTCATCATCCTCACAGGGAAGAATTTCTCCCCAGTATCTCATCTAAACCTACTCTCTCTCAGTTTGAAGCCATTCCCTGTGTCCTGTCACTCCATCCCTTGTCCAAAGTCTCTCTCCATCTTTCCTGCCTCTCATTCAGGCCCTGCAAGGTCACAATTCAATCACCCCAAAGCTTCTCCTCTCCAGGCTGAACAATCCCAGCTCTCCCAGCCTTTCCTCCCAGCAGAGCTGCTCCATCCTCTGCTCATCCTGGAGCTCCTCTGGACTCTCTCCAGCAGCTCCAGCTCCTTGCTGTGCTGTTCCCCAGGGCTGGGGCAGCTCTGCAGGTCTCTGGGGTCTCACCTGAGGAGGAGCAGACCCCAAACACCACCAGCTGGTCCCAGCAGCCACAGGGGACAGCACTGGTGGCTCCCAGTGCCCAGCTGGGCTCAGGAACTTGTCCCCAGCTCCTCTGCTGTAGCTTGTCAAGGGGACCTCGAAATGGTACTTGGGGAAGAATCCAAAGGTAAAACAATCCATCAATCCAGCTTGGAAAAATCTGACACGTGGAAGGCGTAAGGCTGACCTCAGACCCAGACTTTGGTAATTCTGCATTTAGTCACTTCCAGGCTTCTCCGAAAGAAGTGAGGAAGGCCAGAGGAGAAGTGATGAAGACGAGAGGTTTGGGTGTTCACTGAGGACTACTCCAGCTCTCTCTGGTAACCTCAGCCAACATTTGGAACTAATAACAGAACACTGTGAACTAATAAAAGAACTATGACAAATATGGACTGAGATGCATGGAAAGGAATACCACAGCAACGTAGATGTGTCTGTGCCATTGGGTTCATCTCACAAACACCGCTGATTGCACCACTTCATCCTGAAACAGCTCAAAATTCTGCTGCTATTTTTTGGCACATCCTTTTTCTAAATGAACAAGTACATAAACAAAGACTCTGCGGAGGAAAATATTGCAACAACTCTTTCTGAACAGTGAAATCAGGATATAGGAGATAACTGGAAATGTGCTTATGCACATTCTCTCAAAATACTGTTTTTATGACTAAAAAATTGCTCTTTTCTCACTGGAACTGTCTCATGGTGTGACAGCCACAGGTTTTATCTTGTCACTCCTAAACAGAGATGATACTTGAAATTTCCTTTCTTAGGACCATGCTCAGAGATTTCACGTTTTCTTCCAGTACAGAATGAAAAGCTGAAAATTATTCCCTGAATATAATTCCTTAATTTGTCTAATATTTAACATCAGTAGAGCCAAGATGTTTTTTTAAAATTCTGACCAAAATGGAGAAAAGATGGATTCGATTATTCTGGAATTGAAATGAGAAAATCAAATATCATTGAAATGAAAACTATGGATGTTTATTCTTGACAAAGACAGCATCGTTCCTCCAACTTTTCAGTCCATTCAAGCAAAATGTCTTTCCAGAGGAAAAATATTTTTATCAGAAAGATTCTCTTTAGATCAGACCTGGCTCAAAGTGAAGTGCCAAGGGATGGATGTGCCCTGGGAGTGAAGGTTTGAATCTCACCCTCTTTGCACATTAAGTTCTGATTATTCTCTTCTTCCCAGTTATTGTTGCAAACAGCAGAACTTTTTTGTTATGTGACCTGAGAAGATTTAAAATGTAGTTTTGTACTAGAGCTGCAATCTTAAACAGCAGAGATTAATCTAAACAACATTGATATTACAGCTGAAAATATTATTAGTATTTAAAATGTTTGCCATTGAATTCACTTCATAATAACAACAATAATAATAACAACAACAACAATAGCAAAACTAGTAATAATAGTAATGAGTAATAATAGTAGTAGTAGTAATAATAGTAGCAATAATAACAGTAGTAGTAATGATAATAATGAAAATTTCTGATTAAATCCTCAAGTGCTTCACAAAGGTTGGGCTCAATGATCTTGGAGGTGTATTGCAACCTTAATGTTATGGGAAATAAGAAGGCCAGAATCCCAGCCTGTGTTTATTTTCCTATCAGAAATTCAAAGCCTGGACAAAAAAAAGCAACTGGCCAGTGCAGAATACATGATTTTAAGCTTTTTTTCAGGCATGTTTTGATCTGTTCCCTGTTCTTTTCCTCCTCTCAAGGACATTTTCTGCTGTAGGTCTCAAAGAAGCCTTGTAATTATCATTTATCCACACACTTCTTGTGTTTCCCCCTCATGCTGCCTGCATTCTCCACACCTCTTGTAATCCTCCCTGCATTTTCCTGGATCTCCTTCAATTGGACATGCTGCTGCAGACATACCAGAGACAAACATATTCCTAACCTGAAAGAGAGGACATTTAGGTTCAATATGCAGAAGGAATTGTTCCCTGTGAGGGTGGATCTGCCCTGGCACAGGGTGCCCAGAGAAGCTGTGGCTGTTCCTGGATCCCTGGCAGTGTCCAAGGCCAGGTTGGACAGGGCTTGGAGCAGCCTGGGACAGTGGAAGGTGTCCCTGCCATGGCAGGGGTGGGATGGGATGATTTTAAATATCCCTTCTAACCCATTCTGTGATTCTATGACAGCTCTTTATGTTATTCCTGACTATCTCTTCCAGGGAATGACAATAAAAATCCATTGCCACCAAGCACTCCAAAGCCTTGAAACACCCAGAGCTCCTCAGGCAGAAAGCCTTTCCCAAAAACGATGATCCCCTAAGTGACCATGGAGGGGAACTGGACACCCCAAGAGCACAAGCTTGGTCTGGCTGGGGCCCCAGTGTCACCCCAGGCTGGCAGGGCTGTGCTGGGTGCCCAGAGTGGCTGCACAGCTGTCCCCTGACACTCAAGCCAGAGGTGGCTCCCGGCACGTCACGGCGGGCTGTGCATGCCAGCGATTGTGCAAGGGGTGCTGGTGATTTCCAGGAGCCCGATGACTTGCATGCCAGGAGAGCAGCCACCACAGTGAGAATGCTTCTCCCTGTTTGGGTTTGCTGCCTGCTGGCAGCAGCCTGGCACGGCTGGATCCGGGAGGGAGGGATGGCATGGAGCGCTTGGCACGCACAGGAAGCGTTCAGCACTGTGGGGACATGCCGTGAGCAGGGGCAGAGCAGCCTCCTGGATCAAGCCCAGTTTGAAACCCAGAGCTAGATGATAGAACCTTTCTACCTGCCATCCCTATTTTTGTCTTCCAAAGGTCCATAATTCCCATTAAAGATAACGGTTACTCTCCTTGCACTGATACCACCTGACCCCAAATACCCTTTCATTACTCATTCCAAACACCAGTCCTAGATGATTCAGCAAGGGAGATTTTCCTCTGGAATGCCCAAGAGTTGAGGTAGCACCTTCAAAATCCAAAAGAGGGCTCGGTGGTGACACATCCCATGGGGAAATTTGGGATTGAAGGCAAGAAGAATATTCATCATTGTAAAAACGGGTTTCTGGAATGACCCAGAGAACAAGGGGGGAGGGAGGAACAGGGGAGAGAGGAATTTGAGAAGATGAGGGAAATCATGTCTCAAAAATCTGATGGAAAACCAAAACAGAGGAGTGTTCTAAATAAGTTAGGGAGGCAGGAACAGCTTCATGATGTGAGCTCACTCTTGTCCTCCCATCAGGTGGGGAAGGCTGCTCTGCTGAGGGCTCAGTGGAACAGGATAAAGGAAGCACAAGGGCATCTTTCATCCAGCGTCTGCACCAAATGAACACAAACAGATGATTCACTTGTCTTTATTTATCAAGACTGTTTTGCTGAAAGCTGGAGAAGTGATGACCCTCCTGTGGTTTTCCACAGATTCATTTAGACCATTGCTTATTCAAGGAAATGAGATTATTTAGGATGTTTTCCCCACTCGCTATACTTCACAATTTCAGATAATAGGCAAAATTTCTGGGAATGGCATGGCAGCCTGCATGGCATTTCTGCAAAAGGAAGAGTTTTATTACACACTACAGGCAGACGTTAAAGCTTTCCACCATAGCTCATCTTCCAGCAGCAGACGAGGAGAGTTTAATCAATAATAATTACAAAGAAGCAGGCATTAGTCCTTCAGCTACAGCCAGTCATCAGGTACATCTTGTACCTGACAAAGAGATGAGAACACAGGGCAAAATTAATCTGCAGATTTAGAAATCCTGTTATTCTTCCTTGATCCACCTATGACAGCACAAAGGAGGGAGCAAGGGTGTGATTAGTGTCCTTCTCTCATTGTTTAGTGAGTCTTACACCACAGAACCTTTCCCAGTAGCTCAAATCGACCCCGAAACCTGCTGTGCTCAGATTCCCCAGGTATTTCTGAATGCCCTGCTCCCCATTCCTCACCTTGGCAGTAGTGAGACTTTAAGAAGTGGATGAGGAAAAGAGAGTAAAACCCTTCTGCATTTTGTTCCACTTACCATGGCAGCATTCCAGCATTTCCCTCCGACATTCCCTGTCCCTGTTCCCTTCCCACCTGAGGAGCTGGGGGTAACAGGCCCCACCAAGGGAATTGATTGTCATTGGGAAGTCACTCTGTGCCTGGAGGAGCAGGACAGGTTTGGGCTGCAGAGGCTCTGTAAGGCTTCATCACTGCTATAATCTGGGCAGAACTTAAAGGATTGGTGTGTGAGCTACAGGACAGTTGTGTGTGGCAAGGGGTAATTAGAGAAGGAACATTAAGTACTTCTGCCATGTTATTTCCCCAGAATATCCCCAGGATATTTTGTCTAATAGAATTAATACCTCCCCCAGCCTACATTCTCACCTTACTTCTGTTTTTAGATTACCACAGCCAGAATTTTACTGAGCAGTGTAAAACCAGGAGTGATTTGCCTTAAATAATTGAATGGGGGAGAGCATCAGGGAGCAGCCTTTCTTCACAAGAGACCTGCAGTTATCCACGACATCCCTGCATTCTCTACAGAAAAAAAACCCATCAAAAATATAAAAATTCTTCCCATTATCAATGGCAGTGTGTTAATTTATAAGGTTCACATCCCACCAGACCAGCTAACAGAACACTCAGAGGCAGAACATTTTGCCAGGCATTATGTCCTGACAGCTGTGTGTCAGTAACAATTAGTTTAGATGACAGTGTGAAAAAAGCTGATGTTTAACCTGGGAAATGACAAGCATTTCCAGATAGGACCTACAGGTATAATTAGGTACAGGATTAGGTGTAATTCTGTAATAAAGCACAGACTGTGCCATTAAGCTGAGCACCTGTTTCTCAGCAAGTTCCCTATGTAACACCTTTCATAGCAACTACTGTCCTTTTATTTTGCCACACCAGAGAGGCTGTAAGGGGGAAAAAATATGAAGCTGATAAAGAATTGTATTTTTCAAATAATTCTTTGATCCCAGTTTAAAAAAAAAAAAAGAAAGAAGAAAAAGAAAAAAGAGAAGAAAATAAGTTTTACTGCTTGATTTCTGTATAGGTTAACCTTTAACCTCTTCTGGCTACTACAGCCCAGAGTTCAGCTCCACAAAACTCATGAGCTTTAAATAGCTGCAATCAGCCTTATCAGGTAGTTAAAAACTCGTTTGGATGGACTCACAGTCACATCCTGTGACAAGAGATCCTTTCCGGACCCACCGCCGTTCTCCAGCAACCCTAAGATTTCACCCACCGGAAATCTGGGATCCAGTGCTTGGTGCAAAACACTTCTGCTCTTCCCCACAAGCCCTGACTCACTGGCTCTGCCCAAGCAGCAGGACCGGGAGGTGAGGGCTGTTACATCACTTTTCCAGGCTCACGGACACACGGGAGCACACGAGGTGTGTATTTCCTCATTTGCATGTCCACACTGGCACATCCCAGAGCGAGCTGCTCCTGCTCAGGTTGTGTCCTGCAGGGTGGGCATGGATGGAGGCAGGGCTCACCCACAAGTGCGTGATGCACAGGGCTGGCTGCTCATCCCACAGCTGAAACGGCGCCAGGAGATCCCACGGGAAGAGATGAGGGAATGCAGCCCTGTGGAAGAGTTTCAGGAATTGACTAATTAACTTCCCCAGCCCAATTAAGAAGCAGCAAACTCCTGACCTCAGAGGGCAGCCAGGAAGGGGAGCCTGCACAGACTCCTACCCAGATCCTGCAGCCCAACCTGGGCTGTCCCAACAAGTCTCCTTCCTCCTCCACTCAGGATGTCACTGATGTCACTGCTCCACGGAGCTGACAGAGCAATAATGCCTGTCAGGATTGCCTCACCAGCCACACCCGGCAGCTCCTCTCAGCACCATCCCCACGTGCCTCCAAAGCTGCAGCTCCATCCTAATTCCACCATGGCTTTCACCAAAACATGGGCAGTATCAGAGCTGGCTTCATCCCGGTGCATTCAAGCTTCTGCAAGCAGATTTCAGGGATGTGACAATCCCATTTTCCCTCCTCAGCACCTCTAAGTGTAGAATTAATTATAAACCTCGGCTGGGTCTCTCTGCACGGGCTGACCAGGAGGTTTGACCATCATTTTTGGGGTCTGCAGTGATGTTTGGTGCAGTTATTTTCTCCCTTGTCAGTATTTGAGTGGTCAGCCCTCTACAAGTGCCCTGAGGTTGCAGCTCTGTGTTGTCCCAGGTTAGTAGTTAGGCAGTGTAAGATGCAGGCACAGTCTTATATATTCACTTGATAAACTTCCAACCAATCCCAGCTCCTCAAGCAGTTCCAGTTATAAGTCCCAAATCAAAATCTTACATCAAGTGATGAATTTCAAAGCAGTTCTTTTGGAAGATGTGAATGCAAACATGCAGCTGTCCTGGCAGGAGACTTCACTGTGCACAAATGTCACCTCAAATAACCAGGAGAACTTCCCAGCTTTACTCATGTCCAAATGGTGCATGTCAGGATTAAACTGTTTATCCCTTTGGGGAAGCTGCCGTTTTCTTCAACTTTTTTTCAGCATCAGCTCAAGAAAAATAGGCCTGATGTGTCCAAGAAAAGCAGCTCTCAGGAATTGTTCTTCTAATACCTGCACTTCACAGAAGCACAGAGTTGGTTGTGTTGGAAGGGACCTTAAAGCTCATCCAGTTCCATTCCCCTGCCATGGCAGGGACACCTTCCACCATCCCAGGTTGCTCTAAGTCCTTTCAGCCTGACCTTGGGCACTTCCAGGGATCCAGGGGCAGCCACAGCTTCTCTGGACAATAATTTCCCAAATGTTGAGAGGCCTGGGGAATAAATTTTGACCCAGCACTTCACAGGGAGAAGCCACACAGACAAGATAAATGCTGCCTGGAGCTCTTCTGATTTTCCTGGTACTTCTGTAAAACTTGCAAGATTCTGCACTTCTGTTCAGCTCCCACAGGTGTTTTTATCATCCCTGAAACACGAATCTGGTCAGCTTTGAAAACCACAAAGCTTGAGGGAAGTGAAGGCTGGAGCCTTTGCTCACATTTGTGTCACTTCTGCATTCAAAGCCATGACAACACATTTTGTGCAAGAAGACAGTAATTTTCTCCATCCCTCTGTAATTTCCATGCCCTCACCTCTCATCCCAGCTGACTGTGATTTTCCACACCCACAAGGCTGTGATTTTCTTTGCTCACCATGAGTATCATTTGTCCACTCGCTGTGGAGAGTCATGAAACCCCACAGAATGTACAGTGTCCCTTTTTTAATTGGTTTCTGGGCTGAACCACCCTCCCAAATCCCAATGAACATAATCATGGATTAACTAACACATGCATTGCAACTTCCAGGGACGGAATTCAAGGTCAGCACTTTGTGGATGGATGGATGGATGGATGGATGGATGGATGGATGGAAAGAGCCTTAATACTGCCTGACACCTCTCAAGTCCCACACTGGCTCATAGCGGCTCAATTTAAGGCTGGTTTGCCCAAAAAGAAACATAATCCTTCATATTCTAAATACATATTGACAACTTTGCAAATCCATATTGACACACCTGGCAAAAGGCTGGCCCTGAGAGGTCACTGTCCCCCCAGAGCTGAGCATCTCCTCTAAGCCTGGCAACCTTCCCTATGGCTACTAACTTTTTCCCCAGGACAAAGCAGGTGAAACAAAAAGTCTTGAAGCACAAAGAAATTTATTGTGCTTTGTTGTCCACCCAACAATCTGGTGTTCCCCATCTCTGCAAAGGAGGGATGGGCTCCACTTCCATGAAATATTTGCTTTCATTATTGCATTAGGATATCTTTTCCAGGAAGGGGTTCAAGAAACAATTAGCCATTATCCCACTGCAAGGTAAATAGCAGGAGCTCTACCTAGGCTGATCTCAGTGCTTCTTTACAGGGCCAGAATAACAAAATGCAGTTATTCGTCTGTGTTTCACATTCCACGAAAAAGTACCTGTGGTGGGTTTGTAATCTCAGTGTCAATAGAAGTAAAATCCCCTTGAAATAATGAAAATACCTAAAATGACAGTTTCATGCAGAGCCTCTGAGAGAGGGAGGCTGAAACATTAAGATCAGCATGAAAAGAAATGCCATGGACTAATCTTTTGCCTCTCCCAGCCTGCTTTGTTTCTGATACACAGATTTGCTTCAGCGATTTAGAAATTCCAAACTAGTCTTGGAGTACTTTCCTGTGGTATTTCCACCTGGAACACTGAAATTCTCATGATACATCACCTTTCTGAGAACAGCAGCCTGAAGCTCAGCTCCCTTGGAACCCAACATTCAGCAGGCTGGGCTCTCTAGCCTCTGCTAAGTGCATTTATTTCTTAATCCTTCATTTCAGTAAGAGTTTTGTGTGGGCAAGCACCTTCTTCAGAACTGCAGCCAACAGAAAGGGTGTGTTGGAGGGAGGGGAAGAGCGATACACGCCGGGGAGTCTCCCACGCCGGGCGCACGAGAGGGGAACACAACCCACCGGGGTAATGTGCTCCATCCCGGCTGGGAAACCCTAAGGATCAGGTTTCTGGAAAGGCCATGAAGTGGGCTGAACGGCTGCGAGCAGGAAATGTGTAATTATTACATAGAGAAGGGCCTGGAGGAGAAGCTTGTTCAGGCTGGAGAAGAGACTGAGGGCAGAGCTGCCCAGGGGCTGCAGCTCTGAGCTCTGCTCTGGGACAGGGACAGGAGCCAGGGAATGGCTGGAGCTGGGCCAGGGCAGGTCAGGCTGGAGATCAGGAAAGGTTCTTCCCCCAGAGGGTGCTGGGCACTGCCCAGGCTCCCCAGGGAATGGGCACAGCCTGAGGCTGCCAGAGCTCCAGGAGTGTTTGGACAATGCTGCCAGGGATGCCCAGGGTGGCATTGTTGGGTGTCTGTGCAGGGACAGGAGCTGGGCTGGGTGACCCTGTAGGTCATTCCAGCTCAGGACATTCCAAGACTGTGACTCTATAACAGGAGGGCAGCAGGCTGAGCGTTGCTATCCCATCCTCTGCTGGGCACAGAGCTGCAGCCTCACCTCTCTGCAGCCACAGCCCTTAGACCTGGCTCAGAGATTTCATCTATTCCCTCCCACTGGAGCCACGACAGATCTCCAATATCAGGGAGTCATGGTGAAGTAATTTCCAGTAATGTCCCAGCATTGCCTGTTGTCTGCTGCCTGCAGCTGGACACCTCCAACAGGGGCTTTTTCACAGGTCCCAAATCTTCCCAGAACTGGGGCAGATGTAGATACACTGAGAAAACCTATAAAATGTTTCCCCAAAACTTTCACTCATCTTCCAGCAATCCCATTCCCAAGGATTTTCCTGAAACACACAAATTCAGAGTATTTCATCCCCACAAAGAACATTTCTATGAATATATCCAGTATGTGCTTGAAGCCATGACAATTTTCACCATCCACAAAATCCCACAGAAATGAATTCTAATGCTTAAATGGGAAGGAGGAATACAAGGGGGCCACGGGGGGGGTGTTACCATCTCTCTTGCTGGTTTAAATTTTTACTGTGTGCTAGAACCCATCCCAGCATTAATTCGATCAATCCTGGCATTAATTTAATTTATTTAACTCACTATTTTTAGGAAGGAATTCTTTACTGTGAGGGGGATGAGGCACTGGACTGGGTTGCCCAGAGAAGCTGTGGATATTCCATCTCTGGAAGTGTTGGATGAGGCTTGGAGCAACCTGGTGTAGTGAAAAATATCCCCAGTTGGAACTGGATGATCTTGAAGATCCCTCCCATCCCAAACCAGTCTGGGACTCTTTGCTTCTGTGAATTTAATTGGTTCAGGTGATGGTGGCCATAAAGACCTGGCAGTGAATGCTGGCCATAAAATTTATCTGTGGGTTGTTCCGCTGCTCACTCAGCGTGAACCAAGCTGTAGATGCTCACAGCGGTAAGATCAGCTGTAAAATTCTACTCTGCTCAAGGCTGGGCATCCTGCCCAGAAGCACAGAGAGCAGAACCACGCTGGGGCTTCTTCTTGTACAATTATTAATTGCATGTCATTAATTACAATTAATTGAATCATTAATTACATTCTCCCCACCCAAACAAGCGCTTTCTTGGTATCACCACCCTCACAAACAACTTTTATAGGCAGATCAACTCATCACAAGACTCTCAAGAGGTCAGGAGTTTCTCCTGGGTGAGCTGCTGGCAAGGAGAGCTCTGAAATGAAGCCAGTGGACGCCACTGGCTCTTTGTTTATTTACCTGATGGGAAATGACCCATAAAGCCTCTGCCAGAGAAAGCCATAAAGCTATTAGAGAATGGCAAATTAGAAAAGGGCAAATTATGTGATAAAAGAAGTGTGGCACGAGGTGCCTAAATGAGGAATAAATCCATGCCATTGCTCATTTCAGGGGAAAAACAGGGTCAAAGCAGTGCCAGGGAATCGTTGGCACATAGAAAGTTATTCATTACTCCCAGATCAAAAGCGAAAGTTCACTCTCTTTCCATATGCAGAAAGACACAGAAAGACTTCGAGGTCCTGAGGAAAAATTGTGCTGATTTCTCTCTCCTGACTCTGCCCTTGGCCAGGGCCTTGAGTCTGGAATTGTTCTAAGAATGATTGTAGTGACTTCAGCAGTGTGAGGCCTCCTTTTCACCACAGACAACCATCTGTTCCCCAGAGCACTGGGATTAAGAGCCTGGATTTCATATTCCCTGTGCTTAGTCAGAGAGCTCTGCTTTAGCAGAGTCATTCCCTCTGTGCCTCCACAGCCAACCCTCTGCTTCCTGCAGTGAGCCAAGCCTGACATTTGAATTTTTCCTTTGGGAGTGGGTTTTTCAGCCCTGGCCAAAGGCTGCAGCTAAATCAGAAATACCGTGGAAATACTCTTCGGCTCTGACACAAACCTTCCATGAAAAACTGAAGAAAATCCATAAATCCCCATTTCATCATGCAAACAACTCTTTCTCATCGAGCTTTGTCTGAAACCATCTGGGGTTTGCTTCTGGAGTTTTCCCTTCCTGTGAAAGGGTTCCTGCATGATTTGGTGATGCCCTGTTGTTTAGGGGAGAAAGAACACCAGAAGGGCACTCTGGTTCCATGCCCTGTGGTTCAGGAGAGCAGGAGCACAGGAATGGCACTCTGGCTGTGCTCATGTCTGGCTCCTTGGCCCAGCTGGCACACGGCTGTGCCACTTGGCACTCCAGCCATGCCCGAGGGTGTTTTGGCAGACTTGGTGCCTCTGGGAGCAGCAGGCTTTGTCTGGGGAAACACGGGGCATCCCTGCAAGAAAAAAACCACAATTCCCACCCCCTGGGCTTTTACAGCTTTCACTTCACATATCAGTGGCAGCCTAAAACTTGAAGGCTTCTGTGAAAAAGGAAACAAGAATCACTCCCAAATCTGCCTTGGCAGACTGAGCTCAAGAGTTTTGGTAGATTAGTGCACCGCCGGTCATGACCTTGAGCTCAGACTTTGCCACCATTGGAAATTTGGAGTCTGGAGCCAGCAAGCTGCAAGCTCCCCTGACCCCATTGCTCACACTGGACAGCTCAGGGCTGCATCACTCCCAAAGAAGGAGAAAGGAAAGTCCAGCTGTGCCCAGCTGTGCCCAGCTGTGGCATGTGAAAGCAAGGTAGTGACCAAGTCATTCTTCCACACCATACAATCCTTCCTTACAGAATGCCCGGGATGTGCACTGTATAACCAGATTTTCCCCCTCTGTTTGCCTGTGTCACGTAGAGCCACGTCTCCCTGATGCTGTTCCTCGTCTCCTCAGCAACCCCTCGGTGTCCCCAGGCCAGCAGCCAGCTGTGGTTTGCTGCCGATGGACACCCAGGCACGTAGAGCAGGCAGGCTGCAGAGCCACGGCTCCACCTCGCCAGATCATTGGCTGGGGATGCCAACAGCAAGAAGGGAAACAAAGCCCTGGACCGTGGAGGGAGCATTTTACAGAGCCAGCTTCCTGCTTGGAGCTGGAATGGATGGGGAAATGTCCAGCAGAGCTGGCCCTGACTGTACAAAACTTCCTTGCGAAGCTCCAACGAAAGTGGTGTCTTGTGCAGCCACTCAAAATACAGGAATTCCAGGCTGTCTATTCCCAGGCTCTCTTCCCACAGCACATGTGGGGGCACAGACCAGGATTTGCCCTGGGAGGCTCTCCTGGATTCCCTAGAATGGTTCAGCTTCCATTCTGCAGCTGCTGCTTCCTCCGCAGCCATGGGCTGCAGCCACGGGCACAGAGTAGATCCCTTGGGCCATGGCATTCCTGCCACCTCCTGCCAGGTGGGGAGCAGCATCCCTTGGGCCATGGCATTCCTGCCACCTCCTGCCAGGTGGGGAGCAGCATCCCTTGGGCCATGGCATTCCTGCCACCTCCTGCCACCATGAGAGCAGCATCCCTTGGGCCATGGCATTCCTGCCAGCTCAGGAACAGATTCCTTTGGCCATGGCATTCCTGCCATCTCCTGCCACCTCGGGAGAAGCATCCCTTGGGCCATGGCATTCCTGCCAGCTCCTGCCACTGCCACCTCGGGGGCAGCATCCTTGTGGCCATGGCATTCCTGCCACCTCAGGAGAAGCATCCCTTGGGCCATGGCATTCCTGCCAGCTCCTGCCACCATGAGACCAGCATCCCTTATGGCCATGGCATTCCTGCCAGCTGGGGAGCAGCACTCCTATGGGCCATGGCATTCCTGCCAGCTCCTGCCACTGCCACCTCAGGAGCAGATTCCTTGGGCCATGGCATTCCTGCCACCTCGAGAGCAGCATCCCTTTGGGCCATGGCATTCAGCTCCTGGCACCCCAGGAGCAGCATCCCTTGGGCCATGGCATTCCTGCCAGCTCCTGCCACCCCGGAGCACCGCCCAGCCCCACGTCTCACTCCCCGTGCGTGGGAGGGAAGAGCAGTGGCAGGAGGAGCGTTGCAGCAGCTTGGAGGTGGAAGGTCACCTGCAGGACACGGCGGCTGGAGGTGGGGACAAATCCCATGCCCTCCCACTCCTTCCCGTGTTATGTCATCCCGTGGCAAGAGGTGTTAGGAGCTGCTGCCCCTCTCCTGGCTGGAGACAAACCCAGTGGGACTGGGAGATGTTTCCACACAGCAGCTGGGTTTGGACTGCTCTCTGGGGGTCAGGAGTTGGGCAAGGACAAGGAGGGACCTGAAAAGCCCCACCTGACACATCCCCTCACCTGCCCATGGCCTGGAGAAAACCTCACCACAGCATGGGTGACATCATGGCTCTTCCAAGAGCTGGTCCTGCCAAGGGAAGCCCACTCATCCCTCTGCCTTCCCTCCAGCCCTGCTGCACCTCTGGCACACAGTCTCCAGTGGGAGATTCCAGATGATCCAAGAAAACACCAGGCAGGAAGGAAATGATGAGATCAAATTCACTCACTGATTCCCCCTCTCGTCCAAGCTGTGCTTTGTATTTTGTGGGGAGCCTCTCAGGATTCAGCTGAAGTGGTGCAGATAAAACATTAAGAATTCCCCACACAGTGAACAAAAATCACTTTGAAAAACCTTAGAAAATGTGTGAAATGGGCATTGAAAGCTCAATTACTTTTCCTCCATGCTCACTGCAAGTTTTAAAACTTAAAACAGGCATAAAATCATTGAACTCTAGAATTGTTTCGCTTGGAGAACACCTCCAAGACTGTTGAGTCCAACCATTCCCCCAGCACTGCCAAGGTCACCACTGAGCCATGTCCCCAAGTGCCTCATCCACACGGCTTTTAAATCCCTCCAGGGATGGTGACACCACCACTGTCCTGGGCAGCTGTGCCAGGGCTGGACAACCCTTTCCCTGAAGAAATTTTCCCTGATGTCCAACCTGCCCCTCCCCTGCCCAGCCTGAGGCTGTTCCCTCTCCTCCTGTCCCTGTTCCCTGGAGCACAGCCTGACCCCCTGGCTGTCCCCTCCTGGCAGCAGCTGTGCAGAGCCACAAGGTCCCCCTGAGCCTCCTTTGCTCCAGGCTGAGCTCCTTTCCCAGCTCCCTCAGCCTCTCCTGGTGCTCCAGCCCTTCCCAGCTCCATTCCCATCCCTGGACACCTCCAGCCCCTCAAGGTCTTCCCTAAAAACTGAGCACAGCCATGACCTGATGTACACAAGGAATGAATAAAGATCCAATGCACTGAGCCTTTGCCTTGTCAAAGACAAGAAGAGCTGTCAGACCCTCCCTGTGCACTGTTTATTCTCTCCTCACTCCAGATGAGATCCAGCTTGTCCTCAGCCAAAATGCCCTCAGACACATCAGGCACAAACACGCAGGGAGAACAAAAAGCACTTCAGACAGCAGAGAAAACTCAGCAGCACAGCAGCGACATGCCCCAGTGCCTAGCTGTTTGCTTTGGCTCCCTAATTCCTTTCATACTTCTTCAGCTCTTCAAAAACATCTCTGAGCCCCACAGGAACTCCCCAGCAGAACATCTGCCCTCTGCAAAGCTCGCTGAGCTGCAGCAGTGAGCAGGATTGGTAACCCTGGCAGATTCCTCTCATCAGTAGAAACTCCTCAGGGATCTCAGGCTGGGACATGTCTGCCAGGAGCAGGAGAATTTGCACAACAGGCCGGGCTGAGAGAGGAGCTGGGGACAAATGGGGAGCAGCAGGAGACATGGGAAGGGTGGCACAACCTGGCATGATGTGACATGACCGAGAGCCGAGCGGGACTGTCCCTGCCCGTGCCCTGACTGCCATCAACCAGCTCCCTTCATGGGAAAGGTGACATCATGGTGATTCCACAAGGTCCCCATTCCCTGTCCTGTAGCCGGGAGATAGCTGGGAAACATCCCAGTGCATCCCTGTGATCTTTGCCTTTTCTTTCTTATATACCTTTTTATATATTTTCTATACCCTTTATGCATTCTTTGTACCCTTAGCCTACATGCTTGTAATTTTTGTAGTCTAATATTCTAGCTTAGTTAAGTTCTGCAAAGCAGAAAGACCAAACATTCACAGTAAGAAGGCAGAGAGCTCTACACTATCTCAAAACTCGAGTTTTTTACCTTGGTTGAAACCTCCTCTCTAAAACATATTTTGTAAACTGGATTATAGCCTCATTTTGGGAGTGGGGAGCTGTCTTTAGAATAGGGGAACATTACTTCATTTATTAAGTTTTGTATTGAAGGATTTTAGGATTTAGGATTTTAATTTGCAAAGTCCATTAAATTGTATACATTATACAGTGTGTGTGCATCTCAGCATGTTACACCTTTGCAGAGCTGTGCACATGGATCCTATTAAATACCGAGGTAAAACCCTTTTGCCCTTTAACCCTGTCTGCCCATAATTCTAAGACAGCCAAAAGGCAACACCTGTGCATCCCAGTGCATCCCAGTGCATCCCAGTGCATCCCAGTGCTGGGTTTCTTCTGGCATCCCCAAAACTGCATTGCTGCAAGAGTCCCCTCCTGGCAAGCACCAGGCTCCTGTCTGCCAGGAACGTTGGTCTGCAAGGGAAAAAAGACATTTCTCCTCCTTTTTTTGGGATCCTTAAGAGCAAATTCTCAGCTTGGCCTCAAAGGCAGGGGCAGAGCATGAGCCTGTTCCCAGCTCATCTCAAGAGCTTGGCTCCTGCTCTCTGAGGCTCTGGCTGCTCATCCTCCTCCAGCCAAAGGTTTGCAGGTCACCACTGCAAGAGGTCTGAGGCCAAGAAAAGCTCTTACAAAGTGTTAACTCAGAGCTGGCTGCCCTGGAAATCCTTGGCAAATGAAATAAAAATAAACTCCTGGGTGTTCCCTGGAGATATCTGTGTCCGTCTGCTGGCAAGGCCCATGCCTTGAATATGTTTTAAGCTTTTTGTAGCAGTCACAGGGAAGAGAAAATTAAATTTGACATGCATGGTCAAAGTATTATTACCAGGTTTTTAGTATTGTGTCCTAGAATGTGCAACTGGAACCCCAGAACAAAAAAAACAAAAAAAAAAGGTAAAAAAATCACATCTCTACATAGGACTTCACAGAAATACGAGCTCTTTTATTTGGTGATAAATGGAGCCACACCTACCCTGAAATGAGATCCAGTAAAAGCAGAGAGCAGTCCTTGTCCCCAAGGTTTTACAGCCCAAATGAAAACAAACAATGAATTAAGGAAGGAAACAGAGTTAGCCAGTTGTCTAAGGTCTCACAGGGGTGATGTGGTTTGGCTCGGACTGGAGCACATGGCCTTTGGTGCTCTGCAGAGAACATGTGCTGGGTGAGGGGCTGGGCTGAGCCCCCAGGAACCCCCTGAAGCTGGGCTGAGCCCCAGCCTGGGCAGCAGGGCAGGGGGGATTCTGCCCCTCTGCCCCCTCAGGTGAGACCCCAGAGACCTGCAGAGCTGCCCCAGCCCTGGGGAACAGCACAGCAAGGAGCTGGAGCTGCTGGAGAGAGTCCAGAGGAGCTCCAGGATGAGCAGAGGATGGAGCAGCTCTGCTGGGAGGAAAGGCTGGGAGAGCTGGGATTGTTCACCTGGAGAGGAGAAGCTTTGGGGTGACTGAATTGTGGCCTTGCAGGGCCTGAAGAGGTTCTACATGAAAGCTGGAGAGGGACTTTTGACAAGGGCCTGGAGTGCCAGGACAAGGAGGAATGGCTTCAGACTGACAGACAGCAGAGTTAGATTGGATATTGGGGAGAAATTCCTGGCTGTGAGAGTGGTGAGGCCCTGGCCCAGGGTGCCCAGAGAAGCTGTGGCTGCCCCTGGATCCCTGGCAGTGTCCAAGGCCAGGCTGGACAGGGCTTGGAGCAGCCTGAGACAGTGGAAGGTGTCCCTGCCTATGGCAGGAGTGGCACTAAGGGACCGTTAATGTCCCTTCCAACCATAACCAGTCTGTGACTCTATGATTTCTCATCTCTCTTGTCCCATCTCCCTAACCCATCCTGGTTCTCACCTTTTCTCGCTTACCCTTTGGTACTTTCCCTGATCTATTCCCGCTCTGCTCTGCTGGCAAGGATCCCATCCTTGCCCTGGCAGCCTCAGTCAGCCTCACTGACCAAATCCCATGTTCTGCTCAGAGCATGACTTGTAGCTCTCCAGGGTATCAAGAGCTGAACCCAGCTATTGCAATAGGAAGATTTCTTGCAGTATCATTGAAGTGATGTGAGCTGGCTGATTTTTTGGGGGGGAAGGAATGTTGCAGATAGCCTGGGACATGAGAAAATAGTTTCCTTTCTTTGATCTTATTTTTTTAAAAACCCAGATCTGAAATGCTTTTCATGGGAGGGTGAGGGAAACCAAACCTCTCTGGCTAAAAAAGTGCTCAAGTTTCCAGCCTGTTTCTCTACCCAGAGAAAAAGGAGAAGTTCCTGCACATCACTGTGCGTGCATACACACATCAAGGAAACTTTCTGTCTTAATAAGAACTTTCCTGGGGACAAAAAAAATCCAATTTCAGCAGTCAGGGTAAGTCTAAATGGCCACATCTGCATGCCTAGCATCTTCTAAGTGAGTGGATTTTCCTTGTGGAGGATGGGCTGCTGCAGAGTGGGACCTTTCCTGGGATCCAGGAGCCCCTTCCAGCTGGACATCAGCTGCCAGGCGAGTTTGTTCCTCCTGGCTGTGCTGCTGATCAGCTCCAGAAATCTCCACAGGCAGCAGCCCCTCTATATCAGTGACAGAAGCTGTCAGACAAGTAAGATTGACATCGGTTTTTCCCAAAGTACGGTAAAGTCACACTGTTCCAACTAGCAATTACTTGGAAAAGTGTCACTCCAGTGACAGCACTATTTTTCATTAAGATTAGCAGTAACTTGGAAAAGTGTCACTCCAGTGACAGCACAATTTTGCATTAAGATTTTTATTTAAGATGATTTGGGAGAAGGTGAAGCCCAGAGCAGACAAACACACAGTTTTGGGTCTAAGCCCTGACGATTTTGGTGCAAAAGGTGCGCATTGAGTAACGCCTTGTGAATTCTGCTAAAACGGGGGGATGAAGCAACACTTCAGAGAACCGGACCCCTTCTTTGGGGTCAGCAACTTCCCGTTGTCTCACCTCCCCCAAAAGCCTCTTCCCCTTTCTCTGGGAAAGAAGAAACTGCCGCGCTCAGCTCGGCTCTGCCTCCCGCTCTCCCCCCGCTTCTCACTTTCACTCCCATCGGTTTCACATTCCCTGTGCCAGGCGGAAAAGCCGGCGAGCTCCTCCAGCCCCGCAACAGGGCTTATCCTGGTCCCACCCACCGGGACTTTCCTGGCTTCCTCCTGCCCCGAGAGGCGGGAGAAAAGCCGTCGGGAGGCAGCGGCAAGCCCGGGGCAGCGCGGAGCGCGGAGCAGCCGCGGCGTCCTGCGCTGGGTTTCTATTGTAGGCGGTGCATTCCTCGGGAGGGAGGGAGGCAGCGCCGTGCCTTCCCACACTCGGGCAGCTCTTATTTAACGGGGGTCTCCATGCAGGCCAGGCGCCACACGAGGTTTGTGTGCCCGGCTGCCGTGGAGCGGAGCCCGGCGCTGCTGCTGCCATGGAGCAGGCGGTGGAGATGGAGATGTGTCCGGAGGCTGCGGCTCCGTGCGCCGGCCAGGGCTCGGGGATGCAGCTCGGCAGGGATCTGAGGAGGATACGCTGTGCTGTGCTGCTGTGCCTGCTGGCTGTGCTGCTGCTCATGCTGCCCACTGCCTACCTGCTGGTCGGGAACCTGCGAGCGCCCAGCTCCTGCGGCAGCCAGGTAAGGGATGGGCGCACCTGGGTGCCTTCCTGGAGCTCTTTTTGTTCTCTTCATCAGTTTCTCGTGGATGAGAATTTCTCATTGAGACTCGCTGTTGTGTTCGTTCTTCCTTACCCCGAAGATAGATCTGGTTATGGCTTGTTCTTTTTAACTAACGGTTCGTTGTTTTCACTGAGCTCGCAGGACAGGGCATGACTTTAAAACTTTTATCGTCGTGCTGCAGGGAATGCTTAAAAAAATCTCTCGTTGGTGGAAATCGGTGTGTCTGCACTGATTTCTGTCAGGTTTTTGACACTGTGGCTCATTTTCCTCCCTTCTTTTGGGTTAAATCTGTGGCTTCCTATCGCAGAGTCTGATGTCAGGAAGATCTGCTGATGTCAGTGGGTCAGTCACTCATCACTGGGCTAACCGCTGCAGCTCTGGTGTGTTGTTAATTATTAGCAATGCAAACTTCTTCAGAGATCTGATTTGAGACAGTTAAGGGAGTCTGACCCTAAATTTTCCATCCTGTTTTTCACTCCCCATTAAAACTTTCTCTAGACCTAGGGATCGTCTCAGCTCTTCTCCCTTCCCAGACAGCCACACTCACTTTTGTCCCAGCCATCCAAACTTGTGCTGTGCTGCTTCCACCCCTCTTCCATGCTGCTCCATCCCTCCTGTGAGAGCCTATTCCCAGGGAGGGCTGGGAATCCAGCAGGAATGCCCTGTACTGTGGGTCTGGAGAATTAAAGTTTAATTTCAGCTTCAGGTGTGAAATTCCCCAGTTAATCAGCGAGGTCTTTACAAGGACTGGCACAGGGGAGTGGGGTTGGTTTTTCAGTGGCCTCGAAGGCAGGTTTGTCACCTGGCTCACGTTCAGCCCCGGGATGTTTAGGGAGGGTGCTGGTGGCTCCCAGGGACGTGCTGGCCCCTGTGTGACCCCCAGGCTGCTCTGTCCTGCCCGAGTGATGCTGAGTTCGGGGTGCAGCATCCTCTTACCTGGCTCTAGCTCGGTGCAGCCCCTCAGGCTGTCAGGTCTGCCAGTTCCTGGTGTGATGCTGCCCTGATCCTGTCACTGTGCTCGAACCCAGCTGGAGGAACCCAGGCTGCCCTGTTTGCAGGTGTCAGAGCACAGCTTTCTTCAGGGACTTGGGCATGTTCTGAGAGGATCTGGGAGCCTGCAGTTCCAGAAGTGTGAAGTTACACTGAAAATTCACAATTTCAGTGGAATTACAGCAGAGCAGAGGCTGAGGGGGAACTTGGAAAGCTTGGTGCTACTCAAGACTGGGGGGAACAGCCACAGGGGACTGTGGGCACTCTCTGCTGCTCCTCTGGGTTTGCTTGTGTCTTATGACAAGTTGAGTCTTGAAACAATCTTAGAGTGAAAGAATAATAAAAGGTTGACTCGTTGAATCAGTCTTAACGCATCCCTGGTTCGCAATCCCACTGGCAGAGTTAGCAGGGAAATGTCATTTTATGAGCATGCTTGGCTTTTCAAGAGGAAAAGCTCAACATAAACCATCGGAATTGCAACCCGGGTGTGCGTTCCCAATTTAGCAGCACGTAGTATTCCCACAGTGATGTAACGAGGTGATCAGAGGAGTTACAACCTCCCAGAGTCCCGGGGAGGAAGAGGAAAGTCATCGGGGCTGGCCAGATGCCCGGGGTGCCGTGGGAGGAGCTGCACCTCAGCTGGGCTCTGCTGTTCCCAATTTTTCATTCACCCTCACCATGCTGTCGGTGGTGTCCAGCAGGACAGCACAGAGGGGTGGATTTGGCTGCCCAGGTGGTTTTCTGTGCATTCCCCAAGGAGCCATGGCACACACGCCAGGAGCTCAGTCCTGCAGGCTGCTTCAGTCCCTGGGAACGTTTCTGGGCATGAAGGACTCTTGGGAAAATGTTGTTTTGCATTTCCTTCTATATTTGAAGTTTGCTAAATGGCTCCATCCTCATGTGCCCCACTGACAGCTGAAATCAGGGACCAGCTGTGTAGGGCAGAGCTCTCTGGGGCACTGGTTTTGGGTGGTGGGTGCCCTGGGCAGCCCCGAGTTTGCTCCAGATGAGTATTGGCCTCCTGACCCTTTCAGCCCACAGGAGTCCTTTGGTTTCCCCACAGCGCTCAGCCCACACATGACTGTCACCTCCTTGTGCTCAGGGGACAGTCCTGGGAGGAGGGAGGGACTCAGCAGGTGAGGAGCAGATGTAGTAAATTGCTTCCTGGAGCAAGGAGGAGAAGGGAAGCCAGGGAAGGTTTGTGCAACAGGGGTGTGTCCCTGGGCTCCCTGCCCACGGGGTGAGGTCCTTCATTCATCTCTGCTCCAGTGTGGGTGAACGTGGTGTCACCTTGTGCCTCTGAAGGGATGTAAAGTCACCTCTTCCCCTGGAAGTGTCTCTTTCAGGGAAAAGCAGGACAAGTTATGTCATTACAGCAACATGTGTGGGCTGCCAGTGTTCTCTCTGTGTCATGGTGCAATGTATCTTGAATGAATAATTCCAGCCTGATGATGGTTTTCCCTGGACACCTTCCAGGCTCCCTCCACTGCTCCTTTGGGAAAGAGAAATCACGTTTTTTTGTGCTTCAATCCAGAGCAAGGAGAGGAAATAGGGTTCTTTAAACCAGAACACGTGGCTTGTGTTACTAGCAGGAAATCTGTATTAAGGCCATAGTGGTGCCCTGGCAGAGGAAGGTCCATCTTTCATCCAAGGGAAGCCAAGTTTCAGTCTGAGTTCCCAAATTTCCCAATGGAATGGCACAGCAGCCAGGAGAGCAGCTCTGGCTGCCCCAGCACAGCACCAGCTCCTGTGGCCTGGAGATGTTGCTATTTGGGGTGATTTTTCATGGCGTGTCAGGGCTGCAAGTAGAATAAAGAGGAATTCCAAACCCTGGATGGGCCCAGGTGTTGGGGTTCCCCTTCCTAAACCACACCAGTCCAATCCCTGCCTGGCCACTGCTGCTGGATGCAGATGTTCCTTGTGGAACAGCAGGCACATCCCTGGGTTTGTCCAGCCAAAATGTTCTGACTGAAGCCAGTTTTTACCAGCACAGGCCAGGTCCCTGCCAAAAATTCCCAGCCCAGGCCATGCAGCATCTCTGGGGTTAGAAAACGTTGGGTTTATGTATTGCACATGAGCTGCAGAGACCCTGCCCATGAAATAGTGCAGAAAATGGAGTGATGGAGGAGCTGGGGATATTTTGGTTATCAGTGCCTCTGCCTGCAGTGCCAGCTGCTCTTCCCATGCCATTCTCTGTTGGATATCAGCCCTTCCTCTTGGCTTCAGCAATATCTGGATGTAAATGCATTGGGCCTTTGGGCCATTGTTGGTGCCAGAACCATGCAGAAGAGTTCTGCACACAGCAGTGCTCAGGGGAGCTGAGCTGGTGGGATTTTCACCCTCACTCAGGGTTGCTTGGGCTCTCCACAGTAACCAAAGGGAACAACCAAGCAAGGCTGTGAACTTCTCAGAATCACAGCTGAGCCAGAAAGAGAAAAGTGAGAAAAGCACTCATTTTGTTGAGGATCTCTCTATTGTCTCATTCTGCTCAGTTCTCCCTCCCCATCAAGGCACAACATCTGTGCCTATTCAGGGTAAGTCTTACTGACACCTGCTCATTATGCAGCATTGTCTGCTGCTGAAACATTTTCTGCAGGAGATTTGTATTTGTGCCCTTATCAAAGAACAGCCGTACCTTTGCCAGGCAACAGAATCATTTCACACCTTGCTCTATCCCTCTGCTCTGTCTGCTGCATCACTCTGTCCTTTAGCATCCCTGAATGCAGCTCCTGCACCTGGAGTTTCCGTCTGGATTTCCTAGGAAACAAGTACATTTAGGTTTAAACAAATCCATTTTGTTATCTTTTATAAAGAAGCTGAATTCTTCTTGATTTCTTTCCCTGCCACCTCTGTTTGGATTGCAACATCCAAGTTTATACAAGGAACTTCAGCAGGAGTTAGGCTTCAAGTATGTAAACAGTTCCACAGAAGTTACATCCTTAAATGTAGCTTTGGGATTGATTTTATTAGCTAGAATCATTAGAGAATGGGATCACTAAGGAGAATTAGTCACTTTGGAAATATGTAGGAAATGTCACACAGATAATGGGTAAATAGTCTCCTAGGTGAATACAGCTGAAGGCAAGGGGAGTGGGAGGGAAATCCTTAATTCTGACCTTGTGCTTCCCACCAGGGCAAGGACAAGGACAAAGCCAGCTGGCTGTGACTGTGTCACATCAGTGCAGTCGTGTTTAGTCACCACAGAAAGCAGCACTTTGAAAGTCCTCACACATAATGAAAGGCTCAGAAACCTCCTGGACAGCACAGCACAAGTTTCTCCTCTGGCCCACACTGGAATTTCACACCAACCTCTGCTAGGTGGCAATTCCAGCACAGCAGGAAGCTGCTGGGGCTGGGCCAACGTTTGTGTAGAGGTGGGCAAGGGAATAAAAAATAAAATTAAAAAGGCAGAATTTCCCCTACTGTTTTCCTTCTCCATTTTTTCCCAACACACTGGAGCAACTCTTTTAGAAATGACTGTTTTCTGCAGGAGCACACGGATGTTTACTTCCAGTAAAACATTAAACTGTCTCTTGGTTTACTGAAGCAACCAGCAGTCCCCAACCCCAGGCAGGCTGACTCTCCTTCCACAAACATTCTCCTTCCCCCTGCTAATATAAATCATCTATTTTCTGCTTCTCCTGTGGTGATTGAAGCTGTGTGAGACCCAGCCAGCAGCAGCAATCTTCAGCAGCTACATATTAATAGTTTCAGCCTTTTTGTTGGGCAAAGTGCCTCAAATCCTTCACTAGGAGCTGACCAGAGAACACTTGCTGAGTTTATTCAGTGTATTTTTGGTGGCTGTCCATAACACACCTGGTGCCAGCCCTGTGTGCTGCTGACAAACAGGGGATGGAGGGTTGGGATGGAGGTTCCTGAGGGTCAGCACCAGCCAGGCAGTGCTGCTGCTCCTGCCAGCCCAGCACAGATCCAGGGGCAGCATCCACAGCATCCTCCCTGCAGAGCTGCCCTGGCAGTGCTTGGCCAGGAGCCCTGGCTGTGCTCAGGGAGGAGCAGCCCTGGCAGGGCAGGTGTGTGACAGGCACAGTGTCCCTCTGAACTGCTCCACCTCAGCCTCAGCAGCGCCCAGGACTGCCCTGTGTGAGGGGAATGGGAGTGTTTAGCTCCAGAATGGAATTGCAGAGATGGGGAAGGATGAGCAGCGCAGCCTCAGAGAGCTCAGCCACTGCCAGCTGCTCTCTCAGACCTGCTCAGCTCCTCTGCAGCCACCCAAAATTCTGACAGACCTAAGGAGCAGGCTTAGAGTCTGGAATAAGGCAGGACAAAAGCAGGTGGAGCTGATCCACCTTGGTCTCTTTGCTGAGGCTGTGGATGAACCTTTGCTCCTGCCCTGCCTTGAGGAGGATTCCTCACATTGCTCTGCCTGCTCTGTGTGGATCAAGGGGCAGCAGAGGCTCTGAGGGGCAGCAGAGGTGCTCCAGCAGTGCTGGATGGAGTGCCCATCCCTGGGATGGCTGATTCCTACACTCCCAGTTATCCCAAGGATTGTCCAGCCTTGGAGATTAACAAATCCCCCCTGCCAGGAGCTGTCACTGGAACCCTTCAGAGATGACAGCAGTTCCAAACCAACAGCAGCAAAGTGCTGCAGTGAAGCCAAGATGTGCCAGGGCTCTTCTTTTTGCAGAAAAGCTCCATCTGAACTCACTGATATGACTGCAGCATGTTCCATTTTGTGGGCTAGCTCAAAGCAGAGCCTCTCTGGGGTCACTGGGCACCCTGAGCTGACTGCCTGTCCCTCTCCCTGCAGGTCACCGAGCAGAGGGGCTCACACTTTCTGAAGCAACGAGCACTGGCTGCTGGTGAGTTTGCCATCCTTGTCCCCATGCCAGCCCCTTCGTGTCCCGTGGTGGTGCAATGCCAGCCCACAGCTCTCCCTGCCCTCTGCTCTCACCATCCCTGCCAGCCTGACCAGAGGCAAAGCTGGGTGTGAAGATGCAGGGAGATAACTGGGGGCAGAGTGAAAGTGGGAGCATTTCTAACCCCAGGGCTGTGCAAGCTGCTCAGGCACAGACCTCCCTCACGGCTCTGTGGGGTCAGTGGGACTTCCTAGGCAAGAAAAAGCAGGGATTTGTGAGGCTGTGCACCCCACACTTCCCCTCTGCTCACCCTCCAGCAGTTTAGGGCACAGCCACAATGTGCCCTGTTGGTGCTGCAGGTCTGACAAATTCCCTTTGCTTTTTATTACCTCAGGGGTGCCCGTGAGGGATCACAGCAAATAATTCCCCACCCTGACCTCTGCAGAAATGGAAAGGGCTGCACACCTTTCCTCACAGGCATCAACCACCACTCCCATTTCATTGGTTTAGGAACAGGATGGGGTGCTGGCACTGCCCAGGCTGCCCAGGGAATGGGCACAGCCTGAGGCTGCCAGAGCTCCAGGAGTGTTTGGACAATGCTGCCAGGGATGCCCAGGGTGGCATTGTTGGGTGTCTGTGCAGGGACAGGAGCTGGGCTGGGTGATCCTGTGGGTCCTTCCAGCTCAGGATATTCTGTGATTTTATTATTGACCAGCAGCAAACCCCCTCACACCATTTTTTCCCTTTTCCCTCAGTTACAGGCATGCTTTCCAGTGCAGAGAAGCCACGAGCTCACCTGACAGGTAATTCTTGTTCACAACTGAACTGTTTTTACAGCACATCTTGTGGTTCAATAACCTCGGTCCACATGGATCTGAGAGGAGCAGGTGGTGCAGGAAACATGGGGGAAATAATAATCAGCTTTGCCTTGTTGACCACGACAGATTGAGTGCATTGTGTCTGTAGGAAAGAGCCCACAAAGGAGGAGCTGACAGAAATGTCACCACTTTCCCAAGCTGTTTCCTTTATTGAACGAGCAGCTCTTGCAACTGGGCTGAAATAGGTGCCTGATGTCTCAGTGATCTGCTGAATCCCTTAAAAAAGGCAGGGCAAGGAGCTCAAGTGAGCCTTTGTG
This sequence comes from Lichenostomus cassidix, assembly GCF_008360975.1. Taxonomy (NCBI): domain Eukaryota; kingdom Metazoa; phylum Chordata; class Aves; order Passeriformes; family Meliphagidae; genus Lichenostomus; species Lichenostomus cassidix. The sequence goes on from NC_139497.1 coordinate 8,256,779, forward strand.
GAGCAGTGAACTTGGCTGAAATGACAAGTTTTGGAGCAAAATCAGGTCAAATAGGGCCAGTTTCATTTTATTTTTCTGTGAGGCCTGACTCAGGCTATACACACACCATATTCCTATAAAATCTCCCACTGTTTTCAGTGGGATCATCTCTAACACATTTCAGAGCAAGCATGGGAAGGGTCGTGTCAAATCAACCCTCCAAGCCTTTATGTTGTGTTAGGAAGGTTCTGTCACAAAATCCTATCACAGGTTGGGCTGCCAGGACTTTCCAGGAGGCTTCCATGTCTTTCCAAAAGGCTTCCATATCTTTCCAAGTAGCTTCCATGTCTTTCCAAGCAGCTTCCATGTCTTTCCAAGAGGTTTCCATGTCTTCCCAAGAGGTTTCCATGATTTTCCAAGAGGTTTCCATGTCTTCCCAAGAGGTTTCCATGCCTTTCCAAGGGTCTGCCAGCATCTCCAAGGTCCCCATCTCACCACCCCAGCCTTGAAGCTGTGATCACACCAAGGGCACTGTCCTGAGACATCCCCCATCCTCGCCAGCTCTACCCACATGGAAAATTCAGGTATTCCCAGAGAAAAGTTCCTGTCTGGCTCCAGTGTGGATTGAGTCAGTGCCAAAGGGTTTTCCAGCTGGCCTGAGGCAATTTATTCCTCTCCAAGGTGCAGCTCCCTGCAGAGGCTTCCCAAACACCCAACTTTTTAACTTGAAAAATGCAGGAAGGGCTGGGATGCTTCTCACAAATCCTCTACAGAGTTCAGTCCAAATCCACCTCCAGGGTTCAATCCATCAGCAGCTCAGGGCTGCTTTATTTCCCAGCTCAGTTTCCTTTCCCTGATCCACAAGGTCCTTCCTGATGCCCATCCTTGGTCCTTTTCCCTTTGGTTTCTGGAGCTCCAGAAGTGACTTGTGCTTGTCCAAAATCACATCTTCGCCTTTGCAGAATTCTTCTTGCTCTCCTTCCCATTTTCCTGCTGCCTCTGTTTGGATTGTAACATCCAAGTTTGCCCAAGAACAAGTTTTAAAAAGCAAGAGGAGCAGATCTGCTACTCTAAGGTTTCGTTTTTCCACAGCAGAGAGATGCAGAGGCTGCAGTGACTCAGAGGAGCAGCCAAAGCTCTGCTCTGCTCTGCTCTGCTGGTGGGAACTTCCCTGGGTTGCACAAAAGCCCAGTGGCCACAGGGAAGCACCCAGCAGTTTTCTCCAAATTTCCTCAGCCCCCATATTTACAACAATTCCTTCATCATCTTTCCCAAGCAGCCTCCCTGGGACTGTGCCCATCCCCTTTGACATTCCATTGGGGGACAGTCACTGCTGGACACTGAAAAGAGCAAGAAAAGGGGAAAGTTAAGTGAATTTTCTCTTTCCTTTCAGTGCTGTGCTATGAGGTCATCAGGGAATCCAATATCCATGGATTATCTTTGACCCTTTTCAGCCTGGAGATATTCCTGGTGCTGTACTCTGTGGCAATGAGTTTCCAAGCTTAACAGCACTTTGCAGTCAGAAAATATTTCCTGTTATTTTCAACTGCATGCATAATAATTTCTTGGGTTCCACCCTGGTTTTCTCTTCCCAGAAATCACAACTTGTGCATAGAAAGTGTAAAAGGAATAATTATTCTCCTGATCTTTCTTACATTCCCCCACCTCAGGTGCCTTTTTCAAAGTGAAGGTGGCAGACTACAAATCCTAACTTGTAGGCAATCTCTTCCACACCTTTATTCTGTCTTTTTTCTAGTTTTAGGCACATATATTCTGCAGGTGAGAGCAGAGGAGTGAGAGGAATGGGAATTAGCCAGAGTTCTCTGGGAATGCACCACTGAATTGGCAGCAGCAGAAAAACTCCATGTTTCGATGTCTGTTCCTTCAGGAGAAATTTCCCAGCTGCTCTTGGCCTTTTTAACTCCCACTGAGAATTTTTATTTATCCAAACTGGCATCAAGATCTCCCCTCCCTGATGGCTTTACCTTTTGAGGTGTGCCAATACCCACCTCAGAATTTCTCTTTAATGTGCATTAATGTTTATTTGGGGTTTCTCTTTGCTGGGACATCATCCCCTCCCCAGTTCTTGGGTTGGATTTGGGGTCGAGATGCAGAGCTGTGCCTATTCCTCCTGTCACCTGGGGCACTTTGGATGATCCTTGTTGGAAAAACCCTCATCATTTCTGCTCCCAAATAATCTTTATTAAATCCTCAGGGTGTGAACTTGAGCACCAGAGGCCCTGCAGGCACAGGACTTTGCTTTACTACAGGCTCCAATCTCTTGCTGAGACTCAGAGTTCAGGATTAAGGTCTCACATGGGTGTGAAGAATTGCAGAAACACCACCAATTCAGCACAAAATATACCCCAAATCTGACCAGCAACAGGGATTCTCCAGCTGAACAAAAAGGGATTTAGGGACAGGAGAAATAAGGGATGCCAGAAACTTATAGTGTGAGAGAAAATAGAAGGAACTGGAGCAATGAATCCCTTATTAAATGCAGGTTTTAATTGCTTCAAGAATTAGCATCATAGGTGTATTTGCAGGAAGTAGAGCTCCAGAATTTAGGAAATAAATAAATAAATGACAAATACAAGGCACAACTTCTGCTAGAAAAGGAGTTGTGCTGGATTGAAAAGTACTTGTACATTCTTTTTTTTTTTTCTCCTGACTGTTATTGAAAGCCTGGGAAAAATTAATTAACTAGAAAATAGAGAGTATTAATAGAGGGACATTCATCCTCAAGGGGAGGTTAAGGCTGTGAAACTTTAGAAGTTAGGAACTCATGTAGTTCATTTGAGATCTTATCATGTTTTATAACTAATAAAATATATTTTATAACTAATATAAAATTTCTCAATTGAGGAATTGAGTGTCATTGACATTTTAAACGCGTCATCCTGCAAGAAAAGAATATTTCACAGGCAGCTTCTCCTCAAGTTTCTCCCAAAATTCCCAAGATGGAGAAAAGCCCAGGACATTTTCTGGAAATATTCTGATTTTTCCTCATCCTTCCCATCTCAAAAAAGACTTCCTCTGCTCTCTGACATGTGTTGCTCCAAGTTCTTGCAAACCTTAGAGTGATCCAAAGCTACCTGAGCTTTTCCCAGGATTCAGATCAGTCCCCAAACCGAGAGGTGGATGAGGATGAAGGCAGACCAGGAGCATTTTTCCTTTTTTTATTCCCCTCTCTCTGTATCAAACAAAGCTCCATTGGCCCTAAACCTTATCATACTCCTGGAATTTAGCTTTCCTTGCTGCCACAATCCCTGTCTGTCTTCCCCTTCCCGCAAATACTCTCCTCATGCACTTTGCCTCCTGAGAAAAGATCAGAAAAGATTTGGTTCTTCAGCACCACTGACAGGCAGCCTGGAGGAAAAAGGCATTATTTTGTGCTGCTACTCAGAATATAAAAGGAGTTGCACTTCTAACACCTTCTTGTCTCCTCATGGGTTATTTATTGCTGGAAAAGGGAGGGAAATTGATGCCACTGGGAGATGAGCACATTGCTTTCTCTGAGTCTCATTTCACCCAGGATAAACCTAATGCTTATTGCCAAGGGAATTTCAAATCCTTCCTTCACCTGCATTCCATCTGCTACCTTCCCCATGCACACACCCCCCTTGCCCAAATACTGAATCAAAATCAACTTTAAACATTAACACAAGCTCGTTAAAAAGGTCTCAGTTCCTGAACTTCGTTCCAGAATGCATTTTCTCAGCATTCATCCTTCATTTTCCAGGTTGATATTAACACCTGACAGAATCTTCATGGGTTTTATCCTCTTCTTTCCACTGCTGCTGCTTCACCACAACAATTTTATGTGAAAGTCAGTAAAGAGCAGAGACAACTCGTGCTCCCCTGCAGAAAAATGTGCAAAGGCTGAGGTTTATTCTCCTGGCTGTTGTGTGAGAAACCAAAGTGGTGGAGGAGAAGTGAAGGGAACAGGGCAGCAGTTCTCTGATTTTTCCCCTGCAGCCTGGGGAGCATCCTCAGCCTGGATCAGACTGGTGCTGGGGTCAGGACTGGAGCTCTGCTTGTAGGCAAAAGACTGGGAAAAAGTCTGCAGGAATGTTGAGATTGGCTCCAGAAAAGGGTTAAAGAAGCAAAAAAAAAATAGGGAAAGAGAGATAAAAGTGGTTTTAAATATAATGTGTTGCTTTGGAATTGTGTCTCTCAAAGCATGGTGAGGTCTGCTAGCTTTTTGCTACAATCCAGTTCTGCTGGTAAACCAAAGCAATTCTACAAAAGATTCTCTCCCTTGAGAGCACTCAGGGAGAGAAGCTCCAGACTAAGGCTGAGAAACCCCAACCCCCTCCAGAAGCAGCTGGGGCTGGAAGAGAAGTTCAGGTGTCCCCGTGCTTGGTGACACATGGTGGTGACCAGTGTGGACATTCTGCAAGCCCAGTGGTGTCCTTCTGAGAAGCAGAATTGCAATCCACCCCTTCTGCAGGAAAAGGAGGTTTAGAATTTCCTCCTTCTGTCCCCAACCCTCAGGTACAAGCACAGCACCTGTGGGTACAACTGTCCCAGTGCTGGTGGCACTTAAGGACGAGTTTTTCACCCTGGGAACGGGTGAGATGGGAAGGTAAAGCCACCTGTGGTGCTTCCCAGTGCCAGGAGACTGATCTTCGAGGAAGGACAGCTCATCCTTTGGGATCTGACCCACAACCAGGCCCAGTTCACACTGTTGAGATATTCCAAAAATGTCTTTGGCTTTCTCTCCTGCTAGCTCAGATCTGGGCAGCCTGGAAAATACCCCTGGACAGTTGTCCTGCAGCCAGTTCAGCTCAGTTTGGAAGCTGTGAAACAGGAACATTTCTGCCCAAGTATTTTGCTCTCCCTGTTTCAACTCCTCACCCTTCACAGCAGAGATCCCAAGTACAGTGTTCAAACCTTCCCTAGGGACTGCAGATAGATACAACTGTGCTGAATCAGCTCTGCTTACGCTCCCTGAATATAACTTCTGCTTCAGCTGTCACTGGTTTGATTCACGTGCATATCTGGCACTTGCTAAAATACCATGTTTAGGCCTCTTTCCAAAAGAGGGAAAAGCTCCCTCTCCCCTGTCTGGCACTTGCTAAAATATCATGCTTAGGCCCCTTTCTAAAGGAGGAAAAAGCTTCCTCTCCCTGTCTGGCACTTGCTAAAATACCATGTGTAGCCTCTTTCCAAAAGAGGGAAAAGCTCCCTATCCCTTCCCAGGGCAGTTCTATGAGTTCCATCCCCATCTTTGTCAGGAGCAAACTCACCCAGGTCCCTCTCCCTGTCTCCCTCCCGCAGTGAAGAAGCAGAACCTGGCCAGAGCCGTGGGGAACCACCTGCCCATCCTGCAGTGGGAAGACAAGCGAGGCTTGGCGTTCACCAAGAACAACCTGAGCTACTCCAGCGACGCTCTGGTGATTCCCATCTCCGGGGACTACTACGTGTACGCCCAGGTCACCTTCCGCGGGCCGGTGGAGAGCGGCACCAAGGCCAGCTTTGTCACTGAGATCATCACCAAGGTCACTGACAGCTACCCCGAGCCCACCCAGCTGCTGACGGGCACCAAGACCCTCAGTGAGAACAGCAGTGGTTGGTTTCAGCCCATCTATCTGGGCGCTGTGGTCTCCCTGGAGGTTGGGGACAAGCTGATGGTCAACGTGAGTGACATCAGGCTGGTGGATTACACCAAGGAGCACAAGACGTTCTTTGGGGCGTTCTTGCTGTAGGGATGTGGCAGCTGCTGGTGGGGGATCCCTCCAGGGTCGTTTTTGGGGGGAAATTTGTTGGATTTTTGGCTTTGTGGGTGCACAAGTCGGGGTGAGATCGCTGCTGTTTGCCTTGTTCTGGGCCATCGCTGCCCTGCATTTCCTTTATTTAATGGGAAAGTTGAAGCTGTAGGTTGAAGTGAAATAACCCCCTCCCCCCAAAAAAAACCAACAAAAACCACCAAAAAAACCCTCACAAAAAATGCAACCAAAAAAAAAAACACCCACAACAAAAAAAAACCCCCAACCATAACAAAAAAGTAAAAAAAAAAGTTAAAAGAAAACAAAACCCAGAATACCAAAAAAAACCCAACCCTCAAACCATAAAAATGAAACTCATATTGGAGGGGAAAAAAAAAAGTATTTTTGAAAGTAAAAGTTAAAAGTTCTTCAAAACTTTGTAAGCTAAGGAGGAACGGTTGATACCTGTGGGTAGGAATGTTGTCCTTCAATACTGAGCTAGGCTCTGTCACTAATTCCACCTTCAATGTACAATTCCCTCAATTAAAAAAAAAAAAAAAGGATTTTGATATTTATCCAGCACTTCCAGTATAGTTTTGCATGACCCTTCTTCAGATGCTGAGTTCTGAAAGGGAATTATTCCTCACAATTTCCTTTCGAATAGATTTACTCAGTACTTTGCACTAACATAAAGCTCAGGTTAACTATTAGCTGCTTAATTAATCCCTTCCAACTTCCCTGTAAAGTAGATTAAAATTATATCTTGTGCTTTGCAGAAGCAACTTGAGATTTTTGGTTTTTCCAAAACGTTGTTTACAGCTCTCTAAATCCACATTCAGCCTCCCATTGTTCTGGAAAAGCTCTAGGGAACACACATTGATACTTTCCGTTTCAGCATGGAAGTGGAATCTCCCCTCCAGGTCCTAACTTTAGGATAACAGAAAAAAAAAAAAAACAAACCCAAGGCAGAGAGAGACACAGAACAAAAATTTGCACACTTTTCAATCAGCCACTGAAATGTTGGGAAAAAACCACTGCGATATTTTGCTTCCCGTTATATTTAATGCAAAGCAAGTGCAGCTAAAACATCAATATTTTAGTGCTCCAACCATTGCTGATGGTTCTCCTGACCCCAAGGACTTGCCCTGGGTGAAGGTTGGCCACCAGTTGTCCCCACGTGAGGTCAGAAGATCCAAAGACACAATCCTGCTGTGCCAAGAGGAGCTCAGGAGTATTCAACTTCCCACCTCGAAGTTATTCATGTCCTTCCATCTTTCTGTCTCTCAGGGAAGTTCCAATTTTTCCTTGGATCTTTCAGTCTCTCAGGGAAATCCTCATTTTTCCCTCCCCTCCTGCAGCAAACACATCTCTAGCAATGGCTCAGCTCATGTTCTCGTGGATTTGGACTAGACACTCTGAACAGCCCCAAGGTCTCACCCATCACCCAACGCCCAGGCTCCCCTCTCTGCAGCTCTTTCCTGCCTCACCTCCTTGGATTTCCTCTATTTTTCCACTTCTTGCCCAGAAATGACAGCAAGGCTTTGCTGCCTAAGCTGATGTTTCCACTCAAAGCCATGGTGGAGGCCAACAGGGTTGGAGTTTATCTGAAGAGCTGAACTGGGCAGAGGTTTCTGGGTGGAGACAACCCCATGTGTGATCCTGCAGCCAGCCTTGCCCATGGGAAACCTCTTCCCATCCAGAGATCATTTATTGCTCTGGGAAATCTGTTTGGGCTGACAAGGGAAAGTTATGGAGCAGCTGGAGAGAGAAAAGCCAAGGAGATTGGGAAGAGAGGAGAGGAGCAGAGCAGGAGGTGGGAAGGTCCAGGCAACACCAGGATCTCTGTGTCTTCCTGCCTTGGTGGAAGGACCTCCTGACAGGACAATTGTCTTTTGTGGTAGATCATCTCAGAAAAAGTGGCTTTCTGCCTGTTCTTCCCTATCCTGCAGTTCCTGGATCCCACAGTCTCAGTCCTTCCCAGGTTTATCTCCAGAGCCAGCATGAAGCACATCACAAAACCAGGGGTTTGTTGTCCTGCTCTCACCACCTCTGTGGGTGTCTTCTTGCTTCAAATCTCATCCCTGGGTGTTGGCCCTGGCACAGCTCTGCCCCTTTGGGGACCTTGACAAAGTCCTTGCATCAAAACCTCATCCCAATTTGCCTTCCCATCCTTCCTTGGACTCATCTTTCATTTTCCCCACATCCACCTCTCAGCTGTCCTCTCAATCCCTTGCTCCTTCCTGGCCTGTCCATTGAGTCTAAGGACATTTCTTTATCCAAATGTCATTTTTTACACTCAGTTTCTCCAGGGCACAAACAAAACTGACATCTCAAAATAGCTTTGGATGGGAGAAAGTAAATTTAATGAGTCAAAGGATCCTCTTAGGTCTTTATGATCCAGATCATTTCCATCTTTGGGTCCTTATTCCTATGTTTCCTTCACTGTTCAGCCTATTTTTTTAAGCTGAGCCTGGAGCAGTTATTCCCCAATTATCCATTCAGTGCTCAGCACACACAACCTCAGCCTCAAGGGGTTCTGGTCATGCAGCTCCTTTTCAGGGCTCTTCTTCCTGCTCAAAAACCTCCTCACCATGGCAAAATCCAGTGAAATCCCACACTCTTGGCACTTCTAGACAAAATCATTCCCTATGAAACTCTGAGACTTTCCATAGCTCAGATCTTCTGAAGTTTTCCCTCAACTGAGTCCTTTGATCCTTTGTGCCCAAAATGGGATCTGAGCTCCTAAAACCACAAAATCTGCAGCTTTTGGGATATCTGGAGCACTTTAGATGACCAAAACACAAAACAACAGGGTCAGTCTCATAAAGGAAGGTTTAAAAGCATTTTTCCAAGACGGGTGATTCCCAGCAGTTAGGCAGGAAAGCTTCTGCCAAGCGCAAAATAGGATGAATTTGGTTTGTCCTTGGAGAAAATTGGAGGGGAAATTCCAACTATTCAGGGATAATTACAGGAATTCAGAAAGCTTCTCTTTTCTGCCTGCTCTGAGGGCAGAAGGCAGTCTAGGCTTGGACAGCACATTTCCATGAAAAGTTGATCCAAAGGCATCATCAGTCAGTCCTGGTGTGCTGAGTATGGGAATTGTGAGGGCTGGGGAGAGGAGTGGGAAATTAAACATTTAGCATTCAATCAGAGAGCTTTCTGGGGGATATTTACACATGGCCATGCATGTATTGTTGTGGATATTCCATAGAAATTCCATAGGAATCCCACTGGCAATAATGAGCCTTTTCTAGCCCATAATTTATGTCCATTGCACACTAAAGATGAATTTCACCAGCAAAACGTTGCCTGCTGCAGCTCCATCCCAGGTGGGATTCTCCTGATCCATTAGCCATAAAAATATTTATTTTAGTCCAGTTAGAGCTTTTGCACCCCGTTACCCACACCAGCTTTGAGCACATTTAGCACACATTTTATAGGACGTAAAATAATATATATGGCATTACTTGTTTTAAAGTGGTGCAGGCATATTGATCTTCACATATATCCTACTGAAAATTCTCTTTTTCCCCTTCTTCCCCCCTTTTCAGTGCTAATAATGTTACTGTAACAGTGACCAGCACATAAAACAAGTGTTCAGGGGCTGATTTTGAGCCTGTTTTACATCAGATATTCCTCCACAGAAGTCAAAGGCATGAAGTCAGAGTAAAGCCACTTAGGTGAGACAAAAGTCAAGCTTAAAGGGAAATATCTCCAGCAGACTGAACCTAAAGTGTGGGTTCTCAGATTGTTTTTGAAAAGCTAAATAAGGACACAAGCCTTCTCAGAAATCTGTGTTTGCTGAATTAGAAAATGTAAAGCATTTCTGGAGATGGAAAAACGCTCAGGCATCAGCATTTTCAATTAAATGACAAGCTGATGAAGTCTGGTCATGGGAAGCAGTGGCCTTAAAGTTTGTGATCAAGCTGAGCATGTGCTTTGTTTTGGGTGAAACTAAAACCATTATCAGGGAAAAAAAATTGAAGCTGGAGGAAAAAGGGTGAAATAGGCAGCTTGGGCTAAATAAGGTAAAACAGATGACCAGTTTTTACCCTTCCATTTCTTAGGAAAAAGAACCTGAAAGCACTTTTCAGAACAAAAGCACTGAAAGAAGAAGTATCAAATTATTATTATTTTTATTTTTTAACAACTGTTCAAAATATTTGAGATCTTAGGAGTTGTCTTCTTCCCTAATCTCTTTCGTCCCCCAAAAAACTAACACTAAGCACAACCCAAATTCACAAATAAGTTCATTCCCTAGCACTTCCTTTCCCCTTTAAAACTGAATATTGATAAGTGAGCATTAACTTTCTCTCCATGCACACGCAGAGGTAAATTTTAATCAAGGTGTAAAGAAAACAGCTTAATCCTACCAACATTTATTTGTGCTGAACATAGCCCTGAGAAAGTGGCTGAGGGGGATCATGGTAAAAACCATGATATTTGGTGGATGGGAGGAGTACAATCTGCATTCCTCAGATTAAAAGCGGATAGTGGATTTAATTGTGTTTACACTCAGCTCCACCATGGTTTGGAGCAATTTCCCAAAGCAAGGAGTGATTTCAGGGATCATCCAGCACAGGGGTGTTGGCAGGATCAGCATCTAAGGGTGGAAAACATCCCCTAAATGACCAAAAAAAAAGTGCTGCTGAGATGATTTTGGATGTGGCAGGGCAAGGGGATGTGATGAGCAAACCCTCCATAAAGGGGTCACAGACCAAAGCCAACAGATTAAGGGATTCACTTGAAATTTTCCACACGATATTCCAAAATTCTGAAGGACTCTCGGGTTTTTTTTCACCCCTTTGTGGCACAGCTGTCCTTTGTGTTATTTATCTTCTGAGTGGCCCATCATTTCAGGTGAGAAATGAGGAGAGAATTCGTTCTTTAGAAGAATCAGCAAATGTCAAGGATCTTTGCCCAGATCTGGGTGTTAGACACCAGTAATAGCATTTTGCTATTGTAAGGGATTTTCTAGAAGAGATGATTGTATTTTGTATTTTGTCTTGTGCCTCAGCACTGAGATGTATCGTTACCACAAGAACTGACTTAGCTTCTTTATTTTTTTTTTCTCCCAAGTTTTATGATAATAAAAACGCAACTTAACGAATGTGACCGATTTTGATCCTGGTCCCCTTCCCAAAACACTAATCACAATTAAGAGTGACCAGGTACTGCTGATGGATAAAACCCCCAGTTTTATGGCGTGTAAATGTGTGAACAATCATTATTTCATGGAGTTAGAGGTCCCTCATTGGAGTGAACTCGGGTCCAGACTTTCCCCTGGGAATTTAGAAACACTTGCACTTCATAAGGCAAAAACCACACACAAAAACACCTCAGCATTTTGGGAACTGGATGTTCCCAATTGCTCAGCTCCAGGCTGAGCAGGAAATTCCTAGCCAGGAAATTTTGGCCAAAAGAGAGTCAAAATCATGTCTGAAGGCAGCAGAGCTCTGGGCTCCCCTTACCCTTTCAGCATAACAGCAGCATCCCCTGGATATTTATCATTTCTCCTGGCTGCTGTTATGTTCAATTCCTCTGCTGCCAAGAAGGCAAATTCCTGTCTTTCCACCAGCAGAACTGAGAAACATCCTCCCATTTGCCACAATATTTTGTATTCCCCAAATTTATTTTGTTTTCCCAGCTCGAACTCAGAGAGTATCACATTTAAATTGCTCCAGAAGAGGTTTCTGGTGAAGGGCTCTGTGCTCTGGCTCCAGGAGGGTTTTCACTGCAATTCTCTGATGGAGGATATTTGTTTCCCCTGCTTTTCCATCCACTGGCAAACCCCTGGGAGGTTTTGTTCACAGCGTCTGTAGATCAGCCAGGAGTTAATTAGGCAGTGGGAATCAGGCTGCTTTCCCCTGTGACACCAAAACCGTTTTGTGTTATTTGCTGTTATGCTTTCGGGGGTTTTTTTTTAAATCCAATATCTACCTCACATTTAGCAAAAGCAAAACAGAATTTTGTTATTATTATTATTTTCTATCTTAACTGTAGAAGAGCACAATTCATTTCCACTGCCATTTTACTCTGTGCTTTGCACATTTAGGGTAAAAACTTGAGATTCTTTGTGGTCTAAACACACTGGCACTGAGTGTGAGCATTGTGCTGCTCACACATTGTGCTGCTGCTGAGCATTTTGGCCTCATTTAATCATATAAAAGGTGTCTGCTCTCAATAAATTTCCAGAGTCCCTCTCGAGAATGGTGGGATGCACATCCCTGAAAGGATGCACAGCCTAGGGAAGGTGGGGATAACGGAGGTGCTTCTCTCCCAGGCTGCAGAGGGGGGTTTGTGGTGTTTTTCTGGGTAAAAATAACCCAAGCACTGGGTAAAAGTGATAACCCCACTGCTCTCCTGCTCTGGGGTGGGTGGGTAAATCTTCCCCACTGCTCTGTGGGCAGAATTCCCCCAGGGTTTGGTGTTTAAAACCACACAAGGACATCCTGAGGGAAGGGTGAACTTCACTCTCATCCCAGAAAACTCCTCCATGAAATTCCCCCTCCGGAGCAGGACAGGAGCTGAACATTCCCAGCTCTCACTTGCTGGCTGTGATTCCCAACCACAGCAGGACTGAGCTTTCCCAGCTCTGGCCTTGCATGAGAACCCTTTTATCCCATCTGGGAACAACACCCCAGGGAATACACCCAGTTTTGGGGTTCACCTTGGCAGGGCTTTTGTCCCCATGGAGGGTGGAAGAGGAGCTGAGATGAATGGGAGTGATTTGCCCTGCCAGGAAGGTCCAACACTATAACCATTCCAGCTGCTGGCCAGGGCTGTGTTTTCCAGACATCCAGACAGGAAACTGTGGTGGAACTTTCTTCTCATTTCCAAAGGGAATTTCTCATTTCCAAAGGGAATGAGAGCTCCACTGCTCCATCTCTTTCTAATTCCTGGTGCCACCACTGCATGTAATTCTCTCCCAGAGTGTGAACTTTGCAGTGACACTTCCAAATTCCTGTTTCCCTGGAAGTGTTGTTGTTAAATCCCTTGGAATGACATGAAAGGCATCGCCTGGGAGATCATAACCCAGTTTATTAAGCAACATAAGTCAGCAGTGTTCGGGTTTTTTTGCTGAATTATGAACTAAAATAGCTTTCCAGCTGCTCTCATTCTTGCACAAATCTCCTTATGTTCTGCCATTGATTGTAGTTTTATATTAAAACGTCAATAAAAAAAGGCACTGAAAATGTTTGCTGCATATTTATTGCTACTGTACATAGAGATGTCTTAATTTTATGGAGGAGGAATTGTAAAATTCATGTACAAAGTTTAGATCGATTACATCTGACGCTATTTCTTTGGGAAATTAAGTTTATATATAATTCTTCAAAATGTACTTTGTTTCTTAAAGCAAAAAAAAAAATAAAATTAATTGGATTGATATTTATTCCTGAGTGGTTTTTTTATTCTAATAAGCACCCACCAAGTGCTGTGTTCACAGACATTTCCCTATGTCAAAGTTTATCATGTGTTAGAAATGTTCCAATGTGTAGGGTTGAGGTTTTTTAATATAAACCATTAATTCCATTCAGAAAACACACAGAAAATTATCAGTCCTGGTAGTGAAATTAAACCCTATTCATGTGAGGAAAAGGTTCAGATATTTCCATGAGTCTTTAAGGGCTTTAGAGGATTTTGTCCCTGTCTCATCTGACTGAGCAATTTTCAGTTCCACTGGTTACAGTTTTAGTCTCTGGACACAACTGAATCTCACCTGCATTTTTAAGGCTGCCTGAGTCTCACTGACAACATCCCCTCCAAAAAAACCCAAAAAACTGCATCCCAAAGATAATTACCCTGCTTTTGGGTGAAAATCTCCATTTCAACTGCTTTCAACTCAACAATAAGAAGATTATTTCATAAAACCTTGCTGTGTTTTGGGGTTTCTTTAGAATTTCAGAATGCTGGAACGGAACAGGATTTATGGTTCAGAAAATAGGCCTTGATGGGGATTAACCAAATTGCTAATTCTCATAATCGACTCCATTTGACCAACCCTATAAATTGTTATTTCTGTAAATAAAAAAAAAAAAAAAAGAAAAAGAAAAAGGAAAAAAAACAAAGGGAAAAATTAATTCTGTTTTCTGCACTAACTTTGCTGATGGTTGTCAGCTAAAAGAACAGGGGTGGCTCCAACCTGCACCTTGGAATTTGGGTGTAAGTCTGGCTTTTTCCAGAGTCTGAACAGTGATGAGTGCACTCTGTCAGGTCCTTCTCCCTTTCTCAGTTAATTCCAGAGGTTTTAGAAGTTGAAATCACAGCCTGCCCCTTATTTCAGAGCTGAACCAGAGCCTGTTTGGGTGAGAAGGTGCTTGTAGTGATGCCTTAAGGATTTCAGCTTCTTTATTTTTCGTGTATCTGTAGTTTTAGTGTGTGACTCTAGACTCCATATGGAGTGCTAAAATTTCTGTTCCAGCATATTTCAGACAAAACAATTCCTCTGAGTTAGAAATCCAAGGAGACTTTGCTGCCTCAGAGCCCCAAAAAATGGAAACAACAGTGAATTGAGGGAGCAAACTTGGAGTAATTGACATCATCACCTGAAGGTGTTAATTGGAGGATTAAGGCTCAATATGTTAATGGACAGAATTTACAAAATATGAAAAATTCATGACTCACTGTCCATTTTGGGTGTAGCTTCTAGAGTAGGCTTTGTCTGCCCTAAATGCACCTTGAAGGCATTCAATAAATTAACTACTCTTTATTCTCTTAACTCTGTCTAGCCTCTGTTTCAGCTAAACCCTGCTCAGGCATCAGTAGCTCCCCAAGACATCACCTCAGCATTCCCCTGAAGCTGGCTGGGGTTGTCCCCCTTCAGCAATGGCACAGAACATCCTCCCTTCCTGCCTGGTTTGATGAGAATAACCTCATTAACTAAAGATGAGAGCACTGGCAGGAGGAGAAGGGATATGCCCCAGACTGCAGCATCCCCCAGCACTGAGCTCAGCCCTCCGACAGGATCCAGAGCACATTCCTGCAGGGAGGGGAAGAGATCCAGCAAGGCATCAGCAGACAGACCTCTGCCAGGGCATGGCCACGTGGGAAATCACACCAAAAGTGAGGTTTGCTCACTGATTTCTCCTCTCCTAGCAGGGCTCAGGTGAAATCCTCCCAATCCTTCCACTGCTGGTGGTTCAGCCCTTCAGCAAGATGACTTCACTGGGGGAAGTAAAGGAAGTGCATGGGACATCTGTATGGAAATCAGGGGAATCTCTGGAGCAAAAACAAGCAGATGTGAAACAGCTTTTGTTCTGGAAGTGGGGCTGTTTGTCTCTGCTGCCAGATAATCTGGTGAGAAAGTAGAAAAGGCATTCCAGAGTGGGTGAGATTCCAGTGTCTGTGTGCAAATCCACTGGAAGCACACAGCCCCTGAGGCTCTCACTGCCTCACACATGGTGCCATCTCATTGCTTTCCTGCCAGAATTACTCCCTTTAGAATCCTTTAATGGAGGAGAGGAGGTAAGGAGGGTGAACTCAATGATCTTGGAGGTTTTTTTCCAACTTTAATAACTCTGTGATTATTGACCCTCTATGGTTGTAAACTCGAGTTCAATATTTATTCCTTAGGCAGCTTCTGTTGAGCAAACCTGCTATTCCTCACTCTTGCTTCTGAATTACAACCCCAATTTCCAGAGGACATTTCCACACCCACCCAAAGCCATGTGTGCAATCACAAACCATTGTTTTGGCAGGCACAGCTCCCTGTGGGAGGATTTTCTAACCTCAGTGGTGCTGCACAGGGTCAGACTTTTTGGGCTGCAAATGTAGTGATGACACCACAGTTATTTAAAGAGGTTGGACTTTATTTATTCTCGTGGCAGCTTCCCAAGCTGAGCAAAACCCCACTGTTTTTAGGAAAACTGTTGGGGAAAGAAGAGTTCCTCACACTTGCACCAGGGAATTTCCGTGTCCTTTCTTCCCAGAGGAGTCTGACAGCATCCCTGGGTGGATCTCCCAAGGACGAGGCAAATTGTCCTGCTGCAACTCCTGCCCTGATTCTCCTGGAAAATCCCAGAGGAAGACACTCAGGACACCAGGGACTGCTCCACCTGCACTCCCTTCTCCTCTATTTTCCATACTTTTCCTCATATTTTCCACACCAGAAAGGCTCCTTGGCCACTTCTCCCCCTTCCCTCTAAGCAGATACAAGCAAAGCTTCAAGTGCTAAAGCTCAGTGTCTTGATTTCCTAATTAATGGGTTTATGCCCATCTTCTGGTAGGATGAAACCAATAATTCCTGTTTGGAATTATTTTAATTCTTTTCATTTAAATTATTTTAATAAGAATTTTAATGATTTATTTCCTGTGGCCCCTCAAGAAAATCTCTGCTCAGTTCTCCTTCTACTATCCCTGCAGAAAGAACTGCATTCCCAGGTTCTCTCTGCTCCCACACAGGACATCTTTCCCTTACAGCTGATGATAAAAATTAGATTATTTTACCTTCATTTTACAGTAGGGCATGTCTGATACCAGACCTGGTGGAAACTAATCAAGGCTCATTCATTTAGGCTAATTTTTACACAGTTTGGAAACGAGGAGAAGATTAACAACCTCAGCTCAAGTGTCACTAAAGACACCCAATTCTCTCTGGGGAGCTCTGAGAGCCTTTTCCACCCTCAGGAATCACCACCCAGCATCTGGGAATATTCCACCTCCAGTGGCTTTTCCCAATTTGTGAGTAAGCAACGTTTTGCCACTCAGAGCCAAAAAAACCTCCAAGAATATTTCAATCTACTACAAGGGCAATCCTGGCAGTGAGCAGCTCAGGATTCACCTCCAGAGACAGCAGCTGGGCCAAATCAGAGGTTGGTGTGAGGAAATAGCAGATTTGATGGAAAAGTCTTTCCTGGGCAATGTTTTCCCACTCAGAGCCAAGGTTTGTTTTGGACATGCAGGGGATGGACAGGGACCTCCCAGGGCTGCTGCTCTGGCACCAAAGGGGGCACTGGGTGTCCTGTGCCAGGCAGCCCTGGTGCATCCCATGGATCCCAACCAGCCTGCTGGCACTGACACAAGCCAATCAAAGACTGAAGGCCCCTAAAGACCCAGGGAACACCCTAAAATATCAGCCAGCAGCTCACTGGGGCCAGGAGTGGAGCAGCAGTGGCAGAGGATGCTGTGTGAGGAGAGCAGGAAGCTCTGCTGGCTTCATTCCCCTCCTGTCCCGTTGCATCCACTCTCCCACCTGCAAGGATTCCAAAGGGTACATCCAAAACAATTCCTGGCATTAAACCTACCATGAACAGCCTCTAGACAAGCTGGCATTATTTGTTCCTCCAGCTTCCTGTAAGAGATTCCTGAAATTCTTTGCCCTCTGCATGAGAACAGTCGCCTGTTTGAACGTGAAGACGGAAGAGCTCCTGAGCCTGGGGCTGCAGCCCTCACCTGGAGCTCAGCAGGCTTGGGATCAGCCTGGGACAGGCTCTCCCTCTTGGCTGGAGCTCTGGGACATGACAGCAGTGTGTCTGGAACATGAACAGCAGCCGTGTTCCCTGTGTTCATCACTCAGCAGCCTGTGCCACACGGAAGGAACTCCTCAGAGCCACGATGAACCTTCTCTCCCTCCCGTGCAGACAACCTGTTGTTCATCTTCTTGGACAGCAGATCCATCCTGGAGCCACAGGAATCTGCAGGGATGCCAATAACTCACAGACTTGGCTCACTGCTATGCCTCAGGCCATCGCCAGTTGATGCCTCAGGATTTTAGCTTCTCTGTTTTTCATGTATCTGTAATTTTTAGTGTATAACTCTGGACTCCACACAGGGTGCTAAAGCTTCTGTTCTCAGCATTTTTAGACAAAACAATTCCTCTAAAGCTTGGAATCCAAGGACACCTTACTGTCTCAGAACCCAACAGTGAATTGGGGGAGCAAACTTGGAGTAATTGACTTCATCACCTGAAGCTGTAATTGGAGGATTTACCCCAGATATGCAAATGGACAAAACTTACAAAGTATGAAAAACTCATGACCCGCTGTCTATTTTGGGTGTAGCCCTTGGGTGGGCTGTGATTGCCCTAAATGCACCTTGCAGGCCTTCAATAAATGTAACTGCTTTTTATTGATTTTGTCTAGCCTCTGGTTTAGGTCAGCCCCTCCAGGCATCACAGTGAGCAGCCCTGGGTCACAGAGGGACACTGGAACACCCTCAGAATTTAGGCTCCCATTCCCTTGATTGCCTTCCTGCCTCCATGCTGGCTCTGATTTGGGTGAGGTGAGGAAGAAGCTGCCAGGAGACCTCTGCACCCTCCTTGGCAATGATGTGCTGATCCTGTCCATGGATGGCAAAAGGCTCTCCCTGACCCCTGTGCTCCCAGCAGGAACATTTCCTGCTTACACTGAATAACATATTGGAATTTACTCCTTGTTTTCTTTCCAGCCTTCCCTTTAGCTATCCAAGGACCTAGAGCAGCAGCCTCTAATATGGCCAAAGTCCACTCTCTGATCCATGAGAAATGGAATTAGCTATGGAGAACAACCTCCAAAGATCCCTGTGTGCTCTGATGCAGCCACACAAAATATTCCTGGTTTTCTCGGACATAACCGATGGATTCCCAGAAAATCAGGACCTTTCCTGGCTGTTTGCTCAGGGGAGGTCCTGGTTGAAGCAGCCTCAGCCAGGCTACATCAAAAGAGTGTTCAAGGCTCCTTGGTGTATTTATCCCTGCAACGTTCCTGGAGATTGGGAAAGTCCACTTTTGCAAATGGGGAACCTCGGGGACATTAAATGACTTGCCAGAGTCACACAGGAAACTTGTGGTGGGGAAAGAAAAGGGAACCAGAGAGGTCTTCCAAGGTCCCCTACTTGTCCCCTGACCTGTCACTCGTCCCTGGCCGTGGGCTGCTGGTCAGAGCACCGTGAGAGTCCCTGGGGTCACAGAGGCTGTGTGGAGTTCCCCCTCCTGCAGAGCCTGGACACTGCTGTCCCCCTGCCCTCCCCGGGCTGCCCATCCACCCCTCTGGCCACCAACAGCATCCCTCGAGGGGACACAGGAGCAGGAGGTGAGGGACACAGGAGCAGGAGGTAAGGGACACAGGAGCAGGAGGTGAGGGACACAGGAGCAGGAGGTGAGGGAGAGCAGGAAAAGCAGCCCCAGTCCTGTCTGGGGCTGGCACAGAGCCTGGCTGTCCCTTGGGCTCCCTCACAGCCAGTGGGATGTGGAATATTGCCCTGGGATGGGGACATCTCCAGCCCAGCTGCCAGGCAGCAGGACCAGCTGGCTCTGCAGAGTGCACTGTCTTTGGGTCAAATACCCTGGGAGCTGTGCTGTCCCTGGAAAAGTCTCTGCTGGGGAATGTTCTGTGCTCAGGAAAGCTTTCCTGCAGCTCCACACACTGCTGCCCACTCTGCTGGCTCTCTCCAGAGGGAAACTGGAGACAGCACTGGCAATGTTCCCCTCTGGAGGAACAAATCCACCCCCTGCTGCATCTCCTGAATTAGAGAAGGGGTGGGAAAACAGAAAACAATCAAGTTTTCAAAACCAATTTGTTTCTAAGCACTAAATTCTCAATCTGTAAGGTTTTACTTTGAATTAATACGAGCTGCCTGTGCTCTAGGATTAAAGTTATCGATCCAGCCCTTGATTACTGTTATCTGTCTTTGTTCCTGGACTCATTATCATCCATGCAGGGTGAAAGTCTCTAATTTATGGTCTTACTCCAGAGAGCCATCAGCAAGGTGCCACCAGCAAGGTGCCATCCGATGCCAGCTGGCACTGCCAGGGAGCAGCACCACTTGGGAGCCTGCAGGTGGAGGGATTTGTGGAAGGATGAGCCTTCCCAAGATCAGGGCTTCCCCAGCAATTCCCCAGAGGTTCCTGCAAAACCACTGGAGCCAGCGGTTGGTGGTTAGTCAGTCAATAAATCCCACTTGTAGTTTTTTGGTAATAAATCTCTGTCCCAGGGGTGATTCTGGTTGGGATGGGGAGGGAATTTCAAGAAGCGTTTATATCTTTTAGGAAGGAATAATAAGCAATTATCACCATATATTATTATTATTATTATTATTATTAATATTAATTTATTGTTTATTATTTCTTTTTTATTAGGCTTGGTTTGCTTTTGGGAATCCACATCCTCTCCCGGCTGTCCATGGTTGGGGTGACTTGGGAGCAGCACAGAGCCAGGATTGACAAGTCCAAGGAGAAAGCCACTGGTGGGAATCACCTCCAACATGTTGGAACAAGCAGGAGAGATGGGTGGCAGTGGGTAAACACCAGGAGCAGCGCAGGAAAGCCGTGTGAAGTCCCCTAAATGTCATTGCTGTGAGTATTCTGAGCTCCTGCAGGTCACCCAGCCTCACCCAGAGGGCTGCCAGAGCTCACACGTGGTGCAGAGGAACCCAAATCCCCTCCCAGAGCTCACACAACCCACTGGTGTCCCTGTGGGTTTCACAGGACATTTCATTGATGCCAGATGATTTTTGCCTTTTTTTCTTTTCAATATTTGTAGCCTTCCCAGCACTTCTCCCCTAGCTAGAAAGACCAAAGCCACTGCAGAGCCCCAAGCCCTGGGGGCACGAGGCTCCTCTCCTGTCTTAGTTCAGTGATTGAGAACAAAACCTTCAAGACACGCTGTCATCAGCAAGTCCAACTAGTAACAGGGCTGGGAGGCTCCAGAGAAGAGAAGGGGCTTAACCTGGGGGGAATCACATCACCACTTCTCCTCTGAATTGGTGCTTTTGATCAACTCTGCTCATTTCCTAAAACCTGTCAAACTGTATTCAGCCCCGTGGGGGTTGGGCTTTTGCGGGTATTCTTCCCTAACTGCCCCTGGAGCTGCAAGAAAGATCCACTTTCCTATGAGCTCCAATACTGAAATGATCTCGAGTTTCATTTCTAGGCTGAAAAAGGCAACACAGGACATCCCATTCTCCCCTCAGGTGGGAAATGCAAAGCCCAGGTGCTGCTGCTGTTTGCCCACATGTGGTTTGGATCAGACACAGCAGTGTTTGCTGCTGGCTGGGCTCAGCTGGGGATGATCCCAAGGCGTGGCTGGGTTACACCCCTGGACACGTTAATCACACCCAGCTAATGGGACAAGAAATGCTGTCGTGGCAAAAGGTCAGCTCCTGGCAGAGTTTGGGGGCGAGGGAAGGTTTGGCAATGTGTGCACTCGAGGAGAGGAGCTGAATTAACACCCAAGATCCTGCAGGCTGCCAAACTGAGCAGGAAAATCCACGTTTGGCGGTTCTGGCTCATGAAGAGGGGTTGGAATGAGGTCATTTTGAGGTCCCTGCCAGCCCAAACCATTCCACGATCCTGCAATGAACTCTCCCTGGTGAATCAGCAGACGGAGAATTTGCCTTCTCCAAGCACCACCAGGGAGAGCAGAAGGAAAATCAGTGCACTTCAGGGCTGAGCTTGTGGCAGGATGCACTCATCTCCTGTCTCCTGGGAGTCTTACACACACTGGGCTCTGAATCTTCCAAGTGATTTATTTGTTCATAGGAAGCTTCAGGATGAAGTGTCCAAAGTATTTTTTTGTTGCTCTTACTATATTTACCCAACCTCCCTTAAAACAGAAACCACTTTTGTCATTGTCTGACAAAGCCATAAATCCTGCAATATTCAGAGTGATGTTAAAATGGACCAACAGAGAAGGTTCATCCAGGGAATATTGCTCTGAAGGGAACATTGCTGAGCCTCCAGGGTAAAAATGATGTGCAAAAGCTGGCAGGGGATGGATTGGCTCAGCAGGGCACTGCTCAGGCTGTAAGGGGTGTCAGGATGAGGTGATGATTCCTGTTTTCCTTCTGGTTTTAGGATAAACTCTCCAAGTGTTCACTCACAGAGGTTCATAGGACATGGAATGGTTTGGCTGGAAAGGGACCTTAAATCTCATCTCATCCCACCCCTGCCATGGCAGGGACACCTTCCACTGTCCCAGGCTGCTCCAAGCCCTGTCCAACCTGGCCTTGGACACTGCCAGGGATCCAGGGGCAGCCACAGCTTCTCTGGGCACCCTGGGCCAGGGCCTGCCCACCCTCATTGTAAAAAAACTCCTTAGATCTAATCTAAATTGTTCCAATTTTAGTTGAAAAACTAAAACCCATCACCCCTTGTCCTCTCACAGCTGGCCCTGCTTACAGTCTGTCCCCATCTTTCTTACAAATCCCATTTAAAGCCACTGAAAGGTCTCCTGGGAGCTTTCTCTTGTTATATAAGTTCTCTCCTTGAGCAGATCCTTCCTCTCAGTTTTGTCTTCAAATATTTTTTTTTTTTTTAAAGATAAAATCTCTCCAGGCATTCATCCCTAGGACGGCTGAGTTTTAACTCAGCCACTGAATAAACAAAACCTGTGGAGGACACTGCAAAAACCCAAGGACATGACAACTCTGGGGCTGTCTGTCCTTCCCCTAAACCCAGACAGACAGAGGGATTCCCCACAGCTATTCCAAGGAGTGAACACTGCAGACATCACCAGAACCTCTCCCCCAGAACCCCAATGTGTCCTTTTGAACACTGCCCCTTCCCTGAAGCAAAATTCAGGAGCTGCTGGTGAGCTTTGGGTCAGGACAGGAGAAGGAGGAGAAAAGGAGAAGGAGAAGGAGAAGGAGAAGGAGAAGGAGAAGGAGAAGGAGAAGGAGAAGGAGAAGGAGAAGGAGAAGGAGAAGGAGAAGGAGAAGGAGAAGGAGAAGGAGAAGGAGAAGGAGAAGGAGAAAGAGAAGAGAAGGAGAAGGAGAAGGAGAAGGAGAAGGAGAAGGAGAGAAGGAGAAGAAGGAGAAGAGAAAAAAAAAGAGAGAAGGAGAAGGAGAGAAGAGAAGGAGAAGGAGAAGGAGAAGGAGAGGGAGAGGGAGAGGGAGAAGGAGAAGGAGAAGGAGAAGGAGAAGGAGAAGGAGAAGGAGAAAGAAGGAGAAGGAGAAGGAGAAGGAGAAAGAAGGAGAAGGAGAAGGAGAAGGAGAAGGAGAAGGAGAAAGAAGGAGAAGGAGAAGGAGAAGGAGAAGGAGAAGGAGAAGGAAGGAGAAGGAGAAGGAGAAGAAGGAGAAGGAGAAGGAGAAGGAGAAGGAGAAGGAGAAGGAGAAGGAGAAGGAGAAGGAGAAGGAGAAGGAGAAGGAGAAGGAGAAGGAGAAGGAGAAGGGAAGGAGAAGGAGAAAGAAGAAGGAGGAGAAGAAGAAGAAGAAGAAGAAGAAGAAGAAGGAGAAGGACAGGTTGAGCAGCAGTGACTCTGGAAATGGCTGGACAAGAAGGGCTGGCAGGAGCTGGGAGCTGAAGCTGCTTCTGCTCCACAGAACAAACACTGAGCAAAACCAAAAGTTGAATCTGAGTTCAGGCTTCTCCTTCCAGACCAGTGTCCCTGAGCAAGCTGCGATTCTCATGTTTGTTTGGGGGTTTGTTGGGGATTTCCTTTCGGTTCTTATCCTGCTCCAAACCTGTGGTGAACACTTGCACCAGACTTTCTAAAGTCTTTCTAAAGACTTTCTAAAGTGTCACCACCTGTGACACTCACTGAGTTGGTGGAAAACCCAAATCCTGATGTTTCTTATCAACTAAAGCCTCTGGAAGCCTTTGTGGGGGCAGATTTTGGGATCACCTTGTGGCTGGATCCTGGATTCCCCATCCCTGGCGGCAGAAACAGCTGGATCTCTGTGAATTCTGGAGCCAGAGTTCCAGAACAGCTTTTTCTCCCAGAAAGTCACCTCTGAATCTCCCCGACGTGCTCAGGGCTGCTTCTGGGGTGTTTTTCAGAGGTTGAGGCTTGGGAAAATGTGTTGTTCATGAACAGAGACTGAAAATCTGACCGTGCAGGAATCTCACATTCTTCCCCTCCCCTAAAAATCCCATGCAATCTCCACCTGGAGCTCCCAGAGTTTGCTGCTCCTCTCTCAAAGCCAACTTTGAAAAATACAGGAGGGAAAAAAAAATCCAATTAATCCAATCTATCTGCATTTCCTCCCCAGGTAGAAATCCTTTGGAACCTTTAACCTTCGAGCACACAAAGTTCTTTAAGAGGGGAGGGAATGAAAGGTTGATGTCTCATAAAGTTTAAGGTTTTTCCCTAAGCAAGTTTGATGATGGGAACATGGAGAGATTTGTGGCTTTAAAGTCCTGGTCTACCACAGCCAAAAACAGAACTTGCACCCCAGGGCAATTTCTGACATTTGGGTTGGGTTTTCTTTGCTTTAAAGCGAGACGAAAACTAGAAATACAGAAATTCGCTGCATAAAGACACCCAAGATTTTTTTTTCCTTGGGGAAAAATGGTGAAACAAAAACTTTTGTAATTTCTAAAGAAATATATTTCCCCTCCGATGTCTGAAAATGCCTCTCCTGGTAATAGTTCCCTCTCTCCAAATGATGCTTTGCTCTAAAACATAAAGTTTCCATTAAAAATACCCAATTCCCATTAAAAATACCCAATTCCCATTAAAAATACCCAATTCAGTCTCTCACTCATCAGAATTACTGTTTTAAGTGAAAAGATTTTATTCAATCTCCAGTTCAACATCCCATCCAGGACCCTAATGAATGGCTTCCTTTTAATAAACATTTCCAAACCGCTGCACAAAAAGCACCTCACACTCCACAGAGGAAGAAAATCTGTAATTCTAATTAATTGGATGGCCTCAGAAGGTGTTTTTATTTTGGTACCACACCAAAAGGACAAGGAATGAACAGTACAAGCCTCGAAGGCAAAGGCATTGCATCGTGCAGGAAATATTTGTTGGCTTTGCACATACTTTCTGCCACTGACAAGAAGCCAGAAAATGACTCAGACGATTTGTCAGAGGAGAAAATTCGCAGCTGAGAGCTTCGAACACATGAAATATGAAATGAGAGAATTGGGAAATGTGTCAGCGAGCGAATAAATGAATTAAAAACCCAGAAAAACCTCCAAATTTTACAAGGTGATTTCCCCCAGAATATTTTTTAGGTCAACAAAACACGGGGTGGGGGGAAAAAATGTAGAAAAAACTTTGGAAAGGCAAATGGGCAGGAGGGAAAATCACCCATAAAATTCCTTGTTTTGTCTTTCTGCTTGATTTGCATAAAGCAACATCACAACTCACAGCTGTAAATGGACCACAGGGTGAAATTGTGGTTAAAAAAACGAGGCAAACCAAGCCAAAAGCAGCACAAACGGACAGCTGGATTGATTCCAAGCACAGCAAATTATTGACATGACATGGCTGTAAAGTTGGGAGCTTTTCCTCCCACTTTTTGAACAGCAAAATGAATGTTTACTTTGACCTTTACCAGCAAACATCTCCAGCAGCTTCCCAACCTGCAGGGAGCACCCAGTGTCACCACCAAATTCATTTTCTTCCTTTTTTTTTTTTTGGGTTCTTTTGAACAGAGCTGCTCCCTGGATCGAAGCCTCGACAGGACCATAAATAATTCCCTTATCTCATGTTGTATTTTCCAACCCTAATTGCCTTTGGCTTGCAAAGGACGTGATGCTCATTCCATTTCTCCTGGCTGAGGGTTTGGTTGTTTTTTGGTTTGTTGGTTGTTTTTTTTTTTTCCTCTGTGAGATGTTTCTGTGGAAAGGATGCTGGAGGTAAGAGGACCTTAGGGAAAAGCTGGGAAATTTGGGGTTTTTTTGCTGTTTACTCTTCTCCTGCTCTTATCTCATCGATGAGATGGAGCAGGGGGTGTTCACAGTGTATTTGTATTTATAATCTGGAGATGAGAGTGCATCCCTCTGAGGGTTTCCATCAGGATTCTGGCAGAGCCCTGATGGGCTCAGGACAGCCAGGACACACCAGGGCAGCCCTGCAGCAGCAGCAGCCAAAATGTGGGGCTCTGCTGAAAAGCAGAACTAGGACATCCCAAGCAGCAGCAGGCACAGTGCCAGCAGGGCAGGGGAACTGCAGGGTCAGGGGACAGAGTCACCACAGGGCAGGGCTGGGAGAGAGGAGCTGCATGGAACAGAAACTCCTCACGTTACACATTTGGCTCGTGACGTTGAGCAGAGTCCCCTCTGTGGAGCTTTTAATTACTATTATTATTGTCATTTCCTCCTGTGCCAGTGGAAGCAAAGAGTGAGGCACTCAGGATGAGTGTCCCCATTTCCTGCCAAGGCCAAGTGTCCCCTGCCCTGCAGCTCCAGGGACACCAGAGGCAAGGGCTGAGCCATGGCAGCACCAGCAGGGTCCCCAGGGGCACTCAGGGGAAGGGGACAGGACATTTGCCAGGCAAGGCATTGCTCAGGAGGCACAGCCTGAGGGATTCAGAGCACAGAGGTGATTTGGGGGCTGTTGAGCTTGGGGAAGAGAAGGTTGCATGGAGAGTTCACAGCAGCTTTCAGGATGTGAAGGAGCTGCAGGGAAACCAGACAGGGACTCTTCACAGGAGGGACAGGACAGGGGAATGGGTTCAGACTGAAAGAGGGGAAATTGAAGTTTTATTTTGGGAAGGAATTGTTCCCTGTGAGGGTGGGCAGGCCCTGGCACAGGGTGCCCAGAGAAGCTGTGGCTGCCCCTGGATCCCTGGCAGTGTCCAAGGCCAGGCTGGACAGGGCTTGGAGCAGCCTGGGATAGTGGAAGGTGTCCCTGCCATGGCAGGGGTGGGATGAGATGAGCTTTACATTCCCTCCCGACTCAAAAAATCTCATTATATTATTATCCTTAAGACCTTGGAAAACAAATCCACAATTTAAGATTCTGCCAGTGCTGCACATCCAATCTGTGGCCCCTCAGGAGACATCTGGTTTTCAGAAACTCAACACCCAACCCTTTCTCAGCCTCAGCCACAGCATCAGGGCTGCTGAGCTCCTTCCCTAATTGCCTGA
This sequence comes from Lichenostomus cassidix, assembly GCF_008360975.1. NCBI lineage: Eukaryota > Metazoa > Chordata > Aves > Passeriformes > Meliphagidae > Lichenostomus > Lichenostomus cassidix. The sequence goes on from NC_139497.1 coordinate 8,283,209, forward strand.
AAAACCTGAGGAGTCAAAGAGGTGAGAAACAACCAACCCATGGAATTCATCCATGCCAAAGCTGGGTCAGCAGAGAGAGCTCATGATTTGCAGCTTCACTTTCCAGTGTCACTTTCCAGTTCTTCAGCTTTTTAAATATCCCTTTTCTCACCTTTCTGCAGCTGGTCCTGAGCTGCCCATCCCCAGCAGTGAGGATGAACTTCCCAAAGCTGCTGCCATGACAAAACAGCAGTGCCAAAGGCTCCCAGGAAGACCTGAGAGAGACCAGGCAGGGTGAGAAGTTTTGAGCAGCTTCAGGAAGCTTTATTGCCTCGGGGATGTTGCAAAATGTGAGCAGCTTTGGCCTGGAGAGTGGAGAGAGGGAATAAGGAAACCACACATGGAAATGTGAGAGCCCATGAAAGCACTGGCTCTCCCTCAGGAGGGCAGGAAGCAAACACAAATGTTTTCTTTGCTGGGAGAAGCCAAAGCAGCTCTCCAAGAAGAGAAGGGTTTGTAACTCTCTGAAATGAGTGATGCAAACCTGCCTGGGAGCTGACAGTGCTCAGAAGGGAAGCAGGAGGATGCCGGCGGTGCTTGAAAGGGAACAAAGAGAGGGTTCCCTCCCTGCTGCCTCTTTTGGATGCCAATTTCTAGTGAGAAATCTTCCCAGAACGAAGCTGAGTCATGAAATAACATCACTGCACTTGTGCCTTTGTCTGGGGCTGCTGGAGGACAGCAGAGGCAGAACCTCCCTGGCTGCACAGGGACGGGACAGCCCCAATTCCTGCTGGCATTCCGGGTCTGCTGAGGGGGAAAAAGCAGAGCAAAATAGAACAGAACAAGGTTTGCAAAGAGCTGAGTGTTTGTTCAGTGCGACCTGACTGAAGGACTGAGTGCAATCCTCTGCCTGGGCAGTTCAGTTTGGGAGAAAACCAAGCAGAAGGTCTGTGAGAGAAGAGCTGGGCTTGCCTGTGGCACAAGGAGAAAACCCTTCCTGCATAACAAATAGCCTTTCACGTCTCACAGATGTTATCAACTGACCAGCAGAGGTTGTTCTTATCTCTGGTGGGTGATGCCCAGTGTTCCTCCATCATTCCAGGAACACACTGGGTTTCCCTGAAATGGTTTGTTGAAGCTGGATGGGAGCAGGTGACCCAATGTTCTTATGATTAAGAAGCCTTATTTCATTTCCAATTGAAATGCCAGGAAAATAAATTGATTTCCCTGTTGATTCAAAAGCCTTGCCTCACTCCAAAACGCCCAGCTTGCACTGCCAGGGTGAGAGCAAACAGCCTCAAGCTGTGCCAAGTTGGACATCAGGAGCAATTCCTTCATAGAAAGGATGGTCAGGAGGTGGAACAGTGTACCCAGGGAGCTTTGGAGTCCCCATCCCTGCAGGTGTCCAAGGAAGGCCTGGAGGTGACACTCAGAACTTTGTGGTTCTCACATTTCCATGTGTGGTTTCCTTATTCCCTCTCTCCACTCTCCAGGCCAAAGCTGCTCCCATTTTGCAACATCCCCGAGGCAATAAAGCTTCCTGAAGCTGCTCAAAACTTCTCACCCTGCCTGGTCTCTCTCAGGTCTTCCTGGGAGCCTTTGGCACTGCTGTTTTGTCATGGCAGCAGCTTTGGGAAGTTCATCCTCACTGCTGGGGATGGGCAGCTCAGGACCAGCTGCAGAAAGGTGAGAAAAGGGATATTTAAAAAGCTGAAGAACTGGAAAGTGACACTGGAAAGTGAAGCTGCAAGTCATGACCTCTCTCTGCTGACCCAGCTTTGGCATGGATGAATTCCATGGATTGGTTTCTCACCTCCTTGACTCCTCAGGCTGTGAAGGAGTCCCTGGCAATTAGGGAAGGAGCTCAGCAGCCCTGATGATGTGGTTGAGGCTGAGCAAGGGTTGGGTGTTGAGTTCACTCTGGGCTGGTGACAAGGTGAGGATTGGTCACAGGTTGGACTCGATGCTCTTGGAGCTCTTTTCCACCCTCAGGGATTCCATCATTCCATCTCCCTGGAGTAACAACCCCTGTGAGTTCAGAAACAGGGAGCTCATCATCCTTCAGGAATTATTTCCATGATCCCTCTCTAAATCCCTCAGTGTGAGGAGCCCTGAGCACACCTTGCCCCGGGGCCCTCCTGTTTCCTCAACAGAACAAATGATTTCAGTCCAATTACACCCAGAAACCTTGAAATGAAACATTCCCCATCCAAGGGCACAACATCTGCAGTCCAAAGGCTCCACAGCCTCTCCCTTCCTGTAGAAAAAGCATCCCACAGAGGATTAATCATTGCTCAGGAATAGCACAATGGATTTTTCGAGCTGCTGGCACTTCTCCCATCTCCTCCAAAGCAGGGAACTCGACCCAGCTTGAGTCATCTTCCCAGTACCTCTCTTCAAGCCTCGACTCATCCCTTCCCAGGTGAGCAGACTGCTGATTCTCACCTCCCAGCACTTTCACTTTCCCAGTCTGGGCCAAATCAAATACCCCAGAGAGGAGGAGAAGAGCTGGCAGTGGTTGAGTGTAAACCTCACCCCACCCCAAGCAGCCCAGCTGATCAGGACACAGCAAAGAACAAATTGTTTTGCTCCCTTTTGCTGAAATAGTGAATTTTATTTGTTCTCCCGTTCTCTGGGGTTTTGCGATATTCTTCAGCATTTAAGGGTAAGAATATCAAAAATAAAAACAGGAGGAAAAAAAAAACCCAGTAAAATCAGATCACTGGTTGAACTCACATTGCTTTTTTTAAGCACAAAATCTCCTTTCTGAGAACTCCGCTATTAAATAAAACGAATTTCTGGCCTCTCTGTCCATTTTGGATAGGAATTTGCAAGGAGGGCAGTCACAGAACACCTCTGAAGGAGCAGCAGTGCTGCTGTTAAAATATCCCCTTTTTTCTGCCTTTCTGCAGCTGCTCCTGAGCTGCCCAGCTTGCCCAAGAGCTGCACTGGAAGGTGCAAAGCAGGTCAGGCCAAAAATTGTTTTAAAAATGCCACATTTACAATGAAAGGGGTATAAATTCACTACCTATTTTCTTCTGATGCAAAACTGGGGTTTTACTTGCATCCTAGCACGGTGCAAAAAAAAGAGGGAAACACAATCCAATAAAAGGGAGGAATAATGAAATAGGGAGTGCATGGAGCCACCTGACCTTAGGCAAGAGATTAAAAAAAAAAAATTCTGAGCCAAAGAAACCACTTTTCTGAGCAGAATCAGACCAGAAATGGAGCTCTAGAATATCTGTTCTGGTAAAGAAATCAGGATGGCTGAGCATCTGGATGTAACTTTGCTCACTAATCTCTCCCTCAGCCTCACACGAGCTGGAAGTTCCCAACAGCTCCTTGCAGCCAGTGAAATTCCCATGCAAGTCTGCAGATCAATGCCTCTGAAACAAAACCCCAGGGACTTCTCCATCAGGGTCAGGGGACAAACTGCTCAGCTGGAATCAGATCCAGAGCAGCTGTGAGCATGAATGAAAGGTGAGAAATAAATGGGAGTGCTGCTCTCAGTGCAGCTCCATCAGGGATCCACAGGGAGCCAAAAGCACCAAGGCAGAAATGAGGATTCAGCTCAGGGAGCCAAAGTTCTGCTCAAATCCACAGCCTAAATCAAGATCTACCAAAGAGAAAACTCTTTCTGGTGGCATTTTTAATTTGCAGCAGTGGTGGGAAATTTTAAAGCTGCCTTGTACGAGCAAGAGTTTCTCCAAACAAGTTGGCATCTACTCATCCCCAGCATTAGCTGAATGAAATAAATGTTTTCTTGGCTTGCTCTGGCCCTGACATTGCTGCAATTATTCATGAGGCAACAGCTTGAATCACTTCCAGCTGAAATTATATAAAGCTGTGGCTAATGAAACTTCTATCAACACTGAGGCAAAGGAGTTAGTCTTTATTATAGCTACAGGGACTTGGAGTTCTTTCCTGAAACTCAGCGAGGGAGATGGGCTAAAGAAACTCTTGGTGGAGCTGAGTGTGTTTCCAAGGAAAATTCCATGTGTCCTTTGGAACATCACAAAGAAAGCTCATCATGAGGTAATAAAGACTTTTCTTTAAGAGTATCAAGAAATTTCAACAGCATTGGTGGTTTCATCAGGATTGCCATGAATTCCTGACTGCTCGAGGTCCTGCCATGTGCTCAACTCAGGGATCCCAGCAGTGTCACCTTCAGGGGAGGGATGGCTCAGAACATCAGGAAATGCAGCTTTCCAACCCCAAGCTGAGGGGTTTCATGGTTTCTTTAACTGGATCACCAAAACCAGGCTTTTTTCACTCATGTCATAACCAAAAAACCAATGTCAGTTATGGGAGCAGAGGATTTCTCCCTGTGCTCTAACATCTGATACTCTGTTAGTAAAATCACATTTGATTTTAAACACATTTAAAATCACATTTGATTTTAAACTCAGTGCCAAAGGCACATTTTATTTTCAGAATGCTGATCATCTGCATTGCATAGATTTAAAATATCCTACAATGAAGACAGACCTCAACAAATGAGCAATTAAAATACACATCCTTAATTGTTCTCACGTCACCAAAGACCTGCACTGGGCTTTTAAAGTGGGAAGGATTTCCAATGGCAGATGGAAGAACTGGAACAATCCTCTGCTCTCCTAAAAAGTTATTCAGCTTTGAAAATCCACTGGATTAGGTGTTGATTTAATATTGATTTTCTTTGCTCAGTGTTCATTACTCATCAGGAACTGCAGTCATGAGTCAAGGGGGAATTGGTTCAAACTGGGACAGAGGAGGGTTAGATGGGATATTGGGAAGGAATTCCTGGCTGGGAGGGTAGGGAGGCCCTGGGATGGAATTCCCAGAGAAGCTGTGGCTGCCCCTGGATCCCTGGCAGTGTCCAAGGCCAGGCTGGACAGGGCTTGGAGCAGCCTGGGACAGTGGAAGGTGTCCCTGCCCAGGCAGGGTGGGTGGGATGGGATGAGCTTTAATGTCACTTCCAACCCCAACCTTTCATGATTCCGTGATTCTATAAATCCAGCAATTATCAACTCGATCCCACTGGAGAACCTCAAATAAATCTGCTTTTCCTGCTGATATCTGCACGCAGCCAGTGGGTTTTCTTTAACGAGGAAAATTCTGTGTGCAGGAAATGAAATTCACTGCAGAAGGCTCCAGCACCCAACCCAGCATGGAGCAGGCACAGAACTCAGGGACTCCATTCCCTGTGGATGTTCCTCCCTGTGCTGGATAAGGGCTCAAGCTCAGTTCTGCTTTAGCTGAAGGATGAAAAAAATCACATTTCTCACCCTCCTTAGGGGACTTTTCCACCATTAAATCAAAAGCAGCACTAAATAACCAGACATGTGTCTCGTTTCTGTTCTTTTGGCATTAAGACAGATGTTCCTGTTTCAGTCCTGGAGTAAAAAGGAAGCCAAGCTCCCCTCAGATTTGTTCTCTAAATGCCTCACAAATGCCACCAGATGCCAAAGGAAACCTTTACCAAGACTTCCTGTGGGTCCCCTTTGTAAACAGCTCCTTCTGGGAGGAATTTGGCCATGAGATCAGCAGTGCTGGGAATCCCCATGGGGCTCTTCCTCTGCAGAGAAATGTAGGAAGGGAGGAGGAATATGTGAGTTTGGGCTGAGAGGAAGAACATTCCCCTTCCCAGAACGCCCAGAGGGAAGGAGAGAAAGATCCAGGGAGGACAGAGAGACTCAAAAGGTGCCCAGAGAAGATTGATCAGCACCAGAGCTGATGCTGTAATCCCAAAGCTGCCTTGCCTTTTCCATGGCCCCAGTGACATCCACACCCCATGGGGTAATTTCCACCTTCCTTGCAGACCAAGCTGGGATTTACATCCCCAGGGCTCAGTCTGCAGGAGAAAGATCACGGAAAATCTGAGTTTCTTGCCCACAAGGAAGCAGACAGACTTATTTAGGGAAGCAGATAAGCCTGCCCTAAGCAATGAGTGATAAAGCAAATGTGCAGGGAAAAATATTTGGAGCTTCTCAAACAGGAAAAGCAGGGGGAGATCGGAAGGAAAATTATCCATGTGAGATGAGGTGGCTTTCTAGTGTGCTATTTAAATTATCTTCACATGATGTAAGGCAGAAATGACACGTTCTGTTCCTCCTGTGATGAAGAAACTGTGCTTTTCAGGGTGACACCCTCTGTTTGCTGCCACAGACAATCATTGGAGGTGATGCAGAGATATGAAGGCACTGAGAGGATGCAAAGCTGGTGTGTTCCAAACCACAGTGATCACAGACAGGGTGGACTCTCTGGAATAACCCCTTCCCATCAGCCAGATCTCTATGTGGGTTGGAAGAGGGTGACTCCTCAGCCCCTCCTGCCCCAATTGCACAAACACCCCAGAGGTACTTTGGTCCAAAAAGTGAATAATCCATGGGAAAAGGACAGGGGAGATCAAGGAGCTCTCCGAGCTGTGAGTGACTCGTGCAGATCTGTCAGCAGATCTGAGCTAGTTCAGCCCCACCTCATCCCTGAACCTGCACACCATTTCCTTCTGCTCTGATGCCAGGGCTGTGATGACAGCTTCCATCAGCAGTGGTCACCACCCACTGCCACACAGATCCCAGCATTTCCAGGCACCACTGATGCCTTAGGATTTTAGCTTCTCTATTTTTCACGTATCTGTAATCCTGTAATTCTTAGGGTGCTAAGCTGCTGTTCTCTCATTTTTAGACAAAACAATTCCTCTCTAAGCTCAAAATTCAAGGACACCTTACTATCTCAGGCCCCAAGATATATAAATAACAGTGAATTGGGGGAGAAAACTTGGAATAATTTACTTCATCACCTGAAGCTGTAATTGGAAGATTAACCCCAGATATGCAAATGGACAGAACTTATAAAGTATGAAAAACTCATGACCTGCTGTCCATTTTGGGTGTAGTCCCTGGGTGGGCTGTGATTGCCCTAAATGCACCTGAAGGCCTTCAATAACTATAACTGCTTTTATTCTCTCAACTCTGTCTAGCCTCTGGTTTAGGTCAGCCCCTCAAGGCATCCCCATGGCCACATGCCTGCTGCTCTCTGGAGCACCCAGGAGCTGCTCCTTTCCCAGGGCTGTGTTCCCAAACCCCAGATGTGCCCTGCAAAGCCAGCACAGCCCAGGCTCCTCAGTGCCCACCTGGGAATGCTCAAAGGTAACATCATCAAGGAGCTTATGGTAAATATTCAAGGAATCAGCACTTCCCAACAAAAGTCACATTTTCTTTCCCTTTCATTCCAAATAACAGTGTAGTTTGTGGCCTTTTGAGTTAGCAATTGGTGACATGAGGTGAACCATTGGTGAAAGACCTCTCAGGTGTCCCAGGAAACACAATCCTGGGAGATACAGCTGTGCTCCTGGCACAGGGAATTTGGACAGCTGGGAATCTGGGATGCAGATCCAGGTGCTGTCCTTATCTGCTCTCCCCTTCATCCTCCTGACCATGGGCTGCCTTAGAGCTGGGCTGGGAAGGCTTTAATGGGGATCCAGCTGCTGCTCTGAGTCATGAAGGTCTAATTCTGTCTGTTCCAGACAGAGCATCCAGACACAACAGAGCTGTTCCTGCAGAACCTCGGGAAAGGAGGAAGCACAGCACGATGGCAGTGATAAATCTTGTCAAGGGGCCATGAGTGTGGCGAGATTACAACACAACCAGCTGCTCCTTAACCTTTAATCCCAGCTGAAGGAGGAAGAGGGAACGTGGGCTTGCCAGGAGCTGTGCACGCTCTGGGCTGGTGCCCTGACATCTGGGAAGAGGCGTGAGGGATGATGCAGGACTGGCCACAGGCAGAATGAGGGATCCCAGCCTGGAATGCACCTCACAGCACAGCCTGGAGCAAGAGGAGGGATTGCTCCTGCCTGACTCAGCTGCCAGTGGCAAGTGGCTCTCACTTTGCTCCTCGTGGGCAAGGAAGGAGACTGGAAAGGTCCCCAGCCTTTGGTGTGATTCATTCCCAGCATGGTGACATCACCTTGCCTTGGAAGTGGCAGATCAAGTGACTCAGAAGCATCCTGAAGTTGGGATGTGTGGCAAATCCAGGCAGCCCCAGCCTTGCTACGAAATCATTTCCAGCTGGAAAACTGAGTTTTTGACAGACACAAGGCTTGTCCCATAACTGACACTGGACCAGGCCCACAGATTGCCATGGGCAGGAGTTTCACAGCCCTGCTCAGGCAGCACAGAGTGAGGAGGTGACAGTGGCACTGCCTTGTCCCAGCTCATCAGGACACGACAGGGATGCTTTGTTCCCCTTGCTCTCCACATCAGTCATTTCTCTTTGGGTTGCACCCCACAGACACTGCTCAGCCACGCTTCTCCCCGGCCTGTCACCATCATCTCTGTGACTTTGAACCCTCTGAAGCATCCCCACTTGTCCCACCACAGCAATTCCTGCAGCCCAGGGCCTGGAATGATCTGTGGATGAGAGCTGCAGTGATGATAAAGGCTCCCAGACAAGGATGGGTGCCAGCCCCACTCAGGGCAGTGCTGTCACCTTGTCCCTGTCTGCAGGAAGGAGCAGCTGGAAGGAGCAGGGTTGCAAAACCCCTGGAGGGGAACTGCTCTTTTCCCAATTACATCCACCAGGCTGTGGGCACAGAAAGGGGAACCTGCAGAGAGCAGGAGCCTGGCAAACGCAGCAATGCCACAGAGAGAGGTGACGCTGAGCCACTGCCACCCTTCCTGTAAGTGTCCTGCTCCTGGGGGAGGAAGAACAGCTCAGCTGGAAGAGTTTGCAACCACAGAGGTGTTAGTCCAGCCAGGACTGAGCTGAGTTTTGCTGGACTGGTCCAAGACATGATGGAAATGTGGAAAAGAAGTGCCCTCACTGTCACCCACAGCAAGGGAGGCACTGCAGAGGGAGAAGTCCAGCAGGAGATGCAATCAGCCTCCCCTCAGCTCCAGGGCTCAGCAAGCTGATGGAGCTGGATGTTCTGCAGACTGAGGAAAGTTAAATTAATTAATCTCGTTACAAGGGAAATGACTTCCTGAGTTAGTAGGACAAGCCAGAGGTTGCAGCAGTGTTGGTCTGACCCAGCAGGAGCTGCCAGGAAGAGGAATCTGCCAGGAAAAGGCTGAGTAAAACCATCCCCGGGTCAGGCATTTTCAGGCAGTGGCTTTCCAGCTGGGCTCTGGAATGTTGGGAATGTTAATGGTGAGGGTGTTGCTCAGTGCTCTGTTTGTCACACAGTAGAGCAGGTGACAGCACAGGGTCACTCTTGGAGTGACCTCCATGGCTTCCAGGCAAACTCTGCAGGGAGAGCCACAGCGAAGTACTCTGGACCATAGAAATCAAATCCTGGAACTCTCTATCTGCTCCCTCTCTGGACCCTGTAAATCTGGGAGACCTCTATCTGTCCCTCTGTCTCTGACCATATAAACCCTGAACTCCTTTAATCTGTTTTCCCTGTCTGGATCATATAAATCCTGGAGCCCTTTATCTGTCCCTCCTTCTTTGGACCAAATAAATCCTGGAGCCCTTTGTCTATCCCTCCACCTCTGACCATATAAATCCTGGACCCTTTTATTTACTGCCTCTCTGGATCATGTAAATCCAGAGCCCTTTATCTACTTCCAGTCTGGAACAATCATATAAATCCTAGAGCCTTTTATATCCCTCCCTCTCTGGACCATATAAATCCTGGAACCCTTTATCTATCCCTCTCTGGATCCTATAAATCCTGCAGCATTTTATCTATCCCTCCATCTCTGACCATGTAAATCCTGGACCCTTTTATTTACTCCCTCTCTGGATCATATAAATCCTGGAACTTTTTATATCCCTTTTTCTTTGGACCATATAAATCCAGAGAACTTTATCTACTTCCAGTCTGGAATGATCATATAAATCCTAGAGCCTTTTATATCCCTCCCTCTCTGGACCATATAAATCCTGGAATCCTTTATCTATCCCTCTCTGGATCCTATAAATCCTGGAGTCTTTTATATCCCTCTCTCTCTGGATCCTATAAATCCCCTTTTATCTTCCCCTTTTTCTCTGGACCATATAAATCCTGGCATCTTTTATCTACTCCCTCTCTGGATCCTATAAATCCTGGAGCCCTTTATTCCTCCCTCCCTCTTCCCAGCCATTTGTGATGCTCCAGCCAAATGCCCAGCTCCACAAACCTCTGAAAAAACTCAGGTGGCCAAAGAAAAACAAGAGCTGCTGCAACTCCTTCCTCTGCTCCTGCTGCTCAGCTCATAAATTGGCTACAATAATATTTAAGTTGTTTGAAAAAAAGTGAAAATAAAGCTTTGCCATTGATCTCAGCACTGTTTTTCTAAGCAGTGGGCTGAGTTTTTGCTAAGACTGCCATTGAGCAAAAAGGGAAAAATAATTACAGGAGATGCCTGGATGAAGCTCCTGATGTCAATATTTCTGATGAAGATAAATTTTGTTGGTAAAAGCAAAGTTGCAGGCCTGAGAAAAAGGAGCCCAAAGCCATTAATACTGATAGGGATTGGGCAACCAGACTTGTGTGAAGGAAGGTGGATTTGGGAGTGGAGAAGGATGGGAGGTGGAGAGGCTGGAAGTGAAACTCCATAGGGCTGGAGGAGAAATGAGGAGAAAGGGGAGGGAGGGAGAGGGAAATGCTGTTCAAGGGAAGGATTTAGTAGGGATTCTGGGATCAGCCCCACCTCAGCCACCTGCAAAGGGACTGAGATCATAAACCAGCTGGCAAGGCTTGAGAATCAGCCCCTCTTTGGGTCAGTAGGGTCCCTAAAAACTGCAGGGCCAGGCCACAGCCCAGCAGCACTGAGGGACCATGCTGGGAACCCAGCCAGAGCCATTCCTGCCCCTTGGAACAGTAACCCAAGCCAAGCTGTGCAATCCTGGTTCTTTCCTGAATGTGTGCATCCAGCACAGGAGATGACTTCAGCTCTCACCCCTCTGGCATGCCAGCCCATCACTCCTCTCTGTGATTCCCCTGCTCTCTTCCCCACTGCATGTTGTTTGCTGCTGTTCCTGGGAGTTTTGCCAATTAACACTGACTGAAAACCTGTCCCTTGTTCATCCCATCTTGGGATGGTTAACCCTCTTAACCAGAGGATATCAGGGTTAAACTCCAACAGGAGGTGTGAGCTGGGCATTGGGAAATGGGCTGGTGTGAGAACAGGGATGTGCTGTCCCCAGAAACCTCTGGATTTGCACCTTTGTTTTGCACCTTCAGATGGTGGCACTGGGAAACAGCTGCATTCATCACTCTGAATAAATGTCTGTTTTCCAGCTGTTGTAAAATTAAGGTCAAAGCCATTAGGAACTTTTTTCTTCCTAAACACAGAGTAGAAAATTGGCAGGGGAAGGTCGTGGTGTCGAATTAAATCTTCTCGTGGAGATTAAACTTTTTTTTTTCCTTTTTTAATCAAAAGGTGTCTAAATTTAACACTGGAGCCTCAAATTTGGAATTGAAACATTTCATACTGAAAAATGTTGATATGCAGCACTCTGGTTCAGAAAAAAAAAGGAGAAGCCATGCAGAATTTGAAAGATTGTTCTGTTTGTCCTAAATTTGAAATTGCAATGGATAAGCTATTCATAAAAATACCTTGTCTAGTTCTAATTAGCACCATTACCATCATCTAGGGTCCATCACTATGCTCTTGGGCTCTGAATAAAATGTAAAAGTGAATTAACTGCTAATGCAAAAAACTTTCCAGTCTGACAGAAACCTCCTTGCCAGGATGCTGCAGTTTCCATAATTCTCCATTGTTTTTTGCATTCCCAAAGTAGGAGAAAAGGCTGCAGCAGCAAAGAGCACCACAGTTTTCCAGACCTGATCAAGGCACAAGGAAGGACACAAATCCTCAGGCTTTTCCCATTTTTCCTCTGGGCAAGGAGCACTAATTGTCAGCTGGAAAGTGCTCCCAACACCCAGTGGATGCTCAGTCTTGGAATTTAATCACTCTTATGCAGCTTAATTTCAGTAAATTTAGTTAAACCTCAATTAAATTAGTCAAACCCAAGCAAGCCACGAAATCAGGGCAGTGTGGAGCTGACTCTGCTGAAAAATTGCAGCTGTCTGGAACCACTCAGGGTTCATAGCCTCACATTTCCATCTGTGAGGGTGGCTGTGGGGGCTGCTTAATGAGTGGGACTAATTAAAACAAATTCACACGTTCAGGAGGTGATGCCTGGAGGGGCTTAGCTTAAACAGAGGCTAGACAAAGTTAAGAGAATAAAAGCAGTTATAGTTATTGAAAGCCTTCAGGTGCATTTAGGGCAGACAGAGCCCACTTGAGAGGCTACACCCAAAATGGACAGCAGGTCATAGGTTTTTCATAATTTATAAATTTTGCCCATTTGCATATCAGGGGTTAATCTCCAATTACAGCTTCAGGTGATGAAGTCAATTACTCCAAGTTTGCTATACCTAATTCACTGCTGGGCACTGAGACAGTGAGGTGTCCTTGGATTCCAAACTTCAGAGGAATTGTTTTGTCCAAAAATGCTGAGAACAGGAGCTTTAGCACCCTGTGTGGAGCCCAGAGTTATACACTAAAAGGAATTACAGAATTACAGATACATGAAAAATAGAGAAGCTAAAATCCTAAATAAAACAGAGATAAAATAAAAATAGGGAGGCTAAAATCCCAGAGGGATGTGCCAAGGGGGGCATGGTGAGAAGGCAGCACCAACCTCTGAGAGAACCCCCTCTGGATGGGCAGGACAGCCATGGATCACCCCAGGGACAGTGAGATGTTCCCTCCCAAAGCAAAGCTCTTCAGGTCCCTCTTGTCTAAACTAATTAATGTGGACACCAATTAACACCCCTGTGGGGCTCTCAGTGCCCACAGTGCTTTGCCCTGAGCTCGTGTGGGATGAAGGGATTCAGCTCAGTCCCATGCCAGTCCCAAAAGTCCCTTCCTTGGTTCTTCCAGGCTGTTCCCAAACTCTGCATCTGCTCAGCATCATGAGAGAGGGGATCTGAGATCAAAGGCTGCTCCTTATCCCCAGCACACCTGGGAGCAGATGGGCCACAAGCCACGTTGGATTTCCTCCAGGAAAATGTGCTGGGGATGCCTGGGAATGAAAGAGGAGAATTGCATGCAGTCCTGGAAATATTTCCTTTCATTCCTCAAATGCCAGGAAATTCATGGACCCATCCCATCCCCACTGCAGACTGCTGGGGAGATGTGTGCAGGCATGAGGGAGGTGTTCAGGTGAAATATTCCTCAATTTTCACTCTGCAAGCACGCCAGGCATGTTCCTGTGCAGGGAGGTGCCAAGGGAAGGAAACCCCCAGTGCTCCTTGCCAGCCATTCATGGAGAATCGTTTCCCTGAATGACGTCTGGGGAATTTAGCTTTTGATTTCATATTTATTTATGATAGCAATGAAATAGGTCATGCCATCCAAGAGAATAACCTCAGCTAATTGGTGCCTGATGCTGTGGCAGTGAATGTGTGTCCTTGATGGTTAAAACTTCCACATCTTACCACAAATGGGATCTTTAATCTTGCCAATCCTAGCTGTAAGATTATGTTCCCAGACAGGTGGGCACACACCTCTCACACACCCACCCACTCCAAAAACTTGTTTATTTGTTTAAAATAAATTCCACTATTTGCCCAGCTGTCCAGTTCCGTGGTGGGGGGAAAAAAAAAAAAAAAAAGCTCTTTCTGCTTAAGCAATCAAACCAGTGTGGTTTGCAGTGCATTTGAAATGGTAAAAGTGTAAAAGGAGGGCAGAATTTGGGGTGCCAAGTCCAGCCTGTGGCCACTGAACACCTTTAATGCTGACTCAAGTGAGTCTCTCCCTGGGAAAATCTGCTTCACACCTGGGTTTTGTTCAAGCTGATGCAGCTAGGCACTTGAAAGTGCAAGAATTTGCTCTCACCATCACTTCTGTGGGGGAGAAGGGAAAGCAGAGCTGGTAGCCATTCCCTGCAGGGCCTTTGGGAGCTCATGCTCCATCTGCTCCCTCCTCAGCCCAGAGCACAAATCCTCCCTGCAGAGCTCCTGGCCTGGCTGAGCTCACTGGATTCCCTGCTTCCCTCACCCCGAGGGAGTGAGGAGCTGCTGGGACAGCCTGGGGGAAACCAGCTCAGCTCCAGCAGCATATATGGGATAGATATATATATAGGAGTGGAGAAACCTCTGAGGAAACAGCGCCAGGAAGGAAGGCAAGGAGCCAAAGGGTGATTCCAGAGCAGAAACCCTGTCCTGAAGGGGACACTGGGAGGAGACTGCAGTGCCATCCCTGTCCCCATTTCCCAGGTGGGTTGGTGGCAATTGGGCTGCTTAAACTCCTTCCTGTCCCTCACTGAGGCTGAAAACACCTTAGGAAGCAATGCACCCTTGCAAAACCCAAGCACTGCAGCATTTCCACTGGTGGGATCATTCTGCACTCACTGCCTGCCAGAACCACCAGTGGCAGATGGGCAGAGTGCTAAAATCAGGTTTAATTTTCCCTGTGGGGTTAATAACTCACCTGCAAACCTGTCCAGGGCTTGTGCTTCGTGTGGTGTGGATGGCTGGGTGAGGAAGGGCTTTTTCTCCCTGGAGAAATGGCTAAAGCACACAAGAAAGCTGCACTGGAACAGTTCCTTGTGCTAATATTTGTGAAGCATTTCCAGCCTGCAGGAGCTGCCAGAATCCACAGATCCCAGCACAGGAAATGAGTGTTTCCCTGTCTGACAGGGCAGGTGGAGTTTGTGCAGTTCAGGTTGTTTCTAGGCACGGCAAGGAGACTGATGTGCCTCCCAAAATATTCACTTTGTGTTATTCTGTGTGGAAAAGTGTGTTTTTAGCAAATTTCCTTCCACCCTCCTGTTGTGCAGCTAGGGCCTAGCCAAGTGTGAGCTAGCCAGATAAACTGTGTGAAGAGGTTCTCTTTCCTTCAGAAGAAAATTGGAAGATATATTTCTGTATATTCTAGAGAGACAGAGCACCCACCAAGTGGAAACAATGAGACAGAACTAATGAATTTTTGAGATTCATTAGGATGAGGTTTTTTTCCTCCCATCCTGCTAGGTGGTACCACCTGGCCCATCCCAGCAGAAGCAGCCAGGGATGTTCACTGAAGAGCAAACACTCCCTCCCACATTTCCAAGCCCCAAAGCAGCCTTGTTGCTGCCTACAAACAACCTCCTCGTGCCATTTCAGCCTCGGGACACCTCTGCTCCCAAAGTGAACCTCCCTCCAGGCATATCTGCACAGCCACTGGGATGAGGAGAGCTCTGAGTGCAGTGAACAGCGGGTGCATCTCGTCATGGAAAGGCCATTGCTCTCACTGAGAGTTTCCTGGCTCTGATGTGGCTGGGAAGATGATTTCTCAGTGTCAGCTTTCCTGCCAAGCCACAGCCTTGTGCTCACCGTCAGGACTCCAGTTCATGCTGCCCACCCCAGGGGCACCAGGGGTTTCCCAGCTGGCATTTCACACTTACCACTCCCCCAGTGCCCAATGCCTTCCCAATCCCGGGTGTTCCTGCATCTCCACCAGGGATGATGCAGCCAAGGGATGGAGGGACTGCTGGAAATCAGTTCTTTCCATTCCAGCCCCTTCAATCCCAAATCCTCAGCCTCCCAGCTCTGTTTGCTGTGGCTGAAGGTCGGCAGAGGCAATGGGAAATGGTGAAGAGGTGCAAAGCTCTGAGCACTTTGCCTGTTTACCTGAGCACCAGAATCCTCTGGAGTTTGCAAAACGAGGCCGGAAATTGCTCAATTGCCAAATCTCTATTCTTTCTCCTTCCAGTCAGGCTAAAAATAAAATAACCCCCTTGTGCCAGGCTCATTTCTGCTGCAACCACACTGTTCTCAGCGGAGCTCATGAGGGTGAGGATGGGCCTTTACCATGTTGTTTGTTTTTCAGCTGTGCAACTTCCAGTCACAAGCCAGAGCAGGGAAACGGAAACCAGAGTGAGTGAGGCAGCTCAGCACTGCTCCCCTGGGCTCCTCAGCACCAGCAGCTCCCCAAAATCCACCTCACCTGCTGCTCAGCACCAACACCGAGGGACCTGCAGGGCAGCTTTTGGTTGGAGGGAGCTGGGGCAAGACTCAGCTCAGTCCCACTCCTGTAAGGTCCAGCTTTGTGCTCAGGCTGGATGCAGCTTAAGGAGGTTTGAAGCTCCTACAGCTTTGCTCTTCCTTGTCTTTTACAAAAATGGCACCTAATTTTGGGGGTTTTTTGCTTGGAGATGATGCATTCCTCCTGGAAGTCCCATGAAGAGGGGAGAAGACAATTTATTTCACCAAGGGTGAGAAGGTGATCAACATGATGGACAAAATATATAGCCCCAGCAGGGCTGTAACTGCAGATGTGACACAGGCTGGGGTGTTCATGGTATCCCTGACCATCCCAGTGTGGTGCTGGGAAACAGGAATATGGAATACAGCCACAGCCCTGGGCTTCTGGCTGGACACTCCTTTTCCAGGTATTTCTCCATTCCAGTGCAGTTAGCTCCCACACTGGGACATTTTTTGCACCTGAATCCCATCCCAGTATCATTCCCCAGCTGAGCTCAGGGGAGGAGCAAAGCCCACAGCATGGGGACCTTTTGCTGTAGGAGGTCACAGAATTACAGAATATCCTGAGCTGGAAGGACCCACAGGATCACCCAGCCCAGCTCCTGTCCTGCACAGACACCCAACAATGCCACCCTGTGCATCCCTGGCAGCATTGTCCAAACACTCCTGGAGCTCTGGCAGCCTCAGGCTGTGCCCATTCCCTGGGGAGCCTGGGCAGTGCCCAGCACCCTCTGGGGGAAGAACCTTTCCTGATCTCCAGCCTGACCTGCCCTGGCCCAGCTCCAGCCATTCCCTCACATCCTGTCACTTGTCAGTGTCACAGGTCCATGTCTGCCCCTCCTCTTCCCCTCATGAGGAAGTTGTAAGTCCACAGACAGCAACAGGAAGGAGACATCAGCCCTGCCAGTCCTGAGCTCTGCTGGGAACAGGGCCCGAGCAGCACAGGGCAGGGCTGGCTGTCCCACACAGCTGGGGACATTGCAGAAGTGACAGAGTGACCCGAGGTGCCTTTTGAGAGAATCTGTGTTGTGCTGAGAGGTGGCTGTGTCACTGGTGTGGGGGCAGAAGGGAACAGGGCCCAGCTCGAGGGTTTAGAAACCAGCGAGTCCCAAATGCCTTTGAGGAACTGTTGGATGGCCCTGAGCCAGGACGTGGCTCAGCCTTTGGAGCACCCTGTGAACTCCCCAGCTCCCCCACAATGCCTCCCATCCTCCAAGGATGTGTCTGTCCATCTAAGGGATGCCAGAGGGCTGTAATCAAACACAAAACCTGGCAGAGTCACTTCCAAACAGCCCTTTTGGAGCCTTCGTGCTCTTGCTGCACATGGGAGAAGCTCTTCCCGTGGAAAAGTCACATTCCAGCATTATTTGACATCCCCAGGTTCCTCCCCAGCCAGTGCCACACTCACAGAGACATCTCTGAGCACTGCAAAGGAGAAACTTTTCCCTGCAGGGCACCATTCCAGCCTGCTTTCAACACAAACCTCTCCACCAGGGCCAGGTTTGGGATGGTTCAGCCAAGTGGAGAAGGTTTGGGTTTGCCTTTCCCACCTGCTCCAGGTCAGCCTAGATCTGCCCAGGGCCAGCTGAAGGGGTGGCTCAGGCAATCCCCTGTGGATCTGCCTGCATTCCTGGAGGTTCCATGCTGAGCCTTTCCCAGGGCCATGGAAATGTCTGATGTGAGCACAAGAAATCAGCTGTGGGCAGTTTCTAACAGAGTGGAACCTGTTGCTGTTAATAACCACAGGTTAAATCTTACCTGGCTTGGAGCAGCCACCTGCCTTCCTTCTGCTTTTAAAATAAGGTGAAACCACGAACATTCTGGTGTCAGAGCTTCAGCCAAGAGGTTGAATGGTTGTTCTGGTCCCAAAGGCACAGCCAAGCTCAGAAATGAAGCAGCACCAGCAGCCTGAGCTTCCCCCGGTGTCTGTTTTGGGTGAGGACTTTGTGCTGTGAGTTTAGATCAAACAAGAGGGATGTGCCCAAACAGGATTGGATTTTCACTCTCTAATGAGCATTTCAGTGTGAGGTTATTGCTCTGCACAGTGTGGCAGGAGGGTGAGAGCTGAGGCAGTGAAGTGACAGGAGAATTCCCTCCACTAAACGGGAACAAGGCTCCGTGGGCTGTGTTGGCACAGGCTGGAAGGAGATAAGGCTCAGCTCACACTGCAGAGATGTCATGAGAATTGAGAATATAAAACCCTGTCTAGCAACAGTAATTATATTTCATACCTCAGATGAATAAAAAGGTTTTCCAATATCGTATGGTGTCTGTGACAGGGAGAGAGTGGAGCTGTGCATTCCCTTGGGACAGGATGTGCAGATCACTGGGGAAAAAAAAAGAGTGGATCAGGTTAGATTGATGTGCAGATCCTGAATTTTCTCCAACTTTTGCTGGTTTTTCCAAACAGGTCTGAGCCAGGGAGGATTATTAAAAAAAAAAAAAAAAAAAAAGCTCAAGGACATTTAATTCATGCATCCAAAACAACAGAGTTGGGACCTTGAGTTTCTGACCCTGACTCCTCTCACTCAGTTACCGCAAATGACTTCAGCAGCCGCCGCTTAAATCAGCTCCGAAAATGCATGGAAATGTCAAGCAACAAAAAAAACAAAAATTCCACCCCATCTTTCCATTCAGTCAGATCCACGCATATAAACATATTTGGGGCTGAAACAAAAGCAAATAACAAAGGACTTCGAGCGTCATCCGCAGCTCTGCGGTGCTGGTAAAAGTCCCCTGGCTCTTGCTGGGCTCTCTCGGTTCCAAATTCACAGAGAGCAGGTACAGGGGACAGAGCTCGATCAGGAAACACAAGATTGGGTGGAAGGGAAATTCAACAAATGAACGGTGATTGTGCTGAGGTCGGGACCACTTCCCAGCACCCATTGTGAGCTTGACGACAACCACATGAGAAAGGGCTTTTCACACCCCGGCTCCCGAAATGACTGCCTGCTGACTCAGGCAGCCAATTAGTCACTTTGTCCCTCCTGCTGGTTTCTCTGCTCTCTCTTTCCCTCTGCGAGGCACCTCTGGGTCTGTATCTCCATCACCTTCCTGCCAAAGGGCACAGCAGCCACTTGGGGACACAGGGGATTGAGCACAAGAGCCATCAGGACAATCTTGTCTGGCTCATGTGGGGGATTTTTGTGAAGATGTTTTGTTTTCCTGACTGTCCCTAACAGCTCTTAGCATTCATCCTTTCCCCAAAATCCACCTGGCTGAAGAAATACTTACAGGCCCTGCAAGAATTGCCAATAAGTTTGTCTGTTCTGCACCTCTGTGAAGTGTGAATGTCACTGGCATGGAAAAGGAAGGCCTTAGGGGATGGGGAATGGGGTGGAAGGGCAGAAATGAGCCTTGTGTCAGCCATCCCACCCCATCCTTGGCACTGACCCCAAATCACATCATGGATCTGGCCTGATCCCTCCCTTCCCACTCTCCAATTTCCAGCAGGGCCCTTTATTCCAGGAAGGTGGGCAGTGCTTTCCAATCAACCAACCACAATACCTTCATTCAATCAAATCTCCCTGCAAAACCATCAGGCCCAAACCCTTTGGTTCTTGTTTTCCCTGCTGTCACTGCTGTGCCATGCCTGACCCTCCCACTGGAAGGGTTTCAGAAAGGCTGGAAAGCATTTTTGGAGATGCATCCAGATGGTTGTGCTCCTCCAAATGCCCCAGGGTGACCTCTTGGAAACACGGTGCCCAAAGCCAGAATTAATTTTTGCTGCCCCTGAGCCTGCACTGCAGTCCTGCAGCCCAGAGTTTTCCTCTCACTCAACTTTGAAGCTCTTAGAGGAATTGTCTGGATTCAGTGCTGAGCCCAGCGGAGACATCCTGTCTCCTGAGGCAGCATTTTGGGGATCACATCCCCTGAGGAGCTCTGCAGAGCCCTCCCCACCAGCTCTCCTGAGGCAGCGTTTTGGGGATCACATCCCCTGAGGAGCTCTGCAGAGCCCTCCCCACCAGCTCTCCTCCCTCCCCTGCCTGCACAGGGATGTCTGGAGGAGGCTGCTGCCCCAGCCCTGAGCAGGGAGGGAGATTCAGCCTCCCACAGGGACAAATTCCTATTTCCCAATGTGTATTTCAGCTCCATCCCTAGTCCATGCCATCCCCCTCTGGCACTAATATCCCATCACATCCCACCAGCCTGCCCTGAACAAACCAAACCTGCCTTGAGCCTTGATTTTCCTGAAGCATCTCTTGCAGCCCAGGGAGGAACCTCCACCAAATCTGTCCCCTCAAACCCCACAGCAGCCACAGAAACCCTGTGCTCTCTTCCCTTTTTCCCACACAGCAAGGCAGGAAGGGCTGATCAGGATGCTCCTGCCAGTTCACATCATCAGCCACAAGATTTTCCTAATTTTGCTGAGATTTGGAACCACCCCAAGAGACATGATAAAATTTTTTATTTGGCTGTGAGTGCTGGCTCAGGTTCTCCAATCCCTCACCTGCTCTGGCATGATCCAGAGGTGTCTGATGTTTGCACATGAGACACCTGAGAGGTGACAATTCAACAACTGGTGACCTCAGACACAAATCACACCTGCCTGCTCTGGTCCCTGGCAGTGGCAGCTCTATCCATCAGCAGTTCAATTATGCTAATCACGTCCATAAATAACTCTCCTGTTGGGCTAATTACACAGAGGTGTGAATGTGTCTTGTCTAACATGCTGAGGTGCAGGATCATTCATCCAGCATGAGCTTGGCTAGAGCTCTTAACCCTGCTTTTCAACCCTGATAATTCCACCCAGGAAAATTTGTCCAACCATTTACCTTTATTGTTCTGCATCCGTTGTAAGTTTTGAAAAACTTCAGAGCTGCCCTTCTTATTTTGGCCTTTTTCCCATCCCCAAATGCTGCCCTATCAAGCAGGACCCACTTAAACACCCAGAAACCACTGGAAAGCTGCTGTTGAAAAGCACAAATGGTCTGAAATCCTGCAGCTCACTGCTGGCCAGGCCTGAGCTCCTGCTTTCATCACCAACTTCCTCTGAGCACAAACCACGTCTGGCTCCCAGCGCCCTGGCTTTGCCCTCAGCTGGGAGAAGGAGGTGATGTGGTTTTGTCACTTGGGTGATTCACACGTGGTGAGTCCTCTCAGGGTAGGATTTCTGCATGCTGACAGGGCACAGGGACTTGTCCAACCCTCCTGGGATGGGAGCAGAGCTGCCCAAAGTCCCCACAGCTCGCTGGGATTGTCACCATCAGGTGAATGGGGCTGCAGTCCTGTCTCCTGTTAGTCTGAGGAGCTCAGGGCTGTGCAATGGGGAGGTGATCAGCCCAAGCAGGACCAGGGATCCATCAGGGCCATCTCCTGAAGGCCTGGAGAAGTAACAGACCCTCCAGGCCAAAAGCTTTTCCATGCTCAGAGTCCATCCCAGCAGTTGTACATAACAAACTGACCTCCTTTTGTACTTACACTTTTTTGGGGGGTTGGAAGGGACATTAAAAACCATCCCATCCCACTCCCCTGCAGAGACACCTTCCACCACACCAGGTTGCTCCAATCCCCATCCAACCTGGCCTTGGGCACTTGCAGGGGGATGGACTATCCTACGATTTTAGGATGATTCCATGATTTTCTGCAGCCCCAGCTCCTCCAGACAAGCCCTGGAGCTCTGTACAGGGAAAGGCTTTTCCCTTTGGGACAGAGCAGCTTTATCAGCACATCCTGGCACTGTGCTAAGGCTGTCACAGATCCCTCACGGGCTGCACACACACAGGGATGCCCTTTTCACCCATTTCCTGCAGATAAGGAGCTGCAGCACAGATGAACACAGTGTCACCATCACTGGTGTGTGGTTCCTGTGTTTGAGCAGTGACTGCACTGCAGCCCTGTCACAGCACATGTGAGTCACTGAGGGCACCCTGGGAAGTGTCACCAAGCCCCGGGGACACAGCTTTTCCAGTCATCCATCCCTCAGGGTCAAGGGCTGAGGGAAAAAAATGTTCAAAAGGATGGCTTTGCCTTTGGTGTGTGGAAAGGTTGGTGCGTCGTGTGTGCTGCAGGGCAGACACTGTGCTGATACAGAGCTGAGCACAGAATATGCTGAGCTGGAAGGACCCACAGGATCACCCAGCCCAGCTCCTATCCTTGCACAGACACCCAACAATGCCACCCTGGGCATCCCTGGCAGCATTGTCCAAACACTGCTGGAGCTCTGGCAGCCTCAGGCTGTGCCCATTCCCTGGGGAGCCTGGGCAGTGCCCAGCACCCTCTGGGGGAAGAACCTTTCCTGATCTCCAGCCTGACCTGCCCTGGCCCAGCTCCAGCCATTCCCTGGCTCCTGTCCCTGTCCCAGAGCAGAGCTCAGAGCTGCAGCCCCTGGGCAGCTCTGCCCTCAGTCTGCTCCAGCTGAACAATCCCAGTGCCCTCAGCTGCTCCTCATGGGCTCTCCAGACCCTTCCCATCCCTGTGTCCCTCCTTTGGACACTCTGGAACAGCTGTGGCTCTTTCTGCTGTTGAGGCACCCAAACTGCCCCAGCACTGGAGCTGAGGCTGCCCCAGAGCACAGCAGGACAATCCCATCCCTCCCCTGCCACTGCTGCTGTCCCTGGTGTCCCCAGGACAGCGATGTCCCTCCTGGCTCCAGGAGTGATCCACACCCAACTGCCCAACTCCCAGAACCCCCAGGTCCTTCTCCAACCTGCTGCTCCATATTTTCCCTTCATCCCTTTTCCCTGGCTCCATTGTTCAACTGGGAATTCCCACTAAGGCTCAAGAGCCTCCAAAACCGGGCTGGTTTGCTTTTCCACCCCGTAAATAACCCTCATTTCCAGGACTGCCAAGTGGCAGCAGCTGCTTGAGCAGTAAGGTGCTTATCTGGAAAGATAAAGCCCTTGACTGAGCTGTTCCAGCAGGGAGCTCAGATCCAGTAACCCCAGCTATTTTTAAGTCTCTTGTTTTATTCACTGCAGCTCAATTTCCACGCCAGCCCAGTGCTGGATGTGGGATATAAATAGGAATTAATCCAGGCCTGGTCAGAGTTATCTGCCTGCTCCTGGCAGTCCGACAAGGGAGGAAGGAGCCAAACGTCACCAGGAACGTGACCCCCTTGGCCCTGCTCACCAAACAGCTGGGATGAGGTCACCTGTGTGTAAGGGAAAAATGGCTTACCCAGGACAAAAAAAGGCTTGGAAACTCATCCCACACACAGCCTGGCACCCACTGTGGGAAGAGAAGGATGATGCTTACAGCAAAATCTGCTCTGCTGCTGCTGGAAGCTGCTGTGGTTCTCAGTATCCCAAAGAGGGGGAATGAGCACCTCTGGGGGCTGAAATGTGGTGACTTCCCTGGCCAGGGACACAGAGGGAAAAGGATGGTGGGAGAAAATACAACCCAAGAGGTAGTGCCAAGCATAGAGAAGAAAATATGTAATATTTTATGTATTATATAAAATATACAGTAGGTATAAATATAATAAATATAATGCTGGAATTCTGGAATGGTTTGTGTTGGAAGGGACCTTACAGATCATCCCATCCCACCCCTGCCATGGCAGGGACACCTTCCACTGTCCCAGGTTGCTCCAAGCCCTGTCCAGCCTGGCCTTGGACACTGCCAGGGATCCAGGGGCAGCCACAGCTTCTCTGGGCACCCTGTGCCAGGGCCTGCCCACCCTCACAGGGAACAATTCCTTCCCAATATCCCATCTCTCCCTGCCCTCCGTCACCTTAAAGCCATTGCCCCTGCCCTGTCCCTCCATCCCCTGTCCCCAGTCCCTCTCCAGCTCTCCTGGAGCCCCTTTAGGCACTGGAAGGAGCTCTGGGCTCTCCCTGCATCCTTCTCCTCTCCAGGTGAACACCCCCAGCTCTCCCAGCCTTTCCTCACAATATATATTATATAATATATATACAAATGTCAGGCCAACAGCTACAAGAGAATCACCAAATTCCAGCATTTCCCCAAAAAGCCTGGCTAGTTCCACAGCAGGGCTGCTCAGATGATTTGTTTCCCTTTTCCCAACCAGACTAAACAAAGGAGAAATCTCCACAGAGATCCCTCCAGCCAGCAGCACCCTGCAAAGCAGCTGCTCTGTGGGGCACATCTGGGAAACCTTCCCAGCTCACACCCCTCCCTGCCAGCTGCCAGCACATCTGGATCAGCCCTCAACAGTAGCAGACCTTCCCCAGAGCTCCCCCTGCCCCAAAAAGGGGCTTTGGGGTTGGTTTGTAGCCAACAGCAGTTCCTGGGTCACTTTAGATCACTTCCTCTTGCTCTGCCAGGTTGCAGAGGTCTGAGCTGTGGAATTGGCTCTGATCTCTGAGTGCCCAGAGCTGGATTGGTTTGGTTTCTTCTGGACAAATTATTTGTTATTTTTATTTAATAATTATTTATTTAATAATTGATAATTATTTCCCAAGGAGCAGCACCTCCCTCATCCTTCACTGAACTGGAATCTTCCAGCCCAGTGTTAGGGAAGGGGATGTAGAAAGAATTCTGGTAAAAAAGAGTTAATAATAGATCAATAATAGCTCATAATAAATCCTAATAAAGTTAATAGCCAAAAATAGTTTCAAAAAGGGGATCTTTGCCTTAAATGCTCTGAGGGGAGGATTCAGAGCCCTAAAACACAGGAAGGGCTTTGAGAAGGGCTGTCTCCCAGTCCCAGGGAATAAATGGGATAAATCCCAGCTCAGCCCAACCTCTGCAGCCCCAGAAGTCTGCACTTTCCACCAGCAGCAGCATTGTAGCCACAGGAATTTGTAACACGGATTTTCCATGTTCTCCAAGAGCTGTAATGCCAATGGATGTGACACCACAGAGCTGCTGGAATGGATTAGGGACAGAGCGTTTGCCAACAGAAATATGGATGAATGCTAATTTATAAACCTCTTCTATCTCCCAGCTGATCCAAGGAAATGAATTCCAAACCATTCTCCAGGAAAACACAGCGCTGGCAAAATTCATCAGGAAAATGTTTAATCTCCCTGGTGCTTTGTCAATTTTTTTTACCCCATTTCTCTCTTTTTTTTTTTTTAATTTTTTTTTTTAATTTTTTTTTAAGGGTTGTTCCAAAAGAAGAATAAGAATGACAGTGTACAGTGGTCAAGGGGAAATAAGAGCTGGCTGGGGTTATTTCTATGAGGCTCTTAAAGTATGGGTTTGAACATCCAGGGTGATCAGATGAGACCATAATTCTTAATAGGTGAATATTCAATAATCCAAAGTCAGAAAGGAGATGATTAATCACCTTTTTAGGGGATTTTTTTATTTAGATTTATACCGAGGAGGAAATAACATTTTCCTGGAATCAATGCATCTTTGCTTCTGACTTAGAAAACTGAAATGAATAATTTTTGAGATCTCTCTTTAGGAAAGACTCACACCAGCCTAAGCCCCTCAGCCATTTAACTCCCAGCTGAGCTCTCTTTCCATCTCCCACCCAAATCCTGCCTCACTCATTATCCTTGGCGACACTCAGGGCATGGGGAAGGTGGCTGGGCTGCACAGGGAGCAGCAGCAGCACCCCAGAATCCCCAAAATTCCCATATTTGGGATCCCACGGCAGGCTCTGTGCACAGGGCAGTGCCATATTACCCAGAGGGAGCTGAGGGATGTGGGATGTGCTGTGGGATTTATCCCAGCAGCTTCCTCTGGGGTTGCTTTGCACAAAGTGCCATCCCTGAAATGGGAGAAAAACACCTTGGCTGAGCAGGAGATGGGAAAGGAGAGATGAAGAGCACAGGGAGAGCAGAGCCTGGAGCAGAGCCTGGAGCAGAGCCTGGAGCAGAGCTGGCTGCTCCTGCCCTGCCCTGCCCTGGGCACCCAACTGCTGCTCCTGCTCAGGAAATGTCCCAGTTTGTCACATCCTCAGAGCTGGCCTGGCTCCCAGGAAGGGGAGATTGAGGATTGCCAGGTAGGATGGCACTCCAGGAGGCTGCCTGGCTCCATAGGGATGGCAGGAAGGTCCCAATGGGTTCTGCACTGGTTTGGGCATCACCAGCCAGTGCCCAGGGCACAGGAGATGCCAGGTGTCCCTTCCAGGGGTGACTCCTGGAAAGATCTCACCCCTGCATCCCTCACTCCAAGGGGAAGCTGCTCCTGGAGATCTCTTCCACCTCAGAATATCCTGGGATTCTGTGACTTTCCCCTGCCTGTGCTCAGGCTGATGGAATCCATTTCTCCTGGAGGGGTGAGGCTGGCCATTTTGGGATTTTCCAAGCTTCACAGCCCACCCCACCACGAGTCCCACTGCAGATCTGCTTGCAGGTTCTCAAACCCCACGCTGAGATTTGGGCATTGCAGGAGTTTTGGCTGGCTGGGCTCTTTGCAAAGACATCAATTTCACCCTCTGATAGGCACAGCAAACTCGATTTCAGCCCCACTTACAACGCTGTAAATCCAGGCTAGCCATATTAAACTCGGGGCTGCTGATGCCAGAGACTTGAAAGCACCAGGAGGAAAAGTCACCTCAGGTGTGTGCAGCCAACAGCTTGGCCTGCAGCCACCCTGGGCTGATTTGTAAAGCAGCCCAGAGAAATTTGTCTATAAATGTTCCATTAATATTAACAGCTAAATCCCTGGCCTGCCTTAAAACCCACAGCCCCACCGAAGTTAGCAGCCACTGCTGTGATTTAATTTGCTCCCGAGGCTGGCAGACCACAGCAGCAGTGGCTGCAAGCTGATGTTGTTCCCCTGGAGTGAATCACATTTATTTCTATCTCTAACAGGGGTATACACACTGGCCTGGCTGAGGATCAGCCTTTTGCTCCATCCCTTTTCAAGGCACAGGACAACATCTGAATGGAAACCACCAGGTCCTACAACTTCTCCTTCAATTTCTCACCCAGAGAAAAAAATTCCCCAGGAGGATGTAATCGAGTGGGTTATTTTCTCCTTCAAGAAATGATTGTTGAGGCTTTCTAGAAATCTTCCACCACAAGGAAGAGCTTTAAGGAAAAGACACCCTGGAGCTGATGCACTGATCCTCGAGCTGTGCCCAAAACACGAGGTACACCAGGCAATATTCACTTTTTAATAGGAAGGAGAGGCCTTTTTTTGTCCAGAATTCAAGGTAGCAACAGCCAAGCATGGCCCTGGTCCATGCTGCTCCTTATAAATCCTTTGGCACAGTTTTCCCCACAGCTCAACCCTTAAACCTTCCCCACGATTAACCACGTCCCAAACATGACTAATCCCAAAGCAACGGCTTCTGGTGAGGAGGAGCAATTAAACACAATTTCATGTAATTAACAACTACTTAGACAGAACAGCCTGAGCCAGAGGGAGTTTCTTGCCAGCTGCCTGGCTCACCCACTAAATCCAGCCTGGGCACTGGTTTGTACTGGTGTGGTTGCACTGGTGCCCAGGCTGAGTGAGAAACACAACCACAGCTTTTAGAGAGAAGGCAAATTCGGGCTTTTAAATTGTTTCAGATGATGTGAACAAGTCGGTTTTAGTTTCTGTTCATAACGTGAACAGACTGAAACCTGAAACCAGAAAGAAATCAGAGAGAAGCAGGAGAGTGGGCAGCTCGGGAGAGAAAAGAAAGGCTCAGTAGCAAAGGCTCCCCATTCAGAAAAATAGAAAGTGTTAGGAAGAACTAGCAGAGTGGCAAGAGAAGACTTTCAGAAAATCAGAATGAGAAACACAACACCTGGAAATGGGGATAGAAGGGTAAATGCCAGCTGAGAGTAGCACAAGGACTTAGTGATAAACTCAGATGCTTCAAACTGAGATGCAGATAGAGTTAAGAGAGACACTAAAAAAAAAGCATTTTCTGCATTCATCTGAACCAAGGGAAGAAAAGGAAACATGGGGAAATCTGTAGTATTAGATACCCTTCTTGTTTCAGCTTTCAGAGGGAAAAAAATGTGCTCCACTCTCCCCAGCTGCCCACCAATGAGGCAGGAAGAAACTAAAAATAAAAGCTGTGTAATATTTATTTCTTTCTTTCAAAAAGCATCACATACTGGCTGTATTGAATACTCTGGTATTTAAAGGGTGAAATACTCCAAGGACTACCAGCCACCCCAAAATCCCCTGGCAGAGAGTGGAAGGGGAGTGATGATCTGGTCACCCAGAGGAGAGTGGGACAGGGATGGTGAGGAACATCCACAGAACACTCTGTACATGAGCCCTCAGATGATGCAATGGCAAGAGACACCCAGATTGTTCTTCTCAGTACAAACTGTACCCCAGAACACACTGTACCTTTCTGACACACATCTGACTGCGTGGACAAGAAGGAAGATGAAATCTCCTGATTCAGCAGGGCTTTGGGCACTGCTTTCCATGCAGGCCTGGCCTGTTTGGGTTTTTATGGCCACCCTACATGGCACAGGGTGAAGAGAACCCACACACGAGTCCTTGAAGCTCTGAGCTGCTTGTTCCCTCATTTGTGTCCTCCCAGAGCAGCTGCAGGGACTGGGATCTTTATCCAGTGTTCTGCAGGCAAATCAGCCCAAAATACTCTTCCTTCTGAGGGTGCAGTAATTGCAGGAGGTGTTGTGCCAAGGATGACGGGCAGGGAGGCAGGAGGTGATGCTGCCATGCCATTGGAGCGATGAGCAAACAGCAGGGATGGAATCTGCCCCGAGGCACCTCCTGCCTTGGCTCTGGGGCCATGCCAAACCCGGCTGGCATCGCTGCCAACCTGTGCCCCACAGGGGACAAAGCAATCTGCTGGCTCAGCCTGGGGCTCTGACACATCATCCCTGCTCCTGACACCTCGCTGGGTTGGGCATTTTCCATGCCGTGGTTGCTATTCTGAGCTGGGTTGGTGACTCTCGTCCCTCCCTGCAAGGACGTCACCTTGCCGAGGGCTGGGAAAGGCACAGGGAAGTGATTTTGGGAAAGGCACAGGGAAGTGATTTGGGGAAAGGCACAGGGAAGTGATTTTGGGAAAGGCACAGGGAAGTGATTTTGGGAAAGACACGGGGAAATGATTTGGGAAAGGCACAGGGAAATGATTTTGGAGGGTTCTGCCATAAAAGGCTTGGAGTCACCTTCATCTCTCCTCGAAACTGTGAGTGTTGGGATGGATTACTCAGAAATGCCCTATTTCCCATGACTGTATCCAGGCTGGAGAGCAAGAGCCAGGCTGGGCTGGTGGCACGAAGAGGTCACCATGGTGACAAGAGCCACAAGCCCCTGAGGAAGGTTTGATTCAACAGAAATTCCCCACTGTCCACACCAAGAACAAAGCATCCAGAAAAACACAATTCCAGCTTTGGATCAAAAAAAAATCCTTCTCCATGTCTTGTTATCCATAGTCATGGATTGCCATCTCAAGAGTCTACTGGGCACTGAGACCCCTCTGTCCCCTCATGCCAGGCCTGAGCAGGAGGCCCTATGGGGACATTTTGCTTTTTCTGAACTGGACCAGATCCCTAAATCCACCTCCCCTCCTGGTGTTCCAGAAAGTGCCACCATGGAGCTAAGCTGGAGCTCTGGGAGAAGGGCAGGTGTAGCAATGCTGAGAGTAAAATCCATCACACAATTTGGGGCATTTCTCTAAAGGAGTCCAAGAGAGCTGGAGAGAGGCTTTGAACAGGATTCTGTTCCAGGTGAGAGTGACAGGACAAAGGAAAATGAATTTAAAATGACAGAGAGCAGGGCTAGGTTGGATTTTAGGATGAAATTCTTCCCTGTGAGGGTGGGGAGGCCCTGAGATGGAATTCCCAGAGAAGCTGTGCTGCCCCTGGATCCCTGGCAATGTCCAAAGCCAGGCTGGACAGGGCTTGGAGCAAGCTGGGATAGTGGAAGGTGTCCTTGTCATGGCAGGGGGTGGGAATGGGATGAGATTTAAGGTCTTTTCCAACCCAAAGCTGGTCCATGATTTAGCTCCACAACAGTCCTTGGATCAGCTCTGGTTGAACTCAGGTCTGTGCAGACCCCACAGGTCATGCAGAGGATCTGAAATGGCATCAAATTGCTGGCTAGAGATGAAGTCCCTCAGTAACTTCAGCTGATGTTCTGTGCTCATGGGCAGCAGGAATTTGAATGCATGATGGGTTGTTTGCAGCCCATGGATTAATGTGACAACAAATTTTTTAGTGATTTTTGCACATCTGGAGCAGAATCAAGATGCTGGGGAGTCTCTTTGTCAGTAAAACTCTGGTTTCACATCAGCACTGGGAAAACTGTCCTGCTTTTCCCAAAATCCTGGAGCTGTGGGTGCTTCTCCACAGAAAACCTGGCCTTGAACAGCCTAACACAAACCACAGAGTGATGAGAACTTCCAGCTGTAATTTGCTGCTTACAAGGGGCCTGAGCTGTTCTGAAAATTCAGCCCAGATTATGGGTTTCAAATACTAGAAAATCTGTCCCTGAGCTCTTAATCCAGTTTATGGGTTCATCACAAATGGAGCTGAGCCATTCTTGGAAAGAAAATCTGGCAAAAGAAACCTTTCTGCAGTGCCTCAGTAGAAACCACACACAGAGCTCAGGCCAAGCAGCATGGATGGGGCAGAAATGAAAGATAACAGCTCTGGCTGGGAGTGAGGGAAGAGCTGAGTGCACAGCAGCAGGAGTGACACCAAACCCTGCTGGAGGTTGGGCTGTGTCACACACCTGGATGGCAGCTGGAGATCCTCAATTCCAGCACCAAAACCCACCTGGAGGCTGGGCTGTGGTCACACACCTGGATGGCAGCTGGAGATCCCTCAATTCCAGTCCTGCTTGTGCCAAGGAGATTCCTGCTGCAGCCATTCCACTACAGCAGGATGTGCCCTGGTGCCATCAGCATGTGGGAAATCATCTCCCTCTGCAGAGGGAACAGGGAGGAGAGCTCAGTTTTCCTGCCTCAGAGCTTCACAGAGTTGTTCTCTCCCTTTTTATACTGAATGGGAAAAAAACCCCAGACCTTAATGGGGCTATTCTTTTTTAAAGTCTCTCCTAACAGCAGCTCTTTTTCAACAGCTCATTTACTGCCCGTGTGGGACTCCAAAGTGAAATCTGCTCAGCTGTGGATCTAAAAGACTTCCCTTCACACTTATCCTCAACCATCCTTGCTGTTCTCTGGCAGCCAGGCTGGATTCTCTCTTGATTGCCCACATCAATAAATCATATATTATCTATGTTTGAATTTGGTTAAGATTCTGGTTAATGGTGCATGAGATAAAAGAGGACTCAGCTGACGAGTTGTGCTGCTCGATAAAAACTGGTTGAAGTGGAAAAAACAGCCAAGATGGATTTTTGCCATTAAAAACCCACTTGTCTGGTCTCGTGCAGGGATAGCAGCAGATGCTCTGATTAAATTCACGATGGATTTGTGGAGTCTCATACAGCAGCAAGGGAAATTGGAAGTGGAAGAAGAATCTGGGATGTGTTTGGTGCCAACAGAAGCGATGAGCAGCACAGAGGGAGAAAACAGAATGGGAGATGTTCTCCTCACCCAGGAGACCTCAGGCAGTGCCCAGCAGGGCAGCCTCTCCTCCCAGGCCTCTCCCCACCCATGTTTTCTCTTTATCTTAGCACCATCTAGAGGGATGTCTGCACACAGTGAGGGGAACACCCACGCCCTGGAGCTGGGGGGAAGCCAAACCTCAGCAGAGCAGTTCATCCCTCCTGTCACCTTCACAGGGTGCAATCATCCCCTTTGACCTCTGTGCAGTGGGGTCTCTGCAGGAACTGGAGGTTGAGATCTTCAGGCAGGAGGTCTGGAGGGTCATGTTCAGGGTTTATGGGCTTTTTTCTTCACTTTGTTTTATCCTCCACAGATCTTGCACCACCTACAGATCTTGCAGGCTTCAGCAGAGGCCCCATCTGGAGTGCTGTGTCCACCCAGGCTCTGCTCTGGGGGCAGCAATGGCACCAGAGGGACAGCAGGGACTGAGCCCAGGGAGCTCCACCTGCACAGGAGGCACAACTTCTTCCCTGGGCAGTGCCCAGCCCTGAGCAGAGACCAGAGAGGCTGTGGAGTCTTCCAGACTGGAGATATTCCACTGTCAGAGGCAATTCCTGCACTCCATGGACCCTCAGCTCCCACCAAGCTCACACAATCCCAGAGCAAAGCCGTGGAAACCAGAGTCCACCTGCCTGGAGCAGAGAGTGCTTGGTGCAGAGATAGGAAGGGAAGCACCTTGCCCTGGCCAAAGAGCAAAGCTTTCAGGAGCTTTCAGAATTCACCTGACCGAGATTCAGGAGCACAGAGAAGCACAAACAGCAGCAAGGTCTGGCAAAGGATGCACAAAACCTGCTTTCTTTTCAGTAAATGGCTGCAGTGAGGACTAAACTCAATCCATGCTCTGGAGGTGGGATGGGATAAGCACTCTGGAAAAAGCAAGGACGGTGGATGTAAGAGGTTTTGAAGGTTTGACTGAGGGATGGAAGGATAGTGAAAGTTGCCCCTACCCATGGCAGAGGGACTGGATTTGGATGATGTTTAGGGTCCTTTCCCAGCCAAACCATCCTGTGATTCCAAGACTGTCCCTGCAGTGTTGAGAGAGCAGAAGGAAAGGGAAAGGGAAAGGGAAAGGGAAAGGGAAAGGGAAAGGGAAAGGGAAAGGGAAAGGGAAAGGGAAAGGGGAAGGGGAAGGGGAAGGGAAAGGGGAAACGGAAAAGGGAAAGCTCCCTTTCCCCGCCCCTGCCCCACACAAGCTCAGTCCCCACTGCAGGGATCCCCTCCAGCCCAGTTTGGGATCACAGCACATCCCACACTCCAAACCCTCCTCCAGCCAAGGGTCACCTCTCATTTTCTCTGCCCCAAACCTCCCAGCAGCTGCCCTGAGCCATCACGGGGAGTGTTTTCTCCTGGCCGGGAGGAGCAGGGATCCATTGCCGGGCAGCGATCCCGCATGTGACCGGGGACAGCATCCCCGTGGGAGGAGGGAGGGAGGGAGGGAAGGAGGAAACCAGGCTGTTGAGTCAACACCGGAGAGCTGCTGCGAGTGGAGAGCCAGGGAGAGAGGCAGGCTGGCTGCGAAGGACAGACTGGCTGAGCCCGCGAGAAAATGGTCTGAGTAATAATCAACGGTAAGGAAGCTCTGGTTTGAGGAGAGAGCAAAGAGGGCAAATAGTCTGCATATTGCACGGCCTTGGCTGGCGGGGGGAGGCAGGCTGGTGCTGGAGGGGTTTGGAACAGAGCCTGACCCGGAAATAAGTCCTGCTTATCCCGGTAAACCCAGGAAATCCTCTCCCCGTGCTCCGGGCTGGCTGGGGAGGCTGCTCGGGGCTCGCTGCTGTTTCCTTGCTGAAAGCTCTCCCGTTCTCCTTGTCCCCCCAGCCTGCCGCTATGTGGCCAGGAAGATGAGGAGCCTGTGCAGCCGGGAGCCCCGGGAGCCCCGGGAGCCACCGCCCTGCCCGGCCACAGCAGCGCCCCACAGCCACCAGCGCAGTGAGTGTCGCAGCGGGGACGGGGACAGGGACAGGGACAGGGACAGGGACAGGCCTCACCCCAAACCCTGGCATGGGGGGCCAGGGCTCAGCACCGCCACACTCCTTGTCTGTGCTCACAGCAAAAGTTTCTCTCTTCCCCTGGTTTGCTTTTCCTCGCTGGGTTTTGCTGTTTAATGTCATTCCAGCCCCTAGCAGAAGGGAGGAGCAAAAGCAGCCTTTGGAAGGAGGGACAGACTGCTCTGGGGTGGGAGTAGAGGGACGAGAGGATGTCACCTGCTTCCGCAGAGCTCTGTGTCCCTGGGCCTCCCTTTGTCACTCAGGCCCTGCTAAACACCAAAATATATTAGCGTATAAATGGAAATGAGAGTTCCTCGCTTCCCAACCTTCCCCTTCTGGCCCATCTAAAGCACCCATTTTGAACCAGGATGACTTTGCAGATCACTGCTCCTCCCGGCCAGCCCTGATTTGGCCCAGTGAGTACAGCAAAGGTCATCCTGGCTCCTCTCCCTGCCCCAGCCAAGGCGTGGAAAATTCACCGGGAGCTGCTCCAGCATCGCCTGCCGGCACTGCTGCGGTGTCAGAGCTCCCTGACAGAGGGAACTCAGCCCTGAGCAGCAGGCAGAGCAATCCCAGCATGGAAGGCACCTGCCCAGCCGTACTGGTTGCACTGGTTTGGCTGAACCACTCTCGGTGTGCAAACATTCCCAGAGCTGCACCAGGCAGGAGCACATTCCTGGGTCTGCCACCTCTGCCAGGAGCCTGCAGCTGGCTCTGGACACCCCAGGGAAGGTGTAGGGCTGAGCCATTCCACCCTCACTGCCCCTCTGTGCTGTGTGGGAGGGGAGGGAAGGGAATTCCTGTAAAGAATAGAAATGCTCCAGGGTTTCACCTGTGCCCTGCAGTGACAGCTGGATCCGCAATGGGGAGGGGAAGGGGATGTCTCCCTTCACTCATTAAGTGTGTTAACTTAATTAAGTGTGTTGGAAGGAGAGGCAGGAGGAAGGAGCAGCTCCCATCCTGGCAGTGGGAGCCAGGAATTTGCAAAGGCTCCAGGAGGATCAAGGGATGCACACGGATATATCAGGGAGAGGAATCAAAGTCCTCCTTTGAGCCAAGGGTGTCACCTCCTTTCTGCAGTTAATTGCTGGCTGTTTAATTGCAATCAGGGGACCTTACCAGTTCACACCCCAGCCATGTCCCTTCCAGAACCTTTCCCCTCGGTTAATCCTGCATCCCTGTCTTTTCTCCCACCCTTGTGCATTTGCAGATGTAAAGGCAGAGGTACCAGCACCCCCTGAAGCTGCAGCCTCACTTCCCAGCACCACCAAACCCATCCAGTGCAGGTCCTGACGGTAAATTCCTCAAGGATTAAAAACCCTCGTGGTCCTCCCATGAAGGCCACAAGATCTCTTCCCTGATTTTTGCTGGAAATCCTGTATCCCAGAGATTGGAAAATATCAACAAATCCCTGCTGTATCTGCTCTCAACACAGCAGCAAACTGGTAGAAAATGTCCTGATCAGCCTCTCATGTCCAGGATTTTCCAGCTGGTGGAACAAAAAGAAGATTCCCAGTGTGGATCAGATGCTCCTGGCACCTCATGGAATACCAGGAAAAGAGCAGCAACCATTGCATCCCAGCAGAGAATTGGATTTTTATGCTGTGAAGCCAAACTGTGCTCCCAGTAATATTGGTATAAATTCAGTTTCCATCAAGGAAAAATCATTTCCTGAGCTGGAATAAGGAGTCATGGAGCTCAGGTGTGTGGGAATCCCTTTCCCCATGCCCAGTGAGCTGCTGAAGGTGCTGCACCAGCACCCCCAGAGCAGAGGCTGCAGGGACCACAGCAGGATCTCCCCCAAACCCTGCCCTGTCACAGAGCAATGACAGCAGAACCCCAAAGCCCACCCGTGTGGGGGGGACTCTGCCCGACCCCCTCCTGTGACAGCTCACCCAGAAGTAAAGGTGGCTGAACATCAGCTGGTTGGGAGTGTGGTGGTTTTTCTCCTGGAATGGGTTTGGTGTCATTGCAGTGCTTGGGATCATGCATTGGCAGTGTGGGGGGATAAGGGGATCATGTGGGGGGTCAGTGATAAGGGATCCTTTGTTGGAGGGTCACTGATAAGGGGATCAGGTTTTGGGGGGTTACTGATAAGGCAGGATAATAACCCCTTTACTGGGGGTTATTATCACTGCTGAGGGCTCTCTGGCTGCTCACGGAGGAACAGATGGAACTCATCTCACCATTCCTGCTGATAGGAACAACAGGCGAAGGAGCAGACCCTGGGAAGAGCCAAACACAAGCTCCTGGTGCTCCAGGGCCCCTGCTGTCACCCTGAGTGGTGGTCTGACCTGTGCTGGTATGAAGTTGTGGGAGGGGGTGATGGTTGGTGGCAGGAGGGTTTGGACCCAAACGAGTCCCAGGCTGTCCCTGGGTTGTTTCTGATCCTCCACACCGAGCTGATGGGCAGGAGATCTCCAAGGTGAGCAGCTTTCTTGCATGTTTTATTAGAGTCCTAGATCCCCTTATTGCTCCAGGCCAGCTTCTCCACCCTGCTGTGTGGGGACAGCTCTGTTCTGGTGTTTTCCAGCCCCTCTGCTCAGCTGGCCCTGAGCACAGAGCTCTGGATGAACTGGCAGGGGCAGGGAAAGCTGCTGTGCTCCAGATGTGCCCCTGGCTTGGCCCGAGGGAGCCTCCCTGTGACCAGCAGCCGGACATAGCAGCCACTGAAGATCACCAGGAGCTGCTGGGCCATGGCCTGCAAGGAACGAGAGAGCAAATTGTAAAATAAGCATCCCTGTGGGCAGAGCAGACACCAACACCATTTTCTGCCTGCTCCAAGGACTGTCCTACTCTGACAGGAGCAGGACAGCAGCCAATGGCACAGATAGCTGTCCCAGATCCCCTTGTGGCCAGCAGTGCTGGCACACTGTCCCCACGGCAGGGTGGCACCAAATGACTGCTGGCCCGAGGGTGGCCTGGCAGCCTGGGGACCTGACTGCTCTGTCCCTGCCTCCTCTTGTTCTTGCCTGTGGACAGCCAGAGAGCCTCAGTCTGCAGGGATGTCACCTGCACTGAATTCAGTCAGTGACAGCGACAGGAAAACTGTGAAATAAATCCAAATCCTCCCCGTGGGAGCTCCTTGCCGAGCGGCAATCAGGGCACATTTGTTGCTCAGCGTGGCACAAGTCTTTGAAGGCACTTTCCAAAGGCTGGTCACATCCATGGCTCAGCCCCAGCCTGGGCAGGGGCACCAGGTCCCTGGGGAGAGATTTTCTTCCAAACAGGACCCTTGGGACCAGCAAGGAAAAGCCCAACCCATGAATTCCTCAAGGATTAAGCCCCAGCTGCTCAGCCAGCTTTGACTGCTCGGCAGCATCAAGGCTGGAGAAGGTGTCTGTGGATTTTCAGACACTTGTGCTGGAGAAAAAGGAGGTGTCCCCCCCTGCTGGGATGAGTTTTGGGAGCTGAGATGCCTTGAGGGGGTGATTGGTGCCTCTGGCAGGGGGATAGTCCTCCTTACCTCGGGTGGGCCCTCGGGGATGAGGCGCAGGAGCTCACTGCAGGTCACAGGGTCTTTATTTGGGGTCACCCCGCTGGATAAAAGAGGGGATTCCTCACAGGGAGCCTGCTCCAGCCCCAGCTCCGGCTGAGCTGCCACATCCATGACAACACGGAGCTGCTCCAGGCTGTGCCTCAGGGCTGCCTGCAAGAGAAGGGGATTTTGGGGCTCTCCAGGGGCAGGCAGCAGTGGTGTCCTGAGGAGAGCCTTTACAGGGTGTGATTTGCTCCTGCAGGGTTTGAACTCCTGGGATTTCCCACCCCAGGCAGCAGTGGTGTCCTGAGGACAGAGTTTAAAAGGCACAATTTCCTGCTGCACATTCTTCACTCCTGGGGTTTTCCATCCCAAGAACCACACCCAGCACTTGGAGCTGGGGGTCCATCCCACAGCCTGGCATGGAGAACCCTATCTTTAAAAAACCAAGTTATATTATCCCCTGTGGGAATCACTGCCCATCCCTGAGCTGCAGCCTCCAGGGAGATGAGCTGCCTGGAGATTCTTGAATGGCTCTCACCTCTCATCCCACAGAGACAGCTCAGTGGATATTTATACACCCAGCGAGAGCAAAGCATTTTCTGAAGGCCAAGAGGACAACATTTTTATATAATTAACTCAATCCAGCACTTCCTGCCCCTCCAGGCCATCCCACGTGCTCCAGGAGGACAGCTCAAGGTGTCAGCTGTTCCAAGGTGTGCCACGTGCTTCCAAAATTTGCCTTTGATTCCTGATGACTTTCCCTCATTAAAGCTGCTCAGTTAATTATCCAGACACGCACATTCCACGGGGTCTGGATGAATTCCTGCTGAACTGGGCATGGACAGATGCACTTCATTCACCTCCCAGTCTGCCCAGCTCCCAGGGGCACCTCAGCAGGGCACTCAGACACTCCTCAGTCCTTGCCCACCTCCATCCCAGCAGCTCAGGGCTGGCCCTGCCCGTGTCCCCAGGCTGTCCCCACTGTCCCTTACCTGCTGTGTCCCCTGCAGGTGAGCGATGAGGGCTGACAGGGACTGCAGGCAGCGCTCGGGGCTGAAGTGCACAAACCACAGCTGGAAGGGGCAGGCTGAGGATGGAATGTCTCCATGTTTTCCCCTCCCAGCCCCGTGTGGATGGTGGGATGAGCCCTGCAGGGAGCAGAGCTGAGGCAGCTGATGGCCACGGGGTGCTCAGGACAGCCAGGAGCCAAATAACCCAGCCTGGGCTGCTTTTAGCCTTGAGGGTGTGGGCTGAGACAAAGTGCAAGCTAATGGGGGAGAGAGGAAGGGTGGCAGGGAAGGGACCAGGGAAGGGACCGTGCCTCCTCCCTGTCCTCCTGCAGCCTGGGATAACCCTGTCTCATCGCCCATGCTCAGCTCACTGATTTACACCTAAATAAACTGCATGGCACGGGGACTGAGCTCCCCTGAACCCCTTCTGCTGCCTCACCTTTGTCCCTAGGGATTCACTCCATTTCTTTTTGACCAGACTGGTGCTGCTCTGAGGACACTGCTGGGAAGAGTCTTCCATGGGCAATGTGGATGTGAGTCCTGCCAGCCCCGAGGCAGCCAGAGCTCTGTCCTTGTGCATCTCCTGCCCCTGCCAGCAGCACAGGGATCCAGGGAAAGTGTCAGAGCCAGAGGGTGAAACGGATCTGACATTGGAGCAGACAGCAATTGTAAATCTCTGGGCTATTTGCTGCTCCCAGGCAGTTTTGGGACAGGTAGGTAAAGGTGAAGGTTCCTTGGATTAGTCCTCTAATGGACTGTGCTGCTCTGAACAAATGTGGGATTCAGGTTTAAAAGTGTTTCCCTCTCATCCTGAATGACTTTGCCTTCCTGCAGTGTTCTCTGTCCCCTTCCCTGCCCCTGTGCTTCACCCTGGGTTCTTTTTCCATTTTTATTTCAAGCCTCTCTCTGTCTCTTTCTCACCTTCCTTTAACACCTTCATGGGGTTTTAAAACTCTCTTCATTTCCCTAAATCCATTCTAGTCCAGGAAAAGCATCTCTGAAAAGCAGCAAATGAGCCCAGGGATGGAGATTCTGTTTTTTCCCTTGTTGGAGTTTTTGGGGAACAGTCTGGTTTTCTCTCTGTTGGTTCTTTTAGGATTTTAGGTTTGTTTTTTAATTTTTTTTTGGCCATAGGCACATTTTTGTCACTCTGTCTATAGTAAGAACCATCACTGTCACATAAATATAAAAAAACTTTCGGGAATAATTATCTGCCCTAGGGAATCCCATTTCAATCCTTTAGACTCATTATTTTCAATCACCTTTGGGCATATCTCAATCCCAATTTACAGGAGAAATAAAAATACCCAATTCCTCATGCCATCCCATAGGAGACAAACCAGATCCTAGGAATTCCACCCTCTGGATCACAACATCAAGAAATACCTGCACACCAGGAGGTGTTTATCCAGGAGGGACCTGAACAATTCCCAGCAGAAAGGATACTTTTAGGATGTTGTGTGGCCCATCCAGGACATCTGTAATCCCCAGGATTAGGTTGTGTTTGATCAAGATTTCGTTGACAGCTGCCAGCCTCACATCTGTGTTCACATTTAGCTGTTAAAGAGGAAAAACAGCAAGGAAAATAGCAAGGAAAAATAACACACTCTGCAGCAAAACTCAGATCAGCCTGTGGATACAAACTGCAGCTGATTATCCCAAATTTCTGAAAGGAAAATAGTGACAGATTTTGGGCAGGACAGGGTTGTCCCCTTGGCTGTAGAACATCCCTTGTCTCAGCCTGCTCCCCCAGTGCTGCAAAAATATTCCTTCCTCCCTGAATAATTGGATTTTTTTTCTGGAACTAGGGAATGAGCTGGGTCCTGGAAGGAGGGAATCCACATTACCCCACACCAGGAGCTTCCTCTCACCTTCCTCTGGTGATGATCAATGACCAGGATCACCAGCACAGTGAGAGCCATGGCCACCAGTGTCACCAGCACTCCAGTCCCCCAGTGGTGTCCCACGGAGCACAGCTGGAGTGTGGAGTAAAGGTTTGTCCAGAGACAGATGTAGAAAACCTGCAAAAAAAAAAAAAAATAGAGGGGCTGGTGAGAGTCACAAACCCATGAAAGTGAGAAAAGTCAGGGGAAGAAGAAAATAACAGTCCCTTCTCTCTTATAAATGAAGTCCCATGAGATTTGCAGAGGGTGAGAAAGGACAGTTCTTTCCAATAATAAATAGAGGAAAGAAAGGACTGGAAGGACTGAGCCAGCCCTAGTTTATTTTAAAAAATCACCACTCAACCAAAGACAAAGAGTGAATTATTAATGATGATTCATCCCCAGGAAGGATTTCAACAGAGTTCTTCCATTTAGATAAGAAATGCACTCAGTGAGGCATATTGATAATAATTCTCCCAGTGCCTGGATTTAGAAAGCTCCTGTGTTGAGGTGCTGCACAGAGCACTCCATTACAGTCATGCTCAACCAGTGGGCACTCAGACAGGGCTCAAGGACTGGGTAAAGTCAGGGAAAACTGAATTCCTTGGCTTCACCGAGCATGGATTAGGGCAGGAGATTGCCTAGGAGCAGGTGTGACATGCAGCACAAAGTGTCACAGCATCATCTCCTAATGACACAACTCCCAGGCACTGGACAGGCAGCAAACCCCTCAAAACACTGAGCACCAATTCCTACAATACTGGGGGAAGGAGAAGATTTGTATAATGGCTATCCAAAAAAAAAAAAAAAAGAAAAAAGGAACTATAACAAGGATTTGGATTTGATCCCACCCTCAGCACACTGCACAGCACCAGCCTCCCAGCAGACGCTCATGGCTGGGTCTCTGGAGGAGTTTCTTTCACCAGAAGAAGACAAACAAGACCAAAATTTTACTGATTCGTTGGTCTAAATTAGCACCAGGACCAGAATATGTTGAGATTTTTAAAATCAAGCTATAAGCCAGGTCTGCTGTAGGTATCACTACCTCAGCATGTGCTGCTCACCCAGCCATGCCCAGCCTGCTGGGGTGGCACTGCCAGCAAGAGGGTAGAGAACGAGCTTTGCTCTCCATCAGCAGAAATCCTGGGAGCTGGGATGGCCAAAGGAACCC
Source organism: Lichenostomus cassidix (assembly GCF_008360975.1). Taxonomy (NCBI): domain Eukaryota; kingdom Metazoa; phylum Chordata; class Aves; order Passeriformes; family Meliphagidae; genus Lichenostomus; species Lichenostomus cassidix. The sequence continues at coordinate 8,324,019 of NC_139497.1, forward strand.
ACCAGGGATGAGTTCAATTTTTTAGGACTTTTTAGGATAAATTTTAGGAATTTTTAGGATAAAGTTTTTAGGATAAATTTTTTAGTATAATTTTTTTTTAGGATTTGCTCCCCAGCCAAACCCCCCTCCCTCCCTCCCTGGGCAGGAGAAGCCCAGAGCAAGGTCCTGGCCAGGTTGGGAGCCCTGCAGCCCTTACCATGGCCATGGCTATCTGGAAGCCCCGGGAGCTGTAGAACAGGTAACGCCTCACTTGGGGCTGCAGGATTCCATCCTGGATCAGCCTTTTCCATGGATCCACCGGCACCTGCCCAGGGGCAAACACAAAACCACAGCCACCTCCAGTCTGGGCTCTAATTGCCACCAGAACCAGACTGGGCAAACCTCGGGGGGCACTGCAACCCAAAGCTGTGTCCCAGAGCTCCATCCCAGCATCTCCAACCCCATCCATGGAGCTGTCATAAACCAAAACCCCAAATCTGTGTCCCAGAGCTCCATCCCAGCATCTGCAACCCCATCCACAGAGCTGTTAGAAACCAAAACCCCAAATCTGTGTCCTAGAGCTTCATCCCAGCATCTCCAACCCCATCCACAGAGCTGTTAGAAACCCAAACCCCAAATCTCTGTCCCAGAACTCCATCCCAGCATCTCCAGCCCCATCCACAGAGCTGTCACAGACCAAAACTTTGTGCTCCTGACTCGTTTGCAGTGAGTAAAATCTGCCTGGGAAGGGCAGAGAAAGCCAGGATAGATAAAAATGCCTTTTTATGACAAAGGACAGGACAAGACAGATTGTCCCAGGGATGCTCTGCCCTATCAGATTGAATTTCAAGCAAAATTCACTCCAACCTATCTTCAAAGAGTTTCTCCACGGAGAAAGTTCATCCCAGTTGACTTCCAGCCCCGGGGGAATAGACTGAAGTTGGACTGAAACAAGCAACTCTCAAACCAAAAAAAACCCCAAAGCCATCTGGGACGTGGGTGTAAATGCAAATTATGCAAATCCAGCTGGAATGATCTGCCAGGGGAGCTCACCTGGAGCCCGAGGGACTGCAGTTTCTGGGCACAGAGGTCCATGTCGAAGGAGGAGGTGGGGCAGGTGTTGTCCATGCTGAGCACCAGCAGCACTCGGCCCTGGGCAGGTTCTGCAAGAGCCCAGAGGAGCTGTGAGCACGGAGCTGTGTTTATCCCACAGCTGAGGAGCTCCTGAGAGCACAAAGCACCCTGGTGGGTTTTAAATGGGTCCAGAACTCCTCCCTGGACATTGCCAAGGAGCTCTGGAAGCAGCCAGAGACCTCTGGAAGGAAGCAAACTGCAGAAAGGGAGGAAACCCCAAAAACATCCCAGGAGTGAGCAGCAGAGATAACAAGAGCTACCAACATGCTCTGATCTGCAGCATGTCCTAATGACTGGGAGGACAATGGGATCAAGCTGCTGGGTGGTGCCAAGGCTCTGTTAGAGATCCCCCTGATGCCTGAGTGGGCTTAACCTAAAACACAGGCTAGGCAAAGTTAGGAGAATAAAAAGCAGTTCTATTTATTGAAGGCATTCAGGTGCATTTAGGGCAATTACAGCCCAGCCAGAGCTACACCCAAAATGGACTGCAGGTCATGAGTTTTTCATACTTTATAAATTTTGCCCATTTGCATATCTGGGGTTAATCCTCCAATTACAGCTTCAGGTAATGAAGTCAATTAGTCCAAATTTGCTCCCCCAAATCACTGCTGTTTACATATTTTGGGGCCTGACATAGTGAGGCGTCCTTCAGGTTCGAGCTTAGAGAGGAATTGTTTTGTCTAAAAATGCTGAGAACAGGAGCTTTAGCACCCTGTGTGGAGCCCAGAGTTATACACTAAAAGAAATTACAGAATTACAGATACATGAAAAATGGAGAAGCTAAAATCCTAAGGCATCACCCCCATTGCCCACCCACCACACAAACCAACTTGAGCAATTAATTCCAGTGCTTTCCAGTAACCCCACTGCCTGGCAATGTGGCAGGGCTGTCCTGGAGCAGCCCACAGATCCTCCAGCAGCCAGCTCCCCTCTCCAGCAGCACTCCTGCAGTGTGGCTCTGCTCAGGGCTCCTCTCAGTGTCAGCTCAGGCCAGGATCAGAGATGCAATCTAGAGATTGCAAGTCAGGAGCCTCAAAAGTGTGAGGACAGCCTGTCCTAGATTTGAGGAGCAGCATAGGAGGGGCACAGGAGAGCTGTGATCTCCAGGCAGCCCATCTGGCATCCACCTAGAGCTTACACAAGCTGTGCTGCAGCAAGAGGAAGAGCCTGGTTCAGCTGAGATCCATTTCATGGAAAGGTTTCACCCAGCTTTCCTTCCCATTTGCAGCTCCAAGGTCAGCCAGGTGTCCCTGGGCTGCTCCTGGGGACACTTGGAGCAAAAAGGGGACCCTGCTGGAGGGTGCTGGGGGTGGCACTGAGGGCAGCAAGCCTTGGCTTTGCCTCCTGCAAGGAGCTTCTTTGGGCACCCTGTGCCAGGGCCTGCCCACCCTCACAGGGAACAATTCCTTCCCAAAATCCAATCTCTCCCTACTCTCTGTCAGTTTGAAGCCATTCCCTGTGTCCTGTGACTCCATCCCTTGTCAAGAGTCCCTCTCCATCTTTCCTGTAGCTCCTTCAGGCCCTGCAAGGTCACAATTCAGTCACCCCAAAGCTTCTCCTCTCCAGGCTGAACAATCCCAGCTCTGCCAGCCTTTCCTCCCAGCAGAGCTGCTCCATCCTCTGCTCATCCTGGAGCTCCTCTGGACTCTCTCCAGCAGCTCCAGCTCCTTGCTGTGCTGTTCCCCAGGGCTGGGGCAGCTCTGCAGGTCTCTGGGGTCTCACCTGAGGGGGCAGAGGGGCAGAATCCCCCCTGCCCTGCTGCCCCCAGGACAGGTCAGATTTTCCAAATATTTCTTGATTTTGAAGGTCAAGAGGACAAGACTTGCAGGGAGCTGCTTTTCAAAAGGTTGAGTCATTAATTCCTGCATATCAGGCATTAAAAAAAAAAAAATTAAAAAATCAAAGCATCTCCATCCCTTTCCCAAAATGCTGAAACATCCCCAATGTTTTGCTCCTTTCACAAGTGAGATGCTGTTAAAGAGCATCTTTGATAAAATCTGTCAGTGGTTATTTTAAGGACGCTGAGCTCAGATCTGCCTCTCCCCTTGCCAACAAGCTGCTCCCTTACCTGTGACCCACTGCAGGGCTCCTTCCTTGAAATCCCTCTTGCAGTAGAGGAGAGAGGACCCATTTTTCTCAGTTCCACCAGTTTGGCTTTTCTGGGCCATGCTGAAGGTGCCTCTCCCTGAGGGGTTCTGTGTTGTCTGGTCAGAAATTCAGCATTTCTCTCTCTAATTCAGCATTGATTTCTCTCTCTCCCTGCTGGGAAGCACCAAGCAGCCCCACTGCAGCCAAGTGGGGAGCAGATTGTGAAAGCCTCACTCACACTCCCACTGCTGTCCTCCTCTGGATCCTGCCTTCCATCAGCCACCAGGCATTTTCAAGCCCTGAAAAGAGAAAATCCCAAATCCTGCAGAGGCAGCAAATAAAGGATAATAGCAGTGACCAGGTCAGCACCTGGTGTTGGCCAGTGTGAGCACAACACAAACAGACTCACTTTTTACATTTGCTTTTTGTTAAGAGGTGGAAAAGTTACCCTTAAATATTCCATAAATTATCCTGACATCCTTCAGCATTCACATTTTGGAAGCAATTAGCAAGGAACAGGCAGGATTTCTCCTTGCCAAGCCTCTCTGCTGTCACCTTCAGAAGAACCTGGAGCTGCTGGAAATGTCCCTCCCTGGAAATGCCACTCCTGATCAGTGACATGGGACAAATCCCACCACGGGAAGGAAATAGTGCAGACAGGGAGGAAAAATGCATCTGCTGAAGGCAGAGCTGGACAGGAGATCCCACCAAGCAGCAGCAAAGCATTTGTGGGTCTCTGTTTTCCTCTCCCCTCTCCTCTGCTTTCCTTTCCCCTCTTTTTCCCTCTCCTCTGCTCTCATTTCTTCCTTTCCCTTTCCCTTTCCTTTCTCCTTTCCTTTCCTTTCTCCTTTCTCCTCTCTCCTTTCTCCTCTCCTCTCCAAGGTTCTCCCAGCAGCCACCATTCCCCAGCTTTTCCAGGTGTTTGTTTCCCTGCTGACAGAGCTCTCCAACCCCCTGCCAGCACCTGTGGGTGGCTGTTAAATGCTCGGAAGGCTCGGGAGTTTACTTTTCAATTATCTGCCACTCCAGCTCTCCAAAACCACCACTTACTTTTCAACCTCTGCTCAGAGCAGGAGCCTGTTGCTGTCTCCTGGTCCCTCATGGATCTCTCCCCCTCTCCTTCCAAAGAGGATTGGCTTTTTTCTGACCTTTTTACTGGGTTTTTTCTGATGGTTGTTCCTGTATTTACCCCCTTTGCACAAAGGCAGGTTGAAGAATGTCGGAAAGGAAATGGAGGCAAGAGAAACAACGTGAGAAATTCTTCTGATCAAAGGGAAACAAACGATGAAAGGGCTAAAAACTCCCACTGAAAGGGATCAAAGCATGGTTGCACAAAGGGTGAGCAGTGTGTGTTTGCACACAGCATGAGCACAGCCCTTATTCCTCACCTGCACAGGTGAGCAGAGATTCCCTGGGCACAGCTTTCCCACGAGGATCAGGGCAGCCACGTGTCACAGGGCACATCCCAGCACCAAAGGTGCATCCAGGCTGAATTCCCTCACTCCTTTCCCTCTTTTGCCATCAAACAGGAGGGAGTGTAAAATCAACACAGACAAGCCCACAGCAAACAGAAGCAAAGAGTGGGAAAAACAGAGGAAACTAAAGAAAAAACTAATTAGAAACTAAAGAAAAACCTGATTAAAACCAACCAGCCTGTTGCTGCTGCTGGCACTCCCATTTAGAGATGAATCAAGGCTCTCTGCCTCAGATGAGGACAGTCCCCAGGAGGTGACAGTGAAGGTGCAGCAGGCCAGGGCAGCTCAGCCATGCCCAGAGGGGAACAACTTCCCCAGTGCTGGAGCTCCTCAGCCAAAGCAGCTTTGCTTTTACCTCTCAGTGCAGCACAGTTTGGCTCTGTTGCCTTTTGCTGCAGAACTGCCCATTTTGGGGTTTGGGTGTCCCCCAGACCTTCCTCTGATGCCTCCTGGGAGTCTCTCCTCTCCTGCACTCCCAGGCTCTGTGTTCTCTACATTTCTTCTCATTCTTCAACATTCATTTCTTCAACATCCCCCTGGTGAATTCACCTCCTCCACACTATGGTCCTTCTTCTCTGGACACCTCCACACCCTCATTAAAACGAGAGAAATATCCAGCAGGTCCTTCTGCCTCATTCCCAGCGCAGCCAGCAGTGCCTTACCTGGTCCAGCTCACTCGTGGTGCTGGGAATGCAGCTCAGCTCCCTCCTCCTCCTGCCTGTCCTTTCTGTGCCACTGTGCACTGCACAGGTGCCACACTGTGCCACCAGCGGGCAGGAAGGTGCCAGCCTGGGCTGGATAAAGTCCCTCTGTCCCCTGTGCCTCCTGGATTAAGCAGGCACAGCTCCCCTCAAGCAGGAAGCCTGTGCCCCTGCCTCCCTCTCCTTCCCCTCACTGCGAGCACCGACTTGCAAAATCTCCCTGCTGCATGTGACTCTTCCCCTGGGCTGGGTGCAGAAATGTGGTTTTAACCCTCTGTAGTTCCTCAGAGGTGTTCCCACACCGAAGGCACAGCCACAGCAGGAGATTCTCCCCCTTCCCTCAGGAATTCCTCACCTTGGGCAGGGAGTGGTCCAGAGCTGGAGCCTGAGCAATGTGAAGAGCTGGAGTGGCTCTCCCCCTCCTCCTCCTCCTTTTGGAACAGCCAGGAAGGATTCAAGAACTACAAATCCCACAGTTGCACCACATCAGTTGCTTTGAGTGTTTCAGCCAAAGCCAAACACCCCTGACAGGGCTGGAGATGTCAGAAGAGGCAAACAGAGATCTCAAGGCTGACAAGAGGTCACTGTCTAGTTATCAGAAAGTCACGGAAAGCACACAGGAACAGGGATAACAGGCAGGGCAGGAATTGTAGCCTTCCTCAAAACAGGAGGCTGTGCTGATATGGAGCAAGTTTCTGCTCCAGCAGGTCCAGAAGAGAAGCAGGAGGCTCAGGCACAGGTGGACTTTCCAGAGCAGCTGGAGAAGTTGTTTGCTCTCATGCAGAGACAATGATGAGAGACACCATGAAAACAAAACTCCTTAGTCTGGGAATTGCAGTTTCAGAGCTCCCCAAAAGCTGCAGGATCCATGGAGAGTTGGAACAAAGCAAATCCAGTGGTGAGTGGTTGAAGAAAATGAACCAAGGAGCTCCTTGCAGTGTCTGTGCACTTCCTGGAGCAAAGGCCACTCTCCTCCTGGAGGGATGGGTTGTGCAGCCCTGCCTGCTCCAGGCATTGCTGAGCTCTGAGTTCATCCCATCACGTGGCTCCACAGGCAACAGGAGCAAATCCAAAACCACTCACCCTGCTGGGATCTTGTTACACTGCAAACTGCCAACACCATCCAGGCATGGGGGAAAATCCCCTAAATCTGCCCCAGCTCAAGGCCCAGCTCCAATCCCCACCCCAGCCAGGGCCATGGGAAGCTTTGGGCTCTTTTGCAAACGCTCCTCATCAAAAGCTTTGGCTGCGTTTGCTCCTCACCCACGCAGACATGCTGGCAGGGAACATGAGAAGCCAAGAGCACTGTCAGCTCTCCACAGGAAAACGCCCCAGGCAAATCCCTGGGGGACAATCAACTGGAAAGCAAGGTGGATAATGAGCTGCAGCACATCCCCTGCACCCTCTGCTTGGCCAGACTGCTCTGTGGGCTGCTCTTGGCACCAAAACCTCCAGAACAAAACTCCTGCTCGTGTGAGAGGAGCGTTGGGATCACCAGAGGCTGCAATCCCAGGATGGTTTGGGTTGGAAGGGCCTTAAAGCCCATCTCATTCCATCCTTCCATGAGCAGGAAACCTTCCACCAGCCCAGGCTGCTCCAAAGCCCATCCAGCCTGGCCTTACCCTCCCCTTTCCCACAATATTTGCTGCCTCTGGAGGATTTCCCCTCCTTTTTCCCAAATTCCTGCAGTGCTGTGCAGCTGGTTGTGGATTGCTCAGAGTTCCCGTATTTGATTTCACCTTTCTCAGTTACTCTTCCCTGCAGGGAGTCTCAGGCTATTGGTTTCAGATCATTTCTCCCACTTATCAAGATCATTTGGAATTGTGATTCAGTGCTCTGTACTGTTTGTATCTCTTCCCAGCTTGCTGCCCTGGACTTATATTGTACTCCCTGTTCCACCTGCTGCATTAATGAATATATTTCAGGGAACCTGATTCTGGGGAAAAAGAAATAAATCTGCTGTTTGAAGAGAGGAGAAGTTTGAGGACTGTCCCAGGCTGACAGTGCCCACCAAGCCCTGCTGGCCTCAGGAATAATCTCACCCTTCATCATGTCCTTAATGTCATTTCTGAGGTCACTCCTCAGTACCTATTTGAAGTCTCACTGCTTTAAACACTGAGATACACACATTTAGTCTGATTTTGCCCATTCTGACCATGTTCTCTCTATATTTACTCCATGCTTTGATAAACTGAACTCTTTTGCAGTGTTTGGAATCCACACCCCTGTGATTCCAGCTCTTTTTTTGGCCACAGTCTGCAGTTTCTCCCCACGTCAGCCTTGTTTGGACTGTGCACACTGCAGCCAACGCTGGCACATCTCATTTTCTTTTGATGAAACTGCATTTTCAGGGGAGAACTGTGCCATCTTCTTCTTATTTTTTTTTCCCCTGGTGAGCATTAATTAGGAGAACAAAGTTGTTGAAAGCCTTGTCTTGCCCTTCTCCTCCCTTCCTGCACACAAAGTCCTTTCAGACTCTGCGTTGTTGGGTTTTTTTGTCAGCAAAGCTGACAGATTGACAGTCATTAAATATAAAAATTTATTTCACACCACCCATATATTACAAGTTTCAAATGAAGAATGACACTTGCTTAAGGCTCGAAGTGTGCTTCTTATCTTTTTTTTTCCTACTTCTGCCTTTTTCCTATCAAGACTTAAAGTATTATTCTTTTTACTATGGTAATGCAAAAACCTCTTTTCTTGAATCTCAAATTAAAAGAAGGAAGGCTCGCTGTGTGCCTGGGATAATGATTCAGCTATTGATCCAGGAGATGCTTTATTAGATTATTTTGAGGCAGACGAATGTAATTTAATACCAATTTATTTTCTATTCCTATGCCAGTCCAAGATACAATCTTTTCTGCATGAAATTAGCACTTTCTCCTTTCAACCTCAAAGAAAGATTACACTGTGGTCCTTCCTTGGATTAGTTAGGGAAAACTTTTTCGGCAGAACATTGATCTAGAGGGTTCTTGATAGTATTTTCTGTTAAGACTTTAAAGGCAAAACCTCAGCTGGGATCAGCAGGTTCTTGGCTTGTCACTCCCATTATGCATTAATGCAAGAACTAGTGGAGAGATAAAAGGGAAAGAGAGTCCAGATGAGGAAAACAGAGGCAAAGAGGGAAAACAGAGCAGGTTTAATGCAGGCAGAGAGAAGGCAGAGGAGCTGCATTATTTTTACACAGTCATCAGTCACTTAGAGGGGACATTGCAGAGGGTGGTCCCACCCCACAACAGCAGGACAGCACCTGGGATCCCCCATCCTGCTGCTCACACCCCACAGGAGCTGCCCCACTGGCCAGGAACTGCTGGATTTTCTGTAGGGTTACCAAATTCTGCCTCATCTGGGGTCAGCTGGGCTTCAGGATGGCAGAAAACAGCAGGAGCCCAAAGCTGGGGATGGCAGGAAAGGAATAGAGGGACTGCCAGCAGCTCAGTGGGCTTGTATCTGGCATTTAAACAGCTCCAACTTTATTAAAGTTCTTCAGGAACTGTGTAGTGACCTCAGAAAAGCAGAAGAAAGAGGAATTGAAGGTTGCCAAATGTGGACTTGCAGCCTGGAACAGCCTGAATGATTCCCTGATGTCACAGCCAGGCTGCAGCTCAGGCAGAAAGGGGAATGGCTGCTTGACCTCTAGCAGCAGGAGAATGTGGAGTTCTCTCTGCTGCTTCAGGAGCTGCCCAAACCAAGCTGCCAGGGCAGCTCCTAGAGCACTGCCAGCCAGAACTGCTGCCCTCCTAAAGAAAGCTCTCTGGACTCCACACACAGGGTTAGAGGTGATTTCCCTCCTTTATTTCATAGAATGTTGAGATCACAGAATGTCCTGAGCTGGAAGGACCCACAGGGTCACCCAGCCCAGCTCCTGTCCCTGCACAGACACCCAACAATGCCACCCTGTGCATCCCTGGCAGCATTGTCCAAACACTCCTGGAGCTCTGGCAGCCTCAGGCTGTGCCCATTCCCTGGGGAGCCTGGGCAGTGCCCAGCACCCTCTGGGGGAAGAACCTTTCCTGATCTCCAGCCTGACCTGCTCTGGCCCAGCTCCAGCCATTCCCTGGCTCCTGTCCCTGTCCCAGAGCAGAGCTCAGAGCTGCAGCCCCTGGGCAGCTCTGCCCTCAGTCTGCTCCAGCTGAACAATCCCAGTGCCCTCAGCTGCTCCTCATGGGCTCTCCAGACCCTTCCCATCCCTGTGTCCCTCCTTCAGATACTTACTCTGTAGTGCCCAAACTGCCCCCAGGAGCAGGAGCCAGGTGGTATTTCCAGCAATAGGAACCCAAATCAAGGGAATCACACAATGCTGTGTGTGCCCAAAGCAGCTGCTGCTCTTTCTGTGGTACACGAGCAGGCTGTGCCTCAGTCATGAGGGATTATCACAGACTCACAGACTGGTTCAGGTGGGAAGGGACCTTAAAGATCATCCAGTGCCACCCCTGCCACAAGCAGGGACACCTTCCACTGTCCCAGGCTGCTCCAAGCCCTGTCCAACCTGGCCTTGGACACTGCCAGGGATCCAGGGGCAGCCACAGCTTCTCTGGGCAGAGGAGCAGCAGGAAGAATTCAGATACAGACTTGTTCTAACAGCTGGTGTGGGCTTCACTTTTGCTCCTGAAACTTGATGCAAAATGGTTAAAAAATCAGATTTCAGTGGCAAGAAGCAGCGTGTCCCACTCCATAGCTGTGTCAGGACTGTTCCCTGCAGAGTATTTCTGTGGCACAGCTTGGCTTAGGCACAGACAGCATCACAGGGCAAGATGAAAGAATCTCAACTGAAAATAAAATCTCTGCACTGCACAAACAAAGCTAGCCTTCCTGGAGAGCAGTAATTGGAAATACTTCCTTCAGTGCAAAGTTCGAGTTATTCTCAGTAGTTAAGTTTCAGGGAAGTATTGCAGAAAATTAGTATTCTTGCAACACGTTAACACTTCTGCATGTTCTAAAGGGAGCAACTTTACGGCACATTTGCCAAGGAGAAATAATCAGGATTTTTTTTCCCCTTTTTCTCCTGGTTCTGACTGTTCTAAAGAAGGATAAAAGTCCTCATTAACCAAGGGAAACTTATGAACCAATATCAGAAAGTGGAGCACGCACTTCATTTTATTCTGGACAGAGTCTTGAGTCCGTCACTGATAACAAAGGGAATGAAATTGCTAATTACAGCCTGGAGCAAAGAGGGCTTTGAGGAGTGTCCTGCTGGAGCCTGAGCACCTGCTCTCAACAGGGAGAAATGTTTCATCTCCAAAGGACAGAGTGGAATTAGCATGGCTGCAATCTTTTATGAGGCCATAACAGCTCTCCACATTACAGCACACAGATTAAAACTGCTTTGATCCTGTTCTGCTTGTACCCACCTGGCTTTTCCCCCAGCCTGGCATATTTGACTTTGTAAGAAGCTTTTGTTTCAATTTTATAATCCATTTAATAGCTTGAATTCCTGAAGAGATCTTTTCAGGAGTACAGTGCACTACCATAAAATATGACAAGAGGAGAGCCTGTAGCTGTCTGCTCCTTCAGTGCCTGCAGGATTCATATTCACATCCATCCTGCTTTATTCCCTCCCAATCACAGCTCCAGAGGTCCAAGAGGCTTTGCAGTGCCTCTGAGGAAATCAAGTTCTGTCTGAGGAACAGAACAGCATCAATGAGGTTCCTTGTAAAGATCCTGAAGTGCACAACTCTTGGGTCAAATCAGGGACATGCTGAGGTCCCTTTTCCACAAAAAGCCTGAATTTGAACTCAACAAAAAATGCAAATTAATATTCTGCCTTTAATATTCTGCTGGTAAGAGGAAGAAACCACTGGAACATAAAAGCCTTTGATGTATTTGTGTGTATTTTTGATTAAAGAGCTAAAAAGTGATGCAGACAACCCCAAAACTTTTCTTTCCCGCTGTTCCCAGACACAGGATGCTGCAGGATTTGGGATGACCTTGGTACAAACACACAGTGACCAGCACTGGACCCAAGGAAAGGTAATTACTGTGCAGCACCTGGCTATCAAACTATTCCAATGAACTGGCACCATTTTATTTCCCCTAATGGTCACAAGAACATTTGTTCCTGAAGGTTTGCAGAATGATCTGGCAGGTAAAGCATCAGACTGGAGCCAAGAGGAGGAGCTCTGTAATGGGTTTTAACTTACCTGCTGTGACCTTCAGATATTGGCTGTCTCTCTTAAACTTTCTTTTATCAATACTTGATGGTCACTCTGAAGAGTCCAGACTCCCAAGGTGCCCAGTGAGACCTGCCAGCATTCCCAAAACAAGTTAGCAGAAGAACCAGACTGAGCAGAGGCTTTGGAGTGACGTGTTTTTACTTTCAAGTGTCACAGTGCCAGACTTGCACCTCAAGCTAACAGCAGAATATACAGAGGATTCAATACAGAGAAACTCAAAGCACCTGAAAATGATCAGCCAGGACTTGTACAGGCAGAGAGTTCTTCTTGCAGGGTTTAAACCCTGTGCAGAGGTTTAACAACACACTGAAAAATGCAGCTGGGTCAACAAGAATACAGGTACACAGGTTTAACAATTACTGACACAGGCCAGCATCTCCCCCTTTTCTACTCTGCAGAGGGAAACCTCTCATTGAATACTATCACCATAAAAAGGGAGCATTCCTGTGCCAACTGCAATATATATTTAATAACTTAGCACAGAGCTGACACATGGCCACTTCATGATTGAATAAGCTCTGAATCCGAGTCAAAAGAGAAACTAAGAACTCCAAGAGCTCACTGAAATAACTTAACACATGTACAAGGAGGACAGGTAAGGTATGGCTAAGAGCTGTACATTCCACCTGAAGCTCAGATTTTACTCCCAGCACTCCCAGGACACTCCTCCCTCCTCCCAGCTCTACCCATTGATGCGATAATTGACATGGATCTCGGGTTTGATGTCACACACCAGTGACAGCAGCTGGGACATCACCACCTCCCGGTTCTTCTGGAAGTTCTGCTGGATTACACTCATCTTTTCCTGAGTCTCCTTCTCAACTTCAGTGGTGCAGCTGCCATGGGAGCCAAGAGCCTACAAACAGCAGAATAAAGGGAGATCAACCCATCAAGCTCTGGGTTTTGTTATTCTGGACCACCTTGGGGCATCTCAGACATTTGTTGAGGGAAGATTAGTGTTAATGTTCATGTTAAAAAAGCAAAAGTACTTTTTGGTTCAGATTTTGCCCTAAATTTGTCCAAGTATTTCATTCTCAGGCCCTGCCTTTTACCCTCTTTCATGGAATCATCAAATGGTTTGGATTGGAAGGAACCTTAAAGATCATCTTGTTCGAGCTCCCTGCCATGGGAGCATTTATTTATTATCCACCAGTTTAGAGCATGAGCTTCTAAAGACTGCCCAAAATAAAGGTCCTAGGTACAGACAACAGGAACCCCTGGGCACAACTGCATTAGAGACTGAAAGCAAAGTAACATCCAGGAGTCAGTTTAAGCACAATTCACATCATCCCATTCCTTCTACCCTCGGAGAATCTTTGTAAAACTTCTGCTTTCCCTTCTGGTGACTAGGGGCAAGTCAAGTGGCTTCTGCCATGTCAGCATCAGGGAAACGAGCCTGTGACAGGAGCAATGAGCTCAGGTTTTTTTTGGCCACTGCTACACACAGCAGGCTTGGGAGGCTATCACTCCTCAGGGCACCCAGGAGCTCATTAAGCTGTTTCCTTGCCAGTTAAGATGCAACACACCATGTCCTGAGCCACTTCCCCGGGTTTTTCTGGGCCACGTGGCTGTGTCTCACAGGAAGGCACTTGGGGAAGTGCTCCTGCTGCAACTCACTCCACCCTGAGGGTGCTGCCAGGGCAAGGAACCCCCAGCACAAGGCAAAGGGGCTGGAAATAAGTGAGTGATGGGGAAAACCAACCGCTGCCTCCTTGGCCTTGAACTCCTTCTCCCGCTGCAGGCGGTACTGCTCGATCTCAGCCTGGGCTTCCTCCTTGGCCTGCTTCAGCCTCCGGTTCTTCCCTGCTCCCAAGGACAAAGGGAAAGAAAGAAAGAAGAGAAAGCACTGAGAGCTTGTTTTCCTAATGCACAGCCATCCCCACAGGGTTTGCTCCTTCTGCAGGAGGCATGAGCATCCCAGAGTTTGCTGATCTCAGGAGGACCCCACCAAACCACAGCCAAGGTCACCAAGCTGTGAGATTCCACCAGTGAATCTCACAGTGGAAAGGTTCTCAGGGCACGTGGATGCATCAGGCATTGTTCAGGTCTGGCTTTATACAGAGAATGAGTCCCACACTGGTTTGGCTTGGAAGGGACCAGAAAGCCCATCTCATTCCACCCCTGCCATGGCAGGGACACCTTCCACTGTCCCAGGTTGCTCCAAGCCCTGTCCAGCCTGGCCTTGGACACTGCCAGGGATCCAGGGGCAGCCACAGCTTCTCTGGGCACCCTGTGCCAGGACCTCCCCACCCTCACAGGGGAGAATGTCTTCCCAATATTCCATCCAGCCCTGCCCTCTGGCAGTTTAAAACCATTGCCTCTTGTCCTATCACTTTCTGCCCATACAAAAAGTCCCTCTCCCTCCTTTTCACAAGCCCTTTAAGGCACTGGCAGGGGCTCTGAGCTCTCCCCGAAGCTTCTCTTTTCTAGGTAAACACCCCCAGCTCTCCCAGACCAGCTCCAGAGCAGAGCTGCTCCATCCCTCTGGTCATCCTGGAGCCTCATCCATACTCTCTACAGCAGCTCCAGCTCCTTCCTGTGCTGGGCCAGCTCTGCAGGTGGGTCTCACCTGCCCAGGGCAGAAGGGCAGAATCCCCCCTGCCCTGCTGCCCAGGCAGCTTTTGATGCAGCCCAGGATGTGTTTGGCTCTCTGGGCTGCAAATGCCCTCCAGGCTCATGTCCAGCCCCTCATCCACCAGAACCCCCAAGTTCCCTGCAGTGTTTCTACCACAAAGTTCTCCTCCCAGTCTGTTCCCGTGTCTGGGATAGCCCCAGTCCACATGAGCATGCAGTCTCTCTGAGCCTCTCAACTTCCCCTCCTGGACTTCCCATCACATTCTGCCCTCCAAGATTATCCATACCAGAATGAGCTACAGAAATCTGCCTCTTGCAACATTGTTACGGGGTTGAACCGCAAGCCAGGGCAGATATATAAATATGGATATAGACATATATACACGTATTTGTCTGAAGCAGAAAAGACTTGCAAAGTTGGGGGTCATTGCATCCAGAATTTCACCTGCTTTACAGAAGACGCTAACTTGCATCTATAAGGAATAGCTCCATAATCACCGATATGGAAACACACTGTTTCCATCGGGAAACAAGAAGCTGAAGGCAGGAAGGACAGAGATAAGCGCAGCCATGGCCCAAGCGAAGGCCGGGCTGCTGCAGAGAGCCAGGAGTCCCCGAGCTCCTGAGCCCTGCGGCTCTGGCAGGAGGGTCCCTGCGGCTCCGACCCCTCACACCGCACTGAGCCTTCGGGGCGAGCCTCCAGCGCTGCTCTCCCGCGGGCCATCATCCCCACCGCGCCCCGAGCAGCCCCGGGCAGGGCTGGGGGATCCCGCTGCCCCATCGCCCTCAGGGCCGCGCCGCAAGGCCTAAGGCGGCCCTGCCACGACAGGCCACACCGGGCCGGACCGAGCCAGGCCGGATCCTCCGCCACCTCACCCGCCGCGGCGGAGCCTGGCCGAGCGTACTCACTCTTGCGGGCCTCGGCCACCTTCTCCGCGGCGCGTTTCTCGGCCTGCAGCAGCTGCTGGATGCCCTGCGACTGGCTCGCCATGGTGGCCGCTCCGTCCGGCCGGGCCGCGCAGCGTCACCGCGTCACGCAGGCCACGCCCACAGAGCGCAAGCCACGCCCACTCCCACGCCTCTCCCATTGACGGCTCCTCTCGCAGGGGCTAAGCCACGCCCACATTTCCACCCCCGCAGCTCAGCCCCGCCCACTTCCACGCCCCATCCATTAGAAACGGCCGGTGCCTCTTGGCCACGCCCCCATGCGCCTGGCCCCGCCCCGTTCAGGCCCCGCCCCCGCGGTTCGTGAGGGGAGCTCCGGCCGCGCACAGTTCCCACTTCGGCGTCCCCTGTCTCCTCTCCCTGAGCCTTTTCTGTGCCTCCCGCCACGAAATCCACTTAAAGCCCTTCAGGAACGCGCTGATGCTGTTTATTTTTGTTTCTTTCCTGGTTTCTGATCGCTGGAAATGCGGCAGCCCCAGGATGAGCGGTGACAGGAGCACCGGGGATGCTGCGGTCCCTGCCGGGCTGTGGCATCTCCTCCATCTCTGGCATGGGATGTCACCCATCACAGAGCCACTGGTGCTCAGGGCACTTTGCAATCATCCAGGACCATCCTTCTCAGGGGCTCCCAGCAGAGCCAAGCCTCCCCCAAACACCCCCACACTTCACCCCATCCCTCCCAGCCTTCGCCCATCACGTCCCAGGAGCCATTTAAAGCCCTGAGCGCAGCTCCCCCGAGCACTTTGGGAGCATAAATTACAATTATTGTCAAATAATATCGCTCTGATGAAGCGTCAGAGCCAGGCCAGTGACTCATCGCTGCCGGGAGAGGCGAGGCTGCTGCCGGTCCGCCTCCTCCATCCCCCGTGATGGAAGGGACAGGAGACAATGAATCAAACGCATATTTATAGTGCTGAATAGGAATTATGAGTGTTTTCAGGGTGACCTTCAACTGGGCCCAGCGATTAACTGAATGGGCTGAGCGTGCCCATCCATTCAGGGGGATATTTGCTTCAGTGAAAGATAAAAATGGGGAGAAGAGTTTGGACCATCATTCCGAGGTTTATGCAAGGCTGGGATGCTGGGATGGAGCACTGGGAGCAAAAGGATGAGCTGTGGAAGAAGGGAAACCCAGGGAATCTGGTCCTACATCATGTCACACATGGGGCAGCTCCAGCCAAGGGGACACAGGGAGCTCAGGGAGCTCAGGAAGGACAGAAAATCATAGAATGGTTTGGGTCGGAAGGGGTTTCCAGTAGTTCCAGCCCTTCCTGAAGTGCTCTCTCTATTCCAAAAGATGCCACAGCCAAAAAAACCTGGTGGATTGAGCTGGGACAAATCCAGGTTCCTTTACAACAGTAACAACCCAGAAATGAGGTTTTTATCTGACCCCAAAGCCCGGGAGCCCCTGCCCACTTCTCAGCTCAGACCAAAGCCACAAAATCATTAACTCTCCCTCTGACTCCCACAGCCCTCAGATGATGTCCCTCAGCCCCATTCCCATCAAGAAACCCACCATGCTCATTAGCTGCTCCCATTTTTTCCGAAGTGTTCCCTGTTAATTAAGTCACTTCAGCTGAAGGCAGAGATGACCCCAGAGCAGGATGCCCTGAAGGGGATAGCAGAGGTCAAACAGGGTTTGGAGCAAAGCTCCCAAGGGGTCTGGCTCTGCCCTGAAGTCACAGGCAGCACTGGGGTGTGGTTTTTCTCCTGGGTGATGGTGATTTTCAGACTCACAGCTTCTGTCTGTAAGGTGATAATGACAACACTGCCCTTTTCTGCCCCCAGAAATACTTTGGCTATGATCACACCAAATTTTCGGACCAAAATCCCTCTGAATTTCGGCTCTGGGTTGCTTGAAAAACATGTGATGAGTTTGTAGCAATTTCATTTTGACAGTTAACAAATGAGACAACAGCAGTTTGTATTTAAAACAATCTTTTGCTTGGTTGTGTCGCTTTCTAGTTTACAAGTGCCCAAAAGCTAATTGAAACCTCGTGGTGTGTGTCACATGAAACACATGTGAATCCAAAAGCTGTTTGAACAACTTCCCCATTCACGTAACATTTGGGAAAAATCGCTCCTTGCTGGTTGCAATAACAAAAACAAATCAAAACCCATCATTTCCAATCCTCAGACTTGCACAGGTATAAATAAAAGCTGCTGGAACAGCTTGAATTCTGCCAGCAGTGGGTTGATAATTAATTAGCATCAGGAGTACTTCTGAGCTTGGCTTTTATTGCCCCAGATTCATGAACAGGAGCTTGTCACTCGCTATTAGAGCAGGCAGCTATTGCTGACACTGACATTGGCATCCCTTTATTTGTCCAGCACTGGGAAAAAGACATCTGAGGATGATAAACTTGGCTAATCCTAAATTTCATGCAGCTCACATTCAATGGAGACTGAAGGAAGCATATCTATAGGAGACTGAGGCTGGTCCTGTTCTCTAGGATGGGAAAACAAACTGTTCAAATAAATAAATGGAAGCATTTTCTTTTTTTTGTAGCTGTTTCCACAGATCACAATAATGAAAATTAAATTAAACACATCTCTTAATTAATTTTTGCTCTTTTCCCAAAAGCTTTTTCATTTTCTTGCAAGCTTTAAATAGTTGTTTTAATTTTGGAGCTGCATCTCTCCTCTCTCTGTTTTTGTTCTATACTGGGCCACAACTCCAAGCATGTGTCATACAGGTTACTGAAATACCAACAGGTATTTCTAGAATTAAGGGGGAAATTATACAGCTTGTTTTTGCTTTTCTTTGAATTTCTAAGCCCAGGCAACATGTGCCATGTCTCATGATCCTGCCATCATTAAGGATTCCCAGACATATTTGGAAGGAATGAGATTTTAAACAGTGTCTGGCCTCTTTCCAGAGCAGGTAATTACATTTTTCCTCTCTAAATTCCCTTGCACTTTCAATTGGATCCATTATTATTCCCCATTCCCCAAGTTAAACTGTTATTCTGGGCAATTGTCTGAGGTTCAAGAATTCAAGAGGTTTTGTGTTCATCCCTGGGAACAGAGCTGGCCTCTCTCTTCTGAGGTTTAATTCATTAACAGAAAGGCATTGAGTTGATGCAGCTGCTGGATGTTGATAAAAGATCATTGGTTGATTGTTAAAAGGTGATCAATGAATGATTATAAATCAGCATTCATATTTTGGAGGGATTTTTCAATTCATAAACAGAGAATTAGAAATTGAAGTACAGCATAGCAGTAGAATTTACATAGAGAAATCAATTAAACCCTGCAGTGCACAAACCAGTACCACTCTTCTGTGCCTGACCTGCACCAAGAATTTGGCCCAAATATCCCAAAATGAGAAAGAAAGCTCCATTTCTCATTTGGAGTTGCTCTGTGATCAAGGACGATTTAAAGCCCGGAGTAACCCGATTGCAGTGATGGGATTACACCAGAATGGACTTACATTGATATTGTAAGAATTGATTTTTTTAAAAGCAGTTTAAGAAGCCATATTTCTGTGTCAGCCTCAGTTATCTTCCTTCGGGATAAGAGAGCTGCTTTGGGGTGATGCTTGGCTGTGCCAGTGGCTCACATCAGCCACCAGGCTCAGTTTCATACAAATCAGGATCTTTCATAAGAACCAGCTTGGAAGCTCTGTTTATATATTCTTCCATTGTGATGAAATGTCAGCAGACCTTATTAATTCCTTGTCTACCAAATGAAATCTCCATTTCCATTTCCTTGACATCTCCTGGCATCCATCCTCAATCAGAGGTCAAGTGTCCTTTGCAAAGGACGTGTCTGGGAAGATGAATGGATGTGACACTGAGTGTTCCCCATGTGTCACATCCATTGGGATTCCTCCATCAGGGAACACCCTGTAAGGGCCATCATGGACTCACCACGGACTGTTCAGACCAGGATTTTTGGATCTGGCAGCAAAACAAAGCAGATTCTGGAGTACCACAATAAATACAGTAATAAATAGCATTTCCTGTAATGGGCAGCACCAAAGTTTTGGGTGCTGAAGGCACTGCCAGTTCTTCCCCAGCTTCTGCAAGAACAAAATACACACAGAAAATCTTGTTTGCCCTGCCATAAAAGATCTTTTGGCTTCTCAATTCCGCTTTCTCTGCCCCAAACCACTGAGTAATGTCGTTGTGCACCGTGGTACAGGCGCTGCTGACTTCCAGTGATGGATGATACAATCCCTGGGTACGTAGATTGTTTGGTGCTCGGAGCTGTTTGAGTAAATGACACACCACAGCACAAGCCTCATTATCAATATTGCCTGGAAATATCAGAAACGTCTGAGGCCGCGGTTTAATTTGGATGCTTATCATAAGCTCGGGAGAAATGGAAATGTGTGACAATAACAAAACACTGCAGCAGTGATGCCAAGCAGCCTGGAGCAGCTGATGAATTTCTAGGCCACGGGGGAAGGAGCTGGGGGTGCTGGGGGATGCTTCTCCAACACTTGTTCAAACAAAAGTGATTCCGGGAAGCATCTGAGTGACAATGTCTGGAGCTCCAGCAAACATCCCTGTGGCCTCTGGGGCCTGAGGAGATGTGGAACAAGAGCTGCTGATGTGCAGCTTCCTCGTGGGACTGCTCACATCGCTCAGCTCCAGGGCTTCTGCCTGCTAAATGAGGTTTCCCTGCAGGTTTTTCTCCGTTAAGGCAGTGGAGCAATAGACCCTTCACTGCACCAGTTCAACCAAACGCTCAGAATTACCCCAGGAAGGTGAACTTCCCTTGCTCACAGCTGAGCAGAGTTTGGAGACTGAAGCCAGACAACAAATAGCTCCTCCAGGAAGGTTTTTCAGAGGTACATAAGTACCTAGGCATGCAGATAGCTACCTAGTGGAACTAATTTGTTTACAACATTGACGGAAAAATCTTAATAACCAATTTCTATATTTAGCTTAAATGCCTTTGAAAATCCAAGCTTTACATCCCTGTGCTCACTGTCCCCATCCAGTCCTGTGGGGCTATGGGAAAAAGCCAAAAATAAACCCACAACCCTCCCATGGTCTTGATTTTATCAAAATCACCCCAAAGGCTGCTGCTCTGCTTTGGCCACACTGCACATCCACTTTGGACTTTAATTACAGTGCTCACTGCAGAATAAAATCCACCCAGTTTGCCTGAATTACCCCCTTGTTCTCTCACTGCTCTCCCCTCCCCAAATCAAACCCCTGCTCCATCCCGCTTGATTTCCAATGTGATTTGCCAGCCAGCTCTCAGCTGCAGGGAAAAATAAAATCAATCTATTTTTCCACTCCCTCATCCAGCGGCTTCATGCTCCGCCCGGCATCGAGCCTCGTGCTGGCAGGATGAGCTCCCCAGCAGTTGGTGGCCACCACCAAAGCAGCCCAGGGCCATTTGGTCACCGAGTTGCAGAGCTGCTGGAGCAGAGGCTGCAATGATCTGCCTGACTGTGCCACAGGCAGGGGCACAGCAGCACAGTTTGGGCTCTGTGTGATGGGATTGCACTTCAGTGGTTTCGGGATATTAATAGCGGGATTAACCTGAAACAGCCGCGGTAACAAATTGATTATCAAGAACAATAAATCATCTCATACATGCAGGTAGCCCGCGGGTTTTTTGCATTGCAAAGCCATGAGTTTGTCTACAGGGCTGTAACAATCCCCAGCACGGAGCAATACCCAGGAAAAAGCCCACCAAAATAGGATTAAACTGTTGGGGTTTTGGGAATGCAGAAGGCAAAGAGGGAAAGGCTGTTGGATTTTACAATTGTAAAATATGGACACAAGTAAAGTGACTTTTTCTGCCCCTCCCCACCTCCACCTGCTGACCAGTCCTTTCCAGAAGGCTTTGGGAATGACTTTGCAGGGCCTGGAGGCAGGACAAGATATAGCTGCCATGGGCATGAAGGACATGGGAAGGAGTATGGCTACTTCAGCATCGAGCAATCCAGTGCCTACAAGATCCAGTTGAGAGATGGAATGCTCCTCCACATCCCACAGCCCTGAGCTCCCAGGATTTGCTCGTGCAGTTTTCCATACACAACCCTTGCAATACAGAAGGGCTATTGGTAAAGGCTCAGCCCTGCTGGATCCAGCTGCCTTCCCCCCACAGGAACAGCGATCCAACAGAGCTGCAATGTCTGAAGGACATTAAAGACACCCAGAGCCACTCCACATAATCCACAGCTGGAATGCAAACTCTCGTTTCCTTGGAGGCACAAGTGAATAACTCCTGCACGTGGACTGTGAGTCATCTGCTCACAGCTCCTGATCCAGACAGGAAACATTGAATGAGCCCCAGGAAGGGCCCTGCTCACCCCCAGGGAGGGGAATTTTTCCTTTTCTTGGGGCAGATTCCTTGACCATCATTCCTTTGACCATTTGCCATGCCAAATCCACATCCCCGGAGCTGGAGAGGAGCAAGGCTGAGAGGGGAAAAGGATATGCCTCTCAGCCTCTGAAGCAGGCTATTTATAACATCAAGGAACATTTCAGGGGATAATTTTAAAATATTCCACAGGCACAGAAGCAGAAAAAGAGCCATTTGGTTTTGGATTAGTGTCCTGTGCTACACCCAGTCCCCATCCACAGGCAGGAAGGCACCAGCAGGACTTGGAGCACACCATTGCCAGGGCTCTTACTTATCACTTCCAGATGTCTCCTGGGTGTTCTCAAATGCAGTTCAGCTGTAGGAAGGTGCTCAGGTATTTCTACAGCTCAGAAGGTTCTCTTTCCTTCCATTAACTCTGATTTGCAGTGGGAATCAGCAGATCACAGACCCTTCCCAGCTCTCTGGCTCTCCAGTTCTTGAGGAATTACATCCCAGCTGCTCTGTGCTCCTTGTACCAAGGCTGAGGGTTGAGCAGGAGTCTTCACAGGGACAGATGGGACAAGAAGTGCCAACTGCTGCCATTAATAAGTCAAAACAAGTCCATCCATCCAATTCAAATCGCTGGGCCACAGCTCACTGCTTTAATTTGGGGATTATTTACAGCCAGTGACAAAAATTAGATCCAAGTCAAGGAGATTGCTGGGACACCAAGAGACTGGGCCAGTTGGTAGCACAGAATATGCTGACCTCGATTAATATTGGCATCAGAGGCAAAACACCCACAGGGCTTGGAGACTTATTGGGAACTGCAGCAAGGCTCCTCTGAACCCCCAGAAGAAGCCTTTTTTACAGTCCTTCACTGCAGAGCCCCAGAGCAAGGTCAAAGTGTGCCCTGAGTGCTGCAGGAGCCTTGAATTCCCTCCCATGGGAAGAGCCCATCGATATTCCATGCTGAAAAGCCTGTCTCCCTATATCCAACCCACACTGATCCCATGACCCACCTCCTGGAGCAGCCCAAGTCCCGTCAGAGCAGTTTCAAGCCCACCTGGCACCAGCAGCACAGCTCCTGCCTCACTGCCTTGGTTGTTCTGCCCACCACAAAATAAAATACAGTGAGTTTGCAATAAAAGGGGGGAACAAACATGTGGAGTTTCTCTTTGCCATCTCATTCTGCTACCGGGTAGGACTCTGGCAGTGTCCAAACTCCAGCTCCATTCCAGCCAGCCCAGCAATGGGGAATGAACCAGTTTTGCTTGTTCTTACCACAAACATCCTGTCCATCACTCCAGGAAACCTGGTTTTACTACTGTCATACCGAAAACCACATTTATGATGGGTAAAATCCCCTCTCCACTTCTGGTTTATTGGTACAGGAGGCCTGAACCCTGGGATTTTGCTCAAGAGGAGTTCAGCCTCTCTATCTCCAATGCTCCAGCAGATAAGATCCAAAGCAGCAGATGTGCACTTATCTGCCACATCCACACCTGGAATTATTTTCTTCCCCAATCTCCAGTTCAAGCTCCCAGGTGTTCCTCACATCAATGTGCTGGGCTGTAGCTCCCAGCTGTGTTTGTTTGCTGTGTGATTCCCACCATTTCAATAAAAATGTTTGTTATCAAACCTAAACATTTCATATTTATAGACTGTAGATACACAGAACATCCATTTCCTCCTCTCCCTCTAACTCAGAGAGCACGTGGAATTCGGGCCTGACACTCTGGATGGATTGCGCCCAGCTAAGTGAGACACCAGATACACATTTCATTGCAAAAAAGCCCAAACTTCCCTCTTTAAATCCCTTTGCCATGACTGATGGTTGGTATTTAAACAAGCACAGAACATTTTCCAAAAGCGTTTTACCCACTTTAATTAAAAACTAATATTTATGGAGCAGGACAGGTGTGCTGTACAGCAGGAGGAAGTTACAGTCCCCACTTTGGCTTGCAGGTGGCTTTTTGCAGGAACCAGCACATAATCACTGCTAAACTGGAATAAGCACCATCGATTGCTGTCTCTAATAGAGGATATGATTTTAAAGAGCTCACAACACCAGCCTGTTCAAGCTTATTGTGTTTATTGATCGAGACTGTGAGGACTATCATCACGTGTGAAAACACCAGGTTATTCATCAGCTGTTGGCTCTTTGAAAGGAGCACCCAAAACTGCCCAAACGGCATCCAACAAGTGCAAAAGCTGCTGTGGGAGGGCTTTGTCACCATTCTGTGACCACAGAGAGGAGTGCTGGGGGTGCTCCAGCCATCAGCCACGGGCAAAGAGCAGAGCAGGGAATGCCAAACCCCACACCTCACAGAAAACATGAGAAACAAGACGGGAGGCAGTGCCTGGCTTCAGGTGCCTGCACAGGAAAGCAGAAATATCACCCAACAGCTTGGGCAGCATCTCATCTAAATCAGAGATCAGGAGTTTCCTCTCCAAAGCTGAACCTGGCTGCTGGCAAACACCTCATTTTCATACTCTTTGTAACTTGCCTCTTCTCATCCAGTGACTGCTGCAGGTACTGCCCAGGCTGCGGAGCAACACTGTTATCAATAATCACTCCTCACTCTTTTTTGTGCCACATCACATGGCATACATGACCCTACAGCCTGGGCACAGCAATCACAGCTCCTCAGGGTGTGAGATTCGTGCTCCAGCTCTTTGGGGAGCTGTCGTTTTGTTGTTTCAAGGAGGGTGAGCAGGGAACAAAGGGCAGCACCAAGAAGAGCATAGGAGAAGGAAAAGAGCTCTAGGTTGATTAGAAATCCTTTAATTTCCACGCAGGTTCCCAGGAAAGCAGTCAAGGTATAAACCCACACATGATACAGCATGATCTAAGCCAAGGGCTGAGCTGAAATTCATCTCCTGAGCCCTCAGCTGAGAGCCAGGGGTGACACTCCAGCTGGGGCTGCCCAGGGCAACCAGAGCCAGGTGGAACTCAGGGATGGATGGAGCTCCCTTAAGGACTGATTTTGCTTAATAACTCCTAAATCACCCTGGCAAAAGGGTAGGATGTCCAGATGAAGTGTCTTCCCTGGCTTTGGTCCTGCCTGTACTCCTTGCAATCAGCAGTGCCAGTGACTGCTGCCACCTCTTCTTTCACCAGATCAGTTCTGTTCTCTTTGTTTTCTCCAACTTCCCTCAAACTTTCCCACCACAGCCTCATTACAGATGCTTTTCCCAAGGAACACCTACATGATTTAATGCCTTTCTGGTGCCTAATCAAGCATTCTACTTAAAGAACTCCTAAATTAACTTTGCATGTTCCTTATCAGATCATTAGCCACGTTGGCTTCTATGCTATTTTCCACTGAAATCTGGACTTTAAGTGTTTTACCTCCCAAAGTTGTTCTGAAGCATCATGTGCTGTTTATCAAATAAAAGGTCTCAGTTGCTGTTCTGGTGCCACAACCCCCCAGTACTGAGGATTTTTGCAGTGTCCTGAAGTGACACTCAGACTTGAGCTCCTGTCTGCTGTGTTGCTGTTTATAGCAACAACGAGCACTCAGCCTATTAAAATTTGGGTTTTTCTGTCTGTGCCTTCAGGAGAAAGAGGTGATCAGAGTCTGGTGCTTGGGGAAAACAGATCTTTGCTGTAGCAGGTTGAGAGTTAAATGTGCAACACTACAGACAATCCTTGTTTAGGGGAATGTGTTCCTATGACCCGAATCACGGAAATTATTTGGTTCTGAGAAAGCCAAAGGAAGTTCAGTGGTGTTTGCAAAAAAAAAAGTCCTTTACAATTTGCTGCAGGCTGCATAGTCACCCATGTGAGAACAAGGTCTTCTTTTCCTAGCATTTCTTGTTAAAATCCCTGCCAAGCCCCTGCCTAAAGGGTAATTCAGAATTTCCAAGGTTAACAATGCTAACAGCCCCCCTGGCCTATCAGTCTGCAACTTTATCTAGATCCCAAATGCACCTAATTTACCACTTAAATGCTCTGGTTTGTACCAGGGGGGGAAAAGCTTCCAAGATCAAACACTAGGCAGTGTCTCCTAGCAAACTCTGCTAAAATGCTGTGGAACAGGGCTTATCCTGCAGGGAGAACAGCTCCTGGAGCTGCAGGAACAGCCTGTGCACTGCAACCAAAGCTGCAGCCTCAGCCCCAGCACTGACCACTCGGAGACTAATTAATTTCAACAGTAACAAAATCAATTTTAACAGTTTTTTTGTGCCAAAACTCAGCAAACATCCTGTCACTGGAAACTTGTCTGAAACCAATGCAGGGGAACCTAAAGTCTCCCTTTTCCAGGGAAGGAAAGGCACATCCTGGGTCAGCAAGGCTGTGGACAGTGCAAGGGGACAGCAGGAGGGCTGGGAAGCTGAGGTGGCACTGGGGACTCTACCCTTCGGTGTCCCAAACAGCCCAGAAGGAGCTGCAGATGAGGCCAACCCAACCTGAGGATTCTCTGCACCTCTGAGAGCCTTTCTGAGCTCAGGAAGCAATGGGGAAAAGAGCCATTTCCATCAAGCATGGAGCAGGGGCCATCCAGCTGCATAATCCCCACAGAAATCCTGCAAGGGAATGCAAGAAGAAACTCAGATGAGGAAAACTTGAAACCCTGGGATTGTTTATTGGTGGTGGGAGAAGGGTGGGCTGGAGGGTGTGAGAAGGGAGGGCAGCAGCCAGAGGCTCCTAGCAGAGCTCAGGGAGGAGCATTTGGCTGCACCTGCCTTGGCTTGTGTGGGCTGGAAGGGTTGGAGGTTTGCAGGGGCAATAATAGAGTAATAACTTTTCAAAGCAGTGGGAAAACGCTGGGATGTGGGACAGGCAGGAATCAAGGATGAGCACAGCCCCTTTGGGACGTGAACACAGACCCCAAACAGCAGCCTGGTTGCCCTCCCAGCCCCTCCTGCTCATCTCCAGAGGGAAGGAGAATGTCAGGAGCTGTCTGTCTCTCCTGCCTGGCAGCTGGCAGCTCTCCTCCTCCTTTCTCATCCTGCCCAGCTCATCGCCAAGTTTTCATGCAAAGCAGAAAAGCCTCATTAAGCGATGCTGGAAGCACTCCCCTCTCGGTGTTAGATGTGACACCCATCGCAGGGAGCAAAACGTTCTGGCTGGGCTAGTGCTTTGTGCAGGTACAAAATGACTCGGGAAGGTGCAGAGTGGGGAGAAATCCAGCCTGGGGAGGAAGGGCAACTGACTGAGCTTGCAAAGTGTGTCAGTCTCAAAGCTGGGAAACAAGCCCAGACGTCCTTATTGTGAGTCTGATATTCAGCTGCACATGCCAAATGCCTTCTGACTTCCCTGACAGAGCTCCAGGGAGCAAATCCAGAAGGACAGTGATGTCTCTTCTGGTCCATCAGTGTTTCCTGCAGTCTGTGGACAGGCAGAATTTGGTTTCATGTTCTGAGCCCTATCCAGACTTTTTTTGAGTTGGATTTTTGAGGGATTCCTTTGGGATTTGGTCCTTGAGCCAGAGCATCAGCTGGTGTTCAAGGAGTGTTTGGACAAAACTCTGGGGCACAGGGTGGGATTGTTGGGGTTGTCCTGGGCAGGGGTAGGAGCTGGACTGGATGATCCTTGTGGGCTCCTTCCAACTCAGGAGATCCTAAGATTTTAAATCAGGCACCTCTGCAACAGCTAAAGGTGCTGTTGTGATTTATACCAGGTGAGTTGGTGCTGTAATTCCTCATGGCTGGAAGTCCCTCTGCCCTCACTTTCAGGAGCACCTGAGCCATAAAATGTCAGCTCAGAAGAAATCCTTTAGGAAGAGAACCAGGGTCAGAGATAGGATGGGAACTGGAGCACCACCAGCCACAAGCTGGGTGCCCAAAGAGTCTGAAGAGACCAGAGCACCTGTGGAAGGGATCCAAAGGAGCAGGGTGCCACAGAGCTTTGGATTTGAGTGTTTTTCTCTGAAAAGTGCTGTGCTGATGATGTGGGGGGAGCAGAGAGCTGGGACAGCACCTGTGCACCTCCAAGGAATCCTCCCTACCTGGGCAGGTAGAGGAAGCACCACACCTTGAACTGCTGGCAGCCTCCAGGGCAGGAGGAATGGCAAATTCTGATTCTTCAGCTCTGGATAACAGAAACACTGAGATGGTGAACCATAAAGCCACTCTGGGCTTTGCCAGTGGTGCTTTTTTGGGGGAGCTGGGAGAGCAGGGTGGTAACACCATAGTGCACCAAGAGCTCTGGGCTCTGCTGCTGAAAGTCAGGAACTCGGAGCTGCTGAGGGAAGATTCTCCTGGACTGGTGTTGGAGTGAATCCCAAACACCTCAGAGCACCTGCTGCCCCAAAACTGGGGTTGGACAAGGATTATACTTTCCCTTTTTTTGGTAAATCCTTTATTATGAACATCTCCAAAGGTTTCAGAGGTGGCACTTCTGCAGCTGAACCTTGCACTGGGAGTAAGAGTTCATTTGCTTCTCCTCCGCTTATGCCACGTAAAAATTGTTTTTATCTGTCTGCTGGAAAGCAGAGTAAAGGATGTATAACTGCAGAATTTATCAGATAAACCAGTGTTTTAAGTATCCCTCCTCCCTGAATCCCATTCCATCTCCTCTCCCTGTAGCTTGTCTCATTCAGGATATTATTAACTCGCTCTCTGCAGCCATAGCTCTGCTCACAGCACAGCATTAAACCAAACAGAGCAGCAGCTGCTTGAGATGCAGCAAAATTCATCTCTCTGCTCTCTTAGCTGGAGGCCTTGGCCCACACCAGGGAGAAGGTAAAAAGCAATTCCTACAGGAAAGCTGGAAAATGCAATCTGTTGTACCAGAGAGGGAGGTTTAGGCCACAGGAGGATCCTTTTACTCCAGTAGTCCCTGCTGGCATTCCTGCTTTCCAGCAAGGACATGGTGACAGGGAGATGTTTACTTGGAGACTTCATTCAGCTGCCCAGGTGAGCAGCCACTCAAAACTTACTATGAATTCAGTTATCTCAATACAGTGTAGGCTGAATGAAGATATTTTTATTCCAGGCTAAATGAGGTGTTTTTAATGTCAGCTACTAAATTGTCTCATGTAATGTGCTCACTGCCTCCTGCTGAAGCAGTGAGTGTCTGTGCCTGGGAGAGGCAGAGCAATTTCCCTGCAAATGTCTTCAGAGCAGCACGACTGTGACCTTCCTCTGAGCCTTGTGACAGAGGGAGGTGCTGCAGAGCTGCCACCAGCACAAATCCCTTCCCCAAGGCAGGGAGGAGCCAAGAGGAGGCAGAATAATCCAGGTGAGGGCTGAGACCTGTTGGTGGCTCTGCCTCTGTGGAGGAATCATTTCCTCACTCTCTGCTTAGATTTTATTTATTTATCAGCTTTTATTTAATGGGAATCTCACTGATGGTATTTAGGAGCAGAAACTGGATGAGGTGGGCAATTCTGGCCCAGGTTGTACAATCATGGACTGGTTTGGGTTGGAAGAGATCTTAAAAACCATCTTGCTCCACCTGCTAGAGACACCTTCCACTAGACCAGGTTGCTCCAAGCCTGATCCATCCAGCCTAGATCCAGGTTCAGGCTGGTAATTCAGGAATGGCCACTAACTGTGCCCAGCTTTCACCTCTGGTGTGTTTGGCTCCAGCAGGAGAAAGGATGTGCTGCACCAGGAGCAAGCCTGAGGCTCCTCTTCTCCTCTTTTCCCAAAGCAAATCCCTGAATTATTCCATGGGTGTGTATAGATGTGTGGGCAGTGGTTCCTGCAAACCCTTCATCCTCTGTGGGCTGCCAGAACCACAGCCACTCATTTGTGTCTCCAGCACTTTCCACATCCTTGCAGGGAGCAGCTGGAAGAAGGGCTCTGGTGTGTCTGTGCCACCCCTTTGGCAGAGCTGGGGTGTCCCCACGTGCCCAAGTGGCTGTGCTGTGCTCAGGGTGGCAGGCTGGGATCTGCTGGATTATCCACGTCATGGCCCTGCAGCAGCTTTGCTGCCTCTTAGCACCGAGCTAAGTCCCTGAGGGACAGAGCTCTCCTTACTCCCTTTGCTGCCACCGAGTGAGGTTGTTCTTGCAGTGAGAGCAGCCTGGCTGGGAACAGGCTGGGCGTGTTTTAGCCTGTGGAAGTGGCTCTGGAAGCAGCTTGGGCTGAGCAAAGCAGGGAACTCCAGCACCTGGAAAGAGATTCCCAGTGGGGCTGTGCAGAGGGTGTTTAACATTCACAGCAGTGCTGGCTGCAGGGTGAGCTGCTCCTCCTGCATCGCTGGGAGCTCGGGGAGAGACCCAAAGGCAGCTCCTGGGGAAGGAATAACATCATTCCCTACAGTAATCCTGCTGGCTTTCCCTTCTGCATCTAAAGTGATGAGATCAGGTGCCATCTAGTGTAAACCCTTCCTCTTAATGCACATCCAAGTCCATCCAGTTATTTTTGTTATTTCTTCCTCTCCCTGCTTTGATATGCAAGGTCTGAAATCCTCAGATGCTGGAACAAAAGCAATCCAGCCCTTTCCCAGGAGATCCTGCAGGAAAAATTTCCCCAAGGGCCTGCTGGTACTGTTTGCAGTGCTAAAGTGAGGCTAGGAGAAAGATTCCTACACTGACACCTATTGCAGAACCCAGCTGGGAAACCGGGATGGGATTGGGATGGGATTGGGATGGGATGGGATGGGGTGGGATGGGATGGGGTGGGCTGTGGGGTTGAGTCTGGGGCTGGGGGGTGGCACAGCTGCTCTGGACAACCTCTGGACAGGTTGCCTCCCTCTGTGGCATCTGTAAAGTGATTGTGGAAATGGTTTGTTACAGGGTAGAGTGAATGGGCCTGATCCAGCCTGTGCTGAGCTCAGGAAGGGATTTTCCCTTCCCTTGGACAGCGTTGGTTTGTGAGCATTTCCATGTGCCCTGCCCAGGCTTTCAAGGCATGAGGGCTGATTTCACATCCCTCCCACCCTGCTGCTCTCTCTGCTGGGTGTTCCTGAGTATTCCCTGCTCAGAGGCCCTGTGGAAGGAGTTAGAGCTTTTCCAACCCACCCATCCCCAGCAGGTCACTGGGCAGCGAGGGCAGGAGGCTGAAAGCAGCTTCTGAGAGCTGCTATAAATACAGCTGGCACAGATCAGGGCGGGAGGTGTCTGTAAATATTTATTCTTTTCACTCCTGCCGGTTGACTTACAGGAACCATTGACTCCTCGTGCTGCGAAGGTGTTCTGTGCTTATTGAACTGGAGCGTGGCTGCTCTTACAGAGATGTACCACAATCCCTCCTCGTGCGAAGGGGACTAGAAAATACTCCGTTTCGCTCCGGTCTGAGGTGTAAAATCATGTGGAAAATTAGGGGAGCACGAGCTGATGCCTTGAGTGTTTCTACCAGGGGATTCCTCTTGCCTCAGTCCGTGCGGGAAAGCTTTGCTTAGAGCGAATCTCCCGATCTGGAGCTTCCAGGGCATGGCAATCCCGCCTCGGGGGAGGCGAATGAATATTTAAAAATGTCATCAGAGTCACTGGGGAAATGTGACAGGATTTAAACGATGACATAACACGCTTGTCTTGTCTTTGCTGCCGGTGCTAATGAGCACGAATTGAGAGCATTAGCGATCTATCCACGGGCATTAGCGCGTGTGCGGCAGGGGATCGCAGCCCTAATTAGTGTCATCCTCTGCTGCCAGCGCAGCCACTTCGCCTGCCCGCCACTCCTGGAGTCACTCAGGTTTTGCCACAGCACTGCCCATCGCCTACACCTGGTTGTAGGTGGGTTTTGTCACCTTGGTGTCCTTAAGAGAAATCCGAGCGCTTTTCCCTGTCTTCTGGCAAGTCTGAGAATCGTGATGACGTCTGTGAGAGTGGTTTTTGATCTGCTTTCTCTTGGCCGTTTGTCACTTTAGGAGAACTTTAAGCATTCAGAACGGTTTTTCTCTTCTTTTTATTCCCCCCCCCCCCCCCAACTAATATTTGTTCTCCCAAACCCCTCATTTCTGCAAGAAAACCAGAAGGTTGGGCTGGAAGCCAACAAATAAAAACCTGCAGAGAAAGGACCCGGGATTCAAGTTTGTCCTGGGTGTTTTTCCTATCTCTCCATGTTCCCAATTCTTCTCTGTGGGATTTTCAGTGGAACCTGTTGCAGCTCCAGCAGAAGGTCTGGGCTGGCCGCAGTGTGATGGGTGCTGGGAGGGATGGAGGCTTTGCTGCTCTGCCAGCCGAGCTGCTTAGGCAGGAGGTTGGGCCTCTGGCATCTCCCAGCCCCTCCCTGATGGTAGGAAATTAATTTTGAAAAATCAAATGGCCGATATGATGGATTAGATGTCTTTGCCCCACTACACTTAATCGATGGCAGCGGGTATTTATTGCATTATATACTACAAATCTATAATGATTAGTACCTCATTAACCTTTTCTTTTCTTTTGATTGTCTTCGTGCAGTGATGAAATAACAGAGCCCAGAGTTCTGCATCTTTCCCCAGCCTGGCAGGGATGGGTTTGCAGGCTGGAGGAGATGGGAGTGATGCTTTGGATGAAGAGGGTGACCTTGCAGCCCAATTATCCTCTGAGTGAGTGGGGGAATCTCGGTGTAAATCATCCTCACCAGGAGAGATGCTCGTGGGGAAGTTCCAGGCTCACCTCCAGGCTGGCCAAGATCTCACTCCTGTGTTCCTGTGGCAATGGTTGAACGGGGAGCAAAACTCCCAGCAGTGCGAAGCTGGGCTGGGGAATTGAGGATGAGAGAATTTCCCGGGGCTCTGGCAGCATTCCAGGGCTGTCACAGCAGGAATGAGCTGCTCCCTGGGGAATTGTTGGTGTTGCACTTCCCCCTGACACAAACAGTCTCACAGGGAAGGGGAGAGTCTCAGTGAGGAGCTGTAAGGAGTAACCTTCTTTTCTGCCCTGCAATTTGTTCCCCAAATCTATGCAATCAGACCTCGAAGCCGAGTTCTGCTGGCAGAGCTGAGCTGTGCTCCTGATGCAAACCTGCAGGGATGGTTTGTACCACTGCAGTCACTTGCACCACTGCAGAAATGCTTGGGAACTTGGCCCATAAATCCTGCCAGACTGAGAGGCTTCCCCAACCAGCAGCCTCATAAATGTATTTGAATGAGAGAAATGTTTTCAAATGAGATAAATACCTTCCAATTAGATTAGCTCTGTGTGAGTTTGTCAATTCCCAGGGTGAGTGAAGCCCCTGATTTTCCCACCTGCTGGGAAACTGAACTTGTGCAATTAAGCTCTGCAGTGCTCAGGTCTGATGTGAAATTGGTGGATATATTAACAGAGCTCTTCCAAAAGGGGCTGCACTTCCCCCAAATTCATTTGGTACTCCCCAGCCAGCCCCCAACATCAAAAGGATGTGGAGCTGCTGGAGTGAGTGCAGAGGAGAATGGAAGGTGCTCTGAGAGCTGGAGCCCCTCTGCTCTGGAGACTGAGAGAGCTGGGAGTGTCCTGCCTGGGGAAGAGAATGCTCCAGACAGAACTTAGAACCCCTTGCAGGGCCTAAAGGAGCTCCAGGAGAGCTGGAGAGGGACTGGGGACAAGGGATGGAAGGACAGGACACAGGGAATGGCTTCCCATTGCCAGAGGGCAGGGAGAGATGGGATATTGGGAAGGAATTGTTCCCTGTAGGGTGGGCAGGCCCTGGCACAGGGTGCCCAGAGAAGCTGTGGCTGCCCCTGGATCCCTGGCAGTGTCCAAGGCCAGGCTGGACAGGGCTTGGAGCACACTGGGATAGCAGAAGGTGTCCCTGCCATGGCAGGGTTTGGAACAAGATGAGCTTTAAGATCAACCCAAACCATTCCATGGTTCTATCAGTAAAGTCTCCCAGCCTGTGTGGGATGTGCTGCACTCCAAGAGAAGCCAATGCTCTGCTATGATGACCTCCAGCACGATGCAATCCCTGCCTGAAGGGTGGAGGCTGGGCTGGGGCAGTGATGTCCCAGCAGGAGGAGAATTCAGGGTTGGAGGCACCAATTTACACCAGGGCATCCCTTGTGCACAGGGTCGACCCCAAGTCATGCATAAAGGCAGCACTGAGGATGAAGAGTCTGAGTTTTCCTTCCATCCTGCAACTCCCTGTGCAAATCCAGCCAGGCCTCTGCCATCCAGCTCATCTGGGTGGGAATTCTGGATTTGCTGGACAATTCCTACAGTGTAAATAACCCCAGTCCTGTGGAGCAAGGTGTTGACACCCCTCAGGCTGCCTCCTTCTGCATGTCCTCCCTGTGCCATGGCTCCACAATCATAAAATCATAGAATGGCCTTAGAATCATGGAATTACAGAATGGTTTGGCTTGGAAGCTCATCCAGCTCCAGCCCTTGCCATGGGCAGGGACACCTTCCACTAAGCAGGTTCACTAAACCTCACCTCTCCCATCCAAGGACACTCAGCCCTCAGGAACAGGCTGTGTGTTCTTAAACACCAAATTTAACGGCCAAGGTGCCCAAATCAGAGAACAGGCACTGCCCTGATCCTGTGCCAGTGCCAGCTCTGCCTGGCCGTGACACTCAGGCCCACATCGTGACTTAGCCATGATTTGTGCTGGGCATTAAAGGAAAAAAAAAAAAAGCTGATGACGCAAGTAGCTTTTTCTTTCAGGCATTTCAAGCAGGACTGGAGAGTGCATAAGTGCAAGAAATTGCTGGAGAGGGGAGGAGGATTGCAGCTCTTAAATCATCTGGCTCTGCGATGCAGGGTTACACTCAGTGGTGTTGGCACAGTGGAGAGATCACTGCAGGCAAATCAGGGGGAAACTTCTGCTCCTTGGAAAGGCTTTTGCATCAGAAAATGGAGCAAATGTAGGTTGGTTTTAATGTGAACTGCTTTGACTTAGGGTTTTAATAAGTTTTAACAGCATTCCTATGGCTTGAAATCAAAATACTGCTGGGAATACAGGTGAAACTATTGCTGTCTCTTTGATATGATTTTTAATCCAGACTACCTAAATGATAAATTTCTAATCCTGTGGTGTCCACCCCGTGGAAACATTGTCTCAGTGGTTTGGAGCTAAAATTCTCATCTTTGATCTTCTCTGGCACAATGGAAATCACCAAATCCCCACTCAAAGGAAGCTGTTTCGGGCTGGCTGTGCTCAGGTACAGGCTGAGGGTGGCACTGAGCAGCAGGAGATTTGTAGATATGCAGATATAGAAGGATTTAAGGGGTGTCAGAGTTTTCTACCCCCTCTGCCTGCTTGGACCCTGCTCTTCAGGATCCACCCCAGCTGGGATGTGCCAAACTGAACTTGATCTGATTAAGCACAGCAACCTCCATTCATTGGAAACATTCCTGGTGTGAGTGGTTTATGCTCATAATGCAGAGCTTAAAAAACCTCCCTTGAAATGATGATTTCTCACTGCTCCTACAGCTTTCCTTCCAATCCAATTCTGCCTGTGCTATCTGGAGCTGAAGAGATTGAGCATGAGCCTTCTCCCTGCACCATGGGGAACTTGTGCCTGAACTGTGCTGGGTTCAGCTTTGTTGCAGGAGGAACGGTGCTGGAAGCCAAGGCACCCAGGGATTCTGCTGGAAATCCCTCTGGATGCTTTTCCCTGTGCGCTGGCTCCTTCAGTGAGCACTCAGCTGCAGCACTCAGCTGATTCCTGCACATGTCCAAGCTGTGCAAACCAGCCCAGCCGGCCAGAGACAGAGGATTGGGAGCCAATCTGCTAAACAGGGATTTAGCCAAGAGGCAGCCCCGAGTGCCAGCCCTCTCCTAATACTCTCTTAAGCAGCACGGGCAGCTGCTGCTTCCTCCCTGGCCCTCCTCACAGTTCACCTCAGTCCTCCGACTGCAGCAAGGCATTTCCAGGCAGAATTAGGTTTTGTTGGCTTCTTGCTACAGTGCCTTTTAATTAGGAGCACAGCTGCTCTGGAAACACGGAGCTCACTTTTCAAAGAGTGCCTCTGGAAAGTGATTACAGCGGATTAAAGCGGAAAGGTTAGGCAATTTATTCGGGTGGCACTTAGCAAATGCATCGGATTATTTCGTGCTGCAAGGATGATTTCAGAAACTCACAGGAATAACACCTTTGGGGCTCTTGCTGGCCTTGAGGCACGCTGTGCAAGGCAGGTGTTTGGGAACTGAGCAGTGCCCAGCTGCTCTGGAGCTCTCTGCTGTGAGAGGGTGCTGAGGTTCCCTTGCCAGGGTCTGTCTGGTCCCCCCAGTTAACAAAGGACCTATTGAGGCAGGAGTTGTCCCAGGAATTATTGCAGACTCTCAGTGTTCGCTAGTCTTGGCTCCAGAGGATGTTTGCAGGTGACGCTATTCATACCTGACATTGATCTTCCACCTGAGAACTTGCTGCCAACTCCTCCCTGGCAGAGCTCCCTTTCCAAATCATCACAGAATCACTGAACTTGGCAAAGACCCCCAAGATCATAGAGTCCAGCCTCTGACTGATCCCCACCTTGTCACCCAGCCCAGAGCACTGAGTGCCACATCCAGGCCTTCCTTGGACACCTTCAGGGATGGGGACTCCACCACCAATGGTTTGGGTTAGGAGGTCCTTAAAGAGCATCTCAATCCAACCCCCTGCCATAGGCTTTAGTGTTTACAGAGTGGAAAGGATAAAGCTCCCAGAAATCTCTCAGATTCACTTCAAAGCTGAGGTTCCATGAGAAGACCTCAATCCCTTTCTTCCCCAAAGGAAAAGCAGTGGGAGCCCCTGTCTGGAGTGTGGGGTTAAGATCCAGCTTGCAATGTGTGAACAATCTAAATTTAAAATGTCTCTGAGGAGAAACTGAAAGAGGCATCACATCCAAAGGGAAGGCTCAGAGCTGTCCCGTGGCAGCTGGGGCATCTCAAGGATGAGCAGTCTCTGCTGGCAGGGCTGTAGTGGCAGCAAGAAAACAGCATTATTCCCAAATGCAGCTACTCCTGCGGATGCTCTGTGTGTTTCTGCTGGGCAGCATTGGATTGGAGTTGTCCTGGGATTGGGAAACTGGTTTTGAGATAATTTCTGGAGTAGTGGTCAAAAGCTCAGGGACCAAGTGCCACCACTGGGCAGCTCTGGTCATTGAACAGCCGTGGTGGCCCTGCTTTGGGCATTGCCATGAGGAAAGGGAAGCTGTGGATGGGCTGCTCCAGCCTGCAGCTAGCACAGAGCAGGGGCAGCTCTCCCAGCATGTGCTCCTATACTCACATTTGGAGTCTTCGTGTGGGATTGAAAAAGGCTGGAGAAACTCAGACACTGTGCTGGTGGGAACAGCAGTGCTTTAAATAGAGGAGTCTGAGCACTAACATTGTGTTTGAGTGCAATTCAAAGGCTTGCAGTACCTTGTTTGCCCTTCTCTCACTTTGTTTGGCTGATGTAGGCGTATTTTTGTTTTTACTTGCTTCTCTGTCCTATATTGTCCCTTTTCTTTCCAGTAATGTTGACTGTTCCATCTGCTTATTTATCACTCACATTTCGAACGCGAATTTCAATTAGCAATCTGCTTTGTTTAGTTTTGTTTTAAACAAGGCATTGAAAGCTTCAACAAAGCTTTAATACATAAAGCTACTTGTAATGCAGCTGTTTAAGCTCTTCCATCATACCCATGAACAAAATGAATTCCACTGCTATCAAGATGCATCTGATGAATTAGGTTTAATCCTCCTCTACTGTAGCAGATGGAAGGCACTTCAACAAAGACAGAAAGATTTCAAATGACTGAGATGGAAAATGCTCCAGAGACATAAAAGAAACTAAAACCTCACGTAGTAAGAAATAATTCATCCAGCAATCAGAAAAGCAGTCCCTGGATTTCTGCAGCGATTCCTGATGCTGATGCTTTTCCTTTGGGTCTGAGGTCACAAGTGATGGGTGTGGAGGCAGAGAAGAGGGTGGTTAGGTGTGCAGCAGCATCCCAGGTGGGAACAATCCCACCTACCCAGCATTGCCCTGACAGCATCTTGATCACCAGGATCCCTCACAGAAAGGCTTCTCTGGGTTTGCTAAACAAGGAGAGGTTAATTGCTGTGAGTTTAGGGTGAACTCCAAGCCTGACATCATGGAATGGTTTGGGTTGGAAGGGACCTTAAAGCTCATCCCATCCCTGCCATGGCAGGGACACCTTCCACTATCCCAGGTTGCTCCAAGCCCTGTCCAGCCTGGCCTTGGACACTGCCAGGGATCCAGGGGCAGCCACAGCTTCTCTGGGCACCCTGTGCCAGGGCCTGCCCACCCTCATTTAGTTCTTAGGAACAATTTCTTCCTACGATCTAATCTAAATATCTCCTTTTTTAAAACTGTTCCCCCAGTCATATATTCCTTCAACACCCTGTCAATAACAAATGTGCCTAAATTTCGTTTAGGTGTGATTAAAACAAAGGCTGTGCTGAGGTGCTGGGCTGAACGGGTGCATCCCCAGCACCGCAACTCAGCAGTTAGAGCGAGCAGCACTGCGAGGTAACAACAATCCCACACCTGGCACGCCGGGCAATGGAAAAACAGCCCCGCGGCTCAGGTAACGGCTCCGTGTGCGGGGCAGGCAGTTCTCAGGTGTAAACCGATCCCTGCCGAGTGTCCTCTGCCGCGTGTCCTCCATCCCAAGTGTCCTCGCCATGCTGGGCAGGCGGGAAGCTGAGGGATGGACGCGCTGGGGAAGAGCGATCCATCCCGGGCGGGCTGAGCAGGAGCGGCGGGACTTTCCATCCTGCGCACTGCCAGCCGCACGGAGCGGCGGGCAGGGCTCGGCCCGGGGCGGTGAGCGCCGATGGGCGCTGATGAGCGGGAGCGCTAATTGCGGGTCCCGCGGGGGCGGGCGCTGGGGCGGGGCGGGGGGGTCCGGTCCCGCCGCCGGGGCCGCTCTGTATAACCCGTCTCCCGGCAACGGCGGCCGCGTCACTTCCTGGGGAGCCGCCGGCGAGCGCACGGACAGGTGCAGGGGCGGCGGGGCCGGTCGGCATCGGTGCTGCCCGGGGGGCTGCGCTCCTGCCCGCCTTGGGTCTGCTCCTGCCCGGCTCCGCTCCGCTCCTGCCCGGCGTGGCGCGCTCCGACAGCAGCATCCCCCGGTGCGCTGCCGGTGCCGCGGCGATGAGCGCGGAGCTGGACGGCGTGTCCGTGCACTCCTCCTCCTCCTCGTCGGGCTCGCTGGGCTCGGCGGCAGGGCCGGCTCCGCGGCCGCTCTCGGCCAACGTGCGGCGGCTGCACCAGGCGCTCACGGCGCTGCTGAGCGAGGCGGAGCGGGAGCGCTTCATCCTCTGCCTCAACGCCTACCACGGCCGCCGCAACGTCTGCGACCTGGTGCGCTCCCTGCGCGCCCTGCTCGACGGGCCCCGCCGCCGGCAGCTGCTGCCGCTGCTGCGCCTCGTCCTGCCGCGCTCCGACCAGCTCCTCTTCGACCAGTACACGGCCGAGGGGCCCTACCTGCCGCCGCCCGGCCGCCCCCCGCCGCCCCCCGCCCCGCCGCCGGTGGTCCCGGGCGAGCTGCGGCAGGTGACGCTGCGCCGGAGCAAAGCCCACGAGGGTCTGGGCTTCAGCATCCGCGGCGGCGCCGAGCACGGCGTGGGCATCTACGTGTCGCTGGTGGAACCGGGCTCGCTGGCCGAGCGGGAGGGGCTGCGCGTCGGCGATCAGATCCTGGGGGTCAACGGCAAGTCCCTGGACAGGGTGACCCACGCCGAGGCGGTCAAGGTGAGGCGGCTCCGCACCGGGCTCCGGATATTTCCTCCATCCCGCCTCGTCCCGGGCTCCGCTGCGCGCCCCGTCCCTCTCCGGTGCCTGTCCGTGTCCCCCCGCTCCTTCCTTCCCTCCCTGGCAGTCGTCCCCGTGCGCCCCGTCCTGCCTCATCCCTCCCCGGCTCCATGCGCTGCTCCATCCCCATCAGCCGGTGGGACCGGAGCCCCCCGGTGCCTCTCCAGGACGCGGCGCTGGGAACCCGCAGCCCTCGGCGGAGCGGAGTCGCTCCGGCTTTACATCGCGCCGGCGACACCGTGCGGGACCAGCCTTGCGCGGAGCCCGGGCGGAAAGTTTGCGGTGGGAATAGCGGTGCCCGCTGATAGCCCGGCCGGGACCGAGCTGCCGGGGTGGCTCCGGGCACGGCAGGCTCGTCCCGCTCTTTTGTCGCGTCTCTGAAACGCAGCCGTGCTGCTCGTGGCTCGCTTGCAGCTTGAGAAGCTCGTGGAAGCTGGAAATCTGCGGGAGCCGGGTTTGAAGGGATGAACTCCAGCCGCTCTATTGGGTTTCTGCTCGCAAAAATGGGGAAACTGAGGCACGGAGAAGCAGAGCAGCCCCCTGAGGGCTGCATCGTGCCCGGAGCAGGAGCAGATCCCCGATCCCCCTCTGAATATTCCAGGGGGAGAAGGAGAACAGTTACACAACTGAAGGGCTCCTGCTCTCCCAGCACGGCTCCATATGCCCTGGAGACCTGTTGTGGTCCATAACAGCATGGGGGCTATCGATAAAAGCTTTAATGTGGGAGGAGAACTCCATAAACTGTGGGATTTTCACCTGAAACCCGGTGTTTTGAGGCAAATCTATGACTGAGTGACCCAAACCCTTCCCAGAGCCGATCTTGTGGCTGGTGGGCTCCACTCGGAGCATTCCCGAGGCACAAACCTATCGAGCAGGAGAATTGACTTTTAGAGCAGCAATTTGTAGGCAGCGTGTGGAGAGCTGGGATCTGGCATGACAAGGCTGTTCTCCAGCTGTTTGTGCTTTAATTTTTCCATAATAAGCTCAAGTGGTTCTGTTGGGAGCCTGTTCCATGTGGAGCGTTCCTCTGACAGCACATTAATCTTGCACAGCCTTGAACAGTTCCTCCCTGCCGGCCTGTGGGTTCCCTGCCCCGGCTTAAATCAGTGCCCCGGG
Organism: Lichenostomus cassidix; assembly: GCF_008360975.1. Lineage (NCBI taxonomy): Eukaryota > Metazoa > Chordata > Aves > Passeriformes > Meliphagidae > Lichenostomus > Lichenostomus cassidix. The sequence continues at coordinate 8,364,023 of NC_139497.1, forward strand.
CAAGGGCACGACTTCCAGGCTGGAAATGAGTCCTTGGTAATCTGGAGACCAGAGGAAAGATTTGTAGGAATTCTTCTTTCTTGCTCCTAATGATGGGACAACAACAGTGTAAGCTTTCAGTCGTTACTCTGCAATTTTGTGCCTCGGAGATTGCAAATCCCCCACATTTTGGTTGTGGTGTTGGGATGGAGAGGAACCAGGTGTCAGGAATGCTCTGCTCCATGACTTCATCTCCAACTCATCCCACTCTGCTGGGTAATTCACATCACTTTCTGTTTGTTCTCTAATATAATGTAATTGATGCCTTTTAGACATTATTAATTTTGAGTGAAACTAAGTGCTTCCTGCACAGAAATAATTCCTGGAGGATGTGGCTTGCCAAGAGCTATATTTTGTTAATAGGAGCCTGATAGGAAAAAGCAGCTCAGAAATTGTCTCCTTGTGAGCTGAACTTCTTTCAACAACAAATTCGTCACTCGCTCTGTGTTGGCACCTTCTTGAGCCCCTGGGTTACATTTATGAGCCACATTGTGGTGGTGGAAACATTTTGCTTGGGAAGAGTCGCAGAGTGATTTACAGTACAGCTCTAATAAATCCTTTGGAGATTCTAAAATGAAGCAAGTGTTAATTTGCCCTCAGATGCTGCATTTGGAAGGGGGAAATGAAGAGCAGATCGTGTTCAGCGACGCTCAGGGGCAGCATTTGAAGGTTTAAGGTACAGTTAATATTTTGGGTGTCAATCAGAGTGTCAGAGCTGCAGGGATGGTGATGGGTGGCTTGATCCTGTGCTCTCTGCTTCCCCTTGAAGCCTGGGGTCTGGGGCTCAGGCTGGGTGCATTGACAGCTCTGCAGAGGCTTCTGGCCATGGTCTGGTGGCCTCAGGCAGAGCAAACCTCGCTGTGTCCTGCTCTCCTCACTGGTGGCTCTTGGGCTGCCCTGGAGTGGGTCAGTGAAGAGAGGAACGTCAGCTCAGTTGGTCAGAGCATAGTGCTCATACCCCAGCACTGGGGATTTGATCCCTTTAGTGGCTGTTCAGTTAACTCACTGATCCTTGTGATGCCTTCCAGCTCAGACAGTTCTGTGATTCTGTGACAACCCAGAGCTGGGTTTGCTCCTGGAATTCGAACATACGCTGCTTTCGGGATCAAATGCAGAGACAGACAGCTGAGGAGAGAGACTTTGTTAGCACAGCCCGTGGCTGTGTAGCTGATCTCAGACTCTGCCTGCTGCTCCAGAGCAGGGGCTGTGCTGAGCTCCCTCAGCCAGAAGGTGTGTGCTCAGAGCTCAGCTCCAGCCCTGCGTGTGCAGCGCTGCTCCGGCTCCTGCTGCGCTCCCCTCCCGCCTGTCCTGCAGCCAGCAGCTGTCTGTCCAGCCCAGCCCCGCCATCCATCACGGTCCCAACGTGCTGTGCTGACAGCAGTTGTCACAGCTCGTTGTTGGGCTCTGTTGAGCGCAGGGCTCTGGAGGGCTGATGGTTTCACATCGCGCTCCCCGGGCTGAGCGTGACAAACTTCCCGAGCCACAGACCCACTTTGTGCCTCTCGGGCTGCTCGAGGTGCCTGGCTGTGGCTGTGGCAGCGAGGCAGCTGCTCGGGCAGAGCAGGGAATAAACACAACGTCAGGATTTGTTTGTGCAGCCTTGGATGAGCATTCCCACAGCAGCCTCTGCGTTCCTTTCACAAGCCGTGCTAGCTCTGTTGCCTTTCCGTGCATGTCTGGCCATGCAGGAGCAGCCCAGCTGCTTTTATCCCTCCTCTCGAGGAAGACAGAGGTGCTGCCAGTGGGGTAGCAGCAATTTCTGTTTACTCCTGGTGTTTTCAGGCATCACTCAGTGATGCACCCCGCAGCAGATGAGAACTGCCACAGCACTGGGCAGAGAGAACACAAGCAGTGACCTGTGTGATGTCCAACTCCAAGCTGACTGCTGGCCCGTGAGCAGTGCAGTGTTTGCAGATGTTTTAGTGTGAATTAGATAAAGAGTGGCGTTCCGACTTCAACCACAGGATTAGCTCAGCACTCCAAATCAATTCCCTTAATGACCAGCTTCTTAACCTTTATGTGAGCACGAGAGTTTTATGCCTTGTCTCCTCGGCGCTCGGCTGTTTCATCCAAATCCAAATTAAATGACTCCATTACAATTACAGCTCCATCATTGCAGCATTCAAGAGTGCACTTTAGTGAAAGATCACCAGCATTTGAATTATGGGGTAAGTGGAGAAGTTTGTGTTGTCTGCCATAATTTTAGAGCTCGCTTGGCTTTTATCAGCCTTGTTATTTAGGACATTATACTGTGTCTATACACTATATTTATATTTATTTTACTACGTATATATAGTATAACTGCTATGTTTTAGCAGTTGTGCTGAAAGTTTGTATTGATAAATTATCATGTTTTACCCAGCGGGTTTAAAATCAAGGCGTTTGTGGCTTTAGACCATCTAAATGTTACCCAGGGAGGTGTTTCTCCAATACTCTGGGGATGACATTAAATTCACATTCTCTTTTCCCTCCCCACCCCTTACTTTTGTTGCTTTGCAGTGAATTTTTTGTGTCCTTTGAATAAAAGGACATCTAGGGAGGGAGGGGACGAAAGAAAGTGGAAAGATGGCTCATTCCTGATTTAGGATTTGGCTTAATGAGCTACCCCAGCCCTAAAGAGCTGCACTGACTCCATTGGCTCTGCTGTTCCTGCTGACAGCTGGGCAAATCTGGATCAGCTTGACCAAAATCACCCAAACTCCACTAATTTCTGTGTGCTGGGCTTGGGCAGTTTGAGTTTTTGGTGTAAATCTGGGATGGCTTTGCTGTCACTGGGCTGGAATTAAGTTTATTCTGAAGGAACTGGGGTAGTTCAGGTTGCCTGTCTTGGGTTTTTCAGCAGTGGAGAGAGGCTGGGGCTTGGCTGCAGGCATGGAGGGGTTTGGGGACAGCTTGGCATGAGGCAAGCTGTGGCTGACAGGGCAGAAGGTCCAGGATGTGGCACTGCCAGCCTGTCCTGTGTGTCTCTGTGACTGCCCTGCCTGAAGGGAGGGAGATCACAGCACATCCCCAGGCTGGGATGGACAGAGATCCCATCCCTTCTCATCCCCAGCCACCACCATCTCTCTGTTCAAGCAGAGCTTTTCACTCCCTCCAGCCTTTCCATCTCCTGCTCCGATGGAAGTGTCAAGTGGCCATTTAAAAATAATTAAAAGGAGATTAAAATTCCTTTTATGTCCTGTTGCTGTGGTTTTTCATGCTGGCAAACAAGGCGATCTCTTCAGAGACTGTAATATTTCAGAAGAGGCAGAAAAGGCCCCAGGTGTGGGATTGCTAAAAGACCTCTGAGAAATGACAGAAGAGATGTGCAGCCCTGAGCCTCAGAAACATATTTAGAGCCATTTTCCTTTCCAGACAGCTTACAGTAAAGCAAATTTCATTTCATTGTTTCTTGTGATGCTCAATGAATTGATTATTGTGACTTGACACTACTTATTTAATCACCACTCAGAGGAATGAATGCAGCTTGGTTGGGCTGGGTTTTGACCCTTCCAGGACCTTGGAGCAGTGGATGATCACCCACAGGCACGGCTGGGATGACTGAGGAGTGCAGGCAATCCATTGATCCCTGATCCTGAGCAGATACCAGCCATGCTCCTTTAACTGCTGCGTCCTTATCGCCGCCTCTATATTTTTAGAAGGCACTAAAGAAAGGCTTGAAACTTCTCCCCTTCCCTGGGGAGCTCGGGGAGCTGGAGCATGGAAAAGGAGGATGTGACTAGCATCTACCCCAATAGTTAGAGTGCCAATCTCTGCCTTCATCTCTGCATCTGTTTGGAAACAAAAAGCCCAAGAAGTGCACTCAAAAAAGCACTCACAGCTTAGCAGGCAGGTGCTGTGCCATGCCAGGGCTCCTGCTCTGCCCTTCTGCCCTGCAGTTTCCATTTCACCTCCCGGAGTCAGCTGAGCTCAGAGAGAGAGGGTGGGAAGTGTAAAGGCAGCAGGATCTCCCTGTAGGAAAAAGGGAGAGGGAAAACCTCCAACTCTTGAACTTGGAGGCATCTGCATTTAAAATGACTTCTGGTGCTCATTAAGGGCTCCTGGCAGTGGCAGTGGCAGAGCAGGGATGTGGTGAGGGATGTTCCTGGTTTCGGGGGCAGAGCTGGAGCTGTGGTGGAGCAGGTTTGAGCGCTGGACAGTCACTGTGAGCTCATCTGAGCTTCCAAATTAACTAATTAATGAATGCCTGGTGTGCCTTGGGGTGGGGAGAGCCTGCACACCCAGCCAGGGGCTGTGGGAATGTGGGTTCAGCTGTCCCACCTGGGTTAGCAGTTGCTCGTGCCACTGATCTCCCTCCGTGGGCAAGTTACTCAGTCATCTGTTTCCCTTCATTTCACCAGCAAATCACAATCAGCTCTAATGAAATCAAATGGCTTTATACTGATGCAAAAGATTGGAATGAGTGCCTTAATCTCTCCTCTCCTCATAATGCAAGGATGATAGGAGTTGGCAGCAGGACTGCCTTGTTCATCAGGGTTAGCATTGTCAGGGCAGCCTGGAGTTCTTGCAGCATCGATGTTATTTAGTGAGCTCCTTGGAAATAAACAGTTTTGCCTCAGCAGAGAAATTGATAAGATAACCTGAAGGATAAAAGCTTATTTCCTTCTAGTGCCCATTGGAAGAAAACACAAGTGTCAGAAGTGGTGAATTAAAATATTCTATACCCAGTTCCTCTGTCCTCAGGGAAGACAATGGATTTTCTTGACACTTCCCTCAATGCCACGGAGAATTATTCAGCTCTAAATGCCCTCAGTTAAAGTGACAAAGCATCTGCTGATGTGATTTGCCTTGGGTCCTTTTGACTGGATGCTCTGTGAGTTCTCCCTGTCACGAGCACCAAGTATTTGGTAAATCCAGGTGAAGCAGAGCCCTGGAGGAGCTCAGGTCCTGCCAGCTGCTTCTTGCTGGGCTCAGGAATTGTCTCAGAGCCCCTCAGGGTGGGAGGTGCTGGCAGAGGGGCTGGAGGGGACTCTGCTCCGTGCAGGCTCTGCCTGGATGTCCTCAGTGCTCAATCCAGAGTCCTCCTCACTTCCCCCACATCGATTCTTCCGAAGTTTTTCCACCAAAGAACTAATCTTGTTTAGACAACATGCCCTTGGTGTTTCACATCACAGCTCCCAGCGCTGCTTGGTGTGGAGCAGAAGGAGGAGACCCGAGGAAGCAGGAGGCAGTGCTTTAATCTCCACTTCCCTAATGCCTCCCTCCTGCCCTGAAAGCATCCCAGCAGCTTTGGTTTGGTTTGATTTCCACAATTATGTGGAGTTTTCTGCTCTTCTTCTAATGATACCAGGCTTGCCTGAGGGCTGCAGTGGGCAGGGAGCAGCTGGGAGGGCTGGGAGGCTGCAGGGTGGGCATGGGGAGCTGTCAGCCCTCGGAGGGCTGGGGGAGAAGATGCTGGAGCGATGATTTCACTCGACCTTTCCAGGTGAAAGGAACATGGGCTTCCTGATGCCTTGGGGCTAGATGTGTGCAATCACCATAATTATGCCTCGATCTGCATTGATTTGCATAAGTGCCACTGCTTGAAAGCCCAACTGCTGTCACCTTTGCCTCGGCAGAGCGGGAGAGGTTGGACTGAGCCTGCAATTGCCACTTGTCCCCCTGCGGGGAGGCTCTGTCACACCCCTCATCCCCCGGGCTGTGGTACCCTCTGCTGTCCCTCCCTCTGGAGTCCCCCAGCCTTCCTGAGAGTGTCCTGCTGTCCCCACCTGCCTCTGGGTCACCTTTTCCATGTTCTGCTTCTCTCCATTCCCACACGGGGATGAGTTGTTTGCCCACATCAGAGCATTCCAGGCTCCCAGCTCCCTGGGTTTGTCAGGCAGTGTGGGGATGGGATACACTCAAAATCATGGAATCACAGGCTGGTTTGGGTTGGAAGGGACCTTAAAGCTCATCCAGTTCCACGGGAAGGGACATCTTCAACTGTCCAGTTTGCTGCAAACCCCATCCTTGGACACTTCCTGGGATCCAGGGGCAGCCACAGCTTCTCTGAGCAACACTTGATCCAAAATATCTAATTTCCAACTGCAGTCTGGGGCAGGGGACAGCCTCTCCCTGCTTTACCTGGCAAATTTGGCCTTAACCAGTTGTGTAGTGGGAGCTGCAATAGCCTTTCATCCATCCTGCCTGCAGATTATCCCTGGAGCAAACTTTTTAGGGCAGGAAGTGCCTCTGCCTGCTGCCCTGTCTTGGCAGAGGAGCCTTTTAGCTGCTGTGGCTCAATCCCTCTCCCCGTAAAAGCTGCTGAGGTCCTGTCCCTGCACTCCCCTCCCCAGCAGCCACAGGGTTCATTCCCACTGCCAGCAGGATTGTTTTGCTCAACCCATCTGATCCCACAAGTCTAAACCCACCTGAGCCCAGCAGGAGCACCCCGGGATGGAGCAGGGAACAGCGGCTGGACAAACTTCTGCCGATCGCTGCCTGCAGGCTGCCGGAATGTGCTGTAAAAGCTCCCTCTGCCTCCCTCCTGTGGTACCTCAGCGTTTCTTTCTTTGCAGCTTCACTCCAAGCCCGTGCCTTACTTTTTCTGGGACTTGCTGCCCAATTCCTGGCGTTTCAGTGATTGATAACCTCTGCACTGACCTTTGGAGCTCGCCAGCGGAGCGATGCCCATTATCCCAGAGCCATTATCCCATACCCATTATCCCAGAGCCAAACCAGCTCCGGCGAGGCTGTTCCTGCCGGAAGAAAAAGCAGCTCGAGGCTGTGGCGAGGGGGAGGATGGCTCAGTGAATGCTCCCGGTATCCAACTGGGATCTGCCCACTCCCGGCTCCATGGGAGCCGATTGCTCCTTTCATTAGCGGGGAAGGTCAATGAGGGGCTGTGGCCCTGCCAGGAGGATCCTGGCGGCTAATTGCTGTTGATTCCTGACATCTGGGCTCCTTCTGGGGGGATTTTTGAAGATGCTTTGTCACAGCCTTTCCGGGCTGCTGAGGAGTGGGAGAAGTGAGGGGGGAATGGTGAAGGTGTGGGACTGGCAGGGTTGCAGAGGGGTGGCAGCTGCCAGGCTGGATCCTGGGAAAGAACAGGATGGACTGGGAGTTGTTTGGGTTCTATGGGGTTTTTAAAAGGTAACTGTGGCACATGAGATGTGTGTTTCCTCTTTTGATCAGTTTAAACGATCTCCTTCCCTCTCATGGAGCTTGACAGATAATTAAATGGAGTGTTGTTAGGGGATCAGTGGCCTCGTGGAATCAATCTGCTCCTCTCTCTGGCACTTGCTGCTTCTGCTGACATTTCTGGCCAGTTGGTGACTGTTTCCCTGCTAAAGGTTTTGGCACTAATTCCCAGGTTCAAACCAATGATTTCTTTAAGCTAGGCTGCTGGCAGGTGTGCTTGCCTGCTGTGGTGCCATTCCTAAACCTCCCACCCCACGCTCCTCAAACACTTCAGAGGTGAGGCAAAGCCAAATCTTAGCCGAGGCTGGAGCAAAACCCAGCAGCACTGAAAGCACCCAGCAAATCCCTGGAATGGCCTGAGAAAGGAGGTGGAGATGAAACCTGCACTGTGTGATTCTGCAGAGGGGATTAAGGAGGTGGAATTTGTTGTTTAGTGGTGGCTGGGTGAGGTTCAGTTTGCCCATCAGATAATGGGATTTCCCAAATAACTTGCAGGATGAGCTCTGCTGGGGGTTTGTGGGGTTATCTCTGCAGGCACTGCACACAGGACAGGTTGTGGCTGGGAGGAAGAAGTTGTCCCTGGTGGAACTCCCATCCAGAGCCTGTCCTTTGGGAATGTCCCCCTGTGCTGGGCACTGCTGGGGCAATGCCTCAAGGACTGTGTCCAGCTCTGGGCCACTCAGTTCAGGAAGGACATGGAGGAGTTGGAGCTCCTCCAGGAAGGGAATGGAGCTGGGAAGGGCTGGAGCAGCAGGAGAGGCTGAGGGAGCTGGAAAGGAGCTCAGCCTGGAGCAAAGGAGGCTCAGGGGGACCTTGTGGCTCTGCACAGCTGCTGACAGGAGGGGACAGCCAGGGGGTCAGGCTGTGCTCCAGGGAACAGGGACAGCAGGAGAGGGAACAGCCTCAGGCTGGGCAGGGGAGGCTCAGGGTGGACAGCAGGAGGAATTTCTCCATGGAAAGGGTGCTCAGGCCTTGGCAGGAGCTGCCCAGGGAGGTTTGGAGTGCCCATCAGTGCAGCATTTCTGCCTGTGCAGGGAGGTGGATGGGAGCTCTGCTCTCCCAAAGCTCAGCACAGCACTGCTGGTGGGTTCTGGCCTGGTTTGGATGCAGGTGGAAGCTTCTCCCCCTTGGCTCACCTGGTGCCTCATCACTCTGCAGCTCCTGCTGCCAAGCACTTTGGTCAAGTCTGGTTCAGAGTGTGGAGGCACAAAGGGTTTGGAGGTCTGTGCCAGATCCTGTCCCTGTGCCTGCTGAGCTTCAGTGTGGAGCACATGCCATGCTGGTATCTCAGGGAAAACGAGGGAAAACTGCTTCCCTCTCATCTCACAGCCATGGCAGCTGCAGTTTAAGGAGCCTGGTGGAAAAAATGCTTCTCGGGAGCTCAGATGTTTGAGCAGAACTGAGTTTAGTCATCACCAGGTTGGGGAAAGGGTTTGTGCTCCTCACAGGGAACAGTTTCATCCCAATATCCCATCTGATTTTACCATCCTTCAGCAAGAAGCCATTCCTTCCTGTCCTATCACCACATGGCCTTGGGAAAAGTCCCTTTGAAAGTCCCTTAAAACTTTTTGTGAGTGTCATTGTCCTCCCCCACCTGTGGTCACCCGAAAGGTCTCCTAAAGGTGCAGGTCACCAGGTGACCAGATCCAAAGCTGTGTCCTGAAGGGCTCCTAAAGGCAGGGAAGGTCTCTGATGAGCTTCTCTTCCAGCCCTGCCCTGGGCTTTAGCAGTGCGAGTTTTTTGGGAAGGAAGCTCTGTGCTGGGCAGGAAACTGCTTGAGACAGCTCAGTAAATGTACCAAGGACTCCCCAGAGTGTCCCCAGCCTGCTGCAGCTCACTGTCACCAGCAGTGTCCTGGTGAGCACTGCCAGCTTCTGTTCCCTGCCATGTCCCCTCTGTATGGAGCTGCCAGGGAGGCCTGGCTAGTCCTGCTGCCTCCAGCTGTGCAGCTGCTCCCTCCCCTCGGGCTCTCTGCTGTCACCTTCATGCATAAAACATCTCCCTGCAGCCTGACATCTGCTCCTGGTGGCCTGAGATGTGCTCCCGGTGGCCCTGTCAAGGCAGCTGCAGGGGGACATAAAAATGCTCTTGTAAATCTCTGGCCTCTCATCCCTGCCAGCCTCCCAGTGCCTCCAGAGAGCTGTTCCTGCTGCTCTTCCTGCCCTGCCAGGGGATGACATTTGGCTGAGGCTAAATGTCTGTGCCAGGCTCCATCAGGCACCCCTGCCCTGGCCTGGGGCAGGCTGTGACACTGCACGGTGCCATGGAACCTCTCCCTGTCCCTGCTGCTTTCTGCTGTGCCTGGTGTCTCCTCGGTGTGCTACAAACCCCAGAGGGTTTTCTTTGCTCCTTTCTCCTCTGCTTTCAGCATGGAGTCTTTAAGGAGGGAAGGGGATCTCTGTGCCACGTCCAGCCTTTCCTTAGACACCTCCAGGGATGGGACTGCAGCACCTCCCTGGGCAGCCCCTTCCAGTGTTTAATCACCCTTTTTGTGAAGAAATTCCTGCTGCTGTCCACCCTGAGCCTCCCCTGGCCCAGCCTGAGGCTGTTCTCTCTCCTCCTGTCCCTGTTCCCTGGAGCACAGCCTGACCCCCCCTGGCTGTCCCCTCCTGTCAGCAGCTGTGCAGAGCCACAAGGTCCCCCTGAGCCTCCTTTGCTCCAGGCTGAGCTCCTTTCCCAGCTCCCTCAGCCTCTCCTGCTGCTCCAGCCCTTCCCAGCTCTGTTCCCTTCCCTGGGCACTCTCCAGTTCTTCCTGAACTGAGTGGCCCAGAACTGGACACAGCATTCAGCAGGCGATGCTGTGCAGCCTTCAAAGAGGTTCTCTAGAGATGCCTTCAGTCTGGATGAACAACGATCCTTTCAGGGGGTTCTGTACCCCACCTCGCAGGGGTCACCCTGCCCTGGTGGCTCTGGGGTAGGTGACAAGGGTCCCTGCACCCTCAGCTCCTTGAGTGCCATAGAGGTCAGCCCACCCTGCAGCCTGGCAGGGCCACAGAGCCCATGGCAGAGCTGTCCCCTGGGGTGGGCAGAGGGCTCCGAACTTGCTCCATCGTCCCAGGGAGAGCTGGGCAGGATGGAGGGTGGTGAGGAGCTCTGGCAGCCCAGCTGAGCTCTGTGTGCCTGCAGGGAGGGAGGAGATCACCTCTGAGGGATTGGGAAGCTGCAGGAGCAGGGGCTGGAGCTGCTGAGCAGCCCAGGGGGGAAGTGCTCTGCAGCTATCCTGGTGGGGCTGTTTGCCATCCTCATGCCAGCCCCTCCAGGACATGGTGACCTTGGGAGCATGTGACAAGTTCTCAGCCAAGGAGATGGCTCTGTGATGGAGATGCTGGACTTTGAGCTGGATTCTCTGTGCCTCTGGCAGGGAGGGACAGGAGTGCTGCCAGGCCAGGGCTGGGATCCAGCCAGCCCAGTATTCCTGACAGTTTCACCCTTTCCTGAGGAGCTGCTGCTTTGAGCTCTTCCCAGCCACAAGCTTTGCTCAGCAGCTTCTCTGCTCAGTGGGGACAGGAGACCTTGCAGGAGCAGCTCATCAAAATGATGTATATTTGGGGAAAAAAAACCCCAAACAGCTCCTTTCTGAGAGCAGATCTGCAGTGCTGATGTTCCTGAGGCCTCTGGAGAGATCAGCACTTCCAGCTGTCCCCAGGGAGAACTCCTAGGTGTTAATTCAAGTTTCCTGTGTCAGCTTCTCACAGTGGAAGCTGAAGGGGCAGCAGAGCGACTGCAAATCACCTCCTCTGGGCCCCAAGGTCATCTCTGTGCATGCTGGTTGGAGTGTATGTGTGTATTTAGTAATTATTGCACTCATTAATTGACTGCTTGTGCTGGGGAAGGCAGCTGGTAACTAAATGGCTGAATTTCTGGCAGTGCTGTCAATGTTCCCTGAAGGCATCAGGAGCTGTTCCAATAGCAGGGTTTGCAGTTCTGGGAACAGAGCTAAGGCTTTTCCCACCCTGGGTGTTGTTTGCTGCCAGCATGGTCATTGAGAGGCTGACATCCATGCTGAGCCTGGACAGAAGGCTCCAGCAAGACCTTGGAGCACTTTCCAGTGCCTAAAGAGGCTCCAAGAAAGCTGGAGAGGGGCTTTGGACAAGGATCAGTGCTGCCCTCCTCCAGCACTGCTCCCTGCCCTGCTCTGACTCCTCTCCAGAGCTGCAGAAGCTTCTCAGTGCTGAATTCAGCCCATCCTGGGCGCAGCTCTGCCCACCTCACCTCCCCACTCTGCTCTTTCCCTGCCTGATGGGAAAGGTTTCCTCTGTGTTTTCTCAGCAGCAGCAGCAGCAGCTTTGCCTTAACTCTGCTGCAGCCAGGAGAGAACAGAAAAATCCCAGCTTTTCCCACCAGCTTTCTATGCAGCTCCATCATTCAGCTGGTGGCTGCAGAGGAGCTGGAGATCTTTGATCCTCCAGAGCTGAGTCCCTGGATCCCTGCAAGTGTCCAAGGCCAGGTTGGACAGGGCTTGGAGCAGCCTGGGATAGTGGAAGGTGTCCCTGCCCATGGCAGGGGTGGCACTGGGTGGATTTAAGGTCTGTTCTAATCTGTGTCCCTTGTGCATGTGGAGGGTTGGATCTCAGAGTGCATTTCTGCCCTTCCTGCTGCATTTCAGATCTTTCCTCAGGTGTTTCTGTGAGGCTTTCTTGTGCCTCTTGGCACTTTTATCTAATTTTTTACAAAATAACCCCCAATTTTTGTCTTCCAGAGCAAAGCTGTGTCCCCCCAAAGCCCAGGTGGCCCTGTGGGCATTAACCCCTTGTCCTTGGCTTGCCTTGCAGGTGCTGAAGGGCTGCAAGAAGCTGAACCTGTCGGTGCACTCGGTGGGGCGCATCCCAGGGGGCTATGTCACCAACCACATCTACACCTGGGTGGACCCCCAGGGCCGCAGCGTGTCCCCTCCCACGGGGCTGCCCCACCACCAGAACAGCTCCCTGCGCAGGGACAGCGAGAAGAGGAGCCACCTCCAGCTCCTGCAGGAGGGTGATGAGAAGAAGGTGAGCAAAGGGGACCCTGGGGATTTCACCCCGTGCAGGTCCCAAGCCTCTTTGTTCCCCCTGGGCTTGCTGTCTGTGTGGTTCTCCACTGGGATGGCTCATCTCTCCTTTAGGATCCTGGATTTCTCCCTCAGGCTGGAGCTTGCCCTCTGTCTGCCCTGAGGAGTCCTGTGGGATGGGGTGGGTTGGGTTGGCTTTGTTGGTGTTTGGCACAGGGAGAAGCTGGGCTGGAGGTGAGGAATTGTGCAGCTGCAGCCTGGGCTGGCAGGGAGGGTCCTGAAGTGGCTTTTAAAGCTTTTCCCAACAGGAGGCTGGGAGAAGGGACTGATATCCATGTCCAGCCTGCAGAAAGGAAAGCTCTGGGGAGACCTCAGAGCACCTTCCAGTGTCTAAAAGGACTCCAAGAGAGCTGGAGTGGGACTTTGGAAAAGGGATAGAGGGACAGGACACAGGGAATGGCTTCAAACATCAGATAGTAGGCTGAGATGGGATAATACGATGGAATTGTTCCCTGTGAGGGTGGGCAGGCCCTGGGATGGAATTCCCAGAGAAGCTGTGGCTGCCCCTGGATCCTGGCAGTGTCCAAGGCCAGGCTGGACAGGGCTTGGAGCAGCCTGGGACAGTGGAAGGTGTCCCTGCCATGGCAGGGGTGGGAATGGATGATCTTTAAGGTCTCTTCTGATCTGTGTCCCTTGTGCATGTGGAGGGCTGGACCTCAGAGTGCATTCCTGCCCTTCCTGCTGCATTTCAGATCTTTGCTCAGGTGTTTCTGTGAGGCTTTCTTGGGTCTCTGGGTGGATCTATCGAAGTTAAAAAAAAAACCCTCTAACTTTTCATCTTCCAAAAATGCTCTAAAATAAACTAGATAATTTTCTCTTTCCATCTTGGGGGAGGCAGCCTGAGCCAGGAGGGCTCTGTGTGAAAGGGAAAGAGGAGCAAGGAAGGGAATTGCTTCTGTAGTGACCCCAGGGGAGTGTGGCCAGTGCTGGCCCTGGATCCTGGGCCTCTGGCAGCAGGAAACCATCAGCACATCGAATTTCCAGCCCTCCTTGAAACAGACCTTGGTGTAAGGGAAGCCAGCACAGGGTGCTCGAGCTGCAATATCTGATCCTGGGGATTTGATGTCTCCTGTCCCTCACACTTCCATGGCCAGGCAGAGCTCCAGAGGTGTCACTGCACAGTCCCAGTGCTCGGGTGCCATGCAGTGAGGCACAGCTGGAGGGACAGATGGGTGAGGAACCTCATCCTGTTCAAGCAGGATGTGGTGTTTCCTCATTGCCACCCATGGAATATCAAAGGACTCTCCTAGGATAAGCACAGACTTCCCAAAGACATGGAATTGTGTGGAGCCTTGATTGTTGCCTTCTTTGTATCCCAATATCGCTCTGTCTGTGCCCAGAATGTCCTCAGCTCCTGGAAACACTGCAGAAGGGTCTGTGAGTTCCATCTCAGCCAGAGGGACAGAAAAATCTAATCGAGGATGAGGCAGTTTGCTGATGAAATATTCATGTGGGCCACGAGGGAGAGAAGGGCCTATTATTTTTATTTTGAGAAGAGGAAAGCAGGAGCTGCTGGCTGGTGTCCCCCACCCTCTGCCCCTCGGTGTCACCTTGGCAGAGCAGTTGTGTCTGTGCACATCATCCCTTCAGTCCCTGCTGGCTGTGCACAGGGAATGCTCAGAATCCTGCAGCTGAACAAGGGGTCCTGAGCACTTGCAGAGCCCTGGGAAGATCTGCCAGCCCTGGCTGTGCTCCTGCTCGTCCTGGTGACCTCCTGGCCTCAGCAGCCTTGCCCAGGTGGGAGGAGTGGCTTTTCCAAAAGCTGAGCTTGTCCTTGCATTCCTTGGTGCTGCTCCACACACTCAGGTGACTCTTTGCTTTCTTCAGAGAATTTTGAGTTGGAAAAGACCTTAAAGCTCATCCAGTGCCACCCCTGCCATGGCAGGGACACCTTCCACTGTCCCAGGTTGCTCCAAGCCCTGTCCAGCCTGGCCTTGGACACTGCCAGGGATCCATGGGCAGCCACAGCTTCTCTGGGAATTCTATCCCAGGGCCTGCCCACCTTCAGAGAGAAGATTTCCATCCTAATATCCCATCTAAGTCTACTATCTGATAGTTTGAAGCCACTCCCTGTGTCCTGTCCCTCTATCCCTTGTAAAGAGTCCCTCTCCATCTTTCCTGCCTCTCCTTCAGGCCCTGCAAGGTCACAATTCAGTCACCCCAAAGCTTCTCCTCTCCAGGCTGAACAATCCCAGCTCTGCCAGCCTTTCCTCCCAGCAGAGCTGCTCCATCCTCTGACCCCCTTGGTGCCTCCAATGGATTCACTGCAGCAGAGGATCCTGCTGTGACCCCAGGACAGGGTGCTGGATGCCCCTCTGTTAACCTGGGAAGAATCCATGGGAATTGCAGGAAATATTTGAAGCTTGCAGTGATGGGATGGAGAGATGGGATGGAGAAGGAGTGTTGAACCTCTTCCTGTCCCACTCCTTGGTGACACCAGCAGGGACATTGCTCACTGCTGTCAGTGCCCAAGGCTTGGAATGCACTTTGCAATCACCTCCACTCCTGATTTCCTGTCTGTAAGACCAGAAAAAAAGAAAATGACTGGATGCTGCAGCTCTGAAATGCTCGAGGCTGCCCAGACACCTCCACATCCAGGGGTGCCTTGCTGTGCCAGCTGATGGTGGGAGCAATTCCTGCTGCTCCAAGGCTGCTGGCAGCAAGCCCCCCTGGCTGGGGCTGGACAGGGGTTATTTCTGGGGCATTTTCTGCACTCAGGCTGCAGGGCATGGATGGGCTGTATCCTGAATTATTGAGCAGCATGGAGGGGTGCAAACCTGTCCCAGAGCAGGGGAACCACCTGCCTCCAGCTTTCTCTCTTCCTATTTGTATGTGTAGATTCCTAAGTAGCTATGGAAATATAATTATGCTGAAAATGGGGTTATTCTGTTCACAAAAATGCAAATAAAGGCAACACATCCCTGGTTAATTCAGCCCTGTCAACCAGAATTGACAGCTACCGAGGCCTGTTTGATTCGTGGGTGGTTTTATATTCTGAGGGGAGAATTAGTTGGTTATTTTCTTTTTTCCCCCTGCTCTCTCCTATTTCTAATCGATCTGAATGTCCTGGAATGAATCTGCAAAGGCTTTCAAGCAGGCAGGGTTTGGGAAAACACAGCAGAGCAGCTCCAGCCCTGCAGCAGGAGGCTGGAGTGATGTGAATCCATTGCTGCAGCTCAGCACGACTGCAACACCATTAGGGTCTGAGGGATATTTCCAGCTTTTCCAAGGTTAAATTCAAGGCTGGTGGAGGCATCTGGCATCCTTCAGGCGACAGAAATAGCCCTGTCTGGCTGCCTCTTCCTCTGCATGCCTGGAAGGATGGGTTTGTCACTGAGTGTAGTGAGTTGATTATCCAGAGGCAGAAGGATTTGTTATCCAAAGGCTTGGGATGGAAAGCACCACTGTGAGGTGTGTGCTGGTGTAACTGACCCATGCAGGGATCTGTGAGGTCACCCCAGTGGGATGGAGGTGTGGAACAGGGTGGTTGGGCTCTGGCTGACCTCAGCTGGCTTTGGGCAGTGCTTCAGCTCCAAAGGCAGCATTCCTGCCCTGTGGCTTTGTCCACTTTTGTGGACACTGGGATTCCTTCCCTTCCAGCTGTGGAAAAGCCACTGTGTGAATTTGGGGAGTCCCTGGTGGGCTGGCAGCTGGCTTAGCTCTCCCCATCCTCCCCCAGGCAGAATCCATCCTGTCCTGAGCTCAACTCAGAGGACATTCTGTGTGAGCAGAGGGCAGTGCTGAGATCTGGGCAGGTTTTTGGTGTAGACGTGACTTAGCACAAGTGATGGCTCAGGGGAAGGGATGTGACAATGAAGGGCCTGCTGGGCTGAAGGAGCTGCTGGCAGGTCCAGCTCTGTGGTTGTGCAAGGTGTTACAGATCCTTGTTTTCCATGTCTGTGCTGTATTTCCCGAATTTCGTATTTTCCTGCAGTAAGGACAGAATTCCCTGCAGCTGAAATCAGTGAATCCAGTGTGCCACAGGGTTCTGCCAACAGCTTCCAGCTTCCCCACAGGTGGAGGAACACATCAGGAAGTGTGAAAGGAAGGGTTTGAACTCGTGCAAAGCCAGACACAGCAGCAGGTGACAACCCCCAGCCCCATCCCAGGATGTCCCTGCCTGCTGGAAAGCTGGGATCTGCTCCCCATGCTCCCCTTCTGCTTCAGAGCACTTGGATTTTATCATCTCTCCAGGCTGAAAGTCCTCAGGATTTGTCACAGCAGCAGCAAGGGCCATTTGTGCTGGGAATTGTCATTGATGGACTTCCAGGATCAACAGCTTATTTCATTAAAAGCACTTTGGGAACCCTCAGACAGCGAGAACTCGGAGGAGCTACTGAGCTGGGAGGAAGATGAAGTGTGCAAAGCACTCTGCCAGTGCTGGGCTGTGAGTTCTCCCAGAAACACCATTCCATCAGCTCAATTGGTGCCTTAATGTGCTTATTGCCAGGGGAGCTGCTTCTTCCTCCCAGCTTTTGGTGCAGCAGAAGAGAGAAAACATAATAAAGGGAGTGTGAACATCCTCTTGTCTTCAGGCAGTTCTGTAGCCAAAAGCAGCTGTAATTATTGTTTAAAAATATAAAATATCTGTGCTAATACTGCATGGCTTGAAGGTTTGAGACACTGCTGGTGACTACTTGAGCATGAAGGATAAGAGATGCAGGACAGGGCAGGAAGGATTTCTGTCTATGAGTTTGTAATGACATTTTCAGTGTGAATGATCCAGCTCCCCACGTCTCTCACTGTTTGCTTGCTTTGACCTTGCTGGGGTTGGGATTTGTTTACAGCTTTAAGTTTATCCAGGCTGGTAGGGAGTGTTTTTAGTTCCCTGTGCTGCTGGAATCTGGGATGTGAGCCACTGGTGCCTCAGTCCCCTGGGGGTGAAAGGCATGGAATGGTTTGGGTTGGAAAGGATGTTTTAATCCCATCTAATCCAACCTCCTGCAGTGAGCAGGGGCATCTTCAGCTGCATCAGCTTGTCCTGCCCTGGACTGTTTCCAGGAGTCATCCCTCTGCTCAGGCATTCTGTAACTCTGTCCTGGCAGATTTACCCCAAAATATCCTTTGGGTCATTCCCTGAGGGGCAGCAGTTCCATCTCGTTGTTGTTTCAGGCACTTGTAGCAGAAGAAACACCCAGAAGTGGCAATTTTTGCATGAGCTGAGCCCTGCCCAGGGGGAAGTCCAGGGGCTGAGCAGGAGTTGGGCTGAGGCTTGGGAGGGGCAGAGGGATTGGTTTGGACACTGTCCCTGTGCTCTGGTGTCACCTCTCAGCGCTGGGAGCTGCTCCCTGTCCCCATTTCAGCTCTGTGGCTGTGCAGGGTGTTACAGATCCTTGTTTCCTGTGTCTGTGCTGGGTGGCAGGTGCTGTATTCCCCAAATTTGGTATTTTCCTGCAGTAAGGGCAGAATTCCCTGCAGCTGTAATCAGTGAATCCAGTGTTCCATCAGAGCCCTGTGCCACAGGGTTCAGCCACAAGCTTCCAATTCCCTGTTCCCCAGTTCCCTGTCCCCTGCTCGGTTCTGAATACTGAACACCCGTGGAGGTGGCAGCCCAAGTGCTGCTGTGGCATTAGGGAGCTGTCCTGGGCAGGGGGTGACATTGGGACAGCTCTGATGGCTCTGGCAGCCCCCAGCTGCTCCCAGGGCTCAGTCCATGGCTCTGAGCCAGCTCTGCCTCCCCTCACTCGCTGTTTGCAGGATGTCTAGACACAAACGGTGGGGTTTCCTTGGGAAGCAGGAGGAGGATGAGCCCTGTGAGCATCCCTGAGTGCTGTTTGTGTTGTGTGGCAGCAGTAATGGGCTGGAAATAGCTGTCAGCATGGCTGGAGCCTCCTCAGCCACACAGCTGTGTGCTCAGTCCTACTGGGGCAGGCTAATTCGTGTCTGAAAGGCCTTTTTCTAATGGCAAAATTGAATCTGTCAACAGGTAATTCCATAAACCCAGACAGAAGAAATCCTGTGCAGGAATCAGCTCGGAGCAAATGCTTTACTGATGATGCCATTTTTTTTTTTCCCCTTCATTTCCTGCTACAGGAGATGGCAGATGTTTCAGTGTTGAAACAGAAATTAAAGCTGTGACCTTGAACTTCCAAATATTTCTGTGTGGTGCAGGCAGGAGTCGCCTGGGGCTGGGCACAGCCTGGGAATGGCACGGGGAAGGAGGGGACAGGGCAGGGATGGTGCTGGGAATGCCTGGCAAGGGGTGGGGAGTGACCTTGCCTGGATGTCCCTGGGCCTCCAGGACCTAAAGTTCCTCCAGGAGAGATGGAGAGGGACTGGGACAAGGGATGGAGGGACAGGACACAGGGAATGGCTTTAAGCTGAAGGATGGTAGAATTAGATTGGATACTGGGCTTAGAATTAGATTGGATACCCCACACAGCTCAGCTTTGCTGGGTTTCACAGCTCCATGCTTCCCATATCCATCATTTTCTGCCCCTGGAAGGGCAGGTTTGGCAGAGCAGGGGTGAGCCCAGCAGCTCACGTGGCAGCAGCTCAGCTGCACAGGCACAGGAGGGATCTCTTACTCCATCTGATGCTCTCCCCACGTGGGGGGAGCAGCTCCTCAGCTTACCAGGATAGTGTCAGAGGGAAATGGAAATGTCTGGAGGTGGAGCTGCCCCTCCTGTTGCTAACCCCAGCAAGTAAAAATGGTGTTCAGGGAGTTAGAAAGAGAATTTGGTCATTCCTAGTCTGTTCTGATGTGATCTGTGATCCCAGGCACCTTGTCCTACTTGTATTTTTCCCCAACGTTGGGGAATTTTTGAGAGATACACAGTGGGGTGAAAAATGCACAGCAGGGAAATCCCAAATGCCGTTAGGTGGACTGGGAGATCACAGCACTGGAGAAAAGCTGAATATTTTTCGAATTTTACCAAACGCTCAGCAAAGTGTTCCGTGGTCCAGAGCAAGGTTTCCATGTGAAGAGAAAACCAAACTGCCCTTGGATTTGACAGGCAGCTGCTCCTTTGGGTGGTTCAATGCCCAGCTCCTCTCTCCAGCCTGAAGCATGAAGGTCTCTATAATTCCCTTATAATCCTTCAATGCTAAAATTGTTTCCAGCACTTTCTGCACTTTAAAGCAGGGAGAGGAAACCCAGGGAGCATCAGGTTTTGCAGGGAGGGATGCTGGAACAGGTAGTTGGTGTCTTACAGTTCTCATTGCAGCTTTGCATCCATTTCAGTAAATCCAAAATGTGGAGCCTTAGGTAGATTAGTGTCCTGCTGCTGATTTCTGAGTTTCTATCACCAAGACAGAAAATGGGTTTTCAATACCAGCCACTCTAAGACTGGCCTGGATTCCCTCTGTGATGCTGTGTCCCCTAGAAAGATGGATTAATTACTGACTTGAAGCTGGGAATTATTTTTTCCATCCAGGTAAATGCGCAAGATTTTGGTTTGACTGCAGCAAAGGGGTTTAAATAGAAAAGCCCTTCACAAACAGCCTGCTTCTGGTTGTTTCTATCAGTGTGAAACACATTTTGGCTTTTCTCATTTGTTTTTATCCCTGCTGTCTGCTTTTCTCCAGAAGTGACTTAAAACTTGGGACCAAAGCAGAAAAACAACCCTGGAGTTATTCATTTCTAAAGTGTCACGCAGTGAGCGAACAAAGGCCATTTTAAATTGAGAGTCCTCCAGGGAGCTGAGCACAGGCTTGCTCATGCACTCGAAATTCCCACCTGAACACCCAGAGACTGCCAGCCCTTCTGAGGAGGAGAGGCTGGAGGAAGGCAGATGGAAGCTGGATTTGCAGAGCAGCATTTGGTGGGCAGAACACCCAGCCAGGTGCTGCCTGTCAGCTTGTGGAAAATCTGAAATGTCTTCTGCAATATGTGCTGGATGCATGGAAAGTGTTAATTGGAGACAATCAGGGCCAGGGAAGGGCAGAGGATGGAGCTGGGCTCATTCCCAGGCTGGATGGAGGGGAATCATGGCTCTGTTTGCACAGGAGGGGAAATTTGCAGCCAGTGCTGGCTGGCACCACCCTGATGCCTTAAGGATTTTTAGCTTCTATTTTTCATGAATCTGTAGTTTTGGTGTGTAGCTCCAGGCTCCATATAAAGTGCTAAAAACCTCTGTTCCCAGCATTTTAGACAAAACATTGCTCTCAACTGGAAAATCCAAGGGCACTTTGCTGCCTCAGAGCCCCAAAATATGTAAACAACAGTGACTTGAGGGGAGCAAACTTGGGGTGATTGACATCGTCACCTGAACGTGTAATTGGAGAACTGAGGCTGATATGTTAATGGACAGAACTTATAAAATGTGAAGAACTCATGACTCACTGTCCATTTTGGGTGTAGCCTCTCGAATAGGGCTCTGTCTGCCCTAAATGGACCTAACGGCCTTTGATAAATTAATCTGCTTTTTATTCTCCTAACTTTGTCTAGCCTCTGTCTTAGGAAGCTCTGTTTTAGGCACCAGCCCCATTGGTGCCCCTGGGGTTTTGGGGATTGCTCTCAACACAGTCTCTATCCCAGGGATGCACCTGTAAAAGGAGAAAGTGGAAAACTGCTGTGGATCAGCTGATTTGGGGCTGGAAATCCACTCATATGTGCTGCCCCTCATGAAGCTGAGCCCTCTCAGTCCTCCAGAGCTGGATTTTCCTCCTGGTGTTCCCCACTGCTCCCTCAATCCCTGGCTTGGAGCTGCTGTCCAACCCAGGGACACAGCAGGACACATCTCCTTGGCTGTGTTCCACATCTCCTTGGCAGCACCTGGACACCACATCAATGTCTCCTCCTGTTCCTCTGCAGGTGAATCTGGTGCTGAATGAGGGGAAATCCCTGGGCCTCATGATCCGAGGAGGAGCAGAGTATTCCCTGGGCATCTACATCACGGGTGTGGATAAAGGCTCTGAGGCAGAGAGCACTGGCTTGAAGGTGAGAGTGATCCCAGAGGGGCTGGGAGGTGACACGTGTCCAGGTGGCTTTGGGATGTCTCCAGAGAGGGACAGTCCACACCATCCCTGGGCAGCTGTTTCAGAGTTCTTCCACCCTCCATGGAAAGAATTTCTTCCTCATGTTGAGGTGGAACTTGTTGTGTTTTAATTTACGGCCATGGCTCCTTGTCCAGCCACTGAAAAGCCTCTGGAAGCATCCTCTGACACCCTTGGGGATATTTGTATGCATTGAGATCTCCTCTCAGTCCTCTCTTCTGCAGGCTAACCAGGCCCAGCTCCCACAGCCTCCTCATCAGAAAGTCCCTCTCACCTCCCTGAGCTGGCAGCAAAGAGTTTGCCATTCAAGACCCTGCTCCTGTTCCCTCTCCCTGCACCTGCCATCCAAAGCCATTCCTTTTGGAGCCAGTTTGGTGCCCAGGGTGCTCCCAGCCTGCCTGCAGGGCACGATTTTGGAGGGCAGCTCTCAGCAGGGCTGTGCTGGCTCCTCCTGGCAGTGCCAGGGATGTGAGTTAACCAGCAGGATCACCCTTGGGGTGAGCAGGGCTGATCCATCCTCGGCTGAATCCAGCTCAGCCCAGGTTCCTGAGGGATGCTCTGGGGTTTGGAGCTCAATCCATGCTCAGCCCAGGTTCCTGAGGGATGCTCTGGGGTTTGGAGCTCAATCCATGCTCAGCCCAGCTTCCTGAGGGATGCTCTGGGGTTTGGCTGAGCCCTTCTGAGGCTGCAGAGGTCACAGTTGGCTGCAGAGCTCTTCTAAAGGGACATCCTCCACCTCCCTCATCCCACCACATGCACACACAGCACTGAGAGCTCCTCCAGCCTTCACCAGCTCTCAGGACATCCTGGGATCACAGCTGACCCTGGAAGGGACATTTGGGGTTAAAACTGTGTATGTTCACCAGGGAAATAAGTTGGAAAGGGAGCTTTTGGATTATCTCTGTGCCACTTGTGAATGAGGCACGTTTGCCACTCAGACTCCTCAGGCTGGATCATTTCAGTTCAGGCACAGTTTCTTTTCTGGTGTGTTTTTCCCTCTAAATGACCCAATTTCCTGCAATGACATCCAGTCACTCCCTCCTCCACTGCACTCTCATGGGCTCTGAGGGTCACTTCTTTCCTATTCCTTGTGTCAGTCGAGATCTGATGGATGTTAAACTCTGAAATGTTCTCCCAATGCCCTGGACTGGTGCTGGGCTGCTGAGGATGAGGGGAGATCTGCTCTGAGCCCCTCTGTTAGTGCAGTGAGACATCTCTTGGACTCAGTGATCCTAAAGGTGTTTTCCAAGCTAAGTGATTTTTCCATCAATCAGCCTGGGCTGTTTAGGACTTTGCTCCAGTGGTCCCATAAAGTCACTTAAAGCACGAACTGGGGACAGTCTGGTGGAGAGAGCTGGGACAGATATGATCCTGTCCCTCAAATTGTGGCACTGAGGTCACCAGGGTTCCCTTGGAAAGCCAAGGAGACTTCTAGGGGTAAAGCAGCCACTGCTGAGCTGTCCTGAGCACTGCAGGCTCCTGTTTCCCCTCTTGCCACAGAATAAAAATGCTGCACTTGGAGCTTTGGATCAATCCCAGTTTTCATGTCTCTCAGGTCCTAAGCAGGGCAATGGACCCTGTGCCACGAGGGGGTCCTGGGCCTTAGGACAGGGAGCTGCAGGAGCATGCTGGAGGGGTGGCTGAGTGTTTTGCAGGCAGCAGAAGCTCTGCTGGAAGCTCCCTGCAGCCCCTTGGTCTGTGTCAGAGTGCAGGATGCTCCTCTGGGCTGGCACCCCTGGCCATGTCCCCAGCAGTGTCCCAGGGATTTCAGTGGTTTCATCAGCCAGAGGCAGCAGGACAGTGCTCTGGGACATCTGGATTTCAAGACAGGAATGTTAAGAGGCACAGGACAGTTTGTTTCTGCTCGATGGAGCTGGAAAGGGAGGGACTGGCTGGAGCTGCATAGGTGACCTTGCTGACATCATGTTTGTCCCCTGTGCCAGTGTCAGGATCAATCTCCTAAACACCAGAAGCCTGAAAGGTTAAATACAGGAGAAGACAAAAGAAGCTGCATTGTTTTCCTTGGTTTTTTTTCCTGTTTGATTCCCTGCTGCTCCAAATCCCTGGTTTTGCTGCACAAAGGAAAATTGCTGCTTTGCTTCCTTTTCCATCCCCATGCCAGTGAGTTGATGTCACAGGGACAGTCCCAGCAGAGCACAACTGGCTTGATCCCTCCAAACCTCATCCCATGCCTGCTTGCAATGCCAGCAAATAGCCACACTCAGCTTCCATCCCTGTCCCTGTCACCCCAGGTGCCACCACCGTGGCTTTGTTTGCACACCTGAGCCTCTGCTTGTTGATTCTGGAGATCTCCCCCCTCGCTGCTCTGCTCTCCAGTCACTGATTTGTGTGTCCAGCAGGCTCATGCTGTGCTGAGTGTCAGGCTTGGTGTGATTTCAGATCCTCACAGGCACTTCCCACCCTGATTTGTGTATGCTGAGGGCTGTAAATTTAGAGCTGCCTGGAGGTTTGGAGGGGAAAAAAAGGGCTTTTATGTCCTGCTGTTAGACATGGTTGGATGTAGATTGCTGCTCCAGGTGGTGGTGGAAGGGATGTGATGCCCCAAGGAAGAAAGAACTGGTGGATAAATATGATTTCCAGGTAATTTGTTGCTCTTTAAAATGGAAAAATTGTGGGTTTGCTCAATGCAGGCTCAACACAACCTTGTAGGGTTGTTGGGAAGGTTCCTGCAGACTTCCCAGGAGTGAATCCTTCTGTGGGGTTTGCTGCTTTCACGGAATTTGTTACCAGAATTGAGCTCATTCTGATGTTTAGATGAGATATTAGCCAGAAATCCTTCCCTGGGAGGGTGGGCAGGCCCTGGCACAGGGTGCCCAGAGAAGCTGTGGCTGCCCCTGGATCCCTGGCAGTGTCCAAGGCCAGGCTGGACAGAGCTTGGAGCAGCCTGGGATGGTGGAAGGTGTCCCTGCCATGGCAGGGGTGGCACTGGATGAGCTCTAAGCTCCCTCCCATCCCAAAGCAATCTGTAATTCTACCAGACATTTCATTTTTACCTCCTTGTACCTATGGCATCGAATCAGAATTTTGGACTGTTTAAATAATAACTAAAAGAAATAATTAACATTTTAGACTTCACTTAAATTTTGGTCGAAGGGCCAACAAAAGGGATTGAAAGCCAGGCAAAAACAAGGAAGTTTCTCTTCCAGAGAAGCTGAACTGGCTTTTGTCTGCTCCAGCAGCAGGTCCTGGGATGTGGGTCCCATAGGAGCTCCAGCCCTGCTGCTGTTCTGCTCCCTGACAGGGCAGAATTCCAGCAGAAACCAGGAACTCTGCAGTCAGTCAATAACTAAATATTCATTGTCTTGGCCTTGGACTTCTTGATGTTTATTCATTCATGAAACCTCTGACAATGTGCTCTTGGGGCATGTTTTAAAATCTGCTGCCTCGGAGGAGGCTGTGAGAGTGAAAAAATGGGGGTTAGCAGAGGGCTGCAGAGGAGGGAGGTGAGTCAGCCTTGTTTGCTTTCAGCCTCTGTCCTTCCTGCCTCCTTCGTGATGTTCCCAGCGGTGCTGGGCACGAGCTGAGCTCCTGATGCTGTTCCTGGCTCTGCCTGGCCCTCGTTTCTTCCTTGTTCATTTTTCCTGGTGCTGTATTTTGTCAGGATCTTTTTCTTTTTTTACCTTCTTAAGCCACTTTGTGTTTTCTCTCCTTGACCTTTAAATCAGAAATAGCGGATTTCAGGGAGCTTGCTTTGAGCAAACAACTCAATATTGAGTTCCCAGAACGAGGGCTGGGGTGAAAAGGGCTGCCATGATCCATATTTATCCAGATATGAGAGGAGAGGGAAGGGGAGACTGTAAATAGGAAGAGGTGAATGATTTTACATCAGCAGCGGCTGTCATAGAACAAAGAGTCATTTAAGCTGGAGAAGATCTCCAAGATCATCGTGTCCAAGCATTCTTCCAGCACTCCAAGGTCACCACTGAGCCATGTCCCCAAGTGCCACATCCACACGGCTTTTAAATCCCTCCAGGGATGGTGACACCACCACTGCTCTGGGCAGCTGTGCTGGACAACATTTTCCTTATTTTTCCTGATGTCCACCCTGCCCCTCCCCTGGCCAGCCTGAGGCTGTTCCCTCTCCTCCTGTCCCTGTTCCCTGGAGCACAGCCTGACCCCCTGGCTGTCCCCTCCTGTCAGCAGCTCTGCAGAGCCACAAGGTCCCCCTGAGCCTCCTTTGCTCCAGGCTGAGCTCCTTTCCCAGCTCCTTCAGCCTCTCCTGTGCTCCAGACCCTTCCCAGCTCTGTTCCCTTCCCTGGACATGACTTGGTGTCATCTGCAAACTTCCTCGAGCTCCTCATCCCAAAGCTGCCCCTTGAAAGCTGCCCTGGGTTTTGGGGCTGGACAAAGATCCTGAAAAAGAGAAGATGAAGTAAAAGCCCTGTGGCTCCCTCAGAGTTTGGGGAATGAGCTGCAGGTGAGAAACTCATGGAGGAGGTTTGTGGTGCTCGAGATGTAAAGTTCCTCCTGGTCCTTCCTGTGGTGTCACCGTGATGGGGACAGAAAACTCTCCACTAAAAGCTCCCCCAGCGTTGCAACAAGCACTGCCACCCCAGAGAGTCCCTTCCCTCCTGGGCTCTCATCTCCACCCTGTGGCTGCTTTGTTCCTCCTCTCTGGACTGCAAAGTGTTTGGCTGAAGAACCCATTTTCAGTCAGCGCCTGGCACCCCTCATCCCCTGTCTTGCTCCCAAACCTATCCTGGATCCTTCCAACAGCCTCTGCTGTCCATGGATCATCTGCCCTGACCTGTTTCCCAAGCACTTCCTTATTTTTCAATTAATCCTCCTTAATTTGGTCAATTCCAAATTGATTCATACCTTCTCCTGCCTGTATTTTTAATCTCTCAAGGGCTTTGGATAATTATTTGTGCTGCAGAGAGGCTCCTTCTACTTTCATGGTGTCTCCAGCGTCATTTAGCCTCTCTGCTGGCACTTCAGTGGCATTAAACAGGGCTGGTGCCACTGCCAAACCGTTTGGCATCCCCTTGGCCCTGTCACTCCCAGCTCAATTTGCTGCCATCTGACGTTCAATCCCATTTAAAACCTCTCGCCTATTTTTCTGTCCGTGTGATTGAAATTCTCCCGGAGCCAGTTTTGATTATTTTTAAGAGACTTTAGGTGCTCAGAAAGCCTTGTCTGCAGCCCATTAAGTTTCTCTTGACTGCACCTCCCCTTGCCCACTGTCTGCAGAAGGAGAAAGAGCCAAGGCTGTCATTGGGGTGTTATTTCCACCTCTCTCCTTGTCATGGTCTGTCACCTTGTGCGTGTCATGTTCAGCCCCTGCATTTCAGGCTCCAATTTTTTCCCCTAGGAAATGAGAATAATCCACGTTTTCAGAAGTGTTCAAGCATTCAGCACGTCCTGGGTATCCACCCACCATTAGCTGAGCACAACTGAAAAGCAGTTCCTGAAATATCCAGGGCAATAATTTTCCTGTGTTTTATTACAACTTTTTTTTTTTTTTAATGTCTTGTTATTACTTCTTTTATTCTGTGCCAGTTTGGAGCTGTGAATGCAGCAAATCATTTCCCAGGGTCAGCTTTTGTTTTTGGTAGATGGTTTTTTTGCATGTATGCAGTTTTTTTGTTAATTCCCCACTTGTCCTTGACTTTGGGTGGAAAAAAGATAATTATTATCAATGTTAATTAGCAAAAAAATCCTTGCCAGCTTTAATAGGAGTCTGTGATCAGACAGGCTGATTTGGAGACACATCCAATGATTCCCTTATCCCATTCCCTCTGTCCTTATCCAAAGTCCCTCTCCAGCTTTCTTTAGGCTCCCTTCAGGTAAAGAGACAGAAAATAACTGGTCTGGAGCCCCTCTGGTCTCCCTGATGTGACTAGAGCTTGCCAGCCTCCTCCTGGTTGACTCTTAAAAGGAGAAATTAAAGGTTATTAAACCTGTGTTACTGTCCTGAATCAAAAAAACTCATGAAAGTTTAATCCCTGCTATGGAAAACTATTAAAGATTCATAATTGCAATAAAACCGCCTAATCAAATTTGGATTTTTATTGTTTTGGTGCTGCAGTGAACCTGGTGCTCCTTGTTTTAGCAGCAAAATCCACTCCAGGGGATTGCTTGATGGATCAGCAAGCCCTGGGAGATGATATTGATTGCACCTGAGCTGGTGTTTCTCTTGGCAGTTTAGGCACTTGCATAATTTCCCTCCCCTGTTACGTGAGCAATCAGCAATTTTCTGCCAGTGGATTTAAAGCTGACAGAGCTCGAGGGGAACCTGAGATATTTGGGGAGCCTGATGGTTGGGAAGGTGGTGATTTACGTCATTTGCATTCCCAAATTTTCCCTCCCTTCCCATTTCTGGGATCTGCGAGGTCACTTCCAACACAAACCATTGTATTTTAGGATGAAAAATGAGGCAAACCTACTCAGGGTCCCTGCATGGAGCTGAACATGGAGCTGAGCTCTGCTGCATCTGGACTCCACAATATTAAAAAGGCTTATTCCAACCCAAATGATTCCATGATGCTCTTCCTCCAGCTCCTTGTTGCCCCTCAGTGCCCCTCAGACCATCCTTGCAGCCTCACTGGGTATCCTCTGTCCTTTGAGCAGAGGGAAGGGCAAACAGGAGCCCTTCAGTGCCTCCTCATTATTGGCAGCATCATTTTGTACAGCTCCATCCAGCCCCCCCACATTATCTCCTCTCTAAATTTAACAGGCCTAATCTCTTCCATCTGTCCTTCCACAGGCACCTTCATCTGCCACTGAGCAGTTTGGTTTCACTTCTCTGGAACTTGTTTCTCCCTGTGGCTCCTTGCTGGGCAGGCAGAGAGGAAAACCTGACTGTGTTTTGGTAGAGCTGAGCTGAGGCCTATGGTTAGGGAAAGATTAAAAAATGGTGGTTTATCAGAATGAGGACAAATTGTGATAAATGAGTGAGGAGGAACAGCTCTGAATGTCTTGGAAACACAGAGGAAGAGGAGTTGGGATGAAGGGTGAAACACCACAAGACTGTCAGGGAAGATTCTGGTTCCAGCAAAGGCTTTGGCCACAAAATGAAATCTCTTAGGGGCAGCTGGGGAGGAAATAGGAGAAATGGAATGCAGATGTCTCAGATCTGAGAAATGTCTCAGATGCTGGAGTTTACACAGTGCTGGAGGCTGTGGTGAGACCCTCTCTGCTGCATGCAGAGATCTGAGCTTTGGGGTTTCCACAGAGCAGCAGGATGGACTGGGGCTGGAGGCCTTGATGTGCTTTGGGTTTGGCCTGGTTGATGGAGGAGACTGGGCAGACTGGTCTGAGCTGGGATCCTGAACAGGCTCCTCCAGCCTTCACAGACTGCTCCTCACCAGCTTGCTCTCCATCCAACAGCATTTCCCCTGCTCCCTCCAACTGCTGTGTCCCCACTTTGGAGCTGGGTTACACTGGGCAGCTCCTCCCTGCTGGGACAGGAACGCGTTATTCCCACCAGAAAATCCCTGGGAACTTGCCAGGCTCACCCCACGCTGATCCCACAGGTGGGAGACCAGATCCTGGAGGTGAACGGCCGCAGCTTCCTGAGCATCCCCCACGACGAGGCGGTGAAGCTGCTCAAGTCCTCGCGGCACCTCATCATGACGGTGAAGGACATCGGCCGCCTGCCCCACGCCCGCACCACCGTGGATGAGACCCGCTGGATCACCAGCTCCCAGCTCGGGGAGACCCTGCTCAGCTCGGCAGGGTATGTCTTTGGGGAGGTTTTGGGGGTTTCTGTCAGCTCAGAGCCCCTGGGGTGCTCGCGGTCCCCAGTCTGTCCCCACCCAGTGCTGGGGTGTGGCTCCTGGATCAGGGGAGCATCTCTGATCTATAGGATGGAGCAACATGGTGCTGTCCCTTCCCCTTCTCTCAGGCCAGAAGCTTTTGGCTTTCTGGCCCGGAGAGGAGAGAATGTGCCAGGTGACAAGTGACAGTGCTAACTGACCTTCTCCCTCCTCACAGGGCAGTGGGTGACCACACCATGGAGGTGGCAGCCAGGGTAAGACATCCCAGACTTCCCCTGGGAGAAAACATCACTGCTTTTTGTCCTTTATTTTCCATGGGAGGGAGGGATCTGTGCTCCTGGTTGTAGCAGGGGTGCTGGTTTGGGGTGGGTTTGAATGGGTCTTGCTCCTCCCCACCCCGTCCTGGCAGCTGTGTTCCCACAGAGGGCGTGTCCCCTCTCCTGTGTCACATCTGCAGCACATCTGGAGCCTCCTGGCCTGGCAGTGATCACTTTAGTGGGCAAGGGGCAATGAGCACCCATGGGCAAGGACTGTGGGGACCTCCCCCACCCCGCAGAGGTGACCATGATTCCCTCCACACGGTGGCTGTCTCTGGGCCCTGACAGCTGCTGGGATGTTCCCCAGCCCTCTCCAGCTCCCCAGGCACAGGGACTCACCCCGTGCTGTGCCTGCAGCTCTGTGCCAACATCTTCTCCCCACACCTCTTTCAGAGCACATTGCTTTTAAATGGAAATTGCACAGGGAGGTTTCACAGGTGGCTCTCCCTGATAACAGCTTTGTACTCTTTGCTGGCAAAACATGTTCCCCAGCCTCAGCTCCTCTGTCTCTGGGATAGTCAGGGTCTTGTCTGCTCCATATCCCTGTGCCAACACTGCCTGGGAGGGAACAGCAAGGACCTCCCCTCAGAAATCCCTCTCAAAGGAAAAAAGTCTTTCATCTGCAGCCAGGCTTGTCTCTCCCTGGGGCTCCTTTGGTTGCCAGTGGCTCTTTCTTCACCAGGGTCTGCTTCAGGCTGGCAGTGGGGGCAAATGTGCCTTTTCCACAGGATGGGGAGCTGGCATGTCTCCCATGGCCCCAGTTCCCCCACCTCTGCCAGGGAGGAGCACAGCCTGGGATTAAATCACTGCCTGGTTGGGTCACAGCATCTGCACTAGCTGAAAAGGGCTGGGAAGCTGTTTTGTGTTTCAACTGGTGATGCATGAACTCCGAGAATCACAGAATCTCCTGAGCTGGAAGGACCCACAGGATCACCCAGCCCAGCTCCTGTCCCTGCACAGACACCCAACAATGCCACCCTGGGCATCCCTGGCAGCATTGTCCAAACACTCCTGGAGCTCTGGCAGCCTCAGGCTGTGCCCATTCCCTGGGGAGCCTGGGCAGTGCCCAGCACCCTCTGGGGGAAGAACCTTTCCTGATCTCCAGCCTGACCTGCCCTGGCCCAGCTCCAGCCATTCCCTGGCTCCTGTCCCTGTCCCAGAGCAGAGCTCAGCTCCTCCAATCCTGGCTCTGGATTTACCCAAACAAGTGGTGTCACTGAACAGCTGGTGAATTTTTGGTGGCACCTCTCTCCAGTCACTCCCAAAATACCCCATCCAGCGCTGTTTTCCAGCTGCCCCACAGGCAGTGTGTGACACACAGGCAGCTTGGGCTGGCGGGCAGAGCCCAGAGCAGGGGACACTCCTTGGTGCAGCCCAGCTGGCTCAGCAGAGCTCTGCCCTCCTTCCCACTGCCGCCCCCAAAGCCTGTCCCCTGTCCCTGCAGCCCGTGTTCTACCGGGGGCTGGCCGGCTCGCAGGTGACCCTGAGCACCATGGTGAACCAGACCCGCGTCATGCTGGAGGAGCAGGCACGGCACCTGCTCAACGAACAGGAGAGAGCCACCATGGGCTACTACCTGGACGAGTACAAGGAGGGCAACATCTCCGTGGATGCTCTGGTCATGGCCCTCTTTGAGCTGCTCAACACGCAGGCCAAGGTGAGGAGGGCAGGGACAGCTGCTGGGGGCTGGTGGGCTGAGCTGAGTCACTGTCACAGTGGGGACATTGTCACAGTGCCTCCAAGGTGATCTGCTCAGGGAAAGGGGGAGGGCATGGAAGTCAAATCCACATTATAATCAAATCATCACAGAACCCAGGCTGGTTTGGGTGGGAAGGGACCTTAAAAATGATCCCATTCCACCCCCTGCCATGGCAGGGACACCTTCCACTATCCCAGGCTGCTCCAAGCCCTGCCTAGCCTGGCCTTGGGCACTTCCAGGGATCCAGGGGCAGCCACAGCTTCTCTGGACCATTGCCATTCTGGGGGACACAGGCTGGTGCTCAGTGGCAGAGGAGCTTCTGGTGACATTTAGGACCAAACCTCCTGCATTATCTGCCAGCACATCCCATTGCCACTGCAGGCCGTGGTGGGAGGGAGGCCTTCCCCTTCCTCTTCCCAGGAACATGTTTGTGCTCCAACATGTCCCTGGCTGGGTGTGCCTGGCCAGTTCTCTCTGCTCTCCGAGGTGCGGGGAGTGATCTCCCCTCAAGACCTCGACCGCTTCGACAACCTGGTGCTCAAGAGGGAGATCGAGTCCATGAAGGCGCGGCAGCCAGCAGGGCCCAGCACCGACTGCTACTCCATGATGTCCTACAGCGACACCGTCTCGTCCTCCAGCAGCCACTTCACTGCCACCACCGTCAGCTCGGCCCGGGTAGGTCCCTCCTGCCTGATCCTGTTCCCTGCAGCAACTCCTCCTGCCAGTCCTACAGCAAACCCCTCTGCCTGGAATGCTCTAAAGGCTTTGCACCCCACAGGGAGCCCTGGCCAGGCACTTCCCACATTCATTCCCCCAAAGCTTTATGTTCCATGCAGGCTGGGTGATTTGCTGGGTGTCTCTGTGCTACAGACACTGCTGTCCCCTGCATGAGGGCTGCGTGTCCCTTCAGTGTCCCTTAACCCCAGTGAGGGATGAGCCTGCCTTGCACCCAGAAACCACATCCACACAGAAATCCCAGCAATGTGCCGTGCCTGCTCCTGCTCACCAGCTTTTAAATCTCCTCCCTAAAGATGCTGGCTGCCTGCTCCCCATCCCAGTGGGAACCCCAGTGGCCAGGCAGCTCCATCCCATTCCCAGCCCACTCTCCAGCAGCAGCAGCAGCAGCAGCAGCAGCAGCAGCAGCAGCTCTCCCACGTCTCTGCCAGGCCCCCGTCGCACGCACCACCTAATTAAGTTAGTGTAATCACCTCAGACTGTGCAGGCACACAGCCCCCAAATTAATTTCCTTGCCATAAAGTGCCTTTCATCATAAATGCATTAGTAACCTTGGAAATTAAACCCTGCGTGGAAAAAAGGAACAATGGGCTCTGTGCTGGTTGTGCAGCAAGGAAAGCAGCCCACGGTGGTGGGATGGGGCTGCAGAGGGTCCACCCGGAGGAGGGGGCTTTCCTGGGGCTCTGCCTGCCCTACAAGAGGCCTCGGAGAGTGGCAGAGCATCAGAGCTGTGCTTTTGTCCTGTTGGCTCCACAAGTACCCCCAGGGAAGCCACCCGCTCTGGTCAGGAGGGGTTTTGGTGAGATCCTTTCTGGATCAGCACAAACAAAGTGTGTTTTGCTCTGCTCTCCAAGGAGCTGCTGGGAAAATTCTTCTGAGGGCTGGCACAGGTCTGCCAGGGCTGTGTGCTGAGTGTGACACCTTGCTCTCACGCTGTCCCTGTGCCTGGGGCTGTGCCACGTGCTCCAGGTGTGCCATGCTCTGCCTCCAGCCCCATGACACGTGCCAGGCATGGCTGGCTGGGCTGCTGTGGGAGCAGTGACCCTGCCCCAGCTGGCACATGAGCCCAGGGGACACCAGGGGGAGGGACACCAGGGGGCTGTTGTGGCACAGAGCAAGGAGCAGGCACCGCTTCCTTCAGGAGCACGTGTCCCTCGGTGGCACTGCAGGGCCTCCCTGGCTGTGTGGCACCTGTGCCATGGGTGTGACAGCACAGCCTGCTCCCAGCTCTGCCCTGTGCTAGGAATGCTGGCACTGGGGATGGCTGTGCCCACTCCTGCTGGAACAGCTGCCAAGCAGAGAGCACCAGCTCACAGTGGGTGGAGCAGGAGAGAGAGATGAGGTGCATGACTCCCAGTCTGCTCCCTCTGCCCTCAGCCCCTGCTGCTGTTCCCTCCCCAGCACCTCTGGCTCCCTCCAGCCTTCCCCTGCAGCCCCGGGTGCAGCTGGATGTGGATGCTGCAGGGTGGGTTTGGGCAGGAGGGTGATGCCATGCCGGGATTTGCTCCCTGACCTTACCTTTTCCCTTTTGTGCTTGTTTCCCTCTGCTCTCCCCCTGGCACGTCCCCAGGAGCGACTCCTGTGGCTCATAGACCTGATGGAGGTAGGGGCTGCCGTGGGTGGGTCAGAGTGTGTGGGCAGGGGAGGGACAGGCTGGCCAGGGAGTGCTGTGGCTCCTCCATGGGCAAGGCCACCTCGTGTCACCCATCTCTGCTGAGGAGAGCCCCATCCCAGTCCCTGGTACTGCTCTGCACTCGAGGCACAGCTCAAACCACACCCAGCTGGTACCTGAGTGCCAGGACACCTCTGGGATGGGGTTTTGGAAGGAGCAGCAGGGTTGGAGCTTGGCAGACCCCACAGTGCCCTGCCTGCTGCTTTGCTGGCTAGCTGTGTGGCTGAATAGCAGTGGGAAATCACAGAATCATGGAATGATTTGGCTTGAAGGAACCTTTGAAGGCTATCTAATCCAACCCCTCTGCAGGGAGAAGGGATATCTGTGCTCAGAGCTCCATCCAAGTGGAGCTTGGACACTGCCAGGGATCCAGGGGCAGCCACAGCTTCTCTGGGCACCCTGTGCCAGGGCCTGCCCATCCTTGT
Organism: Lichenostomus cassidix; assembly: GCF_008360975.1. NCBI lineage: Eukaryota > Metazoa > Chordata > Aves > Passeriformes > Meliphagidae > Lichenostomus > Lichenostomus cassidix. The sequence goes on from NC_139497.1 coordinate 8,397,752, forward strand.
TATAAAACACATCTTTCTTCTATATCATCTAAACTGACCCTTTTTTAGTTTAAAACCATTTCCCCTTTGTGTTATCCCAAGCCCTGTTCAAAAATCTGTCCCCATCTTTCTTATAGACCACTTCAGGCAGTGAAACACCACAACAAGGTCTCTGCAGAGCCTTTTCTTCTCCAGGCTGAACAACCCCAGCTATCTCAGCAGGCTGCACACATCCCTAGGGGGAGAATTTTCCTTATGGAAAAGGAAATATGAAAAATTCCTTATTTTCCTTTCCTTTCCTTATGGGCTTTGGGTGTGCAAAACTCCATGCTGCAGTCCAAGGGCTCAGTGCACTTGGGCTGTGTGTGAGAAATCCTCAGCCAGGCTTCAGAGGGGCTGGGCATGGATGTGGGAGAGCCTTGGGAAGCCCTGTGTCACACCAGAGCTGCTGGCTGGGAGCAGGCTGGGGGCAGCTCCAGGGTGGGGAGCACATTCCCTGCTCCTCAGACAGCAGGAAGTCACAGGGAGATTCAGCTGAGCTGGGAGAGAGGACCTGCAGCTGTGAATCTGCCCCAAGAGCTCCATCCCTGTGAGAATGACACTTACCCAGCACAGCTTGGCTGTAGCATTCCCAGATGGAGTTTATCCCAGGACCCTGAACTGTGGGACACAGATGTTTTAGGCTCTGTGACCAAATGCAGTGACACCAGACCAGGCTACCTGTACCATGGGTTGGTGGGTGAACTTCCACCAAAAATGAGCAGGGTGAGGCTGGGCAGGCTCTGCTATTGCCTTTTTCAGCCTAGGAATGAAACTTGAGATCATTTCAGTATTGGAGCTCATAGAAAAGTGGATCTTTCTTGGAGCTCCAGGGGCAGTTATGGAAGAATACCCACAAAAGCCCAACCCCAGAGGGATGAATACAGTTTGACAGGTTTTAGGAAATGAGCAGAGTTGATCAAAAGCACCAATTTGGAGGACAAGTGGTGATGTGATTCCCCCCAGGTTAAGCTCCTTCTCTTCTCTGGAGCCTCCCAGCCCTGTTACTAGTTGGACTTGTTGATGACAGTGTCTCTTGAAGATTTTGTTCTCAGCCTTGGTTCCCAGGAAGAAGCAAGACAGGAGAGGAGCCTCGTGCCCCCCAGGGCTTGGGGCTCTGCAATGGCTTTGGTCTTTCTAGCTGGAGGAAAGGGTGGGGAAAAGTGCTGGGAAGGCTACAAATATACAAAAGAAAAAAAGGCAAAAATCATCCAGCATCACTGCCATGGGATAAATGATTCCATTAAGGAATGCTGGAAGGATGCTTGGCAATGGGACAGTGCTGTGTTTGATGGTGCCAGCCACACAGGCTCAGCCCCTGAGTGCCACCAGCACCTCCTGGAAATCCTGGCTCTCAAGATGAATCCTGCAGGGCAGAGATCAGCTGCAGGCTGCAATAATCAGCTGCAGCATGCCTGACCAGAGCCGTGGCAATTCCTGACTGCCTCCAAACACAGCATTCCCTTTGTCCCTGCCTCCTGCCCAACCCTCAGTGCTGGGATGAAGGAACTGATATCCCTGTTAGGTGGTTTTCCTTCTTCCCAGCTCCTTGGGATATCCCACAGGGAGGATTCCACATGCTGGAATGATCCTTTCAGAGGAGGAGGATAGAGACAGAGTGAAGCCATTGAACTGGGGTCACTGTGCATCCTCAGAGCCCCTAAAATCTGGACCAGGAGCCTGGAGCTCCCCCAGCCCTGTGGCTGCCATCCAGAGTGGGAGACAGAAGGGAAGAGAGGAGCAAAGCCAGGCTTATCCCCAGGCTGGTGCAGCAGTTCAAAACTTAAAACCCGCAGGACTCAGGCTGAGCAGCTCTGCGAAGCTCTCGTTAGCAGTAACTGGAAATTAAGGGACTGATTTGGAGCTGAGAGGTTAATTAAAGGTTGGGTTGTGTTCCCCGGGGAGGTGGCAGTTTCTCCACCCTTTAATCTGCAAATGAAAACTGTCTGCCCGTCTGAAAGATGCTCTGCAGCTCCATCACTCCCGCTGGGGACTCTTTGTAGGATAAGAAGGACAAATGTTTCCCAGCTGCTCAGTGGAGGGGCTGGAAGGGCCTCAGTTTCTGTGAGGAACTGGAAAATAGATGGGGTAAAGGAGTAGGGAGTCAGCAGGAGGGAGCAGCCTCCTCAATACTCATCCTTCAGGGCAGTGGCTTCCATGAGTCTTTCCAGGGAAATCCAGGAAGGCACAGCCTGGAAATAGCCAATTCCTGAAAGCAAATGTGCTGGGCTTAAAAGCCATTTTACGGCCCAGAGCAATCCCTGTTTAATTGCTTTTGCCCCCAAAGAACCCAGCCTGGGGAAAGGCAGATCTCCTGCTCACACACCACAGCAGCCAGAGGGGCCCTGAGGAGGAGCAGCAGCAGCACAGTCCCAGACTGGGGTGGGACAGAGCTGGCAGTGAGGTCAGGGGGCACAGGGGCAGCTGCTGTGCCCACCCAGGGTCTGCAGAGGAGCTCAGGACAGGCTGGTCAGAGCTGGGGCACAACCTGTGATGGGCACAGGGTTGGGGGAAACACCCTGGCAGGTTTTCGGGGGAATCAGGCAGACTTTTGCCATTTTAGTAGTGACATAAGTGTGGCAGTTTGGCTGCTGTCAGTTATATTCTCCAGAGAAGCTGTGGCTGCCCCTGGATCCCTGGCAGTGTCCAAGGCCAGGCTGGACAGGGCTTGGAGCAACCTGGGATAGTGGAAGATGTCCCTGCCCATGGCATGGGGTGGAATGGGATGAGCTTTAAAGTCCTTTTCAACCCAAACCCTTCCAGAATTCCGTGATTCTCTCCCAAAACCCACCTGCCCTGATGTTGCATTAACTGATGATGAAGCCACCCTTTGCCAGGGGAAGGTTTCCTGAGCAAAACCTTCCCCTGTCACTCCCCGAACAAGCTGTTTCTTTGTGTTCTCATTCTCCAGGGCTCCTTCAGAAGCCACAGGGATAAAAGCACTTTGCGTCAATGTTTTTGCTGCTGCTCTAATGGTCTTAATTGTCTCCCGTGTCTATTTTGGGACGCGAGCATCTCACAGGCACAGCAGCAGCCTCCAGCAGCTGGGGGAGATGCAGAGGCAGCAGCATTTCAGCTAATCAGCTGTTTACCCTGCGATAAATAACAGGCACTTAAACACAAACTGTGCCCTGCCCCATCCGAGCAGCCCTGCCAGCGTGACAGGAGCAGAGTGCAGCCTTTCTGAGCAGCAGCAGCCTCTCTCCAGAGCAGGAGGGGGCCTGAGGGTGGGTTTGCCCTGGCAGGGGCACCAGGGGAGCTGGGGGTGTTCTCCCATGGCAGAGGATTCCCCAGGGCAGAGCTGCACCCCCAGCTGCCCTGTGCCCCCCATTCTGCCACCCCTGCCTTAGCCCAGTGCCTGTTTGCTCTGCTGGGCTGCATCATGTCCTCTCTTCCTGGGCCCACCCCGGCTGATTCCCACAGCCTTTCTGCATTTCTGGGGCTGTGATATCCTCAAAGCTGCGGTGTGGCATTTCCTGGTGACGTTTTTGACTCAAAGAGGGAAAGCAGTGACAGCAGCTTCTCTTTGCATCTCAGACCTGCTGCTCCGGGTTGCAGAGGTGGAGAGTTTTAAACTTTCTATTATCCTTTGGGAAAAAAGCCAAGTATTGAACCTGCAGCCCTCAGAGCGGGTTTTTCCCCTCCTTGCAAACTCAGCAGGAGGAGTTAATTTAGGTCTAGAGGAGCAAACATTTCAGGTCCACAGCACATTCCTTAGCTTGGCCAAGCCTGTATCCCAACAAAACTGCTCTGCTCCCAGCGTGAGTCTCCAGGAAACCTCCAAGGAAGCCAAAACCTTTGTGTGAGACTGGCCTTGTATGGGGAGGGGTTTGGGGGATAACTTGCATCTCCTTGCCGTTCCCTGTCACCCTGGCACCGTGCTGCTTGCTCCTGCTGCTGTGCCATGGCTTTCTCTTCCTTCTCTGCCTTCTCAGAACACGTCAGAGCTGGAGGGAGCTGGCGACTGCCACCAGAGCAGCATCAACACCCTGCCAGACGTGTCCCTGGTAAGGCCCTGCATGGAGCTGGGTGGGAGCAGGAGGCAAACTGGGGGTGCTGAGTTGTTCCTCAGCTTCAGCATCTCTGCTCCATCAGCTCCCCAGAGATAGCACTGATCCCATTCATCAGCTGGGTTTAGGAGAAGCATTCTGGCTGGCTGGGTAGGAGCAGAGCAAACCAAGGCAAAGGTTGGGTGGTTTGCTCTGTAATTAAGCTCATTTGTGAGTCATATTCTTGTTGTCGAAAGGTCAGGAAGGTGTTTCTAGAACCATGTCAGGCCAGAGAGGTGTTTCTATAACAACCAGCTCCTCTAGCTATGGTCAGTGTGATATATGGAGATGCACTGATGCTGAGCCTGAGCACGGTGTCCTAAAATCTGTTCTCACTTTGGCAGGATGATCTCTCCTCCTTCCCAGATGAACCACCCAACTTCAAGCCTCCTCCTCCTCCTCCTCCATCAGCCCCCCAGACCTTGGACCCCTCCTCTGCCCAGCACCGGCTCCCAGCCAAGGACAAGCCCAAACGCCCCTCCTCCGAGTCCTCCCAGTCTGGCCTTTTCTTCGTGGCCCCCCGAAACCCCTCTCCCCCTCCCAGCGCCCCCGAGAAGGACACGGTCAGCGTCACCTCCACGGCCTCCACCTCCACCGAGGATTCTGCCCCCAGCGCCATCTACGCCACCATCTCCCCTGCCCTGCCCGGCTCCCGCCGGCAGGTGGACGCCCAGCTCTCCCTGGTCAGCCAGCACCCCATCGGGCCCTTCCCCAGGGTGCAGTCACCCAGCAGGCTGAAGAGCCCATCCCCGGAGGGGCTGCAGAGCCCCCCATCCCCGTCCCCTCCTCCTCCACCCCCGCACCCGGCGCCCCCTCCCCCGGACAAGGGCAGCCCCCAGGCCGTGGCCAACCAGCATTTCATCATGGTGGAGGTGCACCAGCCCAACAGCGAGCCCGACGTCAACGAAGTGAGGCCCCTGCCCCAGGCCAGAGGTGGGTGTCACCTTACAGCCGGGAAGAACCAGCCCTGGAGTGTTCTGAGAGAGAGAAATGGGACAGGAGGCAGATCTCTCTGGAGGTTTTAGGTCTCATGGTGGATCTCGTGATCCAAAGGTTGGAGCATCCTTCGTATGGAGCCAGGCTGGGAGAGCTGGGGGTACCCAGCCTGGGGAAAGGAAGATTCCAGGGAGAATTTAGAACCCCTTGCAGTGCCCAGAGAGGCTGCAGGAGAGCTGCAGGGGGGCTTGGGACAAGGGATGGAGGGAATGGCTTCCCACTGCCAGAGGGCAGGGAGAGATGGGATTTTGGGAAGGAATTCCTCCCTGTGAGGGTGGTCAGGCCCTGGCACAGGGTGCCCAGAGAAGCTGTGGCTGCCCCTGGATCCCTGGAAGTGTCCAAAGCCGGGTTGGACAGGGCTTGGAGCAGCCTGGGATAGTGGAAGGTGTCCCTGCCCATGGCAGGGGTGGGACAAGATGAGCTTTAAGATCCCTTCCAGCCCAGGGCAGTCTATGATCCCAAGGAGAGGAAAAAAGAAATAATTGTAGTATTTTCCCATTAACTCCGTATTTTGGGGGAAAAAGGACTAATTGTGCCCACACTCAGCTCAGGAGTCACGTTTGTGCTGGGAAAAAGTAGTGGAGGTGAGGGGCCCATGTGCAGGAGCCCACGGGTCCCCCGGAGATGGAGAGGGAAGGGTGTTCCAGGGAGATCCAGGGTGTTCCAGGGGGATCCAGGGGGATCCAGGGTGTCCCAGAGATGGAGAGGGAAGGTTGTTCCAGGCGTATCCAGGGGGTTCCAGGGCTATCCAGGGTGTTCCAGGGGGATCCAGGGTGTTCCAGGGGAATCCAGGGTGTTCCAGGGGGATCCAGGGTGCTCCAGGGGGATGCAGGGGGTCCCGGAGATGGAGAGGGAAGGTTGTTCCAGGGGTATCCAGGGGGTTCCAGGGAGATCCAGGGTGTTCCAGGGAAATCCAGGGTGTTCCAGGGGTATCCAGTGGTATCCAGGGGAATGCAGGGGGTCCCGGAGCATCCCCGCTCCCGCCGCGCTGCGGGACTGACACGAGCGGCAATGTCGCCCTCCTGTGGCACAGAGCCGTCACTGCAGGGCGGCGCTGGGACCCCAACTCCGCCGAGTGATTTCCAGTCCCGATGGAATCTTCATCCTCGAAGGGCAGAAAGCTCTCACATGGCAGCACTTCTTCGCTTGGCTTCATCCCTGTCTCCTCCCAGAGCCTTTTGTGGAGCATGGGTTGGATAAGCTGGCCGCTAGCAAGATCCCTGAGTTGATCACTCTCTCCCTCCATCCCGATTTGGGATCTGGGTTGGATCCCGGACCGGAGTTTGAGGCCACTTGTCCCTCGATGCTCCCTGTGCACCGCTCTGCTCTTCTGACAGGAGGGTGCAGTGAGGTTGGGGTCAATTTTTTCTCCCAGGGAGCAAAGGATAGGATAAGATAAAACCTCAAAACCAGCCTCAAGCTGTGCCAGGCGAGGTTCAGGTTGGATATTAGGGAAAAATCCTTCACTGAAAGAGTGGTCAGGCCGTGGCACAGGCTGCCCAGGGCAGTGGTGGGGTCAGGGATTTAAAAGCCTCGTGGATGTGACAGCTGGGGACATGGCTCAGTGGTGGCCATGGCAGTGCTGGGGGAACGGTTGGCCTCGATGATCTTAGAGGACTTTTGCAGCCTCAGTGATTCCACAGTTGTGCTCGGGAGCCCTGCTGTGCAGCCCCGGTGTGGATCCCAGGGCAGTGCCCACCCTGGGAGCGGGAGCTGCCCTCGCTCCGTGGCCCGTGGGCACCCGGCCAGCCCCGGCCCTGGCACTGCCCGCCCGCTAACGCCGCATCTCTCCCCAGCCTCCACGCTCTCCCAGCTGTCGGACAGCGGGCAGACCCTCAGCGAGGACAGCGGGGTGGACATCGGGGAGGTCGAGACGAGCGGCAAGGACAAGAGCCGGCAGCCGGGCCCCGGGAAAAGCCGGAGCCTCAAGGAGGCCACGAGGAGCGAGGGGGCAGCAGAAGGGGCCTCCAAGCCGGTGAGGGGCTGGGGTGCTGCTCTGTGTGGGAGGGGCACGGGGGGCTGTGCCCCACCACCTCGGCCAGCCTGTTCTGCTCCCTCTGTTCCCCACAGGCAGCAGCCACTCGTCCATGCTTTGCTGGGGTATTTGTCCTCTTTCATGAGCCCTGCCAGCTCTCTGAAGGGGTTAATTTTTGGGGAGAAGGGGTCAGGAGTGGCTGGGAGGGGCACTGTAGGGCTGATTCACTCCATCCTGGGTAAATCCCATCCCTTCCAGCTCCAGCAAGCAGTTCCCTGGGGCATGGGAGAGTTCCTGGCTCTAAAGGGACATCCACAGGCCACATGATGTTTTCCACCTGTTGCCAAAAAGGGAAGGTGGCAGCAGGTATCAGACATAAATTGGGGTGTTTCTGATGGTGGTGAGGCTGAGGGACACAAGTAGGCAGGCAGAGAGCTGCTCTGCTCCTCCCCAAACCCTTCCAGACCTGCCCAGGGTTGGGATTTTGGATGTCAGGGGTCACAAGGCAACCACAGGCTGGCTATCCCTCGGCGGTGGCAGCCAGAGTGTCCCTGCTGCTGTGGGGCCCACAGCTGGCACTCAGTGCCCAGGCTCCCTCAGCAGTGCTGCCATCTGTGCCCACAGCCGGGGCTGCTGGAGCCCACGTCGTGTCTGATCCGGGTGTCCAAGAGCGCTCCCACCCTGGGCATCGCCATCGAGGGCGGCGCCAACACGCGGCAGCCGCTGCCCCGCATCGTCACCATCCAGGTACGGCGGGCTGAACGGGAACAGCTCCGGGTACATCCATCCCTCTCCTCCCTGGACAGCTTGGAGCTTTCCCTCTCCTCCCTTGAGCTTTCCAGGGGGGGAAATGCCCCTTTCCAGGGGGAATTCCAGGCGGATTTTGGCTGTGTGTTCCCCCTGCAGCCCTGCATCTCCCCAGGCATCCTCTGCTCTAAGGGCCCCATGTGCATCCATGTGTCCCATGGATGATCCCATCCCAGAGCACACCTCCTGGGAGCCAACTATCTGCTCCAGACATCTCAGAGGGGATCAGGGCAGCCCTGAAAGCTTGGCTGCTGTCTCCAGATGTCTGGAAACTCCCAGACAGAGGATTGGGGAGGAGGAATGGTAGATGAGAGCCAGGGAACTGAGCCCTCTGGAGCTGTCTCCCTGTTTGCTGTTGACTTGGGGCAAAATTCAAGTTATTTACAGCAGAAAAAAGCAGAGCTGACTGTGCCTGGGTTATTCTTGGCCACCCCAGCCAGCATCACTCTCCAGGAGCAAGCAGAAAGGAAGCCAAATTCATCCCCCCTCTCCAAAAAAGTGAAACATTTCGCATCCATCCTGTCAGATGTGAACTATTTCCCATTTTTTCCCCGCTGCTTGACCCGGGGTGGGTGAGAACACGAGCTGACCAGCTCTCTCTCTGCAGCGGGGGGGTTCAGCACACAACTGCGGGAAGCTGAAGGTGGGCCACGTCATTTTGGAGGTGAACGGCACGGGGCTGCGAGGGAAGGAGCACCGGGAAGCCGCCCGCATCATCGCTGAGGCCTTTAAGCTGAAGGAGAAGGACTACATCGATTTCTTGGTCACAGAATTCAACGTCGCCCTTTAGGGACAGGGAGGTTTGGCTTGGTGGCTGTGGAGCACTCGGATGGGGATGAAGGACGGCGCCGAGGTGTGGCGGCAGCGTCCCAGCACCGCGCAGAGCCCTCGCCACCCCGCACACGCTGACACCCCCGGCTTGTCCCCAAATGTCCCCGTGCCCGCTGCAGGCTGGCTGCCTGGGTAGGGCAGGCTGAGAGCGGGCAGAAAGCAGTGCACATCCCTAAAGTCTCCATCCCTGTCCTCTCTGGGGTAGGGAACAACCTCTCCCCCTCAGCCAGGCTGGGAGCAGGGCAGGAGGACGGCAGAGTCTGGGTGTCCCCGCTGTCATTTGAGTGCCACACACAGAGCCAGGTGGGCCCGTGGCTCAGGCTGGAGAGATTTTTGGGGGGTCGCTGCTCCCTTGGGTGCTCGTCCCCAGGTGGGTGGCACCAGCCACGGGTGGGGATGCAGAGAGAGCAACCGGAGGCCTTGTAAATCGCTGGCAGTGTTGTTGTATTTATATATACAGAGCTTGTGCTTTTAATTTTTCAATAAATCTATCAGGGTAGAAAAAAGGCTGTGCTTGGGGGGTGCTTTGGGGCTGGGATGAGGGGGTAGGAAGGAACAGGAGTGGCAGGATATTTTTTGTAATATCCTGGGAGCTTCCCAGAGCTGGCACGGCAGGTGGGAGTGCAGTGGTAATGGTGGTGGGCTGGGAGGGGATGCTCTGTGTCAGTCCCATCCCATCCCAATCCATCCCATCCCATCCCATCCCATCCCATCCTTATTTCCATCCTATCCCGTGCCCAGTCCCATCCCCATCTAATTCCATTTCCATCTCATTCTTTCCTGTCACATCCACTCTTCATTCCTATTCATCCCTTCCTCATTCTAATCCCAATCCCTGCCAAGGATTCCCGGGGATAGGAAGGAGTAGGAGTGTCTATGGGGCTCCTCAGGACTGGCAGGGCAGGATGTTGATGGGCTGGGAGGGAATGCTCTGTCCCATCCCATCCCATTATCCCATCCCATCCCATCCCATTATCCCATTATCCCATCCCATGGGATCCCGAGAACAGGCAGAGCCCCGCCAGGGGGTGCCCGCGCTGCATAAATTATGCTAATAGGACGGCGCTCCGCGTCTCTGATTGGTCGCCAGCAGCGGGCTATGCAAATACAGGGTGGGTGGGGTTTATCTTAAGCAACTCTCCCTCCCCGCGCGGCGGCGAGCGCGGATTGGTGGAGAGCGGCAGTATGCTAATGAGGAGAGGCCACGCCCCCTGGCGCCGCGGGCCGCGCTTTTGTCCGGCGGGGCCGGGCCGGGGCTGGATCGGGACCGGGATTGGAACGGGATCGGGACCGGGATTCGAACCGGGATCGGGATCAGCACCGGCACCGGGACGGCATCAGGACCGGGGCTGCCCAGCTCCGGCCGGGCCCTCCCTACAGGTGGGCAGCGCGGGGCGCTCGCGGGGCGGGGGGCGTCCATCCAGCGGTGCCCTGGGGCCAGATGTGCCCCAGCTGTGCTCAGGGGGCCGGCAATGGCTCGGCTGCTCCCTGCAAGCCGCCTGCTGCAGCTGGAAGGAAGGAGAAGGCCCCCGGGGCGGCGCCGGAGGCACAGCTGGAGGGAGGCATGCAGCTCTCGGGCCCCATCCCGGGGCCGCATCCAGCGCCCCCGGCTCTGCTGAACCCGGCTCGGGCAGGGCTGGTCCGCAGCCGGGAGCTGCTCGGGGTCCCTGGGCCGAGCGGGGGAACCCCCAGCCCCGGCGGGGTCCCTGCGGCCGAGGAGATGCGACACGGCGGGAAGGATGCGGGACACGGCGGGAGGATGCGGGACACGGCGGGAGGATGCGGGACACGGCGGGAGGATGCGGGACACGGCGCTCCTGGCCGAGGCGTGTCCTCCCCACGCCATCGCAGCCTTCGTGGCCCCGAGGAAACTTGTCATAACTTTACTACTGGCGGTGCCTCCTCCCCGGCGGGGCCGGAGGATTGCGGGAGAGTTTCGTCAGGGGCTGCGGAGGCGGCTCGGAGGCAGGGCCGGGCTCGGCGCAGCTCCTGCGCTCGGAGCTGCTGGCTGCCGGAGGCTCCTCCGAGGAAGTGGTCGGGCCAGCAGCGCTCAGCTTCAGTTCCGTGTTTTATTTAAAGGGCAGCAGTGCTCCTGGCAGCCGGTGGGTGCCGGAGGGTGTGTGGCTGTCCCGTGCTTTTCGGTACCTTCCGGGCAGCGCTGAAATCAGATCTTCAAGTTGAAGGGCTGCCGGAGAGCACGGCAGTGTTCGTACAGTGGGGGAAAGAAGGTTCCAGGGAGAGCTCAGAGCCTCTGCCAGTGCCTAAAGGGACTCCAGGAGAGCTGGAGAGGGGCTGGGGACAAGGGATGGAGGGACAGGACACAGGGAATGGCTTCAAACTGACAAAGAGCAGGGTTAGGTGCGATATTGGGGAGAAATCGTTCCCTGTGAGGGGGTGAGTGCCCAGAGAAGCTGTGCCTGGTTCACCCCACCTCAACCTCCCTGCCGTGTCCCCGCCGCCTGTCGCTGCCCTGGGCTAAGCAGGGATCTCGGTGGCACCGGCTGTGTCGCAGGGACAGCGGCAGCGCTCTCCAGACGGGGATTAAGGCTGTCCTTCCCGGGCATTATGGCCATCCGGCCCTGCCGGGGTGCTGGGGGTCAGCCCGGGCAGGGGGTGCACCCGGGGTGTCCCCAGGGAGGACAGCACGGTCCGTGTGCCAGGAGCAGGGAGAAATGCGGATACAGCAGCTCCCTGTCCCGCCGTGGGGTTTTGTTTCGGTGCAAGTGATGGAAAAAATGGCATTTCCACGGGGTTTTGGTACGTCTCCATGGGGATATACCAGCATGGGGGAGCTGGGGGGGTCCTGGCCCCTCCAGCCGCTGGAATTGGGGTCACACGTGGGCTTTAGGGTGATGGTAACAGGCGTGTGCTTTCAGAGGATGAAGGAGGTTTGTCAGGCTCTTCCTCGCTGTGATGGTCCCTCCCTTGTTCTCGGAGGAAATAATGCGAACTAAGAACGCAGCGTTTCCGCTTCTCTGCCCTCTTTCATGCTCGTGAAAACGGGACTCTGTGGGCTTTAAAAAAGGGTTTATACACCAGGAATTCCTCCCTCCTGGAGCGCAGACACCCCTTGCCAAGTTTCAGCCTGAGGCCGTTCTGGCTTCCTCCAAACCTCCCTAAAAGAGATGCAAAATATCCATCCTTTGCCTGGGACGGGGTTTAACCTCCCCTGCATCCCAGACAGGCACGGGTGTGCAGGAGGGGCTTAACCCCTCCCAGAAAAGTGGTTTTTGGGATGCAGGGCAGGAGGGTTATTCCCCATCTCTCAGGGGATGTGGGGATGGAGGTGTCAACCCTGCTCTGCCCAGGCTTGACAAGGCAGTGAAGGCAGAGTGACAGCAGCCCTGTCCCCCCCGTTCCGTGTCACCGAGCGAGCCCTGGGGCGGAGGATGCTCCTGTCTCCTCCGCTGTCGCCTCTGATCAACCCAGGAGGCACGATGGCTTCCCGCTGGCCTTGATGGCTGCTGCTCCCCTGCCTCACACGTGTGATGAGCTGGGCGGGCTCAGCCTCACCCCTCCGGCTGTCCCACGGGGCAGGGAGTGGGACAGGGATGGGGCAGGGCTTTGGAGCTGAGGACAGGGACAGGCAGAGAGCTGGCAGCACTCATCACTGCTGGGAGCATCTCTCCCCTCTAAGCCACCATTTGATTTGTAGAGCAGGAGAGGGGCAGAGGGACAGAGCAGAGTTCAGAGTTTTCTAGCTGAGGCTTTTAAATTTCTTTTTAGCTCTTTTTTTTTTTCAGTTGCTCTGTTGGAAAAAAATCTTGCCTTTCAAAGGGGAAAATTAAGATATATGGTTATCCTTATGCACACACATTTGGGATTGTTTGTGTTTGCTTTGTGGCTCCTGAGCACAGAGCCACATCATTTTTCAAGCTTTCCTGTGCTCCCATAACAGTGAGAAACTCACTTAGAGAAGGGGAAAAAAATCCAAGACTTTTTGTGCTTGGCCACCATGACCATGAGTGGAGGGACTTTCTGGGAAAGCAATAAATGTGGCTGGATTTGGAAGTGGATCCTGCAGACTGTGGCTGCTGTGGGCAGTGTGCTTGGGGACAGCTGCTCAGAGATGGGGTGACAGCCAGGGGCATGTGGGTTAGGCATGGCCTCCTTCAAGAGATGCAAAATCTTGCTCAGGATGGGGTTAAAGAACCACCAGAAATGGGTAGGGAATGTTTTAACCTCTTTATCCCAAGACAACAGGACCCACAGGCTCCTTTTCCCCGCCACTCTCCCTCTGGGAACCCCTGAGGGAGGTGTTTGGGGCTCCTCATGGCTCTGGGATCCTGCAGGGCTCCATATGGGGATCTCTGGGATGGGAGTAAGGACTTGGGGCTGGAAACATCCCAGCTCAGGCAGGAGCTACAGCCAAAATCCCTCTTTAGTTTCATTAGCTCAGAGCCCAAAACGTGCCATGGGCAGTTCCATACTTCCTGGTGGCACAAGCTGTGGAGCATCTCCAGGTGTGGAGAATGGAGTTACCCAGTTGGTGTGGGGGGAAAAACCTCATGCAAACCCCCCAGGAGGTTTGCCAGACCCTAAGGGATGCTTTGGGGTTTGCTCCTGCCTGGAATGCCCCAAAGATGCAGAGCAAGGCTGATGCAAGGATGATGCATTTGATGCCAGGTGGCGCTGGAAAATAACCCCCAAAACCTCACAAAAACCCAAGGAATTTGCACATTTGGGGCTTGGGAATGGATTAGAGGATTTTTCCCAGAGCATGTGCGTGCCATGGATAGGTTTACTCCTCCTCACCACCATCCCTGAGCCAGCAGCACCCCAAAATCCCCACAGCAGCCTCTGGCTACGAGCAGCCACCCCAGGGATTGAACTGTGGTTTCATTAGCTCGTCAGGCTGTCTTCTGCGTGCCACTAATTACACACTAACGAGCTGGGTTAATTGCCTGCCTGCAAATGTGCCAAGACAGGCCCCAGTGCCTGGGTATGGCCACAGCATCCCTGGGATTGTGAGCAGCATCCCAGGATGGGGGCAAGGTGGACCCCAGCCTTGGAAATTTCCCCAGATTTCTAAGGAAAGGTCCAACTGGCTGAATTTTGGGGCCTTAAGGCTTAATTTTGGGTCTCCTGGAAGATTCTCATCATGATATATTTTGGACTAGATGCTGATTTTCCCAGGGATCTCCCTCCCCTGTCTTCCTACAGCATTTTGCTCCAAACTGGATTAAAAAAATAAAGGTTTTGCTGGAAAATGCTGTGGGGTGAGGGTTCAGCCCCCACTGCGCAGGGCCGGATGGGGTTAAAACATTTTGTGGCCACCTGCAAACTTGCAGGAAACATCATTTCCTCCTTCTGCAAAAGCTGAGCTGCCCTTCAGGCACCAGGAGGTTTTGGGGTGCTCAGATGGGGTTATGGTGATGGGGATGCCCTGGTGATGCTGGTACAGGTGAGTGTCCCCTGCATGGGGCTGGTTGTGCCTGCTTTGACCCCCCAGGCCAAAGTTTGGGCTTGTGGGGCTCAAATCCAGCGGAGAGGACGTTAGTGGGAAAACCCCGTGGCTTTTCTTGCCACACCCCACAGCTGGGGTTCTGGCATCAGGTGTTTCTCCTGCTGCTGGAAACCCCGGGAGGGGGTGAGGGAGAGCTCCTGCTTTGGGGTCAGCAGTGGGATGGGGTGAGGGAGAGCTCCTGCTTTGGGGTCAGCAGTGGGATGAGTGTGCCAGGTCTCTGCTCTGAGCCCTCTCACTGTTAGTGCCTCACATCCAGTGGGGTTTTGGGGTGTTCCTGCCTCCCCCAGCACCTCTGACGGTCCCCAGGGTGTGGCTGCCCGGCTGGGGTGACATCCCCAGGGTGCCAGCATGGGCTGGGTGTTCCCTGCTGGGGGATAAACCTTTCGGGGTGGCCCTGGAGGGCTCCTTCCTCACGAGGACCTCAGGCTGTAAGCAGTGTGGCAGCTCCAGCTGCACGGTGGGATGCAAGGCGGGGGATTGTCCCCTCCATCATCGGGGGTTGCTCTTGTCCCCGGGATTTGGGGGGACAGGGGAAACCCCCCCAGCGCGGGGGAAACATCTCAGTCAGAGCCCACCATGTCCCTCTGAGCATCTCTCCCTCTCCCCGGCCCCCCAGGACGCGGCGGCGATGCTGTGACCTACATTCGCGACAAGGAGGTCCCCAGCCCGCCGCCACCGCCGCCGGGCCATGAAGCGACACAAGTGACGGGGCCGGCGCGCCCGCGGCCATGGCCAGCCCGGCACCATGGCTGCGCCGGACACAAACAGAGCTGACGCGCTGGCAGGGCGAGGAGGAGGAGGAGGAGGAAGAAGAGGACGACTTTGAAAGGCGGATGGACGAGGATGGGGTCATCGGCCTGGGGGAGGATGCCAGGAGCCCCCCGTGGGGTGAGTCGTGCCCTCCCTCCTGCCCTAAAGGGGGTGGTCCCAGATGTCCCAGGTGCTGCTGGAGCCCAGGGGGGCTGCGAGGGGAGCGGGGACAGCCGCTGGCTCTGGCTGGCGACAGCCCCGCCGTGCCGCTGTTTTGCAGGTGACAGCGAGGACCCGGAGGAAGTGTCCCCGGCAGAGGAGGGTCGCTGGCGCCCGCGGCAGGAGGTGGCCGAGGAGGACGAGGAGAGGGGCAGCTCCGGGGGGGACGAAGGGCCCTGGGGGGCGGAGAGCGATGGGGAGCCCTACCCCGAGCTCTCCTCCGAGGGCCGCTGGGGCTCGGGCTCCTGCGGCAGCCCCGAGGCGCTGCGGGGCGGCCGGGCTCTGCGCCAGCCCCGGGGCTGCAGCACGGACGGGGACGACACTTCGGGGCTGTCGGACACCAGCCCTGGCCCTGCCACCCCGTCCCGCCAGCACCGGGGCTGGGGCGCTGCCGGGGACACCGTCGCGGGGCGCAGGCAGGAGTGGACCCCGAGACGGAGCCTCCCTCTGCACCTCCCGACCGATGAGGCCAGCCCCGAGCCTGTCCCCGAGCCCCAGACAGCCGGCCCAGGGCTGCCAGCCCCCACCGGGGAGCCCCGGGACACCGGGAATCCCCCGGCACCCCAAGCACACAGATCCCGAGTGCCCAAGAAAGCGGTGCCCCCCAAACCCGCCCGGCAGTCGCGGTCCCTGAGCCCCCGCAGGCGGGCGGGTGGCAAGGGGACGAGGGATCCCTCGGGCACGGGCACCGATGGCACCCAGTACGGCCGAGGGCGCCTAAACCACCCCCTGCCCGACCTCTCTAAGGTGGAGGCGCGGGTCAAGTTCGACCAGAGCTACCGCCCGCCCCGGGGCCGAGTGCTGCCCGCCCGTCCCCGCGGCCCCGGCGGCCCCATCGGCTTCAAATCGCCGGCGGAAATCGTGCGGGAGGTGCTGCTGAGCAGCGGGGAGGGGGTGTCCCCGCAGCCCCCCAGCACGGCCGGGCTGCCGCAGGAGTTCAGGTCCCCCAGACAAGCGACGGCGCTGGTGCAGCAGCTCCAGGTAACGCCCAGCGCCCCCCAGTTCAGCCAGACACGGCGTATTGGGAGGGTGTCCAGGGTGGGGGCAGCAAGGGGTGCAGGGGAAATAGGGGTGTCACTGTCTCTGGGACACCGATGGGGGTTGGTGCTGCTCACCCCTTCCCGGCTCTGGCCAGGAGGGGAGGAGCAGGCAGGGATGTGGGCAGCGCTCAGGCTGGGGACAGGATGCTCATGTCCCCCGGGGTGGCTGTCAGCCCCCCAGAGCTTGTGACCCTCGGGGTGCTTGTCCCCTGGGGTGCTCTCCTGCCCTTTGGGATGAGAAGGAGGCTGTGCCCACGCAGAGAAACAGGGGCCACATCTGCCCAGATGGGTCTGCCCCCCACCCATGGGACCCCCATTGTCCCCACGCAGGACTGCCTCCCCCCTGTACCACCCACCCCTCGGGCATCCCCGTGCCGGGTGCTGTCACCCACTGTCCCCTCCCCGCAGGACGACTACCACAAGCTGCTGACCAAGTACGCCGAGGCTGAGAACACCATCGACCAGCTGCGCCTGGGCGCCAGGGTGGGTGGGGGTCAGCAAGGCTGGGGGAGCTCTCCCCGCTCTGCTCCCCCCTCCCTGAGATTTCTCACTGTGCCTTCCTCCCCCGGCTCCTTCCTCTTCCTCCTGCCGGGGAGCTGCGGTTGAGCAATCCCAGCCCACGGAGGGGGGTTGAGGCCACCGCAGAGCCCACGGCAGGCTGGGGACCACCGTGCTCCCCTCCCCTGGCGGGGTCCCCTCGGTGCCAGGGCGGTGGCGTGTCCCCAGAATGGCGGGGCACGTCTCTGAGCTGGCAGGGCCACGGGCGGAAGCGCGTCCCCGCGTCACCCCTGCCACCTCCCGCCCTGCGCCACCGCGTGGGTGGGGAAACTGAGGCAGGGCTGTGCCAACCGACCCCCGCACGCGTGTCCCCACCTTCACCCCACCCACCTGCTGTGCCCAAGGGGTGCTCCAGGGTGCCCGGGGGCACGGTGGGTGTGTCGGGGTGCAGGCTGGGTGCCCAAACCCGCTCTCCCTGCCCAGGTGAGCCTGTTCTCCGACCCGCCGCAGCCCAGCCGCAGCCTCGCCGTGGGCACCGTGGGCACCGGGTGCCCAGTGATGACCCTCAGCATCCCGCAGGCGCGGACAGCGGCTCTCGGCATGGCCACAGCCCCGGCCACGGCCCCGGGCTCGCCAGGTGCTGCAGGTGTGTTATCCATGTCTGCCGTCCAGCTCCAGGTCTGGGGGATGCCCACCACAGCCCCTTCCCCACGCTGGGGTCACCGGTGCTGCGGCGTCACTTGTCCCCGTTATGTCGCAGGTGCAGCCCCGGCACCGTCAGAGCGGGGGGGTTCACCCCAGCCTCGGTGTCCCCCTCAGCCCGGAGGGGGCTGTCCCACCTGCCCCGGGCCCTGCTGCTGTTCTCCGGGCCCACGGCTGACCCGGGCGCTGGCGGGGCAGAGCCGCAGGCTGCAGGCACAGGTAGGCACCGGGGGGCTGTGGGGGCTGAGGGATGTGGGAGAGGACTTGGGGGGCTGCAGGAGAGGGCCTGGATGGAGGAGGGCTCTTGGGGACAATGCTGGTGGGGTCTGTGGGAAGGGGGTTGTGGGGCTGCAGAGAGGGGATTTGGGGGGAGTTCTGGGAGCCCTGGGAGAGGGGCTGTGGGGGTAGGCTGGGGGGCTGCGGAGAGGGAAGTGCTGGGAGGGTGATGGGGGAACTGGGGAGGGGTCTGGGTTGGAGGGCTGGGGCGATGCTGCAGGAGGGAGCTGTGGGGAGGTGCAGTGTTGTGGGGAGGGGGCTGCGCTGGGGGGTTGCCCTGGAGAAGTGTCTGGGGATGTTTCACATGGGGGGCAGCGGGGAGAGGTCTGGGGGGCGCTCAGAGCTGGGGCTGCAGCAGGGCCGAGCTCAGCCCGTGCCATCCCGGCCAGGTGAAATCCTTCGAAAGCTGGATGCGGTCAGGGAACCCCACGGCCTCGGAACAGCTCCAGGTGAGTCAGCCCTTCCCCGGACCCCAGCCGGGGGGCGGCAGGGCCAGGGGGACTAGCGGTGCCCGGTGCCGAGTGGGCAGGCTCGGACCTCTCACCCTTGTGCCGCAGAGGATGAGGATGCTGAAGGACGCGCAGGATGCCCTGGAGCGGGAATACCTGCGGGGCCGGCAGCAGCTCCCGGGGGCTGCGGAGGGGTTTGACCCTGACCGGTACGTGCTCGGCCCCCGTGTCGCCCCCTCCCCAGAGCCCCCGCAGAGCCCGGGGGTCTCTGTCCCCCCAGCACTGATGGCTGGTGTCTTACAGGGCGCTGGAAGGGGAGATTTACCGCCTGGGGCTGCGCCTGGAGGGGCTGAAGGAGCGGCTGGAGCCGGGGAGCAGGCGGCAGCCCCTCCCGCAGCCCCTCCCGCAGCACCCCCCGCAGCCCCGCTGCCCCCCAACCCCGTCCCCACCGCCGGCCGCCCACTCCCCACACCCCGAGGTAAGCTGGGGGTGCAAAGGTTCCCCGCCCCACTGCGGTTGTGGGGAATTGCCTCTCTCACCCCGTTTGGCTGTGCCCAGCAGAGCCCTGCGCTGCTGGAGGGTCCCCGGGGGACAGCGGGGGACAGCGAGGGGGTGGCAGGGGGGCTGCCCTGGCCCCTCTGGCACAAGCAGCGCCAAGTGGAGGAGGATTTCGAGGACCTACTGGAGCAGTAAGTGACATGGGGCAGGGGGGACATGGGCACGGAGCATGTCCCCAAACCCACCCGCTCCTGCCCGCGGGTCCCCCCAGGTACAAGCACTTCAAGTCCTTGCCAGAGTCGCTGAGCCTGGAGCAGCTGAGCCTGGCGGAGAGTGGGTGCCATGAGGAGGTGGATGCACCCACAGCAGGGGATGGTGGCCTCAGCAAGGTCCCCTGCAGGACACGGTCACTCGAGGAGGAGGCCAGCCTCGAGACCTTGGCCCTGTAAGTGCTGTGAGGGGTTGGGTCCTCGGGCAGGGGTGAGCAGGAGGTTGGATGTTAGATCTCCAGTTTTACCCCAAAGTTAACATCCTTCATGGGACAGGACATTTCCTCCGTTTGGGGTTGCTCTGCCCCATCATTCCTGCTCCATCCCGACCCTACAGGCACCTCCCAGAGAGAAGAGCTGCGACACTTCCCCCCAGAGGACCCCCAACCCTGGGAGACACATGGGGCCACCCATCCCCTGCCACTGCTGAGGAGTCACCAGTGGCTACCAAGCCCTTGGTAGTCCCCGGGCCACCGCGGGTGTCCCTGTCCCGCCGCAGCAGTGGCACAGGCAGCGCTGCCACCCAGCACGGGCCCCGCAAGGTGAGTCCCCTGGCACTGCGGGTCCCCCCCTGCCAGCACCCCTGGCGGGTCCTGCGGTGCTGGGCACTGACCCTGCTCTCCCTATGCATCCTCAGGAGCAGCGCATCGTGTCCCCAGAGACCGACAGTGGCTTCGTGGGCTCGGAGGCCAGCAGGGTGTCACCCCCCGTGCACACCCCCGAGCACCATCCCCCCGGCACAGGGTATGCCCCACGGCCCTGCCCTCAGGAATGCAGCTCTGTCTGCGGGATCTGGGGGACTGAAGAGAGGCAGGGATGGTGGGAGAGGCATGGAGGGTGTGGGGAGCAGGAAGGGGGTGCTGGGGGGGTTGGAGCTGTGCGGGATGCCCACGGCCAGGGTGAGCCATGCCCTGTCCCTTCCCCAGGACTCCAGGCTCGCTGGGACCTTCCATCCCCATCCCCAGCGTCCTCCGTACCCCACGGAAGAGAGAGACAGTCCCGCTTCCCTCCGAGACAGCACTGATGGGCATCTACCCCCCGAGGGGGCAGGGGGGCACGGGGGGGCCGCAGCTGCCCCCCAGCAGCCCCTCGCAGAGCAGCTCCCCCCCTCGCTGGGCAGAGAGCGCGGGCAGCGAGGCAGGGCCAGACCCTGATGGTGACAGCGGTGAGTGCACAGCGTTGGGTCACCTGGCAGAGTGATCTGGGGGCTCTGTGGGGGAAGAGGCTCTGCTTTCTGGGGTTCCCAGGGCTCCTGGTGTCACTGCCCTGGGGCTGTGTGCTGCTCCCTGCTCTCTGACCTCGGCTCGCCGTGCTGCCCTTCCTCCCCAGCTCACACGGACTCGGAGGGCGACAGGAGCTGTGCCAGCGATGGTGGCCACCCTGCAGCCAGGGCCAGGAGCCCAACCAGCCCCTTGCCATCCCCCGAAACGCCATCCCCCACCCTGCTGTCCCCTGACCTGCCGTCCCTCGAGCCAGCTCCCTGTGACCTGCTGGGCTCCCGCCTGGAGCGCGAGTGAGTGTCTGTGTCCCCATGGCCCCAGCCCAGGCCAGACCCCTCTGGGTGACACAGGGACCTCCAAAGGCACCCACTGGGGTGGTTGAGGCTGGATCCCAGCCCCAGGCTTGGTTTTGGGGAGCATCACAGCTGCTGGGGGATAGTTGGTTGGTTGATAGCTGCTGGTTCCCCCTGAGCTGATCCCCCCCGGGACACCCAGCACTGTTGGGGTCCCTGGTGGCTGCAGCCCCCCTCACGGTGCCATCTGTCCCGGGACAGCCAGGCCATCCGGGCGCTGCAGGACGAGGTGTGGCGGCTGCGGCAGCGGCTGGAGGAGAGCCTGCGCCGCTCCCGCAGCTATCCCGAGGGAAAAGCCACTCCCCGCGTCACCCCGGCCAGGAGGCAGCCGGTGGCCAGCGGACCAGAGTCCCCGCAGGACGCAGCACCCTCGGGGTAGGTGGCAGGAGGGACCTGAGGGCGTTGGGGCAGCGTGGGGACAGTGCCACCCTCAGCCTGTCCCTACCTCTGCTGTGACCAGGGAGAGGTTTGGCTCTGGGGGCTGCCAGCCTGATGGGTGCAGGGGACAGGGCGGGTGTGGGTGGTGACAGCATCTCTGTCCCCTCCGCAGGGAGCCGAGCCCCCCGGCGCGGGGCAGGGTGGTCCCTGGGGTCACAGCCACCAGGAGGGAGAGGTCAGCATCGCTGCCACGGGCCAGGCCAGAGCTGGAGCTCGGTGAGTGGGACCCCAGCAGGGTGGGGACAGAGGGGACACGCTCCTCTCTGCACGCCTGTCCCCTCCCCAGACTGAGCAGGGCCGCAGCACCGTGGGCAGCAGGTCCTGCTGGTGCCGTGGCACCCCTCAGCGCTCAGCCCAGGGCGGCTCCTGCAGGTCTGGAGCTCAGCAGATCCCACCCGGCTTCCCTGTCCTCCGCCGCAGCCTCCCAGCCAGACCCCTCACCCGCCGGGCCCCGGGCGCCCCCTCCCCTGAGGAAGCACCTGGGGACCCCCCCGGGGGCGGTGACATTTCGGGGACAGTACACAGGTGGGTGCTGCTGCTCGCTGGTGGGGGCTGAGGGTGGTCACCCTCCCCCTGGGGACCGTGCTCACGCTGGCGTTTGGCAGGGACACGGTACCAGGCGGGGACACCACGTGCCATCCCGGCACCCCGAGAGGAGCCGGGCAGTCCGGGCTGTCCCCGATGTCACAGGGGCAGGACGTCATCGGGTGAGTGGCCTCAGCCCCTTCGGCCCTTCTACCACCCCTGACAGAGCTGCTAATGGCTTTAATTAATTACCTGGAGAGGCTTCGGGAGGGGACAACAAACCCATTCCTCATGGCCTGAGGCTGTCCCTGCTGCCCCCTGGCCAGACCCCACTGTCCCCCAAGGGGACCGAGCTGAGCAGCTCTGGGGATGCTGCGATCTGCTGCAGATCCCCCCTTGGCAGCTGTGCTCACCTCGGTGACTGTGTGGGCAGAAATAGCCGGGATTCCTGGTGTCACCAGGAGCACTGCCACCTGTCCCCAGCCCTGTCCTATCCCACCTCTGCAGACCCTGCAGGGACAGCCCCCCACGCCCACCAGTCCCCCCCAAACGGCTCAGCTCTTCCCAAACCTCCCTCTCTGGCTCTGCACGAGACATTCCCAATTTCCTCTCCCCCCAGCTGGATTTGGGGGAGCTGATGTCCCCCGGCAGCCCCAGCACAGCCCCCCGAGGAGGACATCCTGCCCCACGTGCCAGGCGCCCATGGGCACCCCTGCGCCGGGCAGCAGGGACAGAGCCACACACGGTGGGTGACAGCGGTGACACTTATCTGGCACAGCTCATCCCTGCCTGGGGCTGGGCTGGGGGGACAGGGACCAACCTCGGCCCCCTGACACTGCCTGGGGACTGAAGTGACAGCCAGCAGTGCCACCTCTGGCTGCAGATGTCCCCACCCAGCAGTGGCTGCCCAGGGTGATGTGGATGATGTCACCTGGGGCTGCTGCTCGATACACACCCCTGGGGACATGTAACCCCCCCGGGGACATCTGACCACCTTCCTCCCCGCAGCAGAGCGTGGCCCTGGTGACACCTGTCCCCCAGACTCCCACGCTGGAGCCGAGAAGCCGGAGCAGCCTGGAATTTGGTACCTGGCAGCCACTCCTGCTGCCACCACTGCCACCGTCTGCCTGGCGCCCGTCCCCCTCGTGCCTTACGTGCCCTCCGTGCTGTAAGGATGCCCCGGGGTGGGGAGGGGGCTCGGGGGCGGTCAGCATCCCCAGGGGTGCGGGGTGAGCCCGGGAGGGGCTGTCCCCTCCCCAGGGACTGGGGTGACACGGAAAGGGGTCTGTGTTTGGAGGGTGGTGCTGGGCATGTAGGAGGTGGGGAGAGGATGAGAATAAGGGAGAGGTGGCACAGCCGCCGAGCAGCACCCAACATGTCCCTTCTTCTCCCCAGCTACTGCTCCCCAGCAGTTCCTACCTCAGCCCCAGCCCTGGCCGGGGTCCCCCTCGGTGTCACCGCAGGAACCCCGCGGGCAGAGCGTCCCCCGCGGCCCCGGGGCCACCAGCGCTGCCTGAGCCTGCAGCTGGAGGAGCTGGAGGAGCTGAACTGGTCGCTCAGGCGGGCTGTGGAGGCTGCCCAGAGCGTCAGGATGACCACCAGCCGCATGAGCCGGGCGCTGGCCGCAGAGCTGGGCCGGCAGAGGGGTCTGCGCGGCTCCTGCCTCTTCTGAGGCTCCGGGGGTCCTGCCCCGCCTCCCACCCCCTTCCCTGCGTGGTTTGCCCACCTCTGTCCGTGCTCAGGACCCCCCGAGCTGCAGGAGGGGGGAAGGTGTGGCCAGGAGTCCCCAGCATCCTGCAGCAGCATCCATCCCCTGGGACCAGCAGGGTGGCCCCGTGTCCCCCCGAGGCGGTGGCCACCCCACCCCGAGCACTTCTGGGGCTGCTCTGACCTCCCGCGCAGGTCGAGCTCCCCCCTTGGCAGCTGTGTTTACCTCTGTGCCTGTGTGGGCAGAAATACCTGGGATTCCCTGGGATTCCTATTCCTCTCCCAGCCCTGTGCCCTCTGCCCTTGGACTTGAACCCAGCAGGATCCTCCCTGGGGAAACTTTTTATTTTTGTGGTTTTTATGTGAATTTTTTAGGTAGTAAGCAGCGAAAGCACTCTTTTTGAGTGTTGATTGATGATCTGTAATGTGTGTGTGTGTGATATATATGTATCTATAAATGGATGTATCTAGATATAGACATATCTACATTTAGTTATATATCTATATCTAGAGAGACAGATATATATAGATCTGTGTATATACAGATCTGTATCTGCTTCTGTAGATATATCTTTATATAGATACATATATATATATATTCTGGTTTGCATTTCCAGCACAACCCTTAGGGCATTTATGGGGTTTTTCTGGCCATCCCTGGATGTGGACACCCACAGCATCATCCAGGCACAAAATAAAATGAAGGAGTTGAGGTTTTCCCCCTGGAATTGCCAGGGAATTTGGGCTGGGAGAGGAAAAATCACCTGGTGAGACCAAAGCAGATGTGAAGTCTGCAGAGCCCTTGAAACCCCAGCTGGGTTTCTAATGAGTTAATTCCTATTTTTTTAGGGAAAATGATGTGATCAGAGCAGCTTTTCCTGGGATGAGCCCAGCCAAACCCCCTGCCCCACCCCCAGCACCTCAGCCTGTGTTTATCTGTAGGACCTACCTGAAGTGCCAGTGTCAAAGTGTATTTATTTTTGCTTTCATTTGTGGTACAAACACCCCCATTTGGAGGGTGGGATCAGTGAGGGACTCAGCTCTGCAGCCTTCCAAGCTCTCCCTGAGCCTGATCCTGACACAACCCCAGAGGGGCTGGGAATGAGACTGTCCCCCCTACCCTTTTGGGGTGGGTTTGGGGGATTTTAAAGAGATTTTATGTCTCTGGTGGCCTCTGGTCATGCTTGTGCCCCAAGCTGGAAGCTGTGACCCTCCCCAGCCCAGCCAGGGTGTGATGGGAGCGTGTGGAAAATGTGGTTAATGATCCCAAATGCAGTAGCCAGGACCAAATGATGTTTTTTTCCCCCCTTATCCTCTATTTTTTAACACCCAACAGAACCACTGGGGTGGTATTTTGTACGAAGAAATCACCTATTTTTGAAGGAAATAAACGCAGTCGGACGAGTCGTGTGCTGATTTTCCTTTCCAAAGCCACTCCTGGGGGTGTTTTGTCATCACCACGCCAGCATCCCTCTCTTGGGGTCGGATGGAATATTTTCCCATGCCTTTTCCCTGTTTCCCTGGCCCTGAGGGAGCAGCACAGCACAGCCCCAGTTGCACTAGGGATGGAGATCGCTTTTATTTAGTCACTCGAGTGCTTTAGTACAGAAGAACAGATATACAGAGATGATACATGTTTGTGCTTCAACACTTTCAAACATTTAGATTCCAGTAATTTCAAGGTAAACAAGTTCCAAGACAGACTAGATTATTTTTTTTTTTAAAGTTTTCCTTTTTGATAAATTATTTTTTATATAAATAACTGTAACAGAAAAAAAAATAATAATAATAATGTCCAACATACAAGATCCTGAAGCATTTGCATTGCTAAACCAAGGAGGAACAGAAACAGGCTGGGAGACCAAGGGGGAACCAACAAATATCAGTGCAATGATACAGCCTTTGCCCTAAAAATATATATTTAACTTTATGGGCAAGGAGCAGACAGGGAGGGAAGGGAAATAGGAGGGGGCTAACCACCAACGAGGCAAGAAAGAGCAATTTTGGGGAAGGAAAAGGGGGGGGTCACAGCCTTCAGGGGGAAGAGAACAAAACCATAGACCCCAAAATATTGCAGTGCATCTAATGGCAAGGGCAGGGGGGCAATCCAGGGCTGTCAAATAAAAACCCAACTCAAATCAGAGGGTCAGGGAAATCACTATACACCAAGCTCGTAAGAACGTCACAAGACACAGTCATTAATATACACAGAGTCCGGAGGGTCTGGGGGGGCCTGCAGGGTTTGGGGGGCCCCAGAGGGTTTTTGGGGGGGCCCAGAGGGTTTTTGGGGGGGCCCAGGGGGTTTGGGGGGGCCCCAGAAGGTTTTTGGGGGGCACCAGGGCGACGTCACGCTCAGAAACGCTTCACCACGGGACGACACATGGGGATGGATGGAGAGAGGTATCCATGGAGAGATATCACACATATATATATATAAAATAACTTTTTATTTTATATATATATATATTTTGTTTGTTTGTTTTTGGAAGGAATTCCCAGAGAGAGGGAGGCAGGGCTGCAGCAGGACAGCCCCATCTCCAAGTTTTGACCGCTTTGGTCCCTTTTCACGTGGGAATTGCCACGCTGGGAAGCGCCCTGGCTGCACCCCTGCAGCCCCACCCCAAATTCCCGGGCCAGATGTTGGCGTGCACATCTGGCAGGAGCACCCAGCACCCCCAAAAGCCACGGGACAGATGGTGGTGCCAGCCTGGTGCCCACCTGAGCAGCGGCTGGAGTGGCATGGGGTGCCAGTCCATCCGTCCTCCCATCCACACAAGGCCCCAGCGAGGAGCATTCCCAAAAAAAAAATGTATTTTTCTGTCATTTTCCCCACCATATTCACTAGCAATGGGCAGATGGTTACTCAGCAAAGAGCTCCTGGGTGCTTCCCACAGCTGCAGCTACAAATATATAGAGTTTTTTTCCTTTTTCTCTTAAACACAATGCATCCATTTTCTTAATATATATATATATATATTATTTTTTTTTGGCTGTTATCCCCTCCCTGTGGATAAAATGAGATGGGGGAGGCGCTGGGAGGGGAGGGGGGGGTCAACACAAGAACAAGAGAGAAGCTGGGCCCTCTGGGTGCAGGGTGGCACCCGGGGCCGGGCGCCCGGCGGGGATGGCATCGAGTGGTGACAGCGTTTCCTTTTAACTGCTGCTCTCTTCCTCTGTTTTATTGAGTTTCTTCAGCGTGTCCAGCAGTTTCTGTGGGGTGAGGATGTGCGTGGATCCTGTGGGAGAAGAGGGGAAGGGGTGGGAGGGGATCAGCGGTGGCTTTGGGGCTGCTGTCCCCACTGTCCCGGTCCCCCTTACCTGGCGGCGCCGGCCCTGCACCGCTGGAAATGCTTGCGAGGAAATGCGGTCTATGGGGACGGGAGGAGGGTGTGGGGTGTGGAGAACGGGAGAAGGGTGGGGGAGGAGGGATGGAGGCGAGGGATGGAGCTGGCAGGATGAGGCAGGGGCTGGGAGGTGGCTGTGCAGAGGGGTTGTGGCATTGGGATCACTGCGGGACACACGGGGGATGCTGGAGGCACGGGTGGGGTGCAGGGGTGGGACATGTAGGAACAGCTGGCACAGAGGGACCTCCCCAGGTCCCCCAACCTGCGTGGAGCATCCTGGGGACAGAGAGGTGGCTGGGAGGGGTGGGAGGGGAGGAGGAAAAGGGCTCTGGCCTTCTGCTGCCCCTGGCTCGGGGCCACCCAGCACGGTGCCAGCGGGGCTCCCACCATGCTGCCACCAGTGGCTCAGCCCCACTGCCACCCTGGCACTGCAGGGACACACCAGGGGGACATCAGTGGTGAAACCAGCAGGGTTCCCACCACGCTGCCCACACTGGCTCAGCCCCACAGTCACCCTGGCACCGCAGGGACACACCAGGGACACACCAGGGGGCACTCAGTGGTGAAACCAGCAGCAGCTGAACCCCGGCACAAGGGTTTGGGGTCTGCGACGTCGGGAAGCTCCTGCCTATCCAAGAGCAAAGCTGAGCCGAGTAGGATTGCAGCCCCAGGGCAGCCTGGAGGTGTGGGGATCAGAGCAGTGCCCACCCTGTGCCACAGGGATGGAGCAGGACCAGAGCTGGGTCATCACCACTGCCCCTCTCCCCCAGCCCTGCTCCAGCTGCCCACGGAGCAGCAGCCCAGGGAGCTCTGCCCCCCTGCCCGGGTTTGGGACACCTCTGGGGGGCCCTGACCCCTCCAGCCCCGGCGAGGGGGAGCTCATGGCATGAAGGAGCCGCCCAGGAGACATGGCTGAGGGATGATGGAGCGGCGCCGGATGCTTTTCCACCTGGTCGGAGGAACCGCAAGCATTTTCTGATCGGAGAACCCGACAGACCCCAAAATAACAACCAAAGAAAGGAGGACCGGAAGAATCAAAGAAAACCCTTCGGGGAGGAAGAGTTTCTTTTTCATTAGTAAGCTGCCTTTACTTGGTTTCTTTGGCTCACTCCATTGCTGGAGCCTGATCCTCAAATGATACCCTAGTGGAGTCCCTGAAGTCGGGGTGCCTCAGGTCCATGAGAAATTTGGTGGGAGTGAGAATGTGAGTAGAACCTGCAGGAGAACAGAGCGGGGCTGACGGCAGCGCCGAGGCTCCCCCAGCCACCACCAGCTGCTTTCGGGGGGAGGAAGAGGAAGGAGTGAAGCCTGGAGCGTGGCAGGCGCGTGCAGGGGATGAGATGGAGAGGCAGGATGGAGCTGGGATGGTGATAAGGGACAGGGATAGCTGGGGTGGCAGGAGGGGATGGAGATGGGGATGCTGCTCCCCAGGAGCAGAGGAGATGCTGGGGACAGGAGCCACCAGGCATCCAGAATGCAGGGAGCAGGTGAGACACGAGGGCACCTGCCTCTGTCCTACTGGGTGTGTATCCAAGCTGTGCTTCCCAGAGGAATTTCAGGGCACCTAAGAGCTCCTTGCTAACACCTGGCAGAGCTCTCACTGCGTCCTCTCTGCCTGACTCACAGCTCCTCTGCGAGCAGAGGTGAGAGCTGACCCTCAGCATGTCCTTTTGCACATCCTGTGCCACTGCAAAACTGCTGGCACCTCTCTTTATTCTGCTTTTTCCTTCCTGCAATGAGCCCAACAACGCTGCAACAGGAGCAATCCGAGCTGCCAAACCTCCTCCCCTCTCACCCAGCCCCGCTCGGACAATACCAGCCAGGGGAGACGAGAAAATGGAAGCAAAAATGAGGATGTTTGGAGTGATGCAACCCAGCTGGGGAAGGATGGGGACACAGGGGTGACAACACATGTCCGGAGCAAACCTTTCCGCAGAGTTCCAGCTCCCGCAGCGCTCTGGAGCCGGGAATTTGCGGGATGGAGCGTGGGATGAGCAGCCAGAGGGAAGGGCCAGCCCGGGGCCAGCACTCACCTATTAGCACCTCCCACTTGCCGCTGGCTTGTGTCACCTCGTAGGCGCAGCGCATCTCGTTCATGCTCACCCCGCCCAGGATGAAGATGATGAGGCGGGGGCCGCTCCGGTACTCGCCGGGGGCCTTGTTCTTGTGCCAGTGGCCGTAGCGGGCACTGAGGAGAGGAAGAGGAGGGTGAAGGGCGGGCAGGAGGCACTGCAGCTTGGTTAAACCACACTGACATTGCTGCTACAGCAGAGCGAGTCCAGTTCTCCAGCCATGAGTGCTGCTCGCTGGCACAGGGAGGGAAACTGAGGCACGGGGTGTCTGGGGGGACTCTGAGGTATGGGATTCCTAAAGGGAAACTGAGGCATGGGGTGTCTGGAGGGACTCTGAGGCATGGGGTGTCTGAGGGAAATGGAGGAATGGGATTCCTAAAGGGGAAATGAGGCATGGAGTTCCTAAAGGGAAAATGAGGAATGGAATTCCTAAAGGGAAACTGAGGAACGGGATTCCTAAAGGGAACTGAGGCATGGGGTTCCTAAACAGAAAATGAGGCATGGAATTCCTACAGGGAAAATGAGAAATGGGATTCCTAAAGGGAAATTGAGACATGGGATTTCTAAAGGAAAGCAGAGGCACAAGATGCCTGGAGGGAAGCTAAGGCACAGGGTGTCTAAAGGGAAACTGAGACATGGGATTCCTACAGGGAAACAGAGGCACAGGATGTCTGGAGGGAAGCTGAGGTATGGAATGCCTGAAGGGAAATGAAGGTATGAGATTCTCAGAGGGAAATGGAAGCACAGGGTAGCTGTAGGGCAACTGGGGCACAGGATGCCTAAAGACAAACATATACAAGGTGTCTGAAGGGAAACTGAGGCAAGGGACTCCTAAAAGAAAACACAGGTACAGGATGTTTGGAGGGAAACTGAGGAATGGGATGCCTAAAGGGTAATGGAGACCTGGAGTGCCTCAATGGAGACATGACGTGCCTGAGGGGAAACTGAGGCACAGGATGCCCTCAGAGCAGCTCCCAGAGGTGCTGCTGGGATGGTGTGGGATGGACACCAACTGACCCTGGTGAGGAGGGCAGGGGAGCAGGGAACACCCACCTGACGGCAGTGGTGCTGAAGGAGGCGGAGGAGCGGGTGGAGATGTACGGGTAGTGCTTGGTGTCCAGCTTGTCATCGATGGCATCCTGAGGGCACAGAGCCATGGGGTCAGCCAGGAGCCAGGCACAGCCCCTGGCCCCACAGCCCCTCTGGGTTCCCCTCCTGAGGAGCTCAGGAGCAGCAGCTGAGCTGGAGCTGTCACCCCTGGGATCTCCCTGCAGGGAACCTGCTGCTGCTGCTGCTTCCCCAGGGTGTAGGGTCAGTGCCACCTGGGACACCTTAGGGAGGTGCTGCTGCCCTGGAAAGGCCCCTCTGGTCCTGGGGATGAGGCTGAGGGGTGCCCTGGGGCTGAAGCCACCCTGGGAGAGGTGTGACAAAGGAAACAGGAGCTCTGTGCTTTCGGGAACTGAGGGAGCTGTGGCTCTGCTTGCCTTAGGGCACAGGCAGCACTGACATCCCCTGCCCCAAATTGTGGCTCCAGAGTCTGTCTGAGCAGGTGGAATGGCCATGTTGGGGAGCAGTTCTGGAGCCTGGGATCCCCTGGCTGTGGGAAGAGCCCAGGGGATTTCTCCCATCCATGGGATGGAAAGAAAGGAACAGGTCAGGAGGAAAGAAATGCCTGGAAAAGCCTTTTGGCTCTGCCCAGGGCTACCCTAGCACAGAGCTCACGGGGTAGCTCCTGAGGGTACAGGCACAGAGCCATGCCTGTCCCTGGCTCAGCTGGGGCATGGGCAATGCTGTGACAAGGACATCCACCCTTGGTGGCCATGGTGGCACACAGCCAACCAACCAGTTTGGTACTGCACTGGTATGCTGGGATGCTGTGCAAGCCTGGTTTGGGCTGTGAAATGGAGACTGAGGGGAGACCTCACTGCAGTTGTAACTTCTTTGTGAGGGAAAGAGAAGGGGCAGCTCTGATCTCTGCTCTGTGGTGACAGAGACAGGACCCAGGGAACGGCTGGAGCTGTCAGGGGGATTTAGGTTGGAGATCAGGAAAGGCTCTTCCCCCAGAGGGTGCTGGGCACTGCCCAGGCTCCCCAGGCAATGGGCACAGCCTGAGGCTGCCAGAGCTCCAGCAGTGTTTGGACAATGCTGCCAGGGATGCACAGGGTGGCATTGTTGGGTGTCTGTGCAGGGACAGGAGCTGGGCTGGGTGATCTCTGCTAGCACATTCTGTGATTCTGGGCATCCTGCCTGGGGCCAGCACGAAGTCCTCCCAAACCACCCCAGGCAGGGAGCAGCCTGGAGGATACATGCCCAGAGAGCTGGCAGGGTTTGGGCTGGAAGCATCCAGCTCCCTGCAGGTCTCTTCCTGGGTGGCTCTGGAACCCCCTGCTCCATCCCCCAGCCCTGTCCTCGCTGGCTCACCTCCATGATGTCCTTGATCACCGGGGTCCACCGGGACAGCTGGTAGGTCTGCTCGCTGATGCGCTCCTTGCGCTCCGGCTTGCTCCGGCGGCGCAGCGTGGACTGGGCACAGAGACACACCCTGAGACACAGGGGACAAGGGACAGCCCCCAGGCCACCCCGGGGGTGCCACAGCAGAGGGGCAGGGGGGGCAGGAGGGGGACACTCACGTCTGTGATGATGGGCACCCCGAGGTGGGCCATGTTGGTGATGATCTCGCTGTCCTCGGCGGGGATCTGGGCGTGCTGGATCAGCTTGTTCAGGTTCTCCTCGGTGATTCCTGGCAATGCAAAGGGGAGGTGGTGCTGTCCTCAGGAATGCCACCCCGAGGGGACACTCAGCCCTGGCAGGGAGGCAGGGCTGGGTTTTGCCATCCCCATCATCCTGGCCAGACCTGGATCTGCCAGCCCCCAGCCCTCTCACCGTTCTTCAGGAAGATGTAGAGCAGGATGATGCGGATCTTGTCGTAGGTGCTGACATTGCCATCCAGCAGGATGGGGACAATGGCCCTCATGGGGTCCTTGATCTTCTCGCCTTCAGCATCAGTGCCCATGGCCAGGTCCTGGGGGGACACATCCTTGTCACTCCTCCATCCTGGGAGGGTGGAGCTGCAGGGTTGTCCCCGTGGGAATGTTTGGTACCTGCTCAACTCGGCAGAGCTTGTCCACAGTGCCCTGGTAGTGCTTCATGCAGTCCTCAGCCAGGTGCAGGTGGGTGGAGTACTGGGGACACAAGAGTGGTCACCTCTGCAGTGCTGGCAGCAGCCAAAGGTCCCTGGGCCACCACCTGTGTGTGGCCAGGGACCCTCGGGGGACAGCTGCCACCTCCTGCCCCCCGTCTGGGTTCTGTCACTGCACACAATGTCCCCTCCTCATACCTTGCTGAGCTCCTTCTGGTACTGGGGCATCTTCTTCAGCATCTGGGACAGGTCTCTCATGGTGGTCTGCGAGGGAAGGGGACACGGTCACTCACCCCAGGGACCTGGGGCCACGAGCAGGGAGGGGATGATCCTGACAAGGACTTCTGTCCCCACATGAGCCCCCCGTGGGGTTTGGTGGCACCTGATGTGTCCCTGCCAGGTCTCCTGCACTGCAGCTGGGATGCAGTTTCTCCCTCAGTAGGGAGAAACCCCCTGAGGATCTTCCGGTGGGATCCCCATGCACCTGGATGGGGCTGAGATGGTCCTTCCAGCTCCTCACCACTTTCACATCCTACTTCCACCAGGGTTCCCTCACTGCCTCTGATGCCTGATCATTTTTGCTTCTTCTTTTTATACACCCTTTTATAAGTTTTCTGTACCATTTATACATTCTTTGTACCCTTAGCCTACATGCTTGTAATTTTTATTATCTGATATTCGAGCTTAGTTTTGAAGTTCTGCAAAGCAGAAAAATCAAACACTCAGTAAAAAGCCAAGAAGCCCTATAGTATCTCAAAACTTGAGGTTTTAACCTCAGTTGAATCCTCCTCTACAAAACATATTTTGTAAACTGGGCTTTAGCCTCATTTGGGGGAAGTTACTTTAAAATAGAGAAACATTACTTAGCTTATTCTTGACAGATATGCTAATTTGCAAAGTCCATATAACTTTATACGTTATCCAGTGGGAGTGCATCTCAGCATGTTCCACCTTTGAAAACTGTGCACCTAAAATCCCATTAAAACACCCTATTAAAATACTCCCAAAGCACCCCATGGTGTAGGGCTGGCACCTCACAGCCATCTCCCCCTGCCAGGGAGCTGAGCACCCTTTTCCCTTGGCAAAGATGCCCTCAGGAGACCCCACCACGTGCCAGCCTATGCCCGAGCCTGTCCCCAACTCTATGGATGCAGTCAGGTCACCTTGTCACCCGTGTTCATCCTCTTGCTGGAAGAGAACTCCTTCAGGGACCGGGTCACCTCCCTGGGGAGAGGAGGAGGGCAGAGCTGTGAGCGGGGAGGGTGGCAATGCCAATGTCCCAGCCAGCCAGCAAAGCCCCAGGGCCACTCACTGGGACACCTCGGCGATGTGTTTGTGGCGCAAGGTGACCCACAGGTCGTCATCCTCATCCAGGAGAACCTCCTTGATCCGCGCCTCGCCGATGCCACTCGTCTCGTACCTGGGGACAGGGGAGGCATGTCAGGCTGGGATGGGGCTGGGGGGACACACAGTCCCCTCACTGCCTGGCCTTGGGGACGTGGGGGGAGCAGGGGGCTCTTCTTGGCTGTGCCAACAGCAAAAGGATTTCATCTCGAACTGACCCCTCACCTCCATTAAAACCCACATTCAACAGTTTTTTCACTTACAACAGCAAAAAACCAGAACAACTAAACTAAACAGGCAAAAAGAAAAAGTTTCCCACAAATCTACAAGTAACATTATCACAACACAGAACAAAAGAACAAACCACAGCCAATCCACCCCTGGAACCTTCACTATAATCACAACACAAATATCCCACTACCATTCTATATTCTTCAACTATATTCTACATCCTACCCCTTCAACTACTAAATGTTGAGAAGGGGCCTGAAGGCTAGAAAAGCCCTTTTTGTCCCAAGCCTCCCAGACTGCAGGGAGGACAGGATGACCTATGATGGACAGAGGGATGCTGGGCTCCCAGCTCCTGCTCTAGGCAGGACTCAGGGGTGTCACAGGGAGGCTGGGGATGGCAGCACTGCACTCACTTGTAGACATCATTCTCGATGGGCAGCAGGTCGTAGCTCATGGCCTGGAAGGTCAGCTCGTGCAGCACGGGGGACGCAGGGTCAAAGCCACGGTCCAGGATGAGGAGCTGGGAGCGAGCCTTGTCCGGACCCTGAGCACCCAGCAGAGCCATCAGCACTGGCCTGGGGCTTCCTCAGCCCCACAGGTGCTCAGGGGGCTGGTTTGGGGTCCCCACTCGGGGTTTGGCTACCACAGGGCAGAGCTGGAGCAGGATTTAGGAGGGAAGCACCACCCCCACCCCGGGGGCCCTGCTCACCTCACCCATGGTGGGGTCATCAGCCTTGTAGGCGTCCAGCTTGTCCTGGATGAGCTGGGCCAGCATGGCATTGTCCTTGTAGTCCCTGGGGGAGGCAGGGGGACAGGTCAGCCCCACAGGGCACAGCATGGGGAGGAGATGTTGGCTTTCCTGTGCACCATCCTTGGCTCATGGGAGAGGAGGGGCCTGAGCAGGTTTATTGCCCATTCCCACCCGTCCTCAGCCAGCTCCACTCTGCCTTGGTGCCACTTGGATTTTACGGTTCCAACCCCCCCAGCTCTCCAGAGCACCGAGTCTGAGCCTGTTTACCCTGAGCAGGGCTGTCTGTCCATGCCCCAGCCCCAGCCACACCCACCCCCTGCCCAGCACGGGGCACAGCACAGCCTCACCCACGCCCCCTTACCCGCGGTACCGCACGGCTGGGTACTCCTTCAGGGTGGCACAGAGCGTGGCAATCTGCTCTGCCAGCCGCTCCAGGATCGGGTTCTTCATCTGGGCCTTGTGGGGGCTGTAAAAGCTTTGGAAGGAGTCGGCAGAATCCAGGGAGTAAACCTGGGGGGGCAGCAGGAGGGAGGTTGGGGGGATGTCTGCAGGAGGGCAGCTCTACCCCAGCTGGGTTTGGAAATCAGATTCATCCCCAGCTGGATCCAGCCCAGCCTGGGACCAGGCAGCTGGAGCTCAGGGATGCTCAGGGCATCCCTCAGGCTTTTCCCTGAGGGTCTCCCTGTCCATGAGTACCCCCCAGCTGAGCAGAGGAGGCAGGAGAGCCCAGCCCTCAGCAGTCACCTGCTCCCAAGCAGGGAAACAGAGGCCTGGGAGCAAGCAGAAACACCCCAGCTGTGCCCCCAGGAAAAACCAGTAGCCAATCTGGCTGGACTTAAAGCTGCCAAGAGGTCACTCCCTAGCAATGCTGAGGATTGAAGGGTTAATAGCACCAAGCAGGTCTGTCCCCCTGGTCCCCTTGTGCCCAGCAGGGGCAGATGGCACAAGGCCAGCTCCCCAGTGCCCGTGGCTGGTGGCAGTGCTGGTGGCGGAGCTGGCAGAGCTGTGGGCACAGGGCCAAGGCACAGCACCAGCTAAATCCCCCACGGGATCAGCCTGGCAAGTAATCTAAGGAGACAGGGAGGAATAGTGAGGAGCCAGCTGGGGGTGTGAGGCTGTTACACCAACCCTGCTGGGCTGCAGAGGGGCCTGGAGCATCCCCTGGTGTCCCACCCCTGGAGCTGGCTGTCCCCACGCCCAGCCTGGCCTCACCTGGGACTCGGAAGGGAGGAAGGCAATGTTGATCTCTGTCAGGGTTTTGATGACCTTGGCAGCACGGGATTTCACCAGCTCGTTGAAGAGGGCGTCAGGACAGGCTGCACGGGGGGGAGGAGGAGGAGAGTGGTGCTCAGCATCTCTCCATCCCTCATCCCAGATCCACCTGCACCCTTTCAGTGCCTTTCCCTCCCCTCCAGGTACTCACAGTCAGTGAAGAAGACGTGGGCAGCTCTGTACTTGGAGGTGGGGGGATCCTTGAAGTCATTGATGAGGGAGTGGATGGACTGGAAGAGAGAAGGAGCTGTTTAATTATTAGGCTGACAAAAACC
Organism: Lichenostomus cassidix; assembly: GCF_008360975.1. NCBI lineage: Eukaryota > Metazoa > Chordata > Aves > Passeriformes > Meliphagidae > Lichenostomus > Lichenostomus cassidix. The sequence goes on from NC_139497.1 coordinate 8,433,267, forward strand.
ACCACCTGGCCTCCTCCTCAAACTGAGGCACTGCCAGGAGATAAGGTGCTCTGGCTGCTCCAGATGTGGCACAATGGCACTGTGAGCCTCCCGCCCGGCTCAGGGCAAGCTCTGCCCCTCCACCCCATGGCCCTGGCAGTCCCACTGGAGCCAGGATGCTGCCCATGGCACAGAGGTGTCCCTGTGTCCCCCCCTGCACTCACTCACCTTCTCAGAGGGGGTGATGAGGTACACGGCCTCCAGGCTGGGCAGCGGCTCCCGGCGCTTGTTGATGTCCTCCACAACTTGGGGGGAAAACAGGGATGGTGGCAGGGAGGGGTGGGGCTGTTTAGAGTTGTTGGATACCCCGTGGCTGTTGGATACCCCATGGCAGCCCAGGACCAGCCCTGCCAACCCCCCTGTGTCCAGAACACCCCCAGCTGCTTATCCCTGCCCAGCCAGGAGCTGGGGCACCCCTGCCCACCCCATGCCAGCCCCGTGGGCCCTGCGGAGCTGTGGGCACCTGGCCAGGTCCCAGGGGCCATGGATGTGTCTGTGCTGCCATTCCCTTGGTTCATCCTCACATGCTCCTGCTGCAGGAGACCCCTGGGAGTGAAGCTCTGGTTGCACCAGACAAACCCCACTATCCCCAATACCCAGCCTGGGCTTTCCTTTCCCTTCCCAAGTGTTGCAGGGAGCTATTTAAATATTAGGCTGATAAAAACCAACACCTGGTCTCCTCCTCAAGCTGAGGCACTGCCAGGAGACAAGGTGTTCTGGCTGCTCCAGCCCCAGCAGGCAAGGAGGGACCTGGGGAACTCCAGCCTGGCACCAGGAGCTGTCCATGGGCGACGGGAGGTGGTGTGGGGCAGGGCTGGGTAGGGCTGTGCCAACCGCCTGGTGCCAGGCTGGAGATGCCTTTGGGGTGTCCTGGTGCAGAGGGAGATCTGGCCCTTCCCCTGGGCAGTGTGGGGAGCAGGGAGGGGTACTCACTGGTGATGCCCTCTGTCATGATGTCGGTCATCTTGCAGCAGGACGAGAGCATCCGCATGCTCAGCTGGTCCACCACCAGCACCTGGGGCAGGGGAGCACCCTGTCAGCACCCTGTCAGCACCCTGGGGGCACAGCAGGACCTGCCCCTCCCCACCCCTTCCCTGCCTCCTCCTCTCCTGGCCCCCCGTGTTTGGTGCTCACCTTCCATTCCCCCTTCTTCTTCACTTTCCGGATCACATCGTGCATAATCTCTGGAAGAAAGGGGATACAAGCAAGGGTGAGCACCACAGTTTCCCTCCTACAGCACCCCAGGGCCTGCTGGCAGCAGTGGGGCTGCACTGGGGGCACCAAACCCCCACCCACGTGCAGGGTGACCCCACTCACCCCTGCCTTAACTGGGGAGGAGGGAAGCGATGGGGGTGGTTTTGGGGTACCCAGGGAGGGGTGGTCACCCCAAACCCTGTTTTTCTCTCATGCTTGGCACTCACAGACAGACCCCAGGCTGGTGGGGAGCATGGGGGTCCCTTTGGGGAGCTTGGGGGCCACCCCATGAGTCTCAGCCCTAATCCAAAGCGCTGGGAAAACAACAGCAGCTTAAGAGCTCCTTTTAGAAACAAGAATCAAGCGGCCTGAGCCTGTTCCTTGTAATCCCTCACAATCCCATTTCACCTCCCGTGGCTGCTGGGCTTATGCAACCAGGCAGGACTGAGTACCCCGGGTCCCCCTGCACCCCTGGACCCCAAACCCCCAGGCACAGTGAGAGGCAGCTTCAGGGACACGAGGAGGTGGCAGTGGGACAGAGATGTCACCTTTGGGATTGGGTTGCAGCAAGGGGGTTTCAAGTCTTGCCCTCCTGCCAGTGATGTCTAAACATCAGTTTTGTGGGAGAGAGGTGATCCCAAATCCTGCAGGTCCCCTTTGGCCCTGGTGTGTGAAGCACTGTCCCTTGCAGAGCTCAGTCTGTGCCATGTCCTCACACAGCATTGCTCCCTGGACTTCATCCCTGCAGGGCTTTGCCCCTGGTCCCAGCGACAGGGATGGAAATGCCCAGTTAAAAGCCAGTTAAGAAATGTTTCTAAATCAGGAAACAGAGGTGTGAGGGTGTCACCCTGCCAGCCTCAGCTGTGGCACCCTTCTCTGAGGCTGCTGGTTCCCTGCCTAAAGACCAGCAAGGTCCAGAGCTGGCACTGGTGCCAGCAGGGATAAACCAGGAGCCTCTGAGTGTTGCTGTCTGTCTGTCCTGCTGCAAAGCCTGAAGAAAAAAGCCATTCCTAAATGCCACTCCTCTCACTGCACATCCATCTGCTTTCCCAGCTCAACCTGCCCCAGAAGGACACTGGCCTTGCACTCCTGCCAGGTCCTGCCTGCCCTTGGTCACATCCTTTGCCTGGCCATTGGGAAAGGGGGTGCAGGAAAGGGGATGGAGGGCAGCTGGGCACCTGAACTGGACACTACTGGCCAGGCCAAGCTGCTGCCCGTGCCCACGTGTGCTGCCCACCTGCAGCCATCACCCACACAGCCAACAGGGAGCCAGGAATCGTCCACTGGGGGCAGGAGCTGGCAGGGAGGGCTGCCTGTGGCTCCCAGCCCTGCTCCCTGCTCCTTCCCTGGCACGGGAGCACAGCCGGCAAGGAGCGATGCCAGCACATCCCTGCTCCTCCTGCATTACTCACGTTTGGCTCCTGCCCCGGAGCCAGGATCCAGCAAACACGGTGCTGCTTACAGGGCACCCCATGGGCTCCATCCACCCCATGGGAGCCATCCTGCCCCATGGGAGCCATCCTGCCCCACAGGCTCCATCCCATCCTACAGGCTCCATCCCACCCCATGGGCTCCATCCTGCCCCACAACTTCCATCCCACCCCACAAGCTCCATCCCAGTAAAGCACAGGGGATCATGGTGGAAGGGACCATGGAAAGGACCGTGGAAGGGGGTGGGAAGAAGCAGCAACCAGGAAGAATTCCTGCCCCTGTGATGAAAATGTGGCTGTGCCCAGGAGAAGGATGGAAGGAAAGGAAAAGGAAAAGGAAAAGGAAAAGGAAAAGGAAAAGGAAAAGGAAATCAATCCTGTGCCCCAGGGGAAGGTGCCATGGCTCAACTGGATGGTGTTCTCATGGGGAAAGGCAGCCCAAGGGCATGAGAGCCCAGAAAGGCTCCCAAATTGCTGCCTCAGCCCCCCCCGAGTGTGTCCTCGCTGTGGCAGCCGCTGCAGGGGACACTGTGGCTTTGTGGGAACACTGTGTCCCTTCTGCACGGGGCTGGGCTGGGCTGGATGAGGATGCTCCAGGGGAAGAGCATCTGCCTGGCTGCAAGAAGTGCTGTCACATCCCCCAGCCTGACCCTGGAACCACGATGGGCCTCCCAGAGCTCCTCAGAGGGGCATTGCTCTGAGCTCTGAGGGTTTAGGGTGTGCATCCTCTGATCCCCAGGCACAGTCATTCCCTACATCACTGTCCTCTCCTGCCCTGGGGCAGATGGGACAGATCTGGCTCCAAATTTTGGCTCTTCCACAGGCTGCCAGAGCCAGCTCAGAGCCCAGGCAGGGTGGGGAAAGAGGCAAATCCACAGAGCATCCTCCCAAGAGCTCCAGGGTCCTGCCAAGGGGCACAGACTCGAGCAGAAGATGGAGACTGGTGTCACATTTGGGGACACATGGCCATGGACTTCCCCTCCTGGCTGTCCCTGCAGCCATTCAACTCCCAGGCCAGGGAAGAGTGGTCTGGATTCCCAGGGAACATGGGAGGTCCTGAGGTCCTCCAGTCATGCCCAGTCACATCCCAGCAAGTGGTGTTCTCCCATTCCACATCAGCAGGCCAGATGTTGCTGTCCATGTCCTCAAACATCTGGCCAGACAGAGTTTTTAGGATCTAACAACAGCTGGTGATGCTCACAGTCAAGCTTTTCATCTTGGAGATAAAAACCAGGTTTCAGGGGGGAAAAAAAAAATCCATTTGAGCATCTCATCCAGTGCCTCACCACTTGGCTTGTCTGGACCTACCACGTCACAGCTGTTTCCTTCAGGCTGGAAGAATTTAAATTGCAATTTCTCCCAAGAACAAGGAACACAGACAGCTCTGGATCCTGCTGCAGCAGCAAAGCCATGGACAGGGCATGGATGGAGAACCTCTGGAGCAATATGGCCTCAAAGTGCCACCACACAGGTGACACATTGGAGATCCAGAGCCCACCACCTGCAGCCAGGCTCGTTCTCAGGGTGACACACAGCATGGGTGTCACCCCCTGCATCATTTCCAAGCAGGTGACACGCTGGCCTAGTAGGACTTGAGCCCATCCATCCCTCCAAGAGGCTTATCCCACATTATTTATACCCTGGCCTCTCCCCAGCCCTTCCTTGGGCATGGCAACAGCAACCAGCCCCATGTGTCCAGCTGGACCTGGGCAAAGAGGGATCATCCCAGCCATCAGTGGTGCCCATGCCAACAGAGCTGTGTCCCCAGGAGATGAACCCAAAAGATGGACCATTTTGGGGTTCTCCAAACCCATTGTCCTGCTTCAGAATGGGTCTGGAAGCTGAGGAGCAGCCCTGCCCTATCCTGTGGGACTGGTGAAGGTCTTCCTGGCCACCAGCCCACCCTGGGACACTCCAGCCCTTCCTTCCCGGAGCAATGAGGAGCCCAAATTGCTGCTGCTCAGAAATGCTCCTTGGCTGCCACATCCTGGAACATCCTGATGTGGCACAGCAAGATGGAGCTGCGTTAGGGATGGCCAGGAATTGGTCCCAACCAGGAGCTTCTCACTCTCCTCACATATCCTGCATTTCGGGATCCCAAATCCCCAGGCAGAGCTGGATCACAGAAATCCATAGTGAGGTTTGCTGGAGTCCCACTTCTCCCAAAAAGCTGTCAGGCTGCATCTCCCAGACAGACATGCTTGGCTTTGGGTTGGCCTGGCAACTGCTTTTGTGCTGGTTCATTAACTAATTGCTCAAGCCAGTGTGAATGTTCCAGTGATCCAACCACGGCTGGATGGAGTGGAGCACAACCCCACCTCCAAACATCCCAAACCAGGTGCCATCCCAAATAAAACACCACCCAGAACATGGAAAACAACTTCACTGAGAGGAGGCAAAGCCCAGCTTGGCTAAGAACCAACCAGGGGTGATGTGAGACTGCTCTGCCCATAAGCAAACATCTCCCCTTCAGCACCCCCAGTCCTGAACACCCACACTTCCCACTGGGTTCTGCCCAACTCAGCCTTTCTGGAGGACACATTCCTCACCCAGGAATCCAGGGATTAGTCCCAGTAATCACAGCAACCTGTATTTAATTCCTCCTTTTCCTGTTTGCAGTGCTCTCATGAAGGATGTCCACATTTATCCCTGCTGGGCAAAGCCTTGGGAGAGCTGCACAGCCTAGGGAGGGGGAGGAGGATGGAGACCTGGAGGTCTTGAACTCTGCAGGAGTTGAGTAACACAGCCAGAAGTGAAAAAGGGAAATGAAATGAGTGATCTGATATGAACCTCTGAGTGCCCTGGAGAGACAGAGGAAAATCCACGAGGTTTTCACCCTGAGTGCCCTGGAGAAGCAGAGGAAAATCCACAAGGTTTTCACTCTGAGTGCCCTGGAGAAGCAGAGGAAAATCCACGAGGTTTTCACTCTGAGTGCCCTGGAGAAGCAGAGGAAAATTCACAAGGTTTTCACTGAGGGATCAGGCACAGGGTGGGATTTTTGGGGTGTCCTGTGCAGGGCCAAGACTGAATGATCCTCGTGGGTTCCTTCCAGCTGAGGATATTCTGTGCTAACCCCTGACAGTTTCCTTGGGTCTGCACGAGGATCTGGGAGTTGAGCAGAGTTTCCCAGCAGAACCAATGACCCCCAGACCTCCCTGCTGAAGGCACCACCCCTCACTGACACTTGTCCTCTTGCTCCAGGTGTTTCCAGATGTTGCTGGTGGTGTGGCCATTGTTGATGGTGCTTCAGTGCTAAGAGGAGTCCAGAGCTGTCCTGCAGGGTGTCACAGTGTCCCTGAGGAGAGGTGACAGCTCATGCTCTCCTACACGTGTGGCCATGACTTCCTGAGCTGCTTCTCCTCTGTCTTGATCCAAAACAGAGCAAAACACCAACAAATCATGGTTCTTCAATGGGAATCCAGGCTGGGCTGGTCTCCTGTGCCCACAGGGACAGCAGGGACAGGCTGCAGGGTGGCTGTGCTGCTCCAGCTCTGAGTGATCCCTGCTGCTCCCTCAGTGCTCCAAGGTCAGACCTGCTGGGCTCACAAAGGACCTTCCAGCACAGGTGCCAGCAGCACATCCCCGTGTTCCTCTGGGCACATTCCCAGGTTCTCTCCCACCCTGGGGGAGGTGGAAGCCCACAGACTGAAGCACCTTCAGCCCTGCTCTATTTCTGCACTCTCCAGAGCCAAGCTGCTTCCCCGTGCCGTGAGTTGGAGGGAGCAGCATCTGCTCCTCAGCGTGCCACCAGAAGCCATGGGATGATGATGATGATGATTCTCCTTTGAAAGGTGTTGATTTCGTGGGAAGAAGGAGGGAATCTCTCCTGGGATGTTTTCTCCGAGAGGTGCAGAGGAATTAGACCCTGACCTCACTTTTCCTTTTCCTTTCAAGAGGCAAAGAGTCTAAATCCTCTCCATTGGTGGCTTTTTTAACCTTCCTGCAGAGCTGCCAAACTGAGGTTTGTCACTCTTGGTCACCTTCCATATGGACAAGAGTTTCTCAGCCCCTGGTGCAGACTGTGGTTTGGAGACTGAAACTGCTCTGCACCACCTGGGATGGTCAACACTGAATTCTGCAACTCTTTTTTCAAGCTTTTCCAACTTTGAGCTGGCACTGGAGGTGAGGCAGAGCCTGGTGACAGAGACAGGCCCCAGCAGAGGCTTTGCCCATTCCTGAGCCCATGCCAGGCTGGTGGCACCACGGGGGCTCCAGGAAGGTGGGGATTGGCAGGATGGGCTGCCCAGGGAGCTGCTGCATCCAGGGTCTGCTCCCACCCACGGTGGGGACAGTGCAGAGACCTTCTGCTCCTCCCCTGCCCCTCCTGCAGCAGGCTGAGCTCCCAGCCGTGCCCTGTGCAGCCCTCCAGTGCTCCCTGTGCCCTTCCCTGCCTCCTCCTCCTCTCTGCTTGCATTCAAGCTGTGTCCCCTGGGCACTGAGATGGGCTCAGAACATCCTCCACCAGCAGCACCTGACCCTCCAAGGCTCCCAGCCAGGGTGGTGGGAGCTGCAAGGTGCCCCAAACAGCCGGGGTGAGCCAGGTGCCAGCAGCTCCCCAGGCTGTGCCCCAGGGCTGGCAGTGGCCCCAGCCCTGCCCCTGCCTCCTCCCTGTCCCTGCAGGTGCAGCACAAGCCTGAGTCCCTGAGTCATCACCAGGCAGGGCTGGACCCTGGAGAGGCCCAGCTGGGGACATGCAGTGACACTGGGCAGTGGGTGCTGTCACACCTTGTCCAGGCAGGCCGTGGGGCTCCTGGGCACAGCCCTGGCAGGAGCAGCAGGCACAGGGCAGCTCTGGAGGAGGCTGTGCAGGTGAGGCTGCTCCGTGGGAGGATCACCTGGTGGCCTGGGGGAAAGGTGTTCTCTTGCTGTCTCTGCAAGGTGCTTCCTTGTCCCAGGGCTCCTCTGCCTCTCCCATCTGCCCGTGGCAGCAGCAGGAGCAAGAGAAGCCTCTGGGGAGGCTGAAGGGCTCCAGGGGTGTTTGGATGCAGCATGGAGTCACCTCTGCATGCTCCAGCTCTGTGTCCTGCAGCAGCCCAGCGTGGTGGCAGCCACTGCACAGGTGTCACCCCTGCAGCAGGGCCTGTCTCTGCTCACTGCTGACAGTTCAGCGAAGTAAAACCAGCCTCCTCCTCCTCACTGCAGGCTGCTGCAGGAGAGCCTCAGCTGGGCTGGGCAGGGGAAACTCGGGGCATGCTAAGATCCAAACAGCCCTGGGACATGAGAGGATGGGAGGGACATCTGTGCAGCTGGGGGTCAGAAGAAGATTTGGGGATGGGTTTCCTCTGAGCTGCCTCACTTGGGTGACATTTTCCCAACCAGCACCAGGGCAGAGGGGCTGCTCCTCCAGTGGGGTTCCCTGGGAGGGGACACAGAGGGAACACCAGACACAGCAGAGGGACCAGGTCTTCAGGCATCACCTCTGGGGACAAGCACACTCAGCTCCAGCGCTGTCCAGATGACAGCAAGTCCAGGAGGATGCAGCCACCGCCGCTGGATACCTCAGGAAGGCACAGGGACACCCCACAGCACACACCCCACACCTCTGGGGGTGACAATCCCCTCCTGCCCTTCTCCTCCTGCAGCCCTTACCCACCTCACCCCCTGCCCACCGCCTCCCAGCTCTTCAGAGGCCTCCAAACCCCGTCCTGTTATGGCACCAGCTGGTCAGAGGAATAATCCGGGTCTGGAGGGAAGCCAGGGCAGAATGCAGCTCGGGAGGGGGGGCTGGCGGAGCGAGCCATGGCAACGCGGCAGCATCCTCCCTGTCCTCCCCATCCTTCCTTCCCTCCCAGACAAGGGGGGAAGGACATCCTCCCCAGCCATGTCCTGCCGCCGGGTCAGCCCCAGGCTGGGCCCTCTTGCTCCTCAGGAGCAAACATCTCCTGCAGGAAAACCTCCAGGGAGTGCCAGCCCCAGGACAGGCTGGCGCAGCCACGGCGATCTCGTGCCAGCCGCACTGTGCCCAGGGACAGGGGGGACAGGGGGGACAGGGGGGACGGGGGGGACAGGGGGGACAGGGGACCCTGCTCCCCAGTCTGTGGGGACAGCCCCACCTGCAAACAGCCCCCCGACGCAGGAACTGGTGCACCAAACCCAGGAGACTCCTGTGACAGCCCGAGGAGCAGCCTGATCCCTGCAGGGAAGGATGGCTGGACCCCAGGGTGCCCCCCGGAATGCCACCCCTCTCTTGTCACCTCTCCTCTCCTCTCCTCTGCAGCATTCTGCCTGCACAAGCCCTGCTCCCCCCTGCAGCCACCCACGCTTCCCCGCCAGCCCCGCTCGGCGCTGCTGCCCGGCTCCGAATTATCATTTTCAGTCTGGAATGATGTTTTTCAGGGAAGAACGGAGCAGTTTGTCACTGAACCCTGAAGGGGAGGGTTGAGTCAGATTTCCCTGCTGCTGCCTCGAACCTCTGCGTGTCTGTGTGTGTGTGTCTGTGCTCTCCCCAGCCTATTCCGGCGCACAGACAATGAATGAAAATAAGGGACACGCAGTGGCGCTGCTCTGTCCCCTCTCCGGCCCTGCCAGGGGGTGCGTGGGCGGAGGGTCCATCCCCCCCTTCCTGCACCCCACCGGGCTGGGGACAGCCCCTGGCGCCGCTCCGGGACCAGCCCCTCCAAAATACAGCCCAGCAGAGCAGCAGAGCCGATCCCCCTCCCAGCGCCGATCCTGCAGCACAGCACCAGCGGCACATCTCCCTGCCTTTCCCCTTCCATTTCGGGCTCTCTGCCCGCCGCAGCACCCCGGGGTGGGCAGGGGGATGGCGCAGCTCCCCCATTCCCGCGGCAGGAATGGGATCAGCCCATCAATCCGCGGGAATCCCCCCGTTTTCCCCCCCTCGCCATCACCACCCACCCGATCACACCACCAGCCCGGCCGCGCCATCTGCAGCGGGCGCGGGAGGGCGGGGGGATGGCCACGGGCACGGATGGCACGCCAGAAACACCCCGAAAATCACTAAAAAAACCAAAAAAAACACCGGGATCCGGCCGCGGCCGGCCACGGTGCCACGGAAATAAACCCTGCGAGAGGCGGGGAGGAGGAGGAGGAGGAGGAGGAAGGCTCATGGCTGCGGGGGGAAGTTCCCACCGGTTCCTGCTCTTTCATTTTCTCAATATTTTTTTTTTTTTTCAAATAATGCGGAGTTTTTTTTTCCTCGCCTTAATTTCTCCCCGGGCGAAAGCAGCGCCCCTCCTTCCTCATCCAGCCTCGGGTGTTTTGGACGAACCCCCGCTCGTTTTCTCCCCACCCAGGGAAAATATCGCCTTGCAGCAGCCGGGAAGGAGGAAGCGGCGCCGGGCGATGGTGCTTTCCGCGCCCGCGGCTCCCGGGAACAGCGCCGGGGGAACAGCAAGGGATGCCCGCCAAGGGGGGGACACCGGCGGACCACCCCCGGCACATCCGGGAAAACAGCAATAACGATAGGAATAATAATAATAGTGCGATAAAAGGCAGCGTGTGAGCGGGATTTGCGGCAGACAAAGCGGGAGGGCCCGGCCTGGCACTGCGCTGGGGAGGGTTTGGGGGGTCTGCACCCCTCTGTGCCCCCCAGCGGGGGTCAGCCCACCGTGGGGAGAGACCCCTAGGCCCTTTGGGGGGATTTTGGCCACGGAGGTCGGGGGGATAAAACCCAGGGGGGTCGAGCGTCGCTGGCTTCCCTGTCCCCCCCCGCTTTCCACCGTCGCCCCGTCACCAATCCCCCCCCGCCAGCACTGCAGAAAACCCCCAACACCGCAAAAATCCGACAAATAAACCCCGGAGGGTGACAGCACCCCCGACCCCCCCCAGCCCACCACGCCAGCGTGTCCCCACGGGGGTGTCCCGTGTCGCCGTGCCCCCCGCCCCCCCGAGGGTCCCTATTGCGCATCCGCAGCATCCCCCCACCCCCGGCCGGGCCAGCCCGACCCCCCGCCCCCGCGGGTCACCGCCGTGCCCCCCACCCCCAGAGCCCGCGGGGGGCGCGGGTCTTACTCTCTCCCACCACGGCCTTGAGTCCGATGGGGGCCATGGCTCCGCTCGGGGGGCGCGGCGGCCGGGGGCTTACGGGGGACACCCACAGGCGCACTCGGCCGGGCGAGGCTGCGGGTGGCGGCGCAGGGATGCGGAGGGCGGAGGGAAGAGGGAGGAGGACGAGGGGGGATCGGGGGGCGGGGGGGCGCGGGGGGGCGGTGCGGCGCTCAGCTGACCGGGGGCGGGGCTTAGGGACTGCGTCATCGGCCACGCCCCGGACACGCCCAGCCATGGCCACGCCCCGCGCCGCAGCGCAGCGCCCGCAGCCAGCGCCCCCTGGCAGGCGGGAACCGGTACTGCAGCGGTGACACCCGCGCGGCAGCGCCACGGGCACGGGGACACAGGCGGACACGGGGACACAACCTGACATGGGGACACACACATGGACACGGGGACACAGCCTGACATGGGGACACACACATGGATACGGGGACACAGGCGGACATGGGGACACAGACTGACGTGGGGACACAGCCTGCCATGGGGACACAGCCTGACATGGGGACACACACATGGATACGGGGACACAGCCGGACAAGGGGACACAGCCTGACACAAGGACACTGCCGGACATGGGGACATAGCCGGACACGGGGACACACACAGGGACACGGGGACAGACAACCGGATATGGGGACACACACACGGACACGGGGACACACATGGACACGGGGACACACATGGACACGGGGACACAACCTGACATGGGGACATAGCCGGCCATGGGGACACACACATGGATATGGGGACACACACAGGGACACGGGGGACACAACCGGACACGGGGACATACACATGGATGGGGGACACAACCGGACACGGGGACACAACTGGATACGGGGACACACAAACAGACACGGGAACACACACACGGGCACCTCCCCAACCGGAATCACCCGCGGACACACGCAGGGAACCTCCCGCCATGGGGATCACGCACAGACACCATACAGAACACCCCGCACACGGCATCAGACAGACACACAGACAGAACCCCCACAGCCGGAATCACCCACTCGCACCCAGCATCACCCCTGCACCCCACATCCCCCCTGTCCTGCACCCCAGAGCTCTGCCAAAGCAAAGCACTGCCCCCCACCCCATGGTGATGGTAGGGAACCTGCCCTTCCTGCCCCCAGGGGGTACTTGGGGTGAATCGGGATTATTTCCCGGTAAAACATTTTCTCACACACCCATACACACACACACACAGAGGGGATCAGCCACCCTGCAGCCACGATGGGCAGGGCCAGGGCTGTAAATCTGGGGGCAAAGGGTGAGTGTTCACCCTGCACCCAGCACTGCACCTGCTGAGCTTTCCCTTCAGGCTGGCTGCCAGGCCTGCCAGACACTGTGGCTGTCTCGTGCCTAGGGGATTTGGGTGCTTCTGTGCTCCCCCTTCCAAGCCTGGGCAGCGTGTGATGGGGTGAAGGAGGGGAAAATGGGAAAGGAAGCGGGAAATTTCCCATTTGCTCGGTGCTAGCACAGAGCCAGAGCAAATGGCAGTGATCCAGAGACAGGCTGTGCCTGCAGGTGTTTGCATATGGATAGATTTATATTTATGTATATGTATGGCCATACAGAGGTTCACCCTGCCACTGAGTGCCTGGGGACACAGGACAGCCAAGGAGTGCCTGGAGGGACAGCAGGTGACAAAGGCCTGTACTCCAGCCCAGTTCCAGCAGCCCCAGGTCAGGCAGCAGTGAGTCCCAACCCTTTGCTACAAAACCTGCTCTCCTCAATGCCTCCTTAAAAATAATCCGGAGCTGAGTTTGTCAGAGGCGCTGGACTCGGTGCCAAGCACAGGCTATAAATACCAGCAGGCTATTTAGGAGAGAGGTATTTATACTGCTCCTCCATCTCCCTGTCAATCTTCCCAGGGAGGCCGAGCATCTCTTGTCTGTAGGGAAAGCCACAGCGCTCTGTGGAGATGCAGGAGAGCTGGACCTGGCTGCAGGGGGTCCCCAAGGTGTCCCCTCCTGCCCTTGGGGACACTTGGCTCCCCAGCAGCTCAGTGGTTCTCTTGCATCCATCACACCTGGAAGAAAATACAAATAAGGAAAAAGCGGCACTTGTTTTGTTGGAAAAACTGGGAAGCAGCAGGCTGTGTGGGGTGGGTGCCCAGCTGGGGATGGGGGGTTTGGAGGGGACAGCTGGGAGGGCAGGGATGGGAAAATCATCCCCGTGGTGGGTGAAGAAAGCTACTTGTGGGAAAGAGGCTTTGCACTGCCTTGCTGACAGCTCAGCTCAGATGTGTGCAGCCCCATCCTGCCAGCCAGATCCCTGCTGGCCTCGGGCTGGATGGGACTGGGACACTGACTGATTCCCACTCCAGGGCATTTGCTGGAGGGCAAAATGCCTCGAGATGGTGGGTGCTCCAAGCAGGGACTCTGGGCTGGTGGCCACAGGCCTCAGAACCTTTGGGACCCCCAGAAACCTTTCCCTGCTCAGGGGGATGTGGGTGAGGAGCCGGAGCTGGACACCCCCAGCACAGCCAGACAGGGAAGGGGAGCAGCTTTTCCTCACCCCTTTTCCACACAGGGCTGGGAAAGAACATCAGAGTGGAATGGAAGAGGTGGTGGCTGCTCCCTTCACTCCATCTCGTGGTTTTTTGGTCCAGATCATGGAAATTGGTCTGGAATTCAGACCCTCAGCCATGAGCAGCAGCTGTTGGTATGGGGATTGAACCTTGGGAAATAACAGAGAGAGCTGGGAAGCCAGAGAAGGCGTTGGTCTTGGGGTCAGAGCTGGCTCAGGCTGGTTTTCCGGAAAGACAATTTTAAGGATGTCTGTGGTACCAAGGGGAAGTTGATGTAGGAGATGCTTCCCCCAGCAGCCTTGGGGCCACATCCTGATCCCTCCTTCCTGGTCCTCTCCTCAGGGGTTTAGGCCAGCAGGCCTGGCTCTGGACTTTTTCAACCCCAGAAATTGAGTTGAAAACTGTTAAGATGCTGGAAATGTGTTTAACTGGCAGAAAAGGGGGTGCTCCACAAACTTCTGAGTGCTGGGGCTGAAGGGGGAAATGCTGGCAGCTCCTGCTGATCTGCTGCCCATCTCCCCTGGGGCTCCCCTGGAGCATTTGAGATTTTAGGGCACTATGGGAAGGTCTGAGCACATCCAGTATCCACTGGGGAATGCATCCTTGGCCAGGGATGTGGGATGTGGAGGGCATTTCCTCACCCTGAGTGCAGGCAGAGGCAGTGCTGACTGGGAAATGCCTGGCCCCGGGGCTGAGAACGTGTCCCGGGGGAAGGTGGCCGCAGGGACAGCGAGGCCACAGTGTCACCCGCTGGATTTGTCCCCATGAGCTGCCTGGGGCGCAGCTGCTGGGGTTAATCATCTCCAAGAGCCCGATGTTTTTGCTGGAGGCAGTGAGGGCTGCTGGCTGAGCAGACACTGCTCTGGGTGCAGGCAGGGCCCAGCTTTGACGCTTTGGGTTTTCCCACTGTTTCCAGCTGGTCATCATTGCTCCAACATGGAATTTTTCCCTTTCCCTGGTACAAATGCCAGAGCAGGGACCCAGCACCATCCCTTGCACGATGTGTGCCCTGCCCAGGGATTGGGAGTGGGGCAGAACCCACAGGTCAGAAAACCACTTTTCCCAATATTCCACAGCAAGGAGCAGAGCCAGGGCCACATCCATGCCATGCCATGCCATTCCATGCCATGCCATGCCAGTGCCCATGGCCATACCCTGTGGTGATCCCAGTGCCCTGGCTGCCATGCCAGTGCCTGTCCCATGTCCCATGTCCCATGTCCCATGTCCCATGTCCTATGCCATGCCGGTGCCTGTCCCCGTGCCCATACCCTGTGCTCCCCCCGGTGCCCACGCCGGTGCCCGCCCCCCACGCGCCGTGCCACGCCGGTGCCAATGTCGCCAGGCTGTCGCACCCTCCACAGGCTGCACCGAGCCCATCCCGGCTCCCTGCCAACGCCTGGCTGGCGGCCACCAGTTATCCCAGTGCTGACCAGCAGAGGGGAATGATGGTCCGCAGGAGCCTCCCTCCTCCTCCTCCTCCCGTGCACTCCTCTCCGCGGGCTGCGCTCCCCCGGCCCCGCCGGCGCCTCCCTGTCCCGGAGCGCTGGAAGGCGTGTCGGTGCTGACCAGGGGCGTGAGGGTGGACTGTCACCCCCTGTCCCCTGTGCTGCCTGCCACAGCCCCGTGGCATCGGCTTGGAGCGTTTTGAGGATCCCCAGGTGTCCCTCAGCCAATGTCATCCCTCTGCTCGGAGCCCCGTGTCCGGGCTGGAGCTGATGGAACCAGCTCAGAGCTCCATTCCCTGGCTGGAGCTGATAGAATCCAGCTCAGAGCTCCATTCCCGGGCTGGAGCTGATAGAATCCCGCTCACAGCTCCATGCCGGGGCTGGAGCCAGAGCTTGGAGCTGATGGATTCCAGCCCTGATTCAGCAGAAGCCGGTCGAGGCAGGCCTGATTCAGCACAGCTTAATCACCCTGTTATCTGGGAGCGCAGCGCTGGAGTCAGCAGCGGGACACGGGGTGCAGCAGCCCCCGGGCACGGCAGCACCGCTCGCGGGGCTGGGCAGAGCTGCCCTCGCCTTTATCAGCGGTGGGAAGTTTGATTGCTGCAATTCTGCCGCTCTTAGTTTCACCGAGAGCAGTTCTGGGGAAGGCGAGAACCCTCTGGGGACCCCTCTGTGCAGGGTGCTTGTCCCTCCTGCCCGGCCCGAGCTGGCTCAGACCCCAGGGCACAGCAGGTCCCCTAACAAGGACACCCCAAGGCTCTCGAGGTGACCCCGGGTGGGTTTGTAAGCGGCCACCCGCACCCTGTGGATGGGGACCTGAGCCCAGCTGCCAGGGACACCCCGAGCTCCCCTCGGCTGCATCTGCTGCCCTCAAACCCCCCCAGGCTCTTCCCCCACGGCGATCGGGTTTCCCGGCGATCTGGGCGAGGTGGAAACAGATCCTTGTCCCAGGGTCACTGAGAGGGGAAGGAAAACTCCACTGATTGCTGCTCGTGGCGGTGAGAGGGAAATAAACCTTTATTGGGCTGGAAGATTTATCCTGCCATGTTTAGTGGTTGCAGGAATTCAGCAGGATTCTGGAGGTGGTGAGTGATTGGGAACAGCCTGTTCTGGGCGCTCTGCAGGTGCATGCACCACCTTTGCTGCTGAGAGGTCACGTTTGACTCTGTGGGAATGACTTCATGGAAAATGCAAAGGGAGCAAGGTGGGATGATCCTCCCCACAGGCACCGAATCCACAGGGATCGGTTAAGGGAGCAGGAGGGCAGGGAGCTGAGCACACAGCCCTGTCAGGCTTGGTCTGACTGCTGAGAGCACAAAAAATATCCCAAATAACCCACTTTTTTCTTTTTCTTTTTTTTCTTTTTATTTTTTTTCTCTTTTTTCTTTTTCTTTTTCTTTTCCTTTTCCTTTTCCTTTTCCTTTTCCTTTTCCTTTTCCTTTTCCTTTTCCTTTTCCTTTTCCTTTTCCTTTTTTAATACTTCATCACGGCCATGGATTGTGGCATCAGGATCACCCAGGAGAAGTCCTGGGAGGATGAAGGACAGGTGTGAAGCACTTTGCTCACCATGATGGGCTAATGCACCATCCCCAGGCATTGAAGGCTTTAGTAATTTGAGAACTATCTCATCTCTCTGCTCCCACCTCCACCATCCCAGGCGCTGCCTGAAACCACAAGAGTGTTTATTCTCCTCGGCTGTATTCAGAGGGAAATCCTGCATTTCCAAGCTGAGATAGATAATTGGGGCAGCTCCAGGCTGATAAGCATTATTTCCATATGTTCACTGAGATGTAATTAGCTGGGCTGATTAGACTTTATCAGGCTGCAATTCTGCACAACTCCAACGCTGCACAGTCTCTGATGGGAGGGATGTGTCTCCCTCTGGGTCCCTCAGAGCCCCAGCATGTGGGACAGGCATGGGACAGGGTGTGTGACAAGCCCATCTGAGCATCACTTGTGCTGCTGGAACTGCACGTGGCCATGTGAATAAACCAAAATGGGCTCAACTGCTGAGTTTTGAATTTCCAAATGTCTCCAGTCACAATCAAACCCTTCAGACACCTCCTTTACTCTCAGCTTTGGCAGCCGAGCCTGTCTCTGCCACCGCCCAGTGTGTGCCAAAACTCAGGGCTGTGTCACCACGTGGCACTGCCTGACGGTGCCAGGACATCGTGCCCACCTTCAGGTGGTTTTTGGAGCCCCAAAAGAGCCTCTGTGTCCGTGGGAAAGCCTCCAGGCACTGTTGACACGCTATTTCTAATCCCTTCCTGTTTGCAAAGCGACAATATCAATGCTGTCTGTTTTCTACCTCTTAATTCGGATTTTAATTTCTTACTTAAGAGACACCAGTGGGCAAAAGAGTCGGGTGATGACTCAGTGCTCCTGTGCTCATGTGGGTTAGTTTTTCAAAAATAAGGCTTTTAAACCACTTACTTGGTTTATTCAGCAGGACTGTGTGTGCATTGCCTAAATCATATTCCATACGTTGCTTTTTTTGAAAGGGATGAAGCTCGGTTTCTAATAATGAAGTTATTTACATGGACAGATATTCCCATTTCTTTTCAATTTGGAGGGGGTGGATGCATTTTCATCGCCTCATAAATACCTCACCCCACTAAGACAGAATTTCAAATGAATTCACAGCCAGACTCCTCAGGGATCAGCACTGGGAAAGTGTTTAAAAGCCTCCAGTGGAATAATTTTCAATTGGAAATGAGATTTTGCTGCAGATAAATTCCCCACGAGAATCCCTTGATATCAGCAGCATTTTGGCCAGAAAAACAAACTGCAAACGAGCCCTCTGCTGAAGGTAAAGCCTTCTTATGGGGCATCACGGCGGGGGGAAAGGGAAATATTCCAGCTTTGGAATTATTTTCCCATTGAAATGAGTAAGAAGGGTGAGAACAGTGATGAGGTGTGAAGGCTGATGCACTGTGGGCATTCCCAGGGGGAGAGCCCGGCAGTCCTGAAGGTGAGGGGACAAATGCAGGTGGCACTGGGTGCCACTTGATGTCCTGATGTTTTCTGAGTGTTCAGCTCCGGCGGAGCTTGGCTTGGCACGGGATCACCCGCATCCCTCCCTGCATCCCTGCCCAAAAAGGAGGATTCTTGGCTGCAGGGTGGCATCGCCCTGGCACGGCGAGGGGACGGGACCCGCTGGTGTCCCCCGGGGTGGTGGCACCGCCGCAGGGCAGGGCTGGTGGCAGCGGGCGGGGAGGGCTGTGCGCATCCTGCCGCCCCCTCCCCAGCCCCGCGGCGGCCAAGGGCAGCTATTTCGGGAGGATAAACAGGATGCCTCGCTCCCAGCCCGGCCACCTCCACTCCTCCCTCCCACCGCTCCCGGCCGGGTAAACAAGTCCAGCCCAGGAAAAGCCTCCCGGCACAATCCCGGAGCCCTTTCCACGCTGGCTGCCCCGCACCAAGCCGAGCCGAGCTCTGCCCAGCCCAGCCCGCACTTCCAGAGCTCTGGAAGCATCCAGGGAGCAGAGCGATCCCCAGGCGCGCAGCCACCTCGGCAGCGACTCCCCGGAGCCGCCCTGCAGCTGGGAACGGCTCGAACTTTCTGCTCACGCCACCGCCTCCTCCTTCCTCCTCCTCCTCCTCTTCCTCCCTCGGTCACACCCCGAGCTGCTGGCTGTGCCCAGGCTCTGGGAATGAGGCCGCCGAGGCCTTTCCTCCCTGCGGATCGTGCCCGGGCAGCGCCGCAGGATCCTGCGAGGGCTGTTTCCGCCTGTTGCTCTTGGGAAAGGAGCTGCGGCAGCAGCGAGAGGAAGGAGGAGCTTTTCCAGCGCTTCCTCCAGCTCCGCAGTTCCAGCTGCTTCCTCCCCGGCTGTGTCCGAGGAGATTTTGCCGGGTCGGTGGCATATTCCCTGTTTTAGTGTCCCTCTCTGAGTGTGCCCTGCAGCTCCGAGTGTGCCCTGCAGCTCCCTGGTGATGCTGAGTGACCCGGGAGATGCCAGCCCTCATCCCGGGACAGCTCCTGCTCCAAAATCTGCGGCTGGGGCAGAGTTTAAACCAACTCGAGCTTCCCCATCCCGTTCTCCCACGGGCTGGGCAAGGCGAGGGGCCCCTGGCAGTGCCCGCTGCCTGGTGGCTCCCACGCCCGCTCTCCGCTTCGGCACTGCCGGTGCCAAGGTCAAGGTTGGCGGCTCCGGGGTGTGGGCGCAGGTAGGAGGGAGGGAGGGAGCCCGGGTGTCGCAATGCCGGCCGGGAGCAGCGCGGAGCCACCACCGAGCCGGTTTTCCCGGCGGGAGCGGAGCGTGTCCCGCGGGAGTGCGGGGGGACACCGGGCACGGCCCCCTCCTCCATCCTGCCCATTCCCCGCCAGCAATTAGCGTGGCTAATTACCCGGCGGGGGGACACTCGCAGCCTCTGCCGGTGGCCGGGGGCGGCGGGCGGGACGCGGGGCGGTGCGGGAGGAGTGGCCGGGGGGGGCCGTGGGGCGCCGCGCTGCCGGGCCGCCCCGAGCGCTGCCTTCCTCCTTCTCCTCCTCCTCCTCCTTCTCCTCCTCCCTCTTCCCTCCTCCTCCCGCCGCTCCTCCCGCCGCCCGGCCCGGCCCGGCTCCGCTCGCCATGGGAGATGTGGTGTCCACGCACCTGGACGAGGGTCGCCGCCAGCACATCGCGGGTGAGCCCCCGGCACGCCCCCCGCTCCCCTCATCCCCGCCGGGATCTCCCCATCCCTCCTTCGATCCCGTTGGGAAACCCCCCGCTCGGTGTTCCCGGGACCCCCACGCCTGCTCTGCGCCTCTCTCGCTCTTTAAACTTCTGAATTGTTAGTTTGACCGTGGGGTGTTCGGGAGGGGTACCCGAGGTGCCCGTCTGCCTCCCGAATCAAAGGCTGGGTTGTGCCGGCGGTGTTTGTGCTCCTGCGGGGCTCGGGGACCCCCCGGCTGCGGGGAGGGGAGAGGGGAGCTGGGCTCCGGGGGATGCTGGAAGCCTTGTCCAGCGCAGGGACACTGCTGTCACCTCGGGGACTACCGGGGCTGGCTGGCGAATGAGTCTCATCCCCCTTTACAGTGCTGGGAGATCCTCAGGGAAACCCTCCCTGTAAGGTTCTGGGGTGGAGGGAAGCACTGGCAGCACCCCAGCCTGTCCAGGCACAGGCAGGACACAGCAGTGCCCCCGCCAGCGCCACGGGACCGGCAGGGGTGACAATGTGGTCATTGAGAGCCCGTCTGTCCCGGGGCGGCAGCGCCTCGCCCCTGGCACAGGATGTCTGGCCAGAGCTGCCTGGGAATCACGGAACGCGGGGTTAGGGCTCTGCACAGGCATGGATTGTGTGAAGCAGCTGCTGGGGGGTCAGAGCTGCTCATTGGGGCCCGCGGTGACTCGCCTGACCCCTGTAAGTGGGGTCACCCCTCCGTCGCGGTGCTGAGGCCCCCCAAGCCACTTTGCGTCACTCGTGATGCGGGCGCTTGGCTCCCCGGGGCTGCTGAGCGGGCAGGACGTGACCTCCGAGCCCTTTCATGCCCCAGCTTTGGTTTCAGCTCCCCAGGCTGGCAAAACCTCGTCTCCAGGGGTGCAGCCACCCCCGCACCCAGCGGAGCCCCACCTGGGCGGGTGACACTGCCGAGGGTGGCTTCGCGCTGGACCTTGTGCGTCCCGCCGGCAGCTCGAGGGCTGGGGAGCGCCGATGTTTTGGAGGTGACTCCGCCGTGTCACTCCTCTGTCTCCGCCATAAAGCCGCGGGAGTGGCTCTGAAGTCCTTTTGTCCCCGAGGGCTGTGGGGGAAAAGCTGCTGCTGGCGGAGCGGCGCGGAGCCGCCGTGGGGCTGGCACGGGGACGCGGTGTCTCGCCGTGCAGCCCATCCGCCCTGCCAGGCCCCATCCTGGCAGGAATGCTTACGTGGTATGCGGCTCAGCAGGACGCCAGCAGGTTTCTGAGCTTTGAAGGAGAGCTTGGAACTCGCTCTGGGGTTTTCATGTTGCATTAGTTAGAGCTCAGCCCAGCTGATCCGCGGGGCTGCACCGGGTCGGGGCTGCCTGTGGTGTGTTTGGATCTGAAGCACATCCCGAATTTCCCTTTGGCTTGCTGGTTGTCTGTGCAGAGAGAGCTCCCTGTGCAAGCCCCTGTGATCCTAATCCTGAAGAATAACAAGGAAAAGCCTGGCTGGGTTTCCTGTGCAGGAATCTGTCTCTGCTGGGTCAGGGATTGGGTGCTTGCAAGGCCAGGCTGGATGGTTGCACCCTGTCAGGGACTGAGCTGTTATCCCAGGGTGGGTTTTAACCCATGCTTGGGGGCTGCAGACAGCTTTTCGTGGGAAAAAGTTTCCATGGGAAAAAGATTTCATGAGGAAAAAAAGATTCCTGTGGAATGGGATTATGGGAATCGGGCTGGGACATGTCCCATGCCACGCTGCAGCTCCGAGGGTTTGGGGTGAGTAGGGGGGACACACAGCTGAATTGGGACACCTCCCTGCAGGAGACTGGGGCAAACTGGGCTGCTGCAGCACCTCTCTGCTCCTGCCGGGGCTCGTGGCTGGGTGAGGAGCCCCCGGAGCTGGGAAGGGCTGGAACCCAACAGGCAAGGCACGACTTGCTGTCAGGCATGCAAAGCAACGTGGCGGGGAAAACTCCGGGTTTTCCTGCCTAGCTCGGCCTGTTCTCTGCTGCTGCTGCCCCAGGAGGGATCCAGCCCTTCTCCAAGCAGCTTTTCCTAGCTGTCCTTACAACTCTGTGGGGTTTGGATTTGCTGCCCAGGCTGCCATGACCCCTGCTTGCTGGAGGGACAGGAGCTTTCCGGGCTTGGCAGTGATTCCCGAGGTTGCAGCCCCTCAGAGCAGCAGAGCTGCTGGAGAGAGCCTGGGCCAGACCTGTGCCACTCCTGGGAATGGGGTAAAGGCAGGAGGGAGGTGGGAAAAGCCCTGCCATGCCCACAGTGCCCAGGCTGGGAAGGTCCCATGCTCTGTCCCATGTGATGGTGGCTGTGTGAGGCCCATGCCAACATCTCCCAGAAATCATGAGCCACACACACCTGACCTGGCTGTTGGTGGCTCAGAAGCAGGGTCTGTCCTCCCAGTGGAGGTTCTGGTGGGGCTGGAGTGCTCCAGGCAGCCAGGGAGGCAACTTTCTCCTGGCACTGGGGATGCTGGGGCTGTCAGGGCAGCCAGGAGTGACCTACAGCTGCTGGCAGAGCTCCCTGCAGCTCCTCAGCTCCATTCTCCAGGGTCTCTATGGCCAGTGCTTCCTCCTGCCACCCTGGTTTGGACATCTTCCTGCCTGAGTCATCCAGTTTGTTTGTCAACACCCTTCGGCTGCCCTCCTCCTCCTCTTCCTCCCAGATGTGGGTTGGGAGTTGCTCCCAACCTGCTCTGTGGGCTGGAGCAGGGCCTGGCTCACCCTCCTTGTGCAAGGATGCCCAGCATGGGCACCATCCCCTGGGAACATGAGGGTGGCACGGATGGGGTGTCCTGGGGAAGCCAGGATGTCACCGGGTGCCCTGGGTTTTTGCACAGTGTCCTCTCCTGTCCAGGGCAATGGGTGCTCCCAGCATGGGGCTGGATGAAACTCTTCCCTCCTACTGGAATAACTCCTTTCCTCGTGTATCCCATCCCCATGGAGCCCTCCTGGGGTTGTGGCTGCCAGGATCTGGCTGGCTCTGCCCCGTGGAGCTGGTGGCCCTGAGCCCAGGGATGCAGGAGTTTCTGGGTGCCACCGCAGGTACGTGGCGAGTGGGAGAGCCCAGGGATGCCTCCGTGGCCAGAGGGATGTGGGGGTGGCTGGCAGCGCAGGGAGGGTCCCTGGGAGCTCACACCTTGCTCTGGCATCTCCGGGGAGTCGCCAGCCCGTTAATTACGGAGTGAAGCAGCTGCTAATTTCGGGTTAGGACTTCCACAGGCAGCAGCCCACGCGGTGGTGGCCGAGGTGACACTGAGCCTCATGCCTGGGGCCGGACCTGCATCCTCCCTGCTCCAACGAGCTCTGCCAGGCTCATCGGTGTGTGCACATCCCTGCTCCCACCCGCCGGCAGCCTGGATGCCGATGGGATGGGCTGCAGGACCAGCTCCGGAGGTGCCTGGCGAGCGCCAGAAGGCACCGGGCTGCGGTGTGCCACAGGGACGGAGGCTGCTGGCAGCGGGAGGAGGTTCGCTGTGGCTTCGCTAAGCGTGACACTCATTTCCCAGCCTTTGCCGCAGCTCGGCTCCAGCCGGCGTGGGAGGTGGAGGCTGCCGAGCTCTGGGGTTGGTCTTGAGGCTGAAACCCTCACCCTGCCCCGGGGGGAGCCGTGCAGGGAGGCTCCGAGGGCTCGGCGCTGCAGCCGCGGTGGAGTGGTTTCTCCCAACGAAATGTGTGTCTTTCATCGTGAAATAAATAACTCCCCTGGCATGTCAGGGCTCCCTGCCAGCAGCCGAGGGCTGGTTCTGGCAAGCTGGGGCTTTACCTGCAGCCCGTCGTGTCGGGGCACGGGGCTCGCTCCGAGCCAGCGTGTTGGGACAGGGGACATCGTTCTGGTGGCATTCCCACTGGGGCAGGCCAAGGGAGCCCTCCTGGCCGTGCCCGTGCTCAGCCCCGGGCACAGCCTGCCTTCCCTCGGGGAGGGCTTTCCCTGCCTCCCCCAGCACGGGTTTAGCCAGAGGCCTCGGCTGGAGCGAGCTGGGGCACGCAGGGAGGGGATCCCTGCAGGGCTGGGGCTGGAGGAACAGAGCCAGGAGGGCAGCCGAGAGCTCTCCTTGGGCCAGCCCGGGAGAGAAAAGCACCTCCAGAGCAGGTCACCCCCACGGCAGGATCAGACACCCCGAAACCCACGGCAGGGACACAGGAGATGGGATTTCTCAAGCCTTTGCCTCCTTCCTGCCCCCAGATTCCTGCAGAGCCTGGCTCAGAGCTCAGAGGAGCTCGGCACAGCCCCTGTCAGTTCCATCCCACCCTCCTGGGCTCCCGTGTCTCCACGCTCTCCAGCAGGAAGGGCTGGAGTGATCCAGGAATGCTTATCCACAGGCCCGTGATGGGGCAAGGAGAGGACCAGCTCTCCAGGACCTGCTCTGCCCCTGCAGGACCCAGGTCTGCTCCCACCACCCAGCTTGTGGGTGATGTCACTTCACCCTGAGCCCCTCTGGTGCCCAGTGGTGAGGTCCCCAAGCAGGAGCTGTGTCCCTTCCCTAGCCCCTGGCTGGCCTTGGGACATTGTCCTGTGCCTGGCCATGCCTGCAGTGGCTCTGTGGAGAGCCCAGTGCTGGGGGCCAGCAGGGGAGCAGGGGCAGAGCAGAGCAGCTCGTGGCTTCCTCCCAGTCTCTTGGACCGGCAGGGGAGGAAGGAATAAAACTCCACCTTTTCCCCCTTTTCAAAGGGAAAGAGCAGCGACATTTGACACAGGTCCCAGCTCCGACTGGTAGAGCACAGTGCCCTTCTCTGTGCCTTCCTGCCCTTTGCCATGCCCTCCTGCCCTTCTTTGTCCCCTCCTGCCCTCCCCTGGCAGGGATCTCTCTTGGGAACTCGGACCCCTTCACTAGGGGAGTTCCTGGATGAGCATTCCCACGCAGCAGGATGGATGGAACTCTGCCCTGGAGGTGACAGAGGACCTGGGGCAGGAGCTCTCCCATCTCCTGCTGTGCGGGTGGCTCCTGCGCCGCAGGACACTTGTCCTGGTTTCCTCTGTCCCTCTGCCAGCTCTGCTCACCCCTTGGGAGGTTTCCCTGCATGAAGGATGTGCAAAGCTGGGGTGAGGCAGCTCCCAGGCAGTGGTGGGAAAGCATCCTGTGGGATGAATGTGGAGGAGCTGGACACAGGAGCCTCCCAGCAGCAGGGGACAGCTCCAGGACAAGCTCCAGGACAGGCTCAGGGCTGCTTTCTTCAAATACCTCTTGGTTGGGTTGTTTTTTTGGATGCACATAAAAATCTTTGTTTGGTCTCCTCCCACGGGGCTGGATTGGATTTCCCACTGGCATTGCCCAGCTGGGCACAGGGACAGCATGCCAGGTTCAGCTCCTCTCCCTGGGTCTGGGCATGAGGGGACACGAGGGAAACACCTACTGGGACATCCCGCAGCAAGGACAGCCCACCCCAGGACAGGAGATGCGCATGTTTGATGTGTCCCCTGTGCCATGGGGACCTCAGCTCGCTGTCCCACGGCTCGCAGGGGCTGCAGGAGGTGGATGCCTGCGCACACCCCGGCTCGGCACGGCGGGATTGCGCCATTCCCGAGGGATGCAATGCTGCCCGGCCGGTGCTGGGGGATGAGCAGGACCTTATCTGGGCAGGGGTGGTGCTGGGTCCCACCCTGCTGCGGGGAGAACCAGAGGGGTGGCAGCTCTTCTCCACCCTGCCCGGGTGCTGGTGGCACCCAGGGGGACGAGGGACATGTGGTGGGGTGATGTGGCTGCAGCCAGGATGAGGGCAGTGGCTCCTGGTCCAGCTGAGGGATTGGGGTTGGTGTCCAGCTTGAGCCAAGCCCCCCACAGGGATGCTCCACATCCCCACAGCCACAGCCTGTCCACGGGACACATCCTGACAGTCCCGGGAGTGCAGTCACCTCTGCTGGTGGCTTTTGGTCCCTGTGCCCGCTGTCAGGTGGCACTCTGGGCTGGGGTGGCTCTAACCCCGTGGCCACCTGCACCCCGTGGTTTGAGCACTGCCCCACAGGCTGGGCTGCTCCAAGGGGAAAGGGGGTCTCGCAGGTTGGGTGGGGAAGTGATCTCCTCCTCCCGCAGCGAGGTTCAGGGCAGTCAGTCAGTCCAGCCCGGAGCAGCCCCCCGAGCCGCCGCTGTTTGTTGTTCCCAGCACATTCCTCGCACGCAGCAGCCCCGCGCTGTTCCCAGGGAGCAGCGGGACACCGGCATCCCCGGCACGGGACAGCACCCGGCGGCACGTAGCGGCCACTAATCCCCGTGCTGCTGCGCTCGGAGTGACCCGAGCCGCGGGCAGGGGCTGCAGCAGGGCTGAGCCCGACTCGGCGCTGGGCAGCAGGAGCAGGGGTGAGGGTGCCCGGCTTGCTGAGAGCAGATTTGTCAGGGTTTTATGGCTGTTCGGAGGCTGAGGAGCTGCTGCCGAATGTGCTGCTCCATTTGGAGCCCCGGTGATGCCGCGGTTGGCTCCGCTGCTGTGCTCGCCAGGTTGGGTCGCCACGGGCCGGCAGGGCAGTTGCGCAGCCAGGGCGAGGTGCTGGCAGCCGGGCTGGCTGCTCCAGGGTGGCACACAGCCCCGGCAGCACCCCCGGGGTCCCTGCTGGCCTGGGGACACGGCGGGGAGCTGGGGGCACCTTTGGGAGAGCCGTGTCCCCGGCGGGTGCCCCAGCCCTGAGCTGGCACCACGGGCGCTCTGACTCATCCGGGGGGGCAGAGCCCGGCACGGCACAGGCTCCGAGAGAGGATGAACCGGTTCAGGCTCGGCCCGGCTGGTTTCTCCGGCGAGGCTCCGCTGCCTCATCCCTTCCTGCCGCTCAGCCCCGGCCTGCCCACCCTTCCCAGCGCGGCTGAGTCACAGGGCAGCGGCTGCTCCGAGCTGCACGCCGTGTTCCCTTCCCACCCCAGCGGCCTTCGGAGCTGCTTTCGGGCGGTATTCTCAATTCTGAAAATATTCCCGATGCGTTTTGGAGTGATGCTGCAGCCAGGCAGTACCCATGTCCTGCCAGCTCCGTGGTGCCTGGCATCAGAGCAGCCTCTGCTCCTGGCTTGTTCCAGTCAAGATCAATCCCAATGCTGACAGCAGGAACACCCTGGGGTGGGTTTGGGTGAAGGGTGCAGGGAGGTCAGGGGGGAAACTCTCCCAGTTTTGCTCTCCCCACTTTGCTTTCCCTGTTCCTGGTTTGTATGAGAGGGGGAAATACGGAGAGCTGCTGGGTCAGCCCTACAGTTTTGCTGCTATCAGGAAAAATCCTCCTCCAGCCCCTTCTCTGTCACAGTGTCCCCGGGTGAGGAACTGGTGCCCAACCTCCCCCAGCCCTGGCATCTCCTCTGGATGCTCAGCCGGGCTGACTCAGGCCCATATGAAGGAGTTTGTGTTTCTGGGTGGAAATGAGCTCACATGCAAATTCCCGAAACCCTAAACTGCCTGCTGGGCTTTAACCCTTTGCGTGCACCCATTGGCTCTGCAGGATTCCCGTGCCCCATCCACAGTGGCACTGTCCCTTGTGCTGGCTGTCACCACACTGCTGGTGCTCAGCCTGCCTGGAGCCATCTCCTGCTGCCGCTCTGCCTTTCCCAAATTCCTGCTGGGATGAGCCTGGGATGAGCCAGGACAGCCCATGTCCATGAGTCCTCGTGTCTGGGTGCTGCTCGGGGCTCAAGGGGTGCCCTGGGCTGCTGGGGAATGCATCTATGGCATCCTGTGCCCCCCGTTGTCACCACACTGTGCCCTCGGGATGCCCACACACACTGGCTGCACAGTGCCAGGATTTGGGACACAGGAGGATGGCCGAGGGACAGTGGGGACATCCCCTGGGTGTGCCTGGACAGTGCAGAGGGATGGCCTGGGAACAGCAGTGGCATCAGCCTCCCTGCAGTGGCTCTCTCCTTGGTTTCCCTTGCTGGAAGAGTCACCGCTGTCTCTGTCAGTGCCATTATGTCCCTGCCAGTCCATGGATGTCCCTGCCATTGCCACCGTGGGGTTTGTCCCTGTCAGTGCCGCTGGTCCTGGTTCTGCCCGGAGCTGTGCCCCCCCAGCAGCCCTCCCCCACTCACTAATCATTTACTGGCTCAATTAGTGATTAACTCCTCCCCCAGTAGCCTCGGCAAACTGGCCAGGCCAGCACTCACTGCCCACGGGTCACCTGTCCCACCATGCCAGGGGCCACCACCAGCATGGCACAGAGGGACTGTCACCAGGGCAGGGACCCCCACCAAAGGGACCTGAGGGTGTGTCCCCCCCGTGTCTGCTCCTGCACTGCCCTGCAAACACCTCTGTGCCATCACCCCCTGCCCAGGGGACATGGGACACTGCGTGGGGCTGGAGGGGAGCTGGCCTGAGTCTGGTTATCCCACAGGGCTGGGAAAGGAGCCAGGCCAGAGCTGCTCAGGAGCACGAGTGCCACAGCCCCCCCAGCCCCGGGGTGCTGCTTCAATGAGCTGGCTTGTCCTTTTGGGTTTTATTAATTCTTTCTGGACCGAGAGGAAAATTCCCTGCCTGGGGTGAGGCACCCCTGTGGCATCCGTGGGGGTTTGGGCACTCTGCCCCAACCCCTGCTGTCACTCCACTCCTGGTGGAGCTCCTGGTGTCCCTGCCCGTGGCAGGGGGTGGGATGGGATGAGCTTTGAGTGTCCGTTCAACCCACACCAAGCAGTGATTCCATGACTCCACATCACCCAGGGGCCTGCTGGGGAGGGCTGGGATTCCAAAGGCCCCTCACCCCCTGGATGGATGGATGGATGGATGGAAAGGGCAGTGCCCACGGGAGGGCTGTGGGTGCCAAACGGGATGTGGGCTGTGGGCTGGGAGGAGGATGCAGATGACTGTTCCCCCTGGGAAGCTGCTGCCTCCAGCCCCTCCTGGGGGCTGTGAACACACGTGGGTGTGCAAGCTGGAGAAGAGAAGGTCCTGTGGAGACCTCACACCTCCTTCCAGGGTCTGAAGGGTCCACAAGGAGCCAGAGAGGGACTTTTGTCAGGAACTGTAGTGACAGAATGAGGGGGAATGGCTTCAAACTGAAAGAGGAAAAATTAAGTAAAATATATGGAAGGAACTGTTCCCTGTGAGGGTGGGCAGGCCCTGGCACAGGGTGCCCAGAGAAGCTGTGGCTGCCCCTGGATCCCTGGCAGTGTCCAAGGCCAGGTTGGACATTGGGGCTTGGAGCAACCTGGGACAGTGGAAGGTGTCCCTGCCATGGCAAGGGTGGCACTGAATGAGCTTTAAATCCCTTCCAACCCAAACCATTCCATGATTCCCTGCTGATGGCTGTGCATGTGTCTGTGTTTTGCTGCATGCTGAGCCCCCCAGCCCCAGAGCTCTGGTCCCACCGCCCTTGGGACCAACTGCCTGCTGGCTGAGCCCTGGGGACACACCTGAGCTGAGCCACATCCCCGCCAGGCTCTGTCCCCCCACAGCCACCCAGCATCCCCTGGGACCCCCACAGGTCTCGGATGTGTTGAGAGGACACTGAGCAAGTGAGAAGGGTGAGGAAGGACAAGGCAATTTTGGAGCAAACCTGTGCAGGACCAACCTCCCCGTGGCTGATCTGCTGCCCGGGCTGCCCACGCCTGGGCTATTTGCAGCAGCACTCCTGTTTCACATGATCTCAAGGGCAGCGAGGAAAACGAGCTCTGGACACACACTGGTGCTGGAAGGGCTCTCCTGGGAATGTGGGATGGGATTCCTGGAGCCCTGCTCTTCCCACTGTGGGGAAGCAACCTGCAAACCCAGCAGCTGAAGGGAAGAGCAAGGTCAGGCTGGCCAGGCTGGGCTTCAGCTGATCAGGGCTCTGGATTAGACCTGCAGCTCATGGATTTTTTTCCCCCACCTCTCAGAGCTGGCTCTGGCCTTATGGGAGGTTGGGATCAGAGCTGGCTGCTGCCTCGGGATGTGCCTGTGTTGGAGGGAATCCAGAGGAGGCCATGGAGATGTTCCAGGTCTGGAGCCAGGCTGGGAGAGCTGGGGGTGTTCACCTGGAGAGGAGAAGGATCCAGGGAGAGCTCAGAGCTCCTGCCAGTGCCTAAAGGAGCTCCAGGAGAGTTGGAGAGGGACTTGGGATAAGGGATGGAGGGACAGGACCCAGAGAATGGCTTCAAACTGACAGAGGGCAGGGATGGATGGGATATTGGGAAGGAATCTTTCCCTGTGACGGTGCTGAGGCCCTGGCACTGAGTGCCCAGAGAAGCTGTGGCTGCCCCTGGATCCCTGGCAGTGTCCAAGGCCAGGCTGGACAGGGCTTGGAGCAACCTGGGTCAGTGGAAGGTGCTGGAGGTGGCACTGGATGATCTTTAAGCTCCCTCCCAACCCAGACCATTCCATGATTCCATGTGTAGGGCTGATTATGGTGCTGGAGATGCTTCCAAGGGCAGGACTCAGCCAGTCCAGGCTGCTGGACCAGCTTGGACAGTTTCCCTGTGGAATCCTGAAAGCAAAATCCACCTCCTGCCCTGGCTCAGAGGCACCAGGACCCAGCCAGGGCTGCTCTGACCAGCCCATGACCTCTGAGCAGCAAGGGCTGCACCTGCCCTGGGGCACCGACTGCTCCCGGGCTGTGCCCTGGCCATGGCCCTGCCCCGGGCTCGGTGACAGCTGGGTGACACGGCTGCTCAGGGCATGGGCAGGACAGGAGCCTCCTCTCCCGCTGGTTTCACCCACAGGAGCTTCGGGCTCCACGCTCCTCAGGTGTCATCCCAGAGCAGGACAAACCTGTGCTGCCCTGCCCCGGCCCTGGGTCCTCTTGGGGCCACCTGTGCCCACAGCAGCTGGGGGGGTGATGGGGATGCCACCAGGCTGTGGGGGTCCCTGGGGATGCCAGCAGGCTGTGGGGGTGATGGGGATGCCAGCAGGCTGTGGGGGTCCCTGGGGAGCTGGCAGGGGTGGCTGGGAGCTGCTGGGAGGTGTCTGAACCTGTCCTTGCTCCCAGCACCCTGCCCAGCCAGTGCCCAGAGCCCTCTCTGTGCCCTCCTGGCTTGGAGCCCCTTTATCTCCCTCCTCCTGGGGCCACCGCGTGTGGCTGAGTCACGGAGAGGCGGGAGGGGAGCTGCGGCTGGGGACAGAGGAGCTCTGGGCACAGGGATCCTGCCGAGCCGGGCGCTGGTGCTGGCACTGCTCTCGGAACCCTACAGCGCCTTCCCCCTGCCAGGAGCCAGCGGGACGTGCCAGAGCCTGTGCCAGCCCTGCCAGCCCGACTGGGTGTGACAGGGACCGGGGGTGGCAGGGGGAGGGTGCCCGAGCAAACACCGGCGTTGGGCAAGCCCTGGCAGTGGGTGGCAGGGGACAGCCGTCCCTGGGAGGTCCCCCGTGTTTGCCAAAGAGCTTTGTGGGTGTCTGAGCACACACCCAGGGTGGGCTGGGCTGGGCTGGGGGAGCCTCTTCCCTCCATTGCCATGGCAGAGGGGCTCAGGTGAGGGGTCTGAGGACAGGTGACAATCGAGAAGGCTGTGTCCCCTGTCCCCAGAGCCCTCCAGCCAAAGCTGCTCATGGAGGGACAGCCACTTTGGTGGTGGAGCTGGAGCAGGGAATGCTCCCTATAGCCCCAGTGCCACACTGTGCAGGCAGGGAATGCTCCCTGTAGCCCCCAGGAGTCCATGGTGCAGGCAGGGAATGCTCCCTGCAGCCCCCAGTGCTGCACTCTGCAGGCAGGGAATGCTCTCCTCAGCCCCCAGCCCCTCCGGGAGGCCTTGCTCAGCCTGGGGAAGGAGCCCGTGGGTGGCTGAGGCAGTTCCTGACTGTGACACATCAGCACTGCAAGGGTGTTCCAGATGTGAGGGGTCAGGGCATCATCAAGGTGTCATCAGCGTGGGCTCCCCACCCTGTGCTCAGGCACAGCCCGGCTGTATCACCCCTCACACTCAGCTAGTGTCACCTCCAGATCCCCCAGAGCTCCACATCCCTCTGGCTTGCCACCAGGGCTACCAGGCAGGGAGCACCGGTGGCCTCCTCTGCACCCCGGAGAGCCCCGCTGAGCCTGGGGACATTTAGTCACCTCGGATGTTTGACTGCAAGCCTTGTTCCAACCTCTGCAAATAATTGACTTTTGCTTTTCCATTGACTTAAACCCTCCTAATTGGCCCTGCTGTTAATCAGGGAAGAATGAGTGACTAAGCCGTCTCGCCTGCCCGGGGAGGACTGGGGGCTCCTTTTTTCCCATGGACTGAAAGGAAATGAAACCTCAAAACGTCCTTTTAAATCTCAGCTGTCTGCATGGCTGCCCAGAGCCCTGGCCAAAATCACACAGCTTGGGAGAGGGGAATTGCAACAGAGGTGCTGCCTGGCCGCCAGGAGGAAAGGCCAAAATCCAGGCTGAGGAATTGCTGCTGGGGCAGCTCATCCTTCGCTGGGAATTCGTTAAATTCCCAGGGGTTTCACCCTGGCACAGCACAGTGCTGGTCTGCAGTTTGCTCCTGCGGTGCTGCTGGCAGCGCTGGCATCTCCTCAGGGATGGATTTATCCCTCCTCAGGCAGCATTTTCCCCTGCAGCCTCTCATCCCGAGGGGATTTGCAACACCCTGCGGCAAAGCTGCTCCTTGTGCTGCCTTGGCTGCCGGCACAGCTCCGGGCTGGCTGCTGCTGCAGATTTTGGCCGCTGCTGGGGCTTTTGGCTGCTGCTGGGGCTTTTGGCTGCTGCCAGGCTGGCAGTGGGGGCTGTTTAGTCTGGGTTTGTGCCCCCAGCATGGTGCTGGCTCCAGCCCCGGGGTGCAGAGCCAGGATCCATCCTCCCCGCGCCCATCACCGGCGCTCTGGCGGAGCCTGAGCTGTCAGAAATTGTTGGAGGAGACTCAAGCTCTTCATTTTTCACAGGCTCTGGGGCAAAGTTGACAGGGGAGTTCAAAGTCGAGGCTCCTTGCGCCAAAAACAGCTCTGGGGGAGTTGTTTCTCCAGCCTGGGGATGCTTCGGGATGGGGTTTTGGTGTGAGATCCCCATGTGGGGTGTGCAGCTGGGGTGGGGAGGGTGCTGGGTGGGTCAGGGTGCCCAAGGGGTTCCCTTGGCTGCTGGAAAAGCCCCATGGCTGCTGCTGAGGGGTGGGTTTGCAATGTGCCCCCACCCCATGCAGGATGGGCTGCCTGTGGGATGGAGGGGATCTCTTCCCCTGTGGGGTGCAGGGGGTGCCTGGCAGCTCAGGCTCTCCCAGCACCTTGGACTCATCCTGTTCTGGGCTTTGGGGTCCTGGTGGGCTTCCTGCCTCACATGGGGGAGCCTGGGGGGTCCAGGCTGTCCTTTCCCCTCACCCCAACCCTAATCCATCACCAGCTGCAAGGCCTGGAGCCCCTCAGTGGGATGACCCTAGTGGGGGCACAGTGGGGTCAGAGGGTGATGTTTGGGCTGGGGAATGGGGTTTTCCCCCAATCTCAGCCAGCTGGGGTGGTCAGAGCAGGGCCAGGAGCTGCACAAGGCACAGGAAGCCTCAGCACCGCCGGAATCAGCTCAATGTCAGGAATTTCCTGCTGGGGAGAGGAATCCATGAAATTAATGTGAAAGGCCAAAAAAAGAGATCATCCTGACCCCGAATCGGGCCTGGGCCGGACAGGGAGGGCAGAAGGCAGCGGGTTCTGCCATGGTCCTGCAGCAAAGGCTGTTCCAGCAGGCAGGAGGGCGATAGGGGAGGGTCTGGGTGGGTTCTGGGGGGTTTGCAGACCCCAAACCCAGCCCGTGCCTGACGTGGCTCTGCTGTCCCATTGCAGAGAAGACAGGGAAGGTGCTGGGCGAGTTCTGCCGCTGCTACAGGGAGCAGTTTGGAGTAGCTCTCTTCAACAGCGTCCGCTATGAGATCGAGGGCGCCGGGGGCCTGCAGGCCCAGCTGCTGCACCGCAAGGTAAGAGCTCCATCCCCACAGAGCCTCACCCTTCCCGGAGCCCAGCTGTGTCCCCTGTCCCTGTCCCACCCTGCTGGAGGCCATGTGGCCCTGTGTTGCTGCTCCAGCCCATCGCTGGGGTGTCCATGCAGCACACAGTGCTCCCTGGGATGGTTTGCATTCCCACCCCTTGGAAGGAGCACATGGAGCAAGCAGGGTGAGGCTGGCTTTGGGTGTCTGTGCTCGACGCCAGGGCTGGCAGGAGCTCAGGGACCCCTCGGTGCTCAGAGAAGCCCTGAGCAGACATGCCAGGCTGTGCCCTCGTGCTCCTGGGTGTGAGTGATGCTCCCAGCTGGGCAAACTCCCAGGGAGGAGTAGGAAACCCCTGGCAGGGATCCCTGACCCCAAAGGTGGCTCTGAGTCTGATCTCCAGCAGCCACATCCCTCCTGCCTGGCTAAAGGTCTCCCTTGGGATGGGATTTGTGGTTCTCACTTCTAGGGGGGAACCTTCCCCTCCCTCCTTCCCTCCTCCAAAGCCAAGTGCACCTCAGGTGGGGCTGCTTGCAAGCTTGCCATGGCTTGGGGACCTCCCTGGGGTGGCTTCTTGGGGACCTCCCTGGGGTGGCTTCTTGGGGACCTCCCTGGGATGGCTTTATTTGGCTCCTCCCTGGGATGGCTTCCTTGGGGACCTCCCCAGGGTGGCTTCCTTGGGCTCCTCCCTGGCCAGATTGAAGCTGCAGTCCTGGAAAGCAGAAGAGATGTGTTTGCACATGCTCACAGGCTTCTGCTTTTGCCTGGGGCTTTAAGGGGTGGCTCTGTCAAAAAATCCAGAAAATGCCTCCCCAAGCTCAGCCTCAAGCCCTGGGCACTCCCAGGGTCGTGTCCCTGACCCACCCATGGAGGTGACACCTTGCCCAGGCACCAGGACATGCTCCATCTCCTCGGGGACCTGCCCGGGCACTGGGTGGGGTAGGAAAAATAAAGGAGTGGAGGTTCCTGGTGTCCTCAGCACCCTTGGGTTCCTCGGATGCCTTTGGCCCCCCCGGAGGTGCCTCCATCCCCAGGTTGGTTGCTTCATCTGAAAGCTCCAGCAAGCAGCCCAGGAATGTCTGAGGGACAGCAGTGAGGTCGGGAGGTCATGGACACTGCAAGGCATGGAAAAACCCTGGGTGTAAATAGGACATTCCTGCTGCTCAGTGTCTCTGCTGCCCAGCCCTTCAGGGACCCAGCAGTGCCACTGGGACATGTCACCACCTCTGTGAGGCATGAGCATCTCTGTGCCTCCCAAACATGCCCCAAAAGTTGTGGATGGCAGGAAGGGGGATGGTGTCATCCTGCCTGGCCTCAGCTGGGATGTGGCACTTGGGATTTTGAAGTGTTAGGTATTTATTCCCCTTGTCTGTGGTGCTCAGAGCAGTGACACCAGGGGCTGGTGGCCCTCCTGGGCAGAGGGACAGCAGGAATGGGGTGTGAATGATGATTGAGGCACCTGAAACACCAGCAAGATACAACAGCAATGATAATATAGAATAAACACATCTGCCTTTGGTCTCTCCAACAGTCCAGAGCCCCTGAGAAACCAGCCCTGGCCCTCTGCTCGTATGGTTCCCCAGCCTGTGACAGGGACTGGGACAACCCAGGGGCTCCCCAGCCCCTCCCTGCCCAGCCCCACAGTCTGGCACACACCTGCCTGTCCCAAATATTTGCTGGAGCTGGGAGGTGTCCCCTCGGTGCCTCCCTGGGGCGAGGAGGGGATGGCTGTGCTGGTGGCTGTGCTGGTGGCTGTGCTGGTGGCTCTGCAGGGTCCCCGGAGCCGTGTCAGGATGGATGTTATTCCATCAGCAGCCAGTCTGTCCGGCTCTGTCTGCCCTGGGCAGAGGTTTCTGAGCCACTTGAGCAGGGCTCATTGCCCCTGGATGAGTCACTGCTGGGGACTCCCCGAGCTGGCACCTCCTTTCTGTCCCCATCCCTGCTGCTGGCCTTGGGGTTCTCATTCTCCCTGCTGTCCCCCAGCCCTGCAGGACTCGCTTTGGGCTTTCCTTTCCCTCTCCCAAAGGCTTTGGGAGGCAGTGAGGAGCA
Organism: Lichenostomus cassidix; assembly: GCF_008360975.1. Lineage (NCBI taxonomy): Eukaryota > Metazoa > Chordata > Aves > Passeriformes > Meliphagidae > Lichenostomus > Lichenostomus cassidix. The sequence continues at coordinate 8,468,354 of NC_139497.1, forward strand.
GTGAGGAGCAGCCAAGCTGCTGTCAGACCTCCCCCAGCCCCAGCGGGTGTGTGGTCAGGGCTTGGGGAAGGCAGTGAGGTCCCTGTGACCCAGCAGAAGGGCAGAGCAGGGAGAGGAGTGGGAAAAGCTCCTCCAGAAGGGTCCTGCTGCTGGGGCAGGGTGGGATCCAAGCCCTGGCTGGTCCCTCCTGGTGGCCACCGTGCTGGAGGGTGGGTGGCCACAGCAGCAGAGGTGGCTGCCAGACACTCCAGCCCTCACGAGAGCTCTCAGCTCTTGTTTATGTTCCTGGGATCATAAAAATTCCTGGGAGAAATTCTTGGCTCCCTCAGGCAGGCTGTGCTTGGGATGGTGTAAATGCTGCTGGCCAAAGGTGCTGGAGAGGCAGGGAGGAGCTGCACAGCCAGGGGGACATGGGGGGCCTTGGCTTGTTCCTCTCAGAGAATCTTATCATGGAATTATGGAATGGTTTGGGTTGGAAGGGACATTAAAATCATCCAGTCCCACCCCTGCCATGAGCAGGGACACCTTCCACTATCCCAGGCTGCTCCAAGCTCTGTCCAGCCTGGCCTTGGACACTGCCAGGGATCCAGGGGCAGCCACAGCTTCTCTGGGCACCCTGTGCCAGGGCCTGCCCACTCTCACAGGGAGGAATTCCTTCCCAAAATCTCTCCTGATTTAAAAAAGCTCTCACTGGTCCCCCATGAAGCCCAGAACATCATTTGTTGAACAATTTTGTAGAAGGCAAGGTGCTCTGGGGAGATTTTTCCAGTGCCTCAAGGAGCTCCAGGAGAGCTAGAGAGGGATTTGGGACAAGGGATGGAGTGACAGGACAAGGGGAATGGCTTCATTCTCCAGTGCAGACCCTCAGCACGGCCCTAGAGCAGAAACACCTCCCCAAACACCCCAGAGGGACCTCACCGAGCTCCCCAGGACAGAGCTGTCCCCTCCCTGACCCCCTGTTTCCCCTCAGGTCCCTCTGGAGGACCACGTCATCTACTCGGGCAACATCTTCCAGTACATCGAGGAGCACAAGAAGTGGAGGAACCGTTTCTGCGTGGTGCCACACAACTACGGGCTGGTGCTCTACGAGAACAAACTGGTGAGGACAGTCCCCTTGTCCCCACCTCCAGCGGGGTCACTTCCCAAGGGGACACCCCACCCATGGCCATTTCTCCTGCCCAGGCCTACGAGAGGGAGCTGCCGCCGCGGGTGTTGGTCAACAGCGCTGGCTACAAGATCCTCACCTCTGTGGAGCAGTACCTGGAGCTGGTCAGCAGCAGCCTGCCTGGTGAGGGCCCTGAGGGGCTGGGCAGCCCTTCTTGGGGAGCTCTGGGTGGGTTTGGGGGGTGAGAACCTGCAGAAGAGGGGGATTTTGGGGTGTGGTGTCTATGGAGACCTTCTGGAAAAGGTGGGTTTGGGGTGTAATGTCCATGGGGACCTTCCCTTCCGTAAAAGGTGGGTTTGGGGTGTAGCATCCATAGGGACCTTCTGGAAGGGCAATTTTGAGGTGTAATATCCATGAGGACCTTCTGGAAAAGGTGGGTTTGGGGTGTAGCATCCATAGGGACCTTCTGGAAAAGGTGAGTTTGAGGTGTAGCATCCATGAAGAACTTCTGGAAGGGCAATTTTGGGGTTTAGCATCCATGGGGACCTTCTGGAAAGGGTCACTTTAAGGTGTAGAATCCCTGAGGACCCTCTGGAAAAGGTGGGTTTGGGGTCTAGCATCCTTTAAGAACTTCTGGAAGGGGTAGATTTGGAGTGTAGCATCCGTGGGGAACCCCTGGAAAAGGAAGGTTTGGGGTGTGGATCTTCAGGAAGGAATGGTTTTAGGGTGTAGCATCTCTGAGGACCTTTTGGAAAGGGTGGGTTTGGGGTGTAGCATCATTGAAGAACTTCAAGATGGGTTTTTTAGGGATGTAGCATCCTTGAAGACGTTCAGGAAGGGGTTTTTTGGATGTAGTATCTGTGGGCACCTCTGGAAAAGGGTGGTTTTGGGTTGTGGGGCTGTAGGGAAGGAGAAGAGCCCCATGCACATAATGGGGTGTGGGGTTTCTGCTGCTCAGGTCCTGCAAAGCCACCAGGGAAGGCAGGAAAAAGAGTCAGTGGCTCTGTGAGAACCCCATGAATTTGAATAATTTTTAATTTCACTTTTCAATTTCCATTCTGATTTCCTTTTGGGAAAAAAATGAGGCTCTTTTGGTGTTTTTTGGGATTTTTTGGGGGGAACAACCACCAGCCAAGGCCCTGGGAAGGAGCTAAGGGCTCTGTGTGTCCCTTCTGACCACCCCAAACCCTTCACCTTCCTTATTTCCTCTTCAAACCCCCTACCCTTTCCCACAGGTGTGACCCCCAAATCGGGGCAGTCCCCCATCCTGAAGTGCCCCACGGATTTCCCGCTGATCCTGTGGCACCCCTATGCCCGACACTACTATTTCTGTGTGATGACTGGCAAGGAGCAGGAGAAGTGGCGGGCAGTGTTCCAGGACTGCGTGCGCCACTGCAACAACGGTGAGTGACGGCTGGGGACACCCAGGGGGACACTGCTGTCCTCCTGCTCCGCAGAGGGACCCTGCAGTGGGGAAGGTTGGGGTTTTTGGGGTCAAGGGGATGGTTTGGAGGGCAAGAGGAGGAGTAGGGTGGGAGTTGTTGAGGGATTTTGGAGAAGGGAAGGATCTGGGGAGACTTTTCCAGTGTTTCAAGGGGCTTCAGGAGAGCTGGAGAGGGATTTGGGACAAGGGATGGAGTGACAGGACACAGGGAATGGCTTTGAGGTGACAGAGGGCAGGGAGAGATGGGATATTGGGAAGGAATTGTTCCCTGTGAGGGTGGGCAGGCCCTGGCACAGGGTGCCCAGAGAAGCTGTGGATGCCCCTGGATCCCTGGCAGTGTCCAAGGCCAGGCTGGATGCACCCTAGGGACAATGGAAGATGTCCCTGCCCACGGCAGGGGTGACACTGGATGATTTTAAGGTCCCTTCCAACCCAACCCAATCTGGGATTCCATGACTGAGCGTCTCATCGATGCATCACCACCTGCAGCTCCCTGTGCCCAGCTCCATCCTCTGCCCGGGAGGATCCCTGCTCAGGGAAAAGCATTTGCAGCAATCAGCACAGAGCCTGGCTCCAGAGCTGCCCTGATGCCTATTTCCCACCCTGAGGTGGAAAATATTTGCTAATTAAAGCCATCAAACCCCAAATCCCCCCTAGGGGCTGCGGGCAGGGGGTGCAGGGCTGTGCAGCCAGGGCAGAGGCAGGACCTGCTTCCCACGTCGGTGATACTCTGGCAGGAAAACACGATTTTCCTGCTTGGCTGTGGCCTGGGCACTCCTGGGCTGAGCCCCAGCTCCTGGCCGTGCCTGGGATGGTGAGAAATTTCCTGGGGAAGGCGGTGCCAGAGCTGAAACCTGCTCAAAATCGGGTGTTCTGTGGGTATTTTAGATGCTGCCCATTTTCTAAATGCTTCTTTCACTCCTGAGAGCTCTGGGTAGTTTCAGTTTCACCTGAGTTTTGCCAGAGCTGCTGTAATAGGAATCTGGAGCCTGGGTTTCACTGAGGGCTTCCATCCTCCTGGGTTGGATTAAATCCCCTGAAAACTTTGCTCTTTTCCCTTTCCTTGTGTGCTGGAAATGTCTGAGCTCACTGGGCTGGATGTGTCCCTCAGCCCAGCTGGGCTCTGGGCTGTGATTTCTCCTCCTCCAGAGATTCTGCCATCATTTCTGGGTGCAGCTCAGCACCACAAACCCCCTGTGCTGCCTGGAGCCACAGCTGGGAGCTCCGGATAAAAGAGGAATCAATCTCCTGCTAACAAACCCCCAATTTTCATCTCTGATTCCTCCTCCCACCTGCTGGGTGCTGCTGTGGCACCGAGGGGAGGTGTGAGCCACTCCAGCACCCCCTCTGCCAGCCATAGTCGTGCCAGAAAATCCTCTCCTCCCTCTCCTTCTCCTCAGCATGTGATGGCAAAGCCTTCCTGGAGTGGGCAGTGGCCAAGGAGGGCTCTGTGCCTTGGCTTCTGCATTCCTCCAGCCCAGATTTGTCTGGGAGATTGTTCTTCCTGCCCCTCTCTGCTCCTGGGAGCTCTGAGATCCTGTTTCATATTCCATGAAGGCTCTTTTGTTGTTGTTGAGCACTTTAGGGTTTTTTTTTCCCCTTAAATTAGAGGCTCTGTTTCTGCCTCCGGTTGTGATTTGTGTGGGAATTTTCACCTCCCTTTTTCAGACTGTTTCTGTAACAGCAGCTCTTCTGTAAGGACTGGGGATGTTGTCACTCTTTCCCTCACACGGATGGGGTCCAGCCTGGTGTCCCTGGAGCCCTTGGCTGCTCCAAGAATGTCCTTTGCCCTGTCTGGCATCACCCGAGGCTGGGCAGTGCTGAGTCCCTGAGGGATCTTGCAGGATGGTTTGAATTCAAAGGGATTTAAAGCCCATCCAGTGCCACCCCTGCCATGGCAGGGACACCTTCCACTGTCCCAGGCTGCTCCAAGCCCTGTCCAGCCTGGCCTTGGACACTGCCAGGGATCCAGGGGCAGCCACAGCTTCTCTGAGCACCCACCACCCTCACGGGGAACAATTCCTTCCCAATATCCCATCTTTCCCTTCCCTCTGGCAGTGGGAAGCCATTCCCTGTGTCCTAACCCACACATTAATGAAGTAAACTCATTAAATTTGCCCTGTGAAGTGGCACGGGGGCTTCTTACACCAGCCCTGCCTGCTCCTCCCTGGCCAGGGCGCAGGGCTGGGGACACACTCAGGGATGTCCCCAGGCTCAGCAGGGGGTGAGTGACCCTGGGGAGCAGATCCAGGAGATTTTTGGGGTGTAAATCCTGCCCCAGGCTGTGCAGGGACAGAAGGTGTCACGTTGTCCCATCTGGGAGGGGATGTGAGCTCCCAGGAGCTGTGGAGCAGATTTGACTTTCTCAGTTTTTTTCCCGCTGAGCACTGAGAAAGGAGCAGATTTGACTTTCACAGTGCTTTTCCCCTCCTGATTATTAAGCTGCCCTTAGGAAAAGCTGCTTAGGCTTGGAGTTAATTGTAATCACCTTAGGAAAGTCTGTGTGCGCTGGGAGAGATCTGCTCGCTGCCCCGGGCTGTCCCTCCGGGACACCTGGCAGTGTCCCCAGCACTGCTGGCTGCTCTGGGACACGTCAGCCCTGCAGGGATGATCCCCTGGAGCCTCCCAGCAGGGTCACCCTGCCTCGGATCGCAGCCTGACCCCTCCTCGGGGCATGGGCAGGGGAGTTGGGGTGGAGGGATCTCTCCTAGGGTGTTCCCCTGTCCGGCAGGGATCTCCTAGCCCGGGCAGGCTGGGACAAGGCAGGACGTGTGTGGCACAGGTGGGACAGCTCCGGGGCTGTCCTGCCTGTCCCCATCGGCTCCTCCTCCCTGTGGGATGTGGCTGCAGGCCCCTAGTGCCCTGCTGCTCCTCCTGCTGGGTGGGGGTGACATCTGAGCCCCCCTCGTGCTGCCTGACTCACTGGGGACAGCCCAGCCCTGACTCACTCCTGATGCCTCTTGGCCACTTTCCTCTTCCTTCCGAGCCACGCTGCTCCCTGCAGGGCCCCCACTTCCTCCAGGGTCCCCAAATGCCCTGTTTCCTAATGCTGGGGGGCTCACTGGGGGCCGTGTGGTGGTGGGGGTCACTGAGCCCCCCATGATGCTGAGCCCCTGCTGTGCCTTTGGGGCTCACTGGGTTGTCATGCACCATTTAGGGGTCACTGAGCCCCCCATCCTGCTGTGCCTTTGGGGCTCACTGGGTCCCCATGCACCATTTAGGGGTCACTGAGCCCCCCATCCTGCTGAGCCCCTGCTCCTGGGTGCCTCTCTGCCTGCAGTTTGGCTCTGGATGGGATCACTCTGGACAGAGCAGGAGCCCCCAGGCCACTGCTGCCCCCACCATGTCAGGGACTGCAGTGCTAAACACACCATCTCCACGGTGGTATGGTGAGGACACTTTATTGCAAAAATCCAGGGATTTTAATCTGTTAGCTTGTTATGAGTTTACATACTTGTGAGGCACAACAAATGTGCTTAACCAGCACCACAGACCAGGACAGGAACATCAGGTGTGACCAACTACAGCCCCACTGTGAGCACTGATTGGTTCTAATCATTGTTTTACAATGTATAACTTGTTTTTCACCTCTAGTTTAGCTGAGTCATTCCCAGAATGCTTTTCTAGTTAGTCAAAGTGACAGAAGTGAGCAAGGATTTGACAAGAGCAGCAAAGCCCTCACTTTGCAAAGGCTTTCTGCTCTGCAGCAAGGGACAGTGCCTTGAGATAGGATCATCCCCCAGTCCTGGTGACAGCGCTGGGGGCTCGCACGGCTCCGAGGGGGTGGGGAACCCCGCAAAGGTGGGCTGGGCTGTCGGGCTGCCCCTCTCTGCAGCTCCAGGCTGCTCACTCGCCTCCCACGCCCTCGGCAGGGATCTCGGAGGACTCCAAGGTGGAGGCTCCAGCCTTCACGGACGCCATCCGCATGTACCGGCAGGGCAAGGAGCAGTACGGCACCTGGGACATGCTGTGCGGCAACGAGACCCAGGTGAGCCCCGCGCCCCGAACCTGCCCTCCGGGGGTGTGCGGGGCTCAGCGGGCTCCCCAAAACCCTCCTGCCTCCGCAGATCCTGAGCAACCTGGTGATGGAGGAGCTGCTCCCCGAGCTGCGCAGCACCATCGCGCCGCGGCTGAAGGGCAAAGCGCCGGAGCGCCAGCGGACCTGGATCCAGGTGGGGGGTTAGGGCTGTCCGGGGTGTCCCACCGCCTGTCCTCCCCCTGCCCCCCTGGGGAGGGCATCACCTCCCCTCCCCTGGGCTCGGTGCCACCGGCTCGCTGCCCCTTCCCCCGGCCCCTTCCAGAGAATTCATCCTTTCTCCGCAGCGGCTTTTTAAAGCTCCCTCTGTGCCCCAGCCCTGCCCAGCCCTGCCCAGCCCTGCCCAGCCCCGCCTGCCTGCCGCCTCCCTGGGGCCGGCCGAGCAAACAGAGGAAGCCCAGCCCCGCAGCGAAACCCGTCCTGGCTAAATTTAGCGAGCCATTTTTAGAGCAGCCCCGGCTAAATGCAGCCCAAACCCTTGCGAAACACTGAGGGCTCTTCGGAACGGCCTGCTCAAACCTTCAAGCACGATAGATCATTACCAGCAGGCTCCTAATGGGCCACTTGAGCGGCCTGGAAAACACACAAACGCTGCTTTTGCAGGAGCTGCGGTCGCTGGGAAGGCCGGGGGAGGGAGGGGGGGATGGCTCTGCATCCTGCCAGTGCCGCCAGCCCCAAAATCGCAGCTTTTGGCAGCAAAGTGAGTGTGAAGCCTCAGCGAGGAGCTCCATCGTGCTGAGGAGGTTGGCTCGGAGATTCCAGGCAGACTGGGCAGGGCAGGGAACAGCTTTCAGGGGGATCTCCTGCCTGGACCACCAGAATCCCTGCACCATTAGCATCCCAGACTTGCAGCTTCTCCAGTTCTGCAGCATCTCCAGAGCTGCAGCATCTCTGGACCACCAGCATCCCCAGCCCTGCCTGGGGCAGGTTGCCTGGCAGAGGCAGTGCTCACCTCTCTGCCCCTCCAGCACCACTTTGAAGCAGCCTGTGCCCTGTAGGAGCTCCATCTCACCCAGCTGGGAGGTGCCTGGTGTGGAAACCTCTGCCAGGCTGAGGGGAAGGGTCCTGTCAGGGCACAGGGGATTGCTCAGCAGGTCCTGCAGGTGCTGGAGGTCATAGCTGGGGGTGCAGCTGGAGGTGTGGTGAGTCTCTGAACATCCCCCCTGTGTCCCCAGGTGTCAGATGCTGTCTACAGGATGGTCTATGAGCTGGCCAAGGCGCAGTACGACGCAGAGGTGGCCAGGTGTGAGCAGGAGAGGCCACAGCTGGAGAGCACCATCCGCACGGACATGGACCAGATCATCACCTCCAAGGAGCACCTGGCCAGCAAGATCCGAGGTACAGCCCTGGCTGTGTGCCCATGGCTCCTGGGGGGGCTGCTCCCAGAGTGCAGCACAGCTCCTGGCACCCCTGGGGGTTCATGTCCTTGCTGGCATTGTCCAGGAGGTGAGGGACAAGGTGGGCAGTCACCCCCCAGCATGGCAGTGGGGCAGGAGTGGGTTCAGTACAGGCCAGGGACTGTCTGCAAGAATCCCTGGTGTTGCCATGGAAGGAGGAGCCTTCTCTTGGCAACAGGAGCAGCTCCTTCTTCCAGCCCTTCACACCACATCCTAAACCCATCCCAGGGAGGACAGAGGAGCCTCACCAGCCTTCTCCTTGCTCTCTCCCAGCCTTCGTCCTGCCCAAGGCAGAGGTCTGTGTCAGGAACCACGTCCAGCCCTACATCTCCTCCATCCTGGAGGCCCTGATGACCCCCACGAGCCAGGGCTTCGCCGAGGTGCGGGAGGTGTTCTTCAAGGAGGTGACAGACATGAACATGAATGTTGTCAACGAGGGTGGCCTGGAGAAGCTGGTGGAGGTGAGAGCTGGTGGTGCTCCTTGCTGCCTTTGGGGTGACAGAGCCATTCCTGCTCTGTGTACAGCGCTGGGGGAGCCCAGGCTGAGAAGGTTCCACCCATGTGGGGTGGAATGTCCCCCCCTGAGGACAGGGAGAGGCTGAGCTTGGCTTTGTCCCCAGTACATGGAGAAGCTCTCCCACCTGGCCTTCCACCCCGTGAAGATGCAGTCGTGCTATGAGAAGATGGAGCAGCTGAAGCTGGAGGGGCTGCAGCAGCGATTCGATGTCTCCAGCACATCTGTCTTCAAGCAGAGGGCCCAGATCCACATGAGACAGGTGGGATGGGGACCAGGGTGGGACTGCAGGCTGGGGAGCCCAGGCTGGGATGGCTGTGCTGCCTGCAAGGGTGGAAGATGGAGCCCCTTTGGTCTGGAGCCCGTGGTGGGCTTGGGCATTGCAGCACAGCTGCTCCTCTGCCACCGAGCCCAGTGACATCAGCAAGGCCAGGAGCCCAGTGCTGGGTCTGGTCCAGCCAAACCTGAGTGGGCTGTAGGAGGATGAGGGGTGCAAAACCAGCTTTGAGCACCCTGCTCTCCCAGCACTCTCAGTCTTCATGGTGAGGGCTGTGGATGCCATGCTGGCATGTTGGGGACCTTGGCATGCCGAGTGAAGGCTCTTTGCCTGCTGGATGTTGGGAAGGAATCCTTCCCAGTGAGGCTGGGCAGGCCCTGGCACAGGGTGCCCAGAGAAGCTGTGGCTGCCCCTGGATCCCTGGCAGTGTCCAAGGCCAGGCTGGACAGGGCTTGGAGCAGCCTGGGACAGTGGAAGGTGTCCCTGCCCATGGCAGGGAGTGGCACTGGATGAGCTTTAAGGTCCCTTCCACCCCAAACCATCCTGGGATTCTGTGCTAAGGCTCATCTGGGTGTGGCAGTGCCCCAAGAGCCCCCTGCCCACCCTTGGGGTGCCCCCCACACTGACCACGTGCCTCTGGCCGCAGCAAATGGACGATGCTGTGTACACCTTCGAGACACTGCTGCACCAGGAGCTGGGCAAGCTGCACGGCAAGGACGACCTGTGCAAGTCCATCCAGCGCATCCTCGAGAGGGTGCTCAAGGTGAGCCACTGGGTCAGGGCCTTTGGTGGCCTTTGGTGGCCTTTGGTGGCCTTTGGTGGCCTTTGGTGGCCTTTGTTCCTGGGCCAGCAGACCAGGGAAGAGGCCAGGAGTGATGTCATCTATTTCAACAAAAGTATTTTAGGGAAACACTTCTTTTTATTGGGGTTTTCATGGATTTTCCTGGGGGCAGGTGAGTGGGAAATCACCTGGAGGAGGCAGCTCCCCTCTGCCCACATCTGTAAAAGCCACCCCGGGCTCAGACTGGCCCCCAAACCCTCCTGCAGCCAGCAGTGGAGCAGCTGGCTGGCTCCTATCCAGGCTCAGAAACAGTGGGAAACAGCTGGAGAGAGGGATGTGAGGCCAGAGGGCTCTGTTCACATCTGTGCAAGTGGGTTGGGGGGCAAATCTGCAGGGTTTGTGCCCATGGGGAGGGGACTGCCAGCCCACAGCTGTCACTGACCCAAGACACCTTCTCATCCTGCAGAAATTCGACTACGACAGCAGCACGGTGAGGAAGAAGTTCTTCAGGGAGGCCCTGCTGCAGATCACCATCCCCTTCCTGCTGAAAAAGCTGGCACCCACCTGCAAGGGGGTAAGAGGGGAGAGTTGGGGGTGAGGGACAGGACCACCCACCCCCGTGGAGGGGCTGGAGCAGCCATCCCACCCTTCCCCCCGAGCTGAGCCACCTCTCCTCCCTGGCAGGAATTAGCCAAGTTTCAGGAGCTGATCTTTGAGGACTTTGCCAGCTTCATCCTGGTGGAGAACACCTATGAGGAGGTGGTGCTGCAGTCGGTGATGAAAGACATCATGCAAGGTAGGGTCCTGTGGCACCTGTGTGAGGAGGGGTGACCCTTGGAGGGTGCTGGGGGCTGTGTGAGGAGGGCTGATCCCATTCAGGGGATCAGCTCGGGGCTGTGTGAGGAGTGGTAACACCATGGAGGGTGCTGGGGGGTATCCAAGGTGGGCTGGCCTTATGCAGGGTGCTGGGGACCCTATAAGGAGAGGTGGCTCTGAGCAGGGTGCTGGGGACTCCGTAAGGACAAGTGGCCCTGAGCAGGGTGCTGGGGACTCTCTAAAGAGAGGTGGCCCTGAGCAGGGTGCTGGGGACTCCATAAGGACAAGTGGCCCTGTGCAGGGTGCTGGGGACTCCATAAGAAGAGGTGGCCCTGTGCAGGGTGCTGGGGACTCTCTAAGGAGAGGCGGCCCTGTGCAGGGTGCTGGGGACTCCATAAGGAGGGGTGGCCCTATGCAGGGTGCTGGGGACTGCCCCACAAGCAGCTTTCCCCCGGCAGGGCTGAGCAGCGGGTGGGATGCTGACCCCTCCGCCCAGCTCCTGCCCCCTCTGCCACCACCCACGGGGAGCACTGGGCGAGGTGGCAGTGCCAGCAGCCCCCCTGACCTGTCCCTCCCCGTCCCCAGCCGTGAAGGAGGCTGCCGTGCAGCGCAAGCACAACCTGTACCGGGACAGCATGGTGATGCACAACAGCGATCCCAACCTGCACCTGCTGGGAGAAGGCGTGGCTATCGACTGGAGCGAGGAGTACAGCGGGCAGCCCGAGGCCGAGCCGGCCGCCGACAGGCGCCGCAGGGCCAAGCAGGTGGTGTCTGTCATCCAGGACGACGAGGGGACCCTGCCCTACGGGGTGGCGGCCGAGGCGCTGCTGCCGCCCGGCTCCCCCGAGCCCCGGGAGCCGCAGGAGCCACCCGCCGGGCTGTCCCCGAGCCCGCTGGGCGCGGTGAAGGAGATCCGGGAGGCGCTGGCGCAGCAGAGCCTGGCGGATGAGGAGGAGCGGCTGATGAATGGCACCGCCGGGGCCAGCGAGGAGGGCGGGCTGCTGGCAGGGGCTGCCCGAGGGGATGGCACACAGCCCGGCCCGGCCCGCGATGGGGACGGGGCGCACGGTGCCACACCGGCATCGCCTGTCCCTGCGGCTGGCATCCCGCCGGGGGCTGGCACACAGCGTGGCACACCAGCGTCGTCACCTGTCCCTGTGGCTGACATCCCGCCGGGGGCTGGCACACAGCGTGGCACACCAGCATCGTCACCTGTCCCTGCAGCCGAGGTGCCATCGGGGGCTGCGACACGCCGGGCAGCACCGGCACCGCCTGTGCCTAGAGCTGAGGTGCCAGCAGGGGCTGGAGGGCAATGTGCCACACCAGTGTCACCTGAACCTGGAGCTGAGGTCCTGTCAGGGGCTGGGAGACAACATTCCACACCCGCATCGCCTGTCCCTGGAGCTGAGGTCCTGGCAGGGGCTGGGGAGCAGCGTTGTGCACCAGCGTCACCTGTGCCCAGAGCTGATGTCCCCTCAGGGGCTGAATTGCCACATGCCACGCCGAGATCATCCGTGCCAGCATCCCCCGTGTCTGCAGCTGATGTCCCATCAGGGGCTGGGGCGCCAGAGGCCACACCAAGGTCATCGGTGCCAGCCTCACCCGTGCCCAGAGCTGATGTCCCATCCGAGGCTGAGGTGCCACACGTCACCCCAAGATCTTCTATTCTGGCATCCCCTGTGTCCGGAGCCGATGTCCCATCGGGAGCTGAGGTGCCACAAGCCACACCAAGGTCGTCCATGCCAGTGTCCCCTGTGCCCGGAGCTGCCTCCCCATCAGTGCCCAGCGTGCCATACGCCACACCAGCACCGCCCAGCCCCCGAGCCTCACCAGCATCTCCCAGAGCCCAGAGCCCATCAGCAGCGTGTCACCAGCACGGTGACAACGAGCAGGGCGAGCGCAGCCCCCCGCAGCCCAGGGGCACCACAGAGAGCGGTGAGGGGGTGCAGACTGAGTTCTAGCCCCATTGTCCCCTGCCACGGACTGGCCCCGGTGACACTGGGGCTGGGGAGGGGGAGTAGGACCCCCGGGGATGCAGAGCAGCACCACGGGAGAGGGAGGGGTGGGAACACGGAGACCTTACTGCCTGGGGGGACCCCGCTGCCGTGGGGGGCTGGCCACAGCCACAGTGCCCTGCTGGGTGGGACTAGGGGTGGCCCCAGCCCGGCACGGGGCATCCCCTGCACTCTGCTCTGTCCTTCTTCTGCCTTACTTTCTTTCCTACTGAAGAGATGCTTTACTGAAGAGCTTTATCTGCCCCCCACACCAGCGCCTGGGGCTGCCGGTGGGGCTGGCACTGGCCCTGCTGAGGGTGGGTGTGTGGGACGCTCCTGGCTGTCCCCGGGGTTGTCCCCTGCCCCAATCCGGGGCGTTTCCTGGGAGCTGCCCACTGCCACCCCCCCGGCCGGCTCCGGGAGTGCCGCAGGGAGCAGGAATGCTGGAAAACAGGATGGAAGCAGAGGAACAGCAATGCTGGGGGCTTGAGCCACTGCTGAGGGGGCAACAGCTGGGGCAGGCTGGGCTCCTGGTGCCCAGGCTGGGCTCAGCATCCAGAGCAGGCTTGCAGCATCCAGGCTGGGCTCAGTGCATCCAGGCTGGGTTTGCAGCATCCAGGCTGGGCTCACTGCATCCAGGCTGGGCTCGCAGCATCCAGGCTGGGCTCAGCATCCAGGCTGGGCTCACAGCATCCAGGCTGGCTTTGCAGCATCCAGGCTGAGTTTGCAGCATCCAGGCTGGGTTTGCAGCATCCAGGCTGAGTTTGCAGCATCCAGGCTGGGCTCACAGTATCCAGGCTGGGCTCACTGCATCCAGGCTGGGCTCACAGTATCCAGGCTGGGCTCGCAGCACCCAGAGCCCACCCCTAGCCACTCTCACCCCAGGGTCTTTCTGGCAGCTGTACAAGTCCACAGTAAAATCTCTGGGGGCAGGTGGCACTCAGGCCATGTCCCGGCTGTGCCAGGCAGGACTGGGATCATTCCAGGCTCAGCTTGCTGTGCAGTGGAGAGATCCCAGCCCTTGCCCTCCAGAGCTCCTCAGCACATTCCACAGATGGCTTCTCCAGCTTTGCAGGTTTTGGCATCTGTTGTGATTTGCTGAACCCCCAGCAGCACTGCCTGCCATGGGGAGGGGGACAGGCCTGCTGGGTGACACCTGGAGCAGGGAGCAGCACCCTGACACCCACCTGTGCTTAGGTGCCACCGTTCCTGCCTCAGAAAGGGGGGATCCAGCCTAACCCACTCAGGGGAGCCCCCAAAGTGCCTTGGGAGGCCTCCCTCAACGTGCCTTTCTCTGTGATCTTCAAACCTGTCTCTTCCAGGATATTTTATTAAGAAAGTTATACAAATGTTTAAAGATATGCTTATAATAATTAATAAAATGGAAAAAGCTTTATTTAAAGCCAGAGGAGACTGTCCTTATTCCTGAAGCACCTCCCTGGGCAGGGCTGGGAGCCCCACTGTGACCCAGGCAGCAGTGACACAGAGCAGGAGTGGAGCTGAGATGATTTTATTCAAAGGGATGTCCTGAGGAAGCAGCAAGAGGCACCTGGAGCAGCATTTCCCCCTGGCACAGCCATGCCAGCAGCTCAGGCGCTGCTCCAGCCCCATCCCTGAAGCGCTGCGCAGGAGGGGAGGGGGTGGCAGGACACCCCACTGTCCCCAAAGGCACTGTGTGAAGAGAGGCTCAGCAGGGCAGCTCTGGGCAGGAGGGCAGGGGTCCCTGTCCCCAGCTTGTCCCTCCCCCAGACAGTCACCGGCTCGTTCCCGTTCCAGCCAGGAAGAACCTCCTCGAGAAGCAGGGATGGGGAGGACACGCCCAGCACCCCCCTGCTGTCACCACCCAGACAAAGGTCCCTGAGAGCCGGGGGACAGCCACCAGCCGAGGCCAGGGGCAGTGTGGCGAGTGCTGGCCATGGGGCTCCCCATCCCCCCAGCAGGGCCAGCCCAGCAAGTCCTTGGAGTTCTGCGTCCCACAGAGCACAGGGACGAGGACAGAGCCAGCAGAAGTGACAGCAGCTATTCCAGACAGAGGAGCAGGAGGTGGCACACGGGTGCCACCAGCCCGGGGGGCTCTAGCCACGGCCGAGCAGGGGGTACACCATGAAATAGCCCAGCGTGGAGCCCACGATGGCCCCCAGGAAGATCCAGGCGTTGTAGGACATGACAGCCAACATCACCATGTAGCCCAGCACCACCTGCACCACGTGGAACAGCGTCTGGCCCACGTGGTACCAGAACCACCTGGGGAAAAGGGGGGAAATGCCATCACTGAGGGGCTGGGGCAGCTGGAATTGCCTCCCACCAGCATCCTGGAATGGCCAGAGGGGGGTTTGGGGTGCTGGGAGAGGGGTGGGGAAATCCAGCAGCTCAGGGGGCAATCCTGCTCAAAAATCAATGAGATTGGCAATAAAAACGGCCTCAGGAATGATCTGGGCTTAAACACAAGGGGAAAAAGCCAGGCCTTGGCTCCAAAGGAAGGAAGCACCAGGGCCAGGCTTGTGGGGACTGAGCTGCTGTGTGCCCATCTCTGAGCCAGGAGGACCCTCCTGCACCCACCCTGGCTCCTGGTGGGGAACACCAGCCTTCAGACAGCACCCTGGACATCTCCCAGAGCACCTGCAGGGGCTGGGCTGCCCTGCAGCCACCTCCCCAGGCTGTACATACCCTCCTTCCCCGGGAGCCTGCAGCTCCTCCTCCCAGCCCTTCTCCCCCCCCGTGCTGGCCACAGGGCCAGAGCCCCCTCCCTGAGCCCCCAGGTGGGTGCCAGGGGGTCCCTGAGGTACCTGCCCTGCGCAGGGCTGCTCTCCTCCTGCTGGGGCTCTGTCAGGGCCTCCTGGCTGAGGCTGCGGGGCAGAGCCAGCAGCGCCCGCCGCAGCAGCACCGCCTTGCCCATCTTCACAGCCTCGTAGAGCACGGAGAGCAGCAGGATCACCAGCACTGAGAGCACCATCCCTGCGGGAGACACACCCCAGAGCTGCCCATGGGTGGAGAGAGGCTGGCAGGGTGACAGGGGCAGGCAGGGCCCGGCAGGGGGTGTTTGGGACTATCCATGGGGTGAGCAGTGGGCTCCTGGGACAAGGGGTGGGCAGCAGGGTTGTTAAATGTCAGGGAATGGTGTGTTTAGCTCAATTCCCCTTCATAATTTACAGAATCACAGAATTAATGAGGTTGGTAAAGACCTTTGAGATCATCAAGTCCAACCTTTGACCCAACACCATCACAGTCAACCAGACACATCCAGTCTTTCCTCAAACACCTCCAGAGATGAGGAACCCACCACCTCCCTGGGCAGCCCATTCCAATTCCCTTTCTGAGAAGAACTTTTCCCTTATGTCCAGCCTAAACTTCCCCTGGACAAGGCTGTGTCCTCTCATCCTTAGGGAGCTGCTGTGAAAAAAAATAAGCAGCTTTGCATCCACAAAAAACATGGCAGTTCAAATATGGTGCTGGGAGAATAATTAACAGAAGGGAAAGTGTAAAAGGAAGTGGGAAAGCTGAGTGACCTGGGGGGGTTGGCAGGCTGAGGGAGGGTGCTTCACAGAGATGGATGGAGGGATGGAGGGATGGATGGAGGGATGGATGGAGGGATGGATGGAGTGAGTGAGGGAGGGAGGGATGGATGGACAGATGGATGGAGGGATGGATGGATGGAGGGATGGATGGATGGATGTCCCTGCTGTGCTGGCAGCCTACCTGTGGGGCTGTGGACACTCCAGAAGTCAAAGAGCAGCACCACCGTGTCCGAGAAGTAGAAGGTCATCTGGAAGAGAGGCCAGGGAAAGGGCAGTGCTCAGGGTGAGGGGTGCCCACACTGCCAGCACCCCACACCCCAGGATGCTCATCTGGGGTTTTACCAAATGGTGCAATTTTTTTCCCCAGTTCTGAAATGGGAAGAGGAACTTGCATGGACAATCACAGTCACGCTGCCCAGGCTAAACTGTCCCCGTGACCTCCAGCAGGACAATCCCAGCTCCAGCAGCAGCTCCTGTGCACGTCTGGGCTGTGAGAGAAAGCCAGAGCTTACCCCTGTGGCAAGGAGAGATGAATCCAGGGCTTCATGCAGCTGGACTGGGGAAGGGAAGGTCCCTGAGGGACAGGTGGAGGCTGGGGACACCTCCCACAGCCTGAGGTGAAGCTGATGGGCAAAGCCTCTGTTCCTCTGCCTCCTGCACTGCCAGGACACCCAAAAACTCAACCACCAGGACACCCAGAGCCACCAGTGTGACCACCAGGTCCAGGGGTGCCTCCCTGGCACAGCAGCATCGATCCCAACACTGCCCAACCTGCCAGGACCTACAAAGGCACCAACCCTCCTCCTTGATCCCTGAAACTGGAGGAGCAGGAATTGCTCTTGTGTAACATCAGCTGCACAGCTCATACCCAGCTGCCAAGCCTTGCTCAAAAAGTGGAATTTTGCGAAGTTTTTCATCCTGCATTCGCTGAATCTCTCTAGGAGTGTTTGTGGAGCTGCTGGCTGCCCCTGTCCCGCACAGATCCGTGTTTGGCTGCTCTTTCCTGCCTTTTCCACCACGGGCAGAGGTGACTGACAGGAGCAGGACCTGCCCCAGCCAGAAATACCATCCCATACCCTGTGGGTGTTCACCACAGCCCGGCTCCAATTACACCCTTCAGCCCTCCTTACCCATTAGCACATGGAATTGGCTCACCCTTTTAAGCCTCCTTTGGCCACGAATTAATGATAATTAGCCATTAAATGAAGCTATTTCTCCTTTATAGGCTTCACCCACAGGTGTGGTGGAAGGAGCAGGTGACTGTTTTAGAATGGGGGACAGAAGTGCTGGGCAGAATCAGTCATTAAGGTTGAAAAAGCCCTCTAAATCATTAAATCCAAACATTAACCCAGCACTGCCAAGGCCTCCACTAAACCCTGTCCCCAAGTGCCACATCTCTGTTTTTTAAACACTTCCAGGGATGGTGATTCCACCACTTCCCTGGGCAGCCTGTTCTAGAGATCCAGAAGATCCCTATGCTACCCCAGCCTGGATAGAGCCACATGTTTTTGGGTGCCCAGCATGGGTGTGACACCAAAACGGTGCTCCTTGGGCCAGCAGCCCCTTGCTCCTCTCCTCCAGAGAGACTTCTCCGGTGGGCAAAGCTCAAGAGGGCAAAATCCAAAAAATCTCTGCATTCTTTGCAACAGGGAAGAGGCAGCCCTGCTTGGGCAATGGCCAGGGCTGTTGTTCAGAGGGAGGGATCCTGTCCTGCCCCACCTGCCCACGCAGCAGGGATTGAGCTGTGCCCAGGTGAGGCTGCGCCCAGCTCCTCCTCCGCAGCAATTCACACAGGGAAAAACAGCTGCTGGGAAACATCCTGTGCTCAACCAGCACTCCGTGCTGCAGTTTTGGGGTTACTTTTGGAAAAACCAGTGCTGCCTGCACAGAGCAGTGTGAGGCTGCATCCCAACCTGCTGCTCCAGTCCAACTGGGATATCTGATCCCACACTGTGGGATAAACCTGCCTTCCTGCAGGACCCCAACCCTGCTGAACTGTCCCAGCTGCAGCCTCACAATGGGGACATAGCAGAGCAGGGAGGTGTCCCCAAACCGGGATCCTGCTCAGAGCTGGTGTCACCCTCCAGGCCTTGCAAGGATGCTGCTGCCAGCAAACTGTGGGGTCTGGGAGCCTCAACCAGAATCATGGAACGATTTGGGTGGAAGGAACCTTAAACCCATCCAGTGCCACCCCTGCCATGGCAGGGACACCTCCCACCATCCCAGGCTGCTCCCAACCCTGTCCAGCCTGGCCTTGGACACTGCCAGGAAATGGGACAAACAAGCAAACACGTCCCAGCTGGGAGCACAAAGCACAGCCTGCTCCGGGGGCGAGCTGAGCACCCAGCACAGCCCTGCGCGGGCCGGGGAGAGGGACAGGGGACAGGGGGGACAGGGGGGATATGGTGGCACGGGGGTGCGAGGAGCAGACAGACAGACACACAGACTGACAGACACACAGACAGACTGACAGCCCACCCTGTCAGTCAGCAGGAGCCCCGGTGGGTGCCCGGGATGGGACCGGACTGGGGCAAGGGGGGTCCGGGGGGTGGCTGGCGATTCCGCAGGGTTCCGGGGGGACTCACGGCACTCCAGGGGGATTTAAAGGGTTCCGGGGGGATTCCCAGTGTCCCGGGGAGATTCCCGGTGCTCCAGAAGGACTCCCGGTCGCCGTGCCCGTCCGTCCCCCCGGGCTCACCTGCATGCTGGCGGTGCTCAGCCGGCCCGGCCCGGCCCGTCACTGCTGCGGGGTGTCACCGAGTGTCGCGGGGCTGTCCGGCGCTGTCGGGGCGCTGTCGCGATGATGTCGCGGCGGTGACGCGCGCGCGGGGCTCCCCGGGAGCTGTAGTGCGGCGGGGCGGGGCGGGCCCAGGGCTTGTCCCCTCCCCGGCCCTTGTCCCCTCCCCGGCCCTTGTCCCCTCCCCGGCCCTTGTCCCCTCCCCGCATCCCCTGCCCGCTGCTTGTCCCCTCCCCGGGCTCCCAGCCCTGGGGACAGCGGCTCCGGGGTTTCGCTTTCCTTTCCCTCCCGGCTCCATCCGCTCTCCCCATCCCGGCGCTGACTGAAGTCCCCGCGGGTTATTCTGCCTGTTCCACCCCAGGCGCGGGGGGCAGCGGGGTTTGCACCCTAAAAATGGGGAAGGGAGGTTGGGGTGTTCAGCGTGGAGAAGAGAAAGCTCCAGGGAGAGCCCAGAGCCCCTTCCTGTGCCTAAAGGAGCTCCAGGAGAGCTGGAGAGGGACTGGGGACAAGGGATGGAGGGACAGGACACAGGGAATGGCTTCCTAGGGACAGAGAGTAGGGATAGATGGGATATTGGAAAGGAATTGTTCCCTGTGAGAGTGGTGGGGCTCTGGCACAGGGTGCCCAGAGAAGCTGTGGCTGCCCCTGGATCCCTGGCAGTGTCCAAGGCCAGGTTGGACAGGGCTTGGAGCACCCTGGGACAGTGGAAGGTGTCCCTGCCATGGCAGGGGTGGAATGGGATGATCTCTAAGCTCCCTTTTACCCAAACCATGCTGTGATTCTATGATTATTTTTCCCCTATAGATAGACAGGACAGACCCAAGGGGAATTTCCCTTCCAGCTGTGGCTCAAAGCTCCATGCTGGCACATTCCAGCCATTCCCACTACCCCTGCAAACAGGGATTGCTGAGCCCCTGTGCCTCAGTTTCCACAAGCAGCAGCAGGTGCTGATGCCCACAAAGGCACCCAGTGCTCCAGTGCCTGCTTTACACCGCTAAAATCCCTCTCAGGGAGCTGGGATGCCCAAAACAGAGGCAGGATGTGAGGGATTGACATTTTCGGCCTTTGCAGCCCTTGGTGCCTGGCAGGGCTGGAGCAGCACCATGCAGAGCTCCTCAGGCTCACCAGGGCCACTTCCCAGCCCAGTCCTGGGCAATCCATGCTCCAATTATTTGTGCCCTTGACCCTGACAAAGAAAAGCCATTTTCCTTCCCCTTTTCCCAAGCTGGCAGTAGTTTTGCTCCTTGTTTTCTTTCTTTAGCAGACAGCTCCCAGCGATTCTAATTACAAGAACCTCCCCCAAGCAGTCATTAAATCAGCACCTTCTCATATATAATATATACATATATAATATATATATAATTTATAGAGAAATGACTTTTGTAAACAATATTCCTCTACTCCAGGAGGAAGTGGAGTCCGGGGCATAATGCAGCTCCAAACACTGATCTCAGAGAGACCCAGCAGCTCCGGGGAGCAGGCAGGAGCCCCGTGCCACCCCCAGCCTCCACTTGTCCCCACGGGGTGGCTCCTGGGTGGCGACAGGACCGGCTGGCTCGGTCTGGGTGGCACCAGTTTCAGCTGAAGCAAACTGGTCCGACTGTGAACCCGAACTGGTGAGAGGTGTCACCGTTGTGGAAGACAGCCAGGTCCCGCAGGGGCAGCAGCCACAGCTCCTCCGTGCTGAACTGGAAGATGGTGTCCGTGATGGAGGACTCGTTGTCCGGCTGAAATGACCACCAGGGACAGCTGAGTGGCACCAAACCCTTCAGCTGAGGGGCTGAAGCTCCTCTTGGAGCACCCCTGGATGCACCCAGTCTCCATCCCCAGCCCTCCCTGGCTTTTCCAGGGTGCTGACTCCCCCTGGCCCAACCCATCCCGTGCCAAATCCCTGAGCCCAGGGAATGGATGCTCTCCATCCCTCCACGTGCAGCCTCATCCACCAGCTCCATCCCACACTGGGGGGATCCAAACCCACACCGAGAGGCTCTCCCAGTGCCAGAAGGCTCTTCCAGCCTGCGCAGAGCCAGGCTTACCAGGCAGCCCTGCAGGCTGGCGGCATAGCTGTGATCCCGGGAGTCGGCCAGGAAGCGGATTTCCTTGCGGGGCTGGGGCTGGCTCTGCTCCGGGGCAGGTCTGCACGAGTACGAGACCTTCTGGGCTGCCCGGCGGCTGTGCAGGCGCAGGAAGCGGAGCTGCACCGGGCTGGCCCCGCCGTACTCCAGCTGCAGGGACAGCGGGACACAAAACCGGGAAGCGGGGGATGCTCGGAGGGGGCTCAGCTCCCCCCACGCCAAACCTCGGCAGGGATTCCTTCCAGGAGTTGTCACATCCCTCTGGGCACAGCCAGGGGACCCTGCCCCACCGCAGCGGGGTGGCACTCGGGGACCCCCGAGCTCAGCTCGGTGTCCCCTGGGCTGTCCCAGCCGGGCACTCACCAGGAAGCCCCCGGGCAGGGTGCTGAACCACTCAAAGGTGTCCTGGGAGCTGTAGGCGCTCAGCCAAGCCTTGATGGGGACCTGAGGGCAGCGGGGACCATGTCACACTGTGCCAGGACAAGGAGCCAGCAGACACCCTGTGTGACCTGTCCCTGCAGCCTGGCCACACGCTGTCACCAGGATCCTTGCTGAGAGTGCTCCAGCAGCTCCCTGCCGTGGCTGTGGTCACCATGGCACAGGACTGGTCACCATGGCACAGGACTGGTCACCCTGTCCCTCTCCAGCCCCGCTGTCCCCACCCACCCCGAGGGGTGACACGTGGGACTCCTGCCCCAGAAAAGCCCCCCATACCTGGTTGTGGGTGGGGGCTATGCAGGTCTCCCCCCCAGCTGTGAAGTTGCAGAAGGCCAGCAGTGCGTCCTGGGGGCTGCCCTGGTTGGGGTCGATGTAGTACTGCCCTGCAGGGAGCAGAGGGCAGCTCCTGGCACCCAGGCTGGGCACAGGGAGGGTGTCACACGGTGCCACCCCACCCCAGCTGCTGGCCTGGCTGCCAGCCTGCTTCTCCAGGGATGCCCATGGAGCCCAGCTGGCCTCATGGCCTAAAATCCTTATTCCCACTGAATTGCAAAGAGCTGCCTGTCCCCTGCCCAGGCTCTGGAGGGCTACCCAGATCTGGGGACAAGCAGGGGGACCCCCAATGTCCCCTGGTACCGTCGGGCAGGCCGGGGTGAGCCAGCAGCAGCTCCTTGCAGGTGGTGGCTGGCTTTCTTTTGGTGCCGTTGGGATGCTCCACGAGGGCTTGGAGCTCCCGGCTCAGGGTGTCCAGCAGAGCCCAGACCACGGTGTGATTCAGGTGGTTGGAGGAATAAATGAGGTGCTGAGAGAAAAAGGAGGGGATTTCACCCAGCTGAGCTCAGATCCCCCAGCAGGAGCAGCAGCAGGTGTTGAGGATGGGGGTGACAGGTGCAGGGGACAAGGACAAGTGTGGGGGGCGAGGGATTGGTGCATTGTCTTGGTCCTGGTGCACAGGGGCCCTCAGCAGGACAGGGGACAGCAGCACTGGCAGCCCCGTGGGCCACTCACCTGCAGCTCCTCCTGGGACAGCATCACCGTGGGGCCACTGGGGCCAGGGGGGCCAGCGAGACCCTGGGGGACAGTGACAGTGCTGGTGGCACTGGCTGCTGCCCGTGAGCCCCCAGCAGCCGGGCATCCCCATGGCATGCCAGCAGGGCGTGGCAGGGCCTCACTGCCACATTTAGAGAAGCAAAGGCCCCAAATTTTGGCCTGAGGGGCAATGGTGGCACCACTCACCGGCACTCCTGGTGTGCCCACAGGGCCTGGCAGCCCCGGGAAACCTCTCAGCCCCTGCCGGAGGAGGAGGTGGAGAAGGGAAGGAGAGCAAGGTGGGAGATGCTGCTGCGCTGAGCTGCACCCCCATGGACCCCCTGCAGCCCCGGGAGGGGGGAGGAGGGAAGGGATGCCCTGGCAGGGCTGATGCCACAGCCAGCTGCTCCCCACTGCTTACTTTGGGTCCAGACAAGCCCTGCAGGGAAAGGACAAGGCAGGGTGAGGGGAGGCAGATGGGATCAAAGCCCCATTCCTGTGGGGCCAGGAGTGAACCCCAAAGCTGCGGGATGGGGAAGGACTCACTGGTGTCCCAGGGATTCCAGGGTGTCCCCGCGGGCCAGGGGGGCCAGTGTCACCCTGCAGGGACACCACAGCAGGTCAGGGCCCTGCACAGGACATCCCCCAACCCTGCATCCTCCACCCCAATTGCTTCCCCAGGTGGATTTCACATGGGAAAATAAGAACTTCACCCCAAATACTCATTTTAGTTCCCCACATCTCTCTCCACCCTGCCCTTACCTGCTTCCCCTTGGGTCCTGGCCTCCCAGGGACACCGTGGGGTCCTGGCTTGCCCTGGCAAAGGTGGCAGGATGTCACACAGGGCGACAGGGAGCAGGGGGAGGAAGGAAAAGAGCACAACCTGTCACACACCTTGAAGCCATCGTCCCCTTGCTGGCCCAGGTCCCCTTTGCTGCCTTTCTCGCCCTAGGAGAGAATCAGGGGGAGTTTTGGAGGCAAAGGGAAGGACAGAACCCCAGGACACCAGTGTGGCTGCAAAATTTCTGGAGCAAAACCCCCAAAACTTCCATCCTTTTGATTCCATAGAATTCACTGTACCCAAACTGCTGGGAACAGAGGCAGCATGAGGGATGATCAGCTCCACACTGAAAGGATTTCATCCCAGACTAAAATATCCTTCAGGAAAGCCTTGCAAGTCACCAGGAAACACGTGGGAAGGATAAAGAAGATTCCTGGTGTGCAGAAAACTGGTGGAGCTGGGGACAAATCCCAGCACAGGCTGCCCTCCACCTGCTCTCACTGAGCTCACCATCAATTTAAAGCTTTATTCATTCCCAGGATTTCATCTCCCTGAAGGCTCTGAGCAGTTCCCCAGCACTAGGGACTGCTTGTCACTCTTATTTATGGCTGTGGGGCGGAATGGGATGGGATGGTTGGGATGTGCTCAGCTTCTCCAGCCAAGGCTGGATCCATCAGGAATGCCACAAGGGAGGCACAGCTCATGGTATATCAGCATCAATGCTGAGAGCAGGGATTGAAAGGCTCCCTGCTGCTGGGTGCAGCTCCAGGAGGATGGAGAGGCTGGAAAAGGACTGGATTTGGGAGAAAATCAACAGGTTCCATCTCCCAGGACACAGTGGTGAACCCCCACAGGAGGATGGTGCAGCCAGCAGGGCTCCAAAAGACAGGAATAAATGATGGCATTCAGCAAATTCAGTGCCAGCCTGTGCCCAGTGTCCCTGCTGTGCCCAGTGTCCCTGCTGTGCCTGGCACATGGCCCTACCTTGTGTCCCTTCGCTCCAGGGTGTCCTTTGATGCCCTTCAGCCCTGGGATGCCCTAAGAGAGGAACAAGGAGCAGCCTCACCCTGTGCCTGAGCTGCTCCCATCAGCCCCTGGCAAGGAGGGAGCTCCCCACAGCTGAGGTTTTGAGCATTTCAGGCAGTTTTAGAAAATTGGAGGCATTTTCTCATAATTTGATTTCTGCTTTTGGGAGGATCCCTCAACAAACCCCATTAAAATGCATTTGAGGCACCTTGGCTGGCTGAGAACATCCCAGCTTTTCTTTGGTGAAGTTGCCAAAGTTGGGACTTTTTTATTTTAAGTAAAGAAAAAAGCAATTTCTAGCAATGAAAAGAAATATTTGAGGGTTTTTTGGCAGGTAGTGCCTCCAGCCATGGCAGCTCTCTGGGAAGGTGGGCACAGCCCCACAGTGCTCAACACTGCCTGGCATCACACACATCCCTGAAAAGGCAAGATTTTGCCTCCAGAGCCACATTTTGGGAATGATGGGATTTGCCTGATGGCACACACCCTCCTGGGATGCTAATTTGGGAGGAGAAGACCAGAGGAGATGGATGAACCCCTTAAAAACTCCCCTCATTTCCAGTGGGTCTCTGCTTTGGGTCCCTGCAGAGCTTTGGGGTCACACAGGGAGCACTCAGCACCCCAAAACCCCCCAGCTGATACTCACATAGGGTCCCTGGGGACCCTGGGGTCCTGGCAGTCCTTTGTCACCTGGGGAGCCCTGAAATGCAGAAGGGACAGTGCCTGGCTGGTGTGATGCTCCAGGGCAGGGAGAGCAGCCCAGGGGGTGTGGGAGACCCCCCTGTTGGGCTAGGAGGGTCTGGGGGCACAGAGCCCCCCAGTTTTCTCTCTTTATTCCTTTCTAACCCAGGGCTCAGGCAGGTGGGCTCACCCCCAAAGTGCCAGGGGGCCAAGGCAGCCCCACAAAGCCACCTACCTGCTGTCCCCGGGGACCCCGGGGGGGCTGCTGGCCCATCTTGCCTCGCTTGCCCTGGATGGAAGACTCACAGGTAATGCCAAACCAAGCCAGCCACCCCTCATCCCCCCAGGATGTCCCCACCAGGGATTCTGAGCCCCCAGAAAACTGGGAACCCCTGCAAAGCCTGCAAGGAGCAGCTGTGTGCTCCCTGCCACCCTCCGTGGGGACAGCGGTGTCACTCACCCGTCTGCCAGCTTCTCCAGGGAGCCCTTCGTCCCCTTCCTGGCCTGTGTCACCCTGGGGAAGCAGAGGTGGGGGATGTGGGTCTCCAGCAGCTCAGCCACATCCCAGGTGGGGGGAAGAGGAGCTGCTGCCTGCATGGAGATGGGGACAGAGCCCAGGTGGCACTGGGGGACCCTGGAGAGGCCCCTGTGCCCTGCCAGGGCCACCTGAGCCAAGCTGGGGACATCTGCCAGCCCCTCACCCCAAAACCAGCCAAGGCAGCCCAAGGGCATCCTGTGCTTGCCAGGCAAACAGGTTTGCCCAGCTCCCCCTTGGCAATTCCCAGTTTTCTCTCCGTGGATCCAAACGGGATTGACCAGCTCAGCCTTGCCCACCCCGTGCCCACTGGTCAGCCCCCCTCAGATGCCATCAGGGGAGGATTTTGGGGTTACCTTCTCTCCTTTGCGACCTTTCCATCCTTTGGGACCAGCATGTCCAGGAGACCCCTGAAATTCCAGAGGAGAAGGAAAGGCCTTGGTGAGGCTGCTGTGCCAAGGCTGCCCCTCCTGGCTCCCCTCATGCACAGGAGGATGCTCTAAGCTGGAATCTCCCCTTTGGGATTTTCCCCCTCTCTGGAGCGGGCTGGGCAGGATTCAGCAGGAGCAGGAGATGGGATTTTACACATCCAGGAGATTGCAGCACCCCACAGCCTCTGTCAGGGAGAACCACCATGGCTCCATCCCACTCCTCACCATCTGTCCCGGTTTTCCTGGCTTGCCTGGCTGCCCTTTTGCACCCACCAGGCCCTAAGAAGGAAATAAAAACTCAAGCCAAATCCCCAAATTTGGGTTATCTACCCAATTCCCAGGCAGGCTGTCAGAGGGACATGGATCTGGGGGGTGGGAGAAGCTGGAGCAGGGAATGGGGCAGAGAGGAGCTTACTCACCTCAGTGCCGCTCAGCCCGGTGGCTCCAGCTTCACCCGGTGGCCCAAGAGTCCCCTGAGTTCATTTGGGGACAAAACCCGAGGCTGGCACCAGGGGAAGGCAGGAGGGCAGAGCTGGGGCTGTTGTCCCCAGGGAGGGCTGTGCCAGGGATGTCCCCACCGTGGGGATGTCCCCTGCCTGTCCCCATGGGGCAGAAAGGTGTTACCTGCTGGCCTGGCTGGCCCTTGGTGCCTGTCACTCCTCTGGCTCCCTCGTGCCCAGTGAATCCCTGGAGCCCAGGGGCACCTGCCAGCCCCTGAGCCCCCTGGCAGCCCTGCAGGGCACAGAGATGGCACAGAGATGGCACAGAGATGGCACAGAGATGGCACACTGGGCACCCCCAGCCCCAGCAGCCACCCCTCGAGGGGCTTCAACTGCTCTGAGCTTTGCAAATCCCCCTGGAGTTTATCCCACACCATATTCCCCCCTGGAGTTTATTCCACACCAAATCTCCCTCTGGAGTTTATTCCACACCCCAACCTCTCCCAGAAAATCAGCCAAGTTAAAGGCTAGGTGCAGCCTGGTCTGTGGAAGGTGTCCATGCCCATGGAGAATTCAATGAGCTTGGATGTCCTTCCATCCCAAACCAGTCTGGAATTCTGGGATTTTATAAGGGCACATCTTGGCTGGCCAGAGCAGGCTGGCAGAGCTCCCTTTGCATCCACCCTACAGCCCCAGACTCTGCTGCTCCATCCCAAAATGCCACCAAAACTTCCCCAGGGGAGTTTTTTGGGAGCAGGGCTGGTAACTCACCACTGGGCCAGGCTTGCCACCATCTCCCTTCTCTCCATCATCTCCAGCCAGTCCCTGTGGGGACACTGGGGGTTCAGAATGAGCCCCTTACCATCGTGTCCTTCACCTCTGTGGGGACTTTGAGCCTCCTGTCCCTCATCCCACACTCAGCTGGCCAAGGCAGGCACCACACGGGAGGGAACAGGATGCAATTCCAGGAACAGGTTTTCCATGAGGCACCCCTGGGTGCTGGAAAGGGTCTGATATTTGGGGTTTTAGGGTCCTGGAGTTTGGGGTTTTAGGGTCCTGGGAGTCAGTGCTGAGATATGAGGTGTTAAGACCATCCCCTCACTCCTGAGCCCCCCAACCAGGGCAGTGAAAAAATAAATCCCTTGGGTTGGGCTGGAGATGGGGAAGCCTTTGGCAATTCCCAGCTCTGCAACATTCCAGCCAGCAGTACCTCGAATCCTGCAGCCCCAGCAGCTCCATCCCTGCCTCGTGGCCCTGGATCTCCCTGGGAAAGAAGGGGAAGCAGCTCTGGCCCTGGGAAAACCCTTCCCTGCCTTGCTGGCTTTGGATCTCTGGCGACAAGGCAAGGGTGGCCCATGGCAGGTCCCCCCTGTCACCAGCCTGCCTGACCTCCAGGCAGCCAAGCCCACCTCATCCCCCAGCAGGAAAGTTTGGGAAGAGGCCAGGAAAGGCCAGAGCTGAAGGGTTAAATCCATCATCCCACCATACCTTCTCTCCCTCGGGACCATCGAGCCCAGGAGGACCTCGGAGTCCTGTCCCCCCCTGTTCAGGGCACAAAGCAGAGGTGACCCAGTCCTGCCCAGTGCTCCCAGTCACATTTATGTCCCCTCACCAGGTCTGGGACAGAGCTGGGCCCTGCCCAGTGCTCCCAGTCACACCAGTGTCCCCCCACCAGGTCCCTGATGGGTCGAAAGGGGAGAGGGGACACAATCTGACTTACAAACCATCCCCTGGCTCCAGCAGGTCCCACAGCTCCGGTGACACCGACCTGGCCCTGGGACACAGAGCAGATGTGTTCCCAGCCCAGCAGGGGCTGGCATTTGGCTGGAAGCAGCATTACCCCAAACTGCCCCAGGAACCCAAACCACCCTTTTGTGCCAACAAGACCCAATTTTGGTGTCATGCCCATGAGACATGAACCTCCCTAATTATGGAGATTTGGCAATTCCCAGGATTTTCTGCAGCCCCTGGAGCCCAAATTTCCCACGGGGGGTGAGCCCTGTCCTCAGCACCCATCACCCAAGCTTTGGGGTCCCTGTGGGGTGAGGCAGCCCAGCCCCAGCTGTACTTGCCAGCAAACCTTCTCGGCCCTTCTCTCCCTTCTGGCCTTTCCCTCCAATTTCCCCCGTGGCAGCTCCTGGTCCAGGCACTCCAGGAAGGCCCCTGGGGCCAGCATTGCCCTGCTCAGGGATGGACACAATTGTCACCACAAGGAAGGAGAAGGAACAGCAATAAATGATGAGCTGTGTCACCCTGGGGTGCTCCTCAGCCTCTGTGCTGCTCTGTCCCCACCATGGAGGGGTGGAGCAGAGGCTGAGCAGGCCAGAGGTGTTCCCAAGGTGCTGGAAGAAGGGACAGAGTCAGAGACACCCCTCACCTTCCGTCCCTGCTGTCCTGGCTCACCCGGCTCTCCGCTGTCACCAGTGTCACCCTGCCCGGGGGGAAATGCCCACATCAGACACAGCAGCTGCTCCCCAGCCCCATCCCAGGGAGGGTTAAAAGCTGGGCTCTGACTTCCATGGGCTTTCCCACCCTCCCCTGGCTGGGATTTTGGTGCTGGGTAAGGCATGGCCTCACCTCCTGTGCCAGGAGGTCACCCCAGCTGTGACCCTGCTACCCCAAAAGTGAGTGGGGACAACATGCTGAGCACACCTCGCCCAGCACGGGGACCCCAAAACATCAACCCTGGGTTCTTCCATGGGGGCAGCCCAGCCCGTGTGGGGCAAAGCCATGGCATGGGCAGTGTCCAGAGCCATTCCCATTCCCCACGGGGACAATCCCACACCTACCTCCTTCCCTTGCTTCCCAGGCCGTCCTGGTTGCCCCTCTGGCCCATCGTCCCCTGGCTCCCCAGGGCTCCCTCTGGCACCTGGAGCTCCACAGGTTCCTGCCTCTCCCTGGACAGGATGCAGATGGGCAGGATGATCCTTGGCTGCCTTTTCCAGCTGAGCCTGGCTCTGCCCTCCATCCTTTCCCACACTGGGAAACCCCCCAGTTTTCCCCAGTTTTTTTGAGAGGACCTCCCTGCCATGCCCAGTAATGCATGAGGATGCTGGGGGTGGTTCAAACTGGGGTTCAGGTGCCTGTGTGACCCTGCAGGAGTGGGGTGAGCCCAGTGCCACCCCCAGCACCCACCTGCTCACCCTTGAGCCCCGGCTGACCCTCTGCTCCCAGCGCTCCTGGTGGTCCCTGGGGAGGAAAGAGAAGCCCAGCCTAGCACAGCTCGCTGACCCAGCTTTAACCTGCTGGCTTTTGTGAGGATCAGCAGCCTCCTCCCATCCTTTTCCAACCCCTGGAGGTGGGGAGAGGGAAGGGGGAGGCTGGAGCAGCCCCATCCAGGTGGGCACAGAGCCCCCAGGTGCTGTACCTGCTCCCCATCCAGCCCACAGACTCCGGATCCCCCGGCATCTCCCACGTCACCCTGCAGGGGACACAAAACCAGACAAGCAGCCGAGGTGCTTCTCTGTCTCTGCAGCCCCCAGAGGTGTGAATCCCCATCCCACTGGGGAGCAGTGCTGCCCCCCAGCCCTGGGGAGGTGAGTGGGGTGAGCCCAAGGCTCTGGGCAGCTCCTGACTCGAGAGGGAAGCAAACCCCTCGGGTGTCCTCACCTTGTCTCCTCTCATCCCCGAGGGTCCTTGCCGTCCACTGGGACCTTCCCGGCCCTGGGAACAAACAGCCCATCAGCAGAGAGGTTTGGCCCGAGCTCAGGAGCCTTTGCAGCTCCCAGGTGGGGTCTGGGATATCCTGGCACATCCCACATCCCCACGGGAACAGAACCCCTGCTCCAGCTCCTCAAGGCCCTTGCAGCAGCTTCCCTTTTCCTTCCCTTCCTGCAGGTGTTTCAAGAGCTCCCCAAAGGTGCTGAAACAGCAAAATCCTTTATCCCTGTCCTCCTGAAAGGATCAGTGGAGGAGCCCCAGCTGCACTCACCGGGTAGCCAGCTGGGCCAGCAGCCCCAGGTGCTCCAGGAGTGCCTCTTTCTCCAGCCAAGCCAGGCTTCCCAGGAATGCCATCCAGCCCTCTCGTGCCAGGAGCACCCTGCAAGGCAGAAAAAGCCCTTTAGACCCCCCAAAATGCAGCTCTGGGAGGGCAAAGCCAGGAGAAACCCTGATGCAGTTGGGTCACCTTGGGGTCCCAAAGGTGCCACCTGCTCCAGAGCTCATCCCTGCAGGTGTAGGACAGTCACACACAGGGTTTGGGGTGTTCCCTGCCCCACAGCCACCCCAGGGTGGGCACTGATCTCTGCCCTGTGGGACATCACCTCACCCCAGCAAGGTGCAGCTCTGCACTTACAGGCAGCCCTGGGGGCCCTCGAGGACCTGGGTCACCTGTTCTGCCCTGCAAAGAGAGAAGTTCAGCAGTGTGGCCATGGAAAGGGGGATTAGGAGCAGGGTGAGGCTTTGCTCAGATAAACCCTCATGTGCTGGGACCATCTCAGCAGGGTCTGTGCTGCATCAGGACAGAGCCCAGCCAGCAGGGAGTGGGACCAGGGTGCTGCCTGCTCCCAAAAGGGATTTGGGATGGATCCATGCTGCAGGCAGCCCAGGGGATGTACTGCAGGTCACACATCCATGCAGAGGCATTGGAGCAGCCGGAGCTGGAGAGCCCTACCTGGGAGCCAGGAGCACCACGAGGACCAGGGGGACCTGGCAGGGCCTGGGGGACAAGAGCACCATCAGTGACACAGCCCTGTGTCCCCAGCTTAGCCCCTTGGTGCTGCAGGATTGGCAAGGATTCCCCACAGCAAATATTTCCCATTTTTTCCCATTCCCAGCCCAAAAGCACCAACTTGCCTGGTGCTTTTCCAGGGGGCTGGAGCTGCCCAGAACAGCAGCAAACAGCACTGACCTTGGGACCAGCTTTTCCTGGAAATCCTGGTGGACCTTGAGCTCCCCTTTCTCCCTGGTAGGAGGCAAGACAGATTTCCTGTCCTGCATGTTTTAATGCAAAAACCTCTTCAAAAAACCACAACAAAACCAAAAATAACTCTGGGAGCAATCCAGAGGTGTTTGGGCAGAAGAAGTGCTGGAGAGCCAATGGTTCACCTGATGTTCTCCTCCACCATGGCTGATGGAGACTGTGGACACCTCCAAACCCATCCTTTGGGTTCAAACTCATCCCAAAAATGCTTCCAAAGGCCAGAGTTCCCCCCAGTGCTGTGCTGATCCCATCCCTACCTTGTCTCCCCTGTGTCCCAACCTCCCGCGGTCACCAGCAGCTCCTGGATAGCCCTGGGAAGAGTTCAGGGTTAGGAGGCAGCCAGGGCTGCCTGGCTCCTCTGGTTTTGGGAAAAGGTGGCTCAGGGCAAGGCAGGAGCCTTGGGAGGGTGGTGAGTGCCCAGCTGGAGGGCAGTGCCAGTGCCATCCCAGTGCCATCCCCGTTTCCTGGGCAGCTCCAGCACTTACATAGGAGCCCACAGGTCCTTGTGGTCCCTCCAAGCCAGGCTTCCCAGGCAGCCCCTGCCAGAATAACATGGGAATTAGCAAATTGTCACTCCTGGGATGCAGCCAGGCATCCTCCCTTCCTCAGTGATCCCATGGGATCCTTCAGGTCTCCCCTGGCAGCTCAGAGCCTCTGGGGCTGCTCAGCACCAGCACTCCCCCAAGCAGACCCCAAACACACCCACAGCCCCCCAAACCCCAGGTCTCACCTTTGGGCCCAGGGAACCCAGCTCTCCATCAGGTCCAGGCTTTCCTGGAGAGCCCTTTGGGGTGATTTGGGGAGGAGGTGTCAGGCAAAGGCTGAGAGGAGATGAGCCCTGAGCCCCCAGTGCTGTCCCTGTGCTCCTGGCAGGGTCACCTGGGGCCAGCAGGGTCACAGGGACACTCTCGGCTGTTGTCGCCTGTCCTGGTGGCTCCTGCACACCAACCCCCCATGGCTGGCAGGGCTAGCACAAGGGGACAATCCTGGCTCTCAAGGTCATCCCCAACCCACCCGAGGCCAAGCTCTCCAGGAGGAGCTCTTCCAGGTCTCCATCCCAGGTCACTGAGCTGGAAGGACCCACAGGATCACCCAGCCCAGCTCCTGTCCCTGCACAGACACCCAACAATGCCACCCTGTGCATCCCTGGCAGCATTGTCCAAACACTCCTGGAGCTCTGGCAGCCTCAGGCTGTGCCCATTGCCTGGGGAGCCTGGGCAGTGCCCAGCACCCTCCCCCTGAACCTGTGCCACCCTCTGCCATGGGATCTCCTCCCAGGACCCAGAGCCAGCTCCTGCTCAGCCATGGAGGGTTTCCATGAGCTGCCATTCCCCACGGACACCCTGGAGGCTGCACAGCTCCTGGAGCAGGCTGATCCTCTGCAAAAACAATTCTGCTCTCCCCTAGCCCCAGCTATTTCCACCACTGAGGCTTTTAATGTCTTTTATCAACCAGGTAAGATCAGGTCCTGCAGATGTTCTAATTCCCAAGGAAAGTACCATATTCCCCACCAGCCCCACCTAGGAAGACAGAGTTCATGCAGAGGAACATTATTTTTCCTTACTATGGATCCAGGAGTTCCAGCATGCCCACGGCCCCCTGGCAAACCAGCAAATCCCTGCAGGAAAGGGCAGCAGAGGAGCCATGGAGGGAAGGCAGGAGCAGCAGGATGGAGAGACTCTGCCCTGGGTTTGAGCCCAGGCCAAAGAACACACAAAGGGTGAAGGCAGCCCCGGGGCTTTTCCCTAAAATCCAGCTCTTGGATGCCTGATGGAATCCCCAGGGCTGTGTGTGGACACACACAGCACCCACTTGTGCCCCAGGCATGCTGTGATGCTGGCAGCACACTCAGCTGTGTCTCTGACCCAGGGCAGGGCAGTTTGCATCTTCTGTTTTGAGGGAAGTGCCAGATTTTTAATTTTTTAATTTTTTTTATTTTTGCAATTTCAGAGCAAAGATAAATCCATTAAATCCTCCAAAA
Source organism: Lichenostomus cassidix (assembly GCF_008360975.1). Lineage (NCBI taxonomy): Eukaryota > Metazoa > Chordata > Aves > Passeriformes > Meliphagidae > Lichenostomus > Lichenostomus cassidix. The sequence continues at coordinate 8,501,308 of NC_139497.1, forward strand.
GGGAAAACCTCCCACCAGCCCCAGCCTTGCTGCTGGATCTGTTGAGGATAGCAGTGCCAGGGATGGGAAATCCCACTGCCCTATTCCCAATGCCCAGAGGAGCACACTCCAGGTTCTCCTGCTCCACCCCATCCCACAGACAGGCTTTGAGTGGATAATTCCCAAAGGGATAAAGCTGAGCAGAAGGATGGAAGGCCAGAAATCAGCTCTACTCACCGCTGGTCCCCTCCTGCCTGGGCTGCCCACAATGCCTGGGTGACCCTGCAGGACAAGGATGGGGATGATGATGGGAATGATGATGGGGATGAGGAGGCAGAACAGCCTCTCCCATTCCCAACCATGGAATGATCCAACAGGCAGCCAAGCCCATTTCCCACAGGGCCATGGGGTCAGACCGTGTCCCTGTTGGGCTCAGCTCCCCCAGGCCCCATTCCCAGCCCTGTCCCACAGGCCCATGGGGTCAGGCAGTGTCCCCGTTGGGCTCAGCTCCCCCAGGCCCCACTCCCAGCCCTGTCCCACAGGGCCATGGGGTCAGGCAGTGTCCCCGTTGGGCTCAGCTCCCCCAGGCCCCACTCCCAGCCCCTGTCCCACAGCCAAGTACAGATGTAGGATGGGAACCTGTGTACCAGGCTTTCCTTCGGCGCCCTCTGCTCCCGGCACGCCCCGCGAGCCCTGCAGGGAAATCTTGGTCTCAGGAAAACAGCAGGGGCTCCTCCAGCCCCAGAGCCTCCCTCCAGGGGGACAAGGTGGCACTGCCTGGCTGGGTTCCTCAGCGCACAGCTCATCCCACGCAATTCCTGCAGCTCCTCCCTGCTCCATCCCGCCTTGGGTGGGGAAATAACAGCCGAGTGGGAGGGAAGTGTTCCCACTGTGAACACCTCGGCTGGGTTTGCCCTCCTCCTGCCCCAGCTATTTATTCCTGGCTCCCTCAGCAACCAGGATTCCAGATAGCAGAGCTTCCTGAAAAAGTTCTTTCCCGGAATTTTCTGTGCTCAGCGTTCGGGGGGAAGTTGTGGGGTTGGGCGAGTGGTTTGTCAAAATGCAATGAGCAACAGCCTGAGCTGCTCATCCCCAAATTTCCCTGAGCAAATTCCCAAGCAGAGCCTGACCCTCGGATCTGATCCCATCCCTGCTGCTGCTCCCACATCCCAGAGCCCACAGCTCCCCATGGCAGCACAGGGATGTGGGATATCCTCCACTTACAGGCAGTCCAGGCACTCCGACCAGCCCACGCTGCCCCACACGGCCCTGGAAAACACCAGGAAGCACAAATCCATCAGGAATCACAAATCCATCAGGAATTCTCAAATCCATCCATCCACCAGCAGGTTTGGATGGAAATCTGGTGCCTGAAGGATGCCCCAGCACACACCAAGCCAAGCAAGGGATCTTTCAATCCAGGGTCGTTTCAATCCCCTGCATCCAAAGATACTCCAAGATCCAACCCCATTAATTACCCGGGCTCCCCGTGGTCCTGGGCTTCCCTTGGGGCCGTCAGGTCCTTGGCATCCCTAAAATTCACACAAAGGGAAACACAAACATGGCAAATCCGCAGGTGTCCCCAGCCCTCCAGCCCCGAGGGGACTCACCCAGCACTGCCACAGGGGCAGCTCAGGGATGCTATGCACAGGGATGGGACCAGGAGGCTGCAGACCCCCCCAGGATGGTGTCCCTGGGCGCTGGGACACTGCCAGGACACCCACATCCCTGTTTTGCATGCAGGGAAGTGGGCAGCCTGTGGGAAAGCAGCAAACACCAGTGCTGACCTTGGGTCCCTCGCTGCTGTTCAGCCCTGCAGGGCCAATCTGACCTTCTTCCCCCTGCCAGGAGAGAGGGGAGGAATCAGCCTGGAAAACAAGCCTCTGATCCCATGGGAGTCACCATCCTGCTGCCTGGAGCAAGGAAAAACACTGGGAGTGTCCCCAGAGGTGACATTAATAAATAGCCTGGGGAACCAGTTGAGCTTTGAGGTGGGAATGAAGACTTTCCCCATCCCCCAGGGTTAAAAAACTGGGCAGAAAGAAAAATCTCAACAGTTTGGTGTGGCCCAAAGCAACACAGTTGAATATTTTTGTTTCCCAATGGACAAATTAAAGGCAACCCCAAGGAATGCTGTGCCAAGGCAGGGAGATTATTCCTGCTGCACTCCCAGCTCCTGGAGAGGTGGGAGGGTTTGTTATTCATCCTGAAGAGCAAAGGAGCAGATCCAGGAAGGCATCCCAAAAGCCTTGGGAGTGGGAGGGCATCCCCTGCAGACTGGAAAGGTGGGTGGGAAAAGAATCCTCCTTTTTCTGGGAAGTTGGGAATCACTAGAGCTCAGCTGAAAATAATCCTCATTTTTTTGGGAAGTTGGGAATCACTGAGCCTGGCCTCAGTTCCCAGCTAAAACACGGATCTGGAGGTGGCTTCAGTCACCCTGACAGCTCCCTCAGAGCACTCACTGCAGGAAAAAAAAATCCTAAAGCCCTTGAGAGCTGCCAGCACAGCTCCAGGAGCAGAGAGCCTGGCAGAAGTCAGGAGGGGCACAAAATGAGCAATCTGTGAGCCCTCTGCTCCCAAAACCTGCCCAGGAGCTGATCTGGAGTGAGACTCAGTGGGATCCTGCAAAGCTGAGGCAGCTGGGAAGGGCTGGGAATCCTCTGGCTGAAGCTGCTCTGGCATCAATGAAGGCAGCAGGGAATTTTGGGATGGAGAGGTGTGGAGCAGGCAGGGCAGAGCTCGGTTGGGGTGCTGGGGACACCTGCAGCCCCAAGGCTGGGGGCTCTGGGCAGTGCTGGGGTGATGCTGTTGATCCCAAAAATCAGCCCTGCCACACGTGGCACTGTCAGGGCTGTCCCCACACTGTGACACAGCCACAGCTGTACCCCCAGCTGTACCCCCAGCTGTACCACAGCTGTACCCCACAGGACACTCCAGCCCAGCAGTGGCACTTACATCTGGTCCCTGTGGCCCTGCCACCCCTCTGGGGCCAGGGAAACCCTGCAAGCCCCCCTGGCCCCATGTCCCTGGAGGGCCTTTTGCTCCTTGTGCTCCTCGTGGACCCTTGGAGGAATGAAACACAGCATGTGACAAAGCAGGGACAGCAATTCCCAGATCCACAGGTGGGAATTCCCCCGGAGAACCCAAACCCTCCTCCCCCAGCATCCCCAGGGCACCAAAAGTGGGGAAACACATTTTTGGAACAGCCAGAGTGAGATGGAGCAGGGAGGAGATGGATCAGGTGGTGGGATGAACACAGAATGAGCTGCCTGACCCTCGTGGTCCCCAAAATCCAGGTCCCCAGGGTCCTAGGGCCACAGCCAGCCCCCCAGAGCTGGGATGAAGGACATCAGAACAAAGCAGGGAGCAGCTGGAGGCACTGCAAGCTCAGCAATTGGTACCTGGCCTCCTTTGGCTCCCAAATCTCCCTTGGCTCCAGCTGGCCCTCGGCAGCCCTGCAAGAGCAGCAGCAGTGCAGGTTACACTGAGAACGAGCTGGGACCTGCTCTGGGCAGCAAATGAAGGCAGTTTTGCCATTTCAACCAGAGCTTCCCTCTGGATGGGCCTTGCTGAGCTGGGAGCTACTGGATCTGCTCCTCCTGCTGGGAGGCTGAAGGGTTTTGGGTTCAATCCCCAAAAGCAGACCAACCCCAGCCCTCTGTGCCAGTCCCAGTGCCAGTCCCAGCTGGTGCTGGCAGCTCTGGCACCAACACAATGACAAGTGCCTTGTCCTCACTGCTGCATTCCTCAGCTCAGCCCACAGCATTCCCACCTCCCTGGGCCTCCCCAAGGCAGGTGATCCCTTAGGGCACTGAAAGCTCCTCTTTTCACAGCAAAACAAGCCCCAGCTCAGCTCTGCCTTCCCAAACAGCTCCAGCTTGATGCAAACATCAGCTCCAAGGGCAGGTGAAGAGCACAGAGCTGCAGCTCTGAGCTGTTGTGCCCCAGCTGCATCCCGAGCAGGGATCCCACAGATGCCATCACTCACCCTCTCTCCTTGGGTGCCTTTGGAACCTGGCAGGCCGAGAAAACCCTTCAGAGAGAGAGAGAAAATGCAGGTTAAAAACCCCAAACCACAGAGGGGAATAGTGCATGTGCTGCTGGAGGTGACAACCCCACCATGGCACAGGGATGGGATGGAACCAGTCTGGCTCTGCTGGGATGCCCCAGTGGGATTTGCTCCCCAAAAAGTGAGCAGAAGATGCACAAACCCCCCCAAGGCTGCCCCCAGGACAAGGATGAAGTCCTTGAGACTCCAGAATGCATCCCCAACATCCCACCCCGCACCCCTCATCCCATCCCAAGCCCCAGCCAGCTCTCAGCTCTGGGAGTTGGGGTCCTGGATATGGGAAAGGGACACTGTGGGCCAGGCAGGAGGTCAGGCTACCACAACCCTTTGGGAAGTGCAGCTGAGCCCCCAAACCCCTTGGAAAAAGGGTGCTCCAGGGAAGGGATGGGCAGGGCTGGGTAACCTCTGCTCCTAAATCCATTGGGAAAAAATAAAAATCGAGGTCCCTGCAAGCAGGAGGGTCAGAGGAGATTTGGGGATGTGGCTGTGATCTCCAGCAGCCCTGTGGGGAGCCAGGGGAAGCAGGGCATTCCCTGCAGGATTTTGTGGGGCTGTGAGGGGGAGGATGAGAGCATCCCACACCCAACCACCCCCTTCCCATGGACTTACCCCAGGGCCCTCCTGTCCCAGCTGCCCCCTCACCCCAGGGGCACCATCTGTACCCTGCAAGAAGAGTCCTGGAATCACAGAATGTCCTGAGCTGGAAGGACCCACAGGATCACCCAGCCCAGCTCCTGTCCCTGCACAGACACCCAACAATGCCACCCTGTGCATCCCTGGCAGCATTGTCCAAACACTCCTGGAGCTCTGGCAGCCTCAGGCTGTGCCCATTCCCTGGGGAGCCTGGGCAGTGCCAGCACCCTCTGGGGGAAGAACCTTTCCTGATCTCCAGCCTGACCTGCCCTGGCCCAGCTCCAGCCATTCTCTGGGTGCTGTCCCTGTCCCATAGTGAAGAGGGGTGACACCAGAGCACCCAGCCCCAACATGTCCCCTCCCAGGGTGACCAGGGCCCTGCAGGTGGCATTTGGGAAGACTGCTGGAAGTGCTGCTGCCCCTCTACCCACAGCTCAGGTCCCTGCAGGGAAATCCCTTAAACTTAGACTTCATCCCCACCAATGTCAGAGAGGCAGAAAAACACTCTTACCATATCTCCTTTGGGACCTGAGGGTCCCTCTGTCCCTGCTGGACCCTGGGAAATGCAAAGGCAGTGGGGATGTTGGGCAGAGGAGGGATGTTGGGAGGAGGAGGATGCTGCTCCCTGTCCTGCTCTGGGGATGACACCCCAGCCCACAGGAACCTGCCCAGCCCACAGGAGCTGCTCCCCGCCCCACATCCCCATCAGGCCACCCTTTGTGCCCTGTGCCCAGGGGACACAGCCCTTCCCACCCACCCCCTCCCGGGGGGCCACAAGGACCCTCAAGGTCATGGATTTCATGTCCCTTTCCTAAGTACACGGGGATCAAATCCCAGCAGCTCCTGGGAGAGAATTTAGGGGATGCACCCACCCAGGACAGCAGCCACTCACCTGAGAGCCCCTGGGGCCAGGGGGGCCACGTCTGCCCTGCAAGCCCTGGGGTCCCTGCAGACGGGGGACAGCGAGCTGCCGTTAGGATCAAAACCTCTCCTGGGAATTCCCAGCTGGCTGAGGAGCTTCCCAGCCATATAGCACACTGAGGGTTACAGAAATGATCTCCACCCGTGCTCCAGCCTCTTGCAGATTTTGGGATGGTTGGGACCACATCCCAGCTGGAGGAGACCACCCCAGGCTGGCTGAGCCTTGGGACACCCTCCCAGGACAGCCCAGCCCTGTGAGGTTCCCTCACCCCTAGGATCACCTACCTTGGGGCCACGGGGGCCAGGAATCCCGGGAGGACCCAACTCCCCCTGCAGAGAGAGCAGGAAGGGGCAGGGTGAGCACAGCCAGGAAATCCCAACCAGCAGAGGATGGGATTGGGGCAAACCCACCTGAGAGCCATTGATGCCTTGGCATCCTGCAGATCCTGGCTGGCCAGGCTGGCCCTGCAAGGCAACACCCTGCTCAGCCCCACAGGGATGGCACAGGGAATTCTGGGCTCATTCTCTGGAGCAGAGGCATCCCTGCCATACTGGGGGTGCTGGGAGGGCTTTGCTGGGGTGAGTTTGAACCTCCTTTTGCAGTTCCTCCCGCTGCTAGCAGGGATGATTCTAACCCAATGCATCATTTTGAGGTGTAAATTCGATCAAAGGGTGAATGGGCAGGGATGGAGCACAGCCCAGCCTGCCCAGAGTGCTCCTGAACTTCCATTTGTACCAAACCCCTGTGACTCACCATGGGACCAGCAGGGCCTGGGGGACCCACTGAGCCTCCTTCTCCCTGCAGCAGGAGAGAAAAAAAAAAAAAAAAGAAAAAAAAGCCATTTTTGCTTTGATTCTCTCTTTCATCCCAAATTCCCCTTTTTCCTCACACCATTTTTCACATTTCTTAACATCAGCTGCTCGATGCCCCCTCAGACAATTGCTGACCAACTCCCTGCCTCCTTTCTTGTTGGAAAATACATCCATTCGCCACCAAACCACTTCAGATTTCCTCTCAAATCCTTTTCCAGCCCTCCCTGGAGAGGATGTCTCCCAGTTATGTGGGAGAAACTGAGCTATCCACCTGCTGAGAGCAGCCTGGGATTCACCTCAGCTGGAGGTGGCCACCCAAAATAAATCCCCATGTGCCTTTTCTCTCCATTCCCAGCCAGGAGAACAGGCTGGGATGCCAACATCCCTCTGGGAAATGCCAGATGCAAACCCAAACCCTCCCTGCTCAGACCCCTTTTCCCAGTGGGAAGCCTCTTCAGGGAGGGTAGGTGACACAGAGAAGGTCCAAAGCCACTCACCTCTGGCCCTGCAGGGCCCTGGAAGCCCATGGCACCCTTCAGCCCTGCCAGCCCCTGTGAGGGACACCAGGAATGAGGTGGCAGCACCCTGAGGTGGCACTGCCATTGTCCCATCCTTCCCAGGGACAGCACAGGGACCAGGGGATGGAGCTCAGGGACATCCCAGAGAGGGGAAGCGGTCAGGCCAGCCAGGGGGATGGAGGGAAGGCTGGCAGACACCTGCAGCTCACCAGGGAACTCACCTGGACGCCAGCAGGACCTGGCAGGCCATTCTCTCCCTTCAGGCCCTGGAAAAGCCCAGAGCAGCCTGAGTGCTGCAGGGGAGCACAGGCAAGGACAGAGCTCTGCCCAGCCAGGCAGGGCTGGGAGGGGCAGGACAGACACCTCACCTTCAGGCCCTTCTCTCCTTTGTCCCCAGCCGGGCCAGGGTCTCCCAGGAAACCCTGAAATGGAACAGCAAGGATGGGATGAGAACAAGGATGGACCAGGAGGAGCTAAGGTGTGGCTGCTGTGCCTCAAGGGACACAATGGGGGGGACAGGAGGTGGGGACCCCCAAAGCTGGGCTAAAGGAGGCAGAGACTGGCTGCTGGTCCCCAGCTCGCTGTCACCTCCTGGTGCCCCATGTCACCCCCAGAGTGACACAGGGCTGGGACAGGGCTCTGCACAGGCATGAGGGTACAAAGCATGGCCCAGAAAAGATATCTGATAACCCACAGGGGATTGCTGCTTCAAAAAGAAAAAATTAGGTCTCAATACCCCCAGGATGACCACACCTTGGAGGAACCCAAAAATCTCCTGGGCACCTCAAAAATGTTGGCCTTAAAGAGATAAGTGGGGGGAAAATTAAAAAATTTAAGCATGATAAACCACCATCATTCACATTTTATGGACAATTTCCATCATGGCTGACAAAGGCCTGGAACAGCCTGGGGAGGTGCTGGTGTGGCACCAGTGAAACCAGCAATGAAAGCTGCTGGTGTTTGGCACCAGAAGCACGGGCTGGGATTGAGGCTGGCACCTCACAGTGCCCACAGCTGTGCCAGCCAGAGCCAACTCACCTCCTCTCCCTTGTCACCAGCCAGCCCTCGGTCCCCCTGGAAGCCCTGGAGGCCCTGGGAAGAGGGAGGAAGGAGCAGAGCAGGCACTGAGGGCTGCCCAGCACCTCCCAGCCATGTCCAACCCCACTGCCCACTGCCCAGCAGCTGCTGAGAGCCCCAGACATCTCAATCCCTGTCCTCTGAACACCCTGGGAAAGCTCCCAAGCCCAGGGCATTGCCTGTACTCCCCAGGGGTCTGGAAAGGGGCACGGAGCAAGGAAGCAGATTCCTGGATTGAACACCATCCAGGCATCCCAGAGTTGCTCTCATTTCTGGGTCATCCTCAAGTTCTGAGCCCTCGAGGGCTCAGAGCAGCCTGGTCCTTGGAAGGAGTCCCATGGCATGGGGATGGGATGAGATGGGATTTCCAGCCCCTTCCAACCCAAACCATCCCATGATGTTCAGTATTTTCCACTAAGGGATTCCAGGTGCAGCAGCCCAGCTGTGCTCAGACCCACCCAGGTTATCCCAGCCCCTGGATGCCCCTGTGGGATGCTCCACAGCCCTCTTCCTGGGAAACCTAAACCTCAAAGCACTAATCCAGTTTGCCTTTTACCTGGTTTGGGGGCTGAGGAGAAATATTCTAAAGGAGGCAAGACAAGCAGAAACAGCTTCAGGAACTCCCTGTCTCCTGCCTGGGGTTTGGAGCTCCAGCTTCACCCTGATCCTGAACATTCCCCACCCACAGCTCACCTGCTGCCCTGGCAGCCCCCAAGGCCCAGGTTTGCCATCCAAGCCAGGGAAACCATCAGAGCCAGGGTATCCCACACGTCCTGGCAAGCCCTGGAGCCCGGGCTCCCCCTGGGGAGAAAAAGCCAAGCATGGAAAATTGAAAAAATCCCCATTATGAAACCAGAAAACGAAATGCTGAGCTCTGCCTGCCTCTGGATCTTGCAGCAACACCAGCCAGGAGCTGGGGAAAGCTTTCTGCAAGGGTTGGGCACCTGCATCTGTCCAGGCTCTCCAGCAAAACTCTGGGATCACTAGAACCAGCAGGAAGCTACACAGAGGGCAGGGAGGAAGTGATGCAGCAGGAGAAGGTCGAGTGAAAGCTTCCTGCATCAGCTGCTTGCCTCAAAGCCATTCCTGATCCTTCCCCACATGCAGCAGTTGGAGCAGATCCATCTCAGGATCTGCTAAAGCTTCAGGGCAGCTTTTCCTTTACCCTCAGCTGAGAGCAAATCCTGAATTCAGGCAGCAGTGTGGAGTTTTTTGTGAGACATTGCTCTCCTTTCCCTGGATCCCTAAATCCCCCAGGAGCTGATCTGCTCAATCCCAGGGCAGATGGCATCCCAGGAGGGCACAGCTGCTCCCATGGAGGAGCACAGGCAGAGCTGGAGGTGTCCAGAGGGTGACAGAAGGACCTTGGGACAGCTGTTTTGGGACACCTGCCTGAGAGGGAATACCCTGGAGGAGTGCAGTACCCAAAGGAGCTGTGCTGAGCCACCCCTGGGTGCTGCAGGCACAGGACAAGGGGAGCACAGCAAGGGCTGGGAGGGACCAGGGCATCAATGCCATCACCTCCAAACCAGGCACACCATTCCCACAGTGTCCCCAACCTGCCACACCATTCCCAAACTGTCCCAAACCTGCCAGGACTCTCTCTCCCCCAGCCAGGGGCTGATCCATGAGGGACAAGGTTCCTGAGGGTCCCAGGACAGCCCTGAGGGCACATTGAGCCTTCCCAAAGTGTCCCACAGCCCCACTCACCATGTAGCCCCGCTGGCCTTTCTCCCCTGGTTCTCCCGGTGCTCCGCAGGGTCCCTGGGCACAAACAGGGACTGAGTCACCCGAGGTGTCCCCTATCCTGCCCCGAGCCCTGTGCAGGCTGGGAGGATGAGAAACACCAGCCAGAGGTGGCCTTGGGAAGGGCAGAGAGGGAGAATTCCCATCCCTGCCCAGCGTGCCAGGGTCTGTGCCCAGGGCCGCTTTGGAGTCAGAGCAGATCCATTTCCACCCTGCTTTGGTTCCCAGTGGGATATCAGGACAGGATTTTGCCCTTTGCCTTACAGCCAGATGGGGTGAAGCATCACCCAGCAATGCCAGGGGGTGGGCATGGGGCTGAGACCCCCCAGCACAGGCTGACCCCACACAAATCCTGCCCCAACCCTTCCCTGCCCTGCTTTTGTTCCTCTAGGAATGATCCACAGAGTCCTTTACCCCAAAAGAGGGGCAGGAACCTGATGCCCCAGGAAACGATGCCAGCCCTGCTCAGCTGGCACAGCCAGAGGGGCTGCAGCTGCCAGGAAAACCCTGGGAGTTGGATATCAACCATCCCATATTTCAGTGGGAAGCAGACAAGAAATCCATTAGGCTGCTTTGAAATCCAACCCCAAAGCCCTTAATTACAGCACAGCAACAGCCACAGCCCAAGGGCTTGGGGACAGCCACCCTGCAAGTGTCCCCAGGGCAGCAGGGCCACCGAGGGGACACAGGATTTGGTACTTACAGGTGCTCCTGTTTTCCCAGGATGCCCTGGAGGCCCAGGGGCTCCAGGTTTTCTCTGGATTAAAAGGAAAGACATTGGTGAAACCCATCAAGTGCCTGGAGCAAGGAGAATTCAGCTACCAATGAGGGAAAATCCAAACACAAAGTGACTGAAGTGACTCACCGGCCAGCCAGCATGCAGGAGTTGGTAAAATGAGGATTGCTGAAAGGAGAAAAAGGGGAAAACAAAGCAAAATGTTAAAAAAAAAAAATCCCAAATCCCTTTTTGCTGGCTTTAAGGACTTTCTCCTTGGCTTGGGAAGATGCAGCAATGAACCATTCCTTTAATTTGTTTATTTATTTCACACTCTGTGCATGAAAAGCACAGGAGGAAGGATAATCTGTAAAGAAATAAGGAACTATTTTATTAACAAATTAAGCAGAGAGCCAATTCTCCTGGGGTTTGGTGTAATTCAGCAGCCTTGGGACACCCAAAATGTTTGGAACATGGAAAGGTCAGAAACATGCTGGGGGTGAGCACAGGTCTGTCAGATTTTGGGCTAAAATCAGCTCTTTGGACACTGCAGTTTGCCCCAGGTGGGGAATCTCCTCCAGCCCCTGGAAAACCCAGAGGAGCAGATTCCCAGCAGGTTTTCCCCTGGTTGCTCCCAGCAGCCAAATCTTTGATCCACATCCAATTGTTTTTGAAGACCAGACGACCACAGAGAGGGGAAAATCCACCTGAAAGCACCAGGGTGGATTAATCCCATCCCAACCGATCCCATCCCAACCTTATTCCCATCCCAACCCCATTCCCATCATATTCCAAACCAGCAAAAATGCCCTAAAACCTCCTGGTGCAGCCTCTGGATTTTCTCAAGTTTTTGGAGATTCCAGGAAATCAAATGTCCATCTCCAGCCACCAGCCATCCTCCCTCCCAGCAGCACAGGGAGGCAAACCCCATCTTTCCTCCTCCTCCCCCCCGTGGTGAGCCCAGACCCATGGTCCAGGCAGCTCCTCCAAATCCTGAAATTTGAAATTCAAAGGCTTGGAAATCCCCCTCCTTATCCATCATCCCAATCCCAGGCAGCTGCAGTTTCAGGAACTCCCTCCTGTCCCCCACTCCAAAGATTTGTCCCCCAATACCAGTGGAGAGAGAAGGGGAAAAGCCAAGGGAGTCATGAAGGAAAATAAAGATGGAAACATTCCCAGCAGTGAGCAGGGCTCTGGGGCAGGTGATGGATGCCATCCCTGCTCCTTTCAAACTGATCCCAAATTGATTTCCAGAACGGCTGCAGTCCCTGCCAGGGCCAAGTTCCTCCTGTCCAGCCAGTTCTCATTTCCCCCCAAATCCGCTCACAAAACCTTCCTGGAGGAGCTTGGAGCACAGCCAAGGCTTTTGCCTTGTCTCAGGAATCGGTGAACTCCGATTCACTCAGGACAGGATATTATTTCATCCAACCTTTCAAAAAGGGGGAGGAAAAAAAAATCCCCCGTGAGACATGGACTCGGATTTCAGAGCACCAGATGCCAAGGAGAGGGGAGAGCAGTTAATTGGCTTCTGCAATTCCAGCAGGAAACAGTCAGAGCTTTGCTGCTGCAGCTTGGGAAGGGGGAGCAGTATGAGGGGAGGGATGGAGGGGAAAATCCACCTGAAATCCCATCCCAACCTATCCTATCCAACCCTAATCCCATCGTATTCCAAGCCAGCATAAAGGTCCTGAAACCTTCTGGTGCAGCCTTTGGGTTTTCCCAGGTTTTTGGAGATGTCCAGGAAATCAAATGTTCATCTCCAGTGGGGAGCAGTGGCCATGGGGATCTGTGATCCTGGGAAACTCCTGCCTGGGAGCAGAGCTGAGGGAATCCTGCCAGCAGCTCTGAGGGGAGCAGGTCATGCCAGGCAGAGCAGCTGTGGCTGTCCCCACTGTGCCACCCTCTGCAGTCACCCCATGGACACCCCAACCTGTGCCACCCTCTGCAGTCACCCCATGGACACCCCAACCTGTGCCACCCTCTGCAGTCACCCTATAACCACCCCAACCTGTGCCACCCTCTGCAGTCACCCTATAACCACCCCAACCTGTGCCACTCTCTGCAGTCACCCTATAACCACCCCAACCTGTGCCACCCTCTGCAGTCACCCTATAACCACCCCAACCTGTGCCACTCTCTGCAGTCACCCCATGGACACCCAAACCTGTGCCACCCTCTGCAGTCACCCCACAGCCACCCCAACCTGTGCCACCCTCTGCAGTCACCTCATGGCCACCACAACCCTGTGCCACCCTCTGCAGTCACCCCACAGCCATCCCAACCCTGTGCCACCCTCTGCAGTCACCCTATAACCATCACAACCTGTGCCACCCTCTGCAGTCACCCCACAGCCATCCCAACCCTGTGCCACCCTCTGCAGTCACCCCACAGCTATCCCAACCTGGACCACCCTCTGCAGTCACCCCATAGCCACCCCAACCCTGTGCCACCCTCTGCAGTCACCCCATGGACACCCCAACCTGTGCCACCCTCTGCAGTCACCCCATGGACACCCCAACCTGTGCCACCCTCTGCAGTCACCCCACAGCCATCCCAACCCTGTGCCACTCTTTGCAGTCACCCTATAACCATCACAACCTGTGCCACCCTCTGCAGTCACCCCACAGCCATCCCAACCCTGTGCCACCCTCTGCAGTCACCCCATAACAACCCCCCATGGCAGATGCCAACCCTGCAGTGGCAGCACATCCCTAAAAATTGCCTCCTTTCCCCATGGCTCAAGATTTTCTTCCCCTCCAAGGTTCCCAGGTATCATTTCCCAGCCTGCCCTCCTGCATTTAAAGGAATTGGGATGGAGAAAAGGAAAGGACTCTGGCACTGCAGATCAAGCTCTCCAGTAACTGTGGGAGCTGCAGCTCTCCTTCCCAGGATTCTGGGACTTCCCCACTGCTGAAGTCAATTCCAGAGCCAGCCAGCAGCACCTCCTGCCCTCCACTCACACTGAGACAATTTCTTGGCAAAGCCAACATCTGTCAACACATCGGGAACAAAAACAGAGGGCAGAGGCTTGGAATCAGGGTGGCCTTGAGCTGCTTTTCCTCAATTCCCATCAACAACAAAAACAAAGGCTTTTTTCCACGGGAAAGGAGCAGGAGAGGCTGCTGAGCACCACAGCAGCCACAAGCACTCGGGGACAGCCACCACATCCCTTGTTGTCCCAGTCCTGCACTGCCCCTGAGCCCGAGGGGTGACTTCCCTGCCCTGCCTTTCCAAAGGCTGAGCCCACAACAGGACACCCCAAACCCACCAAACCACAGTGATCTGCCCCACAGGAGCAGCTCTGCCCCAAAGCACAGCACCGTGGGGCTGCAGGCACAGCTAGTGTTTCAGCCCAGCCTTATCTCAGCAGAGATTAGCAAATCCCAGCCCAGGGCTATGTGCTTTCCTGCTGCCGCCGGCGGCACTGCCAGGGTCACAGGGCCACAGACACAATGGCCCTGTGTGGCTTTGGGGTGCCCATGGCAGACACTGCCTTCCCCTGCAGATCGGCACGGGGCCAGCCCTGCTGGGACATGGCCAGCACTGAGAGCCCAGGGGACAAGGGACAGCGCTCAGGGGACAAGGGCTAGCCCTGCTGGGACATGGCCAGCACTCAGAGCCCAGGGGACAAGGGACAGCGCTCAGGGGACAAGGGACAGCCCTGCTGGGACATGGCCAGCACTGAGAGCCCAGGGGACAAGGGACAGCGCTCAGGGGACAAAGGGCAGCACTCAGGGGACAAGGGCTAGCCCTGCTGGGACATGGCCAGCACTGAGAGCCCAGGGGAGGTGGGCCACCAATCAGGGCTCAACAAACCAACCAACAACACCCCACACCACACCAACCCAACAACCACACCAACAACAGCCCTGCTGGGACATGGCCAGCACTCAGAGCCCACAGAAGCCGAAGGGCATCCCCCAGTGGTTCTCCAGCTTCAGCTTCCCAAGCATAGACAGGTTATGCTCCTCCAGCATTCCAAAGTGGGGATGCCAAGGAAATCCCAGTCTGCAGCAAGATCCAAAGGAATGAGAGTTTCTGCCTGCAGGAGAACAAAGCCTCTTTCTAAATGCAGGCAGGGAGGAAAAAAAAGGGAATTCTGACTGCAGAGGGAAGGATGGGAGCAGCTCTGCCAAGTGCTGTCAGCATGGCCTGAGAGGAGGAATTTGGGAGAGGTCTGTCCTGGGTGGGAGGAGAAGCCCTGGCATGGAGATATCCAGGTCTTTCCTATCCCTGTTTATTCCTGGAACGGGCCTTGTGAGCACTGAGAGCAGCAGGAGGATGGGAGAACATGGAGGTTTCTCCAGGTCAACCAAAACTTGTCCTGATGCTCAGCTCTGCTGTGCTTCCCAGGTGGAATCTGGTCAGGAATTTATGTTCTGCATCTGCTTTGAGCCAATCCAACCCAAAACCACGGAAGTCTGGCCTGAGGACTCCCAGCAGGTCAATCCAAGCTCAGATCCACCCCAGCACAGGACCATCCTCCTCCTCCTCCAGCACCATCCCTCCCCGAGCGTGTTTTTTGGCAGAGCAGAGATCCTCCTGCTGCATCCTCCGCCCAGAATTCCAGCCGTTTGCCCCGGAGCAGAGGATGCAAGGATGGCTCTTTGACAATGAACAAGCTGTGGAGAACACAAATCTCCTGCCCAAGGTCCCTGGAGCTCCTGGAGAGCAGGGCTGTGGAGCCTGAGTTCTGCCCAGCCCATTGCTCTGCCCCTGGAGCCACTGATGTCACCGTGCCAGACCGCCGGGAGCAGAGGGACAATGAGCCCTGCAGAGCAAAGAGCATTCCCAAAAAGTGCCTGGAGCACTTAGAAACCCAATGCCTTCAGCTGCTGCCCTGCCCAGGCCAGCTCCACAGGGAGGTTCAAATGAAGCTTAATCACAGCAGTGGCTGTGCTGTCTGGAGTTGGGAATTCCAGATGAGCCTGGCTGGGCTGTTCAGTGAGTTCTGGAGTTGTCCCATGGAGTTTTGCAGCTTTGCAGCACCTGAGGCACTCCTGCCTCCTCACAGATCCCATCCTGCTCCAGTGGATCAGCTGGGAAGATGTGTCAGCAAGAGCTGGATGGGCAGAAACCCTGTGAGCCAAAGGCTGGGGCACAGCAGGGAGATGGGATGGGGTGGGAAACAGGAGAGGTGCTCTGCAATCAGCAGTGCAGGGCAGGAGAAGGGCTGCTTGGGCATAGCTTGGGTCTTCCTTGGGCCCTGTCCTGCACAACCATCCCAGAGAGGTGAGGGATGGACCAGGGGGAGCCGAGATGTCCTGATCAGGCACAGGGACAGAGGGACAGGGCACACGGTGATGCCATTTCTGTGGACAGCTGCCCACAGAGCCACTCCCAGGGAACTCCACCTCCCTCCTTGGCACCTCCCTGCCAGCAATGAGGATCTCAGCCATGGCAAACCCTTCATCCCATCCCATCCCCAGGATGCAGGGAGCTGCAGGGCAGGTGTGAATGTAGCACTTGCCCACTGTGGAGTTCACTGTAACTCACCGTGAACGACTGCCAGTCCTCCCTGGAGTTCCTCCACAGGACAACGGTGGGAACCCCAGGGATGCCAGCAGGGCCAGGGTCCCCAGGGGGGCCCATCCTCCCCATGGCTCCAGGGTATCCCTGCGGAGACAAGAGCAGCTCCTTCAGTCCAGCTGGGATTTGGGACTCAGGCTCTGACCCAAACACTCCTGGAGCTCTGGCAGCCTCAGGCTGTGCCCATTCCCTGGGGAGCCTGGGCAGTGCCCAGCACCCTCTGGGGGAAGAACCTCTCCTGATCTCCAGCCTGACCTGCCCTGGCCCAGCTCCAGCTGTTCCCTGGCTCCTGTCCCTGTCCCAGAGCAGAGATCAGAACTGCCCCTCCTTTTGCCCCTCCTGAAGATGTTGAAAACCCCAGTGAGGTCTCCCCTCAGTATCCTCCAGGCTGAACAAACCCTCAGTTGCTCCTCACAAGGCTTCCCTTCCCAACCCTTCCCCTTCCTCTGAACACTCTCTAATAATTCCATGTCTTTTTGATACTGTGGTACCCAAAACTGCCCCCAGAATTCAAGGTGGGGTTAAATTCCCCACTAAACCCAGTTCCTTCCTCTTCCAAACCCACAGACATCACCACCACCGGCAGCTTCAGGAGCTCCCACTGCCCTCTTGATGAAAAACCCCCAAACCAAACCAACCCAAACCATCAGTAGGGTTTGCCCCAGACCCTCCAGCCCATTCTGGGCACAGCCCTGTTTGCCTGGAACTCACTTTGTCTCCTTTGGGTCCCACTAGTCCCCGTCTGCCAGGACAGCCCTGAAAGGCAAAGGAGGAGAGCTGTGACCCCAAAGGGGACACCCCACAGTGCCTGAGTGCTCAGGGCCACAGCCCCAGGCAAGCAGGGACTGAAAGGGCTGATTGACAGCAAACCAGCAGCACCAAGTCCCCAGAAATACCCCAAAGACCAGTGTGGGGTGACAAGAGCCCCCTGGTTTTGCTGCTCCTGCCCTGGCAGCAGTGCCATCCTGGAGCAGCACAGAAACACCCCAGAGCAGGCAGGGCTGCAGGAGAACAGCTCCTGGCACCTGGGGAGGAAAGGCAGCGTGGAAGGGGAAAAAAATCCCCTAAAATTGAATCATATCCATGCTCCAACAGGAGTTTGGACAAGGACACAAACCTCTGCTGCTTTTAACTGGTGGGAGATGTGGTCTGGCCCAGCTCTGGGTAAAAATGCACATTTTGGCCAAGGGCTGACCCCATTTCAGGCCTTATCAAGGCCTCTGAGTGGGCAGAAACAGCCAGGTGGGAGATCCTGGCTATTTGGGATGACAACAATTCCCTGGAAGGTGTTGGCAGAGCCTGAAAGCCTCTGACAGCTTCAATGCCAGACCCCAGCTTTACTCTGAGCCTGAGGATCCCCAGACCTGCAGCCCAGAGAGCTCCAAGGCTCAGCTCCTTCCCCTGGGTCCCCAGAGCCACCCTGCCCTGAGCCCTTGGACACCAGCAGGACACCAGGGAAGGCTGCCAGGCTGGGATATGTTTGAGCTAAAATAGTGCCTCTGGCCATGCCTGGCACTGAGCTTCAGCTCCACACAGAATCCCAGCCTGGTTTGGGGTGGAAGGGATCTTTAAATCTCATCTCATTCCGCCCCTGCCATGGCAGGGACACCTTCCACTATCCCAGGTTGCTCCAAGCCCTGTCCAGCCTGGCCTTGGACACTGCCAGGGATCCAGGGGCAGCCACAGCTTCTCTGGGCACCCTGTGCCAGGGCCTGCCCACCCTCAGAGTACATTTTTTCCCCTAATATCCAATCCTGCTCTTTTTCCACATAAAGCCATTCCCCCCTGTCCTGTCCCTCTCTCCATCTCTCCTGTCAGCTCCCTAAACTCCTAAAGCCAGGATGGAGCTGTGGGAAATGCATTTCCACCCAGCGTACTCAGGCCCAAGGACAAAAATCCCATCTCAAGGCTTTCTCCAGGAGAGGAAAGCAATTCCCCCCTGGCTGGGTCCCTCCTGCCGGCTGACAGCAGGGCTGTCAAACGTCGTGACGTTTACTCTGCTCCTGGGATTTTTTCAGCCTCCAGCATCTGTTCCTTTTGCCATTTTCTTCTATTTTTTGCAGGCAAAGAGCTGCAGCAGCAAGGAGACGGCTTGAGGGGGAAGTTAGCAGTCCTAAATTTATCCCAAGGCTGGCTCAGGGATGATGGGTTTAGTGCCAGGTGCCTCAAACACAGCCATGGGAACAGCAGGAGCCCCTGAGCCCCAGGCAGACCCCAAAACTTCCATAGGGATGGCAGCAAGAGGGAAGAGAAGGTGCCCATGGGTCACTTCTGGCACTGGCAGTGGGGAAATGAAATGAAATATAATTTTCTAGAGGGATTGTTAAGAAAATGGAACCAAATGAGGGGAATCACGTTGGCAGAATGAATAAACAGGAAAATATTTAAACACATTTGTCAGCTACTCCTCAATGAAGACAAGACTCCTCTAAAGCTTTTTCTATTTCAAGTTTACCTTTTTTTTTCTAATTTTCCTTTTTTCATCCCCAATGAAGATATGACTCCTCTAAAGCTTCCTCTAGTCTAAGCTTACCTTTAAAAAAAAAAAATCCTTTTTTTCATCCTCTACAACAAACTAACGATTTGAAAAACAGTCAGAACTTATTTCAAGATAAATTCAATGCTCTGCTTTGAACCAGCATCAATTTGGGGGTGAGGAATCCCAAAGCAGTGATGCCAGGGGGGTCCATGGGGATGCCAGGGGTTTGCTGTGGGCACTAATGCTAGAGGGGATTTCTTGGTCACCTCTGATCCCCTCAGCCTGACTGTGGGCAGAAATAAAAACCAACACTAGGATTAAATTATTTGAGCCCATCTAGAGCAGAGGGGACAAGGGAATGCATCTTCTCTCCAATTTTCAGTGAGAAATAAAAACCAACAGTGGGATTAAATTATTTGAGACCATCTCCAGAGCAGGGGGGACAACGAAATTCATCTTCTCTCCAATTTTCAGTGGAGCTTCTTCAGGAACATCAAAAAAGCTTCTCACAAGGGCAGTGCACAGCCCCACCGTGCCTGGGCTTTTCCATCCTGGAGAAGGTTTCCCTTCCACCATCCCAGGTTGCTCCAAGCTCTGTCCAGCCTGGCCTTGGACACTGCCAGGGATCCAGGGGCAGCCACAGCTTCTCTGGGCACCCTGTGCCAGGACCTCCCCACCCTCAGAGTACAACTTTTTTCCCCTAATATCCAATCCAAACTTCTCTTTTTCCACATAAAGCCCTTCCCCCTTGTCCTGTCCCTTGTAAAGAAGGTTTCCCACCATGCAGAAAGTGTCCCACCATGGAGAAAGTTTCCTAGTCCAGAGAATTTTCCTTGCCCAGTTTCCCCATCTCAGCAGTCTTCTCCCACCCTCCAGCACTCACCGGCAGCCCCGGCGGTCCCGGCAGCCCTGGGGGTCCTGGCTTCACACGTCCCTGCTGGCCCTGTGGCACCTGCAATCCAGGATGTCCTGCTCCCAGAGGATGCTCCGGGACAGCCAGCACTGCCCCTGCCCCCAGGGGACCTTTGGGAAGGTGTCCTTTGGGATCAGCCCCCCGAGGAGCCGATGGGGACACCTTGGGGAAGAGCTGCAGGCGGGGTTTGCCGGGCGGGCGGTGCCACCGTGTGCCCACAGCCCCTGCCAGCTTCTCCGTGGTGACATTCTCCTCCCCAGGGTCAGAGCCACGCTCCTTCTTGGCTGCTCGGGGGGGCTTGATGGAGACTCCTGGGTGGACAAAGCGCTGTCAGATTCCCAGGAACTGGGATGGAGAGAAGGAGGAAAACCATGGACTCACCAGAGCTTCTCCTGAGCGCTGGTCTGCCAGGCCTGGTGAGCTGGTTGTAGGTGGAGTTCAGCAGCTCAAAGCCTTCATCCTCCATGGAAAGGCTGCCCTCCTCCTCCTCCTCCTCCTGCTCAGCTGCTGGCATCTCGTGAGCAGAGAGGGAAGCCTGGGCACTCCCGTCAGGCTGCAGGTCGAGGCTCCCCTGGGTGTCCTCCCATGGCCAAGGTGGCCCCAAATTTGGGCTGGTGAGTCTGGAGTCCTGAGAAAAGAGGGGGAAAAAAGGGACAAATTTGAAGGATTCACTTATTTTTTGGCTCTTTCCTGCTCGACAGGCTGTCAAGGGAGGTGGTGGAGTCACTAGCCCTGGGAGTGTTCAGGGAACAACCTCTGAGGGTTGGGAAGGAGAGAAAGGCACAAAGCCAGGAAAAACCTCCTGGATGCTTCCAGCAATTAATTAAAGGCATGCAAGGGGCTCTCTTGGTCTTTATCTGCCACCCTGAATGGTCCCTGAGGGTCTCAAGGGCTCTGTCAGCCCCAAACCACCCCCAGAGGCCAGGCACTGCCCACAGATGGGAGAAACACCTACACTCAGGGCAAAAGACTGAAAATGGAGCCAAACTTCAGAATTCCTGCATTTCTAACTCCCACCCCTTTTCCACCCAGCACCAGGCAAAGCATCCCAGACTGGGCTTGCCCATGGAGCCAGGGCTGGGCTGGTGGAGCTCCTGCCCCTCTCCTGGAGCAGCTGCAGCATCTCCATTTCCATTGGCCTCACAGGGCCACCAGCCCTGCCTGGAGCCAGGACACGGGGACACAGTGCAGGGCACCCGGAGCTGGTGGCACCCAGAGCTGGTGGCACCAGCCCTGTCCGGTGGCTCTGCTGGAGGAGCTGCTGAGGAAGCAGCTGAGAGAAGTCACTAG
The DNA here is from genome assembly GCF_008360975.1 of Lichenostomus cassidix. Classification (NCBI taxonomy): domain Eukaryota; kingdom Metazoa; phylum Chordata; class Aves; order Passeriformes; family Meliphagidae; genus Lichenostomus; species Lichenostomus cassidix. Next base: position 8,521,990 of record NC_139497.1, read on the forward strand.
AGGGAGATGCAGCCCCACGCTTGCCTTGCAGGGCTAGGAAGGAGACCTGGCGAGTCCTTGCCATGCTTCCTGCCACATTCCATTGGTTGATGCCATCCCCTGGCTCTGGTTCTGCTCTGCACCACCCACCTGTTGGCTTGGGAGCTCCAAAGGTGGGTTTGCAGGAGCAGCAAGCAGGAAAAACAACAATTTCCCTGCCAGAAGTGGTTATTCATCCAGTGAGAACCCAATGGTCCCATTGGAGCTCCCCACTAGAGGGACATGTTCCCTGTCCCTGTTCCCTGGAGCACAGCCTGACCCCCTGGCTGTCCCCTCCTGGCAGCAGCTGTGCAGAGCCACAAGGTCCCCCTGAGCCTCCTTTGCTCCAGGCTGAGCTCCTTTCCCAGCTCCCTCAGCCTCTCCTGCTGCTCCAGCCCTTCCCAGCTCTGTTCCCTTCCCTGGGCACCTCCAGCCTCTCCATGTCCTTCTTGAAATCAAGAACTCAAAGCCAACCCCAGGATTTGAGGTGCAATCTCACTTCTCAGCACGGGGGGAAACTGCTGGAATGGGGATTGAAGCCTCTTTATGATTGGACTCGATGATTTTAGGGATCTTTTCCAGCCTCAATGACTTTACTGTACTAAAAGCAGCCCCTGTTCACCCAGGTGAGCTGGGGGCAAACATCACCCAGCAGGGATGGCTCAGGGTTCCCTAACTGGGAGAAGAATAACCCTGGACTAAAATCAGCTTTCCCAAATCCACCAGAATCAATGGATTCAACTGCACGAGGGTAAAACCCTTCAGAGGCTCCTTCCAGCAATGTAACAGCCAAATTTCAAATCCAATTAGGAGCCACCCTGTCATTGCTTTAATGAACTGGTTTTGTGGTCCTGTTTCTGTTTAAGCAGAATGGCTGCAAGCTGGGCGTGGGCAGTAAAGGGAGACTCTAAAACCACCTTTTTTAAGGTTTTTTTAAGCTAATACCAATTTAAAAAACTCCCAGTTTATTTTAAAAAGTCCTTTCAGGCAAGAAATCAAATCGAGAGTTGCAGAAAAAGCCTCCTGGCTAAAACTCAACTCCATCATTTGCACATCCCAAAATGGGTTCAGATGGTAATTGTGAGCAACCACATTCCCTGCACAGTCACCTTTCCAAGAGGAGCCAAAGGGGAACTGAAAGGACCTGGAATTCCTCCTCAGCCCAGTATAGCACTAGGCTCTATCCAAAATCCCCTGAATATCCAAAAATGCTCAGCCAGAGGTGCTGCAGCTCTTCACCTGCCCAGCATGCAGCTCCTGAGGCATGTCCAGAAGATCTTTCTGGATAGACTGAACCCCAAGTGGGACACACAGCCCTAAAGGAGCCAGGCAGGCACCCCCAAAACCTGGGATGGAGGGAGATCCATTGGCTTCACAATGGCCTTGCTCCCACCTGGAGCTGCATCCTCACCCAGAGCTTTGCTAATAACGAAATTACTGCAGTCACAGAAACACAGCCACCCAGCAGAGCCAGGAGAGAGGATTTGGGCACTGGATCAGGCTTGTGCTCAGCCCAGGGAGCTGGGGAAGGGCCAGAGGGCAGAGATTCTGCAGTTCCACAAAGGACAAGGACAGGCAAGCTCAAGGCACGAGGAGCTACAGCAGGAGGAAAACTGATGGCTGATTCCCCATTCCCTGCTCTCACCCCAAGCCAGCCCCACACTTCCACCAGGATAACGCTGTCCAGGTGTTCCCAGTGCCCTGCACCCCACATCCCACTGGCCAAAAGCCCTGCCAGTTTTCCAGGACATTTTCTCCTCTGCATCCCTGGCTGCTGCCATGGAGACTGTCCATGGACTGCCGTGGGAATGCCTGGAGCAAGAAAACTCTTAAAAATCAGTGGCTGCTACTTGGATTTTTAGTTTTTCATTATTTTGTTGCTAAAATGGAGAAGCCACTTGATGCTCAGCTGTCCCAGGCAAAGAGGCTGCAAGGGCTGCAATTAATCAATTAAATAAATTAGTGGAGGCATCGCTCCATGCAGAAAAGCAGAGGGGAGAATTCCAAACAGCCTCCCTTCATCCCACCCCACATTCCCTATGTCCCCCCAGAGAGGCTGGCTGGTCAAAACCCATCTGAAGAAATGATCAAATTGGCTCTGTGATGCAGCCAAGCCCACCTGGGCACCACCTGCCACCCCAGGCCAGCCTCAGGGAGCTGGAAATGAGCTCTGCCCAAAACCTGGAGCATCACCAGGGTCCTCCCTGGCCAGCCTGGGGGTGGCACCTCTGCCAGGGGCTTCCACACAGCCCCTTTAGGCTCCAAATTCCTCATTTCTACAGCCCAGCCAAGCTCCTGAGGAGGGGACAAGTGACACCAAAAGAGCAAAGCCACCTGTCCCTGCTCTCTTGGGGGGAACACAGGGAATATTTGTTCTCTTTGCAGCAGCACCTGGAGGGGCTAAAACCCACAGCCATCTCTTTTGGAGGTGAAATAAAGACGTAAAGAGTTGAAATAAAGAATTTCTCTTTCAGAAATTAAACCGTGAAGCGGCGCAGTTTTGATGTTACATTTTTGGTGCTTCGGGGGTTTTCTGATTAAAAGCAGGTCTTGAAATACAGCTTAAACAGTGGCAAAATAATCAAAGTACTGCAGCTTCCCAAGGTGATCCGTATTTCTCTGTCCAACCAATTTTTCCAGGTTTGATCCAAAGTATTAATTTCCTTGAAACCCATTTTGCAACCAATGAATCCCCAGGATTGGAAAGTTTCAGCTGCAGCCCTGGGAAGAGAACTGAGTGCCTCAATTTGTGCACCTTGAAGTGGAAAATTCATGTAAGACAGCAGCACCTCTCTGCCCCACGGGGCTGGGGGATTGAGGACATGGGTATCAACAGCCAAAAATTGAAAAAGCAGCTCCTCAAAGGACAGCTGCCTGGGGATAAACAGGCACAGATGGTGTCATGGAATGGTTTGGGTTGGAAAAGACCTCCAATCCCATCTCCTGTCCAAGGGACACCTTCCATTGACCAGGCTGCTCAGATTCCCACCCACTTGGACCACCAGGTGAGGAGAAATATGGTGAAAATTCCCAAATCCTATTAACCTCAAGCAGGTTCTCAGTGGTGCAGAACAACCCCACAGGATGTGCCAGCCTGGGAATCCCAGTGGGAAGCACACCCAGCCCTGGCAGCTGCCACTGAGGGCCTGGAATTCCCACCCAGAAGTTTCCAATCCAACTCCAACACTCGATGTGGGAAAAGTCCACTCTGGAATCTCCCAGCGGGGGAAGCTCAGGGGAAAAAGGGTCTCCAAGTAAAAGTTACTGAATTATGTTGGTTTGTGTAAACACAGCTAAAAGCCAAGATCAATAGGATCCATGCTTGCTCCTCCAAACAGGCCAAATTTAGAGGAGAACCAGCTGAGAGGGACAAATTGGGAACAGCTCAGAAGTTGTCCAAAAGCGTGAGAGTTGAGGAAGGCTGTGCGGGTTTGAACTCCCAGAAATTCCAGCTGGGAAGTGGGGAACGAACCCAAATTGAAAGCAGCCATTAAGGATGATGAAACAGAGGGGGGAAAAAAAAGCAGGAATTGGCACGTGACGAGCAAGGCAGGGTCTGTGATGTGCTGAAAACTGGATTAAAGAAGGAAAAGAAAGGAGGAGAAGTCTCTGCCCCAGCCAGATTTGGGTCCTCATCGTCACCTGCCACGTGGCAGTGACAACCACAGCAGGGATGTGGGAACACAGAGCTGGAGAATCCCCCAGTTCTGTCCACATTTAGAAAACCCAGATGACATAACCAAAGACAACGAAATGCTTCCCATTCCAGAGGTGACGAGGAGCAGAGGTTTCTCAATCCCAGCCCCAGAATGCAACCCCAAAAGCATTAAAACCTCAAGCTCTCCCCAGCACCAGCACTGAATTTTCAGTTTGGCTCAGAGAGCTGGGGAAGCTCCAGGGGACTGGGAAAAGGCTTTGTGTTGTGCCAACATGGAATTAAAAAAAAAAAAAAAAAGGCAAAAATAAAAAAATAAAAGGCAATCAGGAAGCTTTGAGTAATTACAGACCTCTTCCCTCAAGCTGAGCCCAAGCTAAATAACAGAGCAACTGATATGGGGCTCATTAATAAAGAAACCACAGATATGTAATTAATGCCATGGTTTTGGAAAGAGTTGCTAACTTGGGATCTTGCCTGAGGAGCCCAAGAGTGTTTTATTGACAAAGATAACAACGCTGCTGCACTTCCAGAGGGCTTTGCAGCTGATTCCATGACCCCCAAACTCCTAAATGGCAAAGGGGTAAATCCCAGCTTGGAGCATCCCTGTTTGCAGCAGCCCAGACAAGCACAGTAACATTCTGCCCTAATTTCCAGCTAGGTCAGGCTGGCTAAAACAGAGTTCAAAGCTCAGGTTCTCCTCTCAGAAAACAGATTTTGTGCTAATAGAAGCCCCTTCCATCCTACAGCCAAAGGTACAATGTGATTCACAAGCTCAAGGTCAGAGAAAGACAATTTAAAAGGATTTTTTCCAGCACGTTCTAGCATCAAGCTCCTAGAGCCACCCCTCTGCCAGCACCAGATCCCAGGAGGGCCCCAAAATCACAACCACTTCCCCCAAAGGAGAGCTCCAGCCCTTCCCACCTCCCCAGGGACAGCAGGGACATCCCAGGGATGTCTCCCCAGGCAGAACTCACATCCCACATGAGGGCAGGAGCAGTGCTCACCCAGCCTCCTGCTTTATCCCAAATCCTGCCACCCTGCTGACCTCACCCTCACTTTTCCCCCCAGGCTAATCCAGCTTGGCTCAGCTCCCAGGCAGATCCACAAATGCTCTGTGGCCTGATCCACCTCATTCCCTGCTCCACCACCACCCTCCTGGCTCCATGCAAGCACTCAGGAAGGTCACTGGACACCCACTGTGACCTCCACCAGCTCTGGGACATGGCAAGGTACCTTCAAACCATGAAAGAGAGAGGTTGCAATGAAGAAAATAACTACTAACAGCCAAGAAAATAATTAGTGGGTATTCTAACAATTGTCTGGGTATTTTGGCTTTGCCTTGTTGCTCATTAGAGCCACTTGTGTCCCCAGGAGGTACCTTGGGGGTGACAGCAGAGGGACACAAGGAAGGATGACACAGGAGTCCTACCTGAGCAGATGAATCCTGGATTTCAATGGTTTCCTTTGGCACCTGGAGAGTTGGAGAGAGACAAGAGGGACAACATCAGTGCCCAAGGACCAGCAGTGCCTTCAGCCCGTGCTGATTGTTGGCTCCAGGGCTGAGGAACTGCATCCTGCAGCACAGGAAGCATCCAGGGAATGCACACTGGGAGCCAATCCTTCCCAGCAACATGGGGGAATGGCTTCTGATCAAAACTCTCAAGAGTTGGGGTGGTTATGCAGTTTTTTGGGATTTGGAAGCTCCTCAGTCCTGAGGAGGGGTCAGCAAGGGATAGGAACTGGGGATGTGGGGCAGGATTATCCCAGGGGGTCCCACCTGCAGGCAAGTTACTGATGCTTAAAGAGAAACTTTGTCCTGCATGGAAAAGCCACTGGAACCATTCAGGGAAGAGCTCCAGGCCTCCAAAGGTCAGGATAACACAGGTGTCACTTTGGGATGACCAGGGTGACACTGGACATTCCTGTGTCACTCAGAGCAGGAGGGAACCAGTGTGAGCAGCCCTGGGTTCCACTCAGCCTTCTCCACACTCCCTAGAAAAACTCCTTCTCACTCCCTCACAATCAGGGCTTTCCCAAAAATCCTCCTCTTCAAATCACCAACACCAAATAACTGCTGCAGGGCTATCCCAGGTGTCACCCCTCCCTGTCCCCTGCTGCCTCCAGCATCCCAAGGGAAAGCCTGGGCAGGAGCCAGATGGGACAGACAGATGTCCCACCCCACCTCCAGTTCCCTCCCTTGGCACTGCCCTTTCCCAGCAGCTCCTCACCAGAGCCCCAGAAATGGGTGTAACACACAGGAGACTCGTGCCAGGCACTGACATCCAGCACTTGCCTCTCTGCAGCTTTTTCCAGGTTCCTATGAAGCATTTCCTATGAAAACACCTGGCCTAAAACATGAGGTATGCTCCTGAGCCAACTCCAGCTCCTAAGGAAAGCCTGGGTGCTTCATGTTTTGCGGAATTTATGATGTGATATGGGATTTGGGATGCAAATAAATTTCTTGAAAATTTGTTGAAAGCTGCAATAAAAGCAAAATTGCCCAAATTTCCATTTTCCAGCAATGCTGGCAGAACAGAGGGACAGCCCTTGCAAGGATGATGCACCAAAGGCTGTGATGCTGCCGGGAATGGGCAAGAATTCCAGAGTGGAATTCCTGAGGACAGCTTTCACCTCCTCCCAAAAGCCCCAGCTGCAGCATTACTCAAACCTTTCCTGTGTCACACACAGCACATCCAGTCATACCCACCCCTGGGCTTTCCTTGGATCACAAACTCTCCCTTGAACTCCCCCTCCTTGGCACCAAACCCATCTGTGACCAGAAGGGATGGCAGGAGAACCATCCCACCCTAAACCAGAGATCCCAGCACTTCCAGGCTGCATTAACACCCCAGGTTGGGCTTTTCACTGGAATCGTGGGACACCAAGGAAAAGCTTGGCCCAGCAGTCCCTAAATTTGCCAGCTGTCCCCAGGCACACCTCTGGCCAGGCTGTTTGGAGCTCCCACGGGGACCTGGTGAGGCTGGAGGAGCCTGGGCAGCTGGAGTTGGAGCTGTGGCACTGCTCAGCAGCAGCTGCTGGGTCTCCCATCACGAAGGTCAGCTGTTGGAGAGCACCCTGCAGGAGACACAGAAACCACAGTTTATCCCCTGCTTCCTCCAGAGGAGAGGGAAAAGGCTGGGAGAGCTGCAGGGGAGGTTGTTTGCAGCTTCTCAAAGGGATTTCTTTCCAGCATGGTTTGGTCAATGACCGTTTCCTCTCCATCTTCAAGAGCTGCAGGGCTGCTCTGCACTGTGAACTGTCAGCAGTCAGGGTTTCCGTGCTTTTCTCAGAGGTTCTGAGGCTCAGGAGGGTTAATTAAAGAGCTGTTGGGGCTGTTAATGAGCCCAGCAGCTGCAGCATTCAGTCTCTCTGCACCAGCAAGTGGGGAGAGCTCCCAACAGCAGATCTGCAGGGCAGCAGGGCCAACAGCCCTTTGCCCACTCTGCAGTGCTCTGGGGCTTTATCCTGGACTGGGATTGCATTTTCAGGCCAGAGGATCCTGTCCATGCTGGAGAGCATGAAATCTCCTCCCCAGCACTTGTGGTTTCTCCTCCCCAGGAAGGATTTCTGGCTGTGCAGTGTGAACAGCCCAGGGAGTGGGCATGGCTGGGAATCCACCCTGCAGTGACTTCCTGATCCTAATGAAAACAACTGGTGTGTTGTTCTTTTGGATTTGCTGGGTTTATTTTCCCCCTTCAGAAACAGTTTGCAGAAGCAGGTTGTGAACATGGCTCTGCTGCAGCTTGGTAGGCTTTGGATCAATGTTGTTCCAAGGAATCCTTTCTGTGGAATCCTGGCATGGTTTGGGTTGGAAGGGAACTTAAAATTAATCTGTCACCCCTGCCATGGGCAGGGACACCTTCCACTGTCCCAGGCTGCTCTAAGCCCTGTCCAGCCTGGCCTTGGATACTGCCAGGGATCCAGGGGCAGCCACAGCTTCTCTGGGCACCCTGTGCCAGGGCCTGCCCACCCTCACAGGGCAGGATTTACTCCCAAAATCCCATCTAATGCTGTCCCCTATCAGTTTGAAGTCACTGGACACACTCCCCAGCCAGATCTTTCCATGCTGACTGCACAGAGACTTCTCCACAAGGTCCAAGGCATGGCAAACACCAGAGGATGAGTGGAAGTCAAAGCCAGAGGTGACCTGACTGCTGCCACTTGTGCTGCCCTGACCCAAACCCAAGCCCTCTGCACAACTCCAAGCCTTTGCAAAGTTTATCCTGCCCAAGCATGAAAATCAATGTTTTGCGAAGAGAAGGAGATGGAAATGGATTCCTTCAGAGGGAGCTTGCACCCTCACTGCTGCAGGTAGAGCAGAGCCTGCCCAGCTCTCACCTTGAAGGGGATCTCGAAGGACTCAACGAGGCCCCCGATGATGACCAGCCCCTCGGTGTTCACTCCCAGCCCAAAATAGTTGGACCAGCTCACTCTGTCCACCAGCCGGCAGTCCACGTGCAATTCCAGCCTCTCCAGGGAGATGCCAAGAGCCACCTGGTGCCAGTGCCCATCGCCCAGGGAGGACACTGGGAACCTGAGGGGAAGGGGAGAGGCACAACATGGAACCTTCTGCAGGACCAGGCTTCACCCCTTAGCAGCTCCCAGGATCCATCCTTAGTGCAGACACAGGGAATAATCTTAGAATTGTTCCAAGGAAACACCATCACTTCCATGGATTTGGGGATGTCCACAACCACTTGAGGCATCTGAGAAATGACTGATCTTTGTATCTTGATTTACACCCCAGGGATCTGCACCTTTTTGTTCTTTGCTTTGTTTTCCAGACCCACATCATTTTGGCAGAGTGGATTTGGCAGTGACAACCTCTGCCAGGCCTGAGGGACATCACCTTCCTTTGGTGCCCAAAGCCCACCAGAGTGGGAAATCCTAACCCTCACCTTGGGAATAGAACAGAAAAGGCAGGAAAACAGCACCTGGGCTGGGACTTACTCGTAGTGCCTCCTCCTCGTGGTGACAAAGACCAGGGCGTGGGGGTTGATCCTGATCTGGAAGAGCACGTGGCTGCGGTGGCTGAGGATGGTCACCAGGCTGGTGTCCTCCTTCAGGGAGTACCTGAGCTTCAGCAGCACGCTCAGCTCGTCTGCAAACCTGGCAGGAAGAGGGGACATGTGACACCGTGTGGCACCGTGAACTGAGCTCTTAGGAATAAAAGAAATCAAGTAATGGCAAAAATGAGCCCAGTGAGAATGAAAAATGAAGAGAAATAAGAGCAAACAATCGTTCCAGCTGGGAGGTTCAGAGAGAAGCAGCCAGGCTGAAATGAGCAGTGCCCACACAAGCTCAGCACAGGGTGATGGAGACATGCCAAGGTGTCCTTCTGCACCCAACCGAGAATGATCCAAGAATCCCAGAATGGTTTGGGTTGGGAGAAACCTAAAAGGAAGCAGGGACAGCTTCTACTAGCGCAGGTTGCTCAAAGCCCATCCAACCTGGCCCTGGACACTTCCAGGGACCCAGGAGCAAACTGTTCCAACACATAAAAAATGAAAGAAGCCCCGAGCTCAGAGCAGAGTGGCTGATTTATCTCCATGCCATCATGGCATGGACTCTCCAAGGAACTCCTCAAGCCAACAGGCACACCTGAGATGATTTTTGAGCACCACCACCCCATCCCCACCCCGTGAAGGGAGGTTACCTGTCCCCAAAGGCCTCCCTGGTGGGGATGTTGAGGGTGGCATACTGCCCGATCTCCAGGATCCTGCAGTTGCTGTGGTCGTAGCCAAAGGACACATTGCTGAGGTCCTGGGCATAGTGAGTGACTTTGTCCAGCAGGTTCACCTCATCTGCATTGGGGGAGAGGAGAGAGATGCTCAGTAGGCTGAGAAACCTCCACTGCAGGGCTCTGTGCATTCTCCAGCAAGAGAAAAAACAGAGAAATTGGACAACAGACAAAACCCCCAGGAAGAAGAGAGCAAATCCGAGAAAATAAAAATTCAGATTAAAATTCAGCACACAAATTCAGTAGGCTCAGGGCACAAAAAACATTCAGACAGCTTCACATACAGCCAGGTGAGATTTTGGAAGCAGAATGTGAGTTTTGAGGCCAATATCCCAAAGGCAGGAATGGCCATTCCACTCCCTGCAGAGATTTGGGATGCTCAGGGCTGTAAAGCAGAGCCTGGGACACAAACATCCCAAAACACAAGCCCTGGAGCAGCTGGGTACAGGAATCCTGCTCACCCTGTCCCAAATTTCCTTGCTGATGTTGTGAATAAAGAATTGGACCCAGCAGTGGGAAGAAGGCTGTGTCCCTCAGCATGTCCTGAGCAGAGCATGGGGACAGCTCTCTCTGCCCAAAGCGGGATCCTGCCCTATTCCAAGGTCAGGAATTCCAGTGGGAATGCCCAGAATGGGAAGGATCCTCTCTCAGAATGTGCTGTGAACCCTCAAGATGGTTTGAGCAGGCTGACAGCCCCTGCCTTGGGCTGTTTGGCAGCAAAATCACTTCAGTCCCACGAGGAGTTTTCACTCCCTTGGCAAACACAGAGTTTCCAAGTTCATCCTTTAACTAAAGACTCCTTCAACTGCAGGAATACCTGTGGGAAAATGTGTTTAAAACCTCAAGGTTTCTTGCTCCTCTCCATCAGCAAAAACACTTGCAGACCTCTGGCTCTACCCAGATATCTCAAACCAGGTCCCTCCAGCGTGGCACCAACCCTGCCACCAGCCAGCAGTGGGGACAAGGGACAGACTCAGATCAACACCCTTGCAGGGTCACTCCAGACCCCACAATCCCTTTCCTGGGAGGGTCTGGACAATCCCACTGGATGATTTGGCAGCAGGAATTTTGCCAGCACCATCTGCACGAGCATCTGCCATGGCTTGGGAAGCATCCAGCCCCTGCTTTCCCTGTAATTCCCGCTGTGGATGAGGTGTGAGATTTATTCGAGGGCAGACAAACAGCCCCGGGCATGCTGCGACCTGCCAGGAGATATCCACACCCCAGAGAGGGAAAATAACAAATCAATCGAGCAGAAAGCTGCTTTGATCCACTGCAGACACTCGTGTGGCACTCCTGACATCATCTCCTTGGAAGATCTTGCATGGGAAAGAGCCCTGGGATGGGAAGGAGGGGAGGGAATAGGAAGGTGGCTGTTTGTGGGGAGTTGGGGTTTCATCTAGGATTTCCCCAACTCCCCACAAATTTCCAGGCAGCCCTCAAATCTGCAAAATGAAGATGCAACAGCCTTTGGCAGCAGGAACACCAAAAAACTGGGACCAAGCCAGAGGGGTTGAGCCTCTGGGAGCCCTGAGCAGCCAAAAAATCCCCAAAGGCAGAGCCAGCAGGGTATATCAGCACAGCATGGGAATCAATCCCAGACCAAACACAGCTGACAGAGAGAAAAATATCAGGAATGTTTGTGCTTCTCAGTCCCAAGCCTTTCTGGGAGGTGATTTCCTCCCATCAGTGGGTGTGCCAGGGCCTTCCCAATTCCATCTCCAGGGGCTGCAGTCCCTGCCAGGGTCCAGCTTGGCTGGAGAGCACAGGCAATGAGGATTCAGTGGATCCTGTCAGGGATCATCCTTCCCACAGCTGCTGCAGCTGGAACAGCTCTGGAAATCCCACAGGGAATATTCCCTGGGCAGGGCACGACCTGAGCACTCCCTGATGGCAAAGAACAAAGAGGGAACGGTTTTAAACTAAAAGATCGATTTGCAGATATGTATTTTTACCAGTAAAACACTGGCACAGAGAAGCTCTGGCTGCCCCTGGATCCCTGCAAGTGTCCAAGGCCAGGCTGGGGTGGAATCCCAGCCTGGGACAGTGGAATGTGCCCTGACCAAGGTGGAATGGGATGTTTTTTAAAGTCCCTCCCAGCCCAAACTGTAACAGGATTCCAAGAGCAGATTCCTGCACTATCTGCAGCTCTTTGCCCCACAGTTTTAGGGCAGAAGCTGCTGCACAGTGAGGTTGTTCATGGATTTACACCAAAGCTTCTCCTTTCAGCTCCTCCACAGGATTAACCAAAGGCCACCTCTCCCTCCTGGCACTGCTACATTTGTGATTCTCACAAGAACATCACAGATTTGCTTTCCATCTCCAAGCAGCTTTGTTCTCTCTTTGCCTTGAACTCTGGGAGCAGCCAGGCTGCTTCCCAAGGCCATGGATTACCTGGGAAGAGCTTCCCAGCTGCAGGGGCCGAGTCAGCAGCTCAGAGAGCAGGGTCACAGCCTTCCTGGGAGCACATCAATCCCAGGCAGGGATGCTGAGGCTGCTGAGTGCAGTTGCTGCAGCAGCCAGAGGCAGGAACAGGCCAGACTGTGTGTCTGTTACAGGAATTCTCTGCTTCCTTTACAAAAATCCCCCTTTCTTGGGAATTTTCAGCTTTCCGGCTAAGTTGCTTTATCCCCCCAGGACTCACTCCACAGCCAGGCTTTCCAGCTCCTTCCAGTGGTCAGCAGGGAGCAGCTCTGCTCATAAGGACTTTTTCTAACCCTGCTGAGCATCCCTGCACCCCCAGCACCCTCCTACCTCCATCCTGGACCCCAAAACAGGGCTCACAGCCCAGCTGGGTTTGCCTTGGACTTTCCCTTGTCCATCCCATTCAGCATCCCAAACCAACACCTTCACCATTCAACCTCTGGCCCAATGCCTCCAGAATGGCCATTTCTCTGCTGGAAAGGAGATTCCTGGAGTTCCACAGCAGCTGCCAAATCCAACTTGCTCCTAAAAGCAGTGCAGGAATCTTCCCATGCATGCCAGGGCCAGGGAGACTTGTGAAGGGACAGTGGGGGAGGGAAACTGGGAGGGACAAGGTGCTGCAGGAGCTGGGGGACCCCAGGACAGGACACATTCCAAAGGGGAACAGCCCAGGCAGAGCCTGGGACAGGCAGGGACAGGCAGGAATCAGGTCCAGATCCCTCATGGAGCACAGCAAAGGGAAGCCCAGGCAGAATTAGGGGTGCAAACCAGGCTTGGAGCAGGTAGAGAATCCCCCCAGGAGACAGGACAGGGGGCAAAATCCCAAGGAATTCTAGTAGCAAGTAAATTCCATGCAGAAAGGGCCATCCAGGAGGCACAGCCAGGGACAAAGACTCTCCACCACAGCTTAGGAGAGCTCTGCTTAGCCCAGGGCTGAGCTAAATGGGGATGGTGGGGGTGAGGTGAGGGTTCCAGGTGAGGCTGGTCAGGGTCATTAAGGCCTATCAGTGCTCTCAGCAATCAGATGGGTTTCAATAGTGACTCTCCATCCCATCCCATCCCATCCCATCCCATCCCATCCCATCCCATCCCATCCCATCCCATCCCAAGGTGTCCCCAGCTGCAGACACAGCAAAGTGACCACCCATGCTCTCCTCTGGCTCATTGGGATGTGTGAAACTTACCCTGAGCTTTATGTTCTCCCCAAATGAGGGAAAAATGGTATTAAACAACCCAAAATTGGGGCCTTGCAGAGCTCATCACAGGGTCTGTCAGGCTGAGTCACTTCCCCTGGATGTGGCACTGCTGGAAACCTGAACTAACAGGGCTGGCCAAGCCCTGGGGACAAGGCCAGGGGACAGCCCTGGTGGGGAATGGAGCATATGACCTCATGGGCCTTTCCTCCCCCCAGCTCCTGAGGGCCTGATGGCAATGTCCTGCCAGAGCTCTGCTCAGGATCACTTCAGAGAGGCTTGGACATCACAGCTGGAATTTAATCAGCAAGGCTCCGTGCATTAATGATGGAAAAGCAGGGCTGCATGGGGCTTTGCTGGCACCTCACCCCAGTGACACCATCACAGAGCAGGCCAGCCCTCCCAACAGCCTGCTGCTGCTGCACTCCCCCTGACACCCCACAGCCCCTCTGGAGAGATGGTGGAGCTCATGCCTGACTTCCTCTGGAGCCAGGGCAGCAAAAATGGTGATTCCACCCCGGTTTGGAATTGCCTGATGGCTCTGCACGTTGGATGGACAAGGTCAAGGTCCAAGTTTTCTGCAGGATATCAACCTCTGGCAGCAATTCCTGCTGTTCCTTGCATCCCAGAATTTCTCATAATGCTGACCAAGCCCACAGCAGCCACCCGTGTCACCCCCAGTGCCACACTCATTTCCTCCTGTTCCACTTCCCTCCCCATCCAACCATTCCCTCCTCAGGGCATCTCCAGGAGCCACCCGAGGTGAGCTCTAAGCTGCTCCCAGGGCTGCTTATGCAACAGGATTTCAACCTTTTCTCCTCCCTGCTCCGGAGAGCAGCGATAATTTGGGATTGACCCTGTGGCTGCCCAGTCCGAGGGGACAGAGCCAAGGCAGGAAGAAAAGGAACAAGGACATTTCCCAGGGAGGATGCTGGAGCTATTATGGAAGAGTGAATGCAGCCAGCCACCCACGGAGAGCACAGAAAATTCCAGGGAAGCGAAACCTTCTCGGAAGAAAGAGCTCGGCTGAGCGCATTGTGCAGACAGGAAAAACGGGAGCACAGGTTCTCCTGGAGCTCATTACCCGGAGCTGCAGCTGTGCCCAGCACGGGGGGCTCTGCGGGGTGGCCATGGGGCTTTTGGGGACAAAGCCTGGCCAGGAGGAAGGGCTGCTGGAAGGGAGGATGACCCCGAATGAGGATACACTGCAGGGAAAAGTAGGGCAAGAGGAAGGGAAAGGAGAGCTTTGGGAGAAGGGAAGAGTTTGGGAATTGCTATAGAGTGGTCACAGGAGTGGGGAAGGGGCAGCTCAGCCTTCAGCTTGATCCTCCTCAGGGCCACGAGACAGCATAAAAATCTCATCCCGTTAATTGAGGGGCTTAAAGATTGTTTCCTGACCCCGTGGGGACATGGGAAGGGTTTGGACAGTGGAGCAAATCAATATCCTGGAAGGTGAGAAAGGAGAGTCCCTTCTGAAGGAGGATCAGCAGGGCCAGCTGCTCTGCAGGGTTTGATGGCCTCACTCGGGTTGGGTCTGGGGTTTTTTTAAATAGGAAACCAAAAAAGAAGCCATTTCTAACCTTCCCAAGGTGTGCTGAGAGATCATGGAATCATAACACAGTTTGGGTTGGAAGGGACATTTAAAGGTCATCTCACCCAACCCCACAGAGCTCCTCACCCACCTCCTCCCTGAGCACCCACAGAGTTAACCCCACCCAGAGCTCCTGGTGCTGCTCTGCTGTCACCCCAGCCTTGCCCAGCCCTCACCCCACAGCCCACACTCACACCTTGGTGCATTTTCCATCATCCCCTGGTCTCCACATTCCCTCTCCAGATCCTCCTTCCTCTGCTCTGTGCATTCCTGTCCTGTCCCCTGCTGCACCTCTGACAGCAAATGCTCCTGGGCTGAGCTCAAACCTTCACTTAACTCAAGCCAAACACCTTGGCAAGGATGTTTTATCTACATTCAGGGCTTAAAAGCTTTAGCTTGAGGGTATTTTTACGTGGCTTTCATTTAAATCCCCACAGAACCACTCCTCAACCTGTTCAAGTTGGCCTCGCAGCAATTAAATTAATTACTGAATTACAGGGAATCAGCGTTGGAATTGGTCTACAAGGCCTATCCAGGGGATTCTGTGGGATTCAATGCAAAATAATTAAAAACATCCCAATAAAACTTGTGTGACACTGAGTGGGGACAAGTGCCATAAACATTGGCCCTCGCCGGCGCTCGTAAATAAACTTCTCTTTATTGCTCCATTGTCAGAGCAAATTAACAGCAAATTCTCCAGTCTCTCCCACTCCAGGGGATTGTTTCCAGCAGCAGCTCTCCAAGAGCCTCCCTCTCTGTGGTTTGGTTTTATAGGCTTGGAAGACAAACATAAATAAACACCGAAGCCATGAAGGGATGATCCCACAAAGGGATGGTCCCACAAAGGGATGATCCCACAAAGGGATGATCCCACAAAGGGATGATCCCACAAACCTGCTCTGGGTGGGATGGACACCCCCAGACCGGGCAGATCACGGCACAGCCAGGGTTTGCAGCCCTGACTTTTGTCATTCTCTCATTCTGATCACTGATTCACAGAGTTGTTTAGGTTGGAAAAGACCTCCAGGATCAACAAGTCCAAGATGTGCCAAATCCCAACCTTATCACCAGAGCACTGAGTGCCACCTCCCTTGGACACCTCCAGGGATAGGAGCTCCAAACCTCCCTGGGCAGCCCCTGCCAAGGTTTAACAATGTTTTCCATGAAGAAATTCCTCCTGCTGTCCAACCTGAACCTCCCCTGGCACAGCCTGAGGCTCTGTTCTCTCATCCTGGAGAGCACACGAATGTTGCTGTGCAAACAGCCCCAAAACTCAGCCCCAAAACTCCCAGGAATTCTCTGGATTTCAAAGCCTTCAAGGTCAGGAGCACTAGGAGCTCCCTCCAGCCCAGCCCTGGCTGCAACAGGGGGAGAGGAGAGGAGAGGAGAGGAGAGGAGAGGAGAGGAGAGGAGAGGAGAGGAGAGGAGAGGAGAGGAGAGGAGAGGAGAGGAGAGGAGAGGAGAGGAGAGGAGAGGAGTAGGAATAAGAATAGGAATAGAAGAATAGGAATAGGAATAGGAATAGGAATAGGAATAGGAATAGGAATAGGAATAGGGTGAGTTTTTCCTGCTGTTTGCTCCCAGCTCCCTGCAAGGTGAGGATTTGCTGATCCAAAGCTTCCCAGCCCTCAGCAGGAACTGGACCTCAAGTCCCTCCTGTCCTGGGAAACACTGGAAGATATTCCTGCAAGAGATCCACAGAGCTTTCCTTCTCTTCCTCTGGAGCTTTCCTGATGTTTTGGGGAGCCTTAAACTCCTTCCACAGAGCTCTGTGCTCAAATTCTGCCTGCTCTGCCGCTGCCGTGCAGCCCTGGCAATCCCAGCCCTCTCTCTCCGTGGATCCATGACAAACATGTTTTATCAACCTCCCCGCAGTGGCCCAGGAGCCAAACTGCCCGGGGGCAGGGGAGGGAGCCAGACAGCTCCATTCTCCAGGCTCGATAAGAGCCGATGACTTCACCCGGGCAGAAACCAGGGGATGCACTGGGAAGGTCTGGCTCGGGTCCTGCGGCTGAGGAAACACTGAGTTATCACATCCCGGCAGGAGCAGCGGGAGGAGATGGGCAGAAATCCCACCTGGAATTTCCTGTGCCCTCGGCCGGGTGCCTCCAGCCCCATCACCCACTCTGTACCCAGGGCTGCCAAATTCACACTCAGCTCTGCTTTGACTCGAATTCACGGGTTTAGGGGAGATAAGAGCTCAGAGGAGTGAACGGAGGGGATTTAACAAAAGCAGCACTCCGGAGTTTGTAGTGGGAGATCCAGAAACCCCTCGGGGGGCAGGATGGCAGCTGCTCGCACATTTAAACTTGTATTTGCTGCCAGCCTGCAGAGAAAACCTGGAAAGCATCCCCGGGGAGTCATCAGTGGTCCCAACGGCAAAGGGGACAAAGCTGTGTGCACCAGGGTGCACAGTCAAGGAAAAGAGCTTGGGGGACATGCAGGGGACACATGTGAGGCTGGCAGGGATGTCCTGGTGTGCTGTGCCAGAGGGCACAGAGCCAGTGCCCAGCGTGTCTGGGCTCCTGGGCATGGTGTGCTGCCTGTCCTGCAGGGATGGCACCAGGGACACCTCATGGGGGAAACTCCAGGTCCCTGCTGCTGGCTGGGAAAGGCAGCTCCAGTCTGATCCTCTTGGGAGTGTGAGATTTATCCCGGATTGCCCCCATGGCACCTCTGGCTGAACCCGTCTGGCCTCAGGGACACCCTTCCTTCCCCCTTCCTTCACCTTTCCTTCCCCCTTCCTTCCCCCTTCCTTCCCCCTTCCTTCACCTTTCCTTCTCCCTTCCTTCACCTTTCCTTCTCCCTTCCTTCCCCCTTCCTTCACCTTTCCTTCCCCCTGCCATCCTTCAGCAAGGACAGTTGTCCCTTTCAAGAGTGGCCACATGGTTGATTTTAGCTCAAATGCAGCTATTCGTGCTGCAATCACCACTTTGGGGACAGTGAGATCCCCTGGAGAGCAGCAGCCCCCTGTGCTGAGGGACAGGGACAGACAGAGCCCTTGGGGCAGCAGGACCTGCCTGAGCTGAGCTTTGCACCTCCAAGTGCCTCCTGAGCTCCTGTCCCTGGGGTGTGACCAATTCCCACCCCAAATGAGCACCAGAGAACTTCACCAAAGGGAAAGTTTTGCCTGCAGGAAAGAGAAGCACCCAGGGCTCCAGGAGCTGCTGTTCCGAGGGTCAGATCTGACCTGCCATGAAAATCCTGCACTTGGGTCAGCATCTGGAGGCTTATTTGGCTCCTGGGTGTCATTTTCCCTGTGCAGGAAGGAGAGGAGGAAACACCAGAGCCTCATCCCAGCCCAGCCTGGGGCAGAGCAGGGCAGGAGCAGCAGCCCCGACCTTCCCCTCCTGCTCCCTCCAGCCCAGCTCCCGAGAATCAAAATAAAGAAATAACATAGAAACCAGTGTTTCCCAGCCTAACAAGCTGCCACTTCCCAGCCAAACAAGCGCTCAGATTTTCACCCCAGGCAAAACATGTGCACATTTGTGATTCATTCCACGCCAGCGGCTGCCAGCTTTCTGTACAAACGATGGAATTGTTGTGGTTTCAACCTTGACTCGACTCCCAAATGCTGCTCTGAGCTCCTTTGACAGAGCTCCTCACCTCCCACCTCTCCTCCAGCACCGGGATTTTTGCACTAAAATTATCTTGGGTGCCTGGGAGACTTCAAAATTCCCTTCAAGCTACTCCAAGCCGGGAGCTGCTGAAGATTTCTGCTAAAGATTAACCTAAAGATCTCCTAAAGATTTCACCTAAAGATTTCACCTAATGGTTTCTCCATGTAAACTCCTTTCAGCAGCTCAGGTGGAGCCCACAATGCTGGAACCTCAGAGCTCAGGAGGCTCTGGGCAAATAAACATCAAATGAGGTTTTATTGATGTGCAGAGAAGTTGCCAAACCCCAAAAATGGTGCTGCAGGCAACACTTTGCCAGGTTCTGGGAGGGGCTGAGCCCTTTGGAGCTCCCTGGGTTTGATCCTGGGCTGAGGAGGCTCCAAAATTGGAAATTTGGATGAGGATGAGCATGGATGGGGCTGGAGAAGCTTCCAGCAACTTCCAGTGTGGATGAGATCCCAAGGAGGACACGCTCAGCACGTGGGATTGGACCAACAGGTCCCATTGCTGGGTGTGCACATCTCCATCCCTTTTTTCTCTCCGGGGTTCAAAATCCTCCTTCTCCCCCTGGAAAACTTCCTATCCAAAGCCTGGCTCGTGCCAATTCCTGTATTTTCTGCTCCCAAAGCTGTATCAGAGCGTCCCACCCACCACCAGCTCAAACCAATTTTCCTTTCTCCCCATTTCTTTACTAACCTAGAGAATTTCCCAGAGTTTCTGATGCAGTTGAATCCAGAGAAAAATCTCGGTTTTTCCCCACAAAACTCCAGTTTTTGGGCCTGGATTATTCATCCCAAGTGAAGCTGAGAAGAGCCCAGGTCAGACAGGCTGCCCCATGCCACTGCCTCCACATTGGGGATGGTGTGGATTTTGGGAGAGCCCCAGACAGGCCTGACAAGTCTTGTTGGAACAGCAGGGATGTCTCTGCCTTGCAAAAAAAAAAAAAAAAAAAAAAAATTTAAAAAAAAAAAAAAAAATTAAAAATCTGCTCTTCATTCCTCCCTCTGCCTTTGAGTGGGGGGAAACACATTTGTTAGTGATTCATCACTTCCCTGAACAGCCCAGACTGAGGAAAAGATGGATTTGGGATGTGGGGGAGCTGTCAGGGTTAAAGGGAATTGCTGGGAAGAAATCGTGTGTCAAACAGAAAACTTTCCCAATATTTGAGTGAAAAAAAAAAAAAAAAAGAAAAAGAAAATAGAATAAAAGCAAAATGAGTCATTTTGAATCAGGCCAGCAATGAAAGGTTTCACCTCTGCAGATGAGCTGCCTCTTTCTTGTTTTCTTTTATTCAGTGCAAGTTGAGTTTAATTAACTGAAACTGTTTGAAACTGAAAATTTGGTGTTATTTTTAACCCCCTGAGATGACAGGACATTTCCTTCCTCCCCCAGTAAAAGAATTTTTTTTTTTCCCCCACCAATCCCAGGAAACCCAACAGTTTTAATGGGCTTGAATTTCACTCCCACTTCCTGATTGGAATTTTTCCACCCAATCAGACCCAGTTTCACCAGCCCTGCTCAGACTCCTGAGCCCATTCTCCCTCAATTCCCAGCTCCTTTACCTCAAGCAGCCTACCTGAGGAATATTCCCAAGCACAGAATTCCTCTATATTCCCCTATTTCATACCTTCTGTTCCAGCGCCTCAGAATCCTCTGGATTCTCTCCCAGCTGACAACCTCTGCAGCCAATATTTTGCTGCACCTCCATTCTCCCTCATTTTCAAACCAATATTTTGCTGCACCTCCATTCTCCCTCATTTTCAAACCAGTATTTTGCTGCATCTCCATTCTATCTCATTTTCAAACCACCTGCAGAACAAAAAAACATGGAGCAGCGAGGAAGATCCCTGGAATTCCCACCTTTCTGGACACACAGAGGCTGGAGAACACCAGGAAATCACCTACAACCCACCCTGGAACCTCTGCAGGTTCCCTGAAGTGAGCAATGCATTCCACCACTGCTGGAGAATGATTAGGAAGAAGAGGAAAAGCTAAATCCATGAGTTAACCATCCTGACTGGAAAAGAAGGATTTCCTAAACTAAAGCAATCTATCACATCGTGCTCCAAAAGCACCAGGGATTATTTTTTAAAGCCATTATTTTTTAAGATATATCCAATATCATGGTGGGAGAAATCCTCCCAGTGGAAGGTTTCAAAGTTTCTCTTTCCAAGGCATTACAACACTCCCAGCTTGTGAAAAGCAATCCTGGCCACCTGGCTGTGCATCTCAGTGCCAGGAAGGGAGAGAGACACAACAAATCCCAGCCCAGGGGGGTTTTCCATGGATCCTGGGAGTGATTCCCCAAGGGGCTGGGCTTTGTGAGTCCTTGGCTACCCAAAATGCCACCCTGGGCATCCCTGGAGCTCTGGCAGCCTCAGGCTGTGCCCATTCCCTGGGGAGCCTGGGCAGTGCCCAGCACCCTCTGGGGGAAGAACCTTTCCTGATCTCCAGCCTGACCTGCCCTGGCCCAGCTCCAGCCATTCCCTGGGTTCTGTCTCTGGTCAGGAGGGAGAAGCTCTGCTGGAACCATCAGCACTGCCCCATCTGCCTGGCACTGCCTGGAGGAGCTGCAGGGGAGGTGACACCTCCAGACACCCTCCCTGCATCCCTGTGGGACCAGCAAACTCTGCCCAGGGACAGCCAGGATCAGCGTCCAGCATCCTGGAAAAGCCACAGAGGTGCTGGAAGCTTCTCCAGCCCCATCCATGCTCATCCTCTTTCAGGTTTCCAATTTTGGAGCCTCCTCAGCCCAGATTTGGCCCAGGGAGCTCCAAAGGGCTCAGCCCCTCCCAGAACCTGGCAAAGTGATGCCTGCAGCACCATTTTTGGGGTTTGGCAACTTCTCTGCACATGAATAAAACCCTGTCCAGCACCCACCTTGGATGATCCACCATCCAGCTTGGAAAGGCAGCCCCTGCTCCCTACCCTTGGGCTCCACCCCTTTTCCTGCCAGGAAGCCCAGATGTCCCCAAAACAGCCACGCAGCAAAGGCACAAACACCAAAGCATGTGACAACAGCGACATCGCGGCAAGCGTGGCACCAAGCAGGGAGAGGATGGCAGAACCTGGGATCCCACTGGAGAGGAATCTCCAAAATCCCTCTGCACATCTCACCTGAGAGCTCTTGGGCATGGAGAAGCCCCTGCTGCTGCACAGCTCTGCTCCTCCGGGCTCTCCCAAAAACATCCCTGGAAAGGAGCAACTCTGCAAAGCTCCAGCACTCGCTGACAGCACTGCAGACACCACGGGATGGCTGCTGCTGCTCCACACCTGCATTTCCTGGGGGCACCAAACCTCCCTTTGCTGTCAAACTCCAGCAATTCCTGCAGGATTTATCCAGCCAGCAGCCAGCAGTGCTCCTCCAAACCCACGGGGCTGAGTTTGTTTTGCAGTCATCAGATTCAATGTGCTGGGGATTGCTGCAGCAGCTCTCCTGCTGGGCTGGAGCAGCTTTTCCAGCCTTTCCAGCACACTCCAGTGCTCTGGGAGCAGCAGGAATACATGAAGGAATGACTTTGCTGCTTTTTTTCCTGGTTTGGAAGTGAAGCAAACAAAAAAAGGAATGTGAAAAAGGGGAAGCAGCTTGAAGTGCTGTGCCATTCCCATCAAACCTGCAACAAAAGGAATCCTCCAAGGAATCAGCTCAGCCCTAAATGTTTGATGATATTAATTCACTGTAAAATCTGGAAAACAAGGTTAAATCACCGACCTGCAAAGCCATGGGGTTGTTCTCTCCCTGCTCCCTGGAGCTCCCAGGAGCTCCAAAGGCAAAGGAATTCAGGGTATGGTTTTAAACACATCAATCATCTCCTGATTCCTGCTCAGAGCCAGCAGCTCCTGGGCTGTCTTGGAGATGGCAACTGTTGATGTTAAGGCTTCAAAAAAAAATCCACCTACTCTCCTCCAGGCTTAACCCACTTTTGGGTTTGAGCTGAGAAGGAAAATCTACTCATTTAGCCAAGCAGAGCAGCTTCATGCAGTGGCAATTCCTGTCCCTCACTTCCTGGCAGTCAGCTCTCCTGGATGGACAGGGATGTACAGCAGCAGCAAACACGGAATCATGGAATTGTTTAGGCTGGAAAAACCCTCTAAAGTCATCGAGTCCAACTGTTACCCCAGCACTGCCAAGGCCACCATAACATGTCCCCAAGGGCCACATTTATATGGCTTTTAAGTCTTTCCAGGGATGGGGACACCTCCCTGGGCAGCCCCTGCCAATGTTAACAACACTTTCCATGAAGAAATTGTTCCTGATCACTTTCCATGAAGAAATTCCTCCTGATGTCCAACCTGGGCCTCCCCTGGCCCAGCCTGAGGCTGTTCCCTCTCCTCCTGTCCCTGTTCCCTGGAGCACAGCCTGACCCCCTGGCTGTCCCCTCCTGTCAGCAGCTGTGCAGAGCCACAAGGTCCCCCTGATCCCCTTTGCTCCAGGCTGCTTTATCAGCCTCCTTATCTCGGCTCCTTCCAGCCCTATTCTGTTTCCAATCAGCATCCCCAACTCGCTCCGGCCTGTGGGAATTCCAGTAAAATCCTGGAAGGAATAGAAAAATGAAACAAAAACACATTCAGGGGGATTAAAGCTGGGAAAAGGCGACTGAGTGCTGTGAAAAGGAGCAGGGCTCATGTTCTCACATCTGGCTGGGTGCAGAGGGCCTGGGCAGGCTGAAGGAGCTCCCCACAGCCAGGCTGGGGTGCAGGAATTCCTGCCCTGCTCAGGGAGCTGGGGCTGTGCCCCACCTCAGCTCTGTCCCCACGGCCTGGGTCACAGCCAGGGACATCACAGAGCCCCAAATTGGGAGGAAATGTTAATGAGGATCCAGCAGTTCCTTGGGGATCAGCTGGGTCACCCCTGACAGGCCTGGTGTGCAGGGAGAGCTCCAGGGGTGCCACCTCCTTCAGAGAGGAGAGATAAAAGGATAAATCAATCAATAAAATCACGAGCACAGTGGGCAGAGCAGCAAGGGAGGTGATTCTGCCCCTCTCATGAGACACCATCTATTGTGGGGTTCTCCTCTGGGATCCCTGTGACAAATAGGACAAGGAGCTGTTCTAGAGCAGGTCCAGAGCAGGCCATGGAGATGTTCCAAGGGCTGGAGCTCCTCTGGAGCCAGGCAGGGAGAGCTGGGGTGTTCACCTGGAGAGGAGAAGCTCCAGGGAGACCCCAGAGCTCCTGCCAGTGCCTGAAGGGGCTCCAGGAGAGCTGGAGAGGGACTGGGGACAAGGGATGGAGGGACAGGACACAGGGAATGGCTTCCCACTGCCAGAGGGCAGGGAGAGATGGGAGATTGGGAGTAAATCCTGCCCTGGGAGGGTGGGGAGGCCCTGGCACAGGGTGCCCAGAGAAGCTGTGGCTGCCCCTGAATCCCTGGCAGTGTCCAAGGACAGGCTGGACAGGGCTTGGAGCAGCCTGGGATGGAAGAAAGTGTCCCTGCCATGGCAGGGGTGGAACAAGATGAATTTTAAGTTCCCTTCCAACCCAAGCCATGCCAGCATTCCACAGAAAGGATTCCTTGGAACAACATTGATCCAAAACCTACCAAGCTGCAGCAGAGCCATGTTCACAACCTGCTTCTGCAAACTGTTTCTGAAGGGGGAAAACAAACCCAGCAAATCCAAAAGAACAACACACCAGTTGTTTTCATTAGGATCAGGAAGTCACTGCAGGGTGAATTCCCAGCCATGCCCACTCCCTGGGCTGTTCACACTGCACAGCCAGAAATCCTTCCTGGGGAGGAGAAACCACAAGTGCTGGGGAGGAGATTTCATGCTCTCCAGCATGGACAGGATCCTCTGGCCTGAAAATCCAGTCCCAGTCCAGGATAACCCCCCAGAGCACTGCAGAGTGGGCAAAGGGCTGTTGGCCCTGCTGCCCTGCAGATCTGCTGTTGGGAGCTCTCCCCACTTGCTGGTGCAGACAGACTGAATGCTGCAGCTGCTGGGCTCATTAACAGCCCCAACAACTCTTTAATTAACCTTCCTGAGCCTCAGAACATCAGAGAAAAGCATGGAAACCCTGACTGCTGACAGCTCACAAAAATCTGAATGCAGAAGTTCAGAAGTGATATTTATTTATTCTTTTAAAACTTCTTTTTTATTATTATTTTTCTTTTAACCCAGGAGTTTCTGATCCCATCAAGGAAACCATCCAGCCCCTGTCCATGCTCAGGAGGTTCCCAGTATCCATCCAGCACACCCCAGCCCTGATAAAAGGTTCCATCTCCCCATAATTCTAAGAGCAGCTTGGTCTGGCCAGTGCCTGTCCCAGTCTCTGCTCACTCCTGTCCAGCCCCAAACCTTCTCTCTGGAACAGATTTTGTAAACTGGGCTCTAGCCTCATCTGGGAGGGGATTCTTTAGACTAGGGGGTCATTACTTCATTTATTAAGTTTCTTATTGGGGCATCCTATACAGATATGCTAATTTGCAAAATCCGTAAAAATTGTGTTCACATTATATGGTTGTGTATCTCGGCGTGTTCCCCCTTTAAAAAGGTATGCACCTAGGATCTTATTAAATACCAAAGTAAAACCCTTTTATCCCTTTAACCCTGTCTGCCCATAATTCTAAGACAGCAGAAAGGCAACAAAAGGAGCAGGGATGCTCCCCCCTCTCCTTGGGGGTCCCCTTGAGAGGTGTCCCCATCACCTCACCAAGGCTGCAGAGGGAACAATGCCTTAGGATTTTAGCTTCTCTATTTTTTGTGTATCTGTAATTTTAGTGTATAACTCTGGACTCCACACAGGGAGAAATACCTAAAGCTCCTGTTCTCAGCATTTTTTGACAATTCCTCTAAAGCTTGGAATCCAAGGACACCTTACTGTCTCAGAGCCCAACAGTGAATTGGGGGAGCAAACTTGGACTAATTGACTTCATCACCTGAAGCTGTAATTGGAGGATTAAACCCAGATATGCAAAAAGACAAAACTTATAAAGTAGGAAAGAAAAAGTATAAAGTATGAAAAGCTCATGACCTGCTGTCCATTTTGGGTGTAGCCCCTGGGTGAGCTGTGATTGCCCTAAATGCACCTGAAGACCATCAATAAATGTAACTGCTTTTTATTAACTCTGTCTAGCCTCTGTCTTAGGTCAGCCCATCCAGGCATCAGCTCCACATCCCAAAAGGAGCCTGCAGAGACCCCAGAGCTGGGAGCCCCCAGAGCAGCTCCAGCAGCCCTGGGCAGCACATGCCTGCCAGATGTTGAGCATTTGGGGAGGGAGCTGCGGGGTCAGGGTCACCAGGGATGCCTGACTCGCTTCGGGGAGAAGGGGCCGTGCAGGGGGAGAGGGAGCCGGGAGGAAATACCAGCCTGGGGGAGCCAAAGCCATCCCGGGTGGATTCCCGGTCATGGTTGCACATGTCTGGCTCGGGAGAGGCAGGAAGCTGCTGGGGATTGGGGTCCCTGAGCAGCCCCACCCGCTGGGACAGCCCGGGATGGAGTTTCAGCATCCTCCCTGCATCCCAGCAATGCCTGGCAGAGCTGCAAACGCCACTTGGGGCTCAGCCTGCAGCTCTCAGAGCTCCCTCTGCTCCTTCCCCTCTTCGGGAGGATGGGATGCTGCGCTGGGAGCTGCAATTCCCTCCTTGGGCACAGTCTGGAGCTCCTGGGATGTGTCACTCCTGGCTCCCCGTGCCCATCCCGGCACCAGGTGGCTCCTGGAGGAAGCTGCAGCCTCTGCTGGAACTCCAGGCCCTTCTTCCCAAGGCTCCAGACCAAGTTAAACAAAACCACACTGCACATCCAAACCACTCTGCAATGCCATGATTCTGTGATCTGCTGTCCTACAGAGAACAGGCCAAAGAAGATCTCCGGCTTAACTCCTACTTTGAGACCAACACTTGTGGCTGAGTTTGGAAAAAAACTTCTTTCCCTTCAGGAAAAACATCTCATCTGGATTTAAAGCCTTCCCAAGTGTTGAAAACTCTACCACAACCCAGCCTTGGGCTTGGCCAGCAGCGAATGAAATAATAAAGACATGAAACATGTGGGTTGTTAGAGCTGACGTGGGAGCTACAATTAAAACCAGCAGAGCTGGGGGAGAAAATTACCAACACTTTTACTGCAGAAGGTGTAGGGTTTGTAGGATTCCCCAAAGTCCACTCATTTGCAGAGGAAAACCACGAGTGAAGCATTACAGAATGAATAAACGTGGATTTAAAGCTCTGTGTCCCCTGGGCAGGAGGCTGAACTCGGCTTTAGAAAGAGCCACTGAGGAAGGCTTTGCTCAAAGCCTTTTTAGCAGCTTAAAGGCTTTTCCTAAAAAAGAGGGAACCATCACAGGCCTCTGCACCATCTGTGGTTTGCCAGGAGATGCTTTTGGGAACAGGGTGGGTTTTGCTCCACATGGGTGCATGGAGATCATGGAATCACAGAACATCCTGAGCTGGAGGGACCCACAGGATCACCCAGTCCAGCTCCTGTCCTGCACAGACACCCAACAATGCCACCCTGGGCATCCCTGGCAGCATTGTCCAAACACTCCTGGAGCTCTGGCAGCCTCAGGCTGTGCCCATTCCCTGCCCAGCACCCCCTGGGGGACTTCTAAGACTTCTTTAAATCACCCAAATACTACACACAGAGTGAGAAACCTCTGGGTTTCTTTCTTTGTCCCTTTTATTTGCAGCTCAGTTTAACTCCACACCCCTCAAAGTGTCCCCAGCCAGGACCAGGGTGACCACATGGCACGATGGACACCATGTCCTGTCTCCTCTCATCAATCCCACCCCCAGCTTCCATTTGCCACACTCAAAACTGAAACATTCCCAAAGCTCCAGGAATGGAAAAAAAAAATTAAAAAAAGGAAAGAAGAAGAAGAAAAACCACAGGAGTTGATTAAAAATCTGCTCACACAAAACTCGCTGCCAGAACCTGAGATTCGACTTCAAAACTCCTCTGCATCTCTAACGACCTTTTAATAGCTCTCATTACAGAGCATCTCCCTCAGCCCTGCCAAAACAGAGCCCAGCATTTCCACAGGCAAAGCCCAGCTGCTTCATTGATCCATCCCAGGACTTCAAAAAAGTATTAATAATGCAGTTCTGTCAAATGAAAGGTTCCACTCCTGGGTGCTGACGCCTTCCTTGGATGGCAACTGCTTTAACCTGCCTCTTTAATCAAGCATTTCCCACTCCCAGGGGGAGCTGCCGTGGAAAATGGGGCTTAGAAACAAAGAGGAGCAGAAAAAATCAAAAATAAAATTTATCTCTTCCCCTCTGAACAGAAATTACTTGTCTCATGTACTTCTAATCTTCAGTATAAACACATTTAATTGTTAATAAAGGAATAAAAATCAGAGAATGATGGAATGGTTTGGGTTGGGAGGGAGCTTAAACATCATGTCATTCCACCCCAGCCAGGGCAGGGACACCTTCCACTGTCCCAGGCTGCTCCAAGCCCTGTCCAGCCTGGCCTTGGACACTTCAGGGATCCAGGGGCAGCCACAGCTTCTCTGGGAGTTCCATCCCAGCCCCTCCCCACCCTCACAGGCAGGAATTCCTTCCCAATATCCCATCCATCCCTGCCCTCTGGCAGTGGGAAGCCATTCCCTGTGTCCTGTCCCTTCATCTCTTGTCCCCAGTCCCTCTCCAGCTCCCCTGGATCTCCTTTAGGCACTGGCAGGAGCTCTGAGGTCTCCCTGGAGCTTCTCCTCTCCAGGTGAACACCCCCAGCTCTCCCACAGCCCAAACCCCTCAGGTCTGGCTCCACAAGGTGCTGTGCACATGGAGAACATCCCAATGAATCCTCCTCACCCCTCTGCTCTCCACACCTGGGATTTCTCCCACTCCCTCTTTGGATTTAAGGACCTTCCAGGGACGAATCACATCCCCCTCAGCCCATGCCCTGCACCTCAGCAGCTTCTCCCAGCTCTGGGATCAGCTCCAAGCAAACCCATGGAATCCTGGAGTTCTCTGCTGGAGCTGCAGAGGCACCAACCTGGCACTGCCAGGGCGGCAGGGAGGGAATGCTGCAGTGTGAGACAGAGCAGGCTGGCAGAGTCACAGCCCTTCCTCCAAACATCGTGTCTGGCAGGTTAAAAAGGGAAAAGAGAGGAGCTAATGGAATCAATCCCTGCCTGGCTATGTTCTCCCAGCTCAGATCCCAGCCTGCAGCCCCTGCAGAAGGAGGGGAGGCGTCTGTCTCTCACCATTCCCTGCTGGACAGATGGAAACCACGGGCAGAGAAGCACCACAGTTACCCAGGGCTGTGCAGAGTGGGAAATCAGGGATTACCATCCCTGCTCTGTGCCACAGCCACCCCATCCCACTGCTCCCAGTGCTCCCAGCTCTGGAGGCTGGGGATGTTTCCTTTCCCAGGAATCACCCACCATGGTGCTGCTTATTCCATATTTACATGCTTTTGCTGGAGAGCTCCTCCATCAGGAGGGGAAGAGCTCTCAGCACCTGCCTGGTCCTTGGCTCATCCCTGGCCAGAGATTCCCAGAGATTCCCAGACTCCCAGAATTCTGGCTTATCCCCAGCCAGAGGTTGCCAGAGATCGCTGGAATCCCAGGAAGGTTTGGGTTGGAAGGAACCTTAAGGATCATCCTTAACTGTGTCACCTCTCCAGTGGCACTGAGCATCAAGCAACCAGACCTTTCCCAATCCCAAACCCATTAAATTATCTGGGATACTGCTGAGCTTTTCCCATCCAACCCTCCAGAGCAGCTGCTGTGGAAGATCCCTGGCTCTCCTTCCCGTGGAGCTGCTGAAACCACCCTGGCAAAACCGAGGAAAAAAAGATTTGGGGCTGCTGTGTCCCTCTGTCCTGCCATGTCCTGCCGTGTCCCTCCATCCCTCTGTGTCCTGCCATGTCCTGCCATGTCCTGCCGTGTCCCTCCATCCCTCCGTGTCCCCCTGTCCTGCCATGTCCCCCATCCCCTCACCCATCCCACACCACAGCCACGTGCCGAGCCCCCGTTGTCCCCAGCAGCCCCGGGATCAGCGCGATGTGACCTGAGGTGGCCTTTCACCCCGCAGGAATCACACTGCCGGCAGCGCCGGCAATTAGCGCGGCACTAATTGCCATCATTGCGGCGCAGAAACGGCCGGTCAGGCTTGAGGTGCGCTAAACAGAAGGTGATTTTTTTTGTCACTTTGTTGCTCTCTGGAGTTCCTGGAGTGGCAGAGGCACGGGAGGAGGGTGCTTAAGTCGCGCAGAGGGTTTTTCCTTAATTGCTGACCCCGAGAGAGCAGAGCTTCTCAGCCCAGTGCTCCCGGCGGGTGAATGAAGGCTCTGCACAAAGCAGGAACAGCGGGACAAGGAATCCCTGTGCCACCAGCCGGCTCTCAGGAAGCTGCTCCCTGTGCCAATGTCCCCAAGTGCCCCCGGCAAAGCGCAGCCCGCGGGGTCCCCCGAGTGCTGCACCCACCGAGCCAGGGATGCTCAGCCACCCAGTGGTCACTGTGGGGTGGAAGGAAGGGGATAGAGCCAGCCTTGGCAGCTGGGGTTGGTTAAAACAAGGGGAAAAGCACTAAAAACCCTATTAGTCATGTCATGGGGTGGTGGGTTGGGTGAGCAGCGGCTTTTTAGGGGAAGGAAATGAGGTTTCTGTGCTCAGCTCTGACCCCCAACACTGCAGGGCTGGCAGGGAGGGGCAGGGAGAGCTCCTTCCCCCACCTCTCTGGGAAAGCTGCAATACCAGCACAGCCCTTTCCAGATCCCAGAGCTTCCCCATGGAGGAGGGATCCTTGTGGGTGCTTTTCAACTCAGCATTTTCTGTGATTCCATGATTCTGTGACTGTTATTCTGTGACTCTTCTGTGATTCTGTGATTCCATGATTCTGTGACTCTGTGATTCTGAGACTCTATGGCTCTGTGATTCTTTGATTCTGTGATTCTATGATTCTATGGCTCTGTGATTCTGTGACTCTGTGATTTTGTGATTCTGTGATTCTCTGATTCTGTGGCTCTGTCACTCTGTGACTCTGTGATTCCATGATTCTGTGACTCTGTGATTTTGGGATTCCATGACTCTGTGATTCTGAGTCTGTGATTCAATGATTCTCTGACTCTGTAATTCCATGATTCTCTGATTCCCTGATTCTCTGATTTTGTGATTCTCTGACTCTGTAATTCCATGATTCTGTGATTCCCTGATTCTCTGACTCTGTAATTCCATGATCCTGTGATTCCCTGATTCTGTGACTCTGTGCCCTTTCCTCACTCCCTGCAGAGCTGAGCCCTGAACCTGCACCCATCAGGGCCCCAAGCACCAAGCCCAAACCCCAAGAATCATTGCTATCCCCCAGCTTTCCTTCCCAGACAAGCCCCAAACACCCCAATCCCCTGAGGAGCGACTGATCCCACAATCTGCAGTATCCAGGGAATTGGCCCCACCTCAGAGCTCTAAACCATTCCCAGGGCAGCACAGCCAGAATTCCTGGCCCACACAGGCCATGCCAGCCCCTCGCTGGCTGTGGGAGCCAAGAGCAATGTAATGCACACATAAATCCATAAATATACATATATATAGCACACCCTGCACATGCACAAAGAGCTCCAGCTCCCTCAGCCAGGGAGGCAGCGACGTTACGTCAGCCAGGACCTCAACCAGGAGCAGATGGCGGCTCCTCCTGCAAGAAATTAGGAGCTTTTTGGGATCCTGCCCAGAGGAAGGAGGTGTGGGCAGCCCCTCTGCACTGCTTCTCACACTAACTCAGTGTCTGCCCCCAGAATCTCCCACCTAAACCCAGCCTGGCTCTGCTGGGCTTGCCAGCAGTGGTGCAGGGTGCTGGCAGTGTTTGGACAAGGCACAAGGTGGGACACTCAGCCCAGGCTGCTCATTTTCCCATGGGAATGATGTTTGTATCCCCCAGCTCAGCTCCTGGTGAGCTGATCTGATCCCTAGCCTGCTGATGATCCATTACACCTCTCCTCTGGAAAATCTTCCCCTAAGGAACAGCACTTACCCACCCTTGAAAGCTTTCCCCAGCACCCCCGGGTTGAAATGGAATTATATGGGACAATTCCCACCACCTAAGATGCAAAAAATAGAGGGGAAAGCAGCTCTGGAATCCTTCTGTGCTCTAAGGCCTGGATCCAGAGGGAAAGAGAGGCTCTAGGAAATGAGGCTTGTGGAAAAGCTGAAGGTTTTCAACTTGGTCTGATCTGGAGGGATCTCCTGGGGATGCTGCCAAACATCAGATCTGCACTGCAGCTCCCAGAAAAGCCAACATATTCTGAAGGCAGAGATCCTGGGAATAGCTGGGAAGCTTGGGCTGGAAGTTTTCAAGTAATTCAGCATGAGACAGACTTAAAACAGAGAGACTTTTCCATCCAAACAGCTCCAGCTGGGTAAAGTTAAACAGCACAGCAAAAGGCACCATCCCAGCAGCTGGATCTGGGATGTGCACCCATCCCTCAGTGTCCCTGCATCCCAGTGTCACATCCCTGAGGGCTTTGCCATCAGTGTTGTGTCTCCTGTCACCTTGGAGAGGTGGCATTTAGGGAGGACAGCATGAAAATGTCCCCAGTGTGCCACATCCCAAATGCAGGGTGAGGTCCTGGGGCAGCACCTTCTCCTCCAGAATTGTCCAAGGAATTTGGGGCCAATTCCAGGCTGGGGTTGCCAGAGCAGCCAACAAAAGCTCAGTGCCAGGGGTACAGCCAGGGGTGTGCCAGGGGGTACAGCCAGGGGTGTGCCAGGGGGTACAGCCACACAGCCCCAAAGGATGGAGTGCAGGTGGTTGTGCCTTAGTCTGAGGGAAAGCAGGAACTCACCTCCTCCCTATCCCTAGAGAAAAGCACCTGAGGGTTTTAGGGTGGAAAAGGCTCTTTCACCCAGCAGAAAGCAGCTGGGAATTGACTCTCAGCAAAGCCAGAGCTCAGATAAAGGAATCCTTCAAATGCTCCTGGACCACAAACCCAGGCAGGCTCTGACCTCCTCCCTCTGGAGCACAAAGAGGAGCCCATGAATAAAAGCTGGACTGTAAAAATATCCTGGTGGGCACTTTTGGGGTTCCCATAATTCCTGAGAGCCCTCAAGGTTTGGGTTTTCACTCTCTGCCCTCGCAGGGGCACAGCCTCAGGGAAAGGCTCCCAGCTGCTCTCTGCTGGGGGCACAGCCAGTGACCCCTGTGTTTATGCCACTTTAAACACACAATTTAGGGTCTTGTCAAGGGGAAAAAAATTAGTAATGCCATATAATTGCCTAATTAAGGGTGTCGTGACCCTCCAGAGAATGGAGAGTCAAATGGAAAGGACAGAAAGAGTCCAAATCTGGGATATCTGGATTTTTAAGAAATTGGACTTGGAATTAGTTACCAGCATCAGGACCTGACACAAATGTGATTTTATATATTTATATTTATATTTATATTTATATTTATATTTATATTTATATTTTTGTATATTTTTATATATATAATAGAAAACATTGTACATGGACAGCCCTGATACATCACAATTTATGATTATCCACATTTTCATCAGGTTCATTATTTCATTTACCAAGTCCATGTGCACTTTCCCAAAAGATGCCACATTTGAGGACCTTGCACAATGCTGGATCTGACATCTCAGAGTCCCAGACCTCCAGCAGGATAATTCCCTAGAAAACGATTTTCCTCCAAACCCTCAAGCAAGAAATGCCACCTGCAGGAGCCAAGCTGTGCATTTGCAGATGCATCCCCTAATTAAGCAGATTTTAATTGGATGACTCCAGCTTTAATTAATGGCAAATTGTTCGTGTGCTTTCCTTTTTTGGATCACATTCCCCGACAGGATTTTCGGGGTTGATTTGGGGGAATTTCATGTTTTGCAGAGTGGGGTTGCAATTATTATTTACTGCACTTCATGAGGGAAAAACAGCTCCCAGGAGCTCCAAGGAGTTTCCACTTTCTCCTCCTCCTTCACCAGAGCATCCCCTGAGTGCTGGGATGAGCTCAGCAAAGCCCTGCAGACCCCCAGGTTGTGCCCACTGGGCACTGAGGGCATGAAGGGGCAGCTGGGGCTCATCCCACCCCACAGCATCCCAAATATAAAAATCCCTGCCAGTGGCACCCTCCATCCTGGACCCACAGTGCTGCAGGATCCTCTCTTGGGAATTGCTGCAGCTCCCAGTGTGAACAGAACCAGAGGAGATCACAAAGATGCTCCAAGGGCTGGAGCAACTCTGCTCTGCAGCTGGGGGTGTTCATCTGGAGAGGAGAAGCTCCAGGGAGACCTCAGAGCTCCTTGCAGTGCCTAAAGGAGCTGCAGGAGAGCTGGAGAGGGACTTGGGACAAGGGAGGGAGGGACAGAACACAGGGAATGGCTTCAGTCTGACAGAGGGTAGCAATAGATGGGATATTGGGAAGGAATTGTTCCCTGTGAGGGTGTGAGGCCCTGGCACAGGGTGCCCAGAGAAGCTGTGGCTGCCCCTGGGTCCCTGGCAGTGTCCAAGGCCAGGCTGGACAGGGCTTGGAGCAGCCTGGGACAGTGGAAGGTGTCCCTGCCCATGGTATGGGTGGCACTGGATGAGCTTTAAGGTCCCTTCCAACCCAAACCATTTTACGTTTCTATGAAACCACAAAAACTAGGTGCAAGTTCAGTAATTGCTCCCTTAAAAATCAACCCCTGCAGCATTCCCAAGGCAGCTTGGTGCTCCAGGGATTGGATTGGAGCTCATGGGATGGATTTGATTCAGTGCAGGCACTGTTTGCTAAGGGATCTGAGTGTTCTCCAGTGGCAGCAGCAGTCACAAGGGACAGGACACCAGGAGCTGCTTCCTACCAACCCACAGACCCAGGAACAACATATCACCCTGTCCTGGCTGAGCTGGAGGGAGGAAAAAATACAGAAATCCTTATTTCCTAATGGTCCAGCCAAGAAATGCATCCCAATTTCCTTCCAACCCTAAGGTGCCACAACTGCCATGTGCTGTGCCTTCTTCTCTGCCACTTCCCAGAGCAAAGGGGACACAGAACCTCAGCCAGGTCTCAGCAGCTCTGAACACCAAGTCTTGGCTCCAGCCATGAGCTGCTCTCCTCTGGCACTCCCTCCACACTCCAGTTATTCCCCCATCACCTCGGGATCAGCATGCAGGGCACACGGCCAGCCAGCAGTGCCACCAGTCACTGCTCCTGAAGCCAAGCCCAGCTCCAAGGTCAGGAAGCCCAGCCTGGAGCTGCCATCCTGCTCCTCCAGGGGGTTTCTTGGAGCTGTGCCTGCCTTGGAGCAGAACTGCTCCATCCCTAGGGACTGCCTGGAGAACAAGAGCTTCAGCCCCAGAGAAGTGGCTTTTTTTAGGGCAAAACCCAGGAGAACCCCACGTGTGGAGGATTGTGCCCCATGCACCAGCTGGATCTACAACAAAAGCTGAAAACCTTCCTGAGTTCAGGATTTTCCCCAGCCTGGGCAGCAGTGACCAAAGGGCAAAGCTTCACAC
Source organism: Lichenostomus cassidix (assembly GCF_008360975.1). NCBI lineage: Eukaryota > Metazoa > Chordata > Aves > Passeriformes > Meliphagidae > Lichenostomus > Lichenostomus cassidix. The sequence continues at coordinate 8,556,598 of NC_139497.1, forward strand.
TTGCATCATGCTCAGTCAAAGGTGAGGGTGGATCTGCCCAGAGAAGCTGTGGTGCCCCTGGATCCCTGGAACTGTCCAAGGCCAGGCTGGACAGGGCTTGGAGCAGCCTGGGACAGTGGAAGGTGTCCCTGCCATGGCAGGGGTGGGAATGGAAAAGCTTTAATGTCCCTTCCAACTCAAACCAGTTTAGGACTCTGATTCTATGAGATGAGACATGCGAGAAGCCTCGCCCATGTCCCAGCACACCCGGCTGCTCTGTCCCGCAGCCAGAGAGACCCACAGCCCTCCAGAGACCCGAGAGCCACAGCGACACCGCGACAGGCTCTGTCCCTGCCCGGCCCCAGCAGCTCACGGGGGACGCCCCTCGCCGCGGGCGAAGCTTTCTTGTCCCCAAAGCACGGGTGGCTGCCCCGTGGCCGTGCCTGGGTGTCCCCTGCACCTCCACGGCCACGATCCGCCGCATCCCCGCGCAGCCACGCTCCCCGAGCCCCGCTCGGGCTCCCCGCGCATCCCGGCGGCACCGCCCGCATCCCTGCCCGGCACGTCCCCGCAGAGTGCCCCGGCGCCCCCCGAGCCCCCCGGCCGCCCCCGTACCTGTGTCCAGCCCGGAGCCCGGCTCGGGAGCCGCCAGCGCCGCCGGGCACAGCGACAGGGCCAGAGCGCAGAGCAGCGGCAGCGCCCCGGCGCGCATCGTGCCCAGCCCGGGCCAGCCGCATCCCGGCCCGCCGCGGGACAGCACGGCCCGGCCCGCCCCCGCCCCCGGCCCGGCCCCCGGCCCGGCCCTGCCCCGCACGGCGCACGGTGCGTGTCGCACATCGCCCCCTCCCCAAAACCGGCCCCCTGCCAGCGCCCCCCGGGGCTGGAGGGGTTGGGCTGGGGTCTCCCCTTCCCCCGGGCAGCTCCGCGGGGTGACAGACGGACAGACAGACACAGCCGGACTCACAGCTGGAGCTCCAGCGGGTGTCGCGGGGGTTGCTGACACCTCCGTCCTGCGCTGGGGTAAAGGGACATCCCGCACCCTCCCGCCCTAAAATCCTCACTGCAAGAGCTTCTCGGGCTGTTTTGCCCCCCCAGCTGTGCCCAGCTGCCCCCGGGGGTGCCCAGCCTCGCTCCTGAGGGGGGACAGAGCACCCTTCCAGCATGACATTGTGGGGTGAGCGAGGAACCCCAGTTCTGCAGGGAGAGCTGCACCGGGCATAACCCCCTTTTTCCTTGGGCTCTGGGCCAGGTCAGCCCTTTCCTGGGACCTCACAGGGTTCATCTGAGCCAGCTCAGGTCCTCCCCAGCCACACCACCACCCCACTGGGAGGTATTTGCAGACTCACCCCAAAAGTGAGTTCCCCCAGTCACCACCCCACAGCAGCCCCACACGCTCAGCTCTCCAGGGTCACAGTGGCACAGACCCCACAGCTGGAGCCACACTGTGCCCCACGGGTGGGACAAAGCCCTGGGTGCTCACAGGTGCCCCGTGGGGGTTCAGGCTCAGGCCCATGGGGGAGGCAGGCTCAATCCCAATCCATGATAGCATTTTCCCTGCAGCAATCATGCAGAAACACAAAAAAATTGGGAATCTTCAGCAAGGGACAGCCAGACAAACGCCAGCTGGACATTCCTGCCAGGGAGCAGAAGATGCTCAGGTGCCCAGTGTGACACCCAGCTGTCCTTTTGCTCTGGTGAATCCACACCATGACATTGGGAAATGAGGATTCTGGAAGCTCCTCACCTTAAATCCCAATTGCTGCTTGAGACATGAGCCAACCTCGATGCACAACCCCTCTCTGTACCCTTCCAGCCCCTTCCCCTGCCACACTGACTCGGCTTGCCAAGGAAATGCAGGTCAGAGACACTCCAGGAGCCTTTGCTTTGCCATGTAGAGGATTTATTTGTCAAGAACATGTGACATGGGTTTGCCTTTCGGAATCCCACCGATTCCCTGGGATGTGACTGTCTGTCCCAGCAGCACTTCTCCCATCCCTTGGCATGTCCTGCAGCCCCTCCCTGCTGTGGGACTCTGCCCTCTGCTCCTCACACATCCCACCAGCTTGTTCGGGTGGATCACCTGCACAACCAGGTCTTTCCAACACTCTCCAATCCATAATAAGGAAAAATCCCTTGTCAAATTCCTGGAATGACTCTGCCACAGCCCTGTCTCAGCTCAGCACCCTCTTTTTAACCATGCTGTCACTTGCTGTATCCAATGACACAACCACCTCCACCCCCAGCCCTCTGTGAGGAGATTTGGGGTTACACCCCTGTGGGGTGCCAGCCTTTCGTGCAGGAGTAGCTGGACAAGGACCATGCCTCCTCCTCCTCCTCCTCCTGTGTTTGTGCTGTGCTGGGCAGAAAAAAGGCTGCCAGAACCAGAGAAATAATAAAAACAGACACAGACACAGACAAAGCCAGGGCTGGGATATTCTGTTTCAGAGCAATGACAAAAGTGGGGATGAGGACAAAATGAATAAACTCCAGTTATTGATGTTGTTTGCTTTGAATGAACTCAGCTCTGCTCCACCAGCTTGTCCCAGTCTTCCTTCCTGGGTGGAGGGAATCCTTTCTGGAGTTTCCATCTCTTCTCTCAGGCTTGGTTTGCTCAGATCTCACTTCTCCTGCTGCCTCACCCATCCCAAGGCTTCACCCCCAAATATCTGCACAGCCTTATCAGAGCCCCTTGGGCATCAACTGCTGCCATCCCTCAGTCCCCAGCCTTCCAGCATTTCTCTTATTGCTCCTTCTCTCTGAATTCCCTCCTAGGGAATGCCAAATTCCAAGTGACACCTCCTCACTGGGATCCTACTAAAAACCTGTGGATGGAAAAAAATCAGGCACACCCCAGTGATTTCAAACATGAAGGAAGAAGCAGAGCAACCTTAACCTTGTCCTCGCTTGCTGGGTGACCCTGGGTAATTTAGTCCCATTCAAGGGTCTCAATTTATTTTTTTTTAATCACATAAAGATGCAAAATTTGCCTCATCTGCAACATATTTTGGAATGTGCTGAGTGACAGCATTGAGTTGAGGTTTCGTTATCACAGTCAAGCACTTTCTGAAAACGGTGTTTTCACAGCCTGGAAAATATCAGGAGATCTGCTTAGGGTTGATAAGAAAGGATGAAATATACTGAGATGAGTAATCCATCACCTCGGAGGGGATGTAGGAGTCTGTGGATGATGTCTGAGACGTGGCTGGAATGAGGAATCACACAGATGATCCCAGGTTTCCATGCTCCAGGGAATAAAAAAATGCCAAATCACCTGAGCACCTTGAACTCAGCTGTGCTCAGTGTCTCACCCTGAGTTTTCTGCATCCTAAAATAAATATTCCAGGGAACGACTCTCAAGCCTTTTGAAACAGCCTTTTTTTCTTTTTTTTTCTGTTTCCCTAGAAAGTAGAAAAAGCCTGAGAATGCTACCCCCTAATGGCACAACCGGGCGTGGGGTGCTGGCCTTGGAAACGCTGATCCAAATTTTATTTACAGGGAATAAAGGGAATTGAAATCATGTGGTCTCTGCTGGCAAGATGTGCTCCTGGGTGGAGGAGACCTTGTGCAGACCCCTGACAGCAAAACCTTCCACCAGGAGTGGGAGGAGCAAAAAAAATAAAGCCATTTTTGGGATTTGGCTGAACTCCAACCCAGAGGTTCCAGCTCTAGAGTCTCGGATGTGGGAGATGGGAATTTGGGATCAGGGATCCTGCCTGCTCCAGCTCCCTACCCCCAGGGCTCAGGCAGGCCCTGGAGAAGCTGATGGCTGATTGGTGCCTTGGACCCAAAGAATACAACTGGAATAAGAAGAAAGAAAGGGAAAAAAATACTTTAAAAGAGCAGAAAGTCACCAAAAGGCTTTTAGGATTTTCAAACACATACGGGGTCGTAAAGCAGGTTTGGAGGTCTCTGTAATGTATCTGAAGGGGAGAGGTTGCTCAGCTGGTCCCCCAGGCAGATTCCAGCTCCCCTGATGGGTGTGGTGAAGCAAATCCTGCTGGGGACCCCTTGGAAGTTGGGATGGACACTGATCCACACTGATCCCCAAACCCTGCCCTTCAAACCTTCCCTCATACCCTGCCCAGAAATCTCCATTTTGTGTTTGTTTGGGATATCTCACAAATGTTACCAAAATCCTACTCTTCAGTGTCATCCAGCCCCAAGAACCCCAAACCCCACACAGACCATGCTGCATGTCCAGGGAAGTTCTCCTGCCCCAAACCTGATTATGCCCTGAGTGACCTCAAGCAAGAGCATCTCCTTCCCAAGCTCCAGCCTGACCAGGAGATCAGGGAGTTGAGGACCTTTCATTCCACACCAAATCCCAGGTGAGACCTTGGGGGATCTCATCACAAAAAAGATGGAAAAAGAGAGAAGAGTCAAGAGCTGAACTAGACCTTGTGCTCTGCAAGGTGCTCTGCAGCACCCAAGAGTTCCCAGAGAGTCCTTGGTGTTGTGTGACACCAGCAGACCCTGATCAAGGAGGACCACAGTGGATTTCTGTCCCCAGAAGGAAATGAGAGTGATTCTCCAGTTATCCAAAGAAATGAGAAGCTTTTCCTTGTGTTCTGACAGCCCTTGGGTTTTTCTGCTCAGTGCAAGTCTGGAAGTACCAACTTCCAAGAGAATTCCACAAGTATTATTGTTGTCATTATTAATTGTTTTCTACAGGTGCTACAGCAGGGCCTGGACATGTGACAGACTGCTGACACCAATCCTGATTTCCAGGGCTACCTGAGGGAGCACAGGAACACCTGCTGGGAGTGGGTTTAGGGTTCCATCAGGGTTAAAGCCAAAGGGAGCTATTCCCAGCATATGAAATAGTCTGGGTTGGAAGAGACCTTTAAAAGTGCTCGAGTCCAACCCTTCTGGGATGAACAGGGGCATCTTCAACTTGTCCAGAGCCACATCCAACCTGACCTTGAATGTTTCCAGGGATGGGGAATCCACAGCTTCTCTGAGCAAGCTGTGCCAGTATTTTACAGGAGAAACATCCTTCTGTTAAAAACCAGGAAGGAATCAATCCCAGCTGGGGGCTGTTTAACCCTCAACTTTACAGTTTTGCTGCCTGTTGTTCTCCAGAACTGCCATCTCCATGCTGGATCCACACCGCAAATTTCCAAACAGCTCCCTACTCAAACCGAACATCTGTGAAGCCTCTCTGGGTGAAAAAAAACCCGCAGAGACGCAGCCAATTCCTTAAAAATCCCAGTTTGGGATCCAGTTTTTCCCAGCTGTCACTCCTGGAGGTGGGCAGGCTCTCAGAGCCAACCCTCCGGCGCCTCCCGCTCAGCAGGCACACCGCACACACCGTCTGGGAATTGCTCAGGTTTTGGGTTTTTTTTTTGCTAAGTTTTTATTTTAATTCAAGGACTTTGCTTCATACAAAATGGAATTGTAGAAACAACTGCAGAATTCAAAGTTTGGCTGATAAATATTACTCAGGCAGCAAACTAGGCAATCACAGAACCTTTTTTTTTTCTCAATTTTTTTCCCCCTTTTTTTTTTGGGTAAAGTTCCGCTTGTGTTGCATGGTTGGAACTTTGATCGTTTTTCACACTGTTTTTTTAAATATAAAGTTTTGCAACAAACCCCCAAATTTATATCAAATATAATTAAAAATTAACAACTGATGAATACATTGTATCAAAAAAGTACGAAGATAAACATTTTTCCATGCACATACTTTTTTTTTATAGATATGTATATATGTATATATATTACATGCAAACATTACTTATTCAAAGTACAGCCACTACGAGACTGGTTCTGGATGCAGAAAACTGATCGGTGCAATTCAAGTTTGGCAACTCACTATGAGGATTCTTGGAAAGATGGAAGGACAGCAGAGAGGCTGTAAAAAAATGTTGGGAAAGGGGGATGGATAATTGTGGTCAGGCTTGTCTGTCACTGTCATCGACCCCTACGAGGCGGGTGGAGGATTTGGACAACTTGAGATTCTTCTTCGTGGTCTGCCTGAGAACTGGGGTGACCCAAGGCTGTGTTAGTGAAGGGCTGGGGGGTTGGGGATGGAAAATGGGAGAGGAAAGGGGGAAAAGACAGGATTATTCCATACAGAAAGACATCTCTGTTGCTTTCCAGTGTGGGTACAGTGTTTGCATGCACGGGCAGAGAGGTGGTGTTGTCCCTTCCCCTCGACTTCCTGGAGTAAAATAGGAACGTCCCCTTGAAAATTTCAAATAAAGTGTTTGTGCCTTCATTTCAGGAAAATGTATAAAACATTTGGTCACACTCGTGCTGAAGCCTGAAACAGGAAAATCCAGCAGATAAAGCTAGAGGATGGATGAAGGTCTTTCTGAGTGGAGGGGGGGTGGGGTGTGTCCAAAAGTGTCATCTGGTTGCATAGCCCTCCGTTTGGGAATGCCAGGAATGCCAGCCGGGACCTCTGGCTACCACACTGCCTTTATTCCAAGTGCACACAGATACAGAGACAGAGATACAGACAGGAGTTGTCCTTTAGCAGAATCCAGGGATGAGATCGGCCAGAGATTGCTACGGAACGGAACTCAAACAGAACACTGGAGGGAACAAAACCGGGTTGAGTTTCCTCGAGGGAAGAGCTACAGGAGATGTGAAGAACCACCCTAGAGCAGGCTGCTCCTGCCTCCTGAGGCTGAAAGACTTTGTCGAGAGCACGAGAGACCTCCTGAGAGTTTTGGTGGCATCTGATCCCCTCCAACCACCCCAGGGACAGAACAGATCACTGGGATCCAGCGGCATTTCCAGCGGGATTTACACGCATCCCGCGCGACCGCTTCGCCTGGAGAACATCCACAGGCCTGGGGCTTGGTAGATCCTCTGAAAAAATTCACCTCTCCAACCCTGTCCTCTCCTAGCAACGTTTTTAGGGATGTGCTTGCCACCTCCCACCCTTCCTCCTTTTACCTTTTGACCTCTCCATGTCCTCGGGCTGCCCTGTGCCCCAAACCAGCCCGACAAGGGCTCAGCAGAGCCTGGGCACGAGGTGCCACCCAAGCTTTGCCACCAGCCTCCCTCCCCGCCAGCACAGCGTGTGCCACTCTGCCAGGCTCACAGTGCAGGAATCCACACGGGCACAAAAGAAAGAAACCAGCCAGCGCAAGCGTCGTTGCAAGAACGCAGAAATCTCATCCCTGAGAATCAGAGTTAGAGGTTTGGATTATTATTATTATCATTATTAATATGTTTTTTTTTAACCTTCTCTTATCAGGCAATTAAAACAACTCACTCCAACTGCCCTCCACACAGGTGATGTGCCACGGAGTGTGGCCAGAGCTCTCTCAGCCTGCCTGGGGGAGATGCTGCTTCTCCTGCAGGAGCATCCCTGCAGATGCTGCCCTTTCCCACCTGCATTTCCTCCACTGGGCAATGAGACAAGGCCGGCTTTGTTTGCTGCAATCACTCCCCTCCCACCAATAAAAGTATATATATATGTATATATATATATATATAATATATTTATATATTAAAAAAAAATAAAAATAAGAAAAAGAAAAGGCCAACAAAACCCAAACCCAAAGCACGTTTGCCTTCCCCGCTGGAAGCTCCCAGCCCGGAGTGCAGTGTCCAGGGCGTGGTGGCCCCAGGGACCCTCCGAGGCTCCGGGTGGCTCCCCGGCTCAGCCGCCGCCCCTCTGCCCTCCCCACGCTCGCCCAAGCTCTGATGGCTCGAAGCAAGAGGTTGCATCGTCACTGTGAAAGATTTCAAAGGTTAGGCACTTAGTAGTGAACAACTGGAGCATTCGGTAGAAACGGTGGGACCTGGAATGACAATTGGACTAATTCTCTACATAAAGAGGATTTTTTTTTCTTTTTTTTTCTTTTTTTTTTTTACTGTACAATTTACAAAAATGCACACAATGAAAAGTTAAAGTTCTATCTAATAGCTTGATATAAAACCGATAACATTTCTTCTTCTCACCCCTATGCTTTTTTTTCCTCTTTTTGTTTGGGTGGGTTTTTTTGTGGACTTTTTTTTTTTTAAAGTTGTTTTTTTGCTAAATCAAGCTTATATTGTAAACAAGACAAAACAGTGAGGGCGTGTTGCAGTCAACAGGAGAGAGGGATGGATCGAGAAGTCTCAGCAGCAAGGAAACAGTCCTTACAAAGGAGCTCTCTTGTGGCTTTATCGTGTGTCAGTGTGAAGGACCCGATGTGGTGAGTGACATTAGAGACCCCAAGGGCAGCGGTGTCACAGCAGGGTCCCTCGGGGGTGGGGGTGGCACCAGCTCTGCCCTAAAGGATTGCAGTGGCTGAACATCAAGTCCCAAAGGACTGTCCTTTGTTCTGGGCTGTGTTCTCCTCTCCCAGTTTCTCGGGTGCATCTCTTCCTTCTCCGCGCTCAACGAGACAGATGCGGGGCGAGCGTTGTTGTGTGAGTCCCTTTGCTACCCCCGCCTCCCACCCTGGCAGGGGGGAAATTACCATGGTGAATTAATTAAGAAATAGCCCAACAAAACTGCGCCAATCTCGAGAAGGACCCACAGTTCTGCTTTTCCACCGTGGAAGGTGAGGATCGCTCTTCTCCCGGCTCCTGGCGTCTGCGGCCGGGTTGGCGCCTGGTGCGTGTCTTGGGACTAGACAAGGCAGTGGGGAGGGGGTAGAGAGGGATGTGCTCCTCCCACTGCCTTCCCCAGAAGGAGGGAGCCTTCTTCCTCCATCTGTCTAGTGCAAAATAAAAACCAAATCAAAATGAAAAAACTAAAGAACAACAGAGGAGAGAGAGGCTGCAGGGGCACCTCTGGCCCCGGGCGCCGAGCAGTTCTCGGGGCTGCCCCGCCGGCCGCCTCCGGCCCCGGGCCCCCGTGGGAGCTCCCAGCCCTCCAGATGATAAAACTCATCCTTATTAAGCCGCTAGCACCAGTCATCCTCATCGGCTTCGTGGTAGTAACTGCGTCCTCGGGCGCCAGGGCCCGCATTGAGCCCCAGCGTGTAGTGGTAGCCGTTGGGCACGCGGCGGATTTGGTGCGACTGCGAGGTCAGCGAGGAGACGTAGGAAGTCCTCGAGGAGCGGCCCGAGTTGGTGGCCACGGCCTCCTCGAAGGTGAGCGTGTCCTCGGGCGCGGCGCGCTGCGGGCTGTCGGCGGCGTTGTCGCGGTGGCCCAGGTAGGGGTCGGAGCCGATGCGGGCCACGGCGGGCGGCGGCGGCTGCTGCTCCCCCCGCAGCAGCGCGTTGTGCTCGGACAGCCCGCGGCTCAGGCGGCCCGGGGAGAACGTGGGGGTTTGGAAAGTGGTGAAGTGCATGGGCGAGGAGTTAGCGGTCTTGTAAGTGATGCTGGGGCGTGGGGTCAGTGGAGTCTGTGGGAGCTGCCTCCGACCCCGGCAGGGGGTACTAGCACCAGATGTCGACAGCAAGGGGCTCCCATTAACTGAACCACTGCCCTACATCAAAATTGGAACAGAGCAAATCAAAAAATAAAAAAAGGGAAACGCCGGACAGACACAAAAGCAGGCAGGTATCAAACAGAAGGAGAAGCAACAGAAGGCGGAGACGAGTCACAAGAGGAAAGAAAAGCAAAAAGAAAGAGAGAGTTTAGACAAGCACAGTTGGAGGGGGAGGCTCTCGAGAGATAATTCAACACGAGATGTGAAGAGCTGGAGAGTTCGAGTCTGGGAGCAGTAGGAACAGAGAGGGGCAGAGCATCGGTAGGACGCAAACGGGCACACGGCTCCGACACAGGGGACACTGCCCAGGGGAGGCACCCACAGCATACAGGGCTCGACATGCGCCTTACCTGGCCTGGGAGCAGCTCAAAAAACTGAGTTTTTGGGGGTTTTTTACAAATTATTGTTGTTTTTTTTTTATGATTTAACCTTGGGGTGAGTTGGTGCAGAACTTCACCCCACAGCTGTGAGTGCTGGGCTTGTGGGGAGATGTCCCTGGCCATGGCACAGGGTTGGAATGAGAGGAGCTTTAAGGTCCCCTCCAAACCAGACCAGCCTGGGATTCTATGACTCCATTTCTGTGGTCAAAACTGGATTATTATTATTATTATTATTATTATTACTATTATTATTATTATTATTTTATGGCTTCCACATGGAAGGAAGATCTGGGGGACTGTTTTCTGCAGGTTGGGAATGAAATGCCTTTGGATTAAATAGCCCTTTTCTGAAAAAATAACAACCAAAAGCTTTTTGGACAGGCTTTAACAAGTCCCTTTAACAGAAATGTGTTCACCTTCTCTTCTTTAATATAACACATTTGGGTTTTGAGTGGTGGAATAATCTGGCAGCTTCCTGGGTTACTAATAATGCCATGTGAGAGTGAACTAAGCTGCAGTAATTTACACAAATGCCACGAGTGAGAGGAACAGGCCCCTTTTTCCTGTTTCTGTTTACATTCTCCCAAGGCAGGACATGAGTGCATTGAACAATCCCTCAGCCTTTCCTGACCTAACATTTTGAGAGTAGACCTTTAATTTTTAAAGAGCACTTTTTCCTTGCTACCAACCCATCAGGCTGTCAATCAATGCTTGTTCTGCCCTGGCTGGCATTCCCAGTGACTGGCAACATTCCAGCATCCAGGGAATGTTTTTTCCCAGTTTTTCCCAAGAGCCTGAGCACCTCACAATTACAAAAGAAAGGAGAACTAAATTTTGGCCTGGAGAAAAGGAGGCTCACGGGAGACTTTTTTGATTTCTACAACTCCCTGACAGGAGGGTGGAGCCAGGTGGGGGTCAGGCTGTGCTCCCAGGGAACAAGGGATGAGGTGAGAGGAAATGGCCTCAAATTGTTCCAGGGCATGGTCAGGCTGGACATCAGGAGGAATTTCTTCACTGAAAGGGTGGTCAGACGCCAGAAGGGGCTGCCCAGGGAGGTTTGGAGTGCCCATCCCTGCAGGTGTCCAAGGATGGCCTGGACGTGGCACTCAGTGCTCTGGGCTGGGGACAAGGTGGGGACTGGGCACAGCTTGGACTTGGAGGATTTTTCCTACCATGCTGTGAAGCCCCAAGCAGGACCTCACTGGCTTTACCTACAACAGCCTGGCCTTCCTTCCCCATTTCCCCCTAACTTCAGCACACACAGAGAAGGTGCCCAACGCCCCGGCAGAGCTCAGGGCTGTTTCCCCACCAGCCTCTCCTCACCTGTCTGTGTGGGCCGTGCTCTGGGCCCCCGTTGGGGGAGGTGGGCCTGCTCTGGTCAGCAGATTTGGCCTGGGCACGGTCCCGGCTGCCGTAGCGGTCGCAGGAGTAGAAGCGCTGCTTTTCAGAGGAGGAGGAGGAGTGCTGCTTCCTCTCCTGGGAGCGACCGCGCTCCTGCTTCTTGTCCTTGGAAGAGGACTCTCCGTGGTGGGATACTGCAAGGAGAACATAGGGTATGGTGTCACCAACGTGTGTGGGGTGAGGAGGTCCTTCCATGCAGGCAGGACCCCAAATGCCACCTGAAGGGAGGAGGACAAGGGGTGTACATTCCCTCCCTGCCCTCCTGGGGACAAATCCTTGCTGGCAAAAGAAGGGACAGAGAAGGAGGTGCCTTTACAAACAAACTGTGGGTCTGCTGGGAGATAAAGCCAGATACTGAGGGATGAAAGAAACAATGGGAAGGAACTATAAATTCCATCAGAATTCCACTAATTGACTCACTAAGACAGTGCTAAATCTCTGGATTTAGATAAAAGAACAGAGACACAGGGAAAAGAGGGGGGTATACATTAGAAGGGGGAATGTATTAGGAAATTCAGGGAGTCTGTACCTCTCAAGTACCTCAGCCAATGGGGAAAGAGAGAGGGAAATGTGGCTGGGAAATTAGGATAAAAAGAGGCTGCATCCTATAACAACTGGAGAGAGACTCCACGGGAAATGCCCATGACCTCTCCCTTTATTCATGAATAAAGTCACAGGACTCCTCAGTCTCCTTTTCGGACATAAACCTCTGATGTCTGTGGATTAATTTTCCTGACACACAGCACTCACCAGCTTGTCCATCAGCCATGTGATGGGCAGCCCTGTCCAAGGATTTCTGCTTCTTCTCTTTCCGCCGGTGGCAGCGGTGGTGGTGGTGGTGGTGGCCTTGCTCCGGGGGCATCCTCTCCAGGGAATACTCGTACAGGTGCATGGCGTGAGGGCGCTGCGGGGTCAGCGTGGAGACCGAGCGCTTCATGGGGCTCGTGTCCGGGATGGGCTGCGGGGACAGGGAGGGACACCCAGTGGGGTGAGGGAAGGCGCCAGGCCCCGCTCGGCTGCCTGCTTCCCAGTGAGAGGAAGGGGCAAGGAGAGAAAGGGTTAACTGGAGATAGCCGGAATGGGCAGGAGGGTTTGTGGGATGTGGACTGAGTGTGAAATTTGGGGAAGGAATGTGATCTCCAAGTGCTGATCCATGGGGACCACGGGAGCAGAGGCACAGGCAGCACAGCACACACGGCAGGAGCTCAGCAGGGACACAGCACAGCAGCAGCCAAGAGCCTCACAAAGGGAATTCTCCAACACCAGTGTCACCCACAGCTGCTCCAGGGCCTGCATCCCAAAGCAACTCCACAGGGGAAAGCAGGCAGCGTTGCTGAGCACCACATGGAGAGGTAGAAAAATCAGGGATCAGGGTGAGGGACAGGCCAAGCCACCAGGAAATTCCTGCTATCTCCCTGCAGCTGAACACAACTCCCATCAAACATTTAACATCAAACATTTAACTCTCTTGCCCTGCCATCACTCCCTGAAGCCCTCGTGTCTGGGATAAGCAGGGTACTGTGTGCATCCTGCAATCCTACCAGCACATCTCCAGAAAGAAATACTTGGGTTTGCAATTGCTGTTTTTAAAACGTTTGTGTCCAAACATCTGGGCACTGAGAGCAGTAACAGCAATGCTGGACCCTCTCCCTGTGCCAGTGGCAGCTCCAGATCCTGCTCTGGCAGCTCCAAACTCTGCTCCTTTCTTTAGGTTCAAAACCCTAGACAGAACCCCAGACAAGTGTCCTGCTCCTCTCACTGCCTCTGCCTTCCCTCTGCCCACAGATAAAGCTCAGAAAATGAGAACAATTCCCACATTCCCTTCTCTGCTGGCCTCTGGCTGGCTCTGTGTGGACACAGCACCTCATCCATGCTCTGGATGCCTCCCTGGGTCTGTCACTGCATCCGAGCTGTGTGCCAGAGGAGAGATCTCAGGGAAGAGCTCTCCAGCCTGGCAGGGAAGTTCAGGATGTTCCCCAGTCCTCAGCCTGACACTTGTTTGAATTCCCAATCCAATAAGTGCCTCCAACAACAGCCCTCCCAGAACATTTACTCTGCTCACTGTAACCTTTCCTAAGAGCTCTGAATTATTTTTCCTGTCTGTCCTCTTCCGTTTGCTTATCCCGAAATGCAGATCTCTGCTGCCCTGTGATATTTACCCAAGGCAAAGCCAATTGTTTCCCAGCTCTGCTCATTATTTTGAGTGGAAAAAACACTCTCTCCCTCTCACTGAGGGCAGATTATCCTGGGTATAAAGCTGCAGTTCCCCACATTTTGGTGCTTGCCACTGAAGGGCACTTGGGATCCTGGTGCTGGAAGGTCTATCAGAGGCACAAGGCTGGGATGAGGGAGCCCAGCACAGCCTGTGGTGTGTCCAGTTCCATCAGCAGGACCACATTGTGCTGCTTTTGTCACCTCTTGTGGCTCTCGTTTGTGTGGGCAAGAAATAATACACTTCATGTCTGTCCTTGCTCAGTGCTGAGCCTGCAGCTGGGGGAAGGCAGGAGGTCTGGGAACTGGACAGTCTGATGGGCAAAATTATGGGGAGTGGAAGTACTTCCCACCAAAAACACATCCGGATTTTCAAAATCCATACAGGAGCTGCCAGGAAGAAAGCAACAGAAAATTCCCAAAAAAAAAAAAAAACAACCCAAAACCAAAGAAAACCCCAAAAACCAAAACGCCAGGCAGACTGACAAGAAATTAACATTTCTTTTTGGGATTTGGTGCTGCTTCCATGCTCACTCCAGGGACAGAAGTCCCACTGACACGAATCTGTGGCAAAGCAATGAATCCCTTTTCCACAAACCATGGCAATGCTCTCGTTATGGGATGCACAGGCTCCCAAAAAGCCTCGGCAGACAGCACTGCACCCCTGCCGAGAGCTCCTAATCGCTGCTTCGTTACCAACCCGATTGTTTTCACTGCCTAAATTCCTGAGCAACAAGGCATGAAAATAACTAAATCAAAAAAAAAGCAAACCACCCAGCCCAAGCCCTGCTACCAGAGCGAGCAGCGTGCAACCATGGATCGAGGGAACAGCAGAAAAGTGGGAAAAGAGAGAGAGAGAGAGAGCAGCTGCACCGGAGTGACTCCAAATGAGAGGGGAGAAAAGTCAAGGGTTAAAGGAAGGTTAATTAATTCTTAGGATGGGTTGGAGAGGATACAACCGAGTGCAAACTACATACTGCCAGGTAACTCCCAGGTGACCGTGCTTTGCTCCTCTGCAAACAATTCGGACAAGGTGAGGGACATTATTGGAAGCAGCCCCACAGTACAGCCAGTGTCAGACATCAGATGTGCAGCAGACACGATGACGACCAGGGAGGGAGGTGATGGGGGCAGGACAGCAAAGAGGGAGGGTGAAAACACAGGAGGAGGGGGTTTTTTAATATGTGGAACGTAAAAAGAGAGAGGCGAACAGAAAGGGAGGCGTCCAGGAACAGAAAGCATTGCAAATAAGAGTTAGAAAGAACTCAAAGTGTGGGGAGAGGCAGAGCAGCACGTGAGAGGGAGGGTGGGGGGCACGGAGGGGGGAGACACACACAGAAAGGACATCAGTTATTCACCCAAAGCTACAACCACTAAATATTGTATCATTAAATGAGGTTAGAGCCGAGATTCCGGGCCTGATTCACAAGCAGGTGTGGCACAAGTGACACCCTGGGGACACAAACCATGCTTCTGCCAGGGACACTCCTGCAAATAAATATCTGACTGCCATGGAGAGGAGTTTCCCAAGGCAAGTTCCTGCTGGCCTTGCTGCTGCCAACTGCACTGGTAAGGAAGGAAAGAGGCTACCTGTGGGCTAGGATAAAGGACAGTTTCTTGGAAGGAGAATGGCTTTGCTTTGTGGGCTGATGCTTTTATTAAGCACGTTGAGAAGTGCTGCTGATAATTCAGACACAAAGGCTGCAGTTTCTGGAGCCAGGTGGGAAATCCTATGGCTGGGAGGAGCAGCCCCAGCATGCTGGTACAATTCCATCTACTGGAGCTATTGCAGTGTGTGCACAACACAGGGTTTCATTTTAGGGTGCAACAAACCCTTCACGTTCTGCTGCTCATGGAGAACCACGCAAACAGACCCCAAGGCCAGGCTGCTCCCTGCTGGCTGTGTGAATCAGGCCAGGGAATGAGGCAGGACATGAGTGGTGAGATGTCACACAGGAGGCAGCATGGTGGCTGGGCAGCATTTGGGACAAACAGCAGCAAATATGTGAAATGGCCAAAAATGTTACATCCTACACACTATGGAGCATCCACAAGTCAACTCTAGTGAGGAGATTTCTTTAAAAAGAAGTTAAATCAACAAGGGAAATCCTCAGCACCATTTGACTGGTCAAGGTCACAGGACAGGACAGAGCAGGGAGGACACTCAGTGTCTCAGTGCACCTTTCAGGCACAGCTCCCTGCTGGTCCTTGTGCTTATTCCACCCATCAAAGTGAGTCACAGCACATCTCCAGCTTTTTTTCAGGACAGGGCACAGGAGCATGGCTTGGCTGGCTGGATAGATGGCACACAGCTAATGGGAAATGTGCCTTCCAGGAATACAGTCTGCAAATAGCCCTGTCCCCAGACAGTGACCCAGACACCCTTGGGTAGCCCCCAGGTAGTGACCCAGCCACAGGGACCACCCTGGGCTGCTTTTTGCTGCAAGGAGGGAGAAATAAACCTCGGGCCAGTGCTGTGACTGCAGGGGAACAGCTGCCACACCCTGCAGGGAATCCCTGCCATCCCAGCACAAGGGCTGCTTGCCCATCTCCGCATTTTTCAAAAGCAACGTTCAGAAGCCACTTCCAACCCACGACAAGCAGAGAGAAGATGCTGAGCTCTCAGCCTCCCAGCACCTGGCTAATGCCCCTCTCTCACCTGGGTTTCAGCAGCCAGGCGTGGCATGGAGGCTGCCCTGCCCTGGCTCTCCAGGCCTGGCTGGGGCTCTCCGTTGGCAACTGTGGGGCTGATCTCCTTCATCTCCACCACCTGATCAAAACACAGAATGGGTTCAGCAGCAGGAACAGCAGTAGCAGCACTGAAGCCACCAGCAGCTTCTCGAAGTTTGGTTTCACTGGGAGGAGATGCTGCTGATGCCTTAAGATTTTAGCTTCTCTATTTTCCATATCTGTAATCCTGTAATTCTTAGTGTATAACTCTAAACTCCATTCAGGGTGTTAAGATGCTGTTCTCAGCATTTTTAGACAAAACAATTCCTCTCTAAGCTCGAAATTCAAGAACACCTTACTGTCTCAGGCCCCAAGATATGTGAACAGCAATGAATTAGGGATAGCAAACTTGGAGTAATTGACTTCATCACCTGAAGCTGTAACTGAAGCTTTAATCACCCCAGATATGTAAATGGACACAACCTATAAAGTATGAAAAACTCATGACCTGCTGTCCATTTTGGGTGTAGCCCCTGGGTGAGCTGTGATTGCCCTAAATGCACCTGAAGACCTTCAATAAATATAACTGCTTTTATTCTCCTAACTTTCTCTAGCCTCTGTTTTAGGTCAGCCCCTCAAGTATGGGAAAGGGATCGACTGAAGAGCTGTGGAGTGCCCAGGTCAGTTTGTCCTCAGTGGGATGAGCTTTTCCAGCAGCCACAAACCTCACCTGTGAGCTGAGAAACCCCTAAATGAGTTGGGACAATGGGATGGAGACTGGGGAGAGAAAACCTGAGGTAACCCATGGCAGCAGGACAGAATTCCAGGAAAACCATGTGCAGATCAGGCTGTGGGATCTGCAGGATTTGGGGTTTCTCCATAATGCTCAAGCAAACCAGACAGAACAAAGCCTCGAGGGACAGATCTTCTGCTAAAGCAGGTCCTCCTGTCTTCACTTGGCTTTTCTAAGTATCTCCTAAAATCTCTGAAGTTCTACCACACTTCTGAAATCCGCTGCACCTCAGCCTGCCTTCACCTGTTTTTAAAATGTTTTCTAAAATTTCTCTAGATCTAACACAGCTCTAAAGCCTGCTTGATCTCACCCCATCTTCACCTGCTTTTTAAAAATGTTTTCTTAAATTTCTGAAGTTCTACCACAGCTCTAAAAATTTCCTGCATCTCACCCCATCTTCACCTGTTTTTTTAATGTTTTTCTAAAATGTCTGAAGTACTACCACAGCTCTAAAAATCTACTATACCTCACCCTGTCTTCACCTGCTTTGTCTAAACATTTTTAAAATTTTCTCAAGTTCTACCACAGTTCTAAAATCTGCATCTCACTCCATCTTCACCTGTCTTTTTCCAAAACTTTCTAAAATTTCTGAAATTCCACCACAGCTCTAAAATCTACCTCACCCAGTCTACACCTGTCTTTTCTAAATATTTTCTTAAATTTCTCAAGTTCTACCACAGCTCTAAAATCCCCCGCATCTCACCCTGTCTTCACCCGGCTTTTCTAAGTATCTTCCAAAATTTCTGACATTCTACCACAGTTCTAAAATCTCCTGCATCTTACCCTGTCTTCACCTGGTTTTTTTTAACGTTTTTCTAAAATTTCTCAAGTTCTACCACAGCTCTAAAATCTCCTGCATCTTACCCTGCCTTCACCTGGTTTTTGTAACATTTTTCTAAAATTTCTCAAGTTCTACCACAGCTCTAAAATCTCCTGCATCTTACCCTGCCTTCACCTGTTTTTTTAATATTTTTCTAAAATTTCTCAAGTTCTACCACACTAAAATCTGCACCTGCCCCTGCCCACCTTGGCCCCAGTTGCTCACCCTCTCGCTGGGGATCTCCTCGGAGTGGCCTCGTTCAAAAGCTGGGCTCCTGGTTTCATAGAACACGTCCTGGGTGCGCTGGGTCCCCCAGGAACTGGACTCTTTGATCCCACCCTCCGGGGGTGGCCTGGCCGAAGGAAAAGAGGGAAAAAGATTCATTCTTTTGCAAAGAGGTTTTGCTGGATTTGGCAAACCTAACTCAAGTATCCTTTAGGGTTTCGCTTGTGCAAATTGGTTGTGCAGGATGGGCACAGCGGCTGGTGAAGCTCCAAGGTCCCCTGGGTTTTTCCCTGTACAGCCTGAAGATCCCATGAGAACAAGGAAATCAAACCAGCCATCGTTTTTTTTCCAGTAACTGAGTTGTCTCTTACAACTTTTGCCACTTAATTCCTGCTGGACAGTGAAGAATTTTGGAGTTCAGGCCAATTCTGTGTGCAGGACCAGCTGGACATTGGTCAAACACCTCGACCATGCTGAAATCCCTTCACCAAGTGTTGAGTTTGGTGCTGGTTTTCTCATCAGGGTTATTTGGGATGTTTAGTCACCTGTCTATCACTAAAAATCCATAACACTCACAATCCAGAGGAAAATCGCCTGGAGAGCAGGAAATGGAGAACTGATTAAGGATCACTGTCATTAGGACTGTTTGGAAAGCTCTCCATGGAGGGATTATTATCCCAAAGAGAGAGTTGTGTTGTGGCAAATCCCAAGGAACTCTTGCTGTTACCCAATGCCACAAGCTCGAGGGATGGATTTATTCCCAAGGATCTTTGGGAAGATCCCAAAAACCTCATTGCCAGGATGGTTGCTGGGGTTGGTTTGGTCGTTCTGCAACGGTCCCAAGTTCCTGTGAGCAAACTCACAACGGGAAGCTCTCCAGTGAGGATTCAAGAGACCATTGAGGAAACACAGAAATCCCAGATACCAGCACAGGGATCACTGCAGCAGGAGCAGAGGTACATGGAGGAGTTTTGGCAGCCACCAGTGGGAATTGTCCCAACCATGGTGTGAAGGGGCTGCTGGCCTTGGTGTCACCAGAGCCACTGGAGCAGCTGGGGTTGATGGGGTTGACTCCATGGGGGTTGTGCTGGCTTTGGAGGGAGGTCAGGTGATGCCTGATGATTTCTGCCTTTTCTTTTTATATACCCTTCTATATATTTTATATACCCTTTTATCTATTTTCTGTACCCTTAGCCTAGATGCTTGTAATTTTTGCAGTCTGATATTCTCGCTTAGTTTTGGGGTTCTGCAAGACAGAAAAACCACACATTCACAGTAAGAAGCCAGAGAGCTCTGTGTTATCAAAAACTCGAGGTTTCAACCATGGTTGAAACTTTCAACGTGTCAACTATGGTTGAAACCTTCTCTCTGGAACATATTTTTTAAACTGGGCTCTAGCCTCATCTGGGAGGCGATTCTTTAGAATAGGGGGACATTACTTCATTTGTTAAGTTTTTTATTGGTGGATCCTAGACAGATACGCTAATTTGCAAAGTCCATAAAAACTGCGTACGCGTTATATGGCTGTGCATCTTGGCATGTTTCACCTTTGCAGAGCTGTGCACCCAGGATCCTATTAAACACTGAGGTAAAACCCTTTTACCCCTTTAACCCTGTCTGCCCATAACTCTAAGCCCAGCAAAAGGCAGCCCATGGATACTCACAAGGCTCCCCCGTTGTTGAGCGAGGCTGAGCTCTTCTGGCGCAGGAAGGCCTTGGCGTTGTTGAAGGCTGTGGGCTGGGTCTGCTCCAGGGTGGCCTTCAGCGGGTGGAACAGGGACACTGGGCCAGGCTGCCGGGCACAGGGAACGTGTCAGAGCTGCCATGGGCTGCAGGCACTTTCTCAGTCCATAAAAAGTCCACTTTGCCACCCTGGGACATCAGCGCAGCAGAAAGAGCACCGCAGCCTGGGCACAGCTGGGAGAGGCTCTGAGGGACACCTGGTACAAGTCCTGCTGCAATTCTCCTTCCCTCAGAATGTTCCCCAATTCCTGCTGCAATTCTCCTTCCCTCGGAATATTATTTCCCCAATTCCTGCCGCAATTCTCCTTCCCTCGGAATATTATTTCCCCAATTCCTGCCGCAATTCTCCTTCCCTCGGAATATTTCTCAATTCCTGCTGCAATCCCCCTTCCCTCAGAATGTTCCCCAAGTCCTGCTGCAATTCTCCTTCCTTTGGAATATTTCCCCATTTCCTGCTGCAATCCCCCTTCCCTAGGAATGCTCTCCCACTCCCCAGAGCACAGCATGGAATTCCCACAGGGATGTGGCCAGAGGGGCTGTGCAGTTCCAATGGCTCGCTGTGCTGTCCCATCCATGTGGGACACATCTCCACCCCATGCTGGATCAGCAGAACATCATCCTGAAATCTTTTCTGGATCTTTTAAGAGAGCAGCTGGATGCTCATCCTAAAAACAACAGGACTTTGTCCTGCTGGAAACAAT
Organism: Lichenostomus cassidix; assembly: GCF_008360975.1. Lineage (NCBI taxonomy): Eukaryota > Metazoa > Chordata > Aves > Passeriformes > Meliphagidae > Lichenostomus > Lichenostomus cassidix. The sequence continues at coordinate 8,576,904 of NC_139497.1, forward strand.
GGGGCTTTCAATCCCAAGCTGGTTGGGTGAAAATATTTTCAAGAAATATTTTCCAGAATTTGTAAAAACCTTTAAATCTATCAGAGCCAAAATGATTTGGAATGATTCCTATTTTCAAAAATAACTTAAACATTTTAAGAGCCAAACTATCAGCAGCTTTGGTCTCCCGAAGAAACCTTTTGGTGTTCCCCAGGCTCTAGGCCACTTTTGAACACAGGATTTAGACAGCCAAACATCAGTTGCCATTTTTTGGAAAAGATCTTTCTTTCTTTACTGGAAAAAAGCAACTGCAACAATTAATTTTTTTATATATATATTTTTGAGAGAGCCTTTCAGGAGAGGTTTTTATTTTCAAACCCAGCCTGAAGGAGCAACCAGACCTTCTGGATGAATTCTGCTGGTGATTCTTGTTAAAGCTGCCCGAGAGGGAGGATGGAAAGACAACTTTTGTACCTGGCAGAGTCCCCCGGGGGGCTGGACTTGCTCCCTGCTGTTCTTATTCTGCTTGTAGAAGTCAAATATCATCAGGGCTGCATAGACCTTCCCCACAGTCATCTCATCAGCTGCCAGAGGAAGGGAAAAAAACACGGCAGAGACATTGCAAGGGTGAGGAGAAGAGAAGAATTAGAAATAACAGCAAATGGGTGTGGAAAACAGGAGAGGCAGGAAGCAGCGTTAGAATAATGAGGCGAAACAGCCACAGAAAATAGGGGAAAGAAAAAAGAAAGACAAAAGGTTACAACAGATTCTTCAGCTCTTTGCCTGTTGCTGCCTTCCCTTGGTTTGGATCTCTGTGGCAAACACAGGGATTGTGTAGGGAAGAAAGCAGGCAGGAAAGCTCAGTGGCATTGTCAGCACTGCTGAGAGAAGAACCCCTAAATTCATCCCAGACCCACAGGCAGCCCTTAATCAACCAAACAGCCTCATTCCTGCTTCTCTGAGTGACAGTCAGCCAGGGCATCATGGGTTAATACACCTTTAAGGAGTATTGCATTTTTCCAGGTGTTTTTTTCACCCTCAGAGCCATGGGACAGCCCTTCCCTGCCCAGCACTGAGAACTTGAACATAGAGAAATGAACTGGAGCAGCAGATCTACAGCAATCAAGAGAGGAGCAGAGGGAAAGCCTTCAGCAGTCACAACCCACTGATTTGCACCTCCTCAGCTCCCTCATTTTTCTTAATTAACAATGCCTTTATTACTCTGCACTGCTTCTCATTAATCAGGACTCCAGAGCTAATCAAGATAACAGCAAACTTCCCATCTTCTCAGCACATTTGCTCAGGACCAAGCAACACAAAGGCCTTTAGCCCCAAAACCCTCACTTCTGATTCTGCAAATTCTCAGCAAGCTTTAACTTTTCTCCTCCCAGTTTTCTGCAGCTCAGATGGCAGAAAATTGCCTTCCCATCCTGCAAGGCATAGGTTGGAGGCTGCAAAGCTGTGGAAAAGCTCTGTGGAAGAGGTTACACAGGACATGGCTCTCTGCTTGGTGCTGTTTGGGATTTTGGGTTTGCCATGCACAGGAAATCTCCTGCAGCAGAATGAAATCCATGCCTAGAGCTGCCCTCAGCTCCCCTAATCCCTGTGGGACAGTGCCAGGGCAGCAAGGAGCATTGCAAGGAGCTGAGCTGCCCTTGGTGTCTTTGCTGCATCCTCCAGATGCCCCAGTGCCCAGGTGGGCTTGGGACAGAGCAGACAAGGAGGGAGGAACCTGTTCTGGGCTTCCTGGATATCTGGAATGGATATCTAGGAAGTACTTACGTTTGTGAGGAGGCACCAGCAAATCCAGAGTCTTCTGGGACAGGTTGGGCCAAACCAGCGAGATCTCCTTCCTGAGCTCAGCGTCGCACTGGTGCTGCTTCACTCCTCCTGCAGGGATGGGAGAGGGAGAGCAGTGAAAACCCTGTCCTGGCAGCACATCCCACTGTGTGCATCCCACTCCCCTTTCCTTGGGAAGGGAGAGCCAGCACAGCCCTTCCCTGGGAAGGGAATCCATGAATTCCGTCATGACAGAAGTGCAATGAACTCAGCAGGACCATCCTTGCCTTGACCTGGGGACCCTGAGCAGCGAGCTGGGACTTAATTTAAGCTCAAACTTAATCCATTTATCTGTGGGTGCCTCTTCCTTTCGGGAGTGCTCAAGGAAAGCAGCAGCACCTCCCAGGTGGGATAGAAAGGACTTGGTGTGAGGTGCTGGACAAGAATCACAAAATCACAGAATCATGAAATCATGGAATGGTTTGGGTTGGAAAAAAGCTTTAAAAGTCCTCTAATCCAACCCCCTCTGCCATGGGCAGGTTTACCCTCCACTGAGCAATATCATGATGAAATATAAACATTTTGCCACCAACTCTCCCCAAAATCCTTGGCAGTGCCCCACAAGCCCAATGTCCTGTCCAGCACCTCCATCCCAAGGTGGAGCAGAGCCAAAGCCCAGCTCTGCTCAGGGGCCAAAGCCAAGCCTAAACACACACGTGGCAAGTGATTAAAGGCAGTGTGAGCCACAGGCCAGCTCCCCGCTGAATTCCCTGCACAGCAGGCAATTAAAGAGCTCATCTGAATGACAGAGATTATTTTCCTGAGAGCAAAGCGAGGGGAGGAGGCTCTGGGTACTCTGTTACACGGGGGCTGAACTCCCACACGAGAAGTCATTAGGGAGGCTTTATTAAGGCCTGTTAGGCCGCACTAAAGACTCAATTAAATGTAGCACATGAAACCTATTCAAAGGGAGCTCGTAACAGCAACCCAGGGCACAACCTCACAGCCCAGAGCAGAGCTGAACCTCAGAAAGAATCCAGCCGAGCAGCTGAGCTCTCCTCTCTGGCTCTCTTCCAGTTTTTGGACAGAGAAAAGGGTGAGGGGAGCTTTTCGAGTTGAAAAAGGCTGGCAGGGAACTGGAAACTGAAAATAATCAACTTTCAGCATCAGTGTCTAGGAGTTATTCCTGAAATAAGGTGCTGGCTGTTAAAATCACAGGAAATCCTAAATGCATCCTTAGAAACGAGTGTCTGATCCCTGGAGAGCCCCAAGGACCTCAACATTTTTTCTTCTTCCAGCAGTGCCTCCCCAAGGCATCAAAGTTCAAGCAGCCTAGGAGGAGGTGATTAACTCAGAGAGGTTTCTCTGGCCTCAAGCTGCTTAGGAAAGCAGCAGAGCCTAACCCAGCCTTGCCCTCTGCTCACAAGAGCATTGTTACCTCCTGTTAACTTTGAAATGAGGTGTAAAAGTGCTCAGGCCAGGCATGCCTTGGTTATGACCCTAGCCAGGCTGATGAAATGGGGTAACGACCCAGAGAAAAGGCCAAGGGGTTTTATTACATTGCAAAGTTTAATTGGGAAGTCGAGTAAACGCCTGATTAAATACTTTAATAATTCCATTTTATCTCCAGGCGGCATTGGTTCATGGCATTTGGAGTCCCTGCCTTGCTGCCAGCGTGGAGCAGTTGGGGAGGAAGGGCTGGAATAGTTCAGGGAAGAGGTGTGGAAACTCTCATTTCTGATCCAGAGCAAGGAGGGATTCTCCTCCTGGAGTTCTCAGCCAAGATGGTCAAAGTTCCCCACATTTCATGACCAGGAATGCTATCCCAAAGGCACAGGGATGCTCAGGACTCCTCTGGCCTGTCCCCAGGCTCCCTTGTCCTCAGCTGTTGGCATGGGAAGGCAATGGGAAAGTAGGATTCCCACCTGGAGCAGAATGTCCATGGTTTTGGGGGAACACCAAGGCCACAGATTTCACTGAATACTCAGAGCTGGATGGGACCCACAAGGATAGAATCCAACTCTTGAGTGAATGGATCCATCTGTGCCCTTGGTGTCCCTGGCACCTCACTCTGACCAACCAAGCCCATCTTGGGGTCAGCAATTAGGGTTTGAGCCACGTGAGTTCTCAGCAAACTGCAGTTTTCTTTCTCCTCCTGCTTTTCTGGAACTCAGATGGCAGAAACTGCTCTCCCATGCTGAAAAGCACAGGTTGGAGGCTTACAAAGCTTTGGAAAAGCTCTGGAAGAGACCACACAGGGCATGGCTCTCTTCTTGGGGGCTGTTTTGGGGTTTGTTTTCTCCACATATAGGAAATCTCCTGCAGCAGAATGAGCTTCATGCCTGGAGCTGCCCTCAGCTCCCCCAATCCCTGTGGGACAGTGCCAGGGCAGCAGGGAGGAGTGCAAGGAGCTGAGCTGCCCTTGGTGTCTGCAGCATCCTCCAGGTGACACAGAGACCCCTCAGGACCCCACCCCTCTCACCTGAGGGTGACTTTGATCTCCAGGTGACCCAGAGACCCCTCAGGCTCCCCATCTCTCTCACCTGAGGCCAGTTTGATCTCCAGGGCAGTGCGGATCAGAGCCATCAGCGTGGAGGTGAAGTGCACAGTTAAATCCTCGGGGGAGATGGGCATGTTCATCCTCACCAGGCGCTGGGGACACACGGGGCTGGCTGTGAGTGAGGCCAGGAGTGCTCCCCCCACCCTCCCCCACCCCTCTGAGAGCCCCAAAATACCCAGAATACAAACAGGAAGGAACTTTTTGTGTGCTGAGCTGGAATTCGTCTGCACATTGATGCCAGGAGAGGCTCTGGGACAGAACTTTGGTGGTGTAACAAGTGATTTGCCAGCACTGCACTGCAATCCTGCAGAGTTCTCCCAAAAGAAACCAGGTGGGATGCTCTCATCCCAATTCCTGGCTGTCTCCAGAGGTGTCTGCAGAATCCAGACTGGTCACCCCTGCCCAAGCAGTGTGCTCAGGAGATAAAGCTCAAACCCATATTTTCCACCCTTTGCTGCACCCGTTGGCCTCACCTAAATCCTAAACCAGGATAATAGCAACACCTCAGCTCATTGGCATTTTCCTGCTGCTGAAGGGAATGGGGGGGAGGTGAGAGCAGGGAGCTGCTGGAGCCTCAGGCAAGGGGGGAGGCTCAGTGTGAGCCCCAATTCCTGCAACTGTGTTTTCCCCAAACCCAGTCATGGCTGGGGAATGAAGACTTGGTCACTTTTTCCATCCCTGGGATAACCTCACTGCTTAGAGAAATTTCAACTTCCAACTTCCCAGATGGCTGAACTGAGCAGCCTCAGAATCCCAGACTGGTTTGGGTTGGAAAAGACCTTAAAGATCATCCCATCCCACCTCTGCTATGGGCAGGGACACCTTCCACCATCCCAGGCTGCTCCAAGCTTGTCCAACCTGGCTTTGGACACTTCCATGCCCTCAGAGAGGGCAGAGTCCAACCCTGGCACCTTCTGCCAGCCCAGGGGACAATTCCACCCCAGAAGGACACTTGGTGGTGTTGGCACAGGCAGCCAAAGGGCACAAGGTGCTGGTCCAGTGTAAAAAGGAGCCAAGATCTCCTTGTTTATCTTATCACACATTTTCAGCTCTCGTTGCATCCTGCAGGGACAAGAGACCACTGTCACAACCACACTGTGTCCTAAAGCCTGGCAGTATCACTGTGATCTCCCAGCTTTCCCTGACAGCATGCCCAGAGGTTATTCCATGTCTGCCCAGCCTCAGAGACAGGGAATCAAAGCCCAACCTTTCCTCCCTTTTCAATCTCTGACGGTATCAAGAGCTGGCAACACCACATGGTTTTTTTCTGGTCAGTTGTGTCAAATGAAACAGGATTTGATTGAGATTCTGCCCTCAGCACACAAAGAGTTACCAAAAAACCCATCCATGGGAGTCCACAGTTAACACTCCCAGAGTCCCAGAATCCCACTGGAGTGGGAGAGAGTTCAGGGATGGAGAGAGAAAGAAGATGCATGGAAGTGAAGAACAGGCAAATGAGAAATAATTCCCTGCAGGAGAGCTCTGTCCTCACAAAAACCAGCAGCAAAAAGCACTTTGTGACTGACACATCCCAGGTCTCCCCAGCTGTCTTTCCAGGCTGAATTCCCAATGGAATGTAGAATTCCCAATTCCCAATGGATGTAGAACATGGGCCACATCCCAGCTGTACAGAGCAGTGCTGGATGAAGGTCTTTCCTCCTCAATTTTAGCCATTTAGGATTTAGGGCAAGATTTTCCAAGGGGTTTATGCTTGGAGGAAGTCTGGCTGAGCAAAACTCCCACTGGGTGACAAAAGGCACCTGGCAGAGGCTCTCCCCACCCCATTTCCTTCATTCCCCGATTGTCTCCATCCCAACACCCAAACTGCTCAGGCAAGGAATTCAGACACTTCCAGTGCAACTCCCAAAGGGAGAGCCCAGCAAGGAGCAGGGAGGGATCTGTGCAGCTCCTCCAGGCAGGGATGGGCAGCTCCAGCAGGCAGGAGAGGGGAGGCTGGGCTGGGATGTCTCCCTCTCTCCTCCCAGGGTGCCAAACTGGGGTTCACCTCCCTAGGACAGCAGCTGAGGAGCTCCTGCAGTGCCAAGGTGAGCTGCAGGTTGCACCTTCCAGCTGCCCATTTCTTGGCCCAAAAAAAAGCCACAAAGTAAGAGAGAAATGCTTAGAACCTGCTGCAGCCAAGGCCAACAGGCCTCAGCTAAAACCCACCCGAGATGCCTCCCAAAATCACTGAAAGCTCCTTTCTTGGAAGCCCCTGACTTGACAAATGTGTACCTTCAATGAATATATGGCATTTTCTGGGAAAGCTCCTGATGAAGATGGAGCAGTTGGAGGAAAATAATTGATTCATCTTTGATCCAAAATAGCTTTATCACCAGGGCTGGGGCTGCTGAGGGAGGGGTTGGGTGAGACTGCTCACCCCACATCCCAAATTAATGTCTCAAGTCACTGTGGGCACCCAAGGAATCAGCCAGGCACTGACACAGCCAGGAAGGATTTGATCCCTGAACATGGTCTGGTGTGTTTTCCCAACGCCAGAAATGCAGCCAAAAGTGCAAATAAAAAGTTAGATTAATTTTTCCTTTCAATATTACAAAATGACCTTATACATAAAAATATCTCCCTGCGCAGAGTGTGAAATTTCAACCCTTTCCAGGCTACTTTCTAATTTTATCTGTATTTAATTCCTCTGCATTTCTAGAGGATCTATTTTAAAAGGAATCCGATTGAAATTGCTAACATTCCTCAAACTTAAAATATTCGGCTTGTCCCAAAATTTCTCTTCAAAAAATTCATCAAGAACTTCTGATTCTCATCCTTAACGAGGCTGGAAGAGAAAATCACATTTCTCATAGACTAGGGACAAGAACATAGGTTAAAAAAAAAAAAAAACTGAACAAGTTGTTCAGGCTGCATTAAGTTTAAAAAAATTCACTTTCCCCCCATTTTTTTTGCTGTTTCTTCTGGCTGAAGTTGTGCTTCAAGGCTGTGTCAGCAGTGGCTCATGGTTTGGGAAAGGAGGGGAAGGAAAAGGGAGAGGAGAAGGGGACGGGAGAGGGGAGGAGAAAGGGGAAAGGAAAAGGGAAGAAAGAGCCAAGAGATCCCAACAACAAAAATCACCAAACCAAACCAAACCAGACAACGCTAATGTGAATAATTTCCCATCCTTCTGGAGGCCAGAAGGAAATTTGAGGAGCCTGCAGATCCTTCCCTGCCCTTGGGATGTGCATCCTTGGGAACCGCCAGCCACAACCCAGGGGGTGCTCGGGAGAATCACTGAAAATAAAGGTGGGGAAAAGGGTGGAAATCCTTCTGCAGTGCCCTGAGCTGGCCGGGCAGGACTGTCCATGCCCTGAGGCTGCCCTGCTGCCCTCCCGGCCGGTGGGGAAATGCAGCACACGCACTGCCCTCTCCCATCTCCCGGCCGCGCTGCGCATCCTCCCGCAGCCCCGCGGTAATTAGGCGAATCTGGAAGCTCGTTAATGCTCCGGCAGGAGAGAAGCCCAGAGGCAGGAGAGAAGCCCAGGGGCAGGAGAGAAGCCCAGGGGCAGGAGAGAAGCCCAGGGGCAGGAGAGAAGCCCAGGGGCAGGAGAGAAGCCCAGAGGCAGGAGCCGCGCCGCTGTCTCCCGAGTCTCCTAATTACCGCGCCGCTGCTAACGAGGCAGGCGCTGATTAGCGCGGGGTCCGGGCGCGGTCAGGCTGCGCCCCGCCGCAGCTCCCGGGCTGCTTTAATTGCCCAAAAACAAAAGGCAGAGCTAACGAGGAGCCACACCTTGGCGTCGGGAGGAAATTCCCTTGCAGCCGGCGGGCTGGGCGAAGTTTTTGCGCAGGAACTCCTTGGATGGTGTCCCAACAGGCAGGGAAAGGGGGAAATTCATCCCGGGATTAAAGGGGTTTTGCTGGCTCCCGGTCTGACCCAGAAAAAGTTGCTGCACCCTAAATCTTATTCCCTGACACTTTTATCCAGAGGATGATTCCTTCTCCTTAGCAGGAAGAGGAGCACACAATGCCTGGAAAACTACTGGCACCCTGATGGGTTTGAATTATTAAGAGCACCCCGTCAGCCTCTGGGACAGGAACTGCTCTGGGAATGATCCCCAGCCGGGAATAAATTCGGGACAATGGAGAGCTGCTGTGGGAAATGAGGTTGAGTTTGGTGAATAAATTATTTGCTATGAATAATTCACCCCGACCTAGTTGGAATGATTCTGCTGCCGTTTAACTCTTCTCTTGGCTTCAGAGAGGCTCTCCATGGTTTTTCTCCCTCTCACTGCTGGAGCAGCCCAGCTCTGGGATTATCCCATGGAATCACAGAATTCCAGGATGGTTTGGGGTGGAAAGGACCTCAAAGCTCATCCAGTTCTGTCCCCTGCCGTGGGCAAGGACAATGAGCAAATCCTGAGACACCAGAGTGAGGTCAAAGCGATTTTCTTCCCTCTTTTCATCTGACTGGATAGAAAAGCCTTTGAAATTAACGGAATCACAGAATCATTTAGGATGGAGAAGACCTCCAAGATTGTAGAGTCCAACACTGACCCAGCACTGCAAGGTTACACTAACCCATGTCCCTGGGTGTCACACCTCCATGTATATGGATTTTAAATCCCTCCAGGGATGGTGATTCTGCCACTGCACCGGGCAGCCTCTTCCAGAGCTTAAAAACTCCTTCTGTGGAGAAATTTTCCTGATGTCCACCCTGAGCCTCCCCTGCCCAGCCTGAGGCTGTTCCCTCTCCTCCTGTCCCTGTTCCCTGGAGCACAGCCTCACCCCCTGGCTGTCCCCTCCTGGCAGCAGCTGTGCAGAGCCACAAGGTCCCCCTGAGCCTCCTTTGCTCCAGGCTGAGCTCCTTTCCCAGCTCCCTCAACCCCTCCTGCTGCTCCAGCCCTTCCCTGGACACTCCCCAGCCCCTCCATGTCCCTCCAGCTGTGAGTGGCCCAGAACTGAGCACAGGAATTTGGGTTCCTCCAGCCTTTCCCCATCCCAGTGCAGGACAGAGCTCTCCCGTGCCCGAGCAGCACATCCAGAGCATCCCAGGCATGCAGGTCCAGCAAGCAGCAAAGCCACACAAACGGAGCTGCAGAGGTTGGTCAGGCTGACCAAGGAGAACAGTTGAGAAAGGGGAACCAGAAAACAGCAGAAAGGAAGGACAGCAGCCAAGGAGGCTGCAAAGAGGGAAAATCCAAAGTAACAACAGTGTGGACGTACTGAGAAGGCAACAAAGACAGGGGGGAAACACACAGAACCTTTGCAGAGGACTGGGAGAAGTAGACATGGAGAGAAGAAGGGGGGATACGTGGGGCAAAAGAGCTTTTGCTGGGCAGAACAGTCAGGGGGTTTAAAAATCAGAGGGAGAAGGCAAAACCAGGGCAGAGACAAAGCCCTGGCTGCTGCTGGCACTGACTGAGCTACCCCTGCAGGAGAAGGGGGTCCATCATCCTCTCCAGGCTGGGTCTGGGGGGCTTCACTGTCCTCCCCAGTCTCTCATCCCTTTGGGAGGACAGGAGTGCCACCACTGGGGGGACAGCTGGCAGGAGCAGGGCAGGGAATGCCACAACTCCCCCCAGTCACAGGGGAAAATGCTCAGCACCAATCCATGGATGAGCTGCACACACGAGTGGAGGAGGGAAAGAGCAAAAACAAATCCTAAACCATGAGGGTTTGGTTTTATCATCAATAGCTGGGTGAGAGATCAGCCCAAAGTGCAGCTTTAACCCATGGGGAGAATCCTGATCTGGTTTTGAAGCTGTATTTCTGTCATGCAGGGCTCTTTGATAAGGTGTAAAAGGAATGTGATCATCTCCAAACTCGGAGAAAACTGATGTTCAGGCTGGATTGGAGCTGTCTGAAGCCATCTCTGCCTGAGCTGGTGACACACAGACACAAACCAGAGGTTTCTTCAGAGATGGGGAAAAATTAACGATGCCTTAAAAAAATCAGGAGTCTGGGTTATAACAAGAAGCCATTCCTGTGCACCCAGCTTCTGGGGATTTGTTCTGTAAGGACAAAGAAATTAAAGGAGAGATCAGGAAATTCTCAGGGAAAAGCCAGGAGCCTGGGCAAAGTCTGTTATAAAAACCAGCCCAGAGCCTTATTTAAAATGCCTATTTTAACACAGGAGCTCTTTATCCCCTTTTGTTTTTTCCTTTTTGAATTCTATAAAAATTAGGAGGGGGAAAAAAAAGGGAGTTTTATCCTTCTGGTCCACCCACAGAGCAGATCTGGTTGCTCACCTGCAAACACCTACAGGACACAGTTTTGTTAAAGCAATGGGAACTCACAGGTGGCAGATCCTTGGATTTCTGTGGATAATTGGTACCTCTGAAGTAGCTGAGACCTGGAATTTTGATTTAGTTGGGTTCCTCGAGCTCAGTTGCAGTGGCCAGAAGCAAAAAAGAAATACAGCAAAGCCACCTGACTGGATAGATTTAAGGTTGTGTTTAATTTTCCTTTTATTTTAAATCCTGGCTCGCTGAGGAAGGATCTTGTAGGAAGATTTATCTGAACTTCTTGCTGCTACATGCCTTGCATCAATCAGACCCAGGTTTGGGTCTAGCTTGAGCCTCTTCACAAAAATCTGGGGTTTATGTGGCCTCAGTGAAAATCCCCCAGCACAGGGGGGGCTGTTGGGATGAGGTTTGGGGTTTGGGGGTGGCTGGAATGACAGCAACAGCCAAAAAACCTGTTGGGTTTGGTGAATTCTCAACCACACCAGTGATAAATGGTCCTGAGCAACCTCTCCCTCGAAACCTGGCAGGTTCAGTGGTGAAACTTCCAAGGAATCACCCTGGAAATGGAAGTTTCTAACCACCCTGGGAGTTTTTGGAGGGCAGCCTGGCCTTAACTGGGTCTGCTCCATTTCCACCTGGATTTCCACCTGAGCAGCAGCCTTTGGGACAGAATTCATTTTGGTGATTCAGTGAAAAAGTTTTGCCAAATCAACAATAACTTGGAGTGATTTCTTCGTTTTCCTGCCCTAAATAGCTTCTGTTAAAGTCATTTTTTCCACGAGGGTGTTTAAGGAGCCCTTCTGGTGTTGTCTCTGTTTAATTGCTTGCTCACTCCTACAGAACTGCCTACTCTAATTACTCCAGTCTAATTAAGAGGAGGAAAAACCAACATTCTACTGAAGGGTTAGTGAGACAAAGAGTTCCAGGAAGAAAAATGGGGATCTACTGGGGGGTAATTTGCTCATTAGCACCGTCCCTCCCCAAATTAACCTCAATGGAAGCAGAATATGAGAGAAGAGAGAGAAACACTGATAGAGAGAGCAGAGACATATTTAGGAACACAAACTGATGTGCCAGAGTTTCAAAGACCAGAAAAAAATTATTAAAAAATTATATAGATATATATATATAAAAATTAAAAAAAATAATAAAATCAGAAAATCCAAAATCTCGCTCGGAAAGCAGAGAAAGCACCAGGAAAGTCCAGAAGAACAACACCAATGCCACAGAAACCCCACTTGAGCCACGGCACAAAAAGCTGCTGGTTGGGCAGGAGTTCCTGGGGAAGGATTTCTACCTTATAGGCAACACGAGCTGGGCATTTCTTCCCAAGGCCCAGAGGTGGGGACATGTGTCTCAGCATCTCATACATGTCTGTGTAACTGATGCGCCCGCTGGCATCACGGGGACGAGGGAAACACAGAAATCCAAGCGGATGGAGGGCAGGGGGAATGGGAATGGGGAGTGGGAATGGGGAATGGGGAGTGGGGAATGGGGAGTGGGAATGGGGAATGGGGAGTGGGGAATGGGGAGTGGGGAATGGAGAATGGGGAATGGGGAACGGGAATGGGGAATGGGAATGAGGGGAGTGGGAATGGGCAGTGGGGAATGGGGAGTGGGGAATAGGAAGGGGAATGGGGAATGAGAGGGAATGGGGAAAAAATGGGAATGGGGAAGGGGAGTGGGGAATGGGGAGTGGGGAATGGGGAATGGGGAGTGGGAATGGGGAATGGGAATGAGAATGGGGAATGGGGATGGGGAACGGGAATGGGGAGTGGGGAATGGGGAATGGAAATGGGGAGTGGGGAGTGGGGAATGGGGAATGGAGGGAGAATGGGGAATGGAAATGGGGAATGGGGAATGGGGAATGGGGAATGGGGAATGGGGAGTGGGGAATGGGGAGTGGGAAATGGGGAATGGTGGGAATTGGGAATGGGAATGGGGAATGGTGGGAATTGGGAATGGGAATGGGGAATGGTGGGAATTGGGAATGGGAATGGGGAATGGTGGGAATTGGGAATGGGAATGGGGAATGGTGGGAATTGGGATGGGAATTGGGAATGGGGAGTGGGAATGGAGAAATGGGGAATGGGAATGGGGAGTAGAAATGGGGAGTGGGAATGGAGAATGGGAATGGGGAATGGTGAATGGGAATGGGGAATGGGGAATGGGGAATGAGGAATGAGGAATGAGGAATGGGGATGGGGAATGGGGAATGGGAATGAGGAATGGGGAACGGAATGGGGAGTGGGGAATGGGGAATGAAATGGGGAATGGGGAGTGGGGAGTGGGGAATGGGGAGTGGGGAATGGGGAGCGGGGAAATGGGGAATGGGGAGTGGAGAATGGGGAATGGGAAATGGGAAATGGGGAATGGGGAATGGGAATGGGGAATGGGAATGGGGAATGGGGAATGGGGAGTGGGAAATGGGGAATGGAGAATGGGGAATGGGGATGGGAATGGGAATGGGGAATGGGGAATGGGGAATGGGGAATGGGGAATGGGGAATGGGGAATGGGGAATGGGGAATGGGGAATGGGGAATGGGAATGGGGAATGGGGAATGGGAAATGGAAATGGGGAATGGGGAACGGGTGGGGGGAAAGGCAACACAGTGGAGCAAATGAAAAGGAGGAGAGAGAGAGAGAGAGAGAGAGAGAGAAGGGAAAGCAGACAAGAAAACAGAGATCTGGTTAATCAGATTTCTCCGGGCAACAAAACCAAACTCAGGAGGTGGGGTGGGAGAAAGGTGGCTTCGCTTCCGTTGCTGTGTTTCAGCGCCCAACGTCTCCTCCTCCTGCAGGGAATGCTGGATGTCCCCTGGGGAATGCTGGATGTCCCCTGGGGAATGCTGGATGTCCCCTGGGGAATGCTGGATGTCCCCTGGAGGATGATTGATGTCCCCCTGGGGGAGAGGGTGGCAGGGCTGGGTTTGGCTGGCTCTTGGCGGGGTGGGGGATGAAGGTTCCCCCTGCCAGCCCCAAACCAGGCAGTTCCCATGCCAGGGAGGGCTGGGAGGCAGAGTTATGGGACAGGGCTGGGAGAGAACAGCCAGCTTGGCTTCCAGGGAGCAGCACTTGGCCTTTGGGGCTGGGGATGAGACAAGGGAGAAGCCAATGGGGGGTGTTTGCTGAGGGACAGATGGGACTGTTCCCATTCCAGGCTGAGGCTGGGACTCTGCAAATTCCTGCTCCAGCAAAACCAGAGCCCAGCACTGAGAAGTGGTGGCAAGAGGACCTGTTTCTCCCTCATTTTCTCCCTGTCTTTCACCAAACCAACCCCAACGGGATGTCTCCACCGTCTAGAGAACTGGAAATTGCAGAGATTTGGGAAAAGGCCCTCAGAGCAGCCCAGGGCTGAAGGTGTCTCCCTTCAGCACATGGTGGTGGATCAAATCCTGGCCTGAAAAACTTGAGGTGCAGAACAGCAAGAAATTCCTGCTTCCCCTTTTTGTGCCCATTGAAACTGGGAGCAGGACTGGGGCAATCTCAATTTGTTTCACCAGAGACTTGCCTGATTATTCTAATGTGCAAATCTGTGCTGCCTGGCATCTGAAGAGACGCAGGGATGTTAATAATGAAAGTTTAACCCCTGGGAAAGCAGGACAATGTTTTCATCTCCTCCATACCAGCAGGGAAAACCTAAGCACCCACTGAAACCCCTTTTTCCAAGCAGGATCCTTCCCACCAGCCCAGTGCCCTGACATGGATCTCAGTTCCTATGTAAAGCTTTGATGGAGGAGGAGGAGAGAATTTCCCCAGCCAAAACCATCTATTCCTGTCCTGCTAAGTGCTGCAGCTCAAATCCCACCCAGCTCTCCCAGCCCTGAGCTGATTTCAGGGCTGCTGAGATACAAAATGGAACTGGAGCCACTGTCCTGCCCCTGGCTCCTCTCCTGCTCTGGGTTCTCCTCTTGCCCTGCAAAGCTGCTGAGCTCTTCATCCTCCATCAGGTGTGGAAAGCTGTGGCAACACAGACTCTTTCCCATGGGAATTTTCTCTTCTTCTTCTTGTGTTTTTATAAACAAAGATAAAGTTTGGATGTTATTGAAAAGGTCTCTGGAAAACTAGGCAGTTCAAGCCTGGCCAATCGGCCTAGGGGGAGGTTTTGAACTGACCCAATCTGGACAATCTGTGAAAGTCTGTGTAAGTTCTAAAATTAATTAATAAATTGAGGATTGTGCCACCTGAGACTCTGTCTGGTTTCTTCACTCCGCTAGCGGTTCAACAGCGACAGAAAACCCCTGGGCTGGAGTGGGAGAGGAAAGGAAGCTCTGGCCTGGCCGCTGCTGCCACCCTTCTCCTTCATCCTCTGCTCTCCAAGCAATTCCCTGCCTGTAGCTGGGAATTCCCCACTGAAGCCCATCCTGTGCTGATTTCTTGGCAAGATCTCTCCTAAACCCCCCCCCGGGCTCCCAAGCACACAACACTCTCCCTGTGCCACCAGCAGGAGCTTCCCCTGGCTGTCCACCACAATTTAGGGACATAATTTAGCCCCCAAGGCTCTGATCTCTGGCTGTGGCGCTGTGAAAAGCTCATCCCTCACCTCTGCCCACTCAACCAATGCCTAGATCCAATGATTTTCCAGCTCAGGAATGGGAATGTTGGCCATTCAAGTGGAACACCAATGCTACAAAGCCAAAACAGACTTGCTGCTCCCTGGAAACCTTGGGGTGCTGTTTCTCTCTGGTAAATACTGAAATGCTGGGATGCTTTTCCCCAACATTCTTTCCCTGGAACCAGCAGGATGGAAGCTGGAGGGTTCACTGTCTCATAAAACTGCCTGTTTCCAGCCAGCTGGGGTGTGGGAGGAGACAGGGAAGGGATGCATGGAGGAAAAAGGAGGCAGTCAGTCAGTCAGTCATTCCTTTTTTTCAGGCAAGGGATTCGTTACGTTGCAGTTTCTTTTCTCTACTGTTTGCATTTGCACTTGGGGGAGGGAAAAGAGAGGAGAAAAAGAAACAGAACCAGGACTAGAGATGCTGGAGGGATCTCTGAAATTCCAAACCTTGTAGGCCACCCTATGAGGGCACTTCTTTCCTAAGCCCAGGGGTGGAGCAATTACACGTAACAAATTGTACATATCCTTATAATGAATCCGGCAACTGGAAAGGAAACATCACAGGTTATCACAGCAAAATCCAGCACTTTTCCCAGGGCAAACAGGGAAGAATCAGCTTTTCCCAGGGCAAACGGGGAAAAATCAGCTTTCCCAAGCAAACAGGAGAAGTTGGAAGGGCAAAACAAGCTGAAAAGAAAGGTTAATCTGGCAACACCTGGGTTTGCAAAGGAGCTGCTAAAACACACAGAGAACTTCCAGCTGCTCACCCAACATAATATCCTTGGATTTTCCTCTGGGAAATTCAGTGCCACGTGCCAGGCTTTTCAAATATTTCGTTTCCTTCACCACTCATGTTTTACTTCCCTGTCCCTGAGCATGAACCTGCAGACTCTGCTGCCCAACACCCAGAGCCACCAAGAGCCACTTCAATGGATTATTCCTGGGATTTTATCACAGCCCTTGAATGGATTATTCCCAGGATTCAGATTAGCTGCTTCAAAAACCTTGGGAAGCTTTCCCTGCCACTGTCACCTCCTCCATAACCCCAGCAGGGCTGTTCTCTGATTCCTGGGCAATGAGGAATTGGCTAGGAGAGCAGAAAGTTGCACTTCCAGAGCCCTGCTGGGCATTGGCACTGGGAAAATCCAGATTTCCTTTCCAGCAGGAGAAATCAGACACCTCACACTACCTTCATGGTCAATCTCATTAACTCCCAACTATAATTTCAGCTAATTAAAGAGCAGGATTAGATTTCTTCATCTTTTGTAAGTAACTCCTAGACGAAAAGAGCCAAACTTCAAAATTCCCTCCACAGAAAACCGGGATGATTTGGCCTCCCTGTGTTTATTTTGGTGCATTCCATAAAGAAGGCTGGAATATTTTGGGAGAACTCCTCCAATGTTGCTGCTTTTTGGGATGTGAAAAATTAAGGTCTATTCAAAGCCTTCCCCAATCAGCTCCAAACCATTAAATCAGAGTGAGATCAAATGGAACTGTGCAACTCTTGGCTTCAGGCCTAATTGTGGTTTTAAAAACAGTGTTGGTTTAACTGAGGCACCAAATTTACTTTCCTTACGATTTCAGAAGGATTTTGGAAAATCAGTGTGTGGAAAATGCGTCTGAACAGTTCCCTGAGCTCTCTGAGTCTGGGGAAGTCTGCAAAACCAACAGATGCTCTGCACTGCAAGATCAAGGCAAAAAATTAGGATTAACAGGGATCCTTTCCCAGGTTCTTGGGATCATGGAATGGTTTCAGGTGGAAGAACCTTAAAACTCATCTCATCCCACCCCTGCCATGGCAGGGACACCTTCTGCTATCCCAGGCTGCTCCAAGCCTGTCCAGCCTGGCCTTGGACACTGCCAGGGATGGAGCTTAAATCGGATTTTCCTCAGGCTCCTGTTATCCCAGAGAGCTGAGAGCTCCCTTGGGAGCACTGCAGCTCCTCCAGAGTTGCTCTTGGGGACAACTAATGGCAATGGGATGACCAGAGTGACATTCCCAGGATCTCCATGGGGTGTGCAATGGGAAAGGAGTAAAACAGATTAAAAACTCACTTTCTATATGTTGAACAAATAAAAGCTTGCAGAAATCCAATTCTGTTTTCTTTCCCAGCTCATCCTTAAATCCTGAGCTTTCCCTCCTTCCCTGATTAGCTTCCAGCCCCACCAAACCACTCTGTGCTCCCATTTCTCTCTCTCCCTCTTTTTTTTTTGTGAGCCCAAGGCTTTTTCCATCCCTAAATCCAGCAGTTTTCCCATAGTTACCCCTAGGGATTGAGGCACAGTTGGAACAACAGCTCCTAACTGCCTTTTAAACTTCCTTTTGAACGTTTTTCCCCAGAAACATTTTACAGGAAGTTGGATTTTGTAACAAAACCACAGTTGATATCAGAAATAGGGGTAAAATACACATTAAGTTGTGTTGAAAATATTTTCTATGTAGCAAAAGTATGACAACACCTGTGCAGCATCTTTGATGGAGAGTCTCAAGCTAAGGAGAGTGGAGAAACACTAATTCCCTTTTCCTTGGGATAATCAAGTAAGAGACTTTGGGAGAAGTGATCAGTGAGTGACCAAACTCAGCCCAAATCATGGAATAATCAAATCATAAAATCATTTAGGTTGGAAAAGGCATCTAAGATCAAAAAGATCTTAAATCAAAATTATTAAAAGCTCAGTTCTGGCCTTAAAGTGTGAAAGGATTTCAGATTTGTGGAGACTTTAGTGCCACTTCTGACACTGTGATTTCAGTGGAACTATTCACACTCAATAACTTCCCAGCAGAGTGAAAAGGGAACAGGGTTAGAGGAAAAAAAAAAAGAATTAGCATCTTAATATCTGACATTTTCTGCATTAACAGCTCTGGGAGTGAAAAGGTTTGGCCCCTGAGTGACTCAGTCAGTGCTCAGAGTTAATAGAGCAAGAAATCTCCCTGTAAACCCAAAGCTGGTGCCTCTTCTGGGTGGAAAATTCCTGAATATAAACATTACAAACCACATTGATCCCAAATTTTTCCCTTGCAGGTGTTTTCCTCCTCCCACAGATGTTCATCACAGCTAAGATTATTTTTTAGGGAGTGACCAGGCACTCCCAAGTTTTCAGCCTCAATGAGATTTTCTAGTGGGAAGGGACAGGATTGGATTGGAAAAAGGGAAAAAGAAAAGCTATTTCTGCCTGCCAAATCCCCATAAAGGATTTGTCTCTGTCACAGAGCACGTGGGGATGAAAATCTGCCTGGAGATTGCAAGCTGGTAGTAACTGTGGAGTAAATACTCCAGCTGGGAGTAGGGGTGGCTTGGAGCAGTTAAAATCCCCCACAGTTCAGAGAAATGCAGGTTTTTGGAACAAGTTTCCATTTCAAGTTGGCCTAAATCATTTTAAGTGAGATTTTAAAGCAGTTTAATTGCATCCTAGCAGGGAGTTGGAGAGGTTGATTATACAAACACTTCCTGCATCTGTCTGTGCTGGAGGGAAACAAAAAAAGAAGGGAAAGATTGGAGGAGCTGGAGGCATCACAGATCCAGAGGAGATTCACGGTAGAGGAACTCATGGGGAGGAAAAGAGATCCAAAATTAGGAGAGCTTTAAATGAACAAAAAGTCTCCCAACAGGCAAATTCCCAAATGGAATATCAAGGGAATTGTTGGGAGGTGTGACAGAGCATCTAGAAATGAGAGTAACCCAGTCAGCAGGGCTGTGGTGCAGCAGTACAGAAAAGCAAAATATTAAATCTGTTTTGCTCTAGAAGTGGTCAATCCCTCAATTTGAAAAAAATTCCTTAATTTGGCGTCTGTGCAGCTCTCCCTGTGAGTGTCTTGGAAGAAATAAAATAAAAAAATAAACCCCTAAAATAAACATCTCATTGTCTGTGTGTGAGAACCATCTCCTCCTTTAAGCCACTCATAAATCAGGAATATTTTATCAGAGCTCTCTAGGAACTGAAACACTTCCAAACTTTGGCCCATTTCATTTCATCCCAATTATTTTGCACGTCTCAAGTTTCAACTGCAAGTCCAGAGCTAAAACATTACTAAAAAGACCAAAATTCCCATGTAGGGTTTGATGTCATTACAAGGAGGTTTCCAAGAGAAAAAGGTTACGTTTAACGAGGAAAGGCTGTTTGAAAAAATCCCATATTTTCAGGAAACCACCCCAGCGCTGAGGAGAACATCCCATCGTTCCCTTGGGAGTGGGTGGGAGGAGGCAGCTGATGGAATCACTCCTCACTCAGCTGCAGCACATCCTCTGCTGGGGCCTGAGGTGTCTGCAGAGCCTTTGGGAAACCACCGAGGTGCTTCTCAACCCAAAACACGCTGCAGAAATGAGGTGGGACGAGGCAGAACCTCTCCCACTCCCCCAAGCGCTGCCAGCAGCCAGGGATTTGTGGATTTCCATCTCCAGGCTGGGATGCAGAAAGCAAAAGCTCCTTTTGGAAGTGCTAAATAGCGTTTTTTCCCACGCCCATTTAGCCAGGATCAGTGGAGTTCAGGCTGTTGATTTTTGGCTGTGCTTTGCTTTCATGGGTTGTTGGGTTGGGTTTGTGTGGAGGAAACACCCTTGCAGTGACACCAGGTTTGTTCCTCAGAGTTGGAGCGTTTAAATTACTGATGTTCCCTCAAATGCTGGAGTTGTTCCCATCCAAACAGGTGTGGATTTACACCCTCAGTGTCCCCTCTGTCCCACCCCGCTGTCCCCTCGGCCCCACCCCGCTGTCCCCTCTGCCCCACCCCGCTGTCCCCACACGTACCAGGCTGCAGGGTCGTACTCAGCCCACACTCGGACAAACTCATCCAGGTGGTGAGGCCCGAGGATGGAGGAGTCCCTGGTCAGGTACTCGAAATTGTCCATGATCACTGCCACGAACAGGTTCAGCATCTGTGGGGAGGGTGGGGAGAAAGGAGAAGGGAGAAAGGAGAAGAGAGAAGGGAGAAAGGAACAGAGAAGGGAAGGGAGAAGGGAAAAGAGGAGGGAGAAGGGAGAAAAGAAGGAAAGGGAGAAGGGAAAACAGAACAGGGGAAGGAGAAGAGGGAAAAGAGAAGGGAGAAAAGAGAAGGGAAAGGAAGAAGGGAGAGAAGAGAAGGGAGAAGAGAAGGGAAGGGAGAAGGGAGAAAGGAGAAGAGAGAAGGGAGAAAGGAGAAGAGAAGGGAGAAGGAAAAACAGAAGGGGAAACAGAAAGAGGGAAAGAGAAGAGGGAAAAGAGAAGAGAAAAGGGAAGGGAGGGGAGAGAAGGGAAAAGAGAATGGAAAAGAGAAGGGGGAAGGAGAAGAGGGAAAAGAGAAGGGAGAAGGGGAGGAGAGGGGAGGGAAAGAAAATGGAAAGGGAAGAGAAGGAAAATGGGAAGGCAGAGGAAAGGAAGGGAAATGAGAAGGGGAAAAATATTAAAACCTAGGAGAGGAGCATGCATGATTCCTTTAAGTGGATGTTTCTACAAGAAGAAACTCTCCAAAGAGAGCCCTGGGAATGCCACTGCTGCCTCCTCCTCCTGTTCCCACTGAAGGGGAGAGCATTTTTCCAGTTCCCATCACTGGTGCTGCCCTCCAGCATTTTCCAGCCCTGATCCCAGCTGGATCAACCTCTTTCCCTTCCCTTCTTCCCCTCCAGCACTGCAGGCACTGCAGCCACCTCTCCTCCAGCCAGGAGATGGGAACTCTCCAGCACTTCCCCATCAAGGCACATCCAGACCAGAGCAGCTGGAAGAAAACCCATTCTCCAGCCTAAATGTGCTGTTTGGACTCAAAACAATTCCAGCCTTCAAAGATTCCCAGAAGGATGAGCAGCAGGACACACAAAAGGCTCCAATGTCCCCAGTGGCCACCAAGCAGAGCCTGGCAAACACTTGTGGCACAGAAAGATTCTCCTCTGCTTCAAGCCAAGGCAGAAGTCAGGAGGATTTCAGTGGGAAAAGATCCAAGAGCAGCCAGCAGAGGGAGGAGCAGCAGGACAGCTGGGAATGGGTGCATCGGGCAGTGGAGTGTGGGGCTGTGTGGGAATGACAGAATTCCTGTCTGATCTGGGCACAGGAGAAGGTCTTGGCTATTGATGGACACAATCCACCAGTACAGACCAGTACAGACCAGCACAGCCCAGTACAGACCAGTACAGACCAGTGCAGAGCAGTGCAGACCAGTGCAACCCATAATGAATCACTACATCACCATCAAGCACTAATTAGGGCCTTCCCAGATATTTAATCCATCTGGTTTTTTAAGAACTCACCCCAACAAGGCTTAGGGACATGAGTGGATTCACTTTAGGGCTCCTCAGCTTGAATTCATCAGACAATTCAGCTTTTGGGGAGCCAGGATGGGACCTCCTGTCCCCCACTCCTGTGCTGCACAGCCTGGACAAGCCCCAGCATCTAAAACTTTCAATTTCTGGTTTTTATGTACATTTCAATTCATATTTTTCTCCCTCCTGTATATTCTTAACTTTCATTTGGTATTTTTACATAAATTTCAATTTGTGTTTTTCTCCCTCCTGTATATTCTTAAATTTCATTTGATATTTTTTTAATATAAATTTCAATTTCTATTTTTCTCGTGCACATGACAGGAGGAAAATTCCATCAACCTGCACATCCACAAAGAGCCAGAAACACCATTTAAACCCAGATATCTGATCCCAACCCCCTCAGTCTATGGGGTGATGTTGAACAAACCATAAAAAGTGCCCTCCTGGCAAGGCTGGGGCTCTGCAAAGCTTTAATTGCTCACGGGGAAGCAATGAAGTGCTGAATACATTTTAAAAAATGATTTACAGCCCTGTCCTGTTCAGCTGCTTGGTTTTCCACTACCTTCTCCCCTCTCCTGGTCCCATTTCCCAGGATTTTTTGGGAGTGCTGACTCAGGGACAAAGCTGGATTTGCCCAGATGTGCTCCAGCCTCCAATTCTGCTGCCACATCTTGAGTGGGACAACTCAGCATGTGTTGTTTGTTCTTGTTTGGTTTCTTTTTGGGGGCTTTTTATTTTTTTTATTTCCTTTTTTTTTTTAATGAAAAGCTTTAGAACCAATAACACACTTGAAAATAGCAATGAGAATGGCTGATGTTGGGTTAGGGATTTGCACAAGGGAAAAATTTGGGTTTGAAGTCCAGGATGCTGAAGGAATCAGCAAATGGAGCATTAACTTTGGAGAAGCTTTCAGGGCTGCAGGGTTTTGAATACATGCACCAGCAATAATCCATGGGGTGTCAAAGGGACAGCAGCAGCCAGAAAAAGGCTCTCAGGAGGGGCCATTGAAGTTGGTCTGTCCATATCCAGCACCAAACTGCCCCATGGAGCTCCTTTGCCTGGTGGCAGGACTCTGAGGACAGCAGGGATTGGCTGCACAGAGCATCCAATGGGATATTTTAAAGCAAATCCATGGATCTGAGCGAAAGCTCCATCAAAATGTTGAGTTTTTGGAACATCACAGAGCTTTCAACTCGTCCTGCTTGAGCCTTAATTGAGTCTCTGTGGCTGGTTTTCCATTCCTCCATCCCAGTGGGGCAGGAAGTGACCCAAGGAGCAGGAGATGGCTAGGGATGCTCAGCAAAGCCCTGGCACTGGGTAAAGCTCAGCCCCAGCAGGGCTCAGAGTCACACAAATAACTCTTTTAAAGGATCCTTGAGGCTGAGCAGCTCATCTGCTCACGAGCACAAACCAGCAGCTCCGAGTATTTCCGTGTCTAAAGCTTTCCTGGCAGGTGAAAAGGAGTTTTGAGTTTGTTTGACAAACAAATGGTGATCCTGGTGGGTTCCTTCCATCCTGGGATTCTCTGAAATGACTGGGATGCTCCCAGGAAATGCTGCTGAACTGCTGAACTCAGCCATTGTCACTCTGCCCTCCCCAATCCCCTTCTTCAAAGGGATCTTCCCAATCAAGACCAACCTGATTAATGCTTAATTCCAAAGATTCCACCCCCCTGCGAGGAGAAAGATAAACCCCTTGCCTTTAATGACTAAATGATCTCTTTGGGGATTAAGGGGATTTTATCAGCAGGGTGATAAATGGGGTTTAGCAAAGCTGGCTGGTGGTGGTGATGGCTAAATTATAATTAAGGAGGAGGAGGAGGAGGAAGCAAAGGGGTGGGAAGGGTTTGGGGGAGTCACACCAGCACCCCCACTTTGGGAGGGATCAGACTGACTTACCAGGAAGGAGCAGAGGAAGATGAATGAGACGAAGTAGAAATAGGCAAAATCACTGCCACACTCCTTTTTGGTGAGGCCAGACAGAGGGTCACAGGCTCTGTTGCTCAGGCAGGACAGCATGATCTCGTGCCAGGCTTCCCCCGTGGCACTCCTGCAACACCAGAGCACAGGCTGAGTTTATCCTGCCCTCCCCAAACAGCCACCCTGCAGTGCTGCTGCACCCAATTAGCTAAATTCATGAGGTGGAAGGTTGTGTCCAGGAGGAGAGAGTGTATTTACACTGGGAATTGGAACTGCCCATGGAAGAGAAAGGAGAATGTGTCGCTGTTGAGCCGCTAGCAGAGAGAGAAGAGCCGGTTCTCCATGTGCAATAAAAGAGAGATTTTATTATTTAATTCCAACTTATATAGACTTTTCAAAGGTCACCCAGATTGGTCAGTTCAAAACCTCCCCCTAGGCATGATTGGCCGGGCCTGAACTGTCCAAATCTCAAGACACTGTTTTTAATAACATCCAAACTTTATCTTTGTTTATAAAACACAGGAAGAAAAGAACTCTCACGGGAGAGGTCTGTGCTAGCCACAAGAATGGACATTTCCCTCTGTTCCAGGGGGGTAAAAGGAGCCAGACAGGCTCAGGTAGGCTGAAAGTTTTACTGCTTTTATGGAGAATAAAACCCCCTTGGTTTAAACAGTGCAAATCTAAGTAAACAGGGTTTAGATTGTTGCCTTTGGAAACAGCCAACACCTCTGTCCTAGTGCTGGCTCTACACCCAGGGGAGAGGATGGGCAATGAAACCAGGCTGCTCCACTCCAACCTCTCATTTCCTTTAACTGGCAGATAAATTCCAGCATGGGCTGCTTGGACTTGGGTCTCTATTTCATCACAGTCTCCTGGGTGTTTTTCATCAATTCCCTCCTCCCTAACTTCTACTACTGAGAGAAAAGAGCCAAAAGGCAAAACTCTGGAGTCCCAGAGGGTTTATCCTCAAAAGAAACCAGTCCCTGTAAAGGGCAGCCATGGTTTGGAAGCTGGGGATCTCCATGGGCATGGAGAATTCCTGAATTCCTACTTCCCTCAATGTGGATTCACCCTGTATTCCCACAGCCAGCACACAGGCTTTGTTTCTGCTCTTTGGGAAAACTCAGTGTTCTCTCTAAACTGCAATAACTTCCAGGCTGTAACTCCAAATCCCTCAGCATATTCCCCCACTGGTGCCTGGGTGTTAATTCCCTTTGTGGGGAATTGTGCAGAAAGCAGTCCCCACCCCAATCCTGCTGCCCCTCAATCCCACCGCAGTGGCTCTCTCAAGGAACCCCAAGGCCTGGGCACGAGGCTAGATAATCACCCAGTTTATTAAAATTCACAGTTGTGAGCCCAGTGATTATTCTGAGCTAGGGAAGGCTAAATTCATTTCCTTCTGGCTTCCCAGAAGCTATGGAAACCAAATCCCAGGCAGGAGATCCAATAAAGCTCAGAGCTGAGCCCTGGCAGGGCTGGCAAGGGACTGCTGTGAACTGCAGGTCTCCACAGCTGGAGAAGGAACATCTGCCCCAGCTGGATGTTCCTTAGCCTGTTTTGCTAGGTCTTACAATAAAAATCTGTTATTTCATTGATTGATATTTCCCTTGAAAATGCTTTCTGTCCAGGCAGGATGAACCCAGAGGGAACCAATTCCACTCTGCAGCAGAGCTGGGGTTGGTGTTGACTCCTGGTAATGCAAAAATGGCCAATTAAAGCAATTCTCACTTAAAAAAAATGAAAAGAAATCAAGCTTCAGGACGGGAAATGCATCAATCAGATAAACCAGGGGGGATCTGTCCTATATGGGGTGTCACAGCACTGGGGGATACTTTGTGGAGGGGCTGAATCCAACCTGCTGAGGAGGAGGAAGCAGGAATGGAAAATTTACACAAATAACTCTTTTAAAGGATGCTTGAGTTGGAGCAGCTCAGCTGGCCTGTGCACCAAGATGGTTTTGCTGTTCCCAGCCAAGTCAGAGGGTGTTTCCTCCTCTCCTTACCTGAACAGGAGCATCAGGGCTTGGAGGAAAGTCCTGAAGTTGTTGTGCCGATTAATGGAGGTTTCGTCATCTAAGGCAATGTTCCCAAAGACCTGCCAGGGAGAACAGAAGGGATTCAGCCAAGCACATCAAGTGGAGCTGGAAAAGAAGGCAGGAAAAGGATTCATCCTGGTTTAAGGGATGTCAACAGCTGGAATGATTTCTGTGCTGAAAAGGGAGATAAAAACATGTCGTGGAGATCAAACACAAGATGAATGTGCTTTGCATTCACACAGGTCCTTTCCAGCAGTTCAGCTCCATCCCAGGCCAGGAAAACTGCATTATTTAGCCTCAGAAATGCTCAGTGCCTGGGCTGCTCCCTCCTCTCAGCCTCTTGATGTGTCCACAGCTGGGTTAAGGGATGGCTCTTCCCATGGAATTCTTGGATGTCCAGTGCTGGAAATGGGATCCAGGCTCCTGCCCACAGCACTGGGGACAGTTCCACACAAAAGCTGGCAGTTAAAGTACAAAAAGAGGCCTTTTTTCATTTCTATTTTACCTGACAGTGAACAAGAAGAGCATTTCACCTCATCCCAAATCAGTGGTGCTCCTGCTGTGGAGGCAACAACCCATTTTCACCCTGAACAAAGCCAGGCTGCTTATGGCCAGAATGAAAGAATTCAAATGCTTTACCTGCATGCCAATAATGGCATAGATGAAGAAGAGCATTGCAATGAGGAGACACACATAAGGCAAGGCCTGTGGGGAAGGAAAAAGTGGGATTAATGACAGCAAAGGCAAACATTGAATTCCCTGGCAGCACTGAGTTTTGTGGCATTTGTCCTTCAGGTGAAGGAAGTGGGAAGAGAATATGGACAATTCTGGCAACCTTCAGGAGACAAGGAATTCATGGATCACCCAACAGCCAGGGCTTTCCAAGGGCTCTCTCTGGATCCTTGGAAGCAGCAAGCAGGGAAAACACAATCTGAGCTCAGCAGAGAACACTGGAGTTACCAGCAGGCACTGGAACTTTGTGTGCAGAATTGTAGGAACATCCATTTTTAATGACCTTGCCGTAAATTCAGTCTGAAGGGAAAAAAAAAAAATCCATCCCAGAAATGAGTTCCTGCTCTCAAACACACACAGTTTGGGATCCCAGGAGGATGAAAAGATTCTGAGTTTTAGCAAGAAATTCGTGAAGGCTGCAATGTAATTATGTCACCCAGGCTGAGACTGACAGCTGTTTGTCACTTGGGCTGAATGAATGGGTAATTAATGCCTCTTAATTAGCAATAGCTCAAAAAGTGAGAAGTCTTGCCCTCGGGCCAGCCTGTGTGATGCCCAGGGCAGGAGTTCTGCAGGCTAAGGGGAGCCCAGGAGGAACTGGAGGATCATAAAATATCCTGAGTTGGCAAAGACACCCAAGGATCACCCAGCCCAGCTCCTGTCCCTGCACAGACACCCAACAATGCCACCCTGTGCATCCCTGGCAGCATTGTCCAAACACTCTGGCAGCCTCAGGCTGTGCCCATTCCCTGCCCAGCACCCTCTGGGGGACTTCTAAGACTTCTTCAAATCACCCAAACTCTACATACAGAGTGTGATGCTAACCAGTTTAATTAATAATTAATATTCCTGGTGCTAACCAGTTCACTTTTTGCAGAATTAATATTCCTAGGGCTGGGCAGTGCTAACCTGTTCTCTTTTAGCAGAATTAATATTCCTGGAGATGAGTATTGCTAACCAGTTCACTTTCTGCAGAATTAATATTCCTGGGGAATAATGACCTGGGGATGGTCAGAGCTAACCAATTAGCAGAATTAATATTCCTAGGGCTGGGCAGTGCTAACCTGTTCTCTTTTAGAAGAATTAATATTCCTGGAGATGGTCAGTTCTAACCAGTTTGCTTTTTTTCAGCATTAATATTCCTTGGGATGCTAACCAGCTTAATTATAACTAATCCCCACCACCCAAAAAAACACCACACACAAAAAACCCAAACACAACCACACCCAAAAAACCAACACCACCAACACAAAAAACCAACACAACCAACCCCCAAAAACCAACCAACCCCAACCCCAACACAAACCACCCAACACCTAACCAGTTCACTTTTCGCAGAATTAATATTCCTGAAGATGGTCAGTTCTAACCAGTTCACTTTCTGCAGAATTAATATTCCTGGGGCTGGGCAGTGCTAACCAATCCTCTTCCCTGAAGAATTCCTATTCCTTGGAATGGTCAGTGCTTACCAGTTCACTTTTAGCAGAATTAATATTCCTGGGGATGGTCAGTGCTAACCAGTTCACTTTTCTGGAGAATTAATATTCCTAGAGATGGGCAGCTCTAACCAGTTCACTTTCTGCAGAATTAATATCCCTAGGGCAGAGCAGTGCTAACCAGTATGTTTTTCACAGAATTAATATTCCTGAAGATGGGCAGTTCTAACCAGTTCACTTTTCTGGAGAATTAATATTCCTAGAGATGGTCAGCTCTAACCCGTTCACTTTTAGCAGAATTAATATTCCTGAAGATGGGCAGCTCACTTTCTGAAGAATTAATATGGCTGGTAATGGGCAGTGCTAACCAATCCTCTTCCCTGAAGAATTCCTGCCTCCAGCATTCCTCTGCAGCGGCACAGAGGCCATTCCAAGGCGAGGGAAGCCCTTTGCCCTCCCTGGAAGATGCTCCAGCCGCGCCCAGCGGCTCTCTGTCCCCATGTCCCTCCCGCTGGCCCAGGCTCACCTTGAAGGACTGCACGAAGGTCCAGAGCAGGATGCGGATGGTGTAGCCCTGGCGGAGGAGCTTGATGAGCCTGGCTGCCCTGAAGAGCCGCAGGAAGCTGAGGTTGATGAAGTTGTCCTGCGGAAAGTAAAGGTTTTGTGTCCTTCAGAAACGACCGCGATCCGAAACCACAGCCCGCAAAAAAGAAATTAAAATTACCAGCTTCACGATCTAAGCAGCAAATCGGCCACCAGAAAACCTTCCAAAAGAAACATTCGTCAGTGCAGATCACTCCACATGCAGCAAGAATGAGAAAACCCCTCTCCACAAGAGCCCTCCCCTCTGCTACTGGGTCAGTGAGAGAAAAGGAACAAGCCCTTTCAGCTGGCCATGGAGGGCTGGTTTGCTTTGAGCAAGGCAGATTTTTTTTTCCCCCCAAAGACTCAGGGAGAGGGGGATGGTGCCGGATTTCCATTTTGTAAAGGAATGAGGTGGTTTGGATGTCTTGCTCAGCTCTGTTTTGACAGGGAATTGAACCTGAGCCAAGACAGTTGCGAGGGATGGAGTGACAAAGAATTGTCCAGTGAAGATTAAAACATCCTTGGAAGAATGAGGATGTTCTCCAAGCTGGAGGTTTTCAATGTTTCTACAGCGTGGAACTGGACAGGTTTGCCAAGGAGAAATGGCACCAGAAGATTTGTTTGGAGGATGGATCAAGGGCAGAGAGTCAATTAGGGAGGGTGAGCCTTCACCAGCAGGAAGATGCCTTAGGAACCTGCTGGTTTTCCAAATTCTCATTAAATGTCTCTTCACAGGTGGATCAAAGAACTGCTGGAGGCAGGTTCTGATTTCCGTTTGTTTTCTAGGATTTTCCCCACCCCTCACCCCTTTTTTGTGTTTTTCTTTCCTTCAGGAAAAAGAGGATTCTTGCCCCAATGAGCTAATCTAGAGAGGGTTCTTTCCAAAACAAAACATGCAAAAGCCAGATCCCTCTTGCCCTCCTGTTTTAAGGAGATGAAAAATACTCCCCCTTTCCATAATTCACTTATTTGTGGATCTCTGATCACAGCCACTTATTTGACTGAGTGAGCTAAAGAGAGAAAACATCCCACTTTAAACTATTGAGCAGTGAAGCAGCAAATATAATCATAAGGAGCTCTGCTTGGTAAAGATGAGCAAAAATATTATTTCCCCTGGATTGTTGTTTTACCAGAAGTCACATTGGACTGACCCACGTTTCTTGCTCATTTGTCTAGAGAGCTCATGCTGAAATTGGGGGGCTTGTTGGATCTATGAATTCTTTCAATGCCAGCTCAGTTTTGGGGCCATTAGCATTGCATTCCACCAATCCCATCAAAGAGTTCCAGAACTCAGTCTCAGGCATGCACTCGGTTTCTCTCAGGTTAAAAACACAAGCAGCTCAGAGTTAGGCACAGACCCAAAATCAGACTCGATCTTCAAATAAAGAGAGAAGAGAAAAGCACAGGAATGTTCAATGAAAGAGCAGACAACACTGAGCTCATTCAAGCCAGCAACAGAACTCAGCTCTGGCAGGCAAAGCACAAGCGAGGATTCCCCTGGGTTGGGCAGGAAAACAGGCACTGAAAAAGTCGAGTTGTCTCAGCATCAGCTGCAGGTTTGTTTTCCCAGCGCTTACCTTCCCTTCTCAACAGTCCAGCTGCACTCACCTGAGCAGACCAGGGCCCAGTAAGACCCTTGGGGCAGGGCTGGAACTCAACTGGGTAACTTCATCACTAAGGTGCTTCTTCCTGCCCTGTTCCCCCTGCTCCCAGGGCAGGGCAGGGGTTTAACCCTGAGCCCATTCAATCAGGAAAAGCTCCTGGCTCACACCTGATGTGTAATGCTGGCAGCACTCAGGCCCCAAAGGCTGATTGTAACTTCAGAGCCATGCTCAAGGCAGATCTTTGCTGTGCACAAGCCCTGCACTGCTCCAAGGAGCTCAGGGGCTCAGGATCCATCTCTGCAGGATCCTGCAGGATCTCCTTCTTCCCACATTCCTGCAGCCTGACAGCAGGAACACTGTCCTGCCCAGGCTGTGCTGGAGCTCAGGATCAGCTGGCAGGATGTTTAACACTGCTTTGGGCTGAGCTCCCTGCAAGCTGAGCTACCCCAGCTACCCAAGGGAAAGGGATATAAATGGGAAAAGAGTTCAAAACTGTTTAGTGACGTCTGTAACCCTCATTCCCTGGGATTTAGATGGACAGACAGTCCACAGGTTTTTTCTTTTCCCCAACATTCCCTATTTGACTCTGGCACTGCCACTTCCTGAAGATCAGTGAAAGCCTCGGCTGCATGTGGATCACTCCCAACCCAGGAAAATCCCCCATCACCAACACCCTGGGACTGTTGGAAGGACTGTTGGAAGGACTGTTCTCAGCACTGTCCCGAGAGAGGCAAAGTCCCACACACTAGTGGGGCTCCAAGGGCTCCAGTGTGGCACCCTCAGCACACCAGAGAGAAAACCCATCCTCCAACTCCTCAGCTCTCCAGGCAGGGACTGGGATTGCATGCAGCCAAAGGGGAAACTCCACATTGCCATATTTCTTGGGTAAAACAGTGTTTGGCATCAGTTCTCCTCCCACTGAGCCACCTCTGGGTCATGACACCAATCTGACCTCTGGCTTATCAAGGTCACTGTTTCCAGGCTTGTTTTGCTTTCCTGTTGCACAGATGCTCACAGTGCTCACAACAGCCACCAGAGCTGTAGGATCTTATCATCCACCTGGGCAATAATAAATTATGTTTGGAAAATCATTCTCCTCTGGCCTGTTGCTATTTCCCTAAACCAGGCAGGGCTGGCAGTGAGTAGACCCAGCCAGCAGGCAGGACCAGGGGGTCTGGGCACAGCCAGGCACTGCCACCACTTCCCACAAGAGGAGGTAAGGGATGCATCCCTGAAGAAAACTGGGAAGCAGGAGAGAAACAGGGAAAATAGATAGTGCTGATAAAGAGCTGGCCTTGATGGCTGTGCCACCATGAGCAGGTTGCTCTTGTAGCCTTAGGTTGTTTTTGTAGAATCCCAGAATGGTTTGGGTTGGAAGGACCTTAAAGATCATCTGTGCCAGCCCTGCCATGGCAGGGACACCTTCCACTGTCCCAGGCTGCTCCAAGCCCTGTCCAGCCTGGCCTTGGACACTGCCAGGGATCCAGGGGCAGCCACAGCTTCTCTGGGCACCCTGTGCCAGGGCCTGCCCACCCTCACAGGGAACAATTCCTTCCCAATATCCCATCTCTCCCTGCCCTCTGGCAATGGGAAGCCATTCCCTGTGTCCTGTCCCTCCACGCCTTGTCCCCAGTCCCTCTCCAGCTCTCCTGCAGCTCCTTTAGGCAGTGGCAGGAGCTCTGAGCTCTCCCTAGATCCTTTTCCTCTCCAGGTGAACATTCCCAGCTCTCCCAGCTCCAGAGCAGAGGAGCTCCAGCCCTTGGAGCATCTCCATGGCCTCCTCTGGACTGCAGGGTCTCCATGTCCTCCTCCTTTTGCAGGCTCCAGAGTTTTCCATGCTGAAAAGCAGGAAAAGAAGAACAGGGGCCACAGGCAGTGCCTGGATCTGTTCCCAGTGCCTTCAGCAGCAATGGTTTCCTGCCCAGCACAGGAACTGCTCCCTCTGTCCACAGGGATGCAGAAGGAGCTGCAGGAAGAGGCATCTGACCAAACCAAGCATGGGATTGCTCAGGAAGCTTTAGGACTTCTCTTCATCTGGCATCAACAAGAATTATCTTATTAATTAATCAAGGAACTACTGTGAGGAAATGGCTGTGTTCCCATTTAAATGCCCATGGTGTTGCCAGCACTGAAGTTCTCCTGACCCTCTCACAGGGTCTTGGCTTCCTCTGGAGCTTGGGGAAACCACTGCTGATTTTCAGAGGCTGAAGATTTCTGCTACCCTTGTGTGTGCCTTGAGGGCTCTGTCATTGCAGGGATATCCTATCAGTCCTTCCATCCTCAGCCAGGAATGCTGGGAAGATTATTTTGT
Organism: Lichenostomus cassidix; assembly: GCF_008360975.1. Lineage (NCBI taxonomy): Eukaryota > Metazoa > Chordata > Aves > Passeriformes > Meliphagidae > Lichenostomus > Lichenostomus cassidix. Next base: position 8,608,818 of record NC_139497.1, read on the forward strand.
GTGTGATGCCCAGATCTCTGCTCATTCCCCACTTCATAGGATCGTGGAATGTCCTGAGCTGGAAAGGGACCCACAGGATCATCAGCCCAGCTCCTGTCCCTGCACAGACACCCCAACAATCCCACCCTGGGCATCCCTGGCAGCATTGTCCAAACACTCCTGGAGCTCTGGCAGCCTCAGGTTGTGCCCATTCCCTGGGGAGCCTGGGCAGTGCCCAGCAGCCTCTGGGGGAAGAACCTTTCCTGCTCTCCAGCCTGACCTGCCCTGGCCCAGCTCCAGCCATTCCCTGGCTCCTGTCCCTGTCCCAGAGCAGAGCTCAGAGCTGCAGCCCCTGGGCAGCTCTGCCCTCAGTCTGCTCCAGCTGAACAATCCCAGTGCCCTCAGCTGCTCCTCTCAGGATTCCTCTCATTTCTGCTGCTCCTGCTGTGTCCCTGCAGTCTCCCAGCAGCAGCTCCAGAGGACAATGTGTTGCTCCAAAGCCCTCACTGGGATGCCAAGTGACACCTGGATCTGTCTCTATGGAATAACAACCCCAATCCTAACAAACGGCAGGATGAGCTTTTCAATCTTCAACCTGTGACAGGAACAGCAGCCAAAATTCAGCCAACTGATTTTCCCCAGTATATTTTTATGTTCCCAGAACCCTTCTCTGTGCTGCCTGGGCCAGGTGTGCAGCAGACAATGTCTCCAAATTTATCCTGCCTGCTCCCACACATCTGGAATGGATCCAGCACCAGGGAGGATTCCTTTCTTGGCTTGCACTGGGCAAACTTTGAACTTACACATTGTCATTTTCACTGCTGCATCCCAGCAGAAAATTCCCCCTGTGTCCCTCTGTGAACATCCATGGAGGTTCTGTGCAGCCTGAAAATGAAAATTCACCCTGATTTCATTCTGAACAGCAACTGTGCAACAGGAAATGTGGATGCTCACAGATCCAAGAGCTGTTGGCAGGTGGCTGAACAAGGATTTTTGATAAGCTTTTGGTCTCATTTGTGTTATCAACCATAGCCAAAATAATTAAGAATATAAATATATATATATTTCAGATTGCATTTTAATTTGTGGATTCTTTTTTAACTGATGATTTTCAAAGACCAAGGTCAATATTTCCCAAGGCATTTTTGGAATAAATGTGCACTTTGGCACTAAATTCCCAGGGGGATCTGGTTCCTGGTACTTTCCAGCTCTGGTCATCACATGATTTACACATTTTAGTTGAGATTTTGGGTTTGCATCCAGTGACTTTGTGTCCACTGGGGTGGCAAAATGCTTCTATATGTTGGTGTCCCAGAGAATTTTAAAATCTAAGATCGTTTTTTCCACTATTTTTGATTTGGGGGAAGCAATTCCATCATCACTCCAATAATTTTGCCTTACAATACAGAGGTTAAAACACCTGTAAGGCTGCAAGGTGCTTCCTTCAGCAGAAAGCTCCATCATCTCCTCCTAAAAGAACCCAAATCCACCTCGGGAGAGCTGAATTTGGTCCCACCACCTCCAAACCCCAGAATTTCCAGCTCTCCTCCCCTCCTCATCTCCTCCCATTTCCCTGGAAATAAAGCAAGTGGCATTGTCCCCTTTGGCACAGGGGTGGCACAGGGAGCAGGGCACAGGCTATTGGCAACTCTCATGTCACCAATGAGCCCAGGGAGGGAGGTGCAGGACAGAAGCCACTTCGAGGTGCTGCAGTGAGGCTTTTCCACCAAGTGCAATCGGAACTCTCATCCAAAAAAAAAAAAACAAACCAAAAACCAAAACCAACCAAAAACCGGATCAAACCAAAGAAAAACGAGAGAGAAAAAAATCAAAGCAGAGAATTTAAAGAATTGTTTAAATTCAATGAAACCAACCGTGTCCTATATGTGATGTTGTCATGGATGGGTATTTGCAAGATTATTTACAAATTGTTATATTTTGTTTGAGCGGCAGGTGCACAACATACAGACGGAGACATGGTTTTCGCATTGTATGTTGATTGGATGGCGTGATTCAGCAGGTAGATAAGGAAAATAAGGAACAAAAACAGGAAACAAAAGAGAAAATGAGTAATCAGGACAAGCAAAAAGGAAACTCTGAAAAATTTCACTGGGAAAATAAACTGTAGGGCTATTGGGCGGAGGGAGGTGTTATTGTTATGGTAATTCCCGAAATAAAAAAATGCTTTGAACCGAAAGAGATTGGGAGATCCTCGAGGTAACACAGACAGTGCAGTTGTGATTTGCATTTCAATTTGTAATGCAAATTTGGAGACAATTCACAAACACTTCTCAGGATGGTTTTTTTTATATTTCCAGGCATAGAAATAGATGTCAGTTTGCCAAACGCCCACTGTGTTCCCAACTGTGTCCCCAAGGACACCTTCTCCTTAACCCCACCTATTTCCCTTCAATTAGTAAGAGTAAAAAAACTGACATGCATGCTTTTGCCTGAGGAAATAAAAAAAATATATATATATTCCACTACAATCACAAAGTCCATTACGTGTGACATGACCGGGAAAATTAAACCAAAGCAATTAATCCACACATTTCTTTTCCTTTTGTCTTTACTTCTCAGTGGGTTCAAGGTACCCAACAAGGCTGGTGGAAGCCAAGTCTCTCAAGGTGAGGAGGATTATTTACCTTTGGAAAACACTGGGAAATACAGCCATGGAGAAAAAAATGGTGCTCTGGGGATTATTGGTGAGCCTGAGCTCAGTGTCCCACCTAGAAAACATCTCCACAGGGAGCTGGAGGTGGCTGGGACTGCAGACTGACAGTCAAGGTCACCTCATGGATGTCACCTGGACCTCCCAGCTGAGGAAAATCCGTGGGAATGGCTGACAGGAAGGACTAAAGGAGCTTCCCCAAGCTCTGCCATCAGTCCAGGGGAGGCTGGAGCTGAGGAATGCACATGGAAAAAGGGTCACCCCTGTTGGGGACACAGCTCTGGGCAGGATGGAGCAAAGCCTGTGCTGCTCCCTGGTTATTCCTGGTTATTCTGGTTATTCCTTGCTCCATGAGAGCTCCTCAGCCCAGCCATGCCCTGAGGTGGGGTTGGTTCAGCAGAAGTCAGTGGATGTTCCTCCCCAGCCTTATTTCCTGCTCTGCCCTACCTGGAATTCCAAAGGGAAACAGAGGTTGGGCAGAAGCCACAGCAGGGCTGTGCTCTGGGATTGAGCACCTCCTGATCCTCACCTCCATCCCTGCAAGTTCACATCTCTGCAGCAGCTTTTTCTGCCTTTTTTTCCTAAATTCTTTTCTAAAATTGGCTCTGTTTTGGAACTCTTGGTTCAAAATTGGCTCAAATTGCATCTACTGGTTCATTTTTCTACATCAGTTCTAAGTACCAGGAGTATTTAAATGAGGTGCAATTTCAGTTTAACAGAATATCCCAAATATCACTGTCACCTCCAAGCCAGCTGGGCTGCTCAGGATGCTGTGATGCCTTTGAAATGTTGAAAACCAAATCTAGAAGGGAAGTGGCAGGGAATGACCCCTGGAAATCTCTGAAGGGGAAAGCAGTGGAGGAGACATGGTGGCTACACAGGAACCAGAGAATTGTTCAGGCTGGAGAAGATCTCCAAGATCATTGAGTCCAACCATTCCCCCAGCACTGCCAAGGCCACCATTAAACTCTGTCCCCAAGTGCCACATCCACACGGCTTTGAAATCCCACGGGGACTCCACCTGCTCCAGTGCCTGAACAACCTTTCCATGAAGAAATTATTCCTAATATTCCCTCTAAACTTCCTCTGGAGCACCTTGAGGCTGTTTCCTCTTGCCTTGCTGCTTCTTACTTGGGAGAAAAGCCCAACACCCCCATGGGTGCTGCAGAAAGGGAATATTTACAGAGGATCAGGAGCTCAGGGCTGGAGTGGTCCTGGGGACATCTGGCTTTTATATCAGAGATGTTTGTGATCAGCTCCATACTGGGGACACTGCCAGGGAGAGCTGGGGACCTCCTTTAGAAAATCCTCACTAAGGACTGAATGGATCCAGTTCCTCATAAAGCAAGAACCTCTTGTTGCCCACCTGGGAGGAGAAGGGAAAGGCACAGGGGTGCTTGGGAGCACAACCTGCTGGAGTTTCAGTAATTCACACTGCTCTGCAGAGGTTTTGGTGCTGGAAATGTCTCACAGCCCAACCTGATCAGCCCATGGCCAATTCCCTGCTGGGCCATCCTGTGGGAGCTGGAGAGAAGGGGCAGCCCTGGGGCTGCTCCCTGCCTGAGAAAATAGCTCCAAAAATGAGGATTTTAGCAGCATGTGGGCTCGGTGTCGAGAAGTAGAAACTTTCCTGAAGGAGAAGACACCACTCTGAGGGAGACCAGAGGCTCCCTTACCCCATGTGAGCTGTCAAGGCTGCTTCTTCCCCAGAAAAGTGGCCCAAGGAGGGGTGGAGAAGCTTCAGTTTGTTTGTGGCTGACTTGAAAATATTTTCACAAATTTTCAAACCATGGCAAAGAAATGCATCCCATGGCAGAGGGAATGGAGACAACAATCCTGTGCCTTCCCACAGCACTCAGAGAGGGAGATCAGAGTCACTGTAGCCTGGCTGCACTGAAAACAAAATCCAAAGCCTACAACATCGGATTCACCAGCAGATAAATGAACAGCATTTTTATGGGGAGGAAAACTTTGAGGGTTGTGCGGTTTTGTACCAAGGAGGTTAAATAAAAATGTGTTTTGTTAGAAACAGTCACATGGTCTTCACCACCACCTGTAAAGGAACGTGGGGAGCACAGTTCTTAGCACACAAAATACAGATCTACAGGCAAATCCCTGGCACTGAGGAAAAAAGTAATGGTCAAGTTCAAATTCATCACACATTGAGACATCATCAGCTACAACATGCACTGGGAGAGGAGAGGAGCAATTTATACATTGGATAATATCAGGCTGTCAAGGATTGAGACAGACATTTGCTGCCCTTATGGAAAAATCCTTCTGATTTTATGACAACTCTTTACATTTTGTGTGACATACAAGACTTGTCAGCAGGGAAACAGCAGCCCTAGTAGGACTGGCCAGAAATCCTATGGGAAAAGCTGTTTGTTTGTTTATTTATTCATTGCTCCACAGAGCTTTTGTGGCAGGAATATTGCCCTAATCCAGAGTCTTCAGCTCTTCCCTCTGTCCTTATCACCCTCACCCTGCCAGGAGCCCCAGGGGCCAGATGTGTGCCCTGCAAAACAGCAGAACCCCTTTGGTCTTTTCCCCTCTGTAAATTCCACAGGATTTTTCCATGAACAGGCAGAAAAGGCCTGGGGATAGAGTAGTTTGTTGCAGGAGAGAAGGAGCTGCTTGCTGGCAGAGTCACGAGCCCTGTGGTTCTCATCAGAGCTTCCCCCTCTTTGGGGCAGACAGCTGTGCTCAGCTCCACGGCAAAGCAGAGCTCATGGAAAAGGCTGCCAGGTCAGCCCAGGACATCATGACTCCCAGAGGCAGCTCCAGGGAATTAGGCTGGTAGGGAGAAGGTTGAGTGTCCTGACAGGGCACAGCTTTGTTTATAAATGAGGTAAATTGAGCAAACTGTACTTACCGCAATCTCTGTTACTAAAATATCAGTAATACTTCCCAACACTGTTACAAAATCAAAGACATTCCAGGCATCTCGGAAATAATTCTGCCAAATGAGAACACAAGGGGAATAGAGGGATCCAGGGGTTATTTCCTTTTTGCCAGCACAGCTCGGGGGGTTTTTTTTGTTTGCTCGTTTTTAAATGCGCGTCGCGAAACGCGAGCGTTTCAGAGAGAGAGGAGAGAGGTGGAAGGGAGCGAGGAAAGCACCTACCAGCACACCAAAGGCAATGATCTTCAGCACACATTCCATGGAAAACATGGATGTGAACACAATGTTCAGGCATTTCAGCATTTCTTCGTATGCTTCTGGAGCATCGTAGAACTAAAGCGGGATGGGAGAAAGGCTGTTACTGGAAGATCAGTTGAGGAATAAAACCTTTCCCAGCTGATTTGCCTGGCTGAAAAATTCCTGCTCTTTTCAGCCAGGATTCTGTGCTCACTTTGAGCAAGGTTTGGGGTTAGAACGCAATTATTCCTGTCTCTCTTGCCTCCATCCTATCCTGAGTGGACAGCTGGAGTATCCTCAGAACTGGAGGCTGTTGCTGTGGGACAAACCCTGTGAGCACAGCATGGACCAGGAGGGAGGGAGGACATTTTCAAACCCAGAGGATGAGTGCAGAGCTGTGTTTTGTTCTACAGGACTCTAAGAATACGAGGACCCCTCGACTGTGAAGGTGCTCTGAGCTAGACAAGGGATATGAGGGGACATCATCCACACCATGAATCCACCTGCATCTCTGCCTCCACTCTGGATCACACCCCAGCAGCCTGATGCATTAGCAAAGTTGAGTGATTTCACAGAATTGTAGAATGGTTTGGGCTGGAAAGGACCTTAAAGCTCATCCTGTGCCACCCCTGCCATGGGCAGGGACATCTTCCACTGTCCCAGGCTGCTCCAAGCCCTCTCCAGCCTGGCCTTGGACACTGCCAGGGATCCAGGGGCAGCCACAGCTTCTCTGGACAACCTGAGCCAGGACCTCCCCACCCTCCCAGCCAGGAATTTCTTCCCAATATCCCATCTAAACCTACTCTGTTTCAGTTTCTACTTCCCTGGCCTGACTGAGCAGCCCCAAGGCCCTGCTGTGCAGCAGGAAGCCCAGGCTGAGCTGGAGATCAGGACCTGCAGAGCCCAATTCCCATACCAAATTCCCACACAGAAGGGGCTGAGCCCAACCACCACTCTGCAGGGAATTCCACTCCTGGGGTCTCATCCCAGCTAAACCACCTCCCCTGAGGGGCCAAAGGGATCCCACCAGGCACATCAGGAGTGCTGGCTGCTCCTGCTGAGCCCCCCAAGCTCTCAGGGTGAATCTCTCCAGCCAACAGCCCAAAATCCCCAAATTCAGGAAGATGCCACTCACCTTCATCATGAGGACGATGGTGTTGAGAGCGATCATGACCATGATAAAATACTCAAAGGGAGGAGACACCACGAATTTCCACATCTTGTACTGGAAGGATTGCTTGTTCTGAGGCATGTAGCGGGTCAGGGGCTTGGCACTTATGGCAAAGTCAATGCAGGCTCTCTACAAAACAAGAACAGGGTGAAACGATGACAGACAAAGGGCTGGAAATCTTCATCCGTCGGGATGTGGTTGGGAGAGTGAGCAGAGCATTTACACCGAGTGAGAACTGATTGCTCCTGTAAAATGCAGCACAGGATCCCCAAATTGTGATCAGTTTCCCTGGAATATTTACACTATAACATTCCTATGCCCCCTTGCAGTCACAGCCCATTCCATCAGAGCCCAGCTCCTGGCAGCTCCTGATCCCTTCCCACCAAAAACCACTTCCAGTTCCTCCTGATGGGACACTGCAGAAACCAGAGGATTGGTAAAGATGTTACCTGTGGTTTTCAAAAAGCATTGTGGAACTCAGGTGTGTCCTCACACACAGCTCAGAATGTTTCATCAAATGAGAACTGAATTTACCAATGAATTATCCACCAAAAGCACTGGGGGAACTCTCAAAGATCCTCCTTCATTGGCTATTTCTGTTCCCTTTATTATTAATATAAAACCAGGATAAAAATCAGTTTCTACACGCAAGAGGTTTTGATTCTGGAGCATTTTCTCAACTTGGATTCACATAAGAATTCCAAGTCTTAAATCACTTTCTGCTCAGTTGAAAAATAACATGGGTAAAGCATCTCGAAATATTCTGCTTTATTTTGGACTTTTTGTTCATATGGACAAACAAGGAACTAATTAGGAATCATTTAAAAAGTCATCTCTTTTCATGAAAAATCAGGTTCCAGTCTCAAAATACATGAAAAGAGATGGTTATTCCCACAGGAGGTCCCTGAGGCTGTAGGACCCCAGAAGGACGCTGCAGATGCTAAAAATCTGCATGGATTGGGAAGGAAACTGGATCCATCCATGGAAGGAAGATACACAGATGCCAGTAACTAAAATAAAACTATGTCCAGCTCAGGAGGTCCCTGAGTGGAAAACAATGGTATTTTGGGAGCATTAAAGAAAAGCCTCACAGCTTCTTGCCCTGGTCTTACCCTCCTCTCAAGGCATCTCCTTTTGCTGCTGCCAGCAGGAAAAATCCCAGCCAGGCACAGAAGCAGCCTGGGGAGAGGAGTTTTCCTCTGGGGAGCCACAGCTCAGTTTGGTTTCTGAGCTCTGACCTCGAGGTTTGTCTCCTTCCACACCTACACACTGGAGCAAACATCAAATCATGGAATGGTTTGGGCTGGAAGGGACATTCCCACTGTCCTAAGGTGATCCACACCCTGTCCAGCCTGGCCTTGGACACTGCCAGGGATCCAGGGGCAGATCCATCTTCACTTTGGTGTGGTCAGAGGGACAAGGGACAGTGGTCCCTAACAGCAAGTCCCTGGGGCTCTCCCTGGTGGATTTTTTATGTTTTTTTATGCAGAAGCTGCAACAATCCCTCATTTCTTTGCTCTCTGCACCACACACCCTCAACAACCACTGCTCTCCAGTCCCCCAGACAGGAGGGACAGGGAGTTGCCTTCCACCAGCACCCAGGTGCTCTGAGCCCCTGGAACACCAACTCTGGAGTCACAAGAGGTGGGTACCTCGTTTTTCTCGAGGCTGCACTCTGACATCACTTTATCTCCTTGCTCCTGGAAGGTGATGATGATTAACGCCACAAAGATGTTGACAAAGAAAAAAGGGAAGACAACAAAATACACCACGTAAAAGATGGACATTTCCATCCGGTAGCCAGGGCTGGGCCCCTGTTCCTCGTAGGTGGCATCCACCGAGTGCTTCAGCACACTGCAAGCAAATGCAAAGAGAGAGGAAAGGTCAACACAATCCCTGGGAAGCACCAAGGACCCCCTGAGAATCACTCCCTGGCCTTCACTCACGTGCAGGATTTGCCACATATGCTCAGGAAAAACTTGCTCCCATCCACGTGGCTGGGAAGAAGTTTTCCTCGAGGATATTTTGAGGGAAACCCTTTGTTGTCACCATTCTGCAGAATGGTGGAGATTTGCTGTGTTCAGATCCACTGATCCCCCCCTGGCCAAGGAGGATCCAGCTGGATCTGCCTTCTCTTCTCTGGTCAACAGGGAGGGAGGAAAAGTGGGGAAAGGGAGGTATTGATGACATCCAAGTAGGGGAACACAGTGAGGGACTGGAAAAGGGAGGCTGGTGCTGTTTTAGTCTTTATTTTATGAACGTGGAGGCAGAGAAAGCCTGGCCACACATTGCTCTCCACTCGTGCCAGCAGCAACGTGTGCCAAAATAAAGTCATGTGCTGAACAGGAAATGTCATTTGGGGGGCTGTCACACCCAGAGACTTCCAGCCTAGCTCACAACACTTTTCCCCTTTTGTTTTCTTCCATTTCCATTATCAATTTGACCCCTGAGAAAGGTGTGCAACTCCAAAAGCCTGAAGCAAGTGCTGCAAACTGCCTGAGCATCCCCGAGCAAGCTCAGAAGAGCACCAAGAAAAACGCAGAGCTCTGCCTGCTGATTCACCCAAGAATCCCACCAAACTGAGCTGGCAGAAGACTTTTCTCATTTCTCAGGTCATCTGCTGTCCCTCAGAGCTTTGGGGACTTGCTTTACCTGTGCCACCAGCCCCTGCCAGCTCCGTTACTCACGTTGGCCACCCTTCCCCTGTGGACACGGTGAAGAGCGTCAGCAGAGCCCAGAGCACGTTGTCGTAGTGGAACTCGTATTTTTTCCATTCCCTGGGCTGTGCCTCCACCTCATTTTTTTCATAATCGAGGTATTGACCCCTAGGAAAAAGAGAGATTCAGACCCAATGGGAGAATTAAAGCAGATTAAGCATTTCTTATGACTCAGGAGTATTGGGAAGCCCCAGCAGCAGAGTCTGGACTGTGCTATGGATTGAAGACAGAGACTCCCCCAAAGTCTATGGCTGAAGTAAAGGCGAATTTCTGAGCCAGTTTCAGCCATGGGAACTGGACCTGAGCTGTAGAAATGAAAGAAATTTTAATTAGGGCATTCATTAGTTTGTTAGGTAAAGCCAGCCATTAACAGCATGCTGGGCCCAAAATTGTCTGACCCCACAGAAAACTTCTGCTTGATAAGGAAACATTTCTGGCTCCTACTCCAGGATTGGATCTAATCCCTAAATGTTTTTTCTAAAAAAAAAAACAAAAGTAAAAACCAAAGAAAACCCTAAAAACTAAAACAAAACACTACAAAACAAACAAAAAAAACCCCCCAACAAAACAAAATTCCACCACACGTTTTCCTAAATGTTTTAAATTACTATTTTTTTAATGCTTTTAGGGCATGAAGGACCTGTCATCTGGAGAACCCTCTCCAACCTACCCTAGTCTGTGATTTCACCTTTCTTTCTGTTATTGATCTGCATTATTCCAAGGAAGAGCTGCAGTGCCAACCCCTCTGATCCCACCAGGGATGTAGGAGAGGGACAGGCAGAGCAGGACAGTGCTGAGGAGGTGCTTTGGGTGCCAAGAAAAAACCTAATGAGATGCACACGGTGGAGTAACACACCTTGGCAGCCTGCTGGGAAGGACAAAGCATGACAGGGCTTTTAAAATATTCAAATCCTGTCCCTCTCCTCGCTAATTAGGAGCTCTTTAACTTCCTATGCTTCTGATTATTTATTCAGCGTGTTTTCCTAATTCAGTGTGTGAGTTCTAAGAATCGAGGCAACAGGTGGAGAGAGGAGTCAAAAGAAAAAACCTTCTCTTAAAAATCACACTCTGCTTTCCCAGGAATGAAGATGCTCCTGAAGATCAGAGCCAGGAATGACACAGCCATTCAAGAAAAAAGGGAAAATTCACCTCCAGGGTGAATTATTGCTCTTATTTACAGGAGATTCTTCCCGCTCAGCAAATCCCTGACTTTGGGGAGCTGGAGGAAAGCTGCTCCATCCCACATTCCCAGCTGTACCTGCAGTCCTTCTCCAGCTCCTTGGACTCGTCAGTGCAGTAGAAGAATCTTCCCTTGAAGAGCTGCACGGCGATGACGGCGAAGATGAACATGAAGAGCATGTAAACAATGAGGATGTTGAGGACGTTCTTCAGCGAGTTCACCACGCAGTCAAACACAGCCTGGGGTGCAGGGAACAGGGTCAGGGGTGGGGAGGAAGGGGAAGTCCATCCAAAATGTTGGCATCTATCATTTAACCACTCATGGAATCACAGAAGGGGTTGGGTGGGAAGTTTAAAAATCATTTTGGTCCAACCTTCCACTATCCCAGGCTGCTCCAAGCCCTGTCCAGCCTGGCCTTGGACACTGCCAGGGATCCAGGGGCAGCCACAGCTTCTCTGGGCACTCCCAGCCTCCCAGGGAACAATTCCTCCCCAATATCCCACCTAACTCTCCTTCACTTGAGAATCACCACCCATCCCACAACCCATGGATGGATTTTCACACCAAAGGTTTGACTGAGAGCCAAACACTTCCCAAAGCTGTGAGAAATAACTCCAAATTCCTTCATCTCCCACTCTACCCAAAACTTTGGCCGTGCCATTGAATTTTCTGATGCTGTTCATAACATTTATAACGACAATCCCAGCTTGTCGAGACAATATTAATCCTAAGCAAACATTTAATTATAAAATGAAAATTGGACTTGTTTTCATTTTACTCCCAGTGGATAGGTAAAAACTGTTGGAATAATAAGGCAAAAAATACCAGAAACCAAACAACCAAATGCTTTGAATAATATTTTTCTCGAGAGCTGTCTGTCAGAATTAGGTGTGACTAATGCAGTCAGCATGTGCACTCCTGAACTCCCTGTGAAGAACTTCTCAAATCCATTTATTCCGTGGGCATGAGGCCCTGATTCATTACAAGTTATTTGCAGTTTAATTTTAGTCAGAAGTTTGTCATAATAGCAGGAATTGAGCAGTCCATGCCCATGCATTTGTACAATCCTGCTCCTCTTTCTCTGAATGGAAGTGAATCATTCACAAAATTACACTCCTGATGCAATCCAGGAATCCTGACAGAAATCTCTCTGATCAACTCAGAAATCGATGGAAATCTCTCTGATCAACCCAGAAATCCTGATGGAAAAGATCTCTGATCAGCCCAGAAATCCTGATGGAAATCTCTCTGATCAACCCAGAAATCCTGATGGAAATCCCTCTGAATAACTCAGAAATCGATGGAAATCTCTCTGATCAACCCAGAAATCCTGATGGAAATCCTTCTGATCAACCCAGGAATCCTTCATGAAATTTCTACATGCTTCAACATTATTGTTCCTTTTCTATTCAGATAAATTTCATGTGCATAAAATCAAAATTATTCAAGCATGAATGGTGGGCAAGGAGGAAAGCAATTCTATAGAACAGCTGACCCTTATTTTGATGTGCAAACAGGAACTGTCAAACACATTTTCACTGTTTCCAAAGCATCCATTGCTTTTTACCCATCTCTCACAGCAAACAGCCCACAAAAGGTACTGAAGAGTCCCCAAACCTCAGAAATTGCTGAATTTTGTTAACTCCTTCCATTCTCTGCTTGCAGGGCCTGGCTGTACCTCAGATTGTTGGTGTTGAAGGAGTAGCCACAGGATATTAAATTAATTTTATTTTTCAGAGCAGTGTTCTAGGGATGCAAAGGTACTGCTATAACCCCCTGCACTATGGATTTTTTAATAGAAAGATGAATAAATGAAAACTCCTCCCACAGCAATGACAGATCTCTTTGGACAGCCTGTGGAGAACCTTGCAATATTCATGTTCAATTCTCCAGGGAAAGCCAAACCCTTCCAACCCCACTTTCTCCTGCATCACTTTGAAGAGCATCCCACTTAGGAACTGTCATTTAATTTATTTGTGGTTTTTTCTATTTGTAGAGGTTTCATTTTCATGTGGATTCCCAAGAATTCCTGAAATCACCCACGATGTTTGCAAAAGCAGTCGAGTGTTTGACATTTGCTCAACATCTGCCCAGCTGTTTGTGCTCATCTGGCAAAGAGATTCATCGCAACGAAACAAAAGCAACAGGAAAAAACTCAGATTAAGTGGAGCTTCCACTCAGATCAGTCAGAAACCTCCAGAGAGGGAAACTTTGGGGTTGTTTTCTCACCTTGAGTTTTGGCAGCCGTTTTATGGTCTTCAGAGGCCTGAGCACCCGCAGGACACGCAGGGACTTGATGGTGTTGATGTCTTTGCCTTTGGTTCCTCTGCAAGGGAGAAAAGGCAAAAAACAACAGAGGGAATTGTTTGCTCCTCAGGTCACTCACTGGGAGATCTGTGGGCATCCAGGGTGGCTTTGGCGGTGGAATTGGTTGGGTTTGGGGGTTTTTTGGCAGGTTTTGTGTCCATCCTGAGCAGGATGAGCCAGCCTCACGTGGGATGTGTCCAGCAGCACGGAGGAGAAGGCTGGGGCAGGACGTGGTCCTGGCTGCTGTCCAGGCTTTGTCACCTCCCGTGTCACACTCAGCAGGACCTGGGGCCCTTCCTGCCCTGACTGAGCCCAGCCAGGGTGCAGCCCCAGGACAGGAGGCTCAGCTCCTCCATCCCATTCCCGGCAGGAGAAGGAGGAAGCCACACTTTGCTCTCCTCCCTGGCTGAGGCAGGAGCTGTTTCTCCATGTGCTTCTCTGGCAGGAACATTGTGCCTTGGCAAGCAAACCAAGAGGGCTTGGGAGCCTTTCTGGTGAGGGACAGAGCTGTTCCCTCATCCCTGAGTCTCCCGTGGAAGACATGCCACCAATCCCATGCAGGAACATGTAATATGACAATATATTACATGCCTGGAACAGTGCTGGGACAAGTCCCCACGTAGGCATGCAGGTGCTGTCAGTCACATGTGGGGTTGAGGTTTGGTTAAAAGTGGAGTTTTTGGAAAACTCTTTATAACTTTTAACTTTTGTTAAAAGTCTCAGGTGTGAGGCTCGAGGATGTTCCTCTGGTTGGCATTAAGAGGGGATTTTAGGGGGAAGGACAGAGTTCCTTTCCTCGTGCACTTTGGAAATAAACAAACAAAAAAAAGACAACAGGGACATCTTCTTCCAAGCCCACGGCAAAACAATGACATTCCCTTCGTTTCGTATGGAGTGAGAAATGGGATGGAGATCTGGAGCTGAGTTTTATTCATGGCTGGTTTGGGGCTGGGGCAGCGCTGAGGGAACAGAGGTGGGGATGGAGAATGTGTGGAACAGCTGCTGACACTCCTATCCTGTGCTTTCCCCATTTGGGAATATTCCTTTTCACCAAGAGAGAAATCATGGAAGCACAAGAGACCTGAGAGATCCACAGAGGTTTGTGCAGGACTGGAAAACTTCCCCACCCTGCCCTGCACCCTGTGCTGAGGGAGAAACACCAAAAGTGGAGGAAACCACCTGTGGCTAGCACAGACCTTTCCCGTGAGAATTCTTTCTCTCTTCTTCCTGTGTTTTTATAAACAAAGATAAAGTTTGGATGTTGTTGAAACAGTTTCTCAAGAGATGAACAGTTCAGGTCTGGCCAGTCAGGCCTAGGGGGAGGTTTTGAACTGACTAATCTGGGTGACCTTTGAAAAGTCTATATAAGTTGGAATTAAATAATAAAACCTTCTTCTTGATGTCACACTTTGAACCTGGACTTCTTTTCTCTGCTAGCAGCTCAACAGTGACAACCACCCAGTTCTGTGTCTGGCTGACCCTGCTCAGCCCTGGAAAGGCTCTTTGTGGAAATCCATCCACTTCCAGAGGGCTAAGAACTCACTGCTATCACTGGACTGGTGTCCAAAACCACAAAACCACAACTCAAAACCACATTCCTGCCTCATCTTCCATCCCTTTCTCCCATTACCAGGCACTGCAGTTGGCTGGAAATGCAGTCAGAGGGGGACACAGGAATTTCTGGAGGGATGTATCCTGGTTATTTCTGGGTTGTATCCAGTATTTATAACCTGAGGAGAAATTCCCTTTCCACAAGGTTTAGGAGAAGTGGAGGGGAGGGGGAACAGGACAGACAGGTCCCTATCCTTCCCTCTCTCATCTTTCAGGGCTGTTTTAGGGCCATTTTAATCCATCCCAGCTGGATCCTGACCACCAGCATGGCCCTAAATCCAGGCATGGGATTTACTCACAGAGCTACAGACTGATTTAAAGCCACAAAATAACTATTATATCCTTTAAAAAAAATAACATTTGATTCTCATCAGAGACCCTTTGATCTGTTCTATGTGAAACAGGCACTGCCAACAGAGCTTTTACTGCTGGAAAAAGTTAGGTTTTAGCAGAGCTCAAGGTCTGGCCTAGGCTTGGCTTTGCATATTTGCTTTCCCCTCACTGTGGTCACTTCGGTGACCACTTCATGACCACTGCCATGGTCACTTTGGTGTCACCAGAGCCTCCAGCTCAGCTGGAGCTCCCCCACTGCCCAGGCTGCCCCTCAGCAGTGCCCTGGCCCCAGAATAACCTGTCCAGCCTCTCCAGGAGGTGGGAATGGCAGGAGGGAAGCAAAAGAGGAAATGGGGCATGGAGATGCCAGAGGAGATCCCCCAGCTTGGACTGGTGGCACCCAACCCTGGTGACACCCCTTGGCTGTTCCTCTGCTCCCTGCAGCTCTGCAAGGCCAAGCAAATCCCTTCCACTGCTCCATGGTTCCCTCCTGAGAAAAGCCAGGGGAGTGGTGGGAGCTGAGAGAAGAGCAGGGTGGGACATTTTAGAGCTACAGGGTTGGTGTTATTATCACCATGAGGTTGGGTGGCAGGAGAGAAGAGCAGGGTGGGACACTCTGCCCCGAGCTCTGCTCAGCTCCCACCAGCCATGGCCACAGTTCTGCCCAGCAGATCAGCACTGCCAGCCCAGCAAAGCTCAGCTCTGCTCTCCTGGGCTCACTCAAACCCCCACAAAATCCCTCATGGTTCCTTTCCCTGCTCTGATTCCAGGAGAGCTGGACAACACCACACCACCCTGCTGCTGAGCCAATTAACACCTGCACTAATGAGGAAGTGATGCTCCCGACAAGAACAGAGACATTTCCCTGCTCTGCTCTCTCTGCAGCAAGAATTTCTGTGGATTTCCTATTTCCAGGAAGGTTAAAGAGATGTGGGGCAGAGCAAATCCTGGTTCCTGCTTTTCCCTGGCACGGGAGAGGCACAGCTGAGTGCACTGAGAGCTCAGACAGCTCCAGTCACACCCAATTCCTTCTGCCTCAGCAGAGGACACTAAGAAGGGCTGACTGATTTTTTTCCATTCAGGCACTTAAGCAAATCAAGAGCGTGAGCCAATTAAATCTTAATGGGATTTATGCTCTGAGCCATATAGAGAATCCTGGAAAAAAGAAACCCACCATTTTTTGTCACAGGAAGGTCCCTGCTATAGGGAAAAGCTTTTCCAGTGGCCTGGAACTCTGACCTGGAGGGATACAAATTGCATTTTAATTAAAGGGATCCTCTGCAACTATTTCAGCCTGGCAAATAAAACCCTAAGGGTTGGGTTTGGGTGTTTTTAAAAAACCCTCTCTGCCAATATTGGGGATTTTTTTCACTGCTTTCATACAAAGCCAGATGTTCCACAAAATAAAAGGTCCAGATGGAACTGGGATTCAGTCAAAAGGTGTATCCAAGCACACATTTGACCTGAATATTCCTCACAACAAAAATAAATTGCTATGGAAGTACAAGATTGTAATTGACTGCAGAATAACAACTGAAACATTCAGAAGAGCTGAATCTTGAATAGGAGCTGTAGAGGAGCACAGGATAAAGGTAGACAGAAAAAAAAAAAAAGAAAGGGAAAAATAGAGAATACCACCAAAAAAAAAAAAAAAAAAGCATTAGATCAATTTTGGGTGCATTAGGCCACTTCTGTGTTGTTGTTGTTTTCTGTGTCAGTTTGCTGCGTGTTGATTTAAAACATTAAGAATCTTTTAAAAGAGCTCTGCAAAGCCTTTTCTCCCTTTAATAAATAAAAGAACCTTTAAAAATTCAGCAGCCCTTTCCAACGGGAGCTGCTCATTCCTGTTGCTCCTGCTCTGATTTCAGGTGACATGGTCCTCTCAGAGCCAGGGCATCAAAAATTCACAGTGAGGTGGAGCTTTCTGGGATTGCCTGGAATCCTCACGGCATGAGTGAATTCCTGCCTGGCAGAGGGAATGAGGTCACCCCACTCTGCCTGAGCACAAAGCCACCCTCTTCCTGCCCTAAATGCTCTGCTTTCCTAGAGAGAAGAAAGAGCCAAGTGCCAAATTTCCTGGACAGCATCAAAAAGCTTTTCTTGGCATCCTTTTCCTGGCTGGGGAGGATCTCCCCTGAGCTCCTGGAATGTGGGGACAGAGGACTCAGCTCAGCCTCCCATCCTGCCCTGGATGGAGAGCAAAGCTGCCTCTTGCAGAGGGTTAAACACAACTTTTGAAACCTCCTTGGTCACAAATTCCCCCTGCAAGAAGCTCCCTGAGCTCTGTTTTCATGTCAAAGGCTTTTCCCCAAGATCAGAGCCTGGCTTGGATCTCCCAGGCTGCACTGAATCAGTCCTGGAGCTTCCAGCATGGCTGGTTAGAGGTGAAATCCTTGAAAAGAGACTCAAATTTCTCCTGTAAACCTCCTTATGAAGATTTCCATGAATTGCAACTCACCCATCAGTACCCACTGAGTCATCCCCTCAAATCTTTTCACTACAAATCTATTTCCATGTGGTTTTTTGACTCTCTGACTAGATTTGCTAGCCTGCTCCTATCCTGCTGAATGAAAACCAGGATGAATGAGGATTGTTAGGGGGAAATATTCCCTGGATAATGAGCAGCAAAGGACGAAGGAGTCGATGCAATGGGTGGACATGGCTGGGTTGTTTCCACAGTGGCAAAGTGTGGAGACACAGGTTGGACAGGCAAAACAGAGCAGCAAGAGACAGGAATAACATATTACCCCATGAAACTCCTAGAGAGAGATTCCAGCGAGGAGAAGACAAAGAAAGAGCAGAGTCAATGACAAACAGAAACATCAGAGAGATCCCCCAGCCCACTCCCACCAACTCCATGGGGTAAGCCAGCAGGGAAGGGAATCAGGCAGCAGCAATCCCCCATTCCCTGCTGGATCAGCCCTTCCACCTGGGAAAACACCTCCACATCTCTCCTCTCCCCCACTTTGGGAGGATAACCTCAGCTATTTGGTTTTTTTCTGAGAACATCCTGAAATTCTGGGCATCTCAGCCACCCTTCTGCTGTTGCAAAATTTTCCAGGACAGCTCTTTGCTGCTCTCCATCAGCTGTTCCTCCCAAGTACATTTTGCACCTGAGGCTGAGATTTTGGTGACAAGGCTGCATGGGTTTTTTGTTTACTTCCATTTCCCTGAGGACTCAAACATGTCTGGGTGTTTGTGGCATGTTTATCTCCAGGAAAAGAAAGGGATTTCTCTTTGAAATGCTTTGCTAAATGGAAGACATTAGGCTGTTATTATCACCACCATCATAATATTGTCCCTAGCAGCACTCTGGGGGTGTTGTTTTAAATTTCTTTTTTATTTTTTTAACCACACTTGAGCCCAGAAGAGCTCCTAAAGAGCTGCAGGCAGAAAGAAAAGCCATGTTTGCTTTGAGAGCTGGGTTTTATCAGTCTTGTAGCAGTGCCTGATACCATCTCAAATGCTTAAACGAACACAGGCTCTGCAATATTCCAGATGGGATATTTCAGGGAGCTCTGTTACTCCCAGATTTTTAGTGACACATCAAATCAGCAAGAAGTTGGTTCACATCACCTTCAGGGGACACCAGTGAGGCCAAGAACATGAATTAAACCCCACCCTGCACGTGGCAGTTCTTGCAAACCAAGTGGTGACAGCCCCATTAAATCCCATTTCTCCTGTGACACTGATGAGGGTGACAGGGCTGGAGGATTTCCTGGCAAAATCCAACTGATTAAACAACAAAGAGTCTCCAAAAGCTCCTTTTCAGGATGATCCACATTCAGCTGGCTCTCTGTGTGCATTTGGTTGAACCAAACCAGGAGCTGAGCCTAAGTCACGACTCTCTGCCCTGGTGGGATTCACAACTGGAACATGGATGAGTAATTTCCTAGGAATGACTGATTTTCCAGCTTTTGGACAAGAGCAGAGAGGCTGCAGGCATTGCCTGAATTGGATGTTATCTCCTGCAACATGGATGGGGCTTACAGAAATCAGAAAAATCACAGCAGAAATTCCAATTTTCCCATCTCACAAAGAGGGCTGTCTGACTTTAATCTGGCAGACACTAACCAGGCAGGGTTTATGCATTCCCTGCAAAGCCCTGCTCAGGATTCACTCACAGTGGAAAATAAAAGCAGCTTGGGGCACCTATTAGAAAGCACAGGCAGGGGATGTGAAAGTAATTTATGTCGAGGCTGATGAGGTGCTGTTAGATATTCATGGCCCAACGTGAGCAAGAGAAGAAAACCTGAGCATGAAAAGACTCAGGAAGATTAAAAATTACTCATTTTAATCCCTAAGTCGAGCAAGGAAAATCTCCTTCAAAAGAAAATGCTGTTCAAAGAGAAGAGGTGTTAAAAGCAAGCCCTGCACAGGGAGCTGCTCTGAAGGGCTCAGAAAATGCCTCTTCTCACATCAGCCTTGAATTCCTGATGGAAAAGGGAAATTCTCATGGAATCTCAGACTTTGGGTAATGTTGTTTTTTGTGATTATTTTACTTCTCTACCTGTCTTCAGTTCAGAGGAGCTTTGTTAAATTCTAATGTTGCTAAATGTTGGGTTTTTTTAGTTAAATTTTTGCTTAACTCAGTCCGGTTTAAGTCAATCTAGTTCTGAAAGATGTTCCACTGATATAATTAATGTGCAGGGAAATAAAGCTCCACACAGGTCCAGTCAAGCTTAAAAAGCAGCTCTGGTTTGGATATTAAATTTTAGGTAAACAAGACATTCCACAGCCCAGCAATTCCATGTCAAGACAGTTCTGTTTATCAAAGAGCTCCTCCAAAAAATTATTTTTAATGAGGGACAAAGTATTTAAAGAGGGGAGGGCAGCATCCCTTTGAAAAACTTAGGTTGGACATGAGTTTCTCCAAGAACTGAATAATTTGGTGAAGGATCATGAACAGAAAGTCCAGATTTCAATATCCCCAAAAATCACAACAACAATATCAATTCTGCCAATCCACTTTTTGGTCACATTAGCTTAGACTTTTTTTTTTTTTTTTAAATCAGCATTTGCAATAAAGAAGAGAAGATTTAAAACCACAAATCTCACAGCCTCGACGCGACAGGAATTTGGACACCTCAGAAAATGAAAAATTCCTCAGAAATATTCCACCAGAAAAGCCCCAGTACCTGTTTGTGCATTTTCCCCCAGCAGAGCAGAGCAGAGCAGAGGGAAAAGCAGGGATTTGGACTCTGCTGAAAAATCCCTGCAATTCCAAAGCAGCCCAGACACACTCTGTGATTCCCTGACAGAGGTGGGTGCTTTGCTCATTAGCAAGGGAAACGCTGCTAATTCTCATTAGCAAGGGAAACAATTTCCTCTCCTCTAATCATGTGTCAAACAGGTGAGTGCAGTGCAAGAGCTGCCAAACATCCCCAGAACTGCTCAGGGCTAATTTAGCAGGAGATTCACCTGGGCAAGTCCTATTCCAGGTCACCTCCTATTGTTTCTCCAGAAAGTATTTGCAAACAGCAACTCCTGTGGCTCAGAATGAGTTGAAAATTTCTTTCCAAAATTTCTTTCCAAAATTTCCTTCCTCCCGAAGGGTGGAAGAACCTACATTGCTCTTCCTGTGGTTGTTTCCAAGAAAAAAAGGCTCAAATGAGAAGCTAATCTTAATTTTTAAAGAGCAATTCCTCTGTGTTTGTTGCTCAAAATCCTCACTAGCATTGAAGAACATGGGATATTATTTAAAGTGGTAAATACAAGAGTTGGGTTTGAGGGAGGGAGCAATAAAAGTGAAACTCAGTGGAAATACAAGTTCCTGAATGAGAGAGGAGAAAAAAGGAGAGAAATAGCAAAGGTTTGTGAACCAGAAATATGCACAGCTCTGGAAATAAAGGTCTGCCAAGAGTTCATGGAGTTATCAAATTTCATGAACTGGTTTTTCATAGTGAGAGCAATTCTTACAACCATTGCCTGGAGACACTGGGCTGCCACAAAGACTTACAGGGAGTTCCTGAAAAGAACTTGGCCAAACAGTCACAAAAATCTTGGCTTGGTGTTTGAATGAGCAGTGAATGGACCCAGCCTGAAGCCAGGAGGGTTTTCAGGAGATTCCACAGTACACACTGAGTTGGGTTTACTCATTTCTTCCCCCCAGCTATGAAAGGAAAAAGGGCAGGGAGTGAACATTTCACTGAGAAATGGAGCCACAAACATCACACATCCTCTGTCTCTGTGCCAGGGCTCTGCCCCCCTCGGTGATTTATCCCCTGGAATTTGGGAGGAGAAGGAAAAATGGACTTACGAGAAGGCAAAGGCCACCAAGGCCCCACTGACCACAATGAAGTCCAGGATGTTCCACAGGTCTCGGAAGTAGGAGCCAGGGTGGAGCAGCAGCCCCAAGTCGATCATCTGCAGAGAAAACCCAGGAAAAGGAAGAGTTTTAGTAAAGCATGGCCTAAATCCTCCCTGCCAAGGGACAGGAGAAGGTTCTGGATCAAAGGACTCTTCCCACACTCAGCCAAGCTGCTCCTCTCTAACAGGCAAGGGAAAGTGTCCCAGAAATGAAGCTCAAAACCAGAAACCACAACCAAAAGCTGTAGAAACAAGAGCCCTCACTGCTCCCTAGGATTCTTCCCACATTCATGCATTAATCCCATTTTTATTCTGCATCTCTTTTGCCTCTTGCTCGGACAGGAAAACCCAACTCCTGCTTTACCCCAACACCAAATCCCAGCTCTATGGAATTGTGCTTTCTGGGAAGTTACTGCCCCACAGCCTTAGCAAAATCTGTCACCCTAACGAGTCAAATGTGAAATTCCCTGCTTTTTGAACCATGCCAAACTAACAATCAGTTGTTATTGATATTCCTGATCAGTGTCAAAGGAAAAGGAGAGAATCAGGACTGTCTCAGCAAGGTCTGTCAGCTCTTCAGCCACGCAGACACTCACAGTCCTTATCCTTTTACACAGCCACAGCTCCTAAAGATATCCTGATTTTCCTCCCCAGATATGAGATTAGGGAAAGCAGGAGAGCTGCATCTGATTCTGAGAGCTGTTCCCAACTTCAAGCTCTCCATCCTCCCCACCTCTGTCCTGCTCCTCCAGCTTCTCACAAACAAACCTGAAAGAGGAGGTGACTCTCTCTGCTTGGAAAAGTTCTTACCTTGATCACCATCTCAAAGGTGAAGACTCCTGTAAATATATAATCCAGGTATTTCAGAGCCTAAATGGGAAAGGGAAATGTGTGTTAGGGGAGGCCACAACTGAAATAACCTGCACATGAGCAAGGAGTAAAATATCCAGTCTAGCAATGGTCTGTTTGCTGGGATGGACAAAAATCTTCTGATGGGAGAGTTTCAGATCATTTAGCCACAAACCTGAATCATCTGATTTTAAAAGCAGCATTTTCCCCAGTCCTTGCCAGACTGCACCCAAGGGTGGCTTCAGTGCATTTATAGCCTTTAACAAGGCAGAAAGAGTATTTCAAAAAGGAATGTTTTAATACCATTTCCTAAAGAGTTTATTCACAGCCTTCCCCACTGGTGAGTGGGGTGTCAGCTTTGCAGCTCCACCAAAGCCACATCAGCCAAACAATCTGTGACTTCCAAGCTCTCCAACTCAGATGTGGTGAAAACATCAGGAAGGGACAAGAACTGTGAGCATTTTGATGGTGAAACAAGACAATTTGGCTGTGTTATCAAAGCTCTCATTTTGCGTGTCAAGCTCAGTGCGTTATCCTGCGGAGACGGGAACAGATTTCCACGTGCTGGGAGAAGAGAAGCACCTGAATTCTGGCAATTCTGGGTGGGACTCACATCATTCCTGGGCGACTCAGCCTGCACAGGATCCTCTGCAGCCAGGGCGATGCTGCTGAGCGCGATGACGATCAGGATCACCATCTCGAAGTAGCGCAGGTTGACGATGTAGTGGAACAGGCGGCGGATCCTGCAGGGACAGGAGCACAGGGGGGAGAGAGAAATCACAGGGATGTGAGGGTGGGGAACTGCCACCAGCCCAGCAGGAACAGCACAGGGATGTGAAGGTGGGGAACTGCCACCAACCCAGCAGGAACAGCACCTGTGGGATTCCTACTGCAATAACGGGAAGAAAATTAAAAAAACGGCTTGAAATTCCAGTTCGCAGCAGGTCTTGGTGAGATTTAAGTAAGGGAGTTCAGCATCTCTGCACTGCTCTCTACCCCGTCTGCAAAGCAAAACCTATTTATCTCTTTATCTCTTTACCTCTCATCTATTTATCCCCCAATCTATTTATTTCTCTATCTGTTTATCTCTCTACCCATCTGTCAAAAGAGCACTGAGAGCTTTCAAGCACCCAGACTCAACGCTGCAAATTATGTTTATGGTGCTTCCCCATCCTTCTCCCTCTGAACTCCCAGGTTAACACCCTGAGAGTTCAAACCAAGGTCTGAAATCCTTTTAAATGTCAAGTAATCCCTTTAAAATGTTGAGACTCTCAGCTGAATCTGCCTTTGTGGCTTTGAGTGTTGCTCCCACCCATCTCTCTCTGCCTGCACTTTACTCCTAGACAGAGTTTTCAGCACAAACACTTTACAGGGATAGATTTGATTACTTCCACCTAATCTCTTTATTCACAAATTGTGTCCAAGGAAAGCGGTGAATGCTCCCGTTTCTAAGCGATCCAAAACTCTTCAGAAATTTCAGCTAATAATTCCTTCTGACCACAATTCCCAAATCCTTAGCTGCACACAGAACTCTGCATTTGCACCATATTTGCCAGCTGAATAAAGGACTTAGCCTGAGAATCAAATTATAGATTTAACTCGCCAACAACTTTGTTATCTGAGAATGTATTTCAGCTCCTCTATCCCATTTTCTCTAAGCAAACATCTGAACAGTGCGAATTAAAGTCTATTTTTCACAGCCACTTACATATTCCTTTTCTTTGCCTTGCTAATGGATTCAGAATGGAAAAGAGCTACAAATACCAGGGAAGCAAATCTGATAGAAAATAAAACCGGAGAAAAGTGCTTTTGTGGATCCCTTAACTCTGGTTATCAATCTGCCAGGAGGAGATGATCATCTCCGTGCTCCGTGAAGCCACGGAAGTGAAAAGCAACATTTCCAATACCATTTGTAGCTGTAATTCCCTCATCAAACTCAATCCATCAAAGCAATAACAAGCCCCTATTTTCAGCTGCTCATCATTCATAAGCAGCAGCGAGATGTTGGAGCATTTGTGAACCACCAGTGGGGCTTGAGAAATCACTTCCCAGCCCCGGGTGCTCTACCAGGGTGGTGCCACTTGCAGAGAAATGCTTTTCATTTCTGCTTCCCTGAACTGTTTTCCCCTCTGGCAGCACTCAGGTCATGGATCTCCAGGGGAGTTTGGAAGGGAGATGGCAGCACTGGAGTGGGGAAAAGCTTCAGGAGCTCTCTGGAGGAGTTACCAGCAGCTAGAACATGCAGCTGGGGTTTGGTCTTGCCCAGAGGAGGAAAAACAAGCTGCTGACATTCGTGGAGTTTGGTCTTTGTCTTGTTATTCCCCCTTGGCTTGGCTGTAACAGGTTTTTCCTCCCAGTGAACTTTGTTTTTCCAGTGGTTTTTAGCACAGCTTTTGTGACAGGGAGAGGTGTAAACTGAGGAAAACTGCAAGGCAACTGAAACAACCCCCAAATCCTGGGCTCTGGGGCTCACAAGGTGCTAACTGGAGGATGTAGGGAGAGAGGAGAAGCAGAGATCTCAAACAAGAAAGTTTTGCTGCTTCTCTTCCTGCCCAACCCTGCTCTCAGCTCAGACTCCTGAGCTCAGCACCTTCACTCCTCACCCAGCAATGCTGCCCTGGCTGACCTTTCCCAGCTCATTTTTGTTGGTTAGTTCACAGCAAAAAGACCTGAGCTACCAAACCTAATGGAAATACCATTTCTTTATCCAGCCAGGCAGAGGCCAAGCCCCATAATCCTAATTTGGCTCCCCAGGGAATGGGCACAGCCTGAGGCTGCCAGAGCTCCAGGAGTGTTTGGACAATGCTGCCAGGAATGCCCAGGGTGGCATTGTTGGGTGTCTGTGCAGGGATAGGGGTTGGATCCATGATCTTGGTGGATCCCTCCAGCTCAGGATATTCTGGGATTCTGTTCAGCCTGCCCAGTGTCCAGGGGTGCTTCCACCACAGGAGCATTTTGGGAGTCAAATATGAGAACACAGAGCCTGTTTTGTTCCATGACTGCACAGGATGTCAGTACTGAGCAGCAGGAGGTGCAGGAGGACTCACTCTTCTCTCAAATCCAGCTGCCAAAGAAGGGCCTGAATCCCCTTTGGGATCTGGGCAGAGAGAAACTCTAAGATCTACAAGTTTACCTGAGCCAGAGAGAAACCTCTGCTCCAAGGGGATCTCCAGAAGTTCTCAACGCCCTCTCCTGCCCTGACTTACTGCTTAAAACAACTTGCAGCCCTTTATGCCACAATTCTCACAACCCCTTCTCCCCCCTGGCCCTGCAGCTCCCCAGAGCAGCAAATTCAGTATTTACAGGCTGTGAATCCAAAGCCCTGCAGGAATCAGAGATGCCTGAAGAGAAGAAACACCCTAATCCCTGCAGCTCCCACAAGCTGCACTCCCAGCCTTGGCAAATAAAAAACATCCAGGTTTTCCCAGAAGTTCAAAGATGCAAATCTACTTGTGTGGAAAGAACAGAGATTGCAGCAGAAGAACTTGCAGGAATTTGCTGCAGCCCCCAACCTGTTACTCCTGACAAAGCCTTTTCCCAAAAATACCTGTGTTCCCATTCTTTGGGATCTGCATCAGCAGGGTCTGCCTACAGCATAATCTTTTCCCTGATAAGTTATTCCCCCAGGAAAACCCAGCTCAACAGCAGCATCTGGCCCTCATAAATAACCTTTTATTTCACGTCCCAATGTGTTTGACTGGCAGAGATGAAAATCCCACTCATGTTGTTGCTTTGAAGCACCTGGAACCCCTAATTGGTGTTAGAGGAACTTACGGATTTGTGGGACTGAGGATGAACATGGAGCTGTAAGGCAGGATCGGTTTAGGCCCATTTTTCGTCAAGTCATCGACGTCTTTCTTCTCCTCTGTTTTGCTTTCAAACTCCACGTTGTTCACTGGGAATTCAGGGAGAACACAAAGGAGAGGGTTAAAAATGGATCTGCAGCCTTCCTGCTGCCTGGAACAGCTGGAAATGCAAACAGTGCAGCTGGGAGAGCAAACAGCCTTTGGAAATGCTGATTAAATGGGATAACAATCATTGGATTATTATCACTCCAGAGTGAGGCTGTTCTACCCCTCAGCTGCTGCTGAGCCACGGAGCAGAAACAGCCAGGAAATGAAGCTGCTCAGTGCAGACAAAGAAACAATGAGATGATTTACCCCAGGGCTGCAAAAACCATTCCAAAGAGCACAAAATCTTAGGGAGAGAGATCAGCTTGGGATCCTTGAAAGAAATGAAAAAGAAGTTTGACCAGCCTTGTAATTCTGTGTTTTCTCCCATGGACCAGGAGCACAATTGGCTTTGAAACACAGAGAGGATCAAATTCATAGATGAGATTTAATCATTTGGGGCTGAGACTGCTGAACTTCCCAGAATTAGGAAGAGAGACCTGAAAAGGGCTCCTTGGAATTCTGTGCCTCAGTTTGGGCAGACCTCCCCATGTGTAAAGCTGTGGAGCTCCATCCTGCAGCAGGTTTTAAAAACCATCTCCTTCTATCAGACAGTCCAAACTTCCCTCCCAAAGGTTGGAAATTCTCCAATTTTCATCTTAATTTCACTTGCAGGGGGTTTATGGGATGATTTACTGAAGGTAATTTCCCATCTATGAACTGGGTAACATTTTATACTGCAAATTTTCTCCTTAGACACATATAAAAGCTCTTCCATTAATTCCCAGCACCTGAAGTCCAAAAACCCCACCCCTTCAGAATGCGTTCAGTGCAGGGCTTTTATTACTTTTTATTTTATTTTGCAAAGAAAATGACATTTCATTGTGCTTGAGTGACATGTTCAATAAACTCCTTATTGGATCTCCAGGCAGATACAGAGGAAATGGCCAGGAAAGGGAGAGGCTGATAAATTGTGATTGACAGGAACTCAGCATTGCAATATAGGAAAATTACCATTTTAGAGAGAAAAAAAAACAAGAAAGAAGAAGGAAAATAAAAAAGAAAGAAAAGATAGATCTTGTGGTTGACAACAGAGTGAAATAGCACTTAGAGACCCTGCTAGATTTTGGTTGTGCCTCTTGGAAAGCAGAGTCCTGACAGCCTGGAGTCTAATGGGGACCTCATGGATTTCCCACTGGCATTCCCTTCAGCTCTCCAGACTTTTCCAGGCTGTTCCCACCCTGCCAGGGATCAGGCCCAGTGGTGGCTGGGCACAGGGATCTCAGGATCATCTGTAAATCTGTGCTGACAGAGCCAAGGCAGAGAGCTCTGGAGAAGGGCAGGGAGGGTGGATCTGCTCAAAATGCGATGGAGAGGATTGTAAAAAGCTCTGGAACGACACAGGAATGCAGAGCTGCAGGATCACAGCTGGATGTGGCTTTCCTTTCTCTTACACACAAGATGTGCTCTGAGATTCCAGGGAATCTCAGGTTTTCCAGAGCCACCAGGCACCCAGGAAGCCTTGCTGAGCTCCTGCAGCCTGTGTGGGAATTGCAGATCCTCTATCAACAAGTTCCCTCTCTGCCCCTCGAGAGGATGGCAGTGCCCAGGAGAGCCCCCATCACTGCTTAGAAATTCAGATTTCCTGGCAATTTCCCAGCAGGAAGAGCAGAGCACTCACTTGGTATGACAGTTGTTTCCCCTGGAGGGGCAGTGATGGTGACAGGGATGTTCACAGTGGTGGTTTTGTCCAGGGGGGGTTGAATCATCCTCGTCACGTTCTTCTGGTTGTCAGCATCCTCGGGCTGCTCAGGCACCTTCTGCAGGTATGTGCTGGGCAGGGTGTGCACAGGGACACTCACTGGGACACTCACACTGCCACTGGCCTCCAGCTCACACTGGTTCTCCCTGGGAAAAGCAGGATCTGGTCAATATGGCCCAGGAAGCATTCAGAGACACATTCCTGATGCTGCACCTCGTGCTGGGATTGTTTGCTCCATGGGAATCCTCTGCAGGACAAGCCCCAGATGGCAAAACTGGGGTCCTTTTCCTCAGAGACCTCCCAAGCCAACCCCAGTCACAACCCTGAGAGCAGACTGTGGCACTGAACATCCCCTGACTCAGTCTAACGATGTCCCCAGGCCATGTGGCACTCTCATTGCCAGGAGCCACCACCCAGCATCAGCTGCTGAATGAATCCTGACACTCTGCTTCCCCATGCTCTCCCGAGGCCTTATTTAAAGGTGGTGATTCTCTTTTCCAGCTCCAAACCACTCTGTGCTGTGGCTGTCAGCAGCTCAATGGCTCCTGCTCTGCCGTGCAGCAGCAGCTCTGCTCCAGTGAGGAGCAAAGTGAACCCGAGCACATGAGCACACTGAACAGCAGGCAGAGTGTTTGGAAATCCAGCTGAAAGGAAGATAATTTAGACAGGAAAATTATTATCTCAGTGCCACTCACGGCTCTCCACGGTGACATGAACTCTATTCTAAAGAATCCCAGTGCAATTTCTTTTCCATCAGACTAATAAAGCTGAAAAGGCAATCTATCCTTCTTTATTAACTACTCCAAATGCTTCACCAGGGCTGTTTTTCTCACTTGACTTACATAAGAATTAAAGCAAATGGGGGACATCGTTGTTCTTAATGGAAGAGGCCACGTGCTGGAACAACTGGTGGTGCAGCTGAAGGCTCCCCATTAAAAATGAAAATCAAAGGGCTGCAAGCAAGGCTGGATGGAATTTAAAAAGATGTCCCTCAGGAGCATCCTTCAGTAGCTAGGAAATTCTCTGCTTCACTTGGTGTCCTACAGGGTGTGTTGGTGTTTACAGCAAGGAAATTTCCTGCCTTCAACCTGAGCTGTTCTAGGGATCACAATCGTCTTTGGGAACCTCAGTCATTGCTGATTCAGGCAAAACAGAACTGCAGGCTGTGGTGGCAGCTGGTTTGGGGACAGGGAACACCAGGGGAGGGGGATAAGGGATTTCCCGAAACACCTCTGGGGTTCTGTGCCCCCCGAGGCGAGCCGGGTTGGGTCGGGCAGCACTCACTCACTTGGGCTGGTGGTTGCGGTGCTCCTTCTCGCCAGCCTCGCCCTCCTTCTCGCCGTTCTCCTTCTCCACCGACTCGTACGTGGACAGCGCCCTGTTCCTGAGCCGGTGCCGCCGGTGGGGCTCCTCTCCGTTGTCCCCTTTGGTTCCAGGCTCTCCATCCCTGTTCCCGGAGCGGGACCCTCCTCGGTGCCGGGAGCGCCGCTCACCGCGGGCACCGTTGGCAGTGCCATTGCCCTCCTTGCCCGGCCGGTCGGCCGAGTGCCGGTGGCTGCGGTGCCTGCGGTGCTCCTTCTCGGCCCCTTCCTCCACCGAGCCCCGCCGGTGGTGCCTCTTCCCCCCTTCCTGCCCCCTGCTCCGCTCGCTCTTCCCTTCCTTGCTCGCCCCTTCCACCTCCTTGCTGCGGCTGCGGTGCTGCCGGTGCCTCTCCTCCTTGTTGCTCACCGCGGGCTCGCCGTTCTCATCCTTGCTCCCATCGCCCTTCTCCTGCTCTCCCAGCTTCTCCTTCTCCCGATGCCGGTGGTGCTTCCGCGGCGCCTCCGCCCCGTCGCTCGGGGTGACCTTGGGATGCTCCACCACCTCCTGGACATCCACGGGGCTCAGCTTGGAGATGTTGTTCCTGGCCTCGCTGCGGGGCTCCACCACCAGCGGCCGGTCCAGGTGGGTTTTCATGTCGGGTCGGATGTGCAGGGTGGTGGCGTAGCGCACTCTCTCCTCGGGGTCCAGCTCGTTGTACAGCGCCTCGCAGCTGGCTCGGAAGTTGTGCATCCGGATCTGGCTCGTCCTCTGCTCCCAAACCGACTTGGATTTGGAGGAATTCTGCTGCTTGCTAAGGGCGGGAGAAAGGCGAAAAGTCAGCGCCCGATTCCCTAAATACCAACCAAAAAACAATGTTCAGCTGCGGTGGGGAATTGAACCGAAGGAATAGTAGGGATGGAGAGAATGGCTGGAGCAGACCATGAGCAGGGAAAGCCAGCGGGATCATCCGGGTTAGTTTGCCCACACACGCATCATGAGATCAGCCCTCTGGAAAGGAGTTATTCCGTATTTTGAAAATGTGGAAGCCTCGGGAATAGTGTGAAGGATTCAAACATCAGCACACGAAAATCACACACCCCAGCCAGAGCTTTGGCACAGCCCACAAAGCTTCCCAAAATTAGCAGCGCTTTTCTCCCCACCTGGAAACGTCGGGATGAGGAAATTAGCGGTGAGCAAGAGAAGTTAGATCAGCAGGAGGAGCAGGGAAAATGAAACCTGTCCCTGAGGATCCCAGCCTGCCACCAGCCCCTTCCCCTTACAGCCAGCCCCAGGGGTTGTTTCCCAGCCGTGCTGCCCTGCTGGCTCATGGAACAGCTCTAAAACTGCTCGAAATCCTCAGCATCCTTCCAGGTGAGGATGGACCAGGCAGCCCACACATCACTGGAGTCTGGAAAAGTACAAGTAAGAGAGGAAAACTGCCCTGTGCACCAGGAAAAGAGCCCAGAGAGTGGGAGAGTCACACATGGATCTATAAAATATCCTGAGCTGGAAGGACCCACAGGATCACCCAGCCCAGCTCCTGTCCCTGCACAGACACCCAACAATGCCACCCTGGGCATCCCTGGCAGCATTGTCCAAACACTCCTGGAGCTCTGGCAGCCTCAGGCTGTGCCCATTCCCTGGGGAGCCTGGGCAGTGCCCAGCACCCTCTGGGGGAAGAACCTTTCCTGATCTCCAGCCTGACCTGCCCTGGCCCAGCTCCAGCCATTCCCTGGCTCCTGTCCCTGTCCCAGAGCAGAGCTCAGAGCTGCAGCCCCTGGGCAGCTCTGCCCTCAGTCTGCTGCAGCTGAACAATCCCAGTGCCCTCAGCTGCTCCTCATGGGCTCTCCAGACCCTTCACCATCTCTGTGTCCCAAGATGAAGGTGAAATGGGAACACCTTTTTCCTTGGAGACACCTGTCCATCTCTGTCACCTTTAATTCCAGGACACCTCCTTTGGCCTCCTGAATGCTTTGATTTTCCAGCACAGCACTTGGTTTCTCACCACCACATCCAAAGTGACCACCAACCCAACCAGGGCACAGAGGCAAGGCTTTTCCTTTTGCTCCTAAAGATTTCAAGTCAAATTCTGCTTTCCACTGGCTGCCAGGGCAGAGTTGTGGATTTAACCTCATGGAGGACCAGCACCCCATTTTTCCTTAATGAAAGTTCTCCCAGCAAAGGCAGAAAAGGCATTTTCCTTCCTCCAGCCTGCTCAGACATCTCCATTTCCCACACCTCAGCCTGAGCTCTGCAGCTGGAGGGAGCAGAGCCCACGTGGGAGGCAAATACAACTTCCTTACGCATTTTCTGGGCTCCCCTGGCAGCAGAAAAAAGCAGCTTTTGCGTGTTTTGGTGCTGATTGGGACTGTCTAGCTCTGTCCCCAGGGAGGTGACGTCCAGCCCTGCTCATGGGGCACAGTGGGAGCTGTCAGAGAGGGTTTGTGTCGCTGGGCTCTGCTGGGGAATTGCTTCTTTACCGAGGCTGTTGCTGTCTGGTGCTGCTAAAGAGGCAAAAACTCACTAAAACCCTCAGGAGAGCACCCTGGCAGATGGGAAGGAATCTCATTTCATCGCAGAATCAGAGCTGATCACCAAAATTAAATATCCACAACCTGTTCTCAGTGAGTTCTGGACTCTTTCTCCAGCAGCCGAGTCCCCCCTTTGCACCACGGCAGGAGAACAAGGGGCAAAAATCACTGTTCTAAATGTAAATAACACCAGAAGGTCCTGGGGATATGGCTTAGAGCTCTGCTCAGCATAAATCCACATCCAGGGGAGGGACAGCCCTTCCAAGCTGGCACAAGGACGAACAGCCCCATCCCAGTGGGCAATAATTTGCCACTTCTTTTGTTCAAAATATCGAAAAATTAAAATATCCTCACTCACTGCCTGTGCTGAGCTCATCCAAGCCAAGAAGGAAAGAAGATCTCCTCAGTCAGGCTGGATGTGGTGAGGAGGAAGTTTGGGATGCAGGGCTGATCCTCATCCCAGCTCTGACACAAGCTGTGTCACTGCAGGAGAGGTTTTTCACTGGAGTTTCACTTACACCGAGAACATAAATCAGCTTTTAAATGATCTCCGAGGTGCTCCCAGCGCCCATCACTCAGGGCTAAGTGAGAGGTGCTGCTGCAGAACTGCCCCCCTGAGAGGCTGCAGGAACCAGGCTGTGCACACATTAACTCAGCCTGCTCTGCTCCAATCCCTTTTGCAAAAACATTCCAGCCTCCAATTCCCAGCACCTGGAAATGAGCTGCATCCTTAACGCTGACACAAATCTCGGAGGCGAGTGCCAAAAACCATGACAAAAAACCACCTCCTGGCTCTGGCTACCAACAGCTCCAGAGCAGGAGCTGCAGAAGTAATGGCTGCACATCCATCCCTCTTTCCACAGGGAAAACACTCAAAAAGAAAAAAAAAAGACAAATCGGGAAATTTACGAAGCGCAATAAAAACGCAATCAGGTGAACGCGGTGCCTCTGAGCTCAACTCCACCTCCAGAGCAGTGAGGAGCATCGGGAGGCAGAGCCAGGGAATGGCACAGAGGATGGGAATGGGAGCAGAGCAGCCCAGCAGGATGGGCCCGTGGGGACAGCGCTGGGGCTGCCAGAGCCAAGGCAGCAGTGACTGCAGAGGTGTCAGCTGCTTGTCCAGAATTGATCCCACTCGGCTCCCTCTGATCCCACAGCGCCTGAATTCCCAAATCAGGAATTTGGGACAGCTCAGGAGCTGATGGATGGCACGGGGGGAGTGTCCCCTAAAAACACAGCACAGCTCCATCCCAGCCCATGGGAGGAGAGGCAGCGACAGGACAGGTTTTGGAGATGGAAAAACATCAACAGGGCAAAAATTCATTGCTCTGCTTCCCCCCTCGTTTGGTGCAGTGAATTGTGCACAAATCGGGGCAGACACAACCCAGCTACAGCACCAGCAGGGCAGCACTTGTCTGAGCTGATCAAAAGGTGCCTTGGTGGGAACAAATATTTCCTCCACAAAAAAACACCCAACCATGAAGTCAACTCCTTATCTGAACTCTGCTCACTGCTGGCTGCTTAAAATCCTCCTGAAGCCATTAAAAAAATTGCCCTGTAAATCACTCCTGACTCGCAGACATCCTACAAACATTGCTGGTAATTCACTGCTTTACTCCCCATCCCTACTTTCTGTCTCTGGAATATCTGGAGCTCTTTGAAGGCTCTGCTCCATTCCCAGATCCTCCAGGCTGGAAATGTTGGATAGATACCACTGCTAGTACCAACTCCTCGGATTAAAACACCAACAACTCCTGCCTGTGGCTAGAAAGAAAACCTCACAATTCTTGGAGAATCCAATCAAATCCATATTAATGAATCAATGACTAATATTGGTATAAATAAGAAATGCAATCAGTGTGGTTCGTTCAAGAAAGCACATTTTTAGTCAGATTCTAATCTTAGGGCGCTCCTTAATGAGTCAAGATTTTGTTACCATAACCTTTGAAATCACTGCTTCTCTTAATGGAAATCCTTCAAATTTTGCTCCAGTAAATAATGAATGAAAGCAGAGTATGGAAACATAATAATTTGATGTTAAAAATAACCCCACATCACACGGTGGGTGTGAAATTCTGCTCTGCTTACAGATGAAAGGAAATTTGTCGTTAAAACGCAACAAAACCTTTCCACTCAAATCCTCTTTTCTCTTCATGAGCCTGGAGCTCATAAACTCCACATTTCCATTTTCCACTTGGAGAACACAATGGAACATTTCCCTTTTGGGCTTGGCCTGTACAAAGCTGAATGGTTTATCTCTCTGGGATTTGATAAAACAATTTTCTCTCGGCTGAGCTCACCGCTGGTGTTTAAATGTGCTTTGCCAGTGACCCTGGAGTCATTGCCAGGATGCAATTTCTTTATAATAATTTCTTTATATTTGTAATATTACATAAAACCAATAGATCAATATATTGATTCTTATAATTTTTATCTATTTTTTCTAAATTTATAAATTTGAATTTTCAATATTGTAGCTTCCCAGAGACAAAACTTATTCTCTCATAATATTTCTCCCAATATCAGCTAGAAATAAAGTTCTGAATGTGATAAAGCCCATTCTGGCTGTGTATCTCCCCCTCATCTCCAGAAAGCTGCTACTGAAATTTGAAATGCCCTTCAAACCAACAAAGCTCACTAAATGCCACATGTTGATTTTTTTCAACATTATCACCCTAAAATTGAATTTCTACTCACTGTAGAACCCCAGGCA
Source organism: Lichenostomus cassidix (assembly GCF_008360975.1). Lineage (NCBI taxonomy): Eukaryota > Metazoa > Chordata > Aves > Passeriformes > Meliphagidae > Lichenostomus > Lichenostomus cassidix. Next base: position 8,643,285 of record NC_139497.1, read on the forward strand.
AGTTATAATTTATTTAAATTATATTTGCTTTAAATCATTTCTTTCCTCTGAAGTGAAGCCCCACTCTCCAAAAGATGTTCTGGCCAATGGCCTAGGCCAAAATCCCACCATAAACTACAAATTTTTGATAAAAATCAAGAAAAAACACCAGGGAATGGAGGCTCAGCCCCTTTTTTGCACCCTGAGGATGGAGATAAAGCAATGGCCCAGACAGGGAATATGTACAAAACAAGTGATAAAGATCAGGAATAATTTGTTTTCTCGGATGGCAAATGACAAATTGATGCTGGGAGAAGACATTGGAGTTTTTCATTTCCCTCTTTGCTCTGGCAGCCTGGCTGGGATGGTTGGGTGGCAAGGAAGGAGCTGGGCTGGGAAAGGAAACTGAGTTTTATTCTGGACAAAAACCAGCAGTGGCAGGTGCTGGAGTTGAGTACTTTTGGGGAAAAAACTTCCGTTTTATGGATCTTTTTTTCCCTTAATTTAAGGCTTTCCAATTTGCCTGAAGAACATGGAATTTGTCATGTCCAAGCAAGGACTGACAGCTCTGGATCCTGTTAAAAATAAACAATCAACAGCAAGACAAAGAAAACCTCAAGTTATTGGTTTGGATTTTATCACCCACTGCAATCTAAGAATTCATCTGAAAATTCAACACCTCACAACTCTTAAAACTGCTGGAAAAATCCAACACAGTGATTCCCTTGGCTGTGTCATCACCTATGCACATATGAATTAATTGCCAAATTCAATGTGTATTTTAGATAAAGCTACTTAGAGAAATAGAGCAGATCTGTATTTAATTCCCTCTCCTCAAGTGAATGAAAAATGTATTTTCTACATGCTGGAACTGTGTCACAAATTTGTTACAGCACCAAAGGCTGGAATTACCACAGGAAAATGACTCAACTTGATTTTTTTTAAAGGAAAATATCTCCTCTATTTTGCCTGTAATGTCTTACTATTTAGAAATTTGTAAATTTTTTTTGTCTAGGTTTTTTTAAAAAAATAATCAAAGGACACAGGGCAAACCCAACCCTCTGCATCTCAAAAGATTTTGGGGTAAGTTTTGCTCTCTCAGAACAGGTCCTGGTTTATATTGACATTAAAGGCACTCTTTGAGCAGGGAACAGAATTAAAGGCACAGGGATTTTTGAAAACCTTTGGAAACCTTTTGAAAGCTCTTCTTGGCCAGTAAATCACTGTATTTCCACTGAATAAATAAAACCTTCAGGTGTCTCCACACTCCAGGGATGTTCTGGGGTAGTTGTGCTTTTATACATTTCATGTTCATATGGGGTTCAGGCATTTATTTCTTTTTTTTTTCCTTCTGGGGGTTTTCTGGGGAAATGCTCTTTAATACTCACGGAGAAAAAATAAAAAATAATGCACATTCAGCTCATCCATAGGAAATCACAAACTCAGGCCCAGACATTGAGATGGTAACGAGGATGAGAGAGCTCAGTGACAGCTTTTTGCAGAGAAATTGATTCTGTTCAGAGAACAGATGTGAGTCAGAGTGACAAAAGCAGCCTCTGCTCCAGGGTTGGTGTTCTGGTGGGGAGTTAACACCAGATCTTCACAAAAAATACCTCCAAATGGGGCCAAATCCTCCTTCCCAAGGGGGTTTGGGTACCTGCAGTTTGATTTCACTCTTTTACAAAAGGCAACTCTGTCCCTGGACATTTGGAAAAAGGAGGAAAATTCTGTATTCTTTCAAGGCTTTGCTCCTAATGGGGAAAACACTGTTTGGGAACAGTTTGGGGTCACTGCTGCTGGGGCAAAACAGCTCCCAGCTCCTCCTTTCTCCATCCTGCCAGGGTGGGAGACACCCCAAGGGCAGCTGAGCCCTCTCTGCACCTTTCTGCCCCTCAAGACTCCCAGCAGACAGGAAATGTCTTGGAAGAAATGATACAAAAGATGCCTTAATCTAATTTATCCCCCTAATTTTCACCATCCCAGCCCTGTGAGCCATCAGACCTCAGCTCAGTCCCAAAAACTCAGTTTTGGTCACAGAAGTTAAACTCAGATAAAAACATCAACACCTTTTAAGCACCAACTTGTCTGAGATGCAGCAGTGCCCAAGGACCCCCAGAACACCCAGGGAAATCTCCAGGAATCTCAGGAAACCCTCAGGGAATTCTCCAGAAGCTGCTGGAAAACCTCCTTGGCTTCACAGTACCTTAATCCCTGCTGTGGCCAGACAAACCCCCAGGCTGGAATTGCACTTACTTGTGGCTCCAAAAGCATTAAAGGAGAAAAGACAACGTCACACATTAAAGGAGAACCCAAAGGACACTCCCAGGGTGGGAGAGGAGCTGGTGAGGAGTTTTTTTGGGTTGGTCAGCAGCGATAATGATGTTTTTACAAACCTGCACCCTGATTGACAGCACAGCCAGCAGGATTGGGTTGTTAGGAAGCACATGGAGGAAGGGGAAGTTTTCCACGGTGTTTGCTCAGCTACAGGGCCAGAGGAGTTGCCAAGTGCCTCGTTTGGACAAAATCTGTCCCTTTAAGCTCCAGCTGGGGACGGTCAGAGAGCAAAGACACAACCAGTGTTTCAAGGATGTTTAGAGTTTCCCAATTTAGTCTCACTTGGGCCCAATTTCCACAATTCTTTTGAAGTCCTCCTCCCTCAAAAAGGGCTCTCCTGGTTCTCCTGCTGAACCCAGAGTGCAAACACTGGTGGAACATCAAAGCCAACAGCCCAGCACAGAATAAACACAGAGACCAGAAATAAACACAAGTGAGAACAAGACAAACCATCAAACGAGGGGAGACAGGAGAAGAGAGGAAAACAGTTCAAGAGGGAAATGATGGAAAGGAATTAAGGGAGAAAAAGGAACGAAGAGGGAGAAAAGTGACAGTCAATGTATGAAACACAACAGAGTTGCTCACAAATCACAAGCATCGAATGACAATGGCAGACACCTTCCAGTCCTTTCCCTGGATGTTGGTCTGGAGGCTTTCCACAATGATGGGGATGATTTTTGGGAGGGGGGGGAAAGAACCACAGGGAGAGTGAAGGCACCAGGAGGAGGGGAAGGTTCACAGAGCTCTAAATGAGAAATCCATTCACGGAAAATCGTAACAGAGAGCAACTCACGGTGAATTTACGCTGGAGACTGACGAGCTGCGAGATACAGTACCTCGAGTTTGCTTTACAAAACTGCACATGCAAAAAAACAAAACAAACAAAGAAAACAAAAAGTGAGAAAAGAAAAAGAAGAGAAAAATAAAAAAAAAAAAAACCAAAACCAAACTGAAAAACCAAACCAAACGAGCAGAGAAACCATAAAAGACATCGGGAGGAGACTGGTACAGGCCGTGGTGTCCTATGGGATGCTGCTGTGCACCTTGGAGGAGAGCAGGCAAGCTGCAGGAGGTGTGGAAACCACAGCCACAGCACCCTCTGGAGAATGGGACACAGCCAGAGTCCAGGATGGAACCAAAAGGGTGACAAAATGAAAAGGGGAACCGAAAGGCACACGGAGATCTCTGGCTCCAGGGCTGTACTCACACTGCCAAGGTCCTGCAGGAGCCACCTCTGCAGCCTCAGGGAGCTCTGGGAACAGCCAGCTGGGGATTGGGCTGAAAATTGTTCTTTCCAAGTGGAGCAGGATTTAATTCCTGCTCTGTGGCACGGGGAGGAAGCTTTAGCATGGAGCAAGGGCTGGAGAGGACACCTCAGGCTCCAAAATCCACCTGAGCTGGTGCCAGGCAGCTTCTCCTCAGTCCCTGCCTGGGATGGCTCTTCAGAGGCACCTACCTCTCTCCTTGCACAGGGACTGGGATGTGCCTGCCTCAGACTGTCCAAAAAGGGGGCATTGTGCCTAAAAACTCAGCTGTGCTGCAGCTTCAGCAGGGCAGGGCACAGGGTTGAGAGGAGCTTCCTGAAGCTCAAGGGATTTTGTGGATTGTCCTCCATCCAGTGCTGGGATAAACACCATTTATGGGGGCGTTGTAAATATAGAAATCACTGAAATACACAGGAAAAGGGTTTGTTCTGCCTTTGGCAGGGAATCCACAGAAAACCATGATTCCAAATATTAATTTTTTCATAGTTCTAATCGATCATTTTTATCAATCCACAGCATTCCAAAAACCCTCCCCATGACTGAAAGTAAAATCCTTTCACCTCCTGAATTTGCCTGTTCAGATGCAGCATTTTTCCTCCTGCTTTCACGAGCGTTTAGATCTGTTAATAATCAATTGCAGCAAACCAGCAGGCCCAGTTAAAATCTAATGTTCTCTGGGTATCATATAAGTAGAGTTTTAAATATACATTTATTAAAATTAATGGATTATTCTAACCAGAAATGTTGGCTCGGGTAATACATACAACACAAAATACAACACAAAATCCAGAGGTTCAGAAACCTGGAGTGAATATATGAAAAATTATGGAAGGCATCATAAAAGTTTTGCTGGAAGCAAACAATCTGCTGAGCAGCCAGGTGAAGTATTTTACCTAAACCTCAGGATTTCAGTGTTTTCCTGGTGCCAAATGAAATAGGAGCAGGAGTCAGAGTGGGCTTGGCAGGCCCTGCTGGCTGGCCAGGAAAATGATTGTTTGCAGCTTGCTCAAGCTGGGGACCTTTTTACTCTTTGGCTGGCTGGTGAACCCCCAGCTGGCACTGAGAACAAACCCTGGACTGCAGGAATAACTGAGAAATTCCTTTGGCAGAACAGGTGGGAAGCTTGGGATGGAGGAGAATGCACCCTGATTGACCTGGAGGTCAGAGCCAACCCTGTGCAAGGGCATTGGTGGCAAAACAATTCCCACAAAACCCTGCGGAAAATTGGGGTTGAAGTGCTGAAAGCAGAGGAACGTCCCTTGGTGGGAGGCTGGGATGAAGCTCAGTGTGTCCCTGGCTGCTTTGGTGCAGAGCAGGATGGAGGCCATGTTCTGTCCTTGTCACCTGGCCAGGCACTGTCACACGAGTCCTGCAGCACTCCAGGCTCACCGCTCTGCTGGATCCACCTTTTTGAAGGCAGAAATTTGCCTGGATTGGCACTGGAACCACAGGGTGTGAAACCACAAAGCCAAGGCAGATTCCTTTCCCAGGGCAAAACAGCAGGAGGAGTTGATTTTCACATTTTACTTACCAGGAATGAGAGCCAAAGCCCAGAGAGTGGCTCTGGGTGTGGCTGAGTGACACCGACAGCGAGGATGGAAAGGAAAACTCCCGGGAGGAACCACAGAACCTCACACACTGACACACTCCAGGGGCAGAGGAGAGGGAAGGAATCACAACCAGCAAGAGAAAAGAACACCTCTGCTAATCTACACCCCCCAGCACAGCACGGGTCACGCTGGGTGTTCTGGCAGCTTCTTGCTGGGTCCTGTTGGGTACCCACAGCCCAACAGAGATGTGCAAATCAGCCACGGTGCTCCCAAGACAGAAGGAAAACATGGAACCTCCGAGATGGAAAACCTGGAGAAACAGAGCAGTTCCCCCCTCCCCTGCTTCCCCAGACCTGTACAAAAGGGACAGAGAGGGTGAAGTGACTGAGGTGCCACCTCTGATGGCTCTTGGTGCTGTGCTACCTCGCCAGTGCCAGGCACTGTCCCCTTGGGCCTGCAGTGAAACACAAACTGCTTGGAGCAGCCCTGGGTGGGACCAGCAGGAACCTGGAGACAAGGAAGAGTTCTTTGGAGGCTGGAAAGTTGTCCTGGGAAGTACAAATAACTCTGGAAAACAGCAGTGGGCAATTGGGCTGTGCTTAGGTGCCAAAGTCCCAGAGCTATCTCTGCCGCTGTCCACAGCTCTTCATCCACCACCCAAGGTCTCCTCCCACCCAAAACTCACCTCCATACCTGTGGTGAAATGATTTCCTAGGATTTGGCTACAACTGCAACCCATTACCTCATGGAATTAATAAAACCCCAAACCTCATAAGTTACAGAGTGCATAAAGCACTCTGAGTGCATAAAGCATAAAGTGAGCCCTAAGTGTGGCTCACTACCTAGCAATCTCCAAATTTCGGATTGATGGAAAATTGCTGTTTTAAGGTTTTTCCCAAGCCAAGGTCCAGAGAGGGCACTGGGAATGTGTGGGCTGTGGGTGCCAGGGGAGCCCCAGGTGGTGTCCCTGTGGCTGTGCCAGGTGTGCTCCTGGCAGCCCCTTTTGTACATGCCATTGGTGCAGCTCTGGCTGGAACAGGAAAGGCAGAGGAGGATCCCAAACACGGGGAATTCAGCCATCAGGCCAGACAAAACCAGGGAAAAATCCCTGTTTGTATCGGGGTTTCTTTGTGACCCACAGGGATGAGCCTGGTGACTCCTCCTTCCCCCGCCAGTGGCATCACAAAGTGCTTTGCACATCCAGAGCCTTGGAATTGTCCCCTTGGAATTGTCTGCTCTTTCCTGACTGCCGAGGAAGCTGCACCAATGGTTTGCCCTAAACACCCCTGGCTCTGTGAATCCCTCAGGTCTGAGTGGAGCAAAGGACACAGAGGGACCTGGAGACAATGCTGGGCAAACAGAACAACCCCAGAACTCACCTCCAGAAACAACAAAGCAAGGAAAACGCTAAACGGAAAACAAATGAAAGAAATGACAGAAAGAAGAATGAAACAATGGGCTCAGGTCAAACACATCATGGCCTGTCAGCAGCCAAACATTGCAAACAGTGACAGAACCAACACACCACCCTCGCTTTGCAGCCTGAGGAGTCACTGGATAAAAAAGGCCCTTTGGGATAGAGTTCACCAGGTGAAAAACCAGCTGTGGTCAGGGAAATGTGATCCAGGTGAATCCCACCAGAACAGAAGGCAAACCAGAGAAATGCTGGGAGCTGGGTGAGGCAGGAGCTCCAAACCAACACACCACCCTCCCTTTTCACCCTGAGAAAGCACAACAGAAATCCTTCAGGATAGAGTTCACCAGGTGAAAAAACCAACTGTGGTCAGACAAATGTGATTCAGGTGAATCCTATCGAAACAGAAGGCAAACCAGAGCAATTCTGGGAGCTGGATGAGGCAGGAGCTCCACACCAAGTGCAGGGAGTGGGAGGCAGATGCAAGATAAATGATCCCTGCACAGCACTGCAATGATGAGCCTGTTATTAAAAGAGATTCCCTGCTGTCCATCAATCACAAACCAATTCCTGGCTCCCACAGCAGCCAATTCCAGGTGGGAAGGTGAAGGTGCCTCTTCAGAGCCTCTGAGCATGCTGGAGCACTGGGGAACAAGCAGGTCCTGACACTTAGGAAATGATGTTTTGCAAGCAACACGATAAATGGAATGGTTTTTGGAGCTTGGTTAGGGAGGGAGGCTGGGGCAGGAGAAGCTGAGCAGGGGAACTGCAGGCACAGGAGGAAAGCAGAGTTCACACTGTGCTGGAAAAATGGTGGAGGGGGAGGATCCAACAGCATGGAAAGGTCTGGAAGGAGGTTTAGGGGGAGACAGTGCTTGGGGCAGGACTGAGAAGGGAAGGGAATAAACCAGCACCTCAGCCCTGAAACAGCACAGCCAGAGGGATTTCTCAGCAGGCTCAGCCCAGGGACAGCTTTGTCACCTCTGTGGGAGGTGGAGAACACTCTGGGAACATGGATAGCATGATTCAGATAATCCAAGTCATGGTGCTCTCTGCTCCCAGCCTGGTTGGACTGATGCAGGTAGGGAAAATGTCAATGTTTTCAGAACACTGAGCCATGCAATCCATGCCCGTTGTAGTTACAGAAATCCATTGTCACGTGTTGGGAAAATAACATAAAAATATAAATTTTTAAAAAATATTCCTTAGGAGAAAATAAGACTATAAATTGATTGGGTAGAGCCACCTTTGCAGCAGGCCTTGGGGAGCTCAATCCCAGTTTTCCCAGCCCTTGCTCACTTAATCCTACAGGTGTTGGATTCCCAGTTTTTTCTACCCAAGTTTTACAGGCGTCTGATTTGTGGTGGTATCTCCTCATGCCAAAAATCCCATTTTTAAGAATACTCTTTTCCCTCTTGGCATGTCCAGCTCTGAGTCTGATCAGCCAGGACTTGCCATTGTCACAGCCTCTGCTCCACCCTGAGAGCACTGTGGGGACTAAAATAAGGGGATAAACCTGGGGGGATAAACCGTGGGGATTGAGAGCAGGAGAAATGAGGTGTTGGGGTGGGTTTGGGTGCCCAAAGGTCTCCACATCAGCCCTGCTGCACTGGAGAGGAAGATCCCAGGGATGGGTGCTGCAAACCACCTCAAAATCCAAGGGATCAGAGCTGCCAAGCCCTTCTGGATTTCCCTGTGGATGAACATTCAATCCCTGGTTGGGCTGTTCACTTCAGAGCTGGATTTGATCCTCTTGAGTCCCTCCAGCTCAGAATATCCTGGGATTTATGGGAAAAACTAATTGCTCTGCCATGGATTCATCAAATCCCTCAGGGATCATGAGCCACCAATTCACCCAAAACCATCTTCCCATCTCCCAAAACACCTCACTCCTCCCTTGCCTTTTCCTCTATGGCATCATCCATTGGGGCATCAATTTTTGGCCTGAAATGCTGCTTTTTTGCCCCAAAGCAAAGCCCGGGGGGGGCTCAGCCTGGCCCTGCAGCAGGGACAGAAGATGTCACAAGGCAGAGGTTGGGTGACAGGGACAGGAGATGTGGGAACCATCAACTTCCAAACTGTGCTCACACGAATTTTCACCCAAACAGTGCAGGTGGGAGCTGGGCTGATTCAACTTGAGGCAAAAAAAGCAAAAATTCACCATTTTGTCCTCATTTTGATTGGTTGTCACAAAACTGTCCCTGTGAAAAGTCATGGGAAAAGGTGATTTTAAGCAATTTCAACCTTAGCTCCAAGGAAGTGGGTTGGTTTTTTCTGCTGATTTCTAAGAAATCTTCCCATGCAAAATGCTTTGATTAAAACAGAAGCAAATAAGCATCATCATCATCTTGCATTTTCAAATACCAGAACTCAAGAAATTCATCAAAGAGCAAAAGCAATTATCCTCATTTGACTTCTTTTCAAGGCTGGACAGAAAATAATTGTAAGGGAAAGATGATATTTAAACCCATCAAACAGGCAGAGCATAAATAGGAACTGATTACAGCAGTAATGACAAAATAAAATGGTAAGAAGAATAAAATAGTGAAATTAATAATATTCTTTTCCTTCCCATGTAACAAACTGGCTCCACTTGGCCTTTTGTCTTTGCTAAAGTGAATTAAACTCCCAGTAAAAAGAGATTTCCACCGAAGGAACAAGCAGGGATCCGGCTGCAGTTCAGGCATTTGCCAATAAAACTGAGCAGGAAATTTCATTTTTTTTTATGCTTGAGCTTCTCCAGCCCTTGGAGGTCTCCCCTGTAAAAAGGGGTCTGGAAAACATCAGCAGCTCTCAGTAAAATGCAGGACCACACTTTTTGGTGCTGCTGCTGCTGAAATTCCTGAAGAGTTCAATGAACCTTTGCAGCAAATCCTTGGAAGGTATTAGAGAACATGGAATGGGTTGGGTTGGAAAATCCCATCCCATTCCAACCTCTGCCATAAGCAGGGACACTTCCACTATCCCAGGCTGCTCCAAGTCCCTCCAACACTTGGACATTTCCAGGGATATCTCAAGCATACCCATTTGGACAAATATTTCCACCTACACCTCATTTGTGCTCCTCTAGGATCCAGGAAAAGGTGGCAAATTCCAAGGATTTTGGTGTCACAGAGCCTGTGCTCGTCCTCATCCAGGAATCTGAAAATTCAAATTGGTTTTTCTACCTCCAAACCTGTTCACAGACATGATTTTATTCAGCCCAGCTCTTTCAAACTGCAAGGAAAGGGAATTCAAGCATGTTTTCCAGCTATTTAAGAGGTTGCCTTTACACTTGAATTCTTGAGATTATTAAAGACTAGTTAATTCTGCACACACATCATTAAAAATCCAAAGTGGGATGTAAACACTTCACCTGGTGAAATCTATCCTGGGACAGCTTCAAAAACCAAAAGATCCTTCTGAAACAGTTATTCCAAGATGAGACATCACAAAGAGACCCAAACTGCAAGAAATCCTCAATCAAACTCCTCATTAAGCGCTCAGCACTGAATATTTGGCCAACCTAGAGCCCTGTGAGTGCCAGAGGTGGTGCAGAAGGGCTCAGAGAGTGCCATGGGATGCTCCAGCTGGACAGACACACAGAACACTGGAAAACAGGAATGATCTCCCTAGGAAAACAGGAATGATCTCCCAAGGAAAACGGGAATGATCTCCCTAGGAAAACGGGAATGATGTCCCAAGGAATCAAAGGGGGCTTACGCAGCTATGGAGATGTTGGCTGCAGACATGGGGCTCACTTCAGCCACTTCCTTGGCTTTCTGCAGGGCCAGCTTCTGGTTGGTGGCTTCCTCCATCTCCTCCTCGTCCTGGGGCAGAGAAGGGAGAGAAATCAGGGAATAAATCACACATGGAATACATTGTTGCAGAGCAGAAAGGCCTTGCAAAGTGAGGGCTTTGCTGCTCTTGTCAAATCCTTGCTCACTTCTGTCACCTTGGCTAACTAGAAAAGCATTCTGGGAATGACTCCACTAAACTAGAGGTGAAAAACAAGTTATACATTGTAAAACAATGATTAGAACCAATAACTGTGGGGCTGTGGTTGGTCACACCTGATGCTGTTCCTATCCTGATCTGTGCTGTTGGTTAAGCACATTTGTTGTGTCTCACAAGTGTGTAAACTCATAACAAACAGTTTAAGAACCCTGGATTTTTGCAATAAAGTGTCTTCACCATACCATGGTGGAGATTATGTGTTTAACACCACAATAAATCATGGAATAAATCAAGGGACAACAATAACCAGAGCTCCCCAGGGCCTGACCCAGGGGTGGCTGTCACTGATGTGCTGCAGGGACACAGAAATTTGAACATGGGGCAGATTTTCTCACCAGGAGCCCAAGGTTTGGTGCAAGCTGAGGTGAGAAAACAAGGTTTGGTCAAATGTTCTCTGTCCCAAGAGCACCTCTCCCACCCAAAGCTTTCTCACCTCTCCTGGGTCTCCTCTCACCCCAGAGCACTGGGCAAGGAGAGCCCTGAGCAGGAATGGGACAATTCCAGGCTGCAGTGACCCCATTTATCCCAGCCCTGGGTGTGTCATGGCCCTCTAAAGCCCACTGAAATTCATGGACAGATCCCTAAATCCTTCCTGCCAATGGGATTTTTCTGAACCAATGACAAAATCCCATGGATTGGACTGCTCCTGCTCCCGTCAGTTTTACTCCAGATATTCCCAACCACCTCAGCTCCCTGAGGATTCAGAGAGTGAAAACAAAAAGGATCCATATGAAATGGTTGTTAGGGTTCTGTTAGTGCTTCCTGCAGTTCCCTGGATCAGGAGGATTTTGAACCTCTGCTGGACAGCCTGCAGGGTGTAAATGGGATTTATTTCCTCCTACCCAGCAGGAAAAACATCTCTAAAATTCAAAATGCAGGATCTTAATCATTGAAATGAGGGCAAAACCCAAAGAAACAGCCTGATTGACCTTCAGTGGCCATCGAGGGTCAACTTCCTTGAATTTTCTATCCAAAATAAATCATGTCAGGGTAAGCACAGGAGCTCCAAAGGCAATGCCAACATCTCACAAATCCAGGGAAAACCACAGGGAGAGCAGGCAGAGCCTCCTCTGTCAAACTTGATGGGATGCCACAGGTCTGCCTCTGCTCTCCCAGGGTATTGCTGGAAGGAGTCATGATTAAAATAATGAAAGCAGACAGATCTGCAGCTTTGAAATAGGAAATTATAGAGATTTATCTACCCTGAATACCATCTGCATAAACAGCTCGTCGCTCTGACTTCGGTGGTATTTGCTTAAACTAAACTCATTTGGAAACTGTTTTCTTTTTCTCCTTCTGAAGGAGAAAAAAAAAGATCAAAAATTGATTTAAAAAATCGTTACCATATAAGTTTCTTCTTTTTTTTTTTTTTCCCCTTTGCAAATATTTGCAAGTCCATAATGAGGCTTGAATAAAAGACCTGCTGAGCAATTATACAAAGTCAATATTCCTCAGCTGCCAAATCCCAGCAAATTTATCAAAGGTTTGGGAGCTTGTTGCAAATCAAGGGTGTTTGTGGTTTGATGTTGGCACATAGCTCAGCCCCAGGTAGCTATCCTGGTGGGGTGGAAACCAGGGAAGAGCCCATGGATTGGGAGAAATTCCATTTAATTGGGAAAGAAAAAGTCATGGAGCAAAAAAGGAATTAATTCCACACTTCCCACCACAGGTTTTGCCATCTCCAGGACAGCAGAGCTCCCTCCCATGGAACAGGACTGGCAAAGACAAATGTTGTCACTCTGAGCATCCCTTCCTTCCTTTTCCCCAGCTTTTTTTGCTGAGTGTGATGCCAGTGCTCTGGAATATCCCTGGAATGTCCCAGCTGTGTGTCCCCAAATCCCTGTGCCCCCCAGCTTTCCCCCCTGCATCCTCTGGAGTCACTGCTCAGCAATAACAAAACATCTCTGGGTGATTTCCACACAAATCCCTATTTGTCTTCCACACAAATCCCAGCCAGCCCCACAGCAGCTCCTCTAAAGAGAATTAACTGTTCCCATCCCAACCCAGCACAAATGTTATCCCCAGAATACAAGTTTTAAAAGGAATAAAACCCCAATAAAAAAAAAAATCCTTTAAGGTTTTCCTTACATCCCTCAGGTATATTCAAGGTATTCCTTCCTTTAAGGAATTTCCAGCAACCTTCAAATCAAAGGCTGTTGATTTTTCCTCTCTCTGCCCCTAAAGCACCAGGTGCAGTTTTAAAAACCTCTTTCAAATTTGTAGCTTCTGCTAAAATCTCTTTCAAATTTGTAACTTCTGCTCCATTCTCCCTGGATTCATCCACTTCTCCTCAGGAATTCTGCTGGATTTGCCATCCTAAAGGAGCAGCAAAATGCAGCCAACCCTGACTCAGAGAGAACTCAGTCTCCAGCAGATGTTTTTCTGGAGCTCCTTCCATGCAGATATTGCAGGTGACTACAAAAATTAACTCATTTTTTTGCCTATATTAAAACTTCCAGGTCTCGCTGAAACTTTGAGCTCCCAAATTTCCAACCATCCATCAGCTCAGGGGCAGGTGCAGATAAAGCTCTTGCCCATAAATCCCTGGTTTATGTCCTTTTCTGGTTTTTTAGAGCTCTAAATCTGCATTTAAACCAATTCCTCACATGGTAAAACTCATTTTTGGGGCTTCCCATCATTAACACTGAGTGTTCATTAATACATCCTCCCAATTAATTCCTTTTCCACAGGGGAGCAGGAGGAGGGCGATTTGGGGATGTTCAATTCTTGGGTTGGCCACTCCCTTCAGTCCTTAACTTCTGGGCATTCCTCATCAATTTTATACATATTTATCTAAAAATTCATGTATTACATAAATTATATATTCATCTGTTATTTAGATTATTCATGTATTTATATCAAACTCATGTATTATATAAAAACCCATATTTTCATCCTGCTTTCTCAGGCAGTGGACAGAGATCAGAAAACACTTCCTGCTTCAAGATATTCAGGAAAATCAAATCATCAGTTGTGTGGTTTTGCACTCCAGTTCAACAAGGATGAAGAAGGAGCTGCTTTATGGCACCAGAGACAGTTTGGATGATCAGCAGAGAGATTTTGAACAGCAAATTTTGGGGGGAATTGTAGGTTCTGCTCTGAATAAACGAACAGTAAAAAAACCTGTCAATATACTGAAAAAACCCTAAAGGTTAGGAAACCCAAAGGGATTCAGGAGTTCTCAGAAACCACTAAAAATTGGGTTGGCAGAGTTTGAGTCAATGCAAGGGCAGAAGAGGAAGAGCAGGAGAGGGAAAGGCAGAGGCTGGAGAGCAGATTTTTTATAGATTGAAAGCAAAGGTGGTGATTCTTTTTTTTCTTTTTTTTCCCCCAAAAAATGAGTCATTCCTAAGCACTGGTGAGATTTGTAACAGGCATGGCATGATCAAGCTGCAGTTAAATATAGTCCCAATTCTGCTAACTCCTCTCACAGGTCACAAAGCCCAGCTCAGGCAGTGAAAAATGGTCCAAACGCCACAGAAAAAAAAATCCCAAATTAGCATCCAGAAAGGGAAAAGTTGAAATATTTCAGTCCTGAGGCTGGGAAGTTTTGTCTCCCCTAAACAGAGGCATTTCAAATTGCTGATGGTTTTCCACATTCTATTCAGTTTTCCACATTATATTCACCGATCCCAATTAATTTCACAGCAGAAATGTCAGGAAATTCCCCCTGGGATCAACTGACTGCTGAGTAACTTCATTGTATCTCTGAGCCATTTCTGGGGCCATCATGAGCAGATTTCCTCAGCAGTAAATCTCTCATTCTACAGGTTTGTTTCTAATGGAATTGGATCTTTTTCTTCTTCTTTTGAAAGCCCCAGTGAGTTTTTGGGGGATCATGAATAAAATTAAAACAAAACAAAACCCAAAAAACAAATGAAAAACAAACAAAAAACAAGCAAAACCCAAAAAACAACCCCCCACAAAACCTAAAAACAAACAAATAAACCCCACCACAAACAAAACCCCAAAAACCCCAAACCAAACCAAAACCCCCCAAAAACAAAACAAAACAAAGCCCCCAAAACAAGCAAACAAAAAAAATCCCCAAAAAACAAGCAAACAAAAAACCCCAAAAAACCCAAGAAAATCCCAAAACAAAACAAAACAAAACAAAACAAAAATAACAAAAACCCCAAACAAAAGAAAAAAAAAAATTTCTCAGAAGCTTTGGCGATGCTGCTGAATCCATCAATATTTCATTAGACTTTACAAACATCTCCACAGTCAGCTCTCTAACCCTCCCTGTCAGCTGCTGAAATATTCACAAGAAAGCACTTAAAGGATTAAGAAAGGAGGAGGATGAGCTTCGTTATCCAAGATTTCTGCTGGGCCTGATCTCCCCTCTTTGCACATGCAAGGGATGCCCAGAAATCTGGGAGGATTTTTGCCTCCAGGCTGGAGATTTCTGGGAGCTTTAGGAAGCAGAGAAACAGCTGAGCTGCTAAAAGAGAAGAAAAACAAAAAAATCCCATAAAAACAAAAAAAGGAAAAACCCCAAAACAACAGAGAGCTATTAAATCCAGCCCTGAGCAGCATTTGAAGGGAGGAGGGATGCAGAACGTGGAATTGGAACATTTATTTTACACCTGGGAGCCAGCAGGCTGTTGGGAGGGGCTGAGCTGGGTATTTCTGAATTTCTTTCCTGCTGAAACGTCAGGAAACAGCTCCAGAAAAGCTGGAAACTGGAGTTGGTGCTGCAGGAAAGGGGAGATGGCAAAGACCAGCTCTGGGATGTGGATTTGGACTGGGAACATTTGGCTGTTTTGGTCTCCAGCAGCTGCAGGAGGGTGAGAAATGGAGAAATTTGTGTCCCTGAACTGGAGCTGCAGTGAGAATCCAAAAAACCAGAAAGGTTGGAAAGGATCAACTCCAGCAGTGCCAGCTCCACCACCAAACCAACCCTGACCATCAAATGTTTATTTTTAACATTTTTTGAGCAGCTCCATGGAATGGTTTGGGTTGGGAGGACCTGAAAGCTCATCCAGTGCCACCCCTGCCATGGCAGGGACACCTTCCACTGTCCCAGGCTGCTCCAAGCCCTGTCCAGCCTGGCCTTGGACACTGCCAGGGATCCAGGGCCATGAAGTGCTGCAGTTTCCCTAAAAAGAGAAATCAGCCTTGCCTGCTGCTGCCTCAGCACACAGTCAGTGAGCTCTGCCACTGCCAGGAGGGAGGAAATTCCAGTTACAAACCACAACCACCACCATGGGTGCTCCCAGCAGGGCACTGGGACTGGTGCCAGAGGCAGCAGAGCAGGAATGGGTGAGAAAAGCTATAAACATGCAAAAAACCCCAATTCTCCTCCTAAATCCACCTGAGCACACCAAGAGCCCAAAGCTCTGTACTAACCCAAGCACCAAGGGCAGCACTGACAATCCTCCTGCACACAGCCAGCCTGGGAGCTGCTCTCCCTAGGGAATGCTCCAATAGAAATATCCTCCAGAGGAGATGCTCCAAGATCAACCTGTGTTCACATCCAGCTCTCTGCATCCCATAAAGCTCCACTGCTGTCATTTCCATCCCTTGCCAGGACTGGCTGTGTGCCTCTGGTTCCTCTCACACCTGGGGAGAGGCAGGAATATTCCAACATCTTCCCTGAGTGCTCAAACAGCCTCTGAAAATTGGTTTGCCCAGAGCTGATTGGAAAATTTGAATTTTTTAATCCAATTTTAAATTAAATTTTAATTTAATTTTTTTTTAATTTTAATTTTTAAACGGCAAGGAAAGGAACACAAAGTGTGAGATGGCAAAAGCAGCACCACAACACCTGAATTTGCTCCTGCCTGAGCTTCCAATCAGCCAAAAAAACCTGTTAATTGCTTCTCCTCTGCTCTTGGAAAACAGCAAATGTGAGATGAGTGATGTGGGCTCACTCTGGGATAAACCAAACACAAAATATTCACTAAATAAAATCCAGAAAATAATAATATAAATAAAATAAAATAAAAATTAATAGCGACAAAAGAAAGTAATAATAAAAATAAAATAAAAATAAAATAAAATAAAATAAAATAAAATAAAATAAAATAAAATAAAATAAAATAAGGAGAATAACCCTCTCTGCAAGACTCTGGTGAGCAGAGGGACAGCAGGGATGCCTCAGGGTGACACAGAAATGTCCCACCTACCTTGGTCAGCTCCTGGGCGTTGGCCAGGTTGTCCACAGCGATGGCCAGGAAGACATTCAGGAGAGTATCTGTGGGAGCAGCTGAGGAAAAACTCTTCACACAGCAGACACAGCAACTATTCCCCTCCTGCTGCCCTTCTCCCCATCACAGACATTGGTGTTTAGGGACTGACCCCTGCAAGCTGTGCCATCGTTCCCAACTGCTCTGCACCCAGAGCAGTGCCCTCTGTCCCCTCCCAGCCCCTGGCCCTGCAGAGGGGACAGCACCAGAAGGGCTTCACAACCCCAGGGGTGCAGGGTGAGACCCCCTGGTGCTCCCAGAGCCCCTACTTTTCCATCCTGGAAAGCTCACCCCTCCAGCCCAGAGATGCAGGACTTCATTTTCCCCTCTTGTTTGCAAGGCCAGCCAGCAGAGCTGCAGGAAATGGGGCATTTCAAGCCAACAGTTGCATATTTATGTGTACAGAACTGTGAAAAGACATGGAGGACATGGGAAAATGGAGTTGAGGTCAGTGCTGCTGGGTGGAAACGATCCTTACTGATCCCACTGGAGTCAGGGTGACATTCCAGACCCCCTGAGCCCCAGCAGAGCAGCACCCCAAACCCCAGCTGAGGAGCCCTGCTGATAAACCATCCCCTAAGCCCAGCTGAAGTGCTAAAGCAGTGCCCACAGCAGCCTGGCCTCTCAGCAGAGCTGTGTTAGATCACTGAGACATAATGCTGGCCTGGAATTATTTATTCATCTTTTACATCCATTTTTCCACCTAACGAGTGCAGCTATTGCTGATTTTATTGTTGTTATTCCGGCCCTGTGGCTGCAGAATGGCCCCAAAGCAGCCATAAATCAGCTGCCTTTGCATAGGGAAGGAGGGCAAGCAGAGCAAAAGCACTCTCCCAAGGAGAAAAATGCATTTGGCTCTTGCACATTACCTGGGACAGGAGAGTCACTCATTGCAGAGCCCTGCAAAGCTGTTTGCTCCTCCAAATAGGAATGTTCATGGGAATGGTCCATAGACCCAGGGAAAGGGCTGCAGGAGTTTTAGGAAACTCATCCAGGTATTTGTAGGGGGATCCAAGAGAGCTGGAGAGGGACTGGGGACAAGGGATGGAGGCACAGGACACAGGGAATGGCTTAAGGCTGCCAGAGGGGAGGGAGAGATGGGATATTGGGAAGGAATTGTTCCCTGGGAGGGTGGGAAGGGGTTGGAATGGAATTCCCAGAGAAGCTGTGCTGCCCCTGGATCCCTGGCAGTGTCCAAGGCCAGGCTGGACAGGGCTTGGAGCAACCTGGGACAGTGGAAGGTGTCCCTGCCATGGCAGGGGTGCAACAAGATGGTCTCTAAGCTCCCTTTTACCCAAACCATGCTGGGATTTTCCATCAGGTCCATGTTCCTGCCTTGGCCTGTGGGGTGGAAGCAGAGCCCAGAGCAGCAGTGAGGACAGGACTGGGGTGAGGCTGGTGAGAGGGGGGAGCCAGAAATGCCTCCTGGGAGGGCAGGGACAGCAAGGGCTGAGCTCCCAGGGTGCTGTCAGCCTGCAGGGAGATTTTGGGTCTCCATGGCCTCAGTGCCCTTCCTGCTGTCTGCCATTCCCTGGAGGGCTGTCTGGAGGAGAAGCTGAGGTTTCCCCACAGCCAGAGGAGCCTTGCAGGAGCTCATTCCCCTCTCCCAAGCAGGGCTGTGCCCAGAAATCCCTGTGGCTCCACTCTGGCTGCTGCAGAGCCTTGTCCCACAGGCACGGCCTCAGGAGCCTTCCCAAGGCACATGGGGACCAAAGCTGGCCCCAAAAAGCACCTCAAAGCCCCACTGCTTCCCCTCTGCAGAGTTTCACCACACAGATTTCAGCCCAGACTTCAGAACCAGCCATTCCCAGCTCTAATTCCCTCTGAGGGAGTGTCTCAGAGCTTGGAGCTGGATGGATCCCTTTGGGTGTTCCTGAATCCTCACAAACCCTGCAGGACATGGGGTGCAGAGCCCTGGGCTTTCTCCAGCCAGGATTTCTCCACATCATGTCTCACAGGATGGAGGGTTTTCCCACTGGAAGGTGATTCCTGTGGGACAGAGGGAGGTTTGGGATGTGCTGCCCATCCCCTGCTCCTTCCCCCATCCCAGCAGCACAGCAAGGAGGGGGTTGGAGCACCTCCATCCCAGTGGGTGAGGAACAAGAGGAAGATGATGCTGGAATCATCACCCTTTCCCACAAAGAGCCAGATTTTTCCTTCCCAAAGACATGAATTCCTGCATTTCCTCTGGAATGAGGGCTGCTTTGAGTTTGGGACAGCCCTGCTCTGTGCTGGCTGTTTGGGTTTCTCCCTCTGGGACACTTCCAACATGACAGAAACACTTCCACCCTGGGAATAACCATCTCAGCAATAAAACTGTCTCCCTGCCCTGCCTCCCACACACTGGAAGTGCCTCGTGGAACACTAGCAACCCCTGGAAATAGCATTAATTCCTTTTTATCAGATCAGGCTGCCTTGATCCATTTCCAAGCAGACACAGACTGGCAGACTTGGGTGTTTCTGCCCTAAAAAAAGGTCCCTCAGTCCTTTCTGCAGAGCTGGGGGATTCCCAAATTTCTGCCAAGCGCCAGGCTGTGGAGAAGCTGGGCAGAGCCATGGAGGAGGCAGCCTGGAGCCAGGAATTAGCTCCTGCTTTGCTTTGCAGGCTCCTCTGCAGTTTTTCATGGAGTTTTTTTTCCTTTCTTTTCCTTTGCCTCAACAGATGCCTCAATTTATCAATTAAGTGGAGAACAATGAACACAGGCATGGTGTAATTTCCTAGAAAATGGGCCAAATCCTGTTGTTACTTTAATCATAAAACTTTCATTAAACCATTTCTGGTTCCACACAGACTCCCTGGATCGGGAAGTGTAACATGAGACACTTCTGACTTAGAAAAACAAACTTTTCTTTGCCATGATCCCTTGAAAAAGCAAATGGATTCCAAAAAAGCACCAAGTGCAGTGAGGAGCAACAAAACCCAGCATCAATCCACTTTTTTTCTTCAGGAAAAGGAAAAATCACAATGCCCTGAGCACCTCTGGGAGGAAAACCAGTCCCTCAGGTTTAAAAAAGAGCAGATTTTGCCAGTTTTGCCACCCCAAATCACCCATCCCAGTCCTCCAGAGAGGTTTGATCCAGTGTCCCCAAACTCTTCAAAGTGATCTCACCAAATGGCAAAGTTCCCAAACTGACATGAAACCCCTTCCCAGCAGAGGAATCCAAGTTCAGCATCCCAAAAGGGCTCAGACTTTGAGATAAGAAAATAAAATGAATAAGAAAATAAAGGCAAAAAGTCCCACTTAGGAAATTAAGTCTCAGCACAGCTGTGTGGGGAGGGATGGCAAAGCCACACCTGACAAGTGATAAAAACCACATTGCAGGGGAAAAAAAAAGATTTTTAAAGCTTTTTGAAGGGAGTTGTGTAAGGCAGAGGGAGATCTTTCAGATGTCATAAGTTGTAGCAGTAAAGTCACATTAACCTAACCTAATAATGAATTTAATGTCAATTAATCATCCCTGCTGACCCTTCCAACTCAGGATATCCTATGATCCTGTGCTTCTGATCCCAATTAAGCTGATAAACAACTGCCAGGGCTCTCTGTGGAGTGTCCCTGTGGTGTCTGCTGGGCTGTGGGATCTCCTTGGGAAGGTGTCCCCAAGGTGCCTCACCCTGTGCTCACTGACATTAATAATTATTTTACCTCCTGCACCAATGCAGGATTGTTCTCTTCTGGCAAACAAAAGTTGATTTTCAGGTGCTCCTGGTTATGTTCCGACAGTTCCTGCTGACTGAAGTCCCTCTCAGGGATAAATCCCTTCCTGCTCTTTGCTCTCAGCGCCCAAAACAAAGCTGCTGAGCAGCCCTGACCTCACTGAAACGCTGCTTCAAGCACAAGCTTTCCTGGAGCAATTTCCATGGAAAACAGACATGGCAGAGGTTTAACCACTCATCCCCCAGCCCCAGCTCTCCCCTGCAGTGTTTGAAGGCCAGCAGAGCTGCAGGAAGGTTCTCACCACCTCCCTGGGAAAGGACTGATGGCTCACACTGAATTTCTAGCAAGACCACCCAGAGAACACCTCTGAATCTCCAGCAGAGATGTAAATCTCCTTAGAGTTCATGGATTTGTCTCAGATTTATAACTCTGATCACTGGAAGTATTGCAGAATCCCAGAATGGTTTGGAAGGACATGAAATTTCAGGTTCCACCTTGTTCCACCCTGTGCCATGGGCAGGGACACCTTCCACTGTCCCAGGTTGCTCCAAGCCCTGTCCAACCTGGCCTTGGACACTGCCAGGGATCCAGGGGCAGCCACAGCTTCTCTTTAGATAGTTGGGAAACTTCAGAAGTTGAGGGGAAAAAACCTTCCAGGACATTCCAGAAGGTTTTTTGGCTGTTGTTACTCTTTGCCAGCCAATCCCTCCCTCTCTCTGTGCTCACAGAAGCTCACCTGCAGCAAACTCAGCCCTGCCTGCAGGACTCGGGGAGAATTACAGAATCCCACCTGGCACATCCTCCTGCCTTCCTAAATACCCCAGCAGTGCCCCAAGGAGCTCAAGCTGTGCCACCAGCACTGGGCTGTGGGCAAAGGGGATGGGAGAGGTACTGGAGATGCCTAAGGGAGGAATTCAAGATGGAAAACAGGAGGGCTGCACTCTTCCAGGGTGAGATTTAGGGGAAATGTGGAGGTTTCCACTCTCCGCTCTGGCAGGGCAAGAAGCAGCAAATACCAAATCCATGGCAGTGGCAGGAGGTGATCCAGGTCCTTCTTCCCTCCTCCTGAACATCCCCTGCTTTCCCCTGCTAATGAAAACTAAAGGACAAGGGAGAACTCCCCTCTGGAGGAAAGGTGAGGAAGGGAATTAATACTGTTCCTCAAAAATGCTGGATCAGAGCTGCTCAGAGGTTAAAAGTCTCTCCCTCAGCTGTGCTGTCAAGCCTGATTACAGCTTAATCTCATTTCCAAATGCCAAGCCCGGAGGATTTAGAGCTCTCCCTCCCTCCCTGCTCTCCACTGACCCAGTTTTCCAAAGCCTGGTGTTTCTGGAAGGGCCATGCTGGCTGCTGTGAGATGTCTGAGCATTGCTGCTGAGGCTCCAGGAATGGGATCAATCCCATGGGAGCATTCATAGGACAGGCACAGCTCCCACTGGCTACTCTGCTCTGCCCTGGCTCTGCTCCTCATGCTGGAGCAGAGAATTCCAGCAAAGCCAAAGGGCTGGGTGCTGATGTCCCACATTTTGGCACTTCCACTCCAGCCCTTTCCAGCAGGAACTCTGTCTTTAACCCAAATACTGCATCCTTCCCTTTTCCTACATCTCCCAACCCAAACTAGACTCCCAGGAAAAGAGGAACGCTGGGACTGTGAGCAGCAAGAAGGTCAGGAAATCCCCCTGGGAGCTCCTGAGCAGAGCAGCAGCACTGGGGGTTGTTATTCCCACTTTGCAGAACAAACAAAGCAGCCAGGGCTGCCTCGTCTCTAACACAGTTTCTGGGTTTCCTTTTTTAGGGATGCTTACTTTGGCTCCACACAGCTCATGGCTGCAGCCAGAAATCACAGAATCAATCACACAATCACAGAATCAATCACACAATCACAGAATCAATCACAAAATCAATCACACGATCACACAATCAATCACACAATCAATCACACAACCACAGAACTAGCCAGGCTGGAAAAGTCCTCTGAGATCAAGGCCAACCTAAGACCTGCCACCACCTTGTCACCCAGAGCCACATCCAGTGTTTCCTTAAACCCCCCCAGGGATGGGGACTCCAAACCTCCCTGGGCAGCCCCTGCCAATGCCCAATCACCCTTTTTGGGAAGAACTTCTCCCTGATGTCCACCCTGAACTCTCCTGGCTCAGCTTCAGGCTGTGTCCTCACCCCAGTGATGCTGTAGCTGCTTGATGGAAGTGTCAGTGAGCATCAGCCACCCCTGGGACAGGGACAGGGACAGAGCCACCTCTCCTCTGCTGGCTCTCCTCACCACAGCCAGCTGCTCCATCAGGGAATGGCTGTGCCTGTTTGTGTCCCAAATCCCATCCCAGCGTCCCTCTGCTCCTGCCTCCCTGCACCTCTGGGACACAGAACCCATTCCCCAGCCACATCTGGGGGTGGCAAACTCCCTGTTTGCTTTTACCCTCGAGAGATTTCCATCTCTCAGAAGAACAAACCAGACACTGCACGTGGCAAGGCTTGAAACACTGAGCACTGCCAGAGCCTGAAACCTGAGATCCAGAATTCAATTTTCATTTCCATTAGGTGGAGATAATTTGGAGCATTTAGGAGAGCACAGCTGGTTAAGGTGCCACAGACAAAGTCACCAAGAGAATGGAGCCTCACCTCCACCACCATCTCCTCACCTCCACCATCATCTCCTCACCTCCACCAAACCCAGCTGAATCCTTCCTTCCCCTGACCAAGCACAAACTATTTGTGAAAATATTCAAAGCACAGAGGTCCTGCTCTGACCTGACTGCAGTTCTTTTTCCCACAACATCAACGAGCTCATAATAGAAGGTTTCCAAGGTCAAACATAACAATTAAAGTGAAATTTCATTAAGTTGAATTGAAACTTCTCATGTTGCTGTAAGAAAAGTGACACCAACTTGGTCAACTTACCTTCATGTCTTACCCCAAAGTGCTGTCAGGAGCAAAGCCACAGCAACAATTTGGATTTTAAAGTATAAGGCTGTGAGAATTGAGGGCAAGCTAGGAATTTCTGGTGCCACCAAGGACCTCCATGGAAGGATACAGTTACCAAAGAGGGTGAGGACGATGAAGTAGATGGAGGAGAACATTCCCGAGCGGACCCCGCCCTGCGACTCGATCCCGTGGTACATCACAGCATTCCAGTCTTCCCCCGTCAGGATCTGCACAGCCAGAGTGGGGAGGGGGGAAAAGGGAAAAAGGGTCATTCCAAGGAAAGGCAGGGCTGGGGCAGCCAGGCAGAGCGGTGACATCCAGGAATGTCCCTGGGGAAGGGATGAGCCCGTGGGGACAGTGTCAGCAGTGGGGATGGGATGGGATTGTCCTGCTGTGCTCTGGGCTGGGGCAGCCTTGACTGCTGGGGCAGTTTTGGGCACCACACAGGGATGGGAAGGGTCTGGAGGAGCCCATGAGGAGCAGCTGAGGGCACTGGGATTGTTCAGCTGCAGCAGACTGAGGGCAGAGCTGCCCAGGGGCTGCAGCTCTGAGCTCTGCTCTGGGACAGGGACAGGAGCCAGGGAATGGCTGGAGCTGGGCCAGGGCAGGTCAGGCTGGAGATCAGGAAAGGTTCTTCCCCCAGAGGGTGCTGGGCACTGCCCAGGCTCCCCAGGGAATGGGCACAGCCTGAGGCTGCCAGAGCTCCAGGAGTGTTTGGACAATGCTGCCAGGGATGCCCAGGGTGGCATTGTTGGGTGTCTGTGCAGGACAGGAGCTGGGCTGGGTGTCCCTGCCCCTCTGGGTCACCTGCCCACTGCCCACCTCGACCAGGAGCTCTCAGACAGTTGGAGAAAACAAAAGCCCCATTGTGACACTTCACTCCCAGCACCGTTTCTCCCTCTCTCCGTTGCTAAGCCAAGCAGACATCACAGGTTTCACCAGTGCCATGCAGGGCATTTCCCACCCCAGGAACACCCCGAGCTCCCAGTGCAGTGCCCAGAGTGGGAGCTCTGCCAGCTCCAGCTCCTCTCTGCCCTTCCTGCAGGCAGGGCTGGCTTTGCTCAGCTCCCCCAGCCCTCACACCACCCCAAGGAGTGACTGTGACAGGAGCAGCTCTGCCACCCCTCCTCTGCCCCTCCGAGCCTTCCTGCAGCTGCAGTATTCATGGATATCACTGCAGCCCTGGGCACCACAGCCACTGCAGGGGCTGCACACCACAGCCTCCTCCCCAGCTCTCCCAGGGACACAAAGCCCAAAAAAAACCCTTTAAACAGAAGCAGCAATCTGTGTGTGTGTGTGAGGACAGAGCAGGGGACAGCTTGAAGGAGACTGTGATGTTCCTTGCCCTGCAGGGACAAACACAGAGCTGCACCTCTGATTATTGACCCAGGGCTAATTAGAAAACAAGAAAAATAGGAAAACTAATCAGTGTGTAAGACTCCAGCAAGCCTTGCTCCACTAAATGCTCATTTTGCACCCGTCTGAATTGTCTGGCACTCCTTTCTTCACCAAAATCTGTAGCACAGCAACAATTTTGGGCAGATCAGCACATCTTCCTGCCTGCCCTGGCAGAGTCAAACAACCACTTTTACTGCATTAAAACATTGGGATGTGAAAATCCAGCTCCTAAATATGAAGATGTCTTTGGGTTTAGCAGGTGAAAAAATCAAGATAAAAAGCCCAAAGGCTGATGTGTGCTGTAGTAATGGAGTTCCATGTGCACACAGCGTGCTTGGAATGACTGCAAATTCCAGACTGCAAATTCCAGACTACAAATTCCAGCCTGGCTGTCAGCTGCTGAGAGAGAGGAAATTTCTGGCTGCAGGTTGCTGCTGATGACAGCACTGGGCTAGCAGCGAGTCTAGACACAAGGACACAGAGTGCAGACACCAACTCCCCTCCTAAATTCAGAATGTGGCCTCCAATGATGCAGAAATCAGGATGCAGAGCCCAGAACCACTGGAGCTGCTCTGGATTTGCAGCACACAATATGAAACAGGGCTTTGGGCTTGCAAATCTGCCACTCAGTTATGCAGTGTTGGCCACAAAGGTGAACTCACAGAATTTCCATGAACTCACAACTGCTCCTGCTTTCTGGGAATAACCATAAAAAGTGATTTCTGATCACACAAAAAAGGGAAACCACTGGGAACTTTTCAATTCCCAAGCAGACCAGGATTTGCAGGTATCACAAAGTCCAGCAGGGTGGGGTCTGGGTTCAAAATCCAACTTCTGGATTGTTCAGGAGCGGAAAAAAAACTTACAGGAAAAGAAAGACATATTTCATGGGGCTTTTGCAGAGAGATGAAGAATCTAAACTAAGCAGCCTGCCTGGACAAGCTGAGGATGCTCCCTGAGGTCCTGGGAAGAGGACAGACACAGAGCTGATGTCCTTCCCACTTTGTCACCCATCAGCTGGAGGAAATCAGGGAGCAGCCTCAGGGATCTGCTGGCTCTGTCCTCGAGCAGCAAATCCAATTCCTTCTGCTCTATCAGGTCTGTTCAGGGATGCTGTAAGGAATTCTGCAAAGGGAGAGGCACAGGCCACAAGGACTTGGGAGCAAGGTGAAGGCTTTTGTCATTCCCTGGGCTCCAAACTGCTTTCAGCTGCCCCAAATGAACATTTGGAGTGCATCTATTTAATATTTATATTGAATATTAACCATTTAATGCCGAGGAGCCACAAGGTGATGGAATAAAGCAGCCATCAAGAGCTGCTGTGAAATGTCAATGGGATAATGAGCAGGTTAGTGCTGGGAGAGGATCACGATTTTGGTGCTCCAGAGGGCTGGGGTGGAAGGGAAATGCCTGAGTGAAGGCTAAATCCATCAGTTCCATGCCATATCCCCCAGGCAGGCTGCTCTGATAAATGCAGATGCTCTTCAGAGGGAATTCAGGCCCAGCTCAGCCAGGTGGTGAAAGCAAGGCCTTCTCATGGTGTGGCATGAGCACGGCCCAGCCAGGCCTGCTGCAATCAAAAGGGCTACAGCAGATGGCAGAGGGCTTTGCTGGACATCATTCTCACACAGAGAATCTCCAGAAGGGCTGGGGATGGACAGGGTGTACCCAGTTTTATCAGTTCAGCACTCTGAGTGCTCACTGAATGGTGCTGCTCTGCTCAGCCTGGCTGAGGGGATGGAAGGCAAGCTTGGGAAGGAATCCCAACCCCACAGTGAAGAAACTGCCCTGGGGTTAGCAGTGCAGGGGTGCATGGGATGGACTGAGGGCAGAGGGTGTCAAAATCCTCTGGCAGAGCACAGCTAACCCAGGGCTGATGGATTTTGCTGGGTTTAACCCCTAGCTCTGCCATTCCAGCCAAATGTCACAAACCAAGTGTTCTCCTTCATCCCACTGACCCTCCATTACAGGGTGTTTATCTCAGCACTAAAAGGAAATATTGCAGCTGAGCATTCCCCCACCCCAAAGCAAACCACCACAACATCCCCAGCTGCTCACATCCAGAGCTGCTCCATGGCAATCCCTGGAGGTGTCCCTGAGCCCTTCCTGTGATGAGCACTGAAATATCCTGCAAATCTCAATCCCCCAGGATGGGCAATAAATATCCTATGAGGTCAGCCTGCCTCCCATCTGGGCCCCAGGGATCCCCACAGCAGCTGCTCCTGCACAGCTCACAGCACACGTTTGCTTGGAGATTCCTTTTCTGCCTTAACCCACAAATTGTCAGCACCTCCCTTCCCTTCCTTTTGAACTCCTTTTTGGGTCATGACACTGAAATCCATCAGGCAAACCTAGCTGAGATCCAGGGAAGTTTGAGTCTGGGGGGAAACCTCAGCTTGAGCTCACATTGGAAATGCTGGAAAAAGTTCCCTGGATCTGTGAGGGTTACCTGCACATGGAGCAGGTGCAGCAGCCCTGACTCTCTCCTAAAACACCTGAAATAATTCTTTTAAATATTTTTAAATTATTTTAAACATTTTTAAATAATGGTTTTTAAAAAGGTAGGAAACAGCTGCAAAATCAGGCTTTTAAATGCAAGCACTGCATCTGCCAGAGCTGCAACTCCATGGGCAGGGACTGCAGAAGATAAAGGGCACATACAGATTTTAATTCAGCACAGAAATATCTGGTTTATAGTTTTTTCCCCCTAGCAATAAATCTTCTGTTCTAATTTTCTTAACACCACAGCTTTGATTTTTAATTTGATTTTTAAGTGACACACAGATTGGTGAGCAAAGTAAAGCTCATGAGAAGGAAGGACTTCCCCTTTCCTAAATTCCACAGATTTTTGGGGACTTCTTTGCCCCCCCTAGGCAGGAAGAAAATACCCAGGAATTCCAATTCTAACTCCCCCAGGACAAGGTATGGCTTTACCTGGAAGACAGTGAGGATGGCAGCAGGGAAGGTATCGAAATTCGTGGTTGGAGTTTCATCCTGGAAATTGAACCTGGAGAGAAGGGAGAGATAAAAACCAGAGTGGGGAGAGACAAGCAGCTCCAGGCAGCCTTGGAACACCTTTAACATTCCATAAACCAACTCAGGGAGCAGCATTTGTTCCACCTGGCAATAACACCTCAGGCAAGCTCAGTGGGGAACATCTCAGGAGATGTTTAACAGAACCATCAGCACAAACTCAATTTCACTCCCAGAGAAAATTCCGATGCTTTGAAATTCATTTTCACCCCCAATTAAAAATGAACAATCAAAATCTCCAATGATTTTGCAGAACAAACCATTCCAAGAAGTTTTCAGCCTCAAGTGTGTCAAAGTCCAAATTGAAATTACCCTCTTAGCAGATAATTTCTTTTGAATATTTTGAAGATAAAATGGGGATTGACTGGGGAGAACAAAAAAAAAAAAAAAAGACCAAACAAAACCATTTCATTATTTCAGTTCAGAACTGATGCTGGAATTGAAATGATAACACTGTGATAGTTCCTGCTGCAAAATTCACCACAAGTGGCATTTTTAATGAGAATAATCAGACCCAACATAACAGTGGTTTCCAGCAGGAAAATATTCCAAGTGGATAAACAGAGTGGCACTCTGGTGCTCAGGGAAAGGAAAAAAACACAAAGTGCTGCCTCCCCCAGCCATGTCAGCTCCGGCTGTGCTGGGGGGATGTAGGAGCTCTGAACTGGGATATTCTTCCTCAGGAAACAATTCAGCTCCAGGGAAAACACCAGAACAGGAGCTATTTCCCTATAAAGCCCACCTCAGGCAGCCCTGGAGGGAGGGATGTGAAGAATGAAGATTCCTCAGACTTACTGTCCTCCAAAGAGCTGCATCCCCAGCAGGGCAAACACCACGATGAACAGGAAGAGCAGGAACAGCAAACTGATGATGGATTTCATGGAGTTCAGCAAGGACACCACCAGATTCCTCAGGGAATTCCAGTACCTGCAGTGCAGATCAGAGCAGCCCAGGGAGAATGGGAGGGGAGAAGAGCTTTTGGTGAGGAATTAATTGGAATGAGAGACAGGACAGGAGAAAATGGCCTCAGGTTGCACCATGGGAGGTTTGGGGTGGGAGTTATTCATGGATATTTGGGTATTTTTCATGGAAAGGGTGGGCAAGCACTGGATTATAATAATATATTATATATACATATATAAATAAAAATATGATAAATATAAAAAATGGCACTTGGGAACATTGGATCATGGCCTTGATCCAATGGTTGGACTCAAAGATCATGAAGTCTTTTCCAACCTCACTGATTCTGTTATTCTGTGATTTTTTTATTATAAAAAAGAGGGAAAGAATGACAAGGAATACCAGAGTCTCTAAACTCCCACTCTTGGAAAAGCGCTCAGGGAGTAGCAAAACCTGTGGGGCAGAGAGGGTCACTGGGTGTGCAGTGACCAGCACAGGCAGTGAATGTCAGGATTAGTTCCTCAGAAACCCTTTTCCTGGGATTTTTCAGCCTTTTGGCATCTTCTCATGCAGCACAGCAGCCAGGAGGCTGTCAGAAGCAGGGCTTTGTCAATGAGGGTGAGACTGGAGATGGGCACAGTGAACCCCAACCTCCATCAGACACAAATCAGGAATAAAATCAGAGATAAATAAACACCTCACTGCCACCTGGACATCTTTGCAGGGTGTCCTTCCAACCCCTCCACTGCATGAATCCCCCACATTTTAAACATTCCTGCAGGAGTCACACACATCCCAGACTGAGCAATGGCCTCAGAGCATGGAGACAAATATAGGATGTGAAATCCAGCATGGCAAGAGGGAATGGCTCAGCCCAGTCACAGCTGGCCAGCTGCTGAGGTTTGGTTTCATCTCCCTGTCCCCCAGGACAGCTCCTGGCACATTCCAGAGGGTGCCTGGGAACAGCTCTTCCCTGGCTTTCTAGCCCTGCTGGGAACAGGCAGGGAGTGTTTATATGAGGAAAACTAATAAATCAGAAAAAACAGGAAGAGCCATCCAGCTTTGCCAAGGAAAAGCTCCTTTTGGACACAGGGGAGTGTGGCACAACAGGGCTGGAGCAGGCAGGAGGAAAGGAGGGATTCAGAGCCATTTCACTGCTGGAAGTTGGGATTCTGAGGCCATGGGGGGAATTTTTCACTCGTTTTCCCAGTGGCTTCTGTTGTTTCCACCACCCCAGACCTGCTATCCAGAGCCTGAGCAGCACATGATCCATTGTCCTCTGAGTGTCCCCCAGCTGCAGTCTGGGGACAGAACCACACCCTGAGCCCCTTCCCACAGCAGCTATCCAGCAGAAGGGATTCCAGGGATTTGTCTGAGAAGCTCCGAGCTTGGAGTCAGATGAGAACAAACACCATCCTTTCCTCTTGGCTTTGTTTTCCCCTTCTTCCTTCCCCCAGGTGGAGCTGGGAGCACTGAACCACCCAGGTTTCTCTGACACAAGCATGCCATCCCAGGAAAAGCAAGATCTTGCATCCCATTGCACCCATCCCAAGAAAAATTCCCTCCAGAACACAGTGACAAAGGTTTCAGGGGGAAATTTTATCTCTTGGGAGAATATCTTCAATTTTGAGTCAGTTGAAGCAAGCCTGCTCAGGGATAGTCTGGATATCAAAGGGGCTGAGGTGCTCTCCTGGGAGGAATGGGAAGGATTTGCTGCTCTCAAGGTTTTCCCTGCTGGACACAAAGGCTCCAGACCAGCCCTGCCACACACAAGGGGTTCATACCTCACAGTTCACCCAAAATATCTGGGCTGGGGAGGTTCTGCCTTGCCTTGGAACAGCTCAGCTCCAAACCCACCTGGCACAGAGCACTGGGATACAATGGAGAGTTGATTTCTGCAGAGCCAGTCCCTGTTCAGCTCTGTCACCACAAGGAAAAAACATGGGAAGCTCTTTGCTCCTTGCTCTCCTCACTGAATTTCAGCCCCACTCAGGCTGTGTCCTCAGCCTGCTGTCACCTTTTAATCATTTCATTCTGTGGTCACACTGATTTGGCACATTCCCATGTGCCATCAAAATCCCATTCCCATCAAAATCCCAATCCAAATCAATCCTAACCCCACTGATTACTCAAAGCAGGAGCACTGCAACTGCCTCCTGCTAAACACAGAGGAAAACAAACCAGGGCAGGGAGTTTCAGACAAAAATTGCTACGAAAGAGCTGGAAAAAGAAGAAAAGCACCAA
The DNA here is from genome assembly GCF_008360975.1 of Lichenostomus cassidix. Classification (NCBI taxonomy): domain Eukaryota; kingdom Metazoa; phylum Chordata; class Aves; order Passeriformes; family Meliphagidae; genus Lichenostomus; species Lichenostomus cassidix. Next base: position 8,674,185 of record NC_139497.1, read on the forward strand.
GGGTCAGGGTGTTTTTACAGCAACGACTGGCGTGAGAGGGGGTGGGCAGCAAGCTGTGCCTGCTGCCAGCACTTTGGTGGCTCTCATGAGTCAGACAAGCACTGAGCTGTGCAGTCAGGCACTGGGATAATGCAGGATCCCCGTGGGAGCTGCAGGGACCTGGCTTTGGTCACGCAATGAGAGCAATTCTGTCGTGGCTGGTGAAAAAAACACTGAATGAGGTGAGGGCAACTTCAGCACCAGTGGCTTGGGAATGTCACTTGCTGGCCTGAGAGGGGCAGAAACCTCAGCTTGGTTTGTTCAGTTAAATCTCTTCTCCCCAGGAACGACGAGAGAGAAACAGCCTGAAATTGTGCCAGGGAGGTTCAGGTTGGGCATTAGGGAAAATGTCTTCATTAAAAAGGTTGTCAAGCCCTGGCCAGGCTGCCCAGGGAATGGTGGAGTTGCCATCCCTGCAGAGATGTAAAAACCTGCAGATGTGGCACTTGGGGACATGGGTGAGTGGTGGCCTTGGCAACACTGGTTGGACTCGATGGTCTTGAAGGCTTTTTTCCAACCTAAATAGTTCCATGATTCATCCCTTTATTGTGCTGACTACAAGGAATGGTCCAAACTCACAAAAAGCAAGTTGTAACTTGCAAAAACGTCCGACACTTTTAAGAAGTAAAACACACAATCAGCAGCAGCAAATCTCAGTAGCTCTGGATAAATTAACTGCTGAGAATTGCTCTGAATTTGCTGCAGACCCAGGAGTTTTGCAGACATAAAATCAGTGCAGAGGTGACATTTTTGGTGCAGGTTTCTATTCTGCTGGACACTTACAGAACTTAATGTTTCCACCCTCCTTGTCCCACAGGACAACAAATGACACCACAAACCACACACAAATCTGGGATCTGAATCATAATTAATCTGAATAATAGTTAGCAATAAGCAATTAGCAGGTGCAAATCAGCCCCACTGAGCTACAGAACTCATTGGTGATTACTCCAGATGTTTTGGTCAGATTTTCTTTATCTATTTCAGGTGATTGGGGTATTTTCAGAGGGAGGGGCTGCTCCCCTTCCTGTTACTTCAAGCTAAGGAGGATTCAGTATGGCAAGAAGGGAGAACTGAGGAGGTAATGGTGTGAAAAATGAGGTGGAAAACAACAGCAGGAGCACCTAAATTTGTCCCCAGCTTCAGCTCTGGATGGGTTTGGAAATGGCTCAGGAGCTGTTTGCTAATGCCAGCACACATTAACTCAAGGCAGGAGCATGAAAACAACAGCAAAGCTGTGGCAAGCTGAGTGAAAATTCCACCTGCCAGGCTCCAGAGTGAAAAGCTCTGATATTCCCAGCCCAGACACAGCAACACATTTCAGATTTGTGTCAATACAGAGGCTCAGCCCCGGGATTAGCACCCAGCAATCCCCAGGGAAGCTGCTTTTCCACAGCCTAAATACTTCAGAAATTGTCATCAGATCAGTGGGAAGTTGATAGGACTTAGAAAGTAAATAAAACTCATGGGTTTTACCACCAAATACAAGTGATAAATAATGGGATTTTTTGTTTTAAACCACCTTAAAGCCAAAGCAAAGAAGGGCTTTGTCCTGCAGGACACTGAGGAACCGAGGGCAGCCAAACCTACCTGTGGGGCTGGGGAAAGAAAGGGCTGTTAGAATTCCTTGTGGGTGCAAAAACAAGCTCAGGAATTCCAAAATTTCCCACTGCCCAGCCAAGCAAAGGGCAATTCTGCATCTGCAGTTTCCTTCTGCTCCTGTTCCCCAGTGCAGACCTTGGAGCTTGGGACAGGCAGGACTGTTATGCCAGCTATTCCAGAGGTTTGGGACATTATTATTTTGGATTATTTTTAACTTTTTAGCAATTTAATTATTAATTTATCATTGATGAATGCAGCAAGCACTCCTCCTGACCCTAGGGCTGGTGACACAAACTTCCTGGGGTGCTAAAAATCTGCTTTTAGTGTGTGCCAAGGGAGTAAGCTGCACTTACTTTGTCACTTTGAAGATCCTCAGCAGCCGCAGGGCTCTCAGCACGCTGATGCCAAAGGAGGTTCCTGGCTTCACTGCAGCCCAAATCACCTCAAAAATGCTGCCCACGATGACCTGCGAGGAGAGGGCACCTTAGAACTTCTGCTGAGCTCCCTGGGCTGCTTCCAGAGAGCCTCAGGAAAGCTCAGCAATCACAGCTCAGGCTGTTTGCTAAAAGAAAAAACTTCGGGAAAATCATTAATTACCCAGGAGCACTGGGAAACCTCATCCCAACTTTCTCCATCCCACTCCAGCCATAGCCAGGAGGAGAACATGCTGGGCTTTTTCCAGAGAGAGGAGCTTCTTGCTTTCTTCTCTAGCATCAAACTACCTTAAAAATACCTTTTTTTTGAAGGACACTGTAATTTTTAATCGTACTTGTTAACACTGGCTCAACTGTAAATGCCAACAGTTCACCTTCCCATCCCCACAAGCTGCAGGGGAGCAAAGCTCCATCCTCCCCTCCACATCAGAAGGACTGAAAATCTTCCTCTGCAGCAGAACAGCAGCTCTGGGTGAGATCTACCAGAAACTTCTGGCAGCTGAGAGTCTTTAGGAGAGCAATTAAAGCAATAATTATGATGAGATCCTGCAAAGCTTCAGGCACACAGATCCAATCATCTGCCTGGCCCTCAGCCTCGGGGTATTGAAAACTCTCCCAAACCAAGGTAGGTTTTGGAAGTTTTGTTTTGCTTGGTTGGCTGAAGGATGGCAGAGAATTCACCTCAAGCAATGAAGAAATCTTCTCAGAAATCCTTTTTGAGGAAAAGGACAAAACAGGGATGGGTTAGGCAGAGTTGGGAAGGACAATTAAACCCACACAGGTTTCTGTAGAGTTCATGGGATCAAACAGGCATTTCCCTGCCAATTGTTACTATTCCCATTAACCCAACATTTCTGAGCTCCCACTGCCCAGTGGGCAGAGCACACCACAAACACCAGTTCAGAACTGGTTATCACCACAGCCCAGCTGGTCTGTGCTATGGGAGAGGATTAATGGGGGGAGCAGGGCTGGAAAACCCTTTAATGGGCAGAAATTGGGATGTCTGAAAATTCCAGCACTGCTTGACTACCCTGCAAACACCCAGAAAATCTGACCTCCAAAAAATTTCTGATCTCACAGAAAACACAGTGGGAATGGGAGCTACCCAACAGCTGCTCATCCATCTGAAGAAGGAACTAAAACTTCTCTCCCACCACTGGGAATCCCTCATGAATCAGCAAAAACCTTTCCTGAGCCCTTCCACATATCACCCTGGTAATTAATTTTCCTGGAGTCCCAGCAGGCCCTCCTGGGAGCCTGTTTCACACCAGACCCCACTGGACTGGAACTCCCAAAGCTGATGTTGCTCTGATTTGTTGTTTCACTCTCTGCATTTGAACAGTTTCATCTCGATGCTTTGTCAGACTAAACTGGGTACAGATGTCTGTGATGTTGCAGTGCTCAATTCATTCTGGGGGCTGGAAGGTAGGTGAGGGAGGAAAAAAACACAGATAGGAGGAGGATCCCTATGGATTGTCTGAAGGAGGAAGAATTAGAAAGAGATCAACAGCTTTCCCTCCTGGGAAACACTCGGCAGAGCTCAGTGCCAGAGCTGCACACACCACAGAGCACAGAGATTCATCTTTTGCTTCGTGCAAGCTCCTGAATCACCTGTCCCTGAACAGATCCTGCTGTGGAAGGAATATCCTGGATGGTGGGAGCCGAGGAAACTGGCAGCCAGCACGGGGAACAGCTCAGAGCTCACCCAAAGCAGGACACCAACCCCAGGTCAGTCCCAAAGCAGTGACACCCCTGAAGGACAATTTGTGCTCTGCTTTCCTCTGATGACAGCCTGGGTTTGGGCACTGGGCAGCAAAACTCGTCCCTCTGAGCCACCACAGCTGCCAGGACACCCCAGAGAGGAGAGTCCCACCGTTGGGACAGCTCTGTGCAACACCTGGGGCTGCTGGACACAGGGGATTCCTGACCTGGAGGGTTTCATCTCAAATTCAGTTTGCTCTGAGCTTTGCTGCTGTCACAGCCCAAAAGAGAATAAATTGGCTTTATTGGATTGAGGAGGGTCACTCACTGAAGGTGACAACACCTCCTCCTCCCTTGGGGGAGCACAGGGATTTTGCTCCATGAAGGGAAAGAATCCCTCAGAGCATTTTGGCAGATAAAGCCTGGAAACAAGAGCCTGGATCACAGAGCAGGGCTGCTGCTGAATGCACTGCCCTGCCCCACTCTCCCTTTGCCCGTGGCTCTAGCAAAAGCTCCATATCTGGCTTATTCCAGCAGCCTGAGCCCTGCTCAGCCCACGCTGCAGATAAGAGCAGCCGAGCTCTCCTCTACGAGCACAGATTACAGCCTAATTGGTTTTAATGAATAAATTAACATCCCCACGCCATGCTCTTTGTTAGGAGGAGCCAAAGCCAGCTCTGCTATTCACACCAGAGCTGCAGCTCGAGCACGAAGGGAGAGCCTGGATTGTGTACTGAAAGAATTGGAATTCTTGTCCTCCTTCACCTCATCAGGTGTTTCCTCTTGTGGGCACTGAGGTTTGGAAAGTTCTGCCCGTGTGACTCGGTGAAGCTGCTCAGTGGGGTCAGGGGACAGAGCAGGAAGATGCATGAGGGTTTTTTGTCTTTCAATCATCTCATGGAAACGGGAGGGAGAGATTCTGCCAGCACTCAGAGCACTCAGGGTGCTGATGCTGCCAACACCCCGGAGCTGCAGGAAATGAAATCCCTCCTGTCCCATCCCTCCCCAAAGGAGGATAACGAGGGGAGCTGCATGCATTTCACGGTGCTAATTTACTCAGGGATTGCTCCCTGTGGGAGACACTCCAGCAGCACTTCCCGTGGATCTCCATAGTGATCCTGAAATGCACCTGAATGGCAGGAGAGACACCTGCTCTGTACAGGGAGGTTTTTCAAGGACATGGAGTGACAGGATAAAGGATTGCCACTGCCACAGGGCAGGGATGGATGGGATATTGGGAAGGAATTGTTCCCTGGGAAGGTGGGGAGGGGTTGGAATGGAATTCCCAGAGAAGCTGTGGCTGCCCCTGGATCCCTGGCAGTGTCCAAGGCCAGGCTGGACAGGGCTTGGAGCAGCCTGGGATAGTGGAAGATGTCCCTGCCCAGCCCTGCAGGGTGTTGCAATTACAGTAATTGAAGGTCTCTTCCACCCCAAACCATCCCATGATTTATCCCCCAGCTGAATGTTACTCACCCCAAAGTCAAAGCAGTTGAATGAAGAGTGGAAGTAATTCCTTGGCCCCAACCCATACATCTTCAAGGACATCTCGGTGAGGAACAGCCCCAGAAAAACAAACTCCGCGAAATCTAGAAACAGGAAGAGACATTCAATTCATCCACGAGGCTTTGGTGGGCAGATCTCTTCATGTGGGGAGCTGTTTGTTCCTTTTTTCACAGCACCAAGGGCCTCCTGGCAGAAGGAAATGCCTGTGCAATGGCAAACAGGACCTGGGGCCAGTTTGTCACAAGGATTTCTCTGTCTCCATGAGCTGTGAAGGCAACAAATGCACTCTTGGATGGGGGCAGGAGGATTGAATAATATTCTTATTGTCTCTGAAAAGGAATTCCAAAGGAAAGCTCTGCACCTAATATTTTTAAAAGTCGAATTAAACGGCAAAGATAACATTTGGGACTTTTGTACTTGCAAGAGATGGAAACTTTTGGGTGCAGAGTGTAAGTTTCTGTAACATCCTCTGATGATAAAAATACCTTTCTACCCAACAGAAGTGCTGACTCTGAGGGCTCATATTCAGAGGTGTTGTGTCTACTGTTACCACATTTATTTTTATTATGCCTTTATAGCCCTGTAATTATGGAAGAGCCCGTTCTGTTTCCTTTTCCTTCACATATCCCAGGCTGGGAAGCTTTTGATGGAGAAATTTATCATCTGTGATGAAACAAAGGGCAAAAAGAACAGAGCTGGAGGCTTCAATTTCCACATCAAGTTGTGAGGGCTTCAAGCTACAGCAAACACTGCCTTTGGCATTTTAAGTTTGGAGCTGGAGGCCAATAAGCAACAGCAAGAGTGAAATGTTAAAACCACAAAAAAAATCCCAGAAAAGGCAAAACCCACCTACACTACCAAGAAAAACCAAACAGCAGAAGGCAAACCTCTCTCTCTAGAGAAAAGATGAGGGAAAGAATCAAACCTCAAAAGGTGAGGATTAATCACCTTGTTTAGTGCAGTACAGGAGGTTCTCAGAGGCTCTAACTGCACAGATGCCACAACAAAGCCTGCTGTAATTCCAGTTTTATGATTCCAGGAATGACAAAGAGAAGATGGTGCCAACCTTTACTCAAAGGTGCACAGGGACAGACAAAGGGCAACAGATACAAGGAGAACTTCAGCTGGAGAATGCTGAATTCCAGGTGCTTTGAACTCTGGGGAAGCACAGGGGCAACTCTGAGCTCTGCTCTGGGACAGGGACAGGAGCCAGGGAATGGCTGGAGCTGGGCCAGGGTAGGTCAGGCTGGAGATCAGGAAAGGTTCTTCCCCCAGAGGGTGCTGGGCACTGCCCAGGCTCCCCAGGGAATGGGCACAGCCTGAGGCTGCCAGAGCTCCAGCAGTGTTTGGACAATGCTGCCAGGGATGCCCAGGGTGGCATTGTTGGGTGTCTGTGCAGGGACAGGAGCTGGGCTGGGTGATCCTGTGGGTCCTTCCAGCTCAGGATATTCCATGATTAGATCATTCTGTGACCTCCTGCAATCTTCAGCTTCAGCTGAATGTGGAGAGAGCCAGAGGAGGCAATGAGGGTCCTTCAGTCCTTCCCAACTGCCAGGATTCCCATTCCCAGCCCTGCACCTTCACCTGGAGGGAGCACAGCTGGCCCAGCTCCATCCTGTACTGCTGGGTGTCTTTGGAAATGGCTTGAAAAACACAGCTTCAATTACCCAAAAAACATAAAGTGGTTTTACATTTTCATTTTTAAATGAAAGCCAGTCATGGAATACCATGGGATAAAGTGAACTGAAATCCAGGAAGCAATAATGAGATGAGAGAGGCTTTATTGACACCTTAGTGAGGAGCCTGCAAGGACACTTGTGCCAACATTTGCAAAAGGGGAGGAAATTTCAGGCACTGAGTATTAATTATCCCGTGTGACCTGCTCTCCTTGAAAACAGCAGCAAGATCACTAAAGGAGACTCCCAAGGGCATCATGTTCCCGTGTGAGGAGTGAGATAACAAAGTCTGAGATCCACAGCCTTTTTCCTACCAGGAGGCAGGCTGGATCCTCTGGATCTCAGTGCTCAGGGAAGGCATGGGCACAGGAAGGAGCAGCACAGCTCCCTCTCACCTTCAGCTTCTCTTTGAGGAGAAGCCTCTTCACACCTGACCAAACCCCAACTTTTCTCTCCTTTCCAGAACTCAGTGAGGAAACCCCTGTTTCCAGCACTGAGGATCCCAGAGGAGGGAGTTCTCCATAATTCTGCTGGAAATCCATCTGACCATCCATCTGCTCAGGTGAGACCTCACCTGCAGAGCTGCCCCCAGCTCTGGGACCAGCAGAAGGAGCTGGAGCTGCTGGAGAGTCCAGAGGAAGCTCCAGAGATGCTCTGAGGGCTGGAGCTCCTCTGCTCTGGAGCTGGGAATGTTCACCTGGAGAGGAGAAGCTCCAGAGAGACCTCAGAGCTCCTTCCAGTGCCTAAAGGTGCTCCAGGAGAGCTGGAGAGAGACTTTGGTTTCACACACACCAGGAGGTGCTCATTGGAATGACTTCCATGGGAATCTCCCTATCCCAAGGATTGATATCCAGCTAATGCTATTAAACCTTGTTTAATCAGCTGACAGAACTTCAGATCATAGGCAGAGGTTGTGGATCCTGCAGGAAGCACTGCACAGACCCCACCTGTGTCTTATCTCAGCCTGGCAGGGAGATTCTTCCTCTTGTCTCTGCCCCAGACTCACCCGTCAGTCACACCTCAGGTACAGCCCAGGTCCTCCACAGAGCAACAAAAATCCTCAGTAGCATTTTCAACTGCACTTTGCCAAGACAATCACCATCACCCCAAAAAGGTAAAAAGAGGAGGAAGGAACCAAGGATTCATGTTCAGTCACCCACCCAGCAGGAGGCTGAACAAACCCCAGGGATCAGCAAGTGCAAGGTGTCACCATCAAACTGACACATCCCACAAACACAAGCGCAAAACCAGCATCTCACAGGAGAAAAAAGCTAGAAAGCGGCAAAACAGAATCAAGAAACATTGGATTATCTTCAAAAAACAACATACAAACCCAGGAAATGTTTAAAACTCAGAGCATGTAAAAACCAACTTCCTTCAGCTGCTCTTGCAAGAGCTGCCCTAGGCCTTTCCCAGCTGATGGATTCCACTCAGAGCCCAGAGCTGGCAGCAGAGCTGGGGCACAGCAGGTACAGATGCTACAAATCCCAGCCCAGCCAGGCTGCCATGGAGGGAAGTGAAATGCAGACACACTGAGCTCCTTGGGCAGAAGGAGCTGGCTCCATGAAGAGGCTGCAGCAGCAGCTGGGGCTGACACATGATTCCTTCTGAGAAGGCCCTGCCTTAATAATTGAAAATGCAATTTTGTTGTTTGGACCTCCCGGTATTCAAACCTCACCTAATTTCGTTTGCCTTCATCAAAAGCACCTTGTGATGTGATTTAAGGAGGAAAAGTTTGATGCAAATGCTCTTATTTCATCTCCAAGTTGTGCTCTTGGCAAAGGCCGTGTGAGCATCCCTTCACCCCACACCTTTGAATTAGGCTGCTAATTAGAGTTACCAGCTCCTTTCTGCCAATCAAAGATGGATTAATTCCATTTCTGCCCCATCAGAAGCAGGTGCTGAGCTGACACTTCCCTCTCCTCATCCTCCTCTCACATTAAACCGAGGAGGAGAGCCTTGGCAGGACACAACTTCCCCCTTTTGGACCAAGCAGACGTGAAATGCTCAGCAGACATAAATAAATATGCTCCGGAAAGCCTTTGCCTTGCAAATGCTGCACACTTAGATCCAGAGAGAGCTGGGGCTTGACTTCAAAGGCAACAAGAGCATCCAAAAAAGGCCTAATTGCCCCAAAGCTCTCAGCATTGGGCAGGGAAGAGGCTCTCAGGCCATAATGGCTCAAATACTGTGCTCAAATCCTGGATTTATCAGAGAAGAGGCATTGTGGATTTTGGTTTTAGACCTTACAGAAATGAAGGGGACAGTAAGGATCCCTGGTGAAGGGAGAGAGCTTTGGGAAGGGCAGCCTTCAGTGAAACCTCAGTGATCCTCACTGAAACCTCCTTCCACCATCCCTAAATCCCACCCCACAGAGCCAGAGAGCTCTGCTCCCAACCTCATCCCACAGACAGCCAGGCAAAGAGGAGATCACCCCAACCCATCCCTGTGGCCTCCTGCACTGCACCAATGCCTCCAGCTGCACAACTGCTGCACATCTCAAAGCACTGACTGCAAACCCTGCACTCTGCACCTCCCCTGTGCCCCCAGGATGGGTTTGGAGAGACCTTCATCTGAAAATTCCCCTTTGCTGCTACCACACCTCAGTGATGCCATCCTAGAGTTGGCTTCTGGCAGACACCTCTTCTTTCTCAGAATACTGGCAGTGGTGGAAATGAACACCAACAGATGATTATAAAATCATGAAATATATGCATGAAATATATTCTTTTATAGGCAGCTGCAGCTTGTTTAACCAAAGCTCTGTGCTTCAGTGAGCAGTGTCCATCTGCAGCAGGAGAGAAATCCTATTTGGCCCCAGAGTCCTTTCCACACAGAGAAGGAAAATCTCTGATCAAATTTGAGGATAATTACAGGGGCTTGAAGTATGGCCTGTTATTAATCATACCCCAAGAATTCAAAGAATTCCTCATCAGTTCTTTCAATAAGGCTAAAGAAATCCCAAGCCTCTCTCTAAAGCTCCTGCAGTTCTTTTTGCAAAGCAGTTGTAGAGATATGGAGCATCAAGCAGGGAAAGCTAATCAGAACAATTCAAAACAGAAAAGTTAAAAGAAAAGACCAGGGGAAAAATAAATCAATGCAGACCCGTAGGCTTTTACCAACTGTTCTTTAAGTAAAATTAATTTGTAATGTAATTAAACTTCTCCCCAGAGGGACAGGTATAATTGAATTAGAGGTGCCTGGGTAGAGTTGCAGGGTTTAGCAGATCCTCACAGACTTTCCCGTGCTCCTCTCCTGCTGCTGCAGTTCACAAAAAGCCTCCTCAGGTCATTCCTGAGCACCTTCCCTGAAACAACAGCACTGGAATTTTGGATTTCTCTCTTGCTCTACATCAGACCAGCCAAGTCCTGCTCTTGTGCAGCAACGTTCCCTCATCATGGATTAACTTTAAAGCCATTTTTAAACTCTGTCACTCTCCAAGTTAAAGGATTTAGCCAAGTATTTCTGGGAGCTGTTGAAAATCCCCTGGTTCTGCCTCTGTCTAATGGATTTGTGCACAAATCTTGGGCAGAATGGAGCTTTCCAGGAGCATTCCTGGAGGGCTCAAGCCCAGCTGGGCTCCTTCCCAGATGTTTGTGCTGCAGAGTTATCCAGGCTGGCTGAGGCAGGAGGGAGAGACACATCCAGTGTGGCCATCATCACCACCAGAACCACCAGCAGAGCCCCTGAAGGCAGCAAATATTCCCTGCATTCAGTAGGAAATGGGAGATTGGTAGGAATGTGATGCTATGAAAACTCTGCCATCCCCAGGGAATGGGGGAGAAAGCTTTAGGTTCTCACCCAAGCACAGACAGGTGGGAATGCAGAGGCACAGCTCCTCATCCTGGGATTCAGGAGGGGTTGGAGATTTGGGATACTTGGAATTTAGGAGGTTGAACTTAAGGTGCTCCCAAGACTGAGTTTTGTAAATTTGAAGCCTTTTTTGAGTCGACAGCCTTGAAGTCTGGGGTTTCTTTCCTAAACATTTAGTCCTAATTCCAGAGGAAATCCTCATCCTCAAACTTCTAATTCCTCTGCCAATCTAGCTTATTATTTCCTCCGTTAAACTGAGGTAATGAATAAGCAAGAGTGACTTCTCTGTATGGTCTGTCTCTCTTTTCACTCGAAATCTTGCCCAAAAAAAAAATACTTTAAAGAAGTTTCTGTCCTTATTATGCATCTCTCATTAGAGCTCCATTACCTGGTGGCATTAAATATTTCAACAAATATTAATAAGGAGCTTTTGATGTCAGAGCAGTCAGTATTCCTGACCTTTTGGGTCTATTAAAAAAAAAAACTTCAAAAGTTTGCCTTCCTTGTAATAAGGTAAGACCTGAGGATCTGAAGCAAGAAATATTTAAGTACCTAATTTATAGAGAAATCAAGGCAAATTAGGGGGATAAGTATGTTTAAAGATCTAAGCCAACATTGTTAGACTGTTGGAAATATTTGGGATTTTTTTCCCCAGTCTTCTGTTTGCTTTTTTCAGAAGTTTTACTTAAATTCTGATCTGGTCAAGTGCTGAACAACAGATTTGTTCCTGGCCATTTTCTAGGGTCAGAAGTGGCCAAAGGAGTGGCTTTGTCTTCAAACAAATCCCATCCCTTCAGAAGGAAAAACTTGAATTTCCAGCATATTCTTACCTGAGGAATTTCTTCCAGCTCTAGGAGTCACAGCCTACAAACTTCATTCAAATAAACAAAAAAGTTCTGTCCCTCACCTTCCACATTTTTTAAAACCAAGCTTTGTGAGCAAGTCTATGACCATTTCTTATTCATCAGAGGACAAAGCAATGAGCAATTAAAAAAACCCAAAAAATCAATTTTCAAAAGCACTTCTAGACCCTTTGAACTGAACCAGGTGACCACAGGAACCCAGCTAAACCAAAAGCTTTTCACAAATACTGGATCATCTTCTCTCTGGGATTATTTCTATCCCATATTTCCACACCATCCCATGCAATCATACCCCACCAGGGAGGAGGGCAACAAAACCAAAAAAGAGCTGTAAAGCTGCAACCTTTAAAAGGCTCTGACAGGAATCACAACACCTGGGGGGAATTAGTGCAGAATTTTCATCTCACAGGACATTCCACACGCTGCTATCCTGGGAATATAGTGAGTTCCCAACAGGAATCAGCATGGGTGCAGATCAGCTGCAAAGTAACAGGAATTTGCAGTTCTCTGGACACAGGTCAGACAGAGAAATCTGCCTTTTCCCAGGCATCATTCCCCTTTTTGTGCATCCTGCTCCAGGACAATTCCTCCTGCCCTGCTCCAGGAACCTGGAACCTGGCTGAACCTCAGGTTTGAAGTGCCCTTTAGGATAACAATCCTCTCTCAAACCCTTTGCTGGTGGATTTTTTCTGAGTTGTGTGACTCAGTGATCCGAAATATGGTTTGAAAGAGAGTTGGGACTGTTCAGCCTGGAGAAGGGGAGTTTTGGGGTGACCTAAATGTGGCCCTCAGGTGCATTTAGGGCACTCACAGCCCACCCAAGGGCTACACCCAAAATGGACAGCAGGTCACAAGTTTTCATACTTTATAAGTTTTGTCCATTTGCATATCTGGGGTTAATCCTCCAATTACAGCTTCAGGTAATGATGTCAATTAGTCCAAATTTGCTCCCCCAATTCACTGTTGTTTACATATCTTGGGCTCTGAGACAGTGAGGTGTCCTTGGATTCCAAGCTTTAGAAGAATTGCTTTGCCTAAAAAAGCTGAGAACAGCAGCTTAGCACCCTGTATAGAGCCCAGACTTATACACTCAAAATTACAGGATTACAGACACATGAAAAACACAGCACCTAAAATCCTAAGGCATCGAAACCCTTTTATTATCCCTTTAACCGTGCCTGCCTCCTAACTCTCACCCCAGCCAAAGACAACAGCGAGAAGGCAGTACTCACAGAGAGCCGTGGTGAGCTTCTCAGGCTGGTCGTAGTGCACCATGGCCACACAGAGGGTGTTCAGGGCCACCACACACAGCACCACCCAGTAGAAGCTCTGAGCCTTCACCATGCGCCGGATGAAGAAGCGAAACATCTTCTCCTTCCTCCTGAAGTACGACGAGCTCTCGTTCTTGCCGCTCTTCAAGCTGGCGCGGGCGAAGGGAGACCCTGGGGTGGAAAGAAGAGTCAGCACGGCCCATCCCGGCAGGGGAAAGGCTGGAGGGTGGTGCTGGGCACTCCGAGCCTCTCCCGAGCACCAGGAACAGCTCAGCACAAAGCTGGGAATGCTGAGGATGGGCTGAGCCAGGGTGCCTCGCTTGGAATGAGGGATGAAGGCTGGCAGTGGAAGACTCCATGGATCCATGCCCAGCTCCACCATCTAAACTGGGCTTCCAAAGGTTTGAAGTGATCCTGACTGCCCCAGTTGAAGTCTTTACTTTTTCCTGGTTGGCTGGAGGGACAGAAAGCTCTGGGCACTGGGGTGTTTCTGCCACATCCTCGAGGAGCTGGGCAGCTGGAAAAAAGGAAGCTGCTCCCTATTTTCCCTGCTCCAAGGACCAGTTACTATGGAATTGAGTGAATTCTCTTTATTTTACTCTCCAGCTGCAGGTATTTCCTCAGCAGAGGGCTCAGTCTGCCTCCGTGCATTGGATTTTGGGCACAGCCACTCATTTGTCTCAACTCTGAGAGCCTCTATCAGCTCCATTTCCACTCTCTGCTGAAACGCTGGAAAAGAGTCAAATGTTTCAGCAATAGGAAGCTGCTGGAAGAAATGATTTCTGCTGTCAGCTCTCCCCCTGTGGCAGAGGCACTGTTCAGATGAAAAGGCAATCTCTGGCCGGTGCTGAGGCAGGAGAAATCAGGAGAAAGGGAATAAACACATGGACCCCTTGGGGTTCCTCTGAAACAGCCATGGATGCTGCTGCAAGCAGGGAAAATGATGATTGTCCCTGGCTGGCCACTGCCTGTGCCAGTGGTTTGTGACCACATCATATTATTGCCTCTCCTCACCCTGGGATGGAGCATCCCAGCAGGTCAGGCTGAGCAGGACACACCTTGGTCCAAGCCCTGGGAGAGCAGGTGACTCTCCTGGGCGTTGGGGATGGCTCAGGGACATGAAGGAGGTGTCTGGCTGCAGCAGCCAAAGTTCCCAGTGGGATCACCTCCATGGCAGCACTTGGAAGGAGTGGGAATCTCACCCATCCTGCAACAACATCAGCCACAGCAGCCAGAGAAAGGGGGAGGCATCCAGATGTGACAGCAGTGGGTTCTCCAAGCCTCACAGCTCCAGGGAAGTGTGATATTCCCCAAAGGAAAGTGAGCTCTCTGCTCTGTTTCACATTTCTGGCCATCCACCAGCACTCCAAAAGCAGAGCTGGCCTTGGCTAGGCTTTGAACAAACTCCTTGCTGAAAAACTCGCTGTGTTCTTCTGTTAGTTTGATAATCCTGCCTTTGGCAGCTTGGAAAAGAAGAAATCACAGTGCTCCTCACTTGCTTTATGACAACAAAAAGAGCCACAGGTTGAGATTTCAGCTGCTCTGTATCACAGCACTCTTTAGCAAGTACAGAGCCTCAGATATCCAGATTAGCAAAGGAACAGTGCTGCCCTTTCCTTCCTCTCTGCTGATCTTCCAGAAGAGCAAAGCAGTGATATTTAAACTGCCCTAACATGGAAAACATCCCTGCTCCAGCCTTTGGGGTCTGGGAATGGACAGTTCCCTGTGCCTGGTACAGCACAGAGGGGAGAAGCGAGAGGCTGCACACTCAGAGTGCAAAGAGAAGAATAAATGCAAAGAACAACTGCAGAGAACACTCTTGGGAGTGTTTACCACTACAGAGCTTTATACTGCAATTATAAAGCTCATCAAGGTGCTTGTGTTTGAATTAAAGTGCAACACATTCAGCCAATGGCCAGTGAGAGACCTGGCAACATCTCCCTGCCCTGAGCTGCATCTCCACGTGGCGCTCAGGGATTATTTGCTAGTTCTTTCACAGTCCTTATGTTCCCATCTGAAGGAATTACAGAAAACCATCCAAAACCCCCTCTTCTCCAAAACAGATCCTTTATGCATAATTGCCCACGTGATCTGATTGTTTATGCTCTGCATTTCAGCCTCCTCACGAGCCTGCAGAAGGAGCTGCCTCATCCTTTCCTTCTTTTCTGCCTCGTTCCGTGAATCAAAATCAAAAACACTTCTCCCAAGTGGGTGAAGCACTCGCAGAAGGTGGAAAGCACTGCTGTTATTTTCCCTGCCATATGCTCCCGAGACAGTTCCCAGCTCTGCCTCGGATTATTCCTGAGCCCAGATGCTCCGTTATCCATTGCCACCTGAAATGCTGAACTCCAAGATCTGTTGGTGTGGCATTGGCTGCCCAGAGCCTGGAGGGACTTGGATTTGAAGGCAAAGATCTCATCATTATTGCAACCATGAGCAAACGTTCCAAAAATGACCATTCCTTGCTATCCATGCAGGCATCCGAGAAAAAGAACCAACCAAACAAACCAAAAATGCACACGGGCTGCTGCATTTTTGCCCTTTTTCAGTATCAAACCTCTCCTGAAAGTGTCAGCAGTCTAACCACAAACCCTGCCGCCCAGGGGACTGTGGCAGCTCAGTGCTGGTGTCAGGAACATGCCAAGCCACACTCATTTCCTGCAACCAGATCTTCCTTTGAACAGAAAAAAAAAAAAAATCCAGCAGCAGCTGTGATCCCTTAAAACATCAATGCCAACTTTCCAAAGGGCAATTGAGGCACTCATGCTTTGCAAGCAGCCATGGACACAGACTCTCAAATGTGCTGTTTGTGCTGCTCCTCCTGTGCATCCAGGATTTGCTGCTTCATGGGAACTGGGCTGCCAAGATATTTCTTTGGAAGATAATGAGAACATCTGCTGCTTCAGCAGCAAAACAGACTCCAACAACAGGCACGGGGAGAAGCACAACACCGACTGCAGAGCAGTCAGGAGATGTCTCTCCCACGGCTCAGAGGGTTTTGGCTCCACCAGCTCCCTGAGGTGGGTGCTGTGTGCCCAGAGCCTCCCCTGCCAGCCCCAGAGCTGCCTCAGCCTCTCCACCTGGCCCTAAATCAGGAGGGAGTCAGCTCTGGGAGCACTTCTGCAGCCCCCAAATTCACCCCCTGCAATGCCCCTCAGTGCAGGATGCCCTGCTCTATGCTGGATCTCCAGATCTGGCTTTAAAACTGCTTTAAGATCTTCCTCTAAGGCAAGAACGAGAGAATTGAGGCCACTGCCCAGCATTTCCCAGTGACCACTCCCACGGCAAAGGCTGCAACACCTCGTGTTGGGCTTTAGTGAGCCTGTGGCCACTTCCTCTCCTCCCTCCACCAACGAGCCTTAGGCTGGACAGATTTGAGGTTCAGTAGCATGAATGAGAGCGTTCCAAGCAGAATCCTGGGGTGGCCAAGGCAGCAGGGATTGTCCCAAGGCTTTGCAGGGCTCTCTGAAAGGTGCAGCATGCAAGAGCTGAGGCAGGCAGCGCAGGGAGAGGGTGAAGCCACGGAGCCGCTCGCTTTGGGAAGTCGAGTGCTGCTGCAGGAGCAGTGGAAATTCATTCTCCTTCAGGAAACTGCAGCTTCTGCAGCAAAGGAGCCTCTCCAGAGGAGGAAACATGACATGGGCAGGTTCAGGTGGAGATCAAAACCTCGGGGGATGCGAAGCCAGTACTCACCAACGGAGCAAATGTCTGTGAAATGGTCCTCACCTTCTTCTGCATGAATCAGGTCATTTTTGCTCTTCTTTATTGCGGCTCTTTTCAACACTGCATGCAAATTAAAGAGAAAATGCCCCGTGAGGATGCAGAGTGGATTCTCTCTCCCCCTCCCTTCACTCTCCAGGGCCAGCATCTCCTTCCCAATGCCAGCTTCAAGCTCTCCCACCAGGGCACCCTGGAGCAAACCAGACAACCCACAACCTCGCAGGGCCTCTGCACACCTCGCTGCCAAGGGTGCTGCATTTCTTTGCCCTTCCAGCTCTTGAAGGTTTGCCAGGCACAGCTCTGCACGTTTGCAGCAGCTGCAGGAGGGTGGGGGAGTCACTGCAGCTGCAGGGCCTTTCAGCCCAGCACAAAGGCTGGGCAGGGTCGCTGGATCTTCCCGAGCCCCGGTGGGCTGGGAGATGAGTGCTGCCATCCTTTAAACCAGCAATGCCCCTTGCAGTGGGCACCGGTGAGGAATCAGCATTTACAGGGCTTGGTTTTACCACCCAGCAGTGCCTCGAGGAGAGGAAATGCTGCGTGGAAAAAGCAGCCACGGATGGGTGAGCGGCCTCTCAACAGCAGCCGGTGTGCAATTCCTGCCCTCTGGGGATGGCGGAATTCTTTGAAAACACATATTTTTTTTCCCAAAAGCAGCTTTTAGTGGGGAGGGCAAACATCACTGCGTTTACTCCAACTGGGAACGAGAGCTCTGCACTGTCCACCCAGAGCACGGGGGGCGAGGCAGGAGCACTGAGGACGCTGCTCCCAGGACCACCTACCTGCAGAGACCTTGAGAACTGGCAGGAAAAAATATCACATTGGCACATTTGGTGACAGCTCCAAGACATACAGTCACTAAGCAGCACTTTCTATCAGCAGTAAGACACCCCACGGTGTGGTGATACAGACTGGTCCGTGGGCACACACAGCAAAGCCACTCACGCTGCAGAGACTGCCCCGGGGAGGCTCCTCCACAACATCCCCTGCCCTACACAGGTCTCCTGCCTCGGCACAGGATGCGCTTCCTCCTCCTAAGGGTTGTGCTTGAGTCACTTCAAGGGAACACCCAGAGGTTCAGAGAGGCTTGAGAGGAGAGGGTGCTCTGAACCTGCGATGTGGATGTGTTATTTTGCAAATAACCCTTTGTGCTCCTGGCTTCCCCACCCCGCTCTAGGCTGAATCCTCAATCCCAGCAATCCCAGCTTCCCAGAATCCCTCTGGCTGTGTCTGTCCCAGTGCACT
Organism: Lichenostomus cassidix; assembly: GCF_008360975.1. Taxonomy (NCBI): domain Eukaryota; kingdom Metazoa; phylum Chordata; class Aves; order Passeriformes; family Meliphagidae; genus Lichenostomus; species Lichenostomus cassidix. The sequence goes on from NC_139497.1 coordinate 8,692,049, forward strand.
CCAGCATGTCCAGGGCCATCCCCAGCACTGGAATGCCTCCAGCGCTGGGATGAAATTTTTCCAATGCTCTCCCTGGCATGAATTGAGCAGCTTTTTATCCTGTCCCCCAGGAAACTCCTCCGCGGGTTTGGCAGTGAGGTTGTGCCGTCTCTCCAGGCACCCTGGATGAATGTCCCTCTGCTTTGGAGACTCGGAATTTACCAGCAGAGCCGTGGGCTGCTCCACACCAGTTTCTCCAAGGTTTGGAACATCCTCAGGCTCCTTTAGCTTTAGGACAGGAGGAGCCTGAGCGACTCTGGGTCTTCTCTTCCTACTCTGGGCCTACTCTTCCAGACACGAGTTCCACTGGAGCCTGACAGCCCTGGCTGCACCCACGTGCTGGACAGACTTCCCCAGCTCACACCCCACCCCGACACACACACGAGGACTGGCCAAGCACACCTCAGCCCTGATCTGCTGCAGCCCCAGCTCTTCCAGCCCCGATCCTCCCCGGCGCAGGTCACCAGGCCGGCCAAGGCGGCCAGCAGCCGGGACACTTGATGCTCCAAACCTTGGAGCGAGGTGCAAAACCACCTGGGGACTGTCACCGGTGACCTGGGCACATGGGGCCGCGGGGGGAAGCTGCCCCTCCGTGCCACCTAAGCCCCTGGTGATTTGCAATCCACTCACTGTTGTAGCTGCTGCCGCTGCCAGTCTCTGCCGGCGCCGTGCCTTGAGGAATCGGCCCTTCCGAGGCGGCCCTCCCTGACAGTGAACGGGAGGAGAAAAAAAAAGAGGAGGGAAAGGGAGGGGAGGGGAAAGGAGGAGACATGGGAGGACGAAAGATGGTCAGAAAAGGGAGAGGGAAGAGTCTTTAACTGAGCTTTGCGTGGCTGGCGCATCCTAAGGGCTGTCGGGGCTGGAGGCACAGGGAGCGCAGTCCCCGAGGCCTCTCTGGCACCTCCTGGGCTCAACGGCGGCACGAAGGAAGGAAGAAGGAAGGATCACCACACCCTGTTATGTCTTACTGCTTACGGCTAACAGGGGGCTCAGTCCCTGGGTCCAATCCGTTCGGAACGCTCGCTGCGGAGCCCTCCTGCCTCCTCTCGCTCAGTGCATTGCGCTATTTCGCTTCTCCATCCTTGTGGCGGCCTCTACCCCCTGCACACACAGCCAGCCACCCTCGGCAGGGCGGGGGACCGACCCAGAGGGGACATCCCCATCCCGGGGCGGGCGCTGTGTCCCATAACTGCTCCTCGGCCGCCTGCAGCCTGGACAAGACCCGGGAGAAGGGGCTGTGTGGCCGGTTTGTGCCGGGCGCATGCGGGAGCATCCCTGCTGCTCGGCAGGAAGGCCGCGGTGGCGGCAGGTGAACCTCTCCCATGGCGCAGGAGGAAATGCCCAGCAAAGCCACCTACCGTCCAGAGGGGACTTCTCCTCCGCGTTCTTGTCCTCCTCGGCCAGCATCACCTCCTCTGCAAAAGGAAAACCAGCCAGGGTCAGCCACGGGTTCCTCAGAGCCCTGCTCTGGCACAGCTGGTGGGTGCAGCAGGTGCATGGCCCAGTGCCACCCTCCTGTCCTACTGCCACCTGCCTGTCCTGTCCCAGTGCCACCCACCTGTCCTGTCCCAGTGCCACTCTCCTGTCTCAGTGCCACCTGCCTGTGCCAGTGCCACACTCCTATCCTGTCCCCAGTGCCACTCTCCTGTCTCAGTGCCACCTGCCTGTGCCAGTGCCACACTCCTATCCTGTCCCAGTGCCACCTGACCTGTCCCAGTGCCACACACCTATCCCAGTGCCACCTGCTTGTCCCAGTGCCACCTGCCTGTCCCAGTGCCACCCACCTGTCCTGTCCCAGTGCCACCTGCCTGTCCTGTCCCAGTGCCACCTGCCTGTTCCAGTGCCACCTGCCCTGTCCCAGTGCCACCCACCTCACCCCAGTGCCACCCAGCTCACCCCAGTATGTCACCCCATCACAGAGTCTGCAGAGGAGTTCCTGGCTCACAGACGTGTTTGTTTCTTACTCCCTGTCCCTCTCACACAGGGAGAGAATTCCAAACAAACCCTTCCTCCATGACATCCCTGCTCAGCACCCACTCCAGTTCCTTCAGCCAGCTTTCATCTCAAGGATCTTCTGGAGACCAAGGACCTTCCAGGAGGCCAACAGGACCCTGAGTCCCCACAAGGCACAGGAAGGTCCCTCATGCCCAACCACACAGGAGACAGTTTGGGAAAGCTGCTCCACACCCATCCCTGCCCTTCTGTCCCCAGAAAGATCAGGACTGAGCCATGGGAGCACAGCTCTGCCTGGTGGCACAGGGTGAGACCAGCAGGAGACTCAGTGTCACCACAGAGCCATCCCATCAAATCTTTGCCCAAATAAAATCCCTCATGAGTTTTCCATGGGGGAGTCCTGCCTGGCAGAGTGATTGCAACACCACCCTTCCACTCCTCTGCAAGTCATCTCCAAAATACAACTTTGTACTTTCCTAAAGTAAAAATAATTCAGGAAACATTAAAAACCAGCTTCCCAAAACCGAATAATTTTCCTCTGTGAGAAAGACAACCCAATTTCCTGAGGTTTCCCAGTGCAAATGTCACCCCCCAGGCAGTTTGCAGTGCACCCCACGCTGTGTCAACACTTGAGACAACACTCAGAACCCCAGGTTTTGTTTGCTGCTGGAAAATGATGTGGGGATCAGCTAAAGGACAACCTAAAGCCAACAAAACATTGAGCTGGCAGCTGGTAAACTCCACACTTCCTCCTATTCTTATAAATGGCAAATCCACACGCCTGCCATGGATGTAATTCGGGCTCTTACTAAAACATCCGACACCATGTTCCCACCAAATTTCACTTTAAAGTCCGTTTAAGCCAGTCTAGATGGAAGAGGAACTTCAGAAAAATAAATACAAACAAACCACCAGCCAAACATCAAAGTGTGCAGCTGAGAGCTGTCTAGAAGGATACCAGAGGGATCAGCCTTATATAAGCCTATATAAGCCACACAAGCCTTATATAATCTCTTTATTAATCATCTGGGAGAGAGAAGGAATGATACTTGAATAAGACAGCAAATTGAGAAGGCTGAAAAATAATTCCAAGGACTGAGGAAGGCTGGAAAACCAAGCAGGGGGGAAGGAAATAAAAAAGTGCAAAGTTATGCACCAGAGCTGGAAGAAAAGAAGAGCTGAGAGGGTTAAAAAAGTCAGGGGAGCTCAAAGTTCAAAGCTGCACTTTGAAAGGTAAAAAATCCTTCCAAACACCCATAAACCGAGCCTACAATTGCCACCTACAATCCAGGTGGGTTTCAAGTCTTCTTAGGAGAGGTCAGAAGAGTGAAATGAGGTTTTTTAGACAGTTCAGGAGACTCCTCTGACAAGAAGACACCTCAGAGCAGAAGGTTCTGCTGAAGTCTTGCCTGTATTGATATTTGGGGGCTAAAATATGGAAGGAATTAAATGGCAATTCCCAGTATGACAGCCCTAAAACCCAAGGAGGGGATGGGTTGGACATGGAAACCCTTCCCAAAGGCTGCTGATATCAATATATTCTCACCTTCAAACTCTGCAAAGCAGCTGAGCCTTTGCCCCAAATTCAGGGTCTGAGTTGGTGCCCAAACAAATCTCCATCCATAAACACATCTCAGCTAGGCTCAGTTTTGCTCCAACCCTATTTCACCTCTGAAATTCCCTCAAGCCTCACTCTCCTCCTGCAGTGTTCCCAGGTTCCCTCCCTTGATAATTATTCCTCTCTACCTCGTGTCCTCTGGGAATCCAAAGGACCACATCGACCCCAGGAGGTTTTGAAGGCTAAAAAGAGAGCTCAGCACGTCACTCAGCACTGCTGGGAAGGGTTTTTAACCATCCAGCATCCTCAGCAGAGGGTCAGGAGCTGCTTTGCCTTCACTCCTCACTAACACAGAGCCTGGAAGGAGAAAATTGGGCAGCTGGAAAAACCCCCAAACATTAGGAGAAATCCAAGCCTCTACATTAGGAGAAATGTCCAACAGAGAAATGGGATCAGATCAGCAATTTTGAGCCTCCAAACAGAGGCTCAAAGCTTTGCCAGGGTATCAGAGCCAGAGCAGTCTCAGCAGCAAGATGAATTTTTGGTCATTAAGCGCTGGGGGAGACAGGGCTGGAAATAAAGGCAGAGCAGCAGAGAAGGTGGTGCCCCTTCTCCTTCTCTTTGGTGTGGGAAGAGAGGATGCTGGAGGCTCAAAAGAGCAGCAGATTACTGGAAATAATTCACGTTCGCCAGGCAACAGAGGTGAGGGAAAACAAAGAATAAATGAATTTAATTTCTGGCTTGGTAAATAGAAAAAGTTAATAGAAATGCAGCCCTCAGAAGTGGCTGTCACACTCGGGCAGGGAACTGTGCTTTGTCTTTGTGGCAATTATCCTCTCCTGGCATCTCATGCATGGCTCATTGCTGGAGGTGTCTTTTCCCATCTCTATCAAGGGGCTCCTGGCTCTGTTCTTTTAAAGAAAGCTAAAACCTGAAGTTCATCAAGCTCTGGCGTGTCAAGGGATAGCCTTGAAGTTACAGGGGGCTGGGAGAGAGAGGTGAAACCATTCCCAGAGCCTTCTGCTCCAGGAGAACACAAACACTCCAGTTTTGTGTGAAAAACACAGAATTGGAAAGAATTAAAATGCAAAAGACATGCAACTTGATTAGCCCTGAACGGGAAGGCTTTGAGTCTCTGAGCAAAGTGTTTTCCACATGATGCATGTCCTTGCAAGATAAGAGAAACATCTTCAAAAGGATATTTGTGGGTTTCTAAGCTCTTTACTCTGTGTGGAGAACTTGTAGTTCCCTGTTCTCCAGAAATGCAGCTTTCCAGCCTTGGAGCTCCTGCAGTTCTGAGGGTAAAGGAGAGCAGCAGTAGCAAAATCATGGATTACATTGCTTGGCTTCACCACTTTTGAATCCATCTGGAAAGCACAGTTGCATTTAAACTGAAGGAAAGGAGGTTTAGATGGGATTTTGGAAAGGAATTGTTCCCTGTGAGGGTGGGCAGCCCCTGGCACAGGGTGCCCAGAGAAGCTGTGGCTGCCCCTGGATCCCTGGCAGTGCCCAAGACCAGGTTGGACAGGGCTTCCAACCCAAACCAGTCTGGGATTCTGTGATAATTCAAATTACAGATGTGATGAGAAACATTAAAGACGCTTAAGAGTGGTGAATGAAGAATAACCACGATGTTAAATTAAATTCTTGTTGACTGAGGGGAGGTAGGGCACAGATAAAGCAGCAATTTTAGTCATTCCACTTCCCTTGGTCCTAAAAGAGCCCTGGAGGTAAAAATCTGAGTGCTACAAAGGACAAGGGCACCTCCTGTCCAGCTCCAGCAGCTACTCAGAATATGTAAAAATACTACAGAGCAAAAACAATCCGAGGATTAAGACATCATTTCATGAAACTTTCCACTCTTTCTGCCTTGCATCAGAAATAAATGAGGGGAAAAATCCAAACAAACCAAATGCTCAGGGAGAATATCAGAAATATTGGAAACCTGGTGAGGCTTCCAGGGGAAGAGAGGGGATTGGGCTGATTGGTTCTGGGTGCTCTAGAGCAGAAAAAAATAAGAGGAAACAAGGCAGAGGGAGATTAGAGAAAGAAAAGTAATTAAAAGAGCTCCTGAGTTCTTCCTCTCACTGCAGAAAGGCAATGGATTTAAACTGAGGGCACGACTCAGCTTGGTGGGGTTGGTTTATTTTATAAAATCAAACTGAGTGCTAACAAGTGGAACTCTCTGCTCCAAGAGTCAATGAGGTCAAGGCTGGCAGAAGGATTGAAAAACAATTAGATATTCCCAGAAATAATGACCAAATCCTCCAGAGTTCCATCGGAGCAGAATCCCAGGAGCTTTTGCCCTTTGCTTTATGCAAACAGCTCTGTGCACAGCTCTGCAGCAAGGGATTTCTGCCCAGTTCTGTCTGGGACTGTCCTCCCTGGCTCTCTCCCCCACCCACAGGCCTGGACAAGGAATTCCAGCTCATTTCAGAGCTGAAATCCCCCAAAAAACCTGGGGAATCCCCATCGAAGGCACAGTCCCAATTTTCAGTGCCTCAATCCTAAACCCTGGATCCTCTGCTCTGCTTTGCCTTCATGCTGCATTTTGTATTCAAAGATTTTATGAACACTGCTAAGCTGATTTTAATTACTGTTATTATTCAGCTGTACTAGGAAGCTCTTTTATATTCCTATTGTATTCTCAACAATGCCTTTACGGAGTATTTTTAACATTCCCTGATTCAGCTCTTTTGCATGCACTTCCCTGCTCTACAAAACCTTCTGGATCGTGTGTTATTAGGCTAAAAAATGTGCATTTTACAGCAGTTTCCCTCTGTGTTGGTGCGGCATTTATTCAGCCCTGGCAACAAAGGAATGGAAGAGCCAGGAATTCCCACAGGGATGGGGAGCTGGAGCAGAGGTTGACTGTACAGTTTATAACTTTTCTCCACCCCAACTTTCTCACAGCTTCAGCTCTTCTTGGCAGAGCAGATCCCAAAGTGACACAAAGCCACCCTCAGCCCTGCAGGGGAATTCTGGTTTGTTTTATCAATGGAGATCAGGATCCAGAGACCAAAAACCACCAAGAGCCTTCAAAGCAAGCCAGGACTAGAAAGGGAGAACCAGAGAGAGCCCTGCTCCAGCCACTGGGCAAACCAGCAATTAAACTGAGCTTGAGGCTGCTCAAAAGCTGTAAACTAATGGGAAGACAAATTCTAAATGGAAAGGAAAGGCAATTACTTATTTTCTGATTCCTCCAGAATCACAGAATGAAGGGTGTCCTCCCTAACTGCTGTTGAACAGTCCCAGTGAATAACAGTGACAATACCAATGGCCCTCAATTGTCACTGTGCAGGGCTACAGCAAATAATGGGTTTGCACCACCACATAAACTGCTGATATTCCTGTTTTACATTTCAGCTTCCCCAGCTGTAAAGAGCAAGGATGAGGCTGCTCTGCCCCAAAAGACACCCAGCAATCCATCTGAGAAACCACCACTTCTTTTCCTCCCCATCATTGCTTTAAAAGGCCTTTTCACTTTGCTCAGCCATTGAAAAGCAAGCAAGGAGGAAATCACTCCCCATTTGCTTGATGCTCCACGAAAGAATTGCACTGTGGTTATGTCAATATATAAATACCAGCTACTCTAGAAGGCAGAAAGGTTATTGGTAATCGTTGCTGTCTGATAAAAAAGGACAAGGATGCTATTTTCTGTTTAATGAGTGTGTCTGGGTCCTTGTTAAAGTTGCTCACGCCTCGCAATAAAGAGCAACGTTCAGTTCTGGTGCCTATAAAGCAGTGTTAATATGGGCTGGGGGCAGTTTCATGCAAGTGATCTTTGTAGCTCATAAAAATGCCACTCGGGTGGATTTTAGCACCACAGCAAGAAAGGCTGACAAAACAGCTGGGGTAGGGAGGAAATGAAATAGAAATGACTCATGGAAGGGAGCAGCTCCCCCTCTGAGGAGGCTCTGGGCACTGTATCACTTTTTATATTCTCCTGTACCAAGACAATTGCTTTGATCTCAGCAATAAAGAAAGTTGGCTCAGCTCCTTCCTTCAGTTTTGCTTAAACCAAACCGAGATCTTCTGCAATAACTTCGGTGCAAACGCTCGGAAGGAATTCCAACAAACCCAATGAGCACTGGCTGGGTTGGCCACAGCCTTGGCCACAGCAAGGACGAATTCTGGAGCCCATTTGCCCCCCAAAACCCTCCAGCCAGCCCAGGGGTGTGTGCCTTACCTGCTTTGAAGATCCACTCCAGGTAGCCGTTGAGCTCTCGCTCGATCTGCTGCTGCCTGCGCAGCTTCAGGAAAGCCCTGCGGTTCTCCACCCGCTCTCGCTCCTTGGCAAACTCGCTGTGGAGAGAGAAGGGAGGGAAAGCCCCTGTCACAGGCAGGCAGGGAGAGCTCACAGCCCTCCTTCAGCCTTCCAGAGGGGGTGCAGGGAGCCTGGCGAGTCCATGGTGGGAGCAGGGAGTGGAAAGCACAGCAAGGGAGCTATTGTTGTCCCAAAATGCTGCTTCTCCCATCCTGGAAAAGACCTGCAGCATTCCATGTGCACAACTTCCTGTGGCCCAGGGCCACACCACAGCCACTCAGGAAATACAGATTATCATCCTCAACACTCAAAGCCACCCTCCATCTCTCTGCTCCAGAAGCACAAGATTAAGTCAAAGATACCAACACTTTTCTGAGGAGATCTGCTCTTCCATGCCAGCCTTTCCCCAAGTTTTCCCAGGCTTTGGATGGCTGTGACAAGCAGAAGTCAAGGAGAACTGAGTGGGGATGGGTTGAGGTAAAATAGCCCAGATGTCCTGGGCTGAGGGCAGAAATGATCCTGCTGTTTGCTAAAATCCCATGGATATCATCACTAGATATCATCACTTGAACAGGATTGACAGGGCAAGCAGGAAGGAATGTTCCTCCAACCATCATAAAAACCAAGTCCCAGCACATCCTGCTGGTCTGCTTTGAAATGATGCCGAGAAAAAGTGCAACCTCCAGCCCAAGACAACCCAGGCTGGGGATTTCCCCAAGGTAATTCCTGTCACCTCTGGGAAGTTCCTGATGCCCCACAAGCAGATACTGGCATCCATGTGCCATTCATAGAGCTCTGAAGCAGCCTCTGCCATCCCTGTTTTCAGCACACACTGGATATCTCCCACTATAGCTTTGTATTGATAAATGTGGGATCACAAAACCTCAGTCCTCCAGCACTTCACTCATTTCACATCTCAACTCTGCTGTGTCCTTCACACCTTCAATTTGCTACTAATTAATCAGGCAACTAATGATTTTCACTGAAATCTCACCAAATCCACCCACATGTGCCATCAAAAGCCAGCAAGGAGCAGGAACTGGGGGAAAAGCGGAAGAATTGCGGAAAAGGAGCTTCAAGTGCCAGAAGCAGCTTTGCATTCCCAGTCTGCACTTGGTCCTTCAGAGGGGACACTTTGGCTTCGTGTCCTGGCAACAAAGGAATGGAAGAGCCAGAAATTCCCACAGGGATGGGGAGTTGGAGCAGAGGTTGACTGTACAGCTTTATAACTTTTCTCCACCTCAACTTTCTCACAGCTTCAGCTCTTCTTGGCAGAGCAGATCCCAAAGTGACACAAAGATCCCAAAGTGACCCAAAGCCACCCTCAGCCCTGCAGGGGAATTCTGTTTTGTTTTATCGATGGAGATCAGGATCCAGACACCAAAAACCACCAAGAGCCTTCAAAGCTCACCCACAGAGAAGGGACTGAGGGAGGGTCTGGCTCAGCACTGCAATCTGCACTCTGCAGCACATCTCAGGCTCCTGACTCCACTCTCCTGTCCCCCAGCTGACAGGACAGCCCTGAGCCCATCCTGGGGACAGAGGAGGTCAAACATGGCTCTGAGCTGACAGCTCCTCCCTGGCACTCAGCACACCCTGCAGGGGATCCAGGAGCTGCACACACCAGCTGCATCACCCCTCTTCTTTTTAACGCTCTCATTTCTGCTTCAGCCCTGCTGGCTGTGGCCACAGACCTTCCCTGGGCCTGGAATTGTGTCTGGAGCAGGAGGAATGAGATCAGGCAGCACAAGGGGACAACGATTTCAATTTCCAGTTTCCGATTTCAACATTCCCATTTCCAGGCATGCTGTTCCAGGCTCACGTCAGCACAGATTGCCCAGAGGAGGGACAGCAGCAGTGGGAAGTTTCCTGGAGGAGCCCCGTGGGCAGGAAGGGCAGCAGATGAGCCATGGCACTGCCCCCTCAGCCCTCAGGAGCAGGGAACAGGAAGGGAGAGCTTTCCTGGCAGAGCCTTTCATCTTCTGCCAGGTCCTGTCTGGCCTGAGGAAAGTAGAAGTTACTCAGGACTTGTCCCTTTTATCACAACTTTATATTTCAGAATAATCACAGAATATCTGGAGTTAGGAGGGACCCACAAGGATCAGAGTCCAAAATCTGAAGTGGAACACTTTAAATGTGTTAGAAAATGAGGGAGAAACTGTTGGAAGTTGCAAACCTTCAGCAGTTTCTGTGCAACCACACACAGATCTCCCATGGTACCAATGAGGGACATGGTGGCATTAAAGCTCCTGTGTCCTCCTGGCACTGGCAGCTTTGGCAACCACAGAATCCCAGAATTCTTTGGGTTGGAAGGAACCTCAAAGCCCATCCAGTGCCACCCCTGCCATGGCAGGGACACCTTCCATAGAGCTGTCCAACCTGGCCTTGGGCACTGCCAGGGATCCAGGGGCAGCCACAGCTTCTCTGAGCACCCTGTGCCAGGGCCTGCCCACCCTCACAGGGAACAATTCCTTCCCAATATTCCATGTAAACCTTCTCTCTCTCAATTTTGAAGCCATTCCCTGTGTCCTGTCACTCCATCCCTTGTCCAAAGTCTCTCTCCATCTTTCCTGTGGCTCCTTCAGGCCCTGCAAGGCCACAATTCAGTCACCCCAAAGTTTCTCCTCTCCAGGTGAACAATCCCAGCTCTCCCAGCCTTTCCTCCCAGCAGAGCTGCTCCATCCTCTGCTCATCCTGGAGCTCCTCTGGACTCTCTCCAGCAGCTCCAGCTCCTTGCTGTGCTGTTCCCCAGGGCTGGGGCAGCTCTGCAGGTCTCTGGGGTCTCACCTGAGGGGGCAGAGGGGCAGAATCCCCCCTGCCCGGCTGCCCAGGCTAGGGCTCAGCCCAGCTTCAGGGGGTTCAGGGCTAGGCAGCTCCAGCTCTCACCCCCAGCACCCCCAGCTCCTTCTGCCGGGGCTGCTCCAGCTGCTCATCCCAGCCTGGATTGATCCCAGGCATTGCCCTGACCCAGGGGCAGCTCCAGCCTTGTTAAACCTCATCAGATTCCCATGGGTCACTTCTCCAGCTTGTCCAGGTCTTTGTCCAGGCACTGCTGTGCAAGTTGGGAATGTAACTCCCAGGAGAAGGCATTTCCATGTGTTTCTGCCCATTAAATTCCTTCTGAACACTCCAGAGCTGCTGCAAAATCATTCATGTTCAATACTGGAGGGTCTTGATGTAGGATTTCCTTGGTGAAAGGAGCATCACTTGTTCTTTCTGCTGTCTGCAGGAGATGGGAGAGAGGCCTGATGGAGCTGGGACTTGTTAAAAAGAGGGTTTTCTATATGAAATGTAATAAGGAAAGAGTGTGTGTCTCTTCCACTACATCCATCACCATTCAGGAGCTGAAATATTCCCCACTTGCTGCAACTGGAAAACTCCCAGAATTTCCCTTTGAGAGCTCTTCAACAAATTTCAGAACACATTCAAAGAAAGGGGAGAAATTATATCAAAATGCCATATCTCATCTAAAAATATTTCAGCTGAAGTTTCCCTGCCAGCTCTTAATGAAAACACAGAAAGCCCCATGGGAAGGTTCAGGAGCAGTAAATAAGTTTCCTCTTTTATTCAGCATAATTCCTATTTATGCCATTGACTTGCAAAAAATCTCCCAAATCATCAGAAAGGAAACCTGAGCAGAAAGTTCCTGCCTGTCACTGTTGAGCTGCTAGCAGAGTAAGAAGACCCAGGTTCAAAGTGTGACACCAAGAAGAAGAATTTTATCATTTAATTCCATCTTATATAGACTTTTCAAAGGTCACCCAGATTGGTCAGTTCAAAACCTCCCCCTAGGCCTGACTGGCCAGGCCTGAACTGTCCACATCCCAGAAACTGTTTTTAATAACATCCAAACTTTATCTTTGTTTCTAAAACACAGGAAAAAGAGAGAAAAATTTCCCATGGGAAAGGTCTGTGCTAGCCACACCTGCCCACTCAAGGACTTCATTCAGAGCTGGTTTTCCAACTTTTGGCCAGCTCTGGAATGTGGAATGATGTTTTTGGTGAGGATGGGGAGAAGCTGTGCTGCCCCTGGATCCCTGAAATGTCCAAGCCAGGCTGGACAGGGCTTGGAGCAGCCTGGGATAGTGGAAGGTGTCCCGGCCCATGTTGATCCCACAGAGAAAACAGGAACACACAGAATCCAAAGGCAGCCCATCCATCATGGAAACCACATCCAGCCAAGCTCCGTGTGTCACATTTTTCTTCTGGAGAGTGGTTGGTGCTTAATGTCACCGCGAGAATGGATGGGTGGTGCTTATCACCTTGGCGGGTGGAAGAGATAAATCTCGGAGTAAAATATGCACTGAAACAGCCACTCCAGGGCAATTCCAGAGCCCCCCGAGCCACACGAGAGACACACTGAGCTCCTGGATAACCACCAGGGCCAGTAAACATCATAAACTAACAAAATTCTTACGAGTACTTGATCCACGCTGGCCTTAAATTAGAAATATTGTCACAGCGGCCAAAGAGGGGAAAAAAAAATCAACAAACCACAATCTTCAACCCCTGAGTGTTCGATTAACTTTGCTGTGTGACAGCAGAGAGCTGAGATGGAGCATCCTGATGCTCCTCCCGGTTTGGGTTTCCAGGCAGAGATTAATCCTCATCCTTAAACCTCTCCAATTCAGGTTTGCTGCTTCGAAATCAGCCCGAAACGCTTCCCACTCGCGGGGAAGAGGCAGAGAGAGATGAGACAGCACCGCTGTCATCTCTACCGCTAATAGTGCCTCTGATTAGCGACTTGTAATTAGAGCGCAGGTAATTAGCGACTCATTGAGAAGGAGCCCACGTTCGGCACGGCGATCTCAGGAAATCTCAGACTGTAACGCAGCAGAGCAGCTCCTATCCGTGGAAGAGTTGTTCAGCAAGCAGCAGATCTTGGAAGGACTCTGCCAGCCACTCCTGGAAAGCAGCTGAGGAGAACTTGCAGAATTTTAAGCCTTAAAATTAACATTAAATAAGAAAAAAAAATCCAGCGAGTTTTAGGATTGGCTCGGTCTCCAGCCCAAGTACATCCAGGGAATGCATCAAGCTGAGCCTGGATGGCAGGTGACATCTCAGGAGCCATGGGGACAGCCAGTCCTGCCTGAGAAAGGCAGTGTTGGGGAGTGGAGAGGAGCCAGAGCAGGAGCAGATCTGCTCCTCCACGTGGGTGAGCGCTGGCAGAGGGAGCAGCCAGGAGTGCAGATGTTGCAATGAGCTCCTCACGGGCCAAAAGCATCACATCTCCAGGTGCAGAACCGACATTGGCCCAGCCGTGTGGCAGCTTTGTTGCTCAGAAGTGGAGCTGTGCCCGAGAGGAGATCTGAGAGCTGGCAGCAGCCTGGGGAGCAACACACATCCCTCGGGAACAGGGAGGGACAGGCTGGAGCAGGAGATGGAGAGCAGCATCTCTGAGAACAGCTCATCTCTGAGAGCCTGGAAGTGATCACATCCTGCAGGCCAGGCTCCTTAAAGGCACCAACCCTTGGAGTTTCTCACTAAAACTGCTCAAGGAGAGGAGGAAAGGCAACCACAGCAGGGGCTGAAGGAGCCACAGCAGCAGCAGGAGGCACAGGAGAAGGGGAAGGGATGGGGCAGAGGAGGGAAAGCATCATTCCCTGAGGCAGCTGGGAGTTAGAAATGCACTGTTAGAAGTTAGAAATTTGGCTCAGGCAACAAAAATCACAATACATCCAGGAGTATTCTATTCCAGGAGTGAATAGAAAAGCAGTGCAATTTCTAGCAATTTCCATGGGGCACCACGACCCAGAGCTGGGGAGAGGCAAACCCAAGGGGACAAATCTCAGCTGTGCCCATGGCTGGCACTTTGGACCCACAAGGGCTGCAAACAGAATGGCAGGAGATCAGCAAAAACATGGATTTCTTCCCCATAACAGCAGATCTTTAGCACAGTAAGGATCAGGAAAAGTTCAGGATGAGCTGACTTTGATTATTCTCATCCACAGAGAAAATCCTCAGAAATCTGCAGGCAAAACTAAAAATAATTTGATGCCTCTGACTTAACTGCTCTGAGAACATGAATAGAAGTGAATGTGGTGCATTGTTAAATCACTGCACTTAAATACCTCCAAAAATCAGGAGCAGGTCACCACTGAATGCAGGCAAAGCATCTTGATTGGAAAGGCCACGTGGAACAAGAGGAAAAAGCATGGAAATGCACCTCATTTGGGCAAGGAAAAAACCTGAGAGGGGTGAGAGGAAATGCATCCACGGGGCACAGGGAGAGCACACTGAGAACTGTTGGAATGGCAAAATAAACAATGGATTCACCTGAAAAGCCAGAATTTTTTTAGAATTCCTTTATGCTGGTGACATTTGGAACCTCTAAGATGAGTTTTCCTGCAGTTTGCTGAGAAGTCAGAGTTTGTTAAAGAAGGAAAGCCCAGAGGACTGAGATGACAAAGCCCTGTGGCTCCTCAGCCACCCCAGGCTGTCCCATCAGCTGCTCAGAACCCCAAGGAAATACTTTCTAAGTTTCTATCTCACCTGGAGCTGCTACCAGACAAAATCCTACTGGAAAAAGTCCAGACTGAGCCCAAAAAGCTGCTTAACCCACCCTAAAATCCAGTGCTGAGGAATAAACCTTGACTCCATCAATCCTGCACAGAGAGCTGCTCCTGCTTCCTCCTCATTGTCCTAAAGAGGGGAAAACTCAGCTCAACTCCAGCAGCTGATAAGGGATGAAAGTATCTGGGAGAGATTGATCTCTGAGCACAGAGTCAGCCTTCAGAGCCCTTTAATCACTGCCACAGCACCAAGATGCTTCCAGTGCAGGCCAGATATAGGAAATGTCCTGAATTTCTGGGGAGAGAAGAGGAACAGCACGGAGGTGAAGCTTTCAATGCATCTTCCTCCCTCCCTGCCTTTGTCTTTGCCTTCAGCTTGTGCCAATTGGACTTTGATTCCCCCTGATCTGATTTGAAAAGCTGCAAGTGCCACAGCTGAGCAGACCTGGCTTGAAGGAGGGACTGACAAAGAGAGAGAAAGAAGTTCAAAAGCCTCATTTATCTCCTAGCATCAGCCTGCTGAAATTGCAGGATATACCCCTGGTTCCGTTCAAGTTTCCACTCCCAGGACAAAGCAGAGGCCCCAGGAAATTCAAATTTAGGTCTCCTATGTAGGATTTTTATATTCCAGGCTTTGATTTCCATTGTGGCTTAAGAGAAGGGCAAATAAAGGAAGTCCAGCTCTCCTGTGCTAACCAAAACCACAGAAGGAGCAAAGGACCCACATTCACTAGGATCAGTCACTGCTCTCTGCCCCCTCCTGCAAGAAACACACATTTCTCCCTCATTTCATGTTTGCAATGATGACTTTGTTTAAAAGGGTGATGAGCAAAGCAAAAGGAAAGAAACTGGGGCTCTTTTCTCCTTGTTCCCCTCCTTTTTAAGCACAGCCTCGGAACAAGCTAAAAGCAAGGAGAAAGGCAGCAGAATCTCATCTCTTTCCATGATGCAGCTCTTCTGCTGCAAATAATTAACACCAGGCAAAGTCAGCTCCCAGCAGGTAACAGTGAACTGGGAACAAATGTGCAGGGAAATGAATGATTGTCTCGGTAATGAGGGGAAGGAGGACAGAAGAACACTTTGCCGTTGTGACAAATTAATCAGCACCACTCTCCTCCAGCCTCTGCACGTCTCACAGGCTGAGGTTTTATGATCTCAATCTGGCAGAAGTCCTCAGGATGGGAAAACTTGTCGTGGGATTCAGTAGAGCAAGAATCCGAGCCAGCTGGGTTCAGGGAGGTGGGGATGGGGCTGTGGTGCCTCCTGAGGAGTTTCTCCAGCACCACACAAAGCTCAGGGACAGCAGGGAGACAGAGATCCCCCAGAGAGCCACACCACAGCTGGATGGGATGAAGCATCCAGACTGCTCAGAACAGCATGAGAAGGAGAATAAATCCCTTTTTTCCTGCCCTTTGTCCCCCTGCAAGGTGCCAGCCCAGCCCAGAGCTGTGTCCCCTGCCAGGCTCCTGCTGGCACAAAGCTGCTGCCTCTGTTCTGAACATCTCCCTGCACTTCCTGCCCCTGGTGATCCCATAAAACATCAGGCAGGTGTGGCACACCCAGGACAGAGCAGTTCTGGGGAAAACACGGCACTGCAGAGCCTCTCCACGCTGGGACATCACAGCCAGATGAGTAAACCTCGGCAACAATCATCACTCTTCACTGCCTGGGCTGGAAATACCTCAGGCTCCACCATAAATATTTGAGGACATGACAAGCGGCATTTTTCACACTCGAGAGGCACAGACTCCCAGGATCCCAATGCATCATCCTCGGATTGTGGCCTCTCTGGCCAGAATTCCGGCTGTCTCGCCACCCTGGGCGCTTCCCCCGCCTGACACCGTGCCAAGAAGCACTTAGCCTTGAAATAAGTTCGATCATCTCCCTCCCAGCATCCCAGGATAACATTTATCCTCTTTGCGTTGTGTAATCCAAAGCATCCAAACAGTTCACCGATGGATTGGATGGAATCATCCAGCTCATTAGCAGGGAAAATTAATGCCTGAGCTGGAGGAAAGTCTGTAAGCCCAGCAGGCTGTGGGAAAAAGCTGGGAGCTGGGATGAGAACGGCAGCAGGAGGAGAAAATCAGCATTGAAGTCTCTGCTGAGGGAGGGAACAGCAGGAAATCAAGAGGGGATGGGGAGGGGAGGGGAGGGGAGGGGAGGGGAGGGGAGGGGATGGGATGGGATGGGATGGGATGGGATGGGATGGGATGGGATGGGATGGGATGGGATGGGATGGGATGGGATGGGATGGGATGGAAATGAGAATGGCTGCCCAGCCCTTGGGGGCACAGGACAAGAACCTGAGGGCAAAGCAACCAGGAGAAAATCAGAAAAAGATTCACTGTGGGGCAGCACTTCTCAATTCCATGGGATGACTTTTCCCTCCTCGCTACAAACCTTGTGCAGAGCTCAATAACAAATTCATCAGGATCATCCCAGGGCACTCTGTGGGCAGTGCAGGAGCTGTGAGATCCCAAACACTAATGACCCCAATGTTTGAGGGACACAGGAGGGCAGCTGGGGTCAGCACCTCCTGACAGGGTTTGCACTCACACCAATCCCATGGTGCCTCCAGAGGCAGCCAAGCTTTTTTATGGAGAAGTTGTATTCCCTGTGATGGATGCCTTTATTGCTGCCTAGATCACAAACAAAGAGTTTACAAGGAATCTAATAAAAATAATCACCCACTGCAGTCAGCATGGGAAGATATTCCAAGAGCAATACGTTGTGGATACAAATTCCCAAACATTTTCACTGCTGCAGTTGTGCCACTCTTACAAAATGCCACCTCAGCTCCTGGGAACCAGGGTGTCCCAGCTTGCTGGAACAGGGATAACATCACCAGAAGGGCTGGAAGGATGGGCCAGCAAAACTTCAAGCAGGTGTTGACTCTCCTAATTCCGCCTAATTTTCAATTATTTATTTTTATCATTTCTCTTTTCCCTTTCTTTTTTTGTGTGTGTGTGACTGGGGAGTCACCCCAGCACAATTCCCATCACATGGATGGACAGAACACACCCATGGTCTGAATTCCACAATTCCACAGTTCACAAGCTGAAGGATATGAGCTCCTGGATGTTAATGGTATCCAAAGGGAGAGGAATTTCTCCTCCTGCTCCTGCTCTCCTGGCACTGTTCAGTCCTGAGCTCTCAAATCAGGACTTCTTGGGAAATCAACCCAGCAAAAGCTCCTGCAGAATAAAATAATCTCTCTTCTCCTGCTCTGTTGGGTTCTGCAGGGATGCTGAGTTTTATCAGAATCAAGCACTGGGGAAGGGAAATGGAAAGCTGAGGGAGAATAAAGAGGAGCAGAGGAAAATCCCCCACAAGGGACACAAACCCACTGCTCCAGAGCACATGGGATGCTGTGTCCTGCTGGAGAGCCTGTAAATTCCATAAACAGCCAAAAACTGGGTTTCAGTGGATTCCAAACTCCCTGGATTTCAGGAGCTGTTTCAACCACAGCTCCCTCATGCACCTCTGACCACTGCACTGCTCCAGGAAAACTCTCAATCCCTCTGGAATCAATTCAGTATTTCCTGTATTCCCTGTATTTATTTCCGTGATACAATTTCTGTATTTTCCTGTGATATCCAACCTGCCAAGGGCCAGCTGATCCCAATTTCCCCACTCAGAGCAGACTCAGCCCAGCATCCATAGAGAGCCCAACATCCCCATGGCACTACAGGAATGTTTGCAGTAACTCCACAGCCCAACTCCTTGGATAAAGGGGAAATCTGCACTGAGCTGATCCCCAGATTTTCTGAACATTTCCAGAGATGCTGACACCCTGGGCAGCCCCATCCCAATGCTCCCCAAGCCTTTCCATGAAAAAGGTTTTCTTCATTCCAAACTTAACCTCCCCTGGCTGAACTTGAGGCAATTTCCTCTCATCCTGTCTGGAATTCCAGAAGAATCAGCAGAGAGGGAAGGTTTGTTACTCTTTATGTCCAGAAAGGTTTCAGCTCTCATTGCACATTTTAGGAGCAGGTGAGTCTTGGGATCCCAGTTTTCCAGGATTTGTTCAAACAGGCAAACCCAGGAGCCAAACCCACTCATAACTGGTATCTGCCCAGTGTTGATATGGATTTGTGAATAATTCCAGAAAACCAGGAAATTCCATGAAGATTTATGGCAAAACTCTGCACAGTTTAGGAGGAAACTCAATAATTTGTTGTCATTTCAGATTTAGGCCAGGTTGGACAGGGCTTGGAGCAACCTGGGACAGTGGAAGATGTCCCCATGGCAGGGGTGGGATGAGATGAGATTTAAATTCCCTTCCAACCCAATCCAATCTGGGATTCTGGCATTAATTATTGCCATATTAATTACTGCAAGTGCTCACCTCCTCCAGAAATTTGTAGCTTCCTCTTTGCCCACAGAGGAAGCTAAAAATTTCTGAATATCTGAGAGATATCCCAAACATCTAAACATTCCTCCCCTCCTCAGCAGCTGCAGGCCCACCAGGAGCCCTGTGCTCCACACCTGGGCTGTGATGTTCATTCCCCTCAGCCTCTCCCCAGGAATTCTTCCAGGCAACGACATCAAACCAGGCTGTGAGACAGAAATGAAAAGCTCCCCTCTGCGAGGAAGGCTTTCTCATCCTCACCACTGACAAAGGCAGCCTGCACAGAGCTGTGGTTTGAAGAGGAGACACACATTTATATAATATTGATATCTTGCCCCAAGCAACAAGAGGCTTTCAGGAGAGGCAGGCAGGGGTCTCCAGCTCCTGCTCCCCAAAGCCCTTTGATTGCAGCACAGAGGAACAGGAGCCTGCAGGATTCTGGTGGGGTTGAAATCCCACAGATCATTCCAGCCAGCATGGGAATGAGGGAGGTGAGGCACCTGATGAACCCCACTGGGGTTACTTGCTGAAAATCAGCCATCAGACACAGCCTCTGATCCAGCAGGATGGCCTGTGAATGGCTTTGAGCAATTATTGATCAGTTGTGAATGGCTTTGAGCAGTTTTTGAGCAGTTATAAATGGCTTTGAGCAATTATTGATCAGTTATGAATGGCTTTGAGCAGTTATTGATCAGTTATGAATGGCTTTGAGCAGTTATTGAGCAGTTATGAATGGCTTTGAGCAGTTATTGAGCAGTTATGAATGGCTTTGATCAATTATTGATCAATTACAAATGGCTTTGATCAATTGTTGTCCATACTGATTATTCCTGCACAGCACAGCCTCACCCACAGCCTCTCCCCTCCTCAGCCAGCACCACTCTGCTGCCCACAGCCTGTGCTTTCAGGAGGGAAATAATCACAAAATCATCCAAATTAGCATTAATATGTTCTTTGGAAAGCACTTTTCTTTCTCCAGTCCCTTTCAAAATGAAGAGCAGCACTGAAGGGCTTCTACCACACAGCAGCAACAACTCTTTTTTCTTCCCCTGCTGCTGAGAGGTGGAAAAAAATCCAGATTTTAATGCATCTCTATGATCTCAATCACCTGCATGATCTAGGGAGAAACTCAGTGCAAAATGAGGTGCAAAGCTAAGAGTTTTACACCCCTGAGTCTGTTAATTCCAGATCACATCTGCCCAAATGCTGGGGATGTTCCAGCTTCAGACTTGCAATGATTCCTGCAATGGTCCAAACCCCAAAATCAGCTGCAACAAACACCAAATCCCTGGCTGACCCCTGGGCTTTGAACATCAAGGGACTGATGTGTCCCCAAGGTGTGTCCCCAAAATCCAGACATTGGCTCAAGCAGGCAGAGATTAAACCAACAAAAGCAGCAAACAAAAAAATCGAACCCAAGAAAACAAAGCACCACCACAAAAAGAAAAAAAAACCAAAAAAACAAAAAAAATAAACAAGAAAAAAACACCTGCAGAAACAACAAAATAAAAACCTAAGATCTTTTAACTGCCTTGAGTTTGAGTTTCTCCTTTCCCCAGGCTGCAGTTACACCAAAGGCATCATCAACATTTCCATGTCCAACTCCAGCATTTTACTGCTACCAGCAGGTTCCTGATGGGTTTTCAAGGTGACAAAGAAGTGTTGGCTGCACTGACCCAAATCAGTCTAATTCCAGGAAGTTCTCTTGGGTCTCCATTCTGAATTAAGGGTTTTTCACCAGCCTGTCCCCATGCTAGAACTCTTTATTATAGAAACATCCCCCTGTGAGAGAAGGACAGGGAAGGGGACACACTGAGATGTGTCACCCACCTCTCTCAGTCACAAACCTCCCCAGTGCTAAAATCACAACATCTTCCCTTTCCACACCCAGGAGAACACAAGAAGCCATGGCCTTACCCTGATAAGACGCCCAGCACCAAGTTGAGCATGAAGAAAGAGCCAATGATGATGAGAGGGATGAAGTAAAGCCAATTCCAGGTGTTTCCTGCAGCATCGTTTGTCTGGAAACAAAGGAAAAAAGGAGAGACAAACACAAGTGTTATTCCACCTCAGAATGGAAACATCACACAGAACCTGCAGGGCAGAGGGAGGGGAGATTCCCCCTGGAATTCCATAGGACAGGGGAGATTCCCTTGGAATTCCATAGGGCAGGGGAGATTCCCTTGGAATTCCGCAGGGCTGTCCACCACTGATGTCCTGGTCAGTTCTGCTGTGGTCACTGTCCCCTGTGCTGTCCCCTGCTGAGGCCACACCTGCAATGCTGTGTCCAGCTCTGGGCACCTCAAGAAGGACTTGGAAGGGCTGGAGGTGTCCAGGGAAGGGAATGGAGCTGGGAAGGGCTGGAGCACCAGGAGTGGCTGAGGGAGCTGGGAAAGGAGCTCAGCCTGGAGCAAAGGAGGCTCAGGGGGACCTTGTGGCTCTGCACAGCTGCTGCCAGGAGGGGACAGCTGGGGGGTCAGGCTGTGCTCCAGGGAACAGGGACAGGAGGAGAGGGAACAGCCTCAGGCTGGGCAGGGGAGGCTCAGCTTGGACAGCAGGAAAATTTTTTTAGGGAAAGGGCTGTGCAGCCCTGGCACAGCTGCCCAGGACAGTAGCAGTGTCACCATCCCTGGAGGGATTTAAAATCCTTATGGGGATCATGGGTCAGTGCTGGCGGAACGCTTGGACTTGATGGCCTTAAAGGCCTTTTCCAACCTAAACAATTCCATGGTTCCAGGAGTTCCACAGCTCCAGGCTGACCCTGCTGCAGGACCAAACCCCATTTTCAAATACCCTAACTCCCTGCAGGGTTTCTTCCCCAGCCTCCTCCCTCCCCACCCGGGCTCTCACTGCCCTGTGCTGAGCATCAGCACCGAATTTCCATCTGAACTGAGCCTCCCCTGAGGGAACCACAGCCTTCCTGGGGCTGGGCTGGTATCGGGGCTGGGAGTGGCTCTGTGCCCAGAATCTGTGCTCACACAGACAAGGAGGCTGCTGGAAACCCAGGATGTGTGGAGTGACTGCAATTCCACATTTGCTGACTCAGCACCTCGGGCTCTGCCAGCCAAACCCACCCTGAGCAGCAGCAGCGGTGCAGATGAAGGGGAGGGAAGGGTGGCTGGGTTTATGACAAAGTTTCTGCATTCATCAGCCACAAGGGAGCTCTTTGGGGAAGTGCTGAGAAGGAAAATGCCACGTGGCCATTGACAGAAACCCAGCGCTGAGGAAAATGCAAATTCCTCTCTTGTCAGGGAAGAATGCAGCAATTGGAGGATCTGGTGTTGGGTGTGAGGGAAGGGAGAAGGGGAGCAAAAAAGGAAAGTAAAGACCTAAACACATTCTCCACATTCTCCCTACTGCAGAGGGTGAAGAAAACCAGGAACACTCAGCTCACCTCCCTGCCCAAAAGCACAGCCCCAGGCAAAGTGCTCTCAAAGACCAACTGCACTAATTCTAACTGATATTGGTGCCTTTTGCTTATTATCTGTGATGCTTTTTGGTCAAGCATATTCCCAAGAATAATTTTGCTTGCAGCATTCACAGAAGGAAGCACTTTAAATGTGCTTTATTTCAGCCTTGCAGGTACTTGGTGCCTCCTCAGAAGTGTCTGTGTGAGAAGTCACCCAATAAACAGGCAAAATCTGCAATGTCAGAGGATTTCTCCCAGGTGATAACATGTACAGCACTAAAACCCCCGGGATTTGTTCACAGGGTGCATGTCTGCACAAATCCTTCCCCCAGGAGCAGGCTTGGATCAAACACATGACAAACAGCTCTCCAAACAGCAAATATCTGCCTCAGCTGATCAGTGACTCAGAGGAGAGGAATGGGCACCAACCAACCTCAGCACAAACCAGCCTGCTCAAGGCAGGAGGAGCAGAGAGAGAAATGGGAAGAGAGAGATCTGGGAAGAAGCAGGCTGGGAAAATGGGAGCAGAAATGCAGGGAGAGCTCTGAGCTGCCCAGTTAGGGTTTGGAAGGCTTTTGGAATTCCTGTCATCCCACCCCACTTCTGCATTCCCTGCTTTGTCTTTCCAGTCCTGTCTGTCTTGGCTTTCAGCTCTTTCCTTGCCCTGTTCTCCTGCCCTGCCTCTCTGCTCAGGGCTGAGGGAACAAGGAAATTCATCCTCAGTGCTTCCCCCCCAGGGAGAAAGAGCTGCTGATGATGAGAGGGAGGAAGTAAAGCCAATTCCTGCAGCACCTTTTGACTGGAAACAGAGGAAAGGAGAAGAGGGGAAGTGCCTGGGACATTGCCAGAGCAATCCCAGATTTTCTATTTAAGAGCTTTTCAGTTCTCATCTATTTAGGGTTCTTCAGGTCTCATCACCCAAAAGCCTCTGGTTGGAGCAAGAGGATCCCACTCAGGGAGGACTCAGTGGGTCCCTTCCAGCTGAGGATATTCCATGGCTCTGTGAGGCTGGGAATGCTGTCAGCCAGGCAAGGGGGGCTGCAGAGCCCACGGGGAGGAGCTGGAGGAAGGAACAGATGGGAGAAGGGAAAACCACATAAACATGCAAAGGGAGTGCAGCAGGTTCACTGCTGCCAAATGATCGTTTATCATTTATTTATCCGTTTGAAGCCCAAACTTGGCGACGGATCCACAATTCCATGCCACCATCAAAGCCCTGAAAAACGAAATGTGTTGAAATATAACCAATTAAGCACCATTCCATGAGCATGTGCTGCATTGCCTTCTGCTCAGGGCAGGGCAGGGTTGGCTCTGTTTGCTCTGCCTCGCCCACAAGGACCCAGGACAAGCTCTGGATGTGGTGACAAACACCAGGCAAAAGTGCTGACAGACTTCTCCTGGGAAAGCAGAGCCTTGCTGGATGTGCAGCACCTTTCCCAGTGCTCCCTGAGCTCGAACCCAACACAGTGCCCAGCACTGGCTCTGCCTCAGGGAGATGCTTAAATGACTCAAAACCTGTTTGCTGCTGGGAAAATCATACTCCTCTCTCCCAGAGAAACTCCCCAGAGGCTCCCAGACAGCTCTGTCTGCCCTGAGCCCTCTGAACACAGAGCCACAGAGCTCCAGGCTCAATCATTAAGCAGAAGGAGCCAAGAGATCAAATCAATTTTTATGTTCCAGCTCCAGCATTTCACTGCTCTAACATCTGCCCAGCTGGCAGTGTACCTTGAGCCTGCAGAGACCCAAAAGGGAGGTAAGAGAAGTTAAATGCTTGACAAAAAGTGGCAAAATCACATCCTGAAATCCAGGGAGGGCTCATGGGGGGCTCTCCCTCTGCTCCTGAGCCTCCTGGTTAGAAACAGGCCCAGGGCTCTTCCCAAGCACCCCCTGAGCTGTGCCAACACCTGGGCATGGAGAGATCCACATCCCCTGAGTGTCACAGCACGAGGCTCCCACAGCTGCACAGAGGGAAACTGAGGCAGCCAAGGGACAATGTCAGGGCTGCAGAGGAGATCTCCATCTCAAGCATCTAAAGCCACACAAACTCTCCAGCCCCTGCAGTGCTGTCTCTGTAAAACCTGATCTCTGCTCACCCCCCAGCTGCTCCCACCCCCTGAGTGGCACTTGGATCAGGATGCCCCCAGCATGCCAAAAGTCTAATTTAAGCCCCAGCAGCACCCTCAGCCTGTTCCAGGTGACCCTGCTCCATCAGGCACCCTGGAGCTGCTGTCCCTGCTGCCAGCTGGGTGTCACAGGACAGCCTTTGGTCACTGCACGTTGGCTCTGAGCACCCAAGGGCTCTCTCCTCCCTCCCAGGCAGTGCCAGCACAGCCACCCCTCGAGGTGCAGCGAGCTGAGGGTGAATCCTGCAGCTGGATCAATTCCCAAGCCAAAGGCTGCTGTCCTGCAGGGAGACAATGCCCTGAGCTGCAGAACAGGGTGTTCAGCACAGCACAAGGTACTTGTCCCCTTTGTGACTTACCCACCTCCAGAGCAAGGCCAGGATCAATCCTGCCTTTGTCTGCCAGGCTCCCTGAGCTCTTCAGGCACCACTTGCCTGTGTTAACAAGGTGCCAGCTGTGTCTGCTTATTAACTCAGCCCAAGACATGTTTTGAAACCATCGACTTGAAAGGAGCCAAACGCTGCCTGTGCTGCTCTGCAGAGACCAGAGGTGCTTTTGTACCCCATTTCTCTCCTTCCCTGCAGCCCTGGCCATTGCCCACATTCCCAGGGCGAGCAGGGAGGCAGAGCCTGGCTGCTCCAAGGGGACTTTCCTCATCCCTAGGAGTGTCCAAGGCCAGGCTGGACAGGGCTTGGAGCAGCCTGGGACAGTGGAAGGTGTCCCTGCCAGGGTGGAGGGTGGAATGAGATGATCTGTGAGGTCTCTACCAACCCAAACCCATCTGGGGTTCACATGGTGAAGCTTCCTGCTGCTCCAGCCCCATCCCATCACCAGCAAATGGCCCAAAAAGCCCTGCCTGCTCCAACATCCTTCTCCCAGCTCATCTCCAGCCCCTCACTGCCTCTCCAGGGTCTCTACCTGCCCCTCACTGCCATCCCCAGGGAGCCTCAGAGCCCACCAGGTCACCACCAGGTCACCCCCAGGTCCCACTGCTGACTCCAAACAGGGAGCAGGAGCTGCTTTGGGAGGGGAGGGAGCTTCACTTGCCATAAAATAACCTTTAATGTGAAAGACAAACAGCTAAAGGGATGCCACAGCAGTGTTTGCAGAGTGGGGGTCAATAGAGGAGGGATTTAATTTGACACACACAGCCAAACACCACAGCCCATTTGCTTTTACTGTGTTTTTAATCAAAACACTAAATACAGCACACCTAGATTTACTCATTGAATCTAATCAATGGCACAGCCTGACTTATTCAGGGCAATTAAAGGGTAATATTCCCTTAGTTAAGTGCTTTTGCATTGAGGAGAACTCTCAGCTGTCTCGGAGAGATGAACTCTCTTTACCCTCCATCTGATTTTTCACAACTCACTCCTCACTCTTTCTGATAATTAGTGAAGCTCTTTAGGGGTGATTTATTCCTATCTGCTCCTATTCTTACACTGAAATAACACAGAAATTACTAAGAATAAAATCGAAAATATTACAACTGTGTACATGAGCACACTGAACCATGCCTGACAAAACAGAAGGAGAAAAAAACCAGGGTTTTTTAAAGTCTTTCATATTTTTAAAATTTTCATCTTTTCAATTGCAGGGTGAGGTGGGGTTGGAGTGGGGTTGAGAGCATCCCTGACCTGGGATCAGTGGGGTCAGAACATCCTTCCCTGGGATCAGTGGGGTCAGAGCATCCAGAGCAGGTGCCACTGGGTGGAGAGGGAGGAAATGAAAGTGGAAAATCCCCCAAAAAGCTGCAGGGAACTGGGAGCCAAGCTCAAACACCACTTAGGATTTCACCTGCTCACTCATTCTGTGAGGAAAAATCCTTATCTGGAGGTTCCCAGAAATCTCCACACAAGGCCCAGCCATCAATTTGGAGTTGGAGATTTGATCTCCTCCTGGAGAACATCATAACTGGGTCTGCTCTGCCTTTTTTGGGGGTCCCAAGTGGGGTTTGGAAGTAGAAAAGATCCCATGGCAGAGGATGTGTTTTCTGGGAAGCCTTTGGGATGGGAAATTTGTAGGAAAAACCTTCAGAGAGTCCCAATGGCCTCTGCAGCACTCTGACATCACAGTCCTGCCAAAGGCTGAGCTCCTGGGAATACCCCAAACTCCTGGGAATACCCCAAACTCCTGGGAACACCCCAAACTCCTGGGAACTATCCAAACTCCTGGGAACTCTCCAAACTCCTGGGAATACCCCAAACTCCTGGGAATACCCCAAACTCTTGGGAGTACCCCAAACTCCTGGGAATACCCCAAACTCCTGGGAATTCCCCAAACTCCTGGGAATTCTCCAAACTTCCAGGAACTCTCCAAACTCCTGGGAATACCCCAAACTCCTGGGAATTCTCCAAACTCCTGGGAACTCCCCAAACTCCTGGGAATACCCCAAACTCCTGGGAATTCCCCAAACTCCTGGGAACTCTCCAAACTCCTGGGAACTCTCCAAACTCCTGGGAACTCTTCCAGGAACTCTCCAAACTCCTGGGAATACCCCAAACTCCTGGGAATTCCCCAAACTCCTGGGAATTCCCCAAACTCCTGGCACGTTCACTCCAATCCATGTTCCTGAGAAGATCTTCTCTCTCTGAGGTTTTTGAGCTATTTCACTCTTCCTTTTCACTTTCACACACACCTAGATCACCACCCTTTTAGGATCCTCATTTTCCACCTTTCGTTTCCCATGATGAGTCAGAAAGCCCCAAAGGAGAGGGAAATGGAGCTCTAATTCCCTCAAATACACCCATGCAGAGCTGGGCTCTCCTCTGAAAGCATCCAAACACATAAAATCAACCCAAATACCAGAAGACTCCGGGTAAAATCCTCAAAGCTGGCAGCATTTTAATTCTGCACAATAGCAGAACATGTTTTAGCTGTAGTTGTTGCAAGCCATAATAACGTTAATTCAGCCAAGTTTAAATAGAAGCAAATCCTTCCCTTTGTTTCTCCCCTTCTCCAGAGCTGGGGAGGCTGAAAAAAAGCAAAGCCACTGCTGTTTCATGCCTTGATCCAAAGGCTTATGGCACCAATATATCAATACATAAATATGCTAACAGGGTTTCTTGATAAAAAATTCATTCTTTCCCCAGCTAGCATGAACTCACTCAGTGCTTTATTCATGAGCCTGCCTGGCACTGGGAAAGCTCTTCCACTGTCAAAAAGAACAGGCTGGCCAAGGGACTCTACCCCTCCTTGAATGTTTTTATTTTTATTTCATGGTCTTTCCTCCCTTTCTTTTATTTTTAAACAGCTCTGGGCTTGAATTATGGATGGAAACTCAGTCCAGGCTGCTGCACGTTCAGGGTGAGGAAGGTCAGTTCTGGCTGGGCTTTTCCAAAAGGAAGTTTTGTCTCACAAACACCTGCCCAGCCCCTCTCTGAGCCCCCCGGGGCACTTGGGGCACTCAGCTGGAAGGTAAAGAGGATTTCAGGCCACTTGGACAGAGCTCTGAGCACCCTGGGCCAGTGGGAGCTGTGCCTGTCCTCGGCAGAGAGGTTGGAACAAGGTGATCTTTAAGGTTCCTTCCAAGCCAAACTGTTCTGGAATTCCATGAATTTTACACATTTTACCACAAATCCAAAAGCCACAGAGCTCATGAGACCAAGGAATTCCAACAGTTTCACCCAAGGGTGACTGAAGCTGAGCTGCTGTAGGGCAGCCAATCCATCCAGCAAAACTCCAGATACTCTGTGATTCCCACCAGCACCTCACAGTACCTATTTCAGGTTTCCCATATTCAGATTTCCCACTTCCAGGTTTCCAATGTTCAGACTTCCCATTTCCAGGTTTGGAAATGCTCAACTGCTGCTGAATTTGGAATTCTCATCAATCACAAATCACATTCATTGCCTGAGAAAACTCCTGGGTGAGCCAAGCTGCACTCAGAGCACATTCAGTGCTCTCTGGGTGTCTCTTACTCTGCAAAGGCTTCAGGGATCTGCTGTGTTCCACTGAAGACCCAAAACTGTCCCCAAATATCCCAAGGAGGGAGAAACACCCCAAGGTGTGAATGTAGAAACCACAGACACAGAGCTCTGCTCAGGGACACACGAGCTGTTGGGATAAGGATGCATTCAGACCCACGTGGAGTTCTGCTGGCCTAGTGAGGAAATGAGAATAAACTTTTGCTGCCACTCAGCAGTCTCTGAGTCAGCAGGACAGAGCCAGTCACACAGAGAAATTCCCAGAACACCACAGCAATCCAGTGCTCCATTTTCTGCCTTGGAGCAGAGGAAATGCTGGGGCAAAATCATTGCAAATAACAACAGCCTTAAGAAGAAAGCACAGGTTTCCTCATCATCTTAATGCACATCCAGATTCTTCCCAATTTTCTTTTTAAATATCTCCAGCAAAAGCTTCCCGATAAGTTTTCAGCAGCAGCAAATTGGTTGAGTGAATTAAAGCCTTGATTCCATTGTATAAAATCATAACCCTGGGCTGTTACACACCTGCATTCCCCAGGAGAGGATTGGCAATGAGCAGAATATCGATTTATTCAGGTTAGGCCACCTTCTTGTTCTTCTAATGAGACACCTCCAGCAGTTCAGCTTTTCCTTAATTGCGAGCAAAAAATATCCTTGTGGCTACATCTCAGAATTAACTGGAGCTCAGACCTCAGTCCCACAGAATTGGGAACACAGCTGAGCCCCCAGGCCCAACAGCCCTTTGTCAATGCAATCCATACTCAGAACAAGATTCCAAAGGTATTTTATCCCTCCCATTTCCCTGCTTCAGACAAAACAGAACAAAAAACCCTTGGTCCTGATCCTTCTAAAGATGTTTCACGAGGTTTTGGAAAATAGGAAAGGGCTGTCTGCTATAAGAAAGAAGAAAAGGTTTCTCCTAACCACAAGCCGTGCCAAGTTGTTCCAAATTTGAATGAAAACTGCCTGTGAAATTCCAAATTGAAGTGTGAAAATATTTACTCCAGTGTATATTCATTAAGTCTGTAAGAAATGATGAGAGTAGCTCAGAACTGCTCCTCTCTGTATCCCAAGAGTCTTCCCTGGGAGGAACAACCTGGGGACCCTGAGAACAGCAAAGGTTTTGTCACAGACCTCATTAATAAACAAACCAACCTTAAAAGGGGTTGGCACACCCAGGGGGTTTTGGGATTAAATGCTTCCCACAGTTCCTGGGTAATTCTCCTCCTGCAAGGGATTTGCTGGATTTTAAAATCACAGAATGGTTGGGGTTGGAAGGACTTTAAAGCTCATCCAGTGCCACCCCTGCCATGGCAGGGACACCTTCCACTATCCCAGGTTGCTCCAAGCCCTGTCCAACCTGGCCTTGGACACTGCCAGGGATCCAGGGGCAGCCACAGCTTCTCTGGAAACAGATAGAGTTCCTGGCACTACAGAGCCTTTCAAATGGGAAGTTTTTAATCCTTTGTAATTTCAGCAACACTTCTATGTTTCCTTGTGGTTTTGTGTCCATCCCTGGCAGTGTTCCAGGCCAGGTTGGACAGGACAAGGACAGGGTTTGGAGCAGCCTGGGACAGTGGGAGGTGTTCCTGCCATGGCAGGGGTGGATGAGATGAGCTTTAAAGTCCCTTCCATCCCAAACCATTCCAGGATGAGAACAAGCCCAGAGGCTGGAATGTCACCAGTGGCAGACAGAGGGGAACAATGACACCTTCTGCCCCTGAGCAGTTCCAACCTCCCCCTGGCTGGAGCCCCTCATGGTGCATCCCAAAACACTGAGCACAGGTGATCCCATCCCTGTCCTCCCTCACCCCTGCTGGGGACACAGCCCAAACCCAGCCCTGACCATTCCCAATCCCCAATCCAACCCCCTGAGCTGCCCTGCACCCCATGGAGCTCCCAGCTGATCCCACTGCACCAGCACCCCACACTGCCCTGTCCCAGCAGCCTCCCTGCCCCTCCCCTGCACCCAGGGCACGAAATCTGCTGAGCAAAGAGCAAAACCTTCCTCCCAGAGCTCCCACAGCCTCTTCTCTGTCAGAACATGGATTCAGGGCTGCTGTCAGAACTACAAAATCAGATGAAACCTCCGCGTTTGGTTTCCTCACAACCATCCTGTCACTCTCTGTCACCACAGCCCCAGCTGCAGCAGGCATGGCAGAGGACTGGCATGTTCTGAAAGCACCCAGCTGCCTTTTTCATCCTGGCTGGGAAAGCAATTGTCAGGCACGTTCAGAGCTGTTTGTACCCTCGGTGCTTTCATGCTGTCGAGCTGCAAGTGGATTTCTTCAGCTGGAGTTTTTTTTTCTTGGCAAACCCCCATGGTTACGCTGCTGTTTGGAGAGATTTCATTGCTTTTCAGAGAGCAACTGCTGCCTTGGAGAGACTCTTGAAGTTTGTCTGATATATGTCACTCTGCTGCTGTATATCTGAAATGTCTCCTATTAGAGCTGGAGGTGGCCACCCCACAGTCATTTTGAATAAATCTTCCCTGAGACATTAAATAAACCCCAGAAGATTGAGGGAGGCACTTCAACTCTTGCTCAGCTTCACACATTTAGCTCGAGTGCTGTTCTGAGCTGGGTAATTTGCTGGAGCAGGGTTGGGATGTCTCAATCCTCTGAGCCTTGCAGGGAATGCCCAGGTGGGCACAGGGATGGACACAGGCATGGGCACAGACCTGCAGCACTCCTGGCATCTAAATACTCCAAAGCCATCTCAGCCTCAGACTCGCTCCACATTTCCTATCCCAGCATCTCTGGATTCCTGAAAACCTTCCCGAGGAGGAGGCATGCAGTGACTGCATCCCTGAAAGAGCTGGGGATTCAGCCCTGAAAGAGGTGGGAATTCAGCCCTGGAAGAGCTGGGGATTCAGCCCTGGAAGAGCTGGGGATTCAGCCCTGTGGGGTCTCTCTGCTGGGATATCCTGGATAAACTTCACACATCCAGAACTCCCAGTGTACTTTTGTGCCCATTCAATAATTTGTTCTGAGCTCTTTGTGCAAGGGTTTGGTCACCCCTGAGCTTTTTAGTACCAGTTCTACCAAAGCACCATCCCCAGGTGAGGTTTTTCCCTTCTCCCCTCGTTGTTCCCTCTCCAACCCATCCTGCACTCGGAGCTGCTGCCAGGCTCTTGGCTGCTGCTCCAAACAGCCTGCCCTACTTTCCTGCAGATGATTGGTGATACCGAGCCACAAAATCAACAAAATCAACATTAACCCCCCAGCTGCAGGCCGGGAATTCTTATTTATGTGCACGGCGGAGCTGGCTGGCTCTTATTAGCAAATTCAAATCACCCTAACTCGATAGCGAGGGCAATTGAGCCTAACAGCGTTAGCAGGCTTTTCTCCTCTTTCTGAAGCTGCAGGGAGAAAGAGAGAGCACAATCAGTGTGGCACAGCCCAGGGGCTCAGCTCCTTTCTCCATCACCACAGCAGCAGGTGACACGTGCCCTGCCGGCTCTGTCCCCAGCACATCTCCAGGAGCAAATGCGCAGTGACAAGGAGAGTTCAGCACTGCTGAACATCAGCTCCCGAGGGAAACTTCTCCCCAAGTCAGGCTGGAGGGGGTTTTACACTGAATCTGGGGCCCAGCTGTGTGGCAGATGCTGTGTGCTCTTGGCTCTGATGCTCTGAGAAGCTGAGATCAGAGCAGGCTCTTTGCTGTGGGCAGAACCATGGGGACATTTCCTCCCACACCTGTAGGCATTGTGTGTTTCAGCATTCATTTCCCATCTGTTTGCTCCTCATTTCCCACAGGATCCTGCATTATTGAATTCCCCCAGAGGGTGCTGGGCACTGCCCAGGCTCCCCAGGGAATGGGCACAGCCTGAGGCTGCCAGAGCTGCAAGAGTGTTTGGACAATGCTGCCAGGGATGCCCAGGGTGGCATTGTTGGGTGTCTGTGCAGGGACAGGAGCTGGGCTGGGTGATCCTGTGGGTCCTTCCAGCTCAGGACATTCTGTGTTCCATGATCTCCAACAGGGCTGTATCCACCTCCATGGAGACCCAGCTAAACCCTGAGCTGTGTCCCAGTAGAAGCAAAGCACCCCTGAGCTCATGTTGCTCCTGTGCAGCTCTGAATGCCAAGGCTGGCACTGCCCTGCTCTGCTCTCCCAGCACTGGGCACTTCCAGCCCTGGCTCCTGACATGCCACATTCTCCTGGAGCAAAGCCTGATCCTTGGACACAACACAGAATGCAGTGGCAACAAAGGAATCATGGCAGAAATGTTCTGTGGCTTTCACAGTGGCAAAACAAAACCTCTCCTTGTGCTTATTTTCCCTGTTAATGTAAGGAGAGCAGCTCAGCAGCTTTTCCTTTTGCTGTCTGCTCCCACTTTGCTGGTTCAACAGCTTTGCTCTGCAATATTAATTCACAACAAGGAGAGCTGATCACACACAGAGTGATCACAGGAGGCTGAACTCACCCTAAACCCCTCAGCCACTGCTGCCAGCCCCAGGACACACCAACATCACTGCAAACAAAGCATTTCTCCTCACCCTCCTCACCATTCAGCAATTCTGAGTGTGATTCAGTGGACTGGCTGCTCCTAACAGAGAGCAGACCCAGAGCCCATCAGCTGTATGAGGAGAGAAGAGCAATCCCAATGGCAATCCCAGTGGCTCCTGCAGCTCCCCAGGCTCTGCTGCTGCACTCACTGCTCCACCCCATCAGCTGGGACATCCCCGTGAGGAAAGCCAAGTGCAAACCCCCCAGCAAAGCACAGTCTGAGCAAAGCACCAGCAAAAAGGCTCTTGAGGCACCTTTCAGCCTTTGCTGGAGGTTTCAGAGGTGCTTAAAAATAGGGAGGTTCTTGAGCCCTGAGGGAGCTCACAAGTAGCCAGGGAGCAAAGAGGAACTTCCATCCAAGGCTGAGAGGAGGGGAACTGCTTTGTGTTCTTGATTCCCCTTCTGTTTCCTGCAGCTCGTTCAAACTGCACCCTCACACCACCTCCATGGGGGGGTGAAATCAGGAAATCATCCCATGGCCCAGGAAACCAGGGCTGATCACACCCAAACTCCTCCTGAGGAACATCACCTTGGATTCCCCAGCTCACCTGTGAGTGATGGAGACCAAGTGCCAAAGGTTTGATCTCCATAAATAAACCTTTCACTGGCACAGGGTGCCCAGAGAAGCTGTGGTGCCCCTGGATCCCTGGCAGTGTCCAAGGCCAGGCTGGACAGGGCTTGGAGCAGCCTGGGACAGTGGAAGGTGTCCCTGCCATGGATGAGCTTTAAGGTCCTTTCCATCCCAAACCATTCCATGATTCCATGAAAACAATCCCAGAAAGACACAAGTGAGCTTTCCAAACTGGGACAACAAAATCCCTTCTGCCCCTCCAAGCTCCAACACCATCCCACCAACAAAACCATCTCTGGCCTGGGCTGGAAATGGAACAACAATTACATCCCAGCCTTTCATTTCTGTATCTTCATAGGAATAAAGAAATTCAAAGACACAAAGGGGAATGAAAAATACCGAGTGAATCATAAGCTATTACAATTCAGGGAGGGTAAAGTTCCAGTTGGGGTCCAATTTAAGGCAGATTCATATTTTGTTTGAACTGTTCATTCCTACTCACAAGCTTATTAGGTTAGGGCCAGTCCACAGTCTTGAAACACCCACTGGACACTAATATTTGTCAGTAGGAAACAGAAGAAACATAAAAATCTCTTGCCATTAAGATCAAGAGAGAGCAAGGGTGCACTTTGACATTTCTCCTCTCCTGCAAGGAGCCCCTGCTTTGCAAAGCAAATTCCACCTTGGAGCTTTGAACTCTTGCAGAGAAAAGATAAAAGGTGAAAACCCAGCTCGGTGAAAGTCAGCACCGAGGTTTGTGACAGCTCCAGACGGATCAGGTCTGATGTTCTGGCAGCACAAACACAACCCTCAGCTCCTTGGAAGCTCCTGGTGCAGCTCTGATGCCCAAGGCACGATGACAGAGGGGAACAAAGCAGAGCAAACCCATTAAGGACCTCAGCAAGGAGCTCCAACAGCTCCCCAATCCATGGAGGATGCCATGGGAAGCACTGAGCTCCAAACTCATCCCAATCACACTGCCAGGCCCTCAGCAGCTCCCCAGAAAGGCTCCCAGCTGGCTGCTCTTGGTAAGGAATCCTTAAACTCAGCACAGCAGAATTATTTTAACTGAGGAAGTCATGGACAAGCACAACATTTTGAGGCTTTTCTCACTTTGCAAAACAGGGACAGATTCTCATGGCAACCAGTGGAGGGTTTGGTGAGGGACAGTGAGGTTCTTGCATGGGCAAAACTGGGACTTGCTGCCCAGAAAAGGAAACCAGGGGTTGTACTATTGCCTCTTGAAAAGGTTCTCCACCTCCACAGAGCCCTTGTTAGCAATGGATGAATCACTGTCATTCACAAGCACCAAGCATGCAAACAAGAGGATCCAAAATGACCCCAAAATGATCTTAATTTACAGACTCAATCTGGAGGGGGAACAGAGCTCAGGAGGACTCAGATCCCAGGGCACCAGAGCTCCTCTTGCCCAGCAGTGGCCTCATTTCCTCCCACCTCTGGGTTTGTCCCCAGCACAAGGCTCTCCTCACCCTGAGGCTGCCCCAGCACCACCACACCAGATGTTAAACAGCTGGATTGACCCAGTTCATGCTGAACTGCTCCTCACTGTGACACAACTCCTGCCACTGGCCCAGCCTGCCCTGGACTGACCCAGCCTGCCCTGGACTGGCCCAGCCTGGCCCTGGACTGGCCCAGCCTGGCCCTGGACTGGCCCAGCCTGCCCTGGACTGGCCCAGCCTGGCCCTGGACTGGTCAGAGCTGCACAAAGTCAGCCCATGTGGCCCCTGAGCATTGCCTTGAGTACCACAAATTATGCTGGAGCAGATTTTTCCCTAATTTCATGGTGCAAAAATGAAATCCTGCTCATGCTGGAGGGATCCCTGATCTGTCTGCACTGAGTGAAACTGCAAACCTGCTCACAGCACTGGACTCCCACCCTGAGGGAAACAGTTTGCTTACTCTATTTTAATACATTCCCAGACCATGCAGGCTTGAATTTGCAGGAGGTAAATGTGCTCCATGTGCTGGAAAAAAGGTTCTTCCCCATCACCAACTTTCCTACATCACCTCTTGCTGCTTGGACACTTTTGAGCAGAATCAGGACATGGCTGAGACAAACCTGCAGCTCAGAAGAGCTTGTTTGGAGTCACTGTTCCAGTGCTTTTGTGCTGCTGAGGCAGGAAGGTCTTTTCCCCAGCTTATTATTAAAGAATTTCACCCAATTGATGATTCAGCCTCTTTGCTTCCTTCAGGCATAAATCACCAGGCAGATAAAGCTTTCATGGGCCCCAATTAAAAGGAAAAGTCTCTGGGAGTATGAAGAGTGGATCAGCAAGGGAAAAACAGGCTGAGATTTGTGAACTTGCTGTCTCCTTACCCTCCTAATCCCTCAGTTTATCACAGGACAAGAAGGGAATATTTACGAGGTGGATTTCCAACTGCAAAGGCAGTGCTGAAGCCCTTGATGCTATGTCTGTAAACCTGTGGAGAGGCTGGATCTGGACCACCTAGAAAGTCATCTCAGTTCTTTGGGAATGACTGAATAGTCCTTCTCAGCAAACCCCTCACCTGGGACAGAGCTGAGCCAAACCACCAAACCCAAATCCCTCTTTCCTGAAGATCCCTTGACACCAAACCCCTCAGTTTGCCTGATTCTACCACACACCAACCTTTCCAGCCTCCAATCTGCTTTCAGGACTGAGCAAACCCTCTCCCCCCTGGGCTCAGTGAATGCTGAGCTGGGAAATCACATCTCACTCTGGGACTGATCCCTACAAACTGAAATCCCTGACTCTGCTCCACCCCACAAGCAAAGCAGCAGGAAGAGGGGAGGGATGACAAAGTCCTGTTGCTGCAGGACAATCAATCCAGCACCGTTTTCAGCAGGAAATGAAGTGGCCATTAAGGCAGGAGTTGTAACCTCAGCCTCCCTGCCATGCTCTCAGCCCCAGACTGCCTGGCAGCAGAGGGAATTCAGCCCCAGCAGGGCTGGCTGCTCCTGCAGCAGCAAGGGAGGGCTTTGTGCAGGCAGGAGGAGAAATTAGCCCAACCAGAGCCACCCTGTGCTGGTGGCACTCAAGGGAAAGGGTGAGGGAAGGGCTCAGCTGAGCCTGAGGAACAGCAGCTTTGACAGAATCACAGATTTGGGTTGGAAGGAACCTCAAAGATCATCTCATCCCACCCCTGCCATGGCAGGGACACCTTCCACTATCCCAGGCTGCTCCAAGCCTGTCCAGCCTGGCCTTGGACACTCCCAGGGATCCAGGGGCAGCCACAGCTTCTCTGGGCACCCTGTGCCAGGGCCTGCCCACCCTCACAGGGAGGAATTCCTTCCCAATATCCCAGCTATCCCTACTCTCTATCAGTGGGAAGCCATTCCCTGTGTCCTGTCCCTCCATCCCTTGTCCCCAGTCCCTCTGCAGCTCTCCCGGAGCCCCTTTAGACCCTGGCAGGTTCTCTGAGTTCTCCACACAACCTCCTCTTCTCCAGGCTGAGCAGTCTCAGCCTCTGTCCATAGCTGAGGTGCTCTAATCTCCTCACCAACTTCATGCCCTCCTCTGGATTTTCTCCAACAGTTCCAAATTCTCCTTTATGTTGCAGGCACCAGAACTGTGTGGTGTTCCCTGCTTTCATCAGTCAGCAGGAGAAAAAACTCCAGTCTTTCTTCTTCCTAATGCTTAATCACAGTTTACACAGATCACATCTCGCCTCTTATGGTCCCACAGCCTTTTGCAAATCTTAATTAAGCAAAAGATTAAAAGTAGGTCCACAGCTCGGCTCTGATGAGTATCCTGCACCAGGGGAATGCTGCTCTCCTTGAGGAGTCCAGAGCCTGGGGCTGGTAGGGAAACCAACTCCACCACTGCAAAATTATCCTGACAAAAAAAAAAAACAAACCACATTTTCCTCAGCAGTGGAGAGCCCAGCTGGTGAAGCAAAGCTCCCTGAACAAGGAATAACCTCTGCCTGTCCCTCGTTGTCTGAGCCTAAAGCTGTGCTCACTCACTGAACCCTTCAGCTCTGGAGGTAAGAGGAAACATCCTTCAGCTCCTTCCCAGGCTGGGTGCAGCTGGGATCAGGCTGGTGCAGGCAGCATCAGGGCAGTTGTGAACTGACTGGAGATGATGGATGGATGGATGGATGGATGGATGGATGGATGGATGGATGGATTCCACCTACAGAGGAGTAGCCACAATGAAGGAGCTGATCCTCCCCCTCTACTCTGCCCTTGTGGGACCTCAGCTGGGGTTCTGTGTCTAGCTCTGGGGTCCTCAGCATAAGGAGGACAAGGAGCTGCTGGAACAAGTCCAGAGGAGGCCATGGAGATGCTCCAAGGGCTGGAGCTCCTCTGCTCTGGAGCTGGGAGAGCTGGGGGTGTTCACTGGAGAAGAGAAGGCTCTTGGGAGACCTCGGAACTCCTGCCAGTGCCTAAAGGAGCTCCAGGAGAGCTGGAGGGGGACTGGGGACAAGGGATGGAAGGACAGGACACAGGGAATGGCTTCCCACTGCCAGAGGGCAGGGAGAGATGGGATATTGGGAAGGAATTGTTCCCTGTAGGGTGGTCAGGCCCTGGCACAGGGTGCCCAGAGAAGCTGTGGCTGCCCCTGGATCCCTGGAAGTGTCCAAGGCCAGGCTGGACAGGGCTTGGAGCAACCTGGGATAGTGGAAGGTGTCCCTGCCATGTCAGGGGTGGGATGGGATGATCTGTAAGCTCCCTCTTCACCCAAACCATTCTGGGATTCCCTGACTTCCCTGCTGTTCCCTGTGCACCTGAGAGCTGCAGCCACAACCACCTGTGGAGGATTTCCAGTCACTGCTGACTGCTTTGGGCTTTAGTCTCCCTTTCCAATGTGATGCACTCAGAGTGAGCACAGAAGCCACCAAAACACAAACCAAGCGGCCAGAAGCACATGACTGGAGCTGTGAAAAGGCTGAGCACTGCACAGGGTGGATCTTCTCCACCCACAGCTTCCCTCAGCTCCCAACCTGCCAAAGCTCAGCCAGGCCCTCAGCAGGCAGAGCAGCACAGGGAGGAGGTGACAGCAGTCAGGGACAAAGGACAGGGGCAGGGATGGCACAACACAAACCACTCACCTTCCAGAACACCCCAAACCCCTCAGATCTTCCAGATCCAACCATCAAACCCTCAGCTGGGCTCCCAGACCTGATCCAACAAATCCAGCCAAATCCAAAATCCAGCCCTGCAGCTCCTCCAGGCAGCTGCTCCCAATTACATTACTGGGTGTCTGGAATGAAGCTACAGCAGCTCCAGAGCAACCCCCAAAATCAATAGCCCCATAGTAAGCTCAGGGTTTGCATGTGGTACGAGAGGCAGGTCGGGAGAAGGTGATCTCATCCACCACATATTGATTAATCAATCCCAGCCAGGATGCTAATGGGCTTTTCTTACAACACTTGGCACCAGCAGGAAGGAGCAGGAATGCTGAATGAGAAGGGGGGAAGCTGGTGGTGTGAGGAAGCTTTGGGATGAGGGGAGAAATGCAGTGGGCAAATGGACCCTTCTAGAGAGGGCTTTAAGTGGTTGGAGATTGGGAATAAATGGAGGAACTGAGCAATGCAGGGAGGAGGGAATAAATCAGATTTATTGGCTCCTAACACAGCAGAATTGTACCTGGCAATTTACTGTGGCTGAGGATAATCCTTTCCTGTTGCTACAAAAACCCTCCCAGGAAGGACTAGAAGAGCCCAGCATGGCTCTGGAGTCTGTCATGAAGCAGACTGAGCTCAGCAGCAGAGAGATGGGCTGAGGGCATTAGGAATGCCTAACCTGGGGATTTTCCACACCAACTCCAGGCTGAAATGAGAGCACTGCACTGCCTGAAAGCCAGCAGGGGCTGGGTGAGATTGTCCTCTCTCTGGAAAGCTGGGGAGGGTAAAACTGGCCAGCCAAGGGGTTGTGACAGCCATGGTCCTTCCCCTGCAGGAGGCAAGGAAATTCAGCCTGGTGAGTCTTTGCAACCCACAGAGTCATGCCAGGGGTGAGGGTGAGTGAGAGATTTGTAAAATTGTTCTGGGCTAACCAAAACCAGTGCTGGATCTCAGTGCTGGTGCTGCTCCCTGAGGTAAATTCTACATTTGATGGATCAGGGCGGGTCAGGAGGGTACAGAACAAGAAGGGATTGCTGGTTTTGCCAACCTGTATTGTGCAGTTTGTTCTCTGATTTCCTATGGGGCACTGTGAGAAGTGCTCCTGCTCCCCCAGCAGAGCCCAGGAGCACCTTGGGGTGACACCAAGCCCTACACTGTCACCCCACACTGACACAACATCTCCCAGCACAGGTGAGCAAACCTGCAGCCTCAAACCACCACAGATCCAACCAGAACCAGAACCAGAACCACACCCTCAGCAAAACAGCAACAATCCTCCCAAAAACCAAGCCATCAAGCGATGAAAACCACACCAAATGAATTTTCCTTCCAGCACCACCTTTCCCCCAGCAGCACCCCCAGCCCCAGCAGAGCACTCACATTGTAGAGGATGTCAGTCCAGCCCTCCATGGTGATGCACTGGAAGACGGTGAGCACGGCGAAGAGGATGTTGTCAAAGTTGGTGATGCCATAGTTGGGCCCCTGCCAGTACTCCCTGCACGTGGTGCCACTGTCACACTGCCGGGCAGGAGGCTCCTCTCCACACGGGAAGTCTCCCACCTCCTCACCTGCAGACAGGGAAGAGAAGTTACTGATGGAAACCAGCCTGGAAAGTTACTGAAACCATCCCCAAAATTTACTGACTGAAACCATTCTGGAAAAGTTCCTGACTGAAACCATCCTGAAATGTTCCTGACTGAAATCATCCCAAAAACTTCCTGATAAACCACCAAAAACAAACCACCAAAAACAAAACACCAAAAACAAACCACCCCAAAAACCAAACCACAAAACCACAAAACCACCCAAAAACTGAAACCATCTGATTGAAACCATCCTGAAAAGTTACTGAAACCATTCAAAAAAGTTCCTGACAGAAACCATTCTAGAAAAGTTCCTGACTGAACCCATCCTGAAAAGTTCCTGACAGAAACCATCCTGAAAAGTTACTGAAACCATCCTCAAAATTTACTGACTGAAACCATTCCGGAAAATTCCTGACAGAAACCATTCTGGAAAAGTTCCTGACTGAAACCATCCTGAAAAGTTCCTGCTTGAAACCATTCTGGAAAAGTTCCTGATTTAAACCATCCCGAAAAGTTCCTGGCTGATATCATCCTGAAAATTTACTGATTGAAACCACCCCCAAAACTTCCTGACTGAAATCATCCTGAAAAGCTCTTGACAGAAACAACCCTGCAAAGTTCCTGATTTAAACCATCCCCAGAAGTTCCTCCTGGCACCACTGCAAGGGCTGAATTCCCATTTTGGGTTTTCTTGTGCCACCATGAATCCAGCACCACCATGGGCACCCCAAACCCACGTCCCCAGGTGCCACATCCACAGGTTTTTGGACAATTCCAGGGATGGGCACTGCACCCTGGGCAGCCTGACCACCCTTTCACTGAGGAAATTCCCTGAGCTCCAACCTAAACCTCCCCTGGCACAACTCGAGGACATTTCCTCTTGTCTTGCCACCTGTGACCTGGGGGAAGAGGCTTCCAAACTGCAAGTAATTAGGAGCTCATGGCAGTTCAACACCTCTGAAACATTATTAAAACAGCACCAAAAAAAATTTAAAAAAAAATTTCAAAACCCACAGAAAATACACACAAAAAACCCAACAATGTGGTAAAAGCAAGGCTTTGGGGATGGCTTAAAACACACTTCAAACAGCCTCAAAGTGCTAAATACTGGCTCTAGAACATTAAACCAAAAGGGCACCTTCTGCACCAGTGCCTTAAGCAAGAGCTGGGTTTGGACAGCCCCAGAATTGTCCAGAAACAGATGTTGGAGCACAGCTGGAGGAGGAGCCCCTGGTTTCACCCCAAGGCAGCACTGCAAGGTGCATTAAGGACTCCAGCACCTCCACAAGCTCCACATTTTTGCTCCAAATTGAGAGGAAGACTCCATCAGGGATGCTGCTTCTCTGCTGAGTTTCACTGCAGACCCAGAGAAGGCAAAGGTGGACAAATCCGCCAGGAATCACCACCAGGAACATCCAGGAAGATGACCAGCATTTGGAAGCCTTGCAGCCCTCCAGAGCAGCTGGGAAAACTCCAGTGCTGAGTTTTCAGAATCAACAAATACCCTAAATAACATCCCCATTTAGAGAGCTGCAATTGGGGAAGCATTAAAGGCTTTTTCAAGTGACACATTATGGTAATGGAGCAGCAAAAGGCACAAAATCCAACCCACCAGGGGCAAAAACAGGAGCAGAGCTAACTAGAATTAGGAATAATCACTCCACGGAGCAGAGCCTGCAGGAGGAGAGCAAGATGGAGCAGAATGGAAGTGTGTGTGGATATATATAAATATATGTGACACACTTTCCTGTTGACTCAACACCGCCGTGCAGGGCAAAGCTCCAGCTCCCATATGGGTCACCACAGGCTCTCACCAGGGCTTGGGGAGAGGAGAAAATGCCAAATCTGGCTCCTGCAGGCCAGTTGGGAGTGTGCATTGAAAGAGGATCCAGTTTCAGCTCGGTTTGGCCTTTTGCTGCCAGGGGATTCTCTGAAAATGCAGTGCACATCTACCACAGAGGGTGGGTGGGTTTTTTTTCCTTTTTAAAACAGTGACCAGAACTGGCCCTCACTCCTTGTGGCTGGAGAAGACAGAGAAAGGGGGAATCTCAAGGAAAAATGGGAAATAAGTGTGATTTCTCTCCTGGAGCAGCTTTGGGGCACTTGGGCTGAGTTGGGTGCTTAAAAATAATTCAGTGTCAGCAGGACTGGACAGCAGGGAGGGTGGGGAGAGGGAAGCAAGATAGGAACATGCACTGCCATTGATTTTTACCCATTTTTCATTAAAATATAGACATGTTTCCAGCTCAGAACAGTCAGGCTGAGGGGGAAAGGCCTTGAACGACCCTTTTTTGCCATATTTTGGTGCCCAGCATCCCTCAGAGCTGCAGTTTATCGTTGACCCAGCCAGGCTATTGGCTCAGCAGAGCAACACTCAGTGCTGACACCTCTGCTTGGTTCCCCTCATGATGCACAGTTGGTATCTCTCTTGTGCCTCCTGATTCCAGCAAAAATCCCAGAGGTTTGCCCATTTTGGGTGTTTGGAGCAGCCAGAAGCAGGAGCAGCTTTTCCTCCTCCCGTTTTCCACCCCCTGCCAGAGGCATCTCTCTAATGAGTTTTTTAATTTCCACATCAGGCTGGTTTGGAGCCCGTGGTCTCTGCCTGGGCTCCTTAATGCACCTCTGAGGAGATGGTGAGCACTTAGGTTTTAAAAAGCTTTGTGGGTTGCTCTGTGCTCTGCTCCCAGGGGAGGCAGTGCCAGGAAACCTCAGCCCTCCTCCTTTCCAGAAGCACCATTTCCCGCCCAGCAGCTGGAATCGATCCCCTAACTCACCCACTAACAGCTCAGCATTTGTGGGACAGAAAATTTTAGGCACCTTCTACCTGCCTGGAGAGGGGGTTTGGGAGCTGAGCCACATCTCCCTCTGAGGTGGCTGATGCCTGATGATTTTTGCTTTTTTTATATACCCTTTTATACTTTTTTATACCTTTGATATATGCTCTGTGTCCTCTATACCCTTAGCCTGCATTGGAATTTTTGCAGTC
Organism: Lichenostomus cassidix; assembly: GCF_008360975.1. Classification (NCBI taxonomy): domain Eukaryota; kingdom Metazoa; phylum Chordata; class Aves; order Passeriformes; family Meliphagidae; genus Lichenostomus; species Lichenostomus cassidix. The sequence goes on from NC_139497.1 coordinate 8,734,915, forward strand.
TGATGTTCTGCAAGTTTTGGGGTTCTGCAAGGCAGAAAAACCAAACATTCACAGGAGGCCAGAGAGCTCTGAGCTACCAAAAACTTGAGGTATCAACCATGGTTGAAACTTGGGCTCTAGCCTCATTTGGGGGAGGGGGATTCTTAAAATAGGGAGACATAATTTATTAAGTTTCTTATTGGGGAATCCTAAACAGATTTGTTAATTTGCAAAGTCCATAAAATGGTATATGCATTATACAGTGTGGGTACATCTCAGCATGTTCCACCTTTGCAGAGCTGTGCACTTGGATCCTATTAAACACCGAGGTAAAACCCTTTTACCCTTTAACCATGTCTGCCTCGTAATTCTAAGAGCAGCAAAAGACAACATGTCAGCTGCTGCCATGCAGAGAAATGCAGCACAGCATGGGCTGCACTCCCAAATCAGGCTGGAACCTTCCCAGCCAGCAAGAGTCCCTTAAACACCACATCATCCCTGAGAAAAACCTGCTCTGGCTGCCCCAGCCTGGCATGGGGACATCTTGGCCATCGCTGGTGGCAGAGCTGAGTCTGCAGGGAGCACACACCACTTCAGGGGTGATGCTTCCCTTTGGCACTGGAGGGAAGGAAATCCTCATTGTTCAGGGCTCAGCCTTGAGGCAGAGCCTGGGGCTGAGCCTGCAGCTGCCTCCTTCTCACAGAGTGTGGACAGACATCCCACACCTCTGACAGACCTGAAAATGCTCCTAGAAAACCCCAACCTCACCACCAGCTCAGCACAAACTCTGCTCTTTCCTCCACACCAACCCTGTCCCTGCTGTCCCTGTCCCCTGTCATCACTGCCACAGCTCCACACCACTCCCAAAGAGACTTTTCTCTCCTACAAATGCACTCCAAACACCTCATTTCCTGCAGGAATTGCCATCATTTTCTCCCAGTCACAACTCCCAGCTGTCCTTCACAACCTGTGTTACATTTCTCCAACATTCCACAGGAACATGAGCAGGAATTCCCTCTGCTTGTGCACAGCTCTGTATAAACTGAGTGTATTAAACTGTTCCCATTAAAAGCACTGTAAAGGATGCCCAGAGATTTGGCAGGGATGTTGTTTTATTACCATTGAAATGCATGGAAATAAATCAATATTAAGACCTATTAGTGATAATGACTGAAAATACAAGGCTGTGTTTTAAAGAAAGTCAATTGCACTTTAAAATGCAATGGTTTGGAGACAAGAAAGATATTTTTATGTGTGTTAGCAGATAATAAACATATTAACACCACTAGAAAGGAATGGGGTGGAACGAGGTGGTCTTTAAGGTCCCTCCCAGCCCAAACCATTCCATGATTCCATGATTTCACACAGCTATTCCCAGCCAAGGGTCTCTGGGATCATCCTCCACCTCCATCTTCATCTTCTGGAGTTTATCCCTCAGTCACAAACAGACACATCATTGACTCTTCAGTGCCCAATTTCCCTTCTTTGAAAGTCATTTTTATCCTTTCTCTATCAAAGAACTCCTTGCCTCCCATCTATTGCCCTTTTATTTTTTGGTTGCTCTCAGTCTTTTCAATCTTTTATTATTTCCCACCAAATTTTCCTCTGAAGCCTTCCAAGGAAACTCAATGCACACCAAGCAAAACCCAATGAAAACATAAACAGACAGCAAGGAATAAAATGAAACACCAGGAATTTGGTTCTGTGCTTCTGCTATGAAAAAATTCTTTCAGGACAGGAGGCCCTAAGCACTTTAATCCCATTTTTGGGCAGACTGGGAGCAGCAGAAAGAGGAGAACCTGCCCTAATCCATGTCAGGTGAGCAGAAAATTCTGTTAACTCTCAGAATTTGTGAGTAAAGAGGAAGAGAATGCAGGGAACGTGGAAGAGGCAAAAGGAAAAGCACCACAGAAAGAGGACAGAAAGGTCCAAAGGGCAGAGCTCACCTGTCTCGTTGGAAAAGCAGGTTTTGTGGAATTTGCCCATGTAGAACTCCAGGCCGATGATGGCAAACATCACGATGGCGAAGAAGAGGAGCAGCCCAATCTGCAGCAGGGGCACCATGGCCTTCATGATGGACTTGAGGACAACCTGCAGGCCTGGGGGGACACCAGAACATGTCAGGGAGGGAAGGAAAACAAGGACATGAGGGTGAAGGGAAGGAAGGTGGGAGAACAGGGCTGTCTGGGGGGCAGTTCAGGATTGGCCATACCCAGCAGTGCTGCTCTTCCCAGGGTGATATAAAACAATTTACTGCCATAAGAGCAGGAGAGACAACAGGGGGTGATCCTTTCCTGGGGCCTTCTCTTCAGGGGACAGACCCAGTGGTTTGTTCAGCTCCAGAGGCACTCAGAGGGTTGTTCCTGAGGCTGGAGGAGTCCCAGCCCCAGCCTGGAGCTGAACCAGCTCCTTGGGCAATGTGGTGCAGCTTTGAACTCCACCTAGGACCCCTCAGGGCCCAGCAAGGCAGGCTGGTGTTAAGCAAGGGGAAGAAAAACTCATTCATTCCTCTCCACATCATGCTGGAAGTGTCAGTTTTATACCATCGAATTCAGACATGGTTGGACTGAGTGGTAATTAAGAAACTGGTGCTAAATGTGGTTATTAGTGTATCTGACTGTGCTGAAATGGAAGTGAGGCCATAGCAGGAGCTTAAACCTCAGCTGGTACAATTCTTCAGCTACACCAGGGTCACTTAGAGGTATTTTCCCACATAAATCCCAATTTGTGTCTATTCACACAAAGCTAAAGTGTTCCTTTGGAAGGAAGATTGTGGTGTTAACCTGGAGAGATCTGCAGGATCTGCACTGCAGTGAAAACCTGTCCTGAGAAACTCAGAGTGAGGCCAAAGCCAGAATTTCCCACCACCTGATGTTATCACTTAGTTTGAAATTGGAAGAGGAAGGAAAACCCCATGGATGGCTGAGTTCCCCCTGTCCCAGGGAGCCTGGGCTGCTGGGGAGCTGCTGTCCCTCCAACACACCCCAACAGCCTCAGTGCTGTGCTGTCACACCAGAACACGTCAAGGCTGTCCCTGTCACACCAGAACACCTCACCCTGTCACACCAGAACACCTCAGGGCTGTCCCTGTCACACCCTGCTCTGCAGAAACAAACCCCAGGGCTGGCCAGCCACAGCTCCTTCAGCAGCACTGAAACTCATTTTCAATTAGAGCCAGGGAGATAAGGGAGAGAGGCTGAGATGGAGGTGGCAGATAAGGTCCTGCTGATGCACACAACAAAACCCTGCAGTGATGGGCAGCAGCTCCCTGGGCTGTGCTGAGGGATCATCCTTGTGCTGCCACCCTGCACAGCACCAGGGACATCAACATGGGCACACTCATTAAAAAAAGCTTTAAATGAGCATTAAAAAAAAGATCAAGGTCAGTTGGATGGGAAAAGTACTCAGGGTGTAGAAGGAAAAAATATTTCATGTTTGTGTGTGGTTGCACCTCAAGGCTGTACATTTACTACAGGAAAAAAACCATCATAAAATACTCAGCTTTCTCCACATCACTAAAAACCCAAGAGCAATGGTGTGGGGAGATGTTGTGCTGGTCCAGGACACAGTCCCAGGTGGGAACACATGTCCCACAGCAGGACAGGGACAGCTCTGAGGGCCACACTTCTGTTCTGACACCCTCAGCCTGTCACTGCCACACCTTGCACAGGCAAAAGGTCCATGGAATAAAGCCAGCAGCTTCTCCTTATGGAGACCCCATGAACAAATGACTCCATTCCAAGCATCTCTCCTGGGTGGGAATTCAGCTTGAAGCCCTGCCCAAGGATGGATCCTGATCTCAGGAAACTCTGGTGCTGTCATTGCCCCCAGGAGGACAGGGCTGCCAAGGGGTTAATGCAGAGAACACCAGAGCATCCCACAGGGCTGCAGCTCCTTCCACCAGCTCTGCTGGAGGGTAAAAACCTCTCTGTTCCACAGCCAGCAATGAAACAGCAATGAAATTTCATTTCATTTCCTTCACTCAGGATCACTCTCAGCTCCCCTGCTGGGGGCAGAGCAGCTGTGACAGTGACAAATAAAAAGGCAGAAAGGCACGGTGTGGGCACTGGGATGGTTTCAGGGCTCACTGGAGCATTCAGACCCTTCAAGTTCAAACATCAAATGGATGAAGCTGAGCAGGGAAGGACAAATCCCACCTGCTCTTTCCCTTCAGTTTGTACCTCTATTAAAAGGGTAAAATCTTCAGCACAAGAAACTCCACTGATCAAAACCATCAGGAGATCCAAGCTGAAAAGAAGCCTGAAAGCTGCACAACTTGCCTCTCAGCTCTTCCCAGCCCAGAGAATTCATTCACCCCCAAAGGCAAAAGGGTCTCAGGACAAATCCCTTCCCCTCAGCTGCAGGTCTGGGAGAGGAGTGCTGAAATCAGCACTGAACAGGAGGGGAGAAAATCAAACCTTGCCAAGGGCAGGAGCCACTGATCCCACAGGAGCAGGGGGAGAAAATATTGCTCAGGAAAGCAGTAACAGCCCAAATCCCCAGAGCACTTGGGCTGTGACACGACATTGTCACAATATTGTCACGACATTGTCACCACACTCACTTGGGATCCCCGACACCAGTTTCAGGGGTCGCAGCACCCGCACGGCTCGCAGCGTCCGCAGGTCAAAATCAGTGCCAGCAGTCGCCAGAATCCTGCAGGGAAAAGAGAAAAAAACTCAGATTTAATACAAATTCCTCTTCCCGAAGGGTGGGTAAGTGTGGTGTAAGAGCAGCAAATATTGGAGCTGCTTTCAGCTCTCTGCCTGTGATCACACTGCAGGTTGTGTTCACTGAAAGCCATCAAACCCCACAAACTCTGGGGCTGCCCAGCCTGGCTCAGGCTGCAGGAAAATCCCAATCCCTGCCTGTTTGTGAGGCCACTGGACATCACCAGGTCCCTAAAGAGCTACTCCCTGTGCCACAGGAAAACACACCCCAAAAGGGGAGAGAGAGGGGGAACTGAAACCCTCAATGATGGTGGAAATTACCTGCCAGAGCTTCTTCCTCCAATAAACCCACAAATCTCTCAAGTCTTGATGTCTGGTGTTTCCCAATCCCTGAAGCACTTTCTGGTCATACTCTCCTCTCAGTGTGCAGAATTAATTTCTGTTCAGAGCTTCTCCTTTGAGGAGAGCAGGGTGTGAGTCTGGCACACCACCAAACACAACCCCCAGAGCAGAGGGAGTCTCAAAAATGGGATTTCTGCACAGAAAATGAAATGGATTCCCCTGTTTTAGGGCACAGCAAGGGGAGAAATATTGTCCCAATGTCCACAAGGATGGAAACTCCTGAAGTCAGCACTGCCCCTTGGAGAGCACAGCAAAGCCACCTTTGGCAATTCTTGCAGCACTTCCTCAGTTTCCTGAGAAGAGGAGCCCTTTTTCCTCAGTTTCTTGCTAACCAGAGCCATTTCCCCCCAGTTTCTTTAACAAGAGCCCTTTTTCCTCAGTTTCTTCATAACAGGAGCCCTTTTTCCTCAGTTTCCTGATAACAGGATCCCTTTTTTCCCAGGCTTTTCATAACACAAGCCCTTTTTTCTCAGTTTCTTCATAACAGGAGCACTTTTTCCTCAGTTTCTTGCTCACAGGAGCCTTTTTCCCCAGTTTTTTTTGTAACAGGAGCCCATTTCCTCAGTTTTCATAACAGGAGCCATTTTCACTCAGTTTCCTGATAACAGGAGCCCTTTTTCCTTAGTTATTTTTGTATCAGGAGCTCTTTTTCCTCAGTCTTTTGACAACAGGAGCCCTTTTTCCTCAGTTTCCTGATAACAAGAGCCCTTTTTTCTCAGTTTCTTGCCAACAGGAGCCCCTTTTTCCCAGTTTCTTGACACCAGGCTGCCGAGCATTCAGCAGCAATGAGCCACCATGAAAACAAACCCAAGGAAAAGCAGAGTTTTCCCAAACCGGCTGTATAACTGCACTCTGCACTGTGCAGGATGCCTGCAAACTCACTCTGGAGAGCTCTCCCAGAATAAATCCCTATCCTTGACTTACTGACTGACTTAGCCTGGGCCAGGGAAAAGCAGGATCAGCATTGCTGGGCGGAAAGAGCCAGACTCCATCAGCAGGAGGTGCTGGAGATCAGGAAAAAAACCCGCTGGGATCTTGGATGGCAGCAGGCAAAAACAAGCCAGGACCTGAGGAGCTGAGTGTTTATTCTATAGGACACCTGTTCCCACATTTTCACGACCTTAAAATTCCCATTACATCAGCGCTAAGGATGCAGTTGGAGCACAAGCAACAGGAGACAATTTAAACCAAGGTGCAGCACATGCAGAGACTTCTAATTTAATCTTCTGCACCCATGCCAGTGATTGCACTCCTCTGCTCCTTTCCCTCCATCCTCACTGCTTAATTGCTCACTTATAACCCTGAGCAGTGTGGGAATAATCAGGAGATCATGCTGAACATCTTCCTTGGGTGTTGCTCCCAACAGCACAGTCAGGCTCCAGGGAGCCAGGGGGGATTTGTGCTGTCACAGCTGGGATGAGCTGGGAAAAGTGTTCATCCACTTCTTGGTTTGTTTGTAAATTCAAAGAGAAAATGGGAGGGGTTAGGGGACACTGTGGTGCCAGTAAATGTTCCAATGGCTTGAAGTCTTCATTCCAGTGTTTTCTTTCTAGCCTGTTCCAACTATGGCAATACACACAAACCCCCTTGCCCAGTCCAAATCCCTCATTTTCCTTTCTTAGTCATCAATTCCCACACCACTGGCACTGCCACCCCCCAGTTCCCCTGCACAGGACACCCCACAGCCACCATCTCCATGGATTCCATCCCATCCCACTCAAATCCCACAAACCATCCAGCAGGGCTGAGCTGTCCCTGCTCCAGGATTCTGATGGATTTTGCCCAGGAATCCTTCACTCTTGGAAAACAGAACAACCCAGGTGTTGTCTGGAGAGGCAGAAACAGCTGCTTGCTGAACAAAGCCACTTTTGCTGGAAAAACCAGAATGGGTTGGGTTTCTCTGGGCACTCTGTGCCAGCCCTTCACCACCCTCCCAGGGAGAGATTCCTTCCCAGTACCCCATCCATCCCTGCCCTCTGCCAGTGGGAAGCCATTCCCTGTGTCCTGTCCCTCCATCCCCTGTCCCCAGCCCCTCTCCAGCTCTCCTGGAGCCCCTTCAGGCACTGGCAGGAGCTCTGAGGTCTCCCTGGAGCTTCTCCTCTCCAGGTGAACATTCCCAGCTCTCCCAGCCTGGCTCCAGAAAGGCTCCAGCCCTTGGAGCAGCTCCATGGCCTCCTCTGGATTCACCCCAGCAGAACCTGAGGGGATCAGGAGCAGCTCTGGGTCTGAACTCCCCCTTTGGACGCTGCAGATCAACGAGCAGACAGTGACAAATCCCAGCATGGCCATGCTGCGTTTTCCTGCTGCTCACACCGTGGGAAGGGCTGATCCTGCAGTCCCTGTGCTCATCCCACAGCTCTGCAGCTCCAGCCAGGCTGGGCCAGCAGCAGAACCAGAGCACAGGGAGCCCTGAGGTTCTCAAAAAGTGCTGTGGTGTTAACATCCATCCCAGGAACCCTCAGGAGCTCAGGAAGGAGCAGCTGGAGCACAACAAAGCAGCCCAGGAGGAGAAGCTGTGCCAGGGTGGGGATGAAGCCTTTTCCCTGCAAAGGTAAACCTCATTTACAGGATTCCAGTGCTCCAAGCTGCCTGGAAAAACATCCCAGGGAGGGGAAGACTTATTTAACATCCTGGAATTTGGGAGACCTTAATTAACATCCCGGAATTTGTCCAAGTGCCACCTTGCTGTTGTGCTTTTTCCCAGCTCCATCTGAAAGCTCACAGAAACTACTCTGAGTTAGGTCAGAGCAAGTGGGAAATTATCCTTAAAAATAGGAGAAATGGAGAGATCAAAGGAGCCAGTTGACAATCCCATCCCAAAATCCTGCTGGAGCATCCCTGGCAGCACAGCCAAGAGCTGAGAACAAAGCAGAGGTGGTGGGTGAGCCAGTGCCAGAAGAGGAAAGCAGCTGGGAAAAGTAAGAACATACAAAAAAAAAGAAGATTTTAAGTGATAAATGGCTTGATCTGCAGCCATTTTTGTGTCTCAGTGGCTTGTAGAGAAACACAGAGATTGGATATGTTTGGGATTGTGCCTTGGATAACAACTCCAAGGGTTTCAGTGCAACAAAATCAATTCCTCCGTGGAAGTTGTATTTTTTATGACAGCCAAACACCAAACCTTTCATGTTCTTATGCTGCTGGGGCACCCATCCTGCCACCCCTGGGGGCTCAGGGCCAAGGCACTCACCCCACAATTTTACCATCACTTGGAAAAATGCTGCTTTTCTCCCTCTCTCCTCCACTAACAAGTCCTGACTGACAGCTCTTCCCAGAGACAGCCCAGATGTGGGATAAATGCTTGATAACTTTTATTCCAGCAAAGCCTGGAATAAATTATAAAAGCAGCTTGTTCCTCTGGGGACAAAAGAAAGCAAAGAACGAAGGGAAAGTTCCTTCCCTGAACGCTGTGATAACATAAATAATTAGCAATCCCTTCCTGTAAGGAGCTGGGAGCTCAGCATTGATTTGTTCTGCTTCAGCAAGACCCAGGCTGCCAGACAGAGGTGATGAACATCCTTAGGGCAGCCCTGACCAAAGAAAATGCCTTGGAATTCCTTCAGGTTTAGCCTCAGAGCTCCAAATCCTGAGGACTGGAGTGGGGAAAAGCTGAGTCTGTTCCCCAGGATGCTTCCCAGGAATGCTTCCCATGGGATCTCACCTCTGCTGCCAGGGCAGGTTCTGCCTGAGGAGGAATCACTGCCAGAAATTGGGGTTATTTTTAATGTCACCTTGCTGATTTTTATAAATCCTAGCCCTGGAAATAAGTGGGAACAGCAATTTTTTTCAGAGACCTTTCCCAAACACCTGTTCCTAAACTCTAAATCAATCTTTTCAACGGGATTAGGAGAAAGACCAAATACTCCCCAGGCAGCTTCCCTCAAAGAAGGATAACACCAGCAGCTGGTTTATGAAAAGAAATAACAATTGTAACTTCTGACCCACAGATTCCACCCCATGTAATGCAGACACCTTGGCAGCATCAACCCCAAAACCTCTGAGAGAGAGAAAACTCAGTAATTCACTCCCTTCCCAAAACCTCACCTTGAGCACCAATGGTGACTCCAGGAAGTGGAATCCAATAGCAACAACTGGGAAGAATTAAATAAATACTTTATGAAGATTGGCTGAGTAGTTTAAAGAAGTTTCCCCCATCTATGTCACCTGAATGTCACCTCTATCTGCCACTGTCACCCACCTGCTCCTTCCCAACATCTCCTCTGCTACCCAGCAGCTGGAAAGGCACTGGGGGAAGCAATCTGCCACCCTGCTGGCACTGAGCACACAGGCAGCACCTTGGAGAAGGAGGTGCCACAACCCCTGGCACTCAGTGCCACCAGGGCACCCCTGGCCCTGTGTCCCTGCAGGCTCTGAGCAGAGCTGGTGACAAAGGCTTGGATGAAGCCAATGACCAAGGGGGAAAGCACTGAGCTGCAGAGCCTGAGCCCTGCAGGAGGAGCAGGGAGTGCCAGGGCAGAGTCCTCAGCTGCAGGGCACAGCAGGATGAGCCATTGTCACCGTCCTGGCACCGTGGGGACACTGCTCAGTGTCACTCTGTGGGGCTGGCCCAGCTGATTGCCCAGCCAGGAGCTGAGGGCAGCTCAGGCACCCAGCCAAGGTGCCCATGGGCCACCCCCGGGCTGTGGCTGTCCCTCTGCTCAGCTGGCTCTGCCTGGTGACAGCATGGCAGTGCCACAGCCCAGAGCCACGCGGTGAGCAGAGCACTTGCAAAGGTGTCCCTTGTCACTCAGCCTGATTTCACAGCGTGGCAGCTTTATCTCCACTACCAACAGCACGGAGGGACCCCGGGGCTGAGCTGATAAGTCGGTGTGAGGTGCTAATTGCAGTGTTTAATTGATGGCAGTGCCGGGTCAGCCGGTGGCACTGTCACCAATGCCTCCCCCACACTGCCTGTCCCTCCACACTTGGGCCCAGCCTGGCAGCTCTGCCCCTCCTGAGGATCACCAATCCAATCCAGACATCCCAGCAGATTCCATCTAATCCCACTCCTAACTTCCACAGGGACACATCCCAGCCCTTCCCTCAGCCACAGCCTGTGCAGAGCACCTCAGGCTGATCCCCTGCTCAGATAAACGTGTCTGACCCCAAATGGGTTGTGTCCATCCAAACAGCCTCACTGGGGGGAAGGATAAACCTCTCTTTAGCTCTAACATGAAGGGAACAGAAGGCAAAATTAAATACACACAGGAAATAACCCTATTTGGGACTTCCTGGGCACAAACTGCCCATCCCTGAGAGGAGATCAGAGGAGATCTCATCAATCCATATAAATATCTCCAAGGGGTGTCAGGGGATGGTGCCAGACTCTGCTCAGTGGTGCCCAACAACAGGACAGGAGCAATGGCCATAAATTAAAATACAAGTTCCACCCAACATGAGGAAAAAATGCTTTCCCTGAGGGTGGCAGAGCCCTGGAGCAGCTGCCCAGGGAGCTGTGGAGTGTCCCATTCTGGAAACATTCCAAACCCACCCAGACATGCTCCTGTGTCACCTGCTCTGGGTGACCCTGCCTTGGCAGGGGGTTGGCCTGGATGATCCCCAGAAGTCCCTTCCAGCCCCAGCTCTTCTGGCATTCTGTGATTCCACAATTCCACCCCAACCAGGTGAATTCCTGAGCCTTTTATAGCCAGCATTAAACTCTCCCCCAGCCTTCAGCGGGCAGAGCTGCCCAGCTGTGAACTCAAACTCTCTCCTCCTCTCACGACAGAAACACTCTGAGTCCTGGGAGGAGCCCCAGCAAAACGGGAGCACAAAACCCTCCCAAACCACCTGCAACCTACTTTGGGGAGTGTAATTCCCAAGCCAGGCTCCAGGGAGAAGACAGGGAGAGAAGGATCTGGAGACAGACAGAGGCAGAGCAGCCAGGCAGGGAGAGCCACTCAAATCCACCCCGTGAGGATTTGTAGGGAGCTGAGGGCTGGGATTGTGCCCAGGATTGATGCCTTAGGATTTTAGCTTCTGTATTTTTGGTGTATCTGTAGTTTTAGTGTATAACTCTGGACTCTAAATAGAGTGCTAAAACTTCTGTTCCCAGCATTTGTTAGCCAAAACAATTCTAAAACTCAACAGCCAAGGACACTTTGCTGCCTCAGAGCCCCAAAATGTGTAAACAGCAGTGAATTGAGGGGAGCAAACTTGGGGTGATTGACATCATCATCTGAAGGTGTAATTGGAGGGTTAAAGCTCAATATGTTAATTGACAGAACATATAAAATACAAAAAAGTCATGACTCACTGTCCATTTTGGGTGTAGCCTCTTGAATAGGCTCTGTCTGCCCTAAACTCACCTTGAAGGCATTCAATAAATTTATCAGCTTTTCATTCTGCTAACTTTCTCTCTCTCTGCTTTAGGTAAGCCTGCTCAGGCATCATGATGAGGGATGATGTTCTGATTATGAGGCAATCGCTCAAAGAAGTCCTTGTTGCTGCTGAGCAGGAGAGACAGGGACATGTCCCAGTGTGGAGTGGAGAAGGAGGGAGTTTGCAATCAGCCCTGACAGCTGGCAGGGAAATGCTCATGGACAAAAACATCCCAGGGACATCACGCTGGGAAAACTGAGTGCAGAGGAGTTAAAACCATCCTGCACAACCTGGGGCTGGAAAGTAGGTCACACCTTGAGCCTCCTTCCCTTACCAGCACGAAGAAGGGATGCTTTTTCTCTCCTTGGGAATGGCATTCCAGAGGTTCCCGAGGGCAGGAGGAAGGAGCAGAAAGCATTTTCCTGGAGATATCAGGTGTCACCCACCCCACAGCCAAGCTAGGGAGGGTTCTGTCTCAGTAGCAAACGAGATTCTTCAAGGGGAATTTCAGGATCAGCAAAACGCTTCGAGTATTTTTACTTCAGGGGATGTAAATGAGAGAGCAACGGAACAACATTTGGGGATTGTTTCATTTGTCAAGTTCCAAAACGAAGCATTCCCGGCTTTAAATACGTTTTCCTTTTTAGTGGAAGCAATTCTTGTCAAGCCTGCAAATAGCTTCGCCTTGATTTAACGCTGCCATTTCCCCAAAAAATACAAACTCTCGAGCCCCGTGCGAGGGAAAAACATCACCCAAACGAAGCAATTGTGCCAGCAATGCCTGGAGGAGCTGCAAGCACAAAGCAAAGGGCACAGGCCAGCTGGTGGGTGGTGGGGATGCATTCTCCTGCCAGGTGGGCTAACAGGGCAGCACAGACTGCAGGAGGACAGAGCTCTGAGTCACCAAAACACATCCCAAGCCTCCATCCCTCCGGGAGCCGAGGAGGAGCTGCTCCTTGCCAGGCTGCCCCGGGAGCTGTGACGAAGGCTGTGTTCTCTGGGAGCACAGCCACCTCACGCCCTGCACTTGGCCAGCCCCCAGAAGGAGCTGTTCAGGAGCTGGGCAGCAAATGTCAGCGCTATCAAATCGCAGCAGCGTGGGGAAAGCAAAACAAAACGCTTGGGAAGAGGAGCTCAGCCTTCCTGCTGGTGCTGCTGGAGCTGCTGGGAGAGGGAAGGGAGCAGCAGGCAGAGAGGGGAAGGAAAAACATCTGCCAGTGCTGGGCACCTCATCAGGAGGGAGAGGAGAGCTCCTGGTGGGTCACTCTTTTCTGGTTTGTTTTTTCTCTCCCACCAAGCTGAAGCAAGCACTGGGTTTTGGAGCTGGGAGGGATGGGATGGCCCAGCCCAGCCACCCCAAATCACTGCTGGAGTGGGCAGCTGAGAGCAAAGGTGAACACTTGGGCAGAATGAGAGCCAAAAATGTTCACAAAACAAAGGGAAAGGCAGTGAGTGGGGAGGGAGGGAATTCCTGCGGCCACATTTGGTGAGTTTTGTATCCTCTCAGGGCACAGCCAGAGTAGGGAGAAGTGGCCAGAATGGATCAGCAGCATCCCCACAGCTGGGTGTGCTTGTGCACTTCAGCTAGAGCCCCAAAACCACCAGGAACTCAACCAGGCCACCCGAGGGGGAGAACTTCACCAGGATGTCAAGCACTGCTGGGCTTTTTTCCTGCAATGCCACAAAATATCCACAAACCAGGGATTCCTGCTGCCACCAGCACCTCCTGGCACCTCTGCTCCTGCCTGCACTTGGTGTGTTCATCCAGCCTGTGGGGAGATGTGGGACATCCCAGGAGTGACGTGGGACATCCCAGGAGTGATGTGGGACATCCAGAGATGTCCTGAGGGGCAGAGCCAACTCCCTCCCCTCCAGCTTCCCCCTGTGCCTGCCCAGGAGCAGCTGGGATCAGGAGAAGTGATGTTGGAGTGGAGGTCAACGAGACAAGAGAGCTGCACCCCATCCATGTCTGGCAATGTCCCCAAAGGAAATTCCTCCAACAGATAATTCCTGGAGAAAGACAAAGTCTGGGATGCTACCAGGAATCTTTTCATGTGGGCACAGATCTTTTCCCTTTTTCAGAGATTTTTCAGACACTTTATCTCAGAGCTGGGTTCTCTCTGAAGGAGGTTCTGCCAGTGAATGCCCTGAGCAGGCAGAGAGCTGATATTCCTCAAACATCTCCTGTCCAAAGCTGCTGCCTCAGAGATCCCAAATCCCAGCATTTTTCCAGACACCCCATGGTGCCACTGCTCACACAGGTAGGCAGCCCCTAAATCAATAAGGCTGGGCTAAAAGTCATTAAACCCTTTAAAAAATAAGATTAAGACTCTCTATTTGCCTTGAGATCCCTCTGCTTTTGGAGGCAGCTGGGGTCAGGTTTTCAAGCTTTAGCTACAAGCCACAAAAAATACAGATTTTCAAATAAAATCACAAACTCTCCTCTTGCCTCAAGGATTGAAATAAAGCCTCAGAAATCATAATCTGACTTGCCCTGCAATATTTCTTTTTTTAATACACACCTTATTGTCCCTCAAGGAATATAATTATTCCTCTTTCTGCGTTTTGTTGTTTTATTTTTGGCCAGAACTCTCACACCAAACATGCAATGTTGTTCTAAGGAAAACACAGTTTGCCAAGACATCTAAAATATTGTGTATTCCCTCCATCTGCTTCTCCTAAATAAACCCAGGGCCTTATCTAATCTAATGAGTAGCTGTTGGCAATAATTTCATAGCCATCTGTACTGTGCTTTAAACCTGTTGCAAGCTGGGCTGTGGACAGGGAAAAGTCAGAATTTATTCCCTCAGTATCAAACCCAGAAATTGTAACTCCCCCCTTCTGGTTTTTAGGATAATTTAGCCATGACAGCTCCTATGCTTGGTGTTTGGGGAGCAGTATTTCATGAATGTGGCAAATAAATCCCATTTTTTCCCTGTTTTGTGTAGATAAAAGTTGAGTTTTGTAGCTGACGAGCTGCAGGGCAGTTCCTGGTGGGTGTTACATCTGCAACCTCCACATGAGACCCTTCCCACCACCACAGCCCTGCTGGGGATCACCAGCCCAGAGAAAACTTCCCAGAAAATTTAATTTTTTAATTAAAAACTCTCTCCCAGCTGCAAGAACCTCAGCCTGCAAGTTCCCAGCACCTAAATAGGCTGGGAGTTCAGAAAGACAGAGATCCACAGGATATCCTGAGCTGGGAGGAATCCTCAAGGATTATCCAAGTCAACTCCTGGCTCTGCACAGTCCCACCAAGAGCCTGAAAACCTTGGCCAGATGGGGGGTGAGAGGAATTCCCTGCCCATCCCCACTCAAACTGAGCTCACACCAATCCAGCAGCTCAAACAAATATTGATTTTACTGGTTTTTAGCCCTTGTCCTTGCCCTGTTTGAGGGGAGCTGAACAGAGCCAGCACCCCACTCCCTGCTGGGATAGCTGAGGAAAGGGATCCAGCTGGGAGTTACAAGCAGGTGTGCAGCAAGAGGAAGGTGTTTGGTTGAATTTATATCTTCAGGACATGACAAAGGGTCTGTAAGAGAGCCAGAGTGCTGCACTGCTTTCCTCAGGATTCCAAAACCCAAAAAATCTTTGGATAAATAAAACTGGAGAAATAACAACTCAGTGCCAAGGAAAGCTAAAGAACTCGATGCACCCAGGGGAACACAGCCCAGAGCCCAGACATTCAGAGATCCCAGCACAGCTCCTGTGGGCTCAAAGCCACATTTGCTGACCTGAGGATCACTTCAACACCAACACACACTCCCTGTCACACTCTCCCTGGGCATGGCTTTGCCACTCCTGCTTTCCTTCTTTTCCACCCCACTCTGTCCCCACCTTTTCCATCCCTTCTCCCCCACCACAGCTCCATAATCCTCTTCCCAAAGAGCTCACAGACACTTCTGGCAGCAATCACGGAATGACCAAATGGCTCAGGCTGGAAAGGACCACTGGAGGCCATCAAACAAAATGTGACAGAGGAGAAATTAGAGAGAGAGATCAGGAAGGAGCCCTGTGAGGCTGGGCAGCCCTGGCACAAGGTGCCCAGAGAGGCTGTGGATGTTCCATCCCAGGCAGTGTCCAAGGCCAGGCTGGACAGGGTTTGGAGCAGCTTGGGGACAGTGGGAGGTGTCCCTGCCATGGCAGGGGTGGCACCAGGTGAGCTTTAAGGTCCTTCCAAGCTGTGACATTCCATGATCCAGTCCCACCCCCTGTCTGGCACAGTCCCCTGGAGCAGTCAGTCACCCAGAACTGTGTCCAGATGGGGTTTGGACACCTCTGGGGAAGAAGCTCCAAACCTCTCTGAGCTCCTGTTCCATCAAATGAAAAGGACAATGCAAGCAGGCAGGTGGGACCTCAGAGCCATGTCACTGGCACAGGGAAGTGACATCTTTATAGCAGGAGAGGGGAATGTGCTCAAATTAATTGGCTGTTCAGCTAACAGAGGCTCACGCTCTCCACTGGGCTGTTACCAACCCCAGAATTGCTGCAGATAAAAGTCTGGCAGCGTTTTCATCATAAACTCCCCATCTCTGGGCTGTAGCATCCAGCCCTCATAAAAACCCATGCTGTGGGCAGAACCCTGCCATCCCAGCTCCCAGTGTGGCAGCAAATGTTTGTGTTTTCCAAATCCCCAAAGCAGTCCCATCGGGCAGTTACGGAGCAGAGATGGAAGCTGCAGTTTTGCAGTTTCAGAGCCCAGGCAGGGAGGTTTTTCCATGTGCTACAACCATCCTGCAACCCAGGAACACAGCAGCCCCCAGCAGGGATAACCCCAGCTGTTGTTCTACCTCTGATCTGCTGCAGCACCTTCTCCTCGCATCACAAACCCAGCCCTGAATTTCTGGAGCAGGAGGGAGAGAGCTCCGTGGGGGATTTCTCGGCCAGCTGCAGGAGAGGAGCAGCCCGCAGCAGCTTTCTGACAGGAGAACATCGCGCTGAGGGCTTTGGGATGGCAGCCAACAGCATCAGATGCTTTCTGTTGATGCAGCCCATTGCTGTCAAATGGTCCAGAAAACCCCCCAGCTCTCGGGCAGCCGAGCTAAGTGTTGTGTGAGGAGCTAAATCAGCCCGGGATTAACTCTGCAGCCGGCAGAGGAGAGCACAGGCAGGGGAAAGGAGCCCAGAGCAGTGCTGGCAATCCCTGGGGACAGAAATGTGTGAGCTGGGCTCAGCAAGGAGGGGTTGGAGACCTTTAAGACTCCTTTAAGACCTGATGAGTTTAATTAGCAGTAAGACAAGTCACTGCTTCACTCCAGGCTGCTGCTCCTCACTCCAATTCAGCTCCCTTGTTTAAGCTCGGTTTTTAGGGAGGAGATGCTCCGTGTTTGACTCGTTTGAGATCTTAGGGGGTTGCAGCCCCCAGATCCCATCTCTGCCTGCTCCGTCCCTGTCCTGGGCACCACATCCCTCTCCAATCCCACCTGCTCTGCTCTCCGGACACAAAAACCCCCGAGAGCAGCTCCGGGCTGCAGCCGCCCCGGCAGGCAGGGCAGGCGCTCGGAGCGCTTTTCCAGCCGCTTGCCATTATGGAAATTGGGATTTGCACGGAGCAGAGCAGCGTCTAGACAGCGCCGAGCTCCGAGCGGGGAAGGTGCGGGAGGACTCCGCGTGGCTCCCCGAGTGAGCGACGGTGACATTTGCAGAGTCATCTCCCTCCCTCCGCCCGGGATCCGAGCCGCTCGCTCCTCCCGTAGCCCTGGAAACAGCGGCAGCAGGAGGAGGCGGCTCCAGATGTGGCCGAGGTGGCTCCAGATGTGGCCACGGCAGCGAGGTGGCACTGGGCTTTGTTCCCCCTTGTCACCCTCCCCCAGTCCCAGAGCGCAGCAGGGACAGCTCGGGACAGAGCACTGCTCTGCCCAAATCCCGTGTTAGGAGCTGCCCTGGCAAAATGCAAAGAGAAACCCTGAATTCCAGAATGGTTTGGGGTGGAAGGAGCATTAGAGTAATTCCTGAACCCAGCCTCAGGGCAGGGACTGGGATGGGGAGACAGCAGCACCAAAAACATCTGAGTCCTACAAAAATTCAGCTCCTTCCCTCCAGCCTGTCTGGGGGCCTTCAGCAGCTTGTTCTGCTTAGTTCCTGCCCCATTGTGTTTTCCCCAGATTCCCTGGAGCAGTCCATGGCTCAGGCCAGACCCACTGCAGCAGCCAGTGCCCAGCACGGGGGCAAGGCCATCGAGTCCCAGGCTCTGAGCACCTCCTGAGGGAGGGAAACAGCACAAAACCAGGACAGGACACTGCTCTGCTCAATGCCAGCATGAGGAGCTGCCCTGGCAAAATGCAGAGAGAAACACTGAATTCCAGAATGGTTTGGGGCAGAAGGAGCATTGAAGTCCATCTCATTCCATGGCAGGGACACCTTCCACTGTCCCAGGTTGCTCCAAGCCCTGTCCAGCCTGGCCTTGGACACTGTCAGGGATCCAGGGGCAGCCACAGCTTCTCTGGGCACCCTGTGCCAGGGCCTGCCCACCCTCACAGGGAACAATTCCTTCCAAATCTCTCACCTAAATTTCCTCTCTTTCTCAGAATAGTTTGCATTAGAAGGAGCCTTAAAGCTCATTTCATTCCAAACCCTTCCAAAGGGCAGGGACACCTTCCAGGTCACTCTGACAAGTGGTATTTCTGTGGCAATAACTCCAGCAAACCAAGAAGTGTTGCTTGTTCTTAGAAAAAGCACTCAAAGAAGGCTGGAGAAAGCCTTTTTTTTTCCACCAAAAATGTTTGTTTTCAAGGAAACATCAATTTCAGTTTTCCAGTGGGAAATAACAAAACATTTTGGTTTCGCTTTAAGTTCAAATATGTCTTCAGATTTTATTTTTATTTGGTTGCTTTTAACTGCAGCAATATTGCAAAGCTGGCTGAAAGCAGCATTTCCACTTAAAAATCAGGCTAAAACCTCCCAGGGGGAATCTCTACCTTTTAAAACAAAATTTTTTGGAAACAGGATTATCCCTCCAGTATTTTTTCAGTAGGGAAAAACGTGGATTTCTTGGGTGGGATGAGTTAGCATCCTTCAAACCTGGAGGGAAAAACCATCATCCCAAGTTGGCTAATCCCATTGGGATGGGGTTTGGGGTCTGAGAATTTGGGATGGAGGCAACTTGGTGCTTCCAGCTCACCTTCAGAGCCACGAGGAGAGGTGGGGACAGCCTGAGGCAGCCCAGAAATCCACAGGCAGCATTCCCAGCTCCCTTTCTCCTGGCTCAGGGAATCCCACTCACCTTGCAGCTCTGACAGCTCCCATGACTGATGGCACTCTGATATTTACCCAGGCGTGCTGCTTGTCACAGCAGCCTTCAGCACATCACACTTTTGGCAGGCTAGGGAACTCCTCCTGCTCCCTGCAGCTCATGGAAAAGCCATGGATTGATGGTTTTGTTGTCACAAAAAGCAGGGAGCAGGGAGGGAGGCTGGAGGGTGCCAAGCACCAGCAGTGCCATGGCTTTGCCAAGAGCTCAGGATGGAGCTGGAGGGATGAAGTTGGCACCTGGGGTTTGCAGGGGACAGAAGTTACAGGCTGGGCTACAATCGGGGTTTGGAGTTTATCTCAGACCCTGCCTTCCTTCAGGAACAAAATAAAAGGACATTTTAGCCTGGAATTCCCCAAATCCAGTGTGGAGTTGCTCAGATGGAAGGAGCAGGCTTGGAGGGACACAGCTCCCCCTTCCCATTACCTCAGCTGCAGTTTCCTGGCAGGGGGACACTCAGTGCTGTCCCACCCTGCCCATGCCACCCTGTTCCCTCCTCCCCAAGGGATGCTGGATCCTGGTGTGCCCTGGGCTGCTGTCCCAGCCCTCAGCAGCTCCTCCTCACATCCTCTTATTCTACCTGAAATCACATCAAAGGGACCTGCCAGCATCCATACCTCCCATCCCCAACCCCTCCTGGAGTCTGAGCACGAGTCCTGCCAAAGCCCAAACCGATGAGCCCAAAAGGAGGGGAAAACTGAAGGCACCAAACTCGTTCATGAGTGTCCTGGAGCAGGATTTGGAACTCTTGAGCTCAGAAAGTTCCAAAGAGGCTGAATCTGAACTCACAGCTACACCAAACCCCTGCAAGTCACAGCTCAGCACGAGAGTTAAACTTGCAGTTTCCCTGTCCCAGTTGCAGGAGGGAAGACTTTTTCCCTTTTTTCCTTTTCCTCTCTCCACTTGTCACACGAATGAGGCAGCAGAATTTGAACAGCTTTTATGTCCTGCAAGAGCTCCCAGCAAAGGGATTGCTCTGACCTTTGCAGGCTCTAATTCCAGCAGCTGTCCAGAACCTCCTCCCTTCCCAGGGAGAGTGGGCAGCCAGGAAAAGCACCTTGTTGCTCAGAGGAAATCAGCCACAGGGTTTTCCTGGTGGGAGGAGAGCAAGGAGCTGCCTCCCTCAGCATCAGCCAGGAGGGAATAAAGGGAATATACCCAAGGGCTGGGTGCAGGAGGCTCTCACCACAGCAGTGAATCCATGAATCCCTTCCCAGGAGGGATCAGGGTGGGGAAAGCAAAGGCACAGCAGCCCAGGAAGGTGCCAGGGCTGTGGTTTTGTGCTTCAAAGGGGAGGAAAGCAAGGGGAAATCACTTGGTGATGTAAAGGGGAAAGCTGTCAGCTCTTCCCACAGCACAGAGAATTTGGAATTGGAGATAAGTCCTGAGCCTTACAGAACCACTGAGACCAAATAAGACCCAATTCCAATCCCAGGCTTTTCCTGGAGTCTAAATCAGGTTCTGGAATGGGGACAGGGAGCTCTGACTCCTGCTTTGCAGCTCTAACCCAGGGCTTTGCCTCCCTCCCCAGTCCAAGGGGGACCTGCCATACATCTCTGCCCTGGCAGGGACACCAGCGATAGGCAGGGGATGCTTTAATGGGTTTACCTAAAACAGAGGCTAGAGAAAGTTAAGAGAATAAAAACAGTTATATTTATTGAAGGCCTTCAGGTGCATTTAGGGCAATCACAGCTCACCCAGGGGCTACACCCAAAATGGACAGTGGGTCATGAGTTTTTAATACTTTATAAGTTGTGTCCATTTGCATATCTGGGGTTAATCCTCCAATTACAGCTTCAGGTGATGAAGTCAATTACTCCAAGTTTGCTCCCCCAAATCACTGCTGTTTACATATCTTGGAGCTCTGAGACAGTGAGGTGTTCTTGAATTCCAAGCTTTAGAGAAATTGTTTTGTCTCAAAATGAGAGAACAGCAGCTTAGCACCCTGTATGGAGTCCAGAGTTATACACTAAAAATTACAGGATTGCAGACACATGGAAAATATAGAAGCTAAAATCCTAAGGCATCCCAGGGACACAGCACAGCCTCCCCCACACTCCAGCCAGCTCACCTTTTGCCATGCTGCAGCTCCCCAGCCCCATTCCACGGGATGGGACCACCCCAAACACAATCCCACTCCCACCTGCTTAAAAACACAAAGGGTTTTCCCCCCTGCTCATTCCTCTTCCCCTTTAACCTGAAATCCCCTGGAAGCAGCTCCTCCCTGCTGTGGAGAGAAAGCAGCCTTGGCTGCCACAGGCAAGCAATAACCCAGGAAATTTTAATCCCTGCCTGTGATTGTACAGAGCAACACGGAGGGAGATAAAAGGCTCACCAGCCCTGGCATTATTATATTAGAAAGGTAATTATCTCTTCTGCCACCTGACTTCGGGTTTGCTTCATATAATGAAGTTTGCAGCTCGTGTTTGCAGCCACAGGAGCAGCCAGCACAGCCTGGCTGGGAAATGGGACAGAGAATTGTCTGCTCTGAGGTGAGAACCAGGCTGGGAGGAGAAGAAATGGGAAAACCTTGAGAGGAGAGGAAATCAGAGCTCCTGGCAGCTGCTGGTCCCTTGTCCCACCCCAGAGCAGAGCCCAAGGCACCCTCAGCTTTCAGCACACTCCCAAATTCACCTTTGTTCCAACGCAGCTGCCCCATGAATCCTGATCTTTTGGGCTCTTCCAAAAGCATCGGGAAGGCTGAGGGGATGTAAAAATAAAAGGATATTCTTCCCTTTTCATCCTACTGAAAAACGCAGTCAGGAGAGTGCCCGGACCATCAGACAAGCCTGGAATGGCTTGGGTGAAAGGACTTTAAATCCCACCTTGTTCTACCTCTGCCATGGGCAGGGACACCTTCCACTGTCCCAGGCTGCTCCAAGCCCTGTCCAGCCTGGCCTTGGACACTGCCAGGGATCCAGGGGCAGCCACAGCTTCTCTGGGCACCCTGTGCCAGTGTTTTATCCCTCTCATAATCAAAAATTTCTCCCTCTGGCAGTGGGAAGCCATTCCCTGTGTCCTGTCCCTCCATGCCTTGTCCCCAGTCCCCTGGAGTCCCCTGAAGCCCCTTCAGGCGCTGGCAGAGGCTCTGAGCTCTTCCCACAGCCCATGCTCCCCACCCCAATGACAGATTATCTTCCATCACAATCTCCAGCCTCTCCATAGGGAGCAAGCTCAGCAAATGCTCCTCCCCAGCTCAGATCACTGCAGCTTCCATCTCCTCCCTGGGCTGGGAAGACGAAGTCAAACACCACTTTCCAAATCCCAGCTGCCTCGTGCCACGCTTTGCCAGCCAACAAATCCCTCCCTGTGGGGTTTGTAGCTCTGGAAAGATCAGCCCCAAGCACTGGTGGCAGTGCCCCTCTCCTCTGCCACAGCTTGCTCTGAAACATGAGCAGCCTTCAACCTGCTTTAATTTATTTATTTCAGCAGGAAAGGAGGGAGGAAACCATCCCTGGCCAGCCTGTGCCAGCAATCAGGAGCATGGAATATGTGGTAGGAACAGATTTATAATCCCAGCTCTGCCCTGTCCTTCTCCTCTCCCCCTGGGAAACAGGAAACCCTGAGGATGAGCCTCAGGATGGGCCAGGGGAGCAGCACTGGCTCCAGGCTCCCTCAGGAGCACAGGGAGAGCCAGGCAGCTCAGACCAGCAGCAATTCTGTCCCAGTTTAGAATTCTACCCCAATTTAGGGGATTTAGAGCCCCTAAAAAAGGGATAATTTTAGCTAACCTGAGGCCTTTTCCCTCTCCAAGCTGCTGTTTCCATCCTCAGGCAGAGCCTTTGCACACCCTAAACACCAATACCAGCCAGCTCTGGGGTCACTCACAGTGCCCCACTGCCCTGGGACTCTGCACACCCCAGCCTGGCACCAGGCACCACATTGCCCCCAAAATACACAGTCATGGCCACAAGAACAGCCATCCAATCCCCTCCCACAGCTGCACACCCCACCTCCCATCCCTGCCCAGGTAAGTCCTTTCTATACACCCAGCTCTTCCCAGCTTGTCCCACACCAGGTGACTCCAATCTAGCTTTTCATTCTGCCACTTCTGCATTTCTGCCATCACAAGCTCACAGGCTGGGCTGAATAACCTGAGCCTAACATCTGTTTCTTAGTGAGATCAACCCCTGAGAACCAGAACCTGTGGTTATCACCAGCAACAACAAAAAAAAATTAATTAAATACAGTATAAACCTTCAAATACAGCATTCCAGAATTATTTGGGCTGAAGGATTGAATCCATTCAACCCTGGGCAAATTATATTGATATCTACAGGTCAGAACAGCTCCCACAGATCATTGAAGACCCAGTGGCCCAGGACTGTGGTGGGCAGAGCCACTTCCTCTCTTACTCCAGGGGATTAGAGAGACTCTGCACTGGCTCCTCCTGGCCCCAAGGGACTCTCTTTCCCCCCAGAAAGACACCAATAATTGTGCTAGCAGAGATTTTAAGAGTTTCAGGCACAAGAAACAAGCCAAGCTCAGAGGCAGCTCTGCACCAAGCACTCCTCAGGGACTGTCCCTGCCTGGACACAGCAGAGATCCTCAAAGATCCTTTTAGAGATCCTCAAAGCTGACAAAATTCAGGTTAATCCTTCAGACTCCCTCCCTGGACATCCCCAAAGGCCACACACTGAAAAGAGGAGCACCCAGGAAGGGTGGGAGAGTGAAGGATCATGTAAAGGGCAGAATGAGGTGATCTCCAGGCCTTCCCACCAGCAGCCACATGCTGGCCTTCCCCCTCTGAGCTCCAAATTCCCTTATAAATTCCATTTTCCCCATTGAAGCAGTTTCCTGTGCTCCAAAGCTTCCAGCTCCAGCTATAAATGGCATTTAACGAGGAGTCTGCTCCTGATTCACCTCCAAAAGGGCTCTGGCTTTGGCAGGGACCTGCTCTCCAGGAGGAGCCAAGGCTCCTTACCTGCCTCCCCTCTCTGCTGGCCACCACCAGGAGGTCCAGGGCACAGAAATCTGATCCCCATGGTGCAGCAATCAGGTGAGGAGTCAGGAAATTAAGCCACCTGAGGGGTGATGCCAGTTCTAGTCAGTGCCTGGCATTTTAAGATTGCCCTAAAAATGCCATTTTTCTGCTTCATCTGGATGAAGCCCTTAAAAAAATCACTTTTGTCCCACACAGC
This sequence comes from Lichenostomus cassidix, assembly GCF_008360975.1. Taxonomy (NCBI): domain Eukaryota; kingdom Metazoa; phylum Chordata; class Aves; order Passeriformes; family Meliphagidae; genus Lichenostomus; species Lichenostomus cassidix. The sequence goes on from NC_139497.1 coordinate 8,758,678, forward strand.
CCAGATTGACACAAACCTCAGCACTGCCAAGCCTCTGCAAAACCTGCAAAAAATGAGAGCCCTGCAAAGCCAGCAGGGGCAAGGCTTTGGAGATGCCCTCAAACCCTGCTCACATCGAGTCAGGACATCACACACTTCCCCTCACAGCAGGCTGGCAAACGGCTGCCGGGATCTCGGGGAGCTTTTTCATCTTTAAAAGGCATGAAAGAGAACAAAAGGCAGCAATCCGTGCTCAGCACACCCGGATCTAAGGAGAGCTCCAGCTCCTGGGCTTGCAGGGCAGTGCAGCATGGCTGAAATCCCTCTGCCGTTTGTTATCCCAAAGTTTTGGGGCAGCTGGATCCATGTGCAGCCTCTGGGGCTGGGAGTGACCCACTGAGGAGCTGTAGAGGCTGGGGAAGGAGCCAGGGAATGGCAGGGATCTGTTGGAATGGTCTGTGGCACAAGCTGGGGGAAGAAGTGCATGAGCACCCTGTGAGCACCTCTCCCTGAGGGCAAAATCCCTTGGGATCAGGGCTGGGGACACCATGGGGACACATTCCCAGCTCAGGAAGGACATGGAGCTGCTGGAGAGTCCAGAGGAGGCCATGGAGATACTCCCAGGGCTGCAGTCAGGCTAGGAGAGCTGGGATTGTTCACCTGGAGAAGAGAAACTCCAGGGAGAGCTCAGAGCTCCTGCCAGGGCCTGAAGGAGCTCCAGGAGAGCTGGAGAGGGACTTGGGACAAGGGATGGAGGGACAGGACACAGGGAATGGCTTCAACCTGGAAGAGTGTAGGATTAGGTGGGATATTGGGAAGGAATTGTTCCCCATGAGGGTGGTCAGCCCCTGGCACAGGGTGCCCAGAGAAGCTGTGGCTGCCCCTGGATCCCTGGAAGTGCCCAAGGCCAGGTTGGACAGGGCTTGGAGCAGCCTGGGACAGTGGAAGGTGTCCCTGCCATGGCAGGGGGTGGAGTTAGATGATGTTTAAGGCCTCTTCCAACCCAAACCATTCAGGAATTGTATGAAAAATCAAAAACCAGCTGGCTGGAGGAGCCACCTTGCAGTGCTGGCAATGGGAGAGGAGAGGCTGACCCAACCCTAACCCTTGCCCATGGCTGGGGTTGGAACAAGGTGAGTTTTAAGGTCCTTCCAACCCAATCAGTCTATGATAAACACAAAACCTGCCCAGTCCAGAAACTGCAGCATCTTTGGAGATCTGCAGCATTTCTGTGCTGAGTGGATTCCAATTAAAGCCATCACAAAGAGACAGAGCCTCTCTTCCCATGGAAATCACAGCAGCAGATCAGAAGGAGCAGAAAAATTATTTTTAAACTCTCTACCTCAGATGGTGGACAGCCCCATCCTCTGCCACTGAGGGGAAAAACAAATTAATTGATACAGGTCAAACCAGAGCAAGGCTCTCAATTATTCCCCAGTAATTACCTCCATAAAAATTTAAACACGCATAAAACCAACTTGGCGACGTTTAGCCTTGAGATTTACAACACAAGAAACTCATCTTCTAGAGAAAGAAATTTAAGAGTCAGCTCCCAATAATATCCAGATGTCCAGACAGGTCTCATTTATACCAAAAAATCATTCAGGGCACACTTCAAAATAAGCTGCCAGCACACCCACGTGCAAATTCCCAGCTTGTGTGTGAACTTGAGGAAAATAAAACCTCTTTATAATATTTTACAGCATCTTCCCTCCACACACAGAATATCTCTTACAAAAGCACTGGTGTGCAGCCTAAATAACACAAGATTCTCATTCAACACCCCGGGAAGATGAAAAATCTGATTTTCATTCTCATTCTAAACACTGGGAATGGAAGAAAGCTGAGCAAACTCCTTTTGGAAGATACTTTATCAAAGGAAAATGCGTGCAGAGTGAAACCAAAAGTGCTGGTTCATTTGAGCTGAATGCACTAAATGGCCTCAGCCAGGAAAAATGAGGAGCTGAAGGAGTAATCAAACATTTCCTTTCGGTGTTTGCTCAATTAGGTGCTTCAAAATGCTGTTTTAACTTGGATAATTCTCCATGAGTCAGCACAAACGAGCTTTTAAATTTATATATAAAGCCAGAAAAAAGGAGCAACAGCTGATTTTCACACCTTGTGGGGAAAAACAATGAGAGAAGTACCTGGGTCCGCCGAGCATACTGAGCTGATTTTCCTCAGGTTGTTCAGCAGAAGTGGAAAATACTCAACCAAGCTCTAAAAATCAGGATCAGAGGGGTGCCTGGGAGCTCTTGGAGCACTCAATCCATGCCTGGAGCTTCCTTTGGAGGCAGGGGCTCCGAGGGGATGGATATCCTGGACTGGGAGCTGCCTTTGCTCAGGTGGCAGAGCTTCCCCAAGGCCACAGCACCATGACCAGGCTGCAAATCCCTCCCTGCATCACCTCTCTGCCAAATCCCAGGCTTTCTCCATGCAGACATGGTGAAAGTTTCCTGGTGGTTCTGCTCCTCCCAGGGCCAGGTAGAGCTGGAAAGGCTCAGAGAAGTAGTAAAGTTGTTCTATTTCTCCTCTCTCCCTTTTCACTGCTTCTCCAAGGGGCTGATTCCTCTCAGCTGTTCAGCCCATCAGGATCTGATGATTTGATAGGAAAAATGTGTGTGCAGAGCAAACCTTCAGCTGATTGGGATGAGGGGTTTGGAGCACCTTTGCCCAGGGAGTGCATCCCTGCCCAGAGGTGATTATTAAGGCTCTTTAGAAGTTCCTCTGCCTGAATTAAGGTGCAAATGAGACCACAATCCAGTGATGATAATATGGGTTTTATTGTATAGTAAATATGAGAGAGAGAGGAAAGAGAGAAAGGGAGAGATAGGGAAAGAGGTGGCAGGGGGGGACAGAGAGGGATAGAGACAGAATAAAAAGGGAATATCAGTGTTCCATGGATCCCTCTGGCTCCTGCTGATCCTCTGGTCTTCCTGCTGATGAAGGTCCTCCCCACCTCTTTAATTATCTCTCCCTTTCTCTCTTTTCCTCTATCTCTCTCTCATATTTGCTATACAATAAAACCCATATTATCATCACTGGATTATGGTCATATTCCTCTCAGCTCATATTCATCTCAGCTGTTCATTTCATCAGGAGTTGATGATTTGATAGGAAAAATGTGTGTTCAGAGCAAACCTTCAGCTGACTCAGTTTATGGGTTTGGAGCACCTTTCTCCAGGGTAATGTATCCCTAATAACCTCCCAGGCAGGGTCAGCTGTGTTTGCTGACTCTCAGGTCAGATATTTCAGCGCCAGAGGAAAGATAGGATTAGGAAAAATCGGGAAGAGGGAAGCTAAATCCAGAACCACAACAGGGAAGGGCAAAGCACCAATGCCACCCCTTTGCCCAGGATCTCCAGGCTGGCACTGTGGCTCAGGAGGCCACAAACCTCACCCCAGGGAGCACCTCTGGGCTCACTCCTGCCCAAATGGGCTCCTTGTCCTGGGACAGGGCAGCAGGGAGCAGTGATTTTCAATATCTGCTCTTGGAATGGCTTCACTGGGTGCAGATGGAGCTGTGCTGGGTGGGCAGGAGGCCAAGGGCAGCCTGGAGGGATCCTCTGCCTATTCCCTGCCCATCCTTTGCCCATCCTCTGCCTATTCCCTGCCCCAGCAGCTCCTCACATCACTGCTAGGAAGCAGAAGAGAGGAGCTGCTCCCCCAGAAGGGACTGAAGCTCCTGGCAGCTGCTGATCAGATCCTCTTTAAAAATGCAGCACTGCCCTCCAAGCCAGCAGAGCTGAGCTCTGCAGTTTGCTCTCCTGGCTCCAAAAGCTCAGAGCAGGACCTGCAGGAACTCCTGGGTGAGCTGTGCCCCTTCCCCTGGAGCTGTTCCCTCTGACACAAACACCCCAGAACCATCCGTGGAGTTATCAAAGGGAGCAGTTTGGGTTCCACCCCTGCAGCAGGACACCCCAACTGCTGGCTGGTTAAACCCCAAAGCAGGGCAGGAAGAGGCTGAAAACAGGATGAGATGTTCTTATCTTGTTCCTCCAAGAAGGAGCCCTCAGCTCTCCACTCTGCTCACCCAAACCAGGAACTCCTCTCCCAGCTGATGCCCTGACTGCATGAAGGTTGTTCTGCTCCTTAATTTTCCCACCCTGGAGACAGTCAGGGTTTGATATTTCAGGCAAAACAGGATTGAAATAAGGATTTTATCCTTAATCAAAACAGGATTAATAAGGATAAAATAAGAATTCCTCAAAGCTCATCCCCTTTCCAGATCACTTTGCATCCCACCACCACCCCAAGAGATGCTCCTCCCAGCCTCAACACTCCACGGGGGCAGAGAATATTTGGGACTTATTCCCTAGAACCATTAAGGCTAGAGAAACCCTGCAGCACACAAATGTAACACTCCAACAGCTTCCCAGCTGCAGACTGGTGCCTGAACCCTCTCACAGGGATCCCTGTTATCCCAGGGAGATGAGATTAGCACAGCTCTGATGTGTGTCCAGGCTGGGAGTGCTGCTTTGGGGTTGGGGTGTCCTGGGAAAGCACATCCCTGAGGTTCCCTGCCTCCTGGGAGCTCTGGCTGTGCAAAGCCCCACAGCTTCCCATAACAACTCCGCTGCCCTCGGCATTCCAGCTCTCTCTGGTGTATCCAGAATTCCCCACGGAGGGTTTTACATCTCCTCAGTGCCTGCCTGGGAGCTCAGGGCTCTGTAAGGGCACAGTTAAAGTGCCAAACTCCTGTGTTTTTCACGTTCTGGAACAACTGCTGAATTCCTGATGGCAGTGGCCAGGGGCAGCAGGGCTGCTGGGAGAGGGAATGTTTCCTGTGAGGCCCTCTGGGAAAACTGAGCAGCTTTCAGGAATTCATTTGCCATTTGGTGATTGCTTTAAGGTAAAAAAGGAAAAAAAAATTAAAAATACAACTCGTGTGTGTTTTGTCGCTGCTCCATCACTTGTTCTGCCCCTCCCAAAACACCTGCTCCCTCCACACTGTGTGAACAGCCCCACTGCTCAGCTCCAGCCTTGGAAATTCCTGCTCTCAGCTCAGCAGCTCACCAGGCTCGGGTTTGATATTTCAGGCAAAATAGGATAGAAATAAATACTTCACCCTTAATCAAAACAGGATTAATCAGGATCAAATAAGAATTCCTCAAAGCCCATCCCTTTTCCAGATTGCTTTGCATCCCATCACCATCCCAAAAGATGCTTCCCCAGCCCCAACACTCCACAGAGGCAGAGAATATTTGGGACTCATTCCCTAGAATCATTAAGGCTGGAGAAACCCTCTGACACTGAGTCCTGTTAGCACAGCAGTGCCAAGACCCCCACTAACCATGTCCCAAAGTGCCACATCCACAAGGTTTTTAAATCCCTCCAGGGATCAAACCCAACCTCCCTGTGCAGCCTTTCCCTGATATCCAACCTGAGCCTCCCCTGGTGCATCCCGAGGCCATTTCCTCTCATCCTATCCCTCATTCCCTGGGAGCAGAGACATCCCCACCGAGCTCTTTCCAGGGAGTTGGAGAGAAATCCCACAAATCCCTTGGATGCACAGGGGAGTTTGCTCCCTGAGGAAGGAGCTGGAATGGCTTTGAGGTCACTTAAAGGCCACTCACTGAGGGGACAGCCTGCCAGGGCTCAGGACATCCCCCAGGCTCTCCCAGGACAGCCCCCAGGCTCTCCCAGGGAGGACAGGGGCAGGAAGGCAGCACTGTCCCCCCAGGCTGTGCAGCTCCTGCTGGGATTTCCCAGCCTGGCTGGCAGCAGGGCAGGGGCAGAGCTGGGCTCCAGATGGCTGGAGCAGGGCCAGGGTGTTCCCAGTGCCAAACCAGCATCAAAAACCCTCTCTGGAATTCAGGATCAAACCCAGGAGGGGAATTCAGCAAGCACAGAGCTTCCCACAGACTCCAGCAGCTGTTTCCACGTGCAAGGACCCAGAGTTGGCTCCTCCTGGAATCCTCTGCTCTGAGCAGAGCTGCAGCTCCTCAGAGCATCCCTGGGCAGGATGAGGCTGCTGGGAGCTTTGCTGCTCCCCACAAACCTCCTGCTGCCCTTCCCTCACCTTCCCAGCGCTGTGCAGGGCAGCAGCAGCCTGCAAACCTCTAACCACATGGATCATGGGTTCCAGGGATGGTCTGGGTTGGAAGGGATCTTAAAACTCATCCAGTGCCACCCTGCCATGGCAGGGACACCTTCCACTGTCCCAGGCTGCTCCAAGCCCTGTCCAGCCTGGCCTTGGACACTGCCAGGGATCCAGGGGCAGCCACAGCTTCTCTGGGAATTCCATCCCAGCCCCTCCCCATCCCCCCAGGGAACAATTCCTTCCCAATATCCCACCTAACCTACTCTCTGTCAGACTGAAGGCATTCCCTGTCCTGTCCCTCCAGCCCTTGTCCCAAGTCCCTCTCAGCTCTCCTAGATCTCCTTTAGGCCCTGGAAAAACATTACAAGGGACATTCATTCCCAAGGTTGCCCAGAGCACAGGAAAGGAAAATATTGATTGGAAGTGGCTGCAGAATTTCTGGAAGAACAGTTTTTTGACAGCAAATGACAACGTGATCATATCAAAACTTTCTGCTGGCAGGGGTCAAACTTATCAAAAGCTCATTTAGGAAAACAGTCACAATCTGTCTGACTCAATTAAACACACTTGTTCTTAGCTTTAAAACATGTTTGTTTTCATTTTATCAAGATTCACACCAGAAATAAACTCTAAAAACAAAATTAAAATTTTTTATCCCCACCTAAACAAGCCACTTTCATTGGGAAATTCCTATTTCAGCTTTGCAAACACGGATTTTGACAGTGCAAAATAGTTTTGGCATGGTGGAAACTCCAGATTCTGCCTTGACTTCACACCAGTGTAAATACTTTTTCCCAAGAAGGTTAATAGGATTAATGAATTCTATAGACAATTTGTAATACTTGTTTTACTTTTTAAACTGACATCAATTGTAATCACACCTTTTAATGAGAATGGGGGAGGCTGAGTGGATCTTGGGTGTGCTTTTGTGGAAATAACTTGTGGAATAGGAAAAGGGATTTTTTTCCTTGTTGGGTGGGTTTTTTTAAGTTATGGGCTACAAATCAAGGTCTTGGTTCAGGAGATTGGGCAAAATGCCTCCAACTGCAGCAGAGCAGCTGGAGTGCAGTGTGACCTGTGCCCATGGAGGGGTGGCACTGAGATCCCTGATTTTTCCAGGCTGGAAAACCCCAGGGGAGCACTGGGGGCTTGCAGATAGACCAAAACCCTTCAGTGTGAATAGCAACCAAAATTAGTCAAAAAAATCTGAGCGCCAGAGCCGTACCAATGCTTCTGTTCTAACTCTTCCTGAATTCAAAGTGTCCAGGAACCAAATCTCTCATGGATGCAGACTGGAGCTGTTATTTCTCTGGTTTTTTCCCTGTTTCTCCCGCTGTTTCTCCTCTCCCCTGTCATCACACACTTGATTTCATTCACCAGCGCCTTTGCCTTGCTCCCTCTGGTACTCCCAAGGCATTTCATTGCATTGCATTTCCATTTTTCAGACATTAAAAGCATTTCTTTTGAATTCTGGTGCCTTCAGCACGTGAAATGAGCCTCAGCTGCACTGCAAACCCCCAGCCTGATCTCGTTACACGCCTGTTCTTCAGCGAGAATTCAGAGAAAGGGGGAAGCAGCTGCTTTTCAAATCAGCCCCTGCATTAACCACGCTCCAAGTTCAAAAGCTGAATGCAGAGGACACTGCTCCAGGTCCAACCCTGCTGCTTCCCGGGATTCAGAGGTGTGCAGGAGTGGTGGAGCCTGTGCTGGATTTTATCCTGGGATGGATTTTATCCTGGGATGGATTTTATCCTGAGCTGGATTTTAACGTGGCCATGGTGTGACTGACAGAAAACCATGGAATCACAGAATGTCCTGAGTTAAAAAGGATCACCAGGATCACCCAGCCCAGCTCCTGTCCCTGCACAGACACCCAACAATGCCACCCTGGGCATCCCTGGCAGCATTGTCCAAACACTCCTGGAGCTCTGGCAGCCTCAGGCTGTGCCCATTCCCTGGGCAGCCTGGGCAGTGCCCAGCACCCTCTGGGGGAAGAACCTTTCCTGATCTCCAGCCTGACCTGCCCTGGCCCAGCTCCAGCCATTCCCTGGCTCCTGTCCCTGTCCCAGAGCAGAGCTCAGAGCTGCAGCCCCTGGGCAGCTCTGCCCTCAGTCTGCTGCAGCTGAACAATCCCAGCGCCCTCAGCTGCTCCTCATGGGCCCTTCAGTCCCTTCACCATTTTCTTAACTCTCCATCAGCTTTAGATCTTTCTTACAAAAGTGTAACCAGGTTCTTCCAGAGCAGAAGAGACTCTGTGCACCCACACTTTAGCCAGGTGAAGCAGAGCCACCACCTCATCCCCTCAGAACAGACACTCAGTTCTTGCAGATCTCTCTGGGACAAGGTAGGAAATTCCTGTCCCAGTTGGAGGCATCTTCCCACCTCAGGGATGTGGCTTCTAATGCAGCTCAGCTCAAACTGCCACTGAGACAGAACTAAGCCAAGCTGCTCCACTTTGCCTGCAGTGAGCCAGGAGCCAGTTTTGGATCTGGGTTTGGGTGACCTGATTTCACCTTCCTCTCATTCCCTGGGAGGGTGGGCAGGCCCTGGCACAGGGTGCCCAGAGAAGCTGTGGCTGCCCCTGGATCCCTGCAAGCGTCCAAGGCCAGGCTGGACAGGGCTTGGAGCAACCTGGGATAGTGGAAGGTGTCCCTGCCATGGGAGGGTAGAATGGGATGAGTTCTAATGTCCCTTTCAGCCCAAACAATTTTACAAGTCTCCCTTCAAAAGAGGGAGCATTTTCCCATGATTTTCCCTGACATCACCTCCTGGGGGGATAGGATCTGTGTCTGGAGCACTTTGCACAGCACAACTCCTGTGCCCAGGCAGCCTCAGCAACAAACACACCCTGAACATGGCCTGGAGCTGCGTCAGGCAGGGTCAGGCAGGAGATCAGGAAAGGTTCTTCCCCCAGAGGGTGCTGGGCACTGCCCAGGCTCCCCAGGGAATGGGCACAGCCTGAGGCTGCCAGAGCTCCAGCAGTGTTTGGACAATGCTGCCAGGGATGCCCAGGGTGGCATTGTTGGGTGTCTGTGCAGGGACAGGAGCTGGGCTGGGTGATCCTGTGGGTCCTTCCAGCTCAGGACAATCTGTGATTCTGTGCCCCAAACACCACAAGCAGTTCCTGATCTGGGCAGTGACAGCTGCCCCACACTGAACCCCCAGAGCCCTCCAGGCTTTGTTCCCCAGTGCTGAGCAGGAACTGCACAGCGATGGGAGCAGGGTGTGAGTGTGACCTGACTCAGCAGGGCTGCAAGGCACTAGACAGTATGCTATCCATACAGCAAACCCAGCCAGCTTGTCCCGTTGGGATTGCTCAGCACTGGCATTTCCCTCGCGTGTGCAGCGACACAGGAACTGCACAGCCCCTCTGGGCCTCGCTTACCCCAGCAGCTTTACAGGTTCACTGGGATTTAGGGCCTTTTTTAGCCTTTATCCCAAAGTGGAGAAGCACCCGAGCAAAAGAAAACAACCCCCAAAATCATTAGGCTGAGAGCTATCAGCAGTGATTAACGGAGGAAAAACAACAAAGGAGCTCCCAAAACACACGAGCTGGGAACAATACAGGGGAGCTCTTTGAAAGGAAAGCTTTTCATCAGGCTCAGCATGGCACCGAGCCATTCCTCTGATCCATCATTTCCCTTGTCTGCCACACACAGCAGCCCGGTGCAAGGTCTATTTTCACCAACAACCCACCAACTTCTATCACTGGAAATCCAGCAGGATAATCTGGTGTTCAGCCAGGCTGGGTGGAGAGCAGAGGATGCTGCAGAGGCCTGGGGTGAGCTCCACATCCCCCTGGTGAACATCCCAGCACCAGGCTGGGGTTTCACCAACAGCTCCCAGCATCACTGCTGGTGGATCAGGATCAGCTCCTCTGCCCCAGCCAGGCACACCTGGATAGACATGAAATTACCCTGTCCAGGGTCATGGAAAAAGCCAGTGGAAACCTGGGAGAAAGAGCCCACTTGGTCCCTTTCCATGGGTTTGTCCCACTGGCTCAGGGTGTCACAGTCCACCCTCATCCCTGGTGTCCTCCCCAGCAGGGTTTGGGACAGCGTTTGCTCTGCCAAACACTCAAAGCTGTGCTCAGAGCTGAGCTGGAGCTCAGGGGCTCCTCAAGGAGCTTCTCCAGGTCTTGTCCAAGAGCAGCTTGAATGGCAGAGCAGCAGAATGCCAAGGAGATGGAGGACAATGCTGGGGAGCCTGCGAGGTCTCACACTTCAGGTTCTGCTCATCCCTTGTCCCTCCTCTCCCCGGAGGAAGCTGTGGGCACAGAGATCTCCCGGGTTCCCCCGAGCCTTGCAAAACCCCAGGCTGGATCCCACACCATCCCCAAGCTCCCTCTGCTGTTCCCGAGCTCCTCTTACATTCCCTGCATCCCTGCCGCTCCACCCGCAGCTCCGGGACAGCAGCAGCAGCGATGTCCTGCTGCCCCCAAAGCCCACCCCGCCCGGCTCCCAGCCCACCCCGCAAACCCCCATCTGCCCCCGAGGGAAGGAGCGCAGAGCCCAAAGACGCCGAGATGTTTCCTTGGCGCGTTTGTCTCCCGAGTGGGTTGAGGCGCATCTCCATATGGGAAGTGGCCCCAAAGGAAGGCACAGGTTCCTATTATTGAGGAGCCTAAAGACAGCACAGGCTTCCCCCGGCTCCACAGGCTCCTCCAGCGCCCGCCTCGACTGGGGAATGATTCATCTCCAGCTCCAGCTCCGGAGGATTTTTCTGGTAACTGCTGCAGATCCACCTTGGGATGACAGAGCAAAACTAGCAGCAAACCAATCTCGTCACTTCTATTTTTTTTTCCCCCCACACTGAAAAAAGCCATAATTTCGGGATGGAGGTATCAGAATCACAGCTAAGGACGAGCTGGCTCCTTACGCAGAGATTTTTTTTTTTTTTTTGAAAAATCTGTTTTCAGCTGACAACGTTAAAGCTGCCACCCATAGATTTATTGGGGGAATTTATGAGCCAGCGAGGAAAGCCACCAAAAAAGGAGGAAGCAGACTCCATTCCAAATCTGGGGACAGGGAACATGTTTCAGTGGGATTGAAAGGTGTTAAAAGTCAGTAAGCCAGAGAGAAAGCAGCACAAAATAAATACAGATACCCTCTAATCCCTAAATACTCTGTCTGGAGGACACGGAGAACTGTGCTGCAAACCAAAAGCAATAACTCCTAAAGGGCAGCCAGACCCGCTTCCCAGACAGATAAGGAACAAGGATGAAAGCAGGAAAGCAGCAGGACGAGTTGAACAAACACAAAAACATGTGGCATGGCATTTCTAAGGGGGAAAAATAAAAATTGCTTTCCTTGACTCAGACTTAATTTCCAGTTGACCCAAGTGAGAGAGGATGTTCTGCCAGTGCCTCCAACAAGCCTTGGCAGGGTCACAGATCTATGGCAAAGAGAAAAGAGGAATCATGGGATCACAGAATGGTTTGGGGTGGAAGGGACCTTAAAGATCATCTCATCCCACCCCTGCCATGGGCAGGGACACCTCCCACTGTCCCAGGGTGCTCAGAGCTCCATCAGCCTGGCCTTGAGCACATCCAAGGGTGGGCAGGAACAAGGCTCCAAAATTGGTTTGAAGTTCAAGAGGCACATTTGCAGTTCATCAGATTTTTATGTCTGTGTGCATATATACATACATATATATATATATATATATATATATATATATCGCAGACACACCATTTTTTCCATGAGCTCCTGGGCAAAACAGGCAGTTTATTATTTTTATTTCTCTCCCCAGAGCATGCAGGAAGCTCAGCAAGAGCCAAGCTGCATTCAGGCACCACTTCATCTGCAAAGGCCCCCCCCTCCCTCAAATCCTGTTAGAAATTCCTAAAAGGGAATTATTTCCTAAAGAAAACTGAGATTTGAGGTCACAGCAAGAGAGCCACGGTTATCAGTCAGACAGGGGAGGGCCAGGGCAGATTCTGCTAGGGAAACCCAAGGGCTGAGCAAACAGATATCAGGGGAAGCAGGGCAGCCTGCCTCTGATAATCCAAACCATTCTCCTGGGCCATGAGAACACAACTGTGATGGGAAAAGCTGGCAGGAGGCAGAGCTGTGGCCAAGTGAGAAATAAGAACCAGAACACCTGGCTGCAGAAATGGTCTAAAACATCCCCAAATAATTAGCTCCTCAGCATTATCCCTTTCAGCAGGAATGACTGGAAATGAATTGGTATTTAACCAGCAACTTGGAGGCTTTAATGCAGCAATATTTTCAAGCTGGGAAGAGGGAATGGGGGGTGTAGCTCTAAATTTCAGCCAAGTTCTCAGGGGCTGGATTAACAGAGCAGTAAAAATAAAATACATTATTAAAAAAAAAAAAAAGTTGAACTTGGGACATCCAACCAAGAGAATTTATGGGAATTTATTTAAGGCTCAGCTGAGTTTGGGTTCCAGCAATGGGCAGTGCAGGGGGTTATTGCTGCTGGCAGGACCTTGTGGTGGGAAACACCCCACGAGGTCCCAGCAGGGATGGGGATGGGGACAGGGGGCAGTGGCAAGGAAAGGCTGTGGCAGAGCCTGTGCCAAACCTCACACCCAAGGGGACCATGGCAGGGAGGGACAGACAGACAGACAGACAGACAGACAGAGCACAGTCTGAACACAGTGCTGAGCCTGTGGGATCTGCAGCTGGCAGCTCAGATTCATTTTGGAAACGCTTCCAGCACTTCTCCAACCCAGCCAGTCCTTCAGGCCCTCGCCCTTCACGGTCTCTGCCTTGATCAGGAGGAAATCTCCCACAGCTACTCTGCAAAATTGTTCTTTAAGTGAGCCACAGATTCCCCTTTTTCCTAGGAAACAATCTGTGCAAGAGCCCTCCAATATCCACCATCAAATCCTCCAATAAACTCCTCCAACATCCATCCCCAAAGCCTCCTCATCCTTCCCTGGACAGAGCTGGCTGGAACAGGAGCTCTCCACCTGCTGCTGAGGTTAAAACCCCAAACCAAGGCAGAGGGAAGACCTGGGGGCAATTAATAGGGAAGAATTCATTTCTCTAGCAGCTCCAGCTCCATCAGGCATGAAAGTTTTGGATGCTCTCGGGGGAGGGAAGATTCTTGTCTCAAGGCAGACTGGCCTACTCACTCTATTTATAGAGGAGAGGCAGCATTTGAGCCCTGCTGCAGCTCAGCAGAGCCCACTGAGCTGCTCTGCTCGTTATGCAAGTGCTCCAGAGCCAGCTTGGTCCCCAACCCAGCCCCACAAGGGCCACAAGATGTCCCATGCAGGGCAGGAGTTCCCATCCTGCACCTCCCCACGCTGTGATGTGGGGACAACTGGGAAAACTCAAGCACAGGACATTCCTTGTATCCACTGGCATCAGCTGGGCCTGGAAAAGCAAAACAGAGCATCCAGCCTGCCCTAAACCCCTCAGCTGGGAGGGATGTGGAACTGCAAGGGAAAACAGGCAGGAAAAGGGGGTTTTTGGAGGCTTCTGCCTTGATGGGAATGGCAGCAAATGGTGCTCTTGGTGGCAGTGCCAGGCTTGGGGACAGGATGGGGCTGTTCCCTCACCCATGGGGGGAAAACATCCAGGGAGAGGAGCAGAGGCTGCTGCTGCCAGCAGGAAATTGGCCTTCAAGGTGCTGTCGCTGCTATTGGGACCAAAAGAGCCCCTTGGGGACCAAAAGAGCCCCTTGGGGACCAAAAGAGCCCCTTTGGCCACCACCAAGCTGCACAGCAGGCAGAGGTCAGGCAGTGACCATGAAGTGGCCAAATTAACCAATATCCCCTTTCTTCTCCTCATCTTTGCCAAGCAAATTTAGCCTTCTGAAGAATTCCTTGCCTGTCTCCTATCTCAGCTATTAATAATAGCAAAGGGAGCCATCAATGGGGATTTAATCCTCTTCTCTCAGGACGGGCTCACGGGATGTTTCAGGAATTCAGAGTGCTCTTCATGCCAGCAAGAGCAAGAAAGGCACATTTAACAACAAAATCTTATCAATCTCATGCTCGTGGGAGCCCTCAAGACTGAAAACCTGTGGGTTTATAACCAAACCCCAAATCTAATCCATCCATAAACAGTCTTTCCTCACATCCCTCAGCCCAGCCCCTGGGAGCTTCCCACAGGGATGGGATCAACAGAAGGACCAGGAGGGTGAGCAGCAAAATGGGAATGGTTTTCCTTTCCACAGCATCTGCCACCCTGCCCAGCACAAGGGACTCAGATAAAGTCACCAAAGAGAAACATTTCAGTCCCAAAGGGATAAATTTCCAGCCAGAGCCGAGTTCTGCAGAGCCAGGGGCACTTAAAGAGCAAGCAAGGCTTGCTAAACATAATGGGATTTTTAGGGATATTTCACCAAAACCCAGGGATTTCCTGGGCATCTCCATCACCCCACCAGCCTGCTTTGTCACTTACTCATCATCCTCAATATTAACCTTTGAGAAACTGCTTAAAACTCCAAAGACAGATGCCCCAGGAGTTCATCCTGCAATAAGCATGATCCTTGAGCCAGAGGGGACAATCAAAGGGGACATCACTCAGCACAAACAGAGCAGGATTTGGGGTTCCATCAGGAAGGATCCAGCCTTTTCCAGCACAGCTCACACCTGCAGAGACACCTGGGAATTTATCTCCCAGACATGGTTAAATCTCTCCAACTTCACCCTGGAGCCCCCAGTGGGGTGGGACACCCAGATTATTGTCCCTGGGCAGAATGGTCCCCACTGGTGGTACCCAGACTGTTGTCCCTGGGCAGAATTCCCACTGGTGACACGCAGGCTATTGTCCCTGGGGAGAATCCCCCACTGGTGACACCCAGACTGCTGTCCCTGGGGAGAATGGTCCCTGATGGTGACACCCAAACTGTCGTCCCTTGGCAGAATCAACACCAGTGACACTCAGATTATTGTCCCTGGGAAGAACGGACCCCACCAGTGACACTCAGACTGTGCTCCCTGTGGAGAATCCCCCACTGGTGACACCAGTGACACCCAGACTGTGCTCCCTGGGCAGAATGGACCCTGCTGGTGACACCCAGGCTGTTGTCCCTGGGGAGAATTCCTACCAGTGACACCAAGACTGTTGTCCTTGGGCAGAATCACCACCAGTGACAGCCAGATGGTTATCCCTTGGCAGAATTCCCACTAGTGACACCCAGATTATTTGTCCCTGGGAAGAATGGACCCCACCAGGGACACCCAAACTGTGGTTCCTGGGCAGACTGGTCCCTGCTGGTGCCACCCACCCCTGGCAGGCTGTCCCCCTGGTGCAGCCATGCCCAGCTCCCCCTGCCAGCCCAGCCCTGGGCTCTGTCCCACATCCCTGCATCCCCTCTCCATGCCTGGCTTGGCTCTTCCAGCCCCTCCAGCTGAACAAACAGCCCCACAGCCTCCCACACAGCCCAGTTAGAGGGGGAAATGTGCTCTGCTGCTCAGCACGGGCACATGGAGACACAAACATCTCCGTGGGAGATCCCCTGTCATCAGCCAGGCTGAGGCAGCAGGAGGGGAGAAGCTGCAGCAAAGGGAACAGTGGGATCAAACAGATCTCCTGGGCACAGAGGGACTGACCAGGCTGAAATGGAACCAGCAATTAGCATTTCTCTAGTCCTCATCAACTCATCTTCCAGTGGGTGCTAGAGACAGGGAAAGCAGCTCTTGGTCCTTGCTGGAGGCCCAGGAATGGTGGGAGCCATCAGGATGGCATTTGGGGCCCCTGAGGGAGGAGTGGGCTGGGGTTTGCCAAACTGCCTCAGCCCCAGTGGCACATCCTCTGAGTAAACCTGCAGGAATCAGCCCCACACTGCACATCCTCTGAGTAAACCTGCAGTAACCAACCCCACACTGCACATCCTCTGAGTAAACCTGCAGTAACCAACCCCACACTGCACATCCTCACAGTAAACCTGCAGTAACCAACCCCACACTGCACATCCTCAGAGTAAACCTGCAGTAACCAACCCCACACTGCACATCCTCTGAGTAAACCTGCAGTAACCAACCCCACACTGCACATCCTCACAGTAAACCTGCAGTAACCAACCCCACACTGCACATCCTCATAGTAAACCTGCACTCAGGGTGGGTAATGGGCTCAGAACCCTGCAATGGGTTCTAAGAGGCACCTGGGAATTGTCTGTGCACAGAAACGAGATTCCACTGCAGGAGCCCAGGTGGAATAGGAATGGTTTGTCCTGGCCTTGGGGTGGGAGATTCAAAGCAAACAAAAGCACAAGCTCTGGGTGTGGGAAGGGCACAGATGGCTGAGACTGACACTTCAGGGAGGAACATGGGATCTTAGCAACTTCTTGAAATATTACTTTTAACAAAAACCGGGTGAGAGCAAAACGTTTCTCGTGACAAAAGCTCCTAATGGCAGTGACAAAGCCAGGGAAAGCTCTGATGTACCAGGCAGGGACTGAAAAGAAAATGAGGGTCCTGCAAACACAACGAGAGTCCCAGGCCAGATTTGAATATTTGACAGTTCATTGCCTCAGGCTCCATCCCAGCAAGGGCATTGGTCCTCAAATGGGGTGACACCAAGTGACAACTGTGATCATTTACCATGGGGAGGGAAGGAGGGAAGGAGGGAAGGAGGGAAGGAGGGAAGGAGATGGAAATGGAAGGATTTAGACCCAGGGCTCCTTGCTCAGGCTCCCGGAGGTGTTCACACTGTGGCTCCCCGATTTCCCCCCAGGCACAAACTGGGATTAGCAGCAGCAGCCTCCCAACTTCCAGGGCTTCTTGCACGGCTCAGTGAATTTCTTCAGCTAAGGGAAGTTAAAAGCACATGGCACTGTTCAATGAACACTTGCACACGTGTGTGTCACCTTTGCCAGGTGTCTGCAGTGTCCTCAGGGCTGTTTGCAGGGGACAGAGCTGTCCTGCTCCCTGGCTGTGCCTCCCTGGCAGCAGCAGGGTCCCAGCAAAGCAGCACTGCTGTGTCTGTCCTCACTCCTCCTTCCCGCACAGGGACAGCAGCTTTTAACAGGAAAAGTTAGCAGGACAATGCTGAGCGTCAAGGATGATGCCAAGGGTGAGATCCTTGCAGTGCAGCTGCCATCCCAGCAATGCCTTGGGATGCTCCAAGAGGAAATACTGAGATTGCCACAGCCCCAGTGCCATCCTGCTGGGCATTAAAAACACATGGAAAGCAAGAAAACTGCCACTGCCATCTGGGAAGGCTGAGCACAGGTCAGCTGGCACGGCAGGAAAGGCTTCCTCCATCCATCCATCCATCCATCCCTTCTCCCATTCTCCCCAGGCTTGCTGGGGTGGTTTATATCCCAGTGGGAAGGCTGAAGTCCTCTGGTGGGAGGACATGGCTCCCTCATGGTTGCAGGGGAAGTGGACTGCAGGGCAGCAAGAGAAGAATCAAAATAAACCATTTTCTTTTTGTTCTCTCCAAGATCCCCTGCTCTGGGTGAGTTCACAATAGTTTCTCAGAGCTCTGAAGGCAATTGATTCCTGTTAGATGTTAAAAAGAGACTCCTTCAGAGACCCCCAAGCCCAGCTTTCCCAGGCCAGCCCAGGGGTTTCTGATCTCCAGCCCTGTCCTGGTGTGTCCATGGCAGCTCATCCAGGGGCTCACGGGGGAACATCTTCCAAGAAACCTGTGCCAATAATTTGGGTGATTCTCACAGTCCCTCCTGTCTGGGATCTGCCACATGAACCAGCTCCTGGCTAAGACAGCTCAGTTTGGGATTCTTCCCTCCTCATTTCAGGGGTTTTGATAATTTCTTGCCTGCTCCCAGGGACTTTATTCACCATCATTTGCTAAATGGAGCTCATGAGCTCCCCATGACACACAAGAACCCCCCTGAACCTCAGCACTCTACCAGCCAGGAGTTCAGGAAATCTTCAGCTCCTAAAGTGAAGCTTTCCTTAGTCTCCACATCCCTTCCAATGACACCCACTAGAGAAATAACCACCCTTCAGTGCCTTTTCTGCACATGCACAGAGGGCACTGCCCTCAGCCAGCAGCCAGGAGCACTCTGTGTTCCCCAAAGGCTCCAGGAGCAACGGCTCAGCTTACCAAACAGAGTCTCCTGGGAACACAGGTCAGCCCCCGGGCCTGTTCCCTTCCAGAAAACCCAATTATTCACCTAATGGGCAATTTGCTGCCATCTGGACATCGAGAGCTTGACCTGTGCTATGCCAGACATCCCCATGAGGTCAGTGCTTGGCACCAGCACACGTTGCCACTGCCTGGCACTGCTGGAGAAGAGGCTGCTGCTGAGCACAGATCCAGTGAGCCTCAGAGCCCTCAGATGGACCTTCCCAGTCTGCTCAGCAAGCACTGCTCCTCCTCCTCCTCCCTCCGGGGTGATTCCCTGCTGTGCCATGCAGGTGTCAGGCAGAGCAGTGTGGGAGGGCAGCCCAAACCCCATTCCTCTCTCCAGAGATTGGAGCAGCTCCTCACCTCCATGGACAGCCAGCTGATGCTGCTCAATGTCCCTTTGCCATCCCCCAGGCTGAGCAGAGCGCAGAGCTCTCGGCCCTGAGCAGCTCTCAGGCCTTGGCACTCATGCAGGGATTTCAGCAGCAAGAGAACAGCTCAAGGTTGTTCCAGCAAAGGCTCCTTCAGCATCAGGTGTGAGTCACAGGACAGGGAGGCAAGGAGAGGCCTGGGAAGGCAGCAAATCCTCAACAAATCCTCCCCTGTTTGGAGTCACACCTGGGGGATCCTGATCAGGATTCACACAAAGAACATTGGGACTCTGAATCCCAACTTTGTGTCCAGGCCCAGCAGCCAAAGGTGGAAGCTCAGCTCTAATAAAGGAGCACAATACACGCTGCAGCTTTGGTTTCATCAGAAAAGCAGAGTCCCAGCACCCTCCTTCCCTTCGAGGAGCTGAGCAGTGACAACACATCCCCGCCAAGCTGCTCTGACAGAAAGCACAGCAGCACAAAAGTTATGGGGATTTAATTCTCCTGCTTTTGGCCTCCAAGGGGGAGCTGAGGACTTGGCAGAGGACAGGGATGAGTACTGCCTGCAGGCTGGGATGACTGAGCCTGTATCCATGTGGATGAGCGAGTACGTCTGAGCAAGTGGGCTGGAGACGTGAGCGCCACGGCAGCACAGCATCCCAGCAGCTCCTGCTCAGCCCCAATCCCAAATCCCAAACCCAGGCTCAGCTCCACCTCATGAATTGCAAAGGACCCACAGTCACACTCAGGCAGGCAAAAAAATTTAAAAAAAAAAAATTAGAAAAGGAAAAAAGAAGAAATCAGACATGAGAAGGGAGGACCAGGGAACAGGAAGCCAAACACAGAACTATTTCCAGGAGGAATAACAGCCATATGGAAAAAGTTACCAAGATGATGAATTCTGCCTTCAATATGTTCAAGAAAGAAACTGCATCAGACCCAGTCTGGGGGTGGCCAGATCCTCCAAGAGGGGAGCGAGAAAAAAAAGCTGCCACCCCAGCTTGAACTTGAACATTTGGTGTTTCATTTGCATCTTGGAACGAGGCAACAGTTATCAGTCAAACTTTGCATTCCTCGCTTGGATCCCTGCCTTGCCGGGTCACATTTGTGGCTCTCACATAACCAGGAATCCCCCCGCTGCAATATGCTGCTTCTGGCTCGGCCCTGCAACCAAATTCCAGAGCAGCTGACATGGAAATTTACCATCAAACAGCTATTAAAGTTTTACCTCAGGCTGTAAAAGCTGGGCTCGATGTGCTCTGCATAAGGAATGGAAATGCGCCCTGGGCTCACGTGCTCGGTGGCACTGTGCCACCCAGCCTGGCTCTGCCGTCCTCACATCCCACAAGCCGGCCTGGGGAAGTGTAGGGATGGCAATCAGCCCCAGCCCTACAAATCTGCAGCTCTCTGGAGGCTCCTTGGCTGCAGCACACATTGCAAAACCCACCTGAACGAGCCAAGGCTGGATCCAAGGATTCATTACTTCGGGTTTGGGATCCCTGTTTCTCTCCCTCTCTTTTCACACCCAGGTTTATTTCCTCACTCGAAGGGCTGCAGGAAAGGGAATCACAAAGGGCCACAGAGGGTTTGCACAAGGACACCTCAGGCACAGCATCCCAGCAGCTGTCCTCACACAATCTCCTCAATTTCTCCCCAAATTTCTCTCTCCCCAGTGCACAGAGGTGGAACTGCCCTGTGGAGACACATCTCTGCTTCCTAATCTTCAAATAGGTACATCATTCAAGCACTTAAAGTTAATTGGGATGAATCCAGGTTTTTCTCCAATTAATGGCAATTTCTTTTTCTGCTTTGCATCCCAACTTCATCTTCTGTCTTTCTCTCCATACAAATCACCACCCACTTGCCTCCAAGGGTGGACAGCCTTTGCCAATACAAGTATCCAGCAGAGAATTAAAGCTAGAAAGTATTAACCATCACTGGGTTTTTTCCATCACCACCAAGCTCTAAACACTCTTTATTCAAGCTACAAGTGGGCTGCTGTACATCTCCTGCAGATGTCTGTGTTCAGGGGGAGAAAATACAGCAGCAGTGAGAGCCTCTCTTGGCTGATAAACAGAGAGGGATTGCAGTTGGGTTCTTTGCTGCCAAAGGAGCTGTGGCACTGCTGGCATCGCCTGAGAGGGGCTGATTTGTACCTGGAGTTTTACAGTCCCCTCCAAACCCTACCCACAGCACAACCACACCTCCCTGGCTCATCCCTTTTGTCCCCAAAACCCAGGCAATGATGGCTGAGATAGTTGTTCTTCCCCATTCTTCACTCTCGCACAACACACCAAGATCAAGCTTATTTTTCCTAATTCCTACCCAAAACTAAGCCCAGTGAGACATTTTTTCCAGCACAGAATAATCCCAACAGTGCTCCAGACTGTGAGCCCCACGGATGAAATGCAAGGAGAGCTGTTTTGCCCGAGCTGCAGAAGTGACTCTGCAGTAATAAGGACCCAAAGAGATTTTGCCACCAGCAAGGTTAAACAATTGCTTCTTCCTTTCTCCTCTCACAAGTGGCTGATTAATTCGGGAGCAAGGTAAACAATAAACAGTGATTATGTGCATGGGGGTGATGATTCAGCCAAAGCAGCAGAGCAGCATTTGAGTAACAGGCTCCAAACATGGGCTTTATTTTCCCGGTGACGATTCCCCAGTGAGCAATGGAACAAGATGTCTTCAACAGCCACCAGGCAACAGCACAGGCCCAGCGTCCAGAGCTCCCCACACTAGCAACCCAAAGGGCTGGCATGAAAGTTTAAAAAAAAAAAAAATTAAGAAAAAAAAAAAATCAGCCCACAGGGGATCACACATTCCAGAACCAATTTTTGCCATCCAGGCAGCAGCAAACACAAACCAGCTGGGACATTTCAACCGGCGTGGCAGTGCCTAGGAGAACATGCTGTGTCAAAAGAGATCTTCTGGAAAAGTGAAAATGCAGCAGGACACCTGCAAAACATCTCCTTTTTGCCTGCATAACCAAGCCCTGAAAAATTTAAATGGGTACTGCAAGAAAAACACGCTGGGGGAAGTTCTACAAAGCCATAAAACCCTGAGCCACCGAGGGGATGAAAGAAATCATGAAGGCAAGCATTTGTGCTTCTGCTTTATGCCTCATATTTTTGTTTTGCCTCATCACAAGCCTGATTGGATCCTGTCTGTTACTTGGATAAAGAGAAGATGGAAATGCTTTCTGTTGCATCAACAAAAAGCAGCAGGAAAGAACTGCACGGGCAGCGAGCCAGCTCTGAGCAGCTCCGAGTGCTCTGCAGCACTCCCCAAAACTGCCTGGAGCCAGGGGGGTTGACTTCCTTGGATCCATGGTGGCTGATCTCCACTTGGAGCAGCTCAGTTTACAAACCAAACGTATTTTCCAAGCACAATTACCTGGCTGGGGCTGGAGAAAGAGGCAACACATCCCCTCTGCCTTCAGCCCTTTGAGGTTGGGCAGCTGGGGGTTGTACCAGGACATCAGCAAAACCCCAGATGTGTGAGGATGAGCCTGGGGAATTCAATCCCAGCAGCACAGCCCCACCTTGGCTGTTCCAACTCCCCTGCCACCGAGGCCACAGGTGTCCCCTGGTGCCACCTGCCTGGGCTGTGGCATCAGCAGCAAGAGAGAGGTTTACAAACCCGAGGAATATATCCACTCCACTTAAGCAGGGCAGAGCAGCAAGGGGGCCCCACGGTGTTGACAACTCTAACAGCAAATTAAGACGCCGAAATAAAATGCACCATCAAGCAAGCAGCTGGAGTGAGGCCAAAAATCAGAAATAGATGTAAAGAAAACTGGATCGAGAAATCAGCTCCAAGCAGGCTCATTGAGCTCAATTACTAGAAATTAGGAGAGGAAATGGAAAAATTTATATTGGAAGGACAGAATGCATTATGTGGCACCAATGATGGCTGCTGTGTTTATTGTCTCCCTCCTAATGGTGTTTTTGCAGCGTGGGATTTGTGATCCCAGCTCGGGGTGCCATCGATCCAGTAGGACAGCCTGACACTTCCAGGCAGCAATTCACAGCTTACGTTTGCAACAGCAAACCTGCAGTGAAATTCAGTGCCTGGGGTCTGTCCCTGTGGCCCTGGTGACATTGCCATGTGCTCACAGCTCAGCACTCAGCCTCCCCAGCAGGCTGCAGGCAGGCTGGGGAACACGGAGGGGTTTGCAAGAGTTCCCATCAGGTTTCTGCTTGTGCATTTGAAGCTGGTGCAGTCCTGGTTTGAAAGTCTGCTCTGCAGCCAAGAGCACCCCTAGAGAGGAGGCGTTGATTTAAAAAGCAAAGAACACCACAAAATTCCTGGGCAGCACTGAATAACAGAATATTCTGAGTTGGAAGGGACCCACAAGAATCATCGAGTCCAACTCTTAAGAGAAGTAACAGCCCAGAAGAAACAGCAGAAAACAACAAAGTTTCATCCCCCGGGGCTGTAGGAAGGGGCAGTGCTGCAGCAGTGAGCAGAGAGGAGCAGAGCCTGCCCTGAAGGGCTTTGGGTCATTATCCAGAGCACTCAGAGCTCCCAGCAGAGCTCCCAGCAGCATCTTCTCACTGCCCATGGCTCTCCTGAGCCTGCTCAGCTCCTCCCTCTGCCTTTGGATTGGGGAAAATCAGCCAAATCCTGCTCAGTTTTCTTTTGTGACCCACCAACCTGTCACTCCAGATGTCCCAGAGACAGAGGTTGGGAACATCGCTGAAGTCTTTGTGTTTCCATCACAGGGCAGCACTGCCACATGTCCTCTTCCCACTGTTCCCTCATCTGCCAAACAGCTCCAAGAAGGCCTCTGGTTTATCCCTGAAAGGGCTACAAGATATGCAAACCCCAAATTGATTATGGACATTGCAAAGCTGCATGTCCTGTCTGGGAGCCAAGAACTCAGAGAGGCTGAAAGCAGCTGCCTTGACCTGGGAACTGCCAGGGTCCAGGTAAAACCACTGGGTTTGGCTCAAATTCTGCTAAGTTTGAGAGAATTTGTCCTCAGTCCCTCAATTTTTTTGCCCAAAAAGCCCTTTGCAGAGCCTTGGTTCGTAATTGCTCTGTCAGAGTTTCCCTTCAGCCCTCGTGCTGCAGCTCTACCTCCACTCCTTGCATCCATTGCCATTCTGATTTCTTGTGCTCAGGGGCTGTGGGTGAAGAAATTCATCCCCACAGGACCAAGTGCTCCTCCTGGAACAGAGCAGGACCACAGAAGGTCCCCAGAAGAACAGCTCAGACTCGTCCCCAAGGGTGAGCAATCCCATATTATAAACCAGGACAGTGCTCAAACCCAGGCACCACCAGCATGGGGACAACTCCAAAAACCCCATGAGCAGGACTCCAGCCTTGTTCCCCCTTTGTCTCACTGGAAGTTCCATTCAGCCTTCCCCTGGCAGGGATGGAGATGGATTGGGAGCTTGAGGAAGTGTTCTCTCTCCAGCTCACTGCTTAAACTGACTTAATTTCTTCAAAATGTTTTCTGTTATTAGATTTCAGAAGAGGAAAAAAAACCCATATGAAGTTACAGAAGCAAAAGTAAAGAGAACAATGTCTGGATTTGCTTATTCAGAGAGCTTGTGGGTACAAGCATCCTGAAGTTTATTCCTTCAAAGAATTCTATTCACTGGGAGCAGGTAGATCATTCAAGTTCTAAAGTTACCCGTGATGAATCCAGATTTTTCTCCAATTAACACCAATTTCTTTGTCTCCTTTGCATCCCAGTTTCACTCCAAACTGCACTCCTGCAGCTCTCCAAAAAGCCAACAAAATAACTCTATCCTCTGAGGATGCCTCACCCCACACCCAGCATTTCAGTGAATTTGATGGGATTGACATTCCCTATCCCTGAGGAAGGTTGAGGCCAAAAATTGCCCCTGGAAGGCTGCGTGCTGTGCAGCCCCACACGGCCAGCACGTGCCCAGCCCACGAGCTGCTGGTCCCAGTCCAGCCCAGAGCAGCAGGGAGGCACAACCACCATCTGATGGCTGCTTGGGGCCTTGTGGGAAGCGGTGGGATTGATCCAGGTCCTGGCAGGCAGGTATCCGTGTGGCTCAGAGCCGCTGCCTGCCAGGACGGGGCTGGGTGGGTGCCAGGCACGGGCAGGACGGGGTCCTCTGAGGTCTGCTGGCACCTCACAGCACCTGCCCCGTGCTCAGACACGTCTGACACCTCGGGAAAACCTTCTCATCCCCTTGGGGGACACAGCTTTCTCCCTTTCCTGAGGCTTTATCCCCTTTATCCCTTCCCCTGGGAGCTTTATCCCAGCTCCAAGGGGCACAGCACAGAGCCCCAGAGTTATCCCAACTCCCCACATGTGCCTCAGGGAGATGCTGGGGGAGCACTCAAGCAGCTGGGGCTTCCTTTTCCCTGCAGCAAAGGGAAGTTCTTTTTTTCCCAGGAAGGAAAGCATGGAAAAGAAGCCAAGAAGGTGGCGTAGGCCTGAGGGTCTCAGGAAGACCACCTTCCCAAGAAGTTCCTTTTTCCCAGGAAAGTTCCATTTTCCCCAGGAAGGCTACCACTTTCCCAGGAAATTCCTTTTTTCCTAGGAAGACCACCTTCCCAAGAAGTTCCTTTTTCCCAGGAAGGCCACTTTTCCCAGGAAGTTCTTTTTTCCCCAGGAAGCCCATTTCCCAGGAAATTCCTTTTTTCCTGGGAAGGAGAGCATGGAAAAGAAGCCAAGAAGGTGATGTGGGCCTGAGGCTCCCAGGAAGGCATCAGGGTTGATCAGGAACAGCAGAGAAGCTGCCAGGGAGAAGGGGGCGAGGAACACCCGGCAAGGAAGGACTGCAGGCGAGCAGGGGTGGGTGCTGGAGATGCTGGGGAAGCTGCTGAAGGGGTGGAGTGATGGAAAAGGGAAAAAAAATAAAGCAAGAAAGGATTCTGGGTGTAAAACTTGAGACTTTGGTAAAGCAGCCCTGATTTGCAGGAGGGAGAAGGTGGACAATCAACAAAAAAAAAAAAAAAAAATCACAGCCTGCCCATCTGAGAACATCAGAGGAGAGATTCACACAAAGAGCAGCAAGCAGAGAGCAGAGCTGGGGTCTAAAATTCCAAATCAGCCCAGGCTGGATGAGAAGCCCAATCCCATGAGGCACCCAGACAAGGCAGGGCAGTGGGGATTTGTCCATCCCAGAGCAATTCCCCAGCTCCCTGCAGAGTGGCCCCAAGGGAGGGATGGAGCCTTGCTCCTGCAGAGCTCAGGATAACAGCTCTGCTCCCGAGTGGGCGGCGCAGCCTCAGCCTTCATGAATGAAAATTTCAGGGGGATTAAAAAAAAAAAGAAAAAAAAGCAATACAAGAAAGAATCACACCACCCACCAGCAGGTGCTCTATAAATACCATGGCAGGGGGTGTCTGCAGAGGAACTGGAGGCAGTGACTTCATGGCGTGCTCAGAGCCACAGATGCAGCTTCATTACCATGTAGAGCTCTTGGCTGAAGCTGTGCTGAGCTGCTCGGAGCTCTTCTGCCACATAAAGAGCAGAAAAACTATGAACAAGCCCAATTCCTTTCCCTGGAGAACAGGTAAATTGTTGTATTTGTACCACAGTGGTAGCTCCAGGCATCCCAGCCCTGGGGAGAATTTGCAGCTCCACAAACTCTGCTTGTTTGATCCCAGATAAAAACCCAAAGTCCTCCCTCAGATATTCCAGGTCTAAGTTGGGCTGAAGAAAGTTGGTGCAGCTGACCTTCACTTCAGTATAAACGTGCTGAGCTTTGCAACAGCCAGAGCAGGGCAGAATTAAAATATTTGGCAAGCTCCAGCTGAGCTCAGCTACCTGATGTGCTTGCTGGGCAGAGAGAAAGGAGGAATCCCAGCAGAACCCTTCACAGGAATCCATTTAGGGGAGAAAGTCATTGCTCTGTGGCTGAAGCAGTGCTGGTCAGGGCCCAGATCTAGGCTGAGCTGCACATAAATCACAAAACCAGCTCATTTCTGGATCAACATATCCTATATAACAGTGATCAGACCCCAATCCTTTAATTCCTGTAAGACCCCCAAAAAATCTCCTATACTGCAGATTGCAGCGGCATTCATTTAGAAAGACAAAAAGATATAAAAATCCCATTATAGCACAAAGAGACCTGTCTGCTGAGAAAAATGTTTGGGTTTACTGTTGCAGAGAAAGAACATTGTTACCTGGAGAATGAGCCTGGAGGAAGAGCTGGAAATGGTGCTGGCAGCAGGAGGGGAGGGAACTCTGGATGGCTCACAGAAGGCAAAACAGGCTAAGCACAGGCAGAAGCTGCTTGTGAGGAGCCCTGGAGTCACTTGTACCAACATCCTCTGAAAATCAGAGAACCTGGAGGGTTCTGCTGTGTGCAGCAAGTCCCAGCTTTGCCCTGCACCAAAGCAAAGGGAACAGGGAAAGCAGGTCCAACTCCCAGGAGCGTTTGTGGTGTTCCTCATGCTGAGCCTGTGGGTGCTCCAAAAGAGCTTTGCTTCTCTGGCACAGGAGGTGAAACACCCTCAAGTTGTTACCAAGCAGAGCAAGCTCCAAGCACAGCACAGGCAGAGCAAGGCTGAGCAGGGAGCACAGGGAACAAGGACTAGCTGAGCCCGAAGTGCCACCTGGAGCCACCAGAGAGCTTCTGTCCCCATCTGGCTCCCTGGGAAGAGCTCCACTGGGATCCCCATGGATGTTGTCACCTCAGTGCTCTGCAAACAGAGCTGTCCCCTGGCATTGCACAGCTCAGCACAAC
This sequence comes from Lichenostomus cassidix, assembly GCF_008360975.1. Lineage (NCBI taxonomy): Eukaryota > Metazoa > Chordata > Aves > Passeriformes > Meliphagidae > Lichenostomus > Lichenostomus cassidix. The sequence continues at coordinate 8,785,775 of NC_139497.1, forward strand.
CTCACAGCAATGCTCAGCACAGCCAAGGCTTCAGCAAGTCCCCAGGCTGCTTTCAGGGGACACAATCAACCATCTCCATTCTACCTGTAGAACCTCTCTTCTGCATTATCCTCGAGATTAAACTCCCAGAGTTAAGATGCTCACAGGCTTCAGCTGACTGCTGAGAGCTAATGGGATGCAACCTGGGCTTTGGCACTCTCTGAGCACAGCACACCTCACCAGCACAGCTGCCCAATCTCCAACCACCCCAAAGGCAGCCCCATGTTCCCCTTTCCTCAGGGGATGTGGTAGAAAAGGGAAACCAAGCCCTTTACCCCAGCACCAGCAGTGCCAAGGGTGAAGCACATGTTGCTGCTGCTCCCACCCAGCCCCTGGAAGCATCAAACCATTGCTTTCCAAGAGAGAGCTGAGCAGGGAAAATTCATTAAAAAGAGATGTACACAATTTCCCAGCATTAAGTTGATGTGTCTGTATTCTCACTGGAGCTGTACAAGTGGAGATCTTTATTCTGTTCCTTCACCTCTTTTAGCAAGAATGTGATTTCAGCCAGAACCTCTGCGTGCAGATCTAATAATGACAATAAGTTTTTGGTGCTCGTGGAGGTGGTTTTTGTCCAGTTCTTCCTTGGGTTACTTCCCCCAGTGGCTCTGCATGTGTCTCATGTCATGGGACAGGGCACAGTTCATGGTTTAACACAGTTCATGGTTTAACCCAGCAGTGGCTGACTCAGGAAGGGACAAATGAGTGAAATTCCAGCACCCAACACAACCAGGGAGCAAAACACAAGAGCTCAGGAACTGCTCTGTAATTCCCCTCCTCCATGCACCAGACACAAAAAGGGCCAAACACAACTGGCCAGATGTCAACAACAACCTTCTGATGATGCCAGATCCACAGCAAAGCATCTCAGCCTCACTTTTCCAGCGTAACTCACTGCCTGCAGAGCAACAAGGAGGGGAATGAGGCTCCTCCTGGAGACCAAAACAAACCCTTCCCTGCAGTCACAGTCTGGCCCAGCTTGAACTGCCTTTCTAGATCCTCTAGAAAAAGAAAGGAAGGGGAAAAAAATTGCTTAGCAAGATGATTAAATAAAATGTTAGCTATTCCAGCTACCCACTGGCTCTGGCTTTGACGTCAGAGCTGAATGCATTAACTAAATTTGTCGCTCAACGGCTAAAAATATCTGAGGCATTAAAAAAAAAAATAGGGCAGTGTTGGGAGAACTGGAGGTCCTCAAGAGGCACTAAACCCCTCCAGGTGGGGCTCACTGTGCCCCAGAACAACCCTTGGGATTGGGGTGTTAGGGAGGAGTCACAGCTGGTGAACACCCAGAGGGATGGAAATGGGATTCTGCTGCCTGTCTGCTGTTGAGCCTCTTGGATTGCCAAGGATGCCCAAGGGGTTTGAAGATTTCCCCTCTTCCTCAGCTTCCCAACTGATGACCAATGGGTTGGAATGAATAACCCATATTTTTAGGGGTAACTAGGGGAAAGAGAATTCCCTTTCAATGATGTGCCAGAGTTGTGTTGACTTTAGGAGCCAGCCTCATTCTTTTCCAGTCCCTTCCAAGGTTTTTCCTCTTTCAGGAGGCTCTGGCTGCTCTCAGAGGGTGCTGTGGACACTAGAGATGCCATTTCCAGAGGAGAGCAGCCAAAGCAGAGCAATCACTGGAGTAAAACCTGGAGCAGCTTTTGTTCTTTGTCAGAGAGCAGCTGGGGAGTCAAACATCCTTAGCACAGATGCTCTCAGTCAGGCTGCCCCAATACAGAATTCTTGAAATATCTGAGCAGGGAAATCAGCTGGAAATGTTCACTGCTCCAGGGGTGATGCAGCACAACAAAGGGAAAGGGCCAGAAAACTTTGGCTCCAGGACAAAACCAAGAGGAAATCAGTCTGGGCTTTGTTTAAAGTTGTGGGAAGCAAACTTTTACTGCTCATGTTTGTGCAGGCTGTGATTCAAAGATCCAATGCAAGCATGCATTGAACCCCAGGAATAAATGCTGGCTTAAGTGTGTTATTGATGTTTCACTGACAGGGACAGAGTCAAGGTGGTGCTTTGGACTTGGGACAGAGACCTGGAGCATGGAGAATTATGATAAAGAGGATCCTGGATTACCTGAAGTCCCTTCCTGCTGCTCTTCTTGTGGCACTGAAGAGGAAGCTTTGATTCACTCATATTTTACACCAGTTTTACATCTTCCTCTGCCAGAATTTCCATGGAAAAAACAGTGACAGGAAACAAAAGAAAAAAAATCAGGGATTTGGTGCCTGCACTTGGAGGGGTCATTGTAATTGTGTTGCTGGATGCTAAAAAACCACACAGAGAGTGATTCTGCAAACCCCTGCAGCCAAAATCCTGGCTCTACACATCAGACACAAGTCAGTGAAGGAGCAGAAACAGCATTACAAGTGATTAGGTGACTTATTAATTGCTGGGAGGGTGGGCAGGCCCTGGCACCGGGTGCCCAGAGAAGCTGTGCTGTCCCTGGATCCCTGGCAGTGTCCAAGGCCAGGCTGGACAGGGCTTGGAGCAACCTGGGATAGTGGAAGGTGTCCCTGCCCATGGCAGCGGGTGGCACTGGGTAAATTTTAAGGTTCTTTCAACCCAAAGCCCTCTGTGATTCCATCAGTCTGCAGCAACAGACCCCAAACACACCTGGGGTGAAACGACACCAGCAACAGCACAGAGAGCAAAATCTATTCCCACAAAACCATGGATGATCCAAGGTTACAAACCACCCAATGTGGAAAGACTTGATGGAAGGAGAGGTGGATAAAAGACATTTCTATCACCATCTGGAAACTTTAATTTTGCTCCAGCCTACAAAGTGCTGACTGCCCTCACCTGAGCCCTGCTGGAGCAGTGTCACCTCCCCTGCCCGACTGCAGCTCCTTCACCTCCTCCTGACTCTGCTCCTTCCCCGTGGTGGGAGATGAACATATGTCCAATCTGCTGAAGGTTAGGGAAGGAATCTCACCCCAAGAAAGGTTAATAAACAAAGGAGTCCTGCAGTAACAATACAGCCATTGTGTGAAAACTTAATTGGATCAGCAATGCATCAACTGTGCCAAGGCAGGGACAGACCTGCAGAGGAATTGTTTAATCTCAGCCCTAGGTCAGAGTCTAAATGAGTGCCTTGCAACAGAGGCTGCTTCTAATTGCACTGAGAAGCTACAAAATGCTGGAAATAAAAGCTGTGGGTAGCTGGCTCTTATTTTTAAAGCAAGAAGTTATTCCTTTCGAGATTCAAACAACTCAGACAAATATCAGCTGTAATATTCTTGAAAGTGATGCATTTTAGCAAAGAAAGGCTCTTTTTAAAAACAAACCCAATATTTATTCAATGCCAGCCTGTTTGCAACGAGATTGGATTGGTGAGCACAGGAAAAAATCCACCAAAGAAGGGACAGCAGAGAGAAGCTCTGGAGATCACTCACCCAAATCCCCACCATCCTCCCACTCAATAGTGGGGGATACTCAACAAAGTCAAATATTAAAAAATTTATATTCTCAAAACAACTGTGAACTGGTTGATTTTTCTGGGAAATGTCCCAGTGAACCACCACACTCCAGGGGAGCTGTCAGCACTGGCCAGTGAAGCTCCAGTGTTTAACTGGAGAGTAAAATTTCCATCCTCAACTCTCACTCAATGTGCTCAGCCCCTGTGGAACTCAATTTACAGCACAGCTCACAACAACCCAAACTTGCTTTGAAGCAGAATGGAGTCTCCTCATCAAAGCAGCTCGTTTTAACCAAGGGGAGCAAAGTGCTAGAAAAAGGGGGTTCTGGGTGCCTTGACTGCAATTAGGAGAAAATTGAAAATAAAGAGGAGCTGCCACTGACAAGTTGATGAGGTACCATGGCTGGAGTTCTGTACATACTATATATAGTACACTATATATATACATATATACACACACACATTATAATAGATATTATGAGCATCTAGGTAGTAGATACTATAATAGTATCTACTTTTAGCACCCTCAAGGCTGCCAGAGCTCCAGGAGTGTTTGGACAATGCTGCCAGGGATGCCCAGGGTGGGATTGTTGGGGGTCTGTGCAGGGACAGGGGTTGGACTGGGTGATCCTGGTGGGTTCCTTCCCACAGAGTATCCTGTGATTCTGTCCTACACAGGATTTACTCAAAGGACCAAAGCTATACAAGCATCTCATGCAAAGAACATTTTTTAAGTGACCACAGGAGCAAAGCAGCAGGAAAAATGTCATTTTGTTCCCATATATATGGGGGATTACACATTTCATAGCGACTAGGAGGGAATATTTCTCTTGTTTGCTGTTTCTGTGGTTTCCTCCATCTCTGGGCAGGAAATCCATTTTGATGCAGGATTAGCAAAATGGCAGCTTCCCCTGGGAGAAGCCACTCAGAGTTACAAACACCAGAGCAGTGACATTTCCCATGCAACCACTCCTCGGAGGGCTGAGAGCAGGAATCAGGAGTGGCAGGAGGAAGGCTGTGCTCGGAGCGTGCTCCCAGCTCCCAGGTATCCATGCAGAATGGGCACAGCTCCCTGAGGGCTGGGGCAGATCTGTAATCATCAGCATGGATCCTCCAGGGCCAGCAATGTGGGCTAGGCACGGCCTCTGTGTGGGCATGGATGTCTTTACAGCACAGCTGGCATGTTTGCTTTATCCCTTAAAATGCCAACAGGAGCACAGTCCATGGACTGGCACCCCAAAAACCATCCCCCAGCCTCAGATGCTCTGTCAGTCCATGCCTCAAGTCCTGCAGCAACAGCAGTTTATCTCCCTCCTGCCCCATGCAGAATGCCCAGCCTGTTTTCCATGTGCTGGAAGGATTTCAGCAATGCTCCAGAGCACAGGATTCCAGATCCAGGGTTGTTAAAGCCACAAAAGCTTGGGGGTTTGGAAGGCTGAGGGTGTTCCTGCTTTGGGGCAGGGCTGGGTGCAGCCCAGCAGTGCTGCAGGGGTGTGATGCTGCTGGGGACAGACACAGATCCCACTGTCCTTGCTGCTCTGTCCCAAAGGGGGTGACTGTGCTGCAGTTTCCCTCTGCCACGTGGCTCTTTGTCCTTTAACCCTCTCAAAAGGCTTGTCCAGGCTCTGGTTCAGAGCAAACCCCACCTGGCCATAGGAAGGTCCCTCTGGAAGCTCACCCTGCCCAGCCCACACCCCTGGCCTGCCCCACAGAGCATCCTGAGCAGGAGGGGACCCAGCAGGATCATTGATCCCAACCCATGGCCCTGCACAGACACCCCGAGTCACACCGTGTGCCCCAGAGGGCTGCAGCACCTCACCCCGTAGCCGCATTCCTGCCCAAACCCTTCCCCTGTGCTCCCCACCCTGTCCTGCCTGCTGCCAGCACTCTCCTCTGAAGGGACAGACCTTGAAAAGCACTCAGGGCATAAATTCCTCAAGTCCAGCTGCTTACAGAGCTCAACATGGCCCAAACACAATCCACATTGGAAAACAAAGCCAGAACAGGAGCACAGGGTGGGTACAGAAGGGAAAGAGAGGTGGGAAATGCCTGGTCCTGGCTGTGATTTTTGGTCGAGTCAGGGAGAACCAAAGTGGAGGAGGATTCTCTCCCCACGTGGGATGTTTTGTGCCCAAACACTGCTGAGCATCACCAGCCCCTCCCTGCACCTCCTGTTCCTGCCCAGCCCCTGCATCCTCAGCATGAGGAGAGTTCCATTTTCTCCAAGGCTAGCATCGCCCTCTGCACTGGGGATGAGCCCCCCAAAACCACACCCGAGCCTGACCCCCTCCCTGCCCCAGCCTGTGGCCTTTATGGGGCTGTCACCATTGCCCTGCTCCCAGCACCTCCCTCCTGCCAGCCCTGAGAGCTCTCATCCTCCCTCTTCCATCTTCCAGCCTGAATTATTGATGGGTGTCGGCAGTGGTGCAGAAGTACAGCCAGGGAAGGAACCCAGAGACACTTTGGGAAGCTGTCACCCCATTCCCAGCAGCAGATCCCCCAGGACCGGGCTCCAGCCACCATAATGAGCTCTGCAAGTACCTCAGCACTCTGTCCCCAGCCCCAGGGGGAAAGGAACCAGCAGCAGAGCAGCTCTAATGGTGCAGCACACAGGCAGGGATCAAAAACTCCTGCTGAATATGGAGGAGAGGAGATATATGCTCGCACATAAAACATAAATGCTCTCGCCCATCAATATTGATGTTTCCCCGTTCCCATAGAACCAGACCAAGGATAATTACATGCAATTTTTATGCTGCCTCTAACATACTTGAGTCTCTGAACATCAAAGCCCGGGTAGGTAATGCTACAAGTTGCCAGGAGTGTCATGGATCAAAATGGAGCTCGTGGAGAGAAGCGATGGGTGGTGAGGTGGGGGATTGCAGCAGCCTCTCCACGCTGAGGATGCTGCCTGTGGTGACAAAGGGAATAATCACGGAGGTGATCACAGGCTGGGCCCAATTATCCTTGTGTCCGAGTCTGGAAGGGCAGGGGAGCTGGCTGGGAGCCTGCTGATCCCACCAGCAGCAAAGCCGTGGGAGATCAAAGCCCAGAAACACCTTCAGCAAACCGCAGGTGCCAGGGAGCAGGAGCAGCATCCTGGCCTGGCATGGAGCAGCAGCAGGAGCTGGAGGCAGATCCCTTGCCAGCCTCCATCCCCAGCACAGAGCGAGGGCCGCTGCAGAGCCTCGGGGGAGCCCCGCTGAAAGCTTTTACGGAGCTGGCACTTTTCCACCCCACCTCCATCCCGGAGACAGGCACACCCCCGGCTGCAGACCGTAAGTGCCTCTCAACCAGAGGCTGGGAAGCGTTTTCCACAGCCTCGGGAGGCAGGTGCAGGCTTTCCTGAGAAACAAACCCTCGCTTTCCTGAGGCCATGGAGCACCTTCACCTGTGGCTGGATAAAAGCAGGAATCACACCAAACACAGCTCCGCCACAGCACATCCTGCAGCCACATCTGCCACACACAGCTTCCCAGGGAGCACTGAGGATGGAATCAGACACAACCCAGACCTGTTATCCCTTCTCTTCCTCTCAAGACAAATCAAATTCCCAGGCAGCAGCACCCAAACATCCCAGTCCCAGGGCCGTGGATACGAGCAGCGTGCGGAGTTGTAGAGCGCGGCACAAGCGAACGCGCAATTGAACGCTTTCCCTTGAATGACAGTTTTAATGAAAGACATCTCAGCGCTTGGAAAATCAGCATAAATGATCAGTTGCTAATCTTGTTCTCCCAGTAACTCCGGGAAGGCAAAAATAGAGCAGGCAGAATAAACTGGGGGCTGCACACGGGGGTGGGCAGGGAAGCGGGGGTATGTTTTGCTCCTCTTTCGGAGAGCTCACATCGCAATTGCCACTGATTTGAAAACCCACTTTTCTTACAAAAGGCACGATTTGCTGAGCTCCAGTGTTGAACAATAGTGGGGGCTGTCTCCAGGCTCAGCAGAGGGAGCAGCATCAGTCACTTTTCGTGCAGCTCTGCTGTCTGTAACCTCCCACACCCAGCACGGCTTGCAGACCCTGCACATCGCTGCCATCGCCCGCAGCCTGTACCCCAGCCTGAGGAACCACCAAGCTCAGGAGCTCTGGAAATCCCTGGACCAGAAACTCGGCAGGATGGGAACAGGGAAAGAGGAGTGGATGATGCAGATTTTCTACTTCTTGATAAGCACAAAGCTATGAGATCCCAGTTCAAGACACACACCAAAAGAACACCTCTGCATTCACTGGCCAGAGGGGGTTTTGTCCAACAGAAACAGAATGCCAGACTGGTTTGGGGTGAAGGGAACCTAAAGCTCATCTGCTTCCACCCTCTACCACACCTTCCACCATCCCAGGCTGCTCTGGTCATTAAAGCTTCAGGCTAAAGCCCTGGTGGAACCAATTCCCTTCCAGTCCCCAGGGCCCTGCTCTGATCCAGGCTGACATTCCCCACTTCACATAGCCAACAAAGCATCCTTTGCTTTACCTTCAACTTTTCCATCTCTTCTTTTCTCCTCCAAATCTAACCCTGGCCCTGTCACCATGGTACCTGAGCTCCCAGTGGCAAACTATTAATCTTTACAGCATAAGGAGGGACAATTTTGACATCAATATATGACTTGTAATAGCTGCTGTCTGTACGATAGCACCTTTTTAGTACTTCTTTTCATTTCTCTACTTTTTTATGAGGCTATTTTCTTTATTAGTGCATTTTTATAGCTTGTGCAACACCTTAAGTGCCTCCAAGAAGGTACTTTATAAATAAAATTTTAATAAGATTAAGGATTTAACTCCAAGAAAAAAAGCCACTTGGCCAAGTTATGAATCACCTGGTTCTCTGTTCCATACCCTTCTTGTTTTGCATGTCCTCATATAGCCCACAGGTTATTCCTTTTGGTGCCATGCTTCTGGCACAGCAGTTGGAACCCCAGCAGATCTCCATATTTCATGGATGAAGAGCTAACAGGACTTTTGGAGAGGTTATATTTCTTATTGCCTGCGTATTTCAGAGCCGAGTTCCAAAGTTATAACAGTTTATATCACTTTGTTCAAGGCTTTTTAATGTTTCAATGGCACCTGAGCCACCAATTCTCTGCAGCCAACAGGAGAGAGAGAAGAAATCCAGCCCAGCAGGCCAGAGGGGTTTTATAAACCTGCTCCTGTGGCAATTTATTTTCTCTTGCGCCACACAAACAGGAAAATTAGGGCTGGACAGCCCTGGATCACTAGATTATCATTAAAGATGCAGCTACAGAGCAAAGCAAGAAGGACTTGACATGGGGTTGAGCCTCTTGTCCAGCAGAGATTCCCAAAGCACAAGAATCAACTGTGGTTCTTTGAGGAAATACAGCTCTTGTTGGGTTTAACTCAGGAGGAAAGGTCTTTGAAAGTCTCAAACTCAGCAGAAAGTCTCAGCTCTTCTGCTGCCTCACCTGGATCCTGCAGCAGGTGAATTTCACAGCCCACCTTCGAGGAAAGCAGCAAAGCCTTTTTTCCCTCTTTCCAAAGAAGTCTCCCCAGCTTTCCCTAGCAAACCAGCCGAGCTGTGTCACAGGGGGAAAACCAGAGGCAGCTTCAGAGGGATGTTACAGCATCACTGGAGTTAAAAACTGGGCACCTCAGGATACCCCAGTATCCTGGGGCACCCCAGCAGCCCCACAAACCCCCTGTGGCACACACCCCACCACACCTCACCCAGACAGAGTTTTACATACAAATGGCATGCAAAAACCACAACAAAACTCCATTCCCAAGAGACACAACACTCAAAGACCTCAACCAGATACCTGCTGTTCCCTGCTTTCCTCAGAGAGGAGGAATTCAGGAGCAAACACAGCCTCAGTGGCAATGCCAGAGCCCAAATCTCAGCTCAGCTGCCTTTGCGCCCAAGCTCAGCCAGCATCAACCTCTCCCCTCAGCACCAGAGGAGAAACTGCTCCTCCTCTGCCTTTTTCAACCTTCCCCTCACTCCCCTGGCCCCAGGATTACAGGATTGGAGCCACCTGGGAAAGATCAGCTCCAGCCCATTACTCACCTGGCAGCTGGGCTATAGGAATCCCAAGCCTTCAAACAAAACCTCTCCTGCTGAACTCAGTGATTTCTCATTTTTCCATCAGCGCTCCCCACACTCTCAGACATTTTCCTAACAAATGGGATCTTCCACCAGGATCCCTGGGGAAAAGGGCAGGTGCTGCATTGATGAAATAAATTCTGCCCTGAAAGCATTCCTGCATTTGGAGGCTGCTTGTTGAGCTGTAGGAAAGGGTGTTAAATCAGCAGAGGGACCAAGAGTTGAGGACAAATCCGTCACTTGGGTCTCACAGGTGGCCAGACAGGACATGTGACCAGGACAGCAGCATCCCATGGGTGGTGGCACCCTGGGAATGGCTCAGTGCTTCAGTGGAGGTGGCTCCTTCCTTCTCCACACTCTGAGCTCCTCCTTCCCTTCTCCACAAACACTTTGTGCCACTCTGCTGCAAAGCCCTACTTCAGCTCTGAACCCAAAAGCCTCCCAGAGCCTGAAGATTCTTTATTTCTCAGAATCCACCTCCCCAGCCCCATGAAATGAGCCTTCAGTGTATCAGCAGCAAAGACCTTTGGCACACAGAGTCCATTTCCAGTGATGGCCATAACTTCTTGTCAGAAACACTATCATCATTCCACTTTGTATTAATCAGGGCTATTCACAAAAGAAAAACAATTTCTCCCTGCTCCCTTCAGGTAATTATATTTTGCCCTGCAGCATGAGATTTTATTATGTTTAGTCCCATTTTATTTAGAGCCTGAGCAGAGACCACGAAGTCTCAGATAGGAGCGATAAAAGGAGATGATGCTCAAGCCCAGCCTTTTGCAAGTCAGCATCTGACCTGAGTTAAAATCATTCAAGCACAATAGAGGGGGGAAAAAAGTCCTTGAGATTTGTGTCTATTTGAAGAGGGAAGGCATGCTGGCTGAATCATGAACTCTGGGGGATACGGATGCCTCCCGAAGGAGAGAGGGCTGGATTGTGAATGTGCTTTAAAAAGCAAAGAATGTTTCATGTGGGTGTGTGCCGTTGTTTTTTTCCGCTGTAGAGCAAGTGTCCCATCTTATTTCTCAAATGGTCTTTTCTTTGTTGAAGCCTCATCTATTAATAATCCTTCACTGGAAGGGGAAAGGAAAAAGCGAGCTTCTGTCAGACATACAAGCTGTTAGTCTGGGATGGACGAAAATAAACCAAAGCTGCACAATTAGCTGCACCACAGGTCACTTGTCTGGAGTTCTCACTGGCTATAACCATAACCTTGCTGAACTTCACTTATGAAAGTGGATTTGGGCAGTGCTGGGGATCCAGGAGTGTCCTGGAGGCTTGGAGTGAATTGAAATTTCCTGAATTGTCCAACACCACCTGCTAGATCATCCTCAGCTTGGGTCCGAGAAAATGTTTTGGTCTTGAAAACACAGAGGAACAAGATCAATGGAACCCAGAAAGATCATGGAATTGCAGACTGGTTTGGGTTGGAAGAACCTTAAATCCATCCAGTGCCACCCCTGCCATGGCAGGGACACCTTCCACTGTCCCAGGCTGCTCCAAGCCCTGTCCAGCCTGGCCTTGAACACTTCCAGGGATGGCGCAGCCACAGCTTCTCTGGGCACCCTGTGCCAGGGCCTGCCCACCCTCATCCTGCCTGCACTGCTTATGGAACCAGGACATTCATGGAGCTGCCCTGGCTTCAGGAGCTTCCTCGAGGTGTGCTGAGGTTTCTCCATAACATTCATGCCAAGTTGGCTCTGAGCCCTTCAGAACCAGAGGTGGTTTTCCCCCAGGCCCTTCTCCACTCTGAGGCTGGAGCAGCTCCTCCCTTCCCCAGACAGGTCCCTGGAGCCAGGCTGGCCAAGGAGCTGAGGGTGGATCCCAGCTGAGCCCTTGGTTTGAGGCTGATGCTGCATCCTCAGACTGTGAGAGGTGAGCAGCAATTGCAGCAACCAGGATGAGCTTAAATCTGCACCTTCCCAGCACAACCTTCCCCTGTTCTCTCAGGTCTGCTCCGAGCCGCGGCCCTTCGCAAAGAACGGAACTTGCTGGAAGCGTCAGCCCCGAGCTGTGGTGGCGGTGGGGATGCTCAAATGCCACTGGTGAGCTCAGCCGTGCCTGGGAGAGGTGTGAAGTGCGGCAGGGAGGCAGCCAAGGACCTGCGTCACCGTGGGGGAGCCGGGCTGGTGCCACCACATTGCCTGCGAAGGCACAGATGCTGCCTGAGCCCACAGAGAGCCTCTGCCTCTCGCTGCGCCTGCGGGGACAGGCAGCGCTCAGCCGGATCCCAGACACCTCCCAGGGTGGGAACCCAGCCCCTGAGCTGGCCTTCAGCCTGGGGGCACCCAGGGGAAGAGGTGACAGTGACAGAGAGTGAGCTGAGAGCCCCATGAGCATCAGGGCACGGCGAGGTGGCTCACACTGCTGGCACTGCTCAAGGGCTGAGCTGCACTGCCAGCTCCACCGGGCACTGCAGGGTCTCTGGTGCCCAGGGCACAGCCCCAGCATTTGGGATTGCAGGGTCCCTGGTGCCCAGGGCACAGCCCCAGCATTTGGGATTGCAGGATCCCCAGGCACAGCCCAGCATTTGGGATTGCAGGGTCCTTGGTCCCCAGGGCACAGCCCCAGCATTTGGGATTGCAGGGTCCCTGGTGCCCAGGGCACAGCCCCAGCATTTGGGATTGCAGGGTCCCTTGTCCCCAGGCACAGCCCCAGCATTTGGGATTGCAGGGTCCTTGGTCTCCAGGGCACAGCCCAAGCATTTGGGATTGCAGGGTCCCCAAGGCACAGCCCCAGCATTTGGGATTGCAGGGTCCCCAGGCACAGCTCCTGCCTGTCCCCCTTTTCCTGCTCAGAGGAGCAGCAGCACTCTTTGCCATGAGTTCTGCTGCAAGATTCCCAGTCTTCCTCTTCCCTCTAGATCCCCCAGCTGCAGGAAGATACATTGAATCATTAAAATAATTGTACTTTTTATGTTTTTTTCAAAAGAAGTCACAGTCTGGTTTGCTGGCTTGGGGGGTCCCATTTTCTCTCCAGCTCTATTTGTTTTCCCTCTGCAGCATGACTTGAGTGGGAGAATCTCATCCTGGTGTCTGGCAGGATCAAAGCTGCACACAGCACAAGGAAGAGATCACCCCTGGCACAGCAAAGGGCAAGCTGGGAACTTTGTTTTCTTTGGAGAAGGCTAAAGAAAACATCTCCATTCCCAAACTTCACCCCAGTGAAAGTTGAGCTGCTGCACAACCCTCTGGTGCACCAACTGAGCATTCTTCTCTAGGGTCCAGGAGACAGACAGGATCCCTGGGATCCCAGATTGACAGCCCCTGTGGGGCTGGATGAGCTGGAGCCCTGTGAGCCAATGGAAAGGATGATGTCCAGCCCCAAGAGCAGCAAGAAGTGACCCCATTGTCCCCCATTAACATGGGAATCATTCATCACCCTCCATCCCCTTCCCTCCCCAGCACCCAAAGCCTTCAGGCCACCCTGGAGAAAAACAGCCTTTGGGGTCCATTCCCAAAGGCCTCCAAGGTGGAGTGGGGCTGGGAACTGCAGCAGCTCCTTGGTGGAGTGAAAGGGTGTGAATTACTCACCTGGAGCCACACAGATCCAACCCAACCCCTTTCCCACTGCTTCCAGCACCCTTCTCTCACACATTTTCCCTCCCACATCATGCAGTGCATTCCAGCCAAGCCTGAGCTGGCTGTCCCTGAGCTTTCTGCACCAGGGAACACAGAAAGAACAGGAGAATGCACATTTCCATGTGCTTCCCAGCCTTCCAGCTTTTGGGGCATCAAACAGCAGCGACAAGCAATCAACACGTTATTTTATGAGCTAATTCCACCCATCACCAAATCCAGCAGGAAAACCCTTCCACCCCGAGCCATTCCAGCTCAGTGGCACCGAGGCTGCCTTGTTGCCAAGCCACGGCGCCCAGGCTGCAGCGTGTGAGCACAGGCTGCCTTATCTGCAGGGAAAGAAACCCAGACCTGCTGAGCACAGTGGAGTGCAACATCACCATAGAAACCAGGCGAGGAACTGGGGGAAGTGGCTCTCCCAGCTCCTCTCAACGTGCCAGCAGCAGAGCCCAGCCCCTGGGGCTGGGGTGGGGTGGGCTGGAGGGACACCCGGAGCAGTGCCAGCCCCTGAGCAGTGTGTCCCTGGGGAGATCCTCCCCTCGCCCCCCGGGCTGTATTTTTGGCCACAGGCAGGTTTCCTCCCCAGCCACCCACCAGCTCTCTGGAAGCATCCTCGGGGTGCTGCCATGGTGCTGCCTGGACCTCACACCCCCAGCAGGCACCCCCAGGCACCAAACACCCTTTTTCCTTCTCATCTGCATGTTCCTTCAGTGGAGGAAGGGAGCAACCAGCCTGGGAGGAGATCACAGAGCCTCTGGACCTTCCACCCAGAGCACTAATTGAAATCCATCACCACTTTTGAGCCAATTTAGTGTGCAACAGGGCATTTTCTGGAGAGAGAGGTGTCTGAGAAAATCCATCCTCAGCTGTGGCCTTGCCCAGATTCTTTGGAGGAAAGGCAGGAAACCCCAGAGTGTGTCACATTCACCTCCTTCCCTCCCTTCCAGGAGGTGCCATGAAACACAACCATGACTCCACATCTTTAGTGCAGCACCAGCAGTGCTGAACTGTCTGGAGAAATCACAGCCACAGCCCTGACAGCACCTAGAGACTGAGATTCTGGCTTGTGCCATAGTGTTAGGGAACCCTGGAATGCTCTGGCATGAAAGGGACCTCAAAGATTATCCAGTGCCACCCCTGCCATGGCAGGGACACCTTCCACTATCCCAGGTTGCTCCAAGCCCTGTCCAGCCTGGCCTTGGACACTTCCAGGGATCCAGGGGCAGCCACAGCTTCTCTGGGAATCTGTACCAGGGCCTCCCCAGCCTCCCAGGGAGCAATTCCTTCCCAATATCCCATCTAACCTGCCCTCTGGCAGTTTAAAGCCATTCCCTGTGTCCTGTCATTCCAGGCCCTTGTAAATTGTCTCTCTCCATCTTTCCTCTTGGCTCCTTCAGGTTCTGTAAAGCCACATTTAGGTTATTTCAAGGCCTTTTCTTCTCCATGCTGAACAATCCCAATTCTCCCAGCCTTCCCTCACAGGAAAGGTGTTCCATCCCCCTCATCATCCTCTGGACTCAGGAGAACTCTTTTGGTCCTCTGTGAGTACAAACACAACACTTCCTCCCATGTGGGATTTCTTTCTCATTCCTATTTTCAGTAATTCCCTGCAATTTCTCCTTGTGCTTCAGATGAAAGAAAAGGAGCTGCTGATTCATGGACCTATTGTTTCTTCTTTTTTACATCTCTCGTGTCCCCTTTTAGTCATCTTTTACATTAACTGACCCTAGACTTTGCATTAATATTGCTCCAGTGCTGCTGGTTCTCATCCTGACCACTTCCATTGCTATTCCATGGACTCCATTAGACACAAGGATCAGAGAGTAGCTCAGGGAAGGGTCTCCTGCTGATATATTGACATATTTTTTGTTTATCCCAGTGTAATGCTAATGGGTTTATTACTATTTTCACTATTGCCAGGCATGAAGTAGATTTTCCACTCTCTCTCCACTGTTTCACCTTGATCTCTCACCCCTTTGCCCACAGTTACCACTCTCTCAGGGTGCAGTTATCATCCAGAAACTCAAATTAATCCCCCCATGCCATGAGCTGTCTTTCCATGGCTGTCAGCACTGATTCCTCCTGTTCCCATCCTGCCTGCTCAGTCCCCACCTCCCGAAATCCTTGGCCAATCTCACTAATTCCATGGGATTTTGACCCCTGCATCCTCACACCCCACTTCTCTGGACCATTAACAAGCACAGTCTCCATCAGTACTAATCCAGAGTCTGTCACTATTTCCTTCCAGAGGAAATGCAACAATTCCAGCCTTACATAAAAGTTTAGTTTCTTCTGAATCCCATTCCCAAAATCCAGATGTGGAGCTATTGTGCTGGAGAAGGGAGTTAGATTGTCTGGCAAACCAGAGATTTATAACTACTCCACGTGTTGAAACTGAGCCTTTAATTGGTTTCAGATCCAATTCCTGTCTGTATAGGACCAAGTCAAATACAGGCCTGGATCGTCTATGGACTCTTTACAAATGGGGATAAATAGGTTCATAAAATGAAATGTTAGGTGATAATTTCTTAAATTAAAATACTTTGGCTGTGATGATTGGAAGGTAAGATTACCCAGGACAGAGCCCTGCTTCTGCTGGAGAACTGTAACGAGAAATTCACTTCAATTAAAAGCACTTTTCAGATGCTTTGAATTTAGGAACACTGGAAGAAAGGACTCAAAGACAGTGGAGTGTGCAGGGGAAAGGGAATTCTGTGTGCCCAGAGAAGCTGTGGCTGCCCCTGGATCCCTGGAAGTGTCCAAGACCAGGCTGGACAGGGTTTGGAGCAACCTGGGATAGTGGGAGGAAGGCTGGAACAATTCCAACCTAAACCATCTATGATTCTATTTATAAAAAAATACTTTTCCACCTTGACAGCTCCAGAAGTGTCTCCTCTTTGGAAGATCCAATGTGAAATGGAAGAACCACTTGGTCCTGGATGGGGAATACAACTGATTAAACATGGGGAAAAAAACCATCAAAAAAAAACCAATTTCTAACAAGATTTTAGATTCCTCATCCTAAATCAGATGAAACCTGTCAGGGTCTGTCCTGAGGGGAGGGGTGAAACTGGTGGGACAAGCTCCAGGAGAGAAGAGACCCTGAGAAATGAGGGCATGAACCTCCCAGCTCCAAATAACAAATAACAAATATATGAATATATGAATGAACACAGACTGAGGGCAGAGGAAATCCCAGGTGGAGATGTTTTGGGAAAGGAGGGACAGTCCAGGAGGGACAGCCCAGCTGCTCCTCTCCTGCCTGAGGCTTCCAGGACTGGCCTACAACTGGCCCAGGGCCATCTTGGGCAGATTGTTCTGTAGAGGAGTTCCAGACAGGCTGTAAGAGAATCCTGCACAGCTCAGAGCCCAAAACACACCAGGGAAAAGGAGATGGGAATACAACACTCGAGGTGGGGATTGGCAGCTGCCACACTCACTCCAGCCAGGAATTTGGTTGGAAAACTCTGTGCTCGTTCTCCTTTTCCCTCTGGGGCAGAGGCAGAGGGAGCTGTGAATCCCTGGTTTGGAAAAGGGCTGATTTTTGGGAGGTTTTTTGGCCTCCCCTTCCTCACCAAAGCCTGATTTTATGAGCCGCAGCTTCTAAAGGACATTAAACCTTCAGAGCATTTTGTGAAGGACAAAATGAAGAGAAGGCTGATTTCTTTTGACTTCACTGAAATCCATGGAAAACTGGGGAAACTTCCATGGCCCTCCACACCGTTGACACAGAGGCTGAAGAGGATGAAGGAAAACCAAAATGGAATGAAATCTTCAAGTACCTCTCCAGCAATTCACCTGTCCTGGGAGGCCTGATGATAGAAACTGTCCCTTTTCTAAACCTCTGAGACAACCAGTGTAAAGTCAGGTTTTATCAAACATTTTCCTGAGACAAAAAAAGAGAAAATAAAAGGCCTCTGTGAGACATGAGCCACCTGTCCTTCCATCTCCTGGGAATTTTGCTTGGAGATGCATCTTCTGCCTCTGGTCTGCCTTGGGTTCATCTCCTCCTCAGCTGCAGCCCTTGATGATTTCCTGTGTTTGAAGCTTCCTCAGCCTTCTCTTTGTGCACACAACCTGCCTGTAACGCTCTGTGTTTTCCAGGAAGATTCTGGCAGGAGATCCACAACCTTTCAGCATCCCTTTCTTGTTTCCATCTGAGGCCTGAACTCTTTCAGTGGCTCCTTCAGATCTTTTGAACTGAATTTAGCAGCCAAGACCTGCCACCAGCATTGCCCACATGCTGCACTGAGGAATTGGGTTTATTCCAGGTATTTCTGCTGGAATTACAGACCTCAGACACAACATTGTTTTGTCTGACATGATATCCTTCCTGTCAACATCCTTCCTCAGCAGGGCTTTCAAAACAGTCCAGAGAAACAGAATAAAAGGGGTTTTTTAACATCATGTTAGACCCCTTTTTTCCTCCCAGAAGTCCCTTTTGGGGTTTGGTGCAAGGGAGACAAATAATCTTCATTTCCTGATTCTCCTCTATTTACTTTGTTGTGTTTCCCTGTCAATTCCAAGTTTTTCCCAAGGCAGATCCCTTCTAATCCAAGAGGAATGCATTTCAGAGGAGATTGGTGCAGGAAAGTCCTAATTATTCACACTTTCCTGAGGGGAAAACCATATCTCTGAGTGTAGAAACAACAGGGAAAAATAATTATTGCCACCTGGAGTTGGACAAGGGAACTTTTCAGTTGGATGATCCAAATGAACTTTTCAGTTTGATGATCTAAATGAAGTGCAGAGAATAATTTTATAGAATCAGAGAATGGTTTGGGTTGGAAGGACCTTAAAAGCCCATCTTTGAAGGCAATGTGCTTTCCTAGGAAAAATGCATCCGAGAAAAGCCACATTAGGCCAACCAAATATTTCATTTGAGCTGAAGGTGACAGATTTATGATGTCTGGGTCACTTAATTAATTTTTATTTACAGTTTAGATCAGTGCTATTTCCAAGCATAAAGTCAAAAGAACCATTTCAAGTACATAAAAGCAATAGATTTCAAAATGAAACATTTTCAATTTTCTTCCTTCTCCATTTTTGGCTTGAAACATCCATATTTCACTGAATGGATTAAGAGATATAAAGAGAAATCTCATGTTTTCTTCCTGGCATTACTTTTTTCCCTGTGTATGCTCTTAACAGACTCCTTGGCCTTCAGGAGAGCCCTTTGTTCAGCAAGTAGTGCTGGAAAAAATCACAAATAACTCTTAACAAACACGTCAGGGTTTAGAAAATGAGGGTGAAGGAGACCTGGTGTGGTCCAACCCCTGGAGAAGGTCAAAGCCCAGCTGAGGGACTTTTGCTGCCTCTCCTTGGCAAAATCCAACAGCCTTGGGGCAACCTCGTGTCAAACTCACAGATCCCAACCCTATAAAACCTCATCCCCTACAAAAACAGCTCGTTTCCTACTGAATCCTCCTGAACTTGGCAAAGACAAGGTTTTCTTTCCCCAGGTAATGCCTGTCTTTCCCTGAGCTGAGGAAACTCAGCCTTGCCCAGTGCCACACGCCAGGACATGACTGCCCTTAGCCAGAGGTGCTGTGATTTGTCACTAGAGTCACCTCCAGCCACCAGCAGCTGCAAAATCTGTCTGACACCAAAGGCAATTCCAAGATCCACTTTGCAGCCCCTCTGGATGAATCAGGTTCCACAGCACTGAGGAAATCATCTGAAATGATCTGAAACCATTCTGAGCCCTGCAGAGCAGCTCTGTCCATCTCTCCCACCGTGTTGCTGTGACCTTTTGGTGATTTGGGTCAACATTTTCCCCTTTGAGTCACCAGGATTTTTCTGAGGGTTTTCTGGAAAATCCATCTGCGCAAAGAAGTAAAAAGCACCACCTCAGCTGCTCCCAGACTAAAATTTGGATGAAGAAGCTTGTGGAGCTCACTTGGAACAGTCTCAGGGAGATCTCTGGCTTCCTTTGATGAAAAAAGTCATTCACTATTTGGTCCAAAGCCACCAAAATGAACTGGAATGAAGGCAAACCAGGCTCTCCTGATTCTACCCTCAACCAGGAGGGTGACAGGTTTCTCCTGATGGCCACGGCTTACACCATGGGACAAGACCAGAGTCCCAGCTGATATTTCTGCCTGACTGGAACTGCATTCCAGGCTCAAGAAAACAGCATCATCCAGGAGCAGACAGGAATCAACAGACTGTGCAGGAAACAATAATTTCCAGGAAACAAAATCTCCAAAAGAACACCACTGGTGTTTGTCATTGCCATCAATCCATTTTCAATGTGCTTTTTTATGTTCCTTTTTTTTTTCCTCTTTACGAGATGGGAAGGGGCCAGCAAGCTCCTTCAGGAAATATCAGAGATTCCAGAGATACTTCCTGCTGGGTCTGAGACCCCCAGAGAGCACTATAGTTCAAAGGCAGGGAAGATATAAAGCACTTTTCCATCAGAAACCACAGGTCCACTTCTTGACTTCACTGATCAGATTTCCAGGTTTCCATAGCAAGAAGCTCCTGTGACAGTGCTGAGCTGTTCTAAGAGCCAGAGATTCTTCATCCAGCCTGCAATGGGTCATTTTCCCCAACATTCACTCAGAGAGTCATTGATTTTATGTAAAACCAAACTGTGCAGGTAGAACACCCTGGATTTAACAATCCTGATCCTGGACATGTTCAGCCCCTCTGCAGCAGATGATGCCAGGACGTTTTATCAGCTGGAACAGTCTCCTCATGCAGCACATGGATGCCACCATGGATAGATGGATGGCAGGGAGCTCTTTCCCAATGTCCTATGGGGCTTTGAGGAGCAAACCAGGAAGAAAACAAGCAATTAAAGGTGGGAGGAAGGCTTAGGGAGACAGATCTGAGATGTGTCATTGCCAGCATGGCAGGACTATGGAAAACCAGTTCAGCTGGGATTGCTGAGTGCCCAGTGACCCTGCTGGGCTTGGGCCTCACTTTTCCATCTGCCCTGGGAAGATCTGCAGGGGACTTCCCAGCGAGTGCTAGAGGAGGAAGGATTTACCATGCTCTGTACCTGCTCCCCTTCCTGGCCCCTAAAAACAGAGTCAGCTGCCTGAACCAAACACCAAAGTGACTGTGGTTCTGTTCTTTGCTTTATCATTGTTCTACTACTCCCTCCTTCATTTCCTCCCCTCAGAGATGAGTAACAGGCATGTTTCTCTGTCATCTTTCATGAGATAGTCAATAACCATCTCTTTTCCATTAACTTCAGGCTCCTGGATGGATGATACACAGAAGCTGGAAGCATGACCATCTCCAGCAGTCCTCATGAAGGTTTGCTCAGGGAATGGCTTTGTGGTGCTCCACATTCAGACATGGCTCACACAAAGGATTCCACTCCAGGGAAAAACCTGCTTGCTGTTTTAGTTCATTTTATGAAAGCTCCTGCTGAACATCAGCAGCAGGGCAGCATTATGGGCTGCCAAGCTGATCAGACGATGGAGCAGCTCTGCTGGGAGGAAAGGCTGGAAGAGCTGGGATTGTTCAGCCTGGAGAGGAGAAGCTTTAGGATGACCAAATTGTGTCCTTCAGTGCCTGAAGGAGCTACAGGAAAGATGGAGAAGAACTGTTTCCAAAAGTATGGAGTGACAGGACAAGAGAAATAGCTTCAATCTGACAGAGAAGGTTTAGGTTGGATGTCAGGAAAACATTCTTCCCTGTGAGGGTGTGAGGCCCTGGCACAGGGTACCCAGAGAAGCTGTGGCTGCCCCTGGATCCCTGGCAGTGTTCAAGGCCAGGTTGGACAGGGCTTGGAGCAGCCTGGGACAGTGGAAGGTGTCCCTGCCATGGCAGGGGTGGAACAAGATGGTTTTTAAGGTTTCTTCCAACCCAGGCTATTCTAAAAGTCTATGATTCCTTGGGCAGGAGCTGTGAACAGAAAGGTGTCTCTGCCCTCCAGGCCAAGAAGGTTTCTGAGACACAACTTCACCCTTAACTCATGATGCAATAAAGTTCCATTTTTACAGATGGAGAAACAGAGGAAATGTGGCCTGAGGTCAGCTGTGATAATGGAGGAGTTCTTTTGCCTGGCAGCACCTCATTCATCCCACTTCATCAGGTGCTTAATCATCATTTAATCCAAGGATCCTCATTCATCCCAGGTCCTCAGAGCTCTGCGGGAGTCTTTCCATGTCATCTGAGATATTTAAAGCTGGGGGTCTGGCAAGGACAGATCCAATGATGGCATCAATTGTCTGCATCCAGTTCCTTGACCCTTTCCTTTGAAGAGCTCCCTTGCACCAGTGGAAAAAGCAGAAGGGTTAAATGGCCCTCAGGAAGATGAAATAACCCAACAGCAGAACAGCCATTTATTTAGATCATCAGGGCCATCTCACTTGTGATCCCAAGCATGACAGAGAGGAGTTAAACCTCTTTTGAAATCTTCTTTTAGAAGAACTAAGGCAGATTCTCAGCCTCCAGGGATTCATGAGGACACAGGGAGATTATATTTAAATTTTAAATAACTCCAGTTGATTGGGTCAGGCCCTGTTCAATGACACAGACTGATGGCCCTTCAGGTTGGGGTGGATTTTTCTTGAGGATTCTGGCACCAAGTAGTCATTATGAAATGAGGTAATTATGGAGCAGATTCATTAGCCCACAAACAGCTTCAGGTCACTCCACATACCTTGTCCATCGCTCTGCATCCTTAGATGCCCTGGATGGGATAGAAGGAACTTGTCTGTGTGGCTTTCTGCTCATGATTTTTTGTATCAAATGATAAGAAGGTGTACAAAGCCCCATCAGAGTTCAGATTTACACAGGATAGATTGAATACCACCATAAAAATTAACCAATTGAAAATCCAACAGTGCAAACCACAAAAGGAGAAAGAGGGGCAAGTCTGATTGTTAGAGTGTAAGACAGAGTGAGCATCCCAAATTTGGGGAGACATTCACATTGCTAAGGCTCCTTTCAGACACCAGAATCAGTTCCTCATATATAGCCAGGTGAGCAATTTCAGAATTCAGCAAGATTGAACACAAAGCAGTGGTGAAGTGGGAGAAAAAGCTTTCCTGAAAGAGAGCAGATTGACAATTCCAGATGCTCAGTGCCCCCAGCTGTTTCTCCCATGAAAGAAGTGGGGTCAGAGTTTCCATCCTTGTGCCTGGGGCTCTGAGAAACAGAAGCAAACCTGACACACAGAAAGACAAGAGTCACATTAGCCCAGGGATGGAGATTTTCCTCTCCTTTAAACACCAAAATTCCCATTCTGAGGTGTTCCTAGAAGCACCTACTCACAGCCAGAAGGACAAGGTGGAACATATTTGTGATAAAAGATGACTACACCGATCTGTCATTTGCTCCAGGAGGGTTGAGAACAAACTGATGTCACAAGTGCCAGGCTGAGCCTTAAAAAGCAACAGGGCTCTTGCAAATCACTCTGGTGTCCAGGACAAAGTCACCCAGAAATGTGCCCCAGCCTCTAACGATTCCACCAAACCAATTAAAGGGCTACAAACTTATCAGGACCCACAGTCCTTGTATATTTTTGGTTCAGAGCAGCTTGAAAGGGACAGTTGGAAGGACTTTGGGGCATGAGGGACCACAAAGCCTCATCCAGAGGCACAAAAGATTCATCTATGGGACAGTAATTACTTGGAAGTAAAGGAAATTCATTTGAAGTTAGGAGGGTTCAAGATATTCCATTACTCATCATGCACCCCATTTGCAATGATATCATTTCAAAGTGATGGATTCAAATTTAGGCAAGTGATGCTGGAATGGGACAGAGGATGTGCTTGCTATGTTTTATGGGCATAAAGAGATCCATAAATTTTGAATGTTAAAAAGTCATTACAGAGAGAGAAAATATTTTAGCTGTCAATCTGTCTCTGTATTACTGAGGGAATAATTCTGTGGGATTCAGGAGTTCTGAAAAACCACCCATTCCTGCTGGTTGCCCTGCAAGGGCAGCACAACCAGGGATTTTGTGCCTTCCCACTTCCTATCCATGGAATGTCCCTGGCAGATCAGTCCATGACAATGGGGAAGGACAAGGTGGCACAGTGAGGGACAGAAGGGACATCCCCTTGGATTTACAAACACAACACTCTTCTGCCTTCACCCCTTGAGGTGACACAACTCCACCAACCAGGCCAGTCACAAACTGGGAAATCTGCCCCATAACATGGCCAAAGGATTTTGGGCTCTGAGCTGAAACCCACTGAGGTCAGCAATAAGAGGGTTAAGGATCTGCCACCTCGAGAAAACTGCTAAAATGTAAATCCTAAACCTCTCCCCTTCCCACTGGCCAAAGGAAAAGCTCTTTCCAAAGGTGGGTGACCCCTGAAAAAGCAGCTGAGCAGGAGCTCAGCCAGGTTATCATCCCAGAGACTGCAGATGGATGGATTTGCTGGAAAACTTCCTTTGCACGCTGGAATATTATTGAGATGGGGAAGAGAAGGATCCCTGGGAGCTCCCTCACCTTCCCATCACACTGTTCATGCAGAATTTGGCACACCAAAATCCCTGGAGCTGTAAATCCTGGTGCCACACCCTCAGAGCCTACAGGGACAGCAGCACACCATGACTGTAGAGCCCAAACCATTAAAATGTCCTTCAAAGGGATGAATAAAGGGAAGGAAGAATAAAATCTCTAGAATAAAATCCAGATTTGCCCCAGAATTGAATTCACCTGTCAGCCCCACAAGCCAGCCCAAGGCAGGTGGGATTTACATCTCCCCTTTGGGGCAAAAACCATCCAAACATTACCCCAAAACAACTGCAGATTGCAGGATCACATGGCTGAGAATGCACTGCCTTCCCAAAAAAGAGTCTCAAAAATGGCATTAGACTTGCTATTAAACAATGCAGAGAACATGGTCCTACCTCAGCAAGAATAGAAAAAGAGGAGCTATTTCCTCCTAAGGGTTCTGTTCCAAGAAAACTTGGAATATGTGCTTAATGTTGCAGACAGCTTTTCCTATGCCTGCTAAGCACTTCTGCTTGAAACAAATATAAACCTAATTTCATTTTATATATACCAACAAAATGCAAATTACAAGAGCAAGAGTCTGGAGTCTTCATCCTTTAGCTCATCTGTATCCCAGGCTCCCCACTTGCAAATGATGAATGTCTGCCCATGGATTTTCTATTTTTTTTTTAAAGCAAATAACTTCTGCCACATTGTGTTTCTCTCCTGCAATATAAATAATGTTCACTTAACAGTGAATGCATTAGAGAACTATGTTTCCATTGAGTTGTCATTTCCAGAAATATTCTTCTTTTGGGTAGAAATTTTCCATTCTCAGTCTCGGCTGAAGAGCAGTTTTTCACCCCACTTATTTCTATTTTTTTCAGTATATCTTGCTCTTATTTTTAATTTTAAAGTAGCAGTAATATCTCCCAGTAAGAAACGCACTGAAAACACAGACTTTTCCCCAGCCTGTAACTAGAGATTAATTTGGGGGGTATTTATAACCTGGCTAAATTTCTGAGGGCAGACCAGTAGTGTTGAGGTGAATTTTCACTGTAACCACTGCAAAGTGTCAGGAAGTGCACAGGGAAGAGCAGGGAAAGAGGAAGAGCCCTCAAAACTCCCAACATTTCCATATTGTGGCAGCTGGGAAAACCAAAACACTGCAATATCTCCTGAGGAAGGTGTAACCCTGGTGTTGAGTGGGGGAAGAGGTGGAGAGAGGGAGAAAGTCTTCCCTTCCTTTATTGACTTTTAATAATTTAGACAATTCTCAGTTTGCTCAAATGAAACAAAACCAAAGAGGGAAGAGGTTTTACTCAAAGTTCTCACACAAATCCTTCCTTACTTTTTCCCTCCACAGCTCAAACAACTCAGCATGAAAACCAGCTTTTATCAGCCTCAATAGATAAGAGAAGTGCTGCCCATCACATGAAAATGCTCAGTTTGTGGCTGTTTTCTGCCTTGCTCCTCCTGGAAGGAGCACAGGATCTAGGCCAGCAGCTCCATCCACTTCCCAGCCCTAAAAATAAACAGAGCTTTTTTCTTGCCCCTTTTGCTTCACAAGATCTAAGATGTTAAATATTCAAAAAAGCCACATATAGAAACCTGATTCATCTCAATTATTCTTGGACATTTTTTCCTCCTGAAGCACAGATACACCGAGGGAAGAAATAATACCATGAAGTTTGTTCCTCCACAGCACAGCTCCATCAGCAGCAACTTCAAAAACCCCCTTTTTACTGACAGATGGCAAACAGGGCTAAATGATGGGAGGGGTGGAAGGTTTCAGGTGAGCACTCAGTGCAAGTTGCATAAACTGTCAGCTTGAAGCTGAAAGGTCCACTAAGGCATCCTTTACCACCTTTACAGGATTTTTATTTCCTGTGTGTTTCTCCCACTCCCACCTCTTTTCATTGTTTATGGTTTTCTACTTTTAGGTGGAGTTTTTTAGGTGGTGTCTGAGCCCTAAATGAAGGAAAACCTAAGAAAACTCCTGTGAAAGTTCACAAGAAGACCTAGAAATCCTTCAGTTTGGATTGGTGCCCTAAAACTTGCCAGGGAATGAGCCCTTCCAGGAGAAACGAGCCTATTGCTGTTCCCAAAAACAGGTTTGGAAGGTATTAAGTGAAAATTAATGGTTACTTTTGTCTTTGATATTCCTATACCTCCCTTTGCGCCGTAAAATAAGGAAACATCAAAGTCTGTCTGGCAGGGGTGTTGTGAAATGGAGTTAATGTTGGTGTGAAGCTCTCAGACTGTGGCAATGAGGTCCATAAAAAAGAGGCCTGGAAGGAAATGAAGATTCCCATGCTCAGCCCACGGTTGGAATAAGACTGTAAATAAGACTTAGGGCTGTGCACTGAACAGTAAAGATGGAAAATGAGATTAGAACAATCCCTTCTGCCACCTCAAACAAAGCTGGAGCCCGGTGGAGCAGTGTGGGGGTGATCCAAGAGCAGCCAGGCAGGTTAATGCCAACATCACCCTGCTGCAGCAAAGTGCTGAGCAGCAAATGGGTTTGGGGCACTGAGTCTGCTTTGCAACAAGGCAAGTCACTCTGGGGATGGAGCAGGGGGCTGGTGGGATGTCCCTGCTCCACGATTGTCCCCACTGAGCATTTCTGTGGTCTCAGGAAGGTGATCTCCTCCCATTGCTGGTCAAGGTGAGGCAGAGCAGGAGAGCTGTACCCCACAGGAGCTGAGCTGAGAGCAAACAGAGCTAGGAAGGATCCATCAGGTGTGTTCTGCGTGCACAGGTGGTCAGGGCTTGGGGACAGGTGTGTGTGGAGGGGAGGTTAATGTTTGACAGGGGAGGAGAGCACGTGCAGCCCAGGAGCACAGGAGGAACCACATCCATCCCAGCAGGCACTCAGCTGACCTCAGCTGCTCCCTGTGCTCTGTCAGCAGCTCCTCAGCCTCTCCACAAATGAGCACAGCCAAGGGGTTTCCATCAGGGAAGGACAGGGCAGGCTGGCTAGGAGCAGCCCAGAACCTCAGCAGATGGAGACCCATCGAATTCCCCCTGGGCTGTCTTGTCCTGGGCCCTTCCATTCAGGAAGAACTAAAGTATATCCAGGGAAGGGAATGGAGCTGGGAAGGGCTGGAGCACCAGGAGAGGCTGAGGGAGCTGGGAAAGGAGCTGAGCCTGGAGCAAAGGAGGCTCAGGGGGACCTTGTGGCTCTGCACAGCTGCTGACAGGAGGGGACAGCCAGGGGGTCAGGCTGTGCTCCAGGGAACAGGGACAGGAGGAGAGGGAACAGCCTCAGCCTGGGCCAGAGGAGCTTTAGGTTGAACATAAGAAGGCATTTCTTCACAAAAAGGGTGATTAAATATCGGAAGGGGCTGTCCAGGGAGATGGTGGGATCACTATCCCTAGAGGTGTTTAAGAAAAGACTGAACGTGGCACTCAGTGCCCTGGGCTGGGTGACAATAAGGTGGCAGTAAGTCATACACTGGATTCAATGATCTCAGAGGTGTTTCCCAACCTAAATGATTCTGTAATAGATCAGAACAATTCCAGTGACCACAACTTCGGGGTACAACCCTAAAATTAACCTAAGTATGTTCAAGTTCAGCTTCTGCAGGCTGGGCCATCACTCCACATGAGAAAGCACTGAGCAATCAGGAGGAGTTATTAACAGAGAAAACATTTCATCCAAAAACTGCATCTTTAAAGATGCTCTGACTCTCAACTGGCTCCATCTGCCCAGGAATTGAGTAGCACAGCAGCAGCAGAGAAATATTTTGCTGAACAGTTTTTATTGAATTTCTCCCCACACATTCCCCCCGGATTTAGGTCAACCACAACACTTCAGTAACTCAAGCCAAGTTTGCCAAAACCTTTCCTTGAAGAAAGGGAGCATAAAGAACATTTTGTGTGCCAAAATTGTTAAATTGAAGCCTTTAGAGTCTGGGCTTTGCTACTTGAAAGGATGTCACAGTTTAATTTCCCAAATAAAACTGAAGTTCAAAAATTAATATTGAGAACATTAAAAGCTCAAAATCATCATAATCCAGATTAGACAAAAGTGTAACTCCTCATTTCCCCCAGTTGTCTTGCCTTTTAAATCTGCTTTCCATAGGAAACTCAGTTCTTTCAGTGCTTCTGCACGGCATGAAACAATTCCCTTGATTTTTCAAGGAAGCTGAAATCACAGTTATTTGCACAACCAAAGCGGTGGCACCACATCCCTTTCCATACCTCTCAGACAGCTAAATTTAACGAGTTAATTACGTGGGGAGAAGAGGGAAAGCATAAGAAAGGCTGCACCTGGCAGCAGCCAACCATCTCTGCCTGCTCCAGGAGCAGCCCTGAGCCCTTTCAGGAAGGAGTCTCTCCATCCTCCATTCACCTGCTGGGTGCTGAGCAGCCTGTCAGCTCTCAGCCCGTACGTTCTGTCCCCGTCTCAAATCCACGTTTGAAAAACTACAATCAGTCAAAGAGAGGAGAAAGCTGAGAGGTTTAATTACTTTTATCCCTGTCTGAGAGGCGCTTTCAAGTATAGCCAGGGTTCCTGGAATTGCAGTCCCAGTGCCAGGGAGAAAATGAACAGCAAGACAGGCTAAAAAAATCCCCAGCTCCCGGATATTTGCCTGAAACACAGCTCGTTTCCAAGAACGAGGCCCTGGCAAGTCTGGCTGGGGCTCCAGCAACGCCCTTCCCATCACTCTGCTCCAAGGTTACGCCGAGCCCAAGCTCAGGGATTCACGGATCCTCCACAGCTCGGGCCGGATGAGGTGGGAAGTGGCAAGAGGTGGGTTTGGTTCTGCTGGATTTGCTGGCAGCACGGGGAGAGAGGCTCCTCATCCGGCACAGGCTCCATGCAGGAGCTCCAGCAACACCTTCTCCTGCCTCGGGAAAGGTACAGCTCTCCAGCCTCTATCCCAAAAGCAAAGTGAGCATCCCAAGAGTCCTTCCCATGGAGTCACCTTGCGGAGTCTGCCAAGCCCCGCTGGCTCCGCGGGCAGCACGAGGAGCAGGGTGGCAGTGCCAAGGCAGGGCAGGCAGCCCTGGGAGCTCAGGTGCCAGCTGAGATCCCAGCCTGGGATGGAGTGCAGCCCTTGCCCGGGATGCAGCTCTGCTGAAGGTACCACATCAGCAGTTCTGTACCTGTCGCCTGCGTCAGAGCCTGGCCTCCGGCAGTGGGGGTTCTGTTACCTGCAGTTTGTGAGTCCTTCAGCCAAGGCACACAGAGAAACCAGGGGGGGTTCTCTCCTGCTCGCCCCATTTCTGCTTTGCGTCTTTTAAAGATTTTATTTGGGTTTTGCTCAAGCCCCTCATTTGTAAAGAGGAAAACAGGCCTCAGTGTGACCTCCTGAGTCTGGGGGTGCTGAGCCCTTGTGACAGTCACAGATTTCTCACGGGCAAGCGGCAGCACCCGACACTTGTGGCTTTCCCTGCACCTCCCAGACAGCCGTGCACTGCCTGGCACCTGGGTACAAACACCACAGGGCTCTGTCTCACAGCTCAGTCCCTCAGGCCACTCGCCTGCAGCTGAGCTGCCCACACAGCATTTGGGAACACTGGCACGAGGCAGCTGGATCCCACAGATCCCCTCCTGCAAACATTCCTGCGAAAAAAGAGATCCAGGAGTCTCCATGTGCGATACACAACAGACACACACCAAGGCCTTGTCTCTGTCCCTCTCTTGAGCTTTCTTCTCCCCAGGTCACTGTGGCCACTCCAGGCTCCTTCCCAACCCCACCTCAATCCCTCATCCCAACGCCACAAGGATTCAGGTAAAGCTCTCCCCAGCACATTCCCTGCAACCCCAGCTCCAGCCATGCTTGCTACACCAGCAGCAGGGCCAAAGCAGTGCCACCCCTGCCAAACACCAGCTGGGTGGGGAGGCAGGTGGCTCTCTGCTCCTGCAGCACTGCCCTGAGCAGGGGACACCCACTGAGACCCACTCCATGGAAGGGACAGGGGACAGTGACCTCTGAGTGGACAGTGACCTCTGAGTGGACAATGACCTCTGAGTGGACAATGACCTCTGAGTGGACAATGACCTCGGTCCCACCTTTTACAAGGTCCTGAGCACGCCTAAAACAGGACTCACCTTGCCATGCACCTCTCCTGCAAGGACATCCAGCCTCTCCCTGTCACCATCTTCTTTGCCCGGATAAGGATCCCCTTTCACAAGCTACGTTATAATCAGTTCAACAACCCAGCAGCCATGGACAGAAAGTTCTTTCTCTCAATCCTCTCGTATCTCCAGACCCTTTGTCACAGGATAAGCTCAGGGACACTGTGCAGTGCCAGCACCAGACTCCTCTGAGGTGGCAGATCAGAGCAGCTCCCAGAGCTGACAGTGATTTTAGGCACACAGTCCAACATTATCTCTACCAGGGCAAGGGAATGATTCCCTCCTAACCCCCCTGGCAATGGCTTTACACCACAATTCATGACACTGACTCCTCATTCCTGGAAAACCTCAGCTTCTGCAGAGCTGACAACATCCCAGAGCAGGTTTGGTCCACACAGAAACCTGGGGAGATCAAGAGGAATAAATGGCTGCAGCACCAAGGGCCCTGTTTTGCAAAGTCACTTTCCTTGATCCTATCCATATTTCAGTACAGCTCCAACTGAGCCCCATTAATGTAATTGATTCTTAATGGCATTCTCCAAGAAACCATGTGAAGATTTTAACAGGCTATTAGATGGAAATTAAGCCTCACCCAAACCTTCCTCCTGTGGAACAAAGGTTTCCAAAGATGCAGGGGGGCTATTCCATTCCTGCTAATGGCCAAGAAGGTTGATTTGAGGAAAAGGGACACTAATTCTGCATTTTCCACCCCTCACAGTGGAACACCACAGGCTTGTGGTTACAAGGGAAGGGTTTCTCATCCTTCCCACACAAGCCAGATCAGAGGGCAGCCCTAGAGGGATCAGAAGCAAAAGCACTGTTTGATGAGCTGGAGGACTTCCAGGTTACAAAAAGAAAAATAAAATACAGGTCCTGTTTGCTTTGGTTCCCTGGGCACCTTCATGCCAAGCAGGCCTTGGCTGATTGCTCAGATGTGACCTTTGAAACCCAAAGAGCTGAGCCTGGCCTGAGGTACCAGCTGTGGCTTCAGCACTGCTGCTGCCCTGGGGAGGCTTCTGCTGCAGGAAACCTTCACAGCCCATCCTTGTCCAGTGCAAAGAGGAAAACACTCCCAACTTCTCCCCTCCATTCATGAGCCACAACTTCTGAAAGTCTGCCCATGGCTCCAGCCATTCCAAGCCAGGACATGATCCTGAGCACTGCCTTTGCCATGGAGGACATTCCCCTTTCTCCCCTCAGTCCCATCTGCTCCAGCCAAGGTGCAGCCCCTCATCTCCCTGCCACAGCAAGGCAGTGCCAACAACCATGGACATCTTGACTCAGAGCATGTCACCTCCCCCAAAGGTCCCATCCTGCCTGGGCTTTGGCTCTGACAGACACCCACAGTTGCAGCTCTGTGTGTGCCACGCCATGGAGTTAACACATTCCCCGTGGAACACGAACACTGAGCTCCGTGCAAGAGTCTCCCACTCACTGTGAGTGAGCAGCTGCATTTCTAGAAGATGATGCTGTTGCCATCCCTTTTACTTCTGATTCAAATTCTCCACACTTTAACATTTTTAAAGACTTATTTTTACTTCTTTTGAGACGGTTTAAACTCACTACTTTTCAATGCTGACAGCCAGCCTCCTTCACGAGTACGTTGCACAGTCAGGTACCAGCACTGCCTTCGTTGTTAAAGAGGTGGAAATGTGGAAACAAAGAGAAAAGCAACAGCCTGAAATGCTATATTAGCCAGAGACATGAGCAGAAGAGAAAAACAGGACACCCCAAATCCCATTCCATGGCTCCATCTGCTCCAGAAGAGAACCAGAACTGCATTATCCTGGATCTGCCTCAGACTCAGCACTAACTGCTCCCATAATCTCATGTTCTTCCATGGTTCCAATTAAAACAGAAAATTGAATCATGCTGAGCATCCTTTGTCCTTTTCACCCTTTGTGAAAGGCAGGGGTTACCATAATTTCATACCTGTTATAATCTGCTATAAAGTTGGAACCTGGGAGTGGAAAAAATATGGTGTGCTTTTAAAAATAGCCTTGGAGGGCTCCTGTCTGTACAACTGGTAACCAAATTGAGCATTTCCAAATCCTCTTTTATTGTGCCTATTCCATTTTATTACTTTATTGATCATTATAGAAAAAGAAAATTTAAAGAAGCTCAGGATTCCTTCCCCCAGTCCAGGAGGTAAGCTGGCCACTGAACTTCAAGAATTTGGAATGCTTCTGCCTAGGAAATGAATAAATAAAGTGGAGATTTGGCATCGGAAGGCAAAAAAAGATAAAATTTTTCATTTCAGCTCATTTCTCAGGGCAGAGATAAGCTGCAGAGATCTGTGATGAGGTTATTGACGTTATCAGCTAAATGGTTTTGAGCAGATACAGCGTCACTTACTTGGAGCACATGGATATGAACTTCTGAAAAGAATTGGATTAAACAGAAATATAAGGGGTTTGCTGGACTTCAATCTTCATGCTGAAGCCAGAGCAGCCAGGATGCAAATCCATGTCTTTATCAAGCAAGACTTCACCTCATCTTTGCTCCAGACCTACTTCTAATGGTCCTAGGGAGAGCTGCTGCCCACCTGCCAGCAGCCAGATCCCTTCCCAGGGCAGGAAGAACTCCCTGCAACTCCCCCAGCCTTTGGCTGCCACCCTCCTCTCTCCCAGCGCTGGAGGCCAGAGAAGCAGCAGAGATTTGTCTCTGGCACCGGGAGGGAGCTTTGCTAATGCTCCTCCCCAGCAGGAGAGCTTTCATGCCTGACTTGTGGCAGCTGGACGAGCTCTCAGGTCTGACTGAAGCCTCATTGAGGACAGGGCCACCCTCTGATTCGATCATTTCACCTGCCAGGATCTCGTCCTGTGTTCCAAATCCTGCCAAGGTTGGAGGCTGCGGCTGAGATCTTCCCAAAGCAAGGTCAAGGGGATGTTGCACCATGGCAAATGAGCAGTGACACCCCTGCAACACCTCTGAGGGTGCCAGACCCCCCTCCTCCACAAAACCAGGCCTCCTTTATCAAAGTGACATTATTAGAAACCACCTGGGATTCATTTGAAGTGACAATTTCCAAGGCCAGATCTTTTCCCAAAG
Source organism: Lichenostomus cassidix (assembly GCF_008360975.1). Classification (NCBI taxonomy): domain Eukaryota; kingdom Metazoa; phylum Chordata; class Aves; order Passeriformes; family Meliphagidae; genus Lichenostomus; species Lichenostomus cassidix. The sequence continues at coordinate 8,818,417 of NC_139497.1, forward strand.
CTGAGGCTCTCAGGGTTGGAGGGCACACTCAGCACTGGAGCATTGAAGTTTCTCTCTGAGCTGCAGCACAGCTTGCAGGAAGATGTTTGATCTTTAAATCAGACATTAGGGATGAAATAGCAGCACTCCTATTGATATCATTTCGTGGCTAAACTGCCAAAGCTGAGGCTGTGCTGCATTCCCAGGTCAGGCTGGAACAGGCTGGCTGTTGCTCCCCAGCCGTGGCTCCCACAGGATTCAGAAGAAATGACAAGATAAAGAAAAGGACAATTACGAAACAGCCTGGTCACATTTCCACCTGACTTAGTCCAGGGAGCACCACAGAAAGGGGCTAATCATCCTCCTTCAGAAAAATCCATTTCCCTTCTGGTGGATATGAAGACGCTCTCAAGGCTACTTTGGTCTTAAGACCCAAACCAGCCCATTTCAGAGCAAATTCTTGTGATGATTTCCATGAGTTAATTACATTTCCATTAGTGAAGAAGTTCTAAAACTTCATTTTCGTCACTGATGCTTTTTGAATTCTACCAAAATGGATAGGAAAACATGATTTCCTCTCCGCTTTTCTTTATCTATCTAACCTTAATGAGATCTTGCTCTTAATTTTAACTCTCTCAGCCTTTTCATTTCTCCTTAAATGGACATTTATTCAACCCTTTAATCATTTGAGCAGCCTTCATCCTAAGCTCCCATGCCCAAACTTTATTTAAGGATGCTGGTTCAGGATATTTGAGAGGGGAAAACTAAGCCGAAAGACTGAAAGATTGAACTGTCTTCCTTTTTTTCTTCTTTTTAATTGGAAAATAAGCTGAGAGCCCCTATTTAAGTTCTTTTAAGCCCTCTTTGAACCAGAACCAAGCTGCATACCACCAAATATTTCTGATTATCAGCTTAGTTTGAGAGTTCTTCAACACAAGAACATTTTGCAGCTGAAAAAGTCTCAGTCTCCTCCAAGCAGCTCATTCCTGCCCTTCACTTCTGCACTTCTGCATCATCCATGGAGCATCAATCCACTCCTAAAGCCTCAGCCTGGCTCTGGGACCTTCCTTTTGTACAGAACCTGACAGGGAATTTGTGTAGCGAGGCACAGGAGGAGAGTCAACTTTAACCCCTCTTCAGAAACTTCCCCAAGGAACAACTTGATTTCCAGCTGAGAGCAGCTCTCTCCTTTCTGGAGAGCCCCAAGTCCAATTCCTATTCCCAGGGAGGCCCAGCACTGCTCCAATCTCCACTCCTGATCCTCTCCTTGCTTAAATCTCAGCCAGCCCAACCTGAACTGACTTGAACTGAGCCAACAGCCAAACCCATTATTGTCTAAAATTGGGTTTAACTCAGGAGTGACCTGAACTTCTTGCTCCAGAGGGAGGCTTTTAAAATTCTGCAGCTGATCACGAGAACCACCCACACAAACACACCCAGCCCTGCAGCCAGCACGGAAACCAAGACAACTCCAGCACTGACAGAATAAGAATATCCACCAGAAAAGCCTGACCTGTTTCCTGAGATCACTGAGCAAATGGGTTTGTTTCATTTTTTAATCCAAAAACCACGACAGGTGATTTTTCTGGCCACCAAAATACAGGAGAATGGAGGAGGCATAATTGTGTCAGATATCAATTTAGCTGATGCTGAGCATGCCAGGAGGGAAAGGTTAAGGTGGCCATGCTCCTCTGTGAGGATCAGGGAATTTTCCAAACCCTCTAAGCTCACCCCACAGGTCTGATGTGTGCCACAGAAATCAGGAGTTTCTCAGCCTGGGCTGCTGGGCTCCCCCAGGGCAGGAGAGTGACCTTCCCACAGCCAGGAGTTCATCCCATGGAGTGATCCTGCAGCCTGACCTCGTTCACATGGCATCCCTTCCCTCATCCCAACCCAGCCAGACCCTGCAGCACAGAGAAGACGCAGGAGAGCTGAATTTAAGCAGAGAATCTTGTGGAATTGTGTAGAAAAGCATCTCCAGGCACCCAAAAACTCCAGGTGCTGACCCCAGGCTTGCCTGACCTGGAGCTCACAGACCCTCTGGTTCCAGCTTCCAGCACGGAAGTCTTGCCCTGGCCAGAGCATCCTACCCACCTCATTTGTGGTTCAGCAAGAACCACATAGAAAGCCAGCATTCCAAATCCAAGTGTTCCAAATTCACTAAGTTTGCTTGCTGTTCTCAGAGAGCCCTGAGGAAGACAATGGTCTGAGAGCACCCAGAGCCTTTGGGCTGAGCTGTGGATCCAAGGATGTGCTCAGAGTGACGCTGTTGGAACTCAGGACTGGATTACAATTCAAACCAGGCTGATTTTCCAAATCCTCATCCTTTCCCACAATCACAGGCAGGTTTTTCCTCCTCTCAGATGAGCTCTTTGCCACCCAAGGCAGGTCCCTCAGGAACTGGGACACAGCAGCACCATCCAAGAGAGAGGAGCCTGAGGTAACCTGCACCCTCCTCCTCGTCTAATTATGGGACAGCACTCAACACCACACACAGCAATTGGGTATTTTGGGCCTCACGAATTTTTTTTGTTTGTTTTTAAACTAGGAAGCGTTAAAAATAAAAGAAATTAGAGCACTTCAGAGCTGCAGTTTGGTTTGCTGGGTTGGGGTTGAATTCCCAGGATTCACACCCAGCTCCAAGGGCAGCTCCCAATGGTTTCTACCTCCAGGTGCCCCCAGGACACGATTGCCAGGCCAGGATCCCACATTAGGAGCAGATCCCAAGGTCCAGAGTCCTCTTCCCACCTGCAGGCTCCACGATTGCCTTTGCACAGCACAGCTGCTTCCCTCACAAGAGACAATATTTCCCTGCCACCCACCTCCCTTCGAGAGCCATAAAAAGCTAAAAATACCATGTGGACTCTGGACTAATGATCCTATCCTGCCTGCCTTTGATAAGGCCCTGGCTGCCATGAGGAGCATCCCTCCTTTCACTCGGGATGGTCACTTCTCTTTGAGAGCTGCCCAGCTTCAGGGGGATGGAAACACCCACAAATATTGTCTGACAACCCCTCACCTCTCTTTGGGGGCAAAAAGCTTCCAAGAAGCACAAACAGTCACAAAACATGGAAATGGGCACAAGAAAGACACCTGGATAATTTTGTTTCCTCTCTTTTTAAAGAAAGGGGGGCTGTTTGTGCCTCAACTTCCTGGCTCCTCATGCTGTTCCATCATTATCACTTCCCATTCCAGGTATTCGATACCTCCCAGTCCCTTTTAATAAAGTAAGAGAGCAGCACATCAATCTCATTATCTGCTAGCCCTTGAGAAGTTCCCTGACCTGAAACGTTCACTTTGCCACCAGCAGAGCAGAGCCAGTGAAGGCTAATTCCTGCCAGGGAAGGGCTGTCCCCACCTGCAGGTCCTCTGAGGGGCTGGGACCATCTGCACCTTCCTCTCAGCACAGCCCCGAGTCCTCCTCTGCCCAGGAAAGGCTCCTGATTTAGCAGCCAGCCACACAGTTACTCACCCACCCGCTTCTCTCAACCTGCCTCCAGCCACCCCCACCAAAATCCGTGCAGAAAAGCCACTACAAGCAACAAAAAAAGACAGGAGCCCGAATTAACACTCCAAGAGGCTCAGCACAGCCTGGGGCCCCCTTTGCTAGGAGAAACAAGGCCAGGGGGAAAACAAGTGCCAGTCCCAAGGAAGTTGCTGCCCCACTGGGTGAAAAGGGGAACAAGGACATTTTCCAGATGGGTTTAGAGCCCTCAAACCCTTCCTCCCTGTCCAGAGTCTTCTCTGAAGGGAATGGCTTCTGTGGCCCCCCAAGAGCCCAGGCAGTCAGGGCACAGAAGATAGAACAACTTTCTGTTCAACCTGAGACCTCACACGCCCTCTCCCCTCCCAGTCACAAACTCTCTCTGCTTCAAAAAGGAAAATTTTTTTGCTTGCCTTCCTCCTTTACTGCCCTCACCCACCAGCCAGAACACCAGGCAACACCTTGCAGGTAAATTCCCTGTGTCCTGCCCACCTTTATCTGATTTATTTCCAGAAGAGACCCTTAGCTCCTCTGAGCCAGCAAGTGTCCATCCATCACTGGAGCACAGCAGAAATGGAAAACAAGGCTCAGCTCCATTAAAATCCATCAGGGCTTTGCTCTTTGCATGACTCACGCACAGTGCTGACAGCATTCACCCTGAGTCCATCACCACCCCAACGGAACAGCTCCTGTTCCTTGTGACAGCCAACCAGGACAGAGCTTATTCCTTCTTAAAGTGTCCCTGCTCCCAACTGCTGTTGCTGCTCTGCTTTGCTTTCTAGCACAGAAGTGCCAAAAATTCCACATGGGGAAGGCAGAGGGAAATCTGCACTTCCCTGCTCTGACCCCTTCATGCTCTGCATCTCCAGATCCACAGCTGATAAACAAAGCATTGAGCAGCTACCTAAAGGGATGCTGCAGGGCATCCAAGGGGGTTGATTTCATTTGAATTTCATTTTTCTAATTAGTCCTATGGTTATTTGCAGGTGGAATATAGGATCATGGAATAGTTTGGGTTGTAAATGACCTGGAAGATCACCCCATCCACTATCCCAGTGGATATCCCTGCCATGGCAGGGACACCTTCCACTGTCCCAGGCTGCTCCAAGCTCTGTCCACTCTGGCCTTGGACACTGCCAGGGATCCAGGGGCAGCCACAGCTTCTCTGGGCACCCTGTGCCAGGGCCTGCCCACCCTCACAGGGAAGAATTTTTCCTAATATCTCACCTAAACCTCCCCTAGTTCAGTTTGAAGCCATTCCCATTGTCCTGTCAGCCTTGTAAACAAAGTACACACAGGAGCACAGGTCCCACAGGACCCCACAGCTCAGATATCCTCATTTAAGGCCTTCTGGATGCACAGGAACATGCACATGGAAGAAAAGAAATGCTGGATCCTAATCATTTACATAGACTTGGCAGCTTTAAGAATCCCAACCATCAATCAGGCATTTCCTTCTCAAACACTTCCCTGGTCACATCTCACCCCACAACCCATCCAGGAGGTACATCCAGCTCAGCTGGGAAGATCCAAGGTCCAAACCTGCAGCACAGCCCGGGCTGGGTGGTTCCTGTGCCTCCCACTCTGTCAGTCATCGCTGCATCCCAGGCTGCTGCTCCTCAAACACGGCACCAGGAATAGCAGCTCCCACTGCCCACATAGCAGGATGATCCTGGTAACCAGCAACGCTCACATCAAGGATGAGCAGGGCTTTATGCTGTTACTAAATGAGTTGCCTTCCAAATTATTAGCAGCATCAGGAGCTGGGAGCGCATTTCTCAGACAATCAAGATAATTCTGGCTTTTGTAATTTGTTCCAGACAGCCTGAGACATCAGTACCCTCACGGAGACTTTGTGCACATCGCTTGGCAGCTCCAGGCCTGGCACAGGCTGTCTCTGCCAGTCCCACCCAGAGATCCAGGCAGCTGATCCAACTGGCTCAAGAAGCCACCAGGACTCTTCGAGAGTGTTTAATCTGGGCTGAGTGGGAGCCAAAAGAAATTAATTCTGCTCATAAAGGACAGAGCATGATCCTGTCAGGCGCTCCATGATTCCATACCAGCCTTTAGCAGCTCCTGGTGCTGGAGAAATGCCACACGTGGTTGTGGTCACTCCAGGAGGACATGGCAGAGCTGGGAAAGGACCAGAGCAGCAGCCTGTGGTGCACAGAGAAGCTCTCAGGTCAAAGGGAGGTTGGGCAGCATAAATCTTTGACTGGGGAAATGCTGGCGTTTCATTGAACCACAAGCAAGCAGAACAAGGAATTCTCACCCTTCAAACCTTACTAGAAGGTGCCAAGGGGAATCTCAGGTAGCTGGTGGTGGAAAAGGGACAATCAGCACCTTTCTTCAGGTATGGAATTAAACTCTAACACTCATTACCCACAACACAATGAAACCAAAAATATAAACAAGCTCCAAAACACAACTGAGGACAGACCTCTTGGACATCATAGTTTGAAAGACATTACACGCCTGTCGTCCCCCACCAAAAATCCTTCAAGACCTGAATTTTGGGAATCAGAAAGATCAGTGTTATTTCATCCATGCCTTGTTCTCCATTCTTCCCCTCAGCACACAGCCCTTGACAGCAGCTCCAGGAAATCCCAGCAGCTCTTCAGGCTTTGCATCCAAAACCCAGGAGAAAACCTCCCATGAGCTCCAAGAGATCTGAACCCTCCAGGCCCTGAATCAAAGCTCCTGGCTCCAGCTGAGGAGTTTGTGGATAAGACAAATTTGTTCCCAAGACAACTGTGGGTTGCTGAGATTTCCAACCCAAAACACATTGCAGCAACAGAGTGAAAAATTCCCTTTGCCTCCATCTTGGAAAAAGTGCATTAAGATCACACAGTCCCAAGCCAGTTGAGAAACTGCAATTTCCTGTGATTTAGAGCTGCTAATGGGTGATGTCATCCCTGGAGACAGCTCAATCCCACAAAAACAGGAAAATAAAATGAGCAGGAGCTCTAAAATGTGTGTTTTTCTCCACAACAGCAACAGGCCCATCCCAGCAGGGCAGCTTTCATTGATACTCATCTACAACTGAAGGAGATCACAAGAAATCACTAAAAAAAAAATGTACAGAAGAAACAAAACCTTTCAAGTAGAGCTACCTCTTCTTTTCCCAGGCCTTTATTAACAGCAGATCCGCAGGTTTCCTTGGAAGCAAATGAGAAATAGGCACCACAGCATTGCTGGGGAAAGAAACCGAGGGAGGGTTTTCTGGAACAACACACCAAAGCCATTTTGGGCCACTCTCTGTTAGACTCGAGTTTAGCTCAATAGGATATTGATCCTGGCTGCATCGAGCACAGCCCTGATGTATTTCCTGATTAACAAGTTCTGCTGGCTGCTTTTGACAAACAAAATCTCCCTCATTGCAGGTAGATTAAAAAAAAAAATACGTTTATCAATAATTTCAGGGTGCAGGCATCGAGTAGCAAAAAATAAAAAAAAATTTAAAAAATAAAAAAGGGTTGGAAAAAGCAGGTGGGAAGGATTGCTGCATGATCACTGGAATATTTACATAAGGCTAAGTTCAATCTATGCAGAGCCTTCCCCCACAGCCTCCTCCAAAACACACCCAGACTCTGGCTGGCCTTTTTCCTATGGAAACAGAGAACGAGAGCGGAGCTGCTCTTTGCTTTTCTGGGGCTTAGCTAAAAGCTGAAAAATGAGATCAAATCTTCCGAAATTCACCATTTACCTTCATAAAAACGGGCACTCAACAGGATTAGCAGGTACACAGCTCTGTGTGGGATATCATGAAACATTCTCATGATCTTTCATGCTTACACAGAAATAAAAAAGTGAAAAAAGAGAGGAATGTAAATCCCTCTGGAATATTGAAGATCAATGTAAAACTGTGCTAGAGAACTGAGCACTGCCTGGGAAACATGAAGTAACATTTTCAAGTAGAAATCTTGCACATATGGCAAAGGAAAGCTTTTGATAGAGTAGCAAAATGATATTTCAAAAACTGATGTCCTACCTATCTATATTTATAAGAACACATTAAGTACTGGCTTAGCACTGTCCTTTTTCATTATTCCCTAATAAATTACAGCTTGATCATTTTTTTGAAACGCACAGATCTGAGTCTGCCTTCCACAGAAATGAAAATGAAGGTCCCACTGGTGTCACCTCCTCTCAGCCCCTCCCTGCAGGTTTTGTCAGCAGTAAATTTCTTGCTCAACAACCTGACTTTAAAGTCTTGATGCAGAAATGAGGAGGATTTTGTCTCAAATAAACAGCCCTGCTCAGGTTTGCCCTCTCACCCAAGCTCAGGCAGGCAGTGGGCACATGAAAGGGTTTCTGACCACTGAAGGAAACCCAAGGAAGAGGAACTCCAGGTTTTTCCAGCACAGCCCCATGGCAACACAGGAGTGAGCTAAGAACTTAATCATGATCCAGGAAATGCAGAGCAAAACACACCAGGCTCCAGAGAAAACACTAATTCAGCCCCCTGTGTGAAGCTGCAGAGCTTTCAGTGCTCCCTCCACCTGGAAACATTCAGGAAAGCATCAAACCAAGCATGAGTAACCCTGTTATTTTCAGCACCTTCCCCCTAACACCAAAAATTGGGCACGAGCTCAAGCGCCTCGTTAAATCCAGCCTTGAATTACAAGGATTAGAGGACTGGATTTCCTCCGTGGAGATGATTCTTGGACCTGCTGCTGATGAGTTCAGCCTTTGCCACCCCTGCGCTGCTGCCTGGTGGGAAGCCCTTGTACAAGGCGATTTCAGCAGGGCCCAGTTGGTGTCACCATTGGAAACGGCAGCTGTGACGTTAACAGGATGGCACTTCAAAAGCACCCGCAGGGTTGCAGATGGCACCAGGGGTCCTTGTTGCAGCTGCCTCATCGAGCTGATATTCCACAGTCGTGCTCCGGGATCAAGCAGTGCTGCAAACAGCTCCCACAAGGAGCCCAGCTCCGGGGAGGTGTCGGGGTCACGGCGCGTTCCGGCGCATCCCGCGGCACACGCGGCGTTTCAGCCGCTGCCGCCAAACTTCGAACATCTCAGTTGTGAAACAAAACCCACAAACCCTTGAGCCTTTTGTTTATGAAGGAAAACAAAAAGAGATTCGAAACATGCCTGAACAGGATGGCTGTGAGGCAGGAAAGGTTTTCTGTAGAGCCTGAAGTTTAAGCAGAGAACCACTGGAGTCAGCTAAATTCCAACATATACTGGAATGCGTTGCTGAAGGATAAATTCAACCAATGCCAAGGTCCTTTCCAGAATCAGAGCCTTGATTAATTTTTTTTTTTTTTGAACATACAAAAGGATGTGGAGCTAACCAGGAATGAGAAGAGCCAGTTGGTGAGAATAATTGTAGCATCTGGGTTGTTTTGCTTTTCATCCTGGTACCCCCTGTGTTTCTGATTCTCCTTGTGCCTCCACTGAAGTTTCTATTGATTAAATACCCAGCCCCAGCAGCAGGAGAATCAAGCCCTGCATATTTATTCTCCTCCTCTTAATACATCAAGAATTCCCTTTGTCCTCTCAAGTGCTGTATCACAGGGTGCCCTGAATGCAAATCGAATTACAGTGATCATGGAGCTAATGAATACATTTGTATATGTATGCAAGCATTTCCCTACTCCACAGCAGCACCAGGAGCAGGGAATATCCACGTTCATCACACACACAGGCAGGGAAAGTGTGTGAAAGGATGGATATGGGAAGCATATCAACACCAGGAGCCAGGCTGCAGTTTCTGGGGGAAAATTAACTGAAATCCTTCCAAGATGAAGGCTGCAAGCTCAGGACCTCATGCAGACCTTTGGAACGTTTCCTTCAAAGCTTTAAAGCCCAATTTGTAGACTAGAAGTGTTTATGTTTATGTTTTCATTATCCACTAGCATCACCCTCTATTTATATAAATAGACAGAAACTGCTGCAATGCATAATGTAAAATATTGTCAGCATTTTCAAGAGAGAAATCAGTGATATCATCTCCAACCAGAGTACAAAATGCACACGAAACCTTTTCACCTCCATCCTTAATAAGACATTTTGAATTCTTTTCAAACATCTCGAATTCTTTTGGGGAAAGTTATTTTATAGGGGAATAAATCCATTCCTGCAGAGACGTGGCCGATTTCAGAGTTGTAACAGCTTAAAAATGGGATGCATTTAATTTGTTAGGGCACTCCATGTTGACTTTTAAAGTCATCCTGTAACGTCAGAAAATAAATTGATTTAAATCAGGTTCAAGTGCCGGTGGCAATTAGAACCTGCAGTCACAGAAATGTCAGGAAGTGTCTGGATCAGATACACACCAGAATATCTACAAAGAAATATCCTCAAACCCACTTTTGAGTTGGTTCAAGCGCTCGGCAAGTGACTCATTCAGCACAGGAGCCATTCTTTAGATTTACCACAGCCAGAAATGCAGGGTTTTTAGCACTATTTCACTCCAAACAATCCCAGCCCAGAGTAAACAAACACCACACCCAAGCTGAGGGTGACAGGAGGTCACTTACCCTGTGAGGACCACGACAAAATCCATCACGTTCCAGCCGTTCCGCAGGTAGGAGCCTTTGTGAAAAACAAAGCCCAGAGCGATGATTTTGATACCAGCTTCAAAACAAAATATTCCAATAAAGTACGGCTCAGTGTCATCCTGGAAAAGAAGAAAAATGAAAGGAGTCAGGGAGATATCCGTGCTCCTGCTCTGGTAATGGATCCTCTAGACAGCTGCAGGCACCAACTTCACGCCTTTCCCACTTTTTGAAACAAGGTTTAGGTTTATTGGAACTAAGCACAGAGAAGTATTTCATTACTATTTCTCTGAAATTAATTTTCTTTTCTAATCAGCAATTCTATTTGCCTTCATCCTGATGGTCTCACCCCACACTTTCCACCTCTATGGAATGTTCTGGAGGGGATTTTGCTCTAAAGGTATATTTAAATTAGAGATCACCAATTTCTGGAAGGAGGGAAGGGCAGGGAAGATGGCAGGGAAGATGCTCCACAATTCATCCAGGAACCTGAAACAAGAGGATGTCCTGGGGAGCAACAGTCAGCATGGCAAGCTTGACAACACTGACAGGAAATTATTTATTTATCATTTATTCCATCAGCTCTTCCTTCGCTCTTTCTCCTCCATTTTCTCAATTTTCACAGCTGCAGCCTCATTTGTTTTCCTTTCTCTGTGGATCTGATTCAGGGAGAAATTCCCAGTCCCTCCCATGAGCAGCAGGATTTGTGTCTCAGGTCTGTGGTGCAGACTAACACATCCCTGGGGAGCACAGATTCGTGTCCTTACTCACTACAGAGGAAATCAAGCTCAGTCTCCACAGTTTTACTTTTATTCCATCTCTGCACCAGATCTCTCGGGATTGGACTTTGTTGACAGGAATTTCAACATAAATCCAGTGCTAAATGGAAGCATTCACATTTGAAAGGAAGATTTGGGCAAGAAATGGGAACAAAGCAAGAGGCAAAAGCAATTTCAAGAGCATGTTCATCAGCTTTGGCACCAGTAACCAATTTCCAAATGTGCCTTAAATCCTGGGATTTTCAGTTGAATCCAATGGAAGCAAAGCAGCTCTACCCAAAAAGAAGCAAATTTCCACGTTGAGAGATTAGAAATCTTCTATTCCAGTGGCTTTGGCATTTCTGGCCAGCAGAACCAAAGAGCTGATCTGCTGTCTGAGGCACAGCTGACTGCATTTTGCAATTCTCCTAATGACAAAAGGGGATTGTTTGTTCTCTGATGCAAAAAGAGCAGGAATGTTGAGGTTTGTGGCCACAGAACCAAGGAAGAAGCAGGTTTGACATGAGCACAGCAACTCTGCTCACCTCTGGCACCAACCCACACTTTGGGATAGCACTTGCTCCAGAAATGAAGGTTTTCATCCCTAAAAGTGGGGTCTGCTCAGCCTTGAGAGGTGATGCTGAGAGAGGCCCTCAGCCCTGGGTGTCCCTGGGTGTCCCTGTGTGCAGGGAGGGGTCAGGGATGGACCAGGCTCTGCTCTGGGGGCCCAGAAATGGCAGCAGAGAAACAGCCCAGGGAGCTCCCCCTGCACAGGAGGCACAACTTCATCCCTGGGCAGTGCCCAGCCCTGGGCAGAGATCAGAAAGGAGATGAAATCTCCTGCACTGGGGATATTCCAGAACCATCTGAACACGCCCCTCTGCCCTGTGCTCTGGGATGGCCCTGCCCGAGGGGGTAGGTGGGATCAGATGTCCCACAGTGTCCTTTCCAGCCTCCCCCGTGCTGGGGTCTGTACCAGCACAGCCCTCCCGAGGAGCTTGGCTGGCATAACCCAGCTCAGCAAGTCCACCAGAGAGCTCCAATCACTGCAGGTGCCTCCGAGCTGCTGGAAAATAGAACATCTGGAGACACTTCCATCAGTGGCTGAATTCAAATTTTGTCTCCCTACACAGTGGGAGCAGCTCTCCCACAGATTTCATCTTTCACCTCATGTTGTCTCTATTCCCCTCCACATTTCTGACCTCACAGCCCCAACACCTCCAGCTGCCATTGCCCTGTGGGGAGGTGACAGTCACCTGCAGACACACACAGAGCAAACCAGAGCAGGCCCTGCTGAGCTCACACTGCACCTCTGGCTGAAATGGAGAGGAGAAAATGAAAATCCACACCCAAAACTGGCTTTCCCTCCAGCCAGGGAGGTGTTTTCACAAGCAGCAGTACCTCCAAGCCCTCAGTCCCTCGCTGATGCTGCCCAGAGCACAGAGGAGTCACCACTGACAGACCTCCAGCTGCCCATCTCAGAGCTGTTTACCCACAGAGAAACACAAGCAAAGCCCATCAGACCTTCTGTGCCCTTCACCAGAAATCCTACAACACACATCTGCCAGCAGCTGCTCCACAGCAAGAGCTGGAGACATCCCAGGGCTCCAACCCAGTGCAGAAAAGAAGGAAGAAGGGGTCAGAAATCATCCTGTGTGATTGCAGGAGAAGTTCCTTGCTGCTCCTCTGCCTTTCCTCATGGACACAGGAGCCCTCTGCCAGCCCAGCCTGCCTTTCTCCAACCCCACACCAGCTCCTGCTTCAACAACTCCACACAATCCCTGCACACAAAGGCCTCCCAGCCCATCCCAAATTCCCATCCCACAACTACTCGCGTGCCTCCAAAAATAGCTCTTCTAACACACACAAAAAAAGCTACCTTTACCCACATCCACTCCTCCACATTACTCCCTCACTTCCTTGAAGCCTGGTATCTACTCCAGTCTTTGCTCAATCTAGGTCAGGTGCCTGGTGATTACAGCTCCCAGCTTTAAAGAGCCAGGCTGCAGGTACTCCAGGGTTTGGTGGGATGTGCTCTTCCCAAAGCTGGCGCTACGCAGAGCTCTGAGGAAGTGGGTCAGAGTTTTTGTCAGCTTCGAGGGAAGCAGGAAGGCTCACAAATGGATTTGGGTGTTTATTACAAAGGAAAACTCTCATCTGTAGGGTTGGCAGTGAGCAGCTGGGGAAATAAGAGGGGAGAGAAAGAGGGTCTTTTCTAAAGCCTGCCTAAATTTACACTGATTCAGCCCAAGAATCAGGGCAGTGACAACGAGATGAAAAATCAAATTTATGCCCCATTGTGTGGAGGTCCTGCTGCTGAACAAAAGGATTCATCTGACTGTGTGTGATGGAAGGAAGGAAGGACATGGGTGAATGCCCTGTGCAGCACTGAAATGGCACTGCCTCAGCTCAGAGCCCCTGCCAGGGCATCCTGCAGCCCTTCAGATGGGAGGCTGTGCCCCTGCTGAGGCTCAAGAGGGGCAGAGAAGGTCCTGATGAAGATCCCTGTGCGTGCTTGGAAGGAGGGCGGAGAATTTGGGCAGCAGCCAGAGCTGTGCCAGCAAGTTGTTTGCTGTGGACACAGCAGAGCTTGAGACTGGGCCAAACACACATTTAATCAATATGTTTCTGATCAGAAACAACTTCTGAGTCTGGAAAGTCATTACCACTCCTGCTTCATGTCCTAGTGTCTTTCCTTGGCCTTTGGATGTGACAGCCTGGAGAGGTTTGGGTGTGAAAGGCTTTGTTCATGCAGAGGTTAATACGAGCAGCTCACATATTACTGCTCTAAGTGCCTGTGGATGGGAGAAAGCATTAAATCCATTAGTAAATTGCCAGAGCTGTCATGCTGAAAATCTGGGGAAAGTTATGCTCTGTCCTTGCATCCAAAACACCCAGGGGAGCCAAACATGCCGTGAAATCCCACAGCCCCTGTGGTGCCTCCAAACAGGGGCTGCCCCAGAAAGGGGCAGAAAACAGATTTCCTGCCCTGTAAGTTCTGAAATCATGCTGAGAGAAGTCTCCTGAAGCTTCTCACGGAAAACTGAGCAATTAGGAAGGAGACAGGGAGAGAATGAGTGTGTCTGGAGAGCCAAGAGCCTCGTGAGCAAGGCGCCCACAAGGCCATTTGGGGCCAGGATGGGAACGTCACATTCCCACATTTGGAGCTCTCAGCACCTGGCTCTGGGCTGCCCAGAACAGCTCCCTCAGCATCTTGGCAGCTGGCCTGGCTCCAGTGTGTACAAACAATGCAATATTTATGGGGAGAGAGGGAGACTGACTCCACAGCTGGAGATGGACAGGGGCAAACCTGCAAACAGTGGACAATTCCTAAGGTGAGGTAAACATTCCCAGCATCCAGAGCTTGTGAGACTTCCAGCTCAGAGCAAGCAAGGGCCTCAGGGTAGGTCAGTGTGCTGCTGGTGGGAGAGTGAGTTTATTCCTCTCGTTTGATGATCGAGGACTTGAAGCCAACCCTCCAGTTCACCTTTAAATGCTCTGAGCACCAGACTGGTGCTTTCTCAGAGCTCTGCTCTTCACCAGGTTTTCCAAATAATGCTTTTCTGTGCATACAGAAAATGGGCAGAGAGAGAATTCTCCCAACTCGAAATCTTGGAATATCACATGTACTGAGGCATGGGCTCAGTTAAACCTGTCTGACAGTAACAGGGGCACAGAAAACATGACAGTGAGATTGCACTGCTGGTTCATATCTCAGGTGTCAGGAGAGATAAATAGAGGGAAATTTTGGTTAGAAGACAAAAATGATTAAAATGTTTGTATGGCTTCCACCTCGTTTTCTCAGCTTTAACAAACAATCTTTGAGTTTTTGTATCTATGGGACTAAGTATCCCGGCAGTGTTGGGTTTTCTTCAACAGCTCTGCGACATCTCCCAGTCACAAAAGGCTTGTGATGTGCATCTCATATCTTTAATGTCTGATTAACTCTTCAATGATGATCTACAATTTGGATATTTTAATGAATCCAGAAGGAAAAAAACCATCCCCATTAACAATTAACCAAAAAAATACCAATTCCATTCCTGCTAAAGACAGAAATAAAGCAGCTGCTGTTCTACACGGACTTACAATTTGGCTCAACAAATCTGTAGATGTATGGGAATGTTCCCCTACTGTGGTTTAACATGGATTTGTAACATTTTCAATGAAACACCTTCCAGTTTGTGGAAGCAACAGGAGAATTCTAAAGAGGTTTCACTTTGAAAACTAGAAGACAGTTTTTCTTACTCACAATGCTTAATCTTTACAGCTGATGCTGAAAATAAATAGTATTTCATGACTCGTAAAGGTTCTCAGTGTTGCTCTATGAAAAATCCCTTTATACTTCAGAGTTATGAATGTGCAGTAGTTAAAATGGCTTCAGAATATCTGGACCAAACACAATATTTGGGACAAAAATCAGGAGTTAATACCTCCTTGCACACCAAGGCAGAGCCAACAGGGCAGAGATCATATGTTTCACTCACACAGCTCTCTCGCCCTGCTGGGTGGTAATGCCAGTGCCCCCCTTTGGAATGATTTGGGCAGGATCTGAAGGTGTGTGCACCGTAAAATGGAACTAATGCAATGGGGGAAAGGACAATAAAATGCCTCTAGGATGCCCTTATAAATCTGGGGATATAGAGAAACACAAAACCAACATGAACTAAAGGATTGCCAAGCCTGAAAACCCCAAAACCACCTTCCCCCCTCACTAATCCATGGGATCATAACCACCCCAGGCACTTTCCCAGCTCACTCCTAGGTCTAAACCCGAGCTTTGCTCACACCCCCAGGCTGGCCTTGCCAGCCCCAAAGCACACAAAGACAGCTTTAATGGCAGAAAGATCTCTGTACAATCATGTATTCATTTTATCCTCCTGTCTTCTCAATTAAAAATAATTCCAACAGAGAGAGAAAGCCCTGTGTAGGAGGGCAGCCATCAGGAGTGGATCCATTTCCAAACCAGTATCAAATCCTGATCCTCACTCTCTGGATTTCTCGCTAACACACTTTTTCCTGCTTCTGAAGAGTGAGATTACAGAGATGCCCACTAGCATGGACCATCCTTGGGAACTGCAGCAACCACTATTCAGAGGCTCTCGTTTCTGGCAGCAAGCCCAATGTTATCTTTGTTTGCATAATATAGCATTTACATGGAAAACACATATGGATCCAGATTTATCCATCCTTTGAACATGCACCAGGATTAATGCGTTTTGGCATGCAAGACGTTCCAGACCATTAAAAGTAGGAGAAAAATCAAACCAAGAATTACACAGTTTTCCTACAGTGATGATAAATGGGAGAATTATTTTGAAGCTATTCTTCTATTTTTCTTTTGAAATAAGGTAATTGGGCTCATTACCATAAAGCCTGCGGGTAAATTATTTTTCTCTGTAAGCTGGTTCTATTTCTTTCTTTTTTTCTGGAAAGGAAGTGTAATCATCCAAACCCAAAGTTTGCTTTGAAGGATCTGTGCTGTGGCAGGAAGAGACACAGAATCCTGAGAGGTTAGTCTGTTCTACCACTCCCTGGGAAAATGCCACAGAAGTTCATTTGATTCAAGAGACAACTCTAAGCATTCATCAGCCCCTTCCTGTCCTGGTTTAGAGACAACCTAAGTTTGA
This sequence comes from Lichenostomus cassidix, assembly GCF_008360975.1. Classification (NCBI taxonomy): domain Eukaryota; kingdom Metazoa; phylum Chordata; class Aves; order Passeriformes; family Meliphagidae; genus Lichenostomus; species Lichenostomus cassidix. Next base: position 8,834,774 of record NC_139497.1, read on the forward strand.
GGCTCTCGTGATCCTAGCCCAAGGTCCAGCTCTCTCCTGCAGCTGGGCAGGGCTGGCTGGAGTGATGAAGCATTCTTGTGCAGATGGGATCAGGAGGGGACAGTCCTCCTTGCTGTGACAGATTTTTTCTGATTGTCAGCTCAATGCCTGTTTGTTTACGTGTGGATCTTTAAAATAGATCCCAAACACTCCCAACACTCAGTGGCCAACTGCTTTCTGTATTAGACCAGGATTAAAAAAAAACCCTGAAAATAAATGAATGCAACTCACCAATCTCTCTGACATCGGTGTCTTGTCTCCATCCGGCAAATGTTGTTCCAGAGCCAGCACAATACAATTGGCTATGATTGTAGCTAAAATCATGTATTCAAATGGAGTGGGGACCACAAGTTAAAGAAGACACTGGATAATACAAGGAGAACCCCATCCAAATCGTGTTTCTACCCACACATTTACATTTACATTTGCATTTACATTACATTTACTGAACATTCTAAGACTTTTCCTATTTTTTGAAGACATTTAGTCTCCTTGACTTCCTCGGTTCTTTCTGGGCTGCGTTTGGAAGAAAAGTAGGCAATTGGCTCCTCTCTTCTTTGAGAGAGCTAGAGACTCACACACAATCTGAGCTGCTCAAGGAATTCAGGAGCACGAAGGTGAAAGGTCCAAAGGAAATAAAAAACTATTAATAATTATTGATTTTAAATGAGACTGATAAGCTAAACTGCCTCCAAATAGATTACACAGCTGAACACCATCTGCTGAATTTTTCTTCAGAAACATTTAACTTCAGCACATGGTGCAAATAAGTGCTGGGCATGAAAAGTTTGATTTAGAGTATCTACACAGGTCTAAAACACAAATTACTGCTCACTTTTGATGCCCTCTCCCAGTGAGAATAAAACCCTCAGCGTCTTATCAGGATGTAGGGGGGAAGTGATCCCAGGGGAAAGAATCCAAACCCAGCAGCAGGTCCCCCCTTGCCTTTTGCTGGCATCTCCTGCTCTGAGCTGTGCTGAGCCCCAGCTCTCCCAGGGTGGAGCCGTGCCGTGGGACCGAGGGCAGGCGATGGCTCCACGCAGCACCGCGGAGAGATGGACTCAGCACCGCGGAGAGATGGACTCAGCACCGCGGAGGGATGGACTCAGCACCGCGGAGAGATGGACTCAGCACCGCGGAGAGATGGACTCAGCACCGCGGAGAGATGGACTCAGCACCGCGGAGAGATGGACTCAGCACCGCGGAGAGCTCAGCTCAACACCACGGAGAGCTCCTCTCAGCACCGGGGAGAGCTCAGCTCAGCACCAGGGACAGCGCCGAGCCACACCGCAGCTACAACACCCTGGCGGGCTCTGTTCAGCACCGCGAGGAGCTCGATTTGGCACCGTGGAGAGATTGGTTCAACAGCGCGGGGAGCTCAGCTCAGCACAGCAGTCAGCCTGGCTTCAGAGCCGGGGTCAGCTCAGCTCAGTACCACGGCCATCCTAGCTTCAGAGCCGTGATCAGTTCAGCTCAACACCACTGCCTGCTCAGCTCAGTACCATGGTCAGCCTGGCTTCAGAACCGTGGTCAGCTTGACTCAGCTCCACAGTCAGTTCAGCTTAACACCACGGTCTGCTCAGCTCAGCACCACGGCCATCCTAGCTTCAGAGCCGTGGTCAGCTCGGCTCAGCACCACGGTCAGCTCGGCTCAGCACCACGATAACCTCAGCCCAGCACCATGGTCAGCCTGGCTTCAAAGCTGTGGTCAGCTCGGCTCAGCACCACAATGAGCTCAGTTCAACACCACGGTCAGCCTGGCTTCAGAACCGTGGTCAGCTCGACTCAGCACCATGGTCAGCTCAGCTCAGCACCACGGCCATCCTGGCTTCAGCACTGTGGTCAGCTCAGCTCAACAGCACGATAACCTCAGCCCAGCACCGCGGACAGCGCCCGGCCCCGCCCGCCCGCCGGCCCCGCCGCTCGGCTCGGGGAAGCGCCGGTGGCTCCGCCGGTCCCGCCGGCTCCGCAGTGCCGGGGGTCCCCTCCCCACATCCCCCGGAAAGATGCAGCCGAATCGCCCCAGAGGCAGGAGAGGGAAAGATCGAGTCTGCCCTCGCAGTCGAGGCGATGCTCTACCTGCCACCGGGGTTTGGGGACTTGTTTATCCAGACTTAAATGCAGGGAAGGAGAAATGAATGAGGAAATGCAGCAATCGCTGGGATTGTATAATAAGGACAGAAAGATCGATGCCTCTGTGTGTGTGAGTGTGTTCAGAGAAAAGGGAAGTGCATTGACTCTACTGGTGTATTTTTCCTGTTAGCCCCTCAGGAAGTGAAAACTGGGGAAGTCTAAGCAGGAGCTGGCCTCTGTGGCAACTGAAAGTGTTGCTAGGAGGCTGGGAGGAGGCCTTGCTGCTGTTAGCTGAGGATTAATAGGGGTGTGATAGCAAATGGAAAGAAACCAACCGGCTCCCTTGAGACCCCCGGTGTAAAGCACTCCTGAACACACACGTACACAGCGAATCTACTCCCTGGGAGCCTCACTCAGCTCCCCTCCGCTCACGGCTTACAACCATCGCTGCCAGCAAAGCCCCTTCTCACTGCAGCTCGCTTGGCCTGGGTCTCAGACAGAAAGCATCTGCCCCTTTCACAATACAGCAGATGATCCCTCTCCCCACTTACTGCCTCCTTCTGCCACAAGGCTTTGCTAATTTTATTATTTTTTTCCTGTGCAGCCTAAGCTTCGGCTACGCACCTAATCAAAGTGCCATGATTCATGTTGATTCCAATGGATTCGGGAGGGGATGTGCTGAAACCGAGCTGCAATGATTGCATTCCTGGGATTTACCTGGGCTATCAATGTCCCCGAGTATCCATGCAGCTTTAATACTAAGGTGTCACCATTTTTATCTCACATTCCTCCTTCTACTGACAGGAAGACAGAAGAGTTGAAAGGTTCCAAGATGGAAATACAAATCAGGATTCATTGGCACGAATCTCACAGAACCTGACTCGAATTGTAGGGATGTCAGTCTGTGCACCTGTACATCTCAGCCCTGAAAACGCCCTGACACGTCCTACACACACCCCTGGCATCAAGCACAGCACAAGCACCCTCCGTGTTCCCACGGAAGCGATTCCCTGATTCCCATTGCCACGGCCGTGCATCATGTCGGGCACACGGCTCCCCAGCACACACAGCCGTGGCACAGCCCGGCTCGCACCGTCTGCAGCAGCACCAGACACTCACCCTGCGCTGCCCGGAGGGGTCTCTGCCGCTCAGCCTCCCTCTCCCCCTCCCCACCTTCCCCCCCGTGCCCACACAGCCTCCCCGAAAGGATATGGCCACTCTGTTATTCGCTTGGCGTATTTCCGTATAACATTATCTTCACTGAAGATGAAGAGGGATCTGTTGACTGTGAAGCAGTTCTGTTTGACAGGGATGGGGTTGTAGAGAGCCATAGTCCTGGCTCTCTGAGCCATCGACTGTTTATACATCCTTTGGCCGGCTTGGGGGCCACCTTGCCGGCTGCTCCCTCTTCCAGCCCCGGCCGGCCCTCCACCTCCATAGCGGGTTGGCAGATCATCCCCAAACCGAGCCATCCTCGCAGTGCACGGAGCCGGGCGCTACAATCCAAACTGGCAGCCGAGGCGAGAGGAAGACGCATCACAGCGCGCAGCACTTCTCCCTCCGGGGGCTTCAGTTGCGGGATCGGGATCGATCGCAGCAAAAATAGATCGATAGATTAGAAAACGAAAAATATCCCTTTTCCTTCCTCCACCCCCTGCGCTTCCCCGCCGCTCTGGCTGCCCGGGGGTCGGAGGAAGGCGCCGGGGCTCCGCTCACCTCCCCGCACAGGTGGCGTCTCTCCGGCCCGACCTCATGGCCGGGGCGGCGGGGGGTGGCCGCGGTGGCCGCGGTCCCTTGGGCGACGGGGCGCCGGGCTGGGAAGGGGCTGCGCTGCTGCCGTGCCCGCCGCGGGAGCGCTCCGCCGTGCCCAGCCCAGCCCGGCACGGCTCCGGCACGGCCCGGCCCCGCCGCATGTGATGCCCGGAGCCAATCGGCCGCCGCGGCTCCGCCCGCTCCAGTCACCGGCACCGGGGGGCGGGCGGGGAGGGAGGAGGGAGGAGGGAGCCGGCCCGGCCCGGCCGCCACCGCCCACCCCGGTAAATACGGCGGAGCCGCGGCCACTCCCCGGGGGAAGGAGGGTTCGATCCCCCCCCGCCCCTGCGCAGCGCTCCGCGGGCGCGTACAGCCCGGCCGGGGGTGCCGCCGCTGGCAGGGGTGGGGGGCACAGGCGAGGCAGACCCCGCGCCTGCGCGCCGCTGCCCAGATGTGCCCTGCCCAGATGTGCCCTGCCCAGCCGTGCCCGGCCCATGCTGCACCCACGGGTGCCCCGAGGCGCGGCGCGGGCAGCGCTGGGCAGAGCGGCTCCGTCACCCCCTGTGCCATCAGAACCCGCGGGGACCGAGGGCGGGGGGGTAGCGCTGTGACACGGGGGCGCAGAGGGGGTGCGGGGGGACCGGAGGGCTCTGTCGGCAGCCCCCGGGGGCTCGGGCCGGGGCACGGACGGGTGCGGGGTGCGGCTGAGGCCCCGCAGCGCTGGCGGGGCTGGGGCGGTGCGGGATGTGCGGCACGGGCTGGCTGCGGGCAGAGCTGCTGCGCCCTTCTGCACAACTTACTTTGTTTCTCCTTGGGTTGAATGACTCCTGCAGAGCACTGGATACCTTTAATCCCGTATTTATGGATGAAATCCTTTAATCCTGTTTATTCCAACACCCTCTGTTGCTTCCCTCCAGCACAAGTCAGGAAGATAACTCCTCCTTGTTCCTGGAGCGCCGCACGGCAACAGTCAGTGCAGTAGCTGGCGAGGAAATGCTTTTGCATTTAGGCTAAATTTGGGATACAAACGATTAACTTTTAGAAGAGACCCTCCGGAGAAGTCAGGGCTGTCAACAGGGGGACATTTTCACTTCCTCCACAGCAAGGAAACCCTGGACTCTGCCGCTAATGTGGTTTTTGCCTTAGTCATCCAAGCTGTCTCCGTTCAAAACCAACCCACCGAGCAGGCGAGCCTGGAGCAATAACATCTGCTGGCTTCAGGAGCCAGTCAGAGGGCTGGCAGCAGCCACAAGTGACACAAATAAGGTCTGGCAAGACGCAAAGGGTGACTCTCTGGAAGCAAGCGGCTCCTCACGCCTGGGCTGGGTGTCTGAAGGGCTCTCTCCCACTGCAGCACAGGCAGCAATCCTTGCCGGAGGCACCGCTGGCAGCCGAGGGGAGCCGGGAGAGGCTCTAAAGCTCGGAAAGCAGCGAGGGAAGGAGGTGAATGACATCCTGCTGCCTCCAGGGTCGCACACGGCAGGGGCCAGCAGCCCCCGGCACGGACAGGGCACTGCCAGCCCTGGGGACCAGGACAGCAAGCGGCAGCGCCGGGCTGCAGGCTGCCTTCCCGTGCGCTTGCTGGCAATGCAATAAAAGACCTTTCTCCCCACCCCAGGCTTGGATAACTTGCAGACTAAGAGTCTTTGGGAAAAATTTTGCCTGGAGACAGGTGCTGGAGTCCTTTTGAATCCCTGTTCCACTCAAACACACCCCGGGCACAGATTCAAATGAGAGTTTCCTCCTGTGAGTCTTCATCCCTGAGCACTGCTGAGCTGATCCCCACAAATGGGTCTTCCAGGAGAGTTTCCTTATTTTGCAGATGGGGAAGGAGGGTGTGGGGTGCTCACAGGATGAACAGGGCAGGAGAAGGCTCTTCTTTCTTTAAAATCTTCCCTAAAGAAAAAAAAATTCAGCCTCACTGTGTTTTGTTCTATGATGGATTTATCTTTCACTTGGAAGTTAAGTTTCCCTCAGCTGACTTATTTAGTTGTTCCATTTTTATTAAATGTACTTATTTAGTGGTTTAATTTTTCACTTTTCTGCTTCTGGCCACTACATCAATTACATCCTTTTTCAGTGGAAAAACCTGGCTTTTTGTCAGTGACCACTAGAAGAGGAAATGCCATTTTCAATAATCCCCCACCTCTTCTGATGGAAATCAGCATCTGGAGAAAAAAAAATACATTTGTTTCCACAAATCTTCATCCTCCTGTGATTACAGGATCAGGGGGATGGATGAATGAATGACACAACAACTCTGAAAAGTGAAAAAAATAAAAGGAAGTGCTGTCCTTTGCATCAGGTCTGCTTGAGAATCAGGGAAAATTCTGACCTCCACATCCCCTTCCCTCCTCCTCCAGCCACCAAACCATTCTGCCTCTCCCAGAACACACTCTCCACCACGGCACTGCAGTGAAATCAGCAGCCAGGGCGGTGGGGGTGTTTGTGACAGAGAGAAAATGATGCGAGTGTGTCGTGAGGATGTTCTGTTAAACCAGTTTGCCCTTCCCTCAATCTGCATGCTCAGGGCTTTTTCCCTGGATTGTTTTTTTTTTTTCACACCCTAAGGAAGATCACGCAGACCTTAAGTATTGAAAGCCTTAAAGAAGAGAAGGAGATGGAGATTGTGAGGATTATTTGGCTTTGAGAGGGGAAGCGTCAGGGTTTAGTTGGGCTTTTTAAGATTAGGAGGAAAGCAGGGGAGTTAAGAGAAAGCAAAAAATTCAGAGTGCTGAAACAGGTCAGACATCCATAATCACCCATTAGAGGAGGGCAAGGAGCACTCCATGGAAAATTCTAAAAATGGATTCGGTCATGAGTGACTCCTCCTCGTAAGCCCCAAAGACAGAAGGGAGTAAATCACTCTGCTCTCCAGCACCGCTTAGCAAGGAGCCTTCCTCCTCCCCGAGCAGCTTTGCCAGGCAGCCAAGCGTTTCCTTGGACTTTCACCTCCATCCCAAGCCCCGGGCAGGTGACTGGGCTTAATGGAGCAGCACTTCCATCTGGCAAGGCACAGTCAGGGCAGAGACAACGGTCCAGGGCTGCAGGATTTTCCTGTCAGATGATTGGGACACCTGGAGCATGGCACTGCTCGTCTGCCCTGGCAGGGCAGCTCCCAGGAGCTGCTGGGGCAGTCTGGATCCATCTCTGGATGGGTTTCTGGTTAAATCACAACGTGGATTTCCAGCTTGCTGTGCTCCACGGGCTTCCAGCATGAGGGACAGTGGCTAAAATTTAGGGACACAACGCCAGCATCCCACTCTGGGCAGGACAAGAGGGACAAATTGCTGAAAGAGCAGCAGGAAATGAGATTTATTCCTTTAAAAGGGGAACTTCCACCACGCCCTGACTTCCCTGGATGCTGCCCTGCACCTGGAGTGGCTCAGAGGGAAGGTCAAAGCTCCACAGCACACCTTGTACCAGGTGAGCTCAGGGAACTGCAGGTAGGTTTTTATTTGCTCTCAGAATTTGCAAGAGTGAGGAACAGAGGAGCCACTTCAGTCCCATCTCGAGGCTCTGGATCCAGGGTATTGCCAAGCAGAGCAGCTCCCAGGAGCACATTCCCTTTAAAAATAAACAAACAACACAGACTGTACATCTCCTTCCAGCCCACAGGAAGGTCCAGAGCTTCAGGCCAAGAAAAGCAGCTTCCCAAGGTGTTCCTGGCCAGGGATTTCTGTTCTCCTCAATCTCATTTTGCACCAGCTGTGCTGGAGGAAAATCCAGGTAGAGGAAATTATTAAAGCTGGTGCTCAGGTCTGCCAGAGGATGTAGCATGGCTTATGAGAAAGATGCTCTGACACTTCTAATCGAGAATAAGAGAGTGAACAAAGGGGAAAGAGGCTTTTTGAAGGTACAGCTCCTCCTGTGCAAGTCCTGATCATGGCACTGCTTGGTGCCCTAAACCCCCAGGGCCAATTACCCTCAGCTGCTGCATAAACACAGAGCAAGAGAAGCCCTGAGCTCATCCCTTGGGTGGGAGCTCTGCTGGAAACATCCCTGGGCTGGCACAGCAGCCCCAGCTCTGCACAGGGAGCTGCACAAACCTCCCAGGCTGCCACAATCCCATCCCCACAGCTCCACACAGCTCTCCCAGGCCTCTTCCAGGCCACAGCAGACCAAGGGCAGTGTTGATAAGAATTGGTTGGAATGAGAGTTCCTCAGAATTGAGGGAAGAGGAACAGAGGGACAGCGCTGGGAGCCAAGAGCAGGGCAGGGAGGGGAAGCAGGAGCTGGGAGTCCCTGCTCAGCACCTTCCCCAAGGCACCTCCACCCTGAGGGAACCCCAGGGGATCAGGAGCTGTTGTGCTCATTCTGTTCCTCTTGAGCTGAATTCCCTTGTAGGTGGATCACGACTCCAAACCCAGCTGCTGGCTGAGTTCAGTTCCAGGAAGCTCAAAAATGAGGTTGTCAGCTCAGAAAACACTTCAGCCACCAGGACCAAGGTCTGAACAACACCACACAGGGAAATTAATGGGAAATGACCAGGAAATCACAGGACACAGGGAAGCAAAGCTGCCAATGGGTTGAAGAGGGACAAGAAGCCTCTGTGGTGCTCAGTGTTCCCTTCTGAGCTCCAGCACCACCAGAACAGGGTTTGCTCTGTGGGAAAGCAAAGTGTTTGCACACAGACAGTGCCTGTGGCAAGGAACTGTGGGAATATGATAGATAAAAGGGACTTAAAAGTACATCAGGCTTCATATTTTTATTTTTTGGGACATTTCTAAGATCATTTCTGCCCCACAGGTCTCCAAGACTTGCCAGCAGGGAAAGCCAACTTCACACCTTCTCTCCCATCATTTGGACCTCAATTTAACTGAGGCCTTGATCCCCAGGAGAGGGAGATTTGGGGAGTCTTTGCCTGTCTCTCAGTACATATCTGTCTGTGCTAAATGATTAGACATCTAATCCTCCTTAAGATTCAGGTCTCTCCTCTCCTTAGGCTCTTGTGAACATTTGCCTGGATGCTTCTCAGCATCTCGATGTCAAAACAGCTTTTCAAATCTGACTTTATCTGAACTCGAGTCGTGTACAGGCTCAGCTCTGCGTGAGCTTCACTCTGGAAATCCAAGAGGGAGAAACATCACAAGGATTGACAGAGCACCAGGTCCAGCTCTGGAACCAGATGGGCGAAAAAGTCAGAGAGATTTGGGGATTTCACCAGTCACTTGCCCAAAGGTTAATGCAGGCTGAAGCCATAAAGCCACCCCTGTCTGTCCTTGTGCCCCACAGGAGTTTGCTGTGTGTCAGCTGTCAAATCCCACTGCAAAAGGGGTCACACCCTGCCTGGGTTGTTTATTTTCAGCATTATCATTGGATACAGACTGATTAAAGACCAAGAGCTTTTCGTCTCCTCAGTGATGGGCAAGAGAAACTCTTCAGGCACAAGAAGAGAGCCCAGAGAAATTATCACAGTGAAAAGGCTCCATGTTCACGTTTTGGGCTGAGATGACCAAAATGCAGGAGCGCCCAGATTCCCAAAGTCCTCTGAAGTTTTGGAGAACTTGAGGCTTGAAGAGCAATATCACACAAGGATAGCACCACAATGCAAGGCCTTCTGCTTCCTCAGTGGGAGGATGGCTGTTGCTGTGGAATTAAGGGAGATAATAAACCCCTGCAGGTGCTGTGGGGGGTTTTGCACCCAACAGCTGCAAAAATGTGGCAAAAATGTGTTTGCAATATCAGTAATTATGCCACACACCTAAGGGAGGGCGTGGAGGGGAACAGAGAACCTCTGTAGTGGTTTTTTGTGCTAGAAAAGAGCCTCTGCTGTGGAACAGCTGGAACAGCTGGCTGGGCAAGCCTATCTCCCTGAAGACATCACTGTGGAGCAGAGAACAACGTGGAGCAATGACAGCACCAAAGCTGCTGCAGCTGCAGTCAGGGAGAGCTGACCTTCATCCTCTGGAAATGCTGGTGCAGCTCGGGGCAGGGCAGCAGCACCCACCTCACACATCACCTCCTCTGCAGGAAAACATCACAGGGAAATGTTCCTGGGACTATCTTTGAATCCATCACAACTGTTCCCAGTTTCAAGTGGGTTTTGGTCTTTTTATCCTAGGAAAAGGAGCAGGGTTTAGTGCCACGTGGTCAGATGGCACAAAACAAGGATCAGTTTCCCATACAGGGTCTTCAGCTCATTGTGGCACAAAACTAAATGGATAATTAGTACAAAAATGTGGGCAAGTTGCCTTAAAAATTGGCTATTTAATTAGTTTTTCCCGAGTGAGGTTGCAGATACATTCACTCCCACGTCACACACACAGGCAGAAACAAAGCCAGGGCAGGGATAACTTCTCCCCTTTCCCCAAACCCTGCAGCAGTCACTGAGGCCACCGTGCTGCTCTTTGTGCTCTTACAGTGCTGAGGTTTGCTGGCCAAGTGCTGAACCAGGGCCTGGAGGGCCACACGGCTTTGTCTCAGTCCTTTAAACACCCCCGGGCACACAGCCACACCTCCAGCCTTTAAATCACTGTTTCCCTTATCTCAAAATGGGAATCAAGACCCTTTGCTTGTGTTTTCCCTGTTTGAGTTGCTATCTCGGTGATCCCGGGAGGTTCTCTCCTCTGCAGAGTGCTCAGCTCAGCGAGGTTTCAAACGCACTCGGGATCTCCATTCCACCTAAAACACAAATTCAAGGTCTGATGAAGTGCTCAACGAGCTGCAGTTAATGGGGGAATGTGCTGTTACTCTGTCTAGGACTGGATCAGGAGCCATGCAGCAAGCACGGATAATAGGAATTAAAATAAAAAAAGCAATGCCCGCTGCACAGCCTTCTAAATCTGAAAGGTTAATGCACACGGAAAGGGAGAAACACAATAAAAAGCTCCGCAGCTACAGATTAACTTTCACTTTTCAGAATCTGTTATTGTTATTAAGGAAGCTATCGAGAGGCAGGAATAGGAGCTGGCTGCCCTACTTCCACTGCACTGCACTGGGAGTTGGGGTTTGGGTTTGCTTTTACGCCTTTCACTCTCTTCCCCCATTTGTTTTTTTCCGAACCTGCAGTGAAATGCAAATGCCAACGACTTGGAGAAGCAGCCTGAAAGCTGAATAATATTGACAGGCAGGGAATCCCCCAGGCTTGGGGTAGGTTGGGGCTTTAGAAAGCATCTCCCCTTCACCCCAAACCCACTGCCAGGCAGAAGGAAGGTGGAAAGGAACCAAAGCTGCCCAGGAGAGCTCCGGTTCTGACCCCACATCCATCAGGCAGCCGATCCGTTTAGCTCGGGTGCTCCTTGTTTATTCAGCTAATGGTGAAAGTTATGTCCACATTCCAGCGTAAATTAAGTATTCAGCTATTTTACAGACGCGGTAAGTCGGTCAGCCTTAGCCTCAGTAATTAGGGCTCAGTGTTTAATTAATCTCTTGTGGTCACACGCGCAGTGTCTATCACACTCTCTCCGTTGGCTCGCAGGGCTCGGGGAGGAGAGGCTGAGGAGCTGGAGGAGTTAATCCCTTCAGCTGATCCCACTGCCCAGGCGGGAAGGGAAAGGGGGAAGGGGAGCTGCTCTGTCTCGCCGGTGGGAGAACATTGGGATTACAAATTAGGAAAAACCCTCCTTGCGCTGAGCCCCTTGCCCGGGACAGGGACACCTCCGGACAGGGACACCAGCCAGGGACACAGCAGAGTCCCCAGGGACACAGCAGAGTCCCCAGGGACGCGCTGGCTGCGGCAGGGAAGAAGGGACCTCACCGGAGCTGCGTTTCCCCTGTCCCACACCCCCACAGCTCCCAGGCTCTCTCCCGCCGCTACAGCCCCGGGTCGATGTCCAGGGACAGCTCAGGGACCTTGGGGACACCCGAGGAGCTCCATCCCTGGCAGCGCCACGGAAGCAGGAGCAGCAGCAGCCCAGAGCTCAGGCAGGAGCTGCGTTTTCACTCGCTGAAAATGGGAGAATGGGAAGGAGTCAGAGCTCCTCTGGAAATAGAATCACAGCATTTTTAGGTCGGAGAATACCTCTAAAGCCATCGAGTCCAAGGTTCACTCAACACTGCCAAGGCCATCATGTCCCCAAGCGCCACATCCTCAGGTATTTTAAATCCCTGCAGCGATGGTGACATCACCACCGCCCGGGGCAGCCTGGTCCAGGGCTTGACATCCCTTCGAGAGAACCAATTTTCCCTAATATCCAATCTAAACTTTCCCTGGAGCAACTTGAGACCGTTTGCTATCGTCTTACCAAGATCTCAGGGGGAAGCAGAGCGCAGCCAAACAGAAATGTGGTAAAGCCTCAAAATCAACTCCCAGGGTGCCAGAGCAGGGGGAAAACTATCAGTGGGCCAAGATTATCGCATTAAAATGGTAAATAAACAGTGGGAGGGATCTTCTACAGGTTCCAGCACCGAGGGGCTAAGAGGGTGCGAATTAGTGTTGACCCCAAATATAAAAGCAGGTGATCACCAGCATTTCAAGGCGCTTTTCCCTTGCAGGATGTCAAGGAAAAGAGTCTGGAAAGCCAAGGGCTCCCGCGGAGAGCACCCGCTGCCCTGAGCTGGCGGCGAGGGACCCAGCGAGGGTCTGAGCTCCTCGGGCTGGGAGCTGCTGGGAGAGGATGGGAAACGCCTTGGATGAAAATCATCATCTGCAGCGTCCTCCTCTGCCCTGCCCTGCCCGGCCCCGGGATGCCGAGATGGGCACCGCTGCGACAGGGACAGGGACAGGGAGCTCTGCCCATCCCTGCCCAGCCCCAGCGAGCACCTGCATCCCGCAGGATGCGCTCAGCAGCGCTGGGATCGGCGGGATCGGGTGGGTCTGGAGCCGCTCGCCGCATCCCCGGCACTTTGCTGGGGCTCCAGCGCCCTCTGCTCCGGCACGGGCAGAACTGAAACTCCGCTCGCCCCACGCGGGGCAGTGGGGCAGGGCTGGGGGTGCCACCAACCCGCACCCGCGGCCGGCGGTGGCTTCCCCCGAGTGTCACCCTGACTGTCACCCGCCAGCGCCAGCCCTGGCACTCGGCAGGGCGGCCTCGGCAATCCAGCAGCTTTCTGACTTTGACTTTAAAACCTGATTTGCAAGGGAAACCGCCGGGGGAGGTGGCAGGCTGGGGACAGCGGTTCTTCGGGGCTCCAGGGGCATCTCTGCTGCCAGCCCTGCTGTGGCTCCAGCGGGAGCAGGACGGAGCCTCGGGAGTGGCGCTGGATGGAGGAGCTGCCAGCGCGGTGTGGCACAGCTCCTCCGGCCTCGGCACGGCCACCCGCGGCTCCTCCGGGTGTTTAGAGAGATATTCGCTCCCTTTCTGCCCCTTCCCACCCGGAATGCCCCGGAGCAGGCAGGAGCTGCCCGCCCTGAGCTCCTCCTCCCTCGCTGCTCCCAGGGCAGCAGAGCCTGCGGGGCTCCAGCATTCCCACCACCTCCTGGAGGATCCTGCTCCTCCTTCCCCAGCCTCTGGCACTGACAGAAGCTCCCAGAGCCACTCCTGCAGCTAACAAGCCTGTCTGGCTCAGGAAGCAGAAGCTGCTCACATTCCTTCAGAACAGTTTCCAGAGCCTCCCAGACCCACAGGTCACCCTCACTCTGCACAAGAGGTTCCTCAGCCCTGTTCTGCTGCTGGCTCTGGGTGTGAGTGTGACTGATTCTCCTGGAATGGAAAAGGCTCAGGTGGTGCCAGGCATGAGGGTTTAGAGGAACCTGGAGCCTTGAGGGGACCCCAGAGTCAGGGAGCAGCTGGACAGGAGTGGTGCAGATTTGGATGGAGGTGTTCAGGTGTCCCAGCTTTGGGTGACACATCTGGAAGGCTCTGAGTTTCCAGCAGAAGATTTTCCTCCATCTCTAATCCCCCACAATCAGTCACACACACAGAGCAGGGATGAGGCACTTCCCTTCAAACCTGATGCACCCTGCTAGCAGCTCCTGGGATGCTGCAAAACAGAGGCACCACCACCTCCTCTGACCCAGGAGGTCTTCTGAGAGCAGCTTCGAGGAGAGAGCAAATAATTCAAGAAATAAACATTATAGAAACAGTTCAGAATCCACAGCCATGTCCTGTTGGAAAAGTTGCACTTTTCTCCATATTTCCCCCAGTTTTCCCTAGATAATATCTTTGTGAGGCACTTATCTCTTCCCTCCTACCTGGTTGATGCAGTCTGGGCATCCAAAGTTTGAGACACAACAAAACTGAAGAAAAAATCCAACTGTTGCTATGTACATGGATATATATATTTAAAACTGCTTATATAGAAATGTAAATGCATATTTATGTGTTCAGAGCACCAGATTCTGTCAGACCAGGACCTGCATGGTTTCACCTCAGAGCTGCTCTTTGGAGGAGGGACAGTCCAAAACCCCAAAAAGGTTCCATAAAACAGCGACAGGTCCCAGGCATGCCCTGGGGACACCATGGCACCCCCAGGGCCCCCAGGCTGTGCCATCACAGGTGGCACTGGGGGCCAGCATGGGACCAAAGCCTGCTGCCATCACTCAGCTCCAGGACACGAGGAGGTGGCACCTCAGGAGCAGAGCTGCTGATTTATGATGTACTCAGGACTCTCCAAAGGCATTATTTATCTGCATTACTGAGAGGACTTAATTATTCCTCCTCACATCAGAGGAGACACTGAGAGCTTCTATTACTGAGAAAATCATTTTAATCAGCAAACAGAGCACACGCCACCACCAAACACTCATTTCTTGGGAGGGAAGTCAGATGGCTGAAGAGTTGATGTTCCCAACCTCACTGGGTAAAGCTGTCTGTGCCTGAACTGCCCAGGCTGGCCCAGAAAGGAGGGAAAAACTGCCCAAATGCAGCAAAACTGAGTGAGCTTTTCGGTGGGAGTGCTGCAGGAGAGGCCCAGCAATGCCAGAAAACGGGAAATTAGAGGAAGAAACTGCAGCTGACGATTTCACAGCACAAGAACTGGCAAGAGCAGGGGTTAAAAACAATAAATAAAGCAAAGCAGAGCATATTTAGGAGCAGGAGGCTTATTTCCTTGTCTCTTTGGCAAAAAGTGGAGCCCAGTGGTCAGAAGAGGAGGGATGTGGGAACTTCTCACCAGCACTGACCCCACTGCCAGCTCCTGGAACACAAACACACTGACCATGTCTCTGAAGCATTTCCATCTTTACATCAGAGGCAAAGTCTCAAAAAGCATTTCCAGCCCGCTGGGATTCCCACAAGGACCTCAGCAAGAGGCTCCCAGCTCCCGATGGAGTCAGCACTTCCCTCCCTGCAGGGTGGTTTTCATCTCTTTGATGTTTTCTTGGAGATCCAAGAGCAGCTGAAGGTGGGCTGAGGCACATCTGCTGAGGGGGTGGTTGTGGTTCCAGAGGTGACAGTGACACCAAAGGGACACCAGTGATGGGCACAGGGACCTGATTGCCAGCCTGGGCAGGCCAAAGGTGATGTCCCATCACCACCACAGTGCCCAGAGGTGACAGCAGCCCCTCGAGTGCTGATGGTCACCTCCTCCTCCAGGAGATCTCTGCTAAGACTCAACAGGAGCTCCAAGATTTTTTACCCCTGCCTGCAGCTTTTATCAAGGCAAAAATTAATGTGATTCAGAAAACCTGTGGGATTGCAGAGGGAGGTCACATGTGGTTTTAAAAGTTCAGTTCAAGCCCATGCTTGCAATATGATTTGTATTACAAAGCAACTCCTACTATACTATTAGCCCTGTGCCATCACTTGGTTTTCTGCAATCACAGAAATTCTCTACAGTCTTAAAATAACAAAAAATCTGTTATGGTCTGAACCAAAAAAATTCCAAACCCCACAGCCCCTCTCCCTCCTTGGCAGTTACCACAGCCTGATCTGCTGCAGGACTTGGACCTTTCCTGGAGGAAGAGAACTGGAAAATCCAGGGATTTTGGCCCAGCTGGGGAGGGTGGAGGAGCTCATCCAGCACAGGCACTTTCACTCTGCCTTTCATGCCCAGCTGTTTGATGTTTTCTTGAAGATCCAAGGAACCTCTGTGATCCTCAGATCAAATGTTCCTTCAGTGAACCAATCCAGGGCCTTTGGATGCAGCCAGGGCTGCTGCTCTGACCATTATGGTTTTTTTGCCTCTCCCTCCACCCTCCCTGTGTTCCCTCCAAGGGATGGTGTTTGCTGTTCCTTGGAGGAATCCAGCTCTACAGCCAGGATTTCCAGCAGTGGCATCTCTGCCCGTTAAACCCAGTAATTACAGCTCCCCAGCCTTCAGGGGAGGGACAATTTCCCTGCCAGGGAATTCACTTCAGAATCCACTTGACATCCTCCCCTGGAATGTGAGAATTAGAGGGATCAGCGCTTGGGTGGAATGGGAATGAGAATTCCTGCCAGGGAGCTGAGTGGTCAGCTCAGCTCTCAGCAGGTCGTTTGGCCAGTGAGGAATGCAGGCCAAGAGCAGCAGAGCAGGGGTCAGTCCCTCTCCAGAAGGGTCTGGTGAGAGCAGAGAGAGCTCTTTACCCTGTAGGGCAGCAAGGACAGAGCTCAGAGCCACGGGAGCTCCTGTGGGAGCAGGACTGCAGGAGCTGAGTGAGGCTGGTGACATCTCCTGCACGGGCAGCAAGGTCAGGCAGTGTCCCCAAAACACCCCCGAGAGGTTTGGGGCTGAGCTGAGGGCACAGAGGAACAGAGGGCAATGGGACATCCTTGTGCTCCCAAAGCTGCCGGGATCACTCCCTGATCCCAAGGAGCCCCTCGGGCAGGGGTGTGGGGGGCACAGCCCAGGTGAGCCCCACCGAGCAGTGCAGGGAGGGGAGCACAGCATGGAACTGACAGGCTGATCCTTCCACCCAAAAGGCACCCAGGGAGCAGCTCACCTCGGAGGAAAGGTGGTTCCCAAAGCAAGGAGGGCTGGCAGCTGTGGGAATTGGATCCCAGCAGCAGCACAGGGCACAGACTGGGGCAGTCAGCCATGAAACTAATCCCACAGAAACCTTGCTGGGGCTGATTTACACTGTCTGGGGAGAGGAAATCTGAGAGGAACAGGAGCATTCTGCCCACACTGGGGTCTCACCTCCCTGCTGGGATGGGGGACAGGCCTGCAGGGTATTTGTGCACAGTTCTGCTCTTCCATTCCCTCCCAGCTCCAGCAGCCTCCCCTGCAAACAGCAGCTCCAGCCCATGCTCACCCTGCCAGGCTGCTCCTCATCCCTCCATTTCCCAATTGCCCGAGTGCCTCATTCACTTTATATAGAACCAGAACAAAAAACCACCAAACCAAACCCAAAAAATCAGTATTTTAATCAGAAATTGGTTGCTTGCTCTAGTCCTGAAACATTCAGTAACAGCCAATATCTGAGCAGCCCAGCTCACTGTTTAGAATATTTCTCTTCAGTGGGTCTGTACTGTTCCTATTTCAGGGAGTTTATGAAAGGATTAGTTCTTGGGAACAGCTGCATTTCTCACTTCACTGAGAAATAAACACATCAGGCTGGTGCTGCAAGTGCCATAAAAGAGCTCAGTCCTTTCCATGTGTTGTTCCCTCCCCACCCCACCTTGGGGCTCTACAAGTCCTCTCCATGCTCAGAAGGTGTTTGGGGTTTTGGAAAGACCTCAAATATCACGGAATCACAGAGTCACAGAGTGGTTTGGATTGAAGGGACTTTGGATTGAGGATCATCTTGTTTCACCCTTACCATGGCAGGGACACCTTCCACTATCCCAGGCTGCTCCAAGCCCTGTCCAGCCTGGCCTTGGACACTGCCAGAGATCCAGGGGCACCACAGCTTCTCTGGGCATCCTGTGCCAGGGCCTGCCCACCCTCACAGGGAGGAATTCCTTCCCAAAATCCAACTAAATCTACTCCCTTTCAGTTTGAAGCCATAACTGAAGGACCATTAGGCTTCATCCTCACTTCTTCCCTTGTTGCCTTCTCCTCTTGCTCCTTCCCGAAGGAACAGCCAAAAATACCCTTTCCCAGCCCTGCTGGGCTGTCAGGGAGCTGCAGGACACAGCCCAGGAGAGGCTGCAATCCAGCAAGTGTTTGGCACCTCTGAGCTGGGGGGAGCTTTTTCCTGGGCTGTGAATAAAAACAACTTCTTAATTAAGCCCGGGATATTGATTTCATTTTCATCCTATTTACTGCTCTGCCCTCCATGGGTTTGCCACACTCTGTAGGATTCCCCTTGCCCCCACTCTGTGTACACACAAATTGCCAAGATAAAAAAGCTTCATTAGTCCCATCTACTCTTCAAGCACTCATTTCTTTAGGTTTTTTTTTTTTTGCTTTCAAGTGTTCATAAAAGAGGCTCTTTGACAGCTTCCAGAGCTGCATCTCTCCAGCAGAGAGAAGATTCACGAACCAACATCAAGAGCTCAGCTTCTTTGGAAAGAGAAGGAGGGGAAAAAGCCTCTGCAGAGCTCCTGAAGAAACCCAAGCTCTGGGTAGCCTCAGGTGTGAGGAGCTGGAGGTCTCACAGCAGCAGAACCCCTGAGCTGATGGGACTTGGGGATATTTTATTTTTGTTAAACAGTGGCAACAATTTGTCTTTAAACCCTGAGAGGCTCAGGGGTCACCCTGAGTGGGAGATGATTCTCCTGCTGAGAGAGAAATTCAAGTTTTTCCTGTTTCCCCCACACAGCCAGAAAAGGGAGAAGCCTCAGAAGGGAGAGGAATGAGACAAATATCCAATTAGAGAATGAGAACATAGAAAATTGGAAAATAATTGAAAGATGATAAATCAAGCAGAAAAGCAGTGTTTTGCATGATGCTTGAGTCAAAGGTACCAAAAGATTTGGGAATTTACTCTCCATCCTCAGAAGTTGTTGCATCAGTGACCATAAACCCCATGAACTCACACATTTTGGGCTGTGACCCAGAGAATTCCTAATCAAAATTAAGATTTCCAGCAATGAAGGAAAACAACCCCAGGGAAGATGTTCTCAGACAAGAGATGTGGGGAGGTATTCAAGCATTTGAGGGAGAAAAAAAAAAACAACCCACAATGATTTTTCCAGTCTTTATTGCCACATTAAGATGTGACAGGAGGGCACTGGAGGAAGGAGAGGTGGTTTAGAGGCTCAGGGAAGATGTTCCCTGCAGGAGCATGGTGGGAATTGTGGGGCTGTTCTGTGCAGGGCCAGGAGTTGGATTTTGCTGATCAAACTCAGGATATTCTGTGTTTCTGGCAGAGATATGGGGAGGGTAAATCCAGCACCACCTCAGCTAGGCTGGTCAGAGCTGTGAAGCACTTCCCAAACCTCAGAGAGTTTGAGTTTCCTTTGATTTTGAGCTGAAATCACAGGGATTTTCACCACTGAATGATGAGAAAATATTCCTCTCATCCAAATCTGGGAATTGCAACTGAAATGCAGCTGGGGAGAGCAAAGATCCTGACACTGGCTGGGCTCAATACCAGGGGCAAACACTCAGAAATTCAAAGAATAATCAACAACCTGAGGAGTGAATTGAACTTTCTCCACCATGAATATCTGGCTCTAAAACACAGAGTTGATCTCCAGCCTTCTGGTAAAGCCTCCCATGTGGGTCTGGGTTGTTTTTCCAGAGCAGGGCTGAGTTGGATCATTTGCCTCATTCCAGGCACTGCTTTGATGTTTCCACTGATTCAAGAATTAGCCTGGAAATCATGGTCTGTGCCAGGGGCAGTGGCAGCAAGGATTGGCTGCAGGAGAGGTGCCTGAGCTCTGCTTCGCAGTCCAGACTCTTCCTCCTCTGCTTTGTTTCAAGAAGTGAAGCTCAATAACATCAAGCCAGCCTCTGCTCAGCTCCAACCCCCAGGCATGCCCTGGTGCTGCACGAGGATCTCAGCCCTGCAGATCCCCACACCAGGCAACACTTACTCCAACTGAATTAGCAGGAAAGGTCTGGAATGGTTAATTGGAATTATTTAGCCATCATGTTTTGCCTTTCTCCTCCTCCTCTTCCTCTCCCTGGCGTGATGTTTTCTAAATTGAATTCCTTTAACAGAATCCAATATACAGCAAAACTGTTGGTACAGAGAAATGTTTCATTTGGGGTCTGGCGGATGGACTTCACCCCGGGGGACTCCCAGGGACCCTTTTGTGCCCCAATCCCCTGCCCAGCACCAGCAGGAGCCAGGAGGGCACAGGGAATTTGTTCCAGTTGGATAGGATGAGCTGGGATCACTCAGGGATCACAGCTGGGGGAAGTTCAGCTCCAGGAGCTCCCTGGGCAGCTGCAGCTCCATTCCTGCTGCACATCCAGGGAATCTGTGCTGGAAGAGCCACTCATGTCCTGAGCTGGAGGGACCCACAGGATCATCAATCCAACCCCAGCTCTACACAGACACCCAACAACCCCAGCCTGTGCATCCCTGGCAGCATTGTCCAAACACTCCTGGAGCTCTGGCAGCCTCAGGCTGTGCCCATTCCCTGGGGAGCCTGGGCAGTGCCCAGCACCCTCTGGGGGAAGAACCTTTCCTGATCTCCAGCCTGACCCTCCCGAGGCTCAGCCAAGCCACACTGCCCTTCTCTGGCCTTTTTTGTGCACACAGGTTGTGAAGAACTATGGAGACATCACAAAGAACTGGGAAAAGCTGGTTTTGCTTAGGCCAGCAGCCCTTGAATTCCATCCAAACCATGGTGGATTTTTCCCTCAGGGGAGTTTTCCACTCACAGGCCAAACACAGAGGAGACAAACAGCAGCTTCCTGCACCAGCAGAGGGTTGGGAAAGAGCTTTTCCAAGACACAGAGGTGCAATGTCCATCCCAGGGACATCCCAGGTCCATCCCAGGTCCATCCCAGGTCCATCCCAGGGACATCCCAGGGACACCTGTCCTGTCCCCAGAGCCCCAGAGCACAGCCAGCCCCTGGGTGTAACACCTCCCTCACCAGCACATTCACTGCACAGCAAGACAAGGATGGGAAGTTCCCAGGGAATTTTGTGTTCTTTTCCCTCCTCTTCAGTGCACTTCCATTAAAAAAATCAACTAAAAAAATAAATACATCTGTTGAAACAATCGAGGATGTTTTCCAGGGTAGTTTTACAGGAGCAGCTTGGTTGTCTCAAAAAAAAACCAAACCAGGATCTTTCTTTATCTCCCCCAATATCTTCCCAAGATAAAAACCCAAAATCCCTGTTTTTTCATTCTATTTGTCTCCAGCTGTGAGAGGGAAGTTCTCCTCTCCCAGGCATGTCCAGCTCCTCATTACTTGTTCATGGGTTGGTGAGGGTTTCAAAGCCAGGAGCCCAAAGCACCACACAACCCACAGGGAAGTTTTATTCCCATTTTCCTCCTGGGAAACTGAGGCAAAGAGAGATCTCCAGCTACCGAGAAGAGCTGTGCAGAGGGTGGGTAGGAAGATCCACGGTGCTAATTAGAGGTAAGAATGCTGAAAACGTCCCAAACCTTCCTGGGGTGAGCGAGGAGGCAGGCAGGGCGGGAATTGCTCATCCTCAGCCAGCCCTGGGGCAGAGCAGAGCTCATCCCTGTCCCACCCAGAGCCATTGCACACCTTCCCAGTCCCAGAGGAGAATTCACACCTGAAGGAAAGGAGGGGAGAGCTCAAGCAGAACCTGCAGCAGCACAAAACTGCCTGATTTTAGGTTTGCCTCCCCCTGAATTCATCATTTTGGCATTTCCCCTGCCGTCCCTGGGCTCATGCATGGAACTCCTGCCCTCTGAGGGATCAACTCCTGCTCTCTCCAGCCCAGCCTGCCTGCAGCATCCTGAGGGTTCCTGACTCCTCCTGCTCCCCACAGAGCTCCAGGGATTTGCCCCAGGGCAGAACAGCAGCTCCTGCAGCAGGAGGGAAGAGCAGGTAGCAGGAAAACCAAACACCACTGAACTTCTTAAACTTTTTCCAGCTCAAGCCTGTGTCACAGGGATTTTCACTATATAAATGAGAATATTCTCCCCACTCCCATTCTATTCATTTGTAAAGTCACTTTGCTAATGGTGCAGGCCATGTTTGCTGCTCACCAACTCCCAAGCAATTCATTCCAGCTATTTTCCCCCAACAGCTGCACAACCAGAGAGAAATTCTCTTCCCAGCAGAGGCAGGAGAAAAGGATATTTGTCTTGTTATGTCTGGGTAAAGCTTATCTGCTTATTTGCTGCTCAGAATTATATTTACAGAGCGCAACAAAGGCAAAGCCAAGTGCACTAATTGCTGTTGCTCAGGTGAAATATTTTCTGCTCACCCTGAGCCCTGCATCAGTGGGGCTTTATACTTTATCCAGCATGAGTGAGCTGCACAGAAGGGTTTTATTATCCACCCATCACTGCTGTTTCATTGCCACTGTGTTTTCTGAAAGGAGGGAGAAAAACCTCAATGATTTCTTGCGTGTCGTTCTGCTTTTCAAACAAGGGCTGCTGAGGGTTTTTTCCCGAGCTCATTGCACGTTGCAGACAAATAAATCACCATTTAAATCAGCCTCATTCTGAGCACACAGATGGAGGCTCCTCCAGAGGGGAAGCTCTCCATATCCAGGTGCTTTCCATCCTCCACACTGTGGGCTCCACATTTCCAGGCTCCCAAGGGAGCAGCACAGAGCAAAAAGCAACCCCTGGCAGGGAAAAATTCCAGCCCCAAAATCATTTCATTTTCTACCTTATCAATGCTGCAAATCCTCATTTTAGCTCTGCTGCAGGTGATTTGGGCACAGAACATCCTCCCAACCCTTTGTTCCCACAGCAGAGCCCAGGGCAGGCACAGCTCCCAGCACGGGGGGTTTATGGCCTGGCAAGGGGCTGGAAATGGGGTCAGTTGGTAAGCAAAGGGGATCAGGGGGTGGCACTTCCTCTATGCCCCCTTTCCTGGGGGAAGGGAAAACCATCCTAAATGCAAAATTCAGCTCCTTTGCCCACATCTCCCTGCCTGCTCCCCAGCCACCTCCTGCAGACTAACCCATCCCAAAGGCACTGGGCTCTGCTGGGCTCTGCTGGGCTCTGCTGGGCTCTGCTGGGCTCGAAGGAATTGTGTGGCTTTTGCAAACCCCTCAGAGGGGAACTGGGCAGGGATGATCTGTGTGTCCAGCACTGTCCATTCCTGTGGAATTCCAGGCTCTGCAGCCAGGAAAGCTGGCAGATGGATGCCTGTCAAAGAGCCAACCCTTTCCCAATGTAATCTCCTGTCATCCTTGTTAGAGAGCAGAGCTGCAGAGTTTAAACAAAGCCTTGCTTTGCCAAGTCCCTGCTCCCCCAGCTCAGCTGGGACACTTTCTGTGATGGGGAATGGAATCCCAGCCCAATGCCAGGCTCTGGGGGCTTCACTGGCAGCCCTGGCAGAACCCCCCAGTGCCACCCATCCCTCCATCCCTCCATCCCTCCATCCCATCTCCCTGCAGACCTCCAGAAGCTCTGAGAGCAAGGATGGAGAGCAGCTGCTGCTGCTCAGGGTGTGACCTGCTGGGGACACTCCTGGGGCCTGAACTTCCTTCCTTCCACTCCCCCACCCATCCCGGGGCAGATAGAGAACACTCATGAACGAAAAACTTCCCAGGAACAGGGGAATCCCTTGCTGTGGGGCTGCTGAGTCCCTCTGGTGCTGCAGGGAGAGCAGAGGTGACCCTGTGCCATTCCCAGTGGTGCTGTCACCTCCCAGGGCACTCAGGTACCCCCAGCAGGACCTCGTGTGTGTCCCCAGTGCCACCAGCAAAGAGCCCCAGCAGCTGCTGGACACCTCCCGAGGGGCTGAGCCCTCTGCAATGCCTTTCACATTGGCTAAATGGAAATCAGAAGGCAGAGGTGAGCAGAAATTCAGGCGTGGGGCTGAGCTTGTCCAACCTGCCCCTCCCGGGTGAGGCACACCTCAGCCTGCAGGCAGCACTCAGCAATATTTGCTTTTTCCGGGCATTCAGGCCATTCCTGGGGCTGGGGAAGGGACAGGGAGGCTGAGCCTGACCTCCCCCAGCATCACCTCCTGGCCCTTCATCTCTCCCACCCACCTGCAGCCTCCAACTCCAACCTCAGGCTGCTTCTCTCTCTCACAGCCTCACGCTGAAGCCTCTCCCTGCCACCAGTGAGAGCAGCAGAGCTTTTTCATCCTGCTTGGAGCACCAGAAAGGAAATTAAAAGGGTGATAAGGGAGCTCCTTCAGCCGACAAGGGAATATTCTCTGCTAGTGGGGAGATAAAGTAATATTTCTTCCAGCTCTGGCAAAGGCTCAGGAATGAGACTTGGGGAGAAATTCCACATTTATAGAGATTTTATAACTCTTACCTAGGCTGCAGGATAACCATCAGCCTCACTCATATTTCCTCGTCAGAGGAGGTCACAGCAGCACAAAGAGAGAGACAGAGTCTGTAAAGAGAAGCCAGATTAGCTGCAGTATCCAGGATCATTTTCTGGCTTTGCTGGCCCAGGTCAGCCCAGGGCAATGGATGCTTTTGGTGCCTTTGTAACACCCTGGAGAGATGAGCCAGGAGAGCTCCCCAGCTCGGTGTGCAGAGGGTTTGCAGTGCCCTGGGGTCCCACAGGGCTGGATCTGCCCCATCCATGTCCCATCCCTGCTCCTGGGGCAGGAGAACTCTGGAGCAGCTACAGAGCCCTGGGGATGTTCCACAGGAGCTGAGCCTGGAGCAGCCTGACCCCAACAGGGCACCCCAAACCATCAGCTGCCACTCTTGCAGGGAATGATGCCATCCCTCTGTGCCCCCTGAGCTGGGAGGGTGGGGCAGAACCCCAAAAATGCCTCACACCCCATCCTGCTGCTCAGGGCACACCCACTGAGCCTCCCACCTCCCTGAGCTTCACTGGGGGAAGGAAGGGGAGCAGGGGTGTCCCAGGCAGGGAAGGAGAGTGGGATGGATCTCCCCCAGCCCTGTGGAATGTGGGATTTGCCCTGGAATTCTCCTTCCAGCCATGGGGTGAGGGTTGGATGCTGTGGGATCCCCACAGCCACCTGAGCTTTGCACCCAAACCCAGCACCCAAAAATCCCACTCCCTGGGATGGCTGAGCCACCATGGGGACACCCCAAAGTGTGCCAAAATTCCCAGGAAAACCCAAGGAATGATTGAAGGTATCTCTGCATGTTCAGCAGAGCCATGGGGAGGTGGCTGAGAAGGGAAAACAGCAGTCTGGAGTTGGTCACTGCCCTGAGCAAAGGCAGTCCTGGCTGCTGCAGAGCCTGGAGCAGGAGCTGTCCGAGAGTGAGAAGGGAGAAATCTCCCTCAGACAAAGGCAAAATCTCCCTCAAACAAAAGCAAAATCTCCCTCAAACAAAAGCTCACCTCGGGCAGCTGGGCTGAGCATGAAGCAGCTCAGGGCAAAATATTCCCATTAAATTAATTGTGCTTCAGGGCAAGATTTTCCCATTGAAATCAATGCACCATTTGAACGAGCTGTCTCAGTATGGGGTCAGCAGAGGGGCTGAGGGGGCTTTGCCCACATTTCCTGACCCCAAACCCCTTTCACATCCCCTGGCCCTGGGCTGGGGCCCAGAGGCAATGCAGAAATGTCTGTTAACATCAACACCCCTTTTCCAGCTCATCCTTAACTCTGGGAACATGCTGGGATATGAACTGTGTGTATTTAATGCATAATTATTTGCACAGGAAAGCAAAGGAATTCCCAGAAGTGCTGGGGCTCACCTGGAGCTGTGTGTGACCTCGACCAGGAACCCCTCCTGTGATCCCAAAACCTCGAGTGGGTCCCACCCTCCACCCCAGGGAAATGCTGACTTTGGCCTAGAGATCTCTAGGGGTTTTCCACTTCTCCCCTTCAATTAAAACCCAGTCTTTTCATGGAAATGTTTAATTACATCATATTGAACTGTGTTATTGTAATCAGCCCGTGGCTAAAGGGTCTGGATGTGTGAGAACCCCTTGAAGGGGTCCAGCAGCTCTGGGGGGAATCTTTCACAATTCCAGCAGTAAAATCCATCATTTCTCACCAACTCAACCCAACCCAACCTGCAGACACAATTCACTGCCCACCTGCCCAATTCATGATGGTCACCATGTCCTCCTCAATCCTGCTGACCCCAGGCTGGGTTTTTCTCCCATTTAGGGACATTTTGAGGAGCTGTCACCCTGCAGGGACTCAGAGCTGCTCTTCCCCAGTTCCAGGGTGCAGGGAGGCTCTGCTGTCACTACATCCCACCCAGTCTGGCACCCCAGAGCTCCCCTGGGACCCCCAAACCCTACAGAGCATCCCCTGGGATTGCTCCAAGCACTTTCTGCCCCTCAGCTCCTTCCTCGGTGTTTTTGATTTGATTTGATCTCATTTTCCCCTGGCAGAGGGTGGAGAGACATCCCAGGATCCCCAAACCTGAGCCAGGCTCAGTGCTGCCCATCCAGCAACTGCAATTCAGGCAACTCAAAAAATTTCAAAAAACACCCCAAATCCCCCAGAATAAAAGGCAAAAGCCACTCACATTCCTTTTCTTTACATGAATATATCTTTTTTTCTTGTTTTCTTCATTTTCAAGCTCACAAAGTAGCTCAGCCCCAGCTGGAGGTGTCACCCCACCCTGGGCCATTTGCCCCCAGCAGACAAAAAAAAAAAATCCAAACTCCTTTTAAAGCACTTTTTTTTTCTTTTTTTATTGATTTCATTGAAAACAGAACAAGAAAATGATCAGAGCCAAAAGGCTGCTCCTTTAAAACTGTCAAAAACATTAACAGAAAAAAAATAATAATAATAAACATGATGGCATTATGAATGTTCTAGAAGAGATGAACAAAAAAAAAAAAACTTGTTACTGCACTAATTACAGTATTTAAAGATATATGCAAAAAAAAAAAAAAATTAAGATAATGACCTGCCCAGCCACCACACAAAAGGTGATGGCAAATTTATTCACACTACAATACTAACAATTTAAAAAAAGTTTTGTTTTTTTCCTGCATTTTTATACTAAAATCACTTTGTTCTTTTTATACAATTGATAAGTTTATATTCACGTGGTGAGCAAAAATCACACCAGAATCAGCACCGTTTTGTTTTGTGGTTTCTTTTTGTCGTCGTTTTGGTTTTTTTGGTTTTTTTGTGGGTTTTGTTTTGTTTTGTTTTTTTTTAACTTTTTTTTTTTTCCATGTTTTTTTTTTTAATGCTTGTCCCCTATGTTTCAATAATGGTAAAAAATAAATCAGTTCATTGAAACCTCATAGCGTGTGGCTTAAAAATCAATCCAAGGTGCCCAGCGTGGAGCAAAGGGATGGAAACAGATGAGCTGGTGGCATCTGGGAGCTTCTCACCGTGACACATCTGTCCACCCCAGCCAGTCCAGATTCTCTATAATATATATATCATTCACTTTATCTTTAAAAAAGGGAGGGGGGAAAACTGGTTTTCTTTAGGAATTAGTGTCTTGTAAAATCCTCTTCAGCCTTCCCTCTCTAAAACCACTCGTGGGACAGGGTGAGGGGAATTCCTTCATGGAGGAATCCAACACTGCAGGAGCAGGGCGTGGAGCAGAGCTGGTTTGAACGGAGAAAATCCAGGAGGGAGAGAGCCACGGGTCACAGGGATGGGAAGGATTCTGGGTTTCTTCTCATCAGATGAGAAAAAAGCTGTGGGGATGGGAGAGAATTGAGGGTATTTGTAGGAAATACCCCAGTTGGGAAAAGCCCCACCACAATGTCCTGCGAGATGGGGGAGGAATTATTCATTTGTAGATCCAAAAAAAAAAAAAAACCAAAAAACAAAAAAACCAACCAACCAAAAAACCAACCAAACCAACAAAAAACCAACCAGCACGACCTGCCCTGGGGCTGTGCCAAGCAAACCCAGAGGCAGCACCTCCTGCTCCCTCCCCACTCCCAAAGTCCCAGCAAGGATGCAGTTTCTTGGGGTGAGCTGGAGGTGTCTGGGCAGGAGGGATCCAGGCGTTCTGAGGACGGGAGGCTCTCCCTGGGCTCTGCCAACACTCAGCACGGGCAGAGATGGAGGCCAGGACAGCTCAGGGGGGCAAAAAAAAATGCAACAGCCACCCCTGCACACAGAGCTGTGACAGCCAGCAGCTTCCCAGGAGCAGGGAGGGGAGAACAACACCAGGAGGAGGGATTTGCTTTCACTCATTCCTCAAGTAACAGTCGGTGGCACAGCCCTAAGTGTCACAAACCCTTGGCTTTCCTCGAGCAGGGTTTTTTTTTCTTTTTTTTTTTTCCTTTTTAAATTTTTTGTGTGGTTTTGTGCCTTTTTTTTTTTTGTCTTTTCTCTTTAAATGAAAATTCAGACAGTATGTGAATCTCTAGGGCTGCGAGGAGTCACTCTGGGGGTCTCAAAAGGGGCCTGAGGCCGTGGCAGAGCTGGTGTCAGGTAATCCATTCTCCTGCGTGTCCTGGGCTGAGGTGCTCGCCTGCCGCTGGGCCAGCGCTGAGCTCGAGTGTTTGCACTTGGGTGAACCACACTGACAGCTGAAGAATTTGCCTTTGATGTCCCAGAACCTGTCCCCGTAGTCAAAGCTGCAAGAGAGAGACAAGAGGGGTCATGGGATGGCAGTGGAATGAGGATTGAGGGGGATGTGGGCAGGGCTTGGTGCTGCCAGGATTTCAGAGAATGCTGGGATGGTTTGGGTTGGAGAGACCTGAAAGATCATCCTTGTCCATGGGCTGGGACAGCTTCCTCTAGAGCTGCAGCCAACCTGGCCTTGGGCACTGCCAGGGATCCAGGGGCAGCCACAGCTTCTCTGGGCACCCTGTGCCAGGGCCTGCCCACCCTCAATTTAACAACTTCCTCCTAATCTAATCTAATCTAATCTAATCTATCCCTGCCCTCTGTCACCGTGAAGTCATTCCCCCCTGTCCTGCCCCTCCATCCCTTGTCCCAAGTCCCTCTTCAGCTCTCCTGCAGCCCCTTTAGGCACTGGAAGGAGCTCTAAATTCTCCTCAGAGCCTTCTCCTCTCCAGGCTGAACAATCCCAGCTCTCCCAGCTTTCCCTCCCAGCAGAGCTGCTCCATCCTCTGCTCATCCTGGAGCTCCTCTGGACTCTCTCCAGCAGCTCCAGCTCCTTGCTGTGCTGTTCCCCAGGGCTGGGGCAGCTCTGCAGGTCTCTGGGGTCTCACCTGAGGGGGCAGAGGGGCAGAATCCCCCCTGCCCTGCTGCCCAGGCTGGGGCTCAGCCCAGCTTCAGGGGGCTCAGGGCTCCCAGAGCACATGGCCAGCTCAGGTTGAGCCTGGGGCTTGGCAAACTCCAGGGGGATCCCCAAGTGACCCTGGGGCCACCAAGGGATGGAGTGGCCCAGCTGGGCAGCAGCAGAGCTCTGTCCCCACGCTGTCCCCTCCCTGGTGGCAGCCCGGGGTGGCACCTACCCGATCTCCTCTCCAGCCTCTATGTGCCTGGTGCTGAAGAAGGCGATCCTGGGGAAGCGCAGGTCCTGGTGGGACATGAACACCCGCACTGGGATCAGGTTGGGCTCACACAGGTGGTTGATGAAGCGGCTGATGTTGCCATAGAAACGAGCATCGATGCAGTAAACCTCTCCATCCTGGGGGGAAATGGCAGCTCTCGTTAGGGCATGGCAGGGTTGGGGTTTACTGCCTTTAATTAATGATCAGGCTATTGGTTTTGCCATTAATGCTCCAGAGAGCTCCAGAACAGCCAGGGCAGGGCACTCACTGAGGGGTTAAAGGACTGAAATCACACACACACTTCTGTGCTCAATTTATATTCAACAGTGCCCTGAAAATAGAGTTTCTGCACAGCACTCTGCCCCCACAAGCCCAAAGAGCTGTAAAAATGCCCATGACACTCTGGCACTCCGGTTCTCCCAGCCCAAGCACCAGCTTGGCACAATGGGACTGATGTTCAGTGCAGACACCTTATGGGGAGCAACCCCTGGATAGGGGAACAGGCATCTCTTCTGTCCTCTAATTGAACATGACAGCTTGGAAACACAAAGCCAGAGCCTCGAGAAAACACAGGGTTTTGCAGATAACAGTGAAAGTGAGAACACAGAAATTCCCTTTGCAGAGAGCCCGGAGAGCAGTAATACTTTGTTTTCCTTGAAAATAAAAGAACCCCCCTCAGGGCTTTTTTATTCCAGCAGAGAATGACTGTGCAAAGCAGAGGCTTTAATTACAGCAGCTAATTTCAGTTGCAAAGAGGCCAAAAGCAAAAGGATCCATTAGTGGTGCTCCAAGTCCCTTCTGGACGAGCACCTCGGATGGTTAATGGATGAGCTGTGCCAGGTCACACCCAGGGGTGCAGGAGGACAGGAAAACATCCCAGCAGCTGGGGGAGGCCTGGAGCACACACAGTGACATTGGCTCTGACTTCATAAATCAGTGATTTCAGTCCCTCATTTCAGCCCTGCAGATGCTGTGGTGGGGCAGGGTGACAGCAGCCAGTGCCACACCCACAGCAGGACCTGCAGCACTCAGTGATACCTCACACGGGGCTGGCAGGGACAGCTGAGGGACAGGGACACCAGAAATGCCAACCCAGACACCAGAAATGCCAACCCAACCCCTCTCCTGGCAGCACAAGTCCATTCAGGCCAGTCCTTCAAGACACACCAGGACCTGGAGGCCTCTCCAGAGCTGGGGTTCACACCCTTGGCAATCCCCCACCACTCTGGAGGGCACAGGACCTGCTGGCTCTGCCCTGCCCTTCTCTGCCCAGCCTGATGGGCAGCTTTAACCATCCCCCAGGGATCTGGTGCCTGGTTTTGTACAGATGCTCCTCCTTGCTTCCCTGAAGGCTTCCCAAGAGTCAACACAGAGGTTCTCCCCCAGGGCTGCCAGCCAGGACTAACCAAGAGGCAGGGCAGCACCCAGGTGGGCTCTTGCTCATAAATGCACCAACCAGGCTGAAGTCCCTTTCAACTGCTTAATTACAGTCGGACCCCCTGTTTTCAGACCAGACTCACTATTTCACTTTATTCAGCTCTTCAATGTGTGTTGCTTTAAAAAAAAAGAGGACAAAAAATAAAGCAAAGCTTCTTTGTCACAAGCTGATGACAGAAACAAGACACAGAGTGTTTGACAGCCTTCCTTGGAAGCCACCCCACTCCTCTGAGTCCCCAGCTCACCTCTTCTCACTTCTCCTTTCCCAGGGAAACTCTGAAGGCATGGCCTTGCTTAAAACTTTCAGATTGTACTTTGCAAAGCAGAATTTCTGCTCTGAGAGCTCTGACAGAGCAGTGCAGGGAACAAGCAGCAGAATGAGCCTCAAGCCCCTGCCAGGGTGTCTGATGGATCCTTTATGAGTGAACAGGGTTTGTTGGGGTTTTCTTTTTAATCTTTCAGCTCATCATCACTTTATGAAGAACTCCCAGAGCTGCCAATCACCAGGTGCCAGGCTGGGAGTACCAAAACCTAGAAAACCAACCTCAGGATGCTCCAGGGGGTGTGCCAGGAGAGCATCTTGCTCAAAAGTGCTGCTTCTGCTGCCCTAAGTCTCACTTCAACCACATTCCCACTAAAATGCAGCTCTCTGCAGGGTTTTGCTGCACATCAGGATGGAGACAAACACTCTCTGGGCTGTTCTGGGGAGGCAAGACCTTGTGTTCGTGTCTCTGGACAGCTGCAGACACAGTACCTTGTTGTCCAGGTCGAAGAGGTAGGAGTCCTCCTCACGGACATCAGCCTCGGAGTCAGAGATCAGCTCCCCAACGTACCTGTGGGCAAAGGGACAGCTGGGAATGAGGCTCCTGGGATCATCAAATATCTCTTTTGGGAAGAGAGGAGCAAAGGGGGACAGCCCAGCCACAGAGGGCAGCCACAGCAACAGTGCTGGTCAGCTCTGAGCCACCTGGGCTAACAGAGCCAGCTCACAGTGGCTGCAAACTCCATCTTCTCAGAGAAACACTTAATATTAAAAATGACTTTACTGATATTAAAACCACTTTAATATTAAAAAATAATTTACATTTTTCTGAGGACTAGGTTTCCTTTCACAAATCTCTTTGTTGGCCAAGATCAACACATGAACCCAATTCTCCTGAAGTTCCTGGTCAGGCTCAGGCTCTCCCATCACCACTGCAGTGCTCGTGCTCTTCACACCCCAAAACAAAACACTTGTGTCTGCCCCTCCTGCATTTTCCAGGGAATTTTGAGCAATTATAGAGTACATATAATTAAAAGTCTTAGGTCCAACCTAACCTGGCAGGATCCCTGGAAGGGTCCAGACTTCTTCCCCAATCCCTCCTGAACCAGAATAAATCGAAGCTGTGATCCCAAGCACAACCACCCTGCTGTAAAACCAGGTGTAAGGCAGGTGAAAGCAGCTCCTCCAAGCAGGATGAAGCAGGTGCTGCTTGGCCTGGGCTTGCTGAGAAGGACCAAACACAGCCCCACCTTTCAGAGAGAGGTCTGGGGTTGATGAAAATCCTCTTTTTGCCAGAGTCCCCATGGTGCTGCTGTGGAACATCTGCCTGTCTCCATTTTGAACAGTTTTGCACTGTCAAGGTTCAACACTTCCTGCCCTGAGCTGCTTGTAGGCAAAGAGTCAGCATGAAGGGGTTGAGGGAGGATGTGAGAAAAGAAGCAACAGCACAGCAGCTTTTCCAGTGTCCAAGGACAGGGTTTGGAGCAGCCTGGGATAGCAGAAGGTGTCCCTGCCCTTGGCAGGGGGTGGAATGAGATGGGATTTAAGGTCTCTCCCAACCCAAACCAGCCTGGTTTCTGTGATTTTGGTATGTAAGTGTTGCCAGCCTGCAATGAAACTCATTAACTGCAAGCAAAGGATTCACCAGATGAATAAATACTCTTTGCAGCATCAACAGAACTCCCATGGCCAGCAGCCTCTCTCACAGCATCCCTGCAGCTCTCAGGCATATTCCAAGTGTTAAAAAATTGCCTCCAATCCCCCTGGGGCTCAAGGCAGCAGTGAACTCCCAGGCTAGGGAGGAGGAGAGCCAGGAAACATGAACCTGGAGAGGATCCCTGTGCTCTGTGAACAGGGATTGTTTGGCTGCAGTTCCCAAGTGGGAATGATGTGCCCAAGCTGCTCCACCAGAGCCTCCTTTCTGCCCTCACTGCTCTACTGCTGGAAATCACCCACTCCTTGGAGGCCTAAAGCACAGGAGAGTAGCCAGGGAGGGAAAGAAATTGCTGTGGAAAGGCCCAGCAGGCAGCAGCAGCTGAGAACAGCTGAGATCAGCTGAATAATTCTGCCCAGAGAGGCCCCATGCTCAGGGACAGCCACTGCAGGTTTATAATTCCATGAAATAAAATACCACAATCTAATTTAAAAATAGTTGGTTTAATGCTCCTTTAAAGACTGTTCCTGTAACTCATTTCCTTTCCAAGGCTGTTTACAGATACAAATGGGTCCCTGATTTTCCAGGTCCAGAGTTAGGACAGGATGGGCAAGGGGTGCACATTCCTACCCAGAAAAGAGCAGGAGCCCCTTCATTTAAGAACTCCTGTGGTCAGAGCAGTGCCTTTCTTCCCAGCAGGATGTTTAGCACACACTGATGGCAAGGAACTCTATTCCAGAGCTTTACAGCTCATCACTGCTAAAACAGGATGGACTTAATGATCTTGGAGGTCTTTTCCAACCTTAATAACTCTGTGATCAGAGGGTACCCCATGCAAAAACCAAGAGCAACAGGCAGTCCCTAGCACAGGCTCCAGGGTTTCCATGGGATGTAGGAGACACACCTGGCTGGAGGTGTGGCTGAAACCCCTGGCTTGATGCAGCTGGTGTCTTCCTAAAGCATCATTGTAAAAGAATTAAATATTCCAAAACCACACAATGGATGCAGAAGGAACAGAGCAGATCCTCTGGTTTCTGCATCCCACTAATTCCCAGCCTCTCCAAGAGTCAGCACAAGCTGTGCTGTTTCCAGAAGGAGCAGTTCCACCACCTCCCAACTAGGCACAAACAGAACAGATTCAACCCAACCCACAGCAGCACAGAGTGAGCAACAGCAGTTTCTGAACAACAACAGATCCCCAGGCCAGGGAAAGCTGCAGGGGAGCACAGCCCTGAGGAGCTGGGGAGCCTGAAAGCTCCATGGGAGCCCAGAGGGACACGAGGTGACACTGCCACACCCACCCTGGCCAAGCTGCTGCTCCAAGGCTGCACTGAAGGACAGGAGGCACTGGAGAGTCACAGAATCATCAAGGTTGGGACAGACCTTCAGGATCATCACATCCAATCCAGCACCACCACAATCACCCCAAACCTTGTCCCCAGCTGCCACATCCAGATGCCCTTTGAACATTTCCAGAGGTGGCGACTGCAACACCTCCCTGGGCAGCTCATTCCAACGCCTGGCCATGCTTGCAGCAAAAAGACATTTTCATACCTCTGATCTGAACCTCCCCTGGCACAATTCGAGGCCATTTCCCCTTGTCAGTCCCTGTTCCCTGGAGCACAGCCTGACTCCTCTGGCTGTCCCCTCCTGTCAGCAGCTGTGCAGAGCCACAGGGTCCCCCTGAGCCTCCTTTGCTCCAGGCTGAGCCCCTCCAGGTCCCTCAGCCATTCCTGGTGCCCATGAAGAGTTACGGAATAAAGGTCACACTAATGCAATTATCCTTCCAAAGCAGAGCAACAACCACTGGACAAAGCACTGCCCAGTTTAACATTTTAAAGATATTTAACCCAAAATGCTCCTCCAGAGGAGCTGATCCTGGGATCTGCTGTGTCCTGACAGCCCCAAGCACTGCCAGCACTGGGGCAGCTGTCCAGAGGAGGAGAAGGAGGAACCAGCTCTATGGGCTACTCATGAAGAACCACAGCAAGGACATCAGTGCAGCTGGCTCGAGGAGCAGAGGACTTTGAGTGAGTAAAGGAGCGTGAGAGTGATGGAAAAGGAGCAATGTGCATGGGCAAGGCATTAATTAGCTCAGCTGCTTAGTATGCAGCTCATTTAGATAATGAAGACAGTGCCTAGCACTGACACAGTGTCAGCAGCTCCTGGCAGGCAGGCTGTGCTATCTGCACCCCAAGTGCTCTGCAGTGTCTGTGCTCATCACACCTTCTTCCCCAGGCTGCCTCCTCCCTGCCTGCTCCCCCTGGGCATTGGCATTCCAGCAGGGTTTGGGGAAATCAATGCCTTCTTCCTCCTTTTTGCAGGAGCAGTTCACTCACAGGCTCTGCTTTCTCCCTGAGCACTGCACACTGGACCTTTGGTACTTATGGAAAGCCCTGCATGAGGACACTGAGATACTCCCCACAAACAGCAGCTTTTGGCTTTATCTCTCAAAAAAAATATTTTAGCAGCTGGCAGCTCCTGACATGGAAGAAATATTTGGCCAATTCACTGCAGAATTATATTTTCCTTTATTTTTTCTTTTAAATACTGCAATAGTCTTCCTCAATCCCCCACCCCAATTCCATAACACATCAACAACTAGTTTTAAAAATCCCCAGCATCTATTTCCATGACAGATGTGAGTCCAGCCTTATTTAGAAGGTCTTCACTCACTGTTGTATTGCAAAGAAGAAAACATTTTCCAAACTATTTAACTATTTAATATTTATTCCACTTCAAAGCCTAAAACCATGGGGTCTGATGACAGGTTTTTCACTTCACATAAATCTGAACATTTCTGTGCCTAAGTACTTTATTGAGTCAGGGCCAAACTATGTGCCTAACCCCAAGTGCTTCAGTGTTTTGCTGAATCAGACTAAAGCCAGAATTGTGACACTGGAAAACCTCTGGAGAAGTCAGGATTGAAGAAGAGGAAGTTCTTCCAAACTGCCTTGGTCTGCAATGTCCCTTAACCATGGCAAACACCTGAGCTGAGCACATTTACAGCACAACCCAAATGTGGTTTTGCCCCATCACTCGTGTTTCAAAGGGGGAAGAGCTGAGTGCAGATCCCAGCAAGACAGAGACAGGAGGAGAAAGCTCCACACCATGAAGAAAAGGAGAAACAGAGCAGGAAGTGGAATCAGGAAACCTCTGGCTGAGGGCAGGCAGCTGGGCTGGATGCCAATTTGATTTGCATGAAAACCTCTCCTTAAAGAGGAGAAAACCGCGTGGGCCCTGGGGAAGTGCTGGATTTGGGAAGTGCTCGTGTTGCTGGGCTGAGGAAAGGTGCACAACTCACTCTTGGATTTGGGAATGGCTGGGATTGCTGGGCTGATGGAAGCTGCACAATTTACTCAGTGATGGATTTGGGATTGCTGGGGTTGCTGGGCTGATGGAAGTTGAACAACTCACTCTTGGATTTGGGAATGGCTGGGATTGCTGGGCTGATGGAAGCTGCACAGTTTAGTGCTGGATTTAGGATTTTTTGGGTTGCTGGGCTGATGGAAGCTGCACAACTTACTCGCACACAAAGGTTCCCAGAGGAATGTCCTGCATCGTCCGCACTCCCCAGCCCATCTTTTGTGTCCGGTAAAGCTGCAACCGAGTCCTGGAAAAGAGGGAAAGAGAAAAAGAGGGAATGAAGCCAGGTTGATGGCAGCACTCCATGGAAAGAAAACAGATTTTCATTTAGAGATGAGCAAAAAACCAGCACCTTCCATCACCACACACTCCCCAGAGGATTTTAATATTCACCCTCCTGTTCTCACACTGCAGGGATGCTGCACATCCCCAGCTCCCAGCTGTGGGCAGCTGCTGGCATGGAAACAGCCCAGGGACAAGGGACAGGTGCCAGTCAGCCCCTTCTGCCTGGCCAGGTGCACAATAAGGGGCTGGGGAAGAGGGGACAGGGCTGGAAGCTCTGTGTGTGATGATTTACACAGAGGACATCAGAATCCCTCCACCCGCACTTCCTTCCCCTCCATGCACCCCCCAGGAGGGAAGGCAAGGAGTTTCCAGGGAGTAAAGAACACCTTGAGCTAAGTGCTCTGACCCCTGTGCCCTCTGCCAAGGCCAGTGCATTTAGCAATTCCATCATATCCAGCTGTCTGGCTGAAAGACAAGGAAGAAACTCTGCAACTTGAAACTTGGTGGTGTAATAGCTGCTCTGTGGAATTTTACTGATGGGGTTTATAGGCAGAGAAAACAATCCTGTAAGTCATTCTGCCTCGTGCTCAGCCAGAACTTGAGTTAAGTGCAGGATGAACAGTCTCCAGGGCTAGGAAAAGCTTCCCTCTATCCCTGAGGGAACCAAAACCCACTCTCAGCAGCACTGTTATCGGAATTAAGTGAAATCTGATGCTCACCTTAACTTCACCCTGTTGCTTTTCCCAGTACTTCTCTTCTCCCCCCACCCACTCCCTCCTGCACCATCAGCTCAAACCAGGGGATGTGAATTCTATCCTGTTTGCCCACAGCTCCTGGAGCAATCCCCAGCACCTCAAGGGAGGGATTGCTCTCAAAGAGACAGGGTCCAACAGTGGGTTTGGGGCTTGGGAAGCTCCCCCAGGTTTTGCCTCGTCCAGCAGAGCAGAGCAGAGCTGACACTGGCAGCAGCAAAGCCACAGCTCCAAGCTGAGCCTGCCAGCTGAGCCGGGCCAGGCAGCCAGCTGGGTACGTGTGCTCTGCCAAGCAGAGTTAATTTGGAGCAGACCTGATGCAGGAAGCACTGAAAATGGAGCAGCAGCACCCCTGTGTCAGCTGCAGCCCCACAGCAGGAGCTTTCCCCACTGCCTCCCAGGGACTGAGAGCTCTGCCCAGCACCTGACTCTCCTTCCTGGCAGAGCTGCTCTCCCCAGCTCGTGGCTGGGTTTCCAACCCTTGCCATCTTTCAGAAAAAACACTTCAGCAAGGCAAAAAATGCAGAAGCAACAGCTCTAGCTGTACAGCTCCTAAATAAACACCCACAGAGGCACCGGAGCTCAGGAGCTTGGCAGGGAAAACCAGAGAGAGGTAAAGTTCTCTGGAAACACACTGAGTTTTTTCCTTGCTTATTTTTAACGTTGTAAAATGTCATTGAAACTACAAAGCTTGCAAAAAGAGCATTGTCAGCACCACAAAAAAATTCCAAAAAGTCTTTTTTTCTCCAGTGGGATCCCTTTGAACTCAGCACAGTGGCAAACTCCTCCATAGCAGAGGTCCAAACCAAAACACTGACATTTTTAGCCAGGCACCCAAAATCCCAGTGGTCTAACCTGAAGCTCCAAGGCCAACAGATATCCAGGTATCCAATTCAGGGGGAATCATGCCAACAACTTGGAAATTTTAGGAAGCCAAGTCTGGGCGTGCTGGCCTGTATTTCTAATCTAGACTGCTGGCTTACAAGATCTTCTGAGTTAAGACTCTACAGCTCTGTTGCTGTCATGTCCTTCTCAGCTCTCCCCGAGACACCACACTTGGGCTGTGCACGCAAACCCACAAGCCATTTTGATGTTTTATGGTCAGCTGATGGAAGAACACTGCAGTTCCCACCTGATGGTGCCATGGGCAGGGTGCAAACGTTAATTGAGATGTAAATGGAGCTCATCAACCCACTGCTGCTTCATTCCCAGCGGCAGCACAGGAACCCACTGCCATCCCAGCAGCCCCAATCTCTATCCTGGGTTTTTGTGGGTTTATGGGTGAGCTGAGAGCCAGCAAGCTCACGGGTTTGGGGATGGTCGTGCCAAGATCAGCTGTGTTTTGTCCTCCCTCTCACCTGAGGCCGTTCTGCACCACCCGGTTCCTGCAGGTTCTCCAGCACGAGCAGGCGTGGTTGCACTCGAAGATCAGGGGAGGCTCAGCCATGTTGAACTCAGGCAGCAGTCGGCCATCCTGCAGGAGAGAGCCATCCCACACTGGGTTATTTATCTGCTCCTGGGATCCCCAAAACCACAGGCAGAAATTCCCCCCAGGGTAAAAACAGCCCGGAGAACCCCAAGGTGGAGTCATGCCCTGATCTCCCCAAAAGCAGCATCACAGCTCAGGCTCTGCCCTGCTTTTGCTCTGCCCTGACAGCAGCATAGTCACCACTGTCACCCACAGCTGACAAACAGCCAGAGATTGGAGGTTTTTGCTGCCTGGCATCACCCTACCCAGCACTAAAAAAATACCTCACGGTCTGTGCAGAAAACTGGTGTGCATCATCATCATTATCGTCATTTGCTGTGCTGGAGGGGAGAAGTGGATGCTTAGTCTGCCTCTGGAATAAAGCCTGAGCTTGCAGAGTCCAAGGCCAGTACACCCAAGTTCTGTGAACCACATTACCTTCCCAGAGAACACTCCCAAAAAACCTACAATTCAATTATTTACCGACACCCAGGATTAAGGAAGTGCTTGATGCAATTTATCATATTTAACAAATTTGGCTTTTAAGGCTTGAAAGGTGTAATCACCTATAAATGTGTAAATAAAATAGCTACAAAGCCAAGAAAGATGCCAATGCTCCCCCTGGGAGAAACCTACAGAGATTCACAGAACTTCTGATCTTAGGAGCACCTGCCCAAATGTGAATCTCAGAACCTCCCTGGAGGGTTTCAACATTTACTCAAAACAAACCTGACTTCTGGCAATGTGGCAGTGAAAACATCTTTACTTTGCCTTCATCCAGAAGAACCACAATGAATAAAAGCAGATTAAAAAAAAAAATTCTCTCTCTACTCCCCTCCCTTTGTTTACATATTACAGCACTTCCCATGTTGCTCTGAAATGGAAGTTGATTTCATGCATGGATTATTAAATGCTCCCTATCACATGGGTGTAATTAATGGCTCAGTTGGCACGAGAGGAGCACAAATAAATGACACAAGAAAAGCTGCCCTGAGCACACCGTTTGGATTATCACATATGTCTCAGAGCTGAGACTACAACTTCAGGCATTCTAAATCAATAAGAAAGGAGCTGGAATTACAGAAGCAGGAAATGGTTTGGGTTGGAAGGGACCTTGAAGCTCAGCTCATTCCAACCCCTGCCACGGGCAGGGATATCTCCCACCAGCCCAGGCTCGCTCCAAGCCCTGTCCAGCCTGGCCTTGAGCTGTGCAAGGAATTAAAGGGAACACCCTAATTGCTGAATGAGGCAGAATTCAGCTCTCAAGGCCTGGAGGGAGCCAGGAGGGGCTGTGTGTGCTCACCTTGTCGTACCAGCAGCGCATGCTCAGCTGGCCACACATGCAGTTACTGGAGGAGCAGTCGTCTATGCAGACACAATACTGCAAGAGAAGCAAAGGGTTAATTCCACACCACTCACACAACTGAAACTGCAACTTGTGGTTGGGTCAGGCAGGAAACCACATCTCCTCCTCCTGCTGCAGCTCCTGAGCCAGAAGGAGAACCAGCTTCACCATTCAGTGGCAGTTTTACTCTGTTATTTATCTTTGAGTGCAATGAGTACCAAAGTTCTCTGCCTTGCAAGGGAGGATCTCATTCTGAGCCAGCTTCACTGCTCATGGGAAGATGAACCCCTGTTATCAACCTTCCCCCAAGCCCTGGGAGCTGCTCTCCACACCTGAGGACAAGGAAAGCTCCAACAGGGGACCAGAGCTGGGAGATGATGCAACTGTGCTCAGCCCTCCCCTGCTGTTTCCCAATTCCCACTGCAGCTGGCTGCTTCCCCAGCATCCCCAAGGCAGCACAGCCCCACCAGCAGCTGCTGCACACCAGGGATTGGGCACAGGAAGGTCACTTTAGGAATGCTCACCCACACCATGAACTTCCCCACCTCTGCTTTCCCCTTCCAGGACCTTCAGTATCTCAGCCAGGACCTCAGCCTGGATGCTGCAGTCCATGGGAAGGCAGCATGGGGAAGGTCTCCCAGCAAATCCCTGACTCTTCAGCCTCAGAACAGAGGACAAGAATAAATGGGAGCCACATCAGCCAGCACCAGATGGCCAATGCTCCAGCTGGACACAGAGCTCAGCTTAAGCCTCAAAAGTAAAGAAAATCAAAATCTCATCTCCTGGATCAAGAGCTGGAGGTGAGGAACTCAAGCTTAGCTGGAATTTGATGGCAATATTAGGACATGACATTCCCATTTGGAATGTCAAATCTGCTCTGAGGAGCACTGCACTGCTCTGGCTCTGAATGCACAGCCCAGAAGAGGAACAAAGCAGGATCCCTCACCTGTAAATGAGTGATGTTCCTGTCGATGTCCATCGGGGAGGTGACACAGTTCTGTGACACATATTTGTAGTTGCTGGGACAAGGCTCACTGTCCACGGAATTGACACAGGGAATGGGGATCCTCTCGTAACCCCGGGCAATGTCTCTGTCAGGGGAGAAGGAATTGTCACAGAAGGAAAGTCCCCCCAAACCAGGGGCCATTCACATGCCATCCTGGGGCAGAATTACTGGCTTTGATCACCAAGCACTCAAAGCCATTCAGTCTAAAACAGAGCTCCTGTTTTCCCACCCTGCCTTACAGATGGTTCTTTGTGCTTGTGAATATTTCCACTTGGAGGATGAATTTACAGACCATGGACTGAATCAGCTTAGTTCTTGCTAAGCTCACACCGACCTTCACACCAGTTTAAAAAGCTAAACAGTTCTTCCTTAAACCAGGACCCCAGCCTTGCCTGTGCAAGGGCTCCATTTCATGACCCACAAGCAAAGCCAGCCCTATTCTCACCTGCTCACCACCTTCTCTATCTGGGCAGGCTTCTCAGAAGATGATTCTTTGAGAGTCTTGTTCATCTGTAGGGCCACCCAGACCTGAGAGTTAAGGCTGGAGCACTGCAGCGGGGTCTCACCCTCCTTGTTCTTTAAAGTGACATCCGAGCCACGGGAAAGAAAGAGACTGCAAAACAGCAAGGAAGGATAAGGATTCTCCAGGAGAAACCAGGCAAGGGTTTACATGCTGAATCACATCCTCCAGCCAGCCCTTAGGGGATGAGGAAGAATCTGTAGTAGTGAATAATCACCTGAGTTTTCTTTATTAAGCATGGTTCAGTGAATCCTTCTGACAGAAGCCACAGACTGGAGCTCTAGGAACCCATGAGAGCTCTGGGCAAACCTTGCCTTGCTTCAGGTACCTTGCTGGTACCAGCCTAACTGCAGACAGGCTTGAAACTCTCTCTGGCAGGGAAAGATATGGGGTGGGAAGAGTAGGTTGGAAATGGAAGAGTCCCACAGGAAACTGGTGCTGGACTTGGCTCTTGTTTATACTCACCAGCTTTGGTGAGAACATGATGGCTTTATTCAGAGCAGGGATGAAGCAAAGGAAAAGCCCTGTTACCATGCTAGTTGTGGGGGGAAAAAAGCTTTAATCAAGGAAGCCTGACACCTTCCTGCTGGGAAGCCCAGGCTGAGCACAGCCCCTCAGACTCCAGAACACTCCACATCTTCTGAGCAGCAGCTGGTACCTCACAGCCACCACCCCAGGAGGAAAACAAGCCTCCATCCCCATGCTGGGCTGTGTGTAAAGACCAAAGGCACTGCAGAGGCCCTGCTGAGGCTGCCAGGCAGCAGCAGGGGGGCAGGCTGGGGTGAGCAGGGCACTTACACCACACACTCGTAGCGGTTCTCTCGGGCTGCGATGTGCAGCGGTGAATCCCCATGGATGTTCACGGCGTGCAGGTCACACTTGGCTGCCAGCAGGATCTCAGCTATGTCAACACAGCCAGAAAAAGCAGCCCAGTGCAAACAAATGTTTTCCTCCTGGAGGGGAAGAGGACAGAGCGGAGAGTGTTTAAAACCCCATGGCTTTGGGACCTCACCTTCCTCAGCTCTGCACCTGCAAGGTTCAACATGTGGCTGCCATCCCCACACTGCTCCCTCTGGCCAGGGAATGCCAGGGAAACCTTGGAGCAGCCAAGGAGAGAGTTCTCACTCCATCCATCCCTGCACAGCAAGGACAGGGAGGCTGCACACAGGAAAATCTTTCACCTTCCCTATACATACACTCAGACACAAGCCGTCTGTCTCTGAGCCACAAACCAATCTGGATCAATCCAGGAAAGAGGTGACAGACATGAACAAACATGCTGGGAAAGGCTGGGAGCTGAGCATTCCCAGCCCCAACAGCCAGGGAAGCTACTGTGCCTCTCAGGGCTACAAAATTAAGGAGAAAAAGAGCACAGTGCAAAATTAAAGAGAAAGAGAGCACACAGGGTGCGTGAAGGTGCCAGGAAGAGAACCAGGAGCCACAGGGTAAGCAATCAATCTGACTCCAGGCATCTCTTAAATACTGTATGTACTCATCTCTCACTAGCAGCACTGGAAATAGCTGAACACTCATCTTTCTGATGGAGATATTTTGAGGCTGATG
Source organism: Lichenostomus cassidix (assembly GCF_008360975.1). Taxonomy (NCBI): domain Eukaryota; kingdom Metazoa; phylum Chordata; class Aves; order Passeriformes; family Meliphagidae; genus Lichenostomus; species Lichenostomus cassidix. The sequence goes on from NC_139497.1 coordinate 8,877,441, forward strand.
CTGTTTTCTGTTACACTGCAATTTGCAGCACACGTCGATCCCTTCCCCATGACAGGCTCTAAAGACGTCGATTACAACAGTGAAATGATAGTAATGATCACCCAGCTATTCTCTCTCCTTTTTTTTCTTTTTAAAGCAAAAACAAAGCTGCTGCTTGAGTGTTTGACTAAAGGTCCTGCTTTAAATGGGGAGCTATTGCCACACACCAAGCAGGGGGAGACACCTCTCCACCCAGCTCCTGCCTCCCTTTATGGCATCATCTAGAAAAACCCCTGACACATCCCATACCAATCTACAGAAAAGATTCATCCTGTGATTTGCACCCACATGCTGCAGCTCAGACAGGTCACAGACACCTGGGCTGGGGCTCTGCCTTGCTCTTCTCCTGCCTAAAAAGCAGCATCATCACAATCAAAAGCGTTTCTCCCAGAGCAGGATGTTTCCCAGCACGAGTGACATTTGTCCTTAACCACATCCATCAGGACACCCCACCTGCAGGTCCAGGACGGATGTGTGACACACACAGCTGCTAACAGCACAGTTTTCTTTCAAGTAAATTGTTGACTGAGTTGATTTGATGTTCATCACTAACGTGTGATCTTGGAGATGTGACAGATCAAATGAGTCCGTTTTGTTCAGAGTCAGCAATCAGATGAACAGCCCAAAAACTCCCTCTCACCTTGACTTTCATTTTGAGCAACAGGATTGGATCCAGACCTGCCTGGGAACTACCTAAGTGTGCTGGCTTTGGCTGGGAGAGTTAATTTTCCTCCCAGTGGCTGCTGTGGGGCTGTGATAGGATTTGTGCTGAGCACAGGGCTGGTGACCCAGAGATGGTTTTGCTGCTGCTGAGCAGGGCTGACCCAGAGCCTGCTCTGTCCTCGTGCTGCCATGCAGGGGAGGAGGCTGGGTGAATGGAAAGCTGGAGGACACAGCAGGACAGGGGACCCAAAGAGACCAAAGGGATACTCCAGACCATATGACATCAGCTCAGGATGTAATGTGGGGCAAGAAGGAGGAAGGAGGATGTTTGGAGTGATGGTTTTTGTCTTCCCAAGTCCCTGTTCCATGGGATGGGGTCCTGCTCTCCAGGAGGTGCTGAACAGCTGCCCAACCATGGGAAGCAGGGAATGAATTCCCTGTGCTGCCTTGCTTGTGTGTGTGGCTTTGGCTTTCCTTATTAAACTGTCTGTATCTCAACCCATGAGTCTTTTTCTACCTCTTACCCATCCAATTCTCTCCCCATGGGTGGGGGAGTGAGTGAAGGGCTGTGAGGAGCTCAGTGACTGGCTGAGGTTAAACCACAGAATCACAGAAGGGTTTGGGTTGGTTGAGACCTTAAAGCTCATCTCATCCCACCCCTGCCATGGGCAGGGACACCTTGCACTACCCCAGGTTGCTCCAAGTCCTGTCCAACCTGGCCTGGGACACTTCCAGGGATCATGGGGCAAGATACACCTTTTTAATACTCTTAGGCACTCCAAGGGAAAAAAGTGAAACAGAGTATTAAGAAAAAAAGAAGCAGAGCAGTGCTGATACAATGACTCTTCTGAAGAAGGCTGGGGAAAAAAGGAGATACATTGCTGTATCTCCTTTGTATCTTCTCTATTTCCTTGTAAATCCCTGGGAAAGCAGCTGGCACAGCCCCACAGGCACTGCTGTCCCACAGAGCTCCCAGGGACTCCAGCACTGAGTGCTTCCCACTGGAGCAGGATTTATGGAGGGGAAGGGCAGACCCAGAGCTCCAGCACTCTGAGCTGCCAGCCTGGCCATGCTCTGGACACATCAGTGGCTCTGTGCTGGTGATGTCCTGGAAAAGCCAGGCTTTGACAGCTGCTGGCAGAGTGGCTGCCCAGTCCATCCAGAAACACAAACACAGCGTCATGCCCCTCCAAAGGCACACAGGGTGCCCCTAACCCACAGCCAGAGCCACTGCCCTGGGACAAACATGGAGCTGGTAAGTCTGGACTCCAGGGAACCTGCCTGGTGCAGTGTCAGTGTCAGCACAGCACCCAGAGGGATGGGAATCAGCAAGGCTCTGAGCTGACTCCAGCCTGAGAATTCCACACAGCAGCCTTACAGAGCAGCTGCAGGGAAAGGACATCCCACCAGCTGGTGAACTTCATCCCAGAACAGAGAACTCTCACCAGACACTCTACATACACACTGCATCAAGGGCCTGAGCCCAAAATCTGTCACCTCGGGTGTGTTTGGGGTTTAACCAAGGACTGTTTGTAATTCCTGCAGGAGATTCCCGAGGAGCCTTACGTTGTCCCGGATGTTGATGTCGGAGCCCTTGGCCAGCAGCAGCTTCACCAGCTCGATGTGTTTGTACTCCGTGGCCCAAATCATCGGCGTCCAGCCACCGTCATCCTGGCCAGGGACAGCAGAGGGTGACACAGGTGACAGCCCCAGCCCCCTGCTGGCCCCCCTGCCTCTGTCCCCTTCTGCCTGCACTGCTGCAGGTCCCTCAGGGGCTGCAGAACCCTGCAGAGCAGCACATCTGAGCCAGCTGGAGTTTATTCCAGCCCAGCATGCTGGCATGGCTCTCCAGCTTGTTCAAGTGCATGGATTGTCCAAAAGGCACAGCTAACACCCAGGCCGTGTCAAAGCTCTCACAGAAACTCCGTGAGAAGCCTGGGGGACCTGTCCTTGCCCCAGATGCAGCACTGCCTCACCCCACAGCGATGGATAAACCCCATAATGTGCCAGGCTCAACCCAGCCCACAGCACTGGCCATGATTGCCCCACGAGGAAAAGCAAATTCAGCAAATCCAGGGCCAAGGAGAGCCTGCAAACCAAGGGAAGTTTCCCTGAGGTCAGCAGAGAGGATCACCCTCCCTGGCAGATGGGAGGCCCATGGAATTGCCACCCTGCAATGATTTGGAGGTGTCCCCCAGCAGCAGGACTGTTGAGTGAGCACTCAGTGAGTCCCTGACCTGGGAAAAGCAGCTCCTGCCCCAGGGAAAGGCCTCACCTGGCAGTTGACATCCATCTTCCCGTTGGAGAGCAGGTACTGAACCACATCATAGTGCCCCTTCTTGGCTGCCAAGTGCAGACACGTGGAGCCCTCAGCATCCTGGACACAACAAGCACAGAACCAACAGTCAGGGATGCTCAGGAGCAGCAGAGAAGTTCCCAGAAGGAGCATAAAACTCCAGTCCACTGCCAGGAGGGCAGAGAGCAGAGTCAGGGCCAGCTCTGAGCAGAGCTTGGGAACTTTACACCAAACAGAGAAGAAGGCTGAGAGTGCCAAGGGCTTTGCAAAGCCTGGGGAAACCCCAAACCTTGGCAGTGATGCTCCCCTTCCCCAACAGCCCCTTTCCCACTCCTCTGTGTGCAGCAGAGCCAAAGGGAAGCAGAAATCCCTTAAAATCCAGGCAAAGTTTGCACTTTACAACAGAACAGTCGCCTTGTCTCAACTCAAAATGCTGCATTTCTCCAGGTTTTTTGCTGTGTTTTATTAGCCCAAGGCCTCATCCCAGCAGGGCACAGGGGTGTGGTGCCTCTCTCCAGAGAGACCACATCCCCAGCCTGCCCACAACCATCTGCCCAGGCAGGAGATAAAAAACAACCCGAAGGTTGAAAGGAAAAGTGCCTCTGGGAGCTGGAAATGCAGGGTCTGGAGGAGATGGACAGGCTGTGAGTCATGGTGGAGATGCTCCACACTCACACCAAACATCTCACTGGCTGCAGCCTGATTTTTATCAGGCTTTGATATCCCAGGAGCTTAGCACAGAGCAAGGCCCAGAGAGCAGGGAAGGACAAGGAAAGAACAGACTGAAAAAAAAACAACTCCTTCCAGCTAAATTCCTGGAAGCAACACCGGAGGTGAGAGTTATGGGATGGAGCTGAGTGGGATGCAGGGTGAGGGAGCAACTCTGAGCAAGGAGGAGACATCTCAGGTCAGGGATTGCACCATGTGGGCTCCTTAGGACACACAAGGAGTTTCTACACCCCCATAAGAGCCTGTCCTGTTTGAACAATTCCACAGCTTTCCCCTTGGATTGGCAAGAGCCAAGTGCACCTCTTCAGCCCCATGGAGAGCTGGAAGATTTTAATGTCAGGTTTCTTTAGGTTTGGAGTGGGACTTCTGCATCCTGTTAAGAGGAACACCAGCTTCACCCTGGGGTCTGAGAAGCTCCCACCCAGCCCAGCCCTGCCCCCCTCTGCATTCCCATGGGCTCCAAACACATCTGCCCCAGGTAATTTCTCATGGGAACAGCTGGAGCTGCTTCCAAACCAATGCTGCTGCTTCCAGAGGCCTGATTTGGTGCAAGAAACTAACTGACATAACAAACTAGCCTGGGCCTCAGATGTCATCTCAGGCTTCTAACTTGCTTTTGCAAGCTCAGAATTTACCTCCCTCCCTTTACCTTTAGGAGCACAAACTCCTCTCTTTTCTCTTCCACGGGAATAAATCAGGTGAGAGATGTCTGGAGTGCTCCAGGACCCTTGGGACAGTGGCCAGCATGAACCCACACATGCCTGTGCTGCCCTTTCCCCCTCCCCAGCTCAGAACCAGCCTCCCAAGGATCCATGTAAGGCTTGGATTGGGCAGCACTCAATACCTTATGCAACCCTGCCAGTTCCTTCCCAAACGCAGCCAAGAGCAGCAGGTTGTGACAATAAGAAGTTCACACGGGGAGGGTTCCTGTGCTCCAAATAGCATCTGATTTATGGGACTAATAAATGATCTGTATATTTTCCAAGATTGCAAAGCAACCAGAGCATGCTAAAGGCAAAGAGACAGCTGCATTTTATTGTTTTGGTTTAAATTAAAGGGTAGAGTTTAAAGATGGGGTTCAATTTTGCCACTGCAGCGTGACTGCAAGAATCCACACGTCAGTCCTTTGGAAAGGAAAGCTTCCTCTGTCATTCTTCCTGGCTTGGCAAGCACCTAATTACCAGCTCATTTTAAAGCATCACCCCAAAACTCTCATTATTAGAGTCTATAGAGAAGGAAACTCTGAAATCCAACTCTCCTGCAACAGATTTGGGACACTAAGGCTTATGAAATCAAATCCCCCTGACATTTGGTGCCACAAACTAATGGGATAAGTGGCAATATTTGCCCCAAACAGCTCATGGCAGCAGAAAAATGAGATAATGACACCCTCAGCCTTTGCTCCAAGACAAACCAGCCCATTTCCCCTCAGCCTGGGCACTTCCAGCCAAAACTTCAAGGAAGAAATGTTGGCCAGAGGCTTCCTCAGGAGAAAAAGCTATGGAATAAGTTGCTACCTTAGGATCCACTAGTGCTCCAGCCTTGATCAGGTATTTCACAGTTTCCAGGTGGTTGTTTTCTGCTGCTTCCATCAGTGGAGTCCTCTGGTCCTCAGAGCAGGTGTCAATGTTAGCACCAGCCTGTGAGGAGGCCAAGGCAAGGACAAGGACAATTAGCAGAGGAAGGATGTGGGAGTAGAGATTTAATAATGAGATTTCCCCCTGAAATTTAGCCATATTAAGCAAGGTGGGAAAAAAAGAGTAAAAAAGGAGAAATAAAACCAGGAAAGAAGGCAATGCAACTCCACCTGCTTTGGAAACAGCACACACTGTCTGCCTCCTCTCCTGCCTTCCCCAGCCAGGAAAGAACTGTAAGGAAGCCAACAGCTGGTATTAAATAACTCCTGTTATTAATAGATTTTGTACTCCTACTTTCTAGATATTGTTTGTGTAAGAATTTGGAAAAATCAGCCTCCTCCTTTCTCCAGCAGCTTTGTTTTCCCTGGTCTATCATTTAGACTAAAACAACCAGCTCTTCTCAATGTCACAAGCACCAGGAACAACTTGCTGATTGCAACAGAGGCAGGAGCTGGAAAAAATATCCTGGGAATTGGCTAAATATTCCTGTGGAAGTCAATGGCACCACTTCCATAGAGGTCTCTGAGCATATGTTCAGTTCAACCCAGTGCCTTCAAGCAGAACCACACTCTTTCCCAAACCATGGCTGTGTCAGGTTATCCTGCCTGCTTTGACTCCTGGGCTGAGCTCAGGAAGCACCCAAACCTGAAAGCCCAAAGGTGTCAGCCACACAGCTCTGGGCAGGGCAGGCCATGCAGGGGTGTGTGTGAGGCTCAGACCTGCTCAGAGCAGCTGATTTGGGTTCACCTGGCACAAGGAGCTGCTTTCAGGTGCCTCCCACGGAATTCCTTTATTTTGACTCTTTTCCACAGCCAGAGCTGTTTAAAGCAGAGCAGAGCAGAGGCATTTCAAGTGTAACAACCTGAGGCCATTCCCAGCCAAACACAGGGCTGCTGCAGAAGCCAGACAGCAGGGAGAGACAAGATGAAGCACTTTGGAAACAAACCAAGCCCGCTGATAACTAAATTGTTTGTAATATCTCACAAGTTGTGCTCCGTTTCCTCATTCCACTGTCTTCCCATGCAGTAATTTCAGTGAGAGCAGCCAGGTAGGTGCATTGCTGCCTTCAAAGAGCAACTGAAAGCCTGCAATTCCAGGTGCTGGAATGCACCATCCCAGCAGGATCATTTCCAAGGGCCACTCACTGCTGCTTTCTCAAAAGCCCTTTAAGGTTTCCCTATCCCACAGGGTAAACAAAACACACTTCCAGTTACACCAGACCAGGTGCACAAGCAGAAAAAAATAAAAACTGTAACTTTTTTAATGCTTCTTTTTCTTCTTCTCATCCTTTTGGAGCAGGCTCAACACGGCTTTGACCATCTTCCCTCACTTAGGACCCAAATCTCAGTCAATAAGGCAAACTTGCATCTTCCCTTCACTCCTTTCCACATGTGGGACATTTACACTGCAGAGGGAAATCCTGCTGGAGCTCCTTGGGTTTTGATGGAAGGGAAAACAAGGCCTGGCAGCTTCCAGGCTCCAGAGCCTCACTGCCCTCATCACAAAGAGATCAAAACAAAGAGCCTGGAGATCTCCTGCAGCCTGGCAGCACATCTGGCAGTGCCCAGCCTGCCAGCACATCTGGCAGTGCCCAGCCCTGGCTGTGCTCAGGCACAGATTCCCACCTGCCCCACAGTGCCCTGCATCAAATCTTCCCACACTCCTGGCCTGGAGAACAACACAGAAGGACCTTCAGAGGTTTCCTCCAAGCCCTCCCATTAATCTGCCCCACTCCTCCCTCAGCAAAGCCCAGGATGGAGGAGGTTTTTCACAGGAGGGATTTTTCCCAGCTGATTTCCACGTGGGGCAGAGCAAACCCCACAGCAAATGGCTTTTCCAGAGGGCTGTAAGTGGAGACAGACCTGAATGAGCATATGGCAGATGTCCACGTGGCCAGACTCGGCGGCAGCATGGAGAGGGGTTCTCTTACTCTGATGCTCCATTTTAAAATTAGGGTCAATTCCATCCACTGCAAAACAGAGCAGAGACACTTTCAACCACAATTCAGAGATTGAAGTGTAACAGGAGAATCATGTCTCAGCTAAAGGCTTTTAAAGGGTGGGTTCCCAGCCCATCCTCAGCCCTGCTCACGTCTCACTGCACATTTAACCAGACAGCTCTCAGGGCTGTCCCCTGGATATTCAATATGCAACAGCCCTCAAACCCAGAGCTTAGAAACACCACAGAATTCAATACCTTCTGAAGGCATTGCTATCTCTCCAAAGGCCACGTCCCTCAGATTCACAACTCATCTCAGAAACAACAAACACCACACGAGGATTAAAAGGAAAAAAAAAAATCACTGCTCGCTTTAAAGCAACACAGAAATTGGGAACAACACCAAGTTGGTACTACCTGGCCTCTGTCTCACCACTATTAACTGCAATTAATATTAGTGATCCTTGTTGCATCCCTGCAAACAGAGGGGGATGGAATTTCTCCACACAGGCTTAGGATCTGGCCAGGGATTCTCACAGCTGTGCAGAGACTGACAGATGATGCTGACAGCCAGACAAAGATGTCTGGCCATGATAACATGTTGTGTATGATGAGGCTGTAGTTAAATATCGATGAATAACATTTTTGTGCTATTGAAGGCTGGAACAATGGAGCAAACACTAGCTAGACAAAAAAAAAGAAGGAACTGATAAAGGGCAAGGACAGAAAGCGTCCAAAAATGTACAGCAAAGTACTGAAGTGGAAAGGAAGTGATCCTGAGGAAACATTGTGTCCTTCAGAGGGGGAGATTCCTGGGGGATATTGGTTGGTAAAAACAAGCTCAGCAGCTCAAAGGCATCGGGGGACAGGCACTGTGTACCCCCAGACAAACCCCATGGACTGAAGGCTCTTCCTTTTTGCTCTCTTGCTGATGGCTCTTGGCTTAAGCTACTCCCATCTTTTCCTCCTCTACCGGATGCAAATCTGTATCTATCCCACGGAGAGGGGACAGGAAAAACCACATGGAGCTCATTCTGGGGATCAAACCACACTCCAATGCAGCCACAAACCAGGAACAGTGCACACTTCCCAGAGACATGAAGCCCTTTCCAATGACACATCACTCGCAGGAGTGTCTCTCTGCTCCAGCTCCACTCCCCAGGGGCACTGGGGATATGAGGTGATGCCATGCTGGGAAGTGGCTGCTGGCACTGCCTGGCAGGAGCTGGGAGTGCTGCCAGCCCAGCCCTGGCACGGGGAGGAGGCACCTACCCAGCATCAGCAGGACCTTCTGCAGCTCCCCTTGCCTGGCAGAGAAGTACAACTGCTTCGGGTGGAACCGCAGCTTCTTGGGCCTGCAGGGAGAGAGGTGGAATTGATACACAGGGAAGGACACCAGGAATGTCCCACCCCACTGCCACCTGTGTGTGTGACAGTCTGTGCCACCCTGTTCTGGGCTGAGCCCCAGTGTGGGCAGCAGGGGAGGGGAGATTGTGCCCCTCTGCCCCCTCAGGTGAGACTCCACCTGCAGAGCTGCCTCCAAGTCTGGGATCCCCAACACAAGGAGGACCTGGAGCTCCTGGAGAGAGTCCAGAGGAGGCACCAAGGGGATCAAAGGGCTGGAGCCCCTCTGGAGCCAGGCTGGGAGAGCTGGGGGTGTTCAACTGGAGAAGAGAAAGCTCCAGAGAGACCTCAGAGCTCCTTCCAGTGCCTGAAGGGGCTCCAGGAGAGCTGGAGAGGGACTGGGGACAGGGGATGGAATGACAAGGGAGAATGGCTTTAAACTGAATGAGGGGAAATTTAGGATTAAATATATGAAAGAAATCCTTCCCCATGAGGGTGGGGAGGCCCTGGCACAGATTCCCAGAGAAGCTGTGGCTGCCCCTGGATCCCTGGAAGTGTTCAAGGCCAGGTTGGACAGGGCTTGGAGCAGCCTGGGATAGTGGAAGGTGTCCCTGCCCATGGCAGGAAGTGGCACTGGATGATGTTTAAGGTGAGTTCCAACCCAAATCTTCTGTGGCTCTTTGACAGAGCTCCAGAGTCAGAGTCAGCTCTCAGCAAAACAGAACAACTCTCCAGAAGGCGCTCTTAAAACTTCCAGCTCCAGCCCCAGCCAGCCTTGTTCCAATGAGGGCTGGATCTAGTCAGTGCTGCTCAACAACAAATTCTGGGTCTCACTGCTGTGAACAGGAGCTCCCAGAAGCTCCAGCTGCAGCTGAAGAGCCAGTGAAAAAATAAATCCTCCAGAAAAATCAATAAGACATTTAGAGCTGTAACAGTTCTCCCAAATCTGTTGGGGATGACTAATGAGTGAAGTGAACAAAAAAAGCTCTGAGTTGGGCCAAAATCCAGAGAAGATAAATCTCATTTTCTCTAGGTTAAGCAACTTTGTTGGGAACTGGAGTGACCCAATGGTCTTTTTCTTACTTTTCAGAGTCCAGGGCGATCAGGGCACTTTCCAAAGTTTCTTTAACTGGTCCCTGGGTCAAGCTAGTAGTAGGCTTTGGAAAAACTGAAGACCCAGCCATGTCAAACCCTTCAGCAGCCGAACTTTCTGGCTTGTCTTCCTCTGACAACCTCGTCCCAGTGCCACTGAAGAGGCAAAATGAGAGATAGCCAAAGCACAGCCATTAAAAATACACGACAGTGACTCTCTTACGCCAAAAAAGGAAAGCAAATGCATTTTAAATACAGATTAGTGTAACTGAAATCGAAACACAAAGCAATATATTTTACAGCCTTTTCAGTAAGAACTTGTCCCAGAAAGGAACTGCACTGCCCTGTCATTACATCTTGATGTACTCAGTGCTACAGGAGACCTAGGCACATGGGGCAAGGCTTAAAAGCCACCTGAACAAGGCCAGGTGTGATGGGAAGTCAGAGTACAGTTCAGCACAAGGCTGGTTTGGTTTGCCTTTCCCTCTGTGCTCTCCTCTCTTTGCCTTTGTGCTCATGGGTGCATCAGGAGCTGCAGGAATTGCTGTCACTCAGCAAACCTGGCAATATCAACTAACTGTCCATTCCTGACAACAAGAGGAAGGAATGGTTTAACTCCTGAGCCCTCCCATCTCCAGAGCTTTGGGGCAGCGAGCAACACCAAACAGATTCCTGCAGCTGAGCCTGGCTCAGCAGAGCCAGCCCAGGCAGCACTTTGCTCATCAGGAGGAGCCCAACCATTCAAACCAAAGCCTGCTCTGGCAGGAGCTCTGAGATCCCACATGGCCCAAGCTCACCTCCCCGTCGTGGTGTCGGCCCTGCCCTCCACAGCCGCCGGTTTCTGCTGCTCGTAGCTCAGGGACACCGTGGAGGTCGTGTCAGCCTTGGCTATCGTCACCTCCTTGGCCTTGGAGGCCTCCTCCCCGCAGTGTGGGCAGTAGCTGGTGTCGTTGACCTGCGAGGCACAGCTCTTGTGGAAGCGGTGGGAGATGCTGCTCTCCGGCTGACACTCCATGAAAGTGCCCTTAAAAAACCACAGAGAAGGAATTGAGCCCCAGCTCAGCCCCTGCCTCGCCCCTGAACACGCCGAGCTCAACCACTCCTTCACCACCTCTCTCGTCCCTGCTGCGTCCAGTACAGTAAAGCAAGCACTGCCACTTCTTTAGAAGAGAACAAAACCAAGGTAAAGGGGGAAAAACTCACTTGGTTAAGGACTGCAAAGCAAGGTTTGGAATTGTGCTTGGGAAACAGAACAAAGAAGTCCCAATTTCCAGCTCTTCCCTCTAACGCTTGACGTTCTCGCTTCTGTCTCTAGAAGTGCCAGTGCACTGTAAGGATGCCCCAAAAACTGGAAAAGAAAACTTCAGACCTGTGCTGAGCCAGCATTAAAACTACCTAAAACACAGCTGTACACAAACCATTCAAGAACCTACATGAATCTGTCCTTGTCCCCACTGTAACCCAAATTAGTGACTCTTCTGCCTGGACCAGCCTAATTAACCCAAACGAGCTCAGTGTTCACGCAACAAACTGGGCAATTCCTCTCGAAATTATTTTCCCTTTCTAAAAAAGTTCCTGCAACTGCTGTGCAGGACCCCAGAACTCCTTGCCCTGTGGTGTCAGTGCTGCCTGAAGCCCTGTTGTGCTCTGGGTTAGGGATGGGTGGCACAGAAACACTGCAGGTTCACCTCTGTGCACCGGGACACAGCACTGAGAGACAGAAGAGAGTGGAAGGAAAGGCCAGTCAATCCCCCTGTTCTCCTGAATTCAGTCCTCCCAAGCAATCTAATTAACTCTATTTCAGCTTTGCAAAATGCCTTGGAGGGTTTTGAGGGTTTTATCTTCTAAATGATCTTTGACTCAGCAGGAAACCCCAGGATGGCTCCATTTACTATAATAATGCTTGAAACTATTGCAGCGTTTTTCCTTGAGTCATCTTGAAAAATACCAGCGTCACACAATTAAGCCTCATCATCACTCCGTGAGGCCTCAACTGGTGCCTTTCAGCTTTATCCACAGGGAAAGCAGGACACTGACCACTAAAGGACTGCACCAAGTCCCTTAAAAGCCTCGGTGGCAGAGGTGGAAGAAGCAGCAGGAGATCACAGAGTTGGAAAAGACCTTAAATCTCATCTGGTTCCACCCCCCTGCCATGGGCAGGGACACCTTCCACTATCCCAGGCTGCTCCAAGCCCTGTCCAGCCAGACCTTGGACACTTCCAGGGATCCAGGGGCAGCCACAGCTTCTCTGGGAATCTGTGCCAGGACCTCATCATCCTCACAGGGAACAATTCCTTCCTAATATTTAATCTTCCTAACATCTAACCTAATTGAGATCTCCAACCCTGACTTGGTCCAGTGCCATCACTCAGGTTCCCCATCCTGAGAGGACACAGAGGTGTGGGCAAAGGTTCATTTACAAACCAAGCTAAGACTTTTTTTATATGATTGATCTGTACACAGAAAGAAAAACAAACCCTTGTTCCAAAGAAATTCCAAAGGCAAGACTTCCAGCATGTGAAATCCCTTTGGTAACACCCCTTGGGGGTCTCCAGGAAAATAAAGGTGATAATTTCAGCTACCCTCACATCCATCCTACTGAAAACACCTCCTGACGTGCTGTGGAACGAGGTGGGGCTGATGCCAGGAAGTCAGGAAACCCCTTTAGGGACCATCTCAACCTTCAGCTTCCAGCTACTGCAACAGGTACCCCCTTCCCTAGATTGAGAGCACGGACTTACTGCAGTGCAAAAGTATCCACAGCCAGGGCAACACTGGTGTTTCACCATCCTCCCTCTATGGTCCTCACACAGCACCAAAAGCTGGACTTTGTTAGACGGGCGCATCAGTTCATACTTAACCACACTGTTTGTGCATCGGCCCAGCTGGAACAGGAGAAATTAAAGGAAATGAAATTACTGGAGACCACAACACTCCCTGTGCTTGTGCGGAGGAAGATTTTTGCACGCTGCCTCGAGGAGGCCTGGCTTTTTCACAGGAATTCAGCTGTGTGCCAGAGAGCATTAGCAGTGCAGCAGGAAGCTGTGAAAGCTGCTCTCAGGAAGGAATGCATCATTTACTAACTAACATGCATGTGCACCCCGAGTCGTTTGTTCCTTGCAACAACAACAACAACAACAACAACAGAAAAAAATGATAACTGGAAACAGGCAACAGCCAAGCAGCAGAAGGGGCAGTCCCAGGGGCCTGACTCACACAGCACACACTCTCCTCTTGCCAGGAAGAGCGAGTGTCAGTGACCAAGAGAACGAGACTGTACGCACTAAATCTTGGTCCTGCTCACAAGTCCGAGTCACAGCAGATAAAGGGAAAAATAATTGCTCCTCCTTGCCAGCGAAGTTATCGTCTGTACTGCTTCCAGCACTGGCCCCTGCCCAGACCACAGGGATGGAGCCAGGCTTTCATGAGAGCTCAGCTAAAGTCATGTTTGAAGCGGGTTTTCCAAAGGATTTCACCAATCTACAGCTCTGGGCTTAAAAATCAGAGAATTGCAGAATCGTGGGATGGTTTGGGTTGTAGGGACCTTGAAGTTCATCTTGTTCCAAACCCTGCCATGGGCAGGGATGTCTTCCACTGTCCCAGGTTGCTCCAAGCCCTGTCCAGCCTGGCCTTGGACACTGCCAGGGATCCAGGGGCAGCCACAGCTTCTCTGGGCACCCTGTGCCAGAGCCCCACCACCCTCACAGGGAAGGATTTCTTCCCAATATTCCATCTCCACCTGTCCTCCTTCAGTGTGAAGCCATTCCCCCTTCCTAACCCTCCACACCTCATGCCCACCTTGCCCTGTTAATGGCAGCAGCTTCCAAAATTGGAGTTCCCTGCTCCCAACCAGTGCTCCTTGCTCTGCTGCACCAGAGGATCAGCACCTCCTGCTGCTGCCCCACTCCTATAGCCACCACACTGTCCCAGCTCAGCTGTCACCTGCCAGCACAACACCACACTCTTTGGGTTCTGTTTCAAGTTCCCCTTGATAATAATCTTGCTTTCCCTAAATACCTGGCAAAGGAGATTTAGAAGCTAGGAATGGAAAGGTGAAAGGCTGCTCCAAGGAAAGGTCCCTTGGAGGGAAGGTGCAGAGTTTACTGTCCTGTGACAGAGTCAGTCAGGGACTCAGTGCCACAGACTGTCCCTCTGCTCTAGCCAAGGATTTGCTGCTTTTTCTCAACAAACCTAAACTTCCTCTCTAATTTTTTTAAATTCCACTTCTGCAGAAGCAACACCCCTGTGGGAAAAGAGACTGGATTTTAACCTAGGCTCATCATTCACCCTGCCATCTCCAATTCAGCTTTCCCAAAGTCCAACTGCAAAGCCTTCCTGTGGTTGGGACACCTTGGCCAGACTGATCCCTGTCACCACTCTGACCCTGGGGGCTGCAGGGGTGGCACAAGGGGACTATGGAACTTTTCCTGAGGAGGAATTTTACTGGGCTGAGGAAATTCCAATAACATGTGGCAAGCTGCACTACCCATGCAAGGAAGACCCTGCACTATTATGTCACATTTTATTATTTGTTAGGAACTCTAAAAAAAATTCAGGATGATTAATTGCTATTTTCCAACCATTAGAGAGTGCAGCAGGGTGCTGGTAACTATTTTTAACACTCTCCAAGGACATGACAGTCTGGAGAAGCCACTATTCACACATCTAATATTCCTACAACATCTCTGAGTCATTTATCCCATTATTAAAAAGAATGTAACATGAAGCATGGCCTTTGCTGTTCCTCCCCGTGATTTATCCAGGGACAGAACTCTCAAAGCAATGTAGACAGGAGCAGGAATTCTTTCATACACCTCGTGTTTGTTTAGAAACCCTGAGCTCCCCCATCTCTGATAATTCTCCCAGGACATTCTCTCATTAATGAATTGATTTTGCCACTCTGGAAATTCTTCTCCCTACAGACACAGAAGCAGAGGTGGTCTGTGAACCAGATTATCCCTTTATCCCTCCATCCATCCTTCTCCTGGGATCCTAGAGGAGAACCAGGGATATTCTCACTCCCTGTGCTACCACCAGTGAGTGTGAGGGTGCTGCAGTGAGGCTGAAGCTGAAAAGAAACCCAAGTGCCTCCCAGTACAAGGAGAATCCATCAAGTGCATTCCTGTCCTGCAGTTCTCACATTCCAGATTTTGGAATGGGGTCACTTCTGCCACTTCCTTCCAGCTTTTGGAACCAGCAGAGCCCAACCAGCCCAGCTGTGACCAACCCCAGGGCAATCCCTGTCAGTCAGTCAGCCCTGGGGCTGCAGAGGTGCCAGGACATGGAAGCTTTGAGACAGAAAGAGAGGAGGAGAGAGGAAGGCTGGGGCAGCAGAGGCCATGCCAAGCTCCTGAAACTCAACACGTGGCCACACAAAGGTTTGCAGCAGTTCCTTCATAGTCAAGGGAAACCAATCCTTGACTGGATTCCCTCCCTTTGATGCAGGTTCATGTGTTTTAGCCCACTTGGCCTCAAGTGTGAATGTTACATCAACCAGACCCAGCCACACAGGCCAGGACAAGCCAGAGAGACCCACCCAGAGCCTCTCCCAGCACAGACACAGCACCTCCTCCCCTCCCAGTTGCCTCACCCCAGTACTGGGACAGACACAGAGTGCTGGAGCCCTCAGCTGAGCCAGGGGGACACTGGCCCTGCCATTCCTCACACCAGTGGGGTCCCAGTCTAGCAGGCCCAGAGCCCCCGAGTGACCCCACACGTGCTCCTGGCACAGCTTTTCACTCTTTAGGGCTTTGTCCTCAGCACAAAAGGCTGTGGGCAGCTCAAGGACAGGCTCCTACCTCGTTATCCACACTCTCCGTGGCCATGCACTGGTTGTTGGCTAACGTGGTGATCTCTCTGCTTTTGGGGGTTTCCATTCGACAGCTACACAGGGGCACCTCCTGGAGACCATCCACTTCCATGGCTTCAGGGCCATTGGAGAGACCTGCAGTGCAGAAAATCAGGAAATCAACTCGAGTTCTCCTCCAGGAGAAAGGATTCATCAACACCAGCCATGTCCTGGGACATCTTCCCATTCCATGTCCTGAAGGCTCCCAAGGCTTTAGCTAAACACTGTAGAAGAGACCCTTTCAGAGCAGCTGGAGTTTGCAAAAGCCTCCTGTACTTTTCCAGGTCCAGCCACACTCAGCTGACCGTGCTGAAATCAAGAGTGGTAAGTTAAGATCAGGTTACTCCGAGAAAACATCAGCAAGGCAAAGCAATGAGGTGCAGGTTTTTATCAGCCTCTCTCTCCTCCCCACAACACTGGGCTCTGGCACCAGGAAATTTGTAGGAAACCACCCAGAGCTGGAAATTTGAATAGGCAGTGGAGTGATAAATAGAGATGATCAGGAAAGCACAAACTCCTATTTGCAAAGGCTTATTACACAGATGGGAAAACAAAATTTCTGGGACTATTTGGTCTCAGTCAACCAAGAATTATTTATTTTGGAAAGAGAACAAGCCAGGCAAAAGAGAGCAGCAAGATGCTCCCATGTTCTTGCCTTTTCCTCATGTCTTTCTCTCAGATGTTGAACATTTACAGACCTATGAAAAGGTGGATAATGGGGTCACCACCAGGTATGGGACACAGTGGGAATATTCCTGTGATTCCTCAATCAATCACTGGGTTACCCAAAACTGCAGAACGCTGGCCTAGTGACAAAGGGGTTGATTCTAACCCTGCCCTCCTCTTCCAATCCTGCCCCAAACCATCTCCTTGCAGTGTCTGCAATCCAGAAGCAAATCTTTTTGGCTGCTTCCCCTTGGAGTACCCCAAGCTTTCCCACTGCTACAGGATTGACTCACACTGAGAAGAAAGCTTGCTGCTATTTTCTAAGCTTTTGACTGGAGAGTTGTTTTGCTGTGAGGTTTTGCAGATTAACTTCATCCCTGGGGGAGGTCCCTCTTCAGCTGGCCTGGCAATGGCAGCCTTCCCCCAGGGCACTCTGCCCGTGCCTCTGACCCTGCCAGCCCCTTTCATCCCACCAGGAATTCCTTCAGCCAACAAGTTGCAAGCCCAAGCCTAGCAAAGGGATATTTCAAGACATACAAGACCAGGGAAAGTCCTCGCTGTTTTCATGTAAAATCCTGTCAAGATCTTAAAGGTTTAAGATTTTTCTCTGGGAGCACAAATCACAAAGCTCATTCCTCACCTTCCGAGCTGTCACTTCCCTAATCTGTTTGACATCCAGAGGCTCTGGTGAAAGCATCCCTCATCCCTCCTGACCCTCCCTTGGTGGGGAAGGCTCCCACCCTCCCTTTGATGTGTCTCTATCAAAGGAGCCAGACAAGCTTTGAGGGAGCAGCAGGGACAGGCGGGAGGATCCAGGCAGGAGATGCTGGATGTGAGGAGAGTTCAGCCCTGGGAGCAGCAGCTGGGCTGAGCACCCTGAGCCCAGCACCAGTCCCTGCTCCTCCCAGGGCTGAACAAGACATTGCTGAGGGGCAGTGGCAGCGATTTTGAGGGGATGGTAAATCAGCACCTTTCAGGGAATGGAGGGGAGCTGCTGAGTGGGACAGGAGGGCTAGGACAGGACCTTGGAGCCTTGGTGAGTGCACTGCTGAGCTAATGTACCCCACTGGAACTGGGATCCCATCTACACCCTCACTCCATTACAGTGCCATCCCAGCACAATCTCTACCCTCACCCATATCTCCAGGCCCAGCACCATGCCCATCCCCATCCCAAATCCATCCCTGTTCCTATCCCAGCCCTATCCCAGCCTCATCCCTATCCTCATCCCAGCCCCATCCTATCATCATTCCCATCCTAGCCCCATACCTATCCTCATCCTCACCCCCAGCCCAGCCCCATTCCCATTTCTTCCTCATCCTCAGCCCCATTTCCATTGCTATTCCAGATCTATCCCTATCTTCATCACAGCCAGTCCCATACCCATCATTGTCTTCATCCCCATCCCCGCTGCATTCCTACCCTCAACCCTAGCTCCATCCCTATCCTCATCCTCATCATTATCCCCAGCCTAGCCCCAGCCCCATCCCTAACCCAACTCCATCCCTAACCTCATCCTCAGCCCAGTCCCAGCTCCATCCCTATCCCCATTGCTATCCCAGCCCCATCCCTATCCTGACCCTCATTTCAGCTCCAGCCCTACCCCTATCCTCATTCCCACCCCTAACCCCATCCCATCCCATCCCATGCCTATCCCACCCCATTCCCCTTGCACTGCGCGCTCTGTGGCCGCCAGGGGGCAGCCGGGGCCCCGCACGGCGCCGCCCGAGGAACAAAGGGACCCCAAACCCAGACTGACCCCAACCTGAACCTGACCCCAAACCCAAACTGACCCCAAACCCAAACTGACCCCAAACCCAAACTGACCCCAAACCCAAACCTGAACCCAAACCCAGACTGACCCCAAACCCAGACTGACCCCAACCTGAACCTGATCCCAAACCCAAACCTGACCCCAAACCCAAACTGACCCCAAACCCAAACTGACCCCAAACCCAGACTGACCCCAACCTAAACTGACCCCAAACCCAAACTGACCCCAAACCCAAACCTGACCCCAAACCACCCCAACAACCACCCCAAACCTGACCCCAGACTCAAACTAGACCCCAAACCCAAACCTGACCCCAACCCAAACTGACCCCAAACCCAAACCAGACCCCAAACCCAAACCTGACCCCACCCTAAACCTGACCCCAAACCCAAACCTGACCCCAAACCCAAACCAGACCCCAGACACAGCCCTGACCCAAACCCATCCCCGACCCCAATGCCAAACCTAACTCCAAATCCAGCCCTGACCCCAAACCCAGACACAAAACCAGCCCTGACCCAACCCCAGCCTTGACCCCAAGCCCAGCCTTGACCCAAAGCCCAGCCTCGACCCCAACCCAACCCTGTCCCCAAACCCAGCCCCAACCCCAGCCCAACCTCAACCCCAAACTCAACCCTGGCGCCAACCCCAGTACTGACCTCCCACTGGCGAGGAGAGGATCCCCTTCACCCGGAGATCCAGGGAATCCAGGGACACCTCCATGTACTCCATGCTGTTCTCCTGGCCAGGGCCTTCCCTGCTGCCCAGCGAGGCTTTATAGGCTTCAGCACCTGGATGGGAACAGGGGATTTACACAAACCCCACAGCAACAACCCACCTGAGAGTGTGGGGTCACAGCTCAGCCCAGGCTGCTGCAGGCTCCCTGTGGGAACCAGGACATGCAATGTGCAACATCTGGGCACACAGGGCACAGCTGGGCACTGCTCCGGTCAGACTGAGCTCCCACCTCTGCCCAGGCAGGGAATGACAGGAAGAGAATAAATGAGCCAAGTTCTGCCTCTGCCATGGCACGAGGAAGGGATGAAGCAGGGCTTGAGCATCCTCCTGCCCCCGAGCTGCTGCCCAGGGCTCAGCTACAGCCAGGCAGAGCCAGCTGCACCTCGGGAGGAGGATGGGACAGGTGACATTCAGCTTCATGGGAGGGGAAACACATCAGAGGCAAGTTCTGCCTCTAAGTGAACAGAGCTGCTGCTGGGAAGAGATTGTGGGAGATCCCTCAGAGCCTGAGTGGCAATTTGCAGTCTCTTCACACTCCCTTGGCTTCGTTTTCTCTGCTGGTTTGCTTCTCCCAGTGCAGCTTGGCTGACAGAGTTTGGTTACCCTTTAAGACAAGCTCCCACCTTCACTGAAGACTTTCACATGCAGACTGGCAGAAAACCAGTCTGCATCTGAAATGCAGAATTAGAGATTTGCTGTGATGGGGACCAGTGGTCCCTGGAGGACCAGAGGAGCAAGCCAGGTGACTGCCAGAGAGCCCAGGCAGGGCTGAAACAGTCCATTAACTCAGAAGTACCAAGGAGCTGCTGATACCAAAATGGTCTGTTTGCCATGTTGGCACGGAATTAGCAAACCCAGAACAAACCTTTGGTGGCAGTGGGTGTATGAAATCTGAGCAACTATCTACTTTATCTCTCCCATGCTGTTATCTTTACCAAAGAAGCAGCACATCCAGCCTGAACTCCTGGCTCTCCCCACCTCACAGCTTTCAGCAGAAGCCACTGAAACCTTCCTTTAGTGCTGGGTGCTGGTTTGTCCTGAGGACAAACAAGAGTGACCCCCTGAACAACAGCCATCCTTGAGATGGGCCTGAGGCAGCTCCTCACAAATGTCGTGGTGCTTCAAAAAGGAGTGAAGCCAACCTGCACTTTGCATTCAGCTGCACAAACATCCACACAAAAGCAATGGAGCACCATTCCAGGGTGTCTCTTTCTTTTCCTTCTGCAACCAAACATGCTCCCTCATGGGACAGGTCCCACACAGACATGGGTCATGGAACCCCAGACTGGTTTGGGTTGGAAAGGACCTTAAATCTCATCTCATCCCACCCCCTGCCATGGGCAGGGACACCTTCCACTGTCCCAGGCTGCTCCAAGCCCTGTCCAACCTGGCCTTGGACACTTCCAGGGATCCAGGGACAGCCACAGCTTCTCCAGCACCCTGTGCCAGGGCCTCAGCACCCTCACAGGGAACAATTTCTCCTGTATATATAACCTCAATTTCCCCTCTTTCAGTTTGAAGCCATCCCCCTGTCCTGCCACTATCAGCCCATAAAAAAAGTTCTTCTTTCTCCTTTTTGTAAGCTCCCACGGGGACTTTTCTGGATACTCCAAAATAAAGTGATTCATGACCAAAGTAACATCCCTCCAGCATTCCAAGGACAAAGCCACATGCTCTGCTGCTCCAGTGCCACCAGCAGCTCCTGTCACTGACAGCCAAATCCACAGCCTGGCTTATCCCAGCCCAACCTTGGGAAGGAAGAATGAGCCCTGCAGACTTAGATGCCTCAGCTCCTTCCCCTACACCTGGAAGGCTCATTTGGGTGGAATGAAGGAACAAACCCCATGAATTACCTAGCACAGCGCTTTGTTTCTTTTTATTCCTCCGTCTCCTCTTGCGGGTGGGTTTCAGCCATGGACTGTCCGTCTTCCCTTTCCTCTTCAGCAGCTTCTTCTTGACGCTGGACTCGGAGCTCTGAAGGACCAGAGAGGCCACCTGCACGTCAGGCATGGTGACACCAAGGTCCCTCACCCAGCTCGAGGTGTGTGAGAAGGCCTGAAGGACCAGGGCTTTGAAACCAAGGGGTGCTAAGATGCCTTTATAGCACTGAAAAGGAAACTCAGGCACACGTGTGGGTGGATTTCCTGTCAGTTCAGCAGTACAGGCTGCACTTTCTCTTCCATGGAGGCCCTCACACCACGCTCATGAGCAGCACTGCAAGTGGGCAGGCACCTGCATGCTTCCAGCTTCTCCCCCAAAAAACTGGAGAATCACAGAATATCCTGAGTTGGAAGGGAGCCACAAGGATGACCAAGTCCAGCTCCTGGCCCTGCACAGACACCCCACCCTGTGCCTCAGAGTGTTGTCCAAATGCTTCTTGAACTCTGGCAGAGGGGCTTTCAAATGAAAATGTTCATATTTCTCCACAAAAAAGCCGTTTTGCACTTGAAGAGCCACCTGGCAGGGCTGGGGTGGACCCAGGGGAATTGAGCTCTACAGCAGCAGAGCAGCCCCTCTGTGAGGCAGGCACAGGGCAGCACAGATTGATCATGCAGCAAATATTCAGCCACGTGGATGAATTCCAACAGACTTTGGGGTTTAGTTCAAAAAAATACAGTTGTGTGGGGTGGGGTTTCAAAGTCAACACCAGAATAAGAATCAGGCACCCCAACCCTGCCAGGGTTCAATGAATCAATCATAAAATCCATCTTCAGACTGAAACCATCAGCTCCTGATGCTTATCCAGCTCCCAGTAAAGCCTAAGGAAAAACCTCCTGGATCAGCTGGATCAGGCCCTGCTCTCCCACTGAGGCACCACGTGGAGCTGAGCCCTGGCTCTCTGTGCTCCCCAAAATCCCCGAGTGTGGGCTCAGCACGTGGCTTTGCCCCAGCTGCATCACTCTGCTCGTGGGAGAGAGGTTTGTGTGTGAGCCACTGCTGTCTGGGGAGCTCAGCGACTCCCCAGAGCTCAAACCACTGTCCAGCATGTGGAGATCCCACCTGGGGGTTGGATGTGAGTCTCAGCCCAGCCTTTGGTGGGGTCTAACACCACAGACTGGCCTCAGCTACCCCAAAAAAGCTGCACTGCTCCTGGAGTGCCAGAGCAGGGGGAACGAGACCCTGAAGAGCTCCAGTGATTCACTTGATGTATTTTGTATGTGTGATTCTACCTTCAGCTCAAAACATCAAGAAAATGAAGCCTAGAATTTTCTCAGGGTGACTGAAGAGTTGGGGTGCCTTAAATGCTGGCTCTTTACCTTGAGAGGCTGTGGAAAGGGAGTGAAAATTTTAAGGAAAAGGGGAAGGTTGGGGACAGAGGCAACCAATTTTTTTTTAACTCATCAGATTCTCTTCACCAACCACCTAAAAATAAAAATTAGAAATCCCCAGCAGCTGCTGAAAGTCTTGCCCCGGTGCTGTACAACCAAGGTCCCAGGGAGAGTGTCTGTCTGTCTGTCTGTGCTATTTGCCTCCCTGATAGGAGCTGCTCATCTGGAACAGTGAATTTCGGCTGTGAACTGTGTCAATGGATTTGGGAACAACCCCACCTGAGCCCAAAAAAGCCCAGCAGAACTTCAGGTTGGTAAGAAAGCTTTGCAGGCTCCTACCACTTGCCAACTGTGCACCTGAGGAACTCAAGCACCCTTAAATACCTCTACTAACATTGGAATGATTAAAAGCAGTCAACACCTTGTTGAAAACAACAAAAGCCCATTAGTTAGCATCAGAAAGCAATTAAGTGTACCACAGATCAGGGTTAAGCACCTTGTGGAAAACAATACTCCGTGTGTGGGTGGTTTCAGAGAGTGAGTTTTGTCAAGGAGACTTGAAACTGCACCGCTCTGGCTCTGCTCTCTTTCTGGCAGCGGTGCAAAGGGGAAAAATTATTATCAACAGAAAACCACGTGCAGCAGCCCAGCTTACCAAGTCAGACTCGTCTCCATCCTCCTCCTCCTCCCCAGATTCTGCAGACTCTTGCTCCTCCTCAGACTCACCATCGTCGATCTGCAACCACCATTTGCCCAAGAACAAGAGTCAGTCAGGTCGGGTCTCCCAAAATAGAGCATCCCCACCATCCTGATCCACCCAGCAGAGCATCTCCCACCATCCTGATACACCCAGAGCATCCCCCACCATCCTGATACATGCATCAGAGCATCCCTCTCCATCCTGATCCACCCAGAGCATCTCCCACCATCCTGATCCACCCATCAGAGCATCTCCCACCATCCTGATCCACCCATCAGAGCATCTCCCACCACCCTGATCCACCCAGAGCATCTCCCACCATCCTGATCCACCCATCAGAGCATCTCCCACCATCCTGCTCTGCACATCACAGCATCCCCCACCATCCTGCTGAGCCCCCATCCAGCAGAGCATCCCCCCAGCTCCCAGTAGGCACATGCACTAACAGGGCAGGGACTCCAAGGCTGCAGCTCAGTGAGTTTCAAACACATTATGGAACATCCATGGGGGTGGCAGAGAGGTGGGAAATAAAAATTCAACTCCAGAATAGAGTTTTCTAACCGAACTTCTGTGATAATCCCAAACCTGCCTCATGCTTTACTATGTATCATAATCCAGGGGAAAAAGGCAACTAAATTGTTACAGTGCTTAAATTGTTACAGTGCTTCCCCAAGCAAGACTGGGAAGATGTCTCCTGTTGTTACAGTGAATCCTAGAACCAAAGGTGGTGGGGGTTCTGCAGAGTGGATCACAGAGCTGTGTAGAGCTGGAACTGGGGGGAGCTGGGGAGACCCTCGGAGGGGGAATGGAAAGCAAGAAATGGTCACCAAAGAGCCTCACTACCATTGCTGATCCTTCAGTCATTTTGCAGGTGAAAAAACACCATAAATTGCTTCAACTGATGCCCTGCTATCCCAGGTGTCCCAGCAGTGTCCCACCCTGCTCCTCAGGCCCTGCTCAGGGATGGCAATCACCTTCCTGACGTTGTCTGCGTCGGACACGCTGTCCTTGGAGGTCCTGTTGTCATCCACGGGGAACATGGCTGCCTGATCTGCCCCATGATCATCCTCCTCTTCCAACTCATCCGAGTCCTCCTCTTCAGAGTCCACATCTATGCTTTCCCCATTCACATGAGGGCTGCCATCCCCCAGGTCCTTGTCACTCTGGAAGTCACCCAAGTGCAGGAGACAAAGACAACATCAGTTCCTGGGACAGAGCAGCTGGATCCATCCCAGACCTCCTCTGTGCTGGGAGCTCTAATGCTGCCTCTGGGTCCCCACAGGTGTCACCTCACCCTGCTGGATCTGGGGAGTCATTCCTTATGTTTCCATAAGGCATTAGGGGAGGAGAACCCAACTCAAACATGGAGGAGCAGCTCCACCAAGGGTGCAAGAAAGTTTCTAAGGAATGGAAAGGGAAGTTACATGACGTTGGGATTTTCCTACTAGCACTGTTCTCCTTGAATTCTAAGACCAAACTCCAGGACATGGGCTGCAGCAAAAGAAGAATTTAATCCGGAGTGAGTCCATGTCTAAACTTTTATAAGTAACCAAGTGTTTTGCTGTGCAGCCTCAAGCTGCAACACGAGACCTTGAGGACACTGAAAGAGAAAGGTCACACCTGAGGCATACTTGAAATCTCTCCAGATTCTCAGGATTCACAGGACAGAA
Source organism: Lichenostomus cassidix (assembly GCF_008360975.1). Lineage (NCBI taxonomy): Eukaryota > Metazoa > Chordata > Aves > Passeriformes > Meliphagidae > Lichenostomus > Lichenostomus cassidix. The sequence continues at coordinate 8,901,844 of NC_139497.1, forward strand.
GGGGAACAACCACTGGGAAAGGTTTGTTTAAGAGCAGGGATCTGAACAGCCACTCTGAAATAGTCACTCCCAAAGCAGCAAGGCTACTCCAGGCAGGAAGCTGCTGCCAGAGGGAAGATGGAAACTGAGAAGGGAAGATGCTGATCTCAAGTCAGCACATCCCTGCACCTCCACGTGGGCTTGGTGGCCACAGAAAGGGACATGGAAGTGACAACAAAAATCCCCAGTGGGCTCAGTGCTGCCCTTACCTTGGCACCCACAGAGGAATGAGTTATGCTCTTAAACATCTCAATCATTGTTCTCTGTTTTAACACTTTGGTCTTTTTCTTGGGAACCAGGCTATAGGTTCCCATTCTCCGTTTTTTCTTCCGAGATACTGCAGCAGCTGGAAGAGAGAAGCAAAAGGAACCCAAAGTTTGCTCAGGAATGAAAAGAAGGGAGAGAGTAGGAGCTGTATTAGAGAGGGACTTTGGACAAGGGATGGAGGGACAGGACAAGGGGGAATCTCATCCCAGTGCCAGAGGGCAGGGAGAGATGGAATATTGGGAAGAAATTGTTCCCTGTGAGGGTGGGCAGGCCCTGGCACAGAGTGCCCAGAGAAGCTGTGGCTGCCCCTGGATCCCTGGAAGTGTCCAAGGCCAGGCTGGACAGGGCTTGGAGCAGCCTGGGACAGTGGAAGGTGTCCCTGCCATTGCACAGGGTGGAACAAGATGAACTTTAAGGTCTCTCCCAACCCAAACCTTCTGTGATTCTATGAAATCACACTTGAGGGCACAACCTGAGAAAAAGGTTTCCCACTTCAACTGATTTATTTACAAGTCAAGCAGAAAATGACACACACAGATGTGCAGACACACAAACAACTTCCTGCCAGGGCTGCAAAGCTTCCCAAATTCTGAGCACCCTCTGCACACTCCTCCTGGCCCCTCCATCACCACACAAATCCTTAAATTATCCTGCATTTGGCAGTGCTGCTAGTGTTGTAGGAGGCTGAATGGAATCCAATTGCTCAAATAGAGACTGCAAGGCCAACAATACCCACTGACAATGGAAGCAATCTGACAAGAACTGAAGAACACACAGGGAAAAGGCACCTTACATAAAGCGCTGTTTGCCATTTAACCTCATTTCACACCTACTAGGGAAGTCTGTTTGATTCCTTTCACTCCTTTGATTGGGTCTTAATTTGTTAAGTCTCCCTCTTGGCTTTCTAATCAAACCAGACATCACAGCTCCCTGCCTGCTGCTGTCTGTGGTGAATGCACAGCAGAAGGATGCTTGGTGCACTCTTGCAGGAACAACCAGCTTCAGCACCACTGCTATTGCTTGCACTTGCACAGCCTGCTCCTTGAAAGCATTTCTTCATCTTCCATGATAAGGAAACGTCACCAAAATTTATGAAGAGACCTCTAAAAAAAATTCTGTGAACCCAATTAGTTTTATTTATAAGGCTGCAGTTCTTGGTAAGCAGCTGTGGTGATATTCAAAGTCCTTCAGAATTGATAGAAATCTCATCAGAATACCCCAGAGGAAAAAGGGATCAAAGTGTCTCCTGCAAGAAAAGCTTTTAGCAGAGGCAGGAGAGGTGCCTGGCAGAGCATACCTGGGGGGACTCTGCACCCCAGGACACAGTGGGGCAGCAAGGACAGCACGGGAAGTGCTCCCTTCACTTGGGAGAGGACTGCAGCAGGGCACTGAAGCAATGTCCCCTGGCCAGCAGCAGAGGGGAGCAGCAGGAGCCTGGGGACAGAGTGTCACACCTGCAGGCCACTGGCAGAGGGAGCAGAACATACAACTGTGACACACAAGGTCTGGGGCAGCACAGCAGCCGTAGAGGAAGGGAATCCTGGAGGGGTTGAGTGGCAAAAAGGTGCTGACAGAGGTTTTAATCCTTGTTAACCTCCTCATCACCCACTCAGCCCCACACACAGCTCTGGGAGGTGGGTGCTGCTGAGGATTCCAGCATTCCAGCCCTTCCCTTTTTACCTGTCTGCGACTTGGTGGTGGCCACATAGCTCTGGTTCTGAGGTAGTGACTGGTGAAGGCCCGGGAGAGAGGGCAACAACGGCTTCACAAAGTCCAGCATGTTCTCAAACTCCTTCTCCTTGGATTCTTTTTGATCTCTGCTGTCTCTCCCATCTTTGGGGTCTTTACTTGCATGCTGAAAAACAAAAGGCAGTTAAACTCAGCCTCTGCATTAAATAAATAAATTTTTTAAATCTAAGAAATTAATTCAATTCCTTTCTCTCAACTCTAATCACTTCCATCTGAAGGCAGGACCACACACTCCCAGCAGAAGCACACAGTTTCTGCTCCAGCACGTCAGGGGACTTTGCATAAACTCTCCCAGCCTGGCTGAGGTGACTCCCTCGGTGGCTGGAGGCTGTGAAGGTGACAGGTGAGCTCACAGAGGTAATGACAGGGATCAGAGCCTGTTTGTACAGCTTTGGGTGGCTCTCCAGAAGAGGAACCAACACAGCCATTCCCAGGAACACACCCTCAGCGTGGCTGCCACACCAAGCAAGCACAGGAACACTCCTGTGGAGCTGTTTTGGGAGAGCAGGCAGCAAAGGAAAGAGATCTTTCCTTCTGGACAGCATTTGGCACCACAGAGCCTCAGCAAAGGCTCCTCTCTAACCCAGCACACGACAGAACACAGGCTAAGCAGCTCTTTATGTGACACTGCAGGTGCATCTCCAGAGACCTGCCCAGGCTTCCCCAAAACCAGCTACCCCTGCTCCAGCTGCTGCTATTCCAAGCCCCAGGCAGGCTCCAGACTCCTACTGCAAACTAAGGGAATTCTGTAGTTGCCTCTCAGGCACCACAGCAGCTCACAGCTGCTCTGATTTGAGCTTTTACTCAGTATAAAGCCTCACCCTGCACCTCTGGTTATGAGAGAAGGGTTCCTACAGCTCCACAGAGAATCATTTAGGTTACACAAGACCTTTAAGGTCACCAAGTCCAAGCATTAACTCAGCAGGGCCAAGTCCACCACTAAACCATCTCCCTGAGTGCCATTTCTCAGCTTTTGATGCTACTTCAGTGTTTTCTCCTCTAATTTAGGAAACAATCCCCTTCCTGAGTGTCTAACTCCATTTCCTCTACCCTAAAAGCCTCAGACAGAGAGGTGCAGACTGTATTTGTGTCTCCCTTTTCCATCTGTGTTCATTCTCCTGGCTTGGGTTAAATGGTGCTTTTATTCCTGTGCCTTTTGTGTCAAGTGTGGCAAAGGGAAGTCAAGGGCACTGCAAAGCCCCTCAGTCCAGTTCACCAAACGTTTTCCTGTTACAGCCAAGCAAGGAGGTACCTGGTGAGGAAAGGAAACACATGGAAGCACATGAAACAAAGTCAGGGCTTGTCCTGCTCTCCCACACTGCTGCAAGCAGGGTGTCAACAGCCAGGGGGGTAAAAGCTGCTTCTGCTGTGCCATTTGACACTGGATTTGCCCTCTGATTTATCCCGCAGATGATCCAGCTGTACAGGAGGCTGGTTTGGCAGAGCTGCTCCAGCAAGCCAAGAGCACAGGCAGCAGAACACAAGGAAAGGTTGGGAGAATTGGGATTGTTCAGCCAGAGAAGGAGAAGGCTCTGGAGAGACCTCACTGTGGCCTCCCAGTACCTGAAGGAGCTACAAGACAGAGACTCTTTACAAGGGCACAGTGACAGGGCAAGGGGGAATGGCTTCAAACTGAAAAAGAGGAGGTTTAGATGGGATATTGGGAAGGAATTGTTCCCTGGGAGGGTGGGGAAGCTCTGGCACAGAGTGCCCAGAGAAGCTGTGGCTGCCCCTGGATCCCTGGCAGTGTCCAAGGCCAGGCTGGACAGGGCTTGGAGCAACCTGGGATAGTGGAAGGTGTCCCTGGCTGCGGCTTTAAGGTCCCTTCCAACCCAAACCATTCCATGATTCCAAGGTTTAAGTGCTGCTCCACTTGCAGGAAAACTCTTATGGGACTTGTGAAGCAACAGCTGAAAAACTCAACCAGAAATAGGAATCCAGGTGAAAGCAAGGCTGGAATAAAAATCAGGAAGCACTAGAAGCCCTCTGTGGAGCTCAGGGTCAGCCAGGCACCCTCAGCCACTGCTCCCAAGCAGTGTGACCTTGTGAACAACGGGGAAGAGCTGATTCCCCTAATTAGGCAGTGCCACGTGGGTGGTGCTGGCAGAGGCAGGGCCAGCAAAGCTCTAATGATAATCAGAAATGACCCACAGAAAAAGGCCATCAAAGTGCCAATGATTCCTGCATCAAGCCCATAACTTATGGCTCAATTGCCACAGCTTTGCTAAAAGGGCAGCAAGTCTTGGATTAACGATTTCAAAGACGACAAATCCACCACAGCCTTTGATATGTTGTTCTAATGCTTAATTGCTCTCACTGTCAAATAATTAAATGCATTATGCTTTTGCAACTAAATTAAAAAGCCCTGTCTCATCAGAACCTCTCACCCCCAGGAGATACTTATGGACTATGACCAACTGGGGCTTTTTTTTAAACTTTGTCTTCAATAAGTTTAATAGAATGAGCAAATTAAGTGCCCACAGGATCATTTTTCTGGACCTTGGGTCACTCCTGAGTCTGCTCCCAGTTGTTCTATCCCTTAAAAAATGCAGTCAGGAGTGCAGGGCACAGTATGCCAGGAATAGTCCCAACAATACTATTTATACCTCTTAAAAGTCCTGAGTTTATAGATCTAAAGGTTAACAGTAACTCTTGACTACAAAATTATTCTGAGAATTCCCAAGTCCCCTGAAATATCCAATGTTTTCCATTTCTAACTTAAAATTAGAAAAATGAGCTTGGGAGAGGCAGATCTGACCCAAGTGTAAACAAGGGCTGCATTTTGTGTCCTGAGAGTGCAAGGTTTTGCAACTGGTCTCTGATAAAAGGTGCTGTTATTCCCAAAAACCAGGAATTCATATTCAGGCCATGCCAGGCTGTTTGGAAGAACACAATCCAATTTTTAAATTAAAAAGTAGTATGGTATTAGCTCGGGGGCTTTCTCTCCCTCTGTAATTACAACATGGAAATAAATTTAAAATCTTCAATAGGCTGCACAACAACTGCTAAATGTGAACTTTTCATGGCAATTCTGGTAAAAGTTTTTTTAGAACAAATTAAGTGTTGTGAGATAAAGATTTTGCTTGGAGGCATATGCAGCAATGGTAAAGAAAACAACTTTCAGAAAGAGGTGAGGAGATCTCTCATATGTGTGTGTATACATATATATAAAAATTACATCTAAAAATTGTAGTAAAAAGCTTCAACACAAATTTTTAAGCACCCATAGTCAGTTTTTTCACCATCTTTCCTCATTCTCAGCTACATCAAAGTTACATCTTTGCTGTTCTTATTCAGTGTTACTCCTTTACAAGGTGGATGTTCAGTGGATCAAAGTTCATTCTTTTCCCATTTCCAACCTCTCTGAACTCCTGCACTCCCTCCTGCTCTCCTGCACTGAGCTGCTCTGCTCTGCTCTGCTCTGTCAGCTCCAAATTTAAACACTCCCAGAAAAGAGGTTTGCTACCCCAGCACAGCACTCTGCTGGGAATTTCTGCTTCCCTGCAATCCTTCACACTGGACAAGAGCTGGTTCAAGCTGGCTCCAGGAAACAGCCTCAAGTTGTGCCAGGGCAGGTTTACATCAGATATTAAGGAAAAAACTGTCCCAGACAGGGTTGGAAAGCATTGGAACAGGCTGCTCAGGGAACTGGTGAAGTCATCACCCCTGGAGGTGTTCAAAAAACCAACCCTTGCTCCCTGCTTAGGGCTTCTCCTCCCTTTTCCCAGCACAGGACACTCGTGCTGGCAAAGCACAGAAAGGTATACAGCAATAAAAATAAAAGCAAGTTGCTGGTGCTGCAACCAGCCTGAAGGAGCTGATTGCTACCCAGCATCTGTCCATCCAGTGTGACAAACCCTAAAACATTCCTGCTTCCCTTCCTGCAGATCCAGATTTCTCTGCTAAAGGTGGGAAATGCCAGAGCAGCAAAGCTGGAGCCTGCAGAGTGACCATGCTGGGGAAGAGAGGCACAGCTTTGGAAGAGCTGCTGGGCATGTCCTGACCTGCCAAGGACACCACTCAGGGCACACCTTCTTGGAGGGTTTTAGCTAAGTTTTAACTGACAAGACTCCCATACTCCAAAACTGGATGAAGATCATCCTCCTTCACTTCAACCATCAAGCATTCAAGAGAGTTGATATTCAACAGATAGCAAAACCACAGTGAGCAGCACCATTCCTCACCCTAAACTCCATCACTTTGTATTATCCTTGTCCAAAACAACCATGGACATCTCTTTTCTCCAATTACATTTACCACTCAATCACAGGTTTTATCTACAGTTTGAGAGAGGAAAGTTTCCTTTCCACACAAAGGCAACTCCACGATGCAGTTTGAGCTCCCTGTGATCACATGTTGTCCTAAACCCAACACTGTGGGCCACTGGAGGCCAAGAAAGGACTATAAATGAGAGAGAAAAAGAAACTGCAACACCAACATCTTCATTTCTTGCAGCTTCTCATCCTCTGCAAAAGACTGTAAGGTCACTATTTCATGTTTGGAATAGTGAAGAAGGTGGGCAGCTATTCCAACATTTCTAGAAATGCTTGTGCCTGGAAACAGCAAAAATGGGACCAACACTATGTCCAACCCACTGTGAGAAATACAGCCAAGAAAACTGCTTAGACTGGGGCAAGAACACAACATCTGACATGTCTACAAAAATTAAACTGAAGTGCTGTCTACATTTTAATGGGATCAAACACATTTCTATTACTGGCACAGAAGTCTCCTACAGCAGCAGGGAGAAGTTATTAAAAATGGCAAAAAATAGAATATCCTCACAGTTTTTGGTTGTTTTCTTTTTTCTTGAAAGCAAAACTAGAGACCAAACCACCCTTAGTCATGGACCTCCCATGTTGGCTCCATAAACCCCAGAAAGGGCATTTCTCCCACTGCCCAGCATTCAAGGAGTCTTTCCATCACCAAAACCAGCAAGCTGGGAGAGAAAGCAGAGTGCTGGTGGAAGAACACAGGCAAGGTCCTGCCTGGGAGCAGGGCAGCTCTGAGAGCACTGCAGAAGGCTCTCGATGCCTGACATCACCTCAGGCTTGGATTACACATTCCCTGATTTCCCTTCTCTGCAGGACTTTCACCTCCAGCACAGAGTGAGCTGCAAACCAGAGCCAACTGGGCAGGAGGACTGAGCTAAGCAGCAGTGCCACTGGGAGCAGGGCAGTGCCAGGGAGCAGCTCTGCCTCTCCATCCATCAGGGTCAGGGGCAGATCTGCCTTTGAAGAGCACAAAGCAGCAGCTCCCGGGGGGATTTGCCTCTAACAACTGGTGAGTGGTGGTTAAGCAAGAAATATCAGTCTGCTATAAAAAATTGATCACAAGCAGATGATAGTGCCTGTAGGAGCTGTGGTGGTGCTGCTCTGCCCCTTCTGCTGCTGCTGCAGGGTTGTGTTTTTCACTACTGAATTTCAGGAGGCTGATCAAGCCTTACCTTCGAGCAACAAACCTGCAAGGCTTTGGTCTTAATCTAGACCAGAGCAGCTGCAAGGCTGATCCACCTTTGGATCTGATCAACATGTGCCCATTAGAGCAGGGTTTCCATTGTGACTTGATTACAATTGCACTGATCTGAGTGCAGCTGTTCCCCCAAAGCTGCACTCAATGTGTTTCTGAAGAACACCCAGGCTGGATCTCATCCTTGTCCCCTCCTGCACCAAGCAGCTCCAAGGGAAGGGAGTGTCCCCCATCAGTCAGAACGAAACAGGGGAGCCCAAACCAGATGTGACACTAAGGCTCCTGGCAGAAATCAACCCCTCTGCTGGGGCCAGGGCTGTTATTTCTGTGGGCTGTGGTCAGAGCTGGGGCAGCACCTCCAGCCAGCACAGCCACCTCAGCAGCACCAGCACAACCAACTAAATACCAAATTAAATGCAGTGCACAACAGCCTTCATTCTTGCTTCCCTCAGCAGCAGCCCCTCTGCACAGGAAGCCCAATGGCAGCCTTGTCACTCCTGAAGGAGATTTCCCATCAGGGCAGATGCTGAAGGGTCTGGCAGGGCCATACAATGAGCAGCTGGGAGCACAGGCTCCAGCACTGCACACACAGGAGGCAGTTCAAAAGCTCTGGGATCAGGTATTTCATGGCAATGCTACTTAGAAGAATAGTTTGATGAATATTGGTAGAAAGACCAACATAAGCAAAGCATGTTCTGCTCCAAGCTCCCTGCCAACATTGCCTCCCCCAGTTAAATTGGTACCTGGCATTTTGGGGACACACTGAATCAGGCCAAAACACTCATTTATAGGATTTTTGCACTATTTCCTGACCTATTCCTCTGCACAGCATAACAAAATACCAGCAAAGACACACACCCCAAACTGCAGCCTCATGGTCACTGAGCAAAGGAAACACAACTTGGGATTCCCAATTCAGCCATCTGCTCCTCCTATCTCCAAAGCTAACTCTGGGATGCTCTCACAACCTTTATCATCCTTTATCCCTTATGTTTTACTGATGTTAAGCTCAGAAACTGAGGTTTCCAAGCAGGAGGAGCCTTGTCCAAGCACAGGACACACACAGACACACACACACACTTGCCTTGCAGTCTGTTGCCTGGCCCTGGAAACTTTTAGGTTCTTAACAGGGTTGTAAAATGGATTAGGAGTGAAAGAAAGATTCTTCCCAAAGACGCACTGCTTGTGTTACTGCTCTATTCAGAAGGGGAGCAGAAATAATGCTGTCAACAGCTCTTCTGAGGTCTCTGTCCAAAAACCACCTTAACATGCGACAACATCAATTAAAATTGTCACCTGTTTCAGATTCAGCTTCGATCCCAATTCAGGAAGCAACTCCTAAACAGAGAAAAAGCTCGTTAAATTGGTGAGAAAATTCTCTTCCTTCTCTCAGAGACCAATTCACATGTGCAGGAAAAAGGCTACCAAGGTCCCCTGACAGCTATTGGATTACAGAAAACAATTTTTTGGCCCCAGTGGGTTTCTGCAGGAGCCAGGGGGAACAAATGTTCACACTTTGCAGGCAGCAAAATACCTTCCTCCCCTCCTCCTCCCAGGCAGAACAGGTCTGTGAGAACAGTTTCACATGGAAAACAACAGTGCTCTAAAAAATACTAGCCAAGCAAACTACTGCGTCCTGTAATATCAGCTTCTGGATGATTTCCACAATTTATTTCCTAGTATACAGCACCTGATTTCATGATGGTTTTGAAGGGGAAAAGGGGTGAAGGTTGGTGCAGGAAAAGCTCCTGAGCTGCTGGGCTGAGGAGCCTCTAAGCAGCCAAAGAAATAATCAGGACAGAAAAATGACAACTAGCAAGGACCCTGCTGCTCCAAAGAAAATAGCATGTAAATCCCAAAGACAATGGGGAAAAATGAGGTAGTAATTATCAGGAAGGCTGAACACAACAGATGTTTTATTGTCTTGCAGGACTGAGATCAAATCTTGGGTTCCCATTCAGCTGCAGAGGCTTGAGCAGAGAACATGGGAACAGCCTCCTCTCACCACCCTTCCTGGGAATGTTGCTTCTCTCCCTATTTTAAGCCCAAGGCAAATGGCCAGAGGAGCTGAGGACAGCCCATGTACTTTCTAGGGCAGCCCAACAAGTGCAGGCTTTGGTGTTGTGAAGCTGTTTTTGTCGTGTGAGCAAATAAAAATCACCAGCACCATCCCAGCACTCCCAAACACCACACCACTTCCTAGAGACAAACCTTGAAACCCAAGGGGTTGAATATAAATATTCTTCTGATGTATCACAAAATATGAATGAGGAAAACACTCCCTCCTAACCTAGCAGTCACCTTTTAGGAGGGAATTGCCTCTTTCAATTGCTCAGCCCCACAGGGTCTCTCTGTAGTAAATTCCACAATGGTCTGGATGTTTGTCCAGCCTAATTCCAGTGCACAACTGGGGCCTGAAGGCAGTTTGGGCTGCAAAGCCATCTTTGGGTCTGAGATATCCTGACGGGAGATTTCTGGCACCTGGGCTTCCCCTGTGCAAGCCAGGGAGCACAGCCAGGGTGAGAGCAGAGAATTCAAACACAGCCAGGGGAAGGCAGAGGGGAAATGGGTGGCTGGGGAGGCTGGCTGGCAATCCTGGCAGGCAGGAGTGGTTTCTGCCCCTCTCCCGAGGCTGCTGCCCACAGGTCTGTGATCCTGCTGTGCTCTTTGGACTCCCAGCTGCTTCTGGAGGCACAGGGGGTACAGTAGGGACCTTTCCCCATCTGGGGCTGGCGAGGTGCCACCCTTCCTTCCCCTTCCCTTTTTCTCTCTCTTCCCCTGCTCCAGACCACAGGGATTCACAGCTTTCAGCCCTTCACACCTCACCACTGCTGTGCTGAGATGTGTGAGGGACATCTGAGGGCCATTTTGGACCTGCTGGATCACAGCACCAATGAATCCCACTGACCTTGACAAAGCTGCAGCAGCTTCCATGCATTTCTGGGAATGACAATGAGCCCCATGGCTAATCTTTTCCTTGACATAAAGGCCAATCTCCCTGCACCCATCAGACACAGCTCAGTGAGAGCATCCAGCTCACTGTGGGCATATAAAGCATCACAGGGATGAACACCAACTGCTTGTAGTGGAGATCTGCCCGTTCCAGGACCTATTCCCTACCTCTGGCAAAGAACCAAAAAAATAACCAAATTTGTCCCATGACAAAGAAAGGCCCATTTCTGTCCTCCTCACTGTGAGATGAATGCACCAAATGACATCTCCTCATGCCTCCTAAAAAAAAGCAGGGCTCTGTTTTATTAAGTGATGGTAAATCCACCACTAAGGATTCCAGAGAGAACACTTCCCAACAACATGGAGAGAAAACATCATCTGGTTTAGCCTTATAATGATTCCTACAGCAATGCAATCAAGCTGCCTAACAGATCAGCTCCTTGACAGCTTCCAAGCTTAGGAGGAGCCTCAAGTTTACATGCTATGCTTAATTTCCTTTGGGTCGACCTCAGAAGAAATCTAATTTGTTTCACAAGCAGCTCTGGATATCAGCAGAGGCTGATTAGCAATAGAGCCATGAGAGAAAGGCCATTTAGTGTCTTCCATAGATCTGCTGGAGGAGGCAATTGATCAATCATATATTTAGAAACACACTGGGGATGAGAGCTGATGGTGGCCATGTGACCATCTATTTTAACATCTCTGTCTGCAGGAAGAGAAAAATAAAATAAAAAAATAAATATATATATTAAAAAAAATAAAAACCAATCCACTCAGTGGGCAAGCTCTGAATGCCACGTGTTGCCATGCAGCCAGGTATCCCTCAGACCCCCAGAGAAAGGCAAGAGCAAGCCCAGCAGCAGCAGCTGTGTGCTGGGCAGGTACATTACCAGGCTGGGGGTGGGTTTAGGCATTGTCTTCCGTGCTCGGTGCACCTTGACCTCAGCGTTAGCAGCAGGGGCTCTTTTAGCATCCATGTCCTTACTGCCCTCCCCGAGCTTGCTGGGCATCGTGCCTTGCAGCTGGGCAAAGGAACCCACAGTCCTGCCTTTGCCTGCTCCTCCAGGAAGGGTTTTTGCAGCATGGCCAGTGAGAGAAGCAAAGCTGGTAGTCCTTAGAGGCTGCTCCTGTGCCATCTGCTTGGTTAGGATATATCCATTGCTCCCTGTGACAGAAGTCTGTGTGAAGTCATTTGCTTTCAGGTGGTTTTGCTTCCCAGGCTCGCCGTCCCGCTCCGAAATGCCATTTTCTGCTATCCTATTTAATTTAGTAGTAGAGTCCTGCTGGCTCACTTTCGTGTTGTCCTGAGTGTTTTTCGCTGGGTTTGGGTGGCCCCCACCCTCGCTGTGCTCACAGGAACCGTTGGTTTCACCATCTACTGCCATTTTTGGTTCCCCCACTTGCTTTTCTGTAGCGCTTTCATCTGCAGCCATGGCATTAAACCCTGGAGGGAGAGGGAGGACAGGGAGGAAGAGAGGAGAAAAGGGTCACAAGTGGTATTGAAACTGCCAAGAGAAGGTACAGCTACCCACAGCGTAAGAGCAACCCTCTCCTCCAGAATCCTGCTTGATGTAGCCCAGAATCCCACAATCATTAGGGTTGGGAAAGACCTCCAAGACTGCCCAACCATGAATCAAGCACCACCACATCAAGTGAGCCACAGCACCGAGTGCCAGGCTGTTCCCTCACCCACCTGCCCTGCCCTCCTGGATCCTCACACGGTGCCATTTGGGCTGGGTGGCCCAGGTGACAGCAGTGCACTCATTCCCACTTGCCTCAGCTGCAGATGTGGCCATGTATTCCCAACAACGGATTTTTCCAAGGTAAATATTATCTCTGGCTTTTCCAAAAACTGCATTTATTGGACCATATGTCAACACCTCGCCTGGCAAACAAAACTCTGCCCCATCTTGCATCCGGATCTCTGGCAAAGCCCTGCCCCAAGCCAGGCTGGCACAGCAAGGCTCTGCTGGTAGGGCTGTCCCAGGGAGCTTTGGTGGCACAGCACAGCCCAGCAGCCAAATGTCCACATCAGGGCTCTGTATGAATTCCTTGTGCTACAGGGAACAGCACAGGGAATAAATCCCTGGCTATCCCAGCTCTCCTGGGAATGCTGTCCAGAGGGAATTGGCTCTTTCAGCAGGACAGGACCAGGATTCATGGTGTCATTTCAGAGGTAACAGCAGGAGGAAACACAGGAGTGAAGCAGGGTGAATGCAATTTTAGACTAAAATAATTCTATGATTCAAATGCAGCAAGATTTTTGCAGCCTGACTAAAAGCTCATGCACAACAATGCTCATGTGAAACATTCCTTTTCCTTCCCTTCCAAACATCTCCCTCCTCCTCCATCAATGACTTTGTCCCATCAAAGATTTCAGATCCCAGCTGAAAAAAATCTGACTATGACTGTCATGTACTTGTAGGAAAGTTTCTGACATGACAAACCAGCAGCTCCCCAGGCAACCGGCAGTGATAACAATTCACTGGCACCATCAGTGCAATGATTACATCAACCTGCTGTTAGGGATTCCTCAGCTTGTTTTCCTTCCAGAGACCAGACAGTTATGAAAAGCAACACAAGGAGTACAGGGAGAGCTCTGACAGAGCAGGGGGGATTGATTCAAACCAGCTCCCATCAAAGAAATTCTCACCTACAGGATCCAAACAGCCTGGAGTCACACCAGAAGAACAGCCAGACCACTGGGTATCAGCAGCTCATTTCACACTGCCCTTGAAGCCCAAACAGGCAAGGAAAACAACACTCTGAATCCCAGAATCAAGGCTGGAAAAGACCTCCAAGATCATAGAGTCCAACCTGTGACCAATGCCCACCTTGTCACCCAGCCCAGAGCTCTGAGTGCCATGTCCAGGTGCTCTTTGGACACTTCCAGGGATGGGAACTCCCAACCTATCTGGGCAGCTCCTTCCAGCCAAGAAATTCCTCCTGATGTCCAACCTGAGGCTGCTCCCTGTTCTCTGGAGCACAGCCTGATCCCCCCGGCTGTCCCCTCCTGTCAGCAGCTGTGCAGAGCCACAAGGTCCCCCTGAGCCTCCTTTGCTCCAGGCTGAGCTCCTTTCCCAGCTCCCTCAGCTGCTGCTCATAGGACTCTCAAATGTCTCTTCTGACCTGGCAAGAACCTGATGCCAGGCTAAAGCCTGAAGGACCAGCTGGGATGACAAGTCCAATGTACCTACCTGGGCTGACATGCAAAGCTCAGCTCCAAGCACAGGCAGCTCCGTGTAAAGGTCAGCAGGGAGGAGACACAACACTGCACAGCTCACCAGAACAGCTCTTCCCAAAACCCACCCAAATTCTCTTTCCATTTCCATTGGGAAAAAAGGTATCTTCCCCTTTTCCTACCCCTTTTTAATGCATTTGTTTTATCAGAATCACAGAATCTCCTGAGCTGGAAGGACCCACAGGATCACCCAGCCCAGCTCCTGTCCCTGCACAGACACCCAACAATGCCACCCTGGGCATCCCTGGCAGCATTGTCCAAACACTCCTGGAGCTCTGGCAGCCTCAGGCTGTGCCCATTGCCTGGGGAGCCTGGGCAGTGCCCAGCACCCTCTGGGGGAAGAACCTTTCCCTGGTATCTAACACTTGCTTCCCATTGGGTTGACCTGGAAGATTTGAGTACCATTTCTGCCCAAACAGCCCTGGCAGCTCTAGATTATAAAACTGATGCATTCCAGTACCTGAAACAACCTTATAATTCCCCAAACTTCCTGAGTTTTGGTGCCCATCCGAGATTTAAAGACATTTCCAGCAAACTCAAAGCCTTCTCAGCCTGGTCAGTACACGTGGAGCATCCAACCCAACCTCTGGTTTGACCCATGGTCAGTGCTGAATCCCACCAGGCTCTGTCCAGGGGGTCTCAAAGACCTGCAGCAGCATCCAACCCCTCCAGCCTCGTCCTACCCAGCAGTTAAGAGGGGGACAGTCCCACTGATGCTCCTGATTGCCAGCTGAAATCCACAGATGTTGGGCACAAAGCATCTTTCCAGATGTATGTGGAAAATGTCTCCAAAGCCTGAGTGGTCACTGCTCCCTGGGGATCAGCTCTGGCCATTGCTCCTGATGAGACACCTGCACTAAGAGAGACAACCCAGCCTGGGACTGCCTCCCACCTGGGCTCTGCTGGCTCACAGCCTCCACAAAGAGCTCCAAAACATCCAAAAATTGCTCACCAGGGCTCTCTGGAGCACAGAGAGACACAAACCCCACCTGCAGGAGCAGGGACTGAAGGTTCTCCAAGCAGGATTGAAAGTTATCACCTCCAGCTGCTGCCTCTCACACCACCCAGACCCCCCTGGGAACAGAGAGAGCCACAAGGGTTTGTTTTTGATAGGAACAACTCTGGGAGAAGATAAAGTGCTCCTTTTTCACTGTTTTATTTAACTATTTGAAAAGCTGTGGGCAGAGGGAGCCACAACTAGGCCCTTATTCTTTCAATTCTTGTTTCTCTTTCTGCTTTCAGTGTCTTTAAAAGGCCATTTAAGCAATTATTGCAGCAAAGTCAGTGCCAGGAAAAAAAAAAAAAAAACAACAAAAAATGAGCTCTCTAACCACAGCTGGAGGTTTCTAGAGCTCAGCTTTAGGCACCTGGCTGAATGAAGCCTTCAATATTTGTTGATTTAAATACTGTGCTCTCCCACCAGAGCAGTCAAATAACTTCAGTGGCTGCCTATTAGATAAACTGAATAAGCAGAGGGCAAGAATTGCTCTACCTGCCATGAAGGCAACCAAAACAACGTGAATTAGAGCACTGCCCTAGGGAAAAGAGAAACTGCATTACTCCAGAAAGTGTCATTGGCTTTATGAAAAATCCATGACTCTAAAATTAAAATCACACACACACAAGTGGCATCAATCCCCTATAAACAGGCACCAGCTTCCAAACCTGTATGAGTAGATATTTGATGAAACAATGATATGGAATTTCATAGCAGAGGCCAAGGACTGAGGAGGAAGAGAGACCATGATCCCCTCCAGCCTCCAACAAATCTGAGACACCACAGGCAGGACCTTCTCTTTCTTTGCGGAAAAATCCCCTCTGTTCTCCCATTCCCTCTTCTGGCAGCACTAAAACAAATCCATGAGTAGCCTGGAATGGCATTTGGAATGTTTTCTACAAACTGAGCTCCTGCAAGAAGCATCACCTCATCATCCCAGGGTCCAATCTGAACCCCAACTTAAAGAGCTACCCATGGAGAACCAGTTTATGTCAGGAGCTGCATCACTTAAATTGTGTGGCAACTCAAGTGAGCTGGTCTGGTTTCCCCAGTCAAAACACTGGGTCTGGCAATAGGAAAAGAGGAATTGCCATCCCAGGCTTGGCTGCAGCTCCTCTGGTGCTCCATGAGCTCCATCCCCCTGTGCCAGGACATGTCAGCAGCTCTGACCACACTCAGGATGTCTCAGGTTCACCAAGGGCACCTGCACAGCACTGCTGAATAGGCACAACTCGACAGAAATTCACACCTTTGCTGAACTCTGGCCCATAGACAGGGATGGGAACACAAACCAGAGCCAGCAGGAGCCTCACTGTGAGAATACTGAATAAACAGCCCACAGAAGCTCTTCAACAGCTCCAGACACCTAAAGAAACATTTCTTCCTGACGTGACCTTTTCATCTCCCCTTTCTCATTCCCCAAAAAAAAACCTTCACTGAAAACCTGCTAACATCCTCATTTCAAATACACCTCGTGGCAGTGAGTTCTCCCCTTGAAAACGCTGTTCAGCAGCTTTTCTGCTCTTGTGCTGCAAGTGCAAGGGAATTATAAAACTGAAGTTGGTATTCCCCTAAAACTTTGTGACTTTACAGCATTCATCCCTTCTAAGTAGGCCAAAACAAGGTTTTCTCCACATTCAGTTTTCTCTCCATCTCACTCACTGCTCTTTAATCCACAACCATCCTTTCTTTAATTAAAAAGAAAGCAAAGGTAGAAAGTTCTAGCCTGCATCCATGAAGTGGAACCTTATTAGAAGCATCCCAGTCTTTTCACAGCTCCTTTATGCATCCCCTATGCCAGATGCAGCAGGAAAAGCTTCCCCCACGGACCCCAACACTGCCTGAATCCTCATCCAAGCTTGGATTTATTTAAAACCCAGCAACATGGAGGACAGGAAACATGGCCAAGAGATTTGTTGGTGGTATTTGAAGTTGATATCAAGTTGGCACAAACTTTAGTAAAAACATCAACTTTGAGGGCTGGGTACATTTTAGCAACACAAGGAATTTAAGACTCAAGAAGTTGAGCTCTTTCATTATCCCAGTGACTCCATGTGGCAAAGAATACCCAACAATGAATTTAAATCCCTCCTCTGAATTAACAACCCCCTGAGAGCCCTGCAGAGCTCCCAGCCCTCACCAGGCTCAAGCAGAAGGGTTAGGCTCAAGTTTTCTTCTCAGAACATCACAGTTGTCCAAAATTGAATTAAAATTTCCCTGAAGTAAACAGACTCCTATGAAAGCAGAGGAGAAGCTAAGACAGGATGAGACCACCCCATCTAATCTGAGGTGTCTCAAAGGCACCTCAGACTCCAGGGTGTCCCTAAGCCACCACTGCAAGCCAGGGAGAGAAACCAACAGCTCAAAAGCAGCACAGGCTCACTTTAGACATCTTTGGACAAATTCATTCCTGCCTGGAATATGTCTAACCTGCCTGCTACCGTGCCTAAGCAGAAATGAGCTGGACTAAATCAGAATTAGAATGATTACTTCAAAAGAACCCTAAATTAGGCAAAATTAGACCCACCTCTGCTCTGCCAGCCCAGACGTCAGTTCCTCTTCGCTGTCTTTGCCTGCTGGGGTTTCCAGCCCTTTCAGCAGAGCCAGACCTGGCTCCAGTCCTGTCCTGGAGCTCGCCAGAGCTCAGTCCAGCCTGCCAAAACTGATCTGTGGGCAGAGGCTGCCTAGCAGATGTGCTACTGTCCCCATCAGCCATGCTGGCCACAGCCAGAGGGGACCAACCGTCTCTGTGGGGACCCAACAGGATCAGCACCCACCAGAAACAACTTCTGAGGCAGGCCAGGTATCAACTCAAAAATCAGTGTTACTTTGACAATGCTCTGAAAAAAATTAAAGGCTTAAATGTATCTTTGAAAGTTGGATTTCAGTGCTCAGAGAAACAAAGTAAAAAAAAGATGCAAGCGTTAGGAGCCCTTGTACTCCAGGCCAAACTGCAGCCACCACGAGGTCTGAGGGAAAAGAGGGTGAAAAATAATAAAAAAAGAAATAAAAAATTGTTCTACAAGCAAAGGTGCTATTATCTGATCTGGAACTTTTACACATTTTTCTGATTATCTTGGTGCTGAGCACTGGTAGAGGTAAGACCCTCACTGCCCATGGGATTTTTCCATGCATTTGCAGAGCCCCCAGCACAGAGCCCAGGCAGAGCCTAGAGGCTTCAGCTGCTGCAAGAGAAACCTTTAATCAAAGGCAGAGCTTAAATGAACTTAGCTTAAATGAACAAAGCAAAGAGAGAGCTTAAAGGAAAAGCTGAGGATTTGGAGGTGCAGCCCAAGAAGTGCACACAGCTGTATTTATACACACACATCTCACACATGTTCTACCTTAACCACTTTGCAGATCATCTTTAAAACACCACACATCCCACAGACTTTGATTCAATACCCAACTGTCCTGCTGGATAAAAGTGAGAAATGCACCTGCTTGTAATCCCTGTGTTACAGCAGCTCCCTCCCCTCTTCCTCCTCTAAGCCAAACAAAAAGGGAAACTGCCAAGCAGAGAAAAGCCCAGCTGACATCAGGATGAAGATGTTTGGGCTGAAACCACACAGATAAGGGAGAGGTGGCAGCTGGATCCATGTATCCATGGGGAAGGAAAGCACTCCCTCCATCACTGAAGGCTGGAAGGGGCTCTGAGCAACCTGAGCCAGTGAATGGCATCACTGCCCATGGCAGGGCTTGGAAATGGATCATCTTTAAGGTCCCTTCCAACCCAAACCACTCCAGGATTCTGTGATTGAAGCCAAAAAGCAGAGCATCTTGAAGCCAAGAAATGCAGACAAACATGTTTTCAGGCAGAAGTTCCTCTCTGGGCTGAGTTATTGATGGTCTCTTGTTCCCCCCAAGCCCTTGTGAAGATGGGTGGTGTCCATGTATCTCCAGACCACAATTATCACTCCTCCCTGGAGCACTGTGACCCTGCACAGCAAGACTCAAATCAGGAAAAATAAAATAGAAAATAGGAAGAATCAACTTCTGCTGTGAGTGCTCAGCATTGAGGTTACACAGGTTGGGCTGATGGGGTTCAGCACTTGGCCAGTGGGCTGGAAATGCTGGTGGGGACTCAGAGAATCCCAGAATAGCTGGGGTTGGAAGGAACCTCTGGAGATCATCCAGTCCAACCTCCTGCCAAGGCAGTGTCACTTGGAACAGGCAACACAGGAACATGTTCAGGTGGGTTTGGAATGTCTCCAGAGAGAGAGGCTCCACACCCTCCCTGGGCAGCTGCTCCAGAGCTCTTTTTACCTTTCTCGTGCTGATGTGGAACTTCTTGTGTTTTAGTTTATGGCCATGGCTCCTCATCCTGTCACTGGAAGCAATGAACAGAGTCTGGCACCATCCTCTGTCACCTCTTGGAGATATTTATGTACATTAATCAGATCCCCTATGAGTCTTCTCCTCTCCAGACTAACCAGACCCAGCTCCTGCAGTCTTTCTTCATGTGAGAGACATTCCAGAGCTCTCATCATCTCTGTGCCTTCTGCTGGAGCCTCTCCACTAGCTCCTTGCCTTTCTTGAACCACGGAGACCAGAACTGAACCCCAAACTCCAGCTGAGGCCGAGGGGAATGATCACTTCCCCTGACCTGCTGGTCACACCCTTCCCAATGCCCCTCTGGATCCCCCTGGCACTCCTGGCCCTGAGGTCACACTTTTAACTTTAACAGTTTAACAGTTAAACTGACTCAACAACTTAATGACTCAGAGCAGGTTAACAACCTCCATGAAGCTCACTCATCCCTTTGCCATGGGATGGGGCTGTGGCCACGAGGCCCTGAGCCCAGCCATGTCCAAGGGACGCTCCTGCTCCAGGGCTGCCAGCTCTGAGCACATTTCCTGGGCTGCCACAGGCACATCCTTCCTGGAGCAAGGGTCCCAAAACCAGGGAGTGCTTGGCTGCACAGCTGGGTGAACATCTAAAATCCTGAAGCATCACTTAGCTCTGCCTGGTCTCCTGCTGCCAGCCTCAGCAGGGGATCCCAGTGCCAAGTACCTGAGGAGAGCAGATTAGTCCTTCCCTCCTTTCAAGCTGCCATCCCTGCACCTGGGAATGCAGAGGCTGCAGCTGCTCAGCGGAAGCAGCACTTCCCGTGCTCACAGCAGCTTCCTACCTGAAATAAGGGAGAAAAAGGGAAAAAAAAAGGCCTCTCCAAGAGTTTAAACCCCTGAGAGTCTCTCAAAGCACTCTGAAGTTTATCTGAGACTGTGCAGGTCTCACCCAGCACTATGCTCCAGCACTGTAGCTCTTGTAAAGCAGCTGCCTTAGGTGAAAGGTCAGAAACACTGGAGCTAATGGAGAACGTCATTCCCAACACCCATTCCTGCTCCTTCATACCACTGCTTTACTGGAACTTTCCATCCCTGGGGCTGGGGAATCAGAAAGGAGTGGTTTGCCTTGAAAGGTCAAGGGAGACGTAAAGCTGGGAGTGAAGCACATGAGGAGAACTGAATGCACTTGTAATTCTTGCAAAGAAACCACTTTTTAATAGTTTCTTTCTGAGTCAGACTAAAGACAATATGGCCTAATAAAAGGTTTTTTCCACTCATCTCCCATCTCCCTGCCCTCTTCCCCATCCTGTCAGAGGGAAATATGGACCTAAGATCACACCCACATGTAAAACTGAACTGGAACATTTCCCACAGACAACAAACAGCCTCATCCACAGCTTTTGTCTATCTGTGTTGAGCAATTTTACACAGAAAAGGACACTGAGCCTAGTGAGCAATTTCCACAAGCTGGGACTCACCCCCAGAACTGGAAATGAAAGTACTAGAACATGCAAAGGGCTTGCTCCTACAAATATTTGTTAGAGTTCAATTCTTTTTCTTTATCAGGATGAAGGCAGAAGAGGAGAGGCCAGCAGGGAACATTTCAGCAGGGCATTTCTGCAATACCTCCCTCTTGAGGAACAAAGAACAGAACACCACAGCTGCCCACCCAAGGGCAGCCACCTTCAGGATGCTCCCTGAAAACACCAACCCCACCCCAGACACCAACAACCCATCCCCAGCTGCTGAGCTGCCCAAAGGACAGGCTGAGGACCACCAGGAAAGGGTCCACTGCCTCAAACCAGCACATTAATGAAGGCTAGTTTGGACAGGTGTCCCTGCCCATGGCAGGGGGTGAAATGAGATGGGCTTTAAGGTCCCTTCAACCCAAACCAGCCTGGGATTCTATGATTATGAACTGGGGCAGCTCAGCTGCTGCCCCACTAGAGCAGGAGCCTTCTCTGCAACAGGAAATCTTCATGGAGATCTCCAAAATGATGATGTTCATCTGTGCTGAGCCAGGCAGTGCTCATGGGCACCACTGCAGGCCTTGCTTGCAGTCAGACCCCTAAATATCAGCCAAAGCTTCAAGCTGCCTGAATTTCCTGTCTTATCTTGGACTCAGGCAAAGCACAAATTTGTACACAGAGGTGTAACTGGTACAAGGCCATTCAGAGGCAGCAGTGGAGCTGTGAGATGTGCTAACTCAGTTCCAATGGAGATCTGATCTACCTTCAGCATCAGCATCTTTCTGAGTAAGGGGGGAGTGAAAAGAGAGGAAAACACAGCAATTCACACCAAGCCTTTAGCCCAAACAGCACCTTTAGTCAGCCTTTGGTTCTGCAACTTCAAACTTCTGGAAGTTTCGATTCCAGGTTCAGTATTGACAGGTTAGCTGCCAAGGGGGTTTTCCCAAAGGGAACACAGTCCAGAGCAGGTTCAGTCGCACGCTGAAGGCCATGGATCCCATCAAACACACCCTCAGCAGCCCAAACTAAACCAGTCTGTGCCACTGACAAAGATATTCAACAGCACCATCCTCCTCACCAAAGGAAATTACTGTTCAAGCAAACTTAAAGAGAGAAAGCTGAGATTTCAGGGTGCTTTTCCAGTCCATATATCCCAGCTCCACCTCCAAGCCAGGAAACTGGGCTCAAGGAAACAATTCCATGCCATCTTGCAAGTCTGCTGGATTAATTTCATGTTCATGCAACAGTCAAAAATGTGAATTCTGTGCCAGCACTAAACACTGTTATTAACAGGCTTTTGGAACATGAACCAATGTTCTGGTGGTGATGATGCTCTGAGGAGCCCAGCTGGGGAGCCAAGGGCAGAAGGGACAATGTCCCAGCAGAGCAGCACACACAGCATTGTCTGTGCCACACGTGCTGTGCCTGGGGAGGGAAGGACACATTCAGAACATTCCAGAAGAACGGAGACTGCACAGCTCACATTTAAGACTCTCCTTTCCCTGCTAACAGAGCAGGACAATGAACTGGAGAGGTTGGAATTTGAGCACCTTGTGAAGCTTCAAGACTGCTCCTGCACAGGGAGGGTTCTCAGGGTCCTTCTGACACAGCATTTGCTCCAAGTCAAAATCAGCCAAGACATCTGAGACACAGAAACGTCTTTTCCCACCCTCCTTTTGGAGTTTTTACTTCCACACACTCTTGACACCGTAAGATCAACCAAGAGCTACACAAACAAGCTTTATAGTCCTGAGCTAAGCAAGGCAAGGGATCAAAGTGAGTCTCCCCCAGAGCAACACAAGTTCCCACTGACACCTCAGACATTGCTCTTCCCAGACCAGAGGTCTCTATGCCACCAGCCCTGGCAGCAGGATTCCTGTGCTCCCAGTTAATATCCAAGCACCTGACACAGCATTCAGGATTTCTGCCCGTTCTGAGCTTTACTTTCTAACTAGAACAGCTTGACAAAACATTATACTGGACAGAAAAGAAAGAAAAAGCAATGCTGTGCTCACACACAACTGAATTAAGTCCAAAATTTTGCTTCTAGATAAGAGTAGGGATTTTGATGGGGCCAGTTCAGTGCTTTCCTAATGCTCTATTATGGAAAGCAGAACAAAAATACGCCAAATCCCTGAAGAGCTATGAGAAGTAACTAGTCCAGGAATAATAAAACCATGGGAAGAAAGAAGGGAGTGGGGGGAAAGATAAAGGGTGGTGGGCTTTTTTCCCTAATCCCACTGACACATTTATTAAGCCCTTAGATTTGTGAGCATGTAACTCACAGACAACCCTGCAGGAAAAGACTTTGTCAAATGAACTTGTGCTGCATCCTGCCCAGTAAAAGCTGCAGCACTCACACAGGAGCCATGAAGTGTGGGGTGTCTGACCCCTCCAGCCACCCTGCAGCCATCAGGGCTGCCCTGCAGCAGCAGAGAAACCCATAGCAAAGCAGAAAGTCAATGTTCCTAGAGGGAGGAAAAGGTCAGCGTGGGGAGGGATCAGAGTTCAGATAAAACCAGTCACACACAGGAAGTTCAAAGTAACGCCTGTGCGCTTCACACCAAAGAGGGGTGAAAATTAGATCTCCTTCTTCAGTGGAGTGGTGAGGGATGGACTGAAAAGGAAATTTGCATCTTTTGTGGAGGAGCCCTGCTGAGAATTAACACAGGAGAAGGGAGCCTCTGTTTGTGGGAGCACACCTGAGGCACTGGGGGCACTGAGCACATCTCCA
Organism: Lichenostomus cassidix; assembly: GCF_008360975.1. Lineage (NCBI taxonomy): Eukaryota > Metazoa > Chordata > Aves > Passeriformes > Meliphagidae > Lichenostomus > Lichenostomus cassidix. Next base: position 8,925,050 of record NC_139497.1, read on the forward strand.
AGCCCCCAGTTTTGTCCCCAACACGTGCCCACCTCACGAGCCAGGTGTGACCCTCAACCAGGGCAGCTGCTCACCTTCCTCTTTGTTGTTGGTGATGTCTTTCAGCAGCTCAGTCTTCATGCAGCCGTCTTTCCTCGGCTCTCCCTTACTCAGCACTGCTCGCTATGGTGGGGGGGAGAAAAAACAGAAATATCAGGGTTGAGCTCAGTGGTCAGACACACGTTGCATTCAAAAGAAGAGACAATCATGGACACATCCTGTTTACAGCACGGGCAAACCTCCCCGTGCAAAATGAGGCTGCCAGGAAGCTGCCACCAAGGCACAGGTCACAGATAAAACACGGCAAGGCTGGCCCCAGCTGACAGCCCCAGGAGCACAGGGGCTCTGGGTTGTGCCCAGGGCTGGCACTTCCCAGCTCTGGCTTGGAGGCAGCCAGACAGATTTGCCCAGTGCAACGTGCCTGGGAATCCTGAGTCTGTCTGTGTGAAAGGCATCTCCAGGAGGTGACTCTGACTCCCCCAAAACTTTTTAGGCCTTGGGTGGGGGAGGCAGATCTACCAGACTTCTCATTGCAACCTCATTTATCAACGTTTCCAGCCCATGTGCTTTTGGTGGCTTGGTTGGGTTTTTCTGTAGTTCATTCAAATGAACATCCAAAATGCAAACCATCAGTCAGCTACAGCTAACTCCTCATTCATAACGTCCATGTTTATTAAAGTTAATGAGCTCTATTTTTAATTCTATAGAAAGCAATTTTTCTTCATCCCTCTCTTTAAAAAAAAAAAAATGCATGTAAAAAGGGAACACCTGCTCATCTCCTCTGCCTTTCACACGCCTGGAGTCACGTTGTTAGCTCAGGTCTGCAGTGTTAATACCTTCTCTTTCTCTTTCTATTTTGAAGTAGCAAGACAAAAAAAAAATTTTAAAAAAAACCACTGAAACCAAAGAAATCCTACCAAAACAAAGCAGAAGGAAAATTGTATTTAAAAAAATAAACTAAGGGGTCTTTGCCCAGCTGTGTTGAAGGAGAGCAGTGGTGTGGAGGCAGAGCTGGAGGTCGGCGCTGGGTTCAGCACACTGCCGGTGCTGCGGCACAAGAATAAGCCCAGGTCAAGCCAACTGCTGTAGGCCAGCACGGGGAGCAGATGGTGCCTGCAGCCATGCAAATCACAAGGTTTAGAGCGCACTGAGTGATAAAGAAAGAAAAACAACCTGCCCACCTCCCATAAAGCAAGTGAGGGGGATGAGGCACAGGCACAGAGCCTGGTGTGGCAGCTCCCAAACCTTCCCACAGCAGCTCGCCTGTGCCCGTGTGGGATTGCCCAGAGCTGGCAGGGGACATGGGCCTTGCTGCTGCTGCTGTCACCAGCCACCCTGGCAGGTTTGGGAGCTCAGTGCAATGCCCTGTGCTGGCAGGTGCTGCACAGCAGCCCCCAGCCCCACTCAGGGCTCATCCAGCCCCACTCAGGGCTCATCCAGCCCCACTCAGGGCCCATCCAGCCCTAGATCCCTACAGGATCACCCTGTCCTGAGCCCTAATGGCACCATCACCAAAGGGAAGGAGGTAGACAGATTCCTGGGAAAGCCTCCACTACCTGCCAGGCCCACAGCTAAGGGCACTTCAAGGATGGCTCCTGCAGCACAGGACAGAGGCTGTGGGTGGCTGCCTGTCCCTGCCTGTCCCCAGCCTGCCCCAAGCACAATGAGACAACAAATCCAGCCGCATCTCGGTGATCTCAGCACCAGGAACTTGTACTCCAAACACAACACCTTCAATCTCCAGTCACAGACCAAAAAGCAACTGTGAGCATCTGAAAGCTCAGCTCAGCCCAGCCTGAAACACAGCCTACCTTCAGCAGACACTGGCCAACAGCTTCCATTGAGAAATCATCATAAAACACAGCCCAAAGTCTGAACATAGAGCAGCTGCCTTATTTATTTATTTGCTAAGCCAGGAATATATATCCTTGCTGCAAACACAAGCTTGTAAACCCTACCTCTCCTCTACTCAGACTTCTTGTAAACTGGGAATAACCTCGGTTTTTCTCATGGATTAGCCTGCTGCAGGACTTGAGCAAAGAGAGCTCAGAGTGCTGGAGGGCACCCCCAGCTCCCACCACAGCCAGGGGCACCCAGGCCCTTGCCACAGGCACCAGCAGCAAATAAAGAGCCTCAGTCAGTCTAACAGGGACCAGCTTGTTTTCCCAACCTTTGTTGCAACAGGGAAAGGTCTTGATATTCCTGCTGCTACACTGACTCATACAAGCAGCCCCAGGATTACCAGGGGCCATTCTTAACCATCTGAGCCTAAGTTTTTCTGTATTTTCTAAGCAGTACCCCCACTACACACATCATCCACATTCTCCACAGAGGCATTGCTGCTGCTCACCCATGAAGAAAGGCCACTGCAGAACCCTGGAGTCAATCAGACCTTGACCACTCGCCCTCCTTGCTGCAGTCACCAGGAGCTCAGAGCTGCCTGGGTCCTGCCCAGCTCTCAAAGCAGAATTCCCAACTCCAAGAAAGAAACCATCGCTTTTGTCCTTTGATAGTACAAAAGCTGAGTGCCAAGGCAAGGCTGGTTGAGGTGGCATCTCACAGGCTCTCCTGCTTCCTATCCCAGAGACAAATCCCTCACTAGCAGAGGCAACAACATTACAACTTCCCAACAAAAACTCAGTATCAAGGTAGAAAATAATAATAATTTTTAAAAAGCCAACTGTGAATTTTGAAGCATTTGATCAGAAGGAAGCTACAGGAAACCCCTTCAAAGCCCTCGAAGCCTCATCCCCCCAGGCCAGCGCTCTCCCGACCTTGCTCCATCAGCACCCAGCAGATGTGCCCAGCACCAAGGGACACCCATGGGGCACCCAGCACCATTCATCCCCACCCAGCTCCACCCAGCCAACTTAGCACCAACTTCACCGCAAGTGGCAATACCTCCAGCTTTTGCGTGTGTGTATGTGTGTGTGTGAGTGTGAGTGTGTGTTGGGGTTTTTTACCCTCCCCTCCCTTAAATCCAGAGCAAACTTCCCTTTCTGCTCACCCTCCCCATGCCCCATCCGTCCGCTCCCGATTGGCAGGGAAATCCTATACCCACCCTCCCCGCCGAGAAATGTCTGCTCTTGCAGCAGTCCCAACAAAGCCAACTGCCAAGCACACGCTGCTTCACAATAAAAGTCTCACTCGCTCCATTTATTTTTTTCCTCCTTTCCCCCTTTCCCGCAGCCGTCTGCCTCCATTCCCTCGCCCACCCCAGACTGATTATTAACCATCCGTGGCTGGAGAACCTCCATAAAGAGCACACACCACCAGCCACGAAGCATTCTTGCCCCCCCAACCCTTAATTTTTAGGTTTCAAAGGGTAGTAAAAATTAGTGCATCTGAAGAAAGACTGATTGGGTCTTTGAAAGGGCTTTAAGAGCCATGAGGAGCCAAGCAGAGGAGCTACTGCTGGTTTAGTTTTTTCCTCTCTGCCTCTGTTTACAAGAAAACAAGCTTCCTCTCCTCCATGAGGTCTTTGGAGGGGATGGAAGACAGGTCAGACCGGCCAAGGAAAGGCTCTGCAGCATTTCCAAACAGATGATGACTACAAACTACAGTGGTGCCTTTAAAACAAAAAAAAATACCAAAAAGCAAAAAAGCCCACCAAAAAAAAAAAAAAAAAAGGGAAAAGAAAGAAGAGAAAAAGAACAAAGCTGGGAAACACAGAAAGAGCTTTCGCAGCCTCCTCTCCTTGGCATTTTCATCAGCCATCAGGGTGCCCTTCGCAAAGGTCCAAACAGGGTTTAGAGGCAAAGACAACACATGCACAGCAAAACTCCAACATATTGCAGCTTACCAAGCCCAAGGGAGCAGAGTTACATCATGAGGCCGAGCTCCCTGCTCTCCCGGCAGCCCGGGAAGGAGCGCAGGCTGAGGTGCCAAGATGTCTACCTTCACCAGGGTCTTTTTTTTTTTTTTTTTTATGTCTTAAAAATCAACGGTCTGGGAACCTGAGGCTCAGCAGCAGCGTTCCTGAGAGCAGAGCCGTGCACACACAGCAGGGCCATCTGGAAAGGGGCTGGGAGCAGCAGACCCCTCCAAGTGCCCGTTCCCATCCGGGGCAGCGGATGCACCAACACCTCTGCGGGATGGACAGGATTGATCCTGCCTGGAATCCTCCAGCTGGGAGGTGTCACCAACCCCTCCGAGGTGACACCAGACCCCACTGAGGACACAGCCCCAGGGAAAGCTCCCACCAGCCAGGAAAATGAGGGCTGCAGCAATGCCAGAGCAAGGCAGAGTCAAATCTCTCAACAAATGATGCAACCCCAGCAGCAGCAGATTCTTATTCACTCATTTTTTCCCTCCTTCTCCTAAAAAAATAAAAATAAAAATAACACAACCCAAACCAGCCTGCTCATAATAACCTTTGCCTTGAAGAGAAGACAAACATTTTGTAGTTAATTATATAGGAAGTAATGATTAAGAGAATGTTTGTAGAAAGAGAGTGCTTCTTTTGTAGGCACGGGGAGGCTGCTCATTTCTGATCTCGGCACTGCTCAGGTCCTGCTGTGCTTGGGCAAGGCCTGGGCTCAGGGCTCGTGGGGACGCTGACCACGGGCCTGTCATTAGAAACAACAGAAGCATTTGATCTGAAGAAGGAAGGAAGGAAATGCAACCACCAGCATACCTGGCCTACAAAGCAGTCACCAGTCTCAAAGCTCCTTTTTTTTCAGGCTAAGGCCACTTCCTTATAAGCCTCATGCAATCATGTGAACATGGAATTTTATCTGCAGCTCACAACAAGCACTGCCCTCAGCCCGAAGTTTGCTCCCAAATCGAATTCTTTGCAATTCTTTTGTCTCCTGAAATCCTTTCATCCAGACTCTTCTCCAAAGAAAAGAAACACTTCCTTCTCAACCCCCATGTCCTCTCTCCTATTCCAGTCGCACACGTCAACTCCTCAAAGAGGGGGGAAGCACAGAAAGAGGTGCAAGTCCCTGCATGCAACAGCTGGGAACACGGAGACACGTGCATGAAACACAACAGGACTGAAAGTGACTTCTCCCAAGACAAGGCATTCCACGATGGCGTGCAGGCTTCAGGCAAGGGGGGTCTGCAGAGCCCGTGCCCTCCTGGAAAGGGGAGATCGATTTACACTTCCTCACTGCTTCCAGGCCCATCTAGCTGCATCCCAGTAGAGTTAAAGCCAGTGCAACTCGTGTGTGCAGGCAAATGTAAATCCAGAGCAGACAAAGGCGTCCCCTCCTTCCACGGGCTGAGGGTAGCAAGGAGTCCAGCTGCTGCCTGCCTTCTCCTAGCCCCCGGGAGGGGAGGGGGGGAAGAAAACCCTAAAATGGAGACCAAGATTCATCACTATCTCTAGCAAAAGCAAACCAGCCATTTCAGAAACACCCAGTCCCCAGGAACTGGCTGAGCCAAGACAAAACCAGAGCACCAAGAGGAGTCTGGAGCAAGCAGATTCCAGCAGTCCAGGGCAGAGGAGCTGGAAGGCAGCTCACCCCCATCAATGGGGCTCAGGCACCTCTTCAGCCTCCACACTCCTCTTCCTCCCACCCCAAAGCACCGCAGCCAGCGGAGTGGGTCCCTGTCCCCCTGCCCATCCCCATGCTGCCCAGCCAAGGGGCACACGGGGCAGCAGAGGAGGGAGAGCCCCTCGTGAGCTTCCCATGGGACCAGGAGGACCTGGCTGAGATGCCCACACCACCTCCACCTGGGTCACCTCTGGCCATCGAGCGGCCAAGCAGCGAGACAGCGGTGCCTGCGAGCCGGGAAAGCGGACGGGGAGGAGGAGGGGGGAAAAAAAGACAAAATAATCATGAAAATAATCATAATCATAAAACTTGCACCCTCGGGCCTGTCCCTCTAATAACTACAGCAAAACCTCACCAAGGCCTTACTCTGCTGGAGGGCGAGAAAGCGACACAGCGCTGCCCAGCACCCGAAGTCCTGGAGGTGGGAGATCCTCACACCCTCTCCTCCATGGCCTACGGGCTTCGTCCCCGGCGTGGGGCCTGGTTTTTCTGCTCTGTCATTAAGAGTGGAGCCTGGTCTTTTCCTTCAATCCCAAGAATTGCACGGAATTAGATCATCTTTCTGGCTCGCCTCCCCCTACAGGCAGCTCCCGAGCATGCTCAGCGCGGCCGCGCTGCCATTTCATAACCGCATTGTTTACGGACACACGGACCTGCCATCTTTTGACAGGGACACAGGGCCTGTCCCTGCCCAGCGCCCCGGCCACAAACACCCCCTTGGGGGAAGGCTAACTGCAAAAGCATGGAGAAGTAGAAGCCTGGGGGGTGATGGTGATGGGTTTGTTGTTTTTTTCCTGATGGTTTTTGTTTCTTTTTTCTCCTTTTTTCCTTCTTGATTTAGGTGAAAATCCACCTGCTTTGGCTGGAGAGGTTAACCCCTGTGGGGAGGAGGAACTCGCAGGACTCAGTGCAAAATGTCAGCCATGATTTTTAGCTTCTTCGAATCACAACTGTGCTTCGATGTCACCTAAAAATATAATCCCCAGCCCAGTCTGCCATCCTCTGTCGAGCCTTCCTCTGTGAGAGAAGGGGTTGGAAATATGGTATTTCCCTTAAATAAACAAGTTGGCTTAGTCCCAGCACATACAGTTTTCTGCTTTAAATGCAAACCAGAGTATTTTTGCAGGCACACAGGAAAACGAGGAGAGGAGGAGGGGAAATGTTCCTCATTTAACACCAAGAACTCCATGAAAAGCCTTGCAAGGTTGCTCAGAGCCCTGCTCCATTCCAGCCCTCTCCCCGTCTGTGCTGATCATACTTTACAGGTGAAAGCAGGTCTGACTTATGACAGAGAGAAAATGCCAGAAGAGCTGGAGGTTTCCTCATCCTTGGAACAAGGACAAGTTGTGAAAAGCTTCCTTTGCAAGAGGCACTGTGCTGCTCGGGCACAGTATGGCAGCGTTGCAGGGAGGACACTTGCACGTCAGACCTTCTTAACCCCCACTGCCTCGATCCTTCTCCACGTCCTTCCCCCTCCTGATGGGGACCGAAGGAAAAACATAAAAAAGTCACCTGTTTTGAAGGATGCAAGCTGTTGTGTTGGAGTCCAGGATACTTTTTTAAAAGCTTGTTTGATATTTCTTCCCCTTCTAATTTTTTCTTTCCTTTTTTTTAAAATGGATGCTTTCCAATTAGCTCGTACAGTTTGAGAGCTTCGCTCCTGCTGCTTTCCTGACTACTGTAAATCCTGGCAGGCCGCCCTCCTCCTCTGCCCCTCTCCAGGACCAACACCACCCTACAGCAAAGCCAGACACATATCCTCCACCCAAGAGACCAAGGAGCTCACACAGGCATAAGAGGGACAAATCCCACTGGAAATACAAGGAGCCATAAGGGTCTGCAAAGAGAGGTTGGTGTCTAAACTCTAAATTCATAGGAGTCAGAAAAAATAACTGGCTGAAAAGGGGAGTTAAGGATTATAAACTCAGGGATTCATTTCCAAATCACTGACATTCCATGTCACTGCAGGAACATATGGTCCTCCAAGGCTTGCAAGCAGGGAGCACACGCCATCAGTGCCCCGAGCCTTTGGGCTGACCCCAACACACGGTCACTCTCCCGCTGCGGCCATTCCTCGACCACTCTCAGCTCCAGGAGAGGGAAGGTGAGAAGGAAAAACTTCAGGGAAAAGCAGCAAAAGGAAAACAAAGAGGAGCAGCAGGAACCAAGCCAGCCCTCCCCCAAACCAGCTGGCCAGGAGAGTGAAGCTCCTTAAAACTCCTTGTTTACCTGAATAAAACAACTCACTGCCATTGCATGAGGTGCACACAATCCTCTTTCCTTAGGAGATGGCACCACATGGGAGAGCTCAGGGGAGCCAGGTCATGGAGCTGCCCCCCATCCAGGGCTGGTCTCACAGGGGCTGAGAGCAGGAATATGCCCTGTGTGTGCCACAGAGCCCAGTTCTACCCAAACATGTTCTGGGACGAGGGCAAGAGCTCATGCTGGCATTGTAGCGCCAGTTAAACACATGAAACAGAACAATACCAAGACCCAAAGGCCCCACTTTGGGCTCTTAACCCTTGCCGAGACACAGCGCCAAGCCCAGACCTCGGCTGCTCTCTTCCCTCCAAAGTAGGTCAGGCTTTTCTGCGTCTCTGCAGACGCTTCCAAAGGGCCCCAGCTGGCAGGGACAGCGTTGGGCACTTTCGGCCGGTGCCACGCCGGTGTCACCGTGGTCACCACCACCCAGGAGCATATCTCACACACCTCAGCAGGTTTTTGCTTCTTTCCTCAGCCTTCATCAAGCCTAAAGCCCATTTTCTCTCTGGATGGAGCTGCTCAGGCAGCAGGTCAAGGCCTCAGCTCTTCACTGTTAAAGAGAAATCTCATCTCTCTCCTCGTGACTTCTGATGCCTTTTCCTTTTCTTCTGATGATGAACAACGAGCACATTTATAGTCCAGTGGAGAGACGATAGATATTTAGATTAGGTATCACAGATTGTCCTGTGTAAGCTCCCTAATCTTTTAAATGCCATCTTCACATCTTGCTCCTTGATTGAAAATTCAATATTGTGTCTGCATTGCAGCTTTGAAGGTCTCCCTGGAGCACAGCAAGCTCAGGCCAGTGTTTTGCAGGGATGTCCAGACCCTCCACAGCCCTGGGACCTTCTGTGTCCTTCCCAAATCTCACCGAGGTCTGTGGCAGTCAACAGAGCTCTTGCATGTAACACAAACACAAACCAGAGGAAAAAAAAAAAAAAATCTCCACGGGCAGAGCCAGGGGGCTGAATTTTAAAATATGTTGCAGACGGGGACCTCCTGCCAGGAAACAAACCAGGGATGTTTCCTTTTAATCAGCTGTTCCCTTGGATTGCTACTATGAAAAAAAAAAAGGAAGAAGAAGAGAGAGGGGAGGAAGTCGCCCCAAAATAAAAAGGATTGTTTCTTCCTGGTAAAATATTGTTGGCTCTGGCCTCCACCCAAGTGAGCCATAGGCAGAAGCTGTCAAAAGAGACGCAGTGAGGAGCTGCCATGTGCCACAGGCCCTCCCCTCCCCTTTGGAAGTTCAGTCTTCGAGCAGCTCAGACACCCCAGGCTTTGCTCCTTTTCCTTATCAGAGCTACAAGCAGGGAGGGCTCCTGGGAGAATATTCCAGAAACTTCATGCTTCAAAAGCACAAACAAACCCTAAAAACACCAAAAAAAAACCCCAAAACCAAACCAAGCCCAAGCAAGCCTCCCCACCCCAGAAGACAAACGAAAGGCAGGAGGAAACAAAGCCCGAGGTTTCCCGGAGGAGATGCCAGGAGCTGAGGCCCCTGGAGCAGCCATCCCAGCAGGATGGATCATCCCAGCAGGATGGATCATCCCGGCCCAGCCAGGCCTCCCGCGCCCACGGCAGCCACACGCAGGAATATCGAAACAAATGAACAAATAACCCCGGCCATGATTCCCCGGCCTCTGCACCTCCTCTCCAAGGCTTCTCCTTCCCCAGCAGGACTCAGCCTGCCCTGCCAGGGCCTCGCCAGGCACGGGAGGTGGACGGACCCTGCGGTACCTGCGGGCAGCTGTTGTCTTCTTCTGGTGAAGACTCCAAGAGTTGCATATTCCAGATCCTCATGAGCAGTGATTCAGTTTCTGCTCATGTGATAAAGCTCCCTCTACAGAGTGAGCATGCCCAGAAGAGCCCATTTCACTGCTCCCTCCACTGCAGCCATTTCACAGAGAACCTGCCGGCTCCAGGGCGTCCATTGGAGCGCGATTATCCCGGGCATCCCGGGGACGCACCGGTAATGCAGATCATCTGTCAACTTTCTGACAGGGCGCCAGGCCTCAAAACTGATCACTCGCCTGAAAAAAAGAGAAAGCTTTTTAAACCAGAGTGCTGTCTTGTGGCCTTCAAGAGTAGCGCTTGCCCGTGGGAAAAGGAGAGGCAGGAGGGACAGGGAGGGATGTGAGTGGCTTGGGGATGTCCCCGGGCTGATTTTGTTGTGCTTGACAAAGGCCCAGACCTCTGAGAGCTGGGATGAAGGCTCATGGGTTAAACTGATGCAGGGAGCAGTGTCCAAGACAGTGTCTTCGACATCTGAGCTGCTGATCTGAAGGGGAATAATTTTCACTTTGGGGATTAATAACCTGACCTGGTACAAGTGACTTTAAAAGGGTATCATATACACAGTCATGGAAAAGCAGGGGGGGGAATGGAATGAAGGGACAACCTCATGGATCCATCCTCATCCTCACCCTAATGAAGGGATAGTACATTACAAGGTGCAGAAGCTCTAAGCTCAGCCTATGTCAAACCCTACAATACTGCTGGCCCAGCCAGCAAGACAACAGAAGAAATTTTAGCTTCAAAATAAAAGTAGTTTGTCTCTGTTCCACTTCACAATTAAGCATAAACTCTTGGCAACCTTCATATCTGCTCAGGCTCCCAGTAAAACTGCCAGAGCAGCTCACAGGAACATCTGTAAGCAGAGCTCGGCTGGAAGGGATTCAAGGAAGACTGGCATTTCTGGGAGGCAGGAGCAGGAGGCTGCTGGAGCCGGTGTCAGGCTGGAGAACCTCCCCCCGAGCAGGGGGAGGGCGGCCAGCAACCCCGGGAAGAGGCCAGAAGGAAGAGGAAACTCCGACATGGCCTCGTGGCACCACCCGCATGCTCTTGGCCAAAGGAAAAGCAGCTTTCCAGGAGAGGAGAGCACAGCAGAGTGTCCTCCTTAAGAGAGAGTTCTCTTTAAGAGTAGAACTGAAGTGAAGATGAGTGGAGTGCAACGTGTGACAGTGAGCTGGGGAGGGCAGGGAGCAGCCTGCACTGAAGGGAGGAAAAAGCCATCCAAATCCATAAGGAGGTTTGGAGGAGTCTGGGGGTGATGTTTGCCCTGCCCCAGCACCAGGTGAGTCCAGGCCTCAGCACAGCACACAGCCATGGCCAGCTCTGCCAGGCAGGAAACATCCACAAGCCACGTTTCCTCCACTCCCAGCAGCTCTTTCACCACCGTGGCCAGGCACATTTGCAGAGCTGCAAAAATTAAAGCAGCAAAGAGCTGCTATGGATCTCCCTCGGCTATGAGGATGTTGTTTTCCTCTCCACACTCTGGAGAAGTTTCCCTGCTAAACAGTTAAAACACACAAGGCTAGATCGAGATGACTGAAATTCATAGGCAAGGAGTATTTGAGGTGACAGCATAAAGAAAGGATCGCTCTTTCACCCACTGGGTTTTCGTTTGATGTGAATCTTAAGTTTTAATATACACAAAATGAGATTTTCCTGGCCTTTCTCTCAGTTGCTGAGAGGTGTAGAGGTAACTGATTTAAAGACAAATTCAAAAATCCCCAAACAAAAGCAACAAACCCTGGCTATGCAGACAGAAGTTGCATTATCCACCGCATCAAAAGATTACTGTACTTCAAACCAAAGATGGCTTTAAAACAGTTGACGTGCTGCCCTTTTCTTGCAGCATGAAATTACTAAGCTTTCATTAAAAGCCCAGAAATAGAAACGAAGATATTAACAAAGGCAGTGTCAATGATCCACCACAGTCAACATTCCCTTTCCAAGATAAAATAACGCCGGAGAACGGCACAGCCGCAGCCTCCCCACTGCATCTCCACACCAGACATGTTTTCACTGCTGAGGTTAAATATACACTGAGAGCAGATGCTACCAGAGACGCTTTTCACATCTCACGGCCATCCTTGAAAGCACTAAACACTGTTTAGAAACAAAAAGGAAAAAGCAGAGCTCATCAGGGCACTGCAAATGCTTCAACAACCAACTTGAGTAAAGCAATCGATCGGCGGCGTAGCAGCATCTCTGCCATGGGGGATGCCTGGGTGTCAGTCAGTGAAACCTTACATTTATGTCATCCAAAAGGAGAAAAAGCTTCCAGGACACAGCCATTGGCTGTGGGAGAGGTGCCTCCTGCGTGGGACCCTGCTGTCCCCCTTGGCAGGGATCAGGTGCTGCACACCAGCACTCCCAGACCCATCTCCAGACTGGCTGTGGAAGCAGTTTTGCTGTGATGGAGGATGAGAACAAGGCCGTGCTCCATGAAGCTGTGCCCTTTATTTAACCCAAGTGCTCTCCAGCAGCCTTCCCACCACACTGGCACTGCCAGCCCGACACCCCCTTCCAAACATTCCTACCAGGGCCCACAGATTACAGGGTATTTTCACTTTAGGCTCTCTGGCCTCCCTTCCCTGATTGAAGGCTCAAACATTCCTTTCAAAAATCCCACATTTTGAGGAGGAAGGGAGCAGCACAAACACCTCCCTTCTCAAAGGACACCAGGCTCCTCAGGGCTCTTGCTTAATGACACCATTAAGTCCAGCATTTTCACAGCTCCCTTGCAGGGGAAGCCCAAGTGGGAGGCAAAGGGAGGTTTTTCTTTTTATAGGAAGAACAGTATTTAGCTCTGCAAAATACAGAGGGTTTTCCTTATTTCCTTTTTTCCATCAGGCTCCTCTTCTTGCAGACCCTCCAGCTGATCAAACCTGATGCTCCCTTTCAGCCTCCTCACAAGCAATCCCAAAAGCACAACAAGCTAAAGGCCCTTTGGATATGAGATGAACATTTCTGCTGGAATCCTGATTTGTTTCTGCACTGCTATAAACCATTCCCCAGCTCCACCCCGAGCTGCTCAAATGTTGCCTTCCCTCCTCGACAATTATATAGGACATTCCTTAACCAGAATGTCCCAGGATACACTGGGTGTTCCCAGTATCCTCCAACGTCCACCTCCAGGCTCAGGCAACAGCCTTGAAAGAGCAGGCAGTCATTAGTGCATCTTTTGGAATCACAGCTTTCCCTACCTTTCAAACCTTTTTATTTCCCCCAAAGCTTCCAAGCCATCTCACTTCCTCCCCTCTTTTCCCCAGCAGAGCTGAAAACTGTTTTTACTTAATAGGAAACAAGAAATGCTCCCTGGGATGCTGCACTGAGTACATCATACACACTAAAAAGGAAAAAGAAAGGAAAAGAAAAAAGATCCTCTTGGACAGCAATCGAGATGTGAGCTCTCTGGGAGATGTTGCTATGTTTTGATAAGAATATGCATTGAATATTTCATTTACAGGGCAATCCTAGAACTTTATTTAGCAGCATATTGGCCAGACAGCTGTAATTTAGAACATACTGTATTCCTAACAGTTCCCAATTATAAATTCCTTCAGCTTTAACTTACAGTAACCACAGCTCCTTCTATTTTGGAACTCTAAATCCACCATTTCTCCCCTTCATTCAGCTATGGCATATCAAGAGCTCCTACAGTACAAACACAGCCTTGCTGGAGAAGGGTCCTAAATCCAGCATTCTACCCCCAGCACAGCCAGCAGGCTCATGCTTCCAGCACACTCACTGCTCCACAGACAAATGTTTTATTGGTTTATTTGGGGACAGTGGCCCCATTTGTCAGCGCAAAGCCATCCTGCAGTGCCCTGCCAGCAGCAGGCTGGGAAAATGGCTGTGCACATTCCATCCTCCTCCTGCTGCAACAAGCGCTGGAGATCCTGCCAACGAGCCTCACGTGTTCAGCATGTCCCTGTTCTTTGACCTCACACCTATTTTTTTTAAGGATTAAGGCACTGACATGAAAATAAGCAAGTTCTTCACTGGAGGAGGATCAGTGCTCCACAAAGGCTTTGTGTCTCCCCAAATCGTGAGCTCCTATGGAACAGCACCGTTGACGGCTCTCCCAGCCATCCTGCTGACTTTATCAAATCTCTGCAAGGAACAGAAGGAGCAGATGAACTCTGTAAAAACAAAGCTCCTGCCTCCATGCAAATACCCCTGGTTAAGAGGAGCGGAGAAATAGAGCGAGCATGATGTGTGCACGGAATTGGCTCAACAAACGCTGCTTCTCAGCAACTGCCATAAGGTGGCAGTGGGTCTTTAAGGCTACCTTACACCTTCCCACAGCACAATAGGAATTAGCACACCAGTGGGTTTCCAGCAGCTGAAACTGATTAAGTCAAATCTCCTCATCAGGGGAAGCAGACCCTACCATGAAAACTTGGGGGTGAGATCACCTCCACTGCCAGAGTCACACAAGGAGGAAAAGCCACCGAGGTGAATTCTGCAAAGCCATAAAGGCAGTGTCCATCTGAGCCAAAGAAAATCAACCCCTTTTCCCTCTCGCTGTACAATCACAATGCTGTTTGTCTTACAGAAACGCTTTCCTTTGTGCATTCATCCAGCCATAAACAAGCCACCGACCATTAAGGAGTAGAAGTTCTGCCTGGCCAGCAAGCTGGGCTCCAGCAGGATTTTATGCAGGGAACATAAAAGCAAGCCCAGTAAGCAAGCTGGTCACCAGCTCAGCACTGGGCTTGATGGAGCAAAACAGGCCCAGAAAGCACAGAAGAAGAGTTGGGTTCACAAGAAAGATGGAACCAGGCAATAAGCAGGCAACTTACTTTAGGTAATGAAGTGACTCATCATGCAGAATGCCCATCACCTGGGACACAGCAATAAAATCAAATCTTTGCCAGTCACCCCCTGAACTATGCTGTGAAAAGTAGCCAGAGTTGCCCTGAAGGAAGAGCTGATCTACCTTACAGCACACAACAAGCCTGTGATCACAGAGAGTTCTGTTCAGAAGGTCAAACACAATCATTCTGTACCACCCAAGGATTCCCAAAGCCCTGAGAGAGCAAACCCCTCACCTTACCTGTACTACAGCCAGGCTGCACCACAGTTGGGCCCCTGTGCCACACCTCCCATGTGTGAGGGAACAGGTCAGAGAGGGCTGACATCCCCCTGCTCCACACCAGCTCACAGCTCTCCTACACCTCGCTGACACAAGCATCCAGAGCCAACGTAAATGTTTTATTGGCACCTCACCACGCAGCGTGCTTGTACAACAACTGGAGTCAATCGGCTCATGCAGCACATACCTGCTGGTGCTTACACATTCCTTGTAAAAAGCTGGCAACTACGGATGAAATCCAAGAGCCCAACCGAGCACAACTCACACTGCCTTCCCCCAAACCCACTCACCAACACATCAAACCCCTGCAAGAAGCACAGAAAACCTCTCAGCCAAAGGAATAAACGCACATATTCCCTCCTCTCCATGCCAGTTTGGAGGACCTGATGTGGCAAGGTTTGTTTGCCATCACTGGAATGCAAAGTAAGTCTGCAAGAGGGGAGTTGGAGTTTAACATTCTTTCACCCTCCCACAGTCCCAGACGGATCTGGCTTTAAACTGCTCGGAGCAAGTCTGAGCCCTGCGAGGCTCCCCATTAATAATAATTAGCGCCCGAGCCCACGACGAGACGCAATCACGTGCCTGCCAATATGAAAGCTCAGCCCTGGCTGCAGCCCCTGCCTGCTGTCACCTCATGTCACCACCCTGACGTTACACAGGTCCCTTCTTTCCGCAGGCCTGCCAGCCAGCAAAGGTCAGTATTCCAAACCCCTCCCCGCGGATCCGCAGGAAGCGTTTGAAGCCATCTCGTGTCAGTGGTTTAACTGCGCTGCTTTTGAATCAATTCCAACAGTTTTTACTCCATCCGGTCTCCTGGCTCCCCCAGCCCAGGGGCACAGCAAGGAACCGATGGGTTTGCCCTACCTCCATCCCGGCTGCGGGTCCCTCCAGGTCCTGACTCCAGGCCTATCCCTCCTCCAGCCACAAATCCATCTCACTCCATGGGTGCAGCCTCCACCCCGGAGCATGCTCAGTACGGGCTGATCTTCAGCCATTTCAGAGCTTTAATGAAATGTAAGCATAAGGAAGTGTCATTAGCAAAAAAAAAAAAAAAAAAAAAAAAAAAGGAAAGGGGAAAAAAAAAACAAGGTGGAGGATTCATCCCGATCCGGCCAACCTTCCTCTTCCCATCCTCTTGTCAAGGAGGCGAAGCTCTCGCTGCGGGGATCGCAGGCATTTTTAGGCAGCAAGCATCTCGTTTTAGAACAAAAGCAAGGAAAATCCTGTCTCAGGCAAGCCTTGTGCAAAAGGAGCATTTCCCAGTGACACTCAAACCAGCCAATTTGTCACTCTGGGCCTTCCACAAACTACAATATTTTCATGAAATGCCATTAATATTATTTTTTCCCCCAACGGGCTTCAAGTGAAGCTTTTAGCTGGCAATGCAAATAGTGCTTCCCAGCCATCTTAAAGCTAACCTACCCCAGTCTACCCTGAGCTCCTTGAAGGTTATTTTAACTCCATTTGCAAGAAAGTTAAACAGCAAGATGAAAGAGAAGGAAAGAGACTGCAGTGTAACATACTTCATGCTATGCTTTCCTAAGGACCTGAATTTTAAGAGAGGTTTGTTTTTCACTCATCAGCCCTGAAATTCCTCCATCATTACCTCGTCCCCTCAATGCAGAAAGACTGTTTCAAGGAAGAATTAATAGAGGATTTTTTTTTTATATCCTTTCCAGGTTTCCAAACAACAAAATATGAAAGACACACAATGCTGGAGCACACCTGGGGAATACAGCCCTGCGTACTGAGTGATCTGCACATGGAGCTTGAATGCTCCTTAAAAACTCACATTTCCCCACATATCCTTTGCATGTCCCCTACATGTCCAGATCACTGAACTGCTTCAGAAAGCAAAGATAGTTGTTGCAAAAGTAAAGCTTTGCCATGGCAAAAATTGGTTATTCGATCCCAACAAAGCTGGAACATATATATCCTCTTCCTCATGTTGGGCCCAGGCCAAAACCAACTCTGGCTGTTGAAATCCATGAATTGTGTGCACTCTGCCCAGCGATGCTCACTTCCCGTGGCACACGAGCAATGGCTGCTCCAGAGCTGGAGTTTGAGGAAAATTCAAAAAAAGAGCAAGCTACTTCATGAACACAGCATTTCAGGAAACACCGGGGTGGCAGCTGAACACCAAACCAGCTTTTTCCCTGAACAAAACTTCCAAGGGAATCACAACAACGCTACAGCCGTTCTGTACAATGCCACAAGCCAAGTTCAGGCCAAGATTTTCATCAGGCCCCAGCACATCTGTGCCAGATGCTCTATGCAAACAACTCATGACGTCGTTCCCTCATCCCCTCCCTGATAAATTCAGCCCAGTGCTCACCACCAAGCCACAGCTTTTCAGCAAATTCTTTGGGCCCATGTCTGCCTCAGGAGCGCCAGGCAGCCTGGCACGCCAAGTGCTGGCGAGTTGCTTTGCACTGAAATATTTTTAGAGCACAAAACATTTGGTAAAGTGACCCAGGATAAACCACACTAACTCAGTGTGCTGAGCTCCCCTCAGACCTCTCTTCCTGCTGAAAGGTGTCACCAAAGGCCCTTTGGCCCCAGGCTGCTCCTTCCCAGGGACAGCCCAGGATCAATTCCCTGCACGCCGCACTGGGCAATCCCAGATCCGCCCAGCGCCTTCATTAAGCACAGATTGATAAACCCTGCCAACAAATTCTATTCCCATCCTCTGCCTTGCCTTGAAATTGGAGGTAGTTTAAAAATAATACTCAGACCATAAAATCCCGAGGCATGTCTGCTGAATCGAGCGGTGTTTGCATCTCGCACAGCTCAAGCATGTCAAATTTGTTTCCTTGGAAACAAAGACCAATTTGCAAGCATTGCTTTCTTCCCTTTTTTTTACTTTATGTAACGAAGACATCCATACCTGCAGCTCTTGCTGATACAAAGGAATTAAAGCGGATTCACCTACCAACAGGGTTCATAAGAGAATTATTAACATATTCCACTAATGAACCATTGGTTTGCTGCACTAAGGGAAAACCAGAGTTCATTACTATTTAAAAATCCCGTTTTCCCTCAATGGATGCACACTCGAGGCATGGCATTTATATTGTTTCCTTGGGGACAGGTAGGAAAAAACCAGCAAAAACCAGAGTGATTTGCTTACCCTGGGCTAGGGATGGTGGGTCCAGGGGAGGAGCAACCTAAGAGGGAAATCCTGTCCTGCTCCTGCCACATCACTCCAAAGGATACACAGCTCAAACACACCTGCCTCCAGCACAGGCTGAAGAGTCAACACAAGCTTAATAAAAAAAAAAAAAAGCGATAACATCTTGTGGATATGTTTTGGCAGTTTTAAGCCCAACTTTTCCCCGAGACACGCAGCAGGGAAGTGGGAAGCCAGACTTTCTGTGCAGCCATAACTCTTCTCGCAGACCCACTCCCACCAGATCCTCTCAGGGAAGGCAGTAAATCCTAAGGCAACGACACACAACCTCTCTGGGAGGGCATGAAACAGGAGGGAGGGCAAAAGTGTCAGAGCTGAGTTATCCACAGGCTCATTTACAAAGGGAGTCAGTGCCCTCACCCCCCAGAGCTTCCATCAGGAATCACAGGAGCTCAGCCTCTCTCACAAATCCATTAGATATGGCATAAAATGGACACATGAGAACAGCAAATAAAATGATGGCTCCTCAAACATGCCCTCCCCGAGGCCTGCTCAGCACAGAGGTCATTCCCAGCACACCTGGGCTGAGGCTGGGTTGCAATCTCTACCTGAGAAGGTGACCTTCACATCCAAGGGGACAGAGCCCCAAACTTCTCCTGGATCACTGGATAGAAAAAGCCATGGGAGCTACACAAACAGGAGGTGACAGGACCAAGAAACCCCTCATTCCTCCACATAAAGGACAAAGCCTTGCCACTCCCTGCCCCTGGAGAATCCCACAGTCATTCCTGGAGCCAATGGCCAGCACTAAATCTGATGTGAACCTTGGATACTTCACCCTTCTGAAAGTCAAGCCTTGGACTCCAACACCTCAGGTATTCCAAAGAGGTTTTGAGCTTGGCAAGGCCACTTCCCAGAGAGAGCAGCCTTGCTCTCCTCTTCAACATGCCCACAGTAGGACCAATCACCTGGAGGGCCATCTGCAAACAAAAAGCACCAAAAAAACCCCAAACCCTGCGAATGTCCAGCAGAACTCCCACAGGGTCTCACCCTCTTGAAAAGGAAATCTCTTTTCAGTACATTGACTTTTCCAATGCAGCTGAAGAGCACTTAGCACCACCAGCTCAAGGTTCCAATCTTGCTGCTCTCAAGGAATCCTGGAAGCAAATCCCCCAGACTACCAACAAGGTGCACCCTTTACCAAGTATTGTAACTACTAAATTTTATTCCAACCAATGCCACAGTCTTAAAGAGTTTTGGAGACCCTTGAATGAATTCTGGGGGAAGACCAAGGAAATCCATCAAGTTCTTCCTGATCAAAAGCAGAGCAAATACTGAAAAAACACATAAATATCACTGGGTAAAAGAACCAGAGAGATACATGGTGATTTGCTTAAAGGTATTGTAACAATAACATTAATTATGACTTTTATATAGCAATTTATAATAAAGACAGGAATAGTAGGCAGTATTAATCATCCACTTTTGCAGATGGGAAAATTAAGGTTTGGAGAATTAACTGCCAAAAATTTCTGGAGTGGTCCTTCACAAATGTCTGGAGCAGAGGAACAGGATACAGGACAACTCACTGTGAAGTCATGCTCAGCTGCTGATTTACTGAGTCACCTCAACTGGCCAGGCTGGGTCAGCAAGGAATGTGTCCAGACAGCCCATTTGGGATGAGTCAAATTTAAATTCCAGTGAAGTTTGAGCACCTCAAGTTCCCCTGAATAAAATCCTCCATTATTTAAAAGCTACCAGAAGACCTCAAACCACATAATGTACGTAACAAACACATCAGTATTTTCTCTCTCAGTCTGATATTCCCTTAACCAGCATGTTTTTGGAGGGGAGGGGAAATATTTATGCAGAACAGTGACCTTGCAATCACTAAGGAGCTCTTTATGCCCCTTGCCAAGTTTGAAAGTGGGTGGATGCCATGTGGGTGAATCTGTGACACCAGGACACAGGCCAGACTCATAAAAGGAGTCAGACCCGTTGGAATCAACCAACAGGAGCAATAAATTCCAAGAAGTTACTTAGAAATGTTTTGTCAGATAACTGGGCTGCAAGTCAAAGCCCCTGGGGCAAAGGCATGAGCTCCATTATGGGGTTTTAATGCAGATGCATGAAGCACCTGGCAAAGGCTTGGGTGAAAAGATGGGATCAAACAAAAGGAAACCTGGAAATAGAGGAGATGATGCCACTTCCCATCAGATTTAACTATTGCAGGTATGGGAGGAACAGTGAGAGCCCTGGGTATGTCTGGAGACCTCTAAACTCAGGTGTAAATTTGGGATGACACTCACAGAATTTATTTTAATGCCCAAAGCATTAAACCATCCTATTTTCTTGAGCTCCCAGAGCCACAACACTAGAGCCTCACTGTATTCCAGAGGACAGAGGCAAGGACAGTCTGTGGAGCTCAAAGCTAAGACTGACAAGCTCATTGTGATGTTTTCCCACAGGAAAACTCTGTAGGACAAAAAAATAAATTTTAAATCAAGAGTCACACAGTGATTTTGGGTGGCCAGTTGAGACAATTTTTCAAATCTATTTTTAGAATCACAGAATATTCTGAGTTGAAGGGACGCACAAGCATCATCAATCCAACTCCTGGCCTTGCACAGACAGGAGCTGGATTGATCCCACCAACAACCCCACCCTGTGCATCCCTGGCAGCATTGTCCAAACACTCCTGGAGCTCTGGCAGCCTCAGGCTGTGCCCATTCCCTGGGGAGCCTGGGCAGTGCCCAGCACCCTCTGGGGGAAGAACCTTTTCATGATATCCAACCTGTCCCTCCCTGACACAACTTCAGACCATTCTTCCAGGAGAGCATCTCCTACCCATGTACAGACACCACAGCAAGATGCAAATGGTCAGGCCACTTGAAAATTCAGCACTGGTTTCACATCAAAAATTGCACCACTTTCATAAATATCTTCCCTCCAATTCTCCCCCCTTTCCACCCCCCTGTATAAAACCCATTTATTTACCTCACAAGGAGGCACAGAGCTTCGTTCTGTTAACATTTTCAACTGAAGGACTCAGAATACAGTGAAACACGAGGAAGAAAAAACCAAACAAACCACAAAATGCTGCAATAACAACCAGCTCTCAGAGCTGAGAACCACAGATTGGGAAAGATGAACTTTGCAGAACATCTGCCCAGCAGCCCCTCTCCCCCTCTGCCCACTCTTGGCCACAGCAACAAGAATCTGTTTGGGAAGCAAAGCAAGGGAAGACAGGATTCTACCAGGGAGAAGTTCTGCACATGGAGAAAAAGATCATTTGCACTATTTTTATTATACAAGAAACAGGAAAGGGCTGTGCTGAGCCCAGAGTCTCCCTCCCAGTGCTGATCTGCTGAATTCAAATGTGCATCAAAAGTATGATGGACCTCTGGAAGCTTCTCCTGCACTGTCATACAGCCTCACCCCAGCGAAAAAACAAGCAGAAGTCATTGGTTCTGGTTCAGTGATAATACCAAAAATAAAATAAAAGCAGCTAGGCAATGAGCAAAAAATATAAATCCTGAGTATTTCACTTCTGCAACAGGAAGCCAAATGCCAGCCTTGATCACTCCTGAGCTCCAGTTAAACAAACTCAGGGCCTGCTGGAGTCAGCTTCCCTTCCTCCTGCAGTTTTATAAGACATTAACTTGGTAGCTGAAAGCT
This sequence comes from Lichenostomus cassidix, assembly GCF_008360975.1. Classification (NCBI taxonomy): domain Eukaryota; kingdom Metazoa; phylum Chordata; class Aves; order Passeriformes; family Meliphagidae; genus Lichenostomus; species Lichenostomus cassidix. The sequence continues at coordinate 8,946,546 of NC_139497.1, forward strand.
CTGGAGTTTCACATGAAACTTTTCAGCAGCTGGATCATGACTCAAACCCAGGCCCAGAGCAGTGCACCAAGGCAGCTTTGATAATGATTCCTGCTGCACCTGGGGAATGGAACTGCAGCAGTGTTTTCATGCACAAGCCAAGAAAAACCAGCCAGGGGGACAGAATATGGCCCCAAAAAGGATCTCCAGGATTCCCTGGCAGTGAGCAGCTGAGGATACCCAGGCAGACCCCAGGAGCAGAGGGAGGAATCCTCACAGCACATTCCCCACAGCCACAGTCGGAGGGATGATCCTTCTCCAGACGCTGAGAGTGGAGCCCAGAGCTGCTGCACCAGCTGGCAAAGATCACTCAGCTTTTACTGCATCCTTGGTGTGTTCAGCTCTCCCAACAGATCCCCCAGGAGCTGCAGCTCTGGACTGGGAGAGCACCTGGGAGCCACAGGCAGGGACAGGGCTAGCTCAGGACACTCTCAACAGTCCCTCTCACAGGATTGTTTCCAAATAAACCTGCCCTCTTCTAGGCGCAATGATACATTGTTTCAAAGCAAGAACCCAGGGAGGAAGTCAAATCCTTCATAACCTTTTATGGATACAGGTGGATACACACCCTGCCTCGTTCTTCTGCCCACAAGGCATTGAGAGCCCCAAGGGGACAGACAGGGGCCTTCCCAGCCAGCCCTGGGGACATCCTGTCCTCTCCTTCCTGGATCAGCTCCATCAGCAGGCACCTGAGATCAACACAAATGCTTCTGAGCCTTGAGCACAGCATTCCCATCTTAGCAGCAGAATTGCTCCATGGCATTTTTCCCTCCTTTAAGAAGGAGGAGGGAAAGCCCCACTCAGATAATGATAACAACATTAGCCAGGTGGATATAAAGGGAATATCCCTCAGGTACAGCCACCTCCACTGCAGTATTTCTGATATTCCCCTTTCCTGACGTGTGGAAAAGCTGCAAGGCTGGATATTTACAGGTCAATATGCTGTGACCTGCCTGAAGCACCAATATTTTTTTTCCTAAGTCCTTTTTAGAAGGAGCAGAGTTAAGGATCAACTCAAGCAGCTCAAAGTGCCTGTCACTTCAAACTGCATCTAACACCCCTCTTCCTCTCCACACTGAAAACAGCATTGCAGAAGGTCCTGTAAAGCCCTGCATATCCCTCTGTGAATCTAAACATGCCCCACTCCCAAGGGGAACGAATGGATATCATAAATATCACATCACAAGGCTTTAAAAACTCAAGGCGAGGCTGCATCCACTGCAATGCACAAGCAAAAAAACCCCAAGTAGATACAAATCTTCCTACAACAGCATCGTCTGTACACAGCAACCTAAATAAATGCCAGGTGTTCATACAGCAGGACTAACTCTACAGGGAAGGAAGGAACCAAGTCCAGTAATTCATGGAATTCTTCTCCATTTGTTTTTCCCAGGTTCTTACACCTCATTTCAACCCCAACGCTGCCTTGCACTCAGCAGTTGACTTCACCTTCATTCAGTCTGCTTGGGAAGAAGGAAGGTTGTTGCCATCATTTTGTTTTAAAGAGCTACTTCCCCGTGGATCCAGCTGTGCTGATTTGCACAGCTGCATTGCAACAAGATCCTTCCAGAATTAAGGTCAACTCAGCCTGGATCTCATTGTAAAATTCATCAAATATTTTGTCATGTATTTTTCTAGAGGTGAAAGCCAAAATTCTCAGCAGAACCAAACTGTGCCGAGCTCAGACCTTTCAGACTTGCCACATCTGTCAGTGACACAAAATCTATCCATGCACAACTCATTTCCTACTTGCCACATAATTGAGAATTAAATGGAGGCTCTGTCTTCACTGCAAAAGCCATGCCTGTTCTAAAAGGGCTACCTGAAGATGGGTTACGTGAAGGTTAAAATTACATTACCTTGACTCGCTAGTAAGGATACAAAGGATAAATTGCAAATTAACTTAAACTGTCTCTAGAGGTTAAAATATCCTTTGTTTTGTCTGCATTGGGCTGCAGTGCTGGACAGCCACCTGTCCTGATGCAAAATCAACACTTTTGGCACTGGGGACAATGCAAGACTGTGACACAACCATAAACCAAGTGTGGGAGACACAACTTACACAGCTCTTCATCCATTAGCCAGGTAGTTGTGCTTGACTTCCTCTCCCTTCAGCCACTCTCAGGGTTTGTGGGAGACCTTCAAAGTCAGGTTTTCTCAGCCTAGTAGAGCCCTGCCTCTCCTAAACAATGGAACTGGAGGCTCCCAGTGGAGAACGGAAGGGTCAGACCTTCCCACTCATCACCCCATCCACCATCACGGTTCACAGGACATTTTGGGATCCCTTTGAGGTCATTGGCCTGAAGGACAATTAAAGCAAATCTTCTGCAGCTGCTGCAGAGACAACCAGCAGCACTTGCCTCCCAACCCTTTGCCATTTTCACCTGTTTCCGACCTTCCTCCTCCACACCCAGGTGCCTCCCTCGAACATTTCTGGAGAAGTTTTTCCTGTTCACAGTTGTTCACATGCACAGATGCCCAGCTCCTCAAAGTTTCCTTCTGTGTTTCAAAACTCTCTTCCCATATTTTTAATTCCTGTATTGTCTTTTACTTCTGTTTCTAATTTATTCTCTCCATCCCACTTCTTTCTAATTCTTTAACACTCTTCTATTGGGGCAGGTTTAAAAACAAGGACCCTGCTGCTGTTCACCTCGAGGTACAGGCAGCAACAAGGCCTAACTGCCTTAAGACTTAAGTTTTTCCTACAAGCTTGGCCTAACTTGTCCTGCCCAGCTAATGATGCTTCTCTATTAATCACACATTGGATTCTGTCAGAAAATTCAGGTTTAAAGAGTTGCCCTATCCTACATATAGGGTGAACCATTAAACAACCTATTAGTGCAGCAAAACCATGAACCCAACCCAAAGATGAAGATCCCTTTGTAGCAAACAATAGGAATAAAAGTGGTGGGTGAAACAGGGGTTGGCACTGACAGCTCCCCTCGTTCACCACAGCTCGATGGATGCCCCAGCTGCCCCCCTTTAAAAAAACAGGCTTTACCTGGTTACCAAACCTCCCAAAATTCCTAGATTCGTTAAGGCTGGAGAAGTCTTCTAAGCCCTGTAAGATCATCCAGTCCAACCATTCCCCCAGCACTGCCAAGGCCACCACTAAGCCTTGTGCACCCCAAGTGCCACATCCAAATGTATTTCAACACTTTCAGGGCAGCCTGTTCCAATGCTTGGCAACCCTGGAGAAGAGTTTCCATGAGGAAATTCCTCCTGATATCCAACCTGAACCTCCCCTGGCACAACTCAAGGCCATTTCCCCTTGTCAGTCCCTGTTCCCTGGAGCACAGCCTGACCCCCCCAGCTGTCCCCTCCTGTCAGGAGCTGTGCAGAGCCACAAGGTCCCCCTGAGCCTCCTTTGTTCCAGGCTGAGCTCCTTTCCCAGCTCCTTCAGCCATTCCTGGTGCTCCAGACCTTCCTAGCTCCATTCCCTTCTCTGGACACTCTCCAGCCCCTCAGTGGTGTTGTGGCAGTGAGGGGCTCCCTGTGCAGCACTGGGAGGTGACAAAGGTGTCACCCTGGGACACACTGGGGACAGGGGGCTCGAGCCAACCCACAGAGGGACCAGGGATGAGCAACCAGCACCAGCTGAACCATCACATCTGCCCAGGACCTTGCTGGGGCTGGGAGCCTCCACGTGGAACATTCCAGAGCCACAAAGCCCAGCCCAAAGCAGGGCTGATGCTGATTCCTGCCCCACTCTGCAGCTCTGCCTGCCCTCCCAGCACTCCCGTTTGCTTCTGCAGGAGACATTTTCAGCAATGACCCCATTCCACTGTGCCTCCTAGTTTCACTTGCTTTCTTCCATCATGAATCATTAACCATCCCCATTTATCACCAGATAGTTATATATATAACACTTCACTTTTTACATATATAGAACTTCACATATGCTTGAAATTAAAATAATAAAGAAAATTGCACTGAAGCTTCAGGGTTTGGAGGGTTTTTGGTTTTTTTTTTAAACAAAGCTTCAAAACTATCCCACAGAAAATTACGCACTTTATACTAAAAAGGGAAAGGCAAACCTGGTTGAATTTTGAGCCTACCAACCTTCTACCCTTTTGATGTCTGACAACAAAGAGGTGTGAATGCTATTAAGTCACACACAGGTACAGGCAGAACCATCCTGTTCTGGGCTCGTTTTGATACAGCACAAGCTGCCATGCAATTCAAAAAGCCCCAAAACCAAAGACTGTCAAAAACCTACTCAGATACCCCACTCCCCTCGTTTTTAAGTTTAAATGAGGGTTAAAAAGGCACCAGGGTAGAATTGCTTTGGCAATGTGTCAGATTCAAAATCAAACAGCCCCTCCTGCCCCATTATAAATCCTCCCACAGGGATATTTTCTATATTCCATGTATTATGAACATGTCCCAGGGCACAGACAGTTTCATGGCTCCCTGTGCCACCCACTCCCACATTCCCAACAGGAAATCCCATCCTTGGCACAGCTGCATTAAAGCAGAAAGAAGGACCTGCCTTACCAATGGGCAATGAACAACTTGGGGGGAATAGAACAGAAAATAAATACAAAGTGTCCTTGCAATCCATGGCCTCCCCTGCTGGGAAGGAGCTCTCCTGCCACAGCACTTTCAGGGCACAGAGGCTTCAACCTGCCAGAGCCATCAGCACAGGGATGAACCAACGAGGAGCCAGGAAGTTCAGAAGCATTTTGTCCCAGGAAATCTCTAGGGATTTTCACTCTTTCCAACAGAGTGAAGCATCAGCAGGAAAAACCTTTTAGGGCACATCTGGGGTGCCACATCCCTCTGGCCATAACGGGATTTTATATTCCCAACCAGGATTTTGGAGGCCTGCACTGGATTGTCCATCAGCTCTCACCGTGGAAGGGCTGAGGAGGATGCTCAAAGCAGCAGCATCCTCCTGGCACAACACAAATCCATCCCCTTGCCATGGTGGGATGAAGGAGCTGTGCTGCTCCCAGAGCCTGGCAGGGGGAAGGAAGCCAGTCGAGGAGAGCAGGGACAGTTTTTTAAGCACTCTTGATCATTCCTTGGAATAAAATATAAAAAAAAAAATTGCTCATCGAGCGATTAAAATGTGCAAACATTTTGCTTGGTGTTCCGACTGCCACATTTAATATTTCAAACAACATCCAGGCCAATATTGTTGCTTAATTTAACATAACTGGATCCTGAATGCATTTCTAACAGATTAAACCACAGAAATATCCACATGTTTTAATGAGGATTTGGCACTACTTGGAGCCAAACACATTTTAGCAATATTTTTGGACTACAAATTCTTTCAGAAGAAAAGAAAGCCCACTGGTAATGGAGCTGCATTCCCTACATTTCAAGCCTCTTTGGATTTATGTAAATTGAAAAACTGAAATATTTAGTGCCATTATAATTCAAGCAACATCTGGACAATTTTCTTTGCCTCGTAAAAGATTTCAGTCAGCTTTGCAGAGGCTCAGGCCATGTTGCTCAGCAGAATGGCTCCTTTTACATTTGCATGCTTCACTTCCATTCTGCAGTTTCTATGCCAACAAGCATTTGTAACTCTTTAAAAAGCACATTTGGAACTGGGGGGAGATGGAAGATTGGAAATGTGATAAAGATTTGTTTGTTTTGGGGGGGTTTTGTTGGTGGTGTTTCCCTAAATCTAAATCATCTTCTTCTTTTTTTCTTTTCTTTTTTTTTTTTTTTCTTTTTGAGCCCTGGAAACCTCAAAAAGGCCCAATAACCATCACTGCAGCCATGGCAACTCTTCCACCTGCTTCAACATGCAGCAGGGACTTGGGTAAGAGGAGTTTGTGTTCAGCCAATTTGATGTATAAAATATAAATATAAAGATATATTACTCCAGTTCTTTCTCCAAACAAAAAATCAATGGCAAACATCACAAATGTAGGTGTCTATCCCCTCCTGCAGCATCCAGGTCCTGTGTGTTTCCAAATCCCAAGGAAAAGTAAACAGAGAGAAGCAGCTATGACTGAACTATCAGTCAAAACCCAGCAGGGTGATTTTTAACCAGATTTTTGGAAGAAACTCCTCCCCTTCCTCCCCACCCCCAGTCCCAGACCTCCCAGATGGCTCCAATTTTATATTTAAAGCTCATGCTCAGCGCTGTGACATTACAGGTGCAAGGAGATAAAGGAAACCACAACCACCAAGATGCACAATACAACATTCAGAGCAAAAAATAGTACTGATCTTACAAAACTTAGAGAAAAAACTGTATTTCTTTATATCAATACAGCCTACATTGCAAATTCCTCTCCTCCGGAAGCTCCCCACAGGACCAGAATGGAGCTGCCATCCTGGGACACCAGCAAAGGTGCCAAAAAAAACCCAAAAAAACAGTCAGACCAGGCCATTCCATGGACAGTGGGAACAAGGTGTTCCCACCAAAAGGCAGGACTAGGAGGGGATTTCCTGAGGGAGCTGCACAAGCTGGGAGCACCTACCAACAGCAGCATTTTTATTATGTTTAAGAGTATGTAGTGATGGGATAACAGGGAATGGCATCAAGCTGAAAAGAGTAGGTTTAGATGAGATATTGGGAAGGAATTGTTCCCTGGGAGGGTGGGCAGGCCCTGGCACAGGGTGCCCAGAGAAGCTGTGGCTGCCCCTGGATCCCTGGCAGTGTCCAAGGCCAGGCTGGACAGGGCTTGGAGCAGCCTGGGACAGTGGAAGGTGTCCCTGAACAGAGGTTGGAATGAGATGAGATTTAAGGTCCCTTCCAACCCAAAGCAGTCTGGGATTCTCTGATTTTCTTGTCCATGAACACCAGAGAACATAAACCAGAACCCACAGTGATCCTGCCAGTACTAAACCTTCCCGTCCATGGATCTGTCAGCCCCTTCCATCCACCTCCTGTGCAGATGTGACACCTGACCTGATGTGCTGGGAGGGCACAGGATGATGGCAATGCTGAGCAAGAATCAACCCTAACCTCAGCACCAAGAGGAAATCACAGAATCATTAAGGCTGGAAAACACCTCTAAGATCACCAAGTCCAACCACCCCCATGTTCACCATTAAACTGTGTCCCCAAGTGCCACATCCACATGGGTTTTGAACACTTCCAGGGATGGTGACTCCACCCCTGCCCTGGGCAGCCTGTTCCAGTGCTTTACAATGCCCAAATATGATAAACTTCTCTTCCTTCAGCGAGACAACAGACACAGAGGAAGGGAGACTGGGTGCCCTTGGCCAAAACAAAATGTTTTACACATTAACCAGTTCCCTCCCTCCCTGCACAGCCACAGATGATGCAGCACATCAGACAACTCATTTCAGTGCCAGGCCAGGACTTATTTTTGCAAGAAGGGATCAGAATGAGACCCAGGAAAGGCAAAAACTCCCTCAGGGAGGAGGAGACAAAAGGGCAGGATTACAGTGGTGGGGACTAGAAAAAAGTTATTAATTTTCCAAAGCCGTTTTGTCTCCCAGGAGAGTTAACAGTTGCCAGGTCCCAAACACAGCTCCTGCTGCACAGAGCCAGCAAAGAGCAGCAAAAGCTGCATTTGTGACACTCCTGTCATCTGAAAGAGGCCTACAAGCCACTGCCTGGCACCTGGAATGCCTGCAGCACAAGGAAGGAGTCTTGCAAACCTAAAGCCACCAAGACTCACTTTTCCAGCCCTGGCTGTGCTGTAGGAAGGGGCAGCTCCTCCTCTGGCCTCTGGTGTTTCCTGCCATGATTTCATAACCTCTGCCATTTCAAAAGTCCTTCTGGCAGCCCCAGCAGCAAGCATGGAGCTATTTTCCACCAGTGCGTGACTGATACAGTCAGGCTCCTCTCCCCACGTCGTGCACACGGAGCTGCCCACGGATCAGGGCCATAACTGCTGCAAACTGGAGCATTTTCACCTCCCTCAATGAACTGTATGGGTGTGGACTAGCTGGAAATACAGCTCCATCTGGGATTGAAGAGACTGAGCCTAAAATACTGAAATCAACGGCAGCTTTCGACACACAGGAGCTGGCCACATGGGTGTTCTCTGTCTGGGATAACTTCTTCCATGCTGTGCACGAGCCAAAGGCACCAACAGCAAGAAATAGCAATCCCTATCAGCTACAGAATGAACAGAACTGGGCAGGTTTATGCTGCAGCCACACCTACACCTTCCCAAGATGTCTGAAGAGGGAGGAGAGAGAGATCTCACCTATTAAGAGGAGAGAGAGTGACTTGAAATCAATGTTTGGCAAAATCAAAGTCTGTGGGGACTCGTGTTAATGAATTCCCCTGCCGGGTTTATGATATTTAAGGGAAAGCAAAAGATTGTTGCATGCATGGCAGAGCAGGTGGGACCTGAGGAGGTTGTTCACACACCTGGTTTTATATTCCCTAAGCTCCTCCTAAGCAGGAGAGGCTCCCTCCCCACCCTGTGCTCAGGGACACTCGGGTGATGAGCCACTGTCTCACTGGGCTCGATGGTCTCCCGGAGGTGGGTGGTGTTGAGGTGCCCCCCTTGCTCTCCTGCTTGAGATGGCAGCTCAGAACCGGCTGGAAATGCCAGAGATGATCTCATGTGCTCCTCAGCTAATGGAAATACCCAGGGGCCAAGGGTCCTTCCTGCCCAGGCTGCTCCCTGTGGGTCCCTTATGGGATTAGGCAGCAGCCAAGCCCGACAATTCACTATTAGCTGGACTAAGTGCTACAGAGAGATCATGAAAATGAATTAACTCTGCCCTTCTCTCTTCTGTGATGGATTACACTCTGCTCCTTCAGAGCAATCTTACATAAGGGGAGAGGGAAACATAGGAGAGATAGCAGGAATTATTTCCATGTGGTTTCTCGTGTGGAAACACAACACTGAAACTGCCCTGTGCTTCTGGCCACTCTGTGAGGTGAGGAACAGCCACATCCAGGGGTGGTGCCAGCAGCTTTTCCCTGGACACAGAGGAGATGAGCTCCACCTCCACTGGCCTGGGAGCCCCACCTGGGTGTGCAACTCTTGAGGGGACATGAATGACTGGGCAACAGCCCCTGGTCATCACACAGATCTGCTGGGTCACCACACTGGGCTTTTTCTCTCCATCCACCCTCAGTGTAAACCCCACTGGAAGCACAACCAGCTTCCAGTTTTTAAGTATTTCTCAGAGCTTGTTGGGATAAAGCTGGAAAGCAAAGTGAAGGGGACATCCAGCCCTGCCCTGCTGCTGACCTGGAGCTGCAGCTCTGCCAGTGCTCCCACACCACCTTCCCCAGAGCAGCCCTGGGATGAAAAATAAATGTGTTGGGTGATAAAACACAGAACTCCCTTCCCCAACCAACGCACCCACCAAGGCACTCATTTAGCTCTGAGATTCATCACTGAATATTGCATCACTTTGGAGCCTTTTAAGGAAACATTCCAGCATTTTCCCATATTAATCAGGTAACTTTTTTTTTAGCCAGACAGAGTTAAAAATAACCAAGAGCCAGGTAGGTGTCAGTGAACAGCTCCAGCAGGGAAAATCTTGTTCCATCACACCTGTAAGGAAGAAGTCCTTGCTCATCTCCAGGCACTGTCCCTGCAGACAAACAACCAAGCCCAGTGATAACTCTCCCCATTAATGCTGGATAATTTTAGGGTTTCAACTGCAGGCAGTCCATCTTTCTAGCAAAATCCTACCTAAGACTTGCACTATCTACCACAGCAGGCTTGACCCCGTTTTCATATGCAGAAGAAAAGAAAAAAAAACCCTCCTAATCCTACAGAACCCAGAGCAAATAACACTCTGGGAGTGGGTGATACCACCCTATTAAATACAAATATGTTCCTACAGTAGCTCAATGATTTTAAGCATTCACCATCTTTTCATTTCAGTTTTAAGCACTTTGCCTGGCAACTGTCTGAAGGGCAAACCATTATGGAAATAGGAAGACAATTAATTTTCCTTTATTCTGGAAGAGAGGATTATTGGAATAAATAAAATAATCAGCTTAAACAAGAGCATAATTCACAACTTCTGAAAAACAGGGGACAGGTTTCTTTCATTTCTCTTTCCAGAGAAAAGATTTCCAGGGATGGAGTTTGCAAGTGCAGAAGTTTTGGAGTTAACCTTGGACTGCTGACTCACAAATCACTGCCTCTATGTCTTCAGCAGGAGGAAGGCTGGCATTTCAGACACTCCTAGAGCAACTTTATATATTTATTTAATAGAGCAAATTAGAACAGCCCCCCCAAAAGATACAAAAACCATCTTCCCATCTCATTTTGAGCAGAGGTAAATCTGACACAGCCACTATTGCATGCCAGCCTTTGGCAGCAGATGTTCAGCATCACAATTATTATAGTTAAAGGAGGATCTGACACCCTGTGACACACATGTACACCTACATATATGAATTAAGTTAAAAGTATTCCACTCCCAACCCCAGAGGGAGAAGGGAAAAAATGGAAGAGGAGAGCTTTAAGTTCATATTAGTAAGAGATGAAATTATTTACTGAGAAAAATTTGGGATATCTTGGTGAGAACTGTAGAGTTATTTCTGGAGGACTCCTCTAATAGGCAGAATGAGTTATAAAAATAGGATGGAAACTGTGGTTCAAGGTTGCTACAGCCTCGAAAAGAAACAGATAATTGATGGAGGCACAGATTCCCAGGAACACTAAGGACTGTAGAAGTACTGAGAAATCAAATTGATGATCTGGAAAATAACACGAGATTAAGAATGATCAAGTTAGTGGGGGCTCCTGAAGGAGCAGAAGAAGGAGAAGGCAGACTTTTAGTTTGCAATGCATTATGAGAAGGTGGGGGAGGAATAATTGCCACTGTCCAGGGTGTCTGGGTGAGCCATGTCCCCACACAGGCCAGTATGCAGTGCTCCACATCCCTAAGGGAAGGAATTCCAGCACCCATGTGTTTATGGAGCTCACAGATCTGAGCCTGGTTCCAGCATCCAGCACCGTCCCCCTCCGTGGCTGTGACAGCAGCAGAAATGGCTCAAACTGCTCCCTGTCCTTTCTCCAGTGACAAATTTGGGGTGCCCAGGCACAGCCACATCCCAGCAGCAGGAGCTGCACCACTGGAAAGAGCTCCTGCACATCCCAGCACCCTGTGCTTCCCACAGGGAACAACATTCCCTCTGTTTGCTCCTCCAGCTGCAGAGCACCATGGCAGCAAGTAGGTCATGGACTCGATGGAAGCTGAGCAATCACCTGCAGTTTGTTTCCTCTTCCTTTCTTCACCTTTTTGGTTTTATAAGAGCCACCAAGTCACTTTACCATCAGCTTCAAACCCAGTGCTATCTATCCATCCATCCATCCATCCATCCATCCATCCATCCATCTATCCATCCATCCCACACCTCTCCTTACAGCCCCTATCTCCTGCATTTCTGCTCTCTCCCAACTCTGTTTAACTCCATCTCTCCCCTGCAGGTCTTTAAAGCAGGATTTTTCTTCCATCTTCCCTTTCCCCACGACCATATTATTCCCACCATAACACACCCCTTCTCTCACCCTCAGAACCCAAGCTATCCTCTGTGCTGGTCGATGCATTAAACCTCATCCACCATGGGAATGGAGTTACTCTACAATTCCACTTTTGGGTTAAAAAAAACACAGCTTCTTCTCCTGTGTCCCTAACTTCACTCACTAATCCTCAGGGAAAAGGGGGGTAGGGAGTCCCCTCTGCCAGCTGCTGCTGTCAGCCTTGCTCAGGTCCTGTCTCCATGCAGGACTCCATCAGATCCAAGGAGCACAGGATGCCCCAAACCCCTCCCTGCTTCACCCACAACACCTGGCAGGAGGGTTTGGGCAGAGGGACAGCACTGCCAAAGGACACAAAACAAGGATGCAGCAGCAAGGATTGATCCCAGGTGTTAAGGAAGCCAAAATTCAGCCATAAGCTGGGTTTCAAAATTGTCAGGAAGGCAGAAGAGCAGGAGATAAAACTCCTCTGAAGGCGGAGAAATGCTGTGCGTGACAGCAAACCCTTCCACACAGCGTCACCACAGAGAGGGTTCATCACAGCAAATAATTACAGAGGATAATGTCTGCTCTTAAAGGCTTTGCCAGTTGAGTCCAGGTTGGCTGAAGCAGTTAGAAGGGAGAGAAGCAAAGGCACCAGGCTTTGAAGTGGTCACCATCTGATTATTAAAGACTGGGGCTTGCATGCCATGTATATCCAGCACAGTTACTTTCTCCTCCCTGGGATTGCCAAGGTTGCATGAGGCTTTTTTGTTATAAACCTGTAGGGTTCAGTTCCATCTTGTTCTTTCTGGTTTGATTACAGTCCTGGGCTGATATGAGAACCAAAAAGGTGAGCAAGTCCCAGATTCAGGTTTCAGTTCATCCACTGAATAAAGCTGTGCTGGTGGAGAAAGAGACAGAACTGGCCACACAGGCAGGATTTTTCACACAAATCCAAAGACGTGAATGTGAAAATTCAAGCAATGAATCCTTCTGAAAAGTCCAAGCACCCATCTCAAAGAAAGTATCCAGGAGTCCCTGCTGTGCATTCCCTGCACATCCCACACCCCACAGCAGGCACTGGACACATTTCCACGGTCTGGAGAACCTCTCTCAGCTCAGCCACACCACAGCCTGGGGGTTTGCAAGGAGAGAGAGGTGCCCCCTCCATGGGAACACCCAGCAGGGCTCTGCAGAACTCCTCTGGCAGAGCCCATGAACAAACCCACAGACTGAAACTACATTTGGCTGTAGCTATTTTTTTCCTTCCAGACTTATCAGTTCCAGGGTTTGCTGGAGAGGAGCTGAATGTCTCCCTGGAACAGAGGAGCTCTGTGCAGGAGGGAAGCAGCTGTGGGATGAGGCTCTCCCAAAAGCTGCTCTGGTCCAGAGGAACCAAGTCCCCAGGCCTGGTGAGGCTGAAGCACAATGCTCCATGCTGGGGACTCTCCTCAGCCACTGAAAATAGCTCATTTCCCCCATTTTAGTCTAAAACAAGAAGAGGAGGAGGAGACCTTTATCCTCTGGCTTTGATCCAAAAGCCATGGCACTAAGGAAACAGTGTCACTTCTGTCCATTTGCTGAGCCTTTCCCCCATTCTACAACTGGAGATAGGAGGAGAAAGCCTAAAGCTGGTCCAAACCATTTCAGGGATGAACTTGATTACTCTTCCCAGTGAGGCTGTAATAAAGAATGTGATGATGGATCCAGACTCCCCAAAGTCACCCTCTGGAAAAGGGAAAGACAGAGATGGCCTGCACTGGGGGACACCCAGGGACCTGCACCTCCTCCCAGCCTAAGGACCAGTCCTGGTGTCACAAAACCTCTGGGGCCTGTCCTGGTGAAGCAGCCCCTCCTACACAATTCAGCCTGAAGATGTATTTTTGTTATCCTCTGATCATAGATTTTAAGGCTTCTTTTCACTTTCTTGCTTTCGACTTTGCTTCTCAACAAAACTATTTCCCAGCTCTTCCACCAAATGCACTTTTAAACAGAATTAGATCATTTTTCTCTGAACTAAAGCCCCTTGTCATGGTGACAGATACGTTGCTGGCATCACTTAAAAATCTGAAAGAGAAAACACTCATCCACCACTGAGAAACAAGCAGCGCCACTGAATCCTGACACAACCATGGTCCTCCACGAAATGAGTCTTTGTTCTCACCATCATCTCCAAAACAATATTCTGACAACACCATCCCCCCCATATAGATTTATATTGCTATATCTCTATCATTTCCCTCACGCCCATCAAAACGAAGTTATAATTAACCCATCATCAATAGAAATTACAATGATTTTGAAACAGCAAGAAACAATCCATTTGCATTTGGTAGCTAATTATTCCCCCTACGCACACAGCCACCAATGTTCCCTAAAACCATCCACGGAACAGACAGTCTGTGCTAGCCAGAGCTTCTGGAAAGGAGGGGAAAAGGAGGGACTAAGCAAAAAAACCTCAACATTGGGGTGGCAAAATTTTCTTCAAATCCGCAGCATCTCGAGCTCAGCCAAGTCTGTAATAGAACTGCCCTTCTGAACTCATCCAGCAGTGTTAGAATCCACCTGGGTATCACATGGAAGCTGACAGCTACCTCAGGACCAACCTAGCGGGAGCCACTGACATTTGCTCAATTATTGAATTATTATTCCCTTCTTCACACCACTCTAAGGAAACGTGAAGCCATTTTCTGATAAAAGTCGTTGGACATACATTTCACACTGGGTAACACCAGGACTGCTCCCAGAGCCAGGCAACGCTGGGATTCACAGTGGAACAGGCAGTGTTGTATCCGTGATTATTCCCTCCTCGAAGCAGGAAGGGTGTGCCCTCCTTCCAGCCATGCCCAGGGGTGACCTCCAGCCCCTCCAGCTCCCATTCATTCCAGTCAGGTACAGAACACAGCAATGCCCTTCCCACCCCTGCCCCCACGCCAGGCAGGTTCTGCTGACACATCACCTCCATTTCCTCACTATCCCCAAGGATCAAAACCGTGTTTGTAAGAGGTAAAGACACAAACGTTGGTCAGGGAGAGCTGCCTCTCCCAGCTCGAGCAGCCTGACAAAATCCCAGCCACCCAGGTATTCCTGCTTGGCATCCTGGCAGCCCCAGGTTGGCCCTCCATGGCTGACACAAAGCACTAGGGTGGTAAATCACATCCTCCTTCACCCACGCCTCTGGAGGTGAGTAGGTAAAACACTCTTTGCTCATTAGGAACTAGCTGAGGTTTCCCTTCCTCCAGGATGCCCCACAAAGCAGGGATTGGGGAGGAAGGGGCTCTGTTTCACCTGGATGCAATCCCTGTGCCTGCAACACTTACCTGGCTGGCAAGGCATCCCTCCTCAACACGCCGAGAGTCATCAGCCTTCAAAGCAAAGCCAAAATAGCTCAACGATTGTTTTCCTTCCCCCATCTGACACGGGATTGCAGCTCCTCAGGCATGGGGAGGAGGGGGAGCAAAATAATAGTAATAATCATAAGAAAAAGACTATTCTTCTGTAGGCAAAGCTAATCCTGTCACACATTTTCTTCCCAACAGAAGCATGATAGATCGAGTCCCACTGGGTTCTGCTCACAACTAAACAGGACGAGGTGGTTTCAGCTCCCTTCTGCCAACACAGCTCAACGAGCAGCAAGGCCTCACCTCCCAGAATCATTTAACTCAACACGAAGCCACCCTGGTGCTCTACCCCAGCTCTAGAAAGCCAGCCCGAGCCTCAGGATGGCCTTGCACGGAAATAGGATTACTTTGGCCTGGAGGAAAAAAAGAAACCACAACATGAAGGTCACCCATAAAATCATTACACAGCTCCCTCTTCCCCGGCTCTTAGAGAAAAAAACCTGTCTCAAACCCTCAACCTGAAAGGAGAAACACAAAAAGATATGTACATTAATGCCATATACCTCCGTCAATTTTTTTCCTCGTGTCTTTAGAGCAGTTGTTTACTGCAGCCAACTGCAGAGAAATTACAGTAGCTTAACTCTCCAACTCCCTCTAAAGGATTAATCTTCCAGTGAGCATGCTCACGCGGGAGCTTTTTCAGCACTTGCATCCATTTCATGAGTGAGGGCTGCTGCACACATGAGGAAATGCCATTTCAGGGCTCCAGGCTGAGCGAGCAGCCCCCAAACCAAGGCTAAAGCCCTTCCCAAGGCTCCACAAAGGATCTCTGCCCAAGCCTCCAGCTCCAAGGAGGTTGAAATATTCCACATCCATGGCCCCTTTCAGGAAGGAGGGGGGAGGTGGTTTGCCTGCGACACTCGTTTGAAATGTCTGACCTTGGCTTTTTCTCTACAGGCTGGTGGACAGTTCGTCCACTGAATCTGGAGTCAAAAATAGCTTCTTCTCACTGGCAGGTTTTCCTTTTGCATCACTTGTTGGCTCATCTTTGCTCTTCAGAAGAAAAAAAATCAGGAAGATAATTTGGGGTGCAGGGAGGGGGAGGGGAGGGGAAACATTCAAATAAAAACAAACAGCCTTAAAAATCTAGTTCTCAACTCTGCATCACAGTTGGTAACAGATCCTGAGACACATTTAACTCCACAGATTAAGGACCCATGCAAATGAGGATTTGCTGGTAGACAACAAATCCAGTATCTAAACAAGGCTGTTCAAGTAATCTTGTCCATTCTCTCCTAGACCACTGTGGATTAAACTGCTCTATTTGAGGTATTTCTCCCTCACTTCAAATGATGCAACTCGAATCAAAGCCTTCCTGGTGAAAATGAAGCTCCAAAACTAAGGACAAATACACTGCAGAAATAGTTTCTCCCATTTTCATCTTCTCATATTCCAGGGTTCTGCCCTTCCCCTTCCCATTTATCTAGTTTATGTCCTGTTGCTTAATTGCTCTTTGTAGCTGAAAGAGATCCAAGCCTCCCCCTCCCCCCAAAGGCTCTTATTTCAAGTTTTAAACCCAGCTTGAGTCTAGGACATGTAGAGACCAGACTGCAACCCCTGAGTCCAGGGAAAATCACAACTCCTGAGCCCAGGGAAAACCCAGAGAGGGCTGCAGCCCCAGGTTTGAGATCTCTTCCCAGATGCAGCGCCAGGCTTCACCCCAACCATTACAACCACCTAAACATGTATTTATTTTTTTCTGAAACTCTTGAGTGTCTTTGATGCCATGAAGCCCCTTTTATGTTTTAAGCCCCACAAGTGAATCCACAAAAAGGCAGGATGTCAGGAGAGTGTTAAAGAAGAGCTATGGCTGTGTTTGACAATGAGCTCTCACCATAGCGACCGCCCCTGTAAGAAATGATAAAACCTATGGTGACACTGGATATTTTGCTCTGTTGCCACCTAAATAGAATCACCCCCAGAAAGGGAATCTCTGTTACCATGCATTAAAATAGAGGCTTTGTTTTATTTATAAAGCATCCAAACTGGTTGGTTTGGATGTGTCAGAACACAGGCTGCTCAGCCACCCCTCCCTGCTCCATCCTTCGGGGACTTAATGACTGATGGCTGCACTTCATGCTGCCCTCACCTCCCACGGAGCTCAGGTGCTGCTGAGCTGCCCCAGCTCCTCCAAGGAAGGTTTGGAATCCAAACCCTGACCCTGAAAACCCCTGCAAAGCAAAGCCCAGACTGTGGAGAAGATGTGAAAAAGCCTCGATGAAGGAAGATCACATCCCACGCTTCCTCCTCCACGGCAGGACTACACCCACCTGAGAGGGTGGGACAGCAAATATGGAGTTATCCTGACCTGTCATTCCTAATTTGGAAACCAGTCATACTCCCTGAGAGTTTCGACTTTGAAGATTGACTACTATTGATTCTTCTGCAAGCAAACAGCCCAAGCTGGCAATCAGTCAATAATAAGCAATTACTCGACAGCCTCTTATCTGCAGATGCCAGCCCAGACAGCTCGATTCGTGGAGGCAGCAGGTCAATAAATCAAAGCTGTTCTCAAATTTTAAAATATCACCATTTAAAAACCCACCCAGCCTTCAAACTGGCTGGAAGAGCAGCCAGGTCAGGGGGATTCCTGCGGAACAGAGTGGTGGCTATCACTAATTTACAGCACAGGAGATAAAATGTGATGTGCTGAAATCCACCCCTGACACTCCTCATCTCTCAGGGGCTGCATGAGTGGGAGCTGGATGAAGATGATGAGAGGGAGAGGAGGAAACAAAACCCTTCTCCTTCAAACGTGTATGGGGAAAGCAGAGCAGAGCAGCCTTCCCAAAACACTCACCATTCCCAGGGACCCACCTTGCTGCTCACCAGGAGCCTCAAACCCCAACAAAAACATGTTTAACACCACCAAGACAGCAAATTGATGGCACCTCTCTTATCCCCCTGCTGTGACCTCCGTACCCTGGGTGTACAATTAATCATTTCATCCCAGGAAATGCACTTCTCTGCTTTTCACGGCCTAAACATGATACAAGCACATGAGCCAAAGGCTCCTCTTGAGCATTTTGGTGTGACCCAGAGGCGATGCTTTAAAGCCAGCAGTACCAGCAGTGCAACAAAGAAAATCAGCTGAAAACACATGGAGGCATTTGATGCTTACAGTACAGACTCCCTTTACAGGCTCATTTATATGAAAAGAGATAAAAATTGCCTACATAATTTGCAGAAGACTAAGCATGCAGCTGGAATGCCAGCCCAGTGCAATGGCAACCTTTATCTGTCTAATCTATCTATCATTGCAAGGGCAATCACAACCTTCCATCTAGTTCTGCAGACTCTGGAAATTCTGGTATCTTCCCTGTTTGTCCAGGGGTTCTTGCACAAGTCATGGAAAGAACCTAAAAGTACCAAAAGAACAGCAACACTTCAATAATGCTGCTGGTGCTGCTGGAGGAGGGTGGGGCATGCAGAACATCCACTGCAAACAGGATTAATCCCATAGATAGAACTCAATCTTCAAACTCCATTTACCACAAAACTCAGGCATCTGAAGATAGATTCTAAATGTGCTCAGTCTTCAACACTTTTCAGAGGTCTGGGAGGGAAGGTTGAGTGAAAGGCAGCAGATAATGGATTATTTCAACTCTACTTGGCAGTTGGGTCAGAGTTCTTGAGGAGGAGCCTACTGAGGTTTTCACTGCCAGCTACACACGCTGCACTCAGGTCCTGTCAGCAGTGGCTGGGCCAGCAGGAAGCTGTGGGCAGCTATGCCCAAAATCTGACAAGGATTTCTTCTCTTCTTACCCACAGAGCACCTACAGGTGGCTTTTACACTGCCAGCCTTGTCTGCAGCACTGTGGCAAAGCATGGGAGAGCACTCATGAAGAAAAAAAAAGTGTTAAATGCATCTTCCTGTATCACTCTCACCATTTATAGAGAAGCTTTGAAATGCCAAAGCAGCTGACAGGATCCCACAAACCGCACTGCAGAGCACCAGTGGCTCCTGGGTTTTGCAGGAAACCTACCAAGAAAGATTTTCACACAATACCTGCAGTTTTATACCACTTCAGACCAGTTTTCTGGTAGAAAACAGCAGACCCTTTTCCTTGCCCCTCCAGGTGTGCAGTGAACAGCAGGTCAGTGCATCCATGCTCTAAGGACAGTCCAGTGGCAGCACAGCTCTGAGGAGGAGCCTGCAAAGCTGCTGGAGTTGCTGAGCATGGAAAACATTATTTATTACCCAGAAAGGAGCTGCCTGCCATGGGCCTGGCTCCCTCAGCCCCACTGAAACCTGTGCTGGCCTACTCCTCACAAGGAAAATAATACAGCAACATTACAAACCACAGCCGTGGCAGCAACACAAGGCTATTTCTCACCTTTTATGACAAAAGCAATGCCAGTTGCAAGACAATAAGATATCACAACCTGCCATTCAGCCTCCCATCTCAAGGCACAGCCGTTCCATACAAAAGCTGGAGATCACCTGTCGTGCTCTGCTTCCTTCTTTCAAATGCAGCATTGTGTTAGCACCAGGATCCCGCTGCTTTGGGGCTGGAAGTGTTGCTAGAGCAACAAAAATGCTGGAAAGTAGAGCAGAGAACAAAAGGACTCCATGGCCCCACTGAGGATGTGATCAAGGAGACAGCAAGAATGTAAAATGGGACCAGGAGACCTCCCTTAGAGCAGGGAACTGCCATCTCCAATCCTCTGCTGGGCAGAATGGTAATTTAGCAAGTAGATCATCCCAGAAAGAAATTACAGCAGCTCAGCCCCATCTCTGCTTCTCATCAGGAGCCCCATGACTGACCAGGCACTGCTCCTCTCCATGATCTATCCTTTCATGCCCAGCAGGAAGATGCCACTCACAGCTGCCTTTGATGCAGAGAGGCAGGAATTAGGCACAGACTTTTCTGTAACAGCAGAGTAAATCCCTGCTTGCATGTCCAGCAGGTTGCCCTTGCAGCAGGAGATTGTGGTCAGAGTTCCTCTCACTGGACAAATCCAAATCAGGTGACATTCCAAAAGGTCACTGGGCTGGGCAGACACCATCAGCCTCTTCATGGGATCCCACTGCACCTTGCAGGGTTTATCAGAGTGGCCCTTGTGGATACTAAAGTGGATGCTTTAGGAAATAATCCTCAAAGCAGACCGATTCAGGGACTCCTCTTTGTCCCTTCTGGCACCTTCAGCACCGGGACACTGTGCCCAGGATGTGTGGAGAGTGTCCTAAGTGGAGCTGTCACCCCTGGAGCTGGGGAGAGGGTGATAGCAAGCAGCAGGCTGCTGAGTGATGGCAACCCACTGCCAAAATCCATCCATGGAGGTTTGTGTGCACTGCATCAGGATGTCTGGAATACTCTGGAAGAGCTCAGAAGATCCTCAGACTTCACACACACTTGGATTCGTTTGCCCTGCACTGGTCACAAGGATCTGGCTAACTCTGATTTGTGCCTCAAGATAAAGAACCACTGTTTAAGGGCAACATTTTCATGTAACAAAACCTGTCCTTCTGTGCCTGGTCTTCCTGTCACAGGTTAAACCTGTTGGCTTTAACCCTGGATCTGCTGACAGCTTCCAGAAGGCTCTGAGAGGACAGTGAGCTCCTTGCAGGAGTCACATTTGCTACACAGACATTTACACCACCTTGGCATGGGATTACAAACCACTCCAACTAAGCAGCAGCATCAGGGCAAGTCCTGGAGGTGTCTGGCTTGAAGTATAAAAGCAAAAAAAAAATTTTCAAGCTTAAGCAAATCCTTCAGTGAAGCTGATGAAGACAAAAATCCACACAGTGGCTTATGAAAATAAGCAAAGGCAGGACCAGTTTGAGGGAAGTGAAGCTCAAAGCCAGGCTCAGAGCTGGCCTCACCTCCTTGTGACCACTTGCACAGGTTACAGACCAAGCAGCAAAGAGGATGAACAGCATTTATCCACCCTCTACAATTCAAAGGTGGAGAAGTCACATGAACTGCAGAGGATCCCAGCACAGGAGAACAGACAGCCAAGGCTGCCGGAGTGCTCAGTGAGACTCCACACCTCAGGAAAACTGAAGGGGTTTGCAACTTGATCCAAGGCCCTGCTGTCCATGGCTGTGACTGTGACCTTCCAAAGCAGCCCAGGATCAATGCTCAGATGCCTCCTCATGCCTGCTCCCAGCTCTGGGAGAATCCTTGTCCCCTCCTCGCTCAGAGCCTTGCTCTGCTCTGCTCACAATGCACCTTCCCATGGCATGCAGAGCACTGGAATGTGCTCCAGCCTCACCTCAACTGGCACCTGTGGTCAGTGTTTCCATTCCAGAATAGCTCATTCCCCATTTGACCCATTAAAACAAAAAAACACAAGAGAAATACAAAGAATTCAAAGAGACAGACTGACAAATGCTGAAACTGTATAAAGTTAAAAAAAAAAAAAAAAAGCAAATTAATTCAAGTTCCTGAAGGGCGGTCCATCCACAATTTTGGCATCTTTTTAGCCAGCCCTGATAAAGGCACCTTTATAAATGATAGTTCTGTTGAGATAGGTCAAAGTTAGACCAACAGAAATGTTGTCCTGTCTGAATGTGCTGATACTGACACAGCTGTGCCCCAAGTCTTCCCTCAAGGACCTTCAATCTGGGTGTCAGCATTATACAAACACAATCTTCATTAACAGCCATTGCTTTCAACATGCAAAGGAACGGCCATGATCATCCTGTCAATTATTTCTACACTTCCAATGGACAGAAACCTGTAACTGAGGGTAAAACACGTCACATCTGCTTCTCCCTGGCTTCCCTGCTCTGCTGAGGAGGGCTGGGAGGAGCCCAGGACCCATCCAAGATGACCTTTACGCCATGGAAGCAGCTCACTTCACTCAGGAAGGCTAAATTTGCCAGCAAGCCACGTTCAAGCTATACAAGACACCCACACAGCATTCTGAGGCAGCATTCCTGGATGGAGGCATGGCTCACACCTGCCCACACAGCCAGGGCCTGATGTGCAGCCTGTTCCCAGTGTCTGTGCCATTGTGGCACCACAAACAGCTCTCCCTGCAATGCTGAATGCTCTGGAATATTATTACTGTAATAATCAGCAATTATTACTCTGATGCATTAAAGTTTGTGAATCCCAACCCCACCTGTGTGGCCTGGTTGGGTAATTCCAGAGCAGAGCCCTCAGCAGCACAGCCCTGCTCCTCTTCCTCCTGCTTTAGGTCTGCCCTGGACCATGGGCAATTCCCCCATGGAATGATGTTCATATAAACGACCTGTGTCACAGGTAGATCCCTCAGCACACCCCTGGGGGCTGTCAGGGCAAGGAAAGGATTTTTTATCTGATTTTGGGCACTTCATGCCTGGAGAAGCTGCTGCTGTCACATCAGCAGCTCAGAGGATGTAGCAGGAAAGACAGAGATGTGAATTACTCCTCCCAGAAGCTGCCCAGGCCAGCAGGCAGTGACACAGCCTCCTGTGGGGAGGGACAGATGTGCCCAGTGCCACAGCACAGCTGGGGAGCTCAGGGGATGAGACACAGCACCCAGATAATGGCAGTGCCTGCAGGAGATCAGCTTTGAAACTAAACCTGGGGAAACAGCACCTCAATTCACATGGAGATTAACAATCATTCTGATTCAAGTATTCCCAGAGAAAGAAATGGACCAGATGAGCCATTGTGGTGCTTCCAACCTGACTGATTCAGTGATTCTGTGGGATTTTCCTGGGAATTCTCCTGCAGAGGTGGCCTGTGTCTCTCAGTCTGCAGGCAGCAAGGGAAGAACAATCTGTTGAGACATTCAAGGAACAGAGAATGTCTGGCAAAGGCAGGAAACCCTGTCTCCCCTCCTGCCTTTCCTCCCTGGGTGCTGTGACACACAGGGATATTCCCAGTCAGCACAACCCTCCATTGGCCAACCCTTCACACAGTTCTGGTAATGCAGTGAGAAAACAATCCTGGCTGATTTTCCTTCCGTGCAATTTAACTTCTAGTACTGAATAGAACACACTCCTTCCCACTCCTGTGCCCAGAGCCAAACAAAGCAGATCTGCAGGAGAGGCATGTTTAAGTAGGATTTAAGATCTGCCTTGAGCTCCTGGTGGCATGGAGTGGATCCTACCCAGGCTGAGCAAGAGACTGCAACCACATGGGTTTGTCATGCATGGAATAAAAGAAGGCATGGAGAAGTTGTGCCAAAATATTAAGGCATTTTTCTCAATGAAAAAAATAAATAAATAAAACAGCTGAATCAACCAGGAGAGAGGAGTTTTTCCCAGGGTTTTTGCAGGCCAGATGCAGCCTGAGGCTGGGAGGATCCTGCACTGTGACACAGCAGGGCAGGGGATGCTGCTGGGGAGATCCAGCCCTTGTGATCCCCTCCCTGCTTTCCTCCACTCCCCTGCCCTGTGAAACCAGGCCTGAACCTCCAGCTGCAACTGCTGTGCTCTTGCAAAACCACATTAAAAAAAAACCCCAACAGAACAAAAAAGAAAGGTCACTGAGGTGACACTTTCAATTTTACTTTAGAAAAGTCCTTGACAGGTTGTCAAAGTGGATTTGTTTATTAAAAGTGTATTTTTCCTAGCAAGGAGCACAGAATGTCTGTACAATAGATGCCATAATTGCCCAGGTTTGTAACTAATTGCATCGGCTGGAACAGGATGTATTAGCCTAATTTAAGAACGAACTAAGAACATATGAAAGATCACAGATCCCATTTTCAAGGTGAACCAAGGCTGCTATCACAAGTCCAAAGAAGAGGAGCTGGACATTCAGAGTCACACCGGCTTTGATCACAAATAGTTCATACTTTACAAAGTGCTTCTAGAAGTTTTCTATTTCCTTCATCAGGCCTAGCCATGATGTCAAGGAATAAAGCCAAAAACCAGAGCACATAAAAGAGTGAACATTATGTAACTCGCCATCTCTTACCTAATGAAGATAATCTGGGCATTTAAAAATTAACGTTCAGCAGTTCTTCAACACTTCCATTTAAATGCTTCCAACACCAAGTCAGGCCTTAGAACTTTGTAAAAATATTACCTCTGTTTTACAGATGGGAAAAGCATCACAGCAGCAAAACATCAACCAGCCTTGCCTGGACATTTCTTTAACTTCTTTTGTTTGAGCTGCTGACTGCCCCATTGCCTGGGCACACTGCAGGGAGGCTGCTGTCCCTGCAGCTGATGGCAAATCCCTCCCTGATTTCTGTAGGTTTGGATCAGATCCCAAAACTCTTTTTAATATAATGCTCCAGTCTGGGTAATCTTGTGTCTTATGGAGGTTCAACACTGCAAACTCCCCTTGCAGTTAAGTGCTATTATCTGTCTGCACTAATTCTGCACAGAGGACATTTCCTCAGCTCTCTGCTCAGGCAGCACCACATTCACCAGCCCCACACATGATGCCAGGCAGCCGCTAAATAAGAACAAAAAATAAATCAAACCCCGGAGTTTTACCTTTCTCCAACACTCAACCACACAATCAGCTCCTCCAAACCTCCCATTTCACCCAGGGGACAACACTGCAGGAGCCCTGGGACACAAGCAGGTTATGTTCTGTGCTTGCAAAGCACCCTCCACACTTACAGGGTGACAAAAATTAGCTTAATTAATAATACATCGGCAAGGAAATGTTAACGAGCAGCCAGCAGGGGAGCAAAGGACTGCTGTCTAATCTCCTTGTGTGGACTGCTTGCTTTGGCAGGATCAGCAATGCAGCATCCCCATCCCGGGCAGGGACAGCTCGGAGCCACCGGGGACACACACAGGAAACATTGACATCTCTCTGCAAAAGCAGACACTGTTGCATCAGGAGTTACTCTTGGCAGCCCCAGCCAACTTCCACTTGTGGAGTTTTGGTCATTTAAAGAAGAATTTCGGCTATCCCCGGGCACCCTGTGTATAAACACACAGACACGGGGTCTCCTCCTGCTGCTGCAGCTCTTGGGCCATGTCTGCAAATTCTGCAGCTCTGCCCATGCTGGCCTCGAGCTGCTGGGTCACCAGTGGGGGACCAGAGCAGTTCTTTGGAGGTCACAGGGAATATCCAAGCCATTTGCTCAGGGCTTGCCCACCCTGAAGATGCACAGCGTGCTGAGGCAGAGCAGACAATGGCAATCCCCCTCACAGGAGGCTCTCCTCGCTGGGGCAGGAGGCAGCTCTGCACCCCACGAGAGGCAGCCCAGGGCTCCCAGCTCACAGGCAGCCCTGCCACGGGAGTTCATCCCCTGGGCAGCGTGGGGAGGAGGTTTCCTGCAGCCCAGGGAGCAGCCGCCGCTGCTGCCTTTCATGGGAAGCGTGGCTGGGAACAAAGGCCTGCTGAAGAAAGGCAAGAGGGCTGCTGAAACTTCCCAGCACTGGCCCAGGCCCAGACCTGACAAACCAGCCTCGTTCCTCAGCACCTCCTGCCCTTCTCCTCCTCCTGCACTGATCCCACTGGGTCAGTGCTTGAGCGCAAATGCTAGCAGGGGATAGGGATAGGGACAGGAAGGGAGATGGGGAGGATCTGGGTGTCCTACGGCACTGACACAGCTCCAAACCCCAATTCCTGACCAGACAGGAGCCACGATCCCATCAGCAGCAGCCACATGCACGTTCTCCCTGCACAAAGCACCAGCATCTGCAGCAGGAGGGGAAATCTGGGGCTGCTGTCACGACAGGGGCAGGAGATAAATGGTGTCTATAGAGGAGCCTCCATGAGGGCAGTCTGGAGGGTTGAGAAAACATCAAATCAACAAGGTTTTAATAAAAGCCATAAATGATTAAGACCAATGTGCTTTTATCAAAGGTAAACTCCTAGAAACACAAGAATGTAACCAGATCACCGACACAAAGGGCAGGTTCTATAGGGAAGGAGACTACAAAACTCACAAAAAACCCCAAAAGAAGTGTAAGGTGTGCATGGAGTTCACTGCGTGTGGCAGAAATCTTTAAAAAACTCTTCAAAAATCCATGAGAAATCCAACTCGCAGTTCCTAGAAACCCGAGTGGAAATAGAAGACAGAATATGATCCCCCCTCGCTGGCCTTTCCCAACGCTGCACGCCGGAGGCTGCGCTCGCTGCTGGCGCTGGAAATTCCCAAATTCAAAGCAGACGGATCTGCAGCCTGTTTGCTCACTGGTGGCATCTCCCTGGTGCAGGGGGATGTTGATTTAAGGACAGCCAGGATCTTCACCTCACCACTCCCAGAGCTACAGGAGCTGGCACTACAGCAAGAGGAAACATTCCAGCTCATCCGAGGGACATCTTTAAAGGAACAGTCGTTGTTTGTCCTCAAAGTGTGGCAAAAAGGATTAAATATTCCACATGTCACCTCCAGGCCCGACAGGACACCGTATAAACAATCACCTTTGCATATTAAGAAGGTATTAAAGCACCAAGTTGAAACAATCCGAGCGAGACTGAAAATCACCCTCCCTAATCCAAAGAACAAAAGGATTTCTAATGTATGGGATTCACAGATCCTTAACATTTAAAACACAGAGCTGATAAAAGCCATTACAAACAGGTTTGCAATTAAAAGGACTTCATGTTTTGGTTACCAGTTCAGCAGTGGTGCTTTCAGCAGAGCCTTCTAGGTGTTGGTTCAATCCATCAAATATTAACAATACTCTTCAATTAATAAAATATTCAGACTCATGTTTTATATTCCCATAATCTGGAGGTTTATGTGCAAACTGGCAGGATCCTACATGGAACCACACAAACCAGCTCCCAGCCCATTGTTAATGCTTTCATCTCCCCAATACAAATATTCACTTCTTTACACCTACAAACCCACATTTGACTATAAATCTGCTGCCAACCCCAGTGAACATAAGAAATACACCAAAACAGAAATTAATTCCTCAGGTCCCAAAAATGCAAGTGAGTTAAACACTCTTCTACTTAGTGCATGTCCTAGTGACCTCCAGACTGGAGGTGCTGCCCCTTCAGATCCCAAATCCTCCTCACAGGGCAGGAGGAGCCAAGAGGAGCCTCCAGCATCTTCCATGAGTCTCCTCCATGTGCCTAGAGCAAAACTCACACACAGAGAATGAACTGCAGCCAAAGCAGCCTAAAAACATGCCTTGGGTGACACCCCAGGAACTGAAATAATCAAGAAAAGACAAATTAAACTACAGGGAAGAAACAGCAAAAGATATACAGGGCTTTTCCACCCAGCTGCTACCACCTGGGCTGAGCTAATCCAGCATCAAACCTGGAGTCAGACTGGAGGTCAGGCATGGCTTTGGAATCACAGATTTGGGACATTTGCATTCACTAGACACCGAGGAACACCATGTTTCAGTAACTCCCTCCCAATCCTGCAACAGGCATACTTTCAATTCCCAAATCAGCAGCTGGATGAAGCATGTAATTTTGAAACCCATTAATCCTTTCTAAGTCTTCTACCATGTGCATGTTTAATTTCCCACTTCTTGAAACAATATTATGATTTTTGAGAGAAGCAGAGCTTCTGAATGCTCTGGGTCAGCAGTATGAAACATCCCCAATTCCCACTGAAGTTGGATAAAGCATTGGGGTAATTTGCCTTCTGGCTTTGAGCCTGCGGGAGAAATTACCTATTAAAACTTCCTCTGAAACTGCAAGGATTGGAAATGTGCAACTGGAGAGGAAGAAGGTAGCTCAGATTCTCAAGAAACCAGGAGCTGATGCTAAAAAATGAAAAGAAAGGAGGGGAAATGTATCTCACTGCACTCAGGGCTTACTCAAATGCACCTGCAGGTCATGGCCAAGAGCCCTAGGGAGATCAGGGCTCCCTTTTCCAAGTCAACATGCTCAAATTGTTCTATCACACCTTGAGTTCTAAATTGATTTAAAGTCTGAAGCAGCACTCTGAGCAACTTTTAGCATCACCAAGGCCCCAGCACAGCCTGGACTGCTGTCCTGCCATTCCCTCTCAAAGAGGTGCCCTCGTGCCATGCTCCCTTCAGCTCCATCAGGTTCATCCTGGCTGCCCCCTGATCTCAGAGGCAATAAACACCACATTCCTGTTCTGTTCACCAGCAAGGGCAGCAGGAGCAGGCAGTGCTGCTGCAGCATCCCAGGGCTCCTGGATTGGTTCTCCCCACACCACAGGGAACAGGCCTGAGCTGTCTTTGGGCACCACTGATCTCCACTCAGCTCAGCTCCCCAGCCTCTGCTGCTGCTGAAAATGCTCTGCTGAGCTCACAACACCTTCTGGAGCAGCTTCTGGCCCAGATGACCCAAGGATATATCATCACTGTAAATATTTTTATCCCTGTTTGCACAATTTCACATTTCCCTGTAACGCTAAGTCACTTACCTGGCTTTATTTTCAGTTTATCCATGTCAGCCCGGTTATCTTGCTCCATATTTACTTCCTCCCCAGCTGCACCACCTGCAAATTTCCTCCCTGTCCATGTGCTGGCTCTGCAGGACGATCAGCCTTATGCAAACAGAAGTGGACCTGAATTTTCTGCTCTGCCACTCAGCATCTCCCTGTCCTGAACTGACACTGCCTCCGAGAGCTCTCCTGCGAGAAGGAGACACTGAAAAGGATGGATTTAATATTTATTAATCTCCATCTCCACCCCCCAGCCAGCCCCTGGTACACACAGACAGCTCAGCCCCAGGCCAGGTGGGCTCACCTGGCTCAGGATTTGCCTGCACCACGAATCAGGCAGCAGCTTTAAACAATCCCAAATGGAAAGCCGGGCTGAGATGGAAGCAGATGGTAAGACAATGGTGGGGATCATGCTGGGCATTAAGGAAACAGGAATCCTCTTGAAGCAACATTTCCTACTTGAAAAGAGGATATGCTGGATGTGCTTGACACTTTGCCTATGCCAGAAAGTTTTAATTAAAAGCAGGAAAGCCTTTCTATTTTAGACACAGTGATACCACACTGAGCACTTTTCCAAACATGGTTTATTCTGGGTTTATGAACTTCTCAGAGCCTGGCAGCCAAGCCAGGAGAGCCACACCAAACTCTTCCATTCCCTGTTGGATTTACTTTACCACTCCAACCAGACTCCAGCCATCACCAATGGGATGTCCCTGCCCACACAGCCACACAGCAAGGGAGGACAGATTCACAGGACTGCTCCCTGATCCACACACAGCTGGGTGAGCTTCGTGGTGACCTTTGGCTTCCACAACAGGGAAAGAGGAAACTCTCCAGCAAAATGTGTCTAGAAGCAGCTACACAGACTCCTTGAACCTCTCATAGTCCTGCACAAAACACAACCCCCTCTCACCTCCTCCTTTTCTGGGATGCAGTGGCCCAAACCAGCATTTTGCCAGGGAAAAGCAAGAGGGGAAGAGACAGAGCACAAAAGGCCAGGCAAGCTGCTCCAGAGCAAGGTCCCAGACTGGCATTCCAAATCATTCCCTGATCATTCCATACACATTTGGGAATGGGAACCCCCGAGGCACCAGCACTGGCTCAGGGATGCTCATGCCTTCCTCACTCAGCTGCTCCAAGGGGAAGGATCCAGCTCCAGAGACTCCAACAGGCTTCCTCCACAGAGGAGCTGCTCATTTTCCCTGTTGCTGTTGGGGTTTTTGCTGGTAATTGCATCTCTCCCAGGGCTTCTGCTGACACAGCAGTGGGAGAGCAATTGCTTTGTATTCATGGACAGAGAACTAAGTGGGCAAAACTTCTCAAATGGAGACCTAGGCTCTACTTTGGAAAGCAAACAAATAAGCTACCTTGGTCTGGGATCACCGCTAAACTAATAAAGCTGCATCCACAGCAAGGACTTTTATTACAATTTCAGCAAGAAGAAATGAAAAATCATCCTCTCCAGCCAGCATAATTACATTGGAAGGGTTTATTTAAAGTATAACCCAGGCCTTTGATTCTGCCTCGACTGACATAACGTTCTTCAGATGCTCTCTTCAGTCACATTGGCTCAGTCATATCAGCTTAGCACAACTGAAGGGCACTTCTAAGGCTTTCTTAAAGCTTCACAAGTCATATTTGCTCATTTTGTTATTATTTAAAGTTTCTCTAAATGGAAGAAAAGGATGAGTTCCCCACGGGCCTTTTCTAGCCCATAACACGTGAGAATTCATGGAAAAAGTAAAAGTTAGCACCCACTTGACACAGGGGAAGACTTTGCCAGGGCCAGGGCTGAGTGTAATTAAAACAATGTTAACAAAGTAACCCCTGTGCAGAAACCCCCACTTCGAAAAGTTGCAAAATCTCCTTAGGAGGAAGAAAAAAAAAAAACCACCTTTCTCTGCACAAAGACACAGGTAAAATGTATTAACCTGGTGGCCCAGGAAGAATTGAACCCAAGTGAAGCCCAGGTGTGCAGTGTGTGCTCAGCATGGTGTGAACACACCTCGGTGCACTCCGGATCCCTGGGGAAGCAGCTGCCCTGCAGGACACAGCCCTGAGCAGGGATGGTGGGGTTTAGAATGCCCCAGGCCCTCCCGAGGTCACTGACTGAAATGGGATG
Organism: Lichenostomus cassidix; assembly: GCF_008360975.1. Taxonomy (NCBI): domain Eukaryota; kingdom Metazoa; phylum Chordata; class Aves; order Passeriformes; family Meliphagidae; genus Lichenostomus; species Lichenostomus cassidix. The sequence continues at coordinate 8,976,740 of NC_139497.1, forward strand.
TGAATTAAAAGCCACAAAGGCTTCTCCTGACTGGCAGCAGGGAATAGGGAGGGCAGCCTGTGAGCAGCGCTGGGTTGTGCGACACCTGCCAGACAGAGAGTGGGAATCTGCAGCACCTCCCTCCGAGCTCGCTGCTCCAAGGCTCTGCTCCTCAGCTCCTGCCTTCGGCTGGGATCCCTCCTGCACTCAGCACCTGCTGCAAGAGCCTCTCTCCAGGCAGAGCTGGGGAGATGTTATGCCTCAGTGCCACGGGGAGGTCACTGAGCAGGCAGGGGGCTCAGCCGAGCTCCCAGCACTGGCTGGAGGGGATGAGAGCTGGGATCAAAGCCACCGAGAAGCCTCAGCATCACAGCTGATCTCCCCACCCAGCGTGGGGAGCTGCTGGGTGCTGAGGCCAGCCCAGATCCAGCCTCAGCCGGGTGCAGAGCAGCAGGCAATTCTGCCCTCTCCGCCGGCTCGTCGCTTTAAAGATCAAAGCTGCACCTCCAGGAAAGAGATTTTACAGATCTGAACAGACAGAAGGGAAAAAATGATGAAAAATGCAGCGTGACTTCTGAAGGGAACCACTTCACTCAAAACCACACACACACCTTGCTTCCTGCACCAGCCTTCCTGAGGTTACCACGAGTCCCAGGAAAGACATCACAGCTGGAACTTCAAACCTGCACCAAACGAGTATTTTAGGAAACACACAAATGCAAGGCCAGCTCTTCACCAAACTGATGCAAACTGGAGGAGCAGCATGAAATCCAATGAACGTGCATCATCATAAAACTGGCTGAGCAAGGCTCAGTTCCTCAAAACCCAATTCCTTAAATGTTAAACTTCAGTGTAGTAGGGCTAAAGGATGTAACAACCCCAAACTGGACTGGATATAAGACACCTACTAAAGAAAACCAACAGCAAAATCAGATTTCTCTGCCGCCTGATGGTTACTGCACCTAAGGACTGCAGCACAGCCATTCTCCAACACAGAAATCACCTGGGGAATGTAACCAGAAGAGTACAACCACTGAAGTTCACAGGACTTTGCAAGAACTTGGTGTTCAGAGAGATTCTCCCTCATCTATCAACACTGAGATCTGGTAAGAAGCTGTTCTAGACTGGGAGTTTTTGTTTGAAGTGAAGTGACTGCCAGCAGAGTTGTTGGGCACTCCCTGCAGACACACAGACATCATCTTCCCAACCTGCCCACTCCCTCCCAGCTCTGTGCTGGGAGCAAGGATCTCCTCCCAAAAACACACCTCCGCACCTCTCTCAACCAAGTGAAATAATTCCATCTGCACACTGCAGAACATCGTGGATGTGGGATGTTTTTCCTTGCTCTCCCACACCAGCACTGGGGAAGCAAAGAGCTTCTCCTCCAGTCCCCACATTCCAGCCAGACTTACACCAACTTCCTCCCTCCTGGCCTCAGAGGGGTATAAGCAAAGGCAGATCAGGCCTCAGACAGAACTGAGTTCATGGGGGAGGGGAGGAATTAAACTCCAAATGAGTCACTGTTCCCTCCCCATAATCCACAGCAACATCTGTGGATATTACTGACTCGAAGAGCAGTGGTTCTTAATGCTCTGCACACAGGGCAGACCCAGCCAGGGCTCCTGGGAGATGCTTCCCAAAACAAAACCTGTGTGTCTGGAGTGTTAGGACTGACCTGTGCATTAGGAGCTGATGAGTTATGAGCCAACTCCTGCCCCAGTTACAGCCATGCCATTCTCCTGGAAGCAAAACTGGACCATGGAGTCACAGAGGCACCTGAGGGCTCATTCCTCCATCACAGGGAAAAATCAACACCAGTCCTCTTCAAAAGCACAAGGGAAAGGCAGCAGGATCAGGCCAATTGTAATGGAACAGAAAACATAAAAGATGCCTCAGACGATCTCCCAGCAGCAATGATGGGAATCCTGTCTGAGTAATAAATCCAAGCTGTCTGCAGCACTCCCAAAGCACTGCTGGTGTCACCTGCATGGCCCTGCCACAAACTTCACCCCACACAGGGCAGATGTTCCAGGCCAGAGCACAACCCTGGGAACAGGGAACTGCAGAGAGAGAGGCAGAGAGCTGGGAAGAGCAGCAGCCAGCCTGGCACACCTGGGTGGGCCCAGATGCTGATCAGTGACCACACCTGGCTGCAGTCACCAGCAGTTGCTCAGACCCAGCTCTGGTTGGTCTGTACACCAGTGTGCACCTGTATAATAATCCATGTATGATGCACACCTGTATCACAGTCTGTGTACAGTGTACATCTGTATCACAGTCTGTGTATGACTGTACACCTGTATTATAGCCTGTAAATGACTGTCTTAGTCTGCATATAAAGACTAATAATACACTATAATACACCTGTATTATAGCCCGTGTACAACTGCACACCTCTACTACTCTGTGTACAAATGTACACCTGTATTATAGGCTGTGTACAACCACACACCTGCATTAATGCACACCTGTATTACAGTCTATGTTCAACTGTAGACCTGTATTAGTCTGTGTACAAATGTACACCTGCATTAGTCTGTGTATGATGCACACCTGTATTATAGCCTGTGTACAGCTGTACACCCGTATTAGTCCATACACGACTCCATACCTGTATTGAGGTCTGTGTGTGATGCACACCTGTATTGTAGTCTACGTGTGATGCACACCTCTACCACAGTCCATGTGTGATGCACACCTGTACCGCAGTCTATGTGTGATGCACACCTATATTGCAGTCTGTGTGTGATGCACACCTGTATGACAGTCTCTGTACAGCTGTACACCTGTGTCACAGCCCGTGTGCGATGCCCACCCGTGCCATCACCTCGTGGCTCTGTGCACGAAGGCTCAGCAGCCAGCCTGCTGCACTCCCGTGCCCACCCGAGGGCACAGCCCCGTACCGAGTTTCTATTCTCCCGCAGCCGGGGCACTGTCAGGCCGCACAAGGCGCTGTCGCAGCCCGCTGTGGCCGCACATCCCTGCAGGGCGGCTCAGCCTCCCGGCATGGTCACAGCCCCGGCTGGCTGTCACCCCGCGGCAGTCCCGCTCCCCGGGGCCGTGCAGGCGCTGCCGCTGTCCCCGAGCCGGCAGGGTGACGGGGCTCTGCGGGCACAGCCACCCGCTGCCGGTACAGCTGGCACGGGGAGCCCAGGGATGCTGTGGCTGCTCCTGGATCCCTGAAGTGTCCAAGGCCGGGCTGGACAGGGCTGGGGGCAGCCTGGGATGGTGGAAGGTGTCCCTGCCATGGCAGGGGTGGCACTGGATCTTTAGGTCCTTCCAACCCGAATCATTCCATGACCGATCCTACACGCCCGGTGCGGCGGGCAGCCCCGGCCCCGCTCGGCAGCGCCCAGGCGGGTCGGCGCGGCTCAGGGAGCCACAGCACTATCAGCTCGCGGAGGAGCGGCCGGGCAGCGGCGGCAGCAGCAGCTCCCGAGCCGGGCTCTCCCGGGACGCGCAGCCCCGGCTCCCCCGTGCGGCTCCTCCCGCCCGCGGGCCCGGCACCCTGCATGGCTCCCGCCGCCGCCGCCCCGGACCCTGCATGGCCCATAGCACCGGCCCGCCCGCCGCCGCCGCCGCCGCGCCCGGCCGAGCCCCGGACTCTGGATGGAGGCGCGCCAGCGCCGCCCCGCCGCATGGAGCAGCCCCGGAACGTGGATGGCGGCCCGCCGCTCCCCCCTCCCGCCTCCGCCGCACGCACTCGCTCCCATTGGGGGGCGCCCCGGAATCTGTATGGCACATACCACCGACTCACCGTGGAGGGGTGTAACTTATACAGAGTCCCGGGCCCCCCTACACACAATGGCAGCAGCTCCCACATTCTTCCCCTGAGAGGAGTTGGACTGAACCATGGGGCGGCGGGGGCACGGCCCCCCTCCCGGCCTCCGACAGAACCCGCCTGGCCCTGGGCGATACCACTCCACGCTCCCCCATCTTCCTTCCCCCCGCCCGGGTAGATGGACGCCGCCGCTCTCACTCACCTCGGGATCCACTGTGGCCATGGCCGGAGCCCCGGAGCGCAGCCCCGCCCCCCCGGCGGCTCCTCGCGCCTTGGCTCCGCCCCTTGCCCCTCATTCTTCTCAATGGAGACGCTCGGCCGGGCACGGCGCATGCGCGCGGCAGCATGGCGGCTCCCTCAGGGGCCCCGCTGTCCGTACGGCGTCATGGCGGCGCCCATCGGGAGGTGCCGTACAGGGACGGGATGCGGTGACACGGGGACAGGCTGCCATGGGGACGGGCCGGCACCGGCACCCGTACACACGGCTCCTCACTGTTCCTACCGAGAGCCCCCGAGGCCCCAGCAAACCCCGAGACTGCGGGGGAAGAGCAGCCACCGTTCCCAGCGGAGCGCATCACGAGCTCCCCAAACTTCCAGCAGCACCCAGCACCAGAGCTTGCCCAAAAACCTACAGAAAACCCCTGCGAGATCCCAGAAAGAGCCAAAAAGCCCCTCTGCCCTCCTGCCAAGAAGTTAACCATAGAAAATCACGTCCTTTTGTAGCTTCTCCCACATTTTGGTCATTTTCAGCCCAGCTCATGCAAGGTTTTTGGTGTTTGTGTCACCTACAGACAGGGATGGGGCAGAGGGAGCAGCTTGCCCTGCTCCATAGAGGAGTCACTTCCAGCCTCTGACTCCCTTCCCTGCATCCTGAGCACCCAAAACAGCTTCAACCCTCCCAAACCCCACAGGGCCCTTCCTAATGCCCAGGCCATAAACCCATGATTGTAAAACAATTATCCCTTTTACAGCTCTTCAGTAAAGCAGAAATAGCACAAGGCAGGAGATAAACACCTGCAATGGCTCCCTGGCCCCACAAGTGCATCGGAAGTCACCCAGGGAAGTCACACCTACCCCAGGGAAACCCAGGGATGGGCAGGTGCTGCTGCACCAGCCTCCTGGATAGGGGAATCCGTGTGTCTTGGAGAGAAACAGGAGCCTTTGAGTGCTCTGCAGTCAGTTTACACATTTATTATCAGCTCTCTGGAGGGACACACTCCACGCCTTGGTCCTCAGGCTGCTCTCCTGCAGCCCCAGCTGTCACCTCACTCCTCCGAGCAGGCAAATGGACAATTCTGTTCCAGCTTCCTCCCGAGAGCAGCTCTGATCTCTGCTGTGGGACAGAGACAGCACCCAGGGAACGGCTGGAGCTGTCAGGGAGGGTCAGGCTGGAGATCAGGAAAGGCTCTTCCCCCAGAGGGTGCTGGGCACTGCCCAGGCTCCCCAGGCAATGGGCACAGCCTGAGGCTGCCAGAGCTCCAGGAGTGTTTGGACAATGCTGCCAGGGATGCACAGGGTGGCATTGTTGGGTGTCTGTGCAGGGACAGGAGCTGGGCTGGGTGATCCTGTGGGTCCTTCCCGCTAAGACATTGTTATTTTGCCTTGCAGTGAATCTCTCACCTTGCGGCACTCCCAGCCGGGGGCAGCGGCCATGGGCAGCCCTTGTGAATGCTGGGGTTACCCCGCTCCATCCCACACCTCCAGCCCCTGTCCTCTCCCGGCTCAGCCGTGCCAGCCCGGAGCTGTCGCTGTCGCGATGCACTGGCTGACTCGGGGAGCTGTGCTGCTGGAGCGGCGCTGCCCGCACAGCCGGGGTGACTCGGGCTTGGGGACAACTTGTGACAGCAAAGCGCCGCAGCTCCACCGGAGCATCTCCAGCATGGGGATCCCTTCCGGACCCCTGGGCCAGCAGCCAGACCCCGCAGGCGCCGGGCAGCGGAGGGGTGTGTGAGGGAGCCCGAGAGGGTCCCAAAGCCGCTGCGAGCCTCGGGCGAGCCCCGGCACAGAGCGAGCGGCTGCAGGCAGCGCTGGCTCGGCCGGCCCGGCACGGGAGGAGGCGGCGGCCCTCAGCGCGGCCCTCAGCGGCGGCAGTGCCCGCCCGGCAGCGCCGCGGTCAAAATAAGAGTCCCCGCGCCTGCGGACCCGCCCCCCGCCCGCTCCATCCCCTCCGAGCAGCCTCGCCCTCCGCTTGGCAGCGGCAGCTAATTAATTAATTAATATCCCAACACCCCCGCCCCCCCGAGAGCCGCCTGTGCACCGGTAGCCCCTCACGGCCGTGGCAGTGTCCCCAAGGAGCCCCCGGCGCGGCGCCTCCCGCCCGGCGGGGACACACAGGGGCCCCGGGAGGCTCATCCCGCCCGGGCTGAGGCGGGGTGGTGACAGAGTGCGTGTCCTCCTGGGATGCCCCCGGGATGGAGCCGTGGCTGCACAAAGAACCACCTCTGAAATATGCTGCAGCACGGGCCGGGGTCAGCCTGGACATGGCCAACATGCCGCGCTGGGGATGCTCAGCATCACCCCATGCCGCACTCGGGATGCTCCACGAGGGATGTAGGGGATTGCCTGCCCTCATCCCTGCTCCTACCAGCCAGGCCCAGCACCCCGGGGAAGGACGGGATAGGGATGAGGGCGGTGGGGGAGGCCGGACGCGATCGGGACAGGCTCTGGTGGCTCCTCTCCAGCATTTGCTGCAGCTCTGTCCTTCTCAGATGGACACAGGGACGCAGCAGCCACTGGGACAAACCTCCCCAAGCCATCAGGGATGGGAGAGGCTCTCAAAAAAAGCAGAAAGAACCAGAAATACACAGAGCCTTTGCAGCCCATCACCACCGGCCACAGCTCTTGTCCATCTCAAACGCATCGCTTCGCCTCCCGAGCGAACTCCAGCGGGGCGAGGACGGGATGTGCTGAGCCAGAACTCCCCGTTTTCCCGGAGCAGCTGCTGGGAGCCGGGGGAGGAGCTCGGGGTTCGGCCCGAGGAAGGGATTCGGGGCTCGGCCAGGCAGCCAGAGCACCTCGCAGGCTCTTCACGGCCGCGCCGAGCTCCAGCCGGGCGGACATCGCCCTCTCCCGCCCGAGCCGGGCGAGCGGAGCCGCAGCTCCACATCCTGGGATTCCTGCCAGCAGGAAGAGCTCAACCCAACCGCCCCGGCGCTTCCTGGCCGCAGCCGCGTCCTTCCAGCGGCACCTGCCCACGGAGCTTGCCATGGAGCTGTGTCGGGGGGGACGTTTAGGTTGGAACTCAGGAAAGGTTCTTCCCCCAGAGGGTGCTGGGCACTGCCCAGGCTCCCCAGGGAATGGGCACAGCCTGAGGCTGCCAGAGCTCCAGAAGTGTTTGGACAATGCTGCCAGAGATGCACAGGGTGGGGTTGTTGGTGTGTCTGTGCAGGGACAGGAGCTGGGCTGATGATCCTGGTGGATCCTTCCAGCTCAGGATATTCCATGATTCTGTGATTCACCATCACAGACTAGGTGGGTCTTCCCACTCCAGCCACTCCCCTGCTGAGCTGGAGGAGCCATGGCTTTGCTTTAGCCTCAGCTCTAACCCAACTTCCAAGCTCTGACTCCAGTGTGGATGCCTCCACTGACAGCTCTGAACCACTTCTCTCCATCAGCTCTCAGCATCCAGACAGCTGAGGTATCATTTATGATCATCACATACCCTGAGAAAAACACCCATGGTTTTAAAAAAGATCATCTTTATTTACATTTTTCCAGTTCTTTACATTTGGGGGGGTTAAAGCCCAGGACAAAAATACTCCCCAGAAGCCATGGTAAACCTGGAAAACTGTGAGTTTACATTTGAAAACCCAGTTATAAATTGCAGAGAAGTCTTAGATTGTACAGAGCCTTCACAAATTGTTGTATAAAACCCCAAAATCTGTAAAGAGAATCACAGGAATAAAGAATTACAGCCACAAGTAGTGGTACAAGAAAGGGCACAAGTTCTGAGGGTTTTACCCCACCAGTGTCTCTTGGGGAGGAGGGATGAGACATTCCTGTTGCAGATAGTTGGAAATACTTTAAAATATAGAATAAAACCCAAATGGAGCCTAGAACACCCTGTATCTCCCATCTTGTGCTGGCTCAACAGGAAAAAGTCCTAGCAGAAAATATTTATTTTTACAAAACTCCTGGAAGTTCAGTGGAAAGCTAAAAAAGAATCATTGTCCAAAAGAAAGAAGAGCCTTTGCATCCCCCGACTCCCCTTTCCCCATCTCCTGCAGGCAGAGAGACAGCAGATGCCAAAGCAGAGCTTAGTGGGACACAAACAACACTGAAAAAGCCAAAGATACAGTGGTGGGACATGTAGAGAGCAAGACAAGAACAAAACCATGAAGGACATAAAAGCAGCAGGGAAAAAAAACCAAAAAAGAACCAATGATATTTTTGGTGTTTTCCATTGAACACTGAGTTTGGAAACAACTCACAAGCTTCTCTCATACCCCACTGCTCCCCCTCCCCATTTCAAACAAACTCAAAACCAATTGCTTCAAACATCTGAGCCAGGAATTTGCATGAATTCCTATGTGCTGAAGTTTTTTACCCAGAGCTGGGTTAGGAAAAATAGGCTTTTTTTTGTCTTTATTCCAGTGTTCAGCAAGAGGAGGGAGAGATGACCAAGGGCCTAAAGGAGTTCCCCAAGACTTCAAGAGGTAGAAGCCAGAGAGGCTGTGGACAGAGGACAGAGGGATTTTTCCTCTCTGGGGAGGGTGAGTAGACAAACTCAACCCCAAATCCAAACCCAAACACTAGGGTTTGCCCCACTGTGCTCATCCAAAGCCCTCATACACCCCAAGGACTTGCCCTGGGGCCTCACCTGCAGGGGGTTCAAGGAGAGCTGGACTAACCCCTCCATCCTGCCATCCTGGCCCATTTCAGAGAGCTCCATTAAACATCAACAAGGCTCTTTGTGCCAGGCTTCACTTCCCTGTGCAGCCTGGGACAGGCAAGGCAGGGCAGGAGGGTTGGAAAACACTGATTGTCACTTGTTACGTCAATTCTCTTGCACAACAAAGAGGCTGCACAGAGACAACCCCAGGGTAATGACTTGCACCATGGCCAGAGCCACCTCACAGGGCTGAGAGGGACCCCTGTAGAGCAGCTGGGTTGTGGAGCTGCCCTGGCACCCAGAAGGACAAAGACCACCATGAGGTGTAGCTCCAACTCCTTCCACAGCAGCTGGAGGTGATGGACACTCCTGACCAGTGAAGTGTTCCCGTTTGCTCCTTGCTTTGCAAAGGGCACTCCGTGAACAGCAAAGAGGTCCCAAGGACCAGTTGGTAGCAAACAGAATTTGGGAGAGCAAGTTGAGGTGCACAGGAGCACTGGAGAGACCCAGGGCATAGCACAGGAGCCAGGCTCCCTCCTCCACAGCCTCCAACACAGATGGGATATTCCCAAAGCAAAGGTGGAACAAGGAGGACAGATGCTGGCTGGGAGTCTGGAAAAACAGCCCAGTGGCTCTGGCCACAGCAATCCCATTTTCCAGTCCAGGAACATGGGCTGGACACATCACCAGCAGCTCAGCTCCTGGGATGGAGAAGAAGCTGGGTGACCAGTCCTGGTCCCAGTCCTGTCTGCCTCTGCCAGAGCCTGGCTGGGTCAGGAGCCTCCAGCCCAACCCAGCAGGTCCAGAAGCACTGACAGTTCATAGGAATTTTTCCTGAGGTGGGGAATTGGATTGAGGGATATGTACAGCCAAGAGCAAGGAAGGCCACAGGAGCTGCAGCCTGAGCCAGGCAAGACAGGCTGATCCAAGGGGGAGGAAGAGGGAGAGCACTGGGGAAGAGCTGTACCTGCCTTTGACTCCCTGTGGATGAATAATGCTGCTCATGGCAGGCTGGAGCACCAGGCAAAGGAGAGTCTGGGCCATGGAAGCTGGGCAGAAGCATAAGCTGAGCAGAGAATGAAGAAGGATCTTTGTGTCCAAGACACAGATCACACCCTGCAGGGACAACATTTAGGGAACACCTGCATGCTTCAGACATGGGATCACCAAAGTGGGGTGTGGGGAGCAGCCTGCCTCCACTTTTAGTAAGTTTATTCCAGATGGCTCTTTAGGAGAGGGCTTGGGCTGGTGGTCTCCAACCTGTCCAGCCAGACTTTAGCTGTGCCATCTCCATCCTCTCAAAGGGAGAGTCTGCTCTCCCCTTCCTCCCCACCAGCCCACCCTGTCAGCAGTGAGCACTGCCCAAGACTCCCAGGGCACTTGGACAAATCCTGGCTTTGGGACACAGGGCCTGGGAAGCAGCAGTGCAGTGGCTGCTCTCTCCAGAGCCAAACCCACATGGTGCCAAGTTCCCTCCAGCCATGTGGAATTATGAGCCTGGCACTGTGGTCAGACCACACCGTTTTTGTTTTCCCCGAGATGCCTCAGCAGAGTTCACCACCCTTCCTGGTGAGAGCAAAAAAAACTTCACTTCTTTTTGTAAGAAATCAGCAAGGTGCATTCCTGGATTTGGCATGAACAGGCACATGGATCAGCATCAGAAATGGATGAAAAAGCACAGCATTTCTCTTAGAATAATTTATTAAATACATCATTAAAATTTGTATTTCTGAACTCAATCATTAAAAACAAAACTTAATCTCTTATATATATATTTATATATACTCAGGGACAATGATAATCACTCTATCAGCATCGGTGCATGTTGTGCCAGCACTGCTCAGAACAGCACCTTCGCTACACTACCCTTAAAGCAGTTCAGTGCTTAAAAAAAAAACCAACAAAAAACCAAAAAAAAAAGCATTTGCAAAGAAAGAGTGCAAAGCAGGGCCTGTCCCAGCTGCCTGAGGGGTGCACAGAGGTGGCTGAGCGAGGAGGCAGTGGCTGGAAACGCTCCTAAAGGTCTGTCAGATATTGCCTGCCCAGCCTGAGGCCGTGTGGGGACCAAGTCTGAGGTGCCAAAAGTCTGGAGGCCACAATTCCAGCCTGGCTGGGCGCCTGTGGCTCTGAAGGACATGGCTTGTGGTTTCCTCACCTTGGGCAGTCAATGCTAAAAAAATTAAACAAGGAGGGGGGGAAAATGCACAAAAGAAAAATTGCAAGAAAACCCAGCTTGTTCCCCCAACTGCTGGGTGCAGCGCAGGCTGTGAGCAAGGTGCAGCAGTTTGTGTTCCCACACAGTTTGTGTTCCTTGTCACATCCTGCTGAGGCTCAGGGGACACACAGCCAGCCAGTGCCACAACAGGCCCCTGGCCCAGCAGCCTGGTGTGCTGCCTTGGCAGTGACAGCCACTGACTGCTGGGGACAGCCACGGCTAAGCCCCACAGAAGGTGGTCCAATGTCGCTGTTGAACCACTAGCAGAGTGCAAGGACCAGGCTGTATCAAGTGTGGCAAAAATTCTGATTTTATTATTTAATTATAAAACTTATATAGACTTTCAAAGGTTGTCTGGATTGGGTCAATTCAAAACCTCCCCCTAGGCCGATTGGCCAGGCTTGAACTGCCTATCTTTCCAGAGACCATTTCAATAACATCCAAACTTTATCTTTGTTTATAGAACACAGGAATAAGAAGAGAAAAATTCCCATGGGAAAGAGTCTGTGCTTGCCACAGTCCCAGAGGGAAGGGATCCCATGGGCAGAGCCCCTGGGCAGACTCAGAGGTAGCAGCAGACAGACTTTTGTGATTGATGGTCATGTACTCTGGCCTGGGAGGACAGGGCTCCGTGCAGGGGAGCAGATGGGACATGGATGTGATCTCCCTGCTTGCAGAGTGACCAGTGCTGTTATCCTGGGCACCAAGGCCCAGCAGGGAGCAAGGATGGGCTGTGTCCCTCATGGCTCTGCAGAGGAAAGCCACCCATGATGGAAAAGGGCACCCCATGGAACACCAGGCTCACCCCCACAGCTCACCAGGGCTTATCAGCAAGTGCCCCCATGAGTCCCTCCTCTGCCCATGGCCACTCACACTGCCAGTCACTCCCCCCACAACTCAGGTACAGCGAAGGCTTGTGCTTTTGGCTTTTTAGAAGTCCTGACCTTCCAAACCTGCTTACTCCAAGAAACCTCCTGCTACCCTTCGGACCTCTGAGGACGAGGAGGAAGGGCTGTCAAAACCATTTGTGAAGAGCACATGGCCCCTAAAAGAGGAGAGAAAGTCCACCCAGCCCAGCCTTCACCTCCGGTGGAGCTGTGTCAAGTCAGGAGCGTTTCAGATAAGGCATCGCAGGTGCTTTGATAGTAAAGCAGTTAGTGTTGACTACAGTACTGGAACAGGCTGCTGCCCAGGGCATCCCTGGGGTAAATCCAGCTCTCCAGCACTTGGTGCAGCAGCAGGAGGCAGTTCAGTTCCCCAGACCTCTCCTACACACATGCAGGCTGCTCTGGCTGCCCTTTTTGGTTCTTTACCCCCTCCCTAGAAAGACACTGAAAAAGCCCAGGCCGGGATGTGGCAGCTCCCCCCCCAAGCAGCCAGAGAAACAAGAAGATGCCTTGTTCTGTACCAGACTTTGCCACAGGCAGGTGCCCTGTGGTGCCAGGGTGGGCAGCGCCGGCAGGGCTCGGAGCAGGGGAGGGCTAATTGCCATTGCTGATGCTGGAGTTTGCATTGCTGCAGCTCTGCTCGTAGGATGGAGGTGCCTCTGTGGGGAAAGGAAGAATGAGAGAGGTTATGGTGGGTGTTTTGGAGGTTCCCTTCACCCCAGTCTCTCTAACCCAGTGCAGAATGGAGCAACACACCTCCACACACTCCCTGCCAGGGCCCCAAAACCTGCCCTGCTGAGATACATGGGGTTTGTAGTATTTGAGCCAGCCAGGCCCATCCCTGCCCCAATGCCCACAGTGGTTGAAATCAGCACCTCACAGTTCTGTTTTGTTCCTCCCCTTTTTCCACAAGCATCCCCCTGATCTCCAGCACCTCCAGATCACCCATGCTCCATGTGCCCCAACCCAGGGCTGAGTTACACATGGAGTGTCCTGTTAGCCCAGTGCAAACAGAGGGGTTGATTTGGGTAGGACTGTGCTAACACACACTGCTGGCCCTGTCACCCCAGTAATCCAGCACACACTGCTAACCCTGTCACCCCAGCAATCCAGCACACACTGCTGGCCCTGTCACCCCAGCAGGGCTCCAAGAATCCAGCATGCTGGGATTTCCCCATGCTGTTCCACCCCGGACACTTTCTCACCTCCCACCCCCACAGCTTCAGACCAGCTGCAGGCCCACTCCAAGTCAGACAGAAGATTTCAGTGACATCATTTTCCTGGCTCTGCTCCCACCACAAGCCTCACCAGAAGCCAAGAAGTTTTTCTATCAGTGGGAGGCTGAAAGCTCATTTAAGAGCAGGGAGATCCTCTCCTCACGAGCCCAGGACAGGCATGGGCGTGGATGTGGGAAGGACAGCCAGCTTTTACAGCTGGAAGAGGGGACTCCTCCAGAGGCTAAAGCAGGCAGAGAGATGTCACAATCTGTGACACCAGCCTCCAGCAGACTGACTGAATGCCCAGATTCCCAACAGTTCACAGCTAGCAGAGACTGGCAGTAGGAGCCGTTTATCCCCCAGTCCCAGATCCCGGGAGCGCTGCTCACCGTAGGGATATCCCCACGTGCTGTACTCTGGGGGCAGGATGAGCGAGCTGGCTGTGGGGACAGGCACCACATTCCCCTCGGCGTAGTAGGGGACAGTGATTCCTGTGGACAGGCAGAGTGTGGGGTGGTTTGGGGAGCCCGTCTGCTCCGAGACCGCCCGGATCTCCTGGAAGCTCAGTCCTGGGGCGTAGCTGAACGGTTGCTGCTGGGAATGGCTTTTGGTGGGGATGGAGACATTGTCCATGGGGTGATAGCCACTGGCAGCCTCCTCTTCCTCCGGGGGGGCACTGGGGACCACCACAGATGGGATGTGCTGGATGGAGCAGGAGGGGCTCAGCGGGACCCTGTTCACAGCAATGTTACCAATGTAGATGGGGAGAGTGACCGAAACCTCTGGGGACTTGAGGGAGACCTGGAAGAGAAGGAAAAACAGTGGCATCCTCATTATACATGGCAGTGGGGTTCACCTGATGTCAGGACCACCCACACCACAGCTCCAGAGCTCAGCCCAGGGAGAACAGAGGCAGAGCCCAGCCCAGGGGTATCCCCAGGAGCACGGATGAACTCACCTGGATGTAGTAGTCGATGTGGATGAGGCTGCAGCCCTGTAGAATGGACTGGGGCAGTTCTGGAACCAGGATCTGCTCCTTCCATTCTGCATGTTTCCAGGCTTTCACCCCTGAGCCTTCCACCTCTGCGATTGTCCTCAGGTCATAAATCCAGCGCTTGGATTTATAGGCCACTTTCTGCACAGACAGGAGGAAATACAGCTTGTGCAGAGGCTGCAGATGGACTCCTAACTCCCACAAAATGTAAGTCAGGACACAAACCCACCCAACTGCTTTGTCAAATGAGCACAAGCACAACCCTAACAGGTATGTTCCAGAGCAGGAATACAAATTGTTGTGTGACAGTCTGAGTAGGGATAAGCAAGGCAAGTTCTACCTCCTCTTTTCCCCGGAAGGCAGAGAGGAGCAGAGTCGGACATTTGGCCTCCTGGCTGCCCCAGTTTCACAGAGGGCTCTCTGGGGTGAAGCACCAGCACAAGGCAGAGAATCACCCACTGGACACCCACCTGGAGCAGACTGGCCACCACAGCTCCGGTGTCGCGGCCAGACTTGTTCTCTATGTCGGTGCGAAGCTGGATGGCCTGGCCCACAATGTAGCCCTTCAGGTCTGACGTGGCCGTCAGGATGATGTTGCCACTTTTCACAAGCTTGTAGTTGAACTTCTTGGTGATGGACATAGTGTTGGGCTGCTGCAGGATAGCAGAGACAGAGGTGTTGGCTCAAGAGAGTCAGAGAGCCTCTGGGAAAACACTCAAGAGATTCGAAACAAGCAAACAGAAGTATTTGCAGAAATAGTTGCATCTAAGATGCAAAGAACCAGCAACACCACAGACAACAGGTTTCACTTCTCCAGCCCACAGTTCTCATGTCCTATTAGTCACTCTTGCCTCCAAAGCAAGCTCTCCACACCCAGCTCTCCAAGCACAAGACAACATATCTCCCTGCATGGTGAAAATTCACCTGAATCTTTCAAAACAACACATGCAAAAGTCAAAAATCACCTGGAGCAGGGACTGACAGCAAGGCAGAAGAAATGAGGAGTCCTTGTCCTGCTCTTGCACAGTCATAACATGCAGTCAGAGTTGTCCAACAGCACAGTGACTCCTCAGATAGCAGGACAAAGACAAGTGCTGAAGTGCTGGCACTGCCCATCCATGCCTCTCCTCATTCTTACCTCGATGTCAGGGATGTCATTCAAGTTGAGAGGGCAGAGAACATAGAAGATCTTGTTGCATTTGTAGTCCTTGGAGAAGCGAGGTGTGTCTATCACAGCTTTCACCTGATGCAGGACCTTACCAAAAGGGCCTTCAAATGATGTTGGAGCAGAAGCTGGAGTTGAGAGAGAAAATACAAGGCTGGGTCAGGCCAGTTTCTGAACTGGAGGTATAAGCAAAAGCCAAGGCTTACAGAGAAAGGCCTTCAGCCACTTTTCTGCATCTTACCTGGCAGCAGGAACTGGAAGGGAAAGTTGTGCTCTCCAGCTGTCAGGACCCCTGTGGAAAAAAGAGTGAAGGGTAAGAGGGATAGGCTGACACCTTGGAATGTGTAGTCTTCTGGAGAGAGAGGCCACCAGCCAGGGAATCCCGCATAACCTGCTCAGCTGCCTACAGCCACTGGGCAGCTCCAGATCTGATGGGCAGAGCTTGAGCTAACAGGAGCACCTGCTGCCACCCACCCCTCCTCGGGACAGATGTTCTGCATTAAGATACCCTGTAAATCAAGCTGTTTGGGGCAGGGTCTAAGGGATCCCAGTGCCACAACAAGGGGTTATCCCAGGATATCAACACAGAGCAGGGCTGCTGTGTTTATTTTTCCTCAAGTCTTGCCCATGTCACGCAGTCAGGGGGAAAGTGAGAGATCACAGTCACTGTCTGAGGGTGGTAGGGAATTCTGGTGGGCATCTCTACCACCAGCCACACACCGAGCCCCTCACAGACTGCACAGGGCTCAGGAGCTGGAACCAGAGGTTCATCCACCCTGGTCACAAGAAGGACCAGCAATACCTCAGCCTGGCTGCTGAGACAAGAGAAGCCCAGAAAAATATTTCCACAACATTAAAACCTCAGCACTTGTTTTTTACAACAAGTGCTCTGCAACAGCCTTGAGGGCAGAGCCAAGATCCAGTCCATGGCTAAAACAACAGCTACAGATTCCAACTCCCCAACTCCATCTACCCTCCAGCACTCCCAATTCTGATCCCAGATTCCCTCCAGGGCAGTATGATGGCTGGACTGGACCCTGGACCCAGGGTGATCCAGACACACCAGACATCTCCCAAAGTTGCCTTCAGTAAGAAAACCACTGAGGTTTATCCACATTTGTTAAATCCGTGTACACACAAGAGGTTTTGTTTTTAAAGTGGCAGAGCTTGAAGGAGACCTGGATACCCAGTAAATCGAGCTGTGTTTGTTCTGCTTTGTAGGATCATTGCTGGAGGTACCAAAACCCCAGATCCAGCTGGTGCTTTTGTTGTTGCAAGACAGGAGGAGGCAGCTTGCCTGTTAGCAACGCTGGCTCTGCAGAGCTGACAGTAATCGAGTCCTGTCGTCAGGGGATTAAGTGGATTACATGGAAGGGGGAGGTGGGGGAGAGAAGAGTAAATCCCCCCCACTGTCACTGCAGCCCAGACAGGACTTGGTGCATCGTTTGTGCTGTGAAAAGCTGGATCTCTGCCTCTCTGCTCACTCAGCCACCCCAGGGGGACAAGGGACACCCCAGTGAGCATGTCCTGCCCGCAGCGCAGGGACAGCAGAATAAATAATCCAACACGCGCCTCATCACGGATTCCTGCAAAGACTCGTCAGGAAAACATCAGAGATATCTATTTATACACTTTGTCCTCATAGAGAGGAGCAAGATTTGCTCATTGCCATCACCTCCCTGCTGATTCCCCTCCCGTCCCCCAAACAAACCCGAATTATGTAGGCTAAAATGCAGCACCCGGCGCTGTCACCAGGTGGAGGCACCAAGCCAGGCTCTGCCCTTGCTGCCAAGCCTGATGCTCCAGAGCTGGGCAGGCTCGGTGGCAGGGGTGGGACAGCCCCTCCTGTCCATCTTGGGCAGCCTGGCTCAGTAAAGGCGCCAGGTGAGCTGCAGCAGGTGCCTTTGCTGGTTGGCTCCAGGATAAAGTCAGGTTAATGTGAATGACTCAATGAACGCAGCCCTCGTGTGCTGCCCCGAGGGTTTCTGTCTTTTAATGGGCACCATTCACCATTGATCTTATACCCATTACCCCTGTTTTCAGAAAGCAAATGGATAACTGGAATACATCGACTGCCCTGTGCAGCTTCTGCATTGCAGTACAGGAACTTACTCCACCTGAAAGGGAGTGGGAGCAAGTCCTGTTCCTGCCCTGCAGATGGGAGGGAGGTGGGAATTCCAGAGGGTTGTGGTCACTGAGTTTCCACCAAGACCTGGAGAATTCCCAGCTGTCTGACCTGCAGAGCCTCAGATTAAGGTGCAGGCAGTGATTCCAAGTCTCCTGCTAAGAGCATTCAGTTTTTCCAGGGCCCTTAGGATGAGCCCACAGAGTCCATCAAGTAAAAGTCCTCATTCTACATTACAGGCAGCACCATCCAACAAGTCATTTCTGTCAAACTCCTGCCCAGCTCAGGTGCACCAACAGAAAGTCAGGCTGCAGGTGAACCTGTGAGCACTTTCACAGTTTCTAACTCACACAGCACCACCAAGCAAGGCCATGAACTCTCCCAGGTACACATGTGGGCAGCAGCACCCGCAGAGAATGTGGTTTGGCTGTCAGAGCGCCGTGTGACTCGCTGGCACTGGGACAGTTTCTGCACAGCTCTGAGTACATCACCAGAAGAGAACTGCCTCAGAGACAGCCTAGACCACCCTGATGGTTCTGACCAAGCCCAAGTGCCCAATGACTTGTTGGCTGTGACCCCACAGAGCAGCCTGCAGCTCCCTCCTGCAACAAGCTGCTGGTGAGGGCTGGAAAAGGCCCTTCCTGCTCTTTGCAGCCAGGGAGGAGTTCCCAGACCAGCCACCCCAGGCTGACGCTGTGCCCTGCCACAATTCACAGGGACCAAGGGCATCACAGCCCTGCTCAGCTCAGGGCCACAGAGCCCCAGCCCCACCCTGAGCTGAGCAGGGAGCCAGAGAAGCACAGAAAGCCCTGTTCTCCACTCCACTGAGCAGGGTGGAGATGCTGCAGGTGACCAGCAGCAGCTCTTGTTTTCAGACCTGCTCCTTACAGCCCACTCTCTCCTTCCCCCAAAGAGAGAGAAGCATCCTTAGACACCCTCGGCATCCCAGAGTGGGCATTCCAAGGCACCCACTGGTGCAGAAAGGAATTCAGTGCAGATATTTCAGAGACAAGGGTTAACAAAATTAATACAAAGAAAAGCCCAAGGTCCTGACCAAGATGGGAGACTCCCATGAAAGCTCTGGCATGATCCAGAGTGCCTGGCAGAGCAACAAGGCAGCAGAGACCACAGGTGAGCTCAGGTCCTGCCTGCTTCCTGCTGCAGCAGGAGGAGAGGCAGATATTTAGCAGCAATCTGGGTACAGTAATTCCTGCTTCTCCTGGCAGAGGTGCCTCCAGCACCGACACAGCAAAGGCTCCATTTACAACCTGGAATTACAAAAGACCATTTCTGTCTTCTGCCCACTGTCTGGTGGAAAGCTGGCAAACCCCAAGCCAAGCACCCTTACAGGGGGAAGGGAGGTAGCAACTACTTTTAAACTCTCCAGCTGGCAATTTTGCTCCTAAAGACTGAGCTTCCATTTCCAACTGCTGACTAATCTTGCTATAATAGGGAAAATCTTCAATTTCCCTCATCCCAGCCACTCCTTGAGCACAAGCAGGGCACAGACTGACCTTGAGCCAACACCCACATACTTTTCTCATTGAAAACAGGAGAAAAAGCCACCTCAGCTCCTTGCAAGGGACGCTGGCAGTGTCAGTCCAGCACAGCCTCTGTGATGGTGACACAGGGCAATGTGTGTCTCTCCAGGAATTCACATGCCTTGAACAGATCCCCAGATCACAGCAGGGGAGATGCAGCATCAGGCACAGCATCCAGAGCTGTCCCACAGCTGCATTGCCTGTGCAATTCCAGCATCCCAGCACCAAGGGGAACACAAAGCCCGTGGGAAGCCACTCATTACCCCTGTGCCTTCAGCCCTGAGAGTTTCAAATAACAATCCAGGGCATTTATTGTGCTTATTTCATTTGCAAGTGGGCTTTGCAACAGAGGTTGTTGGCAGCAGGCAGAGGTGAGCTGGTTTCCAGCCATGGTGGGGCCCACGGCCATCCCAACACCTGGGAAGAGCTGCCCTTTCCATGCGGCTGCAGAACCAGAGGCTTTGCCAAACCAGCCCCCAGCTTGGGCAGGGCACAGCAGGTCAGCAGGAGCTCACCACTACTCTAGGGGGGCTACTGAGACCCCTCAAACAGGGGCTCCAGGGCAGCTCACAAACCACGGTGAGGGCAAAAGGGCTGTGCCAGCCACCGCAGCCACGCCGAGCCGGCACCTCCCCATTCCCAGAAGCCGGAACAAAGGCCACAGTGTCCTCGGCTGCAAAAAAGCTTTTCCTGAAGTTTACGTGTAGCTAAAAATACCTTGAGAAAGTCATTAGGCAGCAGAGGCAGCTGGCTTAGCAGGGTTTTGCTGTGGGGCCATACCTGCAGCAGCCTTTCCCCCTGATAGGAGCCGAGCCAGCAGAGATTGGCCTCCCCCGCATGGCCTTGGGAAACTTCCGCCCAAAACATTCCTGGAGGGAAAGAAGCTGCTGCCCCAGACAGCCTAGGAAAAAACTGGTCCAGATAGCAGGAGCAGCAACAACACACTAACAGTGCAGAAGAACCTTGGAGATTTCCCTGAATCCAGTGGAGATCTGTCCAGTCTCTCCCATTCATGGCTCAGCTGCTCCCTTCCGTTCCACACTGGGACTGGAGTTGTTCACTTGTACCATTGGAAGGCGAGGAGTTCTGGAACAACTCATCATTTACAGACAGCAAATGCCTTTATCCAGAGGGCTGATGCCAAGTCTCTGGATCCCCTGGTGATGCTGGGTTGCCATCCAGAGAGACCTTGCCAGGCTGAAGAGGTTGGGCCTGTGAGAAGCTCAAGAAGTTTGACAAGATCAAGTGCAAGCTCGTGCAGCTGGGTCAGGGCAATCCCAAGCAAAAACACAGGCTGGGCAGAGAATGGATGGAGAGAGGCCTTGAGGAGAAGGACTTGGGAATGCTGGTGGATGAGAAGCTCAGAATGCCTCAACTGTGTATGCCAGGCCGATCCCCCAGTGTGGGCAGCAGGAAAGGGGGTGATTCTGCCCCTGTGCCCTGCTCAGGTGAGACCCCACCTGCAGAGTTGCCCCAGCCCCAGGGAACAGTACAGGAAAGGTGTGGAGATGCTGAAGAGAATCCAGAGGAGGCTACAGAGATGTTCCAAGGATTGGAGCCACTCTGCTCTGGAGCTGGCAGAGCTGTGGATGTTCACCTGGAGAAAAGAAGGCTCCAGGGAGAACTTAGAGCCTCTTCCAGGGCCTAAAGGGGCTCCAGGAGAGCTGGAGAGAGACTTAGAACAAAAGCATGGAGTGACAGCATAAGGAGGAATGGGTTCCCAGTGCCAGAAGGCAGGGATAGATGGGATACTGGGGAGAAATTCTTCCCTGTGAGGGTGGGGAGGCCCAAGCACAGGGTGCCCAGAGAAGCTGTGGCTGCCCCTGGATCCCTGGAAGTGTCCAAGGCCAGGTTGGACAGGGCTTGGAGCAGCCTGGGATTGTGGGATGAAACAAGGGGGGCAGGGGGTGGAACAAGGTGGTCTTTAAGGTCCCTTCCCACCCAAACAAAGGTTTCTGTGCACTCACTGCAAACCAGCACACTGCTGCACCACATGGGAAAACTGACACCCTCATACCTGTGTGGAGTGAAATGACCACACATCTGTATTTACACTCTTAAACAAATGACCCAAGTCGAATGATCCACAGCTGCTGAAAGTGTCTGGGCTCTTGTCCGAGCAGTGCAGCCTCCCTGGCTGGTGCTGCCAGGCCCCTGCCCAGGCAGAGCTGGCAGCCAGAGGAAGTCACCAGCCCTTCAAAGCCATCATCCCTCCAGATCGAGGGGAAGCTCCCTGCCCACACCCTGCCCTGCCTGCATCTGGCCAAGGGCTGGGAAAGGTCCTCCAGCAGCCTCTGCCCAGCACAAGAGCAGGGCTGGGCTGGGGCTCAGGAGGAGCCAACCCCACAGGAACAGCAGCCCTACCTGCTGTGTCCCACCCACCTTCCCAGGGCTGTCTGGCAGCTTTCTGTGCAAACATCCCAGTCTGACAGCACTGGGGCCAGATCTGCCTGGGCTCTGAGTTCCAAGCAGTGCCACTGCAGGGACACCTGCAAATCCTCCTCCCAGGCTGGCTGCCCCAGTGTCTCTATCTGGAAGTCACAGGCAGTCACAGCCATCTCTCCACAAAGGTCAAAGCCACCACGACAAAGCCAGGTCCTCCAGGATGGCAGAAGGGAGGTGGGAAGTGCCTTGGTCACTCATGCAGAGACACAACAGACTCAGGTGAGCCTTTATTCCTCTGCTATGAAGGCTCACACTGCTGTGCACTGGGACAGCCTGCCCAGATATGTGACACACAGCAGGCTGCAGGCCAGGAACTTGTGGCACAACACACACCTCTGCCTCATCAGGCTTCACCCACAGCTACACAGGGCAAAAGAGGTGAATATTCCACATATCACTCCCTCCATCTCC
Organism: Lichenostomus cassidix; assembly: GCF_008360975.1. Classification (NCBI taxonomy): domain Eukaryota; kingdom Metazoa; phylum Chordata; class Aves; order Passeriformes; family Meliphagidae; genus Lichenostomus; species Lichenostomus cassidix. The sequence continues at coordinate 8,998,331 of NC_139497.1, forward strand.
CAAAGAGAAGAATGATATTACCTCCACAACCACAACCAGGAGCCTGGAAGGTGTCCTGCACTCCAGGCACAGGAGACAGGGAGTGGCTGAAACAGAGCTCCTGCTCTAACCTCTGTCCCTCCCCACCAGTCCCTGCCAAGCACAGGGTTGTGGCTCTGCTTCCTGCTGTACACATGGATGCTAGTACAGGAACAGGCTGCACCTTTGGAGTACACAGATTTTTTGGTTCTTCTAGGAGAGGAACAGCAGGCCAGACCATATGGCAATTTCTCCCTGGCCACTTAACAAGTGATGCATTAACTGTGTTGGCCAATTCAAGGAGTACAGAAAGGTACCTGGTGCCTGCTGGTCCCTGTGCCATCACTTGTAGCAATATGGTCTTTCTTCCTGCTGCCTAAAATTGGCCCTAGGGAAGGCAAGCTCCTCCAAAGGTGCTGAATTAGACTGATTCTGGTGTTGCTGATGCACAGCTTGAGTACTCTCCTCTCAAGGCTCTTCAGGCAGAGATGAGGGAAGGAGCAGATTTATGTTTTCCACTCAGGGGTGGAGAAATAGACAGACTTAGCTCTGCTCTGTGCCACAGGACCCCAACTCCCCAGCTACAGGCAGAGATGTCACTCTCACTGCAGTCCCAGCAGCCAGCACCCCCCTCACCCCTGTCCTCCCCTCTCTCCTCATCCACTTTTGTAACCAGAAAACTGAATATTAGATGTAAGCAAGAGGCCAGAGCTCTTTAGCTCTCAGGAGGCTCTATCAGAGCTGTCAGAAGGGAAGCATTAAGTCTGCCAGGGCACTTGAGGTGATGCTGAGCCATTGCAGCTTTAGCACAGGACTCAACTCAGCCTCTGGTGAATGGAGTTAATACAGGGGATTACAAACTGCAACAAAGGAGGGAAAATGCACACATTTGCTCTTGCCATCAGGAGGCACAGGTGCCACAGAGGGAGCAGCCAAGAGCCAGAGGAGCAACCTGCCAGCAAGCACAGCCAAAGCTGCTGGGAAAGCCTCAGTGTTCAGCTCCAAGGAGAGCACTTCTGCTCTGTATAGCAGCAATGGAGCACAACCCCAGCAGGCTCCATGCTCCCTTTCAAGGCAGCAACTCGTTCACTCCAGCTTTGCATACCCACAAACACACAGCAGGAACAGCCTCCAGCATGGGTAATGCTGCTGAGATAAACCTTTCTGTAACACAGGAGGTGCAGCAGAGAGCCCAGCGCTGAGGCGAGGGCTCCACTGCTCACAAACCTCTGTGTCAGCAGTTTTCAGAGACCTTCTCAATGAATTAGCAGGATCTGGCAGTATTGCAATGCTGCAAAAGCACCCAGAGGATTAACTGGTCTACTGAGGCAAGAAATTGGGAAGTGCTGAGGAAGCAGCTGTGACCCAAGGCAACTGCAGATCCTTCCGTGTGGTTTTCCTGGGCTGAACCTGCAGCTACTGCTCCTGAACCTGGCAGCAGTGTGCCCAGGAGCTGGCACAGCACATCCTTAATGGCTCACCACTGCCCATGGGCACCCTCCTGCTCTCACCTGGGCAGGGGCTGTCCAGGAGCATCACCTGCTGCTCTGAGACCTCCTGCTCACACAGGACAACCTGCACAAGTCTCGCAATCCTGCTTAGTAAGGCCACCAAGATTTTTTAATTCAGCTGAGAGCCAGGATTGTTACCCTGTGCCAAGTGCTGGCCATGAAGGTGTTGTGCCAGGCCGGCAGAGAACCACCCTAGGGAAGAGGTGATGCACAGCTGCCCCTTTTTAGCTCTTTGTGCAAGAAATCTGCCAGCAGAGGAAGCGTGTGGAGCTGCCAGGAAATCCCTGCAGCGCCTTCAAGCTAAGTAACAAGCTGCCAAAAGAAAGGTCAGCTGGAAATTACAGCCAGCTCCCTGCATGAGTTCAACTCAGGTACAAGGAGGGAACGAAAAAAACAAAAGTCTACCTTTGCATGCACAACCCTTCCACAGGGCAAGAGCTGTGTGTGCAGCTGGAGATCCAGGGAAGGGACAGCCCCGTGGGGGTACAGGCACATGATGGACCTGCTCCTCTCTGGCTGAACAAGGGCAGAGCCACAGCAGGGAGGGGGAGAGGAGCAGGAGGCTCTGCAGAGCTGAATCACTCCATTATATTGGATCAAGAGAAGCATCTCTGTGTCTGAGAGCTGTGGGTACAAGCAGTGCCATTCTGTGCTCACTGCCACTTGATCCCCTGCACTGCTGACACCTACAGAAACCCAGCAGCCCCCACCCCTCCTGCATTTCTTTGCTAAAGAAAAACCAACACCAGCGAGCAATCAAAGTCCAAGTGGGAAAAGTAAATACCCTCTTAGCCTCCCCTCCAGGAGGCAAAAGACAAGTCCCCCTGGGAGCCCCCCGTGGGCTGAGTGACCTCTGTAGCACAGCAGTGCTCTCCAGCAAACAGAGCAGCGAGAGGCTCTGGAGCAGCTGGCACACTCCGCACTTCCCAGCAGCTTTTATGTAAAGAGCCTGAGTTCATTAAACCGTTGGCCTGTGTGTGATTGCCAAGGCTACAGCACAATTCCCTGCTCCTCACGGCTGCCTGCTCCTCCAGCTCCTGCTCAGCCCCACGAGAGGCTTTCCCAGAGCACAAAGGATGCCCTGCTCGAGTGGGGACAAGCCCCGAAGGGAGCAGGGTCCTTTGCAGCAACACCCAGCACCAGTGGCATGGCTGAGTCCTCCACATCCTGGGTGCTGTTCCAAGGTGGGGTGAGAAGGGAAAGTGCCTTAAACAAGTGCCAAAGTGGGCATCTGGGTTATTTCAGGGCCTGCCTCCTTTTTCATGCAATGTACAGCCTTAAGAAAAAACCCAAAGCAATGTGTAATACAAGCAGCGGCTGATGCCACAGAGGACGAGCTGCCCCCTCACTTATTTCAATTCAAAGGTGCGTAGGAGGAGAAGTGTGGAGTCACTCTTAGAGGCTTAAAGAGCAATCCGAGCCTCGACAGTTTTGCAAACCTCCTCTCCCCTTCCCCCCACGTGTCCTCAAAGAGCACAGATCGGTGTCTTATGAAGTTCCTGCTTGGGATGTGGGAAGGCAGAGAGCGAGACAGGCTGTTTTTCAGGCTGAGCCTGACTCCCTGCACCACCTCCACAGGTGCCAGCACTGCAGTGCCACCACTGGAGCTGAGCCTCTCACCAGGGACGGGCAAGACAGAGCTCCATTAGCTGTGTGGCCTTGGGGACACCTGGGATTCTTCCTCAAGCCAAGCCAATGCTGTGAGACTGGATGAGCCCCCTTCGAGGGGATGGTGTTGGAGGACAGCCTGGAATCACCCTCTGCCCCAGGGCACAGCCTGGCTGCCAGTTCCACCCCCCAGCAGGAACATGCTGCTCCTCCTCACCTTTTTTTGTAATGCACTTGTTCAAAAGGAAGAGCTAACAGCATTGCTGCAGTGGGGGGAAGGCAGGAACAGAAAAGTCCTCTGAGGCAGAAGCAAATTCCCCCTACTCCTCCACTAATTTTCAGGCAGTGACATTCCCTGTGCAGATAAGAACTGTGTGGCAGGAAGGCAGCCCCTCCACCTGACACCAGGACCTCTCACAGTCCTGCCCTCCCTTCTACTGCTTGCTTTTTGATGGGAGAAGGTGAGGTGGGCACAGGCAACCCTCACCTAGAGGAACAGACACAGATTCACCCTGGGGGGTTTTTGCATGGGTTTTACACACCTGCAGGACCATAACAGATGCCACCACAATAACTTGCTTGTCATGCTCTGTCACGAGTGGCTGCTGGTGCTGGCCAGTGTAGGCCAGTGGTCAGGCTGGCCTCATGCTCCTTTAGGAGTTCTTTCTTTGGAATTCTTCCAGCTCCCTTAACTCACCCTCACCTGGGCTCCTGCCATCACCATCAGTGACCTCACCACCCTGTGCTCCAACAGCCGGGAGTCCAGCCTGCCCCAGTTTCCCCTCCCAGCCTGGTGTCAGCCTTGCAGGGAGGCACCCAGGGAACACCCACATGGGACACTCCATCTGTCTGCAGCTCCTTCATGCTCTCTTCAGGAAAGGCCAGGACAGCTGAAAGCTATTCCTGGAAAGTCTAAAAACGCCACGGCTGAGTCAGCGCCGAGGCTCTGCCTGCACAAGGCCATTGCAGGACACCCCCAGCACAGCCCTGCCACTGCCTCACTGCAGGGCTGAGCTGTGCCAGCACACCGCCCTGCCAGCAGCCCCTTGGAGGACACAGACAGACAGACAGGCAGGCAGGCAGACACAGAGGCAGGGATATGGAGAGGCAGCCCAGCTCCCTCAGCTCTGCCAGCCCAGACACGCATCAATGTCACAGTGAGGGCTGTGACAGCAGACAGCTCCCTCTGTCCCTGTGCCGCAGGCTGGAGCAGTGCCAGACCCCAGGGCTTTTGTTCCACAGCCCTGCAAGCCAGCACAGCAAATGCAAGGGTCGGCTGCAAAGCCATCTCCACTGGTGGACTCAGTTCCAAAGGCACTATTGACACTCTCCCTTCCATCTACATCCTCCCAGGGCCCCAGCTGTGCTGCTTGAAGGCAGACATGGGACAAACCTGTAAGTCCAGGACAATAACTCCTCAGCATGAAGGGCAAACCCCCCTTGGCTGCAATCCCACCCACAGGGACTGACCACCCTCTCCCTATCTGCTGCCCTGCAGCTGGGAATCAGGGGCTGAGAGCTCCCAGAAGTTGTGTCCACTTGGACACAAGCAGCTGAAGAGCAGAGGTCAGTGACTGTGAGTACCCAGCACACTGCTCCAGACCAACTGCTGGCACCTTGGGCTGGGCTTTCCTTGTCATCTCACTGCAGCTCTGCAAGGCAGGACAAGAACACCACCACAACACAGCTCAGTTTCCGATCACACGAATCTATAGGAACAGATTTTCCCTTCAATCCATTACACCTCAGGTAAATCACACACTGCTTTTCTTGCCTCACCTGCCTGGAGCTGCGGCAGCTCTGGGAGACATCAACTGGCCCGTTCAGTCCCACTCACAGCCCAGGCATGTGGCTCTGTGACCAGCTCCAGTGCAGAGCCAGCAGCCCAGCCCTGCTGCCAGCCCCAGGCACCTGCTCAAGGCTGGCAGAGCCTGTGATACCAGTGGGTGACAGATAACAGCACTGCACTGGGATGTATACAGGAATCTGGGACCCAGAAAACAAAGAGTCAAAAGACCAGGGTTTTCCACAAACACTTTGAGAACTGGGAATACCAGATTTTGGCCACCAAATTTTGGATGTCAGGCCTTCAAAGGGCACACTTCAGCACATGGCTTTTCCTTCCATCCTTCCTAGTTCCTAGTTATCAAGGAGATGGCTCCCAAGGGCAACCTTAAAGAACTGACTGCCAAAGCAGCTATCAAAGTCTTCCAGAGGCTGCAAAACCAACAACCAGCACACCCACCTCTTCCCACTCCACCCTCCTGCCTGGCTTTTGCTGCTCAGTTTGACCAGCACAGATCTGACCACAGTATCAGAGTTCTCCCTCTAATCATTAAATATGAGAAACAGAAGTTGGAAGAAGAATTTTTCAGTGCAGTTGAAGGTTAAAACCTCTCCTCAAGTCCACATTCATACACAGCCTATAGCTCCCAACTCTTCTAAGCCCAATGGTCTGCAGCACCTTATAGAGCCTCTGTGATTGTGCCCCCCAGCATTCATGGCTGGGCTCTCTGTGCTCAGCACATCCAGAATCAGGCAGAAATGTCTCCCATTGCCCTCCCAGGCAGTTTATCTCTGACTGCAGCCCCCAGGCTGTGAGCCAAGAGCCAGCCAGCCAACCGTCTCCCCTGGCAGGGACCTGAGAGCAAGCAGCACTCTCACCAGTTGCTGTGACGATGAGCTCAGTCTCCTCTCGATGCTAAAAGCTCTGCTTGAAAAATTGCTGAGCTAGCAGAAACTGCCATTTCAGTTTTACCCATTTCCTGTTATTAGATAAAACAGTATCAGAGGGCTGAGATCCTGCTACCCTGGGCTTTTGCTGTGTTCCTGTTACAGCCACTGCCTTCAGCAGGTGCATACTGGCACATCTTGACTTCAACAGGAGCCAGGGCACAGCATGAATTATTTGTGGTAAGGCTGACCTATTTAACAGCAGAAAGACAGCATTCATTCAGGCTCAGATCCCCCAGAGGCTGCTGGTGTCACTTTACCCACAGGACAATACAACCCCATCGCTATCTCTCTCCATCTCACTGGGAGAAGGGGTAACTGTCCCAGGCTGATCCTGCCATGCTCCCAGGGCTTCTCCTGGAGCACAGGTGATGTGATACCCCCACATTCCTTTCAGAGCAAACTACTGGCTTCTGCTGACCACCTTTGATCAGTGTTTTGTGACCACCATAAGCAACATATGCAGGCAGCAGAGCAGCGTGAACCCACAGAGCCTCGAGACAGGGGAGCAGTCATTGCTGACAGCCCTGCTTCAGGCACACCAGAGCCAGAGGATGCCAGCAGTGTTTGCAGGGTGGCTGCCAAGTTCTGCTCAGGATCCTTCTCTGCACAGCTCCTGCTAAGCTCTTGTAGTCTCTAATTCTGGCTCCCATCCTCTGTGCACAGGCCAAGGCAGCCTGTGAGGGGTATTTCACATCGAGGGGATGCTGAATCTTGGTGATACATTTCTGTAAAGCATCTCCGAACCACAGATCTCCACCAGGCCTTTGTGGGCCATACCTTTGTCTGCCAGGGACAGCGTGCTGTTGAAGTACTGCTCCTCCACAGTCCATGCTGTGTCATTGATCTTGTTGGACACCCCACAGGATCCAATGCAGCTCACCTTGATGGCTGTGGAGAGACAGGACACATGTCAGCACTGGGAGAAAGCAAAACCTCAGGTTCAGACTTGCTTCAGGTCCTGTACTGTGCAGGAGCAATGCCTCCTGAAAACACACACAGGGTGGGAAAATGGAGCAAAGGAATGAGGTCATGCTTTCATTCCAAAAGCATGTTTTCCAGCACTCCCAGCATTTCTGCACACTCCCTGCTACCCCAGTACCCCAGATATTATCACCTTTGAAGTCCTTGAGCTGGCTTCCCTGCACTGTGAAAGCCCTTACCAGCAGGGATTCCAGCCCCCTTACAGGTAAACCTCTCCAGTTTTCCCCCAAATGAAGCAGTATCCCCTCCCAAAACACCCACCAGCCTTGGCACTCTGGCTGGGAGCAGAAGCCTTGGGTGTCCCTGTCCAGATAGGGATGAGCAGCCAAGGGCTCTGCTGCCTCCCACCCCACAAGGAGTCAGGCATCCCACCAAGTGTCCTGCTGTCCCTGGGAGGTAGACACATTTGGCATGGCCCATTAACCAGCTGAACAAGGGGTACAGCCCTGTTTGAAGCAGCAGCCTGGACAAGCTCCAGTTCACAGCACTGCTGCTCTCAGAGGACACTCCAAATCCCTGGGAGCCTGCTCCTGGGTCAGTCCTGGGGTCAGTCTCAATTTCAAATGTTTGCAGCAAAAGCACTTTGCCCATTAGCGCTTATCCTGCATCAGGATCTACAAAATATTGATACACATGCTGTTTCCCAGCAGCCAGACAACACTTCAAGGGAGTGGCTTCCTCCTCTGTTAGAGACACAGCAAAGCCACACAGCAAGAGGCGCCATCTCACCCTCCCAAAAGCAAGGACAATAATTTGAGCTATGTTTGTGCCTTGCCTGGACAAAGTCACCCCAGAGCTCAGCCTGCAGTGTGGCTCAGAGGAGCTACGTGGCTCTCAGAGGAGCTCCCCAAAGACATTTTCAGTTAGTCTTGGCCAATACTCAGCAGGTTGAAATTAGATTCTGATGTCGACACTGGACCACAGAGACAGACAGACGTGACAGACTGGCCTTGCTGCACAGCAGGAGATGATCTGCAGTGCCACCCCCACGCAGGGAGGACACAGGCAGACCTGTCACAGCACAAACAGAGCCTTCAGGGGTGTCCCAGCCCCAACATCTCCCACCCCAACATCTCCCACCCCAAATCCCATCAGATTTTGCAAGAGCTTTAGAGGAGTCTGCAGAACTCCCTTACCCCACTTGCCAGGTGAATAGTTCTGCTGGCATGAAGGTGACAAGATCCACCAGAGAGACTTTTTCCCTGTTTGACACATCTACCCCCCTGTATTCCAGCTGCATCCACAGGAAGCATCTCCCTGGGAAGCAGGTGGCTGATTTGCCTTGTCTTCAAGCTCTCCCCCTCCCCTCCACAAGTGCTCTCAGCCCTGTTGATATCATCACCACCACCCGCCTACCCAAACACTGAGGGCTGCAAGTCATGCTGCTTGCAACCACCTCAAACAGCCCTCCAGAGCACCTGCCTGGCCAGTGTGACCTTGTCCTCCATGGTGACTCAAGGCAGGGTTGAAAGAGCCCCAAATCCAGGCCCCTCTGCCAGGGGAGCACATAGCTCTTGCCCCAGTCCCAGTGAGGGGGGGTGCTTTGCTACATGCAGGCAGGCAGAATGAGCTCCTCAAGGCTTAAAGTCTGTAATCCCACAAGGAAGAAACAGCCTTCCCCCATCAGATCTCCTGCCATACCCTCACAGATGATCATGACTGTGAGATGAAGAGCCCATTGCAGTCCAAGTGTTGTTCTACACTCAAGGACAAAGGATAAGCAGCTCCAGATGCCAACTCTCATTAACTAAACATAAACAGAGCAGCGAGGCTGACACATCACTGCTTTGTTTGTGTTTGTGATCTGCTTCAGCACTTCCAAGGCAGGGGAAGAACAGGATAGTGAGGCCTGGGATGGGAACTCCCCCACCAGAGCACAGAGCACACCTGAGAAGACACTGGTGCCCTCTGAGGTACCATCACAACAAACTCTCCACACCCTCACAGATGACACCCAATACTCTCTTTTGGCAGATGGCAGAGCCAAAGCCACAGAGGGCTCTCAGCATCAGGAGCAGGGAGTGGTTTTAGCAGGTTGCCATCCTGTGTAGCCATACACCAGCTCTCATGCTCCCACCTCGGACATACCAACACATTTCTGCACTCACAACAAACCTGAGAGTTAGCCCACATTACACAGATGGATCCAATCAAATCAAGCCCAGACTCACCCGCTCCATTCCCACATTTTCACACAGGAGATGCGAGCAAGAAAAAGCCCAACCAAGAGCTGGGGAACATTCCCATCCTTCAGGAGCAACAGCCCCTGAGCAGGCTCCCCCTCAGCCTCCCTGCACCACAGGAGTTTCTGGATCACCACCATCTGTTGTGACGCCCAGATAAAGGGCCAACAGACTCTAATTCCAGCCCGATGGTGCACTGCAGTGCGGAGGCTCTCCTGTTGCAGGGAGGCAGGTGGGTGGGAATGCTCAGGAACACACACTGTGGCCCAGCTCCCTTCCCACAGCAGACAGACTCAGCAAGCACAGGCAATGGGTTTGCAGTCTGACACTCAGAGCCAGCCCTTGGCTGCCATGGTTAAGCACTAGAGTTAAAGTCAGACCAAGTCCGAAAATCCCTCTACAGTTTGCTAAGGAGTTTTTCAGCACAGGAGCTGCCAGCTTCCCAATTAGCCACTGACATCTCAAACTGGCATGGTCACAGCCCAGGAGGGACAGTCCCTGGAGGGAGAACTCTGGGGCTCCAAGAGCTTCCAGCCCTTCATCCCCACCAAGGGCAGCCCTCCCAAGTCACATTCCCTGACCATCACATGCCCAGGGACTGCCATTCCAGCCCCAAAGGACAGAAAGCAGCATTTCAAGCTGAAAAGTTTGAAGGAATTTCACTCTCCCCTTCCCTCTACATTCCCTAAAGTTCCCAGTGTTCCATCACCAGGCACATCAAGTCACCAGATGTAGGACAAGCCTTGGAGCAGTTCAGGGGGCAGAGATTTGTTTTGGAGCATCTTCTTCAACCTGCTAGAGATGCACGAACTCCCCCCACCTCATTGGGGGAGAAATGGGGTGGACAATAGCTCTGAGCTATTGCCCCACAGCTGACAGGGATTGCATATCCCACCTCATCCTCCAGGCTCCTGAAAGAGCCAGCAGATCCCCAGGCCCCCACAGAGGGGGTGATGCTGGGGGCAGCAGGTTCAGGACAGCCAGAGAGTCCCCTGATTTCATCCCCAGGGCAGGAAAGCCTGGTAACTACAGGGCCAGGTTATCTGGGAGGTTTCAGAGGTGCCTGGTTCAACAGATCAAAGCATTTATCTCACTCCTAATCAGGTTTTGGAGCAGTGAACCATGAAATCAGCCTCTCCATGAGCATCCCATGAGCAGAGGGAAATACTGGGGACTTAGCTAGCTCTCTCTTGTACAGGCTCCTGCCCACAAGCAGGAGGAGGGACAGGGGTGTGTGACAGGGACAGCTCAGGCACATGGTTCTGGGGGAGCTGAAACCTAAAAACAGCATTGTCAGGACAGATCTGGCAAAACCAGCAGTCAGAGCTGCTGCAATGGAACCACCTGAGCACAGAGCTTGTCAGCCTGCCTGTCAGGAAGCAAAATGCACAGTCTGAGGCTTTCCAAGGAAATCTTGGAACTGCCAAGCTGCAGATAGAGAAAATAAGAAAAGTTTCTGCATCAGAATAGGCCAGTTCCAGTTATTAGAAACCCATTAAAAACACCTGTGGAATCCAGTGCTACCAGTGGCCCCAGTCACCTCCCTCCTGTTCCCTGTTTACCCAGGCTGATTTGAATAAATACAGGAAAAAAACAAAGTTCAAAAACTGTAAGGGGAGTGGAAGGGGGAGGCAAAGAGCAGCAAGTAGAGAAGCAATGAATGATGAAGCCATGCAGAAGGCAAGAGCCCTTCACCCCTGCAGTCCCTCGGGGATTCAGGGAAGCGGGCAGCTCCACATCCAGCCAGACACATCTTTAGCAACACGCTACAGCACGCGCCAAATGCTGGAAATACAAGGAGACAGCTCAGCCATATCCATCTCTGCACAAAATAAAAATAGAGATGCCAGGAGCTGGGCACGTCTGCCTTCTTCCAAGGTGATTTAAGGAGAGCAGCCATAGACTTCAAACTGCTTTTTCTCCTGACCCAGTGAGCTGCCCTCCTCAGCAAGCTGGCGTGGCATTTTGGGTATGAGGAAGGCACAGGACACATATCCCCTCCTCTGCCAGGGGCAGGCTGTGTGTGCACATCTCTGCTTCCAAAATCCAGTCACACGCTGAGCAAGAAGAGGTTCAATGGCCACCCTGCTTTACTCAGCCTCAGTCCCAAACAAATGCCTCTGACTTCAAGTCCCACCTATGTCACACACCTGCCACAACAGGTATGGGCAGAGGGGGAGGGAAGGAGCTGCTGCATCTTGGTTGGTTTGAGTTTTCTAGGCTGGGCAGGGGAAGCAGCAAAACCAGTTCAAATAATCACCGAATACCCTGAGCTGGAAGGGACACACATGGATCATCAGTCCCACTCCTGCCCCTACACAGACACCCCAACAACCCCACCCTGTGCATCCCTGGCAGCATTGTCCAAACACTCCTGGAGCTCTGGCAGCCTCAGGCTGTGCCCATTCCCTGGGGAGCCTGGGCAGTGCCCAGCACCCTCCGGGGGAAGAACCTGTCCTGATCTCCAGCCTAAGCGTCTCCTGACACAACCTGACACAGTTGGAGGTGGTGGCTGTTGCATTTGGCAGCAGCTTAGTCAGGACAAACAGACCATCCCGGCATTCCCTTTCCTCTGCAAGGATGGATGAAGAGCTGGCAACTGAGCTCTCAAATGGCACTTACAAACAGCCCTGGGATTTTGCCAGCTGAAGCTTACCCAGGTCACCACGTGGCCCCAGCCATGTTTGCTGGACCCAGAGGCTCCAGCCGTCCCTGCTGCAGGGAAGGAGAAGCCCAGCCCTGCACACGTGGGATGAGATGGATGGCAGAGCCACTGTGTGCCTGCAGTGACCCCACAGAGCACAAGGGACCAGGGCATGCTCTAGTAACAGAATCAGAGGGCAGCCGGCGACTGAGATACCCTCTGGAAAACTCGTGCATGCCTGGGTGCAGCTAACAAGGGAGCAGGGGAAGAGAAAGTGCTGTGGGAGTTGTGGGAGTCAAGTGAGTCTGCATCAAAGAAGTCTTCATTTCATGGAAACCAGCCATGGGAAGCCAGAGCCCCATTCCCTCATCCCTCTCCATCAGAGCTGTGGCAGACAGCAATCACCACGTTTTAACTGATTGCCTCAAGCTGCCATCTGAACACTCAGAGCTGCAGGGACTCTGAGCATCCATGAGTTGGGAATGAGCCATTTTCCATCCCAGGAGCCAGAAACAGCCCTGGGAGAAGGGGTGATGGATTCCCCTGAGCCCAAACCCCTCCCCAAAGCATGGTAGTAGGGAGCTGTCCTTGACAGAAGGATGGGCTGTCACAGTGGCAGCAGGACATCACCTCAGCACCACTTGGAGTGACACCTCTGGGTTCAGCAAAGATCACAAGTTTGGGTATGCCCTGAGATCCTCCAGCCTTGTAAATCTCTGCCCTGGATCTGCATGAAGATGAGTGGTTTGAGGTTACCCACACTGCCAGCAAAGCAGGGCCAGATAGTGCTGGGAAAATGGAAAGCCTGGGAGACAGCAAGACCCATAGGCAGAGCATGTTACTCTCAGTTTGTAGAGACTGGGTAATTCCTAGAAAAGTTCCATGAAAAGTGGACACTGAGGAAGCTGAGGCAGAAAAGAAGGGCAGAGTGATGTTTTTCTAGTGATGGCCTTTACACAGAAACACAGCTTCAGACAGAAAGGGCTGAGCAGGAAGACTGGAAACTCACGAGATACACAACTCCCTCATGCATTAATATATTGAGACACTACTAATTAAACCAACAGCTCCTAATTAAATCTCAGCTGTCCCCATCCTTCTGGGTCCATCCTGTCTGTTCTTGAGACACAAATAGTCTTGAGCATTTCACAAGCCAGTGAGGCAAGAGCAGAGCTTACACCAAGTGCTGGAGGCAGCAGTGGGTTTGGAACAAGGTTAAGGATTGTCTGGGGAGGTTTTTATCTTCTTCCTTCCCAAGAGCCCAGCACAGAGGCAGGAAAGAAATCTGGCCCCTAATGGGGAAGGAGAGGAGTTGTCTAGAAGAGTTGTCTCTGCTTTCCATCTCAACTCAAATCCAAGCCTGTAGCTGGGCCCTGGGAGGTGACTTGTCTGGAGCTGACGCACAGGGAGCTGCATCTCCCACAGCACCAGCAGCCTGCAGCTCATGGAGGACTTGGCTGCTGCTCCCCGTGACCCAGGGGGACATCCCACCTCCCACAGCCTGCCAGCCATCACACAGCTCACACCCAAGCCAGCTCTCTGCTCGGAGGCGGCAGACAGGCTCCCAGTGAAATTCTGAGCTGTTGCTGTGTCTGACCCCTCTCTGTCCCTGTGCTGCTGCCTGTGGCAATGCTCCTGCCATGCACGAGCCCAGCTGCAGCCCCTCCGCAGTGGCACAAGCTTTAGCATCATTTAGCCCCCAGGAGCAAGAGCAAGCTCTGCCACTCAGCCATTCCTTCCCCAGGCTGGCACTTGCCTTCTACACCCTGTAAAGGGTTGGACCAGCCAAACCCCTCACAGCAATGCAAGGGACAGTACCTCCCTTCCTGACCTTCCAGTGAGCTGATTTCCAGGGCAACAGGACCAGCCCTGCAAACCCAAGTTCAGCAAATGCCATCCCAAGTGCCAGCAGTGCCTGTTGCCCTGGCTGTTGCAACAGAGTTGTACATGTCCACTGCCAGGCTGAGGCAGGAGGATGCACCTGGATGTCTCACACAACCTGCAGGAAGCCCAGACCCACCAAAAGCAGTCCCACACTGTAGGGAGGCTGGAGAAAGTGCAGTTTTCCTCCTGGAAAACTCCACCTGTAGGAACACGAAGGGAGTGACAGCTCTGCCACAGGGGCAAAGTGACCCACAGCCATTATTTTGATTACGCATTAGTTATTTTAGCCAGAGTCCAGCCCAGCACGAGGAGGGGAAAATAGTATGGATGAGGGAGTGTAAACATGAGGATGTCCTCATTCCAGCAATGCAGAAATCTCCAAAGGGAAGCTGGGCAGGTGTGTGCCTGCAGAAAAGCAGGAGAACAAATCTTGTCTGAGTCCTTTCCCAGGTAGGTCAGTCCTTCCCCCTCTGCAAGCACTTTCTTCCATCAAGCTGAGAGCAGCAGGGAAACATACATTTTCCAGCTCCTCCCCAAAACCAAGGGTCAATGTACATCCTAAGCGAAGAAAGCAAACTCTTGGGCTCCTGTTTAGAACACACTCCTGTTCAAACCGAAGGCTTTCCTCCCTTGTGGAGCAGACAGGTTTATTTATAGCATCACAGCATTTGATCAGCACGCTGGCTGCCCTCGGAGGAAGGGGGTCATCTCAAACATCTGGAATTAAATCCTCAGCTGAGTACATTTAACAAGCCTGGCTCTGCACATGCCAGGCTGCAGGGGGAAAACTCACCAGTGAGCAAGGCCATACGGGCTGCGGGAGGGGGGTGAACACGTGCCACAAAGTCTGTGCCTTGAATCTGCCACAGGCAGCTCCTTAGCAACAGGCATGGAGCACCACATGACCGAGGGACTTCACCCTAATCCCACCATGCTGCTGCTGCTACAACCAAACTGCTCCCCAAATATGCTCTAGGACAGAGGTAATCCTTTCTCCAAAACTGCCTCTTGGAAACGCAGCACAAGTTTGGGATTTTTTTTTTAAGCTTCAGACTGATGTAGATCTCAGTGCTGAGCCATGCAGACAGCCTGGGAAGAGGTGGGGAGGAGTGGGCTTGCTGTGCTCAAGAGCCCACGAGGGCAGAGGTGGTTGCACCATAACAGGCAGGCAGAGCAGAGTCTGTGGACATGGCCAGGCACTGGAGGAAGCAGGGAAGGAGAAAGCTGCACATCAGACCAGTTTTAGGGACCCAAACTCTCCCCCCATCCTAAACAGCCCAGCAGAGCTGCTCCTTCAGTGCCTGCTGCCACACATGGGGCAGAGGTTGGTGATGTCCTGGGGTCCTCCTGCAAGGACAACAACCATGCCCCACCCCAGCACATTGAGGGACCATCCTCTTCCTCCCAGGCCAGGCTGGTGGACACAGGCACCCCTGAGTGCTGGGAACAGCCAGATCAAACAGCAGTGAGAAACTATTTGGCAGAGAGAGGCAGATCTCACAGCTCCCCAGGAATATCTCTACGCCAGCCACCCACCTGAGCCACACTGCCAGCACTCACAGCCTCCTCCTCTCCCAACATCCATCCCTCCAAGTATTGGAGGGGAAAAGCAGAGAGGTTGCAGAGGAGCAGAAGGCTGGAGGAGAGATGGAGGCAGCATTTCATGTGGAGCTTCAATCGCTCTGGGGTGTGAAGCCAACTTTTAGTCTCAATAATCTTCTCTCCTTTCTGCTATTCCGGACAGAAATTCATAGGTGGAAACTATGAGAGACTGGAGTGCCTGCCCTTCTTCTACATTACATTTAAGGCTCAATTCTGTTCACCCCATCCACAAGGAAGCAGCCTCTGTTGCTCTCAGAAGGGATGGACTGGAATGGGATCAAGCTCCAGGCAGGGTCTGCAGATGCCAGCCTGGTACAGCAACATCTCGTATTTAGGATCTCAGCAGAGTCCAGAAGAGTTTTACTCATGATCCCCTGCACAGGACAGACTTATTTTAATAAATTTGGTGTAGATTTATTTTACTCCATCCTTCTCAGGGGACCTGAGTAACAAGCTGGATTTTGTGAGCCCCGAATTTAAGTAAGCTATGATCTTCAAAGCAAAATGAGGTTGTACATACATAAGCAGTCAGGGCATCTTAATCTTCAGCATTTGGCCCCCAGAGCAGCCCTGTGGGAAGGGAATGCAAGTCCCAGATGCCCAGCATGCAGCCAGACAAGTGGAACAGAATCAGCAGCTCACCCTGGCTCACAGGAATGCTGATGGATGCCAGGACCTGCCAGCACTCAACACTTCAGCCAGCCAGGGACCAAAGCCACCCTTCCTCAGGCTGAGCAGTGCTAAAACAGAAGTGAGGAATCTCTTTTTTTATAGCTTGCCCAAAGTGAAATAGGTTTCCACCCAGCACTTAACATTACTTTAGGCCAGAGGAGTTAAGATATTCTGGTACAACTGATTTGGCTGTCTAAAAAAGGAAGAACTGGGCAAGGAACCCCACCACAACGGGACCACACAGCACTGCAGGTCCCAAGGGGGATGTGCTGGATGCTGATGTAAGAAAACACCCTTTTAAACTCATTAGCAAACTCAATTGTTCTTTCCCAGCAAGTGCAAAGCCTGGCACTTTCTCCCACCTCGCTGGCAGAACAAGCTGCAATTCCAGTGGAAAAGGAGCAGCCAGGCAGGCTGAGCTCTCTGATGTCCTGGGAACACACCTCTGTCCTGGGAACATACCTCTGTGTGCGACCACCTCCAGCCCTGCTCCACTCTTCCCACACCCTGGAGCAGGTTTGACAAGCTCTTTCCCCAGACAGCCCCTCTGCCCCCGCTGCAGGAGCATCACCCATCACCCTCCACGCTGGGTGCAAAAGCCACTGCAGAAGATAAACAGCCGACTGATCAGGTTTCCCTACTCACCACAAAGAGGTTGATTCACCAGAGCCTACTCCCTTTTCAGACTCTTTCTAAATAAAGGCTTCAAAGAGTTCTGGAAATTCATGCTTAACAGGCTTACTGTAATACCAGAGCACCAGAGCTCCTGTGGGCAGACTCTGCTGTGGGACTGAGTCACACTCGTTTTCTTCTGAGGCTCTCAGATACCCTTTTCTAGGAGGGAAGGCTACAAGTCCTGTTGGCTGGTGCTCATTTTGGCAGACCCTCACTGCCACCCACGACATAGCTGGACACAGCTCTCCTGGCCTCAGCAACAGACAGCCCTGCAGATGTAAAATTCAGGAGATATGACACTTCTCCATCCCCTCCTGGGGCTCAAGGGATGCTCCTGAGAACAAATTCCCCAGCACCCACTTTTGAGAGGAGGAGCACATGCAAAGTCAGCCCAGCACCTGGTGGGACTGGAAAAGGTCAGTCACAGGCTGGACACCCCTGGGGCTGGAAGGACTCAGCACAGACAATGTTCTCACAACCCGGGGTCCTGAGTGAGCCTCTGCCTCCACGGCAGGAGAAAGACCAGAGCAGCACACGCAGGACTGCTCAGCCATCCTGGGAACACGAGTTTTGGTGTGAGGGGTTGAAGCCCACATACAGGGAGAGGAGATAGGAGAATGGAGATAGGCAGCCAGGCAGAATCACACCAAGGGTCTGTCCTCCTGCTGCTCCAGGCACTGAACTCGCAACTCAGCACACAGAACTGCTGAGACACCTCCAAATGATTTAGTGCTGCTGCAGCTCCCAAGCACGAGCCTGGAGCCAGCTCCCCTCCTCCTAGAAGGGGAGGTTTCAAGTGCTTTTTCCTGAAGAGCCTTATTTACAAGCAGTAAAGCAAGCCTGCATTTAGTGCCTCCTCATCCTGGCTGGGTCCCAGCACAGGCAGGTTCTCCTTGGGGAGGCAGGAAGGCACAGCATGGGATGGGAGATCCCAGCCTCACCTGCTCCCTGCTGAGGGTTCCACACATCACACTGAGCTCTCATGCACTGCTTTTGCACATCTCAGTTGTCAAGAAATCTCCCAACCCCAGCATCTTCAGAGAAAACAGCCAGAATCCACTTCACTAAGCATAAGAGCTGCTCCTATGATTTTCTTTGATGCCATTCAACGCAAGCAGCTGGATTCTCTATTTATAGCAAGATCATCAGTTTGGAAAGATGACTTATGTTCTTGTTATTACCAGAGCACCAGATACATAACAAATCCTTGCTGTGCTGGGAGTGCTACAGGTTGGTAAGACAGTGCTCATGGTCAGGCTGGGCTCCTCAGAGATATGAGCAGACAGAAAAGGACCATTTGGGACCTGAGCTGGACCCCTGGGCCCAACATTCAGTCCCTTGCTGACATTCCCCATCAAGAAGGCACCAACTCCTACCCACATACTGAGCTTTCCCCCCTTCTGAGCCAGTTTTATCCCGTTCTTATTGCAGGAAGCATTTGGGATTCAGGAGGGTGTGTTTGGGAGGGGTGAACAGTGAACTGCTGCAGCATTGTTACCTCTGGTCTGAGCTGCCTGAGCCAGAACGACTGACAGAGAGCACAGTGCCGTCAGCAAGAACAAAGGAGTGGAAGTCATAAGCATTAGTGCTCCAGAATGATTCATGCTCCTTGGAAACAGCTTTTGCTACGGATATCTGACAAACTCCGGTTTTTAAGGAAGATTAAGGTGCTCAGAGATCAGGGTGTTTTTAAACTAGGTCTCCAAATAATTCCAGGTTGGCACTAGCTTGCCACCCTCATCTTGTCGAGAGGGTCAAAAACAGCTCCGTACTTACCTTAGGACACCCCATATCCTCTCCACTGCCATCATCCAGCATCTCAAGGTCCCAGTGCATCTGTGGGAATTTACTTGAGCCACACAATTCAGCTACAAGGCACTGGCCACCCTTTTGCACACAGCAATGCCCAGCCACAGGAACCCACTTTCTGGTAAAAGGCCTCTACCCACAAACTTACCCATGGCAAAACACCTCACTGACATGTGCACCCCATCACCTACTTTTTATTTGCCATCAGAGAGAGTGTGGAATGTGGAGTTGCTGTTTAAAAGCCACAACAAGCAGACAGAAGCCTGAACATCTTTGTGGTGTGAATCCATTTCACCTCTGTTTTGGATCCTGGACACAACCCAGGGACTCTGAGCACACACAGAGCACAAGGCAAAAATCCACTGACTGGCAACAGTCTGGTCCTTTGCTCATTTTCTCCTCTCCTTCAGTCTGCATTTCTCCATGAGAGATTTGAAGAGTGACAGATTTTAAGAGCAGCACAAAGAGGCAATTAACTTCCACAGCAACTGCTGTTGCCAGACTCCAGAGGTCACACCAGTAGCCTAAAGGCTATACATTGGTTATCTCAGCAATCAGCCCTCAAGAAAAGAGGCACCAAACCAAAGCCCAGCCCCTGACATGTTTGCCAGCCATTCCAGGAGTAGCTGCCCTGAGCAGGAGAAGGAAAAGACCTTCCCCAATGCCTGGCAGAGCACCTTTCTCTGTGCTTTGGCACAGGTCAGGCCTGCAGCAGCCTCGCAGCACAACCCAACCACCCCACTCCCTTCTTCTCTTGGAAGGGTCTGAGCAGCCCCTCTCCAGACAGCAGAGGAAGATCCACATGTCCATGCTCCTCTTACTGGCTGTGAGAGACTCTAACAAGTCTTCACCAAGTTAAGTGACAGCTCTCGTGTGTCTTCTATACACCTACTTCTTCCCTGGGGATGACTTTCAGCACAAAGTATTCTGCAACACACTCCAAGTGGAGCACACCCATCCCTGCACCTCCCTGGCTACTCCTCCTCTCCCAACACAGCCAGAGATCGAGAGCTGCCTCGGGAGGAGAGGGATGGAAACCCACGGGCTTCTTCCTCCCAGCCAGGGAGCCTCCCTGCCGCCTACCTGACTCCAGCCCTGAAAGACAAGCTCCCTCTCTGACAGCTCTGCGCTGCTCCAGGGAAGGAATAAGCACTCACACCCCGTTTGTCACACTTGGAAGCAAATCAGACAGACAGAACTCCACTCCACTTGTCCTCCCATTTTGTTAAACAAGGGATGGGAGGCCGTGGCATGTCTCCTCGCCAAGGAAAGCAGCAAACAGTTTTTCAGCTGAGCACAAGTGGTGCGCGGGCGGGGGGAGCGGCCAAGAGCAGCTCACTGCAGCAACAAGAGACACAAACCCATCTCGTGATTAGTTATTGACTCCAGAGGAGTTGGAGCTCTAGCAGCAAGCCAGCCAGGAGAGCAAAAATCCCTCTTTTGTTCCCCAGCCTCAGACAGACTTGGCCACACAGCTCCCCGCTGTCTCGCTTCACACAATGAGAAAAGAAAGTTAATCCAGCTCCCCTACAGCAGGAGCCATCCAGCCTGCGGGAGCGATGCTGCAGAGCCATCCATGAGCATTCCTGTGCAGCAGTGCCAGCCTCGCCTCATCCTGGCACCCACTGCTGCTGGTGGATACCAGGCAGCTCAAGAGCCTCATGGGACATTGCCAGGATCACCAGGGACAGTGATGGAGCTGCTCCTGCCCTCCAAACCCCCGGGCCTTGCTCAGCTCTGTGGATCACACTCCCTCCCCACATTGTACCCAAAACAGGGACCAGCCATGGGGTCCCTGCTGCCCCAATGGTGTGCAGGTGACCTAAGCTGCAGCACAGGGATCTCAAATCCTCCTTTATAGACAAACTTCTGACTCAGGATAGAGCCAGACCACCATGCAGAGACTGAATCCACCTTTTCCCCAGCACTTTCCCAAGCCACAGCCTTCCCACAGGAACAATGTTTTCCTCTGTATCAGAGGTCAAGTGGTAGGAGAATCGTGGCCAACAGAGTCCTTTGGTGTCATCCCTTCCCCTCAGGAAGGGCACAGGTTACACACACATCAGAACCACCAAACCCAAATTTTTCCCTACTGCCCCTTCTAGGGAAGAGAAGCTACCTTTTAGTTTGGACACGACTCAGGATTCCAGTGCCCTGCTCTCCATACCCCTTCACAACCAGCTTTCTCTGCTCTCCATTTGAGAAGGAAGAATATTTACTAGATTTAAGATCAGAGAAAGAAATTACGATTCATGGGCTCTCTGCTCTGCAGAAACAGGAATTATGTATCTGTATTTCTAGAGCATGAACAGACACAGGTACTTGTGTCTGGAGCTTTGTAGTTCAAGGGAGTGATTTTGAAGTCAAGTCATCCCTGCATAAACCCGCACAGCCAAATAACAGAGTGGAGAACAGCAAAGTGCTGAAATCTGTTCCGGAAAGCACTTGCTGTTTCTTTACTCTCAGTGACCTGGCAGAGAGGGCTGTTATTTTAACATTACGCTCGTTGAAGCCTCACTGAACGGCAGGCAGCGGGACCGAAATAATCCACATGGCCCCTGGAAGCCACAGAGTTGAGAGGAAAGTGCTCCAGCATCCCCAGGCAGCACAAGCCTTTGTTCCCGCACACTCCTGCCGGCAACCAGGACTGCCTGCCCTGCTCCGAACAAACTGGCGTCCCTCCTCCTCCCTCCAAATTAACTCCATCTCCAGCTGTCCCTGCACAAGCTTCCTGTATGATTAATTATTCTTTGTACACACACGTTTGATGATTTACCCAGCAAGTCAGGCACAATGATTATGAATTCTCCGTTTCCATCAGGGCTCTCCCCTGAGGCTCAGAAGTTTTCTGGCAAGATCCTTCACCCTGGCACAAGCACAGGAAAAAGTGTGACTCCTCAGAAGGTCCACGTGTGTATTGGTTTGAAAACAAACCAGTGGGAGATCACAAGTCAATATTAAAATTAATAGGAAAAATTAATAATAAGTGAAATAATACAAAGAAAAGCACTGACAAAGTCAGATACAACTTGACACCCTGTTAGGGTGGTGGTAGCAGTCCAACTGAAGTAGTTCAGTTCAAGCGGTGATCCTGTGGAAGGTCTGGTCTCCAGCTGAAGGTCCAGTGGTAGCTCTCGTCCTCTGGGAACCCAGTAGACAGGGCTAGCTCAGGCAGTTCCAAGGCCAGGTTATGTCCAGGTGGGAATGCTTAGCTCTTCCCTCCTGGGCAGAGCATCTCACAATGGGATGAGATAAGTCCATGAGTCATTTGGTGGGTCCTTTGTGGCCCATTGTCTGTTATCCGGGGCGGGTCATTAGCAGGTGGTAACAACTAACGGCCCACAGCTGGTGGTAATAGAATACTTAACTACATCTATATTGTAACCTAGGACAACGTGGGTCACCAAGGACCAGTCAGTATTTGTGATGCTGCTGCACGGTCAACTGAAGATGATGTGCTCCTGAACAGCCTTCATTGCTGTTCAGCAACACCACCAGCGTAAATGGGAACATTTATAATCCCAAAAGGTGTGTCCCCAGCTATGCTGTCCTATGACCCAAGATTTCTCGTGTGTTTAGCAAGGCTCAAGGAGCTCTGTTTGTTTGCATTGTCACCTTTCAGAAGGTGTAATTTTCAAGAGCCATAAGTTACCGTGTGAAGAGTCACCTACAGCCTGGTTCCGGCTGTGATCTCACACACTACAGCACTAAGAAGTCACCACACCGGACCCGCCCGGCTCAGGAAATGGAAAGCAGCAAACCTTGGTGCTGTGGGCCAGACCTATGAGGGGTGGGGACTTTGTGTCTTCTCCTGGGAGCAGCTTATTAGTCTGAAAAGTCACAGTTGGCCACAGAAGGTGTGGGGGGTGATATATGCAATGCAAGACAAGTTGATGCCACCCAGCTTTCCCCACACCTCAGCAGGAAGCCAGAGCATGTCAGGTTGTCTGATCCCTCCACTGCTGAGCCCACAGAGCTCAACAGGGCTCAGTAGTCCCTTTAAGATCTCTTTCAGCAGGTGTAACCTGCTGTTACACCAAAAGGGTGTTTCAGCAGCATGTAGAATCTCTTTCTCTGAGGGTGAGACATTTCCTTCATCCAGGAAGAAGGAGACCCCTAGAGATCCCGAGAGATCCCCAGGCAAGTGTGGAGAGTTTAAACACCAAAGACCATAAGGTACAGAGTACACACAGAGAACACACAGCAAAGAGCCACCTTGTGCTTGGCAGAAGTTGGTTTCACATCCAAATGTGACTTCACTGGGTGATTTCAGACACCTGTAATGAAAAGGTTCTGCCCCAGCCTATGAAGCCAAACTGTACAGGAAACTCAGCCTGAAAGCTGCTCAGGTGACCTCAGCACAGCAGAAGAAACAACTACATGGAGCCCACCTCAGATTTTGGCTCTATGCTTCTACCAGCTTTCCTAGAGCTCAGCTGCCCCAGCTCCTACCAAAATCCCTGCACTAGCACCAACACCAGATTCCACAGCAAAACCCCTCCTAAGTTCAGGACCAGTACTTATACCAGACCCTGATGCTTCTCAGAATCAAAGCAATAAGGAAGCAGAAAAAAGATCTTGAACAAAGAGACACCTTCCTCCTTCGCTACAACACCAGCGGGAAGCAAAGGAGAGCTGGTGTAGAGCAGAACCTGGCAGGTCCTCTCCAAATGGGAGTTGTAGAGGCAGCAGCAAGGTGCAGCCATGGCCAGCCGGCAGCACAAGAGGCCAGCACAACCAAACCCTCCAAGGCCAAAGTCTTGTCCCCCCCAGAAGCCCCTTCAGGACGGGATGGAAGTCAATGGGATGGGCTGAGGAGGGAAGTCAGCCAGACTTCATTAAGAACATCTTTGCTGGAAGAAGTGCGTCTGGGAGTACTCTCCGAGGAGATAAACGCTGCATCTGCAACTGTTTTGCTCTGACAGGACTTAAACAGGATACAAGTTTGCACTTGTCCTAGATACTTTTTTCCACAAGAAGCTTCCAAAAAGCTATTGCAGGCAACTGGGAGAGGTGCTCACAAAAGGAAGGCACAGGCAAGCATAGGCACCATCATCCAGGCTGACGGCTCTTGAACAGAGACTTCGCATTTTACATTACTTGGTCTTTTTTCCCCCTCCAATAATTTGTTACAAAGGAAGCAGCATGCACACACGAGAAGCAAGCAAGACCTCAGGGAAAACAGCAAATCGCTTCACATTTCCACAGCACTGAGCACAAAGCTGACTTGCAAATGCGAACGACTTCTCTAGGGCGGGGGAGGAAGCTCCCGGTTTGGATGATCCGAACCCGGCACCTCATTTCCCTGTAGTCCAGCCCCATCCCCCTGTCCTGACGGACTGCACCAGCCACGAGCATGGCCTGAGCCTCACACGGAGCAACAGCCACGCTGTACCCAAACACCTCCTGCTCCAGATCGCTGCTGCCCAGCGGGCACTCTCTCCCCTGGCACACACAGCACCTCATACACAGCCTGGACATCTCCCAGACTAGCGCAGCCACAACTCAAACACCCAAGTTCATCCAAGACATTACAACACGGCTGCTCGCTGCGGACGGTGCCTGCGAGCCGGGGGCTGGGTGGGTACCGCTCCTGCCAGGACACAGCATCGCCCTCCTCCTCCCTCCTGCCGGGGCAGCGCTGCTGCCCACCGGGACACGGCATCGCCCACCTCCTCCCATCGCCCTGCCCTAACACATTCGGGCTCCGTCCGACCCAGGAGCTCCGTCCGACCGGGCTCGGCGTTCGAGGGCGATGCCGGCAGCGCAGGGAAGCCGCAGGGCTCCGGGAAAGCAGAACGAGGCGGCCGAGCTCCTCCACCACCTCCCGCTGCCACCCTGGGCACCCGCCAGCTCCGGAGGCTGCTGTGGCACAGCCCCGCACTGGGCGGTTTTGGGAAGGGGGTGGGGAGGCTGTTCGCTTATTTATGGGATGGGAGCAAAAAGTAAGAGGAGGAAGCGGAGGAGGAAATAATCCAGCAGGTTGCTCCCATCAGCCCCTCCCGGGCCGCCGCATGGCAGTAGGGGCAGCAGCGATGGGGCAGCCCCGGAGCCCTCTGTCCCCAGAGCCGGGGAAGGGAACCCGCCTGCTGCCCGGCACCATCCCCACGGCGCCCCGCGGGCCGGGGCAGCCCGTGAACCCCCCCGGGATATCCGCACCGCCGTGTGTCCCCGCGGGCTGCGGGCACGGCACGGCAGGGCACGGCAGGCCGCGGGCTCACCTCGATACTGCAGCGAACCCGAGAGCCGCACGGTGACGGTGCCGGCCAGCGGCTCGCCGGGGCTGTAGACGACGCGGCTGTCGCCCAGGCGGATCTCGAAGAGCTGCACCTTCCCCATGGCCGCGCCGGCCCGGCCGCTCCGCTCGCCGGCTCCGCTCGTACCTGCGGCCCGCGCTGTGCCTGCCCCGGCAGGCGGGACCCGCCCCGAGCCCGCCCCGGCACGCCCCGCCCCGGCCGCGCTGAGGGAGCGGGGCGGGCCTCAGGGACGGGGCAGCGCTGCGGCCGGGCGGCGGGCGAGGGGCGGCCGGTGGGTCCCTGACTGCTGAGGGAACGGGCCAGTTGTGCGGCCAGGCTGTGAGGGAAAGGAGCAGGTTGTGGGGCTGGGCTGTGAGGGAAGAGGCAGCTGATGGATCCCTGAGTGCTGAGGGAAGGAGCAGGTTGTGGGGCTGGGCTGCGAGAGAAGGAGCAGCTGATGGATCCCTCATTGCTGTGAGAGAAGAAGCAGGTTGTGGGGTCAGGCTATGAAGGAAGGGGAAGCTGATGGATCCCTGGCTACTTTAAGGGAAGGAGCTGTTTGTGGGGCTAGGCTGTGAGCGAAAGGGCAGCTCCAGGGGTTGGGCTGTGCTGGGAGGGAAGGGATTGATTTTCGGGTCAAGCTGTGAAAGAAAAGTAAGCTGATGGGTAGCTGATTACTGAGGGAAGGGGCTATTTATGGGGCCAAACTGTGAGGGAAGGGGAAGCTGATGGATCCCTGACTGCTATGAGGGAAGGGTCCTTTTGTGGGCTGGGAGAGAAGGAGAAGCTTGTAGGGCTGAGCTGTGAAGGAAGTGGCAGCTGATGGATCCATGACTGGTGTAAGAGAAGGAGCAGGTTGTGGGGTCAGGCTGTGAGGACAGGGGCAGCTCCAGGGGCTGGGCTGTGCTGGGAGGGAAGGGGCATGTTGTGGGGTCAGGCTATGAGGGAAGGAACAGGTGATGGATCCCTGTCTGCTATAAGGGAAGGAGCCAGTTATGGAGCCAGGGTGTGAGGGAAGGGACGGGTTCTGTGATCATGTTGTGAGGGAAGAAGCCGCCTGCCCAGGATGGGGCCATCTTGCCTCCTGGTGATCCCTGCTCCCTGTAATCTCATTTCCTCCCTGTAATTCTCCAGGCCCAGCTGTCACCTCTCCCTGCTCCTGTTTTTATAACCCCAGTCGCTTTAAGTGTCCAGTAAGAGGCAAAGATACCCGACAGCCACCTGGGACTGGGGCTGAGGAGTCAGTGACGGCCCCATGCTCCCCGTGGACCAGCGGGTGAAGGTCAGGGTGTGCCAGGAAGCCAGGGATGACCAGCACGCTTCATACACTTGCCATGTTTCCCTGTCATCTCTGCCTGATTGAATAAAAACCATCTGTAAAACCCACACCAAAGGCAGCACCGGGAAAAGGCACCTCCCGGCCGCTGGCGAGCGGGCTGTGTACACAGGCAGAATGAGTAAGTGTAAAAGGAGCTGTTTATCTGCAGAGCACACCCAGCCCGGACCTGGCTGGACAGACAGACGTCCTCCCACTGCCCTGCAGTGATGCCAGCCCGGGCGTGCGGGGCTGAGGGACCCTCCGTGCTGCCCTGTGGTGGCTGTTGCAACCTGAAACTCCTCACAAAGCACCAAGGAGTTCGTGTGCTCCGGGCACACGGGGCTCCTGCTGGGAAGCCCTTGCAGGCCCTCCCTCCTCCGGCGTTTAAGAGCTACCTCTTGTTTCCAGGCTGCGTGTAGTCACAGGCTACAGACAACCGAGAGACCTGTGCCAAGGCTTTCTGCAGCTCATCTCCTCCCGCAGGGCGTACCCTGGGATCCATCCGCACACCGCTCTCCTTGTGCTGCCCTTAGCTTTTGTTTTCCCAGGCTAGGCACGCCAATTTGCTCCAGCCTTTTTATTTGGTAATATGAGCCTGCAGCCTCTTTCATCAGTCTCTGCAGCCCCTGTTTAGCTCTGCCAGCAAAACCAAACAAATTAGGAGAAGCGGGGGTGAAAACACCCTGAGCCACAGCAGATTTTACTGAACCTGCTTCCCCCATGGAAAGTGGCCAAAGGCTCATGGCTTGGTGCACAATCGGGGCCACCCCATCCCTGGGACAACATTGGCGCCCTTGCCCCAAAGGGACACCACACATGTGACAACTTGGCGTGGAAAAACCCTTCACCAAACCTGAGCCCCTCATGCTGTGCTGCAGCTTCTCCTGACACGGAGATTTATGTGCCTTGTTTGCAGAGAAGTTAATTTTAAGCACAGCAAAGTTGCTTGCCCAAGGTCACAATGTAAATGAAAGGGATTCCTGCACCAGGAGCTGAACAAAAGCACCCAGGCATAACTACAGTACTGCAAGGATCTTTTTCCTATGTATACAGGGATCCTTGTCATGTCATGGCCAGCAGTGATGCCACAGCATTGATCCATCCCCTGGATCACAGGTACACTGTGCATAGCAGTCTGTAAAACGTAACTAGATGGATATAATTGGAACACGGAGAAGAGAAGGCTTCAGGGAGACCCCATTACAGCCTTCCAGCACCTTAAGGAGGCTTATAAAATGGAAGGACAGGGACCTTTTATACGTGCATAAAGTGACAGGAGAAGGGGCAGTGTTTTCAAACTGACAGAGGGCAGGGTTAGATTGGATATTAGGAAAAAAATCTTTACTTAGAGGATGGAAAGGCCCTGGCACAGGTGCCCAGAGAAGCTCCGGCTGCCCCCGGATCCCTGGAAGTGTCCAAGGCCAGGTTGGACAGGCTTGGAGCAGCCTGGGATAGTGGAAGGTGGCCCTGCCCGTGGCAGGGAGTGGCACAAGATGATCTTTAAGTTCCCAAGCCAGTCTGTGATTCTGTAATTCAGTGTATTCAATGTCTGCAGTGCCAGGGCACCCAACATGCCTTGGTGATGCCAGATCCAGGAGGATTTTACTCATTGCAGTTAAAACATGTGTTTACATTCCTGCCTCCCAGCTCACCTGCCCATGCCCCGGAGTCAATCCTCTTATCTACTTGTGTGAGGAGTCACTGGAGTTAAAACTCTGAGCTGGCAAAAAAAAAAAAAAAAAAAAAAAAAGCAAGCTAAGGATGTTTACTAAACTGCCATGATATGCTTTCTGACATTGTTGGCTATTGTTTTGCTTTAAAAAAAAATGTTTTGAAGAGTTTTGTTGTTGCAGTGGAAAGTCTCACTTCCTCTGCATTCTTTCTGCTCTCCCTTCCTCCTTTTCCCCTTATTAAAAGAGAAATTTAAAAAGAGAGAAGAAAAACAAATGTCAAGACAAGCTTTAGAATAAAATTTTCCTCTCAGATGTCACCACATTCCCGTAACTACAAGGAATATGGTATTTTCTGCAAAGAACATAGTAGTTATGAAAAAAAAAAATTATCAATAAGCGCTCCTCAACAACACCTGAGCCATGCTCTGCCAGCAGCACAGATGAGCTTCAATCACAGGTTCTGGGAGAGCAGCTGCGAGTTCTCTCACATGTGGGCAAAATGTGCCCACGAAGGGCTCAGCTGTGGCTGCTCGACTACCAATACATGAATTGTCAGAGACACACAAGACTCCATCGTCAAGTCACAGGCATTGCCTTGTGACTTAAATGCGTTCCTCTCGGCTTTTTAGGAGTTTCCACCTGCGCCTGGTGACACGGAGGAGGCACAGCCCCCACCTGACTGTGCCTCAGTTTCCCCCGCGCTGGGGCTGAGCTGAGCGAGGTAGCCGGGGCTGCTCAGGCAGAGGCACCGCGGAAATGCCTGGGCATTCCTGGCCCGTGACTGATGCCGGGTTAACGATGTGAGCGCGGCTGGGTGAGGCAGCAGCACGTTACCCCCGGGGCAGTTTGTATCTCACGAGGTCATTTCCACCTGCCCGACGCTCCGGGGCTCCTTCGTGGCTGCAGGGGAGAGGAGCGAGCCTGGCTGGTGCTGCTCGTCACCGTGGGGACACCCAGAGCCTCTCCAGCTCTCTTGTTAAAAGATGTGGAGTTTTAGCCCTCAATTCTCTTGCTTTTGCTTTTCCAACCTCTTTCCTCTCCTACTGGGGCTGGCGAGGGAGTGACACCACACCCCATAAGGGCAGGCAGCGGAGTGGCTGTGATGGAGGGGGAAATAAAGGCGCAGAGCTAATGGAAGTTGGCCTTTAGGTATCTTAAGTTTCTCAAACTAAAATACACAGATGTGAAGAGCCATGGAGGGCTCCCTATGCTACACACACTGGTAACCGTTCTGTATTCCTGTGTAAGCAAAATCCATTATGCTGATATATTTATATCACACTTAGGTTTATTACCTTTCTAAATAATTTCCCTGCTTACCTCACTGCCTCACCACTTCTCAGCTGATTAGCTGGCCGGTCAACTACGTCATTTGATACCAAGAGAAACAATTACTCATTTGTTTCAGGCTGACACCTTCCAGCAGTTCAGGCAGAGGTGGTAGCGTTCAGCCACACCTCCCTGCACACCCTCCCTCTCCTCACTGGAGGCCACAGCCAAGGTCTCCTGACCCCCTTCTGTGTGTTCATCTGCATGGCAGCTCCCAGGCAGCTTCCCCAAGGGTGGTGTTGGAGCTGGATGTCCCTCCAGTGCTGCATGAATCTCTGGGATCAACATGATAGAATTATAGACTGGTTTGGTTTGGGAGGGATCTTAAAGCCCATCTCATTCCTCCCCCTGCCATGGGCAGGGACAACTTCCACTATCCCAGGCTGCTCCAAGCCCTGTCCAGCCTGGCCTTGGACACTGCCAGGGATCCAGGAGCAGCCACAGCTTCTCTGGGCAACTCTGGCACAATGTCCCAGGGCTCTGCAGCAGCTCCCCACTGCTCCTGGAACTCAACCAGACACAAGGGCCACCAGCCCCACCACAACCTGACTCCTGGGAAGATGAGAGGGGAGCAGGAAGAGATTAAAAACAGCCCACAGAGCAGAGCCAGGAGGCACCACTGCTGAGGAGCTCTGCAAGGAGGGCAGGCAGCTGCTTTGGGCTCCATCCCATGGATGCTTCGCCACCCTATACCCTGAGAAAGTGCCCCAGGCCTCATTCAAGAGGTAAAAAAGAGACTGAAATGTAAGGGACTCTAACAGCATAACAAATAATATTGGCTTACCCTCACATGTGTGCCTGATTATGGAATAATTTGGCTGAGACACCACCAGAGGGACTGCCCTTCACCAAGCAAGAGAAACCCTGCCATGCCCCCTGGCAGTTTGCTTCCGCTGCTCATGCCCTTTGTGCCAATGTGCACACCTGCTCTTCAGTCCAAATTTGGCAGCTTCAGCCCCTGCTTCTTGTTCTGCTTTTCTCTGACACTAAAGAGTCCTTTGGTGCCACCTCCTTTCTCCTTGCAATGGTATTTACACACCAGAATAAAGACATCTCTTGATGTCTGTGGTAAACAGAGCGATTTGAGCTCTTCCAGCCTCTCCCTGTAACGCATTTTCTCCAGCCCCCATGTTATTGTGCTGGTTTGTGTCTGTGCAAGCCCACGGACTGGCATTTGTGTGTCGACTGCAATGTGCATGCAGGAGCAGCCTCCCACATACAGGCACGTGCACAGGCAGGAGTCGATGCATTAAAGCTCATTTACATCCATGAGCACAGAGGTACACACAGGTCCTACAGTTCACATCACTGGGGGCCAGGAGAGCACCCCTGGGTAACACACAGGGTGCTCCTGGCCTGGTCTTCTCCCCCATCCATGAACACTTATCCCTGGGATTCCTAAGGCAGTTCCTCCTAATCCTGCCCCCACAAGCCATGGAGAAAGATGAGGGCAGGGAGAGTGAAGCCCCCAGCTGAGGCAATGACAGATGACATGGTCCAGATGACAACCATCCCTTCACATGGGTGCTGTGGCTTTGATCAGTTAATGCCCAGCCAGCACCTGGCGAGCCTCACTAGAAAATCCTTAGAGAGAGGCGAGGCATTAATTACTGTTATTATAATTCTAATTGCACTGCCTGGATTTCTTTCCTTTGCTGGACGAGTTCCCGTTGCTCAGCATGGGCCTAGGGAGAAGGACTGGAGGGTGAGATGCTTGTCCTCCCTTCCCTGTGGGGCTCAGCATCTGTGGGGACAGCAGTTTGTTTGCACAGCCTACAAGCACTGGGAACAGGAGGATTCACCCACTCGACCTCAATGATCCCAGTGGGACCTCGCCTGAGAAAAAACGGAAACCACAGGCTGGATTCTCATACTCCAGCACCACACAGGATTTTGCATTTTTCCCTCCCTACAAAAAGATGTTTCATAGACTCATGGAATAACCTGAGCTGGAAAGGACCCACAAGGACTATCAAAGTCCAACTGCTGGCCCTGCACAGGACCTCACCAAGAATCACACCGTGTTTATCAGGACCAGGGAAAGGCAGCAGTTGTTGTTCTAAACATAGGAGCAGGCTGAGGTCAAGGGTCTCATGGAGATTTCTCCAGGGAAACACTGTGCTGTGGGAGCAGGGCAGCCCCATCCCCAGCTGTCTGCCATCCCTAGAGATGTCCTGGGCAGGCAGAGAGTCCAGCAGCATAAGATCTCTAACCCTGCCTGATACCACCAGAGGAGCAAGACATCTGGATCCTGTATTTGACCTGTTTCTCATGCCTTCCTCCCCTTCACTGCCCAGTTTGTCCCTTTTCTGCTGTAACAGGTCCCTCCAACAATATCACAGCACAGCTGCCCAGAGCAGTGACCCATTACAGCCCCAGCCACAGCTCTTCCCACACTCCTAATGTTTGATTCTGTCCCTCCAAGTGGAGATCACTTCTCTACCACAGACTCACCATTAGGGCAGTGACATCTCATTAACCACTCCCAGACAAGGTCCACAATCACACCTCCTGCACCCCTTACACCTAAATCCACTGAATTCCTCACAGAAATGGCCGAGGAACACTCACGTTGTTGGCTGTAGGGGACACAGCCTGTGACAGAGCCAGTGACGACAATGGTGACATGAGACCACCACAGCTGCCAACCAGAGGATTGGATCTGTGTGGCTCAGCAGCCCCCTGCTAGGATTAATTCACTCAAGAAGCCCAGATGTCCCAGTTCTAGCTGATAAAAAGCTATGGCATGGCCCCTGACCTACATGTCAGGGACAAAAGTCACAAAAAAATCCCCCAGAAATCCCTCAACCCTCCACACAACCCCAGGGGAGGTGTCTGGGGAGAGGACATTGGGCACCAAGGGCCACATCAGTGACACAGCTGGAGAGCCCTGGGGTGCAGGCACCCCACAAACACCCCTTCTCCTCTCCCACACCTGATTGCCTGTGACAGCTCATGGAGAATCCCATTCCCTCTCCCAGAACACATCTCCCCACCCCACTGCTGATAAAAACATTTCATTTTAGTGCTCATCACCAGTCACTCCATGTGTCCAGAGCAAAATATAGCAATCCCCAGCATGGAGAAACATGTCCCAGCAGCTGCTCGTGCAGGAATGCAGAGAGCAGCCCTCTGGGTATGTGCTGCAGCAGGATGTCTGAGCTAAAGCATGGCTTGGTGACAGAGCAGATGCACCCGGAGGACCAAGGCTCAGGGTGACACTGAGCCCCCTCCACCTGCTGATGAGAGTGGGGCTAACAGTCCAAATCCTGGTGACAAAGCCAAGGCTCCTCTTCCAAATAAAACCACCCCTCCATGGTGTAAGGTGACATGCAGAGCCCTTCCCCATCACCCAGGACCTGGGCGAGGGACAGGATGGCACCCCAGCAGTGCTGACACAAGGACACCCCATGGATGTGCCAGGCCAGGCATGCAGGGGAAGGAGTTAATCGCTCACCCAAGCTGCTGCTGAAGCAGCGCTCTGGCTCTGCCCGAGGGCACCATCAGCCGCGGCACATTTTTCATTGTGAAGTAATGCTCTCCAAAGCAGTGTGCTGGCTGGCTGCATCGGGGGCGACGCTGGGGGAGGAAGCCGGGGGAGCACAGGTGTCCCCAGCTATGGCACCTTGCTGTTCCTACCCCTGCTCACCGGGGCTGCCTGGGGACTGTGCCTTTCCAGGTATTTCCCTTTCCCAAGTCATTGTTTGGGTTTCCATGAGCTAATCCGCCAGTCTCAAAGGTCACCGCTCCGAGGCCAGCCAGAGCCGTCACACGGCAGGTGAGTCACACCTGGCAAACCTGCCCTGGCCAGCGCAGGAGGCAGCGCTAAAACGTCCTCCACTGCCAGCACGGGAGCAGTGCCTTCCCCTTTCACACACTGGCACAGTGCTGCTCACCAGGTGAGTCCCTGCCCACGCCAGAACTGCGGGCTGGACACCTTCCCCAGCCCGTGCCACCGCCAGCTGAGGGGACGTCTGCGACATGTTCTCACCCAGTGACCCGGCAGCAATGACGCCCCTGCAGCCACTTGCTTTGCGGCCCTTGTATTGGGCCAGTTGGCAAAAATCAAAGCCACTGTCCCCAGAGGATGGAGCAGCTAGTGACAGGTTCTATGAGCAGTCCCTGGGACACTGCTCCTGCCAGCAACCCCCAGCTCTCTGCATGGAGGAAAACTCCTCATCCCGCCTGCACAGGTCCATTGGGGATGCAGGGTGGTGACAAAAACAATTCAAGTGGTTTTGGTGTGGCCCAGGGCTGGACCTGGGTGCAGAACTGCCCTCGGGTGATAGCCAACGCCTGCCACTGTGAGGGCAGTGATGGGAAAAGCCTCAGTGCTCTGCCTGTCTCCACGCCTCCCATACTGATGGGAGCTGAGCAAGATGAGCTTCTGCACGTCCCTGTTCACTCCCTCCACACTGCCTCTGTGGGGAAACCTGCCCAGGAACCATCACCCAGTTTTCCCACTGAGACAGAGGGAGCTGAAGACACTGTGCCACCTCGAGGACCTGTCCGAATGCAGGATCCCAAAGGGGCTGAGTCAAGCAGCACATCAGGGGCAGCAGAGAGAGCCTCGAGCACTCAGGAGAGGTACGAGGGTACAACCTGGCAGAAGGAGGCAGAAAAACAACCAGTGGGTGCAGCCAGGAGGGCAGAGCCTTGTAGAGCCTCATACAGACATCCAGGAGTTTCATCCACTAAACTGAAAGCCAAGAGCAGATCAGCTTGTTCCAACAGCATGAGTCAGAAAGCAAAGGAGGACAGAGCAGCACTGAGGTATCTACAAGACCCAAAACAGCTTTTTTCTTCCCCAGATTTTGTGCCAGTGGGAAAACACACCCTGAGCACTGAAGAGCTGGTTAATAAGCCTTGGGACCTTTGTCTGAGGACATGGAGGGGAAAATCTTGGTATGCCTGAATTAATACAGCCAGGATAACTGTTAACAGCATGCTTCATCTCCCTGAGAACACGTGGGTGAGGTGAAAACATCCCAGGCACAGTGTGGGTCCATCTCCATGGAGCTCACTCCAGGACAAGACAATCATCCCAGCTAAATCTGTCCAGATTGATTTTATCCCTCAGGGCTGGAGTTTTCTTTTAGATCAGCTGCTGCCAAATCTGTCAAACTTTTGCTTTCCCTGAACTACAATATCACAGTTATATTTCCCCACCCTCCCCACCTTCCTGGGATCTTCAGGTAGTTTAGGATTAAACCCATTCCTTTACTAGCAGCTCTCTTTCCCAACAGCACCCACCACCTTGGCACATTCCTGCCACGGAGTATATTTCAAGCCCAACCCTATCTACAGCTATTTTTACAGAGTCCTTCTAAAACCTGCCTTGCACTGACATTTCAGCCGCTGAAAACACCTGCCCGGGTGGGAGTCAAGGCCAACAAATGCATTTAATTTGTGTTATTAGAGTTACCAGGCTAGAGCAGCACCAGAAGAAATAGCTTCATATATAAAAAGCAGGAGAAACAGCTTCGTTTGTGTTAGGGTCATCTCTCCACCAGACACCTGCCTGACAGCAGCTACAGCCCAGCCTCTCTCTCTCCTTTTGTTGGGCAGCTCTGCTGATATAATTTCACTGCTGGCCCTCCTTGCTGCAAGCCAAGCACCTGCAGAAACTGCAAAGGGCTTAACTGAAAAAGAGAAAGACATTATGGCAATTACATCTCATCATCCTCTGCAGATACATTCCTGCTCGTGGCATCCCATCACTGGCATCACTCCTCAGCAGCTGCAGGGAGTAAAGATTGAGGAAGAAATTGAATTCCACACACCCAACACTTTATTTTCTCCTGTAGCCCTTTGCACAACCTCCTCATCCCACCCATCGGGGCACAGCAAGGGCCAGGGGCACCCAGAGGTCCAGGAAGCCAGAAGAGACCCCACAGCTACAAGGCAGAGTCTCACCAGCAAATTCCTGTCCCTCTGTTCTCAAGGATGCCATATCCAGGGATGGTAGAAATGTTCATCCAGGAGTCCAGATCATCAGGAAAGTTCCCTACAATGAGGCAGGTCTGAAATCAAGCCAGAAGAATCAACCTGCAGTTCAGGATGAGGCTTGGTGAGGGCAATCAGGTGAGACACAGCCTGGGGATCTTCTGACAGGCCTGCAGTCCATGGGTTAAGCTCTGGGTGACCAACGCTGGAGAACAATACTCCTCAGTGAAACTCAAACAAAGGACTGATGGTTCTGGTAGAGCTTAAACAAACATCTCAGAGCCTCTCAGGGTGGGAATCCAGCTGAGGCTGATCACAGCCATTAAAGCCTGTTGGTGGCCAGACACCCCATGCAGATCCCTTGTAGCCCCCAGCCTGCATCTGGCGGCTGCTTCTGATGGGTTTTCTGGCCCTGTTCACCCATCAGCAGGACTGAGGGCTCAGGAGGGGTGCTGGGGTGAGCAGAGGGAGCTGCTGCAGGTCATCAAGGACTCCTTTGAGGATGCTGCTCTAGGAACACCTGGGGGAAGAGGATTCTTTGCAGAACTTTCTCAAGCCAATCATCAAAGTGCTGCTGTGACCTCATGGGGACTCTGGCCATCCCAGTGTGACTGAGACAAGCTGGGACTGAGGGGCTGGTCTGCTCTGCACTGTCACAGCCTCTGCTGCCTTCTCTCCCAAGAGCAGGGGACAGGCCTGGTGGTTCCTCTCACACCTGGGTACAAGCCCCAGCTGAACCCAAACTGCTCACCTTGAGACCATTTGCCCCCTACAAACACCCCCAGGCTGTGAGTGCTGCCCCAGGGCACTGCATTGCTCAGGATTGCTCAGCTTTGCACCATCTAGATTTTTTTTTTTCAGCAGCAGCAGCAGCTGGGTCCTGCCATGGTAACAGGCTTTCCTGGAAAGTCTGATTGCTGCATCTTCCCAGCAGTGAGGGAGCAGCAGGTCTCAGGCAGCATGATCCCTTCCCCAGAGCCCCTGGGACCAAGCCCCAGCTCGGATGTGGAGAGAGGGTGTAGTAGCAGCAAAACAAGAAGAGCCATCGTGCATTGCCAGGTCACTGCAGCATCACCCTCACAGCAGGACACTGCTGTCACCTGGGGTGTCTTGGTTTGAAAACAAACCAATGGGAGATCACAAGTCAAGATTGAAATTAAAAATAAGTGAAATAATACAAGGAAAAGCACTGACAAAGTCAGATACAACCTAACACCCTGTTAGGGTGGTAGTAGCAGTCCAACTGAAGTAGTCCAGTTGAAGCGGTGATCCTGTGAAGGTCTAGTCTCCAGCTGAAGATTCAGTAGTAGCTCTGGTCTTCTGGGAACCCAGTAGACAGGGCTAGCTCAGGTAGTTTTAAGGCTAGGTTATATTCAGGTGGGAACACCTGGCTCCTCCCTCCTGGGCAGAGCATCTCACAATGGGATAAGTCCATGAGTCACACGGTGGGTCCCTGATGGCCCATTGCCTGTCATGCGGGGTGGGTCATTAGCAAGTGATAATAGCTAACGGATGGCCCATTGTCTGTCATCAGGAGTGGGTGATAGCAGCTAATGGCCCACAGCTGGTGGTAATAGAATACTTAACTACATCAATATTGCAACCTAGGACATTATCCACCCCTTATTCTATTACCATCTACACAGTTCTCACTTAAGATAAGGTCTCCTTGTGGGACACAACGGGTTTCCCCATCTGCCTGCATCACCCACCAAGTATAACCAGGTCCTTGGGCAAAAACAACCCCACGGATGGGCTTGCCTTTGCCTGAGGTGGGACTAATCCAAACAGTCTTTCCTAAAAAACCTCTTATGTGTACCACAGGGACTTTATCTCCATCCACTGTGTGCAAAGGTTCGGACTCGGCAGGACCGGCTCGATTGATAGAACCCCTTGTGTTAACCATCCAGGTGGCCTTTGCTAAGTTCAGTTCCCAATTTTTGAAGGTTCCCCCGCCAAGTGCCTTAAAAGTTGTCTTAAGTAGTCCGTTGCACCGTTCAACTTTCCCGGCAGCTGGTGCATGATAGGGGATGTGGTATATCCATTCAATTCCGTGTTCTCTAGCCCAGGTGCTTATGAGGCCATTCTTGAAATGGGTTCCATTGTCAGACTCGATTCTCTCAGGGGTACCATGTCTCCACAGGACTTGCTTTTCCAGACCCAAGATGGTGTTCCGGGCAGTAGCATGAGGCACAGGGTAGGTCTCTAACCATCCCGTAGTTGCTTCCACCATGGTCAACACGTAGCGCTTTCCTTGGCGGGTTTGGGGAAGTGTGATGTAGTCAACTTGCCATACTTCCCCATACCTGTACTTTGACCATCGTCCACCATACCAAAGAGGCTTCACCCGCTTGGCCTGTTTGATTGCAGCGCAAGTCTCACAGCTGTGGATGACCTGTGAGATGTTGTCCATGGTCAAGTCCACCCCTCGGTCACGAGCCCACCTGTATGTCGCATCTCTCCCTTGATGACCAGAGGCATCATGGGCCCAACGAGCTAGAAATAATTCTCCTTTGTGCTGCCAGTCCAGATCCACCTGTGACACTTCCACCTTGGCAGCTCGGTCCACCTGCTCTTTGTTACGATGCTCTTCATTAGCCCGACTCTTAGGTACATGTGCATCCACGTGTCGAACTTTCACGGTCAGCTTTTCTGCCCGGGCGGCGATGTCTTGCCAAATCTCAGCGGCCCAGATGGGTTTTCCTCTGCGCTGCCAGTTAGCCTTTCTCCAGCGATCTAACCATCCCCCTAGCGCGTTGGCTACCATCCAGGAGTCGGTGTAGAGATAGAGCCTTGGCCATTTCTCTCGTTCGGCAATATCCAAAGCCAGTTGGATGGCTTTAAGCTCTGCGACCTGACTCGATCCACCTTGTCCCTCAGTAGCCTGTACAGCTTGTCGTGTGGGGCTCCATACTGCAGCTTTCCATTTCCGATCTGCGCCGACAATTCGGCAGGAACCATCGGTGAAGAGGGCATAGCGTCTTTCACTCTCTGGCAGTTCATTATACGGGGGTGCTTCCTCGGCACGTGCTACTTGCTCCTCTGCTTCTTCTGAAGATAATTTAAAAGTCTCACCTTCAGGCCAGTTTGTTATAATTTCCAGAATCCCAGGGCGTTTTGGGTTTCCAATACGGGCGCGCTGTGTGATGAGGGCAATCCATTTGCTCCACGTGGCATCAGTGGCATGGTGGGTAGAGGGAACCCTTCCCTTGAACATCCACCCCAGCACTGGCAGTCGGGGTGCAAGGAGAAGTTGTGTTTCTGTGCCGATCACCTCTGAGGCAGCTTGGACTCCTTCGTAAGCTGCCAAGATTTCTTTCTCGGTGGGAGTGTAGTTGACTTCAGACCCTCTGTAACTTTGACTCCAGAATCTCAGTGGTCGACCTCGGGTCTCGCCAGGCACCTTCTGCCAAAGGCTCCAGGACAGACCATGGCTCCCGGCTGCAGAGTAAAGCACATTCTTTACCTCTGGTCCTGTCCTGACTGGTCCCAGGGCTACCGCATGAGCGATCTCCTGTTTGATCTGGGTGAAAGCTTGCTGCTGTTCAGGGCCCCAGTGGAAATCGTTCTTCTTGCGGGTTATGAGGTAGAGAGGACTCACGATCTGGCTGTACTCAGGGATGTGCATTCTCCAAAAGCCTATGGCGCCTAGGAAAGCTTGCGTCTCCTTCTTGTTGGTTGGTGGAGACATCGCGTTGATCTTATTGATGACCTCAGAAGGAATCTGACGCCGTCCGTCTTGCCACTTTACTCCCAGGAACTGGATCTCTCGGGCAGGTCCCTTGACTTTACTCTTCTTGATGGCGAAACCGGCTTCCAGGAGAATTCTGATGATTTTCTCTCCTTTCCCAAATACTTCCGTTGCTGTGTCCCCCCACACAATGATGTCATCAATATACTGCAGATGTTCTGGAGCCTCACCCTTTTCCAGAGCAGCCTGGATCAGTCCATGGCAGATAGTAGGACTGTGCTTCCACCCCTGGGGCAGTCGGTTCCACGTGTACTGCACACCTCTCCAGGTGAAAGCAAACTGAGGCCTGCACTCTGCTGCCAGAGGAATGGAGAAAAAGGCGTTGGCAATGTCAATGGTCGCATACCACTTTGCTGCCTTGGATTCCAGCTCATACTGAAGTTCCAACATGTCGGGTACAGCAGCACTCAGTGGTGGTGTGACTTCATTCAGGCCACGGTAATCCACCGTCAGTCTCCATTCTTCACTGGACTTACGCACTGGCCATATGGGGCTGTTAAAGGGTGAGTGAGCCTTGCTGACCACCCCTTGGCTCTCCAGTTCCCGAATCATCTTATGGATGGGGGCCACAGAGTCTCTGTCAGTGCGGTATTGCCGGCGGTGCACTGTTGCTGTAGCAATTGGTACCTGCTGTTCTTCAATTCTCAGTAGTCCTACAGCAGACGGGTTGTCTGAGAGACCAGGCAGGCTATTCAGTTGTCTTATGTCTTCCGTCTCTACAGCTGCTATCCCAAAAGCCCAGCGATGTCCCTTCGGGTCCTTGAAATATCCACTCCTGAGATAATCTATGCCGAGGATGCATGGGGCGTCTGGACCAGTCACAATGGGGTGTTTCTGCCACTCATTCCCAGTTAAACTCACTTCAGCTTCCAGTACAGTCAGCTGCTGGGATCCTCCTGTCACCCCAGAAATAGAAATGGGTTCGGTCCCCACATACCTGGATGGCATCAGGGTGCACTGAGCGCCGGTGTCAACCAAAGCCGTGTATCTTTGTGGGTCAGACGTGCCAGGCCATCGGATCCACACAATCCAATAGATCCGATTATCCCTTTCCTCTACCTGGCTAGAGGCAGGGCTCCTCTAATCCTGTTTTTGGTGCACGATGTTCTTCTCCTGTAAATGTGTTCCTGAGGTCCCTTCAAGAGGATCAGTCATATTATCCTTTCCATTCTGTCGGGGGTTCTGTCCACAAGAGACTGGGGCAGTGTTGTACCTAGATGAGCCTCCTGAAGTGGATGTTTCTGTTTTCAATTCACGTACCCGGGCTGCTAAGGAGGAGGTGGGTTTCCTATCCCACTTCCTCATGTCTTCCCCATGCTCTTGAAGGAAAAACCAGAGGTCACGTCGTGGAGTTTGTTTTCTTTCCCTGACTGGAGTACGTCTACTCCTGATGGCAGAGACTCGGGTTGGTTTTGGTGTGGCATGGAAAAATCTTTCTGTGAGCTCTTTCCTTAGTTTCTGATGGCTCTCTTCAATCAATCTCCGGACTTGCTCGGCCAGGTTTGTTTCTACCGATGAGACCTGGGTGCGTAGTGGGGCGGTGACAGTGTCCTCATAAATTCTCAGTTTGTTTGCTAACACGCCCACCTGGTCTTCGCCTTCCCTCCACTGCAGTGTTGCCAGGTAACGAGAGCATATCTCTGGTCCGAGCCGCGCGAATCTTAGCCACATTTGTGAAGTGCACTGGACATTATCTGGGCTCTTGGGGAATCTCTCATTGTCCGAGAAAATGATCTCTAGCACGGCCAATTCCCTCAGGCATCGGATACCTTGTTCTATTGTGTTCTATTTCCTTTGGTGCATCTGGAGGTCTTCTTTGCACAGGTATCTGTCCCGTACACTCAGCAGCAATCGCCGCCAGAGGCTGAGAGTTTCCTGGGTTTTCCCAATCCCCTGGTCAATGACCACATCCTGAGACAGGGATCCCAGTTGTCTGGCCTCGCTTCCATCCAGAATAGTGTCATTAGCTGCGGCGTCCCAGATGCGGAGCAGCCAGGTCAAGATGGACTCATTCGCCTGCCGGGTGAATTCCCTCCGTAGGTCCCACAGCTCCCCCAGGGATAGAGAGCGAGTGATGATCTCTGGCTCTGTCTCTTCTGCTTGGTGAGATGGTCCTGCCGCATCCTCATCAGTCGCTGTGCGGACTGACTTGCTCTTGGATTTCTTTTTCTGGACGGGGGCAACTGCTACGGGCTTTAGCTGTTTTGACTTGCTTTGTTTCTCCTCCGCAAGAAGACAAAATATTTTCCTGATCTGCAGCATGAGGTACAGGGTGCTGGTCAAAGAAAACAGAACTAACAAAAAGATTATGCCATCCCTAGCATCCAGAGAGAACTCAATATCCTCAAAAATGGCTGTGCCTGACCTGAAAGGCTGGAAGAAACCGCTCTCTCCTCCTAGCCCCAGAGGGTGGGTGCGATTGCTGAGGAGGTCCCAGATGGAGCAGCTCAGGTTAGGCCAGGCAGACAAAGTTGAGTAAATATACCGAATGGTGTTCATCGCCTCACAGGTTACTATGCAATAGGCATAATAAACCAATAGAGCAATTTTCATGCTATGCCCTGATCGTAACAAGAGCAATACGACGGGCAGATAGCTTCCCATTTGAGGAAAGATATAGACAGCGAGATACAGCACCCATATAGATAAGCTGAGCATCATGGTGATAGGATTTCTGCGTTTCCCCAGGTCGTGCCCCACGTTGGGCGCCAAAATATGTCTTGGTTTGAAAACAAACCAATGGGAGATCACAAGTCAAGATTGAAATTAAAAATAAGTGAAATAATACAAGGAAAAGCACTGACAAAGTCAGATACAACCTAACACCCTGTTAGGGTGGTAGTAGCAGTCCGACTGAAGTAGTCCAGTTGAAGCAGTGATCCTGTGAAGGTCTAGTCTCTAGCTGAAGATCCAGTAGTAGCTCTGGTCCTCTGGGAACCCAGTAGACAGGGCTAGCTCAGGCAGTTCCAAGGCCAGGTTATATCCACGTGGGAACACCTGGCTCCTCCCTCCTCGGCAGAGCATCTCACAATGGGATGAGATAAGTCCATGAGTCACACGGTGGGTTCCTGATGGCCCATTGCCTGTCATGCGGGGTGGGTCGTTAACAAGTGATAATAGCTAACGGATGGCCCATTGCCTGTCATCCGGAGTGGGTGATAGCAGCTAATGGCCCACAGCTGATGGTAATAGAATACTTAACTACATCAATATTGCAACCTAGGACATGGGGTGTCCCCAAGGACTCCCCAGACAGCCCACCTGGAGCTCATTGGGCTCTTTCATCCCACAGTTTTGGGGACCTAACCAAGCTGAGAGCAGCTGGTTGCAAAGCCAGCCCCAGCCTGGTGACCACCCACCTGCCAGCCTGAGAGCCAGGCTTGGGCCAGGAGAGCCACACAGGGCTAGTGGGGCTTAGGGCCAAGGATCCCCCAGCCAAACCTCTCCCTGACTCTCTCTCCATAGTGCCTGTCCCTCTCCACTTGCATTTCAACAGCAACAAATTGCTGGTAATGAGCTGTGTCTCTCTGAGAGCTGAGAGCCTTCGAGATCAAAGATGCTCTTACACAAAACCAAAATATGATCAGTGGCCTTTAAAGCCCAGACTAAGCTTCTGAGGGAAAAAAATTCAATTTTCTGTAGATCTAATTTGAAACCATTTTAATGCTCATTAAGATAGAGGGACCCAAGCAGATTGTGCAGGCTGGAAGACAGGGAAGGAAAAAAAGGAGTTATTATTGACATTTTAGTTTAGGTCTTTATTCTATCCAGAGCTCCCCACTTCTGGGCAGCAGCTTTGAGTAATGCTATTGTTAGCACCAGAATCGTAATTCCAATGTCCTTTTTATAACTGGCTTGGAAAAAAAAAATCCTGAAGCTTTGACTAAATTCAAAGTAATGGAATTCATAGTGGTGAAAAGAGATCTGAAAAAAGAGAAATGTGCAAACCCCTGCTCTGTTGCTCCCTGTCATGGGGTGGCCATGATGTTCACCCTCCCTGGGGAGCTTCTCTGCAGCACCATCCTGGGGTGAAGGAAGAGACACAGGGG
This sequence comes from Lichenostomus cassidix, assembly GCF_008360975.1. Taxonomy (NCBI): domain Eukaryota; kingdom Metazoa; phylum Chordata; class Aves; order Passeriformes; family Meliphagidae; genus Lichenostomus; species Lichenostomus cassidix. The sequence continues at coordinate 9,040,956 of NC_139497.1, forward strand.
ATGCCTGGATGAGGATATGAGGATGTGTCCCCACTTGGTCACCCTCTGAAGCCATGTCCTGAAATCAGCTGGGTCACAGCCCTGGGGACAACTGTCCTGAGGGGTAATGTGTCCCTCAGCAGCAGCACCCAGCTCCATGCCTCCAGCCTAGGGCTGGGATGGGCACTGGATAGAGCCCCATGGTGTTTTTACTTGCCACTAACTGAGTATTTGTGTGGAAATACAAAATTTGGTAAAGGTGGGTGCGTCTGCCCTATGGGTGAGGGTGGAAGGGTGGCAGGTGGGCATGGCTGGAGCCTAAACCAAAGGAGTTTAATGTTTTGATTTGCTTTTCTCCCTACAAGTATTGCTGACAGTTTTGGGTGATGCAGGCAAAGGTTCTGTTCCAATCTCCTCCCAAAAAACTAGCTTGAATTTTGCTTCACAGCAGCATGAAATGATTTGGAGCGTTTTAAGTAGATTTGTTTTCCTTCACCTCCTAGTATTTAATTGTACTTCTGTAAGGGTGCAAGAAATCCAGTTTAAATCTGGGATCAGATTGTCTGCTAGTTATAATCACTTCTCTTGCACCGTGTTACGGCAGCTGCTGGATTTCTGGCTGTCAAACATCTTCATTAGAGGGTAAAAAATATGTGAGTCAGATATCTGGGCTTAACACAACACCTTCTACAGGCACCTGAAAGGAAGGTGAAGCCACGTTGGGGTCATCTCCTCTCCCAGGTAACAAAGATGAGAGGAAATGGCCTCAACTTGTGCCAGGGGAGGTTTAGGTTAGATATTAGGGAAAATTTCCTCACCAAAACGGCTGTCCAGCCCTGGCATAGATACCAGGCGGTGGAGTCACCATCCGTGGAGGGATTTGAAAGCCGTGTGGGTGTGGGGACATGGGGACTTGGGGGCACGGGTTAGCGGTGGCCTTTGCAGGGCTGCGGGAAGGGTGGCACTCGATTATCCCAGCGGATTTTCCCAGCCCGGATCGGGGCGCTGCTCCCTGCCATTCCTGTCCGCGCCTGCAGAGGGCACCAGCCTCCCGAAATGTCCCTGCCACCCCCGGCCTGGGGGTGACACCGCCGGGACAGCAGGGACACTGCTTGGGGATGTCCGGGATAACACTGAGCCATCCACACCGGGATGGTCCTTGGGACTGTCCCGAATAACACTGACTCATCCACACCGGGACACTCCTTGGGAATATCCCGGATAACACTGACCCATCCACCTAGGGATGTTCCTTCGGGCATGCCCTGGATAACACTGACCCACCCCCAGCATCCCATCCCAGGCTGGATCCCAGCTGGGATCCCACCACTGCTCCAACCCATCACAGTCCAGCACAGAGCAGTAGGCCATGCTGGCTGTCTCCTCCCAGAACTGTCCAACCCTGGGGTGGGGATGGGGATGTGGATGGGGATGTGGACACTGCAGCCCCTGCCAAGGCCTCAAGCCTCAGCTCAGGCTGGCTCCATCCCCAGCACCTCACTAAACCAAACAACCCCACCTGCAACAGCAGCAAACACAGCAAAACGATCAGAAAACTCTTGTGGGAATGTGTCATTGTCCTTGTTTCCCCTGTGCTGCAGGCCCTGTGGGTGGGAAACTCTGCTTTAGTAAAAACCCAAAACCCTGAAATGTTTTCTGGCTCATTTTGACCTCAAAATGTACAAGAGAGAAGATCTGTGTTTTGGCAAAGGATAAGCATGAATGTCTCCAAGCACACAGTGGCTCCTGGCACGTGGGACAGGACTGAGCCCAGCTCAGGGAAAAGCCTCAGCAGTGGCTTTGGGAGAGTCTCTGGATTGCCCCTGGAGCCTCACTATCCTGCCCTGGAGAGGATTGTCCTTGGTTGCAGGGGAACCACAGGGTGAGACCCAGAGACACAAAATGTTTGCATGTCCCAGTCGCTGTGTCCAGCCACAGACATTGCCATGATGGGAATGTGAACTCACATGTTTCCCCAAATTTGACAGTGTCTGTACAGCATAGTGTGATGAAAGCTGAAGTACTTCAGCCACTGGTACAGCCAGGGAAGCAGACAGGAGTCTTCCCACTCCAGATTTAGCTCTTTATTGATTTTCCAGCTGCATCCATCAGTCATTGTCCGAGCGCTCAAATTACCCATTAGAGACATCATAGAAATGAGAGGAAAACAAGACAGGGTTGTGGTTTTGATGAAAAACGTTAAACATCCCAAACAGCAACTTCTGGAAGGAAAATGTGTCCTTTTTAGGCTGAGGACTGGGTCACATTTATTCTTGAACAGCTCAGAGGCACCAACGGCTCCTGGCTACTTGTGGTCCAAGGCTTGACCCTCTCCTGGCTCCTGTGGCCCTCATTCCCTGTGCCACTGGCAGTGCTGTGACCTGCAGGAGGGACTCAGGGGCCTCCATTCCAGCTTGTCACCTGTGTCAGATCCAAGGATAAACATAAAACCAGTTTCAAAACCTGCATGACTGCGCTGGAATGATGTCCTCTGTCCATTCTGCTGCTTCCCTCCCACCAACAGTGACTCCCCTGTTGGTGAGACTGCAGCTGGGTCACATCCTGCAGCTCTGTCCCACAGACTAAACCTGCCTGTTTGAGGTGTCCCTGGAATTAGGTGGATGTTCCCTGTGCTTGCCACCAAGATCCCCACAGCTGCACTGCAGAGGGACCAAAGGGCCTGGGATTGGAGATGCTGTTAACACTCATCTATATGGAAATGCCTTTCCTGAAGATTGGACTCTGTGACTTTGATTGGATGAGAGGGAATGGCTTTAAACTAAGAGTAGGTTTGGATTAGATATTAGGAAGAAATTCTTCCCTGTGAGGGTGGGGAGACCCTGGCACAGGGTGCCCAGAGAAGCTGTGGCTGCCCCTGGATCCCTGGGAGTGCCCAGTGCCAGGCTGGACAGGGCTTGGAGCAGCCTGGGACAGTGGGAGGTGTCCCTGCTCACAGCAGGGGGTGAAAAAAGGTGGTCTTTAAGGTCCCTTCCAACCCGAATCATTCTGTGATTCTATAAATAAATCTATGACCTCCACATTGTAGAGAGACTCCAACCCAGGGAGCTGCACCATGTCTCTGTGGTTCACCAAGGCAGCAGAGTAGATGTCCCCATGGTCCCCTCCTGCACCCAAAGGTGTCCCCAGAGGGGAGGGCTGTGCTGGCTGTACCCGGGCTGGGCTGGCAGTGCTGACTCAGCAGCACACACCCTGTGTAAACGCCCGCCAGCTGCTGCCCCAGCCGCTGTTTGCTCAGCCCGCACTGCTCTGTTTGCCTTTGGGATCACGATGGAAGGAGATGGCCTTTGGGCCAGAAAATGAGGCAAGGCAGCTCCAGGCACCTGCCTCAAGGTTCCTCCAGCATCTCTGCTCCTCCAGCTCCTGCCCAGGCTGCTCAGTAGCTGCAACCCACCAGCAACACCTGAATTATAATCTCCATGGAACTCTGGGAGCTATGGAAAAATGCACTCGCCACGGCATAACCCAGCTGCCACGCAGCCAGAAAAATTATTTATTATCATTTCCTTGCAACAGAGATATGGAAAAAAAGCATCCACCCTCCCTAGGTACAAACAGCAGCAGCTGCAGCATCCACATAGGGATCTATGTACATCACAGTGTAAAGTCCATCAGGAAAAAAATTCAATCCAAGTTTTAAAAAAAAAACAAAACCTCACGACCTAAAACCAGAAACCAGAAGAAACGAAGTGGTTGAGAAAATAGGTTGGGCCCCTCCCTCTTGCTATAAAATATATATTTCTAAGGCGACGTTTCACAAGACCAGAAGCGAGGTTCCTAAAGAGTCTGAGCGTGCAGCTGAGGACACCGCACAGGCACAAATCCCACAGGAGAAGCTACTGCAGACACGAGAACCTCCACCCACCCCGTGCCTTCAGTGGTCAGCGTAGTCCTTGGTCTCCACCCCGGTCTCGTTGAGCACTGTCGTCCTCATGATGGCCTCGGTGACAGCGTAGGGGTCACAGTTGGCCGCTGGCCGCCGGTCCTCGAAGTAGCCATAGCCGTCCTGGCCGACCTGGCGTGGGATTCGGATGCTGGCACCTCGGTTGGCCACACCGGCAGAGAACTCGAAGATGTTGGAGGTCTCGTGGTGGCCAGTGAGGCGCCGGGAGTTGTCCCTGCCGCCCCGCGGGTCGTACACGCAGATGTGGTAATCGTGCCTCTTGCTCAGCTTCTCGATGGCAGCTTCAATGTGTCTGTGTGAGAGGAGAGGGGGGTCAGCAGGTCCATTTGGGGAGTGTCACCCCCTCCTCCCATGCAGGGACAAGGACAGCCCAGGGGACACGCCCAGATGATAGGCTGCTTTTAAAATAATGAGCTGGAATAGCCCCAGCCCTGCCTGGTGCAGCCACAAAGGTAGGGAGACACTTCCACAGGGCCCAGGATATCCCCAACCTCCCAGGTACATCCAGAGAGCCTCCCGGGATTCCCTTGAGTCCTGAGACACCCCTTGAGACCCCCAGGACTCACTTGAGACCCCCCAGGACTCACTTGAGACCCCCCTCTCTCCGCATCTCCTCGGTGCTGTAGTTGGTGTGACACCCAGCGCCGTTCCAGTTGCCGGTCATTGGTTTGGGGTCCAGCGTGGCCACAACCCCAAAGTCCTCACAGACACGGTGGAGGATGAAGCGAGCCATCCAGAGGTGATCCCCCATCTCAATGCCTTCACACGGCCCCACCTGGAACTCCCACTGGAAGGGACGAGCAGATACCAGGTAAGGTAAGAATAACAGGTGGGTACCTCTCCAGCCACCACATTACTGCCACTCTGGCCTACACCTGAATGTTACCCTTGGGAATCAGCAACAAGGATGGGGAGCATCCATTTAAGCAACAGGACAGCTCTGGCATAGAACAAAAATGGGAATAAACCGCTCATGATTACACAGAGCAAATCAGAGGGGTTTTTAATCAAAACAGCGGTAAATAAACACCACGTCTGATTGAGGCTGGTGCTAGAGCTGCAGGACCCCCAGCCCACACTGCAAACAGGGTGGAGGATTAACGAGGAACCTGTTAGTCCTTCCCAGGGCTGCTCCCTTCCCGGCCGGAGCCAGGGTTGCACCACCCACGGTGACTAAGCACAGGGTGACGTCTTTACTGCTGCTGGCATGGAAGAGCCTGAGCCCAGGATGAGGAACGCAGCCAAGGAGGACCCTGCAGAAGTTGGGGCAAACAGCAGGGTCGGCAGAAGTCCCACCTCAGCTCCATTGATAAGCTCCCTGCTTATCAATGCCACATCAGCAGCAGGAGAGCCAGCGATCCGCAGCCAGTCAGTCTGGCCACCTGCCTAATGCAATCAGGGACTCTCTGCTGCTCACTCCTAGATAAACCCAAATCCCCCCAAGGCCATATCCCACCCAAACTTCCAGGTTCCCAGGTGGCGGAACAGGGCTCAGACCCTGTCACTGCACGTGGTGTTCCCACAGCCCACCCTGGATCCCACTGTCCCCTGCATCCCTGCTCCCAGCTCTGCTCTGGCTGCCAGAGCTCAGGCTGAGCTGTGTAAGGAGCTCGGGGTGAGTTAGGAGAAAATGAAATGTATTTTCATTCTAGCAGTGCAACTGCTCCCATGTGAGGAGTCACCGGATTCCAGAGGAGCTGGGAGCTGCTGGGTTATTCCAGCCTCCTGATAACTCATCTCCATCACTGGAAATGCCTCCACGTACCTGGGAGGGCATCACCTCTGCGTTGGTGCCACAGATCTTCACCCCGGCGTAGAGACAAGCCTTGTAGTGAGACTCCACAATATCTCGCCCATACACCTTATCTGCTCCAACCCCGCAGTAATAGGGGCCTGGAAAGAACAAGGAGTCACCACCCAAGGAAAGCTTTGGGGAGCAACAACAGCATTGTAGCATAATCCCACACTCCCAGGTACCTGCTGCCACAGGCAGAGGATTTATGGGAATTAAAAGGATGTTTCTCTCTACAGGACATCAAGCCACCAACCCCAGCTCCAGGACCAGCAGTGTGAGCAGTTCATCTTTGCAACCTCAGCCTTATCTGGGCGGTTAAATAAGAATTGTAACACATCAGCTGGGAAGTAGCCAGGAGATAAGGAAAGCTTGCTCTGCCCCAGGGCACCTCCCTGACCCTCTGAGCACATCAAGCATCCGAGATTGTTCTGACAACAGCTGGCATTGTTCACAGCTAGAAAATCCAACTCGCTGGGGTTTGATATCGTCTTCATTCAAACAGGTCAGGCAAAGATCTTCTCCCCGCCTGGGGGAAGGGAGATGTTGCAAGCAGCAGGTCCGCACAAAAATCAGGTTGGGAAAGCTCTGGCTCTCTCCCAGGAGGCAGCTGAGGAGCTGGCTCGCTGCTGCAGGAGGGCACAAGGAGCCATGCCAAGCCCTTTCTCCAACAGCCACGGGGAGGAGGTTTTTCCAGCCCAGTTCTCCAGCCCTTGCCAAACAAGTCGTGCAGCTGAGCTGTTTGTGCAAGCAGGGTCCGGCGGGAGCGGCGCTGCTCACGTGAGCCGCGGGGCACCAGGTGCTCTCTGCAAACACCTCCTACCTGGGGTCATCCCTGACGGCAGAGCTGCACCGAGCCTGCGATGGGATAACCACCATCCAGCACTGCACAAGCGGCAGTGTGGGAGCTGAGGGGAGGATTTGGGCAGGCGCAGGGAGGGAGCTTACCCTGCGGGCCGGGGAAGCCGTTGTCGGGCCAGCCGTAGGGGTGGCCGTTGATGCCCAGCAGTGTGTACTCCTGCTCCATCCCGAACCAGGGGTGGCTGTCCTTCACCAGGTCCATGACTTTCTTGCACGTGTGTCTCAGGTTGGTCTCTGGGAGCAGAGAGGTCCGGGTTAGAGCCGTGCTGTGAGCCAGCACCCACCATGCTCTGCTCCATCCCACTCAGGCTCCACCACTGCCAAGTGCTTCCCACAAAAGCCTTGAGGAAATCATGAGTGAATCCCCCTTCCTGCTCACCAAATTCTTCTTTGCAGTTACTCCGTCACCAGAGCATCAGGCCACAGGTCAGGAGGGTTTAATTACCTTATTCCCCAAACCACTGCTGATGGTCCATGAATATCCTCCTCCTCCTCTTACTCACATAGAGATCAGGAGCCTTACCCCAGCCCCATCCTCCAGGCATCCAGCAGACCTGGGAAGAGTGACTATATGTCTTCCATCACTCCTTCACCCCCATCCTCTTTCTATTAGCCTCATCTTAATTATTCTTATCTTTCTCCAGCTCCATGGTTTTGGTTGGCATCCAGACTGGCTGGCCCTGCCTTGGCCTTTCGAGATGCTGGAGGCAGCTGGGGCTTTTCCAGGAAAACACAGATATCAGAGAACAGTCCAGACACGGGACAATGTGCCAGGCAAGGGGAATGAGAGCTTGGACCAAGATATCTGGGAAAAGGCTGATAAACTGCCGTCCCAGGGACAGGCTGCACATTCTGCAATAAAAGTCCCAAAGCAGCTACAACAGAGCATGGGGCTGAAGGGAGCAGTGGGAGATGGGGAGCAAGGGAAAGAAAACTTCTTCCCCTGAGCCCACACAGTCTTTAAGGTCCACGGAAACCCATCACGGGAAGGGCTGGAGGGTGCACCTCCCTCGCCAGCAGGACTCTGGGCTGAGCTCTCTCTGCCCCAGGGGCTCCAGAGTCAGAGCTCTTTTTACAAACTGTTTCAGTGGAGGAGCTGCAGCGCAGGAATCTCAACCAAAACACTTCCCCCCATCCGTGGCTGAAAGGCAGGACGCTGTCAGAGGAGGAATCAGCCCCGTCTTTCACCATGGCTGCCCGCAGCCCCCGCTCTCCCGGCAGATGTGCACCACCCGCAGATGCTCTCCCCCTCCCCCTCACACTCAGCGGGGCACAGCCCTGCTCGACTGGCAAATATCCGGCTATTGGCCGGCAAATAACCCCTCCGGGAGCCCCTCAGCGTGTCCCTGCAAACCGGCTCCTTTTCCTGTGTCTGAGGCTTTATCGGAGGGACAAGACGGACTGCAGACTTCTGCGACTGCAGACTGGGTGATAAGACCGAGAGCCAGCGCGTTCTGGGCTGCTTGCAAAAGGTCACTCGGAGCCAGCACACGCCGTCTCAGCATCTTCTCCTTCCTTTTCTGCAGCCTCCCACCAGCGAGGCACGCAACCACAGCCCGGCATGCTAAAACCCCCGCGCTTGCAGCTCCCGCTGCCCCGGCGCTGGGTGCGCTCGGGCTCAAGAGCAGGGAGACGCCTTTGGCGAGTGCCGTGAGTGAGCTGCACGTCTCGCTGCTCTCCTCCTCGCCCTGTGCCACTAAAACAAGTTCCCGCAAGCAACCACCACCACCAGCGCCCGGATTTCGGAGCCTCGGGCCAAGCGCTCGGCGCTGAGCTGCACCCCAGGGCCAGCGGGCCAGAGCAAGCGGCTCCTGGGGGAGGTGGCACCCTAAATAATAAGGGGGTGACCCTGGGGAGCCGCGGGGTGCTCGCTGGAGGTGCTCACCTGCGGGTTTCCTGTTGTACTTCAGCACTTCGCAGAGCACCAGCTTGTTGGGGTCCAGGCAAAAAGGGTCCCTGAACATGCAGACGGGCACCAGGAACATGTCACTGTTGGAGCCCTCTGCCTGCGCCGTGCTGGAGCCATCGAAATTCCACTCGGGGACATCTGCGAGGCAGGAGGGGGACGGAGGAGGAGGGAGTGAGGTTGAGAAAAGGTCCACATATGGATTGTGCCAAGTGCTGGTGGCTCAGATCCAGGATGGAGCACCCAAAGGGTGCTGAGTTCCATGGGATGACAGCCACAAAGGTTTTCTTTCACATCCCCAGAGCCCATCGGTGCTCCCCGAGCATCAGTGTGTTCACCCCCCAGCACCATCAGGCACGATGGTGGCAGGATCAGTCCCAGCCACACCACGTCCCTCTGCCAAACCCCATCCAGATGCCGACACATCTCCATGCCTGTTTGCCTGGCTGAAAGGGGCGAGGAACTCATCCTCCCCTTCCCACCCAGCACTAATAGCAGAGATTAGCGGATTAAGCAAACCGCAGGGACGCCGGTTGGATATTCACCCTGCTGCTTGGTGCAACAGGTATCACTGGTGCCACGCAACCAGGCAGAGCCAGTCCCAACTCCCACCCCCTAAAGCACCCCAGAACTTTTCCCAGGCGATGCTCAAACCCTCCACCACTCCACCCATCACCCGGAGGGACAAGCAGCGGCCTTACCTTCGATGCTCTTGGGCTCCTTATCGAGGGTCCTGCTCTTGCAGCGCACTCCCTCGCCGCTGCCGTCGATCCACACGTAGGTGACCTGAACCTTCCCATCCTGGGGCAGCCTCATGTACTGCTCCCGCACCAGCTTGTTCAGCCTGGAGCTGTGCGACACCGACATGGCGACGGCCCTGCGAGGGCGCACAGGTGAGTGCCACATCACCCCCGGACCATCACCCCACGGGGACTTGACAAATCAACCTCCCAGCCCAAAATCAACCACCCAAACCCCCACCTCGGCTGCCTCCCCCCGGGCCGAGCGGAGTGTCCCCGGCGGGACTCGAACTTGTAACCCCCGGTCTCACCGGCCCCAGCGCTGCCCGCGCCCGCTCAGCCCGCGCTTTAAAGGCGCCCGCGGTCGGGGGAGGTGCGCAGGCAGCTCCGCCCCGGGGAGGGAGCGCCTGGCCCCGGCCCCCACCCCGGGACACCCATTGAGGACGTTTAGCATTGTTTTCTTTCCTTATTAAAATATTACTTATTAAAAACGAAAGCTAGCGCATGGCTGAAACATCACTTTATTTAAAAAGTGGTGAGTTATCGGCTAAATAACTTCCTGTTTATTTAAAAAGTAACAAGTGCTACACATTGAAAATATAATTTACCACCTTCCATCCTCTCTGTGAGTGTGTCGTCGCTCTTGGCCCCTTGTTTGTGTAGGGTTGCCCTCTCACACGTGTGCGGGTGTTTTCTCCCAGCTGGGGAGGCTGTTTGGGGTGTGCTCCCCCCAGCACCCCAAAAGCCTGGCTGCGACCATGCCCTGTGAGGGGTGGTGTGTGGGAATGGATCTGGGTGCCTGGGTGGTCCTGGGGACATCAGTGACAGAAACCGATCCCTGGGGACATCGGTGACAGCCAGACTCCCGGGGACAGGGGCAGGCGGGTGCCTGGCAGCCCTAGCGCTACCCTTCTGCCCCCATCCTGCCCTGAATACCCCAGGGATGAGCCCTTCCCACCCAGCTGCACCCCTCTGTAGCTGCAGGGCTTCTTCCAAGGGAAGAAAAGCTGAGGGCTGCAGGGAGAGCTACTGGGAAAACACTGACATCTCCTACTTCAGCCCTTCCCATCTATAAACCGCTGAGTTAAAGTACAAATTTTAAGCACCAGAGCGTGGTAAAGTCTCTTTAAACCCCCAAACTATCCACGCTCAGCACAGGCTCTGCTGTGATTTACAGTCAGCAAAAAAATCCTAAACCAACAGGTGTGAATCTGAGTCGATTATTTCAATACAGCAGCAATTTCCAGCTATTGAGCCGAGCGCAGATCCAATTAGGGGAATTAAACGCCTCGCTGCCTTCCTAGTTTTCCATCGATGCTGCGTTAGAGGCTCCCACGTGTCACAGCAGACAGACCCGAAGGTGACAATGCAGAACCAGCACGGCACAGCCGTGAGCGGCCCTGCCGGCGCCCCGGGGGTTATCTCAAATACTGCTGTCGTTTTCTCTGCGAGGAGGGTAAGATTCCAAACAACCCCCCAGCAAACCCGGCGGGGTGAGAGCACCTCGAGTCTCCAGCCTCGGGTTTCAAGCAGTTTTTCGATGTTACAAGAGGAGAAAAGGCTTTAAGGCATGACTGGGCTCTAAAGGAGTTGTGCTTCTGCTAATTCCCCCGGTTCTTAAGGCAGACTCATGCTTGTGGCTGCCTGACTCACCCCCAGGAATGTTTTTCTGCAAAACAATAAAACATCTGCACCAAGGCAGCTAAAAAAACCACTGCACGGTTGATTGCTCCCCCCAGGACATCTCCTCCCCGGGCACTGACCCAAGACATCAACTCTGTTTTTCTTCTGGAGGTGTTTTGGTCCCGCAGGCAGATAAAGAACCGGGAAGAAACCTGAAAGCACTTGGGGTTGCACAAGAACCAGGAAATGAGATTGGCAGCGAGAGAAGCAAAACTTAATGAGCAATTTGGGTGACCGGGCGGTGACATCAGTGGCAGCAGGCTGCGGGCAGGCCAGACGTCACCCACCCCACAGCTCGTGGGTGTTGCACCGAGCAGAGCACCGGGGCAGGAGGTTGGCACCCAGGGATGTGCCCAAGGTCCCTGGAGCAGCAGTGGCAGAGCCACTCTGGACTGCCCCGTGTCCTTGATACTGCCCTGATGACATTCAGAGCCTCCTGTAACTGAAGCTGGGGTGCAGCTCGAAAGCAGCCACCTCCCTCTCCGGGGTATTTTAGGGACATATCCACGAATGTGGTTGCAAAGCTCAGCATTTCCTCATTCTTGTTTGGAAACCGTCCCAGGGCAGGAGGAAATGCACCCCTGGGTGTGCAGCCGTTTCCCAGAGGCGTTGCAACACCGAGCCGGCGCCGGGCTGGGGAGGCGTCAGCGGCTCTGCTGGATCCTTGGCTCTGAGCTCCCATCTCCATCTCCATCCCCCTGGGGAGCTGCAGCCCACGGGACCGGCCTCAGGGCTGGGGAGGCAGGGCCTGATGCTGAGCAGGAAGCACAGAGATGGATCTGCATCCCTTGGGAAGCACCACAAACCCCAGGAGGAGAGGGGAGCTGCCTCTCCAGAGCCTGAAGTGCTGCATCCTTCACAGACAGCAACCCTGTGCTCACTGTGATATGAGGGCTCAGCTAATACCCTGCACCTTCTGACCATCTAGCTATGGCAGATCCTCATTTTATTCCCAGTAAAAACTCTGGCTTCCCTCCTGGGTGTGCCAGCCTCTGCAGAAATACCCCAGAGCTTGAGTGGGCTCAAACCCAGGGAGAAAGGAAACAAAATCCAGGCTGTGTTAATGCTCACTGGTAACCTGGATCGGAAAGCAGAGCTCCTCTGTGACCAGCTGGAATTCCTGAGCACCAAAACACCCAAAAGGGGAAGACAGAACAAACACCAATAATCCCTCACCTGATCAGAGCCCACCTGCCCCAGGAGAGCAAACACTGTGTGTTTGTGGTTGTTTGGGGACAGCAGGGACAACACCAACCTGTGGGTGCACAGCCATGGAATCACAGAATTCCTAAGGGTGGAAAAGATCATCGAGTCCAGCTGTTACCCCAGCACTGCTGAGGCCACCACTAAACCATGTCCCCAAGTGCCCATGTCCCACCCCTGCCCAAACACCACCCTCGAGGCAGCTCGCCAAATATACAAAATTATTTCATACCAAAAAGGATTTCAGTAAGCAGGAAAAGGTGTTTCTGCCATATAAGGTTGGGCACCTGCTTAGTCAGCTTTTCCTGGGATCAAGCCTTACCTCGCCAGAGTCTAATCCCAGCTATTTCTATAGCAACAACTCTGCCACACCAACACCACCGAGCACCATTCACACCTGGATCCTCCAGGCTCTTGGATAACATTTCACCCCGAACAAGCCCACGCTGTCTGCAATCAGAGGGCTCCTGCCTGCTCCCCTCCACACCAGGTACAGTAAATATTAACCACCACGAGGCTCCCGACTCAGGGAATCAGTGACTGTTCCAAGGTCGGGCAGGCAGCAAGGCTGAGGGCAGCCAGGGAGCAGGGGTGTCCTTGGAGAAGTAAAAGGTCACAGATTAAATCTCCAGAGGACTTTGTGAAGCCTGGTCAGAGCTGCAGCACAGAGGGGTTTCTCCACATAAAGGACAGCAGGAAGAGAAGCTGATTCTGCTTTGCTGCTCCAGCCCAGCCCAGCCATCCCCTGTGTTGTGCTCCCTGGATGCCATCCCAGTCCCCTGAGGGATGCAGCAGGGCTTCTCTCCTTCCCAGTGTCTGGTTTTTTGGTGATGGATCAGTCTGCAGGCAGCCTGGAGAGCCCTCCTGGGGACACCTGGCCAAGGCTGAAATACTTCCAGTTTTTATCTCTCTGACTTTGAGGCTTTATCAGCCTGAGCATTTTCCAGCCTTGCCAAAACACACTAAAGATATTTTTTCCTTTGATAGGAGTAATAAACCCTTAGGAAATTTTTCAGGTTGAAAATCCTCAGTAACACAACAGGCTTTACCACAAAAGGGGTTAAACATGGACTAATTTACCTGCTGGGGTGACTTATAACACCTTCTCCTGGTTCTGCAGCAGGGCAGGGGGTTGGGATCATCCCACCCACCCAAGAGGGATCATCCCTGGACACAAAGCAGGGATACTGGGATGAAGAGTTTGGGTTTTACTTCAAATCCTCCTCCAGGATTTAGGATGCTGCTCGGAACTGAGGGAGTTTCTCCCTGGTTGTTAAACCCCCAGAGCATCTCCCAGAGATCTGGACCATGGAGCCCCACAGGAGAGCATTCCCTCTCCCCAGGCTGGGTCTGAACAACCCAGGGTGGTTTTTGTCCTCCCAAACAGCTTGATGGGGAGATTAGAGGGAAGGCAAAGAGCAGGATCGGCAGGAGGAGCTCGGCACAAACACCATAAAGGGATTAGAGGGGCTGGGGGTTGAGCAGGTGGGAATTCTGTGAGCACTGCACTGGAAAAGACAGCTTTGTCCAGCTGAGGAAACCAGGGCAATGCTGTGGGGAAGGAATGGCTGCAGGAACTATGTGCAGGGATGTGGCAGGAGGTGGCCACGGTGGGTCAGATCCACACTGAAGGATTCAGCAGAGACCACCTAGTGCCCAGGGGCTGTGCTGGCATCCCCCTGTCCCCAGTACACACCCACTTTTATACTTTTCCTATAAAGCAGCTGAACTGACAGGTTTCCTTTACAGTTAAAACACATTTAGGAAACAGCAAATCTCCTTAGATTTGCACCCAAACCACTTTCCCTTCATTCAGGTAGTGCTGCCATACCTTTTTCTACACACACATATATATACATATATGTATATATGTATATATATAAGCACATACACATCATTCTTTATGTCATACTTGACTATGCCTGGGGAACCCACAGTCTCACCTCAAACAGCACTTCAATGACTGCCAAAGCACCCAGAACCAACCCTGTAAAGTCAGATTCTCCTACTCCCACTCATCCCACCCATTTCCCCCAGTGGCAGGACAGTGCACCACTCACTCCTACCCTGAGGGAAGTCCAGGAGACCCCAAACCTTGATTTTCCTCCTCTATTCTCTCAGTAGGGCTTCAACCCACTGGTGACTCCAGATCCAGCTGCACCAGCCCAGTGCAGGCAGGACAAGCTCATGGCAGAGGGTCCTCCTGGACACGATGGAGGCTTCAAACCCTGCTCTGAGCCAGGCAAGGAGGGACTTCCAGCAGGTCCCTGCTGTCCTTCACATACATGCCAGGAGGTGTTTGGCCCAGGAGGAGTGTAGCTGCCTGTCCAGCATCACAGCCAGGCATGGAGCACTCATCCTGGAGCAGCTCAGTGCCACATGCTGGAGCTTTGTCCCTTCCTCCGTGTGCCCCTGGGCTGGGCTGTGGCAGCTCCTGGCTCCTGCTCTGGGGGGACACCTGTGGGGACACCCGTGGGGACACCCAACCTCCCATCCCTCCTGGGTGAGCCCTGTGGGACACAAGGGCTCCTCAGTGACAGGGAGAAATGACACCTCACAAAATGCACTGACCTGGAGATGTGAGGAACATGCTGGAGGTCACAGAGAAACCCTCCTGGGAGCCAAGGATTCCCCTGCAGCCTCACAGCTCTGCTGGGAGCTGCCAGTGCCAGCCAAGCTCCCTCGAGCACAGAGGTGCATTAGGGTCTGTTTGCAGAAAGCTCTTACAGATTATTGTCACAGAATCACAGATCAGTGAGGTTGGCAAAGAACTCCAGGATCATCGAGTCCAAGCTGTGACCAATCCCCACCTTGTCACCAGCCCAGAGCACTGAGTGCCACATCCAGTCCCTCCAGGGTTGGGCACTCCACCACCTGCCTGGGCAGTTCCAAAACACAACCATCCTTTCCATGAAGAAATTCTTCCTGATGTTCAGGCTGAACCTCCTCTTGCCCTGTCACTTGTTCCATGGGAGAAGAGCCTGACCCCCACCTGGCTGCCCCTCCTGCCAGGAAGCTGTCAGGCTCCCGTCAGCCTCCTTTTCTCCAGGCTAAACAACATTTTGGAGGTTATTTTCAGCTTCAGGGACATGTTTACACTCATTAGGCTAAGGCTGCTCCCCACAGCAGCAGAAGGGGCTCAGAGCAGAGCTGCCCTGAGCATCCTCACTGCTCCAGCCCACAGACAGGACAAACCCCAGGTATAAACCCCAAACAGCTTCCCCCTGCAAGGCTTTCATTTGAATTCACTTTTTAATCCAGTGAAAGTCACTTCAGGCTGTAGGAAAAGAAAGAGGGGGAAAAAGAGAGTGGGCACAGGATACATGACCAACCTCAGGAAACCAGAGTGAGAGGAGCCAACCTCCAGCTGAACAGCTACAGTTTGCTGATTGCCAGGGCAGGAAAAACAGCACAGGCAGGAGGAGGAACACAAAACCCATTGGATCAGTGAAGAGCTGGGCTGAATTTCACCCAAACCTTCCCTGGGGTCACCCACAGCACAGAGCCAGGAAGGAAAAGCTGCCTGTGGGACACAAACTAGGGCTGCCCCAGCTGATGGCAGGGGGGGCAGGGCACCCCAGGGCTTCTTGGGCAGCAAAAGGGACAAATTTCCCTGTGATCTCTGCAGAGAAGGACCTGGCAGAAGGACCTGGCAGGCTCTGACTCATGGGGGGAATTTCTTTCTCATCTCTTCAGAGAAAGAAACCATGAGCTGGAGCTCCCCATGCAGGAACCAGGAGCTGTGTCCCATGGGCTCCCACCCAGCGCTTTGCTCTGGGGAAGGACAAGTCACAGAACAAGAGGAAAGTTGCACCAGAGGAGATGGAGACTGGATACTAAGAAAAACAAATTAATCAAAAAGATTGTAAAGCACTGGCACAGGCTACCCAGGGAACTGATGGAGTCACCATCCCTGGAGGTGTTCAAAGAAACGTGTGAATGTGGCACTTGGGGACATGGTTTAGTGGTGATCATTGTGGTGATGCTGGGCTGACAGTTGGACTTGATGATCTTAAAGGTCTTTTCCAACCTTAATGATTCTGTAATTCTGTGATTGCTGCCCTGTGAGGTCCCTCTCCAGGCTCCTATCTCACAGGATACAAACCCAGGGAATTTTAACCGACAGCACTTATTTCAGCAAAACTAAACACCCAAAATCTCAAAGTGCATCCAAACCCCCATAGCAGCACAGCGCTCAGAGCAGTGTGTTAAAAAGCAGTGAACCACCAAAAAGATTAACTCCCCTTTAATGTCAATAGAATTATCAGCACCAGCAAATGATGCACTCGGCAGGCCACAGCCTCCTCGCCCAGCTGGTTTCCCAGCCTATATCCTGTTTGGCAACCCCATTTTGCAGCCTTACACAAATGCAAAGCTTTTTTCACTTCCCTCCCTGCTCACACCAAGCCCTGGCTGCTGCCAGCCAGCCCTTCAAACCAGCCTCACTTTGTCTGAGTCACAAGGGGATTTTTCCCAAGAAAACAGGAGGCTCCTGGCTGGTGATTTTTGATATGTGGGTGCTTGCCCAAACCCAGGGCTTTTCTCAGCAATGTCATCTCCTTGCAATCACATGCTTTCAGGAGATGGAACTTTAAAGGGAGAAAATAATTATTTAAGCACTATTAAGGTGATTTTAAAATGTGAAGGATTTGGTTTTTGGTAACACAGAACAAGGCTGCCTTGAAGGGGTGTCATGTCAGAGGCCTTTAGTGCAGCTGAGGAGATATTTTGGGGGCAAAAGCTTTGTTTTTTAAAGAAAACCTTACTGCCCACTTATTGAAGGATTTACCTTTTCTTCACAAAGGAAAGGTAAATTCCTGCGAGTTCTGCAGAGCAAAGCAGCCAGATGTGCTTCAGCACTTGGGGCAGTGGTTTGAACTTGAGAGGCTCTAACTCAGTCTGGATCTTTCAAAGGTAAAACCAGAAGCTTGCCTTGGTGGGGCTTTAATGTGAATTTAAACCAAACCCAGAGCCCTAGGAACCCCCTTATTCTGGGAGGAAACACTCTCTAAAGCACTTCATTTTGGCCTTGTTTAACCCCTTTTGCAAGTAGATTGGTCTTACATGAATTCCTTTTGCTTCCCAGCAGAGCATCCCCATCCACACTGGCTCTCATCCCCTTCCCAGGTGAGATGAGGTTGATGCAAGTTTGTTTTCCTGCCATAGCAACACCCACTGCACAGTTATTGCCATTGGGTGCTAATCCCCAGCTCCCAACACGATCCCCTCTGGACAACACCCAGACCCAAATGCAGCTTCTGCCCCTGCCCAAATCTTGGGGATCTCTCCCAGCAGGGATTGGGGTGAGCTGCTGAAGCAGCCCCACATCACCACCTGCCCCCATGTGCTGCCCAGCAAGACCAGGGACATTACTGACCCTGTGCATTTACCCTTCCTGAGCAGCCAAACCCAAATCACCAAACCAGTGGCTTGGGGCTGATGAACCCTGAGGGACACAGCTATGCACAGCAGCCCCTCTGCACCCCCAAATCTGAGCCTCCAGCCCAGACAGGGGGGTCCAACCCCCCAGCATGGCTGCAGACACCCCAACACACCCAGAGCCAGTCCCTGGGAGCCTCTGTGTGCAGCTGCAGCAGTGGCACAGGCAGCCTCAGCTCCCCAGAGCCCCTGCCCCTCCCTCCAACCCCTTTCCCAGTTTTACTCCCTAGAATGGAGCAAAGCATCTCTCCAGCACCTTTCTCTTCAGCTGCCCAAAATTTGGCAGTGAAATCCCATTGCAAGGAGCAGCTTTGTCTCTGCTCCCCTCTCACCTGCATCGCCAAGGCTGGCAGCTCTTCACTGCTGCCCACACAACCAGGGCACAGCTCTGACACCTGAAATCAGCTCCCTCTGCCACCCCCCGGCCTCGAGAGGCTGCAGAGGCACTAATTACCCCTTGGTAATGAGCACAGGGAGGTCTGGGATGTCCCTGATGGGCTCGGTCTCGTTACAGGTGCCCATTCACCGAGCCATAGTGCTGCTGAAGGCAGAGGCTTTGCTGTCCCCTTGGCTAAAGGTTCAGGTGGTCACAGGACAAGGTAGCAAAAGTCACAAAGGAAAGTCAGATTTATTGTTCTGTGGGACCAGGAGCTTGTTCCAGCTCTGGGCAAGCCCTGGGGGTGCTTTTCCATCTCTTTTAGCCAGACCCGTCCCCTGTTCCTGCACACAGTCACTGCACTGAGCTCCCTGCAGCCCCTGCTCCGGCTGATGGCACATGGGGACATCGGGGGACAGAAGACCCCAGGCTCTGGGTGAGCATGGAGGGGCCACATCTCCTCCCCACAGCAGCCAGCCAGGGGCAGCCCCTTCCTCCAGAGCCAGGGACACCCTGATTCCTCCAGGACATCAGACTTTCCAGCAGCTCTGGCTGCCTGGAGAGCATCCCAACTCAGAGAGCAGGAGGTGCTGCAGTGTCCAGCCCAGGGACACAGATGTCACTGTGACCTCCCAGCTGGTCCCCAGCCGGTGGCACTGTAGGGACAGCCCTGCCCTGACACAGTCTCAGCTGGCAGAGCCGTGTGCCACTTGGCTTGGGGACAAAGACACATCCACAGCTGTGTGTCTCCAGCACCCTGACTGCCTGTCCTGCCCCTGGCAGGGTGGGAAGGATGAAGGACACAGCGCCTTGGTAAATCAGGCTGGAGCAAATACCTGCTGAGGCTGTCCTGGCAGGAGTGACAGGGGCCGGTGGTGGCACTGAGGGGTGCAGGATGTCCCCTTTACAGAGAACAGCCCCATGTGCAGATCCAGACCCTCTTCAGCCTCCCAGGGCCAGGCAGGAGGAAGAGGAGGGTGGCCCAGCAGGGAGGATGCAGGACCCAGGGCAGCTCGAGGAACATCAGCATCCCCTACCCTGCAGTGGAGGTGTCACTGTCCTCCCTGGGGTCACTCAACCCCAGACACCAAAACACAGCCACCCCCAGTCTGGAGGGAGCCCCTCAGCACTGGGGACCCCAGGGTGCTCACCCAGAGCCAGGGGAGGCTCATGGCTCCCCACACCCCTGCTGGGGTTTGTCTCACCCATCCCAGCTGGGCAGGGTGGGAACCTGACCTGGGCAGGGATGTGTGTCCATCTGTCCCTCACACCCAGCTGGACATGTCTGCTCACACCTGAGCCAGCTCTGGGCAGCAGGGATGGGGGGAAGGGGGAAAGGAAGCAGCTCCTCCCCAGCAGAGCCAGAGCAGCCATGGGGAGAGCCCAGGAGCACAATCCATACCACAGGGGGGTCTGCAGGGTCTGGCATTGCCAGCAGTGGCATCTCCACCCAAAAATGTCATCTCCATATTGCCACAGTGACACTGCCCATGGCATCCTGCTGAGGGAGGGACACCCCACAGCCATCCATGGGTGCCACCAAGCCTGGGCACAGCAGGTTCCGAGGGACCATTCCCAGGGTGCTCCCCATCCTGTGAGGCCAGAGGGGAAGGGGAGCCCTGGACAGGAATCCTCCTTCTGGTCCCTCATCCCTCATTCACTCTCCATCCCTGGTGGCATCACCAGCCTCCACCTGGGAATGGACCTTGAAAAAACACGGGAAGCTGGAGCCAGGGAGCAGTGTGTGGCTCCAGCTGTGCTGGTGGCCCTGGGGAGCTCAGCCACCACCTGGAGCCACTGCTGGGACAGTGCCAGCACCCTGGGATGCTGCTGGCTGAGCCCCAGCTGCCCCATGGTCACCTCTGGGACACTCCCCACATCACCCACCTCTTCAGAAAGCCAAAACAACACCGTGTTTGGCCTGCAGCAGGCAGGTCCTGGTGCTCCCAGGAAGGACCCAGCTCCAGCATGAGCTCCAGCAGCATCCTGGGGCTGCCCAGGGCTGCTGCCTCCCCATGCACCTCCCACCTCCAGCTGATGATCATCCTCCATCCCACACCCACACCTCCCCAGCAGCAGGATGGGGGTTGGTGCAGCCCTTGGCAGTGGGGATGGCCTGGGATGGGATCAGCACCCCAACCCCTAAAGCTTCCCTAGAAAGGGAGAAATCCCTCATGCAGCTTCCTCTCCTCAGGATGGGTGACAATCTTCAGCAGAGGGCAGGGAGGGAAACTGAGGCAAAAGGATGAGCCCTTGCCAGCTGGCTGGAGGAGGTGCAGGAGGAGAAACCAGGAGTTTCTCTGGTGGTCTCTGAGCTGCATTGACCCCAGGCAGCTCGAGCTCTCTTGGCACTAAGCAGAGCCCCAGGAGCTGCACAGTGCCTGCTTGGCCTCCTCAGCGTGGCTGTAAAAATCCATTTCTGTGTTATTTTCCCCTTAGGCAGACAAACTACTCCCTCCAGATACTGACACAGTTCCTCTGTTTTCCCTTTCCGCAGGCAGAACTTGTGTTTTCTCCAGTCTAGAGCAGGGATCATCCCCAGGGATCTGGGTGACAATCTCATGGTGGTGGCTGGCACTGGTTTTCTTGGCTCATCTCTTTTCAGCTGGGCTGGGCTGGGAAAGGCTGGTGCCCAGCTTGGGGCAGCGAGGTGCTGGAGCCAAATGAACATTGTCATCTTCTGGGAAGAAACTGAGGTGCAAAGCAGCCACTGATTGCTCCATTCCCAGCAGAAACGGATTTGGGATGGGTTTTGCTGGTTTTGGGAGGGCTGACCCCAGTGGGTGCCATGAGCCAGCTCAGCATGGGGCTGGACACAGGCCAGTGGGGCAGATTTCAATGAATGTGGAGGTTTTTAACCAAAAACACTGGCTGGGACATCCAAAGGTGCCTTTTCATACTAATTCTTCTTGTAAATATTTATCCTGCTGCAGCCTCCATCAGCGAGCAGCCCTGCAGGTGCTGGCAGGCTCGAGTGGCCTCTTGCCAGGACAGCAGCTTTTAAAACTGCTTTTGTTTGTGCTCAGAGCAAGAAAAGTCACCAAGGTCCTGGCTGGCAGGTCCCAGGGCATGTGACCTTTCAGTTTCCAGCCTCTGCTCCCTGCCAGTCACCCTTGATGATTGACTGACCTGCAGATTTTCCCATGTAGATTTTCCAGCTGGTTTGGGTGCAAAAACAAACTTGAAAATGCATCTCATCCCCTCCACCACGGCAAAGCTGATTTGGTGATTTGGAGCCCTCACTCTTGGGCTTTGAGCTGTTGGGGCTGGAGGAGCAGAGAGTGGATTGCAAACTCAGGAGTGGTTTGGTTGTGATGGTTGGCACAAAGCTGAGTTGGCAGCCAGTGACTTGTGTATCCCAGGGGTCAATCCTATAAATCCTGGCTCCAGTCCTGATCAACATCTTCATTAGTGACCTGGATGATGGGGCAGAATGTACTCTTGCCACCAAACTGGGAGCCATGGGTGATGTGCCAGGGGGCCGTGGTGCCACCCAGAGGGACCTGGGCAGGCTGGGAAAGGGAATGAGGAACCTCATGAAGTTCCACAGGGAGAAGTGCCAAGTCCTGCCCCTGGGAGGAATAAACACCACTCCATGCTTGGGGCCACCAGCTGGAGAGGCAGGAAAGGACCTGGTGGACACTGACCTGCACATGAACCCCCAGAGAGGCTCCTGGCACCTTGGGCTGCCTCAGCCCAGGTGTTGCTGAGGGCTGAGGGAGGTGATGTTCCATCCTTGGAGATGCTCAAAAGCTGCTTGGATGTGGCAACCATCTCTGGGTGACCCTGCTTGAGCAGGAGCTGGACTGGGTGGCTTCAGGAGGTCCCTTCCACCTCCACAGCACTGTGGAGGAGGAATAAAGCATTGCCAAGAGCCCTGAGCCCAGGCAGCATGCAGAGTGTGCAGTCAGTTTTGGGATGAGTTTTGGCACAGTTTTGGCACAGCATGTTCCTGCTGCGGTCAGGCTTTGCCAGCTCAGCAACAGGAAACACCTTGGAAAGTCACCACCTAAAAATGTGGGTAAATGGCCACAGTTCCTGCTGGGCAGGAGGTTCTGGCAGCTCAGGCTGCCCACACACCACACTGGCACTGCTGGCATCCCACAGCAATGCTGGACACATCCTCAGCCCTGCACCCTGGGCTTTCCCAGCCCCTCCAGTCCTCCCTCCCTCCCTGGGCTCTGACATCATGAGAAATCTCCCAGTCGCTCATTATCAGTATTAATATGCAAATTGGCTGATGTTTCCTGGGGCAGGAAGGGTTGTGGGAAAACCAGGGAATGTGCAGAATGAAGTGTTTGCACCCACAGCTTTCTGCTGAAGCACCAAGCTGCGGCTGTAGGATCTGCTCAGAATTCCCTACCAGCAAATAATCTGGATTAACCGAGGTATGGTGTGGTCATGGTCTTTACAAGCACACAAATTAATCTCAGAAAGGCATAAAAAAAAATCACCTTAAAATACTACAAGCTTAAAACCATTTTCCTCAGAGCGAATAAGGACCATATTCCCAAAATTCCTTTAAATCAAACAAGTCTGGAATGGAAGGATTTTACTGGAATTACTAAATACTGAGTAACTGTTAAATTGAGCAGAGACAACAGGATATGGGGGGTGATCAGGGTAGGTTTTGGTGTTTAGATGTAGCCTGAGCTACCACTGCTTGCAGGAATGTAGATACATTTTAATTCCTAGCTATTTCCATGCCTGGGAACAGCTCTGGGTTTCACAGCTGCCTGTCCCGAGGGAACCACTAATGAACAGTTAGTTAAGAATAAAAAGGTGACTGTCGACCTGCAGAAGTGTTTAGTACCAAAATCATTAGAGTTATGCTCCCTGGTGGAATAAAAAGGGATTATCCTGGTTCAGTTCCTCCCCAACCCTTGCTCAGCTGAATGTTGAAATATGAGACTTCAGCTGTTTGCTGGGCACTTTGGCAAATGTGGGGACAGCAACAGCCACTTCTTCCACAGATATATAAAAACATACAAATATTTATGCATCAAATCATGAACCCAAAAGCATTTCCTCCTCTAAGAGCCCAAATCCAAGGTGCTGATGGTGCCACCCACGAGCCTCAGGCAGACTCTGGGCTCTGCCTGTTTGGTAACAGGATTTATCCAAGGAGAGTGTTCTGACAGCAGGGAGCAACACCTTTCCTCTGAGCTTGCCAGGTGCATGAGAGACACAAATTCAATTAAGCTTCACAGCAACCCTGGCGAGGCAGGCAGGTGGGGATTAATCAAGGAATTAATTAGTACAGAGAAGCCAATTTGGAAAACAAGTCTGTCAGTCACTTCTACCCTGCCCTTGACAGCAGGTTCTAGGGTAAACAGGTTATTTGGAGAGTTCCATTAGAGCAGACCCCAAACCCAAAGTGCAGCACTGGGAACAAAAGCCTTGGTGGAAATCCCAACTACTGCCCAGCTCCTCCTGGGAGATGTGGAATTGCTTCCTCTCATTCTCACAGCAGCCTTTACTGTAGAGTCTTCCAGAAACCCAGAGAAAATCCAGGTCTCTGTGCCTGACTTTGCTGATGCAAAAAGCAAATCCCAGTTACTCTGTTAACTGCAGGTTTTCCATTGAAAAAGGCAAGATGGAAAGGGGAAGGGCATTTCAGACTGATTTGAGGGATGGAGAAGTGAAATGTGGGTCCTGTGTCATGCTCATGGGTTGAGTTTACAGCAAATCCTAAAAATAAACCCTGACTTCCAAGCTGTTGCCTTACCTAGAGGAACATTTCCTCTCTCAGTCTCCTGGCTCTAGAGCTCATTTCATTCCCCTCTTTCCCACAGTTTGGATCACTACAACATGAGCTGATCTGGGTGGCCAAGGGACAACCAGGGGCCTGGATTTGGGTTATTTTCCCTTGTGTTGGGATGCTGGATTCACACCTGTTCCTGCTGGAAGAGAAAAAAAACCCCACAAAATACTCATGGGCAGGAAACCCATGGCAATTCTCACTGGACTTTCTCATCATGGATGACTTTAGTCGTAAATTCTTCCCCTGCTTCTCCCTTGCTTCCAGCGAGGCCTGGGTCCTCAACAGTGCAAAAAATGCCACCTTTGAGATATTCAGCCACCAGTACAGGCAGGAGAGGTGTCTGCTCAGAGGCTCCTTACAGCCCAGGGAGTCCCTGCCCACAGCAACAACCCCTAAATAGCACAGGAGGAAAACAGAGAAACCCCAAAGTGCTGCAGTGCTGCTCCCAGGAGCTCTGGGACAGGGCAGGAGGAGGGAGCTCAGATCTCCAGCAGCTGCCCCACGAGACCTCCCAGGAATGTCTGGGCTGGCTCCTGGGCCTTTCACACTCAGCTGGTGCCCAGCAAGTGTGAAATGAGTCAGCAAAGCTCCTCTGAGAGCTGCCATTGGCAAACTCATCAATCAGGGGATCCAGGGGGTGATGCCAGGGTGAGCACCCAGCTGATGCTGGAGGCAATGTCTCAGTGCAGGAGGTGACAAATGTGCCCCAGGACTTGCCCAGGACAGCACTGAGCACAGCAGAAAGCACCAGGAACACTTCAATCCTCTGCAGCAGGGACAGCTTCTCCTGATCCTGAGGATCTGTGGCCCAAAGCTGGTTACTCTCTATTCTGTCTCTACACCTGGCAGGTGCAAGGGGCCAAGTCTTGTTTTCCATATGCAAATACAGGAGCTTGTGGGAGTCAGAGTCAGACCTGCTGTGCTCAGCTTGACATCACAGAATCATGGAATATTCTGAGCTGGCAGGGACCCCAAGGGTCATCAGTCCAGCCACAGACACCCAACAATCCCACCCTGTGCATCCCTGGCAGCATTGTCCAAACACTCCTGGAGCTCTGGCAGCCTCAGGCTGTGCCCATTCCCTGGGGAGCCTGGGCAGTGCCCAGCACCCTCTGGGGGAAGAACCTTTCCTGATCTCCAGCCTGACCTGCCCTGGCCCAGCTCCAGCCATTCCCTGGCTCCTGTCCCTGTCCCAGAGCAGAGCTCAGAGCTGCCCCTCCTCATCCCCTCAGGAGGAAGTTGTAACTGCAGTGAGTCTCCCCTCCATCTCCTCCAGGCTGAACAGACCCAGTGCCCTCAGCTGCTCCTCATACAGCTCCCCACAAGGCACTTCACCACCTTCATTGCCCTTTTTTTGGACAGTCTCTAATGGCTCAATACCTTTCTTACACTGTGGTGTAAGAGCCCCCAGACTGCCCCAGCACTGGAGGTGAGGCTGCCCCAGCCCAGAGCACAGTGATTGTGCTGCAAGGGAAAGAGGAAGGGCTGTACAGGAAATGTTCAGCAGCACCCACTGCTGATGGAGGATAATGAAATAACTAATGCTGTTACTGCTTGGCTCCAAAACTGCCTGCATTTGAAATGCCAGGTGAGAGCTCAGAACCTTCCACACTCAGTGATTCCAGCTGGTTTGGTTACAGCACACTCAGCCAGGGGCTGAGGAGCTGCTCCCTCTCCTGCTGCCAGAATTCCCAGCCCTGCAGCCCCCAAACACCTCCCTCTGTCCCCCAAACACCTCCCTCTGTCCCCCAAACACCTCCCTCTGTCCCCCAGACACCTCCCACTGTCCCCCCAAGCAGGTCACCCTGCTGGGAAGGAGGTGCTGCTGTTCTGAGTCAGGTCTTTCTCCTGGAGCACAGGGCTGATGCTGCTCCCTCCACCCACAGCAGCTCCTGCCCTTCAGCTCCCTCTTCACTGCCAGGGCCACCAGCAGCTGGGGAGGCTCTTCTGGGGACAGTTTGGGGGCACAGCCTCCTCCCAAGCTGCTCTTTCCCTTGAGGACAGTTGTACCATGGGGTGACCCAGGCTCAGGGTGGCAGCAGGACAGTGGGTGAGGAGCCCTGCTGGCAGGGACCCAGCTGTCCCTTTTTGGGAAGCAGCTTTCCAGCCCATTCACCAGCTGGGAAACACCTCCCTGGCCACTTGTCAGCCTCACTTCAGCTGTGGGCAATGCTCCAACCAGCCACTTGTGATTGTGCTGAAGCACTTGGATTTACAGCCTGGCTGCTGTGCCAGCCCTGCTCACTGTGGCTCTGGGCTGTCCCCGTGTCACATCCCAGCATCTCCCCATCTTTGGGATCTGTGTAATGATGCTGTCAGCCTGCCCTGCACCACATCCCAAGGGATGAGGGACACATTCCACAGAGGGAACAGCCTGAGGGCATTTCAGCAGCTGATGTGTCCTCAGAGACACCTTTGCTCCCTCCTGGTCTGGTGAGCCAGAAACACCTGCAATGAGCCTGTCCCCTCCTTGTGGCTTGAACAGATCAGAGATGGTGAGAACCACTTTGTCCTTACCAGGGCTTCCTGAAGCCTGGCTGGAACAGGGTGGCAATTCCTCAATGGAGCCTTCAACACCCCTTTTGGTAAGTTTGGGAGTCTAAATTCCCAGGGGCTCAGGGAATGCTGACTATGATTTGCAAAGGACAGTGGCTCCTAACACAGGGAGGGCTATGGCAGCCTTTAAGCCTTTGCTTTCCTCTGTCTTTCACTACCCTTCCCAAAAAGGGAACCTTTCTAAATTAAGGACTTTTTGACAATGTTTTGTTTTGCCTCCTGGCATAATCATCCACAAAAGTCCAGAAATCCCACCCCATGGCAGAGAGCTGGCAACAAGTAGATCCTTTTTTTGTACCCAAAACAGTGGCAAAAACCTGCTCAGGGTGACAAAAATTCACAAAATCATGGGTTTTATTTCCCCCCCAGTAGCCATAGCCTGGATTCAATGCCTACTCTGTAGAAATCAAGCTTTAATATGTGCAATAATTTCTTCACAAAAGAGGCAGAGGATCAGAGAGAAAGCATTTTGAGTGGTGAGAAGAAAACACCTAGGAATTACTACAGAATTTGAAATGGGCTTCAACTTAAGGCAAAGCAGGGAAAAAAAAAGTTTAATTTTTGTTTAACTTCGAGAGGAATCACACAAACCATTAGCCACGATCTTGCCTGGAGAGCAACAGTAGAAATGCTCCATCCCTGGAAGTGCTCATGGCCAGGGCTTGGAGCAACCTGGGATAGTGGAAGTTGTCACTCCCCATGGCAGGGGGTGGAACAAGATGGTGTTTAAAGTCCTCCCAGCCCAAAACATCCTGTTAATCTGTGATTTTATAATCAGAACTGATCTGGATGTGAAGGGGAGGAATCAGCACCTACATCCAGCCCTGCAGCCCTGAGCATGACAGAGATTTTCTGGGTATCAAATCCCTTCACCTGTTCCAACCCTTACAAACCCCACCAGCACTGGGGTGACACCCGTGGAAAGCTTTGTCTGTAACCATGATTCCTGATAAAGCAGAATATGAAGAAAGCAGCACAGAGAGCCCCAGGGACACTCACCCTGTCCTCCCACGAGGGTCAGCCCGTGGTGCAGCCGTGGCTGAGCAGCAGAAGCTCCTTCAGACTCCCCAGGCAAGAGCTGCTGGGCAGGAGGCTCAGGGCACCCCTGGCTGTACAGCAGGAAGGAGATTTTGGTAGTGAAACTCCAGCAGCTCAAACTGCAGGCAGCAAAAGCAGAGGCTGGTTTACCATCACAGCTGGGTTTTGCTCAAAATCCCCCAAAAGGAGGAGCCTCTGGGCTTGCAGAGAGGTTGGGTTGCAGAAGGATGGAGGTGAAGGGGCTGTTTGGCCCTGCTGAGCGTGGGGAGCAGAGTCTGGACACAGCAGGAAGCACCGAGGGGTGCAGAGCTCAGCAGGGCTGGGTGACATCACTTCCCAAACTGCTGGGGTGACATCACTTCCCAAACTGCTGGGCTGGCATTGACATCACTTCCCAAACTGCCAAAGCACAGTGGGTGAGCAGGGCACTCAGACAGGGCTGCCAGGCACTGCAGGCACCAAGAAATGGGAGCAGCTGTGATGTCAAAGGCAGAATTTGACACTGACAGGACATTGCATCTCCCTGGCTTGGCCTCAAATCCAGCAGGTTTGGGTGCAGTTTGGCCCAGTAAAAGCTGCAGGCTGGTGGGATCACAAGCTCTGGGTGAAGAGGTGTGTCCCCAAGTCACACCAAATGCTCCAAGCAAGCATCATGTGGAGCTTCAGAAAATGGGAATTTTTGAAAATGTCTTCCCAGGCGAAAGGAAATGCCAAGAGAACTTCACTGAGATGTTCAGCAGATGATCTCCAGTGACTCCAGCAGTGTTCTGATCCAAGCCCAGCCCGTCAAACTCACTGCCTCCACTTTAATTTACACCAACTCTTTGCTGTGTAAGGCAAGACACATCCAGAGCTGAGATTAAAAGCCCAGAGTGTGAAATCCTGATGCTCCAACGCAATGAACTCTTTGGGACCTGATGGAAACAGTCCCTGCAGGAAGCTTCATCTATGGATGGTCCAAACTTGATGCTTTAAAATCTCTCTGAGCTCTCCTGAGAGCAGCCAGCTCCAGGGTGACCTGGGCTTTCACTGACTCACGGTGACAGGGCTGCAAAACTTAAATTCAAGCTGAAAAGGAAGTTTCTGAGAAAAGTGTGGTTCAGGGTGCAGCCCACAGAGTCTATTTCGAGCAGAGCCATCAGCCCCCACAGCCTCCTGCCCCAGCTGAAGCCACACGAGGTGCCATCCCCCTGTTCCCCTCGGGGGAAGCTGCACTTTGTGACCCGAGCTGAGGAGCTGCCAGGCATCCAGAAACTCCTGGTTCTTGTCTTTTTTGGGGTATTTTGGGGCGTGTGTCTTCTTTTGGATCAAACAGAGCAGCTCAGTGCAGTGTCTGTGCTGGTTTGGGGTCAGAGGCATTGCTGGTTACAGAACATTGTGGGGATTCCTGGCAATTCCTGTCCAGTCATTCCTTGTGTGTTAGGATATCCCAGCACAGCTCTGCCTCGCTGAGGAGTCACCCCATCTCCTGCAGGGGGAAATGAATGGCCAGGGGTGCTGAAAGGGTCAGGCAGGTACCCACTGGCCACCCTTGGCTGTGTCCTCCTCACCCTGGGCCATTGGTCAGCCCAAATGCCCAAATGCCAAGGGGAAGGGGAGTCCCCACAGGCTCTGGACACAGCTTTGGGTTTCACCACTCCCTCAGGTCTCTGAGGTTCACACACTGCAGGCTGGTGGATCCTGAGCTCTCCACCATCACCAGTTCCCATTCCAGGGTACATTGCTTGGGCAGGACTTTCTCCAACAGAGATGCAGAGTGACCTAAATGTTTGAAAAAAACCCAAAGCCTAGGTAGGGAAATAAACCCTACAACCATCCAAAACTGGACTCTGGTCAGCAGTCCTGGGTTCCTCTGCATAAGGGATGAGATAATGAACTTTTGTGCTGTAAATTCAGCTTTCAGCCATACTGGGTCACTACCAAATTCCAGCCAGCACCTTCACTGGGTCTCTGGCTGGAAAAGCCAAAACCAGGAGAGAGACAAAAGGGTTGAATGAGAAGAGACAATCTGAACACCACATATGTAAAAGAGTTTATTGGGAGTAAACAAGATTATATTCACAGGGGTAAATGCATCATGGCATCAGCAAGGCAAGGCAGTCCTGGCCCTTCACCCTTCCTTCAAGGTGCATCTCTCTGTCCCTGCTCAGGTCTGTCTGTCCTGCTGGGACTGTGAGCCCAGCATGCTCCCTGGGGCCAATCCCACCCTGCCCCACTGCAGGAATGAACTCAAACCCTTTTTCCATAGCCAATGCTCCCAAACTCCCACAGGCTCAGCAGAAGAGCAGGGAGAACATCCTCCAAACACACACTAAACTGCAGGGAAGCAAATTCCCCCAGCACCCAGAAACACTTCCTGAATGTTTTTCCTCCTGACACCTTCTCCATCTGTTGCTGTCACTCATACCTGCATGGATCAGGACAGGAGAGCAGCCACAGTGTCACAGAGCTGAGGCACAATTTCCGAGTTTATGCTCTGAAATGTGCAGAAAGCGTTAACTGCTGCTTCTGCCTCCTTTTTCCCAACCACCTCCACACAAGGCATGAACTTCAAGGTAGAAACTTCATCTCCCCTAGGTGAAAGTAGAGATTTACATCTGAATTACTGATCCAGCCTGCCTGGGACAGAGGACTGGGAACTTCCAGCCCTGGGTGACTGAGCAAACACTGCATCAACCGCCAGGAAGGATTTGCAAACAACCCAGCAGCAGACAAATGTGCAAATGTATCTGGTGGCTACTTCTGGGTAATGAATGCATAATCTATTCCCACTCCCCTTCCTATCTGCTTCTGGATAATGCATCTGTGAGCCTGAGTCAGGCTTATAAATGGTTGGCAACGAGAAAAACAGGCTGTGTTTGAGCCAAACATTATGTTCAGCAAATAAGGAGCAGTTTTGCCATGGACAGCTGCAGTCAGAGCTCAGTGTCAGAATCCTTCCAGTGCTCCACCATTCCCATCCTGCCCACAGCAGCTATGTGGGATGCAGGACATAACAGCTGACTTTTGCCTCTAAAATCTGATTTTATGCCTAAAAGAGCAAGAGAGTATCTCTTCCTCACCTATCCGCTCATTGGAAAGTGGCTCTTATGTTTATTTGCCTCAGCTGCTGGGAAGGCTCCAAAAATGCTAATTGCAAGGCCATTGCAGTAAATTGCATTTGGTGACATAACTCTGAGTCACTGGTTGAGGGCAGTTCCCCTCCTCTTCCCTGGAGTAACTCATTTAATAAAGGTGAAGAAAGGCTGAAAAAATTTGAGAGGCTCTCGGTGCATGAGATTTAACAGGGAGCCAGCATTCCCAAAGTGGTGTGACTGCTGGGTGTCCCAGGGGAGGCAAGTCCTCCTGGGAGTGGTGACAGACTGGACACTGGGCATTTTCCAGCCACTTTGGGAAATGCTGTTTACTGGCCAACAAGTCTGGAGCAGGAGGAGAGGAGTCTGAAACCACTGGGAAGCTTCTCAGGGCTGCCCATGCAGGAGCAAATTCCATTCTTCCCCCGGGAAATCTGCTCTCCATCCACTCAGCCGTTTGGGAAGAAGAAAGAAAAGTCACCTCAAGGTGTTGGGTAGTGAAAAGCTGGAATGCTTCTTCCCACCTCGGGCTATCCCACTGCTCCAGTGTTGCTCCTCACCACGCAGGGATGGATTCCCAGGAGGAAGGGGCTCATTCCCTCTCTGTGGCAGGCTGCGTGTGGAAAGCTGCAGGATGCAGATCCCTGGGGGATGCAGATCCCTGGAGGGTGCAGACCGGAGGGGTGGCTGCCTCTGGCTCAGCAGTGTCCCCAGGCTCCCAGCAGATCCCTGCTCAGGCTTTCCGGATGATCCTTCCTGGTTTCCTCCAGTCGCGATACCTCTCCCTGCGCACCGAGTGCACCAGGGGCCTGGAGAAGCTGGACGGGGTTGGTCTGGTGGTGCTGCTGGTGAGGAACAAAGCAAGACATCGTTACTGGTGTGGGACAGGGCTGGGGCCATCCTGCAGCCAGTGGAAGCTCCTAGAAGGACAGGGAGTTTTGGGTCACCGACCCTGTTCCCAAACAGGGCTGCCCATGGGGATCTCTGGGGCTGGGGATCAGAGATCTCTTCTCAGATCCTGCTCAGTCCCTTGTGCTGTGATCCCCAGTGGCTTTGTCAATAAACATTGTCCAGAGGAGGCCATGGAGCTGCTCCAAGGGCTGGAGCCCCTCTGCTCTGGAGCTGGCAGAGCTGGGAATGTTCACCTGGAGAAGAGAAGGCTCCAGGGAGACCTTAGAGCTGGAGAGGGATGGAGGATGGGGGTTCAGGACAAGGCAGGAATGGGTTCTCACTGCCAGAGGGCAGGGATAGATGGGATATTGGGAAGGAATTGTTCCCTGTGAGGATGCTGAGGCCCTGGCACAGGGTGCCCAGAGAAGCTGTGGCTGCCCCTGGATCCCTGGCAGTGTCCAAGGCCAGGCTGGACAGGGCTTGGAGCAGCCTGTCTAAGTGACCCTGTCAGGGGGGTCAATGAAATGGTCTTTACAGTTCTTTCCAAGCCAAAGCAGTCAGGAATTCTCTGATCCATTCCCCCCTGCCCAAAGCACTGGAGGAAAGGCGGGCAGGGAGCACTCGGGGCTGTGCAGGGAGAGGCTGATGAATGGAGCAGGGGCGGGGAGCCGCCAGCCACTCCAGGAGCGGAGGAAGACAGAGCTGTGGAAAAGCTGTGAATGTGAGAAAAAGCTGCCTCACAACAGAGCCTGTTACTATTCAACAGCCACAAAAGGGGGAAGAGCCCTGAAATCTCTGCCTGGGCTGAGGCTAGTCGGGAGAGCACCCTCCTGTCCTATTCAGCTCGCTGCTTTAAAACTTAATTTCCTACTTGGTTTTTAACAGGCTGGGGAGGTGGCACTCAGGCCCCGTGGCAGGAGATGGAGCTTCACCTCTCCAGCACTGGCCCAGCTCCAGGCTGTGCTGGGAAGCAGTGTCCTCACATCCACCTCATCCCAGGAGCTCTGCTGTGCTCTTACCTCAGGGTTAATCTCTTACAGGAAAGTTTTGGCTGAGTGCTTGGCAACAAATCCTTCCTAAAATCTAATAACCCTTGAGCTCCAGACCTCACCAGCCCCTCGCTATCTCTCCTCCTAGCTGGAGATGGCACCAGCCCTGCCGAGGTTCCTCTGCCCCCAGGGCTAGGCTGAGTGTCCCCAGGTCCAGGTTCTCACTGTGGTTCTGAGCTCACATCTGTGCACCTGCAGTTCAGCAGCTTTCCAAGATCTCCAGGAGCTGGGACAGGGAAGGTTCCATCACCCACCAGGTGCACAGGAGAGGCTCAGATCTCACTCTAAGGAGGGTTAACACCCCTGTTAAGCTCCTACAGGAAGGTTTTGGGAGACTGCCTTGGCAATGTCTGCAAATCCTTCCTAAAATCCAATAACCCTTGAGCTCCAGATCACACCAGCCCCTTGCTGTCACTCCTCCTGGGTGGAGATGGCACCAGACCTGCCGAGGTTCCATTGCCCCTAGGGCTGGACTGGGCTGGGCTGGGTGTCCCAGGTCCCTGTTCTCACTCTGCATCAGGTGCTGCCTTGGTGCTCTGCTGCTCCTGGCCTGGTGAAAGGCATGAGGAAGTTTTTTCCTGCTGCTGAGTCACAGCTTGAATTCCATGGACAAGCAGGCTACAGATGTGGCAGCTGTTTCTGAGCACTTTCTTAACCCAGGACTACACTGAAGGATGAACATCTGGCTCCAGCTGTGCTCCCTGAGCACTGGAAACCTCATCTCATGTGCTCATCAGTCAAGAAAACCTCAGCATTACTGCAGCAGGGGGTGTGAGCCCAGGGCACACCAGGGAGTCCTACAGGACAGTCTTAATTCCTCTAAAAGGATGCCAATTCCTCCTGTGATTCTCCACATCTCTGGGTCACAGAGCTTCACCTGTTTATGGTGCAATCTGTGAATTATCTGCGTGATCCACACAGACCTGGTAGCTCTGCTTTCCCAAACTGGGGGCAGCTGGAGGAGCAGCTGGAGCAGGGCTGTGACAGAGGGCAGGCAGGGTGGGCTGCACATCCAGCTCGGATGGAGAGGGCTGGGATGTCTCCAGGATGTGGGGCTGCGCACAAATCATCCAGCTTGGTCCCAAAATGAGGCTGGCTGAGGTGGCAGCTCTTGGGGATTTTTTAGTTTTGATGAGGTACCTAATTCTCTTTTCAAAAACCAAGTCCTGCAGCGTTATCCTGGCTGCTTGATGCAAGGTGTTTGGTGGCTTCTAGTAAATCAAATAACTCTGTTAGGTTTTCTCGTTTTCCCCAGAGCTCAGTGCAAGTTGTGTCCCAGTTCCTCCCTGCACTCTGCTTGGAGACAGCCAGGAAATCTGCCTGTGACCTCGATCAGAATCCAGCCAGCCCCATCCCTTTCAGGCTATTTCTGCGCTGTCTCCACCCATGGCAGTGTTCCCAGTGCTAATCATTTCACTTGCACAAGGTGCAGCTCAGCTCTGCTGCTCTGGAAATCCAGCCAGGCAACGAATGTATTCCTGAACTGTGGCTGAAGGGGCTGGGAGCTGCTGGCTGCTGACTGCCAGTGAGCCATGGCTGCATCCTCACCCCACCACTTTCTCTTGGGGCTTTTATGGATGGAGACACCTTCAGGGGGTGTTTGTGCAGCAGCAGGCACAGCGGGGCTGGAATTGCGGCTGGGAATGATGCACATCAGGGGATTAGGATAAGGAGTGAGCTGAGAGCTCTGTGCACTCGAGCTGCAGCAGCCAGACCTGGAGCAAACTGGGTCACAGGCACCTTTTCAGGTCCAGAGCTCCGAGGTGTTGGTGTGCCATGGACTGAGATCTGGCAGGAGGTGGATTTTGGGTCCTGGGGTGTGATTTACTAATCACAGCTAATGGAAGATAAGGACATCAAATATTCTTCATTATTACACCCCAACCAAGCTGATCCAAACCCCAAACACTGCTACATGTGAGCAGCACATAAACAATATTTGCAGGAACGGATCTGAATTTTAAAAACATGCAGCATTTTTCATTAATTGTTCTTACTTCTCCAGCTTATTTTTGTTGTTGGGCAGAAAACAAAGGATGAGTGTAGTGGGCACAGCCCAGGGAGTGGGAGGAGACGGAGAGATAGTGACATGCACGGTAGTGATTTAACATGAAATACTCTGATTGCAGAGTCTCTGGAGGTTTGTGCCTCATTGATGAATATCATGCATGAAGTGTAGCTCCTTGTGCTACCCACATTTTTCTCTTCCAGGTCTGGTGATTGGGAACCTGAGTCACAGCAAATATGCTGAGTTACAGCACATTTCCATAGAAAAAACCACCAAAAATACCCAACCGAATCTCAGGCATGTTTATCTGCAAGTGTGTCAAATGCAGGGGATGCTCAGACAATGCAGGCTCAGGGGATTAACAGCCCTTAATCCTCCCTCAGTGCATTAATGCCCAGCAGATGAGACAGACACAGACACATCTATAAGGAGCAATGGATGCATACAAAAACAATTCTCCCCATCAAAACACCTCTGTGCACCTTTGGGGACACAACAGGCAGCTACTCACCTGGAGGACCAAACCGGACCTGCCTGCTTCTTTGGCTTGGCCATCTGCTTCTGGTACTCCATCCAGCCGCTCACCAGCTCGTGCAGGATCATCACGTAGAGAAGGAAAATGAGAATCCTGGGATCCATCCGTGGCACCTCGGGGTCTGCTTCATTGGGTACAGGTGACATTTGCTCGGGGCCAGCCGGGGGACAGCCGCTGCTGCGGGCAGAGCTCCGGCCGCGGGGGAGCCGCAGGGATGCAAAGGTGGCTGCTGGGGAGCGGGCTGGGCTTTGTGCAGAGTGAATTAGCGCTGGAGAAATCCCCCGGGGGGATCAGAGCCCGGTGCCTATCGCGTGAAGCAGCACAAACACGGCTGAGGAGGCTCCGGGCGAGTCCTCCCACGGGCTGCAGCCCTCCGTGCCCCCCTCACTCATGGCTCTGTGAGCATCGCTCCGCAGCCCCGAGCTGCCCACGCTTGGGCGGCAGGAGCAGCCGCCCCTCTGGGGTGGGAAGGGGAGAGTTGGCTGCCGTGCTGAGCAGCGGCACAGGCAGGGAGCACTGGCTGCCTGCGAGGAATAAATTAAACCCCCAGTCAGTGGCTGGGGATTCTCCGAACTGGCTCTTCCCAGTGCCTCAGGATTTTGGGCTGCACCGAGCCAGCATTGTTTGGGAGCATTACTGAGTATTTTGCAGCTCAGGATTTTTTTCTCCTTGCTCAGTTTTCTCACACCTTTATTTTGTTTTCCTCATTATTATTCCTTACCTGAACCTTCAGCTGCTGTTTCCCCAGTGGAGAGGCTCTGATGGCACCTGATGTGCAGGAAAGCTGCAGCCACAGCATCCAGGCTCCCCAAACCACAGCTCCTCTGCCAGCCCCTCGAGTCCTTTCTGTTTGGAGTGGAGGATCTTGCTCAGCGGAGATCTGGTTGTGCTACCAGATCACAGAACCCCAGACTGGTGCAAGTCAGAAGGGACCTTAAAACTCACTTTGTTCCAACCCCTGCCATGGCAGGGACACCTTCCACTGTCCCAGACTGCTCCAAGCCCTGTCCAACCTGGCCTTGGACACTGCCAGGGATCCAGGGGCAGCCACAGCTTCTCTGGGCGCTCTGTGCCAGTATCTGAACACCCTGAGATCCTCTCAGCCTCTCCTTTTTTCCTCCAAGGACACAATGCAAGATTTGTGCTTGGAATTTCTAGCGGGATAAAAGTATAAAGTGTCTTGCAATAAAGACAAACAAAGAAAACAAAAAATGCCCCCCCCCAATTGTTTGTATAAAGCAAACAAAAAATGCCCTCCCCCAATAGTTTTTAAGACCATCTTACTCAAAATTCTCATTCTTCCAGTGCAATCTTTCCATAAGTGAAACAATAAGCCCTGAATAACTAATTTTGATCTTCCAAAAGCAGCTCAAACCTGTGCTAACTGCAGAAAAGGGGACCCAGGGGAGGCAAACACAGGGATCCCCAGGATCCTCCATCCCACAGCTTCTACAGGGACACAGGGAGTGCTGGCCTTGGGGTTCCACACACTAGGCAGCACAATTCTGGTATGACAAACACATCATAACCATCCCATTATAAACTCACCACGAGGAAGCTGCTTCTCACCTATCCCAGGCTACCATACCCTCCTGAGGTTAGAGGTTTCTCAGAAACTTTTGCCCTTTGGTGTCTAAGTGCACACAAGTGTGCAGTAGCCAGGGCTTTGATAGTTTTCTATGAAATACAAACTAAATACACATTGAGGGATGTAAAATCCATGTTTTACACAATAGATCTGCATAGGAAATAAACTCAAGGGCAGCATCAACACCCCAGACAAACATGCACCTCCAAGTGCTGTGGGACTTTCCTGCAGCCAACTCACAGTGAGCCCAGAAGTGCTGAGTAACTCTCTAAATTGGGAGGAGAAGAGCTCGTGGAGGGAGTGAGCAAGTGAATGAAAGCAGCCAGGGCTGGAGGTGTTCTAGCTGCTCCGAAAATGGGAATACTTGAGGTTCTCCATGAAAAGATAGTGGAGCTGTTCTCATGGCAACAGGGAGAGTTGCCAGGCTGCGGGTGATGGGTCCTAATGTATGGTATGAGTGAGACGTGGTGAGGGATTGGAGACCAAGGACAACACTGATTTTTTTATACATATGCAATTTTTGATGAGTAAACCCAACGTGACTCCTTTGTTCCAGTGGGGAGCAGCTTTTCCCTCAGGGAGAGACTTCACCAGGATAGGAGCAGCAGAATAACTCATAACAACTTACTCAGATCTGGAAAAGGTGCTCTAACATCTGAACAAAAACAATATTTAATACTACATAAGGTAGAAAAGCCAACAACTCGTGAGCTGAGAGCATGGCAGCTGATTCCCAAACTGACTAGTCACGTGCAGTAAGTTCTTTGACAAATGAGTCAAAAATATTTAGAATTGAGAGTGATTAAAGCCCAGGTTGGGAGGACAGGATGGGAGCTGGTGGTGCTGCTGAGGGACCTCTGTGGTGGCTGTGGGGTACAAAGGGTCCTGGACCCCTCTCACAGTAGTGGGGATCCCTGGAATGTTGGTGTTTCCCCTCTGCCCCTCAGCCTGAAGGTAGATTTAGATCAGATATTGGGAAGAAATCCTTCCTTGGGAGTGTGGTGAGGCACAGGGTGCCCAGAGAAGCTGTGGCTGCCCCTGGATCCCTGGCAGTGTCCAAGGCCAGGCTGGACAGGGCTTGGAGCAGCCTGGGATAGTGGAAGTTGTCCCTGCCCATGACAGGGAGTGTAACAAGGTGAGTTTTAAGGTTTCTTCCAACCCACACCAATGTGTGTTTATGTAATTCCACTACTTCAGCCCAAGGGCACAGCCTCAGTGTTCTCATGGAGAAGTCTGGTGGGAACAGAAGCACCTGTGAGGATTCTCCACATGTCCAAAACTCTCAGTAGAGCCCAGCAGCAGTTTGCAAACTCCCTGTGGATTCCTAAGAGTTAGGAGCAATTCCCAGCTGGGCTGTTGCCCTGTTTGATGATCATCAGTGCCCAAGAGATGCACCAACAAAATGTGTCTGTGAGGTTCTCACATAACACAGGCACCAAACAGAGCTCACCTGCAGGCCTTGAGCTGCTCCTCCAGCTGTCCACTGCTCTGCAAATGGCTTTAAGGAACAGCCAGCACTCCTCAGGGACACCCTGGCCCTGCTGCTGCTTTCAGAGCACTCCACAGAAGTGACAGGGAGGTGGAACCTCAATGGAGGCTGTGTGGAAGAAGCTCCCCAGCTTGAAGTGACAGGGAAGTGAAGTGACAGGGTGAGGTCAGAGAGCCTGGAACTCAGGCAGGCTTTGAAGAGCAGGGAAGGGAAAGCAAATGTTGGGGTACAAAGCAGGCTGCCCCAGTTGTGGTGGAGCACAAAGCCATGCAGAAGAGAACTCTTTCTACTTGAAGCAGACACAAAGGGACACAGCTGAGCTCCTGAGCAATGACAACATCTCATTCCTAAGCAGCAGCAAGGGCAGGTCTGAAATTCCTTTGTAAAACCAGAGTGGAAATGAGGTCAAGTTCCTTTGTCCAGGGCTCAGTCCAGCTGATTGGGCTGGAATTAAAACCCAGAATAATTGAGTAATCACTGAGCACTTCCCTCCTTGCAAACCTGACTGCTGCAGCATTCCCATGGTTTGGGCTGTGTATTGTTGGAGCAAAGGCCCTGAGGAACAGGACTGTGTCACTCTGCTCCTCAGGTCTATTTTCCTCAGTTTGGGTGTCAATCTAAGCCTCTTTACTGCCAAAGAGATTTTAAGAAACAGAGGTGGTAAGTGCCAGTTAATATTATTTTCTATTCACTGCAGCCCCAAGAGCACCATGTAACACCAAAGATCACCTTCCTTCAGGTTCCTGGGACTCATCCATCATCCTGTTCTTCCACTTGGAATGTGCTATAACTGACTAACAAATGGGAAAACCTTCCTTACCAAGGCTCACCACTGACCCAGAACTTTCCCAGTCTCCAAGGTGCATCACAATAAAACTATTTTGTTGCAGTAAATCAGGGCTGACCTAAACCTTGTCACAATTTTTGGCTTTTTAGAAGGAACTCCTGAGCTTCACTGGAAAGACAGTGATCTGCATTCCCCTCCAGCTACCAGGATGGACAAGTTCTGGAAACACCAAACCTCCCACATGCAGGTTGAACTGAAAGATCAGGACAAGCAGCTCTTGCAAGAGGCCACGAGGTCATGGCCCAAAATTCCTGTGGTATCCAGAAGGTCCAGTGACACCCCCAGGCAGAGTCAGGCCACAAACACCTGCAAGTGCAAGTGCCTCTGCTCAGATACAGCCCTGGCCTGTGGATTGGAGGAACTTGTGTCTCCAGATGCCCCAAGCAGGACCCTGTTGGTTGCTGGGGTGTTTCCTGCACCTCCACAGCCAAAGCCCATGAATGTTGTCCTGCTGGGCTAGCTGAGATGGAAAACAGATCCCTTCTCTGCCTTTTGGCTGCTCCTCAAGGAACCCACCTGTAAAAATCCCTCTGCAATTATGGGATTATTCAGTGGAGATTAAACAGAGCTCGTTTGGAGAATGTGGGCTGGTGACAAACCTGGCTGTGACCCCACTGGAGCAGAAGTTTTGTTGTTGTTGCCACCCAGGCTTCATTTCACAAGTCCCTGATGACATCTTGGACAATGTGTGAGCTCAGGGGGATAAACCACTGCAGCCACAGCCCTCTCTTTCCTCTCTCAGCACGCCAGAGCTCCCTTCCTGCACTCAGGGGTCCAACACATCTGGAAGCAGAGAGGAGAGTGGATATAAACTGCCAGAACAGCTCTCAGCCCTCACAGCAGACAGGAGATGGGAGTTTCAGAGTTAAAAAGAACTAGGGGCACAGCAGAATCTGCCAGCTCCTTCCACAGGCTCATATAATTAACAAAAAAAAAAAAAAAAGAACAGATGCTATGAGACACATTTCTTCTGAAGGTATTTACTTGCTTCTACCTACAACTGTGCCTGAAAAAGTGGCAATATGAAACTGCACTCTTAATCATTGGGTTGCTTTGTATCAGATTGTTAATGACTCATCATCAGGATTTTATACACATTTCACCACTTCTTTATTCTGTTAACCCTCATCTGGCAACTCAGCTTTGGCACAGCAAATTGATGCTGGCCTGAGGGAAAAAAATAACATTAAAACTACAAGTAATAACAATTATCTCCTGAGTCCTGGATTGGTTTTCTCTAACAATGGCACAAGAACCAGCATGGTTTTATTCTGGCTCAAGCTGGATGGATGGTTACAGGAATTACTACAGAAATATCTGAGGGTGCTGAAGCCCTGGCATAGGGTGCCCAGAGAAGCTCTGGCTGCCCCTGGATCCCTGGAAGTGTCCAAGGCCAGGCTGGACAGGGCTTGGAGCAGCCTGGGATAGTGGAAGGTGTCCCTGCCCATGGCAGGAAGTGGAAAAAGATGAGTTTTAAGGTCCCTTCTGACCCAAACCCTGCTGATTCTCTTTCTCCCTTCCTTGCCACAGAATAACATTGACAGAAGCTGTTGAAGAAGGAAAGATCCTGATTCTCAGTGCTGAGCTGCTGCCCCTAACACAGGCAGTGTGAGGCTGGGGTCTCCCAGGGATGTTTTCCTCTTCCTTGGGCACAGACCCTGCTGATGAGGAGAAGCAGAGCACAGACACCCCAGGGCAGCTCTGTCAGCCCAGGTGAGCTACCTTTGCCCCTTGTGCAATTGTTTTGCAAGAAAAGGAAGCTGGTTTCACTGCCTCCAGTTGTTCAGCTTTGTCCTTCTCCTCAAACTCCCCTGGCAGGTCCATCCAGCAGGCCAAAATCCACCCACACAGATGGTTCAGCTGCTTTCTGTGAAGTTCTCCTTCCAGCTGGACTGACCTCGTTATCTTTAGTGTGGTCTCCACATGCTGCTGGGTTCTCCTCAATTTGCTGATGGTCCTTTTTGCACCACAGAGGGCAAGAACAGGGAAGGGACTTGGGAAAGAGCAGGGAATGCAGAGGATGTCCATGAACTGGAGCAACCATAGGGCTGCAACCCTGTCTGATGTGTCCTCAACACTGACTGACCTTGGGTGGAGCTGCCCTCAATCCATGTTTTACACCCACCTGAAGCTCTGAGGAGCTGATTTGCAAGAAATCAAGAATTGCAAGAATTGTTTTCAATGCTGAGCCTGACTCTGGTGGAAGGACAGTGCTGGCAAGGACACTCAGAGCATGCCTGGGGTTCAGAGCCATGAGGAAAGAGCTCTGTCCTTGTTAACAAAACAGCCTTGGGGGGACATAAAGGTGAGAAAGGCAAGTGGAGAGTGCAGAGAGGTCACAGCAGCATCTATCAGAGCTGCAGGAAAGGTTAGAAATACTTCCTCCTCCTGCAAAGCCCTTCATCAGGACACCTCTCCAGGGACACAGCTGTATTAACAGCAGCACTTGTGTGCCAGGAGAGACTTCTCACTGCTGGACAAAAGGAAACAAAAAGCAGCATCTGTGTGACATCCAGCAAAACTGGAATAAAGGCTGGGGACTCAGAATGGCCCCTGTGCTGTCTCTGCCTCTGGAGTGACTCAGAGCAGCCAAGGACAGGCTGTGGCACAGCCCTGCTGCTGGGTACCTCCAAACACACCTCCTCAGGCAGCCCCAGCATGAGGAGAGTTCAAATAGCATTTACAGCACCTAGAAACAACTTTATATGCACCTAAGGCAAAACCAGGGTGTTCTCCACCCTCAAAGGGCTGAACTATGCTGAAAAAAGGAATTAAGAAGTAAATAAAGAATTAAGAAAAAGAATAACTCCATCCCAGCTGAAACCAGGACAGGAATTAACAAGATTTTTCATGTCACTTCATTTTCTGGGCTAGATGCAACTCTTCCAAAGTTGAAGACACATTCATCCCAAGGAGCTGGATAAAGGGATCCTCTTTTACAAGGAAAATCACAAACCAAATCCCCCACCATGCACAACTCACCAGAGTTAACCCAAAGGTGACTGTAAAGCCTGAATCTTGCAGCAGCTCAGCCAGAAAAGTCAAGAGACTTGAGAGGGATAACTCGGTTTTCTGCTGTGCAGCATCTGCTCCAGCCTTTGTCAGACACTCCTTTCAATGTCCATCTTCCCTCCAGCCACCTGCACCACATCCTATCCATAGTTCCCAATCATTTTCCAGTGGATCCAATGCCCACAGCACCAAGAACAGAGTGTTCAGTCAGTGAGCAGATGCTTTGGAGCATTCACAAGTGTGAGGGTGCCTGACAATGCCTTCAGTTGTCCAGTCCCCACCTCTTGTTACCCTGTAAGTCACAGCCTAACTGAGCCTGAAGAGCCTCACTGGGCTCTGAGCTCCCCTGATCCCTCAGGAAAGCCCACAGACTGCTCCAGCTAATTTGAATTCTTTGTAAAAATTCCCTCGGCAGTCAGGCACAGCAGGTTTGGAGAGAATACAGCGTTTGTTCGTGTCACAGGTATCACCCCCCTGTTGAAAAGACAAACTGTCACCTCCAAGCGTAAGCAGGGAGCGATTCCAGCTCGCCGTGTGCCTCTCCGGCAGGGATTCCAGGGCAGGCAGGGCTGCACCACCCTCTAGTGCACACCCACAGCAGTGCTGTGCTCTCGGCTTCCCCTGTGCTGAAAGATGGAGAAAGAATTCCCTTCTCCAGCCTGCATGAACCTCCCCCGGAGCTGTGCCGGGAGCATCCCCTCAACAGCAGCTGCGGGAGCAGAAGGGAGAGAAACCCTCTGAGTGGGAACTCCGGAGCAGAACCAAGAGCTATCCTGGCCCTGGCACAGGGAAAAGCCACTGTCCTGCACCCCAGACCCTGCACACCCAGCACCCTGCACCCCGTAGCCCCAGAGCCCTGGAATCTGGATCCCTGGCATTCCAGACCCTGCACCCCATATCCCTGCATCCCTGGAATCCCAGACCCTGCACATCCAGCACCCTGCACCCTACACACCCCTGGATCCCCAGGACCCCTGACCCTGCACCCCACCACAGCCAGCTCAGCTCCTGCTGTGCAGAGATTTACAAGTACAACGAGTCTGTGTAATTCCCAGTGCAGGAAACCTTTCTTGTCTCCAAATATGGAAGCAGATGTTTACTACTACAGTGTGTTTTCTGGAAGTTGTCTTCTCACACCTTTCAGCAGCAGCAAGCCAGGAGAGCACAGACTGGCAGCTACTCCCCTCTCAGCTACCCAGCTCTCCCCTCCTCAGCCAAACTGGGAATGGCCAGTTCATATTCTGAGATTTTGTTTCTTCAGGGACATTAAAAACTGGGGAAAAAATCACCATTGTCTACATCAGTACTGTGGGTACAGCCTGAAATATGAGACAGTTAAAAAAAAAAAAAAAATCAGCCTAGATTACAAATTCCTGCTGCAGGAAAGCACCACGTCAGCCTCAGGATAAGGGGAACCTCAAGCAACAGAGAGAATCCCCAAAACAACCCTAAAATAACCTCCAAGGCTGAGCAGAGCACGAGTCTGAGCAGGTTCATTGCCAAAGGTTTGGCAGCAGTGTGGGATGTTATTTTGTCTAAGTTACCAGGACAGTTTAACCAGCTTGAAACCAAAACTTTGCAAGAAAGACCCAATTGTTATGGCCAGGCCCTGCTTCCAACAAATTCAGTATCAGAACAGCTGAGAGGCAACACTGACCCAGGAGCTGCAGTGGAGACAAGGGGCACAAGGGAAATCTGGGCTCCAGGACACGATTTGTGTCAAACACAAACCTATCCCACCTTTCCTGTTCTCCCACAGGATATCACAAATGCCTGCATAAAAAAAAATTAAAGCATCAAGACAATAAAGAGAGGGGACAGTCATTTCCCTCATGCAGCATTTCTGAGCTCAGGAGAAAGAAAACCACAAAAAGAGGGAGGGAGCAGCACTGGGGAGGGAGTTTCCCCTCTACTTAACTACCATGTTTGTTTGGTTTTTTTGGACACAGCTTCAGGAAACAGAAAAGTCCCTTGAGCACAACTTGGCACTCAGAATGCTCAAGTCCCAGGAAACAAAGGCTGATGTGGGGGAAAAAAAAGGGAAGAGGCTTAGGTTGGATATCAGGACAAGGTCCTTCCCCCAGAGGATGGTCAGGCACTGAACAGGCCTCTGCATGCTCCACCTGAGGCAGCAGCAAAAGCAGAACTGCAACAGAAACAGTGACACCAGTGAGCTATGAACAGACCTGCCAGCCTGGAGAAGCTTAGGAGTGATCTAATTGCAGCCTCCCAGTACCTGCAGGGAGCCTTCAAGAAAGATGGAGAGAGACTCTTTACAAGGGCCTGGAGTGTCAGGACATGGGGGAATTGCTTCTGGAGGGCAGAGTTAGATGGGATATTAGGAAGGAACTGTTCCCTGTGAGGGTGGGCAGGCCCTGGCACAGGGTGCCCAGAGAAGCTGTGGCTGCCTCTGGATCCCTGGCAGTGTCCAAGGCCAGGTTGGACAGGCTTGGAGCAACCTGGGATAGTGGAAGGTGTCCCTGCCATGGCAAGGGTGGGACTGGATGGTCTGAAAGGTCCCTTCCAACCCAGGTAATTTCTGTGATTCTGTTTTTTCAGACACTGAATTTGACTCCACCTACACTCAACTGTTACTGAGGAACATCACTGTCTTGTTCTTTGTAAGCAGTTCCAGGACTCACTTCAAGA
Source organism: Lichenostomus cassidix (assembly GCF_008360975.1). NCBI lineage: Eukaryota > Metazoa > Chordata > Aves > Passeriformes > Meliphagidae > Lichenostomus > Lichenostomus cassidix. The sequence goes on from NC_139497.1 coordinate 9,085,357, forward strand.
TACTTTTTTGGAGAAAAGTGGGGAGAAGAGTGGAGAGAATGGTTCAATTTCTGGCTCTCTTTGTGAAAGCCCATGTGAGAAGAGGCTGTTGACTGCTGCTTGGGCTGCTGACAGCAGTGGGCACCTCTGACTAGTGCAGCATCTTACCGTGTGCCACAAGAGCTGGAACCTCAAACAGGAAATGGTTTCAGTGGAGCTCATCTCCTCTGACTTCCTCCTCTTGAGCATCTTCTGCAGAGACCCTGAGGGGCAGACCAAGGCCAAAGGAAGCCATGATCAGCCTCAGGAGTTCACACCACCTGCTCACCCACACTGGGGCTCCACACTCACTGAGCAGTTTAAAAACACAGGATGCCAAGTTTAAAAATATGCATTTTCTTTTTTGTTTTAAAAATGTACAGTCAGATTTTAAGACGATCTACAAGAAGACACTCAGCTATCTTTAAGAAAAGTAAACCTTGCAATGCACTGCATACAGTTTTCTAACCAGCAAGAGCCAGCGAGTTGGGTGAACTGCAGCGTTTCCTGAAGGAGCTTCAGTGGCTTTGTTTTGGTTTCCACCACGTGGGCAGAGACACTCAGAAGGCAGCACAGGGTCAGTTCCTCTGCTCTCAGTCCTGCCCTGCAGCCCCAGCTCAGCGTGAGGCTGGGGTGGGCACAGTGGGCAGGGGCAGCTCCATGGAGGGAGACTCAGTCACTTCAGCTGGGCTGGGCTTGCGGAGCTCCAGCTTCTCACTGAGTTGGTTGTAAAGCTCCTTCACAGCTTCCCCACTCTGCAGGATGAGAATCAGGGAGGGGGGAAACAGGAGAGTCATACTCCATTCCAGCCAGAACACCAAGGGTGCCTTCAGCCTGTGTGTTTTAACACAAACCAACACAGAAAGAGGAAGCTACAAGGTAATTAAGCCTCAGCTTGGTACACTTGGAAAGCAGAGCTCATGTTCCATTAAACAACGTCTGGAAAAGCAGCTGCTTTCATTTGCTATTAGCTTTCCCTTTCTCCTGCTTCCCTTCCTACCTGCTTGGTGGGTTCCAAAGCCTTCTGGAGAGACTCTAGTTTGGCTGGGGCCACTTTGTGATGCAGATGCAGCAGCAGCCTGAGCACATGTCTGTGCACATTCTCCTTCCTGTGAAAGCAGAGTAACCAAGATAAACTAACCATCTTGAGAACAAGGAAGCCCCAGGAACAGCACCAGAATAATTTACTCTATCACAGACTTTGTGATAATTTTCCAAAACCCCTGAGAATTGTAGCTTCTGTAAGGGGCTAACTTAGTGTAAGCACTAACACTGCCTTAGACCTTCAAGGATTCAAGGAATTGTTCAACAGGAGTGGATTACCTGCACAACCATGAGGAGGGAGGGGCAGATTTTAAGCACAGAAGTGGCAGCAGCTGCTCTCTGTAGGACAGGCACTTGCAGGAAGATGTTTCTCCCTCAAGTGTGTGGAGGAAGCAGCAGCACTATATGCTGCTATGCCCCAACAACACTTTCAGCCACTTTTGGGGAAGCTTTGTGGAGGTTGGATTGGTCTGCAGGCCACCAGCCAAACCACAGTGACTGACCAGGGGTAACAACAGATCTTTGTGTGCAGCTGATACTTCAGCAAAAAGCTGAACTACATATCCAGAGCTATTGCAAAGTCTGAAGGATATTCTCCTTTGCAACTCCAACTTAGGGATAATGAAATACAGTTGAGATAATAATTCATAGTCAAGACATAACCATTTTGCTGATAAAACCTTGATCCCAAAACACAGGCTTTTCCTTAAAGGAAAACAGCATCAGGCTAATATTTCCACTGTCTGTGAAGAATTTGATGAACTATTGTACTGTTGTTCAAAGCAGTAAAACCTCTCCCAGGAATTCTGTAAACTCCCTGTCTTCAGTGAGAAAAATCTGCTTTACCTGGAGCAGGCAGTGAGAAAGAAGCCATCAAAGAGGCTGGTGCAGAACTCCTCAAGTGCAAACTCATCACTCAGCAGGGTGAGGTTACCAGTGAGCAGATGCAGGAAAATGTCACTGAAGGCCAAGTCACCGAATGTCTCAACTATAAAACATGGAACAGAGAGAGACTGACAGGGATGTGCCAAAACCTGTCCACACAGTTCATGTTCCTGCTGAAAACCTTGCAGTGAGATTTCATCATAGAATGGTTTGGTTTGGAAGGGACTAAAGATCATCCAGTGCCACCCCTGCCATGGCAGGGACACCTTCCACTATCCCAGGCTGCTCCAAGCCCTGTCCAGCCTGGCCTTGGACACTGCCAGGGATCCAGGGGCAGCCACAGCTTCTCTGGGCACCCTGTGCCAGGGCCTCATCATCCTGACAGGGAAGAATTTCTTCCTAATGTCTAATCTAAGCCTTCTTTCTCTCAGTCATTTTTTTCTCATTTCCTTTGATAACAGGCAGCCCAGGCAGATGGCTTTGATCTTTCAGACAGAAAAGATTAGAAGCAGATTGCTCCAGAGCTCTCCTACAACTCATCCCAGAGGAGTCAGTGAACAAGATAATACTGGTGAAAAAATTAAGGCTGTGTTCAGTCCTATTTTGTTACAAGCTTTTCACCACACAAAGCCAAGTCCCAGCAACTTCTGGCCACCTGCAATCACTCTGGGCAGCAGCAGAATTAGGCCACCTGCTCTCTTATCTTTCAGATTCATTCCAAACAGTTCTCAACTAATCTCATTGTTAATGGAGGCCTTGATGTAACAACTACTGACCCTCAGCCACTGTCCCCAAACTCTCAGATCTGCAGAGATTGCAGACAAACCCAAACACTTCTGCAAGGACTCACAACTAAGTCACCAGAAGAGCCAAAGGCCCATTATGTCTGTCTCTGAAAACCCTTTCACTCCAGGTTTAGCTGCCTCCTGGGTGTCCAATACAAGGCAAAAGTCACAGAAGAGGAGACAAAAACTTACCTAGTGCTGGCAGGAGCCTAAGGAAAGCATTCTTGTTCCTCTGTTTGGTGATGTGAAGGATGTAGTACAGCCCAATCTCACACGCTATTCTGTTCTCCTGCAGGAATCTGTTACAGCACAAGCAAAGCTTCTTTATCAATGAAGCTAAAACAGATTTTTTAAATGTTAAGAGTTTTTTAAAGATGTTTAAAATACTTTGGGGATAGTTATCAAGCAGGTACAGCAGTAGCTAACCTCAAACACACTGAAGAGCAGTGACTGAGCAGATGGATCATCCCTATGCTCTCTACCGCACTCCAGCAAAACTGAACATTCAGCAAACAGCTGGAATTAGCTGTGAACATTTATAATGGATTCATGATAAAAGTGCTATTCAAAATGGGGTTTAGAAGAAGCCCAAATACTCAAAAGTTATACAAAGTCCAATACTGTTATAGTCTCCCAAAAGTCAAATATCAACACTGTCATAGAGAAGAGCACAGTCACCAGGACCCAGTATCCCACATTCTGGCACACAGACAAGAATTGTGCTGGAAATTAGTGCAAAATCTGAATACAACAGAGCACACAAAGGTTTTAACTATCTTTCCAACATCCCTGGAGTGACAGGTTATCAACAGAGAAAGGGTGTTTGTGATTTCCAATAGTGCTTTTCAGAACCCAGCGTGAGCACTCATCCAGTTGCACCCAAATAACACCCAAAACTCTGCATTCACTGCCTGGGAAGCTCAACAGAAACACCAAATATTTCCACATTGCATCTGCCAAAAGAATGGTCGTTGTAAGAAATATAATTTTATGTAGATATATTTTATTTGAGGCACCACAATGGAAACCTGTTGAGTTAAAAGGAAAGCTCAGACTTGAATTAGCACTGAATCTTATCCCAAGGCACTGCCTTTAGCACAGGCAGGGTTTCTCCCTGGCAGCTCTGGCTCCAGAGCATGCAGTGGGTGGGGCAAGGTACCTACTTGGTGAAAGCCTCGGGAATGGTGCTGGGGTAGGGGATTGGTCCCTTCTCCTCCGAGGGCAGCTTCTGATCCACAGTGAACGTGTGATCATCCACCACGAAGGACATCAGCAGGGGCAGGAACCTGGTGATCAGCTCGGCTTCCTTGGATGAGGGAGGGACAGAGGGAAGAGAACAAGCCATCATCAGTCACTTCATGCCACCTAATGGTCCTGAAGTGCTGTGACAAAAGCAAGGCACTGCCAGGAGCCTCATCCTACACTGAGGGAAAACAGCTTTCAGACAGCCAGTCAAAATTCTTGAATAATTCACTTCCACATATTCCATGGTAATTAGGAAAACTGTACTTCATCTCAGCTACAGAACTACTCCTGCTCAAATCCTTTCTTTGGACAATTACGTAGCATTTCTTCTGAGAGGCCCTTCCCAGCACTGCTGCAGGTATGGGATATGCTCAGAATGACACCAAACTACTGTTATCAATAACTGCAGACTCCCAGCATGGCCCAGGCTTATTTGTAGTAACACAACCACAAATACATCAGATTTTAAATACAGAATTGGAGATTTCCTTTAGAAAGAAACTGAGCATTTTTCCTAAGAGGTTCATAAGAGAGCACAAATCACTGAAGAACTACTTTCAGAATTACTGGTCACTCTCACTGCTACAGTCCCAGTGTTAATGCCCACCCTCCCTGTGGGTGAATTTAAACGTGCCAACAGCCAGGAATAGATACATTTTGGAGACTTGAAATGTGCCCCTAGGTAAACATTTACTGCTTTATAGCTCAGAACAGAAACAGCAAATCCCTCTTGAGGAACAGCCCTGCTCTGCAGCACCAGGGTTGGTACTCCTGCCCTCAGCTGAACTACCCCAGGGATTCCTGTAATACTGGGCAAGTATTTCCAAAGCATTGAAAGATTACACCTAAATGTGGCACCACACAAAACTGCTTTAACACAGAGCTGAAAGGAAAAACATTTTTCATATCAATGAAAAGCTTCTAAACTGCTACCAGAGTTTGAGACCAGCCTTGGAAATCCTGCTTTCCTCATGCAAGACATGTTCTACAAACTCATCAGTTGTGTACAAGACTCCAGGAAAAATGAGAGAGCAAGGAGCAACCAGTGCTCATTTAATAGAGGTACAGCCTGATTTTAGAGCACTAAGGGCCAAGCACTCATGGAAATAAAAAGGCAGGTAAAGGAAGCTCACAGCATGTCCACTTGAGCTGCTGCTCAGGTTTTTTTCCCAAGAAAGCTCTGATGAGACTTTTGGAGAACAAACATTAAATCACAAATGCAATAAAATTATAAACAAGTCTAATTCTGATTAATTGTGTTAAATTCTAAATATTTAAATGGCTCACCATTTTTGGTTCCTTGAAGACTTGGCTATCAATCATGTCCCAGGCCCCCTGTCCCAAAGACAGCATCCTAAGGAGCAGCAGCAGATCCGGGCTTTCCTCGAATTTTAAGGGGAGAAGAAAAACAGCTGTTTTGATCTTCCACATGAGATATTTATTTGGAAGTAGTGGTTTATATTGAAAGCTGTTCTGGATTAGCAGCTTTATCCAAGACTGCTAAAGGCATTCAGTTCTTCAAGTCAGTTGAAAACTGATCCTCAAATGGGAATCAGATAACTGACACACCTGAGGGTTTGGGGGATTTGTAAATTTATAATGCACCAGGAAGTTTGCAACTATCTGATCACATCTTTTTAAAATGTGTCCAGCTCAATTAGTGCACTAAAATATAAGGTGTGGCAGGACAAAAGAAGTCATCTCAGCATAAGAAAGGAGAAATGGTGTGTAAGAATGACAATGGGTTTTTTGTTTATATTGTATCCTGAAACCCAAACGATTTTCAGTCTTAAACTGTCACAAGGAAGTTAATCCACGCAACAATAACTTTTAACAACTCAGGGATAAACCCAGAAAGTAGCTCACACTGTTCAGACACCTGTCAGGGTGCCCTCCTTTAACACTTAGCACCTCCTGCAGACTCCACTTGCAGGAACTGTGTTTTATCTCAGCCACCAGAGCAGAACAGTGCAAACAAACTGTTTCATTCACCATGGCAGGGAGAAAGGTGCAGCTGTCTGACAAACTGATGGAAGGACAAAGCAGGGAGGCACATATTCTACACATTATTCTGTATTTGCACAGCTGCCAGGGCAGAATGAGCCATGCAAAGACTTCATGGTCAGTTTGGAGAGCTCCAAAATGCCCATGTCCAAACAGCTCCTGCAGAGCTCTACAGCAGGTGCTGCAAATGGACATGAATCATGTTCCCCTTGTTCCTACTGACATATTTGAGAACTTAATGAGACCTGAACAGTGCCAGTCCTCCCCTGATGGCTGTCAGTCAGCCCAGACTATAGTTCAGGTCAGGCATATGAGCTGCAATGCTTACCCTGGGTAAGGTGTCCTGCCCAACCAGGTCTTGCAGGTGCCTTATGGTGCTCAAGGCTAAGGTGTTAATGGCAAAGGGATCACACAGGATCATTGATAAGTCCCTGAGAAGTAAAAATCAAACACTTGTCAGACATAACCAACAACTCTATTGCACAGGTCCACACCCAGCTGTGTGCACCTGATGAACCTTCTCCTGCCTTGTACATAAATAACATTCATGGTGGTTTTGACTTAAAAGAGCACAAAAAACAATTGCTAAAAGTCTTCTGCAGTGAGATCAAGCACAAGATCTCCCACAGGCAGCTGAAGGTCTGCAGGGAGACAGCCCACAGGCAGTGGAGCTCTGGTGGCCCCAGCATTGAGCTGTAAGGCTCTGACTCTCCAGAGTGCTGAGGACAGAAAGGTATCAGAGGCTTTTGAAAAACAACAGGTAAAAGTGAAAAAAAAAATTTCAAATACCAATGGAAAAAAATCTGAAAGTACCAGCTAAATAAAATTCTGTGAGGACACCTTCCAGAAAACTAAGTAGCAGATCACAACAGGGGTGTCATTTGAAGCTAATAAAGTGAATTAACTGATAAACACCATCATCCCATTTTCTTTGGGTTTAAAGCCAGACAAGACATTCATAAGTTATTCTGACTCCCTGACAAAGGCTCAGGCCACAGGGGAGACAAAAGTGGCAACCAAAGCACTGCAAGCTCTGCCACCTGGATGCTCTTGGCTGTGCCCCAGTGCATTGATGGATGTTTGGGATGTGACTGCACAGAGGAGCTGCTGGAGGTTTGCTGGCTTTAGGGAAGAATTAACACCTACAGCATCTGTCAGAGGTTGTGAGTGCCAAGAACCCACTTCCAGTTTCTCAATATACAGCCCAAGTGCCTTACCCCAACACTTGCTCTTGTCCTTTCTTCACTCCATCCAGGAACCCCTGCAGCTCCCGAGCTCTCTTGTTGTCCACGAACTTCTCCCGAATGCAGGCGTCGAGGCACCAGGTAAACTGTCACCAAACAGAGAGAGCTTTATGGACTCATTAAGCCAGAAATAAAACACATGATGGCAGAGAGAACAGGCTCAGAATGACCTCCAAGTATCTCAAATTAAGATGTTTCATTAATGCACTTAGGCATGGTACCACACTGGTTACAAACACAGAAGAGGTCAGAAATACCAGCATCCCAAAAGGAGGTCGGGAATGCCCAGGAAGTTAACCTGGGGTCACTTTCTCCCCTCCCAGGAAAGGCATTCCCTGGCAATTAAGGAGTAGCCATTTATTAAATACACCACTGCCCTGCACACCTGTGGATTTACACAAGTAAGAGACTGAGAAAGAAGCACATCACTTAGAAATAAGAATTTGGTTTGTTTTGGTTTGCAACTGATCTCCCACCCTCTAAATAAGGGAATATTGACAGTGGATGTACTTCTGCTTTAGGGCTGTATTACTGAAATATTTTTAAAGCAGAATATACATAAAACTTAACAACTACTTCAGAGAAAAAGCCTTGTTGCAAGTCACAATGATGCTAACCATGGACAAGGGGCCAGTAATGAGATCCTGCTGTGACATTAACACCTCTGTCACTTCCCAGTATTTGAATAGTTTCTTGTTTTCTTATAATTCAACATCCAGAGTTGAATTATAATACTGTTATGCATACAGTCTACTGACAGATGGAGCATATCCACAGCTGAGTGGGAAGCCTGGAGTAAGAACCTGGGGCTAGCTGATGATTTTTATTATTTTTGCAGCATCTACATAGATTAGATGTCTAATTAGACATTGCTTTTAACACTGCCAAAGTACCCTAAATTTGAATGGTTCATGGATTATGAAATGAAAGCAGACTGCTGGTTAACCAAGGGGAAATTTTCACCTGAAGTTCTAAGGAATGAAAAACATCTAGGTTCAAGGTCTGAACTCTCTTGACAGAAAGAAAGGACTCATCTCCTCTGGGCTTCTTCCAGAAAATTCTCCAGTAATCCCCCCATCTGTGCCACATGATTGGTACCTTATGACAGGGGTCAACAGTGCAGATCTCACTGATCTCCAGGTCGTGCAGTGACATCAGGAGCTCTGCCCTCAGCGTGCAGTAATGGACATTCCTGGTGCGAAGGAACAATGTCCTCAGGAACTGCAGCACCATATCATAGAGCTTCACGTTCTTCCCAATCATCTGGGTCAGCTTCTGCACCACCTGAGCTCAGAGGGGAGAAGATGTGGGCTAAGTACCAAGAGATGCTCTCATTTCACACACACACAAAATGTCAATTAATTATGCTACATGATTTACCAAGATTGAAGCATCTGCTGACATGAGGTCCTGAAAAGGAACTATTTATACCAAGTTTTCCAACAGTGTTTGTTCAAGAGACACTCACCAGATCTTGCAAACCCACAACATGCTTTTATCTCAATCCACGAGTGTCTTTCTTATACCTGTCTGATTCTTCCCCCATCCCCTCAGGGGGAGTGACCAAGTGGATGTGTGGTCCTGAGTGCCCAGCTGGGGTTAAAGCACAACTCTGCAGTGCAAACCTTGAGTAAATTACACCAGGGCACTTACATTAAATGATTTTGAAAGCAAAACAGACCCCTCATGTAAGAGATGTGCTGCCTTCTCTGAAATTCTAGCTTTGTACTGCCTTATAGTAAATTCCATTCAAAGAGCAACTTTTCTGGATGCCAATTAACTACATCTCTCCACGTCCTTTTCAATTTTTACCGAAAAAAGCAACTTCTGTTGAGCTATGTCCACTAAAAAAACAGTCCCAATAAAAGAAATTTAACCTATCAACATACTCAAACTGATGTGATAAGAGATGCTCAGCCTTCAGAACAGCTGAGATGACTGAAGCCAGACTGAACAACACAGAAAAAAATCTGGCCTTGCTTTTTTTTTTTTTCCTAAGTGCATGAACAGCATAGAACATTCATCAATTATTACACATCTATTAAAATAATTCCTGCTGCTTTAATTAAGATGTGTACAAGAAATGGCCTGGTGTTCCTTGCAAAGACTTTGTCCAGCTAAACAACTTCAGCAGCAAAGGTGGGCAGGAGAAAACAGCCCCTGTTATGTGATGGTTGACTGAAAGCTGATAAATTCCCCTCAGCAGCACACTGTGAGGTTCCCTTGTCCTTACCTCTCCTTGACGCCTCGTTTTGGGAGATGGACTGAAGAAATTTTGCAAGAAGGAAATATCATTGCTGAAGAGAATGTTCTCCTTCTCCAGGATGTATTGCTTCAGCAGGGGCGACACCTCATCCCCAAAGAGAGCCTGGTTGTCCTGCCAGATCTGTCTCTTCACCTCCACAGCACAGGCTTTGTACAGATCCTTATCAGCCATCACCAACTTCAGCTTCTTCTCAGGGACCTGCAATCCACACAGCAGTTACACAGTGAGCAGCACCTCACCTGCCCCACTGAGCCTGTAACCCATAACTGACTGCTGGAGACATCTAAATCATGGAATCACAGAATATCCTGAGCTGGAAGGATCACCAGGATCACCCAGCCCAGCTCCTGTCCCTGCACAGACACCCAACAATCCCACCCTGTGCATCCCTGGCAGCATTGTCCGAACACTCCTGGAGCTCTGGCAGCCTCAGGCTGTGCCCATTCCCTGGGGAGCCTGGGCAGTGCCCAGCACCCTCTGGGGGGAGAACCTTTCCTGATCTCCAGCCTGACCTGCCCTGGCCCAGCTCCAGCCATTCCCTGGCTCCTGTCCCTGTCCCAGAGCAGAGCTCAGAGCTGCAGCCCCTGGGCAGCTCTGCCCTCAGTCTGCTCCAGCTCAACAATCCCAGTGCCCTCAGCTGCTCCTCTCATGGTCCTTCCAGGCCCTTCACCATCCTTTCAACATTCTCCAACAGCTCCAGATATTTCTTATATTGTGGTGCTCAAATTGCCCCCAGGACTGGAGGTGAGGCTGCCCCAGTGCAGAGCAGAGCAGGACAATCCCCTCCATCCCCTGATCCCCACCTCAGGCAGTCTGGGCATTCACCCTTCAGGACCATAAAGTCCCAGCAGTATCACGGGCTTGGCTTTTACCTTCTCCTGTAGCAGGAAGCCAGCTCTAACACACTTCTTCAACCACCACATCACACCCCAAGCTCCTCATCTCATTCAAAGAAAACAGATTTACTTTAAATCTACAACACTGAGATTTGAGGTGATGTTTCTGAACTCCTTAATTTATTGAAGTTCCTGTAGCATTTTGAATCCATTACCCTAAGTGCAATATGGTATTTTTAATAAGGGCATTCCTAGAGATTTTTGTTTCCTAGAGACCTGAATCTCCCTCCTGCCTGCTTCTAATTGCACTCTTCAAGTTTTACCTTCCACTTGTCACAGATTTGTAAATCAGCTGTGGAAAAAATCACTGACAGGTGGACTGAAGAAAATAGGGAAATAGTCTCATCTGATTACAAAAATGTAAAACGCTTTTTTAATTATTCCACTGAGTCATTAGCAGACCCAATAACATATTACATCTTCAGTCAGCCCCTGCCACTGAACAACACACTTGCAGAAGGTGCAGAGCGAGCACAGCCCACCTGCCAGAGCCACAACAGAGATGTCACAGCAGTGACACACCATGTCACACCTCAGGCCCACAGTGCAGTGGTCCTACCTTGGGCAAGTGCTTCATGACACACATGACCACGGGCTGTATCGAGGGCATCTTGACCAGGGAAAAGCTCTTCTCTAGGAGATCTTCCAGCTTCTTGTACCTGAAAACAAGGAAAAGCACAACACTAAGCACCCTGGAGCAGTAAAGGAACAAAGTGGCTCATCTCAAAGCCAGTGGAACTCAGTCCCTGAGGAACCCAATCCTCCTTGCAGAAGTCACCCATTCACTCCATTTTCACACAGAATTCCCAGCTCGCTCCAAGAAACCAACAAGACTGCTGACAAACCTCTCCTCGACCTTCCCCTCCAAAGCGATGGCAGAGACCCTCTCCAGCAGCTTCTCCCGCAGCTCATCGAACACGGACTGGTGGAACTCGAGCCGGGGGGTGCCGTGCAGGTCCAGGAAGGGCAGGGCATACTGCAGCGAGGGCAGCAGCACGCCGTTCTCCGTCTGCAACACAACCGCAGCGGGCACTGAGAACGGCACGCCGGAGAACAAACAAAAAGGGGAAAAGCCCAGACAGCACTCGGGGCCGCCCCGTGCTCCCTGTCCCCGCGCGGCCCGGCGCCACACGGCACCTCCCGCACCTGGAACTGCTCGATGGCCTTCAACGGCTCCGTGCAGTTCGTGAGGGTCTCCTTGAGGTCTTCGCCATTGGCCACTCCCAGCTCCTGCAGCCCCGCGTACATCTCGGCCTGGCCGGGCTAGCGGGGCCGCCCGCGGCTCAGCTCGCGCTGCCGATCCCGATCCCGATGCGATCCCGATGACAATAACAATCCCGATGCCGCTCCCGGCCCGATCCCGATCCCGCCTCAGCTCCCGCCCCGGCCCCGCGCGGTCCGCCCCCAGCCCGCCCCGCAGCCCGCGTGCCGCAGCACCAAGGTTCCGCCGCAGCAAGGTTCCGCGCGGCTGCCTGGCTGGCCCTGGGCTCGCCGCGGGCTCCGAGCGGGGCCACCGCGGCCACCGCCTCCCGGGGAGCGCGGTGCTTCTCACCGGACAGAGCTCAGGGAGCCTTTGGACAGCGTTCTCAGGAGCACAGAATCACGGAATGGTTCGGGTTGGCAGGGAGCAGAGCGGGTCAGCTGGTCTCACCTCCCTTCCCAGCGCGGTCATCCCAGGGCAGCTGGCACAGGATTGTGTCCACACGGTTCTGGAATATTTCCAGGGAGGGAGACTCCACACTCTCTCTGGTCTCTGTCCCAGTGCTCGGTCACTGCACAGGAAAGAAGTTCTTCTCATGTTCGGTTGGAATTCCCATCAATTTCTGCCTCTTGTCCTGTTGTTCGGCAGCTCCCAGCAGAGCCTGGTCCGTGCTCTGACACCCACCCTTCAGACACTTTTACACATTGATCAGGTCCCCTCTCAGTCGTCTCTTCTCAGGGATCAGCCAATTGCCTCAGTGCAAGCAGCCGCGGAGTTTTCTTCAGGTTTTCCATTTTCAGGGATATAACTTTGTTGCACCATCAGGAGAAGCAGGCGTGTGTTTCATACAGTCTGAGCCTTGGTTATCTCCCACAGAGAGGCTGTCGGGGGGCTTCAGGCACCCCAAAAGGCTGACACACAGAACAGCCCCTGCTGTCCCCTACCCACAGCAAGGACCAAACAGCCAGAGTGTCATGTGAGTGGAAACCCAAACATGCAGATGTTTCTGTGTCCCAGGTGCCACCTGAAAGTGGCCAAGGAGGCAGGTACCATTGGAAGGACCAGGCAGTGTGCCTGTCCTCTTCCCCAGCCCAGTGGACCTGCAGGGAAGCACCCCAGGTCCACCCTGGAGCCCTCAGATACCAAGCAAACCCAGTGACAAAGATTTCCCCTCTTCTATTTTGGAAACTCACACTGCCAGACGTGGAATACCAAAGGGATGAGTTTTGCCTGCTTTCTGCTTATTAAACAGCTGAGTTAACCCCACACTCGTGTTTACCTCAAGCCCGTCGCCTGGGGCAGTTTCGAGGTTGCAGCGGTGCCGTTGCACAGCTCGCACTGGGCTGGGCACGGAGCCCTCCTGTTATTTATGGACAGCAGCGATGCAAGGGAGAGCTCCTGACGCATCCCAGCCAGGCCCACGCGTCCTTGTGGTCCCTGTGGCTTGGGGCTGGGCTGAAGTCAGAGCCTGGCACGGGCCACGCCTTTCTGCTCTTTTTAAAGGCTGTTAAAGCAGCCGCTGTCAGCTTGCTGCTCCACTGCTTCCTCTTTTGTGAAAGGAGAAAGCTCTTCATGTCTTGGCGTGAGCTCCTTCCCCCCTGGCTGGTGATTGTAGCGGGACTGACGGGCATCGTGCTGCTCTGTGTCTCCACCAAAGATGTGCCCATGGCCCCCCTCAGGACCAAGGTAAGGGCTCTTGAGAGGTGAGAAAAGCAGTTAAATTGGGATTTTTTTTGCTTTTGATAATTCATTTCATTACTGAGCTACTTACAAACAGAGGAGGGAGCTGGAACAAGGCTGCCAGGACAGGTTGGGATCTTTCAACATGCTGTAGCTTTTTGAACCCAAAACAAGCCAACCCCTTTGGCTGGTCAGGCAATACAGGCTGGATGTGGTCCATGGATCAGTGGAGATGCTCAGGACAGGCTGAGGGCAGGCAGCTCATGTCAGGAGCTACCCCAGAGCAGCAAGGGATCAATGGTGTCAGTGCAGGGAAAGAGCTAGGTCCCTCTCGAAAGGCAGTAGGAAGGTGGCCCTGAACAGCTGCTTCTGTCTTAAAAACAAATTGTCTTTCATGCCTTCTCCTCTTTGGTCCTATCCTGATTTCAGTCAAAGAGCCAGCATGCTCTATGCAGCAGTGTCAGGTCTGGGGGTGTTAATGCCCACCTGCTTGCCTCTTGATGCTCCACTTGCTGAGCTGAGCTCAGTGGCACATCATGGTTTAACCCAGCACAAGTTAAGTTATCCTGTGTGTTTAGAGATTGCACGTCTCCTCCATGTTCCTCTCGGAAACAAAGTTGGATCAAAAACCCCCCTGTTGCTCTTCATTCTGTTCTTTCCTGGTGTCGAGCAGGGCAGAAATGTGGTGATCCCTCCCCTTGTCCCTTGCACTCCCAGCAGCAGCCTCTCATTTTCTGGAGGAGGAAAAAAACCTCCACCAATGCCATTCCTTTCTTCCTTCTGCGGCAGCCAACATGTCCCTGCTAGAAATCCGAGCTGTCACTGGTGTGGGAGGGTGCCAGCAGGCTCGGGCAGGGAGCTCCATACTCCTTCCGCATTTCTGCTCCAGCCCAGCCCCACCAGCCCCTGGCCTGGGCGCCAGGACTGGTGCAACTGGGAGCTCCAGGAGCGCAGCAGCCAGCCAGCCTCGCTCAGAGGCTTCTCCCAGCTCTGTCTGGTGCTGAAACCCTTCTGGTGGCATTAACATCAACCTCTCAGGAGATTTTTCCTCCCACTCAGTCACAGCTATGACTATTTGTGCGTGAGATGCAGCTTTGACCACGCACTGCCATGTCGCTCATGAGTTTCCTTCCTGTCTGTGTAGGAGATGTCCCAAATTGAGGTCATGTAATAGTGGGAGAGGAGCCCTAGGCTAGCTCTGGGGTTATTTTGGTTGTGGGGACATCCAGGGCTGTGCTGCAAAGCACACCAGTGGCCTCCACTTGCTCACCCTCATATACTGAGAGCAGCAAGGCTTGGTCAGCAGCAAACAGACAAACACTGGGGGCAAAGAGACAGAGAGCCTTTGGCCTAGGCAATAGCAGAGGTGTCAAGGGACAAGGCTGAGGTGGTCATGTTCACTGCTGCTGCTCTTTCTGCCAAGACATCATCTCTGTCTCTGAGGGGCTGCTGTGTTGTACAGTGTCTGTGCTGGTTGCTGCAGCTCCTACAGCTCTGCACACCCTGGGACAAACCCCACCCATGTCACACCATCGCTGCAGTGGGACACCACAGAGACACAGCAGTGCTGGGTTCCTCAGAAGGAGAAGCAAGCTGCAGCACTCCAATTCCTGCACAAGAGCCTGGGCAAACCAAGCTTGTTTGGTTTGAGCAGTTTGAGTCTCAGCAGCAGTTTGAGTCCCAGAATCAGTGGAGAATGTGTATAGTGCCATCTCCCACTGCTTTAGGACCTGTTTTTCCTGAGCTCCAGGTGGCTCAGCTCTCAGGGGAAGCCCTCTGCTTGGTTTCAGGAGCAGCTCCAGCACATGCCACTGTTGGGCTGATGTATTTCTGGGCGTTTCTCCACTCTTGCTGTTCCTCATGTATATTCAGAAGTGCAGATAGTTCCCTGCAAATCCTCATCATCTTCTGGCTTCACCTTCTCTTTGAAGAAACTCTCATACTGCAGTGCAGGCCCAGGGGTCACCCAGAATACCTATGTACACTGATTAACCCTACAGTATCAATCAGCCTGCATTCAGTGGTGTTTTTCAGCAGAATGTTTTGGGGCTTTTCCAGTATGGCATTGTTCTGGATGCTGGCCCATCCCGCACCATCCTGTTCATCTACCAGTGGACAACCACCAAGGCTAACAGGACAGGGGTGATCAGAGGATGCAGTTCCTGTCCTGTGCAAGGTAAGGTGCCCAATTCCTGCTCGGTGATCTGTGGGACTGGCATGGGATGGATGGAAAAACAGACCTGTGCATGGACCAGTGCCACAAATTCCTTGGCTCCTGCACCACCCAGCTGCACATTGAAATAGTGGCTGACGATAGTGAAGCATGAGTTGCTTATTTTCAGCATGGCTCTTCTCAACTGGGCAGATTTAGCTGCACACAGTTGGACATCAGGCACTTGGCAGTAGCAGGTGTCAGGATTTTGGGCTGCTGCAGGCAGGGCAGCACACAGAGAGGATGGGGCTTGGTCTGATGTCCACATGGATCAATGGCAGAGCCAAGGTTGCTGGAGCTTCTCACCCAGGAGAGGCAGTGAACAGCAACGGAGACAAATCTGACTGCAGGGTGACTCCTGGTATCTTCTGCCTCCTCCTGCTTCTGCCTTGGGCAGCAAGAGGGGTAGTTCCAGGACAATATTGCTGCAAAGATTCCAATCCCCTGTGTGGCATTTGACAGCACTAGCATGAGTTCAGCTTGCCTTTAGGTGTCACATTTCAGAGAGTTTTGGGGGTTTCCTCACGAATTTGAATCAGTTTGGCCCTGCCAATTCCAGCTGAGATGGCTTTATGCATTAGTGCATGGGGTTTTCCTTCCCTATCTCCTAATCTTGCTTTGATGTTAAAGCCTGATTATAGCGGGATGCTGGGAAGGACTGAACCCTCAGCAGCAGTGTGCTGTGGGAGGGCAGCTGCACAGCAAGCAGGGAACAGGGTTTGTACCCCTGCAGGCTGTAAGCAACACAAATCACACACAGAAGATGCAAGAAGGGCTCCCTGAAACCTTGGATGTGTCCCTTGTTCAGTGGCTGGGTTAAGAGCAGCAGCTCTGTGAGGCAGTTTGTTGTCAGCAGCAGCAGCAAGAGGCCCAGGCAGGTCTCGTGCCCAGGTGTGAGTAGCCCTGTCTGCATGGCAGCACAGCCACAGCCCTGCAGGGGCTGCAGGAAAGCTGCAGTCCAGCCCTACCCCAGCCCAGGGCCCCAGAGAGAAAAGCACGTGGCAAGGGAGTCAGGAGGATGGGGAAGTGAGGCTCTTCCTGGGTAGTAGTTCAAAACCAACATTTAAGACCCTATTGACTTGCTGGAAAAATGAGTCAAGGCTGGCACACAGCTTCCCTCTGCAGAGCACTGGCTTCCTCTAGAGCAGGGCTGTCTTGCTTGCAGGCAGGGGCTCAGTGGCTGGAGGGGAGAGGTGACACATCAGCCTCCGTGTGTCCTTTTGCTTATTTTTACAGCAACTAAAGCCACATTTCTTCTTTTTTGGGCAGACAGCCTCCGCTGTTGCAGCAGTCATGTGGTTAGTATGGATGTCTCAGCTGCAGAGCTAGGGCAGTGTTAGTGCAATCTGTGATTTCTGTGCACATGTGTTTTGGTCCCAGTACCATATCTCAGCAGGACAGATACATGGAAGAACTCCTTTGTTCCATCTGTGACAGGGCCTGTCCTTAACCATGTCCTGGGATAGCAATCTCTAGGGTACAGCTCTCACAGTTCTCCCATAACTTTATTTAAAATTCCATTCTGTTCTGTGGTCCTCAGGTCCAGGAGTCTCCAGCTACTCAGATTCTCCTCAGAAAGCTGGGAAGAGCTTGGAGCCATGTTTGAACTGGGCCCAAAACGAGATCCCAGCAGAGCAGCACAGCCAAACCCCCCTGTACTTGGGAGCCACCGCTGGCATGAGGCAGCTGAAGTGAGTGAATATTGCAAGCCCACACCCAGATCACACACATCACGGGATCATTCTGTACAGGCATCTCACCCTGTCTGCTCTGCAGTGTGTGCCATCCCTCATCTGCTAGTCAGGCCAGCCTTCCTCAGCCCTGAAGAGAGGAGCATGGCTTGCCTGTGTCTCCATGTGTCCCCCCAGGCAGCCATGAGGATGACAGCCCTGCAACTGCTGCCAGGCTGGGTAGTGTCTGCTTCACAATTGCAGTTTCACAATTAGTGCTTAGGAAAACACCCGTCAGTCTGGAAGCTCAAGTGTTTTCAGTTTGTGTGACAGCCCACATGGGTTTGCAGGGGTGTTTCTTGTCAGCAGACTGGAAATGGTGGTGGGAAGGTTCACCTTATCACACACACTTCTGTAGACCCTGCTCTCAGTCACCTCATTCCTGGGACCTTTATCTCCTTTTAGACACTGGGGAAAAGTGACGTTTGGAGGGGACCAGATCAGTGGGATGAGGCCAGAGGACTTCCTCAGAGACAGGGGGTACTAAGGTCCTAAATTTTTAAATGGTGCCACAACTGCTCAAATCATCCCTCTGCTGTTGCTGCCTCCAGTGCCATGCAAATGGAGAGAAAAGCAGCAACAGGAGTGGGATTGTCGTTGTGCCTCTGGGCTACTACCCAAAGTGAGGAGCACAGCAGAAGCCCTGCATTGTGCCCCCACTGCAGGCTGCTCCTGGCAGGGTCCTGTAACCTCAAATGTGCATTCTTTTTCTTTTGTGTTTAGCCTCACCCATCCCATCCTCTCTGACGGTGTCCTTGCAGCTCTGACTGTGACCCTGAAGTCATCTCCCTTCAACTTTCAGGGGGCACAGATCCTCTCCAGCCCAGATGAGGAAGCATTCAATTGGGTTGCTGTTAACTACATCCTGGAGAACTTCTTCAAGGTAAAGGATGATTCTCCCTGGTTCTCCCTCACTGATTCACAGAGCTGGGCTGAGAAGCTCCTTTTAACAGACAGCCACAGACATGTGGAGAGATAGGTAAACTCCTGTACTTTAAACAATGCTTCAGCACAACTTCCACTGCCTTTCAGAGGAGGCAGCTCAGATCCAACACCAGCTGGCTGAGGTGAGGTGCTGAGGCCCTGGCACAGGGTGCCCAGAGAAGCTTGGCTGCCCCATCCCTGGCAGTGTCCAAGGCCAGGCTGGACAGGACTTGGAGCAACCTGGGATGGTGGAAGGTGTCCCTGCCCATGGCAGGAGCTTGGAATGAGATGAGCCTTAAGATCTGTCCCAACCCAAACCATTCTGTGATTCCATGGTCAGGACTATGTTGAAGAACCAAACCACTACTCTAGCCTTCCATGAATACATCCATGCAATCACCCTAACAGATGTGAGGCTTTCTGGACAGCACATCCAGGATGCTCATGTAGATGACCCCACACAGCCTGGCCATGGGGCAGCACCAAGAACTCCACTGCTCTGAGTCCCTGCAGCTGTAGCTCAGTGCTACCATCAAACTGGAGTTGCTGCTGTCTGTGGGGTGCTGTGGGATTGCCACTGACATCCAGCTGTCCCCTGGGGTATCTTGTGGATGGTGGACAGAGAAGCAGATTCTGTTGCTGCCAAAGCAAAAGCACTTCTCATTTCCTTGCAGTGAGACACCAGTGAGATCAGGGAGGCCTGGTCTGTATTTAGAAGGCTAACAAAACCCCACACATGTCAGTTTTCTTGCTTCATCCATCACTTCTCAAGCCAAAGTGTCTCAAAAAGAACAGGAAGGGCAAGAGAAAGGTGGGTTAGACTGAGTTATTCCACATCAGGGATGTGAAAAGTAGCTCTAATAACCACAGCAAGCACACACTGGTTAGGGAATTGTCAGACCTGCTGACAGTAGTACAGCCTTCCCCAGTCAGGGACAGTGTTTACCCAATGTAAACTCTCTTGCCTCTGCTGCCAGCTTCAGCGTTGCCAAAGTCAGTTCTGCAAGACTGCAGGAGATGAAACCACAGGGTTCTTCTGACAGAAGGACCACTTCAGCATCAAAGCAGCACCTGAAGCCCATATCTGCCCCCTTGGAAACATCCCTGCCATTCCCCATCACCCTCTCCACTCTCCCCTGCTCCCACCTGCCAGGACCACTGCCTGGTGCAGCCACCCAGGCTGGGGAGCCCTGTTTGCCCCCACGGGCTGTGGGAAGGCTCTGTGCAGGTGGCAGTGGCTGTACAATGGCTTCCTGTTTCCTCTGAAGCCACCGGTTCAGCATCCTTATATCCTGTGGGCAAAAAAGAGTAGGGCTGCAGGGCACCATCAAGCTGCCTTCTCTCTCTGTGCACCAATGCTGACACCTGACTGCAACCAGGATTCAAAGGTTGACCTCTCTTGTTCTTTTTGGGTCAGTACGACTGGCGAGGACAGTTGGTCCCTTCCAGGAAGGGGATGGCAGGAGTCCTGTCTGTGGGAGAAAGCTCAGCACAGCTCACTTCTGAGCTGGAAGAAGAGAATCAGCCCCCCAAGGAGGGAGTGAAGCTGCAGCTCTACGGGCAGACACACAAGGTGTACACCCATCAGTGCCCCTGCCATGGCACAGAGCAGCTCCGCAGCAGGCTGCTCTCTCTGCTCATCCAGGTGAGTGTTTGCCAAGGGACACCTGCAAAGCTCCTGGGTACAATGTCACTAAATGACAGTTGCACAAGGTGTGATAATGGACAAAATGTCAACCATTTTAATGTCAATCCCTCTTTAGTAGAGGCCATTTGAGTATATTAAAAACCCCAGGGCATTTGTAAAACATATTCTCTCCCTCCAAGCAGACACACAGGCACCCATTCAAGGATTTCCTACTTAGAGGTCCTCTTTGGCTCCTACTTAATACACACAAGCACAAAATTGCTCTCCAGAGGTGTCAACATCACCTTCAGGGTGAAGAGAGGCAAGGCTTGCCTTGGCTCCTAGGAACTGCTCCTCCATCCCAGAAAGGAAGCACCCACCCAACTAACTAACTGGGACCTTCCATTTGAGGTATTTCATTTGCTGACTTTAACCCTGAAGCATCTTTAAAAGAGCGATATTTCATTTTGAAAACATGCAGGTGGTTTGGTTCTTCCAAATTTTATTTCACTTGGGAAATGGAGGAAAAGAGTGGTATAGGATGATACAAACTCAAACCCACACACAAAAAACACCCACAAAAAAACCAACACACAAAACCAAAACACCCAACACAAACCCCCCCACCACCACCCACCCAACACACCCAAAACACCAAACACAACAAAAACACAAAAAACCCCAAAAAACCACCACAAGGAACCATCTTAGTCTTCATCAAACCTGCATTTTTCAGGAATTAACTACTACCAGCCCATCCACTTTCCTCCCTATAAACCCCACTTGCCCTTATTTGAGACCTGAATGTCCCACTTGAACACTTAACTTCACCACATTATATAGGGAAATGGCTAGATATAAGTAACAATGATTCTTGAGGGGTTGAGCCGTTTGGAAGGCAGGTCAAAATAGCAACTAGAAAGAGTACAGGATGCATGAAACTGTATTTGTGGTCTAAGGAAGGGTGGATAGGGCTGGGACTCATCACCTCTCAGAGCAGGTCCAGTCACTGCGCTGGCCCTGAGCTCAGCAGGAGCTGGGACCTGGCTGGGCCTCGTGGTTGGCTCAATGACAAGATTTGGCAAACATTTCAGAGCCTCCCTGCTTGATCTCAGGACTGTAGTGCCTGGGGAAAGCTGTTCCTCACTGTGTTAACATTCTGTCTTCCTATGTGAAGCCCTGGGATGCGAGTGTCCTCTCTTGCTGCCTCTGTCCTTGTTTTACTCTACCTCCAGGATCAGAGAAGTGCTAAAACTGTGTCCAATCCCTGCTGGCCCCTCACCTACTCCCGGGAAGTGCAGTGGCAATCAGTGCATGGTGGACCTTGTGCTGCCCGTGATGACACACGGGACACCCCTGGCCTCAAGGAGGTCTTCAACATCACAGGCTCTAGCAATCTCACAGCCTGCATGGGACTTGTGCAAAGCCTGCTCCACTCTTCCTCCTCCTGCAGCTTCTCCAAGCATTCCCTCAGCAGTGGCCTCAAGCCCCTCCAGACCAGGTTTCTGGTGAGTTCTCATTTACACTGGGGTAAGCAACTGCTATGGAGAACCCATGAAATGGGACCAGTTTGACCATTAATAAATACAGTGGGAACAGCCAGACCATGACACTCCTGCCCTCTCCCCCTCATTGCCACACAGCTGTTCAAACATGGACCACTGGCTTCCCACAGTGACTGTGGTGGAACTTTCTTCATCCATGTCTCCTCAATGTCTGCTGCTGAGACCAACTCTGGGGCTCCACAGAGCCAGCAGTCAGGGATGGCACAGTCAGAAGCTGTGTGCTGAGCAGGTCTTCCCACACCAGGTCTGTGGTAAAGCTGGAGATCCTCTGCCCCTCCCTTAGCAAACATCTGGCCATGCTGCACCACAAGAACTCTCCTATCTGAGAACCCAGATTTAGTGTCCAAAGTCATTGGATTGTTAAGAAGCTTAAGATCCTAGGACAAGCTGAGTGCATTTTCAGGGAGGGTAGTTACAGACATTTCCCCAGCTTCCTGCTCCTGGGAAGAAAGGGGAAATAAGACAAAAGAAACAGCCTCAAGTTGTGCCAGGGGATATTTAGGTTGGCTATTAGGAAAAAATTCTTCACCAGAAGGGTTGTCCAGCCCTGGGACAGGCTGCCCAGGACAGTGATGGAATCACAAACCCTGGAGGGATTTGACAGCTGTGTAGATGTGACACTTGGGGACATTGTTTAGTGGTGGGCTTGGCAGTGCTGGGTTAATGGTTGAACTTGATTTTAGACATCTTCTGCAACCAATATGATCTCATGATTCTGTGATTAGTGTACTTATCCAGGCAGGGCCTGGACACTGGGAACAGACCTGTTTCTATCTGCAGACAGTGACAGATCTGCTCGTGTCCCTTGAATCCTTCCAAAGCACTGGAACCAACACTACACACCAAGGGCACCCTGGCAATGCACAGCCACTGCCCCTCACTTCCCTGGGGGTAATTTCTGGTGTGCAATGCAAGGACAGAGCACAGTCTTACCTGAGGATTACTTCTGCTGCTCTTGCAGGTGGTTTCTGAGGCCATGGACTTCATGAGAGA
Organism: Lichenostomus cassidix; assembly: GCF_008360975.1. NCBI lineage: Eukaryota > Metazoa > Chordata > Aves > Passeriformes > Meliphagidae > Lichenostomus > Lichenostomus cassidix. The sequence goes on from NC_139497.1 coordinate 9,107,676, forward strand.
AACTGTACCCTCTCCTGACTTGGGTCAGGCTGTCAAGAGGCTGTGTGGGATGTCCATCAGTGAGGTAACTGTGGAATAACTCAGTGTGCAGGGAGAGTGGGAAGCAAGGAGCAGTTTGTTGCAAAAGCCCTCAGGGCTCAGACTGACCGAGCTGTAACTTACTGGCTCCCTCAGAGAAAAAATTGGATTTGCCTGGATTTTGTGGGTTTGGGGGTTTTGTGGGGGCTTTTTTTAGGGTTTGTTGGGTTTTTTTTTTTAACTTTGAGGAAACAGGCTCCTCTTATTTTCCTTCCTCTCAAATCCCAGCTGCTGGTGGTAACACCTGGTCCTAATTAAATGAAAAGCCACAAATACCTTTTACTGTATTTTAAGGAGTAAACAGGAAGGCTGTCTACTCATTCCTGGACATCACCTTGGTCTTGCTGTTATCCTTCTGTCCTTAAGTGCAAGGGACACATCCACTCAGACTCCAGGGTTGTTCCCATTTCACCTGGGCCCACAGAGCCCAGGCCAGGGGGAATTTGTCAGTTCTTTCCCTCAGCTGGTGGTTATGAGGTCACCCTCATTTGCACTTTCACTGATGGAGCATCCACAGTAATATTCAAATGGGACAATTTCTCCAGGGTTTGTTAATGAGGCAGCAATGCCCATAAGCACTTCCCTAAAGCATTCTCATCTGGAAGGAGAAAGGCTGCAGCATTTGCTCAACGTAATTAGAGGGCAGGGAATCAATCCTACCAAGTTATTCACCAGCAAGGCAACCTGGCTGACAGTCCTGCTGCCCTTGCATCTGCCTGGCTTAATAAGATGGGAACAAAGGCAGTAAAGGATGATGCTGGTTTCCACACCACAGCCCAGTGAGTTCAGGAAATGTGGTCTCAGTCTGCATGGGACACAAACCCCTCCTCCAGTTCCACAGTCAGTCCCAGTGCAGGAAAGAAGAGGTTATAGCAGGCCTGAAATTCAGCTACTGAGTATTTACTTATTTTTTTCTCCCCCTTTTTTTTTTTTTTTAATGGCACCAGCTGACTGGGAAGTCCCAAGCAAGCCTGGATACACTTGTTGATTACTGCACTGTGTCTGCCTTCATCTTTCATCTCAGTACAACAGTACAACTTGACTTTGACCAGCCTGCTTGGACTGCATTCCAGAAGGTCAGTTCCTATAGCACAGTGTTCCCAGTTACCAGGCAGGGTTTGTTCCAGTACAGCCAGCCTGTTCCCACACTGACAAGCCCCAACCAACTGGGCTTCTCCAGCAGGATGGTTTTGCAAAATGGATTCACTGTTGTAATAAACAAGAAAACCTGTGTCAGAGAGATAGAGGTGACACTTGTCCCCATTGAAAAACAGATGGGTCAAAAAACTTAACAGGATCAACACCACCTTTAGAAGTCTGTGTTGGCAGGGAAGGAAGTACAGCTTGATCTCCACTTAATGCTAAGGACAAATTGCTGGTAATATTTCCTGAGCCAGAATATGCTTCCCTACCTCTTTGCAACCACCTTTATACTTGTGAGGGTTGGTAAATGCCTTATCATCATAGAATCCTAGACTGATTTTGAGTTGGAAGGAAACTTAAACATCATGTAGTTCTACCCTCCTGCCATGGGCAGGGACACCTTCCACTAGACCAGGCTGCTCCAAGCCCTGTCCAGCAAGGCCTTGGACACTTTCACAGCTTCTCTGGGCAACCTGTGCCAGGGCCTCACCACCCTCCCAAGGAAGAATTTCTTCCTAATTTCTAAAAAGGCCTGAAAGGCCTGAAATTGCTATCTGAAGCCCTTAGGGACAGGGGGATTTGATTCAGGTCCTTCCTTTCACTAAAGAAAAGAAAACCTATTCCCAGACCTCTTCCCAACTGACCATCAAAGCCATGGTCCCACTGAGCAGGGCCACAATGGGACAGTGGTTCAGTCAGCCACATGGTGACCATCAGAGAAAAGCAAGGTAATGAGGTAGGACCAAGGCCCCCCAGGGAACCATGCACAGAAACACAGCTGGGATCCAGGCTGTCTCGTTCTCTTCTGACCTCTCCTTTTTATTTCAACAGATGGGTGATAGATCATCTGGCTGGACTCTTGGGTACCTGCTGAGTCTGACCAACACCATCCCCCAGGACAGCCCAAGCTCCCTCAAGGGGATTGAGCCAGGGGTTTGGTCCTTGCTGCTGAGCCTCTTTGTCGTGCTGCTCATGGGCTCTTTCATGCGCATCTCCTACCGAGTGATGGTCAAGGAGAGCAGCTCCAGTCACAGGAACAGCAGTGTTTTTGATGACTGACAGTTTTCTGGGACTCAGGACTCTTGTCAGAACACAGTTAACAGGGTCCAGAGAGAAATCACAGAGGTGTAAGTCACTGGAGGCTGCAAGTGATTTTTCCTGCAGGCCTCCCAGAGCCTTGATGCCTTATTTCAACTTGCTGGTACTTGCACTACTGTACTTTGAGACAATGGATCCTGCTCCACAGGAAGTCTGTGATTCCCAGTGGATGGAAAGCTATTCATTCTCCAAACAAGAACAGCCTGCATGGCTCTTCCTTGGCCTACAGCTGGGATTACTCATGTCAGACATGAAACGATGCCTCTCTGAGCAGGCAGGTCCTGAGCTATTGTGAAGTTAATATTCAATCATCCTGTCAAATCAGGAGAGGTGGTGTCTGAAAAAAAGTGCTCTGTCCTCTTCTGTGCCCACTCGAGAGATGATACCTGCAGTATTGCCACTAGTGAAGACTGGAGGAGCATTACAATAGTCAGAATATAACAGCCATGTTCTAGGGAAAATGCAGGTATTTTCTGCCTGATCTGTCTGTGTTTCCATCTCAGTGATGATGGCCATGTGTCACTTCCAATGAACACTCCTGCTAACCAGGAATCCTTCAAAACCAATCCTGCTTAGTCTTGGTCTCTACAAAATGTGCAGAGGATCAAAGGACAAAGGGCACAGCCACACAGCTGAGTTTTTGGCTCTCAGCTGAGTCATGGCCGCTCAGGGTTAAAATTGCCAATTTAAACTCTTTAGCCAGGACTTAAATTAACACATTTAATTTCACATTTGCTAAAACTGGGCTCATGCTGGGCTGAGGTTCACCTGTTTGTTCATTTGCACTGACCTGCTTGCCTCTGAAAGTGTCTCAGCTGACACTGTCCTTTAGACCAGAGCAGACTCAGGAACAGAAGCTTTCCTAATTGTCACTTTCATATTAGACCATGACCAGAGTTACTTTATAATGTAATAACCAGGGTTCCCTCGGGACTTGGCAGTCATTCTGGCTCCTCTGGTCTGCTCTGGATGTCTGAAAGATGAGGTGCTGTACAAATTCTGTTACTGTGAAGAAAGAGGATCAATTCAGACCAACACTCTCCTTTGACTGGGGTATTTGGAGCTCACTTCTCAACTGCTTCAGAGACTTAAAACACATAGGCTGTTAAGAGCCTCAGGGAGGACTGTCTCCAAGGCTTTTCAGACACTTTAAACAGAAATGTAAATGCTCACAGATGCAGTGATGTGCCTTGCAGGATTTTTAAAGCTACCATGGCACCTAAATCTTTCTAAATCTGATTATTCATCCCTTGCGCTCCCAACTGATATACAGCACACACACCATAATATTGGAGTATTCATACATTTTCAGGCCAATTAATGGAGGTTTGGAACCTGTCAGTCAAGTTTGGAGGGGTGTGGAAACAGACTTAAGCTTCATATTCATTTCTTAGAGTTGCACATTAGATATTTTTAATTGTATCATGTCATTAAAGATGTTTTTATAGACTGTCTGTGTTATTCTTGGCAAGAGATCAAAGCAGGGGGGTTATTGTGAACACAGAATGTTTCAGCAAGAAGGATGGGGGTGCTGTTTTTGCCTCTACTCAAGAGCTGTTTTGCTGTGTACTTTTGGGGTACACAATGAGAACCCCTGAAGGCACTTTCTTTCCAGTGAAATAAAAAGATTTCAGATAACCTGACTGGTGGTATTTAGTTGATGAGAGACATGCCTACACCTTTTGATGTGTTCTTTGCTCAAACCATCTGAAGAAGGTAGGAGGGATCCAGGCAAGGCAGCATAGAAAATATAGAGGTTATCATGGAGTCAGCAAGATCAGGGAAATTCCTGAGACGTCATTCAGCCTGCACCTGGAAATGCAATCCTTTAACAGAGCTCTGGCTCTGTGACCTGTCAGCATAGGGGTGAGCTCTGGGATCCCTGGCTGAGATTTGGTGCCTGCCCAAGAAGAATCCTACCAAAAATCTGACCACTCTCAGAACAAGCCAGGAGATGCCAGGAACCTCTGGACTCCAGGTGTTCTGGCCTGTCAGTCATTGCAGCCCCTTGGATTTGAATAGATCACAGGGTCCAAGAGAAAAGGATATTGGCCAGAACTTCCCCAAGCTCTTGTTTAGAAGCTTTGGGACTTCCACACAGATAATGAGTGAATAATTAGGCAATGAGCTCAGTGTGGCCCCCTGACACTTCACTTTTGCCTTGCACATGCCACTGAATTAAATCCCTGACCCTTGAGCCACCCTGTCACTGAACCACTGCTCTGCCATGCAACAACTCACACCCACCTCTTTTTCTGACAGATAAAAGCATTTATAGATGTATTTACTAGGTGACAGAATACATTGGGAGTTTAAAACTGAAGTGTTTTTAGTAACAAAAAGAGGCATAAAATAACAAAATGGGGGACCTATGAGAAGAAAGGAGACATACTGGTAACATATTCCTTCCTTCCAGCTCTCTATAGAGCAGCTCATTCATGTCAGCCCTATATAAGTTTGCAGAATTAATCCCCAGATTACCTGGACAGCAAAAATCTACTTAAAAGGAGATTCTAGATGAACCCACTCACTTTGAAACAAAGATGTTTGCAGGTATTTGGTTACAATTCAACTGTGGAAAAGATAAATAATGAGGATTTTCTAACTGTCCATAAATTCTTTATGTTTATACATACGTCCCTCGCTTCTCTCTCAGGCTGAACCATGGGAGAGATCTTCTGGCAGATAAGAATGTCTGATCATGTGCAACTGCAGTTCTGCTGCTGTCAGCAAATACCAATAAGAAGGAAATAAAAAGTATTAGAAGAAAAAATTAACACCATAGAGCACTTTGTCTGTTTTACCTCCAGACACACAACAGGGTGACTTACCTGGTCCTGGCTATTGGGGCCTAGATGTCTTTCAAGCAAGTTTGTAGAAGTATAGTAGCTCCCAAAGCACTATGGATTCTTAACCAGGACATCCCATCTGGCTTGTACCAATGAATTCCTATGAGTATGCAGGGAAATAACAGTTTGCTACCTGCAGTCCCACTCTGCAGTACCAAGTTCACCTCCACAGGACCCAAGCTGTATCTTTCTTCCCATTCTGATGCACTCAGGCTCCCTGAGGTTGTAGAAGAGACCCAAGTTGAGGTCTTGGAATCCACAACCACTGGTGGAGTAAATCCAGCAGAAGATGAGAGGAATGCCTATTTGGATGGCTGGATTTAGTATCAGTGTATTTTCATGTTGTTCTTATACCCTGCCTATGATCCTGTATCTGAGTATCTTTCCAGAGAAGTAGGAAGCCATATGATGTTTACATCCTACCTCATGGACTGTCACTCCTACTTCAAGAGCTAATTCTGAACACACTGAAGAACAGACCTGAAGGAATACTGCAATCAGGAAAGGTGCAATTTTTGCCACAGCTTTCTTAATATAAAAGTCCTTTCATAATGCCATCAAACCCAGGCAAGTCACAGTGTTTTGGTGCATTTTAAGTGCAGCCATTACTGTGTACTTGCACACTGAGGTGACCAGGTTCCCACCACATGAGATAGTCAGAGCCCTACTGCCCTCAGATGCTGTCAGATCCCTGTTCAAGTCAGATAAACACAGAACAGGAACTGCTGCCCGGAGTAGTGTGCAATGCCAGGGATCAGTCACGAGAGGGAGGCTGGCAGAGCACCCCTAGGAAAGCCTTAGGAAGTCTCTGACACAGCCAGTAGCTTCTCCCACCACAAACTACATCGATTAGCGAGGAGGCTTCTCTGGGAATGTGTTGTGGATGCAGGGGAAAGACACTGCAGTACGGAAACTCTCTCTGTGTAGGATATGAAAGCAGCTCTAACCAGGGATTTAAGAAGCCATGACATTGGAAGAAGTCCTCTATGCAGGGAGACAGGCAGTAGCATGGAGTATGGATGAAGGCACTTTTGGAAACAAGAAGGAGAAAGAATAATCCTTACCAGGAAGAGGAGTGCCCTGGGAATGAAGAGGAGGTTTGAGAGAGACAGAGGAATGATAAAATCAACTTTTGTGTGAAGGAAAGTTTATTTTTGTTCACAGCAGGGGTGTCACCATATGTGCACCTCATGATCGAATTAGTCACCACTTCTTGGTGGAAAGTCTCAGGAGAAACAGATCCTCCAAATGGAAGAAGGCAACAGCAATCAGGCTTATCACTGGACAACGAACAGCAGAGGAGCTGTGGAACCTTCATGGGAACAATGTTCAAAGTTCACAGGTTTTAAACATGAAGGAGATGTAAATGGCCAATTAATGCTGAACCTGACATCAAGTAAAAGCTGGTTTAGCATTACCTTGTCTCACAGTATCACTGACAATGTTAAACACTCCTGGAGTGAAAGCTTTGAAGGGACAGACTCACGGCCTTGTGAATGGAGTTACTCAGTGGAAATCTTCAAATCAAATGGAAGGAGCTCTTCTTCCACACAGATCATGATAAACCACAGGACTCATCAGGACAGGAGGCTGTTTATGCCAAAAGTTTACGGCTGCAAAAGGTGATTAGATAAATTCATAATAACCCATTGGGGCTATTAAACAAAAAGTTACTTGCTTGTGGCTAAAGAATTGCCTGAACCACCTGCCACATCCATATCTGTTTGCCCTGTGCTTCTTTGGTAACGGCTGCAGAGCATTAGAGACAAGATACTGGCCTGGGTGGACCTGTGGCTTGATACCATTCAGCTCTTCTGATTTCCCTTAGGCAGGCATACCACAACTGCACCTCTCACTCACTGGTCTCTCGAAGCAGCCTCTCACCTCCATAACTTCAACATCACAGGAGCAATAATTTCTGGGAAACAAGATTGTTTATCCTTAAAAGTAACAACCAGAAAGACAAGAATGAGAAAACACCTGCACATACCCACGTCTCACTTCAGTGTTACCATAAACCTGGAACGACCCCACCACCAAAAACCCTCTGGTTCTGGAGGCAGCTCCCACCCACACTCATCCTCCAGTGTCTCTCCCTTAACTCAGGGCTTCAGGTTTTTACCTACAGAAACAGAATTAGTTCTGTAATTTCTGTCTGGGCTCCTGCCAGCCCCAGGTAGAGGTTCAGCTCAGACTGGGTGCTGTTTCAGAGACTGAAATCAGACTGCAATGTCGCTGGTTAAGCACAAGAGAATGACAGTCACTGTCTGCCTGCCTGCTGAGGGGAGGGATCAGCTCTATACACACACACAGAACACTGGTTCAGCAAAAGGGGAAGGCAATATGCAAAAGTGAAAAGAAAGTCCCTCCCCACTCTGCTCAAACCAGTTGTATTTACAGTAAAATCTGTTTCCAAGCCAAAAGCAATACAGGTAGTTACAAAACCAAAACAATTACAATAAAAAGTTTAAAAACAACTAAATATAATTCAACAAAACAGAAATGTGATTTCCAACTTGAGTTTTAGCTTCCCTGTGTCTTTCTTTGGGTTAGACCCAGGGTCTTTTGCCTTGTAACACTGGCCCCCATGTTTTCTAGGCCCCCTGTTAATTTATGACAGCATTAATTTAGGACTGCATTAATTTATGCAGCACCTACAGATGGGATCTGCTCCTAAATGAGGTGAAACCTCCTTGCTTGTCACTTGCAGCAGAGTTTCAGGAGAGCTTTCAAAGTAATCAAATCCCAGCTAAGACAAGATGCCTGCAATGAAAACATGATGTGGGAGCCACAAACATCCCACCTTAGTGCTGTTCCTTTCTCTGCCTTCCCAATTGCTTTCCAGCATTCCCTGCTCTGGCAAGCTGCAGCCTCTCCACTAAATCAACGACCACTAGAAATGCACTTCAGCATTCTGCTCAGGCAGGACCATGGAATGTGCAGCTTTTTCTCCCAGAATTTGCCCCACACTGAGAGATTTCTCTTGGGAGGAATGCTCCATGTGAGCCAGGGTTCTGGCACAGACATGCTGTGGTACTTGCCAGCTCACCTCCTGGCACACACTAATTAATGCTGGGCTGCCACAGCATTAGAAATCGCAGGGCTGACATGGCCGGCAGCTCCAGCAGCTCTCCATGGAGATTCCTGACTGTGTTCTTCCTTACAGAGATCTTAGAAGTAGTGGCATTTTACTTGAATTTAAAAAATGGAAAAATATTGAAAATAGAATTGTCATTTCCTGTGGATGTGCACATAGCTAGGAAGAGAAGTACTTGCTGTCTGGGCTAGAATTAGCAATAATAAATGATGCACAAATAATCTGAAATGCCTCCTATCCCACAGATCTTCAAGATGGCTGAATCTCCTGGGGAAACCTCTGGAAGCTCAATCAGAGAGCAAAGTTTAGCTCCTCCATAGGGTCCTACCCCTGGGAGCACTCCTGCTGGTGTTCTGGAGACAGGTATGGGAGCATTAACCGAGCAGAGCATTTCCACTCTCACACTCCCTCTGGGAATGCTGGGGGTGGCAACAATTGCTCACTCCACACATTACAGAGCAGCTTCACACACATGAAAGGCAGTACGGGCTGGAGTAGAGGCTGTGGGAAGCACAAAGGCTTGGGATTGCTCACGCAGTAAGGAAATGGATGGCACTAATGCACAGGCCTTTGCAGTCCAGCCCTGGCTGAAAAAAACCCCAAACCTGTCTCTTCATTAAATACAGCAGCATTTGTACCAGGAAACCTCCCCCAAGCACTGCAGTGCCTCCCCTGCTCCATTTCAGGAAGGGTTTTCCAGGGTTTCCCGAGCCTGTGAACGCTGTGCTGAGCACATCTGATGAGAATTGATGCTGAATGCACCTTCCCGGACAGCACAACACAGGCAAGACACTCTACATTCCCTGGTTTTAATCAGAAAGAAGACAGGATTCCTTTTGTACATTACTCTGAAGAGATGGCATCACATCCTGCAGGAAAAATTGTCTTTACCCATTAGCACAGCCTTGTGTGAAATCTTGAGCAGATCTTATCCAGATTCATCCTGGCTGCCTTTGATACCTAAATGATGCTGCAGTTTTTGGAATCGGTCACCCCAAACACCATCACAGAAAACAGAAATGTGTTGTCAGAGGACTGGTCAGAGCTGGGCTGGGCCAAGCCATCCCTTTCCACTGATTTCAGTGTGAACACTATTCAATCAATGCCAGTAATTAGTGGGATAAATCTGGACCCTAGTGCCTCTGCATTACTCAGCTATCTCAAAGGGAACTGCATAAACCTCCTGCATTCCAGCTGCAGATGTGCAGAATAAGCCATGTGTGTCTCCCTGGACACCTCTGAGGCTGACACAGGCCTTTCCCAGGACCCTCTCAGGTCACTCCTGATGCTCTGGGGCTCCTCCCAGGCTCTCTGGGGCTGCTCCAAGTGTTTCTGGACTTCTTCCAGCACCTCTGCGGGAATATGTTGTTTATATGCCAGAAATATCAATCGCCATAATGCTGATATTAAGCTGACTATCACAGGCCATTCAACCTCCAGCCAAAGCCTTCACGGGGCTTCTATATCCTGCCACCTCCTCACCTGACCCAGCCACAGGACTGGATTACTGTTATCCAGGCACAGATTCCAGGATGTGTACAAGCTGTTTGTGTGTCACACAGAGCTGGCCTGTGTCAGCAGAATTGAGGTCATGCCTGCCTTTGCCTCAGCCCACCCCACGGTGAGGCAGCAGGATGAGACTCTCTGCCTTTGGAGCTCCATTAGGAGACTCTTTCAAGTCTTTGCTATGGTATGAAACAAGAAGAAATGCCAGGACTTGTAGACACAGCTAGCATCACAATGAATATATACAACCATAAAAAGGCTCTGCTGAAACAATAATCTAATGTGCTTAATAAAACTGTGACCAATGGATGCACTGTCTGGGCAAGAATGTGCTCACAAAGCTGGGCGGTAGAATAAGGGACAGAGGAAAGGCGAGGGTGGTATTTATCCAGACTAGGGTGCTTGGCTGCCTCATGACAGGGCTGCAGCACCCACACGCAGCTCAGGATGGAGGTGTCCATGTGGGGACACCTTGGTAAGCAATGTCTACCTCACACAGGTCCCCTCACAGGCAGGACACCCTCAATGGGGCCTTCCCCTCACAGCACATGGGCCTCCACACAGCTGCCATTGCAAAGCTCAGCTCAGCCCCAAACCCTCACAACCCCCAGAGCCCTCATAGCCTCCGGAGCCCTCACACTCCCCATGCCCACACAGCCCTCGGACGCCCTGAACCCTCAAAGCCGCTCAAGCCCTCACACTTCCCTCACGGCACTCTGAGCCCTTACGCCACCCCCCTGCCCCCGCCCCAGGCCCTCACAGATCCTCGAGCCCCCAGAGTCTCCTCACAGCAGCCGGACTCCCTGAGCCCTCAGAGCCCCCCAAGCCCTCACAGGAGCCAGGCCCCCTGAGCCCTCAGAGCCCCTCCCGGCTTCCCAAGCCCTCACACTCCCCTCACAGCGCCCACTCCTCCCGCCGTGTCCCGCCCCAGTCCCCGCTCGCCGCCCGCGCGGTCGCCATGACAACCCCCGCGCGCGCGGCCCCGCCACCCTCGGGCGGGCCCGCGCGCCAGAAAGTGCTGGAACGTCGCTGCAGCCCGCGCGTGCGCACGCGGGGTCCTTCCCCCACCCACCGCGGCGCTGCGGCGCCGGCGGGGAGCGGGACAGGGGAATGGGAAGGGAAGGAATGAGGGAGACCCTCCTGGAGGAGGGGAGGCGAGGGGCGGGGGGAAGCTCTGGGGACGCGCGGGGAACCCGCCCTGTCCCGCAGTGAGGAGGAGCCGCCGCCTCCGCTGCGCAAAGCCCGCACTCGGGTCCGTGAATGGGCGGCTGCAGCGGCCACCGCCCAGAGCCCGCTGCGGAGTCACTGCGACGGTTACCAGGGCACTTCGTTGTCCGCCAATCAAATGGCGTTAGCTCATCCCCCAGGGCCGGCAGCCAATCGGCTTCGACATCAATCATTCAATTGGGCCAATCGGAAGCGCCGTGAGCGAGCTGGGGCGGGCACTCGCGGGTCCCGGCTGCTTAACTGTAAAGCCAACAGACAGGCGGGCGGGGCGAGTGGGAGCCGTCAGCTTGAGTGACAGCGGCACAGCCAATGATATTCTCGCATTTGTAGAGCCTCGCTGCAAATAGCCAATCGTTGCTGCCGATGGCCGCCTGGGCGGGGAAAAGGCGGCTGCGCGCGCATTCCGCTGCTATATAAGGGCTGGCGGTTGCCTCACGCAGCCAGAGTCGGTTGGGGAAAGGTTGGGGTAGGTGCGAGTGCTCGGATCCGCCGCCATCATGAGGGAGATCGTGCACCTGCAGGCCGGGCAGTGCGGGAACCAGATTGGAGCCAAGGTCCGGGCGGGGAAAGAGGGCGCGGGGGCGGGAGGGGAGAGCGCCCGGTCCGACGCGGCCGCCGCTGATGCGCTTCTCTTCGGCAGTTCTGGGAGGTGATCAGCGACGAGCATGGTATTGACCCCACCGGCACCTACCATGGCGACAGCGATCTGCAGCTGGAGCGCATCAATGTCTACTACAACGAGGCCACAGGTAGGGCCCGGACCCCACCCCCCGCAGGCTCCCCCGGCCCCCCGGCGCGGTAGTCACGGCTCTCCCTGTGTTACAGGCGGCAAGTACGTGCCCCGCGCCGTGCTGGTGGACCTGGAGCCCGGCACCATGGACTCGGTGCGCTCCGGGCCCTTCGGGCAGATATTCAGGCCAGACAACTTCGTGTTCGGTGAGTGCGCGGGGGCGGGAGGAGCCGCGGGGTGGGGCGGGCAGGGCACTGCGGGGCTGCCCCGCCGCACATGCTCCGAGGGACCGGCCCGGACGGGGCTAATCCTGGCGTGGAATACCGGGATTGCGGCTGGGAGCAGCTCCGAGGCGGCACCAGAGGTCGTTGCTCTTCCGATTCTCGTTACCGCCTCCGTGCGTGCCACCGGGAGAAATGGAGTGGCTGCTGTATCATTGATAATTAATGTTTTGCCTGTGTCTGCCGAGCCACTGCAGAGGTGCTTGTGTGAAAGCACAGCCCTGCGCTCGATAAGATGAAAGCTTTCATGGAGCCTGATGCTCTTAAGCTTTGCTTGCAAGCAATAAGCAGGAAGCAGTGACCGTAATCTAATACGAAAATGGCTCTTTTCCAGGTCAGAGCGGAGCAGGAAACAACTGGGCAAAGGGCCATTATACGGAAGGTGCTGAATTAGTCGATTCTGTGCTAGATGTTGTAAGAAAGGAGGCAGAAAGCTGTGATTGTCTCCAGGGCTTTCAGCTTACTCACTCCCTGGGTGGTGGCACAGGCTCTGGCATGGGTACCCTTCTCATCAGCAAAATCCGTGAGGAGTACCCAGACAGAATTATGAATACCTTCAGTGTGGTGCCCTCCCCTAAAGTGTCAGATACTGTAGTAGAGCCCTACAACGCCACGCTGTCGGTGCACCAGCTGGTGGAGAACACGGACGAGACGTACTGTATCGATAACGAGGCGCTGTACGACATTTGCTTCAGAACACTGAAGTTAACGACCCCCACCTACGGTGATCTGAACCACCTCGTGTCAGCCACCATGAGCGGTGTCACCACCTGCCTGCGGTTCCCGGGCCAGCTCAATGCTGACCTGCGGAAGCTGGCGGTGAACATGGTTCCCTTCCCACGTCTGCACTTTTTCATGCCTGGTTTTGCCCCGCTCACCAGCCGTGGGAGCCAGCAATACCGGGCTCTAACCGTGCCAGAGCTCACCCAGCAGATGTTCGATGCCAAGAACATGATGGCGGCGTGTGACCCTCGTCACGGCCGCTATCTGACCGTGGCCGCCGTCTTTAGGGGCCGCATGTCCATGAAAGAGGTGGATGAGCAAATGTTAAACGTTCAGAACAAAAATAGCAGCTATTTTGTTGAATGGATCCCTAATAACGTTAAAACAGCAGTCTGTGACATTCCACCTCGCGGCCTCAAAATGTCTGCCACCTTCATTGGCAACAGCACGGCCATCCAGGAGCTGTTCAAACGCATTTCTGAGCAGTTCACTGCGATGTTCCGCAGAAAGGCCTTCCTGCACTGGTACACGGGCGAGGGCATGGATGAGATGGAGTTCACAGAGGCTGAGAGCAACATGAACGACCTGGTGTCTGAGTACCAGCAGTACCAGGATGCCACAGCTGAGGAGGAGGGAGAGTTCGAGGAGGAGGCTGAGGAGGAGGCCGAGTAAAGCTATGCAGTTGAACACCTGTAAATTTTGTTTAAAGTTGTATGAACTCTCTCATTGAAAAGTTCTGTTTGTGTTGTGTTATTATTGCTGTTTCCGAGTCACTCCCAATGCTGTACAGGCACCATTAAAGCAGTTTTCACAGTGCACGTCCCCGTCTCCTCCTTTCCTGCCGGTAAGATTCCCGCGTGCCGTTCCCGTAAGTGAGCCCATACAGGTCCCTCAGGTCTGGAAAAGAAAAACAATGGACTTGGCACGAGCACTGCCACCTTGTCCATGGCAACAGCTACCCTTCTGCCCTCAGCCAGGTGATGCCTGTTGTGTCATTGGCACCATGGCAGTCCTTCTCCTGGGAGCATGGGGATTGAAATTGTCTGGTATCCCTTAGAATCAGGTACTGCTGGAGGGGGGAACGTTTGACAGGCAGGACGGAATTAACTCCCTGCTGAATCTAAATTTAGGTATCTGCCTGTGGCCTGTTGCAGCCTGGCCTGGCAGGAGCTGAGCAGGGGCTGCAGGAGGTTTGAGCTGCCTGGGCACAAAACGGTGCCACCGAGCTGCCACCCAGCACTGGGTGTTCCTGGCGCCAGCTGAGCTGTTCTGCTGCAGCTCCTCAGCACTACACACGCAGCAGGGAGGGAGTGATGGGCACAGCTGTCACAGGTGACACCAAAGCTGTCTGCCCAGTGCACACAGCCCTGCTGCACTGGGCTGCACTTCTGAAAAATCACTGTAGGGGTTTTGAAAACCAGGTGCTGGTGCAGCCTCTGCTTGTGGGGTGAGCTGAATACCTGACAAGTGTCTGACACTTGTTTGTCCCTAGAAAACCCTGTATTAATTCGGCAAATTTTTACAATGGAAACAGTTCGTTTGCAGTGTCACTTCAAGTGACAAAACTGTCACCAAATACCTGGACAGGAGGGAGCAGGCTGCTTCCCTTCTGAAGAAATTCTGTTCACTGTTCTAAATTATAACTGCTTCTGTTTAAAGGTTTTCTGCCTTAATTAATTTTCCCCACCCAGAGCCGGACTGGTTGGAGCAGTTAAAACTGTGCTGACTGGTGGCTCCAGAGGCCGGGAGGTGGGAATGTCTGCAGGAACAGGGCCCAGTGTCAGACCTGCACAGGGGAACAGGCTGGAGGGGAAAAGATGGCAGCACATTTCTAAAGCATGAAGTAACACTGAGGAGCTGATTGTTGCCCTTGATTTTAGGGTGGGTTTTTCTTGCTCCTGTTCGATACTCCCTGGCCAGCTAGGCACTGAGGGCTGGACAGTGCTGTCCTGTTTGGGACAGAGATTCACAAGTACCCCTACCCTGAGGAGCCTCTGCAGGCCTGTGCAGGAGGGCAGAGCAGCAGAGCCTCAGGAACAGCTCAGGACAGCTTCTCTCCAGGGGACTCACATTTGGCTACAGCCTTGTGGGGTGTGAGCACAGCCCTCCCCGAGGAGCCCAAAACACCCCAGAGACACTGTGAGCCACCCCAGGAAGGGACAGGGTGAGGGTGACCAAGGACAGCAGCAGTGTCACCTTCAAGAGTGGCCAAAACACACCCACCTTTGAGCAAAAGGGTGTGCATTTTTGTCCAGCCTCACCTGTCCCAGCCATGCTGAGATGTCCCCATCCTCACTCTCAGTCCCTCCCTCAGGTCCCTGCCTGGTTTGCCCGGGCCCAATACAAATCTCCCTAAAGCCACCTCAACATTCTCCTCTCCAGGCCCAGCCTCCCCATCAGCCACAGCCCAGCCCTGCCAGGAGAGTTGTTTTTCCCCCTTTGCTTTCAATCCAACCACATTTGTTATCTTCTGTTTCCCCCCTCTGCACTGCAGTAAGGACAAGCAATGAGTTCAGTTCTTCCCAGCTGAGCTCCATGATTTCCCACCCACATTACTGAGCTGTGACCAAACTCAGCAATGTATACGTTGCTGATTTGTTGAGATATTTTAGCCTGCTACGTTCATGCTTTCAGGTGCATGGACACACCTTCCCCTTACACACAAAATCCCTCCAGACCTCTCAGGCAGCCCAAGACGTCACCAGGCTCAGGCAGGGACCTGTCCTGATGGCAAATACCATTTCCCTACACTTTTTGTGCTTTCTCAACCCCTCCATATCATCTACCTTTTCCTTTTTATCACACTTCAAGCTTTTTAGAACAAATCGCTTTCCTGACATGTGACAGGTGGGATGTCACTGAGCCTCCCCTGCCTCGGCTGGGGGTGGTGGCTGGAAATGTGAAGTCTCTCCAAGGCTGGCAATGCTGGGCTCTCCTGCAGCCAGGCAGGGCATGGCACAGCTCCAGCACCTCAGCACAGACCGGAAAAACCCTACTGCCCGTGTGGAACATTTCAGTAATTGCTCACTGCTGTGCCACTCCAGCCAACGACAGCACTACTTCACCCAGTAATTAGTATTAGTGACTTTCATTTTCATCCTGCTGATGAACTCACGTGGTATAAAGCCTGTGTAGGCAGGTATGAGTCCAGCTTGGGTGTAAATTTTGGTGTCCGGCCAGTGTGTCAGGGGATATCTCGTGCCCAAGGTGTAAGGTGGATTTCTCTGCAAAAGCTGGAAAACAAAATAAAAAAACCACAACAACATGAAATGGTTTATTTTAAAACATACTATTTTTACCAAAGTCACGTGCTTTGACTCTGCATTACATAAAATATTTAAGCCAACATAAAGCAATTCTCTTTCCAGTCCTCCTTTCTTCTAATTAAAAGCTACATGGCATTGTCCCTTTATTCACTCCACAAATTTTTCTCCTGGCAGGTGTTGGCAGCAGTCCCTGCCACCTCATCCTCCATGCTCCATCCCAGGTGCTGTCCTTGGGATCTGTGCAGACCAGGCTGCAGAGATTTATTCCCTTGGGGATCAATCATCCCCAGATCCCAAAGGCCTCCTGCTCCTGCTCTGCTGTCCCTGGAGTTGGCCCTACTCCTGTGCCATGGCTGTGTTTGGGTTTGACCTCCTTTGTGTTTCCATCAGTCCCACCAACAGCAAATAGCCTGTAAGCCCAGGCTTAGGGAATGTTAACTGGAGGAAGAGTGTAAATCATCCCCTGGAAGTGTCCCTGCTCTCCGAGGCTGGATGCAAGCGAGGGGCTGGGCAGCAGGGTGGGTGTCACAGCTGGGTGTCACACAGAAGCCACAGAAGCCCTCAAGGTGTCCCCAGAGCAGAGCAGAGCAGAGCCACCCCCTGTGTAGAGAGGATGTGGGTCACGGAGCCCTTGGGGAGTGGGATGGAGCCCAGGCTGTGGCTCCTCGAGAGGATTTTTGCTTTGCCTGCTGCAGGCAGCGAGCAGTGATCCATGGCACATCTGCAACCGAGGACAACAAAGATTTAGGGCAGGAGATTAGTGGCTTGAAGTCAGAAGCCATCTTAGCTAGCAATGGGGTGTGATTCTCCCTTCAGCGTGCTGCTCTCCGCCGGTGCTGCCGAGCCCTGCGAGCCCCGATCGCTGATTGCTGCGGCACACAGACACCTCCCTGGCTGATCCCCGGCATGGCAGGCGTTTCTGAGCACATCGGGGGCAGAACGGCTTGGCAAAGAGCACATTCAGGGATAAATGCCCGGGTTTTGTTCTGTTAGCTCCATTTCAATTCCTATTCACGGCAGCAGGGAAGGAGAAGCAAGCCAGCGCCGGGAAATACATCTCATCCAAAGCACGGCGCTGCCCTGCTGCTCTCCCCGCTGACTCATTTCTTTCCAGCTGATTTCTCTGAGCTGGGGATCCTCAGTCGTGGATGTTTTCCTACATCAGCCCCATATGATGCGGGACGAAGGCAGGCAGTGGGTCCGGGGGAGCAGGAAGGGCTGGGATGCTGCAGCCTGCATTTAATGGGCTGATCTGCTCTCCGGCGCTGGACCAGCGAGGCTGCTGCATCCCGGGGATCTCTCTGCATCCTCGGGTCGCACGCCATCCTTGGGGGCAGGGAGGGACGTGTAGCTGTGAATGCAAACTATTAACTGCTGCGGGAGAGATCTCGTTTTCCAGCGCCGGAGGTTTATGTGTCATTGTGTGGGAGCTCTGACAGCAAGGGAACGAGAGTTTTTCAGGAGGGATGTTTCTGCATCCTTCCCAAAAGGAGGAGAAAGAAGATCGGGATCCCTTTAAGACAAATTATGTTAGTAAAGGGAAAAGCCTTCCAACCAATTAAAGAGAGACATATCACAGGAAGCTATCCGGCACTGCCAACCAGACAGAGGAGGTATATTCCATCAGGGAAGTGCAGATTGTTGCATCCTGTATTTCTGCACTCAGAGCAACATTTTTAACAGCCACCCTTGACCCAGCCCTCAATAGATTTGCTTAATCCTTTTATGAACTCATTTATCCTCCCTTAATGTCCCAAGGAAACAAGTTACAGAAATTCATTGCCTATGTTTTTTTCAACATTACCTAACAGCATTTGATTTTGCTTGTGCTTGTAACCCAATTCTAATCCTACTACTGAAAATTCAGGTGGATCAGCATCAGCATTATGCACATTCTTATTTCAACAACGTATGATCTACCTGGTACCGGTCAAATTCCTTCATGGCTTTCCTCACTGATGGGATGTAGGTCATGCCAAAGTTGTCGATGTTACAGGGGATCCATCCAGTGTACCCTGTGAATGGAGGCAAAAAAGAACATTTTCTGCTTGAGAACATACATTGATCATTTAAAGATCAGCCACTCTGAGAGTGAAGGAGCCTGGAATGAATATAAATCCTTAAAGTATAGGAAGGAAAAATGAATCAACTGAAACTGTAAAATAAATACTTATGCATGAGGTTTTTTTCTTATGATTCCCAAGGAAGACACAAGGAACTGATTTTTGTTGGTCTCCATGTAGTATGGAAGAATCATTTCATTTTCTTATAGTATTTTTTTTTTCTTACATCTACAGCTCTTTCATGTTCTCTCCCAATTTAATATACGTTCAGGGGCTAACAACCAGCTGTACAACCTTTTTTCCTCATCTGCTCTGCCCATCCAACAAATTTCCACAACAGAAACTTTATAGAGTCCCAAACTACATAAAGCATAGCTAGATAGAACCTAAAAGCAGCCCAAACTCCTGCTTTCCAAAGGAATGCTTTGGGGAGAGAGATTTGTCTTCTGCATCCTAAAGCATGGACACTCTCTCATTTTAACTAAAATATTGTCATCCCAGTGTTCCCGTGGTCCACTGTGGAGTGAGGGATCCCACCCTGTTGAGTTGGATCCTTGAGGGGAGAGCTCAGCCCATCACCCATCAGTTTTCCTGCTGCACAGGAATGTCCTCTCAGAGCAAGTGGGGAAGTGACAGAACACACCCTTGCAGGACAGGGTTTGTCCCCTTGTGATGCTGCCATACAGCCCTGTGTGTGGATTTGGTGATTCAGGAAAACATCTGATTTCTGGGAGATGAATACCCACCCCAGCAGGGTGGGGCAGAGCCCATGGCCCAGCTCTCCTCACCCTCTGCAGTTTGGCCCCACAGCTGCAGGGAACTCTCCTGAATCCCTTGCACTGCCCACGGGCACAGAGTGACACCACAGGGGTGACAGCACCCCAAAGAAACGCCCTTGCAGGAAGAGGAGAGAGGGCATTTTCCATCCCAAACAAGCTGGAGCGACTGGGCAACATCTCTGAGGTTTCCCCGAGGGGAGAAGGATCACATCATTTCTTCAGAGGTGGCCTCGTGCCCTCCCTGTGTGTTACCTAGGATGACTTTCTGTCGGATGGCACTTGGGACAGGCAGCACTGGCATGGTGTAATCAGCTGTAGCCCCTCCTGGCAGTTCCACACCTCCGGTTTGTATCTGGTTAAAATAAAAGGGGAAACAAAATAAAACACCAGGAAAACTTGCTCTTCCCTTGCTCCAGTGCTTAAATCACTGCCAGGACCTGGAGATGGCAACTGGCATTTCCTGTTCTTCCCAGCTTTACTCCAAGAGCTACCCCAATGATTTCTGGTAAAGTGAAATTACAAGATGAGGAGGTAGCAGACCTTGAAAGGGTTTGCAAAATCCCCATGGAGAACAAGGGGAGCTTTGGGCACTGAGCTCCTGTGCAAATCTGTTTCTGAGGGCAAGGAGCAGGAATGCCCCTTCTTGGGATTTACATCCAAGCCAGCTTTTGACTCCATGCGTCAAACCTCTAATCTCTGCCTTCAGAGGATTTGCAGAGCCACGGCTGCAGGAACGTGACAAAGGCTGGTGCTGGCTCCGGAGGAAATAAAAGGGTTTTTTTAAAAAAAATAATAAATATAATAATATTTTTTTTTCAAACTAAAACATGTTGGTCTGGAGAGACACTGCCTGTGCTATGCTGAACAGCCCCCAGCTGCACAGGCAAATTCCTCTACTGGTGTTTAAATGAGAGGCAGTGATGGTGGGAAATTCAGGTGGGGAGAGATACAGGGTCAGAAACCCGGCAGGCAACCGAAAGTGCTGGGAGTGCTCTCTTTTTCGGAGGAGGAGGAAGAGGAGGAGCAAGGCAGCATCAGGGCTCCCAGGGCACCCTAAGGAAGCACAAGCCTGGCTTGCCAGCAGAGTGTAACACAACTTTAGGGACTGGGATTGAAGCCAAACCCACCCAAATGAGGAGTTAAGCCTTTTTGATTGGGAAGCATAATTAACGACTAAAAGCATTCCCTGAAGATGGAGTAGATTTGCTGCTGCTGGAAACATCTGTGTATCTGATCTTCCTCGACACCACACTCCCAACGCTGTGCCCTTGCCATGCACACCCCTGTGACATCCCCTCCTCACCCAACATCCCCCGAGCCCCCGTCCCTCCAAAACTCACTATTTTGCTCACTCCACAGCCGCACTGGCAAGATGCAGCATCCTTTCCCAGCACACAGGCCAGGGGTGGCTTGGCCACCTCCCTCTCCATCTCCTCGGCCGCGGGGTGCAGGGCCAGCCCGGGGGTGGCGATGGGCTCCCGGGGCAGGAAGGTCTGCCGGGCGCTGAGCACAGCCGTGTCCGGGCGGGGATGCCAGTGCGTGGGGTTCATGTGCAGCATCATCGGCTCCTCCAGCGCCGGGCTGAGCGCGGGCTGCGGCCCCAGGGGGATCTCAGGAGGGCTGCTGATGGGCTGGTAGGTGACATACCCTGAAGGACAGACACTGAGTTAGGGGGTGGGAGTGGCCCAAGGAGGATGAGGGATTCCCAATATCCCCCACACCCCTCCAGGGGATGGGAAGGAGCCTGGAGGTCAGTGGTGTGGAATCAGGATAGCTGGAGTTGGAAAGGACCATAAGGATCATCATCCACTCCCTGCCCATCCCACGGCTGTGAATGCCATCAGCCCCTTCAATACACCAGCCTGCACAGAAAACCTGCACTAATACAAGTTAAACAACATTTATTCTAAGTGTTGCCTAACCTGTAAAATATCATCAGCCAAGTCAAAAAGTAGTAAAGGGGGAAAAGCCCTGTATCCTATGCACATGGCTGCCTCAGCCCATCCCACACACAGCCCTCCCCAGAGGAATTTTTGCTCTGGCACTGTTGCTGCTCATCGAGGAAAGGCTCTTCTGTAATACTGGCTGGAAAAATTTCTCTTACATCCAGCAAATGCTAAATATCTCCACTGTGAAGTCGGGACAGAGCCCTGCGATTTAAGACTCCACAGGGACAGCTGAACTTGGCAACTTTTATCTGATTTTCCCTTAAAAATCCCCCCTGACGTGGCTCCCCAGATGCCCCAGTCCCGTGTGATCCCCCTGGCTCAGGCACTTGCTCTTCCTCTGTGCCAGCAGTGAAGCCCATTTTTCCCTCCCCAGAAGAGGATCATTCCTCCACCCCACAGCCACCTTTTCCTTACTGCAAAACTGTTACTGTGCCAGCCTTGTCTTTTTAAAACAACCCAAATTCCTTCCATTTCTGTGCTCATAGGTCATTTTTTTCCCAGCCTCTGGTCATTACAGCCTTCCTCTGAGGTCCCTTGGGAGCACATCTGCATCCCAGGGCTGAGCCTGAGGGATGAGGCACCACCTTCCAGCAGAGGCTCCATCTGCAGTCAGTCTGTTCATCTGCAGTGCTGGGGTTGTGTTGGACTTGACCTCAGAGGTTTTTCCAAGCTGAATGATTCCATTATTTCTGCAAATCTGCAGAAATCAACAAAATCTGCCCTTTCCTGCACAAGTATAAACTGGTGAGCATTTTGGTTTGTAATCTGTCTATAATTACATAATGAAGTGTATATATTCTGTATATAACTTTGCAAAGTATATATTATATGCTCTCTGCAACTGAATTACCAAGTGTCCAGGCTGGAAACAAAATAAAGACAAATGCTTGATTAAAGTGATTTTTCAATCCAGTGTGGAAATTTTTAAGCTGGTTTATTTTTTACTTCAGTATTAAGGAGAATATTGTATCTACTCTCTTTCTCCCACAAAGCAAAGGAAAAGGATACTTAGGTAGGTTTGTACTTGAGAAATCCATGTGAGGTCCTTTTACATCCCTGGGGTTTGCAAACTGATTGATTCAGAAAGGCTGCACAGTGAGGCAGGAAATGAAAAGTCAGGAGAGCACAGTGCTTTTGGTTTGAGTAAATATCCATATTTTCAGGTCAGGTTCCTGGGGAGCAGCTGCCTGTGCCACAACCAGTTCCACCTGCATGGATAACTCAGCACATCCCTGGCTGATCTCATGGAATCACAGAATATCCTGGGCTGGAAGGACCCACAAGGCTCATCAATCCAGCTCCTGTCCCTGCACAGACACCCATGGGATTCAACAGACAGAAACCAGCAGAGTACTTGGTGCCCATCAAGGAGGCTTCATCAAAACCAGACTGTGACAAAAAGTCTTGACACTGAGTTTGCTAAAGGCAGCCACAGGCCAGGCACTGCCATGAGCTCCTTGACCTGCACCACATAAAACATCCAGAAGGACATCAGGCAGCACCTGGGGAGGGTTTTAGGGATGGCACAGGGACAGCAGGAGCTGTTGGTGACATTGTCAGCACAGCCAGGTGTGGCTCACATGGCCACGTTCTTCAGGACCTCACTAAGGAGCAATGGGTGGTTCTCTGGAAGAACCTGGTTCTCTGCAGTGGCAATGGGGAGAGAACCAGGATAATGAGAGAGCAACTCAGTGAACTGGTTAGTTGGGTCCATCCAAGCTCTATTTTAGGCCAAGGAAATGCAAATTCAAATCTCCAGGAATGAAGCCTGTAAGCACCACCTGTGGGGTGGTGGATCCTGGAAAACAGGGCCAGGAGGAACAGAGAAGACAAAAGTTTGCAAGAAGCTGCACGGCAGAAATTCCCAGTGGGAAATGAGAAAGCAACACCTTGGTGGAAATAAAGACCCAAGTCCCACATGGGGACATTATCACTGTGTTCAGCCTGGAGAAAACTCACTCCCACTGTCCAGGGCATCCAAAGCAGTCACGGCTCAGCCATGGGATGGGATGTGACAAATGTGTCCCCAGAGGATGGCACATCCCCGAGGGGCTGAGCAGGATCACAGGGCAGCTCTGCTGTGCCTGGCTTGGGGCTGCTCAGCAGGGACCAGGAGCTCTGCCTGCCCAAAGGGCTGGGGCTTGGGAGGAGATTCCTGCAGATTCCCAGTGCTGGGAATCCACATGAGCATGTGTGTGTGATGGAGGAGATGGGGTCTGTTAGTGAAGAGGGAAAGGGAAAAATAAAGAGAGAGAGAAAAGGGAAGGCAGTGGAACCTTTCTGCTGATCTGGGGAGGAGCAGCTAGAAGCAGAATCAATCCCAAGGTGTCAGAGCAGAGCAAGTTCTGCACCAGGAGGGTCAGCCAGGAAGAGATCCAGAGCAGGAGAGCTGACCTTCCCTAGAAAGATGGATGTTAGCCTGTGGAATTGTGCTGGGTTTGATGGGGATAGAGGTAATTTTCTTTGTAGTAACTAAATACAGGGCATTATCTGGATTTAGGAGTCAGCAGCTGTGTGGGGTTTAGTTGCCAACCAGGGTTTAACCACAACAGGAATTCTAGAAGAACTGGGGAGTGAGTTCATAATATGCCATAAAATCACTGATCTCCATCTAACTGAAGATGACCTGGGAACTAAAACTCTCCACAACACGAGAATCCCCATCCTCATGAGCTGAGGCCCAGAGCTCCAACTCCTTACTCTGCTGTGAAACACCAGAGCTATGATTGCTCCAAGGGAAATATCCCATTTCACCCAGGAGCCTACCAAGCATGGGCACAGACCCACTGTGGGTAATTAACCCTGTGCTCATTAGCAGGGCCCATTTGCTCACCTGGGTGATCGATGTGGTAATGCAGCTTGAGGAGGTTTTGCATGTTGTCCAGTGGTGCCAACACGGAGCGAGGGCTCTTGCTGACTGTGGGATCTGTCAGCACATCGTGGGTGGTTTTGCCATAGGTGTTGCCAAACCTGAAGGGGAACTGAGGGACATAACCCCCATAGCTGAGGAGGAAAAGAAAGGAACCATCACTGAGATGGCAGTGGGAGATGTCCACTGGCAGGATAATCTTGGGGTCCCACACTGGTTTGGGTTGGAAAGGACTTTAAAGCTCATCCAGTTCCACCCCTGCCATGGCAGGGACACCTTCCACTGTCCCAGGCTGCTCCAAGCCCTGTCCAACCTGGCCTTGGACACTGCCAGGGATCCAGGGGCAGCCACAGCTTCTCTGGCCAGGGCCTCCCCACCCTTACATGGAACAATTCCTTCCCAATATCCCATCTAACCCTGCCCTCTGGCAGTGCAGATCTACACTGGAAATGCCCTGTCCATGGGCTCAGGAAAGGTGATGGACAGGATGAGCCTGAGTGGAGCAGCAGCACGGGGGGAGAACAGAGACCACACTGAGGTTACACAGGGAGCCAGGAGGGAGTGTCTGTGTGGCACATGTGTGTTTTCATGTGGCAGCATGAACACTGGCTCATCAGTTCACAGGCATGTATAGGCACAGGCCTGAGCTTTGGTTCGTGGAGAAACATGGGAGGAGGTCAGGAGCAGCACCTGTGGATGGGAAAACTCCCAGCAGGAACGCAGCCTGGGCTGTGTGGCTTTGGCAGCACCAACACCCAGTCCCCCAGTTAAAGTACCATTTCCAGTTAAATGTGCCCCAGTTTGAACTTTGCAGTGTCTCTTTGCTCTGACAGTGAGTTACTGAGAAATTCTCCATGTCTCTTGTTCAGTATTTAAACCCAAAAATCAGAATAATTCCTCACTTGCACTCTCCTCTCTCTGCTCACAGCGGGTTGATGAGCTCACCCAGGCCCTGCCAGGCACAGGGGCACAGGGAAGGTGGCTGCTCAGCCCCAGGAACAAACATAGCTCCATTTTTTGGGGATTTCTCCACTGCCCAATCCCTGGGATGAGCACTGTGACTCAGTGGTGGCCGAGGGCAGGGCAGGTGCTGGAGCTCTGGCTCTGCTCCCAGCCACCATCAGAAACTCGAGCTGTTCCACTCTCACATTTCCTAATGGTGATGTTATTCCAGCACTGGAGAAAGGTAGAGCTGCCAGTTGCAATGGACAGACAGAAATATTCCATCAATGAGCCCAGTGTGGATCTGGGGATAAAGCCAGATGATGCATGAGGATCATAAGATGATGAGTAAGTACTTTCCCTTCCAAATAGTTTAAACAACAGCGAGCAGAGCCGTGCATTTACACTTGGCAGGTTTTCCCACTTTGCATGCAGGATTCCTCCCCGGCAGCCGCCGGAGCAGCTCGGTGCCTCATCCCCAGGGATTCTCAGTGAGCCTTGCAACATGGGGAAGCAACACCAGCATGATAAAACTGAGCAAGGGCACAAATGACACAGCCCAGGTAATTACAGGATGGCTGGAGGGAGTTTGATCATGGGCAAAATAATGGCTGGGCTGAGAAAGGGCTCCATTGCCCTGCAATTAAACACGAGGTAAGCTGAGCGAGTCCATCTGGGTGCACAAGGAGGGATTTGCCATGGAGGAAGTCCAAGTGCTGCTGGTGAAATCCTGGGGAAGGGAGCAGCCTCAGCAGGGCTGTTTGTGCCCCTGTGCTGGGGTGCTGGTGAAGGACCCCTTTTGGGGATCCCCGTTTGGGGTTCAACAGTGAAAACCTTCTGGCTGAGCCCATCTCACTCTTCCCCTGCTCAGCTCTATCTCCTCCATCACCACTCCCAGGCTGCCACCCAAACCTGCTCTGCCTCCCTGGTCGCCAGCAAAGCCTTGGCCCTGGGCCCATCCCCACTTGCCCCAAACCCTTCCCAGCTCTGCAGAGCTAGGACAGGGCTGTGCCCAGTGCCCAGGATTCATGGATTGACCCTTCCCTGCCCACTCAATCCTTCCCAAGCCATCCCACTCGTTGGGTTTAGGCTTCCCAGTGCTCTTGAGCACTGTGGTGGCTTTTCAGACTCCTGCTGTGACCATTGCCTGAGCTGAGTGACAGCAATGTGCTGTGGTGTTCTCATGGTGTTTGCAGTTTCACTGGCACAGGCAGGTCTGGCACATGGGACAGCTGGTGACATCCTGGGCACAGTCCCTCTCCTGTGACACGCCAGTGCTGGGATGCCCTTCAGGCATCTCCTCCTTGCCCTCAGCCATCCAAAGCAGATGCAAAGCAGCACCCCCAGGGGCTCAGGGGTGCCACAAGCCTGCACAGCACCAACAAATGCACATTCTGCTTCCTCCTCCTGCACCTCCGGAGAGGAGCAGCCCAAACTGCTGTGTCCATCCTGGGGCTTGGAGCTCCTGAGGGAGCTGCAGGGATGAGCAAGGGAAGGTTTTGGGGGCTGCAATTCCAGCCCCAGCTCCCTCCTTCCTGTCCCTCGTCTTTCCCAAGCTGCTGCCAGCATGGCTTTGATGGCACACACAGGATGTCACATCAGATGGTCACAGCAATGCAAAAATGAGTTTGAAAAAACCAAGCTCAGAGCTTATGTAAATGGGAAGGTAGAGAGATCAGTAAAGGAAAATCCTGCCTGTCTCTGTGATGGGAAGGGCTGATTCAGTCATCACTGCTGGAGCAGCCTAAGGAAATGTGCTCCACCCTCCATCAGTGGTGGGGATCTGCCGTACCTGCCCTGCACCCACAGGACATGGCTGGCACTCCTTGTTCTAGGGCTCACAGCCTGGGCAGGCACCACTTCACCTCAGCTGGGCTAATCCCAGGGATTTTGCACCCACAGCAGCTGCTTTACCCTCGAGGGCCACTCTGCCTTTCCCCCTCTTTACACACCACAGACCAGGTCTCACCATGGGACCCCATGGGGACACATGGGACACACAACATCTTTATTCATAGCAAATCCCTTATTCCTCCCATTGGTGTCTTACCTTCTCCCCTGTAACTCCTCAGCTCTTACCCAGAGTATCTTCTTTCCAAGCCTTTAGAGGAGAGTGTCACAAAAAGCCTTGGAAAGAAATCCAACTACCTATGGAGTTGATCACCAGCCTCCCCAGCCACTGACTCCTTCCAGGAGCACAGATCCAGCAACAAAACAGAGCTCCAGCCCAGTGACCAGAGGGTGTCACATCTGCACAACCATTTATTCAAAGGAGACTTTCAAAAATCCTTGATGCAATATTATGACAGTTTGGAAGCCAAACCCTGCACAGTTTGGTGACATTTGTCTCTGGTGACATTTAGCATCTCAAAAGAAATGGAAAAAAAGGGAGGAAAAGAACAATTTTGGCTTTGCTCTCCATGTGCTATGGCATGGTCTGTAACTCTATCCTGCTGCTTCTCCCAGAGCTCTGTCTCCTACAGAGCACTGTCACATGGAATATTGAATAGCATCTTTAAAAAAACCCCAAAACATCATGAGTCACAAATACTACACAATCCCAACCAGAGCTATTTGCATTGGAAATGGATGTTTTGGATGAACTTACCCAGGGACATAATAGGGGTTTCGAGGAAAGATGCTGCTTCCCCTGTAGGCTGCCATGATGGTGTTACAGCTGGTGGTGGTGGAGGGGGGAAGGAGACAGAGCTCAATGTGGTGACCAGGGGAGCCTCTGTGATGTCAGCCCTCGACAGATTCCATCTGCTGCACAAAACTCCTCAGGCTCTCCTGCACACAGCTCTCTGTTCCCCCACCTGGAAGTTTTGGATGAGCACAGGAATTTTACAGCTTTTGTCAGGCTTCCTGAGGGCTCCCAGCCCTGGAGACAGCAGTGCCAGATGTTCCCTGTGAGTGGCCCCAGCACAAAGATGTGTCCATGGTTCATGCCCAGCACCAGGACTCTGCAGAGCCTGGCTGTGCCTGCCTGGTCAGGCCAGCACTGCCCACACCCCCAGGCCACTGCTCCTGCTTCCACCAGGGAAAGCTCGAGGCTCAGGGATTCCCTGGGCTGCAGTGGAAAGCTCAACCCACCCTCCCCTCCCTGCTCCTTGCTGCCCTCCCAGCCTGGCTGCTTGAGGATGGGATGATCCTTCCCTGCCTTGATCCCTGCAGGATAAAGGTTGTTCCTATTCCCAACATCACATGGCCACAGAGGAGCTGGGTTTGTCCCTGTTCAAGGACAGGAGATCCTCTTTACTGAACAGCCCAGTAATGGTCTGGGTTGGAAGGAACCATAAAAAATGGAACCTTGTTCCATTCCTGCCATATCCCAGGCTGCTCCAAACCCCATCCAGCCTGGCCTTGGACACTTGCTGGGATCCAGGGGCAGCCACAGCTTCTCTGGGAATCTCTGCCAGGGCCTCACAGATCTTACTGAGTATTCTTCAGCCTTAAAAAGTAACTTCTGAAATTGAAAATTAACTTCTTTCTCCCTAAATTTCCCTTCCAGGTGGCTGGAATTGCAATTGGAGCTGCAGCCGCACTGCTACTTGAAGCAGTTGCTCTGTTTGTCATGTATGGAATAATGAGGCTGTCGAATTATCAAGTACTTACTATGTAAGTTTTAAAACCAGTTTTTCCATCAGTCTTGAGTCTTTTTGTAATTTTCTGTGGTAGCTGTTTGCTGTGAAGGTGTAGTTCTAGTAGGACAACAGCTTTGAAGGGTGAAGAACTTGTGTTGATTCACTCACCCAGGTCTGAACCCAGAGCTGTCCATGCAGGACACTGAAGGGTTTTATTTCTTTGGTATCAGCAATATCAGCCTCAGTATCAGTTGTAAATCATGCAGGTTATTAAAGCTCCATTGTGATTTCACTGTCACAGTAATGAGAAAAGATTGAATTTGAGGTTTCCTTCAGGAGATTAGAACTACCCAACCCTTGTGTCTGTTCAGAGAGCCCTTTACCTCCTCTGGGGCTGAGGGAGAACCTCAAGCCAGCCCTGCCTTGCTCTGCCTTGGCCAGAGCTGGCATTGAGGGATCCCACGGTGGTTTAAATTCCAAACTCTGCCCACAGCAGCTGTTCTGGGGCAGCAAAGTTGCCCAGCTGTGCCCAGGTGTTTTCCCAGCTGCTGCAGGTGGTTTCTGATGTGATGCTTCTGTTTCAGAACAACTTCAGCCACACATGCCTCGCTACAGATTTTCCAAGAGCAACAAAGTGATGTTCGAGGGGCAGAAGATCATTAGGAAGGTAAGTGCACCTGGCACAGGGGGAGGGAAATATTAAAATCCAGTTTGGGAGGTGTAAAGTTTGCAATACTTGACTTGCTGAGCCTGGCTCAGGGCCTTCAACTCGGAAAATTTCACTGGCATTTTGTGGATATTTCAGAACTCCTGGAATACTGAATTGCTGATGGAGCAGCAGTAACTTCTTACTGAGAAGAAAAGTAAAGGCCAAATCTTTCCTCTGTCAAGGATATTTGCAGCCAAGGAAGCAAATAAATCAATGGATATCTAACTTCTGTATAGAAGTGATTAAATATCTCAGAATCCCAGGCTGGTTTGGGTTGGAAGGGACCTTCAAGATCTCATTCCACAGGACCAGGTTGCTCCAAGCCCTTTCCAACCTGCCCTTGGACACTTCCAGGGATGGGGGATCCACAGATTCTCTGGGGCACCTCTGAATATTTGAGAGTTATCCTCACCTGTAAAAGTGCCTGATTTCCCTCAAACTTATATTTGAGAAGATTAAAATGCTGCTTTGACTCTTGCCCTTGGCGCCTAAAGTGAGAGATCTGGTATTTTCACCCTTCATAAAATGCATTTGAGTTTGCCCAAATACCTAAGCTCTAATCAAGGGCAGCAAGCAGGGTGGGCAGGTGGCATCCTGCCAGGGCTACAATGGCTCAGCTCAGAGGTGCCCAGTGAAAGACCAAGAGGGAACAGATACAAGATAAAAGGGAAAGGCCCAACAGGGATTAGGAAAAAGTTCTCCTTCATGGGCACAGAACAGCCCTGGGACAGGGACAGGGTGGGGGTGGCATGTCCAACCTTAGAGATTTTCAAGGCCCAGATGGGCAAAGTCCAGAGCACCCCAAGGGAATTTTGGAATTATTTCAGCTCTTAGTGGACAGCTTTTTAAGGATGAGCAAAGGCTCATCCCAGCCTACAGCATCTGATTTTAACTCTGAGATGAAAAAGGTTCTTATTGAAATGCAGCACCAACCACCAACCCAGGCTCATGCAGGTCCCACCAGCCCCAGGGGATTTGGGTCAGCACCTTTCCAGCATTTCCAGAAACTCCCTTCAAAACTCCCTTCTTTTAATGGTCAGTGGCTTCTCCCTCCAAACCCAGGTCACACACTGCCTGAAGAGCTACTGAACCAAACAAACACCAAAATGTCAGTTCTCAAGGCAGACACCTAGGTGAGAAAAAGGAGAAATTCACATTTGCCAAGGTTATCATTAGAATTTATTGATATGAGACAAACTTTGTATGTCACCATGTCAATGGAGGAACAGCACATCTGGATGTGACAGAAGCACAGAGCACGTCTGGGGACACTCCACACTCTGGGAGCTCCCAGAGCACAGACCACACACAGGCTGGGTGTTACTGGGGACATTTTCTGGGGCAGCAATGCTCCAGAAATACCATGGCTGAGTGGTTTGCCAGGAGAGAGCACCCAGCAGGCTGCAGCAGGGAGCTGCTGGCTCTGACTCCCACAGGGAATGGCAGCTCACTCAGGCCCCTCCAGACACAGGGGGGAAAAAACCCAACCTATTTAGGGGTGAAATGCACCTGAGCCCAGGGATCCCTGCAGGGAAATGAGAGGACTTGGGCCCTCCAGCTCCTCAGCCACAAAGGGGCTCAGAGGAGCAGCTGGGTGAGGTCACATCCCCAGCAGGACAGCCCAGGCACGGCTAGGAACCTTCCCAAGGAGCAGACACAGCCATGCCACGCTCCATCCTGGCATCTGCCCATCCAGAGCAGGGTTTTTCTTTTAGCACAGTTATCCCTGTGTTGCAACCACTCAGACATTCCCCTCTCAGCAGTGCCCTCTCGCAGCACAGCCAGCCAGTCATCTATGCCTGCAGCTAAAATGAAAATTATCTTTATAATCTTTACTGGAAATACGTTTTATGCTGGATTCTACTTTAAAAAAAAAGGCAAGTGCTGAGCTTTCATCTTCTCCCAGCTTATGAAATATTTGGTTTGGTCCTAAGTATCTTGCTAAATGATTAAAGAGGGAATAGCAGAGTATTCCCCAGGCACCTGGTAAATCCACAATGGATTTATTGTAGAAACACACTGAATTCTCTAACTCACTCCAGAGAATGAGCTGTTTGTGACACAACACACAAAAAGCAACCCCAAGTTCAATGAGTAACTGGCCCCGCACTGAGATAAAGGCCAGGCCACACCAGGGGAGGTGCCAGCCCAGCTCTGGGGCCACGTGTGACACCACAGTGACAGAGCCTGGGCTGAGCTGCTCCTGCCTGGCGATGGCACAAACCTGCTGCACACCTGGAGAGGAACCTCTGGCTCCAGACACACACATGTGACTTGTGTGCTCCTCTTGTCCCTCTCGTGGGAGCTGTGACAAGTGACAAAGAGGGTTCTGCTCTCGGCCATCTGGTTTCACCAAATCTAAGTTCCCTCTCACACATAACAGCATTGATTTAGAGAGCTCATATTGATGGGTAATTATACAGGATTAATTGCACATCAGTCCATTGTGGCTACAAGTTCATTAGGTTAATAAATCTACATAGTGACAGTAGTACAGTATCGGCTACTTCTCAATACAAACTCCCTACCCTAACCTTAATTTGTAGGTCAGAGGAAGACCTTCTAACACAGTGACCTCCCAATGACCTTTAACATTCATTTTCAAAATAATTTGTTCTAGAAAACAAAAAACAAAAAAATCCAGTGTGGGGAAAACGCACATATATAACCAAAGCAGTGCTTAACAACCACAGGAAAACAGAACATCATCTTGGACTCTTGTTTCAGCATCTTCTGTGGACCCTGGCAGTGTCACTCCCAAAGGGTTCCTAAATGCTCCGTCAGTTCCCAAGTCCACTAAACCATTTCCCAGCTCCAGTTTCTGGCCTCTCGCCATTGTCTGTAGCAAGAGCACACAGAAACACTTGCTAATGTGCACAAGACTTCCATCTGATTTCATGGAACAGCTCTAGAAGGCTGCAGTCTTTCCTTCCAGAAAGCTGTTCTCGAGTGGCAAAGTTCTCGGTTCTCTCACCGACCGGCGCCTTCTCTTCCAGCCAGGAGAGAGCTCCAAGTCCCTCCAAGTTTGACTCATTCCTTTTGCCCAAAGGTATATGGGTATCCAATAAAACCCCTCTCACAGTATTCCCAGGAAATGATTCAGAAGAGGAGATGATTTTTCAACCAAATGAGATCCTCTGGTCCTGTGTGTCAGACCATGGCCAAGAGAAGGAGCAGCTGCCATGGACATCCCAACTGAAATAGGGCCCAGTCAGGGAGGGGAGCGAGGTGGCCTGACTGTGAGGGACAGGCAGAGACCCCAAAGTCACTCTGTTCTCAACAGTTTGCCTCTTTCCTGGAGTCAAATGTTTGATTCCATTTGTTCTAGCAGGAACTGGTGGATCATGTCAAAAGTGGGACGATCTTTTATATCCCTGCTCCAGCATTTCAGCATCAGGTCAAACACAGGGTTAGGGCACAGAGGAGTCTGGGAGAGATAGATCTGAAAGGAAGAGAGTCACAGTATTTCAGTGGGATGTTCACAAAAGAACTGAACCTTCACTAAAGTAACACCAAAAGACAGTTTCATTCCAGCTTTACAAGACACAGCCACCATGCAGTGTTTGGAATCCATCCAGCCCCAGGCTGGCAGTGGAATCTGGACAGAGCCTCTCAAACAGCACCACGGACACTTTGCCAACTTGTCTGATGAGCTGGTCACAAAACAGGCCTTTGTCCCCCAGAAAACGTGGATGTTTCCAAGGGATTTGTCTTCCAAGAGACAGCAAAACACAAACCAAAACCGTATTTACCACAATAAAATCCAAGTACTTCCAACTCACCATAGACAACCCATGAAGCTTTCTAAGCATCGTGACAGCTTGTTAGCAGAGACAGAAAAAACACCTTTTAGAGCTTATCTACAGCACAGCTTGGCAGAATGATTTTATTTCTCCCTCTCATTTTTTAGGCTCTTGGTTAAATCATCAGTATTTGGGAGATGGTGAGTAAACCCCCCACCACTTTGTATTTCTGTTAATTCTCTGGAGCTAAGGGTGAATTTTGGGGAGAACTGTTCTGAATAGCACTCCACAGCTTTGGGTGCTGAGGAGATGGAGTGTCCTGCACCATCATTGGTATCTATTCAGGGCAGTAGCAGTGGGGATAAAATGATACAAAAAAGACCTTCAGCAGCTGGAGATGGCCAAAGGCTTCTTGGCTTATGTGGAGATACTACAGGGAGAATCTAATCTCTGGGAATGAACAACTCCTTCCCACCTCAGTAAGTGCTTCCTCATCTTTCAGAGGCAATGCTGGTGGGAGAGTGCTGACAGAGGAAGGGAGCAAGAGGATTGTGTGGGAGATCCTGGAAAAGCTAAAGACAGGACAGAGTGAAATGGTTTAGAATACAAAAAAAAGCACTGGACAGGGCCAAAGGATTCTTCCAGTGGGACTCCAAGGGAGGAAAACTGGTGCAGTGAGCCCAGAAAAAGGGGAGGAGAGGCAGAGCACAGGTGAGAAGCTGAGCAGAAGCAGACAGTGCTGCAGATGAGGTGAGGGCAGCAGGGAACATCCCCGTGGGTGGGCCTGGCTGAGGGAGGAGGAGCCCCTGAGTTGCTTACCTGCCTGCCCTGGCTGCGGAAGAACTCGCCCGTGTTCTCGATGACCTGCTCGTCCGTCAGCAAGCTGTAGGGCTGCTCCTTGCACAGCACAAACATCTCCCACAGCGTCACCCCAAACGCCCACACGTCACTGGCTGTGGTGAACTTGCCCTGTGGACAGAGAGGATCTGCTCAGCCCAGGTGTTCATTCAGCAAAACCCTTTGGCTCTGCAGCCTCTGCAGCTGAACATGAGGAAAATGCTCCCAAAAGAGCCAGCAGAGCAGGGGAAAATGCTCCCAGGGTGACAGGGCTGTTTGGGGCAGGAGTAGCACATGAGGGTCCCACAGTTTTCACAGGGTCAAACCCTTTTAACAGGGAGCAGGTCCCAGAGAAGGCAAGAGACTTCTGTCCTCCCTGAGAAAGTCTGTTTGCAGCAGAATAAAATGAACTGAGGGAGGGGGAACAGTCACTGCCTACCTCCACCCAAAAGAGCAGAGCTCACAGAAAAGCCTTTGAAGGGGAAGCAATGCCCTCGGGGTGAAAGCAGAGCCTGAGAACTCAGACTCTTAGAGAAAGGCCCAAGACAATTTTGATTTTTGCACATGTGAGAAGCCAGTGACAATCTTCTTGCTGTCCCTGTTTTCTGTCTTCAAAAAATGTGCCCAAACTGGCTGTGTTTGGAACAATGTGTTTCTGGAGAAGTAAAAAGAAGATTGCTCAGAAAATAACACAAAACACTTGAGGGGCTGGAGGGCCTGTTTGGGCAGAAAACAGCCAAGCTCCATATTACCCAGGCTTATCTGGCAAGCCTTGCAGTCTGTGTGGTTCACACAAGGAAGATGGGAGTGATTTATGGTTTAGATGCAGTTGTAACCAGGAAAAGAGGGTGAATTTAGGACAGCCTGGGCCTGGCAGCCTTTATAGCAGAGGTAAATACAATTTTTTGGGGTACTTGGAGAGCATGTCAGAAGAAAGTAACTCGCCACCTACCCCAAGAAAGAGATATTTGGCTAAATATCCTCCACACTGGATGTGTTTGGGGTGTGGAAGAATCTCCTGAGGGGAGACAGCAAGATCCTTAAATGTGGGAAAAAAACCCACAGCCTCAAACCAGACCTGGCACTTGAAACTCATGAAGTCTTGTCTCTGCTCCTCTCAGCTCCCCAGCTGGGGAAATAAGCAGAGAAAAGCAACTTCTTTACAATTCCAGTAGGAATGTCAGGCACAGAACAGAAATCAGGCCCCAGATGAAGCCTGAGGGATGTGATGCCATCCAGAGGGACTTGGGACAACTCAGGAAGTGGCCCATGGGATCTCATGAGGTTTAACCAGACCAAGTGCTGGAGCTGCCCCTGGGTCAGGGCAATCCCTGGGATCAATCCAGGCTGGGATGAGCAGCTGGAGCAGCCCTGGCAGAAGGAGCTGGGGGTGCTGGGGGTGAGAGCTGGAGCTGCCCAGCCCTGAGCCCCCTGAAGCTGGGCTGAGCCCCAGCCTGGGCAGCAGGGCAGGGGGGATTCTGCCCCTCTGCCCCCTCAGGTGAGACCCCAGAGACCTGCAGAGCTGCCCCAGCCCTGGGGAACAGCACAGCAAGGAGCTGGAGCTGCTGGAGAGAGTCCAGAGGAGCTCCAGGATGAGCAGAGGATGGAGCAGCTCTGCGGGGGAGTTGTTCAGCCTGGAGAGGCTTTTGGGTGACTGAATTGTGGCCTTGCAGTGCCTGAAGGGCCAGACAAGAAACATGGAGAGAGAAAAAATTTACAAGGAATGGAGTGATAGGACAAGGGGGAATGGCTTCCAACTGCCAGAGGGCAGGGTTAGATGGGATATTGGGAAGGAATTGTTCCCTGTGAGGGTGGTCAGGCCCTGGCACAGGGTGCCCAGAGAAGCTGTGGCTGCCCCTGGATCCCTGGAAGTGTCCAAGGCCAGGTTGGACAGAGCTTGGAGCAGCCTGGGATAGTGGAAGGTGTCCCTGCCCATGGCAGGGGGTGGCAGTGGATGAATTTCAGGGTCCCTTCCATCCCAAACCATTCCATGACATGCTGTATTTTCACTCTCCTTTCCCAGGATGTGAGTTGTGTCCAACACAACCCAGGGGATTTCTCACGTGGGACCATCTGCAGCACAGACATTGCTGCTGCAAGGGGTGGCACACAGATGTCACTGTTTCAGGGGCACAGTGAAAATCAGAGGAAGGAAGAAAGCAAGGTTTTGTGCAGTCCCTACCAGGAGGATGCTTTCCCAGGCCATCCAACGAATGGGCAGCACTGCTCTCCCCTGGATCCTGTAGTAATCCCCACTGTAGAGGTTCCTGCTCATGCCAAAGTCTGCAATCTTGATGGTGTAGTTGTTCCCCACCAGGCAGTTCCGAGTTGCCAGATCCCTGTGCACAAAGTTCAGAGATGCCAAGTACTTCATCCCCGAGGCGATCTGGGTGGCCATGTACAGCAGGTTGGTGTAGCTGCAGCAAAGGGAAAACATAACAAAGAAAATTCAGTGGAGTTCCCCCACACTCAAGATTTTATTGTATTTGATGTGTTAGTGACCTGTTGTTGTATTTTCTGCCATAACAGTGGAACCAAACTGTCTCACTCCAGGGCCTGAACAGCCAAGCTCCTGAGCTGACTAAGCAGGAACAGACAGGCTGTCCCTGAAATTCAGGCCTGAGCAATCTGACATCCTTTAGATTTACTTCTTTTTTTCAATATCAAACAATCTCACGATTTTCAAAGAGTTCATGCATCAAAGCACCAACTTTTTGCAGAGAAACATGAAAAATTAAGCTCAGAATCTCATATCTTAAAAACCACTTAGCCTGGTATTTCAAACAGCACCACTATTGAATGCTTATATTAACATAAGTGTGTCACTTCACATTAAAGAGAGTTTACTTGGTTGTAGATATGCTAAACAATACTGAAAATAGAAACAGATATGCATTTTCCATCTGATTTAATTTTAATTCCTCCATTAGCTAAATGAAGGTAGGATTAATAAAGCTGCAGGATACACAGAGTTTGGACCATCAGACTCTCAGCATTCTTCCCACACAATTGCTCTGTGCTGCTCAGCCTGCTTCCCACTGTTGATGGTCAAATGCTTCACACAACCAAGTGCTCATCAGAACACATCTGATAAACTGCTCACAGCTTGTATTTTTCCAACAGAGGTCAGAAAAAAAGGGTCTTTTTCACCAGAATGCAAACAGAATGAGATTATCACAGAATAAATTGGGTTGGAAGGGATATTTCAGATCATCTCATTCCACCTCCTGCCATGGCAGGCACACTTTCCACTGTCCCAGGTTGCTCCAAGCTCTATCCAACCTGGCCTTGGACACTTCCAGGGATCCAGAGGCAGCCACAGCTTCTCTGGGCACCCTGTGCCAGGGCCTCACCACCACCACAAGTTAGATGTTCCTTCCCAAAATCCCATCTGTCCCTGCCCTCTGGCAGTGGGAAGCCATTCCCCCTTGTCCTGTCACTATCTGCCTGTATAAAAAGTCCCTCTTCCTACTGTACCCCTTAAGGTACAGTGAGGCAAAGCTCTGCTATCTGAACAGCACTCCCGTAATGCATCCAAGGATAACAGATGCAATCCATCTCTTCTCATCAGTAGCTGAGCCATCAGCATCACCAGGGCCATTTGGTGGCAGCCCCTCAGTCCAGAAGAGCCCTGGCAGGAGGGTTTGGCCAGCACCTCCCCCCCAGCCCCTCAGCATGGTGACCACCACCACAGCTGGGTGACAACTGGCCCAGTCCTACAGTCAGCTCCATGTCCCTTCTGATCAGGGTGGGCCTGTTATGCCCCAGAGCAGGAACTCAGCCTCCCACCTGTACCCTGTCACCTGGCTGGTGGCACAGGAACAGGCACAGCCTCCAAGATCTCAGGGTCTCCCTTGCCCTGCCCAGCTGTGCTCCCCTCCCTGCCTCAGACAGCTCTTCCCATCTGAGTGGTCCCACCTTCCTGTCCCACCTGAACCCTTGAGGATCCCATCAGCAGCTTCCTCTTTGCTCCTGCTCCCCTGCTCAGGCAGCTCCAAAGGCTCCACAGCAGCAGGTCCATGAGCAGAGGGACAGGATGGGACTGGATAGGACAGACTCCTCAGGGAAGCACCCCAAAGGCAGAGGAGCAGAGATGTCTTTGGAAGAGCAGTGAAGCTGGTGGAGAAGCAGCTGGGGGGGCTCAGCCTGGAGAAAAGGAGGCTCAGGGGGACCTTTGGCTCTGCACAACTCCTGACAGGAGGGGACAGCCAGGTGGGGGTCAGGCTGTGCTCCCAGGGAATAGGGACAGAAAAAGAGGAAACTGCCTCAAGTTGTGCCAGGGCAGGTTTAGGTTGGATATTGTGAAAAATTTCTTCCCTAAAAGGGTTGTCAGGCCTTGGCACAGCTGCCCAGGGCAGTGCTGGACTCACCAGTCCTGGAGTGATTTAAAATCCATGTAGATGTGGCACTTTTGGGACAAGCTGACCTTGGCAGTGCTGAGAGAACACCAATGATCTTAGAGGGCTTTTCCAACCTAAATTATTCTGTGAGCAGACAGTCAGAGACAGCAGGGAGATGCATTTCAAATACCAAAGAGCCATAAGGACTTCAGAATGTGTGATCCCTCTGCAGGAAAGAGCTGGTCACCACCTTTGATGCACCAAATCCTGGGTCTGGGAGACAGGTGGGGTGGCTGGACCTTGTCACATCCATCAGAGGCCCACAGGGGCAGGGGCATTCCTGTCACTGCCAGGAAACAACCCCTGCAGCCAGCTATGTGAGCTGCCTTACTGTGACACTCTATCTGCCTGGGGGGGACAAAAGGAGAGGCTGAAGGATCAGTGGAAAGAAGACAATATAAAACTAGAGGTAGAGCCAAGTAATGGAAACCAAAGAAGAACAATGTGAGTGACAGTGCTGAAGTCAGATGAGAAGTGAAGAAGAGATAAAGAAGAAAGAGCATTTTGAAGCTTTGGCCAGGAAAAAAAGTCACAATTCTAAAGGTGAATGAGGTTTCAGATGTGCAGAAAGGGCAGGAGACTGGAGAGAGCTGGAATTTGTTTCCACTCAGATACAAATCCTCTCTCCCCCTACAGCTCCTGGTGTGTCCTGACTGCAGGACACCAGGCTAACACTCCTGGCAGGA
Source organism: Lichenostomus cassidix (assembly GCF_008360975.1). Taxonomy (NCBI): domain Eukaryota; kingdom Metazoa; phylum Chordata; class Aves; order Passeriformes; family Meliphagidae; genus Lichenostomus; species Lichenostomus cassidix. Next base: position 9,146,235 of record NC_139497.1, read on the forward strand.
CCACTGACAGGTCCTGGCAGCAAGGCTGGTGTTGTCTGGCCATGGTAAGACTCAGCCACCTCCTGTCCAGCATGGCAGAGCTGGCTCTGCCTGTCTGCCTTGTGCCTGAACCACAAATCCATGGAATCATCTAGGGAGGGACACACCAAAGGCTCAGCAATGCTGCAGCTTCTGGTCAGTGCAGGGAACTTTATCAGACAGAATATATTAGTCCTAGACAACTCTCCTCTGAAGAAAGGATTGCTGCAATAGCAGAGATGCTTTTATGTCAGATTTAATCCATCCACTGAGGAGGGAGACAAGTACCACTGCTGACAAAAAGTGGTTTTCTTTGCCAAATATTCTCCTCCTGCTGGCTGATGAAATCTCCTTAGTGAAGCTCCACATTCAGCTCCTCTCATGTAGTATTTTTTGGACACCAGAAAACATAGAAACCTTCTTAAAAGCCTAAGAGACATTCTTGATTTTCCTCCCAAAATTCTTGCTGTAATGCAATTGTTTTTCATATTAATGAAATATGAAACAAGCCCACCAACATAAACAGATGGTCATCTCAATGAATATATGTAAGAGGGTCACTGTGACCAGAACTGCTCAGTCAGGGACACTTCAGGGGAACACAGACCTCCAGAGGCCTCAGGAACAACCCCACACACAGCAGGACTGGTGTCCATGTGCCATGGCAATGGCCAGGCTGCAGGAAGCTCACTGCTGGGAAGGCACAGCAGATAAAACTGGCAGCTCTGTATTGTTGATTTATCCCAAAAAGACAGGCAGCTTCTCTTACGTGACACAGGGGATATTGTTTGAGATGGCAAATTTGCTGTAGATCTCCCTCTGGGACAGGAACTGGTTGAGGTCTCCGTTCTCCATGTACTCAGTGATCATGCACAGGGGGTCATCCCGCACACACACGCCCAGCAGCCGGATGATGTTGGGGTTCTTCAGCCGGGACATGATCTTGATCTCCTTCAGGAAATCATTCCTTGCAAAACAGAAAACACCTTTGAATCCCAAAGTGTTCCTTTGTCTAAGGACAGCACAAGTGGTGTGTTCTCAGTTCAGAGCCATTGATGCTTTGCCCACACAAGTGTGAAAGTGGTTCTGAGCTCATGTTCAACACCGATCTCTCTGCCAGCAAACAGGATTAATGCAGCAGTTCAGTTGGACATTCCAGCTTTCCCTATCCCCCACTCCCTGCTGTGTCCTGCTCCTTCCATGACCACATGGAACACACACCACAGACACATGACACTGCCACAGAAATCAACCTGTGCTTAGGGAGTATTTGCTTTCCTCCCCAGCTGGTTAGCATTGCAGGTGCTGCACTTACCTGGCTGTTTTGTTGACATCTGATCTCAGCATTTTCACTGCTACAAGAACTGGCTGGTGAGTGAACTCTGAGGATGAGACTCCCAGGAATTCCAGCAGGCCATCAGCTTCACAGAGGTGCACCTGCAGGGCAGAAAGCAGAGGCACCTGTAAGAGCACAGAGGCAGAAAACCAGAGGAAAACAGCAGAACAGTGACTGGATGGTCACTGCTGGTAGAATGAATAAGTGAATGTCACCAATGAAGGTGACACAGCTGTAATTAGAAACCCCATGGGCTGGCTCTAGATCCTGACAAAATGTGTCCAGGGTGTAGTCCATGACATAGGAGCACACAGATCAAAACCAGATGTGTCCCAACACTCTGGATTTACTGCACTGGAGCAGCAGCCTGGGGTAGTCCAGTTCACCCAGCACATGCTGGAGATGTTCAGCAAGTCCCCTGAGCCTGGATGTGTCTGCTCTGCTCTACACTAAAGCACCTCAGCCAAGTCCAGAACCATCCTGGGGCCTGGCTTGAGGCATTGCTCAAACTTCACTGAGGGGCATCCAGGAAGTGTAGCCAGTTATCCAAAATCCTCTCATTCCAGAGGAAAAAAAAAGGAGAAAAGCATGTGCACATGTGCCCCTGATATGAACACCTCACCTGGGCATATATCCAGAGACAAATAGATAAATACTCTAATGACTACACAACTCCCAATTTCTTCCAGTAAACTGATGATTAAAGACATAAAATTACTGCCAGGGTTATACAAGAAGGGGTGACCAGACACTTGCTTAAGAAGTTACCAGAATGTGCATCCAAATGAAGAACTGAGTGGGGAAAGCAGACAGACCTGAGGGTGTGGATAGGAAACAGGACTGGAAAAGGGGAGCAGACTGGATATGTCAGTCAAAGACTTGCATTAGTGAGGAAAATGTAATGGGAGCATAATGAATTTTGTATGAAGAAAGCAGCAAGAACTTATGTCACAAGCATGGTGAGGAGAAAAATGAGACAGCAGAGAAAACGGGACAAACCTGCAGAATGGGAACAAAGGTACAAAGATGCTGCTGCAGGTCCACAGAGAATGAATCTGCTGTGGTGAAAGTAAAGTCATGAGACCTGGGACAGGGCAGAGCCACAGAACCAAGTACAGGTAATTCTGAGGTGATGTGTCACCAGGGAGGGGACGGTTGGGAGTAAGGAAGACAAAAGACAAAGGAAGAAAGCTCTGAGTGAAGAGCTGAAAGAAGCAATGAACTCTGCTCCTGGGAACACATAGACCCAGAGCAGTGGAGCAGAGCATTTTACTGCTTTGGTAGAGACCAAGGAGGTGAGAAGGAGAGACAGGAAAATGTGGTGCAGCTCATTTGCAAAAGAGCCTGTGATACAAGGAAAGGAACAGGCTGTGAATCCATCCCCAAGGAAAATGGAAATGGAGAGAGATATCTCCCATCAACACAATGGAAGAGTTATTAAAGTTATTAGGAGGACAGGGATGAGAGGAAAAGAGAAACCAGAAACAAAACAATGAGAAAATAATTCTGTGTCTCACTTTTGAAGCACAGAGCAGGATCCAGGCAACAGCAGAAAAGGCTACACTGACAGCCAGGTGAGGAGGCTGAGGATGTCAGCATCTTCCCAGCACACAGAATGAGCCAGAGGGAAGTGAGTGGACAGAGAAGGGGCTGGGGGAGGGAAGGTGGGGTGTCAGAAGGGAGGAACCACAAAAATGGACACATCACAGAGGAGGAGGCAGTGAGTAAAAGGCTGTGCTTGCCAAAACAGACAGGCAGAATGTAAGGCTGTGAGTGAAAAAAGGCTGGGAAGTAAAAAGACAGTGGAAAAGTGAGAGCAGGAGAGGGAAAGACTTGCTCAGGATGGAGCTACAGATGGTGTGAAAATGAAGCAGAGAGAGAAGAAAAGGGGAGGTGAAAACACTGACAGCATGAAAGGAGCTCAAAGTAAAAAGAGAAAGCTTGGCAGATGACAGATGTGTGCATCATTCTGCCTGAGGCTACTGACAAACTGGGGCTTGAGCAAGCAGCAATGCCAGAAAATATGAGGGTGCCACAGTGCTTGGGAAATGTCTGTCTTTGCTTGGGCCAGTGTGCAGAGCACCCCAGAACATCCAAATGTGAATGGGAAAGCTGTTTTTATAGCAAGGGTCAGTGTTAGCTGGACTTTGGGGAGTTTTCAAACCCACATGCCTAAAGGTGGGTGACAGCCATCACATTTGAGATGGCTGTGGAAGACTGGAAAATTTGAATTCCCATCCCCAGGTGGGACTGCAAACAGAAAAAAATTTGCCAAGTTCATCTGTTGAGAAAGACCCCTGTGGTACCAAGCACAGCCTCCCAGCTGCACAGGGCTCTGGGGTTTAGCCTAAGGGACATCAGGCAAACACAAATGGACTAAAACACTGGAATGCAGAACCCTCAGTCCAGCCAAGATGCAGCTCAGGAGGTTCATCTCTGCCAAGCACCTCCTTTGTGCTGTAGGACAAGCAGCAGAGAATGGCTGTACCTCTCCAAACTGTCCTTCCCCCAGCTTCTCCTTGAGGCGCAGCTGCTGCCGGGGGAATTCCCCCACAGAGATGTCCTTCTTGGTGAGGGAGTCCACGGTGAGGGCTGGCACTGCATACATGTTGTTGCCAGTCACCCCCTGCAGGTGCACGATGTCTGTCTCGGCATAGTGGGGAACGTTGTTCTGGAAGCCTTGGTGAGGGGTGGACTTGGTCAGGTCGGGCTCAGCATAGTCCCCACTGCACACTGAGGGGAGCCAAAGACAGGTGAGTCACACACTTGCTCCCTCAGAACCAGTATGTCCCATTTTCCACCCCTCCCAGTCCCACAGAGCTCTGGGAATTCAGCCACCTGCTGCCTTGTACTGAGGGACACCCACACAGGAGACACTGCTTTGTTCTAACCAGGGCTTCAACCAGAACAAGCTATGGAATACCTGTGAGCTGCTAGCAAATTCCTGCTCAACACAGCCTGTTCTAGCCAGTCATGGGAGCTACAGTTCTTGTCCAGACAGGGAAGCAAGTCTGAAGTGATTTTCTGTTTCTGATTCATCCTAAGTACAATCAGTTCCCATTACCTGACACAGGGATGTTGTTTGCAACGTCAAACTTGCTCTGGATTCTCTCCTGCAACAAGAACTGATCGAGGCTTCCATTTCCTATGTCCTCTGGTAGCAAACTCCTCTCCCTCTTACAGCTTATTTGCATAAATATGGGATAATGCTTTAGAATTAACTCCCTGTAAGGTCAATATTACACAGAACATTTGTTCTGCTTTGAATTCACACCCTGGCTCAATCCAATCAGTCTCCCCTGTGTAGAATAATGCTGGATCTTAGCAACTTGTCAGTGTGAGGAATGCAGCATAGCCTTTCCATTCACTGATCAGCACTGCCCTCCCTGAGTACAGAACATTGTTGGAAACATTCCCTTCTGTGTGGGTCCAAAAGCTCCCCGGGGGCTGGAAGCCAGGACAGCATGGACAATTCCCTGCTCTATTTCCTTCTGCTTTTTCTACAGGAATTTCAAAGAGCCCTTGCTGCAGAAGGTGCTAAAGGTCTTCTCCCAGGAGTGCTGCAGGCAGCAACTCCACAAATGATGTGTGATTGCTCTGACTGCCCAAACCAGCTGCTAAAAGATGACCTGGGTAATACATAAACAGTCTTCAAACAAAACAATAAAAGGCCACCACCCTCTAGTGGGGCTGCTGCTCCAGCTGTCACAGCTCCATGCCAAAAAGTGCCACTGCTCCACAATACTGTCTGAGGTCCCTGGGTTACTGCATTGCACAGAAGGTGAAGATGGTAACTCAGACACTGACAAGTGGCACATTTTACAGTCTGACAAATAATAAAGAATAAACGCAGCTTCTGGAGACTGATGATGTTACCTGAATCCTCTGCACTTTGGGAGAGCTCTGGAAGCTTCTGGAGCAGTGTAGCTGGCTGGTGATATTCCAAATCCAGTGGGAAAGCACGTTCATAAGTGGGATTTGACTGGTGGATCTGGGTCTGATTGTTGGCAATGGTGTAGCTGTAGAAGGAGAGGCGAACAGTGGCATCCTCCTCCAGGATCCGACGTGGGGCCTGCAGAGGAGAGAGAAAAAAAATCCCAAAACACTGAGGCAATGCTCAGCTGTTAAGTAATGCCTTGGCTGCAACCACAGCAACTTCCAGTAATATCTTGGATAGGGCTGGCATCCTCCCCTGCTGTGAGAGCAGCTTTAGCTGCTCCATAGAGCTGGGGAAATCCTGTGCTTTTCACATTGTTCTGAGCTCATTAGGGTTAATGATTAGTTCTGAACTTGTGTCTGCAAAATAGCCCCATTGTATTACCTTTTCCAACCTTTTTTGAACATATTGCTTCCAAAGAATGATGATTATAATCATCAGGAGCAGCAGAATAATAGCCACAAGGCAGCCCACGAGGATGGAGGTGTTGGAGTCATCTGCCTTCTCTCCTATCCAGGTGCTGGTTACAGAAGATGTGGTTCCTGCAATCACAGAGGAGGAGAATCTGGAGTTAAAGCACCAGAAGTTTTCTGTGCTGGCCAACTTCCTACAGTCTGGTACAGAAAAGATCATGGGCAGCTCCCTGAGCATTAACATCAGCTGTGTTCACATTTTGCTCTTATCAGAAATGCTCATTTTAGAAGCTTAGAGCTAAGAACTGTGCAGAGAACTTCTGCAATCCAAACCTGTTCTTAGCAGAACAGATCCCTGCAGTGGATCCACCCTAGAGCAGACAGTGCTCAGAGTTTCACTGGCTCCACACAAGCCTCCAGCCCATGCTCAGAGGCACCCCTGGCCAGCTGTGGGGGCAAGGACCAGGCTTAGGGGACTGTCACATGCTGCCCTGCGCATGAGGCACTGACCAGGCCATCCCCAGATCTCCAGAAATGGAGGGAAAGACCACATTAACTGGGATGTTCCTGTGAAATTCCCCAACACCTGAGCCCTTGGCATGGCCAAGAGGCAGAAGTCCTTACCCCAGGTGCCCTCAGTAACGTTGTACTCTGTTTCCAGGAGATCTGTTGTGCTAGTGGCTACCGTGACGAAACTGGGATTCACACTCTCCATGTCTGCAGAAGGAAAGGGAATGTGTCAGCCCAACAAAACCAGCAGTGCCTGCAATCCCAATCACAGCAGGAGGGAGCTGGGGTCCAGGCAGAAGGTCAGGAACAGGAGAGGCTGCTGTCTGCAAGGTAAGCAAGGAGCAGCGTCCAGGGCATTTCTCCCTCAGGAATGTCCTCTCACTACAGCTGATTAGAGACCTTGGAGTAAAAAGCTACAGCCAGATTCTTTCCTGCCACTCCTGGTGGTTTTCTCCAAGACTCTTGTCCTTTTCCCTCCAGAGCCTTTTAAAGCACCTCATGGCATTGACTTCTGCATCATAGTTAAGACTTGAGGAAAAAAAGTCAGCCTCTTTTTTAATAATCTGCTAAACTTTATCTTGTAATCTCTAGATATACTTGAATTATTCATACCAAAATACTTGGTAAAGAGAAGCCAAAATCAACCTCATAGTCAGCAGGTAACTGGGGAAGCAGAGGGGCAGGTATTGATCTCCTCACTCTGGTGACCAGTGACAGGACTCAAGGAAACAGCTGGAGCTCTGTCAGGGCAGGTCAGGCTGGAGATCAGGAAAGGTTCTTCCCCCAGAGGGTGCTGGGCACTGCCCAGGCTCCCCAGGGAATGGGCACAGCCTGAGGCTGCCAGAGCTCCAGGATTGTTTGGACAATGCTGCCAGGGATGCACAGGGTGGCATTGTTGGGTGTCTGTGCAGGGACAGGAGCTGGGCTGATGATCCTGTGGATCTCTCCAGCTCAGGATATTCTGTGATCTGTCCAAAAAGAACCACTGCTCTACAGTCCAATTTTTGGTTGCTCTGGTGGTGCTTCTGCACATGTACATCAGTATCAGCCTGGGAAGGAACCACTGCAGAGTGGACCTTGCAGCCCCTGCACTGCCCTCTCAGTGCTTGTACAACCTCCTCCTTCCTGCTGTGGAGCCCACAGTGCCACACTCCTGTCACCCCCACATGTGCTACATTTCCACACCAGCTCTTCTGCTCCCTGTGCTTTTGTAGGTCTGCCTGATGCAGGAACACCCACCTGACTGGAAGGAGATCTCACTCATCATCATCCAGGTGTCGGCAAAGTAGAAGCGGCACAGGATGGCTTTGCCCACGCGCTGCTGGAGGGGGACAGTCACAAACCTGGCACTGGGGTTTTTGTCATCCAGCACTGTGGCCACCCCCACAGGCTCAGGCTCCCAGTCTGCAATCAGGCGGGGTTTGAACAGGCACTCCACCCTCTGGAAAATCTTCACCCCCTTGGAAAACATGTTGTTACAGTGCACCTGGGAAGAAGAGAATGGATCCATCAGACAGAAGATTTACTGGCACCTACATCAAGCCCCAAGGGTGTTCCATTCGTGAAAATTTTCCATTCCCAGTATCTCCCTGTATGAATGCAGAATGAGTGACTTGTTCCAGTGTGCAATGAGAACATCTGTGCAAAAAGCTATTCAGAACAGCTCTGAACTTTACCTGCAAAAGCTACAATATCCATCAGCTTCTGGCAAGCTCTTCAAAAGGCCCATATAAAAATCAATCAAACAAGCCTAAAACCAATCTAAAGCCTCACAGACCTGATCTCCTTCTCCTAAGAGGGCAAAGAAAAACACACCTAAACTCTTAGTGTTAAAAAGTTGATATTATTTGAATTGCTTTACAGAAGTAGCTGGAATTGTTAGGCCACAAGGTGAACTTTATCTGAACTACAAGGCTCTGTTGTATAAATCAAAGACAGATTATCCTGAACCCTGCCACCAATAATCTGATCATTAATAATAGTAAAGATGGATTGTAGCAAAATTTGTAGGTAACAATCTGATCATTAATAACAGTTAGAATAGACAAAGCTGCAGCTTAAATATTACTTAAAGATCAATAGCTGGACTGGACAGCCCATAGATCATGGTCTGTGAACTGAAACAACCATGGTAGAACATGAACTACAGAACACACCAAAACCCCCACAGGAACCCATTGTGGAGATCAGTGTGAAAACAGTCACTTGGCAACCACTTGGTAACAAAACAGTGAAGCAATGAAGAGGAAGGAGAATCCAGACCCTAATACACCTCTTGGATTCTTCTAGTGTCCTCTTGGCATGAGGGACCCCAGGGATTTCTTTGTGTGTGACCCCTCTTTTGAGATACCAGCTCAATTGATCTGTACCAATTAGGCTCTCCATTAGACAGGCTTGTGTCCCCAGTTTCCTCAGCATTTAGAAACTTCCAGCACCTGCAGTCTAAGATAATTCCTTCCAAAAAACACAAACCAGTACAAACCCGAGAAGATACTCCTCTAACATATGTCTGCTGTGGTTGCACCTTGAAGACAACTAAGGATCTGAGTTTTAGGAAAACTATCACATAAGCCTGCATCCAACAACATCTCCTGGTGGCTCAGCATCAGGTTGTCTCAGCTGCAATTGCACCTCTGGTTTAGCTGAGGACCCTGGAACTTAACTGCAATCACTGTGCTGACAAAATAACACCTCACTGGAACTGAGGCATCCTCTCATCGCCCAGTTACAGCACCATGAAATCCGTGTTCACACTGAGCAGCTCACCAACACCTCCCAGGCTGACTCCACACCTCCTAGTCTGGGGGGTCTGTTTGACCTTTCAAGAGCTGGGAGCAACTTTCTCCCTCCCTGCTCCTGGGTTGCACCCAAAGCAAAAGGCTGCAGCAAAGTGGCATCTCTATCTTCCTGGACTCTCCATCACCACCAAACACCTGGCATTCTCCCAGACCTCCAGCACCCCCAAGGAAACTGGCTTTGGAAAAAGGGAGAAGCCTTGCAAGCATCCTTTATGCTGTTCTGCTGTCAGTCATCAAGGCAAACCTTACCCTGCTCCTTTTTAACACTCAGCACTGAGTTCTGCCATGCAGATCTGAAGCTCAGGATCACAATATCTCAGCACTGTGGCTACTGATCAGGAGCCAGAAGAAATAAGGTGACCTTAAGGTCCTCAGTATCCCTCAGTCTGTTCCATTCTCACAGCCACAGTGGTCCAACCCTTCCAAGCAACTCCAGGAAACATTTCCTGATGACTGTGGAGTATTTGCATTGTGACAGCAACAGTTTCCAAACCACCTACAGCCTTGAACCCTATTAATTGCTTGGCCTCTCCGAGGTCCTGCAGTGAATAGCTGTGAAGCAGTAATGAGGGCAACAGGCCTGATGAGCAGTAAAAAGACAAAAGAAGGGTATTTGCATATAATTAGGACCAGATGAAGCTTAGACAACATTATTCAATAGGGAGAAACAGTCATTCATAACAAGGCAGGAAAGCCTGACGCCTGAATATACAATTTGTGCCATATTTGGACAGAAGTTGGATGTGTTTCCATCCTGGACTGATACAGAGACACTTTCTTCTGCAAACACCTCCTACTAAAGTCTGATTTTACAACATGCAAGCCTATACAACGCAGTTGCAAGGTTGCTAATATTTATTTTTAATAATTTCTTGGATACTGGGAAAGCTCAGAGGACTGGGATAAAGGTAACAGGTAAGAGAATGCAAAAATTATCCACAGACCACCTGGCCTGTACAAAAGAAATGCAAAGCTGAAAGAGACAACATTCAATAAACAATGAAGATTAATTCATGCTAATCAGAACAGCTTTTTAATTAAATGCTAGATGAAGTAGCTGTTTTCATGATCTGATGTGTTTGTTTCATCAGGATGGTTGTGTTTACAAGACAGATTTTTGGAAGGCATCTGTCCCCAATTAGTACCATGTAGACTCATGTATTATATTAATTTGATTAAACATTGTCAACTAGTAAGTCTTACAAATTTTAAGGCACAAATACTTCTCTGTTTTTCTAACAGGAATGGATTCCTACATCAAAATTATTTGCTACTTTTTTTCAATGACCTGAGGGAGACAGCAGAATCACCAGCAATAAGATAAACTAAATGGGAGGGAGGGGGTTTCCTAAAATAATCTCAAGGACTGACTCATGTCAGGGTAGTGAACTCAGGGACAAAATATAAGTGATGCTTTCCACACTGGCCTTTCATCGTTGACACTAATAGCTTGGAACTGGCTTTTTAGCATGATCCCAAAGCCTTAATGACCACTGGCTCCCTCTCTCTTGGCTTGGAGGATTAATATCATCACAAGATTCCCAAACAAAGAATCGTCCAAAAGCAGGAAATTGGTACCATTCTTTTATGCAATTTGATGGAAAGCCTGCATCCAGATCCAGATTTTGTACCTCTAAAAGAGTAATCAGCAAAGAAAGAAAGGATTAGGTGACAGCTCTAAAAATTGCCCTTGGTCTCAGCAGGAAGGCACTGAGAAATCCTGCCAATTTAGTTTACTGAAGCAAAGATTAAGAGAGTGGTTTAATCATGGTTTAGAAGCAGAAGATTTCTGAGAAGGCAGGACTCTTATTTTTGCCAGCAAAAGCAGGCAAAGAGCCAACAGTTGCAAGTTAAAAATAGACAAAATAAAACCAGAGTAAGTAACCACCAAAACAATTTACTTAAGGATGTGGTGGGTTCTCCTTCATTTGAAATCTCTACAAGAAAAGCCACCAATCCTTTTTAAAAGATCCTGCTGTTTACTACAGACTCAAAGTTCAGTTCATGTTTTTCCTGTGTGTTTAAATAATTTCCCACAGCACAAGCACAGGCTGAGGAATCCAGAGAAATGTTTGGTCAAAATGGAAGCACAGCCACATTCCTTTACCTCTAGGGTCAGTAAATCCTACATCCTAAATCAGTCTCAGCTGCCTAAACACTGCTTCAGGTGTCTGCTTTTTATTCCTTCAAGCCAAATACTGGAAGAAGGGTCTGAGCTCTGAAGAAGCAAGTGCTCACCTGCTTCACCTTTCTACACTGGAAAACTTGGGATATCTCCTGCTCAAATTCTGCTGTCAGGCACTTCCTGTATCCTCCTGCTTTGGGAAGAGGACTCAAGGTCAGGTTAGACAGGGCATGGAGAAACCTGCTCTAGTGGAAGGTGTCCCTGCCTGTGGAAGGAGGTGGAATGAGATCAGCTTCAAGGTCCCTTCCTACCCATTCAGTGACCCAAATGGGTGACCTGAAAGCCCTCAGGTCTCCTGTCCCCCTGGAGAGGAATCATGCTGAGTTACCTTCATGGAGGTGAAGTTCCTTGGGCGGTCAAACTGGAACTCCATTTCCACAGCTCCCGTGCTGAAGCTCTCGTTCCTCCAGCCCACGTAGTCATAGCCTGGCCACACACGGTACTGGTGGCTCTGGGTGAAGTCATCCAGCCCCAGCACTCCATCTGTGAGCTGGCCCAGCCCTCCATACAGGTGCCTGGCCAGGGAGAACCAACCATCAGCCAGAATTCCATGGGTCTTTCAACTGGTACCAGCAAAACATCCGTTTTCCTACTCTTAACCTATCCTGGGCAAGAACTCATTCACTGTTCTGCAGCACCACTTTGATGTTGTTTGGGCTGGGATTTTAGCATCATTCCCAGCCTGGGAAAAGGCAGAAATTTTTGCACCGGTGTAAAGGACTGACAGCAAAGCCGAGCTACAAGCAGAGCCTCTGGAGAGCAAAACCTGACACTACAGAAAATGACACTGTGCTCTCCCAGCAGAGCTGGAACTGCAGCATTTCACCATGCAGCTGCATGGGAGGAACGCTGCTCATCCCATGCTGGGGGAACCTGTGGGGAAAGTCCTGCATGCAGGCACAGAAAGGCAGGAAAGGGGGAAGTGAGACCATGGGCAGCTCCCTGAGCCAAAGCCAGGTCTAACCAGTATCATTTCTGGCTTTGCTCCTTGTGCAAAAGGAGAGTGTTATTGGCTTTTTCCAAGGCTGATTGGATTCTTTGCCAGGACCCTGCCTCATTCCTCTTCCTATCTGAGGGTGCAGAGCCCATTATACAGTTTCCCAGCACTGTGCCAGAGTAGAAGATGCCAACACGACACAATCCTGACCTCCTCTGCAAGTCCATCCCAGGTGAGCCCTCCTGTCACTAGAGCACAGGTACACATGCCTTTGAACTCCAAACCAGGATTAACAGCTGGAAGAGGCAGACTGCTACTTCCAGGCCAGTCAGGCACAACAACTAGAGGTTAAGTCATTTCAGAGGGTCCTGGCTTAGCAGGTTGGGCTTTGTGCCTGCACCTGCAGCTCCCTGACACTCCCCAGCAGACCCAGCTTCCTAAGTTAGGGCTGGTCAGCTATGGTCAACATCTGCTCCTTTCTCCATTAAAAAAAAAAAAAACTTTTCTTTTTAAATATCCAGGCTCTACTATATCAGCCCAGCTTGAAAGCATCAGATATTAACAGACATTGTTACTCAGTATCTTGCAACATCCTACAAGCATGAAGAAGTGTTTGGGATACAAGATAGCAGTGACAGGGTGAGTAGGAAAGAAGAGAATTTGCAGTGACAGAGACAGAACAGGACAACTTCTCCCACCTGCGCTCCTGGTAGCCATCGTAGGTCGAGTCATTCAGATAAACAATGGGGAAGCCAGGAGCTGCTATTGTCCCTCCTTCAGGGATGCTGTAGGATGCCAAACCATCTAAAAGAGAAGCCATACACCTCAGAAATACAGCAGCAGCAGCCTTCTGTCCATATCACTCTTATTTATGATATGGACCAACAGAAGCAGTTCCACGGGCTGGGGATTCCTTCTGCACAGGTGGGGATGCAGGGGAGCCCCAGGCAGTGCTGTGCCAGGCACAGGGATGGGCACTCACCATGCCAGACACAGCCATAGAGCTCCACCCTCATGCACACAGTCATGGGGGCCTTGGTGACAGGGATCAGCCGCACGAAGCGCGCGATGATGGGAGGCCGCAGGTCCTTCAAAACCACGTCGTAAGTGTCGGTGTTGCCGTCGATCACCTGGAGGAGAGAGAGCCTTACCAGCAGCTTCTCCCTGTTGTGCTGTTGGGCTGCACAGTGGTGCCCCTGTACCTCTTGTCTGAGACTTGGGAGCTTCCCCACTTGGAACCTGCAGGGCAGGAGCTGCTGCTGCTCCCCTGTGGCTGATGGGGTGTGAGGGGTGCTGCCATTTCACCTCCTGCCCTCTGCAGAGCCCTCAGGCAGCAGTGAGAAGCTTCTCCACTTGGAATCTGCAGGGGAGAAGCTGCTGCTGCTCCATGCTCCTCCCATGGCTGATGGGGTGTGAGGACTGCAGCCATTTCACCTCCTGCCCACTGCAGAGCCCCCACGCAGCACTGAGGGAGAGGAGAGAGGCAGGTGGGGATGAAGTGTGTGTGGACATTGCAGAGAGCTCAGTTACTGGGTGTAACCCCTTCCTTCAAGTGATCCATGTACATCCCAGCTACAGGTAACAGAGCTTGTCCTCATCACTGGTTACCTGATGTCATTTCCCTACAAGTCAACACAATTCCAGAGGTGCTGCAGTGTTTGGTACTGCACAGGAGGTATCTTGGACTGAAGTGTTCAGCATCACCACAGCCACCCCAACCTGCTGCAGTATAGTGAGAAGGCGGGAACCCTGACTCTCCCCTTCCCTTCAGCATCACCAGAGTCCTGGGGACACTCCACTGTTTAATTTGACTTCCACTCCCATCCCACAAACACAGCTTTTGTAGCACACACCTAAATGTGAGGGATGGGCAAGATAATGGTAATGGCCAAACAGCTGATCAAAGGTCTGCATGAGCAAATAATTCATTAACAAGCTAAAAGCTGTTGCCAAATAGAGCACTGCATACCCTGCTGGGACTTCCAAAGCACCCCCAGTGAAAGAAAAGATCACCACACCTAGTATCTTTCTGGTCTGGCTTAGCTCTTCAGACTCCACCAGCCAGCCTGAGGCAGGGTGATCAGGTCAGACCAGCTGCAGGGGAGATTCCTTCCCAGGAGAAATTTAACAAAGGCTTATGAACACAACCAGAGCTCAGCCAGCCCTGAGTTCTGCGCTCAGGTCTGGAGACAGCATGAGACAACTGTGGTGAGCAGGGAAGCCTCAGTGTGTGGGCTCAGTACATTTCCTACTCTCAAACTCCCTCATCATCCCTACACTGAGCACTTCTATCAGACACCCAGAAACTCCTCAATTCCATGGCACCTCCTCCTATTTTAAACCCCAAAGCAGGTATCTGCTTGGCAGCTTCCAATTTAGAAACACATGTCTAAGAGAGGGACACTCGTGATGTTTGGGACATGCACAGACAGGTGGTGAAGAGTCACAGTTTTCCTGGTTTGGGGGATCAGGGCAGGGGACATGGACAAAGAAAGAAAGCTTCAGACATCCCCTCAAAAAAACCCATAAAAACCAAAACCAAAAAACACCTTTGCACCAGCTCCACAGTGGAGGAGCTGAGAATCCCGCCCATCTTCTGAAAGGAGCAAAGATGATGCACCTTGTGTAGCATCTCCATGATGTGGGGTTACTCAGGGCCAAAAACCCAAATCAGCTGTATGTGAGACAAACTCAGCAGCAGTTTCCAGTCCTGGCCACTGCTGATCCCAGTGCTCCCCACATCAGGAATGATGCAGTGCTGCTGGATGATACCAGACGATGCACAGCAAGCACAGAACTGAGGCAGAACACGCTGCTCCAGGATGAAACACAAAGCATTTAAGCAGGATGTGGATGATGTGCCTCGCACAGTGCAGTTTCCAAGCAGCTCCAGCTACCCAGGCTCACCTTCCTGCCCTGGCGGTCCCTCCAGGAGATCCAGCGCTCCCCGTTCCGGCTGTAGTCGATGCGGTAGGCGCGAGCAAACTCCTTGCCCGTGGCGCGGGCATGCCGGCCCTGGGTGCCCACCAGGGTGATGAAGAACAGCTTGTGCAGGTCGATCTGCAGGAACTGCACATCTTCAGGCTCCAGCAAACCAGCTGGGCACCAGGCTCCATCCCCCTCTTCCCTCTGCAACCTGAGGGGAAAACCACACTTGTTAAAAAGAGCACAATTCCCAACGATTAATTGAGGAAACACCTTGGAACTTCAAGGACTGGGAGGAAGCAACTAAATCAGCCATGGCTACCAAATACCTCTGCCCTTTGGGATGATGATCAATTGAGACTCAAGTTCTACAGGCAGTTTTGCCCTATACAGAACAGCTCCTCAGTTCCAGATAGCTTTCATTAACTACTTGGAGTAATTTCTTTCCCAGACAAGTACTTCCACATTGATCAAAAACAACTGTGCTGCTCAGCAGGGAACTGCTCTACTGTGCAGCATCTTGCTGCTATAGTGCATCCTCACTGCTCCTAAACCCCACACGGTAAAGGTCTGAACTTCTGCTTGACCACCTCCTGCAGCTCTACCAAGCACAAAGAAAGGCCATCTTAAAAATACATTTTAGCAAGAAAAGCTCTGCCTGGAATTATTGTGGGTCATTTCAACACATATTTCACATTTCCTGCAGTCATCAGAGCTGCTGGTTCTAGGAGAGTGGTGGGAAGGTCTCTGCTTCTAAGGTGAATATTGTGGGAATTGTAGCTGTGAAAAATTTATCTGGACACCAAAAATGTGGGGACTTTTTAGCAAGAGGGATTTCTGCCTGTCAAACAGCTACCCCACCTCCAACTGGTGGGATCAGTGAGTGCATGAGGGAAGGTACCCAGGAACAGACACTGAAGGTCAAGGCTGAGGCTAGAGGAGATTTTAATCTCTGGCTGGTCAGCTGTTTGTGCAAGGCTTTCTTACACTGGAGCAGCAAGTAAAAGAAGCTCTAATAAAGGCAGGAAGGGTGACTGAAATGACAGGGACAGACATCTGCATGGGACAACTCTGACCTCTAACTGCATGAGGTCAGCTGCAGAGGCCTTCATGCCTTCACCCTGTGGACATCCAGCTGCTCCAGCAAAGAGAGGATGGTAACAGATGGTTAGTGATGCTCAAAGTGTTTGCAGCACTGGACATAAGCCATACCTCAGGGGACAAATCTCCCAGCTTTCAGACCCACAGCCTTGTTCAAAGACTATTAAAACACAGCACACAGCATCACTGCTCTACCACAGTCCAAAGAAAAAAATAAAATCAAGCACTAAGAATTTTATGATTTTGGACTGCCTAAATTTGTCCTAAAAATACCATAATTAACTTGAAATTCCTATCTGACTTGCACCAAAGCTGTAAGAATGTTTGATATCATCACTACAAACAATTCTAAGGAAACTCACATTTGCAACTATTTTGTGAATCATTAGTAGCTTTGAGAGAATTAGAAAGAGAAAAAAACCAAAGCTTATAATATAGACTGTAGGCCTCCTTGACAGTGAAGAAAATCATTTAGCTGCTTGCTTAACAATTCCTTAACTCTGCATTTCTCAGGTTTTTGAGTCAGAGGGAGTACAGCCCATTTCCTCAATAGGATGCTGTTGAAAAGTTCATCCTTGTAAAGGATTTCCTATGATTTAGTTTAAAGCACTCCACAGGAATCCCAGGAGCATTGTCCCTGGCTGACCTGTAAGTCACAAATCCATTGGAGATTTACTCACAGAATGACTGAAAGATGAGGGTCAGGAGCAATCTCTGGTTGTCCAGAGCAACCCCCTGCTCCCAGCAGGGCCAACTCCAGAGCTACACTGTGCTGCTCAAGGCCTTCTACAGCCAAGTCCCCAAACACTGAGACATCACCACCTCTCTAGGTCCCTGTCCCACCACTATTCTCATGGAGAAGGATTTTTTTCCTTAGTATTTAACCAGAATTTCCTGTATTACAGCTGTTACTACAACCATTGCCTCCTGGCCTTTCACTGTGCATTAACCAGATTGAATATGGAAGCAGTGAACAAGGTTTTAAGGGTGGGAGTTGTCCTTCCTCGACCACATATTGAGTATCTAGGGGGCAAAAAAAAAAGAGTAAATTTGTTGTCAGAGGTGAACCCACCGTGCATACTGGGGCCCTGTGGAGTCATACCACTGGCTGGAAGCAGTGATATCCTCATCCCGGATGGTTCCCTCGTGCATCCCCAGGGGGTAACGACAGATTGCTGAAAATGGGAACACAGGCAAGCAAACAACAAAGATCAGCACTCATTTTTTAAAAAATCATCAGGTAAGTTTTAATTAAAAGGCTATCATGCCTAGGGAATGAACATGATAAAGCTAAAATACAAAAGGCAAATAAAAAGGATTAAATACTTTGTAATTACCGTAAACTGAAATTATAAGCAATGCAATAATCTTAGAGTATCAAGGCAAAAAATTTACAAAGAAACATTTTAAGCACATGAAATCCCACACCATGTCATTGTTACTGGTTGCACAGGCCCATTTTACAATGACAAATTATTTATCAATATTGATGTGACATAAAAGGAAGATTTTGTTAAAGATTTTCCTCCTCCTGGAATGAACTGGATGTTTGATTTGTGTTCAAATGGGAACAATTATTACCTTGACCAGCTCAGATACAAGGGAGAAGTTAAAGAGCTTCCATTACAGATGACAACTCATGGAAATATCTGCTCTGTCCTGTCACTGCAGGCTGGAGTTCTGACACACACATTTGACCATGAGCCCCTGTCCATCCATCCTGCCTTACTGCAGTCTGTTCCTGCCAGCATTTCTCCCCAGCATGGGAATGCTCTCCAACTTGGTGCCTCCAGAGAGTGCAGACACAACTGGCTCAAGCCATGGATCCTCACAGCTCCCCACACCAGCACAGTGCAGATGCAGCTGACAAATCCACACTGGCTAAGCTCTCACCCCGGCAGAAGTTTTTACACATGCCCTGGCATATGAGAGATGTTTGGAAAAACTCTAGATCTTAAAGCTTTCACAGCCACACTGCTGCTGCCACAGGAGCAGTTCTGGCTGCCTCTCCCTCAAACAGGGCACTCCCTGCCCTGGATGCCCTCCTGGTTTCCCAAAATCCCAGAATAGGCTGGGTTGGAAGGGACCTTGGAGATGATTTATAGCCACTCTTGTACCAAACCCAGATAAAGCTCAACAGGAGTTACACTTCAATGATCCTCATGGGTCCCTTCCAACTCAGGAGATTCTGGGATTCCATGCAATCTCTTCACCAGGTTCAGAAGCTACAAGACAAGACAGAGGGATGAGACCCACCTTGCTGTTATCACAAAACAGAATAAAGCACCTCAGGCTGAGTAACTACCTGACAGACCTGATGTAGAAGTGTTTGCAAACAGAGGGTGGTGCTTCAATAAGGTTTGCCTGTAGCAGTCAGACACCATATCAGTGAATGTGTGATGTGCTATATATTCCTGAATAATCTTGTAAAAGGGATGGGTGGCAAGGTGACAACATTTGCTGATGATACCAGATTATTTAATATTTTCTAAAAGGCCAATTGTGGGAATATCTATAAAACAAACTAGAAAACAGCATTACAGCACTGTCTGTGTTCATAGTCAGGTGCTAGGCAGATAAGAAATAAAGCTCTTGCTCCTTCCTTCCCTCATCAAAAGGCAGAGAAGGCAACACAGATTATGCAGAAGGAAAGATCAGCAGCCTCATCTTTACAAAAGGGATTACTGAAGTATGGAAAAGATCATTTATATTGAACAATTTATATCCTCACTGTCTCTCAAAACACCAGAACCAGGAGGCATCAAAAGGTCAGGTAGGAGAGTTCAAAACCAGAATGTAAACCTTTAACCTATTA
Source organism: Lichenostomus cassidix (assembly GCF_008360975.1). NCBI lineage: Eukaryota > Metazoa > Chordata > Aves > Passeriformes > Meliphagidae > Lichenostomus > Lichenostomus cassidix. The sequence goes on from NC_139497.1 coordinate 9,165,210, forward strand.
AACACTCCAATGCCAGTTTCCCACAGGTTCAAAAAACCAGCTGAACAAACTCACAGCCACCACAAGCAAATAAATCCCCAAGCACTGGCTGTGGAAGCTGCAGTGATCTGAGGGCATTGCTGGGGTAGAGCTCTGCTGTGTGCCAGCCCATCCATGTACCCTTTCAGAATCAGAGGGATGGGACCCTGCTAGGACCAGGCCACTGAGCTGGATGGGCCCCTGGCTCACCCAGAACAGTCACTCACAGGCCTAAGGTTTGTAAAGAGGCTTGAATTCAACTGGGAGACAACTGGTGTCTGCCTGGGATCAAGAATGACTGTGCCTGCTGAAAGCCAACCAAGAGCTCTAACTGCTGCTCTCACACTGCACAATCAGGTTATTTGGTGAGCCAAACCAACCTCAACAGTCGTCACTCTCACCTGTCCCACCAAGACCAGTATAATCTGATCTGTTGCTGAGCTATGGGTAAATAAATGGAGATTTTCCAGAAGGGTGGGGTCACCATCTGAAAGCAGAAAGTGCTTTTTGTGCTCCTGCAGTGGGAGGCCTGTCTGGTCACACCTTATTTAAAGGTCAGACACACACTGTCCAGCAATACCAGATGGAGAGCTAGTTGGGAAGGACTCTGGGGGACTGAGTCTTCCTGTAATCCTGAACAAAACCCATTTGTTCACAAGCCCAGGGCTGGCAGCAGAACCTAGAGTGTCCTTGGCATCGAGGGATGCAATCTGTGGGTGGCAACAGCTCTCACCAAAACAAGCAGCATGAGGCGCTCACCAAATGTGCGTATCTCAAGCAAAACCATCCTTGGGTTGTGTTTAGGTGCCACCAGGACTCCTGACCCTTCACTGTGCAGTCAGGAGACATTGGGCTCAGAGGGGTGGCCCAGCCCATCTGTCAGTGAGGTCAAACAACTGCAGCAAGGCAAAGGGACTCCACAGGACCCTGCTATACAGGTCTGAAATCAACCACAAAGCAGCCCCTTTGGGGTATAAAGCAATGCAGGACATGCTTCAGGCTGCTCCTGGAGCAGATCAGGAGGTCAGGATAATCCATGGAGCCTGTGGCATCACAGCCAAGGAGTACCAGCCAGGCCATGGTGCTGGAATCTCTCTGGGAAGAGCAAGGCACAGCCCTGGAAGCAAAGCTGCCTGAGGATGCCACAAGCAGAACTGAGAAGTGTGAGTGGTTACTTCTTGGTGGAAGAGACTCCCGCAGGAGGGTGGAACCACAGCCCTGTGCTCAGAGCCCACCCACCTCCCTGGAGCTGGTGTGGAAGAGCTACTCCTGCACCTCTGAGTGCATTAACACTTGATTAGCAATTACCACCAAAAGGAATCTGAATGGGATTGCCCCTCCATCTGCCATCTTCCCTCTTTTTCCACGAGGTTTAACCACCAGAACCAGAGGGCAGCCCCAGTTCCACGCAGGGAGTGTGGTAGAGTGTGCAGTGCAGGGAATGCTGTGTAACAGGGAGCACAGGAATGCTGCTGAGCTCCCCCACAGCCCTCACTTCACTTCTGGCTGGCTGCAGCACAACCTCAAACCTCTGCAAATATCCACAGGCCAGAGCAGGGTCAGAGCCAGCCACAAAGAGCTCCAAACAAACAGAGCCAGCACAGGCCCTCAGGATAGCACTGCTGCCTCACCACACCTTCAGCCAAGCTGGAAAGGGATTAAACTCATTTATTTCACAGACTCAAAACGCCAGCTCAAAACACCTCATTATGGGAATTTTTGCAACACATTGCAGACCATTATCTTATTCATCTCCATCATGACTGGATCTTGCCAAATGCTGTAGGGTAAGAGGTCCTGCCCTCCACAGGGACTCACAGGCTCATATCCCTGTCCCCACCCTATCTCTGTGCTAGGTAAGGTCTTCTATCTTTCCTTCTACACCTCTCTCTCCAGAATGGCCCTTGCTGGCTGGAGAGCTGGGGCTGATGCTTTGCTAACTGGTAATTTGTTTTCCACAGTGAGTGCAGAACCTTTGAGCCACTCTGGAACCAGGTTTGTTCTGCAATCCTCACAGTCACAGTGATGAAGGAATATTCAGAGACCAAGACAGGCCTGGGTGGGCAGAGAAAGGAGTATGTCTGTGTGCCTGGGCCTTCCTGGGACTGGCAGGACATGTCCCACTCCAGCACAGCTGTCCAGAAACACCTCAGTCCAGAGGAGGACATTTGGGAACTATGTTAGTGATTATCTCTACATGTAATCTTTACACTCAACCCCCATGAGAGGCAAAGAAAGGCTGAGAAGGAGCAAACAAAAGGTGGGAGATGAGTCCTCTCCCAGCCTGGCAGCTCCCTACCAGGGTTGACTTCGGTGCCAGAGGGCTCAGGCAGGGAGGCCAGCAGCAGCATGCAGAAGATCATGGTAGCAACCGGAGGTGCTGCACAGGGTCAGACGGGTGTGAGTCCTTCAAAGGCAGCAGCTGCCATCTACATCTCTGAAAGACAAAGCAAAGAGAGAGGATGAGTCCTCCTGAGGCAGGACTTCTCTGTGCTGCAGAGTTGCTGTGTGTCATTACCTCATGACAGGCTGGGCAATCTTCCCTGCCTTCAAGAGTGTCTTTGACCTCAGCCCTGCTCTGACCCATCAGCAGATCAGAGGCTTAGTGAAGAACTTAGTGAAAAACTCGACTGACCACACCACTCCTAAAACTACCAATGCAATCTATTTCTCAGGCCCTCAGCTGCCATGACTCCTGGGTGGATGGATGTACACTCTTAATTGCTCTTAAACAAGTCCAGTGCAAAGCAATCTCTCACTCATCCATTCTTCACATTCCTTATTATATTAACAAGCAGTGAAACTGCAGCTACAATGAACTTGGACAGCCAACCAGCCTCCCCAAGCAGGCTTTATCCACCTCTTTTTTGGCATCAAGCAGCCAAGCAGGCACCTTGGAACTTGCCACATAACCTTAAGATAAATGTCTAAAACAGGGTGAAAATAATCTCTCCCTGCATGCCCACATTGCTGCCAAAAGTGCATGTGCACACACACATGTGAGCATTCTTCATTTCCTGCTTGGAAACCAGAAAATAGCAAAGGGCTTAAACACTGGCAATTTCATTGGAAAGCCATGATAACACCTAAAGAACAGGAGGTCAGATCAGCAGTTATGTGAATTCTTTGTGTCCACATTCACTACAAAGAGCCTCAAGAGGCTCCCATCCTGGAGGATAATTTTACAGAAGGCAGGTTAGGGGCTCTGTCTCATAATGGAATGCCCAGAGAAAAGAAAACAAAGAAAAAAAAAAAAATCAATAAATGTAAAATTGCCAGGACCAGAGGGTGCTTGCCCAAGAATCCTCAGAGTGGTAGTAAAAAGGCAACACTGCATGTTGGGATTTGTTAGCAAAGGAGGAGAGGCTATAAAAGGGCCCATCACTGTGCCAGTGCATGCATGCGTGCAGGAGCATCAGATGCCATTAGCTCAGAGATTGGTAACAAAAGGCTCTCTTTTTCCACCCAACATCATTAAACTGTACAAGTCGCAGCCCTGAGTTGCCGTGGATACCCAAGGAACTGGATATATTCACAATAGACCAATACACCACAGCTTCTTAAATCCAAAGGTAAAACCTTTGGCTTGGGAAATCCCCCAGCCACAGATTGTTGGATGCCCAGGAGCTAAATCGGGGTTAGAATCACTGGAGCTTGCCCTGTTTTTATTCTCTTTCCTAAGGATATGCTACTGGCCATTGTCCCTGCTGGATTCCGTCAGAAAAGATGGCTGCGAGCCTGAAAAACAACTAAGGGCCTTCTTGGGAAGGCAGCCAAACACGCAGGCAGGAGGGGGAGCTAATGCTGGGTGGCTGTGTTGTGCTGTGCCCAGCCAGGCAACCAAAAACCACCTGAAAATCCCCAGGCCCCTCTCCTGCTGCAGCCACCTCCTGCTCCCCACGTGAGCACCCTGGCCAGGGCTGGGAAGGGGCTGTGATCCCATGGCATCTCCTGTGGTGAGCCTGAAAAAACAAAGTACAAGCCCAAATCTCAGCAGGAGGGTCTGGCAACCACAGAAGAGGTTTTGACCAAGCACTCTCCAACTGTGTGTGCATCCGAGGTCATCCTTCCTCCCTGGAATGGAAGGAGGTGATCAGTGATGAAAACACCCCAATTCCCACCATGCCAGGGCAGACTGAAACTCCCACAGAGCAGAGACTTCGTGTAGGCAAGTGGAGGGAGACTTTGTAAAGACAGTTTTGGGGCAGAGTTTGAAGACAGACTTGGTGGATGTTAATTTCTGCAGGTGATTTGCTAAGCTGTCCTGGGAGTACCCAAAGCAGGACCTGCAAAGGGAACTGCAGAGTTCAGCACTAGGAGATAAACCTGCCACAGGATCTGAGAAAGGGACATGCCATCAACATCTAGGCTTTAACTTGAACTGCCTTCCTAGAGGAGGTGATGGGAACACAGCAGAGCCCTGTTTGGTGGTACCTGGCTGCCCTGACCCATGACCCAGACCCATGATATGGGTGAAGTCTGGGATAAATCCTCCTACTGGTGCCCAAGCTGGACCAGCCACTGATCAGAGCTGCAGATTGCTGAGGAGGCCCTGACAGGAGAACAGCAGCTTGAAGACATGTCCCAGGTGACTTCTGAGCTGGATGTTTAAAAGCTTCCAACTAGAAGCCCTCAAATGGCAGAGAGCAGCACACACAGACAGCACACCCTCATCACCCCTTCCACAGCCTGGCAAACAGGGTGAGCTTCAGGCATGCATGAAGACTCAGGCCAGCTCCACTAGAACACAGGGATTTCTCTCTAACTTGTCCAGGAATAAGGGAAAGGATGTCTGGAAAGCACTGAAATAGGAGTCGTGTTTGGTTGGGGGCCCAAGCCCCACTGCTGAAACAAGAAAGAAATGAGAGCAGCCCCAAACACCAGTAAGGGTCCCCAAATGCCTGTTTTCCATTTGATCCAAGAGCCCAGCAAAGAAGGATCAAGAGCAGGGGATCATCTGTCCTCTGACATCAGCCCAGCACTCTCAGTCCAGCTGGGATGGGCTGCAGGCCCTGGTGAGGGGTATCACCTTGAGAATTGACACAAAGACTTTTCTTTGACAAAAGAGCAGTTGTGCTGTGCCCCCCATCCTCTCAAAATGACAACAGCCACCAATGTCACAGCAACTGACTAAATGCACCGTAAACAGCACCATTATCTCATTAGACCAAGCACCATAACCTAAGTGCCTATTTTCTTTATGCAAAGCTCAGGCCATGTTCTAAATTACACTTATTGTATTGCCACAGAGCCAATCATATACTTTAACTACCTGAATGTGGTGATAAGAATGAAAAATATAAGGAAGAAATAAGAAATTAGATGAAGAGGGACAGAGGAAGTCACACAGAAATGCCCAAGAACCATGTCAGCTCCTGCCACCAAACCAGCACTGGAGAAAAGGTACAAACTGGGGGGGCACAGACAGCTGTAGGCCCCACCATGAGAACCAGGGGCTTCTCAGGACATGATGGGTACATGGACCTCTGCAGGTCCAAAAAAACAGTGTGGCTTGGAGAAACTGCAAGCCAAAACTCAAAGATGTGGCCACAGAGGCCAGCCTGGACTCCAGGAGAGGAAAAGAAGCTCCAGAGCTCATCTAGAGTTCATCTGTCAACTCCATGCCTAAAAAAGCTGGCTTTGAATTTAGCCCTTGCCTAAGGAGTGTCCAAGACAAGCAGGATGAATCCTCTCTGGATGTGTCTCTCCTGTTGACAGAGGAAAAGGCTGGCCTGGACTAGTCCTGTCATCCCCAGTTTGGTAACATGAATTCTCACCTTTGTATGCAGCAGTGGTGAACTGTTCCCAGCAGTTCAGCCCTGCAGGGACCTCAGCAGCTGGTTCAGGTTCTGCTGGGTTTGTTTTTCGCACCACATTTGGTTCCCAGTCCTGGACCACCAAAGAGCCTGTCAGGGAGTCCCAGGAGAGGTGCTGCACAGAGGGAGCAAACAATGCCATTTCTCATCTTTTAGTGCTCCACAGCAGCTGCTGTTTTAAGCAAGGTCACCAAGAGTGGTTTTCACCCCTTCAGAGGTAAAACATTTTGAAGGGGGTTCAGCCCCACTCAGGAACTCCACTGCCAGAAATCACTGTTTGAAGAACTACTGATATTTTGTGCTGAGTCTTAATCTCAGCCAGGAGTAGATTGGACTCCCAAATTGCAACTTCCCAGTGCTAGGACACACTGGAATTACTACTAAATACAACCCTCTGTACAAACTGCTTGGAAATCATCTTACTAAAGACTTTTTCTGTGTAAACAGCTCAATACTTTTCTTTCAGCTGCATTATAGTCCTTTGCTGTACTCATGCCTATCTTCCCACCCTGCCCACACATACACACCAAGTGCCAAAACTACAGCACAAGCTCGAAACCAGCAAAAACAGGATTAGCAACATCCTCTGAGAGGCAAGAAAGTGTTAAACTCTGTTCCCAGGCCCGACTGGATCAAGTTGCTAATTGCTAACAGCTGGCTGCAGGAGAATAAAATCCTGTTACAATCATTGGGAGAGCAGGGAAAAAAAAAATCTACTTGTTGAAAAACTCACCAAGAAATGCAAAAGAGGGCACTTTTCCCCAATAAACCCAGCAGATACCATGCCTGAAAAGCCAGTCCATGCCTCCACAGAGAAGCAGCTGGCTGTGACCCAGCGCTGTCCCCAGCACAGCAAAGGCTCAGCGAGCACAGGAGGGAGCTATTCTTTAGTGATGTGCATGAAGAAGGTGGGACTTGGAGCTCCTCCAGGTACTGTTCTCCCTCCAGAGATCCATTACGGAGGTCTGGCATGTTTGCAAGCCTCTCTAGATCCCAACTGAAACAGGCATTTGTTTTAACTGGTTCCTTTGCAGATCATTACCCTGGAGTGGGACCTGAGGGTTTGCTGCAGGAATCCCATTCCAGATGCCTAGAGCTGTGCCAAGAAACTCCATGGTCATGGGCAAGACACAGAGTGTATCACACACAGAGCTCTGTGTAGAACAGGAGGAGCTATCTTAAATCAAAGCATCCTCAGAAGACATCCAGGAACAATCAGGAGGACTGGATGGCATCTCCAAGCATTCCTAAAGGAATTCAAAGTGGAAGCAGCAAAGCTAATTATTGGGGCAATATCTGGTGTTTGAAGAAGTAAAGAGACTAGGAAGTGTGATTTCCATTTTTCTGGCTCTGAGACAATGGTAGAGCATTTCTGTTTGCTTTAGAGTTAATCTGAGAGACCCCAGCCCCAGCAGTCTTCCCCTAGAGCACACACAGCCCACGCAGCTCTGGCTTGGACCCAAAAGAATTTGGTGATGAAAACGTTTATCAAAAGAATTCTGATCACTTTTTAAAATGTTCTGCTTAGTTTACAATTCAAATACTGGCACAAGACTGAAAAAACAGAGCAGGGCTGCTGGCCAGAGAACATGGCCACCCACTCCAGAGCTGCTGGAGGGTGAAGGATGGACCAAGCCATGCTGCTTGTCCAGGAGCCTTGTGAAAAGAAGGGAATGAGTTTTCCCTCAGGTGAACTCAGAGCATGGTCTGTCCCTGGATTCAATCAACCAGGCAGCAAGGGGAGAGATCTCTATATGATACGTGGGTGGCACCTGGACAAACCAAGTGCCAACAGTGACATCAAAAATCAACATGCTGGATTAACAGGGGAGCTGGGCAGGGCCAGCAAGATCCTGGCATGAAGTGCAAGACTGCAACAGGAGATTTTGGATTAAGGCACCAACAGAGGTGGTCAGAAAGAGGAAAAATCCCATTGCAATGTGAGGAACATGGTGGGGGACATTGGGCAGAAATAGTGACACCACAAAGTGATGTCCAGAGCAGCAACAAGGCTGGACAGATAAAAGCAAAGAGATTTTAGGTGAAAGGGTTGCGTTAACTAAGGTACATGTAAGTCACAGGAACAGGGAAATTGAGACAGGAATAGACTCCAGCATCATCTTTGAGCTGGCATTAGGAGACCTATCATCACCACAAGAGACATGAAAGAAGAACAGGTGGGTCTAAAACGATGGCATTCAGGAGTGGCACTTGGTGTGGGGACAGGGACACCAGAGAGCTGGGTCTGAGGCAGGAACAGAAGAAAGAATAGAGCTCTGGGTATACTTTGTGGTCACCCTTTAGAGAGGTGGGGGATAGACCTGCCCTGGCTGAGAAGGGCTTGAGCCTCATTTTCTGATTTTGTCGTAGCCAAAGATCTTCATGGGGTTATGAAGAAAGTGACACCTCACTCCTGCTAGATTTTAGGAGAAAAACAGCATTCCAGTCACCCACACCACAGGCATTTAACACTGGGAGGACCTTCAGTCCATGGACTCAAACATGAGGCAGGGCCTCACCTACAGCCCTGACAGGTGCTGCTGTATCTGCACAGGAGTTGGAGACCAATAAATCCTCCAGCTTTTACCCACTGCCTTTCAGCCAGTCCTACAGGAGTGGGGTGTCCTCAGTTTGTGAAACTGCACAGAGCACTTCTGCCACAAAACCAGACTTGGGGATAAATGAACATGCATTAAATGTAACTTAATCCATCCAAGTAACAAGGCCAAAATTAGAAACCATTAGAAAGACAAAGCCAAAGACAAGGAAATGCAAATTCACTGCACCACAATAGTAGTTCTTAGCTAAACCAAAGCTACCCTTTCCCACTGACCCAGGGTAGGGGAACTCTGCTCATCTCAACTGAGGAACCTGGAAGCACTTCCCATGACCCAGCCCCCCTGCTCAGGATAGATGGCCATTCCCCAGGAACCCTAAACCCAGCAGCAGGGGAGCCTCCAGCACACCCTCCAAAATACAGGTCCCCTAAACTTCAGAGGCTCCAGTTCCCAACTCCAGGCTCCAGTGCCACTGCTTCTGTAGGACAGAAGTAGCAGGGAAACAGAAGATTGTGAACAAGCACAAGTTCCAAGTACCTCCCTCTCCCTGCTCAAGCAGAAGTGCCCCTTACTGTCCCTTTCCAGAGCTTCCTTCCCACCCTGACAGACCCCAGAGAGCACCCAGCACGCTGACATTTTCACGGTTCTTTAACACTGGCATGTCTCTCCAGCTCTTTTATTTTTTTTTAAACAATCCTTAAAATATATTAACTACAAGTCAGCAATAGCCCTCTCAAGACCTACAATCTTCCACTGCAAAGTTTCACATAGCAACCATCCCCACGACATGTTAACCACAGAGATGACAGATGGGGTATTAAGAGCACTCAATCTAAACCACCTTCCTCCCTCCCCGTTCTCAGGGGGCTCCACCATAACCTTTTACTTAACTGTGCTCAAACTCACACTCTGAAGGAGATCAGGTTCCTGAGTCGAAGAATTATTTGGGCTGGAGGAGATCCCCAGGAGAACATCTAATCCCACCCCCTGCTCCAAGCAGGGTTAGCACCAATTTCAGAACAGCCTGCACAGGACTTTGTCCAGCTGTGTCTGAAAAACCCCCAAGGATGGAGGCTCCCCCCAACCTCTCTGGACAACCTCTCCCACTGCTTGACTGTCTGAAGAGTGAAAACTTTATTCCTCTTTATGCCAAGGGAGAAACTCCTGTTATTTCAGCTGACAATCACTGTCAACCCTCCTGCTAAGCAACTCCTTTATAATCTGCTTTTCAATATCCCAGAGCTTCCTCTTGTCCCAACCAAACCACCCTGGCTCCATCAGCCTACTCGGGAAGCCAAGTTTCAGTATTAATTTATTTAATATTTTCTCCCAAGTTTCTCCCTGGTGAGACAGAGGGACAGCTCTAATCAGATTTTGCCATGACTCCCACTGGCTTCTTCATGGACAAACTAGGGAATGACTGAGTTTGTCCCATACTGATGCCAGAGCGTGGCTGCAGCACTACTCCACAGCCCTCTGCTTACGGAGTGCAGGGATCACATTCCCACTGGTAACTATTTTTGAGAGGTATCAGGTGGCACTTTCTAAATCAGCTCATTCAACACAACACTGACCAGCGACACGGAGACTGAGACACTGCCACCCTGGCACAGGGCGAGGGCAGGGACTGGGGACAAGGATCAGAGCCCACCAGCTAGCAGCAGTGCTGAGGCATCCAGGAAAGAATGAAGGACATGCCAGGGGGATTAGTCCCTGCCCAGGGGATCTAACATGCTCCTGCTCCCAAAGCAGAGCCTCTTCAGCCTCCCAGGAGCAGCAGTGTTTGGTCAACAGCAGGGTTGCATCCCTCAGGATGCATCTATAGGATGTCAATGCAGCTACTTTTGGCAATCAGTGCAGGAATCTCATTAAACCCACAATCTGAAGATTTTTTTGGACATGATCTTCTTTCCATCTGAGCACAGGGATCACTAAGCATGCTCCTTCTTTAGTGTGATGGAGGTTGGTCTCCATTGCCCACTGGTTACCTGCTTCCTTCTCTATTTTAAAACACTGCTATAACATTTGTGTTTTCCCAAACTTCTGGAACTCCTTTGGTCTTCCCAGATTTATTACAATTTGGCAGCAAGGATTCAGAAAGCTGCTTTGCCAATTTGTTTTAAACAAACAGGTTCCAACATCGCTTGAGTTTCAAAAGACTTTGAAATGTTATCTTGGGTTTAACACCCTCCCTGCTTACCAACAGGAGGTATTCTGAGAGTACATCATCCAGCTTCTCCACAAAAATGGGAAAGAAATGTTCTACTTCTCTGCAATCAGTTAAGTTTAACCTTCCCCAAAAATATAATCACTGCTGATGAAATTTATTTTGTTATACAGACATTAAAATATTTCTCACTGCCCAGTGATATATTTGTTGTGCTTTTCCAGTTATCTTTAGCTTTCCTTATCAACTGCCTACCTTCAAAAATACCAACTTTACAGTAACAGCTACTTATCTACAACCTCTGTTTTGCAAATTGCTCATAGTTTAATCTATTTAAAAGCTAAAACATGATTACTGGGACAAACTCTTGGCAAAACCAGAAGAGAAGCAAACAGTTACATAGAGCTGCACGTAGTACCCAGCACCAACCTGAGAGCTGCTGGGTTTTTGCAAAGGTGAAAGCCTAACTCTAAGGGATAATTCATTATAAAATCAAACCAGATACATGATTTTGGAATATCTACTTGATCTGTCCATCTAGTCTCCATCAAACCATCACAGAAATGCTGATACTATCAAAAGCTATGTTTTATCAGTTTTGCAATTTCTCTTCGTATTTGTAAAATTAAAACTCAGAGCACCTGTAGCTGGCACAGAGCCCCTGCCCTTTGCTTGAGGAGCACTATGGGCTCTGCTCTAGTCTCACAAAAAATGTTAATAAAGTGAAGAGCCATGCCCTACAGCCACAGGAAGATACCAAACTCGAAGAAGCTTTTCCAATATCTGAAAGAAGCATAACTTATCATCCCTCACTGCATTCCACAGATTGCAATAACTCCAAATACCAAAATGCAGTGAGTGGGAAGTGCTCCAGCCTTCCCCCAGCACCCCAGGAGCCAGAGGGGACAATGCAGGCTGTGACCTCAGTGGGTACCATTTCTCCAGAGGCTGAGCACAACCTCCAGCCAAGGCAGCCCTGTCTGGGTACACACAGCTGTTGCATTTGGCTTGAGCAAACTTTAAAACCACTTTGGGTCGTAAACAAAGTTTAATTTATGAAGTGCCTGGCAGAGATGGGAGCAGTGAGTGGCAACACTCACAGATCACCTGAAACCACAGCACCAAGCCTGGAGACTCCAGTGAGGATTTCCAGGCAGGTCCAACCATGTTTCACTGGTTTACTATTTACTAGAACAGCTCTGCAAGATAAAATTTAACTTCCCATGTACAGAGATGAAGTTGCCATTAATTAAACATTCCACCAAAATACCTACATGACTAGAGACAGCTCAGAGAAGATCTCTGCGTACCACAATGTATTCCAAGCAATCAAAGCAAATATTCTGCCTATAAACAAAGGAAAAGCCAAGAATACAGAAAAAGCTCGAGCAGCATTTCACAGCTCAGGCAAGGCAGAATGGCCAATTCTGACTAAATTTTCCCAAGACAAAACAAAAAACAGAAGCCCACAGAGATGTAATAAGATTGAGCAATTACACATAAGGCAGGTAGCAGCAGGAACATCCTGGTACTGTTTGAGGCAAAGGCAAGAGAAACAGGAGAGAAGAGAAAGGAAAAAAGAAACATATAAAACCATGATGCCTAAACCAAAGAAAAGTCCCCATTTACCTCTTTTCCATATTGAAAATGAACTGAAATTAAAAAACAACAAATTAAAACTGAGGAAATTAAATTCCACAGCATACCATGTGCATTGAGCCTCTGGGACATATTGCCACAGAGCAATGTGGGAGTGATTCAATAAAATATTGGAAGAACATCTCCATAATAAGAACATCTGCGATTGTATTAACAAGAGTGAAAGAGAGTACACTGGATATAAATTTTCCCTTAGCCAGGCATAAGCAGACCAGTTATTAATGTGAGCAGAAAGTTATCTCCTACACGGGCAGGTTATTCCACTGTTGGCTGCACTCAGGCTCTGGGGCTTTCCTGTGCCTGTGATAAGATGGGTGCCTGAGTAGGTGGGCTGTGATCCCAGCCAGTTTGGCAAGCTCTGCCTCTGTGGATAGAGATCACGTTTCAGTTTCCAGCAGCTTATTGTGCAGCTCCTCAAAAAGAGAAACAACATTACCCCCCCCTTTTTTTTTTTTTTTAAGAGATTATCCTCTGTGACACAAAAAGAGCAGCTGAAATTTCAGCCAAACCTATTAAAGAAATACCTGTGGAGCAGTGAGTGACCCTGGAATGCTCTTGGTGGAAACACAGCTATTTTGGAAAGTTCTCAGCACCTTAAAAAATGGGTTTACTGAGGAAATAAATCAGATTTTATCCAGAGGGGCTGCTACCGGAGAGCCCCATGGTTAACTCTAGCAACAAGGATTCTCAGAAGCACCTTCCTGCATATTTGTACTCCCATGTTTCAGAGTAAATGGGAGCTTGAGAAAGTTTGACTGTGACCAAAATTGCAGTAGGTACTTTAAGAGGGGACAGGGTCCGCCTGTCCTCTGGAGAAGAGGTGAGAGGACACAGGCAATGGACATCCACAGAACTCGTGTGGGGCAGGAGCTGCTGGGGCTCAGGGGACAGGAGCACATTCCCCCCTTTCCCACTGTCCACAAGGCACTCACTGCCAGCTCCAGTTTTTGCACATCTGTCTCAGTCTCAGCCCTGGGACATCTCAGCAGAACCACAAGCTTTCTCCAAGAGCCCCAGAAACCACTTCTGTTCAGAACCCCCCAGCCAGCACCACGTTTGTGCCCACAAAATACCCTGCAGGTCCCCAGGCACACATCCCTGAGGGAATACCCACAATCTGTGAACCCTCCCAGAGCTGCAGGAGGGAAAACAGAGTGCAAAGAGCCAACCTCTCCCTTCCAGCCCTGGGAGAAAAGCCTTCTCCACCCAGCACCGCCACCTCCACAAACAGCAAGTCTCCAAAGGCTTTATCCAAGGACAGAAACATGAGGGGAGACAACAGAGAGCTGATCACAAGGTGAGAGCCAGGTTAAGCTGGAAAGACCCTACCTGCCTCTGCCAGGGGCTGCTGAGCACAGGGAACAACTGCCATGTCTCTTTGGAACTCCACAGGTTGAGCCAGGCTGTAGTTTCGACATTCCTTGCAACTTTCCACCAGCACACACATGATATGTTCAAACTTGAGTAACTCCTCCCTCCTCCCTCCCTCCGCACACACAGACAGGCCCAGGAGATGGCCCTGCCTCTATCATCCCAGTTCCTATAGCAACTCCTGACCCAGCAGATGGAAACAGAGCTGTTTTCTAGGCAAATCTGCCTTCTTGGATTCCTCTGCTCTTCCCTGCTGTTGGCCCCTCCTTGCTCCAGTGCTCTCCCTGGGGGCTGCTCCGCTGGCACCTGGCCCAGACTTTGCCTGGAGGAAGGCCAAGCTTTGAATTCATTTAGTAAAACCACAACATAAAGCAGCTCTCCTGCTCAGGAAGCAGGGCCCGTGTAGTCCCAGGGGCAGGCCAGGCACCGCAGAGCCAGCCTGCACCTTCTGCTTTAACACAGCTGCCTGAGCTCACCGGGAGGGAGAATCCTGGCAGGAACATCACCACTCCTCACCTTCATCCTTCACCAGCCTGTGCCATTCATGGCAAAAGGTAAAAAGCAAAGACAGAATTCATCATTTATCAGCAAGTCCAGCCAACAGAATTATTATAACCCCAGGCACTTCTCAGACACTTGGACTTCTACTTCCAAAGTCTTTCCTGGAAGAGGAAGAGCCCAGCCATGACACCAGGGCTCTCTGCATGTTCATCACAACAGCTCACCCCTGCTGCTTCCCTCAGGTCAGGGTCCCACAGGAGGGGAGGTCACCAATGCAGCTGTCTGACAGCTGCTCATCACATTCAGTTCCTTTCCTCTAAAAATGCAGAAACTGAGGGGAAAATACAGAACTCAATACCAAACTGTGGCACTTTAGGGGAAATAATTACCAAGGATGACAGTGGGAACCTCACAGGCAGGTAACACTGCTAAGGCTCTGTGGTGACAGGACAACCAGGATAGCAGCAGGACACACTGAGCTGGGCACAGGGCCAGCAGGTTGTGGCACTCTGTGAGACCACCCAAACCTGCCAGAGGGGCTACAAAACCACTCTTGGGCTGCACAGCCTCACAAAGCCCTTCCACCCCCAGCACCTGCTACCATCCCTGCCCACACAGGCTCTGCTCCTGTGGCCACTGGAGAGCCCTGGAGGGCACAGCAGGCTGGGGACACACTCACCTGGGTGACAAGGGCACTGGGGATTGATGGGAAAAATCTGAGGCCACTGGAACACAACCCCAGTCAGGGCACCAGCAGCAGGAACCACGGCAGCACAGGAGACCAGAGAGCAGAAGGAATGTGCTGACCCTGCCTGTCGGGAAATGCAGGTGCCAGCCTGCCTCCTGCAAGGAAGCTGCTCAGCAAGGGAAGGGCTGCAATATCTCTCTCACACACCTGGCAGGGGTAAGAGTCCTCCCAGGGCCAGCAGTGCAGAGTGGGAAGTGGATGCAGCATTGTACAGGACTCCACAGCAGCAGGATGAGGAGTGGGAACAACAGCCATTCCGCCTGTCCTGCAGAATCCCACAGGCTACACCAGCTTCCAGCAGGAACCACAACAAAGCCTCAACAGAAGCAGCAGGTATTTTGGGTATCCCAAAGGAAAAAGGGAAGCAGACATGAAGCACACTGTGCCCACACTAAGTCCCAGCTGGGAAGTACAGCTGTGAGCTGTAAGGTGTGGTCAGATGTGCAGTCAGATGCCACCTTGCTCCCATTTTCCTCCCTGCCTCCACACCCCATCCCAGCCACACAATCCACCTCTGTTCTGAGAACAGAAAACTATTTTATTTTTTCCCCTCCACAGTAATTTTTCTGTGTGTCAGTGAGGTAATCAGAACAGAGGGATGGGATAATCCCTGAGCCTCATAGATGGTTTGGGACACAACCAGCGATAGGGTGGATGTGGGAACACATCAGATCCCTTTCTGTCTGCTCCAAAGGGTGTTACCCATTCTGATAATGCCCTTCCAAGGCACTCTCCTCCCAAAACAAGGATGCCTGCCCTGTGAACATAATGGTACATGGGAACTGAGCTAGATACAGGCCCCTGGAGTAAACTGGGACCAAAACAATTCCCTTTGCAAGACACAGGGAAGTTTGTGGCAGCAGGAAATGCTGGACATGCAGGAACAAGGAGTCCAGGAGTGGCATCAATAAAAGCATCAAAGCAGATACATATCACAGAAACAACATCAAGGGTCCAGAGAAAGCTCCTGATTTCCCTGCAGTGCTGGGAAGAGCAATGGCTCAACTCACAAACAGATCTGAGGAGCTCTTCTCCCTGGGGAAGGACATTGCTGTGGAGGCACAAAACACTGCTGGAAAACTGCTGACCTTGCAGTCAGACTCACTTGAGCAGTTCAGCACAGAAAAAAGCTTTCTGCTGGATGCCCTCTGAGATGTAACTTGATCCCACAGTACACATCCACTAATCAATCGAGGGATAAAGCAAAGAAGAAAACAGTCTTTTTTTTTTAACTGGAATGAGCCCAAATATGCACAACAACAGATCCCAGTCAGAGCTATTGCAAACTCAAGTACTTTGGAGAGTTTTGCATCGCGCATCGCAGAGGGAGCATACTTCTGCAATAGCATCATTGCTTCTCAAATTGGGTATTTGAGAGACTTCCTAATGACCTCATAGCAGCACATGTGACCGCTAAGTCATCTTCTCAAAGGACCAGGAATAACATCAACAGACCCTGTTTTGGTTTTGCACAGGACAGCTTTCTGCAGCAAAAGCAGGTTCCTCAACAGCGAGGGAGCAGAAGGGAGCAGGACCCAGCTCAGGCCAAAGCTGCCATTGTGATAGGTTCTCCAACAGGTTGTGTATGGCCTTGGAAAAGAGCCGTCCAATTAACAGATGAAAGCCCATTAGCACATACTAAATTCCACATACAAATTTAGACACAAAAGCTTGTTTATCCCAATGCGGCCAAATTCGTCGCTTTTAAGGCATCTATATGTGAATCCCAGAAGTATTCCAAAAGCATTCCAAGAGGTAAGAGGTGAACTCACAAAACACAAAATAATGACTTGAAAGGGTTTCCCATTTTTTTTTTCCTCCCAGCGCTTAAAAATAACCCGCTGTGCTGAGCAGCAAAGCAGGAATTAGGAATTTGTGGGTGATGAACTGGTGAGGTGATCACACTGGGATCAGGACCCCAAGCCACCCTCTGGTCAGGTGGCACTAGGAGAAATAAATGAATGAACACATCTGTGATTATGTTGACACTGAGGTGAAGACAACTACTCAGACATCTTGAGAAAGACTGATGGCCTTGAACACCTGAGAGGATCTCTCCTCTGCACTCAGCACAAGGTTCCTGTAGAGGAAAGGTGACAAAATCCCACTGTGGAAATGCAAAGAGACCTGCACCAGGCCTGTGACCTGAGAACTGCCCCAGTTACCAACAGTGAGATGAGAATACACATCCAAGTAAGAGTAAGGAACATAACGAAACAGCATCCAAGAGCTTCTTCTGCCAGGTCTCTCCTGCAGCAGCAGCAGCACAAGCCCACAAAACCTGCTCTTCCCCAGGGGCTCTGCTCCATGGACCTTACACTCCTTGCCTCACACTATGGCAGGACCTCCACCTACCTTTTCCCAGAAAGGCTCCAGCAGGAGCTGGTGATCCTGTGAGCACCAACATCTCATGTCACACAGGACCAGGACATCACCTGAGCAGCCTTGGGCTGAACAGGCACACAGCTGAGGAGCACAGGACAGGCTGGACCTGCACAGTGTTAAAGCTTTTTATTCTTTCACTGAGAGGTGGTGAAAGCCAACTCCTGCCTTCACCTTTCCAGGAACTTTTGATGGAACACAGAAGCCTCCTGTAAAAGTGCTCTGTTTACACCCTGCCGCCCTGTCATGTCTTTACCCAGAGTGAGAGCATGTTCACTCCCACCTCCCCATGAAACATCTGCTCAGCCCAGCTCTGCTGCAACCATCCCTCCACTGCAAAGAAATCCACTCCCAGCCATAAACCTGGGAAAAGAGGGAAGTGAGGCACAGCTTGGCATGGCAGGGAAGTTTGAGATGTGACATCTTCCAAGAAATACTGACAAATCACCTCCATATCCCAGGTGCTGACTAGAGCTGCTCTGCAGGGTAACAGAAGGATCAGAGATAACAAGACAGTGCATGTGGTGACATTACAGACACCTGACATGGAACATGCCCTTCCCAAAGGGCATAAAATAAGGAGTGCAAGGGGAGTACTCACCCTCCACCCCATGCCAGGGAAGCTTTTCCTGCTCAGAAGGGAGATGATCAGAGTCCTCAAGAGAGGAAGTACCAGAGCAGAACTTCTTTGCCTCAGTCACTTCCCAAATCACCAAATCAAGGGCAACCTCTGGTTCAGCCATGGGACAGATATATCCTCATGTCCCCAGCTGATAAAATTCTGCAGCTGTGCCGAGCTCCTTGTTTCTAGGAACACAGGCAGCTGCTGAGCAAAGCACTGTCCTCCATGGGACATGGAAGCAGAGCCTTCAGCAACCCTTTGTCACCACAGCTCCCTCACCCAGGAATCAGAATGGCTGGAGGTGGCAATGGAGGAACAGCAACTCTTCCCCAGCACCAATAATCTCAGAGCTTTAACGTTACCAGGAAAGATCCAAACAGGAGCAGCCTCCCATTTGCCCCGTATTTAAACAACAGGGTCCCCATCATGGGCTGCCTCAAAGGTGGCGATGAGGGTGCAGTGGTGTAAGGCCAGGTCAGAAGCAGGGCAGTGAGCTCAGTCAGCTTCAGTTGCTGCAATGCCAAAGGCGCAGGGAACACGTCATGCAGGAGGACTGAGCTGCTGGCACAGAGCAGTGCTCAGCAAGGACACACTTGTAAACACTCTCCCTGGCCATCTTCGCTGACGCAACCACGGGAAAGGGGCAGAGAAAACCATTATCTGCAAACAGACATCCCTCCCTATCCCTGGACACCAGGACCAGCCCAAGCAGGACATCTCCAGTCTTTCTCTTGTCTGCACGTTGAGCCAAGTACCTCTGGTGTCCTGCTGCAGATGAGGATCACTGCCATGTCAAGGAAGGGCTCAACTCCCACAAGCCAGAAAACCTCTGCTCTGGGGTTTTAACCCCTAATCCCTGGAAGCAGTTGGTATATTCAGCAGGCACAAGGCCTCTTTCAAACCTGGTCTTTCTTCTTGAAGCACTAAGTGGTATCTAACATCCTGAGCGTTATCCTTCACATGCTCCTCCCTACCACAGCAGCAGGCAGCTCTTTCTGCCCATCATCCTTGTCATGAGTTTGGAGCAAGGAGATGGTGTAAGGAGTTCTGATGAGCAGAGCTGCACAGGTCCTGGGACTGCTGGGAACAAAATATTGCTGTCTCTCCTACAGTGGTATTTCCCCATGTCTGTTCCTCTCTCCCAGAAGTTTCCCAGATAAATCTGTGCTGACATATTACATCTCAAAGCTACAAGCTGGGAGGGTCTGAGGAGACCAGTGTCTGAGTAGTGATTCTACAACCAGCTCAGAGAAAAGCTAAACAGCTTCCTTCACTAGAGATTGTATTGCAGACACATGGGAAACAACAGCAGAAAACCAGAGCAAACCGTAAGCACTGGCTGTAAGTTTCATTGAGGAGGAACAGCATGAGGGAAGGGAGAGATTCAGCACTAGCCATTTGATTTGCCCAGCAAGGGACACTGACCCAACCGAACCACAGAATGAGCAGAGCTCAGCTTGTGGCAGCAATGCCACCACAGCTTCTCCCCCTGCAGCACACAAAGACAAACCTTTGCAAAAACAAGTGGCGCATGGAAGAACTGATGGTAACAAAAGAGCTGTCAGCCAGTGTCAGGCTGTAGCTGACACCCCTGAAGCCCTTTACAGCTGCTGCTCCAGGACCCTTTGGCCATACAACCCCAAACCTGACCTCTGCACTTTGGACCGGAGAGAGCATGTGGAGAGCAGCTGACAACAGTGATCCCCACATTTCTGTGATTCCTCAGCAAGGACCCTCATCTTCAAATAACCAGAGCACGCAGGAGCCCATGCTCCCAGCCCTTTTGGCTGCCCTTTCTGGCATGGAAACAAAAGACAGGAGCCATTCAGATGTGCAGGATACCAAAGGGCCCCTCCACAAGTGAGAATTTGTAACCCATACAAGGACACTGCTGCTCACTCCGCAACACCAGGCTCATCCTTACATTAGGACTTTTAGGTTTGCACCCTAACAGGAACACAGCATGAATCTCCAGAGCAGAAGGCAGTGCCAAGGTCAGGACCAGACCACAGGAGACCTCCCTTTCAGTGCCTGTGAAGTATTCACATAATTCCTGAATCTTCCTGTTGTACGAGGGGATGCACAGTCCAGGGATCCAGATTTGAGTCTAGCAAGAGGCCTTGGCTAGGGAAGCTTCCACCTCCTCAGCTTCCAGCTCTTTCCATCTCAGCCATTTCCCTTCCAAGCAAGGCTTCCTGGCCGGAGCAAGCACAAGAGTGTTGCAATCCACAGTTCTGTCTGAAGAAATCCAGCCCAGCCCAGACACAGCAGCAGGCCTCTGGTCTGGCCTGACTACGTGCCATCCCTGGACACCCACTGTGTCCAGAAGCTCATGGCATGTTGGAAGGCAAGTTTGCTCCTCAGATGTAGAGAGCTGTTGTGCTCCCATTAACACGCAGGACCGTGATGGGTAGCTCAAGTTAACCTAAGTTGTTCTAACAGACACTCATCTCATGACATGGGAGTTTTTCTGAAATAAATGCAGCAGACTCTAGGGAAAACCCTCTCCCTTCCATGGTGAGGGGCTGAGGAGGGTGGATAAAAGGCAACTGTGTGCCTTGTGTATGTGTGGCCTCAGTCTAGGAAGCACCAACCCCACACTTGGCTTCAGAGCAAAGGATGCTCAGGGTGCTCATCCTGTGCCTCCTGACAAACACCAGGGCTAATACCCATGGGAAAACACCCATGAGCTCATTCCAGCAATGAGGACAAAAGGACACATCCTACAGGCACTGTTTCACCTGCAATTCTCCATGCAAACATGTGAAAACCACCTAGCAGTATCCCTGCCTTTTCCTGCAGAAACAGCACAAGGGTCTGCTCATATTTCCCATGTTAGCACGGAAAAGACAGAAGGATTCGGATCCATTACACATTACATTAACCCTACTGGGACATTTCCCAACAGTTCACTTAAATGTTTTCAAACCTGCAGGATGAGGTCATTCCAACCTAAATGCATAACGCACACTCCAAGGTGGTTCACTAGGTATGACTCCCAAGCAAAAGCAAACAAAAGCTGATCTGGTGTGATACCCTGCTCCATCCCCAGATGTGTTCAAGACTTGGCCAGACAAAGCCATGGCTGAGGTGATCACATGCTGGAGGCAGTCCCACTTCAAGCAGGAGGTCAGGGCAGAGACCTCCAGATATCCTTTCAACCAGTGCTTCTATCATTCTGCAGCAGCAAATGAGAAGAGGCAGAATAATTACTGCCAACAAGAAAGGCTTGCATTGAGTTTCTCTGGAGAGATCCTTCTTGATTATATTAAAAGCTTGGTTAGCAGAGATGTCGGCACTGACACAATGAGGGCTAATTCTGTGCTGGCAGGAACACTGGAGTGCCAGGATCTGAGCCTTGATGTATTGCACAGGTCTCCAAGAGGGTCAGCACACTGCGTCACACTGTCCTCACACAAATTAACACCCACCAGAAGAGATTTCTTTTTGGCTTTTTAACTTCAGCTATGCATTCAAATACAAAAGCTTGCAATAATCCAAGAACACGGGTTAAAAGCCAGACAGCCAATAGCTCTCAAGACATTAGAAGCAACTAGAAAATTCATTTCCCGCTCTGTCTTTACTCTAGGGAGACCTCAGCAGTACTGCAGCTATTTGGTGTCCTTCCAGTGCTGGGAAAAGGCCAAAAAGTGCCGTAGCAGAGACTGAACTACACTAATCACTGGTGGGGTTAGTCCTTGGGAAGAAGGCAGAGTGTCTACATGAGGTGCTGTCTGAAGGGTGATGGGGAAGCAGCTGCTGGCACTGAGATGAAAGAGGGTTGTTGGTCACCAGAGAAACTGCAATCAGTGCTGTTCCTCCCAGATGTCCACCCATGGTGGTGCCAGGACTGACCCATGGTATCCACACATGACACTGGCCAGCAAAACTTATTATCTCAGAGTAAAGTCCTGTCCAGGTTGTCCCAAAACATAAAAAAATATAAGACTGCTGCTAGCCAAGTATGCAGACAGAAGGCGTCAAACAGATGGAAAGAGGAAGGACACTTTGGGAAATTATTAGAATAATATCAATCACAATCCAGAGAAATGCAAAACACATGCACTTAATAAATAGTCCACAGGATGAATTCACAGCACTGGGACCCTCATCCAGGGAAAAGAGGGAGCTCTGCA
This sequence comes from Lichenostomus cassidix, assembly GCF_008360975.1. Lineage (NCBI taxonomy): Eukaryota > Metazoa > Chordata > Aves > Passeriformes > Meliphagidae > Lichenostomus > Lichenostomus cassidix. Next base: position 9,187,188 of record NC_139497.1, read on the forward strand.
TGGCAGCTCTGCTGGTCTGGTTTGTTCCCTTCAGCAGCTGCACCACAGCACACAGGGGCAGAGCCTCATCCCAAACAACAACAGGGCATTGGAGACACATTCCCAGCACCCCCAGCTCAGATCCACTACAAATGCAGAAATGAAAGATAAACATTCCTGGAAGATCACATTACCCAGCATGAAGATATGACAGCTTGTCAGGAGCAGCAGAAACAGGCTGAGCTCAGTGAAAAGCACTCATTATAGGCTGACATCTTCCTATTGGAGAATACTGATACTCCGGCTATTTCTGCTACAGTATTTAACTTATGGGTTTTTTACCTTTTGACAGGCAGAAACAAACAAGCACAAGTGAAATAACATAACAGTAATCGAGATGGACAAGAAAACCTGACACTTGGCTAGTCTAGCTCTCCATGAGAAGGCAACACAAATGACTGACACCACAACCAAATAAGTGCAACAAAAACATGCCCAGACTCCCATCCTTCATGAAGAAAGAAGAGTTGCAAAGGCAGTGTGCTCTGCAGGCTCCATCTCTGTATTTGCTTGCTCTTGAGCAGCTCTTCGTTACTTATGGGTGGGACCTTTTAACACCTTAAATGCTATTCCCAGAGAAACTGAACTAACTTCTCATTTTCACAGCACAAATTCATCTGGTTGGAAGAAAATACCCCGCCCTATTCCTCTGGCCTCCAAACTGCAGCTGGCAGCCTCGGGACACAGGACGGTCCTGGGGAAGAAACACAACTGTTTACTCTGTTTGTCGGTCCCTCCTCCCTCCCCCAGGGCACGCAGGAGCTGATCATCTCCGTGCCATCTCCTGACAGGAGCTGACTTGTTTCAGGTTCGTTAGACACCGGAGCTCTGCACTGCAGAGCTCTGCAGACAGATTTGGGCTCAGCACCCAAGCATCAAGAAAGAGAAGTCAGATCAGGTCAGGAGAGCATCATCTATGCTGGGAGCACTTCCAAGCAAACACCCAAAGCTGCTGCATTAGGAGCAGACAGGCCCCAAATCCAAATTTTGGAATGACTCCACCCAGTTTAATTCCTTGGTCATGCATTCTGCAAGCATTAGCTCTGAGTGGGCTGGGGTTCTAACAGCTCCACACTTGAAGCTTCATGGACAAAACAAGGTTTAGGCAGCACTTTTCAGAGCACACATCATCACCTCCCACGCATACCCAGCCAGGCCTAGGATGACCATCAGCCAGGCTCCAGGTGGACAGACCCAGCAGGATCCCATCCAGGAGCAGAGTGAAGAATGAAATGGTTGAGCTGCTACAAAAAACGTACAACTTCACTGCCATCGATCAAAGCAACAAGTGCTCTACCAGTTCTTTCCATTAGAAGAAGGCTCCTGGGATTATTAGCCAGTAACAACATGGAACCAAAGCAGCTTGTGTTCACAATTGTGTTAACTAAAGAATAAAATAGGAACATTAAAGACAATATTTAGTATAAGTAGTACGTGCATTGTACTACATGCTCACAAGAAAGCCAAATGAAGTTTGATGAACCACAGGAGTTTTCCACTTTCGTGTGCTTGACTGTCCACCTATGTAAAATACCAATGTGAAGTTAAAGGTTGGAAGAAGCTCCTGATAAACTCCCATGGAACAGAGAGGCTTAGGTAACAGGCAAAAAAAAACATCACCAAACCTGTGCTGACCTGCAAGATTTACTTTCAATTATTTGTTTCAAAAAGCCAGCTCTAGGAGTGACCCACAGGAGACTTGCCTACAGGCAGAACATGGCTGTGGAGCAGTAGGAGGGTTTAACACATCTTGCCTTATACATTCCTGTCTTCAAGTTGCATAAAATGTTGATAGATTTCAAGTTTGGAATTTGAAACTTTCCCCTCCCAGTCTGACTCCATTGTTAATTTTTTTAAAAGAGATTGGGATCAAGTGGCTCCTTGGCTCCTATTTCCATAGCCAATAAAAACTCTACCCACCCCCAATCCATTTTTGCATAATTAATGACTTCTTGATTGGCAAGAAGTGATTTTAGGCACAAAGAGGCTCTGGCATCAGAAAGGTACCTTCCTACCTTGCCTGTAAGGACTGGTTGTACTTTAAAACTACTGGCAACAAAAACCCCCTGTGCTGGGAACACCACCCAACATCACCTCAGAACAGCTTTGCTTAATTTTCAACACTCTTAAACAATGGCTGTGATTATTTTGGAAGAGCATCCCAGTTACCATCAAGAGAAATGGAAACCAGCATCCCTTTTGAGAGTGAGACCAGACATTGCTGCAATCCTCTGCAGCAGAACATTACCATCAAGCCTTCCCTGTTCAGAATGTTCTCATGCATTAACAGAAAAAACATCATCAATTCTACATAAATTCCTTTGCTGAAGCCAGCAGAAAAACGTCTGCGGAATTAAGGCAGATGAGAGCCTTCCCTCGCTTGGGCTCATCCCAACCCCACACACACTAAAGAGAGAAACAGAGCTCAGGAAAGATGAAATATTTCCTTGCCATCATCTCCTGTTGCTGTCCAAGCAACAGGACCCAGCACTTGAGAGCATCCCTGGGTATTCTGTGCATTCAGAGGGCTCCTGCTGGAGCACAAAGCCGCCCTGAACTCAGCCCTGTCAGTCTCTGGTGTTTTGTGTGTGCCATGAGGACACTGGGCATGTGACTTGCGTGTTAAAACTTTCTGGCTCACCAGTCGAAGTTCAGATTCTTTCCCTGCAAAACACACTGCATGATCTCATCTGCAAGCAATCAGCCTGAGAAATCAGCTTGTTAAAGGAAGCTTCTAGGAAAGGAGAGATGTCTCTGGAGGATTTGGGGCCTATATAATTTTAACCACTTTGTTAAACCCCAGCTGCTCTTCTCCCCATTGGGGTCACACAACCAAGAAACCATTCCTCCTCCCACACAACTCCAGACAGGACAGTTTGCCAACACCTAACTGAAGCATCCTATTTGCATTCTCCACAGCCTGAAAACACTCCCATTTTCAAGAAAAACTTATCTCAAGCAGGAGCTGAAAGAGTGCAAGGACAGACTCAGAGCTGCAAGCTGAGCAGCATCCAGAACAGCAATTCATTAAACATGCAACAGTGATACTGTATGTGTAAAACAGAATATTCTCTTAACTTCTGGATGTGTATTTCAGTATTTCCCCACAATTCTCACATGGACCCAAGACACGCACCAGAAGACAGGAATAACCAGTACAGTGGGAGCTCTGCAGAGGAGTAAGGGAACAAGCAATAAGCTCTCTGGAATGCCAGCTTTGTCCTGAGATTGCTCAAAGTGGTGTAACAGAATTTTACCTGAGTTTCAGGTGATGCTGCAGGAGCATCCAGGAGCCCTACGCTCCTCCCTGTGCTCCAACATCCCCAGAAAGCAACACCTTTTGCTTCCCAGTGAAAACCTTGGGGAAGACTGCAGAGTATAGGACAAAGTGCAGCATTTGATTCCCAGATTGCACCCGCAGTTTGGCTGTGCAGGGCACTGTGGTGAGCAAAACAAACAGCCTGAGTCCTGTGCTCACACCAATCGGTCACATTTGCATCCCCTGAGCTTCCAGAAGCAGGACCACAGCTCTTGCTCTCAGCAGGGAGGGAGGGAAGATCAGAGCAGCATCCTGCCTTTTTCACTTCCTTCCATGCTGTCACACCCTGCCTCAGCTGCTCCCAGCAGCATCTCCCAGGCAACCCTTTCCCAGCTGCCCCTCGCTGGTCATTCAAGTGCTTTGAAAGACTTTCCTCAAAATTCTTGCATAGAAATCACAGTTTAATGTTCAGCACAGAACACAGGAGGGAGGGGGGAGAAAAGCCAGCCTGTCTCAAACAAAGGAGATCTGGAGGACTGAGCCCTTGGCTCTTCCCAGCTGTGGATTATTCCAAGTGAAGTGATTATTCACCACTTCCAGCACCTATTTTCAGTTCAACTTGCAGAAGTAACCATTCTGAAACAAACAGATGGAAGCAAAGATCAGGCAACACACATTTATTATCCTGAGAGAAGAGAAACAAATTAATCACGCTGTGTTCTCCCTCAATTTGTATCTCCACAAAAGCTACTTTATGTAAGTACAGTAACTTTTTTTACAAAAGTTACTTTATATAGGGATTATGTACAGCCCATAGTTGGTGAAGCCACTGTGTGAATCAGGGCGAGGGACTTTGCCCTGAACAATGCAGGATGACAGCCATGCTGTAACTCTTCTGGACAATGGTGGCACCTCCGAGCTCCAAATGACACTGAGAAGCTCACAGCAATCTGAAATAACTTCCTTAAGAAAGCTTTATACTTTCTGTGTCTTTAAGAAACACATAGCTCTGACTGCAAACATTCAGGCTAAACAAAATGTTATGAGGGGAAAAAAAAAGTCTCCTTCAAGCTTTTTACTCCCCAGCCAAATTCCTAATCCTACCAGATTAAGAGCAGACACCCCTCCTCACCCCACCCCCAAAGTGATGTCCACTATTAAAATGAAGGTACAGGACAACTGCTCCTAAATTCCTGGAAAACCACAGCTTAGAAAATGTAAAGTATAAAGGGAGGGGGACAATATTGAGGAGCTCTGCTGCTGGCTCCTCTGGTGCAGCTTCTCAACCAAATCGTGAAGGGAAGAAGAAAAAGGAGACTTTCCAGCTCAAGTTCCAAGTCCTTCTTAAAAATCAGTTTATAACCACTAAAATAAACACAGTAAGAACAACTGTGCAGTAACTGGGAACCTGCAAAACCAGCTGCAGTTTAAGAGCAGTTTAGGCAATGTCTGGCAAATACCAGCAGATACAACAGCCCAAGAGGATGGTAGCATATTGGGGAATGAAACAGTGAATTTCACCCACAAGCTCATCAAGAAACTCCCTAAAGCTGACCCACACATGGCAGAAGCAGCTATTCTCTGCTGTTTACTGCTTTGGTGAGCATTTGCTTCCTGTTAGAACTGCCTCTCTCCCAAATTCCAATCTCCTCCTGGATGCCCAGGCTTCTCTCATGTCCCTACCTGCCCCACACTGCCTCAGCCCAGCCAAGAGCTTCCCAATGTACCTGGGTGTGCACACTGCTCCCCTCTTGGGCCTGTCACCCAAAAACCTTCTGCTGGTCACCCAAAAACCTCCAGCTGGTCCCTTCAGGGCACAGACCCTCACTGCACCCAAACACAGCAGGGAACAGCCACCTCAAAGGCAAGGAAGGGCAAGAAACCTGGAACGAGCAAACTACTCCAAAACACTGTGATTTGGATATTTCAGCTGCTCTAAGTCAACTCAGGACATCTCCAGAACAACAGCAACCACAGCAGATGGTGCAGAATGACAGCACCAAACAGCACCTCTGAAGGAAAGCCACCCACAGCCCTACTGCCATCTCACCTTTGGGCTCCAGCCAACAGAACTCCCCAGGATTTGGACACTCTGACTTTCTTTAGAACCGAGCATCCAAGTCTCCACTAAGTGTTATCCGAGGAGCTACCCCAAGCCACATGCTTTGAACATCCTCCTTCCCTGCAAAACTGACAGTTTTCAATTACAGCCAGTTCCAGTTGTTCTTGGCTCTCCATCCCTCACCACAGACCTGTGCTCTCCACGGCCAGCCTGCTCAGCGTGCACATAATGCAAATTCAGGGAAGATGTGACAAATAAAAGCCTTCCTGGACAGTGACTGGAGTAAGAAAGACAAAAGCTCCTAGGACAGGTAAGGAGAGACCTCTGGGGGAGGAGAAGGTGACCTGGGCCATTTCCAGGTGAGGAAAAGGACAGGGAGCCTCAGGGTCTCACTCTTGGAAGTTTTAAGTTCAGTGGGACAAGGGGTGAAGCTTTTAAAACAAAAGAGGAGGGATGTAGATTAGATATGAGGAAGCAAGTTTTTGAAATGAGGGTGGTGAAGCCCTGGCACAGGCTGCCCAGAGAAGGTGTGACTGCCCCACCCCTGGAACTGTCCAAGGCAAGGTTGGACAGGGCTTGGAGCAACCTGGAGTAGTTGAAGATAACTGCACTCACTACAGGAGGGTTGGACTAGAAGAGCTTTACAAGTCCCTTCAAACTCAAACTATTCAGCGGTTCTAAGATGCTGCAAATTTCAGACTGCAGCCTGCAACCATCAGAAGGATAGAGATCATTTGCTCACAGCAAAAGAAAGCTCACACCACCTGACACCTGCCCAGGGGACAAGCACACACCTGGATAATAGATTTAAGGCTTCTTAAAATACAATTACTTTCCTAATTATACACCAGAGGCCAGAACCCACAGGCTGAGCAAGCCACGAGCAGCTAATTCACAGAGAGCTCCTCTTGATTTCCACTGCCCACATTACCCAGACATCAGACTGAATGGACATCGGAGCCTTTCTAATTTTATAGTCCACAGAGACAAGGCAGGAACGGCTGATGGAAGAGCAGCAAGGCCTCTCTGCCCACACACACCACTGCTGCTGGCTCCACAACGGCAGAACTGCTGCTGCATTTTTTTTTAATAACTTTTTTTTTTAATGGAGTCAGCTGAAGAGAAAATGAAGAGCTCGGCATTTTAAATCAAGGCATTTCAAAAAGCTCGTTTATCTTTCAGCTTTAAAAGAAGAGAAATAAAGTGAAACAAAATCTCAGTCATAAGTATTCTCTCTCTGCCTCCAACAAAGCAAAGTGCCCTGAGCTCCACTTGATCACTTTTTCTTTTCTTTCCCCTTTGGCTTACAACATTTCAATTAGAGAAGCGGACACAAAACAGTCCCAGATTCTCATATTTTATCTCTTTTCAATCGTACTTCTCCATTAAAAAGCATTCAGAAGGCAGAGCAGCCAAAGGAACAGTGCATCTAACACAAAAAAAGGATGGGGAAACACACCAACGAGCAAGCAGTGGCATAAACCAAAAATGGATACAATAAATTTTAAAAGCAAAGTTTTCCCACAGAGGTCTGCTCAAGGAGAAAAAAATGGAAAGCTCTTTTTTTCACAAGGGGAAGAAAACTCCCGACGAATGAGCCATGAGGCAGTACGAGTGCCCAACTCTCAAAGTTGCGAGGAAGAACCAGAACCCGGGAGCTGAGCAGAACGAACTCGGCCGCTCCGCACCGCACCGGGGCTTCGCTCCCACCTCGCACAGCCCCAGCAGCGCTGGTGAGGCAGCGAGAGCCGGCCGGGGCTCGGCTCGGGCCGCGGGGACAAAAAACACCCGCAGGGAGGGCCGGAGCCGGGCAAGGGGGACGCGAGGGGCCCGGAGAGCCGAACCCCGGCGGGAACCCCCGGGCGGCGCGGGGCCGCTCCCCACGGGGCGGAGAGGCCGAACAAAGCCCCGGGCACTGCCTTTGCGGGGCTCCCAGACATGTCCTTGTCCCGAGCACCGCGCGGTCCCGGCAGCGCTCCCACAGCCCTGGGGGCTCCGCGGGGACCGAGCCCAGCGCGGCCCCGCACCGCCCGGGGCACCCCGCAGACCCCGGCCCGGCCCCTCCCCGGCCCAGCGGGGACGCGGCCCCGGCACCCACCGAGCCCCGGGAGCGGCTCCCCGATACCCGCGGGACACCGGGAGCCCCGCGGGGGTTCGGCAAGCGGCGCCCGGGGGCGGCCCCGCGCTCCTCCCGCGGCGGGACCGCGGCGGCCGCACCGCCCCCGTGCTGTGTCGTGTCGTGCCGCGCCGCCGGTCCCGCGGGGAGCCGGGCAGGGCGGCGGGCGGGCGGGGCAGCCCGGCGCTTACCTGAGGCAGGCCGGGCGCGGCGGCGGCGCGGGCTCGCGGCCCCTTCCGGCGGGCGGGCGGGCGGGGGCGGCAGCGGCAGCGGGAGCCGCGCTCTTAAAGCGGCCGCGCCGGGCCGGGGCCGCCGGGAGGCGTCGCTATGGCAATGGGACAGCGGGGCGGGAGCGCGGCGGGGCCGGGCCGGCCTCAGCGCCAGGCTGGGCACCCGTGTGAGCCCTGAGCGCTGCGGTGTGCCCCCGTGTGAGCCCTGAGCGCTGCGGTGTGCCCCCGTGTGAGCTCTGAGCAATGTGGTGTGCACCCGTATTGAGCCCTGAGCGGCGGGCTGTGCACCCGTGTGAGCCCCGAGGGCCGGGCTGTGCACCCGTGTGAGCCCCGAGGGCCGGGCTGTGCACCCGTGTGAGCCCTGAGCAATGTGGTGTGCACTCGTGTGAGCTCTGAGCGCTGCGGTGTGCCCCCGTGTGAGCCCTGAACACCAAGGTTGTACAGCCATGCCCTCTGAGTGCCACGGCTGTGTAGCCGTGTCCCTTGTCCGTCAGAGTCCCTCCATGTCCCCTGTGCTGTGCACCCGTAATCCCCATGCTTTGGGGTCCCTCCATGACCTCTGTGCATCTTTGCTGTTCACCTGTGTTCTCCGTGCTCCAGGCTCTACACCCACATCCTCGTGTACCTCCAGCGACCGACAAGTCCCCATGTGCCTCAGGGCCCCGTTGTGTGCCCGTGTCCCTCACAGGCTCTCTGTGTCCCCTGTGCCTCAGGGCTGAGCCATGTTCCCCTGTGCCTGCTGGTCCCTCCATGGGAGCTATGTGCTTCAGGGGTTACAGCAGTAGTGCTGGGTGGGTGCTTGGACTGCATGAGCGTGAATCTTTCCCAGCCTTGATGATTCCATGTCCCTGGGTGTCTCAGGGCTGTTTAAGGAGTCATGCCCCCCATGTGCCTTGTGGCTGAACCATGTCCCTCTGTGCTCACAGTCTCGCTGTGTCCCCATGTTTGTCAGGGTCCTTCAATGTTCCCATGTCCCTCACTGCTGCTCTGTGTCCCTGTGTTTGTCAGGGTCCCTCCATGTCCCTGTGTGTTCACAGCCCCACTGTGTCCCCGTGTTTCTCAGCACCTCGCTGTGTCCCAGGTGCCTCAGGGCTGAACTGTATGCCCTGTGTGCCCTCATGTTCCCAGGTGACCCCCTCTGCCTCAGGGCTGTGCTGTATCCCCAGTCCCCTTCATGGCCCTGCCACATTTCTGGGTTATCTTCTGTATTTTACTGCCCTGCCGTGTCATCCTGTTCCCCCTTATACCTCAAGTCACCACCATGTCCCTGGGTTGCCTCTGTATCCCCCTTGCTGCCCAGTCACTGCTGCCCACCCCAGATGACCACCACACCCCCAAGAGTCCCATCTGACCGTGGGGCCAGAGGTCCCACCCACCATCCCCAGCATCATCCCAAAGCCATGGTGGCATTTGGTGTTGTTGGCCACCACTGGCACATGCTGGCTGTGGCCTGTGAGGATGCACAGGGGCTCCATTACAGCAGCCTCTCTTCTTAACAAATGATATTGTTTCATCTTCTTTCTGTGCCAGTGTCAGTGAAGATGGGCCCTTCCCTGGAGCTGTCCAGACATATGGCTACGAACAAGCCAAAGAGACCAAAGGCAGAGGGAAACTCTCCCAAGCAGGAAAAAGGAAGGGAAAATCCAGTTACTAGGGAACAGGTGTGCTCAGAGGTTTCCAGTACACCAGGTGAAAACAGAGCCAAAACATTAGACCAGCAAAGAGCTAGATGGAGCTGAACACTCTCTGGGTATAAAGTAGACCGACTCTTTCAAGGCATTGATTGAGTGCAAATGATATTGAAGGACATTGTTTTGCTTCAGAATGCAGAAATACTGGGTGTTCCGGTAATCCTGTGGCCCTAACAACCAAACTTTCTGTCTCCCATAGAGAAGTTTAACTCCTTTTTTGCTGTATAAGTAAACACAAACCAGTTTTCAGCATGATGGCTCTGTCGAGTAGCTCTCTTGTGCTGCGAGGCAAAGAGAGTTACAGACACTGGAATGACTTCATTAGATTGCTCATTGATTTATTGCATTCTTATCATTTCCCCTGGCTTTTGTCTCCTTTCTAAGTCTCATTTACAGCAGCATTTTCAGCCTCCCCTTTCTCAGACAGCAAGTTGTGCAATGGAGTAGTGCAGCACGCAATATCTAGGTGAGGCAAAGCAATGAAAAAAACTTTAATATGTTCTCCATTATGCTCCTGAGACATCATCAGTCCAACTGAGTGAGCCAGGGGGTGAAAAACATGCCTCAAGAAAGCAGCTGTGTTTATAATTCCCATGGCACGCCTCCGCAGGGTGCAGCTCTGGTGCCCTTGTGTCGCAGGACAGGAAGCAGGACCGGCTTGTACACTTGAGGGAGAGTCAAAAAGCTGCCACAGAGCTTTCTCTACTAATGAGGGTGTGAAAAATCTTCCTGCAGATCCCTGGGAAGAACCACTGAGCAGCTCCTTGTCCTGTCTGAAAGGGCATGGGGGCAGTCAAGTGTTCATGTTGTAGGATTAGGGAAATATGGAGAGAGGTACCCCTTTAGAAGCATCTTTGAAGTGTTGTGTAGAATCATTAAATGTGGAAAAGCCCTCTAAGATCATCAAATTCAACCATTAACCCAGCATCACTGTGTTCGCCACTAACCCATGTCCCCAGGAACCACATACACATTTTTTGAATAGTTCCAGGTGATGTCATGGGTGGTGACATCACCACTGCTTTTGGCAGCCTGTTCAAATCCCCGACTATCCTTTCAGAGAAGAAAAAAAGATTTCTTATAGCCAATCTAAGCAGATATTAGGATCTCCCAGTGTGCCTGGTCCTATAGGACACTCTAGGACACACCTATAGTACTAAATTAAGCCACTCCTGGGGACACTGCTGGGTTGGAAATGTGATCATGTGTAATGATAACCCACCAGAACAGTCCCTGCCCTGGGTTTGGGGTGTTGCATTCCTTACACCCCCCAGGGACAGTTCCAGGTAGGGAACACGGTGGGAATGTCCCAGGGGCTGCTCCCAGGACACATCGGGACGCTGTTTGCTTGAAGGACAAGGGATTTTGCCAGCAGGGATCTGTTCTGCAGCCAAGGTCTCTCTGCCCAGGGGCAGGACTGGGAGAGACTGAGGCAGCAGCAGGGGGAGGCTGAGATGCCCTAAGGAGACTTGGGTAAGGAAAGAGTTTGGAGGGAGGGGTGGAATGAGGAAAGAAGCGCTGTGACATGGATTGGGAAGGTTCTGGAGCACAGGACAGGGAACTGGGAGCTCTGGGAGAGGAAGGAGTGAGACAGGCTCTGGGCCAATGTGGGAGTGGAGACCTCTGGGGCAGTAGGGCTGGGGTATAAGGGTCTCCCCCACAGGGAAGGCACAGGAGCCACAAGGCCTGAGCAGGGCTGGAAATGCCAGCTCAGGACTGGGTCCTGGCATGTCCCTGCCACAGAGCCTGTTTGGATATGAGGCTTTGCCATTTGCAGTGTAGCACAGATGCTTTATCCTTCCAGGCCATTCCATGGCTCCCAAAGCCATCCTGGGGCTGCCTCAGCCCCTGTGCACTCAGCTGGAGCCAGAAGACACATCTCTGAACAGCCTTGGTGATACACAGGCCTGGGGGAAGCTAACCCAGGGCTGGGCAAGGCTGGGCTCACTCACAGAGTGGTGCTGTGGAGCAGCAATGTGCACTCCCAGTGGTGTCCTTCACTCCTGCCCTCACTGAGCTGTCCTGGCCATGCTGCATCCTGCCAAAAGCAAGTGTTGGAGCAAGCAGGGACATAACAGCCAGGAGGAGCGGCTGGTCGTGACAGGAACAGTCAGACTTCGTGCAATAGACTGACTGCAGTTGTCCCTTTTTTATCGAGCTCGTCCAAGCTACGAGGTCTGAAATGGATTTTCAGAGGTTGTGTTCAGCTCTCAGTGTCAGGCAGCTGGTGATGGCAACCTGTGCTTTACCATCCCACACTGTATGAACAACAAAACCTCCCTCTTATAAAACTCAGGCATGGGGGTGTTTCTATTTAAGGCATGTGTGTCTGTTCTGCTGGGTTATGCCCCAGATCACTCATTTATTTTGACAGATTCTGGTTTCCTATTGGCAGCATCCTCAGCAATGCCTTGTACCTGCGCCATGGCGGTTTCATTATTTGGTGTCTGGAGCACTGCAGGCCACTGCCTGTGTGTCCTGCTCAGCTCCTGTCTCTGCTGCCCTCTCGTGATGCCTCTGGATGTGCTGGGCTTGGGCGAGGATCTTGCTTCCTCCATCAACTCTGAGAGATGTCAACACCAGCACTGTTTTTAAAAGTTCTTTCTGTTTCCAACAACATTTATAATTCACGAATTTTATAAATTCTTCACATTCAGTTGTTCTTGTGTTTGTGTGTCCTCCCCTCCTTACTCCTCTGAAGGGTTCATCCTGGGTCACCACTCACAGAAGTTTTATCCCAGCTGCTCCTTAACCCAGACAGTTCTGTGGCTGGGAACTGGGTTGCTACATTTTTTTTTTCTTTTTTTCCAGTAGAAATTAAGCACCTAAAATCTCTCAGTGATTCAGTTTTTTCAGCTCCCTTTTTTTGAGGCAAACAGGTCTCTGTGTTCACCATGGGCTGCAGCAGCTCCCTGTTCTCCTCTGCCTTGACCTGCAGTGCTGCACTTGGCTTTTCTACCCCTCTTCTGCAATCACTGCGTGTGCTATCCAGCTTCCTCCCATCCCTGGGTCACACCTGGCTGCTGTGGGTCACTACGAAATATCTGAGTTCTGGTTTTACCCAGACCTGAGGAAATCACTGCTGTTCCCAAGAAAACACTGGCTTTCTGGGACACAGTGAACAGCTATGTGAGGCTCACCAGTTCTGTCATCATGTGGCATGGAAATAACTGGAATTAAGTCCTGGGCAAGTGAAAGGGATTGGTCCAGGAGGTGGTGAAGTCTCCATGCTTGGAGGTTTTAAAAGTTGGGCTGGACACAGCCCTGAGCAACCTGGCAGAAGTTTGAAGTTGTTCTGCAGAGTGGATGGTTCTGGAGACTCAGAGGGCAAAGCCTGGGCTGCACAGACATAACGTGGGCTTTTTTGGGCTGAACTTCATGGGGAAAACCCTGATACAACAGATAGATGAGTCTGGAGGATGGGCAGGCTTGGAGAAGGGGTTTCACAGTTTTCCTTTTCCCAAGCAGGCTCTTCCCAGAAAGCCTTACTCAGACTTTCCTCGGGATGCCTAATTAGGGCAGCTGAATGCCAGCCTCAGGGAATGTCTGATAAAACAGCCCAGGAGACTCAGTCAGCTCAAAATCCTGCACTCTGCATTTCCTGGAAATGCATCCACTGGAAATCCTGCACTCTGCATTTCCTGCAAGGAGCCATAAGGGGCTTTTTGCAATAATCCCCAAGGAGCAGAAGCAGATCCTGAGCCAGGTTTCTTCACTCCTGGCTCCCACAGCCTGCTCATGTCTGGAGGCAGCTGCCCCACCCCGACCTGCCCCACACATCATCATACTCTTCAAAAAACCTACACCTGCACTGCCCTGGAGTCAGAGCCAAGTCATGCACAGAACCACTCAGTAATCCCCTGATCAACAGAGCAATGGTGGAAGTATCGGTGAGAAGGGACCTCTGGTGATTTCTAGTTCAACCACCCCTTAATCAACCCTTTTTCACAACAGGTTCTAGGGACCTCCCAGAATTCTCCCAGAAGGTATCCCATCTGGTGCCCCATCTCCCCAGCCAGAGCTGTAGCATCTGCCCCAGGCTGATGGACTCTCTCCCAGTGCTCAGCACCAGCATGTCAATGTTCAGGTCATGCCATGGCTCCCACCCCACTATCCTTGCTGCTTGGACAGTTTTATTTCCCCAGGATGGTCAGCAAATCTTAATTTTAAAATCTAAATTGTAAAACACACTGTGAAAGTAAGATCTCAGCAGTTTATTCTTACACCGTTACCACGGGAAACCAGCGCTCAGGAGCTTTGCACTCCTGTTACTTTGAGAGCTGAGCTAGTTTTAACTTCTGAGAACTGACACCAAACTACAACATACAAATACAGGCACTGAAACAAGCCATGCAACAGTGACAGGTAGGTCAGCACAGCACAAACCCAGCCCAGGAAGGCAATTCTAATTCCTGCAGCCTTTTGCTACAGCTCTTGGAAACCACAGTTTCTACGCAGTCACAAACAAATCAGCAGGGGAAACTGCCCAGCTCTTGCTGCTGGGCTTTCATCAACACCTCTTCTGGCCACTGCTGGCCCCATGTCACCATCCAGAGTCCTGGTGTCCCCTCGGAGGGGTGTAGGAGTCCACAGGCCACCCCTGCTGCCGCTGGTGGCCCGGCAGCCGCTGTCCAAGCGAGGAGCAGGGCAGCTCCTGGCAGGCAGCTCAGTGCTCTGCACGGGAGGATCTGGCCCAGCAGTGCCTGCAGGAGTGGGAATGGCTCTGGGCTTGTCGAGGCACATCTGCCGTGCCCAGCCTGAGAGCCTGGAGCCCCACAGCTGAGGAGGAAATGATTGCTGCCATAGTTGTGTTCTCTCTGGAGCGGTTCTGCGCAGCCCCCAGCCCGGCAGCTCCTGGGGATGTTGCTGCACAGAGAGGCTTCTCACTGGGGCTCTGCCCCCCATCCAGTCTCTCCTGCTCAGGTTCCTCAATTAAGACCTGGATGAGGATGATGCCAGCACAGAAGAGCAGCCACCGCTTGACTGGATCTTTCTCTTGACGTGGCAAATATTTTCTCACGTGGGCTGGGTACAGCACCTTCCTGGCTTTCCTTCTCCGCTTTGTTGAAAGGCCTGAAGGTCTCCTGACAGCTTGGGCAGCAACCATCGGCCTGGACAGACTTTCTGAATTGTTGTTCAGCAGATCAGTGCTGGAGAAAATGTTTTCTCTGGTGTGAGACAGCATGTCCTTAGCAGTCTGCCGGCGTAGCTCTGAAAGCTGGGAGAAGTCTATGGAAATACCTCAAAGATGATTTTAATTCAAAAAGCAGATTGCTGGAATAATATTAAGAAATATTAATAATAACACCAGAGTTTTTAGTCTTTCTCATTAAAGCAAAAAAATGCAGAGCCCCAGAGCTGAACTCTTGGAGTGATTTATGCGTCTTTCTGGGAAGCTCTTCTTTGATTTCTCCCCCTGCTCCTACCTGTGCTATAAATACTTACTTTGATGAGTGAAGTGATGATGGGAGGAGCTCACCTGACTCAGAAATCACTCTGGAATGTCTCTACCCCAGCACACCATATCTGCCCAGTATCTGCCCACGGGCACTCACTGCTAACAGCAGTGTAAGGGCACGCTCCAAGTTTTCTCCTCCCCAGGTCTATTCTCCTTTATTATCACTGTCTGCCACAAGACTTTGCCTCGAGTCATTTCAGTGCTTTTGAGAGTGTATCCTTCATTGAAATTCACATATTTGCTGTAAAGAACAGAAGAGAGTCTGAGGATGGCCATGCTGTGCCTGACTTCCATCCCATCTAACACTAACTCTGGCCTTGAGCTGGAAGGATGGAGGTGGGAGACCCCAGTTTCTGTTATGACCCTGTGCAATCTCAGCACTCTGCCCCAGAAAAATGAGCAACCTCAGCACTTGCTCTGGCAAGCTCCATCTCAGATATGCCCAGAAAAGGAAAAAAACAGCACTCATGTTCAAATCCTTTGTGCCTTATAATGACTAAACAGAGCCTGAAAGGGCTGAGTGCCCACAAAGCTGCTGGAAAGGTCTCCAGCTCTCTCAGGTCTTTGTCATGAGTTTAGAAGATTTAGCTGCAAACTTCATGTGTGTTGTTGTGGGTCATTTCATGTCCTGAGCAGGTGGGAATGAAAGATGGATTTCTGTAAAAAGACCTTGGGCAGTCATCTCTGGATGGCTACTGTAAAATCAAACAATAGAATTATAAAATCCTAGAATGGTTTGGGTTGGAAGGGACCTTAAAGATCATTTGGTTCCAACCCTGCTGCCATGGGCAGGGACACTTCCCACCAATCACATAAATATAACTTGATCACTTCTGAGTCGTTTTAGACAACCTTTAGCCACCACAAAGCAGCAAAGGGCAAAAATTGAAATTTTAAAACTATTCTTTGACACTTTCAGAACTATCCTTTGACATCTCCTCTTGCCCTTTGGGCTCCCTAACATTGCTTGCTTTTTGCTTCTTGGAAGACCAAAGTGATGTTGGCTTTGAGTCACAAAGCATCAAAGCTTTGTGCTGCCAGCACTAAATCACCATTGTGTCACCTGCTGTCACAACGGGAAAACTACCACTTTTCAGGCTTATTCCACTGGAAACTCAGGCAAAAATAAAATAACTAACACAGTGAGTACGGTACAGGGAGCCTCACCTGTAGGAATGTGCCACCCAACATATGCAAGGTCAAGGGGTACAAATTCCACGTGGCAACACTGCTGGGGGCTTTTGCAATCATCCCTAGTCCCCATTCAAACCTGGAGCTGGAGCCCATGCCTCTCCTCAAGGCACTTCCTGCTGAAAAAATCCTTCCTCAGGGCACTTTCTTGTGGTGCCCAGGTGAGTGTTTAAACCTGAGACACAGCCAGGACTTCAGTGGTCTTTGGTAATCTTTGCCCCCCCTCCTCTACAAAGCAAAGTGCAGAAGGCTGGGAGACAAACTGCTGCTTCCAAAATCCTCCACTCATGGCAAGGCAGCTCCTAAAATGCAAAGAATTTGCTCAGGCAGCCTCTTGAGTCACCAACTCTCAGGAAAGCTGTTTGGAGTGGGGTGGAATGGCTCATCCCTTCATTCTGGTGGCAAACAATGTGCTCAGTGACCATGTCCCAGTCACTGCCCACCACTGTCTGGACTGGTGCAAGGTCATCAGGCAGCACCTAAATCACACCAGTGCTTTAAAAGAAGCACCCAATTAAGAAATAACTTATGTGGGTTGCTGGTGCTTCACCCTGTGGTGTCTGGGCCCTCAGACCCACCCTGGTCCCAACACCTGAGTGAGTCAGGCTGGGAATTAGTAACATCCTCCCAGTCCATGGGGTTTCAGGCCAGGAGAAAGTGCCACAGGCACTGCCCCAGTTGGACACTTGTGTGTTGGGTGGATGTTAAAGACAAAACCCAGAGATTCAGTAATACATTCAACTCTCAGCTTTATTCCATTCAGGATCATATCCAAGGTGAGAGAGACATCAAATCAGCTTTTTCCAGCTGTCCCATCACCTGAGCTGTGTCACCCTGGTGCAGCTACCAAGGCAGCTCCCAAGGCACAGATACCCAGAACTTGACTCCAGCTCTGGCACCACTGGCATCACCTGCTGTTCATCACGTAGAGGTTGTCAATGAAGTTCCACATCTCACCCCCTTAATCCATCTCCCCAGCATTGCCCAACTCCCAGCTGGAGGGAGGCAAGTATGAACCCAGCCTCAGAAGGAGCCCCAGGAAGAGGGGGGACCTGTAGGGACAAATCCTGTTCCTATTTCCAATCCCCATTACCCATTATTGTCATGTCAGTGTTACACAGGGGTGTATTTTTAACTCCCAGGTGAGCTTGTCCAAGCAGGTCACTGGATCCTCCTCAAGTGAGGAGATGAATCAGCACTGCAAGCAGCAGATCTTCTGCCCACCAGGTGCAAGGAGAAATAAAAATACCTGTTGAGCTGGATCCAAAGAATTGCATTTCACCCACCCTTTCTAACCCAGAGACTTCAGCACATTTCAGTGACCACCAAAGGCAAAAACTGAGCTGTGGATGCATCAAGAGCAACACTCAGAGCTGGAAGTCCTGGGTGTTTGGCAGAAAGATGCACCAAGGAGTGGCTTTTGCAGCTGGAGGTGATGGAGGCCACAGCACAGATGGAGCTGAGGACACCAGGTCACGTCAGGCCAACAGTTCTGCAACACTCAGCATCGTGTTCTGACCTCGAGCCACCCAGGAATGCAGGGCTGTTTGTGCTGTTTGTGCTGCAGGGATCTGCAGGGAGGGGCAGAAAGGCTCATTCCATCATCCAGAACGGCTGGAGCAAACCCAAGGCACACGAGCCCTTCTTCACTTGGAGAGAGAAGCAACAGCCTTGGAGCCAAGGACTAACTTATCCTGGAAGGAAAAGCTCAGAACTGACTTTCCAAGGTCCCCACAGCACCCAGGGAGATGCAGGACCTCATCGAAGGCAGAGCAAGCCTGTGATTCAGAGGCCTTGATCCCACTGGGGAATTGATGAAGTCATCTCAGGAAGAGCTGGGCAGTTTGCTTGGTATGTCAGGAAAAGCACAGGACAGAAAGAGCAGGTTGTGCCAGCTGAGAGGGAACACACTCCTTCAGTTGCAGCTTTGGAAAACCTGGAAGTTGGGGATGGCTGGGTGGGAATGCAGCACAGGATCCCCTGATTTCAGTCATACCTACAACTACTGCTGCACACAAATCATGTTGGGTGGCTCAGAGAGTTTAAAAGGAAACCATAAATTCTGGGAATGTCTTTCTCCAGGAGCTTGAATTTTTTGTCTCAGGAAAACAGGCAAGATAAAACATGGGGCTGGTTTGAGTGAGAGCATTTGGCTAGTGAGGCACATTTGGATAGGAGCAGAGGAGGGGCAAAGGTACAGGTGAAAACAGAGGGCTTGGCTGCAATTAATGCTTTACATTCTTTCACATATCACTTGCCAGCCACAAAAATGTCCACTCACCTCACAGGGCCCAGGTGCCAGGATCTGGTGAGGGATGGCCTCCTCCAGACTGAACCTTCCGTGTCCCTCTGGGGAAGCTGAAGCTGATGCTAAAAGTTAACAGAAGCTGTGAGGGTCTGGAGAGGTGACCCAGGCTGGGAGATGGGAAAAACACAGAATTCCCTCTAGGCACATCCCCAGGGAAAAGGAGCCCAAAGCACAAGCTGTGGGTCAGGGAAGATTTTCCAGGAGGTCTTTTCCCAGGCCTGGGTTCCTGGACAGGCTTTTTGCAGGAGGCAGGGATGGGGAAATCCCAGGCAGACTTTGACTCAGCCTTCCTCAAGTTACCAAAATTAGGGCAGCTGAATCCTAGCCTGAGGGATCAACTGATAAGACATCACAGGAAGCACAAAACTCAAATTAACATCCACAGAAGATGCTGGGCTGTTTGTATCCTGCATGGAGCTGTGAGTGGCTGTGTGCTGTGACCTCCACAGCTGGAGGAGGACAAGGAGCAGGAGCTGCTGTCACATCCTACACTGCCCAGGGAGACAGGGACAGACCAGCAGCTCCACATCTGTAACTGCAGAATGCAGAGAGGGCTGGGGAGGGCTGTCCCTTCTGCAGGCACTTCTGGGGATGGCTACAAGTCCCCAGAGGCAGATATACACCCTAAAATAATATCTAATATATATAGATAAACTGAATTGATATGGCGAAAGCATTGAGGGGAAGTAAATGAGGTTCCCGATTCATATAATTTATTACATGATTAACTCTTCTGCACACTCTGGTTTCAGTGCTGGCTGCTTCCCATGTCCCTCTAACCCATCCCACCTGGGAAATCAATCCATCTGGGCAGTGGCTCGCTGATCTCACCACACCGCCCCAGGCTGACAGTTTTCAGATGCAGCTGCCCGAAACTTTGCGCCTCAATCCAGGTGTTTTGGGAGCTGAGGCAAATCTCTTACAGAGGAGAGGGGTGGTGTTGGATTAGTGCAATCTCTGACAGCTGAGCACTGCCAGGGAGAGCAGCTCTGTGCTGGGCAGGGGGAAACTCCAGCTGGACCCTTGACAGGCACGAGGGGTGACAGAGAACAGGCAAAGTGGGACCTCCTGAGAGCCCTGAGCAGAGTCCTGTGTCCTAAAGCACCCTCTGTCCCCGGGATCTGTGGCAGCAATTCTGCAGCCTCTCTAATCAATCCAGCTTGGTGTTGCACTTCCACAGCTCCAGCAATTTTCCCAAAGTTTTACATAAACCTCACTCTCCGGAGCCAACTCCACACCCTGCCCGAGGAAGGCTGGGGGAACCAAGCACCGCTGTCTCCTTTCTGCCAGTGTTTTGCATATTTGTAACCTCTTATCACGCTTCACCTGAAACTTCTTTCCGGGCTCCATCGCTCCCCTGCCTCGCTCCTTTCCTGCTCTCCTGTTCCCGGCAGGATGCTGGGGAGGCACAGCACCGAGGTCTCCCTCCCTCCCCAAGAGGTGCCCAAATATGGCCACACTGCTGTGGCCCTGCATTACTTCATCCCTTGCATATGCAACACACCTATTTATACATTTTAATGGGATGTTTGCCATTCTCGAGCCCCGGGGTATTATCCCTCCT
This sequence comes from Lichenostomus cassidix, assembly GCF_008360975.1. Classification (NCBI taxonomy): domain Eukaryota; kingdom Metazoa; phylum Chordata; class Aves; order Passeriformes; family Meliphagidae; genus Lichenostomus; species Lichenostomus cassidix. Next base: position 9,207,106 of record NC_139497.1, read on the forward strand.
GTGGAGTGTGAGTGCTGCGGTGCCCCCAGGCTTGTTTTCCTTTCAGCCCTTCACCCTCCCCAACCTGGAACGTGCATTTGCTCACTCCCACCCTCCTCTGCAGCACCTTCTATCAGACCTTTCCTCCAATTTATGCTTTCCATCCCAAGCCTGTCTCCTGTAGTGCCTCTCAACTCCCCTTCCCCTCCAAATTCCTTGGGCAGACAAACTGTGTCTGTCTCTGTGTCTGACTCTGTTCTCCCACCATTTATGGAATATTTAATTTCCCCAGCTCTGGAAAACTCTTTCCAGTTCATCTCAGTAACTATTAACAGCTATTCTCTGAATATCCTGTCAGAGGAGGAAATTAGATTATTTGTTTCTCTTGAAAAACGTTGGATGTCATTTCTCTCATCTCTTCAGGATGCTCACAGGTTATGCATTCATTCCTGAATTTGACTGTGCGTCCTCCTTCCCAAGGAGAGGGGATGTTCATTCTCCCTTCAGCTTTCCAAGACTCACCCCATCACTGCATGGTCTCAAAAGCCATCACAGATATTCCCTCTGCACCCTCAGAGGATTTGCAGCCCCAATTTACCTGGGCTGCCCTAGCTCTTTTCTCCTCTACTGCAGCCCTGATCTTCCCCTGCCATCACTGGGGTCAAAATCTGCTTTCCTGGTGGTGCCTCAGCTGTTTAGTGATGACCACAGGAGTTGGAAAGAGAGCAACAAATTCTCTGTATTTGTATGTGTGTGTGTGTGGATGGGACCACTGTCCCCTCTGCACCCCTGCAAGCAGTACTTTCATTTGAATCTCTCTGCAGTCACTGTTCAGGTGCTCTGGGCCAACACCACGTCCTCTGTGGGCCTGGGGACAGCCAGAGGCACCAGGGGTGAGGACAGGGTCCTGCTGGGTGGGCACAGAGCTCTGGGAGCAGCCCCAGCAGCACTCGGGCAGCTCAGGGAGCAGGCTGGGGTGAGGCTGTGCTGTGTCACAGAGAGCTCTGCTCCAGTGTCATCACACCTTCCCAGGCTGCAGGGAAACCCCAGCAGGACTCAGCCTCAGCACTCACCTCTGCAGACAGCTTCAGACAGGCTGCTCTGATCAAGGGAGGCAGCTGGGATTAGATCCTTTTTTGGAATATTTCAATGCAAAGCTCTTCTCCCAGAGGCAGCTGAAGTTATCCAGATCTCCTAAAGAACATGCACATGCAGCCACCTTCCCCTGGCTGGAGCTGGGCAGTGTCCATGGAGAGCCCAGGGCACATCCCATCCATGCTCCCACATCCCTGGGGCAGGAGTGCCCTGGGAAAGCTAGCCACAGCTCTCCTGCTTGGAGTGCTCCAAGCCCACAGGCTTGGTGAGAGCAGCTCTTTATCACTGTATGAAATAAAACCCTCCCAGCTCACACGGAAGAACAATTGGAGGGTCAGCTGGCATCCAGCGTTCAGCCCTTTCCTCAGGAAACACTAAGGATTTTCCTGTTGCTGGAAGATGGAAGAGCCTGGATGGGAGGTCTCCAACACCAGCATGGAAAAAAGATGGGATGAAGCATGGGCCAGGCTGGGGGTGGGTGTGCAGCAGTGTGCTGGGGTGCACACCCACCCAGGGGACACTGCAGGTGACACCTCTGCCAGCTGGGTCACTCGTGGTGCACCAAGCCAGGCTGCTCCTCCCCTGGGCAGCCCCAGCAGCTCCTCCTGCAACCCAGAGCAAAGCTGCCTTGCAGGGCAGGGGGTGAAGGTGTTGGGAACCACATGTCCTCCAGCTCAGGGGGCTCTTCTGGTGCCACTGGGGGATTCTGCCAACACAGGCCAGGCAGTCTGTGGCTGTGGGGCAGATGAAGTGTCAGGTTGAGGTCTTGGATCAGCAGTGGAGTTGAGCTGGACTCCAGCACTCCTCCAACACAGCTCCCACAGGGATGAGGCTCCAGCTGTGCTAAAGCAGAGTTCCTGGGCATGGATGTCCATGTGGAGTGAGCTCCTGGGACATGGCAGGGGAGGCTGTTACAGCAGAGACTAATTATCACTTCAGAGGAGTGAATCTTTGGCCAGGAGGTGCTGCTGGAGGTGACACTGCTGCTCCATCGATGTGTCACTGTGCTGGGAATGCAGCTGCTGCCTGTGGGACCCCCTGTGCTGAGCCTGGCCCTGGGAAAGCTGCAGCACAGACCAACCAACGTGGCCACAGACCCTGTGCTCTCAAGATGTGAACTGTTTCAGGTTCCCTTTTACACTCCTCCCTCACTGCTGTGTTCTCCCAGGCAGTAACAGCAGCTGCTCCCACACCCTCACTACACTCCTGTTTGGAACCACTCTGCACTTCCCCCAGAGTAAAGACAAAAAGAGAATTTGCCCCAAACCCCACTCTGGCTTTGGGATGCTGCACCCAGCAGCAGTGACAGGGAGCAGCTATCCCAGGGCTGCTGGCACTGCTGATCCAGTGGGGTCAAACACAGTGTCTGCAGCAGGGTGGGAGCAGCCTTCCAGAAATATCTGCTCCAAGCACCACAGAGATGTGTCCTTGACTCAGAGAGAGCTTCTGCCAGCTGAGGAAACCTTCCCAGTGCCATAGCAGGTCTGTATGGCAGCTCCTGCAGGTTGGGCAGCTCCATCACCTGGGGATCCAGAGGAGCTGGGTGAAGGCACAGGACATAGCTGCTGCCACAGGAATTCTTAATATCCCCAGTAATATCTGCTACAAAGTCCTATTTACAGATGTTTTGATTACAAAAAAAGAAGCTATTAAGAGAAAAGAAGCCCTTTAATTCCCAGCTTGACTGTGCAGGGGGAGAGCAGGACCAGCAGCCCAAGTGGCCAAGCTGGGAGTGTTCTCTCCATCTTTCAGCTTCACTCCCATCCCTTAGCTCAACCAAGATTTTGCCTGGAAAATTCAATTGGATAAAGAAATTCTCATCAGGCTCAGGAGGAGCACATCTCTGGCAAAAGCACATTACCACACACCTGGGATCTCAGCCATAGCCATGGAGTAAAAGCTCTCCAGGAGAGCCTTGGAGCCTGTGCTGGGAGCATGTGAGCTTCCGAGAGACAGAGAGGGACCAAGGACAAACCACACACTCCCGGTGCTCTGGCCCTGGATGTGCTCAAGGATTATCTGTTTATTTCCTAATGCAGGCTCAGCATCCCAGCCCTCAGGGGGTGTGCCAGGGCACGCTGTGTGGGAGTTGATGAGCAACTCCTCCAGAGGTTCTCGTGACTCTGACACTGCCTGGAGTGCTCCTGGGATGGCAAAGGTGGGGAAGCTTGGCAGGCCTGGCTCAGCCACCAGGGAGACGAGGAGGTTTCAGGCTCCTCAGCATTCCCTTGGATCAGCACTGAGGAATGAGCCATGTGCCCAGCACTGTGGATCTCTGCACTGCCTTGAGAGCCCTGCAGGGCTGCTGGCTTTGCAGATGATCTCAGGGCAGCTTGGGGCCAGGGACAGTGGGGACAGAGGTGTGAGCTGGGATCCTGGGAGAGGCTGGGTTTGAGGACAACCTAAAGAGCCATTTTAGCTGGGATTCAAATCCTGAGTTGAGCTGGGACTGAGAACAACCTGGGCAGAGACATCCTTATCTTCTGACATGGAAATTCCTCTCCATGACCTGGAGGTTCCTGTGCTTTCTGAGCCTCCAGAGGCTGAAGGATGATGTGGTCTTCAGGCAGCAGGAAGCTGAGCCCCACTTCTGAGCATGGAGAGGAGCTTTGTGGGAGGCAAACACCTGGGCAGGTCTTCAAGGTGCACAGGGAGTCCCTTGTGTAAAATGATGGGGAGAGCCCTGCTTTGGGAGGGAGCTGCTGTACAGAAGTGGGTGAGATGGAGGCCAGACAGTGGCACATCCCTGAGGCACGAGGGGCTCTGTGCTGCCCCACCTGAGGGTGCTGAGCTGTTCAGGGTGAGCCCAGAGCCACCCAGCACAGTTCCTGGGGGTACAGAGCCATGGGCTGGTGCCACAGCAAAACTCAGGCTCAGGGAAGGGCTGGCGGCCCTGATTTAGGGCAGGTGAGTTTTAGAGGGGTTGACACAAGCTCAGCTCTACTCCAAGTCCCCTCCCCTTCTGCACAGGTTGATGTGGAGGCTCCAGGGACCTCTGGCACAACCAAACACCCCGTGGGTGGGTATTTATAAATAAAAGATACTATTGAAACCATCAGAACTAACATCTGCCCCTCTCCCACCTGGAATCCTGGCTCCTGTGCTGTTTCTTACCCAGGATAAAAACATCCCAAGTGTCTGAGCAGTAAAGTCTCTCTAAGCTATGGAAACCAACTCACACATGTTGGTTTTTGAGAACACTTCAAATTCAGGAGGTGCCTTAGATGGAGGAGCTGAGCAGCACCCAGTTTTGGTGCAGCCCTGGGAGGGTTTGGGATTGGGCTAACCAGGAGCACACCTGGAGCTGCTGCACCACACTGCATCCAGGTGCTCAGCAAAAAACACACCACAGAGCTGCAGCTTTGCTCCCAGCCAGAGCCACCAGGAAGCACAGGCATGGCAGTTCAGCCCCACGGCTCCAGAAGGGAAATTTGGGGGGAAAACCACATTTCAGTCAAATGAAATAAATGTACTTTGAATTATTTTATTCAGGATAGTTTGAGTTTATTCCTGACAATAGCTCTGGAAGCAGGAGTTTGTGACTGAGTCTTTGGACACCAAAAATTAGGAAGAGGTGAATCAAACCCCCAGTGCAACCATGCACAGGGTTTCTTGTCTGAGAATTCACAGCAAGTTCTAGGAATCTTGTACAAAACCATAACCTGAAAAAAAAAGCCACAAATACCTGCTCAGCGTGCAGGTCAACTCAAACCACAGCTGTGGGCTCTTCCTGAGCTGCTCCCAGGCCACATCTCACCTGGGACTCAATGGCAAAGAGCTTCTTCTTGGCCTCTCAGGACTGGGAACAAGCCCAGAATTTCCACTCCATCAGCCCAAACTGTCTTTTCCAGTGTGTGTTGCTTAATACACATCAGCTGCTACTTTGGGCTTTCTAGATAATGCCTGACCACAGTGACGTGTCCCCGAGGCAAAAAGCAGAAGAGCTCTGAGGATGAGGTGTCACCAGCAGACCTGAAACAATCCTGAGGTTATTTCTGCACCATCAGGCACAGCTGAGCAGGCTCTGAGGTGAGCTCAAACACACCTGCAGGGCAGAAATCTCACTGCAGGTGCCAAAGGTGAGCTCAGGGATGAGCTCAGAAGAGCAACAGCTCGGGAAGAGGTCCAAGAAGTGTTCTCTGGAGGAGATGGTCACGTAGAGCTGGGGAGGGCAGAGCTCTGGCTGCCTGCACATTTGGGGGAGCAGAAGTCACAAACTGTCCCAGTGCCAGGCATCCAGTCCTGTTTCTGCTCTGCACACACAGCCAGGACCAAGAACATCAAAGAACTGGTGACTGTGAGCCTGGAAGAAGTGACACACACAAAGTGACATATTCTGCAGGAGCAGTGGCCCAGGCATTGTTTCACCCTCCTGTTTATAGCCTGCAGCTTCTGATGCCATCTTACAACTCTTTAGTGACAAGAATCCCAAGTGAGAATGTGAGGAACAAAGTATCTTGCAATTATTGGGAGGTGGCTCAGGCTTCCTTGCCCTTCCTTATTCAAGGAAAATCAGAAAAAATGAAGTCTCTGGAGGAGAACAGAGCTCATTGCCCAGGCTGCCACCCTTCTACCCAGGCCAGGGCAGAGCCAGGGCAGGGCTGAGAAAAGACACCTTGAGCACAGCCTGCTGTAAGAGACTCCTCACGAGCACAGAATTTTGCAAATCCCAAGAGCAGGGCTTGGTCTCTGCAGCAAATCCCTACAGGAGGTTGACTTTGGCCACAACCTGCTTGCAGCCCATCCTGGAGTACTGCTTGTCCCCTGTAGTGTAGTAACTGAGCTGGTTTGCCAAATTTTCAATGTGCTTCTGGTCAGGATAGAGCCCTTCCCTCCTCATCTGCTCCAGGAAGCAGTTTATGACGTGAGACTTCTCCAGAAGAACAAATGGGATGATGTCTGCAGCCTTCCACAGAGGGTGGACATTGAGCAGGACTGGCTGGATGATGCTCAGCAGCTCTTCAGCTCCCCTCTGCTGATGTAGGAGCTCAGTGGATGCATTCTGGATGACAAACTTTGTGATTTCAGCACCTCCCAGGTTGCTTATTAAAATGTAGATGGCATTGAGGAACTCGTTGGTTTGATTGGGTTCGAAGAATCGGCTGAGAGTGTCCAGCAGGACTGGGGACATGAGCTCAACCTCATCCAGGATAAACAACGGGGTCTTCTCCTCTATCTCAGCTCTCGTTACCATGTCAGAAATCTTCTTGGACAGATCTATTTCACAGGTGAGAGGAGCCACCCCGCTGGGGCAGTGATGCATCACAAAGTACTGCAGCACAAAGTCATTGTCCATCACAGAGCGAAAGTGCTTGGCCAGCAGCCACCCAACGTGGCTCTTCCCAACTCCTGCTGGGCCATTCAGAGAGATCACCAGAGGCTTGTTGTGGATGTGGGTAGCCAGGTAGTCTTTCAGTAATTCCACAATACTTTCCACAGCGACCTTTTGCCCAAATACTTCCCGGTGCATGGTTTTCTCCAAACCATCGAGGTCGTATTTTTGGAGGTTATCATCCAGGTTTTCTATTGCATTGAGAATCTGGAAGAAGATAATGGCAATGAGCAAGAAGAGGCAGCGCTTGGCCTTGCTTTTCTCCTCTGCTGGGAGGTATTTTTTTGTTTTATCTGGGTAGAGGACCATCCTGGATTTCCTTCGGCTCTTTTTCCTCCTGCACTTCTTCACCGAGTAATGCTCCACAGACGTGTCAAAGGTGAAGTACTGGGAGCTCTCAAAGCCAGACTGATTAAAGAAGGCCATGGAAGGGCTGTACAGGGCAGTCCTGTTCAGGGACAGCTGCCTTTGAAGCAGCCTGGTGTGGACAAACTCTGCAGATTTCTCCCGAGGCAGCTCTAAGTGCAGGCGGCTTTTCTTCAGCCCCTGGTACCGCCGGCGCAGGCGGACAATGGCTCGCAGGGGAGAGGAGATGGAAGTTATTTTCTTGGAAGCAGCAGGGATTACAGTATCTGGCACTTCCTCCACATCACTCTCAGAGCCAGATGCCTCTTCTTTTGCATCACAGGGCATTTCCCTTTCCCCATCACTATCAGAGCTGGGAATTTCCCCTTCCCCATCACTGTGGGTGACAGGAATCTCCCCTTCCCTGTCACTGCCACTGCCAGGAATCTCCCCTTTCCCATCGCTGGCAGTGCCCAGCATCTCTCCTTCCATGCTGTCCTCACTGAAGACAATTTCTGGCTCACAAGGAGCCTCTTCTTTTGCGCTGGTCTCAGCACAGGGCACCTCTCCTGCATCCTTCTCCGCTCCAGATGTGTCTCCTGGGGGATTGCTCTCCATGCAGGGCATCTCCACCCCCAGATCCCTGAGGACACTTCTTCCATCCACCTCAGAGCAGGGCAGCTCTTCATCCATCTCGTCTGGTTCTTACAGCCCATTCACATCATCTTCTTTCTGAAAAAAAAGGACTGGTGTAAAATCAACCTTCCTAACATCAGGAAGCAACCAGCAGCAGTGGAATTACACAGACATCCCCCTGTCGAGTGGGCAGAGACAGCAATGGCAGGGTGGCAGAGACTTTCAGACCTAAGCTGACTTTCTGGAAGATGGGCCAGATGTGCAAAACCACAGGTGAAATTCAGTGTAAATGAATGCAAATTGATGTATAACACAACCCCAACCCTGCCTTCAGATGCAGAAGGGAAGGTCAGAGCCGTCTGGGGCCAAAGCTGGAAGCTCTGCAGGACAGCAGGACAGACTGATTCAGGGCTGTCCTCTTTCCCTACACCTGCTCAATTTAAGGAAGACACAAAGCCCCAGCCCTGAGCCAGCACATGCACACAGGCACGTCCACACCCTGTGGGAACAGCCACTCGTCCACCCACGGACACCTCTGGGGCTGGGGGAGGAACTCACTGGAGTTGCCCTGCTGGCTTTGGTGTCTCCTGGGGGAAGGATTTTCCCAGCTGTGCTGATGGTGTGCCAGGCAAGGGGTGAGATGAGAGCTGCCCTGGGATGGGGAGAGCTCAGAGGGGCTGCAGAGAAGCAGTGTGGCTGTGACTGAGCCTGCCAGCAGCACAAGGCTGTGGGGGAGGAGTGGGACTGCCCCAAGGCACCCAACCCTGTCACCTCCATGGTCCTTCCCTGCCCTGTGTCTCCACACACACCCCTGGACAGGCAGGGACACAGGGGCTGCTACATGAGAGCCTGGAGCTGCACAGGAGAGCTCAGGGCCATGACCATCCTGGAATAACCATCTGAATTGACAAACCTCAGCTGGCAAACCAGGAGGAAGAGGAGAGGCCATACTCCAGCAGAGGGACGTGGCAAGAGGCACAGACACAGCAGGGAAGCCCCAGGAGAACACAGCTCTGCAGGGCTGGATGCCACCCCATGGCACAGGACTGTGTGCTGCCACACCAGGGATGGCTCTGACCCTGCCTGGCACAGAGCTGCTGGTGGCAGAAGCTGTGCTGTGGTGGGAGGGCATTTTTCTGACCCCTCTGGGCCACAGCAGTGCTGACACAAGGGACACGTCACTGCTGTGACATTGCCAGCCCCAGAGCAAGGGAGGTGTGAGGAAAAGCCACTTTCATCAGCCATCCTTAAAAAACCAACGCTGAGTCTTGCCAAAAGCACCACGACTCTGGAGAGAACAAGGAGGTCTGGAAGTTTGTTATTAACTCACTGCAGCTCAGCAGGAAGCTTGAGCTGCACAAAGTCACGCTCTGGACAAGGTTTGACTTCCCTTGTGTGAAGTGGCACCCACTGAGCCCTAGGGCACCCCGGGGGCTGTGCAGGAGCCACAGGCACTGGAAATGCTCCCTCTGCCTCCTTGCCTCACCCTGCACCTTTCCTGGCTCCTCTGAAATGCAAGGTTTCACTCCCACTCTATGCACAGGTTGATTTCAGAACGATGTGCACGCAGCTGGGTGAGCCCAGTACTCAGCGCTGGACCTGCCACTGCTGTGCAGCAATTAACCCCTAGTGCTAATTGCTGACCTAGTTCCTGACCCTGCTCAGGGTTTGGTGTGCAAAGGCAAAACCAGCCAGACGAGATCTGACAAGGGGGCACTGGGGCAGCACCAGCAAGGAGAGCTGGATGCCACCATCACCCGGGATGCCACTCCAGGGATGCCACCTGGAACCCTGGGCTGTCCCCACGCCACCCTGGTGTCACACCCTGCTCCCCTCCATCCTGCATCACCTTGCTCACACAGTGCCTGAAGGTCCCCAAAGGGACAATTGTCCCCAAAGCCAGGGGAGAGCAGCCCCTGCAGCTCAGACCAGCACAGATCAGGGACACCACAGAGCTCAGCCCTCCAGGCCCTAACACATCCCAGAAACACAGGGGAAACTTTCCCAGCCCTAAACCCATGCAGGTGTAGAGAAGGTTGGTTAAATGCCAGGAGGAAGGCTATGGAAATTTACAGGAAAAGTTTTAGAGAACAAAAAGATCACAGAATCATGGAAAAGTTTTGCTTGGATGGAACCTTCAAACACCATCTTGTTCCAAACCCCTGCCATGGCAGGGACACCTTCCACTAGACCAGGTTGCTCCAAGCCCTGTCCAACCTGGCCTGGAATTTATCCAGGGACAGGGCAGCCACTCTGGGCAACCCATGCCAGGGCCTCACCATCCTCATTCTAAGAAACTTCCTTATATCTACTCTAAAGCCACTCTCTTTTAGTTTAAAACCGTCACCCCTTGTCCTGTCATAACAGGACCTGCTGAAAATGTCTCTATCTTTTTCATAGGTTCCCTTCAATACTGGGGGCTGCTCCTGGCAGGGAAATATGGGACACCCCAAACACTCCCCAAACACTCCCCAAACACAGATGCTGCCAACCCACAGCCAGGTGCTGCTCCAGCTGAAGCATGAAGGGATTTGGCTCCTCACAGCCCAGAGCCAACTCTCCCACTGCCATGTCCATGCAGAGAGGCCAAAGCCCCTACAGGGCCAGTGGGAAATGGTGAGCACTGAGTGCTCCTCAGCTGGGAGATGGTCAAAATCCTCTTTCCCAAAAGCCCAACAGTGCATCCATCCCACCAGCATGGGATGCCCAAACCTCCAGACGAGCCAAGCAAGGCAGGGTGGAATGACAAAACCCCATCCTGAGCAAGGAATCTGTCCAGTCATGAATATAATAACCCTGTTAAAACCATGACTCAGTCCCTAATACCTGCTGGTATTTACACAGGACTGGAAGTTTCTAAGAGCAGCCCCTGCACACTCTGTGTTGGGTCAGGGCCAGGCAGGAGGCTGTGCCAGCCTGCACGATGCACTTTCGGCAGCTTAATTTAATATTTGATGGAAATTACAGAAAAGAGAAGCCAGGAATTCAGTCTGCAGCATCCCAGAGTTCGTGTAAACACTATTAATCGCTGTTCTGTGCCAAGCCTGGACAGTGAAGGAAAGCTTGCACTTGGAAACTCCTGGGAAGCTTCCAGCTTTCCTGCTTTAGCTCTCGCAGTGTTTGCATTCGTGTATCACCCTGCTGCTCCGAAACAAGGTTTCCACAACAGAGGAGCCTGTGTGGGCAGCCGGCGGCAGCCTGGGAGAGGGGAGAGGGATGAGGACAGCCCTGGGCAGGCGGCAAAAGCCCCTGGTGGCAGGAGAGAGCCAGGGAGAACTGCTCGGTTCCAGTGCAGAGCCTTGTCCTCAGGTAAAGTACCCCCAGCTGGAGAGGCTGTGCCCCAGCCTCAGCCTCTTGGGGTGAGCAAAGCTGCTGGGAGAAGGGAACAGCTGGAAAATCCTGAAGATTGACATCCTCTCAGCCCCCAGCTGGAAGCCAAACCCTCCATCCAAAAGGGAGCATTTCCATGGGGAAGGTGGAACAGAGCAGCCTGGCAGCGGGAGCTGCAGATCGAGGGTCAGCGGCCAGGAGCTGAGATCCGGAATGCCGGCAGAGGCCAGCACGGCCCGGCATCCCAAACTGCAGCTGCTGGGGCCCCGCTGGGGAACGAGCTGAGCAACGCGGGTCGGTTCTCGGCCGGAGCTCGGGGGGTGCAGGAGCCTACCCTCCTGAAAACACGGCACAGGGTGACAGGGGGGACAGCCAGCAACCCCCGCCCCCACCGACAGCCCGTTCGCCACCAAACCCCGCCAGCCCAGCCCCGAGTTTTGGCAAGCCCCAGAGCCGAGGACAGCAAGCGGAGGAGAAGAGCGTGAAGCATCCCAAAGCATGGGCAGCAGGAGCATCCCTGCAAAAGCCAGGCGGCTTTTGGCGGAGAGGAGCCACAGGGGACGAGCAGGAGGAGGTGGCCGGGATGGAGCTGGAAGTAGCCGAGGGGTGCCCTGGTGACCCCTGAGGAGTGGGGACAGCCCGGGGGAGCCGATGGCAGCGCAGTTACCCGCAGTGTCCCCTCGGGGAAGGTCCGGGGCTCTTCCCTCCGCCCGCCGAGCGCAGCCTGCGGCCTCGGGAGGGCTGGCAGCTCCTCTGTCCCCGCTCTCATCCGTACAGAAACCGGCCCCGAGAGGAAATGGTGAGGAGGAGTGGCCCTGGGCTGCACTTCCTTCTCCCCGTGCCAGGGGATGGCCGCTGCTGGCCGCTTCCCTGTCCCCGTCGCTGTCCCCGTCACGGCGGCACCGTGCGAGCGAACACGGCCGAGCCGGGTGAGCTCATCACCGCACGGCCCGGGAGCTGCAGTCCGAGCAAAACATCCCCACCCTGCGGGGTGTCACTGGTTAGTCATTAGCCCGGAACCGTCACCCTAAAGGTCAGAGCGGTGACGCTACCCAGAGGGGTTAATTGGGCTGACGCGGTGCTTCGGTGCTTCCCCTTGCCAACAGGGGAAACACCGAGAAAATAGAGTGAAGCTGGGGGGAAAGAGTGAGTGTGTGAAATCAGTGAGTCTGGAATAAAACAGCAAGTCCAGAGCAGTTGGTTTGAGTGACCCTGGGCAGGTCCTGCCCCGCAGCAGCTCCTGCTCTGCCGTCCCGGCCCTGCCCAAGCTCTTGGCCCCTTGGGAGCACAGGGACACTGCGACACGGGGACAGCCAGGGATGGCAGTCCTTTCCCTGCTGAAGCCAGTGCGGATTAGCTGTCCCTTGGGTGTTTTGCATGGTGGCCGTGGGAGCGAGTTCTGGTGTGGGCAGCAAAACTCCCCGGGGAAAACCACTTCGTCCATTCAGAGCATTCAGAGGAGGAAGCAGTGGGGTTTTTCCGCACCCAGCAGTGCAGAAGTTCATCAGGCTGCTCCTCCTCACCTGCACTCACCTTTCCTTTAGCCCTGATGAACGCCCTGGCACCTCTCCTCTTTCACCTGCACTTGCACAACCTGGCCAAGTTGAGCAACAAGGCTTTTTCCCCACAAAACAAGCCCATTTGGTAAAGCCAGAGCAGCCCAAAGTGATCTCTTGCTGGTATTTCAAGCTCCTGGTTTTTGACAACCCTCGGCTGGAACCCACCCTCTGTGAGCCCAGCTGCACAGGACCAAAAATAAGGGGGAAAAAACCCGAATTTGGGGGGTTTTGGTGCATCACAGAGCAGATCCCACCCTGGCTGTGATGCACCCTAAACCCTGCCAGTTCAGGGGAGGGGATTCTCTGAGCAAGTTCCCCCAGTCTGGACTCACAAAGTCTCCCCAGCCCCATGCCAAGCAGCTGGCTGTGCCTCTGCTGTGGCCAGGAGGATTTGCCTAACAAATCCTTGCAAATGTGGGGATTTCTGTGTCATGAAGGCAGAGGAGCTCAGCTGGAGCTCAGCTGGAGCTGACAGCAGCCAGGAGCTGCCCTCGGGGTCAGGAAGCCAGGCAGGGCTGACCCAAAGCAGAGATCCCATCCAGAAGAGCTTGGCAGGCATTTTGGGAGCAGCCATAAGGGAGATGCTCTTGTGGCTAATTCAGGTTTTTGAGAAGGAAAAGCTTCCCCCAAGCAGCATGGTTGGTAACCATTAAAAAAACCCCAAAACACAGTGCCTCCCAAAACTCTGAAAGATGGAAAATCAAACAACCACCCCCCTCGGGGGCTCAACAGCCCAGACAAAAACTGTTTTGCTGTAACTGGGAAGGAGTTTGAGCCATTCCAGTGCCCCATGGGGGGTCAGGAAACCTCCAGAGTACGGCAGGAAACCCAGGGAGGGTGGAAGATGTGCAGCCTGCCCTGGAAATGGGGGTTCTAAACCCCTCCCGAGCTGGGGCACAGAGTGCTGCTGGAGCAGGGAGTGACGAGCTCCTGGTGACAGTGGGGACATGGGACTGACCTGCCTGGGACCCCCATGGTGCTGGTGGAGCGGTGGGGATGAGGATCTGGAGGGGCAGCTTGGCCACTGCCAGCCTGTGCCTGAGCAGGGCCATGCAGGTGACAAGGTGATGCAGGGCTGGGGACATTGGCCTGGTGTCGATGCCAACCCCAAAATCACAGCTTCAGTCTGGAGAGGCTGCCAAAAAACCCGGAGAGCACCTGGGGAGGGCAGGGGCATCGCTGGCACCAGGAGGTGGACAAGGAGGGGACATGTGGGGAGAAGGAGGACAGGATGAAGGAAAACGTGTTCCCAGCCAAAATGTCCCCTTGTGCTGCCCCTGGCCCTGCCGTGGGGGCTGTGTGTCCCCCTCCCCCGGGGCTCTGGGGACCTCCAGCACCCTAAACTGGGGGGGACTAGCGGCTGTGTGCTGTGGGGAGGGGACACATTAGGGACATGTGACTGTGGGGGGGCTGTACTTGGGGGGCACTGCAGTGGGGTGGGGGCTGCACAGGGCAGTGCCATGGGGGCCATGGGGGTGTTGTGCAGCTGGGGAGCCATGGCTGTGCTCTGGGCAGGGAGCTGGGGCTGTTCATGTGCATGGGGCAGTGTGGGGAGCTCTGTGCCTGTGGGATCAGCTCACCTTGGGGCCACCAGCCCTGTCCCCGTGTCCCTGCAGGGGCTGAGCCATTCCCCCTGGCAGGGCCCCATGGGGAGGAAACGGGCGCTGGGCCAGGGTGGGGACTAGCAGTGCCACAGCCCTTCCTGCGGCCATGGATGCAAATCCTGCACAAACACAGCCTCTCCCACACGGAGAGAGGGGCGAGAATGTCCCAGGGACAGGGAGAAGGTGACCCTGAGCAAAGATTTTGGCACCACAGGTTGGGCACCCCTGGTTTGGTACTCACCAGGAGGCATGGCTGGAGCTCGGATGGCACCAACTTATAGGGCAATTTTAGGGCTTTCCCTCCCCTTTTTGGCACATCACCTGTTTAGGCAGAACACTTGCAGGGCTGAGGAGCAGCAGCTGCATCCCAAACAGAGGCAAACCCCACCCGTGCACCCTGATAAACCAGAACTGGGTGAATGAACCATCCAGAATCCCTTTGGGGAAACTGTGGGGTGCTCAGAGCCCAGAATGTGTCCAGTGTAAGCCCCAGCAGCTCCAGGATGGAGTGTACCATACCAGCAGCACTGGCCTTGCCCAGAGAAACTCTGCAAAAAAAGAGGAAAACTGGTAAAAAAGAAATTGAAAGCAGCTGAAGAGGTCATGGGCTTGGAGGCACTGGGAAAATGGACGTAGAAATCAGAAATATGGCCCATGGATGTGAAGGTTGGAGGGGGCAGGGAGCTCTGCAAACTAAAAGTGAGAGGCTGCAAGTGGAGAAGGGGAAATGGGGCCAGGGTGGGGACATAGAAACCCCTGAGGAGCCCCATGGGCCCCAACCTTGCAGCCAGCCCCTCCTGCAGCCCCAGAAAGGGAAGAATAAAAGAACATCAAATAACCCAATCCATAGTGAGCAGGTCCCACACAGGAGGGGTCACAGCCCCTGGCAGGGGTGCAGAATCCAGCGCTGCAGGGTCATTTCTAGCCCCAGAGATCCTTTTTCCAAGCATGGTTTGCCCTTTTGCAGTGTGACCCCCTGGCTCCACAGCCACATTAGCTCTGAACTGGGCTGGTGAGTGAGCTTTTCTCCTTTTCCTTCACCCACCTTGTGCTGATCTGCCCTGAACTGCTGCTGCTTCTCCCTGGGGTTCCTCCACATCATCAGCCCTCCTGAATCCTAAATCCACTGTAAATTCCCTGGATGCATTCCTGGGGCCATCAAGCCAGACCCCTCACTCTTCCCAATCTCATTCTTAGCAAAAATTTCCAGCCTCTGTAAGCAGCTTTAACACATCCTAAATAACCCAAACAGTTTATCCCTGGGCTGGGGAATGTCCCCCGCAGGGACGCCGCATCCTGCCTGGGTTATCATGACCCTTGCAAACAGTTTATAAATAGACCAAGGTGAATGAGGGGAGTGCTCTGGGTGACAGGATTTCTATCTAATTTCTTGGTTTGGAGCCATTCAAGGGGTGCTCTGTCAAATGACCACACCTAAAACTCAAGTTAAATCTGCTGCTTCTTTCTCCTCCAGCTGAGCTCTATCCCTACATCACCAAAACAGTAAAAAAGAGGTAAAAGCTAAGAAAAATAGGTTTGGCTGGTTTATCCCCCCCAAAAAAAGTCCTGGCCATGCCACGAGGCATCATCAAAAATGGAAACTTTGGGAAATAATATGGAAAATATGAAGAGCCTGCAGCACTCCTCCTGTCACCAACAGTGTCCCACCCCAAGCACCCCCAGTGCCATCGAGATCACCTCATTTCACATGTGGTGATCAGAGAAAGTCCCTCAGACCCTCTCCAGGTGTTCACAGCAGGGTTTGTGTTATCCCCCAAGGGCTCTGTAAAGCACCCCAAAGAAATGGGACCATTCCCAGCCATCTAAGGAATAAAAGTGTCCAAGGCTAGGTTGGATGGGGCTTGGAGCACTCTGGGATAGTGGAAGGTGCTCTGCCCATGGCAGGGGTGGGATGAGATGAACTTTAAGGTCCAAGTCAGGCCATTCCATGAGTCTGTGAATTTATGTGCATTTTGGAGCTATAAATACATTTTTCTTTCTTTTCCTAGAGTGGGAGAGGCTTGCAAAGGCCACAGCCCTGGGACAGGGACTGCCTTGGGCAGCAGACACAGCTCCAGCCTGAAGCAATGGGGCTGCACAGCAAATGGCATAGGGAGCAGCACAAAGCACTTTTTTTTCCCCCAGCTTCCTCTGTTCACTCTGAAAAAAAATCACATTTCCAGCTTGTTTCAATTAACTTTAAGACTTTCATATTCCATGAAAGCTGAAGCTGTCATTAAACCAGAGTTTTTCCTGTTGTAACACTTTGAAACAACCACACTAAGCTCAGCTGGTGGCTCTGGCTCCTCCACCTCTGGACCTCCCATGGGCACAGAGGTGACTCCAGGTCCCCTCAGTGGTGGCATTGCTCATCCTCTGGCTCAGGATGGACAAACTCATTACACTCCAAGGGTCAGCATGAGGGAGCTGGGAAAAGTCACATCAGGAAAGATGCTCACCCTGTGCCCTTCCAGGGTATAGCCATGGCCTTGGGAAGGGCTGGAAGTGTCCCTCATCTCATCCTGGAGTCTGGGAATGCTGCTGGGATGGGCTACAGGACACACTCACTGCCTCACAGCCCGTGAACTGGGGTGAGGAAACACCACAGAGCAGTAAATCCACCTGCACAACACGTAAATAAATCAATGTTTTTGCATCCATAAGCAAAGCAGATGCAGCCAAAGCCCTGAGTCACCCTGGGCCACGTCCCTTACCCCATGGTGACTGGACAGCCCTGCTGCCAGCTCTGCTCCAAACTGGCAGCTCCTTTGATCTCCCCAGATCAAAAGGAGCCTTTTCCCCACCTCGGCGTGGCCACAGCACACCCAGACACTCCTTGGGACACTCTGTGGGACAGGGCTGCCACACCCTGGGCAGCAGACACTGACCCCACTGACCCTAACTGCCAGCAGTTCCCTGTCCTTCCATGTGCTCAGCGTTCTTTCATTTAAAAAAAGTATCATAAAAAAGGAAGAAAAGAAAAAAGGAGAGGAGAGAGAGGACAGAGAGGAGAGAGAGGGAAAGGGAAAGGGAAAGGGAAAGGGAAAGGGAAAGGGAAAGGGAAAGGGAAAGGGAAAGGGAAAGGGAAAGGGAAAGAAAGGGAAAGAAAGGGAAAGAAAGGGAAAGAAAGGGAAAGAAAGGGAAAGAAAGGGAAAGAAAGGGAAAGAAAGGGAAAGAAAGGGAAAGAAAGGGAAAGAAAGGGAAAAGCTCCTTGGGCATTCAGGCATGGATGTCAATCCTTCCCCTGCTGAAGCCATTGTGGATTAGCTACCCTTTGCATTTTTTGACTTTACCTGGAGTAATCACAGACTGGGGTTTATTCAGTCATTACCAGATCCTCACAATGAACATTTTAACCTTCACAACAGGACACAGCAGGTTCCCAGTGCTACCTCCCAGCCAGCCTGGAACAAAGTGTCCCAGGGGGACAAGAAATTTTGCTTTTAGGAACTGAGGAAATCATCAGTGTGCCCAAGGGGGAGAGAAGTGCTGCACCCAGCTGCCTGTGGCTGCAGCAGGGGTGCTCACAGGGACATGTGGGCCTTCAGGCACTGAAAAACAAGGTTCAGTGTTAATAGGGGGTGATTTCTATGTTCCACAAGTCTCTCAGGCACCTGGATGCAAGGCCAGGCTCACAGTTGCTCCCATGTTTTACCTGTGCCCTTTGGTATCTCAACTCCAGCTGCTGCAGAGCCCACAGGCCGGGACTGAAGATTCAGCAGAGGGGGAAGACTCCTTGGGCTGTGGAAACCCTTTGTTTGCTTCACAGAAAGCAAGTTTTTAGTAATAAACAAATTTTCCCAGCATAATCTTCCTGATGAGTAAAACCCACTGGAAAGCAGGACTGTGGAAGCCTGAACCCTGTGGAGATTGGATACAATCCTGAAACTGCTCCATAGCTGGGTGGGGGGCACAGTGTTTAACCAGGAGCTCTGGGATTATCCCATCCCATCTCCTCGTGGGTCTCAGTGGTGCCAAGAACTCTGAAGCTCCCCAGGACAATGTCCCCTAGGGCAGCCCTGTGGTGCTGGGACACAGACAGATACCTGTGCCATGGACAAGCAATCCCACCAGGGCCTGGATTATCCACTGGATATCCTCCAGGACTAACCAGCTTGCCCTGAAGAACTGCTACATCTCATCCATCTAAAGCATTCTTCATTCCACAGTAGAATTAATCCACACAATTTAAGAGTCCCAAACAAGGGCACCCTGGAGTTGTTCCCTCCCTGTCAGAGACACCACCAAGAGCTGTTTTTGGGCAGGGTCTCACTCATCACATCCAGCTGCAGGACACTGCTTCAGCCACACACAGAGCCCCAGACAGCAGCTGGAGCCAACAGCCCCCTCCCAAAACCTCCTGGGGCTGCACATGGAGACCCAGGGAAAGGGAGCTGGTGCCTGGCAGGCTGGGGAGTTTCCTGCCTGCCCTTCCAGTGTGGGAGGTGCCAAGAGGAAAGAAAAGAGTTGGCACCATTGGAAAAAGGAACCTGCTGTTATTTATTAACCAGGGA
Organism: Lichenostomus cassidix; assembly: GCF_008360975.1. Taxonomy (NCBI): domain Eukaryota; kingdom Metazoa; phylum Chordata; class Aves; order Passeriformes; family Meliphagidae; genus Lichenostomus; species Lichenostomus cassidix. The sequence goes on from NC_139497.1 coordinate 9,225,500, forward strand.
GGTGGGCCCAGGCACTCACATAGAAGAGGAAGGAATGTGGGGAGCAGACCCAGACGTTGTGGGGTACCCAGGCTGCTGCTGAGCTGCCTCCATGTGGAAAACAACAACCATTTGGGGAAGGGGGCACAGCAAACCCCCAGGGCAGAGAACCCCCAGCAGGACACTGAGAGCTGGTGGCACTCTGGAGCAGAGCTCAGGCACAGGCAGGACACTGGGACACTGCCAGGTCAGTTGCAGTTCTTGGGCAGGCGATAGACACCCCCTGAGTAGATGAGCTGCTGGTCCCGGACCTTCTTCTGCAGGAATCCTTGCAGCTCCTGGATGTCAATCTCAGTAACCACAGGGCCTGTCATCACAAACATCTTGAGCATGCTGTGAATCCTCTCCAGGGACAGGCTCTCCAGGTTGGTCAGCATGGCCTGGATGTACGTCCAGAACAGCTGCAGAGGGACACAGGCAACAGTGAACCACTGACACCTACAGCATAAAGCAAATATCCCAAATCCCAAAAGCTAGGAGGGCATGCACTAGGTTGCATCCTAGCTGGCACTAGGTTCTGCTCTCAGCCATGAGCATGGGGTCTTTAACAGGGCATATCCAAGAACAGCAGCAGCAGTGTTGGGACACACAGGCAGACAGTGGATCTGACGTGCAGCACACGCATGACCCTCTGTGGATGAACACCAGTATGACAATGCTGTGTTGCACAACACACAACATGACTCACAGGCAGGAAAGGCACTGGAAATGTCCAGGAACCACAACAGAGAGAAGGCAGAGATCCAGCTGTTAGTGCTGGGTAAGCCTTTTGGGCAGTCAGAAGTGCCAAAAAGTGTAGCTCGGGTGCATCCAAACAAGTTATGACTATTTTCAAACATGAAATCATGTCTCAGATTTTTTTTTAACTAAAAAAAACAATTTGGAGATTTCCAAATGGTTCCCTGACTCAGCAGCTGGGCACTTGTCTGGAGGGAAAGTTGTGATCCAGCATCAAGAGATTAACCAAGAGATACCCACTTCAAAACCCAAATGTTTGTGCTGAACTCAGCCACTTGCAGTGAAAAACACAAATCAAAAGTGCAAATCGAATCCATCAGCCTGATCAATTCCCCCAACCCAAAAGGAGAGGATGTCTGCATCATCACAAGGACAAGTACCTGCAGCTCCTCCTCCTTCTGGTCAGCCTGTGAAGCCATGGCAGAGTCTCCCTCCTCATCACTGTCAATCAGCACAACCTTCTCCACCTGGTCCTTCTGCTCCTCCTCAATGACAGTGAAGGTGCCCTCAGGCTCCTCCCGCAGGACTCCCTGCTGCAGCCACAGTGTCATCTTCCTCTTCAGCGATGTCACAGGCACCTTGAGCACTTCACTCAGCTCTGTCAGCATCCAGGTACCTGCAGAGACCGTGGAGATCAGAGAGCAGATGGAGCACAGGACATTTCCCACACCTCAGCATGCCAGGATTTGGTGGGAAGCTGGGCAAGGCAGGGGAGGCACTGCCAGGAACGAGCAGATGGGTGTGGAGCTGTGGCCCTGCTGGGTGCTGGAGACTCTGGTAGATCCAAGCCCATGCACCACGTCTTAGTCCTCCTGCCAGAGCTCTCAGAGCCTCCAGTCACACAAGGAACGTGGCTTTCCCAGCCATGGCAGCACAGACAGGGGTTCCCCAGCACTCACTCTTGTTCTGGAAGTGCAGGATGATGGCAGCGTGCACAGGTGACACGGACAGGGACAGTGTGCGATCAGCCAGCTCCACATCCAGGCTCACCAGGCCCAGGTGGTACTTCCAGTTCAGGGTCCTCATGGCCTGGGAACAGGGGGAAGCAGCTGCTCACAGCAGATCTCCCAGCAGGAACCACTGAGTGGTGGGTTTTTGCAAACCCCACTGTAACAGCATGGGCAAAACAGCTGCTCAAATCCAGGGGACTGCATACAGCATACATCATACAGCTTTATAAGGAGGGTTAAGGTGGCCTTACCTTTAATTTCTCATACTTCTTGGAATATGCTTCCATGGCTTCCTTGACCTGCTCTGGAAGCTCCAGCTTCTCCTCTTTGAGCGGTGGCCAGAACTCACTGGACAGGATAACAGCCACGAGGCTGAAGGGAGGCCTCTCCTCCTCAGGGAGCTTCTCCTCCTCATCCCGAATGTTGGCATTAATGCGCCGGGAGTCAGCCATGTCCTGTGACAGGGAGAGGAGGCTCAGGTGGATCCTTCACTTCTGAGTCAGTGCTGACACTTAGTGAAGGAGAGGCTTAAACAAGGTGAATAGTGCTGTCTCCAAATGATGGTGGGGACAGTGGAAAGGACATGATCAGGTGTGTCTACCTGAAAGTCTGCTACAGAAACATTTGTGAGAAGTTAAAGAAAGGGATTACAGCTCAACACTGCCTCCACTGCAGGCCCTCCACACCTGTGCTCTTCCTAGAGTGCTCTAAAAGAATCAAACTCCAGAGTCCCAACCCCAGAGGAACTGGATGAGCCTAGCTCTTCAATGCCAGGATACTGCAGGAAGGGCAGGAGAGACAGCAGCACCAGAGCAATGACTCCCCAGAGCTGATAATCCAGCCCATAAGGCTTAAGAAACAGACATTATTTAAATGCACTTCTGCCTGTCACAAATCAGCCCCTCACTGGCATTCTGGAACCCCTGCTTTCCTAAAAGATGCTTTTTGAGTCACTCCTCAAGTGCCTCCCCTTCCCCAACGGGCTCAAACATTCAGGACTTGAATTTAAAAAAATAAAAGGAAGTTACTTTTAACATGACTTCACAGTAGTGCATCTGAGCTTCACCAAAGCGCAGCTTCAGCAGCTCCACGTTGCGGATTTCCCTGGAAGGAGACACAGCAGGTCAGACATTGGGTCCCTCAGATGGACAAGCCTGGCTTGGCCTCCACCCCTCACCACACAGCCAAAAAAAGGAAGGCCCTGGCACAAGGGTGCTCTTCCTAGGAGGCTTTGCAAGGCACAGTGTCTGCCCAGGATGGCTCCTGGTACCCGAGTGAGGAACAGCCACTCCTCTAAGCCAGCAGCTTTTTAAAGACAGAATCCAGAATGGTTCAGGCTGGAAGGGAGCACTGGAGCTCATCCAGTCCCACCTCTCTGCTCAAGCAGCATCCCCTGGAGCAGTCCCTCAGGACTGTGTCCAGGTGAGTTTGGAATATCTACAAGGAAGGAGACTCCACAGCCTTTCTGGGCTTCTTTCCAGTACTCAGTCACCTCACAGTAAAGAAGTTCATCCTCATGTTCAGGTGGAACTTGCTGTGTTTCCAAAACAAAGATCTTCCCATCCCTTCCATTTGGGAAGGCCATCACAACATGTGGGATGGAGCTAAGAGGGTGTCAGTGCCTCCAATTTCCTACATGCTGCCCTATCAGCACAAGCCAAGGGCAGGACTGAACATGGGATTCTAGATGCAAACTCAAAGCTGCAAAGGAAAGGGCCAAAGACATTCCTGGCTCCAAAAAACAGCCACTGACAGGGCCAAGTGCGAAGGTTCTACCCTTCAGACAGCAGAGAGAAGAAAACCCAGGTGATTCTGCCCTAGAAAGCCCTGTGGCTGGGCACAGGGGCCTCACCTCTCAGCACTGTAGTTGAACTGGTGCAGCAGCCGGTCAGCCAGCAGTGTGCGGTACTCGTTGATGAACAGGTCCTTGCTGCCATAGATGCTCACCAGGAGGCTGATGATGTCTGAGGAGCGACGCTTGGAGCTCGATTTTCCTGGTGCAGTGCAGCAGACAACAGTGTGAGGTTACCAGGGACCTGCCCCAGCCCAGCCCAGCTCCAGAGGACCAGCAGATGAGCTGGTCAAGGCTACAGCCACCGGGGAAATCAGAACACTGCCAGGACTCCTGAGCTTGGCATCTCACCTGGATCTGCATCCACTGGGTCAGGAACCCAGTCCCCTGGCTCTGAGATGTCATCATCACTCTCCTGGCCATTCTCCAGGGTCACTGGGTCAGCTTTGGAGAGCTCATTTGCCAGGTCACCCGAGCCCTCAGCATCCCCTGTGAGACCAGCCACGATCTGCCGCACTGTGTCCTCCCGAGTCCTGCCAGCAGCCACGGAAACGGAGCAAGTGAAGGGAGGGAGGGAAAGGGGATGTGTCAGACTGCCCTGGGATGTCTCTCACCTCAGATACTTCCTGATGGGCTCACAGGCAACCTCCAGGATAACCATGGAAGGGTCCAGCTCCCGCAGGGCCTTGATGGCTGAGATATACAGAGTGATGATGTCTGAGGTGTTGACTCCTACAGGAGAGGAGCAGAGGGAGTCATAATCCTGGAGCACAAACTAATGGCTTGAATAGAAGGAGTTTGGGTGGTCCAAGCCCTCTGTTGTATCTACAGTGTTGGAGGAGGAGGGCTTGCTGCGCTACAGCCCTAGGCAATGGGAGAGATCAGATGTGTGTGCCTGAGAAACCAGTTCTGAGCATGAAGAGAAGCCCAGAGCTGAGACCTGACAGTGCAAAGAAGCATTTGTCCCCCTAGAGCAAAGCTAAACTTTGTGTTCCTGACTATAGTGTAAAAATGAGGCCAAAAGGAGCTGGGATGCAATTAGTTGCTGCTGCCATGCCCACTGGAACATGGAGAGCATGTAATGGGCACACTGACTGCCCCTCACTCCTCAAACAGGAAACCAGACCAGCTCCCAGCAGATTCCCACTCATGCCCAAGTTCCTCAAAGTGTCAGGACACAAGCAGGGATGTAAAACCCACCAGGATGCAGAAGTCGCATTTCCAGAGCACTTTTCAGGGAGCTGAGCAGCTGCTGCCTCTGGTTAGTCCTTTCCAGGCAGAACTTGAGGTCCTCCACAGCAGGCTTTGACTCTGGGAAATCTGCAAACCAAGCAGTGATCAGAAGCAGTGCCAGGCTCCAGGGGAAGGCAGGGGGAGACAGTGTGGCACATCAGAGATCTCTCTCATCCATGCAGCCCCAGCCCAAGGGTGAGGCACCTCGGATGATGCTGAAGAGCTCCTCGATGCGCATGCTGGCGTAGATGCGGTAGAAGAACCTCTGGACGTGGCAGCGCCAGCGTTTCAGGGTGCTGCTGGCTTCTGGGGAGGACTGTGCTGAGGGGCCATCCTGCAGGAACACCCTGCTGAGCCACCCAATCACCTTCTCTATCCACTGCACAAGGAGAGAGAGAGACACAGATGTGGTGAACACAGAGCTGGATGCACAACCATGGCCCAACCTATCCCACCATGGCCCAACCCATCCCAGCACAGCCAGCAGAAAGGAGTAGCTGGACAAGGACAGCATCACCCCCAGCTGCTCTTCAAATGTGCCCTAGCCTGGGTTATAGCTGAGGAAAGCCCAGCTGAAAGAAGTGGAACTTTAGCTAAAGATACAGGATATGGACTGTGCAGCTGTGTGTGAGAAGATAAGGGGTGCCCACGGACTCTGTGCAGGCACTGGGCTCCAAAAAGGACAGGGTTTATTCCAAAACCCGCAGCCTGCTCCATTCTTGCAGAATTCCATCCCATTCTATACTTGCAGAACTGCTCCATTCATGAGAAAATGAGCAAATTGCCCATTACACCATCCTTGGCCCAAAACTTCTATGGCTTCTGAAATCAGTGAAAAGCAAACAAGATATCCCAAGGAGTCACAGACACCCAACATAACTCAGGCACTTGAAACCCACATACCAGCCTAGTCACTGAATTATAAAATAAAAACCTGAGCAGAGAGCATTAGAAGGTTATTTTTTCGTATGTGAGGTTTAGTGAGAAATGTGTAATTGTCAAATTTCAAACATAGTTACAATATCCAGATGTTCAAAAGAAATGCCTTTTTTCCCAATAAGTTAGCAAATATATGCTACTTTCTGGGATAGTATTTGAGTGCTAATATACTCTTAGGTATTAACTTACTAGTCTACTACTAGTACTAATATTTTCAGATAACTAGATTCTGACAGCATGAAACGAAAATGCTAAGTCAAGGTTTGGATTGCTGGTGTCCATTTTTATTATCTACTCGACTTAGGAAACACTGAAGAAAGGCACATGTTTTGCCTGGACAAACCTGAGTGCTACAAACACCTGGGCAAAACTGTGGAGAAGCTGATAAAGAATTCCCTTAAAGGACAAAAGGACAGGACTATAACTGATGCAAAGTAACTCGATTTTAAGGAATTGTTATCAAACCAACCCATTCTTCTCGCAGAGTTTATGTTCCCTGAGTGCTCCTGTTACAGCCTGATTGTGACCTGACACTCCAGGCAGCTGCTGCTGTGTCTGCAAAGAGCGTTTGCCCTCAGCACCTGTACTTTTAATGAGCTGTTTCTCAGACTTCTCTATTTTACCTTTAGATTACTAGGTCTGTGCTTATTTTATTTTCTTCTTAAAATTATCTCTTCCTAATTCTGACATCCTCCAACATTCTGTAGCCAAACAAGAGGTGGAAGCAAGGGCAGCATTTGATGAGCAGAATGCAGCTGTGTTTCCTGTGGTGCCCTTAAAATATCCTTAAACAATCTCCTGGTCATCCAAAAGCATTTCACATGAGGTGCAGTAAAGAAAGTGTTGCACAACAACTTAAAGGAAGTAAACACAAAAATATTCTTGATGTTTGCAGGCAACAAAAATGGTTGGCATGGCAAAGGGTGAGGGATCCAGGATGTCTGGCTTGCATGGGAACCTGGCTGCAGGCCTGGCTCTCCAGCACAGGCAAAGGCAAGGTCATGGTCAAGGGACACAGAGGTCAGGATTGTGTCCTGGAAGAGCAACAACCCAGAGAAAAGTTTTATTTTAAGGTCATGCTGGGTAAACAGCTCTACACAAACTTAGTTTAAGTAGCTGCAAAGCAACTGGGCAGCTGCAAAGAAAGATTTTGATTCTCTGTGTGGCCACTGGAGACATTAATACCAGAGTATCCTCCCTCATCCTCACTTCCTATTTTACAGGGGAATTGGAAAGGGGACTGAAAACAGCCACAGAAATTCTAATTATGGGCTACCTACACAGAGGGAGGGTCCTCTGCAGGCCAGGTGGCACTTGTGGATCTTGCGGTTTGTACACTAGAACCACAGAAATTCCCTTGTCACTGAAATGTGAGAGCTCATCATGCACAGGCTGATGCTTCCCCTCCAGCATCAGCCAAAATGAGGAGTTTCAGCCCCCTCTCCTGCCAGGGGCATGGAATTCATAGCCCTGGAGCACGTGTTTTTAGATGGAATCTGCTTTTAACCTGAGCTGCTAAAAGCCAGCAACAGCTGCACATCTCCAAAAGGAGGATTCTCACTGTCCCCATGCCTGCCTTACCTCCTGGAACTCATTCAGGAAGGAGTGCTCATATTCCCCCCGGCAGCGCTGCTCCATCCTCTCCTCGATCATCCTGTGCAGGATGGTGGTCACAGCATCAGCACTCACCCTCTCCAGCAAATTCAGCCGGCGGCTGTGGGCACAGGGACACCATCAGGAGCGTGGGGCAGCAAAGGCACAAGCAAATCCAGAGAATCTCACACCTGAAGGCACCTTCCTCCCTGTACATTCCAGAGGCAGGCCTAGCTCAGTCCACATGCTCTCATAGCCCACACAGATGCACATTTGTAATACACAACACTACTGCTATCCCATCCTCCCTACGGACATTAATTATAGCCATCAAAAGCTTTTTCATGTAGAAGAGTTTCACAGAATCACAGAATAGTTTGGAATGGGCTGGAAAAGACCTTAAAGATCAACTAGTCCAAACCCCTGCCACAGGCAAGGACACCTTCCAATAGTGTGCTTCTTTGTGGTCAGAGACCTTTGAGTAAGAGCAGGAATATTCTCCTGAATATCCACAGAGAGAAACTTTCTGTCTAAAGATCTGCTCTTGTTCAACCATCAGCTGCCAACCAGCTGCAGAATCCCAGTGCAGAGTTCTCTGCCCAGTACCATGACACAGCCTAACCTCACACAACTGCTGTTCTCAAGGATCAATAAAACCTGCTGCTGCTCCCCATCCAGACCCTCCCTTGTTCCAAGTGACAGCCACCACCCCGTGAGACACCTACAGAATGTCATTGAGCTGCTGGAACTGCTCCATGGCTTCAGGGCACCAGCACTGCTCCCTCTTGCTGCTGCAGCCTGCACAGAGTGGGCCCTCTCCTCCGCCCTCCTCCGTGTCACTCTCCTGCTCGGTCTCACTCATGCTGCTCTCACACTCGTTTGTTCCATCTTCTCCTTTCTTCCACTGCCGCATGTATATCCTGAACGTGCGGCTGTAGAACTGCTGGATGAGCTCCTGGAAGGATTTGGTCGTGGAGAAGAAGAGGATAGCTTTGAACATGGTGTAGACCTTCTCCTGCAGCGTCTGAGCACCTGTCCCCAGGAGCAGGCCTGCCTCGGTCCACTGCTCCAGGAGCTCCAGGCTGTTCAGGTAGGGCTCCAGGCGGCACTTGAGCAGCCTGAACGCGTCCAGGAGCAGCGCAGCACACTGGGGCTCCTCAGCTGTGTTCTCATACTGGCCGATGCAGTTCCAGAACTCAGGGGCTATATTTGCCTGCAGGTCTGTCTGCAGCACCTCGATGAACCACTCCTCCACGATGGAGTGCAAGTCATAGCAGTGCAGCACATCCAGGGCTGCTCGGAGCTCGGCATCCTGCAGCGGCCCCACAGCCTCGGGCCTCGGGGCTGCCTGGAAAGCAGAGGGGACATAAGGTAAGCACTTGATGGAGCACACGGGGACTCTGCTGTCAGACTGCACCAGGGGCTGCTGCTCCTCCATGGGGACCTGCCGGGGTCTCAGTCCACTGCTGGAAACCCAGTGCCCACCTCCCAGGGCTCACACCCACACACATCACTGCTGTCCCTGCTGGTGGCAATGCTGCAAGCCACCCTTGGGTGCCTGAAACGCCAGGCTCTGGAGCAAACCCCTTCCTTGGCCAACACCAGCTCCCTCAGAGGGAGTGAGAGCAGAGCCACAGCAGGGCCGGGGAAGCTGTGGCCCTTTGGTCCCGCTGCTGGTTGGGGTGATGGGGAGAGAGGCCGGCTGGACCCGCGGCCCTTCCCTGACAGCCCCCAGCAGACACCACCCCAGCGCCCCTTCCCAGCCTCCCCCAGCCCCGGCAGCTCCGGCCGTTGCCCCTCCAGCCCGGGCCGTTCCTCCCTCAGCCCGGGCCGTTGCCCCACCAGCCCGGGCCGTTCCTCCCCCAGCCCCGGCAGCTCCGGCCGTTCCTCCCCCGGCCCCGGCGGTTGTTCCCTCCAGCCCCGGCCGTTCCTCGCCCAGCCCGGGCCGTTTCCCGGCCCCGGCAGTTCCCACCCGCCCCGCGGACCCAGAGCCGGAGAGGCCCGGCCGGGAGGAGCCGAGGCCGGAGCAGCCCGGGGGCGAAGGGTCAGGCCTGCCCCTGGCCCGGCGGAGCGCAGCGCTCCGGGAGGACCCGCGCGGTCGCCCCTCACCAGCCCCAGCGCGGCGGGCGGCACCAGCGCGGTGCTGAGCGTGTGCCAGGCGGCCGAGAGCTCCATTCGGGCCGCAGGAAGGGGCGGAGCGGCGGCGGCGATGAGCGGGGCCGCGGCGACGAGCGGCACGGGGGCCGCGCTGCGGGGGCACCACGAGGCACTGCGGGACGGTGAGCGGGGCCGGGCGGCGAGCGGGGCCGGGGCGGGGCAGGGGCAGCGGGCCCTCGGTCTGACGGTGCCGCCCCGCAGGGCTGTCGGAGCTCCGCGCCCGGCGGGACGAGCTGAGCGGGCGGATCAAGGCCGAGGAGGCGGAGCGCAGCCGGCTGCAGGCGCGGATCGCCACGCTCTCCCGGCGCCTGGCCGACACCAGCGAGAGCCTGGCGGGGCTGCGGTCCGCCCGAGCCCACATCGACAGCACCATCGCCGACCTGGACACGGCCTCCGGGCAGGTACTGACAGCGAGCGGCGCTGGGGGCACCCGGTGTGCTCAGAATGGAGGAGAGGAGGGGACACATCGCAGTGTGCAGCTTCCCCGTGAGGGGAGCGGGGACAGCATCGGGCTCTGCTCTCTGTGACCAGGGACAGGACTCGAGGGAATCATGCAATCAGAATATCCTGAGGTGGACAAGGATCACCCAGCCCAGCTCCTGTCCCTGCACAGACACCCAACAATGCCACCCTGGGCATCCCTGGCAGCATTGTCCAAACACTCCTGGAGCTCTGGCAGCCTCAGGCTGTGCCCATTCCCTGGGGAGCCTGGGCAGTGCCCAGCACCCTCTGGGGGAAGAACTGATCTCCAGCCTAATGGTATTAGGAGAGGGGAGGGGGAGATTTAGGCTACATATCTATACATATATGTGAACTCAGCAGCTGGATTTTCTTGAAGGTCGATTTGGAGCACCTCGATGAACCAGCACACCTCCCTGGGTTGTAGAACTGCATGAACCAGCAGCCTGGGCTCAGGATGCAGCTCTGGCACACAGAGCCCCGTCACAGTCGGGCTGGATTGGGGTTTGTTTTGGTGCTGCTTGGGCTTGGGCAAAGTTTATTGTCAAAATACATCAAAAATGCCTCTTGGAACAGACCCTTAAAAATGACCATCTCACATCCATAGTTTTGGAGGGAAAAAAAAAGGAAACCAGAGACACAACACTGACCCACAGTCCCACTAGTGCAGGTAACAAGGGTGCTGGTGGAGCTGTTGGCCTGCCATGATTCCTGCCCAACATGTAGTGGAGCTCTTTTTCATCTTTAATGGACTAGTATAATTAAAAGAGTCGAACTGTTGGGGCAGTAAAGGGTGGGAAGAAGGCAAACAGCATGAGGGCTAGCACTGTCATTTCATTTCCTGGGACAGCTCTACCCTTTCACCTTTCCTGTGTGTGTTACTGCCAGGCAGGGACTGCTTGATCCTCACAGACAGGGTCACAGCTGGTCACTTCTGCATTACACACCAACAGCTTTTTTTGGTTTTCTTTTTTTTTTTTAAATCTTCCCAACCCTTTTCAGATAAGTGACAATCTTAATTTTCTTGGTGACCAGCCCAGTCTGGGTCAGAAGCACCTTTTCCCCTATTAGCTGTTATCTAATTCCCCTCCCATTTGCTTTTTGAATGTGACCAGCTACTGTGTAAGCTCCTCTTCCTCTTTCAAAGTCAGTACTTTCCCATGGCAATCACTTTTCAGATGAGGCTGGAGCTGTTTCCTCGACCTCCTTCAAGACCTGATGGTTTGAAGAAGAGAGAAACTCACATAAAAATTTAAAAGCTTAAAAATTATGTTGTAAGGACACAAAATTCCTTTCCTGTGCATGCACATCCCTAGTTTGTGATCACTCCTTGCCTTCTGCCAGCCACACAGGATTTCACCTTCCTCCAGCACCTCATCAGCTCCTTTCTGACCACTTGGTGATTTCCACAAATTCACAGGAATAGAAATTATTTTTGGGACATTTGGTTACAATTATCCACTGTGTTCAAATTTTTAACTGGTGAAATGGACAGCCAGCAAGGTCTCCTAAATTTGTTGCCTATACAACATGGGAAGCAGGGATGTTAGATTATGTACACTGTGAGCTAAAAATAGGAGAAAATGAGTAAAATCTCTAGTCTGATGTAAGGTCACTAGAGAGTTGAGTTAGTCTTGAAGCCAGAAACCCAAAATGAGCAGTTTTAACAGTGGAAGAGAGTTGAAACTGCATCAGCTGAGCACAATTTAATACTGATCTAAAAAGCCCAGGTACCAAATCTCCCTTAAAAAAACCCACCCAACCAACCGAAAAACACCAAACCAACCAAAAACCCCCCAGTCTGCTTCAGGAAGTTCTCTGCTTCGTGTTCCAAGGCAGATAAATTGCTAAAGGTCTTTTATATTCAGAATAGGAACACAAACCAGAGAAATCCCCCCACAGTGAGACAGGATGATACATCACCAGGAATTAGAGGCCAAAGGGCTGGAGAGCCCCTCTTGCTGCAAAGCAGATCAGCTGAATTGGAAGGGAACTCATAAGAGAAACAGTTTATGTAAAAATAAGCTATTTTTATTTCTTTCCCAGATACTGGACAATTCTCAGACATTGCTAGATGTCCTGAAGGAGGAAATGAGGGATCTTGGTAAAGCCATTGAGCCACAAAGCGCTTCATTAGGACTACGAGCACGTCGACAAAAGCGTTCCTAAACTTCTTCTTCAGCCTGGAAAGTCCTGTTGGCCAGGGAGAGCTGCTTGTACCTTCTGGTACAAGGATGCCACATTTAATAAAAGCCTTTGTTTTGCAGAAGTAAATTTTCCTTTCAGACGTGCTTTGGTATTAGTCAGAAATCCACCAAAGCTGACTCTCAAACCCTACTGATCAGGGTAGGCATTTACAAAAAAATACCCTTCATTTTGAGCACAGTGATCCTGAAGCACATCCCAGGCGGTGACTGATCAGCTGCTGCTCCTGCCCTCAGGACAGCACTCACCCTGCTCTGCCTGGAGGGAACTTGAGTTCCTGGGTAGGGTTAGAGCACAAAGCTGCCAAGTGCAAAGGAGTGCTCAGTGAGGTGTGAATCACAGCTCCAAGGTGGAGCAGGATCACGGGGGAAGGAGCAGAGAGCAGCACTCTCTACACTCCCCATACCCCCAGCTGTCCTGCCCACAGGGCTGCAGGCACAGAGTTAACTCACCGAGTGCAGCACACCAGAGCACTGTTCAGCTGCATGAGGCCAGGGGAACGAGCTGCAGAACAGTGTTGGCTTTAGCATTCCTCATGGATCCATAGCAGAACTAAGTCAGGACTACTTCACACACCTTGTCCCCCACTTGAGTTGAAAGCAGCTTTGCTTTACCACCTGCAGTTTTGCTAAGCTGTGAATCTAGAAACAGAGCTGCCTTAAACTGACCCTGCTTTACGCAGGGAAAGATGCTCACTGGGATCTTTTCTGCTAGGAAAGCTGTGCTGGGAACTCACCCCTTAAATCTAGCACTCAGCAGTCTCACATTTTCCATCATTCTACCCCAGTCTCAGCACCTTACCCTGAAGTATTTCATTAACAGGAGAAGCCTTAACACATGGAATTCCATGCTCCTTGTGCCATGTCCCAGGCAGACACATCCTGCTCCTGGCAAGTCACACAGGGAGCAGATCTCAAATTAGCTTGGAAAGGACAAGGAGGTGCAAAGTGTTTCTTTGTGGCCCCCCCAGCCAACATCTAACAAACTACTGAGTAGCTCTTTTTTTCTTTTCTTTTTTTTTTTTTTTCATTATCTTTCCAAAAGTATTTAGGCACCCAGGGCAGAAGGGAACAGCTACAAGTAGGTATGTCCTAACATTTAATCCTGTGTTTTCCAGCAGAACAACCTTCCCCTGCTGCTACAACAAGCACCAAAACAAGTGCAAGGTACGTAGAGCATTTTCAGTTCACAGACCAGTGTCACTTGAGCAGACATTCATCATCTATATATAACAGACAAACCAATAACCATCAAATTTAATCAAAGATACCAGCCTGTTCCTTTGGATCAAGCCCCACGCTGGGGTACCACTCATTCCATAAAGCCCAATGAGGCTGGATCTGTTCCCACCACATCTCTTTTAATCCCAAAGTACAAATCACATTAGCAGCACTGCTCCATCTGTTCCAGAGTGCAATTTTGACCCTGAGTTTACAGTAGTAGAAAACTTGAATGGAAGATTCTAGCAGATTCCTTTGCATATTGGCTGCATTAAACAATTACAATAGAACTATAAAAATCCTAGAAAAAACCAAAAAAACCCACATTCCTTGTTCAAGTTCTGCAGAAGAAAGGAGTGAAAGTGCCCTCCTGTGCTTTGATTAAAGGGGCAGAGTAGGCATGGCTTGAAGGAAGCGACCAAGAGAGATCAATCAGATCTGGAACAAAGCAACAAGAGGAACTGGCAAACTGGAGCACAACTAGCAATTCCCAGGGACTGGATGCCACAGTTGGGAAAGGACAGACCAAAGCTATGGCCAATGTTTGGGAATCTTCAAGAGGCTCCAGACAGTCTGGACACTTCTTTACTGATTGGTGCAAAAATGACACCTAAAGCTAAAGGCATTCATAGCCCTTCCCATGCCTCCCTCAGAGTGTTCAGTGAACTCCTCAAGCATGTAACTGGCACGTTAATTCCATGATGTTTCAGTGAAAGCAGAGCCAGAAACACACCAAGGACAAACCATGAGCCTTCAATGGTTTTCCAAAGTGACACCCAATGTGTCAAATCACAGCCACGCTGTGAAACCCACTTAACTGCCCAGTGCTTTCAGTGCTCCAACTCCAGAGCCATCCAGTGGGGAGAAGGGATACAAAAGCTGTCCAGACCCTGCACAGTGCCTGGACTCAGATAAGCACTGAGAAAAATCAACATCCGTCCCGGGATTACAGATGTCCTTCCCACACTCGCCTAACCGGCAGCTGATCTTGAACAAGGAATATGCAAGGCCACAGGCAGAATAAATCATACGCCTCGAAAGCAGTAATTCGGTCCCAAAATCCAGTGCAAATATTCTCTGCAGATGCCTGGTTGCATCTGGTCCACCCTTGGCAGCAGGATCCGAGGAACGCCGTGGTTTTGGGGTGGTTCCCGCGGCTGTTCCCTTGGGGACACGGTGGCTGCACTGCCTCATCGTGCCCAGCAGCCGCTGCTGCAGCACCGGGGATGAGGCTCAGAAATACAGCGCTGGCTCGCTGCTGAAATCCGAGAGGCTGCCCTTCTCCGCCGGGGTGAGCTGTGGGCAGAGCACAGGGACATGGAGGTGCTGTCAAACCCGGGCCAAAGGAGCACCCACACCCTGGATGGTGCCTTGGCACCTTGCCCAGGTTAACCGGGTGTGTTTGGTTAGTCCCCCCCACCAAACATGCCCTGGAGTATCATAAAACCCTGCAATGGTTTGGGTTGGAAGGGACCTTAAAACCCATCCTGTTCCAACTTCTTGCCATGGGCAAGGACACTTTCCACCTTCCACCATCCCAGGTTGCTCCAAGCCCTGTCCAACCTGGCCTTGGACACTTCCAGGGGTGGAGCAGCCACCCTGCACCAAGGCTTCACCACTGTCACAAGGAACAATTTCTACCTAATATCTAATCTGAATCTCTTCTCTTTTAGTTTAAAACTGTTCCTCCTTGTCCTCTAACCTGCCTATTAAAAAAAAAAAAAAAAATCAATCAATCAATCTCCCTCTTTTTTACAAGCTCTCTTTAGGAACTGGAAGGTACTCTAAGGTATCCCTGGACCCTTCTGTTCTCCTGGTGAACACCCCCAGCTCTCCCAGCCTGGCTCCAGAGCAGAGGGGCTCCAGTCCTCAGATCATCTCTGTGGCCTCCTCTAGACTTACTCCGATAGATCCATGTCTTTCCTGTGTGTGGGAAGGGTGTGCAGGGAAAAGCACATCCCATCCCATTGACCAGAACAACCCCCACCTCACAAGAGAGCATAACACTCGCTTATTTAAAGCCTCACCATGACTTGGTTCCCATGGGAATCAGCTTCCTTTGGGAGGGCTCCCTCTGCAGCAGGACCCTCATACTTCTGCTCCTGCCACTCGCTGAACTTCACGGAGTGCTTTGGGGTGTAGCTGGATAAATCTGCTGGAAGGAGAAAGATGAGGTAAATATTCCTCTCCACCCCAAAAGGAAGGGGGACCAGGGTCCTAGCAGGGACAGCCTAGAAACTGCCCATCTGCAACTCCCTGTTCATCTCCATTAGCATTTCCCCCAATGTGGAACCCCTTAAGGGTCTGTAGAAAACATGGACAGTGTCAGACACTACCAGATACCCCATGGTGCCAACAGAGCCTCACTCACCTGAGTTAGGTGTACTGGAATGCAAAGTGCCGTTTGGGCGTGGAACGTAAAAGGTACGAGATTTTTCCTCCTCTGTTTCAGAAGCATGGCCTTCCTCTTCCTCATCCTCTTCTGCCAGGGAGCTCTCTGAGGGGTATTCAAACATGGTCTGCAAACTTGTCTCATTGAAAGAGATCTTCATCTGGACAACAGCAAAGGAGAATTATGAGAGAGAAGCACAAAAACCCACTGATCCCACGCTGGCTCTGGCACAGGCCACTGCACATGCCAGGGCTGCACCCTGCTTTAAAGCAGCCACTGCAGATCCCCCCAGCCCTCCCCATGTGCCTTGGTGGATCTCTTGCCATGCTGAGGTAAACCCCAAGGCAGAGCCAAATGGATGGGATGGTGGCAGGAGGCCTAGGGGTCCAGAGAACCTCTGGCCAATGCCCTCTGCCATCACCTCACACTGACCAGCACCCAGGAAGGGCTGCCAGCATCTCTCATGGGGTCAGTGCTGCCAAGCAGGAAAGCACCACAGGTTGGAAAGGTGACATTGCTAATGCCTGACAACTCCTTTGTGTGCCCATGCTCCAAACAGAAACAGCCGTGATCAGGACTCCAGTCTTGGGAGGACATTCTGGCCAAGAGCTATTTAAGCTACAAAAAACAGAGCTTAAAACCAGAAGTGAGAAGGCAGCAGCTAAAGGAGAGATGGTAACAGCTGGTAGCAGACAGGGGAAATATTGGACAAAGGGGGAGGTCTTAAAGGTTCTGGTTTGAAACCAGTTTTATCTTGTATTGTCACTAATGACCTTTCCACAGTCACTGGGAAACTAAGAAATGAAAGTGACTCAAACAGAAGAGCTCATCAAGGGCAGAACAGAATTGTATGGGTCACGAAGAAAACTGGAGAGCAGAAACACTAGAAATGGAATGGTGTTTAAGACTAACCCTTGCTCTGAGAGAAGCTCATCACCTGTGAATAACAGAGGAAGAAAATTTGGGACTGGCTACAGGACTGTAATCATCATTAGGTTGCTGCCTAAATAAACCAGGAACGAAGCAAGGCATTTCTGCTGGAAATAGGGACTGCCTGGCTCCATCCTCCCTGTAACACCCAGCAGGTGGTGGAATTAACTCCAGATGTGCTCTTCCAAGCTGAAAAGAAAAGCTGAGGGAAGGGTTTGTTCCCCTGCAGCCCTCCCTGTCCTAATCATTATCTACCGTTGTGCTCCAGGGATCTGGTTACAGGTCACCTCAACAGGTGCAGAGGAGATTCACTGGCAAAAAGTTCACACCAGCAAAAGTGGAGAAAAAGCATAACAACTCTTTGTAAGTATTCCAGAAAATAACCCCCAAGGAGCAGAGAACTGCTGATGCCAGCAGACAAACAAGGAGGATAAGCTTGCCAGGAGTAAGTTCATGCCAGAAGTAGGGAAGTATTTAGCCAACACAGATCAAGGTTCAGGAGCAGCTGTCTAAAAGGCTGTTGTGATCCCTCCACTTCTAAATACAATTAAAATAAACATAATGGAAAGGACATGGCTGCTTGTGGCAGGAGGCAGGAACTGGATGGTTTGGATCTGTGGCAAGGAGCAAGTGCAGCACATCTGGCAAGTGCCAGATCTGCAATTTCCAATATCCACAGAATCCCCCACAGGCTGGGAAGTGGCACCTGGCCCCAAGCAGCTCTCAAGCACCATGGTGCTGCCCAGGTGCACCCATTCCCTGCCACAGCAGCGGTTGGAGCACCAGTGATGCTTTTGGGGGCTGCTAAAGTCACACCTGGATGTGCCCAAGGACCAGAGCTGCCAGCAGGTCACAGTGCCACCTGTGCTGCCCATGGACAGGAGACCTGGAGCTATGGAGGGATCAGAATAGGACAGGGAGCATTTCGCTGCTGCTTTTCAGCAAAGAAGCGAGGGGAGTTTAGCTCAAATCTGGCTAACAGAGGGAGCAGCTGCAGCTCCTTCACACAGCAAATCCACAGCTGGAGCTCTGTGCTACTCTGCCCCAGTGCAGGATAAACCTTGGACACAGGCTGGCTCCCTTCCCCTGCTCCCAGGAGAAGGCAGGATGGAAGTTGCATAGAGGGCAACCAGCTGCTTCTCCCCATTCCCTGCCCCAGCCCTGGCCAGACCCACTCTGAGTTTCCCCAGATGGCACATGGGGAGAAGAGAACCTATTTCAGAGAAAAGGGGTTGGAATAAAATGGTATTGAAGCTTAGAGCATCCCAGGTGCTGCTCCCTGAATTTCCCATCCCTGCTGCTGACCTAGATGCTCCCTGATCCGAGCCAGGCTGTCACTGCTCACAATGTGGTGTCTGTCCTTGGGGATGAGCCACGCTGCCAGGCACGAAGGCCACGAGGGTGGAGGTGTCCAGGGCTCCTGGAAGCTGAGGAGCTATCCCAGAACCAGACATTGCATGCAGGCCACTTACCAGTGCTGGAAACTGCACTGCAGGCCAAGAAGTACTTGGCTAAACAAGGAAAACAAAGGAGACAGCAGAGAGATGCCTTGGGTTTAGAATTTAAGCTTGGGAGATGGAAATAAATGCTCCTGGTTTTCTGCTATCTTGAGGAAATCTCTAAGAAAAATGACTTTAAGTCCAGTTTGGACCAAAGGTGCATGCAGTGTGGGAGGAGAAAACAGCATCAGCAGGGAGCAAAACCGAAGAGCCAAAGGGAGTAGAATGGCCTAGAGACTCCCACATCCCACACAGAGCCCAGTGACAACACCAACAGCCCCAAACAACAGCTCCCACTCCCCACTGCCAGTTCAAGCAGGAGGCGATGCTGGAGCCCTTCACCCAGAGCAGTCAGTCAGCCAGGGCACAGCTGGGCTCAAGGTGCCCTGCCAAGGCTCACACAGGCACAGTGAGTGGCACAGGGGCACCATGGCACAAGCCCCCCAAACCACACTGACCTGCCCTGTGGCAGATCCCATCCCCTGCTCCCAGAGGTGCTCCTGAGCATGAGGCAGAGCCCCACAGCTGCTGCAGTAACGCCCTGGGCACACCCAGGCAGAGCAAACACGAGGCACAACCAGGCACTGGCACAGGATGGACCCTGGGAACTCAGTCAGCCCTGCCTGCGGGGAGAGAGCCCCAAAGCCCAAAATCTGCTGTGGTAGCACCCAAACTCCCCTCTCTGAGCATGACATGGTTTCAAGGAAGCACAAAGCAGCTCTGCTTGACCCAACAGAACAGGGAGGGTGAAGCATTCAGGCAAAACCAGGGGACACATGGGGCAAAGTAACACTGAGTGGCTACAGAGCAGAACTGAGCCTGTGTGTGAGGAACACAGGCAGCCTCAGTCCCAGGAAGCAGCTAAAAAGGAAAACCAAGAGCCCAGTAATGGCACAGACAACAAGTTTGCACAGCCAGCAGTGCCTTGCCAGACCACAGAGACTTTTATGGGAACACAAAAGGCAGCAGGGGCCATTTTTTTAGAAGAAAAGCATGTTCCAGCAGAGCCAAGCTCACTGGAGCCCAGCCAGGGGCTCTGCTCAGCCTGTCTCAGCACTGCTTCCCCTGTTTCTGCCCAAGCAGAAGCTGCCAGTTGTGGCAAGGAAGAATTTAGCACCCTTCAGCTGTGGATGTTTGCAGGGATTTGTCACTCTTTGCTCAGCTGACACACAGCTGTATCACAAACCCAGAGTCCAACCCAAATCCTTGTAATACACATCTATATATATTATTACTCTGTCCAGCAATCAGAGACACAGTGGGAACAGTAAAGCAGGCTTTTCAGGAAATATTGTGCTGTTCAGGCGATAGGGTCTTGTTGCCATAGCAAAAATCATTTATTTATTTGCTAGGATTTGAACAGTAATGAGTAATAGAATATCCAGGAAAGGGAAGCCAGGGTAAACATTGCCCAACAAAGCATAAATCTGAGTAGTGATACAGAGCTCACTTAAAAAAAGGAAAGTCAACCCCATTTCAGGCTGTCAGGCTGCACCCAGACCAGCCACCAAAGAGCCCCCTTATAGAGAGACTCATTAAAAATAAAATAACCAATTTATAGAACCCAACCTACAACATGAGCAATGACAGTCAGCAGTACCTCACCTCCAAAAAGGAGGTGGGAAAGTCTGCAAGGCAGTTTTAATGACAGAGCAAACCCCCAATGGCTTCCTACACAGCAGAGACCTCTCTGGAAGTCTCCAGGGGTTAATCTGCATCCTCAGCTCCAGAAGCAATCTCCTTACTTTGGCTTTTTTCTTCTCCACCCATTATCATATTTGCTGCTTGGCTGATGAGCCAAAGTGATAATGTAGGGTGTTTACACCCTTTGAACTGAAACCTCTGATAATCCAAATCTTTGCCTTGTAACAAATAGGAAAAAAACAATTGTTTTAGGCAGTGAAAGAGAATAAAATTACCCTTTAACTACATTCAAGCAGGGAGAGTCCAAGTCAGCATTTGATCCCCATCACAGCAGCCTGGAACAGGGGTGGGCTGAGAACTGAGCCCATTTTCCTTCCCTGTGAGTGGTTGCCATGTCCCAAAACTGGGGCTCCTGCTGGAGGTGCCAGAGCACTGCTGCCATCCTTGCAGGAGCAGGATGGGACAGCAAGCTGTGAAGCACAAGCTGAACTTCATCCCTGCCCTGCTGCCATCCCACAGCACCTCCAGCACATCCCAACCCACCCAGTGCCTCACTAGATCCAACGGCTGAGCAGCACCAGGGATCAGAACTTGTTCTTTTCAAGTATTCATTTTCTTCTAATCATCCTCTGTCCTCAATAATTCCCAAGGGACAAACCCAGGGAGTGCACTGACTCCTCAGGACATGTGTGGGCCACCAGCTGCTGCTGGGTGTGATTTAAAGCAGCTTTTCACACCTGGTCAATCAAATCATAGGATCACAGAATAAGCTGAGTTGGAAGGACCCACAAGGATGACCAACCCCTGTCCCTGCACAGACACCCCAACAACCCCACCCTGTGCATCCCTGGCAGCATTGTCCAAACACTCCTGGAGCTCTGGCAGCCTCAGGCTGTGCCCATTCCCTGGGGAGCCTGGGCAGTACCCAGCACCCTCTGGGGGAAGAACCTTTCCTGATCTCCAGCCTGACCATCCCTGACACAACTCCAGCCGTTCCCTCAGGTCCTGTCCCTGGTCACCACAGAGAAGAGATCAGTGTCTGCCCCTCCTCTTCCCCTCAGGAGGAAGTTGCCTCCTCTCTCAGCAGCACAGGAGGCTGTGGCTGCTATCTGCAGGAAGGGTGGGCAATCCAGCATGAACAAAAAGGAGGCATTGACATCTCTGAGAGATCATGCACAGACAAAATGAGTGTTCCGAAGAACCTTGTGCTCCTCTGCCACCTCACATCGAGGGACATTTGCTGCTGCACTGCTTGTCTAAAGATTGGGTCAACGAGATGAAAGCACAAGACATCACACCTGATACCTGAAACTGCAGCCAGCTGGGAGTGTCAGGAAGCTTCTGCACACAGAGCATCCCAGGGAGGGCTGCAAACAGCCCCCCCGAGCTGGGCAGAAAAGCTGCTCAAGCTCCAAACCCATTGGGTTGGTGGATGGAGGCTCAGGATCTCTGTAAAGAGGAAGGTCTAACACCTCCCAGCTGTCATAGAGTGAGAGGGAAGGTCCCTGCATGGACAAAAAACTACTTGTGAGACTGGAAAGAGAGGCTAAAAGCAGAGATTTTATGGTGGACAAAGATCCCCAAAGGGTTTACCCTGCTCTTCCCATCTGATCAGTCCCACAGAGCAGCAGATTTAGTAAAAGGAGACAGAAACGCAGTTCATAAACTCCAAACCTCCGCAGGGACCTTCAGTTTTTTCACAGCAGCCTGCAGTCATTCATCGAGACAGTTCCCATTAAAACAAACTTTTAGATAAAGGACTTTTGGGAAAATGAGCCTTTCACTTTGAGTTAGCAATGAGCTTGTCTCAGTGTCTGTGCTTGTCCTGAAAACATGGTCATGTGTCAGCCCAAATTGTTGAATAACTCCAGCCACAGACTATGTGGGCAGCCTGGAATAGCACCCTGGGGACTGCAGTAGCACCAGCACATCACCAAGGCATTTGCTATCATTCAGAAGATAAGGAGCTTTTGTGCCTCTAAAGCCTTTCCTTGACACAGAAAGAAAGGGTTTTTCCCTGACAAGTATCCCTAGGAACACAGGGGACTTGAGGCTTGGTTCCTATATCGGATTAACCCTGTACTGCTATGGCTGAAGCATTCTAAGTATGCCAAGAAAACTGCAGATGGCACTTCAGAAATGTACTTTTCTGCCATTCTGTACAAAAAGAAGAGTTTTGGGGAACTGGTGTTGGCTGTGTCACCACAGACTCCCTTGATCGTGCTTTTCCAAGAAGTGTTTCCTGTGAGTAACACTGACTTTTGCTCAACCATTAACTGCACCTCAGTGAGTTAGAGCAGAGCTAAGATCACTAAAGATTTACAGCAGGAGCACGTCAGGGAAGCCCTGTGTGGCTGGCAAAGGAGACATTTCCTCCAGGATCACATCCCAGCTCCCAAGCCACAAGGCAAAACAAGAAAGTCTCCATTTACAAGGCAACCCACAGAGCCAGCTCTGTGTAATCAATATGCTGAAGCACATGGCAGATAGGAGCAATGCATGGAGATTCGAAATATTAAACTCCTTGGGCAAGACACGGGGAAGTTTCAAATTCCTGATGCGAGGTGACAGGGTAGGGACAGCCTCGAGAGCATGTGGGGCAGGTGGCTTGGTTAACTCTTCCTTTCACTGTGCTGGACAAAGGGGAGATTCCAGTGGCCACACAAGCACAGCTGGAGCCACAGTGTGCCAGGGCACAGAGCAGCCATTCACCCTGAGAACCCTTTATTCCTCCTCACATCTGCAGGCAGAGGAGCCAGAGCCTTCCACAGCTTAACAAGCAATTCAACTAATACTTACTTGGCCCCTAAGAAATGGACAAATCTCCCTACTTGTACGAAACAAACCTCATCTGAATACACAAAGGGAGCAGGATAAACAAGGTACAATTAGTGCCAAGACTTGGTGTCTTCATAAAAACCACACAGAGCTCCCCAACAGCAGAGGATTTTCCAAGCAGCTCTGAGCAGCCCATTTGTAGCTATGCAGGGCAGTGCTGGGAGCAGCCACCCACAAACATTGCTGTGCAACCCAAACTGCCCAGAGCAGCTCAAACGACTACCTGGGTTTGGTGCTGCAGTGGGACCCATGGAGAATCTTTTCAGGGGAAACAGAGGGAAGCTGGGAACAGAATTAGTTCCTACCCTGTCAAGGAGATCATTCCAGACTTCAGGAGCAAAAGGCTCCAGTGATGTGAACAGTATTACCTGCATGACAGAGTTCAAGTCTCTCCTGCCCTTTTACTCTCTTCTAACATGCAAAAGGAATTTCCTTGATGAGAAGCAAGTGCAGCAGGTTGACCAGCAGCCTTAGGGCTTTGCCCTCAGAGCTGCATTTTCACCAGCTGCAAGCGACACAATTTCCCTACGCACACAAGTGTTGTGTCTGAGATATTTCCTACATTCCTTCCAATGCCCACAAAGCAGCAGCTCCATCCTGCCAAGTTCCCAAGATCATCCGAAGGGCACTTCTCGGAAAATATCAGCACCGAGTTCCTCCAGTCTACATTTTCCCAGGATGTTTGTCAAGTCCCTCTGTGTGATACAGACACTTCATGTGACTCTTCCTACACAAACTGGCAAACAGTGATATCCTCCCAGCCCCACATCCTGCTGCAGTCACTAGGAAGAGTCTGGGTTGTAAATAGGTTTTTAATTCATGTTTCACTCAGGAGGGGGGTGAGCACAACCCCTGAGGTGAAGGAGATACTGCTGAAGCAGCTCTTACCCACATTTCCTTTACTGCCACTGCACCCAGAAACTAAACATTTTCATCTTCCCTGCTGTTCCTCACACGTAACACAGACCAGCAGGACTCCTGCCCCAGTCACCCCAGTGTGTCCTTCCTCTGCTCTGCTCAGAACACCATGGCCACGTACTGGAAAAACCAGAGTGGGAAGGAAAACCAAAACCTGAGACAAACTGAATCCTTGAGATGGAGGGAAATTATAAACCATATCCAATCTAGTCCACAGATTAAGAAAACTGATTAAGAAAACATTAACTGTAATCCTCGTGATTAGAGTTCAGAGCACAAAGTACTTCAAATCTCCTCTGGAGCTCTGGGGCAAGCTGAGCCCTGGGCACGTCCTAACCAGCTTCAAAGCCAGGCTTGGCTCTTATTTGCGTAAGACTTTCTATTTTAGCCCTTCTGTCCCATTCCCTGCAGTGCTGACAGCAGCAGGCAGGACATGGGGGAAGAGAACCAGGGAATTTGGAAGCAGCTCAGACTGTCACTGCAGCACGAGGAGAAGCATGGCAGCAGTGAGGCTATGGAGAGCCTCAATCACAGAAAGTTTCTCACTACGGACATGAGGTAAATCTGACTCATCTGCTCTGCCAGGGTTTCATACAACAAAGTCCCAACACTTCAAGGTGCTGGCAGGCAGTGGAGAAACAAAAAACTACCCACTGCCCCATTGACAGCCTCGGGGGCAGCTTGTGAAGTGGTTTAAAAGCTGTAACTGCAGCAAATTCTCATTTCTAGTCTTCAGCCATCAGCATCGCTGAAAAAACATCAGTGGAATTAGCAAAGGGCAGGGAAATGGCCCCGTCTGGGTGAAAGAGCCTGCTGCCATCTGACAGCTAATGGAGATCATCTCCGCAGGGGAGGGGCTGCACTTCATCATCTAAGACACTGATTTCCTGAGCATGATTTATCACTGCTGACCTCATCTCCTAAAAATGCAATACATCCATGTCAGATAGTGCCACAGCCCCTCCTAAAAGGTGGCAGATGAATCTGCCCCAGCAGAGCACAGCCAGAGACGGAAAATAGAACAGGAACACGCAGTTCTCCAAGAGCTAAAGAACACAAATCTTTGCCCTGACCCCTCCAAAACACAGAGATGACATAATCAAAGGAATTTTTGCAGAGATTTTTGCTTCAACCACGAGGTTAATTTATTTGTGTTATGGTTAATTTACTTGTGGTATACATTGCAAAAAAAAAAAAATACTTCAGGCAGCCACTAATATTTAGACTCCACACTGTGCAGACTCGCTCCAAACAGGTCTGGGCAACAGCTGGAAATGTTGATCCCTGCCAACATCCCAAGCCTACACCTGGTTCTCACAGGAGACCGTCTCCAGCAGAACCAAACAGATGGAAAACTACAGAGCAAGAAGTTCAGCAGGTTAGACCAATAAAGCTTCTGCCCATGATGAAAACTGAGGGATATGTGGAGTAATTTTTTTAACAGACTTTTAAGTGGGAATCTGGAAGCCACATTCACACATTATGCGGCTCAAAAGATTTGGACATGGACCACACTAAAGTCCATGTAAGCTGGAACTTTTTGAAGTTCAGCTGAACATCTCTGAAGACAATTTAGCCTTAGACTCCAACTGTTTGGATCCCCCCAGCCTTGTTCCTGTAATCCCTGCTCACACTGGGCTGCAGCTCGCCTGCCAGCACACGGCAAACTGCCAGCTGTGACAAGCACAGAACATTAAAGCCATCAACAACCTGATGTCTGTTGGCTCTCAGGTCCTGTTATTCACAGCACTTTGGTGGCCTGGCCAGAATTCACATTCTCTGCAGGATCCCCAGAAGGTAGCGAATCCTGGGGAGGACAAACATGCTGTGACTTGGGATGCACTGCAGGAGTGACACAAAGGACACACGGTCAGGACAAATTCTGCACACACAGGCAGAGTCCAGCCTCCAGCATGAGGAGAGCCTGAAGCTTAAAGCCAGGACTGCTCCTGGGGAGCCTGGCTGGCTGCACAGTGCTCCATCCTTCCCCAGCTCTCGCTCCAACATGCCAACCACATGTTTTGCAGAAACCCAGATTTCTATCTCACCAACAACTTTATTGTACGTTATTCTGGCAGGTGACCAAACCACCATTGATTCTTGTCAGCTCAGCCGAGCGAGACTTTATCCTCTGAGATCCCAAAGATCCACATCCTGCAGCAAAGCCTTCCCTTCCTCCTGGCACTGCTATTGGGCTGAAATACCTTTGCTTCTCTGCAATAACAGAGTACAAAGAGGAGCTCTGAGCAGAGGTCACCAGCAGTGTGCTGCATCCTCTGCCCCACTCCCAGTTTAGAATAAAGGTCAGTAGGTCTCCTTCCACCCCTGCACATGTATCCTGTCCTCTCTGAGAGCTCAGCCAGCTCCTCCAGCAGCTGCCCAGCAGCTCCTGGCACATCCCTTCGGAGCTGCAAACCCAGTTCTCAAACTGAGTCCCACCCCCACTGCTTTATCTGAACTACTGCTGTGCTGCCTGGAGAGGTTTCAAAACAGCAGATGAGCAGCCCTGAGGGGCACCTGAACCCCTGCAGGAGCACAGGAGCTCCAGCTCACCCAGACCCCAGGGTGAGCAGGGCTGGGCTCTGCCCTCCCCCTGCAGATCCTGATGTGTCCCATCACACACAGCCCCATGCTGACCTTCACAGCCCCTGTGCCACCACAGCAGCTCCACAAGAGAGCTGGGAACACATCTTTTATTTCCAACACATCATCTTTCTCTCTCTCCCTCATCAAGATCCAGCTCCAATCCCAAAACTAACAGCTGATTCACATATTTGAAAGTCTGGAAGGAGCAATAAAGATGTTTATCCTGAAAGACCTTGAACCAGCAGCATTCCTCAGGCCACAGCAAAGTCACAAGTCCCACAGCTGCCGTCAGCAGGGGCTGGAGCTCTCTCTGTACAGACCAGAGCAGCACTGGAATCCAGCTGGAACCCACTCCCAGCCTGTCCCAGCCACCCTCCCACTCCAAAAATCCCCAGAGGATGTGGATCAGAGGATGTGGAGCACATCAGCTCCATTTTGCTGGGATCTCTACCATAGTCAGGCAATCAGTGGTCAGACATGGGGATGGAAAAGGGAGGCTGGATTTCCACATTTGAAGAAAAACACCATTTCCATTTCAGAGAACAGGGGGTCCAATTGCCAGGCTTGACTCCCTCCTTCCAGATCAATTATTACCCCTGACTGCACAGACACCCTCTGATCCACAGCGTTTCCAGACTGTGCAAGACTTGCTGTTTATCTCTCCCAGATTCCTGCTGGGCATCAGCAAACAGTTAAAGTTTTCCAAGTCCTTGAAGTTTCACTAAACACTATGTTCTTGAGTATGGAGCATAATTAAAGACCTTCCAAAAGCAAGGCTTGGAAAGGAAGATGCTTAGCACAAGAAGGGCTTGTTCACCCCAAAAGACACAGGAAGCTGCTCACTAAAACCAGCACCAGGTTTTGACACCCCAAAAGAGAAAGGGGCATTGGTTTTAACAAACAACTGCAGCTCCCAGCTCACAGGAACAGTCTGTTTCTGCCCAATTCAGGCCAAAATTAAGTTTCTGAAAACCCCGACACAGCTACAAAACAGGACTCTTGTTTTTGGCTGGTTGCCTTGGAGACACAGAGTGATCTCTTGGGAAGAAACCAAGGAATGCATCCCAATACGAGCTCCTTCCTTTTCAGGCATCAACACTCAGCCTTATTACCCAGAGTAAAAGCCACAAACATCCTCTAGGTCAAGAGTAAACAGAAATCTTTCCATTTGTACACCATCAGCATCTTCTAGACCCAGGCTACAAAGTCAAACTCTGTGCTTGACTGAGCAGGAAGGGAACTGAAAGAAAAATGAGTGTTTCTCCCACACCACATTTAATTTCACCCAGAAACTCGTGTCTTTACCACTTTCTTTCAGCTGGATCTTATTTCCTAAAGGGTCCCTATTTGTTTCTGTTTCCTGAGTTCTGCAAATATAACAGGCAGTTTTTCCTTTGCCTTCGAATCTCTCTCCTCTCAGAAACCAAATGTTTACACAAGTTCTCACGCAGGACGACTCCACATACAGTTCTTAGCAAACAGCTGTGTGTGCACCTTGCAGTATTTAGCACCTCATCTGCACAGCAGGGCTGTTAATGCTGTTAAGCTGATAAGAACAGGGGCAGAGAAGCTCCATGACCTGCCCAATGTCACATAAATCCAACAATAGCAGACTGAACAGTATTTAACCAATATCACATGGTATTTTAGGCTGGGAAATGTCCTCTGGATGTCTCTAGCCCAAACTCCTGCCTTAAGCAAGTCGGACCTGCCAGTTGCTCAAAGCTTTCCACAGGTTTCAGACAGCTCCAAGGCTGGACATGCCACGACTTCTCTGGGTTTGATCAACCAAAAAACAACTCAGTCACTGCACTGCCTTGTCTTCATCTCCCTCCATCGTTTTTGTACTGTTAAGGACACCTTCCACTGTGCACCATTTAACTGGTTTTACTTGAGGCTTTGTTCTTTGTGCCCCAACAGCATCCCCTGCTCAGAACAATCAGCTCCTCAGCTGCACCAGGAGCAAGGCACACCCACGGGTGGCCATCCCACAAAGGCTCCTCCCGTATCCTCTGCTCCATCCTAAAAGCACCCAGAACTGTAACATGCCATATTCATATTTTCACCACTTATACCACACACCCGATTTGGTGTGAATCCAATTAACACCCCAAACTGAATTTGAGCAGAGCCAGAACAGTTGCAATGAGTGCAAGTCAGCAGGTGTTTAAGCAGCAGAGTAACTCCAGTCTGACCTAGCATTTCCCTGCAGCAGAACAAGGGAAAACTTCAGGAGCACTGAGTAAGAATCAACACTGCTCATTTGCTTGTTGTGGATCTCCAGGTGCTCGTGCTCCAGACCTGCTCCCTGCATTAGTCACCATCAAATTACCACAGGCTGCGTGTGCTTAGGAAGGAATGTGACAGCGTTAAGCAGGGGAGCAGCACTCCCAGCCTCCCTTCAAATGAGATGCACCCTGCTCAAAGGATTTCCTCAAATTATAATGCTCAGTGCCTCAGGCACCCGTGTGGATTCAGTCCATCAGTTATCTACTTGGATTTAGGTAACGGAAACGTCCAATAACAATTCCCACTGTGGATAAACACGTCACATCACAGCCCTAAAAGTCAGGATCTGTCACCTCAGTGTGCTGCTTCCAGAGCCCAACAACTCACACCCACTCCTCTTACCACATCCCAATGCATTTCACCAAGCCCTACAAAGATTAATTCTCAATTTAGGGCTCACAAGGATCTACACTACACCCCAAGCAGTGAGAAAATCTGGCATTCGCTCACTCCAAAGGCATTTGGAGCAATCAGCATCTCTTGGATCTTCAGAGCTGTAGCTGCACATCCAGAACAAGCAGGTGGCATAATCCTATCAAGGGGAGTTAAGTTCTTGCTGATCTCTTTCTGCCTAATCGAGACCTAATTCTTGAGCCTCTATCAATAGATCACTAATGCAGGAAAGACGCCAATGCCACGCTGCCCAAGTGACCAGGAGCAGCTCAGCATGTCCAACCCCTCAGATACTGCGAGCAGAGCAGGAGGGCAAGCCCACAGCTGTTCAAACCACGCAGCTCCCCCGATTTCCTAAATTCCTGAAATACTTTACTTTCCCTTATCACGTCTCCAAGAGAGAATGGGGTGGGAGAGGCCCTGCAGTTGACACAGGCCATATCCCACCCTCAGCTGCTCTGTGGGACAGCACCCCGTGCCCCCTCCCTGAGGGCAAATTCCGCTTAATACGCCAAGTCCCATCTCCCAGCTGCGGTCCTCAGGCTCCCTTTCAAGTTCCAGGAGACAGTAAGAGAAAACAAGTCATGGGGCATGCAGAGAGTTGCAAACTCTCCTAATATTGGATACCATGAGAAATACTAATCCCTGCCTCCATCCTCGCCATTCTGAAATGTCCTTTGGATCAGTGTGGTGGAGTTCCACTTTCCCTCTCCTGTTTTCCACCAGCCCCAAGGCTTCACTTCCAAGTCCCTTTTACCCTCTGCTTCAGCCAGCTCTGGGGGCAGCCTCTGGCTCCCACAAGGACCAAACACACTGCCCTTGTTCCCAGCCGGTGCCTCATTGAAAGCCAAGCCCAAACCAACACCAGGCCACTTCCAGCCTGGCTGTTGAGCACAGAGGCCCCCAGTTACCTTCTTGCGGCGTGAGCCCGTCTTGCTCATGCAGGACCTCTCCAGGGACAGGTACCCTCCGATCACTTCGATCTCGTTCACCGTGGGGTAGCGCTTTTTGTGGGATATCCCCACCTGGGGCCCATCAGCATTCTCCAGGGCTTTGCCTCTTCCTTTGGTCTCCTCCTCCTCCTCCTCTTCCTCCCGCTGTGGCCTTCCGCTGGCATCGGCGAGAGCCTGCAGCCCTCCAGCCACAGGCTTCCTTTTGGGCACGACAGTGAAGGTGCTGCCACCCCTCTGCTGGGGGGCAGAGTGTGGTCTGTAAAGGGGCACGGAGGAAAACTCCATCTCCAGGTCAGGGCCAGCTCCTCCGGCCTGATCCACCAAGCTGCCTGTCCTCGCAGCCGGGCCAGCCCTGGGAGAAATCTCCCCGCTGTCCGGCTCCACAATGTCATCGATGTAAGTCACAGGTACCAACGGATCCACAGGCGCCGGCGGGGAAGTGATGGGCTCTTCCTGCTCCGGGGCGGAAGCCCTCGGGGGCTCCTTGGGTGCCTTCTCCTCCGAGGGCGGTGGCCCTGGCCTGGCAATCTGGGCCGGCGGCTGAGCCGGGCTGCCCTCCCGGCGGGGCACGAAGACGAAGGAATTGCGCGAATTGAGGCGCAGCTTGGCCAGAGCCTGTGCCTGCAGGTCGTGGGCTGGGATGGCCGCCAAGTCGGGCTTGGGGGCCGGGTGGATTTCAAAGGAGCCCCCGGCCCGGGGGGCTGAGGCGGAGAGCGGCCGAGTGGCGCCGGTGGCACTGGGGGCCGGACTGGCACTGGGCAGGGGGGACACGGCCGCTTCGGCCTCCTCCGGCTTTGGCCTCCTGGCGTTGGCTCTGGCATGGGCAGGGCTGGCGGATGGCACTGGCGGCCCCTTGGGCGTCGCGGGGCGGCCGGCGGGGACAGCACCGGGCTCGGGGACACGGGTGCTGGGGGGCTGCCCCCGCGGGGTGACCGTGAAGGAGTTGGAGCTGATCTTGTGGAGAAAGCAGTTGGCCTGAGGAGACACAGCCTTGGGGACAGCTGGGACCACCTGAGGGGCTGCAGCCCGGGGGGGAGCCGGGGTGGGCTGGGGGGCTGCGGGCTCGGGGGTGAAAGCCCGGGGGGGAGCCGGAGTGGGCTGGGGGGGCAGGGGCTGTGGGGTGACAGCCCGGGGTGGTGGTGCGGGCTGGGGGGTGACAGCCCGGGGAGCAGGTGCAGGCTGTGGGGTGACAGCCCGGGGGGAAACTGTGGGCGGGGGAGTGACAACCCGCGGGGGGGCCGTGGGCGGAGGGGTGACGGCCCGTGGGGAAGCTGGCTGCAGGACTGCAGGTTGGGGAGCCACCGGCACGGCCGGCGGGGTGGCAGCCCGGGGGGGAGCCGGCAGCGGCGGGGGCGCGGCCGGGAGCGCCGGCGGAGATGCCGGTCCCGCCTTTGGCGCCGGGGTCCGGGGGAAGCCGGGTCCCTTCTGGAGGGGCGCGGGGCCGCGGGGGGAGCCGGGTCCCGCGGGCGGAGCGGGCGGCGCGGCCCGGGGAGCGCCCGGTCCCACCTGCGGCGGAGCCGCGGCCCCGCCGGTCCCGGTCAGCGCGTCCCCAACGCGGCGACGGCGGCCCCGCGGCCGCTGCCCGAACTTCTCCAGCAGGCGGCTGACCGTGCCCGGCTCGGCCGCCTCGGGCGTCTCCGGCGGCTCCCCGGTCTCGTAGATGACGACCTGGTCGGCGCGGATCTCGGCGAGCGCGGCGCCGCGCCGGGCCAGCAGCTCCCGCAGCGGGTCGGGGCCGGCCGGGTCCCGGCGGCGAGCGGGCGGCGCGTCCCCCGCGGCGAAGCAGGCGGCGGGGTCGGCGCGGGACTCGATGATGAGGATGTTGTCGGCGCGGATGGTGCGGATGCCGGGCACGGCGCTGTACAGCTCCAGCAGCTGCTGCAGCGGCCGCGCCGCGCCGCCGGGCCCGGGCCGCCCCTGCCGCAGCCGGCGCCGCTCGCTCTCCAGCCGCATGAAGGGGTTCTCGCGGAGCGGGCCCAGGCTCTCCGCCACCACCAGCCGCTCCCCGGCCGGGGGCTCGGGCTCGCCGCCCGCCCCGGCCAGCTTGGCCCGCTTGCGCTCCAGGATCTCCCGCTGCCAGGCGGGCGCTGCCCGCGGCCCGGCGCCGAGCGGCGGCTCCGCGCTGCTCATGGCGGCGGCGCTGGGGCTCTGCGGGCCGGGCCCGGCCGCGCCGGAGCGGCCCCGCGGCACCGCCCCCGGGCCGGGCCGGGCCGGGCAGGGCCGTCCCCCGTGGGCCGGGGCGGGGCCGGGGGTGTGCCGGGGCCGCCCCGCTCCCTGCCGGCTCCGGGCCGGGGTCAGCGCTCCGCCCCCGCTGTCCGGGGGAAGGGCTCGGGGCGCCGGGCACAGCGATGTGAGCCGAGGTGGTGCAGCGTCCCCGGGCCGCGGAGCGGGCCCCGCCGCCCTCAGCGCCCTCCCCTCACCCTCAGGAGACCCCCGGCCCGGGACACGGTGGGGGACGGGCCCCAGGGGTCTCGGTGTGACACCAGCCATGGTGGCCCACCCAGAATCCCAAAACACACAAAACACCCGTATTGCCCATTCCCTCATCCTGGCGTGGTCCGCCTGGTGCCAGCCGAGGACAGAAGCGAAAAAGGCCTTTCGGGGTCACCGGTGGGATGTCGCCTCAGCCCCAGGCGGAGCAGGTGCCTGGGCAGGAGCAGCCGCGGCGGGCAGGGAAGCAGCTCCGGGATCTGGAGCAGTGTCTGTGCTACCCGGGCTGTCAGAGGAGTGCTCGAGGGAGAACTCTGATGGACACAAGCAGAGCTTTCCATGGCACATGGCAGCAGAGCGGGAAAACATTTTTCCCACTTCACTCTTCTTTGCTACCCAGGGAGGTTGTGGAGTCTCCCTCTCTGGAGACATTCCAAACCCACCTGGACATGTCCCTGTGTCACCTGCTCTGGGTGACACTGTCTTGGCAGGAAGCTGCACTGGATGATCTCCAGAGGTCCCTTCCAACCCCAGCTATTCTGTGGTTCTGTGATTCAGTGATTCTGTGATTCATTGACACCAAAGTGCCGCCGCGGCGTTATTTCCAGTCAGCGCCTGTTATCAGCCGCCCGCAGGTGTCTTTGGGAAGTGTGTGCAATCAGGAAACGATCGCTCGGCAGCGCTGCACTTCCCACAGCTCCCAAATCCTCGCCTGGGAGACGCGGGGGACACGGCACGCCGTGACACAAAATAACCTTTGGGCAGGACGCGGGGAGGTCCCGGAGCCGCACCCGGGCTGCCGCCGGGAGCCGAGAGCACAGGTGTGTTTACGCGAAGCTGCTCCGTATCCTGCTGATAAAGCTGCTACCTTTGCCCTCCCGAGCCACAACAGAGCAATTGCACCCTCTTCAAACGAGACTTGGAAATTATACTGCTGGAAATAGCTTTTATTGCCAAAGCTGCCCGTGTGCCGCCGTGCCCAGCTGTGCTGTGTGCCCCGGGGAGCTGCGCTGCCGCAAATCAGCGCTCTGGGGAAGGAGGCAGCTCCTTGCTTTTCACCTTAAATAACTCCGGGATGATGTGAGGTTCATGCATGACCTGCTGTACTTCTTCAAGCACGGGTCCATCACGCACCATTCGCCTCCAGCCCTCGCCGGGCCACAGCGGGTGCCCGGGGCTGAGGATAAAGACCGGGGCAAGCGGGTAGAGACATTTCCCCGCCTCTGGTGACTCATGGCTCAGGCACGTCCAGAGCCAACAATGTGCCTTTGTACTCGGAGATCTCAATGGATTTCTCTTTCGTGGTCTTGTCTGGTTGGCTTTTGAGCCTGTGTAAAGCCCGCAAATCCTGAAATAATGAATCCCACACAGTTTTGCTGCACCTGGCGCAAAGAAAACGCCTCCCTTTGTGAGCATTGAACCTGACATCTGCTAGTTTCACTGCATGCCCGCCTGCCTTTGGAACAAAACAATAAATCCAGCCATTATTCATCCCCTCCCCTGCCAGTCAGGATTTGAGAACCTTCTATCTTTTCTGTCAACTGCTCCAATCCTCGGCTGAGTCAGTGAAACAGTGTCAAGGGCTGGGCAGTGAGACTTGGCTGGCGAGCAGCGCTCTGGAGCTAATCCCCTGCTCCGCTGTGTTTACACCCGGGGAAGCCCGGCGGAGTGCCCGGGTGCTGGGACTAAGAGGCTCCCGGGAATCCCGCTCGTATTTTGGCACGGGAGGGAAAGCTCGATTACAGAACGCAGGTGTGATGATGACAGGGGCCAGCTCTGGGAGGCTGTGGTGGCAGAGTGCCACCAGACAGAGCCGGGGCACGGCTGATGTGGCTGTGGAGCTGCAGCAGGACGTGGCAGATACAGCATGACAGAACCAGCCGTGGCACCAAGGGCTGGATCTGCTGGGACAGCCCCAAGTACAGCCAGGGGACGAGGGGACAGGGAGAGAGCAGGGCCCAGCAGGACTCAGAGATGTGATTTCATCTGAAACTCCGGTCGCCTGCACAGCTCCCATTCCAGTTTGTGTCCATCAGCACATTGTGTGCAACAGAGCACGAAGGGAGAGGGAAGAAGCAATAGGAAAATCCCCTGTAACTGTAATCTCCACCAAATTTGACTTGTACCCCATGGTGCTGATTTAAAACCAGAACACATGGGATGGTTCCAGGATAAAGGATAAATAAAAAACACCTTTCTGGCCACCAGACCCTCCAGGCACCAGTGATGTCACAAGGCTGTGCACTGGGTGGTAAGGGATTAAAAGCAATTCTGTCATCTCTCACACAGCTGAGGTGGATATGGCATGTCCCACCTCACTGTGGTGGTGGCACATGGAGAATGTCCCCAAATGGGGAAGATGGAGAAATGGAGGCTGAGGGATCCCAGGGCTGAAGAAAAATGTCTCAAATGACAGAGCTGTCCAGCCTGTTTCTCTTTGTGCTGAGGGGCTGCTGTTACTACATTTATCAGAAGATGAACATGCAGGTGACTGTCAGCATTGCAGATAAAGGGAAAATTGCAGCTGGGAGTTCAAGCCAGGGCTGCTCCCTCTGGCAATTCAAACAGGCCTGTGGGAGAGAAAGTGGTTAATCAGAATTCATTCATTGCCTTCTGCCCTCCTGGGGACATGTTGTGTCTTGGAGCCAGTCTGTTTTCCCCAGGGGGATTACCAGGCCTTTAACCTCCCTTGGATTTCTCCAGGGCTCTGTTTCTGTGTCTGGGAGGGTGCTCAGGGATTAGCCTTCCTCCCAGGAAGAGGCACAATCCCTAATGCACTCTAAATTCCTAAGCACTCCATGCTCAGTAAGCCGCAGATATTGCTGGAACCTGAATCACTCTGTTCTATCCCTGTACTATCCCCATGACTGGATTTGTGGCTCTCAGATGGTCCCTTGTAGAAAGCATCAGGATTTTTTGCTTTCCTTCCCTTTTCGCTGCATCTGGGCCTCTTGCCCCTTTGGAGCTCTGCTCCTGCATGTTCAGAGGTGCCTGTAGGTCCCTCACCTGCACCACAGGCTCATCACACATCATTTCCCTCACACAGCATCTGCCAAGTGCCATTTCCTGGGTTTATAAACTCAGACAGAGAACAAAAACAAAGAAGGCAAACAAGAAAAAAAACCTGCTTTCCCAGAAACCTCTCTCTTTATTAAATCATGTTTTTAGCCCTAGAAACATTTGTGTACTCGAGGCCTGGTTATCACACACAAAGCAGCAGAGCCCCAGAGAAACCCGAGAGATGGCAGAGAGCTCCTGAGTCAGGCAGGGTTGGCCCCACGCCTGGACTGCAGCAGCAGCCAGAAAACACAGTGAGTCCTGGGGTGACTATAACCTCCTTCTCACTTTTCCAAGGAGCCAACCTGCTGCTCCAGGGCCCACTGAGACCTTAGAGCTCACAGTCTTTGTTTTCAAAACTCTCCGTTAACCTCAAGGCCATTTTGGCCCCAAACCAGCATGTCCCAGGTTGTGCTCTCTAACCTCAGGGCTCTCTTGGGTCCAGCATTCCTTATGCCCCTGCTGGGCCTTCAGCTTCCTGCTGAGATGGGAGAGCAAGGAGGGGTCTGAGTGCTCAGATGTGCTGGGCAGGTCTGTGTGGAGCCAGCGTGGAGCAGCACGGATGGATGCAGCCACACTGCCCTGCACTCCAGCTGGATTTGGGGAAGGAGCAGGATGCTGTCAGCTCCCTCTGAACTCCGCAGAGAGCAGAGGCAGGATCAGCAGTGTTTTATTTTCACAAGGTTTGTCAACTAATCAAGACCACTTAAGTGGTCTGGGGCTCCCCCCACTATTCTTGTAACATTGCTTCCTTCTTTTTCTCATTTGGGTGAAAGAAACTTGCTCAATCATCTCAGAGTTTAGGGGTATTACTGGACATAACCTATCCTTCTCCACATTACCAGACCCATTTTCACTGTTTCCTTTTCCGCTTACTACTCAGACACTGAGTTTTCTTTTCAGAAAGCTGCTGATATCCCCTCACTCTGCAGAAGCAAAGGGACCTGTAAGTGAAAACTGGTGCCTGAACTATGAGGGGGAAAAGATCCCAAAAGGGTATTGGCTCCCAGCCCTTGAGAGCTCAGGTTGTGGTTGTTGCTTGGTATCACAACTGAAGTCATCCCAGTTCCAGGAATAGCTATTAAAGAACAACAGGAAATACACAGCAGAAGAACTGCAGCCCATTCAGCACATTAGGGTAGGAGTCCTGCCTGGTTCCCTGGGATGGAGAACACCAAACCCACTTGGTTCCTTCAGCCATCCCCACATGAACACCCAGCAAGGTCAGATCTCAGCACAGGGGCACAGCAGGGAGCAGGACCTCTGCTCAGGGGCCTTGCTTGGCTGTGTTTATCTGTGAGGCTTTTAGGGCATTTTCAAGGTAAGGGCAAAGATCCCTGTCCTTGAATTCCCAGCTCTGCACCAGCTCCACCTTTACAGCACCTGGTAGGTGGGTCTATATTGCTACCACGGAGATTTAGCCCTAAAAATATTAATTAAAAACCAGTTATCTCATAACCCCTCACTCTTCACTGAAGCTTTTTGAATCCCCCCAATGTGTATCTGAGCTGGTCCTGAGCCAGAGACCTGGGGACAGTGGCAGTGACCTGTCCCTGGTTCAGTGACCAGCCCACAGCCCCTGCAGCACCTGCAGCTCAGTCACCCAGGGGAGAAACATTCCCCAGATAGGACTCAACACATCCCTGCATGACCCTGGGAGGAGAGTGGGGAGCAGGGCAGGGGCTGTGCCTGGGGCTGTGAGGGGGAAAGCACAGGAGGAGCCACCCTGGGACATAGGACCAACACCTGGGGACATGGGACAAACGTGGTTCCATCGGGTGCTCGGAGGTCTCTCTCTCAGCAGAGCAGGTGGAGAGGCTCCTCCTGCTAAAGGTTTATGGGCTGTGACTGCTAAAGGTTTATTCCTGCTGTGATTATCCCAGCTCACTGGGATGCTGAGATAAGGAAGGAAGATTGGAATGTCCAATAACTGAGTAATTGTCCCTGTTCTCGGAATATAGGGCAACAACTTGCAATGGGTCTTATCTGTCCTTACCTATGTCACTTTTATGGATACTCTAAAAGCAATACAATACTGTGAAAATTATTAGGTTGCATTAGTTCTTTAATATTTACTAAACACTTATGGAAAGAAGCAATGTAGTTTCTCTTCAGACGGATTCTTTACATTTAATGTCCATAATGTTTATTCCTTTCAGTCTTTACATTTTTCACACCAACTGGCAGTAAATTGGGCTGAAGTTATTTCTGAACCAAAGCTGCTGCTGGTTCCTGATGCTCTCTGATAGATCATGCACTGCCCCAGCAAGAAGTTATCTTACTATTAACTGTGCCCATTACACAGCAGGATCACCTGGGAATAACAATGATCCCAATCAGGGCCATGGCCATTAAACCACCCATTTACTCCCTCAGCTCCCATAGAGATCATTACCAGGCTGATTCGCCAGTAACAGTTTCCAGTTGACTTTGGCTTGTGTTTCCAGAATGAGAATTAAAAAACACTTCCACGGAAGATGCAGCGAGCCAGGGATACACTGTGGTCAGTGGGACAAAATACAGGATCACACACAAGTCTTTACAGATGACATGGAAAATGGTATCACCACTCAGTGTCCCTTGGGAGGACATGGCTATCCTCGGGAAGGGCTGTCCCCAGCTCCAGCGACTGGCACAGCAAAACCCAGAGCACAGAGTGGCTCAGCTTGACCTGAGCTGAGCTTTACCTGAGCCCACCTGGCAGTGGAGCCTTGTCCCCCAAGCAGGAGGACACAGCCCAGCACAGCCCTGGTGGAGGGTTCTGACAGCAGGTGTCAACTGGAAGGGCCCTGGAAGGATTTTCTCACTCATACAGTGACATATCTTATCCTAGACTAACACATTGATAATATCCAAGAGTGACTCGAACTGGCTTGTGAGGGGCTGAATGTTTACACTTAGACCAAGAGAGCAGAGACTGTCATTCCACCTCCAGTGGGATTAAGGACAAGCTCCAATGCCGAGATCCTGCCAGGCTGGCTGTTTAAACCCAGCATTTTCCATTTTCCATTCTTTCAGCCAACCCCACTCGTGCTGCTGAGGGTGCTGAGCAGCCGTGCCAGCAGAGCCTGGGAACAGGAACTCCCAGGCACAGGTCAGCAAGGCAGGAGCAGCAGGAGCTATTTGTGGGGTGGATCTGTGCCAGGATCCGGAGCACTGCTCACGCAGCCCAGCACCACATCCCTGCCTCACACTTCCCTGCACACAGAGCATCCCCCAGAGCTCGGGACAGAGCCTTGGGAACACATGGACACACCACTGGAAACAGGAGCTGTGCTGAGCTCCAGGCAGCAAGTCCAGGCTGAGAAATGAAGAACAAATTCCTTCCCGGAGTTTTCTGCACAGAGGCCGAGCCCCTCCATGGGCTCAGGTGGCTCCAGAGGTAGGAGCAGGTGGGATCCCACAGCAGAGTCCTCACACAGGCAGGATGAGCTGGCTGGGTGCCCTTTTGCAGTCAGATGTTGGAGCTGGAGCTACAAGGATTTTTCTGGTTTTTTTACCACAAGAAGGGATTATGTGGGAATTCGTGTTTCCCACCCCAGGCCTGGAGGTCAGCTGCAAAGGGAAGCTGGTGGCTGCAGCATGAGCAGAGGTGCAAAAAGCTTTATCTGTTTTCTACCTACTTCTACATCCCTCGGTAACTTAAATTTTCTTCTTCCCTTTCCTTTCCAGCCAAACAAGAGGAAAAGAGAAAAGCCTCTCTGAAAACCCCCGTGCAGGACAAGTGCCACATCCACAAAGCCAGTGATCCCCAAGGCCTCTCCAGCTGAGCGAACATTCCCTGCAGGCACCGGAGAACATCCTCGGGGACACTCCCAGCACGTGAGCCAGGCTGAGGAGCAGAGCTGGGACAGACTCGCCCTTCCTGCCACCCTCCTCTGCGGCAGGTGACACTGCCAGCCCATGACACATTTATCGGGCAGGGCTGGAGGTCACATCCAACAGCGCCTGCAGCGAGGGCAGCACAGAGCTCCACCCGCGGCTGGTGAACAGCCAGGGCTGGCAACCAACGGAGCCATCTGCGTTTGATCTGCTTCTCCTCACGTGAGCCAGCTGTGCCCCACTGCCCCTGCTAAAGGCAAGTGCAGAGCACACAGCAGCAGCAGCTCCCTGGTGGGACAGGGCAGTGGGGATGGAGCTGCTCGCTGCTCACCCCTCACCCAGCCCAGTCCCACGGACTGCCGGCGGCACAGGAGAGAACTGGTTTCAGACACACCCCGAGAGCAGGGCGATGACAGCTGAAGGAGCAGTGGGAGTGGAATGAGAAACTGTCCTGTGTGCCCACGGCTGCCTGGGCAGGGCACTGCGGGGAGCCCCAGAGCCTCCGGGGGATGCCAGGGGCACAGGGAGCTGAGCCCTTGGGTGCTGCCCTGGCATTCCCAGGAGATGCTGCAGGGCACAGAGGGCAAGGAACACACTCAAGAGATGTCCTGGCTGGGGCTGTGCCAGGCACTGGCAGTGAGGGCACAGCCAGAGCTCATCCTTTACAGGCTGGTCCAACTGAGGAAGTTCCAGGCTCCATTTTTACCTCCAAAGTTAAAATAATTTCAGTTTTTATTTTCCTCTGCTGACTCCTTCCTTTCCCAGCAGCCACTTGAAAAACTCAACCAGTGAAAAAGGGGAATAAAAGTGTCTTCCTCTGTCACCAGTGGTTGACTCCAAGGATGCTGCTGCACACAGGAACATCAAACATCACAACTCTATTCCACTCACAGCTCTGAGAGAATTTCATCTCTTTAGGCAAATGAATGCTACAAAGGAAAAATTATGTTCATGTCATAAACATCACAAGCTATGAGGAATATAGATCTTTGGAGGGAAATGCATTGATCAGTTGTCATTATCCCATAAACTGCAGCAGAACAGTCCATAGTGTCCATTCCAACACACATCTTCCCACAGAAATTACTCTACAATCTACCTTCTACTTTGCACCCCAAGTTCTACAAGTGCTCAATGAGGATATACAATAGTTCTACAGAGAAATCACTCAAGTGGATACATAAACGGGCCCTTGGGGGTTAAATAAGATTTTCAATAGTTCCACAATGCTACATTCATGCTACCAAGTTCACTGAATTGGGATTTGAAAAAGAGAAAGGAAGAACAGTTTGCCTGTCTCCAGTTAGGAGGTGAAAGGGTCAGAAAGGGAGAGAGTTTTGTGTCAGCATTTTAATCCTCCCACAACCATTTCCTTCTCCAGATAATATGACTTTGTGCTTTCACTGCACCTCTGGCTCCCACCTCTCACCACAGAGCTGGTGGAAGCTCCAATGTTAAATAATAATTTCCATAAATTTGGGGTTCTTTTTTTTTTATATCTGGCATTTTCTTCCAAAAGCTACAGACTGGTGCCTGTTCTCCCCTTCACTGTAAGTCTGGCAAACCTGACTGAGTCCAGGGATGAGACGTGGCCACCAAAGCTCCTGAGGTCAGGGCAACTCCCAGCCAGGGGAGAAAAGAGCTTTCAGCAACTTTAAACCATCTCTCTCCACCTATTCCTCTCTTTACTTTATGTACACTATTTCTTCAAAGTTTTGCTATAAAACTGCTCTAAATGGAAAGGGTTCAGCAGTTCTAGCCAGGGGTCTGCTCCCCGAAATTACAACCACAGGTATGGCACAGGGGAAGGAGGACTCTACAGATCAGAACACCTAGTTCTTTTTGTAAGTAGTTAAAAGATTTGTACATATATTTTCCTTCACTTCACAATCAACAAATTTTAGATACCAGGAAATCAGGAAAACAAGGTAATCCTCCCCTGTTACTTCTTTTGCTTGTGAAAGAAATAACTTGAGTCACCTCCCAGAATTGCCAGTGACCTAGACAGACTCTAAGTACTATTTGTCCTCTGAAAGGACAGTAGAATGTGAAAAAAAACCCCATTCCCAAAACCAAAAAGCACCCCTTGACCTAACCAAACAAAAAGTAAAGATATTCTAAAAGATATCATCAAATATCAAGCACAGACCTGGGCTCTCAGGCTGCTCTGACAGAGCTTGGGGTTTTCTCTGTCCTACACAGGAAGGGGCTGAGCAGCTCAGACCAAGAAACAGGTCCTTTAGCAGGGAAAAGGGGTGAGTTATGCACAAACAACTGGCAATCAAGTGAACAGAGGGAAGAGTCAAACTCATGCTCCAAGCCCGTGCTGTGTCCCTCCAGAAGCATTTCTTCCAAATGCCTCAGTGCTTCCCACACGGGAAGAGAGCTCCTCTCCCAACACACAGCAAAACATTGGCATCAACAAGTAATTACCATGGCTATTAATTTCTAATTCATTTTTATACCAAAGCGAGCCTGACCGAGGCTTCCCAGCCAGGTCCCGTGTCTCTAACCTAAAGTATTTCAGCAAAACTAAAGTCCCATAGTTTTGCAAGCAGCAAAATAGAAAGTAATGAAGTTGTGGCTAATTGGAGGAGAACTATACATTCGTGAGAGCACGGACAGGTAGTGCAGCACAGCTACTCTGAAAGGAACCAAACCAATGCAGCAGACATGCAGGGTCTGCTAACTTATGTCAAAACCATGTTTGCTGGTGATTAAATATGTCTACAGAAGATATATTACCATTCTGAATATATTTTCAAGCAGACCAAAAATACCTCATCTATTGGTTATGGTGTGTTATTTTGAACTAATTAAATATCAGGAGGGATTTTACCCCCTCCCTCGCTATAAAAATTGCACTTATTTTCTATTAAACAAAACAAACAAACAAAAAAAGAAGTTAAGATTTCAACTCTATATCCCAGTATATATTCACATGGAAATGGGATCATCTTGCTCTAAGCTTGCAGGAGTAGGTGTAGCAGTCCTTGCTCTCCGAGACTCCCAGCACAGAAGGTCCCACCAGGACAGCCCCCTGCTCTCTCTGTGCTCTGGTGACTTCTTCACTGTAGTGCATGGGTTAATTGGGTTTGTTTTTTTCGTAAGAAAACCTGAGCTTCAAAAGTCTTTAAAAGGACCTGGAATCAAATCTGGCCCATTCTGACCCAAAACAGCTCAGTTCTGCCAGGAACTCCATCCTGTCCTGGTTTCACACAGCTCCTCCTGAGGCCCCACGGCTCGGACTGAGGCCAGCGAGGTGTCACTGTCACCCCCTTTCCCTCCAGTCTCTCTTAGCCCAGGAGACTTTTCCTCTCGACACTTCCGAGGGCTCCTCCTTCCCTCCCTTTAGCGCTGCTGCCTCCCGTAGGGCTGTGAAGGGCTCCCTGTGCCAATAAAAAAGTCTCTCTGCAATAAAGCATGACTTCTTGGACACTGGTGATGAGCTTCCTCTTGCAAAGTCTTCTCCAGCTCAT
The DNA here is from genome assembly GCF_008360975.1 of Lichenostomus cassidix. Taxonomy (NCBI): domain Eukaryota; kingdom Metazoa; phylum Chordata; class Aves; order Passeriformes; family Meliphagidae; genus Lichenostomus; species Lichenostomus cassidix. The sequence goes on from NC_139497.1 coordinate 9,268,055, forward strand.
AAAATGTCATCGTAATCCAATAGTTTGGAGTGCTGGCGGGTCTTCCAGAGGCGGTAAAGGCGGAAGTCAAAGTAAGTCTCAATCATTTGCTTACCTAGAAGTGAAAGGAGGCAGAGAGGTCACACCCTGGAGCACGAGGGGGGCAGGAGAGAGAACACAGCAGCACAAACCCCCAGCCCAGCCCGGGCAGGGCACAGGGACCCATCCATGGCAGAACACTGACACTGGGCACGTGGAGAGGCCCGTGAGAACCAAACATCTTTTTAGATCTCCTCAACCATGAACAGCTCTCAATAATCCCTTGGCAGGGTTTGTCCCCAAGGGCAGGAACTGAGCACAAAGTCTGTCTCCAGACTTTGACCTCTCTGCTCTGAGTGCTGGGGGGTGCTGGAAGCTGAAGCAGATCAGCCAATAGCCCCAGTGACCTGCACGAGGCACAGAACCTACAAACCAAGAGTTAACTTACTGTAAAGAAACACTAAAAATAATTAACACTGAAAATTCAAATAAAAAAATATATTTTTTCAAATGATGAGGTCATCTCTGTCCTGCTCCTGTCTGTGCTCCCAGCAATGAGCTCACAGGACACAGCAGTGCCAGCTCTGCCCCTCCAGCCCCTCTGATTGAAGAGGGTGTCCCAGGCAGCCACAGAGTGCAGGCCATGCCCAGAAGGTGCATTTGGGAACACAAGGGCAAACAACCCCACACTCAGACAGGGCTCAAGGAGGGGATTTTCACTTGTGAGGCCTGATTAAGATTAGTTTTAGATGACTTTACAAAGGATTAAGAGGGTACACTCTTAGTGCGTCCCAGACTGATCCAGGGGATAAATTCAGACGTATTCTTCAGCCCAGCCTCCTGAAAGCTCAGCTGCTTTAATGCCTGCAAACAGAACCCACTGCCTGGCCTGCTGAGCTTCCCACAAAAGCAGGAATTTCACTCAATTTCCCTGGCTCCTGAACACATCTGAGCACAGTGGCTGTGGGATCTGTGCAGGCACTGTGTGCAGCTGAACTGATCACACACAGACAACTGAACAGCCTGGTCTAGAGGGAGGTGTTCCTGCCCATGGCAGGGGCTGGAGCTGGATGATCCTTAAGGTCCTTTCCAGCCCAAACCAGTCTGTGACTGTGATTGTTTGAACTCTGTGATTGTGTGAACTCTGCACAGCACCGATGTGCTTAACTCCTGCACATTCCTGAGGGTGAAGGGAGGTAAGAAAAACCCAGCTGAGTCCAGTGCTGTGGGCAGCAAAGAAGTACCCACAGTGGTTTTATCTGCCAAGAAAACAAAGTGCCAAGGACTCCAGCAAAGGTAAAAGAACTTGGGCAAATTCAAAAGCTGTTGCTTGTGGAACTGCACTGCAAATTACTGTCATTGACCAGGGAGCAGGAAAAATCCCTCAGCCCCTTGAAATATCTTGAGCTACATGAAAAGAAAGGGAAAAAGGCCAACAGACTGAGCTGTAGAATGGCTCTGATGGGCCATATCGCAGTTGCTTTTAGACACAATTCCCTTGGTGCCAGTGGTTTGAGCCCTGGAGAAGAGACTCTGGCACACACAGGAAAGGTTCTGCTCCATGTGCATTTCTCCCACAGACTCTTCATGCCCCAATAATGACAGATTCTCCTACACTCAGCCTGGAAAGCTGCCTCCTCTGCACTGCCAGGATCCTGGTAGAGATCCCTCTGCAGCCTCAGGCACAACAAACAGGACATTTGAAATGTGAACATAAGGAGGGGGAAACCAGGGGCAGCAGCTGAACTACACAAGGTGGTCACAAGCAAAATGAAGACCATGACAGGACTTAAGGGAGTCAAAATTACTTTTTCAGGAGGATGCCTTCTGAAGGAGGCAGACAGGTTAGCAAGGTGTGTGTCTTTGTACAGGAAATAAATTACCTTGAGCTGATAGTTCAAGTGGAGACTCAAAGGCAACCCTATAAGGATTCATTAAGTTTTTCAGATTCTGAAATAGCTGAAAGGAAAACATATCAGAATTAGCAGGTGAAAACAATGACTCCTGAGCACCCAGAATTGCCCATCTTTGTTCCCTCCCTCTAGAAAACCTTCCACCCATGTCCTTTAAAGCATTTATCTCACCAGTAAATAAATAAATAAAGTGCTTTGAATGACTCTTATCCTCAAAGGCTTCAGTTATTTGTCCTGTATGTCACTTATCCTTCCTCCCCATCCCCTGGGAAAGGCACAATCCAGAGGATGGCTCTCCCCCTCACAGCCCCCATGGACAGCACATTCCCACCCAGCACAAGAGGAAGGTTTAGAGCTCCCAGTGTGACTCTGACCTCCCTGGGCCCAGCAGATGTTCCAGGGGTGACCCAGAAGCTCCTACCTTCTCCCCATTGGGGTTTCCAAGAACATAGCAGCCCATGATGTGGATGATATTTGGTTCAGGATTGACTTTACTCATCAGCCGGCTCAACCTCTTCCAGAAGCTGGAAAAAACAGAATGCATCATTAAAAAAAAAGTCTCTCCTCATAGGCATGATTAATCCCAAGGATGTGAGCACACACCACTCAGACAGGGCCCAAGGTTTGTAGCCTGGGCAGGAAACTGCTCAGGAAAAGCCACTGGATCTTAGACAAGGAAGAACAGGGGCAGAGCAAGGGCCTGAGGAGCAAGTCCAAGTCATATGGTAGAGAAGGAGGAGCAGCCCATCGAGCCAAGGAAACTCCAAGGTGAAGAGAAAGGAGCAAAGTCCCCCAGGAGTGTTTCTGGAGTGACAATTTTACCAAGCATCCCCTCCAGCTTCCTCTCTCCCACTTCCATCAACAAGTGCCCTTTCTGAACACGAGGGTTATCAATGCACTGGTTCGTTTCCAGGGCATGAATCAGCAGGGAACAGCTGGAGAGATTGTTCTCCAGAGTGAGACACAGCACAGCTCCATGTCAGCCTGTGCTTGGTGCTGCTCCGTCACACCCACTTGATGTGTAGTGACTGTGACCAGGCACTCAGTGCCTCAGAGATGTGAAACACAACCCCCTCCCCTGGGCAGAGGCTTGGAGCACACTTTTGGGGAGCTCTAAAGCCCGGAATTCCTCTGTGGGTTTTCCAATCAGACTGTAGCCTCAGCTCCCCTCAGCACTGCCTCCCAGGGGGGCACAAGCTCGATGGAGACATTAATTTCCAAGCTCCCAGGTTTTCAGCTGCGTGTTCACAGCTTTCTGCAGATCCCTGATTTATCAGCTTGGGAGCAGCTATGCCTGGGATGTGCTCAGAATCGTGGATGTGCACACGTGCTGGAGAATTCCACAGCCAGTGTTTGTGCCAGAGCACGAGATTGCCGAGCAGATGTTGATTTTAATACTCAGTTCTCATGCCAACAAAAAGTTGTGTAGGAACAGGTTGGTATACATCCTCTCCCCCACAGCCAGGCACTGTTAGCCAAGCAAGTTTCAGCCAGCACAAGCGAGTAGGCAGCAAAACAGGCAAAGCTTTACTCTCTGCAAGGAGAAGCAAAACTGCTCAGCACTCCCAGCTGACAGGCTGGCATGTTAGTGAAAAGCCTCCTCAGTAACAGGCTGGACTTTGAGCAGTCTTTGCAGAGACAAATTCCACTTCCCCCTGGCCAGAGCCAGCTGTGGGGGAGCTGCATTTCTGCTGCACTCTGCATTTCTGCCATAGTCACCAGCTTAGCAATGCTATCACAGCACCAGAGGCTCGAGGTGCATGTTCTGGTTTCTGGTCAGCAAAAAAGAAATACCTTTTTTTTTCTTTTCTTTTGACAGTCTCTATCCAGAGAGACACTAAGCAGATGAAAGTATAAATCTCCTGGTGATCAGGGCTGCAGCACCTCAGGGGTGAGCTCAGCTCTGTCACCTTTGCACCTGAATGAGCTGTGAGGTATTACTCAGTCCCCCATCAGCCTCCTCATCCCCTGACCAAGCCACGCCAGCTCCCTTCACTTCTCCTGCTCCACCACGTGCTGCAAACATTGAGCAAACCCAGCAGAAAAATGCCATGCAAGCCCAGAACACAACACAACCACTCACAGGATCAGATCTTCCTCCTTCTCCACTTTGGCAAAAGTGGCCACTTTGTTCTTTAGCAAGTATAAGTGCCCAGGGCCTCCCTGCAAGAGAGAGACACAGATGGAAATCCCTTTACACAAACGCCAAGGAAACAAACCCTGGATGCATTTGCTGTCCTGCCCAGCCGTTCCCAGAAGTGCCACAAGGGAGCAGGACAGCCCTGCACTGTGGAGATGCTCAGGGAACATCCACACATGGGCAATGAGCTGGGCGTTGGAATCTCTGGTTTTTGCTGTTCTAAGCCCATTTCACTCTAGAAAGGCACAATAGCGGACAAGAAACGCTGGAGAGTAATAGGGAAGACAGGAAAGTCCCTGTCACTTAGGGATGCTGGGGGTGGGCAGAGAAGAAGCTGAGCACAGCAGAGATAGCAGGCAAGGGACAGCACTGCAGAGGAACTGCACTTGGGCAGCAGGAGGCATGAATAGACACAAAACCAGGAACATTAAAAGTCACAGTCTCCAGGTCAGGGTGCAGCAAATCTGCTCCTCTGTAGCACTGGGCACTTGGGAGGGAGTTAAGTCAGGTCAGCTCCCTCACTTCTCATGGCACAGCTGCAGGGGAAATCCACAGCTGACCACAACGAGGAACAGCAAACCCGGGAAGGAAATCCCCAGCAACCCCCAGATCCAGCAGGGCCTGGACCTGTCCCAGTCACAGCTCCAGCCTGACCCTTCTCCTGCACCCTCTGGCTTCCAGCTCCCAGCTGAGCCATCTGCCAGTCTGACCCACCACACACACCACTGTGTCACTGTCACACACCACTGTCACACTGCAGCTGGATGGACTATGACTATGACATAACTATGACATTGCAAGTGCTTGTTCCTGACTCTGGAATCCTTTCTAGGTCTGTGCTGACGCTGCTTTGCCTGGGGTTCCTTGAGAGCAGCTGACAATCAGCCCAGCTCTTGACTTGGCTTCACTAAATCAGATTTGATTTCCTGCTGTCACACCAACTTGAGACTGCTCTGTGTCTGGGAAATGGGAAGTGAAAGCTGTGCCTTGGCAGCGACTTTAATGGAAGCTGACTCTGGAATATTGGTTCCTCTATGTCACTTGCCCTATAGAAAAAGACAAATTTGTAACAAGTCACCCAAGTGTTTAACAACTTTCATGTACCTGGCAAAATATCAGCATCTTCCAAATTTTGCAGCCTTTCCGATAAATGTTAAGTTTCTTCTCTATTTCCTCTACAAAAAAAAAAAAAAATCATGTTGGAAAACATGATCCATGGACAAAGTTGAAAATAAATCCTATTTTTTTACACTTTAGTCCTGAAGGCAGGAGGCTAAGCTGTCAGAGGTGTTCAGCAGGGAAAGCAGGAAATGCCAGCAGGTCCCAGGGCACAGAAGGGATGGAACCAGACACTGCTCTGTAGTGACCACAGCTCTGGAGCAGCCCCAGCCCTGCTGGTGCCCTGTTAATGCTCCCTCCTACAACCACAGGTCCAATGAACAGGCACCTGCAGCCCTGTGCCTCAGTTTCCCTGCCACAAACCAGGAGATTGGCATAGAAAATGGGCTCCAGAAGTAAAGGTTTATTACAGCAGTAGATTCAAGAGCAGCTGACTGACTGTCAGGGGTCACTGGGGTGGCAAAAACACCTCTGTGAGTGGCAGCTGAGGCACAGGGCAGCTGAGTGACTTAAATATTGATGGTTACATTTGAAATGGGCAGGAGGTAAGAAAAGGAGATAATATTCACGTACCCAGGATGTCATCAAAGGTGGCATGTTCATGGTCCTGGAAACCAAGACAGAAATGTAAAAATTCACTGTCACTATACCAGCTCCCTTGACATTATTATGGTCTCTAATATTCACACAAACCCATTTCCAGGTGAAGGGATGCTCTAAGAGCACAATTACACCAACTGATGACTGCTGGTCACAGCAACAGCAATCCCCATCCTAAATCCCATTTCAGCACAAAAGCTGAAGACTGAACAGCCCATGAAGACCAAATCCACCTGAAGGCTTGAAGCTGAATCCTGCAGACACATCCACAGCACAACTGTCCGTCAGTGCAGTCAGCATCAGCAATGCTATTTGCCTCTCAGCCCATGTTTTGTAGCAACCCTCTGGCATTACCCCTGTCCAAGCTGGCTGACAACAGCTGCACCCCCAGCACAGCTGCCTGTGGCACAGCAGGGTCACAGCACAACTGCACAGCTCCCCAAGGATGAGAGGCAGCAAGGTTAAACCCCAGCAGCGCTGCCTGCTGCACACCAGCACTGGCCCTTCTGGGCTCTCAGTGCCACCTTCCCTTGCACATTAAGTGACTAGGAAAGAGATCCATCACTCCCTATGGCTGTTTCAGACACCTGCTCAGGCCAGACTGAAAATTCTGAGTGTAAAATTTGAGTTCAATTAATGACTGACAGGGGTGCCCCACTGCATGTAGGATGATGGGTTTGTGCTTCACTGCCAAGCTCTGAGGTCCTGCTTATCCCAGGGATGAGCATGAGGAGGAGCCCTAAGCCTGGCAACAAACAGCTCTGCCAGTGATCCAGGCTGCCCTGCCTTCCCTTGATAATCCTCCCACACAGCTTGGCTGGCCCTGCAGAGCCCAGAGCCCACGTGTACCATTTCAACCCCACCTGGCTGTTCCACCTAGACCTGAGCCCCCACAAAGCTACCCCAGACCCCAAAACTGGGTTCAACACACCCCCAGCCCCCTCTGGCAGCTTTCCCAAATCACATCAGTGTTTTGGAGTCACCATAACAGGATTTATGGAAATAAATACCTATATGACTCCTGTTTTCAGGCACAGCAGAAATGAGTTACTTACATAGAGGATGGGGATGATGGAGGGGTCGTCCCTGCGGATAATTGTGGGGACATACTCTGCTTTGGGCACCTTGGAAGAAATGAGCTGCAAAGGGGAAGAAAGGTGCAACAGCATGAGGAGAAGGCAGAAGAGCCTGGACAGAAGCACAAAGGCCATAAAACAATGCCCTGTTCAGCTGTTCTCAGGTGTTACTCAAGGAGCAGCACTCTATCCACATCCCAATGGAAGGTTCCAGCCCAGAGCACCCCCAGGCCTGCCAGGCACCCCAAGTGTCACCATCTCCTCAACCCCCATCACATGAGCACACAGCTCTGCCCCACAGGCTGCACTGAGCCAGCAGAACAGTCTGGAAAGGGGAGACTGGGGTGCCCAGAGGATGGAGCAGCCTGAGCATCACCAGGGGTGGCTGCATCCCAGCAAGGATCAGTCCTGCACAGCCTCCTGCTGGCTGTAGGGAGTGCTCAGTGCCTGGTGGGACATGCACACCTGCACAGGGAGCAGCCAAGGGCTGGCACAGCACCAGGCACAGCACCAGGCACAGGGCTGCAACTGTCAGGCAGTGCCTGGCAACTCTGGCTGAACCCTCTGCTCCCTCCAGCAGCACCAGAGCCTGAACTCTGGTGTGATTCCACGCCCTTCCACTCCTCTGCTGTGGGAGCAGAGCTGGCAGTGGTGCTCAGGTCTCTATTTTCAGGGTTTACAAGCCTCAGGCTGACTTGTGTTGGTGTCAGTCCTGCTCTGACTTGGACTACAGGTCCCTCTTTCTAGTTTTCTTTCAACACATTATCTCCTGCAATAACAGATCTAAACCCATGTCATGTCTTGGCTGATCTCTGAGTGACCCTCACACACACCTGAGGCAATGCTCATACAACAGACTTCCCGTGAAGATCATGAACTTAGCAGCTCTGAAGGGACAGAGCCCGAGCTGGAAATCCTCACCATTATTTTTGGTGGAATAAAGTCTTCTCCGTCACATGCCATGGCTTCAAGTTCCTTTTCTGCTTCCCAGTTCAAGTCAAAGTCACCATCCAGAGTCCCGCAGGAATCCTGAAGGTCATGGCCTGCCAGAATACAGGGAGCATTACAAGGGCAGAACAGCCTTCCCCACTCCATCCTGCTTGGCAGCTTGTCACAAGAGGTGCCACGAGACTCGTGCTTTCTTGTCACCCACAGAGTGACAGACACCACTTTGGGGTTGGTGTCTTCAAACAGACAAACACGTAACAAATGAAGAGTGCACAGAGAGCTCACACCATGTGTCACAGAACTTCATCACTCTCGCAGTCACCAAGCTTGGTTTTCAAATGCTGTGTCACAACAGTCACCCTTGTCACTCCAGAAATGGGAAAGGAGACAGAACACAGACAGACTCTCTACACTTCAGCACTGCCAGGCTGATAAGCAAAAGTCCAAAGATTTCAAAGCTGGTCTCCTTGTAGTAATTACTGCTCTGACTACATCTTTTGAGGGATTATAAAGAAAATCTGCCTTGTTGGTCAGACTGATCCTGGCAGAGAAGTCTTAGAGCGTGCGTGAGGACAGCTGCAACAAACACAGTCATACTGCAACAGTAGACTCGAACTTGCTCTCCAAATTGACCTTACCTGGTGGCCTTCAATGCCTCCTGGGGAAAAAAACATCTGGAAGGAATATAATTAACCATTAAAGATTAAAGATAGAGATGATTGCTGGACTGAGGAAAGAGAACCGAGGTGCCACTGTTTGTGCCTTTGGGGATGTCCGAGTGTCGCTGGGCAGTGCCTGGAGCATGTCTGAACCACGGCTTTTCCATGGCTTTTCCATCCGCCTCCGGGCAGCTGAGGGAGCAGGGAGGAGTCAGACTGCCAAACAACGGGGTCATGCTTTGAACCTCCCCCTGCAACCTGGGTCTTCTACAGCTGGCAGGGCCAGATCTTGTGCTTACCTGGTAGATCAGGTCATTTCATTAGTGAAATTCACCTCAACATGGGCAAACTCACATCCACCAAGCTCCTGCCTACAGGCTTGCAATAAAATCTGTGTAAAACAGCCATTCCATTTATAAGAATACAGTGGGAAGATGCTGGCATTTCTTCCTGTAAATTAACACAACAGCATCTCAGTCCCCTCAAGCAGAACACGGCAGCATTACTGGGGATTCCCAGAGGGATTCCTAGCAGCCCAAATGAAGATCAGATTGCCCCAAGCTATCACCTGTGCAGCCAGCACAGCCAGGAAATCAAAGCTTGATCGTAATAGCTGTGTTCTTGAGCTATTCCAGGCTAGGAAAGAGCTCAGAAGGGGCTCCTGCATGGGAAGCCACGTTAGCCCCACTGTGGTGAAGGTAGCCTTGGACTGGTGAGCTTCCAGAGAGCTTGTTTTGGTGCCAAGAGGATAAAGGGATGACAGGAAGAGAGGGCTGTAAGAGAGCTGTACCACTGGGTACACTTTGGCAACTGCTCAATAACCTGAGGTTGGATGAGTTGTGCTCTACAAATAAATACAGTACACACAGATGAACAGGTACATACACCTGGAGCGTTACCTGCTCCGATCTCAGGAAACTAAAAAAGGATCACAGACAGGACAGAAGGGCACAGAGGAGTTACTCCAGTGGGACTCCAGTCAACAACTGCTGGAGGGTTTGCCCACGGGAGGAAGCTCAAAGGACTCAGAACTCACTTTCTCGAGAGTCATGGAAGGAATCAGCTTTGATGGGAGTCGGGTCACTCCAGGACCTGCTGAAGCTCCTCTCACGCCGTTCGGCAAATGCTAGGATAAAACCAGAGCACGACATTAACAGATCCCAAAGCACCTCTGCTGCTGCCAGCAAACAAAACATCCAGCAGATTGCCACCAAAGCCACACATCACAGACTCCCCTGGGCTGCTCCTTCCACTTGCCAAACGTGAGTCCTTTCCACACAGCAAACATGGGTCTCTCTTCCACACAGTAGAGACAAAGTGCCCACTTGTGCACAGGACAGGACGAGGAACACAGAGAAAAGACAACACTGGATGGTCTCTCCTTAAACACACATGGCTCAAACCTCAGTTTAGCCAAGGCCATTCCACTGTCCCAGTGTAAGTGCTTGGACTGCAAGGCCTTACAGAAACATGCACTGCACAGCTAATGACACCTGCATGGCTGCAGCTCTCCAGTCAGGTCTCCCTTCACGTTCTGCTGGCATCCCAATCGGAGCTGGACCAAACAGCAGGGTGGGGATGTCTCTGGGATGTCTCATACTGTCTACATTTTGTCGCAAAAGAGGAAATCCTTCAGCATTAGCTTGCCTGCACTCTTGTGAGCACTACTCATGGCTTTTTTTCCTCCCAAGGAGTGTTGTATTGTTTGTACTGGCATTTCCCAAGCACAATCCAGGGAGCTTGGCTCAGACAGCTGCACCACAGGCAAATTCCTGGGAACTGGCAACCACCACGTCTGACTTGGCAAGCCCATGTGAGAGCCATTATGCCAGGATTAACAGCCACTTATGGGCACTAATACCTATTTCTGGTGGCAGACAGAGTCTGCAGCACGGAACTCAGTAACAGCAGCACAGGAATTCACTGCGGACCTGCACAAAAACAGCAGTCTGGCCCCTGCTGAAGTGTGTCCAGGGTGGGTGTCCATGGAGACAAACCACATCTTCAGGTCTTCAGGTGATCTCCATCCTCAGCTTTCAGTTAAACCCAGGCATTTAGCTACTGTGCACATGAAGAAAGCTTTGGAAACCTGACCCAAGAGTTCCCGAGGCAGACAGCCTGAGCTTCCCCACAGCTCTGGGGGAGGTGAGCCCTGTCCACGTCAGGCAGTGCTAACTCAGATGCCAATGAAGACTCTGGAAAGGGCAAAGCTCTTTGCTGATCACTCCCACAGCAGATGAGAAAGGAAAGAATGCAAATTGAGCTCAGCAGTGCTTTGCTGTGGGCAGTCTACACATGATGCCTGGCCAGGGGGTGGGAAGAGCAAGCTGTTTTCTCTTCTGGAGCAATCTCAGCTCTTGGGAGTAGGTTACACCAGTTTCACAGCACTAAGGGAGCTGCCCAACCAAGTCATGGAGGATTGTTGCCTTCCTCACGGAACTGTTATTTCCCAGGCCTAAGAAGTGATTTCTTCCCCAGTGAGGCGTAACACTCCTTACTTCCCCCTTGCTTCAATCTCTTCCCTGATCTTCTTTCTTCCTTCCAGCATTCTCTCAGTTCCCACCAGGCAGCTTTCCCCCAGGTCCTGCTGTGGAGATGGCAGTGGGACAGGGGACGAGGGGACAGCCAGCAGTCTGTGTGGCACATGGAGCACCAACAGTTCCAGGGAGCCACAGCTGGCCACAGCTGCAGAGAGAGGCCAGGCAGCTCTGCTGAACCCCCAGCTTGGGTTCTCCTCGCTGGCTTCCACACCAGTGATCACCAAAACCCACACACAGGACAAGGATGCTGCAGCTTTCCTTCCATGCCTTGCATCATAGATCTCCCACAGCCACTGCAGAGGGTCCTTGGAAACAGCCTCCAGGCTGCTGCAAGCATCCACATGCCCTGGGCACCTGCAACCACCTGGCCTTCTTGTTTGTAGGGTTAAATGGCACCAGCAGGTCAAATCCTCTCTCCAGCCCAAAGCCAGGTCCTTTCAACCTGTATCTGCATGTGACAGAATTCCCACAAACCCCAGCTGCTCACAGCCACACTTACAGGTGATCACTTACTTTGTGCTTTAACCCTTCGGCTCCCCACCATGCGGAGGTGCTTCCGAAAATTCCTGAAAGAAAGGCAAACAACCTTTGAGAAAGGTGACACGAAGCGACACCTGGGACCAGCAGGACTGAAAAAACAGGGAGGAAAAAAATACAATGGAGATGACAGCACACTTCCTTCTGGGCATTCCAAAGCTGGAGACCAGGTCCCCAGCCTGCAGTGATTCAGTGCTGGGGATGGTGATGTTTGTTGAGTGGGTCTGTTCTGAGCTGCTCTGGCTGATGGTAGAGGGCAAGTGGGGTCCCACAGGGCAGCCCCCTGCTCATGGCCTGCTTTCTCTTTTCTGTGATTAAGGTTTACCTGTGCTGTATTTCCTGAGCACACCCACTGCCCATGCTCTATTCCTGTAAAGAGCAGTAACTGCTCCCCCCTCTCCAGCAGGACCATGGGGTACCCAGGCTCTGCTCATTCTTAAACACAGCAGCTCCTCAAACCCCTACTGTGCTGTTGGTCACTACGCAGCCCATGCTGCTCTCCAGGCAAAGAGCTGGGGGAGACCACAGCAGGTTCTCCCTCTGTGGACAGCAAAGTTCAGTGATGCTGCCTGTCCCCACGAGCCTGCTCTCCCCACGTGCTGCCCTGCCCTGGACTCACAGGCAGGTCCAGAGGGGCAGCAGGACACACAGCTCCAGAGGAAAGCTCTGGGGAGCAGCTACACCCCATAGTCAGGTCTGTGTAAATAGAATGTCCTGACCACTCCTCACAGGCCATGGCACAGAGACTCTTTTCCAGCCCCTCTGAGTGGAAGGGGCCAGTTTCTCCTAGTTGTTCATCACTCACTAGGCAGAAACAGGACAGGAACAGACAGGACACGAGAAGAGACACGGAGAAGCAGTATCAAGAAAAGTGTCACCTCTCCAAGAACCCTATTTAGTCAGGGTGGCTTCACCCCACAGTGCAGCCCCAAGATGACACAGAGCCCATGCACTGGGCACCCTACATGGAGTGGGGGAGTCTTCTGGATTCCTTGTTCCCCCAAACACACAGGGCAGACACCAGGCAACAGAGACCACAACTAGTGAAAGGGGTAAGTGAGATGCCATCTAGCTCACACACAGATTAGTGGGATGAGTAGGTACATGGTACAACCATGCAGATGCTTTAGCAAACTGATTGGACCAGAAGACATTTTCAGTACTGACACAAAGTTGTTCAGAGAAACTCAGATCCATCTGCTCCTGTCCAGGAGATCCACACAAACACAGTCCTCATGGGAGAGCATTTAACCCACGTCACCTCCTGCACTTGCCCCCTTTTGGCCTTGGATCCCTTGTTGTCATCAGGATCCAAATTCAGCAAGAAGGAAAACCAGCAGCTGGAAGCAACATTATTCCATACCAAACTTCCATCTGTGCTTGGGCTATTAATGTTTTCCAAAGATATATTTTCTCTTTACTCGGGTACATGAAGATTCACTGCTCTGGATCAGACAATTACCCCTTTAGACACATCCACTGGACTGGCTCTCGTTCAAAGCCTTCTGGGGTGCACCATCACTGACAACTGGGTCTGTCTTACAGTACTTTAGATTAAAATCCAAAGAAATACAACACTTTAAGGGAACCAGGGCTTTTCTTGACACAAAAAGGTCTTAGACATATGTTATATGGAAATCTTTATGGTCTATTGTGAGCCTGAGATCATACCAGACACTGAGCACCAGTGTTAATCACCAAGGCCATTGTCACATCCTTTGGGCTTTTGGCATTTTGGAGTAACATCCACTTTTCAGTTAAATGCCCAGCTGTCCTCTCCACATAGGGGTTTCTTCAGACCCTTGGGGCAGAGGGGGTAAAGCAGTCTTTGCCAGAGAAGAATGCTGCTCTCAGCTGCCTGGACAGCTTGGGCTCTCCCATAAGAGACCTAAATACTGCTGAGAGCAGCTCCAGGGAGAATCCAGCTGTTCAAGGTTAACCACTGCGCTAAATGCTCAGAAAGCAGAACAAAGGCTTTGTGCTCCATTCTTTTCCTCTAGAAAAAACAGCACTTTGGAAAGAAGATGCAAGCCTAGGACTGCCTCTTCATGTGGCTATGCTGTGAACACCTAGATCCTTCAGAGGGCTTTTTGCAGCTGCCTTGCACATACCTGCATATCAGGGTGACAGGACTGGCCCTGGGGAAGCTGCAACCACTGAGCAGTGGGGCACCCCAAACCTGCTCCATCTTCCAGCCTGGCTCCTCCAACGCACCCAGAAACCCTGTGGCATCTGATCACTTACAAGATCTCTTCACCCATCACACCACAATCAGAATCCCTCAAGTTTCAGTAATGAAATCTCCTTATTACTCCCTTTTCTGAACAGCTTTCCTCCTGACAGGCTCCAGCATGCATGAGCCCCCAAAGCACCTCCAGGATATCAATCCCAGGTATCCTTCCAGGGTATCCATCCCAGCCAGAAAGGCTCCCAAGCACTGCAGCCCCACTTCACACCCTGCAGCTCTGCCTGCAGTGGGTCACCACACTCTGCAGAGAAGCCTTTTCACTACCCAAACTCCTGGCAGCATCTCTCACATCCCTCTCCCTGGCTGCTCCTGCAGTGGGCAAACCTCTGGGCACTGCCCCACTCCACAGGCAGCATCCCTGCAGCCACACCCCACAATCCAGCCTCCCTGGGCACCAGGACTCAGCCCTGAAGGGGCTGTGTGAGAACAACTGAACCTCAAAACACTCATGAAGGGCTGCACAACAAGCACCCAAACCCACAGCAGGGTTCTCCTCGCTCCCTGCAGGAGAGAACTGAGCTCTGCCAGCAATCCCTACAGCCAGAATTGCACCAGTGCTGTCCCTCCTCCTCTCTGGAACACAGCAGACACAGACAGATTCCGCCTGGACAGCCCTGTACCCTCCAGTGTGCACAGGAGAAGTGACACACTGGACACATGTCTTGGGTGACTCCATACTCTCTCCTACACAGCACCACCAAGGTACACAACTGCTCCTGGACTCACAGCCCACATGAACAAGCCATTTTCTAACCAAGATTTGCCTCTGCCTAACAAATTCTGAGAAATCTCTCTTTTTAAAGATACACTGTCTATTTGTTTTGAGCATCTTCAGTTTGAATTTTGATTTCCCTTTGTTATTGATGAAAAAAGCTCACCACCCTGAAGTTGCTAAAATAAATTAATATTGCCTGGCAATTTCTCAGTTAAGAAAACCTGATGTTTTTCTCCCACTTGGTTTTGAGCAGTGCTGAAGTGATCATGGCAGTTTTTAACCAATGACACAGATGCTGTGTTATCCTCTTCAGCAGGCTGCCAAAGTACATAAGCCTTGGCACATTTGAAAAACCAAACCAGTTCTGATTCCTACTGTGAGTAAACAATGTGCCACAGGAAGCCTGCAGAAGGAAACCAGGTCCTTTGGTAATACCTAGACAAGGAATCAGTCCCCATCCACTTTTATTTCCCTTCTATTATAGAAAAAAAACCATTTAAAAATAGACTTCTGGTTACTAGAGATGTTAATTTTGCCTAGATCTCAGATTTTTGAGGTGCATTTGTGTCGCTGTTGAGCAGCTAGCAGAGTAATGAATGCATCAGTTCTCAGTGGCAAGAAGGAATGACCTTTATTGTTTTGATTTCATCACATATATAGAGTTCTCAAAAGTCACCCAGATTGGTCAGTCAGAAGTCTTCCCCCAGGCCTGATTGGCCAGGCCTGCACTGCCCAAGTTCTGGGACACTGTTCCAACAACATCCAAACTTTATCTTTATTTATAAAACACAAGAAAATTTCTCATGGGAAAAACCTGTGCTAGCCACACATTTGTAGATGCAGCAACAGCACATACAAATATTCAGCTAGCCTCAAACAAATTCCTGCCTGTGGCAGGGGAGTTGGAACTAGAGGATATTTAAGGTCCTTTCCAACCCAAGCCATTTTGTGATGATACAAAATTCCAAGCTGGAATGGAGAAATTGGATCTCTAATTTTTTAAATATATATTACATATTTTTCTGCCTGAGGCACAGATCATGTCCACTGTATCGGGAACGTTAAAAGCAACTCGACAGTGTTCTTTAAGAAGATGGAGATCAGCTACCCTGAGCACCATTCACCTCCACAGCTGCAGCAGAGCCACTGCCAGTGTCCCCAGGACAGCACAGAGACAGGGACAGCCACGGTCAACGCCACCAGGGTTCACTAGTGACCCCAAGGGCCCATGCAACACCAGTCACAGCTACGGGAGGGAAGGGGCCCTACCTCTGGATAAGAGCTGCAGAATCATTCTCTCGTTTCCGTCTCTTCCTCTCTGCGTAGCCCCTGAACGCCCTGGGAAACCATTTCAAGCCATTAACCAAGTCCACAGCTTGGAAGTGCAGAGGACAAGGGACACACAGAGGAAAGCTCTTGGCACACAACGGAGGTTGGGCTGCCCAGGGGCACAGGCAGCACCGTGTGTGGGTCAGGGCTGGGCAGGGCACTCACCAACCACAGCTCCTCACTCCCTAGGGCTGGACAAGCAGCTGCTCCTAGAATATCAGAACATGGCCCAGAGGAGCAACCACCATCCCTGCTCTGGAGAATGGACCTGGGAGCTGCAGGCACACCCTCTCTGCACACCTGGATTGAGAGGGACAAAGTGTGCCAGCAACTGGGGGCTGCCCTGGAGGATGAGGATGGTTTGTGGGATCCATGTAGGTCTACCAGGTGTAGCCACCTAACCTCCTGCCAGCTGACAGACAGCTCTAGCATGAGTGAACATGATGGACAGGAGAGGAGAGTTTATGCAGGACACCAACACACAAGGAAATAAATTAAGACCATACTTACGAGATGCTAGAGATTCCAGGAGACGCAGGGAAAAAGAGAGAAGAGGAATTCATTAGTGCTCAGCCCCAGCCAGCGTTCTGAGGGAATTCTCACTCCACAAGGAACTTTTCTTGTTAGACGGAAGGAAATTGCTTTTTAAATTAAACATTTCTCAGTGGTGAGACTCCTCCTTGACTGAGCTCAGTCCTCCCTGGGGCAGGGTTGCCATGTGGCTTGGGTGCAAACTAAGCTCTGTGTAGAGCCAGAGAATGTGGAGATGTACAAGAGCTGTGTGTGGCTGTCAGACTGCACCACCACGAGCTCCTGGAGCAGGGAGAGCTTCTCCCACCATGATAAACACTGGTAAAGTTGGCTCATGCTGTCTGCTCCATGAAGGGAGCAAACACAGCAGGATGGAAACACTGTTACAGAGGCCAGGGGCACCTGGGGAGCTACCTCAGCATTTTGAGGACATATCCTAAACTTCTTAGAGGTGTTTCTGTGCAAGTTTTAGAGGCAGCACAGAAGCTCCACAAATGCTAACCACGGAGCTACATTAACGAAGGGAGTTGTGCTCCTCAAGGGTTCCCTCAGGGCACTGTACCCCAAACCATCGTTGGCCTTCAAGCCCTGTAAGCCCTGCCATGGGCCACCCTCCTGTAACAAATCTGCCCAGCAGCTATGAATTCAGACAGCCAAGGCTGTGTCCAAATGTGCTGATTGTGCACATGGTTTGTGGGTCAGATCAGAACTGTGAAATACCACGGACTGTTAGCAGCCAGTATTTTTAAAGTGACTTTTTCTGGGGGATGCAACGACCCCACTCCTCAGCTCCAGATCCAGCCCTCCCTGCATCAATCCTTCCAGGTCTGATCCAGTCTGGGTTATCCCAAGAGAAATAATCAGCTTCTTTTCAGGATTTGGGAAGGGAAAAGTGCAAGGGAAAGAAGAAATGTCAGAGAAGCAAGATTACAAAAAGGACAGCAGATTAGACAAGAAGAAAAGAGAGAGAGCCAGAGAGCTGAGGGTGTCCCAGACATTAGAAGAAACACACAGGAAAAGTGACTGGGCTGGAGAAGGGCCTTGGAAGTCAGAACGGTGTCTCATTTTCCTCACTGCTTGCCTTGGTTTTTCAGTAAGGTAGGAAATAGCTGAAACCAGGAAGGCAGCACTCCCTGGCAAGCCAGGTACAACCTGGAAACAAGGCTTCCTTTACTCTCTTCAGCCCTTTGAGAGCTGCCCAAACACAGCAGCCAGGGGCACCAAAACCTGCATGGAGTGTGGAGGGAAAGGCTCCTCCTAACTCACATCCCTTCATACTTTGCAGGGATTTTACTGGCACCTTCACATGTGCAGACCAGCACAGAGCTGTAGAGTTACATCTTATCCCAGAGAAAGGCACCTCTCTGGAGTGGGGGATGCAGGGCAAGCCTGGAATAACCTTCCCTTGGGAAGTGGGTGCAGCAGAAGCAGCTGGTGGAAGGTCTCAGCCGGTGCTCTCCCAGCACCCTCGCTCTGCAGGGGCAGCCAGGGCACAATGTCACAGACAAAATCAGGGCAGCACAGAAGAGCTGGGTAGCCCAAAGAGTTAAGGAAGGCAAAACCAAACAAATGAGAGCAGTAGGAAAGAACGAGTAAGTGGGAAAGAAAATTAACAAGAGACAAGTTTCTCTCTTTCTCTCTCATCCCTGGACAGTGATGCCAAACACTCAACTCCTGCTCCAGGCTCTCAGCTTTGAGCAAGTCTGGACTCTGAGATACACAACAAAAGCCACAGCAGTGGTTTCACTTACGCTTGCATAGTTGTAGTAGCAGTGTGAAAACTGAAGAGGTTCTCTTTTGGGAACCAGGTTCGTATGGGGACATCATCTGCAAGAGAGAGAGAGAGCAGAGCGTGAGCACCCAGCAGGCACAGACATCCTCCACACAGCCACATTTCCTTCCCGAGCTCCTTCTCTTAGGACTTTCCCTCAGCATCCTGCTCTGACTGAACAGGAGCTCAGGAGTCTCATCATCCTCATATAAAAGCACACTACCACTGAGTTCTGTAAATTCATGCTAAGCCCGTCTATCAGGCAAGTAAGTGAAGAATAAAAGCTCTATCTTAAGCACGGGAGATTAGAATAATCCAGGAATTACAGAAGTGACATCTGAACTAGAAAAAAAAAGGGGGAAAGAGACTTTTTTTTATTAAAAAGCATTTTCCAGCCTCTGCCTTTTCCTTTATACCACTGATTTAAACTGTCCTATTCCTCCAGTTCTTTCTGATACAGGCCAGTAGAAGATGAAAAGCATTTAATTTCCTCTCCTCAGCACTGTGAGCCTGACACATCCTCTCTTTTCTGCCACTGAACTTTAATAAACCCCTCCCACACCTGCTCCTGGAGACTTGCCCTTTAGGAGTTTGTCTGCTTTGGAAGTCAAACCACCCATCAGCCCCACAACCTGCAGGTAACTGAGCTGATTTAGTCACCTCTGCAAACTGCCATGCACAAACCAATTGTGGGTTTTTTCCTAATTCCAGGGCATCAGGACATTGCATCATCTTTATGGAATGACCACTAAGACAAAAAGCAGGCAGGAAAGTAAGTCACCACTTATGTGTGTGGGATGGTGGTGACCAGGAGGAGGAATCTGCCTGAGCTGAGGCTGGAGCCAGGCAGGCAGGGAATCTGAGGGGTATTGAAATCCACTGGCGCCTCTCAGAGGACTGGATTCCTGGGGTTTGGGCTACCTGATTTTTCATCTTGCTTCACACCCAATTTGTGGCTCCCTTGCCCAATGCCTTGCCCCATGCTGCTGATTGTTTCTTGCTTCAGTCATTCAAGTCTTCAGATCTGATAAGATACCTGATAATATCTAATATTCTGGCATTGTCAAGGTATTTTTAAATTCACTTTTGCTGGCTCAAACCCAAACTCCACATGCCCATTGCAGACATAATCACTACAGATCAGCTATCTTACCAAATGTTTTGTACAGATCATCATATCCTATGGACTATTCCCTAAAAGTACAGAAAGTGGCTGCAATTACAGATGCAAAAGATGCTAACTGCAGCTGGGGAACCTTCCTTTGAAGTGCAGCTTCCAAGAAATCTATAGAAAGCTGTACCAGACACTCCTTCTCAGCTCACAGTTTACGTCAAGTCTTGTTTAAAGGCGCTCCAAGGAAATATATATGTTAAATGAAACTGCATTCCAGTATGCTAAAGACTTCTGATGCAGTCCCAAAGTCTGCTCTCCTCCAAAACACAGAGTCAGAAGCAAAGCAGAACAACTCAGACTGTAAATTAATTACTTGTTTGAAGTCTCCAACCCACAGAAGTGGTGAAGGAGAAGTCGTACAAATTCCTTTTTAGCCAACAATTCTGTACAGGCTTCTCAGGGACTACTTATCTCAAAGGACTGACAATCTCTTAATGTGTTTTACAGCTTTTAAGCCACTAGCTTTGGTTCAAAGCAGAGCTTATGAACAACAGCTAATATCCTTAGGAGGCTTTGCTGGCACCATTGCTGGGAGATTTTTCTCCTTTTCTCATAGACTGAAGTTAACTTAGGAAAAACATCCCTGCCCTCCACACAGTGCTCAATGCAGAACAAAGCATTTGGGACTCTTCACAGGTATCTCTTTACCAGCCAGCAGTAGAACAGCTGCAGAGGAGCTCACAGGTGGGGACTGGGCAGCACAGCTCAGCTCCAGAGCTCACTCACCAAATTAAAATTCAGATTATAGGTATGGTAGTTGCTGCCAGGAGCAGGCAGCACATCCTTTCTGGCCAGGCAGAGGAGCTTGTTCTTCTTTCTTGTCACCATCAACTGTGATGAAACAGTGGAGGAGCCACAGGCCTGGTAAGACTGGAGGGACACCAGCACCATATCCACTGCACCCAAATCCCAGCACCTCTGTCCAAGAGTGGATGTATCTGTATCAGATGCTGGGAGCAGCCCAGGAGATGACAGCTTGTTCTTGGAATGGTGTCAGGCATCATAAATTCAGCATCAAAATCCATATTCAATGATGCCAATGGGCCTGGCTGCTGTAAGTGTTGGTTTGCAGCAGCAACTTGTCATGTAAATGCAAACAGAAGCAGCACTGTCAGGTGAACCCCTGGGGAAATCAGCCTCTCCTGCCTCCACTCCTCTCTGCTTCCTTTTCCCTGCTAGCCAGGCAGGAAGGACATGCCAGGGAATTCTTCTGGCAACCTGTGACACTAGTGCTGTTCAGCTCTGGAGTTATCCCAGTGACAGCACTTGAATAGAGAGTGCAAATGAGACCAAGCTGAGGAACTCTCCTTCCATGGTGCCAGTGCTGGGATGGAATTTGGGCTTGGAGACACAGCCCTGCCTCTGCAGTCACACAGCCAGGACCCAGAGGCTTGAGACAACACTGAGGGAGCTGCTGCCTGCTTGTCTGAAAATGGAATACTCATGGGGGCATCCACAGGTTCAGCACTGGCCACTTTGTTCCCATTTCAGTAACTACTCTGACATCTTTTCAGAAAGACAAATCTCCACATTGATAACTGGCCCCAATGAAAATGGCTGCCTAGTTGAAAACAGATACTAAATTCCAAGGCTCAGAAACAGAACATGACATCTCCCTATGGGATTTGCCAGGACATGTTTTCCAGCAAACATACCAGGTTAGCTGCAGCTATGAGGAGTCAAACCCCTCCATTAGTGACGCAGAGCTTTCTTTGGTTGAGCATCAATAAACTTCCTTCAGTTCCACAGTGCAAAGTGCAGTTCTGATTTCAAACCAGGTGTGCTGGTTTGGGCTGGGATAAAGTTCATTTTCTTCACAGGAGCTGGTATGAGGCACATGCAGTGTCTGATGTGAAGCCCAAAAAGTACCAAGAAACAGAGGAACAATGCTTAAAAATCCCGCACAGGATTTCATGGGGCTGTAGTTTTTCCATACGTTTGATAATCAGCTATTTTTTCAATATTATTCTTCAGTTTAGGCCATATACTCATGTAGTCCCATAATTTCAGGTATCTAGGCATGAAAACATGGTCCAGGACCCAAACTTTTGGTGATTTTACCTGTAGTAAACATCACTGTAACATTTACTAGAAAACTATGAACCCAGGAAAGCTGGACAGTTTGATCTCCATGAGTCCTTATACACAGTTTCTTTCCAAGGACAAAGCCTTGACCTTTCCTGACCAGACTCTCTGCTCTAAATGCCTTGATGTGTGTTTACAGGAAAAATCAGACAAATTAGGTCAGACCCTTTGCCAGCCACATACAGGCAAAGATGGACTGCACATCAGTTTATAATTTAAAGCACACAGACTGTGACATATATTTGATTAATGGTTCGGTTTTTAAAGACAATCTTTCCTTTTTTTTTCTTTAATGTAATTGAATAATTACAAGCCCTATTCCCTGAGAACATTGAGCAGGGAAGAAAGCAGGAAAGAAAGTCCAATACTGTATTTATGGGAAGCCCATGAGGTGGCACTACATAGTGGCTTCCAGCCCTGCAAACAAGCATTTTGGGAACACACCAAAGTACAGAACACCATAACCTGAGCCTGAGGCACCACAAGCTGAGGCTCCCACAGAGCATTATGTTACATTCATGAAGATTTCCCCTGCCCAGCATAAGACAGAGAGAGGGTCCTGCTCTGAACTGCCTCTGGAATGAGCATGGATGTAGGGCTTTGAAAGTCCTTCCTCCCTTGCTCTTCCTCCACAGTAAGGGAGCCCACAGAGCTCAGCCCCACTGAGCTGCGTGAAGGAGTCCTGAAAACACCCAGAGCAGCTGCTGATGACCAGGAGCTTGGATGAGCTGGCCTCTAACTGAGATCAGCTCACTTCAAACTCTTCTTTTGACAATCCCTTTCTAGGAATGGGAATCCAATCCCTTTCCAGGAATCGGAATCCAATCCCTTTCCAGGAATGCTGGCCTAGAAGAGCCCAAAATCAACACCCCAGTGCTGGGATGAGATGGGCGTCACCTTTCGTGTCACCCAGCGCTCACTTACCAGACACTCGGTCGACACTGTACATCCTCTCCAGCCTTTTCCTGTGCCACCCAGCCTCGCCAGGCGGGTGCTGCTCCAGCTCAATGGACTGCTGGGAAGGGGCAGCCAGCCTGGTGCAGTTGGGGCACTCCTTGGAGCCCTGGCGGCCTCCTGGCCAGGCCTTGCAGTGCCGGCCGCTGTGCGAGCCGCCGGCGCCGTGCGCGTGGTGGCCGTGGTGACACTCCTCGTGGGCAGTCCCCTTCATCACCACCAGCTCCATGCTGTCGTTCTCGTGCTCCGACAGCATCGGCCTCTCGCCAGAGATGGTGTACACTCGTGGCTTTGGGCCCTCGCTCGGCATCTTCTCCGCCTGCTCCTCGGTGAAACTCCTCTCAAACTTGCCGTCCGAGATGACTGAGAGCCTGCGCTTGTTCTGAGCCGCCTGCTGCATCTCAGGGGAGTCCTCCTGCCCGATGTAGGAGTCTGCAAGCAGGTGATCTGAAACAAAAGGCACATCTTCCTTAAAGCAAAGCACCCCAGACACAACAAATTCAGGAGGGCTCTTTGCTATGGCTGTGGAGGGGAGACAGGTACAGAAGGTCCCTCCAGGAACCATTTCAGATGAACATGTGCACCTTCTAAACCTCCAGAGCTGGCACTGAAATATTTCTCACAAAGAGGCCCAGTATTTTAAGCATGTGTGGCCACCAGGCAATTCTAGAAGTGAATGCAGGTCTTATTGCACACCCTGAAAATACTGCCACACAAGACAGCCCTGGTTCAGCTGTGGCTCTGTCTGCTGCTCACAGTGCAAGGACAAGGACCAGCAGCAACTTCTCCAAGTGCCAAACTCTGAGTGTTTGGCGCATTAACTTCCTTCAGAACACTGGCAAAGAGGCAAACCAACAAGGTTTGGGTTTTTTTTTTCCTCCTGATTTCCTGCCAGGTGGTTTGACAGGAAAGAAATGCAGCAAGACTTCAGCTGACAGCTGCAGCCCAGCATCCCGCTCCCGGCACGCCCCGGTCTCACAGATGGCCACGGCACGGCCCGTGGGAGCTGTCCTGAAGGAAAACACAGCCACTCCCTTCATAGGGAAGAAGATCGAAAGGAGAGAGGCCCATGAGTGCAACTATCTTTGGAGCCCACACACTGGATGAAGTGCCAGGAAATCTCAGCATTTCCATGGCAATTCCATGCATGAACCCAACAGTAGCTCCCACCCACCTGCTAATCCTTTTTCAAGTGGCTGTTAATTACCTCTTACACTTCCCTTCAGATGGGAAGCAGCTCGGGGACTGGCAAAAAGGCTCAGCAGGGAATGCATTATTCATGTGACTACTACCCAAAAAATGAAATCATTAGTGTCCAGCACAGACAGCAGCACTTAAAACAGAGGCAGAAAGCAAATCCAAGCCTCTACTTCAGTAGATATTTAAGGAACATACTTTCTTTAGCTACTGAGTCATGACCTGGAAGAAGTCGCCCACAATTTGAGGCTTGGCTACCTTGCAGCTGGCCACAAAGTGAAGAAGGAAGAGGAGGCAAGAGTGGTGGTGCATGTGTGTAACATGGAATGTTTCATTGCTGCCTCGTTCTGCTGCTTATCAAGTGCTCCTGTGCCCCTCTGAGAGGAGCCCTCCCAAGCTGATGCCATACACTGTCAGCTTTTGAATCTGAAATCCATTCTGGATCATGTTCCTATTGCCCAGGGCCTCACCCCCTGCTCTGTTTGCAACCAGAACTGAGCTGGTACTGGTACCAGGGTGTCACCCTTGTCTCATTTTTCTGCTCGAGATACAACTTCCTCTAGCACCACTAGGAAATAAATCAGTCTCTGGCCACACCACTCAAGAAGTGACTGTCAGGGTCGTTCAGGCTGACACAAGTCAGGTTTCATTTGTCTCCTCACAGAATCTGGACTCCTGGAGCTGGCCAGGAGGAGACACTGTAGGAGTCCTGAAGAAAGGGCTGTGCCTCTTGAACCTGCAGCTGATGCTCTTTGCAGGTTTCACATGAAGTCAAAAATCCATGCCTGGGTGTGGGGAGGGGTAGTATCCCTCAGATACTGCACAGGTAAAGTGAAAGGCTGGCAGGGTTCTACCTCCCCCATGGTCAGTGTGGACATCTGCACCTGCTCCTTGTTGCCTGATGGACAATAAGGGCCATTCCAGTGGAAGAAGGTGCTCCACAGGCTGTCATCCAACAGCTTGTCCACCCACCTGCAGGACACAGTGTCACCAAGCAGTGCAGAGAGCGGTCACAGGCTCCAAAGTCTCTCCAACCACGTGTCACCCCCCAGGAGGCAGCAGGTCCCCATCATCTGCTCTCCAGCAGCTCAGATCCTCCCCAGCTCCAAGATTAACTGTGCTCTAGAGTGGGCACATCTTGGGAAAACACCACCAACCGACTCCCCGAGATCTGCCAAGAGCTGTGCTCGCTAATAGTGCCAAGCAAACCATTTTTAAAATTAAAAACAAAGGCCAGCCCTAAGTACTCGTCTCAACTTGTCAAATTTACTAATCTGTGTGGGCACAATGACGCTACAGATTTCTTAAGACACCACAAAATCGTGGCTGACAGCTGCCCCTGTTCCTCCTGAAACTGATACTTGTGTGGAAGATGCACAGCCCCCTCAAAGGGAACACACAGGAGTGTCACCTGCACTCACACACTGACAGCTCCAGAATGCAGATCCAGGAATTCCTGAGCTCAGGGACCTGTGGCAAAAAAGAAAAATAAAGCCCCCAAAGCACAGTATGCCTGAAAATGCTGATGATCTCAAGCAGAAAGAGACCGATTGCAGTCTCTGTTTTATAAGCATTGAGATCTGTTCAGCTCCATAAAATGTATGGACATGCAAGTGGGCCATGACTGGTTTCAAGGAAGAGTCAACTTTTTACTGAAATCCTGGCAGGATTGACCAGATATACTTGACATAAACCACCTACCTCACCCAGCATGCAATATGTGAGGATAGTTCTTTCTTCCTACCTTACTTGCCCCCTCCTCAAGGTGTTTTCACTTGTACTTATGTAGGAGTTTTCATGATCTGCACTACAAAGGGCTGCCAGCACCAATGTGCTTTCTTTTTGTAAAACAATTGGATAATCTTCATCTTCATTCAATTTAGCACCTTCAGTAATTACACACTGGAGAAGCAACTTCATATGCAAAGGGAATATGAAGCTTTATTCTTATTTAAAGAGTTGTCATTAATAAAGAATTTATCTACAGAAAAAAATAGTGTGGAAGGAAAGGAGACTCAAATATCCATCATAATGAACTATTGGCCTCTAAACCTGAACACACACCATTTCAGGAGCCTGTGCTGGAGGTCACACACCAGCAGCCCCAAGATGTGACCAGTGACCCTTGTCTATGCTTGCAGTGAACTGGACTCAGGTGTCAAAGCACTGCACCTGGTGCCATGATGGCATTTAGGTCAATAGTTTGCTTCTGCTAGGAAAGAAGTCAGGCTGGTGCAGGAATCAGTGCTGAATTAGAGCTGAGCCACAGGGATGTTCAGTGAGGAGAGCTGAGGGACACTTAGGGGAGCTGCCTTCTGGAGTCAGCTGCAGCAGGCTGCTGTTAACACCCTCGCCTGCTACTGCTGCTCCCTTTTCATTTTCACATTGCTCTTGCCACCTCTCCCACTCCCAGCTGCTCCATCAACCTGTCACAGCAGCCCTGGCCAGCGTGACTGGAAGACTGGCACAGCTCCCTTCTCTCCAGTGGAGCTGACCTGGGAATGACTCTGCTCCACCACCTGCCTTTGTCAGCAACACCTTTGTCTCACACAGCTGCAAAGCTACTTAGGACCAGACAGAGCAGGTTCCCCTGGCAGATTTCTCTTCATCTTGATTCTTGTTCTACATGGATTTATCGTGCCCAAGACACTGAAGATGAAGGGAAGAAGACCAGCGTGCTTCATCTCCAGATCATGTGTCCATTGGTACCAGAAACATCCAGATGGTATTTCCATCACTTCCCTGCCAACCTGGGCCAAGTCCAGCAGGGCTTGAGGTTCAGTCCTGAGGGGCAAACCTTCTCATCCCCCTTGTTATGTACTTGAACATACATCTTTGTCTTTTTGGTTTCACTCGCTCCTGTCTGACATTTCTTTCTTCACCTTCCACACAGCACTGCCCAACACAGGGCACACCAAAGAGTGACAGCAGTGATAATCTGTGCTGGGCAACTGGCAGTGCCTTGGGAAAAAAAGAATCCACATTCTCAGTACATGCAGCTCCTGATAATGAATGTCTTATTAGTATTAGATACTTACAATACATCCTTTCTCATTCAGTAACTCGAGCACTCACTCTGACTTAGAGAACTGAGAAAGGACTTGCACATTTTCCTTTCATTGCCACCACATTTCTCCAGAGCAGGGAACAGGCTGGGATCAGCCCCAGGTGACTGATGCCCATCCACAACTGCGGAGGGACTCACCGAGCCAAACTCCTATCTGCTGCAGACTGCCTTGTGACCCTGTGGGATAAGAAGTTTATAAATCAAGGCAGAATATAGCCACAAGGCATAGACAGAAGCTCCAAATTTATTCCTGTATTTAGCAGCTAAACTGATGATTAAAGCACCCTAGATTTAAAGCCTCCGCTCCAGCATCAGAGGCAAAGTGGCAAAGGGGAATCCAGATAAATCCTACTAAAAGAACATCTGTCATCTCAGCAAAAGAAATTTCAATGAGAGTTCTCTCTTCCCTGTTCCTCCTCAGCTGGAACTCTCTGGACCTGATGTTCATGACAATTAAGTTCCAACTTTAAATGAACAAACTGCTCTAGTCACTGAAGATTAATGGAAAGTTTTTGGGTGTACAGCACATAGCCTTGCAGAATTGCTCACAGAGTAATAATAAAGCAAATTATGGTTTTACCTTACAGCAGGAGGAATCCAGGTGATTCCCTCAGTGAGGAGAGCAGAGAGGTGCTCTGGCCAGAGCCCAGGGCACTGCAACACCAGTTAACATCCTTTCAAACAGCACAGCTGGGCAGTTTCTCTTGAGATCTCAATTTCAAGACCACCCCATTCCTGTCACTGCCCCTCAGGTGCGCTGGCAGGTCCTGGTCTCCTCTGCTCTCTCTCAGAGACATAATGCAGAGCTTCACCCATGCCAGCTCTGCTCCTTCAGCAATGTGACCCCCAGCACAGGACAGACAGCCCTCCTTGCTGGGCTCAGGGCTGAAACATGATCAAGGAATAGTCTTGGGAAGAAATGGGAATTTTGTTCAAGTTACTGAAGCATGAGGCAGGGATATAAAAACAAGAGATACAACAATAAAAAAGGTCACAGTGGCATTTCAGCCATGCAGTAGCTTCAGAGCCAAGTGAGTAGACAAAATATCTGTGGTTGGAAGTGACCTCTGGAGATCACCCAGTCCAACCCCCACCCAAGGCAGGGTCACCTGGAACAGGTGACACAGGAACCTGTCCAGGTGGGTTTGGAATGTCTCCAGAGAGGGAGGCTCCACACCCTCCCTGGGCAGCTGTTCCAGGGCTCTTTTTACCTTTCTCATGCTGATGTGGAACTTCTTGTGTTTTAGTTTATGGCCATAGCTCCTCATCCTGTCACTGGCAGCAATGAACAGAGTCTGGCATCATCCTCTGTCACCTCTTGGAGATATTTATGTACATTGATGAGATCCCCTATGAGTCTTCTCCTCTCCGGACTAACCAGACCCAGCTCCTGCAGTCTCTCCTCATATGAGAGGCACTCCAGAGCCCTCATCATCTTTGTGGCCTCTGCTGGAGCCTCTCCACTAGCTCCTTGGCTTTCTTGAGCTGTGCACAAGGACATGTCCAGTGTTCACTATGGGTTAGTCTGGCCAAGCCAGCCCCACCCTGCCTTTACTGGGCACCCTGAGCCCCCTGCTCCAGATGAAGGAACATCACACACTTCCCTGCAAAGCCACAGGCAAAATGCAAAGGCTGCTTCTGTAAGGAAGCTGCTCTGAGGAACCAGAAGGTCACTTAACTATGACAAAATGGTTCTCATTAGTCTTCAGTGCTCAAATGGGCTCAGAAAACAAACAAACCCAAGATAGCATTGACCTGGCATCTCATAGGTGAGTAACCTTTTAGTCTGGCCTGTAACGTTAATGTGAATAGATGAAATTGCTACTGTGAGACACGACCCAAAGGAGCAAGTGGCAGCTCCATCACCGGCCTCAGCATCTCCATGGTAACACTGTGACCTACCTCTTTCTTCCCTTTATAAGCCAACAACATATTCCACAGCAAGTTGCAGGATACACCCACACCATGCTTGCACTGGCTGATGCTGCAAGCAGCCTGAAGCCCTCAGAGATGAGATTTCACATCCCTGCTCTGTCCTGAGCTCAGGCCACTCACAACTCCCTCCAGAGCACGGGCTCTTCCTAAAAAGGCCTCCTCCACCCATCAGCAGAGGGATACACCTAGGGCAGGGCCAGGTGCACCACTGGGTCTACTGGGCGAACATCCTCTAGAGAAAGAGGTCAAGCTGGTGCTTACCCTGAACCAGGCTCTGCTGGCAGCTCCACAGTCTGAACCCAGCAAACTGAATGTCCCTCTCAGAGCACTGAACAGCTACAGCTCTGCTTGCTGGCTGCACAGAAAGCTCAGCTCGCAGGTCACTCAGCCTGAAGCACCTGTGAAGCCTCACCTGGGGTTCCTCCAGCCCCATGCCAGTTTCTGACAGTATCAGGAAGCTCCTTTGTGCATGGCTGCTCCCCCCAGACACACCCACAGCCCCTCCTTGGAAGCAGCCAAAGCTCAGGCTCCAAACACAAGTGGCTGATCCAGTCCTGGCTCCACTCCTGGCTCAGGAACAAACACGGTTTTGCTCCTGCCACCCCTCCCCACTTGGCATGGGGAAGCTCACAAGGGCCCTCTTCTCCTTACACACTCAAACTGATGACTGAAACATCATGCAAAAAACAAAGGAAGACACAAAGATGACTTTTTTGAGCTTAAAAAGAAGTTTCTTCCAGTTTCATGTAACTGCCGCCTTTGGTTTGCCCTGATGCAAACCAGTAGCCATGCTGGTTTAGCAGGAGCCACAGAGAACTTGGGTCAAGGCCTGCTAGGCAGCTCCTGCCCAAGGCCCATCACCTCTGCAGCATCATTTTATATTAGATCTCTCCTTCTCTCTTGCTTCCAGAGCCTTTCCCACACAGCTTGCCCAGAGCAGCCAGTCACAGCAGGCAGCCTGGTGCTGCATCCCACAGCCCCACGCTCCAGCAGCAGCAGCTGCCCTCCCAATAACCCCAATGGGCGAAACAGATTTAAAAAGTAACAGGAAAACCCCCCCACAGCTCCCTCCCTTTCCTCAAGGGATGCTTGTGTCTGAATCCCAGCTCACCAGGATGAATCCCTGCTTCCCCAGACAGGAGGGAGTTTCCCAAAGGCACTGCTTGCTGTCCTTTTCAATGTCACTGCCCCATGCCCTGGGTGCCTCTTCCTCTCACAGCTCCAGAACATGGAGATAAAATCTAACGCATTATCTCAGCGTGGGCCTCTGACACCTAAGCTGGAGAATGTCCAAAATTCCATGAGCTCTGAGAGACTCTTGAGCGATTATTTCTTCCATGCTTTGTTCTCTACAGCCTTTTTACACTTCTCTTTCACAACATTTTAATCCCTTTCCCCATCTTTCTTCTAAGTCTGGCCCAAGGGACATCCACTTCTACGCTAAAAGGTACCAGAAAGCTACAAAAGCAAGGATTCTGGCCACAGCCTTGGAGGCAGAATGAATGCTGAACATGGGAGAGTGCTCTTTGTGGGAACCTTCCCAGACCTTCAGCCTGCATGAATAAGCCAGCAATTAATAGAGGCAGGAAGAGAGCAGGAGATGCATCACCATCCTGGCACCACTTCCCTCAACACATCCGTATCTTGTCACCTGCAGAAGAGTCCAACCCTCCCTTTCTTTCTAATTCCTCAAAATATCTTAAAGTCCAGGGGAAAAAAACTGAGTGATCCCAAAGGGACAATTCCTCCACCCTCTGCATTCACACCCCATCACCAGGCAACTGCCCTGTTCCAAAAGGGAAACTAAGGGAAGAAAACTCTGTGCTGCCATCATCCCTGACGTAACCTCTGAGAAAGAGGGTAAATGCACCTCTCCAGTCACCTGGAAAAAAACTCTTCCAGAATAAGACACTGAAGAGTTGCATAGGAATAGTCACACAACCTTTTTGAGCCATGAGGTTCTTGGGCCTCACATCAGGAAGAATCGGAAGTTGTAACCAACAGTAAATGCTGTCCCTCATATTTTTTCCTTCCATGGACACCCTGCAACACCTGCAAGCCTCTCTACCTCCTGCAGCTGCACAACTCCACACCCACTGCCCCAGCAAAGCAAGCAGAGCATGAACACACTGAGATTTTACTGAAAACAGAAGGTAAACACAGCCTTCCACATAACTCAGCCCTTGTTACAATGCCTGGACGTGGCAGCTGGCCCTTCCTGCTGATCTACAATCCCTCTGCAGCTCTTCATTACCACTCCCCAATTTCTCAGAGACATTCTGCCACACACATACACACCAGCTCTCCAGAGGAGCCACCAGAAATAGAAGTTATGACTGAAGAAGACGCTCTTTGATCAGCTGTGCAATGTGAAGTTATGAGGGATGCAAAAGCCATTAAATCTTTTCCTTTCCTTGAAGCCAAGGGACTCTGAAGATAAAAAAGGCAAACCAAAATGGACAATCCTCAGAGAACAAAGTGTAGCAGAAGTGGAGCAAGCTGAGGCAGAGTCTGCACACTTGGCATCTCCCTCCATGTCTCCGTGGGTCTCCTGGGGCTACCTGGGGTGTCAGAGCTTCATCCTTCTGCTGAGGAGCTGAACTAACTGCTAAAGCAGCAGAACTGACATCCCAAAGGCTCACACCTGCCTCATTTTCTGTATAAGGGCTGCCCTGTGCAGGGAGAGAGAAGGGTGCTAACTCTGGGGTCCACAGAAAAGGAGGATCCTGCCCTTCTCTCCTCTATTTATGCCTTCATTGTCCTACTGATGGCTCTACCACCTTCCTGCTCTTCAAAATCCTTCTTTCCTTTACTTTTTTCATCAGTGACTTTAAACCTTTCTTAAACCTTTTTTTTTCTCGACTGAATCAAGGCCTGCCTCCTTCCAGTCATATTTAGGCCAAAGCCTTCATCCCAGCTCAGTCTACCCAAGCACAGAGCTGGGGTTATGAGAGCAGAAACAAGCCTGTCCCACCAGGTACAGATACAAGGTGAAAGTCCAGAGCACCAGACACATCCAGGCACTGAGGACTCAATCCTTTGGAGCACTGAGCTTCCGGGACCTCAGCCACCAACACATGCAAGTGGGAATTCAACCACAGGATGCAGGTGGGCTTTGTACAGCTCTTCCCTGCCTCTCTGTGCTCCCTGAGAAGCTGGAGCAGATTCAGGTACCTCTGGATCTGTACTATGTCCTCAACTTCTGCAGCAGAGGCCCTTCCTTTGTTTCCCTGGAGTCACTGGATGACAGCTAATCCTGGAGCTCCAGCACTCTGCCCAGCCAAAGGTGAAGCTTCCACAAACTGGCACAAGAGATGGAATTTCTGCAGGAAGGAAAGATGTGACTTCCCTGTGATTGGGCTGCTGGGATGAACTAAAAGGAGCCAAATTTTCTACTCACAGCATTTTTTATTGGATAGCAACCTTCCTACTGGGGTTATTTATAAAGAAGTGTTACAGACTGTGTTAAGTTATACATTGCAGAATTTCGAAAGATGACTTAAAAATGACGCTTCTTTTTTTCCCTCCCCTCTTCTTCAGAATTTTGAGTAATTTCTAGGGAATTTTATTCCTTTCCAAGTGAATACTTAAGGATCCCATAAGTATTGTGGTATTTCCATGTGTGTCTCTCACTGCTTAATTCTTGCCTGCGGCAATTAAATTCACTTGGATTCAAAAACGATCTCAAGGCTGATACACCAATGGGTTAGTGGGTAAAAAGGCTCCCCTAGAGAGCTTATGGATGTCACAAATATGGAGAGAGCTGAAATGCTGCTCTGGAGAGCCTGGTGCAGCACATGACCCAGCAGTCACATCAGCTTCACTTCCACGCTCTCATCTATGGCCAGAGAGGAGCCAGGAGCACCCCAAGGACGAGTTAAACAGCTTTCTAAGTGCACATCAGAGAGGCTCCAACTCCTTGGATCTGACCAGGGCTCCCCAGGCACCTGAATGGATCTGAAATTTCCCCTTTTCTCCATCACAGATTCTCTGCCTGGCCCTACCATGACCCCTCAGGTACTACAAGGACACTACAAAGTGAGCAGGAGCCAACACTTCTCCCTGTTGGAAACTAGGAGGAGGGGGATGCAAAAAGGACTGGCAAAGACCACAGAAATGGCCATGATGGAAGGAACAAAAAAAAAAAAAAAAAAGAAAAAAAAAAAAAAGGTTTTGCCATTCTGAGAAGCTCCTGTCTCTACACAGTCTGCCCAGCCCTCCCTTCCTGCTGTCCCACAGACTCCTCAGCTCAGCTGCACTAAACCCCAGCTTTTCTCTACCCTTCCCTTCCTAACTCCATGTGCTGTTCTTAGATAAAATATTTTAAGTAAAGTGTCACTGGAGTTCTTAATGAAAAAATCCAAGAAAACTGCAGTATATTGTCTTAGAGCACTTCCATTCACAACATTAGCACAATTCAGCCAAGGACAACTTGAAGGTCATTAGATCCAAGAAAAAAAGCAAAGACTCAGCTGGCTGCCAAAGACTGTGTGACTGCTCTTATAGCAAGAGATATCTCCTGCACAGGTTTAAATGCACACAGCTTACCTAAAACGATAACATCACTCTACATGACGTTGTATTTAATAACTTTATCCCCTCCAAAACAGCTCAACATCACAGAACAATTTGTTACTTGTTCACACAGGATTTTCTGTGGATTCCACAGGATTTTCTATAGGTTTTGTAGTGAATTTGTTGTCTAAAAACTATTTTCTTTCATCACAGAGAAGACACAGCCCTGTTAGGAGTCAAGTGAGTTTACCTTGTGCTCTCCTGCCCATCAAGCAGAACTCATGATAAGCTGATGGGGAAAATATCTGCATGTAAAATACTGATACATTAGCCAGCACATGTGGTGCCCTCATCCAGGCAAATTTCAGTTTAATCCCCGTTGAAACAAACCCAGGGAATAAGTCCAGATGTTACCTTTGCCAGCAAGGATTCAAACAGTGAACAGAATATAACTCACCTTTTTTAATTCCCTGGTGAAAGTAAGACCCAGGAGTGCCAAACAAGTGCAGAGCCCTTGTGCAGTGCTATCCCTTCCCACCTGAAACTTCTCAAATAGACATCTGCACCAGAGGTGAATTTATGACAGGGCACTTGTCCACTAAATGAACTCATCCCCACAGACTGCCCAAGTCTTGGGTCACCAAACTGCCTTTTGAGTCACCAAACTGCCTTTTCTCCTCGAGGGCAACTCCTCCTGCCTCTCTGCTGCTGAGATCTCATACTGTTTATGACAGATAAATAAATGCACTTTCATTTTAAGGCTATTAACCAGAGGTTGAGGCACACATAGGCATAACCAAGGCACATCAGTTCTCTTACCTGAGCCGTTTCTGCCTTCAGGATGGTTTTGTGAAAGGTATTCTCCAAAAGCCCTCGCCGCTCTGTGTCCCAGCATCAGGAGGCAGCACAGGAGAGAAAGAGAGAGATGGGTGATGGTCAAAAGGCAAGAAGGAACAGTTCAATACCCACATACTGCTGTGCTCCTGCAGCTGCCATTCCCTCAGCCTCAGGTGACACCCATGGCAATATGCTGCTACAGCAGTGAGGATTCCAGTGGTTCTGGTTGATACCTCAGTGTTCCCCTGCCCAAAGGGGGAAAAAGAGCTGGGTTAGAAGTCCAGGACTACTTTAGGCTTTAGCTTCTCTGTTATAAAACTGAAACATAAAATTGAAATGCACCTGCATTAAATCTGTGACGCACGTAGGAACTGGCTCACTGCCTCCAGCCCCCCTGAGTTAAGCCTCTCCTGGCAACCCCAGGAAGGTTTCTCCACCCCAGAGCCAGGCACTACTCCAGGCTCCTGCAGGTCCTGAATGCTTCCACCTGGAGAGCCATCACAACTTATATGTGGATGCTAATGACCATTTTACCTACCTGAACCCTAAGTGCTCAAGCTCCAGCTATGTCAGTATTTGGATTACTGGACAAGCTTATTTGAGAGACACCCACAACCTCCCACAAAAGCAGTTCCTGCTTCTGTGACGGATTCCGGTCCTGTGGATGACCGAGATTTTACTGGAATATATTAAGAATCAAACAAGCAGGGTGAGTTCAACCCTTATCACACATCCAGGCCTACGTAAGAGAGCAAACCTATGAATATTCCAACCAGGGAAGAGCTTTCTGCTTGCAACCCACACAGGAAATGAATCCTTGGTCAAGGCATGCATTCCATGGAGTACAGGAACCTCTAGACTCCAATTGCCAGGACCTTTGTAATGTCCTAGTGCTGTGATTGCTCTCCTGTACCCGACAGACCTGTGACTCAAGAGAGCCAGTACTAGAGCCAGCTTTTCCCCAGCCATCCATTTTGCCCAGGTTTGTAGAACAATCTCTCCAAGGTCTGCAGCATCCCAAACAGGCTGAGCTGCCAATGGGCAGCCCGGGGTGAAGACTGGCAAAGAAGGAGGTGAAAACAGCCACCCACCTCCTTGGCAAGCCAAGCCAAGCCAACAAACCCAGAGCTGAGAACTCTCAGCCCTCAAGCACATCAGCATCTCCTGGGGAAGGACAAGATTTGCTGCAACAGAGAAGCCTCTCCATACCAAGGCATCACATCCACTGCCCTCCTTCGAAGGTGCTCAGCCTCAGAACATCCAGTTCAAGCAGCTGCAAAAGGCTCATAATGGCCATTAAATATCTAAGTGGAAAATGGCTTTGACCTCCAAAACTACCTTCTGCTTTGCATATACCAATCTGTGTTGCCAGGATCTTCCCCACTGCTTTTACATCCCACCTCCCAAAGGAGAAAAGGTTAACAAGGCTACAGTGCACTTCCCAGAGTGACTCGGGCTGGAAAGAGTGGGAAGTCGATTTGTCATCCACGGCTGGCAACAGAGGATCAATATGAACGATGAAGAAAGAGTAATTTAATCACCCCGGGACTAAATTTCAGCACTGCCAAATGCAAAATGCTTTGGAGCAGCACAGCTGGACTGTGCGAGAAGCAAGGTTTAAGATTCTGCATCTTTACAGACTAACAGACAGCACTGAGGTTTTCCCTGTTTCTGGATTCTTACGTGTCCAGTCCCAGGCTGTACCTTTACACACTAGCTTGGGGTGGCAGCTGCCCAAACTGTCCTCTTCAGAGCCTAACACCTCCAGAGATGGTCACACAGGGGATCTGTCACATGGGAAGCTGTACAGTCAGCCCACAATCCCCACTACAAAGAGCAAAGGGATGACCATCATGGTTCACCCATCCAGGAGGACAAGTACTTCATGGATGTTCCTGGCACCCTCAACCTTTCTGTCCAGGCAAAAAGCAGGACTTGATCCTGGAGCAACACACAAATGCAAAGCTGAGAACTGGAGTGTGGCTACTTCAGGCAAGTGGTTGAGTCACCAACCCAGGAAGTACAGATGTGGCGCTTGGGGACATGGTTTAGGGGACGTGGAAGGGTCTGGTTTGCAGATGGACTCATTTATCTTAGAGATCTTTTCCAACCTAAACCACTCTGATTTTAACATCAGGCTACTCAGCTGCAAAAGAATTCCCGAGCAGCTCCTGCACTCCATCTCAGAGGTGGTTAAAATTCAGCAGAAGTCACATCTGATCTTGCACACCACCAGCAACAGCACAGCTCTCAGCACATAGCTAGACATGAGATTTCAAGATCTCTTCCACCAAAACTTCTGGGACTCCAAGGCTTCCCATGGAAATGTCTGTCCTTGCAAGGCATCACCAACACCATTCACTAACAGGGCACGCACTTACACCCTTGGGAAAGACTTTGAAGCTTCTCTTTTGCATCAGCAGTCATTTCATGTAGAAAAAATAATAGTGAGCAAGTTCTCAGGTAAATTATCAGTAAGAGAACATGGTGATTTACACAAAAAATGACGACAAAATTTAGTCTGTAACTAGTTCAAAAGCCCCAAATTCATCTGTCATTCTGTCCATCCATCTCTTTACCAATGCCTGAAGATCTCATCTGTCTGAAAATCTGAACCAATACTTCACCTTTAGCCTGCAAACCACAGGCTCAAAAAGCCAGTACCAAGCACTTCCTAAGATCCAAACTGAAAAATGGCTAAGACAGAGACAAGGAAGCACTGCTGCCCTCCAGCCTACCTTGTTCCATGGTGAAAACAGTGTCACTCAGAGTAAGAGCCCAAGCTGGAAGGTGCTGCAGGGTCTCTAACCTCACTCTCTGGTTTCCCCAAACAGAGGAGGTAGGAGGCTACAATGCCAAATGCCAGAACTCCCAGAGAACAGTTCATACCCAGAGAACAGGCCACACCCAGAGCTCCAGTGCAGGTCAGCAGCACAGTCAGGGAGCACGGAGCTGCTCAAAAGCATTGCTCCCTGCCCAGGCTGCAGCTGCAGTTCTGTCCCGGCTGTTCCACCCCACAGCTCTCAGACCCTTCAGGCCAACCCAAAAGCACACAAACATGGACATGTGGGCACAGATCCCCAGCCACGGCAAACATGGCAACAACGCCTCCACAGCACAGCGTGCAACAGGGGGTTTCCAGCCAATTACACTGGAAACTTCACACTAATTATTCTGCCTATTATCTCAGTGGTTCCCTTCTACATTCCCGCTTTCCAAGTGCCATCGGCTTCTCCTTGGCTGTGCCTCAGTGGAGCTCCTGCAGATGCCTGCACGTGCCCTTTGCCAAGGGGACTCTGATGGCCACACTTGCTCCTTATGGCTACTTCCCCCTTGCCAAGCCTTTTGTGTTCCTTCCCTGCTCTCACTGTGCTCACAGTCACCCCAGTTCACCAGCACTTGCCTGGATCATTAATGTGCCACTTCCCCCCTGTTCTTGGCTACCCACTGGCTTGATCAAAATAAAGCCAGAGCAAAATGCAAACAGATGGTAGCTGTTCTATTTATCCCATTCTTTTCTCTCTCTTTTATTTATTACCACAAGTCACACAATCAGACTTTTCTCTCAGCTCAGCTTTACCTCCACTATTGCTGCCAATGGAGTTCAAGTTCCCTCATGCCATCGGACGGCACTGGACATAAAACCCTTCAACTGGGCCCTGAGCAGAGACACCTTGGGATAATTTAACTGGCAACAGATGCAAAAGAAACCTTGTTTCACATAAATGAGATGAAGTACAAGGTGCCTTACAGCTCCACGGGCCGGTGAGCTATAACCCTGAGTGTATGATACTGCAAAAGCTGCATACAAATGAGCAGGTAGCACTGAGAGGTGATCAGCTGATGACATGACAAGTTTAGCCCTGACTCATCCGGAGAGAGGTTTTCATTTTAGTGGCAGATCGGACCTGCAAGTCACACAGTCAGCACAGCTTGATTTAACAAAAGGACATCAAGCAGGGAGCAGGGCTCTAGCACGCTGTGCTGCTCAGTCTAACCAGCACAGACAAGCCTCAGAAAACGCCAGCATTTCCTCCAGCATTCCATCAGAATGGCTCCAGGGAAGGGAGGAGAGATGGGGCAGCACAACACAGGCAGGAAAGGCAGCTCCCCTTCTGGGGGCATTTTTCAGTACTCACTGTGCCTCAGATGTCAGAGCGGGACTCAGGTCTGGAAGAGAACTGTGAAGAAGCACAGACAGTCTAGACAGAGATTTGCTCGAAGGAGCAAAGCCGCCAAATAACTAAGATCTCAATTACAATGTGATAAGCACAGAATGGCCTTCATGTCTCTGAAATAATCACATCAAGAGGATAAAAGGGGCCTTGATGCACACGAGCAGCTATGAAAAGCTGATGCACATAAATTTATTCACCAACCTGACACTTACAGAGTGAAGAAATGCGGATTGAAACACTCAGAGATACAGGGAAGACCTCAGATAACTCCATTTAGAGCACAGCAGAAAGCTAAGCAAAACCTGGGCTATTCAAGAGCATTACATGGAAAAATAAAAAACACCCACCACCTTCTTGTGCTCCTTCAGAAGTAATGCCCAGAGGAGTTGCAGCAGGAATCTGTTGTGACAGCATCTGACAGTGCTGCATCTCAGGCACACAGGAGAGAAGAGACCTGCATCACCAGGACCTACGTCCTCCTACAGTAGCAATCCTGCTCTTGTCACCAAGCAGAGAAGGGAACACCTCCAGCACATCCACAGTTAACAGCTCAGTCATTAAAGACTGTTGACACCTACGTTATTTAAGCCTAATAGTAACAATACCCTGACAAAAACTAGTTTTCAAAAAAAAAAAAAAAACTATGTAGAGAAAAGGTAGCTGGAAAATTGTAATTTTAAAATTCTCACTCTCAGGAAAGGGAGATTGGATGTCAGCAATGGATCTCAGAGACCCCACAGTCATGGAGCAATTTATGATCACAAAGTTTAGACAAAGAGGAGAGAGGAAGAGCAGGCAGAAGTTAAAAGAAAAAGGCAGTCAAAGGGACAGTTCATACCACTCATAGGAAAATTCACAAGCAGAAAAAAAAATCTAGATTCCATGAAGAACCCCAAGCTAAGCCAAAAATCACTCACGCAGCAAGAAACCTGGGATAAGGTACATGGTCACTTACCTCTGCATTTTCTCAATGAAAAATGTACCCTTTCACAGCAACTAAAGCCACTTTTCATTCCTTTCTAGGCAGTAGAGAGGGACTGAGAACAAATTCTTATCTCTCTGTGGGCTATCCTGGACTCAATGCCAAGGTAATGAAATTGGGCAAGACAAACCACACTCTCAACTCACGTATTTCTTGCGCAACAACAGCAAGAAGAGATGGTTCTGGAACACTCAGCAAAAGCCTCATGTCTGATTGCTCTCACCGTCATGCTCTCCTAAAGAACAGCTGTAGGCCAGCACACTACAAAGCAGAGCTACAGGAAAACATCTGCTTTATTGCAACATTTGGGGTGCCAGTGTTTTTCTGTAGGTGTCAAGGCAGCACAGGCAAAGAGAACCCATTTCTAAGGGCTTTGGTTCTTCTGCACCCTTGGAAAAGTTCTAAGGAAGCCAAGGAGCAGGGGTGAGACACCCCCAGCCAGGGCTCTGGAGAGAACCTGCTGAGCCCAACCAGCAGCAGCCTCAGCGCTGCCAGCAGAGGGGCAGCACCAAGGTCACCACTCAAGGACAACTGCGTCAGCCCTGCCTTCGGCTCTGGGGCTGCAGGGCAATAAAAGCACACGCAGGGAAGGAACAATCCGACGGGAGGATCTCGCACCCGAGCCCTTCGGAGGTGATCAGAGCAGCAGCACTGAGCACAGCCCCTTCCCGGGCGCACAGGGCGCCGCAACTCCCTCAGGAGAAGATGGCCATGGAAACCAAAGTCAGGAGCATCGTGGGTGCTCTCCACAGTGTTGGCACAGGGTAATTGTGTTGTTAGTTTGTAAGAAGCTACTTAAAAGACCCAGCACACAACAAGCTGCATGGAGCTTAATTAATTCTCCTGGGACAGGAGACTCCCGAGTTGCTCTGCAGAGATTTTAATTTAAGAATCTAGGGAGCCTGCACCTCCTGTTTGGATCTCATTAATCACACCAGCAAACAAGCACTGCTCCTCGCTCAGTAAGACAGTCAAGTGTACACACACACACTCCAGCCACACATAAGAAATACACACCATGGCCACTTGGACTTGCAGTGGAATTCCAGCAGATGATCTTTCGCTCTAAAGAGAAGTCATGAGAAATATGAACAAGGCAGAGCCCAGAAGATGCAGAGAAGCAAACCGAGGGTATCTCCTTCTGCAGCACAAGAACAGGATCCCCCAGCTGCCTACACCCACAGGGCACATGATCATTGCAGCAGTGCTACCCACACAGGTGACCCAAGTGCCCAGCCCTCATGGGGTGGACAGAACAGGCTGTCTCTGTAGCCTTATCCAGGGTCCTGCAGAGTCCTTGCTGTAGGTAAGGACATGGGGGATACGTGCAGGAGGACCCAGGGCAGAGCAGAGGAGCTGTGTGTGATGAGCTCCAGGAAACCTTTCAGCAGGTGGGTCATCACCTCAGAAGAAATTCCAAGCATGGCACAGCCCGTGGAAGCAGGGACTGAGCCGTGCCTGGAGCCCCAGGATGGAGGCACATGGACAGCACCTGCCACCCCCAGCACCTTCTCCATGCAAAGAGGCTCTGCAGAGAGGCTCTCGATAAGTTCACTGTCCTCCTCAAATGACTTTTGGATCAGGAATTTCTAGCACAGGCATCAACAGGGAGAAACATAAAAGCACTTATCTTGTGCCATGGTCTACATGACCAGACACTCCTCAAGGGCATTGTGTACCCCAGACCAAGCCCACTCAGAACTTTTCTGGTCAAACCACCTCAATTCACACCTCCCAGAGACACCTCAGAGTTCCCACAAACCTGTATCTGCAGCTTGTCGGTAGTTACAGCAGGTATGGAGCAACCCAGAACCCCAGAGGCACCTCCTGGACTCCACAGAGTTGATACAACCAGAGTAGCATCTGCCCACCCTGGTGTAGGCTAACAAGTCATTATGCTCAAAACACATTAGTCGCTCCCAAACACCCACACTACCATTTGAAATCCTACCAATTACTGAGTATGCTGTTTGTGTGACTGCCTAATCCCACTCCCAGAGCCCCATCACAGCACTTATGGTGCTTTACGTGTCATTTCTGTATATACACCTGGCTGACATCACCACAAAGAATCCCACTGCCAAATCTCTGAATGCCATGGAAAGCATTAAAGGTTTCATGACTGGTTATGGACCGGGTGCAACAAAACGTGGGGAAAAGTTGCAGGCTCTGCCTGGAGAGCTTTCCCTTGAGATACTCCAGAGTTTGAAGGATGGATTTCTTTACAACTCAAACAGATGGCAAGATACAGACAGCTTTGCATCTCTTCACTCCAAGCCATAAGACTTCTCTTTCCTCCCAGCACAGCAGAGATGCCATAATGCTCAGTTAAAGAGAGAGGTGACTGCGATCTCACAGCAACACGGACTGAGCCCTACACATGACTCCAGGTTATTCTAATGCAATTCTGTCTAACAACACAAAGAAGGTGTTATATAATGCGGCTTGAAAGTTCATTTCTCCCTAATTTTTCCCCAGCAGCAAAGAGCCAGTCTAGCAGTAGCAGGGACAGTGACAGACCTACCCCTGGCACAGCTGTGCTGAAGGAGCAGTTAAAGAGCTGCGCCAATGCCCCCAAATAGTCACCAGATGATTGTGGTGACAGTTGCACTGCAGCGCGGGAGAACAGTCCTTTTATCTGGGAAAGGGCACTAAGGCAAAGCTCATCTGTGACAGCTTTTTAAACCTAAGTACCATTAAGCAGCAAATGTATTTGCTAGGCTTTTCCATGTTTGATACTGAAAAGCACTGGGACCAGGCAGTGAACGAAATGCTACACTGTAGGACAAGCAATATAAAGCCAGAACAGGCACAATATAGAACACAAATCCCTTAACTGGTCCATGTAGTGGCTTGGGACTCTGCTGGGGAGGGCAGAAGTGGTGGGTGCAGATTTTCACAGCGCAGTTTTTCCACTCAAAAGAGCGAGACCCCTTGAAGGAGGCTGCTGACTTTGCCCTCGGACACGCACACGGCATTTCAGCCCAGAAGAAACCACCCGGGCAAACCGACCGCGCTTCCGAATTCCCGACAATTATAAAGATCCATCCCTGACAAACCCACTTCTGACACGCTCCTTGCCAAGCCAGCGAACAAAACCTGCGGTGCTGTGGCCGGGCCGGCGGCGGGGACGCCTCTGGAGACAAGTGACCTCTCCGGAGGCTGAGGGTCCGCGGGGTGCAGGGGAGCACGGCTGACCGCCACCACCAAGTGCGCGGCTGCTTTGGGGCGATCGGGGCAGCCGGCGAGGGGGACCCACCGGCAGGTGCCATTCCCCAGCCCCAGGATGGCCCCGGGGGACAAACCCCAGGTCGTGCCCGCACCGGTGCCCGGGCTCAGCCCGCGGGTCTC
Source organism: Lichenostomus cassidix (assembly GCF_008360975.1). Taxonomy (NCBI): domain Eukaryota; kingdom Metazoa; phylum Chordata; class Aves; order Passeriformes; family Meliphagidae; genus Lichenostomus; species Lichenostomus cassidix. Next base: position 9,310,474 of record NC_139497.1, read on the forward strand.
AGGGCTACCGCAGCCCGGCACGACTCCTGAGGCGGCCGGGGGCGGGCAGGGTCCCGGCACCGCGCGGCCCCCCGAGGTACCGCCCGCCGCGCCCCCGGCACCCACCTCACTTTGGCCGCCACGGACGACATGGCCTCGTTCCTGAGCGTCTTCCTTTTGGACACGGCTGTGCCCATATTCGCGCGGGGGGTCGCGGCCGGGGGAGCGCTCATCGCCGGGCTCCGCGGCTGCCCATGCCGGGGCGCGCCGCCGCCCCTCGCCGCCGCACCGCCTCAGCGCCCCGCCATGCCTGCCCCCGGCCCGCGGCCCCGGCCCGCGCTGCGCTCCGCACCGGCCGCTGCCGCCCCATTGACTGCGGCAGGAGGGAGGGAGGGAGGGAAGGAGGGACGAGCCCGCCCCGCCGCCCAGGAAGCGCCGCTATATTTGGCCGGCGGCACCTCCTCCGCCCGCCTGACATCATGGCCGGGGAGGGGACGCCGACCCCGCCTGAGGGCCGCGCGGGGCGGTGGGTGCCTGCAGCGGGAGAAGGGAGGGGCGAGGGGACACCTCAGGGGCTGCAGCCTGTTCCCGAGGGGTAGCTCCCATCTCTGCTCTCTGTGACAGGGACAGGAGCCAGGGAACGGCTGGAGCTGTCAGGGAGGGTCAGGCTGGAGATCAGGAAAGGTTCTTCCCCCAGAGGGTGCTGGGCACTGCCCAGGCTCCCCAGGGAATGGGCACAGCCTGAGGCTGCCAGAGCTCCAGGAGTGTTTGGACAATGCTGCCAGGGATGCACAGGGTGGCATTGCTGGGTGTCTGTGCAGGGACAGGAGCTGGGCTGATGATCCTGGTGGGTCCTTCCAGCTCGGGATACTCTCTGATTCCACGATTCCACCTGAGGTTAACATGCAGCCATCAGCCGTCAGACAGGCTGCCAGGGGAGGCCCAGGGGTCGCTCCCTCCAGGCTCCTGTCAGGAAACAGACATGTAACCTGCAAAAAAATCAGTCATTTTGACACAAAACTGCTGCCTGCCTTTGACAGATCGGGTGAAAAGTTTCACACACGGTTTATTTTCCACAGCTGGGCGCTGTGTTGGCAGCAGGGCAGTGGGTGAGTGCAGCCATGTCCCTCTGCTCGTGGGGTGCACATGGTCACGAAGGTCGGGCTGTCAGGTTTTGCACGACAGCCCTGAAGGATTGACACAAACACTGCTGGCTTTGTCCCCTGATGGTCACTGCTCACCACCATTGTCCCAGAGCAGGCACCACAGCTGTTCCCAGAGTCACTGGAAGCAGCGGAGGCATGAGGCAGAGATGGGTGCTCAGACACCTCCTTGTGCCCAGTGTCACCTGCCAGAGCAAACACCTGCCTCGAGCTCATGGAATGCTTGAAAACAAACCCAGCACAAGGAGCTGACTGATCGCTCAGTCAGCCCAGCCTCAGAGCATTTTCAGTTCACACAGTCACAGAACTGCTTGGGTTGGAAGGAACCTTCATAGATCACTTACTTCACCCTCTGCCATGGGCAGGGACACTGTCCCAGGCTGTTCCTTGTCCAACCTGGCTTTGGACACTTCCAGGGATGGGGCAGCCACAGCTTCTCTGAACAACCCCGGGGTCTCATCACCCTCATAATAAAAAATTTCTTCCCATTACAAAACCTGAATCTCTGCCTCTTATCCTGTCACTACAGGCCCTAATAAAGTGTCCCATCATCTTCCTTATAAGCCTCCTTTATATATTGCAACACTGCAAGAAGGTCTCCCCAGAGCCTTCTCTTCTCCATCTGAACAATCCCAACTCCTCCAGCCTTTCTTCACAGCAGAGGGGTTCCAGCCCCCAGATCAATTTCATGGGTTTAGGTTTCGATCCCTAGGAAGGCTTGGAAAAGTGCTTTGGGAAAGTATTTAATTTATAAAATACTTTGGGAAAATGTTTTTAGATTTTTAGATTTTATAAATCTACTTTCAGGGCACTTGAATGAGTGGGGCAGCAGGTTCTTATATATTATTCATAATATATACAAAAAAAGCACTTGGATTCTCCCCCTGACTATGTAGGTGAGTGCATAAGTCCCAAAAATTGAGAGCCACTTGTTCAACAATATTGGACTGAAGGGTAAAAGTTTTATAGATGATTAAAGTTCCTACAGGCTTTATGAAAAGAGGCAGCTGAAGGAGGCAGTGACCAGCTCACCTTGTCTTGTCTGTACCTGAGGAAGGGCTGTAGCATAAGTTTGTGTTTCACTGTCCTTCAGAGACCCTGCGTGAATAGATCAAAAGCTGGGGGAAAGCTTCAATTCTTTCTCTCCACAGATTCCAAAGTAAAATCTGCAAGAAAATATAAGAGGATTTGAACAAATTAAGTTTCTTTGGTCTACTAATCTACCCATTGAAAAATAAAGTAATTTCTGTAGAGAGAGGAAGAAAGATGAAAAGGTACCCAACTCCCCTGGTTTGTGTGGACAGAAGGAGCAGGATACAAATACCTCACCAAGCAGAATTTTATCATAATCTGGGGAATTCAGATTATGTTATGAGTAATGTAAAATTGTTATGAGTAACAAATTTTTAGAGCTGTATCTTTGCTGAGACTCAAGCTGTGAGCAGAAAAAGTGCCATGTGTGCACAATGAAGACATGGCAATAACTTAAAAAATAAGGTCAGCCTATGGTCCCCCTGCCCCTTTTTCCCTGTATGTAAACTAGATGGGGGAAATGTTCTTTATTTCTACGTTTCAATATTTTGCCATTTGAGGCAAATGCTATTCCTTAAAGATACAACTCACCCTCCAAACTAGCAGGCAGTTACTAACTCTAGTTAGTAACTACTCTATGCCTGACAGAATCCCCAGCAGATCTACCTGGAAACACCCCAAAGTTGCTCACAGTGACATTTTTCATGTACAAAACAAAACCCAATCTCAATACATTGGATTTTTTCCACCAGAAGATGACTCCCATTAAACCTCTACTCATGACTGTCCCCCCACCCTGGTTTTTGTTGCACAGTCATGTCACCAAAGAGTTCCTACAACAGAAAAGGAGAGAAAATCCATCTGTTTTGAAGGAGCAACTGAAAAACATGTGTCGAGAACTGGAGCCATGCGAGCAGTTACAGTCTGCATGAAGCTGTTCCCAGGGCTGACAGTTCCCAGAATTAAAAAGCATCCACATGGATGCCTCCATCTTCATCCCATGCTCAGGCTGCTCTTACTGGTGCCTCTTGGAGCTCCCTCAAATTCTCCCTTGCCCATTCCCTGGTAGGTCACTCTTTGAGCCTGAGGAGGGTCCAGCCCAGAGCAGGCTCACTTTGAAGGCACATTGGCCCAATGGGTTTATTTTGAACACCTCCAAGGATGGAATTCAAACAATGATTCAAAGCTCTGATCCATGCTCCAGGGCTGCACCACTCCCACAGGGAAAGATTTCCATAGATCCATTGGGAATTTCCCGTGTTGGTCTGTGTGCCCTGGAGATGTGCCTGGCTCCATCACTCCATAGCACCCCAGGAGCCCTTGCCCATCTCCCTGCAGGTTCCTCTCTTGCTCTCTGCTTCTTCCCTGCCTTCCCTTAGGGTTTCCTCCCTACCTTTGGGTTTCTCCCAGGTATTTAGGGGTCTGGGTTACCCCAGAAGAGGAGACATGGGTCCCCAGCTCATTACAGCCAGAGATGCCTTTGCTTCATGCTAGGAAAAAGAGTCAGCAGAGCCAGGCAGACAGTTCCCATGGCTTCTCCATGGCAACAGGGCCTCCCAGACAGATGCACACAGGCAAACGGGCCGAGGGGGCCGGGAGCATCACAGCCCCTCCACCCCAGCCCCAAACCTCCACTCACGGGGCTCTCATGGAATCTTACCCCGAAACAGCTTCCAAAATAATCACAGCTGGCCAGAGGATGCTTCCTCTTTCCACTGGTGAAGGTGCACTGCCCTGAAGCCCAAGCCAGGCAAAATCAATCCCAATCAGTGATGGGTTTTGTCCAGAGAAATGTATCACACTTGAAAATCTGGTGTCTCAGCATCCTGTCAAACCAGACAGCACATCTCTGCATGGAAAACCCAGAACTTCAAACCTGATTAGGTCTAGATCTTAGATCAGATTCTGATACTCAGATTTTAAGGAACCAGTTTTTTATGTTTAGAAAAGTAATTTTTGTCTAAATGAGAAAAAAATGTGTATCCTGACAGTTTAAATGCAAAAAAAAGGAGAAATAAGGCAAGCCAAAACCAGCCACAGCAGCAACCTGCAAAATGGAGAGGCAAACAATAATAAATACTTCTTCAAGCACGTCAAACTGGAGAGTCAGAAATTGGCTATGGTGCAAGAGAAGCATTCATAGGAGATAAGGTCAGAACAGAAAAACAATGAATATTTTGCATCTGTAGTCAGTGAGGAAAAGCTTGGAGATGTTCCTGTGCCAAAAGTCATCTTTATATGGACGGGGCATTGGATTTGGCTCATGTTCAAGTGTCAGCAGAAGGAGTTGAGGAATAAATAGCCAAACTAGAGAGTGCAAATGCATCAGGCTGAGATGGTTCACCTAAGTGCTCAGTGGGAGCTCAGAGGTGAAACAGTTTAATTACTTAATTGTAGTATGTAATCACTGTGTGTAACAGCCTCAGTGTCTGAGAGCTTCAAGGTGACAGATGCAAAGGGTTTGAGGTTAAGACAGAACCTGAAGTCTGAGGTTCCCTCCTGGGCAAAGTGAAATTGTCACTAAGAATCCCATTAGTGCAGAGCTGGATACATCTGAAATACTGTGAAGAAAAGAAAGTTGGGTTTCCTGGAAAGAACAGAATGCTCCATAAACCCGTTAAGAGTTCTTTAGAGGGGTCAATAAGCAAGTGGAATAGTCTGCCTGGATTTCCAAAAGGTCTGTCACACGGGTTTCTTACAGGAATTCAGCTACCACGGGATTGATAGAAAAGGCTTGGAATAGATAAATACCTGGTTAAAGGATTCTCAAAGAGCAGCTCTCAGTAGGCAGGCTCCTGAATGGAGGGAGGACAGCAATGGAGCCCCACAGGGACCTGGGCAGGGCTCTGCTCACTTCAGTGTATTCAGAAATAATCTTGAAAATGAATTGAAACAAAAAGGAGTGACAAAGCTTGCTGCTGATGTTAAGGCATTCGGGGTCATAAATACATGAGACAATGTGAAGAGGTATAGAAGGACCTCATGGTAGTGAATAGCTAAGCAACTCAGGACAGCCAGAGGAGATAATTACAGAGATAAAAACACAGGAGAAAAACAATCCCAGCTTCTCAAGCACTGGGCTCTGCACTGATCCTTATCCTCAGAAACAGCCTATTTTTCTTCCAGGTTCAGCCGAATATCATCCTTCACACGCCAGCTGCGTTTGTGCCTCATGCTGACCCCTGGCTTTGGTGGGAATGTAAACCTGGGAGGAGAAGGGAAGGGACTCAGCAGTGTGTAAGCATAAAACCAGGATCAAGTGGGGTGTTTAATGGCCCATGTGAGATGACTGCAGTTCCTGTGGTCCAAATTGAGACCAGGCTTGTTTGTGGTCCATGCAGAGAACACCGTCAGTCACTCAGGTCCTGGGAAGGGCAGAGAACCAGGGTCAGCAGTGCCAAGGGACGTGTGGGACACCCCCCACCCCACGGGCATTTCCCAGGGCTGCACATCACCACAGCTTAAGCCAAAGTGCAGGTGCCTCCCCATGTGTGCACATGGTGTGCTCAGAACACAGAAGTGGCACAGACAGGACAGGGCAGGGATGGTTTTAGCCTCCTGCCCCATTTCTCTGCACAAAACAACTGGCCCAAGTGTGTTGGTACTGGAGGGGGAAAGCACCAGGCTGAAAAGAAAGGGCAAACCTATGTGCCCACTGTCCTTAAACACTCTGCCCCAGCTGAGCTCTTCTGACAAGCCACAGCAGCCCTGAGAGCTGGTAATAAACCCACAACACTGAGGCAGCTGAAGGTGCTGATGGGGTTTAGTCACACAGCACTGTTTGGAAAGAGTTTGAGGAGAATGGTTATGGCCAAGTGCCTGAGAAGCTCAAGGTCTCCAGAATGCCAGAAGGTCACTGAATTATCACCTCTCCACCTTCCTGCTTGGCCAGTTTAGTCACTTCAAGATGTTGCTGTTAAATTCATCAAGTACATACTTCACTCTAATGAGGCACTGTAAGAAAATATCTCTCCCAACACTGGTCTAACTAAATTAGACAATATATCACTGAAGCAATATCAATAGCAAACAAGTTGGAGTTTGCCAAGAATTATGGTTTTGCTTTGAGTGAATTCACTTGAGCAGAGCTGGCCAAGCATTTGGCATCAGGGAAAAGGAGCTTGGTTAAACCCAGACCCAAAAGTAGTCCTGATCCCCGGGTGAACAGTTCCAAACCAGCTGAGATTCAGGACACTCAGACCCCATGTTGGCCAGGTCAACCCAGCTATATTTAGTAAAAGACCTAATCAGTGCTTGCCAGGGCTGGGTACAGCCTTTCAGCCCTGCCTTCTGCTACTGACATATCCCAGCCCCGATGTGCTCCTGAGGGCAGCACTGCTGGGAGGGGAACTCAGCTCCCTGAGACACTGACCACAGGGTTACCTGTGCCCAAAGAACAAACCCTCTCCTCCATCCTCCTCAGTCACTGCATTTTCCCAAGTTTTATAATTTTTCTAGCATTATGAAGAGGTTGAATGTTATTTTATATTATCTGTCTGCTCCTGCACAAGGCAGCAAGGTCCTGGCAGAGGAAACCAGAGCAGCCCTCCCAGACTGGAGATTTGGAAGGGAGGCTCTGTGCTCAGCTGTGGGTGGAGAACAGGGAAAAACAGAGCTTTTTATCCCAAATTTGGGAAAAAAAACCATTGAAAAAGGTCTTGGGGGCTTACTTCCCATGCATGGTCACAGTCTGGGGTGATTTGAGGGCGGGATGCACTCTGCTGGGATGAGAGCAGCAGCCTGGCTCTGGCAGAGCATGGCTGGGAGGGCACAGTGCTCTCCTGCTGGGCATGAGGGGGTTCCCAGGCACAGACACCTGAGTGTCCCTCAAATCCCAGCCCCAGAGCCGCTTCCTCAGCCTCTACTGACCTCCCAGGCTGGACCAGCAATGACTCAGAGCAGGAGCAGTTCCAAACTCGGTCAGTGGCAGCAGCCTGACTTCCCACTGGGAGACTCCCAGGGTAGCACTGGGTCTGTCTGGCTCTGCAAGCACAACCTGAGCACACTTCACGTGCTGTTTGGAAAGGTGGGGAAGTGATGAGTCTGTGGGGTTTATTTTGCCACCTCTTCACAGAGCCTCAGCAGCTTTCTCTGAGAAGATATTAGAGATGGGGAGGAGAGGCTTCAGCTTAGCACCATCATGCAACAGCAAGTGGCTGGGCACTGCCTCTCCCTGCTCCCTGCACTGCAGCAGCAGCACTGGCACAGCACGACCCCAGTGGGAGGCATCACACCACTTAAAGAAAATTATGTTGCTGGCCTTTTCATTATGTTGCCCAGCAAATGTTCCCATGAAATATAGGCCTAATTATCTACCCACGTTCAGATTACTCTAAGATGCAATTTCCTTCTACTCTGTGGAGTTTGCTCTCCTTCTGTGGATCTCATGATTGAAATACACTCAATTAGTTATTACTCTGCTGGCTGAAATCTTGAGCTGCCTTCCTGATAAGACTGCTCCATTTGGGTCTTGATGACCTTACAACAACCAGGTGACACCAGGTCACAGGCAAGCCAGAAAGATGTCTCAGCACTCAGGCATGCCTGTTATTTATTAGATTTGTATCAAAAATAGAAACTGGTCAGGACTGAGGGCTTGAAATGTGAAATATCAGCATCATAAACCATTAAGGTTGGAAAAGCCTCTAAGATCAGCAAGCCCAACCATTCCCCCAGCACTGCCAAGGCCACCACCAAACCATGTCCCCAGGTGCCACATCTACACATCTTATAATCCCTCTGGGGCTGGTGACTCTACCAGTGCCCTGGGCACCCTACTGAACTGAGAAAAGAAACAGCCTCAGCACAGGTGATTGCTGTGGTTGGTGTCCATCCCTTGGGTGGGATCTTTTCAAAAGCATGATCCTAAATCCCTGTGAGGGAACTGCCCAGGAGAGGAAGACTCTGGGTGAGACACCATGATTCTGAGTCAGGAGAGCTGACAGGAGAGTGAACATTTCAAGAGCAGCATAACATTACATACCTCTTTTTCCCTTAAAATGATCCAGTGGGTGAAGAGAAACAAAAGCAAGGAGCATCAGCTATAGCAGGAAGGAGGATTTGAGCAGGGTGGTAATGTAATTTCATTCCTATTGACTACATCAAACTGACATAAACCAGTCCCTCAGAATAAACTACAATAAATAATAAAACCAATTAATATAACAGAGGAAACAATGATGTGGATATGTCATATCAAGAAAAGATTCCTTAACTTCTCCACAGAGTTGCAGAAACCCTGGTGTGAAGGCTCTCTGGAAGTCTTTGCTGAAAGTCTGGCACAGCAACTTCTCTTGCTCATACTGACACATTTGCTAGACGTTGATCTGTCCCAGGTTGACCTGTTCCACACTTGACCACCCTCCTGGTGAAGGGAAGCTAATTTTGTACCTACCAGAGACATGTTTTGCTCCCAGGAATCCAGGGACTGCTCAGCAGCTGTGGGGGTGCAGGACTTGGCCCTTCCAATGGAAGTTTCTCAAGGTTGGGACTCCAGAAACAGCTCCAGAAACAGATTGGGTGGTAATTGATTGCTCAATGATTCAGTGATTACTCAGTTTTTGCTCCATCCACATCTCAGTATTTCATTGTTTGGCAAAATATCAGCCTGACTTTGTCCTGACATTGGCACCACGCAGCAGAAGAAGAGCTGAAGTTTGAAGTGACTGTGTCATATATAAGATGGAAGAAAAAATGTTGTGATTATGGGAAAGTTTGTTTGACTGTGTCCCTGGAAACACCTCACTCCCAAAATTCTGCTCCAACCCTACCCTGCACCGTGTCCAACCCTTGCTGTATTTAAAAGTTCTGGGTGCAGAAATGAAGCCATTGAAATGACACATCTGCTGGCAGAAGGACTCAGATTATCTGCATCAGCAGACAATGGGACTGCAGATCTTATCTATATGGACTTCTGACAGACCTTTGAGACAGTGCCCATGATTGCCTTCTCTCTTAATTGGAGAGATGTGGACCTGATGGATTGACTGCTTGGTGGATGAGGAATTGGTTGGATGGTCACATCCAGTGGCCAGTGGCTCAATGTCCAGATGGAGATCAGTGACAAGTGGTGTCCCACAGGGTCTGTATGGGGCCAGTGCTGTCAAATGTCTTCACCAGTGTCACAGACAGTGGGATTGAGGGTGCTTCAGCAGGTGACACCAAGCAGTTGTGGTGTCAGCCACCAAGTGGTGAGGTTCACACACCTGAGGGAAGCTGGAAGAGCTTCTGAGGGCAAGGAGCTGGAAATGCAGCTCCCAGCAGAGCCCAGGGCATGGCAGGAACAGCTCCCTCCAACACGATGCTTCTGCCCATCACGAGGCTGCACAAGGGAACAGCAGTTGGGCACATGGGGACTGATCCTGCACAGAGCAGGGAGAGAGCAGGGAGACACATTCAGGGAGGGTGACTCAGAAAGTTCAGCTGGAGGATGAGGAGGGATGCACACACAGTCAGGGCCATCAGCAGCTCCTGGCCATGGTGAGGGTGTAGCAAAATAGGTGCCATCTGCTTCAGCTGGAGCATCACACAAAGGCACAAGCAGGAAAGAGCCTCTAGCTGAGACCCTGTTGGCAAGGAGAACACATTGCTACCAAAATAGCCCAAGGCACAGGAGAGGAGTGGCCACAGTGCACATGCAGGTTTTCTGTTCTCCTGTCCCTGCCCCACTTCCAAGCTGTCCTGTGGAGAGGAAGGAGAGCCCTCCAAGGGTTCATAGGGATTCAAAGCAGTGCTGAGTGGCATTTGGCAGAGGGCTTGAGATGGGCAGCAGCTCAATCCATCACCATTCTGCAGGAAAGGACCTGGATGCTGCTGCAAATCAGCAGAGGAACCAGAGTCAAAAGTGCTGTGCTTGTGCAGAACAGGAGAATGTCAGGGCACAGGAAATAACACAGTAATGGTGCCATCGTGTGTGGGCTATGCAGGGCTGGGACAACCAAAGCCTGGGATGCTTCAGAGGAGATGTGGACTGACTGGAGAGAGCTCAGAGGGAGCACCAGGAGGGGCTGAATGGTGCAAGAGTGCAACCTGTGAGCAAAGGCTGAAATTAAAGACCTAGGGGAAGCCACAGCAACACACACTGGTTCTGTACAAGGCTGAAGACAGGACAGGGCAAGGAGCAATGGGGTTATACCATGGTGGGGAAATTCAGGTTCCACCTGAAGAAAAACTATGTAAGGATTGTGAAGCAGTGGAACAGAGTTCCAGGGAGAGCAATGATGCTCCAGAGTGGAGCGAGCAGTGCAGGTGTGACCAATTGGAGCAGAACCTCCCTTTGGCACCAGGTCAGATGGGATGGGATCAGCACAGCTGCTCCTGCCCAGGACATGCCACAGAGTCACCCAGCCCTCCCTGGGCTGACAGGGCTTGTTGGCCTCTTCATCACTCATGGAACCAGCAGCTTCACAAACCTCATGGAGATGGTAACAATTCTGAGAACTCAAGTGAAAAAATCTGCAGAGAGGGAAATCAGCAGTTCTCTGAGTTGAGCTTGCAACAGGGCAGAAAAGCTGATATTGCAGAGTCAAGAAAATGTAACTTTGGCTGAAAGCCCATCCTGTAAGTTGGTAATCCTGAAAACAGCCACTGGAAGCAAAATGACACTAGATATGAAGAGGAAGAAGGGAATACTGATCAACATGCAGCAACCATCACAACAGGCTGTGGAGCAGAGATATTGATAGAAGAGGATAAACAGACAGAGGAAAATCCATGTCTGGCAAAGCCACAACCAGTAAAGAGTTGTTCACTAAATACGTTAGAAACAAAAGAAACATTAATGATGTTGTAGACTCATTTCATAGACTTAGAGAAGCATTAAAGGATCTGGGTCAGAAGCAACCTCAGGTGTCTCCAGTCCAACATCCTGCTTGGAGCAGCACTGATATCCAGGTGACACTGCCTTGCTCAGGGATCACCCAGGAGAATTTTGAAAATTTCCAAACATGGAGAGGCTCTAGCATTCCTAGATGAGGAGGTCTGCCAGCAACCAGGCCCTCAGTGGGTCCCTTCTGCTTTTGGAAAGGATGGGAATGTCAGACATGAGGATGATGAAATTGTCTGTGGTCTAATAACAGCCCAGAGCATATCTCGGGTGCCATCTGTGGGGTTTTGAAAGCAGCAGATCTGTGTGATCTGCACCTGAGGGCCCTCGAGCAGTGCACTGAGCTGAGCTGAGCCACCTTCTCCCTCTGCTGAGAGTCTGGAAGCCTGGGAGATGCCAGCTTTGGCAGGATGCTGATGGGGTGCTCGGCTGCTCTGGTTAACAGCTGCTCGGGCCAGCACGACACATGCAGATTGAAAAATGGAGAGGACAGAGGATTCAATTAATATAGAATTCAGGGATTAAAAATACACCCATCAGCATGGTACAATGGAAAGTGTCTTGTCAAATGAGCCTCAGTTCATCCTTTGAGAAAATTACAAGTTTGTAGATAAAGGTTACCACATAGCCATTATTTGCTTAGCTTTTGGCAACGTGTTTGACTTAATATCCTATGACACCCTAATTACAAATTTAGTGCTATACAATCCCAATAAAGCCCACATTAAATGGATGGAGAGCTGCAAACCCAGCTCCAAAACAAGGACTCGTCAGTGAACAGAGATGATTTAGAGGGATTCTGCCGGAGTTGGTCCCAGCCTGACACTAATCAATGTTTTCATCATTGATTGAGAAACGAGCACAAAACACAGCTGATAAATTATACAGCTGCTGGGAGCAGAAGGACTGGCAGTGAATAATTATGACAGAGAAGTTCTACAGAGCGACTGGGATCTTTTCTGTGCACAGCCCATTTTCACTTGGCAGTGGTAAAATAGGCCAGCTTTCAAACAGGAACGGAGGAAAGGTTTCATCCAAAAGAGCTGGGAGGAAACATTTCATCCAAAAAAAGGATGGGAGGAAAGGTTTCACCAAAAAAAGATGGGATGCAAAGAATCTAGACATCATCAGGGGAAAGTAAGTCAGAGCAGCTGCTCTTGCATCACTCCAGGACCACAGCACTGGCCCTGGGTGCTGAGACTGGAGGCAGAGGATGAAGAAAGAAGGACAGTCCTGCAGTGCAAGGAATGGTGGGCAGAGGACATCAGAGGTGGCTCCATGGGACAGCTAAAGTACCAAAGGAGTCAGACAAGGCCCCAGAGAGGAGATGGACAAAGTCCCCAAGCTGCAGACACCCCATGGATTGCAAGTCATGGGGCTGGGAACAGGCACCAGCTTGAACCGACTGTCACCTCACCTTAGAGCAGCACAGATACCTGGCTATGCTTGTCCCTGCAGCACCACTTGTCCTCGTCCTCTTGGTGGCCTCCAAAAGCACAACATTAAAGGAAAAACACTTTCACAAAAGAAAAAAATTGCTTTGCTGAGCTCTTGCATCAGGCTGGGGTTCCATCCCTCCCCTTGCCATTATTTTCTGCCAGTAATTGTTAACACGAAATGAAGGGAAGCTGAGGGGCTTTTCTGAGGGGGCAGATGAGAAGGCTGGAAATGAGACATCCCAGGCTCACAGGAGGGTCTGTGCACAGAGCAGGGGCCCAACTGCCAGGTGACCTGCAATGATTTATGCACCACTAGCAGAGAGACATTTTTTTGTGTAGATTCTGCACCTGCAGCCCCAGAGAGGCTTTTCCATCACCTGCTCCTAAACCAGCCCAGCCCCAGCAGCCCCAGCAGCCCTGGTGACCCTCTGATGGCCACAGTCCGACCCGGTGAGGCCATAGCCCCTCGCAGCTGCTGGGGAAGTGCTCAGCTCTGCCGGTATTTTTAGCTCTGCCCACACCATCGCTCGAGTTCACGGCGTGACCTACTTTGGGAAGGCAGAGCACTCGCCCTGCTGGGTCCCCACGTGCTGGGGAAGATGCTGCCAGCCCCAGGAACAGCCTCCCCAGGGCAGTCTGTCCCCAGCACGTGGTGCTTTGCCTCCCCGTGGATCTGCACAGAACCCAGGGGCAGATTCTGGGGAGGAGGAGGAGGGTCCTGTGGGAGCCAGGGCTGTCTGCAGCAGGGCCATGTGCAGGGCTCTCAGGTGGGTGCTGCTCTGCAGGGACTCAGCAGCCTCTTGGCTGGGCTCTGCATTTCCACTTTTCCTTCGCCTCGGATGAAATCAGCAGCTTCCAGATTGGCACAGACACAGCCTGGATTTGGGTACCCAAGGGAGTTATCTGCAACAGCTCAGCTTCCCAGTGGGCCAAACTGTGTAGCCAGCCCAGCTGGGCCTTATGGAGCTCCCAGCTTGACTCTGGTGATGATAAAATCACAGCCTGGGTTGAGAGGTACCTTAAATCTCATCGTGTTGCCATAGGTAGGGACATTTCTCAATGCTCCAAGCCCTGTCCCACCTCGCCTTGAGCACTCGCAGGCATGGGGAGTGGAGCTGCTCTGATGTGTGCTCCATGCTCAGGGGCTGGTGTCCATTTTGCCCATGGCTCGATCAGGGACCAGGCTCATTCCCGTTGTCACTGAGCAGCTGATGAATCTGTCCTGATCTTCTCTCTCGGGCACTTGGGAAACCTCTTTCCTGACACTTGGAGTGCATGGCAAGGTTCACTTCTTTGTAGAACAGCTCTATAAAGAGACACACTCAGCCCAATACCCCTGCAAAGTTCAGCTCTCCCCTCTGCTTTCAGGACCAAAGTCTCCTTCAGCACCAAGTTCATGTCCCAGCACGAGTCTCCAAGGTGGCTATGGCTGCTTGGCTGTTCAGCCCCGTGTCAGCACTCGTGTCAGCAGCCCAGGCACTGACACACGAGGCCAGAACAGCCTCATCCTGGCCAGCTCTTTGCTGCCTCATTACCCCTGAAATCCCAGGGGTCCATCGCTTTGCCAGCCCAGCTCGAGAAGCTTTTCTGAACTTTACTTCCTTAAAAGCTTTCTATTTCCAGCAAGGATGCAAGTGAAGGGGAGGTATTTTACAGCCACCAGGTGACAGTGCTGGGGCTGAGCCATGGGGCAGTAGTTCAGTGTGAGAAGGGGAGAGAAAGGGAGAGAGAGGGAGAGAAGTCACCCACCTACCACTTCCAGCAAATTCAGCACCCAAATCAGGACAGGAACAGCAGCAACAACCTGGTCACACCCTGGGGGAGCAGAACCACACCAGTGGGAGAGAGGAAAGCACAGGACTGAGAACAATGACACCAAGGACAGCAGAGCTGACACTCGTGTCCCTCATCTGCCCATACAAGAGCCAAAACCCCGCACAGGCTGGGCAAATGCTCATTCCAAATGCATAAACAGCCCTTCTGGCAGTGGCAGGGATCAGCTGAAACCTTCCCCCGAGAGCCTGTGCCTCGAGGCAGCCATTAGTCACTCGAGGAAGGAGGGTTTCACAGCTCAGCCCACGCAGAGCTGGACGCTCACGTTTCAGATGGAGCAAAACCTCACGCTGGATGCGAATGCAGCTGCAGGCACAGCCAGGGCCACAAAGCACCTCCCTGTGCCTCCCTGGCTCCAGCAGAGCACCCTGGCCAGCAATGCCAAGGGCAAACAGGGCATTTGGGGTCACCTGTGACCTCTATACTTGCCTATGCAGCAGCAACGTGCTCAAGCACACTCAGCCCAGGGCAGGGCTGCTCTGCACCAGTCTTACCCGACACATTCCCCTGGGGCTGTGCATCACGTCTAATGTGCCTTCTTCAAGGAAAAAATGTGTCATTTATGGTACATTTAAAATTAATGCACATTTGGTGTTCTTGCTGATCCCAAATTATCCCCCGCATGAGTGCTGCAGTGAGGAGCTGTGCTCGGCCCTGCCAGGACAGGAGTGCCCACAGCACTACTGAGCCTCCCTCACTGCCAGCCACACTGCCAGGGACAAATCCCCAAAAAGGAGGATTTCCAGCAGCACTGCTCGCACTTGTACCTCACCAGTACCAACTCCTGCCTGGTGTCAGGGGTGTCTGTGCCATCCAGGGCTCAGCACAGCTCTGCCTGGAGGGCACGATGGACACAAATGTCACTCCTTAGGGATAAACCACTGCCTTTCGAGAGCTGGGGCCCTGCTGCTTCCTGATGGGAAGCTCATTCCTGTCCATAACCCCTGAGTGCATGAGGCTTAATTAAAGCTGTCCTGCTGATGCTGGGGTGGTGAGTGGTGACCACAGCTCTGCCACATGAAAATGCTACATCTGAGCTAAGTAATGCTCAGACCACAGGCGCCTTCCCAGTGCTCAGAATGCTGCTCCTGCTGCCTGCAAGGAACCTCCAGGAACCATTTTGGCACACACGTGTATATTTGTGGTATATTCTCTTCCAAAACCAGGAGGGACATTAGTACCACTTGGGGTTTACTTTTCATTTTCCATATTATTTTTTTTCAAAACAACATGCAAATGCTTTCATTGCCTTTGCTGGTGCCACCAAAGCTTCCCCAAACACCCCCATGTCAGAAGGGGGTTGGCAATGCTGACTTGAGGCATGGATGTCCCCAGGCTGCAGTGAGCTGGACACGCTGGCATGTCCCAGCTTTCACACTCAGCATCCACAGGTGGCTGTGCCCAAACCCAGTTTCCCAAAGCGGAAAACATGGCATGCAGGTAAAAGTGTGGATGCTCTGCCAGCTCCTTTCAGCACTTTTTACCAAAGCCAAATTAAAGCCATGGGGAAAAAGAGGGTCAGACCCTCCATGAACAGGGACAAAGAGCACAAATGCAAACCCCACCAGTGCCAGTGGGAGCAGAACCAGCCAGCAGCTGGGAAGAGATATTTATGGCACTCATTGCCAGCAAAATGTCCCAAAATCCTATTCATCAAACAAACAACACCTTACCAATGCCAGTGCCTCCTGCCCTGGGACAGCATGGTGAAACCTGGTGTCCCATGGCCATGTTTTGGTGGGCCTCTCAGGATAGTGGCAGTGGCAGGTGCCAGTCCTGCCACGTGGAGTCCTGGAGGGAGAGAAAAATATTTTCCATGTATTTCTTGTTTGCTGATTTTCTTGCCAGCTCTTGCAGCAACAGCGAGTGAAAACCAGTGGCTCAGCAAAGCCCCCACATCTCAACAGCTCAAACAGCCCTCGGGTGGCACACAGGGAAAATCACACCTCGGGGGAGGTCAGGGAGCACGAGTGAAGAGGATGAGATTAATTTGGGAACAACACGCAGGGAGAATGACGTCTGCCAGGGAAGGAGCATCGCTGGGCCCCAGCACAGCCTGGCCATCCCTCTGTGGAGCAGAGCCTGCAGGGGCTGCAGGGACACCTCAGCCCCACACAGGGACAGAAACCTGAGAAACCACAGCAGGAGCTGTCACAACCAGCTGGGCATGAGCCAGAGCCCCACTGCACAGATCAAAGCTCTCACCCAGCCTGGGCAGGCTTCTGGAGGTTTTGGACAGGAGCTTCCTTCTTCCTTCTAAATCCCACTGGAGATTCTCTAGGTACTCGTGTGGCTGCTTTAAAGAAGCAACTGAGTTTGTTGCTTGCGCTGAGCCATTTGCAGTAGATTGGCCTCAGGGTGCTGCCCATGGCAACAAGAGTGCCACTGCCACCAGCCCTCAGTGGGGACAAGCCCAAACACCCTCCCTTCCTCTCCAGAGGGAGCCTGGTTCCCTCCCTGCTGAGTGGCCTCAGGACAGCAGCCCTGGGCACTGCAGAGCCCATGGGTGTTCCCTCACTCTGGCTGTTTGGAGGGCTCAGCCCAGGCAGTGCGCAGGATGGGAGTTCGAACTCATTTCTGCATGCTCAGTCAAGGCTTTACCCCCACCAGATGTGTCAGCAGAAGGTTTGGAGGAGAACATTCCCACTACAGTTCCTGCTCATGGCCATGGCTCCTCAGCATCTTGCTCCAATCCTGCTGCCTCAGGGTTGGCACTGGCTGGCACCAGGTTTGTTGTGGGAATAAGCTTTGTGTCTTCATCCTCAATGAAGCCTTCAGACCTCAGCAGCTGTTTCAGCTCCTCCAAGAAAGCCAAATTCATCCCACTTCTGGCCAGATTTCACCTTCCTGGGGATGTCACACACCTATGAGGAAACTGCAGGGTGGTTTCCAGGTGGCACCTGGCCCAGGCCAGGAGAGAGGAGCCTCAGGCTCTTTCAACCATGCTCCTCCCACAGCATTTCCAGCAAAGCACAGCCTGGGGGACAAAGGGGTGACACAGCACTGGCTCCTTGGGGCAGGACTGGTGTCCAAGTGGGCAGGGAACGATTCAAACCTCCTGCCATGGAACTGCACAGGGACATTGGGGTGCCCCTGGGAGTAGGAGCAGCACAGGGCTGATCCACCTCTTGGACTTTGCCTTGCCCAGTCAGGCAGCTGGGCAGCACCCAGCCAGCAGCAAAGTGAGATGGAAAAACAATTCTGCTTTTAGATTTGTACCATTATTAGTTTGCATTCCTCAGCATGGAAGAACAGATTGGTTTAATGTCCAGGGCTCAGTATGGAAGAGGCAGCAGGGAGGAAAGACGTGATCAATTATTTAGGAGAGACTTTCAGTCTCGCATCAGAAGTTCATCTTCTGAATTCATACATCTGAACTAAGTGCTGTTCCCCCGTGGCACAGGGTACAAAGCAAATAGAGAGGCTCTAATTAGCACACTCAGGAGCCCAATATTTGTGTTTTCTGTGGCTCCCTCAATGAGCCCAGCATTTCCC
Source organism: Lichenostomus cassidix (assembly GCF_008360975.1). Taxonomy (NCBI): domain Eukaryota; kingdom Metazoa; phylum Chordata; class Aves; order Passeriformes; family Meliphagidae; genus Lichenostomus; species Lichenostomus cassidix. The sequence continues at coordinate 9,328,239 of NC_139497.1, forward strand.
ACCCAGGCTCCAGGAGCACGTCTGGCTGCCGGGATGTTTATAGGGAAAATACACAGCTTGGAAATGAATTACCTGTTTCAACAGAGGGGAAGAGCTCTCCTGGAACTCGAGCAGCTAGGCTCAGGCTGAAAGAGCTCTCATTCTTCTGGACAATAACCCGAGGTGCCTGTTCTGTCCCTGGCTGGGGGATGCCCTGGGCAGAAGGAACACAGGGAATTGGCTGCTGCTCCAGGAGCACAGCACAGGGATGTGACAAACACAGTCTGTCCATTGCCAGGAGGTTGGATCCAACTTCTGCTGAAGGCACTTTCGGTTTCAGTTGTATCCTTTGGAGGCAGATGGCTCAGGATGGGCTTGGTAAGGGCAGCCAGAGGACCTCGGGCATCTCTGGGGTGTCTGTGCTCCAGTTCTGATCCCCATTTTCCAGGGAGAGGTTCCTGGAGTGTAACCACCTATAAATACAGACACTGAAGGGCCTCACATCTGGTTTGCCAATCCCTTACCAAGCAAACAAAGCTCTGAACTGTGCTCCTGCTGCACAAGATGTTTGCCTGGAGCAGATTTGCTGGAAGCTGGGCACTCAGCTGCACTCACTCACCTGCACTGACCCATGCTCACTTTCAGGAGTAGTCCCAGCTGAGAGCCTTTCCCACAACCAGCACCACCATCGTGTAACCAGCCTCACCAGAAATGCAATCTCTCCAGCTCCACAGGCAGCCTGTGCCTCCACAGAAGCCCCCGACTGCTCTACCTCCACTTCTAAATCCATTTTTAAATTTTCTTTGTGAGAATGAACTCTTTATAATAGCAGGGAAAAGCCTCCAGCAACTGCAACATATTCTATACAACTGCATTAATCAAAATCTGCATCAGAGATGTGGAGGATCTTTGCAGGGAAGATTTCCAACTGCTTCCATTGCTTCTGGATGGGGCTGGGGCCACAGAGAGGTGCAGCCGGGCTGGGTGGTTTCACCTGAAAACAAAACACTGACCTGGGGCTCTGACACTTGAAAATCCCATTTTGTGTCAAAGGAATGGCCTCCCTGGGTACAGGTTGTGCATTCATGGACATACCCCATCCCTGGAAGTGTCCAAGGCCAGGCTGGACAGGACTTGGGGCAACCTGGGATGGTGGAAGGTGTCCCTGCCCATGGCAGGGGATGGAATGGGATGAGCTTTAAGGTCCCTTCCCACCCAAACCATTCTGGGATTCTGTGACAGAGTAAAATACAATGCAGGGCAGTTAGAGGAGAGCAGGAGTCTGACAGGAGAGGAGGTTAAATGCAGAGAACAGGGCAATTCACAGCTTTTACAACCACCACGATCCTCAGTGGTGCCACCAAACACATATCTAGCCTCAGGGTGCTGCCCAGCTCTGGTGATGCCTGGAGGGCCAGGAGAGCTGAGGGAAGGAGGCAGCTCTGGGGAACGTCCTCGGTGCTCTGCTTGGATGACAAATCCCTTCAAGGCAACAACACCTGCAGCTGGGGCTGAGCTGGAGTTCACATACAGCCAGAACCAGCTTGCTTATGCAGCCATTGGCAGTGACAGATGTGACACAAGCTGAGCAAGCACCACAGGATGTCTGGACAGAATCCAACTCCCATCGACAGCTCCAGCCCTGGGGACAGAGCACTGGAGATATCTTCCCAGTGCCTGACAATACCCAGAGTGACTCCTGCTGGGGTGAGCAGCTGGAAACCGTGTGTGTTCCTTTGCAAGTCTGATAAAAGCAGAGGCAAGCTGGGCTCTCGGTTGTTGACAGCTTTCTCTTTGTAGGATCTGATGCAAAGAAACACGCAGACATTTCAGTCCAGCAAAATAACTTTATTTCAACAGGGCAAGTACAGCCAAGTGGTGACTCCAGAGTTGCCCAGCAAGTGTCAGTTCCATGATCCATCAGTAAATGTCCCGCTGATGACTCGAGGATCCAGGCTCTATGGCCACCCTTCATAATGATCTCTTAGGTTTAGATTTCAAGTGAAATACATTCAGATTTGCTCCTGTCGGAGCATTGCTCACCAGTACGTGGTTGGAAGTCACTGAGGAGTTAATTACACAGTTACCTGATTTGTAGGAAAAGAAAGCAACGCTGCAACCCACAAACCCCTCCCTGTCTCCAGTGCTGCTGCTCGGAGCCTTCCCAGCACCTTGCAGGGGAGATCCCGGCGTTCCTTGGGCCTTGGCAGTAAAAACAACGGCTAAAAACACGGCAGCAAACACCAAGGCAGCTTTGAACTGCACATTTCCCCTCCGCCAGTCTGGGATCAATACCTGCTGCTCCTGGCACCTGCAGAAGGAGTGAGGCCATGGCAGCAGCTCCCTCTCCCTGGAGCTCCAAGGGGACTCGGGCACAGTGCAGGCTGTGCTCAGTGCTGTGCCCAGCCCTGGCTGGGGAAGGATGAACTCTGGCTTCATTCTTCTGGGCATTGGTTTGGTTTGGTGAAGTATTAAATAAATAAATACGGCTGCTCTGGCAGTAGGATGGGCTGTGGCTCTCAGCTGGCAGCTCAGGCCCTCCCGAGCTCTATCCTGGCTCTCCCGTGCTGCTCGCCTGGCCCTCCCCGCTGGGGACATTCCTGCGCTTCCTCAGCTGCATGTCTTCATCCTGCAGGAGAAAAGGAAGAACAAACTGATTCTTCAGTGCCCTCTCTGAGCTGGATAAAACCCTCAGCCTCTTCTTTCCCATCAGCTTGGATAAGCCCAACAAACAAAACCCCCATCCCTCCAGCTCGTCTCTCCAAACAGTGACCCCATCTGACACCCTCACATGGACCCTTCCAACCCACCCTCGTGCTCCCACTGAGGAACTGTCCATGACTAACACAACAGGCATCTTCCAAACCCACCAGCCACACTCAGAGCAGCAGGGGTGGGACCTGGCTGAGCTGTGCTGCTCAGCTCGGGGGTCACACCACAGCACACCTGGTCTCACAGTGCACATTTACCTCAAGGTGCACCTGCTGTCCCACAGAACCAAACCCCTGTGGTTGGAAAGGACCTCTGGAGGATAAATCCAGCCATCTGCTCTAAGCAGGGCTGACTCAGGTGCTGGAGCTGGTTCTTCAGGGCATCGATTTTGCTTTTCAGGTATCTACAAGGGTGGAGTTTCTGTCTCTCCCTGCACAGCCCATGGTGGTGTCAGCTGTGTGCACAGGGCAGTAGTTGCCACTGCACCCAGGGAGGGTTTCTCTCAGCACAAGTTGTGCCTTGTCACCTCTTGGCTTTTTGCTGGGCATCTCTGCTGCCATCTTCCCCATAATCACCTTCTCCATACCCACCCTGCAGGCAGCTGGCAGATCCTCCCTTCAGCTCCTCCCTTCCCAGCTGGAGGAAGCAGCTCCCTCAGCCTCTCCAGCCCTGATCCATTCATGAACAAACCCACAGAGCTGCAGGACCAGGATTTAAGTGTGGCCAGGTTATGCCACATGTGGCACACTGTAGCTGACTGACCTGTTCAGGGTGAGCATGTGCCACTCAGTGTTTGCCCTAACAAAAAGCAAACTCCTTTCTGCACAATCCTCCTCGGCCAGTCTTTCCCAGATGCTTCTCTCAGCATCTTTCCCAACACATCCACCTCACCCCACTCATCCAGGACTCAACAATGACCAGCCACTGCTTGTTCCAGTTCAGTTCGTACCGAGTCAGAGTCTTCCTCAACCTGGTTGCTTATGAAATCGAGATAATCATCCTTCTGGTTGTCCAGAACTTCTTCCTCGTACTCAGTCTGGTAGTCTGACTCATCTAAAGAGAGGAGAGAGAAAGCACAGCGTTTAACTGGCAGGCAGAGAGGCACAGGGAATGGGGAGAGGAGTGATTGTCACTGAGCACAGCCATGGGCAGGACAGGGCCAGCAGCTCTCTGCAGCTCAGTGAACTGGGACTGCTCACACAGAGCTCTCACCTCCCCAGCCACTTAAAAATTAACCATCTCTGTAAATTGGTGTCCTGGAGCCCTCCAGAATCCAAGGAAGCACAGCAGGAACAGCCCTGTCCAGCTGTCCAGGTCATTCTGCTGGGTGCCACTGCCCAGCCCAAGGGACAAACCCTGGTACTGGGGGGATGCTCCCTGGGGAATGTCCTTCACAGCACAGCTGCTGTTCCACCCCTCAGCCCAACCAGACCTGTGGGACACCTTCAGAAGCCTTTGAGCTACTAATCCAAACTCCCCATGACACAGCAGTCCCAGACTCTCTGGAAACAGGGATCCCAGGCATCCAGTGAGCTCTGCCTGGAGCAGAGCTGATAACTGAGTGTCTCACAATCTCTGTTCCACAGGGGATGGGGACACTCACATGCTGTTCCTCTCTGCAGAGAACAATCACTTGCTTTCTCCAGTAATCCAGCAGATTAACATAATTTAGGGAGCCTCGAGAGCTGTGCACTGCAGCAGCACACAGCAGCAAGGCCCCAGTCCCAGCCTGTTCCCATGGCATGAGGACACAGCAGTGCAGAGCCAATTCCCCTCCCAGCACCTGGAGATCACTGAAACAGGCAGCAGGAGCAGGACCTCACAAGGGCCTGGAGTGACAGAATGAGGGGGAATGGCTTTCAGATGAAGGAATGCAGAGATAGATGGGACATTAGGAAGAAAGTTCCCTGTGAGGGTGGGCAGGCCCTGGCACAGGGTGCCCAGAGAAGCTATGGCTGCCCCTGGATCCCTGGCAGTGTCCAAGGCCAGGCTGGACAGGGCTTGGAGCAGCCTGGGATAGTGGAAGGTGTCCCTGCTCATGGCAGGAGGTGGCACTAGATGAGCTTTAACGTCCCTTCCAACCCAAACCCTTTCATGACTCCACCTGATGTCAGAGCTGACTCCCCTCAGCAACTCCACACTCATGTGCCAGGCTGGGGAGCCCATCAATGGCCCCAGCTCACCCCAGGGCACCGGCAGCCCCTGCAGAGCTGTCCCAGCCCCAGGTGACACTTGTGGGCAGCGAGGCAGAGCCTGTGGCAAGCAGCACCTTCCTGTGCTGGCAGCATCTTCAGGAGGCAACTTAAGGCGTGACAATGACATTTTATGGTGACCATTAAAATCCCGTCTGTGTGACACCAGCTCTTCCACCCCTTTCCTGAGTTAATTCCAGTGTGCTCTGAAGCAATACCTGGGATTCAGCCCACTGGGGAAGAGAGTGGCTCCTGTTTAAACCGGATCCTTGATTAAGTATTTCTCCTGGGAGTCGTCAACAGCATCTGCTCCATGCTGAAGACAACAGCACAGTCTGTTCCACAGCCGTTTCTCCTAACACACAACCACAACCAACTGCTAGAACATTGGGATTAAAGACATTTGGTCTTTTTTATTTTCTTTTATTATTTTAGTGGGGTTTTTTTACTGTGAATTAGAGAGTGATTGTTAGTTTTTACTAAACCCTCTAATGATAATACACCAGAGAAACTGGAAACTCATCTTAACAGCAACAGACACCACAAACAAGAGTTTGGAGTTTATACATCCAATAAAACCAGCTGCCATCAAAACCAAACTCCTTGATTTTCCCAGAACTACTCAGCATTTAACAGGTCTTTCTACAGACACAAAACCAAGAGAGGGGTAACCCTCCTCACATCTTTGCAAAGGAGCTCTGGGTGCTGGAGGGGAGGAAATGAGAGCAGGAGGTGGCCCTGCTGTCCCCAGATGTCACCTTCCATGGAGGCTGAGGCTCACAGTGACTCTTCTGGGCACTACAAAACCTCCCAGAGGCACCAAGCAGGACTGAGGCCTCTTTGCTGTGCTTAACTCCCCACCACCCAAAGAGCACAGCCCAAAATCCAGCCAGCCAAGAGGAGGTTCCAGCATGGAAAGGTCCCTGAGCAGGGAGAGCACATCCCTGCAGAAAGGGCAGGTTTTCCCCACTCAGAGATCTGCCTCATGCTTCTGCAGCTGGTGGTATTTCTTTGATAAGTGCCTGATTCCTGCAGGCACAAAGCTGGAGACACTTGTGGTGTGGCTGGAGAGGTTCCCACAGTGGCACTGCCAGGCCTCGGGGTAAATCAGGAACCAGCAGCTCAGCACAGCCTCAGCCACATTAGTGCTGCTTCTGAAAAGTTCTTTTTAAGCAGAAAAGACACAGAGAATGACCTGGTGCCTGCTAATTGTGTCCCTGGAGAGGTTTTGGGATGTCTCCTGCTCCAGCTGAATGGCAAACCCAGGCGTTTGACACCACCATTAATATTTCTCTTTCCCAAATCCTTTTATCCAAAAAATTACCATTGCTACAAGTGCTTGATCTCCTGGGCTCAGCTATCCCTCCCAGGTGGCAGCCTGAGCAGGGATGTGACAGAGCCACCCTGGGGAATGGCACCTGTGCTCCCCTGGCCACAGCCACAGCACTCTGAACCCAAATTACAGCTGAACAGATGGATGATCCTGGCTGAGGATGGAGAACAGGAACAGGACCACCAATGCTGCTGTGAAATGAGGCACCTGTGCCCCAGCACTCTGCTACCTGGGTCCCTCTGCTCAGCCCTGCCTGAGGGACAGGCTCCCTTTTAAAAAAATTTAAATGGCTTTGGTCACTGCTCTCAGTGTGCTCGAGAGTAGAGAAGAAACTCCCCAGCCCTTTTCCCACAAAACCCACACATCTTCTGCCCCATCCAGGCTGCTCACCCTCTGTGCTGACCCTTCCCCATCCATCAGAACGTGGGCCTTTCCCTTTGCTTTCTTCAGAACAAAATTACTGACACAATTTCCTCACCCAGCCTGAGAGCTGCCGTGTGATGTCAGAACAGGCAGAGCCTTTTAGTCTCTGTGATCAGAGTCTCCCTCAGAAGGGATTTCCAGGGAGAACAAAGGTGACAGTGCAGGTTCACAGCCAGGCCACCAAGCAGCTCCCTGTCACCTCCCTCCATGGGCCACAAGCCTCAGAGCACCTTTACCAGCACAGCAGCCCAATGCCAGGGCTCACCAGCCTGGAGGAGCCATAAGGCCACCCCAGGGAGGTGTCACCCTCCCCCTGAGCTCACCTGCCACACACCTGCCTCCACAGCTCCATGTACCTCTTTAGCAGAAATGGTGTTGTGCATCCAGTACACAGAGGAATGTCACTGCTGTCACTGCCACCCAAACACAGGCAGGGGCCCTGCAGCCACTCACAGCAGCAACACCAAGGAACCTCCACCACACAGTGCCCACGTGCACGACTCTCCTGCCATCCCATCCTGCCCTCCCCCAGACTCTGGAGGATGGATTGCAGCATCCTGGAGGAACATGTGGCTCCTGCCCATCCCATTCCATCCCCAGCAGCCCCTGCACTGCCCCTCCTCAGCCCACAGTGTGCCACATCTGCTCCCTGAGCCAAGTCCATTTGCTACACTCACATCCACAGCCTCACTCGGCAGAAAGCAGGATCCTAACGAGGGAATAATCAGGAACTATATAAAGGAGGAGGATCTGTCCCAGTGCTCTGGTTAAATCTTAGCAAGTCTCAGTGCCTGAGCCTTAAATAACCACATACCATGAACTCTTCACTCTTATTCACAATGGCTGCTTCAACCACACTTGATTAATATTTTCTTCGTAAGGCATATGATTGTAATTAGCATTTCAAATTACCACAGGGACATCTCTACAAACAGTCACAGATGGGAGCACTGCTAACTTTAGCTTTCCCTCTGCAGGAACAAGAATCAGGAGGAGGGGAAGAGACTGTTTAGAAAGAGCTCCAGCCCTGGTGACACACTCGGGGGTTTCAGGCCTGCAAGGCTCTGATCTGGGCTCTGATTTTGGATCTGGGAGCTCCAAGAACAGGGAGCTGCTCTGCAGGGCAGGGCTGTGCCAGGGCACAGAGCACCTTTGTGTCACCATGCAGGGGATACCTGCTCCTCACCAGTTCACTCTGCTCCCATCACAGGAGCACACAAAAAGCACTGAGCCAGTGCTGTCACTGAGTCACTCCTGATCCTACTCACGACAGCAGGGAAAACATCCTGCAGGCAGAGCTTTAACTCAGCCTCCTCCCAGCTCAGCACCAAAGAGGAGCAGAGCCAGCAGAAGGACACAGGACAGCCCCAGGGGATGGAAGCTGAGCTGCCACTCTTGTGTTATTTCCCTCAGATGAGACTTGAGCAGGGATTATTCCCACCAGGACCTCACACTGGAGCACACCAGGCTGCCAGCAGGTGCCTCACCATGGCAAGGACATCCTGACTGATCCAACTGTCCTGGAGGAGGTGGCAGGAGGGGACACGGAGGGTCTGTCCTGTGGCACAGCCCAGGAGGGGCTCTGGGGGAAGCAGGGAATGTCCCCCCATGGCTGGCAGTGCCTAGCAGGCTCCTCCCTGCTCCCAGGGAGCAGGCAGGCTGGCAGGCAGAGCAGGAGCTGTCGCTGCTGCTGCCCTTCCCTGCCCCACTCACCGTCTGCCACTGGAGCCTTGACAGGCTCAATGCGGGACACGATCTCTGCCAGGTCTGTGAAGGACGTGGTGGGACAGGTCACGTTCTGAAACACAGGCACAAGGTGAAGGTATGTTAGCAAATACACACAGAAAATCCAAACAAGTCGAGACTGGATAAAAACGATAGCGAACAGACAAAGCTCCAGACACACAGATTCTGCACAGCTGCCCCCTCAAAAGCCATTACTCATCAGTGAGAAATCCTCACAACAGCTCTCCTGAGGCAGGTCTGGTGGCAGAGATGGGATTCCCAACAGTGGAGCATGCTCTAATGGCTCCTATTCCACCCATGCAACAAAAAGCCCTATTAAAAATCTAGCCCACTATAGAAAAGACCCCAGAGACCAGAACAGGAGGGTCTGGGCCCTGGGACAGACAGAGCTCACTCCACTTGTTTACTCTCCATCAGCTCCACTTTATAAGAGGGTCTGGCTGGGCCAGGTGCAGCTCCCAGGGAGACTTTGCTTTCCCTTGGGAGGTGTCCAGGTGGGACACACATACAGCCCACCCCTCAGCTGGAGGGATGCCACAGAGGCTGCAGGGACAGGTGGCTGCTGGGGTGACCAGGAACCCCCAGGGACCCCTGCAAACCCCAGAGCTGTAGGGGCTGCAGCGAGCAAGGTCCTGCAGAGAGACATCTCCCACTGCCCTTCCTCTTTCCAATAACCTTTGCTATTTTTACTCCATCTCACCCAAGCAGTGAGCTGAGTGCTCTCTGTTTTGAGAAGCTCCTGCTCCACTCTCCTCTAAGAAAACCCAACTCTGGCATTGAAGAGCTGCCTGCAGCCCCACCTCCCTGCTCGAGGCCAGGCACAAGGTCACCAGGGGGACACCTGAGCACCTCTCACCTTTTTTTAACCCCAGGGAGTTTAATGAACACAGCAACAGCCCCAGCCCAGAGGAAAGCCATGGGGAAGAGCTGGCAAGGGGACTGGGCTGCCAGGAATTGCTGTGACAGTTGTCTTTCCAAGCACCCAGACCTACCCACATGCTCCCAGCCTGGGCAGCTCCCTAACACAGGGGTTTATGAACAATCCTTTGCTCTTCTGGCAAGAACAGCAACCCTGAGAATCATACAACCCCTGTGGGGTCACAGCAGCAGCCCATTGCTGCTGCAGCAAAGTGCTCTCAGTTGACCTTTCATCTGTAGCTGATTTTGATGTGATTTAGAACAGCCACAGCACAGAGCAGATCCAGGACATGCAGCTGGTGGGCAACAGTGGGCAGAGAAAAGCCTGGAGGGAATGAAAAGGTGCCTGTATGAAATGGAACAGCAGTAGCTCAGGACACACACACTGGAAAATAGAAAGAGGTTGGGAAGCTCATTGTGACTGTGAAGGAGCTGCTGGAAAGGATTAGTCAGCCCAGGCTCACTTTGAACATCCAACCTGAATGTTCCCAGTGCAGCATCTGCAGAAAGCTCTCCCCCAGGACAGGGAAGAAAAGCTCCTTGGCAGCTCCACATGACTCAGTGAGGGACACTGCAGCCTCTGGCCACCCCACAGACACAGCCATGGCTGAGGCTGTCCCTGCACCCCAAAACCCATGGGGACAAGGACAGAGCACAGAGCACAGAGCACTGGGGCACACAAGGCCAGGCTGTCCCTGGGAGCTCCCAGCAGACAGAGAGCAGCTTGGGATGGGATGGGATGGGATGGGCACCTGAGCAGGCACATGCACCCAAAACCTCAGCACCAGGACTGGAAAACCACTTGTGGGAAACCAGGTGTCTTCCCACACTCCTTTGGTGCTTTACAGACAGGAGTTTAATGTTTAAGTGCTTCCTCTCACTACTTTTAAGGACAAAATCACCCTCCCATCAGATAACACAAAGCAAAGAAGTGTCTCAGATCCACCTGAAAGCTACTCTCAAACCTCTCTGATACTTCTTCTTTCCAAGGAGGAAAGTCTTCTCTTTGGCACAATCTTCATGAAATAAATTAGAGGAGAAAGACAGTTACTATTGTAGTCTGCTGGATTATATTTAGCTTTGACTATGAATAACACCTCAGTAGACAAAACTTCCCCAAGGAGATCCAATTAACGGTGCTGCAGCATTCCATGCTGGGGAAGAGTAAGGGCTGCACAAAGTAAAGTTTATGTAAGGTTCCTGTTGTTTGTGTCTTCAGTATTTGCATTTTGCAGACAAGATAAACAGGGACTGAATGATCAAAGCAAAGGGAAAGCATCTAAATGAATAAATATCTGGATTTTTAAATAAAATTTCAATGCTCACGACATGGAAACGAGACGATAAGAAATGGCACTCAGCTCTCAGATGTTGTGCACTCCAGAAATAGATGAAGAACTGAAACATATAAAGCATCAAAACCTTTGCTAATGAAAGGCAAGTTAAAAATATCAGCTGCTCTGCCTGGAAGATAACACAGCTAAAGGACTTAAGTGACTCTAACGGACTAAGGAAAGCAAGACAAAGGCCCCAGTGGGAGCTGCAACAGCTGTTATTCCACAGAAATAAATCTCCCAAAACAAAAGTCAGATGCAAAAATCTTGGGTTTCAGTGGGCTCTGGAGTTTTAGGAGGATGAGCAGATGATCCTGCAGGTCCTTGGGAGCACAGGCTGGAGCAGGGATGCACAGAGCCCCTGGTTCCTGCTCTGTAACCCGTGAGGTTGGTGAGTCACTCTCCCAACCCTGTTATTTCCATGCTTTGGCACCTCAGCAATCAGCACTTGGTGCCTCATTATCGAGTGAGTGCAGGGCCAGGCTGTGTGTGCCATGAGGAGGTGAGACATTTGATCTGCAGGGCAGAGAAGTGTCACAAAGCCCACGGTGGGTGTGACAAATGTCCATCACGCTGCTGTGATACCATGATTTAAGTGAAATATTCCCCTCCATTACTGTATCCCATAAAAGGGCAATTTTAAAAGCAGCCTTCTTTAAAATAAGTGTTTGTCAGAGCAATGGAAATGTTTGAGCCTTGTTACTGGCTGGTGATAGAAGGGAGGCTGAAGTAGGACACAACAGTTTCTGAGACACACAATTTCCCCTCCCTTGACTTCTCCTTCTGACTTTCACCACAAAACCTGAACCCCTCATGTCTGATCAGGAGAGATCAGAGGTGGATTGAGGACTCATCTTCTGCAGTCACACTACAGCACCTCCTCATCCAGGAGGAAATCACAGCCTGAGGGGTCTGGGGGCTCCTCAGCCTCATGGATCACCTCCCTGGCTGTCCCTGTGTGCTCCTTCCAAAGGCACTCTGGCCCTGCCAGGCAGCGTGGGCAGATCCACCTGCTGATGGAAGTGTCATTCCCCTGGAGCTGGGGTGACATTCATCTCATCCCAGCAGAGCCATTCCATCCCCTCAGTGACTCACAGCCTCTGCTGACACTGAGGGATCATCCACCCCTCATCCCTGGGCTGTCCCTCCTGCCAGGGCTGCCCTTCCTCTCCACATCTCCAAAGAGAGCCAAAGTGCTCTGCCTCCCACCCTGGAGAGCTGCAAATCCTCAGTGTCGTCTGTCACCTCACTTGACTTCCCTCAGTGAGCCTCACCACAGTTATGATTCATTCTGGCCATCACTTGAAGAATTACTGCTCATTTCCCTCTCTCTACAAGATGATAAAGAAGAATTATTGGGTAAAACGGGAAGCCTTTGTAGCACTTGGGTTTCAAATCAGAGGGATGCAAAGGAGAGGAAGGATATTACATTAAATATATTATAATATATTATCCAAATTCCTCAAAAAGGTGGTAATTGTTTTTTAAAAACTGGAACTTCCCCACCAAGAAATCCAAACCACTGAGCTGTGAAACCAACTCCAGGGGCTGAGTTCAGGCAAAACCAAGAGGTTTTTCTCTACTTGTAAGTAGACATCCACAATCACACAGCAAGAGAATCCAGCCTGTGGATTTACCATCCCCAGGAATTCACAGTAACTGCTTGGCTGTGCTGAACTGGTCAGGATGAGGTGTGGGACATCCCTCAGCAGCACCACAGACCTCAGGAAGGCTTCTACAAAATGCCTTTGGGAAGAGAGGAGTGAGGAAGAAAAGCAACAAAACAAGAAGGCTCCATCCCTGCAGAGATGTGAATTCTTGGCTAGAAACACCTCTCCAGCAAGGCTTTAAATCAAGTTTTCTGAAAGCATCTGAGAGTCTTTTGAGTCACAAACTGAAAGCCAGCTGGGATCAATGCCAGCTATCCTGATTCACATCCTTTGGGACAGAGCAGCTCCTTGTAGCAAGAAAACTTCCAGGTACCACCCCAGGTTTGTGGAACAAGAAATGAGAAATAACTCTCCAGAACAGAGCATTTCACTGAGCACTTACATCAGTTTTGGATTTGCAGATCTCTTGCCTGTCCTTTAACATCTTGTCAAGGACTCCACTCCTGCACCACACATTAAATACAGTTTTCCCATGCTGGTATCCCACTTCCTGGAAAAAATAATCAGGACAAAAAAAAGTAATTAATAACTGCCACTAGCATCGAAACAACTGGAAAAAATAGACCCATAGCTCCAAGTTTTACTCTTTTTCTCAGAACACAGTAGAAATTACATTGAAAAATCAAATGGGAAGGACAGAGCAACAGGTTTTGAGAGCCCTGGATCCCATCTCTGGGATCTGGCAGCAGCACTAAACCTCTGCTGTTGTCTCTCCTCTGGTTTTTGGATGAGCATTCAGAGCATGGGAGTCAGTCAGGCTGGAATTCACCTCACACAATCTATCCCAGCCCAGGCTGGGGGTGATTACCCAGGAGAAAAAGGACTGACAGCTCTGCCCTGGCTGGGTCAGGTTGACCCAAAGTGACCATGAGAGGCTGAGCTGCAGGAATGGACACAGAGCCACCACTGCTCTGGGATCACACACAAGAGGGCTTTGACAAAACCAGATTTTAGTTCCTTGGCAAATGCTGGTGCCCATTTCTATTTTCTGTAAAATCCAGGCACACAGCTGAAATGAAACACCCACAACTTCCCAGCCCCTAAGGATAAAGGACTCCCTGGTTGTCCTTCCCCGTGAGGTCAGTACAGTTTGAAGCTTCCTTGTGGACAGAAGTTATTTAGCTGTGCTGCAGGGAATGAGGACCCAGGAGGTGCTGCCCCTCCATCCCTGCCATGCCTTGTGCCCAAAACCTGCTCATAGACTGACACATTTGAGGAACTGCACTTCTCTCAAGTTTTATGGCACTGACAGAATTTGCCTGGTGCCTTTACATCTCTTTAACAGCACCACATTAGAGCAGCATGGGGATGTGACAGCTCACGATCTGTTCCTGTGATGAACTACCACACCTGTCTGTCAAGGCTTTCAACTCAGCCAGGGCTCTCCAGCTGGCAAAGAGTATTATTTATCAGCAAAGTCCTAGATCCACTGGCAGATAGCAGTGTTTGCCCAGGAGCCAAGAGGCACCAAATATCCCACAGAAAACATTTAGACTGGGGAAATCAGCTGGTGGTTTGGAGTTTATGGTCATAAAGTTTGTGTGTCCTAAGGAGTTTCTCAAATGTGAAGCTGCAGGATTGAGTTTGGTCAATGTTTATGGGTTTGGTCAGTGTTTATTAAGCCAGGACCAGAGAAATCACTCTGCAGACTAAGGAGCATCACAGCTTCTCTCTAAACTGTAACTGAGATGAACCTAAAGAAGGAGTGGTGGTTTTCCAGCCTGGGAGAGCAGCAAAGCTCTGCAGGAATATCTGGAGATGGAAGATGCCTGCCTGGCTAAAACAGGCAAAGAATAGAAGGAGACAGTAAAATCACCTTCTTGACAAGAGACACTGAGCCAGAATGGCTTTTGCTGCCTGACCTGGGCAGGGACATTTCTGTGAACGCTGGGTTATGTCACCAAAACAATTCCCTGCACACCTGGAGCCAGCTCTGCCCATGCTGGGTTCTGACACAAACAACCCAACCCCAGTGATGTGTAACCTGTCAGTCTTTCCACTGACATTGGTGCCATTTCCTGAGCCTCTACTGGGTGCAGAAGAATTGTGGATGATGTTTTATTAACAGAAGTGCTGAAAAGTTTAGAAAACCAGGTACTTTCTCACTGTTTCCAGGATTCAAGGTCTCCCTGACAGACTTCTGCAAATCTTTCAACGCCACAACAGCTCAAGAAGGAAGGGAGAGCAACGGCAAACCCCAACCCAAACCAATGACAAACCCCAACTGCCCAGAGCAGCTCAGCCACCCACAAGCTCCCATCGAGCAGCAGAGCAGGAACAGAGCGAGACAGCCCATCCCTTCCCAGGTCATTACATAATCAAGATTACTAACTCAATTCCTGCTGCTAATCCAATCTCCCGGCCAGGATATCATTCCCCAGCATTATTGAGCGTCAGTTATTCACTCCCCGCCAGCCAACTCCTCTCCCCTCCGCCAGCCCCAGCAGCCATGAGCAGCAGCAGGCTGTGAGGAGCAGCCAGGGGAGGCACTCACACAGATCTCGTCGAACTTGCCGAAGTCCAGCGTGCCGTAGCGGTCGATGGGCGGCCGGATGTACTCGCAGTAGTCGCTGTTCTTCACCATCTCCAGCTGCCGCACGCAGCACACGTACGCCAGCCGCGTCTGGATCTCTGCCATGTTCAGCACCTGCCCAGCACAAAAGGCACGAAGGCAATTGCTCAAATTGGATTGCAGAATGCGTGCTCTGCCTTCTCCAGTTGTCACACAGGGCTTGGGGATGTCCTCTCACTGCAGCACCTCCAGCTGTGTCGCAGTGGGGACAGGCTGGGATGAGTGTCCAGCAGCAGAAAGGGAATTGTCTTCCAACAGATCTCTGCAGTTCAAGGTTGAGCCAAGGCTTTCATTCCAGGATATAGTGAATTATATCTACGTATAACTTATAGATCTGTGCTGAGGAGAGGGTCACAGAGATCCTTCAGGGCAGAAATCAGTGATGCCCCTGGATCCCTGGAAGTGTCCAAGGCCAGGCTGGACATGGCTTGGAGCCTTGGTGTCTCTGCCCAGGGCAGAGGGTGGAACTCAGTGAGCTTTAAGGTCCTTTCCAACACAAGCTATTCTGTAATTCCATGATTATCTGATCTGTCCAGGGCCAGGGCAGAGATTCTGCAGAGTGGCTGAGGTGGACAGAGACCCCTCTAGATTGCCCAGTCCATCCCTCCTGCCCAGGCAGGGTCAGCTGGGGCAGGCTGTCCAAGACCACATCCAACTGAGTGCTGACCATCTCAACAGATGGAAACTCTACCATCCTTCTGTTCAGCCAGTGTTTCACCATCACCAGTAAAAAAAAAAGTGGTTTGTGGTGTTTAGAAGGAATTCCATGTTTCCATGGGAGCCTACTGCCACTTGGGCAGTTGGAATATTTCACTGGGTACTACTGAGATCAATTCCAACTATGGAATGCAGTAGAGAGGAAAGAATTAAAAGCAATATTCACTTAGGGGGCAGCTGCAGAGCCAGGTAATTTAGGAAATGCAGAACAAGGAACAGAGTTGGCCTGACCACATGCAACAAAAGCAAATAATAATAATAAAATCAAACTCTGCAGACCCATGTTTATCAGTTGTACTTAATTAGTGCCTAGTGCTAAGATCTTCCCATATCAGCAGTTCAGAGATATGCAGGACAGAAACACCGAACTGGACAGATTTACTACTTTCATTGGCAAAAATAACAAATTCTGACTTTACCAGAACTTACGCAGCTCTAAGATGTTTCTTTGCTCTAAAAATTCTGCCAGCCCCTTCCCATCCTGGGGCCCTAACCCCTCCCACATCACTGCCCTCCCTGTGTGTTCTCTGCACCAGTTCTGTGCTGTTCCTGCCCAGCTCTCTGCACAAGAACTCGATTCCAGCAAAACAACAGATCTGTCACAGACTTGCTCACTGAACAGCAAGGGAAGCTTCCCACTTCTCCCACCATTCCCACTTGTGTGGAAACCCAGTTGCCATTTCAGTCTAGCCCCCCAGTACCTTGACTTTCTCAGCCAGGGGGTTCCACCTCTTCCAGAGCAGCCACCAGCCGGACAGGCAGTCGCCGTAGTTGGTGAGGTCAGTCTCGTCCCGGCTGCCCACGTCGATGGCGATCACCACCTTGGCCCCCATGGACCTGGCCACGTCAGCTGGGGGACATGAGGTGTCAGAGCCCCTGCTGCCCTCCCTGCTGCCCTCCCTGCTGCTGCCCTCCCTGCTGCCCTCCCTGCTGCTGCCATGGCCACACAGGGGAGCATACAGATGTGTGTGGCCCAGGTGTGTGACCTGAGGTCACACCTACCAGGAGGGAGCAGCCTGGCAGAAGTGACCATCAGTGCCCAGCCCTGCAGGGGGTCAAAAGCCAGGTGGATGTGGCACTTGGGGACATGGGCTAGTGCTGGGGGAACGGTTGGACTTGATGATCTTAGATCTTCAACCTAAACAATTCTGAGATTCCCTGTGAATGTGTGCAGCAGCTCTGCCCAGACCATTCCTGCTCAAGGACGCTCCATGTGGAGGGAGGAATCCCAAATCCTGCACCAACCAACCCCTGAGGGACCCCAGGGTGATCCCAGTAATCAACTGCTGGTGGACATCACTGCCAGGGAATGCTTTGCCCAGGATCAGTGGGGTGACCTGAGCGTCCCTGTGAAGCAGCAGGGGACAGGGGTTGGGGCACACAGCACCAGGACAGTGACACCACGTTGGGTATAATGGGACAGAGCACATCAAACCCACATTAGTTCCAAAAAAAGACCTGGGGGACCTGCAGAGGGAACAAGTGGCAGTGCTTTACAGAGGGGAGGGAGGCAGCAGTGCCAACCCAGCAGAGGGAAGGTGACAATGGGACCTGCCAGCGGGGAGAGGCTGGATGTCAGCCTGAGAAAAGCTCTGGGATCCAAGAGAAAGATTCACATTTGAAAGTGGGAGAGAAATGAGGCAACACTTCCTACTTCAAGGTCAGTGAAAGGACGAGCTGCAGTCTTTGGATACGGGTGAGGATTTAGGGAAGCGCCAAAGGAGGGAAGAGAAGGACATGAACCTCACAGAATGAATTTATATTTCTTTCACACCCCCAGAGTCCAAGATAGTTGCAGTTTCCAGAATAGTTTTGCGTAGGAAAACCACAGCTCTGAAGAGCCAATTTAGAGGCTTAATTTAGACACTTCTTTAAACCAGATCTGTTCTGTAACTTGTATTTATATTCCTGGGCTCATTCTGTCTATTGTGTATTTCCCACCCAGTGTCACCTGTGTGTGTCTGCTCTTTGCTCTCTCCAGCTGTGCAGATGGAAGAGGTGCTTTGGCTTGCAATTCCTGCAATTCTGTGCTTCCAGACACAGACAGGGAGTGCCAGATGCTGATTTGGGGGATCTACTCTGTGTTATTTCCATTTCTGGTTTTTAGGTAAATACAGCACTGATGGAAAAATATAGTCAGGGTTTGTCAGGAAGAGGGAACTGACTAGGGGTGCTCAGGTGGGGAGCTCTGCCTGGACAGAAACTCCAAGGTAGACTACATCTGTGGTTTGATTCCTACTCTCTCCCTTCAATTAATTCCCTTCAAATTATTATTTTTATATATTATTTTATATATTATTCAAATTAATCCCTTCAAATTATTTAGCAAGCTCTAAAATAATTCAGAATTATCTGGGAGTTGTATGTTCAGAATAGGGCTGTCAGGAAATATTTCATAACAAAAGACAGTGTTAATCAAGCCAAGATAAAGGAAACACCCTGGAAACTGAGAGCAAGGATTGCAGGTAACCAGCATGAGGTTAAAGATGTCTGTGAGATTTCTCCTTGTTTGAGGGGAAAAGCAAGAGGCCCGAGGTTTGCAGGCTGTTTGAGGGGCACTTAAGGGAATTCCTCCCACCTTGAGCTGTGCTCCTACCTGGCAGGTTGTTGATGTAGCCTCCATCCATGAGGAGATGGCCATCCTTGGGGTCACACAGGGGTGGCATGTACCCCGAGAGGGACATGCTGGCACGGACATACCTCCACAGGGAGCCTGCAGGGAGGGCAGCACCATTAATTACCCACCATTAATTACTGCCACGCAGGGGAGAGCCTGCTGAGCTCATTAAAATAATCAAGAGATAGAGGCTTTCCTCAGAACACCGCAAGGAACTTATTAAAGCAGTTTATTATTTTCTGTATCATAATCCTGCCTGGGAAGAAACAAAGACTGTGCAGCCATCAGGCAAAAGCCCCAGAACCCCCAGTTTGAAGCCCATTCCTCACATTTACTGCTTTCTGTGAGATCTCAGCATTTTCCTGACTGCAGGGAGCACCAGGGCTTGGTGGAGCTGGGGCTGAGAGGGAAGGGAAAGCTTTCTCCTGAGGACAGAGGGATGGACAGAGCAAGTGCAGCTGAAATCACTGTGCTCTACAGAGATCCACAAACCCCTGACTTTTAGCAGGACCTGAACATGAAAAATACAAGCTGCAGAACCTCCCAAAATTCTATTTTCCCTCCTCTGCAACAAGCAAACATTTTCACTGTGAAGCCACTGCAAATGCCTGGTGGGGATCATTATCTTCTCTCGGGTCATTTCTGTTAGTGCTGTAAGGAAGAGTTATAATCCTTTAAGCTGTTAGAAACAAAGTTTAATCAAGTAGAAATTGATTGGATGTGTTTCCTGTAAAACATTCTGCTTTAAGGCTCTTATACACTGATTTTTCTCTTAACATTTGCATCAGCCAAATTGGGAAGACACTGCATTTCCACAGGCCAAGAGTCTTGTCTGAGCAGTGAATCTTTAAAATACCAAGAATAAGTGAGCCTTGCAGAGTTAACTCACTGCTCAGTAATTAACTGCTTGGTGCTTCCAACAGCAACTCTTCCCAGCAAATTCCCTGGGAATTGATTTTTTTTCTTTTCAAAACAGATAAAAGCTCTGTTTCTAATTATAACCCAAGCACTCCTGCTGTTAGCACAGGTTAACACTGGCACATTTGGGGTTTATTGTTAATAATTTTAGTGGAACTTCCACCTGAGGGAACTGCTGATGTGTGTTACACCTCACAGACCCAACCAAGAGGGGAAAAGGCAGCAGCTGGGAACTTAATTTATCTCCATTCAGTGGAGACAACCATAACCATTCTCCAGCTGATTGCTATCCTTACATCAAACTTCCCCAGGACAAGCAGCTGGATGGAGTGAGTTTCCTGACCTCAGCTGGCTTAACCTGCTGTGGAATGGGAACACAAAACCTCTAAGAAGGGTTAATCCTTTTTCTGCTTGTTTTAGCTGCCCTGATCAAAGCCCAGAGTCCTTCAGCAGCCCCACAGCCCCCTGGAACGGCAGGAATGGACAGTGTGACCTGTGCCAGCTGCAAGGACAAACATCAGAGAGGTGGCAGCAAAGGCTGCAGCTCCCCACAGGAGTATCTGGGGCACCTGGAGGCCTCCAGTGCAGTCTGAGTCACTCAGTCACCTCCCCTTAGCCCAGACAGACAAAAGTCCAAGGCAGTGTCCCACAGGGACACATCCCAGGCACCTCAGATCCTTCTCCCCTCTTCACTCAGGGAGAAACAGAAAGGACTGACCAAAAAGGAGAGCCTAACCCAGCCCCTGCTTCAGGCAGAGTCTGTTCTGGGGGAAGACAGCTTCATTCATAGGGAATTTGAAAATTCAAAGGTTGCTTTAAGTCTGATTTATGGCTAAAACACCTGCACTTCACTTTAAGGATGCTTTAAGGAAACAGCAAGGTGCCAGTGGACCCACTTTCTCCTCAAACAGTGAATAGAGCATCTCATTTAATTCCTTCCCAGCAGCCCTGTAACATGTTAGCTGTGTACAACCACAGTTTGGTGCTCAGCAAACAACAGAGAAGGGAGAAACAAAAGGGAAGATAAATTTCAAAGGTGAGGAGAAGGGGTGACCCTGAATGTCACATCATGATTTAAGAGCTGGAGAGGCCATGTGCACACTCACCATCCCTGTGGACCCTCATGGCCGAGGCAGTGATGTCAGTGGTGATGGTGAAGTAAGGAATCCACAGATCCTGCAAAAAAGGAGTCTCAGTTTTACTAAATCCATAACCTTGTACTTAACCACACCCTGTGCCTGACACACCAGAGCAACAACCTCTGCACCTCACCAGACAGCTACAGACACACCTCTGCATGGATGGAGAAAAACCCCTGAGCCCTAAATTTAAATTCACAAATCTGCCTCTCATGCAAACAATTCATTCAGAGCCAAGGCAGACAACAATCCTCATTTCCTTTTTGCAATACAAGAACCTCTTGTTCCAGCAGTGTGCAGAGGCAGCACACAGAGCTCCTCATGCAGAGCAGTCACCTTCTGCAGAGTGTCTTTATTTTCATTTCAGATGAAGGGTGGGGTGTGATGGTCACTCTCATCCCAAGGGATCCCACAGCTGTTTAGGGCTGGAGAACAATGTGGGGGAAGATTCACCTTTCCTATGTTTGGTTCTCACCTCGGTCCCCCTGCTGCTCTTGGCCTGCCCTGGGGACACAGCCCTGAGCAGGAGAGACCTCTGATCTCACCAGTCTGACCACTGATTTCACCCAACTCGTTCCACCCAGGTGCTGTTTGTTCCCTAAGCTGAACAAATCACTCCATGGATTTGGAGACACCTCTGGGCAGAGGGAAGAACATGATCCATGGCCTCTTCACTGAACAATGTTCAATTTGGACCTCCTGGTGATGGGGCCAGAGCTCATTTCAGCAGGAAATGCAGAGCCAACATCTTCTGGAGTCAGAGGACAACCCCAAACCTAGGAGCACTGGCTATAGGAACAAAGCACCCTGCCAGGTAGATCTCCAAGAAGATTCTAGAGGTTTTCTGAGATGTTGCAGGGTAACACAACAGTGGGGAGGGTGGGACAGAAGGAGGCTGAGACACAGAAAGAATGGCCAAGGGTTTATTCAATGGGGCCAGACCAAAGCACCCAGGCCAGCTGGTTTCAGCTGTGCCTCACATCCCACCAGCTGGAAAAGCCAAGGGAAGGTGACCTCCCAGCTGTGCAGGGCTTTGCTGGAGAGAGAACAGTTTTGGAAAGTTTCCATGGAGCCTGGTGAAATGGTAGCTGCCAAGGGGAAGGAGGAGGACTTGTCTGAGTAAAGTGAGCTTCTGGAACAGCTGATACTGCTCTGTCAATCAGAAATGCTGAATCAAGACTGAAGAGGAAAACCTGCTCCCCCAGGCAGCCTTTGTTCACTGGACACAGGGTCTGGGCTTTGTCCAGCACAGCTCTGCTGGGCCTTAAACTCAAACCAAACACAGGTTTGGCCTCCAGGACCACTTGGAGCTGGAAGTCTTCCCTCACTGGTCAGGCTGCAAGTTGTGGTGTGATTTCTGTGCTGTTCAATCTGAAATTCTGCACTGCCAACAAGCAGCAGTTTTTTTGCTGGTGAGTTTATCTCTTCAGCAGCTCTGCAAAGCTGGTGGGACTGGGGAGGACTCAGAGGCTGCAGCATTATCACAACCCTGCTGTCAATGCCAGAGGAAAGTGGATGAATAAAGTGTAATCCAGAGTATTATAAAATAATACCAGAGTATTAAAACATCAGAGTATTAGGGTGCCTCTCCATGCTGAAGATATTCTGGTGATTGCAGTTCTCAGAGCATCAACCATATTAAGCAAAAACAGGGGAAGGAGAAAAGAAGCCTCTCTGACACCTCCTTTCCTGCTCAGGCAAACACCTGCACAGAGCAAACCAACCCAAGCCCTCCCACGCAGCAATAAAATCTGCACTGCTCAGGGATTGTTCCACTCATTTTGGAACAGAGCATCAGTCAAGTCTGAAACAGGACTTAATAAAAGTCTTGTCTGACTCCTCACACCTGAACCCCAAGTGAGATGATTTACAAGGGCATTTTGGCATGGGAATAAGGATTCTGGCACAAAGAGTACCAATTCCACAGGCTGATGTTCTCACAGAAGAGTGGGTAATTGGAGAGGGAAATAGCTGTATTTCTATTTCTTGGGAAATTTCTCTGAAGCACCCTGTCCTGGCTTGGTGTCCAAGTGCCCCATGTGGGTTTCTGTGAGCTCCCTGAGGGACTCACAGATCATCATCACAGGGATGATCTCTGCTTGGGCAGTGCCTGGGGCTGGAAGCAGTGCAGGGTTCTTGTCACCAGAGCCCACAGGAACAGCTCTGCTGGGAATCAAGAGACACCCACGTTCCAAGGGTTGGCAGGGAGCAAATTCAAGAGAAAATGGAAACCTCCCTTTCAGTGTCAGAAATAACAGCTCAACGTAAGAGCTGCTGGCTGTGCTGTGGGAGAGGGGTGAGGAGCTGTGGGAAGCACAGGGGGGGCACCTCACAGCCACAGGAGCCAAAAGGAGGGTCTGGCCCAGAGTTTCTTCATTTTAAACTTTTCTAGAGCCACGAGGGTCAGGACTCACCCCAGCCCCTTGGGTAGGAAGTTCCCAGGTTTTCCTGGGATCACTGCAGATCCTCCCAGGAAGGAGCAGTTGTGGCCAAACACCCAAACACAACCTCTGCTTGTAAGGCTGTAATTAACCCTTATTAATATTAATTTTCCAGTGGAAATCATTGCTATCCACCCAAACCCACCCCAGTTAGGGAGAAAATACAGATGTTTGCAGTTTGGATGCTTTAAATGCTTTGAGAAAATATTTTTTCAAGCCTCAATGTCCCTGGTTCAGCTCCAGTTCCTTTCTCAGCCTCCCTTTACTCCAGGGCAGCTCCCAGTGCCAGGAGTGGTTATCCCACACTGACAGTGGGAATTGCAAAGGAGTCACTCCCTCTGTCCTGCCTGAGCTACACAGCATTTTTCCTTATTATCTGAGGGAATTCTTCCCCCATGAGGAAGCCCTTGGGTACAGACTGAGGGGCTGGGATGGTCAGCACACCTCACAGAGGTGATGCTGTTGGATGCCTCAGAACTGCACTTCTCTTGGACAAAACCTCCCTGTGTCTGCAAGGGAAGACCAGAAAATGCAACTACAGCTGTTAAAATTCCTAAGGAAGGAATGTGCTGCATCTTCAAAGGAAATACAATGAACTGACTGCTGGAATCCAAAGCAGGGATGGACAGAAATGGCCTCACGTTGCACATGGCGAGTTTAGGTTGGATAGTAGGAAAAATTTCTTCATGGAAAGGGTGGTTAGGCATTGGAACAGCTGCCCAGGGCAGTGGTGGAGTCACCATCTCTGGAAATGCCCAAAAGCCATGTGGATGTGGCACCTGGGGACACGGGTCAGTGCTGGGGGAATGGCTGGACTTGATCATCTTCCAGGCTTTTTCCAACCTTAATGATCCCTTGATTCTCCAAAACCTGCTTGGCTCCAGCACCATCCCCTCTGCACAGCAAACTGCTATTTTAAAGCCTCATGATGATTAATCACTTACTTTCATACTTCCATTTAGGTAGGGAATGTTTGGGATTATTTTTACCAAATATATTTAAAGTATATACAGTGTTAATTTGCTACATGATCTTTCATCACAAGGATGCAAACACAGGAATAATTTGGTTAAAATTGCAAATCAGGTAGAATTCCAAGGTTACCCAAACACTCTCTAAACTGGGTAATGTAGGAAGACAAACACTGATAATGTGCTTTACAATCTGCTGCTGCAGAGGGTGGAGGAGAGGTGGATTCCAAAGGTGGCTCTTGGCTCAGGTGGACCACACAACACCCAGGGACTACAAAAAGGTCACCAGGAGCAACCCAGGTCACAAAGGACTCTGTCTTTACTGCAGTTTCCAGTAGGCTGCTCAGGAGAACTCACTCCAGCTTCAAAACTAAAATTCCAAAAAGCCAAACCCATTGTGACCCAATTCAAGCCCTTCTCTGGTGTGCCCTGAAGGTCTCTGAGACCTGATTTGCAGAAAAGTAATGATGAAGCATTCTCAGCTGCTCTTCCTCAGAATCACAATTTTCACTTCTTCTCTCAGACAATGGGGTCCCTTTGTCAAACAGAAATAGCTACAAATCATCTACAGCTTGTGTTTTCTAAATCCACCAAAAAGAACAGGCTCCTTCCTGCAGTCATGCAACACCACATTCACAGTTTCACCACGTGTTCAGTCACCCAACAGCTCCAGATTTCCCATTAGCATGAAAAAAAGCTCTTTCTGCTCCAACAGAGCACAGGGACATAATTTCCTATCCACGAGGTGAATAAACAACCTACCTCTATCTGCTTATCTTTGAAGATGTTGTTGATGCTGTTGTTAAAAGCTGCTCCAGAAAACATAGAGGTTATTGGGTATGTCAAGTCTAGAATAGTCTTAAACACTGAGTTCATAACCTAAAGAGAAATAAAACAAAAAAAAGGCATTTAAAAGGTAGAAGGTAGATATAGGCCAGAATCCATAGGAATGTGTGCAATTCCAGAGAATATTCCAGAGCCCAGAGCCGACATGCTGGAAGCATCACAAGTGCAGAAAGTGTTGAGGGGACAGAAATACAACTGCAAAATCTACAACCAGGAGCTCCTTGTGTGGTAAATTCACATTTAGTAAATCCCAAAGCAGCAGCAGCAGCAACCCCTGGCTCTGCAAGAACGTGCATTGCTTCCCCTGTGCCCCAAAATCTGCCCCAAAATCAGCCCCAAAGCAGAGTGTTCAGCACAGCTCCCAGCCTTTACATATGGACATGGATGGTGCAGCTTCATCCTCTATATTTATTTAATTTAAAAAAGATGTTATGAGTTATCTTCCTCTTCACTATCCTTTCCACAGCACCTGTGTGGTTCAGTGGGGTGGGAAGGAAGCCATAAATCCATGGTAGAGGAATTCCTTCATCCAGCTCTTCTCATTTGAGGATCACACCTAAGTTTTCTCCCAGACTTTTCTCTGCCTCAGTGAAAGCACTTAGAAAATCATGCCTGGGATTCTCTGGGACTGCAACAAGGTTCAGGCAGGCACATGTTAAAGAGCTTTAAACACTCTCTGTGTGTCAAGGTCCATTATTTTCCATACAGTGAATTACTGGGATATGTTATGGAGCAGCATTTAACTGCTGCAGACTCTGCACCAGCCAGGGACACCAAACCACTTCAGGTTCCTTAAAGCACTACAGATCCCTGTACACCAACCCTTCTGAACTCAATTATTCTAACACACAGATCCTGGAATTAAGCTTTCATGGATTCCTTTTTTCTCCATTTCAACAGCATTATTACACCTATGTACTAACCTACAGGAGAAAATGATGAAAATCCCTAAACTTTATGGCATTAGGGCCATAGAAATTGTCCATAACCAGGCTAGTGCTGTCAAATCCTAATAAATCTTAATGAAAGTCAATGCTTAATATATTACATCATAAAGTGTAAAAGAAGACCACAAACCACATGAATCCCTTTCAAATTAAATAGGGTTTCACTGGATGAAATATTTCTACAAGATGAAATATTTTCTCTCTCTACATGTTCTCTGTAATTTAACAAACAACTTCCCAGAGAACAGGGCATGTTCCCAGGCACACACATGGAACAGCCTCAAACCTGCCAGCTGTTAAAGCAGCTGTGAGCAACATCTGGCCTTGGCTTTACTCTAGCAGTGATTTCAAGAGCAGCAGGATCAGCCTACATTGTCCTGCCCAGCTGCTTTTCAATTTCCATCAGGGATCTGCCCAGAAAATACATGCAAGGATAAAAAAAGATCATTAAGAACAAGTATGGGAACAGGAAATGTGGGAGAAATGTAAAAGGCTGAGCACAAACCCAATTCTGAACCGTCAGCTTCATTCACATCTTCACTCTGGGTTTGATGTGGTGAGGACAGTGTGCCAACCTAACTATAGACTGCTACCCACAGCTTCAGAGGGAGATGGAATTAGTGCTGCACCTAAAATAGGGATTAGGTCTCTGACAGTAGTCAGAGTGATTAAATCAGGGGAAGAGGCATTTACAAAGAGCCCTTTATTTAATACCGAAGAAAAATCTCTCCCACTCAGCACCAGGCTTCCCTTGTTGCAAATGATATTTATAATGCTGAGTGTCTACATTTCTCCTGATCCTGAGAGTGGTCTTGTCCAGGGACAAAATACTTCTAATTAACAGTTATTTCTTAATATTCTCATTTCTCAGAGCTGGAAGATGCCCTTTAGCTGATGCTGATGGCCAACAGCCTCCCTCAGCCTTCCAAGAATAGCTGCTACCACCTCCTGTTCCCTGGATAAACTCAGTTAAGATCACCCTCTGGGAAGGCAGACAGAGCCTTCTGGCTTTGCTCCACTTCCTCCCAGGAGCTCAGGGATCACAGCTCCAGCAGCTCCAAGAGCTTCATCCCTGACACCAGCAGGATGGGAAGCCCAGCCCTGAGCCAGCAGCTCTGCCAGTGCTCTCAGGGACTCTAGAGGTCATGGAATCACAGAATGCACTGGGCTGGAAAAGACCTTAAAGCTCATTTTGTCCCACCCCTTGCCATGGCAGGGACATCTTCCACTATCCCAGGCTGCTCCAAGCCCTGTCCAGCCTGGCCTTGGACACTGCCAGGGATCCAGGGGCAGCCACAGCTTCTCTGGGCACCCTGTGCCAGGGCCTGCCCACCCTCCCAGGGAGGAATTCCTTCCCAATTCTTCAGTAACTTCTCATGGACTTTCATTTCTACAGCTCTGCTGCAAGTTGAGTTTTCTTTTTAAAAAAGACCCTCAATCCTAAAATGATTTTTGAACATGACCCTGGGGTGTAAAAAACTTCAATAAGGAACAGACAAGGTTCTGCTCCCAGAGCAGAAGGACAAGAGCAAACACATGTGATGATGGACAAGAGGAATCTTCATCTCTGGCTCTTTTGTTCTTTGATGCAGAATTGTGGGAAACTGGTGTGAAAAGCCAGTATAATCCCAGGATTTTTCAATGTTCCTGACTATTAAAAAAAAAAAAAATCCAAGGGTATGGGAAAACTTACGCAACAACAAACATTTCAAACTATCCAATATTTTTAAACTACTCAAAAGATCACCCCATGCCTTCTCAGCATTCACCTATACAGTTTCAATAAAACAAGGAAAGGAATTCACACAAAATGTTAAATAAATCAAATAAAAACATAACGCAGGGCAGCAGTTTCAGGTAAACAGCAGAAATAGCTGTTTCTGTCAAAACAGAAAGAGCTACAGATAATCTACGGCTTGTATTTTCTAAATCCCCCAAAAAGAACAGGCTCTGCTGTGCCCCTTGGCAGGGTGGGGTGCCCATCCCTGGAGGGGACACCTGGGGACATGGTTTGGTGGTGGCCTTGGCAGTGCTAGGTGGATTTGATGATCGTAAAGGTCTTTTCCAATGGCTCCATGATTCCATGACTGTAAGAGGAGTATCAGGACCCAGTCTAGGAGCAGCCTGGGCTGACCCAGCTGAGGCTGCTGCTCTCCTCCCCCAGCCCTGGGCCAACCCAGCAGCTCCTGGGGCTGAGCTGGGTGAGAATCAACACAACAGGGAAAAAACAAACAGGGCTCATTCCTGGCCAGATCAGCTCTTTAACCCACAGCATCTCCCAGTGTGCAAACAGAGCAGGTCAGAGGCAGAACCTCGTGGCTCCATGCTCAGAACCCCACATTTATTTGAGCTCTCAGTGCCACCAGACAGGACAGGCAGCAAACGATGGCAAGTGTCCCACCCAGCCACCCTCCTTCCCATCAGGAGCAGCTTGTTAGCCACACACACCTACAACCATATTCCTTTTAAAGAATATTCCATTCTCTGTGAAATATTTATACCTCAAGGTATTAATCCTCTTATTAAAAAACCCAACAATCTGCAAACACCAAAGCTTTGGCTTGTTTGCTTTGCTGGTTTAATAGAGGTACAGAAGACACACAGAGACAATAAATAGTAACTAATCTGACTGGGAATTTTCACATTTCCCCCCGTATTTTGACAAGAGTCATTTATTTCTTTGCTGCTTCATTAGGTCCAGAAAACACATCCCTTTAAATATATCTCTTCTCCCAGCACCAAGTGTACAACTAGAGATACGCCAACTTCTAAAAATACCAAAAAGAGAAATAACTGCAGGACAAGCAGCATTTAGTCTGATGGATTAAAGAGATACACAAGAAAAGCTCAGAGTTAACTAATCCATCCCAATGAAGACATTTCCCAGCTGCCCCCAGGCTGGAGTTGCCAGGCTATAACTCAGCAATAACCTTCAGCAGCACAAGCTGACAGCTTGAGGAGCAGGGAATGCTGCAGCCTGCTGAAGGAAGGAGCTGAAGGAAGGAGCTCCTGGGGCACCTCCTGCACAGCAGCTGCTCTGGGGACAGCAGGGAAGGTCCTGCAGCTTTGGGACACGGGAATTTGGGGTTATCTGAGGGATGTTTCACCTCTCTCACACTCAGTCCTTTGGAGTGTGTGGTGTTAAACACACCATCTCCACCATGGCATGGTGAGGACACTTTATTGCAAAAATCCAGGGTTCTTAAACTGTTCCTTTGTTATGAGTTTCCATACTTGTGAGGCACAACAAATGTGCTTAACCAACACCACAGACCATGATAGGAACATCAGGTGTGACCAACCACAGCCCCACTGTGTGAGCACTGATTGGTTCTGATAATTGTTTTACAATGTATAACTTGGTTTTTACCTCTAGTTTAGCTGAGTCATTCCCAGAATGCTTTTCTAGTTAGCCAAAGGAACAGAAGTGAGCAAGGATTTGACAAGGGCAGCAAAGCCCTCACTTTGCAAAACCTTTCTGCTCTGCAACAGGAGTGGATCTTCCAAGAATCCCCAGCAAACCTCCTGGCTGTTTCCCACACTCTGGGGTCAGGGAAAGGAGCCAACCTCTCCCTGCTCAGTATAAACACCATACAAGAGTCAGCAGCTCAGAATAGCCACTGATAAAGAAGATTTATCATCCCCCAAACCCTCTGTACATTCAGGGTGATCTTGGGGATTTCAAGGCTCTCTTCAGTTTGCAGCCATTCTGCTGGACATCACTGATGCTAGTGGAAAGAGTCTCAAACAGAGTAGGCTTGGTTTTTGCTCTTCTCAAGCCCTTGGACAATTTCTGGGTTGGACATGGACCTGCCAGAACACTCACGGAAGTCCTGAAAATCCATTCCTCATTAATAAGATGAAATATTTGCTCTAACAGAGGTCATTAACCTCTTTTCCCACTACTTACTGGCAGATTTCAAGGCACCAACACCTGGAAAAGCCCCAGGCTGGGCCAAAAATTACCTTTGAATTTGTGAAACATTCTCTGAGCTTTGCAATTTGTATTCAAACATTAATCAATAGATTAAACCCTTCATTCCATCTTTAACTGCTCCTGGTCAAAGTGACTGTGACTCCAGCTTAGGCTGGCAAGCTCCAGAAGGGGAACACAGTCCTGAGAAGCCCAGGAAACATCTCCAGCTCTGCCTCATGCCCTGCACAGGAGAGATCTGACAAACAAGAAGAGAATCCTTTGGACACAGAGGAAAATTCCATAGCTGTAGCTTAACCAAGAGCTGGGAGAGAGGGCAGAGAGCCACAGAGAGCTGGGAATGGCACAGCCCTGCAGGGAGGTTATCAGCACAGCCTCAGATGCTGCCCTGGAAGCATCTGCTAGTGACCAAGGTGGGAAAGGGACAGCAAGGTTAAAGGGATGTCTGACACAATTCAGTGCAGTTGGTTTTATGTCTTTAATCTTGAGCCTCCCCCAGCTTTGTGCTTCCAGCAAACTGCTCTGGATCATAAACAGTTTATGTTTTGGGTGCTTCCCAAGCCAGCCAGGCACAAGCAGTTCTTAAATAAAAAGCATAAAATCTATATTCTTCTGGCAAGAAGTGCTGGGGAGGTGAATCACTCCCACAGTGCTCTGCCCACCAGGACAGCACAAACATCCAGGGCCTCAATCTGTGTTTTAATGCCTCAGACAATCCAGTTTCCAAGAGACAGATTTTGTTGCAAAGCCACAGCAGATTAGAAGATCCCTGGGAGACATAAACAGTGCCCATGTGCCAATGACAGGCTCCTTCCTATTTCCCCCTGAGATCCAAGAATCTTAATCTCATTTATAAAATTTCCTATGTTACTCCATTTTCAGTAAGAAAATCTACAGGAAAGTGTGGTTTTGACATGAACAACACGAAGTTGTAACCAGCAAACTACAGAAATGACCCTCACCTTCAACCAGTCTGAACCAGTGTCACCTGGGACAGCTTTTATCCAACATCTGATCAATACATAAAACCAAGGCCAGGTTGGACAGGGCTTGGAACAGCCTGGGATAGTGGAAGGTGTCCCTGGCCATGGCAGGGGGGAATGAGATGATCTCTAAGTTCTCTTCCAACCCAAACCAGTCTTTGATTCCATGATAAATAAACTTGCCTGCTGAAGTCGCTATTTAAAACAACCTTCCCAAAACTTGGGTTAACTTTAAAAATAAGATTTTGTTTGTATTCAATATTGAAAGTTCAGAATTTCTCCTGACCCAGAGTCCCACCGCTGTGGAGTGCACAGGCAGGAGCAGGAATGACACATTTGGTAGTTATTTAGAGAAGGATTACCTCTGTCACTCAGTTCCACTGACACATGACAGCATGTGAGAAAGAGAGAGAATTACACAAGAGAGAAACACATTTGTTGAGAGCTGGAAAGGAAACAGGCCCAGCACATAAAAACAGAAGATAAACCAAAGATAACCACAGGTGAGCACACTGAAAAAACATCACTGCATCGACAGTGAGAGCAGAGCCAAGTCAGGCAGTTGCCTCCTGACTCCTTGGACATGGAGCAGCTTTTCCAGGTGATCCATCAGTGCCAGGCAGGGCTTGTTCTGTGGCACAGACTGAATTTCAGGAATTGCACCTTGCTGGGGTGCTGCTTGTGCCCTGCTGTGCCTGGAAAGGGCAGGGAAGTGCAGCATTCCCAGTGGAGGGAATCCAGGAGGGAATTGAGCATTCCCAGGGGAGGGAACTGAGCATTCCCAGGGGAGGGAGTTGAGCATTCCCAGTGCTTACCATGGCCCACTGGCGAGCTTTGATCCTCATCTGGTTGTAGCTGCGCTCCTCGGCGTACAGAGCGCTCATGAAGGCGCCGATGGATGTTCCCCCAATCATGTCCACGGGAATGCCAGCCTCGATCAGAGCCCGGATCACACCCACCTGGGAGCAGCCCCTGTGCCGAGGGAGGGAGAGGGAAAGGGAAAAAACAGCCACTGTCAGACAAGCAGTCATTGAGGGAGTGTAAAGACATGAATGGTGCCTTCTAAGGAAGCCGAGCCCGCGCCAGCTGAGCTGCCAATCTCTTGCTAAACAAGCCCCGGTGCCAGGAACAAACATTATGAATGCAGGAATCTTCCCAGAGACTCCCAGAGGATCCCAGGGAACACGACCACGCAGCCTGGCTTCAGTGGGAAAGGCAGGGAGATGAAATCAGCCAAGAGCTGAGCTGTGGATGGGCGAGGGGAACATCAGTGTGGATTTGAGGGAGCAGAACCTGCTGGGCTCCTTCCCAAGCAGCCAGGAAAGGCTGGATTTTAGAGCCCTTCCTGAGAGTTTCTTTTCCAGTGATTCTTCACAGAAAGTGAGCCAGCCTGGGATATTGGGAGGGGGCACCTCATGGATTAATAATGAATTTGAAGGTGGAAACAAAAGCATGCAGAGACAAACAGAATGACAGCAACTCAACTACCCAGGAGAGGGGCAGATGAGGAGACAACTTTTGAGGATGATACAAATTCCCTCAGGAGACTAAACATAGTCCTTGATGTTAAGTGCAGAAGGAATTCTGAGCAACAGTGGGGTCAAGTGATAAACAACAGATGAACCTCAGTGCTGATGGGACAAGAGGAAAGCAGAAGCAGCAATGCCCCTACAGCAACCAGCTCTGCTCACATGGATTTGGGAACCCCTGGGGATATTCCCTGAGAAATATTAACCCACTGCTCAGTGCAAGCTCAAGTGGCAAAAAAAAGAAACGAGAAAAAAAACAGAAAACATAAGAACATACATCCAGGATGGGCCAGCATTTGGAAAACTGCGAGCAAGCTCAGACTTCTCGCCCAAAAAATAGAGCAGAACGAAAAAATGACAGAGAGAAGCACAAAAGTTGACCAGAATATGGGATGAACTTCACAGAAGGAGAAACTAAACTCGAATCACTGACTGGGGAAGATCCTGAGTGATGGGAGACATGCAGGGCCAGCAATGATATCATCATGCAGAGATTTTAATGGAAAGGAAAGAATTCACAGACAGGTGTACACAGAGCCCAAACTGGGGAAACCACTGCTAGCACATGCTGGAGAGGTCACAACACAAATGGATTTAAATGTGGAAAGGATGAATCAAAGGTACCAGGCTGTCAGTGGCTACTAAACATGACAAATGGGAGGTGCAAGCTGGTGTTCAGAAGGCTCAGAAGCTGCTAATTGCTGCAAATAGTTGTTTTTGAAGCAGTTGCTGCTACCCACCATCGGAAATGAGGGAGCAGAGGTGGAACGTCTGATCTGATCCTGTGAACATCTGATCAAATCTATCTTTTATCCCCTGGTGGGAGAGGGATCCCTGTCCATCCCACACACCACTGCAATGAAGGCCAATTGCCTTCCAAGCAGTCCAAACCTACAGCCTCTGCTTTCAAATGCTTCGTCCAATTAGTAAAAAAGCATTTTTGATTAGTTCATCCCACCTATGATGGATGCTTTACAATCTAAGCCATAAAGCAGTAAAAAAACTTTCCTTTTGCCATTTTCCTCCCATTTTCTGTCCCCCACAGTTTGCTCTATTTCCATCCTCCTTCCCCTTACTGTTTACATCCTATAAATACTTGCTAACAGCTGCCAAGTCCACCGTAGGTGTCATTTGGCCAAGCTAAGCTGAGTACATTCTTTCCATCCCAATAAATCCCCTCCAGCTGCTGAAATGCTTTGGGACAGGTTTGTGCTTATACTGGGTGCAAATGACTTCAATGACAGATCAGTGCTGCTGTAATCCAAGGGCAGAAAAAGGATCATTTCGCTTTCCTCTCCAAATTCTTTCCTCTCTTCTACTGCTTAGATGCCCTTAGTTAAAGGAATTATACTTCTATCCTGCCCATTGTTTTTAGGCTTTTAGAGTGCAGCTATTTTTGCACTCTGCTGCTCGTGCCTGGCACTTCCCACTGCCTCAGCCCTGATATTCCAGCAAGGAACAGAACTTACCCTACGCCAACCTGCTCTCTGGAGACACCCCATGTGCCTTTCTTAGGGCATGGGAAGTACCTTAAAGCATTTCCTACTCAGAGGACAATTTTAAACAGGCCAGGAGTAGCTCCAGACAGGATTCTCTACCTTTAACTGTTTCTCCTGATTCACACATCCATAAGTACAAGGGATTTGACGTGATCACTCTGGATTTGCCCCTACTTTGTTGCACGGTGCCTTTGAATGAATAACAAAAGATCATTACTACTTTTATTGGCAAGTCATCCCCTCCTTGTGCATCCACAGAGTCCCTGCTAATATCCCACTAAACGTGTGACAGGCACAGATCTCCAACAGATTCATTGATCCCAAAGTGGAATGGGAATCAAAGTCCTTTTCCTGCTTGTAAAGGGACCTCCCATAAGCTGCCTGACTAAATTATGTTTCATTTACACACAACCACAAAGTTGATTCTTCCAGCTCCAGCACCCTGAGCAGGAGAATTCATGACGGAATTTGCAAACTAAATTCTGAAAAAAGGCAAATGTGCCTGAGCACTCCCTGTTCTCCAGGTGCCTCCTGCAAGATACAATTTTTTTTTTCCCCTTCTCTCTACATCTTTAGGCCATCACTGCCCCAGCAATGTTACTACAAGAGACTTCTCAACAACTGCTCTCTGCTGGCTCTCTCCTGGGCACTTCTTCCAGCTCCACACACACGGGCAGGCAGCCAAGGGAAGCGTGTGCCGGCACCCTGCCAGGCACTCACATCCCAGAGCTCCCACTGAGCTGCACTGGGCAGCTGCACACTGAAGAGGAAAAGAAATTGAAGCCAGGAGCAAGATCCATGTTAACAGCCAGAGGAGTGGTGCAGATAAAAACAGGGATTGTGCAGTTCTTGTAATACCAGGCCCAATTTCACAGGGGACGTGTCCTGGTTTAGGGAAATATGAAAATACAAGTGTTGGGCAAGAGGAGAACAAAGGGAGATGGCTTGTGCCAGTGCTGTACCTGCACAGCAGTGACACCACAGGGACAGGGAAACCCTCCTGGGTGATACAGAGCTGAATGTCACTGACTGCAGAGGAAAAGGACAGGGGAGGAAGGAGCATCCCAGAGAGGGGAGCACACCCAGCATGTCCCTGGAGCTGCACAAGCAGCTTCCTGAACCCTAAACTGCCTGGAGACCTCCCCTGCCAGGACTAACACTGTCCCAGGGTGGGGACAAGTGACCAAGGACAAATGACCTACAAGATGACTTTCAATCATTTCTATCAGAACCCAAAGATTTGCCCAGGCAGTGCAGTCAGTATCTAACCAGAAACTCTTTTCCATTGTACTCACTGCCTCAGACAGGCCTGATTCATTAATGCACTTTGCAGAGAGCTGAACCAGCATCACCCAGCTCCAGGAGGAGCTGGAAGTCAGAGCCAGGCTGCTCTCAGGGTACTCTGAGCATCAGATCCCCAAGTGCTGCTTTGTGCACTCACCAAATCATAATCCCTGTGCTGAACAAGCCTCCAAAAGCAGTGCTGTGCTGGCTAAACTCCAAACATTGCTCCTTCCTTACTCCTCATGATCACAAAGAGGTCACTTGGTCTGGTCAGCTGGACAAGAGGAGACTGAGGGGAGACCTTACTGCAGTCACAGTTTCCGTGTGAGGGGAAGAACAGGGGCAGCTCTGATCTCTGCTCTGGGACAGGAGCCAGGGAATGGCTGGAGCTGGGTCAGGGCAGGGTCAGGCTGGAGATCAGGAAAGGTTCTTCCCCCAGAGGGTGCTGGGCACTGCCCAGGCTCCCCAGGGAATGGGCACAGCCTGAGGCTGCCAGAGCTCCAGGAGTGTTTGGGCAATGCTGCCAGGGATGCACAGGGTGGGGTTGTTGGGGTGTCTGTGCAGGGCTGGGGTCCCTTGCAGCTCAGAATATTCTGAGATTCTGTGAAAGGAATGACCACAAAACGAGGAGAGGAGTTGTGGGAGACCTGCTTCCCTAAATACCACAGCCCAGCTCACACAGAGAGCTCAGCCTTTCTGCCAGGAGGTCTTGCAGGAAAATTCCTGCTGCTGAAATGAGCCCTTGCTTTCATCCCCTGGGGAAGTGCTGCTGGCATGTGACTGCAATGCACGAAGGCCAGAGCAGAACTGATAAAAGGAAAATTCCCCTGTGAGCTGTGCATGTGTCAGCTCTGCACGTGCTGCCAGGGCTGGGATCAGATCTGGCTCAGGAGGAAGGCAGTGAATGCAGCAGGACATTCCAGATTAAAGAGCCAGCAGGAATGCAGGCTGCCCTCCCTGCTCAGGCCAGGGGCTGAGGGAAACACAATCAATACAAATCCTGTGCACCAATGTTTTCCCCACAAGCCACGTTTAACACATCAGCAGATGTTGCCTGCCTGAGTCTGAAAGAAAAACCCGAGCCTGGGAGCAGCCAGAAGGGACACTCATTTTTCAGACCATGGCTAAGGGAGACACCAGGTAAAGATGCAGCTCAATCACCTCCAAAGTCCACTTTAGCTTCAGAAAGGAAGGGAGAATGCAGCCTCAGGCACTCAGCCTCACCAGCACCCAACTCCCCTCCTAACTGACTCAGCAGGATCAAGGAGATCTCCCTGAAAGCTCCAAAGAGATGCTATTTCCTTTGGTTAAAAAAAGGATTAAGGCCATGGCTGCTGCAGAGCTCTGCTGTGTCTCCCACCAAAGCCTCCCCAGAGTGGGACACACAGCTTCTGCCTCTCCTTCCTGATGGAGGTACCTGACAAAGGAGGCAGAAAAATAGAGAAATTGTCAAGGCAACTTTATTAAGCTCCATTAGAGCCCAACAAACCTGAATGAACACACCCTCAGTAGCCTAAAACTCCTGAAGCAGCAAAGCCATAAAACCAACCTTTCCCTGGAAGGGTTGTCTAACCCTTCCCAGGCTGCCCAGGGCAGTGGTGGATTTCCCAGCCCTGGAGGGGTTTAAAAGCCACGTGGATGTGGCACTTGGGGACATGGGTTAATGGTGGCCTGGGCACTGCTGAGGAAATGGTTTGACTTGATAATCTTAAAGGTGTTTTCCAACCTTAACAACACTATAATTCTATGAATTTGAATTTACCACGTCCCCTTTAGAGATGTGCAAAAAGTGGTGCACTGGGCAACCACTCCCCCAGCTCTGCTCTGAACCCAACAGAAATAAACTGAAGATGCCTGAGCTTCCAATCCCATGGGAGTACAGAGAATATCCTGAAAGCCACCAGGACCACTGACATTTCTGGGACCAGGATCCCAAAAGTGGAGCTGATGACTGAGCCTGCAGCTCTCAGAGTAACAGATGCACTTCAACCACCACAGAACTATTGTCTGAGATAGTTCTGGTGGAAGGATCTACATCCAACTGGTGCTGGTGGATGTAGATCCTTCCTGGGGTCACTGTGGAGGTTCTCACTGTACTGGAGCAGGGGAAATTGGATCTTGTTTATGTGAAGAGCTACACAGAGTGGCATCACCAAAGGTGACATCAGGAAAAGCCTCTTCTTTACATAAACAGCAGCATTTTTTGGTGTGTTCTGCAGTGATCCTGGCACTGAGTGGCTCAGTCACTGGCTCAGAAATGGAGCAAGTCTGCTACAAGTTGCAACTGGATTATCTCCAATTGGCACCTCACAGCTTTTGCAGCACCATCAATATACCCAAACATTGCTTTGAAATCTAATCCTAGTTATATCTTTCCAATAACATTATTTCCCAGCTTTCCTGACCATAAAACTTCTCAGGATCATAAATCTGCCAGAGCTGTTACAGTGATTTTCTGCCAGCTCCAAAGGAAACCAGACCCCTGCATTTCTCCTGTGGTACTACCTGGGCACTTGCAAGGAAGTTTCCAATCTTGACATTAATTAACTGATCAGCTAAGCACCATTTCTAACCTAAATAGAGAGAATAACCACACAATACTGGATTGTCATCCTAAAATCCAACTACCAGCAGGATCTTTCCCAGCAGCTGCCCTGGAGGAAGCTTTCTTTCTTCCACAGCCCACACGTATTGATCCAGAGAGATCTGAATTTTTCCTGTCTTCCCCTCCATTAACAACAGTCTCATTCCATCCTCCCACTTAGCTTTGCTCTCAGATTTCCACCATCTCCTTAGGGCAGAAATCACACATTAACCCTGTGCCAGGCAGGCACATCTGGCAGAAAAAGCATCTTCTGTTTATCACAAGCCCAGTGAAACTCCCTTCCTGCAAGAAAATCCAAATATTATGTCCTTTTATAGCCCTGATCTTGTTTCTGCTTTATAGACTAACTGTAGAACAAGCTTTAAACAAAGAGATTTGTGCCTGACACAGAAATAAATGAGCAAAATGTGTTCAGCCATTCCAGGAGGGCTGTCAGGGCTAGCCAGCCCTGGGGTGTGAAGGGATACAAGAGTCAGGCACTGTAGGGGAGAAAAAACACAAAATAGTCAAAGTAAATCATAAAATACACCAGGATTTTTGTTTTCTGATCCCAACTGGCAGCAGCACTCTCAGACAGGGGCACAGGAGCACGGAAGAGGCTGAATGGCAAACTGGACCCACTTGGGGATGTCACAAAAACCTGTCTCTTACTCTGAGCCAAGGAACAACTCAGTTTTCATCTGCAAAGGAAGACAATTTCTTCAGAAAACAAATATGTCCTCCTTCCCCACCCTTTTGAGACTTATTTATTAAGGCCTTGGAAGAACCCATTTTGAGCACAACATCTGGAAACTGCAGAAATAAGACCAAAGCATTTTAAAGAATATAATTGTGAATTTACTGAGGACTTCTCTTCAATCTCCTTTTCTTTAACAGGAAGGCTCACTGCCCAGGTGGGTTGGCCAGAGATCTCCCAAAATCTCAGGAACCATACTCCTGTAAGCACAGGGACTTACCAACAGAGCTGTACAACTGCTCCATGGGAAGTGAACACAGCACATGCTTTTACATCTGATAAAAAAAGGTGCAAAACCAGCAACAAGAGCTGATCCATAACTTCACCAGCTCCTTGTTTAATTTCACCTGTTTATCAAGGCACTGCTGTGAATGAATGAGTTGGGTGGGTTGAAGGCTGGAGAGCAGGACAGGAGAGTCCAACTCAAGCACCTGTAATTAATTTTAGGGGGGTTTTAAGCCATAACTTTGGAGTAGATGACTCCCAAGCTCCTGCTGCTTGAAGGGTTTAGTAGAAGCTGTTATAACCTTCAACCTCCATGGCAGATGGGAGCAAATGAGCAATTACAGAGGTGCTGCAGATGGGAAAAGGAAAAATCAGCTCATTAAGCATTCTGTGGGTGCCAAAGCCATGTGAACACAGCTTTTGTGGGCACGTGGTGACCCAACTGTTACACAACTCTCCAGGCAACTGGCATTCAGCTCTGGGATTTTGGGAGCAGCCACAGGCTCTGCCTCTGCCCCTGCTCACTTGGAGGCAGAATTCTGAATTGCTGCACAAACACAATTAAAACCACGCTGAATGCACTGGGCATCACTGGGGATTGTCCCTCCCTGAGGAAATCAAAGCAGAGCCTCTCAGGAGCAATTAGGCTGCAGTCTCTTCCCATCCATCTGCAAACACAGAGCCCAAGGCCCTCAGAGGAGCTCCCAGCCTGTCCCAGGAGCTTTGCTCAACAGCAGCAAATTCAACTCGCTGATTTATTTTTAGGGGTTGTTTTTTGTTTGTTCAAACAACTAACTCCAGGGCTGACCTGGATAAGACTCAAATTAGATATCCAAACACACATTATTGCCATCTTTTCCAAGTAGGAGCCCACCTTCCTTCCCTTTCTCCTTCAGCCTCTCCAAAACAG
The DNA here is from genome assembly GCF_008360975.1 of Lichenostomus cassidix. NCBI lineage: Eukaryota > Metazoa > Chordata > Aves > Passeriformes > Meliphagidae > Lichenostomus > Lichenostomus cassidix. Next base: position 9,367,419 of record NC_139497.1, read on the forward strand.
CAGCAGAAAGTCAAACATCAAGTCATTAAAACATCAAGTCAAAGGTGCAGTTTTATATTTAAGGATAAAGAGTTTTGCTGCTTCTCTGTTATTTTACCTCCTATATATTGTCCTGGAATCCAGTCTGGTTTTTGAAAGACACAGGGATGCCAGGAGCCTGACTCTGGAATTCAGCTTTCCCTCTGCTCTATCTGCATGTGGCAATGGATGCTCCACTGGTGACAAGAGCACAGCCAGCCAGCCCAGGCCACTTCTCTGAGCAGCTACAGGAGCAATTACAGCTCTGGAGCCCCTAATGCATCAGTCTGAGCTTCAGAAAGGGATATCACACAGAAAAATGCCACTCCACCATGCACTGAGGTACAGACATTTATCTAAATACACAAAAGTCGTCATACAGGTCACCAAATAGTTTCCCCTTTCCCAAAATGCTCCCAGCCCAGTGCAGGCTGTGTGTGATGGGGGAAGGCTGCAAAGGCCAAGAGGATTAACCTCAGGGCTGCCAACTTTCTGCCTTTCCAATGTCAAGAGACTGACTGGCCTGGTGTACACAGGGATTACTCTTAAGAACAGGAACTGGAGGGAAGATATTTCAAGTATTCAGAGGTTGGGGTGGGTTTTTTTTTCCATGACACAAAGCAGATTCAGCCCCTTTTGTATCATTTTCCTGCTTCCCTACTGCAGAAATCCTGCTTCCTCAGCTGTTGCTGGGCACTGACAGACTGCAGATGCTGCACAGCAAGCCTGATTTTTCCATTTAAAACAAGGGGAAGAAGCATTTTTCAAGTTCCTTTCATACCTCAGCCTAATTTGCTGGAACTTTAGAGCATGATCAGGGTGAGGAATGGGATCCTTTTAGCAGCACATATTCTTCAAGACCTGTCTTGCTAGACAAGAGGAGAGCACAGCCCTTACATGCCAGCTCTACCTTCAGCAACACTTGGAAATGGAACAGGAATTTCAGGGATGCTGCCTGATTGCATCAGGGGGAGAGAAAGAATTGCAAAAAAATCCTTGCTCTTGTCTGGCATAAGTGGAAATCAGGAAATGGTGTGAACCCAGTGCAGAAGGGCCTGGGCTGTGCCAGGCTGGCTCCATCCAGGGCTGCCAGACACCAGGCTGGAGACAGGGATCTTGGCCAGCACCCAGATCCCTGCTGCCAGAGGAGGCAAAGATCCCCCAAAATCTCCTGCAGAAACCCTGATCATGCCATGCACTGCCCCCAGGCAGCACAAGGTGTCACCTGGTCACTCCTCTGCAGGCTGGAGTTGAGTCAGATCGATCAGAGTAACTGGAAGGGAAGTTTCAAGCAAATTCCCCAGACACATCCAACCCACGAGGAGACAGCATAAATCCATTTACATTTAGAGGTAACAACATCCTCCTGAAACCCCAAACAACAACTCCTGGTAATGGTTTATATTCTCATCCCCCAAGTGCTGCAGAGCAATTTCCACAGGGGGATCTGCCCAGCTGCCCAGCTGCGTTTCACCAAAGCAGAGCACAGTTCTGAGGGTTTCAGCCATTTCCTCAATTCCATCAGGAGCTGAACCCCAGCACCATGAAATCCTTTCTGTCCCCTCCTCTCTCCAGTGATTTAAACCCCCAGAGCTGCCTGTGGCTGATGGCACCATGAGCACCTTGGAGAGGCGGGTGCTGCCCTTCTAAACACCTCCTAGCCAAGGTCACAACGAAGAACAATGGTTTTAGCAACAATTTTGTTCCATAATTTACTTCAGAACAAGTATTTTCTCAGACTATGTTTTTTGATCACTTCAAAAAAAAAAAACAAAAAACCAACAACCCTGAATCCAATTTCTACACATTTCAAGCTGTCAGCTCTGTGCCCTGTGAATTTTAAGCAGTGAGGCAGAGACACCAAATTAAGGGGATACCTGTACCCCATTATAAACCACTGAAAACAAAATTAAACATCAATAACCTATTTGCACTCTTGGTGCAGTCCTGAAGCTCACTGCATGATCTGGAATGATTTCAAAGCCAAATGCATTTCTGTTAACACACAGGGACAGCTCCAGGATGGCAGAAGCAGTTGGCAAAATGCATTTTTTTCACAATAGGTCCTTTTGTGAGAGGACTTGAAAGCAGAGACTGAGAAAGGAACTAAAGGGCAGGTGTAAAGAAGACAAGAAGCAACGAGTGTGGAGCAACAAGAGAGCAAAGAAATTCAGAAATCTCAGGGCTTGGATGTGTTAGAAAGGGAAAAGAGACTTCCAGACTGGCAGACACAGTCAGGTGGGAAAAGAAAAAGGGAAAATAGGTTGGAAGTGTGGAGAAGATAGGAAGGGAAGTGTGGAGACACATTATTAAGCAAGTTCTCAAGATATTACTTTTATCTTCCAGCACAAGCAACCGGTTCCAACAGCATTTGGGCTCCAGAGACTCCTTATCCCTCCCACCCTGGGATGTCCCTCAGCAGACTCAGTCCATGTTAGGTCTTGAGCCCAGCAAAGGAGCTGAAAAACATTTACTGTGTTCCAACTTATGTGAGGAACATCAAGAGCACAGGAAATTCCCATGGGAATTTTCTTTCATCCCTTCTGGAATTCTACATTGAGTGTGTTTAGGATCCCACAGGGGAAAACACTGCTGTTCTTTATGGTCTGGGTGCCTGTGGTCAGGTTTAACAGCTTAAAAAATCAACTCCCCCCATATTTCCAGCTCCTTCCCTGTGTCTGAGGTTCAGTAATTGATCTTATGAACCAGCTCTATCTCAAGTTCTGCAGCTCTGCAGTCAGAGTTTAAACAACATCCACACACATACACTTCTCCTGACATGGTTAAAAAGCCTCCTATCATTAGTTACCTGCCTTAGCTGAGGAATAAGAATTAATCTTCCTTAACTGCTGGAACTGAACCTGAAGCACCTGCACCATAAAACTTCACAGAGTCTCCCCAGGAGGTTCTGTTATTGCCCAAGATTGAAGCCCAGGGTTTCATAACCACAAAGCAGGAAAAGGAGCTGCAGCCTGGGCAGGGAGCTGTCAGCACCATGGGAGCTAACTGCCCATCCCAAGGACACCACTTGTCATTGGAGCAGCATTTCCACCTCAAATTTCAGCTTTTTATCCCTCAGGTGTGGCATCACGTGCTGGAAGTTGGGCTGTGAGGTGTCAACTCCATCACTGCACCACCAGCCAAGCCCTTCCACCCCTTGGAGCCAAACCTCAGTCCTGACAAGGGGACATCACCTTTATTAGGCCCTAGAAGACTCACTGAACTTAGATATTTTCTGTTTTCTCTCCCTGTGCTTCTTCCTGCTTTTATGGACCATGGAGTAAAGGATGACATCCCAGGAGGGATCTCAGCTCTTCTCCACAGCAGCAGAACTGCAAACCAGACCTCCCCATGTTGCTGTTTGACCTTGGTAGAACTAAAAACAGCCCCAAAAAGCAGAGGTGCTATTTCTACCCTCCCTTCCTCACAGCACATTCCCCAGCCTTTCCCACTGTTGCATTACCACGTTATGCTGACGAGAATTTAAATGTTCATTAATTCTGGCAGCTTGTCAAATTTTCCTTAACGAATTCAAGCAAGGGAAAGAACTTCATGGCTTCTCTCAGGAAAAAAAGCTGATGAGAATTTCACAGGAGGAAAGAAAGGAATTTCTTTGGCCTGCAGTGCCCCTCTTGCCAAACACCAGACCTGCACCATGCAGTGCAGAATGGAAAGTTTCTCAGAGTTAACACAGCAAAATCCAGTTAAGGAGCAAGTATTGAGAATCCAATTAACAGGGTAACCACCAAACCCTGTCTGTTCTCAATTAGCATGAGACAGGGACAGAATTAAGAAGCAGCTGCCCTCAGCCAGGATGGGACCACAAAGGTTTTGCTTTAAGGCTCCTCTGCATGTTAGAACAAACCAAACAGAAAAATCAACCCCCAAAACTTACTAGTGTCTTTATTAATCATTTCTGACTCCTCACAGGAGCATACTGCAGATTCAGCTTCTGCATCCTGCCAGCTCTGACAGCACTTAATTGCTGGGGGTGTAATTAAAATGCTGTGTCACCAGCCATGGAACAGCAGCACCACAGCCCTAAAGGCAGCCAGGAGCTCCCCAGACAACCTGAGGAGGAATATCAGATCTCACAGCACAGCACTTACTTGCTTTAAAGTGTTTTACATGGATAGATCAGGTCATCAATCCCCAAACTCCATTCCTTTTTTAGCAGGATGGAGCGGGGGAAGCACCAGAGGGTTTGTTCTAGGCAAGAGCTCCTCACCTCCCAGCCACACTTGCAGGCTAAAAGCACCAACAGTCAGAAAAGGAACATGATCTTCTAGAGCTCTGAAGTTCTCAAAATCTGTGTCAAGTTTTTCCTTATGGCATGTTGGGAGCTTTGCATCATTTATTTCCTGCCATGATTGCTCAGGGATGCAAAGGGACACAAAGGGGCAAAGCCCTGCCATTGTGCTGCCACCCTGAACTCAGCCCCAAATCAAAGCTCTGGTGCCTCACTGGAGATGCACAAGTGCATCCACCATGTCCCCAGGTGGCTATGGGCAGATCCCACCTGCTCCTTGCTTGCCCCACAGTTGAGGACAGTGTGACCTGTGCATCCCTTCCAGGCACAGAGTGCAGCTCTGCCCATCCTGCCTGTGCCAGGGGTGGCTCAGAAGCTGCAGGGCTTTGTCCCACTGCAGACACAAATTCTTTGTGTCTTCTGGAAGAACAGATCAGTGTGTGGTGGCAGAAAAAGGCAGCAGCATTGATAAGTAGGTTTTTACTCAAAGATGCCTGAATGAGCTGGAGCTGCAGCCAAGTGTCACAGCACAAAAAATCCTCCATGGTTTATTATTCCTGCAATCCAGGAGGTCAAACACAGAGTGCAGAGAGCAAATGGGATCTCCTTAGAGTAGAATAACTGAGATCTGCCTCTCAGGGACTCTGCCAGCCTCTTTATCCCTGGGTAAAGCCATAGAATGGGAAGATAGAGCCAGGCTTTAAGGAGCTCAGACTCTACTGCTGGGCTCAGCAGCAGCCCATGAGTGACCAGGTAGGATGGACCTGTCTGTCCTCTGAGAGCTTGGAGTGTGAGCACCCTGCACATGGCCCAGGCTGCAGGAGCACAGACAGGCAGAGGAGACAACAGGATTGTTCATCAGACACAGAGATCCCACAACAAAAAGGGCAGAACTTGCTTCTCCTATACTGCTGCTTTTATCCTCCTGTTTCAGAGCTGGAAACAAAGAAAAGGCAGAAAGGACAAGTTGCTGAAACAGGCCAACTGCCCAAAATAAAAAGGTCTGAGCCACGTCTGTAGAGTCAGCAAGAAAACCGTGTGCAAAAAAAACCCAACTACTTGACACATCGAGTGGTGAGGTGAGATAATAAGTTTGAGGAGAAAACTAAACAGAAAAAGGAGAAATGAAAAGACGCCCTGATGAAATATCTATAAATATCCTTCAGCAGCAGCTCCTCAGGAGAGGCTGAAATGCTCTGCCTGAAGGGCAGGGCTGTGGGGAGAAGGGAAGGGGTGGTGTGTTCACAGCCTGGCCAGCCAGGGCTGCAGGCTGGCAAAGGGCTCTGGCACCACACCCACTCACCCCCTGCATGAACCTGCAGCTGACAACGAGTGGAGACAGCATCTCCAAAAAAGACCAAAGATTCCTTATCCCAACAGCCCCTTCCTCCTCCATAAGGGCATCTCCTGCACACCATGGATTTGTATCAGGTGATCAGGTGCTTTACTGCAAACACAGCTTCTCACCCAGCCTGGCACAACTCTGATGCTTTGACTTTTCCCTTTATGCCTGTGTGGGACAAGCACAGGCACTCCTAGAATAATGGCACTAGAATCAACCCCAAAGCTTGTGATCACAGCTTTGCTGAAGTCAGGCACAGGGTGGGCTTGTTGGGGTGTTTGTGCAGGGCCAGGAGTTGGATTTCAATGATCCTGGTGGGTTCCTTCCAGCTCAGCATACTCTGATTCTGAAACAGCTCAACCCATTTTCCCCGAAGTCTTAGGGATCCCCAGATAGTTCCGTAATAATTATTTATTTCCTACAAATTTCAGTTTTAAAACAGTTCTGCTAAGGCAACCATAGCAAACCAAAGAAGAGGTGAGCTGTATGTGGGAGGGCTAAAGGTCAGGACAATTATTTATGGAAGGTTCATGCCTTTGTTGCAGGGCTTGATGTGTCATTATTCTCATAACTACACCTCAAAGGTGTTATTTTCCTAAACACAAATCCCCTTTCCTTCCCTCAAACTCCACAATGTTTCTAAGTGAAATTAAGTTAGCATTTAACAAAAGCGAAACACTGTAATTTTAGAACAGTATCACTTCAAGTTGTTTTATTTTTATGCTCACAGGGGAAAGAAAACCTTTAGTTCCTATGAGCCTTTTGTCATGACAAACCACAACGATAATTACTAGGAAGCTGCTCTTGGTAAAACCTCCCAATGCGGCTGTCACTGGGAAGCCAGACAAACATTCCCAAAATAACAACTAAATAATTGACATTACTGGAGTCACACAACACAATACAATACAATACCTTGAACAAATACCACTAGCCAGCCCCTGTCACTATTCCCTCTCCCTGGCTGGGTGACCAGCGTGATTCCTGCTCTGAGAGCAAGCTGGGAGGTTACTCATGTAATTATTATCCAAAGGCCATCAAGAGTCTGAGCAGAGACCATGAAGATATTTTTAATCTCACTGTGCTTTAATCACAGGATGATTTTAAGTACCTGGTGTCTAATCTCTTGAAATTCCCTTGTTAGTAGAAATGGGCAATCTAAGAATTGACTTTGTCCTTATTGACTTTGTCCTTCCAAAAGCAGAGGTTCAGAGCAATTCTGAACAGTTCAGAGTGATTTTGTCCTTTCCCCAGTCTTAATTATGTTCTCACTTACAAAAATGTTTATCTAACCACAATTTAGATGATTATTTAATGACTAGAATAGCATTCTGTACCTTTCCATGGAAAACACAATGCTCACACCATCCCTGTGCCAGCCTGAACTCCCTGAACAAGCATTTCAATCTGTGGCATAGAAAGCCTTTCAGAGAAGGAAGAAATATCCCATTTATCCACTCTGCCCTTAATCCTCTCCAAGTCCTCCCTGTTGTAGGGATGCAGAAATGAGCATATTGATGGCTAATGGCCCATGGCTCATTGCTGAATGGGTGATGAGCATCCAGAGACCCCAAAGCCAACACAGCAGCAGAGCAGCTTTGCAGAGAGGGACACACAGGACCAACACAGGCTCGGTGACCCTGCTCCTCCTTACCTCAGATCCTGCACACCCGCAGGTGGGAGCTTGCAAATCAAGCAGTAGAACAAAAAAACATAATAAACAGTTTGGCAAAAATTACAGCAGAGTTACAGAAGGAAGGGAGGGAACGAGCAAAATGTGCTGCCAGCAGTACAGGAGTGCACAGATTTAGCACGACACAGGCTTTGGTAGAGGTAGAGATATCAACTGGGAACAAAGAACAAACCACAAATGCTTTGCATCAGTGGATGAGAAGCCTCCTGAGATACTCAGATAAAACAGAAGCTCCCCTCTGCTGCTCTGCTTTGTGTCTCCACAGGATAGAGCTTGTCTCAGAAATGAAATCCTGAAACCAGCCCAGGTGAAGGGCTGGGGAAGGGAGCAGGATCAAGGCACCTGTGAGACACTGGAGGAAGCAGCTCTGGCTGTCTCAGCACCAGGGACTGCTCAGGAGGAGCACAAAGGAGCTCCAACCTTTCCTGCAATGAAGGCTCCCCCAAAGCACGCGCTGGCCCGACGACAAAAATGTGATATTTCTGTGCACTTAAACAGACAGACTGCGTGCAAATGAGGGATTTTGGTTTTTTTGAGAGCTGCATTTCAAAGCACTCTTTTAAAGCAGGGCTTCAAGAACACAGCGATGGAGACAACGAAGGCGGCGCTTGCTTGAGACAAAGGGCAACTCAACTCTGTCTCAACAGAAAACTCTCCAAGTAAAAAGGGATTCCAAAGAAAAACGCCAGTAATAATTTATTTCTAAAGCTCACTGGGGTTTCAGATGGAATTCTAACAGAGTGCTCAGCACACACCTTGTCCTTGTGTCTGCAAAAATACACTCTTTCTGTAAGGTAAGGCTGTCAAAGCATATGGGCACCTGGGGGTTTGGAGGATTATAAAGATGAGAACATTCTCCATTAGAGGACATAATTCCTGTTACTGCTAGGACTTTGAAGAGCTTTGAAATACTGTGAGCCATTTTCTAATATAAGAATCCATAAGGAAAAAAAATCCATATTGTAGGCCAACAGAAAAACGTCATCTTTAGTGCCCTAGTCACCTCCTGGTATTAAACCCAACTTATGAGAGGTCTCAGGAGGTCACAAACACTCCTGTTCCTTCTGCAGAAATTCTGCACAAATCCCCACAGCAGGCTATGTTTGTTTAACTCCTCAGTGTGTCCTCCCCCAAATGCTGCTTACTGGTGTCACAGGGTGTTATCTTGAAGGATCTGTCCCAGCCCAGGGACAGCAGGGCTCTCGGGTCTGGGAAGATAGACCAGCACACAATCCTGGAGTGGTTTGGGTTGGGAGGAACCTCAAAGCTCATCCCATTCCACCCCCTGCCATGGGCAGGGACACCTGGCACTGTCCCAGGTTGCTCAGAGCCCCACCCAGCCCAGCCCCATGCAGGATGCCCAGGAGCAGTGCCCTACCTGGCCCCTCCGCCGCCAAGCACCAGCGCGATGGCATTGCCGGTCAGCACCCTGGCCAGCCGCGAGAAGTCGGAGTGCCGGTCTGGCGTTTTCTGGAACACTCGTTCATACATCTCCACCTGCAGAGGACAGCCAGGCATGGGCACTGCACAGGCAGGGCACAGGCAGCCAACAGCATCCTGCTAAAAGCTGCTGCGAAGATGGGGAGACTGCAGCATCTCTTCTGAGGGAAGGCTGCAGGAGCTGGGGCTGCTCAGCCTCAAGGAAAGACTGAGAGGGATCTCATCCATGGCTGTCCCTGTCTGCAGGGAGGGCTCACAGAGCAGGGCACAGGCTCTGCTCCATGGGCCCAGAAATGGGACAAGAGCAACAGGCAGGAGCTGATCCCAGGGAGTTCCACCTGGACAAGAGGAAGAACTTTGCTGTGCAGTGACTGAGCACTGGACAGAGACCAGAGAGGGTGTGGAGTCTCCCTCAGTGGAGATACTCCAAACCCATCTGGGCACAATCCTGTCACTGCGCCAGGGGATCCTGGTGAGCAGGGAGGTGGGACTGGAGGAGCTCCAATGGTCCCTGCCAGAATGAAGCTGTCAGAGCTGTTACAGCTCTTCTTCAAAGGACCAGAGGCTGAGGAACCACCCAAACAGCTCTAGTGACCAGTGGCATCTCTCAGTCTTTTACAACCTCCAGGAAAATTTCATGGTAGTCTTGTATTTCCTTTGGAGCTCCTTCTCTTCCTTGACAAGGATCTGATGTTCCTGGGAAGCATCCCAGGCTGCCTCTGCCTTATATTCAGCATGGCTTTGGGAAGCACAGGGATCCTCCCAGCAAAAAGGACTCTATGGCCTGGACACACCTTCCCAAGGGACTCTGAGATAGTGTCACTCATTTCAGGATACTGAAATTACTCTTTTCAGAATATCAAAAAGCCAAGTATGCATCCATAAAGAAAACCTGGCCCCTTATCCTTGTTTCCTAAATCAAACTGAGGCCAAACAGATTTAAAGTGAACACTGTCTGTGTAAGAATATCATGGAGTATCATTATCCCAGGTTCCCTTTGATACACAGATTACAGATAAAGTGGGGGACAGCAAGAGACCAAACACCAAATCAGGAATCTCTTACCAGCTTGGGCAGACTCCTTTTGGAGAAGACTCTGCGTGGGCAGTGGATGTGGAGATGAGCAGAACACCAGCTCCGCATGTTGAGCCATTCCACAGTGCGGGAGGGGAGAGGCCCATCCTCCTTGTGCAGCAGGATCAGCTGCTTCTGGGCTCTCACTGCAGTGTTCTCCAGCATCCTCTCGAGCTACAGCAGGTGGGCACACCCAAGGAAAGGGCAGTCAGCTCAAAGCTGCACCAGTGTCAGTGTGAAATGCATCCCCACCCCTAGTCCCACCTGCATCCAGACAACTCTGCACACTCAGAACCCCCAAACATGATGGAATTAGATGGCAGTGCTGTTAACTCTGGGCTTACACAGCACACAGAAGTCTAAAATCAGCCAAGGATTCAAATCTGAATGCTTACAAATGAAGGTTTTTGACTTAAACCAGGCCATTAAATGCACAGCACAGGCAGGCACTGCTCCTGCAACGTGAGATGCTGCCCAAGTCAGGCTCAAGCCTACAAATATTCCATGTTTTTTTCCTTCCCTTCTCATCAGTCCACTTTTTTTCCTCCTTGCATTTCTGATTTTGATTTTTTTTGTTGTTGTTTTAGGCAACTGCTGGCAGCCTGTTCTGCCTGTGCTTCCTGCCTCCCACATCCAGGCAGGAAATCTCACACAAAGGGACACACATGAAAGCTGCACGTGGGACCAGCCCAGGCTCTTTGCAGGTCACACTCAACACTTTACCATCCTAAAAACCCCCACTTGTGATCCCACTTTTTTAAATTTCTTGCAGAATTTTTGTCAGGTCATACGACTTTGGTCATAAAATATAAACCCATAAAAATACATAGTAAGGGGAAAAAAAATTACAGCTTGAGATCTGTAATAAAATATCATAAATAATTCATAAACTGCAATTTAGATCTACTTTTTCCTAGGCACACACCATGAATTTGATCCAGGAAGAAAATAATTTCTCTGTGTGGAAACCCTGCAAAGAAATTCTGGGCAGAAATGCAAAGCTTCAAAGCAATTTTTGATTTATCATTGGCCAAAATAAATCTTTAGAGGAAAAGAACTTTGCTAGAAGTACTTCTACATAAAACTTCCCATTCCAGAGGATTCTCATGCAATTCTTTTGCTATTCCTAACATGCATTTCTCAGGAATATTTCATTACATATGCCTCACTGGCTGTTAAACCCAGGAAAATACACGAGTGTGAAGCAAGCTGCTTTGCCCTGGCCTGTTCCCAGGGCCAAGAGGAGAACAGAGCCATTGCCACACCTCTCCCACAGTGGGCTCCTGGTCTCCCAGCCCCACGATGAGGATGCAGTCAGCCTGGCGGATGCAGCGCTGGGTCCAGGGGGTCAGGGTGCTGTCAGCCTGGTACAGCACAATCCTGTGGATGTCCTCCTGCTGGCCCAGCCAGCTGGTCAGCCTGTACTCATGGATGCTGGGGACAGAGAAGGAAAATGTGGAATTTAACTGGTTTTATAGCACAGCTCCCAAGAGAATAGAGGGGAATCTTACACAGGCAGAGACCTGCACTTCCTGCTCAGCCCCAAGCTCCTGCTGGCTCTGTTTCTCCAGGATTTCTACCACTATTTAGATACACTGAGGCAAGAGAATGCCTCACTTCAGTAATGCACAGCATCCCTAAGAACAAACACACTTGGAGCAATTCAGCTTTTCCAATATCACAAGCAATAAAGCAACTTTGGAGAAAACCCACCCACACCTGCACCAAATACTCTTGAAATGGTAATGTCTCTAACACCTGGACCTGAAAGCCCAGTGTATGTGAGAACACAGGATTTTATTCCCAAACTCTGTATTTACAGCATCTTTCTGAATTCCCCTGAGCAGCACCAAGGGCACTCACCTGTCGAGAGCAGCAGAGCCCAGGCGCTGTTTGATGTTGTCACTGGTGAGCAGCAGGGCAGGACCTGGGGGAACAAGGAATTTCAGTTTGAACTTGAGCTCCTGATAAACTGCGTGGAGAAAACTGCCCAGAGAAGCTGTGGCTGCCCCTGGATCCCTGAAGTGTCCAAGGCCAGGTTGGACAGGAATTGGAGCAGCCTGGGATAGAGAAGGTGCCCCTGCCCATGGCAGAAGGTGGAACTGGATGAGCTTTAAGGTTCCTTCCAACCCAAACCATTCTATGATTCCAATAATTCAATACCATAAATTTGCTTTGAAGATAGTGATGGATCAGTGCATCAATCAGAGCTGGCATGAAGTCTTCACAAAAATTTTCACACTTTTCTAGGAGTACATCTTCCAATCCTCCCTATTCCCAGAGCTCTGTTAATGCATTAGTCACAACCTGCAAGCTCTGTTATCCCATTCCTGGTGTCATATAGGATCACAGAATCATGGAATGGTTTGGGTTGGAAGGGACCTTAATGTTCATTTTGTTCCACTCCCTGCCAGTGAAGGGACACCTTCCACTATCCCAGGCTGCTCCAAACCCTGTCCAGCCTGGCTCTGCTGACAGCTCCCATTGCAGCTGCATTTTCCCAAACTCAGCATTCAAAACATCACAGACTTTTACAATCACAGAAAGCCCAAGAACCTGGTTTCAAAGAAAAAAGCTATTCCACTGACCTCCCAAAATGCAGAATTTGTTCATCCTGCACTGAACCAACTCCCCAGGTGAACCCTAAAGCTCTCTGTAGCATTATTATTTCTCATTCAACATGCCAGCAGGATTCTACACCACTACCAACCCTGAAAACATTCCACAATCTGCAGGGCACAGTCAAGCTCCACTAGAGACACAGACACATCTGGCAAAAACCTTCTATCTGAGTTGAACTCTGGTGCACATAAAGCTTCTTGCAGGCACTTTAGTTTAATTTTCTTATTAGCAATTCTATTGCAGCAGCAATTCGTGCCATATGTGGTAGAGGTTGCAGAGTAACTGCAGCTAAATTAAAAAAAATAAGCAAAGAAAACATAAGGGAATAACTCCACACCTAGAGAAAATATTACCTGTCTCTTATTGAGAGGGAAATTCATATTTACAAAACATGACAGAGCAGCACTTTGTATTCGTGGTTTCATTGTGCAATCCCTCATTGTTTCATTAATAACAGAACTGAAATTCATGTACCAAATAACAAAACACTTCATTATGTGAGGCGTCTCAAGGCAAGGTTATAGTGTGTTCAGGAAAAATCCAGCAACTGTGAACAACCAACACGGGAGAACATCCAGGTGTTCAAAAAGCAAAACCCACATGTACAGATGTGGAACTGGCAATCCTGACCTTCAGGGCCAACTCATCTCCCCCCTCAGGGCTCAAGTCCTGCTGCAAAGGCTTCACTCTGCTTTAATTGACTTTACTATTAGACTTGAAATAGTTCACAAGTGTCATTTTTCAGCTCATACTTTCCAATACCCAAATAACATTTGCTGTTTGCCACACTGATTATCATGGAAGAGCAAACAGAATTGGACAGAAATATCCCATAAGCAGAGACTAAAAAATAAAGCTGGTGAGAGAGCACAGACAGCAAGATGACCCAAGAACAGAGTTTGACCTCCTCATCCTCCAACATGAATTCTCTAAGTTGGTTCCTATGAAAGCAACAAGTCCCAAGCAGAGGGAATGAGCAGCATTCCCAGAGCAGACCTGGGCTAGCCTGCCTTCCCTCCTCCCTCTGCTGCTCCCTGAACCACCCAACTGCAGGAACAGCCCCAGGGTTGGAGTGAAGGGTTAGCACCTTATTTTTAACACTGGTAGATTCTTTTCTCTGATTCACTGTTCACCTGATGTGAAAGCTGGTCTGGCACAGCTTTGAGTGGCATAATGAGATAAGAGAGATCTCCCAGAGGAATTACTTGCACAGGATGGAACAGCAAGGGAGAGAGGGCAGGTCAGTTCTGCAAGCATTCAGCAGCAGAGTGATCATCAGTGTTCATTAACGTGTCAGAGTGCTCAGCTAAATAGAAATTACATGTAGATTAAATATTCTAACAGGATATGTGGCTTACAAAGCTTTCTGGCAGAGGTGGAAGTTTAGTAGATAAAGACAAACAGCCTGGAATGCCAAATGAGCCAAGGAATGCAATAAAAATGGGAAGTAAGAGAGACAACACCAGGGGAGCAGCATGAGCATCTCTGCCTGTCCTGGGCACTGAGATTTAGGAACATCAGCCCCTGGGGATGCTCTGGGGCCAAGGCCCTCAGGGGACACCATCAAAGCCAGGGACCTGCAGCCAGAACACCTTTCATCCAAGGTGAGAGGCAGAGCTGGTAGGGCTGGGGTGGATCTTTGGGCTCCTGCAGCCAGAGCTGCCTTGACCATGGACAACACATGCCCAGCAAGAGTCTTCAGAGCCTTAGAGAGGCTTAGAAATGAAGCCCAGACGTCACTTGTGATTTGGGACAGCAGCAGCTCACAGAACAGGACACAAACAAGGGTGCCCAGAGGGACCCTGGCTGTGCCAGCTCAGGGGAAGCCTGCCCAGCACCCATCCCTCCACATGCCAGGGACACGGGACAGAGATTCCCAGACCTTCACTCAGCCCCAGCATGGAACACAGTGATGCTTCCAACAGAACCAACTTGTTTTGTCTCAGAAATATCAACCATCTGCTCTGTGCTCCCAATTTCTAGCAGGCTCCCAATTAATTAGCCATTAAAAAACTTCCATTAATGCGACCAAGAACATCAACATATGTGAGCTCAGAGAACAGAACCAACAAAAGTGTAACTTAGACTAAACTGCTGAGAGGAACCAAGTAATGAAAAAATATTATTCTCATCCCTGGAAGACTCCAAGGTCAGGCTGGACAGGGTTTGGAGCACTCTGGGATAGTGGAAGGTGTCCCTGCTCATGGGATGAGATGGGCTTTAAGGTCCCTTCCCACCTAAACCATTCCATGATTCCATGATGATTCAACTCCACACCCCTCAAACAGCCCCACAGCAGGCAGGAGTGACCAGGTCTATGCACCAGTGCATCCTCCAGTGCATTATCACAGTCACACACCTCTAACCACCCTCTCTCCACCCCTGGCACCAGCCTCCTGGGCACCTTCCAGCTGCAGTTGGCAACACTGCACATCCCTGCAGCCCTGGGTGCTCTGGCTGGAGGATCAGGCATGGGCTGAGCAGCTCAGAGTGAAGAGCACACGAGAGGTGATGTGAGGTAACATGAAATATTTACCCAAGCCCTGTGGTGTCTCTGCCAGCAGCCAGCAGCAGATTGCTGGGGAGGAGGAGCACAGCAAGGAAAACTCAGTGCCATTCCCTGAGCCTCCAGCAATCCGCAGCTCGTGGATCTCTCCAGCCTGAGGTGGTGACTTAGAATAGCCTGGCAGACTTTTCTGTCAGCCAAGAACTCCCAGGGATCCTGAATCCCAGGACTTCTGTGCTCCAGGCTGAGAGAACTGCAGGCAGTGGCCTCAGCCCAGGCACAGGGATCGTGGTTTCTGGGAAAACCTCATGGAGCATCTAAAGCTGTACACCAGAGCCATCTGTTTTTCAGTACAGAACTAAGAATTCCAGGAAAAAGAAGAGAAGGAAAAGCTGGCAAACAGCAGAGGTTTGGTTCATTTTCTCTGCTAAGAAACAAGGACACTGAAGAGAAGGGCGGCAGCAGCCCTGCAGCAAAGCTTCCAACCTCCTCTCCCAGTGAGGGGAAAACAGCATCACACAAGACAAAAAATCCTCCCTTTCCTTCCAGGGTTGAGCAAACTACTCACTTTGGTCATTGTTTTTCCCACAAAACATTAATTTCCTAAGATATGCAGGAGCAGAAATACAGGTGTCCTACTTCTAAGTCTAATAAAAACATGGTCCAAAAGTTGCCTCGAGAAATGAGAGGCCAAGAGGGCAAAGAGTGATTTCTGAGGCTCAGAAATGGTTGCAAACCCACCTCACCTGAAAAAACACACCCACATCAAAACACAAGGCCAGCACAAAATTTAGCATAGAGAAATTTTAGCAGAGCAAAGTTACTTGGTTGGACTCTATCAAAAGAAGATTTACTTTTGGCCTAATAAGAGTCTACAAAATTATGTGTCAAAGTCACGTAACTGATAAATTAGATGGATATCAGAGGATCTTGCCCAGCAAAAAATACCAAATTATGCCAGGGGTTCAGGCACCACAGTGAACATTTCACATTTAAATCTAATCTGTGTGTAAAGACAGGCAGAACTGTAATTAAAAACTCCAATAAATTATTAGCAAAGATATTTCAGTGAGCTCTCCAATACATTTTACATTTTTAGAACTGAAAAGAAGGCTTAAATTTAAAGGGCAGAAAGGAATGAGAGAGACACATATGTTGGATTTGAATCCCTCTCTACTTCAGTTTGAAATTCTATGAGATCAGAGGGCTCCCACATAGAACCAGAATTTGCACAGCCATGTGGCGTCTTTTAGCTGGTCTCAGTAAAGGAACAAAAAAATAGTCAGGCAAATACTTTTGAAAAATCTGAACACTGCAGAAGAACTTCTTATCAAAAGATGCTCTCAGCTCTACCAAGATTAAGAGGAAGAGAATTAATAATAAAAATAGACACCATGAACACTGACCAGAATTCATCAGCATGATGAATTGCACAGCAGTAAAACCTGCCCCCCTTCCTGGCACTCCAGCTCAGAGCTGGAAAATTCTGTTCCTGCTTTCTGGAAGTTCTACATTCCACAGCTTCGTTCTTTGGAGACCCAAAGGCCCAGATTGAGAGGAAGGGCTGTGACACTGGAGCCTGCAGCACAGCCAGGGGACAGCAGGGACACAGCCTTGGGGTCACTGTGCCCTGCAGGACCTTCCTGCTCTGCCCGCAGAGCTCAGAGCATTTTCCATTCTCTGTCTCAAGGTGAAGGCATCTCCATACACAGCCAGATCCCAAATAAATCCTTCATCACACAGCTCTAGATAGCAGCAGAGCTGCCCCAGCCCTGGGGAACAGCACAGCAAGGAGCTGGAGCTGCTGGAGAGAGTCCAGAGGAGCTCCAGGATGGGCAGAGGATGGAGCAGCTCTGCTGGGAGGAAAGGCTGGGAGAGCTGGGATTGTTCAACCTGGAGAGAAGCTTTGGGGTGACTGAATTGTGGCCTTGCAGGGCCTGAAGGTACAGAAAAGATGGAGAGAGGTTATTTACAAGAGTTTGGAGAGCCAGGACAAGGGAGAATGGCTTCAAACTGCCAGAGGGGAGGTTTAGTTTAGAAGGAAATCCTTCCCTGTGAGGGTGGGGAGGCCCTGGCACAGGGTGCCAGAGAAGCTGTGGCTGCCCCTGGATCCCTGGCAGTGTCCAAGGCCAGGTTGGACAGGGCTTGGAGCAGCCTGGGACAGTGGAAGGTGTCCCTGCCATGGCAGGGGTGGCACTGGATGAGCTTTAAGGTCCTTT
Source organism: Lichenostomus cassidix (assembly GCF_008360975.1). NCBI lineage: Eukaryota > Metazoa > Chordata > Aves > Passeriformes > Meliphagidae > Lichenostomus > Lichenostomus cassidix. The sequence goes on from NC_139497.1 coordinate 9,384,582, forward strand.
CCAGCCCAGGCCATTCTGTGACTCAAAGCTCCATGGAAGCACAAACATCCCTTAGCATTTAACTGGGACACAAGCACTGTCTGGAAACAATATGTGAATTATCATAAATCCCAGAAACACCAAATGCCAAAGGAAGCAGCACAAATGGGTTGGGGAAAGCTGTGGGTGGTCCCACACGCTGGTGCTCCCTGTGTGCAGAATGCACCCCTGATGGAGAGCAGGCTGCTCACCTGAGCTGTTCCCATTACAAATCAAAACATTAAAAAAAAAAATTGGAAAAAAATGCAATCAAACATACAAAAAATAATAAAGCAACGAAACCACTAAGCCCTGTCTCATTACATGCAAAAGTGTTTGAGGATTTTATTTCTGGGGGAAGGAAGACTCTGAACACTTTTCCAGTTTTTGTGGACAGTATATATTCACTATCAGACCGAGATTTTCTATTTATTATTTTTATATTTCTTTAATAATACAGAAGTAGCTATGAATTACAAAAAAAAATAAATCCTGTTAAATAGATTAACCTGCAGCTAGCTCCAATTCCAAGCACTGCCCACAGCCTTCTCATGCCAATTCCAGTTCCAGGAAAAGGAAAAGCACTTTTTAATTGTTGTATTACATGACAACCCAGCCTGCGTTCCCACCAGGACTGGGCTCAGCCTGATCCCAAGGCAAGGCTCCTTCCCAGAGCTGCAGCAGCTGATGATTCCTGCAATGATCTCTGTTTCTGCTGCATCCTCCTAATTCCCTCTATCCTCATCTCCAGTCTGCAGCAGGGAAATTCAAGGCATCACTGCAATATTCAGCTAAGTTCATATTAACAGGAAGGGGAAGGAATTTTCTATAATGAATGTATTTAGTTGCAAAAGAAAGCTAAAACCAGCTGCTCTTCCCTCCCCACATACTAAGGCTGCTCTCCACTGCTCTGGAACGTATTTGAAGCCCAGAGCAATGAAATTACATGGATCAAATGTTAAATATGGATTAAATGTTAAGTATTGTAATCAGATGCTGCCATTTAACTTACAATTAGAAAAAAGGTTGGTTCAAGAAAAGAACCAAAACATAAACACCAAAAAAACCGTGAATAGCAGCAAATCTACCCAGCAAACCCCCTTATTTTCCAAACTAGGAATACTGAGAGTTCCTTCAGAAAAGATTCTCAGTGAAGCTCTCTCAAGGACATGAACACCTCTCATTCCCATGAAGCCAGGGCAGGTCTGATCGGGTCACACCCAAAGCCCAAGTGCTGCTGAGCCCAGCTGGGAGCTCAGAGAAATGCTCAGGTGGCAGCAGCTGCTCAGCCAGGCCCCAGGGCAAACCTTTCCACACGGAATCATGGAATGGCTTGGGCTGGAAAGGACCTTAAAACTCATCTCATTCCACCCCTGCCATGGCAGGGACACCTTCCACTATCCCAGGCTGCTCCAAGTCCTGTCCAACCTAGCCTGGGACACTGCCAGGGATCCAGGGGCAGCCACAGCATCCCTGGGCAGCCCATGTCAAATGTGCAGGTGAACAGCAAGACAATCTGAAAATAAATCAGAATTTCACTTCACTACTCAGTTCATTTTTTGTTGCAAGAAGACAGAACAAAAAAATCATTCTCAAACCCAGCCCCTTCCCTGAAAGGAAAGCAACATCCACATGTGGCTCCCAGCACCTTGTGAGGCACTGAGAAGGAACACCAAACAACCCACAGGCAAAGGGGAAAAGAGAAAATATAAAGGCTACAAGTTAGAAAAAACAGGAGGAAAAAAGAGAATGCTGCTTCTGCTAAATAAAGAAAGAAAACCTTCAGGCTGCCAACAACCCCAGCAGAGCTCTGCAGAGGCTCTGCACTGCCTGGGAGCTCCGTGGGGCTGAGGGAGCTCAGGCTGGGTGAGGAGCAGTGCCTGCTGAGGCCACAGAGCTCCTGTGCCAGCGGTGCTGGGGACAGATGGCTCCCTGTGTTTTCCCACAACACTTTCCTCTTCCCACTGCAGCCGTCTGCTCCCTTTTGGCAACAGCTCCAGGTGCCAAGGGTGTACAGAACCATCTCGAGCTGCCAAGCACTGCACAGGGCAAAGAGAAGGAAAAGGGTGAGGGAGGAGAGGCTGAGTGACCCCACCAAACCCTCTCTGGCACATTCCTGTTGCTGTCAGCTCAAAATGGGCATTTTTATTCTGAACAGTCCATCTACCTACTTAAGTTTCTGTTTGTTTTATTTACAGGCTCTTAGTGTTGTCACACATCAAAACAAGCTGGCAATGATCCCTAAGGAGTCCCCATTAGCAACACAGCTCCATTATGGATGGAACATTTTTCTGCCATCTCAAAATAATAAGAATCTTCAAACACCCACAAGTTCTCACAGTACCAAGTCTCCACCACAAGCTGCACACAAATTCAGACTTCAGAAGGTTAAAGAGCTCAAGCACCATCAGCTTTTTTCCTGTGCCTGTTCACCCAGAAGATTTTTAAGCACAAACAGGAGAGTCAGCTCCAGACACCAAAGGTCAAAAACAAAATAACCAAAAAATGTAAGTGGTTACACCTCAAGCACCAGATAACCTGTACTTATAAAAATTATAAGCCACGAGAGAACAGACTAATAATTCCTCAAAGGACTACAGAGATTCACTGAAGAAATCTGTGACAGCATTTGAGGATGAGAAGAGGATGTTCAGGAAATGTCAAATAGCAGTAATGAACATAAAATGAATTCTGAATTAAATGCATGGGTTTGTGAGCAACTGGAACTTGCACAAGCAAGTTCACCCATGGATAAAGTAATTAATGACTCAACCATGAGCTGAACACATGGTGTCGTGAGCATGAGACAGACAAACAAGCTGGCAACAAATGGGACAATGATTTCAGACTAAACTTTGGATTTCCAGTGCCAATCTGGATCTCCTCCACAAGCCTCTTCCACCAAGTCTTATGCTTATCACTCGTGTACAACCCCAACACAAGAAAACTGCCTAAGAAACCCTTTGCTGCATGAAGCTTTTCAACTGAGGAGGCCTGGAAGAGTCTCACCTAGAGCTGGAGAGAATCAGACTCTCAGGGCCATGGGAACAATGCCCTGGTGTGGGATGTGTCTCCTGGAGTGCCTTAGGGGTGCTGAGCACAGCCAAGACAAGGGCCAGACAGGCTGGTGAGTATTTCTAAGTCATTAAGACTACAGAGTTTTCCACCAGATTTAAATGCACATTAGGGATGGAAATAGAGAAGCAAGAAGCCATGAAAAGGGCTGATTCTGACCACTGCTGTAGAATCACAGAACGGTTTGGGTTGGAAATAACTTTAAATATCACCTGTCCATGGGGCAGGGACACCTCCCACTATCCCAGGTTGTTCCAGCCTGGCCTTGGGCACTTCCAGGGATCCAGGGGAACCACAGCTTCTCTGGGCACCCTGTGCCAGGGCCTCCCCACCCTCACAAGAATTTCTCCCTAATCTCTGATCTAATCCTGCCCCCAGTTTATAACCATTCCCCACTGTCCTGTCACTATCTGGCCATATAAAAAGTTCCTCTCCCTCATTTTTTATAGGTCACTAGAAGCCCACAGGATTCTCCCCAAAATCCCCTCCCCAGCCCTGTGCCCATCCCCAGGCACTGCTCCCCCAGTGCAGCAGGAACCCAACAGTCCCTGGCCATGCCCCTCTCAGTGACAAGCAGGGTTTGTTTCCTGGGCTGCCCCACGGGCACTCACCCACAGCGCTGAGGGCGTGCTTCAGCTCCAGGGTGAAGGCCGTCAGCGGCACCTCCTCCGACACCGGCATGATCGCCACCGTGGACAGGTTGCTGGCAGGATTCCCGGCGTCCCACTTGCTGCTGGAGCTGTGCAACCCCAGAGGGTGACCTGCCCACAGAGAAAACACTTGCCATCAGTCAGCCAGGCTGCAAACAACGGGATGTCACCTGCAGGCAGGAGGGGAGGTGGCACTGTGTCACCAAACTGCTCCACGGCAGAGGAATGTAACATATTTGTGTTCTCTCTGTGAGAGCAGAGTTGCCACATATTTCATCTGAAGAGGATGAAGATCAATTGCCATCAGTTTTGGTTCATGGTACAGCATATGTGGGTTGAAGTTAGGCAATGTTAAAAATACGCCAGGGATACTTTAAATGAAACATGGATTTACCTGACCCAGGAAGACAAAGACAAAAGGCACTTTAAACACCTCTACCACAATGTTGGAACTGCTTTACCCACAGGAGGAGTTAGCTTAACTAACAAAACCCAAAACTTGCTGTCAGAATTAAAATTCCTGAAAGTTAACAAACCGTTTTTAATGGTATTCCTAAGCAAGGAAGTAAATACCTGCTTTCAACAAAGCTCCTACAGAAAATGTGTACTTCCACCTGTTTTCACCTCTTTCCAAGATGCAGAGGTTTACAGATATGGGCTCAGGAATATTAAAATAATATACAGAACTTCTGCAGTAGCAGCAAAGTACCTGGGAACTATCTCTAATATAATTTGGTGAGTAAGGAGAGAGAGTCTGGGCAGGGGAAAAGCAGTTTTTGAGAGAAATCTGCAATGCATGTGAGAAAGATCAAGATATTCCCAGACAGCTTAGAGCAGGTAAAGGTCAATGTTCTACAAACTGTTCTTATTCTGATACTGTTCTTTTCCTCTCTAGCTGAGCCTTCTCAGCCAATCTCACTCTGCTGCTAATGCCTGTCAACTCAGCTCCAAGTACACAAAACATTTTGAGTCTAAGTTGGGATTTCACATCCTGCTTATCTCATTTCACCCAGCAAAGGCCTGAGATGTACCACCAAGATGAATTCTTGAGCTGAGCATATGGAAATGCTTGATATCCCCTGTGAAAGGCTCAATGCCAGAGCACAGTACACTGCAGGACACAAAGAAATATCAGATAAACCTGTTTTGAAATATATTCAGCAATTGAGTTATTCATTTCCAATGTTCTAAAACAGCTCTGCACAGAACATTAAATAGTTTTCCCCACTCCTTTTGGTGATCTTCAAGAAGATATCTGTAGGTTCAAAGAGGTGACACATCACAGCTCAACCCCTTCATCTCCACAGGCTCTTCCCCTCCTCAGAACTTCAATGGTGATTCTCTGAACTCCTGCTACTCTCACTAATTTTCCTCCCACTTACTCTGTTTTCCCCATTTTGTCCTGATTCCCAGGCATGTCCTGGGCACAGAGGCATTTCAGCAGGCACAGAAGTTTAAGTACAATTATCACCAGGCATTTTTGCACAAGTGATTGTGCCCAGGAAGCTGAGCAGTGAAGAAGGAGCAGATTTCCCTTCCCCAGACTGCTCTGAAACAGGAAAGTGGGTGACCTTCATTCTCAGTCTCCTTGGAATTGTGCAAAACTTGCAATTGAAGTAATTAAAACCCCCCAACCAGAGAAAACCCAAACAATCCTCAGCATCAAAGAGCCCCACAACACCCTCAGTAGTTAACAGGCATCTGTTTGCTTTTAAAAGCTGCTCAAGAAAATTGGGAAAATTCCCTCCTACTCCCTTCAGTCAGTAAAGAGACTTTGTGTTGGCACTGCCACCAAAACAAAGCTTCAGAACCAACCCAAGGCAGGCCATTTCCTCCCAGACAATTCATTAAAATACTGCAAATACAGGCAAATTCAGTCAGTCTCTGCTGATGCTGCTCAGCACAGTGCTCTGATTCCAGCCCATTAGAGCTGCTATTTCCAATGCTCCCTTTACATTGCTCTTGCAAGAAATTCCAAGGAAATTTCACTGCACACAGGCAGGAACACTTCTCTATCTCAACTGGGAATCATTTCATTCCCACACTCAGTTAACCATGCTCTGCCAAAACCCACATGTGTACACAGATATCATAAAATCACCTCTGACTTGTGCCTACAGCTGTTACAGACCACAGAATCCCAGACTGCTTTGGGTTGGAGAGAAGCTTAAAGATCATCCAGTCCCATCCCTGCCATGGGCAGGGACACCTTCCATTATCCCAGGCTGCTCCAAGCCCTGTCCAGCCTGGCCTTGGACACTGCCAGGGATCCAGGGGCACCACAGCTTCTCTGGGAATTCCATCCCAGCCCCTCCCCACCCTCCCAGCCAGGAATTCCTTCCCAATATCCCACCTCTCCCTGCCCTCTGGCAGTGAGAAGCCATTCCCTGTGTCCTGTCCCTCCATCCCTTGTCCCCACGTCCTCTCCAGCTCTCCTGGATTTCCTTTAGGCACTGGGAAGAACTCTTAAGTTCTCCCTGGAGCCTTCTCTTCTCTAGGCCAAAATTGAGCAAGAAATTTCCTTTCCAAGTATGCACTGTCTGTTTCCAAATTTAGGGATGCAAGTCTGGCTCCAAGGAAGCCCCAGCATCAATGGGAATAGTCCAGGAATGAGTCTTACCTCCCTGCTGCAGACTGCCAAGAATCTTCTCACCCAGCAAGTGAATAAGTCTGGTCACAACCTGGGAGGGAAAGAAAAAAAGAAACATTCAGGCAGAATGTACTGAAAGTAGAGCATCCACATGGAGACTTCCAAACTTTTTGAAGATGTTCCCTCAAGATGAACCACACAGAGATGAGGGTTTGTAGCTGTAGCCTCTTTCCTGGCTGTAATGTAGGGTGACTGATCATTTGTCTTGATTTCTCCTACCTTGTTTTCCTTTAATTTGGAAAAACAAGAAAACAAAACAACCCCAGAAAAGGCAGGATTTAACTTGCTTTAGGAAAAAAAAGAAGAAAAAAAACTGATTATTTGGGGAAACGTGTCAAATTGCATTTTCAGCTCTCCTCATTTCCCTCTGCAGTTCACCTGCACCTCTAAGTCACCCTCACTGCTCAGTGGGTGCTGCACAGCTACACCTTTTGTAGGTGCTAAAGGCTCAAAAAGGTTCAAGTCTGTGGTCAAACATCCTTCCCCAGTCCTGGTGCCACCTGACCCCCTGTGGACCAATTTAAAACATTTGGAAAAATCAAAGAAGGGATAAACACACCCCCTAAACACCTGCAGAATCAAAACAAACTCCCTAAGAAATTGCTATCCCACTCTAATCATGCTTGGCTGGTAATTCATGTTTGAAGGCACAGATGTTCTCCCAGCTGTTTTTTCCAGCAAGACTCACATCAATATAAACTAATATTCCAATAGCCAAATGTATTTCCAAACTGACAAGCCTCTCTCCAACACGAACAATCAATAATTCCTGACAAGTGAGGTAGCAGAAGACTAATCATTGCAATATCAAAAAGTGACAGACATGGAAAATGCAGCATTTATTCTGAAAGCTCTCCACAGATGTTTTACCAAATAACGAAAAGAGTTATTTAAATGCATTAAGGATTAATAGAGCAATCATTAGATATTCTCCCCCAGACAAATAATTCAAGGTCAAAATAGCTCAGGAGGACATAAAAAAACCCCAACATTGCCACGACAAAAATTCTCCACAGTTACCAAGCAAAACAAGCAGCAGCCAGGTTACCTGGGCAAACACACTGTTCCCACAAGAACAGGCACTGCAGGATGCACCTTTCAATTAGAGGGCCATAAGGCAGGTCAGAATGCCCACCTGAATCATTTCTACATTCTGCTTTAAAAATGAAATCTAAATTGCCCAGAACTATGAAACGCTGTGGATGAAACACTAATTTATTTTAAGTCCTCTATGGAAAATGGAAGAAGAGCAAACAGGAATCTTCCAGCACAGGGTGACTTGTAGTGGAGCACAGCAAAAGAGCTAACCAAGGTTATTTCAGGCATTTCCCAGCATGGTTTGGGGTGGAAAGGACCTTAAAGCCTATCCAGTCGAACCCCTGTATTGAGCAGGAACATCTTCCACTATCCCAGGCTGCTCCAAGCTCTGTCCAGCCTGGCCTTGGACACTGCTGGGGATCCAGGGGCAGACACAGCTTCTCTGGGCACCCTGTGCCAGTTCTGCCCCACAGCAAACTCCTGAAGATGCCACATCAACATCTCCTCAGAGACCAGGATAAACCTCTTTGGAGTCCCTCATTGCCCCAAGAGCAGACACACAGTGTCCACACCCACTGCCACCAACGTGGGAATGACAGCAGGAAAGCTCCCAGCCTCCTGCCTCATCCTGGAATCTCAGACAGCAGACAAAATGCTTCCATTTCTCCAAAATACAACAGAATGTGATGATCAGCCAAGCAGACAATTTGTTACCACCTCAACACCACTGAGCTCCGTGGCTCTGGGATTCACTAACAGCACTGTGTGTGGCTATGGAAAACATCCCCAACCATGGGGAACAGGGAGGGAAACAGGGAATTCTTAACAAAAATAGACTGATCACCCTTGCTGAGGGAGATAACCTGCCCCAGAGCACATTTGCTGTACCCAGCTCACAGGCTTCACCTAAACCTGCAGAAGGATATCAAGACTTTCCTTCAGCAGTTTCGGGAGGTGCTGTGAACATTTTACACTTCTGAAGCACTTAAGCATCAGAATTTTAATTACTTACTAAACCCATCTCCTATATTTATAACTTTTTCAGCTTTACAGGCAGCTAAGGAGAGCTCCAGCTAAGTTACAAAATATGTCCAAGGTTAATGATGGAACTAAGAATAGAACCTATTGGTCTCATTTTCCAGTTGGCTGCTCCTGTTACTGGGAAATATTATTTGTCTTGTTTGCCGGAGCAAACCTTACAGCCTTGGTATGTATAGATAGGGAAAATTATTTCCCTGGTGACTTTGTACAACAAGCAGAGCTGCTCCCCAGAACGGGATGAGTCACTCTGTCGCAGTCATGGCAACGTCCAAGGAACATCAATTCGGGATCCAAGCTCGGAACTGAAATTTTCACCGAGTTTTATATTACATACACCAGATATCCTTCCACAAAAAGGCAATGTTTTCCTTTAAAAGAGATTTGTCCATCCTTCTGAGGGAGAAGTCAATACAAATCACATCCCTCCATGGACAGCAGACCTGACCTGATCGACCCACAGCCTTCCCTGTGCAGGGCAGAGGGAGCAGCTCTCCCCAAAGCCAGGGCAGCTGGGTAGAACTGAAAACCAACAGGAAAAATTCATCCTTCAGGTTTCCAAGCCCTTTTGTTCTCACTCCCACACAGCAGCAGGGCATGGGAAGGAGCAGCACAGCTCAGTGCAATGCTAGAGACAACAAGGAAGCCAAGGGATGTGGGAGAGAACCAGGATAGCTTGGGCAGAGAGGAGAAGGAACAAGCAGGAATTAGCCCTTGGGCTAGGAGCAAAATGACAGGGATTGAAGGGAAACAGCTATTCCAAGTGTGCCTGGAGGAGATGGAGGCACAAGGACAGGTAACAGGGTGGGTACCTCAATGAAGAATCTGGGCTGTGACTCAGCAGTCTCTTATCCCTTATCCCTCCTGTTCAGCTGCATTTTGTAGGAAATTCAAGGTGGGGCTCAGTCTCTTCTCCCAGGTAAGAAGTGATAGGACATGAGGAAACAGCCTCAAGCCTGGGGAAGTTTAGCTGGATATTAGGAAAACCTTCTTCACTGAAAGAGTGCTCAGGCACTGGCACAGCTGCCCAGGGCAGTGGTGGAGCCATCATCCCTGGAAGTGTGGATGTCACTTGGGGACAGGGGTTATTGGTGATCATGGTGGGACTGGGAGTGGTTGGACTTCATCTTGGAGGGCTTTTCTGACCTTAACAATTCAAGACTCTATGGAAGCTCTGGGAACTGGCAGTGAAGCCTTGGGCAGAGGGATAGGGCAGGAGCTGGACTGATTCTAGAAGCCACAGTGAGTTTCCATCCTGGGGGGTGCAGCCCCCAGCACTGTCCACACTCCTGAGCCAGGGACAGACTGGGCACTGCTTCTCCCACAGCCTTCTGCCCCTCTTCCCATGGAAATGCCAGTCCTTCCCAAGCCCAGTTCCCAAACAGCCCCGAACACTTCCCAGACATCTGCACAAGCAAAATTCTCTCATTTCCAGGGTGTCACCTCAGCCAGGGCTAGACAGCCTTCCCAGTCGGAAGCGTCTGGCATGCTCATCCCTACGGCACATCCTGGATTTTACAGCCTCTCCTAGCATCCAAGCACCCAGCCCTGCAAACACCCCTCCTGCTGGCACAGCATCAGGCAGCTCCCATTTAAGGCTTGAAGAAAAATCTGCAGGAAGGCACCGAGTCAGAGCCCAGACTGATCAAAGAACACCAGGAGGTTCCTAAATTAGGCGAGGATCGTTAATTGTCTGTAAAGCAAATGCAACTCTTGGACCCCTCGTGCTGGGGATGGAGCTGAGCTTGGTTGAGTTGGTGAGGAAGTTGAATTAATCCTTCCTCATGATTGGGAACAGCAGCAGCAGTGAGTGCACTGGGCTCAGTTAATCACAGTTAATGACTGTGACCACTAACGAGCAGCAGAGCTGTGCATTGGACACTTGGCTGTCAGGACAGATCTGCTCAGAGCTCCCCCACCCAAAGTGTGCCAGGGGACACAGCTGCCCACCCTCTGCTCCTGCCCAGGTGACTCAGGAAGGTCACAGAGCACCTAAAGAGGCACTACAGCAGCTCATGGAGTGCATTTGGAGCCATGGGTCTGCCTGGGTCAGGGAGATGACCAAGCTGACTACCAAAAATACCCTCAAAAATATCCTCAAAGCAGAAAAAAACCCTATTCTCCTGAACTTATGTGAAAGTTTTCAGGCCAGAGGGATTGCAGGTCTAAAAAGCAGAGTAAATCTCCATCTCAGAAGCTATTTGGGGCTCTGGGTGCACCAGTGCCATTGACCTAAACCCTCCCTAAACCCCTCCTGCTCCCACAGACCCCACTGCAAGTGTCAGCTCATAGCCCTGGCCCAGAGCAGGATGGTCAGGTGAGATATTTTACAAGGGAAATACCCATTCCCCCTCCTCCTGCCACCCACTCCCCTCTCCAGATGAACTCCCCAGAACATTTTTGTGCAGGGCAAAAGAGGACGAAGAGTTTGTTTCTCAAATGGTGTTGGAAAGCACTTCACTCAGAGCAATTCCACCCCTGACCCAGCTCACCACTCAGCACCTCATCTACCTGCAAACATCTTGTCTTCCTGCCTGTTTCTGGATCCACTCCATCCTAGTGAGACCCACTCAGGCTCTCTCAGCACCCCAAAATCCCCCAGGTCTCTCCTATGGAACATGATAGTCTGTGCCTGCAGCTGCTACAGAAAAGGTTCTGGGAAACCATTAATTCTCCCTCTGCTTAACTAATGTTCAATTACTCCCCAGACCTGCAGCCTCTGCATTCATGGCAGGGCAAGGCCTAAGCACCACATCCCAAGGGGCAGTATTTCCTTCCTTTAGGATGATTTATTCCTCTTTCAAAAGCAGGATGTGGCCAGGCAGGATTTCAGCTCTGCTATTGATGGTGCCAGCACAGAGCTGAGTGCTCCATCCATCCTGGGGCTGAGGTGTTATCAGAGCACCACTTGCTCCACAGCCACTCTAATTCCCACACCAAGAGGTTACAGTCACTCTGCAGTGCTGCATTTCCTATAATCCCTTTAAATATTTCAAACTATTACCTATCCCTGCTAATCTTCCAATGCTGGGTTCTGGTTAAAGCTTTTGTTCCTATTCAGCTGTGAAACTCAAGAGCTGCTTTACAAAAAGCTCTTTTGAAAGTGATTTTCATGAGAATTCAGCTGTAAAATATTTTCCTATGGATATTTATTTAGTTCTGTGAATACTATGGATTGGCTGGCAAATTGATTATCTGCTGATAGACAAATTTTCCAAACAAAGCTTGTTCCCATTTTAGGTAACTTTTGAGTTAGAGAAAATTATATCTGAAGGGAGCCTACAAGAAACATGGAAAGAGACTCTTTACAAGGGCCTGGAGTGCCAGGACACAGGGAATGGATTCCCAGTGCCAGAGGGCAGAGTTAGATGGGATATTGGGAAGCAAATCTTCCCTGTAAGGGTGCTGAGGCCCTGGCATAGGGTGCCTGGCAGTGATCCCCTGGATCCCTGGAAGTGTCCAAGGCCAGGCTGGACAGGGCTTGGAGCAGCCTGGGATAGTGGAAGGTGTCCCTGCCCATGGCAGAGGGTGGAATGAGATGAGCTTTAAGGTGCCTTCCAATCCAAACCAGATTGGAATTCTAAATCAGGGAAAAATTTCACAAAATTGACACAAATATTGAAATTCACAGCAACAATTCACAGATGTAAGATCCCGAATGCTACAAACTCCTTTTAGTTACAACAGCAGCATCTTATATAAAAACATATACAAGAACAAAACATACAAACCCCAAACTAAAAGATACATTCATCACCTGAGCCCTACCCTGTACCAAGGTTCAGCCTTAATTGTACATGATTTTAAATCAAAGCTCCTGTGCAAGGAAACAAAGAGCCAGGAGGTATCACCATCCCTGCCAGCACTGTCTCCCTGCAGGTTCCTGGGCCAGGAGAGCAGCCTTGGCTGAAGGAATCAACCTGACATGGCTGTGTCCTGTACAGCCAAGAGGGGTGTGCAGCCCTGCAAAGCTGAATGGGGTTTTCCCTCTGGATCCTCCACCCTCACCCAGACCCAGCAGACCAGGATGCTGCAGAGAACAAGATGCCTTGGAGGGGAGCTGGGGACTCTCTCCAGTGACTCTGAATTCTAAAAATAAGAGACTTTGTAGTTAAGCTTTTAAAACTTCAGCCATCTACAAGGTCACCCCTAAACAGAATCCTCTATCACAGAGCCTCCTGAGCTGGAGGGATCCACAATGATCATCAAATCCCACTCCTGTCCCTGCACAGACACCCCAACAACCCCACCCTGTGCATCCCTGGCAGCATTGTCCAAACACTCCTGGAGCTCTGGCAGCCTCAGGCTGTGCCCATTCCCTGGGGAGCCTGGGCAGTGCCCAGCACCCTCTGGGGGAAGAACGTTTCCCTTATACCCAACCTAACCCTCCCCTGACAAAGGTCATTGGTCAGCAGAGAGAAGAAATTAAATATGTTAAATAAGAATCTACTGGTGCCTTCACAGCAGGGTATTGCAGAGCTTCACATCCAGATGTGATTGAGTTAAAGCACCTGTAAAAGTGCCACACAGACCCTGGGAATGAGCTGCCATGAAAAATAGGCCTGCCAAGGGTTTTCTGCTCAAAACAAAACCAATTGGAGTAAAATAGACCAAACAGCCATTTTACCCACAAAAATCCACAGAACAGCTTCTGCTCTTTCCAGGAGCTGAGATTATCCCCTACCTGCTTTCTTAAGGGCTTTTTCTAAGGGACAAGAGAGGAGGAGAGGTAAATTAGATCCTCAGCTTGAATAAAACCAGGGTGTTATTGAAGCTTCACATGGCCCCAGATCAGAAAAACACAGGCTTGTCCTGGAATCAGGGAGCTTAGCAAGGGGGCTCCGACTGAAACTTGTGATGTTTGATCAGCGCCGTGACAAAGCAAATCCTCCATGCTCCCTCACAACAATCCCTGGCACCTTTTCAAATGCTGCTGAAGCTTTATCCTGGGGCTGTTTGAGCTTCTAACGCTTGGGATCAATCGTGTCTTGAAGAAAAATGTCATTCTGGCAGCGGTGCTCTGATTAAACCCCCCTGCTCCTGCCTGCCTCACTCAGTGACCACAGTGCTCCCACTGAATTCCTTCTGTCCTCCTCACATCCACTCCTCCTACAGTCGAGGAACACCTCTTGGACTGGACCAGGAGGACAAACACAGAAAAATCCAGAAGCTCAGCCTCTCCTGACCTATTCCCCAATGCCACATCAAGCTTAAGCCATGACGCACAATCTACCCAAATTCCTGTGGGCAGCATTTTGAAAAGAGGGCACTTTACAGAGCTCACTTTGTAAAAGAGATAACCCTGGGGAAGGCTCCAGCCACTTCAGAGAGCCTCTGGTTCAAATACACATATAAAGATAGCAGAAATCCAGTTGGAGATGGATGACAGGTTCTGAATATATTTAAACCCCAAGGGCAGACTCAGAGAATTAAAAGAAAGATGAAGAAAAGCTCTTTCTATTTTTCAGCACGCGTTTCCAGCACGCCAAAGGTTGTCTCACAGTTCAGCCCCCACAGCTCCCAAGCAGTTTCTCAGCACCATTTCCATCAGCAACCAGCAGGTCTAAATTTCAAGTTAGAATTCTAAAAACTAACTCAGCTCAGGAGAGGCAAAGCTAATCTAGGAAATGTGATCCCAGCTCTGCAGCGATGTTGGAACATCTCTGTGATCTGCTCACAGATTTCTGTGCTCTCGCTGCTGCCTCGACGCTGCTTTGCGGTGCCAGGAATCGTGAGCTGCTTCCCTGTCCTACTTTCCAGAACCGAAGGCAGGGATGAAAATAGAAAGAATCAATTCCTTTTCCCTCCTGCAAGGCTGGAAAGCTTCAAATGGCACCAGAAATGAGCACGGAGGCTGTCAGGAGCAAATGCTCTGGCTGGCAGAGAGCCACGAGGGCTGTGCTGGAGAGCTGGGGGCATCAGGGTGGACAAAATCATAAAGTTTGGCACCATGGACCACTTTCCATTGGGAATGTCTAGGATGCCATATCCAGAGTGAATCAAGGTCGAGATGCTTTCCTGAGCAGCCAGACGATGTAGGCTTGAGTGCAGACTGAGCAGGATCTAGAAATCAACATCTGTCATTTCTGGGCACATAATCTGAAGTTTTGGCTGTTATTTATAACTGAGGTCAGGCTCCCCATGCTCACCCATCTGTTTCAGCCCTCGGAATAACCTGGGCTATGGTGGCTCACATGGTTGAACCCAGCAGATCAGCTCCTCTCTCTCTCAGGACCAAAGCAGCTGCCCAGGAGACAAAACAGAAGGCACTCATATGGATCCTCCCCAAAGATCAGCCATGCCACTTCTCCAGATTGTAGCTCAAGGAACTGGAATGACTGCCTGGACTAACAGAGCACGATTTCCCTCATTTCACACAGCTCTCCCTGGCAAGCACCACCCACGTCCTACAATTTTCTTACGCACCAGGTAATGTTTTCTTACAACGCACTCCGGAGTTGGAACCTTTCCTGGATCACCTACAAACACAGCATGGCTGAGGGGAAGTCTGCAGGATGGAGTCCTCCCACTGACTCCTAAAATTAAAGGGTTTTTCACCCTTCATAGGCACTCTCTGGAGCCTCCTCATGAGGGGGCAGCTCCAATCTCTGCTCTCTGGGACAGGGACAGCACCCAGGGAATGGCTGGAGCTGGGCCAGGGCAGGTCAGGTTGGAGATCAGGAAAGGTTCTTCCCCCAGAGCGTGCTGGGCACTGCCCAGGCTCCCCAGGGAATGGGCACAGCCTGAGGCTGCCAGAGCTCCAGGAGTGTTTGGACAATGCTGCCAGGGATGCACAGGGTAGGACTGTTGGGGTGTCTGTGCAGGGACAGGAGCTGGGCTGGGTGATCCTGGTGGGTCCTTCCAGCTCAGGATTCTCTCTGGTTCCATGGATCTAGTAAAGCTCAAGGGTAACAAACTGAGAGGGAAATCCAAGCTCAGGAACTGCCCAGGTTTTGGCTGTTAACACACACACACTGTTTAGGTACTACTGCCTAAGGTTCTACAGCCTAGGAAGCTGCCAAGAGAAACACCAGAAAAAATCCAGTTGTCCCTTGACTAAGAGAGGATTTCACCTGCCTCAGGGGATCAGCACCACTGTTTGATCACCACCCACCAAGTGAGACCCATGATTACCCTCACCAGGCAGTGCAGGAGCATGGAGCTGATAGAAGTAGAGTTGCTTTTTGTCCCTCTAATAGCTGTTTTTCTGCTTTGCAGAGGGAAATCCTCCACCATTCCAGTGAATCACCAGCCAGCTCTTCCTACCCAGTCAATTATTTCAGAACTATTGCACCTGCTATCCCTTCATTACTTTATTACTTCTGCTTGAATGGGGAAAACAACATCATAAACCCTGTGTATAAATCACTCCACTAGAGTAACAGCCAAGAAAATAGGACAGAGAGAATTCATTTGGTCCAAGCATTACTTCACTGATCATTTTAGAAGAGGTTATAAAAACAAGTAACAATCTTTCAGCCTTTCTGTGGAGCAGAATCAGCTTTTTCTCACTACCCAACTGCTGCCATTTCAGCTCAGTCCCAATTGCTCTGTTCCAGTGTGGTGAGCAGCTTCTGCCCTTGCTGGCACAAGGATCTTTATACATCTGAAAATAGCTACCATGCCTTCCCCTAACCTTTCACAGGCTTTTTGTCTTTATAGGTCAGTATTTCTAACCAGCACCATTTTGTCCTCCAGACTGCCTTCCTTTGGTCTGCCTCTGCCTTCAAAAGTGCTGCCACAAGCTGGTGCTGAAGCTTTTCCAGCAGCAAGGACAATGTCAGGATTTCTCCACTCCAAAAAGCATTCTGCTAGCATAGTTAATATTTTTTGCAACTGCATGACACTGTCCAGGCATGAGCAGCTTTTGATCTTCTGATGCCTGGATTCTTTTTCTAAGAAACAGTGAAGCAGCCCCTGTCCTCTGCACACCATTTATGAGCTTCCAGCTCAAACCCTCATCTCCAGTAAAATCCTGTAAAGTTTACTTTGCATGTTCTGGTTGTCTCAAAATTTTCAACCCTATAGTTTCGCTCCATCAGTTCTTCAATTCTCTCTCTCATTTCTGTCCTTTCCTACCTGCATCAAAAGCAGCCTGGGCAGCAGGACAGGGGGGATTCTGCCCCTCTGCCCCCTCAAGTGAGACCCCAGAGACCTGCAGAGCTGCCCCAGCCCTGGGGAACAGCACAGCAAGGAGCTGGAGCTGCTGGAGAGAATCCAGAGGAGCTCCAGGATGAGCAGAGGATGGAGCAGCTCTGCTGGGAGGAAAGGCTGGGAGAGCTGGGATTGTTCACCTGGAGAGGAGAAGCTTTTGGGTGACTGAATTGTGACCTTGCAGGGCCTGAAGGTACAGGAAAGATGGAGAGAGATTATTTACAGGAGTTTGGAGTGCCAGGCAAGGGGGAATGGCTTCAAACTGCCAGAGGGGAGGTTAGTTTAGAAGGAAACCCTTCCCTGTGAGGGTGCTGAGGCCCTGGTACAGTGTGCCCAGAGAAACTGTGGCTGCCCCTGGATCCCTGGCAGTGTCCAAGGCCAGGCTGGACAGAGCTTGGAGCAGCCTGGGACAGTGGAAGGTGTCCCTGCCATGGCAGAGGGTGGCACTGGATGGGATTTAATGTCACTCACAACTCAAACCATTCTGTGATGGACCTAACAGACAAAAGGAGAACACATAAAGGCTCTGAAATCATATTAAAATATTTTAAGTTCTTAAGAGAGTCTGAAGGCATTAACTGCATAAATCACCTCCATAAAGTCTATCTTATGTTCCTCTATTTCCAGTGCTGGTTCTAAAATAATCCCATGGGGAAAGGAAAATGTAAGTTCTCACATTTTTTATACCAGCTTAACATCTACGTAGAATTTGGAGACCTCAAACAGCAGCACAAATGTGTCTTTCTAACAACCTGTGTTGCAACACATTTCCTTTAAATATCTATTTTAGCATTTTGTTTCATTGCAACTAATTAGCCAGACTATAGGCAAGTCTAGAGAAAATTAATTCCATACTGGAAAAGGTCAGGAATTTGAGGCTGATGGGCTGTACTCTTTAGACATGGGAAGGCATTTCAATTCTATTACAAATAAATGTTTTGAATTGTGCTATAAATGTAACACTCAAGCTCAATTTTAACAGCAAAGCAAAGAGATTCACAGCTCCACAGAGATCACTGTTCAGGGGAAAACAACTCTGCCAGCTGGCAGAAAGGGAAGAGAGAGAAAAGAGACACCGAAATAAAGTGCTGCCCCAGATAAAGAGGCAGAATTAGAACCCAGCCTTAGTGCAGAGCAGTGTTCAAGGCACTAAGTGTTCAAGGCCAGGTTGGATGGGGCTTGGAGCAACCAGGTCTAGGGGCAGGCGTTCTGCCCATGGCAGGGGGTGGAACAGGAGAAATTCTAAGGTCCCTTCCAACCCAAACCAGTCTGTGGCACTGGTAATTCACAGTCTGTTTACCAGTAACATTTAAAATCATCCACCACACACAGGGGGTTTGAATCCTGCCTGGGTCACCTCCTCCCCTCTGGATCAGTCCCAAGGACAGTGATGGCTAGAAGCAGCTCCAGAGTGAATGTCACATGTTTGGGATGTCCCCAGTTTGTGAGGAGCTCTGTGCTGAGGTTACATTGCTCCCAGCTCCTGAACCTGCCCAGGGAATCTCTTAAATAGAGAGGAATAAACTCACAGCTCCATTCAAGTGAGCTCCAGGGATCAGAAGTTAATAATTCCCAACAGAAGTTCAGAAACACTTTAGGAAAAATAATCCTTACAGGGAAACCAGGACAATTATTTTTTGCTGACATAACTTCTGAATACTTATTGCCATAATTAAATTCTCCTGGCAATAATACAGACAAACCCCCACAGTTTTGGTACAATGAAAATGCCTGAATAGTGGCTTTATATTGTACAGTTTAAAAAAAAGTTGTTATAGGTGCTACGAAAGCAAGAGAATACAAGTATTTGAATTAGGTTTATTATTTTTGCAGGATTTTTTTAAAGAAATCTGGTAAAAAAAAAAAGTGCATGTCTTAAAGACAGCAAAATGAAAAATCAGAAATAATTTGAAGTAACAGCATTAAAGAATTGCCTGTAAGGCCAGTGCAATGATTTAGTGCTTAGTATAATGTCCCTGATGCACTTAGGGAAAAAAGAATCAAATTTCAAGTCCGTCAGTCTCCAAATTTGCAGGAGAGAGATATAATGTCAAGTGAATTAAAGAAGATGGATGAGGTGATGGATTCAAAGGGAGCAATCAGAGTCTTCAGGACACAGCCAGATCTGGCAGTTGCAGAATGAGGATTGACAACCTAAAATAGCAGAAGAGGGAAACCAAGCCCCAGATATTAAAGCTCTGGAAAGAAAGGTACAGAGAAGCAAGGGCTGACTCTGAGCCCCAGCGAGGAGGAGGAATGAATAACATTTTTAAAGGCATTTTAGAAGCCAAACTTCCATTTCCCATCAGTAGCACTAAGTGATTTCCACTTTGCTAACATCCTGCATTTAACAGAACTCCTTCCAGACCCACAGAGCAGCCCTGCAATAAACCTGCAGGGTTTTGTATTGATGAGAGCACAGAGCAGGGAGAGCTGGGCAAGGCTGGGATGGAGCTGCTCAGGCAGACAAGGAGCATGGAATGTTCTCTCAGAATGCATCAGTCCCACAGAAAACCCAGAGGACTCAGTGCTAACAGAGTTTGAGCCTCTCAGACACCCTTTGAGAGAGACAGGGAAATGCTTTTAGTTCCCTTACCTGGGGGAATTTGCGTTTGATGGAGATGAGAGCTCCCTCGGGCAGCTTGGCGAGCTCCGAGTCCCGCACGGCGTGCACGGTGGTGGCTCTGGGCTGGTGGGTCAGGGCCTCCACCTGCAACAGGACACAGCATTGGGGACAATCCACAGCCTGTCCCAAACATGGAACACCTCCCAGCCTGTCCCAAGCACCAGCATGACAGGACTGAACCATTCCCCAGGACTGGTGCTGCTCCCACACAGAGCAGAGCCCTGTCCATCCCATCCCAGGATGTCTCACCCAAGCTGCCCCATTTCTCCATCCCAAATCTCCCAGACACACACTTTGCCATAGGGCAGCTGCAGTTTTGCACAGAAGCAGAGCCCACAGTCCCAGAGAGACTTTTTTCCCAAGAGGAAGTTTTGTCTGAGCTTTGGCAGCCTCACACACCTGCAGAGGGAGGGAAGGAGTTCTTCCAACACCTGCCAGAACAACCACCAGCCTGAACTCAGCACCACAACAACCCTGAGAGCTTCTCATCCCTCACTTCTCATGCTGATGAAGCCAGCTAAGAGCCAGGAAAACCTTATTTCTACACTGCTCCCTCCTTCCTCAATGCTACCCTGAGATACTTCCATTTTATCTCTGGAAGCTGAATGCCAACAACCTTGAAATAACTGAGACTTCCTAAAAATTGAAGAAAGGGCAAGGAAAATCTGTGCCAGAACACACCTCCCTGACCAGTGCCCAATTATTACACCTAGAAACATTTCTTTTATTGACAGTAGAAGTTTATAGGCAAAGATGGCAACACAATGAGAATTAACACAGATTTCTCCTTTTCAGGGAGAACCTGATACCATATAAACAAGAAAAGCAAAATGCAGCTACTCCCCAAATTCCCACTTGTCCCAGACCTGCCACTGCCTCTTGTTTGGAAATGCAGAAATCAAATTCCCTGCTGAAATATATTCCCATGGCTAATGAGTTATCCTGCCAGGAGAGATGGCATCACTCAGAGCTACAACCTTTAATTGCTTAGGAACAGCCTGGTGCTCCCTTTTGGGAGTTCCAGCAGCAGGCAACGTTTATTGGGCTTAAAATCCATAGATCAGCCATTTCAAAAAAACATGGCTGTCACTGTAGCAGCTGAAATTACTGAGGTTAAAACACAAACAGAAAAATCCCTCCTTAACTGAAATGTTCATTTTGAATCAAAGTGAACATGACTTTGCATTTTTAATTTTCCACTAGAAAAAGAAATAAATAATATATCAGCTTAGAGCTGTTTGGGTTGTTTAGGGGCTGGGGGTTTGATGGTTTTATTTGTTTGATTGAATTTTAAGGCTTTTTGTCAGGATTTTTTCCAAAGCTTATGTTGACAGCAAATTCCAACACAAGCAATTGATTCTTTACAGAACTAAGGGCTCTGACACACAAAGTGAGCACCAGGTATAACAATAAATAGAATAATAGAATAATAACAAAATAATATAATACAATAATATAATAATAATAGAATATAATATAGTAATATAACAATATAACAATATAATAATAATGCCCTCTGCAATACACACAGCTCAGCAACCCCGCTTCCAGCAAGATCCCTCCTTGGAATGCTCCATGTGCACAAAATGGACAATCCACCCAGCCAGAACATCTTGAGCTCAAAAACTTGCCATTAGTCCAAAAAACTGAGATGAACTTGCCAACATTAACTTGAATTTCACCAGCACCAACTGCTCTGCATGGAAAACTGCACAGGAAAATTTAAAGCACCTTCTTTTTGCAAGCCCAGCCTTTGTTTTTTGCTCAGGTACCAGGGATGTTTTGCTCTATCATCACATTTTAAGCTAATTAAATAGAAGGGCAAAAAAAAAAAAAAGTCATCCTTGTACATCCATTTCTGGAGAAACAAACCCCCTTAAGGCTCCCCAAAGGGCTGTATAAGATGTTCTATCTCTCTCCCCTATTACCAGCTTTTTATCGCAGGGTCTTGGCTCTGTAATTTACCTTCCTCCTCCTGAAAGCAGGTTAAGAGTTTCAGCTGTTAAAATAAAACCTTTCCTCTCAGCCAGGCACCTCCTGACTGAGTTTAATTTGTATCAAGAAGAAAAACACTCAAACTGTCCGAGATCCTTTTCCACAATTTCTGTGATATATGAGTGCATAAAATTAACTGTGCTCCAAGGGGCTCCTGAGCCTTTCAGAAGAGATGAAATTTGTAAATTTGTAGAAAAGGGAATTAAATTTTAACTTTAAACACAGCCTCAGGGAGGGTTTTTTAGCTCCAAACTGTAACTTTGTCTTTTTGACAGAGCAGAGGGCACAGGGAGATCTTTTCCAAACCTCCTTGCCATGGAGCTATTCAGATCTGCAACACCACCAGAGAACCCCCAAGGGCTGAATGCAATTCCCAGGTAAATACAGAAACTCAGTCTTGGACTGTTCTTACATACAGGTACTACAGAAGTCTTTGATATTTTGATTTAAATACACCCCAGTATTCCAGCAGGAAAAATATCTGCATCCCAGACACTGCACACAAGGAAATTCAAACTGTGCTTTCCCTTTGGGTATAATCATCTGCATTTCCAACCTCTACGTTTATTAAGAATCCAAATTATTCACTTATTAATTATCCCAGAGAAGCTGTGGCTGCCCCTTGGAAGTGTCCAAGGCCAGGTTGGACAGAGCTTGGAGCAGCCTGGGACAGTGGAAGGTGTCCCTGCCATGGCAGAGGGTGGCACTGGATGGGTTTTAATGTCCCTTCCCACCCAAATAATTCTGGGATTCTATAATTAATGAAATATCTCCTCCTCACTGAAGTGTGAGGGCTCTCATTTGGATCATCTGCAGGATTATTCTCAACCTTCACCACGTTGTCCCCTCTTCACACCCTGTGGTTTTAGAGCCTTTTTTGCACAGTTCTACATTTCCTGCACGTGGAAATCTGCCAAACCCATTTGGTTTTGGCTATTCCCATCTCCTTTGGAGATCAAAAACATTCTAACATTGAGTTGCAGTTCTCCCCTGAAAATAACGCTTTTTTACTTTGTGTTTTTTAAATAAACCATTTGAGATATCAACTGTTTAGAGATCCAGGTATTTTTCTTCTTGCTTAGGAAAAAAAAAAGAAGTCTCATGCAACACTAGAATTTAAAATCATTTAAATCTTAAGCCATTTTATTCATGGCTTTCACTCAAATCCTTGGACTCTGCCCAGTGAACCTTTTGAACAGGTTTTCTTATTTTTCCAGGTTTGTAAAAGTACAAGACTCAGAGATCTAGCTTGAACTTGAATATGAACAAAATCCACTTGTGATCAGAACACCCTAAGATAATTTCCTTGGTCATAAAAAGGGAAATTTCACATTCTGATCACCCACCACAGATGCAGCAAACACCACAAAACCACCTCCACAATAACATTAATAAACAAATGTTTCAAGAAATAGCATTCTTATCTTTCAGCTCTTATTGAACCTGACTGGGGTGAGTGTTTATTTATACATTTGGTTTCATAATCACCCAAGGCTCTCTCTTGAGCTCCTTCCCAGACTACCATTAGCATCACTCACCCACACCAGCATGAACACAGGCTCAGCATTCACTCCAGTGCAAAAAAGAACCAGTGGACTCTTTCCCACTTCTCCTCAAACTCAAGCCAACCTATTTTGCTCGAGGCAATTGTACATCTCTGTTCTTCCCATTTCACATCCATTCCTCCTCCTTCCTCACAAGCCTCTAAATAAGTTCCACCTCACTGCCCATTTCTGGGCTTCTCTTTCACTCTCCTGCACTTGCCATCGTTGTTGTTCCTCTCTCCCTCGAACAATCCTGCAGCTTTCCTGGAGTTCACTGAATGCTGAGCCAACCACATCCTCTGCTCTGCCTGTTCTTCTCTTTGCCACTTCATTATCTGGTGGTGTTTGGTTTTCTCTCATGTTATAAACTCAGCAAGCCCACATTACAGGGCTAATTTCTCTTGGAACTCCATCTCTCTGGAATCCTGCTATGCCTTATTTCAGCAGTGCTAAAAAATGCTGAATATTCCCTTCACCACTCTCCTCTCTCCAAGGTCGACCCCATCCTGGCTCCTCTCCTCAAAATCCCTCTGTCTCCAGCCCACCCTCAGAAATCTGTCATCCATCACTGCCTTTACTTCCATTCCATCTAATTTGAGGGAAGTAAATAAACAAAAACACCCAATTCCCCCTAAAAAAACCCTAAAAACAGACCTGTGCTCTTTGTACTGTTCCAGTTAATTCTGACAGGGAAGGGGTCTGAGCAATCAAGTGGAGGGGGAAAGGGGAGGAACTGGATGATCTTTAAGGTCCCTTGCAACCCAAACCAGTCTGGAATTCCATGATTCTCACAACTTCTCTTAGTTCAGTATTAAACAGTGACAAAACCAGGTTTTGCTGCCTCCATCCCATACGATGCACATGATTCACAACCCTGCCTTACAAGTTCTTTCTGAAGAAAAAGTGTTGCTGTAAATCTTTTACAGGGAGGGGGAAAGCAATTTATACTCTCACGACCTCTTTTGACTTCATTTCCAACATTCATTCCTGACAGCTCTTACAGCTCTCCAAATTACACAGTTGGGAAGTAAAAATCTAGCAAGTGACATATTCTGTGAGTTGGTCTAAGCATAAATTCCTTTCTGAGCTGCATTCAAGAAATCACTTTGACTATTTGCTCAGCTTTTGTTGCATGCACAGCCTCAGTGTGATGAGCAGCTATTCTCCGGCTCAGGCTTCAGCATCTCTGAGACTTCCTGGAGGAAATTGGGGCTGCTGTAGGGCAGTTGATTTGCTGGTAAGGAAATGTTGCTTCTCCGGAAAAATGCAGCCTGTTTGACAAACTGTTGGGTGACTTTTCTCACAGTCAGCAGCCACAAAAATGCCAATTATTTCCAAGTAGTTTCTTGTGGAGATTATTCCTTTTCAAGTGAGATCTCAAGCAGTGTGGTGCATGAGGAGACATGTCCAGTGCCAATGCTCACAGTCCCAGGGCTGTCCTCCCCAGCCTCCAGCCAGGAGCACATTTACACCAGCAGCTCTTCTCCTGCATTCCCATCCCATCCCATCAATTCTGTGATTCATTATTGCCTTCAGTTTCTCTTCACTCTGGCCACTTTTCCAACCAAGAACCTGTCATCCTCTCACACCTCATATTTCTTCCTCTCCCATTGATTTTTCCTTGCTGCCAGCTCTCAAAAAGCAGCAATCTCTGCTCCCCCAGGGAAAGCTCCTTTTGGCCCCTGTGCTGACATAATGCAGTAACAGCACTCAAGTGAAAGCATCAGTTACAAGGAGACCCTGGGAAGCAGGTCAGGACCTCAAGGATTATTAAATTATGTCACTTAAACTCTTCACTTTCCAAATCCTCCTCCAAGACAGCCACAATCACTGCCTGGTAATTAACCTGATACTTGTATTGTCATCTCTTCCAGCAGGCTTAGCTCCCAGCAGGAGCATCAACAGAGCAGGCAGGGACTGTCCTCACAGGGTGCAGCTCCAGACACTGCCAGCACAGCTGGGTGACACTGGGGTGCACAGACAGCCACCTCCCTTCTGGAAAGGGAATCTGCCAGAGCTCCTCACTCCATCCTCAAACATCCACCCCAAAGCAGGGCAGGGTCCACACAAAGCCACCAGCTCAGGGTGCTGGGGAAGGATGAGCATGGAGGGGACACAAAGGACAGGGATGAAAGGACAGGGAGAAACATCAACACTGACATCTGCTGATACTCAGGAGGCTCTGGAGAAGGGCTGGGCAGTCCCAGCTGACAGGTAGCACACCTGTGCCTCAAGGCCAACAGCAGCACTGGCAGAGCACAAAGAGCCACCTGTGGATTGTCACAGCAGGATCCTGTCCAGACAAGGGCAGGAGCTGCTGCTGCTGCACCTGAAGCCAGTGATGGAATATCATCAATGTTACATGAAGGGCAACCAAACACTACAAGGAACATTGGCTTTTTCTGGCTTAAACACGCTGCCCTCAGACCCTTGTCCAGCTCATTTGCACCTGGAGCAGCAGAGGATGCTCACCTCAACAGTGTTTGCTCCAGCCCCAGCTCAGAAGGACCTGAAATATTAATGTGTTTGTATCAGAAAAGGACAAAGGAGGAGACACTGCTGGAAGCAGTGAATGAGTGGGAAGAGCAACCAGACAAGCTGCAAATCGATGCTATTTGTGGGAGCAGTGCCAGTGGATGAACTCAGAACACCATGTACTCTTCAAAGTTGTTCTAACAACCACCTTCTGCAATCTCCTGCATGCCAAGTTAACCCCGTGACTGAGGACATCCAGCCCTTCTGCTGTGTGCAAAGAAGAATCCAAACCTCCCTCTTTCATTTTTTAATAGATAAATGTATTAAAAAACCACGACAGACTTACACACACTCACACATGTAAGCCTAACTTTGTGTATCTGTGAGTGGCTATATGCAAGTGTAGGTCTAAAATATCACTAAAAGTTAAATAAGGCTGAGCTTGGTACCTTTTGTAATTAGGGCAGATGGAGTCATGCTACAGGTTCTCCCCAAAGGACTGAGCCTGCACTTTGTGGCAGTGCAATACAGTCCTGTTGCAGCAGTGAACGTCATTAAGGGACAGAAAAAAAGAAGATGAAAGCTGGGAAGGGAATTGGCAACAGCCCAGCCTCCTGTATTTAAGTTTTACTCCTCATATACATGTGGCTATAGAAGCAATGTGAAGTTTTGTGCATGTTTTGCTGCCCTAAATCCAACATTACAGTCAAAACAGCACTAAAAACCATGTCAGGAGCCACCTGAGACACCCCCAGCAAACACCCACCAAAACCATCACATTTATCTGGGCTGTTGCAAGTGCAATGCCACAGGCAGGCTGCTCAATGCCACAGGCAGGCTGCTCCTCTGGAGGAATCATAACTGAATTTCCACAAGGGAAGAACAAATAACAGCCCACGACCTGCTCAAATACTTTCCTAGAAAGGAGAGATCCAATTGCTTTTGACTCAGCTTCACACAAGAGTCCCAAACCTGGCTGGAACTTCATAAAGAGCCTTCCCCATCCTCCACTGCTCACTCTTCCCCCATAAATCCTTCCTGTCACCTCCACTGGACTCTCATCCCTCACTGCCCTCCAAGCATTCTGCTGGTGATGACAAGGATCACACTGCTTTTCCCTCTCTCTCTCTCTTAGAGGCTTTTATTTAATTATGCTTGCAAAAAAAACAAAAGAAAAAAAAGTACTATCAAGGAAAAGAAAAATTTCTTTTGCTGTCAACTGCCTTGTGCATTTGCCAGCGTTAAAGGGGATGCAATATCAACCTCTGCTGTTCCCCAGCCAGCCTAGTTCCACATAGCATCCCTCAAAATGGGAGAAAGGTGAAGGAGGCATGGGAAGTAAAAAGCTGTCCTGTAGGGGATCAGAAGGTGTATCAAGAGAGGCTTGATAGCTGGAATTAGCAGATATTATCACAAGAGAGTTCAGCTGGAAGCAGAAGGGAGACACAAAATATCTCAAGGAATGGCAGTCTAATGCATGAAATCACCTGTCTGGAAGCCAGCAGGTCCCAGTCTCTGTCACTATCTGTCATCAAAGCTCCTCATACTCTCTGAAAAGAGCCTGGCCCAGGACATAAAGCACATAAAGCACTCTGCACTGTTATCTGAGGCAGCTCCACAGCCAGATGACTTCCCCACACAACACAAATCCAGGTAATTTAGTGCCAGATCCTGTCAAAGCCATGCTGTGGTTTTCCCAGCCAGCCAGAACACTGAACTGCACCACAATTTGCAGTTATAGAGGCTCTCCTACTTCAGCAGCTGTTCAGAACTTGAGGCAAAAAAAGGTAAAAGAGGAATTGCTGTTGATAAAAGAATAAGTAGCTGTAAAGAATCTGAAAAATAGACAGCACTCAGCAGCTTCACTCAGGGAAGATCCTTGTAGAAAACTCAGGTTCGTTCAGATGGCTTAGATCAGTGATTTGAATTTAACAAAATCACTCTCAAGATGGGATTGGAAATCAGGACTCTGAGCTTCTCATTTCACCCTGACACTAATTCAGCTGGGCAAACATGAACTCATTCCTCAGGGCTTCCTCTGCCTGCCTTTGGGGCTGGGAAATCCTGGGGTTTGCTGTTTGTGGGTTGGGGTTTGGTTTGGGGATTGGGTGGTTGAGGGTTTCCCTGGATGGTTTGGATTTTCTGGGCTTTGTGTTTGTTGGTTGTTCTAAACACGAGTTCACACCTGAGATGCTGCTAGGAAAAGAATAATTTTCAGTTATGTATTACCAAGAGACACAGTCAAAGATGAAAAGAGAACAATTCCTCCCAGGGCCATGTCTTCCAGCTCTGTTCCTGAACCTCATCCACCTCCAATTCCCACAGCCACGGGCTGTGCACAGCGTGCCTGAGGTGCCACTAACCTGAATTCACCTGAAATAGCTTTGGAGTGTCTTACAGCTTCAGCAAATGAAGTAGCCATGGTTTGACAAAATCACAAAAATGCAAGGAACTGGCAAAAAAATTCACACGTTTAAAAAAGGCAGAGCAAATTAGCCTTAATGTGGAGGGTGCAGTGACATTCAGCTGTGGAGCTGCCTGATATCATTAATGCTGATAAAGAACAAAAGCCTGACAAGTGTAATCCTGATACTTCCCTTTGTGTGATTCCTTTGAGGATTACACAGCAATTAAAGATTTCTAACAGTGTTATATTTCCAAAGGACAATGCTCCAATCCCCTGAGGAAATCATAAGCCATTTACAGATTCTTCTTGGGTTTCAACTTTTCAGAGAGAAAAAAGCCATGGACATTTAGCTGTCGTAATTAGATGAACAGCTTAACATCTGAAAAATATTTAAAATGTCTGTTATTTCCAGAATGTAAAACATGATTTCCTGCCCAGCAGGACCAGTGTGCTGCAGCACTGGCAGCTGAAGGTTCTTTTTCTGCAATTTATCCCTGTGTTCCAAGAGTCAGTGCACTAATACCTTTCTACACTTGTTCAGCAATTTCTCTACCCAGAAGTGACTGGTAAGAGGGAGATTCTGGTTGTTAAAGAGAAACAGAAAAGGTGTTGAATTTAAAAAAACAAAAATTGCTGCAACTTCCCCCCTCAGCAGGTATTTCGGAAAGCTGGTTTCTGGTCAGCACACCACAGCTTTATGGGAAGGGTTTACCAGTAAGCCCAGTTCCACACCACCTAAAAGCCCAGCTCTGGAAAATTTTGGGAGTTAACAGCTGTTGCTGAGGCCCTTGAGACCTGCCTGGTCTTCAGTCATCTCACCAACACTGCAGCCATCCTTCAGAACTCAATTCAGACAAAGTGTGCACTTGCACAAAAAGCTCACTGCATTGAAGGTTCCATCACCTGCAGGTGTTTGAAGGGTGCAGGCAGTGCACAAATCATTTGAATTCAGCAGCAGATCAATCAGAAATGCTCTAGAGGGTTTGATCCTTTCTCCTCACCCACTGCTGTCCTCCCAAGAGTACAAAAAGCAAGGAACACCCATCTCAACAGATGCTCAGAGTTGTGACCCTGTGTTCTCACAACCTACTCTGCAGGCTGGAATGAACCATGGAATAATTGCCCCAGTCTCAGCAGCACTGCCAGGAACAAAGGTCAGAGCCTGGGCCTGTTCACCTGCTATTGATTGGCACAAAAATCAAATTAATGGGAATCCTCTCTCACACACAACAAAGTGCAAATAAGATCAAGAGAACAAGAGCAAAAACTACCATCTCCAATGGTTAATAAAGATCAAAACCAAAGCAGCAACAACAAGAAAAGAACTGACAGACTAAGATAAGCATTTTAAACAAGTCGCTCAGTGAAGAGAAGCCCTTTCACTCTATCAACACATGGTTGGCTTCTCTCATCTCCTCTGGGATCATCTGGACACAGCAGAAGTGACATTGGATGAGTCACCCTTTAGCTGGCAGAACAGTTTCAGAAAATTCACACTGCAACATTTTTTCTCAAGTGCACCTGCAGCAATGGCACCATCAAATTAGAAGGTTTCCCCAAAATGGGTCAAATTTTAGTCTCTAGAAAGCAAGGCTTATGTCAACTGTATTTCAGCAGGGAGGGAATTATTTAACAGATTAACCATTGTCCTTTAAAAATCACTTGGAAGCTTTTAAATTGAGTTTTGACTTGATCTGACCAGATCCAGTGACTGGAGCTGCCCACCAATAGGGCCACCAGCAGTGTCCCTCCAGAAAGGCTCCCAGGGAGTCAGGATCATTTTCCCCTGACAGAACTGTCCTTGTTAGCTCCTCAAGGAACTCCACAGGGAAGGAAACTTCAGTTTCTAGTCTGTTCCTCTCCCCTGAATCGACAGACCTCAGGAACAGATGCCATTGAGTCAGTAGAGGGAACAAAACAGTTTGAGCCACAAGTCGAGCCTTGGGAGCTCACGAACATGCTTGAAAATTAACATCTTGTCTGCAACCCTTCATCCTGCAGTGCTTTTCTTCTGAAAGCAGAGATGGCAGAGCCTCGTCTCTTATGCAAATGACACGTGGCATTTTAAAGGTTCTGACTTGAAGGCAGTAAACAAAAAGACATCGACAAGACTCTGGTATTTTCTTAGTGCCCACAATTATGGGTGGCACAGGAGGGTTTTGGAGGGGTTCAGGGAGAAGAAAGCCACCAGTTGACCAAAAAACCAATTACGAACACCTACTGCTGCTTTCATTCCCCATAAGCACCTAGAACCCCAATTATGTTAATGTCAGGGGAAAAAAACCCAACCCTATAGCAGGTTTTGAAAGGTTTATAACAGATTCCACAGAAGGGGATAAACAAAACTTTTAAAAAGCAAAAATATCATTTGGCTAATGCCCTCTGCATTAATGCTGGCATTCTTCAGAGATCCTCCCCCATGTTTGCAAAAGGCAGCCAGAGCATGGAGACACTTTCAACAAATAGCACGGTGAGTCAGTGGGGCTCTGAGCTGTGGGCAGGAAGGAGATGACAACGTCCATGGAGTCACTGAAGTCTCCAACGTGATTCATGTCATAACATGGATCCCAAACAGTGACTTAGGGTTTAGGCACCAACCACGTGGGTATTTCTGTATCCCTGCCCAGGCACTCACCAGCAAACATGGCTTTGTTACAGCAAACATCCCAGTCCATCCACCAAAACCACCTCCTCCTTCCTCCCCAGATAAACAGTTGGGACAGCCTGGAATGTGACACCAAACCAGTCCTTGCAGGGAGGTAGAGTTTGGACCATTTCATAGAATCACTGGATTGTAGAAAAGCTTGAGTGGGAAGGAACCTTAAAGCTCATCCCATTCCATACCTTCCACTATCCCAGGTTGCTCCAAGCCCTGTCCAGCCTGGCCTTGGACACTGCCAGGGATCCAGGGGCAGCCACAGCTTCTCTGGGCACCCTGTGCCAGGGCATCACCTCCCTCTGAGCACCATATGCTCCCCTGTCACTCAAGACTGCTTTCAGAAAGTAGAACAGCTCTGTTTTTAACCTGAGAGTTCTGCAAAACTCCAGGAGCTTGACAGTGAAGCTGCAGATCACCACAGGCAGAGGAAAGCAGGAAAATGCCTGTATGTGACAAAGCTGACAAACCCTTCTTCACACACCAAAAGGCCTCACACCATCGTGGTTAGTCACAAAAGATGTCAGCTTTAGTTCCTGTCAAACCCTGTCATTTCACCTTTAATGAGGGATCCCAAAAAAAGAAAAAAAAAAACAAATAAATTTTGTGGGTGTGCTTAGCACATTCCAGCACAGACCTGCTTCTCCAAACACCATCCCAAGCCAACACAACCCCTCAGCCAGAGCAGCACTGAGTGTGGGAAGAGATCCTGAAATCCTGAGCACATGGAACTCAACAGAGATGGTGCAAGCAGCAACCCAGCCCAGCTCTGCCTCTGCTGGGAGTTCCACCAGAACTGCCTCCTGCACTCCACAGGCACAATTTTGGATCAGATCTCCAAGGGGAGCCTTGGACTCCTCCTTCCCCTTCACTCCTACAAAAAATAATTTCTTCCCATAGAACTAATCCCAATTCACATGTTTTCTGGCTTCAGAGCTATGCTAATTCTGCCTATAAACAGATACACATTCAGTGTTTAGCTTTTAGCTCAGGAAGCAGAAAAGGGCCTGAATAACAAGCTCAGAACTTCAGAAATCTTCTAATTTTAAATATAACAATCAAACGAGCCACGCATATTTATGACTTCTATTTCTGCACTTAACTAGGTCTGAGAAACAAAAAAAAATGAACATAACAGAAGTTAAACAAGGATAAATACTACAATTCTGAAATGAACAGCTGCTTTAATAACTATAATAATTGCACACTCCCTGAAAAACCTGACAAAGCTGTGAAGTCAGCTCTGCTAACTCTGTGCAGTAGACACTTCCAGGGAGGCCTCAGCCAAACTTCTTATGGCACTAAATTTATTCAAATCTCCATTTAGTGCACATTCCTGCAATTCCTCCAAACCTGATTCAACAGGCTGCACTCCTCTCACTGGGAGGAAGTAACCCAGAGCACAGACAAGCACTGAGCAGGACCTGCTGGTTTGGCAGTGACCTTTTTTAGGTTTATCTTTCTCTTCAAACCAAGCCTAGTAACCCCATTCATCAATCACTTATAAAAACTTTCCAGGCAGTGATGCCTGATGGGTTTTTTGGTTTTTTTCACTATACTTTTATACCCTTTTTATATGCTCTTTACCCTTTTCCATTCCTGTACTTTTTACTCTCTGTATTTTAGCCCCACATGTTAATAACCCTTGTACTCTAGCCTTGTTCAGAATTCTTTGAAGAAGACGAAACAATCTCCACAATATCAAGAACATGAGGCACCAACCTTGAAAGAGCCCCATCACTGGGACATGTTTTTGTAAACTAAGTTGTAACCTTTTGGGGGGGAGGTAATTTGAATAAGGGGGCAATTACTTCATTTGTTAAGTTTCTTATTGGTGAATTTTAGATAGGTATGCTAATTGGTGAGGTCCATAAAATTGTACACTCGTTGTACCCAGGAGCTCTTTTCGTCATGGTGCACCTGGGACCCTATTAAACCAAGGTAATACCCTTTTCCCTACACTGCAGTGTCTGCGTCTCAATTTTTACCAGCATTTTAGGCATCAGCAGAAGGGACTTTCTGTGCTTTCAACTTCGGAAGCCCTTATGATTACCAACAGACAACAGGACTGTGTGTGCCTGGCATGGAGCAAAGCCCAGTTTCCCAGCTGGCTGGTCCCTCAGTGCCCCTCTCACCACTCCAATGAGGTCTCCCCGGCCGTACTCCCCAGTCAGGTGCTTCTTGCCATCGTCCATGCGCAGCACGGAGCGCAGGCGGCCGTTCAGCACGATGTACGTGCAGTCAGACTTGTCCCCCTGCCTGCAGGGAAAAGCAGAAATAAATACCATTAGTGAGGCATCTCTGCTCAGCAAGGCTTGGAATAAGTTGGTGATTTTCCCTGCCTGGCTTGGAAGACACAGGGAAGTGTTTAATTGACACTTAAACATAACAAGCAAACAAGAAATGGAAGAGGCACTTGTTAAAAGGTGACTGGAAATCTGTTTAATGTGTAAATGTGCAGTTAGTTGAGGCAAGGAATGACAGGAGAAGGGGGAATGGCTTCAAACTCAAAGAGAGTAGGTTTAGATGGGCTATTGGGAAGGAATTGTTCCCTTTGAGGGTGGGCAGGTCCTGGCACAGGGTGCCCAGAGAAGCCCCTGGATCCCTGACAGTGTCCAAGGCCAGGCTGGACAGGGCTTGGAGCAACCTGGGATAGTGGAAGGTGTCCCTGCCCATGGCAGGGGTGGAATGAGATGGGCTTTAAGGTCCCTTCGAAGCCAAGGCAGTGTGAGGCTCCACGTCAGGACTGGAAGGAGATGACCAGGATGTGAGTGCAGCCCAGGGGACACTGCAGGCTCACTGCTGTTACACAGAGCTCATTCCCACTGCAGTGGTCAATGTGGATATGCAAAGAAATTCTGCAGGCCACAAAGAAAAAACCCCAAGTGGCTCCAGATCTGGATTCCTGTTGGTGCACACCCCTCAGCCTAGCAGGAAGTTTTTGCCATACCCAGCTGGCACGGTTAGGAGTGCTGTTTGGAATGCAGAGTTCAGCACATGGATGGAATGCCACACTTCTGGTGGTGGAGTTAAAACAAGTGCAGGGAATTGCAGAAGATTTTAACAAGATATTGACAGCTAGGATTGCTTTGATGCACAGAGTAATCCAAAACTTCCATCAGCATTGGTGCTGCAGGTATGGGTATGAAAATCACAATTATACAGATCATGCTCTAAATGAGACTGTTATTCTCCCACCACTGCAGCAACCACATAACATCTCAATTGCATCCTAGTACACAGCCATAAAACTAAGTTATCCCAAGGTAACTGTTGCCCCTTAAACACAAAATTCCTATTTTCAATTTACTACTGAATAAGCCTAACTGAATTACCTTTGAGTTTTGCCGTTTATTTCAGAAAGGCTGAAAACATCTGTGCAATAGATGTCCATGGCCTCAAAAATGCAGAAACTACCACCAGAACACAGATCTGCCTGTGTCTTAATCAATTATATCACTTTAAAAGCTTGGCAAGACAACAGAAAAGGATGAGAAACAGTATGAAATTATTTAGTTACACCTGGAGACAGGAGACTGAAGTGATGTTGAAGGTACTGCAGAAAGAAAATAATCTCAAAATACAAACCTGATGGAATGGTTGATAAACACAGCCTGAGGTTCTCATTCTACACATCCCCCAAGGAAGCACAGCTCTTTAAGCAGAGAAATTTCAACAAACACTCAATTTTGTCCACATCTCACCTGTAAACAGCTCGTCCAGCCTCGACCTCCATCCAGTCCAGGGCAAAGTCAATTTGCCTGACAAAGGGGGACATTCTCTTCACCACGGTGTGAGCCACCCCCAGCACCACACTGGGCTGCTCCCTCATGATCCTGAGGAGAAGGGAAAGGGTTATTCAAGCAGCTCCCCAAAAGAGGAATGGGTGTCCCCAGGCCCCACATGCCAGTGCAGCTGGGCAGGAATTCCCAAGGCAAAGGCACACCCTCACCAGTGATTCTGACACAACTCAGGGCTGCCCAGCCTTCCAACCCAGCCCAAATGGAGTGGCACTCAGAGTGCCACTGTCCTAGCAGCAGCATGCCAGTGCTGCTGTCTGGCCCAACTCCCTTCTCCCAGTGCAGCTGGATGGCCAGGAGCCATGGGAGCTCATTTCCCTCCTCATTTCCATCCTCATTTCCCCCTCACACAGGTCTCTCATGACTCAGGAAAATGTTCATGCTGTCCCCAGGATCTCCCCTCCCTGCTGTTCTGCACATCCCAGTCTCTCACTCATTTTCCCCCACATATCACATCAGAATCTTTTCATATGTGAAGTCTGATGCTCTTAAAAATAAAAGACCTGCTCTGCATTTCAAATATTCCCTTTTCCATGTTGCAAAGACCACAAAGAACTGAGACATCTTCTAATAAAGATCCCAATCTTCACACTGAATGTTTTTAGTCGTGCTTAAAAAGTCTCTAATAGTAAAGACACCATGTAATTCAGTATATTCCTCAAACTGAAAAACTTTGAGAAGGTTCTGCCAGGACAATCTCAAACTCCACACTGATTGTGAAGCCTAGCAAAAATCACTCTCAGAGACACTTGGGAATTGCTCAGGAATGTCTTATCTCTTGTTCTTTTTAGACTGAAGATCACTGCACCCTGTCACCGTGGGAGTGAGCACTCAAATTCCTCCTGGAACACTCCCAGGAGGGAACGGATCACTCACATGTCAGGCTGCTCTACCTGTTAGAGCAGTTTATCTTTCCTGTTCCTGTGGAACACCAAGAGCAGACTACTGAAAAATCATTATTTCACAAGAGAAGTAACAATTCACAAAGAGGTTGATTCATGTCTGCAGCCCCAGCAGGAGCAGTGCACACAGAGGGAGCTGCATGAAACCTCTTTATGGGCACAGGCTGCTCCAAGCCCTGTCCAGCCTGGCCTTGGACACTGCCAGGGATCCAGGGGCAGCCACAGCTTCTCTGGGCACCCTGTGCCAGGGCCTCCCCACCCTCACAGGGAGCAATTCCTTCCCAATATTCCATCTCTCCCTGCCCTCTGGCAGTTTGAAGCCATTCCCCCTTGTCCTGGCACTCCATTCCTTATAAATAATCTCTCTCCATCTTCCCTCTACCTTCAGGCACTGCAAGGTCACAATTCAGTCACCCCAAAGCTTCTCCTCTCCAGGCTGAACAATCCCAGCTCTCCCAGCCTTTCCTCCCAGCAGAGCTGCTCCATCCTCTGCTCATCCTGGAGCTCCTCTGGACTCTCTCCAGCAGCTCCAGCTCCTTGCTGTGCTGTTCCCCAGGGCTGGGGCAGCTCTGCAGGTCTCTGGGGTCTCACCTGAGGGGGCAGAGGGGCAGAATCCCCCCTGCCCTGCTGCCCAGGCTGGGGCTCAGCCCAGCTTCAGGGGGTTCAGGGCTAGGCAGCTCCAGCTCTCACCCCCAGCACCCCCAGCTCCTTCTGCCAGGGCTGCTCCAGCTGCTGGATTGATCCCAGGGATTGCCCTGATTGCCTTCTCCCAGGGGCAGCTCCAGCACTTGGTCTGGCTAAACCTCCTGACATTCCTTCTGCATCCATATTCCCTTCACAAGGAAGATGCCAGATTGATTTAAAAAAATCTGCTTAGGAGACCCTGTTATGAGAGAGCTCCCCCTGCACAGAAATCATGTCAGCTTTGCATCTAACCTCACCCCTTAATAACAGAGGAAGAGAGAAAGGTGTGAAAGGAGCACTGTCACTCTTTGTTCCCTAACTGGATTACAGTTCCTTGGGGACCACTGTAACAGGCAGAATCTGAGAAAGCCCAAACAGAGATCCACAATGCAAGACTGTGACAGCAAAATCAGGGCCACCAGGAGCTCTGCACTGCCTGCACGAGGCACAGAACTGCCCTGAAGTCTCTAAAACATCAGCTCTGTCCTTCATTATTGCCCCTGCTGCAGCCAGAGCCCCAGAGCTGCCAGAGCTGAGGCCAGTGCAGCACACAGGAGCTTCCCTGGACACTGCTCTCCTCACCCAGGCCTCCAATCACTACTTTTGGAATAATGAAGCCTATAATTCCAGCCCAAATCCCTGAAATTGAAAGGGCAGAGATCCAGGGGCACATATCCCTATTTCAAGTTGAACTCACCACACTCATACCCCTGCACTTGAATGTGTACAAGGTAAATTAAACTGAACATCAGCTCTTACATTTGGAACACTTCAAATCCAGCCAGCAAACACCATTAGCTTTTCTCTCCTGACCCTCTTCTCTTGCCCTGATTTTTCCATGACACATGGAAAACACCCAGCCCTATCCCCCTTCTCAGCTGATTCAAACGTTAAATAAAGCTCCTAAAAATTCCTGAATGGTTTAGCTCATTGGTTTTACTCCACTTGCTTATTTAGCCCTCAAAAATCTCCTCCCACACAGGCTGTCTGCTGTCGTCAATAAAAGCCATTTACTCCTTTCCTCCCTCACAATATACATCTTAATACTTAGAGCATTCCAAATGCTTGAAGTACCAACAGGTTTCTTTTATTTCCAGCTGGAGCTCTCTTATCTCCCTCAGTGCCATGCAGCTTCTACACAAGAAATAATAGAGAAAGTAAAACCCACCCTTATGGAAGAGAAAAAAGGGTTTTTTCCCCCCAGTACCAGCCCAGTTTCCTTCCTCTCACATGGGCATCTCCATCCTTGCTCTTCTGCTTGGCACTGAGAAAATTAACATCCAAAGCTCTGTACTACAGAGGTTTCTGCAGGGACCTTGAGGATTCTTTATTAGAAAGCTCACCAAATATAACAATGAAAGGGCTAAATACTTTCTGTGAAAGCTTGGGACTGCTGCAGATATCCTTGGGGATGTGGCTGCAATGGGGTTTTCAATTTGGCTGCCAAAACTAAATAAAAGTCAAAGCATCAAAGCTTGCACTCTGCATCTACAGACAGTGATTTACTCATGGCAGCATCACAAAAAAGGCTCCTGCCCCAAAGTTTCAGGGGGAAGGAACTAATCCAACATCCAACACTCAATTCTCCACCCCAGGCTCTTTCCATGCCTGTGCTCTTTGCCTCATGGCAACCATTGACCATGTGCTTCCTGCTGACCCTCTCATTAATTATTGAGAAAAAACACATGGAAAGTTCCAGGGCAGCACAGAGGAGAAGAGGAAATACATGACAAGAATGGAAGAATGAAATTTTGGAGAATAACTGCAGTTCTTGTCAAATATCACCAAGTCTGTAAGCTAACAGAAAAATAAACTAATTAGGACAAAAACAATTCCTCTGAGATTCCAAGCAAAGGAGAAAGCCAAACATTGTGGGACTATCAGCACAGAATTTCCATAAAAATGCAATACATAAAAAAGAACTACATCTTACTTTATTAACAAGTTTTTCCTTCTCACAGAGTTCAAAGCAAAAATGGACCACCCTGAAGAAACCTGATGCTTTTCAAAGCCTTTCTCCAATGTCAATTTTAAATATGGGCACAGAAGTGCCATAAAGCCTGGGGTTCAGGACACATTGTGAAGATGAAATGCTGGAATATCACAGAGCTTGTAAAATGGAGAGAAGAGATAATAGACTTTAAGGGAGAAAGATTTGGAAAGGACACAAAAATGATGATGAGGTGATACAGTGATGGGTCTTGATCCCTGACTGGTAAGGGGTTAATGGAAGAAGAAAGGTGAGCTGGAATAAACAAGAGGTAATTC
Organism: Lichenostomus cassidix; assembly: GCF_008360975.1. Taxonomy (NCBI): domain Eukaryota; kingdom Metazoa; phylum Chordata; class Aves; order Passeriformes; family Meliphagidae; genus Lichenostomus; species Lichenostomus cassidix. The sequence continues at coordinate 9,422,562 of NC_139497.1, forward strand.
AGTTCTTGAGAGAGAAAACACAGGAAAATGAGCTTCAGCAAATGAGAGAAAGAACCCAGCCCTGAGTGAAAGGAAAAAAAAAAAGGAGGAAAAGGTAGAATCTGCCTGGCTGATTGAGACAACATAATGAAATTTCAAGTCAGAAACAAGTAGGAAAACAACAGTAGGAAAAGACAGAGAGAAAAAGTGGATGTTTAGAAGAACTAGTCTGGTACCACATGGAATGGCACAAGTGGGAAGCATCTCTCAGAAATTAGGCCAAAGAGTTGACAAGCACTTCCCAGCCTGGGGAAAACAGAGCTCATCACCAAGCACCTGCTGAGCACAGCAATCCAATCCCACAGCCCTGCAGCCTCCTGCCTCAGGTGGGAAAACCCAAATCCCAGAATAAGGATTCTGTGGTACAGTGGATTAGGAATACAAACAACTCCAATTATTGAGAAAGCAGGAAGGATGCAGAGATGTACAGTGTAACAGTAGAAAACACAACCACCCCCAGAACCTGGAACTCAGGATTCATAGCACATTCCAGAAGCTGGAAAAGGAGTTTATGAAAGGAAATTGTGCATTAGACACAAATTATGTGTGTGAACCTATTGTAACTCTAAATGACAGGATCACAGAAGAAATCAAGGACATTAATCATTATTATTGGCAACCAGGCTAACCACAGTCATCATATTGAATTTTTAATTACCTATATCCACCTTTAAGCATTAAGTCCCAAGTCAGGTGCTACTTCCAAGGTCCAGGAAGGAACCTGTCTTGCACAGGGGAATTATTCCTTAACCTCTTCTATTAGTGAGCATTCAAAACCCACAGTTACACCCAGACCAATCACTCACAACACACCCAACTCCCTGGCTCTGTCTGGGAACAGAATTAGGGAGGTTTTTTAGCAAAAAGGAATAATAAATCCAAGAAAAAGGGCCTGGCAAAACAGCAATTAACCCAGCAAAGTGCAAGCTCTGGGCAGACTTTCTCATTTGGGTTATGAAGTATACGAATCTTGGGCCATAATTCCCACCCCACTGGGTTAAGTGGTCTATAGGCCTTGAAGAAAGATGTCACCATTTAATATTCCCATGTTCCCTGAATTGCTTCCTGCTGGAGTTCAGCCACCTGACAGATGTGCCACAGCTCATCCAGGCACTGATCCCACCCCATAATCTGCATGCTTTGCTGTGGGATGCACTGCAGCAGCACAGACACCCAACACTGGCATTTAAAATCATGGGATCACAGCTGGAAAAGCCCTCCAAGATCACCAAGTCAAGTTGAACTGAATACCCCCTTGCCCACTAAACCACACCACAAAGTGCCACATCTACGCTTTTTCTGAAATGTGTCACCTCCAGGGATGGTGACTCCACCACTGCCCTGGGCAGCCTGTTCAGAAGTCTGACCACCCCTTCCAGTGAAGATATTTGCCCAATATCCACCCTGAGCCTCCCCTGGCCCAGCCTGAGGCTGTTCCCTCTCCTCCTGTCCCTGTTCCCTGGAGCACAGCCTGACCCCCCAGCTGTCCCCTCCTGTCACCAGCTGTGCAGAGCCACAAGGTCCCCCTGAGCCTCCTTTGCTCCAGGCTGAGCTCCTTTCCCAGCTCCCTCAGCTGCTGCTGGAGCTCCAGCCCCTTCCCAGCTCCATTCCCTTTTCTGGACACTCTCCAGACCCTCAACATATTTCTAAAGGTAAGAGGCCCAAAATTAAACCCAGGATTTAGTGTGTGGCCCCAACAGCACCCAGCACAGGGGGACAGTCACTGCCCTGGTCCTCTGCTCAAAAAGGCCACAAAAAATTTTTTTAATACTTCAAAAAACCCAAATCAATGTATATTTTAATGGCAATACTCACTCATAGAAATGGGCCTTGGAGATGGAGAGGAAGCTGCAGTCTCTGTTGGCCTTGATGGTGAAGATCAGAGGCTCCCCAGTGAGCACAGCCAGCTGACCCACAAGCTCCCCAGGGTGGGTGATGAAGAGGCAAGTGTCCTCCTCAGAGTCAATCTTCCTCTGGTACACGTGGAGCATCCCAGAGACCACAAAGCAAACATTGACATCCTGGAGCAAATGGGGGGAAAAAAAAAAAAAAGAGCTCAATACAAATCCCCCAAGATTTTTAAAGCAATTATCCCAGTGACAGCACTATCACGACCGATCTGTTTCCCAGAAAGCTCCCTGTAGCTTTTGAACAATTAGGTGGTAAAATAAGACACCATTGTGAATTATTAAAAGCAGGTTATGAATATATAAAACTAAGCAGGCACAATATTGAAAAATGCGTTTCTCTTTGGGTGGTTATGAAAAATGAAGGCTGCATCTTGGAGATATCAAGGAATAACAACAGGATTGGGAGTGGAGGAGATAATGGGGAATCAGAGCAGCAGGATGAGGGGCATGGCAGAGATAATGGGAATCCCAGCAGCAGGATGAGGGGCATGGCAGGTCAGCAGAGCACTGCAACTGGAGCTGCCCATCACCTGCTTTGCTTAGGCTCATCTATTCACACAGGATTATCATAAATGGAGCTTTTCATATCCTAAATACACTTTGCTATAAACAAATAATGCTGGATTCATTTTGTGTGGGGGAGAATACTTTACTGCAACTGAGTGACAGAGGCAAAAGCCCAAAGTGCAGGATGTGGGAAAAAGCTTCCCAGTCCTCACAGCTCCTGAGGAAGGATGAAGGAGGGACAGTCCCCACCTTCCCACAGGGTCCATCAGGGCTGACAACACCAAAGTACCACATTCCCACTCTGGCTGTGGCTGCAGCACCAGCCCTGAGTGCAGCAAGGCCCAGAGCTGGGGGTGTTTCACCTTCAGAAGAAATGGCTTCCAAGGGGGCAGGTGGGAATGCTTAATTTTCCATCAATGTGCATAAATACCTCATGCAGAGGGGCACAGACTGAGCCAGACTCACCTGGTCTCCCTGCCTGGACAGCACAGTGCCAGCAGTGACCTGGTGCAGTGTCACTTTGCCATTCAGCAATGCAGGATTCTGGAGAAGAAAGGGTGAGAGGCACAATTTACTGCTTTGTGTGATGAAGCACCCAAAAAAAGCAAGTAAGAATACTAAAGATGGTGTTATAAATACTTGAATCTCTAAAATAAGGCATGTATTTTTATATTTCTCTACCCAACAGACATTTCTACCAGAAGAAAAAAAAAAAAGGTTTGATCAATTTTAACTGATCACACTTGGATTCTTAATGATTTTCTATTTGTCAGTTTTCCCTCCCAGACTCTTTAAAGGGTCTATAATGAAAAGAGAGCTGTAGCAGCTGGCTTGAAAATCATGAAATAAGAAGTTACTTTCAAAGGCAGGTGAATCCAGAGGAGACTCTCTACACCATGGAGTAGTAACTGGACAAGATGATCCAACACTTGATTCTGTCAGGCCAGCCCTGGGCACACAGCTCAGCAGAGCAGCTTTCCACACACACTGCAGAGCAAAACCTTCCCAAGCTCATGAACTCCTGTGCTCAGGCACAGGAGAGCTGGAATCTCCCTCCCAACTGAAGAGCAGATAGGAGGGAGAGCAGATCTTCCCAAAAGCCACCCTCAGTCTGTACCCCAATCCCTTGCAAAGCCAAGGAGCTGAGCTGGCTGAGCTCAAACATTCCTTTCACCCAAACATTTCACCACCATAACCCTCAGTGCAACACACAACCAAGCAGGCATGGAGAAACTTTTCTTTCCATCTCAAAGAGCTGCCCACACAGTTTGGGGTCCTGTGTGCAGTCAGGATCAAACCCTAATGCTTCAGACCACCTTTGCTTTGGTATAACTTTCACCCAAACCAGCAAATCACAGAATCCAAACTGGTTTGGTTTCAAATAGACTTCAAAGCTCATCAATTCCACCCCTGCCATGGGCAGGGACACCTTCCACTATCCCAGGCTGCTCCAAGCCCTGTCCAGCCTGGCCTTGGACACTTCCAGGGATCCAGGGGCAGCCACAGCTTCTCTGGGCACCTCTGCTGGAGCCTCACCATGCTTAAAATGAAGAATTTCTTCCTAATAGCTGATGTAACCCTGCTCTCCTCCAGCTTCATGCCATTCCCCCCCGTCCTGTCACTCCATGCCCACAGTCCCTCTCCACCCTTCCCATAAATCTTCATACATTCAGCATTTTCTCATCACCCCTGAATGGGCTGGGGCAGCAAACAAGGCTCAGTTGTGGGTTCCATGTTAGGCTGAAGAGAGGCAGCACAGACCTGGCTCTCCCTGGGCGTTTGGCTGTGCCCAGGCTTTGCCACACAGGCAGAAGCACAAAAAGCAAGAGCTGCACTCACAGGAAGAACCAATCCAGCACAAGAGCAGAGCAGAATGTGACCTCAGTCATTAACCTCACTCCTGCAGGAAACCAGCAGAGCAGAGATGTAAACACTCCACCAGTGTAGTTGTACTGCCAGCTTTGAATTTTTCCATTTTGGGTTGGAAAAAATAGTGCAAGGGAAATAATCACAATTATTCTTTACACCTACTGCTGATAAAAAGAACATATTTTTGTCAAAAAATAGTTTTATTAAAGCCAATCTGTTTCATGGGAACATATCCAATGCAGAGAACCTGACAAGCACCTGTCAAAATATTTCAGTTCAGCAATAGCAACTAATTTCTATAATGTTTTTTTTTCTATATTTAGACATTTATGGTTGTATAGTATTATCTATTCTTAAAGACAAAGTTGTAACTCTGAAAGTGCCTCTCAGTAGGGGAATACAAGCTCCCCCATGAGCTCTACTTATCAAAAGCATTTTCAGGCTGCATTAGCTCTAAGAAAAATTGCTGCAAAGCTTTTCTTCATGTCTAGGACTCCTTAAGCATTGGGCTAGATTGTGCTCAGAGCTGTGAAAGCTTTATCATTGGAGATCTTTAAGAACAGCTTAGCCAAAAACCTGCCAGAAATGACTTGGCAATATCTGATTCTGCCTCAGGCATGAGCAGGGGCTGAGTGACCTCCCAGCAGCCCCTGATATCCTCCTCTGCTGTGCTATTGCTGCCCCATTAAGCAGTGGAAGAGCTGACAAGTCAAACCCATCATCTTCTCACCCTCAAATGGGTGAGACCAGCAAACTCAAATTCAGCACTGCACAGCTGCAGGGGTTAGGCTAAAAATCTGCACTGATCCCCTCCAGCCACGAGTTTTTAGGAAAAATAAGTCATTACCCCAGCAAACTCCATTTCCCAGCAAGTTTCTTTCTTGGCATGAGTGTAATAAATGATTGCAGCAACAAACCCAACAAATTTGGGTCCATCAACAAATATCAGAAGTAACAGAGGTTATTTTTTGGTAACAAATTAGCAGGGCTTTATGGTAGAGAGGTGAAAACACAAACCAATTATAAACAATTTAAACAAAGCAATAATTAACTGGGACAAATAATTCTTTTGTCAAAGGAAATTCCCTTATAACTCAGAGGAGATGCCCTGCAACACTGCTTAACCTTCCTATCCTAACTGCAGATAAAGCTGAAAAACACACAAAAATTGTATGAGATTGAAAACCATTCATGTCAGAGATCCAAGGAATTCAGGTTATTTAAAACAAAAGGGAAAAAAAAAAGAAAATTTTAATTCCAAAGTCAGATACCTAAAGGCTATGACACAATGCCTCTCTCCTAGAGACATTTACCCCTCTCTGCTACATGAAAAAACCCCAACAGCCAAACCAACCCCAAATCTACCACCACCTGTCAGCAACACATCTTGATTTTATTCACTCTGATTAGCTGCTCTGAAAAATGACAACTTAAAATGCTTCCATCCAGCAAAGAAAGAAATCAATTTTTTTAAAGAGAAGAGCTTATAAGAATTCATTTTCTTTTATGTAAGCAGTATTGAATGAAAGTATTTTGTGCACAATAAGATTTTTCTTCCATTGCCTGTAAAAGAATCAACTTTTATTATTCCTACATGGAAAAAAATTGAGCTTCCAGTGAGATTTCTCAGATTTGGCTACATCCCATCAGACCCTAATTTGCTTGTGAGAAATTAGGTTGCTATAATATCAAAGTGAAAATGCTACCTTATTTCACTGTTACTTAGATCTTCATGTTACAAGCACTGCCTATTAGGTGCTGTGTTTTAAGGATAATGTTGTAATAAACTTTATCTCTAAACTGCTACGTGTTAATTACTGAGAAATTTATTCTAGACTACTAAAAACAATGCTGTAATCAGGAGCTTCAGTAATCTTGGAATTTTTGCTTATGATCTAATAGTTGTACCAAGAACAGAACAGATGAAGCTACTGAGTCCTGCTTTACTCCTCTTGTAACAAGAATTCCTTCCCAAATAGTCTGTAGCCTTCCATGAGGATATAAATGCCTGAAAAATCCTGAAAATGAACATAATGATACAGGTGAGGCTCCTGCAGAGTGAGAGACCTCAGGTCAGTGATGACATGGAAAAGGCACCTCGAGCCTCAGGACTGGGAGCTGGAAGAACCTGACAGGGCTTTTGAAGCTGCCAAGGGGAATAATTTTGGAAGTCAGGAGAGAATGCTAAAATCCAAAACGAAATCTTTGAAGTTCTGGCAGGTGCTGTTTGGTGACAGCTCTGAAGGCAGAGAGGAGGAGCAGCAGCTGTGCCCAGCCTCTGGCAGCACCAGCAGACTGGAATTATTGCAGCACAGCCTGCAACAAACCAAGGATGGCTGGGGCTGACTGAGACAGATGCACAGTTTTCCCCAAATTGTCTCATTATCCACATGAACAGACACACCTCCATAATGAAATGCAGCTGGAATGACTGGAATGATGAAAACAATCATTTTCAATCTTTCTTACAGCACCAAGGGGCTCAGCAGGGCTGAGCTCAGGAGGGACCAGCACAGCACTGCCACAGGCACAGGACCCAGCTGGGAGAGCACAGGGACTCAATTCCAAACCCCAACCATGCCCTGGGATGCAGTGTCTCCAGGATTCATGGATTCAGCAATCATCTTTACCTAACTTCACACATTCACTGAGAGCATGGAAATAGAAGGTGGCAGGAATTGCACATGTGCTGCTTGCAAGGCTAACTCTGCACAGAGAGAAGATTCATGCACTGCATTCCAGCATGGCCTGTTGAAGTGGCAGAATAATTCAAATTTATTTCAGCCCTTCTAATGACTTCAACAGACTCCTGAATAAAACATCCAGCCCATCTCCAGCACGCTGAGGAGACAATCTACTTTGTAGTTCCTGACAGAATGAGACAAAAAGCAGAAACCAAGGCAGCTCCCCCTGCAATAACTCACATCAAGTTTCATCAGGGTTGAGAGGTCTTTCTTTGCTGCTTCCATGATGGCATCAATGTGTTTGCTGTTACAGGAATCCTGCACAGCACTGTAATGGAAAACTGCTGAAGGAGTTTCTGTCACTGTCACAGTCTTCTTCAATATCGACTGCAAAGAGAAGAAACACATGAGGGATCAGTTTAAGCATCAGAATTGGCACCTACCTGGCCAAAATTAGCCTTTATAACCTGTATTCCCTACCCACCACAACTGCTGGTCTGCAAAAAAGAAATCTAGGTTTTCAAAAAAGCAGCAGCTTGCTAACTTCATTATCCCTGTATTTTTCTGCAAAGTCTGCCACTCGAATCAAACAAAGTTACTCATCACAGCTTGTGAAAGGGAAGAATAAGAGACTTCTCAGAAGCTGGGCTGCTGCCAGCTTGATGGAACTGAAACTTCATCAACACTGCACACAAAGATGGAGGAAAAGATAAAATGTCTGTGAAGGTCACAGTGAGCAATAGGTTCATTCCAGATTTTGGTTTGCAGTTTTATAACTCATGAGTGTTTTTGTGCTCTTGACTTCCAGGTCAGTATTTGTAAAAAGCAGACCACCAAAATAAAAACAGATTTGTAAATAATGACAGGAAACCTACAGCTGATACAGGTTTTTCATTCCTTGCTGCAAAGTACCTCTCACAAATAAAGCATGGTCTGACAAACCCAAATAATCCATTTCATGACTCAGGGGAAGAAAATACATAAAAAGTTGCAGCAGTGGTTTCCCATTGCTCACCAAGGGAATCTTCAGAGAGTTTCAGGATCTGCACTAAAAAGCCTTGACAGTCACCAAAATCTACTGAAAAACTCTAAGTTAAAAAACAGTAACACAAAAACCTTTCAAGGACAGGTTGGGTGGTCTAGAGAAAGAGGATTGGACCAGATGGGCTTCAAAGATCCCTTCCAACCTGTGGGGGGGGGAAGGGAAGGGAAGGGAAGGAAAGGAAAGGAAAGGAAAGGGAAAGGAAAGGGAAAGGGAAAGGGAAGGGGAAGGAAGGGAAAGGAAAGGAAAGGAAAGGAAAGGAAAGGAAAGGAAAGGAAAGGAAAGGAAAGGAAAGGAAAGGAAAGGAAAGGAAAGGAAAGGAAAGGAAAGGAAAGGAAAGGAAAGGGGAAAGGAAAGGGGAAAAGGAAGGAAAGGAAAGGGGAAAGGGGGAAGGGAAGGGAAGGGAAGGGAAGGGAAGGGAAGGGAAGGGAAGGGAAGGGAAGGGAAGGGAAGGGAAGGGAAGGGAAGGGAAGGGAAGGGAATTCAATGACTCCAAGAGTGATGATGTCAGAATCACAGGGACAGGCTGGATGAGGGGGACAAGGCAGACCCACCCTGGCCACAGCAGGGCTGCTGGTGATGTCCTCAGGGACAAGCTGCACCCTGGCTCTCTCGTAGGCCATGTCCATGTCAGATTTGGAACCACTGGAGTTGTCTGCAGGCAATGCAAAAAGCTTGGTTTGAGCACCTCCTGTGCTGCAGCTCCTCACAAACAGCAGATAAACACACACAGTGGAGCAACTTCAGCACCCTCAGGTTCTTACTGATTTCCCAGCTCCTTCTGACCTGGAACTTGAACTCCTCCCATCTGAACTCAGGTCTACAATGTGTCCCAGAATTCCCACATCCACTCTTGTACAATCATTATTTGAAGGTTTGTTGTGGGTTTTTTTGTCCACTGAGAATTGGCAGAGCACTGGGGAGAGGGAACTTCTGATAACTTAAAACTTTGAGGGTTTGTTGTGGCTTTCTGCAGAACTGCCTGAAGTGATGCTGCTGATGGTTCATATCAGCTGCTGCTCTTTCTTTTCCATACTCTACAAATCCTTGAAATCCTTCATAGGGTTAACATTAATTTTCAGAGGCCAACTTCCCCACTTGTGAGAGCAGCTCACCCTCTGAGCTGATCTGTTTGTCTTTCTAGATGTTGATGGGTTTATAGAAAAAGGGGAATCTGCTAAAGAAAACTGTTATTTCTTTTAAAAGCCTTTTTGGATAAACTAAGCAGATCTTCTATTTGGTTCCATATTCTTGGAAGTCACAGTGCCCAGGATACAGCTGTGCTTTCTTTATCATTCCAGGTTACTTTTTATCTCCCAAACCAGGCTCTGCACCAGAGGAGGGAGTCAGGAAGAAGAATAGACAATAATAATAGTAATAATGATAATAATTTCCAGGAAGAGGCAAATGGCAAATTCATTAAATTTTCCTCACTGTTTTCAGGAAATTATTCTTATTAACCTTTTCTTCACCAAACAAAAGAAATTTTTGGTACCAAATAAATTCCCATTTCACAGGGAGAAAATTACAATCAGCAACTTCTAAAAGTCTCTCCACACAAAGCATTTTCCCTCAACAAATTCAAATCTTTTCTACATCGTGTTCAAAATGTGGTGCTGAAAGTTACATACAAACTTCTCTTACAGTTCTCATTTATTTAATTCATTAATTTGAAGTCAATACAACTTCTGTATCTTACTTTCCAATTTTAATAGATCTTAATTCCATTAGGTCCTTGGCTGTCCCATCCTCCTTCCAGGAACATCTCTGAGCTAATCAATAATGAAAACATAACTGGGAAACTCTTCCTATTTGAATACCTTGAACAGCATTCCCACAGCCTGAAGATTTACAGATGAGTTTAAGAATCATCCAGAAATTGCAATTTCTTTTAATAAATAAACATATAATAATTTCAATCATATTTCTATGCCTAATAATAATAAATAAACTATTCAGGAAAGTTTACATTATCTTCCTTTTGCCTTCAGTCACTACATTATTCTCACACTCTTGCTTTTATAAATACAAACTGCTGCTCAGGAAGAGGCTGAGCCCTTAGGAAAAGCAATTGTCTTTCCTGACTAGTGGATTTTGTTACCTAATTCATTCTAATTTTTAATTCTGAATTCCTTCCTCATCTGCCCCTCTCCAGAGACACAGACTTGAATTTGCTCAGGACTGCCCCAAGCTTTGGGAAGTTAGCTTTTGGAACCACCTGCCCAACATTTACAGCCTTGTGATCTATGATCATGGGACAATATCACCCTGCCATGAAGGGCTGCCCATAAATTTAATTTTAAAAACACAATTATTTTCTTTCTGAAGAGGCTTGACTCCTATCTCCCCCCTACCTGGGCCAAGGGGAGAATCCCACTGCCCCAGATATTCCCATCTAACTCAGGGTATTTTTCATGTCATCTTGAGGAAATGGCCTCAGGTTCTGCCAGGGGAGGTTTAGGTTAGGTATTAGGAAAAATCTTTTCATGGAAAAGTTGTAAACAACTGAACAGGCTGCCCAGGGCAGAGGTGGAGTCACCACCCCTGGAAGTGTTTAAAGAATGTGTGGATGTGGCATTTGAAGACATGGTTTAGTGGTGAACATGTGGTAGTGCTGGGCTGACAGTTGGACTTGATGATTTTAAAGGTCTTTTCCAACCTGGGTAGCCCCATGATGCTGTGATTACAAATGGGAACAAATCCCTGCACGTTGCAAATCCACATCTGCCACTGGGAACATCATAGTGTCATTTAATCATCAGCTTCCCACCAAAAAACCCAACAAATTGACTCAAAGTTGATCATCAGCAGAACTTACAAGCAGTTAGATAAAATATAAAAACAAATAATAAAGCTGTTGATGCTATTAACTGAATTTCCTACACATTGCAGCATTAAAGACCCTAAATCAGCTATAAACAGGAACCCACTTAGATTTTTTCATAATTTCCATGTTACTGTCCAGAGGGATGGATGTGATGGAGAAGTAGGAATTTGGCTGGTGATAAGTAGATCATTTTTCTAAGCCAGGGAGACAAATTAAGAGAAAATATTGACTGACCCACAGTCACTGGGATAGTGGAAAGAGCAGCTCCACACGGGCTGATCTGACTCCCTGTCAATCTCCCTGCCCCCCAAATCCCAGGGCAGCCAAACTCCTGAGCCCCAAACCCCAAGTGCATTTCAATCTGCACATACATCTCTCAGGTCACACCCAAATACTCTGATTTTGGCCCCACAGGCAGGGAAAGCATCCTCTGCCCAGCCCTGCACCTTAAAAACCAGGCAGAGGAGAAGGAGGAGGCATTCCAAGAATGAAAGCTTCTCTCTACTCCACTCCTGTTCCCAGCAGAAGCCGTGGTGAATCCCACACAGTGATCAGCTCAGCTCTTGCTGCTCCAAGGGAGGGAGGCAGGAGCAGCAGGATGAGCTTCCAGCTGAGTCAACAGCCCGGGAGGCAGGGGGAAGGAGAGGGCTGGAATCTGCCTGAGGAACACATGGGATCCCACCCTCTGCTGGGCTGGAAGGCACTGCACAAACAGTGGCACTGCCACCAGCCCTGGCAGCATTCCCAGCTCTTCCCTGCAGTCCCACGTGTGCTGCAGGGCTGGGGGAAGCAGCTTCTCCAGCTCTTGGGGAAAAAACAGAACTATAAAAGATAACTGCTGTTTAGCCTTAAAAAAAGAGTTAGGAAGGCTTATTTCTAGGGACACCGAAGGGGTGAAGTTGTTACATCCAGAAGACCCTGCTGGTTTATTTCTGCTTTCTAATTCCTCTGTCCCCCAGCCCAGATGCTTCACAGGAATTAATTCCATCTTTCTGCACACAAAGTTAGTACACTGATAAAGCAGAGTAGCCTGAGCTGGCAGGATCCTATTCCCTAGCTATACAAGTTAGATAACTACACAAAAAACCAGAAGAACAAATCACACCCAGGCACAGGAGCAACTGAGGCAAAAGGGTTTTCTCCCAGAGCAATTTTCAGCAGTGTTTGTTAATTCTAACAACAAGCAAATCAAGGGGATGTTGAGATAACAGCACTTGTATGACTCTAACACAGACAGTTCTCTCCTCTCTGAATTAATAATAATCATAATCAATATTCTATGGAATCTGAACACACAGTAAGCACTGGAATAGAATCTGAAGAAAGATCTTGATCTTTTCATTGCAGACATCAAGACACTTTCTGTGTAAGTTAAACAGTGAGAAGAAATCAGCTCTGTTAAGTGAGGCAAATCATAATTACCCAATTAGATATGCTCCTTCTGTCAGTAAAAACTAATTTTCTTTCTCTGCTAAGCTCTATGTACCTTGACATAACTCTTATGACACCTAAAAGGAGAAAGGAAGGACAAATGGACATATCCACTGGGAAGTTTCCAGGGATCCTTCCACATAAAAGCTCCCAGGAACACACAAGGACTTTCCCTTAGAATTGTCCCAAGGCTGCACAGGCAGAGCTCACTGAATTGCCTCTTTTACCTGGGGGAAGGAGCTGTGCTCAGGGCAGGGATTATTCAATTTACCACTGAATCAAGTCTGCTGATACATTTTGTAATTCCTAATGTAAAACAACCTCATACACGTGAAAATCAAGCCAAGTCTTGTGTGAGTCAGTCAATATTTTCTCTTAATTTGCTTCCCTGGCTTGGAAAAATTATCTACTTACCACCAGCCAAATTCCTACTTCTCCATCAGATCCATCCCTCTGGACAGTAACATGAAAACTATGAACAACTCTAAGTGGGTTTCTGTACACTTGCCCAACAGGAACTGAAGAGGAAAAAAATCAGCCCTCCAGAGTTAAAGATGAAGGAATTGCCCATTTCTCTCCTCTGTGCACACTTAATGGGACAGCAAGAAGTGACACAAAGCTCACCCTGGGGAAAGCCCCAGTGCCATGGGCTCCCTCAGCCTGGCTCCCTCCTTCTCCTTGTCTCCACACTCTTCAACCCCTCATAGCATATTCTGACCTCCTAAGCCATTTAATAGCTAAGGTGAGCAATAAAAGCATCTTCTAAAGTACCCAGGACACCTTTATTCCACTGATTAAACATTTCTCTATGAGCACTACCTGAGCACGACCTTAAAATTCCTTCACAGTGGTTAATTTAGTCCTCAGCTAACAGAGACAGATGCCTGTGTTCTGTGACTGCCACAAGAACTCCAGTTTCTCCACCCTGGAACACAAACCTGCCCAAAACACCTGACTCAGAGGAAAATGTCTCCAGAGGAGGTGGCTGAAGCTCCCCAAAATCATACTGCAGCATCAAACCAGCTCAGCCTCCTAAGAGTCTCCTCAGAGCATCCCATGATCAATCACCTTTATTATCCACTCTGAAGAACATTCCTCTAAAAGCAGCAAAGCCATGTAATGTGCTTTTTGGGATAATCAGCCAAGCAAGAAACGTGTGTCATCTTTTATGTGAAAGATGATGGCCTATCATCATAATTCAGTTTGCTTCAGTAATATCAATTAATAAACCTCTTCATTTGCAGGTCTTGGTAGCCAGATTATGTTCCCCGTTGCTGATAATGACAGCAAGGGAATGCTCTCTTGGATAATAGTCCATTTGTTACTAAATAAATTCTTGACAAATGAGTTAGGAAGCAGCACCACTGCAAGACGATTATCTACCATGAACAGCACTGTGAGATGATTATCTGCCATGAACAGGAAAATTATCTAACCCAGCACTCCAGAGATCATGTGGTTTCCCCCCATGATTAGATAAATTACATATTTCCCACAATTTTGCCAAGCACTACTTACTAGAAGCCTCTGTAGACCCTGCATAGGGAGGTGATGAAAGGCTTCTTCTGAAAATATGCTCAGAGTTTTCTGCACCAGAAACCCTCAACATATCTGAAATTTAAAAACAAATGCTGTAAACACAAGGTACCCCCTAATAAATAAGTTTCACTAACAACAAAAACCTTTAACTACCCACTATTAAAGGCAGATTTAGATTTTGAAACACTGACGCTAAACATTGTTTAAACCTTTTTCCTGGTTTTGATTTAATTTTTTTTTCCATGTGCAGAGGCAAATTCAACTCTATCTATTTTCCTGAGTTTATCTTCAGTACTGAGTCTTTAGCCTGAAAGACACAATTCTTCTGCTGGTATCTAGAGTGCTGAATTTTCCCAACTCCCCCTCTGCATTCAAAATTAGGAGTCACTTATTTTTCCCCTTTCCTTCACCCCTCAATATCATTAAGAACACAGTAATATTTCCCTGTTGAAGCTGTGGACTACCCAAAGGCTTCAAACCTGAAACTGATCTAAAACAATACTTAACTACTCTGATAAAATAAAAATCCTCTGATCAATAGCAGTGATATCAACAGCAGATGAAATGTAGTGAAAGGACACAGGGAATGACCTCAAGCTGATGGAGGGCAGGGTTAGATTGGATTTTGGGAGGAAATTCTTTATTATTAAGGGCAGTGAGGCCCTGGAATGGACTCCCAGAGAAGCTGTGGCTGCCCCTGGATCCCTGGAAGTGTCCAAGACCAGGCTGGACAGGGCTTGGAGCAGCCTGGGACAGTGGAAGGTGTCCCTGCTCATGGCTGGGGTGGAATTCATGAGCTTTTTAAGGTCCCTTCCAACCCAAACCAGTCTGTGACTCTATGAATAGTGAAACAGTTAAAGAAGATTCCAGAGGACAGTTCCTCCATGTTTCCAGAAGCATTACCCATTTCCAGTGCTTCCCCAGACTTTTCAAACTTCTCTCCACGATCTTCCTCTGAAGCATTGGCCACTTGTCTCTTGCCCGCTTTGCCCGCGCTGCTGACGGAGATGAGAGGGATGGGCTGGCTCTGCTGGGAGCAGCAAGGGACAAACAGACATCAGCCACCCCTGACATGTGTCCCACAGCCTGCCCAGAGCCCCAGGTACTGCTCAGGTCGTGCTGATCAACCCCAGATCCCCACGGGTGACTTGTCCTGGGATCTGCACTCCCTCAGTGCATCCCACCTGGGCACTCTCAGCTTGACACTTGCATGGAGCATTCCCTGAGCTGAGCCTCTGCCACCATGGGGGCAGCATTTGTCACACTGCAGCAGGCAGAGGTGAGCAGGGATCCTCAGTACAGCTCAGGGCTCCTGAAGCCCCGAGCAGAGCACACACATCACTCTGGAATGATGCTCTTGGGAAGCTGAACAGTCCCTACCAACTCCCCAGGCAGCAGCGTGGGCTGGGCTTTATGGGCTGGTTATACAAGTGTCTTACTCCTCAAGCACTGTCATTATGAAATTAATGAGTAGCATTTGCTTTATGACCTTCTGGAGGAAGGAAAGCCTCTGTGTGCTCTGTCAGGAGAGCTCAGGGCCTGTTCCCCAGACTTACACAGGTGAAGAGCTCTGTGGTCAGCCCCAGGTAGTTGTGCAGAGCCAGGAATGTCACCCTCTGCAGCCTCACCATGATGATCTACAGACAGGGAATAAAGCAGCAATAGCAATGGATTTAGCATTCTCCCACACTTGTTCTGGCATTTAGATACAATCATGCACCAGAGTACCTGAAAGCATTCTATAAAATACACACTGTACCCTCAGCTGAGATTCCGTTCTAGCAGCTGATAAACTGAGACAGAGATAGATTCAAATGATTTACCAATGACTTCACAATCATTTGATAGCATGAGAATCCAAAGTCTTACTCCCAAACACCAAATGCTTTTTGTTTGCAATAAAAGTGCCTTGAAATAGAAGTATTTGCTTCCAATTTTCCCCTCTCATTAAAAAAAATTATTCTAGCTTCCCCCATACATACCCTGTGCCACTGCTCCACAAGCATTCAAACCTGACACTGCAATCAGTGCCACCTTCCTCTGCCCTGCCAGCTAATTCCCACTCCTGAGCCATCCTCTCCTTTGGATCAGCTCTCACAGAGCAAATTAATTTGGTGTTAATGATCTGTTCTCCTTCAGCCACAAGTCTGAGGAAGTTCATGTGTCCCTCATAAATCATCCAGAGACCAGCACAGCTTGCAAGGACAAAAAGATTTAGAAGTGATAGGAAAACAAAAGGACAGCCTAGATGACTCAGGTCACCCTTTGGCTGTGGGACAAGGCACCACTCCTGGAAATCCTTCATCCTGATCCCTGCAGGAGGTACCAGCCTGATGTCAATGCTCACCTGGGAGCTGCCTGAGCTCCTGCAAAGCAAGGCAATGTGAACATAGAACTGACAGCTCTCTCCTCAGGTGCTGACAGAGGCCTCTAAAGCAGGAATTCACATGTCAGGCTGAATTCTGTGACTTTTACAAAGCATCAGCCCTCACCAAACAGCTCCTGAGGGTGCAGCAGCCCTGGTTCAGAACCTGGGACAGTCTGTTCCTGACTCCAGCCGTTCTGCAGCCTTCCTGGTGCACACCAAGCTGCAGAGCCAACACCAGCACCTTTCTACTCCCCAGGGACCAACAAACTCACAGTGCAGCTCTGGCTGATTGCTGAGGATACCACAGGCAGAAACTCCATTAATGAAGATGTATAGATACATAGATTATTTCTTCCTGCATGTGATAATGCTGGATTTGGTGAGTCTAGGGCTCCAACAGCCAGGGGAACAGCAGAACAAGCCCAAATCTTGATGAGCTGTACTGAGCAGTTCTGTACCTTCCAAAGGATGATGAGCTTGCTGAGCCTCTAAATATCCTCCTGGAACCTGGAAATGAAAGTGGTTTTTCCTTCCCTCTCAGCTCTACCTACCTGCACCACCCTGACAAGGGTCTCAGGGTATTTCTGGAACACATCCTGGAAGGCACTGGCTGGGAGTCTCAGGATGGTGGATGGAGTGGCTGCCCGGGCTGAGACAGTCTTATAGGGAGCAGGGTGACCCTAGGAGAAAGTGCCAGAGACACAGGGTTAACCCAGCAATTATCCAACCCAGCTCTTCCCAAATTCCTGTTTTGCTATTGGACATGTCTGACAGACACCATCTGACCACAAAAAGCCTTGAACTTGTGCTCCATGACCACGGAGGGTGTGATGAGGGTGAATTCACACCTGCATTAGAGACAGGGGTACAGAAACAGGAGCTCCAGGGAGGTGGATCAGGTTAAGGCAAGTGCCAGCCTCTCAGCTCTGACACAGTTTTATTACAGAGCTTCAGAAGCATTGCAAATTCCAGCTAGTCCAGGCTGCAGAGGAAAGAGGGTTTGTTGATTTTGTTATCTGTACTGACAACCAAGCTATTTGCTGCAAAAACAACCCCAGACTCACACCACACAACCAGTAAAAAACCCAACAAAATTGTGTGGTAATTACAGACATAATGGATTAAGACAAAAGACAGGCAGGCTTCTTGTGTTTCAAGATATATATGTATCTATATATATATATATATATTAAATATTCCATGTGACAAAGCCAAACAGCTTCTCTTTCCTTGAGACAAAGTGGGTCTAGACCATCCTGCTCAAAGAACAGATGGAGAGCTAACAAACAAATGAAGAATAAAACTACAAGTGGGTAGAATAGAGAGATTTTTTTTCACACTGGAAGACAAGCCTCTGATTTTGGATTTTCCCCTTAAATGAGAATAGACTTTAACAAAAATCAACTGCCAAACGCTTGGATAAAAAATTCCAGACAGACAATGCCCCTTTTACCCACTTAGTAAGTGCAGGAAACATCTATAACTCCCTAAATTAATTTACTAATCCATCACATATTGATTTACACAGTATTTATAAGATAAAAAGAGCCCTTTTACAGCACAGAGCAGGAGCAAAGGAAGAAATGAAGTTCCTATTTTAACAGCACCTCCCAGCTCTGGAAGCATTGCCCCTCCTGAGCAACAGAAGGCAAATTTTTCCCAACATTGACATACAGATATTAAATGCTGATTACAAACCAAACCACCTGCAAGACTTGCAGAGCATCAGACAACTCAGCACAGGCACTTTGAAGGAATTCCTGCCTAAAGAACTCAGCAAAACTGAACAGGAGACTTGCTGTCCAGCTCTAATCACTCTGGAAAATAAAGCTGCAGCTCTGTCTGCCTGCTGGTCTGGAAGGCACCATGAAGCAGATTCTAAAATTAAATTAAATTAATTGGAACCAATTTCTTAATTACACCAACTTCAGCTGACCTTTTTATAAAATCCGGGGATGATATTAATAGCCTTGATTTTCAAGTTCCTGAGGGATTTGAAATTTTAAACAGCTCTTTGACCTACAGTGCAAAGCTGCCAGTGTCCTCACTTTTCCCAAGTTTCTTTTAATTAGGAAATTAACAAACAACATTTCTGTGCTTTGGCTGTACCCAAAAATAAATGCAACAATCCTCTATTACAGGCCAGTTTTAAGTCTGGCTTTAGATGAAGAAGTAATTTGGACTTCCTATACTTACATGGAAAAGAAAGTGTATATAGTCTGCTTTTAAGCACTGCATTTGCCATCAACTGTATTTCCTACCAACCTCTACAGCAAATATATAGTAAAATATATGGTAAAAAACTTTGAATGTTTAGTTGCTGGACAGGGATAAAGGATGAAGTTTACTGGTGTTTTGTAAGAGTCATTCCAAAGAGCAAAGCAGACCCTGTGCATCACAGAACTCTGCTCTCCAGTCCGCCCAGTAAAGTGTTTGGGTTCTTCTGGAAAGTGCTCATGAGAGGAGAGGCCAGTGCTGCCAATCTGAGCAGAACAGCTTCAGGATAATAACAGATAATGATGCAGAAGCCTTTTTCTCCAGAGAACAGCCCATTCCTCCAAGTTTTCAGCATATAATTTTGCCTCTTTGAAATCCCTGCATGAGAGCAGCTCTTCTGAAAGGACCAACACCACGGCTAATGGGGCTGGAACATGCTAAGAGCTGTCAGAGGAAATGTTCCATAATTGTCACTTCTCTCACATATCATGTTATCAGCAGCACTGGGAGAATACCACCTTTAAATTATACTATTTTGCAATCACACACTGAGATGACAAGAACAGTTAAGTTATAATCAGTTATGAAACAGGTTTTTTTTCCCAATGAGAACTTTTTGTTCTCAGGGCAGGTAACTATTTACTTCTAGAGACTAAGAGACATCATCTCCCAGCAGCAGCTGGAGGTGACAGCTAATGGCCAAACCCAATTGAGTTTGGTGAAGAAATCTGCTGCAAGAGACACAGATGCTTCACAATCTCCCATTCCTTTTTGGACCCCAAAATCTGGCACATTCTCCCTGTTTCCATGCCTGGATTTTGTCTTCCTCAGCTCCTTCCTGACATCCTCAACATCAACACTGCTGCACTCAAAGCTCTTGCAGCCATCAATCACTTCTTTATAACCTCATCTATCTTGTCAGCCCTGCAGGCTCTCCTTTATCCAAGTGTTTCTCCAGCTTCTTTCAATCCTGACTTTCATTTTTTCCCCCCCTCAATCACTGCCAATTGATCAATATCCCTCACAGCCTCTTCTTTTTCCAACTTTCTTATTCCAACTATGCCACCTGGGCCATTTTCCTAACACCATCTCCACGTGGAGGGTAAAAGAAAAGTCACCCCAAAGCTCAAGCCATCAGCACCACATCTCTGCTGGACCATTTCACTCTGGATGAACATTGACTGTTCTGGGAAAAGGTCTGGCTGCACACAGGAGCTCTCAGCAAGAGCTGCTGGAAACAGAGACATCAACAAGGCTCAGCTCAGAGATTGCTTTGCTATTTGAGGCACTATCAATTCAGAGTCATTAGGTGCACCTCAGAACTGCTC
The DNA here is from genome assembly GCF_008360975.1 of Lichenostomus cassidix. Taxonomy (NCBI): domain Eukaryota; kingdom Metazoa; phylum Chordata; class Aves; order Passeriformes; family Meliphagidae; genus Lichenostomus; species Lichenostomus cassidix. The sequence continues at coordinate 9,442,323 of NC_139497.1, forward strand.
CAGAATACCAGGAAAGGGTCTGCATCCACTTGGATTCAAAAGCTTCCAGTTCCTGCTCAGAGGCTGGAGACAGCAGCATCGATCTGTTCTTGGAATAAGCAAAGGCTCATGTCACAGCTGCTCCCTTTGTGTTTAGTACAACTAAAGGGACTTTTCAGCTGAAAAACTGGAAGATTTGATTAGAAAAGTAGCTCTGGTGTGACCTTTCTTTTAGGTCCAACAACAAACTCTTTGCCACTTCCTGTAGCAGCCTCACCTTTCTTGCCCAACTCTCAACTAAGTGAGGAACCAGCCTGACACCATGTGCAACAAAATCAGTCAAAAGAATCACAAATTCAGCTCAGACAACTGAAACCCTCTCTAAATACACCCTTCCTTCATGTCAGAGCCATGTGTTTGGTGGTGCAGGGAAATTTAATTCAGATTATGGTATCTGCAGGATGGTCTGAGGGGTCTCCTCTATTTTGATTCTGTGCTACTTCCCCCTCTCCTTCCTTATTTTCATGCTACTCCTCTACCTAAAGTCTGCAAGGAACATAAGGAAGAGACAAAACAGAAATGAAACAAGCAGTTCACAAAGCTTGGAAAAGATGAACAAAAGAGTTATAAAAATAAATGAGAACAAGTTTAGCAAAAAATATTTCAAGGATTTTTCATTACAGATTGTTCTGCATGCTGCTAACTCTGTTCAACACACTTTCCATCATTTTTATTTTTTTACTTACCAGTGGTATAACTAATGAGAAAGAGGAAAAAAAATGACAGAATGAGAATTAAAAATGGAAAAAAATAAAGCCCAACAAAACACAAAATGAATGGCAACGACTTTTTAAAAAACCAAAGCCACAAAACACTGTTATACAACAATTTCTTCTCTTATATTCCTTTTGAACAAACAAGAACATGACTGGTATTCCTGCTACTTTATGAGGGTCCTGCTCTTTAGAATATCATCATGAAGAAAATTTAGTGGTGGAATTAACAACAGCAAAGGTACTCACATGAATTTACAAAGATATTAGGAATTTGACAGCAAAAACTAGACTTGTACAATCCAAATTATTCACTTTCTACAGAGGAAACTGTGACCAAACAAAAAATGTCATCAATAGGTTTTATGGGAACTATAGCTATAGATAATATAGATATGGAGATAATAGGGATATAGTATATGCTTGATTTTAAAAGTGGCAAAGAACACTTCAGGGAATCCTTTAACTACTCACATACAGAGCAATGGCACCTTTTGATGAACAGAGACAGCCAAGCATGAGAAAAACATGACCCAAGGTCAAACAAGAACAATTATTGATTAGATTATCTTCATCCTCTCAAATCTCATTCTACCAAAATCCTACAAGAAAGCAGAATGCTCCAGGGCTTGGGTATCACCAAAGATGTTGAATTCAACACCTTCCATTTAGGCATTCCTTAAGAGATGCACTGTGGTGATTTCAGCACAACCATCAGTGTCATTCCAACTGAAACAAAATCCACCAGTTTTGCACTCAACAGGACCAGCAGGCATTCAGCTCATCCTGGCCCTTGCCAAAGAGCTCAGCCCTCAGCTGGTCACCAGCACCACTGATGTTACAACACAAAATAAATCCAGCAGCTGGTTTCACAGCATAATTACAGTAATAACAACTGGCAGATTTATTTTCATTAGACTAAATAAAAACAAATTCATTAAGCAACCAATCAAACACGTAAAAAGCTGGACTGCTGGGCCTCAACCTGGCCCTGCTCCTGCCTGAGCTGTGACTTGAGCAAATCAAACTCTAATCTCAGTTCTCCAGACATACAGGGATCATTCAAATCCTCCTGCTAATGAGAAGTCAGTGTTACACTGTCAAGCACATGTTTCACAACCCATTTCCACACCACAGAGCTCAGTTTACAGCTGTAAGGGGCTGGGAGGAGGAGAATTGATAAAAAAAAAAAACCACTTTGCATTCTGATTCTTTCTGAGAAATGCTCAAGGCCTGCTTGCCCTGCCAGGCTCCAGCAGGACCCTGCAGCTCCCAGAACTCACCGTGATGACATCGAGGATGCTGAGGAGGCTGTGCACACTGTCCCCTGCCAGCACCTCCTTCACCACCACTTCTGTTCCATCCTGCAAGCACAGACACAGTGTTACTGCAGCCTCACAGCTGCATTTGGGCAAATTTGGAGCATTTCAGAAAGCTTAGACGCCTCTTTTCTCACTGCTTTGATGGAAATGTGCTAATTCCAATGACAGAATTTTAAACCAGCGTTCTGAAAGTGATAAATTAGAAGAAACAAGCCAGTGTTGTACAGGGGATTTGTGACCTGCTTGTCTTTGCTGTGTAAGCACCAACAAAACAAAGCTTCCTTCACTCTGAGGCAGAATGAGCTCCCTTTATTGAGGGATTACCTGTCAAGAGGTTGTACAAAGCAGGAGCAGCAAAATGTAAAAATATACAGAAATCAGCAAACTTGGCAAAATTTCCAAACACAAGCCCACTGCATTTTAAGACATGGGAAAACTGTTCACATCCTGAAGTTAAACTCAAATTCAGTCAGGCAGAAGATAAAAATTACAAATTTAACTTGGCAGAAGGGATCACAAGGGCTGGTGTTCAAAGTTTTAAGACTCACATGGAAAACAAACCATCATTCTTTTTCCCTGTCCACCCAAAAGTGAATCTGACTCCTCCACCTCCCAGGCAAACCCACTGACTCCTGTTGGGCTATTCTGAGCTGAGCTTGGTCTCTCCTGCTCTCTGTGCACAAACACTTTGCCCAAAGGTTTTAACAACCTTTCCAAAGGTGAACATTTCCAAGCCCACCTTGCCCCCTGTTCTCCCTCAACAATTTATCCAACTCCTGTGTGAGGATATTTCCAGCTGCTTCATCAGCACCGAGTTCTGCTCTCATCTGAGCCACGAGGGACCAGAGCTGCAAACCTTGATCTTTACAAATACCACAGCCCTGAAAAGCTGAGATTAATCCCTCCTAAACCACTCTGATTCACATGTCTAAGTTTAATCAATGCTTAATGATTCATGCCAACCTATCTGCTGTGCCAACAGATTTCTCCCAGGAAGTGCAGAGCAGCTTCTTACACTTTCTTGGATGCAAACTTCCAGCTTTCCATCCTGCACCACGTAGATGCTGTTGTCTGGCTGACCAGGACGGAAGATGTATTCACCCTCGTGCAGCTGCACAAAGAACATGTGCTTGCACAGCTCCAGGAACAGGGGCTTCTCAAAGTGCCCAAGGACCCTGCAGCGAAGAAAATGCAATGGAAAATCACCACAGTCCTTGGAAAATCCTTGCTAAATTAGCAAAGCCCCAGGCAGGAGGAGCAGAGGAAGGCCAAGGAGTGGCTGCAGGGTGGATGAAGCCTGGAGGAGCTCCCCAAAATAAAGGTGGAAGAGCAGCAGGAAACACAGGACTGTCAATGCTGGGGCTCCTTTGGAGGGACCCTCCAAGGAATGCCAGTAGGAGGCTCAGAAGTGCAGCCAACCTTCCTCCAGCAAATACCAGCATGGCCTCTGAGGGGAGGAAATAAAAAAACCTGCAAGATTCACACATTGCATAAGAAAAGTTCCCCCACAGAACTTCCCCTTTTAGAGCAGCTGCCCTGTCCACAGAAGCAGGGCACAGGAGAAGTACTGAAAACTTGAGGAAAAAACTCCTCTCATATGCATGTTATTGCAAATTTGGAATACTCCATCTCCTGCAGGTAACATGGACTCCAGTCAGTCACTGCCAGGCAGAGAGAAAAATGGCTCTAACACCTGATCACTCTGCACAGAGCTCCAACAGCTCCCATTTATCAGGATCAATCCATCAAATCCTACTGCAACAACAATTAGTCATAGGAGATCGTAATTCCACAGCAGCAAGTTCAGCTGACTTAAATAGCATTTTTATTTGACAATGTATGACCTTCAGGACTAAATTATACCACAAGTGGGAGAAAAAACGAACATCCACAAGCAAAACCAAAATTACAGATTGCAAGATCTCCTCTTCTGTGCTGTGTCAGCAAATTTAACCCCTTGCTGAAGGGGCACAAAGATCATCCCTTCTTCTTAGTCTGCCAAAGAGCTGTGGGGATTAAGTTGACTTTGATTTATCTGCAACCTTTTCAGGCAGAAAAGTAAAAGATTCTACAGCTCAGGGAGCTGTCAATATGGTATCCAATTAACATTTACCAATTATGAAGCTTTTCTGTACAAAAAAATTGTCTGATACAGCCTAAACAGAAGTTTTCAGATGCACTAAATCTGCTCATGTTAGAATACCTTCATTAGCACTATTCCCAAACTGAGACAAATAACTTACTTCTTTTTCCCCATATCTTCTTTTTTTAATGTATTTTTAAAACAAACTCAACTATTTTCTTAATGTTTTTACAAAATTCAAAGTCATTTATTCTGTCCTCATGCTCAGATGAGTTTCAGTCAACTCCCTCAGGATTCTGACCACTCAATTATCAAATCTGAGATTTGACACAAACTCTCAAATATTGACATCATTTGAACATCCATCAAAACCAAACTCCAAACTCCTCTTTCCATTTAACATTACCTGACATTTTTAAGCATGTACAGGACTTCTGATGGCAAATGGGAATTCTTGACATCAAATTCAGTCAGATCTGCCTCTAGCAAAGAGGGAGGAGGTTCTTTCCTCTGCAGAGTTGGACATTCCTTCTTAATACGCAGAATCCTACAAAGGAAAACAGAAGTTCAGGATGTTTGCTCACTTGTACTAATAGGAAATATCAAATTTGTACTAATAGGAAATATTCAATAAGTATGTAGTAAATCCTGAAAGTTCACCACCCCAAGCTGAACATTATCAACTAGCTAAAACATTCCACCCTCCTGCCTTTCCTCACCAAAACCATCCCAGTTCAGCAATCTCCCCAGCTGATCCACAGCTGACAGGACTGGGAAAACTACCAGCTACAGGAAAGGGCTCTGCTAGGGTTGGGTTAGGTTCCACACCACAAACAAAACCCCCCAAAACCAGCCTCCATGACAGGAATTTTCCCCTTTCTAAAATCCCAAGTACCTTTTAGCTAAAGATAAGACTTTTGCCCGTTTCCGCATCCTTTGGCGAGGCACAGTGTTCCCAACCAGAGAGTTTGGAAGAGTTGTAACCTAGGAGGAAATAGTGAAAGCAACAACAGTCACCAAAACCTAAAACCAAAAAAAACCAACCCACTAATTCTAACCCTGCTGAGGCTCCAGCACATTTCCCAGCCATTATAGTGTGAGCAAAGAGCTCATGTAAGACCTTGGAGGATTGGAATATCTACTTCAGATCACTTCCTTTCTATAAGGCAAATAGAGTATATTTTGATTTTGCTAAGTAATTAGCACAGCGGTGATGAGTGGTAGAGGGAAAAGACCGAGCTGTGGTTCTCACTCAGGAACACTCAACATGAGGAAGAGGACTAAGGCACTGATCTGTTCCTCCTGGTGACCTGGAGAAGATCCAGGGAATGGCTGGAGCTGAGCCAGGGCAGGTCAAGCTGGAGATCAGGAAAGGTTCTTCCCCCAGAGTGTGCTGGGCACTGCCCAGGCTCCCCAGGGAATGGGCACAGCCTGAGGCTGCCAGAGCTCCAGGAGTGTTTGGACAATGCTGCCAGGGATGCCCAGGATGGCATTGTTGGGGTGTCTGTGCAGGGACAGGAGCTGGGCTGATGATCCTGTAGGTCACTTCCCACTGAGGATATTCCATGATTCTATCTGGCTGTGATGCTGACAAACCAAAGCTGCTCGTTGTTTTTCCTAGTTCCCAAGTGCCACCCTCTGGAGAAACACTACAACTGCTACACTGAGAAAACTCCCCATTAGTTCCTTTCCTAACATTCACAGTTCTCCATTTATTGCCCTAATAGCTGAATCTCTACAAAAAGTTTCTGTCGCAAAAGAAATCTTTAATTAGTTTGGAGGGATTTTTCATTCAGAAGTAAAATCTTGAAATGATATAAAAAATCCATGAAGTGCAATCCACAGCAGTTTGGGTCTAACATTCTATGCCTGACTTGGGAAGAAAAGCAAAAAGTGAGGTCTAAAACCCCAAACAAAAAAGTACCTCAAATTACTTTCCCATGTGGAATTCTAAGTATTCTTTACTTATGTGAGTTACATATAAACAGCTTGGTTAAAAAGTATTAAAATTATGAAGTTGCACACACATGATTTCCTCTCACTTCGGGCTTTTTTGCCAAGTTCTATGTAAAGACTGACCTGCTATGCAAGATTCAGGGAGTAACCACCTCCTCCACAATGAAACAGCACTCTAGAACTAAATATTAAACCCACCAGTGTCTAATGAAGTCCAAGTGTTTGAATTCACCTCAACGAGGTGTGGGAGGCAGAGGCTGGGGCAGCTCACAGCAGGAAGTGCTCCTCAGCACAGAGTGACTAACCTTGGTTACTTCCCTGTACCTTATTTTTCCACAGATGTTGTGTTTCAGTGAGTGCACACCTGGACTTGGCAGGACAGGGAACAGCCAGTGAGGCTGGGGAGGTGGCACAGGGTGCCCAGAGAAGCTTTGGCTGCCCCTGGATCCCTGGAAGTGTCCAAGGCCAGGCTGGACAGGGCTTGGAGCAATCTGGGATAGTGGAAGGTGTCCCTGCCCATGGCAGGGGGTGGGATGAGATGAGCTTTAAGGTCCCTTCCAACCCAAACCAGTCTGGGATTCTGGGATATTTAAACAATCATCAACTCCATACAGGAGTCAGATACTCATGGATTTATTCCTACCCTCACTGGCTGCAAATATTTTTCAAAGAGGAGAGGTTTGGCCAGAAAGAGAAGCTACTGCTGCTCCACCAGCAATCCAGTCAGTATTCCAGGAGTTCTGAAACATCCACAAAATCCCAGTACAATTGTCCAGGTTGAAGGCCCCGAGCCAGGCTCAGCAAGTCAAGTATTGCAAACTTTACAGCTCCCAAACTGGATGTTACCAGGTGCACTCACCTTCCTCATGATCTTCCTCCCATAGAACATCACTTTGTCCCTTTTGCGAAACCTGTACTGAGGCACGTGTGGCTGAAGTTGTTCTGAAACAGAAGCATCACATCAGAAACCACCTTCAGCAGCTGGGAAAACACCTGGGCACAGCTGGGCAACTTTGCTCCCCCAGAACAGCTGCTGTGGGCAGAGTTTGGAATTTAAACCACTGTGGGATCCCTCAATGCCAGCTCTGGCCAAGGCAGACCAAGGCAGGGCTGGCTTGAGGTTCTCCCTCAGCCCCAGAGGAGGTAAAGGGCTCTCTGAACAGACACAAGGGTTGGGTAGTTCTAATCTCCTGAAGGAAACCTGGAATTCAATAATTTCTCATTACTGTGACAGTGAAATCACAATAGGGCTTTAATAACCTGCATGATTTACAACTGATACTGAGGCTGATATTGCTGATACCAAAGAAATAAAACCCTTCAGTGTCCTGCATGGACAGCTCTGGGTTCAGACCTGGGTGTGTGAATCAACACAAGTTCTTCACCCTTCAAAGCTGTTGTCCTACTAGAACTACACCTTCACAGCAAACACCTACCACAGAAAATTACAAAATGACTCAAGACTGATGGAAAGACTGGTTTTAAAGCTTACATAGTTATCAAGTACTTACTAGATTGTCTCACTCTTCTGTACACAACAAACACAACAACTGCTATAAGCAACAGTGCAACTGCAGCTCCAATTGCAATTCCAGTCAGCTGGGAGGGGAATTCAGAGAGAAAGAAGTTAGTAATTTTCAACGTCAGAAGTTACTACATATTTTTGGAGGTGCTAAAGAATACTCAGCTCAGTGAGATGTCTAAAAGTCAAGCATGTTCATAAATAATCCATTTTTAATTCAAACATCACATATGCAAGAAGTTTAAACTGCATCAGTGACCAGTCCTAAGCTCACATGCAAAATATTCCATGTTTTTCTTCCCAAAGATCTGTGAGCTGTTCAACTCAATATATGGAGTGCCAGGACAAGGGGGAATGGCTTCCCACTGCCAGAGGGCAGAGTTAGATGGGATATTGGAAGGAATTCCTCCCTGTGACAGTGCTGAAGCCCTGGCACAGATTGCCCAGAGAAGCTGTGGCTGCCCCTGGATCCCTGCAAGTGTCCAAGGCCAGGCTGGACAGGGCTTGGAGCAACCTGGGATAGTGGAAGGTGTCCCTGCCATGGCAGGGGTGGCACTGGAGGAACTTTAAGGTCCCTTCCAACCCAAACCTGTGTGTGTTTCTAAACAACAGGAATTAACTCCTGCCTTGTGCACAGCAACAGCAAAGCAACAAACCCTCAGCCTTTGGCAGAGACTTAGGAGAACTCCTGGAGCTCAGGAGAAGCTACTCTGGATTCACCCCAGCCTTCAGCCAGGTGACTGCAGCTATACTTTACCATGGTGGTCTGGATCCTGTCCTCCACAAACTGCAGCATGGGGGTCTCACCTCCTGGTGTCACAGCCTGGCACCAAAAGGAAGGTGAAATCAGTTTCCCACAACCAGCAAAAAGCCTCCACAAAACATCTCAGTGCCTGGTCTGGCACATCCAAACCAGACTGTGTCTTTCTTTGACTTACAACCCACTTTGCAAACACAATCATTCAGTGGAGAGGGGTCAGTAGCAGAGTGTTGTGTTCTGTCAGTTCAGTGCATTCCTAAACAGTCCTAAACCAGGGTCAAACAGTGAGATGATCACTTTTTTTAATCATTCTATTAAAATGCAGAGCAACAAGGATGAGAAGGGAATGTACAGAACTTTATGAGACTCAGAAAACAAGTCATAAAGCAGGAGATTAAAGTCATCATAAAAAGCAAATGATGCACACAGGCAGAAGCCCTGACCAGCACAGGACCTGTGCCCACCACTGTCACTCAGGAGAGAAACCTGGCACTTCAAACAGCCTCAAAAATGCCAACCCAAAACTTAAGAGAAAGGGAGAAAAAGGCAAAACAACTCTTAGGAACAAGCAGCAAACAATATGAGTACAAGGACAGATATATTCCCCTTCAAGTCTTGAACCTTAAAAGTCCTTAAATTAAGCACTACATACAGTTCAGGTCCCATTGCTGCCCTTGGTTCCAGATCTGGATGACATCTGAGCTTAGCTTTGCCACCAAGAGAAACATGAAGTGTACACCAAGTCACCCAACTGGTCTCTCTAATGAAATCCATTCCAGTTTTACAGCACAAATGAAACTCCTGCCAGACCAGTCAACTCACACAGATCCCTCTGCTCACTTTGCCTTCACTTCAGCACTTTAATGTTTATCTTCCCAACATGAGTCAAACTAACTCTATCATACTGTTATCAGTCTATTACTCATGGGACAGTAGTAAAAAGCCACAAGAATTTGAAAAAATAAAAAGCTGGAGATGTGTCAGCACCAGGTACAACACCTGGTGACACAGAGCTCCTGGTGTAACTCTGTTGTGGTCACTTAATGTACTTCCCCTTGCCAGTGTCAGGGACATTGGGACATGGGCAGTTCTGCTGCTCCCCAGGCCTGTATGATCTCAAATAACACCAAAAATAGTAATTGCTAGCTGACACTCACATTGCTGCTCCAGGAGGAAAAACAAATCCACGGGGAAAAGAATAAAACACCAACTTGCCCAGGCTCAGCCCTCAGTGCAGAAAAGCAACAAGGCAAAGAAGGAACTCAGAGCTCCAAGAAACACTGAGAAGTTCCTGTGAAGTTTTCACCAGTGCAAATGTGATATTCCCCAGCTCAGACTCAGGAGGGATCTTTTCCAGCATGGACAATCCTTGTGGACAAGCAGAGGAAGCAAAGCAGCCAGGCTGAGCTGTGCAGACACCTGAGACATGTCAGTGATTGCTGTGACAGCTCCTGGGGCAGGAATGAGGTCACAGCCAAGTCACCAGGGCAGCTCCTCTCTGAGGAGGGCTGTGGGCAGCACCTCAAGCCAAGGACATCACCTCGCCCAGCCCCAGACAACCCTCAGACCCACAGCACCTGTGGGACAACCCTGCAAGGTCCCTGAGTGCATCTGAGAATGGAGCAATGAGCTGCTGAGGCGATGGATTGGCATAAAGAGCATTTCTCTGCTTCCTGATGTTGGAGTTTCCTGAAGAAATCGAGACTTAGCAGCAGTCAGCAGGAATCTTCAGCCTCCCAGCAGCAGCTCACACCCATCCAGAGTACAGCACCCAACTCAGCTCTGCTGAGCCCAACAACTCCTCACCGCAGCCCAGGCAAACACTGAGACATTCCCCAGCCAGGGAGGGGTGGAAAAGGCTTATCAGCACCCAAAATGAGGCCTTAAAATTGGTATTAGCCCAAACCACGAGACTTCCTCATAGCTCAGAGACACTCAGGGCCACAAGCCTTGTTTTGACTACAGAACCTGGACTTTCACAAAACATTTTTGACTGTGTACAAGTACATTATCTTTGTTTTTTAGTTCTGAGAGGAGCTACTTCCTATCATGGGATTTGTTTTTCATGGCTTTGAATGCACCTCGTGCCTTGTTGGTCCAGGAGTTTCACATTTGTGATTAAAAAACAAATGCCAGAAGAGCAGTCTGCCAGAATTCTGCAACTCCTCCTTCTCTAGGCTAAAAATGAATGTATTTAAAACATAACACTCTTCAAACATTCTAGAATATGAAGCAGAACGTGAACGGTTTGTAAGAAACTTTTAAAAATAATAATAAACACACACACTAAAATGGAACCAATCCTTAAAAGTTTGAAAGTATAAAACTCCTAGCAGGAAGGGCTCTTTCAAAGTAAAAGCATCTACAGTCATTGTCTCAATGCTGTCAAATTAGGTACAGCTGCTTTCAGCTTCTGGAAACAGTCACAGGGAAATAAACAAGTCCTAAAGTAACATCCCATATTGTACCTCAAGGCTGGTGGTGTTGTCCCCTTCATCCATGGCTGGAGGTGCGGCAGGAGCGAAGACAAAAACAAAAAGAGAAGAGTTAAGGGATGACCACAGCTTGCGATCCAACCGCTTGAACAACACCAGGGGAACAATGATTTTTTAACTTTCTCATGCCTTTGTCTCTGTGCAGAGCGACCAGCCCAGCAGTGAAGGGCTGGGGACAGGAGTGCCCGCTCGGGGTCTCCTGAGGGAACTTCTCCAGAGCCACGGGAATGCACACACAACTGCCCGGGAGCCTCCGCACGGTGCCACAGCCCGGGGCACAGCCCGACCCTGCCCGGAGCGCCGGGGCAAGGAAACACCGGGATGGCATCGGGATGGCACCGACACTGCCGGGCAGCCCCGGTGACCCTCCTGCTCAGCCCCCGGCCACCCCCGGCTCACCCTCCCGCAGAGCTGCGGCTGCTCTGCCCGGCCGCTCCGCCCGGTTACAGCTCGGCACGCCGCGCGAAACAACAACCTCCTCCCGCCGGGCCTGGGGCACCGGCACCGGCCGGGGCAGCGCGGGGCTGCACCAGCCCGCGAGGCCCGGGTCCCGCCGCTGCCCAGCGACCCGCGGCACCTCTCACCCGCTGCCGCCGCCATCCCCCGGTGCCGGTCCCAGTGCCGCTCCCCGTCCCGCCCGGCTGCTCGCGGCTCCCCGGGCCGGGGCGAAGGGCGCCGAGCGCAGAGCCCGCCCTCCTCCGCCAGGGGGCGCGGCAGCACCAAGCCCCGCCCACGCCGCGGGCCGCGCACTGCTGATTGGCGGGGAAACCCCGGCGGCGCCAGGCTCCGCCCCCGCCGCGGACTGCTCGCTGCTGATTGGCGGAGAAGCCCCTGTGCGCCGGGCCACGCCCACGCCGCGGGCCGCGCGCTGCTGATTGGCGGGGAAAGCCCCTCTGGCGCCGGACCCGCGTGCCGCGCTGGGGCAGCATCGGCACTGCGGATTGGCTAGCGCGGCCCGGCCAATGGGAGCGGGCGGTGTTGGGGTGTGCGGGACAGGGAGCGCGGCGGAGCGGCCCCGGGCCGTGAGGGCGATCCGGGCCGTGAGGGCGATCCGGGCCCGGCCGGCTTGAGGAGCTCTCAGCGCCCACAGGGAGCGCGTCTGCCTCCACCCAGCTCCCCCTGGGTGCTCTCCGGGCCTCGCTCCGGTTTCGCTGATTCCTCGGTGCCCTCGCTGAGCCCCCCGTGCCTGCAGGGCCCGGCTCCGGCCCCGCCGAGCGCCCGGTGCCCGCTATGGGGCTGCTGACCCAGCTGGCCCGCGGACTGGTGCGCGGCGCCGACCGCCTGTCGCCGTTCACGAGCAAGCGCGGCCCGCGCAGCTACAACAGGGGCCGCGGCGCCAAGCAGCTGGGCGTGCTCACCCGCAACAAGAAGTTCCTCCTCGTCAAGGAGATGGTGCCCGAGTTCGTCGTGCCCGACCTGACGGGCTTCAAGCTGCGGCCCTACGTGTCGTACCGCGCCGCCGAGGGCTCCGAGCCGCCCCTGACGGCCAAGCAGCTCTTCGACGAGCTGGTGGCTCCGCGCATCGAGAAGGACGTGAAGGACGGCACGTTCGACCCCAACAACCTGGAGAAGTACGGCTTCGAGCCCACGCAGGAGGGCAAGCTCTTCCAGCTCTTCCCCAAGAACTACGTGCGGTAGGGAGCGGGCAGCGGCACTGCCGGGAAGAGCATCGTGCGTGTCACACCGCTGGCCAGCACGGGACAGGCTCTGTCACTGAACATTAAAGCACATCCTTTTCCCTTGTCCTGCTGTAATATCTGATTTAAATCCTGGGGGAAGTCTGCGGTGTGATTTCCCATCCATGACTGGTGATTCCCCTGTGAGACAGTTGTGCCTGGAGATCACAGCTCTCTGTGGGAGTTCTAAGGGTGAGGGGTCCGTGAGGTTTCTAAATACTAAGTACTGCCGAGTTTAAGAATTAAATTTTAATTATTAAATTGAGACTGAAAACGTTCACTTTGGGAGAAAGGAAGCATGTTTAGCGGATGGTCTGTGAGCACTCAGTCTGTAAGGAGGGCTGACAGATGCATCGTTAAGGCAGCGGTTAAAAACCCCTATTTTCGAGGCTGGACAGGGCTGTGATGGAGCGGGAAGTGCTGCAGCCCAAAATCATAGAAGGACAAGTTGTGAGCAAGCATCAGCCACATGGGAGGGAGGGAAAGCACAGCTTTTCTAACTGAACTCTGCATTTTTCACTTCCTGTGAAGCTGATCAGAGCAAGTTACACACAAGTGGCTGTTTCCTGCCTTCAGCTTTGGCTGCTGCTGCTCTTGGCAGAGGTGGCACTTCAGCCCTTCCCCTGTGAGACTTTCTGCCCAGCCAGACACTTTGCAGGTGGCTGGAGGGGGGCAGAGGGCAGGGGATTGCAAGGCTGGAGAACAGGATTCCCTGAGTCCCTCTGATGCCAATTCCAGTTTGGTCTCACACCCCGTGTGAAGGCAGATAACAATTGGGTCTCCTCATTTCTCTGAGCAAAGAAAGGACTGGCCCAAAGCCCAGACCAGGCTGGTCCCAGTCGGTGACACCATTCCAGCTTCGCTGCCCTCGGGCTGTTTCCTCTCGATCTCACAGGGCAATAAAAAGCATTACAACCTGTAAAACAGAGTCATCAGCAGATACAGGGACACACCCTCGGTTTTCCCAGGAAACTGGATTGTCCACTCTGACTCCCAACAAACACTCACACCTTGGAGCCTGAGCCATCCCAGGCCAAAGCAGAAGGTGCTCATGAGGACTACCTACCAAATCCTTTAAAACTCCAACCAACCGAAAAAAAAATCACTTGTATTGGTTTTATTTTAGAAACGTCCAAAAATAGCATGTTTTTTTCTTTAGCAAAAGCTCTTGTTTTCATTACTAATATGAATCTTCATGTAACAATGCTCAAGAATGTTTTCTAAAATACACATTCACCCTGGCAAAGGGGTTTTCAAAGCAGCAAAGTTCTCATCTGCTGGACCTCGTTTAGTTGCAGCACTGTTTGTTACACAGAGACCTGTTGCTGGTGTTTCTTTCCCTCCAGACAACTCATTCTTTAGGACCCTCAAAGACAAACCATGCAAGCTAAAAGTTACTTATCTAGTTTAAGCTGGTTTTCTGTTTCTAGGAATAGAGAAAATGTTCCAGAAAGGGTGTTTTGATGATATTTCACAGTGAAAAAAGAGAGCTAATGGAGCAACCATGAGAAATCCTGCAGCCATTCCTGGAGGTAGTTAGGGCAATGCTGTTAAGATTTTGGTTTCTGTACTTAACTTTGAACTTAAAAAGATCTCAGGAAACACTGCTTACACTTTTTGGAGGTTTTGATCTTAAAGCTGTTCACCTTTTAAAAACTGAGCTTGACTTTGGACCTAAATGTGGCTCTGTAGAGAGCAGAAAACATGAGCTGGATACTGAGAGGCCATGGAGGGGTTGGTTGAATGGCACCAAAACTTGGTGGGGTCACTACAGGATTGATCTAAAGCAGGGTGTGCTCAGCTGTGAGCAAATGAAGGACTCTGCAATCAGGTGATGAGTGATGGAAAATGCTGGAGATGCACCAGGATCCTCACAAGGCCCTGCTTCCCAGAGCGCTTCCCATCACACCAGGCACTCTGCACTTCCCTCTGAACCACAACTTGCCTCTATTAACCACCACTGTGAGCACATTGCACTGCAGCTGGCCTGTCTGAGCTCTTCTCCAGGGACACACACACATCACACAGCCAAGCCTCTGCTCTGGGGCTTTGCTGAGACATTCAGGGAACCTTCTGATCACTTACTGGGTCTGCACAGCAGCACAGCCAAGTCTGGTTCGTGAGGGAAGGAGGAGAACGGGCTTAACAGATCCATTGTGAAATGCAAACCAGCCTTGAAAGGATTCAAATCTGAGGTACAAAGCAGCAGCCTGTGAGAGGAGGGCAGTCCCACTTGGAACTAGGACATTAAAGGAAAAAAACTAAATAAACCTGTCTGGGCTTGACCACAGGCCTCTAAGCAAAGGCTTCCCTCCGTGCTGAAAATAAAATACCAGAATTCCATCAGTGTTGGCCTTGAAGGACTCCCAAGCTCAGCAGTAAGACTGGGAAAACCCAACAGAAGTTAGGGTGTTAAGTTCAGCTGTTACACTCAGTTCAGGAGTTTTCCTCCCTCTTCCCTTGGGACTGGTCAATGCAAGCTTTCAGCTGTTCTTTCGGATGGAGATCTAGGACTTGGCACATCTGGAGGGGTTACCAGGCTCATCTCCCACTTCCAGACATGGAGGATGTTGTCATAGAAAGAACAAGTGGCTACAATGCTCATTTCTTTGGGGCTGTCTGGAGACCTGGCTGAGTCACTGCCTCTGTCCAGGCCCATTCCATTGGGTCTCTTGGCTCCTGAGTCAGAGCTGCTGGCTGACCCAGGCTCTGCCCCTTGGGCAGCCAAATCTAAACTTCCCTTTAAACCAGAGCTCCTGACCAGTCCAGGATCCCCAGCCAGCTTTGAACCTGCCCCTGCTGCAAGTGTCACAGCAGGGCATTCACTCTCCTCATCCAGGATTACATCAAAAGTAGCTGTAGGAGACTCATAAATTATCTTCAGGTTCTGGACCTGCAAATTCAGCCTCTCATCTCCTTCCCCTGATGCTCCCAGGAGCTCCTCCGAAGGCTGGCAGGCAGCAGCAGGGTCCTGTGTGACAGGCAAGGGATCCTTTGGACACAGCCTTGACCAGTCAGCCCCGTAGGCCAAGGAATTGTGCAGCACATAGGACGACAGGATGATACATTCCTCCGTGTTTTCAGCTTTAAAAAAAAAATAGCAGAAATCAGGTTGTGGTTTGTGGCAGACTGCTCAGCAGCCATTCCAGCATTGGCTGTGTCCCACAGGAACAGTTCTCTGGTTATGGCCTTCTTCACCACAGAGTGAAGCATTCCAGAGGAATGAGGTACTGACCATTTTTCAGCCACCTCTCAATGGCCTTGATTCTCCCTGGGTCAGTGGCAGATGAGGAAAGGGTTTAACACACAGGAGCTTTAAAAGCATCATTATTCAAAGTACCCACAAAGGCTCAAGACAGACAAGACTGATCACACCACACCTTCACTGAGCCATGAACACACCTGGGAGGTTGCCAGGTCCTGGTTATTAATACACCACAGATGTTCTTCCTGTCAGCTTTCAGCATTTCATTCTGACAGTAAGTGGACATCAAGTTCCTTCCTTCCGTACACAGGGGAAATGCTATCCTCATTTCCTAAGCTGTAGATCTGCCCAAGGTCTGGAGAAACCCAGGAAGGCAACCATCCTCTGTCAGACTGCATTTGTAATGTGAATTCAAACAGCTTTTCCACCATGGAAGTACCTCGTGATTAACACGAAAGGCTTATTCATGTTATTCTGGATTAACCAGGCTGCAAAGCACTTCCTTCCTGAGGCAATAACCGATTCCCCAGCAGGTCAGTAACTCTTGCTGACAGGAAAGCACCACCTGACATTCAGAAGAACCTCTCTGAACCCTCACAATGAACCCAAACCAGAAAGGTTGTGCCCTCACACCAAACACAAAGGCCTTCCTTCTGTGAAAAGAAGCCATGAGAGATTTACACATGAATAGTGACAGGGCCTTGGCACAACCATGCAGGCCAACAGAGTGGACAGATGTGGAAGAATTACCTCAAACTGGAACAAAAGTCTATGGCTATTAACATCATCTCAGTCCTTCCAGCAAGGTCAGAGCTGGAGCTCCCCATTAAGCAGGAGGCAGGAAAGGAGAGCAGCAGAGCATCCCCAGAGCACCTCCATTCCCTGGACACTCACCCAGGCTCCCGCGGCAGTCGAGGATCTTGAACCCGCTCTGCATGCAGGCTGCCAAGAGCACGAAATCACACGTGGGGTGCCACTTCAGCCTCCAAACCCCACCTTCCACGTGGGTGTCAGCCAGCGGCTGCTTCATGTTCCTGGTGTCCCACAGCAGCACGTGCTCGTCGTAGCTGGGGACACACCACAAACAGGCAGAAAAGCAGCACAGCCAGGTCAGGGCACAGAAGAAAGGTGGGAAAGATCACGTGCTCTGCAGCACATGGAATTTCTGAAGAGGCAGCAGCACCTTCAGGTAACAAAGCAGGTTGGTCACACTGGGGAAGAGCAGCTGGAAGGGACTCACCTGCCTGTGGCCAGGAGATTCTCCCGGTGAGGACTGCACTGGATGCTGCACACACCCATGGAGTGCCTGCAAGAGAGGAACACAGAGCAGAGGGAAGAGACAGCAGTGTACAATTTGAGAAGGGCTTCTTGAATTTCACGCATTTTGAGTCCACATGATTGCATCAAGATGTCTCAGGAGAAGCAAGCTCACAATTTCAGTCCAGTGACCCACCCAAGCAGAGTTCCATCTGTACAATCTAACAGCCTTCCCGGGGCAAAACTTCTACTCACACCATCTCTCAGCACCATTATTTTATAGTAATATTTACCCCATAAACTGCTGTTCAAAGGCCCTAAGAATTCCAGCAGTACAACTCCATTCCTAAGAGACTTTACTCCCAACAATAATATTTCCATAGCAATAGTCCCCAGTGTAATTTATGTTTACATATGGAATTCCACTGGACAGCTGTGTATATTGCTTTAATAATAATTTAAAATAAGATACAGAAAGAAAAGAGATCACTTCAAATAACTAAAGACAGTGAAGAACCAAACATTTTCTTAAAAAAATTCCATAATAATATATCCAAATTTAACACACACAAGAATTGCCAAAATAAAAGTGTAAGTCAAGATCCTTTTTTAGAAAGAAACCACCACCAGGAGTAGTGGAATTTTCACATATGGAGGTTAGTTTTCACATATGGAGGTTAGCTTGGTTTATTGTGTTGAAGGGCATGGAAAAGAGCTTCAACCTGTCCTGATGAAAAGAAACTACTAGATGCCTCCATTTCCCAAGGCAGGCAGAACCAGGACCCACTGTCACTGCAGATCTCCAAATTCAGTGGCTTGGGAAGGGGCACAGCAGCACTGGCTGTTCCCACACCATTGCTGGAGGGTCTGGGTGTGGACAGGGCTCACTTACCTCCTGCTGGTGAAGACTGGAGCCTCCGGACTGCACCTGGTGTCCCAGCCCTTGAGCAGGCTGTCATCTCCTCCTGCCCAGGGACAAAACACTGTGACCCTCAGCACCAGCCACTGCAAAGCAGAGCAGAGTCTGCAGCCTCTTCCCGAGGGACAGCTCTGATCTCTGCTCCCTGTGCCAGGGACAGCACCCAGGCATCGGCTGGAGCTGTGTCAGGGGAGGGTTTAGGTTGCGTATAAGAGAAAGGTTCTTCCCCCAGAGGGTGCTGGGCACTGCCCAGGCTCCCCAGGGAATGGGCACAGCCTGAGGCTGCCAGAGCTCCAGGAGTGTTTGGACAATGCTGCCAGGGATGCACAGGATGGGACTGTTGGGTGTCTGTGCAGGGTCAGGAGCTGGACTGGGTGATCCTGGTGGACCCTTCCTGCTCAGACCAGTCTGTGATACAGAGCTGGTGCCTTCCAGTTGTGAGATCTCATAGAATTTAACAGACACACCAAAAATCACATTAGTCACAATACCCATCACCACAGAAAAGACATGTTATCAATATCCTTTGGTAAGAAAAAAAAATTAGAAGTCAAAAAGACTGGACTCAAAAAGCTCTGTGGCTCTTTTGCACAGTGCAAGAGAATATAATCTTTTTTTTGCCAATAGCCACCTAAAGTACAGTTTACAGGGAACAGCTTCTCCTAATTAACTCCAACCACATCCCACCACCAAGAAGCCTTTCAGCCCTAAGCAGAGGCCCCAACTCTTTCAAGAGGTGATGCAAGCAGCATAACCAACCCTGGAAAGTAAAATCCCAAGGAACATATCCCTAAACAAGGGGCCCCCTCCCCAACAGCCCCAAAGGAGATTCCCAGCCCATACAGACCTGAATATATAATATCGGTGTCCCAGTAATTAAAAGCAGCAATCCAGGCCTCAAATTTGTGAGCTTCCCACTGGTTCAGGACATGCACAGAAGGAGCAGATTCATCTATGGAGAAAAGATTCAGCTTCCCCTCTGAATCACTGCTGATCACTCTCAAAGGACATCCACTACAGTGGGGTACACAGAAAACATCAGGAATTACTGCAACAATCAAACTTATTGATTCAACTAAAACCTGACAGAAACTGGCAGCATGGTGGCAGGAATGGCACATTCATACAATTCTTTTCAGCTTCAGTCCATTTCATCTTAAAATCACCTGCCACAGTGACTGCCACTCTCTGATCCCATGGGGAGCAACCACTCACACCCATGTCAGGGCAAGACCTGCCCCTGCCTCTTGTCTTTCTCAAAGATGCAAAACTTGATTTCTCATATGTTTCAATTACATCAACAAATTCCATGTGAAGAGGCATTTTTTTTTCCTCCAAGTCAGACTGATAAGGCCCTTTCAGAGCCTCTTCCCTCTGCTGGAGTACAAAGAGATATTTTATTTCCTTGCTATCACTGAAACCCGAAGCACTGGCTGATCCTGACCTTTCCTACTCTCTTCCTGTGCCCCACTACAGTTGCAGTTTCTGGACACAATGACCTTGGAGCACTGGCAAATGCTTTGCAGTTCCCAGTGCACAGATTTTCTAACATTTCCTGACATGAACTAGGTCCCTTCTGTTTGGTTACCTGCAACTGCAGGCACTGCTTTGGTGGCCTGGGGCTTCTTTCCAGTTCTGCATCAAATTATTCAAGCACACTGAATCTCCCAAATTCCCACCTAAGAGATACAGGGCCACCCCCTTCCTACAGAGATGTGAACGATGTACATTTGGCTTCTAGGAGAAGTTAACTGGTTTCTCAAATGACAACAATGACAGGCTTTTCATCATGGCAACGATCATTTCTTGGGAAGGACAGACAAGAAGAAGGAAACTAAGAATAAAGTCTAACTGGCAATTCCACTTACTCATTAAACAGCATGCATAGGAACAGCTTTAATTAGCAAATTTGCCCTACAGCATTAAGCAATGACTGCCTGCCTGATCCCCCTCGTTTCCAGCCTCTCACCAAAGGCACTGCTCTTTATCTGCACCTACAGAACACATTTATCCCTCCTCTTTCAAGGTGCAGCTAATTCAGGTTATTTCATGCAGCAATGCCATTTCTGAAATCTCAGAGAGAAGGAGCCACTTCCAAACCAATTCTCTCCTGTTTCTCACTAACCCATGATTAAACTTCCTACATGTGTTATTATTAGCAGTTCTTAAGAACTTCACACTAAAATTTCAGCTTTTCTAAGAGCAGAGTTGGAACCAGTGGCTCCACTTGCATCCTGTTCTGCTCTTTCCTTTTAGAAAAGGCAACAGAAGACACATCCCTGGCTCACCTGCTGCCATCCCCTAGAGCACAACCTCACATTTGTTGTTGGTTTAGTCTCTGCTCCTGTTCCAGTGGCCACAGTGTTTGTGTTCCTGTTACCTTTGCTCTGGAAACAGCAACTTCCAGAGCAGAGCTGGGGAGACAGCTGGGATCAAGAAAGTCAAAACCACTAAAGACTCATTCCTCCAAGTCCTCAGCTCCTCCAGAAAGCTGTCCCATATACCAGATCTCCAGCCCCAGCCTCCATCTCCCATGCTCACCATTGCTCTCGTCCAGTGGACCAGTCCAAGGACAAGGCCAGTCGCTGTGCCCCGAGATCCACCCTGAAGCATGGCTCCAACCTGCAGCTGTTCTTCTACTGGAAACAAAAGGAATGGATTAAGACTGGGAAGACAGGAGGCACACAACAGGTTCACTGCTTGCTCCTACAGCAGGTTTTCCAGAGACTGATGAGCAAATGAGGGTCTCCCATACTAAAGAAATTAAATGTCCCACAGCACCCAGTACTGGATGAGGGGCAAATGTGCACACACAGGATCCCACCCTTTGCTGCTCATCTCCCACCAAACCAGCCTTAAACTCAGCTTCCTCTCAGGGAGTGGAGTGCAGGTGTGATGACCTGACTGCTGAATTCCCTTGCAGACTGGCTTCTGCTTCCTTTGCTCTGTGAGAATGGCTCTGATCGCTCTCTTCTCTCACCAACAAAAGAAACCCCACTCCAAAAATCCTCCCTGCTTTTAACTTTGCACCTTCTTGCTGTTTCCCAGTTAGTCCATACGTGTTTCCAGGGTTTGCTTCTGCTCCCCTCCTCCCTCTCCTCTCCCACTCTGCAGGTGGGTAGAGCCCAGCCCAACTCTCTGATGCCACAAACAACTTTGTAGAATTCATGACAAACCTTATCAGAAGACAAAAGTGCTTAAAAAGCTAAGCATGCTGAGGAAGCCATGCAAACCACCCAGCTTTCCTGCAAGCCTGTACACACTGCTAATAAATGTAGAGATGTATCAAACATGGGTTAAAAACAGCTGCAGCAGCCGCAGGCATTGCATCCACCCACCTCACTTCCAGTCAGGTGGCAAAATTCCACGGCGCCTGTGGAGTTTGCGATGCCAACCATGGGATGTTCTGCAACAGGAATGTGGCACCTAAAAGATGAAGGTAAACAAATCTCCAATGTCCATCTTTCTTGTGTAGGAAGAGAGCAAAGCCATAACTTTCATTCCAAGATGCACAAGAAAGTATGTGACCAAAAAAATCTCACATTAAGAAAATCTAAGGCTTCTCAAGTTCCCACACACCTGCGAGGAGGGGATTCTATACAGGGGAGATCTACTATATGTTAATATATAAATAAACGAGGTACAAAGGTACAGCTGCTCACAAGTGAGCAGTAAGTGTGCAACAGAACCGAGGCAGTCTCTGCTCATTGGAACAAACCAGAGAATATTTCCCTCCGAGTCAGGAACTGTTCCATTAGTAACTACTGCTGTTGCTGCCATGCCAAAAAAGGACCTCCAGAGGAGCAGAGCACGCTGCTGTGGCACCAAGCCTGGCCGGGCCAGCGTTACCATTTGATGTCGAGGATGGCAGCCGTGTCGATGCGCTGGATTTCGGTCAGGGGGATGTAGGGCTGCTCCTCGTTGTAGTGGTACAGGTAGAGCCTCCCCGTCCGGTCACAGACCCCATTGCTCCCTCGGGAATCGCTCTGTGGCAAACATGGCAAACAAAAGGGCAGGCTCAGCCGCGCTTCTGCCTCCCCAGCCGAGATCCTGCTGGCAGCGGGGAGCAGGGCCCCCTTGTCTTGTCCCAGCCGTGAGGGATGAAGGCCAGCCACGCTCACCAGAGAGGCCTCTCAGCCCCACCTCGAGCCACCCCGGCCGGCAAAAGGCACAGCCCCGCCGCGGGGACCGGCAGGACCGGGGGTGGGGATGGGACTCGACCCGGAGGGGCCAGGCGGGGATGGGGGTTCGCCCCGGAGCGGTGCTGGCCCGGGCTCACCTGGTCGGGCGGGCGCAGGTGGTAGGTGCCGCAGGCCAGGATGCTGTGCCAGCCCTCCACGGGGCACCACTCCACCGCGTCCGCGCTGAACTCCGTGTCCACCACCTGCAGCGTGCGCGTCCGGCACGGCGCGGCCATGGCGGGCCGGGCCCTGTGCGGCTCCCGGGAAGCTCGGCGAGGCGGGGCCGCCGCGCGTCTGCTTCCCGGTCAGGGCGGGCCCGGGGCGGGGCTGTCCGCGCAGAGCCGCCCCTTCCCCCGGCCGGGCTGCCCGCGCACGCCGGGCTCCCTCCGGGATCGGGGGCGTTCAGCTCGCTTGTCCGAGCTCCCTGCCAACGCCACCTTCCCGAGGGAAGGGGCTGCGGCTCCAGCGGCCGCCCGGCGAGGGAACTCTGCCCTGAACCCCGCAGCTGCTCACGAGAGAACACCGCGATCGGCCTTCCCTCGGCATCCTCCCTGTGCCTCGCCTGGAGCTGTTCCCCACGCCGGCACTTCCCGAGGAGACTCGAGTGACATCCCTGTCGGTGCGCAGAAGCTGTTCCGGGGCGCGGAGCGATCCTGCTCCCTGCCCTGAGCCTTTCCCTGTCCCCTCACTCCTTTCCCGGCCGGAGGGCGACTCCTGCACTCTCGGCATGCATCCCGCGGCCATTCCCGGCGCCGTGCAGCTCCCTGCGCTCCCCTCCTGCCCTGCAGCCATCGCCGCTGCTCCCCGGCGGAAATCCTGCGGTTCACAACCCACACGTCTCACTGCTGAGTGACAACAGTCAAGGCCTCGCCGTTTGGTGTTTTCCCGTAACCAACCCTACATTTATTGACACTGAATTTCACCTCCCATTCTCTCATAACATCCTTCTGCAATTCACTCTGCCATTATTGTATTATTAATATGACACTGAATAACCTCATCAATGGATGTTGTCAGCTTCATTATTCATTACTTCTTTTCTAAATTATTTTTTAATATATTGGGCATCCAACTGTTTACTTCCCACCTCCAAAAAACCCCTCCCTTCTACACTTCCTTTCCTGTCTTTTAAAGAGTTATTTGTCCCCATGTGACATTCCCCCTTTTCCACCAGCAGCCTTTTTTCCTCAAATGCCTTGAGCAAAGTCATTATTAAATACATTTTGGGAGTTCAGACTGTACCAACCAAATCCCCTTTTCCCTGTTTGATGATACCTGGAATTGAGCCAATTACAGCAGAGTTTTGAAGCTCAATTTCCATCTATAAAAACCACACTGACTCCTCCCCAGTATTCAACCACTGGTGCTGCATCACAGCATCCATCGATTTGCAAAGTGCAAGTGGCTGTAGTTTGAAATTCCTTCCAGAAGCTGCTGTGACATTTGCTGTGACATTGTACCAAGGGAGAGGTCACCATTCCAGCTGGGAGCTCGGCTTTTTCATCCCTGAGCTCCCTCAGAGCCGTAGGTGGCACCGTCTGGTCCTGGCAATTTGCTGCTGCTCATTTCAGCTGAACTTTAATCTCTCCTTAAAGCACTTCTGTTCTGAACAGATTCTCTGAGGAGCTCTCCATATGGAAATATTCTTGTGTGAACTCCACCAGCTCTTTCACATGGAACACATATGCAAACAATTCCCTGGATTTTCTTCTGCTAAGACTTTCATCTTCAGGTCAGCCCTTCCCTTCACTGTGCATCAGTCTCTCCTGACTCCAGCAGTGCCCCTGCTCCTGACTTTTTCCAAACTACTTGTGCAAGTTTTATGACTCGAACATTCTTCATATTCCATTTTTCTTTGCATTACTTTGGTGGTTTGTTTTGGAGGTTTTTTTTTTGTTTTATCTTTTTCAACATTTCACCTGCCAAATTATCTTTCCATCTTTTACATTTGGACTCAAGTTCAGTTGATAAAGGATTTCTTCTTACTCTGAGTATCCCACGCTCTCCTGTTTAATCACACCAGCGTCCTTTTGCCCTCAGTGCTGTTTAGCTGGCTGGTGAAGCTTTGCTCCTGGCCCATGTGGTGTCTTGCACCATCTCCATGCTCCTCACAGGCATTTAAGTCTTTCAGTTGCTCCTTTTACCTTCACCAGTTTCATCTAAAATTAACTCAGAGAGGAAAACGTAAGACTATAACTCGATGGTGTATTCAAGGTGCAAGTACCAAAACACCGAGCCCTGCAATCCACTGTATTTCATATTTTATATTCCTTAAGCCAGCCAGGACTTGCAGTTGTGTCTTCTGCATGTTTGGGATTGGTGATATATCCCTACTTGGATAGGAAGGAGCACCTGGGGCATACCTGTATCAACATTTCATGGTGTGTTTACAGATGGTGTGCAGCCCTGTGACAGCCAGCATTAGGAACACTGCAGCCTCCTGACCTGGGCTGGATTTACCAGATTTCCCTGCAGGAAACATCTTGGATGAAGAGCATCTCCATCAAGGGAAGCCCTTGGGAAGTTGGTTCTTTTATCAGAACTGCCCAGGTCTGGTCCCTGATAGATGAGTCCAACCCTGGGGTTCTAAACACTTGTGCATATAAAGCTATCCCTGGGCTCTCTGTGGCTAAGGAGGGCCTTTACAAGAGCTCCATCTGTTGCAGAGCAGAAAGGCCTTGCAAAGTGAGGGCTTTGCTGCCCTTGTCAAATCCTTGCTCACTTCTGGTCCTTTGGCTAACTAGAAAAGCATTCTGGGAATGACTCAGCTAAACTAGAGGTAAAAAACAAGTTACATGATTGTAAAACAATTATTAGAACCAATAAGTGCCACACTGTGAGGCTCATGGTTAGTTATACCTGATGCTGTGCCTATCCTGATCTGTGGTGGTTGATTAAGCACATTTGTTGTGTCTCAAAAGTATGTAAACTCGTAACAAACTAACAGTTTAAGAGCCCTGGGTTTTTTCAATAAAGTGTCTTCGCCATAGAGATCATGTGTTTAATGTCAGATCCACCCTCTGGGATGGCTTGTGGAGGCACCACCTCAAAGCTCCTTTCTGACCTTCCTTGCCGAGAGGCAAGATCTCTGTACATAGAAAGATCTCCCAGAATCGTTGATCACACAATCTCCCACAGCAACCAGGGAACTGCTGTGCAGGCAGGGATGTGTTTACTGCAGTCCTCACGACCTTTCCGAGAATCAGAATTCCTGTAGCCACTTCTCTCCTCTGGCACAAGGACAGTCTGGAGTCAAAGGTCACACACCCAGCTCAGAACCTGTGTTATTTTCTGGAGCCTTTGCAGGATGTCTGGGCAGTTTCTTTCCACTGGGTTGGTCTCACAGCCCTTAAATCCCCTGAGCATCTCCCCTCCCCAGCTGCTGCACCCCATCCTGCCAGCCCCTTCCCTCCCACATTCCCTGTGACTGGGATTTCCCCAAGCACCCTCCATTACCCATTAAAGGAAAATTTGATTAGGTACTGCTTGGCTTTTTCATACTGAAGGGCATTTTGGGCTGCCTGAACAGAGAAATTACACTACAACCATGGTTTAAGAATGGCAACTTGAGCAAGTGCCTTCGAGTGAACTTCCAGCAGGAAGTTTCAGAAGTTCTTTGCTATTTCCCAAGATGCTTAAAGCCAAAGGATGAAAACCCACCCAAATATTAATAATTCAGAACTTCCTGTGCAGATATTAGAAACAGAATATAATATTGGAAGTCCACAGCAGATCAATTTTCTAACAAAATGAATACAAGCAAGACCAACATTGCAACATGAAGTGGCAAAGTGAATCCTGATTGAAAAATCAAAATTCTGAACGCCTTTTACAAAAATTTTTTCACTAAGCACTCCAAGAAAGGCTCTGCATTAAGCACTCAGCAGCTCACATTCTTCTACTGAGAAGCAAGACTAACACCTGGCACTAAATTATCCATTTAGTTCTTCAGGAAACTCAACTGATGTTCCTTACACTTCTAAGGCAAAAATGAAAAAGAAAATGATTATTCATGAAAAGAAAAATAGGCATGTGCTCTGCAAGGGAAATCCTCCTCCCATACTACTTTTACTCATTAATAAAAAAAATAAATCAAAAATTGATTCTTGGATTGATGACAACTCTTAAAAAAGTAAATAAATAATTCATATTATCCAATATTAGGTATTTAAACATCTCTGCACACGACTGGAGTGTTTGCTATGCTACGGGGAAGCCACAAGGGCAACCACATCCACACACAGCTGCTACCTCAGCTCCCCTACCACTGCCTTCTGTACAAGGAGGTTGGAGCAGAAAGCTGATCCAGCTTCCTAAAAATCCTGCCTGCTCCAAGGCCCATCCCCAGCAGCCCCTCCGAGGCAGCCTGAGACACAGATCCCAGAGGGTCCCTATGCCAGCTCCTGGAGCACTGCTCCTACCCTGCAGGGACTCCCAGCACCCAGGGGTGACTGTGCTCTGAAGGCAGCTGGAAGGGAAGGGGAAGAAGCCAGAGAGCAGACATGGATTCATTCCAACCTTTACTTTGCTCTTTTTTTGTTTGTATTTTTTTTAAATCGAGCTTCCATGCAGAGTTCTCCAGAGCTAGTGCTGATGCCGGAGTCTGCCCCGCCGGCCTTGGCACTGCCACAGACACTTCTGCCACATGGGAGGAAAAGCTTTGCTACATGACTTTTTTTCTTTTTTTTTTTCTTTTTTTTTTTTAAACTTTTAGGCCAACAACATGTTCTCATCTGAACATTACAGTTAATGAGTGCTATCAAGAATTCCTAACAAAAACTGTACATGAGTTTACAAACGTATTAACATATAAATAATGAGAAGCTTCCTGCCTGGAGCCTCCACAGTAGTCTTTTTGCTTGAGAATATAATACTGGAAGGGCAGACCCGATCCCTTTCCACAGCACCAGTCAGAGCTGGCTTAGTCCAGTCAGCCGTTCTGCTCAAGCATCACAGGGTTTTTCTTCAGTGCCTCTGGCTTCGATAAGCAGTCTGTCATACTGTGCAAAAGCAAGAGTCCAATGCCTTTGGGAAGGAATCCTGCTGCTGAGAGGCCTCTGCCACCCGGTCATCGTTCTGGTCCGAGCTCCTGCTGGAAGGTCCTTTTCTTCTCCCGACAGTGTTTCTTGTGAGCAGGCCAGTCCTTCTGCTGGCACTGCGACCCGCAGTACCGTGCCACCTGGCAGCGGCCACAGATGTTGAATTCACGTAACTGAGAACAAAAGGTGGCGTTAGAGAGGCTGCTCAGGGCCCAAGAGAAAGCCAGCATCGCTCCCCAGGGGCACCCCAACAGCATTCCCAAGAGAAGCCAACAGCATTCCCAAGGAGCTTCGTGATCAGGTCTTTCACACCTGTCACAAACAGGTGACAGGACACAGATGAAGAGCCTTAAGCTGAAGGAGGATAGGGTTAGATGGGATTTTGAGAAGAAACTGTTCCCTGTGAGGGTGGGGAGGCCCTGGCACAGGGTGCCCAGAGAAGCTGTGGTGCCCCTGGATCCCTGGGAGTGTCCAAGGCCAGGCTGGACAGGACTTGGAGCAGCCTGGGACAGTGGAAGGTGTCCCTGCCATGGAACAAAATGAATTTTAAGGTCCCGTCCAACCCAAACCATTCTGGGTACCCTTCCAACCCAACTCGAACATCCCACTGTGTCAGAGAATCAGAAGGGTTTGAAGCTATTTCTGTGGTTTTACAGTTGCTCTTGTAAAATGGGTTTAATAGACCAAATATTGGAGCACTGCACATTGGCTGTCACAATGCTGCTGTTTTGCCAACTTAAATTCTGTTTTTGACTACAAACACCTGAAATTCAGAAATTATCAGGAGGCTGCACAAGCTCAGCCACTGCCAAAGTTACTGTTATCCAGGGAGCTTTTGGGCACAGACCCAAACAGAAAGCAGAGCTCACTCTTTTTTGAATACAGGGAATTTAAGATCATTTTTGCAAACATTCTATTCCCCAAAGCTGAAAGTGAAACACAATGGGTTTAGCCTACTCAGCATCTGCTATCACAAGAAAAGCCCTTGTTTAAAGATAAGGCACCTGTGTGACAGAAGCACAGCTCATTCTCTCACTCTGGATGTTGCTTTATCTACCTCCAGCAGAACTTGCTTTCCACCCAGCTCTACCCTGAATGAAGGCCACTCCAATTCACCTTCTGCTCAGGAAATGGTAACCAGGTTATTTTTTGATTCCGCTACTGTCCAAACCCTCTTTCAATGCTTCCTGCTGTCTCACAGAGCTGCTCACTCATCCCAGCTCTGCTCCCTGGAGGAAAGCTTCCACCTGGCTTTTTGTACACTCTGCAGAAATCACCCTCTTCCCAGTAGCCCAGCAACATCCACTGCTCCAGTTCAAACCTACATTCCCTCCAACTGAAAATTATCACAGGGTCTGGAGGTTCAGGCCAAAGAAAACCTGAGTGGAAGAGAATTACTACTTTTAGCAACTGAATGGCTCAGGTAAAGCTCTACATTTTCAGGAACAAATAAATCCCTGGACACACACATTACCCTGAGGTATTCCACGCTCACTCCCAGCTCTGTGAACACACCTGTTTTTCAATCATTGTGCAGGGGGGATAGTGACATTCATAGTAAGTGCAGGAGTTCTCTTCCTCCTCCACAACATCCCCGTTAGCGTTGTAATATCTTGTTACATTCAGGACAGGAAACTGCTCTTCTATGGGGTCTGTAGGAAGCTGTTGGATTGCCAGCCAATACAGACTTTGTTCCCTGGAAAAAAAAAGAAGTACAAATTTGATACATCAATTCATAATAATCATACAGAGAAACTGTATTTATTCATTTATTTATCCAAATTTATTAACAAATAAGGTTAACATTGTATTTAGCCTCAGAGCGCACATACAGCTCATATACTGGGTATTTTTAGGGTTATTTTAGTCTAAGTGCAAAAACCAAAAGTTTAAAGGTATCAATCAAGAAACATTTACATCAAGCGAAGTTTACACCAAGTCAAAAGTTATTTTTGGCTTGAAGCGTGTTTCTTGTTCTTGAACCCCCAGAATCATTTGGAGCATTTGTAATTCACTACAACTGCTCCAAATCAGTGTAAAAAGCTCCAAACATCCCAAAGACATTGCAAGTGTTTCAGGAGAAGAGTGTGATGTGAAGTCTGTGGGTCTCCCACTGCATCCCATCACTGATTATCCAGATCCCCCCTGGCATGAAGAGTTTGATGTGCTGAGAAACATCAGGGAAACCCAGCCTGTGGGAAGCTCCCACAACCTGCTGGTGAGAGGTGCTGGGAGCTGAGCCCAGGAACTCACACTGAGTCCAACCCCAGTTCACTATTTCAATCCCAAGCATTTTGCAGCTCCCTGTGCCCAGGAACTCACACTGAGTGACTCCAACCCCAATTCACCATTTCAATCCCAAGCATTTTGGAGCTGCCAGTTCCCACAGGTCACATTGGAATTTCGGTGCCTGCAAGGCAGAAGGCAGTGAGATGTGCAGATTTTCCAGAGCCTCTGCTCAGCTGGGAGCGAACAGAGGCTTCCTGCTCCAGCTGGCCCAGCAGGAGCTCAGCACAGCCCCGAGGGTGAGATGGTCCTTGCCCAGCAGGATCAGAGCACAGACTGAGCCCCGGGTAAGGATGCCAGGGCAGAGTGATGTGTAAGGAGTCCAAGGTCAAATCAAAAAGGCTCTGCCAAGGTAAAAATCACTAAAGGAGATCACAACTGAAGAGATTTTCATTCCCCCTGCCAGGTGCTGCCAATACCTTTGTTTGCTAGAGATTTCCTCAGCTTTTGGCTTCCATCCCCACGGGACGAGGCGCAGATTGTCCAGGCGGTTGTCCACTGTCACCGAGTTCAGGTGCACCACTTGGAAGCCAGGAGCAATCCCTCCCCGGTGCCTCTCCCTGCAGGAGACAAAGCCAGCCTGAAGGTCAGTGGGGAACAAGGCTCCATAGCCAAAAATAAAGGTTCATACCAATTGCAGGAGTGATGTGAGTTGTGACCTGCTGGCACTGGGCTACCAACAGACTCCAGTGGCTACTTCAGAGTGAGCAATTCCCAGGAGGAAGTGCTTGTTCCAGCAGATTATTTCCAATGTAAAAGAGTTGAATCAAAAGACACTCAAGAGTATAGAGTAATTTTAAGCATATTTGCTTAGTTCTAGAGTCTGCTCCTCCAGTTACTGCTAGAAATCCATGGAATTACAGTGTTCCACAGAGCAGACTTGAAAGGTGCCAACACTGGTTAATTATTTTAATAGGAAATTCTATCAGACACATTTGTGCAAGTTTTGCAGAGGTGTTGAGTCACAGAGCTTGTTATTTATGAAGAAACATCACTGAACAGCAACAGGACAGAGGTTTCACAGAGTATGCAAATGCTTTCTAGGCTCTAATTGTGTGTAACACACAAAAGCTGAAATGACTCCACAATTGACCAAGAGACACCTGAAAGTTGCCCAAATCCCAGAGCAGAGCTAAGCCAGGATGGCTGCAGGGGGAATCTTCCCTTCTGCCTTCTAAGAGTTTCCATTTCCCCTTCTCCCTTCTTTTCACCTCTCCTTTCTCTGTTTCATCAAGTATCAAGTTCACTGTCAAACCCCCTCATGCCTGGACAAGTTTCTGTATCACTTCTTGCAGGAATCCCCATCCCAGCTGAAATGCAAGGCTTGGACAGAAAGTTGTGTCCCGATGTTTGTTATACCATGAGGAACTTCCCAGCACAGGGAGAACAAGGACCAAGCAGAGCTGACAGCACTCACTGAGGGTCACCCAGCACCTCCTCCCAGGAGAGCCTTCCAGCAGCTTCCCATAGCTTCACCCAAACCTGGACACTGAGTCCTGCTCAGCCTTTCTTGAACAGTTCAGCTCAAATAGTTAATTTAATTTTGAAGAGATATTTGTCTGAGTTAAAGAAATCCCACTTTTTTTCCTTTACAAAGCTCAGAACTACCCAGCAGAACAAGGAACTCATTTCAATGTGACTGGCAATGAAAAATGTAGGATTTTGTTTTCTTGGTCAAAATCCATTCAGATATGGCTAAGTTATATACCTTGGGGTAAGAAAAACTCTTGCAATTCACTCATGCCCCAAAACTTCCTAGAATTTAATGGGCAAAATTCCCTTGGAGAGACTACAAGCAGCACCTACACACAGACTGGGCTCCAGTTCCCACAGGGTAATTCCTGTAAGGACATCCCTGCTCGAGAACAGAGCCTGGAGCCTCCTGCCAGGCAGTCTGCTGGGCCTCCATGGAACAGGGAAAAGCTCTTCCCTTTGAAGGTAAAACAAATAAAGCCCTTCTTCTGGGGGAGAAAGAAACCAAACTAAACACATAAAAGCAAACTATGGCAAGGAGTCTGCTGAAGGGTCTACAGGAGGAATCCCTGAATCCCAGCTTGATTTAGGTTGGAAGGGAGTTTAAAATTAATCTCGTTCCCTGCCACGGGCAGGGACACCTTCCACTATCCCAGGTTGCTCCAAGCCCTGTCCAGCCTGGCCTTGGACACTTCCAGGGATCCAGGGGCAGCCACAGCTTCTCTGGGCACCCTGTGCCAGAGCCTGCCCACCCTCACAGGGATGATTCCTTCCCAATATCCCATCTAACTCTGCCTGCTGGCAATGGAAGCCATTACAGGAAAAGCTTCTTTTGAACTGTTGAAGGCCAGCAGAGGGTCTGGCAAAGGGAATCAGGAATCATGAGGGCTACACATGGAACCCAGGAGCTGATGAAGTGCTGAAGGTGAGCAGCACTCAGCTATGGAGACAGGGAAGGAGTTAAGGTTCTCAGAATGAGCCTAGGACAAAGTGCCAGCTGGAGAGATGGGATAGATAGGAAGGAGGAATCTGGGAGGAGGAGACAGAAGTTCAGAGCAAGAACAAACTGTGCAGAGGGGAGAGGGAAGGGGAATCCAAGACTAAGTTAAGAAATATTTTTTAATTTGGTTAGATGGGAGTTTAGAAACTGTTGGTGTTGGGGAAAGAGGTAGGATCATGAGAGACTGTCCCTGACACTGGAAGTGACAGCAAGTGGCACATTCCTACCCCTGCTCCTCCACAGCCCAGATCTGTACTCACCACCCCAAAAAGCAAATTCTGACCAAATCCCTTCCCACACTCAGCCAGTCTTTCCCTCCTTGTATGAAACCACATTTATCTGTACCACTGCCAGCTTTCCAGGGACCTCAAGTGACAAAGGCCAAAGTAAAGGAAGCTGGGCCTTGCTGAAGGGCAGTCAGTGTTAAACACCACTGCACTGAGGTACCAGAACTGGAAATGCCAAATTCAGAGTGGCTCCTTCTCTCCACACACCAGGAAGGAAGCTTTGAACACAGGAGCTCACTCCACTGCCCTCCCCAGGCCTCAGTTTGAAACATGAACTATCCCAGTTCATCCAACCTGTACAGGAAGGAAAGGCTTTGGAGAACCTGCCTTGTCCCCTGCAGAAGGGGTAGAGAAACAGCCAGAACTCCTGCAGAGCTGGAGCTTCTGCCTCCCCATCACACCTGAACTCTGGCAACAACACCCTTCAACCAAGACTTTTCAGGGAATTTGCTGGATTCTGTTCTTTTGGTATTTCAGCAGCTCAGAACTGAGGACTGGAATACAAGTGCAGACACAGCAAATCCAGGAACCAGATCTGAGCTCATTATAGGCAGCAAGATGGTAAGTGCTCTAAAAAAAAACCCTAAAAACCCCCAGCAATCAGGTCTTAGATGTCTTTTTGAACATGCAGTTGGTGATGCTTATGACTAATCTCCTGCTGCTGCTGTTCCCCAGGGAACATCTCTACACCCAGCAGAACACAGCGAGCTGGGATTGCTCCCCAGGGAATGAATGGGGTGAGGGGATGAGACTTCTGCAGGGACAGCCAAACCCTGCTCTGGGGGAGCCAAAACTCCATGTGGGAATCACAGCAAGCACAAGAGACTGAAGAGCTTTCAGGAAGTTCTCCCTGTAAGAAATTTTGCAGCTCATGTGGGGAATTTTCAGCTCTTGGTTGCCTTTTGATCCCACAGTTTCCTCTTCAGAGGGCAGCATGACGGCTCTGGAAAAGGTCCCTGTCATTATTGCAGCTCCAGGCTTTCTATCCCAAGGGCCTAGTGACATGAGCAAAGATACCTCCTCAACTAAAAAAGAAAAAAAAAATTCAAAAATCTGGTTTACTTGCATCTACTGCATGTTACTCAATGTATCTTAAATCAGAGGCATACAGCTGGGTTTTCATGGTTTTGGGGTTTATGTGCAGAGAACAACTAAATTACACAGCCATACCTGCAGTAATCCATGTTCTTTGGTTTTCATTCACCCAGCAAGTGAGGCTGGCACTGGGAAGTGCAATCAGTGCTCTCCTGACTCTCCCAGGCTCCAAACCTCCAACACTGCCCCTCCTCACCAAGGGAAGGATCTGCCACTACTCTCCAGTCCTGGTTTGAGCTCAGGGCAGCCCTAAAACTGCTCTGTTTAGGAAGAGCAGAAGCTTCACAGCCCCTGCAACCAAAGCCACCAGAGACTCAGGCAGGGACCTACAGGGTTTGGGCTGCAATTAAAGATCAGCAACACTAACACCTTCAGGACCAAAAGGAACTCACAGGAACAGAGATACTTTATATTTTCTAGTCCAAAACTTTGACTTTGTAACTTCAGAACTGCAGCTCTGTTTGCTGGCAGCTGACAGCCCCCTCTGTGCCTCTCCAAAATCCCCATTACACACAATGTTTTATTTTTAATCCCAGCCCATGCTCGAGTGATACAATTTGAATTTCCTAACTGAACATGCTTGAATTACTTCCTAATTTGAGTAAAACAAGCCAGAAGAGGCAATGGCTGGGCTGTGTCATAAGCAAATAGCTGGGCTGTCCTCATCTGCACAGCCTTCACCAATTGACCTGAATAATTTTAAGGTGCTGTTTAATGCTGCTTGCAGATAATAATTATGACTGCCTGAGGTTCACAGTTAGCAGTAGCTGTCAGCAATTTGCTCCACATACTGCAGCCAATTTCATAATTTCAACAAAGTTCTATGTGCAGTAAGATTAAACATTAACAGATGCAGGTTAAAATCCATATTTAATGAGCAGATCGGAAATAATAATAATAGCCTGATATTCTTCCTGTCTCCTTCCTCTTGTGCAGAGCCTGGCTCTAGGAGATAAAAGGTAACCTGGAATTATAAAGGGCATCCTGGGTACTGCAACTTCCAAGGATATGGAACTCAGTAGGAAATATGCCTAATTTTTCCAAAAAGGCTTTAAAAAGAAATAACAGTTTTCTTTACAGATCCCACCTTTCCTATAAACCCATTAACATCTAGGAAGACAAACAGATCAGCTTGGAGGGTGAGCTGCTCTCACAAATGAGGAAATTGGCCCCTGAAACTTAATCCTATGAAGGATTTCAAGGATTTGTAGAGTATGGAAAAGAAAGAGCAGCAGCTGATACGAACCATCAGCAGCATCACTTCAGGCAGTTTTGCAGAAAGCCACTAACATCTCAAAGTTTTAACTTATCAGAAGTTCCCTTTCTCCAGTGCTCTGCCAATTCTCAGTGGACAAAAAAATCCCAACAAACTTTCAAAGGTTTGTCTTCACCTACTGAATGCTGCAGGTCCCCTGTTCCTACCCAGCTGAAGTTTGGGTAACATTTCTCAGGTGTAAAGAAGGTGTCCTTGAGCCACACTCACCTCTCCCTGCTCTCCCTGCCTAGAATGCTTCCCAGGCTGTGCTGTGGGAGCACTCAGTCCTGTGGGCACCCTGGGCTGGGTTCCCAACTCTCCTGAGGGAAATTAAACTTCTCCAGGCAGAGAAACCACCCCATACAAGTTGGTGGCAGCCAACGGAGCCCTCAGCTGTGCTCTGTCTGCAATACCCACCAGAGCAGCTCGTGCAGGAGGCGGCCTGAGCCCCGGCCTCGGTTCTTGTCGAACGCGTAAGCGAAGATTTTAGCACCATTGCCATCTGCATCCACCTCCATGCGAGCCTAGAGGGAAGGGAAAGGCAGTCAGATCACCCCACAGGGAGCAGCAGAGCCTCTGCTCTGCTGGGATGTGGGATGGAGGGACAACATTTCACACTTGTCCCCAGAGGTCATTGAGCTCGGTGGGATCGGATTTGTTTCAAACCCCCAGGGGGACCCAAGCAGCCTGGTGGGGCTGGGAAATGGCAGGGAGGAGCTGAGAGCCTGTCTGGATAAAGAGCAGCAGGAATTCAGCTGTGGGGCTGGGATTCACATCAGGATCCACCCTCTGTCCCTGGGCAGCCACCAGCAAGTCCCCAAGGCTTTGTCTGAGCAGTGCCCCTACAGCCATGTCACTGGGGTGACAGGGAGGGTCCTGTCCCTTTCCCTGCACTCCACTTCTTGGTGCCAAAGCTCACAAAGTGCAGCAAGAACTTGAGACATAGGGGACAGTCACAGTGTGTTAGCAGCAGCAGTGACAGAGACACTCACAGGGGCTGCCAGAGGGGAGGAATGGACAAACAGGGAGTGTTCTGGCAGCAGCACAGCCACAACTCCTAAAATTCCTGAGAGCAGCTCCAAAGCTGCTCACTGCACTGCAGGAATTTAGCAAATGATGGTCCCTCCTCCAAAAAACACCCTTATGTGTTGAAGACTTTGTAATCATTTTCTTTCACTTCCCAAGCCTTGGTAGAACCCACTTACCCTCTTCCAGTGGATATTAAAAGGAAACACTTTTTTTTGTCCCATAATCAGTTACAATAATACAAGTTTTTTTCATCCAAGACTAAGTGCAGAATGAACATTTTTAGTGTTTGCCAAACCCCGGGAGGACAAATTATGCTTTCTCCACAAGCATACAAATAGTACAAAACCAAAAAGCTGCCTAATAAGTTAAGAAATATATATTTTAAACCAACGCTCGTCTATCTAAAAAAACAAACGGAAACCCCCGAACTTTTCCCGCTCGGAAGCCTGCACGCCGGGACTTCAGCAGCTCCAAACGGGGTGTTCTCCCGACCGGGGAGCTGCAGGCACAGCGCTTCCACAGCGGCGGGACCGGAGCGGGGCGCCAGGGCAGGAGCAGCGCGCTCGGCCCGCGGCGCGGCACGGCGCGGCACGGCACGGCACGGCGGCACCGGGAGGGCGGAGCGGGGCCGGGCAGCCCCGGGCGGGCAGGGGATCGAAACAGCGGGGAAACGACGTGAGGGGAGCGCGGGCAGCGGGCGGGGCTCCTCACCTCGAACGAGTAGCTCTCCACCAGCGGGATGTCCTGCTCGTCGATCAGCGTGTACTTGGTCTGCAATACAGCGAGAGCGCCGTCAGCGCGGCCGCACGGCTCGGCACGGCCCGGGGCTGCACGGCACGGCTCGGCTCGGCCCGGCGCTGCACGGCACGGCCCCGGCACCGCACGGTGAGGCCCGGAACGGCCCCGGCACGGCCTCAGCGTGGCCCCGGCGCGGCTCGGAGAGGCCCGGTAGGGCACAGCGCGGCCCCGCACAGCACGGCCCTCCCCGCCCGGCGGCACAGCCCGACCCGGCCGCCCGCTGCCCCCCGCCCCGCCGGACCCCTCGCCCCGGCCCCGCCGCCCCCCGCCCCGCCCGGCGCGGCGCGGCCGAGCCGAGCCCTGCCCGGCGGCGCGCCCCGCTCACCTTGCCGGCCACCCGCCCGAGCCGGACGATGCCCAGCTTGAAGTCGGTCATGGCGGGGCCGGGCCGGGGCCGCCGCTCGCCCCGCGCCGCTGCCACGCGCCGCCGCCTCGCGCACACCCGGGGGGCGGGGCCGCCGCGCCACCGCCCCCCGCCGCCCCTCGGCCAATGGCGGCCCGCGCCACCGCCCACCCGCGCTGGGCGGGCCAATGGCGACCCGCACCGCCCTTGCGTCACCCCCGCGAACGCCGCCGTCGCTGCCAATCGGCGCTCGGCGCGCCGCGGCTCGGGTCACGTGGGACGGGGCCCCGCGCGCGGGCGCGGGAGCGGGAGGCGCGGACGGTGACGTCACGTTCGCGGGCAGCTCGGTGCCGGCGGCAGAGGGGGCGGGGCCGCGCTTAAAGGGACCGCGCTGCCCCAGGGGCCGGGGGGACACGGGGCCGGGCGCGGGGACACTCCGGTGGTGGGAACTGCGCGGAGACCCGGGAAAGGGCACAGGGACACCCCAGGGCCGGGGAGCCCCGAGCTCGCTGCCGGCGGCACATGGCCCCGCCGCTCGGGGCGGGCGCTCCGGGGCTCGGACAGCCCAGCGAGCGCGGGGAGCCACGGCCCGGCCGGAGCGGGCGGCGATCGGAGTGTCCGGAGTGGGAGGAACCCGCAGGCATCATGGAGCCCGACTGCGCAGAGCGCCCAGCAATGCCGGGCGGTGTCCGGGGGCTGGCAGGGCCGAGCGGAGCCCCAGCTGCCCCCGGGAGCTGGCTTTGGCACGGCCCTGGGATGTCGGGGGTTGGTGATGTCCGTTTGCGGTGCTGCTCCATCCCTGAAGTGCCCAAGGCAGGGCTGGACAGGGCTTGGAGCAGCCTGGGACAGTGGAAGTGTCCCTGCCATGGCACTGGATGAGCTTTGAGGTTCCCTCCAACCAAAACCGCCTGTGGCTCCATGATTTCCGTGACCTGTTTGTGGCCAACAGCTAAACAAAGTTAAGAATCTCTAGAGCAGAATAGGAGCATTCTCTCCTGGAAAACGTGAATAATGAGAAAGTGAAATTATCCCAGTACTGGGAGCATTTAAAGAAGACAAAAGTTCAATGCAAGTATGAATCAAACATTCATCCCTGCGATGCAGCAGCCCCAGGAAGGGAGGTTTGCCATAGAGATGGACCAGGGAAATCAGAGACAGGGAATTGTCATTGCTGATTGACCTGTGAGAGGCAGGGAGCACCTCATTCTGCAAGTGCTGCACCCCACAGATGGGCACAAACCTGGGTGCTTTTCT
The DNA here is from genome assembly GCF_008360975.1 of Lichenostomus cassidix. Classification (NCBI taxonomy): domain Eukaryota; kingdom Metazoa; phylum Chordata; class Aves; order Passeriformes; family Meliphagidae; genus Lichenostomus; species Lichenostomus cassidix. The sequence goes on from NC_139497.1 coordinate 9,480,310, forward strand.
CATGGAAAAGGAAAGGTTTTAAGGCTGAAGAAGCCTCCTGAGATCATCGAGTCCAACCATTCCCCAGCACTGCCAAGGCCACCACTGCCCCATGTCCCCAAGTGCTACATCCACATGGCTTTTTAACCCCTCCAGGGATGGGGACTCCTTCTCTGGACCACTTCTCTGGGCAGCTGTGCTGATGTCTGACCACCCCTTCACTGGAGAAAGTTTCCCTAAAATGCAATCTGAGCCTCCCCTGGCCCAGCCTGAGGCTGTTCCCTCTCCTGCTGTCCCTGTTCCCTGGAGCACAGCCTGACCCCCCGGCTGTCCCCTCCTGGCAGCAGCTGTGCAGAGCCACAAGGTCCCCCTGAGCCTCCTTTGCTCCAGGCTCAGCTCCTTTCCCAGCTCCCTCAGCCTCTCTGAGCTGAGCAGTGACCACTCCTGTTGTCTGATCACAACAACAAATTGGGCGGGAGAACCTTTGCAACAGGATAGCAAAAATAATTGTGTTTCATGAACTTTGAAACAAAATACCTCTGTGGTAACAATGATGTTTTGCTTTTTAAAGAATTTGTAAGGGGGGAAAGAAATCTGTAATAAAGGAAATGGTTAATTGGAAAGGACTGTGAATTAGTGAATGTATTCATGGGCTTATTGGGGTGGGGGAGGGATTGGAATCTTTGCCGATTTTGGGGTTTGATGATTGTTGCCAGACGCCTGAAAGAGAAGAGAACCCCAGAGCTCAGGGAGCTGCTCTGGCCACAAGCTGGTTTGGTGCTTGGCACACAGGGCCATCGTTTTGGGGTGCAAGGAGCTCTGGCTCCCCTCAGCCCTGCTCACCCACAGGCATTGGAGATGCACTGAGCAGAAACTGGGGGTTCTGGAGCCCTGAGTGGGAGAGGAGTTTGTCTGGGCAGGGGGAAAACCTGAGTGCTGCTGGGTTTTGCCTGGAGGTGCTGATGTGACCCCAGGCAGGAGCTAAGGAGCCCAAACTGGCTGTGCCCTGCCTGGGGACAGCAGCCAGGCCCAGCAGGGACAGGACAGAGGGACCACAGAGCTGTTGTGGGGTCACCCCAGGGGACTCTCCATGGGAGCAGTTACTGCCAGCACTTCCAGCCCTTCCAGCACTGGGGGTTATTTCAGGATCTGTGACAGTGTCACAGCAATTTTGTTGTACAGATTTCAACCCAGGGGATTTTCTAAAAAACCCTCAAGACTTGTAGGATTACCTCTGTTTTAGCATTTATCTCCTGCAGGGACACGCTGCCTGGCTGCCAGGCAGGGACAAAGCCCTGGGTGCTGCTCTGCTCACATGCTCAGGTGGAGCTGAGCCCTGGATGTGCTGCCCAGCCCCATCTCCAGTCAGGTTCTGCCCACTGCTCCTCCAGGAAGCAGGTTCATCCCTGCCTTTATGCCAGAAAAAGCTCCCTTTCCTATGTGCCTTCTCCCCCTCTTCTGACACCCTCTGTGCTTCCCATGTCAACCACTCATGCTGTCCCTGCCCTCGAGGATGCTGTAAGGGCTCAGGGTGCTGAGGCCGAGCTGTGGCAGGAGGGGATGGAGAATTTCTCTGCTCCCTTTTGGAGAAGCAGGAGATCTCCCAGCTCTGGGGGCTGCCAGAGGGAGGCATGGGGTCAAATTCCTGCCTGTGGGAACACCCTCAGCAGCAGCAGCACCATGGCACCACAATTCCCCCAGGAATTGTAGGAGAGGTTCTCCATCCTCTGATCACCTTGGGGCCTCCTCTGGACTCTCTCCAGCAGCTCCAGCTCCTTGCTGTGCTGTTCCCCAGGGCTGGGGCAGCTCTGCAGCTCTCTGGGGTCTCACCTTAGGGGGCAGAGGGGCAGAATCCCCCCTGCCCTGCTGCCCAGGCTGGGGCTCAGCCCAGCTTCAGGGGGTTCAGGGCTGGGCAGCTCCAGCTCTCACCTCCAGCACCCCCAGCTCCTTCTGCCAGGGCTGCTCCAGCTGCTCATCCCAGCCTGGATTGATCCCAGGGATTGCCCTGATTGCCTTCTCCCAGGGGCAGCTCCAGCACTTGGTCTGGTTAAACCTCATGAGATCCCATGGGCCACTTCCTGAGCTGTCCCAAGTCCCTCTGGATGGCATCACTTCCCTCAGGTGTGTCACTGTCCCCTGGCTTGGTGTCACCTGCAAACCTGCCAAGGCTGCACTTGACCCCTTCATCTATGTCATTAATGAAATATTAAACTAACTAATAAATTACCAGGAAGATGGGTTTAAATGTGATGTTAATGGTTGTTATTATTTTTGGAGCCCTGTGCCTCTTTTTGAAGAAGACTGATTTGGGAAAAAATGAATTACTGGCAGGGCAAACCCTCCTCCCAAGCACTGCTTGGTTGTACCAGAGCATGAGCCCTCAGGCAGCATGGGAAAGGAGAACCCCCCTTAAGCAAAAGAAATTATTTTTTCAACTATTTCAACTATTTTCAACTATTTCCAGCACTGCCAAGAGGAGGAAAACCCAGCACGTGTGTGGGTGTGGGCAGTGAGACACAGGACAGGCCTGACAGGAGGCTGAACAGCTCCCACAACTCTCAGGGCTCACAGCAGAGTAGGGGCATTTCTAACACCAGGGGCACGAGCATTTTAAACAAGTTTAAAGCAGAGCTGCTGCTGAAAGGGGGCTGCAGCCTCTGCCAGGTTGCCTCAGGCAGCTCCAACATTTGTGCAGCTTTGTTGTGGAATCACTGCAAAACCTCCCCTGGAAGGGACCAAACCCTCCCCTGGCATGGCAGCCAGGGCAGCCTCGGGATGAGCCCCAGGGATGGAGATCCACCATCCCTCTGCAGCCCCATCAGCCTGGGACCACTCATCACACAGGGTTTTTTCCCCCTTGTACTTTATCAGCATTTGTGCAACCCAAATCCTTTGAGAGATGGGGATGGTGGCAGGTTGGAGGAGGAGGGGCCACACCTGACCCTGTGCAGAGAGAATCCAAGGTTTATTCCCAGCTTCAAACATGGTCCATTCCAGGCAAAGGAACTAAATAGAATATCCTCAGTGGGAAGGGATCCACTAGGATCACCCAGCCCAGCTCCTGTCCCTGCACAGACACCCCAGCAATGCCACCCTGTGCATCCCTGGCAGCATTGTCCAAACACTCCTGGAGCTCTGGCAGCCTCAGGCTGTGCCCATTCCCTGGGGAGCCTGGGCAGTGCCCAGCACCCTCTGGGGGAAGAACCTTTCCTGATCTCCAACCTAAACCCTCCCGACACAGCTCCAGCTGTTCCTCAGCATGGCAAGTGCCTGGGATTTCAGCTGTGCTTGTTTTATTCCCTGGCTATCTCAGAGAAAGGCCCTACAAACACCCGAGGGAAAAGTAGAAGTGCAGAACTCCTGGTTTTGATTCCATCAGCTGAGGCTGCACGTGGAGCTGGCAGCAGGGAAGGAGAGAATGGCCAGCACAGGCTTGGATCCTGGGCAGATGCCCAAGGCACAGCCACACCAGGGAGGGACAGACAGACCCCTGAGCTTGCAGGAATCCCATGTCTGGGAATACCCAGGTCAGGCTTTGGTCAGTTTTGCTTTAGGAGTGAGGAGAGTTCAGCTCCCCTCCACACAATCAGTGTCTGCCAGGGCTTGTGGATTTAATAAAATAGACTTTTCTGGTCATGCTTTCCCCTCTTTCATTACAGCCCCACTTCAAGCTCTGTGGCCCTCAGGTCACTGGGGCAGAGACTCACATTTCATCAGGGAGCAAAGGACACAAATGGATCTTCTCATTTTGAATAAGCAAGGCCAAACCTTCTGCTCATTCCTCACGTTTTTCAACAGCCACACTTCCATGCCTGCCCCAATCCATCCAGACTGGGCATGGACACATACCAAAGGTGCTGTCTCTGCTGAAGACAGGAGGCTTTTCCTTAAGGGAAATTCACAGCATGGGACAGGGACAAATCAAACCAGCTACAGTGTTTGCAGACAACTGGGTCTTTTATTAAGTATTTAAAGTGCTACAAAAAACTGAAGGAGCCTTCATGTCGGCAACTTCCTTTTCTGCAGTCTTAGCTCTGTTGGAAGAAGCAAACACAGCTCGTTAGTGGAGTCTTTAAGTAATTAAATCTGATACATCAGTTTCAGTCAGAGCTGGGCACTTACAGCCGGGCACTCGATGGCACCACTGTTGATGTCATCAATGATGTCGTGGGGGTGTCTCCCATCAATGCTGCAGCCCACAGACTGGGCAGTGCCAAGGATCTCCTTGATGGTCCCTGCAGCAGGAAGATGCAGCTTGTCAGTGCTCTACCACAGGAAAACATCTTTGGAACTTACTTGGAGCAACCTGGGCTAGTGGAAGGTGCTCCTGCCCATAGCAGGTGGTGTAACTGGATGGGCTTTAAGGTCCTTTCTAACCCACATCAGCCTGGGATTCTGACCCAGAGAACTCCTCACAGCTCTCAGCTGTCCCTCTTCTCTCTGGGGTTTGCAGGCTGGAGCCACAGGGCTCATCAGGAAGCATAAAGTCACTTATCCAGATCTCACACTCTGGATTCCCCTGGGAACACACTGGAAAGCATTCCCAGCACCTCTCCCCTCCCCAGGTATTGAGGCTGCAGGTTCCTGTGGTGCTCAGAACCACTCAGCCACGAGCCCTCCCTCCCAGGAACCAGAGCAGGTGAGTCCCCATCTCCCAGCCCTGGGACTCACCCGAGAGCTCTCGGGCCAGGGAGCGATGTCGCATCTGCCGCGCGATGTTCACGATCTCATCGAAGGTGACACTGCCGCTGTGCTTGACTGGGAAGGAACAGCAGCAGTGAGGTCACCTGAGCACTGCCAGCTCCCCCTGCTTCCTCTGGGAGCACCATTCCCAGCACTGGGACCATGTGGGGAGCTGGGAGTTTGCAGCTCCAGCAGAGACTCCTCCCAGCCTACAGCACCAAGTTATCCACAACTTCTCTTTCCTAAATTGGCATTTCTGCCAGTTCCCCTCTGGCTGCACCAGGCCCTGTGGCACAGGACAGGTACAGGTGTCTGTTCTGTGCCACCCCAGCTCTGCCCAGAGAAGCTGTGGCTGCTCTTGGCAGTGCCCAAGGCCAGGCTGGACAGGGCTTGGAGCAACTTGGGATAGTGGAAGTACCAGCGGGTGGAACTGGATGAGCTTTAAAATCCATTCCAACCCAAACCAACCCATAATTCCACAATCTCCTAAAACACAGACCTCTGCTAATGTGCAGTCTGTCGGTACCCTGGCACTGCAGGAATGGGGCTGCCCAAACACAGCCCTGTGTCCCTGTTTGCCAGTTTATACTGAATAATCCCAGAGGAAGGTACTGGTATTTCCCCCTTTTAGCCCCAAAACATTCAGAACCAAAGCCAGGGGAACACTTACTGTTCTTCTGCTTCTTCCTGTCACGAGGTGGCTCCTTCAGAGCTTTGATAATCAGAGCAGAGGCAGAAGGAACAACCTCTATCTAAATGGAAACAGATTAATTTCCCCCCCATTCTACACAGAATTACATTGCTAACGAAGATATTAAATCAATTATCTCAGCAAAGGTAATTGCCAGGGCAGGGTGGGTTTGATCAGTTCCCACATACACCAGGTTTTTGTGCTACAGGAATCTGTTCCCAGGTTTTCGGCACAGGCCTCCCCACATGCAGGAGAGGACTGCTTCCTGCCTGGGGCTTCCTCTCAGCTCACCACTGGAATGTACCAGCCACGGGGATCAGAACAGGTACGGTGGCAGGTGGCTACAGGGCTCGGCAAGGACATTTTAATTCATTTATTTCTATGTTGCTTTAACTAGTTTTTGGCTGGTTGCATAATCTATAGAAAGAGCAACAGGATAAAAGCTGCATTTTGGCACACGAGGATCTCTTCTCGGGATCCTCCAGCCTGGCAAAGCCCCAGGCCCCACACACACTCCCACCCACAGTTAAAGGTCTTCCCAGAAGACCCCCACACACCCTGTGTGGCACTCATTTTATCCACCTCGGAAGGATGAAGGGCTGAGTGGACCCTGCCGGGATCTCGGCCAGTGGCTGGAGACTCGGTGAGCTCCACGCCTGCAGCACCGGCCGGTCCCTGCGGCGTTCGGTACCTGCGCTTGCCTGTTCTGGATCGTCAGCTTCACCGTGATCCGCAGCCCCTTCCAGTCGCCCGTGGCCTTGGCGATGTCATCGCCCACCTTCTTGGGGGACTGAGGGACGACACGTGGTGGTCAGAGGGCTCGGGTTAAAGACCGTACGGCCAGGCTTCTGCTCTGTGCGCGGTGCTGCTAAACAGCTTTTCTGCAGCATGGAGCAGCTCTGCCCGCTGCTCCCCGGACACGCTTCCCACCCTCCGCCGCGGGATATGCTTCTCACCAGGACAAGCTAACCCTACCTGCCAGATCATGCTTCAATTCCCCCCGAGAGTCACTTACTCCCCCCAGCAAGACACGCTTTCCCCCCTACTCGGGACATGTCTTATCTCTACCCTCCCCAGGCCACGCTTCATCCCCTCCAGGCCACTCTTACTCCCCATCGCCAGGAACACGCTTCCCTTCTCTCCTCCGCTCCCGAGCCACGCTGCCCCCCGACCCCTGACCTCCGTGTCCCCGCCGCCCCGCATCCCCGGCACGTACCAGCCCCAGCGGTCCGATCTTGGGGGCCAGCGCGGACGTGGCTCCGACCTCGCCGCCGGTGCAGCGCAGGTAAACTGTGGGGACAGCGCCGCGTCAGCCGCGTCAGCCATGCCCCGCGGCCCCCGCCCGCCTCCCGCGCCCCGTGCCCGGCACCTACCGACTTTGATCTCGTTGGGGTCGAACTTGGGCGGCATGGCGGCGGCGGATGGCCGGGGATGGAGGCGGATGGAGACCGATAGCAAAACCAAAGCCTCCCGCGACAGTGAAAAGGCAGCGGTAATGGCGCTGGACCAATATATAGCCGCCCAGATCTCGCGAGAGTTTAGTCAAATAGCCATGCTTGCCGAGATCTCGCGAGAGGTGAAGTGCAGGTTGCGGCGGGATCTCTGAAGTTCTATTTATGTGTATATATAGCTCTATCTACCTATCTACCTATCTATCTACCTATCTACCTATCTATCTATCTATCTATCTATCTGTCTGTCTGTCTGTCTGTCTATCCATCCATCCATCATCCATCCATCCATCCATCCATCATCCCTGCTGCAAAATGCAGACCATGTGGAAGGCTGGGCAGGCATTGGAAGGAGCTGCTCAGGACACTGGTGGAGTCCCCGCCCCTGTAGGTGCCCAAGGGACACCTGGCCGCGGCACTCAGTGCTCTGGGCTGGTGACAAGGTGGGATCGGTCGCAGGCTGGACTGGGTGATCCCAGAGGGATCTTTTCCACCCCGAACGATTCTGGGATCCTATGGCCAGGCGAGACGGTCCTCCGGCCGCCAGGGGGCGCGCGAGCGCGGCGGGCAGAGCACTAGGGTAGTGGCGGGGCGCTCTGGCCGCGCCTCTCGCGGGTGCCGGCGGTCACGTGACCCGGCGGTGAGGCAGCGATGGCGGCAGCGAGCGGTAAGCGGGATTGGCGGGGTGGGGATGGCTGTGGGACCCGCTGTGGGACCCTGGGGCTGCCCCGGGCACCGCGGCTCGGGGTGCTCCTCGGGAGGGCTCGGGAGCAGGCGGTGCCCGGAGCTGTGTCGTGTCCGGCGCGGAGCAGGCGCTGCCCGCGCTCACTGTCGCTGCTCTCCCCAGGTGTCGGGCCGGTGCCCGAGAGCCGTGAGCCAAAATCCCGGCAGGGCCGACTCAGCCCTTCATCCTTCCGGGGGTCTGGGCCCTCGGGCACAGCACGGCGCTGTTCTGGATGAGGAGAGGGTAAAGAAGACGAGGAGCTTGGAAGCTGTGTGACCCTGGTAGGGGGACCCTGCCGTGACGCGAGAGAGAAGAAAGAAGAGAATAGTGGTGATGAGGGAAAGGGAGGACTGAGAGGCAGAGCTGCACTGTGAAGACGAGCGGAGATTTGTCACAGGCATTGCCAGGGGAGGCTCCTGGCAGGCTCAGGCTGTGGCAGGGGTGACAGCCCCAGCACAAAGAGCAAACGATGCAGGACAGCGAGTTCCAGAGCTGCAGTTCAGCTGCTGCCTCCTCTGTGCCTTGTTCCAGTGCCGGCTGGGCTGCAGGGCTGGCTGCTGAGAACCTGTCAGAGAGCCAGACAAGCCTGCCAGATATCTGGCGACAGCTCTGTCCCTCAGGGCCAGGCAGCATCTGCAGGAGCCCACCCACATCCTGGCCCATCCACAGAGCCGGGCTCACTGCTCCCTCACCGTGCTCCTGAGTGTGTTTTCCCAGACTAAATAAAACATCTCTTCCTTCCACACTCCCACCTTGTCTTGTTACAGTGCCCAGAAGGATTTGTGTGTCCAGAATGTTTTGAAAACTGGGGCTTCTTCCGGAGCTGTGTTGCTTCATTTTAATTACATTTGTTAGTGAAATCAGGGGGTTGGGTTTATTTTGCTGTCATTACCCAAACAGCTGCAGACTGGGAAACACCCAAGGAGATTCCTGTGCCCTTCCTCACCCCGACTGTGTGGCTGCTCCCCAGGCAGAGCTGGTGCCTGCAGAGAGCAGTGGGGATGCAGGATTTGGTGTCCATGGATGCTCACTGCCTGCAGGGTGGGTGCTGGCCCAGGTACTTACAGACCTTTCAGTAATTTAATAAATAAAAATTACATCATGTTAGCCATGGCCAAGTGCCAAAGGCTTTTATTGTTGCTGGCTGCTGAGTTTGATGTGTCTTCACTAAGGCAACTTTCCACTTCTGAAAGCTGTTCAGTCCATTTAACAAATGGATCCTTCATCTTCTAACCCCTGGTAGGATTCTTTGCCTGCTCACTGTCTGCCCTTCAGCCTTCATGTCTTTTATCTGTTTTCTTGGGGGAAAACTGATGATTTCCCACTATCCCCATGACTGGCTGGAATAGAGAAAGGGGAGGTGGAACAAGGGGATGAGGAAGTGCTCAGCAAAGAGTTGAACATGTTCATCAATGCATATCTTGCTGCAGGCACCTTGTCCTTCTGCTTTTTCATCTTTAAATCTCCTTTTGTTTCTGTCTCTGATGTCTTGCCCTTGACTGCTGTCCTGTATCTCCCTGTTGTAGCTCCTCACAGTCAACTTCCCTTCTTGCTCAATCCTCTGAATTCTGGCTCTTTCCTCCCCTCCTGGGAGCTGAGTCTGAGGAACATTTCAATAATCTGAACTGGTTAAAAAAGCAGAAATTGGCATGGCAGGGAAAGAACCATGTATTGGAGATGAGTTTGTAGCCACCTCCTGCTGTGGCTCGTGGCCTGTTCTAGTGAGTGGTGTGACAGCAGGACAGTGACTCAGGATGTCTGTGCCTCCCTGTTTCTGAGTGAAAGGAATGGAGGTTGCTTGGATGAATTAGACTGAAGTTATATTTTGCTTTTACATGAAGGATTTATCTCCATAAAGATTTCATGGAGTTTTTGGCAGAGGTCTCCCTGCTCAGGGAACATCCCTGCCTGGATCCTGTGGGTACCTGCTTTCCAGGAGAATTTGAGACCAGTTTGCAGCCAGAGCTGGCAGAGAACCAGCATTTTGTGTACAGCACCTGAGCTTCTCTGAGCCTTGCATTAACTGTTGTGTAGCTATGCCAGTTACTGCTGAGCTGATGAAATAGTCACTCTCGTGTTGATTTTTAAATTGCATAGAAAAACTGTGTTTAAAAAGTCACTGCAAACGTTTAAAATGTTACTCCCTGTCCAGGGCTTGCTGTTGCCTTCCTGCTCTTCTCTCATCTGCTCCCATTCTTATCTCCAAGGCAGATCCCTGTGTCAGGTTCCTCTGGGAGCCTCTGGTCACCTGCAGCCCCAGCTCAAACTCTCTGCATTGTCCATTTGTGCCCCTTGCTCTTCTGCAGCCACAGATAAATCCCTTTTTCTCATTAATTTCCTTGCTAAACTGGCCCCCATCTCCTTTCCTTCATCCCAGCTGGTACCATCTCATTACCAGCTGCTCTTCCCATTCCTTGTCCAGCCTCAGCTTTGTGCCTTTCCCTCAAAATCTGCCTTTTTCTCCCCTGCTGGATCAGAGCCCTGCCCCAGAGCTGGTGTCTGTTCCCCTGCACCCACCTGCACTTCTGATTCCACCAGGCATCTTCCTGCACCCACTCTTTCCCAGGTTCAGCTTCTCTTCCCTTTACACTTGAACCAGCTGGAATCCTTGCTTTCATCCGGATTCAGAATCCTGAATTCTGGTTTGAGGGTAGAGCATCCAATCTGGCCTGGAGACAGCCAGCCTAGCAGAAGCTCTGGAGTGCCCAGAGTTACAGTTTTTCTGAAATTAGGTTCTTTTAGCTCTGCAGGCAGATGTTAGACTATTGGAAATTGATTTGGCTGTATAAACCTGTTCAAAATCTGTCTTTAAACTATTATTTCAGCAGAACCTTTTCATTGTGTGATTAAAATGGGGAAAGTGTTCTTGATGAAGCTGCTGCTGCCCGGAAAGCAAATGAATCAAGAGTTTTGTTAACTTAAGGCAACCCCTGAAGCTGAGAAGTAAATTCCAGCTTGGACATCCCAGTTCTGGCCCCTGTGAAATGGCTGGGCTGAACTGTGGGACATCCCAGAGGAGGCTCTGCTGCACCCAGAGTCAGCAAGTCCCTGTACTTAGGTCTGCATCAGGAGATTTATTCTCACCTGCCCTGGAAGGGGAAGGCAGTTGTGTTGCTCTCAGGATTAGTTTTTCACATTTTTGTCCTAACTTTATTCTAGAAAATTTTACAGTTCCTTACTGTTGTGCTAGAATTGACTTTGAGTTTAAATAGTTTGGGTTTTATCCCTGGTGCTTGATCTCTAGATACAACTTTTGAATTCCTAGAGTGGATCCTGCATTTCCCTGCTCCCTCAGTAGCCTTTCTCTGTACTTGCTCCAGGGCTGACCCAACCAACCCCTCTCAGACCACAGCAGGGCTCGAGTGGCTCATGTTCACACTTCCTGTGGAGCTGTGCTGGAATCTGTCTGTGTGATGCAGCTAAGAAAAAACAATTGCTGACACAATTCTTTTTAATTTCCCCACACTTATTAGATCCCAATTCTGCAGTCCAAGCTCCCCAGCAAGCACAGACTCCAGGATCCCTCAGCCTTTCTGTGCACTGACCATCTGTGCCCCTGGACAGAGCCAGAGGCAGGACTGAAGATGCCTCTCTTCTCCAGGAAGAAGAAACCCAGCGATGATGCTCGGAAGCGCCTTGAGTACCAAATGTGCCTGGTAAGCACTGCCAGGGTCATTTCTGTCCTCTGTGCCTGGTCCTGGCTCCAGGTGACTTGGTACATCCCCTGCATGACCAGTAACCACATTCCATGAGCAGGAATCATGTTCCTGATCTCACCAAGACAGCAGGTTTTCTTCCTAATGTACATCAGGGATTTCCTGCCTTCCTGTCTCCCACCCACATGTTCCCATTGTGCCACTTCACCCTTCTCTCTGTGGTTCCATGGGACATCCTCCACCCCACCCACCTCCTGCCAGCCAAACAAGAAAGATACTGGGGGGCTGGAGCATGTCCAGGGAAGGGAAGAGAGCTGGGAGGGGGCTGGAGCACCAGGAGCGGCTGAGGGAGCTGGGAAAGGGGCTCAGCCTGGAGGAAAAAAAACTCAGGGGGACCTTGTGGCTCTGCACAGCTCCCTGACAGGAGGGGGCAGCCAGGGGAGGGTCAGACTGTGCTCCCAGGGAACAGGGACAGGAGGAGAGGAAACTGCTTTGAGTTGTGGCAGGGGAGGTTTAGGTTGGATTTTGGGAAATTCTTTTCCATGAAAAGGGGTGTCAGACATTGGCACAGACTGCTCAGGGCTGTGATGGGGTCACCATCCCTGAAAGTGATCCAGAGATGTGTAAATGTGGCACTTGGGGACATGGGGTTAGTGGGGTCTGTCCAGGTTCATCACTGTTAGCAGCTGCACTGGATGTACTTGATTTGAGCATGGAAAACTACTTTGGAACAGAATCATAGAATCCCAGACTGGTTTGGATGGAAGGGACCTTCAAGCTCATCCAGTGCCACCCCTGCCATGGCAGGGATACCTTCCACTATCCCAGGCTGCTCCAAGCCCTGTCCAGCTTGGCCTTGGACACTGCCAGGGATGAGGAGTCCACAACCTCTCTGGGTGAGGTGCAGCAAGAGGTGCTGTATCTCTGCAGGGTCTGATTCTCTGGATGTGTCTGTTCCCTCTCCAGGCAAAAGAAGCTGGTGCTGATGACACCCTTGACATATCCAAATGTGAACTCTCAGAGGTATGTCCTCTACAACTTCCAGACTTGACTCACTGTTCTGATTCTTCTGTCTGCTTCCTGGTACCAGCTGTCAGATTTACTCTCATGTCTGAGCCTTGAGACAGAAATTATTACTGTTCCTCTGTCTCCTGAGCTTTCAGCTGGGGCCTTCTTCCCCTTTTTTTTTTGGTGGAACTTTGCATGTCCTGCTTGATGCTTCAGCACCATTTCTACCCTGGGAATCCTCTAGTTTGACAAAGTGAGAAGGGCAGAGTGGTCTCATACTCTCCACCAGTACCTTGGTAGGACCCTGTTTTGGGACCTCATGGCTAAATTTTGCTGGTCCTGAGGGAATGGTTTATGAAAGGCTGAGTATTTCTAATCTTAGAGCTACACAGTCTGCCACCCATGGTTATTTCTCTGTGTGAGTGAGAATCGCTGCTTCCAAGCTGCTGGTTACAGATTGAAATATCATTTCCAGCTTGGCTTCTTTTAAGGCAGCCAACTAAAAGAGAAACAATCTGTCTGCTGGTGTGTGGGCAGGCAGTGACAGAGTGCCAGGCACCCAGAGCAGACACAGCTTTTCATCTCTTCTGCCAGCCTCAGGCAGAAGCCCATTTCTATCTCTTTCAATTTTTATTAATTGTCTCGTGTTTCTAAAATTCTTATCCTGAATACAGGGTGCCTTTGCCAAGCAGGCTCTTGGTGGGGAGATTTGGGACCATCCTGGAGAGGAGAGCTGCCTGCTGTGCAGTGTGAAGTGGCTGTGCTGAGACTTTGGGGTGTTTTGTGCCAAGCTCTGGAGCCAGCAGCATTTTGTGTGTGGGTTTGCAGGCTGTGAGGGACAGTCTGGGTGTGGCAGGGTGACAGACACAGGATGCACCCAGCCAGCTCCACTCAGGGCCACAGCTGATCTGGGATGCCTTGTGGGTTGGAACCATAAAAATCTGTCTTGCTGTTTCATTTTCATTCCTGTTCCAATAAATGAAGTGAGACATCAGTTTGATTTTAAAATTAACTGTGGACAGGAGTTTGGCTGCTGCTGATTCCATGCTGCAGGGAAGGTCACAGTGCCCAGCTGGGCCTGGCAGGGGCAGAACTGGCATCTCCCTTTTCTGCCTGTCCCTCTCGTGGCAATCAGGGACACTCTGTCCTGCCTGGTGCTCACCTTACTCTCTCAGCCCACTGCAGTGTGGTTGTGAGGCTGCCAAACCACAGAGTGCATTTCTGTGATGACTAAACCGAACCTTTGTCTGAATATTAAATCACACAACGCTTGAGTTCCTGCCTGTCTGTTCTGTGACACTGTTGTGTCATGGAGAGCCACTGGAAACTTTAAATGGAAGCTCACTGGGAAGTACTGGGCCAAAACTGGGGGCAGTGATTTTAAGCATCACTTTTATTTTCAGTCAAGTTGTTCACACTTTACAGGTGAACACTGTAGAAGTGCTTAAAAGAGAAGTCTGACATGACTATTTTTTAATTGTTTTTAGGTTCCTTATGGGGCCTTTGCAACTTGCAAAGTCTTGCAAAAAAAGGTAATGTTACAATCAGAAATGAATAAATAATTCTATTATTACACTTGATGTTATTGTTGTGTTTGAAATGACTGTGTGTGGCTGTTTGTGGTGCTCCAGAAGGAGTTTGCTTGTAAGGAATTGGTCCACTTGTAAGATACTGCATAGAGAGCAGTTTGGGTCAGATTAATCTTGTCTGTGTTCTTCAGAGTTAACTTGTGCCAGGAGAGATGAGGGAGTTGTTCCTGTCTGAGCCTATCTAAGGGTATTTCTCATGTGAGGAACTGGGCTCTGGTTTAGATCTCATGTAAAACGTTTGACCTTTTCTGACAATCCATTTCCTGTTTTGGTATTTGATATGATACTGAGTAAGATATTGAGCTCTTATACAGCCTCCCCAGTTCAACCTCAACAAGTGTGCTTGTTCTGCTGTCTCTTGTGTTTATGTGTCAATGAGATTTGTCCTCCCCAGGTGCTGATTATTCATACAAATAATCTGACATCTTTAGTTCCAAAGTCCTGCAGCCTCCTGAGTCTCATAACTGTGAAGGTAATGGTGATTCTTAACAGTTAACTGCAGCCTTATTTCCTTGGATTTGAGCTGCATTAAAACACATCAGCCTAAATAAATTCCTTCTGGCTGACTGGTTTTGCCAGGAATCAGTACCAAGGTGTGACACCTGCCTTTTCTTGGCCTACCAAGATCCATTTCTTCCCTGCCCTGGTGGGTCAGTGGAATGGGAAGGAAGCTGCTGATGGGTGTGATGGGGCTGTATCACCCTCGTGCTGGGATTCCCCAAGATGCAGAGTCATTCCAGCAGCTCCCCACAGAAGGAGGGAATTCTCAAGGTCAATCCCACTCTCTCCCTGCACTGCTGTTGGAGCAGTTCAGCTTCCAAGGAGCAATTCACCTTATTGATCCTGCAGAAAGTCCTTCTGCCAGGCTGGCTCCAAGGGGATGATTTATCTTGGCTCATCCAGTTTCGTGGGACAGCTCCCTCAGTGCCACTGCTCTCCCTTGTCTTTTGTTTGTTACTGATGCTTGAGTTTCCAAAAGACCTCCAAGTATTAAATACCCAAGTCTCCTTGAAAACTTGAGCTGCTTTTCAAAGCCTCATTGGAAGCAAAGTAACTTTCATTGTGAGATAATTCATGAATTTCATTCCCAGCCTTGTTTGGTGACATCATCTGCTTTTCCAGGTTCTAGACCTGCATGACAACCAGCTGGCATCACTTCCTGCTGATATTGGTCAGCTGACAGCACTTCAGGTAAAAGATTTGCAGCTGCATCCCAGATGTTTGTGCAGGGCATGTTTGGGGGCAGCAGGGATACAGAATTACTGCTGTTTGGTTCATAATTAATCACAGTTTCCATGATGGTACCATAATATCAGATCTATCACATCAGCCTGACTGTTGATGTTGAACTGGCTGGTTGGAGAAAGAGCAGGAAAAGAGGAGGAAAGGAGCAGGAGAAGAGCAGGAAAAGCCAGGCTTGGTGATGTACTCCCAGCTTGGTGCTACCCAAGTATCTCCCACTGCCAAGCAGATGCTCTGGGCAAGCAGGGTCTGCTATCTCCCAAAACACTCAGGTTTTGCCATTCTCCCTGGTGTGGTTATGTTGAGAAACCATAGCAGTGTGTCTAAGGGCACACATTGGGGTCTCTCTGCTTGAGGGGCAGCTTTAGGTTTAGCCTGTGAGAGCTGGAGCTGGGGAGTGCTGCCCTGGACACTCTGCTTCCCAGTTAATCCATCTGGATTCAGCATCAGGTGGTGGTGAGCAGGGCTTCTCACCTGACATACCCTTTATCCAGGGCTGGTGGAAAATACATTCTTTTTGACCCAGAAAGTATTGTCTAAAACCAATTTCAAGTTGTCCCTCTGGGCCTGAAAGTAGTTCCAGCAACACAGATGTGTAGAAGACCTGAGACTTGGATGAATATATTGAATATCTTTTCTGTTAATACCTTAGGTCCTAAATCTTGAAAGGAATCTTTTAAAAAGCCTTCCACAATCTATAGGAGACCTTGCCCAGCTCCAGGTCCTCAATGTGAAAGGTATGGAATGGGATTGCTCTGGGCAAAGCACATTTATTGTCTGGTCATGTTGAGCTGCATTAGCAATTATTCCTATCAACCAAGGCAAGCACCACATAGTTTACACTCTGAAAGCTGAGGAAGAGCACAAGGAAGGTTTGAATTCAAATAGTTGGCAAGGCAGGAGGAATGTTCAAGGCAGAATAAGCCTCAGTCCATAGGCTGTTCATATAGCTCATTGACCTTCTCAAAAGAAGCCCTCCAGTAAAGCAAGCAGAGCACTCAGCCAGATAAAGCAAATTACAGGTGGGTCCCCCAACACCCAGAGCTGGGTCCTGTGAGCTTGTGGATCCCCACCAGGTTTGTACAACCCAATCACAAAGGTCAAACCTCTTTTCCAGACTCCTGGGCATTTTCCAGGTATGCAGTGCCATAAATCTGGGAGAAAAAGGAGATTTAGTTACATGGAGCTGTTGTTGAGACAGAGAAGGAAATGGAAGGTGAGGAACTTGGAAGGACAGCTCAGGTCATTGCCTGTCTGTCTGCAGCACGTGGGCTCTGAGCCCTGGGTGTGCAATCCCACCCTCAGTCCCCTTCCTCTCCTCCCTGGGACTTAGACCAAAGGGGAGAAGAGTCCATGTTACAAATACCTCATAGAGAGCACAGATCCAGCCTGCAGCAGTGACCTCAGCTGAGAAGGAGATTTGGATCCCAAACTGCCCTTGGTGGGCAGTGACATCCCTTGAGTCCTTGTGGAAATGAGCCATGCAGGTGGTTATGGATTGGTGTTGGAGCAGATGAGCGTGCTGGGCCCTGTTTTGGAAAGGTTCCATGGTGCTAACTGCCTTTTCTGTCTGCAGATAACAAGCTGAGGGAGCTGCCCGGCACCGTGAGTGGCCTGCGGAGCCTGCGGGCTCTGGATGTCAGCGGCAACGAGCTGCGGGAGCTGCCGCGGCTGCTGGCTCACATCCGCACCCTGCAGGTAGCCAGCCCTGCCCGCCCAGCCCTCCCCAGCCTGCTGCCCTCGCCTGGGAGCAAACCCAGCACAGGAGGGCAATGGTTAGGGTCTGGGCAGGATGTGCTGCGAGGGATTGTAACAGGGCTGTTCACAGTGTCCAGAATAACATGTGTGTACCTGCTCTGCTCTTTCCTGATCACTTTCTGCTGTGGTTTAATCATGACAAAAGCAATCCACAGGAGTGAACCCCTGGATTTTACCTGGCAGGGCTGTCTCTGAGAGCACAACCTGTGCCTCTGTCACCCTGGCAGATTTCTAACTCATTGTCAGCTTCCGTGGGTTTCTGTCTCTCTGGAGTGTACATTCAGAATGGGAAAAGCATCAAGATTTTTATGGATGTGTTACCTTCTGGCTGCCAGACCTGTCAGTACTAAATGGTACAAGTGTGAGGCAACAGGACTGACTCAGACACCAGCAGGAACATGTCAATAAATGCTCTCCTGTCTCACATAAAAATTTGGCTTCACTTCTCTTGTGGACAGCCTGAATTGAGGGATCTGTGCAGCTTTTCCCCCTGTGCTTGCTAAAGTGCTTCCTTTCTAGGCCTCTCTACTATGCCTTTCTCTACAAAAGGCAACATCAGGTCCTTTTGGTGACCACAGTAGGACAAAAAGAGTGGCTCTTGCTCTCATTCTTTATGGGACTCCTCTCCATGCCCATATCACCCCTCCTTCCATGCTGAAGGGCTCAGCTCTCTGACATGGAGTAGGGAATGTCTGCAGCTGAGAAGTGCTCTGACCTCTGGTACCTAAACATGAAGTGCCAATCTCTGCATGAGGGGAATGTTCCAGAAGCTCCCAAATAAGGGACAGTGGAGTCACCTCTGAAAGGTGTCAGATACCCAGCAGAGATTTAGTACAGCTTCATATTTATGTCAGGATTTAGGATAACGAGAAGTTATCACTCCATAAGTGGAATTTTGGAAAGCTGCAAGGAGAGCTGGAGGTGGGCTCTGTCTGGGCCATCAGAATAACCTGGAGCTCTGTGTGTTCTCTTTTGGAGACGCTGACCCTGGATGCCTCTTCCATGACCTACCCATCCCCTGACATCTGCAGTGCTGGTACAGAGGCCATCCAGCAGTTCCTCTGCAAGGGTAAGCAGGAGCACCTGTGCTGTGCTGGGAGATGACATTTCTGAAGGACAGGCATTGTGTGGGCTCTGCTCAGGCTGGTTCCTGATGCTCTGTACACCTGGTTACTTGTCTTTGTTGGCAAACAGCACAACCTGAGTCCTTCCCTGAGCCCCTGTCACACTGAAATGTAGAATGGTTTGTTAAAAATCAGAATGACTGTGACTGAGTCAGACTGTCTCAGTGACCATGAGAAGTCAGTGCATCTCCTGTGGTTATTTGGATTTTCTCCTGTGGGAGGATTAGGCATTGTCCAGATATCACTGCCTTGGGCCAAGGAGAGAGACTCAGGGGTCACTCGAGGTCCCTTCTGCCCTCATTTTCTCTGAGGAAGGACCTGGGCCCTGCAGGTTGTTATGAGAATGGTGAAACCAGATGGAAAATTCAAATGACAAGGAAATTTACTGTGAGTTTGTAGATTCTGTGTTTAGTACAGACAGGGAACTTTGGTGGAGGTTTTATGCAGGGTAGTGCCTTACAAGGCATAGTCAGAACTTACCTGGGTCTGGGCAGTAACACCTGCAGCCCTGCAGAAGTCACCACACCTTCACCTGCGTGCAGGATGTGTTTGTCTGAACAGATCCTTGTCCTGCTGGCAATGGAGTGGTGCCACTTCCTCCCAGAGCTCCTTGTCCATCCTGCCCAAGCTGGAGGAGCCCTGCAGGCACTCCTTGGTGTGTGGGCAGAGGGAGCCCAGCTGGAAGCAGTCCCACACACCACCCAGCCCTCAGCCACGCTGCCAAGGAGGTCTTTAAGCCCTGAATGTTGTTATTTTGTGTCTGGTGTCTTCCAGAGTGTGGAATTGCATACTACCCTCCCTCAGAGTATCTGCTCCCCACACTGGAGAGTGATGCAGGCGGAACTTCAGTGGATGGGGTGGACAGGACAGTGGATAAGTACCTGGAGGAGAAGAGCGAGTGGCAGGTGAGGCTCCCCTGCATGAGTGGGATTTGTCTCTGTCCTCCATCACAGCACTTGGCACATCTTCCCTCATCACCTTCCCCTCCATGAGATGTGTCTTTTGGGATCAAGGGAGCATCCAGGCATAGCAGGGGGTGTGTGGGTGGCTCACCTCCTTCCTGAGCTGGAGATGGTGTCACCACGCTGGCTCCTGGAAGACACATCCCAAAGAACTGTCTCCATCCTTGAAAGCAATGATGCAGCCAAGGGACAGGGGTGACAGTGGGATATGGAGTGTGCAGTGTGTGATGTGTGTTTTTGGGGGGACAGCAAACTGCTGAAGAGCCTCGTGATTCCCAGCCAAGTGCTAGACATGTTCACCTTACTTGAGATGGGGGAGGCTGGGCCAATAATTGTGTTAATTGTGCTAATTCCTGTGCTCTTTGGCAAGTACAGAGTCAATGCCTTTGTCCCTGGAGAAGCCTGGGTGACTGGACTTTGGGCGTGTGTTCCTGGGCCTTTGGTTGGTGTCTTCACTCAGTTAGGGGAAGATGTAATGAGGGCTTATAGTATCTACAAAAAAGTCCTTCTGGGAGTTAATGTCTGCTGATATTGCTTATTTTTCAGAACAAATTCTTGGATTATGAGAAGAGGAAGGTAAGGATGAGTGACTGCAAATGCTTTGTCTGCAGCATGGGTCTGCTTCTGGTTTCTGTTTTCCATCTTTTTATCTGGTTTATTTATTCCATCTTTTTATTCTGTTTTCCGTCTTTTTATCTTTTTGTCTTTTCTCATTCCCCTCACCTGGCTGCACTTCTAGTTTGTTCTTTTTATTTCCCTGATCTCTGTCTCTTTCCCTGTGCAAGGCTCACTTTGAAATAACCAGAAGTTCCTGCCAGGCAGTGCCTCACTGCCTTTGGCTTGAGCTGCTCAGAGCTGGCTGCTTCCTTCAGACAAGGGAGCCCTGTTGCTGTGTGGAACTGAACCCAACCTGCATTTTGGGCTTCCCTCCACATGTTTATATTGGCTGTTTTGTTATCAGTCCATGCCTAGGGACTTCAGCTTCACAACATAAAAGAGTTTGGAGACTCTTACAAGGAGAGCAGCAGCTTTTGCTTCACAGTTTTTGAGTTCCTAAGGAGCAAACATTTCCTTCCCGTAGACAAGCCTCCTGTTAGCATTTGGCTTCCCTTCCTCTCTGCCAGGGGGTTATTGTGCCTTGCTTTACCTTTTTGCTAGAATATGTTCTTGCTTGGGAAGGAGATTCCTGTCATCCATCTTCCTTCTTATTCCTCTCAGGAAAAAAAAACTCAGGAGAAGCTGGAGTTTGAGCGACGCCTGAACATGGGGCAGCGAGAACAGGCTCTGCTCGCGCAGCAGCTCAACAGCCACAAGGATGAGATCCTGCAGACTGTGAGGGAGGTGAGTGTCCCGGGCAGGGCCCATCCAGGACATCCACTGCCTTCCCCAAACCCACCCCTTTCTCCTGGCTTCCCTCTGCTCTGGGCAGGAGCAGCAGAGGCTGGAGGAGGGTCTGTCAAAGCACCAGCGCTATTTGGAGGAGGAGAGGCTGAAGCTGCTGCAGCAGGTGAAGGACACAGAGCAGGGCATTGCCAGCCGGATCCAGAAGCTGCTGGAGGACAACCAGAGGTGAGGGCCCAGGGGGTCTTGCCCTGATTTATTTTTGTCACATTGTTTTGAGTGGTTCATTTCACCTCTGAGTGTTTTGGGCCTGATCAGGATTGATGTCTGGAGGAGCTGCCTTAGCTCCTGGGCTGCCAAAGACCCATTTAAAGCACGTGGAATTTGCACATTAAAAAACCTGCTTCACACCTGTGTGATGTTGGAATTTTGCAGTGCTGTGGAAGAAATTCAAATTTCTCATGGAAGATGCAAGTTTGAAGGATTTTAAGGTGCCACTGCCTATATCTGCTGGGTCTCCATGTGGGCTGGTGCTGATGGAAGGTGCCCAGCCTGCTGAGAGCTGTTCTGCTGTGCCTCACAGCAAAGTTGTTTTCTCTCAGCCACGTGGGAGGATTGTTGGGGTTGTCCTGTGCAGGGCCAGGAGTGGCATGATGCTTGTGGGTCCCTTCCAAGTCAGGATATTTTGTGACTCCATGCTTCTGCCCTCCGGAGGACCAGGATGTCCTGCTCAACTTGATGAAAACATCTTGTTTTATCTTTTATTTTTTAGGCAAAAACGAAGTTCAGACATTCTGAAGTCCTTGGAGAATGAGAGGTGAGACTCCTTGAAAGAAGCTTGTCTGGAAAAGGGGCAAAAAACTGGGAAGAGGGCTGGGAGCTTCCTTTCAAAATCACCAGTCTGAAATCTGCTTAGAATCCACCCAAAGTCAGGTGAGGTTCATCTCATGCCTGCAGCTGACTCTGGTCACTGTTGGAGGCAAGACACTGGACTAGATGTGCCTGTCCACCCAGTCTGGCACACCCAGTGACAGGGTGATTTTACCTCTTTGTCATCTCTGAATGGTCCTTGATAAGGAGTTGGGGAACAAAAATCTATATTCCAGTATCAAGGTCCACCAGAGATCCTCCATGTGCTGGCAAGCGAGGCAGTTCTGAAGGTGGTCCAGGAATGTATCCAGGCTGGGAGGAGTAAGTGAGAAGCAAGTCTGCCGTTCTGCCAACACTGAGCTAACTCTGCCACCAAGAGTGACTGTCCCCAGCTCTGCCCTGCCTGTGAGCTGTCCCCTCCCTTCAGCCAAATGTGCTGTGGCCCAGTAAACTGGGTGAAAATCATCCGTTTGTCAGATTGTTCCCCAGCCACACCACCTCCTGATGTGTTAAATGGTGGAATGTGCTGGAACAAGGACAGGGTGGTGAGGAGGGAGGCCAGGCTGCTGCTTGCAGTGGCACTGCTCACTTGGGCCAGCTGTGAAGGGCTCATCCAGGAGAAAGGAAAGCCAAGGAAGGGTCTGGCACTGTTTGGTGAGAACATGTGCATGTTGTGTCAATGTTCTGTCTCTCAGGAAGATCAACTTCCCTGTCTGAAGCCATTGTCCCCATGGTTTTGAGCAAAATTTATGTTGTCTCCCATAAATTTAGAGGTTCCTCACCAAAAAATCCCTGAGGCTTTGGTGTCTCAAAAAGGCCAGCTTTCCTGAGTAGGGTGAACCTGCCCAGCCTTGAGGCTCTGAGCTGGGTGGGTGGAGGAGAAGGCCGTGTTGGAAGGAGTGGCTGAAATGTTGTTGTTTGTTGGCAGAATCAGGATGGAACAGCTGATGGCAATAACCCAGGAGGAGGCAGAGCAGCTGCGCAGGCGGGAAGTGGCCTGTAAGTCCAGACAGGTCTTTGGGGTGATGAAGTGAAGGCTCTGGAACATCAGGAGCAGCTGAGGGGGCTCAGTCTGGAGGAAAGGAGGCTCAGGGGGGACCTTCTCACTCTCTACAGCTCCCTGACAGGAGGGGGCAGCCAGGGGGGTCAGGCTCTGCTCCCAGGGAACAGGGACAGAACAAAAGGAAACAGCCTCAAGCTGTACTAAGGAAGGCTTAGGTTGGACATTAGCATTTTTTTTCTTCATGGAAAAGGTGATCAGGTATTGGCACAGCTGCCCAGGGCAGTGCTGGAGTCACCATCTCTGGAAGTGTTAAAAAAAAAGTGTGCATGTGACACTTGAGAACATGGCTTAGTGGTGAACATTATGGTGGTGATGATTGGACTTGATCTGAAAGGTCTTTTCCAACCTTAATGATTCAGTGATTCTGTGAAAGACCTGATGCCTCTGGAGATGCACTGGGTATGTGACAACCATGTGGGAGATGCTTCCACCTGCAGCTCTCTGGCTGTACTCAGGAGGTGCAAGCCAAGCTCCCTGGTAGCCCATCAGGTTCATGGTGCTGGGTAGCCATTTCTGTTCATGCTGAGCATGACTAGATCTCTTGGGGTGCAAGGGAAACAGGAGGTGGTGTTCCTTCAGGACTGCCAGAGCCATAGCCTAGCTCTTCTGTTCTCTCTGTGATAGGGAGAGGACCTGAGGGAACAACTGGAGCTGTGTCAGGGGAGGTTGAGGTTTGGTGTAAGGGAAAGCTTCTTCCCCCAGAGTGTGCTGGGCACTGCCCAGGCTCCCCAGGCAATGGGCACAGCCTGAGGCTGCCAGAGCTCCAGGAGTGTTTGGACAGCACTGCCAGGGATGCCCAGGGTGGCATTGTTGGGGTGTCTGTGCAGGGACAGGAGCTGGACTGGGTGATCCTGGTGAGTCCCTTCCTACTTCCCAGGATATTCTGTGATTCTGTGATCTCAGGATTGGTAGGCAATGACTGGGCTCCTGAGCACTGACAAGGTGCAAGCACAGGCAGAGTGGAGTTTTCTCAGCTCTTTTCCCAATAAACAGTCACAGTTCTTGCAGGTGGATGAGTGTGCTCTGAAATGAGTGAAGTGGGAAGAGCAAGAGCAGATTGCAATGGGAGGGGAGTCACTGTTGCTTGCAGTACCTGCAGAGCAGTGGTGGGTGAGTCCTGCTCTGCACAGCCAGGCCAGGCAGGGACTGACAGCCCCTGTGTCCCCTGTGTCCCCAGCTGCCATGCAGCAGATGCTGGCTGAGACCTACAAGAACAAGCTCCTCCAAATGAGCTCCGAGTCTCGTCGGCAGGACCTCGTCAGCCAGGCCTGCTCCAGGTACAGGGGGTGTCTGGTGCTGATGTTCAGTCCCTTTCTTTCCAGCAGTGGAATTCCTGTATGTACACCAGGAACTCCTGGAGCTGCTGGAATGTGGCAGCACAGTTATAACACCACAGGACAGTGCAAATTAAAGTGTGAAAGTCCCTGAAATGAACCACCTTCTAACAACAGCAATATGCATGTTAATCACACTTTGGGAGAACTGTTGCTTTTGTGCACTGTTTATTTAGCTTTATATATTCTGCTAAATATGGAGGATGGGATTGGACCAGTTCTCTTCCTATTTTGTGAGGCACTTCAGTGCCAAATTGTAGCCCAGAGCTCCTTCCCTCACCTTCCAGGCTGCCTCAAGGATGCTGTGTGTGCATAGGTAGTACATAAGTGTTGCTGTACATACTCAGAGCATTCTGGCTCACTGTTTACAACAAGGTGAGAAGTTTTAATCTGACAATGTCTGGCACTGAGCAAGAACAGCCTGGTAAGCCTGTGACCTGCTCAACAGATCCACAGGGGCCTGTGGTGCAGGTTTGGTTTGGATATAGGGAAAGAAATACTAAATTTGTGGCCCTCAGCTGTGTAGTGCCATGGCTCTTCCCCCTATTCAGTAAAAAATTTCTCCTGCTGCATTCCCCATTGCCTGCTTTTCCTCTTGTTTGCCTCAACAGTCCCAGACCTGTCATTAACTCCATGGCACATTTATCTCCTTGCAGCCTAGCTGAGATGGATCAGAAGTTCCAGCAAGTCCTGGCTTGGCAGCAGCTGGATCAGAACAAAGCTGTCGGTCAGATCTTGCAGCAGGTAGGCAAAGGAGCAAACTGCTCATGGGAGTTTGAGGGAAAGCAACAGCATGTGAAAGCAGGATCCAGAGTGGGGCACAGGAGCAGTGGCAGGGCTGCATGCAAAAGTTATTTTATTTAATAATATATGATAAACTATGAGAATATCTGCTATTCTAACAAACTAACTTGGGTGCTTGAAAGAAAACTATTTTTTATCTAGATAGCAAATTTTCACAAAAGACAGAAACACAGACTATGGGAAGCAAAATTGACATGATGATTAAGAGAGGATTTTGAGACAGAAGTCCTGTCTTTTGGCAGGTTTCCTGGGTAACTTGGGACGAATATTTTCAAAGCTCATTTTCAGAGGTGCTGGGCAGCTGTGCCCTGTTGTACAGCCTGGGTGCTCAGTGTGAGGTGGGGTCACACAGAGCATTCCAAATGTGTGTTTGAAGAGCATTAATACTTCTCAGTGTGTCTCTAAGGTGAGTTTTACCTGCTGGGCTCTCAGCTGTGGTCTCAGGATGCTGTTGCTCAGAGCAAGCACCACTCAGGGATTCATAGCTGAGTCCCTGCAAGGCAGCACCTTCTGAGCTCATCAGCAGCTGCATCAACCACCTCACTAAGCAGGATTTTGCCTGTCCCTTAGATTGAGATGCAGAAAGCTGCCTTTGAAGCTCTCCAGGTGAAGAAGGACCTTATGCACAGGCAGATCAGGAACCAGGTGAGTCAGCAACAGAGGAAGGAGCAACCAGCTCCTCAGCTCACCCTGCTGTTTGATGAGACCCTGTGATGAAGAACAAAGTGCTGTGAGCACAGAGCAGGGTCTGAGGACATGGAGAGCTCTGGTATTGCTGAGAGCTGTGGAACAGAGAGTTGGGCAGTGTTGGTTACACTCCACTCTCCCAGCTCCAAGACAGGGAGTGTCAAAGCAGGCTTTAGATTCCTGGAAGTGGTGGCATTGCCATTGCTCCAGGCACCTCAGCACTGGTGGGTGAAGCACTAGAGGACAGCCCTGCACTGGCTCTGGAGGTGATCTGCAGTTGCAACTCCCATTTCCCTCAGGCTGTGTACTTGGCAGGTCTGCTGCTTCCACATGAGTCCATTGCATCTCCATCCAGCACATCAGAGCTGCACCCTGAGCCATAAGTTCACCTTTTCTTTCCCATTTCTCAGCCTGCCTTTCTGAGCTCCATTCCACAGAAGGTGCAGTGATGTAGTCAGGGGGAAGAGCAAGAGCTGGAGGAGAAAGTTCAGTGGATGATGCAGGAAGGTGGGAATTGCAGCAGTGGATGATGCAGGAAGGTGGGTTGCTGGTTTCTGACACACTGCTCCAGAATCTTCCCTCTCCTTATCTGACACAACAGAAAAGTCTAAGGTCAGGATTTGCTGGGTGAACTTAAGGGCTTGGATCTGTTGAGTTCCCCAGTGAGCAGTCTCTGCTGGAAGCCTGTGAACTGTCTGACAGCTCTCCATCATTGCTTGAGCTCATCCATAAGAGCCCTGCATTTTGCTCCCACTTGCTCTGTGAACAAAGGGAGTTTGTTCCTTGCTGCCAAGGCTGGACCTTTCACCCTTGGGACTAATCCCAGGAGCAGAGCTCCAGGGTCAACAGGAGCAGTGTGACCTGGGGACAGTTGGTGGCCTGGCAGAGGGGCGAGCTGGGCTCTCATCTTGGCTTTGCTGTGGGACTTTGGGCAAGTCACTTCACCTCTCTGTGTCTCAGTTGCCCCACCTGCAAGAGCAGGTATTGTTCTGGGATTGCTGCAGCACCTGGAAATGAGGGCACTGTCCCAGGAATCTGAGGTTTGGGCCTTGGTGCTGGGACAGCCTTGGCTCTGCTTTCCAGAGTGGCTGCAAAGGGTTTGGGTGCACAAACTGATTGCAGTGATCTTCTAGACTTGAACAGAAGGTGTTCAGAGTAGAGAGGCAGTGAGGGGGACACAGCTGCTCAGGCAAAGGAAGAGGGACCCTGAGCACACCCATCACTGAAGAGCATGAGCAGCTCCCCTAAACCTCTGGGTGCTCTGCAGTGCCAGCCCTGCAGGGCAGCAGTCAGACCTCATTTTAAAAGGGCATTAATTAAAGTAATTTCAAATGTCAGTAAAAAATGTTTCATCTTCTGTTTAGATTAAATTAATAGAAACAGAGTTATTGCAGCTGACACAGCTGGAGTTAAAGAGGCAAGAACTGGACACAGAGACACTGCAGGTATGTGGGGCTCTGGGGCTGCACCCACCCTCTGCTCTGGGACTGCTCCACTTGCTTCCTTGTTCCTGGCAGTTTCCAGATGGCTTTATCCTTGGAAGGTTCTTCTGCACAGGGGACCACCAACCCCTCTGTGTCCTGGGAATGTGGGAGCATCCCTGCTGCTCCTAAACATGCCTAATCATTCTCAGGGGAGAAACAGGAGCCCTGATAGGGATGGGCAGTTCCAGGTGTGCTGGGTGGGGAAGGATTTTGCAATCCAGTTGTTGGCTGTCCCAAAAACACCTGCCTGCTGTGCATTGCATGTCTTCTTACATTGTGTTGTGTTTTGGTTTTGACTTCATCAGCAGTCACACATTGAGGAATACCAGGTTTAGCTTAAGCAGCTTGGCTTTAAATTTTTGTTATGATGCTTCTGCATCAGTTGTTTTCTTCTGTGTGCCATGTGCCAGGTCAGGTCACCTGTTTAGTCAGCCCAAAATCAGTGACAAACACCCAGAGCAATGACAGAGCAGTGGGAAGGGCTGACTTGAGGCAGAAATGCACCTGTCCTGGATCCTTCAGGTGTGAGGTTTGGGGTGTGCTGCCCGAGCTCACACAGCTCCCCTGTATCACACTGTGGCCTCAGAGGGCAGAGGGTGGGGAACCACCCAGAGTTCAGACCAAGTGTGACCCTGGTGAGCACAGGAGCTGCAGGGCAGTGCAGGAAACAGGGCTCTGCCCAGGTACTCACCTGCAGCTTCAGCATCAGGAGCCAAGGAATAAGGCATGAAAACCTGGATCTCTCTGGATCCCTCCTGCCCTTGGTGCTCTGCAGCCCAAAGGGTCCCTGCTGGGGCTGGAGCAGCTCCCATCTGCCATCAAGTGTCCCTCTCCCCTCTGTGGAGGTCCTGACTCTTCCTGCCTCACCAGGACAGCACATCTCTAGTCACCTGGTGGAGGGTTTGGCCTGGGAGAGACAGCTGTTCCTCTGTTCAACTGGAGCCTTGTCCCTGGGCAGGGTCCAGGTGCTGATTGCAGACTGGACAGGGCTTGGAGCAGCCTGGGATAGTGGAAGGTGTCCCTGCCCATGGCAGGGGGTGGAACAAGATGGGCTTTAAGGTCACCTCCAACCAAACCAGTCTGGGATTCTGTGATCAATGAAGGTTTCCTCAAACTTCAGAGTGTAGCAGAATCCTTGTCCCTCTGTCCATGGGCATCTGAAGTCCTGGTGTCTGATGACCACTGGCCTCTGCCCAGTTATGGGTGAGCTGGGACTGCACCATGCAGAGGTGCCACAGGGTGGGACATTCTTGAGCCAGTTAACTCTCCATTGCTGAGGAGGGGCTGCAGGGACACCTGGCCTTGCCCTGGTGTGCTTGGGGTGAGACCCTATGGAAAGGAAGCTTCCCAAAGGCATGGGGACCTCACCTGTCCTGTTTACCTGCAGGCTTCTAGACCTACTTTCAGGTGTTCTTTCTCTGTTGGACAGAGCTTGGAGCAACATGGGATAGTGGAAGGTGTCCCTGCCCATGGCAGGGGATGGGACAAGATAATCTTCAAGGTCCTTTCCAACCCAAACCAGTCTGGGATTCCATGGTTCTAAGGAGAGGGACTATGAATACTTTTGGCTGAACTTCTGATGGTGTGATGAGGAGCTGCTGCAGCCAGGGTGGGCTGGGGCTGTGTGGGGTGGCAGTGCAGGACTGAAAGGAGTGGGTTCAGCTTTGTTCTGCCCTGCCAGCTGCTAGGAGAGGATCCGAGCTGTGGGGCACAGGGATTCCACACCCTCAGGGACCGGTTTGGGTCTGGCAGGTGCTTTGCTGGGAAGGGGCAGGGTGGCAGCAGGGTGGGGCTGTGGCTGCCAGAGTTCTCCTGTTGCAGGAGTTGGTCACGGAGCAGCGCCGAGCGCTCGGCTGCCTCCTGCAGCAGCTGCTCAAGGAGAAGAAGCAAAGGGAGGAAGAACTGCAGCAAATCCTGGTAATGAAGCCCCTTGTTAAGTGCTGTGAGTGAGGAAGCATTTGGGTTGGCTGCAGGGAGAGTCCATGGGTCAGTGTGGGGGTAGAGGGGAGCAGAGCAGGGCTGTGTCCAGATGCAGAGGCCAATTTAACTCCAGAAAGCTCCCATATACAGCTGGGGGGCACAGCAGCACTCCCTGGTGCAGCACTAGACACTATCATCATCATCAGTGTCCCCTGCTGGAAAGGGAGTGGGCAGCAGGATGAGCTCAAGGGATGGGAGTTGTGGTCTTGCAATCCTGAAGGTCTCTGGACTCTCCTGAGCTTCAGGAGACCAGGCAGTGCCTGGGGCAAGGGGAGCAGGGGAATGCACAGCCCTGCACTGGCTGGGAGGGGTGAAAGTGGGGCCAACCAGCAGCAGACCAGAAATGCCTGTCTCACCCCATCACAGTGCCTAGTTGGGCTCTGCTCAGCCCAGGCTATGGGTTCCCTCCTGCACATCCCTCCATGAACCCCACTGGTGATGTTCCCTCCGGCTCTTGAATGAATGAGTTTGTTTTTCAGCTGGAAATGGAGGCAAAGAGCGAAACCAAACAGGAGAACTACTGGCTGATCCAGTACCAGCGCCTGCTGAACCAGAAGCCCCTCTCCCTGAAACTCCAGGTGCTGCTGCCATTCCTGCTCCCCCTGTGGCTCTGCTCTGCTCTGGGGGCAGTGAGGAAAGCCCCTGAGCTAAGGCTGGGAGCAGGGCACACAGATCCAGGGCTTTCCAGGGATCACACAGATCCAGGGCTTTCCCTGGTGCTCTGAGCTCCCTCACTCCTGCACCATGGAAGGGATGGGGCTGCCCAGGTCCTTGAGGAGCCAACACCTGAGCTGTTCCCAGCAGGAGCTGCTGTCCCACTCCCAAACTGCAGGTCAGGAGCAGAGAACTCTGCGTACCTTCCAGGCAGGGCTTCTTGTTCCAGCTGAACACCCAAAGGGCTCTGCTTGGTTCCCCAAATTCTCCTTCAAACACATCTCAGTGCATTAACTCCTGCCCATTCCTGCCAGGAGCTGGTAAAATCCACCCAGGGTGGGCACAAGGAGATGGATCTGAGCTCTGCCTGTGCTGCAGATCAGCTCGAGTTGGCAAAGCAGAGGCTGCTGAAGACAGGGATTTCCAAAGGGATTGTTTCATGTGTGAGAGGAGACTCAGTGGTGACTGCAGCTCGTCCTGGGGGGCAGCTCTGATCTGTGCTCTTTGTGACAGGGACAGGACCCAGGGAATGGCTGGAGCTGTGCCAGGGGAGTGTCAGGCTGGAGAGCAGGGAAAGGTTCTTCCTCCAGGGAATGGTCACACCCCCGAGGCTGCCAGAGCTCCAGAGGCTTGGACAATGCTGCCAGGGCCAGGGTGGGATTGTTGGGGTGTCTGTGCAAGGCTAGGAGCTGGACTCGATGATCCTGGTGGGTCCCTGCCAGCTCAGGATATTCCGTTATTCCCAAACCTCAACATTTTGAACTGTGCTTATAAAACCCCTGGGGCCAGAGCTGCTCCAGCTGTTGGGCTGCCAGGCTTTGGTGTCCTTGGGAAGAACACCTGGAGCAGGGCAGGGTGGGGATGAGCACACTCCCAGCCCTGCTGCTGTCTGGCCTCAGGCACAGTGTGGGAGCTCAGTCTGTGTTTTGCAGGAGAAGGGTTTGGAGCAGCAGCTGGTGAGCCTCCTGCTCGAGCTCTCTGCTGACCAGTACGTGCCAATCTTTGCTCACCACCAAATATCCTTGGAAATGCTCGGCACCATGACTGCCAGGGACCTGGAGAAGGTACGAGACAGCAGAGCCACAATGGGGGACAACACCAGCAGGGACTGCCCAGCCCTTGCTTGGAATCCAGCTGTGCCTGGTGGGACAAAGATCTGGCTGGTGCTCTGCAGTGTCACCTCCCTCTGTGTGCTGGTGCTCTGCGGTGTCACCTCCCCACAAGGACAGGTGTCTGTGCTGCCCTGCCTGTCCCTGTGAGCACTGGCTCTCCCAGGCATTGCAGGGGCAGCTGCAGCCTGGCTCCATCTTCCAACATCCTCCAGATGCTCGTTGTGTTAGAAGTGGCACCAGGGAATTCCTGGTGCCTGGCATGGTCATGTCTTGTCAGTGAGGCCCAGGAGTTGCACTGTCTGCTTGGGGACATGAGCCTCCTGTCCCCTCCGGGGCCAACAGCCTCCTCTTGCCCCGCAGGTCGGTGTGACAGAGGCTGGTCTGCAGCATGCCATCCTCAGGCGAGCTCAGGAGATCCTGGCTGTAGCCACGACGATCCCAGGTATCCCAAGTTCTTTTCTGCCACATCTTACAGCAAGTACCTGAGCCCGGATCAGGGAGCTCTGTGGTGAGATACCTCCGTGGGTGTGTGAGGAAGGTCGGCAGGGAGGGCAGGCGGAGCTGGGGTGGGGATGGGCAGCACTGCGGGGGCTCAGCGCTGGCTGTGGTTGCAGAGCTGCAGAGGGCAGAGGACACTGAGCTCCCTGCAGCCCCAGAGCCCAGCGCTCCCCGGGAGGAGTCCCCGAGCCCCACAGCCCCGCCGCTGGAATGGGACCAGAAGAAGTCGGAGTGCGTTGTGTGCATGGAGCAGGAGGTGAGACCCACCCAGCCTGGGGCTGGAGCAGGCCGTGCAGGGAGGGTGGGATCCAGCACATGCCCAGCTCTGTGTCCTCAGCCTGGCCCGGGCAATGCCCAATGCCTGAGCTCATCCCGGCAGCTCCCGGGCACAGCCAGAGCTGGGCGGCACAGTGAGGAGGGAGGGAGAGAGGGAGGGCAGCACAGGGATGGGCAGGGCAGGGACAGGCAGGGCTCTGTGTGGCCTTGGGCAGGACCTCTCTGAGCTCCACCTGCCAACCATGGGTAGAACTCGGGGGCTGCTCAGGCCAGCCCTGCCTGTTTCCTTGCCTGTGTCCCATCGTGTCCCTCCCCGTGTCCCACCGGCTGTGCCCGGGGATGCAGATCGAGGTGCAGGCTTTGCCTCCCACGCTGACACACCGCAGGGGATGCCCAGCTCCCCCCGTGCTGGGAGCAGTGTTGGGGGACAGCAGCACTCCCCGTGTCCTCTCTCTGTCTCTCCCCCAGACGCAGATGATCTTCCTGCCCTGTGGCCACGTCTGCTGCTGCCAGGGCTGCTGCGAGCGGCTGCACTCGTGTCCCCTGTGCCGCCAGGACATCGCCCAGCGCATCCGCATCTTCCAGAGCGCCTAGGCGGGGCTGGGCGGCACCGCCCCATTCCCGGGCTGTTCCCCCTGTGCTGCTCCTGCCACTGTTAACAGCTCCTCACCAGCATGGCCAGCACTGCCCTCCCCGTGCCTGGCCCCGCGCTGGCTGCACCGGGCAGTCTCAGCACCCTCCCTGCTCCCCGATGGCTTTTCAGCCTCCCACCTTGAGCTCCTTCCGATGGATCCCCTCCTCCTGCCTGCCCGCCCAGCATCCCTGGGTGCACCTGAGGCTCCTCCTCTCTGCCAGAGGTGTTTGCCTTCAGAAAGGCCCCTGGCTCTGCAGGGACACAGGGAGTGCTTCCAGCAGTGCTGCCCGGAGCTGGGGGAGTTTCCCGTGGGAGGATGCAGCCCGGACGTGCTGTTCTTCCTGCAATGACAGTGCCTTGCACCTCTGTCATGCCAAAGGTCTGCGGCTTCTGGTCTGGAAACCCACAGGAGCGTGTCTGGGGCTGCAGAGGGGCCAGGGCAGAGCCAGGAGCTCCCCAACCCCTAATCCCTGCTCCTGTGGGATGGGAGAGTCTGCAGCCACCCCAGGACTGAAGGGACCTGCTCTGACCAGAGGAGCCCAGTGGGGTCCCTAGTCCCAAAATCAGGTTGAGAGCAGAAAGTGTTGCTGGCACTGGACAGCACTGATGCAGTGCTTGAGCCATGCCCAGCTCAGATCCACAGTGCCTCCATGCATTGGGGTGTGGGGACTTCTCCATTGTCATTAATAAGTAGCAATTCCTGTCTGTCCCTCGTCTCTTGACCCTGAAATATAAAAATGCTGCCATGAGCCCAGCACAGCCCCTCCCCAGGAGCAGCCATTAAACTGCAGCTGGTTTCTGCTGGGGGGTGTTTGTGTTTGCTGTCTCTTCCCTTCTGGAGGGGGGATGGCTGAAAGCCAGGGGCTGTGGAGCAATGCCAGGGCTACCAAGTGCCTGGCTGCCCCAGTGTCACCTCCTCATCCTCTCCCTGTCAAACAGAGAAGAATGTGAGGATCTTGCCTTCTCCCTGGGTGTTGCTCAGTGCAGAGCTGCCTAGGGATGTCCAGGCAGGGGAAACCTTGGACTCTGTGCTTGGCTTGCCTCACATGAGCTGCCCCGTGCAGAGCACCCCTGTGGAACACGTGTGTGACCTCGTGGAGGTGTCCAGTGCCCGCTGCTGTGTGCCACCAGGGTCCTGGGGACGTGCCACAGCAGCACGCTCAGCTCCTCGGGAACATCCTGGGGATGTTTCCAGCCTCTGTTTGCACGTTTTGCTGCTGCTGCACATCACAGCAGGCAGGTCCTGTCCAGGGAAGGGGCAAGGGGACACACCAGGAGCAGCTGGTGCGTGGGATGCAGGAGGGGAGCGCTGGTGGAGGTGCCCGAAAAGGGCAGGAAGGGTCGGGGAGAGAGTCACACACCGGCAGTTCTCTGCTGCCCCTCGCCTCGGCATTCCCCGGGATCGGGGAGAAGGGAGTCAGCCTGGCTGGGGGGATGAGGCACGGCGAGGAGCGGGGAGAGTGGATCGAGCTCTGCAGCGAGGCCCCCTGCGCCCCCTCCCCTGGGGCAGTCAGGGACCACACGGGGACCACACGGGGACCACACGGGGACCACACGGGTCCGGCCGGAGAGCGAGGAGAGTCCTGAGGGCTGCCCTGACACCTGGTCAGCAGCAGCGATGCTGCAACACCCCCTCCATCCCCAGTGTCGCCCCTCCCATCCCCACCGCCCCCTCCATCCCATCCGCTGCCCGCCGGGCCGTGCTGGGGGTGGTAATGGGTGACAGGAGCTCAGGGCAAGGTCCGCTATGGGACAGTGCCTGCAGTGCCAGGCTGCCCTTCATCGCCAGTGCCAGCACAGCCCAAAGAGTGCAGGGACAGACAAAACAAACAGCTACGGGTCAGACAAAACAGCTGGAGCATCACCCAGGAGTCTGGCACTGCCAGCTTGTCCCCACCGAGCAGTGTCATGTGTCACCCCAGGCAGTGCTCGGCTGTTTCAGAAATCCGAGGGAAAAAGAAAAGTAATTAAGTCAAAGCATCTTCGGCCCCAGCCAGCCCCAGCAGTGCCGGGCAGTCGCGGGGGCTTCACCCGGCCTGTGCTCAGTACAAACATCCCCTGTCCATCCCTGGAGCCCTGAGCTGGCCGTGCCGGTTGCTGGCCAGGGCCACCTCCTGCCCCAGGTGACAAACAGACCCCAGGGCTGGTGAGAAAAGGCTGCACAACTGGGCTATTGTACTCAGTGCTGACCTGGTCCTAAAGCAAATTAACAGTGATAGAATCTGTGTTCGGGAGGTGTTAAAGGACTAAGAAAGGGAAAGGGGAAACAACAGCAGGTGGTTTTGGGGCAGCAACTCTGCGATGGAGGAGGAGCGTTCCTGTGCCGCTCCAGCGCCCGCCGGGCAGCCTGGGGCCAGGCTGAAGGTCAGGGGGGCGGCCCGGCTCCCCTCAGCCCTCCCCGGGCTCGGCCATCGCCGCCCCCGCCTTCAAAAGCGGCCGGGCCGGGCTGTGCCGCGCAGCGCCATGGCTGCAGGGCCCGAGCCGGGCCGGGAGTGCGGCATCTGCTACGAGCCCTACTGCGGCTCGGCGGGCAGCCCGCAGCAGCTGCCCTGCCGCCACTCGCTGTGCCAGCGCTGCCTCCGCAGGCTCGTCTGCCGCGCCGCCAGCGTGCCCTTCGTCAGCTGTCCCTTCTGCAGGATGGTGACGCTGCTGCCCGAGCTGCCCCCCGCGCCTCCCGGGGCCGCGGCGGACACGGGGACCCCGCGGGGGGAGCGGCAGGAGAGCGGCGGCGGTGTCCCCCCGGAGCCCGGCCGGGGCTCGTCGCGCTCCGTGGCCGCGCTGTGTCCTTCGCACGCTCCCGTGTTCGCCGTGAGCAGCTCCGTGTCCCCCTGCGGCCTCCGCCGCGGCTCCGAGGCTCCCCACGCCTTCGTGCTGGGGCTGCTGGGCCGGGGGCTGCTGCTGGACACTCAGCCCCCGCTGGCCTCCATGGAGAACCTGCGCCTCGGCTTCGCCGCCGGCATCCTCGTGCTCATCGTCTCCACCTTCTTCCTGCTCGTCTTCCTCAAGTAGGTCCGGATGGCGGAGGTGGGTTCCCATCCCACCCCAGCGGATGGAGCCGGCGGTGGGTCAGGGACTGCTCGGGCCACGGACACCTCGGTGGGCAGGACACGGCCAGGGCCAGGGCTCAGCACCTGCCTGGATGCAGCCCTGGGGCCCGCAGGACGCTCGGCTGCCCCGCACGGGAGCCCCGGGACATCAAACTCTTTAAAAATTAACTTATTGCATTGCTTTCCTCGCCCCGGGTCTGGCCGTGCTCGCTCCATCGCCAATATCCCGGACCCTGGCACGGCTCGGCGGGAGGCGCAGCCTGGGGCCACCTTCGCTTCCCGGTGGTGTCACAGACTCAGGCACCGGAACATTTCCCGGCTGCAGCCCCGCAGGCAGCGAGGCTGGGTGAGAGGGGCCGGGAAGGGTATCGCAGTGCTGCCCTGGGAGTGAAGCTGCTCCAGCAGCCCTTTCCCGGGAGGAGAGAGCCCGGCGCGCTGCCCGCACAGGGATGAGGCAGCCGGGATGGGCTCAGCCCCGCAGAGACACGAGACATTAAAGCCAGGCATGAGCCCAGCAGCGTGTCCGGGTGTGTTCTGTCAATCCATGAGCCTCGCCAGGCAGGGCAGCAGCTGAGCACCCGGGCCAGGAGTGGAGAAGGTGTCCTCTCCTTCCCAGCCTCCAGGAACACTCCCGTGGGCACATCCTCATCCAAGTCCTCCGTGGTTCACCCACCTCTGGCCAGAACTCAGGAGCTGCCCTTCACAGCCCCTGTGACAGCACTGTCCTCTCCCTGCCAGAGCCTGCTGCACCCCTGGAAGGCCAGAGCTCCCTCACCTTCACCTCCTGCACCCCAGGCAGCTGCACACACAGGCACAGAGGACAAACACGGGTAATTTAGATCCTGAGAACTGAGCCACAAAAATCTGGGAGCTCCGGGCTGAGGTAGAGGGAGATGCCAGGCTGGGGAAGGGGTTGTGGTACCTGCTGTGCCTGAATAGAGGGACAAGTTTCAATCTCAACTCTTGCACTCCAATTCCTGCTTGGGGCTCACAGGCACAGTGCAGCTGCACCTTCCTGCAGCCCCAGAGCAGCTCAGGAGGCACTGGGCTGTGCAAAGCCCTGGAGATGCCCAAGGTCTCCTCCCCTAAAACCTGAGGGGAACCAGGCAAGTGGCCCCTGTGAGCATCACAGCTCTTTGTACTTCAGCTTCTCACACCAACACAGTTGCATGTGAGAGCCCAAGGAGCTCTCAGCACAAAGGACCCTTCTTTCCCCAGAGAGGGGCTCAACAGCAAGGATGCAGAACAGCTTCTAGGTCAAATTATTCCTGATTTCAGGCAGAGCTAAGTCAGTTTTCAAGTGACAGATGAAGCCAGACTAAAGTAAAGCCACTGCAAGCAGAAAATACAGGTTTAATTGCACTTTATTTTCCAAGAAGTGAAATGCAAAGCCCTCAGGCGCTCTATCTGTAATGGGGAACAAGAAGTGGAACAGGTTAGTATGAGCAATGATCTCCCTAGGGACACTGCATGGAGGGGGCCAGAGGGCACATCAGGGCACTGACAGAGCAGCACAAGGACCCCAGAAAATCCAGTCTCTAACACCTTCATGATCAGCACTGAGCAACTCCCAGGAAGCCCCAGCTCAGGTCACCCTGCATGGTGGCTGGCAGACTTTGGTCTCTGCCCCACTTTCAACTGCGTTTGGCAAGTTGTGGCACTGAGGGTGTGGCACAGGGACCTGTCACACACCTCAGCAAGAACACCCAGTGCTCTTCTGTGTGTTTTCCTCCCAAGACATCACCTCTAGGAGAACACAGATCTAATTCCAGTCAGAGAGTGGAGAGGCAGTTGTAGAAACTAAACCATTGCATTAGTAGAATTAGTTTAAGTCCTTTCATTTTATTAAGTGAAGGGGTTTATTTGTTTTAAAGACTCCTGGGGTAAAGGGCTGCTGGGGTCAAGTGTGTTAGTGCCTATGAGTGGAGAACAAAAGTGCTGTGAGAGCCCCAGGCTATTTGCCCAGCTCTGTCCTTCTTCCTTTCCCCTCCTGGTCCCCTCAGAGTGCAGGGTGACACCCCAAAGTGCCCAGCCCAGCCCGGGCTTGTGTCCCACCCCCCTCTACAGTTTTAACTTGTGCTGGGATGGTCTCACGTTAACAGCAGCAGAGCCAAAGGCACAGGATAGGGGCTGGGCTGTGGGGAAGGACTTCCCAAACAAGCAGCACATCCTGGAGCTGTGCTGCTGCTCCCACAGGGAAACACAGCCCAGCAAAAACCACAGCAGCTCTGGCACGGGAGAGGAGCTGCCTGTGAGTCTGAGTGGCACAGAGCAGGGACTGAGCTCCTTGCAGCACCCAGCACTGCTCCAGCCCTGCTCAGGCACTGCTCTAACAGAGCCCCAAGGCCCAGGACTGCAGCTCCAGCAGCACCTGTGCCCACCTGAACCACCTCAGCCCCCGGGGCTCCCCAGGCTGCCTGTACAGAGCCAGTGGCTCACAAGGAACACCTGACTGGGATTCCTGGGGGAATCTCCAGCAGCACATGGCTCAGACACAGTAGGGAGAGGGTGCAGCATCCCTGAGAGCCACCCTGGGGACTAAGAGAAATATTCCAAGGAATTCTTCACTGGGGAAGGAGATTTTAGTCTGATTTTTTAACAGGCTGTTGCCACTGCAGGGTCCTGCCAGTCTCAGTCTGCTGCAGCACTTCACCAAGTACCTATTTGCATAAAGTTTGAGGTTAATGAATCCAGGGCTCAGCAGAGGGGGACAGTGGTGGGACATCCAGTGGGACTGGCTGGCTCCTGCACTCAACCCAACCCCCAAGTGTTTGGCAGCTCAGAGCAAGGGGGCTGAGCACCCACGAGTGCAAACAGAGCCCCTGCTGCCACCCCCATCCACCTGCAGGACAAGAGCCTGGGAAGTCCCTGGTCATTCCCAATGTCCCACAGATGCAGCTTGCCAAGGGCTCAGAGCACGAGAAGACGCTGTGCCCAGAGGAGAGAGCTCAGCAGCCACATCATCATCCCAGCCAGTCCAGGTCATCGTCATCATCGTCACCGAAGAGCGGCGCGGGAGGAGGACGTCCCTTCATGCTCTGCAGGGCACACCAGAGGGAAACTGGTCAGGCCCAGCAGCTTCCTGGCCTTTCATAATTGCTACACAAACTGCTCTGAAATCTCTGCCAGCTTGAAGGAGCTGGGAACAAGAAGCCTCATTACCCAAGTTTTTATTTCTCACATGACGGCTTAGTGTTTAGATTAGGTTTAGATTAGATACTGGGAAAAAATTCCTGATGGAAAGGAATGTGAAGCATTGGCACAGCTGCCCAGGGCAGTGTGGAGTCACCATCCCTGGAAGCGTTCAAAAAGTGGGTGCATGTGGCACTTGAGGACATGGTTCAGTGGTGAGTGGTGCTACATGGATGGTTGGACTTGAGGATCTTAAAGATCTTTTCCAACCTTAAGGATTTTGTGGTTCTATGATTCCAGGAGCTGCTTAGAGACTAAAAGGGATTGGAGAGGGGCCAGACACTAAAACTCTGCAATTAACCTGGCAAGCCCCACTGCTTTCATGCCAGCAGGAGTTTGTCACCACTCCCTCAGCCAAGCCAGCCCTTCCCAGCTCAGTCACCAAGCCCAGATACTCCTGATTTACACAGGGAATGGATGGGAAGCTCTGAGCTCAGCCAGGCCCCCACTGCCAGAGGGAAGATTTTGCAGACAAGCTACAGACCATGCCTCAACCAGAGCAAAGCCCCGAACACCCAAACACATACCACTTCCTCCTCATCTTCCTCTTCAGAGGGAACTCGAGGCTTCACTGCTTTAGGAGATGGTGTTTCAAAGAAGTTGTCATCCTCAAAGAGGCTGCAAGGAGATAAAGAATGAACAGCTTGATCTCAGAGGATGGGATTTGCTTTTACAAGCTCTGTCACAGAGAGATGGAAAAGCTTTGTCACTGAGAGAAACCTTTAAGGCAGGTACTGTTCACCAGGGCAGGGCAATTCTGGGACCTGGCAGGTACCAGGACCAGACTGTACATGAACTGCCCACTCCCCTGGGAATGTTCTCCTCTGCCTCCACCAGATGAGGCTGCTCCAGGGATATTCCCAGTGAAATGTGCCCCAGGCAGCCTGTCTGTGCCACCCAGTGCCAGCACAGTGAGGCAACTGCAGCCCCCAGCCAGTGCTGTCCTGCAGCAGGGACACTCCTGGAGCAGGCTCTGGGCCTGCTGGTGCCCCAGCCAGCCCTGGCACCCAGCACAGCTCACCTGGAATCTCTGTGCCTGGGGCTGGAGCCCAGTGCCTGCAGTCCTGGAGTTTCTCCCAGTACAGCTGAGGCTGGCTGTGCTGTGCTGGACACTGAGGCAGGTTCCTGCTGGCAGCCAGCTCCATCCCATGGCTCTGTGACACTCCCTTCCTCCCCATTCAAGGGAGGAGGCTCTAAACCTCCCCCAGCCTCCTCTGCCTTCTGCTCCCCAGCTGGATGTGCTGAATGTGCTGCCACATCCACTTCTCCTGGCTTGGCTTCTGGAACAGAAGGTTCTGCAGCTTCTGCCTGCAAAGACACTGCAGAGGGACCATGTTCTGGGTCAGCTTTCCTGGTGGGAACACTGTCCAGCCTCTGCTCCAGCCCAGGAACAGGCTGGTCTGCAAGGACAGGTCCCTTCTCAGGCTCCAGGCTGGATTCAGCTGTGGGAGGGAGAGGCTCCTCCTGGACCTTCTCTTCTTCTGTCACCTCACTGCTCTGTGTCCCCTGCTCCTCCTCAGGAGTTCTGGGCCTGGCAGAGTGAGGAGCAGTCTGGCCTTCCTGCTCAGACTGCAGGGAGCCTCTGGCTGCTTCCCCAGGATCAGCTGGGGATGCAGTGCTCTGTGCTGGGCTGTGCTGCAGGGGCTCTTCGTGGTCAGTCTTTGCTCCAGGGGATCCTTCCTGTCTCCCTGCTCCTGGGCCAGATTCCCCATTTTCAGTGCCATGATCTAGTTTCTCCTGCTGCCTGTTGAGCAGCTGCAGTGTCACAGTCTGAAAAAAGGATTAGAGAGAACACTGGTTACACCCTAAACACAAACCATCCCAGATCCATGTATCATCTTTTACCAGGGGTCTTTGCCACCCACAACAAATTCTCCTTCAGTTATTTCAGTCTCCCAGCATAGATTTGTGGTTTGGCCCACAGCTCTCTCTCCTCTCACTCCATCACCTCATGTCTGTCACCACTGTCATACCTTGATAGTGGTCATGACAAGCCCCAGGACTGTCCTGCCACTGTACATCTCATCCAGCTCAAATTCACCCCGAAGAGACTGAAACACACCATTCATTATCTTCTTGACCTGCAAAAGAGCAAGACAGGAAACAAAGATACAATTCATTAGCATGTGAAGCATTGCACTCATCAGGCACTTCTCCAGGGGAAGGAACAATAAATCCAAACACACAAACATGGTTTTTCAGATAATTCACTTTTGAAACCAGAAATTCTCACATCAGGCCACCTTAATTCAGAACCATTCTGTATGCACCAAACCCATCCTTCCCAAACTGAGGCAGGTTGCACAAAGCCAAAGCAGACTGGCACTTACTACTTATTTTGGTTTTTAAATCCAAACCTCAAATCTAGAGTTTTAACAAAAAGAAATAAAAATCAGGCAACAAAGTGGGCAGTAGGAAGATAGAGTGAGGCTATTTACAAGGGCATGTAGTGACAGGACAAGGGGAATGGGTTTCACACTGCCAGAGGGCAGGGTTAGATGGGATATTGGGAAGAAATTCTCCCCTGTGAGGGTGGGGAGGCCCTGGCACAGTGTGCCCAGAGAAGCTGTGGCTGCCCCTGGATCCCTGGCAGTGTCCAAGGCCAGGTTGGACAGGGCTTGGAGCAACCTGGGATAGTGGAAGGCGTCCCTGCCCATGGCAGGGGGTGGAACTGATGGGCTTTAAGGTTCCTTCCAACCCAAACCAGTGTGTGTGACTGTGATTCTAGGATAAGATCCCATCCTTTCTTTGTCTGGGGACTGTTAATACAAACACAGTGCTCTGTGGAGAAAGTTCTATTTTTCCTTCTTATGTCAGTTCAAAGAGAAATCATTCAAGGTAAATGCATTTGCTTAGGAAGAAGTACTGCAAAGTCAAGCTCACCTGTTCAGTGAAGTCTGCAGGGGAAGATCCATGCTGATCCTTCTGCAGGGCTTGGATCCTTTCCTCATAGCGAGCCTTCAGCACCACCACATCTGCCTGCAGGGCTGAGTACTGCCAAGGGAAAGCCACCCTCAGAGCAGCTCCTCACACCACAGCCTCACCTGGATGGGTGCTTGGGGAGGGTTTTAGTGAGGCACAAACTCTGAGTGCAGTTTTAAGCAGGGCTTTGATACTGCCACAAAACACTTGGGTGGAAGCAACAACACCAAACTAAGGACACC
The DNA here is from genome assembly GCF_008360975.1 of Lichenostomus cassidix. Classification (NCBI taxonomy): domain Eukaryota; kingdom Metazoa; phylum Chordata; class Aves; order Passeriformes; family Meliphagidae; genus Lichenostomus; species Lichenostomus cassidix. The sequence continues at coordinate 9,521,317 of NC_139497.1, forward strand.
CAGCCCAGCCTTGGAGAGTCACAATTGTGTCATCAGCTCCTCAAGTGCCACCAAGAATGGGTGGGTGCAGCATTACTGAGACCCCAGTGATTTCAGGGCTGGCTCTCATCACTGGACCTGCTCAGATTTGCTGGAAGCCAAGTGAAATTATTCCTTCCCTACCATATTCTGGAACTCCCATCCTTCTTGTGCTGCACTAGTCTGCACTCCAGTTCCCATCCAGCTGCTGTGTTATTCCCTTTACCTTCTCTTGGATAGGCTCCAGTTCCTCCAAACGTTGCTGAACCTCAGACAGTTTTTGCTCTTCTGCTTTTTTCGACTGTTTGAGAGCCATGAGCTGAAACAAGAACCAGAGCAGGTACAGCCCCTGGCAGTGTCACCCATTTCAAACAAACAGTCTCTGCTCACAAACAGCCCCTCAGAACAGTGCAGATGTTGTAGAGCTGTTGCTGTAGTTCAAGGCTGTCAGAACCTTGGCTCTCCCTCCATGAGCCACCAACCCAACAGAACAACTGCATGTGCAGATGGCTGAGATCAAGCTCCAGAACAGGCAAGAAATGAGAAAGTGAAGCCCCAGTTAGGTGGGAGAAGACTGTTGGTTACAGTTACTGGTATTTACTGCTCCATGTTAGCAATAAAGAACAGCTCTTTACCTTCTCTTCCAGCTGGGCCACCTGCTGCTGCAGGGAGTCCCTCTGCTCACACAGCTCCTGGCACTGCCGGCTGTGCTGCTCCTTGGCTGAGGCCAGGGCTCGCTCACATTTGGCTTCACACTGGGATTCCAGCTCTGCCTGGATCAGTGACAGCTGGGAGAGAGACAATTAGCAACACCCACCCATGATCTGTGCACAAGAGGTGCAAGCTTAGGGCTGGACACACACACAGGGTGCCACCAGCTCCTGCCCACACCTCTCTCTTCAGCTCCAGCCACAACCCCCCAGGCTGGCCAGAGGGCTCAGACTTCAGACCTCTTGGCATGTTTCTAAAGAACCTTTCACTCCTCAGAAGTCCCATGTTCTTCTCTCTACTACAAGCTCCACTTGGAGCCTCTCCTTTCCTCAGTTTGACATGAACCACAAATTCGAGCAGGTAATGCTTTCATTCTTCCCCTACCTCAGCACTTCCACATTATTTCCCTCCTGTAGGTTCTCACAAGCCTTCCAGACCTGGAGCAGCAGCTCCCCTGACTCCTCACCTGCTCTGCTGCTGCCTGGTCAGTCGAGGTCCGAGCCTTCTTCAGGAGCTGCCGGAGCTTGTCCAGCTCCTGCTGGTATGACCTGCGGATTTCTTCCATCTCTTCCTCAGCCTGAGCTCTCTCTGAGAGGGATTTCTTCTTCCTCTCTGCAAGATTCTGCAATAAAGAACATGACACAGAATAGGCCAGACTGCACCAAAGCAGCTTCTCTTCCTTGAGCAGAAAGCTTCTTCAAGCAGTGAACTTCATCACTTGAAATCAAGCTGAGGTTATCGCAGCAGTAGGAAGGTTGACATTACTGGGTAAGACATTAAATAAATAAAACCCACATAAGCACAAGGGATCTCCCAGCCTGCAGATGAGTCAAGATTTAAGTAACTTACATATTTAAAAGCAAGAACCTTTGGTTAGCCTTGGGTTAACCTTCAGTAAACAACCTCCACCTCTGCTGCTGGCACTGGACATACCCTTTCCAGAGTCTCCTTTTCCACTTTCAGGTCTGTCAGCTCTTCCTCCAGTGCTGCAATCTTCATGTCCAGCTGTTTGCGGCTCTGCTTCTCAGCCTTGAACCTGCTCTGAGTGTCCTGAGAGGCTTCTTGGAGCTCTGCAAGCAAACCACACCTCCCTGTTTGGGTGATACTCCCATTTCAGGGCAGCACATTTGGGGGCTGCTGGGAACAGGGTCTCTTGCCCAGGATGTCAACAACTCTGCTTGTGCCTGCAGTGGGGACTAGAATTTATCAAGAGCAGCCTGTTCCAGTGCTTTGCAACCATTTCTGTGAAGACATTTTTCCTGATATCCAAATCTAAAACTTCCCTGGCACAGCCCGAGGCCGTTTCCTCTTGTTCTTTGTTCTCTGGGAATAGAGCCTGACCCTCCCCTGGCTGCCCCCTCCTGTCAGGAGTTGTGCAGAGCCACAAGGTCCACCTGAGTCTCCTTTTCTCCAGGATGAGCTCCCACAGCTATTCCTGGTGCTCCAGACCCTTCCCCAGCTCCATTCCCTTCCCTGGAGTTGCTCCATCCCCTCAATGACTTTCTTGTCATGAGGTCCAGAACTGACCCCAGGATTCAGGGTGGAGCCCCACCGGTGTCCAGCACAGGGGAATGAATGAATTCCTCAAGTTTTAGCTTCACTGGCTGCTCCACAAGACGTTGGACACAAAAGCCAAGAGACTGTTCTACAAAAGGCATCCCTGTAACAGGATGGTTTTGTTTGTTGAGCCATCCCACTTTCCCTTTAGTGGTAACAAGGATGCACATCCTTCAGACATTTCAGTGCATCCATCTTTCCATACCCTGTGACTGATCCTAGGGAAAGCAGGAATAAATACCCCAGAAGACAGGAAAAACCTATGATTTATAAAAGAGGAAAGAGCCATGAAGGAGCTCTCAGGGGACAGGCAGGAGCAGCCTCACCTGCCACCTGTGCCTGCAGCTTGTTGAGCTGTGCCTCCTGTCTCTCTGCATCCTGCACAGCACAGGAGAGCTGCTTCCTCAGGTCCATCTCCTTCTTCTGGTGGGCAGTGAGCTCCAGCTGCAGCTGGGAAACCTGGGCTGTGGCAGCTGCCAGCTCCTCTGCTACCTTGGCCTGGAGCACAGAACGGAGCAGGGGAAGGAAAGGGAAAGAATGGATGTGTGAGGAAGCAGCAAACTCAGGAAAAGGGCTGCAGGCCTTATCAGGGAAGACATCTCCAAACGAAGAGGCAGCAATGACTTTTTTGCCATGTCAGTTTTGTCCAGACTGGCTAGAAACTTGCATGAGGCCACCAACAACCTCATCACCACATCAGTTCAACTCAGTCAGTTTTCCTGAAAAAGTTCAATGTGTTTAAGCCTAGTACCAGTGCCTGGTGGCTCTGCTCAGTTTTCAGGCTATGAAAGCATCTATTTGAGTAAAAAGCCTGGGCTCCAGAATTTAAGTGTCTTCCATAAGCTTGCAAATCACTGAAGAACCACATAAAATACAGGCTTGTGCCAGCCAAAAGAGCACCTTGTCCCCAGAGCACACAGCCTGAGGTCACCTCAGCTGCCCACAGGGCAAGGCTGGCATTTCCCAGCAGTCCTCAGTCACTTGCGGATCTGTTTAGATTTAGTATTGCTGAGAGTCAGCGACTCATCTAAAACCAGGCACTAGCACAGCTTGTTAGACAACTTGGAAACAATGTTAGCAGGGGCTCAAGGCATCAAGACAGACACAAAGTCCCATTCCCCATCTCGTTGAGTGACACACAAAGTTCAGAGGGTGCTCTGCAAAGACAGAACTTGCACAGGGAATCCCTAAAGAGCTTCCACACCTCTGTCTACTTTGATATTCCCAACAGACTTTTCACATTCTTGTAAGAGGTGAGTTCAGGAGAACTAGATTTTTCCTCTGCTTTATCCCCCTGAGAGAATTCCCTCCAGACTAGGAACAACACCTCCTGGCAGAGAAGAGCAGCAAGCAAAATTGTTCCAGTTATGGTGAGGATGAGGATGTGATGACCTGGAGGGCTGGAATACCACACCACTTGTTTTAAAGAGGAGGCAGCATTTCAGATAGTGGCTAAAACCAGATTTGCTTTCCTCTTATGTTTCCATAAATGCCCCACTGCTCTACTAACTCCTGGCATGCTAAAACCAAATCCCATGGCATAGCTAAAGCACATCTAAAGGTTATTTTAACCCTGGCCTCTGTCTTTAATGGCAAATAAAGAAAACAAAAATAGGAAATCCTATGACAGGAAATGTTACTAGACAGGTTTCTACAGAGGATGCTTCATGTCCATGGCTCAGCTCCAGCCTCCAGCTTTCAGGCACCAAGAATCAGACCTGTATCTGCTCTGACAATGATCCTGTTCTCCCATGAGGAGTGGAACAAGCAGCAGTGTGACAGAATTCCTGCAAAGGGCTCCCCAGGAAAGAGGGGACCATTGGGGAGACACTGCCAGCTCTAAAGCCCTTTTCCCAGTGACAGGTCTGTGCTAATTCAAGCTCTGAGACAATTCTTTTCATGCCAATCAGTTTCTAGTTCAAGAGGAAGCTGGGCTGGCACTACCTAGGGCACAACCATCTACCACCTACACAGTCAGCAGACACTGCCTCACCTGGTCCCAGCCCCGATCCACTGGCAGCATGTGCTGGGAAGAGAAAGCAGCGACAGGAAACAGGAAGGGTTAAGAACACGACTTGAAAGGCAGAGGCATTCATCAGCAGAAATGCAAAATGCTTCATAACAGGAGCCTAAGGCATGCCAGAGAAGCCTTTAAATTACTCCAAGAACTGTAAAAGCTTAGACAGAAATAAGTAGTGAAGCCTGATGTGAAAAGAATGGCACTAAAGGCACCCTTAGGGTATGTTACACACCAGGGGTGGGAGCATTCCTGTGTGTGACCTGCACTGGAGAGGTGGGGAATTACTTATTCTTATGACACACAAAGCCTTCCCCTAAAGCTGGGACTTGCTCTGCCAGGGCCAAAGATCTATAACCCAGAACAGTGAGTTACCAACACCTCAGTGATCCAGGGTACAACCAAATACGTTGTGAGTCTCTCTCTGGAAGTAAACAATAGATAAAATAACTTCAAATTACTTTCCCTGAGGATTCAGTGAGTGCAGCCCCAGGGCAAGCTGGGTTAGATAAAAGGAAGAGGAAGGAATACCAACCTTCACAGTTACTGTCAATACTCTCACAGAACCAGGGGGAATCTTCTCCCAGTGCAAGTCAGGGCTTTCCTGCTCTGGCCTGAAGCCTGTTCAGGTAACATCATCACCTAGCCAGTGCCTGCTCAGTCAGTGGGTCCTACTGAAGATGAGGCCCAAAAGACTCCTAAAGATCTTATACTTCCAAAACATGATTCCTCCCTGTGTTACTTATTGGGCAAGCAGGATGCTGTCCTCCTTGAGAGAAAGGAATTTAATTTATTATTTCAGTCTGACTTATTCCTGGTTAGAATCTCTTACACTCCTACATATTGTGGGTTTGCAACCTGGGCTGGGAGTGGAAAAGCAGCCCCCCTTCCCTGTCTGCTCTCACCACTATCAGCCATTCACTGCTCTGCTCTTTACACTTTGAAAAGCTGCAGTTTTGGTCATTTTCAGGTGCACCAAGTTATGGTTCTCACACAGAGGAAGCATTTGTCACCTCCCATTTGAACTGGAGACACAACTCAGCAGGGGAGCACAGTGCAAGAGTGAACTTGGTGTAATTTAAGAAGCCAGTGCTTGAGAAAGCAGAGCAGGCACCATGCAATGGCAGAGCCAGAGCAGCACACCTGAGCTAGGCTGGCCTGCAGGGATTATTCAGGAGATGCAGCCATGCATAAATGCATTTCACTGGTTTGAAAGCTATTTCCCAATAGTCCCTTCCATAAAAGTGCAATGTGTTACTGGGAGAAAAAAAAACAAACCAGCTTTTGATTAGCATTAAAAAAGCACAAAAGTGCAACGAAGAAACTCCAGTAGAAAGTAATTTTTCTTATATATATGTTCACTCTGTGTCAGTTAAACAGAAGGAATAAAGCTTCTAAAACTGTCAGTGCAACTAAATAACTGAAGTATTTCCAACCGACAAACCCTGTGATACACAATTCTTCAACAGACTGGCTACATTTCTACAGAGTTAACAATAAATCAGACACTTTTCTACAAGATAAAAATATTGAAGTTATCACAGCATAAAATGGTTATATCCTCTATGATGCTTTTGTCATGAAAGCCATCAAAACATTCAATTTTTTTTCTCAAAACCAAGTTCAGAGCAGCAGTTGCCTTCTAAGAAAACTGCCTTAAGCCTTGACTAACAAGGCCTCAGCTTGTTTTAATGCCACAAGCCTGGCTTTGTTCATGCCACCATTACCTTCTCCTGTTCTGCATGCAACACTCTTGCCTGTGTGTTCTCATTTGTTGTCTGCAGCGAGTGGTTCCTCTGCTCCATCAGCAGGTTACTCTGCTCCACATATCTGTGAACAGGGAGACCCCATGAGCACTCCTGGAAATACAGGACTGGGAGCCAAAGGCTCAGACAGAAAAGGTGACATTTCAAAGCACATTCATGCCAAGTCCCAGACAATTTTGCAGGATGTGCTGCACTAAGAGGCTGATCTCAGGGGGGTAGAAGAGCTGTGCTTGGCACAGCAGAGATTTTATCAGCTGGGAGAAGTGTTTTACCTCTCTAGGAGTACCTAATGTTCCTATCACCCACTCAAGAGGTTTGATAACTTGGTATCAGCTGAACTTCACCAGGGACACCACATCCCCTACAATTTCTTCCATTTTACTAAAAAGCTAACAAAATTAAAGCAACTCCCAGAAGCAGGGCAAGTGTGCTCAAAGACTGCATGGGGGATTTTCTCTCCTTTTACACATTCATGTTTACTGTAAATCAGAGTTTTGGGGGATAAGCCCTGCAGAGAAGGGGTAGGGAGAATCCCCACACTTTTAGTACCTTAGAAAAATATTTAAAATATCAGAATATGGTTCTCTCCTAACAAAAAGTCCTCAGAGTCTGGAAATGCAGTGAAGCTCCCACCCCTTACCTCTGGTTGCGCTCAATCAATTCACTGATCTTCTCATTCTGCTCCTCAATCCGACTGCTCTTCTCAAATATCTCCTGCTTCAGTCTCTCATTCTCCTAAAGCACAGCTCAGCATGAATATTCAGCTGACTCAGATTTCCTTGCAGCAGTTCCTAAAGCTTTGTTTTGAACAGATGCAGGACAGTGAAGAGCCCAGGAAAGCACTGTGCCACATTTAGCAGGAGTCCTGGCACTGCACAGTGGCTGCCAAATCACAATCTAGACAATATTGTGTCTTGTTGACTTTTTTATCCACAAACCCCAAGATTTTAAAGCTGCTGTTTGGAAAGCCTTCAAAGCATAAAATTAAGTAGTGAACACCAGAAGCAGGTGGTTTCTACAACACAGCTGTGAAAATGTTCTGATGGAGGTTAAATCCATAATGGTTTGAGAAGCTGAACTTCTCACCCACAAACCTTTTGTCAAGGCTTATTAAACCCCAACAACTTTGGCTCAGAAAGTACCCAAAACCGCAAATGCTGATAGAAGCCCTTTTGGAGAGGGAAAGAGGGATGGAAATTATTGTGAGTCTCATTCTCATTTTGGCCATGCAAAACCAGAACACATTGGTGGCTGGACATTGGCTCTCATTAGGAAGAGCACTAACAGGAGTGCTCTAATAGCCCCAGCTGGTGAGGGAAGGCAAAGCAGGCTGGCCATGCTCACCTGGATGATGCGCTGGATATTGCTCATGATCATGGAGGCTTCCATGGTGACAGAGGAGATGCCAGGCAGCAGGGAGCTGTTAGCAGTGCTTTGCTTCTTCAGCTCCTCCACCTGCAGGGATGAGCCATTTTTATGCCATTTGAAATAAATTTCCGGGTGCAGGTAAGAGTCAGACATGTGCAAAGAGAATTTTCACTGTTCCATGTGCCCAGCTGCGGGGAATCGGCTACTGAATGAACTGTGACTCCTCCCAAAGGGCAGGGAATCCCTCCACACAATGCCTCATATGATATTCAAGACACTAAGACAGCATCTTTCCCCAAGCCTACTGTCCAAAACTTTCCCCTTCAGCTTTTTCACAGTAGCTGAACTGCTACCACTTCAAGGTCTGATCATATTTGAATTTTACTCATTTACCATATCACTTCAACTTAATGCAGGCATTGAAATAGAGCCAGCTGCTCTCACTACACCTGGAGAGCAGTAGTGTCATGAACAGGCCATACCTTGGCAGCCAGGTGATCCATTTTATCCACCACTTTGCTCACAGCCAGTCGGATTTCAGTGTTGTGCTGCCGAGCTTCTGTCATCAAAAAGGAAGTGACATCTCCAGGTGCTTGAGGGGAAAAGAGAGATTTACACTGACGAGGGGAAATACCTGCATAGACACAGCAAAAGCTTGGCAGCATGCAGCTTGCCATCAGGAAAGCCACTCTGCCCAGAAATAAAGGAATTTTTTCCAAAATATATTTGGAAAATTAATAATGTAGGTATTTCCAAAATAACCTGAACAGGCAGGTTGATGAGTGCAGGAAATTCTTGAGCCACGTGACAGCTCAAGTCAACAAGAGCAAAGCCCCCAGACACAGCAGAGCAGGAGAGGCACAATCAAAGCAGAGGCACACAGAAAGGCACAATCAAACCACAGCAATGAAGGTCAGCTTCTGAAACTGCTCAGAAAAAACATGCTCCAAGCAATGCTCAGCTACACTCAAGACTCCACCAACCAGGAGGACTTAAGTGGTTCTTTAAACGCCTTTAGTCATTCATAACTTGTGCCTTTTACACTTCAATTCTTTCCCTGGCTGGTAGGAGGCTGGTTACTATTAGAGTTTTATTTATAACTGCAAGCACCAACTACCAAATTCCTTTAGCAACACACAGTCTTGGGAAGACACAGAAATTCCAGCCCCTTCCACACTGCACAAAGCTCCTTACAGTAAGAAAGAGATGGGTATTAACTGGGAAATGTTTGCCCCAGTTTGGTATTAAAAAATAAACATTTGTCAAACAGCACAGTGCTACCATTGCTACTAAATCATCACTAGAAACAGTTTACTGCAGTATTGCTGCCCTCTGAGCAGCAGGTACCTTTTAAAACATACCTTGGTAAGGGGCAGGATACATCTGACCCACAGGCTGGAGTTGAGAAGCAGATGCAGCAGTTTGGGGGTAAGCAAATGCCATTCCTGGATATGCCTTGCAGGACAAGTTCAGTAGGTTAGAATGTGTTTTGGTATTTCCCCATGTCCTCATAGTCCCATATTTTAAGCCCAAGAGCAAGAAGGATGTTTGGAAAGAAAAAAACCCCAAGAATTAAGGAGTTGGAAAGTAAAAATACACAACAGTCATTGTGTAAGGAAAATAATACTCTTCTTTTGAGGCTTAGATACGTGTTCAAGTTAGCACAGCTCAGTTCTCATTTTCACTCTAATTTAAGCAAAACCATGTTATCCTACATTTGTGAGAGTCAGAGATCAGCATGCAAACTGCTCCCTCTGAAGTTCTGCTAATTTGAACACAAAGCTATTTCCTAAAAAGAGCTCAAAAAGCACAACACTATTGCAACTTTATTGCTCATTGCCCAAGTACTTGCAACTTTTTATTGCATCCACTACAAAACCAGGTATTAACAAAGGCCTAGTCCATCCTTAGCTCAGGAATCCATCATAAACAGAAAATTAGCCCTTTTTCATTAAATTCTAAGAGGCATGTGATGAAAACCTGAGAATGTTAAAGAGCCACAAAAAAGAGCCTGGAATTCTCATCCTTATGTGAAAGTCCTTGCTCCCAGCAATGGAGAAGACAAAAAGACTCAGGAAAAAGGGCAGAAGTGCCAATATTCTCCTTGATCTCATTTTGGTACCTGAAAGCCCTGTGCTCCTCCAGGCAGAGCTGAGTGGGGCTGGATCGTTGCAGGAATTAAAGCAGCAGAAGATACTGAGGGTGCAGCACCAGATGCTTGAGGTACTGAAAAGGAAGAAATAAATTCAGCATGCCATAAAGCAGGTGTAATAATTTAATTCACCTAGTGTGAAATAGAAAAAAAAATAATTAAATATACAAGTTTAGCAAAAGCCTGTCTGCAGCTTTGTGAAAATTAAAACTAGTCAAGCAAGAGAAAAAAGATCAAGGAGAGAGTAACCTTTCAGAGAAATCCCACTTCTAGCTACGTTTAAACCTCTTTTCATTCAAACAGAGATAGCTCTGAACTTTATTGACACAAGGTGTGATTCAGACTGACTCTGAAGGCTGCTCAGCTGACCAGCAGCTGATGTGACCACTCCATCATGGGAAGGCACATCCAGCCCTCTACTGCCCTTTAACTTGGATTTCCATCATTCCTAAAAGCTGCTGTTCACTGGGAAAGGATTTGTAACATTCCAGTCACAAATCCCATGGCCTAGAAATCTCAGTGCACAGTGACACAGCAGCTCAGGGACAGTGGCTGCTCTTCCTCAAGCACAGGACCACAATGAAGAGACACTCCAAGGATTCAGTCTTGTGCTTCATGGATTAGTGGCTTGATTGTGGATCAGCAAGCCTTATCAGAAGCTATCAGTTTGTATTTCAGTTCCTAAAAGGAGTCCTCTATTCCCACATGGAATTCCAAGTGGGTTGGGAGTGCAGCAGCTCCCCAGCACATTACCTTGTGTAGACACTGTGGGCAGCACTGCCTGAGCTGGCTGGGAGGGTCTTGTTAAAGCCACTGGCTGCGTTGTCCCTCTCAGAGTATTTGGATCCTAAAAAACAGTTCTGCATGTTACAAGAAACACTAAAGAACAAGCCAACACTCTGAGCCCAAGGTCAACAAGGTGTTATCCCATGAACCCAAGTGGAACCTTTCTGTCACATACCCAGAGCAGACTTTCCCTGGACAAAGGAAGAGCCACTGCTACAGATTCCACTTTAAGCAACCCCCAGCGTAGAAGAAGCATCAGAAGAGTCACACTGCTGTGACTGGTACCTCTATTTCCGAGTCACTGGAGTCAAGCTGACTGCCAGCTGTCCCAGCAAGAAAAGGCAGCATGGGCTGTCCCATTTTGGCCATCCGAGAAATCAGCTTTGCCTTTGCTACATCTGGGTTCTAAAAGAAACATTTAATTACTCTCCCTTTGTCTCAGCCCAGGTATTACAGACACTTCTAAATCTCTGACTTAACTATGATTCAACTTTTTAATGACTGTGAAAATCTACTCTTCAAGCACACAAGGTAGCATCAGGATTTGTTAAGCTGCCTTGTTTAATATGTCCTCCTTCTGAAACGACAGTGCTGTCATGACAGAAAACTCTGTCCCTGCACAAAACAGCAACAAGAAAATGTGTGAATTCAGGAAGCTGCTTAGCAGCTTCTTCTATCTTGAGGCACACACACAAAGTCTTCTCACATAGCTATATAAACTTATCCTGAATGTCCCAATTACTCTTTGTTATCCATTTTAAATTTGTCCATTCATCCCAAAAGACTTGCAAACACTGACACAGTCAAAGTCACTTTGCATTCAAGAGTGGGAAATGGGACTGGGGTTCCCCAGGTCCTGGTAATCACAGAACCATTAAGGTTGGAAAAGACCTCTCAGGTCATGAAGTCCAACCATTAATTCCACTAAAAACAAGCCCCTAATCTGCTGTAAGGTGAACATTCCAGTGCCTTGCTTGCATGATGCTCACTTTATCTTCAGCAGTTGTCAATGCTAAAGTGAAACCAAACAAGCTTCCCTACTCAGGTTTCAAATTAGGAAAAACTAGCACTTACTGCAAGCTGCTCACTGATGGAGTTGGACTTGGCCCGAACAGCTGGCTCCCTGCAAAGCCAAACAGGGTGCAAATTAACCAAGAGGAAATTCAGGATACAACACTCTGGATTTCTAGATGCTGTCAAATACACCTCTCCCTAGGAAAGCTGTTTTCTTACATTGTGAGCATTTTTGTAGCCTACACTTCTGGGAGATCCTTTGCAGTGCTATCTGTAGGAATGTTCAATCCCACTATGGCCAAGTTCCATGGGAACAGCTGATTATAGACAGATGATTTGTTGATTGCTGTAATGGGCACATTCTGGTATAAATAATTTTAACCAAGTCCAATAACAAACTACTTATGACAAGAACAGCACGCACTTGGGTTTCATAAAAAGGGTTACTGACCCATTTAAGGAACAGAACGTAAAATTGTTAAGGTTGGGAAATACATCTAAGGTTGAGTGCTGGGTTAGTTTAGCCACTAACCCAGCACCAGTATGTTCACCACTAAACTATGTCCCCAAGTGCCACATCTGCATTTTTTTAACACCTCCAGGGATGGTAACTCCACCCTGGGCAGCCTGTGCCAATGCCTGACCACTCCATCAGTGAAGGTTTTCCTAATAAACCTCATAAACCTCCCCTGGAGTAAATTAGGGACCATTTCCTCTCTCCAATCACTTGTTACCTGGGAGAACAACCCAACCCCACCGGGCTACACCCTCTTTATAGGGAGTTGGAGAGGGTAAGAAGGTCCAAACTGATGACAACAATGCCAGCTGAGATGAGCCAGCTGCTACAGCAGCACCCACACAGCTCAATCACCCTGGATCTCAGGAATGCTGGAGAGGTATGACTTCCTTCACTGCAGTCCATTCCAGCAGCTTTAATCTGGAAGCCAGCACTCAAGCAGATAATTCCTGCAAGTCCTGTCAGCAGGCACTGCTCTGCCTCATGGAGGGCACTGAGCTGGCACACAGATGCCCCACATTTGCCAAATGACATGTTAGGGCAGCACTGTGTTGACGGACATCACCATCCTGAACACAGGAAGTTATTTAAACCATGCTGCTTCTTACCCAGGCTTGGGAGGGATGGTAGAGGGAGGCAATAAACCCGTGTCTGAGGAGAAGCCATCTGAGCTGGGAACTGGAGAAGGTGCAGCAGAATCCCTGGAACTCACACTCAGTCCATCTGAACCAGAGCCCTCCTTTGCCAGCTTCACCTTAAAAAGCATGTTGGAAAAAAAAGTGTTTTTCTGGGTTCCTTGTAAACATTTTCATCAACTTGTTTATTTGTGATGCCACTCCGTGTGGAGCTTCTGCACTTCCAAGGAAAAGCAGCCAGAGAAGATTCAGAGCTGGAGAAGCTGAGTCTTTACATCCTCTCATTCCTCCCCCAGTATTTTGTTTTCCCAAGTGACTCACAAATAAGACAACTAAAAGATCCCAAGACAGTTACAACAGACAAACAGCCTTGAGGGATTTTCTGGGTTTAGGGCTCTGTTTTGGGTTTGTTTGTTTGTTTGAATGAAAGATACATATCTCACTGAGGTTTATAACAGTTTCTGAGCTGGAGTTCTCACACTAACAGCAGGTTCCCACCCTGTAGTCACAAAACAGATGTAAAGCAACCGTTTGGCAGGAGACACTCACCCGCCTGACCTCCACCTCAAACACCAAAGTGGAGTCTGGAGGGACACGACCAGTCACCCCCTGAGCCCCATAGGCCCAGGCTGGAGGAATGATGAGCAACCTTCGCCCTCCTTTCTTCATTCCCAGCATTCCTTCTTCCCAGCCCTTTGGTTTGCAGAGGCAACAGAAGAGAAAGCAACAGTTTGATCAGTGACATTAGTTTCATTACCCAATAAAGATAACTTCAGGCAGATTTCAAAACACATATACAGAGATTCTTGCAAAATCCTATTTCTTTCCAGTGTGAAGCAATAAACCTTTGTCTTGCCACCAATCATAACAGCCAGTTGTAAATTCCAGTGTCAATTTAAGACTAAAGATGCAGCTCCACCACACAGTGGTGACCTCCCTCAGCATTCTGGGGAAGAACTGCAACTCCATGTCCCAGAGATTAAGCTTACAAAGCACCCAAAGATAATAGGTGTAACAAGGGACATGAAGTCAGAGCTATGCAAACTGCCCAGGGGATGCCAGGACTGAAAAAGGTGGCTTTAACAATCAGGAAAAATTAGTAAGATACAGGAAAAACAAATAAAGTAGACAAATAGCATATCTGCAATAAAGGACAACTTGTAACAGGTCATCTATGAATTATACAGGTCATACATGAATTATTCAGGTCATGGAAGTGACCTGAACAAAAGCATCTCTGACTCAAAACCTGATTTTATGGGATAACGTAAGGGAGTATCACACAACCTGGATGAAAAATTATTTCCTTTAGAAATTGGGTTCCCCAAGAATAAGGGGATGATTAAGTGACTTCCAGAAAAACAAAGACAATAAACCACCAGCTCCTGAAAACAGGAAGCTCCTTTTTTACCAAAGAGGACAACTCCTGTCTAACATTGGTGTTGAAAAGGAGACTGGGCTATATTGTGCAAATTAAAAAGAAAAAGCTTGAGTGAATCACTGTTGCAGAGATTTTGCTAATAAATGAAACAGAAATACCATGTATGAATCCTGGACAAGATCTGCAGTAATTCAAAGCTCTGAGACTTCAATTATTATAATGAAAGTGCCAGAACTTGTACCTTGATGACCTTTCCAGATCCCAGCTTCAGGCGCAGCAGCTTGTCTTTGTTAACATTAGAGTCAAACACCTGGAGAGTTCAACAAAGACACAAAATACACAGATTTCCCAACTGTTTCAAGATTCTAATGCTATTTTATGCATTTCACACTCTTAGAATCTCTGGTTATATGCTATTTCTCATCTCACTCCCACCAAAATTAATTCTCAGCCTTAAGGCAGAGCTTTAGTCCATTTCCTGAAGTATAATTTCAAGGAGTAAATGACAACTGGAGACTCAGACTTTAGATCTGCTTCAGGACAAGAGTGGGTCACACAAAACACGTTAATTATTCATGTGTGAGAGTGCCCATGGAATTTAAAAGCATTTCTATCAGTTTCTCCTGAACAATAATGGAAGCATAGAAACATTAAGGCTGGAAAAGCCCTCTTAAGAAAACCAAGTCAAACCATCCCCCAGCACTGCCATGTTCACCACCAAACCCTGTCTCAAGCACCCCCTCCAGACAGTTTTTGAACACTTCTAGGGATGGCAATTCCGCTGCTGCCTTGGGCAGTTGTGCCATTACTCAATAACCCTTTCAGTGAAGAACTTTTTTCCTAAATATGCCAGAATGCCTTATTATTCTATAGGCAATACATATGAGCTCACTTAAAGTGCCATAAAATGCCCAAAAATATACCTTTAACATCAATACTAATACTATGCTAGATGTGCAGCTTCCTTCCAGGGCCTGTCACACTCAGCATTAGGAGGTGGCAGAAATGGCTTTACCTGTCCAAGCCCATTGTTCTGGAACAGCCATCCTGTATAGGCAACCTCCAGGGAGTCTCCTCCTTCCACTCCCTGCCCTTCTCCAAGGAGCAGATCCTGGCAGAGGACTGAGTCCAGTGCTGGGGAGCTGTTGCATTTGGCAATGCAAACCTGCAGAGGGAAAGAAATCCTGTCAGTGTCTCTGGCCATTAAACCATGCTCCACTCATCACAAATCTGATGCACTCCTTGCTCAATCCCACATTAGAAATGCAGAGCATTCCATGTCTCCTTGTGCTGAATTTTGCTGATTAAACACTCTCTGCTCTACAGAACCATTAATATGCAGTACTTGAGAATCTTGATCAAAAATCCTGTGAGAGCTAATAGGCTACCTGCCCCTAAGAGATTTGTTTTAATGGACAAAACTCAGGGCAGGCTCCTCTCAGATCTCTCCATCACAGCCATGTAGATACTCCAAGCTGAACTTCAATGAAAACAAAACTTGATTTGCCCCTGTTGTAAACAACCCATCAAGGGCTACCTGGCCCAGAGGTGAGCAGTTACCTGCTTACTGAAATCCACTGCTGCCTTTTCTGACTCAAACATGATGGACCAGTTTTGCCTCTGATCATCATAGAAGGTGCTGTAATTGTTGGGCTGAACCTGTGGGAAAGGAAATCAGTCCTATCTTAGGCATTAAAGGATGCATTCAACTAAACTAAAAATCCCACATCCAAAAGGAACTTAAAATAAGAGCTACTGAAATTAGGCAGGAAGAACCCTGCTGCTCTACTGCCCAAGTTCAGAATGCACAAATGAGCTCTTATTTATGTGCTCATTACCATGGAAGAATTATTGTAACTCAAATATATGTGCAAATATTAAATTCTTCATAAATGCTTCAGCTTGCACAAGAAGGTGAAACCTTTCAGAAACTTCTTTGAAGGCTGGTTCTTTGATATATACTGAGAATTTTTAAATGTAAATAATTTACATTTCATAATTTACTATATTTAGACTTCCAGAATCAATTGGAGAAGTCACTTCTTCCTCACTTCTAAAAACCCATGCCACCAGAAGTGACTACATAACCCATTAATTCTTCCAAAATGTGCTTATAAAACTAGAGAGCAAGGTCTAAGCTGGGACAGTAATTTCATTATTTTGGAGTGAAATTTCTATCTATCATACCAAGAAATTTGATGTCAGCTGATGACAAGCTAAGAACAGCAAACCAACACATCAATTTTCTGTAAAAATGACAGAAATCAACTTTCTGAGGGATCCCATTTTAGGGCTTACAATGCTCCAGATTGTTCTCAACAGCAGGAAAATGCTGAGTGTCAATTTTCTGAGAGAAAACATTTCCTTGCTGTCATTTCCTTCTGCTTACTCACTTGTACTCTGTCAGACACTTCACAACAAATTCTCAGCAAAAGGGATTTTGCTGGTTTTATCCATCACAGGGCTGCAAACCCCAAAACACCTCTGTGAGCAGAGGTAATAATTTACCTCCTACAGGGGCCTTGGTTATGAAATCTCCTGAGGAGGTGCTCTGCAAAAGGCAGCTGTCACAGCCTCTTGTGCAATACATGAGGAGAACAGTCACTGTGACACCTTTTGCTCTGTCAGATGTTTGATCTCAAAGGTTATAAGCCAAGGCTGAAGGAGGAATTTTAGAGCCAACCTTGTGTTTGCTGTGATCAACAAACGCTTTTTCTAAGCCAGAGTCTCACCGTGAGCACGAAGCCTGGGTGGATCCTTGCAGAGGTGATCTGCTGCTGCTGACTGATGTAAAGGAGGATCCTGTACTGGATTCCACAAGGAATTGGCCAGGGAAAAAGAACAAAAAGCAGAAACTCAACATGTCTTCAATTCTAAAGCAGTTTGTCAAACTGTGAGCCCAAGGCTCAGTATTAATTTGTCCAATATAACATAATTAACACAGTTTTGTGACATCTATTAAAACTGGCCTATTTTCAAGGGTTTTTATTTAGCTGCAGCGAGCAAGCAAGTGAAACTCATTATTTTGTAATAAGCAGGATGCTTTAACAAATTCCACATTTTTCACAGTTACAGTGGAAAAAGATGGTGCAGAAACCCTTCAAGATATAAAACTCACTACATATAAAACAATCACAGTCATTTAGGTTGGAAAAGATCTTTAAGATCATTGAGTTCAATCACTCCCCCAGCACTGCCAAGGTCACCACTGACCCATGTCCCCAAGTGCCACATCCACATGGCTTTTAAATCCCTCCAGGGATGGGGACTGCACCCCTGCCCTGGCCAGCCTCAGCCAATGCCTGACCACCCTTTTGGGGAAAATTTTCCCTAATATCCAACCTAAGGATGTTTGTGTGTATAACTTTTTTCCTTTACATAAACCTGTTGACATGTCACCAACTGCACTAGAGGGAGTTTTCCAAGTATGAAAAGCCAAAATATAATATTCTATTGACATATTTGGCTCTACTACACATAAATCTATAAAGGAAATGTGTTTTCCTTTGTGCACCTGCACTAGACACAGCTCAGTGAACTGGGAGTGACCCACTAACTGTTCCCAGCAGGATGTGATATGACACAGGCCGCCTGAAGAAGGCTGGTTTAGCTTCCTCCTGCACTCCCTGTCCTCCCCAGCTCCCCCAGAACATCACAGCTCAACACTACCCAGATCACTGAGTCAGGAATTTACTTTCCAAACTAAGATTTATTTTGTTCTTGCCAAAGCAGAAGCAACTTAGTGAGACATGAATTAGAAACTGGGAGATATGAAACATCATCGATACCACCATCAAGGATGGATGAGAGTTTTCAACACACAAATTTTAAACACAGGAGTTTACTGGGCATCTGAGCTCTGTGTAGTTTAAGGAACACTTGGGAAGGAGAGATATTTTTGATACCAAAAAAAGAAAACTTAAGCAAAGCTTCTCTGTACTGCTGGACAAAATTTTCCTTTATATCGATTTCCACATGCACAGATTTGTGATCCAGTTGTCAAAGACATCCTGAATAAATACCAAAACGACTTCCAGAAATACTGCAAACTATTTCAGGCACAAGTTGTTAAGAGATATTACAACCTCATGGACTGGAAAAATAAAGATGTCACCAAGGTGGATGGCTAAGCCCTAAGAATACCCAGGAGGCAGAAAGGCAGCAGGGGAACAGCATCCAAAGCAAAACATCCTGGAGAACTCAGACAAACACCATCTCACACCAGTGAGCCCTCAGCATGACAGAGTTAGAGAAGGAAGTGTTTCTCACCTCTTTGGCAGCGTGGTTCCCCACTACAGCTGCTCCATACTTGCCTTGCTTCAAATACTGCCCATTTGTACTGAAAGACAAGGGAGACATTCAGCTGCAGAACCATCCCTAACTCAGAATTCTACTTTTGCTGAGTGTTAATTCTTTAGAGTTCAGGTCCCTTTCCTCAGGGCTAAAATGTCAGGCAGCCTTGCTTAGCTTAGAGACACTCCTGCTGCCCACAGGCAAGAGCACACATTGTGGAGTGAGTTGAAAACTGCTCTTCCCACAGATCCAGGGCAGAAGAGTTTTTCCATGATGGCCAGCACCACACAGACAGTTTTAGTGCTCTCACTCTGCTCATGCCTCAATTCCCCATGCATGAGCCCCAAGGATCTGACAGAGCCACCTGAAGCAGTGCACATGTCAGCCCAGGCAGGACAGAGCTTCCAGCAACAGCCAAACTCAGAACTTGCCCTTTATCTCAGAACTGCAGCGCAGCAACTGAAACTCTTCTGGAGCAGAAACTCGCATTGACTCGCAGCATTTCTACATTTCTACCATGCAGACATGTCTGAAAACAGCTATCTCTTCCCATTTACCCACAAATATCTGCCCTCTAGGATGAGGCACACAGACTGCCCCAGGCCATGCACAAGTCACTTACTATCGATAGGCAAGCACGGCGGTGGCCACCAACACCGAGGGGGCTCCTGAGGCTGCCGGGGCCACGGGTGCCTTCTGGGCCTGGCCTGCTGGGGACAGAGATCAGGGACATCTGTCAGAGGTGCAGAACTGGCCAGCGGTACCAGCACCACACATTCCTTACCCCAGGGAAAAAGAATTCCAGTAGAAAATGACTAAAAAATAAAGACTTGTGTTCCAAAGTCACCAAAGGCCACTTGAAAACCCAGGTGTAGGAGGGCACTGGAGGACAACATCACTGAGGAAAACTCAGGGAATTATTTGCTCTGCTGTCCTTCACAAGGGCCCTTGTTCTCCCCACACACACGTGCTGCTGAGTGTATTCCCCACTCTCAAGCCCAGTTACTCACCAGCTGCTGTCTGACCCTTCTTGGGCTGCTTTGGTGCAGTGAACTGGAAGAATTCATTTCCCTGGCTTGAGACTGTTTGATCCAGGCCAAAGAGAGAGGCTAATCTGGCTCTAGAAAGACAAATAAAAGTATTTAACCTTATTTGACACGGGCATTATGGATAATGAATACCCTTAGTTAGAAGTTATATCCAAGTGTTTAGCAGCAATTTAGAAGTAAAAAAGAGCTGCAGCAGAAGTTGCTCTATGCTAATTAACCATTTAATTTTGAATAGGCAGAACTTTTAGAAGATGGTGTTGGGAAAGTGGGTACAATAGTGTTTCATTTCCTGAAAAATCGACTGAAGGTATAGAAACTGAAACGATACAAAAGAGAAGTTACTATGAAGCAATGACTTTGAAGCTTCAACATAGAATAGTTGATTCTTACAATACCCAAAAAGATAAGTGACAAGAGAGAAACCACAATTCAGCTCCTGAAATTTTTTTCTTTAAATGTTCAGGGAACACATTGTTCCATGAAGTTCTAAAATGTCAGAAGCTCTCCCAGCTACGGGCAGAGGGTGTAACACTGAAGGTTATTCTTTCAAGATATGGTGTTTGCAGTTTCACCGCTTCAAGGCCAGTGAGGCTCAACCTGTTCCTGGTATCAGGGGACACGGGAATAATTCAAACAAAGGATGACACCACTGTCAGTGAATCTGCAGCAATTTATGTGACATGCTTTACAAAATAACTAAGTTTTCAGAAAAGACAGAAGATAAGTTTAGAAGTGCTATTAAACAGAAGTTCCTGGAAGGGGGTGAGGAGTGCACAGAGCTGGAATTTCAGCTGCGAGGAGTCCTGGAGCAGCAACAAGTCAGCGATATAAAACCCTGGCTGTGCTACACACGCACACGATACAAGCGGAACCCTGGTGCACAGCTGGCAGGATGCACCGGGGGTGGCACAGCCCCGAGCGGCACTGAGGGAGCTCCCAGCCACACCTGACTGCAGTGACAACACCGATGGCTCCGCCCGGCCCCTCCGTTACCGGCAGCGACCCCCGAGCGGCGCCTCCCCTCCGGGAGGGGCTCCCCGAGCACGGCGGGGTCCGGCGGCTCCCGGGGGGCTCTGAAGCCCCAGAGCCCCCTGCCCCGGGCACACCGGGGGCCACACCGAGCCCCGCCGGCAGCCGGAGCCCTCCCGGGCTGTCCCCGCGCCGCTCCAGCAGCGGGACGGGAGCGGGCAGTGCCCCGGCAGCACCCCAGGCAGGAGCGGGCAGTCCCAGCCCCGGGCCCGGCTGCACAGCGGGCTGCCCGCCCGCCCCTCAGCGCCAAGGGCCTCTACCGGGGCGATGGCCCCACGGCCTGTCCCGGCTGCCGCGCCCTCCCGGCGGCGGGAAGGGGACCCGCCCCGCCCCCGGCGCTCACCCGCTGGCCGGGGACAGGAAATCGGCGTCGTCCTCCTCCGCCGCCCCGAACATCGCCAGCGCTCGCCGGGGCGGGGACGGGCGGGCGGCGGCAGCGCTTTACGGCCCGGCGGCACCGGCACGGCGCGAGGGGCGGGGCTTGGCTGGACACGTCACAGGGGGCGGGGCTGGGATGGCGCGGCGGAGACGCGAGGCCTCCGGGAAGAGGAGGGGGCGTGGCTTAGCGTGGAAGGGGCGTGGCGTAGGGAACGCGTTGCAGGGAGGAACCGTCACGGCCACGTTCAGGGGCGGGGCTTGGCGGTGACGTCAGAAGGCGGGAAAGCGGGGTTAGTGGGGCGGGGCCTATGGGTCCCTGGGAGGGGGCGGGGCTTGGCGGCGGGCTCGTGGCGGCGCGCGGTGAGTGACGGGCGGGGGGGATCTCGAGCCCCCCGCGCCTTGTTCCCCTGCACCCCCAGCCCGCCCGAGGGGCCCATGCCCGCCCTGCCTCCCCTCGGGCCGGGCCGGGCGCCTCGGGCCGGGGCCGGCGGAGGGGCCCGAGGGGATGGGCAGCCCTGGGACGCGGGGGTGGACGTGCCGGGGGAGCTCGGTGTGGGTGCGGGCAGCGCTCCCGGGGCTCCGGGGAGGTGTCCGGCCGGGCCTGCCCTGCCCTGCGGTTCCCAAGGTGACAGCTGGGCCCCGCGGCCACCGTGCTGCCCTTGCCGTGAGGGAGCTGTGACCCGCCGGGGCTCCGCGCTGAGCCGGAGGGCCGCGCCTGGCTCCGCTGAGGGCCCTTGGGAGGGCTGGGGACACCCGGGAGGGCTGGGGACACCCGGGAGGGCTGGGGACACCCGGGAGGGCTGGGGACACCCGGGAGGGCTGGGGACACCCGGGAGGGTTGGGGACACCCGGGAGGGCTGGGGACACCCGGGAGGGCTGGGGACAGCCGGGCGCTGCTGTTCTCCAGTGTCCGAGTTACCCAGGGACATCGGCAATGCGCTGTATTCTTAATAGTTCCTTACTCGTATAACGATCTGAGCTGCCCCACGGTTCACCTTGTACTTTGAGTTTTTGTTTCGAGTTTTTTGTGGCGTTGTGGTTTTTCTGTGTGTTTTCCCCTCTTGGGAAGCTGGTATCTCTGTGTGCTTTGTCAGACCCGGTGGCTTTAATTTCAGCACCTGCGATCCCAGTGATGTTGAAATGCAGGAAGGCAATACACGGGAGGTCAGAATGGCAGCAAGGGTTGAATATTTCCTGGCTTTGGGTGTTTGCTGGCACTGGTTGGAAGTTTGTGCTGTCTGTTTGAGTTTACTGGATGTTCGAGTGAGCAGGAAGTTGCCAGGTCTGTTGTGGAGCTGAGTTTGCAGTAATCCAGGAGTTCATTGCAATGATTGAGATATCAGTGATTCCACTTCTAAAGGGAGGAGATAAAGGGGAGTGTCAAGCAGCTTTTATGTTGCAGAATGTGTGATGAATTTAGAATGAAACCCGGAAAGGATCAGAATCTTTTCTTCCTGTTTCCTGATTTCTATCAGGTTGATTGTCAAGTTTTTGTTTGTTTTTTTTTTTTTTTTTTAATGGTGAAGACCCATGTGGCTGAGTCCTGGTGTGGCATTTCAATTTAGGTTTTTTAGGTACAGATATCATAGTGTATCCCAAGCTGGAAGGGTCCCACAGGGATCATCAGTCCAGCTCCTGTCCCTGCACAGACACCCCAACAGTCCCACCCTGTGCATCCCTGGCAGCATTGTCCAAACACTCCTGGAGCTCTGGCAGCCTCAGGCTGTGCCCATTCCCTGGGGAGCCTGGGCAGTGCCCAGCACCCTCTGGGGGAAGAACCTTTCCTGATCTCCAACCTAACCCTCCCCTGGGATAACTTCAGGCCGTTCCCTCAGGACCTGTCACAGGGCAGAGATTAGAGCTGCCCCCTGGGAGGAGCTGCAGCCTCTGGTGAGTTCTGACCTCAGCTTCCCCTTTAGGATGAACGAGCCAAGTGCCCTCAGCTGCTCCTCATATGGCCCTTTCAGACCTTTCACCATCTTCCTAGCTCAGTGTTTACCTGTATATATTTCCTTTTTTTTTCACTGGGATTGTCACTGGCGAGTTTTAATGCCAGTGGGGTGGGGAAGAGGCTTTAGCAGCACATCCTGCAGCACTCAGCAAGCATCACATCTTAGCCACTTGTCCTTTTTTAATTTCAGCTTTGTTCATAGTCCTCATCTATGTTTGAGCCTGCAGTGGGCTCGTGGTTCCACACAGTTCCCAGGCAGAGGCCAAATCTTCTTGTTTGTGCTGGAATTCTGAGCTCCAGAGTGCTTACTAGTCCTGCTTTTTGTGCCCAGGTGGATAAAATGCTCCTCACAAACGTTTATTAAATTGACTTTCAGTCTGTTTGATCTTAACTTGCCTCTGCTTGAGCCTGAGGTCAGTTAAGCTTTTGCAGGATTTTTCATGAGTAACAATATGGGATCTTATAGGGTAAATTAATGTTCAGCTTAGTGATCCCAAATCATGTAATTTATGATGTAATGTTCCCTGAGGCTTTCATTAGGCTTTGGACTCTGCATTATTTTTTTCTCATCCTTCATTAAAAAGGGGGCACTGGGAATAATGTGTAAATGTTGCTGTTTAAATGCAGGTTGATTTTGCAGCTGAGGATTTGTTGGTGAAGCTGTGACTGCTCTACTGTACAACACAAAATTTTTGCTACAAACACAATAATTGTTGCAATAAGCAAGTTTTTGCTTCTGCTCTCCTCCCCGCAAAAAACCCAAGATACTGAAAATACATGAGAGCTGTCAGGAGCTGCAGGCTCCCACACGACTTCGTGTTGAGAACAGAGAAATTTTGTATGACTGTTTCCTACTGAAACTTGGCTGCTTTTCGTTTCATATCAGATTTCTCATCTAAGCCAGCTTGTTAACTAAGCTGAGAATTAGGATAATTTCTGCCAGTAGAAAGGATGAATTAAATCACCTTTCCAAGTCACTTTGCATGTTTGCCTTTTTATTTTAAAGGTATCACCCTGCCACTAACTCTGACTTACAGTGGTACAAGGACAAGGTTTGTGGGTTTTTTTTGGCTTTTTGTTTTGCGAAGAGTTTGGGAGGATTTTTCACTTCTTCCCTTACAGTGTAACTTCAAGGTTTGGATTAGTGAGACACTCTATCCCTGAACAAAAGTGGAATGCCTAAGAAGGGAGGGCATTGAGAATAATCTTTTCCAGTTTTGTATTACAAGTATATGACAAAATCTTCCATGTTCACTCAGTGAGTTTTGAGCAGGGCCCTGAGGAGTTTTGTTTCAGCTGGCTTGTTTTCCAAGTAAACTTCAGGTCCAAAGAGAAGACAGAACTTTTTGTTCTTGGAATTAAAATTGGCTATTTTTCTCCTTTCCTTCTTGGTTTCTCTATTTACTATGAGGACTCCTCTACCCAAGAGAAAACTGCCGTGGCTCTGCCGACCTGCATTCCCTGCTCTGGCTGAAGGTCACCTGAAAGTTAACAGGAGCCTGCAGCAGAATTTTGGGAAGTTGAGCTGAAGCACATTGCCAGCATAAACTTCTCCACAAGTCTGCCAGGAAATCACTGGGAGTCTTGGCAGTTTTTTCTTAGGGAAAAATGAAAAAGACTCAGTCTAGTTCATGTTGTTTTTCTCTGGGAAATCCAATCTTAGTTAATCTTCTCCATTGCCTTTTGTCTCAATCTAATTTTCTGGAAATGTTCCCAGTCAGGTCCTGGAGAACACAAAGCCAATGATTTTTTCATTAACCTTTTTTTCATCTAAAAGCTGGAATCTGCTAATGCAGAGAATAATGGGACTAGTTATTGTAAACAAATTAAACTCCTATTTTGCTGCATTTTCTAAAGCCTTTCATTTCTTGGTCCTGGTATTAGACTTTCCTGGTTTAGAATCCAATCTAGAAGTGAGAGGCTGTGATGAAATAGCTCCTTTTTATTTTTTCCCTTTTTATTTCTACAGTTTTTAATGTGATTTCCCATTGCCTTTTCTTCCCTGTGTTATCAGTTTGGATCTACCAAAGTCCAGTTAATTTCCAGTGGCACTTCAGCAACTGTGATTGCAGCCAGAACAATGGCTTTGCTTCCTGCTCTTTTCCTATCTATGTATATAATCTCAGAAAATCACACATTTGCTATATCACAGATGTGAATGTCATTTATCATCTTAAAAAAGTTGTACACGCATATAATCTGTTCACTGTAGTATTTATGTAAATGGATACAGCAGTCCATGGTAGCTCTAGAGCCATAAGTGATTGAGACACTTCTGTTCTCACTGCTTGCTCAGCATGTCCTGGTGTGAATCCTGAGAATGTGGGAGAAAACTGGGAAGAGAATCCAGATGTGCTGGCATGGAGCTGACAGCGAGTGCCCCGAGCTCTCCTGAGACTGCATGAGAGCCACTTCACTTTCATGAACCTTCTTTTCCCACACTTACTCATTAGTTATCACAGATTCAGATCTCATTACTCTGATGAAGGCACTGGAGCCTGGAATATGAGCTTTGTGATATATTTAGCTGATCTTTTGGCTAACCTGGATAAGGGGAACCCTGACAGTGTTGGCTGTTGTTCTTTTCTAAACACTTACTGCATCTGTTAGGGAAAGGAGTGTCTATGTAAATACTCTCTCAGGCTTTTTGCACATTAGAGACGATATAATTGGACTTTGCTCTGTAGGATTAAGCAGTGCTTTGAGGCCACCTGTGAGGTGCAGTGCACATCCTGAGCTAATGCTGTGAGCAGACCGGCTGGCCTGCTCCGGGGAGCTGGGAAAAGCAAAGGGGTATGGCTCCTTAGGGAGACACTCATCCCTGTGACCCAACCTGCTCCTTGTCTGATGTCTCTAAGTGGTGGCTGCACTCTGTGTGGGAGAATGGGAGCAGCTCGTGCCACCCTGGCTGCTCCTGGCTGGGATCTTCCAGAGGCTGGACTGGGAGCCAGGGATCCCATTGCTCAGTTGCTTTCCCTGTTAACTTCTCCTGCTCCAAAAGGCCTTGTGCTAAAGAGACTCAACAACTCATTGTCACAGCTGGACTGCATTTTGAAGCTTGCATCTTTTGCTTGGGAAGGAGAAACACTAACAAACGTGGAGCAGACACAAAGCCAGTGCTCCCAGTAGGAGCCATCCCAGTTCACTCTCCTCCAGCCCTCGGGAAGTGACCGCAGCGCTGCCATCAGCGTGGCTCTGTGGGAGGACATTTCCGATAGGTAAAACAACCCTTGTACATCAAAGTGATAAGGGAAGTGGGAGCACAAGCTCCTGAGGAACACACCCAGCCCCAGGATACTGTGGAAGTGAAATGCAATCAGAGTTGGTCTGGTTTTCTCGGCTGCCTTGCTTGTCTGAGCTGCTGGTCTAATGGATTTGGCAAGAGACTGAATCATGATTTCTGGGTTTGCTGCCAGCAGGGTTTTACACAAATCAAATTACCACTGGCTTTGGTGCCTTCATTAACTTGTGATAAGACATTATCTCAAAAGGATGTGCTGAACTTTGGTGTTTAAGGTAATGTCAGGTGAGACTGAAGTGTGCTGGAGGAGTGTTATAGATACTGTCAGGCTGCAACCTGAACAGCTGAAAACAAAGCTAGTTGGGAGTTCTACAGCTGCCCTCCTGTTCCTGCTACAGGCCTGGTTGTACTTGTAAAGCCATTTTTGTGCTGCTCTTTTCATACAAGGCACAGAGCAGTGTCTACAGGATGTCCTGCTGTATGGGTGGTAAAGCCTAATACACTTTATTCTGATTATTCTGCTTCTAGTTTAACAATCCTCTTGGCAGCAGCATGACTTTCCTTAATTTTCTGAATTCCTCAAGTAAAACCCACCAGGACATCATAATAGCACGATCATGTGCACTGCTTGTCAGTTGAGCCCTTTTTGTGTAACTCTTGCTTTTCATCTTGCCTGAAACCACAGCCCCCACCACGAGGCCCCTTGTGTTGCAGGGCACAGCACAGCTGGTCTTGCACTTTTCCTGCTTTGTCACATTGTTTTTCCATAGCAGTTGTGGACTTCAGGTTTCCAAGCAGAGGGGTCCCAGAGCCAGCTACCCCAGCAGGGTTTGTCTTGTACACAGTGTTAAAGAATTTCTGCACATTGCTGGTCTTTCTGGCTTGTTATTTTTTTATCACTTCCCAAAGCTCCTAAAAAGTGATAACTTTGAAAACATCACATTTCTTCATTATGGGCCAGATAGAATCACAGAGTGGTTTGGGTTGGAAGGGACCTTAAAGCTCATTTTTTTCCACCCCCTGCCATGGGCAGAGACTCCTTCCGCTATCCCAGGTTGCTCCAAGCCCTGTACAGCCTGCCCTTGGACACTGCCAGGGATCCAGGGGCAGCCACAGCTTCTCTGGGCACCTGTGCCAGGGCCTCCCCACCCTCACAGGGAAGGATTTCTTCCTAATAGCTTATCAAAATCTTCTCTCTTTCAATTTAAATACTAAATACTTAAATACCAATACTAAAACTAAGTTTGCTTTGTTATAAGATCCAAAACCTAGCAAACCACAAATTTATCTGACAGAGATATGAATGCTTGAAATGTGTTTTGGTTAATGGGTCAGAAAGTAATCTCTGCAATGCACTTAATCAGATCAGAGAGTTCTAACATCTCTTGTATTTTTGCAAAGATTTCATGAGGGAGATTCAGGAGCTGCTTTTGCTGCTCTGTGGATCTCTTTGTGAGCATCCCAGTGCTTGGTCTGGTCCTAAGCTAATCTGAGCAGTAGTTAATAATTAGCCTTTGATAAAGATAATGATGTGCTTGTCAGCATTATGTGAGGGTTGAGAAACTTTGATCAGTCCCAGACTTGTTGCCTCTCTGGAGAAAACTGCTCTCTTGGAGTCAGTAGATGGAAACCCTGCCTCTGGAAGAGTAAGTACTCAGCATTTTTTAGCTCTGAATAATTTTCTGCTTTGGATTAGGAGCTCTGTGGCAGTCCAGGGGCTTGAAAATGATGAAAAAAACAGCATTCAAACCTCTTTCCCAGAGTGGTTTTTTGTCACTCACAGAAAAATTGTTGATGGCTCTTGTTCCAGCTTTCCATGCCCTACAGTCATGACTCTTCCTGTCAGAAGAGTGTCACGAGGCCAAGGCTCCTGCAAAGATAAGTTCCTTTCCAGAGACTTGAGTTGATTGCTCTTTTCCTCTTCTTGATATTGGAGATCTTCTACCTTGCTGAGATTGTATTTTCAATGATTTGGTAATTTCAATAATACTTCCAATAGTTGAGTTGAATTTCCAAATGGAGAATGTGCAGATGCTCTGTTCCATGGACTGGGGCTATGAATTTGTGCTCTGAACCCTTGCAAGTATTTGCATTACTACCTGGAAGCTGTTTATATATCACTGTACCATCCTCTTGCTGTTTGTCAAGATTGCAGAGCAGGAGTAGGAAGGTGCCTCTGGTGATGGATAGTTTGGCCTTAACCATCTGCCAAAACAGAGATTGACTTCCCGAGCTTAATTAAAAACCCACTGGAATGGATTTTGCTGCTGGTGACCTGAGTTCTACCTTGCATTTTGCCCAGAAACAGCTTGAGGCTTCTCAAAACAAGTGTTTGGAGACACAAAAGAATTTGATTCTTGGCTGTGGTAGAACAAGTTCTTGTGTTGAGGGAAAGTCACGGATGGTGCTCCAAAATGAAATGAACACACATCCATTGCACCTCTGCAAGAAAAGGTATTTTTCTAAAAGCCAGTCTTGTGAACTCTTAGGTCTTTAGTCAAAGCCTGCATTTCAAAGGTGACCCTGACATGCCAGAGCAGGAACTGGAAATCCCAGCATATCCCAGTAGGAGCTGACATCAACACGTGGCTGTTGCGGCAATGTTTGACACAGGCTGGAGCGTGGCAGCTCCAGGGGAGGGCAATGGTTGAGTGGCCACCTCAAAACACTGTGTCTGCACATGGACACGCTTCTGAGGACTAATTACAGACAAGCAACTGCTTAAATATGAAAAGAAAGGAGGGAAATGTGCTCCTGGAATTGCTCTTCAAGGACGCTTTCCCATGTGGTGGAAGGTAATGAACGTGGCTGTAGTGGACATGGAAAAATGTGTGTGAGTTGCTTAAACTCGTATGTCTCATATCATAAATGTGGAATGGCCTCCTAAAAATTAAGAGTCAGTTCTGGAGTGTGGTTTTCTTACTCAGATTCTCAAAACACCTAAAAGCCAGTTCAGAACTTGTACAAGTGTTGCCTTTT
The DNA here is from genome assembly GCF_008360975.1 of Lichenostomus cassidix. Lineage (NCBI taxonomy): Eukaryota > Metazoa > Chordata > Aves > Passeriformes > Meliphagidae > Lichenostomus > Lichenostomus cassidix. The sequence goes on from NC_139497.1 coordinate 9,550,159, forward strand.
CTGGGCTAAGTCTGGTTATGATGTTGAAAAGCAGCCAGAGAGGGCAGATGAGCTGTGTGAAAATGGGCAATGGGAACCTCCTGTGAATCACCTGTGCTGGACTCCCTTTTATGAGGCCTCTAATAAGCCAGTGCCGTCCATTTACTACCCTCAGCAGTGGTTTTATCTGCTTGGGACAAAGGTATTTATGCTGTTGCTAGATAACATCTCTAATCCTCCACCTGTGTTGAAGGCTCAGTAATGCACTTCTAGTTGATTCATTTTTGCCTCAGAGGAAACTTGTGCTTGCTTTCTTAGAGTGCACTTTTTTGACTCTGGTTTCATTTTGTGTCTCCTGAGATTATTTTATAGTTTTACAGGGCTTAAGGCTCAAAGGCACCATAAAATCAATTTGGTCAGAGCTGTTTGTACTGTGTAGCCTGGTGTGTGTCCTTCCCACTCTAGCAAAGCATGGAGCAATTGTTTATCAGGAATTAACTCACAAGCAGTTCCCTGTCTCACATCCTGACATATCTGTCATTCCTTATAGATAGAATGCTTCTGCATGTGGCTACTGAACAGCCACAAACAATAATCTGTGTCCTTACCCTGTGGACAGACACATTTTTGTGGAAAACAGGCTCCTTTCCATACATCCAGGTGGTGCAGGAGGTGTTGAACCAGCAGGAATCTGGATGCTGAATTAATGAGCACAGTGAAGAATCTTGTGTGCCAAAGGTGGTTTTCTTTTTTCATTTGAAGAGAAAACCTTTCCTTTCATTTAAAAAGAGCTTGTTTTAGGTAGGGCAATACCTGCTAGAAGCTGTTCTTGATTAGGGCATATGAAATAGGAAGTGAAATTCTTCACTAGGCCTGGTTTTTCTGAGGAAGCAGAAGTTGTCTAATCTTACAGGATGCACATCTTGCAAGATGGAGTTCCAAATATTCATATATTTTTATATTAAAAAAGTTTTTGAAGCGTATCAAGAGGCTCAGGACTCTGTCCCGTTTATTCCCAGCCTCCCCCAAGGCAGCAGGATGGTTCCTGCTCTCTGGGCATATGGATCCCATCCCCTGGTCACCATTGCTGTGTTTGGTTGTGTAACATCTGAGCAAAAACTGCCACAGAGGATCAGGAAGTATCTGTTTATTCAGGAATTACGTAATCTTGGAAAACAGGGGTCATGTGGCTCTGGTTTTCTGCCTCCCCTTCCCAGTGCTGTCCTGTGTCTCCTCACTGCTCAGGATCCTCGGTTGCCCTCAGCTGATGAGTGACTGCTGAGTGGTTTTAGTGGGAGCTTCCCAGGCGATTCCTGACTGAGCACCACCCACCCTCCATCCCAGCACAGCCTCTTGCACCACTGGCCTTTGAGCCATTCTGCCTTTGCTTAAACTTCCTCCCTTCCTGCCAGGAAGAGAAGGCTCTCAGATTTCTCCTCCCTATATGCTGAATCCTGGGGACTTTGTGACCTGCATTGGTGTTCCTGTGTCATGCCCTTGATGTGAGGAGGAGAGGTGAAGCTTTGATAGCATGGCCTGTTGGGTCTGCAGACCTGGGCTGTTTGATTGCTTCACAAGGCTCTGACATCCACACGGAGTGCTGGAGTGCTTCTGTAGATGACTCCTGGGAACTGCCTTTGATGGGAAATAGTCAGTTCTAGCTCTGAATTCATGCTGGTGTTGGCTGTAAGGAATTTTGGTGTCTGCCATGCCTCTTAGCCTGGATGTTTCATAAAGAAATTGTAACATGACATCCTGTCCCAGCTCTGGTATCTCTGATGCCCTGCTGTTCTCTTCAGATGAGAGAATCACGAGTCAGCTTTGGTACAGCATCTCCTCTGCTGTGGGAGCTGTGGGAATGGCTGTCACTGCTCAGGTCTTGCATGTCCTGAGGTGCCTCAATTCTGCCACTTTCCAGAAGCTTCTGTGCTCTTGCATGCCAGAAGGGGGACAACTGCCTCATCCCACCAGACAGAAAGGGGAACAATGAACAGTGTGGGGCAAATACAGAATCCAAAAGACTTGTGGTGGAAAAAGTGCAAACAGGGTAGGAAACACTGAACATGCACAGAATGGAAGAAATTGTGCTCATGGTAGGCTTGAGCAGGACAAGGCACTCCTGAGGGCAGCAGTCAGAGGCCTCTTGCAGAATAGGTGTGCTCTGGCTTTGGCACCCCAGGGGACATTTGTGTCCCTGCTGTTTGTGCCCAGTGGGCAGAGCTGGCTGGAGCTGGGGGCTGTTCTCTTGGAACAATAATGTGGAAAAGGGGAGAGTTTTGTGACACTTGGAGATGAACAGGGAAACTGAGCTATGGAAGAGATGCCAGTCACCTTTTAATTGGTACCACCTTGTCACTCTTCCATTTTGCTGTCTGCTGATGTAGCAGCTCCCCTTTATGAATACGATGTTCATTGGCATTTACTGGCAATAAAAACAACAACCTGTTGTTGACATGTCTGTTCCTGGCCCTCTGCTCCAGGCCGAGTGAGCTCAGCTTTGTTCCCTGAGCTGCACTTCAGATTTGCTTGGCTTTTTATAGTCTCTGGCTGGGGTGGAATGTGCTCTGATCCTTGGAAAGTGTCCCTCTGGGGACTTCAGGTTGATTTGGGCTCTTGCAGATTGAAAGAATTTGTGTTTTATTTAGGATGGGAGCAGGTTATTGCTGGAAACTTTAGTTCATTGTACTCTTGACATCTGTTCCTCCAACACAAGTTTGCTGTGTCCTGCCTGGTTATCCTTCGTGTGGTAAGAGTCTGCTGTGTGGATGTGTCCTCAGTCTTGTGACAGCCTCCAGCACCTGTCTGTCACCCAAAATACCTCCCCTGAGCCAGGCTTCTGTGGCAGATGTGCCCTGAGCAACATCTGCCAAGCAGAGTGTTTTGCAAGCCTGCACCCTGTGGCATTCACAGCAGCTGCCAGACCCAATCCCAGTGGCATTCCTGGTGTCATGCCCTTCCTACTGTTTTGCATCAGGCAGGGCAAGGACTGTGTTGCATTTGCAAAGGCATGAGGATGATCCTGTCACATGTAGCCAGTGTTGTACTGAGCCCCAAAGCCTGGTCTGCACCTTCCAAACCACTGTCACCACAGCAGAAGGCAAGGAGCTGGTGCTGCTGTGCTGAAGAGATGGTCCTGTGTCCTGCCAAGAGTGGGGTTCAGGGGAGCAGGTGCAGGTGGTGACCCCAAGATTTACCCCAACAATTGAAGGCATGGATGGATCTCTTAAGATTGCAGTGCTTCTTTGACAGGAAAATGGAATGTGCACTGGAGCGTGTGGGAATGTGTGTGGGATTCCTTTGTAGATGAGGGGAATTTCTACCCCTGCATTGCTGGCCTGAGATTGTGAGGGAAAGAAACAAGCTGAGGTGTCACAGTGTTGGTTCTGTCACCTCTTGCTAAAGGCTGCTGTGGCTATTGTGGCTACAGAGGCAGGGGCTGAGAGATGCTGAGCACAAGCAGAAGGGCTGTTGTAGGGTAGAATAGGATAGAAGTGGAATAGGATAGGAAAGTTAAGGTGGAAGGGACCTTCAAGTATCATCCATTCTAAGTGCCTGGTCACAGCTTGGTGGAGTCAGGGACCCATTGTGAGGCAGTAGAGCAAAGCTCTCTATGCAAAGCTCCCTGTGCATTCCAGGTGCTTGAAGCTGGGCTGGGCCAGGCTTCTCTGGCAGAAATGAGGCTACAGCCAGGCAGGGTTGGCCAGGACTCCTCAGTGTTGCCAGGCTTCTCAGGAGCATCCGTCTTTTACTGCTTTTCCATCTCCTGCAGTTTCAACATGGCTAAGGAAAATGCTTGACCACAGAGGAGGCTCAGCCTCACTCCCCATTATTTTGTCACCCCTACACAGCTCTTGCCAGCATTTCTCAGCCTTTCTTCTGATGTTATCAGGTTTAGAGTCTGAGGTTTTCTGCTCTGCAGCATTGTTTTCAGCTGCCTTTTTCTCCATTGGGCCTGTGAGTAATGACATGGTGTGTGCTTCACTTAATGAAGTCCAGTACATTGTCCTGTAAAGAACAATCTGTCCTGGGTTATTTTTTTTTTCCTTGTTCAAAGATTGCAGATTTCCTGAGGCATCTGCAGAAGCTGGGAGATTAGGAATAACCATTCCATTCTAGGGAAGCCTCTAACAGAAGGTGACCAGACAAGTTTGCTATGAAAATAAACTCCATCAAAGGGACATTATTGTACCCATGCTGAGAGGAAGAGCTCTGGCCCCTCCTCAAGTAATGAATGGCAATTGTGCTGAGTGGCTGTGACCAGCTTTGCTTTAGTTGTACAGCTGAGGGATGCTTTGGCTCAGAGCAGAGGACAGGACCTTAAGGATTGAATATATGCTGAAACTTCATCAACTGGTTTTGATCTTCATTTCAATAAAACCTTAATTAATGTATATTTGCATCGAGCTGCCAAATAATGTTGTCCAGCCAGCATTCCAACTGGAATCCATAGTTTGGAACTGAAGCATTGTTTGGAGTTTTCCATGTCCATGGGTGCTGTGTGATGGCTCCATGTGGAGGGGGCAGCCTGAGCCTCAGGGACACAGCCCAGTAAAGAGAGGAACAAACATGTACTGGTATGGGAAATGTGGGAAAGAAACACAAAGGTTTGGTAAGAATAAAATAAGCAAACGTTGGCAGCCAGGAGGCCTGAAGGATGGGTGTTTGGAGGAGCACGTACTGCAGGGTGAGATGGTTGGCTGCAGCTCTGTGACCTGGCTGTGCTGCAGAGAACAGGAGCTCAACTCTGGCTTAATTCGTCACCCCCAAACCTCTCTGTGGGTGATGTGGTTTTGCTCCTCCCATGGGTGTGTCAGGGTCACCTTGATAAGAGCCTTTCTCAGCCTGGGCAGATACCATGAGTCGTGGGCAGAGCTCATGGGCAGCAGAGTGGTTTTGATGTGCCAAAACTTTGTCATTACCTTCAGCATCCACGGCTGTGCTGTAGTGGTTCCAGCTGGGATCATCATTGGAGGTGATGGCAGAGTGTCAGATCTGTGTGAGCTTCTCCCCTCACAAAACATGGAAGCCCTGCATGTCATTTTTAGAAGCCCATTGTATGCCTGTGTTGGGCATTCCAGCTGCCCAATTGCTGGGCTCTGGGTGCTCCCAGCTTGGCTGCCTGTCCCTGCTGCCTGCTTCCATCCTGGCATGCCACAGGCTGCCCAGGCACTGTCCCCTGTAGAACCTGAACACAGGACGTTGTCAGCAGCCCTGCTCAACTCTTTTTTTGCCCATTATTCTCCACTCGCTGCACTCCACCCCTGGCACCTCAGGCTGGACATCCTCCAGAGCGCCTTTCCTTCTGAAGTTCTGAAACCCATGGGTGTGAGTAGCTCAGCTGTATCCCTCCTGCTTACAAGTGGAGAGGGAGAATGTGCCCTGTGTCACACTCTGCGTTCCTGCCTGGCTCTGCTGATCCAGCTTGAATCCACATTTTCATGGTTCCATGGTCAGGGACAGACCCAGGAAGTCTGAACTCAGCCTGACCCTCAGTGTGTATTGGAGCTCCTGAGCTGTGCCCTTCTGGTGTGTTCAGCTTTTAGGAAGTCTTAAACTTCTGGGAAAAGCTTTAGGATGAGACTAAGGTAGTGAGGCAGTACCAGGGCAAGCCACAGTTCTGCTGAGAGCTTACAAACATTCCTTGAATTCTTAATATAACACTAAGAGTTCCTTCTCAGGAATTGTGCAAGGGAAATAGAGGTGTGCAATTAAGTGTGCTGGGCACAGCACAGTCCCTCCCTGTGTCTCAGTGCCAGCCTGGAGTTGCAGAAGCTGCTTGGGAGAGTTCCAAGGGGAATTTTGACACTGGAAAATAGCTGTGTGTATCTGTAACATGTGTTTTACTGCATTACTGAAGAATATAGTGTTTGTTCCCTGTGTTTTTAAAGTGTGTCTTCATAGCTTGGCCCAGGGAGCCTGGCTGCCATTGCTGGGTGCTCCTACAGCATGAACAGGTAGAATTGGTCTGTCCCTCAGCTGGGCCTTTAAGCAGCTCTGGAGCTACGCCTGGGATCCTGGAAGAATCACAAGTCCACCCATTTGGAAAGGAAGCAGTTAAAGTAGTCAAGTTTGGCAGGAAATTGAAAAAACTCAAAGCAGTGCTTAGGTCTCCTGATGACGAGCTCAGTGGAGCCCACAGCTCGAGCCAGTGAACAGAGCTGCAGTGTCTGCAGGCTCCTGCTTCCCTCCCACTCCATTTACAGCACTGCTAAACAAAAAAGGGATTGGGCTTGGGTCCACAAGCTGGGAGCCAGTGGAGCTCAGTCTGCCAGCAACACTGCTGTAAGTAGAGCACCCAGAACTCCTGGCTGCCTTTTCCATTGCTTTTGTGTTTTTTTCTATAGCATTCCTTTGTGTCACGCAGCAATGAGCCATATGTGATATGTAAGCAAGAGATCTTGGCTTTTCCAGCTTGCTATTTTTAATCATTTTCCCTTGCCTTTCTCTCAGGAACTTTGATTTTAATTCTTAGTAAATATTACCAGGTCTTTCTCACTTCTTCAGGAGAAGAGAGGGATGTCCTGACCCTGTTCTTGCTACCAGAAGTAGCAAGAGAAACCCTGAGTATGAATTGCTCCAGCTGTGCTCAGAGGAGTCAGGAGGGTTCTGAGCAGGAGCCAGTCCTGTCCTGGCCACTGCAGCAGCACCCTCTCTGTGGGACAAATAACTGCTCTAAAGGAGACTGGAGAGGTAACTTTTTAGTCTCTGGTCCTTTTGGGCAGAGTCAGTGGAATTAGTTTTATTTCTTGGGATTTCAGAACTGGCCTTGGAAAGATGAGGCACTATGTAGAAGGGAAGAGTTGGTGCTGTTATGGGCATTGATTTAGGGCTCCATTGTTAATCCTGTTTGACTTCTGATTTGGAAAGGAGTATCATTCCCTTTGAATGTGACATTAAGGATGATCTGTTTGACACTGAGCTGATTGTAAAGTACTTGCTGGGAGCTTGGTTGATCTTTCCATAGTATGTCCTGTTTCTGCATGTCCTGTGTTTCTGCATTGAAAGGTGTATTTTCCTTGGGTGTTTGCCACAGGAAGAACTGATTTGCTGTGAAATTGCAGGACTCTGGATGAACACAGCAGAAGCAATAGATTGGGAAACAGTGAACTTGTGGCTAAGACCTGCTTGTCAGGCTTTGGCATCTGGTTTTGGGATCTCACCAGGTCCAGCTCCTTTACCTGCACTCCTATATGCATTGGCATATCCTGCCTGTCCTCCCCTTCTCCGTGCCCTGGAGCTGCAAAAGTGCAAATTCCCGTGTGTGTGGAGGTGAGGCAGCCCTGGTTTTGTGTTGGTGGAGAGAAGTCCTGGTGCTGACAGTTTGCTGCTGGCAGATCCTGCTCCTGGCTGCACCTCTCCTGAACCAGCCTGGTTTGCAGAGCTGCCACGGTGGCATTGCAGGGGTGGGACAGAGACCTTTGTGAGGGCATAGTGTGCTTGAGGTCATCCTGCTCCAGGATGGTGGCTTTCAGTCCTGTGTGGTGTGTAGCTCTGAGTCTTGCAGTTTGCCTTAAAAATTTGAGGGGTTTTAAAATGGAGGCTGTGGCTTCTCTCACCTGGGGTAACAGCACTGAGAGGGGAAGAAACAAGCCCTGGAGAGAATTTCCTCATTCCTCTCTCCTGTTCCACCCTGTTTGTTTTCTTAGGCAGTAGGTTACTGCAGAGCACAAAAAATCACTGTGTGTGTGTTTGTCTGTGTGTGTGTCCCTTGTGACAGGTGCACCCTGGGGTCTGTCCCCTTCAGCTGTTCAAATTGCTTCAAAATATCTGAGCCTGATGCAGCCACAGACTGTGGCAGATCCCCTCTCCAGGGCATGCTCAGGAATCCACTCCAGTGCCTCTCCCTCTCAGTGCAAACATCTGGAGCAGGCAGCAGCCAGAGATCAAGTCACCCATTCAGACAGAAATACCTGCTGAAGGGCTGGATTTGTACAAGGTTAAACCTATTTAAAGAAGTTATAATAATAGAAACTTGGGGGGGGGGGCGGGTGGGATCATTTCCTTCAGGTATGGAGTCAGCCTTGTTAAACCACCACCTTCTTGTGACACACAGAGCTCCACATCTGTCAGCTTGTTTTGTAGGAGTCAGTGCAAACCAGCCAGGGATTTGCAGCTTGGAATATTACACACCATTAACCTGTTGCTGCTGCTGCCTTAGATAGTGGTTTTTATCCCAAGGCATAGGTAGAGATCTCCTAAGTTGTAAATCAGAGTCTGACTGTTCACTGGAACTGATTGAAACAGAAATTTATCCACTGTTTATTAACTTTAGTAACACAAAACACAGCTGAAGTGGCTCAGATGAGGTTATTTCCTCTTAAGCTACTTAATACCTCATCTTTTCAGGGTCTTGTAACATGTCCTTCAGTGTTGGGTAACTGCAGAAGGATTTGGTGTTGGAGCACTGGGGTAGCAGGGTGGGAAGGAGCTACACAGGAGCTACAAGCTTGCTCTTTGTAATCTGTGTCAAGGCCTGCCCAGCCACAGGCAGCCACTCCTCGACACCTGACTGTATTTGCTCCTACAGAGTAAATATCCCAAGAACACATCCAGTATTTCTCCCTTTCTGCAGACAAATGATGATTAGTGAGAAAGAGTGAGAAGCTGGACACAATCCAGCCATGGCAGTTTTTCATCTGGTAACCAGCCAGGGCTTCTGTGGAGAGTATTGGAACCTGCTGAGCCTGGCAGGAGTATGAAATCCTAAAAGGAATAAATAATCATTGGACAGGAGTCACTAGTGAGGATGTTGTGTCCAAAGGAAAAGCAGTGGCTCAGTCAACTTAGAGGAGAGGGAGGAGACAGAGGAGCAGCACCAATCTCTGCTCTCTGGGACAGGGACAGCACCCAGGGAATGACTGGAGCTGGGTCAGGGCAGGTCAGGCTGGAGATCAGGAAAGGTTCTTCCCCCAGAGGGTGCTGGGCACTGCCCAGGCTCCCCAGGGAATGGGCACAGCCTGAGGCTGCCAGAGCTCCAGGAGTGTTTGGACAATGCTGCCAGGGATGCCCAGGATGTCTGTGCAGGGCCAGGGGCTGGACTCAGAGATCCTGGTGTGTCGCTGTTGAGCAGCTAGCAGAGTAATGAATGCATCGGTTCTCAGTGGCAAGAAGGAATGACCTTGTTTTGATTTCATCACATTTATAGAGTTCTCAAAAGTCACCCAGATTGGTCAGTCAGAAGCCTTCCCCCAGGCCTGATTGGCCAGGCCTGCACTGCCCAAGTTCTGGGACACTGTTCCAAAAACATCCAAACCTTATCTTTATTTACAAAACACAAGAAAACTTCTCATGGGAAAAACTGTGCTAGCCACACTGGTGGGTCCCTTCCAGGTCAGGATATTCAGTGGTTCTATGATTCCAGGAGATTTTAGCTGGGGAAGAGGGGAAGTTCTTGTGTTACGTCTTTCCTCTCACAGCACACTTACCTTTGATCCCACGGGGTAAAGCACTTGGGCTTTTCTTCTTCCTTCCCTGATGCAAAAGACAATTTGAAGTTTGTGTGTCTTGGCAGAGAATTCCTTTCCCAAGTGTTTGTATTTTGGGACTGCAGTTCTAGAGCCTGAATATTTCAGTTCTGGAACAGGATGATCATCTAAGCTGTGCCTTATGGAAATCACACTGGGCATTCTGCAGGTATCCCTTGGTGAAGTTTTTCTATGTCACCTGAGCTTCTGCTCGCATTGGTCTCTCTCCTTTTTTCCTCCCCATGAACATTTTTCTGGTCTCAATATTTGAGCACAAATCAGGGGCAAAATGAACTGAAATTGACAAAAATATGGACAGGGAATTTATTCTGCTTTAACCAGTGCTGTTAGATTCCATGACAAGTTACTTTCCAGGGGATTGTTGTGAAGCTGTCTGAAGCAATAAGGAATGGACTACAAACTTCATCTGCACTGAGATTCAGAACATAACTGAACTGTGGGTTCCTGGTGTCACTTACAGGTGCTCACCTGCATTATTTAATTTCAGTGTTTGCAGGGTGTATTACTTCTTTCTCTTGAGTTTGTCCCCAGCAGTGCTTAGTGTCTTTATCTTCCCCAAATCTTTAATTTCTCTCATTCCTCTCTTTCATTTAACCCCAAAGCCTTTGGACATTCCCCTGTCATGGATGTTCCACAGGGCTGCACTGACAGTCATGTTCTGGACCACCAGTGATCCCTGCACAGGGTCACTGTCCCAGGCTGAACCAGCTCCACCACCAGCTGCCATTCAGGATCTTATTTGCTTCTTTCAGTTTAGAAAGCTCTTCTAGAGTCTCATTTCCTCTCTCCTATCTAAATATAGCCATACCTACCTGTTTAAGCACCATGTTGCCTTTTATCTTAGAAAACGGTGGAAAAACACAATTGCAAACCCTTTTGATGATTTATGTGGAAGGAAATCTGTCTCCTCTCTTTTTTTTTTTTTTTAATTTAATTTGATAAATTGTCTGTACTTTGGTTTTTAGTTCACTTGTTTTTACCTTAGTGCTGGACTGGAGTGGGAGGGTACAGAGTATTCCAGGCAGGGTCTAGTAGGACAGATGCTGTGCTTTCAGGACTGACTTTATTCCCAGGTTATTTTCTCTCCTGTTGCTGTTTCTACCTGATGATTTTCCTTTCCCACCAGCAATTGTCCCAGGTGCCATCCCAGGCACTGCTGGGACAAAGTGCAGCAGCCATGCCCACAGCTAACCACAGAGGGTGTTTTTATTTATTTTTTTTTTAGTGTGTCCAGACATCCCTGATTTGTGGTAACCAGATTAGGGATTGGGACTGGCAGCCTCTTGAGTGTTTCTCTTACCATGGGTAATGTGATTAGAGGGGAGATGTGGCAATGTAAAGCTCTTGGAAATGAAATTGGATTGCCTGTGGCTGTTGCAGACCTTTGCCTGGCAGTAGGTCTTGTACCAACTAACACAATTTCTGTGTTAAACATGTTCCCAATAAAATGTGTAACTGTCAATTAAGAGCAATCCTGTAATCTGATCCTTTAGTATATGCAATTTAACATGGTGCTCGTGATATTTTTGCCTTTTGCAAGTCTCCAGTTGTGAAGGGGCTCTGTTTTTTTCCTCATGGAGACAAGAAATGTTCCTTTATGCTGAGCACTTGTCCCCAGGTGCCATCTCAATCAAATTAGGCTGAAATGGGACACACCTCCTTTAAACTGTCCTGCTGTGTGCTCTCTGTAGCCAGAGCAGGACCGTGAGGATGCTCCAGCAGTTTTCCAGAAGCAGCAGTTCTTAGTGGCTTGGAACATTTTTCTTTTGCAGTAGCAGTAGAGAAGTCACATTCTGTTTAAAAAGGGCTTCATTTTTTGTTTCTTTTCCAGGGTCCCACTTTTCTATGTGCCTTTCTGAATCTCTCTGTCCTCAAGATGTCTCACCACATGAACGGCTCCATGTTGCCAACCTCACATCCCCCTGAGCATCACCACCCCTCCACCACAGCCTCGGGACACGGGCATGGGTCTGACATGATGATGATGGTAAGTGGAGAAATCATAATTAAGCAGAGAGTTTTTCCTTGTCTGTGGTTCAGAGTAACTTGTCATCTTAAAGACTGTTCTCTTGAGAACTGAAATTAGGCTGAGCTTTGGAAGGCAGGAGTCCATCCAGGTTAAACCCATATGCCATTGTGGGTCTTCTGGAGGAAAGGAACAGCATGAGGGGATACAGAGCATGAAAGTGATTTCAGAGCCAGAGATCCTTTGGCAAAATTGCCTTTTCTTGCAAAATCCTTCCTAGCAGCCAACCTGGTGTCTGCTTTCTAGCCAGCTAAGGGCAGAAATGCAAAGCAAGCATTTTCCTGCAGGAAATGGATGGATGGAGATCTCCAGGCTGGCAGTGAGAGGATTGCTCAGCAGTGTGAGGGGCTATGCTGAGCTCCTGCTGTGCCTTTCCCTCCTGAACTCTCGGAGCACACTCAGTTTGGGGAGCAAAGCACTGCCATGTTGGCATTAAGGCTGTATTGGTCCTGGTTCCTGCTGCTCCAGCTGACTTTGATTCCAACAGGTTCAGACTTGTGCATTCTGGCATCCCTGAGGCTTTGCAGAGATCCTGGCCAGAGTTTCCATGGAGATGGCTGTAGGATCAGTGTTTGTGTGTAGCCAGTTCTAGGAACTTTTTCAGCTTTTTCTCCTTTCCCTGAATACTTCTGGAGTGAGTTTCAGATTATTAAAACATGTCTGTGTTTGGTTAAATTTCAAAAGGAGGGGAGAGAGGGTGCATTTCTGTTTCAAATGAGAGGGTTCTCAGGAGTGGATTTTGGAGACCTTCAGTTGGAGTTTGTTTGCCAGCTCTGTGCCTGAGGAGAGAACCAAGAATCTCTGCCTCTACTTCTATTGCAATGAGTGTCACAGCAGGAGAGGAGAGGACTAGAACAGCCTTGGTGGGCTCCACGTGGAGCTCTCAGTCCAGCACTGCCACTGCTCTCCTTGTGAAGCTCTTCCCATAATCTCAGCTCACAATTGGCATCCCTGGGCCATTATTTTTGTGTAAATGTCATTTCTTTACAAATGTCAAGTGTTCACTGGATAGTTACAGGACCCTGCCTTGCCCTGCAGCTGAAAACTGTGAGTAATTGCACAAGGTTTTGAATTCATCTTGCAAATAAATCTGTCAGAGAAGGCACTACATAGGTACAGCATCTTAGATAACAGAGTGAACATATTTAATGTGTGTGTTTTCCCATTCTTCACTGGCACCAAGTAACAGGCTCGAGTTCAGCTGCAGTTCTTTGGTTTATGAGTGTTTTGTTTTAAATGTAAAGATGTTAAATTCATTGAGGAGATGAAAGAACTCTCTAAAAGCTGTTTTACAGTAATTTCTCCTCTGGGGAAAATGAGTGTCTGCTGATTCTTATGGATGCTGAAATGAATCATAATTCTGAGCTTCAGCAAATAACCTTAATTAAGCAGCGAGGGAAGTTCAAAGAGAAGTTCCTCTTGCTTGGTCAGTACTTCCCATGTGAAAACAGTGTGCAGCTGTGCCCAAGACATGCCAAGCTGTATTTGCCTGGATGGGAAGTTTCTATCACCTCCAGCTGGCCTGGGGATCACTGATGCCTCCCCTTCCCACAGTGCTCACTTTGCAGGCTCAGGAGCCCTTATTTTCACTCAGGGGAAGCTGTGGTCCTGCTTTACATACAATATTCCTTATGGTAGCTGTGTTTAGGCCTCTGTTTCTCATAGGATGTTGGGAATTCCACAGGGAGACAACAGTCTGCTGGCACAGTGCAGGATGGGAGCAGAGGACTCACCTGGGTGAGCTCAAGTGAGGTCAAAGTGGGGAAAGGAAAGTGCCCTGTACCCCAGTTCCTGAGGGGATGAGGAGGCAAGGAGGAGCTCCTGGAGACATCCCCAATCCCTGACTTCTTCTGATGCTGAGGAGAAAAGAAGCTCCAAAAGCAAGGAGAAGGCACTTATCTGTAGTTCTGTGAAGGCTGTGACCTCCTGCCCAGGGCTGCCTGAAGGAGCTGGAACTGGAACATGGAGTATCTCATCCCTGTTTTGATCGTGTGTGTTTACAGCAGATTTAATGGAGAATTTCTTGGTGTTTATGTGGTGACCAAATAAACTGATCTGAGTTCTTGTTCTGATACAAACCCCATTGCTACACCATGCTGTGAGCTCCATCTTGGGATGAGTTCTTCAGGCTCATCTTGGTGTTCTTTGTGTTTTGGGCAGGCCATGACTTTCCACTTCAGCTGTGAAAATGTGCCATTGCTCTTCTCTGGACTTACAATCAATTCTCCTGGAGGTTAGTAACACTGTCTTATGCAGTCCAAACAAAAAGTTTGCCACTGGTGTTTCAGGATTCATGTATCAGGAATTACCTTGTTAGTTATGCTAAAAATATGTGGACATGCTGTGCTGAGTCTGGTTTAAATGGCATCTGTGGGGTGAAAGAAAAAAAGAGATGTTTGTAGAGTTCAAGAATTTGCTTTTTATATTAGCATGGTTTTGCTTCATGGGTGAAATTCCAGTTAGTGCCTGGATGAAACTCCCATTTCCCACCTGTCCATGCGTGCACAGGGAGCCCGGCCATGGCCTGCACAGCATAACAAGGTTGTTCAGTCACACAGTGACTCTACTGACACATTTTCTTGCCCAGAGACAATAATGTTTCCTCTCTTGTCAGAAATGGCTGGTGCTTTTGTGGCTGTCTTCTTCCTGGCCATGTTTTATGAAGGCCTTAAGATTGCCCGGGAGTGTCTGCTCCGTAAATCCCAAGTCAGCATCCGCTACAACTCCATGCCAGTGCCAGGCCCCAATGGCACCATCCTGATGGAGACACACAAAACCGTGGGGTAAGGATTGCACTGCATTCTAAAGCAAAGCTCTGCAGGTGAAACTGGCACAGAAGAAACTTGGTGCAGCCAGTTTTGATCTCTGGAGAGTGTCCTGACTCCAGACACTGCTTGGCACAGGACGATGGGGCACACCTGGGCACCCTCGAGGATGGGGATAAAAGGAGGAAAGCAGCAAGGAGCCAGATGAGCTTGGGGTTTTTGTAATGAACATGTCTGGGGAGTTCCCAGGAACAGAGTTTGGGTGTTACATCCTGTGACCCTGACAGAAAACACTCAGGATCCTTTTGCTGACAAGTAGCCAAGGCCTCTGTGCAGAATAAGAGCCATTCTGCTCTTGAATGGGGGGTTAAAAGAAGCTTGGCAAAGTCTGTTTCTCAGCTAAATGTTGTGTCCTGCCAGCAAGCTCCATGCTTGCTTTGCCCTAAGGGGAAAATCACAGCTCCAGGTGCCAGCTGCATGCAGCAGTCCCTGCCCAGGCTGGTGTCACCTTCTCTGCCATCCCACACCCACCTTGCTGTCCTGGCAGCTTTCTCTCCGGGGCTTTGCAATTCCCACCTGCCCCGTGTTTGCTGACGTGTTTGGGTTTGTGTTCCCAGGCAGCAGATGCTGAGCTTGCCCCACCTGCTGCAGACTGTGCTGCACATCATCCAAGTGGTGGTCAGCTACTTCCTCATGCTGATCTTCATGACCTACAATGGGTACCTCTGCATAGCCGTGGCAGCAGGAGCAGGCACTGGATATTTCTTCTTCAGCTGGAAAAAGGCAGTGGTGGTGGATATCACAGAGCACTGCCATTAACACTGGATGTGCCCACAGGCCTCTCCACCCCACTGCTCCCTGCAAGTGCAGCCACCCCAAGGACTGGAGCATTCCTAAGCTGCAAGAGAATCATGATAAAGAAAATAAACTGGAGTTCACCACAGAGGGGTGCAGGGATGTGAGGAGCTGGGACACGCTGCTCCCCTTGACTCTTGAGAGTCCATGGCAGCCATTCATGGCCAGGATTTGCTTTATTCTTAGATTATGCTGTGATTGAAATTAGTTGGCTGACAGAACTGTAGAAATTATTATTTTAAAAAGAAAACAAAACCATTTTATTTTTAAATTGTAAATGCTCGTCAGTGGAGGTTTAATGAACAGTAGGAAAAGATGAAAGTTGCCAGTAGTGTGTGAATGGCTGTTTCAATTTTGATTTTTTTTTCAATGTGTACATAATGCCAGGGGAGGAGATTGCCCTGGCATTGTGGCTTTTGGGGCCAATGACACCTTTTGCTGTAAGACTCAGCCTCTGAGGAAGATTTGGTGCTGCACATCAGACACACTGAGGTGTGTCCTGGCAAGGGAGGACTTTGACCCAAGGATGTGACCCGTGTGCTTCAGGGGCTGGATGAACCTGCCCTTCAAGCCCACCAGAGGATGATGAGTGTTGTTAATCTTATGTATCCAGCAGCTTTACTCAGCCTCCAGGGAGAACACTTGAGTTTGGCTGCTTTCCCTTCCCAATTATGGAGCAGATGCAGTTCTGTATTTACAGGGCGAAAAGATTCTAAATAAACCGTTGAACCCACAGGTACTTCATGTGGGACTGCACGTGGATGGAACTAGAGCTAAACGTTGGGTTACTAGAGTTGGGTTCTGTAAATGAGGCAAGAGCTAAACAATGATTTCATGACACTAAAGTTAAAATGGCTGAAGAGGGTGTTCCTGGATGGAGGGGGAGAAGGGGGGAAACAACCACATTCCTGTTAAAGAGATTGGGAAAGAGGAGAATGAAAACAAGGGACTACAGCAGCATTCAGTGTCTTCTCAGGTGAAATTTGGAGCAGCTTGGGCTGATAGAAAAGTATTCCTCACCCAGATGATGCCTCTTAATAATCACCCTGTGCCTGTGTTGGAGGTACAGATTCTCCGTGCCAGTGGGGGACAAGTGCTGTGGTGCAGTGGAGAACTTGGTCAGTGCTGTGAGCTCTGCTCAGTTCTCAGGCAGGACAGGCTGTGACTGGGGCAGGACCACCCTCCTGCCTGCCTGGTGCCAGGACAGGCTTGGGGAGCAGCTCTGCTTTAGCACCTGGGTATTAAACTGCTGGTTGTTGTAAGGAATGTTGTGCAGAGTGTGCAAAGCTGGAGTCCTCACTCTACCCAGCTTGCCCAGTTTGTGCCTGTAACTGGCTGCAAGAGAAGACGGTGGGAATTTGAGAGGGGCACTGAGAACAGGCACCACTTTCAGACTGGGAATGGTGTCTGGGACATGGCATGAGAACAGGGAATCCTGCTGGGATAAAGCTTCTGGACACACAGGAAAGTT
This sequence comes from Lichenostomus cassidix, assembly GCF_008360975.1. Taxonomy (NCBI): domain Eukaryota; kingdom Metazoa; phylum Chordata; class Aves; order Passeriformes; family Meliphagidae; genus Lichenostomus; species Lichenostomus cassidix. The sequence goes on from NC_139497.1 coordinate 9,566,740, forward strand.
TTTTCCTCTGGAGATGCTGCTGGTGATTGCTGGCAACAGCTGTGTGAGGAAAGCAGATCTGGAATGACAGTTTTTAGCCCCTGAGCCTTAGAGGGTGAGGCCACCCCTGTGACCTGCATGCTCCATGGTGCTGCTGCTGCTGTCCCTGCACAGAGCTCACCTCTCCCTGCCGCCCTCTTTGAGGAAATCAGTAATGCTGCTACCAGGACTTGAATTGCACCTCCTAAAGTCAGCTCTCCTGGGCTGATGCCAGCTGTTTATTTGGACATCTTGTTTTCGGTGGACAGAGATAATAGAGAATAAAAGGAGCGCAGTTAAAAGCAGACTTAGGTTCCTAAATAGCTGCTTTTTGTAGCAAATTTGCATCTGGGTGAAAGAGGCAGTTATTTTCATGGAAAAGTTCTAGCCACCTCTTGCTGAGAGACAGGAAAAGTGTTTCCTTCCCCAGTCTGATCTTTGAAGGGAGCTCTGTCTGTGACAGAACCTACTGGTGCCCTCTCTGTGCCTGTCACAAAGGTAAAACTCTCCTGTGCCCTCTAAGCAATCGTGGGAGGGGAAGCCTGACCCTCCCCATCCCTGGAGAGCTGAATGTTAGTGTTTGGAAGAGAAAATGGACAATCCCTTCCCACTCCTGCTGGAACTGAGAGGAACTTGAGTGTTTGTCAGGGAAGATTGGAGCTGTTAAAAGCTGGAGATGGTGGTTGATGTTGTGGAAGGTTTGCACTACAGGGCTCAACCCCTGAAGGAGCTCAGGGTGACATTGCCACTGCTGCCATCGGTTTTCCTGGAAGGGGCTGGAATTGTTGCCATTACAATCACACGGTGGAGTAAGGAGTGGCTTTGTGTGGTGACACTGGTCACCTCATCTACCTGTTGCTGTGTCTTCTTTGAAACAGAAGCTGCTTGGCCTGATCTTGCTGTCAGCTTTCAGCCACCTTTCTGTGTGTCCAAGTGACCAGACTTGAATTCTCTGATGGATGAGATCAGCCTGTGGCTTGTGCAGCATAAATCTAGTTCTTGTTAAGCTTTTCTGCCTCATTCTACATGCACCTGTGCCCCTGGAATAGTTTCCCTCCAGAATGAGCTTCCAAGGCTCATATCCTGCCCTTGCTCTCCCCAGAGAGGGCACACAGCTTTCTCCAGCCTGCACAGGGAAGGGACAGTCCCCTAGCCGGGGTCACCTGGGCAGGAGTCTCCCAGCTGCTCCCACAGCCTGTGTGAGGGGTGGTTTGAGCACAGTGGGCTGCCCAGGGAAGGTGAGAAGTGGCTGAGGAGAGCAGGGGGAAGCTGTGTTCCCTCTGCTCCTGAGCTCCCTGAGGCAGCTGGGGAAGGGATGTGTCCAGGCTGCTCCCTACCTGCCTTGGCTGTGTGTCCTTAGTTCAATGTGACAATCCAGAGAAGCCACCAACCTCCCCGTGTCCTCCCCCGCCTTGCCACCAGATGCCACCGCGGTGTGTTTTCAGCCCGAGTTGCTTCGTGCTGTGGCAGAGCCTGAGCAAAGCCTGACCCTCCCTGGCTGGGATCTGACAGCTCTGGGCAGCCCCAGCCCCTCTGCTGAATTTGAACTTGTCCTGGTAACACGGGGAGGGCTCGGAGGATTACCAGACTTGGGTACATTCAGTTCCTGTGTTGACACACATGTAGCATGCTTGGGTGTGATGTCCTGCTTGGGGGTGACATCCTGTGCCTGTCTTTGTGTCCTGATGTTTGCTCTCCACACACGGTGCCTCCGGATTATCATCGAGGAGGGAGCACAGAGCATCCAGGCTGTGTTCCTCAGCTGGCTTTTGTTGCTTTTCTTTGAGTGCCTTTTGAGTTTGTCTGGAGCCAGTCCCACCCAATCCAGCAGGATTTCTAGTTTTGTTTACAGTGGACTGTCAGTTTTGTTTTTACTCTTGCTCTTTGTGGCGGTAACTTGTCTGTTGTTACTGTGAATATCAAGAATCTCCTGTATATAATTAACCAATAAAATAGACTGCATTTTATTGTGGTGGGAGTGTGGTTTGGAAACAATCCTCAGTGCATCACTCAGAGGGAGCAGCAGAGCCCAGCACTTGTTTGGGTGCTCTGGGAGTGAGGAGCAGCATCCTCTGGACCTTCCCAGCTCCCAGGAATCCACCCTGAAGCTGCTGGAATGGGAATGTGGGAATTCACTAATAGGTTTCTGTTCCAGCCTAGTCACACTTGGCAGGTGTGGGGAGGCATGGAAAGAGGAATTGGTGCCTCCCAGATCTGCCTGCCCTGGAGGGGAGTTTTAGGGAGCTCTAAGAACCTCCTGAGGTGTTTCCCTCTTAGAGCTGAGGCCTGCTGGGAATGCCAGAGTAGCTGAGCAATCCCTGATTGTTTTATGTGGTGTTAGATAGGAAAAGCAGCTCTTCTCTAGGCCAAGCTGTGGCTCTTTCCAGTTGGAAAAGTTTGAAGTTCTGTGCATTTTCCCAGTCTGACCTGAAATTAATGCACCCGCAACACGTGAAGCCTGAATTTAACTAAAGTCCAGTTTGGAGCATTGCTTAGGACATTGGAAAACCAGAACTGGTCATTGTGCTGAAGATGGTAGGAAACAGCCTTGTCCAGAGGCAGGGAGAGCCTCCAGCTCCTGAATTCCCTGCAGGTGTCCTGGTGCAGGCCCAGGGCCCTGGCAGCCTGCCCTGCTCCTTCCCCAGGCTGCAGGGAGCAGTTCCCTAAACACCAAGAGGCTGCTTAGATTTTGAAGTTGCTTCCTTCAGCTCACCCTACTGTATGCCAGACTCCTCCTGGGTGAGCTCTGCCCCAAATCTCACCTCACCCTGCCCAGGCAGCTGATGAGGATAAATCTAGGAACCTGCTGAAGAAATTAGTGTGCCCTTGCCTTTTCAGGTGGCACCATCCATAAGGAACTATTTGGTGACCTTTGATCCAAGCAGCAAACAGCCCTGAAGCTCCAAGGGTGACAAACGGGGGCAGCTGAGGTGACACTGAGCAGGGCTGAATGGAGGTGGAACAGGGAAGTGTGAAGGAAAAACGGCTCAGAAAATAGGGGATGTCATTCCACATCCATGTGCACAGTACCTCATCCAGATCTGCAGCCATTCCCTGCTCAGGGCCCAAACCACATCCCAGCTGTAACAGACTGGGAAGCAGCTCTGGGATGTATTTGGGACTGGGTGATTTAACAGACATGGGGTTATTCTTTCCTGGCTGCCTCAGGGAAGGACAGAGCAATGCCTGGAAGCACAGCCTGAGGCACCCAGAGCTGTGGATCTGCTGCCTCTATCCCAAAACACTCATCAGACACTTGCAGGACCTTCTCCTCAGTGGGGTCACCAGTGGGTTAGGGCTGGAGGTTCGGCTGGACAGTCCCTACCATCTGGTTTAAGATCACCAAATCATGATCCCAGAGGCTCCTCCCGCAGGGTTTTACCCCCCTGCTCACAGGTACAGGGAACGGGTGGTCGAGGGATTCCTATCCCTGCCTGCACCGTCACTGCAGCCATTAACAGCAGCTCGTGGGAGTATTATTATTATTATTTCCTTAAAAAAAAAAAAAAAAAAAGTGTTTATTTAAAACAAAACACTCGGCCAAGGGGCGTTCAGGGGCCTGTTAACCAGACTTAAAAAAGAAAAGGACCGGCTCAGAGGGGGCCGGCTGGTCCGGGCGGGGCTCGGGGTCCCGGGGCAGCGCCCTCAGAACTCGAAGGTGCCGAAGTGCGCCGTGCGGCCGCCGGCCTTGGGCTGCGGCTTGTACCCGATGCGGTCATTGATGAGCTGCTCGCGGCTCTTGTGCTCCGTGCCCAGCGCTCCGATCGCCGCCGCCTCCTCGCCGCCCGCTGCCGCCTCCGCCTCGTCCCGCTGCTTCCTGCGGCTCTGCGGATAAACGGGCCCGTCAGGGCCGGCGGCGGGCCGAGCCCCCCGCAACCGGCCCCGCGCGCACCTCCAGCTCCTTCCGGACGCTCTCGAACTCCTCGATGTCGTCCAACTTCAGCTCCAGCCGCGTCGGCTTCCGACGGAGCATCGCGACCGGCAGCAGCGCGACAGGACCGGACCGAGCGCTCCCGCCCTCAGCGGGCCCCGCCCGCCCCGCCGCACCTCCCGGCGTGCCCCGCGCCCGCTGCCCGCCCCGCCGCACCTCCCGGCGTGCCCCGCGCGCCGCGCCCTTAGCGGACAATGCATCTCCCGGCATGCCTCGCAAGACTCGTTCTTAGCGGCTCCGCCACACTTCCCGGCGTGCCCCGCGCGACCCGGAAGTGGCCGTGAGGCGCCGGAGCTCGAGCGCGGCCAGTCCCGTGCTGCTGGCTCTCTCCGGTTCCCGATTCCCGTGCCTCTTCCCACTCCTGTTCCCGGTCCCGTTCCCGCCATGGCCACCGCGCGCGCACCGGCGGCACGAGGCGGGGCCCGGCCCCCCGAGGTTAGTGTCCTAGTCAGCAGGGGTGTCTCCGGGCCCGTTCCCTGCAGGCAGCAGCGCCGCTCGCTGTTGCCGAGAGGTTTGCGATGCGCCGGTGACACCGGGGCCATCCAGAGGACCGCGGCCGGAGCGCTCACGGGTTTTCCTGCGTTTTTCCACAATCCTGCCTTTTTCCCTGGGAAGTTGGTGTGAAGCCCCTCTCCAGGAGGAGCGAGCCGGGCACCGTTTATCCTCCCCGGCCTTGCAGGGAGAGCGCCGGAGCTGGAGGACAGCATCGCTCCTGGCTGTGCTGGGGCTCAGCAGCAGGAGGAAAAGCTTCGTGTTCGAAAGCTTTTTCAAAAAAATTGCAATGCAAATAATAAAGAATAAGAAGACAACACAGCCTCATTTAAGTAATTTAATGTGGCATTTTAATTTTGTGCTGTGGCTTTGAGGCAGAAATCTCAATGTCAGTGTAGCAGCCCCAGCCCTAGAAGTGTCCAAGGCCAGGTTGGATGGGGCTTGGAGCAACCAGGTCTAGTGGAAGCTATTCCTGCCCATGGCAGGGGTTGAAACGGGATGAGCTTTAAGATCGCTTCCAATCCAAACCAGTCTGGGATTCTGAGAGGATCTTTGCATGGTGCACAGCCCAGTTTCCCCAGCACAGCTCAGCTCTGTGGCACAGCCAGGCTGTTTGCTGCCTCTTGTGTCCCCCAACACTCCAAACTGCCTTTCCCTACAGCCCCCCAAGCCCAAGCCTGCAGAGGAGGGCGATGCACCGCCGGCCAAGCGAGCGCCCATCTTCTACGGGAGCCTGGAGGAGAAGGAGCGGGAGCGCCTGGCCAAGGGCGAGTCGGGGCTGCTGGGCAAGGAGGGCATGAAGGCTGCCATGGAGGCTGGGAACATCAACATCAGCAGTGGTGAGCGTGTGGAACCACTCTTTATTATCCCTGCCCGGAGATGTGACACTTCCAGATGACTCTGGTCACAGTCTGGGCATCACCTCAAACCAGGCAGGGATGGGGGCTCCTTGCTTGGATCCTCCTGTCTGAGAGACATCCAGTGTCAGAGCCCTGGAACAGCTGCCCAGGGAGGGTGTGGAGTGTCTCTCTCTGGAGACATTCCAACCCAGCTGGACATGTTCCTGTGTCACCTGCTCTGGGTGACCCTGCCTGGGTGATCTCCAGAGAGCAGGCTGTGCTGTGCTCAGGCTGTGTCTGTGCCCAGGGGAGGTGTTTGACCTGGAGGACCACATGAGCGAGCGGCAGGCCGAGGTGCTGGCGGAGTTTGAGCGCCGGAAGCGCGCCCGGCAGATCAACGTCTCCACTGATGACTCCGAGGTCAAGGCCTGCCTGAGGGCCCTGGGGGAGCCCATCACGCTCTTTGGAGAGGGACCTGCCGAGCGCAGGGAGAGGTGCTGTGTCTGTGCCAGCAGGGAATGGCCATTTGTCAAATTCCTGAGATTTCCTGGGAGTTGGGGTGCAGTGGGCACTGCCAGTCAGCAGTGCTGGGTCACAGGAGAGCTAGGGGGGTTCAGTCCGGGGAAGAAAAGGCTTCAAAGAGACCTTACAGCCCTTTCCAATGCCTTAAGTGGCTTCAAGAAAGCTGGACAAGGGCCTGGAGTGACAGGACAAGGGGGAATGGCTTCCTACTGCCAGAGGGCAGGGTTAGATGGACTATTGGGAAGGAACATCTAACCTGTGAGGGTGGTGAGGCCCTGGCACAGTGTGCCCAGAGAAGCTGTGGCTGCCCCTGGATCCCTGCAAGTGTCCAAGGCCAGGTTGGACAGGGCTTGGAGCAGTCTGGGATAGTGGAAAGTGTCCTTGCCATGGCAGGGGTGGGACTGGATGAGCTTTAACATTCCTCCCAACCCAAATCAGTGTGTGACTCTGTTCTAAGAACCCTGAGGCAGAAGAAATGTCATATTGATATTTGTCAAATGAGCTGAGAATTCACTGATTAAATTCATCTTCATGTCTTTTTTTCCAGGTTAAGGAACATCCTCTCAGTGGTTGGCACAGATGCATTAAAAAAGACCAGGAAAGATGATGACAGGTCAAAAAAGTCCAAGGAAGAGGTAAGGAAGAGGTCTCCTGTCCTCTCAGTACTGAGGGAGGGAGAGTATATCCATGTCTCTGATATCCAGGACTCCTGGTTTTGGTCAGCCTGTGGATTCTCAAGTCATCCTTTCCATGTTGCCCATTTTAGCAAACCTGTGGCAGTGTTTGGTCTCAGTGAGGACCACTGAGTGTGGTTTTTTACTCACAGACTGAGCTCTGTGCTGCACTAAGTGTGCAAACCAGGAGAGCAGGTGTTTGGGCTCTTACTCACTCTAACAAGTTCCTTATTTTTGTTCACACTGGGGAAGAAAAAGAAAATGTTCCTGCTGCTGCATCCATTTCTGCCTTTGATTATGCTTTCTGCTTCTGTCTCTCTTCTGAGTCCGTTTTTCCTTACAGTTTTTAAGCTGTGCTGTAAGAAATAATTTCTGTAACTCTGGGCTTTGTTTTTACTGGGTGATGTGTAAAGAAGGAGAGAGTTACAGGTCAGGAAATGCAGATGAGTCAGTGTTCAACTGGAATGTTGAGTGAAGAGGCAGCACGTCAGGATCAGATCTGTAGGGCAGAGTTTGATTTATCTCTCTTAATCCATTTTTCTGGGCTTACAATTGTGCAGAAGGCCCTTCAAAAGAGGCCAGAGCACAGCAGGGTTTGGGCACAGGTGCTGGGAGGGAACAGCTGGGGGGGAAATGAATGGAGGGGCAGCAGCACCAGAGCTTTTCCATCAGTTTTATTCCTGTTTTTACAGTATCAGCAAACCTGGTACCACGAGGGCCCACGCAGTCTGAAAACAGCCAGGCTGTGGCTGGCCAACTACTCACTCCCCAGGTGAGAGAAAACAGCACAAAAGAGGAGGGAGATGCAACCAATTGTCTTGCAAATCCAAGTGCTGATCCCACTGTGGGTAGCATGGAAAATCCAAGGAGTGGGGAGGCAAGTCCAGTGAGCCCAGAGCTTGAGCTCTCAAGGACTGATCCAGCATTAGCCCAGTTTGGGGGAAGAGCAGGGAAAAGCCTGTTTCCAGCAGCAGAGAAGGGGGAATGCTGAGGATTCTTACTCCACCTTTGCTCTCCCCAGGGCAGCGAAGCGGCTGGAGGAGGCCCGGCTGCTGAAGGAGATTCCTGAGGCCACCAGGACATCCCAGAGGCAGGAGCTGCACAAATCCCTGCGGGTAGGTTTGGCAGCTGCTGCTCTGCTGGGTTCACAACGTGTGGCTGATCCTGCAAAGAGCTCAGCAGGAATTCAGCAGCCTGAGGTGCTGTTCAGATGCACATCAGTCTCTGCAGTCTTGGGAGGCTCTGCTTTTCTTCTCTTTCCCTGTGTCTGTGAAGCACGTTCTGAGTCCTTCAGAGTGATCTAGGGAGATGTATTTTGTCCCTGTGCTTGGCAGAGATATGCAGAGACATCCCTGCTTTGTTTGCCACTAGCCTGTGAAACTAAAGGAATGTATTCCTGGCTTTGGCATGGGTTTTGGCTGCCTGGGAAGCCAGGGAATCCGAGGAAAACACACAACTCTGGGTGCAGAACACCTCTGGGTGTTTGGGATGTTTGGGCTTTGGCATGGGTTTTGGCTGCCTGGGAAGCCAGGGAATCTGAGGGAAACACCCAACTCTGGGTGCAGAATGTGGTTGAGATGACTCTGAGATGCCCTTTCCGAGCATGCTAAGCCAGATTCCCGGCTTAACCAAACAGAGAGGCTCAGGCACACCCTGTGGTGCCCCCCTAATCCTGTTTACTCCAGAGGAAGCAGCTGCCAGAGGATTTGCTTCTCCCCTCTGCCTTGTCTGTCTGGTTGGATTCTTTGGATGAGTTATGGAAAGATGCCAAACTCCAGCCAGTTCTGTGTCAGAGCTGCAGCTGCAGAGCTGTGGGGCTGGGCAAGGGAGGTGCATATACCAGCTGGGGGGCTGAGCTGTGCCCCCAGGCTGTGCTGAGCCACCTGGGCCAGGCTGGTCATGGCCCTCCCTCCTGGAACTGGAGTGACTCTGAGGCAGCTCCTGCCTTTATGTGACTTTCCAAGGGTCTCTACCTCCTTTTGTGGGCATTTGCTTCCCTCACCTCAGGCTTTGTCTGGGGCTTGCTCTGGCCTGGTTGTACTTTAGTAATATATTTGTTTATTGTGTTCTTTTTGTTTTTTACAGTCCTTGAATAATTTCTGCAGTCAGATCGGGGATGATCGCCCGCTGTCCTATTGCCACTTCAGCCCCAACTCCAAACTCCTCGCCACAGCCTGCTGGTGAGACTTCCTGGGCAGAACCTGCTTCAGGGGTTGGGAGAGCACAGCAGGGAAAGACAGGGATGTTATTGGAGGCTTGGGAATCGTGAGAGTCCAGAGATGCTTGTCTTCCCTACTCTGAGCTCTCATCACTTCATTTTAGAGCTGAGCAGATTGATTGATTTGAGCTGGTTGCCCAAAGTGTGTTGGTGTTTTAGCCCCTGCAGAACCTCAGGGTGGCTTTGCAGCTCTGTTTGATGTGTTCCTTCACATTCCTTCTCCACTGACATCCATTCCCTATCTTCCACAGGAGTGGGCTGTGCAAGCTCTGGTCTGTGCCCGACTGCAACCTGGTTCACACCTTACGAGGTAGCGAGCAGCTCTCACTGAGGCTCTTACCTTGGTTCTTTTGTTCTTCTCTGGGCTGAACTCCCACCTGAATTACTTTGTGACTCAAAATGTCCTGCTTGGGCAATTTCACTCTTGCTGAGGGCATCACTTGGGCTTGGGTGCATGGGAATGTGTCACATGATGAGGAGGGAGACCTGGCCTTTAGCTCAGACCTCAGCCCCAAGTTTGCAGTTTCTGTTTCTGAACAGTTTTGTTTGGTTTCGAAACCTAGTTTGAGTTATTTGAGTTACAAACACCAGCAGTTTTGGGCAGGTCACTTGACAACAGTGAGGTTCTTTGAGCAGTGGTCACAACTTGGACTAAATACACATGTCAGAACAAATCTTTTGATTCATATGTTGAATTTTGTCTGCACTTTGGGGGTTCCAAACCTTTGGCATTGGATCCTCTGCCTTGGGTGCTCCTGGAAGTGCAGTGTAGGTGTTTGCAGGACAGGTATGGTTGGGGGTACAGGGCAATGTCAGCCAGCATTGAGGACACAGTGAAAGTGTTCACAGGCACCTGACTCTCACTAGTAACAAGGAAATGCTGCTTTTCTGAATAACTGGCCAAGATCACGTTGCAGATTCTGAATTTTGGTTTTCCTTTCCCTTCAGGACACAGTACCAATGTGGGGGCAATTGTGTTCCACCCCAAAGCCACAGTATCCCTGGACAAGAAGGATGTCAGCCTGGCCTCGTGTGCAGCCGATGGTTCTGTCAAACTCTGGAACCTGGAAAGGTCAGAACCATTCCAGATGTGCACAGCTGCAGCATTGCTGTTCTGGGGTTTATTCCATGCTCCTAAACACCAGACATTTACCATCCTCCTGCCAATATGACCTTTTCTTTTAGTTACCCCAGAGCAATCCCTGGCCTGAGTATGTGCTACCCTGTTCAGCAGAGAGATCACCCTGATTAGGGAGTCAAGGTGAGGGAGATTGTCTGAAAGGGATTGAGGCAGAATTGCTGCTGGGGGTGATGGATGGAAGGTTTGGGGACTATTCCATTCTAACCTTTCACTTAAAAGCAAATTGCCCCTCTTGGATATTAAGAAACTAATTTTGAGTAATTGGAAAGCACCAGAATTTGGGCAGAGACTGACCAAATACACAACGAGGCGCAAAAGCTTCTGCCTGTGATGCAAACAAGTGGCTGTCACTGTACAGAGTAGTTCAGGCAGATGGGCAGCATTTGTCTCAGGCCTGGGAAGAGGAGAGTGGTTCAGGTACTGAGCCCCAGCTTGACCTGGTTGAGAAGTAGAGCCTGCAGTGCACTTGGGAAGGGCAGGCAGCTCCCAGAGCCCCAGTGTTTATCCTTGGCTGACAATCAGTTTCCAACAGCAGAAGTGCCCTTGTGCAAAGGGACAAGGGGGTTGTTAGTCTCCTGTGACCACATCTCTTAATTAACCCGTTGAAAAGAAATTTCACTGCTGTTCAGATCGTGTGCTGAAGGCTCCTGACCTGCTGCCTGTCATTCTGGGAGAATAAATATTCACTCAGCCCTGCCTCCCTGCCATCCTTCAGAACAGCAGGGTCTGCTGCAGTTCAGGATGTTCTGTGTGTTCTCAGAAAAACTCCCTGCAGTTCAGGTAGTCTGTGGTTGTTCCTGCACTTCCAAAAGTGCTAATGACGAGGGCCTTGTTAATTTGCAGGAATAATAATAATCATGCTCATCTCAGGAGAACTTTACAACCAACAGGAGTGTGGAGAAAAGGTTCCACTCAGAGCCTTGGGAGTGTGAATGAAAGGCAGAATTCAGTCATCAGCTACAGCTCTGATGTTCCTGTCTGGTTTGATTTAATCAGCAGAGCTTTTGCTGCCATCTGCATGTGTTGGCAAAGTGTGGCAGCAGCCAGAGCTCTCTGGCCAGTGCCCCATGCTTGTTCTGTGTTTCAGTGATGAGCCAGTGGCAGACATCGAAGGACACAGCATGAGAGTGGCCCGTGTGATGTGGCACCCGTCCGGGAGGTTCCTGGGCACCACCTGGTATGGACACATGGGGATTGGCTTTCAGAAATTACCATGGGCTGCCCAGCTGGTGGCCAGTGGTGCCAGGGTTTGTCCACAGCAGCAGGGCCTGGCATGGGCAGGGCTTGGCCATTCGTGCCCAGAGCTGGGCTGTTGCAGTGTCAGTGACAGCAGGGCATTGGGATTCCTATCCCTGTCCCTGTGTGAGACACTGTTGGTCTCTAACTGGAACTATCCAGTTAGTGAAATATCCTGTTATTCTCCTTGGAGATACATAGAGACCAGAGGAAATGGCTTCAAGTTGCACCAGGGGAGGGGTAGGTTGGATATTGGGAAAAATTTGTTCACAGAGTGGTCAGATACTGGAACAGGCTGCCAGGGCAGGGGTGGAGTCACCATCCCTGGAAGTGTTCACAAAACACCCAGATGTGGCACCTGGGCACATGGGTTAGTGGTGAACACAGTGGTGCTGGGTTAACAATTGGACTCAATGATCCTTGAGGGCTTTTCCAGTCTGAATGACTCTAGGATTTGACAAGTGCTTTGTTCTTGCAGCTACGATCACTCATGGCGCCTGTGGGACCTGGAGGCCCAGGAGGAGATCCTGCACCAGGAGGGGCACAGCAAGGGGGTCTATGACATTGCCTTCCACACTGATGGCTCCCTTGCTGGCACGGGGTGAGCTTGGTGCAGGATGGGTGGGAAATACTCCCAAGGGCTCCCTGTGACCAGAGATTTCTGCTGGGGAAAGAGCTTTCCACTGCCAGAGGGCAGGTTAGATGGGATATTGGGAAGGAATTGTTCCCTGTGAGGGTGGGCAGGCCCTGGCACAGGGTGCCCAGAGAAGCTGTGCTGCCCCTGGATCCCTGGAAGTGTCCAAGGCCAGGTTGGACAGGGCTTGGAGCAGCCTGGGATAGTGGAAGGTGTCCCTGCTTGTGGCCAGGACGATCTGTGAGATTCCTCCCAGCCCAACCAGTGTGTGACTCTGATTCCAGAGGCCTGGATGCCTTTGGCCGGGTGTGGGACTTGCGCACAGGACGCTGCATCATGTTCCTGGAGGGACACCTGAAGGAGATCTATGGCATCAACTTCTCACCAAATGGGTAAGAAGGGAGCTGGCGTGGTTGATGTGGGAGTGCAAATCCCATTCCCTAAACACTGCTCTCCCTCCCCTCCTGGGCAGGTACCACGTGGCCACAGGCAGTGGGGACAACACCTGCAAGGTGTGGGACCTGCGGCAGAGGAAGTGCATCTACACCATCCCTGCCCACCAGAACCTGGTCACCGGCGTCAGGTTTGAACGTGAGTCCCTGGTGCTCCTTATCCCTGCCCGTCCAGCAGCTCAAACCCATGCCTGCAGCTCAGGAAGGCCTGTGCTGGTGAGCAGAGATTGTCATGGTTTTTTTTTTTTGCAAGTCTCACTTCTCCCCTTTTCTCCTCCTGTGCAGCCAACCATGGGAATTTCCTGCTCACGGGTGCCTACGACAACATGGCCAAGATCTGGACCCACCCTGGCTGGTCCCCACTGAAGACCCTGGCAGGGCACGAGGGGAAGGTGATGGGCCTGGACATCTCCCTGGATGGGCAGCTCATTGCCACCTGCTCCTACGACAGAACCTTCAAGCTCTGGACAGCCGAGTAGCTCAGAGGGGCTGGTTATGGACTGGGATGGGGACATCAATGACTTTCGGTTGCTTTTTTATATTAAAAGAAAAAATAGGAATCAGCAATTCCAACGTGTTACAGCAGCTGCAGTCATGGCTGCTCTGGAGTTTGGGTGTGTTTGAAGCACCAGTGTTGGCCAGGGCTTGGTTGGACTCAACTCTTGGGGGTTTTCCCAGTTTTTGGACTGTTCTTATATTGCAGGTACCACTTTCTGCTGTAATTTTGATCTGTGTACTTCCACCCTCCCTTCCAAGTTTGGCTCCCAGGCGTCCTCCAGACATTTGCAGTAACCACAGAGCACCTCAGATGTGGTGTGTGGTTCAGCCTCTGTTACTGCCCTTCTCACCCTCCTTTTTGGTAGGAGTCTGACTTCAAACTTGATTTGCATTTAGAGAAGGCTGTCAGAGGGAGAGGCACATGGTACCCTCCTTCCCCTGCCTCAGCACCAGTGTCTCTGGATGGAGATCTGCATCCCCTAGATTCACTTACAATAGATGTCCAAGGCCAGGGAATCTTTTATTTCCAGGTATCACCTGGTGTCCTACTCCTTAAGCTGTCCCATGGACTGGGTGTTGGAAATCCATGTCAGCATCTCCTATTTGGGGTTTGCTGTGCGAGGTGATAGGAAGGTCATTCGGTGTAGGATTCTCTTGTTCTGCCCTACCCTATGGAGAGCTTTTGTATTTGTTTGTTCTTTAAATTGAGGTTTTGTAAATGTGTCCTGGAAAATCTAAACGTGGTTTGAATGTGTATCCTGGGCTTTGGGCCTGACCAAGGAATGGAGAAATTACAGAAATTTCACAATGCAGAGTTTGATTTCTGCTGGTGTAAAAAACAGCTGAGGAGGGCTGAGGTCACTGGGTTTGTTCAGCCTGGAGAACAAACCCAGTGGAGGCTGAAGGGAGACTTACCAGGGTCTGCAGCTTCCTCCTGAGGAGCAGCACCAATCTCTGCTCTCTGGGACAGGGACAGGAGCCAGGGAACAGCTGGAGCTGTCAGGGAGGGTCAGGTTGGAGATCAGGAAAGGCTCTTCCCCCAGAGGGTGCTGGGCACTGCCCAGGATCCCCAGGGAATGGGCACAGCCTGAGGCTGCCAGAGCTCCAGGAGTGTTTGGACAATGCTGCCAGGGATGCACAGGGTGGCATTGTTGGGTGTCTGTGCAGGGACAGGGGCTGGTCTCCTGGATGATCCTGGTGGATCTCTTCCTGCTCAGGACTTTTGTGATTGTATGTAAACCTTCAGGAGTAAAGAGAAGACTGATTCACCTCCGTGTTTGCAGATGGAGAGCAGCTATCTGTGTTCCTTGGGAACTTGAGCACAGTTCTCAACACCCACAGTGCAGCTGGAGGTGGAGTGTCCAGAAGAAAATCAAACCCCAAACCCACTCACAAGTTACTTTCCTTCTAGCAGAGTGTTGTGGGTTTTCTCCTCCCTCCCATGCAGCATGGTGGCATCTGCCATGTGCCAGCTCTTAGTTCTGCCCAGGGAAAATATGATGGGATAAGAGGCCAGCAACTAACACAGAAGAATTATTTAATCACAGTTTCCTCTGGTCCAAGCCCAGGTTCAGCAGTGTGTGCTCAGCCTGGTACTCAAGTATCTGTCCCTTGGTCCTGGCATCTTGTCCCCTCCCTCTGTCCATCCCTCTGGCTGCAGGGAGGCTTTGTAAGCAAAATGCAGGAGGCTCAGTCAGGAACGAGAGCTCAGCCTGAAGGCATCCAGGGTTTGGCTTTTTTCCTGGACAGCTCTGGTGCCTCCCTGCCACGCACAAACCAACCAGCAAACCCCCCTGCTCACACCTCCCTGCTCACAGGCACAGCCTCCCTGCTGCCCACGGCCAGGGGAGTTCTCAGGGGTCACATCCCCTCCTGGGACACTCTGTGACAGTGCTCAGAACGCTGCCCCTCCTTCTGGGACGGTCTGTGACAGGGGTTCCAGTGCTCAGAACGCTGCCCCTCCTTCGGGGACGGTCTGTGACAGGGGTTCCAGTGCTCAGAACGCTGCCACCTCCTCCAGGGCGGGCTCTGCGCCGCCGCTCACTCGGAGCACGTGGATGCCGGAGTTGGAGCTGGCACAGAGCAGGGTGGAGCTGTCACAGGCGGCCAGCGAGGCCAGCGGGCCTGAGCCCTCGAGACACAGCGTGGCCAGGCAGGCTGCAAGGGAAGGGACAAGAGAGGGACACGGTGTGCTGAGATAAAGCAGGACCAACCTTCCACACCAGCCTTCCACCTCTGGGCTCTGCTCCCCGGAGGTGGGTGAGCTGCTCCCTTCACTGTCCTGGATCCATATATCCAAACCCATCAGGGATGTGCCCTCTGGAAAAGACCTGCAGCCCTGTGTTTTGCCCAGTCAGGCAGTGGCTGACAGGGATCCAGAGTGGGGTGAGATTCTGCCCCTTCCCAGGAGAGGAAGCAGGGCTGGATGGACCTGCAGACCCCACTGGGCAGAGCCATTCCAAATACATCTTTTTCTCCCAGATTTCTTACAGTTTTCCTAAGGGCTGTTCTACACTCACCAAAGAGTTTTTATGAGTCTCCAAAAGGGAAAGAGAAATAAGGTTAACAATATCCAGTGCCACATCAGCCCTTCTGTTTGTGTCTGTTATTAAACCCCCTAGAGACAGTTTGTGAGACATCAGCCTGAGCTGCAGACAGAGCTGTGCTTGGCATGGACCCACAGGACCCACAGGCAGCTGCCTCTCGTGGTGACCTGCACCCTTCCCTGAACAGCTGGATTATGGCTCACCCAGCTGGGAAGGCAAGAGGATCAAAGCTGCTGCCAGCCCCACAGCCACCCTGGGTGCCAGCCCCACAGCCACCCACACACCAGGCAAAGGAACAGGTAAGAGAACAGAAGGTCCTTCTCTGCAGGAGAGCCTCAGGTTTCTATTTTCATCCCATCTTAAATAAGTTTCCTTGGAGAGGGGCTTAGCCCCAGGGAGTGTCTAAAGCTGATGGCCTCTGCTGCCTGGGCTGTGAACCTGAACAGCTTCCCTAGAGGTCTCTGCCTACAGCAAAAGGGTTACTAAGAAGCTGCTGCCATGGCAGGGCTTGGCAGGTAAACACCTTTGTGTTCCCCTTCAAGAGGACAACCAAAGTGAGGGCAGCTGCTGGCCAGCCCTCTATCCTCCAGCACAACCTTGGTTCCTTACAACTTTCCACTTGTACCTGCAGAAATTTCTGGAGTTCTCCTTTTTTACTTTTATCACTTGTCCTTTCATTGCTGAACTTGGATGTATCTTTAAAAGCTGACTCATAATTCTTCATTTTAGCTTAGGGAAGACCCCTGACATCTCTGACAACCCACCTCCTTCATGCCCCTGGGTTTGCTCTGGGCATTTCTCCACCCTGCCCTGCAGCTGGGTTGCAGAAAACTCCAGAGATTGCAGCATCAACTGGCCCATCACCATCGGGAGACAGAACTGAGGGAAGTGGGTTTGTTATCCCAGAGAAAGGAACACAGAGTGAGCAGGAGCCTCCCCTACCTGCAGTGTCTTGGTCCCAGACCTTCACTGTGCTGTCGTTGGAGGATGTGGCAATGCTGGGGGCGAGTGTTTGGCTCCGGGGCAGGAAAACACACGAGGTGGTGGTCTGGAAATGCCCTTTGTACTCACACACACGGCCCCTTGTCTGCCTCAGGTCCCACAGCTGCAGGAAACAGGCAGTGTTAGAGCCCCTGCCCTGCTCCTGGCTCTGCCAGCACGGAGCTGTTTTACCAGGACAGGAAGAACTCCTAGCCAACCGTCAGAGTACCATGGCTGCAGCCCTTGTCCCTTGCTTGTGCTCACAGTCCTGGAGAACATCAAAACCCGAAGGATTTTCACCACTGGTGACTGAGCACATGTCCTCAACTGTTTGAGGACATGTGCTAAGACTATGCAGGCAGATAAGAAGTCTCCATCCTGCTCTCATCCTCAGCCCTGCCCTCCCTGGGATGCGATAGTTTCATCCTCTTGATCCTCCCACACAAGGCTGGCAACCTGCAGGACTGAATCCCTGCTTTGGAAACACCTGGAGCAAGGGGTCTCTTACAGACTTTCTGCAAGAAGCTTGTGCTTCTCAATGCTCCCCCCCACTGTGTTTTACTGAAATGAAATCACAGACTGGTTTGGGGTAGAAGGAACATCAAAGACCATTTAGTTCCTATTCCCTGCCATGGGCAAAGATGCCACTCACTAGATCAGATTGCTCATCAGGGCCCCATCCAGCCTGGCTGTGGAGACTTCCAGGGATGGGGCAAATCTCACGGCTTTAATCAGGAAGAAAAACTGCTGCTATTCTCTGAGCAAAACTTCCCAAAGGGACAGGCAGGAAGGCACAAAGCACTGGCCCTGACTGGTGACACCAGCACAAGGACAAGGCAGTGGGAGCATTCAGACCCTCGGAGCACTGATGTGCTGCTCTCCACGGTGAGCCATGGCCATGGCAGGAGAAGGGAGCAGGAGCCCAGGCCTTGCTGCCCCAGCACTCACCGTGGCCTCACCACCGTGGCCGCTGGAGCCGCTGCTGCTGCTCAGGCAGTACCTCCCGTCCTGACTCACATCACAGCACGTCTGGATGTGCTGCTTGGCTGGGAACGTGTGTGCCACCTGCAGCTCCCGGCTGTCCCACACCCTGCAAGGACCAGCAGAGGGAAAAGAGACCCTGGGGCATCACTGCCATGATGGTTTCCCTCTGTGCCCTCCCGCTCTGCCCTGGCTGCTCCCAAACTCCCCCTGCATCCCTGCATTTATCCATGCTGGATCACTCTCCAGCCTTCTTTTCATAAATTCTCCTTTTCACCCACAGTCACCACCCAGTGCTGCTCCTACTCCCCGTCCCTGGCTGGAGGCTGCACTCCAGCCCAGGTTAGCTGGCAGGTGGCTTTTAGCCACACCAGCAGAGGTCATGACAACCAGTCAAACAGCAGCCCTTTGGGCACTGGCATCTTCCCTGATCCCCAGGAGCCTCAGGCTGTCCCTCCCTTCTCTCACTCACAGAGAGAATTTACCTGGTAGTTTTATCCTCTGAGGTCTGGATGACATAAGGCTCCCCAGGAACCCAGCACAGGTGTGTGACCTGTGGAGAGGGAAGGATGAGCAGGAGCCACTTCTGTGCAGCCCAGGCTGTGTCTGTCTGAGGATGGAGCCACTGAGCTCCCATCCTCTCCCTCCCTGTGTTGGGCTGTGAGCTGGAAATGTTGGATGAAGATGTTTTCTGCTCCCCTCCCAGGTCCAGTCCCAGTAGGGTTACTGGAGGGGATTGAGGCAGGGAGGAGCCAGCAGCTCACCAGACACAGAGCCATGGGAAGAGGGATGGCACAGGCACCATAGGTGGTACAGGAGGGAATGTAGCCCTACTGCACAGGGATTGTTTAACCTGGAGAAAAGGAGGCTCAGGGGGATCTTCTCACTCTCCACAGTGCCCTGACAGGGGAATGGAGCCAGGTCAGGGTCAGCCCCTGCTCCCAGGGAGCAAGCAATGAGAGGAGATGACCTCAAGTTGTGCCAGGGGAAGTTTAGGTTGAATACTGGGGAAAATTTATTTGCTGAGAGGTGGTCAGGCCCTGGCACAGGCCACTCAGGGCAGTGGCAGAGTCCCATCCCTGAAGTGATTTAAAAGACATGCAGATGTAGCACTCAGGGACATGGGTTAGTGGTGGCTGTTGGCAGTGTTAAGGGAATGCTTGGACTCCAGGATTTTAGATTCTATGTGCTTCTAAACAGATCTGAGTTAGAGCATTAATAAACTGCCATCTGTCCCTTGATACCTTTGTGCTCATGGGTTTGTTGTTACCTGGAGAAGGGTAACCAGCCTAAGCTGTGCCTCCCCAGCTGCAGTGTCCCAAGGGCTCCCTTTGGCACCAAGCTCACAGTAAATTCTCTCTACACAGCTCCATGTGTGGAATTACCATGTAGGCAGGGAGGTGATGGGATGGGATTTGAGGAACCAGCAGATCCTACCAGATTCCTGGAGATTGCAGCTCTGCCCAGGCACTCCCCAGTCTCAGTGTCCCACTTGCACACAGTGTTGTCCCGGGAGCCTGTGCACAGCTGGGAGGCGTCTGCAAGCACAAGTTAACATCAAAAACAAGGCTAGAAACGTTGTCAGTCAATCCCTGGGGACTGGGAGTGTGTTGCTCCTGACCTGGGCTCACAGCCAGCCCAGTAACAACCAGGTCATGTCCTGGGAAGTGCTGCCTTGGCCCTGAAGTCCCGTGAAGCTCCCACATCATCACTGTCTTGTCCCGGGATGCACTGAAGACTCTGCTGGAGTCAAGGGCTGAGGTGACCTGCCAAGGAGTAGAAGGAGAAGCTGCTCATCCTCCCATCCAGTTCACAGGGAGAGCACAACACTGCTGCTTTCCTGCCACAGCCCAAGACACACAGGAAGACGACTGGGGAGAGACTGGCCTTCCAACTCTGTCCCTCATCCTCTCAGAGCCAGGGATTGGATAGTGGATGGGTGCTTTCAGGTCTTGTTCTTACAAACCATTCATTTTATAGGAAAAACTTCCTTAAAAAACCCAAATGAGCCCAGTGCACAGTTGCTTTGAGCACTGGGCTGAACAAAGTCCCCTTTGTCCCTGCAGCACCCATAGCATGAGGAGCCACTGCGGCTGTCCTCAGTGGAAATGCACTGCCACACCATGCACAGCTACATCCCCTGCATGTCTGCTCTCCCAGGAGCCTGACTGGTGATCCCAGTCTCTGAAAGGAAATTAAAGCCCTGCTATTCCCAGAATATGCCAGGTATGGCACATGGTATGGGTATTCTCAGAATACATCAGCTAGGTATGGCTGATTTGTGGAATAATGTCAAGTCTGGCAGAATGAGATCTGAAGAAAAGTGAATGGCATCTCTGCATCAAAAACTTGACCCCATAATCCGTCCTGAGCTTTTGCTACACAGTCTCTTGGAGGGGAAGACAATTCCATTGCCAGGCCTCCTGCAGCCCTGTTTAGTCTGGATGCACCACTCCATGCTGCTTCCCAAAGTATCAGTTGGAACCTTGGCAAAAACCCAATGTGCTCTGATTGTAGAATCATGAATTGTTAAGGATGGAAAAGACCCTTAAGGTCATCAAGTCCAGCGGTCCCCAGGTGGATACCAGGAATATCCTGATCCCACTTTGTGTGGGTGACAAACCAGTGCTCCATCGTTCCTGGCTCCTCAGTTCCTGAGGGAGACCCTGGTGCTCTCACCTTGGTGACCTCGCGCTCGTGGCCGATGAAGCGGCGCAGGGCAGCCCCAGATCTCCAGCTGGACACGGCCACACTCTGCAGGGACAGGGACAGGGGTCAGCATGAGAGCAGGGCAGGGAGGATTTTTCACATCCTTGGTTATGCCATACCAAGACCTGTGCACAGTCCTCAGGACAGGGAACAGGTTCCTCTGGTTTTCAGCTCCTAGAGCATATACAGCTGTCTGTAAAGCCAGGTGATGTTAGATCGCACTCCAGCGATCCCAAGCCTGGGTGGGAGCATTTGATGTGATATGAGCTCTGGAGAGGTTATAAAAATTGATACCACGTGCTTCAGTGTGTGCCCTCACTCTAAACTCATTTTTTCTTTCTAAATCCAGGGCCTGACACAGTTACCATTCACAGAAACGTTCAAAGCTCACATTTAAACCTTATTTTCAAACCCACTGATACATTTTCGTGCCACAGTGGATATCTCACCTTATCCCTTCCTCCTGACACACACAGGTCTGGTTTGAGAGCAGCCACAGAGGTGACAGCGTCAGTGTGAGCTGGGCTGTGCTGCTGGGAGGCACCACCAGGTCCTGTCTGTCCCTCGGAGCTGTCGGCCCTGCAGAGGAACAGGGACAGCAGTGGGAGCTGCAGGGTGCTGGCAGGCAGGGTCAGGGTGCCATTTCCTGACACCAGGGGCTGGGAGATGGCACCTCTGGCATCATCTGACATGACAACATCTGTCTTAGAAAGCCCAAGAGAGGCTGTGGCTGAGATGGAGCAGATCTATCCTACCTGCAGAGCTGCTGAATATTTAAACGTTTGCTCACTCTGCTGGTGGAACAAAGAAAAGAGATTTTGACCTCACCAGGCTCCACAGTCACTCACATAGCTCAGGCTCTGCTGCTCTTTGCTGTGACACCTCCCTGGCCCTGAGTCCACCCCGCTGCCACCCCGTGCTGCTCTCCAGGCAGGGATTCCCCACTGTGCTGACAGGGACTGAATCATTTCATCTTGCCAATGAAAGCTGATGAGAGTCTCTGAAGACACAACAAAGCAGTTTGAATATTTGGGCCCAAGAGCCACTCCTGGAGCTGTTCCCCCTCAGAGCTCTGCCTCAGCCATCACAGAGCACTTCCACTGGCCACAGTTACATTCTTGGCTACCCCTGTGAGCAACATTTGGGATTTCAGCTCCCCAAGAAGCTGAACAGACTTTAAAAGTGAGGGTTAGAAATGAAAATGTGATTAAAACATCCAATAATGAAACTAAACCCATGTGCTTGCTATATTCTCTGGTCATTTGTGTTCTGTCTTCACTCTCACACCTAGTTTATTAACAAGACATTATCTCCCAGTGTTGCTTTACCTGTATTTGGTGGTGTGAAAGCTGATTTTACTCTGCAGTTTCCCCATAGCCCTGGCACCGAGCAGGCACTGGTGGGTGTCACATCAGCACCTCGGGCACCTGCTGTGGGGACATGACGTGTAGGTGAGGGGACACGGCAGGGTTCTGCTGTTACATATCCAGGATAAGGTGCTGGTAACACATTATCTATGTCCTAACTCCATTTAGAATAAGGAGAAAACCTCAGAGGAGGGGACATCTGGAGGTCCTGAGTGAAACCTCTGCCTTGGACTAGAGCCAGCAGCAGAGTAAGGTTATTGGCACCTCATGCTGAGCTTAAAAATATCCAAGCTTGTTGAGGCCACAACAGAGACAGAGCTGCTGCCTGTCATTCTTTACACCTCCTCTTACTCCTGTGTCTGGTCTGGACTTCCATATATCCTGGAGATCCCGGTTTTTGGATTGGTGAAGGCAAACACTCTCAGACTGAAGCTTATACAGCAGCTGGTGGGACCAAGTGTGGGCACAGGCAGCTCCAGTTCAGCTGAGACAAACTGACAGTACTTGATCTTTCCATGAGCTGAGGAACACTTTGGGAAGAGTTTCCATGTCCAAACATCAATTCCAGGCAAGACAAGACCACCTGGATAACCCAGATGCATTCAGCAAACTCTGGGACAGCCAGACCCTGCACCAGCATCCATGTAGGTGAGGAGCAGCATCCCTCCCTCATGTCCTCACGGGTCACAGACTGAGCAGAAACCTGTCTCAGTGACAGTGAATTGTCACAGACAATAATTGGCTGCTGCTTAGCTTGAGGCACACTAATTGGATTTAGTCTGTACTTTGGGTGTGCTGGCATCCTCATCTTCCGTGGCTGTAGCATTTTGCTAATCAAAATTGGGGCGAAATCCAGCTGCTTTTTCCAGCAAAAAACTTCTTGAAGGCTCTGCCCACAAAAAAAGTGAAAACCAAATTCTGGAAGCACTGAGCAAAAGGGTTTGGGTTTCTACAAAATTCCCTTTCTAATTTTACCCTGACAGCCTTTGTGATTAGTAATTAGTAATACCCAGTTAATCTCCTGCTGCTCTATCCATGAGTTTGCATGTTCCAAAGATGTGAGGAGTGATCAATCTCACAGCTGAGGGGCTGTGATAATTTGGCAATTTACTCTCAATCACACTGAGTGCCCAAATCATTTCAGTCCATTGGGAACATGATTCTTCTCTGACAGCGGGAGAACTCTGGACGCTGCAAAACTAGATTCTGGGAAAAGCTTTGGCGTGAATTCTGAGTTTTTAATTCTGACAGTTACTGTTTCCAACCAGCAGTTAGTTACTGTCCATTCCCACCTGCACATCAGCTCTCAGGGAGCTGCAGAGGCCAGGAGAGGCTGCAGGGAAGGTGGGAGCTCTGTCCTGTGTCTCATTGTGCCCTGCCTTGTCCCCACTGCAAGAAAGAGATTTTTCTGCATCCTGGATGAGAACAGTGCTCAGGCAGGATGTTGATCCAAGGTTTTTCTGTCTGTATCCCGACATACATTTATCCAAGACCTGCTTCACCATAAAGCTCTAAAATCTCAGGGATCCTACAGCAACTGATCCCCACAAAGCTTCACCTCCAGCAGCCTGGAGGATCCCCTTATCCTCCCTTCTCCCCAGATGCATCGCTTGACAGAAATCAAACGCATTTTTTATTGAATTGATTTTTAAAAATAAGCCACGCTGCTGCCTCCACCTGTCCAGGCTCTGCAGTGAAACCTGTACCATGGGAGAGAGAATGACAGCAGCCACAGCAGCGGCACAACAGGAACCCCAGCAGAGCTGCCCCATCCTCATGGGGGAATGATCACCCCTTTGAGGAGGGTGTCTGACCGGCTTTGGGGAGGGTGGGGGACATCCTGGGTTCCTAGAGCTGGGGGTGACCATACGGCAGTGGTGGTAGGTCTCTGTGGCCGGGGGTGGTCCTGTGGGGTTAAATGGGAGCACCCCGGGTCCCTGTGGATGGGGTGTCCCTGTGGGGTTAAATGGGAGCACCCCGGGTCCCTGTGGATGGGGTGTCCCTGTGGGGTCAGCGGGAGCATCCCTGGTCCCCGTGCCGGGGAGCGCCTCAAGTGCCATGCGGGGCAGCCTGGCAGGGGCGAGGCGGGCGCGGCCCTTTGGAAAGCCCAGTGACCAAACGCGAGTCCCGCGGCCCGGCCCGCCCCGCCGCGCACTCACCGGCCCCGGAGCTGTCCCGCCCGTGCCGCCGCCCGCTCCCTGCTCCCTGCTCCCTGCTCCGTGCCGCTCCCTGCTGCCGGCGGGCCGGGCCGGGGCGGGGCCGAGCGGGGAGCGCCCAGAGCGGCCGGGCGGGGCCGCCGCCCCCGCGGCAGGTGCGGGCACAGCATGGCCCGGGCCGAGCGGCTGAGGGTGAGCGGCGGGGCTGAGGGCAGCCGGGGCGGCGGGAACAGGGGCGGCGGGGCTGGGGAGTTCCGGCGGGACGGGAGCGCCCGGGCGCTGTGGGTGTGCTGGGGGGTGTAGGAGCTCCTGGGTGGGTATGGGGGTCCCTGGGGAGGTGTGGGGGTCCCTGGGGGAATATGGGGGTCCCTGGGGGTTTTGGGTCCGTGGGGGTGCGTGCCGGTCCCTGTGGGTCCCTGGCGGGGTGTGGGGTGCCTCGGGGGCTGTGGGACCGTGGGGGTCCCTGGCAGGGTGTGGAGGTTCCGGACAAGGTGTGGGGACTCTGGGGGGTTGCAGAGCCCTGGGGGTCCCTGGCAGGGTGTGGGGCCATGTGGGTGGTTCCCGCGGCGAGCTGGGCTCTCTGGGGAAGCCCTGTGGGCTGTGGGCTCACCCGAGGGTGGCGATGGGGGCTGTGCGGGACCCTGGCAGCTGTGGGGCTGTGTGGGGCCCTGAGGGGGTGTGGGGTGTGGGGCCACGGGAGGGTTCCCCATGGGGAAGTGGCTCTCTGCGCGGTGCAGCAGGAGCACCCGGGGGTTTGGGTGTGGAGTGGCTGTCGGGGCGCTCGGGCTCTGTCAGGGCCCACATCCATCTCCCCAATGCTCCGTGCCCCAGAACAAGCTGGTGGACCGGTGCGAGCGGCTCCAGCTGCAGAGCGCGGCCATCGCCCGGCACGTGGACGAGGTGCTGCCTGCCAAGGACCAGGACGTGCTGGTGAGTCCCTGGGGCTAGCCCCGCCTGCTCCCTGCTCGCCATTGCCAGCAGGGATGCTCAGCTCCCAGGGGGCTCTTCGGGATGCAGGGGTTGTCCCCTCCTATCCCACAGCTGGAGAAATCCAGTGCCAGGGTGTGGCTGCAATTCCTGCTTCATTTGCCTAAAAAAGTCTGCACAGACAATTGTGTGAGTATACAGCAATCAAGAATCCCACTAGGATCAGTGCCTTCGAATTCCTGGTTATATTTGTTCCTTGCTGTTATTGAGGATGAGGACAAAGAATGGTGATAGAATCACAGAATTCCAGACTGGTATGGGTTGGAAGGAACCTTAAAGATTACCTACTTCTGTCCCTCTACCATGGGCAGGGACACCTTCCACTATCCCAGGTTGCTCCAAGCCCTGTCCAGCCTGGTCTTGGACACTTCCAGGGATCCAGGGACAGCCACAGCTTCTCTGGGCAACCTGTGCCAGGGCCTCACCACCCTCACAGGGAAGAATTTTTTCCCAATATCCCATCTAACCCTGCCCTCTGGCAGTAGGAAGCCATTCCTGCTTGTCCTGTCTCTCCAGGCGCTTGTCTCGAGTTCCTCTCCAGCTCTGTTGGAGCTCCTTTAGGCACAGGAAGGAGCTCTAAATTCTCCCTGGAGCCTTCTCTTCTACAGGCTGAGCAGCCCCAGCTCCCTCAGCCAGTTCTCATGTTTCTCACCAATAGTGAATCGTGGAGATTTGCTGAAAGACAGGACTCTGGCCCCTCGCAGGCTGTTACTTAGGTACCAGAGCTGGCTGAGGAGGCAATGGGCAGGTTTGAGACTGGAATCATGCCAGTTGCTGTGGCCTGGGCTCAGTTAACAGAGTAGCACTAATGGCTGAGCCCATGGAGAACCAGCAGAAGCAGCTGGGGCTCTTCTAGGGGCTGGAGCAGGGCTGATGCTGCTCCTGTGTCCTTTCTCCGGCAGAGCGCGGCCAATGCGGCACGGGAGCTGGTGGTCCAGAGGCTGCTCTTCGTGGGCAAGGCCTGCGAGAACGAGGAGCAGCGGCTGCTGGAGAAGGTGCACGCGGAGGAGGAGAGAGCACACCAGAGCATTGTCACCCAGCAGGTGCACTGGACAGAGGCTCTGCACAAGCTGGGTGCCCTCCGCACCTACCTGGTGGACATGATCACCAACCTGGATGACCAGGGCCTGCTGGTGAGTACTGCTCTGGGTGCTGAGGGATGGCAGAGGCAGCCCTCAGGTGACCTCGTTTTTTTGTTATGGCACTAAAATGCAATGTTCAGCAGCTTCTGTGCTGACAGCAGGGAGGCAGAGGTGGATAGGACATACATTTGCAGGTCTAGCTCAAGGAACCTCCTTGAGTTGGTCCTAATAAGCCGCTGTGGTTTCCTGGTGGTTCGTAGAGCATCTGCTCTGCCCAATCCTGCTCTTTGCTTGCAGTGAGGCCAAGAACCACCCAGGCTCAGGTCTCCAACCTCTGGGCTTGTAGCTGCCCTTAGGCTGGACAGCCAGGACAGCTTTGGGTTGAGAGTTGCTCTTACAACAGTTCATTGTGCCACCCATTTTCTAGTATTGTGTGAAGTTTTAATCAGAACAGACCCTTGGGAGCACCTGCAGCTCTTCTGGAAATCCCCTGTGTTGCCTGGCTTAGCCCTGTTAGGGATATTTGCTGTGCAAAGCAGCCTGTGCTTCCCCTTGCTCAGTTCCTTCTCTGGTTATTGAATTGTCTGGGTTCACCCAGGCGATTCCTCTCATTTTAGATGTGAGCAGGTCTGCCTTGCACCACCATGCTCAGCCTCTTCTTCCCACTGTAACTTTATGAGGGGGGAAACAGCAGCTTGGAAAACAGACCCAATCCCATGGAAAGACTGCAATGTTCGTTTAGTGGGAAAGGCATTTCTTGTCCTGCTCAGCACCTCGGTGTGCTGGGTTGTGGCTGCACTGTAAAGAGGAGAGGTTGGAGAGCAGGATCCATCAGCTGCCCATGGCAGAGAACAGCCACACCCTCAGTTTATCCTTTTGCCACATAGTGGAGGGGAATTAGGGGATCAAGTGTTCTCCACTTGCATTGTTGGTGTTGGTACTTGTGTCTATCTGGAACCAACATGTGCCATGCCACAGAAAAACTGAAGGCATGCAGAGCACTCTGCAGCTCAGATCTGAGCAGGGATCAGGTATTTTCTTATCACTCTGCTTTACCCTGAGAATGCCTTATGCCCATCAGGTACAGAAACAAGTGGGACTGACCACGAGGTCACCTGACTCTTGGCTTTGTCCCTGTGCAGCCTTCCCCTTTTGCTGAAAGCCCTGGCGTTGTTTGCTGGGAGCACAGGCTGTACCTGCAGCCTGCCCTACTGGGGTGGGGGCAGAGAGGGGACAACAGACAATGTCCCAACCACCTGTGGAGTGTATTGCATTCAGCCATTCCCACTCATTTTATGAATTGGGAAGTGGGAAGTGCTGCAGCTGAAGGAAAAGGATGTTGGATGCTCCCCTTGTCCCCCAGCCTGGTGTTGGGGTGAGGGGTGGCTTCTCTGTGTCAGGTAGGGGAACACTGCTCCCTGGGTCCTGGGTTTAGGATGTCATCTGCGGGGATTTCAGCTTTGATGACTCTTTCTCTCCTTGTCCCCAGCGTGCAGAGCAAGAGATCTTCGAGAGGTCAGTACCTGGCTGCTCCTGGTCCTTCCCCTGACCCTGCTCCAGGCTTTCCCTGCTTCTGCTCCACACCTGCATCCCCACAGCTCCCATGCTGTGTGCTATGGCTCAGGCACCCCATGACACCTCTTTCCTCCCTCGTGCTGCCTTTGTTGTGGACAAGAACGGAGCGCAGAGATGCCAGCGTGGCCTCTTGTCTCTGCTCTGTGTGCTGTGCTGCACCTGGAGGTGCTCCATGTGCTTTGCCAGATCAGCAGCCCTTGTTTATGAGAGAGCTTCTCCAGCTCCTTAGAAAACCACAGGACTTGCTGGGAGATGGAGCAGGCATGTCCCAGGCTGCTGGCAGGAGGTGGGATGGTCCATGCTCCGTGCTGGGGGTGGCACAGCATCTCCCCAGATATCCATGGGCAGGGATAGCCAGGTGCAGCTGTCAGTGTCCCCAGCAGCCCCATTGGTGACATTGGGCTGCCTTTCCCTGAGGAGGTACCTTGGTGGCTGTATTTTTATTTAATTTTATATAAGTCCTTCATTTGTGTGGCTGCTGCAAGGGTCCTGGCCCTGGCTGCACTGTGCTGCCCAGAGTGGGTATTTGTGCCCGTGGAGAGTATGGAATGTGCCACAGCACGTCAGCAGCACCCTGTGCCACAGCCTGTCCTCACAACCACGGGCTCTGTGGGTGCTGCAGGCCACAGGAACCAGCAACCCCCCTGTCTCTGTGCTGGGTGAAACCTGGCATCCTGGCTTGCTCTGTGCTCAGACTGGGGCTCTGGCAATAGAGGGAAATCTGATTCTCTCCCTGTTCATTGTGCTCCCCTGGTACCCTGATGGCTACTCTCAGACACATTTATTTACCCTGTGTCTGCTGAGTGAGAAGCTGTTGACTCAGGCTGCTGGGATGTGTTTTACAACACTGCAGCCCTTTCACAAGGAACTGTAAGCAAAGCCAACCGAAAGTATCACTCAGGGTGAGAGCTGGCCCAGACACCCCTGCTGTGGTCTCTCTGCAGCCAGAGCTCCTCTTTAACCTCTGCCATACCTCCTTGTGATCTTTAGAAACACCTCTCAGCACAATGAATCGTTGTATTTTGAAACAATTCTTGTTTTCCTTTGCTAGGACAGAGCTGGCAGAGGGAATCTTGGAGCCACAGGAGTCCCTGAAGTTAAACTTTAATCAGACCTGTGTTCAGAGTCCACTGCTGCATCGACTGTGGGCTTCTGCTGTGCTCTGCTGCCTCCCAGGTCAGTGTCTTGCTCACAGCTCACATGCTCCAGGCATTCCTGCACACTCACTTGTGTTGTGCCCAAAGAAAGACCCTCATGCTGTGTCAAAACTTCCTGATGCTGTGTCCTGCCCCTCTGCTCTCCCAGCCCCTGCTTGTTCCTTGGAGCCCTCCATTCAGGGCGGCAGCAGCAGCAGCTGTGGGAGGTTTAGGTGGGGCAACAGCTCCAAGCAGGTTGAGGCTCAGGGGATAAAAATGGAGTTTGAAAAGATTGTGTGTTTTATCAGCTCTGTGGCTTTAATGTCACGTGGTTTCTTTTGCTGTTTCCTGGGTCTCTTGGTGACAGCAGTGAAGCTGATGCTGCTGTGGGAATCTCTGTCACAAAAATCTGTTCACAACGTTTAGCACTGGGCTACTGGGGATTTTGACAGGGTGAGTTCTCCTGTGGGGTGTCTGTGAAGCTCTGACCGGATGAGTGAACAGTGAGTAGATGGAGCAGCTTTCTGATCACAAGCTGAGGTTGTGACTGTGCACGAGCTGGTGGTTCTAGAGGTGTTTGTGCTCTGGCTCAGCTCCTGCTGTACAGCTGAGGCTGCACTGGAGGCATTGGCCAGGCCACTGACAGACTCTGGGGCTGGTTTACCTGGTTGGTGCTGGCTGTGTTAAGCAGGGAAAGATGTTTTTCTTCCAGCTGTGATGTGCTTGGATGGCTGGCTGTGAAGTGTTTGCTTTTACTCTGGCCTTCAGTCTGTTTTTAGTGTTCCAAAAGTACTTTTTTTCCTCGGAAGTGGCAACATCCTTCACAATTTGCCTTGTGAACTATCCCTAGGGTGTTTTTTCCAAAGGTTCTGTAATAACTTCTGGTTTCTGCTCATCTTGCCGTGATTCTGATGAGCTGTTTCCAGTTTTTCCCTGTTTCCAGGCCCCTCTCCAAGGTCTGCACTTCAGGTTTTTATTGCTCTCGTCATTTAAGTATCAGCTTGAAAATTAGTGCCTACCAAGCACTACCATCATGTGTTTCTTCTGCTGCAAACTCTGGTGTTGCTCTCCCTTTGTGATTCATTTCCCTCTTTGGAATCCTTGTGTGCTGGCAGTCATGGAAAGGGTTCCTGCTCATGGCAGGGGTTGGGACGAGGGGATCTTTAAGGTCCCTTCCAACCCAAATCACTCTCTGATTCTATGCCAGCCCCTGCTCTGGTGCACTGACAGTGTCACACAGAATTCCACAATCATTGAATTTGAGAAAGACCTTCAAGATCATCAAATGCAACCTGTGACCAGTCCAGACCAGAGCATTCCTTGCATTCCTTGAACACCTCCAGGGATGGTGATTCCACCACCTCCCTGGGCAGCCCCTTCCAATGTTTTAACAACCCTTTCAGTGAAGAAATTCTTCCTGAAAAAATCAGTTGAGCAGGTTCTCAATGTTCAGAGCTATGCAGTCATGCAAGAAGCCTTTCCCTAATTTTCTTTGTTGTGACAGAGTTTTTGTAAGGATTCTCTCCCAAGAGAATCCTTGTGAAATGTAATGACTCTAAGGAATTTGATTCTTGTGATGGGTGTGCTAATGCACTTATTACACAGGAATTTCATTCTGTTTGGGTTTTTTTTGAGTGTGATTAGATTTCATGTGTCATTACTGCATGCTGGGGATGCCTGGTGTACTATTGTAGATCTCATTAGCCCACAGCCCACCCTGGACTAAGCCTTAGAGATTTAATATTAACTGCAGTGGTCTGAGCTTTCCTTGAGACATGGTAATGTTAAATGTCACTTTTTCTCAAAGGGAGGTGAGCAGGTGGCTATCTTGTTTATTTGCTTGAAAACAGAAAATTCTTAGCCTTGATGGCTTGCTCCATAACTTCTCAAAAACTTGGAAAGCAGCAGGCAAAAGAGCCTCCATTTCACTCTCAAAAATAAACACAATTCCTTTGATGCTTTCACTTGGCATCCAGGCTTCTGTATCGCTTCTGTTTGGGGTTGGCAGCTTCTTCCTCACACCCAGAGATGATGTAAATCTCCTGGCACCGTTTTGGGAGGGATCTCAGTTCATGGGAACTTGGATTTTTAAAAGCAGTCAAATGTGCTGCAGCTCACAAATATATGCTTCCCAGAGCTGTTAACCAGGGGAGTGGATTGTCCCAACATCCCTCATCTCCCAAGGCCACCTCAATGGATACAGAACACAGATCACAGATTTGGGGGCAAGATGAATTCCTGGTGGAGTCATTCATCAAAATATATGGGAAAATCCAGAGGGCAGATTTAATCATGACAAAACACTAGTGTGAGGGGCAAAATTTGCTGATCTGAATTACTGTGCTGTTACTTTGCCAGCACTTCCTCTTCCTCAGATGCTCCTCTGGAATTGCAATTTCACAGTGAAGCTACATGGGTGGTGTTTCCCTGCACGGACCACCAGAATGCAGCCCTAGGTTAGCTGTGTGTTGCACACTAGGATGTTTAGTGCCCTCCTTCTGTCACAAGAAAATAAAGTCTGGTGCTGCTGTTTTCTATGAATTCAGAGCAGCATTTGGCTTCCTGGAAAGCCGCCCTGCACACTGGCAGCGTGGGCAGCCTCAGAACCCTGTGCAGATCTCAGGTTTGGCTGCTGTGTGGGGAAATAAATCATCAGATGAATGGGGCTGGCAGCTCCTGCTGAAGGAAATGCTGGCTTCAGCTCCTCTTTGGACTCACTCTTGCCTGCAATAACTCCTACCTAACATGCACAGGTGCATGGCACTGACTTGCAAAGGGATAATTCAGCCTTGGTTCATCTGCCAGGGAGCACCTGGGCAGGTGCAGCCTGAGGTAACCCTGTAGTATTGCTGTTGCTGGGTGCTGTTTGCTGTTGGAGGGATGCTGACCTGGGTCTTGGAGCAGGCTGGGCTCTGGGATGACCCTGTTCCA
This sequence comes from Lichenostomus cassidix, assembly GCF_008360975.1. NCBI lineage: Eukaryota > Metazoa > Chordata > Aves > Passeriformes > Meliphagidae > Lichenostomus > Lichenostomus cassidix. The sequence continues at coordinate 9,597,846 of NC_139497.1, forward strand.
GTCATCCTTTGGTTCTTTAAGGGCTCATCCTGCCGAGTGCTGGATGCTGAGCGGAGGGTGTTGAGCAATGGCTGGCACTGGCATGACAGGGTAGAGCTGCTGGCAGGGCTGGGAGAGCCACTGACTCACCCACTGCAGCCCTGTTTGCATGGTGGTTTAAGACCTAAAATGACTGAAGTGAGGGTGGGGGAAGGCAAGGAGGGGTACCTGCTGGCAGGAGCTGGGTCTCCTCGGGAGCAGGCAAGCCTGCTGGGCATCAGCCTCATTCCTGCTTTGCATCAGCCTCATTCCTGCTTCACAAATGTAGGGAGTGAGGGACACACTCGTGCAATTACACAGTCTGCAGGCCCACTGAGGTGTCTCAGGGCAAGCATGCAGCCAGGGCAGGGCATCATGATCTTAGAGGTGTTTTCCAACCTTAACAATCCTATGATTCCATGATTTTGAAGTGGTGCAGACCCTCAGTGAGTGCAGGATCCTCTGGCCAGCTTGGTTCTCCGTGGGCTGTTACTGGCTGTGTTTGTGCAGCTGGGCATCCCCTTCTTTCACAGCAAAGCCAGATCCAGCCACAGCCATGCTTAGCTCTAAGGCTGGTACCACCTTCCCCTGCATTGCTGCTCCCAGCACCTCAGGGTGGGTTGATTAACAACTGGGGCTTTGTAGCAGGAAAGAGATTTCCCTGCCCAGCTCTCTCCATCTCTCCCCAGTCCTGTTTTTCTGGCTTTGCAGGTTTTTTGCACACAGCCCTCCCATTCTTGCCAGGCTCTTGGCTCCCCTGGCTGGGGGAGGAGCAGCCAGGTGAGAGCTCACCCACCGTGGGGGTGGGAAAGGACAGGAACTGAGGTTTGGATATCTCCCAAAAGTGGGATGAACCAAACCTGCTGAGTTCTGTTTTGTGCAGAGTCAGGCCAGGGTCAGAGAAAGATGAACAGGGGTTCTAATGCAAGGTTGAGAGGTGTGTGGTGAGTCTGGGCTTTGGTGAGTCTCTGCCTTGTTCTGGCCCTGGCTGAGAGGAGACGCTGTGGCACCCAGCCTGAGCCCCCAGCACTGCCAGCTTGGGGAGCAGATGGGGCTCCAGGAGCAATGCATGAGGAGAGGGTGGTTGCACTTCTGTTTCTGATGGCCATGGCTACTTCAGGTGGTGGCCACCGAGTCAGTGCTCACCATGTGGCTTCTCTTGCAGGCTCACAGGAGATTCACATTGATGAGAAAACCCTGAGCCCTCACCTCAGCCTGTCGGCAGACAAGAGAACCCTGACCTTCAGCCCCAAGAAAGCAAAGGTGGACTTGGACTGCCCCGAGCGGTTTGACCACTGGCCCAACGCTTTGGCCACTACACCTTTCCACTCGGGGGTCTGTGCATGGAAGGTCAGTGTGGAGCAGAGCTGTGCCTACAAGCTGGGGGTTTGCTACAGCTCCGTGCCTAGGAAGGGCTCTGCCAACGAGGGCCGCCTGGGCTTCAACGCTGCCTCCTGGGTGTTCTCGCGCTACGACAAAGAATTCCGGTTCCTGCACGCGGGGAAGCCGCAGCCTGTGGAGCTGATCAAGGCCCCGGCAGAGATCGGGGTCCTGCTGGACTTTGCGGGGGGAGAGCTGCTCTTCTACGACCCCAACTCCTGCACCATCCTCTTCTCCCACCATGAGGCCTTCGCAGAGCCCATCTATCCTGTCTTTGCCGTGGCACACCAGAGCATCTCGCTGCTCCCGTGAGCAGGGGGTGTGGCTGTGTGTGACTGTGTGTGCTCTGCACGGTGTCTGGGGGAAAGGAGCCCAGCCAGGGCTATGGGTTGTATGCTGGGGCCTTCAGACAACACCTGCCTTCACACTACAGCTCTTCCTCACGTGTTTCCCACAGCTTTCCTCTCCTCCTGGAGCCTGCACCCTGTGCTGGGGTGAGGGGTTGGGGAATGCCTGGCTGGGCCAGCTGCTCTTGGGTGAATTGTTTCATTTCTGCCTGACCAAAGGCAGCTTTCCTGCCTGCTGCTGTGCTGCAGGAGAGGAGAGAAATAGTAAGAGATGTGTATGGAGAAATGGGCGGGAGAAGGTCTGTGGAAAGGGACTTTCTGTGCTCTACAATTCCATGAAGGGAGGGTGGAGCCAGGTGGGGGTTAGGCTCTTCTCCTGAGCAACAGTGACAGGACAAGAGGAAATGGCTTCAAGTTGTGCCAGGAGAGGTTTAGGTTGGGTAGTGGAGAAAATGTCTTCACTGAAAGGGTGGTCAGGCATTGGCACAGGCTGCCATGGGCAGTGATAGAGTCTCTGTCCTTGGAGGGGTTTAAAAGGCGGTGTGGATGTGGCACTTGGGGACATGGTTTAATGATGGCCTGGGCAGTGCTGGGGGAACAGTTGGACTCGATCTTAAAGGTCTTTTCCCACCTAAATGATTCTGTGATTCTCTGACTGGAACACAGCTGGCGACACTTTTGGCAGGAGCTACCCCATTGCAGAGCAGGGACAGTTCAGGGGGCTGGGACATGCCCCCGTGCTGGGACAGGGGCACTGCTGAGGGGCTGTGGCCATGTCCAAGTAGAGGAACAAGCAAAGAACAGCAGAAAGAAATCAAACCTGAGCATCCCAGTAGAGTGGGGTTTGTGTGTAATGTGGTGCAAACACGGAGCTGATGGCAGCAGGCAGGGAGGAGGGAGAGATGTTGGCCTGGAGTTGAGCCAAAGGGGTTTAAAATGGTCATCTTTATTTCTCACTACTCAAATCAGTAAAGTTTGTTAACTGGCAGTTCATTAAGTGAAATTGCCTAACTCCAGACTGTTTTCCCCACAGCAGGAGACCTGCAGGCACCTCCTGGCCACCTGTTGGGAAGAGGGGGATGGTGAGGTGGCAAAGCTGGGGTACACTGAGGGGTGCAGGGCCTGTGCAGGGCTGTCCTGGATGCTCTGTGTGGGCAGACCTTCCCTGGCTCAGGGCCAGCACTTGCACTGGAGAATGCTTGAGCCTCTCCCCAGAGTGATTGAGAAGGGATAAACCTCAGTATCTGCCTCCATCTCTTGCCAGAATGAGCCTCTAGAATGTAGCCCAGTGCTTAGGGGAAGACACCACTGCTGTCCCCCTTCTGTAGTGTTTTTAGAGCCACAAAACCTCATCAGAAGCACTGCTGGGCATCAGAAATGTTTTATTGCATGAACACCCCGGCTGCTCCACAGGCAGCTTGGACTCGCTGCTTTTCCCTGCCCGCCTGGCAGCAAGAGACCTCATGTCAGGACAGTTCAGCACACTCAGCAGCAGCACTGGACCCCTCCCAACCACAACTACCCCTTCTCAATCCGAGCCAGGAGGTGGCTGAGTGTGGGCAGGACATGCTCGGGGGGCACCTCTGGCCCCTGGCCCTGCTCGGCCGCCCGCAGCAGGAAGCTGTGCATGCCCACGGCCCGGGCTGCCCGGTAATCCCGGGTGTAGTCATCCCCGATGTGAGCTGCCTGCTCCGGGCGGACCCCGCCGAGGCGCAGCGCCTGCTCGAAGATCCGCCCGTCCGGCTTGGCGAAGCCCGCGGCCTCGGAGGTGAGCACGAACTCGAAGTGGTGCCGCAGGCTGCACTGCGAGAGGATGGCTTCCAGCCGGCTGTCGAAGTTGGACACGATTCCCATGCGGAAGCCGAGCTGGCGGCACCGGCTCAGGGTCTCGGCGGCTCCCGGCAGCAGCTCCCAGGTGTGGGAACTGCAGTAGTCGCGGTAGAGCTTTTCTGACAGCTTCGTCAGGGCTGCTTCGTCCTGCACGCCCGAGAGCCTGAAGCTCTCTTTGACAACATCCAGCCACCACTGCTGGGAGCTGAGCCCCTGGCCGAGGCCGTAGTTGGGGAAGCGGCGGCTCTGGGCTCCATACACCTCCCGGAAGGAGCGCCCCAGAGCCTCGGGCTGCACGTGGAGCCCGTGGGCCCGGGCCTCGGCCGCATAGCTCTGGCCCACAGGCTGCCGCAGCCGCAGCAGAGTGTCCTTCACGTCCCAGGTCAGCAGGCGCAGCCTGAGCATGGCCTCAGCAACGCCCGGGGACACAGCTGGGCCAGCTGCTCTCCGCGGTGCCACTCACATCAGAGGGCTGCGGGCACCCCAGCCCTTTGTCCGCCTCAGTCCAAGTGTCAGTGTCCCTCGTGGGGGGCTCGCGGCCCCGCTGGGGTCAGCATAGAGACGTGGCAGGGAGGGAAAGCCCTGCTCCGAGCGCCAGGGGCAAAGTCTGCAGGCCGGGGCAGTGACACTCCCCACGTGGGTACTGCAGACGGGCCCTGCGGAACGGGCGGGGGCACAGGGCCTGGAGCCGGGCTGGGGGTCCGGTGCCCGGCCGGGGTGTCTGGGGAGGGTGTCCGGGGCACGCTCGGGGTGTCCGCACGCGTGGAACGCGGCTGGGGGCTCCCGGTGTCTCCGCTGGTTCCCCGGGGCCCGGCGGTGCGGGCGCTGACCGGGCCGAGCTCCCGGTGCGCGGTGACTGCGGGCTGCGGGTGCTCGGGGCCGGGCTCACCTGCACCGCTGCCCGGAAGGACAGCCCCTCCGGGAACTCCCGCCCAGCCCGGAACTCCCGCCCAGCCCGGAACTCCCGCCCATGCCGGAACGCCCGCCCCAGCCGCAATGGCCGCGCTCAAGGCCGGCCCGCCGCCTCCCGCAGCCAGCGCAGCAGCTGCGGTGTGAAGTAGGTGATGATGATGTCGGCCCCTGCGGAGAGACGAGACGCTGGAGCCAGCTCGGGGGACACGGGGGAATAAAGGGGGGGACACCGGGTCGCAGCCTCACCTGCTCGCCGGAAGGCCGTGATCGCCTCCTGCACCGCCGCCTCCAGGCTGAAGGCGCCGGCCTGCGCCCCGTGCCACAGCATGGCGAACTCCCCCGAGACGTGGTACACGGCCAGCGGGTGCGTGGGGTGCTGCGGGAGCGGGTCAGCAACGGGGACAGCCCGTCCCGCCCGCGCTGTCCCCTCCCGGCACGGCCCGCACACAGAGCCCACAGCCACAGCCCTCCCCAGAGCCCTCCCCAGAGCCCTCCCTGCCCCGCAGGAACTCACCCGAGCCTTGACGTCCCTCACGAGGTCCAGGTAGGGCATCCCCGGCTTCACCATCAGCATGTCCGCGCCCTCCCGCACGTCCCGGTCCTGCCACGGCAGCACGGGGCACAAGAACAGGTTGTTTTCCCCAGGAGTTTGCAGCCGGTGGTTGTTGTCCCACGAGGGATGACAGGAGGCTGTGGGCCCCTCGTGGCCAAGGTGGCTGCTGCTCCCGTTGCCATGCACAGGGTGCCTGGGCAGAGCTGATGGCTGCGTGTCCTTGGGTATGACACCCCAAGCCACAGCAGGGCATGGGGACACCAACTGCACAGCTCCTTGGGCACACAGGGACCAGCTCTGACAGGCTGATGGACGTCTTGGTTTTTGGCTTATGAAAGGTGAAGACCCTTGACCATTTTAGCTGGTGTGCCTCCCACCTGCTTTTGACCCTCTTGTCCTCCCCAGGCCCTGCTGGGAGTGATCACCCAGGCCCCCTGAGGGTGTCCCAGCCCACAGCCATAGCCCCACAGCCCCACACTCACCACAGCGCGCATGGCCAGGCCCCGGGCACCCGGGGGCAGCTGGTAACAGCGCCGGTCCCCAAAGGCAGGCTTGGACAGCGCCGCGTCCCTGCAGAGGGGCAGAGGGCAGGGGGTGAGGAACCCCTGCCTCCCACCTCGTACAGCTTCAGAAACACGAGGACAGGCCAAGACAAGTATCTGAGTCACAGAGCCAGGAAAAGGGGGCACTCCTGACCCAGTTCAGCACCCAGAGATTGCTCTGGGAGGTCCTGCAGGCCCAGGCTGGCCCTAGGAGCTGTTTCAACACCCACTGCCCTCCCCATGCCGAGTCTGGGTAAAATTGTGCCAGGCTCTTTTCCAAGGCAGGTTCTTCAGGGGTGCTCTGCCAGAGTCAGGCTGTTCTTGGGGCAAGGTCTAACACCTGACTAAGCTGAGGCTTGGCCCTGCAGTCACCCTTTGGGGCTACACTGACTCCTGTGACTCCCTGACTGCTGGAAGCTGCAGGCAGCTCCCTCTCTGCCTGTCTTGCCACCAGCACCCCGGATGAGCAGGTGAAGGCATGGGACGGAAGATCACCCAGGTGACCTTCCTGCCAGCCAGCCTCTCCTGGGCAAGGTATATTTGTTTCCTTTTGCATGGAGACATAGGAGGAGGGTGCTACAAAGTGACCAGTATGGCCCTAGCTGCAGCCCAGGCTCTGGCCAAGCCCCTTTCCCAACTCCCTGGGAATGCACTCCCAGCCAGTCTGGCAGAGAGACAGACCCACCTGAAGGGGCCATAGAAGCACGAAGCAAACTTGGCGCTGTAGCTCATCACTGAGACCTGCAGAGCAGAGAGAGGCTGTGAGGCTCAGGGCGACATCCCAGTGCTGGGACAGCAAAGGTTCCTTCCCATGGCTGCTTTATCCTCTCCCTGCCAGAGGTCTGGCACCTCACCATGCCAGGCCCAGCCAAGGACATTCCCTTCCCGTGTGTGCCAGGGCAGGGGAATGCCCGTGGCACCAAGTTGGGAGTTTGCCCCTCCTGCCACTTGCTGCTGTGCTGCAGCCCCCCATGGATGAGGCTCCTGCCTGTGGCACACACAGGTCCCTGGCTCACCTTGTTGCCCAGGTCGTTGGAGATCAGTGCTTGCTTCATGGCAGCGATGCGCCCATCCATCATGTCCGAGGGGGCCACGATGTGGCAGCCTGCAGGGACAGACAGGATGGGGATGCTGGGAAGCACCTGAAGCTTTGACACTGCCAGGAACAGCATGGGGAGGGCAGGGGAGCACTCCCAGTTGGAGCCAGGCCCAGTCTGCTTTTGGGTCTGCTCCAAGCGAGAGAGGGGCAGCTCTGGGAGAGCCAAACTGGGGTGGCACTGCCTGGGGCTCCCCACCTGCTTTGGCATAAGCCAGTGCCACCTCTGCCAGCCGCTGGCAGCTGAGCTCGTTCTGGATGGTGCCATCTTCACGCAGGATGCCTGGGAGACAAACCTGGGGTTACACAGGGGAGGGACAGCAGGTGCCTTGGTCCCCAGGGGGGAGTGTGGCTCTGGGGACAAGCTGTGGAGATGCTCAGAGCAGCAGTGGGGAACTTGGATGTGTTAAGGGAGGTGGATAAGGACCCTCCAGGGACTAGACACAACATGTGGGTGCTCCAGGGAAAGGAAGGCAGAGATGGGGGACATGGAGGGGTGCTCAGACTCAGGTGACCTGAGGGAGGGTCTTAACCACCTGTGCCTCCCACCCTGTGGTCAAAAACCCGGGAGAAGTCTCTCAAGATCAAGTGCACCAGTACAGGGAAGCCAGGTCTTGGAGCAGGAGCTGGCCAGACCCCACCAGCACATGGAACCCCTGAGCAGAAAATGGCAAATCCCAGAGACTCCAGAGGCAGGGAAAGGGCTGGAGCCCAGCCCAGTCCCATGGGTTGTGCTCACCGCAGTGCCCGTGTGAGGTGTAAGGGCACAGGCAGACATCACAGGCAATCAGCAGCTCCGGGAAGGTGGCACGGATCTTCCTGATGGCCTGGATGGCAGGGGTGCCCTCGGCATCAGCAGCAGAGCCTCTCTCATCCTGGGAGGACAGAAACACCTCAGCATGCACAGCTGACATGTCCCATCAGCTCATCCATGCCAGCAGCTCTGCCCAGGAAGTATTTCCTGAACTGTGGGAGCCTGTAAGGCTGGAGAGTGTGACCCCACTGAGGGAAAGGGGAGATGGAGAAGCTGTCTCTGGGCAGTGAGGGCAGGTTTTGGAGCCACTTGCAGAGCTCTGGGGGCTTTTTGGGTGTTACTGCAATGTCACATCCCCACCTGCTGTGCCGAGTGGGCTGTAAGCACAGCCAGAGACCCTGAACTGCTCCTGTTTGATCAGGAGAGCTCCCCCAGCCCCACACTGCTCTGACAGCCCTGTGGCTACCCCAGCACCGCCCCCCCCACATGCACTGACCTTGTGGACCTTGCTGGGCACCCCAAAGATGAGCACACACTTGAGGCCATCTTCAACGAGAGGCCGCAGCATCCCCTCCAGCTTGTTCACTCCATACCTGAGCAGGGCAGAGGGAAGGAGCTGCCAGGCACCCAGACCTGCTCCATGGGGAGAGCTGGCCTGGGACTGGGAAGGTGCTCTGCGAGCAATCCAGCATCACCAAGCAGTAGCTGGAGGTGCAGGGGAGGTGTTGCCTGGACACTGGGAGGAACAATCTGAGCCCTTATCTGGGGCTGCAGGAGCGTTATCTGCCCGCCATGGACACTGCTCTGGAAGGATGGGCATAGCCTGCCCTTGGATCCCTTATCTTGGTGTCCCTGCTGTACATCCAGCCCACTTTCCCATCAGAGCACCCCTGCTCACAGCCCTGCTGACATGGCAGCAGATGAAGACAGCAGCTGCCAGTGCAGTGGGATCCAATGAAGGACCAGATCTCACATCCCTGCACAGGTTTTCCAGCTGCTCCTGGAAACCCTGTTCACTTGGAGCTTCCCTGTGTGCCCAGCCCACACAACTTGGGAGTGCTCTGGCACAGAGCCAGACCCTGCTGCTGTCCCTCCCAGTAATGGTGCTTTTCCCACATATCTTCGTGATTCTCTCCACTCCCTTAGTAGATGAACCTTCCCACTTTGCCTGACGCTGGGGATCTCCAAAGCAGGAACCAAAGGGTTGGAAACATACCCTCTGGCTCATGCTCAAGGCATAAATCAACCCTTCTGGGACACAGGGCACAGCAGTGACCAGGGGCCTGGATTCTTACCTGGCTTGTCCAGGAAGGCTGGGAATTGGCTCCACGGCATCAGGGCTGTCCCTGTGGGAGGTGGATGGGACAGAGATGTGAGGACTCGGTGTGAGAAGGAAGCCTCCATCCCAGACTTATCCACAGGGACTCTGAACCTATTTAGGAGCTCAGGGGGCTGCAGGGATGGACCCAGCCAGTCACCCTGAGCCAGGTCCATCCCTGACCCAGAGAGCCAGGGCTCACTCACGTGACAAAAATGGGGTAGATGAGGTTGGAGGCATCAAAGGTGGTGGCTGTGCACTGCCAGGAGCGCAGCACGGGGTGGAAGTAGCCACTGTGGAGAACTGAGTCTGCCTGCATGGTGGGCTCTGCTGGAGTCAGGGAAGGAGACTCTGAAACACCAAAAGAAACCAGCAGGGGCCTGGTGAACTGCTGCTCCTGGCACACGTGAGGAGGGGGCTGGGATCCAGGCAGCCACTGCAGGATTGCCCCTGTCCCATGCCAGGCACTTGAGCTGCAGCCCAGGCAGCTCCATCCCGCCTATCCCGGGCACACTGGGGTGCTGCAGAATCCTCACCAGCAGTCACAGCACAGGGGGGACATTAATAGGGACATCAGTGACTCCTCCCTGCAAAACCCCCCCAGTTCTGTGTATGAGACCCCCCATTTCCAGCCACTGATAACCTCTCACAGCAGAACCATGTTCACCCTCTGCAGGCTCCTCTGCCTGAGCCCTGAGAGGGTCATTCTTCATTCATTTGACTTTTCCTTAGTGCTGAGAAACTGTGACACAGCTTTTGTATGCAGAGGATACAGTGCTGCTCCGTGTGATCTTTAAGGTCCCTTCCAACCCAAACCATTCCATCATTCTGTGTAGCACAACATATTTCTGAGGTGTTCTGAGGTGTTCACCCAAGTGTGAAGGTGCAGTTATGGAAGAAGGGGCACTGGAAGAGTGAGGCACAGGATCTTCCTGAGGACACCAGGGCTCTAAACCCATCACACAACTCTCTCACAGTTACACAACTCCAGTGGCCATTTCCTGCTGGATAAAGAAACCCAGGGAGTTGGGCAAAACTGATTTCAGAGACAACAAATTAATCCACACACACAGTCAATCATTCTCTATCTCATTGCTGAAACTTCTTCTGGAACAATGTTTTGAAGTTCTCTAGCAGATCTAGCAATAATTCTGTGATGAAGCCATTAAGAATTAAATTTCCATTAGGACTCAATTCCCACCACCATGTTGCTGGTGGATGTGACGGAAGGGGCCGTGGGAAGTGAGCTCTCCTGGGACGAGGTGTTTGGCTGCAGTGCAGAGGGAACAGCTGCACAACCCCAACAAGAGACTGTGAGAGCAGCTCCAAGGACTTCTGCTGGCTGCTCACACAGGGCCACATCCCCCAAACACCCTGTGCAGAGCAGCCAGGGTGCCCTGTGTCACAAAGCAGAGTTCCTGCTGGAAAGCATGGATTTTTGGGAACAGGAGCCTGAAGGAGGTGTGAAGGAGCAGAGCTGAGATGGGATCCTGAGAGAGCAGGCAGATTCCTGTGAGCATCCTGGGCAGGGCAGGGCTTCCCTAGGGAGATGGAGCAGCAGGAGGGTGGGACCCATCGCAGGGGAGCAGCGCTGTGGTCCCTGGTCCCATCCCAGGAGGAATTCCCCAGGCAATAAACCTCCCTGACCCCCAGCCTGCATCCGACTCTCTCCAGAGAACAGGCACAGCTCACAGCATCCTAGCACAGAATCCAGTGGACAAAGCTCTACACCAACACCTCTGACACCAGCCAGTAACAGAGCTGGGCAGGAGATGGCTCAGTTCTTCTGTAAAACCTTTAATTTGAGGGGTTTCACCTATTTCACACACTCAAGAACCTTAAGATATTCTAATATGGAGTCAAACTCTGTCTGTCAGAGCACCCCAGTGCACAGGATACTTGGAGCAAAGGGGAATTGTGTTCAGGGCTGGAACTGAGCCTCTGATGCTCCAAGGAATCACTTCTGCTTGGGGATGGAGAAAGCCTTCTCTTGGTTAGAGGCTTCCATGTACAAAAACCCTGAATAAAAACATCAGGTGGAACTCGTGGGGGATGCAGACCAGCTGACGGGCACGCTGGCAGCGTCATGGCATCCCTTGGCAAGTCATTTTTAGCCCTTGGAAAGCTGCCGCCCCAGTCCTTACTCCAGGGAAGGGGACAGCCCTCGGGTGAACCGGAGTTGGCAGCTCCAGCAGGCGCCTGGCTCCAGGCAGGGCTGCAGGCAATGGCAAACAAAGGGCTCAGTGAACAAAACCCACCTCGAGAATCCAAAAAATGCTTTAAACAGTTAATCCCACCAGAGAGAGGGGAGGGGGCCGGGTGGGACCAGAGGCACCTGACTGCATGAGACAGATAGAGGCCACAGCTCCAGCAAATGTGCTCTGGAGCAAGGAGGAGTGGGATTGCAGTGCCGAGATAAGAGCGGGACGGGTGGGTCCCAGGCTGCTGGGGCAGGGCCTCCTTCCCAGCCCCACGTCCAGGACAAGCTGCTGCCCACGCAGGGCACCCGGTGCGACGAGGGCACTGGGGTGGCACAGCCACAGGGACATCGGGGAAGGAGGGCAGGGACGCGGAGCAAGGGCTGCAAGAGTGTGAAGTCAGGGGACATTGCGCCACTCGCTGTGCCCTGGGCTGGGGCAGTTCCCCCCGAGATCCCTCAGGGCTCCCGGCAGAGCAAATTAACCTTTCTCCAACCTCCAAGGCCCAAACCTGTCTCTACAGCTCTTTGCTCCGTGCACACCGGTTCAAGGCCAGCTCGGCAGCAGAGCGGCTTCACCTTTGCTCCTCTGCACTGGGATCAGTCCACAGCCGCAGCACCGAACCCACAGCTGCGCCCAGCCCGTGCCCGCGGCAGTGCCCGGGTGCCTCGGTGCTCTCGAGGGACGAGAAGCGACATCCCAACGGGAGAGCCCGGCACGAACGGGACAAACTCCGAGGACGGGCTGGAGCCAAACCCGACGCTGCTCCGGCTCCCGACAGCCCCCCTGGGCTGGGAGAGTTGCTCCCTGCTGAGATGAGACCGGAGGAAGATGCGTCTCACCGTTTTAGGACCCAGGATCTCACGTGGCCTTAGCCTTCGTCACACAACTATTTAGTTAAATCCCAGGGACAAGCAGGCTCCCAAAATCCCAGGATGGACTGGGGTGTTCTAGGAAAGTGGAGCGCCCCAGGGAGACAACGGAGCTGTGGGTTAATTAACAGCTACTAACCAAGGCCAAGCTATTACAGGGTTAATTAAGAGCTACCTAGGAAGGTCAAGCTGTTAGGGCAGGTTTCCTGCTCCGGGATGGACACGGGGATGCGCAGGGGTCTGGAATTACACCCGAGGACAAGCGGGAGCTCAGGACCGACGCCAGCTCGCAGCATCACACGCTGCTCGGTGCTTCCCCCGCCGTTGCCACGGTTACCGAGCGAAAACCGAGCAAAACTGAGTAAAACCTGGGTTGTCCTTGCTGCGTTACCGGGGCTGCCCTTCCTGCCCGCACCCGAGCGCGGCCGGGCCCCGTCCCTGCAGTCACTCCCAGCAGCCCTGCAAGGGGCTGGGGTCGGCGACTGGGGGCGGAGAAGGGGCGGACGGCCAAGCCCCAGCTGCGGTTCCCGCTCCCAGCCCCGTTCCCATTCCCGGTCCCCGTCCCGCTCCCGGCACTCACCGATGGCCGCGTCCGCTGCGGCCGTGCGACAGTGTCCTCGCGGTTTGCATAGCCACGCCCCTAATTAGCATATCCCCGCCCCACGAAGGTGCTGGCGGGAAGTCTCGCGCGGCGGAGCGCGGGAAAGGCGCTGGGGCGGCGCGGCGGGGTGGGGGCGATGGGAGCGGGGATTTGGGGTGTGCAGCAGGAATAGGGGTGCGGGGGGAATGGAACAAGGCTTTGCGGTGCTCTGGGGGGCAGGAGGCAGGCTTTGGGTGCTGGGGGCCAAGCAATCTAGTTTTGGTGTGCTGTGGGGGCACCTGAAACTAGGTTTGGGGGTGCTGCAGGGGGACTCAGCCAGATTTTGGGGTTCTGGGGTGTTGGGAAGGCCAGAAGGTAGGTTTTGGGGTTCGGGGGGACTGGAGCAGGGCTTTGCAAAAATGCAGTGCAATTTTGGGGTGCTGCAGGGCCCAAAGCCTGGTTTTGTAGTGATGGGGGACGCATAGAGCATGGCTTTGGAGTGCTGAGGGGGGCGTGGAGCAGGATGTTGGGGTGCTGGGGTTCCATGCAGTCCAGTTTTAGGGTGCTGTGGGCAGGCCTGGAGTTAGGTTTAGGGGTTATGGAGGGACTGTAGCAGGGCATTGGGGTGCTGTGATGGTCAGAAAGCAGGGTTTGGGGTGCTGTGGGAGTAGGGAGCATGCCTGGGAGGCTGTGTTGGTGTGGAGCAGGGATTTGGGGTGCTGGGGATCTGCCAGGCCCAGGGTGGCTGGAGCCCCACTGCAGGCCCAGCACCACATGCCACTGCCTTGGTCTCCCAGAGCACGGGAGCTGTTTGGATCAGATTTAGTGCAGGACTTTGTGCAGCTCCCACACCAAAGCAGCATTCCCTGGCCTGCTGCAGTACAGAAATCCTGGATCCAGATCCTGGATCTTTGCCCCCAGCCTAGAGCCTCTCCCTGGAGCAAGGGTGAGCTGAAGGTTCCTTCCGCCAGCAAACATCAGCACCCCAACCTCACCTCCAAGACCTGGAAATCCCCTCTTTCTCTCCAGTCTCCACAATTCCCTCCCTCCTCACACAGAAGCCAGGCTGCAGCAGCCTTCATCCTCCCCTCATCCTCCTCCACTGTCAGCTGCTCCAGAAACCATTTCCCAGAGCGTTTGCTCCTGCCTTGGCTGCATGCTCCCATCCCACTTATGCAACCACAACCAGCTCATTTTATAACTGGCCGAAATACGAGACTCCATTTCTGTAAAAAAAATGTGGCTTTTATTTAGATCTTGTTCCCTTCCGGAATACGCACCCCAGATATGTGCTGAAGAGAAAAAAAAAAAAAGGAAAAAGAGCTGGAAGGTGGGTGTTTATCAGAGGTGCCGAGGACATCATCAGCTCAGGATTTTCATGTCCTGACTAAATGCCAGGAGAAACTAGACAGCAGAAAATCTGTGTTGGTTCAGTTCTTTTCAGGAGCTGGGCTTGTGTGCGTGTGAAAATCCAGTGTGCCAGAAAAGCAGGAAGGCAGGGTGGCTCCTGTGGGTAGCTCTGTGACCATTTTTTAGGATTCCTTACAGGTGCTATTTTAAAACTGCACATCATCAAAACCTGGAGGTTTTAAATGCACCTAAAACTTTCCGATGGAGAAAGGCACCAGAACTAACAGTTCAAGTGGAAAAGTACAAACCTACATGAGCACAAGGCTTACCAACAGCTTCCTTCAACCCTTCTTTCTTGCAGGAGCCTTTTTCTGAAACCACGTGGGCCTCCTGGGTGGGCATGTTCTGTCCCTGCTGCCCTCCCAGAGCCACCCATGTCCCTGGAATGACCAGCAAAGGCTACAGAGGGACCTTGGATGAAATTAGCTCATTCCAACTGGGAAAAGGGGAAAAAACAACCACCACGATTCACCACTCTGTTTTACCACATCTGAGCTTTCTGCAGGAGCTGCTGCTGTAGGGACAGGTGAGACCACCAGACCCCAGTGCCACCACTGACCTGCCACCACCCCAGCACTGCACTAAGCTACTTGTTTTCAGCCCCTTCATTTTAGCCCCTTATTGTGCTTCAGATTTTAAATCAATCTCCTCTGTCTCTCAGGGCTTTCTGAGACACTTGTGTTCAGTTTACCCTGCTGGCACCGTGAGTTGTTCGGATTTGGGTTAGTTTGGGTGAGTCAGTGAGTGAACTCATGGTCCCTGTACAGCCATCCTGTGCTGCTGCTCAGGCTGCAGGACACAGTGTCACTGTCACAGTACAGCAGGGAGAGAAGGCACAGCCAGGATGCAAGGGAACAAAGGGAAAAAAATAAGTCACTTGGATCAAGAGCTTCCATGTCCAGCTTCCAGGCCTCCTGACATCATCATCTATGTTCTACACTCCAGAAGTGATCTCTTAATGATCTACTGGATTCAGCCTCTGATATTCGAGAGTCTCTCATGCTCTTCTGGCCAGTTTCTGCAGCAAGCACCCACCAGTTCTTTCTTCCTCTCTTTCAGAGCCAGCCCAGCATCAAAAGCCCAGTTAGTGCCTGCCCAGAGCCTGGAAAGGGCCAAAGCCCCCCAAGCACGGGGAGGAGCCACCCTGCCATGGGAAAAGCTTCAGCACAAGTCCTTTATGTACAAATTCAAGGCCAAAAGGGACAGACCACAGAGGGGCAGTACAAAGCTCTGCTGGAAACATAAGGGGACACAGCAAGGTTGATTTACAGCCTTTATATCCCTCTGAACACCCCCCCAGCCCCTGCCCACAAGTGAGCTTAGTTGTCCACCTCTTCCTCATCGTTTTGTTCTTCCTCCTCCATTCTGTCATCATCGTCATCATTGTCCTCCTCTCGGCTTTTATCTTGCTCCTCTGAGTCTGCCTTCTTGTCTTTATCTTTCCTGGCTTCTTTCTTTCCTTTCTGCTCACGCCTGTAAACTGGAGGAGAGGGAACAGTGAGGGGTCGGAGCTGGCACGGACAGGTCAGTGGCTGAGGTCCAACATCCACTTGCTCTCCCGGCTTTCGAGGGGAGCAGGGAACTCAGAGCACAACTCACCCTACGAGCTGAGCTGTGCTGAGCAGCTCCATAGGAAATCAGGTTAAATTTCAGCAGAAAAATGCTGAAAAGGACGCAGGAGTTCACATTTACAGGCAGCACCTACGGCTTTCCTTAGATAAACATAATAGGGGAGTGAGAGCAGATGAGACTTTCTCAATCCTCATCAGTTGTGCAATAATGTTATCCCAGTCCCGTTAAGGTGCACATTAGTTATTCCCCAGGCAAACTGCAGTGTAGGATGCTGGGCAAAGAGAAGAGAAACAAGACAGGCAAGTAAGTGTTGCTTGTCCAGCGTTTGAGGAAAACAGGACTCAGTGCTACTCAGACTCCCCTGACACCCACGGAGCACAGTACCTTCCAGGGACTCCTTCAGAGGGGCCACGAATCTCTGGAACTCCATCTCCTCCATGGCAGAGAGCACATCCCCAGCATTCAGGGTTTTCCTCTTCCCCTTCATGGCAAAGTTATTTGCACTATGCAAAACCAAAGAGCAAAAGAGAGGTAATTAGGAACTGTTATAATTTCCATCTTGTTTACTGAAGTCACAAGCAACTTAACAAAGCCATCTCCTAAAGACCCAGGGTTTTTATATCACTTACTAATGGAGGTTTGACACACTTTTTTGTTTACACAGGCTGTTTGTGCTTTCCCACAGTGTTAGTTTCTGGTTGCACAGACCTTTTTCTACAAGCAGGGGAAGGAGAAAGCCTGAACCTTGGCTGACAGTTCCACACAGCCCTGGAAGCATTGACACTAGAGAAACAACTCCCTGCACAGAATATGCTGAGCCACCCCAAAAATATGACTGTGTCCTCTGAGGCAGCTCTTGCCCTCACACAGCTTTGTGATGAGGAACCTGAAAAGTGAGCCAAGTGCTCCTGCCTTTGCCAGGAAGGCTGTGAAGCCACATTCCAAGGCTAATGCCAGTTTGAGAGCCCTCTTTTTGGGTCATGTCTGTGTCCAGAGCCCAACTACCTTCCCATGAGCTGCTCTGGGCAATCCAAACCCACCTGCTGCAGCTTGGCAGACAGGACTGTGCTGCAGACTGGTTTATTTATATAAACAGACAGCACAGAAACAAACACTGAGTCCCCAGGCCAGCAGAGAGGTGAATTATCAATCAACTGCCCCAGTGACTGTTCATCAAAGCCTTACCATGATGTTGCATACAGCACAAACACACTCGCTGCTCGGGAGATCGCACTCCGGGCTTCTTTGGAAATATTGACTCCATCAGGAAGCTGAAAAACAAATTCAACTTTTATCAGCAGCTGCTAAAAATGACTTAAAACTCACGTAATTCACGTGCCAGTTCGTGAAGAGGGCCCAGAAGAACTGGGAACTGCTCTGGGGTGCTGTCACAGGAGCTCTGATCCCAGCTGGAAGCCAAGTGCAGTAGGAATGTGTCCGTCAAAGGCACCGAGCTGAGCAGAAGCCCAGTGACTCTGGGGTCTGGCCACTGTCCCCAGGTAACTCCTCCTGTCACTACCCAGCTCCTGGCACCCCTGCCAGATCCAGATCCACTCAGCAACACCTCGCAGCTCCTGACCAAACGTACTGAATTAACCACTGGGAATTCTGGATTTTTATAAGGACACGGACTTCTGTGTTGAGTTTTTGGGGGCCCTGATTGTGACAGTGCCGCTGCGGGAGCTGCACTGTGGAGCATCCCTGGGGACACTGCTGGAGCGCTGCAGCCGCGGTGCCGAGGGGGACAGCGGCACGACAGAGCCGCGCTGGGCGGACACAGCACGGGCCGGGGCCTCCCGGGGCCGAGATCTCCCGGGCCGGGGTCTCAAGGGCCGGGGTCTGCCGGGTCGGAGCCTGCAGAGCCCCGCAGCGCTGGGCCGCGGGCCCGGCACCCACCGCCTCCTTGATGATGCGGGTGATGACGGCGTTGGGCAGGTTCAGGTCCTCCGGTCTCTCCGCCATCCTGGGCCTCCTGCAAGGCAAACGCGGCGTCAGGGGCGCGGGGATAGGGCAGATCCCGGTGGGACAGAGGGGTCCCGGTGGGATCCCGGGGCACACGGCGATCCCGGCCCGGCCCGGCCGTACCCAGCCCGCGCTCCGCCGCGCCCCGCCCGCTCCCGGCGCGCACCGCGGCTCCGCCGGCGGCGGGAAATGGCGGCGTGAGGGAGCGGGAGCGGGAGAGGAGGGACAGGAGCAGAAGGAAGAGGAAAAAGAACACAAGGACAAGGAGAAGAAGAGGGAGAGGCAGGGCTAGGGCTCAGGGCACGGCTAGGGACAGGTGTGGCTGTAGGTGCAGGTGCAGGGCAGTGGCAGTGTCGGTCAGGGTCGGCTGTCGGTGTGCTCACCGCGGGCACTGCGGGTTCCTGGGCCTGAGGGGCTGAGGGGCTGTGAGCAGAGCGAGGGCAGGGGGAGAGCCTGGGAGGAACTGTGAGAGCCCGAGGGGAGAGGGGCAGTACATTGGAGTGTCACCGGAATCCTCTGAAACCCTCGGGATAAATAAAACTCCCTGTAACCCTGTTTTACAGTTAGCGAGTAAGGCCAAGAGGGGTGTGGGTTACAGATTCTGGCTCCACACCGACGCAGACACAATGCTTTTTCATTTATTTATACATTTTTAGCAAACAACGTTCACTGGTTCTAAGTTACATAATTACTTTATTTAGTATTCTATCCTGTATTGGTTATTAATTTCTCTCTCTTCATGCTAATCTGGTCCACATTTTTTGTTACTTTTATCTTTTTCTCAGTCGGGGAACCTCCAGCTTTCCAGGCTTTGATCTCATCTGTATTTTCTGGTTAGTCCAACGCCCTTGAAGGGTTGTAAATTTAAGATCCCAGATGTCCAGCCTTCAACTCCCTTTGGCTTTGTTTACTGAAGCTTGGCAGGGTTAGTTTTAGCAAACTTGAGGTTTTGGTTATTTAATGATCAAAGTAATTACAAGAGCCTCTGAAGAAACTTAACTAGTGCTGGCTAAAAGTGGGCCTGCAATTAATGAAAACAATTAGTTAGGAAAGTTACATAATTTTCAACAGGAAATAATAGCTGCTTTCCCCCTGCACTGGTTCCTGGCCTCTTCCCTTGGTGCTGTGTGAGGGCACAGGGCATGTGAGCTCCTCCATCACTGCCCCACTGCCCCCATGCCTGCCCCAAACCCCTGTAATTCCGTCAGACTTTATCCCTGGTGATATCCTGACCAGGTAATTAAGTAAGCTCAGAGTGCAAGAAAGGAGATTAATTAGGTGCTGTGTTGGGGTAATGATTGAAATTGTGAGCAGTGAGTGACAGTGCAGCTCTTTTCCATGGAAAGTGGGTATTTGCCACTATCAAGGGCAGTGTTCCTGAAATAGGGAGAGTTCACAGACACTCGTGAGCCCAGGTAAAGGAAATTGTGGTGGACATAATGCTGTGCTGGGAGAAGCATTATACACAGGATGGACAAAGGCCTGGGTGAACCCTGGGTGACTGTTCCAGTTCCAGTGAGTGGATTAATAAACACCATCCCTGCATGTACAAATTGTGTCTGAGTTGTTTTTATCTGCTTTTCACGTGCTCTGTGGTTAACCTGGCTGCCGTGTGCCCCTGGGTGGGGCAGTGGGAAGGGTGCATTCACACCGTGCTGCAGTGACAGTGACCATGACAGACTCGGATCCTGGGTGGGCTGGTGGCTCAGAGCGCTTGGAGGCCTTGGAAGCCACTGCTGCTCGTTTTGGTTTCTGTTGTGTCAGAGCCTCAGGTGTTTTTGTCCATTAATTGAGAACCAAGCGAGGTGGTGTGGTGGGACTGCCTGGGGATGGGGTGGAGCAGAGCCAGGGATGGGGCTGTCCCAAATCCAGGGATATGACCCAAAGCTGCTCCACTCACCAGGAAAGCCTGGGCTGGGACCATCCAGCTCCGTGTGTCTTCCTGACACGATGGGCTCTCATCCTTGGTCACTGGTGTGAGTCTAATTTGTTTTTCATTACAATGTATCAAGGTTGGTACATTGAATCCCAGACTGGTTTGGGTTGGAAGAGACCTTAGTCTCTCATTCCACCCCCCTGCCATGAGCAGGGACACCTTCCACTGTCCCAGATTGCTCCAAGCCTTGTCCAGCCTGGCCTTGGACACTGCCAGGGATCCAGGGGCAGCCATCCTGGTGTAATATCCTGTAGCTCCAGAGCCTTTAATACAATCAGCTTTCTAGTCTTGTTTCACTGTCGTGTGTAAAACATGAAACGTTAAACATGAAATAGTCAAGTTTGCTGCTGTGAGTCACATTTCACATTGGAACAAAAATGTTGCTCCTTGTAGCACAGGTGTAAATACAGTGACAAAGGAGCAGCAGCTAAGCTCAGCCCGAGAGGGAAAACAAAAAGCATGGGACAATATTGTAGTTCTTACCTCAGGGAAACACTATAATAGGTTTAGATTTAAATGCTTTAAATTAGATATTAAGAAAAACCCTTCCCTGTGACGGTGGGGAGACCCTGGCTCAGGGTGCCCAGAGAAGCTGTGGCTGCCCCTGGATCCCTGGCAGTGTCCAAGGCCAGGCTGGACAGGGCTTGGAGCAGCCTGGGATAGTGGAAGGTGTCCCTGCCCATGGCAGAGGGTGGCACTGGAGGAGCTTTAAGGTTCCTTCCAAAATCTGTGATTTTATTCTCTGACTCTGCACTGATAACAGGAGATGAACACTGAACACCTGTGAGTTTGAAGCCTGCAGTGAGGGTGGGCCCTCCCTTAGCCTGCTTGTTTTTCACAAAATGTCACAAAAATGTGACACTTATGGTTTAGCTGCACAGAGCTTGCCCAGAGGTGTTTGTCCTCCTCAGAACCCACTGTTAGCACAGAAGGCCTTGAATCTCACTTGACTTCTGTGAAAATAACACTTCAGTATCATCAGGGCCAAAGAAACATCAACACAAAAATACAGATTATTTCAGTGTAGAACAGCCATTGTGGAATGTATTATTTCCAGCACTCTTGAAGCCCTGGTTTGATGGGTGCCATACAAGTCCTGTTAAGAGGAGGCTGTTGATGCAGTAGATTTAACTCTTCCTCTTGTAAAAGCAGGGAAGAATTGTGCCAGGACGTGGAGCTGACGTTCTGAGCTGCAAACTCTTCCCTCTAGGCACTCCTAGGCTCTGCTCGGAATGTTTCGGGGCTGCAGGGTTAATTGGGAGGTCTTGAGCCTGAGAATCGTTCAGTGCGTTCCTAACCCCGTGAGTCACTTCACACCTCGTTCTCTCATTAGTGCCGAGCAGATCCACCCCGAGCTGCCGCTGAGATCCGGATCTGGTGACAGTGACTCAGGGGGACAGGAGAGTGCTGGAGACAGAGCTCAAAACAAACAGCAAGAGACCCAGTGTTCACAAAGCTGAAGGCAGGAACACATCCCAAACTGGTGAGGGTGGTTTGCACTTGCTGGTTTAAATTTCTCTGGGAGACTGTTTACCACTGCTCTGTTTTTTGATTTTTTTTTCCTTTCGGCTATGGAAGAATGAGTGTGAAACACTTGGCAGTATCGTTTTTAAAAGGAAATGAGCTTTTACTTGGTCATTACAATCTCTAAATTTTTTAAGTGCATCAGGCCTCTAACTTAGAGCTAATGTCTGGAATCATTCCATTTTCCCTTTCCCTAAGGACAAGCTGGGTACTGCAGCCAGGAGCCTGGTTCCCAGAGGATGGAGCTGTCCCATGGAGGTGTCACTCACACACTTCTCTTCCGACCTCAGTCACTCTAAGTTTAGATCATCTCTGACGAAGGCTTCTCTGAATGCAGCACTTTCAAAATAACTTCCTGGCATTCTTTTTCTAACCATAAACTAATTCAGCAGTTTTAACTGTCAAAAAAGCCTAAAATTCTGCTGATTGAGTGGTCTCTCCTATGCGACCTAAGAAAGACTTGGACAAATCCTGTGTACCAGGTCGGGAGCTATTTTCAGCTGCATGGACCAACTATTGCATTAACTGTAACTTTGTTATTCCCTTTGGAAAGGAAACCTGTAGGGTAACCTCCGTGTTACCTTTTGTGGTGTTCGTTTGGGTTTGTGACACCATGAATCTTCCTTGTGTTTGTGCTGTGCTTCAGCCAGAGCTGCTGTCCAGAGCTGAACTCTGCAGCAGGGTCAGACACTCTCTCACCTGGACAGATGAACCTGATGCTCTGTAATAACATTGTGAAAGTGAGTGCTCTCAGCTCCGAGGGAAGGGAATGCCTTCCTGATTATGGATAATAGGATCATGGTTAAACAATATAGGCAATAATCAGGCTGTGCTCTGCTAATTGATCCGGAGTGCAAATTAATCCATGGAGTTGGCCTGAAGAGGCCCCAGTAAGGTGGTGTGCCACTACCTAAATGGGATCCAGCTCCTTCTCTGTCTGCCAGATATACATTAAAGTTGACCCTACTGGAGTGGGAAATCCTTGAATTAAAAATGGTTTGGGGCTGGGCAGCTATTTTGGGAAAATACGCCTGCTCTGTTCTTGTGTTCTCCCCTGGCCATCACCTTCTGACCTGAAACAGGAGCTTTGTCTGACCCAATGGGTCTGCTTTTATTTTGTTCATTATTCTTGAATATTCTTATCTCCTTAAATATTCTTGAAAAGATTCCTCCTTAAATATTCTTGAAAAGATTGCTCACTGAGAGGGTGGTGGGTCCCTGGGACAAGCTCTCTGGGGGGGGTGATCCACCAGGGCTGCCAGATCTCCAGAAACATCTGGAGGATGTGATTAGTCAGAGAATTTAATTCTTGTCCTGCAAGGAGCAGGGAGTGGGGCTTGATGATCCTTCTGGGTCCCTTCTAACTGGAGAGACCCTGTGTGATGTTCCTATGCTTGGGCTGAAGGGATCACAGTTATGGGGAGAGAAAGGAGGCAGCTGCCCTTGGAGCAGCAGCTTTACTCTAGACCAGCTTAATCTGAACATAAAAGTGTAGAAGAACCTTGGTTTCCTTTGTCCAGCCTGGGAATGGAGCTTCACCAGATGACAAAGGAGATCTTTGTTAAGAAGAAGGGAAACTTACCTGTTCCTGCTGTGCTCCAGGACGAGAGACACTGGGCTTTAAAGTGACAGAGGGTACATTTAGTTAGATATTGGGGAGGAATTGTTCCCTAGCACAGGGTGCCCAGAGAAGCTGTGGCTGCCCCTGGATCCTGGAAGTGTGCAAGACCAGGTTGGACAGGGCTTGGAGCAGCCTGGGATAGTGGAAGGTGTCCCTGCCCATGGCAGGGGTGGGATGAGATGAATTTTAAGGTCCCTTCCAACCCAAACCAGTCTAAGGTTTCTGGCATTTGATCTCTGTCTCCCCCCATCACATGCCCTGGTCAAATCCATTTGGGTGCCAAATGGCAGAAATATTTGATTTTCTGTGAAATTAGTGAGCTAAACTGGCTCACTGGAAGGCAGAACAGTGTCAGACCCTGGTGAGCAGAGCCCATGTGAAGCACCTGAGAGAAGAGCTCAGCTATTTCCTGCAGCTCCAGACTGAGCACTGCAGTTCAGCTCAGGTGACAGGCAATAACTTCCTTAGCTGTTTTAACTTCATTACTTTGATCTATTTGACCATTCTAAGGCCAAAAGCACATTTCCCAAGAGACCTTTTGCTATATTGAAACTGATCTCTTTTATGAGAAGTGTCACTAAAGACCCGGCTTGGTTATTACATTGTTTTTATTGCATTAAAATAAATCAACAATGGGTTAATACTCAGCATTTGTCAAAATGCTGCAGCAGGACTGGATGCTCGGATCAGACATCCTCTAAGAGACCTGGAATGTCTCATGGTGCTCTCTTCAGTGTCCTTGAGGGTTCAGAGTGCAGGAGAATGGTGCTGTGAGCTGATGTGCTGATGTAATTCACTGTGCTTTTCATCAGGTTGAGGCTGTAAGACAGGTGTGTCTTAAACACCTGGCCTGAGAAGGTCCCACTGCCCTAAGGAAATGCAAATCCAAGGACAAAGCCTTGAGCTGGGAAAATTGTGAGGTGTTTGGGTACTAATTGTTTCTAAGTCAGGTGTGTGCCCAGCCTGCTGTTCTCCTGCAGGCTAGGCTTGGCAAAAGGAAAAAAGGAGAAAAAATTAAAAAAAGAAATAAAAAAAGTTTATGGTTCCCCATTACTGCTCTGGGGGCAGCATCTCTTCTCAGCTTGCTGAGAGGGAATTGGACTGTGCTGTGTTCCTTTCCTGAGGAGAGAATAATGAAATTCCAGACTGGTTTGGGTTGGAAGGGACCTTAAATCTCATCCTATCTCACCTCTGTCATGGGCAGGGGCACCTTCCACTATCCCAGGTTGCTCGAAGCCCTGTCCAACCTGGCCTTGGCCTGGCCTTTTCCCCTTCCAGGGATGAGGAAATCACAACACATGGATAACCCCCAGTGCTCTGATGGCCACTCTCCTCTGTAAGTGTGTTTCCTCACTGTGAAGGGTGACAGTGGGAGGCTCTGGCCCTAAAGAAGATGTTCTGTACAGGATGTTTCTGAAGTGATCAGGAGGCATTGCTGTGCCTCAAAGGGATCCATCTTCTTAATTAACCCTGGATGTCTCCCTTACTGGCCCAGGGCAGGCTAGGGAAGCAGCCCGGCAGTTTCTGCACCTTTAGAGTGTTCAAGACAGGTAAAAATATGAACTGAAATAAAACAAGAGCTCCTCACTCTCCTACCTTTTTCCTGCTGTTCTCCTGGAGAGGACCTGGTTTATGGAACAACTCTAATACAAACCATGCTGTAGTCACAGCTGCCTCAGTCTCAGCCACAGTTTAGCAACATAAAAGGGACAAGATGAACTATTTCCAGCAAGCTCAGCCCTGCCAAAGGATGGGCACAGGAACAAGTGGTTGTGCATGGAGACTGTTCTGTGCCCTGCATTCCTGCTGAGCAACCGAGAGGCTGCACAGCTCCTGCTCACGTGGGGTTTGTTACAGAGCCTCTGCCTGCCCCAGAAATACTCTGTGCCTCCAGCCACGGGCATCCTGAGTTCTGACAGCAATGCCTAGGCAGGGCAGAGCCCAGGAACTGCTGTGGGCTGCTCCTTTTGCATTCAGACTGTTCAGTTTGTGGGGAAGGGGCAGAGAGGGTGATTTAGAAAAGATCAGCCAAAGAAGTTTATTAGCCAAAATTTTAGATGCAAAATGGCAAACACATTGAGTACTATGAAGAGGCAAAGAAACGCTGGATGTTGCCAAGACTCCAATATTTTGGCAAAGCAGCAGTGCTGAGCTGAGTGCTGTGCTGGGATCCTGTGGGGACACTGTGGAAGGGGATGGATGGTTTGGTGCAGTGGGTAGTGAGCAGGAGCAGCCCAGGAGGTTTGGTCAGTGCTGGTCTAACCCTCAGTGAACTGTCCTCACCTGGCTGGGAGGGGCAATTTTCCAGGAATGTGGAGTCCTGAGTGCATCTGCCTCAAAAGCAGATGCTGAGGGAGCTGCAGGGTGGCAAAAGCAGCAGCAAAGACCATGCTGGGGATGTTGTTGCTGCTGCTGCTGCTGTGGCTCATGGATTTGGGCTCCAACAGGATGCCTACACTCTGGGATGTGAGCAGAGAAGGTGTGGTGTGTCTAAAGATACTCTAGCAGGAGGAGAAACCTTTCTTGGGCCCCAAACTGGAAACAGATTTGTTGATGAGCCAGTCTGCATCTTTGCTGGGTTCCTTGGAGTTTTCCAGGGGATGGCTCAGCTGTGCCTGCTGCAGAGGTGGTGTCAGGGCCAGCAGCACCTCAGCTGGGGAACAGGGGCTGCAGCATTCCCACTGCTGGGAAAGTGCTGTGGTTTGTGTATCTGCCCTCCATGGCAGGCTGTGCTAATCCCAGAAATCTGCCCTCAGGATTGCCCAGAAATAGCCCAAACCCTCCTTCCTCCAATCCTCTTACCATCTGGGAAGCCAGATAATTTTTTCCCAGTCTGATTTAGTTTATTTAGTTTCAAAGACAGCGTCAACCTTGTGGGTTTTCTGTGTGCATATGTTACCCTTTTGCCTGGAATAACTGTCTAAGCACGTGCTTGGATTTGAATATCCAACCAACGGCGGACCCCAGTGCTGGCAGACTGAAATTTGTGATGGAGAACGGTGTTAAATTTTAAAAGAAAGTCATTAACTCCCAGGCCAACCAGCTGAATGGGCAGTTTGCTGGAGACTGGAACAAAACTGCAGGTTAAGGTCAGTCCCCAGCATTGGAATGTGAGGAGGGAAGTTAGGAGTCGATTCCTTGCAGTTGGGATCCAGGAGAGAACGGGGCTGTTGCAGGACCACCACCTCTTCCCAGTTTACAATTTTATTTGTACCTTCCCAGACTGGATCTCTGCTCCCTTGGAACATTTATATATTGGTTTGGGTTTGTTTTGTTTTTTTTTTTTACCCTTCTTTGCAGTGGCACCACAATCAAAAACTGCTGGCAGCTAAATCCCAGCTTGGCTATTGCAGGAGAGGATCCTGACCCTGCGTGGGAATCATGGAGCAGCCAGGAGATCCAGGGATCACACAGGAGTGCTCAGGTGATTTCCCCACTCCCTTTGCAGCACTGTTCTTTCTCCTGGGGGAGGATGGATGATCACTCTGTGGGTGATCATGGGAGCCAGATCCCTCATCTCCTGGTGGCTCTGGGAGACGAGGGTCTGTGCCTCCCCTGTGCCTGCTGTGGGGGGCTGGAGATGCCCAACTCTGTGTGGGATCGTGTTTGATCTTGGGGCTCTCTGTGCTGTAAGATGGAGCAGATTTGAATCTCCTGGGCTTGTGTTTTAGGAGTGATTTCTGCAGCCAGCGACCCTCAAACCCTCTGGGAGATGGGTGGGGGGAATTCCAGGGCCTGGGAGTCCCACAGAGACTCTTTACTATAATTTATTTATTACCATTTTGAAAGCCCTGTCCCCCGGGACTCCTTCACCCAAAGCTGCAAGGCTTCCTTCTTTAGCTGGAGAGACAGTGCATTTGTTACTGTCCTGTTTGCCTCTTAAAAGCCTTTTGCAATGAAGGCATGGAGAGAGGAGGCTTTGTGTGAGCCTGGGCAGCTCCTGGGAGACAGGGTGATATGTAAACACTTCTGTGTGCTGGGAGAGCTGCAGGCACTGCGGGAGAGGAACAGCACAAGTCATGGTCCTGAGGCTGTCGAGGTGCTGTGCTGGGAAGGGGAGCAGGACATGGCAAGGCTGGCCAGGTACACACTCTGCTCACATTCCAGAGGCTCAGGATACCTGGGAATGAGGAGGGAATTGTTTGCTGTTCATGCAGAAGGCTGCTTGGTGATGTCTGTCTTGTGGGCTGAGCTGAGCAGTGAAAAAGGCAACCCCATTTGTTTTTTTCCAGGGGCAAATAAATTTGCTGGGAAAAGGCTTTAATTTTGATGGGTGGCTGATGGAGATCACCCATTTTGATGGGAATGTCAGCAAATGGATTTGGCTGAACAAATGAAGAGTTTTTGATTATCCTGAAAGCAGGAAGATTTAGGAGTGCCACAGAAATAACCCTGGATCCCTGAGCAGGGCCACCCCACCTGTATGCTGCTTCCTGCTTGTCCAGGACAGTGTTCTGACATCATTTACCTGTGTCTGCGGAGCTCTGGCATCAGCAGCGCTTCTGGGGGATGTGTCAAGTGACAGAGGGATGCTGGGGACAGTGGCAGGACTCCTGTCCAGGAGGTGACAGCAGCACTGACTGACCCCAGGCGGTGCAGGGGCTCTCTTTGGGAACCTCCCTCTGCAATATCAACACATCTATGAGTGAGGAGGTTTGAGCCATTGTGAGGTTCCTCTGCAGACCCCAGGGCTGGGATGATGAGGAGTCCCCAGACCCTCCCTGCAGGCAGGATGGGAGAGCTGTTGGAATATTCTATGGCATAAATACACGTGACTCGGTTCCTCTCCCAGGTTCTGCCAGTGCTGCTGGTTGAGCACAGGGGATGAAGATGAGGGTGGGATGAAAGGGTTCATCCTCACCCCAGCTCTATATCCTGGGCTCTCTTGCCTGTCAGCAAGACGTGGTAGAGGATGTGCCATTTCCAGTTCCAGCCTTTACAGTTTGGATGAGCTCTGATTGTCAGTGAGCTGTGCTGGAGTTCAGGGCTTCTCTGTTGGGGAGAGCCAGAGCTGCTCCCCTGGCTGTGCCTGTGTCTGCAGGGAGAGCAGGGAGCATGCCAGGGGGATGGGTTTTGGAATGGCAGGGTGCAAATATCTCCTTGGGCAGCTGGCACAGGGAACTTCAGCGTGTTGGCTGTGTGTTTGGCCAGGTTGTCTCCTGGCTGGAGAGCCTGTGTGAGGTGCAGGGATGTGCTTCTGCGTGCTGGTAAAAGATCCCTTCCCTCTCTGGGGCTCCAGCTTCCCCTCCTTGTGCTTCTGGGTCTTTACAACTGCATTAATCCCTTCCTCAAAGACCTGCAAAGCAGCTGTGGGAAGCCAGGTTCTTGTTACAGGCAGAGAGGCTGGAGCAGCCCCTGCCCTCCTGTGTCCACCCATTTCACCTGACCTCGCCCTGGGCTTACTGCTTCAAGTCCCTGTTGGAGAGGCAACAGCAGTGGCTTCCCTGTGGGCAACTGGGTCCTGAAGGCTTCCAGAGGCTGCAGGGCAGCACTGGGAGCCATGGAGCCACCAGGCAGGCAGGAGAATTTAGATAGTGGCCTAGATTTGCAGGGTCTGGACCAGTGTCACCAGGCTGCACCTTCTGCTGACCTCCCAAACCCTGACACTGCCAGCCTCACGGCAGGGTGGGGATCCAGCTTCCCCCTGGACTCAAATCCAGCAGTGCTGGGAGAAGAGGCAGATGTGCTGCAGCTGCTGAGAAAGCAGAGGCTGGGGGAGCTGCTGCTGCTGCCTCACAGATGCTTCTGCTTGTTGACATGTCCTGCACTGCTTGTGCATCTCCTGCATTTTGATGAGGGCAGCAAAGGCCACTGCTGTGCTGAGCAAACACGCAGCAATTACAGAATAAATCACCTCTTTGTTCGGGCCCCCCCCTCACCCCACCCTGAACTCTGGATCCCAGTGGCTGGAGACAGCAGGAGGTGATGGGGAGCTCTGGGAGGGCTGAGCAGCTCAGCTGTGCCCATGGCTGTGCCTGGTGCCTCTTCCCTCGGGCTCTGCAGTCCCTCAGTGCAGGAGGCTCCAGCAGCACAGCATCCATGGCGATGGACCTGGGTGCTTCCCAGAGCTGGAAAGCAATTCTCACAGCCTGAATGGACTCAGCTCTGGCCTTTTTCTGCCCCACTGATCCCTGAGCTGCACATTGCCCAGCTCCCATCCTGGCTGTGCTGTGGGAAGGAGGGAAAAGGAGGCACCTGGCCTCTTTCCACCAGGAAAGCAGGAGCTTTGTGTGGGAGCTGGCAGCAGCAACCCTGTCTGGCCTTCCCCAGCTCTGAACACCTCCCGAGGCACCAAACCCTGAGCAGTGCTGCTGGCTCTTGGCTGGGTGCCTCCAAGGGCCCTGCAGGGTGCCAAGATCAGGGCTGACACTGCAGGGACAAGCACCCCTAACAGAGCTGTGCTCTTTGTCCAGACGCTTTGTAAGCTGCTGGGGTGTTATTTGTCTCTGCTGCTGCCCAAAGGGGCTGGGATTTATGGCAGTGGTACAATAGGTGTCTGATGGATTGGGCTGTGTGCAGAGCATTCCTCCTTTCCCTCCCTTGTTTGCTCTGTATCCCTCCTGTTGCTTTTCCTGTGGTTTCACAGTTTTGCTGGTGTAAGTTCTGCTGAATCAAACCAGAGCCCCTTTGGGGGAAAAGTCAGTTTTTCTAGCGAGCAAACAGCCTTTCCAAGGCAGCAGGCCCCTCTGGCTACAGGACATGAAAATGGAGCTGGGGATATTTTGGGGTACCTGGAGGCACTGGGCAGGGTGTGGTAGGTGCTGTCCATCTGTCCATCCAGGTGCACACTGGCAAGGGGCTGAGTGGCACATCCTGGCACCAAGATCCCAAGTCAGGCTCTTTTGCTTTTACAGCTGCTGTGAGTGTGGCTCCATCAGGGGGTGAGGGACACTGCTCTGCCCCACTGCCCTTCAGGGGACTTCATCTGGGACTCCACAGCTGGCTCTGTGTAAGGGCAGTGTAAAACACCCCTGCTGCACTTATCCTGCCCTGCCCATCTCTGTGGAAGAAGCCTGGATAGGTGTTTCTGGTCCTGAAGAGTTACTGGGTTTGCTGGTTGCTCTGTGCTGTGGCTGGGATATATCTACATCACAGCTCCCAGTTCTGGATCTGTGCACTTTTGTCCCTGTCAGCATCAGATCCTGTGGCAGGTTCCAGGTTTGATGGCTGTGAGTGAGGAGGGCCAGGCTTTGTCAGGGTGTCAGAACTGAGGAAACCATTCATCTCCTCCTTGTGTGGAGCCTCCTGCTGCTCTGAGCCACAGCACATCAGCAGGGCTGGGTGGGAGCTGGTCTGAGCCAGAGTCTTGCACGATTGTCCAGCTCGGGGCCACTCACAGGAGGGCATGGAGCTGCTGGAGTGAGTCCAGAGGAAGCAACAGAAGTGCTCTGGGGGCTGGAGCCCCTCTGCTCTGAAACCAGGTTGGGAGAGCTGGGGATGCTCTTCACCTGGTGAAGAGAAGGCTCTAGGGAGACCTTAGAGCTCCTTCCAGTGCCTAAAGAGGCTCCAGGAGAGTTGGAATGGTACTTTAGACATGGGATGGAATGACAGGGCAATGGGGAATGCCCTGCCAGAGGGCAGGGTTAGATGGGATACTGGGAGGGAATTGCTCCCTGTGAGGGTGGGCAGGCCCTGGCACAGGGTGCCCAGAAAAGCTGTGACTGCCCCTGGATCCCTGGAAGTGTGCAAGGCCAGCTTGGAACAACCTGGGATAGTTGAAGCAGGGATGGAACTGAACGGTCTTTAATGTCTCTTCCAACCCAGACAATCCTGTGATTCTAAGATTGTCCTGAACACCCAGTTCAGTGCTGCATCTCCAGTGTCCTGGACAGCTGCTTACAGAATAATGAAGCCCTGACAGGATTGGTCATGTGTTTTAAATAAAATAAAATAAAATAAAATTGTGCTGAGCAGAGCCACTGGGATGCACTTGGTGCGTGGGATGAGAAGGGCCATGGCCAAGGCTGCAGTTGGGGTTTCTGCCAGGGGTGACTCCCTCTGAGCATGGGTCTGTCCTCTGCTGTGACACTGCATCGAGTGAATTGCTCTCATTCTTCTCTGGGGCAAGGTGGAGGCAAACCCCTGTGGCAGGTAAACCCAAGGGTGCTGCAGAGCCTGGATGTCCCCAGTGTCCCTGCTCCCTGTCCTGCCGTGTCCTGCTCTCATCTCCTCTTTTCCCTGGCAGGGACAGGGCAGAGTCCCCCGGTGCTGGAGCATCTGCCAGCAGCGACCAGGGCTGGACAATCCTCCGTGCGGGGCCGGCGGGGACCCTCGGGAAGCAGGAGGAGGATCAGCCATGCACGAGTGAAAGGGAAAGGTGAGTGCTGCGGGGCGGGAGGGGCTGCGGGCCAGCCGGGGCTGTGTGCACGGGGAGCGGTGGGGGTTGTGTCCAGCACCCTGGGCTGTACAGGAGATCTTGTCCTTTTTCATTCCAGAGAGTTCTGGGACAGCCCAGCCTTTGGGAAGGGCTTTTTTTTTCCCCCCCGCCCCCCACAAAAACCATCTCCATCATTTCTCCAAACCCTCCGGAGCTGGTGCTGAGCTCTGGGTGCCTCCTGGTGAGCTGTGGTGCAGCACCCAGAGCCGGTGGGTGCACTGCCAGCTCCTGGGTGATGGAATGGGCTACTCTGGGGTCTTGCAGGGTGACCCCAAAAGCCTGGGGGGGCTGCGTGCCTCTTTCCTTGTCACATGAGAACCCAGCAGGTCCCCCACGCCCCCTTTTCCTGGCTCAGCCCCACAGAGCGATTCTCCTGCACCCTTTCCCTGCCTGCAGTAATTTCCCCAAGGTGCAGGGAATGCTCCGGCGGGACACTTCCTTACACAGCCGAGCGTGTGCCGGCAAACCAGCACGGCCAGTCCCAGGGGTTCCTTACGGCAGGGAGAGCTTTCCCTTTCCCCAGCAGCTCATTCCTGGTGCACCATGGGCAGGGTGGCTCTGGGGTCCGCGGGGCGGGCAGGCACTGTCCCCATGCTGGCAGGGCACTGTCCCCATGCTGGCAGGCACTGTCCCCATGCTGGCAGGCACTGTCCCCACGCTGGCAGGCACTGTCCCCATGCTGGCAGGCACTGTCCCCACGCGGGCAGGCACTGTCCCCATGCGGGCAGGCACTGTCCCCATGCTGGCTGGGCACTGTCCCCATGCTGGCAGGCACTGTCCCCATGCTGGCTGGGCACTGTCCCCATGCTGGCACGTGGTGCCACAGGTGTGGTCGCCGTTCAAACCCGCCAATGGGGCCGATGGGAGCCGCACCATTCAAACGGCGCGGTTGTTCCGTGTCCCATGGAAACCCCGATCCCTGCGGGCTCGGCACGCACGGCTCCAATTACTGCAGCTCCTAATTAGAGGTGTCGTGCCATGGAGCTCGGCAGTGTGCGCAGAGTCTCGCTGTGCTCCCGCCGGGCCGAACCCCTGGGAGCTTCCTTCTGCCTCAGCACGTTCGGTTGTGCTCCTTGGGGGTCTTTCTGTTGCTGCTTCAGGTGCACAGCGAGGGTTTGAGAAGCCCCTGGCAGCGGTGGCTCGGCTCAGCCGGTGGAGCTGGCCCGGCCACGGTTCGGCTGCGAGCCCTGAGTGCCTCCCTGCCAGCAGATGGACTTGGCAGGGATGTCCTGGCCGTTGGTGGTGTGTGGCACTGGGCAGCAGTGTCACACAGGGCAGCTGGGTGCTGTCCTCTGGTAGGAGCCCCTGCTGGTGTTGGCACTGATGGTTCTTGGCTGTCCCAGTCAGGGTCAACACTGCATTTTTCCTGCAGTGAAACAGAAAAGCATTTAAGGGGAAGAAACCCAAATTTTCCATTTGTCAGAGACCATCAATAACAGGCTGCCCTTTTCGGGTGCTGCTTTTTAAGCAGCAGTTTTCTTTTCTTTCAAAGTTTCTCTTGTTCTCATGAGCAGAGCAGGTAGTTGTGCAGTGAGCTCCTTCCCAGGGATGCTGCTCCTTCCCCCTCTGGACTTCTAAGTGCCAAACTGCTGAGGACAGCCTGGAAGCTGAAATCCTCCTGTCTTTGTCTATTATTATAGGCCAAATAATGTGGGTTCTGTGGTGCCTCCTGGCTCTGTAACCAAGTCTGGGCCAAACATCATTTTGCAGCCACAGTTCCCTTTGTGGGCTGAGCATCACTGGAGAGATGTGGAGTTGTGTTCTGAGCTGCAGAGTCTGGCAGGGCCAGCACTACCCTCTCACTGAGGGTGACCAGAGTAGAGTCTTCCAAAGGGCTGGTGCCAGGGCCAGAGGCTGTAGATGGTGATTTTGGGATGCTCTGCCCTGTGCCCGTGGGGACCTCCCACCCAGGCAAGGTCTGGCACTCTGTCCTCTGGCAGGAATCCCCACTGACATTTGCACTGATGGTTCTTGGCTGTCCCAGCCAAGGCCAATGCTGCATTTTTCCTTCAGTAAAACAGAAAAGCATTTAAGGAGAACCCCAAATTTTCCCTTTGTCAGAGATCATCAGTGAGGAACAGGTCTTCCTGTTAGGTCTGCTCCCAAAGAACATTCGCCTGTCCCCTCCCTTAGTCTGGCAAACTTCTCTCATGGCTGGGAACCTGTTTGATTACCATCTTGTGCTTGTTCGTGCCCATTTCCCCCTGTTCTCCTTGTGCCAGCTTTGTTCCTCAGCTTGAATTGCCTCTCCTGGCCCTGTGGTCCAGATGGATGGTGCTGGGAGCTCTCTGTGCTGCATCCCTGTGAGCCCAGCTGAGCCCTGCTCTGTGATGGGATGTTCTCCCAGGAGCTGTGTGTGAGTTCTCCCCCTGCCCCTTTTTTAATTTATATTTACCTTTATTTAACAGAGAGGAGCTGGACAAGCTGTGTCAGGGCCTCTCTGCTGGAGTTTGTTTCCTTAGTTCTCGTTAGGTATGTATCAAGAGAGAAATCCAGGAGAAAAGGTTACCCTGACCTTCTGCACTTGGATTGAGGTGGGAATGCAGCCCTTGAACCTGCCTTGACAGGGGTTGTGATTTTGCCCACCCAGGTCTGGTGCCAGCTCACTGCTCTGCTCCTCTGAGAAAATGCCCCAGCTCTGAGCACAGAGCTTGGCACAGCAAATCCTTTCTGCCAGCTCTGCCTGGATCATTCTTCCAAGAGCAGCTTCCCTCTCTGATCTTGGTCCTACACAGCCAGGGAGAGCCTCCCAGGCCTGAGCAGGGGTCAGACCAGGACTGGGATTGGCTGGGCTTTGTGATTTGTCCCTTCACGTGCTTTGGAGACACTTGGGAGCAAATGCATTGAGAAGGAAATGTCCTCAGTTCCTCACGGGGAGGAGAGCACCTAAACTCCCAAACCCTACTATGGCCAGTTTGTGTTACTCCCCAAAAGGCACAGCTGCCCCTTTTCTCCCTGCTCTCCTGTCCTTGGTGCTGGTGCAGCCTGGGACAGGGGCACTGTCCCTGCAGCAGTGACACACACAGAGCATGGGGCTGGTGTGACCCCATCCCTCACTGTGCAAAACCTTAGCCCTGTGTGCTCCCAGGAGCAGCTCCAGCCATGCCCAGGGCAGGACAGTCCCCAACGCATCTCCCCAAACTACCCAGCACAAAAACTTCCCTTCTTCTCTCCCATTCATTCCTGCTAACTCCTTGTCATGCTTGGCTACACAGAGGCAATTTCCTTTCGTGTTGTAACATCTGCTGTGTGCTAATAGTGGAGCAGGGAGAGGATTCCCACAGCCTCAGAGATCTGCAGATAGCAGAGGGGTTCAAACCTTGTGCCCAAAGCAGGAGTGGGAGGATGAAACTGGGGGACAGTGTTCTCTCTGTTCTAAACCAGTATCAGATCTTGTCTTTACTCTCTCACCTTGTACAAATGCAGACACACATTTCCACGTGTACATGCACACGTGGGCACACGTGAGCTGCTTAGAGGTTTGACTTTTTTTTTTTGAGTGAAAAATGTGTTCTCTGAATTGTTTCAGGTTAAACAATCCCATCAGATATCCCCTCCCAAGCAAGCCTGAGCCCTTGGGCGTGTCTTTGGCAAAATGAAATGTTGGGTTTTAACTTGCAAGATGTTTATGTGTCTGTAAATTATGTTTACTGGCCTGTAAATTATGTTTACTCACTTGTTGTGTTTTGTAAACTGGGGAAGAAGTGAAAACGGGATATTTTGCTTTGGACTAAGGGAAACATTGTAGTAGTGATGGTTTCAGTCTCTGGATTCTCCAGGGGTGTTGGGAAATGTTTAGTTTTGTGTTGATCCAGAGCAATTCCATGATTAGAGACCCTTCCTTGCCATTAAAATCTGCACATCCTATCGAGGCTGGCAGGCCCAGCTCCCAGGAAACCTTTTGGGAAGACATTCAGAGGGGAGGCAGCTCACCCTGCACCCCTTAACCTTTCACCAGACCCTGACAAACACCATGGGCTGAGTCTTTGTGCCAGTCTGAGCCTTGTGGGGGGATTTTGGGGCTGATGAAGAGTTGCCAGTGCATGGAAAAGTGAGGGAATGGGTGTGAGCAGGCTGGCAGAGCAGCAGTGCCACCCGGATCTGTGCCTTCACTCAGCAGAGCACACCTTGGCTTTCCCAGCACTGACCTCCTGCACAGGGCTGGGACCTGATGGGTTTTCAGTGCTGGCAGAGAGACCCAGGCAGTGCTGAAATTCACAAATTGCAGCTCCAGGTAAGAAGTGGGAGCTCAGGGATCTGTCATGGACATTTCCAAAGGCATTAGGTTGGATTTGGAGCTGTGTAAAAGCTGGATTTTATTCTCAGCTCCACAGTAGAATGGGCTGTGAACAGGGTTGGCCTTTGTCCAGGCCATCTGCACAAAGATGCAGATGTGCATCTTTGCACATCTTTGGTGACAGTGGGCCTGTCACCTTCTGGAGGGGTGACAGCCCCTTGCCTGCACAGAAGCTCAGGGAAAGGCCAGGGAGAAGCTGGATCTGGGCTGGGGGGACGATTTGAGAGCTCTGCATCCTTCTGCTAAACCAGGGCTAACTCATCCCACAGCCTTGGTGTCACCACGGTGCTGCCATTTCCCTCTGCCATGGGCTTGTGCCTCTGCCATCAGAGCTTGCTGTGTGCTGAGAAAACAACGTGCAGGTTTCCCTGGGATGTTTTTGCAGCCATAGCAGATGATCACAGAATCACAGAATATCCTGAGCTGGAAGGGATCCACAGGGATCACCCAGCCCAGCTCCTGTCCCTGCACAGACACCCCAGCAATCCCACCCTGTGCATCCCTGGCAGTGCTGTCCAAACACTCCTGGAGCTCTGGCAGCCTCAGGCTGTGCCCATTCCCTGGGGAGCCTGGGCAGTGCCCAGCACCCTCTGGGGGAAGAACCTTTCCTGATATCCAGCCTGACCCTCCATGAGGTGGGATGTTTTCTCTCAGTTCCCTGTGCTTGGGGTGGGGAGGCAGGGTGTGTTTGGCCCTGGGTGAGCCTTGGAGCTGTGGGTGGGTGAGTTCTGCCTCCTTCAGCCTGTGCTCTCTGTCCCCAGGCCAGCTGAAGTTGTCCATCGAGGTGCAGGGCCGGACGCTGGTGCTGCATGGTGAGTATGTCCCTGGAGCATCCCAAAGTGGCCCCAGAGTCACAGTGTGCTGGTTGTGGGGACAGCACTCCCATGCTCTTCTTCAAGCTCTTTGGAGCTTTGTGGAAGCTGTTAGGAGCAACTCTGTGGTCTCTGATTGAGAGACCAAATGAAATTTCCAGAGACCTTCATTTCAGGATGAACACTGTGTTTACATCCCTGTGTATAATTTATTTTTCTCTAATTCCATATGAAGAATAAAAAGGCAAATACCTGTTGGAAAAGAAAATCTGAAATGCTTTGTCTCTGCCAAAACCTCTTTGCCACATTTGCCAGGGTTTCCAAACCATTCTGTTACCTCCAAATGCTGCAGCTTTTAACACCACCAGTATTTTCTTCAACAAAAGTGTTTCACCTGGACCAGGCTAGGGTTGCTGTCCCTGAAGCCATGGAATGTCCCACAGGGGACTCAGACCTGGGCCCTGATGCAGCACTGGGCCACCCATCACAGCCCCAGGGCACTGTCACTGCAGCTGTGATGGTGATAATCAGAGAGGCCAATGGGAGTGTCAGAATTATTTATTTTCTTTGGGAAAAACCTGCCTGGAACCCTTGGGAGTCCCCTTAGGATTGCTCCTGCAGTGAAGGCTGTGAGCCTGGCACTGAGCT
This sequence comes from Lichenostomus cassidix, assembly GCF_008360975.1. NCBI lineage: Eukaryota > Metazoa > Chordata > Aves > Passeriformes > Meliphagidae > Lichenostomus > Lichenostomus cassidix. Next base: position 9,634,405 of record NC_139497.1, read on the forward strand.
CTTTCTGCCAGGAGCCTGTCAGGGCTTCAAGATGAGGAAATGGATAAAGAATCAAGGAGAAAGCCAAGAGTTTGAAATGGCCAGAGTAAAAATTCCCTCCCTGTGAACAGAGCAGTCTGTTGCTGTCCTGTATTTGGGTGTTGTGAAAGGAGAAAGCAAAGCCCTGGGCCTCCCTGTGCTCTTGGGGGTGTCCCTGCTTTGGGAGGGGGAAACACCTCCATCCCACAGACCTTCGTGGCAGGGCAGGAGGGGATGGAGAAAGAATTATTTTGAGCCACATCCCACCTTACAGCCCAGCTTCCCCCCAAAAGCTGGATGTGATGAAATGGGGCAGGGATGGCCTGAGCCCTGTGAAGCTGTAGGGCCTGGCTGAGCCCCCAGTGCATGCTGCCCTTTTCCAGCTGTGCAGGCATGTGTTGTAAAGGAGCAACAGCTGGAAAAAGTCTGGGGAATATTTATTTTAATTTATTTTTTGCTTCCCCCCTCTCCCTCCAAGCTGTGTGTGGATCTGAGGGTCTGGCACAGGCTTTACCCCAAATCCCTCCATCTGGAGCAGCCCCAGCATGAGCTGGGTGTGAGTTATGGTCTCGTTCTGGTGCTGACTCCAAAAGAGGGTCTGGGCAGAGGGAAATGGTCCAGCAAGGAGGCAGAGGAAGCTCAGGGACTGGGGCTGCTCATAATGGGTGCTCAAGGGTACTCTGTGTGGGCAGGAGGAGGCTGTGTGGTGATGTGGGGTGACCCATCTGACTTTTTGATTCTCCACCCCAAAATCTTTAGCCCCAAAGCAGGTCTGGCTGGAGGAGGAGGCCCTTGGTGCTTGCTGTCCTGGGGGAGCCTTACAAACAACTTCATGAAGATCCAGAGGGGCTTGCAGAGCCCCTTTCCCCTCATGCCCCAGGATTTCCATCAGGCTGAATGTGTTTATCAGGAGCACAATCTGCCTGTGACAGAGGCAGAGTCACTGCTGCCTTGCTGGGCTTGTGAGGAGGGAGCTTGGCCTTGGAGCCCATCCTGTGCTCTCCAGGCTCTGCTGCACGTCCCTGGCACACCCCTGACACACCCCTTGCACACCCCTTGCACAACCCTTGCCCCAGGCAGCCGCAGGGTCCCGGCAGTGGGGCCAAGCAGCGTCGGGGCAGCATAAGGATGTGATATTTAACTGGATGATACATTTGGCTGCAGGGAAGGGAGACCAAGGCTGGGGGAAGTCAGGCAGAGGGAATGCAATTTGCCATCCGGATGCTGAACTGCCTCAGCCACTGACCTCAGCTGCAGTCTGTATTTATAGCAGGGTGTGTTAAAGGAAAAGTACAACGAACCCCTGTCTGAGGGCACGGTGGGTTCTGCCCCACAAGGAGGGATCACCCTGTGGAGCAGAGCAGTGTGGAGCAGGAAGATGCCTTCCCTGCTGCTGTGGGATGTGACCATTTCATTTCCTTTCCAGTCATGGAAGCAAAAGGTCTGATGGGAGCAGAGTGCCATGCATGCGACTCCTATGTGAAGGTGGGTTCTGCTGGGGCTTTGCTCAGGGAGCTTTATGCTTTTATAGTGGAGTTCTGTGGTTGGCTCCTGCAAGCTTGCTCTGGGCTGTTTGTCCCTTCCCTTTTCCTCTCCATCCTGCTCTGGAAGAGCATCATCAGCATGCAGGGAGCTGGCTGGGCTCTTGCCCAGCACTGGGTGGCTCCTGGGTTTTGTTGGCAATGTCTGCATGAAGCAGAAAAGTGAAGGACAGGACCCTGCTAAGAGGTGTGTCAACCATTCATTGCAGGATGTCCCAGTGGGTGCCCAAAGCCTGGTGGGGATGTTTGCTGGCACAGGGTGGCTCTGGGCTCTCCTGGAGGTCACCTTGGCTGGGGTGTGCACAGTGCAGGAAGCAGATCCCCGAGAGGGATGCGAGTCAGACACCAGCCAGTAACACTTGTGTGCATCACTTCTTGATTTTTCTGCTCTTTTCCTTCCCTCCCCTGCCCTGGGCAGTTTTATAATATAATTACTTGACAGGCAGAAGGGTGAGGTGATCCAAACCACCCGTTGAGGCCGGAGCTTGCTTTGGGAATGTTAAAACTCTGCTTGTTTTCCTCCCAAAGATGTCCATTGTGCCAGATGCTGACTGGAAATGCAGGCAAAAGACGAAGACTGTGCCAGACAGCAAAAATCCTGTGTTCCATGAGCACTTTGTGTTGTGAGTATGGCAGGGCAGAGGCAGCTCTGGGCCACCCCTCAGCACCGTGTCACACAGAGCGCTGGGGACACAGTGCCTGCTGTCCCAGGGCTGCCTCCCCATGCCAAGACCCCGTGTTTGCTTTTGCTTTGTGATCTACAATAAACGCTCTGCACGCCTGAGCAGCTCTGCTGCTCAGATGAGGAGTGACAGACATTATTCTGCTGGGTTTTGTAGCTGAAATGCCTTGAACTTTTGGGCAGAGCTCTGCAGAGCTGTCAGCAGACACAGCATGGCAGGGCTGCTCCTGCATACTCAGACTTTCTTGCTGGGCAGGAGTTGGACAATCATGCTCCATTTGTTAGACTTTGCACCTGCAATAGTGTGAATGAGGAAGGTAAAAGGGTTTCCCTACAGCTCCAGCATGTCTCTGCATGGGAAAGGAGCTGCATGCCTTAGTGTTTGAGCAGACCTTGGCGACCCAGGCTGTGCCAGCCCTCTGACCCATGCAGCGTTTGATTTGGCACAGGGTGGTGGTATCAGAGCACGAACTGTGGCTTGTTCCTTGCATTTACCCTTTGATGCTGGATGTGTGTCTTTCTGCAAGATTCTTTTCCCCCTTAAACTGCTTGAGTGGTGTCCCTGTGCCTGCCCCGGGGAGATCACATTCTCTTGCAGGTGTTTGTCAGGAATGAGCAGATTGCTGTTTGGGGAGGTGCTGCAGTGCTCTGTGCAGAACCTGGAGGAGAAGACCTGGCTCTGAGGAGGCTGAGGGCTCTGTGGCTGTGAGGGCAGCCCTTGCTGAGTGCTCCTGAGGAAGCTCATGAGCTGTGCCCTCTTCTTGTTACAGCCCAGTGCAAGAGGAGGATGAGCAGAAGCGTCTCCTGGTCACAGTCTGGAACAGAGAGAGAAATTCCAGGTAAGGAGCTTCCAGCTGTCATATGATGCCTTTCAAACCAGGCTGTTGTGGCAGAGAACCTGCTACCTGCTCTGGTCACCCCATGTGATCTCCAGCCCGAGGGATGACCCTGACCTCAGGGCTGTCCTGCTCAAGGGCTTGGGCCAGGGATGTCCCAGCTGGGGTCACACTCGTGGGCAGCCAGTGCTGGTGAGCACCACGGGCAGGCTGGCAGAGAGGAAACCCTGCCCTTGGCACTCTGCTGCCATTGCTGCTGCTTAGTAGCCATCAGCTGGGCCAGCATTTAAACCCCTGCAGCCACTCGTGCCTGCACTGCTGGCCAAAGCCCAGTGGAGCTGGAATGGGCTGGGATCTTCTCTCAGTCTGGGGACAGTGCAGTGACAAGCAGAGCCCAGCATCAGTGGCTCTGGCACTGGGCTGCCTGCCCAGGCAAGTGCCATCTGCCTCCTTGGCCAAGCTCCTGCCAGCACCAGGAGGGCTGGAGGTGACTGAGGGGCTCCAGCCCAGCTCCTCCTGGCCCTGCTGCAGCTAAGCTGTGTGCTTACACCATGTCTGCCCAAACCACAGAGCTGGGGCATGGCCTGGGCACTGCTGAGTTCCCAGCATGGACAGGGATGTTTGGGGACTCCCTGAAAAGGGGTGCAAGGGGGGATCTGGTGCTTCAACAGGCTTGTGTTGACAGTCCCTGCACTCTGGTTCTCCCACAGGCAGAGTGAACTGCTTGGCTGCATGAGCTTTGGTGTGAAGTCCCTCCTGTCCCTGGACAAGGTACCTCTGTGTCCCAGTGCAGGGTGTGGGGCTGGGGCTCTCTGGGCTTGGTGGGTGGATGGAGTGCACCCCTGGGGCAGAAACAGGTTTGGGAGAAGGTGCCTAGGGAGTTCCCATGTTCATTCGCAGTGTTGGTGAGCAGTGTGAGACTGGTGATCATGTGGTTGTTGGAGTCAGGGGTGGGCAGGCTGTTAGAGGAGGGATCTTGGCCCAGGGGATGTCACTCCCTTTGGCAGGGGCACAGGGTGGCAGCAATTGGGGGTGCACAGAGGTGTCTCCAGCGCTTGCTGCCTGCCCAGTTTGCAGGAGCAGGACAGGACATGGGGCCAGCCTGGTGTGGGTCCCATCTGACATGGGGATGAGGGGATGTGATGGTGGGGACACATTCCTGGGAGGAGTCTGCCTTATTCCCAGCAGTGTGGGCAGCTGCAGACACAGAGGTTTTGGCTGTTCCTGCAGGGATTCTGTGCTGGAATCCCTGTCCCTGCTGCGGCAGGTTTGGTCACAGTGCTGCTGCCCCAGCCTGGCTGCTCCTCGTTAGTACAGCTGGGTCTGCCTTCCTCGGGCAAGGCTGCCATGGCAAACGGCTTCCCATGACCACCAAAACATGGGAATGCTTCATCCCGGTGGCCAGTGGGGAAGGATTCTCTCTCTGGACAGCAGAATATCTCAGCAAGTTGAAGGTGTTTAATGGAAGTGTTAATACATCCCCTGAGCTCACAGAATCATGGACTATCCTGAGCTGGAAGGGACTCACAAGGATCATTGAGTCCCAGTCCTGGCCCTGCACAGACACCCCAACAATCTCACTCTGTGCCTGAGAGCATTGTCCAAGTGCTTCTTGATTTTTTATATTTCCGCACCTGAGACATGGAAATTATCTTCATAGCAGGAGATTTAAAAGGAGCTGTTGGTGGCAGTGACCTGAGAAGAGGCTGAGAGGTGGCTTAAACATGGCCTCCTCCAAAACTCAGACAAGTGCGGTGCAGCTTTTTTAAAACAGTGAAGATAATCAGGCAGAACAGCTCGAAACTGCAGCTCCCACCAGGAGAGACCTCTGCTCTGGTCATATTTGGCCAGAGATGTCCCTTTCTCAGAGATGTCCCTTCCCTGTCCAGTTTGGGCAGTGAGTTTCAGTGTTGCATGCAGAGCAGATGGAGTGGCCATGTGGACAGCACCCCACCCAGCTCTCCTAGGGCTGGGAGGAGGATGCTGGTGGCATGTGGTGCTCCTGGGACCTCAGCAGGGCTGAGATGAGGTGGCCTTGTCACCTGCACTATGCTGCTGGATATCCCTCTAAAAACCTGGAATCTTGTTGCTTCGGTGTTGCTTGTTTCCTCCTTGCAGGGAGGATGGAATTTTAGCTGTTGTTGTGTCCTGAGAGAAGGACTGGGTTCTGTGTGTGTGTGAGAGCAGGTCTGGGCTCCTGTGGGCTGGAACTGCTCCTGGGGCAGCTCCTGCCCTGGCTGAAGGAAATGGGGGTGACATCTGGCCCTGCATCCACAGCTGCTTCCCTCCCCACAGGAGATCAGTGGCTGGTATTACCTCCTCGGGGAGGACCTGGGCAGGACCAAGCACCTGAAGGTGGCCATGAGGAGGCTGAAGCAGAGCTCAGGTGTGTCTCCCCGTGGGACTTTCCCAGGAGTGTTGGCAAGGCTTGGAAGAGGAGTCACTCCTGTGTCTGAGGCTGTGCTGGTGTGCAGCAGCCCCAGCCCCACTGCACCCTGTGCCCCCATGGGCACTGCTCAGCCCTGTGCTGCTCAGTGGGCACTGGCATGCCAAAAAAACTGGTGGGGTGGAGATCCTGGCTGGTTCAGCAGGCCCTGCTCTCCCCTTCAGCCTCGCTCCTGGGGCTCTGCTGGGACCCCAGCATTGCAGCTACTTGCATGGCCTTATCCTCATGCTGCCTCCTGCCTCTCAGATGTGGGGGTCATTGCTGTGGTCATGGTCTGTTTGCCCCTGGGGTCTGTGCTGGATGATGAGGGGCTTTTGCTCCTGCCTTGGTCTTGCAGTTCTGCCAGGGCGTGTGGAGGAGCAGAGGCTGGCACAGGGCAGGGAGGGACAGCAGTGCCTGTCTCAGGTGTGCAGCCACCCTGGAGCTGCTTCCTGGAGGTCATGTGCCTATGACATGTAATGTCTTATCTGCAGTGTGGGATTGTCAGATGTGCTATCACACTCATGGGGACTTTTAATTTTAATTTTTAAAAACAATTATTTTAGAAGTCAACCCAGGAAGTCGAAGTGCAGCCAAGGAGAGCCAGGACACTGTGACCCTGCAGCAGCTGAAGGTGGGTGTGACAGGGCTGTGACCCACCAGCACTGGGAAGGTGTGGGGTCGTGTGCCTGCTTGGGGGGTTCCAGATGAGTCAAGGGACAGTGTGTCAGTGAGGGAGATGCTGAGGTGAGGGGGCTCTGTCACCTCCCTGTCACGCCATGGCTGTCACGGGCCATTTGTTACCCCAATCAGCTGGTGGAGGAGGTGATTTGGGTGCTAACCCCCCTTGCCTCAGGGACCTCCTGTTTTTCCAGTGTATTGCCACTGAGGACAAAGCAGCAGCACTGCCTGGGATGGTGGGGCTGGGGCTGGCAGGCTCCTGTCCCAGGCATCATCCCCTGCCCAGCTCCGTGGCTCCTCAGACACGTCTGCTCCTCTCCTCCTTCCAGGGCCGCGTGCTCTGGGAAGGGAAAGGCCCATGGTGGAGCCTGGGTGATTTATAGGGAAGGCAAAGATGGGAAATGGGAACACAAACACATGGTTTGCATCGGAAACGGGGCTCAGGCGGCCCCGTGATTTATCTGGGCCGAATTCCGCCCTGTGCTTCCCTCAGCTGCATTTGCAGTTATTTGTTTTACAGCACAGGGCTGAGCAAGACAAACAAAGCCAGCGCCCCTCTCCTCCCTTCCTCTCCGGCAGTCGCCACTGACTTGAAAGGTGGTGGCTGGGAAGGAAGGCTGCTCCTCCTTCCAGCTCCAGCCTGGCAGTGCGGCCGCCCAGGACAATGCTCCGATGGCTCCACCACTGCCGGCTCCCCTGGGAGTGCTGAGGCTCCTCAGCTCCCTCCCTGGCCTCCTGGCCCTGCCACCCCAGCTGCTGTGCAAGAGAACCTGGATTTTGAGTGCCCTTGAGCCTTTCATCCTTTTTCATCCCCCTGTAGGAGTGTGCAAGGTGTTTTCTTCTCTCTTGGAACCCCATCTCCAAGGGGTTGTGCCCAACTCTGGCAGTGGGGCTGCATGGGGCAGCTGAGCCCTGCTGGGTGCCCTGCTGCTGGCAGTGCTCAGAGTTCCTCTTGGTCTTTAATTCCCAAATTCCACCATGGATGCAGCTCAGCTGACCTCGGTGCTTCCCGCTCGGTGACTTTACAAACGCAAAACATGGAGACGTGCCTATCCTCTGGGTCTGTGCTTTCAAAAACGAACTCTGCTTTTTCTTTTTCTTTGCTTCTATAAACCCAAACCTCTGATTTGTGTGTTTAATGGAGTGAGGCTCTCACAGCCGCTGCCTGTGAAACGCCGCTCAAACATCCTCCAAGTGTTTGTGAGAAGGTTGCAATAACAAAGTGCTCCGTGCGCCTGAAGAATGCCACGGGAACAAAAGCCACATCAACAGAGCGGGGACTAGGGAATACTAAAGAGTTGACAGGAATTTTAATATAAAACTCTCTCCCTTCCTCGTCAGTGAGGGTTCTCAGGAAGCCTCTGGCTTATCGTAAAGCGGCATACAGCGCTCACAGGGGCCGGGGAGGTGAAAGGTGGCTTCCTGCCATTCTTCTCGGGAGCTGGGTTCCCATGGGCGGTCATGCCAGTTTGACTGGGGCTCCTTCCACACTCGTGCTGCGAGGAGCTGGGGATCACGGCGGCTCCGGGAACTGCGGGATTTTCATGGGCTGGCAGCGAGTTTGGGGGTGCCAGCCATGAACCGCTTCAATGGACTCTGCAAGGTGTGCTCGGAGCGGAGGTACAGGCAGGTCTGTATCTCCCTGTGAGCCTTGGGTCAATTTCTGAGTGTCTGGGAGGTCTCTTGCCATGCCTAGGCTCTGTGTGTGCTGCTTCTGGGGTATCGGCTTGATATCGTTATAATTTTTAAATTATGATAGTGAGAATACAAGGAAAGCATCTTTAGATAGGTGCCTGTGGCTGATTGCTGGCTGTTGCTGCAGTGGAGAAATGGGCATAGAGGGTTTTTAAAAATATATATAGGATATTAAAATATCTAATTAAAATATAAATATATTTAAATATAAAATTGATATTTACTATGTAACTTGCAGGTAGCATGCTGATGGTAACAGTGTTAAGCTGCAAGGTGTTGTCTTAATTTCCCCCTTGTTAGAGGAGAGGCAGGCACAGCAGGCTGCTACTGCCTATTTTTCAATTATTTTAGTGTTTTTGGGAGCCCCCAGCAGCTTGTTTCCTGAAGAGTAGCTTGCTGTGCCCTGTTGAAGCTGGTTCCAGTTCTCCTGGTGTGCAATGCCGGGTGCTGCTTTTCCATTGGCAGGTCCCAGTCTCCTGCATTACAAAGAAATATTCCCTCTGTGCTCTGGATTGGGAATCCCAGCTCAGGGCCAGCTCTTCCCCGTGCTCCTGCGTTTATCTTTCAGGTTACTCCAAAGCTGCTGTGGGGAGCAGCAAATATTGGGAATTACAAAAGCAGCAGAATTCCAAACCAAACTGCCTCCTTCTTGCCGGGGCTGTGGTGAGCATCTCAGTCAGGGAAGCTGCTCTGCCTTGTCCTCATGACCTGGTTGTGTCTTAGACCTCCTCAAGTCTCTACTTTGAAAATTTCTTCTGCGTTTTTGGCCAAGTTTGGGTACAGCAAGCCTCCCCACCTGCCACCCACTTACCTCCCAGCTCGTGCCAGCTGCTCATAGTCCTTTAGTTCTGTGCACAGCAGCAAAAATGGGCAAAAAATGGACAGTCACTGCCTGTGATGGCCATGCTGGTGGGAGCTGAGGACCATCAGCAGGGGCAAGCTGCTCTTCAGTGGCACAGGGCAGTAGGGGACGAGTCAGCTCAGGGAGGAGGAATGGGAGATCTGGCACAGGGGAAGCCTTGGGCTGGGGAGTGCCCATGGAGTCTCCGTGATGGGAGAGATGCAGGGTTGGCTCCTGAGGTGCCAGTGGTTGGTATTGGAGGTGGAATTATAGGATATAGAATATCCTGAGCTGGAGGGAACTCACAGGAATCATCAAATCCAGCTCCAGCTCCAAATCCATCAAATCCTGGACTGAGCTGTGAGATTTGTTTGAAGGTGCAGAGCCACCCCTTTGAGGATCCAACAAACTCCAGAGGGAAAAATGCTCAGTGTAGTGGGGCTGGACCTATGTTTGGATCCTGCCAGGGAAAGCCACTTTCTCTTTTGAAGCCTGATTTTATGCTGAGCAATCAAGCAGGGACAAGGTGCAGGGAAATTGAATTTCCTTGCCCTTGCCCTCGCATGGTAAAGGAGTGAGGAATCAAATCTCCTCCCTGGCAACTTCTGCTGAATTCCTCATCTTCCTTCTGCCTGTTTGTTCTCAAAATAATACAGGTCAGATGTTGGATTTTTAATTTTCTTTTCTCTGTCAGTAAAACAAGCATCTTGACTAATGTCTTGGGGGCTAATCAGGTATTTACAGGATCTGTCATGCTGAGCTGCTGCTGGAAGCCAACATCAAAAAATAAGCATCATTTTATTAATAAGCTCAATGCTCCTAGAATCAGGAGGAGAAATGAGCCTAAATCAACCCAGCATCCATCCTCTCCAAACTCAGTGAGGGAAATCTCACTCAGCCCAGGGAAGGGGATGATGCACACAGATGCCTGGAGGACAGGAGAGTGTTGATCTCGCAGCTCCCGTCAGAGCAGGGGAGTGCTGCTATTTCTGTATTCTCCAACAGGAAATGAAATGTTTAAGTGACTTGCTTAGAGAAGTCAGAGTCAGACTGCCAGATTTTCCTTTCTAATGGCTTATCAGACCTTTTCTTACACTTGGAAGAACTGGGAGCAGAGTGTGTGCTAAACAAACACTCCTTTTGTGGCATCCCAAAGATCCTTGGCTTGATTTGGCATTGCTTTTTAGCACCCTTTCCACCCATGGGGGTCACAATGACAGCCCTTCCCCATCTCGAAAATGCTGTGTGCCAGCATTTCCAGAGGCTGTGGGGCAGTGTGGGAATGAGGGAGAATCATCCCATGCAGTGGCTGCTTTCCCACCTAACAGGCAGCCCTGGTGTCTCCCTGCAGATCACAATCCCTCGAGGCAGTGATGGCTTTGGCTTCACAATCTGCTGCGACTCCCCAGTCCGTGTGCAGGCAGTGGACTCTGGTAAGAGACTGGATCCTTTTCATCCCTCTTGATATGAATGAATTATTGCTCCTTTTTTAGCTTCCCAGAGCTGGTTGTGATTCTGGAGCTCCCACACGTTGCAGGACTCTGGGTACCTCCAAGAAACTTCATTTAATGAATTCACTGTTTCCTCTGATGGGGTCAGAGGCCACTGGGTTAACAGTGTGTCACTATTTTGGCAGTGTTTCACAGTAATTTGCAGAGATTTTGTTCCCTTCCCTCTCCAACCTGAGAAGTGTCTGGTTTGGAGACCTTCAGAAAGCATCTGTGGGGAAAACAGGCCAGAGGGGAGCAGGATTGTGGGAATCCTCTGTTCCCTGTGTCGATCCTCTTGCTGTAGACCTGTGGAGTGGACTGGTGTATCCATGGTGCCCTGATGCTCCCCTCTGCACCCCAAGGAAATGCAGGAGGTTCTTGCAGTAGCTCTGAGGGAGCACTGATGGCTCTGTCCTGGTGCTCTGTGTGTGTGAACCTGCTGGAAAGTGAAGCTCCAGGCTGGCTGACCTCACTTCATTTTCAGGTGTGAGTGTCAGAGGAACAGATGAGATCTGGGGGAGCGAGTGCTACAAGCTGTGGAGTTCTCTTGGTGTCTCCAAGCTCCAGGGCTTCTTCTGCCCCCTCAGCTCAGCTCCCTGCCTGGCAGGTGACTGGAATTTGTCCCTCACAGGTGGCCCAGCAGAGAAGGCAGGTCTGCAGCAACTCGACACGGTGCTGCAGCTGAACGAGCAGCCTGTGGAGCACTGGAAATGTGTGGAGTTAGCACACGAAATCCGGTGAGTGTTCCCCCAAAACCCCGGGGCAGGGCGCTGGGAGAGTTGGTTTGAAGGGGCCTAGGGTGGGAGCACTGAGTGAGTGCAGGAAGGGGAAGGCTCTGGGGGATGCAGGACACGGGGAAAGGATACCCTGGAGGAGAAGGAAGGATACAGGGGCTGAGGAGCTTGGGAGAGGGGCAGAGGGGTTGGAGGGAGGAAGGACTGCAGGGGCTGTCCCTGGCTGAGGAACGCGGATGCAGCACCTCTGATCTCCCCATGCTGTCTCTGCCAGGAACTGTCCCACGGAGATCATCCTGCTGGTGTGGAGGCTGGTGCCTCAGGTGAAGCCAGCCCACGAGGGCATGATCCGCAGGTCCTCCTGCAAATCCACCTACGACCTGCAGTCCCCTCCCAACAAGCGGGAGAAGAACGGCGCAGTGCAGGCGGAGCAGCGCCGCAGCTGCCACATCCTCTACGATGGCAGCGAGGGGCTGGGGCTGCACACCTGGGACAGGTACACCGAGCTGGGCAAGCGGGGCCAGAACACCCTGCCAGCCCTGTCCCGAGTGCCCTCTGCTGCAGACCAGAACTACATCATCCTGGCTCCGCTGAACCCCGGCAGCCAGGTAGGGCTCAGGGGCTGCACGTGCCTGAGGGCTCTGTGGGCTCAGTGCTGCTGCCTCTCCTGGCCCCTTCACTCTTATCAGCATCATCTCTAAATATTTGCCAGAGCAATGCCAATTTTACAAGCCACAACTCTGTCCCTTGTTGGAGCTTTCACTGTTTTCTAAAACATTTCCCTGCTGCCTCCCCTCATGGCTCACTGCAGGGGTATGGGGAGGATGTGGGGAGTGTTTCCCCTGCACAGACCACAGTGCAAGTCATTGCTCTCACTTTCTGCTGCAAAAATGATTTTCCCCCTCTCTGAAGTGCTTTGGCTTGGCTGGGTTTGGCATGTTAAGATTTATAGTTGGTTGTAGTTGTGCCTGAGGCCTGCTGCAGGTGACTGTGCTCTCTGTCCCTTCCAGCTGCTGAGGCCTGTGTACCAAGAGGACAACTCCACTGTGGGTAAGTTGTCCCAGTGCTGGGAATGCTGCTCAGAGCACCCAGCTCTAAGCTGGCCTTCTTGGCACCACCAAATCCTTATCCTGAGTTCTGCAGAGGGCTCATGTTTTGAGAGAAGCAGCAGCAGCCTGGGGCTTTTGGGTGGGATCATCTTCCCACTGTGCCTCACCTGCAAGCAGAGAGGAGGGAACATGGCACTGGGTGAGCCTCTCGTGAGGAGGGCTGTGGGAGCTCAGAGGGAGCTGGTGGTGGGGATTTTCCATCAGGGGCAGGGTGAAAACATGAAGTGTGAAAGCTCTGAGCATTGTGGTTCTCCACGTGTCCATGACGTGTTTCCCTTCTCATCCATGAGGCCCTGCTGGGAGAGCTAATCTCCTGCTCTGAGATCCCCTTCAGTGCTCCAGCAGTGAGGGTGCCTGTGGCTCAGATCAGTGCCAGGTGGTTGTGCCAGATTTGGGGGATATTCAAGCCCTGGGCTGCTGCAAAGTCTCTGGCAGTCTCTGGGCCAGCTCTCCTCAAAAAACCTTTCAAATATGAGCTCATAAACGACACCTGTGACAGGTTGCTGGGTTTTTCTGGAGCTCCCTGGGGATGGTTGGACTTGTGGGAGGAGTGGGCTGAGGTGGGTGGCAGGGCTGGGCACTGCAGGAATCTAGGTCCTTGTAGAAAATACCTCTTGTCTGCTCGTGGATTTTGGGAGCTTTGGGAGGCTATGCTGCACCCTGGCCTGTCTGGATGCCCTCAGGATGAGCTGTGTATCCCTGGGTGAGGTGAGCTCCTGTAGAATTATGTACCCCCAGCGTTCCCTGTCTGGTGAGGGCACAGCTGGACGACTTGGTGCTGTCTCTAAAGGTGTGGCAGTGTCCCTAGAAAGCAAAGTGTGGGGCTGGCTGAGCCTTGGTGGGAGTGCTGGGGGGCAGGAGGGAGCAGTGTGGGTGCCAGACCCCTGTGTCTCGGATAGTCCCAGCCCCGGAGCTCTGCAGCCAGGAGAATTTTCCACTCTCAACTGCAGGGGATGTTTTGTTCCACGGATAATTGCAGCTCTTTCCTGCTGTTTGTGGATCCTGTGAAAAGATGAGCTGGACCACGGGGACTTGTTCTTACAGTAGGGTGGGATTTGGAAGGGTTGGGCTTCTTCCCATAACAAACTCTGGATTTTTATGGATTGTTTTCAATTATTTAATGTTAAGTCTTCAGCCTTACCTTACCTTCAGGAAGGTATCAGTTAACCTGAGCAGGGATGAAGTGTGGCAGCACAGAGCTGCCCACCAGTCCTGCAGTGACAGGAGCTGACATTTGGGTGTGTTTTTGTGCCAGGACTTGTGCAGGTGATCATTTCCTCTGATAAAACGAGGTGATTTAGGGATAAGAGGAAACACAGATCCTGAATAGCTCAGAAAGATTTTATCTACCCTGTGCTGAGCTCTCTCTTGTGCCTCGATGTTATCTGGCAGTGCAACCATGAAAAAGGGAAAAGGGAAAATGTCAGGATTAATGCACTCAGAGGTGGAGACAACCTCTTAGGTCAGGAGGGTTCCCCCCAGCAAAGGCAGCTGCTGCAGCCAGCAGTAAACAGCCAGGCTGGCTTCCCACCCCAGTGCTGGCTGCCTCTGCTGCCTTTATCTGGGAGCAAATGTGCTATTTCCTAATACTTAATGGAATATGTAATGCTGGGCAGGTTTGTGTTTGCTTTGGACGAGACCTTATCTGCCCTGAGCCACGGTCAGGGGTGTTTTGGCTCATTTCTGCCTGGGAAGGTTCTGGGCATCCTTTACAGTGCAAGGGCAAAAAGCTGCTGTGGTGGCAGCAGGAGCTCCGGGGTGGCTGCAGGGAGGGAAGGAGGGATGCAGGGAGCTGCAGGAGGGATGCTCATTCCTGTTCCTGAGACATTCCCTGTGGGGCAGAAGGAGAAAGCTCCAGCTCCTCACCTGGATATGTTCAATCCCAGTGGAGAGCTCTGCCTGCAGCCCCAAACTGGCTCAGTTTATCAGCTACAGGAGGAGGGAGGAAGGAAATATTTTGATTTTTCAGCGGGGTTTCTTTTGAAGTAGACCTGATTTTTTGGTTAGAGAGCCATTCGGTTCCTTTTGGAGCTGTTGCCTGTGAGTTTTAGGTCAGAGCACAGGTTGCTGGTGTCCAGCAGGACATGGTCTGTGCTCTGCTCTAGCAACTGAGGTGAGAGTGTGCAGGGGAAAGCTACCTGTAATCCCTCCTTTGAGTGAGGATAATCCTCTGCAGGGGAGAGGGACAGACTGAAAACCAGTCAGGCTGCTCGGACATTTTCCAGCCCCAGAATGTAATGCTGAAAAACAGAGGATGATGTGGTGCCAGCCTCATGAACAATGAGGTCATCCCTTATAAATACACCCAATGTCTGAATAACCATCGCTGGGAGCAGCAGGGATTGATCCCAGGCCATGAGTGTGTTTGTAACTTCTGCCTCTTTCTCTGACACCTCCAATCTCAGTGTCTTCTGAAAACTGGGATTAACCCACTGCCCCATGGCATGATATTGCTGCACTTTGCTAACTTCCATGCCCAAAATTCAGAGCAGGCAGCACTTGTGTGGATAAAAATGTTTAAGTCCTTCTCCAGCTCCCTTTAGGCACTGGGAGGGACTCTGAGGTCTCTCTGTAGCTTCTCTTCTCCAGGTGAACACCCCCAGCTCTCCCAGCCTGGTTCCAGAGCAGAGCTCCAGCCATCAGAGCATCTCTGTGGCCTCTGGAATCTCTCCAGCAGCTCCAGGTCCTTCCTGTGCTGTGACCCCAGAGTGGGACAGGGCAGGGCACTGCGGGTGGAGACTCATGAGGGCAGAGCAGAGGGCAGAGCACCTGCTGGGATGTGCTGGCCTGCAGCAGAGCTTGCTGTGGCCTCTCTGTACCTTCCCAGCTGTGGCTGTGCTGCTGGTGGCATCCACTGTAGTCCTCAGGCCACCGAGTGAGCGGCTCGGGAGCAAAACCACCCAGGAGCATCTTGTTTTGCATTGGAAAGCTGAAATCAGTGCTGTTATTTCATGAATCCCTGGGACACTTTGATTGCAGAGTGATGCCTGTCCCTGCAGCTCTTGGCTCCAGCTGTTCTCCAGGAGTTCCATGCCTGGGAGAGCAGGTCTGAGCTGCAGTGGGCAGAGCTGGAGCTCTCTCCTCATTCTGTGTTTCCTTCTACCTCCTCTGTCCATCCAGGGAATGCCTGTAAAGGGAAATCACACACAGGCTCGGGGAGGAAATCCAGGCTGATGAAGACTGTGCAGAGCATGAAGAGCCACGGGAATTACCAGAACTGCACCATCGTGAGGCCTCACATCCCCCATTCCTACGGCACCTACGTGACCCTGGCTCCCAAGGTGCTGGTGTTCCCCATCTTTGTGCAGGTCAGTGCAGCTGGAAGGGAGCTGTGATGGGATTAGAGTCCAGGCAGCCATGCAAGGATCTCTTTCCCAGCAGGATGCCTGTCATCCTCAGCTCTCCTCTGGAGCTGGTTGTTCTTGGCACAGTGCTGGGGACTGTCTCAGATGGAATTGTGTCCTGCCCAAGCAATTCTCTGTTGGATTTTTTCCCCTTTTCAGCTTTTAAATCTGGTCCTTGGTGCTTGCTCAAGTTAGGAGAAGGTGTCCCAGCTTCTGGGCTTCAGCAGGCAACTTTGGATTTGCAGATCAATGTGACCCTTATTGAGGGTCCTTTGTACTGTCAGTGTGCAAACAAGGGGTTTTACTTTAGCTGGTGACCAGCACTAAAATCTGGGCAACCTGTGCCAGGGCCTCAGCACCCTCCCAGGGAACAATTCCTTCCCAATATCCCATCTAACCCTGCCCTCTGGCAGTGGGAAGCCATTCCTCCTCATCCTGTCACTTCATCCCTTGTCCCAAGTCCCTCACCAGCTCCCTTTAGGCACTGGAAGGAGCTCTGAAGTCTCTCTGGAGCCTTCTCTTCTCCAGGTGAACACCCCCAGCTCTCCCAGACTGGCTTCAGAGGAGAGGACAAGGATCCAGAGCAGTAATGGCTTGACAGGAAATTGATCTGCCTCCCCAGTTCCATGAGCTGTTTCAAGAAAACAGCCCTGAATTTGGTGGTAGTAGCTCTAATTCCCTATGTGTCCTTCATTTTGTCCTTCATATGGCCAAAACCCCAGAAACCTCGTCTCATCCATGTATTTTAGTACACTGCTGAAGAATCCCTCCATCTTTGAGCCTGTGGGTAGCCCTCTGTTCTCCTTTGCCAGTGGCAGTGACTTTGTCACCTCAGCTCAGACTGGTGACTTCCTCTGGGCTGAAACCATGGTCCATGTTTCCTGTCACTCCAGCCTGAGCCCCTGGGCTGCCTGGGCCTGCTGTGGGCTGGGCTGGAGCTGGGCAGGTGTTTGATCACCTCCCTCCTCCCCGAGGGCACCTGGGTGACACTTGTGTTGTGTTCAGCTGCCTGGGCTCTGCATGGTTGGCCTTTGGTAGGAGCACAGCTGCCACTTTCTGCCTCCTTACTCCCCAAACCTGTCTTGGATGGTGCCTGGCAATTTGCCGCTTCAGGAGCTGGTTTTTCTCTTTGCACTCTCCTGCTGCAAGGCCCTGTGCATGTCCCCTCCTGTTCCCACTGTGCTGCTCCAAGGATGATCCCTGGTGGTGCAGGGTTTGTTCTGCACTCAGGACACCTGAACCTGTCCCATTCTCCAGCACTGACTGGGGAGCTGGGCGTGGCATGGGAAAGGACAGGAATTCTTAAAAGCTTCCTTAAGAGTGATCCACAGCATCAGGTACAAATATTCACGTGTGAGGGACGTGGGAACCTGAGGTGCCACACTGTGGTTGTGTTTCCTGCTGACAAACACCCACAACGCCCCCGTGCAGAGCAGCCCCTGTGCAGAGGCAAGGCCTGCCTGGCTTTTTACAGCTGGGGCTGACGTAGGTGTGAGTGCAAAGTTTTGTTTTCTCCTCTAACTGGACTGCAGGCGTTGTGTCCTTCCTCTAGCACTGTGTGGGCTGACTTCTCCCTGGGTGAGTTACAGCTCAAAGTGAAGATGAAGTGTCTTTGGTGGGTGGAAAGTTTATCTCACAAACCACACTGCCACTGGAAAGTTTAACTGTTTCTTTTGTTTTCTTTTCTATTTTTTTCAATCCAAACCAAGCCCCTGGATCTTTGCAACCCAGCCCGGACTCTGCTGCTGTCGGAGGAGCTGCTTCTTCACGAGAGCAGGAACAGAACTACACAGGTAAAACTCTCCTGTTGTCTGAGTTCTCTAAACCTGCTCTTCTGCAGTCTTATGTAGAGGATTGAATCATGGAATCGCAGTGGTTTGGGTTGGAGGGCCCTTAAAGCTCATCTCATCCCACCCCTGCCATGGCAGGGACACCTTCCACTATCCCAGAGTGCTCCAATTCCTGTCCAGCCTGGCCTGGGACACTGCCAGGGATCCAGGGGCAGCCACAGCTTCTCTGGGCACCCTGTGCCAGGGCCTGCCCACCCTCACAGGGAGCAATTCCTTCCCAAAATCCCATCTATCCCTGTCCTCTTGCAGTGGGATTGTCCTGTCCCTCCAGACCCTGGTCCTTGTCTCCAGCTCTCCTGGAGCCTCTTTAGGCACTGGAAGGGACATTGAGAAAGGACTGGAAGGGACACCTCATTACACTGAGAAGGGAAATGTTTTATTGTGCAGTAATTATATTAATATGATGCTTGGAAAAACTTGCAGTCAGTTTATTGTGGCATAAGCTAAATATCAAAACTCTTCTGGGCTAGAAATTGACTGTTGTTCTGTCTCCTTTGGGCTGACAGAGGGGAAACCATGAGTGGAAAATGCACATCAGTGACAGCCCAGCAGACTCAGGAGGAGGAGGTTTAAGGACATTTTGTGCCAGGTTAGAGAATCACAGAATGACAGAATGGTTCAGGCACCACTGGAGGCCATCCAGTCCCCCCTCCCTGAGGAGGATCAGGCAGGATTCCCCAGAGCAGTCACTCCCCCAGGATTGTGTCCACATAGCTTTGCAGCACCTCTGGGGAAGGAGAATCCACAGCCTAGAACTAGAGCTAGACAGAGAACTTGCTACAGATGTTCTCAGAATTTCAGTTCCTGAAACAGTTCACATGTCCGGTCTGAATTTCTCTCGTTCTTCTTACTTCAACTTTTCTGCCATGTTATTGGAGAGCTCTTAGAAATCTGGGGACACAGATTGGCTTGGGCACCCTGTGGATGTGACAACTCTTACCATCCAAACTGGCAGCATTTGGATGTGTTGATCACATTCACTGCTGGCTTCACTTGCATCCAACTGCAAAGTCCTGGAATTTAGGAGATTGCAGGCAGCAGCTGGCAGAGCCCACTCATGCATTGCTAACCAGTGCCATTTCTTTTGGGCTGATTTCAAAGGATCTCACTGCTGTACAGAGTAATCTGGGGTTGAATTTAGCTGCAATAATGTGTCATCTTCACGGATCTGTAAAGGACGTTCTGTTCAGTTTCTGGGTGACACCTTCTGGGTGGCCAACAGCAGATCCCCAGAGCCAGCTCCCATCACTGGCCAGTATAAACCAGTACAGGGTTGTGTTAAATGTCTCCTCACTCCTTCTGGTTTTCATTGTCTAATTCATCCCTTGCTTTGACTTGAATCACTTGGGGTTATTTTCTGCCAAAAAGTTCATGAAAATACATCAAAGTACATACAAAATTCCATGATTGATTAGAAAACTTGTCACTAACTTGTAACTAGAACCCTTCTTCTGTTTATTCTGCCATCCTGTGCTGCTCAGAGTCTCCTGGTCACCTGCAGGAATGAAGCCCAGGTGAACTGCTGGCTGTGTGGCACAGCTTTGCTGGATGGCTTGGGAATACAGCTGAAGTCAGGCAGCTCCTCCTGGGTGGGTTGGACATACCTGCTTTCAGGTCAGACTCATGTCTGGAGTAGCAACCAAATGTGGAATATTTATGGATAACTACTGCTGTTTACAGCCTGGGTGGGGTATTTGTGCACATGGGGGTGATGGAGAACCCCAGGACAAGTGTGTTTGGAGGAGGGGTCTGCTCTCACTGCAGAGACCCTGCTGTGGGCAGGGTCAGCAGGAAAATGGCTCAGGGAAAGGACTCTGCTTACGGTGCTTTTGGGATGAGTGTGGAGCTGGGACAGGATTTCACAGCTGGAGCTTGTGCCAGGAAAGCAGGATGCTGGCCAGGAATGTGAGGCAGCGTTTGGGAATGCAGGTGCCCTGGGGCTGTGGTGTCTGGGTGAGCTGGCACGGGGCAGGGCAGGAGGGTGTGAGTCAGTGCGCTGGGAAAAGAGAAGTGCTGAATGGAAACACCTCGTGGTGCTGAGCCCTTGCTGGCAGTGACAGTGGAGGTACCAACACCACCCTGTCACCCATGGCCCTTGGCAAGGGCTCTCTCATGTGTGGCTGTGTGGCACTGCCATGGGAGGCTTTGTGGAGCTCCAAGGGATCTGTGCAGCTCTCTCTGGAATGCCAGGCTCCAGTTCTCCAGCAGGGCAGGGCTTTCTGCTCTGGTCCTGCTGGGCTGTGAGGGAAGAGAACATGAAATTCTGGGGCCAGAAAGACCTAAGCCAGCCTGGACACAGCAGAGCTACCCCTGGTGCAGGAGGGCTCTGACTCCTCTCTTAGCTGGACTTGTCTTCTTTCCCTCTCCAGCCTTCTCTGCTGCCCACACAGAGGCTGTCTTGTGTCCAGTCAGTCCTTTGTCTTGCTCCATGTGGTATTCCATTTTCCCACTGCTCTTCCCACCCAGCCTCTCTCCTGTGGTTTGCAGGACTGAGTGGCTCGAGAGAGGAGAGCCCAGGTGAATTTGCTGGAGCTGAAGGTCCTGCCCCTTTCTTTTCTTCCCAACCCCCCAGAATCTTTTCCCTGTTGCAGTTTTGACGTCAGGCACTTCATCCTTGTCCCTGAGCAAACTCTCTCCCATCTCCTGAAGGAGTCAACCTATCTCTCTGGAGGCTTGCCAGAGTCTGTCCTTTCCCTGACCTTACCTCTGGGGCAATCCTTATTCAGGCCTTAATCACATCCTGTCTAGACTTTGCTGCAATTCCCGCTTTTATGCTCTCCTGAAATCCCTCCAGCCCCTGGAGCACCAGAGGAGCCAGCAGGCAATGGCACATGAGGTGTCCAATGTGGGCTTTGGCCTTGTCCATCTGTCTCCAGTGGACCTGGAGGCCTCCCAAAGCTCTGGGGTGTCTGCACAGCTTGGGCCATGCTTGTGTCCTTCTCATCCCTCCTTTCTGCCACCCTGGCAGGTCAGGATGAGCTTCTCTGGAGTCCTGAAACCCCATGGATGGGCATGGCCAGGTTTATGCTCTTCTCTGTAAAGCATTCTCTTCTCCCCCCCATCTCTCTCTGCCTCTCTTCCCAAGTGCTGCACTCCAAATTCCTGGTACTGCTGGCCTGGAGAGGTTGCCAGCTCCCTGCTTTGGTGGGTGACTGAGTTGGGCCAACACAGTGGTTTGACGCAAAACCTACTCCTTGGCACAGGTGTTTCAAGCTCATTTTCAGCCTTTTTTAGACACTTTAGTTTGGCTGAGAATACCAGAAACCTGCACTTACCTCCTCCCTCCCTCCATCACACTGCTCCCACTGACTGTCCCTGCTTCACAATCTCTTGATATCCTTGTCTCCCATTTTTTTCACACCATTTCCCCATCTGCACAGTCACTGCTTATGCTGTCTGAGGGAGGGAGTGGAATCCCTTGGGGTTTTCAGTGCCTGCTGACCGCTGATGGTCATGGTGTGGTCATGGTAGAAGAGTTTTCTTTTCAGGTAAGGCAAGGCAAGGGCCAAGGTTGATACCTAAAGCCTTCAGCATGGGTCTCCTTTTGGAAAGTGTGGTGGTTGACCTTCATCAAAGCCTGGCTGAGTGTTTAACTCCTTCCTGAGTGGATGATTTCCGTACTGATAATACTGGGAGAAAAAAATGTGTCAGGCAGTGAAAGAGGGTAAATGTGAGATAAAAGGGTGCTGAGAAGAAGGGTGCTGGGCACTGCCCAGGCTCCCCAGGGAATGGGCACAGCCTGAGGCTGCCAGAGCTCCAGCAGTGTTTGGACAATGCTGCCAGGGATGCACAGGGTGGGATTGTTGGGGTGTCTGTGCAGGGACAGATGTTTGACTGGACGATCCTGGTGGATCCTTTCCAACCCTGTGATTCTGATATTTTCTAAGTCTTGGAGAACATCCATTCAATTTGGATACATCCAGAAAGAAAAATCCAGGAGCAAAGGAGCACGTCATGCTTAGAGAGTTAGGGCTGAGGCATGGAAAGCAGTGACTGAGAGGCTTTGATGTATCAGTGGAGGGTAGGAAAATCCAGTGTGTGTGTTCTGCCCCTCTGCTCAGGGCAGTGACTGATCCACCCTGCACATGGGAGCTGTGCCATCCCTGTTGGATGATTCCAGTGATGTTTGCTTTATCCACGATGCTGAGGGTTTGGATGGTCTCACAAGAGAGCTACCAGGATAAATCAAGAGCTGAAAAAATTGAGGAAGATTAAGAAAGCTTTATCCATTTACCTCAACTGAACTAATGGGAGCACAGGAACTCTGCAGAGACACTCCTCGTAGTGGCAGCACTGGAGTTTCTCTTGTGAAGCTGGGATAATTTTCCTGGAGAAGAATGCAGGAGCAGAAAATGTGTGTAGCTCAGTCCTAGGGGTGGATACCTGTCAGTCCTAGGGTGGTACCAGTCCCAAGAGGTGCCCACCAGGACACAGGGTTTCTCCAGCCAGCTGCAGGCAGCATTCTCTGGCCAGGTGAGATGCAGGTGATCATCCCCGTATTTTCCTTTGGCATCTGGCAGCTCTGTCATGAAAACTTCTGCTCCCATAGCTCCCTGTTCCACTGGGCACTATGACACTGGCTAGAGAGGGAGATGGCTCAGAGTGAATCCACTGGCTCAGACTTCCCCTGCTGAGCCTGACTGTACAAATGGCCCTGACCCCTTTTTCTGGTGTTCCTGCTGATGCCCTGCTGCAGCTGTGAGGTGTGACCTTCTCCCTGCTGTCCATGCATGGATGAGCAGGAGAAGATGGGGTTAGGAAGGGAGTTAGCTATTCTTAAGTGTGAATGTGTCTTCAGGCTTCAAGGCTTCATTTCTGGCACCTTTTTGTAGTGATTTTGTTGGCACATTTTTCTTTCCAAGATGTGATGTTGTGTCCCTCCTGCCCAGGGCAGGGCTCTGTGGCAGTCCAAGAGTTATCCCCTCTAGGGAAGCACATTGCTCCTACCTTCCCTCTTGGCTTTCAGCTTCTCTTCATTTCCTTCAGGAAACTCTTTAAACGTGTCCCTGACTCCTGTGCCAGTGCTTTGCCAGTTCTGTTCTGTAGCTGCTCAGGTCCCTCAGCACAAGAGGCTTTGCTGTTTGCTGTGGTGCAGAGCACAGCCAGCTGAGCAGTGTGGAGACATCAGAGTCAGCCTCTAGGAACAATTCTTTCCCCCCTGTAAAATCTGTTCACACACCCCTGAAATGTCCATGTGACCATGGCCATGTGGCTTTGATCCCTCCAGCAATAACCTGGGGTGCCCATCTCTGTCTTCAGACAGTCCTTCCCTCGTGTCAGCTGTTGTATTTCTTACTTTGGGGTAGGAAATTAATTTTGGGAAATAGCCAAAGCTACTCTGACTCCCCAAGGAGCAACTCTGGTGAATTCTGTGCCTTGCCTGGGTGAACCCAGACGTTGTGTTTGCTGTTAGTTTGTTCTTGGCTTTTATGGGCACTGTGATATTTCAGGGTAGATCTGTTTGCCAAGGGCTGTTAGAGAAAAGTCACAGCCTGTCTGTGGGATGGCAGCCCAGGGCAGAGCCCCACAAACTCCCTCCAGCCTCCCCCTAATCCCTGCTGCCCTGGGCTCAGCCATGAGTGCAATTTCCCCTACTCAGCTCTCAGGTGGGGGACGTGTCCAGCTGCCACCTCTGGGGTCTGCCAGAGCCCTGGGCCCTGCAGTGCTGGGCTGTCCCTGTCCCTGCTCCTGGGGTGGAAGGGGCACTTTTGTTTTCCCCCCCAACAGCCTGGAGGAGCAGAGGGACCTCTGTCAACTGCTCTAAGATCAAGTGTCTTCCTGGAAGCAGCATCTGATAGAGATGCTCTTACAGAACCCGCACTGGATGTGCTTTTATCTTCTACATCCTGAGTTCAATCCACCCCATCTTCCCATAAAAGCACAATGTTACCTGTAAATACTTAGCGTGTAATTCTGTTTGCAAGATTCCCCGTTGAAACCTGCTTGGTTTTGAAGTGATTTTCCTGCTGACCTCAATATTTTTTCTTCTATTTAAACTTCCATGAGTAGTAGGTCTTTAGTTTCTTTCCTCCATTTCCATGTGACCCCTTATTGATCGTGCTTTTCTCTCCTTCATTTTGGGCTGCTATTCCCAAAATTCCTTCAACATCTCTCCTTTGGGCTTGAGATGGCACCAGACATGTCCCAGAAAAGTTACCTTTTGGCTAAGGTGGGCATAGGATGAAGGTTATAGTGCAGTTTGTACTTGGTTATTCCTTGTGTTAGCAAGATCAGAAGGAATGAGGAGGGTGGATGTGGGCACTGGGCCAGCAGTGCTGAGAGCAGAGAAAGGGATTTTCCAAGTGACACAGAGAAGAACAGCCCCTCCCTGGTTTCATTGTCAATTAAAACTCCACCAGTAGCTTTGTACTTACCAAGAATCCCACAAAAATGAATTTGCACTGCAAGGAGAAATCTTGTGGTGAGCGCTTGGTTTTGGATTTGGATCCAGATGCTTCTGCCCTGATGTGAGACTCCCCAGCATGTGATAACTGTTCCCCAGCTTGTCCTGCTCAGGATGTGTCCATCAGCCACTGGGCAGGGACACAAACCATGCTGGCAGCGTGTCCCTGTCAGCTGGGGCTCAGTCCCTGTGGGAGCAGAGTCACCTCTCTGTGCTCTCTTCCACCCCCCTGGGACTCTGGGTGTTGTCTCCTTTTGCTAAAGGGTTGCTAAAAGGCCACAAACCCTTCCTTGCTGTGGCTCGGTGTTGCAAAGCTTTCCCTTTGCTGTGGGAGGTTTAGAGGGCACCCCAAGGCTCCCACATGCTGCCCTGAGCAGGTCTGGCACCCACTGTGCCACTGTGCCAGGCACTGTGCCATTGCCACATGGCAGCTGCTCCCTGCCATCTCTGGTGACCAGGGACAGAGCCCAGGGAATGGCTGGAGCTGGGCCAGGGCAGGTCAGGCTGGAGATCAGGAAAGGTTCTTCCCCCAGAGGGTGCTGGGCACTGCCCAGGCTCCCCAGGGAATGGGCACAGCCTGAGGCTGCCAGAGCTGCAGGAGTGTTTGGACAATGCTGCCAGGGATGCCCAGGGTGGGATTGCTGGGGTGTCTGTGCAGGGCCAGGGGCTGGACTCCTGGATGATCCTGGTGGGTCCCTTCAAGCTCAGGAGATTCTGTGATTCCATGATTCCATGATCTTTGAGGTTTTCTGTGTGCCCCAGCTCCTGGAGGGCAGGACAGGCTCACACCTCAGCTGTGGCACCAAGCTGCTCATCCCTGGGAAGCTTCTGGGTTGAGGACTCCAGTACAGTGGAGAAGCACATTTTTATTTTAAAGGTCCCATTAATCTGAACTGATTGAACTGGGGACCTCAGGCAAGACTTTTCGCTCTGCTCTGGAGTAGCTCCCAGCTCCTGGGACACTGGAGTCACTCTGGAGTCACTGCTGGAGCACAGCTCTGGGCAGACACTTGGGCTGGTGTTTCCTTTCCACCCACCCCTGTGGTTTGAGGTGTCAGCTTTGTCCCCTGCAGCTGCTCTTGTTGGTTCTGCTCCTGTAAAAACCAACATTTACTTTCTCACAGAGAACAGTGAGAAGCTCCTTCATGAGTGTGCTCAGGGCGATCAGATTTGCTTTCAGGCTGCAACTTCTGCACTGTGCCGAGGTTAGTCGGCAATTTATTCCCTCCTCCTGCTCTGATTTGTAACTCCTGTAAATGGGAAGTGACAGGAGGGAGCAGAGAGGGTGTGTTTGTGTGGTGTGGAACTGTCGGGCAGGTTTATCCCTCCTGTCACAGGACTCCACAAGCCTCACTAGGTGGCTGCCAAGTGAGGGGAGCCTCATCTGAAGCTCGCTGGGAGCAGCCCGAGGGGTGCAGCAGCAGTCAGCCCCTGGGAAGGGCTGTCTGGGCTCCCTGCTGTGGCTGGTGCCTCTCCCAGGGCACAGGACAATTCCAGGACACTGCCTCAGTGCCAAGGGATGAATTCCTTATAGCCTCTCCTCTGCTGCTCCTGTGCTCCAGGTGACCCTCTTTGTGTACTCCGACCTGCTGCTCTTCACCAAGGAGGATGAGCCTGGGCGCTGCAACGTGCTGAGGAACCCTCTGTACCTGCACAGTGTCAAGCTCCAGGAGGGTGAGTGTCTGCAGCAGCAATTGGAGACATTTTGGGGATTTTCTGGCTGTTACCTACCAGGGTTTCTGCCCAGCAGCAGGAGAGCACCTCACTGTCCTGCTGCTTCCAGTGCCATCCAGCTGGTGCTTCCAGATCATCCTTCCTGGGGTGCAGGGCCAGCATCACCCCTCCTATCCCTACTTTAACCCAAGCCCTGGGAGATCAATCTCCTGGGACACCTCAGGAACACTCAGGCCCCCTCCAGCCTTTTTGGGTGCTCTCTCAGGATTTGGGCTGGCATTCCCCAGGGTCTGTTCCCCTTGCTGGTGTCATGCTGTGACAGCAGGGACTGACCGAGGCTGGGAAAGGGAACTGAAGGCTCGAGATTTCCCCAATGGTGCCTCGAGGGAGTTCAAAGATTGGCTCTGAGCGGGGCTGGCCAAGCTCTGATGACCTTCACTTTGCTGCTGTGCTTTTCTACTTCTCTCTTCAGCCGCCCACGGTTTCCCCCTGTGCTCGCAGGGGAGCAGAGAGCAAACCCTCAGAGCAGGGCTGGGGACCTTGTGCTCACTCTGCACCTTTGCTGACACCTTTTGTGTCCAGCTGAGGGCTCAGAGAGGCTTCTAGGGCAGGGAGTGATCAGAAATGGGTTATTTCAGGTTGGAGTGCTGAGGCTGTACAAAAGACTCCTTTTAGCTCCTTGGGTTCAAAGGAAGAATGAGGGAATTTCTCTGCCACATCCTATTTGCTACGGTGGAGCCACTCCTTGGCCTTGGGCCCAGTTTCACCTTGTTCCTGGAGTGGTGTGGTTGCTTTTTTGGGTATGGGGTGTTTCATATGCAGTTACCTGACTGTGCAGGTGTGGGGCTGATGCCACAGCTCCTCCTCCAGCCTAGGCAGCTGGACTGGGAGCCCATGTGGGAAATAGGGATTGGATGGAAGGAAAAACTTTCCTGTTATGAGGTTGGTCAGGTATTGTGTTGCCCAGAGAGGTTGTGGGATCTCCACCCTGGAGGTATTCAGGGCTCTGCCCTGAGTGCCCTGATCTGGGTGCCTTGGGCAGGGGATTGGACTCCAGAGCCCACCAGAGAGGCTCCTTCCAACCTGAATTACTCTGGAGCTGTTGAGCCAATGTCTTCATGCAGTCTTATGGCCCTGACCAAAAGGAACAAATCCAGATCTGGGCTGCTTCTCCAAAGAGATCATTTTCTGGATGAATTTTGCTGCTTCCCATGACTTTTCCCAGCTGAGCCGTGAGCTCTGTGGATGGGCTGTGTCTCTCCATGTGCCCCACATTGTTCTGAGCCTCGGTGCTGGACACCACAGGCTGCCTGTCAGTTGTTATTTCGCATTTCCAGCACTGTTTCTGTTTCCAGATGAATTCCCTGACCTATTTGGTAGGGGCAGAAACACAAGTGAGGGACATGGGGCATCACAGCACGAGCCATTGAGAAAAGCCATTGAGGCTTCCCTGGGCTTTGTCAAGTGTGTTCTCAGCGCTGCTTATTTCTAAGAAAGGGACAAAAGGAATTGTTCCTTGTTAAAGAGCTTTTGGTCAGCTCCTGGACCATGTGTGTGTGCTTCTCCTGGGTGCTCCCAAAGGCTGGGGAATGGCTCTGTTCTTGTTCACCTGCTAGGAGAAATCAGTTTCCCTGGTGCTGCTCCTGGCCCTGCACACCAGGGTCTGTTTGCAGCTCAGTGCAGGGTTGTGCCCCCTCACCTCAGGCACAGTGGATTTGTGAGCAGTTTTCTGCCACTTATGTCCTTGTTGCCATAATAACGGGGCTGGATCATGTCTGGAATAGCTTCCCAAGGCTCTCCAAAGGGGCTGGAGGTCCCTACAGCTCAACCCACCCCCTGGATGCTGGGAATCCAGCACAGCTGGTGCTCGGGCAGCTCAAACCCTCCAGCTCCGGGCTGGGCTGCTTCAAAGGCGGATGGAGAGAGCAAGAAGATGTCTGTGCCTCTTGGCAGGAGTTTGCTGCTGCTCTCCTGAATGACTGAATGGCCCATGAATAGGAACAGGCGTGTGGCTGCCTCCAACAATTGAGACATCTCCGGTGCGCTCAGGGCCATTGTGCTGTTTCCTGTTCCTGCCGCTCGCTGCTCTGTGCGAAAGCAAATCAGTCTGATCTGCTGCACAATGCTCTGTCTTCCTGCTTTGCAAGCCCAGCACGGCTGATGAGCACCACGCCAGCCAAGGTTCCCAGTGACACAGCGCTGGCTTCCTCACCAGGCACTGTGGGAATTTCCACGCGCCCAGGGCTGCCTCGCTGGATCCTGGTTCCCCCCGGGTGGGTGTGCTCAGCTTTGGGACAGAGCATTCCTGTTTCCCCACACTGTCAGCCCCGTTCCCAGCTGGGATCCTGCAAACAAGGGCTTCTCATGTGCTGCTCTGCTGTCCTTGACATCCCAACCTGCTGTATTGTACAGCTCCAAGATAGGCAAGGGCCAAGAGTGGGATTTATGGCCTTCTGTCCTGCCTTGGCTTCTCCTTGCTGCCCCAGGGGTGCTGGAGAGCACCCAGGGCTTGCACCCTGCCACACTCCCCCAGGGACATGTGCCACAGTGGGTGACAAGCTTGTCCCCTCCTGGCAGCCAGGTTTGGATGTGCTCAGCCATCTCCCTCTCTCCCCACACATCCAGGGCCTGGCAGCACCTTTTCCTGGGTGCTGGATTCAGTCCCATCCTTGCTGAGCAGATCTGGGGATCCAGGGATCAGGGTGCTGCCCTCACCAGGGCATTGCTGCAACCCTTGGGCTGTGCAAAGGAGCAGGAGCAGCTTCCCTCTTTTCCCATCTGTTTGACCCAACACCAGGCACCACATCCCCCTCCCCGTCCCCAAAATCCAGTGAGCAGGGGGTGCTTTCCATGAGCTGCCCAGGGAAGTGGCAGAGGCAGGGTGGTGCTGGGAGCTGCTGCTGTCCTGGGGAAGGCAGTGTGGGTGGCAGGATGAGGCTTAGCTGGAGAGGGGACATGTCCCCACAGAGCTGCCACTCTGCTTCTTGCCCAGCCCAGCACAGGGACAGTTCATGTTACTCTGGAAGCCAAGCCAGTCCCCACCACAGCACAGCAGGAAGAAAAGAAAATATCTCTAAGTTTTTCCCTCCTGCTTTTTTTCTTTTATCTTTCCCCTGAATTTGGCTGTCAGAAGGTGCTGTGCTGCTGTCATGAAAGATCTGGGGAGCAGAGCCTGGGATCATCCTGGGCATCTGCCGCCTCCCCAGTGCCACGTTGTGCCTCACCTATGTTTTTCCTGGGCTCTGGGGCACATCAGGCTCTGCCGCTCCACCCTGACCCTCCAGAGCCTTGAAAATATGGAAGGAATCCTGGCAAACCTGGTTTGTGGTGAAATCTGCACCCAGGTCTGCCCTGCCTGGCTCTGCCCTACCCCTCCAGCCTCCCCCCCGTGCCTTACCAGGGATTGGCCCTGGCTCCAACCCAGCTGCTGGGCTGGGCAGCCAGTCTCAAACCTCTCATTTCTTCTCCCTAAACGCTGCTAGAAAATGGGATTTAAGCCATTCCTTAGCCCAGACTGGCTCCCCTGCTTTTTATGTCCTGTAGGCACCGGGCTGCTTGGCCATGTGTAGCAGCAAGTCTTGGAGGGACAGGGAACAGGAGCTGCTGGCTCTGGAGGTTGCTGCTGCCAAGATTTGTAGCTCAGTGGAGAGGAATTTGGAAGGGAACTTAATTCTAGTGGGTTTGGACCTTGTCAGGATCACTGATTATTGCAGAAGGAATCAACAGAGGCCCAAGAGAAGTGGGGTCATTCCCTGGGCCTCTTACACTCCAGCATCACATTTCTTTCCTGAGGATCCTCACATCAGCCTGGACACCTGGTTAAAGCTGCTGAGGGAACATGGCTGGGATGTGTTGGTGCTCTGTGATATGCTCTGCCAAGCAGCCTGGAGAGCTTTGGTGCTGGTGGACTTGTGGTGTTCCACTAGCAGGTAGGGATCACTTCCAAACTGCCTTTTCCAAAGGGAAAAGCACTGCAGGAGGCTCCCACCAGCTTCACAGGGAAAATGCTCCCTGATAGTCCTGCTGGGATGGATGGAGGAAGGTGTTGGGAGCACTCAGACATGGCCATGGGGAGCAGTGGATGTTTTTCTTTGTGCAGAGGTGAGGGATGAGCTCCCAGCCAGGCCATTCTGCACCTCTTGTGAGGGTCCAGCATCCCTTCCTCTCTGGAAGTGATGGTTTGGAGGGGCAGCCCTGGGGCCAGGCTGCTTTCCTGACCCTCAGGTTGCCTCAGGAAGCACAGGGCAGGTTTTGGGAACACACAGGGGCTCCTCACCTGAGATGGCAGCACTCCCAATGGTGCTGGGCTCCAGCAGCTGCTGTGACACAGTGTCCTGGTGTCCCCTCAGGGATTTTCCAGCCCATGTCCTGCAAAATGCATTAAAATTGAAGCTGGCAGCAGAGGCAGGGCTGGGACCCCACAAAGGGGAGCTGGAATAAATATCAGCAAAGGGCTCCAGGCCGCTTCTTCATGGGTTTTACATTGCCCAGGGAGTGACTCGAGAGGCTTCTGAGTCCCTCAGTGGGTCCCAGCTCTTATCTGGACATTGGGCTGCTGCCTGCAGCGGGAGGATTGTTTTCCTCCAGGGAACAGGGTGTTTCCAGCCCTGTGCAGAGCCTGTTCCCATCGAGCAGCTCAGGCTGCTGAAATGAAGCAGAGCTTGTGCTGACACCACTTCCAGTGGGATCTGCAGCCGTGCCCAGGCTGCAGCCCTGATCTCCTGGCACAGATAATGTCATTAGGAGTGGTAGGGAAGCAACAGCCCCACAGTGCTGCCAAGGGCAGAGCTGCTGTGAAGGAGCCAGCCCGCTCCTGGAGTGGGATGTCCTGCTCTGGAGCTGAGGTGACCCTGTCCTGGGGCAGTTTCATGTCCTGTGAGGCTGATGTATGCCTGGAGCTGGCTTCTCTCAAGGTTGGGGTCACAGCAAGGCCAGGGCAAATCTTCAGGCACACCTTTTGGTTTGGTGCTGGGAAGGCTGGAAGCAGCCTGGTGGAGCAGCTGGAGTGTTCCACACCTCCTGGGATAGCTGGCAGCAAGATGAGGAGCTGTTCTGGGCTGCTCTGTGATTTAGCAAGATGGGGATGGCAGGGTTGGTCATTGTGTTGTCCCCAGCACCATTTCCTTTCACAAAACTGTGGAAGTGCAAGTTCCTTGGCCAGGTCTCCTGAGAGTCCCAATGCTGGGGTACTTTGGGAAGTTTGCCCTCAGCCCAATAGAGTAGGATGAGCTTCTGCCCTCTGCCCCATGGCTTCCACTTCCCCTTGCCCTGGGATTTGGCTCTATCTCCTTGGAGAGGCACTGTCCGAGCTGCTGGCGCTGCTGGAGAGTGGGACAGACAGCAGGACCACCAGGACCACCCAGGGCTGGGAACAAGAGGCTGGGAATAAGATGCAGGGACAGGAGATTCTCTGTCGGTCCTGGGAGCACAGTGTCCACAGGGATAACATCGGAGAGACTCATCCCTGATTGCCAGGATGGCTGTGTGGGCACTGTGGGACCCCTGGGAAGCTCCACAGGCTGATGTGCCAAGGCAGGTCGGGCAGCAGAGCCTGCATGTGGCTTCTGGATGAAACAAGCCCTTTTCCAAGAGGACAAACCCACAGGAGAATCCCTGACAGTGCAGCGAGTCTCTGCAGGATTCCAGGCAGCCCATCCCGCCGGCACCCTGCCCTGGCAGATGCCACATACATCACCCAGGTCACAGCCTGGTACTGGAGGGGACAACGACAAACATTCATTCAGTGCTGTCTCTTAGCCAGTTCCTCTGCCACTGGCTCCACTTGCAGCAATGCAGCTGCAGCTTCATTCTGATCCTGGTTTTTCTTCTCTGCAGGTTCAGAAGATCGCAAGTTCTGCATCCTTTACCTGGCAGAGGTGAGTGGTGCTGTTTTTTGCTTTAACTTTCCAGTGGGAGCTGGAGAGGTACTGACAGCTCTGATCCTTTCTGTTGGGACAAGGAACACTGAATGGACTGATTTTAAGTTCCTTTTCAATGGTTTTGCCAGAGGCCTGGAAAGGAAATGTAATGGCTGTAGGATGTATGAGTAGGAAGCTGCTAAAAGGAGCAGTGAACAGGGAGTTTGGGCAGCAGTGGGACAGGTTTGTTTTCCCCTTCCTCCTGTGGATCTTCCTTGAGGCATCTCACTTTTGTTTTCTCTTGGGATTCTTTTCCCTGGGGGCAGATTTCTTTGCCAAGTGTTTTGTCTCTATTTTTAGGCACCTTGCTTTTGTTGTCTTCAAGCATCCAGGTTTGGAGCCCTCAAATTAAATAAGGAAGGCCAGTCTGAAAGACACAGAATTGTAGCTCTAAACTCTTGTTAGCTGAATGCTCTAACCAGATTTGGGGTCGCCCAGACATTGGCACAGTCCCTTTTGTCCAGTCAAGGACATTGCAAAATTGGTTCACACTGGACCTCCCTAATCATTGAAGGCTGTGGGATTTTTTCCTTTTTCCAGTGACTTTTCTGTGTTCCTGCTTTCAAGGCCTTGTATTTTCCGAGGTGGAGAGGTGGATCTGGGAAAGCTCCCCAGGGCACGCAGGAAAAAGGCAAACACTGCTCAGCAGCACTGTGGAATAATGAACCATTGTGAAAGTTGGGTGCAAATGCTCATCGTGGAAGTTGTTCACCTTGAGTGGCTGGAGCTGGGCCAGGGCACGACTCACTGCAGAATCCTCAACTTTTCTCTCGTTCCTTTCCTCCTGTTCCTTCCTTGTCTCCTCTGTTCCTTCCCGGGGTGGCTGGGCAGGAGCTGAGCCTCCCCTCAGGGGTTTGCTCAGTGTGTGTCCCAGGGCAATGTCACCCTGGGCTGGTGACAGCTAATCCTGGGCTGTGACTCAGCCAGGCTGTGCTGGCGCTTTGGATGGGGCTCTCCAGCATTTTCTCAGGCACTTGGAAAAATGCGCTCAGAGCCTGATATTTGATTTAGAAGCTTAGTGCCCCTAAGTAGAAGTGACCAAAAGAGAGCTGGCTGTGTTTCATGAGATCATGAGAGGTGAAGGACTGTCTTTGTCAGGCTGTAATGAAGTGCTGGGCTTTCTTCTCAGGGGCCTAATTGGCTGTAAGAGCTCTGGTGATGGAGATCCCTGGCATCTGCTGTGGTTGGAGTGGAGTAGTTGGATAGAAAATGTGTGACCTTTGCTTTCCTACCTGCTGTTCCCTCCCTGACTGCAGTAGGTCTGGACTGGCCACGCTGTGGGATCCTGCAGCCCCCTCCTTGTTCCTCCTGTCCTCCTGGGGTATTTTGGGGCAGGTGACATGTGGAGTGAGACTTCCCACCCCATGGTGAGCAGTGCCTCTGCCACATGTTGGAGCCCAGGAGTGGCTGTTCCCCCCTGCACTGGGTTTGAGGTGACATTGGGGCAGCCGCTGGCCCAAGGACAGCACCTTGCCAGCCAGGATGTCCCCTGTGCCACCCCTTCCCTCCAGCCCCTGCAGCTGGTGGTGTACTGAGCCAGAGGGACCCTCTGGCTGCAAGGGGAAGGGGACAGTGACCTTCCAGCTGTAGGTGCCATCAGGCTCTCCAGCAGTGGGAAATTCGGGTTGGAAAGGGGAACAGAGTGGGGGATGTGCCTGTGAGTCAGCAGTGAGCCAGGCCAGGACGGGGCTCTCCCACCAGACTTGTCACAGACTTCTCTTCTGGGAAACTGTGACCTGCAGTCACCTCCCCAGGAGCCACATGGAGGGGGTGACAGGGCTGCAGCAGGAGAGCAGGAAGCTCCCAGTTGTGCAGCACAGGGGTTGTGTGGCTCAGTGAACTGCCCTGGACAGTGGTAGACCCCAGGTGAAGAGAGATGGGCTCTTCTGAAACAGTGGGATGTTCTGGGAGCATTCCAGCATCTGATTCCTGCAGGGAGGCCAAGAAGAGCATTTCCTTCAGGTTGTTTCTCTTTTCTTCTTTGTGTTCACATTTTGGAAACGAGGCTTTAGCTGCAGGGCTGTGGGGATGGGAGGGGATGATCCCCTCAGAGGTGTCTGTCCCTGCAGGCTGGCAGCTCACAGGAGCATGGAGAGAGGGCTTGGGTCCTTCTCTGGGCTGGTGGAGCGTGGGTTTGTGTGTTAAGGTGATTTTTGGCATGGGTTTGTGTGTTAAGGTGATTTTTGGTGTGGGTTTGTGTGTTAAGGTGATTTTTGGCATGGGCTGGGTGTGAGACATGGCCTGGTCCCAGATGGAAGCTGGGGCTGAACCCAGGGAAGTGGCACTTGGATTGCAGGACACACAGGGCTGGGGAGGATCCCTGGGCCACCCCAGCACAACTCTCCCTGTCACCTGATGGGTCTGGTGTTCAGTGGATGTCACACTCCTGGCTGTGGCACCTTCTTTTGCCCTGGTGAAAGGCTCAGCCTCCTTGACTGTAGGAACATCCCTTGAGAGGGGCTGGCTCTGCCCTGGGGACATGGATTCATGGTGATCAGGACTGTCTGGCTGCCCCCCCCCCCAGGACTGCTGGTGGCAGCTAGAAAGGATAGGGATGGATAAGGATGGATAAGAATGGATAAGAATGGATAAGAATGGATAAGAGAAGGATGCATGTGCTGCCATAGCTTTTTGGTGCCATGTCACCCTGAGGGTGTCTCCCCATGCTGACCTGCTCCATCCCTGGCCCTGGCAGCAGCTCTGTGTCTGCCCAGAGCCCTCTCCTGGCTCAGCCCTCCCTGCTGGTGGCTCAGGGGGTCAGTGGTCACTCTCAGCTGGGCTCCTGTCGCCCTGGGCTGGGCAGACACATCCATTGTGCTGCTGTGCCAGGGCTGGGAGCTTGGAGGAAGCTCTTGAGCTGCTGTTTCTTGCCCACAAATCATCTGCAATGAGCACTAATGTGTTTAGTGCTGCTCTGAGCTGAGAGGAGCCTGTGGGGCTGGGCTGACACTGCCTTGGCTGCAGGAAGAGCTCTGTGCTGCAGCCTTGAGCTGCAGTCTCCTGCTATTGCTCATCTTGAAGGTTTCTGATAATGCTCTGACCCATGAGGTCACAAATATGCATTTGGATCTGACGTGTTACAAAATGAAAATATGTTCTAATACCTGTGACTTACTTAATTTATTATAAACAAGAAAGAAAAACTCCAACCTTCAGGAAGTGTCACAAAAAGCTACTGCTGGTCATCCTGTCTAATTGTGTGTAATAAATCACTGCACAGAGTTTAAACCCTGGGCAGTTTGGTTATTTGCAGACTGAGAACTAACAGGAGCTGCAGAGGCTGCTGTGGGTTCCAGCACAGAGGGTGTTCATTTCACAGGCTCTCCAAGCTAGGAATTGAAGGATTTGGGGATCCTGAGTACAGATGGACCCAGTTCTGGAGGGCACTTGGCATCCTGAAAAGACTAAATGTAGAATGGAATTGGAAAGAAAGCAAAAGTAGAGGGAGATTCTCCACTGAGCTGTCCCAGTTGTGGGTTTTGTTCCTTCTGGAGCTGCTGTGATAGTCCCAGCACAGACACAAGGCAGGACTTTGGAAGTGAAGGTGGTACCTTTTGATCTCAGGAATGCTGTGTGCATCTGGAATAACAGTCACAGAACACCTGGGGTTGGAAGGGACCTCTGGACATCATCCAGTTCAGCCTCCCTGCCCAGGCAGGGTCACCTGGAGCAGGTGACACAGGAGTGTGGCCAGGTGGATGTCTGGAGAGGGAGACTCCACACCTGCCCTGGGCAGCTGTTCCAGAGCTCTGCTGCTCTCAGTGGAAAGAATTTCTTCCTCATGTTAGGTGGAAATTCTTGTCTTTTAGTTTATGGTCATTACAGCTTCTCTAACTTTCCTATTTGCCAACTGATATGTGAAAAAGTCCTGCCAGTGCACTGAGACCTGGCCTGGGCATCTTTCTTTTCAGGATTTTAAATCCAAATAACAAAGTTTAAAGCTGAACAGACCCTGCCTGTGACAGCTTTTGGCTGATTTGAGCACTGCAATAGGTGGCCCTGGCACAAAGTGCCCAGAGAAGCTGTGGCTGCCCCTGGATCCCTGGAAGTGTCCAAGTGTTGGATGGAGTTTGGAGCAACCTGGGATAGTGGGAGATGTCCCTGCCCATGGCAAGGGTGGAATGAAATGAGCTTTAAGGTCCCTTCCAACCCAAACCAGTCTGGGATTCTGGGATTCAGTGTGGACCCACATTTCTGCACCCCACAGGATTTGGAGTATGGGAGTTTGGTCCCATTTTCCCCATCCCGTTTTCCCCATTCCCTGCAGGACACCTCCTGGGATGTGTAAAACCTGTCAGAAGGAAATGTTTGCTGCCTGGTGGGAATGGGCAGCCTCCCAGGGAGCCATGTGGAGCTGTGAATGTGGTCCAGGGCTGTACTCACACCCTTCCCTGCTCCGGAAATATCCTGCTGAGAGGAAACTGCAGGTCAGGGGTTTATTGCATTGTTACAAGTGTTTGATTCAAACCCAACATATTCAGACCAAACTGACTTAAAACCAAACAGCTCAGTAAGTTTTTCCTTTGAAAAGCACTGGCAAATTTTATCTTTTTTTTTCCCTCTGGAAGTTTTCCTCTGCAGACACTGGAGTTTGTCTTGGGAAACTGCTCCAACCAAAAATCCTTCCAGTAGCAACTCCCTGTGCTGCTGTGGTGAGCACTTGTACAGAGCTGAGCAAATGAATGCTGTGAATCTGTGCCTGAGCTGAGAGCCTTGGAGATGCCCATCCTGACTGCACAGGAGAGATCCTCTGGACAAGTGTCAGAGCAATGCCACTGTCCCCCACTTGGCTCCGTCATAGCATCCCAGACTGCTTTGGGTTGGAAGGGACTTTAAAGATCATATTGTCCCACCCTGCCATGGCCAGGATGCCACTCACTAGACCAGGGCCTTGGACACTTCCAGGGCTAGGGCAGCCACAGCTCTGTGTGGACACATCCCTGCACCCACAGGGTCCCCTGTGGACACTGTTCCTCTTCCCATCCTCAGTCCCTGCAGTGTCCCAGCTGCTGCTGGGAATGCTTTGAACAAATGGATCACAGCTGCAGTGGGGGCAATGCTGTAGCCTGGGTAAATGTGCTTCTCTCCATCCATGTCCCAGCTTATTCCCTAGCAGAATTAATTTCCCAAAGTGTTCTCTGCTCCTGCTGGGAGTGCACACTCACTGAATGCCCTTTGGGATGTGGCATTGTCCCAAAGGGAGAAGTCAGGGAGAGCCCAGCTTCCTGTCTCCATACAGCAAACCTGAATGCTGGGAAAAGCAATTTACTGATGGCACAGAGGACAAGTCTCAGGGACACTGGGACATGGCAGGTACTGTAGCTGGGGTGATTTTGTAGCTGGGGTGATTTTGTAGTTGTCTGTTCCGGACATGTCATCAGGAGACTCTGCCTCTTTGGGCACTGTCTGGCAGATCTAGAGGGCACTTGGGCAGATGTTTTGGTGATAGGGAAAAGGGCAAAAGGGCTGGCCAGGGGGTGACATCAAAGCTACGTGACCAAGTGAACAGCTGAGGGGAGTTTGTTTAGTGAGGAGCTGCAGGGTGGGAGAAGGGAGAGGAGATGAGCCTTTGTCTGGGAAATGGGCTGTGAGCTCTGCAGGAATTGTATCTCAATTTCCTCTCATTCATAATAGGACAAGAGATGGTGTTTGTGAGATTTGTGGCTGTAGTTTGTCCGATGGGCTTGTCCTGCACAGGGGGAAGGAACCCCTGGGCTGTGGGGCACTGCAGACAAGGCTGCAAGGGCTGGGATCAATCACAAGACTTCAAGTAGAGACAATCTGGAGGTTCCATGGTCTCACCAGTTTTGTGACGTGTATTTTCTGAGAGAATAGAAGTGTGTTCCTCTGCCTTCCTCTCTCTGTTCCCAGTCCTGTTCAGTGTAAGGGGGACTCCCTTTCCTCCAGCCATTCTGCTGCTGGTGGCCAGGAGATGTTACCAGATGAAAAATCCTTTCCTGCTCTCTAACATTTCCTTTGTTTCCTCTGTGGCTCATTTCTGGGATGCCGGAGAGGTTCCCCAAGCCTTGAGTCACCCAGCTCACGTGAGAGCTGGACAGTAGCTCCGAGTCCCTCTGCCACCAGCAGCAGCTTAACTCTTCACTGAGCTGAGCTTTCCATTTCCCTCCCTCCAGAGGAGATCAGGTCCCAGCCCTGGATTGCTCTGGGTGGTGCTGAGAAGTCCAAGTTGGAGGTGCAGTGAGACCTCATCAGACCAATGGCAGCACTGGGAAAATTCCCTCTGGAGGATGCTGTGACATGAACCATGTGCAGATTGTCCCCTAGGCTGAGGCATTCCTAAGCTG
Source organism: Lichenostomus cassidix (assembly GCF_008360975.1). NCBI lineage: Eukaryota > Metazoa > Chordata > Aves > Passeriformes > Meliphagidae > Lichenostomus > Lichenostomus cassidix. The sequence goes on from NC_139497.1 coordinate 9,671,951, forward strand.
CCCTGCCCAGCACCCCCTGACAGCCCCAAATTTCAGCTGAAATGTTCCTCTGGCCCAAGCTGTCTCCTGGGATGTCCCTGGAGCTGAGCACCCATGGCAGTGGCTCTGGAGTTGGTGGCCAGGCTGCTGCTCTGTGCAGACAGACCCTGGGCTTCTCCTCCTCTGCCCCTGGGGGTTTCTGTGGCTCAGATGTTGGATGACACCACTAGCAGAGCTGGGGACAGGGCAGCTCCTAGGCACTGCCAGCTCCCAGTGCAGGGCTCTTCAGGCAGATCAGGGTGTGCTCCTATCCCAGCTGGAGGAACAGATAAACAGGGACACTGCTTTCCTGGTTTTGGGCATCTTTACACAGCTCAACTTGAACCCGAGTGTTTAGATAACCCAAAAATGTGGGGGTTTTACCCAGGTTTAATTCTGGGGCCACATTTCCCAGAAGGTGGCAAAAAGAAGAGTTGATATGGTGTAGTCACGGTGCTGGAGAGATTTTAAAAAGGTGCAGGCACCAGGGGGTGATGATTTCAGAGGGTCCTGGGGCTGTTTGCACAGAGTGGAGCTCATTGTCCATGGGGCTGTGCCAGGGAAGAGGCATGGAAAAGTCTGGGAAAGCTCTGGGGGTGAGCTTGGTGTTGATGGGGCCACTCAGCTCTGAGCTGTTTTCCTCTTCCCTGAGAGGAAAGGATGTTTGCAGAGCAGGAAGGTGCTGGCCCTGCTCTCTGTTTGCCAGAGTGGTGTTTGCAGCAGGAGCTCTGTGCCTGCCTCCTCTCGGATTCCTCTGAAGGCTCTTACCTGATGAGCCCCTTAAAGACAGGGAAAACAGCTCTGTGTCCTCCCTGGCTGTTCCACGGTGGCTGGAAAAGGCTCTTCAGGCTGGCTTTCTCTGCTGGAGGTTTAACAGAGAACCATGGAATCACAGAATGGTTTGGGTTGGAAGAGACCTTAAAGCTCATCTTGTTCCACCTCTGCCATGGCAGGGATGCCACTCCCTAGATCAGGATGTTCAGGATCCTGTCCAGCCTGGCCTTGAACACTTCCAGGGATGTGGCATTCATATCCTCTGGGCATCCCCCAGGCTGTGCCATCATCAGTGCTCCCAAAACAAGAACCCTGCAGAGATTGCTGTGTCCTGCCAGTGTTACCTCCGTGCACATGCTGTCCTGCAGCACCCCTGGCACCTTTGGGTCATCCCAGCCTTCAGCAGGGCCCCTGCTGTTACTGCCAGTGTTTGTTTCATGGGCATCACCAGTGTGCCCAGCAGTCCTTAAACCACAGCAAGAGCCGTGGTTCCCCCCACCCCCCCAGCATGGGAGCAAACAGAACTTTCTCACCAGACCTTGGTTGATGGTGCATGAAGTCAGCAGGCAGCAGTTGCCCGTGTTTTGTGCACAGGATATTCCCAGGGCTGGCTGTTTCTCCTCGGCAAGGTTTGCTCTGTGATTTGAAGCTATTGTAGTCTGGAGCAGTTTCCGAGGTACTTCCCCTCTGGGATCTCTGCTTTGGCCATGGACCAGCAGAGTGTTGGAGGCCAGGGGCTGGCAGGGTTGGGCTGGGAGCTCTGTCCCCAAAGTACCCTGCCATGAGCCCTGCACAGAGAGGAGCCTGGGGAGGGAGCACAAGTGCATCCCTGCATCTCTGGGAGGAGGTTGCCCCGAGCAGCTGTGGCTGCCTCTGGATCCCTGGAAGTGTCCAAAGCCAGGTTGGACAGGGCTTGGAGCAGCCTGGGATAGTGGAAGATGTCCCTGCCATGGCAGGGGGTGGCACTGGATGAGCTTTCCATCCCAAACCATTCCATGGTTCTATGACATGACCCCTCCATCCCACCCTGGGAGTGTGTCCCTTGCACAGCCAGGGGAGACAGTGTGAGAGAACAGCCCTGGGCTCTGCTGGCACTGAGCTCAGGGCACTGGAGGTGTCAGACCCAGTCTGGCTCGTTGTTGCTGTGATTTCTCAGCTTTGCAGTGTCACACAGAACCCCCTGTGTGTGCCTGGCCCTGCCCAGAAGGGCTTGTCTGCAGTCAGGGGTCTGGGGGCTCCTCCAGGGATGTTGTCATTCTCTGGGAACTCCTTGCAAGGTTTATGGGCTACAGAGCCCAGAGGCCCTCCTTGTGTGGTGTCTGCTGAAGTAACCAGGAGCTCTGCTTGCCCAGACCTCTCACCTGGGTGCTGTAGGATTAGGTCTCAGCCTTGGTGGGGGAGCTGTTCACACGGAGCAGAAGGAACCTTTTCCAGCAGATAATGCCCATTTGGGGCAGGTTTTGGGTAGTCTGGGTCATTCTCTGCAATACCTGCTGTGTTTTCCTGCACAGGGCAGTGTGGGGGGTCTTGTTCTGGTGCTGCCCTGGGGCTGTGGGCTCACCAGTGGCTCCTGAGCCCAGCACAGCACCTGCAATAACATGTTTGTCACGGGGGGAAGGCACAAAGCCACTGGCAGCCACTTCAGTCGCTGCCTTTATCTGGTGGCAAACGCCCCCTTCACGCCATCTGCATCCTCCTTTCCCAGCACTGGGAGATTAAACCCTGTTTTCTCTCTGTAAATATTGGCAGGCCCAGCAGCAGCCTCCCTGAAGGAAAACAATAGCAGGGAGGCTGTTCCCAGCTCGTGGGGCAGTGTGTAGGACACAGCTCCTGGGCACCCTGGGCACCCTCCCCTGCACAGGCAGCTCGGTGCCCAGCATGGACCAGGCTCTGGGGGCATGTGCCACAAGCTTTATCCCAAATAATGCCCAGCCCTTCATCTGGCTGCATCCCAAAGGATTTTGCAAGCAGGAGCTTAGGCTTGGAGGCAGTTGTGGGTGCTCAGCCCCTGCAGGTTGGGCTTTCCCCAAGCCAGGTGAAAGTTTTTGGGAGAGCAGTTTGATGGAAGAGGGAGAAACAGAGATCTTTCCTTGGGAAATGTGTGTTGGAGAGGTTAAATGTCACTAGGAAGGAATAAAGCGCTGCGATCTCACTGCACAGAAATGATAATAAAATATGTACCGGTTGGATAAATGCAATTGTGGCTGTTATGCCTCCCCTCAGCCCTGCCCACAATATCCAGGACACATATTGGGGTGGTTGCCTTTGCCTGACTTCTGGAGCAGAGGGAAATCTGCTCTCCAGGCTGTGCTATTCCCGGGTGGCTGAGGTCAGGGAGGCTGCAGCAGCTGAGGGGGAGCAGGAGGGAGCAGAGGGGCACTTTACTCTCAGCAGGCAGCGGGAGCTGAGCATTGCTGTGTGCTAAATCCAATCAAAGAGATGGGCTGTAATTGAATCAGCGAGGGGCTCAGGGCAGGGCTAGGTGAGCTGTGTGTCTGTTACCAGCGAGGGGACATGAGGTGTCCTTGGAATTGCTTTAAGCCTTGCTCCAGGGGAATCACAGGAGCTTGGTGGGGCTGGGAGTGTGCAGCACCAGGGCTCCTCACAGCTGCCCTGATGGCTTTGAGGCTCTGCTGAGTTCTTGCTTCATTCATTTCTGGCCCCAAGTGTAGGGCAGGGAAATGCCAGCCTCGATTTCCATCCGAGCAAATGGCTACTCATCCTCTCCTCCAAAAGTGGGAATGACTGGGTACCTTTCTAGGGGTGAGTGGGTCTCACAGTGGAGCAGTCTGGGGACCTGCTGGTGTGGGACTGGGAGAGACTGGGACATCTGGGATGGGAAAAAAACATTGTGACACTCCAGGGATGCTCAGAACATCACTGCCACCCAGGATCTGTGGGGCAAGAGGGAGCCTCACCACCCTGTGTCTGTGAATCCCAAACCTCTGACTGTGCTCAGGAAGCCTGAGCAGGAATTTTCAGTCTTTAAACCTGTAGATATAAGTGTGGGGATGTCCTGGCATAAGAAAGCTCAAACTTTCTCTTTCATGGAAGTCTCCTTGGAGGGAGGAGGGCTGAACCAGAGACCTCTTTCCCAGGAGGTGAAGTGGGAGCTTGGTTTATTTACCACTTTGAGGGATATTGGATGAAACGTGAATGAATTCCCATCCAATGCAAACAGTGATTTAAATGGTGTGACTAAAGAGCATTTCCCCTTCTGGCTGTGTTGTGTCTCCAGAGTCACAAAGCTGCAGGTTCTCTCTGACCTTTCTGGGAAAAAACAGCTATTGGGGACCTGCCCTTCTGGAAGGAAATTCTGGGGGGAAGAAAAGGTCTTTTTTATGGCCCTTACTGAAAGACTCTTTTTCCTCTCTTTGCAGTCTGTCCTAAAGTTCTGCTTTTGTTTTTTTTTTCTCTTCCCATCTGGCCACTTAAGGAGATGATCCAACCTTGGGCACTTCTGGACCCTTTTAAAAGTGAAACGTGCAAAATCCCCGCAGGCAGCAGATGTTATAATGCTTAATTTTTAGCATGAGAGATAAGCAGTTGAAGAGCTGGGAGACAGCTGCTGAGAGAACTTGGTCAGAAAGTTCCTTAAATGAGTGAGATTTGGCCCAGAGAAAACCTGCCTAAGAGGAACAGGTCTGTACCACAAAGGACATGTGCAGGAAGAGGAGGTGGGCTCAGATGGGATGACTTCCCATCTTTTCTCTTAATTCCTTTCTTGCTGCATGTTGCTCTCAGCCAGTGTGTGACCAGAGCTGGAGCTTCATCCCCAAATCCATCCTGGTGTTAAGTGAGGAGCAGGATGGGGAGGCTGCTCTGGAGCTTCCCTGAGCTCTTCCTCCCAGCCCCACCCAGCCCAAGGGCTCTTGTTCTCACCAGTTTATGCTCTGGTGCCTCATTGATGTTTGCATATGGCAAAGAGCAATTTCCACTCTAAATCAGTTTAATAGACACATTTCCACTGCAGTGGCACAGGGTGCAGGACTGCCTGTGCTCTGCCCTGCTGCTCCACTCCTGCTCGTGGCAGCAAAGCCAGCTCTCTGCACCACTCCCCCTGTCTCTGGAGGGAGCTGATTTCCAGTCTCTTTGACTTTCTGTGCCCAGGGTGCATCTCCTGTTAGACTTGCCCTGATCTGCTGTGGTGTGTGAGGAGCAAGGAGTTTGCAAACCCAGGCAGGGCCTGCGACACACAGCTAATGACCTTCTCCCTGCCTGTGTTTCCTTTACGTCAGAAGTCGGAGTGCTTATTAAGTTTGGAGGCTTACTCCCAGGAGCAGAAGAAGAGGATCTGCTGGTGTCTGGCTGAGAACATCACCAAGCAGCAACATCCGGCAGCCGCTCCTACGGAGAGCAAGGTAAGAGAGGCACGCGGGAGCTGGAAATTCCTGCTGGGAGCATGGCAGGCTCTGCCTGTGTGGGGCTTTGCTCAGCGATGCTCCTGACAGCAGGGCTGTGCAGGAGGCTGTTTGTTTGCCAGGTGAGGAGTGAGTTTGTATTCAGGCACTGCTGTGTCTGCAGCTTCCTGCCCTGCCCGAGGAGCAGTGGCTGTGTTTGCACCCACGGGCTGCAGCCGAGGCAGGCTGGGCTGACACCTCCCAGCTTCTTATTTGGCTATTGGGACAGCTGAGGCTGTACAACCCCATGTCCAGCCTGCTCCCAGAGCTTGGCTCTGGGACAGCACTGAAAGCAGAGGGAGAGGTTCAAGCTGTGATCTCTAGGTCCTGATTAAAAGGCTGAGCTCATGGGAGCAGTGGGGCAGAGATTTGCCCCTTCTGTGCACTTGGGTGGGCTCAGGTGTTTGATGCTGACCCCACAGACATCCTCAAAGCACAGAGGGGTCATTTGGAGTGTGCTATTTTTCATACCCAGCGAGGTATGTACCCATGGAAGAGCTTCAGCCTGGCCCAGGAGTGCTGTCTCAGCAGCTCTGGCAGAGAAATGTGTGTGGAGGGGTTTGAGGCACTGTTGCACACGCCTGCCCTGTGTGGGTGTAGTGAACAACCTTTATTTGCCTGATTTGGGGCTGGGGCTGCCCCAGGGAGCTGTCTGGGACAGTGGCAGTCTCTGCTGGGTCACGCTGTGTCCCATGGGTCAGGTTTGGATTGTTGGTGGGTGACGCTGCTCTGGGAGAAGAGAAACACCCTGTGCTGAGTGTTTAAAGAGCTTTAAGTGCTGCAGATGGGCATTTCAGGGATAAAACCCCCCAGTGTGTGGTGGTGGAGCAGCTCCTGCCCCAGTGTCACTGTCACTGTGGGTGCCTGGCTCCAGGGCAGGTGACTTGTTCTCGGAGTGAGGCACAGCTGGAGCTGGTGCTGCCCTGCCCGGGCTGGGGACAGGGAGATGTGGCTTTGGCTCTGCAGCCTCCCAAACTGGGTCAGCACAAACATCTCCGCAGGAGCCAGAGCCTCTGGATTCCTTTTCCTGCACGTTTCAGGCGGACTAAAATAGCAACAGCAGTGCACAAAGCCTGAGAACCTCGTTACCAACCAAGCCTCCCACACTGCGAAGGGCCCCGGGCAGCTGATTCACTGAGGTGACAGCGCTCGGCCACAGCTCCTCCTTTCCTGTGCTGCATCTGGCTGGCACAACTCTGTGCCCAGGCATGGGGACCCTGTTGGAATCCATGGGATGGGGATGCTGCCAGGGATGTGGAGTGACTCTGTGCTCGGCTGGGTATGATGCTGCCATGGGCTGGGGATCGGACAGGGTGAAGCTGTGCAAGGACATTTCCAACCTGAGTATCTCAAACAGGTCCTAAAAAGGGCATCTTGGTGGCTCTCCATGGTGTCAGGTGCTCTGGGACCTGTAAACAGCTGATGGAGTTGTTTACCCTCCCACCCCAGACTGTTCTTGGCAGAGTGTGGGGCTGTGGCTCAGAGCAAAGCCCTGGAGTGTCTGCTCACTGGGTTGTGGAAGGAGCCTGGCCACCAGACAGGTGAAAAAGCACTCCAGAGCACATCACATCTCTTTCAAAGGCTTTTCTGTGCCTCAGTAGCCAGGAGGGTGTTCTTTGGGTGCTGTGGAGAGCCAGCATGGACCCTCCAAAGCTGTGACAAAGGGGATTTGTCTTGGCTTGCTAAAGCTGATGGAAATCCCACTGGTGGGGTGTAGGGCCAGAAGGGAGAAAAGGAGCGTGAGAGCAGCTACCAGACACTTAATTGAGTTTATAGCACCATTTGCCATCCCAGTGAGGTGTAAAGTGGGATGCAGTTTTAAAGCAAACCTGATGCAAAATGTAAGAAGGAGCAGTGTGGGGAAGGAACAGGGCTGCAGCTCCTGAGGGGACAGGTGAAGGTGCTTGGAGCAGGCTGGGCACACAGGGCTGGGCAGGAGCCTGGCCTGGCTGAGCTGCAGCTGGGGCTGTGTCCAGGCTGGTTTGGTGGGACAGACCTCTCTGGGGATGCCGCAGCAGTGGGAGGCAGGAGCTGGGAAAATCTGCTTCTTGTGAGGGAGAACTGATCCATTAGCTTTGCTTACAAGTCATTTGATACTAGGGCTATTTAGGGAAAAACCCCAGTGTCTGTGCTCTGTGAACAGATAAATTCAGCTGGAAATATCAGCCTCAACAGGAATGTGATTTGCAAAGCCTTCAAAACTGCTCCAGCCCAGCAAGAGGCAGCTCATTTTGCTGTGCCCACAGTCTGGCCGAGGGGATGTGGGCTTTGCTGTGGGATGGGAGCAAAGGGCCAGCACAGCCTTGGTGCCAGGTAGGGATGTGCCAGGTGCCAGCAGAGCTGTGCCTTGTGCCAGCTGAGTGCTGGAGTCAGGGCAAGGGACACTGTCCAGGCAGAAAGCAGCTCCTTGGGAGCCTCCATGGCTGCCACCAGTGTGTGAGCTGGCAACAGCTCTCTCTTCAACCTGCTCAGAAATCAGACAGATTTGGGGCTGTGGGATGGTACCTCTTGTTTTTCAAGGCCCCCTGAGCTCTGCCTGGGTAGGGCAGCACTAAGGGCAGGAAGGTCCCTGTGGCTCAGGGCCATGGCTCTGCAGAGCTGTCACTACCTCTGGCAGTGCCTCGGGGGAGGATGGTGTCAGGATGATCCCTGCAGGGGCTGTGCTGGCACTGCTGCTTTCAGAGCAGCTGGTTTTGGAGCAAAGCTGTTGGTTTCTGGGGGACTTGAGCACTTGGTGAATGTAGCATCTGCCTCTGGAGATGTAGGAAGGGAAATCCGTGAGGGATTCAGCTGTGATAGTCCAGCCCTGCTCCCAGTAGGCTTTTCCTGCTGGAGTCAGTGCAGCAGGAGCTCTGGGCATAATGTGGCTGCTGTGGTTGAGCTCTCTATCCCCAGTGTCCAGGAGATGTGGTGGAAGTGGGGCATTTCCGATGCCACTATAAGACTTGGCTGAACTTCCCTGAGCTGCAAACCCACCCTGCCAGCTGCAGCAGCTCCCAGCAGTTATTCAGTGGATATTTTCTCTACCTGCAGAGCCTTCCCCCCTCTTATCCCTGTGTCTGGGTCTGCTCCGGGATGCTGCTCCCTGCCCTGTGCCTGTGCTGAGCAAGTCCCTGTAAAACACATGCTCAGGATGACCCAGCCTAGCAGCAAACCTTCCCAAATGGGGCTGTGTGGAGCCCGGAGGTTGGCTGAGGCTGCCAGGAACCGCAGCCATGGCAATGTGATTACAGAAGAGCAGCTTTGTGCATTCACTGAGTTATCGAGGCAGCCAGGCTGGGTGCTTTCCATCAGTGCTGGGCTACCCTCAAATCGCTGCACTAGCCAGGGGTGCTTCAGCCTGACTGAAGAGAGGGCAAACTGCAGAGCAGGGGTGAGGGCAAGGCACAGGGGCTGGAGCTGCTGCAGCTGCTTGGCTGCCAGGGCAAAGAGCCACAGCACAACCCTGCGTGTAACGGACCTGCTGCCACCGTCTGATTCTCACTGCTTGTTTCTTTGTGTCTTCCACACTCAGAACGGCTGATTACTCTTCCCTTCTGGCTCCGTGACCTGAGATTACCTCGGAGATGATGGCTGGCTGTATCTGAAAGATGCAGATTATCCTTAAGCTAAATAATTACGGACACTCGGTGGCGTGGACTTTGGGAGTCCAGGACGGGTGCTCCCCTTGTTTCCCGAGGGAGGTGGTGGATGCTCAGCACTTTCCCAACCCTGGCTGCCATCTCTGCCATGGCTGCTGACCGTGTGAGCAGGCGTGGACGATCCTGGCCCTTCCTGGCAGCGCTGGCTCCGGTGCTGGGAATGAGCGGCCGGGAGGGACCGGCCAGCCCCTTTCTGGCCGTGCCTCTGCTCAGGAAGGGCAGGGCTGTTTCTCTCACTTATTTACAACGTGCTTGACAAGTGCGAGTAAATGAGCTGTCAGCAAAAGCAAACAGTGTGTGATGGAGGGTGATTGAAACAGGGCTGGTGGGGCGGGAGGGCAGCCGGGGCTATGGGGACAGCCTGGCACCTGCAGCTGGGGACAGTTCCGTGTGGGTCACCCCTGTCCTGTGCCATCCCCTGCCTCCTCTTCCTTGTCCCGAGCATCCCAGGCAGCCACCCTGCTGTCGCTCCACAATCCCTGTTGCCCAGCACCTCCCTGCCCCAGCGACTCCCTTCTCCTCACACTGGGGCATCTCCTGGGCCTTCCTTGGGTTGCTGGTCATGTACACACTTGAGCTGGCACAGCCAAGGGCCTGCTGGCATTGGGGTGGCTGTGACAAGCCCTTGGGGACAAGGATGTGGACAACCCCATTCATCCCTGTCTTTCTGAGCAGGTGCTTCACTCACAGCAGTTTAGTCAGTGTGATTAGTTCTTTGACAGGGAAGGAGGGGAGGATTTTGTAGCTTCTTGTTTTGTTTTTGGCCAAAGTCTTTCCATTTTGGGCTGGGAACCTGTTGCCCCATCTGTGCCAGCTCTGCCCCAGGGGGTCCTGCTCATCTCCTGGGGCAGAACACAGCCAAGGGTGCAGGAAACCTGGATTGTCCCCAGAGCCTGCTTTCCTTGCACAGTGCCAACATGAGCGGCTGGGCAGGGCTGAGCACATCACAGCAGCACCTGCAGGGCCAACCTGACCATAGCCACACTCCCTGAGCACCTCCCCTGTGCCGTCAGGGGGCTCAGATAGGGGAGAAGGCCTTGAGGCTGATTCTGTCCCAATGAGGGTTAAAGCATCAGCTGGCAGCACCTGCAGCCAGGTCACAAAAGCAAAGCATTGCTGTTCCACTGTTCCACGCCAGGGAGCACAGCCTGGCTCTCATCCTGGACTGAGAAAACTCATTACTGAGGACAGCGAAAGGCTCCATGAATTTGTGTGGCTCTGGGACCAGAGATGTTCTTCCTCTCTGAGCCAGGCTCCAGTTCAGCTCTGTCCACTTAAATATCTGGAGGAAGCTGTGTCTCCTTGAATACAGTCATGGAATCACAGACTGGTTTAGGATGGAAGTAATCTTTAAGATTGTCCAGTTCTACCCTTCTGCCATGGGAGGGACACCTTCCATTGTCCCAGGCTGCTCCAAGCCCTGTCCAAGCTGCCCTTGGACACTTCCAGGGATCCAGGGGCAGCCACAGCTTCTCTGGGCACCCTGTGCCAGGGCCTCCCCACCCTCACAGGGAAGGATTTCTTCCTAAACGTCTAATCTAACTCTACTTTCCTTCAGCTTAAGGCCATTTCCCCTTGTCCTGCCCTTCCATGCCTTTATCCAAAGTCCCTCTCCAGCTGTCTTGGAGCCCCTTTAGGTACTGGAATGGACTCTAAGGTCTCCCAAGAACCTTCCCCAGGCTGAACAGCTGCACATCAGTTGGCTTCCAGCCCTAAGTTCAAGGACAAGCCTGGGGAGGCTGGGATGCTGGGCTGGGCTACTGACTTATTTATCATCTCCCCTGAACCCTGTGTCACTGGACCCTGGCTCCACTGGCCTTGCTGCCCAGCTCTGAAGCTCTTGGTGCTGTTGTTGGTGGCCCTGAGGCTCCAGGGGCTCCCAGCCCAGGGGAGTCTCTGGTCCCTGAGGCACAAGCAGGAGGTGTGGAGCAGATTTGCAGCTGAGAGCCACAGCTCCCCTGGATTTATTCATTTGCTTAGCTGGGCTCCTAAGCCATGAGGAGAGTAGACCTGCCCCTTCTGACAAACATCAGCTCCCGTTGCTCGGGGAGATTTCTCCCAGCTGCATCCAGCGGCACCAGTGAGCCTGCATCCCCCACCCCTGCCCGAGCAGGCAGGCTGGGGTTGGAGCTGGGATACGAGCAGCCGCCAACACTTGCATCATGGCCAGAGGCAGTTTTAAACCCTGGAAGGGCTGCTCCTGGCGAATCCCCAGAAGGGCTGGTAAGAAGGAAAGTGCCGGCAGTAGCGGCGCCGGCAGCCCGGGGGGGTTGAGCGGTGTGAGATCATTTGCACAGGGTGGTCAAAGGCACAGACTGAGTGCTTTGAGCTAGCGCTGCTGTGATTTAATGAAGGTGCTGGAAGTGCTTTGTTGCGGTGCTGCCTGCCAGGCTGGAGCCCTGCTCTCCTGTGCCCAAACAGCTCCTTCCCTTCCCTCCCAGCATGGCAGGGGGCTGGCAGTGTGTGCCTGGGCAGCCTCTGATGTCCAGTTCAAGGAACTCCTTGCAAAAGTTACCCAACCCTGATATCTCTGCAGAGTTAAAGGATCTATTAAAAATGCTGGGGGACCTTTGGGTGGTGATGCCCAGAGTGGTGTGGGACTGGTAGGCACAGCTTCATCCTACCCCGTGGCATCCCCTGGCCCTCCATGAGGCTTGGTGTCCTGCCTGGAACGAGCACCTTCCTGATGGAGCAGCAGGGCACGGCTGGTCAGCACCATTGCAGGAGGGCTGTGCATGGCTTTCGAGCCACCAGCTGGTTCTGGTGCCATTTGGGATTCCCCCCTCTGGTGTGTGGCTCTGGGCATGGCCCTGCTGGAGGTAGTCACAGCAGAGCTGTTCTGCCAGCTCCTCTCCTCCCAGTGGATGTTTCCTTCCAGTGATCTCTGCTGGCAGCAGGAACAGCTTCCAGTGCCAGCCTCGTGGTCCTGTGCGAGTGCTGTTGGGATGAGTCCTTCACGGTGGATCCGCAGCGGCTGAAGGTGTCAGCTCAGGCTGTGCTTGTCACCTCCCTCACCGTGGGACAATATCCCTGCCCACTGTGCTGTGGAGAGATTCCCCCTCTGAGCAGCACTGAAGGGAAAGGGTGCTGAGGGTTGTGGCTGAATGGCAGTGACAGGATCTGCTCCTTCCTCCCCCTTTCCCACCACTCTGGATTTTTAGTGCCAGGGTTATTTATGACCCAGACATCATCTCACAGCTCTGGGTGCCATGGCACTCATCCTGCAGCGATGAGGCTGCAGGCTGAGCTGGAGCCTGGCTCAGGAGCTGTATCCCCATCACAGTGGGCACAGAGCAGTGGGTGTGGGCAGGTTTGGGTGGTGGCTGGGTTATTCCTGACTGAGAGGGGCTGGGGACTCTCAGGCTGGGGGTGCTCTAAATCACAGGGACATCTCCATACCCCCAGTGTGGTGACATCCTGTGTCCCACAGACCTGCAGCCAGCCAGGTGGCCTCAGGGAGGGAACAGGCACAAACCCTAGCAGGCCCAGCTCCCTTCACCAGTGCAGGCAGGATGGGAGCTGAGCACAGCTGTGGGGGTGGCCATGCCATGTCGCTGCTGTCCATGGTGACATCGCATAGCTGAGCTCAGCTTTGTGTCCAGTGAGACCAGGAAGCTTCCACGTTTCCTGTGCCACAGCAAATCTGTGTGACCTGTGAGGCAGAGGAGTTCCTCTGCTCCATCCCAGGAGCATTCACGTGGCTGCAGCTGGCTGGAGCAGGGGGACACGTGTGTGCTCGAAATCTGAGCACAGCTTTGGTATGGTCACAGCTTGTCACCAAGGGCAGCAAGGACCCATCAGTGAACAGTGGCTGTGGGGCAGATAAAACCAGCACATGTCTGTGAGAGTGGCTGTGCACACACCCCTCACTGTGCTCTCTCTGGAGCCATCAGGGCAACTTGCCTGTCCTGGTCAATAAAGTGTAATGCCAGGAGGAGAAATGCCCAGCCAAGGCAGTCGAGTCCCCAACCCGGTGTGCGTGGGGTGTCACGAGAGGACACTGGCCTTGCAGGAGAAGAGGAGGGGCAGATGGTCATGCGTGGGCTGTCCCCTGAATGGAGACCATCCACCACCCACCATCCACCATTCACCATCCTGCCTATTTATTCTCCTGTCCCTGTCCATTAGGGTCGAGCCACTCGCAGAGGTTGGGATGCAAAGAGCAAAGCAGCCCACAGCAGAGCATCCCCCACTTCAGAGCTGCCCTTTTGCCACAGAAAACAGAACGGGGGAAAAAAACCTCAGAAACAACGAATTTGCAGAGTTTACTTAAGCAGGAAGCACCGGGATCGCTCTGCGGTCAGTGTCGCTCGGGGTCAGGACAGGGCAGGAGAAGGGGAGCGCGGAGGCTCTCAGGGTGATGGCATGGCCTTTCCTCAGGGCACAGCGGCCGCCCGCTGCTCTCAGCAGGTAACAGCACCTCCGGGGAGTGCTGACGGAGCCGTAAATAGCACTCGGGGCACACGGGAGCCGTGTCTGGGAGAGGCTGGGGCGGTTTCAGCCGCCGCTTGACAGGGACATTAATAACGGCAGGGCAGAGCCGGAGCGCTGCGCCAGCAGCAGCCGAGCGCCGCCACGGGCACATGGCGGGGCCGGGGCTGCCGGGGGAGACGCCGCTCGCTCGGCCCGGGGGATGCAGCTGAGAGGCCGGATTTGGTAGGTTTTACCTGCAGAGATTGCAGCCCGAGGGCTGCACCCTTGGCCGGGCAGGATGCGGCCGCGGGCTGAGGGAGCGGCGTAGGGCGTCAGGAGCGCCCATGTCCTTGGGGATCCAAGGCACCTGCTCTGCTCCCCCTGCACCGGGCTGTCCCTGCTCTCTTCTGGAGAACCTGTGGCTCCTGCACAGCTCATTTGCTATCAGGCTGGGCTTGAGGGTTGGTGAGGAGCATCGGGAGGAGCGAAGGTGCATTTGTAGCGGCAGGGATGTTTCGAGGTTCCCTTTCAAATCGGGGCTGTGTGCGGCTGTGCCGTTGGCATCAGCTGCCTCTCGCAATGGGATCAGCATTGCAATGTGCCCACGACGTGAGTTTTCTGCTCCAGGACGTTTGCAGCCCTTTGGATACCCTCCGTGGGCTGGTCCTGGGCACAACCAGAAGGTTCAGCCCTCACCGCTGGAACTGCAGCCGTGTGCATGCTCGGAGCGTCGCTGGGGTGGATGGAGGACAGCGGGCAGGGATGGGTTGGGGTCGGGAGCGGGGATTGCCGGGGCAGCTGCGGGGATTGCCGGGGCAGCTGCGGGGATTGCCGGGGCAGCTGCGGGGATTGCCGGGGCAGCTGCGGCTCGGGGCTGGCAGTCCGGAGCTGCGGCGGTGTCACGTCCCTGCTGCCGGCGTGGGGAGGGTCGGTCCCGGGCTGGCGGCTGACACCTTCAGCAGGTGTTTGCCCCGCAGTGCGGGGTGCGAGCTGAGCCTGCAGCCGGGCTGCTCTCCTCGGACAGGGGAACGGGCAGGGCTGCTGCCCTCGGGGAAGCATTGGCTCCGCTTCCCGCTGAGTCTCAGGAGCGCAGCGGCGCCAGGAGCGGCGCAGGGATGGGGATGGGGATGGGGATGGGGATGGGGATGGGGATGGGGATGGGGATGGGGATGGGGATGAGGATGGGGATGGGGATGGGGATGGGGATGGGCAGAGCCCTGAGCGCAGCGAGCCGCTGGGAATGGCAGGGATGGGAATGGGATTTGTCCAGGGATCACGGGATCGCTTCCTCCCTCGAGGAAAGCTTCTCCTGACAGGGCTCTGAGGCAGCTCACGCCCCGGTTTTTAGGGTGGTACAAACATTACCCCCCAGTCTCCCATCTGTGCATCCACCATCAACGCCCTGCCCCAGGCACTGGTGCTCCTGCTGTTCGGGATTCACCCGCGCTGCTTTAGCTGTTAGGCTAATTGCTCGGGATCAATTATTCATTGCTGCAGTAATGAAACAGGGAGTGGGTAGAGAACCCAGCTGTGCCCTGGGCTCTGGCTGGCCCCACTGAGGGTCAGGAGCAGAGCTCGGGGAATGATCCTCGTCTTTCACAATGACTCCCATGAAGATTTTCTCAAGTTTTGGTAGTTCTGCTTTGCATTTCTGGCTTTGCTTTCTTCCCCTCAACCCTATGCTGTGCGTTATATGCTGTTCCCTGTAGCTGTGAGCTTCCTTGGCTCTTAGCTGTCACCTTTTAAATCCTGAGGTGCTCATCATCAACACTGTTTCACAGAAGTTGCTGACCTGATGGGTCTAGGCACAGTTTGTCCCATGCTAAGAAGTGAAATTGTAAAATATTCTTCTTCTGCTTTAGGAAAAATCTACTTTGGAAAGGTTGATGTTTCCCTGGATGATGTAGGTGCTATTTTCCCTGCAATCCCTCTGCTGTGGGGTGGGATGTTCCCTCCAGCACAGGGAACCCATTGCCAGCAGCAGAGCTGTCTGCATCTCTCCTGAAATAGCCCTGGAGACACAGTTGGTCTCATTCCCGTGGAGTGAAATCTTTTTGGGGACAGGAGAGGCACCTTGGAGCAAAGGTACATTGAGGGGCAGCAGGAGCCAGAGAGGTTGAAGATGGAGCTGCCATGGTCTGGGACAACCACAAGATCAGCTCTTCCAGCAGTATTTTGGGAGGTCCTTCCACTCCTGGAGAGCACAGCTGAAGCAGCACATCCTTTGCTCTCCTGCTCACATCCATGTTCAACAGTCCTGCAGGGACTTCCCTACTTTTCCTAATCCCTGGTTTTGGCTGAAGAGGTACCTGGGTGCAGGGCAGCTCTCTGAGCTGTGTTTTGCCTCCTCTCCTTCCTCGTCACCACAAAAGAAAGACAAAACCTGAGCAACCCATGAGGAGCCAGGAAAGGCTGAATTCAATGTCCCTATGGCCAGGCACTACTTCAGCCACAGTGGCTCCATGACTGAGAAGAGCAGAGGCTTTGAAATGAGAAGCTGAGAGCCTCAAAAAAGTCCCTGACATCCCCGAGCTCAGGATTTCAGGGAATGCCAGATGTCCTTCACTTCTGGCAGCACCAGGGCAAGGGCAGGGCAGGATTCAGCTCACAGCTGTGCTGTCTCCATGGCTGGGGTTTTCCCAGCTGAAGTCCCAGCTGTGGGCCACCAGCAAGGCTACTTTTTAAAAGAAATGCTGGAGAAGTCGAGGCTATGCTGATGGTCGTTGAAATTTCCCACATCTGGTGGTTGAAATTTTCTCTGCTAGTGAACTGGAGCAGCCCTGCTTGGGAGCAGCAACTCAGGAAAACCTGCTCGAGTTACAGACCAAGGAGCAGAGAAGGTTTGCAGGACTTCTGCCCTGTCTGGGTTTCAACAAAACTTGAAAAAACTTGAAAAAACTTGAAAAAACTTGAAAAAACTTGAAAAAACTTGAAAGAACTTGAAAAAACTTTGAATTTTTGAGGCAGTCAGTGATCCTTAAAGGCAAAGAGAACCCAGGAAGTGAGTAATAGGTGCAAGTTTTGAGGATGAGCAGTGTTAGTTTATTTTGGAGTGTGTTGACACTTGTTCAATGAGGAGGTGATTCTTAGGAACTCTCTTGCTGTTGCCCTGGTCTCAGACCTATCATCCTCCTTCCCTAAAATGACCCCAGATTGCCATCCTGGGGTTTGGAGGCAACTCTAGCTTCTGCTTTCTCTTCCCCTTCTCAGAACATGCTGCCTTGGCCACTCAGTCTGAGATGGAAACTGAAACAGTGAAGTGTGAGATCCTCCAGGGAGGATGGAGCAAAGCCCCTCAGCCCCTCAGCCAGCCTGGATCCAGACAGGGAAACCCAAATGCTGGGAATGGGAAGAGCAACTTGTTGAGTGGAGGGAGACCCAGATGTTGAGGAGGGGAAGATGCAGATGGTGAAAAAAGGGAAACCTGAAATGTGCACACTGAGGATGGGGACACCCAGATGTTGAGAGCAGTGAGACCAAGGCACTGAGAATGGAGAAATCCAGATGTTGGCTGCTGGCTCCTGAGCTGCTGCTGCTGCAGTGAGAGCATGGGATGTTTTGTTGTGAGTCTCTGAGGTGGCACCTCCCTGCTCAGACAGCCCCAGCACTGCCTCCACTGCTGCCTCCTCCAGCACTCCCTTGGTGAGAAGGTGTCAGCACCCTTCAGGCACTGCAAAAGCTGCTCAAAGGCTCCAGAGAGACCTTAGAGCCCCTTCCAGTGCTTAAAGGGCTCCAGGAGAGCTGGAGAGGGACTTTGGATGAGGGCCTGGAGTGACAGGGGGCTTCCCACTGCCAGAGGGCAGGGTTAGATGGGATATTGGGAGGGAATTGTTCCCTGTGAGGGTGGGCAGGCCCTGGCACAGGGTGCCCAGAGAAGCTGTGGCTGTCCCTGGATCCCTGGAAGTGTCCAAGGCCAGGCTGGACAGGGCTTGGAGCAGCCTGGGACAGTGGAAGGTGTCCCTGCTCATGGCAGGGATGGGACTGGATGGGTTTTAAGGTCCCTTCCAACCCAAACCACTCTGTGGCTCTATTAAACCTGGTCACATCCCCTTTCTTGAAGTCCCAAGTCAGCTTTGGGCAGCAAGGTGGCTTTGTGCTGGTGAATTCCTGGTGCTTCCAGCCAGGAGCAGCTCTGTGGGCTGTCAGTGATGGCATTGCTGCCTCTCCTTGCCTGTCTCTCCCCCACCCCAGGTGATGTTGAGCAGAGCTCAGCCCTGTGCAGACAGGATTTCACAGCCCTGGTGATGCTCTCAGCCCAAGATGGAACCAACTCTCGCTGGTGGTGAGGCTGCTGCTCATCCCCTCCATGCCAGAGAAGAGCAGCAGAGGCTCTGATTGAATTAGTGCAAGGATTTAATTTAATCCCCAAATGTCTCTCATTTTAAAGGAGCCTGTTCATTTCCTTCTAGGACCTTATCTGATGCAGGCACCCAGCAATGCGAGCAGAAGGACTGGGCACAAAGGCAGTGTTGGGGGGAGGGCTTTGTGGGGAGTGACTTGAGGGCTGTGTGGGTTTTTCCTCTAATTACCTCATGAGATAATGATGACAGTGATTGCAAGACAAATAAAACATATGCAGCATCATTCAAGCACACGCTGGTGCAAATAGCATCCTTGCATGGAAAGTCTGGAAGTATTCCCTTCTTACTGTGGAATTACTGTGGGGGGAATGGAACAGCTCCAAGGATGGGGTGAAAGGAGCATCTGCTTTGTGCCTGACACCAAATCCAGCTGTTTCATGGATGGGGTGATGTCATGAAGGGGCCAAGCACATGGAGGTCTCTGAATTTTAGTCTTCAGACTCACTGGGGGAGTTCAGGCGATGCTGTGTCACTGCTGGGGTGAGTCAGGATGGGTGGGAGAGCCAGTGCTCTCTGTGCCACATGTGCCCCAGGGACCCTGGGGGTGTGATAGAACAGGACAAGGCACAGCTGGATACTGTGGGCTCCCAGCTGGCTGTGGCACTGAGCTCCAGCATCTTCCTGGAAAACTGTCCTGCTCTTTGCCCCATGACTCAGGCAGCTGCTCTCTGTGCTGTCCCCTCTGTGCACATGGGGCTTACACACCCCCGGGGTGTTTCCTAGGGGTGACAGCAGCTTTTGCAGCCCAACATCTGCACACAGCAGCCTGGGGATGTCCAGGGTGGGTTATCACCTCGCTGCTCTGTGGGGTGAGGGGTGTCCAGCAGCAGGATGGCTGTTCAGGGAATGCTGTCACAGGCTGGGACCCCCACAGGGACACAACCTCTGTCCCCTCCATGGGTGCCTCTTCCCAGTGGGATGTGAGGCTGGGTGGGTTGATTCCTGGGGCTGCTGCCCTTTTGAAGCTGAAGTCAGTTTATACAGAGGGGTGGCTTTGTTGACTCCAGCTTTCTGCTTGTCACTGGGTTTGTGAGAATGCTTTGATCTCAGCTGGGGATACAACGATTTCTGTTCTGGGTGATTTGTTACCTTGGGGTGGTCCTGTGGAACAGCCTCTGCCACAGCCCTACAGGATCTGTGTAGGAGGGAATTGCTTCCCAAGGGGAGGATTTTTTGCTCCTTTGGTCTTTTTTCCCTGCTGGGCTGGTTTTGACCCTTTGGCTTAGACAGAAAAGTCACACAGGACCCCACTCTGTCAGGGGAGGGCTCATCGCAGGCTGCCCCTACTCAGAAGAAAAAAAACCTTGGAGGTTTTTCCCTTGGACTTTTCCCTTTGAAAGGGCAGAGCTTGCTCAGGCCTTCCCCAGCTGCAAAGAAACCTGGAAAAACCAGCCCCAAAGGCTTAAAAAGCAGACATGGGCTGGCAGGAGTGGCTGTGGTTTTGTAGGACTTGCCCAGAGCCATGGGCAGAGCTGGGGCAATCCAGGGATGGGCAGAGCCCAGAGATTCCCTTTGGCATTTGATAATGCAGTGCAGGAGGGGCCAGAGCTGCTGGACGAGCTGCTGGATTTCTCTGCAGCCCTTGGGGAAGATCCCTGCAGGGCTGAGCTGCCCCAGCAGCTCGCAGGGGCCGTGGAGCCATCGGGGTAAGGATGCTGTTAGCAGCTCTGCCTCTGCGGCTGGAGCTGAGCCCACAGCCTGGGATTCCTCAAAGCCCACTGGTCCTGCTGTGTGCTGGAGGGGGGGCTGAGTGCCACCATCCCACTCCTGCCAGCTGGGGGAACCTGGTGTTCCAGGGATCAGGAGCAGGACAGGGTGCTGACAGAGCAATGGGTGACTTGGCACCACGTGGGGACATGGGGAAGATGGCATCCCATCCCATCAGAGCACTGTTAGGGTTGTACGAGTCAGTGCCAGCCTTGTGGGTGGGGTATTAGGAGGGGAAAAGTTCCCCAGGAAGGTGTCCAGAGAGATTTGGGGTGCTTCTGCTTTCATCTTTCTTTATCTTTTCCTCTGGCAGATGCTGGAGACGGACGCCGAGAAGCCAGGGCAGATGCACTCGGAGGATGGGAAAGCAGCAGTGGCTGATGCCGCTCTGGCTGCCAAGGCAGCGGCTCTGGCCAAGCCCTGGGACACTCTGGGAGCCACCCAGGCTCCTCTCCTGGTGCAAAAGCAGCCCATGGCCACCGCAAAGGGAGGGGAGCAGCCCAGCTCCCTGCCAGCCTTCGTCATCCCCGAGCTGCGGCTCGACAGCACCTTCAGCCAGAGCCAGGAGGGCACGGCGGGCAGCACCACGGACGGCGAGGATGAGGAGGACGACGAGGAGGAAGATGAGGACGAGGAGGATGAGGAGGAGGAGGACAGTGACGAGCAGTACCTGGACAGGAACGAGCTGAAGCGCAGCAGCATGATCGAGACGTCGGGCGGGCAGGCTGGCTACACCCTGAGCGTGCAGGGCTCTCTGCGCCGCCGCACCCACAGCGAGGGCAGCCTCCTGCACGAGGCCAAGGGCCACTGCTTCACCTCTGACACCACCCTCAACTGCTCCGACAGCCAGGGCACCACTGCCCACTGGGCACTGCCCTCCCCCAGGACCCTCAAGAAAGAGCTCGTCAAGAACGGCGGCTCCATTCACCAGCTCACACTGCTGTTTTCGGGCCACAGGAAGGTACGTGGCTGGCAGTGGCTCCAGGGCGACTGGGAGGGTGGGAGAGCTCCTGGAGTGGAGGTGCCCTGAGTGTGGCTCCTACCTCCGTGCCCACGGCAAAGCTGCCACCTGAGCAGTCAGGAAGGTCCCAGGTGCTGGCAGCCAGCTCTGGGAGGTGCTGAGCACCTGGGAGTTGTCACCCAGAGCAGCTGGGGCAGTGGGTGGTCATTTCCACCACTGCATCTGGATCCTGCAGGTCCCATGGCCTGGGCAGCCGCTGCCTGCTGGGATGGGGGGTGGCAGAGGTGCTCCTGGGGGTTTATGCTTGCAAAGAACGGCTCACAGCAGCACCAGGGACAGGGCTCCAGAGAGACCCCAGTGACAGAGTCCCCAGTGTGCAGGGGACACCAGGAGCAGTGTTACCCTCTGCCCTCAGCAGCCTCCTGCAGGGCTTTGACCACTGTGCAGGTTGATGTCAGGAAGCAGCTGTAGTCAGCAGTGAGGTGTGATCCCTCCATGCAGGAGGAGTAGCAGAGGATGTGCCAGGGAGCTCTGCAGGGCCTGGCTTATGCCAGCCTAGGGGTCTGGGGTGCTCCTGAACCCCCAGAGCAGAGCTGGCCCTGGCTGCACTGCTGCAGGAAATCAGGTGCCAGTGCAGAGACCATTCATGGGAAGTGCTGCTGTTCCCATTCTCCATGGGTGACACTGGCCGGGTGCTGAGAGTGGCCTTTGGCCCTTTGGCCCTGCTCTGCCCTGTCAAGCCTCCATCAGTCTCATCCCTGCCTCGGCTCTGGGTGCTGCTTGGGGCCCTGGTGATTGGCACAGAACCACAGTCCATTGTGCAGGGTCGTGTTCCCAGCTCAGGACCTCATTGCACAGCTCAGGACCATGTCCTGCTGCTCAGGACCACCTTGCAGAACCACATTCTGCTCCAGAGCAATGGCTCCTTGGCAGGAGAGGCTGCTACAGGCTCCTGGGGTTAAATCCACATTGGGGTTAAACACATGCTGGCATAACCCTCTTCCTGCCATGCTCATGCTGCTTGAAAAGCCACCCTGATGCTGTTTACTGGAACACGTTTTAGGCTCAGAGTCCCTGGCCAGCTGATGAGAGCCCTCCCCGGGCTGACAGACTGCTGGGGTAAGGCTGGGGTCTGAAAGGGAGTCCAAACTCTCTCGGAGACTGATGCCAACATTGTGTGCAGGAGGAGGGGGGGAAGGTTCACAGCCACGCCACCCCAGATAAAGAACAGCCACCTTTGTGTCAGGGACACGGGCGCTGCCTGTCGCACGTGCGGGGAAGGTGGGGACAGTGTGAGCGCCGGCTGAGCGTCCCGTCAGTGCTGCCGTGAGCAGCGCCCTGGAGGAGAGAGAGCTCACAGTGCCGCTGTGTGTGCAGCGCCGAGCCTGCAGCCCTGAGCCTGCAGCCCTGTAACCCTGCAGCCCTGAGCCTGCAGCTCTGTAACCCTGTAACCCTGCAGCCCTGTAACCCTGCAACCCTGTAACCCTGCAGCCCTGTAACCCTGCAGCCCTGCAGCCCTGTAACCCTGCAGCCCTGTAACCCTGCAGCCCTGCAGCTCTGTAACCCTGCAGCTCTGTAACCCTGCAGTGCTGCCCGGGCCGGGTGAGCTGCGTGTCCCTGCCGGGACACCCCGGAACGTCCCCACCCTGCCCCGGGGAGCCTCCAGCCTCCAGCTGCGCTTCCTGCTCTGATCTGGGTGGATGTTTTCCTGCAGAGGTGTGCAGAGCTCCTGCTGGGTTGCGCTGCTCTAGTACACATTACACTGGGATTTTTGGGGCAGCCTGTGCCGGCGCCAAGGGCAATCTGGTGGCTGCACCTCCTGCAGCTCCCACTTCCAACCCTGCAGCAGCTCTGGCTGCCTGGAGCCTTAATCCCCTGCCCATGTGCCCTCTTGGGCCCCTCTGTGTGTTTCTACTGCCCTGTTCCCACTGCCCCGTTCCCACTGCCCCATTCCCACTACTCTGCTCCCATTCCCCCACTCCCCTTGCCCTGCCTCTCCAGCTGCCTTGGAGGGTCTGCAGCAGTCAGAGAAGCCAGACCCGGGCTGAGCCACCACATCCATGGGGTTTTGGGCTCCTTCCACCCCCCTACCTACTTTGGAGGGACTTTTACTGGTCTGTGCCTTTGAATAGTTCAGTGAAACCTCCGAGCTTTTTGGAGCAGGACACTGATGCACAATTCCCATATGGGATTCCGCCACCGAGCTGCCAAGCACTGGCAACACCTGCACCAGGCGGCCTTGGCTGCAGGGCCATCACATCCATCAAGGTTCTTGGTTATTTTCCCATCTGGGAGTGTTTCAGAGGGGCTCATTGCACAGCCCTTTTTAACACCATCATGCCCAGCGTGCCTCCCCACAGAGCTGGTTGTTTTACTGGGCATTGTGGGGAGCGCTGGGACTCCTCGGGAGATCTCGCCTGCTGCCTTTTGTCCCCGAGCACGGAGCCTCTGTGGACAATGGCAGGAAGCCCTGGCCAGCCCGTCTGCCGGGCCGGAGCAGCCCAGGGAAGGTGCTCGGCGAGGGCTGCATTGTTCAGGGCCGATAAACTCCGGAAATTCGGGCGCAGAATGGAAGGAAGTGTCAGAAGCCTCAGGTTTGGGCTGCGGGGCTGAGCTCAGGGTTCCCACGGCCTGACTGCAGGGTGATGATCCTGGAAAGCGCTTGGCGGCCCTGGGGGCACCGGGATGAGCCACTGTGGGGCTGGGTGGGTGCAGGGCTGGATGCAGGGCTGGCTGGGAGCATCTGCAGTGTTCAGTAATGGGTCGTTTGCTGAAGTCCCTGAGCTATGGTGATCCTGGGGTCCCCCTGCCTGGCCCCAGGCTGTGCTGGTGCTGCCCCAAGCTCGTGGCACATCCCAGGTCCCCTTGGCTTACCCTGGATCAGTGGCTGGGGAGCAGAGGCCTCTGGATGCTCCTTGGACTTGTAAACTGCAATGATATGATTCAGTTGTGGGTGAATTGTTCTGATTTCTCCTGCCTGGGGACTGCTGGGAACTCCTTAATGATTTTTGGGTGCCCAGCCTGGTTCTGGGGGGCTCTTTGGGCTGGGGACAGGTCCCTGTGCCCACTCATGCCAGCAGGGGTAGGAGCACCAGGAATGGGGATGTGAATGTCCTCCCTGTAGGAAGTACCACTGTCAGCACCTTGAACCTGGAGGGTACCTGAGCCACCAGCTGTGGGGTCTCCTTGGATGCTCCAGGAGTGGCAAAAGATGGGTGAGGGGAGAGAGGTTCCTGTGTCAGAAGCTTGTTCCCTGTCATTGCCATCATGAGGAAGGAGCCCTGTGGATGCTGTGGGTCTGGTCCGTGTGGCTGTGGGGCCATAGGGATGCTGGCCCTGCTGGTTGGTGACACAGAGTGACACTGTGGGCACATCCTGGCGTGCTGATACAGATGCTGCTTTTCTCTTCCCCCACAGCTGAGTGGAGCTGACCCTGAGTGCAGCTGTGATGAAGGGGACGAGACCTCCCGCAAGAAACGGAGCAGGAGCCTGTAAGTGTCACATCAGGGGTGGCACCAGGGTGTGCCAGGGTGGTTTGTGGGGTCAGACACCTCGGCTGAGCCCCGCTGCTACCAGCAGCACTTAGGGTTGCCCTGTCTTTTTCCCCTGACTTTTTCCAGAGAGGGAGCAGCAAATCCATGAACTGGGGTCTCACTTCAGACGGAATTGTTTCCAGGTTGGGTGGTGGGGGTGTGCTGGGGACACTGCCCAGCCCAGCTGGGAGCACCCCTTCCAGTGTGCTCTGACAGGGTGAAGACACCAGCTCTTGGGAAAAACAGCTTGCCTGGGTTCAGGGAGAGGCCATGGAAGCGGTGAAATCTGAGCTGGGGGCCTCCTTCCCGCTGGCCCCATGCCGGGAGGAGGAATGGGGAGGTGGAATGAGGAGGTTTCCCACCGAGGGTCAGGCTCAGCCCTTGTGGCACATCTGCGGCAGCGCGGCGGGAACAGGGACCGCGGGGACCGGAGCGACACCGGCAGCCCCTCTGCTGCTCCCGGTAAGGCTTTGGGGGGCCAAAACGTGGCTGCAAGCAAGGACAAGGCAGCCGTGGCCTTTGCTGTCCCCAAACACAGCTGCAGCTGAGGGGGGCAGGCGCACGAGTGGGGATGTTGGGGAAGGAACTCCTCCAGAACGCGGGTCCGGCCGGGTGCCAGGGCACAGGGATGCCAGTGACCGAGTGTCCTGTGCCCCGGGCCACGTGTGCCGGGCAGGTGCAGGAGCCACACGTGGTTGGAGTGGCTCAGGGTGCGAGGCTGCTGCCCGGCCTGGCCGGCTGTGCCAGTGAGCGGCACTGTCGGCCCGCGCTGCCTCATCGCCGCCGCCTATTTTTAGCTCTCTTTATTATTTCCCCCCCGGCACTCGAAATGAAAATGAAGCCCTTGCGGCAGGGACGTCCCCCAGCCGCGTGGCAGAGCCGGGGGAGCGGGGCTGGCGGGGGAGGCTCGCCCCCCCGGCACGGCGGGGTCAGGGGCGGTTGTGGAGAGGTTCAGCGCTCACCTTGAGCCGGCAGGGGATGCTCCGGGGAGCTCTTGGCAGCGCCATTGGCTGCTCGGCGCGGTCCCAGCCGGCTGTGGGACTATTTATGGTGCAGGGGCCGCCGGTCGGCACTCGCTCCTCTCCCGGCACACGCTGCCGGCCCCGATGTACCACACCATGGTGGACTTTTCCGAAAAATACCTGGAAAGGTAGGACACCTAGCATCCTCTGAGGAAGGGGGATGTGCTGCTCAGGGGATGGTTTGGAAGCAGCGTGGGGTGATGGTGCTGGGCCTTGTGGTCATGCTGGGGTGCCGGGGAAAATCACTTTATAGAGGTTTCACCCCACAGTGAAACCAGCAATTTTTGAATGGAATTATTTTTGCTGTGGTGTTTATTGCAGTGTGGCTGCAGCTGGTGGCTGTGCCCATCTGTGGCTGTTGCCGCCTGGGTTGGTGCCACTTGCTCTTTCTTTGCAAGTGTGTGCAAGAGGAGCAGCACGTGGAAGTTGGGAACTTGCTTAGGAGGTGCTTGCCTGGTGTGTTCCAGCTGGAAAATCCACCCAGGAGCCACAATCACCTGCCTGGTGTGGGCCAGCTGGCCTTGTGCCAAGGGCTGTGCCGTGGAGGTGACCCATGTGTGTCACACAAGGGTTATTCAGTGCTCTGCCAGCCCCACCAGGCACCAACTGCTGCCCTGTGAAACTGGGAACAGTGCTGAAATTGTTGCTGGAGGCTGTATGGGATGGCTGGTCCTGTGTGCTGGCGGGTCCCTGGCTGCCGGCGGCGCTGGCAGCGCGGTGATGGGAGGCAGATGGTGTTTGGAGTGTGAGGCTCTGTGTGTGGATCTGCTGGTCCCACGTTAGTGGGTGCCTGGCGGCTGGCAGCAGTGGGATATGTGTCCTGCTGGGATCACAGCCCAGGGGGTGTGAAGGCAGGGAAACTGTCCATGCCCATGGCTTGGATGGCACTGGGGACTGGAGGGAGAGATTGCCCTCTACAATCATTCTGTGGCTCAGGGGACTGAGCCCTGAAGTTGTTGTAGCTCATTTTTTCCCCCCAGTGGTCGCTGTGTTTTACCCTCCTGAGACTGGGGAGAGCTGTGGGTCTGGAGAACATCACTCAGCCTAGAGTGGTGCACCCATGCCCTGAATCCCTCCTGTCCCTCTCATGCCCCTCATCAGCCCTGGGCATGGCAGAGCTGGCTCCCCTGAGCATCTTTGCTTAGATCCACTGCTGTGTGTGGCCCTGTAACATTAAATTTGCGGAGTCAGAAAGGGCAGGAATTGAAAACAAAAGTCGCTTGCCTAATGAGATAGCTGTCAGATAACGAGCTTCAGATTTGGAGAGCAGAATCCATGTGTGTTGTGTAAAGACTGATGCTCTGAAGTTTTGCTATTGACATTATATCCATATGCAGTGAAATATTGTCTGTGTGCACATTACAATGAGATTGAGGAGAGGTATTTTAAATGGAAGAAATTGAAAACACAGATGGAAGCTGTAATTCTTTCCAGTCATAAATGTCCCAGCCACACGCAATGTAAGATAGCGTTATACTTGCTTTTTAATGAGTGACAGATCACTGTCATTGTGAGAAGATTGTCAGAAAAGGGAACGAGAAACAAGGCCCAAGCACCAAAACTTGCCATTGCTGCATTTTTGGGGGCTTCTGGAGGTGTTTGGCGCCGTCCCACCCTGGCTCGCTCCATCGCGGCTGTCCTTGTCCCCGCTGTGTCCGGGTGCAGTGACCGCGCTGCGCCACACGGGGGCAGCACCGCCCGCGGGTCCATCCTGCCCGAGCTGCCCTGGGAGCTCCTTTTCCCACGGCGCTTCCCAAAAATCCGTCCTGCTGCCAATCCCCTGGGCCGACCGCGAGCCCCGTGCCCGAGTGCCCGTCAGGCTGTCTGTGCGGGGATGCTGGTGCGGGGGGACCCGTGCAGGGGTGACAGAGTGGGTGTTTCTGCCTCAATGTCCCGCGCTGCCAGTCCCGACCACCCCCTTATGGAAATGTCCCCACGGCCATGGAAGTGTCCCCAGCCTGGCACCGGGACGTGAGCACCCTCGGGTCACGTGTGGGCGCCCACGCAGGGGGGACACAGGGCAGCGCCGCTGTCCCTGCTCCGCTGCTCAGCCCGCTCCGCCCCGCCGCCGGCCCCGCAGCCTTCCCGGGATGCCTGCGCTCTATAAATAGCCCTCGTAAATCCTGGCCGCGATTATTTTTCCCCGCCGTCTCTTGAAAGGCCCCACTATCCGCCTCGGCGCTGATTTTTCCACCTTTCCTCAAGTTTCCCCAGCAACGGCAGAGCCGTCCCAGCCAGCGGCGGGGCTGACACAGCCTTTACTCACAGCTCCCCGGCCGTCCCACGGCGCATTTAAAGCTCCGCGGGCTGAGCCCTCCCACTTCCCCTTCCGCGCTGGCCGCCGCGGGCAGGAGAGAGCGGCAGAGCGCCGGAGCGTCCGGCGGAGCCGCTTCGGGCTGTCCCCGCTCGGGCTGTCCCCGCTCGGGCTGTCCCCGCTCGGGCTGTCCCCGCAGCCATGCCCTTCTTCCGCGACCTGTCCAAGCCGCAGCCGCTGGAGTTCCACGCGGAGATGCTGCTGGCCGTGCAGAGGCCACACACGGGCTCCCTGCAGCGCCGGCACACCATGAAGGAGTAGGTGGAGGGCGGCGGGAGGGACGCGGCAGCCCGAGGGTCCCGCCGGGCTGGGTGTCCCCGCGTCCCCTCGCCCGCCCGCTCACACTCGCTTTTCTCTCCAGAGCCAAGGACATGAAGAACCGTCTGGGGATTTTTCGGCGGCGGAACGAGTCCCCCGGAGCCAACCCCTCCGGCAAGCTGGACAAAGTGCTCAAATCCCTCAAGTAGGTGCTGCGGGAGGGTGGCGTGGGGATCGGGGACAGTGGGGATTGGGGACAGTGGGGATCGGGGACAGTGGGGATCTGGGACCATGGGGGCTTGGGGACGAGCTGTTGTCTGGAGCTCCTCACCTCCAGGGAAGCTGAGTTCTCCCAATTTGGGGAAGCTCTGGACAAAGTTTTTGGGTGTGGAGGAGCATTTAAAACATTTTTTGGCTGAAAATCTCCTGCTGGAGGGTGAGAGGTCCTGCCTGGGCAGTGGCACGGCGGCAGCTTGGGCTGGAAATTTACCTGATGGCAGCGTTCTCTCAGTGCCTCTATATGGAACTTTAACTGGCCAGAGGGTAGTTTGAAAAACCACTTTGCTCTGGAGATGCTCCAGCAGCTGGAGACGAGCCCTCCCTGCTCTTGCTCCTGGCAGCTTCTCCGGCTGCTTGAACGAGGCAGCTGAAATCCCACTTCCCACAGCTCCTGGGCATCACCCGGAGCTTTCCCAACTCTTCCTCAGACACCCCAAGTGCCCCAGCAGCCTGCACAGACCTCCTGGTGTTGGATTTTCTTCCTGCTAGCCATAAAGCAGCGATTTCCTTCCAGCAGAGCTGCTGTGGTGCTGCCTGGTGCAGAGCCTGGCTCTGCCTCCAGCTGCTCCAACAGTGCCAGTGCAAGGTGGGATCCAGGGCCATCCCCACGGGCACACTGCATGACTTTATCCACTGGAAACATTGAGCAGGAGGCTGATTTGGGAGCTGGGAGCAGCCGTGCTGGGCTCACAGCCTGGCTTTTTATCCTCTGGAAATGCTTAGCAGGCAGCAAAAGCAGCTTTCTCTGCTGAGCTTCGCCAACGTGCTGTCCTTTTTCCACAGGCCCACTCCCGAGGAAGCGCTCAAGTGGGGGGACTCCCTGGAGAAGCTGCTGCTGCACAAATGTAAGTGTGTCCATCCCCTCCACTTGTGTTTGCTGCCAGGGGAATATCCAGACACGTGCCTGGATAAAGCTGGGATTTCCTCTGTTAATCCCTTCCGGTGTTTGGGGATACACAAAGGGAAATTAGCCCATCCCTTGCCTGTACCCCTCCTGCTCCTGCCTGGCTTGGGGGGGACTTGGTGACAGGGGCTGGGGAGAGTTGCAGGTTGGGGAGGAAGAGGCAGTGGTCTGTGTCTGTGCCCACTGTGGGGCTGTGCAGGGGGGCCTTGGAGCAGCAACTGCTTTAGAACATCCCAAAGATGGGAGAAAACAGCCCTTCTTGGGCACCCATCCTGCATCCAGCCCATGGGGATGGTCAGGGGCTCCTGTCCCCATCTCTGTCCCCGCTCCAGCCCAGCCTCCCTGCTGGCTGTTGGTGCTGCAGCCAGGCTGAGGCTGTGCGTTCAGCACACCGATGGGCTGTGTTGCTGTGCTGGCCTGGCAATGCCATCACTGCCTGCTTGCACAAGGGGATTTTAGGGGCAGTGCAGCTTGGTGGTTTAGGCTGCAGCTCTGCAAGGTCGCTGAGGGTCTTGTGGGGCTGTCCCTGTCTGTGAGCAGGAGTAGAGCAGTGTCCCTGTCCCCACAGATGGGCTCGCTGCCTTCAGGGCCTTCCTGCGCACCGAGTTCAGCGAGGAGAACCTGGAGTTCTGGCTGGCCTGTGAGGAGTTCAAGAAGATCAAATCCCAGTCCAAGATGGTGTCCAAGGCCAAGAAGATCTTCGCTGAGTACATTGCCATCCAGTCCTGCAAGGAGGTGAGGGTTTGCTCCCATGCTGGCGGGTGGCTCCCTGGCTGGTGGCTGCCTGGGGAGCTGCTCACCAGCCCTGCTGTCTGTGCCCACAGGTCAACCTGGATTCCTACACACGGGAGCACACCAAGGAGAACCTGCAGAACATCACCCGCAGCTGCTTCGACCTGGCGCAGAAGAGGATTTACGGGCTCATGGAGAAGGACTCCTACCCCCGCTTCCTCCGCTCCGACTTGTACTTGGACATAATCAACCAGAAGAAAGGCAGCTCCCCGCTGTAGGCCCAAGGACTGTCTCGGGGCAGGCTGGGAGCTGTGTGTTTACATGGAATTGGGCAGTGGAGGCCTTCCTGGGAGCTGGTTGGGAGCTGGCTGTCCTGCTCGTGCCCCCAGGCTGTATGGACATGGGGCAGCTGAAGGCACCGAGGGCACCATCAGGCCGAGCAGTCTGGTACTGCTGCACCACCCTGTCTCACCATCGCTGGTACGACGCCTGCAGGGTGGCCCTGGTGTGGATTTAGCCAGGAGGGAAGCTCCCACGAGACTACTGTGAAGCACCTGCCCCAGCCACGAGTGCTGCTGGAAGGTGGAGAGTGAGCCCAGCTCGGCGAGGAGGGGATTCCTGTGCAGGGCTCTGGCAAGGGGACAACAGCAGTGACACAAACATCCCCCTGGATCAAAGCCTTGTGAACTGGAGCAGGCCCAGGACGCTGCTGTGCTTCCCTGGGCCGTGGGGCCTCCTGGCTGCCCTGCAGCAGCTGTGGCAGGAGCCCGGCGCTTCCCTGGCTCATGGTGAATCCCCTGGGAGCAGCGAGAGCCACGTCCTGTCCCCGTGCTGGAGGTGTGCAAAGCACCCCCTGCTGCCCTCCCCCCTGGTTTATTTATTGCCCTCTGTAGCTGGACACGTTGCTGTGTGATAGGAGCCCCCGTGTCCTTCCCCGTTCCCCAGTTACAAGTGCAATATTTGTGTGTGTCGCGGCCGAGTTCTCCGGCGGAGTGGATGCCTTCTTCTTTTTCTGGGTGTGTAGATTTTGTAAGGTAGCAGGTTTTGTGTGCCAGACCCATTCCCTGGCAGCGGGCAGCTGGGGGAGCCTGGTGTAAATATCAATATCTCAATGCCCTGACGATGGAGGGGTCGGTGATGGAGAAAAGCAACTCTGTGCAGCCGCTCTCCTGACTCTGGATAACAATGCTGTGTTTTGGGAAGCGGGGGGTCCTGCTGGCCCTGGCAGGGCAGGATGCACTGCCTGCCTCCCAGTTTACAGTGCAAAGCATCTCTGCAGCTAGAAAAACAACTACATTGTCATGGTCATAGGTAAATAAAAGGAGAATATAATTTCTTGTAGCTGCCTTTTGTTCGTGCCGTGTTTGTCAGCACTGCAGAGCCGCGCAGCCCTCACCTCACTGAGGAGTGTAAAATCCTATTACTGCGTGGCTAAAGAAGGGAAAATCTGTTTCCATGAATTTCTGAGCTGTTTTTTACAATGGAGCAGCTGCCAGATGCTGCTGAGGCCAGGTCTGGATGTAGCAACACAGTTTTGCCCCAAACGAGACTGTTCCCAAGGCCAGCAGTCGCTGTTCAACACAGCAGGGCACCAACCTCTGACCACGGAAATGCCCAAACACTCCAGTGACCTCCTGCAGCTCTGGGTCTCTCTGGGGACACACCAAAAGCAGCAACAAAGATCTGTTCCAGGTCTGTGCATGGCTTGGCAGAGCTGCTCCTCCCCACAAGGGCAGTGTTCTGATGTGGGATGAGAATGTTTTATAAAGGCTGTTCATGGAGTGTTTGGTACCTGAAGTGTCACCTGGCTGTGGTGAGCCTGGGATGGCTCAGGGATGTGCTTGTGGTGTCACAGGGCCCTGCTGGGCTGTGGTGAGGCTGCCTGGAGGTGCTGCTGGGGATGCCCAAGGCCGGGGTGGTGTGGCTGCCCCAGCAGTCCCACCTGAGCACAGCTCTCCCCTGCAGGTCCCATCTCTCCTGGGGAATTGCCTGTTTCCCCTCTTTAAACAACCAGCAGGTGATGCCAGGTGGGGACACTGAGGCAGAGGTGAGGGCTCTGCTCAGGGCTTGGCTGGACGCACAAGGTTGGTGCCTGCTGGCTCTGTTGGGGATGCTCTTCGCACCAGGGTGGTCCATGGGGGATCCAAGGTCCATGGATGATGTCCCAGGGGTGGCCCAGGCACTGACCCTGGAGCTGCTGAGACCCCGTGGGTGTGTTTACCCTCCCAGCTGCCTCCTCCAAGCCAGACCCTCCTCTTTCTCCTGGCATTGCCCAGAGCTTTCACCTCCTCTCTTTCCCAGCTGGGAGTTTCCCTTCATTTCTGGATTCAACACAGATTTTCTTGCCCTTCCACCCTCTCTCCATCCCCTGCACTCTCCTGAGCTGCCCTCACTCCATCCCAAACCATCAGTGTTAGGAAACTCACAGCAGGGTCCCTTCATTGTCCCCCTCATTGGTCCCTGTCCCCAGGCTCACTGGGGCAGCCTCAGGGGCTCTGGGCTTGGGGGCTCTGGGGACACTGGGCAGCTCAGTCCCTACTGTTACTTTCTCCCTGCCCTGAGCCCAGCTCCAGCAGCTCTGGTGCATCCCGTGGTGCTGGTGATGCCCAGGAGCATCCCAACCCCATAACCATACGGGATTTTGAGCTTAAAATCTTCCCTCCAGGAATTATCCCAGCTCAGGCAGGCAGGGAGAGCTGGAGCTGCCGGGGGATGTGTGGGGTGGGGATCTGGTGCTCGGCTTTGATCCCTGCAGGGGACAAAGACACCGTGGAGGTGGAGAAATGGGGACCTGGGCTGACTCCCTGGAAAGATGGCAATAGCCTTGCGTGAGTGGCAGGAGCTGGGTTATCACTGTAAGAGAATTTATTGCTGGGCTCCAGGTTGCTGTGAGTCACTGGGCAAACGCCATTCCCACGTGCTCAGAGACACTCGATTTTCTGGAGAGGCAGGGCTGGGGGGAGCTGGGAATGCCACGTGCTTGTCCCATGTTTTTCTGGGATGGTCAATGCTCCCTGCAGCAGGACAGGCCTTGTCATGAACTCAGGGCTCATCATGGGCTCCGTGGTGACACCAAAGCCACAGCTTTGTCCTTTCCGTGCTGCAGGAGAGAGGTTGGGACATCTCCAAGATTTTGTGCTTCAGAGCAAAAGGTGTGAGGAGCTTGGAGTATCTGGATGGGAACTGGATGGGGGAAGTCAGCCCATGGAGGGGGTTGGTTCAGGGGGACATTGGTTGGGATGGACATACAGCCCCACTGCCCTGAGGGGACACAGGGAGCTCTTACAGGGACACTGAACTGGCAACACAATCAAAGGGAACAGAAATGTCCTTGTTTAGCACAAAATCAGACATCCAGGACAAAATGCAATCATGCCAAGAGAAGAAATTCCTGACCTGTCCATGCCAGTGCCAGAAGCCTGAGTGATGGGGATGAGAATTAGGTGTATTTCTAATTCCTATTAGAAATAGGAATTAGCCTCAGCCCAACTGGATCTGCTGGAGAGACATTCCCATGGCAGCAATGCTGGAATCATGGGGGGTCACCTGGCTGGGGATAGCCCTGGGGAAGGAGAGGTGGCCACTACCTGCACTGAAGCCACCCAGGGCAAGAAAGATGACAGCAGGAGCTGCTGCCTGTCCCAGGCTCATCCCAAGGCTCAGGGATGTGGGGAACATCATGGTGCCACAGCCAAAGGGAATTTCCCAATGTGGAAACCAGTGCCTTCCAAAATAGGGAGGACCTTATCTCAGCAGATAATGAGGATTTATCTCTGGGCTAAAAATTAGTGGTTGCTGAGTTGCAAATAGTCACAACTCAGCCGTGTTTGTTGTGTGCAAACAGGGCAAAGTCCACCGAGGTGCTCCAGGTTCATCCGTGGGACAAAGCTCACCCAGCTGAAGGCAAAGCTCCCCAGGGAAAGGATTTACGTGGGAAAATGGGAATTATCCCCAGAAAGGGCTGAAAAGTTCAAAAACTAATGTGATTCTATGCTTGAAAAACGTAAAATGTCCTAAGGCCCTGGATTTAACATGATGATTCCCTCACATGCTCAGGGGTGAGGAGGTTGGGATGAACCAAAAGCACTTGGAGAGTCTGGAAAATGTCTCACCTATCCCAAGTGATGGCCTTGACCCTTCAGGTGTCCCTCAGCCCAGTATTTCATCAGCTGCCTGACGTGGCAGCCAGGGCTGGGTGCTGGGGTCACCTGTGACTCACAGAAGCAAAGGAGGCTCTGAACGTGGCAGCCACAGGAAAATGCAGCTCCAGCTGCTGAGCACCTCTGGGATGAAGATACATCGGGATAAGGGAATGAGGAGTGTGGTCATCCCAGGTGAGCATCTGCAGACCTTGGGCTGCAAGGAGCCTCATTGCAGAGCTGGCTGGAAGCCAGGAGCATAAAGCCTTTCTCTTATTTCTACAGAAATTAAAGTTTGCCTTTTTCACAGATGTGCCCTGTGCCCTGAGACACTGCTCAGCCTTTACTGGGCTTTTCCAAGCACCCATCCTGGAGGATAAACTTACCCAAATAAACATAACTTTCTCCTGAACAAAATCATTCCTTGGACCCCTGATTAGACAAATATTCTCAGAATAGAAGCAAGGCTGCTTTCCAGCCACAGACTAAACACAGCTCAGCAGTTTGATACTGAAACCACTGACACAAGAATTCCCTGCCTGGAGTAAACAGCTGAGCTGCTGTTTCACCCTGCTCACAGCTACTGAGGCTTATCAGGAGCACCCTGAGCTCTAATTTGGGCGCTGAGATGCCCAGGAGCTGTCTGGAGACCACCAGGGAACACCCAGTCTGCACGGCGGGGATGGAGGTCGGGCTTGGGCTGGGTTTGTTTGGAGACTTTGGCATCCTCCGGGTGTGATAAGGGACAGAGGGTGCACAGATGAGTTTGGGGGCTCTTGTCCTTCCTGAGGGTGACCCTAGGGCTGGAGGAAAGCTGGATGGGGTGGGTCGGGGGGTACCCAGCTCATGGTCCTGCCCAGGGTACCACAGGCAGCAATGGAAAGCAAAGGATGCTTCCAAAGCATCCTTGGAGTCAGGCTGGCAGCTCAAGTGCCACCCACTTCTGCAGCTGGCATTAACATTGGCACTCCTCTACAGTCCAGGGCAGCAAAGACAGAAAAGTAAAAGGCTTCTGAAGTAAAAATAGCACCAGACTCAGAGGCTTCTGTCAAGGATACGAATCCAGCTTGGCTGGGCTGGTGCCAGGGCAGGAAATGCAGTGGTGGTCAGAGTCCCCTGGGTGCCTCCAGCTCATTCGGGAAGCATTGTTATGTCCCTCTGGTTGCTCATGTTCAGATTCTCCCCTGCATGAGGTCATTTTTACTCAGCTCATGCAGCTCACACATTCCGCGGCGCTGGGGAAGGAGAGCGGATGATGCTGAGGGCAGCCAGCCCTGGGGTTGGGGGAGGCTGGAGGAAAGGATGGTGAAAAATCCTTTCCTTTGGGGCTGAGCAGGGCTGGGACACACAGGGGGACAAGGGGGACCTGCTCCTCAGAGTGACCCCTGCCAGCAGCCCCCAACAGCACAGGGCACAGGCCGGGATGGAGGCCACGACTGGGATTCTCACCTCGGAAAAACCTGGGATGCTCATTTTCCCTGCTTTCCTCCCTCAGCACAGGGAGAGGTGGAGGGAGGTGGGGAAAGGAAGAAGAGCCGAGCAGGAGCAGGTGGGGACAGTGGAGGGAGTGTTTGCATAGGAGCCATTTGCAAGTAATTTCTTGTCCCTTCCTGAACTAATGGGATAATTATTTCAGGCCACACGTGTTTCTCATGGAAAGTTCCACCCAGGCCATGCGTCAGCTC
Organism: Lichenostomus cassidix; assembly: GCF_008360975.1. NCBI lineage: Eukaryota > Metazoa > Chordata > Aves > Passeriformes > Meliphagidae > Lichenostomus > Lichenostomus cassidix. Next base: position 9,707,092 of record NC_139497.1, read on the forward strand.
CTCGGGAGAGCAGCCCTGTTGTCCCTAAGGTGATTTTCTAGACAAAGACAAGCAGGTGAAACTCCTGCTCCTGGGCCTGGGCTCACAGAGCACCAAACAAACCTCACGTGCTGGGAGTGATCCCAGAGCCAAACCAGCACTGCTCTGCTCTCTGATGGAGCTCTTGGGCTTCCCACAGCATCCTTGGATGAGTCCAGCTGGTTTTGTTCCCTGTTCCTTCCAGCTAGATCAAGAGGGTGTGGAGAAATCAGAGGGACTCCTGCAGAGGCTGCTGAGGTGGTCACGGATCTGTGAGGGATGGAGAGGGATGAGATAGAGCAGCATGCACAGCTTTGGGAAGGGCAGCTGGAAAGGTGGTGGAGCCAAACTTCCTTGGTAGCAGCAGGTGACAAAACAGGGGACAACAGCCACAACAAGTGCCAGCTTGGAGAGCTTCAGCTGGGACAGCAGGACAAATGTTCTCACGACAAAGCTGGCACAGCAGGAAAACTGGCCCCAGAGAAGGAGGGGTGTCAGTGCTGGAAGTGGGCAAGACTTGAGCAAAGTCCCAGCTGAGCTGTCTGGGTGTTGGTGACATCCCTGATCCGTGGGGCTGGAGAGCCTTGGGGAACCCCCTGGGCACGGAGGGGCTCTGTATGGGACACAGGCAATGTCCCCCAGGACACAGCAATGTCCCCCAGGACACAAGCACTGAGCCCAGGGAGCTGCAGGAGGCCAAAGTCATCATGGGAAGACAAATCCTGTGTGTTTCTACAAGAAAAAGAGTAAATTCTGTGGCTTGAGGATGAGCCCATTGTGTTAATGCCAGAGCTGGGGGAAGAGTCCTTCCCTTTGTCCTCTGACCACTCAGAATCGGTTTGGTTCTGTGAAATGAGAGCTGAGAGCCCCATTTGGCCTGGCCTGCCTGTGGGATGTCCCCATGGAGCTCAGGGTGATGTCCCTGCTGTCTCCAGCTGCCCTGTCCCTATCACAAAAGCTCATCTCCCTGACTGATGTGGCTACACAATTTTGATCTCCACAATGCTGTGCTTACTTATAAATAATTCCTAAAATCTTTTTTTTTTGGCCACCCAAGGCCTGAGCAGCACTGGTAACAGTGCAGGGATCAGGTGTTGGATGGGGATACTGAATGGCTCTTCCATCTATTACCCAATTTATTTGATTTAATTTGTCATTTGTATGCAAACAATTGAGTTAATTAACTAGATGATCTTTCAGGGAGCACAAGTGTTGCCAGAGGTAGGAAGTCTGATAAGTTGATCTAGCCAATCTTTCCTTTCCTAAAATAAATAGAGAGGAAGGAAGTAGGATGGGAGCCCTTGCAAATCACATTTTAAATAGTGTCAGCTTTTATGGCTGAGCCATAAAACCGTAGTTCCTGAAGCACTGGCACGGCATTAACGAGATGATAATTATGGACACACTCATTACTTCATTACAGCCCAGGAATTGACTCTGCTAATGACTGTAGTGGGCTCTGCCTGCTCTCTTCTGCCATGTCCATGTGCCAGGGAAGTGATTTCCCAGGAGAGCTCCCCACCCCTCTGCCTGCTCTTCCCACAGCTGAGGGTGCAGCCAGGCAGGTCTCAGCACACAGAACAATGTTCCAGGTCCTTGAGGGGTGACTTTGGGCCATTGGAGCCCCCAGCCCCTCTGGGGAATTTGCTGGAGCCCCCAGCACAGGACTCTGAGCGTGGTGGCACAGTGACCTCACGAGAGACATCCCTCCCTGTCCTCCCCTCCTGCACCTGAGGAGCCTCAGGAGCAGCTCCAGGGCCACCTCTGAGGTTCCACAGGGGTCTCAGCTCAGACCTGCTGCTCCACTGGTGTGTCTGGAAAGGTTTCCAGGGCGCTGCTCCCTCTGCACAGGGGTGTTTTAGAGGGATGGAAGTTTGCTGGGAAATGTGTCAGCCTGGCTGGCTCCTCATCCAGGCACATTCCATCATCCACAGCATGCTGGGCTCCAGCTGAGCTGGCAGCCGGAGCCCTCTGGGACCTACAGGGCCACAGACCCCACAAGGGTTATTTTCTTGCACCTCTGTAGGAAGAGGAGACTCCTGATGTGCCACTTTGTCCCCACAGACCAGGCCAAGAACTTGGAGTTCTCCTGGACCTGGAGAGGCCAAGCCTGCTGAGGAAGGTGGGAAGATGATTTTGTGCTAGTGTTTGTGGCTGCCCAGGTGTGTGGGCTCAGGTGTGGCACCATCAGCCTGAGCATCACGTGCTGGAGGTGTTTTCCAGGCTCTGGGTCTACAGACCACTCGTGCTTGGGCTGTTTCCTGGCTCCACCCTCTTGTTCTGCTCATCTCCCCTGTTGCTGGGGGTGCCTGGAGCTCCTGCTTGCTGGGTAAGGACAGGTTTGGGAAATCCCACTGGTTTTGTAACCCTGAGGCTCCTGTCTCCCCCACATGCTGCATTTTTTGGGTGATTTTGAAAGCCATTGAATGTGGGTCCTGATCCTCAGCTTGCCATGCTCTCTGCTCTGAGGGTGCTGAGGGTGTCTGAATGGGAATCCTCACATCTGGGCTCAGCTGCAATTGGGCTCAGGGAGGAGAGGCACCAACCCAAACCTCTCTGCAGTGTCCCCCTGGCACTGATGCTGCAGGAGCTGTGGGACCCAGCAGAGCTCCCATGCCATTTCTCATCCTCTTCCTCCCCCCTGGTCCTCCCCATCCTGCCCAGCACACCCTGCTGGCCTTGCCCACCCCTCCTGCACCTCTGCTCCTGTCACCTGTGATAAAAGTAAGAGCTGGGAAATCCAGGTCATCCTCTGTGAGATTGGGGGAATTCTCCTGCTGGCAGAGCTGCAAGGTCCTCCCAGTGGGGCTTTGCATCTGGCAGACACATCTGGGCTGGCTGGGGACACTGCTAGGCTGGCTGGGGACACTGCTGGGCTGGCTGGGGACACTGCTAGGTGTGGGCCACAGGGTTTGTCCTCAGAGCATTGTGGGCAAATTTCAGCTGGGACTCAGGAAACACAACAAGCACCTGGGTCCTGCTCTGAGCTCTGTCCCCATGGAGTGACAGGACAAGGGGGAATGGCTTCAGACTGAAAGAATTAGATGGGATATTGGGAAAAATTCTTGGCTGTGAGGATGCTGAGGCCCTGGCTCAGAGTGCCCAGAGAAGCTGTGGTGCCCCTGGATCCCTGGCAGTGTCCAAGGCCAGGCTGGACAGGGCTTGGAGCAGCCTGGGACAGTGGGAGGTGTCCCTGCCATGGCAGGGGTGGAACAAGATAAGCACCTTTCCAACCCAACCCAGTCTGGGATTCCATGATTCCATCCCCAGTGCTTCCCCCAGGCACCACAAACTCAAATCCCTCTGCTGTTGAGGACCCTGTTTGCTCCGCTCTGAGTTCATCCTCCTCTTCCCCACTTTTCCATGGCTGCCCAGAGTCATCAGGAAATGCCAGACTCCTCCAAGATGAGGAGACAGGGATGGAAAGCCCCGGGCTGGAGCAGGGCTGTGTGGAGCCCCACTGGCTGCCCTGTGCTCTCCTGTGGTGCTCTGCTTGGTTATTTCCAGCTGTGGCTTCTGGAAACCTTCGGTGCTTTTGCCACTTTTAGCCCTGGTGGCTCAGAAACTGCTCCTGGCAGGGCTGAGGCTGCTCCTCATTTTCTGGAAAAACCTTAAAATGCTGCAGAGTGTCAGAGGAACGCCAACTAAGGAAAAAAAAAACAACCAGAAAAACAAAACCTGGTCTTTTTCCAATCAAGCTACAGTGTTGTTGTATTTTTCTTAAAGAAAAACACATCTCCTTTTTTCCCGGATCCAACTGGCCCCTGCAAACGCACTCTCCATTGTGCCAAGCTCCCAAAATAACTGCAGCTGTCAATGGAAATAGAGCCCTGGGAGAATTTCCTGTTCCTGCCTCACCCTCCTGAGCCCCTGCCGTGCCACAGACCCTGTGCTGGGTGACAAGTCTTGGCTGAGGCAGTTCCTGGGTGTTCACATCCCAGTTGGCTTTGTGAGGTGTCATCCCCAGTGTGTCTCTCCAAAGGCTGGCACAAATCAAGGGCAGCACAGGGCTGGCAGCTCTGCCCAGCAGGGTTTAACCCCTTTGGCTGCAGGGCTGGCAGTGCCTGAATCTTGGCCAGAGTATTTGCCTGGGGTATTCTCAGGCTCCATTCCATCCTGCCACATCCATCCTTGGTCCAGCCAGCAATTCCCAGATTAATTGGTTTGGACATGGCAGTGCTGAAGATCTGCATGTTCCAGGTCAGGAAAACCAACAGTCACAGCTCTTGTTCATCTGGATGAAATCCCTCAAATTGTTGTTTTTTAAAAAATTCCTGTTCACAATTCTTTTCCTGGCCTCCTGCTGTCTCCCCTGAGGGTCCTGGGGGACAATCAGCCACCACTGGGCACAGGAGCAGGAGCCACCCTGGCAGGCAGAGCCTCAGTTGCTGGCTCCAGGGGTCTGCTCTGGAGCTGAGGTACCAGGAGTTGTGCTGGGATGGCTCCTGGAGAGAGGAGAGGGAGGATGGTCCCATTGATGGATGGGGAAAGTGCCCTCCTGCCCTGCCCCTCCTGGAGAGGCTCTGGCAGGGGCTGCAGCCTCTGGAAGGTGCCAGGGAGCAGAGCTGTGTCCTGCTGTGCTGCTCCACCCCAGCATGGCTCAGAGCACAGCCCCCAGCAGGAGCCCTGCCCACCCTGGGGTGTTTCAGGGTCTTTCCCATGGAGCCCCAGCCTCATCCCACAGTGGCAGGAAGCATTCCTGGCTCTGCTCCCAGCCGTGTGGGACCCCAGAGCACTGAGCAGGGCATGGGTCACACCCTGGGCCTCTCTCAGGGTGGCCCTGCTGTGGCACCTCCTGGGCACAGGTGAGTTCACAGGGGCTGCTTTGGGCTCCTTTTGCCATAAACTACAGAAATGCCCTGATAAAGCCGAGCTGAGCCCAAAATCTGCCCAGCTCCCTGATGGATGCCCTGGATTGGAGCTCCAGGGCTCCAGGACTCTGATTGCCATGGAAGGACTGAGCTCTGCCAGGGATTTTGCAGCCAGAGCTGAACTCTGTCAGCAGGGCTGGGAGCTTCAGCTGGGGTTGACAGCATCCACAGGGTGATGGTGCCCTGGTTTCACCCATTGTTCCCCCCTGCTCTTCATCCCATCTCAGCTCCTCCTGTCCTGTGACCCTCAGGCTCTCTTCCCATGGGGTGGGAGGGCAGCTCAGCAGGGTGAGGGCTTTGGGGGGAGCACTGGGGCCAAGCCTTGTCCTCCCACCTCTTGAAAGGCAGCTGCAGCCCCCCAAAGCATCAAACTGCTGAGTCTTCTGCCTTCATTTTATTTTGAGGGTTTAAGTGTCACCTTTCCCACCACTTTCTGCTAAATGAGGTAACTGGGGACCATTATAGGGGCAGGAATGGACAAACCTGCTCCAAATGTTGGAAAAATTCCCCAAAGTGCTGGGAGGCAGCATGGAGACCCATGGCTTTGTCCTGGGCCACTGAGGTGTGTGATGTGATGTGTTGTCACAGTAGGTTTGACTTCTGGGAGAGATAAAAGCTAAGGACAGACCTGGCTGGGAGCTGTGCCAGGGTCTGTGCCACCATCCTGCTCCAGGGGCACCAGCAGGGCCTTCCCACCTTCCCTGGAGCCTTTCCTGGTGCCCTGGAGTGAGACTTTGGAAGTTCCTGAGCCTGCATCACTCAAACCCAGAGCAGCATCATCAGTGCTGAGGCCTCCAACGAGTCCTCCCTGAGCAGCTTCAGTGCAGGTCACCCCTGCCTTGTCCCCCAGCCCAGGTCCTGGGGAGGACAAGGTGCATGGCCAAGGGCTGGAGCTGCTCCTGGGGTGTGTGTGGCCAGAGACTGGAGGGCTCAGTGCAGACCTGGAGGAACAGCTCGTGGTCATTTCACTTCTCTGAGCTGCATTTCTCAATAAGGGGAAGAAAGTCCAGCTGTGGAGAGAGTTCTGTTCTCAGCAGCGCTGGCCCTCCTGAGGGTGACCACAGGGCAGGCAGGAGGAGAGCTGGGTGGCTCTGTCACCTGTGCAAGGCCAGCTGGTGGCAGGACGTGGCTCCTCTGCCCCTCCATTCATGACCTGACCCTTCTGAGACAGTCTCGGTCCTCCCGGGATCAGTTCCAGCTTTGGGACTGGATCCAGGCTGTTGCAGAGTGTTTCCTAGAAATCTCCCCCATTTCTGTTTTAGTCCATTTCCTGGCTATGTCACTCCTGCCTTTGTAGCTTTTCTCCTGCCTTTGTAGCTTTTCTCCTGCCTTTGTAGCTTTTCTCTTGCCTTTGTAGCTTTTCTCCTTCCTCTGCTGAGCACATTCCCATTTCTGCAGCCCAGGATCATTCCTACTCCATGGGCTGCACCACGGGCTGCTGCATGGCTGTGGAAAACAGCAGGCATGGGGCACGAGGTGGGAATGTGGAGAGCAAAGGGCTGGAGCTGCTGGGGTGCCTCCCACACCATGCCCAGGTGACAAGGCTCCTCCTGGACACGAGGTGACACTCTGAATGTCCAAACTCTCCCTGTTCTTTGACCCTGGCATGGCTGTCCTGCTCCTCCAAAGAGGGAAAAGGCCTGGGTTGGAATGGGCATGAGGTGGAGCTGTTATCAGCCAGGCTGGGTGGGGAAAGGAGCACCAGCCTGGCCAGGTCCTGCCTGGTGGCACCATGGGATGAGTCATGAGTGACATGTCACAGGTTCATTCAGCTCCAGGAGTCACCACTGCCCTGCCTGTGCCACATGGGCTGGGACAGGACCCAGGAGTGTCCCTTGACCTACTGATCTTAAGCAAAGCTGTGGCCAGAGTAGCATGGGAGGCACTGGCCACAGCTCCCAGGGAGGAACCCTGCAGCTCCCAAGTGAATCCTACTGGAGACCAACTCCTGATCATCCTTGGATGGAAAGCATGGATTGAGTGCTGTTTCTCCTTAAAAACACAAGCTTTAAGCTGGGGAGATATCTGGCACTGAGGGAGTGCAGGGGCTGAGGCCAAGGTCAGAGCTCCTGGGGGATTCCCAGCTCCTGAAGCTGCTGATAGCCTAAAAGGACAGAGCATCCTGGTGGGTCCATCCTGAACCAGAGTTTGCTGGTACCAGGGAATGTGACAGGATTTGGCAGAGCAGGTCCTTTTCAGATGGCTGAAGAAAAGAGGCTGAGGCTTTGCAGCTGAAACCACTGAGAGCCTGAGGCAGCCTGTGGCTGGAGCTGGGCTGGGTGAATTCTGGCCCTTGCTCCAGGGACTCCCAGCACCTTGGGGGCAGCTCCATGGGAAGTGCTGTGCAGTGTGCTGGCCCAGCTGGTGCCAGGGGATGTCCCTGTGTCCCCTCCATGGCCCTGTGCTCCGGGAGGAGCTGCTGGAAGGGGTGACTCCAGACAGGGGTGACTGAGCCCTTGGAGGCAGTGAGGGGCTGCAGGAGGTGCCTTTGTTGGACTGCACTGCTCTGCTGGGGCTGATGGCAATGCAGCTGTTCTGGGGCTGATCCCAGAGATCCCTCTCCAAACCCCAGGGAAGCAGCAGGACATGGCAGTGCTGGAGGCTGTGCAGCTCCAGAGCAATTCCCACTGGCCCCAGTGAGACCAAAACCCACCTCTGGTGACAACCTGCTCCTTCCAGCAGCTCTCTGCTCTCTCCTCACCTTCCACTGCCTGCTGGGGCTGCTGCTGCCTCTGTCCTCTGTCCTGTCTTTGCCACACTCCATGGATTTGTCCCAGAGCTGTTCCCAGTGCCTCTTCCCAGTCTGCTCAGTTCCTTGGCACTTTTTTCCTGCGAATGTGAGCCAGGCTGGTGCTTCCAGGGGGTTTCTGCAGGGTGGAGGTTTCATCACGTTGTTGTCTCATCCTGAGCCGATGGCAAAGCTCGAAGCCTTTGGAGGTGAGGTTTGTTTTTGGTGTTACCAGAGCAACCCCGGCAGGCTGAGAGCCTTTGCCTGTCTGCAGCACATCTGGCCAACAGCTGTTTGCAGTCTGTACCTGTGGGCTCAGGGCCTGCCAGGGGGGCTGTGCTCTGCTGGGACCCTTCAGGGGGTGGGACCTGGTGGGAAGCCAACGACTGGCCCTTGGATGTGATTCCTTGTCTGCCTCGAGGATTGGATCAGACTCTGGAAAGTGAATTTACAGTAAAAGGCTGAGCTCAGCATAACCATCCCAGGTACAGGTGGAGGGAGTGGGACAGGGCTGGACTGAAGGGTCCAGAGGGTAAACCCATGAGGAGCAGCTGAGGGAGCTGGCAAAGGAGCTCACCTAGGAGGAAAGGAGGCTCAGGGCCCTTGTGGCTCTGCACAGCTCCTGACAGGAGGGGACAGCTGGGGGGTCAGGCTGTGCTCCAGGGAACAGGGACAGGAGAAGAGGGAACAGCCTCAGGCTGGGCCAGGGGAGGGGCAGACTGAACATCAGGAGGAATTTCATCCTGGAAAGGGTGGTCAGGCCTTGGAAGAAGCTGCCCAGAGGGGTTTGCAGTCCCCATCCCTGGAGGTGTCCAAGGCAGGCCTGGATGTGGCACTCAGGGTTCTGGGCTGGGGATGAGGTGGGGTTTTGGCACAGCTTGGACTCCATGGGTTAGGAGATCTTTCCCAACCCAAATGATTCTGGGATTTGGTATGGCCAAGCTCAGACACTGACCCAAGCAGAGCTGCTGCTGCCCAGAAAGGACCTGCCATCCCCTCAGTGACTCTTGCCAGGCTCCTGGGTTTCCTTTTCCATCTTTTTGGTTCTTGAAACTCCCTTTGCAGCACTTCCCAAAAGGAATAAGCTCCAGCTCTGCAGCCAGGCTCAGCTGGGCACAGAATTGGTCAGGCTTGGGCAAGAGGCCAGGACAAAGCTCCCCAGCATCCTCTGATGCTCACCCAGCACATGCAAGGGAGAGGGCTGGAAACAGCCCTGGAGTTTGGGTCTCTTTGTGGCTGCGACCTTGTGGGAAAATTCCCTGGGGTTGCTTAACTCCAGCAGTTTTCCAAAGGAGTTTGCAAGCAGCACATGCCTTTGTGCACATGCAGGGACCAAATAAAGCCTGGCCTGTGTCTGCAGGGGAGGAACAGCTCCATTCCAGTGGCTGTGTCAGATCCCAGCAGTATGGCAGTGATGGAAAGCACATGTCCCCAGCTGCTGGGGCTGTGGGAGCTGGGCTGGCCCTGCTGCTGCCCCAGGCAAGGCTGGCTGTGCCCCTATGGTGCCCTGGGAGGGACAGGGACAATTCAGGGTTCAGGACAGGGCCCCTGTGCCCCATGGCATTACTCTGAGCTGGATCTCCCTGTGGGCAGGAGCAGGAGGGATCCATCCTGCCTGCCCTGTCCAATTTGCTGGGATTGCTCCAGGGAAATGTGCAGCTGAGTCAGGTTGGCTTCCTGAGATGAGGTCACCCTTTAAAAAAATGCAACATTTTGGTGGCAAACTGGTCCTCAGCTGTGTCAGTGTGCCCTGGACTGAAAATGGGATTTACTGCAAGGGGGGAGAGGGATGTCCCTTGCTCCCCTCAGGTGAGACCTCACCTGCAGAGCTGCCCCAGCCCTGGGGAACAGCACAGGAAAGGTGTGAAGCTGCTGGAGAGAATCCAGAGGAGGCCACAGAGATGCTCCAAGGGCTGGGGCCCCTCTGCTCTGGAGCCAGGCTGGGAGAGCTGAGGATGCTCACCTGGGGAGGAGAAGACTCTGGGGAGACCTTAGAGCACCTTCCAGTGCCTAAAGGGACTCCAGGAGAGCTGGGGAGGGACTTGGGACAAGGGGTGGAGTGACAGGACACAGGGAATGGCTTCCCACTGCCAGAGGGCAGGGTTAGATATTGGGCAGGAATCCTTCCCTGTGAGGGTGGGTAGGCCCTGGCACAGGTTGCCCAGAGAAGCTGTGGCTGCCCCTGGATCCCTGGAAGTGTCCAAGGCCAGGCTGGACAGGAATTGGAGCAACCTGGGATAGTGAAAATTGTCCCTGGCTGTGGCATGTTGTGGAATGAAATGAGCTTTAAATTCCCTTCCAACCCAACCCAGTCTGGGATTCTGTGATTCTGTAAAAATCAAATAGATTTTCTGGGGGTCCTGGAGAGGAATGAACATGTTCAGGAATGTTGTTCACACTCTCTTTCAGAGGAAGATCCCTCTGATTTCTTTCACCTTCCTTCACAAGGGGCAAATTTTTAGTAGTTATATTTCAAAGAGCTGCTTGTGTTTGTTGTGAACCTGCATTTGAACTGGAGCAGAACAACTGCAAAGGAACAATGAGACATTTTGACCATCAGAAACTCAGAGGATGGAAAAAACAATTACCCTCAATTTCTTTGGGCTCCATCCCAGCTCCAGGACAATTAATTCTGTGTTTCTTCTGAACACACTGGATGTTCCCTTCTCCTGTAGCAACTGCAGAAGATAAGAGCCTCAACCTGGCACCAGCTCTGGATGCTGAGGAATTTCTACCCTCATTTTCTGATAAGGACTCTGAAAGAACCTTCCCAGGATGGTTGGAAACATGCTATTTTCACGGCTACTCTGCAAGGTCAACTTGTTTAGCAAGGGCCACCCCGCAAAAATGCTGAACAGACTGAAATGAGGGTGGGAAATGAGGCTGTGGCACTGCAGCCCCTGCAGCTCACAGCAAGGTAAGCAGAGACAGGTCCTGCTCACCCAGGAAAACCAGAGAGAAGGAGGGGAATTCAAGGTGTAAAACTGCTGAATGGAGAATTCACACTGCCCCTCTGCAAGGGGAAGGGGTTTCTGCTGTAGGGGTTGAGGTCACCCACCCTAGCCAGCAAAAATTGCCTTCTGTGTGTCTGAAGTAGAGCAATATTTGCTGCCTTCAGGCTGGATGAGAACCTGGAGACTGCAGGATAACAGGTTCTCCCCACTGAATTTTGTGACCAAATCCACTATTCTCATGTTCAGCGGGTAACAATGCTGCTGCCCTGAGCAGGGGGAGGAAAGGGGAGCTCCTGCTTCCCTGCCATGAGCTGCAGATCCATAACTCCAGCTCCAGCTCCAGCCTCCCATCCGTGCTGCCTCAGTCCATTATCCCTTATCCTTTATCCATTACCCCTTGTTCCTTATCCCTTAAAGCAGCATCCTCAGAGGTGCTCTGCCTGCACCCAGCTGTGCTGTGGGCTGTGCTGCCCCTCCCTGCTCTCTCCAAGGGATTCCATGGAGCACACAGCTCGTGCCAGGCAGGGCACTGACCCCACGGCAGGACAGTCATGGACTGAGACACCAGAGCTGCCTGGATGTCAGGGGAAATCCTTCCTGCTGTGAGGAGCAGAAGTGAGAATCCAGCAGGATGCACCAGGGTCCTGCATTGCCCACGGTGCTGTGCTACAGGAAAGGTTGGAAAAATACCTGATAAAAATACCTGTCTGGTAAGTGTCCAGCAGCTGGGCCTGCTGCACCCTGCACAGCGTGGCTTCCCCTCATCTCCACCTGCCCATCCAGCAGGAAAATATCTTTCCATCTCCAGAGGAGTGGCCATTTGGTGGGAATTTCTGCAGAAGAGGACAGGGTGTCACCCCTCTTCCCAAGCCCTTGCTAAAGGGACAGAAAGGAGAACAGCTGTGCCTTGGCCTGTGAGCAAACAGCCCCCAGAGGCTGTAAAACCTGGGGTCACACTGCTGGGGGCTGGCTGGTGGGAGCTGGGAGGAGAAGAGGCAGCAGAGCACCTGGGAGCTCAGGAGCAGCACAGCCAGGGCACTTTGGCACTGACAGAGCTTTCTGCTGCACACAGGCTGCTTGTCCAGGAGCTGATCCCATCAAACCCTGGAGCACAGAGCTGGCATTGAGTTCAGAGGGACTGGGCACCTCCTTGAAGGAGGCACTTGTGTGTTTGAGGCTCTGGAGCAGGGTGAGTGTGCTGGATGGGGGCTCAGGGTGTGACTGCAGGATACTGAAATGCTTCAGGGCTGAGATCACTCTTGGCCCTGCAGAATGACTGCGGAAGATTTATTGACGTTTATCTTCATTGCTGCAGAAAAACGAGTGGTGTGTTTGAGCCAGAAAGCCAAAATCAGGCTCTTGGAAAGCAGCAGGGAGAGTTCTCAAAGCTGCTGGGTGCTTCAGCAAAGGTCTCCCCACCCTCAACCTCGAAATGCTCCGGCAGTAAAATCCCAGCTGGGGAGGGAGCAGGAGCATGGAGCTGTCTGGAGTCAGGGATGGCCAGAGGGGCCAGGGCTGCCCTGAGGTGCTGCTGCCATGAGGGGCTGCTGTGGGGAATGGACACTTGCCCCGCCAGAAGAAGCCTGGGAAGGGGAGAGGATCACACTTTTTGTCCCAGATTCCTCTGCAGAGTTCATGTCTTGCCCTTCTGGGGAATGGATCTGGGCACAGCTCACCTGCACCATGCACCCTGCTCTCCAGGGCTCAGAGCAGCTCAGAGGCTTTTGGACTTTAATTATAAACAGCTCAATCATGTAAAGGAAGAGATGGGAAAAAGAGGGGGAATGGTTCACAGGGAGGTGATGGGAGGCCACAACTGCTGTGTGGCCTGTTTGTAGGATGCTCCCTGGGCTTGGGGAGAGGTGAAGGGAACTCTGGGACCTGCTTGGAGCTGATGCTTGGTTCCTTGCTGCCCCTGCTGCCAGGTGTGGAGCGTGGCTGTGGTTGGAGCAGGGCTGGCACTGAGCTCCCCACCACTGGTGCCAGGAGGGCTGAGGGCTGGGGGTGGGGCTGGGCTGGTGGTCAGGAAATGCTGGACCTCATGCCAGGAGAGTCTCTGGGAAGAGGCTCCCAGGGCTGGGTGGGTGGAGGAGGTGGCACAGGGAAGCTCTGTGTGTATGTCCTCCACATGTCCACCCTGCATCCCAGCAGCAGGAAAAGCATCTGGGTTGTTTGGAAGACACAAACTTTTTGTCTGAGGGTCCTGGGAGGGCCAACCAAACCTGTGGCTGATGCAGCCTGCTTGGCTGGGTGCTCCTGCCATGAAGCTTGGAGCCCTTGGGCTGTGCTGCCCATCTGCAGGGAGCCCTGAGCAACCCCCAGAGAGCAGAGACCATGAAATGCTGGGCTCTGAGGAGCCCCTGTGCTGATGCCAACCCCTTTTGAGGCTCCCTGGGGGAGGTGCCTGTGGATTCCTGCCCTCTGCTCCCTTCCCTCTGTGGTTTTTCCAAAGAAAACCTCCAGAAAGCCCCCTCAGCGGGGCTGAAATGTGCTGTGCATCCCCCAGAGCCAAGGGATGGACACCCCACCAGCATCCTGGCATCCTCAGCAAACATCTGGAGCCTCCCTGCAGTGTGCTCGGTGGCCCTGCGTGTCTGAGAGCTTGGCTAATGCCCTCTGCAGCTCCTGACGTCTCCTGCTCCTTACTCCAAGGCGTATTTTTAGCAGGAGCTGATCTGCTCTGGCTGCGGCCCTGCCTGGCTGTCCTGCGAGCAGATAAGGGAGCAGGGAGGAAACAATCACAGCCTCAGTTATTTTTGGCTCTGAGGAGCTCCTCACCATCAGCATGACTTTTTAATAAACAAAATCCCTCTTCATTCAGGGCGAGGGGGAACAATCGCCCCATTGATGCCCCAAACTAACGAGGCTGCAGAAAAGGAGTTAATGAGGGCTGGGCTGGCCGAGCAGACAAGGGGCTGCAGAACAACGAGGCTATTCTGGGAAGGGCAGGAAAGGCTCCCGGGACAGGAGGCTGAGTTTCCTCTCTGTCCTGGATCTGTTCCTACCACCTCCAGCCTCCCTGGGCAGCTGGGAGAGGACAGAGCCTGTAGGCAGAGCTCACCCATCCCGAGGGATTTGGCTCTGAAGTTTTGGGGATGTGCAGCCCCTCTGGGGCAGTTCCCTGGCACTGCTGGTGGTGGGAGGGTCTGCAGGATCTCCGTGGAGACTCTCAGCCATCCCATGCTTCATTCAGGATGGGCTGTCAGGATGCAGAACCCCTGTTTGTACTCACAGACCCAGTAATCCCAGTACAGCCCACAGACTGGGAACGACCTGCCCAGGGTCTCAACCAGCCCTTGCCTCTGAGCTCTGCAGTCCTGCCCTGCCTTGGCTGGACCTTGCTCCCTGCCCCTGTGTCTGGACACTTGGCCCTTGGGGTGGCACCGACCTGTGGTGGGAGGAAAAGGACCCAAAATGCAGGAAGGGCCCAATTCCCAGGCCTGGTGCTGGGGGGACAGTGAAGAGAAAGTACAGCTCCTTTTGGGGACTGCTGAGCACAGCCAGCCCCTCTGCTGTCCTACAGTGCTGCAGGAGGGGAAGGCACCTGGGCCTGGCTGGTGGGACCTGGCAGGGCCTTCTTGATTCCTCTAAACCAAGTGTCCCACCATGTCAGCCCTGTGAGGGGTGGCTGAGGGAGCTGGGGGGGCTCAGCCTGGAGAAAAGGAGGCTCAGGGGGACCTTGTGGCTCTGCACAGCTCCCTGACAGGAGGGGACAGCCAGGGCATGTCAGGCTCTCCTCCCACGGAACAGGGACAGGAGGAGAGGAAATGGCTTCAAGTTGTGCCAGAGGAGCTTTAGAGGTGGACATGAGGTTTAGATTGGATATTATGAGGTTTAGATTGGATATTAGGGAAAATTTCTTCACTGGACGGTGATCCGGCATTGGCTCAGGTTGCCCAGGGCAATGCTGGAGTCACCATCCCTGGAAGTGTTCAGAAAGTGTGTAGGTGTGGCACTTGGGGACATGGTTCAGAGGAGGCCTTGGCAGTGCTGGGGGAGCATTTGGTTTCATGATCCTGGAGGGCTTTTCCAAGCTGAGCAGCTCTGTGATTCCCTGTCTGCTACAGAACTGGAATTGGCCCCCCTTGGGCTCTCCTGTTGCTGCTGCTGACCCCCTGGCAGTGCAGGATTCAGGGTGCAGAGCATTGCCACCAGGCCTGGAGATGCTGGGGACAGCAGCTGGGGACAGTGCTGGGGACAGTGGGGTGCAGTGTGGGAGCTGCAGGGGCAGTGCCAGCCGTGGTGACACCCACAGGAGGCCAGGCTGGCTCTACCCCTCGCTGCCCCTGGGAACAGATCTGTGCCTCTAGCCCAGGCTGTGGGAGCAGCTTGGAACCCCCTGGGCTGGCAGGGAGGGAATGGGGGCAGTTCCCAAAGGGATCTGGGGACACATCCCTGCTTCCCTGAGCCCATGGGGCTGTTCTTCCTCATGCTGGCAGCCACAGGCTTCCCTCGGGGCAGCAGGAACCTTCAGGAATGCCCCATGGGATTTGGAGAGGTTTGGCTCTGCAGGAGAGGAGCCAGAGGAGGCTGGGTGGCTGCTGTGTGTGGCACAGGGACACTGCCAGGGAAGGGCTCCAGGAGCTCCTACCCCACTGCCCCTCCTGTCCCCCCACCCCACTGCTCTGCTCCCTCATTTTGTTCTCCTGAGTCGGAAGGAACCCACAAGGATCATCGAGTCCAACTCGGGAGCAAATGGCTCACCCAGGGATCAACCCCACAGCAGCACATGTCCTAAACACCGAGACAGCTAAAGGGGATTTTGGGACACTTCTGTTGAGGCAGACTGGGATTTGGGAAACAAGAGAGCAGCTGTGCTCAGGGCAGGTAAAACCACTGTAGGGCTGTGCTGGCTTGCCTGAGTTATCTGAGATTTTGGGATATGCTGTGGGTTCTTCTCCTGTGCCTCACAAGGGAGGTTTGCTCACTGGGAATGGCTCAGGCAGCAAGACGAGATGAAGACAACTGATAAAAGGGTTTTGTGGTGAGGAACACCAGTTCTGGGACCTTGTTAAAGTCCTCTGGAGATGCCCTTTATGTCAGCCCTAGGTCTGGCATCAAGATGTCTCAGGCATTTGGCTCCTTGCTGGGTGAGCAGAGCAGCAGGAGAGAGGTCTGTGCTCCCAGCATCAAACTCAGATCTCTGCTAAGCTGCTCAGCTCTTCCCCGTGCACTTGGCCAGTGTTGAAAGGGGAACAAAGTCTCCTCTGGAGAGATGTGGGGCTTCTTTATAAACATTTTCAAGTGTTCTGAGCTCTGCAGATGAAAGGGGCTGTTAAAGTGCAAACCAAAGTCTTCTCATCAATCCTTAACTGTGTGATAACAGCTCAATTTACCCTGCTCTGTCGAGCTTTCCAGCTCCTTTCCATTGCTCTGACAGCTGATTGCTGTGGTTGCAGGGATGCTCCAATGTCTGCAGCAGTGACAACTTTCTGCAGCACCCAGCCTCCTCCTCAGCTCAGTGCTGGAGTCCAGAGCTGCCTTCCTGGGGTTTTCCTGGGAAAGCTGACAGACAGGATGATAAAAATAGGTTTCTAATGTATTTACGTGCCAAAAATGTGGTTTTTTGGGCTGCAGGGCATCATGGTCATGTCTGACTTGACATGGGCTTGGCATCCTTCTGGAGGAACAGGCAGACCCCAGACTCCCTCAGGCAGGACCAACTTTCAGGGGAGTCCCCAGCTGTGTCATCCAACTTCTCCAGGCATTTTCCATGTGCTGGTAAAGCTGCTCCTGCCATGAGCTCTTTGGGTCAGTGACAGGTCTCCTTCCACACGATGTCTGTGTGAGAACTCCAGGGAAAGCTGGGCCTGCCCCAGTGGCTGGAGGAACAAGAGGGAGCACCAAGGATCCAAGCAGGGCCTGACTTGTTATCTGCTGGCATCTGCTTAGTGCTGTGCTGTTCTGGGAGCCTCAGATGTGGTCAGGGCTCTGGAGGAGGTGGGGAGGACTGGCAGGCAGACGAGCATGACTGGGGCTCTGGGGATGTGATTTCCCATCAAGTGATCCCCCACAAGCTGGGTAAACATCCTTTGATGCAGGCAGACAAAGAGATGCTGTCAGTGTGCTGCACTGGATCAGCAGGTCCTGGCAGCACCACGCTGCTGTCCCACTTCCAGCCCAGCCCAAATCCACCTTCCTGGTGCAATTCACAGGAATAACCCTGCTGGACTCACAGCTGCTGGGTTATCTCCAGAGGGAGGTGAAATTCCTCTTGTTTTCCTCCCAAAGAGACAACAAATGGGAAAATGAGTTTCAGAAAAGTGGCTGGAGGTGGGAGAAGGCTGAGCCCAAGGGATGAGACCTCAGTCTTTCGGCACAAATCCTGGGGCCACTCATCCCTGAAGGAGCAGCTGTTTCCCATCTGAGGGCTGGGATGGTGTCTCAGGTGCTCCTGTGCTACTTTAGAAGACTTTTCCCCTGCTCCTGGCTCCAGTGTCCCCTGTCCAAAGCCTCTCAGGGGGCTGTGTGGAAGTGGGAGAAGCCTGACTTGTCCCCCTGGCTGGGATTTTGGCTGCCTGAGCCCCTGCCTGGAGCTTCCTGTGCCAGTCCTGGTGCTCATCCTGCCCAGAGCCACCTCCTGGCTGGTGTAGGGTGACCCATGGCCATGAGGACAAGGACAATCTGTATTTCCTGAGTGTTTCCTTCAGCCAGGATGTTGTGCTGAACGTGCCCTTGTGCCAGGCTGTCTCACCCTGAGATGTTTCAGTTCTGTCTCTCTCAGCTCCTGCTGGGCTGGCTGACCTTCAGCCCCAGCTGAGGAGGAGGCTGTGCAGAGAAATGCCAAATAGCAGGTGGGAAATAAGACCAGGATAGGAAAATTACCACTGCTGAGTCCTTGAGGGAGCAGAGTGACAACAGTGAGAGCCTGGCAAGAGGCCACCTCTGCAGACAGGAAAATGCTCTGCACTTCCATGTCCAGGGGGAGAGCTGGGGTGATGACACAGACACTGGAGACCAAAAATCCTGCAGGGAGGGCTGAGAGCTCAGGCATCACTCCCTGTGGGTCAGGGGAACACCCTTTATAGGATAGAGGCTGTGGTTTGACACAGGGAAAGCTGGAGGGGTTCTAATCAAGGCAGGCCAGTCTGTAGGGTACCAGAAACATTGCTTGGTCCCTCCTGTTCCTCCTGCCTCAGACAGGAGAGGAAGAGAATGAATGGGCAAAAAAACAAAGGAGAGGAAATATTTCTTCACTCAGCACATGCACAGCCTGAGGAATTCACCCGGAGGGGGATGGTGTTGGATGCTCTTTTGGATTGGAAAGGAGGTTGGAGCCTTTCACACTGCACTTCTGGCCCCACAGACTCCCAGAGGACTGAGGTGTCCCCTGGCATGGCTGGGGATGAGGCTGTCCCTGGGAGGTCCATAGCCCTCAGTGATGGGATGGGGAGTAAAGCATCATTTCTGTGCAGTGACACATCAGCTGTGTCCCAGCAGCTCTCCCAGGGCAGGGTGAAGGCCAGAGGCTCTGCCCCCAGTGTCCCCAGGGAGGGATGATGGCTGTCACAGCATCGCAGGAACCACTGGGTCAGTCTTGCAGGAGCTCACTGAGTGTGGCTGCTGAGTTAAGGAGTTTTTTAGGGAAGGTGGTGGTGGGAAAGTGGGGAAGTGTGTGTGGTGGAGCAGCAGGAATGTGGTCAGTCAGGAGGAGAGGGACATTTCCAACCAGCTCCTGGATGTGTCTGTCTAGTGAAGGACTTGAGAGCCAGATGGGTGCGAATAGGGAGCAGTGCTATAAACATCTTCTAATTTACCCAGGAACTGTGATACCCCTTGGAGGAGTGGGCAAATGGCTCCTGGGTTTTCCTTCAGACCCATCTCTGAACAGGAAGGTTATCCAAAGGCAAGGGAGCAATCAGCCCCAGGTCCTGCCCCATGGCTGGGAGTTTGAGAGCAGAGAGCCTGCCCAGGACACTTGGCCAGGGGATAGCTGAGAATGAGAGAAGCCTTTGGCTCATCTTGGCAGCCCCAGGTCTGGTTTGCTTTTGTTTCTCTGTCTCTTTATAGCATTTGTCAATGTGTTGCTCCTATTTGACTCTTGGGAATAGATCTTTGCTTGCACCATCAGCCTGGCTTATGTTCATGGGAATTTCCCAGCTGGCTGCCAGACTGTGAGTCACTGCATCCCTCTGGGCACAGCAATCCCAAAAATCGGCCCTGGGCCTCTCCTGCAGCCCTGGCAGGCCCTGGCTGCTGTTGTGGAGAGAAAGAGGCACAGACTGTGCCCAGCTGGGAGCCCAAGTGCAGAGCTGGGATGGGAGAGCACATGGAGGAGCAGCAGCTGAGCTGCAGTGCAGGGTCAGGGAGCTTTGGTCTCACTTAGGAGCTTGGATTCCCTTTATGAAAGCCTTTTGGAATGCACAAATTTTGTGGAAGCTCAAATGGCTCAGTGTGAGCCAGTGGATGCCACGGCCAAAGCAGGCTGGGCTGGGGCTGCACCACTGCAGTGCACAGAATGTGCTGCTCTGCTGGCCCTGCCTGGCACCAGGAATGACTCCAGGGGCTGCTCAGAGGGACAGCAATGAGGAGAAACAAATCCCAGCACTTCCTAGAGGAGCTGGAGGTCTTGTCAGCTGTGGGGAAGCTGAGGCAGAGCTGAGCCAGGGGTGACTCTTGAGGGGCACAGGAGGGTGTGGGTGAGGAGGGGCCATGCCCCTGGTACAGCCCTGTCCCACCCTGTCACCACTGCCAGCTGACAGGGACAGGGGGTGCCCAGGGACCTTCTCAGCCCCGGGATAGCCTGGGGATGTCTTGGCACTGTGGCCACAGCACCAGAGAGGAGGATGTGAGAAACACCCAGTCAAGCTCCCTCAGCCCATTTCCCAACATGTCCCATCAGGCAGCAGTGAGCCTGGAGAGGAGTCCCAGGAGCATGGCAGAGAGGCCCTGCAGAGGCATCAGGGCCTGGGGAGGATCCTGGGTAGAAGTGGTGCCACTCCAGCATGAGGGCAGGGAAGGAGAAAATGCAACCTTTCCAATACTTCCAGTATTTTACATCTCTGTTTTGGGAGCTAGGAGGCAATTCCAGCAGGGATACACTTCTGTCCATTGATGTTTTCTTTATGGATCCAGTGCCATGAGGCCAAATCCTTCTGTACCATCATAACCCCACTCTGCTGAGGGATCCAGCTGTGAGTGCCATGCCCTGGCCTGTCCTCACTCTGTGCTGTCACCCCTCTTACAAGTGGAGTAAAATGCCAGTAACTCCACGAATGCCAAGGATTCCCCCAGATACTTTAATACCCATGAAACATTAGCACTCTCATCCCCAGGAAAGGGTGTGAATGTTGGGTATCATAAAGCACCAGTTGTGAGCACTGTAATGACAAGCAGCCTTTTTTCCCTGGGGTTTCTGGAGGCAATAAAGCACAATGAGAAAAGCATAAAGATAAAAGCCCCCCAGCCATGCTGCAGCAGGGGAGCAGAGCCAGGGCTGAGCTCATAGGAAGGGGTTGCACTGAGTCCCTGGCTGGGCCAGAAGTTTGGGAAAGGTTCTGCAGGTAAAATCCATGTGTCTCTTTCCATAGAGCACCTGGCAGAGCTCAGGGATGTCATTTCCTTTTGTCAGGAGCTTTGTCAGCTTGTGCTGCAGTCCCAGGATTTTGGGTTGCCATAGAAGAGAATCATAGACAGAATCCCAGACTGGTTTGGGTTGGAAGGGACCTTAAAGCCCATCCAGTCCCACATCCTGCCATGGGCAGGGACACCTTCCACTATCCCAGGCTGCTCCAAGCCCTGTCCAGCCTGGCCTTGGACACTTCCAGGGATCCAGGGGCAGCCACAGCTTCTCTGGGCACCCTGTGCCAGGACCTCCCCACCCTCACAGGGAACAACTTCTTCCCAATATTCCATCCATCCCTGCCCTCTGGCAGTGGGAAGCCATTTGCTTTGTCCTGTTCCCCCATCCCTTGTCCCAAGTCCCTCTCCAGCTCTCCTGGATCCCCTTTAGTCACTGGAAGGAGCTCTGAGGTCTTCCTGAATCCTTCTCTTCTCCAGGTGAACACCCCCAGCTCTCCCAGCCTGGCTCCATAGGACAGAAACGTTCCTTCCCTGTCAGGGTGTTTTGGATCCAGGTTTGCTCAGCCCCAAATGTCTCTGGACAACACTCAGGGCTGAGTTTACAAGAATACATTTGCATGTATATTTTAATATATGGCAAAACCATGTTTTGTACATCTCCTTTCATTTACTGCTGCTCTACCAATTAAACCAAAATGAAATAATGCCATAAAATATGGGAAACATCTAGAAAAGGAATTATGAAATCATTTCCTCTTGATGCAAGTAAGTACTCAATGCCTCTCATTGAAACTACTTGTAATTTTTGTCTAATTATACAGCTTTTCATGGTGCTAACGAGTGATCCACAGTGAGTGTCCTACCAGGGCTCGTTACTGTTTTTGATGTGGGAATCTTTTCTCTTTCTTTTGAAAATGAGTAACTGTAATTCCATGGCTGGGTTGATGCACACATTCTAAATGTTTATGCATTTCAACAGCAGTACTTTGTGTTTCTTAAACTTTTTATCATTGCCAAGAGGAACAAAGCCAGGTTGGACAGGGCTTGGAGCAGCCTGGGATAGTGGAAGGTGTCCCTGCCCATGGCAGGGGTGGCACTGGATGAGCTGTAAGGTCCTTTCCAACCCAAACCATTCCATGATTCCCTGATTCTATCATTTCCCTCACACACAGCCCCTGACTCTGATTTTACACAGGCAAGGGCACTTCTGGCTGATTCCTTCCCTGCTAAGTGGCCCAGAACTGGTTTTGTCTAGAGTGGAGAAAAGCTGCACCAAAGGAGGTTCAGACTTGACATGAGGGAACATTTCTTTACTGAGCAGGTGATTAAACACTGGAACAGAGTCCCAGAGAGGTGTTCAATGCCTCAGGTCTGACAGTGCTCAAGAGGCATTTGGACAATGGCCTTAAAATGGGCTTTGGCTTTGGGTCAGCCCTGCTCAAGCAGATGATTGCCAGAGATCCCTTACTGAGCTATTCTGTTCTATTCTATTCTATTCTATTCTATTCTGTCACTGACTGAAATCCTAAATCTGAAGGAAAACTCCAAATGTTGGCATTCACCCCAGAACAGATGATAACAGATTTCCACTCAGTAACACCAGGCTATTTCATTCTGTTAACGTCCAAACATAAACATTATTGCAATCCTATTTAACCTACACCCAGAGCATCAGATTTAATCTGCTGTACTGCTGTGGAGTGGAATCAGGACATTGTTGTTATTATCAAACCATTCATTTAAAACTCTGAAATGCACAGCCCATAAGCTCAAAATGAAACTGCTGTGCCACAAAGGAGAAATTAGCAATCAGTCATTCCGTTTTGGCCTCCTCTTAGGGAAAGTTTTGGTTCCACTGTGACCACACTCCCCAGTGGGAAACTTTCTCCCAGAACAACTCAGCTGCTCCATGGTGAGATTTTATCCTGGATCCTATTTTCCCATGCACTCCCTTTCTCACACTGTGGCTCCACCTGAACCTCAGGAGAGTCTCAGGAGGGTTGGGTTGGTTCACTCTCTGGTCCTGCAGCTCTCTCTGCCAGCGGTGCTCAGACCAGGTTTCGCTGCACTTGAAGCACTTTTCATCTCCAACTCTTGGCTGAACACCACAAAGCTCCTCTGCAGGGCTGGGATGGCCCCAGGGTGTCACCAAGGCCGTGGTCACCTGTCACTGCCCACTACTTTTCCAGGGTGAAACCTGAAAAACAAAGTTTTTCCGTAAGACCTGTGCAGGAACAACCTTTGCAGTAAAGCTGTAAATCAGGTCTGTCAGGTACCACACTTGCAGGAGAGGTTTATTTTTGTTCCTGGGTAGGGAGCAGCCTTTTCTTCTGGCAGCACAGGGCTATCTCCCCATGCTTTCACCACCATCCCAACACACTGGGACCAAGATGTGGCAATTCAGCAGCATGGTCTGGGAGCAGGAGCACTGCTGCTTACAAAGTACTTACAGGGCCATTGGATGGACAGACTGGGGAATGAGAGGCTGGAGAATGCTGTGGGAAGGGACCTGGGGGTCCTGGTCAATGGCCACTTTAAGATAAGAGTCAGCAGTGCCCTGGAGCCAGGAGGGACATCCCTGTCCTGGGGACATCAGGGTCATCATGGGCAGCCAGGCCAGGGAGGGATTGTCCTGCTCTGCTCTGGGCTGGAGCAGCCTCACCTCGAGCCATGGGGGCAGTTTGGGCACCACAATATTAGAAAGATATTAAACTGTTGGAGAACATCCAAAGGAGGGACACAGAGTTGGTGAAGGGTCTGGAGGGGCTACACGAGGAGCAGCTGAGGGCACTGGGATTGTTCAGCTGGCACAGACTGAGGGGAGACCTCACCAGGGGTGGCAGCTCCTCCTGAGGAGCAGTGGAGGGACAAGAACCAAATTTTTCTCTCTGTGACAGGGACAGGAACCAGGGAAAGGTTAGAGGGTGGCCAGGAGAGGATGTCTCAGGCTGGAGATCAGGAAAGGTTCTTCCCCCAGAGGGTGCTGGGCACTGCCCAGGCTCCCCAGGGAATGGGCACAGCTTGAGGCTGCCAGAGCTCCAGGAGTGTTTGGACAATGCTGCCAGGGATGCCCAGGGTGGGATTTTTGGGGTGTCTGTGCCAGGACTTGAGCAATGCCACTCAGGAGATTCTGTGATTCTGTGTTCACCACAGAGCAGACCAAGCCCATGTGGTCACTGCCTCCTCTCTGCTCTGCAAGGGTGGATCAAATCTGAGTCCCAGGCAAGACAGGGCTTGAAGGAGCTGCTTCTGTAGCACTGCTGGTCATAGAGAGGAAGATCCTGGCCTCAGCACTCGCCTTTGGCGTTGGCACCCAGCAGCTGCTGTGCCAGAGGGCTTGGCTGCTTTGCTGTAAATAACTCCTGGAGCCTGTGTGCTGTGCCCAGGCCTGTGACGGCAGGAGCTGGGAATTGAATCCCCAGCACATGATCCCTCTGGCTCCTGTCCATGGCAAAAATACCTCAGGAGGGATCAAGAACTGCCCTGTAGTCAGGACATTTACAATCTCTAACAGCGTCCATACAAGAGCAGCCAGGCATTATCTGCCCACAAAGCACTGCTGCTGAGGGATGTCTGGAGCCCAGCAGATCCCACATGACCAGGGAAATTGAGGAGTGAGCCTGGAAGTCTGGCTCCTGCTTCAGCCCCGAGGAGCAGCCCAAAGACATGGCTTTCAGGGCCTCATGCCATCCAGACAGCTCTGACCAAGGGCTGATGATGACCAAGACCATGATGTCTTCCCTTGCTCTCTCTGCCTCCAGAGCTTTTCCATCTTTCGTTGGCTGTTCCTACCAGGAGGTCCCTAATCCCTCCCCTCTTCCCGAGGTGCTCTTACAGCCATTGGCAGCAGCACTCCCGACTGCTCTGTGGGTCTGATCACAGAGGGAGGTTGGGGAAGTTCTCTGGTCTCTGCTTGTGCTGCTTCTGCCCTCCCTGATCATTCCCATTGTTTCCTGTGCAGAGGTTCCTCTCTGGAAATGAGCTGCTGGACAGGCTGGACAACTACTGCCCTTACCACGACAGGCTGGGCAGGAAACCTCTCCTTTCTTCCAGAAAAGCATCAAAACATTCTTCCAAACCCACTTTACAGAGACTCAGTGGGAGGCTACCTGGGGTGTGCTCCTTTCCTGAGGAGAGGAGTAAGAAAGAGCAGAGGAAGGAACTTTCTCCTGAATCAGTCTCATCTCATCTCATCATCATCTCATCTCATCATCTCATCTCATCATCTCATCTCATCTCATCTCATCTCATCTCATCTCATCTCATCTCAATCTCCCCATGGATAAATGTGAGGTTCTTTCCTCTGCTTTTTGTCAGTCCAGAGGGAAGCAGTTCTTGGACACGATCTAAGGGGTGCCTGTGGCAAGGGGCAGCCAGATTGGGAGGATCAGGAAAACTGTCCTGGTCCCCACATGCCTTGGGCTGCTGAACGTCACAAATCCTAGAAAAGTCCTCTTGTCTACAAAAAGAGCTTGAAAAAGTCTCTGGAAGTCCAACAAGTCAGAGGTAATGGACTGGAGGTCTGGAGGAGAAGGACTGATGTGCACTGATAGGAGAGAGGCTGCAGTGGAGGAGGACAAGACAAAAATGTCAGCTGGTGCCCAGGGCAGGGTTAAAAGCTGCTGAGGACTGAGGGAAGAGGGAATTTCCATGGCTCTGTCTTGCTCTGCACATTGCCTGCCCCCAGCCTGTGAGATTAATCACTGTCTTTCACCAACATCAGAACAAATAAATCCCTCCCCCCATGATATAATAATCTGAAAATTCCACAGCTCCAGTTTAGCCAGAGCCAAAAACCTCATTCTGGAAACCCTGCTCCATTTTTCAAAGTCCTTACGCCTTTGAAACCAGCTCCTGATTTCAGTGGGATGACGCTCCCTTCCCAAGGAGCGATCCAGCACAGCCTCCAAACCCTATGAATCACTCTGGCCTCGGGGAATTGCCACAAGTCACTTGAGTGGCTAAAAATATCTCCGAGGAAGCAGGACAGAAATACCCATATCCGCTGCCGTGACGCCGGGCTGGGAGGGCACACTCCAAATTAACCTGGTCCCTTTTCTGCCTCCTCATTCCCTGCAGGGTTATTCCTTAGCGGGAGCAGATCCGAGCAAATGCAGAAGTTTGTAGGACATTTTGTGGGATGTTGCTGCTTAGGGGGAGAGGAAGGGTGGACAAAACATTTGTGGGGTTAAAAGGTGGCCCTCAGCTCTGATTTCCAGAGGTTTCTGAAGTACAGGGGGTTCTTCCAGAGCCAGGAGTGGAGCCTTGCTAAGCAAGGGGGCTGATGGTACTCTTAGAATCATGGAATTAAGCTTGGAAAAGGCCTCTAAGATCACAGAATTAGCTTGGAAAAGGCCTCTAAGATCATGAGTCCAAGCTCTGCCTCAGCACTGCCAAGGCCACCACTAATGATGTCCCCAAGTGCCACATTTACACATCTTTTAAATCTCTAAAGGACGGTGACCCCAGCACTGCTCTGAACAGCCAGTTCCAATTCCTGACCATCCTTTCCATTAGGAATTTTCCCCTAATATCAAAACTACATCTGCCCTGGAGCAACTTGAGGCCATTCCATCTTGTCTGGATGGTCTGCCTTGGTCTCCAAGGTGTGATTCACCTCCCCTCCACCTGCTTCCAGCAGTGTCCATGTGTTTATCTGACCCAATCCTGCCTGGGAGATTTCATCCCAACAACTTTGAAGTGAAAAACTACTGGTGATGGGGGATAGAATGGTCATGCACAGGCTGGATGTTGGTGCCCAGCTGGGTCCTCAGCCCTGCCATGATCCTCTCCCTGGGATGGCTCTGCATAGAGGAGAAGCCATGGTGGTTCCCAGACTGCCCCATGCAGTGTGGCCAAGAAGGGAGTTCAGTGTCCCACAGATCTCCAGAGGTCCAATCCAGCCAGGAATAAATCAGTCCATCTCAAAAATACACTCTATTTTCCTGTAATAATGAATGCCCTTCTCCAGCCTGGACTCCACCAGATCCAGCAACATCCAATCCTGGAGCAAGAACTCCAGGGTTGCACTTGTGGGTTTTTAGGAGCATCACTCACATCCCAGAGGGGATTATCCCACCCAGTGCCCACAGACAGCCTCTGCCTGAGGGCAGATTTCTCCTGCAATCACTTCTAGTTCATCTCATCCCTTGAATTTACAGCACAGTGCTGGTTTGCTCTCACTGCCTTCAGAGGAGGCTCAGCTCAGGAAGGACGTTGAGACACTCAAAGGTGTCCAAAGGAGGATGATGAGGCTGGTGAAGGGCTTGCAACACAAACCCTATGAGGAATGGCTGAGGGAGCTGGGGCTGTTTAGCCTGGAGAAAAGAAGACCCAGAGGAAATGTTATCACTCTCTACAACTACCTGAAGGGTGGTTTGGTCTCTTTGGTCTCTTTTTCTAGGCAGCAACTGACAGAACAAGAGGACACAGTCTCAGGCTGCCCCAAGGGAAATTTAAGTTGGATGTCAGGAAAAGGTTTTTTACTGAAAGAGTGATAAGGTTCTGGAATCATCTGCCTGGGGAGGTGGTGGAGTCACCATCCCTGGATGTGTTTAAAAACAGATTGGATGTGGCACTCAGTCCATGGTTTAGTTGAGGTGGTGTCAGGGCATGGGTTGGACTCAGTGATCCTGGAGGTCTCTTCCAGCCCTGTGTGATTCTGTGATTCTGTGGGCAGATGGGGATGTCCCCATGGCTCTCCCCCACATCCTCAGAACCATCAAACTGTTCAAGGACAATTCTCTGTCACTCCCAACAGTCCCATATCAGCACTGGAAGGCTGCCAGGACACTGAAATTCAGCCCATGGAGTCCAACTGTCCCACACCTAAGCAGTGAGAGGTCCCCCAGACTCCAGAGTCTGATGCTGCTGTGTTTGCAGGCAGGACGTGGGTGGCTGTGGCAGTGCCATAATGCCAAAGACAACACTTGCTCTCCGTGCTGGTTCTGGATATAGAACACACACTTGGACTTTGTGACAGCTTGGAAAGATGTCACGTCCCAAATGGAAACTGGTTCCAGTGAAGGAGGTTGGCTGTCCCCCAACTTCTGGAGCAAGAGATGCTGAAATGACAGGGGAAAGACATTTAGGTTAGGAAAAGTGTATATATTAAAAAAAAAATGAGTTTGACTGCAAACAAAGCAAAGAATGAAAAAAAGAAAATTGGAACCAGTCAAGTAAACATCCTCCATGATGATATTTCCAGACAGTAGATCTATGGTGCAAAGCTGGCCTGGATTTGTTTATGCTGGAGACAGTCATATCCGAGTGGAAGATTATTGCATTCACTTCCAGAAATAGCTGGAGAATACAACCACCAAACATCACCCTTGTACAAAGGTTACATCTGCTGGAGGCACAGATCCCCAGGCAGCCAAAGTCCAGGGAATGATGTCATGGACAGCAGCAGGAATATTTCTTTGAGTACAGCATACCTGGTATCTCCTTAACTTACAGGAATTTGGGCAAATTATTAAAATAAAGCTTATTTTTATTATATGATCATTGGCTGATTCCACATACCCACCCTCCAAGTCACTGAAATTATTTCTGTGCCCCAGCTCTAACAAGGTGAGCTCTGAGCACATGGGATCTGCTGCATCCTCGCTTTCTCCACCAAAACAAAATCAAGAAAACACCACCACAGTAGAAAGCCAAGCAAAATAACAAAAAGTAACCCATTAAAGCCCTTCTAACCAATTACCACTTGCTTCATTTAGGTGCTCCTTGATTCCCCCTCCCCAAAGGCAGGCAGAGAGGGGCTGGAGCTGTCCTGGGAATGAGCTCGGGGCCAGCTGCTGCTCACTGGCACATGGCCAAGCAGCCCAGGCACCAAAACCAAAGGAGAAATGCAGCTCCAATCTGTTTGCCCCATGCTGGCCCACGGGAGAGAAGGGTTTGTTCCTCGGGAAGAACTCGCAGGGATCAAAACCACGTTAATAGGGCGAGCAGAGCCTGTCTCTCTCTCTCTCTCAGCACTGCCTGGCTCCCTGCCAGCCTGGCTGGTATTGAATTACCCAGCAGAGAGGAGGACAGAGCTGCTCACGGCAGCTCCAGGGCAGGGGTTGTGTCTGCTTTGTGCCAATCAGCCCCACAGCAAGAGCCAGGCAGGGAGAGCCCCTCTGGGATGTCCTGTTTGAGGATCTGACAGACCCCACACAGCCCAGATGGCAGCTGAGAGCTGGCCCTGTGTGCCAGGCCCTGCCACAGCTGTGACCCCAGCAGCACGAAGGGGACAGTTGGGTGCAAAGGGGAGTGGAGTGAATCTGGTTCTCAAACCCCTGTTAATGTTCTGCAGGGCAGCCAATGTCCCCTGGCTGTGCTGGTGGCAGCTGCTGCAGCCAGGGACAGGGCACTGGGGTCCCACTCACCCCACTGGGGTTGCTAGGGTTGCTGCTCCCTCTGCAATGTGATCTGGGGTGGAAAAGCAGTTTGGAGGTGTTGGGCTTGTTTGAAGTACAACTGCCATGGGCACATCAGGGAGGGGGGTTTGGAAGGCTCTCCAGGCATTTTAAGAGCTCTTGTGTCCATTATGGAATCATGGAATCACAGAATCTCCTGAGCTAGAAGGACCCACCAGGACCATCCAGCCCAGCTCCTGTCCCTGCACAGTCACCCCAACAATCCCACCCTGATTGTCCAAACACCCCTGGAGCTCTGGCAGCCTCAGGCTGTGCCCATTCCCTGGGGAGCCTGGGCAATGCCCAGCACCCTCTGGGGGAAGAACCTTTGATGTCTCATTTAAAAATCTCATGGCAGGAGGACAATGAGGCTTCCATTCCGCTTGTATTTTCATTTTTTTTATCAAGCCATAAAACACTTTATGTGGACAAATGATGTTAATTTGGAACTCGTCCTTTAGCAGAATCAGGGTTTATCAGGAGGTTGCAGCCTGTCCAGATCTGCTTCTGCCTGGCACAGATGGACACATCCCTGACAGCTACAGCATACCCAGGAGCTTTGGAGCAGCACAGAGAACTGGAATTCACAGCTTCACACTCAGACCCTTCCATAATTCAAGCCCCTTAACACATGTGCATGCTCAATCTGATACACAGCAAGGCTGCTCTGAAAATTCACCACTTTTGTGATGTTTATGATGAGAAGTCAGTGTGGATTTGAAGGGAAATGATTGATTCAGGTTAAGTGAGTGTCACATGCTGAAATCCCTGTGAAGTCAGGTGTCTGCAAGATAACACAGCCAGGCAAACAAACCCCTTTTCTGCTGGTTCTGCTCTGCGCTGTTGTTGTTTTTCTTTCAGAGAAGGTCAGCATTTATGGCCAAGGAATTTGTTGTCAGTCCTTGGCTGTAATTTACACTTCAGTGGATGCATGTTATAAATTTTGGCATGCAAAGATTAATGTAGGCTCATTTTTATAGTATTATTATGCATTTTAAAATGAACATTGAAAGCCTTCAGCACTTGCATACCAAGCACTTTCCATCTCTCTTGCCATCTGTATTATATTAAAGAATATAAAAACTTCAGCTGGGCTGTTCCTGCTGAATTCCCTGGGATAATTCTCAGGAAGAGAGGGCCATTTTACGATGGGCTGCCTCAACATTTCTTTGCATTTAATAGGAGAAAGATCTCAAGTCCTCTGCAATTCTCCAGCCCTTTGCTAGGGGAAGGAATGAATAAACTTCTGTTCCTCAACACAATGCATTTACACCATACTTTGCCGTTTTACACATGTGAGTTAAGAACTTGGGAGCAAATATTCAGCCCTCCCCCCCCTTTAATTTCTGGCTTTGAAAATTAAAATTTTGGTGGCAAGTGATCAATCATCATCAGAATTCAAACCATATGGTGGATGCACTTCTCGCATTTTCAACTCTTCCTAGTGCTGCTTCTTCCTAGAAAATAATTTGACAATAGATTATTTCCCTCTTAGCTAAGTTGTAATGAGCCACATGAAATGCTTTGAAATCCTCGTGGTTTGAGACCTCAGTAACCACAAATAAAAGTATGAATATTTTAGCCAAGTCTTCCATTGCTCTCTCCAAAGAGTATTTAATACATTATTGGTAATAAATGGAGCTTTTTTCCCACAAAAGGAGCATTTTAGACATGGAAAACAACTGTATTTAACTGGCTGCCATGAGTGTGTCCATGGATGATAAACTGTGCTGCACATCTGTGTTTTCTGCAGTGCTCCTTTGCTTATTTTCATGTTTTGCTATTTCTTAGCAACAAAAGAAAGTTCGAGGAGCTTTTTCTTCCCCTAGAAATTGCACTAGAACTGTCTTTATGTTCCACTCTTACACTTGACAGTGCACCACGAGCATTTGAGACATTTCCTTTGCTCATCCTGGGAAATGCCTTTAGCCTGTCTGTGCTCCCCTTGTGCAATCCTGCAGCCATCGCCATGGAAAAGGCAGCAGCACCTCCAAGACCCTCATTTGTAAATTGAAAATTGCTCTGGGAGGCAGTCAGAGGCTAAATCCTGACATGAATGGGAGATCATGCCTTGGCCAGGTCCAGGGGAGTGTTCAGTGCAGCTCTGGTCCTGCCCTGCATGAGGGGCTGCTCACCCCTCCTCTGCCTGCAGCAGCTGCTGGTGCAAAGCTGTGACAGCTTCAGGTTCTTCTGGTCAGAGCTGGGGTGTCCTTCAGCCAAGAGAAATCCCTCTGCTCTGGGAGAGCTGGGGATGCTCACCTGGAGAGGAGAAGGATCCAGGGAGACCTCAGAGCTCCTTCCAGTGCCTAAAGGGGATCCAGGAGAGCTGGAGAGGGACTTGGGATAAGGGATGGGGAAACAGGACAGGAGGAATGGCTTCCCACTGATGCAGGGCAGGGATAGATGGGATACAGGGCAGGAATTGTTCCCTGTGAGGGTGGGCAGGCCCTGGCACAGGGTGCCCAGAGAAGCTGTGGCTGCCCCTGGATCCCTGGAAGTGTCCAAGGCCAGGCTGGACAGGACTTGGAGCAGCCTGGGATAGTGGAAGGTGTCCCTGCCCATGGCATGTTGTGGCACTGGATAATCCTCAATGTCCCTTCCAACCAAACCTTTCTGTAACTCTGTGATTCAATAATCTCTGTTGGGGCTCTGAACAGCCCAAGTGCATCTACTGGGTGCTTCCAGTTCCCTGGGATTTGACCCATTATAAAAACCAAAAGTTTTGACAAAACATTTAGAAACTTTTTTTTTTTCTGTATCAAACTCCCTAAGTTTTCATTCAGAATCTAAATTTTCATTTGCTGTCCTTGGGCTGTCCCCTGGCTCAGAGCCTGCAGAGGACAGTGAATGAATGGCACAGTCCATCTCCTTGTTGTGCTGTGATGGGCTTTTCTCTTGACATGACCTTTTCAAACAAGAGCATTTTCAGTTTGGGGTTGGTTGGTTTTTAAACCAGGCCCTTTTCAAGGTAATGTAAGAATGGAAAAAAAAGTTTTTCTGGAGGGAAAAAAACTATCCTGAGAGTTTTTGTCCCCCCTGTCTGCAAGGACCCTTTCAGCATGGGCTTCTTGTTTGCCCAGAAATGTGGAGAAGCTGCTCTGGGGCTTCCCTGCCTGGCTCTATGAATGCCCCACATTCCAGGCAGGAAGGTCACACCAGTCTGTGTCCAGGGACACCCTTCCCACACAGAGCTGGGGCTCTGTCCCCACCCAGACCCACATGGGGACCACGGTGGTCCTGTCCAGACCCTGGGTGGTCCAGGGGTGACTCTTTCCCGATGGATTTGGGGGCAGAGGAGCTGGAGGGAGGCAGCTCCACTCCATCACCAATGCTGCTCAGTGTCAGCTCTGTTTCCATCCTGACTCCTCCCTTCCTGCCTTTCCAGGCTGAGTGTTCCCAAAATATCCCCCTGTTCCTTGATCAGGGAGACAGAAGGTAGCCTTGCTGCTGATCTGTTTTGCAGACAGTGGCTGCTCCTCCCCGTGGCCTCAAAAAGTCTCTAGAAGCAGCTGCTAAAAGCAAAGAGATCACACCATGACGAGGAGTTTACACATTTCTAGTATTATAATGTTTTTTTTCTTTTCCTTAAGAGAAGTGTTGAGATTTCCTCTGCTGACTTGACTTAAAAAATTTCTTGTATTAGAATTATTTTTCTCCCTAAGAGGAGGGTTGAGATTTCCTCTGCTGGGTGTGCATCTGGTGGAAGAAGGATCATGACCATCCCTTGCTCCCCACTGGATTCAACCCCACACCAGCCCTGAGCAGGAGCCACAGTGCACAAAGAGCTGCTGTAAATCAGCCTGGCAGCAGCAATAAAACCTGACAGCACCAAAAGAGCCCCTCGTTGGCTCTGCACACTGGAAAGGTCTGGCTCCGTGGCAGGGTTTGTATTTAGACATGCTCCTTGCTCATTTGTCCATATTTATATATTTATTGCCATATTCTGAGCAGAGCTCTTGCCCAGAGAGAGCTGTTTGCTTTGGCCACCCCGAGGGGCTCTCTCACGGTTTGGCTTCCAAAGCACAGCCATGGAAAGGGAAGGGGCAAAGTGCTGCAGCAGGCAGAGTCCCTCATTTGGCAGCACAGCCTCCAGGATTATTTTTCCAGGTGGATTTTATGAGGCACGAGGCAGGAGAGGCTTGTGTGCAACAAAGTCAGTCTTGCTCCATCCTGGAGGTGGGATCCTCTCCAGTCTGAGAGCAGCACAAATGCAGCACCAGGTTAAAAATGCACCTTTGCAGAGGGAAGGAGGGGCTGAGGGCTGCGGGAGGTTTTGGGGTTGGTCTCTGCTGCCTCTCATGGATCTGCCAGTTGGACATGGAATCGTCAGGACTGCAACACCTTTGGGACATTCCCCAGGTCTCCCGGGGGGCAGTGGCTGGGAAAGGCAGCCTGGAGCCCTTGCAGGGAGCAGAGCTGCCCCAGACTCTGGGGAACTCCCTGGGCAGTCCAGAGCTGGTGGGAAACTGGAGCCAAGCACTGGGAGCACTTGTGAGCTGGGGGAGTCATGGCTGCATGGAAAGGGATGGGAATGTTGCCGTGGCTTTCAGTGGAGCCAGGATTTCAGCCTCTCCCTCTGGTGTGGCCCTGAGCAGGGCTTGGCACTCAGTCACCCAAGGGTCTCACTGAACCAGCTGGGGCTGCTGGGGCTGAGCTGGTGGGTGAGGAGAACTGGCCTGGGGCACTTGGCTGTCTAGCACAGGTGCTCCAGGGAGCCTGGGCCATCTGCACAGGGCTGGGACATCCAGCACAGACCCACAGCATCCCTTTAGGATACCCAAATACCAAACCTGGTTGATGTGTGGGCAGCTGTCCCTTCCTGGGTGTCACTGGGCAAAACTTTCACCCCTACCCAGGGGATGTTCCCAATTCCCAGCACAGACCCCCCAGCTCTGCCCTGAACCCCACCAGCACTACCCAGAACTGAGCTTAGCCCAGACTGAGTCCAAAGGAGAGACTGAAATTCTGTGAATTTGTCTGTGAAGATGCTCGTGCTCCTCCTCTGGCTTTCCCTTCATCCTTATCCTCTCTTCCTTCTGCTGGGAAGAAGCAGAGAGTGAAAAATCCTCCCTTGAATTTATTTCCAAGCCTGTTGATCTTTATTCAGCCTCACATTCAGGCACCTGGAAGGGACTCAGGGCCTGTCCAGCTCTTGGCCAAGCTAGGGGACAACCAGAGGTGCTGACCAAGGTACAGTTGTGCCAGATAGAATGGAATGTTGCCCAAATCCATGGATCCAGAAGGATGATGCCCAGTCCTGTCTTTGTCACCAGGCTCCAGGACCATCCTGACACAAACCAGGGCACTTTGCAGGGGTTCATGGTATTAAAAATGAGAGGTTGGAAGGCACTGCAAGAATGAGGAGTCCTTGAGACAAATCCAGTACTGATAACTCCTACCAGACAAACAAAAACCACTTTTATATACAGTGACAAAAATAATGGGAAAAACAAATACAGTGGGTAGAACATTTTGACTTTTGGTGAGGCACAGGCACTGGAATTTTTTCAGGATCCTTTGGTTGCCCAAAGGATTTGGTTGATCCTTGGACAGCCCCAGGGTCCTGGTGAATGTTCAGTGATCACAGCTTTAGCTGGGCTCTGCAGAGATTCACCTTCCTCAACGGCACCAGCCCAGGGAGAGACAAGCCCTGTCTCCAAGTTGCATGAGGTAACTGGATCTGGATTTGTTTTGAAGAAGAGCAGGTGTCCTTGAGAGCTGCTTTGTTTCTTTCCCAAAGCTCCCAAATGAGGGATATCCTTTATCTCCACAGCCCCTGTGTCACCTGCATGCTTTGGTGCCTCCTGCCCAGCTCTGGGAGGTGTGGGAACAGCAGCCAGCAGCAGGTCCTGCCTGGGGCAGGTGCTTGTAGGGCAGAGAGAAGCTTGCAGTCCTGCCTGGGCTGGCCAGGGCTGGGACTGTCCCCTCCCAGGGCAGGGAAAAGGGAGGGGAGGCCAGAGAATCCAACCCCCAGCCATTTCTGCCCCACTGCCTCAATGCCTGTGCACAGGACAAGCTCCTGGCTTGGGGATGGTGCTCAGATGGATTGCCATGGGCCAAAGATCTCCAGGGCAAGGATCTCCTCCAGGGAGCTTTGCCTGCGGGCAGCTGCTGACCCTGCTGCCTCCAGAGGCACTGATGGGCTCTCTCCACACTCCTGCTCTGGTTGGCTCCTCCACTCTCATTCTGGTGTCAGATGTGCCTCAGCCTGGCCAAGGCTCTGCCCTGAGGAGATTTAACTCGAGCACACTCACAACTTTCTCTGCACACTCAGCCCAGTGTCCTTGACAGGACAGCAAAAGTCTCTCCTTTCCCAGTGATCCACCATGGGTTTTCCCAAGGAACTCAGTTTCTGCTCTTCAGATGGTCTCTGCTGAGGGCACAAATCCCTCTCTGATGCTATTCTGGGGTTTCCTGCTGCTCTATACATTACCGGGGGATACTTGCATAATTTTACACTCAGTCCTATGTAGGCCACTTCTTATTTTTAAAAAGGAAGTTCAAAGTCAAACTCCTCCCCAAAACTCCTTGAGAAGTCTATTAAGATGTGTCCTAGTTTCTCACAAGTTCTTCAACTGGAACATTCCCCCCAAACATCCTCCTCCAGCCACTCCTCCCCAGCAGCAGCATGGGGAGCTCATCAGTGGTGTCCCCATCCGTGGGGGGACCTGCTCATCCCTCCTGCTCCCGCCAGGTGACCCAACTGTGACTGTGTTGTGAGCAGCTGAAGGGAGGGGATCCTGATGGCCACCTGGCTGCTGGAACCTCCTTTTCTCCTGTCCCAGTGACAGCTGGAGAGAGCTCTGTCTTCTGCCCTTCTACTGTACCAGTGGAACGTTGCCCAGGTAAGAGCAGAACTGGACAGGGATGTGAGAGCTCATGGGCTGGGCATTGGCCATGGGGAAAACTTGGAGGGGATTTTCTGCTGGCGAGCTGGAGGCTTCATCCCACTGTGGAAGGAGAAGGAGCTGTGGTAGAGGATCTCCCAGAAAATCTGTGATCCTGCACTGAGCTTCTTCCCAGCTCTAAAGGGAGAAATGGCCTCACTGCACAGAGTCTTTGTTCTGGGTCACCCTGCAGAAGGGTCTCTGTAGGTCTGAGCTCTGACTGCACACTCTTCGCTCTTAGATTGACCATTTGCTCTGTATTTAGATCCTAAATCCTTGCTCACTACTGGTTTCTACCCTCTTTGCCCTTTTCTGCAGTGATGGAGCACAAACATTTCCAGTTTCTTCCATGGGGTTTAGACCCATGGTCACACTCACAGCCCTTCCTGTGCCAGCATTCCTGCCTGGGAGACCTGGCAAGGCACATCCAGCACCAGGCAGGAATGGCCAAGGGGCAGGAGAGGCTCAGGGTCACAGCTGAGCCTCCTCATGGCCCTGTGAGCAGAACTGCAGCAGCCATGGGGCAGAGATCAGAGGGGCTGGGGGATGGCAGAGCCCTGGACAGTGCCCTGGACAGGAGAAGGAGAAGGGGAAGGAGAAGGAGAAGGAGAAGGAGAAGGGGAAGGGGAAGGGGAAGGAGAAGGAGAAGGAGAAGGAGAAGGAGAAGGAGAAGGAGAAGGAGAAGGAGAAGGAGGAGAAGAAGGAGGAGGAAGAGGAGGAGGAGAAGAGGAAGAAGGAGAAGGACAGCAACAAAACAGCAACAAAAAAGGAGAATAAATGTCTTTTATCCACAGGGCTGGAGGGACACTGCAGCCCAGCAGAGTGGCTGCAGCAGCCAGGTTTCCTGTCTCACACTGCTCCAAGTGATATTCCAGCCTCCACCTCCCTCATGACAGGTTAGCCAGAGATGTGGCACCTGCCTGGGGGCTCCTGCAGGATGCAGACTGACTACAGGGAGCAGGAGCAGCCACAGGGCCAAGGCACTACCCCTGGCCAGAGGCTGAGCTGCACTCATTCTCCAGCAGCAGCTCCCAGGACTCAGTTTGGAGCCCACAGCCCCCAGCAGGAACCCAGGCTGGCTCTGGGCAGGGCTGCTCGAGCTCTGCAGGGAGAAGGTGGGATCAGCAATGATCCCTCAGGGTGTCCACACAGAAAGAGGTCAACTCTGCCTTGCTGCAGTCTTCTGTCTCTGGGAACTGGGAGCTGATGCCAGGATGAATTTGGCATTTTTTTCCCCAGGATCTGTCCATGATGAGTTTTCCTGGCTCAAGCAGCTTGTGCTCCATTGAAGATCAGTTGCATAAGGAGATATTTTTGTCTGTTTTCCTTGAGTCTTTCCAGAGACAGCAGGAAACCTCTCTCAGGGGTGTAGGACCATCTTCTGCAGCAAATCCTCCCTCTCCAGTATCATCACCTTGTGGGTGTGCTGAAGGCCAAGGGAAAATGGGTCTTTTTTAATCCCCAAAATCGGGAGCAGCAGGTCACCATGTGGTTGGATGGAGAGGAAGATTTGGGGATGAAAGACCCTGACTTTGGAGTGGATTTCTGGGTCCCAACCTCTGAGATGTTGGGGTCCTGTATGAGGAATCTCCTTTCCTCTGGGGGTGGGGACTGGAGGGGACAATTGGTGACATGAGCAGAGCTGAGGGATCTGGTCACAGGGGCTGTTCAGGGCTCTGATCTCCCTCCCTGAATCCAGGGGCACCTTGCAGGCCATGGGGATGTCCCTGAAGAGGATGAACTAAAACAAACACCTGACTCCACTTTCCAACCATGCAGTTTCCTTCCAGGGTGGATTTGGGGTTACTCTGCTGCTCTAGGTTTCTCTGGGTGTGTTTGGTGACTCTCCAGTCCTCACCATCAGCCTTCCTAAAATGTGCCAAACCCAGGAATAAGAATCTCGGGAAGGAGAGAACCTGTGTGAGGTGAAACACTAGATCCTCCTCCAAGGAGATCATTGGCTTCCAAGGGTGTGGATTTCACTCAGCCTTTGCAAATAAAGGGAAGAGACTCCCTGGAGGATGGGAATGATCACCTAAAACCATTATAAAAAACATTAGCACCATCAAGCTGATTAAAATGACTCCAACTGAATAGATGTGTTAATAATGACAACATGAAGCACAGTGTTTGGGCTGACTCAGAGGAAACCAAGCATTTTCCTTCTCCCCAGTCATGGTCCAGAGCCCAGAGAGCCACTTGCTGCAAGCCAGGATCCCAAAATCTCCATGAAAACTGTTTGTGAGAGCTGGGAGAGCCAGAGTGTGAGTCATGGTGACTTTGGATACCTACAAGATTTTCCTGAATGACAGTGGATGCTAGAAATAGAAAATACAGTTAGGAGAGACTGAAATAGAGATAAATCAGCCCAAATCCTGATTCATCACTTTTTTGGCCATGAGCTATGTGGGAAAAAAGCCCTTGGCCTGCAGATGAACAGCCCTGTGTCCTTCACAATGATGCAGCTGAGGAAAAAGGTTCCAGGCAGCACAGGAGCACTCAGCTGTGCGAGGCTGGGGCTGTTTCCATAGCACTGGGTATTTTTAGAAGTGGCAGGAATATTATCTGGATGCTCCAGAAAGCTCTCCTGGTCCTTGCCCTGCCTGGTGCAGTGCAGCTGCAGCAGCACTGGGAGAAGCCATGTGGACACGGCAGAGGGAGACTTTGGTGAGGAGGGTTTGCTTGCATAATGTCCTGGAAGTTTCCCAATCAAGCAGGTTTCCAGAGAGGAAAATGATACTTTCCAGCATAATTTCCTGGAAAGCAGGATGGGAATTCCTTTTCCCTGTCACTGGGGTCCCTATATTTCTGATAATAGGCGCTTCAGGACACATTCAGCCTGTCCTTTCCTTCTTTGAAGCCAGTTGGGTTTCCTTTTGTTTTATTATTAAATCAACCCAATTCTTTTTTATATAGAGCAGAAATTTTTCATAGAATCCCAGACTGGTTTGGGTTGGAAAGGAACTTAATTATCTACTCCATCCACTCTCTACCATGGCAGGGACACCTTCCACTATCCCAGGTTGCTCCAAGCTCTGTCCAGCCTGGCCTTGGACACTTCCAGGGATCCAGAGGCAGCCACAGCTTCTCTGGGTAAGCTGTGCCAGGGCCTGCCCACCCTCACAGGGAACATTTCCTTCTCAATATCCCATCTATCCCTACCCTCTGGCAGTGGGAAGTCATTCCATGTGTCCTGTCCCCAGTCCCTCTCCAGCTCCCCTGGATCCCCTTCAGGCACTGGAAGGAGCACTGAGTTATCCCCAGAGCTTCTCTTCTCCAGGTGAACACCCCCAGCTCTCCCAGCTCCAGAGCAGAGAGGCTCCAGCCCTTGGAGCATCTCCATGGCCTCCTCTGGACTCTCTCCAGCAGCTCCAGCTCCTTGCTGTGCTGTTCCCCAGGGCTGGGGCAGCTCTGCAGGTCTCTGGGGTCTCACCTGAGGGGGCAGAGGGGCAGAATTCCCCCTTTCCTGCTGCCCACGCTGGGGGCTTAGCCCAGGATTTGGGGAGTTTCTGGGTCCCAGCTCACTCTGAGAACCCATTCCTGGGAGCTTCTGAGCATCAGCCAGTGTGATGTCAGAGTTATTTATTAATGTGCATCTCTCTCCTGGAGCCCCTGGGGCAGGAGTCCCAAGGGATTCTCAGGAACACCCAGCTGCAGGCTCTGGAGTGGCAGCAATTTGCTCTTGTTGAAGACCCAACCTCTGCCTTTATTATTAGCTTGATAATTACCTTGTTATAAAAACTCGTCACCCTTGGAAGTAATTAATTTCTTGGAACCAAGCACAGCAGATGGGCTTCTAATTTATTTGAAATCACGTAGGAAGCAGGGGAGTCTCTCCCTCAGGTTGATAAACACGGCATTTTAACCGGGCAGTTTATTCCCTTTTAGAGTCCTTAGGAAATGCTTCCTTTGGGGATTGGATGCTGACTCACCGCAGGGCTGAAAGGCTCAGGATGGGAGCAATTGATGAAGCGTGGCCTCTCTTTAATCCTTCCTGGGCACATTTCCTGCGGGCAGGATGCGCAAACAGCCCGGGAGGAGCAGCCCTGCTGCGCTGGCAGTTGGTGGCTGCTGGGTTTGTGACAGATTTATTGGGCTGGCCAGGTGCAGAGGTTCCCTGCAAACAGCTGGAGCTCTCCTCAGCCTCCCTGACAAGGAGGATTTTTCCCATATGCCAGCCTGGCTGCCGGGTAAATCCCTGCCCTGCAGGGCTCTCGGGGTGGAGTTTCAGCTCCTCAATGGCGAAGGTTTCCATTCATGCTCCGATCTGCCCATCTGTTCTCTGGCTCGCCGAGTCCTATATTCGCCTTCCTGCAGCTTGGAAGGACAGCTGAACTGGGAATACTGGGGCTGGGAATAACCAGGCAGCTGAGGGAGAGCAAAGCTTCCAGCAAGGACAACCAGAGGATGAAATAAGAGCAGGAGAGCTTGGGCTGCAGTGGAGCACAGTGGAGGCACCTTGGGCTCATCAGTTTTGCCCAAAATCTCAGTGGGAATGAGCCAGTGAGGGAATAAAGCCCATTCCTGGGCAAAATGGGTCTGGCATGCAGGGATCCCCTGTCTTGATGGGGATGAAACTCCTCTCTCTGCCCTGGTTTGGGTTGGAAATGTTTTTAATGATCAGCTCATCCCACCCCTGCCATGGCAGGGACACCTTCCACTGTCCCAGATTGTTCCAAGCCCTGTCCAGCCTGGCCTAGGACACTGCCAGGGATCTAGGGGCAGCCACAGCTTGTCTGGGCACTCTGTGCCAGAGCCAATTTTTGCTCCCCGAGGGCCACTCAGCTGGAGAAATTGTGACCCAGTAACCCACAGGGCCCAGAAAAAATGCTTTTGAGAAATTCCAGAGATGGCTGTAGAAATTTATAAAGAAAATTACAGTGGAAATACCTACATTTTTTTCCCTTTGCGCAGTAGAAAAATAGTTTCCCCTCCCAATTTTTCAACATTTCTGCAGAAATCAGAACTCTTCCTGGAACTGTTTTTTTTAAATTCTGTATAAATCCCTGGCAAACACTTTGTGTGGGAGGCTTCCGGACAGTTGCTCTCTGTTGTCAGCCCAAGAACCTAAATCCTGGAGAGAGTGCTGGGGGCAGATGAGAAGCAGAGACTACTGAACGTGTACAATCAGTTAATGTGCTGTAATTAAACATGGGATCATTAATGGAGGGGAGAGTTGAAGGCCCCTAAAGGCTCCCAAAAATTCCCTCCCAGCGGGAATAGGCAGAGCTGCATCTCCCGGGGCTCTGCTGGCTCATGCCACTTCCCATGGATATGCCTTATCCTGGAGGAACCACCCAGCTCCAAAGCCCCTCTGGGACTCCAGGACGGTGTTGGGGTGCTCTCACTTCCCCCCC
Source organism: Lichenostomus cassidix (assembly GCF_008360975.1). Classification (NCBI taxonomy): domain Eukaryota; kingdom Metazoa; phylum Chordata; class Aves; order Passeriformes; family Meliphagidae; genus Lichenostomus; species Lichenostomus cassidix. The sequence continues at coordinate 9,747,831 of NC_139497.1, forward strand.
TGTTCTGTTCCTGAGAGCTTGGTCCTCCTTTGCTCATAACAGGAGAGGAAACCAAGGTCTAGAGCACTTGAATCCCTGACATTTTCTCCCTGCTCTTGCAGAGAATGACCTAATTGGTGCTATTGTTTCCTACTCCACTTGAATTTTCACTTAGCCACATTTCCATTCTTTCCGCAGTTCTTAAAATATTTTTTGACCTTTTTACCAGGAAAGAGCAGAGACCTGACCATGCCTTTCTTGTTCAGTTTGGAGAAAGGTCATTTCTCCTCAACATATTTTTGTTCTGTTTATACAGAATTCAGCAAAGAGAAGAAAAATGAGGAGTTTATTCTTGCTGAGGAGGGAGTAGATTTGTGTTTTTCAGCCCTGGCTAGAGCAGGTTTTAGTCCTCACTCTTGTCTGGGCTGCTCTGCCCTCTCTGCTGCCCTTAATCTGGGGGATTAAGACCAATATGCATCTGTCCATCCTGCTTGTGAATTTATTCCTAAAATAGTAAACAGTTTCTGCCTTGGAAAGAGGAGCAAATCACGGCTGTTTTGTCACCTTCTTGATACCTCTGTGAGTTTTCTTTTCTGCTGTTTTCAACTGGAAAAATCTCAAGATTCTGCCTTTGGCTGGGACTTGTTTAAATCCCCTTGTACATCCCGCTGCTGAGAACTCTTCCTTCAGTGCAGCTCATCCTTTGACCCAATCCATCCCAGTTTATGGAGCTGTTTCTTCCTAGGAGCTCAGAAGCCTTGAAGAGCACATCCAAGGGCAGCCTTTCCAGGTGGCCTGAAGTTCTCTCTGTGCGCCTTTCCTTCCAGCCACCAAACAGGGTGTGAGTCCTCTCCTCTCCTCTCCTCTCCTCTCCTCTCCTCTCCTCTCCTCTCCTCTCCTCTCCTCTCCTCTCCTCTCCTCTCCTCTCCTCTCCTCTCCTCTCCTCTCCTCCTTCCTCTCCTTTCTCTCCTCCTTCCTCTCCTCCTTCCCTGGGCAGTTTCTTGGGCAGGAGCAGAGGCAGATTTGTGTTTCTAGTGCTGTTAAACACTCAGCCAGGAGCCCAGAAATGTGAAGGATTTATGAAGTCCTGCTTCGCCAGGCAAACATTTGAGGATGCACCAGCTGAACTTCCCTCCTCGTCCAAATCTCTCAATTCCTCGAGTTCCACCACAAAACCAGGAGAAAGCTGCACTTGGGGACACCTGGCAGCTCCAGCTTCACTGTCCCTTCTCGTGGGGAGAGGATTTGTCAGCACTGCCAACCAGAGACTTCCATGGGCTCTGTGCCCCTGCTGCAGCCTCACCTCCTGACACTGCCCAAATCTCTGCTCTCTGGGGCAGGGAATGTCCAGGTGATCCTTCATTTCCTGATCTTCCTTTGATCCTCCACATTGATGGTGCAAAGTGACCGGAAACCCCACGCAGGAAGAAAGACTGGGGATAATCCTTGTGGAATTGTGCATCACTTTTTTCCTGCTCTCAGTTCCTATAGCAGCTTCCAAACCTCCTTATCCTTTGGCGTGATGGAGTCAAAGCATTTGGCTCAAAAGGAATCACAGCATGGATACAGTATAAACCCAGACATGGGATATAAAAAGCCTGCTTCTAAATTTAAACCTCTGTTAAAAGCTAATTTAAGCAGCTAATTATACTAAAAATGCGTGAGCCCCAAATTTGCCAATTAAAAGTTAATTAAACGAAAACTCAGTGAGCTTCAATTTGTCAGTTAAATCCATCTGCTTCCTGCAGCTTCCTGCGATCCCACAGCTTCAAAGCCGTGCCTGCAATGGGAACCATTCTCTGAGCCATCACAATCAGACAGATGTCCAAAATCCCAGAAAAAGCCCCGAGCTTAGTGAAACCCAGCAGCAATTAGCAGCCTCAGCCTTTGGGAGAGTGCCCAGACATCTCACCCTCGCTGTGGCCCCTCAGGAGAGGAAGGCTCCGGATGCTGCTGGACCTTTGCCTCGCTGCAGGTGGGGACAGGGGACACGGAGCTGTGCGGGGACAGTCGGGCAGGGCTGAGAGCAGGCAGCACAATTAATGCCACCGCTCATTCAACTGCCTCTTTCCAGTGAGGATCCATCCCATCCTCCACCTGCAGACAGTGGGATATCCCTGGAAACACTTCACTGTGCTCTGGGCCCTCTGTCTGCCTGATCCCTGCTCCCCCTGAGGCCTCAAACAGGCTACCTGAAACAGAGACCAAAACAATTAGGTGTATAAAAAGCAGACAGATTTATTCAAGGCCTTCAAGGTACATTTGGGCAAGCAACATCCCCTTTGGGGACTACACCCAAAATGGGCCCTGTGTCAGGAGCTCTTCACCTTCTATAAGTTTTGTCTTATTAGTATATTGGTCCCTAATTCTCCAATCACACCTTCAGCTGATGATACTGACTGCTCCTCCCTTCCACCATTGTTTACATATTTTCAGGCCCTAGGGTAACAAATACATCACTGAGTCTCTACCCAGAGAGCTTTGTTTTGGTTCAATGTGTTGAGAACAGAGGTTTTCAGCATTCTGTAGGAGCACAGAACTGCACCTAGTTACAGGTACGTGAAGAGGGAAAAACCCCCCGAAATTATGAAGGGATCACCACCATCCTGTGGGATGCAGTGGGACCCTGTGGCAGAGCTGCACCGGGGTCAGATCCCGGCATGGATGGGGAGGATGGATGGTGACGATGGATGGGGAGGATGGATGGGGAGGATGGAGGTTTTGGCGCTGGGATCAGGCTCAGCCGGGCTGAGCTGCACTGAGCAGTGGCCGCAGCACGGGACAATGTTCTGGGGCTTTCGGGGCTGTCACGGGCAGCTGATGGCGCTTTTCATCGGCCACAGCTGCTGTCGGCTTTCTCATTGTGTTCTTTCAATAGAGCGGCACTCAAACAGAGCAGCGAATCTCGGTATCAGCACGTTCCCCCGGAGCAGGGAGATGGGGAAGGGGAGCTGCCGCCCGAGGGATGCACGGCAGGGATGCGGGGCTGCTCTGCTCCTGTCCTGCCTGATGGGTGCTGAATGCACCGGAAACACAGCAGGACACTCGGGTTCTTTGCTGCTGATTCACAGGTTTGGCACGCTCAGCAGGACATCAAAGGAATTCACTTCCAAAATAAATAAAAACCCCATCAACATTTCTGTCCCTCCCTCTCCAGCTGCCTACATGCTTCAGAGCAGAAGAAAGATTTTCACTGATGTTGCCTGAGCTTCAATTTCAATGTCAAGTGGATGGAACTTCATGTTCCAGAGCCCAGAGTCTGCTTTGGTGCCTGGGTGTTAACCCAGCAGTGAAGCCTCCACCTCCAGCACATGAGCATCCGGCCAGAACACTGTGGCCAAACTGATGAGAAGCACCAGCTCTGAGATTTTGGGCATCTCAAGAGCTCCAGGGGCACACCTGGAGGCAGGTGGGGCACCCCTCATTGCACCCATCCAGGTGACTGGGCTGGGATGTGGCTCCTTCATTTTCAGCACCTGCATTTCTGCAGCTGCCACCCCCAGCACCACAGCACATCCAGGGCCTTGCTTTGATCCCCCTTTGCCTCAATTCTCTCAGCTGCCCATGTCTTCTCCAGCCGGGAGCCTTCAACTTTCTTTGTGACTTTTCCCAGCTCACTTTCCCCCTCCTTGCTGTGTGAGGACTTTTATCACAGTCCCAGCTGCATTTATCTTTAATGGCACTGATCTCATCCTTTTTATTTCCCTGTTGGCTCCATGGGGCTCTGGGATGTGCTGTGGTGCTGGTGGCAGGGAAGCAGCTCCTGGGGATAGCTGGATGCTGAAGAAATGAGCAACAAGTCCTGGCAGTGGTTCCTCCAAATGTCAGAGCAAACCTGCCCTGCCAGGCAGAGCCAGGGCTCTGCACCCTGTGGATTTTGCAGAGTTTTAGTCAGTGGACACTCAGAAACTTCCTGTGCAGCACTGCAGGAACTCCCCATGGAGCCCAGGAGGGTCTCAGTGCCCCTGTGCTCATCACAGCCTCAGAGCAGTAGCCCAGAGCCGAGTTATGAACTGGGAGCACAAAGGGGATGGTTGTTCCCATCCTTGCTCCAGCCTGGGGAGAGCTGGGGACTGCGAATCACACCTGGGGAACACCAGAAACCCTTTTTGACTCCTCTGTGGGTATTCTGTGCCTGCAGGAGAGAGATCACATACATCCATCCACAGCTGGACAGCGTCAGGGCAGAGCAGAAATGCAATGGGATGGGGATTTCTCCTGGGAGAGACCCTCTGGCTGCAGCCAGGTTGGAGACCCCAAAGAGCAGGAGAGCAGCAAACTCCCCTTCAGGGTCCTCTGGAGGGGGAGACTGAAGGTTTGGCCCAAAGGCCATTTTGAAATAATGTTTGAAAGCACTGTGGTTCCAGGGAGGAGAGAGGATGAGAGAAAATAATCATAAAAAAAGGAAAAAGGTTGGGACCAGGTGTGGTGTGGAGAGTTCAGTGGTGACCCAGGCACGAAGCTTTAGGCCAAGGACTGAGGAAAAGTGCAGAGCCTGGGAAGGGTCCAGCCAGAAACCACAGGCTTGGACAGGGAACAGCTCCAGCTTCACACTGAGAGGGAAGAATTCATCCCACTGTCCATCCCTTCCCTAAAGGAGCACCAGCCCTCTCCCTGAGCAGCAAGGTATTCCTTTTTCCCAGGTTTTTTGGTGCAGCTGAAGCTGTAATTCCCCAAACTTGACTGCACCCCAGGTTGTTGCTGTCTCTGCTCAGGAGTAGAGAGCTCCTCTCCTTTTCACTCCAACAGCCCTGGATGCCTTCCCCAGAGCCATCACCTCTCCCAGGGGAGCAAATAAAGTCTTCAGTGAGGCTCTCCAGTCCTCTGACACTGGCACCAGTCCAGCTCCTGTCTCTGTGCTGCTCTCTGTGCTCTGCTCCTCACCAGAATGGATTAAAGATCCCAATAATGCAGTTGGAGGCTGCAGCCTCTGCTTGAGCCTGGAACAAACTTCCTTAAAATAATTATTAGACATAGCCAGGGCTGGTTTGGTTTATAAGGCTTCAGCACAGGGTTTATAAATGAGGTTTGGAATCAAATTCCTCCTGGCTCCTGAACAATCTATGGGAAAACCAGCTGCCCTTTGTTTATATAAGGAATCTTCTGTCTCAGGGAGATGTGCTGGAGACAGATTTGATCCCGAATTTTAGGGTTTTGCAGCAGCATATCAGGAGGCAGTGCTGGGCTGGGGACAGGTCCCAGAGGGGTGTTTGTGTCTGCACTGGCACTGTGCTGCACCTGCACCCAGTGCCTCAGCACCTGCTGGGAACAGGGATTAAATCATTCCCCATTCCAGGAGCACCTTTGGATCTCAGAGCTGTCTCTCAGCAGCCCCTCTGTGTGGTATTGGGAGCTCAGACCCCCAGGATTTAGGCCAATTCCTCTAAATGTGTTGGCACAAATCTGGATATTGAAGCAGCATTTTGCAGACATCCCTTTGATGTTGCCTTTTAAAGCAGGAAATATCTGAAAGCTGTTGATGTAACCCAAAAATGAGGATACACCACTGCAGAAGTGTAAAATGGACTGCACTGGGGTGCTTTGGTCCTCTCCCATAGCCCCTGGGTGAGGTGGTTGGGTAGGGATGGGTGGGAGGAGTGGGAGCAGCTCCCTAGGGGGGTTGGCTCCATATGGGACTCCCATGGCACTAGGCAAGGGACAATGCTGGATCAGATCCTCAAGATGGGCAGGGCAAACCCATGGCTGATCTTTCCTGGAGCCCTGAGCAGGGTGTGGGGCTGGGAACATTCAGAAGCTCCTCCTGGACAGCTTTTGTGGGGCAGCTGCTGGATAGCAGAGAGATGGAAAAGGGAGATGAAACTGTCAGGTCACAACCCTGGGCAGCACAAGGCACAGGGGACACCAACCCCTGAGCCACAGTGGGGTCCTGGGAGAGCTGCTTCCCTCACAAGGGGACAAAGGACACCTTGACCTTTCCCAGCTGCAGCCTGGCAAAGGCTGGGGAGGTCCAGAATAACATTCCTCAAGGCACAATTTCTTTTCCAGCAGTGACAGTGGGCTGGAGTTTTGCTCACCTCTGTTTGAAGCTCAAGATCACTGTGGATTTTGGAGAGTCTGCTCTGCTTTGCCAGCCCAGATGGTGAGGGCAGCCCAAATATTGCTGCATGAGCTGTTCTGCCTCCTGCTCATGTGGACTCCTGTTTGGGAGCAGAATCCCTGTTGTTCCAACAAGTGCAGGCTTCTGCTCAGATGAACATCAGGCTTTATTGACAGAATAAGTAAATATTGACCAGTGGAAAGTTAAAGCCAATATTTACTCTGATTTTCCCTAAATCCAAGTGTTTACAGAAAGTGAAATTCGAAGTGTTGATCCACAGATTCCCATCTGTGACACTGCCTGGCCCAGTGCAGACCAGGGATTCTCCAAACTCTTTGCACCCTGATTCCCAGACTTTTCCAAAGAAGGTGCTTCCTGTGGCTCAGGCCTTGAGCAAGGTGCTGACCCATATTTTAAACAAACTTAACAGACGAAATTACAGGTGCAGAAACCTGGGAATTTGGCAATCTCCAGTGTCAGAGTCAGGAATGTGATCAATGCATGAGATAATTTCTTGGCAAGTAAACTTCTGAAGGAGAGCAAATAGAAATTCATTCCCCTTCCATGGCTGGAAAGGAAATGTCGACATCTCGGTGAATCACAGAATGGTTTGGGTCAGAAGGGACATTTAAAGGCCACTGAATCCAACCCTTCTGCAGTGAGCAGGGACATCTCCAACTGGATCAGGTTGCTCCAAGCCTTGTCCAACCTTTAATGTTTCCAGGGATGGAGCATCCACCACCTCTCTGGGCGATCTGTGCCAGTGCTTCACCATCTTCAAAAAAACCTTTCTCCTTTATATCTGATCTGAACCCACCCTGTCTTAGTTTAAAACCATCATCTTTGTCCTGTCACTCTAGGCCCTGTTAAAAACTGTCCCCATCTTCCTTACAGGCTGCTTTAGGCACTGGCAGGAGCTCTGAGGTCTCCCTGGAGCCTTCTCTTCTCCAGGTGAACACCCCCAGCTCTGGCCCAGCCCTTGGAGCATCTCTGTAGCCTCCTCTGGACTCTCTCCAGCAGCTCCAGCTCCTTGCTGTGCTGTTCCCCAGGGCTGGGGCAGCTCTGCAGGTCTCTGGGGTCTCACCTGAGGGGGCAGAGGGGCAGAATCCCCCCTGCCCTGCTGCCCAGGCTGGGGCTCAGCCCAGCTTCAGGGGTTCAGGGCTGGGCAGCTCCAGCTCTCACTCCCAGCCTGGATTGATCCCAGGGGTTGTCCTAACCCAGTATCACATCCCTTCTGCTGGGCTTGTCTGTTCACCAGCTTAGGAATTCATCCCCAAGTCCTCCAGGAGGCTGCTGCATTTCCTTCAGCTCTGTGCTGCTTTTCCAGCAGAGCCTGGGGTGGCTGAGGTCCCCAGCAGGATGAGAGCTCCTGAGCAGGATGTGTCCTGAGCTGGAGCTCAAAGGCTTTGGCAAGAGGCTCCTCTTGGCCAGGAAACCTGGAGGAGACCCCAACCCCCTTTGTTGCAGCATCTGTGATTGGTACCAAGAGCTTTCAACCTCCTCGTGGTGTTCTCCAGAGACAGCTCCTCTCCATCCATCATCCATCCATCCATCCATCCATCCATCATCCATCCATCCATCCATCATCATCCATCCATCATCATCCATCATCATCTGTCCATCCATCATCCATCCATCCATCCATCCATCCATCATCCATCCATCCATCCATCCATTCATCATCATCCATCCATCATCATCCATCATCATCTGTCCATCCATCATCCATCCATCCATCCATCCATCCATCCATCCATCATCCATCCATCCATCCATCCATCCATCCATCCATCATCCATCCATCATCCATGCACTCATCCATCCTTCACCCATCCATCATCCATCCACCCATCATCCATCCATCCATCTATCCATCTATCCATCCATCATCCATCCATCCATCCATCCATCATCCATCCATCCATCATCCATCATCCATCCATCCATCATCCATCATCCATCCATCATCCATCCATCCATCCATCCATCCATCATCCATCCATCCATCATCCATCCATCATCCATCCATCCATCCATCCATCATCCATCCATCATCCATCCATCATCCATCCATCCATCCATCCATCCATCATCCATCCATCCATCCATCATCCATCATCCATCCATCATCCATCCATCCCTGTCCATCCATCATCCATCCATCATCCATCCATCATCCATCCATCCATCCATCCATCCATCCATCCATCCATCTATCCATCCCTCCATCCATCACCTTCTGATGTAAAAGGCAGCCTCTCCACCCCTCCTGTCTCCGCTGTCCCCTCTGGTCAGCCTGGAGCCATCAGTGGCCTCACTCCAGCCCTGGGATTCATCCCACCAAGTGTCAGGAATGGCCAGAGGTTCCAGCTTCCTTCCAACTCCATTTAAAACATTTTATCTGCTCTTGTTCCACCTGACACTTTAGAGGTGGCATCTCCACCCTCTGAAAGTGCCCAGCCTTAACCCATCTCGATCCTTCACCTTTCCATTAAATTCCTTGATTCCTTTTGGCTCCCAGTGTTTTCCCTGCAATCCCATCAGCCTCCCAAGCTTCCCCTCCTGCTGCTCTTTACGATGTTTGGATTTCCACGTGGCAGATGTTCTCTGTGACAGGTATTTACAGTCCAAAGGAGCAGGGATCCAGCTGTGCTGATGGGCACAAACACTGCTGCAGCCAGGCATGAAATGCAACCAAGCTTGCAGAGGAATAAATGTTTTGAAGGCAAGGCATCCTGTTCAGTGCTGAGTTCAGGATTTATTATGAGGACAAACCCTCATGTTTAGGACTCCTGTTTAAGGCCCCTATTCAGCTTTTGGGAGCATGAAAATGGCAAATCATCAGCAAAATATTTTGGGGTAATAATATTGCTCTGGGGGGAGAAAATACTCCCTTGGTAGTTTAATAACTCGCTGTTTCTAGGGCAAGGAGTAAGAAAATGCTTGGAGCTCTAGATCCAGCTATCCTGAGGTAATCAGGACCTTACAGCCCTCATTGGGATCAGAGCCAGGCTCCAGCTCTGTTCATGTGAGTCCTGTTTATCAGAGGGGCTGGAAGGTTGAGTCCAGAGGGATTTTTAATCTGTGTTTTATTTTCCTCCTTGGCCTTTTTTTTTTGACATTTGAGGGCTCATCCTCAAAGCAAAGCTTGATGACTTTGGGTAGATGGTGCAAAGCTCTTTGGGTGCTCACTGTGTTCTTGCCTGGCTCCTGCATCCCTTTGGAGAACACCAGGAGCATTGGGCACTCCAGAGGGAGCTGCGAAGGCTGCTCCCAGCTCTGGGAAGTGATCTCAGCTCTGGGCTGAGGGGATCTTCCAGCAGGGCATAGAAGTGACTCCTTGCAGCTGGGCTGTCAGCAGCTCATGGTGCTTAGTGGTTGGGAGAGCTTTCCCAGGGCTTGGCAGAGGAACTGGAGCCCTGAGCTCTGCCCAGCACTCAAGGCCACCAGGGATCTGCTGTGGTGCGGACAAGAGGCAGCTGGTGGCTGTTGGGGAGAGGATGAGGGACACCAGAGCCCAGAGGTCCCCAGGCTGAGGCTGTTCTGATCAGAGGAGGAGCAGCCTCTGTGCCTGCATCACTGACAGCAGTATCTGGCACTGAGCAGCTCCCTGGGCTTTGCTGGGGGCCAGGCAGCCTCAGCTGCTTCATTCAGCTCTGGGACTTCATAACACAAGCAAGGAGCTTCCACCTGCTTCCACCTGAGATTTTCAGTGCTCCTTCCCAGGCCCTGCTCCCAAAGGTATCCCTGATCCTTTCACAGAGCTGCTGCATGATAGAAAATCCCCTGACAGACTGAGTCAAAGCAAAAACAGACAGTTCCTTTTGCAGAAGTGTCCCTGCCCAGAATGGCCAATGACCCAGGCGTAGGGAACAACAAAAAGAAAAATAAAATCGAGGATAGAGTGATTATTTCTTGGTTCACCCTGTTTCTGGCCAAAGTAAATCAGAGACATTCTGACTCGGAAGCTGAAATAAAAAAAATCTTCCCTTTATTAGTCTGGTCCTGACCCTGGGTGCCTCACACTGTTACCACCTTCCTTCCTCCCACTTCACTTCCAGGCTTCTCCCACCCTTGCAGAATTCCTTTCTTCATCCATGCTGCTCTTGATCCTCCAGAAGTGACAGGAAACATCTCCATGCTGCTCAGGACTTCAGGACAGGGCTGCACCTGACAGCTGCAGAGAGTAGTTTTAGACGGAATGTTGGGCAGGAATTGTTCCCTGTGAGGGTGGGCAGGCCCTGGCACAGGGTGCCCAGAGATGCTGTGGCTGCCCCTGGATCCCTGGAAGTGTCCAAGGCCAGGTTGGGTGGGGCTTGGAGCAGCCTGGGATAGTGGAGGGTATCCCTGCCATGGCAGGGAGTGGGACAGGATGGGCTTTAAGGTCCTTTCCAGCCCAACCCAGTCTGGGATTCTGGGGTTCTCTGTGCTAGGGAGGTGACACCCTTTGGGTTTTCTACTTTCTCCTGCTTTCCTGGGCCAGGTGCCCACATGAGCAATGAGCAGCAAGTGCTGTGCCAGATCTACAAGGACACTACAAGGTTATTGCAGGAAAGGGTCACTCTGGATTTCCCTTCTCTTATAATTTTTTATCCATTGCTCCTCACAACAGGGCAGTGCATTTCTCATCCTGGCAGAGCTACCTGGGGATCAGTTCTGGACAAATGCCAGCCCTTGTCTTCTACTCTGGCAACACCAGGAGCTCCACACTAATTTCCCACCCAGGTCACCTCTATTTCAGGAGTGTCCTGCTTCCCCTTCAGAGAAGCCTGGGGAAAAGTGTCCTCTAAAAATCTTCTGGAGCCCTCTGAGACTGAAGACGAGAAAATCTGTCAGAGGAGAGAGGGGGAGAATAGAGGGCCCAGTTTGGGCACAGCTCTCCTGGGATGAGAAGCCCTGACCAGTTGAAGCAGAGCCAAAGAGCCTCTTCCCCCATCTCCAGGTTACTATTTGCTCCCACACTGAACTCTGCACAAGTCCTTGTTGGGCCAGAAGGCAAAGAAGCAGTTTCTGACCAAGGGATAAGAGAGGAAAGGAGCAGGCCAAGGAGAGGTGTGTCCTTCCAGACAGGGGTGGGAGAATTTGGCTTTGTGGCTTGGGCTTTGGCCAGGGCAGCCCCAGGGGTTGGGGTCAGGCTGGAGCAGCAGCCCTTGCCTTGAGGCTGAGCTGTCCCAGGAGCTGAGCAGAAGAGGCCTGGGGGACACCCCAGCACAATTCATGTCCCTGAGCCCTACAAAGACCATGACAGATTCTGGCTGGCCTGGCCTAGATGGCTCCAGGACTTGCTGTCTGAAGGGTGTGATGTCCTCACAACCCACAGCATCCCAGCACATCTCATCTTTTTCCCCTTCTTTGTGTTTTGTGGGCTTTGGTGACTTTATGGAGATCCCTCCATGTTCTGCACTGTGCCAAAGGGTGACCTGATGCTCAACAAATTCTCAAAATTGTGTAAAAATCTTCACCTGACTGTATGAAAAGCAGGTTTCCTCCCCAAAGAGCTGCTGGGTAAGCAAGTTCTTAAAAAGCAGAGGGTTTGGGGAAAGCAAACAGGCAGGGGTATTCCCTAGTGCTTCCAGGGAGGTGGTTCCTCCATAAAAAATGAGGGCTTTTCACTCTGGATCTGAGCTCTGTGGCAGGAATTGACACCAGGATCAGGGCCACAGGGTAAAATCCACCTCACTGCTTCCCTCTGCCTCAGTCCTGCACATCTCTGCCCAGTGAAGGCACTGGATCAAATGTTAAACACTACCAAGAAAAAATGACAGAAATGATCCCATCCTGTTCCACTGGATTGTTTTTGTAAAGTAAAAAAAGATTGCTTGTTTCAGAAAATAAACACGTTCTTGACTTTCTCCCCCTCAGGAATTGATTCCACTTGGAGTAAAAAACATAAATAGAACCAGAAGAAACTTTGTGTGGCAAGAAACCAGCCTGATGTTAACTATGCTTCCCTTGGGGCTGCTCTGAAAATTCTCCCCCAGCTTCATCACTGAGTTAAGAAAAAGTTGCATGAACTCAGTATTTTTCTTTTGGAAAACTATTTCTGGAATGTCTCTTGTTCCAATAGATTACGTCAAGTGACTCCAGCAGTTCTGTGGAGTCTCAAAGGCTCAGCTGGAAAAGACCCTTTAGA